>NW_028232904.1:0-10000000 GCF_057557595.1 Rhyacophila brunnea | reverse complement strand
CTGAAACCCAATAATTTCATATCCTCAAACTGTCAAACCCATGGCCCCCACATCCAGAAGCGTGCCCCCCTACTTATCGCTAAGGGTAAAGTGCAGTGTGATGCGCTGCAGTAGCGTTGTACGCGGTAAAATTAAGGTGTACCTATTCTTAGCGACTTTTTGTATTTTTTATCTGTACATCCATTTGAATTATGGAGTTGTCGAGTATCGGCACACAGTTAACAATTGCTGAAGTAAAATAGCGCCTCAGGCAACTTTTTTTACTATTAGAAATTTGTGATCTGTGTTTATCTGACTAAATCTTGTCGACTCGTCACGATGGACCTTTCCTGAGCCCGGGCCTCCAGGCTAGAGCCCTATCAACCCCCCCGCCCTTGTGGGGGCCATGGTCAATCCCATTGTCTTTCCTACTTAATTCTAAGCCTTTTCCGTAATATCCTTACGGGAATATTGTGGCAGCCTGTAATTATATAGGCAAGAGTATTTCTCAACATCTGCCACATATATTAAATTAAAAATCGGTTCGCTCTTTTTTTTTTAACTTTTGACGTTTTGACTTGTTATTGCTTCATGCTTGTTTAGTTAAGTTCAGTGCTACCAATTTTGGTAAGAAAATATGATTTTTCATCGAATCTATTGATATTGGTACCACTGTTTTATGGGTGACTGGAAACTGAGAGACCAGGAGACTAGCATGTCGCGACTCTTCGGTTTCGGTCGCGGACTGAACTGAGAGATTCCAGACGCCATTGAAATACATTAGCTAGAAACTGGAGTTTCAGTCTTGTCTTTTTTGATTATTCACGTTGAGCGGATGGCCTAAGACTACAATAATTTACATATTGTCTAGGTTAGTTTTTTAAATTAAATTAAACCCTGCCTAAATCATACCATAAAGTTTAGGTGTGCTATGGGCGATCCGAAAAAATAGTGCACACTTTTTCAATCATACATATTTGTTTACGTTGAATTAAGAATACATATTAACACATGGTGTTGGTTAGTTTTTTTTTAATTCAGCCCTGCCTGAACCAAACCATAATAGATAACAAATATTATTCTATCTATTAAATATCCAAAATTATGTATGATTTAATAGCATAATTTTAGATATGTTATAGATAAATGAACATTTTTCGACTAATTTTTTATAATAATTTCGACAAATACGTATGACTGACAAAGTTTAGTGTGTACTATTTATGTCGGACTTAACAACCTACCTCCACCCTTTGTCACTGTGCCTTATCCGTATTATTAAAGAAAAAATACATTTTGATCGTATTTCAAGTGTCCAATTGATTGATTGTCCGGCTCATAGTAAATGTGTTTGATAATTTGAACAAAGGCTAATTTAGCAGAAATGCCATCCATTAACATTAACTATATGTCGAAGCGGGAAATTTTATTGTACAACGTAATTTGGTCTCAATGATATACTTCCATCTATTTCCGATACAACAGCTTCCGATGAACTGTGATACGGCCGACTGCATACGTACAAATTTACGGACACGCGCTATAATATAAAATTATTGTCCATGATGTCTGTATAAAAATCACAAGCAACTCAAAGGGACCTTGATCAAGTCAAGGATGGATTAATATGCTAAAAAGAGGAATCCGTTTCCGAGTTTCGGAAATGCACCATTCGTCACAAACACGTTAGCTTTTTATATCACTGGGTAAAACTGAAAATGTCCAGTGCCTGTAAACTGATGTTTTCATCCGTTGACAGTAGCTGTTTAATATTATGTATTATGATTAATAAAGTGTTTTGTCTTCTTCTTTCTAGGCTACTTCGGGAAGTACCTGAACAAGTACAACGGGTCGTACATCCCGCCGGGCTGGCGCGAGTGGGGAGGTCTCATCATGAACAGCAAATACTACAATTATAGCATCAACATGAACGGGAAGAAGATCAAGCATGGATTTGATTATCACAAGGTAAATAAAAAGAATCAAGCGTCTGTGCCACGGTTACATTTAAATTGTACTTAAAACATTTCACTGTGACACAGTTCGCCGGGGTGCCGGACGAAATCCCGAAGGCTGAAATCCCGAATGACCGGAATTCCGAAGGCCGAAAACCCGAAAAATAAAAAAAATACAAACAGTGATAATTGCGCAATCCTAACACTTATCTTGAATTGCGCAATTATTACTGTTTGTATTTTTTTATTTTTCGGGATTCCGGCCATTCGGGATTTCGGCCATTCGTGATTTCAGCATTCGGAATTTCGGTGTTCGGGATTTTGACTTTCGGGATTTCGGCCATTCGGGATTTGAGCATTCGGGATTTCGACCCAAACCCAGTTCGCCGTGAGCTTTCTTATCAGAAAAGATGACCGTATAGGTACTATAGTGGTCTCCAATTTTATTAGATTCAATATGAATAATAATTCAATTTTCATAGCTGATTTTGGCAAAAATCATGAATTCAAGAATGAAAACCTAACCTAACCTAACAAATAATCCAGTATATCAACTATTTTCAAAATTTGTTTGGTGCTGGCTTCCTGTAACGTGAAAACCGACAAGAACCGTGTTTTATTTAGACATGATTTTATGTCAGTACTATACGACCCAAAGAGGTTCGACGATCTTAAATACACGGTCATATTTATATTTCCGGTACAACATTTCACGGTGAAATGTGATACGGCGAACTGCATACGTACAAGTTTCCGGACACGCTGTGCCTCACGGTGATGTAATGGTAGAGTGCCTGCCAGTGAAGTCCTGGGTAGACCGTGCTTTGCATAGTGGCGGCATATTATAAAGGGCGGCGAATTAAGGATCAAATACAAACATTGCACTGTATTATTTTAATATTACCTCCATTCGCCGTCCTCTATAATGTTCTGCTCATGGCACATTAAAAAAAGCACAATTGCATATTAAAAATATAAAACAGTCCTGCGCATCTATTCTATACACAAGACTATCAGTATATCAGTCGCTTTCGGCGGCTATCGAGGGTGGTTTTTCATATTTTTTTTATTGAAGTATTATAATTCTTACAATAAACTGATTGTAATTGTTATAATAAGTGCTATGTTTTACTAGCACCTCTCTTGGGTGTGCTAACTTTTAGAGCGAGATGGACAGTGCTTACTGTTTAAACGGCTAACTTATTGTAACAATTATAATACCTCAATACAAAAATATGATAAACCACCCTCGATAAACGCCGATAGCAGTGTTGTGTATAGAATAGATGCGCTGAAGTAAAGTAGCGCATTAACTTAACTTTATTTTACTATTAGACTAAATTTGTGATGCGTGTTAATCTTACTTTGCTGGTCGACCCGCCACGCATGGCCCTCAAGCTAGAGCCCTTGTGGGGGGCATTGTGCCGCCCCTATGCAACGCATGACCTGCCTACCCCCACGGGACATCACTGATTATTGGAGTTAATTATTTGAATGTGTTAATAATATCTTTTCTCCTAGGACTACTATCCGGACCTGATAACAAACGACTCCTTGGCTTTTCTGCGGCACAGCAAGCAGCGGTCGTCGAGGAAACCTGTTCTACTGGTCTTATCGTTCCCGGCGCCGCATGGACCTGAGGATGCTGCGCCACACTTCACACATCTATTCTTCAATGTCACGACGCATCAGTAAGTATTGATAATTTATTGTTAAGTATATAACTCGCGTTCGTGTATGTTACTTATTCTTGTCCTACCGCTGTTGGGCCCACCAGGCCATACGACCTGGTCGCCACAAAGGCATTGGATGCGTCAAAAAAATGCGGTGTCTTAATTATTGCGGACGTAAAGATCTCTTCACATAGTTTTATATATTCAAGTATTGGATAACTGCTCCTGAAATATTCTCAGGCATAAACTGGTGATGCTTTACAATTTACATGAATCGGCGTAGTCGGTTATTTCTTAATTTATTACGTTGCTATCATCGCCCCCACAAGGGGGGGGGGGGGGGTGAAGCTAAATGAGATGAACAGAAGACAAAAGCGATTTAATAAAATATCGACCTTTGTTTTGTCTATTTAGATTTGCATGCACTTTTCTTGCGCCAATGATCCTGGTCTGGAGGTCGTCGAGTACAGGATGTTGGGGCCATGATCACTATACTCTTTTGAGGGGGCCTACGCAACGAACGCTATTTCAAAATTTCAACAAATTTAACAAAAAATAAATCTGATAATTATTATTCTAATAGCAACTGCATCAACATAGATACACTGTGCATGTATAAATTTATATTGGTGTACCTAGAGTTGGGTTTCGGGAATTTTCCGACGGGAATTCTCGAGAAATTTTTGAGATTTTCTATCCCGAATCTCGAGAATTGAAATTTTTAATATTTCGAGAAATCCCGGATCTCGAGAATCTTTCCTCGGGATTCGGGATTTCTTTATTATCAAATATTTTTTGAAAAAACGATTTTCTATATGAAAAAAATGAACAGAAAACACAAAACACGTTCAAAGACTGATCGGGGCATTTAACACAATTAAGCCAACGTCGACTTAAAATGAGCGCAATTTTTGCAACATCAGGGAATTTTGTGTCTAAAAAACGTATGCGATTATCAAACGCAGCGATTGACAGTCTGTGTTTTTTGAAATCCTATTTTAATAAGCAATGTTTTGAATTATTTTTGTTTTCCTACTTCTATTTTGTTTGTCTTCT
The DNA here is from genome assembly GCF_057557595.1 of Rhyacophila brunnea. Taxonomy (NCBI): domain Eukaryota; kingdom Metazoa; phylum Arthropoda; class Insecta; order Trichoptera; family Rhyacophilidae; genus Rhyacophila; species Rhyacophila brunnea. The sequence continues at coordinate 9,995,337 of NW_028232904.1, read as the reverse complement.
TACATAAATTGAAAAAATCGTATTTTTTTGGAATTTGTCTGTTTTTACACAGATTTTAGGATTTTTACGGGTATTTTTTAAATTTCCTGATATCTCGAGAATTCTCGAAAATTCTTTTCTGGAAATCCCCAATCTCGGGAATTCAAAATTTCATCTTAGTTTTGTTTTTGTGAAAATGTAAAAACCGTCTACCTATCTACATTCAGTTGTAATATAATTTCATTGAGATTTTGATGGAGAAGAATTGTTATTTCCTTCCTTAACTTACGTGACAGTTGTTTTAAAACCAACCATGAGGATGCCTTAATTGATTCTTGATTTGATAGTTTTCCCTTACCGTCGCGCAGTATTCTCTTAAATCGATAGAAGGGTAATTTGAAGATGACTGCAATGCGTCAATTTGCATTTGAAGGCATATAAAATACAGTTAACAGAAGAACTTCAATTGAGTGACCATTATTTGGTGCGTGGAAATTTTGCTGATTGAGCTTTAGAGCAACTTGAAACAGACCCATTATTTCATGAAAAAATCATCTTCAGCGATGAAGCTTATATTTGGTTAAATCGATTTATAAATAAGTACAAATTGTTGTCGCATTTGGAGTAATAAAAAACCACTTGCTTTTCTTTAAACACCTTTACATCTACAAAAATTAACAGTTTGGTGTAGTTTATGGTCTGGAGGTGTGATTGGACCGTATTTTGTTGAAAACGAAAATGGCAATGCAGTTACTACGAGGGTGGGTCAATAATTCCTTAGAAAAAAGTATTAAAACAGTTTTTATTTTTGTATTTTTTTTTTATTTCTCAACATAATCTCCTTGGAGCTCAATACACTTGGTTAGACGTTTCTCAATATTTTTTAAACCGTCAGAAAAATAAGTTTTCGGAAGGTCCTCAAAATAAGCATTTGTCCGATCGATGACTTCTTCATTTGAAAAAAAACGTTGTCCACTTAGCCATTTTTTTAAGTTTGGGAAAAGGAAAAAGTCACTGGGGGCTAAATCTGGCGAATACGGTGGGTGGTCGACCAATTCGAACTTCAATTCTTCAATTTTAGCCATTGATCGTAAACATGTGTGAACACGGGCATTGTCCTGATGAAAGAGGATTTTTTTCCTGTTTAAATGAGGCCGTTTTTCTTCAATTTTGTTTTTTAGCTGGTCCAATAAAGATGCATAATAATCCCCTGTTATTTTTTTTCCTTTTTCCAAATAGTCAACGAAAATAATTTCACGTGCATCCCAAAATACAGTAGACATAACCTTACCAGCTGATTTTACGGTTTTCGCCTTCTTTGGACATGGTTTGCCTTCGCAATCCACTGCTTTGACTGTTCTTTCGTCTCGGGAGTATAGTGGTGTATCCATGTTTCATCTACAGTCACAAAGCGACGAAAAAAATCATCCGGATTGCGTTGCATGAGCGACAACATGGCTTTAGAGGCCACCACCCTATTGCGTTTATTGTCGACTGTGAGCAAACGCGGCACCCATCTTGCAGAAATATTTTTCATGCCCAATTTGTCATGTAAAATAGAAATGACGCTACCTTTTGAGATCCCTGTAACCTCAATTATCTCACTCAACTTTAATCTTCGGTCACTTAACACCATATCGTGGATTTTATTGATCATTTCTGGTGTAGTCACCTCTACAGGACGTCCTGAGCGTGGTTCATCCTTTGTTGATGTACGACCACGTTTAAATTCATTTAACCAGTTATAAATAGTTGCAAGTGAAGGAGCAGATATGCCGTGAACTAAATCCAACTCATTTTTTATTTCCTTTGCTGTTAACCCTTTTATATTAAAATGTTTAATAACAGCTCTAAACTCAATTTTCTCCATTTTCCATTTTTCCATTTTCCACAAGCAAATTTTTTTTTAAATGTACGAGAAACACACAACAACCCGACCAATCTGATTGAAACTTCGCAGCATACTGAATCGGTAGTGCCGCTGCATGAAAACAAACCGCTTACAGTACTAGTCGCGCCACCTGTCGGCTTTTCTAAGGACTTATTGACCCACCCTCGTATCAATGGAGGACACTACAGAAACATGATTAGCTACTGATTTTTTCTGGCATGAATTGAATGATTTTGATCTGGACGATACGAATGTATTATCTCTTATTTGATAATCCTACATTACCGGATAGTGGCCGAAGTCATTTCTCAATAACAAACCTACCTATTATTAGATGTGTATACGTACACACCTGCGTTATTTATAATATCTACTTGTACCGTTTTACTCCGAGCAATTAAACCGGTCCATAAAAATAATGTAAAGACCTAAATCATTAAACGGAAATGCACGCTGGGCAATATATGCATTTTAATATTGTTATAAAGCACTGACTGATGCGCTATTCGCCGATACGCAGTTAAAAGTTTATTATTGCAAGCCGAAGTCAGTCATGTCAAATTTTATTGTGTTCTCTGAGACGTTAACCTATCCGATGCCGTCAAAGATTGCGAGCTTTGCCTGCCGACTCGTTCCTGTCATATTATTTCCATTTGTTGATTTTTATATATATCCACCCCGAAATGGGGTCATACTTGATACTTGGCGTCAGTATCTTATTGATAATTTCATCTTACCTATCGGAAGAAAAACAGTAGCTTAGCACAGTGACTTCCCGTGGGGGCGGCAGTTACTCAAAGGGCGGCAAATCGAGGAGAATCATTAGGTATATATAGAAAGCTACCTAAACTTAGTAATAACGGAAATATCTTCCAATTAAAAAATCAGCTCACTGGTTGGAAACAAAATATACTTATCTATTAATTAGGTAAGTACTATACAATTTTCAACAGGACTTTATTTTTTTGACGGGTTTGAGATGTCTAGTTTACTTCCGTTGTCCTTGGACGTCACGTTCTTCTCAGTCACTCGCGAGTTATGGAAGTTTGCAGGTGTATTTTTAAATGTACCTATCTGAAACTGTAGACTCGCAATATTGTCTATTGAAGCAGAGATGGCATTTATGTTAGATTTAGTAGTCTAGGTACCTATATCTTGTTAATAATGTATCCATACTACATAATTTTTAGATATTGGAGTCATGAAAGGATGATAAAAAGTATTGTATAAAAAAATGTGGCGGCATTTTGGCACTGCCTAAGGGCGGCATTTTGTCTAGGGACGTCACTGGTTTAGCAAGAAGTGTGGTAGGGGCGCAATAGTGGAGTTTCCTTTAACATGCAAGAATAAATCTCTTTGGTGCTTATTATCTTTAAAAAAAATGCTTCGGTATGCAATACTAAATACGTATTACAATTTCTTTAGCACTGTTATCTGATTATTCATTGTTCTTCCTTATTTTTTTTTCCAGTTTTAGGGAACATATAATTTGAAATTAATATCAAGTGTTCATAGGTACAAGTTTTGTATAAACCTGAGGAGCGCATTTTTCGTTACTGCTTCTGGCGTTAAAACACCTTGTTACGCCCCTGCTTGCAACTAGCAGTATTTTTTGAATACTGTAGAATCTCACTAAACCAGCACTATAATATAACATCTGATAGTGCCGGATTACTGAAATGTATTAAAATTAGGTAAATAAAAACATGAATAATAATATGATATACCTACATAATTAATAAAAAAAAACAGTTGTATGTATAGTAACAAAACATTAATTTGTTAACAAAAATAATCTCTTATCGATGACAGTTTCTCACATTTAAATAGTTTTCTTGTTGACCGCGGAGCTTTTAATTACTTTTTAATAACCGCATTTAAATAACATTTATAAGGGTAAAAGTAGGTACTTCCTTAATAAATTTTATAAGGGTTCGTTGTGTTGTTGAAGGTATAACTATGGCGAAACCTGAGCTCGTACCTGGCTCACCACAATAGCTCACTGTACACTGATAGGGTTACGGGAAGCCGTGTATACCATTTTCAGTCCAAACAAGACTACTGTGTTGAGCAGGGTTTAGCAAGAATAGCTCACTGTAGTTTGATAGGGTTACGGGAAGCCGTGTATACCATTTTCAAACCAAGCAAGACTAGTATGCTGAGTCAGGGCCAAGCTGGCTCAAGGTTAACTGATGATTCTAGGCCGTGTGTCGCCTTATATTGCCAACTGGGCGACCCCTTCCTCGCCGTCCAGCTGATAAGGCTGGTGCGCTCCGGTGGGGAACGACTCGATAGTGGGAACGCGCTGTGGTGGGGGCGCCCGCGTTGGCTGTAGACGACGGATGCTGTGCGAGGGAGAAAGTATTTGGAGGTCCAGCGCTACACATGCTTATTATATTGGCGGCTCTTGTGGTGCAGTGCGTAAGGCACTTGCCTTCCACCCGAGAGTTCTGGGTTCGATTCCCGGTGAGGACACAATATTTATGTATTTTCTCAAAGCCTGGGTGTTTTTGATTGTTCAAAATTACTATCAAACACCTTGTACGAAAAAACAAGGACATGGTTATTAATAATTCAAAAAAAAAACATGCTTATTATATCGAATGACCAATTAATTAGTGTACAACGGGTGTTCCGTCTAAATCAACATGTTTTCAAATATTGCCGGATTACTGGATGTACATCCAGAGTGTCGGATTATTGAACGTAGCATTGGTCTAATCTCGTTATTCGTTAGTGTCGCACAACCAATAAATATAAATCATACAGCTAAAAATCACTGAATGTACAACATTTGGTCACCGTTAAAATATGGTAAGTATGTAAGATTTGTGTTATTGGTGACATACTATTATTCCAGCTTGTTATGAGAAGTTTTAAGCAATATGCACATTTTACAAGCTAAATGCCTATTCAAAAATGCTAGATCTGGAATGAAAAACGTTAAGTTAGCAACGCTATTAACAACACCTCCGTGTGACACATCACTGCGCTACAATTTTTCAAGATAGATCTTGTCAATAAACGTATTCTAACGTATATTACTTATATAATAAAATTTCATGCATTTAGAATGAAACTTTATAGTATTAATTAATCAATAACTGCTAGTAGGGAATTCTGTGAATCTAAAAAAAATATGATGATGTTGACGTCACGTAAATAAAAATCTGTTAGTGGCTGCCCGCTAAAAAAAACTCTGCTTTATGGCAGTGAAATAAAAACGTGCAGTAAAACTTGTGTTTTTTATTGCGTACATAAACGTCTTTTGGCATCGATAGCAGTTGTAAAGGTTAACAATACAAATTTTATGATATTTTTGACCCCTCGCATGCCTTGTACACGTTATATACGATGCATTATTATTGCGAACAAAATAGTCGCGTATACCTATACTGAATGACCTTTTCTTACAATACATGTCATTAATTTTTCTAGTATCCGATAATAAAATTCTAACGATAATCTTTAGTTAGATGCATATTCTAATGATGCAGTCAGGTGTCGGAAAACGTGAATTAATTACCCGAAATGAGGTAGAGGTGAAAATTTTTTGACAATACGGCAGTGGCGTAGGGTGGAGGTAGGCTATTACGATTCGCCATAAATAGTGCATACTAAACTTTGTCAGTCATACGTATTTGTTTGTTTAATGTTTAAAAATATGCAATTAAATCATACATAACTTTGAACATTTTATAGAAAGAATAATATTATTTTAACTATTATAGTTTGGTTTAGGCAGGACTAGAAGAAATGTACCAACAATATAGGTATTGTGTAATATTATGTATTAATCCAACGAAAACAAATAAGTATGAATGAAAAGGTGTGCACAATTTTGTTGTATTGCATAAAATATACCAAAACTATTATGGTTTGGTTTAGGCAGGGTTTAATTGATTTTTAAAAACTTACCAACACTATCTTTAAATTTTAGCATTAGTTCAATAAAACAAATACGCATAGCTAATAAAGTTTAATGTGCACTATTTATGGCGGATCTTAACAGCCTACCTCCACACTTCGCTAGTGCAATATGGACACTGTCTCTGACAATGAAGATTGCAAATATTTTAAAGCATGTTATCGCCAATTAGTATTTCAATATTATTATTAGGGGAAAAGTAACTGTCCGATATTGAGAAATATCGGATATCTGAATAAATGTGTCGATACTTCAAAGTGTGACGGCCTTAAGCAGGCTCTCACATCAAAACTCGCCTCGCCTGCAACGTGTTGAATACGACGATGTGACGTCATCGTTATTCACAAATCACACGTTTCTAAATGGAGCTCCGCAGATTGGTTGAATGCGACTGTTTAGTTTGAATAAAACATCTGCTGTTGCAATCGACAAGTTGCATGCTTCTCGGGCTCCGAGTCGATGACGCCAAGTCGCATAAAAACACCTACGAATTGGTCATTCCTATACCGGCTCGCCGATCGCCACATCCAAATATCTATACGTTTCGAAGGTTACGTGCGACTGTCGCTAGGTAGGCGCAGTCTTCATATCGCAGACCGGATCGCCGTACTTTGAAGGTTTGATTTATGGCTGCCGCACAGCGAGTTTAGATGTGAGAGCCGGCTAATTGAAGACCCGAGAATAAGAACAGGATATAAACCAAAAAGTCTAAAAACGGTTTTCCGGTAATTTCATATTAATTAAAAAACCTCTATCGATGAGTTCGAGAACGAGATATAACGAACTCCTACTTTTGCCACAAGATGTCAGTAGTGGTATCAAATTCAGCTAAAAGCTAACTTCACTTAGAATGAGAAAGATATATATTATAAACCATTTATATCTCGTTTTCATTCTAATTCGAACGTCAGTGATATTTTTAGCTGTCAATTCAAACGTGTATAATATGTCCAGTGAACGTGAAGATAATATGTTCAAGAATATGGAAGATAGTGACTCTGAGTACATCTTAGAAAGTGAGGAAGAAGAAATTAGTACTCCTCGTCGTCCTAGGAAGGAAATAAATAAATAATAAATAATAAACAACTGGCGAAAATGTTAAAGATGTTGATCCCCAAAATGAATGAAAAATATTTTTGATACTCATATTTTGTAACATTTTTACTTGTAAGTGATAAAAAAACATTTATGAAAATAAATAAGCCAAAAAACGGAATTAATATTCACTTACTTAGTATTTAAAAATAAAATAATAAAATTGATATTGAAAACAGGATAAAGACCAAAATATGTATCTGCAAATATTTAATTATTTTGGCCCACACATATTTTTTAAATCAGTTTATTGGCTCTCCTGTAAAATTCACTATTTGGTCTTTGTATAGTTTTCATTCTAATGTCTTCAATTGTATCAGTAAATAAATAATCAATTAGGGGAGGGAGTTAGTTTTGCATTCAATTCTCAACACTTACATAGATCTGGGCAATCAAATTGAAAATGGGAAGTAAATCGCTTAATTGGCAGTAAAACTTTAAATTGATTCTTGCTTTGTGATTAAATCAAATTTAACTGATTGTTGGTATAGTAACGATTCTGTTTATTGATTTATTTTGAAACGACCCAGCTGAAAATGTCTGTTTTCATTATTTGTAAAAGCGGCAGTTGTTTAATGCAGTGTTTTCCAACAATTTCCGCGGCATGGTACACTTTTCAAAATATAAAACTTTTCATGGCACACTGCACTCTGAAGAATAGTTAGTTACTTATATACATACACCATTTTTTTTATTCAATGTTGTATTCACTATTAAATTTAATATATGATAATTAAGACTTCAGTCGCGTAGCTATTATGTCGTTGTGATTAGGTTGGCCGAAACCCAAAGGCTACTGGTTCGCGTCTCGTCAATATATATGTATAATAATAAGTATGTCTCTGAGGTTTCCATATTATGTATTAAGTTTTTTTTTACTCTTAAATCAACCTATTTTATAACATACCGGTAGGGCTCCGCACGCCCGTAGGTATAAACACGCGCGATACTATGATCTTACTCCGTACTTCATTTATCGTTTGTCAATTTATGACTACGGCCGTATGTTGTAGCTTAGCCACTGGGAAATGCCAATAGAAATGGCGTATTTCAAAAAAATACTACCTTATTCTTAGGTCAATAATTATTATAAAGCAAACATTATTCGTAGAACGTTTATCACATTTGAATGGTCAATCTTATAATCAGTATCTTAAAAAAATATCTTTAAATGTGTAAATCTTGCTCATTTTTTGAATAATAAAATGCCTAATTCTTGTCAAATTTGGGATCACAGAGATTATCAATATAATTTTTTATTGTAAATATTTCACTATAATAATGTCGACATAAATTTTACTAATGGTTTTATAAATGCTTTTAAAAATTAATAAATATAAAAAATCGTAATACCACTTCACATGGACGTACATATGACTATATTCTAAAACATTAGAGCGAGAGTACTATTGTATTTAATAAAAATACTTTATGCAGTCATCAAATGTTTAAAATAAATATAAAGGATAATAAGGCTTCAAAATTATGTAAATAGATTATCTACAACGTTTAAGAAATGTCCAGAATCATGCTTTGAAAATAGCATAAAAGCTCCATTTTGATGTACGTTGAGCATGTCCCCCCACCGAACCGAAAAAACCGATATATTTTTTTTTTGTTCGGTTCCGGTTTTCGGTTCAGTTCCGGTTCGAAGCCCTGGTTTATATTCGTCCAACTTATTCGTCTTTATTTATGATGTATACATTTTCTTCGACCATGTCAGCCCTTTAGCTGGAGCTATATGGACACCACACAGCGCCTCCTTGTCGCTCGCCAGTCTTCTTGCGTCATTCCAGATCATACCAGCATCCCTTAGATTCGCCGTATACCCTCTATAGAGAGTATCTAGTGGCCTTCCATATTCCATTTCTATACTTATATACCTAACGATTCTCCTCGATTTGCCGCCCTTTGGGCAACTGCCGCCCCCAAGCGACGCTCAATCTGCCTACCCCCACGGGACGTCACTGGGTGCCATGATTCACTACCGTAATGCAGCACCGTCAGAATACAAGCGTCGAATAGGCGGCATTTGGTTTTGACTGACTACAGTCGCATGTCCCAGACAATCTGCATCGAGTTGATTGTTGCTTATTGAGTTTTTTTTTAATTTAATTTAATTTATTAAGGAAACAAGCAGTTACATATCGATTACAAAAATTTAAAATATAATAATGAAAAGTTATTGCAACCAGCAAAGTTTCCATGTATACATTATAATATAGTTAAGCCTAACAAGATAGAGAGTAAGAATAACATAAATAGGTATAAATAAATTACATAAGAAAATTACATGAGAAAAATGAGGAAGAATAATGAATAATTAAATTATATACAAAAAAAGTAACATAAAAAAATATACTTACCTATATATATAAGTATATTATATCTATTTATAGAATTTTTTTTTTTACAAAATTTTTACAATTTTTTTTTTGTTTGTTTTGTCGTTGCTATAATATGTGTAGGTATACAATATGGTATCAATAATTAATACTAAATAATTTGTTTCCATTATTTTATTAAGTAAGTATATAAAATATTATCTATAAAACGTATTTTTTCACATTCGTGGAAACTGGGATTCCCAATAAATTGTCGCGCCATTTTCCTGTCTGCCATATTATTATAAGTATACATTTTTATCTTTGCTGTGAATATAATTTGCTGTGTGAAATATAATTCAATTTTGTCTTCTCCGTATCGCTTATAATATAATAAATGTGAACTTAATTTTTCAAACGAAATTAATAGGTAGGTTGAAAAAATCTATGACTTCACAGAAATAAACCAAAGCGGTGGTACCCACTTACCTACGTGCCAAAATACGCTCAACAATTATTTACATGCTCGTTAGTCGTTATCGATGTGAAACTTGAAACTTTTTTATCCACGGTATCTTAACACTGTCTGAAAAGGATTACAATATGTAAAGTGTACGTAAGCCGTATCACAGTTCACCGTGAACTGCCGTATCGAAAAGAGGTGGCCATATCATTGAGATAAAAAAAAATAATGCACGAGCGCTCACCAGAACGGTATTGTTTGGGCATAACCTGATAACTGTTTTTTTGGTCATTTTATGTTAAGAGTAAAAATTGGGTCACTCTAGTATTATGTTCCATTTGGTAATAGCCCGATATCTATATTTCATTTAAAATGCTCAAAACGCTATTGTAATAATATGATGATGTGTGAACAAACACAGTGGTTAGTTTGGTCAAAACATGACCAAAGACCTTATCATAGCGACTGTTTTTAGGGAAAAGGGCGTTACCCTCTATTTTTCGAAAAGTGCTTTTATTAGACATTAACAATGTATACAACTAAATACACCTTATGTAAAAAGGAAGTAAGCCGCAAATGCCGATTTATTATCTAAATTCAGGTTTTAATTGAGCTTTAATTATGTTTTAATTTAATACCCTCAATTTCTGTAATAACTTCTTTAATTATTAGTACTTATATCGAAAATATATTACACTAAATTATCAATCATCATGCACCCAATGTCTGTGCCTATTTTTTTATTAAAATTAAACCAAAATCATTTAAAAAACGTTTTATGCCTCTCCTGTAAAATTTGTTCTGTGTGGGTTACGCCCTTTTTCCTAAACATGTTCGATAGTTTGATCACTGATAAGTGACCTTATTTTCCTAATTAGCGAAATACTTGACAATCTAAGTATTGTCATATTCTTCTTCAGTTATTTATTTTAAAATATTTTATTTTATTTATTTTAAACAAAAAAATGAACTGAAATTTATGTGGGCAATTCAAAGCTTAAAATGGCTCTCCTGTAAATTCAACATTTTGCAGTTAACAGGTTATGCCCAAACAGCACCGAATATACGTTACCGGATATGATTGCATTTGTACTTACCTACCTATTTTCTTCTGTCTTTCCCTTGTATTCAGGTGGTTTTTATTACCTATTTTTTGACATGAGTATTATTTTAATACTAATAAGGATGCGGTCATCTGTTTCCGCTACCGCTCACGGTGAACTGTGATACGACCAATACGTACAATTTCCGGACACGATATACCCCGTATTACTTACGTCTTGCGTAGGTCGAGCGGGCGCGCCACAAGTACATTTTTCATATACACATTTTTCCTAAACCGTCAGAAATCCCGATAGACCACGTCCTAAATTTAATCTATTTTTTTTTTGTTAAGCATTTTCTTGCATTAGGTATATTTTATTTAACTTCTTGAAAATATGCATGTAGATTGTAGGTCCACAGAAATGCGAAACATTTTAACGACGTCATACGCAATAATTCCTTTCGCATTCTGGGCACTGTCGACCTGTGTGTCCCTGATAACTATCTTAGAAATAGAGACCATCAGTTGTTTATTCTCCCAATGTGCAGAATCAACCTGCCACTGGTAATGCCAATTGGGAGGGCGATAACTATGTTCAACGAAATTGCTTCGGGTGTTGATATATTCCACCTACGTGAGAATGAGTATAGGTGGACGTTGTTTTATAAATTCTTAAAATAGGGTCTGCTTAACTCATCTGGTGTAGTTCCTTGTACCTATCTAACTTATATTTTTTGTATTTACACATTTCTACTGTTTAATAACATACTATCTATCTCTATACTGATCTATCTCTTTTTTTTATGTAATACTGTTTTATATTTCTTTGTTTCTAAATGTCATGGCGTGAACGCCTTAAACTTATAATTTGTAATGTCCACAATATGTTAAAAAATATATAAATGGAAATTAACGTTCTGTGTTTTGTTTATTGTATTTGTATTATCTTGCGAGTCGTTCAATATTCGACTGAAACGATCATTCGTTGTTCAAAATATAATGTTCAAAGCGCAATCATGTGGTAGGTATGTGTGTAATTTAATTTTCTAATTGATCATAGGCACAGAACAGATTAATAAATATAATTCCGATAGGCTATTCTCCAATACACTAGGTACTTACATTTTTACGCAAGGTTTTGAATGTGTGAATGTCCTATGAAAATGAAACACGCTTTATAGTCGTGCAATAGTTGGTGTTGCAACCTTCAAATACACAAATATTGAAAGAGCGTCGGTGCATAAAACGAGAGCAGTTGTCAAAACGAATGGCAAACGTATTTTTACAGGTGTTTAGTTTATTCCATATTCTTCCACTCTCGAGAACGGTTGCCTGTTTCTCCACAGCCTTTCCCTGAAAATAGGCCACCAATCCTCTTCCGAACATGTCTCCGCAATAATATCCTGACTTCTCAGGTTGAGATAGTAAAGCAATATGGCGCACACTTTCTCGGTGTATTGTGCGCAATTACCACCATAATTCCGCATTATAATAATAGATAATATTATTATACTGTTTTAAAATGATAAATAATTTTATCTCGCCAATAACCTTGAGTTTTGCATTTGAAATAATGAATTACAAATGTAAATAAAAGATTTTATGTTATTTGCTTTTGTTTTATTTATCAATTCAGCAAAATGCACACAATGTTTTTTTTTTTGCCGACGATTTTGGCTGACCCCCCAGATAAAAAAAGCTTTGTTATGACAGATGCTTGCCACCAGAGATGTATTAAGACTGCATTATTTATTAATACTAATTATTAATTTAATGTTTATAATAAATATTTATATATTAGATTTTTTTACTTGTCGTAGTCGGTAGATCATCCGCCTTTATACTCGTGTGTCGTGGATCCAGCTGATAATATTATTATATGTGGATTTATTTTAATGAGTGTTTGCTCCAGAGTCGTGATTTGATAATAATGTTGTCTACATATAGGTACATCTGACGAAAATGGAAGAATCGCCCTTATTGCAATGTAGATATAGTCCATTTGAAACAGGGCTCGAAATGGACCGGAGCGCCGTTCCGGTTCAAATCTCTTTAAAGTTACATTCCCCATACCCAGACACTCCGCACTTTTGAGTCTAGCGATAAACACCTGATCCGAGATGACGGTCCAATGTGAAACTGTAGACAAACGACCTTACTCAGACGCCGACTTATTTAATACTTTGGACGCTGAAGACGCACCTGGCGAGTAATGACCAGGCGGTCGATCGATGTAATTAACGTGCATTTTAAAGATGGTAATTAAAAAATCATTATCTAGTCAGTAGCGAATGAGAATACTATGCATATAATCTTAATAAACGTCGGGGCACCTTTGTTGCAACGGCTCTTTTATCTTTCATACATCGCCCATTTAATATGTCAATAGGGCGTTTATATTCCAATTGCCGCCCTTAATGTCTCGCAACCCTAATCTGACACTCTTTTCTTTTATCTATGGGCGCAGTGACCCCGTGTTTATTGCATTGTACGTACATGCATACTATTTCGACTCTGTCTCAAATGCATCGTACCTACCTATTATAATACTCCTTTTGATGGAAAACCAACACTACGAAGAGAAACACACACAGAGATAGTTCGGAATGAACTTGCAAGGCTGCCGACTCTTACTATATTGTAGTGCAGTTGTCACAAACCCGGTAGTTTTCTAATATAATAGGATTACATCTAAGGCTGCAGACACACGGCATTGCAGTGGACGTGCGTCGACGTAAGTTTTTATTGCAAGTTGGATTTGTTTTATCCAATTGGTGATTCTAATCGGATGCAATTGGAATCAAATAAGACCTATGTCGACGCACTTCGACTGCAATGCCGTGTGTCTGCGCCCCAAATTATAGGTATGTATCACAGTTCACCGTCAGTTGTCATACCGGAAAGTGACGGCCGTATAGCATTATTATCGCAGACAGTGATGTTCAAATTTTGTTAGAATCAATAATAACATAAATTTGATATTTGATAGGTACGACTTGACTTACGGGCACATACTTGTTAATTTACCTTTGTATCATTCAGAATTTTATGTACACATATTATATGATTGTATTTTAAATTTATTTCTCTACCTATTTTCTTCTGTATTCTGGTGGTTTCATTAAGTGTCTTATTTAAAGATGAATTTGATCTCAATACTATACGGCCAAATACATACGTACAAAATTCCGGACTCGATATACATAATATGACTCCCAGCTCGGTTTTCTCGACTCTTCTCAACTTAGTCATTTATTAGTCTAATAAAAATCTCTACCCTACATCAGTATGGTGCACAGTGTGTACATTTAGTTTCATTTATTTATGTAGATGAACAATACAAATTACAAATTCAAGACGTTCACTATTTGGAGGAAAATAATTAATTCAATATAACACGTAAATAATACCTACATTTATATGTGTGAAAGCAGTGTGATAAAAAAATACATTTGAGACTTAATACTAGAACAGACAATGTCAATATAGAAACATAGATTGTTCAGTCAGCAGAGAGTTTTTTTTAACGCAGATTACGTAGACGAATCGTCACAGGAATAGTTCAAACCAGTCATGCAATCATTAAATCATACCGAAATCTTAAGAAATTGCGTATTTTTCACAAATTGAGTAGTAGGTACATAATATTAGTGAAGTACAATGACATTAATATGGACGAAGCATCTAGAAAATAAAATGACACTCACTTTGTGTCGGGTCTGCCGGATGGCGAAATTCATATTTTAATATCAGTATCCTACGCTCAAATGAACATTCTGCTTGCAAGCGGTCTGGCGACACCGCTGGGTCTGCCCATACAAAATTTCTGACTGTCAGATTTCGACTCCACCGTTATTATTGTGTTACAAAATGCCAATGTGCCTAGTTAAAAATTGTAAAAAAATCTACTAAACACTCCAAGAAAGATGGGATATCTATCACTTTGCATGTGTTAGTATTATTTATTATTTATAAAATGCCATTTTAAGATATTGATGAATGTTTATTCAATGCAATTGAATGACAGGAACCATTGGACAGTCAGTCGCCTGTGATTCGCTGGGCTCACTTGCGTCTAATCTCCGAGAAGTCGTAAGTAACCGAGAATCTGTTTCTAACGCAATGAGTCATGACACTAATACGCCAATACAATAAAGGTTATATTACTATAAATTCTCGAAGCTTGTATCGCATAATGGAAACGGATACGTCAATGGTCACGTGACATCTACCTATACATCTGTGAATGACTTTCATGCACAATTTCTCGTGCGCGCCGGATATGAAGTGAGTCGTCCATTTAATATGTCATTGGTGAAGTATAACAAAATTTCTGTAACTAAGATCAAAATGGCCTTTAAATAATCACTTATAGAGTGGGTTTCGGGAATTTCCCGACGGGAGTTCTCGAGAAATTTTCGAGATTTTCCATCCCGAATCTCGAGAATTGAAATTTTTAACATTTCGGGAAATCCCGGATCTCGAGAATCTTTCCTCGGGATTTCTTTATTATCAAATATTAAATGAAAAAACTATTTTCTATATGAAAAAAGTGGACAGAAAACATAAAACGTTCAAAGACTGATCGTGGCATTAAACACAATAAAGCCAACGTCGACTCAAAATGAGCGCAATTTTTGCAACATCAGGGAATTTTGTGTATCGCGATAGACAGTCTGTTTTTTTTAAAAATTCCATTTTAATAAGTAATATTTTAAATTATTTTAGTTTTCCAACTTCTATTTTGATTGTCTTACGTAAATAAAAAAAATCATATTTTTTTGGAATTCGTCTGTTTTTACACTGATTTTAGGATTTTTACAGGTTTTTTTAAATTTTCCGATATCTCGAGAATTCTTTTCTGGAAATCCTGAATCTCGTGAATTGAAAATTTTATCATTTCAGGAAATCCCGAATCTCGAGATTGAGATTTTCTCGGGAAATACCGAACTCTAATCACTTAAACAGATACGTATTGTAAATAAAAAAGTAAGTAGATACACCAGTATTAGTTGTCCGATAAGTGAGGGCGCCACACGCTAACATTTGACATATCATTCAATACTTCTTATACTGTGAGGAGTTTAGTTCTAAACGATTTATGATGGTATATCTATTATATGACGTACCTATCATCACTGTCATCTTCAATAGTAATTGGATAGGAATGAGTTATAAACCCACCTCACGCAAGTAGCATATTATATCAATACCGAATAGATTTGATTGAATAAAGTTATTGCCCTTCCAATTGGGATCACCAATTGCAGGTTAGTTCTTATACTTGGTAGAACCAACATCTGATGCTCTCGATTCTAGTCGGATGCAATTGGAATCAAATAAGACCCTGCGTCGACGCACGTCCACTGCAATGGCGTGTGTCTGCAGCCTTATGTGAAAACAACTAACGGTCGACAACGGCAATTAAGTATAAATCAGTAATGTACCTACAGAAAATACATAAAAACAAATAGTTAGATTTATCCCTATAGTTTCCTTAGAATCTTTGTATAATAATATATAGGTACTGAGGATGGCTTAGATTTAGATTCTGGTTGTCAGATAATGAAAATGGACAGTCTTTCAAATAGCTTATATTTAATAAAATTTGTTTTAAAAAAAAGGTTGTCAATCTCTGGCAAATATGGACGAGTGCATTAAAGAAATTCACTCAACGTACTCAACTCAAGATGTACCTACAGTGTTCGCAAAAATTCTAAAAAAATCAAATAAATTCATTATTCACTTTAAGATTGACCGAACTTGACTGTATTGTGTTATTATCAACAGGGCACAGAAAAACACTATACAAACTACTAAGGCCGCAGACCAGGGTACTCAGAAATAATGGGAACTGAAATACATAACGGGTAAGGCGATAGCAGGTAACCGACTCGAGTAAGGAAGAATCCGGGTTAAACTTACACACGTGTCAAGAATACGTTTTACGTCGAATACTGAAAACCGCTCTCGGTGTTACACACACTATTGCACGTGCATAATTCGTGCTTCATTTTCGTAGGACACTACACGTTCAAAACCCGGCATCAGCATGCGGTGTATTGAATATAGCCTATCGGTATTCTATTTATTATCTTTTCTGTGGCGCAGACACACGGCATTGCCGTCGACGCAGGGTCTTATTTTATTCCAATTGCATCCGATTAGAATCACCAATTAGATAAAAACAAATCTTATTGGTGATTAAAGAAATCAAAGTGACTATGATTTTAATATTCGTTATCGTCAATCAACTTTCCGATCGAATGGTTGAGGGGATGAGGACCAAAGAGATGCAAGTGAAATCCAAGACGAAATGTGTCGCTGAGTTTCAAAACCCGCTATAACACTTTTTCCTTACTACCAAGGTTTTTGAATGTTTCAGTAGTGTTATAGCGGGATTTGATAGACACATTGATTTTGTTTCATAAATAACAGTTAATCGTAGTGGCTTTTGAAAGAGGCGATAAAATTTTCATGTAGAGATTTTAATAACAAATCCAACGATAGGTATAATATATCTTAATTATTTCAAAAAAGTGTTATAGTGGATTTTGAAACTCAGCGACACAAATGTTAGATCCAGTTCTCACATCGAGATGTGATTTTTTTATCAGAGCAGCACGAAAATTAATGCTGATGACGCTGAATGCTTTTTGTTGTGTTCCTAGTATTGCTTTTAACTTCATGAACTCCATTTGTCATATTTTTAGAGTAACGTGTTTTATTTTAGACACACGCCAAATGTATAGGTACGATTGGAATCAAGCAAGACCATTCCAATTTTATACACTGGTTCCAATTGGATACAATTTGCGTGCGTCGAGGCAGGTCTTACTTAAGGCCATACCTTAGTTGTGGCACGGTCTAAAAAGATCGTGGCCAGGCGATGCGCGGATTGCGGGTCGCGGGTGCAAATGACGCATGTCAAACCAAATATAATTTGTCTTATAAATCCAACATGTGTCCATTTAATGTTCTGTTTATTGTTTTATCAGTAACAATAATGATATATTCATTGACATGTTTTCTTTTTAAAGTAAATGGGTAACGTTTTTCACGAAGCAAAATTACGTGTTTCCAGCTCCACGTTCTCTCTCCGAATGGGAGCGAGTGCAAAATTTCCTCGCGCCTGTAGTTGAAAATTATTTGCCGTTTCACTGATGTATCACCTTAATATTCCAAATGCGATTCTAATCGGATGCACTTGGAATATAGTAAAACAGTATTTGAAGGCTTACTACCAGTATAAAAAAATACTTAGTATATAAACTTTATTCCAAAATATTTACTAGTATTTGGAATACTATATAGATCGTTTGGCGTGCGTATGTGACAAAAGTTTCATACTCAACTGAAACTAAAACCAACTCCATATTATTAGTATTTTAAAATACGTATCGGCTCAGGGAACCCAGACTGTGTATCGGCTTCAATATTATCGCTGACAATACGCTGCGCTCCGCTTGTCGACAAGTCCCATTTATTATAAAATTTTTAATTTATGAGTTGTTTTTCTGTTAGGTTACAATATTATTGGTAACAAAAATGAATAACAGTGATTTTTTTTAAAATTTTAAACATGTTTTGAGCGGTATATAACAAGCCTAAGCCTATGCGTCATCTCACCACTGTGCTGCGACACAAAATTTATGACTTATTATTATCAATGATATTATCACAAGTTATTTGGAATAAGTTTATTGGGCCACAAATATTTAGTATGGGTAGTTTCATCTGAAACTTGAGTACACAAACTGGTGACAGTATTTCCAACTCACCTCTAGTCTATATGCAAAAACAAAATTGTTCAGGAGTGGAAAAAAACGTTTTATTCGATCATGCGTACTTTTTGAGTATATCTGTGATAATGATTATGTTCATGAAAGCACTCTTTATCATTGACAATTTTTTAAATTGTATTTTGGATAATAAAATAAATCATATAGACCCCTCTTCTACGGTAAGCATTTTAGTATTGCGAATATCTCAAAAACTGTGGCAGATAAAATAATAAAACTTTCCAAAAACGTGAGTAATGCTATCTATATAGATTCGTTTTAGTCAATAGAATCACTTTTTGACATGATATATTATATAGTCCCCTTTTCGGGGGACGCCTTCATTTTGTTTTTTTGGACTACCAATTGAAGAAGAAAATATTGTATTTGTTACCAATACGACCGCACGTAAACTAATTTGATTTGAAAACCGAACTGCCTTCGAAATTCCTAATACAGAATGCGTGGAAGACTCCTTCTATCTATTTATTTTAATTGAGTTCATGAAATATTATTATTATTTATTATTGTGTCGCATCTTTCGCGTAGTGCTGTAGATAAACAGAGCACAGAGGTGGCGCCATGCGGGGCGGGCATTCCGCCAAACGAAATATCTAAAGAACTGAAGTAAAGAAAAGAAGAAAAAACGTTCCCAAATAAAAGCAAGAACACGAGCGGAAACAAAAAAAAATCCAAAGATATACGTACGTCAGTGACTCGGTTGCTAGGGAGAGTAAAAACCATACTGCTAAACACGACACGACTTCTGGCCTTATATTTAATTTATGTAGGATCTTTCATCTGTATCTATTTGAATGATGCTTATTGGGGTTTGGATATTTTAAATACAACAAGCATAATTTCAATGAAACAACTTAGTTTTGAAAAACCTCAGAAACATGTTATGCGTGTCCGGAAAATTGTATGTATGCAGTTCTCCGTATCACAATTTACCGTGAGATGTTGTATCGAAAACCGTTCTAATCAAATAATGTCTAAATAAAACACTTAAAATACTCATTAAAAATGGGTCTAGGACGATTCGGCGCCGGTACAACTGAGCGCCACGCAATCAAATGAAATTCGAAAATAAATAGAGGAACAATGATTTAATTGTGCATTATGTTTAAATTCCAACGAGAAAGAGCTCCTTTATTTTTATATAAAGCCTCAGGCGTCATAATTCTCAATCCGCAATAAATATAAAAATAAGTTACGGGCAAAATTAATTAAAACTACTTAGTAGTAGATAGAAATTTATTAAAATTTCTCGTCTATAAATCGTAACTAGTCTGTTTATTTCATTCGACAGTGCGGCGACTAATAAAATTGTCCTGGCGCTCAGTTGTCCCATTCCCATAAAAAATCACCAGGATACAAGGGAAAGACATAAGAAAATAGGTAGGTAAGTAAATTAGAAATACTTACAATCATATCGTATAAGTATATTATAATTATATTATATATATATATATAGACGAATATATTCCATAGACGGAAGCATGCACGATGAAATTGCTCGAAGAACAAAGCTGGGATGGAGTGCTTTCGGACGTCTGAATATTATCTTCAAGAGTGACCTACCATTATGTCTTAAGCGTAGGGTGTTCAACCAATGTGTGCTACCCGTGCTCACGTATGGCTGCGAGACGTGGACCCTCAACACGAGAGATGTCCAAAGGCTAAGAGTCACACAGCGAGGCATGGAAAGGTGCATGTTGGGCATCACGCGAAAGGACCGTAAGAGGAACGAATGGGTTAGGAAGCAGACAAGAGTACGCGATGTAATAGACGTTGCCAAACAGCTGAAATGGAGATGGGCGGGGCACATTTCTCGCCGAAAGGACGGCCGCTGGACAAATGCTGTCATCCAGTGGTACCCAAGGGGTCGCCCTAAAAGCCGCTGGATTGACGAACTGGTAAAGTTCGGTGGTAATACGTGGCAGCGAACGACACAGGACCGAGAGAGTTGGAGAAAGCTTGGGGAGGCCTTCATCCAGCAGTGGATTGACCCCGGCTGATGATGATATACAATTCTGAATGATCCAAATGTAGGTTAGCATTTAGAATTCGGTGCTCGTAAGTATCAATAATTATTCATACATATCGTTATAAAATTAATGTTCTAATTGAATCTAATAAAATTGGAACATTACTGTATTCAATGCTATATTTACGGCCATCTCTTTCCCGTAGGACAGCTATTCACGGTAAACTATGATACGGTGAAATGTAATACGTACAGTTTACACGTATCTAATGATAAATCTGACGACGTCAGGCTCATCGCAGAGCTTGTGGGTACTGAAATCCTTCGTAACGTTCTACACTCAAATAAATGTAATTTCTGAAATATAAGCCAGTCCTGATATTTCACACCTTCTTCACTGTGGGTCGTAGGTCATTCTCACCTATATGCTCCATCTGTAGCGTAAATACATAACGAATACATATTGTAGCATGTCTGGAGTATACGCCACGCAGATAAGAAGTAGGTAAATAATAATATTCAGTTCCTAGAGTGGAGATATTTACAACTGTTAGGCTTTATAAATTGAAAACCATTTTCATCCCTTCTATAAGATATATCTCTCTTAGTTATTCACATTTACAGTGAAAGGAACTTTTTTCATTAACTCGCATGCTTATAAACAATGCGTATGTTTTATTATTATCCCATTATTAATTACAAATATAATGTAGGTACCTAATATTATGTAAAGCACTTTATTTGCATGGTTACTAGGTAGTTAGTTACGTCTTATTTGGGTAAGGCACAGGTGGTTGAATTTATAAATTACATTGTTGGAATTCGATTGATACAGGTACAAGCCCTGTCTGGCATCAGAAGATTTTTTTCTAATATGTATATTTCTGAGGTGTTTCGAAATTATTTATGTTCAATAAAGAATGTTACATTCTCAATTCTTGTGAATTATTCGTTGAATAAAAAAATAGTTTATTTATGTAATAATAAATTATTGATTTCGACAAAGATGTCCAAGATAGCCTTCTGTAAGATGAATAAAACCTAAATTCATATATGAAAGGGAAGCTGAAAAAACCGCCTCCAAGAAACCTTTCCACCCCCGTCTGTCGCAAACTCCCTCAGGGGTGCTGTGTCTCTTTCTATACAGTCTATGTCTCCTGACCCCCTCGCTCCTCGGCCGACCCTTTTACATCTCGCATGTTAAAGAAGAGCTTCTTTGGTGGTTGGGTGTCTACCATCCTTGAGACTTGCCTGACCAACGGAGTCGCCCCACCTTAAAGGTGTTGTATACATTTGTAGCGACCGCGTGAAAAAATGCCTTTTCTCGAGCTTTCGCATCACGTAGGCCGTTTTTAATTTCGTCACTGCTTCCACGCTATCATGCCACGGATAGATTTACCTATCCTCTCCTTGACCTAGCTAATGTAGAGTATGTATAATGTAGAGGTTTTGCCCGCTGCCCGTTTTCGCGCTGGACGTTATTAAGTCAAAGGCGTCGAAATCAGGGAACACAAAATTAATGGGAAATGGCTTACCCTACCTACTGGGTGTGGTATAACAGGCTAAATATCTCGGGTGTGAAAAAATATGGGATAAACTTAAACACATATTGAAGAATATACTATTTTCAATCGTTATCTAATAATATGCATGGTCTGGTTAAAGTAACGGTTTTATGGCGATCAGGTCATAAACTACACTGCTTCAGAACTTTGGTCCATGGCGATGGCTTTTACATTTCTATTTATTAATCTTTTCTGTGGTCGAAACGTTATGTGCCGTGCGTTTAGCATCACTGAAGCCATCCTAACTGCATTACCGGATTAAAAGTGAGCGAATAATATATTATTCAAAAACATAATTTATCGCGGGATGTAGTCATTTTTTTTTCGCCTACCGCGTTTTAGGCAAATTGACTGAAAAACTTGGCTAACATTACGCATTATTTATTCACACCCCTACAGATGATGATCATTTTAACAGAGAAAGGGTAGTTTTTTTAGATGCATATAATTAACGTGAGGTCAGTGTCGGTATAGGTACATAATATTATTCTAAAGTCTTTTCGTTACACTTATTGTCGTATTTTGAAAGCGTGTCCGGTAATTTGTATAACAACTATTGTACAAAGGAAAAATGACCGAAACCATTACGTCGAATTTAAAATGGAAGACAACATTCGAAACGAATCGATTTTTACCGATCAGCACTTTTTCGGAGTGATAATTTGTACGAATGTAAAAATAATTACATGATAAAAAGAACTTTTTATATAAGTACTTACAAAGTTTTTAATTTTTCTGTTGAATTATTATGCTCAATATGCTCAAACTTGTACTTGATATGAAGTAAATAAAAAACAAACAAACAGACAAACATATAATACTGAAATGTCATTTTGATTTCCATAGTAACGCACATGTATATTAATAATTTAGTTGCTAGGACCACCCACTTAGCAACCAATAATAGTGGATTGGATGACGGATTTCTTCCGAAATAACTTTTCATACAAAACAGAATTAACTGAAAATGAATTCAATTCTACTTAAAGATGGCTAAAAGTATTAAAATAAGGCATCGTGTTCTGATATACCTATTCTAAAAGTTTCAAATGTCTAGCTAGTCGGGAAGTTAGTTAAAATCGATTGCAAGATTTGTACTAGATAAACAACCACCGGACAAATAAGAATACGACCTAATAAAAACCTTGTAAAATAAAGTGTCATTTTTTTAAAATGCGTTATCTATTATTTGACATCCGACATTTATATTTTGATAATAATTAAGTTGGATAATTTTCTAATTTAATATAGCGAAACAAAATTGTTTTTAATTATTAAAAAAGCTAATCAATGAAAAACCCATTCATCTTGCATGCTTATCTGCCATTTGTCAACCGGGCGATCGATTCGGTCAATTTTCGTTCGTACAAATAATTATGTAGGAACTGTAACTCATTGAAAGATTAATAACTCTGCACGGAGAACGTACGACAATGAGGTGAAGGAAATCTCAGAAAAATCTCAAGTATTTACATCAAGGGCAGTCCTGAAAAAGACAGTGAAGAAAAGAATGTCAGCCAACATTGTGGCATAACGGTATCACGAACGAGAAATTAATATCAGCAAACCTAGGAGAACCCACAATGTAGAGAAATCCAACAGCTACATGGCAATGGCATGAAAAGGTGCATGTTTGACATAACGAAGAAAGACCACAAAATAAACGAAAGAGTACTTGATGTGATAAAGGTAACCTAACTGATGAAATTGTAATGGGCCGGACATGTTATGCAGTCATATAGTGGTATCCAAGGGGCACTAAATGACCACAGTAACGCCCTAAAACTCGCTAGTCGATGATCTCAACAAGTTCGGCAGAAGATTTTGGTAGCAAAGAGCTAAGGACCTGTAAGAATGGTAGGAGATATGGGAGGCCTTCATTCAGCAGTGACAGCAGACTGTAATAAGATCCTGGTAGCGAATCGCGTGTGCAAGAAAGCTCTCACTGTATGACAACAAAAACCTTTTATATAATATATCCATTCATTTTATAAGGTGGCAGGTTTTATTTCTTGGGAGGCCCCCTTTTAAATTTCCTCACGAATCTGTTGCGTTAGTCGGATTTCACATCTAAACTCGCCCCGTGTGATAGATATTTGAATGCGGCGATCGGCGAGCCGGTATAGGAATGACCAATTCGTACGTGTGAGTAGCATGCAGCTTGTCGATTGCAACAGCAGATGTTTTTTTTCAAACGAAACAGTCACATTCGACCAATCTGCGGAGCTCCATTTGGCGACGTGTGTTTTGTGAATAACGATGACGTCACACCGACGTATTCGACACGTTGTAGGCGGACGAGTTTTGATATGAGAGCCGGCTTATTGAAACGCGCCTCTGACTAGGCCAACACGACAAAGTTTTCCGGTGCAACGCCTGTGGCCGGTTAATAACCGGGAAGTCAAAATGTCTGGATGTCTCCATGCCCAGGTTATTCCAAGCTAATATTACATTGTATGGTGCTCAAAGTTTAGTTTGAACGTAACAAAACACTAATATCTTTTGAAAGGCGTTTAATCATTCCAAAACATACATAGATAATTTAAAACTTGTCCAATTATTACTAATCAATTTAAATAGAAAAAAAATCGTCTAATTTGAATAAAAAAACACTTGAATATTTATTTTTTAATCATTCAATAAATAATGTTAACGTGTAAACACACCTACGAAAGATTATAATGTTTTTAAAAGAACGCCTTCTTTTATTGGCTCAATTTTAATGTTTTATCCAAAATCTTTAAATAAATATTAATTATTTTTTTATTGACCGCTTATACCTCTTGTTGAGCTCACTGTGTGATGAATTTTTCTCTACAAAAATGATTCCCTCATGTCTCAAAAATCTATGTATACCGTAACGGTATTTTCGCGAGAATCGGTTATCAGCCATTCACTTCTTCGAGATGTTGAATCTTTAATGCCTACAGGGTATCCGGTACATTTGTTTTCGGTATTTTTGACCACTCCCCTCCCCAAACGTTACTCATTGTCACAAATTCTTTTGCCCCCCCCCCTGTTTTTTTGGTTTCGTCACGTCACATTTTCTGCAACATCATAATGTATCCTAATCATTTCATCAAACTTGTCGAAAATTATAATATAAATTGTGCAGATTGTTTAATTAGTCGATAGATATTTTGGTTGTCACACCATTATCAAGACACTCTACAAAGATAAACGATTTGTATCTACTATCACACTCGGGCTTATGGTACTTTACGGTAAATGGCAGAAAACACGACTTGATTTCGATAAGAAGGGTAGGTAATAATTGATAATAGGTACATCAATTATTGTCAAACCCGACAGCCAAAATTATTTCGGCATTAATTTACACATTCGACAGAGTTCATTAAATTTATAATTATACAAGGTTTTGGAATTGATTTTTAATTTACTTATTGGAAGGGGCTCGAGATTACATCATGCTCTCTTACCCTGAAAAAAAAACAAGCCTGGAGAAGTTACATTTTGAATTGGATGCTTGTTCTGTTAACATGGTCAAAGGACAACTGATCCATTCTCAGGTATACGAATTTGAAAGCACACATATTAGTCGCTTAAGAGTTAGTGCGCCTTGCTAAAAAGGCGTGGATTTCAAACAAAAATCAAACCGGCTCTGCTTTTGTCAATCAATCACGATTACAATAATACATTGGTTTATACATATCACATCTTCTTCCCGTATGGCAGCAGGGTATCTAATGCAACCCAGAGAGCTCTGCTGGTCTCTTGGCTAATGATTATGATGACACAGAGATAGACGCAACTCTTTGTACAGACGATAATTTGTGTTAACATTATTATTGAGAGCAGTGATATTTTTTTAATTACAGCACGCCGACGTATGACCACGCTCCGAACCCTGACAAGCAGTGGATTCTTCAGGTTACTAATAAGATGCAGCCTATACACAAGAAGTTCACCGACTTACTCATGACGAAAAGACTTCAGACACTGCAGAGCGTTGATCAGGTATGGGTCTTATTCCTATATTGAGACAGCTTACATCCTTTCTTAAGAGCCCTATGCAGAATCCAAGATTACGATCTTAAGGATAAGTTGCCGAAAAGCATGACTTAACTATAGACTATACCGAGTATAGAGTTAAGAATCCTTAACCATAGACTACTTTTGTTATGAGCACGCCCCCTTCTGTATTACCATTTACCACTGACAGCTGCTGTCAAAATAAATTCGCGTCTCTATAAAACAGTCCATACACTCAAATTCATTTAACAATGTATCTCAATATGGATATTGATAGTGTTAATTCGTTTGGCATGTACTTGCAGAATATTATTTTACTTTTTAACGCCAGCCCGCAGAAATACAAGATGCCAGATGATAGAATGACACTTGACGCTAGTGTTACCATGTTAAAAAAATATCTTGCGGTGCCTGTGGAATCACGTATAATGACTTATAACGGAAACATAAGAGTATTATAATTAAATATTAATATGTATTTATAGTTATTGCATTTATAAAGTGCAGTTGTCATATTTTTGTCATCATTTAACAATTATAAAATAATTTACCTAAACTATAGGAAAGAGAATTTTTAAATATGGTATTATTTTCAATAGAAAAAACGAATGAAGCTTTAAGAGGAGGTGAACCATAGACAACATGATCTTAACTAAGGACAATGTTTCTGCATAGTGTTTTCTGCTAAAGAAATTTTAGTTATGACAAATGTTTCTGCATTCCGCTCTAAGTCTTTTTCAGTTAAAACTGCACCTCAACCAACGAACTTGGACTATACAATATTGTATATAAGTAGTCTTATTTGTACACAAATAATTATTGTATTATGGGATTTGAACTCATTTACTGAACAAATAAAGCAGAGTTAAGTTGATAAACTGCACAGATATCCAGTGCCGCTCTAGTACTTGTCAGATGGTGGGGTCAAATATTACGAACCAGTATTCCATACCACCAACAAAATCCCTTACATAATTATTATAAAGATATACATTTCTGCGTTAAAATAATGCTTTCAAACAAACTGTATTATTGATAAGATAAAATAATATGTAGGTATGCTATACATACATAAATATAATATAGTGCATTTATAAGAAACACAATCCTATAGGACAAGGTGAATCAGCATTGATTCACACCAAGGCTCCAACGGTGATTTCTTCAATAATACCCACCATGGTACGAGTACCAACAAAATGCACACGAAGCTTTCAAGCTGAATATACGTATATCATTGTACACAATACATTCAAACATTTATGCTGCAGATTAGTACCAGAGAGGAATAGCTTGGTAAATCACTGCTGCTGGCTGTTGATTGTATTAGTAGGGCGTAAGTCATGTCCTATCGGTGTCAATAGTGATGGGAAAGCGAAATACTAAAACAGATTATTCAATAATAAAATTATTTTCATTTAATTCTTACCGAGCTCCGCAGGTAGAGCCGGCACTGCCGATATCAATATTGCTATGTTGGCCTTTTCGATTTCCTTACACATTTAATGGCTGCCATTTTTTGATATTAATATTTTTTACGCTACATAATATTTACTTACTAATACTTTTTCAATTAACTAGTTCTATGCCTTCAGCGAGTTTTCTCGCTCTATGAGGCTGTGATTCTCAGGTCGCACATACAAATTTCGCAAGTTATCTCATCCGACTAAGCTCAAATTACTAGCCACTGTCGATTGATTTTCATAATCTAAAAAATTAAACACACAGTGACATCTGTTTGAATAATTATGAAATAATATATACTAAGCCACAAATTATCAGTATTACAGCCATTTTAACAAGAGTTTTGCTCTACGTTCAACGTGTGTCGTTAAAAATCTGCGGCCTGTCAGATACAGAGGTATAGAAAAGGTTAAATAATAATCATGACAGATTGTCATTTCATATAAACTTCAAATTGGTAAATAAATGTCATAGTAGATGCGTGAAGTTCTCTTTAAATAAGCCTGCAAAGCGAAGTCAATTGTAGCTAATCTAATCAATAGACCAAAGGTCTTTTTTGCTTCACTTACAATGTTTAGGCTCCATCTATATGTTATAAAGAAGATTTTATTCAAAATCTTTGACCTCAACCATCTCTATCAATACATGCGAATTTCACCGATTTTACCCGGTATCTCTTCAAGCCACCTGTCCTTTACTCTAGACCAGAGGGGGGCAAACTGCGGCCCGCATGTGGCCCGTCAGGTATTTTTTTGCGGCCCACCATCATTAATTGTACTTCTGATTGCGAATAACTTTTTTATAATTAAAAAAAAAATATCGACGTAGATTGAAAATTTGTTTAGCAATAGTACGCGATCCATTTTCAATAGATATTGATAGTATACCGACAGAGCTACAACTTGAGATTATTGATCTGCAGTGTGACACTGATTTAAGGGAATTTCATCATCGTGAAGAAATCTCCAAATTTTACAATACCCTTAATTCAGACAAATTCGACCAACTTAAAGATTATGCAAGAAAAATGTTCGTTATTTTTGGATCAACCTATATATGTGAACAAACATTTTCGATCATGTACCTCAATAAAAATTCTTTACGATCAAATATCTCCGATGCCCATTTACAAGCAGTTTTGAAAATATCAACTACAAAATTAACACCTGAATTTAAAAAAATGTTAAAAAATGTACTTACAAAGAAATTAATGAGAAGAATGAAACTGTTGTTCTTAATGTTTATTTTTCGTGATAATAGAGTATATCTAAAAATGGTATTTTACTTGCGGCCCGCCGCTCATTTCGAGTTCTTGAATTTGGCCCTCCATCCAAAAAGTTTGCCCCCCCCTACTCTAGACATACCTGGCAAAGACTTGGTGCCATAATATTATTATATTGTCTTCAATTTTCCAGGCTGTGGAGCGTGTATACCAGGAGTTGAAACAGCTGGGCGAGCTGGACAATACATTCATAGTGTACACGTCGGACCACGGCTACCACCTCGGACAATTTGGCCTCATCAAGGGGAAAAGTTTTCCATTCGAGTTTGACGTGAGAGTTCCATTCTTGGTGAGAGGTCCGGGCGTTGAACCGGGAACAGTGTGAGTATAGCAAAGTTATTTTTTCAGGGGTTACTAATAATAACTAATAATCACTGGGAGTAGCTTTAATTTAGTAATAATAATACTAAGTTTTATTATGTGTAGCTTCAAGAATTGTAAAGAATAGACGGATTAAGCTGGTTAAATTCCTAGAAGGCAGGCTGCTGGTATGAAGCCGTGCTATCATACGAGTAATTTTCCTGACTGGGAAAAAATCATGACTTCAATTACATATCTAATCGTCAAATTTTTATTCCATATTATAAGTATCCCTTGACATCGAGAACATGACTTAAACAACTGAAACTTGAAACATTAACTAGGCTTCTCAAAACCACAGACATGTTGTCCTAATGGCCAATAAAATATTGGTTCTTTCACAATCATAATAATATAAAACTTAAATCAATCCATAGATGTCTCTGTATCCTATTCTATGGATATGTTAGTGAACAGTATCTCTTAAGCGTCAATTACATTGAGCTTCTTTACGAGCTGTTTGTTGGCGAATTTATAATCTGCCTGTAAAGTCGCATAGTGTAATCATCGAACAAGCTAACATGTTCGATGATTACACTGGGCGACTTTACAGGCAGATTATAAATTCGCCAACAAACAGCTTGTAAAGAAGCTCAATGTAATTGAAGCTTTAGATCAAACTTGGGTGACTGGATTAAAAGTTGTGTGATTTTGTGGTAATATTTTTACTTCAAAATATAGGTATTATCTTCTGATTTCAGTGTGGATGATATTGTCCTCAATATTGACATGGCGCCAACGTTCCTCCACATGGCAGGAGTCCCGCAGCCGACTCACATGGACGGAAGGTCTTTTCTACCGCTTCTCTCTCCACCGAGGACCCGTGCCCGTCCCAGGCCGCATACTTTCCTCATTGAAAGGTTCGTATTGCATCGTCTGATAACTGTTATTATCATCAAAAGTGCGAAATCTATGTTGGGTCCTGGTGATACGATGGGTTGGATTTTGAGACCCATGTCTGCCACATACATTGATATACCAGGTTATAATCTCATTATCATCAGATGAAAATCCCCCTTAAGGTAATGTAGGTAGAGATTGTTTGTGATAGTAAATATCATTTTACAATAAGAATTTGGCGAGACAACTGTAAGGCCTTTCGTTCATGGAGAAACTAAAATCCGACAAACTGATTGCTGATGGAACTCATAAACTGGCCAATGACTTGAAACCCACTTGCAATAATAATCTCATATCCTCAAACAAACCCATTGTCTTTCCTAATTATTCATTCTAAGCTTTTTCCGTAATATCTTTACGGGAATATTCTGGCAGCCTATAATTACAGGCAGGAGTATTTCTCAACTTCTGCCACAAATTTTAAATTAAATATCAGTTCGCCCATCTTTAATTTTTGACGTCTTGACTTGTTATTGCTTGTTCAGTTCCGTTCAGTGCTAACAATTTTGGTAAGAAAATATGATTTTTCATTGAATCTACTGATATTGGCATCACTGTTTTATGAGAGACTGGGCAGACTAGCATGTCGTGTCTCTTCAGTTTAGTAGCAAATGCTTTGAAACTGAAAGATTTCAGTCTTGCTGTGGGCGAGCCGCCATTGAAATACATTAGCTAGATACTGGCTGGAATTTTAGTTTCAGTCTAGTCTTTTTGAGTATTCTCGTGAGCGGAAGGCTTCAACCAACAATATTTTTCAACTTACATACAAATATATTTTATGTGTATGTGATGTGGTAATATAGCGGACACTTACAGCCATATTAGCAGAATAAGACAACAACGTGAATATATTAGCCACGGCTTCACATGGCTTTCAAGCTATGATGTGAGTAGTCAATGATTGATTTTTTTTTCCACACACTGCCTCCACATAATGCGTCGATGGACACAGATTATCACAATGCAACAAAGGCATATTATTTGTGGTTGTATTCTATATGAAATAGTAATTTAACTTTTTTTTAAATATTATTTTTAGTTCCGGCCGGCGCGAGACCCCCGAGCAAATGGCGGAAGCCAAAGCACGATCAGCGGCCAACAAATACTCGCAGCAAGCCAACAGACCGACAACCCAAAACCCATTCGCCCACAGCTCAACCAATAGAATCTCCTCATCTGGAACGAACTTCACAGTAACGAGTGTGAATCAGCAAAATGGCGGCCAAAGAGGCCATTTCGGAGTGAATGGAACCAACAGCATGGCGGAGATAGACGCAATTATTGCGAACCAGGATTCATCTGAGGATGATGACGATCTGTATATCGAAGGGGACGACGGTGAAATTGAGGTTAGCTTTTCAAAATACGTTTCATTTCTTATATTTTAAACATATGTAATCATGAATGATATACTAAATATGGCTTTATATCTCAGAGCAATAATAGAAAAGAGATAGGGTATTTATTATCCTGCTATATAAAGCTTTTTTCTTTTCATTATTATATCATGCAATAGAACCTCAATTTTATTATTATTAACTCACCTATGAAACGTTATACCTTATATAATACCTCTATGGTTATCAGTGACGTCCCTAGACAAAATGCCGCCCCTAGGCAGCGTCAAAATGCCGCCCCATTTTTTTATCATCCTTTCATTACTCCAATATCTAAGAAATGTGTTGTATGAAGCATGGCCCCCTCATCCTGAAGCGGGCCCCATTTTAGGATCTTTGGCGCCCCCCCTACCTATCGCTAAAGATAAAAGCAATATGACGCTCTACAGTAATGTTTTCCAAATGGTGTACACTTACCCAAATCACTAGAGTCTGAGATGCCATTTGGTTGATATGTCTGACACATTTGGTTTGTATCATTTCGTCGCTATAGGATTTGTTTCCCGAATAGACCAAATGTCAATTTTACAGGAGACGAAAAACAAATTTCATTGTCGTATATTTTAATATCAGTAGATGTATCAATCATTCTTTCTATACTGTATGATTGCAACATTATCTAAGAATAGATTCCAAGAATAATATACTGGTATAAATCATTAAATGCACAGAAAATACATTTTATTTACAAGTACTCACTGTGGATATTCGGGAATTTTTTAGCGCTCTCTCAGAATAATGGATATTCGGGACAAAACATGGACGTTCGGGATTTAAGACCGTAGCGTATTGCTGCACGGCCAACAGATTACTGAGTGGTCAAAAAGTACGCGCCTCAAATGTTATATTTATTTACACGATAATTGTTAATAATTACCTATAATATTTAAATACTTAATGATCGTAATTACCCAAGTTCGTATGTAATAATAACATGCGGCAATCGCTTTTTCGATTTTTTTCGGATTAAGTAATGAAATAGTTGTTAAGTAATTAACTATTTTTTTATTGAACGAATAATTCACAAGATTTAAGAATGTACCATTCTAATAATTGAACATACTTACATAATTTTTTAAAATCACTTCTGAGAAAATATATTATAAGGTATCTACTACTTTAATTACTAACCGACGTCACCGTCATTTCTCCAATATTTTATGATGGTACTTACTCGTACTTGCTAACAATTTTATATTAATACTTTTTCCAAAAAAAAAAAAAAATCTATTTATATATCTGTATATTATTATATCTATATATTTATACAATTGACAATTAAACTTATTACAAACCACCAAATAAATATTATATATTATTTACTATTGTAAGGAATAACAACAAAATAATACCATGTATAAATTAATTACCATTGGCTGCTAATATTAGGTAGGTACCAATATCCTAAGTATATGATATCCACCAAATAAATAGTTACTAACATACATATTAAATTAAATTAACTATCAGCGCATTCAAAAATAAATAATAGCATCGCCTTTATTTTCATAGAAATACCTAGATTAAAAGTAAAATAAAGGCAATGTTTGATTAATAATAATTTGAAATAATAATTATTTTTTACGTCATAGTAGTTGCCGGGTCATACTGTAGAATTCATATAACCGTTGGGAGTTTGTGTCATTTATCAAAACAAAATGCAGTTATTTAGGTTAAAATACTCACTTCCACAACTCTACTGTAAGTTCAGGGCGAACTGGTGATGTATCAGCTATGAATGATCTCTTCAAATTTGATGAATTCACTATTAAAACAATAGTAACGTTAAAAACAATATCAATAAGACGAAATTTGAAAGAAGTCTCCGGACGGCCGAAAAATATGAAAGTGGGCGTGATTGTTTTAGAGCTAGACAGCGTGAATGTGGGAGCGAGATGCACGGCGTGAGCGCGGTTTGATTGGCTAAAGTCATATTCGGGAAATAAACACTCAGCCAGAGATTTATTTCGACCGAAATTAACTTGGATATTCAGGTACGAATAGTTGGACATTCGGGAGAACACCACGGAGTAATTGTAACTTAACATGGCGTATTCGGGTTTTTTAAAAAAATATCTCTGTTCCTAGATAAAAATATATTGATTTTATAAATGATTTCGGTAGAGCTCGATAAAAGAAATTGAACTGCATTAAAATGTCGATTTCGACAAAAATGGATATTCGGGAAACAAATCCTACAGTGACGATTTAGTAATACCTACGCAGATGTATTATTTTCACACCATTTTTTCTATGATATTATTGTACCCTACAACATGTAAACAAAATAATTTGCCTCATTATTTTTTTAATATAAACCTAAATTTAATCATAAACACACTATTAATTAATAGTCTCAACATTCAACCATTGATGATTGAAATAAACTACAAATCCACGCTATTATCAGCAAAAAATATGTTTACAAAAAAAACGACTTAAAAGAAGGTATTGCACAGTAAGTATTGTATTCACAGCATGATAAATATGATATAATCTAGGTAGATACCTACTAGTGTACATTTTTATTACAATTAGCTGGTACTTAAAGTAAATACCTATTATATGTACGAATACTAATTGATTATGTCAAATGTCAATAAGGATTAATAATCATTATGAATAGGTATCTATTTGCAATAGGTACATCCGGCAACTTTTAAATCTCGCGAGTGACTGGCAAAAATATTTGGATAAATTAAAAAATACGGTATGTACCCACCTATAAATCTCTACCATAAATTCTCCTTGTTTCGTTACCAACGTTGATAAAATATATAATATTATTTTCTTTTAATAACCATGGCGCCACATAATTATTGGCTTTTGCGCAGTATACCTACCACTGTTAATAAAGGAACTTTTTAATCTGAGTAAATGACATTATATTATTATGACTGATTTATTATTCGTTTGTGGTGTTTTACATTTATAAAAATATTCATAATGTGTCTAGGCGCCAAGTTTATTAGCATTTGTATACGAAACCGAGCAGTCAAAAATAAAATAAAAAAATCACTAGCGGAGCGTGGTGACATCATACTAAAATCGCTGCGAGTACCTACTGGGTAATAATAAAAAAAAAGCATCCGGAACAAAACATCCCAACGCTCTGATTATAATTTAACTAAGTTTAGGTAGCTATTTCTATATAATACCAAATGGTTCTCCTCGATTTGCCGCCCTTCGAGTATCTGCCGCCCCCAAGCGACGCTCAATCTGCCTACCCCCACGGGACGTCACTGATGGTTATACCATTATCTTGTTTCTCAGTACGGCTATCACATTTAAAAACAGTTAACCGTCTTTTCTACTAAATTAACAAAAAATATTTACCACTAACTTTATATTTCGCAAAAGCTCATCTGTCAAACTAATATTTACCGGCTTCACATTAACTGCTCTATTCATATGTCTTCTATCTTACTTTAACGCATGTTGCGGAGCCGGTGCAGTACCGAATGCTTTCTCACTCGCATTTATCGTTAGTTTTTGTTTAGGGCTTGCTCTATTCTTAATTTAAAAAAGTTGT
Organism: Rhyacophila brunnea; assembly: GCF_057557595.1. Classification (NCBI taxonomy): domain Eukaryota; kingdom Metazoa; phylum Arthropoda; class Insecta; order Trichoptera; family Rhyacophilidae; genus Rhyacophila; species Rhyacophila brunnea. Next base: position 9,960,348 of record NW_028232904.1, on the reverse strand, counting down.
CTTATATGGTAGGTATTAATATATTTCATGTAATAATGAAACGTTGATTTATATCATGAGAAAAGAAAGTGTATTATACTGAGATTTGTACTACATCTTTTCTACAAAGTCTACAGATTATTCAGGCTTAGATCATTCCAAAATTTTTATTTTCCACCTTGTTGGATAGGAAGAAATTTTCTGGGTAAACTGAATAATTTGTTCAGGAAGTGGAGTGCTTGTTATTTTCATACAAATATTAGTTACGATTACGGACCAATAATTCTATATTATTTAAAGGTCACACTATTTCTCAAGTTGTAATGTCATTACTTATGAAATAATAAATCAATTTGCTTTCTTTGTGGCAATTCAATGGAAATGTTAAGTAATCGTTTAGTATTGAGTCTCCACTGATACCCATTTCGCTTATTACCATCGTTTTACAGTACACACAGTTCTCTGACATGTCATCCAGAATTTGGAAGTCTCAACGTATGTGCTTCATATTTACTGTTTTGTCTGTTTTCGGTAGATTGACGATGAACAACTGGATGCTTTTAATGATGACCTAGACGATGACGACACCCTAGAACATGAAGATTCTACTTCCATCAATGGAATGCCTGATGTAGACTTTGTCAACGGTGTCAGGCCTCCTGGAATGCCAATTGGTAAGTTATTATTTGAATTTTTACTGAATTATACAGCGAACATGTCTTGGCTGTGATTGCGTAGTGTTTTATGTAGTGTATAGGATAGAAACGGGGGTTTTGTAGCTCCACCGCTAAGATGTCCATTGGCACGAAATAATGGTATGTCCACATAATATGAGAATTCTGCTATTGTAGTATTGACTTGTGGTGTCTCTGATAACTAATAAATCGTTAGCATCAGTAATTATTGTTTGTTCTCCCAAGCTGCAGAACTAAGCTACCATTGGTAATGCCAATTGGGAGGGCAGTAAATTGTGTTCAACGTAATCGGTTCGGATACTGATATATTTCACTTCTGTGAGAATGAGTTGTTTTATAAATTCTTAAAGTAGTGTCTGCCTATCTCATTCAGTGTACTTCAATATAGGCTACTTTATTATGATGTTGCTGTCTCCACTATTTTCTGCTGAAATATTGTTTATACTGTTACATATTTCTTAGTTTTTTCCCATGTTATTGTCGTAAACGTCTTGAATTTGTAATTTGTTAAGTTCACTATATAAATAAACTTTAATTTGAATTGCACTTTTGCCGGAATCCGATGGATTTTTTCTAAAACGAGTGTTTCTGAAGTGTTTACGAATTATGTATTGTATAAATTCATCAAAAAATTACGTGTTGTCCATTTTTATATTATTATCAGCAAACTATTTTAAATGCATGTCAAACTGTCTCAAAATGTCAGGAAAAAACCTATTTTTGAAATTGTGGTGTCATTTCAGGCACCGGAGAGCAACTGGACAATACCCTGCCTCGTGTGGTTGGCGGGGCACGTGCGGCTCGTCTGGCACAGGCTTGTGCGTCACCAGCACTGCGGAAACCATGTGCGAAGACTCAGAGATGGCGCTGCGTTCTCGTTGGTGGACGGTGGAGGCGACACAAATGCAAATACGAGGTTAATATCGTGATGATTCTCTCTTAAGCGTTCGAGGACACTTGTACAAACCACATTTAATTTTTTTCTGAAATGGGTGGATTTATTCGTCTCCGATAAAACAAAATTGTATCTAGTACCTATTATCTACTGCATGTGCGCATCTATTCTATACACAAGGCTGCTATCGGCGGCTATCAAGGGTAGTTTATCATATTTATGTATTGAGGTATTATAATTGTTACAATAAATAGTTGTAATTGTTACAATATGTGTTTAACAGCACCTCTCTTGGCTGTGTAACTTTTAGAGTGAGATAGACAGTTTTGACAGTTTAGACGGCTATATATTATTATATAATATATATATTTTAGGATGAAAATTTAATATTAGCAATGGAGCACTACAAATTTTCGGTGCTCTGGCTCAGCTCCTGTTCCGGGTAAAACCCCATTGCTCCACTGCTTCATGCTCCTGCTCCGAGCTCCGCTCCAACGCTCTAGTATTTATATACTATAAAAGTTTAAAAATTTAATACAATAAAAGATCGTGAAAACATTATTACTATGTAAAGAATTAACCAATTATTTGGTAATCTGAAATGTTCCAATGGCAAACGGTATGTTTGTGATTTCTCTCCTTAAGAGATTAACGAAGTTCGTGTTATGTAGAGTAAAAAAAAATTGTCAAATTTATATTTTCATTTGTTTTTCCAGGCCGAAATCAAAGCGAGCAGCAAAAAATGTGCCTGTTTCACGCCGGGAGGCGTTGTATACACAAGGTTGGAAACCGACGGAGAATACGGCAACCCGCCCAATCAAAACAAGCACGACTTCAATGCCAACTCTTTCGTAAGGTACAAAAGAGATATACCGACTGAAAATGGTGTTGAAGATGATGCAATATCAGTCGATGACTTCCTAAAAGAGCATCCTAGTATTGCGCATTTGACGCCATTTTATGATGACGATATCGAGGGCCAAGATTCTGAGCAAAATATGGACACCATGTTGAAAACAATTGATAAACACATCCTTGAAACGGAGGAATCATTGAGTACTTATCAGACTGAATTGGGATCCAACGAATCGGATGAACGATTCAAAAGAGTCAAAAGGAGTCCTAAAAATGTTCAACAACGATCCACAGACGGAATCGATGGTCAAAAGAAGAAAAGTTTTTATAATAATAGAACTGTCAGTATGGAGTGTAAAGTTGAGTCGGACGGTGTGGTGAATTGTTCCAAGTCCGTGTATAAAGATCTTAAAACTTGGCACGCCAATAGGCTCTCTATTGAAGAACAGATCCGTAAATTGAAAGTGAAACTCGATGATTTGAAAGAGATTCGGAGGCATTTGAAAGAGTCCAAACCTGATTCTGTTGGAGTCGATTCAAAGACTATCGATTCTTTCGATACGCTATCAAGTCCGGTGTTAGACAAGAGCGAAAGAGTTGAATCGAATCGGACTCGTGTTGAAGGGTTTGACCCAGCGTTTGGAAATGTTGCCAATATAAATGGTAATCAGAATCACGGCAGTTCTGAAAACGCTGGCAGGAATTCTAACGAACTAGAATCGGCAAGAGATAACGTACCGGTCTATAGCAACACAGAAAGTACGGTGAGGCAGATTTATTTGAGTTCTACGCAAAGATATGAAGCCAGTACGAGTGGAAACGTTGAAGATATATTTAGAGGAAGTACAAGAAAGACTGCAGGAAAGTCCAGGAATAGAAACAGGGAAGAAATGTTAATCGATAGACGTACTACGACGGAAGTTTCGAACGCTGAAGATTTATTAATCAATCGTACACTATCAGTTTTTACCGATTATGAATCCTCAAAGTTATCGACTACGGAAAGATCCCCAAGGCATCACCACAACCAGAAGAGTAACACTAAATTTAGGGGAAGTTCCAGAAGTCACTATTCTACGACTACGGGGTCTACGAAAGCTACGGTTCGTAGTACAGCACCGAATCCGGTAACGCGGGACGATATCGATTTGATGTTACGAAACGAAACCGAAACAGATTTCGAAAGATATTACAGTGCTCTACAGAACGACACCGGTATCACTTTCGGTAAAGACGATTTAATTGACGATGACGTCAACAATGTGACAACAATTAATCCAAATGCCGAAAAGAATGTAAATGTATCACAATTTTTTGTTTCCGTTGACGTGATAACCGAATTACCAAATGTCAATTTATCTTCGTACGGTTATTCGGATAAGAATGTTGACAAGTATGACTTTAATAGAGTGTTAAGTGCTCTAGGTCCGGCCAGAATAGACATCTCTACGTTCAGAGAGTCTCAGAGGAAGGTCAGCGAGGGGGAGAAGCTCAGCCCGAGCGGTGAGGAGACGGATGCACCGGGGAAAGCTCCTGATAGACTTCCGCCGTATTATATCGACAATGAAGACCAACACATGTGCTACTGCGAACAGGATAGGTGAGACTGAAATATAAATATTTTTATTATAGTCCGATCCAAGTCATTTATTGTGATTGGAGTGAAAGAACTCTGACAGCATCTGACTTGAAATTGATCAATATTCATTTATCCTTCTCATATAAATTTCTATCTCTCATAACATAGATCCATTTAGTGTATTATATTCGGTTGAAAAATGAATTCTACCTATGTAAGGTAAGGTACATTGCAATCAGGGTGCAAATTGAAACTCGGCAATAATGTCATGTCTTTACAGCATTTTTCACAGATGGCATTGATGTAAAACTTGTCATTATACCGCCTGTACATGTGCATGGATTTACTTGCACCAATAGTGAGTACAGTGAAACCCCGATTCTACGATTTTTAAGGGACCCTAAAAAAAACTTAAATGCGGGAAATATAAAAATTTTTTTTTCGACGTCTTGAATTATTTTAAGTTTCTCAGCTAGAGTTCTAGTTTTCTTCATGGGGGGCATTTGAGTTGCGACTTATAAAAATTCATGATACGAGATGCGAGGCAAGCCTTAACGGCCTGTACAAAGGTCAGGCGAGATTGGGCGCCGACCGATCTGTGCAAACAAAGCATAATAAAAAGTATCATAAACAATAATTCTATGAAAGCGAAATGAAAAATATTAAAAAAAACAGTCAATCGCGATAATATTTGTGACGGGACCATATTTCCAAACAAAGCATGTTAAAAAGTATCATAAACAAATTCTACGAAAGCGAAATGAAAAATATTCAACAAAGACGGTCAATCGGGATAATATTTGTGACGGACCATAATATTTAGACGATAGATCGAGGAAAACGATAAATCGGGGGACGGTAAATGCGGGATTATTAAACATTGTTCTTATGGGTGTTTGGCGGTACTTTCAAAAATGAACGATCCATGCAGGAAAACGATTTATTCGAGAACGGTAGATCGGGGTTCCACTGTATTTTAAACTATCGTGACAATAACTGTTTACACGTAAAAGTGCTGAATGTCTCTCCAATTTCATTCTTCTAGAGTAAGCGAGTTGCGATGTTTGAAAATGGCATTTGTTTTTTATCGTTAGATCCCAAACACAATCGGTTCACGGTAACATCGGTCCCCAATATTCTAAACAACCATTCAGTCGAGATTGATCACTGATGTGCCAGTTTTTTTCAGGTTAATCAATTTTTATTTTAGTTTAAGGCTATACTTCAGCTGAGGCATGGTCTAAAAAGATCGTGACTAGACGATGCGCGGATTGTGCAAATGACGCGAGTCGAATGAAATATAATTTGTCATAAAAATTCAACATGCGTTATCACCGGCCTTCTTGCGCTCTTAGGCAGAGATGGCAGACCGTGATAATGTCATGGCCAAGAAGCGGGGGTGGGGGACAGAAACGCACGGTGTATTTTGTCAAGGCTTGTTTATTTTTATCGTATTTGCGATTTGGCGGGTTGCAGACGTGGTGTCGCGGGCTTGGCTGCTGGGGCATCGCATCCAAGGCGATGCTCGCTGTCCGGCGTCTGATGGGAGAGAGGATCGGGGCTTGCGGCTTGGCGACTTTGGCGCGCTGCCGATGTGGTCCTTTGTTTCCTGGAGATGCTTGAGAAGTCTGCCGACGCGGTCCTTTTGGCGGGAGATGTATCTTGGCTTCGCGTCCGAGGCGAGCAGAGATGATGCTGGCTGTCCGGCGGCCAATCGAAGAGAGAGCTTTTCGCGCGTGTTCAACCGTCAGATTCGGCGTCATCCCACTCTCGGTCGCGAACCTCCCTGTTTTACCGACAAATTGACCAGTGGCGGCGCTATCGGTAGACCGCGTCTGTTTTGGCGGGAGCGCTGACGAATTTGAATTCGGATTTGAGGTGGCGGGCTCTGCTCGGGTTGCGAGAACCGCGAAGAGTGGACGTAGGCTGTGATGTAATGGGAAAGTTGATGGTTCGGTCCGCCTTTTGAGGCGGTCTCCTGTGGGAGACTTCCATATGGTATCAGCGTCCTTTTAATGATATGTTTATTATTATATTCATAATAATAATAGTATATTCATTGACATGTTTTCTTTTTCAAGTACATGCGGAACGTTTTTTAGTCATCTTTACACAATTTAAGAATATATTCCTCCGATGCCATCACAAAACAAATTGACGTGCGAACAGGTCGACTATCGCTCTCCGACTGGCGACGACTGCGAAATTTTGTTCCACATACTGTTGAATATTATTTGCCGTTTCACTTATGTACACTCTTAATGTTTGAGACTTTCACAGTTGTTTATTTTCGTAATAGATTTTCAGGTTGTCTCCCTTCTTCTTTCCCGACGTTTCGGCTTCATTGCAGTAGACTCTCTCCTTCTCTTGAGAATGACCTCTGCAACAAGCTAGAAACGTTAACTAACGAAAAAAAAACTATTATCTATTGTAGACCTAATAAATTATTATGTTAATTAGACCGCGTTGGCGAGGATCCGGCGGACTGACCAGAGCAGAAGAATTGGCGAGAGAAGAGAGACGCCGTCTCAAGGAGGAAAGGATCAAGAAGAGACAACGCAAAGCTCGGAAAAAGGTGAGAAGAAATGAACTCGTCACCTCTCCTTTTTTATTCATGATATCATCCATCGTCATCTTTTGGTTCCTTAAATAGAGCACATGGATGGACATTACGTAGCGTCTCCAAGAATCCCTGTCCCTTAGTCGAGCCAGATTTGCATCTTCACTTTTGAAGGCTTCTATACTATTACAATCTGTTCTCAAAGATCAGCATACATACCTTGAGTATTTATAATGTGACTCGTTACCGTAAAGCAGTACCGTCAAAATGGGTGCCATTTCGTTTGTACCGAATATAATCGGAAGTCTAAGGTAATCCACATTGAATAGAATGGCACTCAAACTATTTTCATTCGGATAGAGATCACTCTTTGCCACCACCAGTGGTGTGTACACTTTCGTTGTCCAACCGAGGCCTGGATTGGGAAAGATGATATTGCCCATTGCGGTTTTCTTCATGTTCATTTTTAGGCCAACGCGAGACATCATCATTATCATGTATCAATATACTACTGGATAAATACATCCCATACCTTCTTCCTTTTTTGTAACACGCATTGTTGTGAACTATTTATTGAGATAGTCATACTTGTTGACTTTCTTGTGAATTGACAAAGAATTGTCTTAGAAGATGGTGACACCAGCCATCCACAGGCTATACAGTGAAACCCCGATTTTACGGTTTTCAAGGGACCCTAAAATAAAAACTATAAATGCGGGATACCTATATAAAAAATAAATAAAAATAAACACGTTTTTCTTCTGGATTTTTTTCGACGTATTGAATTATTTTCAGTTTCTCAGCTAGAGCTCTAGTTTTCTTCATGGGGGGCATTTTAGTTGCGACTCATAAATATTCATGATACGAGATTCGAAACAAGCCTGAGCGCTGAGTAACCTGTGCAAACAAAGCGATGCGAGGTCTGTATGTATCATAAAAAATTCTACGAAAGCGAACAAAAACAGTCAATCGGGATAATATTTGTGACGGGACCATAATATTTAGACGATAGATCGAGGAAAACGATAAATCAAGGAACGGTTAATGTGGGATTGTTTAACATTGTTCTTATGGGTGTTTGGCGGGACTTTCAAAAATGAACGATCCGTGCAGGAAAACGATTTATGTGAGAAATTTATGGCGTTCCACTGTATTATGCAGATTACAGGTCCTGGAAAAAAATTGGAAAGACCTGCTAGTGACGAGTGATCTTTGAACTGCTGGCACCTCAAGTTGATTGTAATTATTCGTAAATCGGACAGCAAGCCACTGACAAATAATCACTTATCATCAATGATCGGAGTATGAGACGATTATTATATTACCTATCTCCTCGCAAACTTAAGTTGTTGTACGAATTATTAATAGTTATCATGTTGGAAAAAATTGTCACTTCCCAAAATGGCCGAGATAGCGTAATAACAGCGTGCCCGTTTGGTAATCAAAAGGTATCGAGATAAAGACGGCCTTCTGCTTGAAATTTTTATTTAACTTGTTTGATTTGTTGAGTATATCTTAATTATATATTATGAATATCTAAAAATAATGTTTCCACTGAGATTTGAACCCGTAGTGCCGCAACGGAATCAAAGTCCGAAGTGCTAACCATTACACCTTCAATCATGATGGTTTTTTGTCGTGATTCAGTCAGGTTCAATTAATTAATCTTTTAATACTGTAATAATAATAATCAATAGATGTAACGCCCACTATGGTCGAGCGGCTTAACTGTCGGCTTATAATGTCGTGGTCCCTGGTTCAAATCCTGGGTCTGGCAAATACACACATTATTTTTCAATTTGTGTTTGAAGAAAGAAGTATGGACCTAATAGGTTGAGCAGGTGGCTAACATCCATTTCTCGTAAAAACAAAATTGTGTCAATACAACCTCCACTCTGTGGAGGCCCATATGATCCTCTCAGGATCGAACATGGTGAACTAAGTAAGTAAGTTGAGATATAAATGTTGTATTCAATTTCTTGTATTAAAAAAATGCTGATTACCCACTATATTATTTATTATACACACCAGAGAAGACAAAGTTACCCAATAATTTGTCCAGAATATGAGAATGTAATGTGAACTTGTCGCACTTATCTTAGGCGAAGCTGGTGAAGGAGTGTCTGTCGGAGAGGATGAACTGCTTTAGTCACGACAAGGAGCACTGGCGCACGGAGCCACGCTGGACCCTCGGCCCATTCTGCTTCTGCATGAATGCCAACAACAACACTTACTCCTGCCTCAGAACTATCAACTCCACCCACAACTTCCTCTACTGCGAATTTGTCACAGGACTCGTCACCTTTTACAACCTCAGAATAGGTAAATATTCACCTGACTGCAACTTACACTGCTACAAAATAAACTAAAAGTATAGATGTGTCGCTAAATTTCAAAACCCGCTATAACACTTCTTTGAAATAATTAAGATATATATCGTTGGATTCGTTATTAAAATCTCTACATGAAAACTTTTAAAATCCGCTACGATTAACTGTCATTTATGAAACAAAATCAATGTGTCTATCAAATCCCGCTATAACACTACTGAAACATTCAAAAATCTTTTTAGTTCAAAAAGTTTTTATTGATTTTCTCAACATAATGAAAAAGTGTTATAGCGGATTTTGAAACTCAGCGACACAGATATAAGTAACTTATGAAGTTGTGGATCTCTTATTTAGATCTTTGCAAATTCACATGTAGTTTTTAAATGTGAGTAGATTGATTCTCCGTTGAAAAAATCTAACACTAGAACACTTTATTTACTGCAAAAATTACGCAGTAAGTATGCCAAATACTTACGATGTTTGATAGAAATCAGAAAATTTCAATTGCAAAATTAAAATTTGTTGTAACTTTTGAACTGCCCGATATATATTTCAAATAAAATCGACCAATTAATATAGTTACCACTGCAATATAATAAAACAAAAACATCAAGGATTTCAAAACACAAGCCTACTCATGGAAGAAAGAATAGTTTCAGCACGATTTATCATCCATTTCACTCGCCGTCACTTTGAAATGTCGTTTACTAAGTAAATATTACATCTGGCATACATAATATTAACACGCCTAATGACGCTCATGCAAAGTTTGATAGAGAAAAATATCTATGGGCGAATGAAACTTACGCAAGCAAAACCAAATATACAAAATTTTTAAAATTACTGGCATCTATGAAAAAAATGCGAAACATAATATTAGGAATTTATTTCATCATATTTCCAATTTGTGTTCAACCATTAATAATTTTTTTCAAATCGAGGTAGTTTGGAAAATGACCCTTATTACGATGGAAATAAGATGATGCAATTGATTGCGTCATCTATAATTTTTGAAACAATGTGCAGTTAGTCACCCTTTTGTGTGGATTCGTATTTTAAATTCAGAGTTGCTTTGATTTGTTGCCTCATTCAGCAAGCACTCACCTATTATAATGAAATTCGACTTATCGTCGGTGTTTTGTAAAAAGGGCGAATTAACCAAAATGCTACTTTACAGGAGGAGGGTTTTTAACTTTTGACATTTATTTGTTTTTTACCTGTAGTTGATTATAAATATTTAACAAGTTTATAATAAAGCTTAGAAAGAATACTGTCATTATAATAGGTATTATTATATAATATTTTAAAAGGCCTAATATGTCACATTTGCTTTTTATTTCGTAATTTTAATTAATTTAATTTTAGTCGATTATCGTTTTTAAGTACTTTCCTGTCGAGATAAAAATTCGCCGTTTTTACACAACAAAGATAGTGGGGTACATATTGTATTTTCATTAAAATCTCTATTTCGCCAAAATGGTTGATTCGCCCTTTTTACAAAACACCGACGTTATGACCTAGGTGGCGGAACGGTACCCCGTCGTAAGTCTAGAACTCACTGTATGCATAATTTAATAGAATAAACAGGATGCTAACAGACTTAAAATGTATTGGTTCCATTTTATTCTTCATATGCTGTCCATTTAATATGTAAATGTTCGGTACTATTATTTCTTTTTCAGATCCTTTCGAGACGCAAAACCGCGAGAAATACCTTACGCCTGAGGAGAAATCCTTCCTCCACGATCAACTTGAAGAGCTGAAGCGTTGCAAAGGACGCTCTTGTACGGTGGGAACCAATCAAAATAATCCGACAGACATGGCGATGACCAATCAAAACGCTAGAGGCGGCGGCAGTAACCAGGGCAATTGGAAATCAAACGGGCGAAATTCCCCATCGAATAGTCCATACAAAGGGGATTCCCTTGTTGATCAAGTCAACCCTATTAGCGCCGCGGCCGCTGCTGCACTATCTATAGGTAATACAAACCTTTCCACAAGTCCTGTTTAATATTTTTTAACTAAATTAGGACATATTGTCAATTAGACCGTGTTTTACATTTTTGGATCAAGCGATATAATAACTATGACTGACATCTGCTGATTAAACATTCAACTTGGCTATTATAGTCCTTTGTGTAAGGCAACAACTTATCATCATGGGTGTTCCGGGTTTGAAATCACAGTATATCTACATGTGTTTCTGGAATTTTTTCACTACTACTACTTCTTCTTTCTTACTTCTTCTTTGACCATGTCCGATCTAATAAGATCATATGGGCTTCCACAGAGTCGAGGTTTGTATTAACAGATTTAGCTTTTATGAGAAATGGATGTCATCCACTTGCTCAACATATTAGGTCCAGAGTACTTATACACAAATTGTCAAACAATATGTGAACTTGCCAGACCCAGGATTCGAACCTAGGACCCACGATGCTATAGGCCGACGCTTAAACAGCGCGGCCATCGTACTCTACACTACTATAATTGGATCTCATGGTCTGTTTTAGTGTTAAAAAGGAAAGGGAAAAAAATATATTGATTGATTTGTCTTTCCTATCAGGCCAAGAGAAATAGGTTGAAAATGAAGAGTTTAAATGTTATATCGAATATCTTTTCTATAAAGATTATTGCTGTTGGCTTAGTATGTAGAGCAGATGTCTTAGAGTGTTTGGCCCAATGCGTTAGACAGATGGCTAATAAATATTCCTCGTTAGTCTGTTAATACAACTTCACTCTGTGGAGGTTCATATGTGCCGTATAGGACCGAACATTGTAATTTGCTTATTGATTCTTTAGGATTCGACCCAAATTTTTTTTTCTCTTTTACTTTATTTTTTATCTACAGTCGAGCTTGGTTATTACGAGGAAGATGGGACCGACTGAATTTGCTCGTTATAAGCATTACTCGTTATACCGTTATATAACACTTTTCACGCCACGTTCTATTTAAGCATAGAACATAATAAATCTGAAAACCATCGTAAAAATCCCCGAAACAAGCATGGCATTCATAAACTATAAAAGAAGTTTTTTATTGTAATGAAGGTACCTACTGACTTCACAAAGCTTGGATTTTTTACATGCAATTTCAACCATATGCGTGGATACTTTTTCAACGTTGTCGGCGAAAACACCAATTAGGTACTTAGACACTTAACTAGTGTCATAAACGTAACTTGATTCCGGCGGCATCAGTCTAGTTAACTGCCCGGTCGGATTTTATTGCTTAAGGTCGAAAATGTTTTTAAACGATCAACACATTAATAGTTTTGCTTGGTATACCCGAGAAGTAGCTCGTTATAAAAGCGAATAAATGTATGGAGAAAATCATAAACTAAAATGTCACCGAATGTTTCCTCATTACATCCAAGATCTCACTATTTCCGTGATCGTAATAACCAAGTTTGACTGTATTTAAAAAAAACTAAACTTTGAAACCAGTCTCACCTTTGGTATAGATGTTGTTTTGTCTATATTGAATGCTTTGCATGGTTCAAATAGTGTGCAGCAAAACTGTCCCAAGTCTATCTTAATATATTTGTATACTAGTTATTAATATAAAACATATATTACGTACAGTGAAACCCCGATTTTACATTTATGAAAGGATTGACAAAAAAAACGTAAATTAATGGAAATCATATAAATTGGTTTGGAGCATATTATTATATTAATGTGTTTTTTCACCTTTCAGAATGTTCCTTTTCTCTTGAACCTTATTTGAATGGACATAAACAAAAAAACAATATACAGTCGAACTTGGTTATTACGAGGAAGATGTGACCGACTGAATTTGCTTGTTATAAGCATTACTCGTTATATCAGAGAATAGGTATTTTTCAATTAGCGGTCACATAACACAAAAAGTCGCAATTCAAACAAAAATACACAATTAAATTATTGTAATGAACGCTGGTAGGTACATACTGACTTCAGCTTGGATTTTTTACATAAAATTTCAATCATATGCGTGGATACTTTTTCTATGTTGTAGGCGAAAACACCAATTAGGTACTTAGACACTTAACTAGTGTCATAAATGTAATCCGATTCCGGCGGCATCGGTCTATGGTCGGATTTTATTGCTTAGGGTCGAAAATATTTTTAAACGATCGACACATTAACAGTTTTAAGAAAATTTTTGACGATATTTTTGCTCGGTATATCCGATAAATAGTTCGTTATAAAAGTGAATAAATGTATGGAGAAAATCATAAACTAAAATGTTAACAAATGTTTCCTCATTAGATCTGAAATATCGCTATCTCTGTGATCGTAATAACCGAGTTCGACTGTACTTAAATAATAGCGTTGTGTAACCTTGACATGACGACTATAAATAGAATGGACATATGTATCTGGAATACATTGCAATGATGGAATGCATTGAATTGTTTGAAATTGAATTTTGAATACTTTTAAGGTAAATTGCGGGAAATAAAAATGCAAATTAAATGAATCTGGTTTCCACTGTACATATATTTTAAAATGTTGTATAATTAATGTAGAAATAATTTTATTTATGCCATAATGTAATCCCACAAAAACCCTACAAAGCTTACATATTATTACCATATTATATAGTTTTCATTTTCTCATTATTAAGCTTTTATAGTTAGTAAAACTACTATAGTAGAACCAACAATAGTTTTGGATATATATCCACTAAAACTTAATAAACAAGACACGGATTTATTGCCATGCTTCATGACAGGATTGTTTTTTTGTTACCTGGACTGTTAATCGCAATTCTGATCGCTGTATTATCTAATATTGTATTGTATTGCATTACTAACCACGCCAGCCGCCCCATCTGCGCTTCGATTGGTCGCTTCCGAGAAGAAAAATGTCAACTCCAGAGGGAAGATCGTCAAGTAAGTGCTTTTATATTGGCTATGTATTATACTAACTTAATAACAATATTATCCTTGATTAGTTTGAATAATATGACGCGTCTTATTTCCCTAAACCAATAAGTCTGACACATAATATGATCAAAATCAACAAAATATAAATACTCATTCTATATTTGTAATGTTCCACAATATAACAGGCATGTCCGACGTTTCAATCGCGATCGACCAGTCGATCACAGAATGGATTTGATGGAATTGAGTCGTGAATATTTTAAAAGTGTATACATTCAGTTATAATATATTATGATTTTATTGTGTTTTTGAAAGGGAAGCATTAACCATTCCTATTTTTTATTTCCTTAACCAGCTTACGTGTCTTAAGTCTTTTTCAAATCAACCATGAGGAAGCCTTCCGTGACCTCGTTATATTACTTGATTCGTATTGCAGCACTGAGGTGTAGTTTTTACTTACTGTCGTGTAGTAGGCGCCTTGCACAGTGGGATAATAGTTTGACGATGAGTCCAATATATCGTCATTGTTCTGGCAGAAGACACTAATTCAAAAAAAGTACATATTGAGTTAGTTATACCAAAATGTTCCTTATTTCAAAGTTTACCGTCTGGAAACCTTCTTAATAAATAAACAGTCTTTATTTTAAAGTCATCCTTTTTACGATTACTTAATAAACCCACATGATAGACCATTTCAAACATTTTCAACAACTTCAAAGTCAAATTACTCAAAACTAGTATTCTCCAGTTAGTGTGTTCCGCCAGAACAGAGACGATATATATGTTACACCGAATGTGCGAAATTAACTATTGCAATGCGCAAAATTTTGGCTAATTCATGTAATAGTTAAGCCTGTTGCCTTATTCATGAATTAGGTAAATTTTCTGCTAGTACATGAATTCGCCAGGGTATGGAATTCTTGAACTGTCAACATGACAGAAGAAAAAGTAAATTTAATACGGATGGTTTTATTAGTTATAATTGGACATAATATAATATTATTATTATTAGGTTAGGTTAGGTTAGGTTAGGTTTTTGTACTGTGTCTGAATGTCCATTTTGAGGTTAGCTATCAAGTGTCAACATACTATCACAAACATTCAATCGACCATTGCACGTTTGCTACCCAAGCACGAATCAAATCGCGAAAATACTTTTCAATAAAATTCTTCCGTTATCATATTATAGTTCTAGATTTTTTTTTGCGCATAGTAAATGGATATGAACGTCATTGTAGGACGACATTTGACACATTTGTTTAGTTTGATTAGTTGCAAAAAACACCACCGGAGCGCGATCATCTATTTTGACCATAGATAATATATGTACATTTTGACCAATGCATAAGCATTTGATACATTTAGTTTAGTTGCAAAAAATACCACCGTAGCGCTACTATCTAATTTGTCCAATACATGAACTAGGCAGAAAAATTACTGCCGAATTCACGCACTCTTCAGATATTTTGTCTAATTCATGAATAAGGCAATGCTTGAATTTTTCATGATTTAGGCAAAATTTTGCCCATTTCATGTAATATTCAATTTCGCACATTCGGCGTAACATAAATATTATTATATTATATCAGTGGCGAAGAGTTGAGGTAGGCTGTTAAGATCCGACATAAATAGTGCACACTAAACTTTGTCAGTCATACGTATTTTGTTTTCATTGAACTAAGACTATGAATTGCAGAATAATTTTTTTTTTTTGAGAAATTGCAATATTTTGCATTCTGTATTCGCTACCACATTTATTATATTTTTATTCATTCTACATTATCTCTCATTCTATCATTCTACGTATTTAATATATTATTATATAAAGATCCATTCTATTTTATTCAAGAAATGCCTTCTGTCGTGCTTTCTCTCTTTACCACACTGACCCTTCCTTATCTCTCCAGAGATTCAAGGTACATTGTTATAATATTTTTTCCGACATTCGTATCTACCTCGTATAATTGCAGGTATAATGAATAACATGATAATTTTTTTAGTGTCTGTATAACCCAAGGCACTGGCCAAATACCTTGTTTTGACTTTACGATAACTCATTATCATTGTCTCAACATGTACTTACCTTCCTGACAAAGAAGTAACGTCACTCGGTCATCTCCCACCCTCTTCAAGAAGTGTCGAAGAGGAGAGGTATTACAGAGAATAATTAATGTCAGAATAAACATCGACTACATTTATTATTCATTGTTGTCCTGCCTCTCTCATATGATCATTGCTTCAAAGAGTTTAGGAGAGGTTAAGGTATCACCGGGTATGTTTTAATATTAATCATTCGGTGCTTCTGTTATGTAGGACGCAATTTTTGACGTAGTGTTGTGTAATTTTATTGTTTCAGACCGTGGAGGAAGCGAAAGCCGTGGAGCTTATCTCGACGAGAGCGAGAGAGGATGAGGCACCGCCATGACTACTCGCACAGGGGCCGCTATTAAACGTACTTTAGCATTATACTATTAAGTGAGAAACAAAAACAATATGTGTGAATATATCTTCGTAAGCTTCGAATGGATTTCACGTGGCATAGTTAAGGCGATAATAATATTGTTATAATAAATCAATAGAAGCGGTTATCCAACGATACGTTGCCTTGGGTTAATGTCTGTTGTAATATGACAAAATTTCTCATAATATTAAGGTCAGAAAAGTCAAAAGGGTGTAAGTGACAAATTTTTATTTTCCAGTAATATTTTTATTAGTTTAACCAATAAAATTATGATTTATATCGAGGTTGGTACGCCATAACGGCGCGTAGTCTATTAATTAGAATTTTTACGACAGAGTTGAAGTTTGAAAAAGTTAACGTGATGAAGTTACAACTATTTTTCAGTAGCAATGACGAAACCGATAAAATCCTTATTTCAAATTGCTCTACTATAATGTTGCGAATTGTAATTACGCCCTTTTGATTTAGTAGACTTGATATTATAGTTATTGTATTACGCATTAATAGATCAAATGATATAACCAAAAAAATGACTACTTATAGACACCTCTATATAGATTGAGCTGAAAATAAAATTACTAATACTAACATTTAAATTAGCTGCAAGTCATTTCACTTTGCAGATTCATTTTTGTCAAAGTCAGCAAGCATTTAAACGCAATTTTGGATACAATCAAATCAGTCAATTCCTTGAAAATTGTGCGGATTCTGAAATTTGATTTCATTATAAAAAGTATGACACCTCAAAGCTTAGTATACGGCAGTGGCGAAGGGTGGGGGTAAGCTGTTAAGATCCGCCATAAATAGTGCACACTAAACTTTGTCAGTCATACGTATTTGTTTTCATTGAAATAATACTACAATTTAAAGGTGGTGGTGGTTATTTTTTAAAATTCAATTAAACCCTGCAAAACCAAACCATAATAGATAAAAATTGTCGAAAGATACTTAACCAAATTACTAAATAACTAAATTATCCAACAATATGTGTAATATGATACGAAAACAAATAAGTATGAATGAAAAAGTGTGCACAATGTTGTCATATCACCCAAAGTATACCAAAACTAATATGGTTTGGTTAGGCAGGGTTTATTGATTTTTAAAAACTAACCAACACCATCTGTAAATTATTGTAGTCTTAATTCAATAAAAACAAATATGTATGACTAAAAAAGTTTAATGTGCATTATTTATGGCGGATCCTAATAGCTTATATCCACCCTTGGCTACTGGTATACAGTAGCTCTGAGGTTTTGTAAGGTGCAATGACTGACATGACTCACTATCGTGAAGTAGCACCGTCAGAATCTAAGCATCGATTAGGCGGCATTTGGTTTTATTTGTTTGATCCATAAATACATAATACTGACCAGTTCAACGTTCGAGTATTGTTTGAATTGCTTCAATATAATATGTCAAATCCACCGTGTACCCATTGCCACCGAGAGTGTATTGTAGAATATATCTTGCCAGTAATTATATTATAATATAATGTAACTTTTTTTGTATTAAAATATCAATGTTATTCTTAAAAAAAGTGGCATATCCAAATACAATATTCGTGTCCAATTAGAACACTCATTCTGACAAATTTTGGATTTACCACCTTTTGTCCAGATATTACATAATATTAAAATTTGCACAAACTTGTAAATGTGAAAAAGCTCACACTATTAGCACAACATAATTGTTCATAAATTATTGTTGTTTTACTAGCAGGAACAACGGGCGAATGCCGGCTGCTCTGCTAGGTCTTTCATAAATATATTGCTCTTGACAATCTGAAATGATTTGTGATGAAGTGGAAGATTGAGTATCTGATAGCAGCTCTATTATAATTAAACGAAGTAACAAAAAAAAATATGTAGATTTAATGACATAGATAATATAATAATATTATAAATATATCAAGAATTTTAATCTATCACATACATAATCGCAGAGAACTTTATGGGTTATAAAGTGATTCCTCTACCGTCTTACATGACGTGAAAGTGGACAACTCTGTCGGGCATATTGTTGCTAGAAGATAAGCTGTTATGAGATATTCAATTTATTAATACAGGTATTCCTTGACTTAGACCTGAGTTATGTTCCCGCATTTTGGTCGTAAGTTGAGTTGGTTGTCAGTCAAGTTTGATAAGATTAGATCATGGGTAAAGTGCGTCACTCTGTGACCAGTTTTCATAATATGCAAGTCAATCTACAACAATTTTTTTTTTAAAAGTATTGGCGCCAGACGCCATCCATAAAGTCATGTTAATAATATCATTACCTTGATTTTAATTATAAAGCTGGTTGCTTTATTTTGGCAAAGTTTGATACATTTAGAATGGCATAAATATAAGATTAAATTTGTATGAGTCATTGCCGGACCGATAGCTCAGAGGACAAGAACACTCACCCGGATTGTGAAAGATGTGAGGTTGGACTACCTTTTTTTTTAGAATTTTTTATAATAGGTATGTTTATAAAAGTGTAGAGGTAAAGGAATACCTGTATTCGTGAAGTTACTGCCAAAAGTTGGTAAGTCTCGAAATCATGTTATGAAGTATTTTTGCAATTTGAAAGTTTGACATGTCCTCTAAAATCAGGCATAATGTTAACTTCTTTGTGCTTGTTTTATGTATCGAAGGAGCTTGATTTTTTTTTCTAGAATACATTTTATATGTAGACACGTAATCCGTTGTTAACTCTAAATACCTAAATTATCGACTTCCCAACTTTTGACAGCAACCCTACGATATGTTATTGAGTAATACATATTAAATATATTTATCCAGTATTATAATGTCAGTGTGTCATGTTGCTTTTGTGATATTGTATTGTTTTTTAACATATTTTTACGTATAACCAAATGATCTGTAAACTATATTAGTGTAGATCTAGATATTATATATATAAAAAATCATAAAGTGAATCAGAGAGTGAATAACAACATATTATATGGACCACGTTGTTTTAATAATGACGTGTATCAAGTGACACTTTGCTTTCATTCTGGCAATATGTTATATATCTGCAAATTATCAACTTTACAGAACAATAAAAAATCTGAAGATAAAAGATTTTTTATAATATTATCAATTGTATTAAAGCTTATCTAAATTAATGTTGTTTAAAATTATTTATCTTTGGATCAAACTGAATTTTAACTAATGCGTATTTTGGCAGTTTTGAGTTTTCTTACAAGACATAATAATTTATATTAACCGTTTTCTCTTATAAGGCAAACATCAGATTTTTAGAATGTCGACAAAAATTTTAGATAGGCCATATTGAACAATGCCCATGATTTAAAAAACAAAATGCATTATGAGTGACACAAAAATTCCAAATTAGTCACATTTGTCTCTTTTCTTGGTCATTCCTTCATGGCTGAAAATCAGTCCACCATCAACTTCTGTGTGATTCTCCACCAGTTCTCTGCTTGTCTCAAGGCAGACTGACTATTCTCAAGATTCGTTCCTTTATCTGAAGTCTTTGGGTGATTGCTTGCACAACTCAGTCCAATCCAACACTATGATGATTGCCACCGAAACATTTTTAAAGACAAGTTTTCATCACCACAAAACCTCTTTATTTCATCAGTATTTTAAGTTTACTTTTTGAATATTATAAAACCTATATCATAATTATTGGGTAAATTTGTTATGAAACCATTTGGTGTCCCCTTGACAAAAACTCACCAAATGTAGAAATCATTATCTTCAACCGGGGTCAATCCATTGGTAGATGAAGGCTTCCCCTAACTGTTTCCACTCTTTTCAATCTCTAGTTCTACACTGCTACGTGCTTCCACCGAATTTAATGAGCGACATTTCGAGCCATTGCGATTGCTCGGTGATCTCTATCACATTACGTACTCTTGTCTTCAATGATTTCTTCCGCGTTATGCCCAACATAGCACAATAATTAAAGATCACGATGGAGATTCACTTTTGAAGAAACTATTTGGCCGCAATAATGAGCTCCATACCGATTTGGTTCTGCAAGCAATTAAACATTCAGAGAGGTAGTTTTTATTTCTAAAACTTTATTCAAGCCTCAGTTTTTTGTATTTGAATTTTGATAATCTTTGTAAAAATGATCCATTTTAAAATATAATTTAGACATATTGCTGTGTTTTTGTTGGGAGGATACGATCTGTTAAAAAAAAGTTTTAGGTATTTAGGACCTTTATACTTCTATTATTATAAAATGAGCGTATAAACTGATATTAGAAAATGTATTTAGTGAGATATTATTAGGTTAATTTTATTTAAATTGGCTAAAATACCTAATATTAAATAAAAAAATATTGTTATAATAATATAAAATATTAAAAGAAAAATATACCTTAGGACCTATTGATTTCGAAGAGACATTGTTTAAAAAATTCAATGATTTTTCTAATTTTACTGTTTATTTTTAGTAAAAAGCATAATATATCATTCATGAAATTGTTTTATCCTCTTAACTTGATACCTGTTGGCATAATATAACAATAATTATAATATCTAATAAAATTGGCAAAATTTTTAATATATTATACAAAAAAAGAATTCTTACATTTTCAAGGCGGGACCTTGTTGATTTCTTGCCATTTTACAGTATATATATAATATCTATTTACTGTTTATATAATTAATATCTATATAATTAATACATATTATAAAAAATATTTATATCTAAACGTGAAATGGACCCAAGTCCATTCGTAACAGAAAATACATTCAACTTTTTCATCATATAAATACCTACTCATTTTACCTTACCGATCGTTGTCTTTATATTATTTTTGTGTATTATCAGTACCATTTTCGATCACTAGTTTAGTATACCTATATTATTCAAAATGATGTATGTGCTACATTTGACTTTTTTGTTTGTTTTGATCTTGTTTTTTTGTGAAAGTTGCAAACTTGCAACGATGTAACATAATTAATTCTAATTTCAAAAATATGTCAACTCAGTATAAATAAGTGATAATAAAAAAAACTTATGGCTGTAAGGTTCATAATTATCTTGTACGAGGAATGGTTAGCCACTCGCCCAACCCATTATGCCGGGTCCACACTGGCAACATGTCGCCGGCAACCTCGTTAAATTTTACAATTATCATAATTGCTTAAGAAATTTTACGATAATTATCATACTTATCGTAAAATTTAACAAGGGTACCGGCGACATATTGCCAGTGTGGACCCGGCATTAGATTCTTGCACTGAATCAAATAGATATTGATAAAAAAAAAACATACGGCTGCTCTACTAATTCGGCCACCCTGAGTGACACATTACGTAGGTTTTAATTTAATATATTATAGGTCTACGCAATCATGACGTCTTTTTATGTATTTATTTTATTAGTAAAGCTTCTAAAAGGTGCAATTTATTTGTATTTAATAGACTGTTTTTATATTAAGTAAGTAATAAAACATTGTTGTAACAACAAATATAGCATTTAACATAATTTGGCACCATACAGATATGTGTGCCAAAAGAGCCTAAATCGTGAGAGGCTTTTGGTCTCCATCTTGTTTATTATGGTATACCGTAACTGTTAGGTTATTTTGTGTTCATTTTTTTTTACATATTTATTAACAATAAGTTAACGATTGTGTAATGTAATATAATGGTAATATTTACGCTAAATTCACCAAATCTGTGTACCGATGCCATGAAGGCCAATGTCCATATTTTGACTGATTAGTTTATATTATAATCGCATTTCTTTTAACTGTCAATATTTTGGATATTGGCCTTTGTGAAAGCGTCTCACAATTGTTGATATGTAAACACTGCTTGTAAAAATATGATATAAGATAAAAATCGTAACAAAATGTATAATATTTGTCATTGAATATAATATTAAAAGATCGCAATATTCATTTTTGTTTTATTTAACATTGGTTGTGCTTTTCATAGTGGACTGTAATTGATTGGTGGGATGATGGTAAATGTGGATGCCGGGGGGAGGGGGCAGTTACACGTATGATGCCAGGCACTGACCTTTTATGATGTTCTGCTGCCTGGCTTAAGCTGGTATGCATGTGATACACCCCTGTTACAGGCGGGCTTCTCCCGGTGTAAAATAATCATTTAGTAGCTCAAGTCGAAACGTAACCCTGACCTCTAGAAACGGCTTCATAAAACATCTAATCTGATTCCTTGCTCAATCACGTAAGTATTTTTTATTTATAAGTAAGGGCCTTCGTCCGGTGTGTGAAAATCACATATTGGGCGGAGGTGTAATTAAGATAAATTTAATTTAATTTAATAAGTATAAATGATGATGGATGAAAGCGATAATTTTAAGACTAAATATGAGTATTTAAATATAATAAATTTTGCCGCACATTGTGCGTGAAATCCTCGCGCGCCGGCGCCAGGGTCAGGCTCGTGATTCGCCGAATCAAAGATCATGCGATCAAGATTTGGCCAATCACTAGTCCCTTTTACTAATGGCGTGGGTACGCGAAGTTTAAAAAAAAAAAAATTAGTAAGCGTCCCCTTTCCGACATATACGGACCTGCGTAACTAATTGTAAAAACCTAAACATGTAAAGAAAGTGCAAAATATAAGCTAATACCAAGTTACACGAGACAGACGTGGTTTTATTTAATTCCACCCTCAAATATATCGTACTTTTTTTTTGTGAATCCGGGGTTCGATGGACAGCTGAGCTAGCTGCTGGAACCCCGGGGATCTCACATGCAGTAGGCACTCGCAGGGTACACTTTTATTTATTTATTTAAAAAAGACACGTAGCACATAACAAATTAATAATTCAAGACATTCACAACATGACATTTAGTATAAAAAGTACAGGTAAATCAACATAGTAAAGAAAAGCTTATGATAAATGTGGAGACACCCTGTGCTGGTAACACGGACACAGGTGTTTTGATTAACGGAGATTGCACGGATACTCGAATAGAATTATGGTTTCCATGACGGTTGCACAGGACACGCTCGTGGTATGCACTTAACTTTTTGAACCTGTCTGTATGCTTGAAATTACTCTTTAAATGACGGTAAAGCTGTAACAAGTCTACACGAATCCGTTGTCTTAAGGTAACTGAATATTATTCAATCACAGTCGCAGAGTGCAACCCTTAGGCAAGCATAGAATGCCGCCCCCATTCATTTATAAATATCTTTCGGAAGATAAATTCGGTCAATTAAAATCATATGCACGGGATTTATATCTATGTTTAGGAGTAGTTACCAATGGGAAAGGATATTTTCGAAAATGATGTACAGTAGGCGCTCGGTAATCCGGCGTTCACCAAACCGGCACGGCCAATAGTCCGGCATTTTGCAACTCAGCTCTCCTGCTCTGTCCTCTAACCTGACCGAAATTTTTTTTTTTTTTTTAAACGGTACATGTACAAACACGCGCGTTAACATCATTTTACTTCCTACTTCAATTATAGTTTGTCAATTTATGGCTACGGCCGTATGTTGTAGTTTAACCACTGGGGAATGCCAAAAGAAATAGCGTATTTCAAAAAAACACTACCTTATTCTTAGGTCAATAATTATTATAAAGCAATCATTATTCGTAGGATGTTTATCACACTTGAATGGTCAAAGACATAGCTTATTATGAGTATCTTTAGAATTATCTTCAAATGTGTTAATCTTGCCCATTTTTTAAATAATAAAATGCCCAATTCTTGTCAAATTTGGGATCACAGAGATTATCAATATAATTTTTTATCGTAAATATTTCACTATAATAATGTCGACATAAATTATACTGATGGTTTTATAAATGCGTTTAAAAGTTAATAAACGTAAAAAATCTTAACACCACTGCAAATTTATGTACTGAAATATAACTATATTCTAAAACATTAGAGCGAGAGGTTTAAAAGAATACTATTTTATGTAATAAAAATACTTTATGCAGTCACCAAATGTTAAAAATAAATATAAAGGATAATAAGGCTTCAAAATTATATAAATAGATTATCTACAACGTTTAAGGTATGTCCAGGATCATACTTTGAAAATAGAAAAAAGCTCCATTTTGACCCACGCTAAGCACGTCCGTCCTTAAGTGTCAGCATGTGTATATTATGTAAAAATATCACTTCCCAATAAAAAAAATTTGAACCTGTTTTTTTTTTGTTGCTCAATGAGTAGAATTACTCGAGTAAATCTTCAAGTTTGCTATCTGACCCGCCGAGCCTAAAAATTTTACGAATTAGCCTTTTGCTGACCACTTTAGTCTCTAAAGCAATGATACTCAACCTTTTTTTTCTTCGGGCCAAATACATATATTTGTAAAGTAATGCGGGCCGCATCACTACTGGTGTGACGAAAAAAATCATGAAACCCCCCTTTTTTACAAAACATTTTTGACATTTTAAAAATTATGCCTGTTTTTTAAATTAATCGTGTGCGATAGCAACACTCTTATACCAGATCTGATGTGGAGCATAATGAGAATCCTCTTCGGGTGTCACTATCTGTGCGTCAAAGTCGAAACCAATCTCAAGATATACGAAATTCCTGATAATAAATGTGTTTCGGGCCACACATAAAAGCTTAAAGGGCCGCAGGTTGAGTATCGCTGCTCTAAAGTAATGAAGCGGATCCTGCTTTAAAATTACTACCACACCCAGTGCAGGTAGCCAGTTCCCATTAATTTTGTGTTGTGTGTTTGGAACCCATGTCCGTTGGTTATCACGAGGACAAGATTTAATCCGTTCTAGAGGAGCGTGAATGTGATCTGGTTGGAATTACAAGAATTCGCCCAAATGTAAAATAGTTAAAATCTTATGAAGAAAAGATTTTCAATTTTTTTCTATTTGTTCAATTAAGTATTTATATGTCGCTTTTTATGCACAGATTATTTTTTTAGTTTAATTTACTCACCCGCAGCACTATTTTGTGATTAAATCAAGTGTAATAAAACATTTCCTAGTGTCTCCAGAAACTTGTACGTATGCAGTTCGCCGTATCACACTTCACCGTGAAATGTTGTATCGGAAATATATGGCCGTATAGTAAAGACCGTCCAACCTCTTTGGGTCGTATAGTACTGACATTAAAATTCATGTCTAAATAAAACACGGTTTTTGTCAGTTTACACTTTACAGGAAGCCAGAAGCAAACAAATTTTGAAAATAGCCAATATACTGGATTATATTGTTAGTTAGTTGGTTAGGTTTTCATTCTTGAATTTTGTCAAAATCAATTATGAAAATTGAAGAAATGTTTATATTGAATCCAATAAATTTGGAGACCGTATAGTATACGGTCATCTCTTTGCGATAGCTCACGGCGAACTGTGCTACAGTGAAATGTTTTACGTACAATTTACATGTAACCATTTCCTAGGGGTACGCTACATAGATAAGATTGGGAATAACCCCTTGTGAAAAGGTTGGTTAAA
Organism: Rhyacophila brunnea; assembly: GCF_057557595.1. Lineage (NCBI taxonomy): Eukaryota > Metazoa > Arthropoda > Insecta > Trichoptera > Rhyacophilidae > Rhyacophila > Rhyacophila brunnea. The sequence continues at coordinate 9,934,727 of NW_028232904.1, read as the reverse complement.
ATAAAACACATATTTAACAAGTTTTTTTTTATTTATTAATACTATACTATATACAGTCATTCGTGTGATGTCAGAATGAGGCAAAAACCACTCTTCATCTTTTCATGGTTACATCTTAAATAATATTATCTTCGAATTGTCTTCTGTTTTTCCCCCGTTACAATATTAATTCACAATATTCCCTACGGCTAACGCTTATAATTGATAAATACCAAAAACTAGCTCTTTAACTTTTTATTTCCTCATATTTTAGTCTCTGCAAACTATTCATAGGCGATCCTAGTCTAGATAGAAAAATCTATGTCTCTGTTCAAAATCTATTATTTTCTTTATGGTTTTTGTTTGTTTTTTTAATCTTTTTAAGTAATACACAAAGATTCGGCAAATTCGACACTTCGACACAAAACTGTCAACCACTTTTAATAAAATATGTGCTATCTTTTTAATAATATTATATATCCTGATGACTTCCAAAAGGTGGATGGTTTAGTATAAAGGAGTTCTACTAAATGATAATGTTGACTGTATTTTCTTATTAGAATATTTTTTCACAGTGAAGGTCAGTGATTATCAGACTTTTGTAGGGCACAATGATTATTATACTGGGTAGTATTTTATAGGGATACATGATTTCTAAAAAACATAATTCACACATTAACGACTACAAGGTGTCAACTGCTAATTTCAATGAAGTTAAATTGTAAATAATATATTAGTTGCATGGATAATTTTCGGATGACATTGAATATTATAAATCCAATAGAGTTAAAATTCCACTAAGCAAAAAATGCGTTTTACATAAATACAATATCATCAGTTATCAGCAGAGATGCGCCAAGCGGGGGTGTTTGGGGTGCGAAACATCAGGCTGCAGCCAGAGTCCAACAAAAACATTTTTAATGATATTAATTAAATAATATAAGTATGTTACTCAATTATATAAAATTGACTTTATGGTGGAAAAAAAGTCATTGTTTGATCGATTTTACATTATTAATTAGGTAAAATATGTCATTATATTGATAACAATAAAATAATTGTTTTAAATTTCCTTAGATTTGTGTCATTCTTCCCATTTTAATTTGGGTGGGGGCGGCAATTATGGGCTGGCACCCAGGTGGCCTTTGGCGCATCCCTGGTTATCAGTGGTATCGTAGTACTTAATTTTTTCTAAAATGACAATATTATAATATTAAACACAACATTGAAACAACATACCTATAGTGTTCTGCTTTCCGTTTCCTAGTCAGGTTGCAATTAATATATTGTGTTCTGAGCATTGAAAATCACTGCAAGCCTGTTTGAGATCACATTGGATTATTTTGCTAGGTAAAACATAATTAACCTTTTCTATCAGGCCGCAAATTTTTAACATCACACGTTGAATGTTGAGCGAAGCTCTTAATAAAATCACTGTAATACCGATAATTTGTGGCTTAGTATTTCATAATCATTCAAGCAGATGTCACTGTGTGTTTAATTTTTTGAATTATGCATATCAATCGACAGTGGATAGTAATTTGAGTTTAAAGTCGGGCGAAATAGCTCTGGTTATATATATATAGCTATCAAAAGACAATGACATTCTCATTCTCATCAAATAACAAATAATAATGAAACATTTCCAGTTATGCGCCTATAGTCGTCAGTGTGTGGTATATATTATGAAGAAAAGTATATTTATAGAAAATATTATTTAATTCATTTGACAGTTTTGTGCCGAGGTTCTTTAAAAATTTTAAACACAGATTATCAATATAAGAAATGTACATAAGATAGATTATATATTATAAAAATTGAACAAGGCGATAGGAGAGATGCACAAATTATTCCCACGTTATTGTTACATAGGTACATGTTTTATACAATATAAGATTATAAATGTCAAAAAAAAAATTTATATAAATAAGATTATAATATTGGGTAGATATTCACTAAACTGAAACGCAAAGAATGTTCTGTATTTAAATAAACAAAATTTGCATATATGAGAACCAACGAGATGCTTTAGTGTGACGTATTATCAAGCAAAATCATAAGTACGGCATTGATGTAGATGAGGGATATTTTTTTTTGATATTTGCATCAGCGTTTGGTTAATATACAGTGGAACCCCGATTTTACGTGCCTGGAATTCAAATTTCCTGCAATTTTTTTGCGTGTAGTGCCATTTCAAGTTAGTACATGTAATTCCCGGATTTATGTTTTATACAAAGTTTATAGAAAGAAAAACATTGTCAGTTCAAAGAGAAAAATAGCATTCTCGAAAAAGTGAAAGAACACATCGACATAATATTCTACAAACCAATTTGGATGATTTTTTAATATTATAGTGCCTGTACCCAAAACCACATGCCGCCTATTCGATGCTTGCATTCTGACGGTGCTGCTTTATGGTAGCGAATCATGGCACCTTACGAAGGCTCAGAGCAACCGTATACTGAGCTTCGAAAACAGATGTTTGCGACGAATAAGAGAACGATAAGAGAACGCACCAAGCAGCTTCTCATCACGCTGAAAGTGAAGAGGCGACGTTGGACCTGGCTCGGCCACGTGCTGCGGATGCCAGAAGAGAACTTTAACCTGGCTTGCCTGTTCTTCAAGCCGACCGGATTCCGGCGACCTGGAAGGCCGCTAAATACAATCTACAGAGTGTATACGGCGGAGCTACGGGATGCTGGTTTGACCTGGAACGAAGCAAGAAGACTGGCGAGCGACAGGGATTCTTGGAGGCGCCGCGTGGTGTCCATATGCTCCAGTTAAGGGGCGGATATGGCCAAAGAAGACATGTGCATGGATTTACCGGCAGCAATAGTGAGTAATTCAAACTATTGTGACAATAACTGTTTACACGTAAAAGTGCTAACTGTCTTTCCAATTCATTCTTTAAGAGTAAGCGAGACGCGATGTTGTCATATTATGGTACTATTTGACGAGTAGTGAAAATAAGTCAACCTGAAAATTCGTTTTTTGCCGGCAGGTTCGCCACTATCGTTCTACAGCGCAGGCGCAGATCGAAAAAATCCTACTGTCGCATGAAAATTCAGAAGCTTCAAAATCTTTTTGATTAATGCACGCAATTTTGCCAACTGCAGGATAATACATGTTTGCCCATACATTTTCTTGTTATGGCCGCGATAATACTTACTGTCAACAGTAAATTTCCATGTACGTGTAATAAACCTGTTTTTCCTTTTTAGGTTTTTTTAGTCAGTCCTATCAATAATCTAAAATATTGGGGTTTCACTGTAATGCAATTTAATTCAATTTCAAATAAGGGTACTTAGCCTCATAATATGTACCAGAATGTAGACCAAAATTATGGTAAATTTGAGGAAATATATATTGAGGGTGTTAAGTCCAGAGGGCATAAGTAATATTTGGAACAACAATAAAGAAAAATGGAATGATAGTTTTGTCAGCTTCATCGATATATTTTAATTAATACCCTACCAAAAAAGATGCAATTTCATCATGGGATAAATCACGCTGATGGGACATTTGGGACAATTTAACCACTAAGTAACCCATTTTCGCTAAAATACCTCTTTGGTTTAGCATATTATATATAAATATATAATCCAAATAGGTTTATAAAAGGTTAGTTATAAAAAGAAGGTAGTCAATGTAGGTATATGTCAATGATTTTAGTTTGATTTCAAAATGAGTCACACTAAATATCTCTTTGTGAAACATTATAATATTTTTTAATGACGCATTTTATAAAATACATAAATTGTGAAAATAAATAATACATGTGTAACTCTCACAACACTGTAATTATTTTTTATATTACATTTCTCGTTAATTATTACGTTTAGAAAATGTTGATTCTAGCGTACTTTTATTACGACAGGCCATTTTACTCTAAGCTAGTTCAAATTTTATCTTTACCGGCCTTTATAATAGATTAGTAATAGTTAACTAACTTAATATTTATGTATGGCACGAGATAGTTAACATGTAAAATTAGAATGATTTTACGGCTTAGTTAAAAAATTATGTAATTTGAAATTTTCTTTAGTAATAAAATTACTCTTATTTAATCAACGAATGTCTACTATTATAAGTTTATTCATTATGTATTAATTCAGTACCAGAGAACCGTACAATCATATGATACCAATGTAATGTATATAACTGAATAACTGATTTGACAACTAAACTTTTTTGTATACCATAAATTTGATAGTAATCGAGTCTATTATTAACAAAATTTACCTTTGGTTGTACCAACTATATCAACTCTTTCATTACTTCTTGTTTGCATCTAATTTAAACTAAGTTTTGTTTATATTCAGACTGGATGATGTATGACAACAAGTGTCATTTTCAAATGAAATACGCATAAATCAATTCTGTATAACAATATGACAGATTAAATTATAAAATGTGCTTTAGTAATTTTAATGTCTTGGAAACAAAATAATATTTAAGACTATGCATTCATTTTTGTTTGGGTACTCGTAGGTGAGATCTTATTAATGTGAATCACTCATTGAGACCACTGAATCAAAGGGTGGCCAGGGCAGTGACAAATTTAAGAGGCTCCGTGTGGCTGCCCCTTCGTTCAACCGCACACATTGTACAAAAGAATGCGGCGCGCCTGATTATAGGTATGAGACAGGTACAGTTCTCTGGTAACAAAATAGTATCTTTAAAAGTGTTCATTTTAGTGTAGTGAAAAATAAAACTATTTTGTATATTTTTTTGTTTTCATTCGTCACGCGTTTGTTTGATTATTCCCCAGCTATATAATATTCTAGTTTAGACTCTAATTGGTGTAGGCCACAATTACATTGTTCCATGAAATAATAGAAACACATAATTATTTGATCATAAGACGCTGTCTACCAACATTGTACAAACTCGAAACAAATAATACAGAAAATGTAATTTTTATAAACACAGATGAGTAATATGTCAATATACAATATTGTTTTAAAATTGAATAATAAATTGCCGTATTGACCAAAGTGTAGATAACATTATGCATTTGAAGACTGAGGAACATTAATTCATGTAACTGAAATACAGTGAAATGACAATTTTACATGTCTAAAATTCACGTTTTTTTTCTATTTGCCTGTAGTTTGATTTAGTACATTTAATTCCCAGTTTTACGTTTTTATTTCTCGCAATTTACGTCTGAAATATTTATTCAATATTCGATTAAAATTACGTATTATACACATTTAATTCAATGCGTGGCAATCATTGCAATGAATTCCAGACGCATGTGTGCGTTTTTATTTACAGACATGTCTGCAGTGTCCAACCAAGACCAAGGTTATACACGCGTTTGTATAAGTTTTTTATGTTTAAACACGTTTAAATGTGACAGCAAAAAAAAATATTGACAGCTTAAGAGAAATGGAACATTATTGAAAAGGTGCAAGAATGCATTGGTATAATATGCTCCTAATCAATTTGTATCAATTTACAATTTCTGTTTATAAATAAACGCGAAATTGAGGTTTCACTGAACTTGGAACCTAACTTAAATCTTCTCCTTGGTTCAGATCTAAAAATGATTTTATACATTTGCAGAATCCTAGAATCCTAGAAATTCGATAATGAATGATCTCTGAATTCCTGTCATATCTATTGGCCAATCAGAAATGGCAATAATTGCAAAAGAAGATACTATACTTAGCTTTACATTGTTGATGGTCATGTATCTAAATGAGAGTGTTACACAACAGGGTATAGAGGAGAAAATGATGATTGTGTCGTTATTACCAAACAAATATAATATAATCTTTTCTTCAAATCAATACGGCAATTTAAACACTGAATTTAATTTAAGACGTATCTACAATGTTCAATTTACGACAATATTGTTATTTAAGTAAAATTTATAATGTTATATTAACTATAAATACCGCTTATACCAACTTATTATAAACTTCATGTTTGTGTATTATTTTTTATATATTTTTAACCTAGGGCATAATTTACATTCCTTATGTTCTCTACGATCGTGGTTTACTAAGTATTTTGCTTGAAATCGTGGCAGGTGGTTAATGTGACATCATATCGTCGGTCCCTATTAAAAAAGTCGGATCTGCAAAATGCTATTTTGCAGTACGAGCAATCAAAGATGTTTCATCAAATATCCTTTGTGACCTATTGCTTGCCATAATGAATAAAAATACGGGTTATAGAAACTTTTCTAAACGTTTATAAAAACATCCGTCTGTCCGGTGAACATAGCAGCAACTGTCAGATCCGACGCATCTTGCTCACCCACGCCCAGCCAACAATGTCGGTTTGTATGAACCGACATTGTTATTCGGACACTCTGGGTAGATCCGTCATTTTTAACATGAGTATCTCGAAATTTTTCAAACAAACAAAAAAAACTGTGATTGTGGTATAAATGTTTAAAGTGTTTAAATAACTTTTACGTAATAATCCGAAAATTACAAAATTTCAGATCCGACTTTTTTAATAGGGACCGACGATATTATATCCAAGATGATGGTCACTCCGGTTATTGATGAAAAACGTCAATCATAACTCCTTTCAGAGTTTTTCTATGATACTTTTGTACTGCATAAAGTATAATAAATTATAAAAAAAGCAATAACCATGGATTTACTAATTATGGCTTTATTCCCAATTTCAAAACCACAATGTTTACAATAATACCCGTCTAGCATATTTTATTAATATATTTATGAGATAATGAAATATACATTTCTAAGTTAAAAAAGAAGGGTCATCATAATGAATTACCTACAAAGTCGACAGAAGCATAGCAACTTTTTAATATCTGTCATACGTGTTTAAGGAAAGCTTGGGTTGTTATAACCAGGGAATTCAGATATATTGGATTCAGAACTGAAATACTTAACAAGTGTGGAGAAACAGGCAACAATAACAAGCGTGGAAGAATATGGGATAAACTTAAACACATGTCAAGAATACGCTTGTATTTTTGACAACTGCTCTCGTTTTATGCACTGACGCTCATTCAATATTTCTATGAGTGGTTCATTTTCGTAGGACACTCACAGATTCAAAACCCTGCATCAAAATGTAGTGAATTATTTATTAATCTGTTCTGTGGTTATAACATTTGATATAAAAAAAACCATACACACTTTTTGTTCATTAGATCTATAATAAAATTTTCATAAAACAACTCTGAAAGGACTTACGATAGCGGCCGCCATCTTGGATTTATGACATTACACCGGCCAACTGGCACGATTTCAATCAAAATTTATGATACACCATGATTGAAGAGTACAGAAGGAATGTATTTCAGGTAGTCGGTCAATTTCATTACAAATTCAAAATATAATTACATATGCCCCAAGACTATGTAGTCAAGAATCTGTAAAGACGCCGGATAAAGCGGTATGTATACATTAATTACATGAAAAAAATCAAGAATTACATTACAAGTAAATCGATTATATCTAATTTAGTATTTTTCGTAAAATTAGTAATACAATCCGACAATCCGATGAAAAATCAATCACTATTTTACATACATCTTTTACTTAATAATATTTTTACAGGTGTGTGAATATTTAATCATCCGTAAGCTGCTATTAATTCACCGCTGGATGAAGGCCTCCCCGAGTGGTCATTTACTTTTAACAACTGAAGCGAATTGTGCTGCATTTACAGTGCGAAAACGGTTAATTTTTAAAATGGCGTATCATTTTGGAAGGACTTCTTATGCACTGACAATCAATTCATTGACATATTTTCTGTTTATAAATAATTATTTCTTTTATACATTTGGACAAGAATAAAGAAAAACCACAACAGTTTGAACAAGCATCATCTTTGAATTTCCAGCCGATGCCACCGAATCGGTGATACTTATGACCCCTGCATCACTCAATTGTTGAAACATACACCGATTGAATACAACCTTGTTTTTGCACTCTTTTCCGCCTCAGTGTCAAAGAAACGAATTTCATTGTTCTCTATTTTGAAAGAGACCCCAAACACAAGTTACATTCCATTGATATTAACAAGAAAGTGTGTTCAGTGAACTATCTTTGCTCTCTCAATTTTTTCACTTAATGTAATATGGTATTTTATGTCCAGTACCATACGTAACTGAAAATCGCTAAAAATTGAGATACATTTCATTGACTCTAAGAGGTCGAACTATGGTAGCGTGTTTATCAGATTTGACAGCACCTACAAAATTGGTCATCCGGGGAAAACTCAAAATAAATTATGCTAATAATAAAAATGAAAATTTTTTAAATCTCCGTTTCATTAGCAAAAAGGATAACCTGTCGTATTCCAAGTGAATGAATTCATGGGAAAATAGGAAGCTCGCACTGGTAGGCTGGACAACTTTAGAGAATGATTTAGTAATGATCATTCCGCTTGGCACTGCTTGGAAAATCACGTAATCATCATTGTAGACAGATAATAGTGAGTTTTTATTTCCACGATTGACCGTTTTAGTGAGATGCGCATTATAAGAGTGGTTACAGGGTATTTGGTGAAGGTATTCAACCTACAAATAGATAAGAAAGCAAAGAAGAATTGAATGGTGTAATCTGGTTAGAAATTCGACATTCAAAATCACAAGATGTCACACAAACAATACATAATTACACTTTTACAAGAAAGTTTTTTACAAAGTCTACATGTACAATATAACATAATGTCATTTTTCTTTTGAAAGTCTTAGCAGTCAATACAGTACTTTGGTCACTCCGAATTATAAATTCTACATAACAGATACCTAACTTAAGTGCTAAAAAATGCTAAGCAAATTATCGAAAGCTAATTTTAATTAACAAACTATTCGGGGCTAAATATAAATCAATCACGCACTAACAATAATAATTGTGCACTAAGCAATTTTGCTGAAAGTCTATGAAAAGGCATTTTTTACAACATTAATGAAAAAAATTTAGAATATTTAAGGGTTATAATAATGCAGAGTTGAGGATTAAAAGAATTCAAGTGACAATTAATAGGTGACAAGGTTGACTAAAATCGACTCCAATGTTAGTGCTTTCCAATAAGCAGTTTTTAAATAAATTCCACATTCATGACTGTTGACATTTTATAAATGAGAGCTTATTCTCAACTGACACATTACATAATATTACCAAACCAAGAAGAAAAAAGATATTTTGTTTATTAGTAATAGGCTGTAATAAGTAATATCTGGATGCACGAAAGAAATCTATATTCTTGTCAATGGAAATTTATGCTGACATCTTTAATTCAGAAATGTGCCTCATGTAAAACAAAAGAAAAAGATTACATACCCCTATAAAGTTGGTACTTGATCATTTTTTTACCACTGCTAAGGAAAAAGTCTTCCAAATGGTCAGAATGTCTTCTAAAACCTTTTCCATTCTTTTTAAACAGTCCCCCGTTATTGTTAGGAACCACCACGATATATTATAATATGCATGTACAGCTAGAGATTGCAATATCGGACAGAATTCTCAATACCTGGATTAGTATTTTATGAATCCCGGGATTAGACAAAAACCAGTGAATTTATGCCAAAAATTGTCTGATACCGATACAAAAGAATATAAGAAATATTGTATTTAATAACGCTTTCTTGATCGACGGTAAAACCCATTATGCGTATTTTTTCTCTTTCCGTAATAACATGAAACTTAGAAAATTAATGATACTTCTCTGAGATCTTAAATTTTCAATTTCAGAATTACAGAGTCAAAAAATCCCAAGATTGCAAGCCCTTGTTACAGTTGTCGAGTAGAGGCTAGAAAGCATGCCTATTGTCATAGATTTGAATTCACACATAATTTTTGTGAATGGGTAACAACCAATATATTCATATGTAGTACATTATTATCATGACCATCAACAACTCAAATGTGAGTTAAAATTTTGATAACAGCAATAAAAAGACATGCTTACTAGATACCGACAATTATAACTTAAGGACTTAAGGTTTGGACATTTAATTGCTTGCAATACTCACATTGTGACACTGGCGCCACCAAGTTGTAGTTAAATGAATCTCATAAGTGACACCTGAAAACGAATAAAATGAAAGATACTCAGGCTATCGGCAGCCCAATAATAACGATAATCTTGACAACATCTTTAAATCAGATTTAGCAATGTTATTATCTCGGTTTGGATTAGAAATGTGGTAGCCACACTGATGGAATTTGAAAACATCCTCACCTACGTAGGTATTATAAATTATCCACTAAGACATTTGGTTCAATAGCTTAATGAATAAAGCACTCGTCCCGCAAGTGCAAGTGGTGTGTTTGAATATCACTCGGTTAAAGTAGTATTTCTAGAACATGTTTCTGATGCTGTTTCCAAGTTATGGAAGAATAATTTTATTTCCTGCGGAGTATTTTGTAAATCCACATACGTTACTGATATGAAAATAAAATTATAAACCAACTTAAATAAAGTACTTGTAAGTTTATTAACAGTGTACAATGATTATGAACAACTGTAGAACTGTGCAGAATAGAAGCGTAACTGTTAAACGATAGCTTTAACGAAATATGGTTAAGTTGCTAAACTGCACACGTATTAACACCGCTAAGTTGGCATTTTCGATTTCATAGCTCAAGCAATAGCTGTCGCTTTTTCATATTCATTGTATTAACTTCTGAGTATGATTGTAAAATGGTACAATTGTCATGTAATGTGTTAAAGAATATGTGATTTTCAATATTAACGTTTGTTTCACGCATTAAAGTTTGTCATGTAAATGCAATATTATTCAATATTTGTAATATTTGAGGAGATTCATCGCAGTCTGTATTTTTTACATTCAATGGCTTGCCCCTCATTCAGTAATAAACCAAAACTGTCAAAGTCTTTGCCTATAGCGATTTGCTATTGAATTTCTTTTTTATTAATCTGTTTTGTGGTGTTTATTACTGACTGGTTAGCTAAAAGCTCTTATTAGAAGAGTGAAGTTGTCTTCAAATGATCAAGTTCAAGTCATTTGTAGCTAATGTAATCAGTAGACCATATGCCTCTTTTTTGTTTCATATGTTCAGGCTCGATGTGGATATTTTAAACATCTTTCTCGTAATATTTTATAATTTATCTAAACATCAAAATTACGAAAGAAATTGCAAAGAAACACCATCTGTCTATTAATTTAAATATCTAGCAACGTCTTAGGTGTATTTAGTTTTTTTTTGGGTGGATATATTTGTGCGCGTCTTCGTAATAACACTACAGAATCAACGAATAATAACTACAATTGTCAATAATTCTACCATGTTCTCAAAATTGAATATTCTGCCATTTCAGGTCTTATTTCTAATGAGGCATGATGTATTTCTTCAGTGGTTTAGTTGTCAATGAAACTTAAGAGTTTAGCAATATCAATTTGAGAGGAAGCAACATCTAAAAGTAAAATAAAAATCATCAAATACGTGTTGATTTATATTACTTGAAAACTTTACGGCTAAAGGCCAAATGCAAAGATGTTGAGGTTATGTAAAGCTATTTTAATGTTGAAACAGACACAATGACGATCTGGCACGTATATGCTAAGAGTGTTATAGTGTCTATGATCATCTATGCAATTCGGCATATACATACATATTATATGACAGCTATGACATCGTATTTACACTCTGTGGCACAGGACGCCAACATAAGAAACGGGTTTTTCGGCATATATGTGCCAGATCGTCATTGTGTCTGTTTCAACCATTATCTAGGCATATCTGACAGTTTAGTAAAACAATAAATAACACGGCAACGTCGCCTCTGGAGATCAAAGGTAAAATTATGTAAACTACAATATAAATTGAATAAGTACAAATTAAGCTTTAAATAAGTAATGTAATGGTTGCTTTATCAGTGGTTTATTTAATTGATACAGTATTTAAAGTGTTTGTGTAGACAATCAATATTCAATAGAATAGTACTTTTCTGTTTACAATATTTCACATCTGTCACTTGTTATATGTTGTGCCAGGAAATCGGCTACATAACGCACCAACGATGGCCATAAATTCATGTTATTTTTCAACATTGTTGCAGAACAGAGCAGAATAGGTTAACTAACATTCATTTTTGTTTAAAAAAATCTGTTTAGAAACCTCTTCTTGAGGCGATCAAGATTGATTTTGGATTGTGGAGCCAATGAAAAAAACATGACTAAAAATGCAGCCCTAAAAATGTACAGCATTTATTGTCCGATCGTAATAATTAAGCCCCGGTGTTACAATATGTAGTAATATTACTTACGGAATTCTTGTAAGTTGTACGTCTAATATAGTTCTGTATTTTTTTGTATGTAATGATCGCTATGAGTCCAATGGTATTGAAGCATGATTGTTGTGAGTGTTCGAGAAACGAATTTGATAATAATGAAATAAAAAAGAACAAAACAGGCTTCATAAAAAATATTTAATGAAAAATTCTATACTACCGTTTTAGGTAAATCATAATAATAATCGTTACAATAAGTTATATGAATACAAAATAATAACTACATAGTAGAACTATCTCTATTACACATGGGTCATTTTAAAATTTTCTAACGTTGTCAGAGAAATTTCATGTTGGCGAATACAATAAGTATAACTTATATTTAGGATTTTCTCTTATTAGTCATTTTTAATAATAATTGCCAACCATTACGAAAATTAGTTTTTGTTTCAAAAAATAATCATGAATAAATATTATTGAATCATTTTAAATGTATAGTTGTCACAAAATTTAAGTAAATTTTTCATAAACATGCAATTTGAGAAAATTTAATTTTTATTAAAAACGACTCGGATAATTTGTAAAATGACCCACGTCATCTAGCCTCCATTTGATCATCGAATCACGTGTTAAAATTAAAATGGCTGCCAATTAATAATGTATATTTTTACATTTAAATTATTTTTCATATTGGCAATAAAAATTATAACTTACCGAGTAATATAACAAAAATAAGACGCGTCAATTATTATTGTAACATAATGTCAGTGGTAATTTTATTAAAAACAGAAAAATGGAATGATGATTATTGTTTTAATCTGCCAATTAAAAAAAAATTAAATCAATATATATTATTTCACTAAAAAAAGCATCGCCAACAATTGAAAATATTTCATATTAGATATCTCTTGATGCTATTAGTTATCTTAAAAAGGGAAGGATTTCTTAAAAAAAGGCATAAAAAAATATAAGAAATCAATAAATTGTAATATTGAAAGAAAAATAATATGTCAACACAACCAACCGAACACATAACAAGCTGATCTTGCAAGCTGCCATTTATGGCTAAAATCATAATTGATCGCAATCAAAAAATATTCAAAACAATGCCTTGATTAGAGTTTTCTTGCCAACTTAATAAATTTGGTAATTTCCCAAAATAAAATAAAATAAATTCTTTCATATTATCATAATTTCACATTGGAGAAAAATTGGTAAGCACAGTTTTCATAATGAATAGTAATATTTACTATAGCAGTTCAAATATTTAAAAATAAAATATGGTAATAACAATCATAAAGTAAATCAAATTAAAAAATATATAAATTAAATATTATTTTAGTCATTATGCGAAAGAGAAAAAATATTTTATTTTATATAGAATACTGTTCAACATGCTCTAAAAAGTAATAAAATAGTGCTTAACGTAATAAAATAATAAATATAATAGATACATTCAAAGTCGTTTGCCATGAAATATTAAAAAAAAACTATCCATATCTCTATGAAGGAAATTTTGTCTCAATCAAGAGATGCCAACATTTGAAATAAACCAAAGAACAAAACACTAATATCATTATAAATCACGTAAATGTGAAATTATCCGTTTCATGCATTGATATACTACTAGATGAGCAGTTCCCATACAAGTGTCATTTTAAAAATGTACCACAAAAGATATTACGAATATCGTCTTATAATATTTCCTTGTAGGTATAATGCGTTAAGACCGATAACATGGATTCCCGAATTTCACCCGTATTGCCCTGGCTGTAAAACTAAATTTGCGTTCTTGGAATAGTGAACCTAAGGGTGGCTGCAACGCATAGCAGACAGAGCAAGTCGTTATGCGCTGACTATTAGTTAGTGTAAGATGCAAGCTAGTTGGGCTTACTCAGTAAGTTTTAAGAAAGGCCGAGTCACTGAAAATCGGGCGTCATTTTAAGAAGCATATGATTCATCCAGTAGTATATCAATGGTTTCATGTAAGTATAATAATAAAAAAAATGGGAAATTGAGAAGAGATGAAAATTGAATTTCCAATTGTTTTGAAGGGACGTCATTATTTTTTATCAATATAGAATGTTCTTATATATTCTTTTTAACACTACAACAGGCCTAGAGGCCCAATGACAGTAGTGTATTTAGTAATATAAGTGATACAATCACAAATACCCAGGCTTTAGAAAATCACATATATACTTAAATATATTGTGTTCTCACCGAAATCAAACTCGAGCTGGATGAAAGGCCAGCGCCTGACGCACTGCACCATAAGAGCCATGAAATGATATATATAAAATATAAATGTTTTATGTTGCTATAACAGTGCTATGGCAAATGAAAAAAAATCCTTCATAGTATCATGGAATACGAGAGAGTACCCATTAGATATTATGTAAATTTCAATTCAATACAATTTTTCTACATAAAAGCAATACAAATTAAGAATCAATAAAAATAAAATATTATAGCCCGTTTACACATGCATGGATTTACTGCTGACAGTACGTATTTTCACGGCCATAACAAGAAAATGCAAGAGTAAACACGTATTATCGTGTAAGTCGCCAAGGATTTTGACCTTTACCGATTTTCACAAGCTGTCTGAAACTATCAAATAGCACCATACAATGACGACAAATGCATTGGCTGACGCTTGAAGAAGGAGATTGGTGAGCGTGTGTAAACAGTTATTGCCGCGATAATTAAATTTACACGCTATTATTGTCAGTAAATACATGCACGTATACTGGCGCTGTTATGCAATAAAATATAAATTGCAGAATTTTAATGGGTCGGGTTTCACATTTAAAAAAAAAGTCAAAATGAATTCTGAGTGAGTTTTCCTGGGTACGTAACATGAGATATTAGTTCAATATCTGGAAACCGCCTGTAAATATATAAACATACCTATATTGAAGGATATATTCTTTTGTGATCCACAAGAGACAGAAAACATGTGTAAATGTACTGAAAAACAAGTCTAGACACTGCGGTGTTTTACGAATAAGCTTTAATGTTTTTTTTATTTATTAGGAAACCCAGCAAAAAGAAATATGCATAACTAAAATTTTATATAAATTATATAATTAATTTCGTCTCGTTCACTCAGTGCTATGTTAAAAAAAAATACTGATAAAAAATATAAAATCGTCCACACTTAGGTAATAATATCAATACCTAACAATTAAAACTCTACAATGTATAATAATAATGACAATTTTAAATAACATCGCAGCTAACTTAACATGAATTCATTTCCCAAAATGGCACCATAATAGTAAACTTTCTTATCTATGGCAATTTAAAGAGAAAAAAATCCATTTGTCAAAAATTTATGTACAAAAAATAATTATTAACGATAATTGAATACGTTCTGTCAATATCAGTGTCTGAATTCAAGCGTATTGGGCATTCGAAAGGTCAAGTGACATAGGTAACCGAAAAAATATATTGTCAATGACGTCCGCAGATAAACTCAGCCACATCATATCATATGAATGCCAATTATCCGAGTTTTGCAAGAGGGTGACTTGATCTATAAATACAGTACGATTATGTAAATGTTTCGGTAGATCGTGACCACAAAAAAATACAGACACAACGCGATGTCGGTAACACTGATAAGCGATGATACTTGATACCATTATATTGCTTAAAAAAATCTCATTGGCAGCGCTGCAAAATGATTTAATTATAAAAATATTAAGCCACTCTCCGGACTCTATTTTAAACTGTAAAAGTATATATTATAGGGATATGGAATATTATGCGTCAAATATATTATGATCACGCCGGTAAAACAGTGTGTAATGTCATTTTTCTTGGTAATTAAAATGTTGTCAGACTGATGCTCCCATCCCGTAGCACATTTTGAACCTTTAAACGAACATTGTCGGTTAGCAAAATCTACCGAAATCACCAGAACAATGAGGTCACCTCACGCATACCGCGCTGCATCGACATCCGCATGACTCAGAGATAAGTGATCATTCAAAATATTCTGCGGAATGACAAAACCATAGACTAAATTTGTCGCCGTGACAGAATGTGACGTGCATCATAAAGTATTTGAACCTTAACTGTTGAAAAAATGAAATACTCAAAAATAGAAAAAAGAACAAAACAATTAGCAGCTTTGGAATATAAAACTGTATCACAAAATGCCCCTTTCGTATCAACTAAAAAAAAATATTTAAAAAAAAATCACATTACAATAATATAACATTATTTCAATCGTTAGTCCATAGTTTTCTTTTTTTTAATTTAAATTTTTCTTCTAAAAAATGTAAAGAAAATTTTCTAAGTCCTTTAGTAATCATTATCATTAGTAATAATTATATTTTACGAGTCGTAATTATTATTTTTTTATATATCCATAATAATATAATTCACATTATATTATGCAATGATAGGCTTGACTGGCGAAGGCCTTTATTTAACACATTATTATTATATATATATATAAACAACTGCCATTTCTTTAATATTCCAGCAATTATTATTATTGATTGCTCCGACCGCGCATCCAAAGGAGGCGATTGCTCATTGAGCTAAATACGCATTTAAAAATTGTATTGATAATGCACGTAGACTGCATTTTTTACAATTTTTAAAATTCACCATAGGGGATTCGGTCCCTTTAGCACACCCCCCTTGGATGCGCGGCCGTATTGCGTGCGCACATTCAGGCCAGTCCAAAATACGACCACAAAAATCACTGCTGCCAATTTCACCACAACGCCGAACAATATAATTAATTTAAAAAGCACTACAGATTACTAAAAATAACGTATTTATGTATAAAAAAAAAGAAAATAATTACAATATTATTAATATTAAGCAACAACCTCCCTTTACGTCGATAAGAACGATTCTGATCAGTCAATATAAGCCTGCCGGAAATGAGACATGACAATATTGGACACTCGCCTAGACACATAACACTAGGCCACAGAATTGAAGTAATATTTTATTTATTTTAATGCATCCATTATCTTTTATATAGGAGAAACGGTATGGGACATCAATTACCATACACATAATAACATTCTGTTAGGAGTGATTAAGTAATGTGTATATAGCGAACCGGTTCAGAATGACGACACACGGTTCTGCTTTCTTCATTGATAGTCATTTGCAAATTATTTGAAGTGGGAAAAAATTAATTCAAAACAAATTAAATGTTAAGTTGTTTTACTGTAATTATTGTAATTTTTTGACAGAGTTTGTAAAGTTCGGAAGACTTATATTGAATAGACCAGTAACATAATTCTTTAATACATTATTATGTTTACAATAGCCACGAAACACCTGTTTATTGTATTAAAAAATCAACAACTTTTCTGCAGTTACAGAATGCATTTTAGGCAACGAAAAATTTGCTATGAATCGTTTTAAACGAGATTCGTCAGCCGGCACCGGAGCGAAGTTAGCAATGATCACTCTAACAAGCCAAATAATGGCTGTCATGTCTTGTCGTACAAATGACATAAAAATATTGGATAAATCTTAATTTTAAAATGATAATATGACAGTAAGTTAGGTTAAGTTGGATTGGGTTTAAAAGATTATTCGATAATTTTGTAAGAGTGCAAACTTCACTTTGGTGCCGGTCAAAACGGCAGTTTCTTGTATGATTATCCATTTTATTTGATCATCTCCGTTTTCTTGGGAACCGTTTTGAAATCCAACATTCTATGACTTAAAAGATTCACAAAGAATTTCACAACTTTTCAGTCGAATAATACGGACACTTGTGAACATCACAAGTGACAATGCAATATTGTATTATTCTATGGATGTTTAAAAATCTTGAGTATCCCTTAGTACAATAGGTTGAATTTCGGGATCCTTCAAAATCTTGAAGAGTGAAGGAATCGTGAAGATGACGCTTTTTGCCAAATGCTCCTCTCATAAAAGACCCAATACAGCCATGGTACCAAATACATCCAGATATCATCACTTCACAATGGTATTTATATTGACAAACTGAAACTAATGCAGCACTCTTGCATATTGTTGATAAATAATATCGGTTGTGTTTCTTCATCGGCTATCGCATAATAATGCAGTGGTTCGGTGGGTGAGGCGAGAGTCGGGGGGGTGCGCGATATGTAAGGTTAGCGGCTACTAGTGACTCTTTGCGGCTTCCTTGGCGGCCATTATCAGCGGCGTGAGGCTGGCCAGCGGCCTCGCCAGCTTCAGGAACGGGTGCTGAAAACGACAAAACAAATGAAATTAGTAGTGTGCCAATAGTAAGAGGTGTTGACTAGCCGCCCTCTGAAACATATTCATTTTTGAGAACACAACTATAGACATGAAAAGGTGGACAAAAATGAATTATATTGATTCATATACACATATATTATATCGTCACTGTTCTGGCAGAAGACACTAATTCGAAAAATTACATATTGAGTGAGTTATACCAAAATGTTCCTTATTTCAAACTTTACCGTCTGGAAACCTTCTTAATAAATAAACAGTCTTTATTTTAAAGTCATCCTTTTTACGATTACTTAATAAACTCACATGATGGACCATTTCAAACATTTTAACAACTTCAAAGTCAAATTACTCAAAACTAGTATTCTCCAGTTAGTGTGTTCTGCCAGAACAGAGACGATATATATATACTATTCTGTGTGCTAGCAATTTTTCAAACTAATCCAAACAATCACCACACAGCCTGTGTCATATCACGAGATAGTTTAAATGACATAACAGGTTAAAAAGTATCCTTCCAATTGAAACACTACATTGGTATATCTCTGGTATATACCTTATTTTCTTAAACGTGGATACAAAATCACTTTTTCTTAGTCGGATGAACAATAAATAACATTTATCTAGCGTGAGTATTTTGACCTGTCGCGTCCTGTGCTTGTGAATGCAACATTGTTGGCAGTTCTAATTTATGACTATGTTCATGTCGAATCGAATTTCAGTGTGCAATGCACCGTGGGTCCCAGGTTGGAATCCAGGGTCTGGCAAATACACATTATGTTTTTCAATTTTTGTTTAGAGTCAGAGAATGGACTTAATAGGTTGAGCAAGTGGCTAACATCCATTTCTCGTAAAAACAAATAAATCTATTAATACAACCCACTCTGTGGAGACCCATATGATCTTATTAGGATCGGACATGGTTAAAGATAATGCACTTTAGTTTGATCCATAAACCGTTTCAATTACAAATTCAGTCAGTGAATAACTTACATATTTCATATCGTTGAAGGAAGGGACTAGGACAGTTATATTTACAGGACTTGAATTTGAATTTGTCTACTGATTTACTGAATATCAAAATACTACCTATATTATTTAAATTTTTTATAATAGATATTTCACAAAAAAGCAACATAGATATTTCACTAAAAAAAAACCACGATGCACAAGCGCAGATCGAACTTGCGCCGAATAACATATTTTTAACAGCCGTCTAACTGCCCTCTGAACCAAAAACAACATATAATATAAAGTTGTGTCGCAGTTGAAAGATCAAATTTCATAAAGGTACAACTGTCTCACAAGATCGTGATTTCACACATATGATTTTCATACATTTCTTTTAACATACACTTTTAGATAATTCCGGTAACCCCATAGGCTGATGGCATCGATATATTCACCCACAATATAGTATTTATGTCACTTCACGAACACGAATATCATTGTCACTTTCTCTCCATAGATTGTTCGACATAACATTTATGGACGTAAAAGATAAGATTGAAAGCACCCATAGTATTTTATTATTTGTAGATGATCTCATCATGAACGAGAGATGAAACATTCGTTTTGGTACAGTGACATGCTATAAAAATTTGACTAGATATAGTATATATATGACACTGTCTATGGGTAAAACTATAATCAAATTACATATAATATGTAGACAAATGATTCTGTTGGTGATTTAAATAAGACAATTACATAAACTCCATAGAATATAATATAATAAATTATTGAAGGTAGGATTTAAATAATTGCCTAGTATCGAGTCCGTATAATACAGATTAAAAACTCAGCCAATGTATAATGTTAGTGCTGAATTAAATAGTTTACCTTGAGGAGATCATGCGCAGGCGCCCTGGCCTCCACTTCGACCTCTAAGCACTTGTCAAGGAAGTCTCTGAAGGCGGAGCTGAGCCTCTCCCTCTCTCGCACCTCCGGCTTGCCGTTGGTGGCGATGAGGTACAGCGCTCGCAGGGGGTTCTCGTTCAGGTACGGGGGTTCCCCCTCGATCATCTCTATCGCCATTATGCCCAAAGACCACACGTCAACCTGCAAAGCGACAGGATTTATACATTTGGAAGGTGTATTGCTAAAAAATTCCGTAAGCCCACATTCCTTGAACTGTCTATTGAATTTAATACATTACGAGTTTGACATATCTCACTATAAAGTATTACAGGGTCTCCCAGGCAGACTTTGATGAGGATGGAGAACTGACAGTGGTACCTCTTTGCCGGGAGGACAGGCGCACAAGATAGAACATTTTTGTTACACGTGAATTATTAAGCTTAGTCCAGACTAATAAAATAAATGTCTATCCATAAACAAATAAATATTGTTATAATAAATATATATTGTGTGTTAAGACCATGTGTTTTTGTATTCCGCAGTGGACAGAAAACTCTCGTGGTGCAGTGCGTCAGGTCACAATATATTTATGTGATTTTCTCAAAGCCCGGGTGCTTGTGAGTGATTCACTTCGATTACTAAATACACTACTGTCATTGGGCCTCTTGGCCTGTTGTATGAAGAATATATAAACATACTAATATATATTTTTATTAATAAAATAAAATGTGTAAATGTACTGACAAATAAGCATTTTTTCCCACTGTTTCATCGGAAGTAGAGACACGCAGATCTTCAGGACGCAGACATGATACGAGAAAATAAAAAAGACTGGCGATCGACGGGGATTCTTATGAGTCGCCGTGTGGTGTCCATAATAATTATGCTCCAAAGAAGTACAAAAGGACAATGAAGAAAGAAACATAATCATCATACCTTTGGTCCATATTGTTTCCTAGTAACAACTTCGGGAGCCATCCAATATGGAGTGCCAACCATTGTCGTTCTTTTCGACTGCTCCGGTGAAATTTGCGCGCAGAAACCAAAATCGGCTGCAAACAAATTGAATTTACATCAGATATAACATAATACAAGATGGAAGGTACCGGTGGATAACGGTGGCGCATTGTTTGATACATTATGAGGTTCTGAGGTGTGTAGTAATGCCAGTCTGGGTCAGATATGTCTATTATTCCGATATAAGTGATTTAACCAATTGACAATTTTAACTTAGAGGCCTAAACCAAATTTAATTCTTGTATTTGAGTTGCACTGAAGTATTTTTAAACGTCTTTGATCCAAAATCTGGTTGACAGATGCCCTGGAGTGCCACAATAAACCATATTTAAAAAATTTAAGTACAAAGTACCTTGAAAGTTTCTATGCGGTGATAATTTTATTCATTGAATCCACAGGTACAATTATTACCTCAGAATAAGTTAAATCAAGATTCCACATGGCGCGTTTTGACTCTGCTATCTGAATCTGAATCTGCTACATACAAAAGGTACAATATGATAGAATGTTCAAGCAACAGAAATATGCTTACTCAGTTTAACACTGCCATCTAAGCCTAGTAGAATATTATCACTTTTGATATCCCTATGAATAACGTGGTTGGCGTGCAGGAACCTCAGAGCCTGCAGCACCTCCCGGCACACGGCGGCGATTTGGCCCTCGTCCATGCACGTCTCCGTCACTACGTCCGTCAGGGAACCCCCCGCCAGGTACTCCATCACCACCCACAGCTCCTGGAAATCATAAATCAACATTACACACCAAGGGAAGGAAACAGGGGAAGCCTTCTGCAACGTACAATCGCCTGAAGAAAAGGAATGTTAGACCAAAATTCGTCACAAAGTATTGTAAAGTTACAGATCACCATGATATCTGAGGAGGTATTTGATTCGATTTGAAAGCAGCATAAACACATATTTTAAATATAGAATGTTTGAAACAAATAAAATGAATTTTCCAGCAATGAATGGATTGGTCTTTCTTCGGTGTGAGAAAAAAACAATTTCCTAGACCTAAAATAACAAATGAATTTTTCTATTTATTAGATCCATTACATTGTGACTTTATTCATGTTTTAAAAATGATACAAATTAACCCGGCACCTGCCTCAAAAATCGTATGACGCACCATAACTACGCATGAATTTCATTATCGTCTTTGTTCTATACTAAAAAAAGCAATAAAAAATATGTCACAGCTCCAGTCGAGAACCCAAAACCATTAAAATAATTTCGACACACTAAAAAACCGTAATAAATCAGTTATAATATCAGAAACACTCGAACAAACGAATGCTATCCAAATTTGAAAGAACTCACCGTAAGACGCCATTTTGTAGCCAATAGTTAGAGCTCTGCGCGGTGTGTACTATTTCGACACTTGTGCATTACGTTCCCACGAATTGAAGTGTTACTAATTTTCAAGTGCATATCGATAAATCACATATTAATGTCTTCGGGTTGAGTCGTAAACAAATATAAAGGGGACCCTTTTAATATATTTAAACTACACAAACACTTAACTTATTGAATATTATTGATAAATTAACACGAACTCACATATTAAAAAAAAAACAAATACAATAATAAACCTATTTTAAAATTCTTTTGACATGTGATATATTTTAAAGCAAGGTGACAGACATAACGCAACATCACACGTTGGGCACATATAGCGAGAGAGTTTTGTTTTTTTCGGATTTTTTTTAGAATTCCCGCATACGAAACATCTCCTTCTAGGCTTATCGGTATTTTGTGTCGGTAAAATGTATTCTGGCAAATGTCCCGTTGCACTTTTGGGCAATAATCGTACGGGATTATCGCTAGTTGACGCTGTCGGCTTGGGCAGGGGTGCATTTGAAATTCTCACACAATATTTGTTCACTAATTGTTTTATTACACAGAGTTGAAAATCGCCCAATGTTTTTTTGTCACATTTAATAAATTTATATAAATAAAAAGCATTTAATAAATATAAGTCGATCATGTGGAATGCGACCTTTTTACACCACTTGATCGACTTTCTCATACACGACAAGTTGCTAAGCATCATGTCGGACTTATCTACCGTACCCATATTTTTGTTATAATCTATAACACATTTTGGTTTTTCGATGTTTTCGCCAGTTCTATAGTTCACTTTTCCCGTTGGTCCAAATGATGCATCGTGGAGGGTGGATAGCATGTGAACATCCCTCCTATCGTGCCATTTCAGAGCCAAAAGTGGACTATTGTACTTAGACTCGGTATCTCCCTTTTTCAGTTTGCTGAACTCTGGCATATCTTTACGATTTTTTCTCACTGTACCGCAAGCATTCGTTTTGTGAGAGTGAAGGTATTTAAAAAGCGCCGGACTCGAATACCAGTTATCACACCATAAGGTGTGACCTTTCCCGATGTAGTCTTTCATTAGCGTTGTCACTACCGCACCGGAAATACCGAGATTTTCATTGTCTTGTATGTCAGTCCCTTCCCCACAATAAATTATAAAGTCAATAATATATCCTGTCATTACGTCACACATCACAAACATTTTTATTCCAAATCGATGTCTTTTGGAAGGAATGAATTGTTTAAAAATTAATCTACCCTTAAACACGATTATGCTCTCATCTATGCAAAGATTCTGATACGGTATCATCGTTTCCCTAAAAATTGTTCTTGTGTGTTCTAACAGTAATCTAATTTTAGCTAGTCTATCATTTGAGGCGGTCACACTAGGATCAGAAAAATGAAGCATTTGTAAAATAAGTTGGTATCGATTTCTAGCCATTATTTTCCCAAAAATGTCTGCATGCAGGTAAGGATCGGTACTCCAATGTTCCTCTATCGACGTGTGCTTATTTCGAGTCATCAGCATTGATACGGCAAAAAATGTATACAACTCCGGCACTGACGTGTCTGTCCAATTGTGTGATCGCGATTTCGGTCCAAGGTCTCCCGCACTGTACGAATGGTTAAAAAATGTATTCGTTTGGTTCACTATTTCCGACATTATATTTTTATTCAAAAAATGTTCAAAGAAAAGACATTCGGGAGAGGATTCGTTCAAGTCGTTCGATGTCACGCCAGATCGACAATCATTGAATTCGTGAACTATTGGAATATACGGGCCAGTTCTCCACGACCGCAAAAATTCAATTGGCTCGTCAGAGTCCGTATCGTCGACGTCATGATCAGTCTCATGCTGTTCCAATTCCTCTTCCGACATATCATAATCTGAGTCCAATTCCTCATTAGTACGCACATTTTCTTCCTCCATATTTACGCACTATAAAACTATGAAATGTTTTTAAAATGTTTAACTACAGTATTAGGGAACGCCAAATCACAGAAACCATTAAACTCACACACAATAGTTATTGATATCAGTATTAATTTTCACATTCACTAAAATGGGACACGGTAGACAGTACAAAAAGTATTTTAAAAATCGCGGTAAAATAAAATCATACGTTCAATAGTTAATCATGCCAGTTTTAATGTGATAAGTACACCAGACAGCAAAAAAAGTATTTATCAACGATTGCGGTAAATATTCTACTTGTATGCGATAAATACAATCCCGCGCAATGGCCCGCTCGGTTGAAAGTCTGTCGTATACTGCGCAGTCGCGGCGCGCAGTTCAAACTGATTTCTGTCGACCGGCAAAACTTGGCCGTACGAATTGGTTCGAAACTTTGGTGATTATTTTATATTTAGAACCAATGCTTTTAAAATATGTCATAGGTGGCAGGAGAAGGACAAATCAGGCCAAATTTACGTGAAAAAATCAGTCCCGTATGATAAATATGGACGCGGTGGCATCGATTTATACACATGCGCATTGCGAATTTGGCCGATTTGTACAAGGTGTGTGACATCGGCGCCGGCCGGGTTAATGGTTAATTTGAACTTTTAAGGAAAAGTAAGTTTTACTTCTGCCGTGCATGGAGGGCACACACAATTCCAATTTTATTTTAATAGCCATCTAGCTCGCAAATAATGTAACTGTTTTGTTATTTCTTTTGCAAAGAGCAGCAGTGCTCTTTTCAACATAATGAGTAAATGAACATGCCTCGGAGACGAGATAGCTGTCGAGGTAGTTGACGACGTTGTTGTGCTTGTTCTCCCGCATGACGAGGATCTCGTTGATGATAAGCTCCTTCTTGGGCTGCTGGCCCAAGTTCATCTGCTTGATAGCCACCTCCATTCCCGTCGACGTCTCGATCGCAGTGTACACCGTGCCCGACGCCCTGCAATCACAACACATTATCAACTACTAGAACACTCATGTCGTTGGATTTAATTTGAAACATGACAGCTTGTTTATAACTGCTATATTTGTCGTATATGAAAATGCAGAGTATGCGCTGGATCGGTCACGTGCATGGGATGCCGGAGGATATACCGGCGAGGCGGGCTATGTATGCAACCCTCGACGGCAAAAGAAGATCTGGAGGGCCGAAATTGGGAGGGCTGGACTGTGCCAAGGGAGATTTTTAAATGCTCGGTCAAAGCAACTGGAGAGCGTTGGCGCTGGATCATCCAGGATGGAGGAAGTTTTTGAAGGAGGCCAAGACCCACTAAGGGTTGTGTGACACAAATGATGATAATATTTGTCGTGAAACCTTTTGTACGTGAAATAATGGTAAATGAAGCATTAGCTCACCCTTGTCCAATTTTCTCCATTTTGGTATACTTTCTATTGGGGTCTCCGACACTGACGATCGTTCTAAGCTTGTCGAGAATCTCTTCGTCGGACATCTTTTTCTTTCTTTGTGCGGCAGCTCTGAAACAATAATTGACAGTAGGTACTACAGAAAATTGTAATTTCACTCTTTAAAAAAATTCGTAGTTTTAACATTTTTTTATATTAATTTTAAGAAAAAAAATAACTTTAAATCCTTTTTAATTATATCAAATCGTGCTGGCTGCCAATAACGTCTTAAGACGCGAACTTTTCCGTGAACAGAACGCCGCTCATACGAAAATGACGTCTTTGGACGTACCGTACGTAAACGGGATTTTAATAAGGTAAATCAATTATTTTAAAGATAAAAATCATAAACATTTTAATTTTGTTATTATGGATAAATGGCGGCACAATCAGTGCACCCTTCATTTATTTTGCAAGTCTTTATAAATAAGCTTTAATACATTTTTTATTTTCGCAATAAAATTCGCGGCATGCAAGGTACCGCCATACATACACCTACCGGCAGTTGAAAGGGTATACGCGACCCTCAAACAGGATATTGTCACCATATTGAAAATAGATTTATTTGACAATTGTATATCCTTAATGATCCTATCAATCCGAAACCTTCACTAATAGATTCCTCATCGACGGTTTGCAGATAAAAGTGTAAAAAAACATGAGTGTCAATTGAATTTTAGACTTAAAACTTTTGCACGTGTAGCGAAGGGAGGATGCAAATGTCTGATACAAACTAAACAAATTAATTGTATGTAGTATGGTTACGTACCTTGAATCCTGATGAGGAGTTGTGGTGTTGGCCGTGGCTCCATTGGTGGGCTGCGGCGAGGTGGGAGGAGGGGTAGGCGTTGGCGCGATCTTGCCGCTGCTCTTGTCTTGGAGTAACGCCTGCTGAGGACACGCCACGGGCGACACTTGCCCAATACTATTGTTGTTATTCACGGCCACCTGGCGGACAAACATTCATGGTATTATTAGCAATGTAAATGAGAGTTTTGCCAATCCGGCGAGTAGTACTGTAAATGATTATTATCCAGCGCCTGCTCTAGGCAAGAGTAACCAAGGTAATAACTCAATTATACTATATTCGGCATGATACATTCCACTCACGGTGGGTACATTGGAATAAAGGCGCATAACCAGATTAATAATTAATTTGGATCAAAAATTTATGGTAGGTAGAGATAATAATGATGTATTTTAGACACTAAATAACAAACAATGTCATTTCAATGACACATGTTGATTTCTGAGGATTCATAGGAATTTGAAATGAATATTTTAGCTGTGAAAGGTCATTCATAAAAATGAATGCACATCGACAATATTATGTCGTAAATGTAGGCAGCATCCCCACCAGAAAATAAATACAGCACACTACTGCTCAGTATAGATTTAAAAAAAAATACGTCAGCTGAATGCAGAACTATTCTAACTCACATTTGAAATATTTTGAAGGAGTTTTTTGAAACAGTCTACTTCAGTTATTTACTATTTATATAGACAAATGTATGCACCATTTTATTCAGCACTAATCCTACTAAAATATCGTCACTGTTCTGGCAGAAGATACTAATTCGAAAAAATTACATATTGAGTTAGTTATACCAAAATGTTCCTTATTTCAAACTTCACCGTCTGGAAACCTTTTTAATAAATAAACAGTCTTTATTTTAAAGTCATCCTTTTTACGATTACTTTACCATTTCAAACATTTTAACAACTTCAAAGTCAAATTACTCAAAACTAGTATTCACCAGTTAGTGGGTTCTGCCAGAACAGACGATATGATGACATTTATCCATAAAAATAAGAAATAATTTCAGTAAGTTGATTAAAAGAACTCTCCTAAAAAAATTGAAATGTAAGTTAGAATAGTTCTGCATTCACCTGACATTAATTACATATAACATCGCAAGCGTCTTCAACATGATTTTTTGACAGGTGGGTGGTACAGAATTGTGGAAAAGTATTGAATAGCATACAAAAGTCGTTTTTTTAAATGTGACAAATATAATTTGACCAATTCGTTTTGCATTTTCTAAAATATGTATAGAATCGGCACAAATGATTTTAATTCAAAACTGCCTAAGCAACATGCACATATTATGTCTGTCTGTCAAATTTACATCAGTTAATTTGAATATGTATAATGTTAGCATTTCAATTAATTTGCTTTTGATGTCTTTGGTTTCAATCAATATGACATTCTCCCTGTTGATATTCTTATTATATAGAATAAAAGTCTTACCTGTGGTCCAGGTGAGGTACTAATCTGTTGCGGGATTGGTGGGGCATGTCTGGGGCTCTGGCCTCCGCTGACAGCACTCGGAGGACCACTTTCTTCTTCTATTGGTTTGGTATACTGAAAGCAATCATTGAGTTGATGACACATTCATAAAATCCTAATTGTAACTATTTAACTAAGCAAAGCATATTTAGCTTGGTGGCTAAACTAAGTCAGTTTTTCTTCATCTTCTTCCTGACACTACAACTCGATTGCTGATCATCTCAAAGTACAGTCGAACTTGGTTATTACGAGGAAGATGGGACCGACTGAATTTGCTCGTAATAATCATTACTCGTTACATCGTTATGTAACATTTTTTGCGCCACGTTCTATTTAAGCATAGAACTAAAAAATCTGAAAACCATCGTAAAAATCCCGGAAACAAGCATGGCATTCATTCATTCAAAAGAAGTTGTTTATTGTAATGAAGTGCTGACGTGCCGGCGCTGGTAGGTACCTACTGACTTCACAAAGCTTGAATTTTTTACATGTAATTTCAACAATATGCGTGGATACTTTTTCAATGTTGTCGACGAAAACACCAATAATTAGGTACCAACTTAGACAGTTAACTAGTGTCATAATCGTAATCCGATCCCGGCGGCATCAGTCTAGTTAACTGCCCGGTCGGATTTTATTGCTTAGGGTCGAAAATGTTGTTTAAACGATTAACACATTAACAGTTTTGCTCGGTATACCCGAGAAGTAGCTCGTTATAAAAGTGAATAAATATATGGAGAAAATCATAAACTAAAATGTCAACGAATGTTTCTTCATTACATCTGAGATCTCGCTATTTCCGTGATCGTAATAACCAAGTTCGACTGTATATTATTTATGTTTCATGTTATTATTGTTCGTTACCATAGTGAATATAGTCAGACGACTATCATTATAAAAGGCAAACGTAAGACTGGCAGTATTGACAGCACGTTGTGTGCGACCATAGGTGGGACGGGACCTAGAGACTTCAATGCAATCTTTCACCCCGAACGTTAAGTCAGATTGGACCAGTTGGTCTATGGAAGTCAGATTGGACCAGTTGGTCTATGGAAGTCAGATTGGACCAGTTGGTCTATGGAAGTCAGATTGGACCAGTCGGTCTATGGAAGTCGTCAAGTCTGCTCGTGTAATTCAAGCATTACAGAATGAAAGCTTGATGTACAATCCTGTTATATAATATATAATCAAGGAAACTAGAGTTGAATAGGTACTCACAATACTCTTGGTGCGGTCAGGCCTAGAGGGGGGAGGGGGTGGCGGGGGGTCAGGATGCTGCTCTGAGTCGGTGGGCGTGCTGCTGCTGGGACTGCTCGAAGACACCCGAGACAGAGACGAACCTGGAAATGAGGGCATTTGCATTACTTTATGAATCCTATGTTTTCTAAAATTATAAATTTATTTGTATTCAAGTCAACAGTATAATAATATGTACTTCAAGAACTGATTATGATTTAACCTTATCACTGCCAGCCAATTTTTACTAGGTGGACACTTGTAGGCCAGCTATTTTCGGAATAAAATAAATCCTTTAAAAAATATGAAATAGGAACGGAATGATAAATATTTGTGAAAACTTACTAACACAACATGTTTATCAAGTCTATCGTGAATATTTTCACACTAAAATGATAAATATTGTTTAGAAAATATACACAGAATGTTTATTCAGAAGTTATGACGTTTACAAGAGCCCGCGAATATATTCATCCGTGGCCTGACGCGACATACATGCTTTGGCGAGTTAATTCGTCCGTGGCACGGATCAGGTTAACCGTGCAATCACTAATCACGCCAAAATTTTCTAGCAGTATGCATCTAAGAGATTATTACAAATTCTGTTAATATTGGCGGCAACCATCTTTTGTACGTTCAATAATAAATGTTACATTCTTAGATGTCTTGTATTATTGAACTCGTGGAATAAAAAAATATTATCAAGTGAAAGCGTGTTAAAACTAAAATTGGGTGTGATCCTGACGCCATCTATGAATCAAAATTAGTATCGTCAATATCTTCATTAAAAAATACAAAGTTGCTCAATAGTGATCTGAAGATGAACTGGAGTTGGTTATTGCATTTCTAACACTAGTGATTGAGAAAAGGACATTGCAGAATATCCATCACAAAGGAGAGAAATGACAAGCTTGAAAAAAGTGTATCAGTAGTAGTGGCATATCTAAATTGGTCAAAGGTTGCCTAAGAGAGATGTGGTGTTGGAGACACATGTTAAGGATTCAATATATAGAGATCAAATATTGCCATTCTGAAAGACATAAACGTGAGAACGGCTCTCTAAAATGGTTACATGTAAATTGTACGTATTACATTTCACCGTAGCACAGTTCGCCGTGAACTTTCTTAACGAAAAGCGATGACAGTATACTATACGGTCATCTCTATAACACCAAGATGAAAAAATTATCCGTCGTTCGTGGAGTATTGCAAACAATAAAGTTCTTATTTTATTAGATTTCGATATGAACATTAATTCAATTTTGATAGCGGATTTTGGCAAAATTTGTGAATTCAAGAATGAAACCCTTACCTAACTTAACAAATAATCCAGTATATCAGCGATTTTCAAAATTTATTTGCCGCTGGCTTCCTATAAACCAACAAAAACCGTGTTTTATTTTAACATGAATTTTATCTCAGTACTATACGACCCAAAGAGGTTGGACAGTCTTTAATATATGACCATATATTTCCGATACAACATTTCACGATGAAGTGTGATAAGGCAAACTGCATACGTACAAATTTCTGGACACGCTCTAAAATATGTCTCTTTTCTAATATGCCACATAACCGGAAGGGAAAACAATAATTTAGAATGGCAAACAATCAGGGTAGACATGGGAGGCCAAGTAAAAGACGCTAGGTGTCTCTCAATACCTTCATCTATGAGAAGACTGGAAAGGTATAACTATGTCATTTTAAAGAGAGTTCCAATTCTCAACAGTGAGACATGAAAATGAAAAAAAAAGTTTTTGGATGGTTTTCTTCAACATCTTTAGTATTAGATTTCGTAAACGGCGGCTCACCTGAGTGCGTGGTGTGGTGCACGTGGGCGTGCGTCATGTATTTGGAGAGGGGCGGTTGGTTGCTGCTGGCGTCGTACCACTTGAGCACGTCCAGCACCGCCTGCGGGTTGCTCTTCTGCTCCTGCTTGCTGATGTTGGACGACATCAGCAGCCGCGCCCACGCCTCTGGCATGCCCTAAGAAAACACACAAACACACCATGCTCACAATTACCTCAGATAAATATGAATTTAGAGAGAATTACCTTGTCATTTTGTGTTATGTAGATATAGCGTACCCTGATAATTTTAACGAGTGGACATATTTACAGGTTTTGTCTGAAAAAAATCTGTTAAAAAACATTTTTATAATTAGCTATAAATTTACCATTTTTTCAAACCTTAGGCTCCAAACGTAGTGAAAAGCATTGCACCCAACATGAATCGTTTAAGGGTTCGAGTCTCATGGCTGAATCAAATTCACATGTTGTTTTTAAGCACAAGTTTGCAGGATCCAGGGCTAAAAACCAATAGGAATTTACTTCACACCTCCGGTCTCGCTAGTTCATTTAGAGTTGACCGACAATTGAGTTCAGCTCAGTCTAGTATCTAGCTCGCTTAGTTCAATAGGTACATACATTAGTCTTGGTTAACCTCCAAAAACGGATATTGTGTTCAGCCCCTATTTGAGTCATGCAAGCTGGCCGATCGAATTAGATATACATAATCAGATTCCTTGTACGAATTACATTATACCCATATTGTAGGAATTCAAATCATTGTAAACTTTAATAAACCATGCAAACTTCGATCACATCTCAATATAAATAAATATGGGCCGGACTTTATCTAAAGTATTTTTCTGTAAAAAACATTTGCGTTATATCCAAAATTTAAGAAACACTTCCCTACATTTGTGATATAAAAACAAAAAAAATCTGCTATGATTAATTTTGAAGAGACAGATGATGGAAGAGCTGGTTATTGGACTGGTTAAAAGTTGTATGATGACAACGTCGTGAACTAGTAAGAAATCCTTACGGCAGGGTTTAATGTAATTCCAGGAGGAACGACTATTTAATTTTTACTTTCAAAATGTTAGAGGTCACGTTACATTTGAGATAATATGGTATATCACCATGTGACTTGGAAAATCAGAAATAGTTGCTGGTACGCAACAGTCTGCCCAGTCCTGATATAGAGCATTCGCAATATATATCGACTGAGAAAGTGTCGAAAGACAGCATTTTATTGTATATTTGTTCCAAGCACAAAAATAATGATAAAAAATAGTGATTTTTTTGAATTTAGTACATGAAAAATCAAGATTTAAGAAACCATCGAATTTGCTATGCCAAGAAGTTGTTTTGCAACTTTATAGGAAAGCAGCTACTCTGTCTAAAGTAGTAGTAATTTTATCAGAGTAACTCCTGCTGACGTACTTTAAGGATGCTGAAGATGGCATACTAAATAATCTTCCGCTATGATGTCCCAAACAACCTTTTGGCTTTGCACCCTCGTGATGATGGTATAAATCACAATATAATAATGGGGCTATAAAACAAAAACTAACAAGTATATTTGTCAATATTCTCAGTTAGTAAAAGCGTGCGCTGCCTAGTATAAACACTGACAACATTTTCTTCAGTGCACATTTAGTGCGAGGGACATTAAATTTATTGTGTACTATCATGCACTAAGCTACAATAAATATATATATTTTTATATTATTTAATAACCAATAAACAAAAGCTATTGTGTGTTTCTAAAGAACGAATCAATTGCCAATGGCACGTTGTGAAGGGTGGAGGTAGGCTGTGGAGATCTGACATTAATAGTGACACTAAACATTGTCGGTCATACTTACTTATTTTCATTGAACTAAAAATACAAATTGCAGATGGTATTGATTAGTTTTATAAATTCAATTAAACCGTGCCTAAAGCAAACCATATTAGAAAAAATTCTTCTATCTATAATTTTTTTTTAAATTACGCCGTAAAAACATACCCACATACTTAACTATAGATATATTACAGATAGAAAAATATTTTTCATCTATTAAGGTTTGGTTTAGGCAGGTTTTAATTGAATTTTAAAAACTATCTGCAAATTGTATACTTAGTTAAATGAAAACGAATTAGTATGACTGAAAAGGTGTGTATTATTTTTGCCGTATATCCACAGCGTACCTCTACTATTATAGGTTTGGTCTAGGCAGGGTTTGATTGAATTACCATACCGTCATCATACCGGCTTTTGAATTTACAGCATAACTACTGTAATTGACGAATGCGTGAATTGTGAGACAAGTGTAATACGTGAGTTCATTTGTAAGATTAATATTTAAAATAGACTGAAACCGATTTTTTTGTTGAAATAATATTCACACTTAAACGTTAACGAAAGTCTTTCTCTTAGTGAAATGTTATATCACAGCGAGTGTCCTTACACATTGTTCATTAGTTCTTTATTAGTGAAAATAGTTGATACATATCGCATACGTGTTCCTCATGCAAGAAGACACTTCAGGAAACACAGAACATATCCGATTTTTAAGATATTGTTTGTCTATTTGGTACATAGAACTATGTTGCTGAGTTTTTTGTGTTACGATGGCGCTTAGGTTTTTTTTTAGTAAATTACTCCCATAAAATAGTATAATAAAAGATGTACTACAGTAAAACAGCTATAAAAAGCATTACTTACTGTGAGTGGCAGCTTGAAACAAAAAAATACGACACAAAAGCTGAATATATATGAATAAATAGTACATAACAATTATAATATAATAATATATACTTGAAAAATATCTTAACAATACAAAAATAAAAATTAACAAATATAATATATCGTGATAAAATAAATTATCGAACCAATCACCACTTCACATTATAATAATTATTGAGGTTGTGAGTAACACAGTGACCTAACTCTAAATAGTTACTTTAGAAGTAAAGTTTAAAATAGAAATGAAAAGGATAATCGGCCATGAGCTTCAAGGAGCACAAAAATAGTGGGTTACCTTCTAGATGTTATAAGATGATACGATTCACGAGTGTGGAAAAATATGGGACAAACTTAACGCACGCCAACTACATTATTTTCAATATTTATATCTGTATCATAATATGCATTAAAATTTAATATGTAAATGAAACGCGCATTCAATACTGGTGATATTTGAGGACATCCCGGAGGCTTTGTATTTCTTCCATCAAATGGCGTGACTATCATTTAGCCATTTAATCACCAAAACTATCTTGAAAATAAGTCTAGATCTATGGCAACTGGCTTTCGCATTTCTATCTTATTAATATGTTGTGAGCTGATTAAAAATCTATTACCTATTCGGGGTTCGGGTTTGAATTCAGGTTTTTTTCAGTGTGTTTGAAAACCTACTGTTTGAACATTGACGTTAATGGCCCCAAAACCCGGTCTTAATTACTACTTACATTTAGATGTGTGAAGTATCAGTATTTTTTCCTTGTGTCTAATAAAGAAATGATAAAAAAGGGAGAATCAAAATATAATATTGTGGTCTGTCTGCAGTCAATTTTCCATGAATCACTTCAAGGAATACAAATAGATGTTAGCAAATGTGAAGAAAAAATTGCGGGTTGGGTCATTATAGTACTCACAGCCTCAATTAATTTTTCACACTAGTGATTGGATTTAAATTAATTTAAGAAATTGTATTGTTTAATTTATGTTTCGATTGTATTTGATAGGAATTTTGAAGAGAATGATTATATACGTGGCTACTATAACGGGTCGCGGAAGTGATCAGAAAAAATAATCAACGCACTAGTCTACATTCACACCCCATGCAACGGTCGGCGCACGAGTCTTGCACATCAGAACTACAGAAGGCTAACATCACAAGCTTTTATGGCAGAAGCGTCGCGCTAATTAACAAGTCATGCAGAGCTCCGTAAATGTAAAACAAATAATAGCTAGACCTGCATGACGGAATCTTTAAATCGAGGATTTAGCAGAGGTAAACAATGTTTACTTGCGATTGCATCGAATTAGATCCTGAATCACATCAGGAATGGGCAAATAGAAGCACCAGTTGGACAAAGACGTCTTCGAATATGATAATATAAGCAGATTGAGGCGATCACAAGGTTATAAGTATTTAAAAAAAAAAAGAGTTTGTTCCTGTCGCAGATCATAAACCGACATAATCTAATTTGATTTTTTTCCAGTGGCACTTAATAATTAATGAATTAAATACAAAAATTTGCTAAACATAATATAATGCAAATCAAGAGAGATCAAAACAACACAAATTTAAGACAGCAGTCATTATTCTCTTATAGCAAGTTCAAATGGATTGATCAAATGAAAGAGTTCACGAATCTTAGGAAAACTGTATACATTCAGTGGCGTGCGGTGGCTTTTGATTCTAGGGATGCTTTCGAAAAAAAAAGAAAAACATATTTCCGTCCATTCCCAGTAAGTATTATTAATTACTCACATTAAAATTTACGATACTCAACTTGAAGAAAGGAGAAATGAAGAAAGCTTTGATTGAGACTTGAAAGTGAAACGTGAATTTTGCCTCATGGGAGGAATACATCTCAACGCGTCTTGCACCTCGACACATTATCACGTGATAAAATACTAATTCAAAATAAAAAAAAATAACAAGCGGACGCTGTTACAAAAAAAAAATCAAATCACGAAGCGCACAGCACATTGGTTAAAGCCCAGACGGGTTGGGAACTTACGGTGAACTCTCCGGTGACAGAGTCGAAGCCCACGTGGACGGTGTGCTCGAAGTTGGTGGGGTAGCCGATGTTAGGCTTGGAGGTCTCGTGCGAGGAGGCACTCTTGGAACCCTTCATCTTCGCCTTTAGGGTCTTCTTCTTCCTGTCGCCGCCCTCCTCCGGCTCTGAAAACAAACGCACACCACTCGTAAGTCTTACTTCGTAATTTAAAATCGCTTTATGTTATCAGATACTGTACGTCCAGTTTTACTAAAATTGAGTTTTTAAACACAATGCTATAAACATAAACAAAAGTTAGCGGCCATCTTTGGTGGCTGTTTAGACGTTTTGATATTATCTACTGTTACCGTTGTGAAACGTCAATGTATTTTTACGGTCTAAATAATTTTAGGACCAAAACGGACTAAGTTTAATTTAATGTATTACAAAATTTCTACATTTTTGTACGTTACTTATGTTATCTTCAATACATTACATGAATGTTAAGTAATAAGTAGATTATTGACAAGATGGAATAATAATATTGGTGGTTAGAAAATAAATAACTTATAATATGATTTGCACATTATACTATGCTAATCGCTGCTGATGAAAGGTAACCCACAGAGCTGCTACACCGGGTAGAGGAAGAGAGTCACACACACAGCCACCTTATTAATAATAATAAGACCAAAATAATGGTTATCTATCGGGATAACCTTCTACCACCAGCAAGTATACTTCAAAACTTAGAAATAGTGGATGAGTTTGTATATTTGGGATCGACCATTCGTGGAAAAGGCGAATGTGAAGCAGAAATAAGATGTACACAGATTGCAAAAAATGTGATGACACGTCTTACCACTATATGGAAGGATCGTGGAAATGCAATTGCCATAAAAATGATCCTTATGCAAACATTAGTGTTCTCCATATTTTTGTACAGGATCAATTCATGGACCCCGAGGTCACGGGAGTGGAAGGTAATTGATGCCTTCAAAATGTGGCATTGGCGCAGAATGCTTCGTATTTCTTGGACAGAGCACATGACGAACCAGTCAATCATCCGAGACGCACTATGTAGTGTCTTGGACATATTGTTCGGCGCAGACCGGATAACCTGGAGAGAATGACAGTTTAGGGTAGTCTCCAGGGAAGGCCAAGGAGAGGAGCTTACTGGGAGCAGCCTTCACTCTGCCATGGGAGAAGCGTAAGTGGACCGAGAGGGGTGGAAAGTCTTGATCGCTCAGAAGGTGGTGAAGAAGACTTTAAAGCAACGTTCCCTCTAAATTTTCCATTGTGTGTGCGGATAATCAACGCATCTGAGTAGTAGTGTAACTAGAGTTGGTGTCACCTGTCGCGGTAAATTTACAACCCCCCCCCACAAACACACAATTTTTCAAAGGTATTTATTAATTTCAGTGATTTTATATAATAATAACACTAACAACGATAATTTTTCAAGTAAATAAAACAGGAAATAAAGAAAAAAAAGTATTCGTTAATAAAATATATTATCTGGCAAAGTAAATTTTCTTTTACAATATTTTTGTGTGAGGACTATGCGGGTGATGAAAACATGTGTGCACGCACATGCGCACACCTCACAGGGAACATTGCTTTTAAGGTGAAAAAAGTATTACGATCCTCAGCCATGAGGAAACAACCAAGAAGAGAAATAAATTACAGGTATAAAATCGATAAATTGCAGTTGCATTACAGATTTACCATATAGAATAGGCTTTTAGCTAATTTCGTATAGGTTTGATATGTATACACTTGTTTTATCGTACATTTTGTAAGGTAACTAGGTCCATATCGACATGCAGGTCAGAATGCTGGACCTTTTAGGAAACTGGTTATATTTGAAAGGGAGATGTTAATAATGGTTTTCGGAGCCATATGCGCGGAAAGTACATGCACAAACTATTAATAAGTAGGTCGAAGACACACGCCGCTGCAAATCGATGCAGACTACGGTGCCACAACACCTTACCTGATTCCAAGTGAATTCATTTTGGTTCAAACAAGAATCACTACAGTTGGCATCAATTTGGTGTAAATTGTAGTGGCGTGTGTCTTAACCTTCGTTCTATAATGATCCCCCCGTAGTCTCACGTGAAAGTGGGTGACTCCGACAACCAATAGAGCCTCCGCACAGACACAGCCACATCTCGGCCTCCAGTGAACGCATTCAGCTGCGGTCTAATTTTCTATGGGTTTTAATGAACGCTCCACACACTGGACGCGTTCGGTCCACTAGCTGTGGCAGACATCGGTGCTCGCTGCTAGTGGCCGACGTTTGTGATCGAGCACTTGCGCACACTAGACAGAAACGCCAGCGATTCTGTCTACCTCTGACAGTTGAAAGGCGAGTGCGTGTATTGTGAGTGTATATGCATTGTGCACTCGATGAAATGGAAAATTTCGATATGGAAATTTTTACTGCTGATGTTCAACAAGATCGTCTGGCCATTTGGGATGTACTAACGCTAGTGCTAGCAACAGGGAAACCATTTTCACACATGTCCGCCTTTGTCAATTGTTTCTGAATGAACTCAGATAATGGCCGTCACCGGTGGCTCGACCCAGTCGTTTGTGGCGGCCACTAATGGTCGCGTTCAGTGGCCGTGTGTGCGGGGGCTATTATACATAAATAAGTAATAGGTTGTTAGGTTTGTGGCTGTCTTTACATTTCGCATTTATTTCTGTCAATAGTACATTGAATCGAATTGTGCTTATTACTTATTATTAATGAAATGCAAGTTAATTGTACATCGATTTACATTAGACCAGCGGTTTCCAACCTGGGAGGCGCGCCTCCCAGGGGAGGCGCGATCTATTGCCAGGGGAGGCGCCAAAATTTTTGAATAAATTATTTTTTATACCATAATATCTACAAATAAATAAAAGTTCATATCTTAACGTAACAGTGAAAATTCAGTGCATGAATGTTTATTTTAATATATAATACATATATTTAAATCCTATTAAAAAAATATTCGGAGCGGAGAAATTTAAAAATGGCGCTTTTGCAAACGCTCTGTTTCGGTAATGCACAAAACAACCGCTGGTTGCATGAAAACAATAACCTCAAATTTAAATGTCACTCGTAGCTAAAGTGTCAACTGAAGCGTGTAGGCAGGGTGTGATATTTTTTTTTTAAATTGTTTTTGACGTGATTTCTTTAATATAATATAACAATAATACATGTCTCCACTTTTAAATGATTTCTACGCCAGATATATTGAAGCAAACAAAAATCTATTTCCTGAGTTCTTCGTTAGTTTGCTAATGCATTTTTCATATAATTTTATTAATAGTAAAAAAAGTCGCCTGCGGCGCTGCTTTGTTTCAGGGCTATTAAATATTTTTAATATATGGGTGAAAGATCCAGGCCTGTGGGCCCTATTCACTATGTGGAGCTCATGATAGAATCCATTAATTTTTGTCAATGAACGATGATGAATTTGGTTGACTTCTTTTAAAATTGATTGTGGTAATAAACAAGCTCATTCGTCGCATGAAAAAAAAATTAATTAAAAAATGAATTTGATATAAGTAAGTAGTAAAAACTTGTGTGTTAAAAAAGTGTCTGTATTATTTAATGAAATAAAGGGGGGGAGGCGCCAAGATTAGATTTTTTTTAAAGGGAGGCGTAGTAACATAAAGGTTGGAGACCACTGCATTAGACAATACGTCTTACGACGCTGAATGCGGTGTCACAAACCTAGCAGTGAAAGATGGATGCATAAAACATATTTGTTTTTCGTAATGTTCAATGGCGATTGGAGATAACTCTACTGACTCCTGACCACTACACAAGTCAATTTTTGTCTGGACACAGTGGATTCGCTGCCAAGTACTATGAGATTTGACTTGTTACCCAACCAACATGTCCATGTGGCGGTGAAACAGGATGTAAACCACATACTCTAAGAATGTTCTGATGTCTGTATGGAAAGGGAAGAAATAATCAAATCGGTTCAACCAGCTGTTGGCCGCATTGGGTCAATTTTATTGGATTTAAAAAAATTGTGGTAAGCAAGACTGCAGACAAGAAGATATTATCTTACATAGAATGTTCTATCAGTTTTGAATTAGCTGGCGAGCATTCTACCAATGAACCACCAATTGCTCAAAAATAATCACTGAGGATGTGGACAATACGCCAAATGACGCTGGAAATGTCGAAGAGATGGCACAGTAAGTAGGATGCTTCCGCCAAGGGCAGACACACATGTTATTGTTGTTTCCTGATGTCCAATGGCGATTGGAGATAAGCAGTTTGATTCCTGACTAATTAATACACCAGTCAATTCTTGACTGGGCACGGTGGATTCACTGCCAAGCTCTTTGAGCTGTCACCCGACCAACATGTCCATGTGGCGGAGAACTACAGGATGCAAACTACATCCTCTGGGAATATCCGAGAATGTGCTCTCCGAAAGGGAAGAGATGTCAAGTCGGTCCAACCAACTGTTGGGCCCATCAGGCCATCCGACTTGGTCACCACAAAGGCCAACTATGTTTAAAAAAAATTTACAGTGTCTTATTGCAGACATGAGGATCTCTTATATCAGATAGTTTAGTACCTATGTCCGTATTGTTTTACATATTATTAATTAGAATCATTTAAGTAAACAGTAAACTCAGTCAAAGCACACTCGAGTGCGTGGCTACCTCAGCCTTGGCATCTGCTCCTGAGACATTCCTATGCATAAACTGCTGAGTTAAGTAGTTTTGAATTAACTTTGTTTTGTATTATCAATTATACTATTAACTATATTAGTCTTATTCTATGTCATATTATTAACTATACTAGTCCTGGGTGCCTACTCTCCCCATGGGTACTTTACGTTAAGTCAATGTAAAATCAAAGTACACTTGAGTGCGTAGCGACCTGTCATGGGTAACTGCTCCTGAAATATTCTCAAGCATAAACAACGACCAAACATAAGACATCGTGATACGCTCGATTAAGAACTTAGTTAAAATACGACAGTGAGTGTGGTGCGGAGCGGGTTAATATGGTGGGTCTATGTTCTCCAATTAAAAATGTGAATTTTGGGCCATTCTTTGAGGACATGAAGTACTTATTGTTTTATTACTGAGGATTTTGTTCCATCCAGCCTTTCATACCCAGGATTTTGAAACGTTATTATTGGGATGTTTCCAGCACAATTTCGAAG
Organism: Rhyacophila brunnea; assembly: GCF_057557595.1. Taxonomy (NCBI): domain Eukaryota; kingdom Metazoa; phylum Arthropoda; class Insecta; order Trichoptera; family Rhyacophilidae; genus Rhyacophila; species Rhyacophila brunnea. Next base: position 9,893,523 of record NW_028232904.1, on the reverse strand, counting down.
GGTGCTCCTAGTTCATTACACCACGGTATTGGCCCCGTACGGGTGCGGACATGTGGCAAATTGGAAAGGAAAATAATGTGTGGTGTATTATTAATTTCATTGTACTAATTGAATTAAAATGGATAATTTCATGTAGTAAATAAGTATCTCCAATTTTGTAATCTTCAACGGACACCAAAAAGGCACCAGTAACTACATCTGAAGCCTACAAATGTAATCATGTCTACTGATATGTAAGAAAGAATTGTATTGTCTGATAGTCTTCACCGGCACTGTTTTTCTGGGGCATAATAATTGGAGGAACAATATAGACAGATATGTCTGTCGGTTATTATTATAGCTACAAGGCAAGAGTTGCAAAGTCAATGTTGATAGTCAGGGAAGTGAGAGATAGAATGAGTGTTAGTATGAATGTTGTGTACCTTTAGGCAGAGGTCTCATGTCGACGGGGGGCGCAGAATCCGCTCTGTCGGCCCCCCGGTTGCTCGTGAGGCGGACCGGGGGCGCCGGAGGCTTCTCCTCGTCGCTCGACATCTTCCGTCCCGCTCAAGACACCGAGGCAAACACTGAAACCAAACAATACACGGGTCACCGACTTTCGCTGAATATCACCACAGCGGAAGTCGCGATTTAAGGATATCTCGCGCTCGGAATGATACTCGATGCCCTTAAATGGGCGCGTATGTGACATGTATAATTATTTCAGCGGACGCGCCCCGACTCGGGCTATGCGTCAAGGAATATTCCGACATTGCAGTCGGTCGCCAATTCTGACATTTCCTGGCCGAACTGTTTCATACTCACATAAGAAATATGCGTGATATATCACTGGGAATCACTATAAAATACGTATGTCCATGTTAAAATTGCAACAATCCGTGCTAATACTCATCACTTATCAGAAGAAATGCACGAATTCGCTCTCAAAAAAACTCAGATAACAGTGACTAACCGCCATTGCGTGATATTGACAGAATAATTGATCAAAGTGAACGTGCGATACGTCCGTCACTCTCTTTTGCGTAGATTAAAGGGAGACATTAGCGAACACGTAGGCTCTTTGGTTATTGTTATGAATTACAACCCCCACACACCCAGTGAAAAAGCCTAAAAACAGCCTGCAATGTGTCAAAATTATGAACATGTATAATCTCTATAATGCTTTTTATTTTTTATGACATTGAGACGAAAATAAACTGTCTCGGAATCTGGATTTTTACAGTCGCCGTCGCAGAATTGATTCAGGAGAGCGGCGACGGGACAAAAATAAATTCAAAAAACTTCTCGGCAAAACCGGATGTGAAATTAAAATTATTATAATAATAATCGAGGCGACTGAATTCTGAATGGAGAATAGAAGTGTAGGCGAGACTAGTCGATTTTGTAATAGATTAGCATTTGGCATACATCCATCCCACAAAAAAATACACTTTACCCATGTTTCAATGAAACTATTAATACAAATTAATGTCGTCAAATCTTTCCCCGTCACAATTATTACAAAGTTGTGTTGTAAGTTTGAGAGTCAATAGATTTATATAAGTTGTGCTTACTGTAAAAACGTTGCGAGTGCATTGAGTGCAACGTAGACATTATTGTCGTGATAAGATTACATTTTTTCCATTGAACTGACGAATTTGTAAATAGATAAGTAGGTATGCCTACAAATTATTTGTTTCAAATTGCCTATAATGTGAACTCAGATTATGTTAAATACCATGCATAGGTACTTCTTAAATGTATATATGTTATGATTCAGTAAGTAGGTAGGTACCTACCTACTTACTTATTTTATATTGTTACGATAAATAAAGAGAGACTGCCTTCTTATTATAAAATAATTACGGCAGAAAGTAAGATATCAAAAAAACACAATTTAGTTTAACCTACCACGTAAACAACAGAATACGTATGTACCTGCCTGACCATGAATATTTTAAATTTATTAAGTAGGTATAATATGAAGAGTCTTTCGTTTGTGTTACCTATGCATACTATACGTTAATCATTATACTTAGAGACACAATTAAATTGTACAAAATCGGTTTTAGTGTATTTATATTATAGCAGATACGCGGAATGTTCTTTAAGAAACAAAAATGATTTTATTTAAGAAAAATCAAGTAGAACCATGTGATCGTCATACCGTCAGTTAACATTTGTGCACAAAGCGCGTTCGATGTTATTTGAAGTAAAATTCAACCCTTTGAACTTGTGTGTTTTAATTAGTATTTTTATAAAGCTCTCTATTTTAACACAGGCTATAAAATTACTATAAATAACTCACTTTATCCCCTAAAAAGCTGAAGTTGTTTAGCCGAAAGTAAAAATTACGGTACACCTACGAACACACGTGGGTTTATTATGACAGTTGCACTCAACAGCCGTTCCAAAAATAGCGAACAATAAAAACAAAAAAAATAATAGACCGAAATACTGCCGCGTTATTTAAATTCCTTTTTCGAAGAAAGAGAAAGGACGTATGGTGTAATTACTTGACATGCAATGACCTTCTCTTTCAGATACATAGGTTGTTCTAACTAACATAATATTGTAGAGAAACCGGTCCTGATTTAAAAAAAATATATTATTCTGTTGTAAAAGTGCATACCTACCCAGGTAAATATTATTATGAATATGTCACAAAGGAGGCTGGAAACGAAACTGGAACCGAACCAGAACCCCCCCCCCCTTAAGAATGTTACGATTCCAAAAATTCATTCTAACTATATTTTTTAAACACACATTGTTAAAAGATATACCTAGCAAAAAGAATTATTATTATTAAAAATGTGTTACATATTTTTATGTATGGCAACTTTTTATGAGAATTTTTAATTTGACGGAAACATTCGGCTTGGGGCTTCCGCCAAGCCATTATTCCACCGGAACCAAATCTTTAGCAGAATAGGGGTTCTAACTGCTTTGCACACAAAAAATCCTTAGCATTCAAACCCCCCACAATGTGGGAATATCGTAACAATTTTTTTTCTAGGACTGGTTGTTGACCATTAACTCAACCCAATTTAAGAATAGGAAGGGATAGTTTAAGGGGAAAATATGCAAATCCTGAATCCAAATATAAATAAGCCCACTGATTCACAGTAGGTACTTGAGTACACCTTTAGAGTGCTTATTTGTAGCCTTAAATATGATCTCCACAGATAGGCAGGGCAACTCTTTTGTTGGTATAGTTGTGCTTGGGAATAATATAATATTAGTTTTCATGTCTCACACCTCATACCTCCAAGGAACTGTCAGGATAAAGAAGTATTATGTATGAATAACTTTATTTATCAGCAATGTCTAATAAGATGGCAAAAAGCCACATGAAAATTCAACCGACCACTGAAAAGATATATACACTGATATAGTCCTATTTATATAAGCTGGTGTACACGTCATCACGGTTTTTTTTATGAACTAGTGAACTAAATTCTTAAATTCCCCCAGCTTCAGCATCTTAACACTGCATTATGTCCGCCCCCCACCAACTCCATCGTCAATGCGACGCGATGACGTGTACGCCAGCTTATAGAAATCGGAGTCTACTAGGATAAGTTCTCATATACAAAATTTCAAAGTGGACACGTTCTGCGGAATAGGTCAAAGACTTCCTGATGAAAATCTGTAATGCCGTGTCCACACTGGCAACCTCATTAAATTTCGATGAAAATAATTTTTGGTCAAACAAATTTTGAAAATTCTGATGAAATTTAATAAGGTTGCCAGTGTGGACACGGCATAATAATCTTTAAATCCACATTCATTTGTATTTAGCTAACCATTGTGATCATCTACTTTCATCCTTCCGATGTAGGCAACTTATTTTACAATTGTTTTTAATAACTGCGGTAAAGCCTCAATTACATTAAGCTTCTTTACGAGCTGTTTATTGGCGAATTTAAAAGCGGGCGATTCAGCTACTGCGATTTGATGATTACACACAAAACTTTCTATTCGCTGAGAAGCCACAAGCCAGCGACTATTTTGACGGAACGTAGTTCGTTTTTTTACCGGGAGGTTGGTACTGCGCAGACGCAGTAGGCCCACACGCCGGCGTGTAGCGTGTAAAGTTGACCGGCTTTCAACTTTTCTCGGTAGAGTGTTTACAACCTGCTTATTAGCTTATTCGATGATTACACTGGGCGACTTTACAGGCAGATTGTAAATTCGCCAATAAACAGCTCGTAAAGAAGCACAATGTAATTGAGGCTTAAAATCTGATTTTCATTACTTTTGGGCACATTAATTACCTATCAACGCATTGAATCAATTCGCTTGCACACATATATATGTGTCACTGAGTTTCAAAACCCCCTATAACACCTTTTCATTTTGTTGAGAAAATTGATAAAAACTTCTCAGTTTATGGATAAAGGGATTATCAATGTTTTTCTTTTTTTGCCCAATGATAGATCATTTTTGGAAATATTTTGCATATCTTTTTATATTGTATTCTAGTCCACTGATTAAATAAAAGACTTAAATGTTTGGTTATAGCAGGTTTTGTAAGTTACATAGTGTTATAGCGTATACCCATTGAAGGTTATAGCGTATTTTGTTAGGGAAACTTTTGACAACTTAAAGTCGGAATCTTCCATTAGTGGCGCGTGGTAGGATGAAAAAGAGTTACATATACGAGGGTGGGTCAATAAGTCCTTAGAAAAGCCGACAGGTGGCGCGACTAGTACTGTAAGCGGTTTGTTTTCATGCAGCGGCACTACCGATTAGTATGCTGCGAAGTTTCAATCAGATTGGCCGGGTTGTTGTGTGTTTCTCGTACATTTAAAAAAAAAAATTGCTTGTGGAAAATGGAAAATGGAGAAAATTGAGTTTAGAGCTGTTATTAAACATTTTAATATAAAAGGGTTAACAGCAAAGGAAATAAAAAATGAGTTGGATTTAGTTCACGGCATATCTGCTCCTTCACTTGCAACTATTTATAACTGGTTAAATGTATTTAAACATGGTCGTACATCAACAAAGGATGAACCACGCTCAGGACGTCCTGTAGAGGTGACTACACCAGAAATGATCAATAAAATCCACGATATGGTGTTAAGTGACCGAAGATTAAAGTTGAGTGAGATAATTGAGGTTACAGGGATCTCAAAAGGTAGCGTCATTTCTATTTTACATGACAAATTGGGCATGAAAAAAATTTCTGCAAATGGGTGCCGCGTTTGCTCACAGTCGACAATAAACGCAATAGGGTGGTGGCCTCTAAAGCCCTGTTGTCGCTCATGCAATGCAATCCGGATGAATTTTTTCGTCGCTTTGTGACTGTAGATGAAACATGGATACACCACTATACTCCCGAGACGAAAGAACAGTCAAAGCAGTGGATTGCGAAAGGCGAACCACGTCCAAAGAAGGCGAAAACCGTAAAATCAGCTGGTAAGGTTATGGCTACTGTATTTTGGGATGCACGTGGAATTATTTTCGTTGACTATTTGGAAAAAGGAAAAACAATAACAGGGGATTATTATGCATCTTTATTGGACCAGCTAAAAAACAAAATTGAAGAAAAACGGCCTCATTTAAACAGGAAAAAAATCCTCTTTCATCAGGACAATGCCCGTGTTCACACATGTTTACGATCAATGGCTAAAATTGAAGAATTGAAGTTCGAATTGGTCGACCACCCAACGTATTCGCCAGATTTAGCCCCCAGTGACTTTTTCCTTTTCCCAAACTTAAAAAAATGGCTAAGTGGACAACGTTTTTTTTCAAATGAAGAAGTCATCGATCGGACAAATGCTTATTTTGAGGACCTTCCGAAAACTTATTTTTCTGTCGGTTTAAAAAAAATTGAGAAACGTCTAACCAAGTGTATTGAGCTCCAAGGAGATTATGTTGAGAAATAAAAAAAAAATACAAAAATAAAAACTGTTTTAATGCTTTTTTCTAAGGAATTATTGACCCACCTCGTATTTATTTAATAAACGTTTTATTCATTAAAAATTAGGAAACATTAAAAATTATTAAAAATGTTACAATTTTTCATTGTTCAGTAAAAATAATTCGATTAAAAATACAATGCAATTTACATGAAAACACTGTATGTATAGCATATTTTATCGTTCTCACAAAAATAATATAAAATAAAATATATACATTGGTTTTAAAAAATATGAGTGACGCGGTACTCTCATAATTTGACTGCAAACATGTTTCATTCATTTATTTTATATTTTACTTGAGTAAATTAATTGTTTGCCTTCTTTATTTTTCATAACATTTTTTATAAGTCGATAACATGTAAATAAGTGAGTCAAATAATCTGTCACCGCGCTGAGCCAGTAGCATCACCTCTTGAACTTGAATGTGAAAGGTATTTGTTATACTTATAAAGTAACTAAGTTATTATGTGTAATAAATTATAAAACATTTCGCAGTACCTACACATTGATGACATACAATTGCGATTTGTGAATGGCGCCATTGAAAAATGCTCCAAAATATAATAATTTACATGGTTTATCGTCGCGCATTAGTGCCTGACCAATAAATCGGTTTATATGGGGTTTGGTGCTCACATGTTATGAAAAGTATCAAATTTAATATCAGAGCAACCATTTGAATAATAATGTAGAGCTAAATATTTTCTTTAAAACAGTCAGACAGACAAACAAACTGTTTTCTTCACAAAATCATACTAAAATATTCTAAATAACATAACACTGCCACTGCTGAAAGTATGATAAGTGATAACGTTTACCCATCAAAAGGTTTTTATAGAATTTTATACAAAAAAATAAACTTATTATAAATTATAAAAATATGTTAGAGAAAAGAATAGTTTTAACCAGTTCATAATTGAGTTGCACGCCACTGGAAATTCAGATGATGACCCGCGGATGTTCAACACATTTATGTCTAATTTAACTTACCATTTACGGCATATTTCGTTGACTTTTCAAGATTTTGGTTGGCCCAACCTCTTCCTAGCTTTATTAACTGGAGATTTAACCATATTTATAAGTTCGTCACACATTTTAAGACTATAAATCGTAACAATATCAAATCAACAAAACAACACTCCTACCGCAACTCTCAACATAAATGTACTGGCGGCCATGTTGCATTTCGTCTGATTCTCGCTTCTTATTGGTCAGTTGTGTTATAGGGGATTTTGAATGTAACACATAGTGTTATAGCGTGAATTGATTGACACATCGATTTTCTTTCATAAATGACAGTCAATCGTAGCGGACTTTGAAAGAGACAATAAAATTTTCATGTAGAGATTTTAATAACGAATCCATTGATAGGTATATATATCTCAATTATTTCAAAAAGGTGTTATAGCGGGTTTTGAAACTCAGCGACACATATCTTCAGCGCAGTAAGGCTTAAAAACTTTAACTTCCACCGTATGTACTAGCATTCTCTCATTTATATATGGCTACTATCACTGACAGTGTTTAACACATTTACTGCTGACTAGATAATTACTTTTTTACACATTTAAATAGCATGCTAATTATATGGAATGGCCGCCTAATCGTTACGCGCCCAGCGCGTCTTTAGCGTCCAATGTATTAATATCACTTCTGTCATATCAGGTTGACTTGCTCGGGCCACCCCCGATTGTCACTCATCCAAATCATAAACCTTTTTATGTTTTAATCTATAAGGGTGAAATTAAAATCAGAAAGGGAGAAATAAGTTTTTCTATATTTCCTTACAAAAATAAGAATGTGTAAGGTATGGAAATTCAATGAAACTAATGAATTTAGACGTCACAATGAATAGGAGTCTTATACATTTCTGTTTTGACATTCGAAATTATTTTGCAATCGAATGAAGCATGAAGTTGGTAAACTCACTAAATAAAATAAAGTCTAAATAAGCTCTAAATATTAGGATAGTTCAGTTGCCATTCTAATTTTCTTACATACGCAACGTTGGCCATTTTCTATGTTCATTGTGATTATTCGAGTGCAGTTATAAACGATATGCCCTGCAAACTGGCAAATAAATGTCAGCAGTAGTGTGAAGTTATCTGCGAATGAACCTGCAATGCGAAGTCACTTGTAGCTAATTTCATGTGGACCAATGGTCCTTTTTTTGTTTGAATTTCATACATTCAAACTCTATCTGTATAGAAGGAGATTTTCAACATCTTTCGATGCAACCATGTCCTATTTGGGGAAGGGTTGCAAAGGGAAAGAATAAAAGGTCGTATTTGTATAAAAATATTATTTTATTTCACAATTAATTGTGAGGGTAAATTACAATAACCTAAAAGTGATCAGTTAACTTAATAGTATGTACATCAAAATATTACATTTAGAATAAAATAACAATACACTTAACATTATTCAATTTACACTAATTTTAATTTTAAAAAATTGGAAAACACATATTGTCCGTGTCCGGAAACTTATACGTATGCAGTTCGCCGTATCACACTTCATCGTGAAATGTTGTATCGGAATTATATGGCCGTATATAAAAGACAATCCAACCTCTTTGGGTCGTATAGTAGCGACATAAAATTCATGTCTAAATAAAACACGGTTCTTGTTGGTTTACACTTTACAGGAAGCCAGCAGCAAACAAATTTTGAAAATAGCCGATATACTGGATCATTTGTTAGGTTAGATTAGGTTTTCATTCTTGAATTCATGAATTTTGCCAAAATCAGCAATGAAAATTGAATTAGTGTTCATATTGAATCTAATAAAATTGGAGACCGTATAGTATATGGTCATCTCTTTCCAATAATAAAGCTCACGGCGAACTGTGCCACGGTGAAATGTTTTACGTACAATTCACATGTAACCCATATTGTCAGCCTATTTTGTTTACCTTGCAAATACCAAACAACTTTTAAATGAAAGATGTTACATCCTCTTCTTATAAAAATCATTGAAGTTTTGAAGTAAGCATCATTTTTGTATGTAAAACTTACTTCCTCATTTGAGAGTTTGTAAATTGTATGAAAATTAGTACAACACTCCGAAAGATTTTATTCAATTGGTAAAAACGGCGTTTTAAATAGAACTTGAGAACTTAAAAATGAGAAACAATGAGCACGCTAACGATTTTTGCTACTTATGAGGTTTGATTTTTGAAATGGCTAGACGTGTTACAGGTGCATGAAATTTACACAGAAGTAAACCTTGCGTATTCAATAAAAAAATCTAATTTTACACCAAAATCGAATTCGCATGTTTTACAAGATAGACTGGTGATTATATTAAAATCCTCAGGGAGGTTCTACACACAGGCTCAATGCAATCATCAACGATTCCATTATCATGTGAAACTTGTGATCACAGTGCAAACTGGATAATCGACAATCTCTACAATCGATGTCCACATGTTTAAAGATTTACTGTATCGAAGAATTATCTTGTGTATATCGAACATTTAAAACAACTTCCTGAGGTTAAATTCAGTGATATGATAGATATAATCCCAGATTGGGTGATATATCCATTTTAAGTGAATGTGATATGTCTCGAATTAAAAAATATTCTACTGAAAAGAGGGCCACAGGTAAAAAAATGGTTGAGAATCTCTGCTCTATTATCATTAGGAGCTTCTGAAAGCTCTCTCTGACGCAGTCAAATGACAGCTTTGATCATACTCTTATTTGTATAACTCATTTAATTGGCTGTAACATTATTTAAGATGAAACAAAGTTGTCAATACACATACGTGAAACGATATTCAAACATACAACTTGCTTTGTGTGAAAAGACATTGTGGTCCATGGTCATGGTGTATGCAATTTTGTTATTATTTTCATAGCAACCGTGAGTAATTTGAATGTTTTGGCGGAAATAAGACCTCATCTACAGAATGTTGTAGATTTTACAATCACATAACTAACTTTAAAGTTGGTTTACTCAACTAGGTCTAGTGTGCACTTATATTACATAGGTTAATCCTCAGTGTACCTCAAAAAACCAATCCGAGGATTTACGAAATAATATCTAAATTATTGTTATTAGGAACTTTATGCTGTCGTCTATAATTTAGGAATGTGCCCAATGTCAAATAACAGAAAAGGATTGAATTAAGACCCCCTATAAAGTTGGTACCTGATTCTATCACCATCATCGTCTTGCGTATATGAAAGTATTATTTCGACAATTAATAATTAATGAAGTCGTCCGAATGGCTAGAAAGTCTTCTAAAACCTTCCAATAAATCTTCTTCATGATATGCAAAATGTTCCCCATTATTTTAAGAAACCACAACAAAATATAATAATATGTAATATACATAGTAATAATGACTTTTTCGGTGTATAATGCGAGTGACCGCAAGGCCTTTTTTGTTGATTTGTTTATCGGTAATCAACTTCAAAATTATGTTATTAAAATTGGAACTCTGTGAACTCTGGAACCCCTGCGCATTATTAATTTTCTTCAATATTGGTGATTGATTGTAAAAGAATTCTGAGTTGACATTGCATTGATTCTGTGTGTGAAACACGTTAGCGTAACATGAATACGGTAGTTAAAACTTTTTACCGTACAATATAACTTAAAAAAATTAACAGAGTGATAAAAAACTTTCAAAAAGGCGGCTTAGGGCGTACGTGGCAATTTAAATCATTTTACCAGGGCTTCAATCTTTCTTCAATCAGGGCTTTTTCGTTTCGGTTCAAGTAAAAAATATATATATCAGTTTGGATTCGGTTTTCGGTTCAGCTCCGCGTGATTAATTTTTAAATATTTTTATTTATATTGAATTTAATTTTTCTACCATAATTTAGAGCATTTTATGGTACTTGTATGATAGCCCGGCGCCACAGTCCGAAACCAATGGTTATGCTGCACCGCACGGCCGTAGCCATAAATTTTAAAAATAATATATTATAAATTATGTCGAGATGCGTCACACGATCGTGAATGATTTCTTTGCGCCTTAAATTTGACAGGAGAAGATATAATGCTGAGCTCCACAGGCTATACAAAGATTGCAGCGCAGTTCAATCAAATAAGATTGGGAGACTGCGATGGCTAGGTCATGTGCACCGTATGAATGACAATGAACCGGCAAAGAGAGTGATGTCCAGCAATCCAATCGGGCGTAGAAGAAGAGGCAGGCCAAAGATTCGCTGGTTGGATGGAGCTGCCAAAGACTGCCGTGTTCTAGGGGTACTAAATTGGAAAGCGGCCACACTGGATAGGGAGCTGTTGGAGGAAGCCAAGACCCACACCAGGTTGTCGCGCCCCTGATGATGATGATGATTAAATTTGACACACATATTTCAAATGTAAAACAACAGCATATTTATTTCATACACATCTGTATTTTGCTTGTCAAATTTGTATTTCCATCAATGACTAACAACGACTAGCGGCGCAATTGCTACATCGCAGTGCAGCATAACGGGGATAAAATCATGTTAACGTGCGTGTTTGAACATGTACCGAACTGAAAAAATTGATATTTTTTTTCGGTTCGGTTCTGTTTTTCTGGTTTTCGAAGCCCTGTATTTTATGCATTAAATTATAGTAAGGTTCATAAAAACGACATGCATGGAAAAGGAGAAACAGTTGAAATTCTCACTAGTACTGCCATACTAAATTAATCATTATCTTATAAATACCTAACTGGAAGACCAGGGTATAACAAATACATACATAATTTGAAAGATCACAAAAATATACCTATTTGAAAAAATGTTTTTGAAAGATATTTGTAACGGATGTGACTCGAACCGGCATCTATCGGATTACATCTTTACCAATCAACCAATCGGTACATAAACACAAAAGATGGTCGACAATATAAACTAAATTTAAGATATCGTCTTGGACACATGGTTCCATTGATCGATGGATGCAGGTTCGAGTCCCGCCTGTTTTAAATATTTTAATAAAAGGTATGATTCTGGGGCGTTCCAGAGTAATATGTATGTTTAATAACGAATTTTACATTCTTGTACAGTAGATAATATGTACAGGTTAATTTTTTTTTACTGGCAATGACATTTTTTTTAAACCATGTCCGATCCTAAGATCATATGGACCTCCACTGTGTGGAGGTTGTATTAACAGATTTTTGTTTTTGTGAGAAATGGATGTTAGCCACTTGTTCAATCTATTAGGCCCATACTCAAATTGAAAAACAACATGTGAATTTACCAGAACCTGAGACCCACGACATTATAAGCCTACACGGTAACCGCTCGGCCATTGTGAATCGTGTGACATATATATTATATTACAAATGCCATCTATTACATAGTAAAATATGTTAGAGTTTTGTATTAAACTGTCATATCTCCGATAGGATACATACTCAATAAAAGACAATTTTTTTAAACTTATTATTTCAGATTTACAAAAACATCACTCGATTTATAAATAAGACTGTCCATTTTTTGGCAAACATTGAAATTTTATCATTTCAACACAATCAACTATCAGTCGTAATATTATCAAGATCAAAATGAGACAAGTCCAATGGCAAAACACAAATAATGACACAATAGCATGACATAGAATGAAAATACACACGTAACTTTACAAGTAGATACCACTGAAGTTTACACGTATTGTTGATTTTGTACCATAAAGCAGGTAATATATAAAGAGTAACTTGCATACGAGTAGACATTATCAAACATGTGAGATTCTGATGTGCTTGCTGCGTATAATAGTATACAGATAGTCCAGAAATGTGACAGTGTATCTCAGGCGAAAACTCGCCACGCTCGGTTAGCTTTATGTCCTACCATGCCCCGCTACTATAAACATACCATATAAGTTCGATAGTTGTGACAGAAAATATGAGGCGGTTAGATTAAGGCCGAGCGAGAGAAAACGATGCAATATTATTGATGTAAGTACAGTCGACGACAGCAACCATAACAATAATCACATTAACCCCAATAATTCTTGCGCATTAGAAATGGCATCTGCGCATGTTCAACGTTAAGTTGTTTCACTATATGTAGTAAGGTGACATGTTTCGCCGAGATTGGTACCTGGAAAGCCGGTACCGGCAACGGTGTCAAAGTTCAGAGTCCATTACACCATCAATCATGATGGTTTTTCATCACAGACCGGCAGGATTCACTCTATGGCCGATATAGCATGTAAAAAGGTTTCACTACTAAAATGAGAGTGGATGGCCGATCCCTGACATATAAATTGTGCATTCTGCATGGTGACACGCTTCCGGTATGCAAGTTAACAGCTTCTGGTTATCTGTCTAAAACCAAATGTTTATATTAAGCCAATGATAATATTTCATTTAAGGGGATGGCACTAGTGGTATTTGATGATTTGTACTATCTCAGACGGCGTGACATATAAAGGCTAAAGCCCACTGAAATCGGCACGTGTGGCGTATGGAGTTCAGAGTCAGAGAGTCAGAGGAGTCAGAGCAAAAGCTACACCATATGAGCCGCTTCCGGTGGAGTTTGGCCCTGAAGGACTGCTGATAAATTTTTAAATTACAATAAGTAGAGTGGAAATATATTTTAATGAATACTATTATACACCAAAATTACTACAAAGTAATGATAGAATCCTGTGAAAAGATCTTTTGTTGATTAGTTGGCGACTAACCATTGTTTTCCACTATTATAATTGTTCAATCAATTCAAACGTTTCACTGGTCGGCCACCACATAACCGCAAAACAAGAAATTCAACCATTGTCTGTTGTTGAATGCCACTCGACCGGCTGTCCATTTTTTCGGTCCGTCGACGGTACTGATCTCTGGGCCGCGGTCGCAATCCCCGGAAGCCTCGTGTCAGTGGACGGCCTTCTTACGCGCGGCAGGCCCCATGAGACTCAGCCTCTTGTGCTGGTAGGTTAGCGGCTCGTGCAGCTTGGAGTCGCCCCGCTTGTAGAAGTCGTTGTAGTCCAGCCGGAAGAGAAGGAACTGCAGGTTCACCTCGCTCTGGAGGGTCAGTTGCAGGATGAACGTCTTCACGTGGTCCCTGGAAGAAAATGTTGTGTTCACATTTTAGATACAGAAAAAATTACGCGATGTAGGTGTAGTACCGATTTATTTCAATCAAATTCTAAACGTCTATTACCACTAGTCTACCAAACACAGTTATTGCTGTAATATAATAAAATAAAATAATAACATCAAAGATTTCAAAAGACATGGAAGGAATGAGAGTTTTAGTATTAGGACCCACTGCTTTCATACTAAAAAAATTCATACATCTGGCAGGAGTCGTATAAATACAACACAGTGATGTACCGCATAGCGGCGGCTTCTCTAACATCATGCATGCGCGCGCTGCACTCCTGCCATTTTATAAAACATCACTCAATATGCATCATTGCACTTCATAAGTCATCACTTGCTTATAGCAATTTAATCCATGTAAATTTGTACCCACTGAACTGTCATCAAGCACGTGCGGAGTGGATATGGACCTTAGTTTGTCATAAATACAACATTGGCCAATAAAATAAACATATAGGCTGAATCATAAGGCGCATTAACACGAAAAATTCTATTAAGATTCGGGTCGGCACCCGAACTTTTATATTGCAGAACTCGCATTCACTAAATTCGACACAGCAAAAAGCACAATATACATGGAATAATGGCGTAGCTGACATATAGAAGGATTGATAAAGAAAATAGTTTTATTTAAATTTAAATCTCATAAATTCATTAGAAGATTCATAGAAATATATTGAATAAAAATTGATTATTGACATAAATATTATGGATACGATCCTTAAATCGTTCTATATTTGCAAATATTTTAATAGAATTTATAGAAAAATAATGTTTGCTATGATTGATGTTTTCAATGATTTGAGTTACTCGTTATGTATATGCAGCCACAATGTGTGCACATGACACTATAAACGTGTCAGAATTGTCAAAATGACCAGTGAAAAAAATGCAAAACATACATATTATATGTATTTAATCGAGAATTCATATTATGATAATAATAATAGTATGTATAAAATTTATTACACCAATGTGGCATGCAATAGCGGCTGGTCCATTAGGTCAATGACCCTCCAAAAATAAACATCTTACAATCTATGTAGGTTATAATCTAAGATGTAGGTACAATGTATTATAATAATTATCGGCTAACACGTCAAGGCGAGACGCACACGGACGAACGAACTGTGTGTATAAAATTCAAACAAAAGGAATCCGCTCGGTCGCTATAATTTGGGCATTTGGAAATATGCCGGAATAAAATATTTCTACCTATTTCTCTTTCTCTCTCATTTTCCATATGTGAAATGGAGAAAACACACATTTCGCCAGTCTTTTTTTTAATTTGTTTTTACGCTGCATAGGCAAGATTTTCGTCATTGTCCCAGAAAGAGATAACAATACATTTTTCAGTGTGTTAAAGGAAACAGGTATAAAACGTTGTTCTGTTATTAATTATTATTGCCTCGCGATTTCATCGAGCATGTATTATATTACCTACTAAGCATGAGCATGTATTATATTACCTACCAAGCATGGTTTCAACCGTATTATTTTTTATATTTTTATTATTTCAAACTTCCTATTGTTGTCTGAAAGTTTCATATTATGCAATGTCATTGTTTGTTTTGTAATATTATAGTACTCAACCAAAAATAGCTTTTTAGTTTAGTTTAAATACAACCTTTGACTAAAACGCATCGACTGCATTCATTGTATTAAACAGTTAAACAATTGTATAAAAGTTACCCTTTAAAATGTAATCTGCTATATTAATCGTAAAAGTTACCTTCTAATAAAATCAGTGGAAATATAAAAAGTGTTTATATATACATGATCCCGCCATTTCATAACAGTACACAACACTTTTTCTGATAGTGATAGTTTAATGAAAAAGCTACGGAGTTTTTATTAAATATTTTTGATTGTTTGATGTGACATTTTTTTTAAGGTTAAGTAGGTATCTATCTTTTTAATCTAACTATCTAACAATTTATATCACTTCTTTTATAATGTATAAAAAGCCAATTTGCTATACGTCTTTTAAGTGTACAACGAAAAGGCAAATTAAAATAATATAAAACTGACCTACCAAATCATCGAGCATAGAGCCGCCAATGGTGGCATGTGTGGTTTGATACGCTTCGCTACTATATTGTAGCGGTAGGTGAAGTGTTAGTAATAGTTTTTTTTCCAACCAACAATGTTGAGTCAACTCTGTGCGCATAAGTGCATTGTATTACATGCATTTTGTGAATGCATAAAGTTGGCGAGTTGCGATTACTCCGAGTGAGTAGGTGCAATGGGTCTTAGAGTACTTGTACGTTACCTGTAGGTTCTTGACAAAATGTTTAAATGTGCTTTCCTCTCGCCGAGGTAATGCTTGAATAATTTTAAATCTTCCTTTGATTTGGTTTCTTCGACTGCTGTCACTCCGTATTCGCCTGAAAAAATAATGAAAATGACAAAATTAAAACAGGGCAAACATGTCCAACACGTTGTCGCAATCAAACGGTCAGTCACACTTGAGTTGTAAAAATGTAATAAGCGTGAGCGTTCAGTTGTAACATGATTTATGATCTCATTGAGATTTTGAAGGCGAAGCATTAACCATTCATCTTTTTATTTCCTCATCAGAAAGTCTTGTCGTATCACTTGAATCATAAATTACTCATGGACTATTGCAGAAGTGAGAGAAGATGTCAATCCCTGTGATTTAATATTACAGTCGCTTACTATTACTATTACAGTCGTGCAGTAGGCTCTTTGCACAATAGTAGAATAGTTTGACGATGAGTGCAATCAGTGACCAAAAGTAGATGAGAACTTTCAATGAACGAGTCATTGAGTATTTCTTTGAAATGGTGAAATACAATTAGTGTTGTTGTTGTTTAGTTTGTAACACCTTAGCCTTAGTGACCTCAGCCAAATATAATACATGTGAGAGTGTGGTTGATGACTACCAGTTTTCGAGGGCTTAGTGTCAAACAACACTATCTACAAAAGTGCAACTTTACAGGAGAGCCAAAAATCGTTATTTTAGATTCTTGTAACTCAACAAGGGAAATGTTTATTTAAAACCTAATGTTAATATTTTATAATTTATTGTGTATTGTACATTTATCTTCCTTATGATGATGTTAAAATTTATAGGGATAGTTTTAAAAAAATATGAAAACAGTACTATAAAAGTAAATATAAAACTTGTAGTTAGCGTTAAACTTTACTGACGATTTAATAAGAAATTAGAAAAGATTGACATAACGTTGTTTGACTATCATGTAGCCGTAAATGTAAAATAACGTTATCTCAAAAAAAAAAAAAAAAACACTTTTTTGTAGATAACGTTGTCTGACTTTAAGCACTCGTTTTGTTACTGGATATTAGATCGCAGTCTACTTGAAGTTGGAGATGCTTGTGATAGGGCTTGAAACGGGGCTCTTTCCGAGGCGTGGCTTGACGAAATATGGTTGGCCACTCGACCAACGCATTGGGTTACTGCTCGAGATCAAATAAAATTTTGAAAATACATTATGATCTTTTCCATTATGCGGTATAGTAAGTACTCGACTTACATGATTAATTTGTTAAGTTCGCGTAAGTTGAATAAAATTTAAAATCACGCAATTTTTTTAAAAATAATGTGTTGGTTTCAAAGGATAGGTTAAAATAAAAAGGACCTACATAAGTACATATATTTAAGAAAACAAGCCTCCTCTAATCCTCATTTTTTATGATTTCTGCTAGACTCTAGACCAGTCTTTCTCAAAGTGGGCGATAACGCCCCCTTGTGGGCGCTGGAGGCTTTCAGGGGGGCAGTAGAAGGCTCAAAGAAAATTAAGAGGCGTAAAGAAAATCTAGAGAGGCGACGGCAGACAAATTCTATCTATAAAAATTGTACGGAATCTAGACACGACACCACTTGAGATGCGATTTACTACTCGAACGCTTGGAGTCCCGTATAGACGGTTAAATTAGAGTCGCTTACGCATGTAATAATGTGGATGCAGCTTTATATTTCATGTACGTAGTCCATGGTTAAGTTAACTAAATAAAATTGTCTATTTTTTTTTTCACACAAAAATTTGCTGTAGCATCGTTCCTAACTAAAAAGAGAAATTGGCTGCAAGTTCCTGAACGACTTACAGCTGTTTTTGAGTGAATTCGAGCCTGATATTACCAAACTCGTCGAAATGCATCCGATTCATCCTTCACATTAGATAAATTTTCTTTTAATGTTAATAAAAATACTTCTAAACATGATTAAGTATAGATTTTATTTCCTCTCATTGAAACATTCTTTGATCTCAGAAATAGGATATGGGTCACACCCTATCTATCCTATCCATATAATAATGCATGTTTAAAAATTATTTAAACTTTTAAGATACGCAACAGATGGTAATGTAAAAAGGTAAGTTAAAAAATATGGGGGCACTAGATTTTTTTAAATCTCAAAGTGGGCGGTGGTCGAAATAAGTTTGAGAACCTGTGCTAAAATTCGTAGCTCCCCCTGTATTTGCACTGATAGCTTCACCTGTTACTTTGACGTTGTGTAGTTTATTATGGCCTTTAAATTTTTGAAACCCTCCGTAGCTTGTAGTGAATGTATGAGTATCAACACTATAATCATTTTTACATTTTAGGTCTTCAATAAGACTCGAGGCTTTCTCCTGTATGTATAAGCGCTCGTCTAGCGCAGGCTCGTTCAGTGGAGCGTTGAGCGGCGCGCGCAACTTAAACGTATTAAATATTTTTAACGATTCACTCATGGATGAGATTAGAGAAGTGGCTATCGACGAGGAAGTTCACCTCTTTTTGTTCGTTCCACAGCGAGCTTGGCGATTCCTTTCCTCCTCTTCGACTCCTCAGAGATGCGAGCGTAGAAGCCCTGTTCGAAATCCTGCAGCGACAGAATCTCCGCATAAATGCTTCTGATGTACGGCTGGAGTTGCTGCAATTCATTTCAAGACAATTTTTATATCTTCACACAGACTTCATCTCTTAAAAATCGTTATTGAATCTGAGTGAATTACACTTGGGCTGGTCATATATGAGAGTCGATGATTGAGACAAATTTGAACAGCGTTATACTGCTGAGCTACTTCCAGCAATAAACTGAAACATGCATAACGTTATTATGTCGTAAGATACACCCTGTAAGATGAGTGTTAGGTCATGACAGGCGGCCCTCGTAGTCAAATGCGTAAGGCAGTGGATTATCATCCGGATGCTCTGGGTTCGACATGGTAATTATAATTAGGTGATTTTATCATAGCCTGGGTGTTTCTGTGTTTGTTCCATTGATATTACTGCACCACTGTACTACTACACTATTGTCATGGCCTGTTGTAGTAGTGATAAAAAGGAGAAAAAAATGCAGTGGATACATATGTTAATTTTTATTTTTATCACAAAATTGCCATCGAGCAATGTTTACGTAGAAATAAACAACACTGAATTTTTTAAAATTAAAGTGTGTTTATTACAAAAAATAATCCTAAACTTAAAAATGTATATTATGTGAAATTGTAGTGAGATTGCCACTAAGATGTCTACAGTCATGGTATAATGATAAGCCAACAGCTTGTTCATTGTACTTTCTTCTTCTTTCTCAGCGCTACATCCTAGGGGGGTCGGGTCGGCTGCTCTAAATTTAGTGGATTAAAATGGTAAATGCAACAATTATTACAGGCTATTGCCTCAAAATGCTAATGAATATAGTAAACTAATAATCATGTTTGCGTGTCTAATTTTCAGTGACAGGCGGTAGCGAATACAACATACCATAGTAGTGTTATCCAAGAGCGCCCCCGAGGTGACGGCCGCCAGGAAGCTGGTGTGCGCGGCGAGCAGGTCGTCGAGGGCGTGCGCTTTCTTGGCCCCCGCCTGCAACTCTTGCCAGGCGCATTCCACTACCACGAACAGAGCGTACTGCAACTCCTTCACAAGATGCACCATCTCCGAGCGGAGGGCCTGCAGGTGCCGCAGAAGGGGCATCGCCTCTGCAACAATACCCATCCATTAATTGGGAAGACAGTCAACTAGCACGCTTGCCGGATTCAAGCCCACACGTCAAACAAAATTTTTACATTCTAATCAGTCCGTCAATCTAATGTAGATAGAATCAACAATTAAATACCATTTATGCTCCTAAGCGAATATATGGGCCTCCACTGAGTGGAAGCAATATTAACAGACTTTCTTTCCAAGGAATGGTTGTTAGCAATTCAGTCAATCCATTGGTTCTTGCACTGAATCAAACGAACATTAAAAACAATATGCATTTATGCCAGCTGTGGGGTTGAACCAGGATACCGTGGGTGCGAGTTAGATCCAATATAGTGGTGTTTCTGATGTTGTCCCCTTATTCCTTTGTCTTTCCACCTCCAGAACAAGCATTGTCACACCATTATGTTGGAAACCTATGGCAGATCACTTTTTTTTTTAAATTGACTTGTGATAATACAATGTGGAAATTGTCCGCCTCGCGGAGAGATTTATAAACAGATTTTTGTTTTACGAGAAATGGCTCTTAACCACTTGCTTAACCTATTAAATCCATTCTCTGGGTCTAAACACACATTGAAAAAAGAACATGTGCATTTGCCAGATTCAGGATTTGAATCTGATACCCACGACTTCATAAGCCGACATGTTACCGCTTGACTATCGGCTCAGTGAAAATAGACCCATGGTTCATATATTTCAAATATTATATATACTTGTCTTAGGTAGAACTATGTTAATTACTATAAAAATATTTAAGCCTTGTTCATATCATGTTTCAATTGACAATTCATGAACCAGGCAATCCACACCCGGATAATTAAGAGTTTACAGTATTGCCAATTTAATAATGAGACATAAATCGTAAAGTTATAAAGCTTCAGCGGACAGAAGGCCGTTGAGTATGTACCAACCGGATATCTTGGCGAATGTCTTATACTCGACAGTCTGCCGTTTCCACATCTGCGCGAGGGTGTGCTCCATCCGCTTGGCTCTCCACAGGTGCATGAAGAGGGCTCGGTAGCAAGCCGCGGCCTCCGGCTCTAGGACTGTCCCCAGGGGGCCTTCTACGCGGTAGAACAGCGAGAATACGTCCCATCCCGTGTCACCTATCATTCAAGACAATCTTTGTTTAATTCTAAATACTGGTGACGACACATCCTTACAATTATCAGAATTTTGTTGGATGGCGGCGTAGCAAATCGTTTAATTGGTACTAATTAATCTAGGTGTTATGTGTGGATCACTGTGTGGCTGCAGTATTCTGTGATGTCACCCAACAGTCTGACACTCCGTCACACCTATGGACTGCTTTACCTCCATGTTATATCTACCGAAACAATACGACAGTGGTTACCGATCTTTGGATTATAAAAAAAAATTGTATTTATCCCTTCAGAATAATTATGACGAATAACCATGCTGTCAACGATACAAGAGAGTTTATAAATAGTTTACGATTGACTCACCAGGTAAGGGAGTGAAGAGATTCACATAGAGCCTGTTGAGAATGTCGGGGTCATCATACTGAGCATTGGTGGCTCGGATGGCAGACTCCAAAATGCTCGTCAGGTTATGCACATACAATTTGTTGGCATCCTTGTTCAACTCAGGCCTGGAACGATAAATAGATTTTAGCATGGAACATGCTTTTATCTTGACCTCCCGGACGGATTCGTTATGAAAAATCGCACATGCGCAATGAAAAATAAAGTCACAAAAGTAGTGCGGCGCAGGCCGCGAGACTTTACAGTTCAGTCGGCCGCGAACGGTACTTCGGGAATGACGTGTAAACCCACACCCCGCAATTTATTTTATTTCCATTCGAATTCGGACAACCAGCATTCAGAGAATCAGTAGGCAAAGCATGTTCCATGTTTAATAATTTTAGCCGTCAGGGTTTAAGTAACCATCATCTGAGAGGCCCAGACCATAAATGAAGAAAAGGAAAGAGATAAGCTAGACATCTTTAAAAGAATCTATAGACAAATATTTTTGTATTTTAAAATTAAATCGAAGGTCTTATTAGGAGACATATTATGACAGCATTAACATGGGTAGTAGAACTCACTCCAGTAGCACCATGAGCATCTGAATGAAGTCTCCCTGGCCGAGGAGTAGATAGGATCGCAGGGCCTGCAAGTGCTGGAGGAGCTTGTGGGGTCCCAGAAGGTTGTCCAGCAGGCAGCGCGATACTCCCAGGTACGCTGACCACATCACTGACTGCTGCTTGGTCTCCGGCCCACCGGAGAAAAGCAGCTCCACTGTTCAATAGCGAGTTAATAAACCATTTTTTTTATTCAACGAATTCACAAAATTTGAGAATGTCACATTCTATAATATTGAATATACATAATTTGAAAACACTGTGCTTTACCAATTAAACTATGGGCATTCTACTTAATTATGACGAATTTAACTAGTAGTTCTTACATGAAATGCTTATCAAATTGCATTAATGTTGGTTATCAGTTTTTGTGTTTTAAATGAAAGTATCAATTATTGAGTGCCCTCATTACTAAAACACCCTGAAACACAGAGATGCTTTCAAATTATGTATATTTAATTAACTAAGTTATTTGAAGGGTAAACGGGCAAAACAAGAACAAGAAATGTCATACTAAACTGAAAAATGACTTAAGTACGGTAACACTTAAATTTCCACATCTCCATATCTACATTAATGAAAAAGTGTAAAAATAACGATTTCTCAGGTCTAAAAGTGGGAAGGTCCCATGACATGTAATGAATTTATTGTAACAAGAAATGGTGATATTGAATTTTCTATTGACAATGTAAAATAGTAACACGTCTATTTGGTTCAAACCATACCACTGCTATTGTCCAGGATCCTCTTGAGGGAGTCCCTCTCAGCCACCTGCCCCTTGTGGTCGCACACCTCCCTCAGGAATGTGACACTCTTGCCGGTGGCCACGATGCGCTGCGCCTGCTTCTTGCTAATGAATGCTGGCAGCATGGCTTCCCTGCAAAAATCAAAAACGTTGAAAATAACCTTCTACATAATTATATGGGTAAAACCTAAATATTTGAAAACAAATAAAAAAAAAATTACCTCTGGTTTACTGATTAGTTTGGCTACAAGTGACTACACATTGCAGGTGAGTTTGAAAAGAACTTTACACTTGTAGTATGACATTTATTTTCAGGGCATAAAAAGATAATTCGTCACGATTAGTAGATGAGCAGTCAGTAATCAACGCTTCAGCATTATTATTTAGTTGGAAAATCTGCACAGCATAAACGCAAAAAGTGGCAGCCAATGTTTGACTTGAGAAATCGGAAATGCCAACCCTTTTTTTTTTCTCGACCATGTACGATCTTAACCCAGCCGCCGCGTAAGTTTCAATATGAAAGAAGCCCTGTCTGCGGTACGGTTTTTCTAAATGCTATTCTTCGCTGTATTACGATAAATACGGCAATTAAAAATAGCTGGTATAACTGTTATCATGCCTAAGAAACACTTAAAAATGCCCATGACCATGAGCAATAAAAATAAATGACATAATCCAGAACACAAGTTCAAGTACATATTTAGAAATATTTCGACGACACATTATTGTTTTCGGTTCGGTTTTTTGGTTGTCTTTTATTCCCGCAAACATAGTGTTGTAAATATTCAACTTTACATGGTAAATCACTCGGCGCACACTCAACTCGAATGAAAATATTTCGTATACCTAGTGCGCAGGCGCTGTAAAATACCGCGTAGATATGAACTGATGCAATCGTACCGGCGAATCTCAATAGATCGAGAGGGTTCGGAAGATCAATGTTTATGAAATTAAAACAACATATTTTTGACAAAGTTATATAGGTGGAAGTAAGCGGATGGATCGGGCTATTTTTTAATAAAATTCTCAATGCCGCATGAAAAATATTTCTTGCGTTATCCACAGGTCAAGGTTTGCGTATCTGACTGCTATACGATCGCCCATGTGTTACGTACTAGCCGTATCCTACTGGAATACGGTCGCCGGGAAAGGGTTAATAAGATCATAATATGGGCCTCCACAGAACGGAAGTTTGTATTGACAGATTTTGTTTTTACGAGAAATGGATGTCAGCCACTTGCTCAACCTATTAGGTCCATACTCTGACTCAAACACAAATTGAAAAACAATATGTGTATTTGTCAGACCCAGGATTCGAACCTGGGACCCACGACACTAAAGGCTAACGCTTAAGCCGCTGCGATGTTAATATGACTGAGCAGTTTATCACTTAAACATGCTTCATTCCTGTAATATATGAATTCAAATGTCATGATCGAAATAGTGTATAAAACTCATTCTATTCCAAATTCTTTCGAGACAAATGCATAAGAACAGTTTATACTTGAGACAGTTCA
Source organism: Rhyacophila brunnea (assembly GCF_057557595.1). Classification (NCBI taxonomy): domain Eukaryota; kingdom Metazoa; phylum Arthropoda; class Insecta; order Trichoptera; family Rhyacophilidae; genus Rhyacophila; species Rhyacophila brunnea. The sequence goes on along the minus strand of NW_028232904.1, from coordinate 9,869,234 downwards.
ATCAAGCAGGATTATGCGCTAAATGAATGACTATGAATGAGGTGAGTAATGTCTGGCAAACTGGTAACATGTAAGAGAAAAATCAGACCAAAACTTAGCTGGCTAGATGCCTGAAGTGGTTAATTAGAGATTGGCTATTACAGGTAGTGACAGGTAAAGAATTGGTGGAGAAAGAGCGCTGTTGATTTTCTATAGGCTGTTATTAAGATGACCAGACCGACTCCAGATCATTAAACTTACAATTTCTCAACACATCATCACTATGTCAATAGCATTCTCATATTATGTCAGTTGAAAGGGAAGATTTACCGAAGTCTGTCCGATATTCAGTCGGGTCAGATATTGCGACTTGGTTTCCACAACGGACAGTTATTTGGTTTTTTGTAAATTTGCGGCGTCATGCGTTGAGAGTGGGTTTCATTTCAACTAGGCTTGACCAAAGTGATATCAGAAATCGAAATAGGAATTAGGCTTGCGGCATTCACAATCAGGGTTTTTGGATAGTTCTTTCTAGCACGACTTTGGATGGGATTAGTGGAGACAGTTAAATTTGTTACCTGACTCGGTACTTGTCGTGCCAGAGTCTCTCCGTTGTCACACTCTGTCTGCTCTCGATGAAGAATTCGTTGTAGGGATCTTCTATTTCTCCTGAAAATAAAAAAATGAACAATTATTGAATGAATTGTATTTTGCATTGACGGATCGAGTGACAAAAATGAGTTATGATTCCTGTATATTGCTAAAACCCTCAACATACACAGGAAATATTCAAACACACCGAAGTATAGATCCAATTGACGGCTAATTGCTGTAACATGTTGGCTGCATCATCGGTTGGTGGCTGGACTTAACCGACAGACGTTTTCAACGTACAGTGATCCCCGCTTATCCCTGTGTAACCTCACGCACATCTCACTTCATCTTAATACTTACGTAGCGGGACATCTTCTAGATTATGCTTCGTCTCTCTTCATAACACCAGCCACTAGTTATTGTCACCAGATGAAGACGTCAGTTTACCGCCACTGCACAATTTAAGTTTTACCCAGTTAAACAGTGATATCTGGAACTCCGAAACTCAACGGCCTCCTCTTTCTCCTATATTAATCCATCCTTGTTTCTCTAAAGGCCTTAGGCCCTTTGGGTAACATGGAATTTTTGCACCGGGTTCTTGAGAATTAATTGGATAATTACTTTACTGCGGTTCAGGTACAATTGCTCTTAGGCAAGATCAAACAGATTGAAAAATATAATACATATGTGAATTTTGCCAAATGCAGGGTTTGGAACCAGCGGTCCATGAGTGAGACAGAGATGAATAATCTGCCACCACTCATCATGGGTCAAATGAATTACTTATGTATTATTTTTTTCATTTACTACGCCACTGACATTAATAATCAATAAAACTGAATGATTACCATCAAGAAGCCACCTGCAAAGCATGACATAGAGGGGGTAGCACACTTTGGCCAGGAGCTGGTGAACCAGGGAGATGACTCTCGGATCGCCGTGAGAGAGGAACCGGTGAACGTAGGTCGCCAACTCGCCGCCTGACAACATGAGATCAAAATACCATTATGATTATGCATTCATTTGACAACTCAGAATAGTTCCTTGTTGACTATAATAAAACCTTGAATCAAAAAATTGAATGGCCATCTTAAATACATTTCTTATGTATAATAGCAGGGGTGGCCACACTTTTATTTTCTAGGATCAGCAAGTTGAAAAAATTAATTATGGCGATCGACTGATATCACTTGTAATTATATCATGCGAGAACAATAAAACCCCATTTTTTATAATTCCAATATGTATTTTGAAAACAGATATTTTATACATATAAAAAATAACGATACAGAAACATCGAATTATCGACAATAATATAGGTACTTAAGTAATATTATTATGTCTTTCACTTCTAAAAAAATTAAGTAGGTACACATTAACTGTATTTTCGAGTCACACAATTTACCTGTATATCTAATATTAGAAATTTTGTAGTAGCTAAGATGGAACCCTTCGCCAGGAAACATACTTAAAATAAATTCTATTCAATATGAATTATCATTTAATTACATCAAATTGCATCGCACAGCCATGTATTTTAAAATTTAAATATTTCTTGAGGAAAATAGCTCCACAGGTGACTATTTTACTATTCGAGCAAATTTGTGGCTTGTGTTTTTCTTACTTAACTGGTCGCCCCACTACGCCGGGGTCCCCTCAGGCTAGAGCCCTGTCAGACCCCCCTTGTGGGAGCCATGCCTGCTGGTGTATAATGCAATGATAACTGATAAAAGTGGGTACTGTTGCCTCAGTTTTACATAAAGTAATAAACCCAACATGATTCCAAACCAAGGAATTCCATCAGTCGTTACCAATACTAATTTATGAATAGGAAATCGAGTACGATTAATATTCGACTTAAATGCATTAAATATATGTTCTTTTTTGGATCGTTCCTCCATTGGTAAAACTGTTAATAATTCTTCTGAAGCAAACATGTCTTTAAAAATCAATCGAATAAAAACGCATAGTTGTGCAATAATATCCGTGTAATCTACCGACTCGTCAAATTGCAAGGACAGGAATTTACATTATTTATTTTATTAATGTTTTCTTGTAGAATTTCTTCCAAGTTCTCATCATTTGTGTTCTTCATGAGTGTATTTCTTAATAATGATATATAAGAAAAGAGATAAGAACTAGCGGATTTTAAAAGCTGGAATATTGAGTAGTTTTGACTCGTTTGAACAAGAAATAGTACAATATTATTATTATGCCCGCTATCGACCACAAATACCTTCGCGATCGACGCACTGGCCATCCCTGTATTATACAATCATGGCTTATAGGGTGTTTTGTTTGGATAGTGGCAGATGGCCTGGGCGATGTCTTGAGTTTTGTGTTATCTAAGATGGTGGCCGCTCCAGACATTGAGAAGACTACGGCATAGTCAGACCATGTACCTAGTTCAATCGAAGAGCTCACTTGACTCTGATAGGGCTTACGGCCAACCGCATTTATCCGTTTTCAGAGAGTGCAAGCAAGACTTCTGTAGTGAACTAGGTGAATCAGATCTCACGACGATGCCAATCTCGACTCAATTTTATTCGATAACTGAAGGCCAAACATCGCCTTATATAGTCACATAGGCGACCCCTTCTCTTCTGTCTATGTGATAACGTCTGTGTGCTATGGTGGCAGCGCCTGATAGTGGCAGCGCCAGATGGTGTTGCATGCAACGTCCGAATGAGTGAAAGAGAAAGTATTTGCCCCGCGCTACAAAAGGTCATTATGTATTTTGTCATATCATTTATCGTTAAAGAGTTATAAGTCAAACTTTTGTTGAACACGCGAAACGGAATTTAAAATAATGTTGATTACGCTCATGGTTAAAAATTAAGAATTTTGGGTATATTTGGGAGCTAACCTTAAATAACAAGTATATATACTTTTTAGGATAGTGGTTAGTAGATCTGTGATTATAGCATTTTTTCAAATTATTCTATCAGCAAAAAATGCATTATATCTTTAATTTTTCTATGTAGTAAGGTAATATGTGTGATATGTGAGATATTAAATTGAAGACAAATACAATAATAGTGTATAATTATTATACACTATAAAATCCTATAAAGTTTGGTATGCAATGTCTGCAAATATGTAATCAACTAATTAGGTGAATCTAAAATTATAGTGGAATGTCATACAGTAAAACCTCGTTAATACGAATTCCATGGGACCGAAAATCGAAAAAAATTTCGAATTACGAATTATGAAATGTATGGGGGAAAAATATTAAAATTTTGAGAAAAAAAATAAATTTAATTTTCATTAATTTTGTTTCCGATCATAGATTTGCCTACCGAATAGGGTCATAAAATGTCAAGATTATTTTTATTACCTTCTTAAGGCGATGTCTTTGGCCTAAATAACACATATAATGTGACTTTTACGCCATCTTTTTATATTTAAAGGCATCTACCATGAATTTCTAAAAATCTGTTACTAAAAACTTTGGTCAATTCTAACCAGATGGCAGTAAGTTACCATAATAAGTTGCAAGTATTATTAAATTGCCAGATGAAAAAAATCGCTAGACAAAAATTCATTTACATATTATAAGAATATAATAATATATTCTACTATAATATTATTATATATATATATACCTATTCAAATAATTATATTTTTTTTTAAATAAGTACAATATTTTATTATATCGTATTGACATTTTTATGATTTAAAAGAAAAGTTTTAAATCAATTTATACTTGCCAACTTCTTTTTTCATTTTGAATAGAAATTTAGAATACAAAAGGCCAATATAGGGCCAAAGGAATGAAAATATGGAAGAGAAGTATTAGTCTATTGACAAATTTTTTATTTTTATTTTATAAAGTAAAATATACTATATGCACATACCAGGTCACACTGCAGATGAATATTACCTACTCTATAAACTTAGGGAAGGTAAAGAAAACAACTTGTTCATAGGAGTGGTCAATTTTAATAGAACATTACACAATAAAAATAATACAAAAACCTTATAAATAGGATAATTAAATATATTTACACTTAAAATTAGTTAAAATTATGAAATAAAACCCTAAATATGTACTTTAAAATTGCTTTGAGCTGCATCCTATACTGTGTGATACAGCTCAAAGCAAAATTTTGTGCACACGTATATATTGCATTTTATGCAAATATACCTGGTGCGGGACTTGCATCCAGGGTATCTGCACACGGATGCTGAATGGTGGCCAACGCTGTCCAAACATACCTCAGCGATCGGTTGGGGGACAACCGTTCTCCTGCGAGCTGGTGGCTCTGTGTCTACCTGCGATGTCGACATGTTTCTTGGCCGACCTCGTGCTGGCAGTGTTAAAATGTTGGCTACCCGATCTTCATACCGAATAATAGCTTTCGCTAATCTGATTCAGTACGACAACAGTCCCATAATATCCTTTCGGGGTACATTTTCTAGTTTACAATTCCGCATATACATTAGCCAACAGTTTACCACCGCCAAGTCCACAAAGTGGTTAAAAACCCTCACAGGCCATTTGCATGTCTTCATCGCAGTCCTGTAATAAGTAATTATCCGATCGCAAAGATCAATGCCACCCATCGACATATTGTAGTGCTTTACAATGGCCGGCTGAGTGGCACTGATCTTCCTCTTTACTTCCTTCGACCATCGCATGCAGGTACCAACAGGAGTACTGCCGACCGCAGTGGAAAATAATAACACGGATTTATTTTCTTTCCACTTGACTACACAGACTTTGTCATCCTACCGAACCTTCTCATCCCAATCTCCCCTCTGCATTGCCTTATCGTTTTTTTAATTTCTTAATCACATCGCCGAGTCTTGTCGTGAAGTAACGAATCGGCGAGCTTCAAACTAGTGAAAAAACGATCAGTATAGACAATGCAGGAGGATTGGGGAGAGTCCGGCAGAGTAACTTGACCACACTTGCGCCCAGACCGAACTGCTTCATATCTCCATCTGATACCGTTCCCTTCCCTACATATATGTGAAAATCTATCACTAATCCATCTCTGGCCGCGAGAACAAAATTTTTAAGGCCTACAGGATTTGGCTTGTTGCACAAATTGCCTGTGTCTACAGCGGCCAGTGAACGGCATCATTTGCTCATCGATGGAGTTATGAGCAGGTCTGGGCAAAGTATGGCATTTTTTTAGAACCTCACTTAAAAAGGGACTAATCTTCCAAAGTTTATCTGTGCAGCCCGTGCGGTCAGCAGTGTTATCTGCAAAATGAAAGTGATTCCGCAGTTCGAAGTACCCGTCTCTGGGCATTGCTTGATTAATGATTGGAATGCTTAGATCATAACACCAGTACATTCGAGTCTGCGGAAACCTTAATGTACCCATCATAATTTTGATGCCGGTGAATACGAATTTCGAATTCATATTCACCGACCACAAGTCCCTTTTTTGTGCTGAATATAAATTTGTCTGCTCAGCTATTTTTTCGAAGAGAGTGAGGTTGAAGTATTCGAAAAAGGAGCTGAGGACATTGTCAGCAACATGCCCTCTCACCAACAAATCTTCCTCCAATTCCGGACCAGCATTCGGCATACTGAAACAATAGGAAAAAAATATTATTACATTATCCATATTTCCTCATTAATTCAAGTATTTAGCAGTAAAAATACAAATAATGATGGGCAATAATATGTCAACTCCTCATTCGAGACAATCGCTACATCATGTGTACAAGATGTAATGAATTCTTGTTTTTATGCCAAAGCATGTAATGAAAATGAATCTAGTGTATGACCGGATGGTCTATAAAACCAATAAATATATTATTAAGAAAATTGTAAACCTACCATTTTGTGAGCCAGGGAAGAACCCTGGATTGTGATGTCGAAGGTTGTAAATGTCGTCGCTGTTGTCGGACTCGTAACCGTCGCCGACTTCGCAGTCTGTCGTCCAATATTTCGTCGAGTTCATCAGTATTAAAAGATTTATCTATATGTAAACAAAAAAACATAACCTAATTACATTCATATACTCGTGTCAAACTTATCAGTTTATCACTGTAGATAACGTTTTCAATTTACGATTATGTTGTATTAAAAACACGGACACGTGTTTGAAAGCACATAAAATATTTGATTACAATCAATCATTGGTTACATTGTATAAGCATTGTGAATAATTATAATGATGATTATGAGATACATTTTCGAGACAAGTTTCAGTAATTTTGAATGAAATTAAAATTTTATTTTATTAAATTCGGTTCTACAATCATATTATGCGAATGAAAGAAATTCACTATCTATTAGATAATTTACAAATCGTACAAGATGGGCTCGATGACATTTGTCATAAACATAACCTCAAACTAACGTAAAGTATTTATAATTCTACGAAAACGATGAGTCTACGCCTAAAATAATATATATTGATGATAAATGCATGATGGTGATTGAAAATACAGTATATGTAACTCTTTTCAATAATTTTTGAATGTTTGTTTGACAATCAAAACTGCGTGACATAGTTTGTCATTTTGATGTACGATAATAATATTATTTATTATACACTGAAAAGTTTACTTACTTGACAAAAATGTTACTGATGAGTCGATTCCTTCCTGTTTTCAAACAATATACCTAATAATGGCCAAATAAAGAAGAATTGTCATAAACCCGATATTCGATCTTCGATCGAGAGCACGAATGCTACCATATGTTAAAATGCGAGATTTGTTTATTTTGTTGATTATTTTTATCATAAATAATGATAAAAAACAGTTGTAATTTAAGCAAATACTAATTGCAAATAATTCGCAGTTTCAAATTTTGAATATAGGCAGGTTTCTACGTAAATTAAGTTAATATTGTAATTTCAATTATTAAGTTATTTTTATTCATATGGCAATTTCGCCTCAAACTGATAAACTGATTTTTGTCAAAATGCAGAGAAATGTTATTTTGTCTTGTCTATGTGTGAGTTTCATTTTCAACGTCATGTTATGGTTGTGTGTGTATTTTGTATGAAGATATTTTGTTTCCAAATAATTCCACGACGGCAGCACTATACGGCCAAGCGTCGGCTAAGTGTTGTCAGCATGTTGCCAATTCGAGCAATTATTATGGTTTCGATTTCTATCGATTCGTTAATATACAAAAATACAAGATTAAATTTAAATAACTGCCGTAAAAATTAATAAATAATATTTTTAATAGAAACGCTAATCGTTTTTTGCGATAAATTGCGTCTAAACCGAGATATTTCGATTTTAATTGCATGCTTTCTAACCTCTAAATCGATGTTTTTTAAATTTAAAAAAAAAGATATAAGGATATAATAAATTCCAATTTACGTTTAGCGTTTCGCTAGGTAATAGATTTAGATATATTTTTATCGTAATTTTGATAATAAATCTTATGTCATTCATTCTTACCACCCGATAGAAATGTACCGAATTTGACACGTATTTTTGGTATATAGAACTCCACGATACATCTTAATTTTTTATTTTATTTTTCTCATTACTTTTGAATATATATCTACCGATTAATAAACTTTTCTAGCTATTTTTCGATAACAACTTTACCTAGAGACATCACCTTAAAAAGTAATTTTTGATTTTTTAAGAAAAGTCTGTCACAATTTTCAATGACTGGCTCATGAAATAGTGTACTTTATTACGATTTATTGAATATTTTTGTATGCCAGGGACTCTGAAATCATTTCGAATTACAAAATTCGAATTAAAGGTATGGTTTTATATGAAAATAATGTTCAAGGGACTTTTTTCTCAGGAAAACTTCGAATTACGGCGAATTTCGAATTATCAGTGTTCTTACTAACGAGGTTTTGCTGTAGTAGAAATGCAAAGTTCTCTTCAAGTTAACCTCAAATGAAGTCATTTGTAGCTAACTTAATCAGTAGACCAGAGATTCTCTTTTAGCCTCAACTTCACACATTTTGGCTCCGTTTCTATAGACAAAGGTTTTTTTCAACATCTTTGCTTGTAAGTAATATATAAAATCATATATACGTTAGTTAATCAAATATGGCGGCACCTTTCTTGTTCTGGCAGGCGTATCCAATGGTGGCGAGCCACTTCAGTCGATGTAGGGGGTCCAGGGCCCAAACAGCCAGCCGCCTCAGCGTCAGAGCTGCACTGTGGCTCGGAGATGAAGAGTTGAACTGAAAACAATCAATTGATCAAGATACTTGATAAAAGGTCAACCTTTCAGTCAGTACATATTGGTAAGCTATAAGAGATCTTTCTATGACTACACATATTATTTTTCCATTTACTTGCGTGAATGTGAATTTTGCTATTTTCCTTGTCCCCGATAACTGTATTGGTGAACATGAAGCATTGGTCGTTTGATCCTCTATATATATAAGTAATCATCCATTGGTAATGGCAATTGGGAGGACAATAACTGTGTTAAACTAGATTGAAATATTTCACTTTTGTGAGTGATACATTTGATGTATGTTTTTTTTGTAAATCATTAAAATAATGCTTAGATTAAAGTCTTCGGTAGACAGTTCGCTAAAATGTCATGATATGAATGTCTTGAATTAACAATTTGTAATGGTGGTTAAGTTATTTTGTGAAATGAAATAATCAAACCTCCGTTTGTAAGATGGCTAAGGATCTGTAGTATTCGGTAAGTTCATTCCTGAATGCGGAGATCAGCCCTTCACCGACTAGACCTGAAATGATAACATATTCATCTACTTCATTCAACTGTCGAATTTACAGGACACATAATCGCAGTTTGTATTGATTACTTAATATATCAGTTGAATCGGTGTTTTCGTGGTAGATCTCCATTGTAATGGTTTTGAAACAGAGTTTTTTTTATATTAAATTTAAGTTATTTATGTTGTCAGCTATTTGGGGTGATATTCGGACCCTGTCATTGTGGCCGGCTCCCCCTCGATGCAGTGATCCGCATCCTGTAAGGTTTCCATGGCAAGATAAGCACAATCAGGTAAGAATACGATGATTGGATCCAGGGCATGGACAGTAGAAGTTGTGTCAATAACTAAGAACCAATCCTTCGATAATAGATAAAGTAAGAGAACGCACCGATTGGTGTGCATCCAGAAGCAGGATCCATGTACATGCATATCTGATCGTGCAGGAAGCCGAGTTCGGATATCCTGGCCACGAGGGCGTCCCTTCCCCGCAGAGGTTGGCCAGCTGGAGACGCCTCCTTCCGGCCGATTCCTCGCGCCGCATATAGCACTTCTTGGATAAGCTCCCGTTCAGATTTGCCACAGTCACTACTTGTCGCTAAAGAAAATGATCATTCAGATGTCAATCATAATGTTTACCTCGGCTAATAAAATAAGTGGTTCTTTTGTTATCAGAGTTTTCAATATTACGGGAATGACTTATAATGTAAAAAAAGTGAAATTACACCTCACTCAGCATTTCTAGCTTTCACTGAGGCCTAAAGAACTATTTCTACTGATGTGTTGTTTGACCTTGCCAGAAGTTACCACATCTTAACTTGACATAGTGATTTTGACTTAAGATTTATCATTTGATCTAATAGCATTGCCTGTTGGGTCACGTGGTAAATAGCAAGACGCCTTCTCAAGTTGGTTTCTACGATGGAAAAATTCTCGGCTTTTATATAATTTACAGTGTCTTAGGTCGAGCAAGGGTCTCTTCCGATCAAAGCTTGACCATAATAGATTAAATATGAATAAGAATCACGTACTTCCTAATGCAGATCGTTACACAGCATTGAAGGGCACTAAACTTCTATTATGTCACAGTATACACCTGCCTGACATGGGGCGTGCGGTGGGCTTTTAAACACTACAATGGGCTACGAGGCCCAATGACTAACATTAGTACAGTAGTAGAAGCGAAACGATTACATAAACACCTAAACTTTGAGAAAAGCACTTTTTTGTGACCATACGAGGAATCGAAACTGGATTCCACGCGTGAGAGTCCAGCGCCTTACACACTGGGCCATGAGGATAAGCAACTACATAGTTAAAATCATATACGTTTTATCTAAACTGAAAATAATATGTATGTACATCTTCTTGGCATTAAAGCCTTACGCTGTTTGTTCATGCAGGTTTGTCTTTAATATTGATTGGACTTCTAAAATAAACTTACAACTATTTAACTTGTACTATTTACAAGTAAATGCATAGTGACATAAACAGCAGAAAAATAAAACAGCTTTTTACTTGTTCCATTATTCTTATCAGTATGCGTGCGTTGATAGTTGAGCAGATCATGATTGGACGAGATGCTTGTCATCGAACGGATACTTCCAAATTCCGAATCGGCGTAGATGTGATTATTTCCGGTGATTGGCTGAAAACAACAGATTATTCAAATTGGAAATAATTTAATTAAACATCTGAGGGAATCATTAATAAGATGTTTACTATGAAATCAATAATAATTTATGCAGATTGATGATGAGTCAAAATGAGAAATGAGTGTTTTAACACTAAGCTGGTTCTCACATCAGAATTCGCCTCGTGCGTCTTGACCGAGAACTGAGACCGGCGAACCAATTGTCTATGTGACGAACTCGCACAACTACTAGCGACACTCACATCTCGAAACGTCAAAATAATATGTACTCTGGCCAGCGCCATTACGCAAATATGTAATTGGACGCTGAAACAGCGATTAATATATATTGGTACCGCAGAATTTTAAGCAGAAGGCGAAAATATTGGATTCATCCGTCAATTATTAGGCATAATATCCATGCACAGTGGATCATTTATCGCAGCAGAACTCATCAAGCACCCAGTGACTAGCGTGCGCGCACTGACGTCTGGATAAAAATGGCTGCATCGAGTGCTTTGTGCAAATGCTAGCTGGCATGTTCTCGGCGCTCGTGACATCCAACATGTTAGTTAGAAGAATCGATAGTCGACCTGTCCCATTTGTTGTTCAGTTGCATTCGACCAATCTGCAAAGCTCCATTTGACGGCATGTGTTATGACGATAACGATGACATCACATCGACGAATTCGATATGCGGTGAGTTCCGATGTGCGAGCCAGCTAAAATTTGTGTTATTTTTTTCCTGCATACTTGCTCTCAAATTTTTTCCCTATCCAAATATATTCCTCTATTCCAAATCCCTATCCTGGGCCAGTTGTATCAGATCTCCAATGCCATGGATATTGAGTCGCAGGTTCCGCTGCCTTTTACCTCTCTTTGCATTATGAGCTAGAGTAAATCATACTTCTCAGTATGTATGCGGGTATGCAGTTTTTCTAAGTTTGATAGAACCTATGATCTCTTGACTTATTGCATAAACGGTAAATAATAAGGTTAATAGTATCACTCACATTTTGTGGTACCTGGTGAAGTTCCGAGGCGAAATCATTCATGTTGATTGCATTGCTCGACGCCATCTGGTGAGCCTTGTACAGCTCGCTGTGGACATTCTGCCGTTGTGTCTCCATGTCCGCCGATTCATTGGGACCCAGGGCGTACAGGAACTCAAGGACCGCCGTTGGATTCTTCAGCACCGGCTGGAGGAACATGATATTACTTTGAATAGGTAATTTAACTTATTTTACCATAAGATAGTGTTTCCCAATTAAATTGAGTCAAGGAAATCTATAATATTTTTAGTTTGTCACAAAAAAGAAAATTGACGTCCAAGCGCAAAGGAATTTCTTGGTTCAAGTCATATTTGTCGAGGTGGAAGGATACACATTTTGTCCTATCTCATGTTCGATAAATAAATACAAATTTAATAAAAAAAAATATATGGAACAAGTTTAGACAAGTGTGTAAACAGTGCGTTTAATCACACCGTGAATACCAAATTTACTGACACTGAGAACTGTGGGGGTTTCCCACCATGCAAAATATGGATCCAAACATTGAACATAACCAATCACAGCCATTTGCATCATTTCCTAGTATAGTAAAACCTTAGATTACGTGTAACTTGGTCTGCGAGTGTTTTGCAAGACGAATAATTTTTTACTTGATAGTGAGGTCTTGCCATATAAACAAAATTTTGTAGAAAACACCATCCGAGACCCCACCCTATTCATCCGACAAAACCGCATACGGCTATAAGCCACACGGCATATCTACGGAACGTATCATTTGGATTCATCGAGATTTTGTACATAAGCATCAGGCCGTGGCCGTACACTGAATGCCTCTCTACCATAAGTTGAGCAAACCGATTGCTAAATTTGACAGATTGCAACTGACTGCCCGCGTTTGTTGTTCATTGTCATACTTGTTTTCTTCCGTGTTTCATCATAATCGAGTGAATTATTTTGATTATCGTCTAATGGTATTATCTATTTTAGAATTGATCCTATAATTGGTGCTTCATTTTATTCAATCATGCTTTATTTATACCAAACTTTGCTTTCATAGATGAAATTAATCTACACGCCCAAAATTTTGTAAAAGTGATGACGCTTTCGAATTCAAGAATTACATTAATAAATACACATCAGACGCAAATTAATGAAAATCTAATTAATATATATATATATTTCTAATAACTCAATTCATATGATTGTGCTGGAATCGATTTATGCATAATACATGATATAGTATCACGATAAGCATTTACGTTTAATTGTTTATTTTCCACGTTAAGTAATAGTAATCGTGTACTTCTCAAGAGGTTTCCTATATATTGTAATCATTATATTTATTCAATAACGTTTATTCGGCATTCTCATCATCCGGCTATAATGTAATATAAATCAGTAAATATAAGAAATAATTAATATGTAATAGCGATTTTAACATCTTTCATTGCCATTATATTACTACTAGGGTATCTAGCGGTAAAATGTGAATATTTACACAGTATAGTTTTTGTTTGGCATAGTAAGCGTCCATAGACATCAAACTTATCAAAAAGTGACCATAGAGAAAAATATTCTTCTGTTTTTGTACAAGGAATACTTATCCAAATACCGTTTTGACCAGATCATAATTAACATGAGGGCACCCGAGTATACAGACTCGCACGCAGTTGGGTAAACGCTCGACTAGTTTGTATATGGTAATAAACGGTTATGGCATAAGGTAGCACTGTAATAAACAGCATTCTAAAGTTGATTTCTGTGGATGGCCTATAAGGCTAAGAAAATTCGCTTTAATATACAAATGCTTTGAATTAAAAATACGTATCTAGAACGAATTATGCTTACAATCCAAGTTTTTACTGTACTTGGTAGGTGCCAGATCTGCAGATAGTGGACGTAGCGCATGTCAATATCTAAGAGATGAATTAAAAAATAATACCGAAGTCTTTAATTTCTCATAGTGCTGTGAGAAGTCATCCACAGCGGTGGCGGAGCGCAGCCTCACGAGCCTCTCCCGAATGCGGTGCCGCACCACGTCTTCTGATTCCAAGGATCCGTTGACAGGCAGATTAGCCAGAAACGCGACTGCCGTATGGTATGCCGATTGCGTCTCCACTGAAACCAATTTCATGATGTAGTTTTATAAATCCTTATTTATTTGCAGGAGTGTCATGAAAGTTGAAAATGATTATTTGAATTTTATATTAGTTTCCGCTATAAACTTTGCATCACAGAAGTAAGTCCTCACAATGGAACGCTCAGCTTTAGCACCCAACTTAGGTGCGTATCGACATTGTATTGTTTTTAATACATGTTGAAAGATAACTCACTCCTGACTCTAAAGTTAGATGAAGACCGGAACCTGAACGGGTCTTGAATCTATGTGAACATTTCCGTATTATCTTCTTGAAACCAGGGAGGCAGTTAAGATCCGACATAAATAGAGCACACTAAGCTTTGTCAGTGAAACGTATTTGTTTTCATTGAACCAAGACTACAGTGTGTTGATAGAGTTGGGTAGTTTTTAAAATACATACAATTAAGCCCATAGAAGATAATAGTCAAAAAATATTCTTTTATCTATAAAATATCTAAAATTATACCATTAAACCATACACCAATTTAGATATTTTATAGATAAAGGGTGTTTTTTTTAGAGGTATAGAACTTTGAAATGGAATAAAACAAAGATGACTTTTTATATTGACATGAAATTTACTTTATTCGAAAGATGCTCTTCTGGCATTATAATTTAAATATGACTTCTGGCATATGACCGCCACGGCTGGCTCGGACGTAGTCTAATCTGGAGGTCCAATTTTCGATGACTTTTTCCAACATTTGTGGCCGTATATCGGCAATAACGCGGCGAATGTTGTCCTCCAAGTGGTCAATCGTTTCGGACTTATCGGCGTAGACTAGCGACTTCACATATCCCCACAGAAAATAGTCAAGCGGCGTTAAATCGCACGATCTCGGAGGCCAATTCACGGGTCCGAAACGTGAAACTATGCGGTTACCAAACGTTTCCTTCAATAAATCAATTGTGGCACGAGCTGTGTGACATGTTGCGCCGTCTTGTTGAAACCACAGCTCCTGCACATCATGGTTGTTCAATTGATGAACGAAAAAGTCAGTAATCATGGCTCTACAGCGGTCACCATTGACTGTAACGTTCTGGCCAGCATCGTTTTTAAAGAAGTACGGACCAATTATTCCACCAGCCCATAAAGCACACCAAACAGTAAATTTTTCTGGATGTAACGGTGTCTCAACATACACCTGAGGATTATCATCACTCCAAATACGGCAGTTTTGTTTATTGACGTATCCATTCAACCAAAAGTGAGCTTCATCGCTAAACAAAATTTGCTTATGAAAATCGGGATCAACGGCAATCTTGTTTTAAAATAAATTTTCACAATTTGGAAGCGTTGTTCAGGCGTCAGTCTATTCATGTTGAAATGCCAAACCAAACTAAACATAAATCACTTAACAGCTGACAAAATGGCCGCCAATTAAAAAAGTGCTGCCAGCTTAAAGTTCTATACCTCTAAAAAAAACACCCGTTAGAAGAATATTTTTTATCAATTATGGTTTGGTATAGGCAAGGCTTAATGAATTTTAAAAAACTAACCGACACCATTATTTGTAATACGTATTCTTGATACAACGAAAACAATTAAGCATACATAAACTATTATGGTTTGGTTTAGGCAGAGTTAAATTGAATTTTAAAAACTATCCAAAATTGTATTATTGGGTCAATGAAAACAAACAAGACCGACAAAGTTTAGTGTGCACTATTTATGTTGAATCTTAACAGCCTACCTCCACCCCTCGGCACTGTTATGTACTATCTTCTTAAGTCCCGTAAGTTTGAATGAAAAGCACCTACCGATGCACTATGATTAACATAGAGTACCTACTTCCGAAAGTTCTTCGTCAATGGCGTGGGGTTTCTTAATAAAAAAAAATGACAAACCTTCATCGGGACATATCTTGGCACACAGTTTTCTGAGACATTCTGTAACTTCATTTGAATTGCCGTCATCAGTTTTCTCCGCCATCGCAAATCTGAAACAAAAGATTAAAATTGAAAATAATAGGTGTTCTTTCATTTTGCTTGTGTCACTTACGAAGCCTTTTATCAGGGTGTTAAGATTCGATAAACATCTGCGTTCCAGTTGAATTTTGAAACATATTGTGGCACTTAGAGAGTAGTGCGTAGTCATACTGACTAGAAGCGTAAGCAGAGAGGTTAAGTGCATAACTTACACTGTCGAAAACGGCATCTGTAATCATTACCTTTATACTATATACAAATGGTAACCATATGACCACTAAATGTCAGTTTACTGTCAAACATAATGCAAACGTAAACAGATAATATTATATGCGAGAGAACTCTGTCATTTATGTATGAATAACTTTCATTCTAATGGTATATGTAACCATATGAATTAAAAAATGTATTGTTTCAATAGTTACTCATTTTAGTGTTTAATTTAAAATATTAATATTTTGACTCAGGAGTAAATATGTTATCCGTGGCAGCCTGTACCCTGCAAACAATCGAAAAATAGATAAATTGGCCCTAATGATAATAAGATTGTGCATCACTACGATAAATGCTTAGTTCGTACTAGTTATACAACTACTTAATATTTTTAAGAGGTTTCCACTTGGGTGATCATAAGGAAAATATAAGCGGGAGTGTCTTCAGTCACCAGAACAAAACCGGATGAGGCGTGACAGAGTGGTTGTACAATTGATCTATAGTGAATGTACAACTTATGACGCAGTAAGAGTAGTTGTCTTGTCAGGCCAATAACCTGGATCCAAATAAGCATATTATACCTTGAAAAAGAATCGTTATAATAGAACGTAGAAGCTTAATTGATAAAGTACATTGGCCGAAATCCATTGGATGGGTTTTGCAGTATGCGGTATCGTATTTTTTTCAAAATTTTTACTAGTACAGTAAATTCACGATTATCCGTGCATGAATTTAATTTTTTAAAAAATCGAAGCAAGAAAGAAACGAAGGAAGAAAAGAGTATAAGAGTTAGACGTGGTAGGGTGGAAAGTGAGGTTTTAAAGCAAATCTAATGTGATGCGATTGAGCTTCTCTAGTTGGTACGACCTACATTTGAACAGGTCCGCTATTGCGAATTAGTTTTCATGAGTGACACTTTCTCACATGGCGAGTGGGAAGGTCTATTTTCACCAAGGCTTGACCATTATAGATCAATTCAGGGTAGTGAACTTACTTTTTAGACCAAACCCAACCAAAACCTAACTTAATCTACCCTAATATAGCCTAATCTTAATGTGTGATAATGATGTATTGACATGTATGAAAATATCAAACTTTAAATTAACAACAATTGTTGTTATTATTAGACCGAAAAGCATCTGCGCCGACAGTAAAAGGTATTTAATATAATTGTCTACATGGGACGAGCTGTTTCCACTAAAAACAAAATGATAAATGGTCATGAGGTCATCTGTGGCACTATAACCCAGAAATGATGTTACACAAATAACTAGTTTCGTTCAAAATAACGATCAGCCTCAAGAGTGAAGATTATCTTAACCCTTTGGCTGCTATGATGTTGTGCAAAATCCGGTCGAAGATTGCTACCAATAATTGTCGATAAATTAAAGTATTGTATTATTTTTAGACACCTTATCACTCTAATTGATTCTGCGAAATCGGAATATTTTGAAAACACGTTTTGTAATTAGTTTATCGTTTTGAATAGATAATGAGGCTATTAGATATCCCCCGCTTCGTCTGCCTTTAAAATTAATTGAAATTCTCTTTCTCGCTCTATCATACTGACGACCACGTGTGCGAGCGAAACGAACTATCGAGTTTTTATTTTTAACAGCTATTGGAAACAATCGGTTACTTCAAAATATTATTTTAATTCCATTCGATTGCGTTAGCTAACGACACATTTTGCCTATAATACTCATATACCACCATTTGAAGAAATTCCGGGCCCAAAACATCCACCACCGACTGATGCGTTGCCAATATCATACTTTGAGTTATTTTTTACGGAAGAGTTGTGGGAACTTATTGTCTTGGAAACTAATCGATATGCTCAACAATATATAACTTCTACATCCGTATCTACTCATTCAAGAGTAAAAAAATGGTGTCCGACAACAGTAGGAGAAATGAAGGCTTTTGTGGCTATTATCATGGAGATGGTGTTAACAATACGACCAAATATTTTAGCATACTGGTCCACAAACTCCAGGTGCATTCCGTGGTTTAGGAAAATGATGGCTAGAGATAGGTTTTTACTGTTATTAAAATTTCTGCATCCATCGTACAATATGCTTGAGTTGTGAAAAAGGTCTTCATGGTGTTTGCTTATCGGAACATTTAAAATATTGCAAATGATTTTTATTTCATTATTTTTTTTATAAATGAAATTGTTTTTATATAGTATAAATCCACTTTAATTTAATAGAAAATCTACGGTCCCTTCAGGGAGTCACGATCCGTGTATTTTACTTTAGTAAATTAGAAATAAGTAAGTTAGTATTAATGCTTTCGCTGCTGAATAGATAATGAGATTTTAATTGCCCCCTTTAAAATGCACGTTAATTACATCGATCGGCCGCCTGGTCATTACGCACCGTGTGCGTCTTCCGCGTCCAAAGTATTAATTCAGTTAGTATAATCTTTAGTATTTTTAGGGAAACACTGTTCTAAAATACTTTTTCCACTGTTTCAAATGTATAATATTAAATAAAAAATTGTCATTCCACCCAGAATTTGACTGTAAGCAAATAAAAAACGAAATTTGTTTATATTGTAAACTGAAATTTGTATTTGAAATTAATGCTTTTATTATAAAAATGCTGATACGATGAAAAAAAATACAATAGTTATAAGTTCTAACCCTACCCAGTCACAAAAATATAAATCAAGTTATATTACACAACAATAAAACTAAATATATCAAAAATGTTTCATACCGCTGAAGCAGTAGTATGTTCCAAAATTAACTTAACATTTCAGGCATCAAATGCAAAACGACGATCGTTGTGGCCAATATCAAAAACAACGATATATCGTTGCGTAGCATTCTTAGGGTTAATAGACTTTTTGATAGTAGTATTTTAAAGAGTGCAGGACAACCCACCTTGTTTAGGCTCTAGATCCTAGCACGAATTGAGCAATGTGTGAATTTGATTCGGCTCTTGGATTCGAATTCGCAACCCACACCCACAGGTTTGGTGGCGGACATCCTGTCCACTGTGCCCCCAAAACCACACTCACTTTGAAGTGCACCCAACGTTCATTACGTCACGTTATACATTGTGGAGAATTAACTAGTGTTGATGGGAGAAGTAATACATATTATCATGTTGTATAACCTCTCACGTTACGTTCAGTCAGTATTCAATTTTGACAACCTTCATTGACAAATACGAGACACCAGTAAGCACACTGCATTGCTCGCATGTGTGATCATTTATTGTACACTAATGGGTATTGACTGCATGACTTTACTGTCGTTTTACACAATACGGGGAGTTGGAAATAAGCGAGTAAGTTAGTTATATGGGTAGAATGAATAGTGGAAGGAGTAAAATAAATACATAGTTTACCCACCCTATTAAAGAATTAACCGTGAAAATGGATGCTTAACAACCCTTACATAGTCGTAAGTTGCAATATAATGTAATGCATGGGATGGAAATTAAATATACAACTAGAATCAAAAATACATTATACATTATAAAGTACATACATACCAGTTTTTATTCCAAATTCACCCGTTCTTTCGTGTCTTTCGGGTTACTT
The DNA here is from genome assembly GCF_057557595.1 of Rhyacophila brunnea. Taxonomy (NCBI): domain Eukaryota; kingdom Metazoa; phylum Arthropoda; class Insecta; order Trichoptera; family Rhyacophilidae; genus Rhyacophila; species Rhyacophila brunnea. Next base: position 9,849,530 of record NW_028232904.1, on the reverse strand, counting down.
CAAATCGAAGAGAGACATTAAAAATATCAAACAACGCTACCGATTGATATCTTTGACGGAAATGTTTAATTTTATGATTTAAATTTTAAATAAACAGTTGTCAATTGTTTTTGTGCTTTATTATGGTTTATTCGATATTTTTTGGGTCAAGACTCACATTATACCTAGCCGGGAACAATTAAAAAAAAATATTGGTGATACATGAACAGGCTTCTAATTTTTTTTCAATTTAAAAATACGTTTTCGATAATGATAAAAAAAAAATTATAGAGTGTATTGCAACCTGTTAAAATTAATAATCATGAAATAAAGAAATAATTGTGTACATTCGATTGGATAGATACCTAGGTAATAATTAGGTCAAGAAGTATGGGTGACGAGCAATAAATTCTGTAAATTTTTGGTTTAGCAATAACGTCGCTATAGGATTTGTTTCCCGAATATCCATTTTTGTCGAAATCGACATTTTAATGCAGTTCAATTTCTTTTATCGTACTCTACCGAAATCATTTATAAAAAAAATATTTTTTTATCTAGGAACAGAGATATTTTTTTGAAAAACCCGAATACGCCATGTTAAGTTACAATTACTCCGTGTTGTTCTCCCGAATGTCCAACTATTCGTACCTGAATATCCAAGTTAATTTCGGTCGAAATAAATCTCTGGCTGAGTTTTTATTTCCCGAATATGACTTTTAGCCAATCAAACCGCGCTGACGCCGTGCATCTCGCTCCCACATTCACGCTGTCTAGCTCTAAAACAATCACGCCCACTTTCAAATTTTTCGGCCGTCTGGAATCCTCTTTCAAATTTCATCTTATTGATATTGTTTTTAAACTTACTATTGTTTTAATAGTGAATTCATCTAATTTGAAGAGATTGTTTATAGCTGATACATCACCAGTTTGCCCTGAACTTATAGTAAAGTTATGGAAGTGAGTATTTTAACCTAAATAACTGCATTTTGTTTTGATAAATGACACAAAATCCCAACGGTTATATGAATTCTACAGTATGACCCGGCAACTACTATGACGTAAAAAATAATTATTATTTCAAATTATTATTAATCAAACATTGTTTGTCTTTATTTTACTTTTAATCTAGGTATTTCTATGAAAATAAAGGCGATGCTATGATTTATTTTTGAATGCGCTGATAGTTAATTTAATTTAATATGTATGTTAGTAACTATTTATTTGGTGAATATTATATACTTAGGATATTGGTACCTACCTAATATTAGCAGCCAATGGTAATTAATTTATAGATGCTATTATTTTGTGTTGTCATTCCAATAGTAAATATATAATATTTATTTGGTGGTTTGTAATAAGTTTAATTGTTAATTATAGAAATATATAGGTATAATAATATACAGATATATATACATAGTTTTTTTTTTTTTTTTGAAAAAGTATTAATATAAAATTGTTAGCAAGTACGAGTAAGTACCATCAAAAAATATTGGAGAAATCCGTGACGTCGGTTAGTAATTGAAGTAGTAGATACCTACTTTTATTTAATAAACAAAAACCGATAGCCAATTAATAGTCGCTTGATTTTGAAGAATACTGATGAGCAGGTATTAACAGGCCAATAGTTAAAGTTTGTCGTCATAAGTATGTCACCTCGTAGCATAGTGGATAATTCGTGGACTTGGTCGTAAACCCAGGAGATGCAGGGACGATTCCTGCCGGGTGTCTTACTTTTTTCAAAAAGATTTTTTTCTATTGGTTTTAATATATTTTCTCAGAAGTGATTTTCAAAATTATGTATGTTCAATAATTAGAATGGTACATTCTTAAATCTTGTGAATTATTCGTTGAATAAAAAAAAAAAGATTATTAAAAACTATTTTATTACTTATTACGAAAAAAAGCGAATGCCGCATGTTAATATTACCTACGAACTTGGGTTATTACGATCATTAGGTATTTAAAGAGTAAAAGTAATCATTACCAATTATCGTGTAAATAAATATAACATTTGAGGTGCGTACTTTTTAACCACTCAGTAATCCGTGGGCCGTGCAGCAATACGCTACGGTCTTAAGTCCCGAACGTCCATGTTTTGTCCCGAATATCCATTATTCTGAGAGAGCGCTAAAAATTTCCCGAATATCCACAACGAGTACGTGTAAATAAAACGCATTTTCTGTGCATTTACTGATTTATGCCAGTATATTATTCTTGGAATCTATTCTTAGATAATGTTGCAATCATACAGTGTAGAAAGAATAATTGATACATCTACTGATATTTCAATATACGACAATGAAATTTGTTTTTCGTCTCCTGAAAAATTGACATTTGGTCTATTCGGGAAACAAATCCTATAGCGACGATAAGTACTTACCTACCTACCTACAAAATCTCCAGAGTGGCTTCGTTGGATATTATCAAACGTATAGGTTCTACCTATAATATTGTAGATATTTTATTAGGATGTAAGTTTTTTTCCATTATATTAGCGTTTGCTTGTTAGTCAATATAAATTATTTATTTTTTTCATTTAAATTATTTATTGAAAATACAGGAAATTTAAAATATAATATACAGCTATTGCCTCTTGCGTCCTGAGGTACACATATATTATGTGGACGTTATAGGTCCATTTACCTGGATAGCCCAATGTTAAAACTCCAACTTTTTTTGGGTGCATTTGTTTGAGGTCCATTTACCTGGATCACCCAATGTTAAAACTCCAACTTTTTTTGGGTGCATTTGTTTGTGCATCGTTAGTGCACGTTTGTGCACGATTTTTTTTCGTTTGTGCACATATAATAACAGAAAAATTCCAATTTCAAATTCGGTGTTCCAGCTAAACGTTTGGTCTCTAGTGCAGCGGTTTCCAACCTGGGAGGCGCGCCTCCCAGGGGAGGCGCGATCTATTGCCAGGGGAGGCGCCAAAATTTTTTAATAAATTAATTTTTATACCATAATATCTACAAATAAAATATTTGGAGCGGAGAAATTTAAAAATGGCGCTTTTGCAAACGCTCTGTTTTGGTAATGCACAAAACGACCGCTGGTTGCATGAAAACAATAACCTCAAATTTAAATGTCACTCGTAGCTAAAGTGTCAACTGAAGCGTGTAGGCAGGGTGTGATATTGTTTTTTTAAATTGTTTTTGACGTGATTTCTTTAATATAATATAACAATAATACATGTCTTCACTTTTAAATGATTTCTACGCCAGATATATTGAAGCAAACAAAAATCTATTTCCTGAGTTCTTGGTTAGTTTGCTAATGCATTTTTCATATTATTTTATTAATAGTAAAAAAGTCGCCTGCGGCGCTGCTTTGTTTCAGGGCTATTAAATATTTTAAATATATGGGTGAAAGATCCTGGCCTGTGGGCCCTATTCAGTATGTGGAGCCCATGATAGAATCCATTAATTTTTGTCAATGAACGATGATGAATTTGGTTGACTTCTATTAAAATTGATTGTGGTAATAAACAAGCTCATTCGTCGCATGAAAAAAAAATTAATTAAAAAATAAATTTAATATAAGTAAGTAGTAAAAACTTGTGTGTTAAAAAAGTGTCTGTATTATTTAATGAAATAAAGGGGGGGAGGCGCCAAGATTAGATTTTTTTTAAAGGGAGGCGTAGTAACATAAAGGTTGGAGACCACTGCTCTAGTGACTTGATACTTGAACCAATAAATTAGCTTTAATTTTTTTTTGTTAAATGCATCTGATTTAGTATATTTATGTAAACTTTGAACACGATTTTTTAAATTTTTATCTTTTATATTAAGCTAGTAATTTGATTTTGAGCGGCCGTCAAGTTTTAAAACCAAACATTTTTTAATTACACACCTTTGAGTAATTTAATTACATGATTTTTCATGAAGTTTTTATTGTCTTTTCATTTAAATTACGCGAAAAATTCGCATTTTTCCATTTTCACTAAGTACCCCGTGAAAAATCCCGAACAAAAACGACCGCATCCGTTTGGAACATCCAGTCAAAAGAGTCTATACAAAATAGCCAAAACGGTGTAATGCTCACTAAATATGTCGGTTTATAATAGACTACCTTAAAATTGATATTTTGATTACACAAAAGTGTCAAAATTACAAAAACATTCAACATTCTTAACATTTATCTTTTTATTTATGATTTTGAATAGATCAATGTCAGTTGCATACGGGAAAAGCAGTAATTAATAATTATTATTAGGTACGAGGGTGGGTCAATAATTCCTTAGAAAAAAGCATTAAAACAGTTTTTATTTTTGTATTTTTTTTTTATTTCTCAACATAATCTCCTTGGAGCTCAATACACTTGGTTAGACGTTTCTCAATTTTTTTAAACCGTCAGAAAAATAAGTTTTCGGAAGGTCCTCAAAATAAGCATTTGTCCGATCGATGACTTCTTCATTTGAAAAAAAACGTTGTCCACTTAGCCATTTTTTTAAGTTTGGGAAAAGGAAGAAGTCACTGGGGGCTAAATCTGGCGAATACGGTGGGTGGTCGACCAATTCGAACTTCAATTCTTCAATTTTAGCCATTGATCGTAAACATGTGTGAACACGGGCATTGTCCTGATGAAAGAGGATTTTTTTCCTGTTTAAATGAGGCCGTTTTTCTTCAATTTTGTTTTTTAGCTGGTCCAATAAGGATGCATAATAATCCCCTGTTATTGTTTTTCCTTTTTCCAAATAGTCAACGAAAATAATTTCACGTGCATCCCAAAATACAGTAGCCATAACCTTACCAGCTGATTTTACGGTTTTCGCCTTCTTTGGACATGGTTTGCCTTCGCAATCCACTGCTTTGACTGTTCTTTCGTCTCGGGAGTATAGTGGTGTATCCATGTTTCATCTACAGTCACAAAGCGACGAAAAAATTCATCCGGATTGCGTTGCATGAGCGACAACAGGGCTTTAGAGGCCACCACCATATTGCGTTTATTGTCGACTGTGAGCAAACGCGGCACCCATCTTGCAGAAATATTTTTCATGCCCAATTTGTCATGTAAAATAGAAATGACGCTACCTTTAGAGATCCTTGTAACCTCAATTATCTCACTCAACTTTAATCTTCGGTCACTTAACACCATATCGTGGATTTTATTGATCATTTCTGGTGTAGTCACCTCTACAGGACGTCCTGAGCGTGGTTCATCCTTTGTTGATGTACGACCACGTTTAAATTCATTTAACCAGTTATAAATAGTTGCAAGTGAAGGAGCAGATATGCCGTGAACTAAATCCAACTCATTTTTTATTTCCTTTGCTGTTAACCCTTTTATATTAAAATGTTTAATAACAGCTCTAAACTCAATTTTCTCCATTTTCCATTTTTCCATTTTCCACAAGCAAAATTTTTTTTAAATGTACGAGAAACACACAACAACCCGACCAATCTGATTGAAACTTCGCAGCATACTGAATCGGTAGTGCCGCTGCATGAAAATAAACCGCTTACAGTACTAGTCGCGCCACCTGTCGGCTTTTCTAAGGACTTATTGACCCACCCTCGTACCTACTGTTTTTTAACAATATGATCCGTAATAAAAATAAATAAGTTATTAGAATACAATTAGGTATGCATATCATATTTTTGAAAAATGCAATATATTTTTATGCAACGATATTTTCTTCAAAAGATAATATTGGAATGACATTTATATTTATTTTGTATATAGGAGTTACCTTGCAGGCACTTAACTCTTCCTAATAATATTTGCATAGGTATTATGATTTTTTTCTCTTTCTGTGTTTCTCCAGATGGTGTAACGTATGCTTGTAGTTCTGGTAGGTATTATGTTAGGTTAGTGTGTAGGTAAGTGTTAGACAAAAACTTCATATTATGCTCTTCAGAATCGATATCAAATGAAGTTTTGTAGGTACTCGTACTTTAAAAAGTTATTGCCTCTGACGGCTTCGACAATTGTTTCACGCAAATGGTTTTCTTCTGAATGTGAGTTTATGAGTTCTTAAACAACGTACCGACCTACATATCTGTTTACATTTATATTTAAATTCATCACGTTTATGAGTTTTTAAATGACATATTTGTTTACATTTAAAATGAAATAGATCACACGCAAATGGTTTTTCTCCTGTTTCGTTTTATGAACTTTAAGATAATGTTGTGCCGAGGCTCCGTATAGGTAGTCAATTTATTTAAAAGGTTATTCACCATTAAGTATCTTTACATAAGTTTGAAGATTACTCCGTCGCGAGCATCCAAATGAACATACATTGCATTTATAAGATTTTTCACGAGTATGTTCTATATATGTATATATTCATTTCATGTGTTTTAAGACAACTAAGTCGCACGCATTTATATGAATATACATCGCATTTTAAAGGTTTTCACCAGAATTGGTCATTTGTTTGTTTTTAAGATGACTAAGTTGCGAGCATCTATATGAGCATACATTGCATTTATAAGGTTTTTCACCAGTCACCAAAAATGCCGGCGCAGCTTAAGAGTTGGCCTATTGCGTCGAGGGTCTCAGGTTCTAATCCTCGGTCTGGCAAGTACGCATATTATTCGCGAGAATCTATATGAACATACATTGCATTTATTAGATTTTCTTCAGAATGCGTCATTGTGTCTTTTTAAAAATTAATTCGCTAGCATCTATATGAACACAAATCGCATTTGTGAGGGTGTGCACCAGTATTAATTGTCATTAAACATATTATAAGACTACAAGGTGTTTTTAAATGACATATTTGATTACATTTCAAATCACAATCATCACACGCAACTGGTTTTTCTCCTGAATGTGTAAGTTTATGAGTTCTTAAACAACGTATTCAATACGTTGCTGCCAAAAGTTGGTAAGTCGATAGTTTAGGTATTTTGAGCTTACCACGGATAAGATGTCTATACTTATATACGTTTGCTAGAAAAAAAAAATCAAGATCATCCGATTTTTAGAACATTGTATTTTTAGCTATTCGTTATGTTGATAAAAATACGTAACTCTTGATTTTTCAATTTCCCAACATCAAAAGACTGTAGAGATGTTTACAGTATCTAGAATAATGTAATTACATTATTTTCAACAGAAGGTATATCGAAGAAATATCAGAAACATTATCAAATTACATAAACTTATTCAATGAAAGAACTTAAAGTTCTAATGTGTAAGTTCATAATATGAACTAACACATTCAGGAGAAAACCCATTTGCGTGTGATGAATGTGATTTCCAATATAATCAAATATGTAATTTAAAAATACCTAGTAAGCTTAAAACGTATTATGGAATGGCAATACTGATAAAAAAAAACCTTATAAATGCGATGAATGTTCATATGCTCGCAAATTAGTTGTCTTCTCCTCTCTTCTTGGTTGTATACTCATGGCTGATGATCTTTACCACTTTTTAATTTTGTCAGTGGATTTTAGTTAATATATTATAGTAAAAAAAATATTTTTAATTTTTTTTTGTGATCTTAATAATATTTATTGAACAGAAAAATGCACAAATATTTTTTCTCATGACTGGTTCTATCTCGGGTCTCAAGAGGATAGGGAAAAGTCTATGATTTTAAATCATTTGCTGTGCGTGACAATGGATCAGGAGCATTATATTCTCATGATTGTCTATGGTTAATAATTGACAGCTGTCAAAACAGAATTAAAACACAAAACAAGAGGTAATAATAATATTATTGGGTACTGTTCGGTTATCAGGAATACAGCGGCAAACACATTTTGAAAATAACTGATAAACTGGATTATTTGTTAGGTTAACCTAACCTAACGTAACCTAACCCAACCTAACCTAACCTAAACTAACCCAAACTAACAAATAATCCAGTATATCGGATATTTTCAAAATGTGTTTTCCGCTATATTCCTGATAACCAAACAGTACCTAATATTATTATGGGTAGGTATGGATAATGTAACCATATGTCCAATTTTTAGGTAGCTTATCCTGTAGCGCGAAAAACCAAATAATCAATAGAAAAGCACAGGTAGAAAAGGTTTTTTCTCTTATTTAAGAAGTACTGGCAAGAATTTCATTCTTATTTGAAATCAAAACCAAATATACTTTGTTCTTTAGAAAAATATGAGAACACATAAATTGTTTATTTTTAGGTGTTCATTGACGTTCTTTTCATTAATAAATAAACATGAAGAAATATGCGTTTTACATACACATACTATTAGGTACCTAAAAATTAGTAAAGGTTCCGTTTTGAGGAAAAAAAATAAATGGTCACGTTAGGTATGGATAATTTTCACCATGGCTCAGAATCATATAGTTAATATAGCCACATATATTTATACAATATCATTATCATACTGCAAACATAACAAAGATTTTCGGAATAATTTGGACTAATGATTTATTTTCACCCGGTGGTCACGTGACGTACTCACTCTATTATTATTTATTACCAACTATTTGAACTATTACTAGCTTCTATTTTCTATACAATATAAGATGCCTTCGCGTTAATAAGATTTGATCTCGATAATTATTTATGGTTTGCATTACAATAAGTGAGTGACAATATTGAAAACATAATTATCAAGAAAAAATATGATTCATGATGTTGAGCGAAGTTTCAAAACAATGCAAGCAGTGCAATGCACTTCGTCCCCTTATTGCAGAACTAGCCAAACTGATTTTTTGTGATTTTTTTTTTATTTGATAGAAAAAATCCTTTTTTGATTCTCTATTTGGAGTCCGAACAGGCGTATCTGAATTATCAATATAAAAAAAGTTATCAGCTTAGATCATTCCAAGCCTAAATTCATTCTTAAAAATATTTTGGAACTAAATTAGCCTAACTGACGGTAAGCTAGTTCTGCACGCAAAAGTACACCTACACGTTGGCAATATCGCCTCTTTCTATTGCAGTTAGGATTTATTTGTACTAGTTCGCTGTCAATGTCAACAGCCAACGTAATTACGCTGATGCTGTAATTACCGACAAGTATTGCAATTATTCTATGGACCATCTAGTGGCTCCTTCCACATCTAATTCGGTTGATGATGATGAGATAGTTAACACATTTTCTACCGAAATCAGTGGCATGACTGGAGTTCAATCAACACCAAATCGATTGATCCCGCTGACTCCAAATAACGAAGGAGAAATCAGTGCCACAGTGGCCCACTTTACATTAGAACAACGAGGTAATTATGAGTTTTATTGTTCACTTTTACAACAAAAATAAACACTTTCTTGACTGAAATAAGAACTGCAATTTGCTTCTATCCCGCACATTAGCTCAATGATGTATATATTTTCAGACTCTGTAATCATCGACAAGGTTTGCAATAATTTTATGGATGATCAAGAGGTTCTTTCGACATCTGATTCCTTTGATAATGATGGGAAAGTGGACCCATTTTCTACCGACAGTGTATCAGACTATGAACCACCACAGCATTCACTATCATCACACAGTGATGAAAACTCATCAAATGGTATTGGTAATATTGTAAATCGACTTTCAGCACCTGTCCTAGAGGTGTATAACTCAAGTCCAGCAGGGAAAAAAGACTAGGAAAAGACATCGTAATGAAGCTCTGTGGCGCAGAAATGTAATAAAAAAGTAGCGAAATTCTGGAAACGAATTTATAAACTGGAAAAACAATGTAATATGTGAGCGTCAAATGAAGGAACCCTCTCAAACATGCAAATTTGGTTGTTCTATAAAAATTACCCAAGGAGGGTTGCAATATTTCATCAGTTTTGGAATTTAGGTGATATAAATAATCAACGTGAACCGCTTCGTTGAATTTAATAAAAAAAAAGAACTACAATTGATATAAGTGAAGGTCGAGAAAGAAGTCATCGTAAAATGACTGACAACTCAAATTTTCTTTCAGAAGATCTTAACAAGATTAAAATATGCCAATTGTTTTTAAACTCATTGAGCATACGTTATCAAATGGTTAAGACTGCTGCAAAGAATTCATACCACCTTAATTCAAGCACGGTTGCTGATGACAGCAGAGGGTTGCAGAGGATATTTGCGGTAAGCGACCACATGAAGCAAAACGTGAGGGATCACATTAACAGCTTTTCTACAGTAAGCAGCCATTATTGCCGAAAAAAGACCACGAAGCAGTACTTGGATGCAGCATTAAATATAACAAAGATGTTTGACCTATATAAAAAGGACTACGAAGGAAAAAGCTTGACAGTAGCCATTGCTTCAATGTACCTACATATAGAGGCATATTTTGTAATGAATTTAATTATTCTTTACTCCGAAGAAGGACCAGTGTGACTTTTTCTTGAAATATGAGCAGAGCAGTAATGAAGAAAAAGATATTATGAAAGCAGAATATTATGATACTCATTTAAAAAATAAAGAAATTACCCGAAAGTTAAAATAAATGTCAAGGAGCAGGCAAACTTAAATAAAACGTTCCTATTGCGCAACAAGTCTTACAAATCCCAGAGCAGAAGCCGCACAACTATACTATAAACATAAACGAAAGTATGCCACATACAATCTCAGTATTCATGATCTAGGATCACAACAAGATCATTGTTTTATGTGGCATGGATCAATTGGAATGAGAGGAGTGTGTGCAATTTGGAAGCTGTGTCTTTGATTTCATCAAACAACAGGTATCAGAAGGGATAAAAGAATTCATATTTTTTTCAGATAATCGTGCTGGAAAAAATTGTATCCATTTCATGTACTGTATGTACATGTTCTGTGCGGCCAATTTCTCTTGTAAAATAACACATATCTTTTCAGAAAAAGGTCACACACAGAATGAAGTTGATTCGATTCATAGTGTTATTGAAAAGGCTGCCAAGAAAATACCAGTATATACACCGAGCTAGTGGTATTCAATAGCACGATCAGCATGTAGGAAGAGACCCTACGCCTACATTGCTTGAAATCAACAACCAAAAATTGGGATTAGGATGAACGTGGAATCAAATTTTCTTGGCAAAAGATAAAACGAATCTCAGTAATGCCAGAAAATCCACACACACTCCAAATCGAGTACAACTTGAAGATTTGCCTGCACCAGTTAATACAGCTGAGCGTAGCCGTGGACCACTAATTCAAAAGATAACTGACTTCAAATTGATGCCAGTAAGAAGTTCGGTCATACCAATAGCTAAGCTAAAACATTGTGACCTAATGTATCTTTGCCCGGAGAAAATAATCCCTGTTGACTACCATTCTTTCTATACAGGACTGATCACCTCACCACAAGAAGTGAATAGGGATGAAACCGACAGTGATTAAATTAAAAATAGTGCTTATGAGTAATAGGTTTTATTGCCTTTTCATTTATATAACTTCTTGAACTTTAACTTTCATTAATAACTACCCATTAATAAGTACCCATGTTCATTGAAGTGTTTGGTAGATTTTGTGAATAAAAAAACTATGTCTTGAGATTTAATTTTTATTTTGTAGTGCTATACAAATTTAGCCTAACTTCCTAATGCGCTTAAGGTACCATTTTTTATTGCCTTATGTTCGCGTTCAAATACCTTAACTCAATTAAGATAGTTCTGATCTGAATTATTATAGTACAACTATATCCTAATAGTTATGCAGAACAAGCTTAACTCAAATAAGATAGTGCTGATTTCAAATACTGTAGTGCAAAAGTAGCCTATCTGCATAAAATATGTGACGGAATATACTTTTTGGTATTTTTTTTTCACATAAACAAAGCATTTAACCAATGCATTATCATATATTTAAATCAATTTTTTTATATTTACAGTTTTCAAATAAATGATGAAATAAAGTTTAAAAGTGCTCTCCTGTAAAATGTCCAAAAATCAGTTAGGCTAGTTCTGCAATAAGGGGACGACTTGTATGATGTTAGACCAGCCGCTGCTGCTACCTGCCTATTTATTTTTGGCTATAGAAGAGTAAAACAAAAATCATAAAAAAATAGGTAGGTACACAACATCTGATGATTAGAGTATTTCCACAAAACTATCAAACATCGGTCTCTTTAGGTACATACGTGAAGGTTTGAGGAGCTGACATTTCGAAAGCCGCCTTGTGAATTTTTTTGCCTGTACAATAAACCGCCATTGTGAGTCGATGTTGACACGTTCTAACAAGCCGACCGTATTGTCTGCTTCAAGGAAAACCGTCACTGCTCTCAAAAGTTGTAATATTCTCATTTGTTCCTCCGTTTAGGTACTGCCTTTGCAATGTGCATGGCCCCCATAGGGGGGAGGGGCTGACAAGGTTCTAGCCTGGGGTTCCAGGTTCACGGGGGCCCCGGCGTGGCAGGTCAACCAGATAAGTGAAATAAAGACAAATTACAAATTTGCTCTAATAGTATAAAAGTGGGATTATTAACATTTTTGAAATAACATGCGATTGTGAGATGCAATTTTTGATTATTGTGTGTCAATACTCGACAACTAATTAATTATTCCTAACCCGACAACTAACCATAATTCAAATGGATGTATTAAAAAATACAAAAAATCGCTAAACATACAATAAATAAATACCATTAATTTTACCTTGAACACCATTTTGAAAATGGTTCTTTAAAGCAGTGCTTCTCAAACTTTTTCTTACCACGGCCCCCGAAATCATAAAATAAAAATCCAAGGCTCCCCATCACAAATTTTTTAGTATTCAGTAACCAACAGTACTTTATTTACCATTAATTATTATTATAAGTACATTTTTATTAAAAATAATAGAACATTTCATTTTCTAGCTTATATAGCAAAAATTTAAAAAAAAATTACTTAAAATTTATTACAGCCACAGCCTACAAACACAATTTAGTGAGAGAAAAAATTTTTACATGATAAATCAATATCTGCTACAATGTCTGAAATGATAATTCGTAGGGTTTGCTCCAAAGTCACCATTGAGAGAGATGACCTGTGTTTATTTTGTATTACCAGTAATATGAAAATGCTGTTATGTATAACATACTTATGTTGTCGCAATTAGGTCAATATAAATTGTGTATAATATTTTATTTAACTAAAAACTCTAAATAATTTATAAATATTAGTAGATTATTTATCCATATCGGATAAAGTATTGTGATCGCGTGAAAATTCTGAGATTTTTACTGATTTGTATCAGGTATCGTTCAGTGATCACATTTTTAAGATTTTTTTTCGAATACTGAAATATTTCGCGGCTCTCTGGCAGGAGCTCCGGGCCCCCCCAGCAGTGACGTCCCTAGTGAAAATGCCGCCCCTAGGCAGTGCCAAAATGCCGCCAATTTTTTTTATACAGTAGGTACCTACCTACTTTATCATCCATTCATGACTCCAATATCTAAGAAATATATTCTATGGATACATTACTAACAATAGTAACAATATAGGTATCTTGCACTAAATCTAATTTAAATGCCATTTAGAAATTTGCCAAATAGACAATATTGCGTGTCTACGGTTTCACTTGTCATTGCTGTTCACCAAGAACGTGATGTCCATGGACAATGGAAGTAAACTAGATATCGCGAACCCGACAAAAAATCCTGTTAAAACTTTTATAGTACTTAATTAATACATTTTGTTTCCAACCAGTGAGCTGAATTTTTTAATGAATTTTTCTATTTATTATATACCTACTTAGTGATTCTCCTCGATTTGCCCCCCTTTGGGTAACTGCCGCCCCCAAGCGACGCTCAATCTGTCTACCCCCACGGGACGTCACTGCCCCCCAGGGGGCCTCGCCTCCCAGTTTGAGAAGTACTGCTTTAGAGAATCTAGAATTTCTTTAGGTATGCCCCCAATATTGAAGCTCGATTTGATATAAATAAAAAGGATTTTAAGTTATACACATTTAACACAATTTATAAATATAAAAAATATTAAAACTATGAATTAGTCAAAAATCTCTACGACAAAACATAGAAAACTTAATAAACTAAATTTTAATAATAAATATGACCATAAAATATAAATAATAATAAGATGGGGTCCTTTGACAAATTCACATTTAATATAAAATATTTTTCGGTTCTAGTCGGTTATGTGAAATACAGCGGCAAACACATTTTGAAAATACTAAATGCTATTCAGTGCACTGGGTCTGCGAAAAATACATAAGCGTTTCCTACATACATAAGGATTTCGGCATTCGGGATTTCGGCTTTAGGGATTTAAGCTTTCGGGATTTCGGCCATTCGGGATTTCAGCATTCGGGATTTTGGCCTTCGGGATTTCGACCCAAACCCAAAAATTACTACAGAAACAATAATAATTAATTATGTTATGCAATGTAGCGACATCCCTAGGCAAAGTGTCTCCCTTAGGCCAATGACATTCTACCTACTCGAATCAGAAACAACAGTACCAACAGTAAAATTTAGTACCTACCAATTCAAGTGGTACACATTATTATAGACAATTTATATTTGCTCCGCCATTTTGGAATATAGGGGCTCCTCGATTAATTTGAAGGGGCTTAATATCTTAAAAACTACCTACCGTTAGTATATGCTAGGGTTCGCGAACCTTTTTACGTACCTTCGCTTGTCAAAATTTCCCAAATATTATTTTTCGACTGTCTGACGTGCCGATGGGGGAAAAAATAGTTTTTAAGAATTATATTAAAAAATATGTTCTAACTATCACTCACAGAACATAGCACACATAGCTTTATCACTTTATTCAATTACGCCATACATTTCGGTCCACCAATTTTGAAACTGTCTGCCAGAATGACTACTACCTACTAGGTCCGCCAAGTTTTTATTACTTATTTGGTACAACCATATTAATGGGTAGAAATGAAATTGTTTGTTACTGTATTACTTAGTTTGGTTCTTTACGCACAAATTGACACAAGAATTGCTCCGATCAGATGAGGTATTCTAGTATTCTATATCGATCAAAATCAGAGATTCGCGGCGCGAATTCCCCCACCGCCTGGTGAGGTTAGTGCGATAATAATATTATAAGTGCCGCATAAAGTCTAAAGACCGATCTATGCAATTATATATTAACATTAAACGTAATGCCCATTCTTAAAGAGTATTTGCCTGCTATTTTTTATAGGTATAATGCGATATGTCATTTATTATTATTATAGGTTTTATATTTCTCTTCAAAATAAAACATTCGCGTGCCATCCAAAATCATCTCGCGTGCCACTAGTGACATGCGTGCCATAGGTTCGCCATCACTGGTATATGCCAATTCATCATGCCGAATTCAATATTTTTATACAGCAGTGCACAATTTGTTGAATTTTCCGAGCTATGTCGCCGGATATAACATATAACTCAAGAGGAGTGTAATAAGGGTGTATGAATCGAAAACGAGGTCAATCAGTTATTTTTTTCTTAATAAGTTGTGTAATCTAAAATGATCATAATCTATGTGTTATCAATTCTTATGTTTGCGATATGATTTAATAACACTATAAAGTGAATACTGAAGATTATTCATTAATGAAATTTGTCCGCGATAATTGAATTAGTTTTTAGGTGAATGTTTTTTCGAATCATTATCATTTTAATATTTTTTAATATAAGTACATCAAGGCATCAGTGGGATAGCAATAAACGTAAGTTTTTAGTAATTTTAATTAAACTATCTACCTAGAATTATTTTGGAAGTTCGTGCCTAGAAAAAAATATCACAATTTGAGAACATGCAATAAAATTCTACACTCATGTGTAAATCTGCATTGTTTTAAATATCTAAATATGGCGAAGATTCCAATATATCTTGAGGATTCTCTGAAGCTAGCTCTAAGCCATGACTTGCCTAATTGGTTTATATCGAACTGTTTTAAGGATTTAAGCAACTATACTTTATTATCATGTTTTCCATAAAAACAGTCAAATATAATATGTTTGTTTAAGTTGAAGATGGAAGAGTGAAGGTAGATCATCATCAGATTTGATAAGGGATATCAGTTGCGAAAAAAGAAATATAAATATATTTAAATAACCTGAGAATATTTTAAATACCAACAGAGCTATCCATATCTAAGCATTGAATTGAGAATTTACATACATATAGATATACTGTATCCAAGTCTATCGAATCTGCAACCGACACATGAAAACAAAGGCTTGGTATAATAAATTAATGTCGTTTGTCGATAGCACGTCTTTGCGTATATTGTGTAATGGCTGTTACTTTACGTACAGTGGGTACGAAGCCATATCACTTTTTAACGCAAGTTCTATTCGAGATTGGGCATCACCTATTTGTAAAATATCTTTTATAAAATAATATAAAAGGTAAAATATAATATTTAATGTTCAGTAGATTGTGTCAGTAAAATACTGAAGATGAAACCAATTCAAATTCAAGTTCCTTGACCATGGCCGTGTTCAGAATTTTGTACGAATGCAGTTCGCCGTATCACACTTCACCGTGAAATGTTGTATCGGAAATATATGGTCATATATTAAAGACCATCCAACCTCTTTGGGTCGTATTATAGTACTGAGATAAAATTCAAGTCTAAATAAAACACGGTTCCAGGAAGCCAGTGGCAAACAAATTTTGAAAATAGCCGATACCTACTAGATTACAGTACTCTCTCAGTAATCCGCCATCCCAAAAACCAGACAAGTGTCCAATTAGTGAAAACGGCGGATTATAGTGCATACATACAAAATATTGTAAAAATTAAGACAGGTATTTCGTAAAAATAATTTTTATTGAGAAATTTGTAACAAATTTGTTGCAAGTTACGGTTTTTTATGATCAAAATCAATTATGTATTAAATTTTACATATTGATTATACACTAAGTTTATTAACTGCATACATATTAAACCACTTGTTCAGTGTTGTATTTTTTTTTTCTGAATATTGTTAGAAGATTGTGTCATCTCGTAATTTATGCAACATGATTAATGTGTTAACGGTTGCATTATTTTGCAGTCTGAAAGCGAACGTCGAGGTGTGATAACGTCAATTTGTTTCGTGATGGTGACGGGGGTATTAATTCTTAAATCGTGTAAAAATGACTAAAAACGTTACCCATTTACTTTAAAAATAAATGAATATATTATTATTGTTACTAATAGAACAATAGTGCTCACCACCACCCGTCATATATGCACAACCGTGGATATGCACGGCCGCTTTCTATGACGCTTTAAACGTGTCTGAAAGAAGTGATTTGAAGTGCTCATTCCGTCCCGAGACGAAACCGCACGGGACTGATGCTGCAACCATGCTCCGTAGTGCTTAAAGAAGAAAGTTAAGAAAGAAAATTTTTGTTTTTTGGACTGGCTCTGCTGTCCGCTGACGTTAGCGCTTTGTGTACCCGCATACTGAGTGCCACGAATTGAAATGGATGAGTCTACAGAAGAGTCGGGACTATCCCGCTCCCCATACGACGCTGCAAATTTCTCAAATGCCGCAAAGTTGGCCTCGGTTGCTACCAGATATCCATGACCAATTAGGCCCGTGTGAGGACGGACCCTGGCAAACAGCTCCGCTCGTTCGAATTCCATAAGCGGGCAATCCCAGAGGATGTGTTCAACATCTTGGTGGTCATGCCCGCAGGTACAACCCGGCCCATCTACTATCAAGCCAAACTCGTGGAGTCTGGCGGCGAAATTGCCATGGCCGGTGAGGAACTGGCTAATCCAGTGCGAAGGTTGGAGTCTTCTAGTTTGGTGCCTGCAAAATACGTCTGGAAAAAAACGGTAAGTGAGTCGCCCCTCGGGGGAGGCGGTCCACCTCGCCTGCCATGCCGCAAATGTAATTGTACACAATGTCACTTACGGATCTCTGCGGTGGTGTCAGATGGACACCGGCGAGTGTTGTGCTGATCCCCCTCAAGAGGAGGGTGATCGATCCCCTGACTTGGACGTGCAGATCGAGAGGTAGCACCCCCGCGAGTAGGTACGGCAAGCGCGTCAGTAGAAGTTGTGCGGTAGGCTTTGGTAAGCGAGATCAGCGCAAGTCGCTGCCCGCTTAAAAGTGCGCGTCTCACGAGAGTTAAGGAATTTACTCGGGAATGTCAAATGCTGGAGGCGTAACCGGCAATTCCCATGAAAATTGCGCCGTATGCAACCTTAAGGGCTCTAGGCTTAAGTCCCCAATTGCTGCCCGCCATTCGAGCCATTCTCTGATAAGCCGAATTGGCCTTAGAGACGGCCGTCTTGGCGTGGTGAACGAAAGACAGCTTGTCATCAAGAATTACTCCCAGATACGTAACCCTTTCGGAGAAACGCACTGAGGTCTGGCCAAAACGAACCGTGGGCGGCCGTCGAGTTATGTTGACCCGAGAACCATCCCTGAGGAGGACAGCTTCCGTCTTGCTCGGGGCAAAGGTCAGCTTGTTCAGCAACCCCCAATTAAGGATTCTGCCCAAGGCGTCCGTGGCTGCACGCTCAAGTGCCGGTCGGCTCGTCGCCCCAACAAGCAGGAGCAAGTCGTCGGCGTACGCAATGAGCGTGCAGCCCGGAGGCAGTGGCAGGGACAGAACGTCGTCAAACAGTATGTTCCACAAAAGGGGTCCCAGGACGGAGCCCTGGGGACACCCCATGGTGGTCTTCCTGTGAATCAGGCTGGGGCCGGGAGTCGTAGGTTATCTCTCTATTGCTGAAGTAGCTTTGAACCAAGGCAAAGTGGTCCCCGGGGATCTGTCTCAGCCGAAGCTTTGCCAGAACCAAGGGCCACCACGCAGTATCAAACGCGCCCGCAATGTCGAGAAAAATCCCGGCAATGAGGTACTTGCCATATCTCTCCACAGAATCGATCACAAAGTGAATCGCATCCTCGGTAGATTTTCCGGGTCTAAACCCAAATTGTCTTTGCGAGATTGGACAGTTTTCCGACAGGTGGGACTCAATCATGCTGTTTATCAATCTTTCCAATATCTTCCCGGAGACGGGAAGGAGCGTAATCGGTCTATACGCTTTCGGGTCACAAGGAGGGCGATTGCCGGCTTTGGGGATCACCGTGAGGTGGCCCTTCTTCCAGCAGTCAGGGAATATGCCACTACTCATGCATTTTTTGTAGAGTTGCGTGATCTCGTGTGAGGCAAGAGACCACGCCCTTCTCGCTAGCGCGTTATCTATGCAGTTCAGCCCCGGGGCTTTGCCGGTCGGGAGGCTGGCAAACAGGATCCCTAGTTCGGACATGGTAGTGGCTGCGGATCGCGGAGTGTTTAAGAGGAGCAGCGCATAGACGCGAAGCTGCTGAAATCAGTCGTTGTCAATGTAGAGCGACTCGTTGTCCTGCGGGATAAGAGCATCCAACAGGACTGTGGCGGACTCTTCAGAGCTATTGGTGAATGATCCGTCGGGGCGCCGTACCGCCGACATGACTTTTCCGGGCCGTGAGCCCAGCTTCATCACGCGGAAGGGGGGGGCCCACGGATCATTGCCACCCATTTCAGTGACGAACTCCCACCCTTTTCAGAGTCTTTCAAGGCATTTTTTTCATGGTAAACGACGGCTAAAAAGTTACGAAAAAAACATGTTTTTTCACGTTAAAAATACATTCGTTTTTTGCAGTCATTTAAGGCCCTTTTTTGTGTTAAATACACGCCTAAAAAACACCACAAGCACATGCTTATTCACGTAAAAAAGATTTCATGTTGAAAAAAACCAATGTTTTCAGGGTTAAAATACGTGCGTTTTCAGACTCTTTCTAGGCATTTTTTTCATGTTAAAAGACGGCTAAAAAATTACGCAAAAAGGATTTTTTTCACGTTAAAAATACATTCGTATTTTAAAGTCATTTAAGGACTTTAATCCATGTTAAATACACGCCTAAAAAGACACCAAACGCACATGTATTTTCACTTAAAAATATTTCATGTTGAAAAAAACCCATGTTTTTCAGGGTTAAATTAAGTGCGTTTTAAAACTCTTTCCAGGCATTTTTTTCATTGTAAAAGACGGCTAAAAAGTTACACAAAAAAGCATGTTTTTTCAAGTTAAAAATACATTCGTTTTTTGCAGTCATTTAAGGCCTTTATTTTATGTTAAATTCACGCCTAAAAAGACACCAAAAGCACATGCTTTTTCACGTAAAAAATATTTCATGTTGAAAGAAACCCATGTTTTTCAGGATTAAATTACGTGCGTTTTCAGAGTCTTTCTAGGTATTTTTTTCATAGTAAACGACGGCAAAAAAATACGCAAAAAGCATGTTTTTTAACGTTAAAAATACATTCGTTTTTTGCAGTCATTTTTTTGATGTTAAATACACGCCTAAAAAGATACCAAAAGCACATGTTTACTCACGTAAAAAAGATTTCATGTTGAAAAAAATTTCTAGGCGTTGCCATTGTTACAAATTTATAATAAACAAACGTTACATACATACTTCGAAATATTTTATAGCGTTGCTTTGGTAATAAACAAAAATTTATAGGCGTTGCCAAGGTAACAAATTTATAAAAAACAAACGATACATACATACTTCGAAATATTTTATGGTGAACTATGGCAATAAACAAAAAAATCTAGGCGTTGCTATGGTAATAAATTTATAATAAACAAACCTAACATACATACTTCGAAATATTTTATTGCGTTGCTATGGTAATGAATAAAAATTTCTAGGCGTTGCTATGGTAACAAATTTAAATCAAACAAACCTAACATACATATTTTGAAATATTTTATAGCGTTGCTATCGTAATAAACAAAAATTTCGAGGCGTTGCTATGGTAACAAATTTATAATAAACAAACGTTACAGACATACTTCGAAATTCTTTATTGCGTTGCTATGGTAATCAACAAAAATTTCTAGGCGTTGCCATGGTAACAAATTTATAAAAAACAAACGTTACATACATACTTTAAATATTTTATGGCGTTGCTTTGGTAATAAATAAAAATTTCTAGGCGTTGCCTTGGTAACAAATTTACAATAAACAAACGTTACTTACATATTTCGAAATATTTAATGGCGTTGCTATGGTAATCAACAAAAAATTCTAGGCGTTGCCATGGTAACGAATTTATAATAAACAAACCTAACATACATACTTCGAAATATTTTTTGGCGTTGCTATGGTAATCAACAAAAATTTCTAGGCGTTGCCATGGTAACAAATTTATAACAAACAAACCTAACATACATAGTTAAAAATATTTTAGGACGTTGCTATGGTAATAAACAAAAATTTTTAGGCATTGCCATGGTAACAAATTTATAAAAAACAAACGATACATACATACTTCGAAATATTTTATGGCGTTGCTATGGTAATAAACGAAAATTTCTAACCGTTGCTATGGTAACAAATTTATATTAAACAAACCTAACATACATACTTCGAAAAGATTAATGGCGTTGCTATGGTAATAACCAAAAATTTCAAGGCGTTGCCATGGTAACAAATATATAATAAACAAACGTTACATACATACTTTGAAATATTTTATGGCATTTCTTTGATAATAAACAAAAATTTCTAGGCTAAAAAACAAACGATACATACATACTTCGAAATTTTTATGGCGTTTCTTTGGTAATAAAAGAACATTTATAGGCGTTGCCATGGTAAAAAATTTATAATAAACAAACCTTACTTTCATTTTTCGAAATATTTTATGGCGTTGCTTTGGTAATTGAAAAAAAATACTAGGCGTTGCTATGGTAACAAATTTACAATAAACTAACGTTACATACATACTTCAAATAATTTAATGGCGTTGCTATGGTAATAAACAAAAATTTCTAGGCGTTGCACAAGGTAACGAATTTATAATAAACGAGCGTTACATACATACTTCGAATAATTTTATGGCGTTGCTGTGGTAATAAACAAAAATTTATAGGCATTCCTATGGTTACAAATTTATAATGAACAAACGTGACATACATACTTCGAAATATTTTATGGCGTTGCTATGGTAATAAACGAAAATATCTAGGCGTTGCTATGGTAACGAATGTATAATAAACAAACCCAACATACATACTTTGAAATATTTAATGGCGTTGCTATGGTAATAATTGTATAATAAACAAACGTTACACACAAATTTAGAAATATTTGTAGGCGTTGCTATGGTAATAAACAAAAATTTCTAAGCGTTGCTATGGTAACAAATTTGTTAATAAACAAACGTTACTTACATACTTCGAAATATTTGAAGGCGTTGCTATGGTAATAAACAAAAATTTCAAGGCGTTGCCATGGTTACAAATTTACAATAAACAAACGTGACATACATACTTCGAATAATTTTATGGCGTTGCTTTGGTAATAAACAAAAATTTCTAAGCGTTGCTATGGTAACAAATTTGTTAATTAACAAATGTTACATACATACTTCGAAATATTTGAAGGCGTTGCTATGGTAATAAACAACAATTTTTAGGCGCTGCTATGGTAACAAATTTACAAGAAACAAACGTGACATACATACTTCGGATAATTTTATGGCGTTGCTATGGTAATAAACAAAAACTTCTAAGCGTTGCTATGGTAACAAATTTATAATAAACAAACTTAACATACATACTTCGAAATGTTTAATGGCGTTGCTTTGGTAATATACATAAATTTCTAGGCGTTGCTATGGTAACAAATTTGTTAATAAACAAACGTTACATACATACTTCCTAATATTTTGTGGCGTTGCTATGGTAATAAACAAAAATTTCTAGGCGTTGCCACGGTAACAAATTTATAATAAACACACCTAACATACATATTTTGAAATATTTAATGGCGTTGCTATGGTAATAAACAAAAATTTCTAGGCGTTGCACAAGGTAACGAATTT
This sequence comes from Rhyacophila brunnea, assembly GCF_057557595.1. Classification (NCBI taxonomy): domain Eukaryota; kingdom Metazoa; phylum Arthropoda; class Insecta; order Trichoptera; family Rhyacophilidae; genus Rhyacophila; species Rhyacophila brunnea. The sequence continues at coordinate 9,826,870 of NW_028232904.1, read as the reverse complement.
ATAATAAACGAGTGTTACATACATACTTCGAATAATTTTATGGCGTTGCTATGGTAATAAACAAAAATTTATAAGCATTGCTATGGTTACAAATTTATAATAAACAAACGTGACATACATACTTCGAAATATTTTATGGCGTTGCTATGGTAATAAACGAAAATATCTAGGCGTTGCTATGGTAACGAATGTATAATAAACAAACCCAACATACATACTTCGAAATATTTGATGGCGTTGCTATGGTAATAAACAAAAATTTCTAGGCGTTGTTATGGTAACACATTTATTATAAACACACGTTACATACATACTTTGAAATATTTTATGGCGTTGCTATAGTAATAAACAAAAATTTCTAGGCGTTAAAATGGTAACAAATTTATAAAAAAACAAACAATACATACATATTTTGAAATATTTTATGGCGTTGCTATGGAAATTAACAAGAATTTTTAGGCGTTGCTATGGTAACAAATTTATAATAAACACGCGTTACATACATACTTTGAAATATTATATGGCATTGCTATGGTAACAAATATACAATAAACAAACGTGACATACAAACTTTCTAATATTTTATGGCGTTGCTATGGTAATAAACAAAAATTTCTTGGCGTTGCCAAGGTAACAAATTTATAATAAACAAACGATACATACATACTTCGAAATATTTTATTGCATTGCTATGGTAATAAACAAAAAATTCTAGGCATTGCTTTGGTAAAACATGTGCTTTTGTTGTCTTTTTAGGCGTGTATTTAACATGATATGAAGGCCTTAAATGACTGCAAAAAACCAATGTATTTTTAACCTAAACAACCATGCCTTTTTGCGTCACTTTTTAGCTGTGTTTTAAGGGGGGACATGCTCGTCGAAGGTCAAAATTGAGTTTTTATTGTATTTTCAAACCATGATCCTGGACACTCGTTAAACGTTGTAAATAATCTATTTATATAATTTTGAAGCCTTATTATCCTTTATAGTTATTTTAAACATTTGATGACTGCATAAAGTATTTTTGTTACATAAAATAGTATTCTTTTAAACCTCTCGCTCTAGTGTTTTAGAATATAGTCATATTTCGGTACATAACTGTGCAGTGGTGTTAAAATTTTTTACATTTATTAATTTTTAAACGCATTTATAAAACCATTAGTATAATTTATTACGAGATAATTTTTGTAAAATATTCACGATAAAAAATTATATTGATGATCTCTGTGATCCCAAATTTGACAAGAATTAGGCATTTTATTATTCAAAAATCGTCAAGATTAACACATTTGAAGATAATTCTAAGGATACTTATTATAAGCTATGTTTTTGACCATTCAAGTGTGATATACATCTTATGAATAATGATCGCTTTATAATAATTATTGACCTAAGAATAAGTTAGTGTTTTTTTGAAATACTCCATTTCTTTTGTCATTCCCCAGTGGTTAAGCTACAACATACGGCCGTAGCCATAAATTGACAACTTATAATTGAAGTAGGGAGTAAAATGATATTAACGCGCGTGTTTGAACATGTATGTATGTTAAAAAATAAAAAAAAATTTGGTTAGGTCGGTTAGGCCTGAATCTATCCACTGCTGGATGAAGGCCTCTTCAACCTGCTTCCACTTATCTCTGTCTTGTGCATTGCGTTGCAACGTACTTCCGCAGAACTTTATCATTTCATCGATCCAGCGGCCTCTTGGTCTACCTTGCGGACGTTCTGTACTTCTTGGATACCACTGGATGACTAGATTTGTCCAACGATTGTCTCTTCTTCGAGCTATGTGTCTAGCCCATCTCAATTTAAGGCTTTTAATAAACTCTATTACATCGCAAACCCTTGTCTGCTTCCTTATCCACTCATTCCTCTTTTTGTCCTTTCGCGTTATGCCCAGCATGCACCTCTCCATACCACGTTGTGCTACTCTAAGTTTCTGGATCTCTCTTTTATTTAGGGTCCATGTTTCACACGCATATGTGATCACGGGAAGCACATACTGGTTGAACACTTTGCGCTTTAGGCACAGTGGAAGGTCACTTTTGAAGACATTATTCAGGTGGTCAAAAGCACTCCAGCCTAGCTTTACTCTGCGAACAATTTCATCAAATGTACATCCATCTATGGACACTTCTTATCCCAGATAGATGTAGCATTTCACCTGTTTGAGCTGAGTGCCATTGACGAGGATCTCTTTTTGGCCCGCAAAGCAGTTGATCATGACTTTCGTCTTTGTTACATTTATTTTCAAACCTACTTTGTTGCTTACTTCAGCGAATTCCTGCATTCTGCTTTGGAGGTCTCCTGAGTCTTCTGGGCATAAACCCAGGGGTCCGAACCTCCCGCCATGCTGAGAGTTCCACAAGTGGTCTTTTTCGTCTTTAACGATTGCTTTCTTGTACTACTTGTCAAGCGGAGCCATGCATGGTTGCAAGCAGTTCAAGTGAGGGTCCTTGCGTGCAGGTCTGACACAATATCCTGCATTCACCACTGCGACGGGCCGGGAGGCTTTTGTTAGCAGCGACCGAGTGAAGATTCGGTAACTTTGGTTAGTTTTGGTTGTCTGCAGTTTACACAGAATAGATTAATAACATACAAATCCAAAAAAACCAGTCGCCATAGACCAAAACTTTGTAGTCAGTTTTGGCTTATGATTCAATGATGTTCTGGTCTCTACATGCAATATTCCAAGAATGAATGCGGATATCGTTTAGCTGAAGGAACTTTTAGGAAAACAACATTTTATTAAACACGTCTTTAGGTTTGTCCATATTTCTCCACACTCCACAAATACACAAAACACTCTTCAAAGCAAAACACTCCTCTTGTTTTTCTATTCCAAATACATATTGTTAATTTGGGTAGTAATATTGCGCCAACTACTACTGCATACCTAGTGTTTAAAATTTTCATTAATTATTGTTGGATTAATAGAGGGACGCATTTTCCTATCTACCCCTACATGGTAAAATGACATGATGCACAACCCTAAACCAACACTGTCAGAATACTGGCATTGAACAGGTTGCATTCGGTTTTAACAAAGAAAGTCTAGTCAATGCGGTCCCAAGGATATATGCATTTTTAGTGATGTGCTGTGTATTTTGTTTTTGAAACATTATTTTACTGTATAAATTTTTTTTCTCTCTCCTGTGAGTGTAATATTTATTGTATTGTTGTGAACGACATTGTTATATCCACAATGTTTCTAATTAAATAAATTTTATATTAGTTGAATGTTGCTTTATCTACCTAATAGTTCCCTCCAAACCAACCCGCCCGCAGCACACGCGGTCTTGATCGAGCGAATCACGAGACCCTACGTGGCTGTGAAATATCGGCATTTGTTTACTCCTGGGAATGTCTCAGAAGAGGATGCCGAAGACCGAGGTCGCCACGGACTCAAGTGTGCTATGACTGAGTTTACTGATACTTAATTTAATAAAAAGTGGCCTTGGGTGAGAGAAGAATTGAGAATTAACAAAACTAAATTACTACTGAATGACACAAATCAATTTACATAATATGGTAGCACTTTTCGCAAGTGGACTGTAATTTTAAGGATGACGTGGATTCCAGATCTACGGGTGGGGGCGATTTAACAGTATGCCAGACACTGACCAGACCCGACAATGATGATTTAGGATGGCACCGTGGTCTGGTTCCACTGTCACTCGCGCGGTATTGCTTGTTTGGGTTACCTGGTGCGCGGCACTTGACTTACACTTGTTTATGGATGATAATGACGTGGTTGATGAATGATGACGAGTTGTATGATTGATGAGGATAGAAATGTCTGTAGGATTGAATTAATCAATAACGGTTGTTTAGCGTTAACAGGCACACACACCACTGTATTGAACTAACTTTTGAATAACTCTGTATATAACACGGCCTTGTTATCGTATCAGATATAGATCGACAGCAATTAGCAAGCCTACGCGCTCAATGGTTTTGGAGTAACTGAATGTGGTTCGAAATTATGGTCTTCTCTGACCCATAATTGCTCATCGTCTCGTCTTGTAATAATACTAAATAAGGGAATTTGAGTGGGGGGGGGGGGTCTTCACGTCCACAATAAGACGCTGATTTTGAAGGAATATAGTTTGGCTGAGTGAATTCTGGTCAAGGTGAAAGTCACCAACAACGGCCTACTCGCCTTTGAGGAGCATCGTTCCTGAACCACGTACCTATATGTGCAGGTCAAGAGGAAGGATTCTGGCCAGGACAAAGAGCGCGTCCGTGAATGTTGAATGGTAGTTTCTAATTTTAACACATTTGTGGATACGCATTTGTGGCTGACAACGTATGCAGTGAGTGGCTTTATACTTAGACTCCATCCATCACCAGCTATACGACTAACTCCCTGGAAGGCCATTCTGGTCTTGTAGACCTCGGTCTGGCGTGGTGACCGAAATTTAACACATCCATTTGAACGCCACGGTATGTGACTAGCTTGGTTACGTTAACTCTACTATCCCCATTTGGATTGTGGGCGACGGACAAAGCTTTGAGACAAAACCGCAATGAAGCATTTAATCTTCGCCATTATTAGGCATGGCATTCAATTCGGTATAAATCATGTTAATAGATGCAATAATTAAAAATATTTGTGATTATTAACTTTTAAACAGAAAAGCAGTCGAATGCGTATATAAGTTTACTCCTCGAGGAGTGCATATAATATCATTTGTGTTGAGTCCAATCAGGTCTTCTGTTTAGTCGATAATACAACCGTAACGATGGTGTTCATTAAGGTAAATCATCATTATATTTTACTATAATATTTCCCACTGGATGCAGTTTGTAAAATATATACTAAATATTCCCAATTCATAGATATCTAGGTCTTATACAAAATATCATTCGTTTGTTGACAGTCATCTAAGCTATGGCGGCTTAGGCTCCGGTTACGGCAACTTGGGCTATAGCGGGCTTGCTCACAATAACATCAGATACAGTGGACTGGGGTACAGCAGCTTAGTTTACAATGGACTGGGCTATAACGGCTTAGGCTACAATGGACTGGGACACAGCGGTTTAGGCTATAGTGGACTTGGGTACAACGGATTAAATTATAATGGACTGGGTCACAACAGCTTGTCTCTTAATGGATTGGGATATGGAAGCATTGGACATGGACATGGGCTATATGGAAGGGATCACTATGTAAGTAGTATATATACATTAATTCCTATGCATATATTATTATCTGCTAATGTAATTTTCGTCTATTTGCCTTATTTATTCTTACTTATTTGTTGTCTAATAAATAATATGTATTTTCTCTTTTAAAGGCACATCCAAAATATGCGTATAACTATAGAGTAAAAGATAGTAATACAGGAGATGTGAAGTCACAAAAGAAGTCAGAGATGGTGATGTTGTCAAGGGTAAAAACCTTTTCTTATTTTATAGATATAAAATAAACGTTCTTATATTATTATGCAATAGATCAGCTCTCCATAACGATCAGTCGACAGGCCAAAAGTCAAAACCATTGTACGCATTTCATCCAAATACCTACACTACATGTAATATGTTCATTGTGTTCATTAAAAAGACACAATATTCCTTTTAAAAAAATGTATTAAAACTTCTTTTTGTCCCCGTGTTTTTTTTATTACAAAATAAACTACCTTCATACGTTTTACCATTATTATAATTTGGAGATTAATTGAAGTCCCACATAACTAGTAGTAACTGTCCTTGTGCAAGTATCAATAGGCTGTATTAATATTGGCAATTTTCTTTTCAGGCCAGTACTCCTTGATAGAGCCAGATGGTTCAGTTCACGTCGTAGATTACACCGCTGATGATGTCCATGTCTTCAACGCCGTCGTCAAGAAGAGTGGCCCAACAATCCACGTCGTGCCACATAGACACTATGGACATACCCACCAAAAACAGCAAACTGCTACTGACTATGATACTCAAATGAATAATATTTGTAAATAATTATTGTATAAATTCATCTAGGACCCAGGTAATAATCATGTATGAAAGCATATAAATAAATACATCGCGATGATACGAGGGTGGGTCAATAATTCCTTAGAAAAAAGCATTAAAACAGTTTTTATTTTTGTATTTTTTTTATTTCTCAACATAATCTCCTTGGAGCTCAATACACTTGGTTAGACGTTTCTCAATTTTTTTTAAACCGTCAGAAAAATAAGTTTTCGGAAGGTCCTCAAAATAAGCATTTGTCCGATCGATGACTTCTTCATTTGAAAAAAAACGTTGTCCACTTAGCCATTTTTTTAAGTTTGGGAAAAGGAAAAAGTCATTGGGGGCTAAATCTGGCGAATACGTTGGGTGGTCGACCAATTCGAACTTCAATTCTTCAATTTTAGCCATTGATCGTAAACATGTGTGAACACGGGCATTGTCCTGATGAAAGAGGATTTTTTTCCTGTTTAAATGAGGCCGTTTTTCTTCAATTTTGTTTTTTAGCTGGTCCAATAAAGATGCATAATAATCCCCTGTTATTGTTTTTCCTTTTTCCAAATAGTCAACGAAAATAATTCCACGTGCATCCCAAAATACAGTAGCCATAACCTTACCAGCTGATTTTACGGTTTTCGCCTTCTTTGGACATGGTTTGCCTTCGCAATCCACTGCTTTGACTGTTCTTTCGTCTCGGGAGTATAGTGGTGTATCCATGTTTCATCTACAGTCACAAAGCGACGAAAAAATTCATCCGGATTGCGTTGCATGAGCGACAACAGGGCTTTAGAGGCCACCACCCTATTGCGTTTATTGTCGACTGTGAGCAAACGCGGCACCCATCTTGCAGAAATATTTTTCATGCCCAATTTGTCATGTAAAATAGAAATGACGCTACCTTTTGAGATCCCTGTAACCTCAATTATCTCACTCAACTTTAATCTTCGGTCACTTAACACTATATCGTGGATTTTATTGATCATTTCTGGTGTAGTCACCTCTACAGGACGTCCTGAGCGTTGTTCATCCTTTGTTGATGTACGACCACGTTTAAATTCATTTAACCAGTTATAAATAGTTGCAAGTGAAGGAGCAGATATGCCGTGAACTAAATCCAACTCATTTTTTATTTCCTTTGCTGTTAACCCTTTTATATTAAAATGTTTAATAACAGCCCTAAACTCAATTTTCTCCATTTTCCATTTTTCCATTTTCCACAAGCAATTTTTTTTTTAAATGTACGAGAAACACACAACAACCCGACCAATCTGATTGAAACTTCGCAGCATACTGAATCGGTAGTGCCGCTGCATGAAAACAAACCGCTTACAGTACTAGTCACGCCACCTGTCGGCTTTTCTAAGGACTTATTGACCCACCCTCGTATTATTAAAAAAAGTGTTTTTGTTTTGTTTACAATGTAAAACGGATAAAGCATGCGTAATTAACCGAACTTGATGATTTGCTGATTTATTAATCGACCATTTTTTTTAATTTTATATAATCTGGACATTGCCATTTACCATCAGAAGAGGATAGCTTGGGGGCTGCAATACCAAAAGATAGGGATATACCAATACTCTGGAGACATGTGTAATGTTTACAAATCCCCTTTCTATTATATTTTCTCCTCATCTAAATATTAAAGGATTTATTTGCTTGTAACCATTTATATGATCTCCTTGCAGAAATAATAAAATTATGAAAATACTTACTTACATAAAATTTGACACTACCTACAACAGTTAAGGGTGGGCATTTGAGCTTTCGTATAGGCAGTTCTTTGCTTTTGTATGTCATTACTTACGCGTGTATTCTGTAATGTATCTCTCTGGACCATAGTGTGTCATCAAGTTAGTGGTTCTTTGAGATTATACAAAATGTTTCAAGGCTTCTGCCATCCAAAAAGGTTGAAAATTACCGACCTACATCAAATGACACCACAGTCTCAATTTGCCTAAAAAATTATTATTGATCCACAACAGGAACAAACTTTTAATGAAATAGCAGAGATTATGATACTTACTTAGACCACTGTAATAAGAGAAAATACAAGGAAACGTTACTGTTTATTTAAATGAAGACGTCGCTACGTAATTATATCCAGAGTAAAGTTCTTATTTTTCCACAATTACTATTTTTGGGTACCTATGAATATTTATTTGTTTTTTAATAATACAACAACAGCATAGTGAAACAGAATTAAACATTCGAAACACACTATTTTAAAACTACACAAAACAGTTTTGACAAAATGTAAAATATATCAGAGGCGAAGAATGTTTTCAAAAGAATGAATCCAGGACAGTAGCGACGTAGCTTTCTCCATGGCTTGGCATTCAGTGTCACATAAAATTGGTAGAAAAATCATTTGGAACTCATGATTTGCGCCATCCATCTGATGGAAGTTGTTTCCCACACTCGTCAACAAGTCCAAATTCTAAGAATTTTCCCATATCATCTTCCTCAAGCGTGAAGCCAAAAATTAGAGTCCTCGGCACAGTCAGACTTTCAGCATCAATTCCACATCCAGCACCACACTTAAAATAGTATTTGACGAATACGTCTAGTCTGTCTGTCCCTTGACGTTAAAGGCTAATATAAGCAAAAGGATAATAATATAATATTGATGTTTATTACTGACCAATAAGATTGTAGGTATGTTTTAAATATAACGAGATAGTAATATTATTATTTCTTACGTGTGACAGTTAAACAATGACACGAGAAGAAAAATCGTTTTAGAAAACAAAAGAATATATGATTTGAAAAAAGAAGCTATTCTTTGAGCAGTATTGCCAAATTTAAAACTGTCATAAATACCATATCAATGTTTATTCAACAACATAATAATATATTACTTGGAAAAACAATTTACGTATTTCAGCCGTTTTGGTAAAGCGTTTACTGATCTACACTGGTTGCATTTAAGATAAGTACATTGTTGTTTCACCAAAATTTCAATTATACAGAAAAATTACATTTTTCTAAGCAATGCTTGAAGAATTCAATTTCTGGAATCTGAAGCTACATTACAATTCTATATTTTTTAGTAAGATGGCAAAACATTCCTTTCAAACCGTGCAGCATTCCCAACTTCTCCGAATTTGGGACAAGGTAAAATAAATGTTGCACCCATTACTGCTACAATTTTTAACATTTAAATAAAACTTAATATCAATAGATTTTTTTGAATAGTAAAGTAGTTAAATATTATATTATGTACCATTTTAATTCTGAACATATTATTACAATATAAATCATTGGAAGCTTTGAAATAAAAATACCTTATAATAATGGTATACTAACTTTACCTATTTAAAAATAAATGTCCTTCTATCGGTCATTTTCAAAACTATTATAATATAATAATAATAATAAGCTAGATTTTCCTTACCTTAGTCAGGTTTCAATCCATTTGCAATATTATTTTTAGTTCTATACACTTATATAATACCAACACAGATGTCATGAAAAACTTTTTGTTAAAAAAAGGTATAATAATATTCAACGTAGAAAATACTTGGCAATTAATATACAACCTCATCATCTTCGGTAAATAAATGTCAAACGTATAATATAATGCCATTAATAGTATCGACCGACGGTACTTGATGGAATTTGAATTTAAATTGGGTACAAAGAACAATAGTACAAAACTTAAATCCATTAGAATGTATGTTAAAATACCAATATACGCCAAAGCAGATCAGCAAAAATGGAGTTAAACAAAGGTTTATGTCCGCTAATTTTCAATCCTATGATGGCCAATTCAACCACACTAAAAACGGCCAATCTCTGATTCTTTGATATTATTTTTTGACTATTATTGGATTAGGCAGGGTTTATTTAAATTTAAAAAAACTGACAAATACTATCTACACATTATAGTCTTGTTTCAACGAAAAAAAAAGTATGACTGACAAAATTTAGTAAACAGGATTTATTTTGGATCTTAACAGTATGGTCCCCAGAAGAAGGAGCTGACAGGGCTCTAGCCTGGGGACCCAATGTGGTGGGTCGACCACTTAAGTGAGATAAACACACACACCACAAATTCGCTCTAATAGTAAAAAAAGTGAAATTTTATTTTATAATAATAATTTTAATATCTTCCCTGACTAATAAAAATGACTATTTTACCACGTTTTTCTTAGCTCGTATTTTTGTTTGTCCGGTGGTTGTTTATCCAATACAAATCTTGCAAACGATTTTAACTAACTTCCCGACTAGCTAGACATTTGAAACTTTTAGAATATATCAGAACACGATGCCAATGCATTCTTTTAATACTTTTAGCCATATTTAAGTAGAATTGAATTCATTTTCAGTTAATTCTGATTTGTATGAAAAGTTATTTCGGAAGAAATTCGTAATCCAATCCACTATTATTGGTTGCTAAGGGGGTGGTCCTAGCAACTTAATTATTAATATATACGTGTCTTACTATAGAAATCAAAAAGACATTTCAGTATTCTATATTTGTTTGTTTGTTGCAAAATAGCAAAAAATTGATTTGTTGACAATTACCTTATTTGTCTTAAATTATTAAATTGTCAAGAATTGTCAAGTTTATAATATGATTTAACAGAAAATTTAATAACGTGGTATATAAAAAGTTCTTTTTATCTTGTAATTATTTCCATATTTCGAAGGGTCGCATGTTACTTAGCTATCACAAAAGGGGATCGTGATCAGTGCTTTTATTTTATTTATTTTCAAATGCGAAAAAATTCAAAAAAACACACGTAAAACCCTGGGGTTCCTGTTGTAGAATATTATACTGCCTATAAAACTCATTTAGTGCTAACACCGCGACTGGCGCGTTTGAAGTCGTTAGCCATTATATATATTTAACGTGTTATTTAAATGTGGTAATTAAAAGGTTAGCAGTGATTGTGTTAGTGATAGGTTGGGGGCTCGCCAAACATCGTGGCCTGGGGGTCCGCTTCAGGATGTGGGGGCCATGCTTAAGGGGGAGACGCATGCCAGCAGAGAACCTAGCGGAAATATACGAAGCTTGCAATTTGAGATTTTTTTTTGATAATTTACAATTTCAACTGTATTATTTAATAAATATGTATCCGAAAACATTAAAAAGATTTTTAATTTTTTTTTAAACTTAAAGATAAACTTACAATTGTAAAAAAATGTAATAAAATGTGAATTCGTTGCAGGGTCAAATCTTATTATTGCATTATATTTTATGGTCATAATTATCATTAAAATTTAGTTTATTAAGTTTTAGATTTTATGTGGTGTAGATTTTTGACTAATTCATCGTTTTAATATTTTTTATATATATATATTTTAAAAAACATCGATTTTTATAAAAATATAAATGTGTATAACTTGAAATCCTTTTTATTTATATCAACTCGAGCTTCAATATTGTGACCATGCCTAAAATAAAATTTGATATAAATAAAAAGGATTTCAAGTTATACACATTTATATTTTTTTTAAATCGATGTTTTTTAAAATATATATTATAAAAAATATTAAAACGATGAATTAGTCAAAAATATACACCACATAAAATCTAAAACTTAATAAACTGAATTTTAATAATAAATATGGCCATAAAATATAATGTAATAATAAGATTTGACCCTGCAACGAATTCACATTGTATTACATTTTTTTACAATTGACAGTTTATCTTTAAATTTAAAAAAATCTTTTTAGTGTTTTCAGATACATATTTATTAATTACTTCAGCTTCGTATTTTTCCGTTAGGTGCCTCATTTCGCCTCTGATAGTATAAGCATCCCCCTTAACAAGCCTACCTGCACCCATCGCCAATGTAAGATACCCTCTTAAGAAACACTTAATGATCCGCCATCTGGAATGTGCTTCAGTTTCATAATTCTTTGTACCTATAAAGTATTGATTTGACGACCTAAATACTAAATGGGCTGCGCGGCCTCGGCGCGAGGTTGAATTATTAATAACTACATCAAAACTCATAATATTATAATATTCATTATTTGTATTATGATTACCTACGCCAGAGGTTCCCAATTCAATTTAGTCATGCAGCCTTTTTAATTTTACACTTACTAGCAAATATTACCTGGTGACAGTAACACGTCCTGTCAGCATTATCCTACGTTTTCACCATTTCTTCCTCTCTCTTTAGTGTGTTTCGGACGCGACGGCGACGCTAATGGCTCTTCCTCAACCAGTGGCGAAGGGTGGAGTTTGGCTGTTAAGATCCGACGTTAATAGTGTACATTAAACTTTTTCTGTAAAACGTGTTTGTTTTTATTAAACTAATAGCGCCTGTAGACGTGCATGGAATTACTGTCGGCAATCGTGCGTATTTTAAACTACCATGACAATAACTGTTTACACGTAATAGTGCAGACTGTCTCTCCAATATTCCAATATCATTCTTCAAGAGCATGCGAGACGCGAGGTTCTTATTTTATACTACTATCTGACAGGTCGTATTGAAAATCGGTTAAGCTCAAAATGATTACCTTCCAAACGTGTTTGATTAATGCACGCCATCTTGCCAATTGCAGGATAATACATGTCTCCCCATACATTTTCTTACTGTGCATAGTGAATCTATCCACGTGTAAACGGGGTATTAGACTACAATGTGTAGATAGTGTTAGTTAGTTTTTTTTAAATTCAATTAGGTACACCTGTCTAATCCAAGTCGTAGTAGATAATAATAAAAAATACTCGTTTATCCATAAAATATCTAAAATTATGCCATTTTATTGATAGAAGAATATTTTTATCGATTATAGTTAGGTATAGGCAGGGCTCAATTTCCATTCAAGGAAAGATCAATGGTAAGCGTATAAGAGAACGACGCCGCGTTTCGTGGAAGAACCTCCGTGATTGGTACGAGGCAGCTACATTGAACTGTTCCGAGTAACATAATCAAACCTAACATCGCCTTGATGGTGGCCGATCTCCGCTAGGGGATGGCACAATAAAAAAATAATGAATTTAAAAAGACTAACGCCATCAACTGTAATAGTATAATATATTCTTAATTCAACGAAAACAAATAAGTATGACTGAAAAAGTTTGCACTATTTTGATCGGAACGCCCATCGCATACCTAAATTTTTATGGTTTGGTTTAGGCAGGGCTTAATTAAATTTAAAAAAACTAACCAGCACCATCTGCAAATTATACCTATGCTTAGTTCATTGAAAACAAATAGGTACCTAATTAGTAATAACTGACAAAGTTCAGTGTGCACTATTGATGTCGAACAGCCTACCTCCACCCCTCGCTGGCACAATATCTTGCGATGAACTGTAATAGGCTAACTGCAGAGGTAAACAAAACAATGATTCGGTTCGTGGATTGTATGCGTACGATTACGTTTACGGTTGTCAGCGCTACGGCTACATTGGCTGCCAGTTAGGAATTATTAGTAACATAGCTAAGCGGTAAATAGTCGCTTAGTAATGAGTGTTGTTCACCTTCCTTCAAATTTGGGAAACGCTGACTTAAGCAAACGGATGTTATGAGTATTTAATGAAATAAATGGCATTTTTAATAGTTATTAAAAACAATTTCACAAGAGTCATATGAAATAATGCGATTTTTGATAATCGTGGTAACGGAAGTATGATGATAAAACCTTAACAAATTTAAATATACAGTAAGTAATAATAATAACTGAACTAATTATCGGTGCCTCCTGATAGCTTGACAGCCGAGCGGTTACGCGTCAGGCGTAGCATAGTGTCGTGAGACCCGGGTTCGAAACCCGGGTCTGGCAAAAATTCACATATTGTTTTCCAACGTGTATTTGTACTTAAGCCACGCGGCCCACGATGGCCGCGTGGCTTAAGCTCCGGTCTATAGTGTCGAGGGTCGCAGGTTCGAGTCCTGGGTCTGGCAAGTACACATATTGTTTTTCAATTTGTGTATATGTTGTCAGAGTATGGACCTAATAGGTTGAGGTTGAGCAAGTGGCTGACATCCATTTCTCGTAAAAGTAAAATCTGTTAATACAAACCTCCACTTAGTGGAGGCCCATATGATCCTATTAGGATCGGAGATGGTAAAAAAAAATGTACTTAAATGCAGTTATATAAATATTATGTTAATGTGGTTATAACCAGTGGCGGCTCGTCCGTATGCATTGCGGAACTACAGCACCCCCAAGCAAATTGAGTAAAATGTAATATTATAATATACGTAAATTTATGTATATTATATAAAAATATCAATGCTGTCTTGATCTGGCACTGCCACTCTGGTAGTATTTCGTGTTGCATTCCTGTGCAGCGGCTCTGAGCGCAACAGCTGTCGAGAGCAACGAAAAGGTTAGACCTTTTTTCAAGCAAAAAAGACATAAGAATCAATTTTATAATGAAATAAAAATACTTATAATGTTTACTTTAAATATTTTTTAATGTTAATAGTAAAATATAATCCAAATAAACATTTATTAACTCGTATTCTTGTTTGTCCGGATTTTTTCTTGTATAGTACAATTTTTTTCTTGTTTGTCCAAGATTCTTAACTAACTTCCCGACTAGCTAGACATTTGAAACTTTTAGAATATATCAGAACACGACAATGCATTCTTTTAATACTTTTGGCCATCTTTAAGCAGAGTTGAATTCATTTTCAGTTAAGTCTGTTTTGTATGTTTCGGAAAAAATTCGTTAAAAGTAATATATATATATATATTTTTTGATCATGTCCGATCCTAATAGGATCATATGGGCCTAGTAGAGGTTTGTATTTACAGATTTTGTTTTTTACGAGAAATGGATGTCAGCCACTTGCTCAATCTATTAGGTCCATACCCTGACTCACACACAAACTGAAAAATAATATGTGTACTTGCCAGACCCAGAATTAGGACCTGAGACCCACAGCGTGATAGTCCAACGCTTATGCTATTGGTTGCTTATTATCGGTTGGTAAGTGGGTCCTAGCAATTAAACTATTAATATATACGTGCGTTACTATGGAAATCAATATGAAATGACAAAATGACATTTCTGTATTTTATGATATTTATTCAGTATTTCTATCAAGTACAATAAAAAGTTTTTATTAATACATAGAATTGTCAAGTTTATATGATTCAGCAGAAATTTTAAAAACGTGGTATATAAAAAGTTATTTTTATCTTGTAATTATTTTTATTGTTAATCAACCGCAGCACCCCCAGATATAATATCCACGAGCCGCCCCTGGTTATAACTGCAAGTTAGGTGTACATCACTAGAATAAAAAACAAAGTTTTCAGGCATGGGGAATGTTGCCGGGATTTTTATGGAAGCGACATAGCGTGATAAAAATATCGGGCAGTGTCAGTGGAAGTGGTGGCATATTATTACGGACACAGTTACGAAATTGACGGGCATCCCTTCTATTTTTCTTTGTGCGGCCGAAGAATATAAATATTTAGTATGTGTGTTGAGTGGGCAAAATCTTTATTTTTGACAAGTGCATGGTGAAACAGATATAATGTAAATGAAAGTACTCCACGAAGAGAATAAATACCTAAATAATATATTGCTTGCCTTCTTACTCCAATAGATAAGCATGGCATTTGTTATTATAATGCTATAGACATATCACTAGAGTCAATCAGACCGCAATGCATATCCAACCTAGGGTTTTTAATACTTAACACTGTCATAAAAATGTGTAACTCAGACATATTTTTTTAATTCAATTAAACCCTGCCTAATCTATGCCATAGTAGATAATAGTATAAAAATATTCGTTTTCTATAAAATACTCGTATCTAAAATTATGCCAATTAACCATAAATCATTTTAGATATTTTATAGAATATTTGTTATCGATTATAGTTTGATAAATATGCAGGGTTAAATGAATCTTTAAAAAGTTACTACACTATTTTACAGCGTTTTTATTAGGTCGTATTCTTATTTGTCCGGTGGTTTTTTGTCCGGTACAAATCTTGCAATCGATTTTTAACTAACTTCCCGACTAGCTAAACATTTGAAACTTTTAGAATATATCAGAACACGATTCAAATGCATTCTTTTAATACTTTTAGCCATATTTAAGTAGAATTGAATTCATTTTCAGTTAATTCTGATTTGTATGAAAAGTTATTTCGGAAGAAATTCGTAATCCAATCCACTATTATTGGTTGCTAAGGGGGTGGTCTTAGCAACAAAATTATTAATATATACGTGTCTTACTATAGAAATCAAAAAGACATTTCAGTATTCTATATTTGTTTGTTTGTTGCAAAATAGCAAAAAAATGATTTGTTGACAATTGCCTTATTTGTCTTAAATTATTAATTTGTCAAGAATTGTCAAGTTTATATGATTTAACAGAAAATTCTGTTTTGTATGAAAAGTTATTTCGGAAGAAATCCGTAATCCAATCCACTATTATTGGTTGCTAGGGTCCTAACAACTAAATTATTAATGTATACGTGCATTACTATGGAAATCAATATGAGTGTCAAAATGACATTTTAGTATTAATTTCGATCAAATACAATTTTTTTGATCGTTTAAGCTAGTCAAGTCAAATTTATATGATTCAACAGAAAATTTAAAAACGTTGTAAATAAAAAGTTCTTTTTATCTTGCAATTATTTAATAATAGTAATAAGTCAATAGTAAATAGTTAAATAAGTATAACTGAAAAGTGTGCACTAATACTGTCGGATCGCTCATAGAAATGAATGCCTAAACAGCTTTTGTGCTTTGGTTAGGCAGAGTATAATTGAATTTTAAAAACTAACTAACACTATACACAGCGCTCGAAATGGAAAATTTTACGAACTGGAGCGCTCGATAATTTTACGAAAATATCAACTATATTATACTATACTACATTATTTGTAAATGTGATTTATAAAAATAAGTGTGTTATTTTTTTATTATATGAAATATCTAGCTCAGACGGTCAAATTAATATTTCCACGAGACGGAGCGATAATTTTGTGGATTTTATGAACCGGAACGGCGCTCCGGTGCGTTCCGGTCCATTTCGAGCCCTGACTATACACACATTGTAGTCTTAGTTCAATGAAAACAAACACGTTTCACTAAAAGATTAGTGTGCTGTGCTGCTATATCATAATAATTATATTTCAATAATACAGGAAAGTCATTCCATTTTGAACTAAATTTAAACTAACACTTTTTTCCTTGTACTTCTGTATATATTCTAGATATTGTTGGTTATTTTATTGCGTTTTTCCTTATACGAGTATATCTGTATAATAATTATATATTAAAATCGTAGCTATGATAATTTTTATCATTAGTTTGGTTTTCAATGTTTTTTCAATGTCAAGCTAACAATATAATTTGATAACGATGGACTGATATAATATTACAAATACGTGGTTATTTCAATTCGTTATTAACTACGTTTATTATACTATTATAAACTATACATGAAATCTACTTAGTGTATATTATTCTCCTTACTCTAGTGTATATTATTCGTACCTAAGAGTAAGACTCAGTGGCAAAGGATGGAGGTAGGCTTTTAACTCATTTAGTGCTAACACTGCGACTGGCGCGTTTGGAGTAGTTGGCCATTAGGTATAATTAACGTGTTATTTAAATGTGGTATTTAAAAAGTCAGCAGTGATTGTGTTAAGATCCGACATAAATTGTGCACACTAAACTTTGTCATACTTACTTGTTTTGATTGAACTAATAAAACAATTTACGGATAGTGCTGTTTAGTTTTTAAAATTCAATTAAACCCTGCCTAAACAAAACCATAATAGTTTAGGTATGCTATGGGCGATTCGACAAAAATAGTGCACACTTTTTCAATCATACTTATTTGTTTTCGTTGAATTGAGAAAACATATTACTTTTTAATTAGTTATATTAATTATTTGTTTTCGTTTAATTTCGTTTATTTTAAATTCATTAAGCTCTGGCTCGGCAAACTCATTAGTCAACAGAGCCAAATATCAACAGTAGGTACAAGATGAGATTTTTTTGAGAGCCAAATTTCTTCAAATTAAACTACATAGGTCGGTAACTATACTGCTTATAAAGTTAACAAATATTAACACGAAATAAAACTTGATATTATACTTAATAATGATCTTATTTATTGATAAAAATTGAATTGTAAGTAATGTATCCATAAAATTAAATCATAAGAATGAATAACATGACGTGAACAATGGCTTTGCATCTCCTTGGAGAGTTTGGATAAGTCAGGTAGGTTTGTATATTGTTGTTTTTAATTTTAGGCATGATTCCAGATTCTCATCAATAAGACGACTTCTCAATTTACTCCTGATAAGGTTCATGCTTGAAAAAGATTGTTCGCGTGAATATGTAGAACCGAAAAAGGAAAGAACAGCATATGCCAGTTTTTTCAACTGATCATAACATGAAGCAGAGCCGCATTCAAGGGTTACAAGAGTTACATGCGGCTCTTTGGGGATTGGCGTGCGGCTCTTTGCCAAAATCCCAATTCACATTTTTTCCAAAAAAGGTATGATTGTTGTCGTTTTAAATCCGCCCATTGCAATAGTCGACAAATTAAATTTTTCTCCATTTCATATTGACACGAGCACTTTTAAAATAGATTTTTTTGTGGATTTAACAAGAAAAGAGTTATATAGCTCCAAAATTGAGGATTTTGAGAGAGAAAAATGCAATTTAATTTCACAACACAGCGGAGCGCTCTAAAAGATATACATAATAAGGTAGCTACTACGATTTTTAAAACATGGTATAGCTTTCCGAACTCATATTCGAGTCTACATAATATGTATGTGAACAATCATTTTCAAACATGAACAATATAAATAGCATTTAGAGAAGCCAAATACCCGATGATAATTTGGAGTCACACCTAAAGTTGAAAACTACAAGTTACATACCAAACATACAGACACTATCCAAAGAAATGCAAGGAAGGTCATTGTTCACATTAGTTTTTAGGAATGCGTGAAAATTGTATGTAACTCATTTTCTGTAAAAATTATATTTATAATTTCAACAATGAAAAAACTTATATTTGCGTTAGTTTTACACGCAAATCTTCTTCACTTGATAAATAAACAATAACATTCACTCAAATAAATCATATTTATAAAAATATGAATGGTTCTCGAAATTTTTTTTAACCGCTGTCATACTCATATTTGTTTTGAAATAGTAAATGTCAAACTCAGAATTATTTTCGTAGCGATGTTTCAGCAGGCTTTGAATGAATCGAAGATTCTCTTTCTAAATCTTAAGCAAACAGGGATATTTTGTTTTCTAATGAAATAACTTCTTCTGACATCGAAAAAATGTGTTTCCTTCCCCCTGCAGTTTACGATTAAGCTAATTTAGATGAGACGTAACGTCTCACATGAAATATAATTTTTGGATCAACTGATTGTCCGTTACCATATTTCTGGATAGTGAACAAACACCCTTCTCAAGAAGAAATGCTTTAATTTCTGTAAATAAGGAAGCGAAACGTTATGCAGCTGTTATGCGTCTGTTATGCAGCAGAAGATCTGCGTACTAAACTAACTAAAAAAAAATGGCGATAATTAAGAGCTAACTTTGCAAATTTCTTTTGGAAATGTCTGCGTACAAAGCGCTTTTTGACGAATGATGCAATATGCTTCTTTTTTTCTTTCAAAATAGTAACAAACCCTTTTCCTACACCGGTCATACTTTTCGCCCTATCTGTTGAAATTGACACAATTTTATCGAGTGGAATATGACGTTTTTCCATGCACTCAATTACAGCATTTGCAATATCCTCTCCACGTGTTTGACCTTTAAGCCAATAGTCCTAAAAGTTCCTGTAGATGAAATAAATCGTAAAAATTTGTCCTGTGTCATTAATGTCACAAAACTCGTCAACTACTATTAATAAAGTTGAAACCAATTTAAGATCTTCGATATGCTGATTGGTTATAATCGATGACATTATCTTTCACTGTTTTAGTCCATACGTGGTCATTTGTGGTAGAGCCACACTCAAGGGGCCAAAAAGCCACGTGTGGCTCGCGAGCCGCGGTTTGCCGACCACTGGTCTATACCAAACCACAATCGATAAAAAATATTCTTTTATCTATTAAAAATCTAAAACTATGTATGGTTAAATTTTAGATATTTTATAGATTTGATAGGTTATTTTGTCCGTTATATCTACTGTATACGTATATTATGATGAACTTTACTCTAATATGATTTTTAATTTTAATTCTGTTAAAAATAACCGGACACCATTGAATTTAGTATACTGTATAACATAGGTCGGTAATAAGTGTGAACACCGAATAGTTACCTAGAGTGGCGCTTGCATTCATACGCCTACACTACCATTCATCAACACACATATTACCTTGAGAATGATTTCTGCAACGAGTCCGAAACGTATTGGAAAGAAAAACACGCGATGAAAACTTAAAAATCTTTCACGATTACAAAAACAGTAAATGTTTCAAACATACTACAAGTTTTGTATTATGTAAGAGGTGCTTTTTTCGTTACTGCCCCGGGCGCTAAAATACCTTGCTACGCCCCTGAGTATAAAGAATGATCAAAAAGTTCCCACCACCACCCGTCATATATGCACAGTCGTGGATATGCACGGCCGCTTTCCATGATGCTTTAAACGTGTCTGAAACAAGTGATTTTATGTGCTCATTCCGTCCCGAGACGAAGCCGCATGGGACTAATGCTGAACTATGCACCGTAGTGCTTAAAGAAGACAGTTGAGAAAGATTTTTTTTTGTTTTTCGACTGGCTCTGTTATCCGCTGACGTTAAGCGCCCTGTGTAACCGCATACTGAGTGTCACGAATTGAAATAGATGAGTGTACAGACAGGGACGGCTCTAGTAAAGGAGCAAAGTGTGCACTGCACTCCCATCGTCGATTAAATAAAAATATATAATATACAACCCCCATGTATTCCGAAAAATGCGATATCGGAAACTTATACGAAATCAATCATTTTGAATTCCGCGCGTATTCGAACATGTGATTTCGACGCGCCAACGTCACCGTGTACCAATACACACGTAACTACACCAATGAGACGCGACCAATACACACATGCCTCCATCGGTGAGACATGCCAAGCATATGCCAAGGAGCAAAATTCAAAGTGTACCTTGAATTTACACTATTTTTCACGCATACATTTAAAAATTTAGATCGACAAATGAGGCTAGTAGAATCAAAACCAACAAAGTTCTATAAGACTACATGAATCTTCGTTGGAAATGATGTTTTCCAAGTTAATTCTTCAGGAGGTTGCCTGTACCTAATGCCATATTATACAAAGCTTAACTCGGCGTTCGGACAATAAAATCATACACTGGCCGATATAAATATTCCAACACAAGCGCTTAGGCCACGCGTCGAGATATAGTTGGAAGCCTAATTATTGATGACTAATGTCATGTCGATGCATGCAGTGCAAAAATAGAAACATACCTATTCCCGACTTATTTATCAAACGGTTAGTTTAGTAAGTTTAGTTCAACGTAAGCCGCTCCCGGTTTCACCGATTTCGCCGATATTATTATGCTAACGTTGGTGGATTAATTTTTTTATTTTTTTTATTAGCCTAGTGTTTGCCGCATTGAAGTAGGTACCTAGTTACATAGGACTTATAATATCTATTATTACGTTTATTTTGTACAGATAGGTAGGTAGGTATCTATTCAATAAGAAGGAACATGGAGCATAGGTACTGTCGTTGAATGAGAATTTTACAAGTGAAATTATTATTGTTCATCGTTATTTTAATTAGCGATTCACATCGAGACGGATGACAGTTTACATTGGCCGACATTATTAGCTCAGCCAAGTATTCATTCATTGAACGGTACCTACCTACCTATTTATAATTTTTCTTATTTGAAACGATAATGGGGCCCTATTTCGTGGTCGATTTGAGATTAGGTGGTACCTATTTTGATAGGTAAGTAAGTACGATAAAAATGCCCCATTTCTTTTGTGGTCATTTTGAGATTAGGTAGGTATCATTAACCTTATCATTAGGTAGGTAATTGTGTAGGTAGTATGTCGATAACTACCCACTGTCCTATAGTTTAATGGGAATTAATTTTCCGAGTCGAATTCATGAAGCAATTATTATTCACATCGGCGCATCATCTATTCTATAGGTGGGTAAGTATAAAGACTGCTTTTGGATCACAATAAGTGCTAATACTTCGATACAACCCTACCTTGGATAGCTGCCGTAGCGGCAGAATGTCATCAATGGGAATTTAGAGCATAAATCGACGATTCAATTCAATAACGTCATCGTAGGTATCGTGAAAATGCCTTCATTAAACGAAGTTGCGATTTTATATGACAGATCACAGCTCTGTCATGTCGCGGGAACGTTCTGCGATTTGAATCTGACATGGGCTGATTTTAAAGAAAATACCGAAGATATTAATTTTTTCCACTCAATATCGACGTTTCGGCTTAAATATGTTCAATAAGCATGTCACTCATGTTAAATGTGCCGAAATTCCTTCGTTGCAAAGTTTATATCATTTTTTGCAGTTCGACGTTTAACATAGGGGCAGATTGGCAATGCGCGGAGGTGACATTTATTTTGTATAACTTTTATTATAACTATCTTATTACTCGATGGACAACGCTAAAACTTTGGAATATGTAAATATGCATCATCTGAAACATATCTACAATGCGGCCGCACGCAATGATTTTTTTAAAATCGGCGGTCACAGTTAGAGTTCCGTAAACAACGCGACCGAATTATGCCAAATTATCAGCTATGTTTCGCATTAATCATTTCAAAATCATACGTATATTTAAAATGTGTACTGAAGAGAGCTAGCCGCCTACCTAGCCGGCTGGCTTTATATTTTAGTAAATGAATTTTTTTAAATCGGGTAATTTAATACTTAATTATAAATAATGAATAATTATTATTAACGTACAAATTTAAACTTAAAAATGAACTAATAGTCTTATACAGTAGAGAAGATTTCTACGTTACTGTTGGAGCATTATTGATACTTCAACTTTTCACTAATAATAATTTACTGGAAGTATTTGGCAAAAGTGTTACCCTATTAAAAATAATTTGTACAATCCCGATGATTTCAGTGGGAAGTGAGCGTTGTTTCTCAACTTTAGAAAAGGTTAAGTCATTTTTGAGAAATACAATGACTCAAGACAGGCTAAATGCTCTTGCGATGTTAAGTATAGATGTTCGTCTTATCGACGTGTTTTCAAAATCGATGGAAGATGGACTTCTTGTATAAATAGGTGAGTTTTTTTTGCACTCCCTCATATTCTTGTCACCGGCCGCCACTGTGTACAGAGTAGTCGGGACTATCCCGCTCCCCATACGACGCTGCGAATTTCTCGAATACCGCAAAGTTGGCCTCGGTTGCTATCAGATCTCCATGTCCAATTGGGCCCGTGCGAGGACGGACCCTGGCAAACAGCTCCGCTCGTTCGGGTTCCATAAGCGGGCAATTCTTGAGTATGTATTCAACATCTTGGTGGTCATGCCCGCAGGTACAACCCGCCCCATCTACTACCAAGCCAATGATCAGTGGGAAAGATGTAGGCCGAGATGATAACGATTATTTCAATAAGGAAATTCCAAGGTTATGAGTTAATACTTTGGACACTGAAGACGCACCTGGCGCGTAATGACCAGGCGGCCGATCGATGTAATTAACGTGCATTTTAAAGGTGGTAATTGAAAAATCATTATCTAGTCAGCAGTGAATGAGTTAACTCTAGATGAATGCTATTCGATGTAGAAAGGTCTTCAGCAAAAAAGAAGAGTCAAAAATTTCTTTAATGTGTCATAACATCGAATAACCCATTCTGGGGTTAATCATTAATTCGGTTATATATCTAATGAAATGTCTGGGTTAATTCCTTATTAAACTATAAAATTTCATCGTGCATTTCTGAATTCCACTAAACTAAATTTTAAAAAAAAACATACATTTTCCTGAAATCAAGGCCAGAAAATTAAAATGAAAATTTCTGCAAAAAATCAAACGCCATTGGAACAAGGTTTTTTGAGTTGTTTCTCTATTGAAATACGGTATCAAAAATTAAACAAGTAAAAGACGGATGATAGGAAAAAACGGAATGAAGGCATTATTGGATAGAATAGAATGAAGGTGAAAAAGAGTTCAATGCGAAATATATTGAGGTGCATGTCGCGTACTATCACGTGACGTCACAGTAAGCTGCCGCTACGGGAAACAGTGTGCAATGTCGTTTTTCTTGGTGTTCAAAATGTTATTGGATTGATGTTCCCATCGCGTAGCACATTTTGAAACTTTAAATGAACGTTATCAGTTAGCAAAATCTGCCGAAATCACCAGAACAACTATGAGGTCACCTCATGTTCTACCGCACTCCATCGACACCTGCATGACTCAATGAACAATTTTTTATCATTTTCTACATGCCTACACATTTTCGAATCATGTCAAAATCGCGTGTTTTTTGTTTTTAGCGGTTGGTTGGTTGACTATTATCTACGGTATGCAGGTTAGGCTCTGTTCAAAATATAATCTATGGCTATAATATCGCAAGTAATTTTAATGTACACACACGTAGAAACTGTTAAAATTAATTGAAATTAGCATGAATAATGAAGAATAATAATAATAATTGGTACTCTCCATCATAGAATTTACAGAGATGGTGATCGTTCAAAATATTCTGCAAAATGACGAAACCATAATATACTAAATTTGTCGCCGTGACAGCGTGACAGTACGCGAGGTGCATCTCAATATTGCAATCACAACTTTACATACAGTTACACATAATGTACATGTGTAATTACAAGAGGTAGATGAATAATCTACATTTATAACAAAAGTAGTTTTAATAATATAGATAGACCATAGACAATAGTTACTATAACAACAATGCTAATTTGATATTATGCTATCTGACCCTAATGCAGAACTAAATAATAGAAGAATTTGAAAAAATAATTATTTCGGTGTTTGAATAGAATTAATGATTTCGTTGAATTTGTTGTAAGCATACGTATGCAGGGTCGCAATAGTCGTAACAAAAAATAATCTACAGTCATATTTTTATTACCCGTTTACTAGCAAATATTATTTACGTTTATATTGTAATAATATCGATTAGTCGTGTCCAACTACAATCGATCAATCAAATTTTATTTATGTTACGTATTGTAAACTTTACAATTATATTTAAGGGGGAGACGCATAGAAACTCATTATAATTCATCATCAAATTAATGCTTTAAACATATTTTAATCGATCAATACTTATCTAAATGTAATGGAAAAAATAAAATATATTTTTTTATTTCAAAGAGAAAGCGACAAATAAGAAAAAACGGCTAAAAATAAGGGTTTTGCTATTAGATATATTTATTGTTCCAAGTGATTTCTTGAAACAAAAGTATCGATTTAATGTTGTTTAATAAGTTTTCTTGGAACTAGTGTATCTATTTTGTCAATTAATTATAGTTTTAATGTTTTTTTTTCAATTTAAAAAACATCGATTTTTACGAAAAATTAAAATGTATTTTATTCGGTTATTTTTGAATAATTGCAACAAATGAATACGACAATCTGTTAAAAATATTTTTTTAAATTTTTAATTATACTTTATGTAATATTTTAATTGCGTTTTAATGAGGTTTTTGTTAATTAACATGTTTTAATTACTATGCACCAGGAGGTGGCGCCTATAACGGCGAAAAGTGGCGATTATATTTTCAATAAGATTTGAATTGGTGTGCTTTCTAATTGAAGTAAACTTATTTTTATGAGCATCGGAAACACGTACCTATAAGATGAATAATAAAATTCATTCCTGACGAATGGTGGTGTTTTGTTGGATGGTTGGTGCCAAGTTTAGAAAAGTCCCTCAAACTACGATATAAACAAAAGAAACATAATTTATTTTATTACGAATCTTCTGAAACAATTTGAGAAATTTATGTTAGCATTTACATTAAGCCATCATCTCATTTGAGCAAACATTCATCATCATCAGTCAATTTCAATACACAATGAAAACCACATTCACCGGGAATGTCCTGAAATGGGTACCGTCAAACGGGGTTATTCCGCCTGGTTTTTCTAAGGCGTATTAATTTGTATTTCCTGACATTTTTTTGTACTACGTATCCATTGTTATGTATGGTTATATATACTTAACTGCCATTATTAAAAATAGTTAATATTATTTATCTACATTCTAAGATATTGATTTTACTGATACAAATATGTAGGCGTAATTACACTATCTCGGGTTTAATAATAAATAGTATTACAACAGTATATTATATAAAAGAAGAAATATGCCATATTAAGCTAGCTAAATTAAAACTAATACCAAAATAATTATAAATTAACACTATAGCCAAAAACACTGTCTAACAGACAAGTTCAAGTCCCGTCGGGTGTCGTATTTTTTTCTACAAAATGATTTTTTCTAGTAGCTATGTATATTATGCATGAGATGTTTTCAAATTATTCAGTATATAGAATGTTACATTCTGAAACCTTATGTCTTATTCGTTGAATAAAACAAATAGTTTATTAAACTGTCTTTTTACTTGGCAGGGCAATCCTCACGTAGGTGGAATATGTCAATATCCGAAGCGATTTGGTTGAACAGAGTTATTACCCTCCCAATTTGGCATTATCAATGGCAAGTTAGTTATACACCTTGGGAGAACAAACAACTGATGCTCCCGATTTCTAAGATAGTTATCAGGGACACGCTGGCTAATAATACCGAAAATGTCAGAATTTTCATTTACAACGCGTATAAATCGGAAAAAATACGTGGCCAAATATAAGTATTGTATATTGTTTAGATTATGGTACTCGTATAGAAGCATACGTAAGAGAAAACCAGTTGGATAAAGGCACGGATAGTATACAAAACATTAATAAAACAAAACTACAAGTTGGCTGTGATCTGCTACACTCTAAAATTGCCATTATTTAATTTAAATAAACGTATTATATACTTATATTACTAATTAAACAATAACACGTCTTTAATTTTAATCATCACAAAGGAATACTGATTTCCCATTTTGAAAGTCCCCCAATCCGTTCTTTCAGCATCCAGGCTTTCATCGGTAAGTAATTCAATTTCAACAAGAAATACTTGCAAAATACTATTTTATTGTTTTATTATTATTTTAAATTATTTATATGTAGGTAAACAGCATGCATGAGCTTGTAAATAAAAGCCGCAATGTAAATGTATAGACAATTAATATCTCGATGACAAAACTAATGATAAACTGCTGTGCTAAAAAAAAAACGATACCTACTCATCAATGGCACTCAAATCGAGCGTATCAACAATGCCGTCTATCTTGGACAACAAATTTCAACCAATGTGTGCTACCAGTGCTCACGTATGAGTGTGAAACATGGAATCTTAATGTAACAGAAATCTATTGCGAGTAGCGCAATGTCAACAAAGGAAACCAAAGAATATGGAAGCAGATATAAATACGCGATCTGATAAAGGTCGCTAAGCAGATGAAATGCGATTTGGACAACCGCTGGACAAATGTGGTACGCAAAGGGTGCTCTTAAACCCATTTTGTAGATGAATTCATAAAGTTCTGTAGATGTAGGTACGTGGCAGTGGATAACTAGGGACCGAGAATATTAGAGAGATTTAGGAGAGACCTTCGGAGTGGATCGAACCCGGCTGATTATGATGATGCTTTTAAAAGCCTCTCCTTATTATTTCAAGACAATGGCCCCCCACAAGGGGGGGCTGACAGGGCTCTAGCCTGGGGGCCCGAGCTTAAAGGCGCCCGGCGTGGCGATCCACCAGTTAAGTGAGATAAACACGCCACAATTTTACTATAATAGTTTTTAAAAGTCGCCTGCGGCGCTATTTATTTATTACTATTAAGTAATAAAAATGGGTTTTTATCCAATATAACGAAGGGTCGCATGTTACTTGACTACCAAAAAGTAGGATCGTGTCAGTACCTACTTCATAATATCTTGCCAAGTTGCGACAACTCAATAATACAAGATGTATTTACTTACTTATTTACTTTAATACAAAAATACACGAAATACCAATAATTTTACCTCGCGGAACCTTAGGGTTACACGGAATGTCAGTGGGGAACACTACTGTAGAGCACCACACTGCCCTTTACGTTAGCGATGGGTAGGGGGCCCGCCAAACATCTTGGCCCGGGGGCCTGCTTTACGATGTGGGGGCCATAACCGTGACATACTGAATGGGAAGTCACCTTAAAATTTTTACTGCGAGCATCCCAGGAAAAAGTTGCCAAAACATATTAGGTATATTGTACGAATCGTTTACCACTGTACGCAAGATATCTCTCTTTACTTCATTCGTCTGGATTGTCGACGTCAACGTTTATCTGAATAAAGTTATCAATTAAAATAAAACAACATTTATTTTATAATTCTTTCTTTCGACCATGTCCGATTCTAATAGGATCATATGGACCTCCACACAGTGGAGGTTTGTATTAACAGATTTTATTTTTACGAGAAATGGATGTCAGCCACTTGCTCAACCTATTAGGTCCATACCCTGACTCATACACAAATTAAAAACAATATGTGTACTTGCCAGACCCAGGATTCGAACCTGGGATCCTCGACACTATAGACCGGCGCTTAAGCCACGCGGCCATCGTGGGTGTTTTTTTTTATAATAGTAAGTACTTAATACATATCATTTAAAAACGATCAGGATCCGTTCTAACCATTTAGTCTAGAGTGACATTGTCAAATGATACAACAAATATATTTTACAACTAATAATTATTATTATTGAATATACCTACCCACTAGTTGCAAAGTCAGTTATCTCTGTAAACTCTTATTCTAAGGTAGGTATAGATAAAAACGGCTGCCATACAAATGTTTGCAACTGATGAAACAGAGAGACGAATTGGTAATATATTTTAATTTTTAGATAACGATATTTACTATTGGTTGAATACTATCATCCAGGAGTTCCAGAAACGGAAAAAAAATTAAACCTGAACCTAAATAACATGGAATACTATTTTTTTCTCATTAGCCTCGTCTGGCCCCCATGATAGGATCGTGACCTGAATGACTTAACTATCGAACAGCCTTATGAACAACACAAACACGCCCTCCAAACCAAACCTGCCCCGCACCACACTCAACCTTATGCCAGCGCGCCACTGGCGAGCCAAAAGTCCGAGGACAATAAGGCTGCGCGCACACGGCAAAGCGAAGTTTCGGATTCATCCGCCAAACGTCGTTTGCGGGTCGAATGCGTTTTGTTTGCGTTTCGTTTACGGCGATATATCGACGATGCTGTCCAAACATCTGGACAGAGAAAACACAGTTTTCAAGGAGATTCATAAACGCCTTTTTTTGAAACTGCACCCTGCTGCGAGAGTATTTATCTCTCATTACAGTGGTGTACAAGGGTAAATAAATCAATATAAAATCAGTACATACTATTGCATTATACCTACATTTATTTTCCCACTATTGCTTCTTTTGGAGCTGGACTGTTTTTATATTGATAGCGTTTTGAAAATTACCTATTATTGTGCCTATTATGTATCATCATAAACTTTGTCTGATCAATACTATCGACCGAGTGTACTTGATGGAGTTTGAATTTAAATTCTAATTGATTTAAGTTTTGTACTATTATTATTTATTAATACAATAAAAAAAAAGATTATAAGTTAATACACGAAGAAAGGGTAAAAACCTTATTACCTAGATACCCACTAAGTAAAGGATGAAGTATAAAAACATAATATTGTGAATAATTTGAATACTTGCATTGTTTCTAAAAACTTGTTGTAAATACTATTAATACATTCGGTAGGTAAGCAGTTTTACAAAATAAAATAAAAAGTTTTGACACAGCACAGCTATGAGAAGAAGTATTTCATCAGAAGAAAGGCTCGCCATAACTAGAAGGTAAACTAAACTAAACTAAAAAATATACATATACCTATACAAGTACATAGGCACATACCTATCAATAGTAGTAGGTAGGTATTCATTATTTTCACTACAATATATTATTATTGGTACCCGTTTACATTTTAGTGTATATATATATATAGATCATCTAGATGAACAGATTTTAAGGGAGATATTTCAAAGTTCAAATTCCTAATAGTCTCTGCTACTTAACTGATCAACGAACTAATAAAAAATTCGAGCTGTCAAAAGTTGCGATTATCGTAATGTCTTCCAATAATCCTATAATGTTGTATTATTTATAATATGTAGGCTTGGATAAAATAATATAGCAGTGAAAACAACACAAGTTTTAAGTTTTATTTTCTGAATTTCATAAATACAAATAAAAAAACAATTGGTAAATCTCTAATTATCTAATGTGTAAATTAACAAATTATCAATGAAAATGTTTAAAACAATTATTACAGATTTTTTTCGGTCCGAATGATTGCGTATTAATGTCAAATCGAATTTCATAGTGATCGACGGACGAAGTCTGGCAACTCGGAGAGTAAAATATCAAACATGTTTGAAATCCAACGAGCCTGGTCTGCGGATTAAAAAGTCTGCAGATCAGGGGTACTCCACGCGAAAAAAATGTCCGAAGACTGTAAATCGTCTGACTTGCGTGCCAATGGAGCGCCGGCATTAATCGAGCGTATCATGAGTCACTATGTTTGATATGAAACATCTGTACAGTTGTTTACGCCTGGTCATTACCAGGACCAGTTACCCGAGACTGATGTCGCCACGCTCTCAAGTGAGCTTTGGCTAAGTTTACTGATTTTACTCTAATCCAAAGTACCGGGAAGAGAAAAGGCACAAGGAAATTAACAAAAAAAAAAAACGAAGCTAAAAATACGGACAGCAAAAATTATGAGAAGAGATCTTCACGCTCGCAGTATGACGCCGCAATTTTTTTTAATGCAAAGATAATTGGCCTTTGTGGCGACCAGGTCGGACAGCCTTATGAACAGGTCGGTTCCTGGTTCTACTCATTGTGGCACTCTACGACACACAAAACCTGTAGCCAGTAAAAGACTCATCGCAGTCACAAATTGGCATTCGATGTTTAATAATATAATGCCACTAGGACAGGACAGTGGTAGGCAAACTCATTAGTCAACAGAGCTAAATATCAACAGTACAACGATTGAGATTTTTTTTGAGAGCCAAATTTCTTAAACTTACTATATATGTAGGTACACTGTTAACGTGATATCATTCTTAATATATAATGATCTTATCTATTGATAAAAAATTAAATTGTAGCTAAGGTATCTATAAAATTAAATCATGACAATGACTAACAAACACTTAAACGTGAACAATGGCCTTGCATCTCCTTGAAAAGTTTGTATGTTGTCGTCTTTAATTTTAGGCACGATTCAAGGTTCTCATCAATAAAACGACTTCTCAATTTACTCTTGATAAGATTCATGCTTGAAAAAGATTGTTCGCATGGATATGTAGAACCGGAAAGAGAAAGAACAGCAAACGCTAGTTTTTGCAACTGATCATATGAGTCAGGAATACTAATCCAGGTAAGTATTAAAAATCATCATGTCTTCCTTCTCCAGGTCTTTCAAAGCAGACTACTAAGCTTGTGCTGTGAAATATGTTCATATTTTTTTCCAACGTTTTTCTCCAACATGTCCATATGAGCACAGGGATGTTCAAATTTAGAGTTCCATAATTCTTTATCCATAAGCTTTATCTATAATAGAGTTGATAATCTTAATCGCCAATTCCATAACTTTGCAAATGTCTGCGCACAAAGCTCTTCTTGACGAATGGTGCAATGGTAAGCAAGTATCTTGTGATTATTTTTTTTTCTTTCAAAATAGCAACAACCCCTTTTCTTACGCCGGTCATACTTGATCTGTTGAATCTGCCCCGTCTGTTGAAATTGACACAACTTTATCGAGTGGAATATGATGTTTTTCCATACACTCAATTACAGCATTTTCAATATCCTCTCCACGTGTTTGATATTTGAGTGACAATACTCCTACAAGTTCTTCTTTAGGACCTGTGGATGAAATAAATCGTACAAAACGTGAAACTTGTGCTGTATCATTTATGTCAAAAGACTCGTTAACTGCTATTGATAAAGCTGAAACCAATTTAAGATCTTCGACTTGCTGGTTAGTTATATTCGAAGACATTTTGACTGTTATATTATCTTTCATTATCCCGTACGTAGTCATTTGTGGCAGAGCCACACCCAAGGGGCCAAAGAGCCACACGTGGCTCGCGAGCCGTGGTTTGCCGACCACTGCGGATTAGGACAACTGAATGCCAAGACAAGTGGGCGCCGCACTGTCGAATGAAATAACGTTCATTAATGAAATATAATATAGACGTTCGGTACGATTTGATACAGAAAGTAGACGAGGAAACTTAATAAATTTCTATCTACTACTTAGTAGTTTTAACTCGTGAATAAGAATGCCCGACGCTTCATATAAAAATAAAAGGAAAGAAATACGATGGACATATTTTTTTAATCAATGACCATCTGGAAAATCTCTAAGTATACCATGGTAATTAGTTGCAGGTTGCAGGTATACCTAACGATAAAATGGTAATTATTCACAAATATTAGTGTACTCCGAATTTGACGGCCATTACCAGAAATATTACGTTTTTTTTCGTGTAATATTTTAAAATTTGAAACCCCTGTTTATGGGCATTATTAAATTATGTCGAATAAATAAGGTAGGCAACATAAGAGTTTGCTAAAAACCCACGATGACCGCGTGGCTTAAGCGTCGTGGGTCCAAGGTTCGAATCCTGGGTCTGGCAAGTACACATTGTTTTTCAATTTCTGTATAAGTATGGACCTAATAGGTTGAGCAAGTGGCTGACATCCTTTTCTCGTAAAAACAAAATATGTTAATACAAACCTCCACTCCGTAGAGGCCCTTAATTATCATCTTATTATGATCGGACATGGTCGAAAAAAAAAAGAAGAACCTCAAATGAAAATGGGCTGGATACATAGCTCGACGAAGGAATAATCGTTGGACAGATTTAGTCATCCAGTGATATCCAAGAGATACAAAACGTCCGCAAGGTAGACTTAGAGGCCGTTGTATCGATGCAATGATAAAGTTCTGCGGAAGTACGTGTCAACGCAAGACACAGGACCGAGAGAAGTGGAATCGGCTTGGAGAGGTCTTCATTCAGGAGTGGATAGATTCAGGCTGATGATGATATATTTTTTTTATTTTAATTTGCTATGCCTTTCTGCCAAGAATATACAGTTGACACCATTGAAATTTTAAATAAAGTTATATTTACGAAATATCTTATCTCAATATATTATGATCTTGTGCAAAATGCACTTTGTAACCACACTGTACCCAGTCTGTTATTGCACGGTTAACTTATCAGCGGTAAATATACATATTATTATTTTTCAAATAATAATAATTGTATTATGCATAGCTAAACAATGTCAGTGGCGTAGTTAGTTAGTTAGCGTAGTTAGTTAGTTAAAAATATCGGTCCCGTATTCAAATATTTCTACCTCGACCTATGGGTCATCTCCAGTCACCAAACAATAAAAAAACACTCTAGTGTCAACATTAAGGGGACCCAACTCACTCTGAGCTTGACCCTTGCATATACATATACAGTTTCCAAAGTGTTTGTGAAACCCCAAGGCGTCTGTCTACCAAAATTAATCATTAGATTTTTATTTAGACTGCTTCTCTTCTAGTATGAGCGTTGTTTTCTATAGACCTTATTATTATTTTGCTAACTCTAAAATATATTAAAACGTTTTTATTAGGTAGTATTCTTGTTTGTCCGGTGATTGTTTATCCAGTACAAATCTTGCAATCGATTTTTAACTAACTTCCCGACTAGCTAGATATTTGAAACTTTTAGAATATATCAGAACACGATGCCAATGCATTCTTTTAATAATTTTAGCCATCTTTAAGTAGAATTGAATTCATTTTCAGTTAATTCTGTTTTGTATGAAAAGTTATTTCGGAAGAAATCCGTTAAAAGTAAAACACTATTATTGGTTGCTTGGGGTCTGGGGTCTAGCAACTAAATTATTAATACATACGTGCGTTACTATGTCAAAATGACATTTCAGTATTCTATATTTTTTTCAGTATTTCTATCAAGTACAAATTTTTTTGATCGTTTAAGCTAGTCAAGTCAAGTTTATATGCTTCAACAGAAAATTTAAAAACATTGTATATAAAAAGTTCTTTTTATCTTGTAATTATTATTTTTATAGTATGCCAAGATAGTCTCCACTACCACCATGCGTCAAACCTTTCCGCCCAGCACAACGCCCGGTATCTGGTGTATCATGAGGCCTTACATTTGGATTTGAAGCGTCACCAGTTATATATGCCTAGGAATATCTTAGGAACATTTATCCAAGACTAAGAAGGGAGCTTCGACTGAGTTTTAAGGCTATACTTCAGTTGAGGCATGGTCTAAAAAGATCGGGGCTAGGCGATGCGCGGATTGTGCAAATGACGCGTGCCGTACGAAATATATTTTGTCATAAAAATCCAACATGCGTCCATTTAATGGCATGTTTATTGTTATATTACTAATAATAATAGTATATTCATTGATATGTTTTCTTTTTAAGTACATAAGTTTTTTAGTCATCTTTACACGATTTAAGAATTTTTTCATCCGACGCCATGACTAAACAAGTCGACGTGCGGACACTTCGCCTGTCGGTCTCCGATTGGCGACTAGTGAGAAATTTCGTCGCACCTACTGTTGAAAATTATTTTCCGTTTCACTGAAGTATGCTCTTAAGAGTGACATTGTGAGAAAGGATCACAGAAAATAGACATATTATATGACGAACGATCAAAGTGAAAATATATTTGGGGCTGAATGATGTGGAAGATATAGAAGGCCGTTGTTGCGTGAATGTTTGGAGGAGAGTTTATTGATCGATACATTAAAGAAGACAATAAATACAATAATAGTTTAATAAAGATGACAGCGTGAGATTATAATCGCGGATAACAATGTACTGGTGAGATCGATGTGATCAAGAGATTTAATTAATATTTATAACTGAGAGACCTGATTCGAGTGGAGTGTTGGTTAAATATGTCGAGTGAAGAACTCGTGACAATATAAGTGCGTCTCGCGATGGACTCGATGACTGAGTGAGGATTCATGCATTGTCCTTCCAATTTATAGAAATTCAGTAACGTGTCGCAATTAACAAATCATAACAGACCCTACTGATCTAGTTATGATTGAGGAAATGCTGACGATCATTATCACTATTGTTTTGTTTTGACAACAAAACATACATATTAAAGTGTGTCATTCATAATGGTGAGTGGTATGATATACCAGTAAATTTTGACTACACACAGATTCTTTGCTGGCAAGTTCTATGTGTTTGGACTTGTTACCTGTTTAACATATTGTCAATGTGGCAGAGAAAGATATAATGCAAACCACATCATTTGGGAATGTTCTAAAATGTGTACGGAAAGATAAAAGTTGATAAAGTCCATTCAACCAGGTGTTGGACCCAACTGACCGTCCCCAGAACCGTCAAGTCTTGTTGCATTCAGAAAATTTGTCGAAGAAACGATCTTTGGTTATTAACGTCAATTTTTAATTTTGTTGAAACATGAAAACAACACAAACAAAACCCCTCTAAAGCAACCGCCCCACAACACATCATCATCAGGGGCGCGACAACCCGGTGTGAGTTCTGGCCTTCTCCAACAGCTCCCTCCACCTGTCCCTATCCAGTGTGGACGCTTTCCAATTTGGTACCCCCAGAATACGGCAGTCACTGGCAGCTCCATCTAACCAGCGAATCTTTGGCCTCCCTCTTCTTCTACGTCTTATTAGATTGCTGGACATCACTCTCTTTGCCGGTTCATTGTCATTCATATGGTGCACATGACCTAGCCATCGCAGTCTCCCAATCTTAATTGATTGAACTGCGCTGCAATATTCGTACAGCCCGTAGAGCTCAGCATTATATTATCTTCTCCTCCAATTGGTGCCATCCCTGATCGGTCCATATATACGGCGGAGAATCTTTCTTTCAAAGATGTTCAGGGCTCGTTCATTTCGCAGAGTTAATGACCAGGTTTCCGATGCGTAGGTGAGCACTGGTGTTACAAGTGTCTTGTAAAGAGTGCTTTTAGTTCGACGAGATAGTAATCAGGACTTAAAATGTCTTAACAGACCAAAGTAGCATTTATTCGCAGACATGATTCTCTTGTTGATTTCTTCTGTAATATCATTATGTAGAGTTACAAGAGATCCAAGGTATATGAAACTGTCGACCGTATCAAACTTATACGCCCCACAACACACTCGGTCTTAATCGAGCATATCACGACGCCCTACGTATGATGTGAAACATCAGTATCTAGTTTTTTCGCCTGATAATGTCTCAGGTACAGATGCCCAAGACTGAGGTCGCCACGCTCTAAAGTATACTTTGACCGAGTTTAAAGAAGCATTCTAATAAAGAGACCTTCACATCCGTAATAAGACGCCGCATTTTTTTTTAAATGCAACAAAATTGTTCTTTGTAGCGACTAGGTCAGATGGCCCGATGGGCCCAGTAGCTGGTTGGACCGACTTGAGTATCTCTTCCCTTTCGGAGCACATTCTCGGATATTCCCAGAGGATGTGGTTTGGATCGTGTTGTTCTCCGCCATATGGATGAAACATAAAAACAGATATACACTCCAATTGTATTATTAGTAATGCTAGCAGTGGTTCTCATGTGCGGCCACCAGAGGATTTTGCTGCGGCCACCAACATCATTTGCAGTACCTATTTAATTTAATTGACTGGATTGCAATTGCAATTAATAATCCCACGGTTGCAAAATTTTTGGTCAAAGTCATACGTTGACCAAGAATCAAGTCAATTAAAAGAATTGGCAACAATATTGCTCTATTAGTATTATCATTTTTTTCTACTACTGTATACTGTGAAAGATCGTTCAGTGTACCTAATGTACTTCATAAAAGACAAATATCGAAGCCAGTTGACAGATGAAAACTTAGAAGCAGCCATGCGACTCGAATTGGAAAAAAGAAGTATTGAAGAATTTCTTTTGGCATTATTTTTAAATAAATAGATATTTTTTTCCGCCCATGTCCAATCCTAATAGGATCATATGGGCCTCCACAGATTAGAGGTTTGTATTAACAGATTTTGTTTTTTACGAGAAATGCATGTCAGCCACTTGCTCAACCTGTTAGGTCCATACCCTGACTTAACAATATGTGTACTTGCCAGACCCAGGATTCGAACCTGAGACCCAAGGCGTGATAGTCCAACGCGTAAGCCGCGCGACCACCGTGGGTGATATACCGTGAATAGATATGTAAGTACCTACTAAAATGATCAAATCTCTTTTATTAAATGGACTTGTCTATACTTAAATAAATTGATCCATTTTTTTTAGTAAATAAAATTTAGCTTTATTTTTTTTTAATCACAGCAAAAGTGAAATTTGGTGCGGCCACCAGACGTTTTCATAGAACTGTAAATGTCAATTGTGCGGTCACAGTTAAATTTCACGTGAGAACCACTGAGCTAGACTAATATTATGCCGGAAAGCCTTGCATACTCTTGGATGGAGAGTATCCACGCCGCCACTGTATTACATTATGCTGACTATGATTTAGTTTGGTTTGATATGCCATGGCAAACGTTTTGTATATAACCACAACAAAATTACAGCAGTGGGCATAAAATATGCAACGCCAAAATAATAGTATTTCAACAAAAAGCGATACATATACCTAATGTAATTTATGTATTTTCGAAAAGCGTAAATAATAAAAGTGTAATAATTATTAACAATCTACATATTTTATTCGTATTAAATAAGCACTGCCATGTTTTTGTGCCGTGTTACAACATACGGTAGACATTGTGTAATTAATTTTATTTGAATTACCAACTAATTCGGCCTGAATTTAAAAACTTGTTTAAATATTTGTGAAGTTTTTTTAAAATGTGTTTGTTTAAGAATTTGTTTCTGTTGTGCGTGGAAGCAGTCATTGTTTCAAATTATATGGGATATTGTAATTATGATGATTGTAAGTATATATATTTCTTAGATTACAAAAAAACTGTATAGTAAGTGTTATCCTCTGTCAAAGGTTTACGGCACATTTGAATCACATAATATCATAGACTATCTACCTTTCCCTGGCTCTACCTAGTTGAAGAATGTCATATTTCTCATTGCAGAAATCTAAATTACTCCCCTCACCTGTTGCATTTTATGGAATCTATGAGTTTCTCTCTTTCCTTGACTTGTGTTAAAATGTTCTCTCAAAAGTCATTGAGACTGTTACCATCCATTATACCTGTAAATCGTTTTTCGCTATATTACGTTAGGCAGAAGTAACCATATAGGTTTTCTGTCTCGGATGTCAGCCACCACCGGGGCAATCTTTTCTCCATCATCTGCTACCCGGACTAGTACCGTGGAGCTGAATTCGTATCAATCGGTGTCGTCCTATACTACCCACGTTTGCAATAGATCTTTCCTTAGATAATAAGTTGGGGAATGCTCTTCTGTCTTCTCATAAGCTATTGGACACATCGAGTCATACGACCTGGTCGCCACAAAGGCCAATTACATTGCATTTAAAAAATTATCGCAGACGTGAAGATCTCTCAACATAGTTTTGTTTGTCCGTATTATTTCAACTTTGTTTTTCGTATCTTATATACCATTAAATTCATTTAGTTCTATTAAGTATACTCCCTTTCTCTCCGAAGGTAATTTTTTTTGTTAATTACGTCTTTCAGTAAACTCAGTCAAAGCTTGGCGATCTCAGTACCTGGGTATCTGCTCCTGAGACATTCCCAGGCGTGCTGATGCTTAACACCAAACGTAGGGGCTCGTGATATGCTCTATTAATACCGAGTGTGGTGCCGATTGGTTTGGAGGTCCATGTTTGTGTTGTCTTCTTATAATTTGGTCGAGGTATCGTAGTTTTCTGGTTTTGATACTACGCAGAATTTCTCGGTCTTTACGCTTTCGTTTGAGAACGTCTTTGTAATATTTTGTCACCCCGTCAGTCCAGGGAATTTTAAAGGATGCGTCTATAAACCCATACCTTGAAGTCTCCAACACACTGAAATCTCCCTGTTTAGCGTTCATACTTTCATGATCAAGAAGAGGATTCAGAGAAAATAACAGTGAACCATACCGGGCTTAGATCTAGGTTAAAACCTCATAAGGAGGCTCATTGCTAAAAAGGATTATTAGCTCCTGTCACAATATCCTGGTGATGTGATTAACCCACCCTGGAATTTTATTTTTACATATTATAGTGAACATTACAAATTAGTGATTTAGGATGTTCACAACATGACATTTAGAAACAAAGAAATATTATTGAGACAGTAATATTTATAAAAAAGAAATAGATCGATTATAAGTTATTAAACTAATAGTAGAAAAGTGTAAATACAAAAAAATAAATTAGATACAAGGAAGTACACAGAATGAGCTAAGCAGACCGTATTTTAAGAATTTATAAAACAACGTCCACCTATTTTCATCCTCACGTAGGTGGAATATATCGACATCCGAAGCGATCTAATACAGTAATATCCGAAAAGCGAAATTTGTAGCGCCTTTTTACGAATGACAGCTATTTATGGCCACTATATGGCCACTAAATGACAACTTACTGTCAAACGTATTGACAAGATCTCTTACAGATGGTATTCGTGAAAAAAACTAGGCTTTTGGTGCTCCGCCATTTTTTTCTTTTACTTTTGTTTATTTAGCGGTTGATAATATTAATTCTAACTTGTTACGGTATAATAAATGATACAAAACATAGACGGATTATAATATATAATATCCTTTTTAACACTATAACAGGCCATAAAACCCAATGATAGTAGTTAGTAGTAGGTATAAGTGACACACAAACACCCAGACATTGAGAAAATCACATAAATATATTGTGACCTCATCGGGAATCGAACCCGAATCCTATGGATGAAAGATCAGCGCCTTACGCACTAGGCTACGAGTAGGGATTTCAATACTGAATGAATATGACAATACCGGTATTTGGCCATATCTTATTTAATACCAGTATTCGTCAAAACAAATAATAGAAAAAAAGCAGTTCCTCTCAATAAATATAACGAATATAATCTATTTAAACACTATTTTATAGCAACCTAAAGTACCTACCTACATGTATTATGTAGACCTTTATAAACCGGCCCACGATGGCCGCGCGGCTTAAGCGTCGGCCTATAGCTTCGTGGGTTCCAGGTTCGAATCCTGAGTCTGGCAAGTACACATATTATTTTTCAATTTGTGTATGAGTCAGAGAATGGACCTAATAGATTGAGCAAGCGGCTGACATCCATTTCTCTTAAAAAACAAAATCTGTTAATACAAACCACTAATCTGTGAAGGCCCATATAATCTTATTAGGATCGGACATGGTTGGTATTATAAATATGTATAAATCACAATATTTTAGAACTGCTAATTTTAACAAATACTATAAGTTTAGGTACAGGAAAATATCTCCCAAATTCAACGTTTGTTGGATGTACTATCAATGTTGGATCAATAGTTATAACAATTAATTGGAAATATTTGACACGAATATTTTCTTTTTCGAAATAATATGTTTATTCATCGCGACAATCATACAAGTATAAGTATATTTTGAGGGATTTTGTTTTAATGTTATTTAACTTTTATTGATTTTAGTCAATATATTTGCGTTTTGGCAGCGTAAAACTTATACAAGAAATTTAATATACAATATAATAATATACAGTAGTAAATAAAAAAATCTGTAGTCGAAGCAAAGTATACGTTTGTTCTGAGCCTTTAAAAGGTTACATCACTCACTACCGTAAAGCAACACCGTCAGAATGTAGGCTTTGAATAGGCGACGATTGATTTTAACTGAGTATAGTCGTAAGACGTTCCACCTTTTACATCGACTCGAATGTTGTTCCCCCATTGTAATTGTATTTCCAACATATTCGTGCCGATTGTAAACAAACAATTAAATGTATTAAATTGATAATTTGAATTAAGTATGTTTATTACTTTGCAGTGGACAATTTTATAAACCCAGACGATTTGAACTACTTGACCGACGTCCATTCGACAACGCCATCTCCAAACACTTCGCCTGGATCAGCTTCCAGTGTTTCTATTCGGATGCCAGAGACGTCCAAAGACGCGCTAGATGCTTATAACGTAAGTTATACACTGGCAAGTGCCCACAACACCAGCAAAAACATGTAAATTGTACGTGAAACATTTCACCGTAGCACAGTTCGCCGTGAGATGTCTTTCGGAAAGATATGACCGCATACTATACAGTCTCCAATTTTATTAGATTAAATGTGTCGCTACATTTCAAAATAAGCCAAGTCCACCTTTAGGTATTTTTTACTTTTTTGTGAATTACTGAAAAACTACTGCTTTCTAACTTATTAACTAACTTAACTCTAACTCTTAACTCTAACTTATATTACGGAATTTAATAATTTTAAATATTCTATACTCGAAATAATATAAACTTTCACCCTTGTGTGTATTTGAGAAAACAAAAAGCGGTTTTTCTCCTATTCATCTATTATGGACTTGGCTGATTTTTAAATCTAGCGACACAAATATGAATCATAGCCGATTTTGGCAAAATTCATGAATTTAAGAATAAAAACCTAACCTAACCTAACCTTACCTAACAAAATCCAGTAGATCGGCTATCTTCAAAATTCGTTTGCCGCTGGCTTCCTGTAAATCGACAAGAACCGTGTTTTATTTAGACATGAATTTTATCTCAGTACTTTACGACTCAAAGAAGTTGGACGGTCTTTAATATACAACCATATATTTCCGATACTTACAACATTTCACGGTGAAGTGTAATACGGCGCACTGCATACGTAAATATATAGCTATGTAAAAATATCTTTAAAATATTAATATTTTATAGCACGTGTCATTGCTGGTCACCAAGGATTATGAATAGCCACGGAAGTAAACCAGACATCGCGTAACCCGACAAAAAATGTTCAGTCCTGTTAAGCCTTTTATGTTAATTAATACATATTATTGTTTCCACTTTCAATACCGAATATCGATATTGTCTGATTTTTAAACCGGTATTTCGGTATCGAAAAATACTGGGATACCGGTATTGCAATCTATAAGTGTTCATCTATGTAGGTACCTATCTAAAATAAGAATTTAAGAAATTTAGAGCATCCGTTGTATGCATCTCTCAGGGTAGCTGATAACTAACCTGACATTGATGGTGCTAATTGCCAAGGCAGGAGATGTACTCAACTAAGTTATTTCATATATTGACTTAGATTCAATTTTAAAATTAAAATATTAAGCATTACAAATTTAATTATGACGTGTACAATATGACATACTGTAAAAATGCAGAAATAGATAAGAGCATTAACATTTTTTTCATCAGCCATTGTCGATCCACTACTGGAAGAAGGCCTTCTCTATTCTGTCCTTAGATCTTCGCTGCAACTTAGGTACATAGATCGAATTTTACGGGTTCGTCGATTCGGTTTAATTTAGGGCGTCGCTGTAGTCGTTTAGTGCACATTAGATACTACTGTGTGGCGGCATTTGACCAGCGGTTGTCCAATCATCGAGCGATATTCCAGCCCATTGCCATGTATTTCATCTGCTTGGCAACCTCTGTCACATCGTGTAGACTTGTCTGCCTCGGTATTCAACCGGTGTAATCAGACCAGTAAATAAAAAAAATCATAAAAATACATGGAGGTACATTCATACACCTAACGAATTAAATAGATCCAATTTCAATTTAAGTAATTGATTTTCCACTTATTGCCCTCCAAATTTACATTACCAATAGCAGGTTAGGTCTACACCTCTGGAAGGAAGGTTACTCTATATCCTCCAATGGCGAGGAGTGGAGGTAGGCCGTTAAGATCCGGTGTAAATAGTGCACACTAAACTTTCTCAGTCATACTTATTTGTTTTCATTAAACTAAGACTACAATTTGCAGGTAGTGTTAGCTAATTTTTAAAATTCAATTAATTGAACCCTGCCTACCAAACCATAATAGTTTAGGTATGCTGTGGGTGATCAGTCAAACTCATTTGTTTTCATTAAATTAAAAATACATAATATTACAAATTGCGTTGATTAGTTTTTTTTAATTCATTAAACTCTGCCTAAATCAACCCATAGTCGATAAAATATATTCTTCTATCTATAAAATATTTGTTGACTATTATCTATTATGGCTTGGATTATGCAAGCTTTAAATGAATTTTAAAAACTAACAAATACTTTTTACGCATTGTGGTATTAGGTAAATGAAAACAAATACGTATGACTGACAAAGTTTAGTATTCACCAATGATGTTATGTATGCACTATTGATGTCGGATTTTAACAGCCTACCTCCATCCTTTGCCACTGATGTCCTCCATAACACCAAGATCATTGATCAATGAATCAACAAGATTGGACACGCCAGGGGAGGCTTTCGTCCAGCAGTGGAATGACCGAATACTAAATGAATTTAAATTGAAATTGGATTGGTCAAGGTTTAAATGAATTTAAAAAACTAACAAATACTTTATTCACATTGTAGTCTTAGTTAAATGAAAACAAATACATATGACTGACAAAGTTTAGTATTCACCAATGATGTTATGTATGCACTATTTATGTCGGATTTTAACAGCCTACCTCCATCCTTCGCCACTGACGTCCTCCATACCACCAAGATCATTGATCAATAAATTATCAAGATTGGACACGCTAGGGGAGGTTTTCCTCCAGCAGTGTAACGACCGAATGATAAATGAATTTAAATTGAAATAATCTCTAACTTTGAAATTGGTGCCTAGTGGGAGATTTTACAACGTTTTTATTAAGTAGTATTCCT
Source organism: Rhyacophila brunnea (assembly GCF_057557595.1). Taxonomy (NCBI): domain Eukaryota; kingdom Metazoa; phylum Arthropoda; class Insecta; order Trichoptera; family Rhyacophilidae; genus Rhyacophila; species Rhyacophila brunnea. The sequence continues at coordinate 9,782,980 of NW_028232904.1, read as the reverse complement.
ATTTGTCCGGTAGTTGTTTATCCAGTACAAATCTTGCAATCGATTTTTAACTAACTTCCCGACTAGCTAGACATTTGAAACTTTTAGAATATGCATAACTATAGAACACGATGCCAATGCATTCTTTTAATACTTTTAGCAATCTTTAAGCAGAATTGAATTCATTTTCAGTTAATTCTGTTTTGTATGAAAAGTTATTTCGGAAGAAATCCGTAAAAAGTAAAACACTATTATTGGTTGCAAGAGGTCTGGGGTCCTAACAACTAAATTATAATATATACGTGCGTTACTATGGAAATCAATATGAAATGTCAAAATAACATTTCAGTATTCTATATTTATTCAGTATTTCTATCAAGTACATTTTTTTTGATCGTTTAAGCTAGTCAAGTCAAGTTTATATGATTCAACAGAAAATTTTAAAACGTTGCATATAAAAAGTTCTTTTTATCTTGTAATTATTTATATTTGGAACGTTTAAGATTTAAAAACATTCGCGATTTTTACTTCGAGTCTACCTGTATTAAAAATTTTAGTATCTGCTGTCAAAAGTCATCAAACTGAGTATGGATACCTTGAATTTTCAAAATCACCATTGAATTAGTTGACCATCAACTTTATAAATAAAAGATATTACACAGATAACGATATTACAATGTTTTACCCTTGAATGATAATAATTATTACCGAAGTTCATCATAACTACATGATATTGATATTTTTTCAACTATTGCAAAAAAAAAAAAAATATACGTATAATGCATAAAGCCCACCAACGCGGCGCTCGGTGCGCTCTCTACGAAGTAGGCCCCCTCCCACCCGCGCATTACCCTTCACCTATGTAATAAGGGGCTCAAGGAGCACAAAATAATTATAATTATCAGCGTCTCTCATAACAAAGCAATAAAAATATTATTCAATTTCTCGGGGCTTGTAATTAATATTCACAAATATCGGACACGCAATAACTAAACAAAGAGTTCACTATTATTAAATAATGGCTTCTCGCCTGTCTATCGATGACGCTTCCAGGAGCGTGATTTTGCTTGCCGTGTTCAATGAATGGACTGCGTTGTATTTTCGTTAATTCGTATCGCTGAGAAGCCAAAAAACGATGAATCATGGGGCAGGCGGGCACAATGCGTCGTCAAATCCAGTGTGCGCTGGCGTATTTGATTACGTTGTATTTTCGATGATTCACATAGAATATACGCGAGCGCCCCGCAAGTCTGCTTTAGTGGTCTTTATGCCTAAGGTCACAATTAGGGCCGTCATATCGATAGAAAAAGTATCTTTTTAATATTATTACAAAAATGTTGCGTTTTCTTGTAAAACAATGTACACGATATTATATAATATTATTCCGAATGTATGTAATCGTGTTAGCAAAATTATTATTATAGTTGGGGATTGATTTAGGCAAGGTTTAAGAATTTAATTTAAAAAATCAACCAAGGGCCATCCATTCACGATCCCCCCCTTCTCTTCCATCGTCAGATTTTGTCACATAACCCTTTACCACCCTGTCTATATTCGTATCCGGAAATTTGTACGTAAACAGTTCACCGCAGGACACTTATTCGTGCGCCGCAGTACGTGAAACATGAGTTCGTGTAACATTTAATCAAATGACGAGTTCTTCGTTGAACATTTCACCGTGGAGTATATTTGTACATATGCTACAATATGTCGCAAATTTTATGAGATGTCTTTACTAGGTTAGGTTAGGGTTAATCTAATTGGAACAGTACTGTTTCCAAACTATCGCCGCATTTTGTAAGATACGTATAAATGTATTCCACGGTGAAATGTTCAACGAAGAACTCGTCATTTGATAAAATGTTATACGAACTCATGTTTCACGTACTGCGGCGCACTAATAAGTGTCCCACGATGAACTGCATACGTACAACTTACATATAACCGTCTATATTACGATATACTTACATATTTTTTATTATTTGTTTACTTTGTGACGTCACATTTTCTATAACCCACTCTCCCCCCTTCGTCATAAATCATCACGTCATTATATCAGACCCCCTCTCACTCCATAGAGAATGACGTCATATATGGACGGCCATCAATACTGTCTGCAATTTGTATTTTAAGTTCAATGAAACAAATGAGTATGGCTGACAATGTTTAGTTTGCACTATTTATGTCGGATCTCCACAGCCTAAATCTACACTTCGTCACTGATAGATAGATAAAAGCACTCACTGGACAGTAAATGGCATGAGGTTCAAATCCCACTCGGTTCAATATTATTTTACAACGTCTACTAGGTCGTATTCTTATTTGTCCGGTACACATCTTGCAATCGATTTTTAACTAACTTCCCGACTAGCTAGGACATTTGAAACTTTTAGAATAAGTATATCAGAACACGATGCCAATGCATTTTTGAATACGTTTAGCCATATTTAAATAGAATTGAATTCATTTTCAGTTAATTCTGTTTTGTATGAAAAGTTATTTTAATACCAATATTGGTTGCTAGGGGGTCCTAACAACTAAATTATTATAAATAGTGCGTTACTATAGAAATCAATGTGAAATGACATTTCATTATTCAGTATTTCTATCAAGTACATTTTTTTTTTGATCGTTTAAGCTAGTCAAGTCAAGTTTATATGATTCAACAGAAAATTTAAAAACGTTGCATATAAAAAGTTCTTTTTATCTTGTAATTATTTCTAATATTTTTATTTTTCTTTCAGAATTATATTATAATACTAGCTAACCCGGCAAACGTTGTTCTGCCATATAAATTATTTCTAGTGAATATTTTGGTTGTTAAATAAAAAATAACGAATATATCGTAAGTGTGTGGGGATGGGATATATGACAGAAAGAGGAATAGAGCGCTGTAGACGATGACCGCCGATAAAAACAAAAAAACATCAACCATTCATTTTCTCAATTCAAAATGAGTAATGATGTTCATAATGAATGAATTACCTGTGACAGGATCTCGTTGTTTAATGTTTATGCAATATCCGTCTTGTCCCTTCCAGAAAATTAGCGGATATTGGAGAGCGTCGTATGAACGGTGTGTGTCAGCGATGAATTCCAGATTATTGTTTCTTCTTCGAATCACGATTTCTCGCGTCGATGTGCGGTCGCCAACCATGATTCCAGCAATGTCGTCAACAACAGGCGCATTGAATCGACGCACGTGCTCTCCAGCTGGTGTTTTCTCAGGATTGATGACAATAGCGTGATTGTCACTTTGCAATTCGTGCATGTGTGCTTTGAAGAATTTCAATAATTCATTGTGCTCATTCAACAGGGCGTCCAGTTCGCCGACGATGCGCCTGGCATTAGGCGAATTGAGGCTATTGTAGCCGCAACGTGCATCCACATGATTGATGTCCTCACTGCCGAGCCCATGAAGTAGATTTGTAAAAATGTATGAAAAATGTATGTGGTTCGTTTGGCATTGGCAGCAATGAGCCTACTTTGTGGTATACTTGGCCTTTGATTTTGAACGTAGAATGGAATTGTTGACCATTTGCCGCAGTATTGTGAACTATTTCTGTTGCTCCGAACGAAGTCATTTGGAAGCATGAATTGAATGTGCGAATGGACTTCAGGAACAGGTTTGAATCTGGAACCGTGCCGATGAGCAAGCCGTTCAATGGTTCTTACACGCACGTTTTTGTTATCTTGTTGGATTTGTTCGTCTGTTCTTTGTACTCTACTATTTCGCATGTTTGTTGCTTTATTCGTTCGACGGCCCAAATGCCCCCCTTTGCGTCTTGCTGGCATTGTGCACTGTAATACACGCACATAAAAATAGATAAATTAAAATAAATCGTACAAAATTTTGCACGCACTGCGTTGTGATTTGCCGAATTAAATGTCAAAATGACGTGACGCTTCTCTTGAATTCTTCTCGGACGTAGTGCCATCTGTCATTCAACCACATAAATAATTTCGTTCTGTTTGAAATACGAACGACGGTTTAATTTGTTCATACAAAAATAATAAAATCGCGATTAAAAAATGGGAGGATGGGGGTAGGAAAGTGAAAATTTGAGGTTATAGGTGTTTTTATGCCAAATAATAAAAAAAATACAAAAAAAATTGTCAAAAAAATAAAAGAAAATTTTTCTGGATAGAGATACCCTAATCACCTAGCGGTATGAAATATACTTGTTGACCTATTCTCATACCTAACAAATATACATAAAAAAAAAATCATAAAAATCGGTCGAGCCATTTCGGAGGAGTTCGACCACAAACATCGTGACACGAGATTTTTATATATATAGAGATTATGTTAAATAAATAAATAATAATAATATATTACGTCGTTCTATTTTTTTCATAGTTCACTCAGTCAGCCGACTGCTTCGGCCTCGGCGGCATCACAACGAAGCTGAGTTGGATCTTCAACTTGAAACCTCAGCACTCGTACGAGATCCAACCTGACTACTTCTTCTACAACAGGATTCTCAAGACAAGGGTCCAGGTTATGGATGGAGACCAGTTCGGACTGGAGTGGACTTACTATGATGCCAAAAAGCCTACTATTGTGATCGTGCACGGGTTTCTCAGCTACAGCCAGGCATCGTGGGTTGTGAATATGACCAATGCGTTTTTGGCGTGGGTTAGTACCTTTTATACAAGTTACGAGTACATTACTTGTGGTTGTATGGATACTATATTATGATACTACAGTCAAACTTGGTTATTACGATCACGGAAATAACGACATCTCAGATGTAATGAGGAAACATTCGTTAACATTTGAATACGTGTTTTAATTAAGGCTCTAAGTACCAAAAACAAAAAAACTGACATTTTTATAGAAAAATGTTCTACATACTAACGCCAATAACTTCAGCTATGGTCTAAGTGCCTCAAGCAAGTCAAAAAAATACAGCAAAATATTTAAACCTGTTTACGTTGTAAGTCCGTTGGCCTGTTTTATTTATAATTGTGTAAATAGCACTACAGTGGTCAACTTCATTCAATATAAAATGGCTGACGATGGTGTGTTGACACTTGCGACTTCCTAATACCTAAAATTATAGAAGCTGCCGTGATTGCTTCACACTGTAAAACCACATTTTTCAAAAGGTCTGCTTCATGAAATTTTACTGCAATGACTCGGTATTTTGTATCATCTACAGGCAATATTACTTTTTGGTACTTAGATTGAATACACGTATTCAATTTTTAGTTTATGATTTTCTCCATACATTTATTCACTTTTATTATGAGCTACTTCTCGGGTATACCGAGCAAAACTGTTAATGTGTCGATCGTTTAAAAACAACATTTTCGACCCTAAGCAATACATTCCGACCGGGCAGTTAACTAGACCGATGTCGCCGGGATTGGATTAGGTTTATGACACTAGTTGAGTGTCTATGTACCTAATTGGTGTTTTCGCCGACAACACTGAAAAAGTATCCACGCATATGGTTGAAATTGCATGTAAAAAATCCAAGTTTTGTGAAGTCAGTAGGTACCTATCAGCGCAGGCGGCTCAACACTTCATTACAATAAACAACTTCTTTTGTAGTTTATGAATGCCATGCTTGTTTCGGGGATTTTTACGATGGTTTTCAGATTTTTTATGTTGTATGCTTAAGTAGAACGTGGCGCGAAAAATGTTATATAACGATATAACGATAAATGATTATAACGAGTCAATTCAGTCGGTCCCATCTTTCTCGTAATAACCAAGTTCGACTGTATATGGTTGTATGGAAAATATTGTATATCCCACACTATTTTCCTATGTGCACACCTAGAATTGTTGTATTTTCTTACCTGACATGATAACGAGACCACTGCAGTATAACCAGGGCTCGAAATGGACTGGGGCGCTCTTCCGGTTAATGAAATCCCCAAAATTATCGCTCCGTCTTATAAAAAAATAATTTGACCATCTCGGCTAGATAAGTAGTTATAATCATCATCATCATGAATCTATCCACTGCTGGATGAAGGCCTCTTTAAGCTGCTTCCACTTTTCTTGGTCCTGTGCGTTGCGTTGCCACGTACTTTCGCAGAACTTTATCATTTCATCGATCCATAGGCTTCTAGGACAACTTTGCGGACGTTTTGTACCTCTTGGATACCACTGGAAGACTCAATTTATCCAACGAATGCATCTTCGAGCTATGTGTCCAGCCCATTTCCATTTGAGGTTTTTCTTCTTTTTCTTTCGACCGTGTCCGATCCTAATAAAATCATATGGGCCTCCACAGGGTGGAGGTTTATATTAACAGATTTTGTTTTTACGAGAAATGGATGTCAGCCACTTGCTCAACCTATCAGATCGCATCGAAAACCCTTGTCTGCTTCCTTATCCACTCATTCCTCTCTTTGTCCTTTCGCGTTATGCCCAGCATGCACCTCTCCATACCACGTTGTGCTACTCTAAGTTTCTGGATCTCTCTTTTACGTAGAGTCCATGTTTCACACGCATATATGATTACGGGAAGCACACACTGGTTGAACAATTTGCGCTTTAGGCACAGTGGAAAGTCACTTATGAAGACATTATTCAGGCGGCCAAAAGCACTTTAGCCTAGCTTTACTCTGCGAACAATTTTATCAAATACTAGCTGAAGTACCCGGCTTCGCACAGGGTCGCTTCGTGGTTATATTTATCTTAGACATTTGAAAAATAATAAGAGGTAATTATTTTTTTAATATTAAAATATCTGTGTAATACAATATGGCAATTTGAAAATAATTCTAATAGGAGTAAAGGTCAAACATAAAAACACTAAATTAAAATCGAATCCAAAATATGAAAACGTTATTAATGTTATTAATATGTATTTAAAAAAAAATCAAAATTGGATGGAACAAACAAGCAACAAACTTTGTATTTTATATAATAATAATTTAGAAACCTTCGCAGGTGTGCGCACAACAACTGACAAAAGTTTCATCGCAATCGGATGAATGGTATAGGAACGCATACGAATAGTAGAAGAAGATGATTTCTAATTCAGAAATCTGTGTGGGTATGCGCATGACAACTCACCAAAGTTTCGTTGCAATCGGATTAATGGTATAAAAACGCATACGAATAGAAGAAGAATAAGATGGTTGTACTAATTCAGAAACCTTTGCGTGCAAAGGCACAACACTTGATGAAAATGTCATTGCAATCGGATGAATGGTATAGGAACGCATACGAATAGAAGTAGAAGATGATTTTCTAATTCTGAAATCTTCGTGGGCATGCGTACGACAACTCACCAAAGGCTTATTGCAATCGGATGAATGGTGTAGGTACGCATTCGAATAGAAGAAGAAGATGATGGTTGTACTAATTCAGAAACCTTCGCAGGCGTGCGCACGACAACTCACCAAAGTTTCATTGCAATCGGATGAATGGTATAGGAACGCATACGAATAGAAGAAGAAGAAGATGGTTGTACTAATTCAGAAACCTTTGCGTGCTTGCGCACAACAACTGGTCAAAATTTCATCGCAATTGGATGAATGGTATAAGAATGCATACGAATAGAAGAAGATAGAATAGAAGAAAAAGAAGAATAAAATGGTTGTATCAATTCAGAAACCTTTGCGGGCGTGAACAGAACACTTGATCAAATTTTCATTGCAATCGGATGAATGGAATAGAAACGCATACGAATAGAAGAATACAGAATAGAAGAAGAAGAAGAAGAAGAAGAAAAAGATAGTTGTACTAATTTAAAACCCATTGCGGGTGTTACCACAACAACTGACGAAGGTTTCATCGCAATCGGATGAATGGTATAGGGACCATACGAATAAAAGAAAATAGAATGAAGAAGAAGAAGAAGAAGATGGTTGTACTAATTCAGAAACCTTCGCGGATGTTGGCACAATTACTGACGAAAATTTTATTGCAATCGGATGAATGGAATAGGAACGCATACGAATAGAAGAATATAGAATAGAAGAAGAAGAAGAAGAAGAAGAAGAAGAAGAAGAAGATGGTTGTACTAATTCAAAAACCATTCCGGGTGTTACCACAACAACTGACGAAGGTTTCATTGCAATCAGATGAATGGTATAGGGACCATACGAATAAAAGAAGATAGAATGAAGAAGTAGAAGAAGAAGATGGTTGTACTACTTTAGAAACCTTTGCGGGTGTTAACACAACAACTGACGAAGGTTTCATTGCAATCGGATGAATGGTATAGGAACCATACGAATAAAAGAAGATAGAATGAAGAAGAAGAAGAAGATGATGATTTTTCTAATTCAGAAACCTTCATGGGTGTGCATACAACCACTTACCAAAATGTCATCGCAATCGGATGAATAGTATAGGAACACATACGGGACAGACACACAGACAGACAGACATACAGACAGATAGAGATTCATTTTTATATATTAGTATAGCCTATACTCTTCGCGCAAGTGCAAGCAATAAGTTTACAAAGTTTTATCGCAATCGGATGAACCGTATGGCTGCGCATTCAATACGAACAAACAAACACACAAACACACAAATATTAATTTTTTATTAGAAGATACATACAATAATAATTGATAACATTAAAATTTTTAAAAACTATAATATTCCAGTTCCAACACATACAGTTCTTGGTCAAATAACTTTCCCACTATCATAAAATTATGTGGTTAAGTTAATAATACAACTAATTAGTCTATCATTACGTTATAATTATCACACTATTTTGCTGTGTTGGATGATAGACCAACAACGATTGTGTTATTTAGTAATTATTTTTCTAAATTAATTAGCAGAATAATGAAAAAAAATATTATTATACTGGGCTCGTTAAATATATAACCATTAAAAGTTATGTGGTTAACAGATAATTAATTGCTCTTTATATTAATTATTAATAACCATGTCGTTGCTTTTTCGTACAATGTGGTTGTTGTAACAATCACAAACACCCAGGCTATGAGAAAAACATATAAATGTTTTTGTCATGACCGGGAATCGAACCCAGAACTCTCGGGTGGAAGGCAAGCGCCTTACCCACTGCACCACGAGAGCCGCCTTAATAATAAAAGTTACAGATGGTGTTGGTTAGTTATTTAAATTCAATTAAATCGTATCTAAAGCAAACAATTGGTACTAGTTTAAGTATGATATGGACGATTCGACAAAAATATTGTACACTTTTTCAATCATACTAATAATTATTTGTTTTTATTTAATTATATATACATAGGTATTACAGATGGTGTTGGTTAGTTAAATTCATTAAGCTCTGCCTAAATCAAACCACAATCGATAATAAATTTTCGTTTATCTATTAAATATCTAAAATTAGGTATGTTTTAATGGCATAATTTTACATATTTTATAGATACACGAATATTTTTTGACCATTATCTATAATGGCTGAGTAATTGAATTTTAAGAACCAACAAACACTATCTACCCATTGTAGTCTTATCCCCGTTTCAGACGGGACACCGGTGTCGCGCTCGTATATTATAATAAGGCGGCTTTTGTATTATGTTTATGAACGCCCAGCGCTAATGAGTCAACGCATAATTTCGTGATATAAATTAGAACATAAAACTGGCTGCGGTCATAAAAACATGTGTATCGGTGGCTTGAGAATGTAGCGGCCGACGGAAAACTGTACCGGACACGCTTTGACTCATTAGCTCGGGGCGTTCATAAAAATAATACAAAGACCCTTTTATTCAAATACAAATGCCTCCTTATTATATACGAGCGCGACACCGGTGTCGTGCTCGTATATAATTAGGAGGCCTTTGTATTCGAATAAAGGGGCATGTGTATTATGTTTATGAACGCCGCTGAGCTAATGAGCCAACGCGTGTCCGGTACACTTTTCCGTCGGCCGCTACATTCTCAAGCCGCCGATACACTAGTTTTTATTACCGCAGCCAGTTTTATGTTCTAATTTATGACGCGAAATTATGCGTTGACTCATTAGCTCTAGGGCGTTCATAAAGGCCTCTTTATTCGAATACAATTGCCTCCTATATTATATCGAGCGCGACACCGGTGTCCCGTCTGAAACGGGCCTTAGTTCAATGAAAACAAATACGTTAAGCTTAACAAAGTTTAATATGCACTATTTATGTATAATACTAACAGTCTACCTCCACTCTTCGCCATTGAGAGGTAGGCAGTTAAGATCCAACATAAATAGTGCACACGAAACATTGTCAGTCATACGTATTTGTTTTCATTGAAGAAAAAAACTACAAATTGCAGATAGTGTTGTTTGGTTTTTTAAATTCAATTAAACCCTGCGTTAACTAAGCCATAATAGATAATAGTCAAAAAACATTCGTATATATATATAATATCTAAAATTATACAATTAAATCATACATACTTTTCAATATTTTATAGATAGAAGAATATTTTTGATCGATTATGGTTTGGTTTGGCAGGGCTAGCCAACACGGTCAATGTTGTTTCGGTTTTCATTTCGGTTCAAATAACGAAATATATATCGGTTCGGTTCCGGTTTTCGTTTTTAACGGTTTTCGGTTCTGAGTGTATTAAAGATTTATTTTCTACCATAATTTAAAACATTTTATGGTAAGTACTTGTATGATAGCCCAGTGCCACGCTCCGGAAACAATAGTTATGCTGCACCTCACGGCCGTATCCATATTTTTTTTTAAATAAAATATTATAAATAATTATGAGAATAATTATGTCGAGATGCGTTACGACAACTATACGGCAAGTGAAGTAGGGAGTAAGAGCAGGTTCACACGCGTGTTTGAACATGTACTGAACAAAAAAACCGATTTTTATTCCCTGTTCAGTTTTCGTTCTGACAAAAATAACGGTTTTCCAGTTTTCGGTTCAGTTCTGATTCGAAACTCAGGGAACATCATCCAACTAGAATTTGAATTTGAAATAAATGTGAAAAATTACGGTTCAAACGGTTGTCACACGTTCAATTAATACGCGTCAGATCTGTTGAAATATTGACAGTTGACAGACGTTTGAAGAATAATAGCGTTGTCTACGGTCATAAGTATATACTTGTTTCGTTATCTTATAGAAAATTAACAATCGTTTGAAACTAAACGCTACAGATAAGTAGGTATAATGAATATAATATTATTGAGAATATTGAGTGATACAATAATATTCTTGTGTGTTTTAGGATGATGTGAACGTTATCACGGTTGACTGGAGTAAGGGCGGAAACACTTGGAAATACTGGAGAGCGGTTGCCAACACCAGGACAGTTGGAGCTGACTTAGCAGCGTAAGATATTTGAAGATCCCAAATTTAAACCTTATATTTTATTCACTTATACCATGTAGAGGTTTTATGTATAAGCTATGTATAAAACCTCTACATGTTATATAATATAACCCTACAACCACAGAACAGATAATAAATAGAATACCAATAGGCTATATTCAATACGCCGCTTTTTGAAGCAGGCTTTTGAATGTGTGAGTGTCCTACGAAAATGAATCACGCATTATGCACGTGCAATAGTGTGTGTAATACACCAACATTAAATGAGCGTAAATGCATAAGTCGAGAACAGTTTTTAGTATTCGACGTAAAACGTATTCTTGACACGTGTGTAAGTTTAACACGGATTCTTCCTTACTCGAGTCGGTTACCTGCTAACGCCTTACCCGTTATGTATTTCAGTTTCCATTATTTCTGAGTTCCCTGCCTAGAACTGTCATGCTGTTGCCTATGGTCATTGATATACCATAGACAACGACGCAAACGGAAATGCATTATGAAATAGTTGTCTTTAGGCCTTACTATTAACGTAGTCGACACGCACCACTGTTCAGTGTCTCTTACCATATTATCTAAATTCCAAATAAATGTAAACCTTTCAACTCAAACCAAAATCAATGTGAGTGATACTCCTTCACAATTCAAATACCTATTTATATATGATGCGGGTTGTGATTAAGGCTATATACCTCAGTTGAGGCATGGTCTAAAAAGATCGTGGCTAGGCGATGCGCAGATTGTGCAAATGACGCGTGCCGAACGAAATATAATTTGTCATATAAATCCAACATGCGTCCATTTAATGTTCTGTTTATTGTTCTATTAGTAACCATAATAATATTATATTCATTGACATGTTTTCTTTTTCAAGTGAATGGGTAACATTTTTTAGTCATCTTTACACGATTTAAGAATTAATACCCCCGTCGCCATCACGAAACAAATTGACGTGTTCACAGCTCGACTTTCGCTCTCCGATTGCCCGCGAGTCCAAAATTTCGTCGCACCCATAGTTGAAAATTATTTGCCGTTTCACTGAAGTATGCTCTTAAGGAATGAAAAAAGCAAATGTACTTAATATTTTTTAAATGTTTATTTGCCTTAAAAATACATTGTTTTACAATTTCAATGCAAAAAACTGTAGATAACATGTTTTTGCCATAATAACTCCGATACCTATGTATGATGCAATCTTATGGCAGAAACGTGTTAAGATTATTGAAACAATAATAAACAATAAAAATCACGTCATTACAAAATAAATGATATAGTGTACAGTTAATTCGCAAAATACCAGCTAGTAAGATCGCCATGCTACAGTGGCGAAGGATGGAGGTAGGCTGTTAGGTCCGCCATAAACAGTGCATACTATTTTTTGTAAGTCATACGTATTTGTTGACATTGAACTAAGACTACAATTTATAGCTGGTGTTTGTTGGCTATTTTTTTTTAAATTAATTAAACCCTGCGGTAACCAAGCCATAATAGATAATAGTCAAAAATATTCATCTATCTATAAAATATCTTAAATTATGCCATTAAATCATATATAATTTTTAATATTTTATAGATAGAATATTTTTATCTATTATAGTTTGGTTTAGACAGGGCTTGATGAATTAAAAAAAAATTAACCAACAATGTAAGTAATAATATGTAGGTATTCATGTAAGTATGGATGAAAAGTGTGCATAATTTTGTCGTATCGCCCAAAATATACCAAAACTTTTATGGTTTGGTTTAGGCAGGGTATAATTAATTAAAAAAAAAACTAACCAACACCATCTGTAAATTGTAGTCTAAGTTCAATAAAACAAATAGGTACATATGACTAACACAGTTTAATGTGCACTATTTATGTCGGATCTCCCTCCGCTACTGGTCCCTCCGCTACTGGTACACACTTTAGATCCTTTATAACTTATATTAGAAGCTCTGAGGTTACTGTCCACTTATCCACCAATTGGACATCCCGTAATAGGAACTGACTGGCTGAAAGAAAGATGTAGAGAGAAAGGCTCAATTTTCACTGACAAATTATGAAGTCTTGGACATCTTCTCCCAGGACACTCCTAGTCCTATTATTTCAGATGCTTCACATCACCAATTGTAGGGTCCCGCGATACGCTCGATTAAGACCGAGTGTGGTGCGGGGCGGGTTTCGGTGGAGGGCGCTTAACTTTAATGACTAAGACCAACACACTGGGTAAGCCAGTTCCTGACCGGCCATGGAGACTTCGCAGCCAAGCTGCATAGTTTTCGTTTGATAGGACATGGGCAGGAATGCATATGCGGGCACGACCATCAAGACATTAAACACGTCATCTGGGACTGCCTGTTGATGGGATCCGACCAGCGGAGCTGTTTGCCAGGGTCCGTCCACACACGGGCCCGATTGTCCACGCCGACTTGATATCAACCAAGGCAAACTTTGAGGCTTTTGAAAAATTTGCTGCGTCATATGGAGGACAGAATAACTCCGATCCCTCCATTGATTCATCGCTTTCAACTCCTGACTCCTCTTTTTCGGCAGACGGGTACAAAAGACACTTCATGTCATTAAAGATAAATGCTAGTAGAGCAAGTCAAGATTCTTTTTATTTTCTAAAACTCTTTCTTTGAGCACTAAGTTGCATGGTTGCTACATCAGTCCCGTGTAGCATCGCTTCGGGACACAGAAGTGTGGCACTAAAATATTTTCATTCTGACACGTTTATAACGTCATGGAAGGCGGCCGTGCACAAACCGCGGCTGCATATACATGGCGGGTGGACATGGGGTAACTCAAATCATTGACTGCGATCGATTTTATTTATACGGTTTCTATTATTATATTATGTTTGACAGATTTCTACGGCAGCTAATGAATGCAACCAATGCTCAGACGAAAGACTTCCATTTTGTGGGGCATAGTCTTGGAGCTCACATTTGCTCGTTTGCTGCTATGCTGCTGGGAGGTGTTAGAAGAATCACTGGTAAGGCGAAAATACTTCTTCTTCACGTTATCCTGTCACGCTTCAGTATCTGAGCCAAGTAGAGAGTCACGTCATCTGTCTATCCAATAAAAAGTTTTATGTCAGTTTTTAACATACTGCTTTTATAGCATTGCTGCAAGGTGAGGAAGAATCGGCGACGATGACCGAATTCGTATTTATTTAAAACTAGGCAACACAAAAAACATACCCAAACACTCCATACTTTGAGTTAGTCGATAAACACTTGACCTACAGGTATTCACTTACGTGTTATTGTAAGTTATCGCATCCACAAGTGGCTATTGAATGCGCACGGCATACAACAGTCATAAGCCGCATCAGAATACTAAAGCAAACATTGTATGCAATGACATATTAAATGGACAACTCACTTCATACCGGCGCGCACGAGAAATTGTGCATGAAAGTCATTCACAGATGTATAGGTAGATGTCACGTGACCATATGACGTATCCATTTCCATTATGCGATACAAGCTTCGAGAATTTATAGTAACATAACCTTTATTGTAATGGCGTATTAGTGTCATGACTCATTGCGTTAGAAACAGATTCTCGGTTACTTACGACTTCACGGAGATTAGACGCAAGTGAGCCCAGCGCATCACAGGCGACTGTCCAATGGTTTCTGTCATTTAATTGCATTGAATAAACATTATCTTAAAATGGCATTTTATAAATAATAAATAATACTAACACATGAAAAGTGATATCCCATCTTTCTTGGAGTGTTTTTACAATTTTTAACTAGGCACATTGGCATTTTGTAACACAATAATAACGGTGGAGTCGAAACCTGACAGTCAGAAATTTTGTATGGGCAGACCCAGCGGTGTCGCCAGACCGCTTGCAAGCAGAATGTTCATTTGAGCGCAGGATACCGATATTAAAATATGAATTTCGCCATCCGGCAGACCCGACACAAAGTGAGTGTCATTTTATTTTCTAGATGCTTCGTCCATATTAATGTCATTGATTGTATGCACCAGATAGCAGTAGCAAAGGGTGGAGGTAGGCTGTTAAGAAACACCATAAATAGTACACATTAAACTTTATCAGTCATACGTATTTGTTTTTATTGAACTCTAAGACTACAATTATTTACAGATGGTGTTGGTTAATTTAAAAGAAAATCAATTAAACGCTGCCTAAACCAAACCATAACAGTTTTGGAATAATTTGGGCGATAGGTATGAATGACAAAATTGTGCATATTTCTTGTGCTTTTTCATTCATACTTTTGTTTTCGTTGGATTATGAATACATAATACACATATTATTGGTTAATTTTTTAAAATTCATTAAGCCCTGCCTAAACCAAAGTATAATAGATAACAAAATGTAATCTATCTATAAAATATCTAAAGCTATGTATGATTTAATTGCATAATTTTATATATTTTATAGAGAGATAAGCATTTTTTGACTATTATCTATTATGGGTTGGTTTAGGCCTGGATTAATTAAATTTTAAAAACTAACCAACACCATCTGTAAATAATAAATTGTAGTTTTATTTCAATGAAAACCGATACGTATGACTGGCAAAGTTTAGTGTGCGCTATGTAAGTAGTATCTTAACAGCCTACCTCCACCCTTCGCCACTAGATAGTTATGCCAATTTTATTTATGAGTGCCACAATAAGCCTTGCGTTTTGTTAAATGCTACAAGGAGTGGGGTCAACCCATTAAGCAGAACAACTTATATGCCAATTACTTTAATAATTTGTATTTTCTTCCGTTTCTGGACAGGGAGAACGGAGTTCCGACCGAACATCTTGTATGTGCGCCTGTATGTACCTAATACAAGCGCTCGAAATGGAAAATTTTACGAACCGGAGCGCCCAACAATTTTCTGAAAATATCAATACTGTTACATCTAATTTTATAAAAAAGTGTGTTAGATTTATTGTTATATGACATACATTATTTTTTCTACGAGACGGAGCGATAATTTTGTGGACTTCATGAAACGGAACGGCGCTCCGGTCAATTTCGAGCCCTGCCTAAATACATAATAATTATTATTCAATCATATTTTCCAGGATTGGATCCAGCCCAGCCATGTTTTGTGACAACTGATTTAAATATGCTACTGGACAAGTCTGATGCAGACTTTGTAGACATTATACACACGAATGGAAGGGAGATCTCCAAGCTGGGCTTTGGAGTTCCTACCACTTGTGGTGAGTCCAATATATTATCTAGTAATACTAAGGAAACCCTCCGCTGGCCACCCTCCATCTATAATTATAATAGTATACCTACTATCTAATTACATAGAAAATGAGCATCCACATCATGGCCCCCACAAGGGGGGGGGGTTCTGACAGGACTCTAGCCTGAGTGCCCGGGCTCAGAAAGGGCCCAGCGTGACAAGTCGACCAGATAAGTGAGATAAACGCAAATCACAAATCACAAACTAAGAAAAAGTCGCCTGTGACGCTATTTTACTTCAATGATACTGATAATTAAATATTTTTGGTTGTAAGATACAATTTTTAACCGTGTGCCGTTACTCGACAACTCCATAATTCAAATGGATATATCATAATATATTAAAAATACAAAAAAACACTAAAAATACACTTTTACCGCATACCTACTCCATTTGGAAAACGCTACTGCAGCGCGTCACACTGCCTTTACCATTAGCGATAGGTAGGGGGCCCGCCAAACATCCTAGCCTGGGGCCCGCTTCAGGATGTGGGGGCCATGATCCACATGGTGGATTATATTAGGTACCATAACGCTTTTGAAGGATTTTACTAACGATACCTAGCCAAAATACAAACAATATAACGAATGTTGAACATTTTCAAATCTTGTGAATTATTAGGTACGTCTGTTATCTATGACCGGGCATGAATTTTTATTTCGAGTAGGTATTAAGTACTATATCACTGCTAAAAGTCGGTAAGTCTTGAGATCGTGTTATGGAGTAATTGCAATTTGAAGTTTGACATGCCCTCTAAAATCAGGCATAAGCTGCATGTTCTATAAATCTATTTTGTATCGGATGAGCTTGATTTTTTTCTAACATACATGTTTATATCTATATAGACACATAGTCCGTTGTTAACTCTGAATACCTAAACTATCGACTTACCAACTTTTGGCAGAAACCTCACGAATTATTATTATTATGTTTCTGTTTGTATACTGACATCTGTCTGCAAAAAAATATAGATTTCATAGTAAAACATCGCTCTGTGGACGCCAGGAGTAATAACTATACAAATATAAAAATAATAACAACTCGAGGTTGTCATAGTTACGATAATTAATATAATATTTTTTGTTGTTGTCTAAAGTACCTGTCACTAATTATTATTAAAACATTTTAATATTGCAGGTCATCAAGATTTCTATCCAAATGGAGGCATGAAACAACCTGGGTGTCATACTGGAAAGGCGTCGTTTTTAAACAGTTACATCCCAATTTCAAAAGCAAGTATGGGACTAAATAAATAATTTACTGTTTCTTTTAATTTCTCCTATACTATATAACCATATTATAATTATCATTGACTAGGAATGACAACGAAGGGGTCCCAAGATAAACTGATTGTCTTTTTTTACCACACCCTTAGTAAAGGGACGTGGGATCCCTTTTATAGATAGTATAAATTAGTGCATCGCAGGCCGATGAACTGAAATCAATTTTGTCACAAAATGTCAAAGTAAAACGTAAAGTTTCTGACATAGACATACGCCGCGGTAAAGTAAAAATTCCCTGGGAACATCTTCAGTGGGTCTGATCCATGCACAAAGCGGCTATCGTCGGTTAAAGTGATAATTTATATTGTCACTTTTTCATCAAGGCCTGAACAAAAACGAACTATAAGTGCGAGTGAGTAAGCATTCAGCACGCTTATATCTCTGCTCTATACGGTAGAGTGAGATAGAATTTCTACGGCTGAATTTTAAGAAATTTGAAAACGTCGCCGGAAAGAATTGGGCTAATTACATGCATTAATTTAAAAAATGCGAGCAAGCGTTGCTGAAGTTTATTGTTTTTGTATTAAATATAAAGTTAGTGGTAATTATTTTTAGTTATTTTCATAGAACATAATATGGTTAACTATGTTTTGTTTAAATTTGGTAGTCGTACTGAGAAGCAACACGATGTTATAAAGTTTCATAGTTAAGTTGATAATAATAAAATAAACGTTGATCTACCTACTGTGCGTTATGCGCTAGAAACACGGCTTCATTTTGCCGAAAAATAGTCCCACTCATATCATTACTCTAAGCTTTTTCATATGTATGTATTGAGGTGCTTAATTGTTTCAATAAGTTAACCGTCTAAACTAAACTGTTAAGACTATCTATCTCGCTCTAAAAGTTAACAGTGCCAAGAGAGGGGCTGTTAAAACATACTTAGCACTTTTTGACAGTTTAGACAGTTAACTTATTGTAACAGTTAAGCACCTCAATGCATAAATATCATAAACTACCGTCGATAGCCACCGATATTGTGTATAGAATAGCTTTGCTGAAAGCTTTCTTGAATGTAAGAAACAACGAGCAATCAATTTTCACCAGGTCTGAGCCTGCGTCTTCCATCTACCCGCGAGACTCCCCGAGTTTCCCAACAGAAGAACTCGCCGAAAGCCATCATCACGTAGGGAATCATGGTTCAAACTCTGGCCTACCTCATCGATCTTCAGCATGAGGAGTCGAGTTACTTTTACCACCTGTAGTCGACGTTTGACGTCGTCTTCATCTAATCTAAATTAAAAAAAAAACGTTATTAAATTTAGAACTTTTTTATATTGATTTTGTTTTAAATATCGTGTATGTAATCAACTATAATTACGTGCCAAAATAAAATCTTTTTCGCAGTTTGGAGGATTTACACTCTAACTGACAGTATGTGAATTTATATATTGTTTATTTAGTCTTTATTATCCCGAAGATTGTATTGTTTACCTCACTTGGGGTAATTTGTCCCAGTTCTCTGACCCTGCCTTAGCAGATAAAATTTATTTATTTCAAAGTGTTCCTTGACAATTTTGTAGATGCTTTTCCGCCATATTAAATTAAAGATGGCACACAGGCTATCTGTCACGATTTCAAGCAAAATACTCTTTTTTTCTATGATTGTAGAGTGCATAAGAAATGTATTTCAGTTAGCCGTTCAATTTCTTCAGGATAACATAATATGGCCCCCGACTATTATTTCCACAGAGGATTCTATGTAAACATTATATTAAATGCATGCCTTATTGTTTGGCTGCCACAAGTCGCAGCCACGAATAGTTGTTTCTGCTTTAGTTTTAGCTTTTATATATATATTGTAATAAATATTTACTTATAATATTTTTTCCAGAGTTGATGCGAGCGATCTGCAACCATGGCCGTGCTTACTTGTTATTTACTGAAAGTTTAAAACCTCACAATTGCTCACTGGTTGGGCACCTCTGGAATATTTCATACACCGGGTAATAAAATCTATAATACATATTATATTGTGATGTAAAATAATTTGGGTAGAATACAAAAGGAAGTCAGAGGCGCTAAGACGAGACAAGGCGATACAACAGGGGTGATCTTAGCATATCCCGCAAAAGCAACGATAAACAATAAACACATTAAACCCGTATATTTTCGGGAAGAAATGTGCTTATTAATTAGCGGTTTTTTTTCCTAGATGCCTTTATGGATAACTCGCATTTACTATCAAGGTTTCTTTAACAGCCCACATGCTCAGCGTAGGTCGAAATGGAGCTTTTATGGTATTTTGAGAGCATAACCCTGGACATTCCTTAAACGTTGTAGATAATATATTTATATAATTTATTTAAACCATTTGATGACTGCATAAAGTATTTTTATTACATAAATTAGTATTCTTTTAAACCTGTCGATCTAATGTTTTAGAATATAGTCATATTTCAGTACGTCCTTGTGCAGTGGTGTTAAGATTTTTTAGATTTATTAATTTTTAAACGCATTTACAAAACCATTAGTAAAATTAATGTTAACATTATAATTATAGTGACATATTTACGATAAAAAAAGTATATTGTATAATCTTTTTGATCCCAAATTTTTAGAAAGAATTAGGCATTTTATTATTCAAAAATGGAAACGATTAACACATTTGAAGGTAATTCTAAAGATACTGATTATAAGCTATGTCTTTGACCATTCAAATGTGATAAACATCTTACAAAATAATGTTTGCTTTATAATAATTATTGACCTTAGAATAAGGTAGTATTTTTTTGAAATACGCCATTTCTATTGGCATTTTCCAATGGCTAAACTACAACATACGGCCGTAGCCATAAATTGACAAACGATAAATAAAGTAGGGAGTAAGATCATGTTAACACGCGTGTTTGAACCGAACCGATACCTAACCCAAAAAAAATATATTTTTTAAAAAACGGTACATGTTCAAACACGCGGGTTAACATGATCTTACTCCCTACTTCATTTATCGTTTGTCAATTTATGGCTACGGCCGTATGTTGTAGTTTAACCATTGGAAAATGCCAATAGAAATGGCGTATTTCAAAAAAATACTACCTTATTCTAAGGTCAATAATTATTATAAAGTAAACATTATTTCGTCACCGTTCAGGCAAAAGTCACATTTATTATGTTTAATAATACATAATTATTAGTATTGTCACATTTTTTTTTAAATCACGCCGAAGGATTTTACTATTACTATTTTTTTTCAAGATTTAATGAAACATTCTTTTACAGTGTTAAACAAATTGCATTTTCAAATGCTTTTGTTTGATCAAAGAATACAATATTCTTAGTAATATCATGAACAAATTATTGACGAGCCAAAAATACGAGAACAATTATTTATAAATTTTCCGATTTGTACATTATGCTCTACTAAACTGGCCAACGGACGATAAACGAACGAGTAAATAAGTCGAGCTTTTATAGTGTTGTCATTGTTAGGTAGTAAAGTATTCCAATAATTGTTTGATTTTGAATATTTTATGTTATTTACATGATTGTAGATTTACATATCAACGCATATTGTTTTGCATTTTCTTTTAGGAATTTTAGAAATTCAAAATCAAATAATAATTGCAAAATCTATCATTTTCTAATATGTAAATTAACAGATTAATAAATACAACAGTTTAAACAAATTACAGGTTTTTTCGATCCGAAAGATTGCCTTTTAATGTCAGATTATAATACGTAGTACCTACTCAGTGAGTACATGTTTGAAATCCATCGAATCCTGTCTGCGAACTTTACTGTAAATCATATGACTCGGTTTCAATGGAGCAGGGGATTAATTTTTATTCGAAAAATTTATAACCATTTGCCATTACAATACCGATTTGGAAATCCGAGGCTATAATTGACTTGGAGGACTATATAGCCTGAATTCTGATCTTCCATATGCCATGGACTGCTCTTGGCTGTAGAGTCTACTCTAATCAGTGTTGCCATATTTTGAAAGTGGAATTATAGTACAGTGCCTTCAAAATTATAGTATTTCGGCCAAAAATATAGTACGCGTTGAGTGACCAATAATTTTCTGCATTTTCAAAAAATTAAACGTGGAGTACCTAATTAACGTCTTGTTTTTTATAGACAAAATATCCATGAAGGGTAATTACCGTCTCGTTTTTTTAGACAAAATTCAAATGTTAAGTCAGTGGTTTCAAAACTTTATGCTACTACGCCTCCCTTTAAAAAAATCTAATCTAGGCGCCTCCCCCCACCTTATTTCATTAAATAATACAGACACCTTTTTAAAAGGTCAACAATACCTACTTACGAATAAAAAAATAAAAAAAATAAACAAGGTTTTACTACTTTATATTGCATTAATTTTTGACGAATGTGCTTGTTTATTAGCACAATCAATTTCAATAGTAGTCAATCTAAATTCATCGTCGTTCATTGACAAATGGATTCTATCATGGACCTCACATCCCGAAGCGGACCCTCCGATTCAACCATATATTTAAAATATTTAATAGCTCCCAAACAAAGCAGCGACTTTTTTTTGGATTATTTATTTTTTTGCTTCTCACGGATTATTTTGGCGTTGTTTTTCTTATATTGGCAACTTGTTTTCCGATTTCTCAAAATTATAGTATTTTGGGCGTACTATACCTGTTTTATATCGTACATAGTACACTGACGAAAATTATAGTACAAATACTATAATTATAGTACGGTTGGCAACACTAACTCTAATGATAATTTTTTTTTACAGAGTGAATGCCAGTATCAACGAAGCGTGTTCGAACACGTCTTGTGCCGAGATGGGCATCCGGGCTGACCACTACCCCGCCAGAGGACCGTTTTACGTGGTCACCACATCGAAGGAGCCTTACTGTGGTGAGCCAATATGTTTAAGCTCTAAATTGTATGTACTTCGATTAATTACAAATTATTAAGGGTGCAAGTCGGTTATGTGGAATACAGCGGCAAACACATTTTGAAAAACACCGATATACTGGATTATTTGTTAGGTTAACCTAACCAAACTTAACCTAACCTAAACTAAACTAACCCAAACTAACAAATAATTCAGTATATAGGGTATTTTCAAAATGTGTTTGCCGCTGTATTCCACATAACCGACTAGAACTTTATTAAGTACCTGCATCAATTTGTTCACATTTTTTTAATTATGTTTAAAATGCATGTTATTCAAGTTTTATTAAGTATTTATGTTGGTTTTAGAACTGTAAATTAATTGTAATGTTTTTTGTAATTGTAGTTCCCGCGCGTGACAGCTAAAGTCACGATTATTCAACAAATACATATAAGACGCTTAGGTGAAGACTTTTAGGACATGTTTTTTTTATAAAGTACTAGGTACATAAAACAATATTACCAGAAGAGAGAAGAAAAAAGCAGTGAAAATGTTTATGTCTCTAGGGAGCGCATTTATTGGTAGCGCATTCCTCAATGAGGTGCCTGATAATCCTGCCACGAGGAAACAGTTATAATCCGTAAGGAGTCATATCTACGTCCACCTAGTGACCTGGGTAATTGACGGGCGCATATGAATTCATTTTATTCAGGATGCCATGATTAGAATATCTCATGAGAGCAGGTAAAAATGTCAACAGAAATACCTACGCACTTCAGAAGAGTGAAAAGCGAGCATGTCTAATTCAATTATTATCGCACCCCCAGACCTACACTGACGTAAGTCAAAATCAGCCATTTTCCAGGAGAGCTGAAACAAACTTTTTGAACCATATTTATGGTACTTGATTTAATGTCTAATGGCTTTACAATGTCTATTTTTTTGTAGAATTGGAAAAAAATATATCTTTCTAGTGGCATTCATTTAAGAGTATCAGAGTTACTGGAGTGTTCTTCTCGATATTTGACTCAGTTTATTTAAAATAACACTGGAGTTAGGCAGTGACGTCCCTAGATAAAATTTTCTCATTTATTCATACATTATTTTTATCATCCTTTTTTCATGAGTTTAATATCTCAAAAATGTGTTGTATGGATACATTACTAACCAAATATCGGACTAATTTTATTATTCGCAAATCTGATCATGTCGTTTCTGGTCACCAAGGACGTTGAAGGGCAACGGAAGTAAACTAGATATCGCGAACCCGACAAAACCAGTGAGCTGATTTTTTTAATGGAAAGATACTTTCGTTGTCACTAAGTCAAGATATTTAGCTATTTCTTTAATTATATTCCAAATGATTTTCCTCGACTTGCCGCCCTTCAAGTAACTGCCGCCCCCAAGCGACGCTCAATCTGCCTACCCTACCCCCACGGGACGTCACTGGAGTTAGGGGTATATCTCGTCAAATATTTTTTTTAGAGATATGCCAGTGTTCTCCTGAGATAAAGAAAAATAAATGTAATTAAACTGCATTCATAACTAATAACACCAAATTCAGACTTACGTCAGTGTAGGTCTGGGGGTGCGTTATATGTTGGTTCATCCCGGCATATTTAGTTCTTGACAACTTTACAATATACAATCATTATTCTTGTGTTTCAGAGACCACACCCAAGAAGGTTGAAGTGCGAGATTTCCTGTTGAGTGATTTACAAAGTGAGCACGAGAAGAACATGACAGCCTTCGCCACGACCACTCCAGCCACCATCAAGAAAGGATGGTTTTCATTCTTCAGTGGATGACATGAACCACATAACTCCTTAAAATGTCTATACTATTATTACTTTTCATGTAGGAGTGTGTAAAAGAGATTATATCGAATACTTAATTGCCTAGTTATTTGGAGGTATAGCACTATAGATATTTCATAGTCCATGACTGAATCTGAAATCTACCTATCTATCAGCAGGGCTATTCTAAAAGAGTATCACTTTACTCCAAAATAAATAAAAAAGTGCTAAATATGATAATATTATGTCGTATTCAGGCAGTTCCCGAGAAGTCAACTGTCAGGCGTGACTGTATTACTGTGTCTAACTCCAAAATCAATAAAAAAAATACTAAATAATATGATATTATGTCGTAATCAGGCAGTTAAGGCGTGATATTTTTAACACGAACATGACCGCGTAAACCGCGAGCTGTCAAATACAGCCGAGCATCATAGCTAACACGTCTTGCTTGATTCCAAATGCATCCGATTAGAATCTTCAATTTGACTGTTTTACCAATTATTGTATTTTAGCGCCTTGTATACGGAATTTCTACGAATGATACCCGTGTTATTTTAAATCAATAAAAATAACGGAAACGTGTTACCGTGGTAACTAGTTAGAATAGCCCTGCATATCTCTCTAGCTTATGTTTTCTCTATCTAGCAGGACTATCAAGTAAAATATCCACCCATCTTTTATATGGGCCGACCATGGCCGTCTATATAGCTAGGCCGCGGCACTAAAAAATAGCCAATTACAACGGTAGTGCTAGTTATTGCTTAACTCCGAATGGAAAGCGGTAGCCTGTCCGCAATAAATAAATGTTTCCGGTCACATAAATGGTGTTATTGCGTGTTATCCTGTTACGTAATTGGAATAGACCTACAGAAGTTTATTTAGAATATTATAGTGTAAGTTTGTACCTCATAA
The DNA here is from genome assembly GCF_057557595.1 of Rhyacophila brunnea. Taxonomy (NCBI): domain Eukaryota; kingdom Metazoa; phylum Arthropoda; class Insecta; order Trichoptera; family Rhyacophilidae; genus Rhyacophila; species Rhyacophila brunnea. Next base: position 9,757,727 of record NW_028232904.1, on the reverse strand, counting down.
TTTTATTGATAATCGTATTGTCATTAAGTTTAATGTAATTAAGTAGGTAACTTTAAGCATTTTATAGTATTTTACAACGTTTTTATTAGCTCGTATTCTTGTTTGTCCGGTGGTTGTTTGTCCAATACAAATCATGTAATCGATTTTTAACTAACTTCCCGACTAACTAGACATTTAAAACCTTTAGAATATGTCAGAACACGATGCCAATGCATTCTTTTAATACTTTTAGCCATCTTTAAGCAGAATTGAATTCATTTTCAGTTATTTCTGTTTTGTATGGAAAGTTATTTTAGAAAAATACGTAAAAAGTAAAAGACTATTATTGGTTGCTAAGGGGGTGGTCCCAGCAACTAAATTATTAATATATACGTGCGTTACTATGGAAATCAAAATGAAATGTCAAAATGATATTTCAGTATTCTATATTTGTTTGTTTGTTTTTTTATTTACTTCATATCAAGTACAAGTTTGAGCATATTTAAAAACGTTGTACATATTATATAAAAAGTTCTTTTTATCTTGTAATTATTTAAATAAAATTATATACTTACATTGTGATATAGTTCATAATTTAAATGGTTTTAAACCTTGTTATGCCTAATTTTGAATTTTCGAAATCTATCTACTGCTGCAGATAATGAGATAATGAATTTTTGATTTACTAAAACTATAATTGTATCAGTCGGGACTGTTCGGCCCGTCGATAGTAATATAAGGTATAAGTACCTCGTCGATCAATCAGATTAAAGGCTTAGTTTGTTTACACGGGTGTCAGCAATCACTACTCGGACTCATAATTAGTACTTAGCCCATGTAAACAAGCCCTAACTTCACGTGAAACAGGTTATCACGAGATGAAACATCAAATATATTCACCATTTATAATTAAAACGTAATTATTACGTCCTAATAAAGTTCAAGAATTCGGCACAACCAATATTATTTTTTCTTCTCCTGAACTATTCATTCAAACATAAAAATGGCTCGAAATGATGCAATGAAGAGAGTTTTTATTGCATTTAACAGATCATGACATGTGTATCTTATAAATCGTATTCATTTTGTATCATGCTTACTAACTCTATTAACCAGTGGCGAAGGGTGGAGGTAGGTAGTTAAGATCCGCCATAAATAGTCACACTAAACATTGTCAACCATACGTATTTATTTTCATTGTAATAAGACTACAATTTATAGATGGTGTTAGTTAATTTTTAAAATTCAATTAAACCCTGCGAAAACTAAACCATAATACGTAATAGTCAAAAAATACTCGTATATCTATAAAATATCTAAAATTATGCAATTAAATCATACACAACTTTGGATATTTTATAGATAGAATAGTTTTTTTTATTTATTATAGTTTGGTTTAGTCAAGGGTTAATGAATATAAAAAAAATGAACCGACAATATGTGTAATATATATTCTTAATCCAACGAAAACAAATAAGCAGGAATGAAAAAGTGTGCACAATTTTCTCGTGTAGCCCAAAATATACCAATACTATTATGGTTTGGTTTAGACACGGTTTAATTATTGATCTTTAAAACTAACCAACACCAACTGTAAATTGTAGTCTTAGTTCAATAAAAACAAATACATGTGACTAACAAAGTTCAATATGCACTAATTATGGCGAGCCTACCTCCACCCTTCGCTACTGCTATTAACCCATTGTAGACAATCGGCGCAAATTTTTCTACGCTGTTGACGAAGTGATTCTGGAAATCGGTGTTAACTTGGCGCCGCTTGTCTTTCGTAATGTTTTATTTTTATTTTTAGACATTTCTTAAAGCCTTACATATTTTAAATATAAGCAAAGATTTAAGTGGTTCAATAGATACACAAGCTTATTTTAAATATTTAAATTAAACATATCTATAAGAACAAAAGTTTGAGCAGTTACAGTAAACTCTTGTCAAATATATTACAAAATTTAATCTAGCTGTTGATCCACCTTTTACTTCTGTTAAATCTCTCTTCAATTGGTTAAGAACCGATAAATAATATCGTCTGGAGCCGAATACAGGATATTCTAGAATCAGATAGCATGTTATTAGTTTATATGTAATTTAAAATAAATATTATGTCTATACTCCAAAGAAAATAAATCACTGTTCAATAAATACCTACCATAAAATGTATGTTTTATTTTTTTCAACCGGGTATCATTCCTATAAACTCTAAATATGGATTCTAACAAAATTATTTTTCTTGAACGATATGCTGGAACCATCAAAGGGCTCAGACACGCGACGACGCTGCAGTTAGCAGGCGTCAACGAATGTCTTATTTGATTCTAAATGCATCCAATTAGAATCTCAAATTGGATAAACAAAAATACAATTGGAGATTCTAAACGGATGGATTCGGAGTGTCGTGTGTCTGATAAGCATTCAATAATAAAAACTGACAACCTAAAACGCAGTGTCAATTCTCTGTCATTTGTAACTCCTTTTTAAAACTAAAGCGCCGGTTAGACGCTCTTGCTTAATGACAAGCTTAATTTACACGAGTCACTGCGGATGATTAGATTCAGGCATTCTTTTTGTTTACACGTCTCACCGAAAGTGAACACAGAAATCACAGAACCAGCAACTAAGAACCACAAAACAACACTTTGTTTATTACAATCAGTATATACTATCAAATATGATGTGGACTGCAGGAACATCTATTTAACCGGTTCGTTTTCAATTATTCAAAATGACAGTTTACGTAGGTACCTATGTAAATATTATGACAATACTCAGGGGCGCAGTGCGCATGCGTGACGTGTGCGCGTCAACTAAATTCGGTAACTAAATTAATTATTTAATTATTAACTAAATTCGATCAGCGAAATCATCCGCAGTGATAAAAAAATGATCCAAAGTAGAACAAGTTCAACTTCATTCACTTTTGATTCCGGATGATCACGATGATTCGTTGATGAAGTGCGTTTACACGGGTTACTGCGGATGATTCCTCCGCGATGATTGTCAAAAGCGAACCATTTAAACGGGACTTTACCTGTGCAAACCGGTTTGTATCGGAAAGCCCGTGTGTATGGATGGGAAAACTGAAGCTCGCGCAAACCAAATAGCTCTGTAAAAGTCTATACCGAGCAGACAAGTCGCCGCCGTCTAGCCGGCGCTTTTAGATACGTGAGATCAGTTGACTTGTTGGGGTCACTCTAGTGTGTGGTGTTCGATGTGTAGGTAGAGGATGATGATAATGTCGAAGTCTACGATGTAGCGGGGTGAGATTTATTAGCAGCGTATCGGTACAATAGTATATTATACATGATAGTTACTAGCTAAGTACTCTGATTCGAGTGACATTGAGATAAATTGTTCTTCGTTATTTATACAATAAAAGTTAGTACATTAACATTAAATTCTGTTACATAATCATATTAAACTAAATATAGAATCAGCGTTTTAAATTGAGTAGCGAAAAGAAATATTATTTGTTATTACAGTTGTAAGAAGATACTATGAGAAATGTTTATTCAGCTCATACACCGTAATGGTATAATGTATGCTATGATGTAATAATACACCGTCTCTGATTTCGCCTAATCGACTTGCTGTCTAGCTGAATTGTTTAAATGGATCGCTAGGAATACATTGCTGCAAAGTAATTTGATATTTTTATAAACAATAGGTATTCGATCGCTTATTATTCTGCAGCTACAGACTCAAAAATGTGTTCAAATAACAAAAGAAAAGTCCTTCCAGTGGCGGCTCTAGCATATTTTAGTAAGTGGGGTCAGATGGCGTGAAATATCATATGAAATACATATTATATGTATACCTAATTAATTTCAATCAAAACGTATATTCTATTTTTATTAATATTTTGAATTCTAACATTAATTGTGTGTACTTAAGTGATCTATTTTGTATAGTAGCTGTTGCTTTAGATTCTATAAATAATTTAAAGAAAACATACCTTTTGTAGCTATTACTTCATCTTCATATGCCCCCTGTGTCCAAAAGAGATAATTAAATTCTACTCTTCTATTTTTTAGTTTGGCGAACCGGTCAATCACTTTGTTGTTGAAATCAGGAACGGACTTGATGAATTCGTCTTCTATTGATAACATGGAAAGCGCATTCAGCCGTTCCTCACCGATTGTATTTCTTGAAGATGTTTTTATACGTTTCAGCGTCGAAAAACACCTTTCTGATTCTGAAGTCGTCATTGGGATCGTGATAATAATTTCTAAAAGTTTGGTGTCTTCAGTAAATATCTCTTTTACATTATTCTCGTCCAATGACGCTAAGAGAGAAGCGGCGGATTTTACATCACTAGTGAGTTCGTCATGTCCATACAGAATTTGTAATTCTGTTCTTAATTTATTTTTAAGTAGAAATGGATAATATTTAACCGCTATATCAAAATCTTTATCGGGAAATTTTTTTGAAAAATCTTTGAAAAATCTCACATCCACCGATCTTGCAGCGGTAAGATGGTCAGTATTCGAAAATCTATCGCTGACATGCACAACAATGACATCGCATGCTTCTTTTATCACGCGCTTCAAATCACTAGCGGAAAAATTTCTTTTACATGTTAAATCAGAGTAGAGGTCTCCCAATTCATCCGTTTTCTCTCTTATTTTTAATATGGCTGCTAGTGTGTTATAGCTAAGTTTGCTGAAATATTATCTATGGAAACTTTTTGAAGTTTTTGAAATAAAATGTCAACTTCCGGCATAACTTGCGCGAAAAATGAAAGAAGACAGCAGAATAACCTATCGTATAAAAGATTTAAGAGTCCACATGCTTCACTTAAAGTTACTGCATCCCACCCTGGATCTTCTTGAAATTTCAAAAAACACTCCCGCATCTCATTCAAATTTTCATAAACAGTGTTTATCATACGCCCAGAAAAATTCCACCTTGTTGCGCTAGGTCTTGGCATCCTCTGGTTCACAACATTGTCTAATAAACAGGTGCGTTTCGTGGACACTGAGAAAAATGATGAGAACCCAGAAATATTACCGAAGAATATTTTTAGTTCCTTGTGTGTTTTCGAACACAGTTGCTGCATTACAAGGTTCAATTGATGAGCGTAGCAATGCACAAAATGTGCGTATGGGAAATCAACCTTAATCTGTGCCTGTACACCATTTAAATTTCCTTTCATTACTGCCGCCCCATCATAAGTTTGAGCTATCAATTTCTCGCGATTGATTCCACATTCACTCAGTACTAACTTTATTTCTGCTGTCAGGCCACTGGCCGACTTATCCACTAGTTTAGAATACTGCACAAATCGTTCAGTAACAGTCCCAAGTTTAGTAATATACCTTAATATTATAACCAACTGTGCTTTACAAGAAACATCGGTTGTTTCATCCGCTTGGATTGAAACAAAATTCGTGGTAGATATCTCCTCTTTGAGGAGTTCTCTATATAAATTGTACATGCAGTCTAAAAGCTCATTTTGAATTGTTTTTGAAGTCCCTTTAAATGACGGCGAATTTTCGTAATAGTTTTTTAATATTACATCATCTTCACATAGTAACTGGAACACTGAGCGAAACACTCCCGGCTTCAAGGATTCGGAAGTCTCATCGCGGCCACGGATTCCAATTTCGCACGAACCACAAAGTCTTAACACAGAAATTATTTTTGAAAGTACATATCTATTTTTGTCAACTTCTTGATTATGGCGTTGAATATTACGCCTATATACACTGTCTAATTTTTCAACAATGTTTGATTTACCAAAAAGTTTTAATGTCACAGCATTTTTCATGTGAGACGACGAAGTTTCATGTGAAGTTAGCCTCTCTGATAAATGTTTTAAATCTGAATAACCAGATTGAGCCCAAACAGTTTCACCACCAAAAATTAAACAAGGAAAACAAAATAGTCTTTTTAAGGATACACTTGCAGTCAACCACGTTTTTTTAGTAAACCATTCCGATTTAAATGTCAATTTTTTTTTTGGTTTCACTAGTTCATACACAATAACTAAATCACTAGGTTGGTGAGGTCCTAATCGTTTCACTTCTAGTTTATCTTCAAATGTTAATGTACTGAACTTATATTTCAATAAATAATCCACCTCATTCATCATAGTACCTACTTAATATTATTTATCAAAATTATTTTAGTAACGTGAGATGAAAACTACGAGGGTGGGTCAATAATTCCTTAGAAAAAAGCATTAAAACAGTTTTTATTTTTGTATTTTTTTTTTATTTCTCAACATAATCTTCTTGGAGCTCAATAGACTTAGTTAGACGTTTCTCAATTTTTTTAAACCGTCAGAAAAATACGTTTTCGGAAGGTCCTCAAAATAAGCATTTGTCCGATCGATGACTTCTTCATTTGAAAAAAAACGTTGTCCACTTAGCCATTTTTTTAAGTTTGGGAAAAGGAAAAAGTCACTGGGGGCTAAATCTGGCGAATACGGTAGGTGGTCGACCAATTCGAACTTCAATTCTTCAATTTTAGCCATTGATCGTAAACATGTGTGAACACGGGCATTGTCCTGATGAAAGAGGATTTTTTTCCTGTTTAAATGAGGCCGTTTTTCTTCAATTTTGATTTTAGCTGGTCCAATAAAGATGCATAATAATCCCCTGTTATTTTTTTTCCTTTTTCCAAATAGTCAACGAAAATAATTTCACGTGCATCCCAAAATACAGTAGCCATAACCTTACCAGCTGATTTTACGGTTTTCGCCTTCTTTGGACATGATTTGCCTTCGCAATCCACTGCTTTGACTGTTCTTTCGTCTCGGGAGTATAGTGGTGTATCCATGTTTCATCTACAGTCACAAAGCGACGAAAAAATTCATCCGGATTGCGTTGCATGAGCGACAACAGGGCTTTAGAGGCCACCACCCTATTGCGTTTATTGTCGACTGTGAGCAAACGCGGCACCTATCTTGCAGAAATATTTTTCATGCCCAATTTGTCATGTAAAATAGAAATGACGCTACCTTTTGAGATCCCTGTAACCTCAAATATCTCACTCAACTTTAATCTTCGGTCACTTAACACCATATCGTGGATTTTATTGATCATTTCTGGTGTAGTCACCTCTACAGGACGTCCTGAGCGTGGTTCATCCTTTGTTGATGTACGACCACGTTTAAATTCATTTAACCAGTTATAAATAGTTGCAAGTGAAGGAGCAGATATGCCGTGAACTAAATCCAACTCATTTTTTATTTCCTTTGCTGTTAACCCTTTTATATTAAAATGTTTAATAACAGCTCTAAACTCAATTTTCTCCATTTTCCATTTTTCCATTTTCCACAAGCAAATTTTTTTTTTAAATGTACGAGAAACACACAACAACCCGACCAATCTGATTGAAACTTCGCAGCATACTGAATCGGTAGTGCCGCTGCATGAAAACAAACCGCTTACAGTACTAGTCGCGCCACCTGTCAGCTTTTCTAAGGACTTATTGACCCACCCTCGTATCTACAAATTTCAAAAATCAAATCTTAATCAAACTTCACAATACTAATAGAGAGTATGTATTAACAAATATAATTTTAAACTTATTTAAATAGATGGATGACCGTTAATCACTGACGTCTGACTGGCAAACTAAAACAACTTGTGACAGGATATGCGCCGACCAACAAGATATTATTATAATAATAATAATATGTACGTCAACTTTTACCTAGGTACTAACATTTTTTATGTAGGAGTGGGTATTTCTAGTGGCGACCCCTAGCCAGCACCAATACATGTAAAGCTAAACGTGCATATGACGTGCTTAATGCTCTACACAGTCTCATAATTGCATTGCTTGCATAAATATTTGTTTTGATTTGACGGGGTCCATTCCAGACGGTCCCGGCTACAAGGGAACTCGGAAAGTTCTCAGAACTGTGACCCGACATTATCGTTGTACGTACCTGCTACGTAGGTAGACTGAAGCATTAACAGGGTTGCGCCACGAAACAAGAATTAGGGATGGGTAAACGGTGCAAATAAAATATATACTTAATTAATTTATACAAAATCAATGTATTGGTAGGAACGTATAACATGAATATCAATTGAATATTGATTATAGAATGATGATGAGGGGACCGGGGTCTGTCCCCTAGGTACCCAAAGGAAGAGACGCCCCTGAGTCCTTCCATATATGTGATTGGCGATGTAGCATGACACCTAAGTGTGAAGTGGCTTCAGTCTGGCTCCTGATCAGTGGCGCGTTTGTACGGATGCTGATATCTACGAACAAATTAAGTCCATTGTAGTCAATGGCTTGAGGGCGCGAAGACTCAGATGTACCGGTTACGTTGTTAGATGACGTGATGAATCTACAGCTTTCTATAAAGTTTTAGAAAGAACCCCTGGGCCTCCCGCGGAGGAGATGGGCGGCTTACGTCAAAAGGGACGCAAACAGGCTAAGTGAGACCGAGAGGTCGGGATATAGATTCATCGAAGACGGTTATGCAGTCAGACATGGACTGAAACGCCCAGCAAAATGCCGACCCATTTTTTTATACAGTATTTTTTATCATCCTTACATGACCCCAATATTTAAGAAATGTGTTGTATGGATACATTTCTAAAAATATATATACTTACCACTAAATCCTATTTAAATGCCATCTCAACTTCAATAAACAATTGCGAGTCCACGGTTTCAGATACATTTAAAAATACACCTGACAACTTTCAAAACACGCGAGCTAGGTAAGTACTCGTACCTATGACGTACCTACCTATAATTCAAAATACAATTCGCAAATCTGCAACGTGCCATTGCTGGTCATCAAGGACGTGACTTCCAAGGACAACAGAAGTAAACTAGACATCGCGAAACCGACAAAAATAATGCAGTCCTGTTAAATCTTGTATTTTAATTCTTAATACATTTTGTTTCCAACCAGTGAGCTGATTTTTTTAATCGAAGGATATTTTCGTTATTACGTACGAAGTTTAGGTACATATTTCTATATAATATACCTAATGATTCTCCTCGATTTGCCGTCCTTCAAGTGACTGCCGCCCCCAAGCGACACGCAATCTGCCTAACCCCACGGGACGTCACTGGAAACGCCAGATTAAATATTCCTATGTCCATTGTAAACTTATTACTTCAGCGCCTAGAAAAACAACTTCCGCTTTATGATTTATTTATTTTTTTATATTTTTAATGTTTATATCTTGGAACAGTTGTATGAGTGGATGAAATAGTGATTTTATAGTAGGTACCTACCAAGGTAAACTATATGGTAGTGCTCAGGGAACACAGAATTAATGGGAACTGAAATACCTAACGTGTGTGGAATAATAGGGAACCGATCTCGAGTATGGATGAATATGGAATAAACTTAAAGACGCGTCAAGAATGCTTCATTCTAATCTTGTCCTTCATTCTGACATCTGCTTTCGGTTTATGCACTGACGCTCATTCAATATTGGTGTATTTGAATGAACAAGGTGAATCGGTGGATATCATGGTTAATTGCAAACATATTACCAATATACGATATGCCGATGATACTGTGCTGATTGCTGATAGTTTAAAGAGTTTACATCAACTGGTAGAAAAGGTTAATGAGGTCACAAAAACAGCGACACCAGACACCTCAACACAAATTTTATCATTAACAGTGAACCAATCGAACGTGTGACCCATTATAAATATTTAGGTAGGTAGGTACATGGGTCAATGAGATATGGGACCAGTCTCAGGAAATAAAAACTAGAATTAAGATCGCAAGGAGCCCCTTTCTCAAAATGAGACGCCTCCTTAGCAATCGAGATCTTAGCCCAGGTCTGAGACTGCGTATGGTACGATGTTATGTGCTCTCAATTCTTTTCTATGGTATGGAAGTATGGACGCTAAACCAAGAGATGTCACGGGGACTTGAAGCTTTCGAGATTTGGCTGTATAGACGCATCCTCAAAATTCCTTGGACTGACCGGATGACAAATGTTGAAGTTCTCAATCGAATGGGGAAGGACCGAGAAGTTCTACGTAGTATCAAAACCAGGAAATTACAATACCTCGGCCACATTATGAGAGGACAAAAATACAGCATTCCCCAACTTGTCATTCAAGGAAAGATCAATGGGAAGCGTAGCAGAGGACGGCGCCGCATTTCGTGGCTTAAGAACCTCCGTGATTGGTACGAGTGCAGCTCCACCGAACTGTTCCGGGTAGCAGACGACAAAGATAAGATCGCCTTGATGGTGGCCGACCTCCGTTAGGGGATGGCACAATAAGAAAAAGAAGAATGTTGCAACACACACTATTGCACGTCTATAATGTATACCTACCTATTTCATTTTCGTATGACACTCATATATTCAAAACCCTGCTTCAAAATGTAGTGTATTGGGGTGTAGCCTATCGGAATTCTATTTATTAATCTGTTCTGTGGTAGCGCTAGTTATTATTTATCTTTGAATGCAATACGGCAGTGGTTTCCAAACTTTATGTCACTACGCCTTCCTTTAAAAACATCTTATCTTGGCGCCTCCCCTCATAGGTATTTTATAAAATAATTCATAAAAAACATTTATATGATAGAAAATGTATTAATACAAAAAAGTCGTAATTGACAGAATAATAACAAGATTTTACTTTATGTATATAATAATAATACTTATAATAATTTTTATTGCGATGAATGTGCTTGTTTATTTTATTAGCACAGTAAATTGTACACAAGTTGTACGTATGCAGTTCATCGTGGGACACTTATTCGTGCACCGCAGTACGTGAAAAATGAGTTCGTATAACATTTTATCAAATAACGTGTTCTTCGTTGAACATTTCACCGTGGAATACATTTGTACGTATCTTACGAAATGCGGCGATAGTTTGCAAATAGTACTGTTCCAATTAGATTAACCCTAATCTAACTTAACCTAGTAAAGACATCTCCACATATTGTAGCATACGTACAAATATACTCCTCGGTGAAATGTTCAACGAAGAACTCGTCATTTGATTAAATGTTACACGAACTCATGTTTCACGTACTGCGGCGCACGAATAAGTGTCCTGCGGTGAACTGTTTACGTACAAATTTCCGGATACGATTGCAGATAATTCAGCAAATCCCGTTTCGCAAAAATATGAGTTACAATGGCAACATGACGTGCATTTGCTTGACAAAGTATTAGGTATATTCTTTACTCCGATTAAATTAGAATTAAACACGGATTTCACTCTGAATTTTTTGTTTCAATGAAGTATCGCATGGTAATTTTTATTCTATCTTTTTTTAGTTTTCAATAGTAGTCAATACAAATTCAACATCTTGATCGGGCCTCCTTTTACCCTAGTCTGCGTCTCCCCAGGGAGGCGCGCCTCCCGGTTTGGAAATCGCTGCAATACGGTAACATGCTCGCAATATATGAAGATGTTCCATTGCATAATTTCGTTTAATTTATTAATTATTATTAATTAATTTCAATATACAACAATCATCATTTTCTACAAACAATTTACCCAATGACATTCCTAGACGAAATGCCGCCCCATATTTTTATACAGTATTTTTTATCATCTATGCGCGTGTCGTTTCTGGTCACCAAGCACGTCGCCGGCAACGGAAGTAAACTAGACATCGTTAACCTGACAAAAAATTACAGTCTTGTTAAATCTTTCATGTTAATTTATACATTTTGTTTCCAACCAGTGAGCTGATTTTTTAAATGGGAAGATATGTACATTAAGCTTAGGTAGCTTTTTCTTTATACAGTCGAACTTGGTTATTACGAGGAAGAGGAGACCGACTGAATTTTCTCGTTAGAAGCGTGACTCGTTATATCAGAGAATATGTATTTTTAAAAGAGCGGTCACATAACACAAAAAATCGCAATTCAAACAAAAATAGTAATTATTAAAATAACTATTCTCCGAAACAAGCATGGTATTCATAAACTACAAAAGAAGTCGTTTATTGTATTGAAAGCTGGTAGGTACGTAGTGACTTCACAAACCTTGGATTTTTTACATGCAATTTCAACCATACGCGTGTATACTTTTTCAATATGGTCGGCGAAAACACTAATTAGGTGGGAACTTAAGACACTTAACTAGTGTCAAAAACGTAATCTGATTCCGGCGGCATCCTGTCCAGTCGGATTTTATTGCTTAGGGTCGAAATGTTGTTTTTTAAACGATCTGTTATGCATACAATTGATATGTAGATAACAGATTCTAATTAGAGAAACTGCAACTTCCTCTGATAACAATAGCATCCTCTGATATCAATAATATTGTCAATTTAAATATTGATTCAATTTATTCTAATTAATTCCAGAAAACCAGAAAACCACAAAACAATAATATATATTATTTGTGTTGATAATTAGAAACTTCTAGAACATTATTCTTTTTCATATATGAACAATTACACACGTAATGAATTTGTTAGTTCTCCGTCGACCATTGCCTCTCTAGTATGTAAGTTGGCTTTCTGTCAATTGTAATAATCTGTAAGTATTACTGTAATTCTTATCCGTTTAATGAATCAAACATCTATCAAAAAGTTCTTCTATTTTAATTTGATATCTCCTGTGAACATTTCCGCTCTCTTTCGCTATTCCTGACAAAACAAAAGAGACTTTAACAGAGTCCTATTTTCATAGTCCTATGTATAATAATAAACTAGCAAATAATACGAGTACCTTAACAAGTATAAAGACTATTTAAATTCGTAATTACGAAACCTAAAAGACTTAGTGAAAGTGATAAACTATCTTACTTAAGCTACTCCACTTTTTGGGGACGTAACAGATCGAGACACAGTTTTTCTCGGTATACCCGAGAAGTAGCTCGTTATAACAGTGAATACATGTATGGAGAAAATCATAAACTAAAATTTCAACGAATGTTTCCTCGTTACATCCGAGGTCTCGCTATTTTCGCGATCGTAATAACCAAGTTCGACTGTATATCGAATGATTCTCCTCGATTTGCCGCCCTCCGAGTAACTGCCGTCCCCAAGCGACGCTCAATCTGCCCAACCCCACGGGACGTCACTGAGTTTACCATATTGCATTCGAAGCAATATAAGCAATAACTATCATTAGCTTAGATTTTAGTGTCACGACCTGACTAGAGTGGGCCTTGGCCACCTAGCTTTGTTGAAATTAAAATCAATGTTCTTCAAAAAACCTCAATCGATAGTAGTTACATAATATTCTTTTTATTTAAGTTGAGGTCGCGCGTCAATTTAGTTTAGTCCAACAAAACCACAAACTAGCCTATGCAGGAAGAATACAACGATTATATTGCGTTTTTCCTCATTAGTAATCAATTTGGATTCGTTATTACCTGGATAAATTCCTATTAGGCACGTGTCGTTTATTGTTTGACTTATTTATAACGTATTCATCTAGTTTTTCTTCTTCGTCCATGTTTGCTTCCTAGTTAGAACCTAATATTGTCACTCGAACGCAGAAATATCAAAACTGTTTACATCAGGCATCGCCAAACCCGCGGCCCAAATGAAGATTTTTTGCGGCCCAAGGCCCAATTGAAGTTTTCAGCTTCCTATATTTTTCATTTTTGTATTCATGTAATACAAAAATAAATGTAAATTTACCACATTATTTTGTGAAAATATAACTTTCTTGTTGTGCTGCGTGCTAGTACCTACCTGTTTTTATACTTATGCCGGCTTCACACACTCCTTAATTAATAGTGACCATACAGATTTTGATATTCTAATGAAGTCACAAAATTAAATAAAGAATTCGATACCAGATTCGCATTTATGCAAAAGAATGAAGAAATGTTCAAAATATTCTTAACTCCATTTAACGTGGAGTTGGAATCAGCGCGTCCAAATTTACAAATGGTTTTAATATAACTGCAATCAAGCATAGAGTTAAAGTGCATGTTCGAAGGTGATACACTTGAGTTTTATCAAAAATATATCCTCGAAGATAAATTTAAAAAATTAAAACTGGCAATGTGAATTACATTTCAGTGGTTATTTTTCAAAACTGGACATGTCCACTATTCATTCCTCAGAGATAAATGAACCTTTTCTCTAACTAGATTTGTCCACAATGATAAAGATAAAAAATATTTTATATACATAATCTGCACATTATAAACGTTAATAACAATTCTTAGATAAATTATATGCAGTGGAAATAAGTTATAATGAAATAAATAACGTCAAATTACTTTTTGAAACATCTTTTCAATATGAAAGTGGTGTTTTGTGAATATTTTCGAATGTCAACAAAGTGCGTATGAGGTTATAGAACGAAATTCCGATAATAGCTCATTTTCGGCATATATGGGACATGTCCAATTTTGAAAGTTAACCACTGATTTATAAAAAACAAAGTGTCGCAGCAGGTTGCTTGATGGAAACACGACCAATTAACTGCGATGTGCATCGGCTAAATTACCAGTCAAAATGAAAAAGATATCAAACAATATACAAAAACAAGTGTCACATTAATAATTATAAGGTAATAAAATATTATGAATAAGTTCTTTGTTTTATTTTTTATATGTGTGACCCACTTAGGCTCAGTAATATTTTTTTTGGCCCACCAAACGATTTGGGTTGGGCACCCCTAGTTTACATATTATTAAAGGGGGCTCTGGGAAACAGTCAAATTATTTTTTTAAGAAATAAATACATGCATCAAATATGTGACAATGAATAAAATAAGGATAAGTCATTTTTCCAGTCAGTGTATGACAACTCTGCATGAAATTTTCGTCATCACTGTAAACGGAAACAGTGTAAATCATTCCACTTCTTGACATATTTGTACCTATATGAAAAATACTATACTATACTAATAAGCCAAACGTAATATTCGACCACTCAATCCGCAAACCAGCTAACTCAACTTTTGCTCAAAAATCAGATTTCGAAGGCATTTTGTTATAAAGCATGTTTTCTATGCTCACACAAAATTTCAAACTCCTAAACCTATAAATACATGCGTTATCGTTATTCACACAAAACAGTCAACTGCAGGTACCAAATTTCCAATATCGTAAATTGAACAACACCGCTCTTTATATAAAGTTTCTTTATAATAATATAATCATCATCATAATCAGCCTGACTCTATCCTCTGCTGGATGAAGGCCTCTTCAAGCTGCTTCCACTCCTCTCGGTCCTGTGCATTGCGTTGCCACGTACTTCCGCAGAACTTTATCATTTCATCGATCCATAATATAATAGGGAACCTAAAATAGTGTATTAAATTTTAGTGCAGGTTATTTGTAATAAAAAATCACCAAGTATATTTTTGGAATTATTAAATTCCGTTAGATTCCTAAACAATTTTCCCTAGTGGAGTTAGCCGGTTTGGAGATTAGGCAGTCGTATTGTAATATTGTCACCCACGGTGGTCGCGCGGTTTGAGCGTTGGACTATCACGCCGTGGGTCTCAGGTTCGAATCCTGGGTCTGGCAAGTACACATATTGTTTTTCAATTTATGTGTGAGTCAGGGTATGGACCTAATAGGTTGAGCAAGTGGCTGACATCCATTTTTCGTAAAAAACAAAATCTGTTAATACAAACCTCTACTCTGTGGAGGCCCATATGATCCTATTAGGATCGGACATGGTCGAAAAAAAAATTGTAATATTATATCATATTATAATATATCGGAATCGGCAAGTACAGTTCATGGGAAACCTATTAACAATATATTTACGGTATGCCGATGGTAGCTTACAGGCATGGCCTCCACATGCCGAAGCAGACCCCCAGGCCAGGATCTTTGACGGGTTCCCTATCGCCAAGGTTAAAGACAGTGTGATGCCAACAGTAGCGTTTCCCAAATTCTAAACGTGAATTATCAATTATCAATCATCGTATCACAGCAAATTGCATTGCACAATCACATATTTTAAAATTTGTAGTAGTATCAAAGGAAAGTAGTGCTGCAGGCGATTTTTTTTTTAAACGATTAGAGCAAATTTGTGACGTGTTTTAATCACACTTAGCCAGTCAACCCACTACGCCGTTTCCTCCTATTCCCGTGCCCCAAGTCTAGAGCCGTGTCACTGTTGTCATATTATACAAGTCAGAAAACTTTTAAGATTATACAAATGTATTTGCCTACGGTGGCCGAGCGGCTTAAGCATCGGCCTATTACGTCGTGGGTCCCAGGTTAAAATCTGAGTCTGGCAAATACACATAAGTCAGAATATGTACCTAATAGGTTGGGCAAGTGGCTAACATCCATTTCTCGTAAAAACAAAGTCGTTAATATAAACACCCACTCTGTGGAGGCTGTCATGGAAAAGGCTTTTATGTCGGGGTAAGGAATAGGTATGGATGGGATGGGAATGTGGAACGGGATAGGGATAGGGATATGTTGGGGATAAAGGATGGGGATATAGGGAATAGGGATATAGGGAATAGGGATAGGGATGGAGGATAGGGATATGGGATGGGGATAGGGATAGGATAGGGATAGGATAGGGATAGGATAGAGGATAGGGATATGGGATGGGGATAGGGATATGGGATGGGGATAGGGATAAGCATGAGACTCGGGGAAATAGGATGCAGGGTCGTGGATGGTTTGACTTATTACCTCTAAGACCTCAGTTACCTGTCCGGCTACTACACTCATTCGTGTAGGTTCCTAGATTAATAAAAGGCATAATGAATATGGAATAAATATAAATATCTCGGATTTGAGCGCCACTCTATGATGATGCATAGAGACAATAGTGAAGGATAATTAAATGAAAAGCAAGTAGAGAAATTTCAACAATTGTATATTAATAAATAAGATAACTTGCGGGCTACAGTGTATAAAAGTGTATAATTACTTAAGTGATTCACGAGCACCTAATGCGATACAATATTTAAATAAATTAGAACAAAAATCCAAAAGCTAATTCGAAACAAAGACTAGTTCGGTCGGTGGACCGTAACATAAAATAACAATAAATACCGATCACACAAAAGGCTCTCCAGCCTTTTCGCTGCCCTCGATTCCTTCCAGGACGGAATCGAGGAGTGCGTCTTCAAACGTGTGGGGACCGTTGAGTTACTCCGATCTCCTGGCGTGGGGGGGACGTCCTTCAGATGATCATCGTCCACGTCTCCAAAACGTCAGGAAATCGAAAGCCCTGTGCCCAGGGCCCGAGGCTCGGAACTGGCCAAGACGTCTGCTTCCTTCGAACGATCAGGACTGAGAGATCGACTCCCGCTTCACCTTTGTGTAAAAAGCCCGCTATCTCCCATAGCGCCGGAAATAGTGTCACGAACTCCGTACAAACTATCCCGTGCGCAGGCGTGGTCCGGTCGTACTTTTGCGTAGTGTTGCCTTCGTAAAGACTTCCTCGACTTAGTGTGTTATGTTATAAAATAACATGACATTACCTCCAACCTCGGTAAGAGAAGGACAAGCCATAGCGAGGACTTCGACTGTCAACTTCTCGGGGGGGTCTTCTGATAGCATCAATCCTCCCAGGGGTTGGGCATCATGGACGGCATGCTTAGAGATAGCGCGGCTACAGGCGAAGCGAAGGAGACATATAGATGATATTTCCACTCTGTTATTTGGTGACAGAGGGAGAGGCTTATGAAGAATCCAAAAAAACGAAGAAGATTATTTGCTGAAGAGTGAAGAGCTGGGAGAGGTCACGTAGATTTACCCTACCTAACCGGTCCACCAATAATTTATAAATTTTAAAAAAGATCTAATAAATATAAAAACACCTAAGCTCGTGTATATAGAAATATATAAAATATTATAATTTATCACAGATAATTCACAACATAACAAATAGTGGGGATTCAACCCAGCAGTGTAAAACTGCAATATTTAGAATATATAAAAATTGATTTAGATAAAGCTTCCAAAAAGATAGGAAGAGTTGTATAATAATTATTAGTTTGAAAAGATTTGATATCAGTATAAAAAATTGAAATAATAGCCAAAAAATTTACATAAATGCACCTCAGATAATAATAATATAAAATGGTATAATAAATTAATATATTGTATATAAATGAATTAATATTTTGGTTCAAGAAATTTAATTCAATTCATTAAATTGATAAAATTGCAGAGATAGTATAATATAATAAAGTAATTAATAGAAATTAAAATTGCTTCCATAATTTGAGTAATAATATAAGCATTGAGTAATTAAGTTGAAAATAATAATAGATCAATGAATGATTTAATAGATTGATTTCGAATAATATTAAGTTATTGAAAAAAAGATGAACCTTTAATAGTTGGCAAAAGTTATAAAGTGCACAAAGCAAAAAAAATATAAATTCTCAATCGTATATGCCGTGGTTTTTGGCAAGTATACATAATAAAAAATAATAATAAATACAATAAATTCACCAACTTGGTTCGAACAAATAACATATTAATTAATAAACAATGAGTGCCAGTTTGCTTTTGCGTGAGGGCGTATCTGTCGGAAAGTAATAAATACTGTGCGTCAAGCACCGTCCGAATATTTAAAAAGAGCATTACTAAAATATACTACTTTCAGATGTCTAATCTGAATAAAAATAACAGTGTGGCTAACAACCAACAGCTGTGATGTGGATTCTCTGTTAAGCCTGAAAGAACAAATGACGTGTGATGGACCTCCAAGCCATGGTCCGGATCCCAAGCAGCGCTCCCACAAATAAAATAACG
The DNA here is from genome assembly GCF_057557595.1 of Rhyacophila brunnea. Classification (NCBI taxonomy): domain Eukaryota; kingdom Metazoa; phylum Arthropoda; class Insecta; order Trichoptera; family Rhyacophilidae; genus Rhyacophila; species Rhyacophila brunnea. Next base: position 9,739,112 of record NW_028232904.1, on the reverse strand, counting down.
CGAACAAGGAGGAAACTAAGCTAGAAAAGAATTCCTAGTACAAAATATATCATTAAAATTAATCATCGATTTTAGTATACTACGTTAAAGTCTACAATGGTGTAGCAAGATATCGTCCGTTCCAGAATATACGGCTCTGCTTCAAACTACTCTAAAACCTCGCGATAGCAAAACTAGCCATATCCCTTTCATACACACTTAAAGCTAACTACTTAAAATACTCCGCCGCAGATTCTGGACCAACTCAATCCCGCCAAACCCGAGACGCCATCTCGAGACAACTCCCTCCTTGCTGTTAGCAATCCAGCAAGAAGAGACCTGATCCGGATGAGCAAAAAAAACGAAGTTAAGGAAGCACCACACGAAAACCAGGCAACGACGAGGAAACCATGAACACATCGGAAACTAAATGTAATTAAAGAACAACATGGTTCGCAACTGGTCCGACATTCAAGTTGGGGCTGCAAAAAATAAAAAATGAAAGGCTAAAGAGATCGTATTATAACGTCCACTTTCTTCCCTCAAGGAATTTTGATAAGTAGGTTGATTTCCTTCATACAGTCCAGGCCGCTGCACAACATCATCAGTGTCGACAGACGATCGCTTCTATTATTCGCATCACGCCTGCCAACTCACCACCATAAACATCAGAGTGCGGTGGAATCCACACAATCAGCGGCAGATTCCAACGCCAAAAAGAGAGGGGACTAACGGGACCGTCTTCAGCACCGATAGTTCAACCCAAATACCAAGAGGGTTGACTGCTAGAGAAAAAAATCAGACGCGTCCGAGGAACATCTTCGGCACCCCGGATCACTAAAACACACCGGACAGTAGTGAGACACCTTCAGTTCCCACGACTTCCAAGGAGCTAGCAGCCAACAAATAATAATAAAATCTCCCCGCAACCTGTACCGACAAAGATACATTGAACAGAACAAGTATAACCAATCACTACAATCAATAAAAAAAATATATTATAAAAATAGCAAACAAAACCGTCACGCAAAAACAAGTACAAAGGCAACTGGTATAAATAAAGATCACACGATCACCAGCGCGATGTACTTAATTAGACAATTGTAGGTAATTTTAAATATAGATATTATATCACTAGGTAACTAAACTGACAGGCCCTTCCAAACGCTAAGACAGCGGTTGCGTCTTCCGGGAACACCATAACTCTCATCCTGGCACTATGGTAGTATTTAGAACTATGCTTGTTTACCAAAAGTTGGTCCAGATGCTGAATGTGTGGTATTAATTGAGTAGGCCTCCTTCCCGAAAGGTCTGCAACCACCACCTTTGCGATGGACGTTCACCGGAACAAGGGTGTATTGCCATGTGCAGGAAAGAAGTCAGTAACTGAAATAGTTTACCATAGGTGAGTAAAAATTCACAAAGAAATTGAAATAAAGAAATATAGAATTTTATAATAGAAAATATTACTCAATGACATAATATATGTATAAAATTTGCGATAATTAATTCGATAAAAAGAAAATCAATCCAAAAAAGAAGCTTGTAAAAGAGCAAAAATAATAATTATAATTTATAAATATCTGAGGTGTGTAATAGACAAAAGACCAAACAGTACAAAATTCCTTCACAAAAAAAATTGAATATTAATAAATAGGCATTATTAAAATGCGGCCCTGACAAAATTCCAAAATAATTTGTTGAGTGTGACTAGCACGGAAACACACCTTTCCATAATAATAAAAGAAAAAATATTTGACAGAGTGTATGTCATAATGAATGAAGGTTTGATAACTCCTAAAGGTTTCAAACATAGTTGATAATAAATTAAATATCAGCATTGTAAAATATTGCCCAGTAAAATAAGCATGCTAAACAAGCAAAAAAAATTAATCAATTATTAAATTCAGGTTAAATTGAAAGAAAAAATAATTTAGTTATTTCAAATGGAAATGTAATTAAATATCAATTCAAGATTGTATTTGAAAGAAAAATATTTTAATACTCAAAGAAAAATTTTTTTTTTTTTAAATATCAATGAAAGAGAATATTCAAAATTAAAATGTACTCTAAATGCATATATGGAAGTTTTAAATAATAATTATTTATTTATATAAAAAAATTGCAAAATCAAAAAGAATGTAATTAATAATTTAAGTGAAAGTAAATTGAATGTTTATGAATAATAAATAGCGGAGGGCTAGGATTTTAAAAGAGAAAAAAAGAATTTAAAAATATTAATTAATGTTAGCTTATATGCTTTTTTAAAAAAATTAGGAGAGGACGGAAAGTTGCATATAGTTGAGTGAAAGCATCTAGAATGAAATCAAAAAGCTTTAAAAAAAATATGTCTTTAAATTAGAAAGGATTGACAGGAGAGAAAAAATTAAATTGATTCAAAAAAATATGTAGACGGAAGTTTTATATAGGAATTAAGAAGGAAAATTTTATTAAAAATATTCACCTGTAAAAATAATTAATTATGTATAATAACTAATCATTCCCACGAAAGAACAGAATCTTGAAATTAAATATTTCAAATAAATTCTATGAAGGTGTCATCTAGCGACCGCAAATGTAAGCGCGCTTGACGTTTTAACGTAAACAGAAATCAATTTGAAATATGAATATTGAATAGGAATTAAAAATGACTAAATCTATTTTAATGAACGAAAGATTACTTCAATTTTATCGATAATGAACGCGAAATTAATAATTTCAATTGTCTACATTATAAAAAAGAACAGATTTGAAAAACTAATATCGAACTGTCAGACAAGTAAGAAAAAACAATGTAAAAAAAAAAAAAAAAAAACATAATCCGAAATAAATGTATTCTACCGTCGCAAATAATTAATTGTAATAGCAAAATAAAATGAATAGAAAGTTAATAATTAAAAAGAAATGAATTCAGAATAATTTAGTGTCAAATTTTAACAAGAATGAAAATATATCACTCAAATAATCGATGACAGCGCGACTGCCGACTAAAATGAAATAATAATATAATGATAATGATTTTATTCGAGATATAGAAATTATTAATTATTCACAATATAGAAATGGAACGAAAGGACCTTTTGTAAACTCCATTCCATAATAAGGTTCATCCAGCTGTCCAATTGATTTGGTGTTACATCCACATAGTATGTTTCAATCCAATGGTTCTGTCAAATTTGAGGTTAATAATTCTTGTCATCCAGTAGGTATATAAATGTTCATGTCGATATCGTCCTAGTTTAACATCCTTCCTTCTCCTTTGGAACTTTATTAAATCACTTATAGCACCATACTAAACATTAAACAAACTTTTTGCTGAAACAATCAATGGTTAACACAAATTCCGATGCCCAAATATTGACATTTCCATACCAATAATGTGGGTATCACATAAATTATAGAAGAAATATGTATTGATGATAAATGTGCAAATTGTATTTCAAAATTAGGTGTAAACCATATATAACACTCTTAATATTAATTTGCGAAGGAATAATTGTAACTTACAACACAAAATTAAATAAATTCCACAAGGACAATGATAAAATTGACGTATTGATCTCTATCATTTAGATCGCCATTCTGCGCATACCGCATAGACTAGTCCGACGTCTCTTGCAAGTACCGCGTAAGTCAATAAAAGACTATATAAATATAAGAAAAATATAACACACATAGTTACGACCACCGAACCAGAAAATTTTAAGAAAAATATAACGCAAATAATACGTTTTAATTTGTCATTAATTAATTTACAAGTTTAATAAGTTATAAGAAATAGAATAATTATCAAAGTGCGTCTAAAATCACGCCCGATACGGAAGCGCACGCAAGCGATGTCACACGACGGTAATCAAAAAATTTAAAAGTGAGCCGGCAAAAATCGGTATAATTAGAACTAATGACTCTGAAAACAAAATACCGTTACGGTAACAATTATTGTATGAAATCGTGACTAGCAAAATTTAAGGTTTTATAATCGGAACAAATAAAATTTAGCAAATTAGGACAAAATAACGAACGAGTTCATAATCCGAAACAAATAACTGCGAGTCTTTAAGAGGTAAGTCATCGTGTTTTGGAAAAGAAATATTCAAAAAGAAACACGATGCTTGTTGGGTGCCAATGTCATGGAAAAGGCTTTTATGTCGGGGTAAGGAATAGGTATGGATGGGATGGGAATGTGGAACGGGATAGGGATAGGGATATGTTGGGGATAAAGGATGGGGATATAGGGAATAGGGATATAGGGAATAGGGATAGGGATGGAGGATAGGGATATGGGATGGGGATAGGGATAGGATAGGGATAGGATAGGGATAGGATAGAGGATAGGGATATGGGATGGGGATAGGGATATGGGATGGGGATAGGGATAAGCATGAGACTCGGGGAAATAGGATGCAGGGTCGTGGATGGTTTGACTTATTACCTCTAAGACCTCAGTTACCTGTCCGGCTACTACACTCATTCGTGTAGGTTCCTAGATTAATAAAAGGCATAATGAATATGGAATAAATATAAATATCTCGGATTTGAGCGCCACTCTATGATGATGCATAGAGACAATAGTGAAGGATAATTAAATGAAAAGCAAGTAGAGAAATTTCAACAATTGTATATTAATAAATAAGATAACTTGCGGGCTACAGTGTATAAAAGTGTATAATTACTTAAGTGATTCACGAGCACCTAATGCGATACAATATTTAAATAAATTAGAACAAAAATCCAAAAGCTAATTCGAAACAAAGACTAGTTCGGTCGGTGGACCGTAACATAAAATAACAATAAATACCGATCACACAAAAGGCTCTCCAGCCTTTTCGCTGCCCTCGATTCCTTCCAGGACGGAATCGAGGAGTGCGTCTTCAAACGTGTGGGGACCGTTGAGTTACTCCGATCTCCTGGCGTGGGGGGGACGTCCTTCAGATGATCATCGTCCACGTCTCCAAAACGTCAGGAAATCGAAAGCCCTGTGCCCAGGGCCCGAGGCTCGGAACTGGCCAAGACGTCTGCTTCCTTCGAACGATCAGGACTGAGAGATCGACTCCCGCTTCACCTTTGTGTAAAAAGCCCGCTATCTCCCATAGCGCCGGAAATAGTGTCACGAACTCCGTACAAACTATCCCGTGCGCAGGCGTGGTCCGGTCGTACTTTTGCGTAGTGTTGCCTTCGTAAAGACTTCCTCGACTTAGTGTGTTATGTTATAAAATAACATGACAAGGCCTAATGAGCTAATATGATCTTATTAGGTCATCATCATCATCATAGGCGCGACAACCCAGTGTGGGTCTTGGCCTCCTCCAACAGCTCCCTACACCTATCCCTACCCAGTGTGGTCGCTTTTCAATTCGGTACCCCTAGAACACGGCAGTCACTAGCAGCTCCATCGAACCAGCGAATCTTAGGACTCCCTCTTCTTCTACGTCCTATTGGATTGACGGACATCACTCTCTTTGCCGGTTCATTATCATTCATATGGTGCACATGACCTAGCCATCGCAGTCTCCCAATCTTAATTGATTGAACTGCGCTGCAATCTTCGTATAGCCAGTAGAGCTCAGCATTATATCTTCTCTTCCAATTGGTGCCATCCCTGATCGGTCATAATATATACGACGGAGAATTTTTCTTTCAAAAATGTTCAGGGCTCGTTCATTTCGCAGAGATCTTGTTATGTTTTCGGCAACGGAAATCCTTACCAACGGGCTCCGATACTTCTCGTGATCCAGTGGAAGGTTCATGTCAGTAATAAGACTCGATGGATGTTAATCTTCAGAGATGTTTATTCGTCAATACTCAATTTACAATTACATGGTGTATAAATAAAAGGGAAAGAACTCAATAGGGTTCGATCCGCAGTGAAACAACTCGGTGAGCAGAGCTGAATTATGTTTGAACAAGTTGAATGGTCCGAGTTGAATGGATCCAAGGATCATTTACAATAGTATTAATATGAAATAGTAAGTAAGTAATATTAGTGATGCTTAGTTCATGTACAAGGGTTTGTATGTGTGTAGTAACACAGCTAGATAGGGTGGATAAATTGGGGTTGATCAATAATATAATATTGAGTAGGTACATCGATCGAATATTCTTAACAATAGTACATTATTAGTAACTTAGGGTGTCGATGAATTAAACAAAAGACAATTTATTTATTGTCATTGGGGAGATATTATACAGAGGGGAGTTACAGATCCATAACAATCTTATTAGGTCGGACATGGTCAAAAACCACTTACTTACTTAGGGTAATGTGCTATTTAATTGGGCCACCTAGGCGATTTTTATGGCCTATCCCCTAAAACAACAAGTTTCACTTATGTCACATTTCCTCGCTACAAACGCACATTTTCCCCATCTAATATGACTTTTCTTACCTATTACAAATAATTTCGAAAGTTTTCTTTTTCCAATTTCATTTTGCATAGGTGCTTCTTTTCCGGGACTATCCTGGCCAAACTGGGACGGTTGGCAACCTTTATTATTGTATAGCCGAAGATAACGGTGACGATAAAATATTATTAATAACATAGACTTCTGCAAAAATTCATTTCCTGACCACAGTACGCCTTTTCTATTAGTGTAAGATTGGTTAATTAGCGGTAGATATATCTAAACAGGTATTATTTTTTTAAATTTATTGAGTACATAACCACATTGAGTACCATACTACTAACATAATAAAGTTTTCTACTTGTCAGTATTTAATTAGGTTTGGTATGTCTTAGCTAACGTTTGCTTCAAAGCCTCACAATTATTTTAGACTTTTCGAACTATGAAGTGAATAATTCTGCTTCATTGTTGATTAGAAATTACTTCTTCTGTGTTTTGTGTTCAATATTACAGCACACTATTGACATTGTGTAATGTTTTATTAAAGTTAATAAATTAATTTCCCCAAATATTTAAAAATGCATCTGTTCGTGAATTTATTTCTTTTCTACGTTGAAGCTGTCATCGTTTCGAACTATATGGCATATTGCAATTACGACGACTGTAAGTAATTAATATGTGTATTGATATAATATTATATAATATATGGTAATTAAGGAAATTACTCTCGTGTGTCATCTATATTGTCGAGAACGTGTATCTTCCTGCGCATCAATTATATACACAAGGCAGCTATCGGCAGCCATCGAGGGTAGTTTATCATATTTATGTATTGAGGTATTATAAAATTGATATATTAAGTTAGCCGTCTAAGCCAGTGGTTCTCACGTGAAATTTAACTGTGGCCGCACAATTGACATTGACAGTTTAATGGAAACGTCTGGTAGCCGCATCAAATTTCACTTTTGTTGTGATTGAAAAAAATAAAGCTAAATTTTATTTACTAAAAAAATAGATCGATGTATCTATGGACAAGTATTAAAAAAGTAATAAAAGTATTAAAAAAGTAATAAAAGACATTTGAACATTTTATTACATATACCTATATTTATTTAAAAAAATGATTCAAATGGAAATTCCTCAATACCTACTTACTAATTTTTTCCAATGCGAGCGGCATGGCTACTTCTTACATCTGTCAACTGGCTTCGATATTTGTTTTTTTATGAAGTGCATTATACTGAATGATCTTTCACAGTATCCAGTAGTAGGAAAAAACGTAAATATTAATAAAGCAATTATTGCCAATTCTTTGAATTGACTGGATTCTTCGACTAAAATTTTTCAACCGTGGTATTATTAATACTTTGGACGCGGAAGACGCACACGGTGCGTAATGACCAGGCGGCCGATCGATGTAATTAACGTGCATTTTAAAGGGGGCAATTAAAATCTCATTATCTCTTCAGCAGCGAACGCGTTAAAATGGTTTGAATAATTATTCTGTAAAGCACTGGTGGCCGCACATGAGAACCACTGGTCTATCTGTCAAAACTGTCTATCAGCACATCTATTCTATACACAAGACTGCTATCGGCCGTTATCGGCAGCTATCGAGGGTAGTTTTTGATTTTTTTATATCGAAGTATTATAATTTTTACAATAAGTGCGATGTTTTAACAGCACCTCTCTTAGCTGTGGCCAATTTTTGAGCTAGATAGACAGTTTTGATTATTTAGACGGCTAACTTATTGTAACAATAACCCCCTTAATACATAAATATTATAAACTACCCTCGATAGCAGCCGATAGCTGCCTTGTGTATAGAATAGATGCGCAGGCGTGATTACGACGATGGCCATGCGATCGTCCCGCCATCTTGTCAAAGTAATTTTCGCGTCTACATCAATATAGCTTCTATTTGACGTTGTGTTATTCCATGATGTAGCCGATATGCACATGTTTTGATTGTATTTTTTTTAATACACCAAATCAGTATTCTATGGATTATGCTGATAACGTAAGAGAAAAATAATTACAAGATAAAAAGAACTTTTTATAATATACAACGTTTTTAAATTTTCTGTTGAATCATATAAACTTCACTTGACTAGCTTAAACGATCAAAGAAATTTGTACTTGATAGATAATATACTAAATAATGAAATGTCATTTCATATTGATTTCCATAGTAACGCACGTATATATTATTTAATAATTTAGTTGCTAGGACCCCCTAGCAACCAATAATGGCATCGAAATAACTTTTCATACAAAACAGAATTAACTGAAAATGAATTCAATTCTACTTAAATATGGCTAAAAGTATTTAAAAAATGCATTGGCATCGTGTTCTGATATATTCTAAAAGTTTCAAATGTCTAGCTAGTCGGGAAGTTAGTTAAAAATCAATTGCAAGATTTGTACTTTAGAGTTTGAGAGTTATAAATCAATAATCCTCGAGAAAAGAAACAAGTCAATAAATCACGAGCTCTAACTGCATAATATAATTTTATGACGGGGGGAAACGGAATAACCAAGCAGCGGCGAAGGGTGGAGGTAGGCTGTTAAGATCCGACATAAATAGTGCACACTAAACTTTATCTGTCATACGTATTTTTTTGTAACCAAAATTATTTTTCCAATGTATGCTAGAAATTGGGAACATATTATATATTGATCTCGTAACGTTTATTATTTTTTCAGTGGAAAACTTTATATGCCCTGAAGACGTGGAGTCCTTGTCCAAGATACAGTTGACAGACTTGGGAAATTCCTCTGAATCAACACCCACTATTTTCAGTCGGGTTTTAGATGTGTCGAACGACACGCAAGATGTAAGTAGGTTCCTAATACACTTAAGTTCTGATCAAATTGAGGTGCATGTCGCGTACTATCACGAGACTTCACAGTAAGCTAATATCGCTACGGGAAAAAAGTGTGTAAAGTCGTTTTTCGTGGTGTTTAAAATGTTATCAGACTGATGCTCCCATCCCGTAGCACATTTTGAACCCTTAAATGAACATTGTCCCTGATAACTATCTTAGACATCGAGAGCAACATTTGTTTGTTCTCCCAAGGTGCAGAACTAACCGTTGGTGATGCCAATTGGGAGAGCAATAACTCTGTTCAAGATATATTTCACCTGCGTGAGGTATATAGAGGTGAGTATAGGTGGGTGTTGTTTTATAAACTCTTAAAATAGGGTCCACTTAGCTTATTCGGCACTTTTTTTCGATAGTTAATATTATTTGTTTTGTTACACAAATAGCATTGATAAAATCGGTCCAAAATGTCAAGTGTAATTTATACTATTTAAGACATTTAATGTTAATATCGAGTACGTTCAATCTTGGATTTTTCATAAAATTCGGCGTAGACAGAAGTGCCTGCCTGCACGTCAGTGGTACTGGTTAGACGCCGTTCGCGTGCCAGAACGTCAATGGCGTCTAGCTAGTTAAATGAACGAATTTATTATTTTTCTGATGTTCTAACGTTTGCGTATGACAACAATGTTATTTATTATCAGTGAGCATCCGGCGATTTCCCGTGACATGTGCAGGTACATAGACTTACTATCATAATTTTGTACACATACTAATTGATTGTGATTGATAAAAAAATCAATCCCGAAGGTTTCGATTATGTTTCCTAATCCCGGGATTCATAGGTATCGAAAATTGTCCGCGATCCCGGGATTGGATTCCCTACTTGTAGCTAACTTAGTCAGTAATTCAGTAGACCAGGGTTCTTTTTTTACTTCAATGTCATACATTTATTCTCCATCTCTACAATTTCTTTCAATAGGAATCCAAGCAAGCAGACTGCTTCGGCATCACAACAAAACTGAGCTGGATGTTCAATTTGAAGCCCCAAAATGTAGAAGACATTCAACCAGGTTACTTCTTCCATAACAGGAAGCTCAGTACGGTCGCTCAGGTTATGACCGGAGACCGGTTCAATCTGAGTGGAACATTTTATGACGCCAAGAAGCCTACCATTGTGATCGTGCATGGGTTTCTCAGTTACAGCAAGGCAGCATGGATCGTCAACATGACGATAGCCTTTTTGGAGTGGGTTAGTATTTCATCCATAAATCGAGTGCTTAAAGTCAAACAACGTTATCTACAAAGAAGTGTTTTTTTTAGATAACGTTATTTTACATTTCCGGCAACATGATAGTCAAACAACGTTATGTCAATATTTTCTAATTTCTTCTTAAATCGTAAGTAAAGTTTAACGTTAACTACATAAGTTACCTTTGTTTTCATATTTTTATAAACCATTCTTATAAATTTTAACATCATCATAAGGAAGATAAATGTACAAAACACAACCCTTGTTGAGTTACAAGAATCTAATATAACGATTTTGCACTTTTGTAGATAGTGTTGTTTGACATTAAGCCTCGAAATAATAGTATAGAAACTCCACTATATTACAATACTATCGCACTATAAAACGTAGATAAATATAATATCATCATCATCATCAGCCTGAATCTATCCACTACTGGATGAAGGCCTCTCCAAGCTGATTCCACTTCTCTCGCTCCTGTGCGTTGCGTTGCCACGTAATCCGCAGAACTTTATCATATCATCGATCCAGCGGCCTCTAGGTCTACCTTGAGGACGTTTTGTGCCTCTTGGATACTACTGGATGACTAAATTGGTCCAACGATTGTCCTTTCTTCGAGTTATGTGTCCAGCATATTTACATCGCAAATCCTTGTCTGTTCTCTTATCCACTCATATCTCTTCTTGTCCTTTCGCGTTATGCCCAGTATGCACCTCTCCATACCACGTTGTGCTACTCTAAGTTTTTACTTAGGGTCCATGTTTCACACGCATATTTGATTACGGGAAGCATACACCGGTTGAGCACTTTGCGCTTAAGGCACAGGGGGGGGGGTCACTTTTAAAGACATTATTCAGTCGGCCAAAAGCACTCCAGCCTAGCTATACGTTACTTTACGAACAATTCCATCAAATATGCATTCATCTATAGACACGTGTTGTCCCAGATAGATGTAGTTTTTCATCTGTTCGAGCTGTGTGGCTTTGATGAGGATCTCTTTTTGGCCCGCAAAGCAGTTGAACATGACTTTCGTCTTTGATACATTTATATGATAATATAGAATGTAATAAATATAATATAGAATGTAGAAATACCTCGACTGACTTGATTTTATTTTAATCAATTATATAGACAACGGTTGGGTCTAGGTGCGTACCCGTCATTAGATCATCGAGATCATCGAGAAGTATCACTGCTATCTGATATCTTATCTACGCGTGATTCAAGTTTATTATTAACTCCGAATAAGACAACGGTTTAATGTAGGCATACGCCTCTTCCCGCACCTCACCTCACCACTCCACCGCTGCTATCTGACCACTTTACTTACTCGCGATGAATTGTTGCGAGTGCGTTATTTTCGTTCGCTGTCTCATCTTAACTTCGGAACCTTTTGATATATCGAAATATAAAGTGGCACCAGGGAACACAACAATAATGAGAAGTGCGTTGCTTTAATTAAAAAGGTGTAATTTTTGATTGTGGTGATACCTATATGAGATAAACTTTAACATTGTTAAAGAATATGTTATTTTATTATAGTGTTATAATAATAATAATATCCAATAAAGTTTGTGACATAAAAAATGCGCATTGAATATTAGTTCTTCTTCCACGGCGCTACATCCCGGGGTGGGATTTGGCCTCCTCCACAACCACTCTCCACTCACTCCGGTCTCTCGCCACTCTTCTCCAGTTACCGGGTCTTCCTATATGAAGCCAGTCCATCTCTACGGCGTCAGCCCATCTCCTTCTTGGACGGCCTCTGGGTCACTTCGTCATGATCCTTGGCGCTCTAACTTCAGGCATTCTCTCCACATGTCCCGCCCACCGTAGTCTTTGGGACTTACAGTATCTTATGATTGTTTGCTGTTCAATCAGCTCTTCCAACTCGTGGTTCATTTTTATTCTGTAGTTCCTATTTTCCAACGTGGGTATAAAGATTTTGCGGAGTATTTTGCTCTCGAAGACAGCTTATTTGTTTTCCTCGTTTTGAGTTAAGCACCAAGTCTCACAGCCATAAGTGACCACTGGCCTTATAATTGTTTTATAAATTAGAAGTTTACTTCTTCGGCCTAGAATTTTCGACCCCACCAGTCGCTTGCAGGCATGCCAGCATTTATTCCCGGAGATAAGGTGGATTTTTATCTCCTCTGCTGTCTTATTTTGGGTATTTAGGCTGGATCCGAGATACGTGAACTTGTCCACCCTTTTATATGCATGCTGTCCTATGTCTATATTCTTTAGCGGTATCTGATCGCGTGTGCTGACCATATACGAGTACTTAGTTTTTGTCTGGTTTATTTGCAGCCCAGCGTTTTCTGCTTTTATTTTCATAGTGCCACCATGGTCGATCATCCTCTGTTTGGATCTGCTTGTATTGAATATTGGTACCTACGTAATATTTGCGAATATTCTGGCAGGCTTCATATTCCTTGCATTGTATGGCCTAACCGTCATTACGTCCGAATCAAGCTTGATAGTTTTGGACCATGGCGACCGGCTTTTTCATTTCTATCTTACTACTTAGTCATTTTTGTGTTCTACTAATTTTTCGGTTAACATCGTCTGTTCTTTCCATTTCTATTCTCTACGTTTCAATTTTATTCCATGTACTAATGAATTGTTATTTGAAAGAATTTCTTTTACAGTACAATGACAGGATAAATTACATAAATTTTATATAAAACCACATAATATAATATATATTATACTATGATACTGGGGTTCAAGATACTGATGGGAGGTATTCGAGATAATACATTATCTTGCCCTGAAAAAAAAACAATCCTAGGAAAGTTACATGTTTAATGGAATGCCTGTTCGTGTTCGCAAGGGTGACGGTCAACTGACCTTTTTTATGTATCTCAAAGTATGCCGGAAATCGAATACAATATTATTTGTTTTCGCCATAAGGGGCAGGCGTCTAAAAATGCGGCAATTTCAAATAAGATCAGGTTCTTTTGATCAATCGATCACAACTACAACAATACATCGATTCATAGGTAGAGGTATATAAGACTATTAAGAAATATTTAAGACGGTCAATAACACCAACATAATATTTGTTATCCGATAGAATTTGCTTTATATGGCTACCCATTGGCCGATATAAATAGTCAGTATTATCATTTATTTTAATTAAATTTTGTTGTAAATAATCTTTTAGTTTAAACTATTATTTTTGAGCACAAAAAGCTACACAAAACCGTCTTATAAATTTGTACTGTATCATCGATATATTATAACTATGGTAATAATACGTATACATAATATATATATATATATATATATCTATATATTATAATTATTAGTTTGAATTTGATACAAGGTCAATTTCTGTAAAGTTTCTTATAAAATTATTTCGTCTACTTTAGCGTGACGTGAACGTCATCACAGTGGATTGGAGTAAAGGAGGAAACACTTGGAAATACTGGAGGGCAGTTGCCAATACCAGAACAGTCGGAGCAGACCTAGCAGGGTAAGTAACTAATACACTTTATTCATTCTCTTCCATGACGTTACATTTGGCGCTCAAACAAAAGAAAAATGGTAATGGGGAAATCCCATATACCATTTTATAAAATATCTGTAATTCACATTATCAGTTAGGATTAATCCACTGCTGCAATAAGACCAACATTTACGTATTATACTCATCCCTAGTTAGTCGCTGCTATGTACATACATATACCAGTGGCGAAGGGTGAAGGTAGGTTGTTGAGATTCGACATAAATAGTGCACACTAAACTTTTTCAGTCACACTTCAATTAAACCTTGCCTAAACTAAGCCATAATAGTTCAGCTGGTAGCTGGCGAACTGACAAAAATGACGCACACTTTTTCAGTCATACTTATTCATTTTTGTTGAATTAAGATTACATAATTATTATTTATTACAGAAGGTGTTGGTTAGTTTTTTTTTAAATTCATTAAACCCTACCGAACCACAAGTTGGCGCCACTTCCCTCGGTACATCGCCAACTCTTGCGCCTCCTGCCATGTCAGACATGCAGCACGAAGGTCGCTCTTGTAGCACCGCTACAGGGTGAGGGAGCGACGGAATCCTTGATGCTGTGCCACAAGGGTACAGAAGTGTCGCACTCTTTGGCGGCATCCGGAATACGTGTCCCAGCCATGTAAATCGTCTCTTCGTGATAACTTCAATTACCGAAGGCTGTTGTGTCTGCTCACGAACTCGGGTGTTTGTAACGCGGTCGTACCAATGTACCCCTAAGATTCGGCGGAGACATCGATTCTCAAAGCTCAAAAGCCGAGACTCTTGAAGTTTAGTAAGATGTCATGTCTCACAGCCATACAGGAGCACAGGTAGCACGCACGCGTTAAACAGACGACATTTGGCCCTCACAGAATACAGCCTTGACCTCCGTGTGACTCCAAGTTGATTGAATTTTTGAATACCTAAATACCAAAATTTGGTAAATACCTGTTATATAAATATTATTAAATTAAAAATGTCCCTCTAAGGCGGACGAAACCGGTCCAAATTTATTAAATAATAAAAGTGGAATAAGTACTTACTAAAATATTTTGCGTCTTATTAAATTAATCAATAATATCTACTATCTAGGTGCACAAATGCGCTCCATTCCAGTTTGGTATTTTATATCATAATGGATTATAA
Source organism: Rhyacophila brunnea (assembly GCF_057557595.1). NCBI lineage: Eukaryota > Metazoa > Arthropoda > Insecta > Trichoptera > Rhyacophilidae > Rhyacophila > Rhyacophila brunnea. The sequence continues at coordinate 9,724,068 of NW_028232904.1, read as the reverse complement.
TATTATATTCATTTAATTTTGCTGGATGCGACTTAGCGACACCGCGTACTCCCGTACTTCCCCATTACCAGATACTCAGCTCTTTGATAACCATTAGAGTCGCTTTAATCCAGTGGTGCACAAGCTTTTTGAAAGAAGGGCCAATTTATCCATTTTTCACGGGCCGCAAAGCGTAAAAGTGTTGAAAAATAATGATATATTGTACTAGATGATATACATTTTATGTTTTATTTTTAATTTAATAGTTACATAATTTTACCAGCAACTTCAATCACTCTCCACTCCGCATTACATCCATATTTTCACGAAGAAAATTAGTTCAGACACGATTTATTTGTTAGAAAACAATAAAACTACACAAATAACTTTATATACGCACTATACGTACATAATATGTACACAAACAAATGTTTCATAATCGAACTGTTTTTTTTTTTCTGTTGAGATTTTTTTAATATCGATTCACAAACGTCGTGCGCTGACAAAATTCCTGGAGAAGTAACACTAAAATGCGCGTTTTGAAAACAATAATCTAAAAATAGACTGCACCTGCACCACAGACGGTGTGACTCATTATAAAAAGATGAATTTCGGTCGCAAATCTATACCCCTGAAAATATAATCATATTAAGACGATGCATCAGTGAAACGGCAAATAATTTTCAACTATAGGCGCGACGAAATTTTGGACTCACTGGCATTCGGAGAGAGAACGTCGAGCTGGGAGCACGTCAAGTTCTTTCGTGATGGCGACGGGGGTATTAATTCTTAAATCGTGTAAAGATGACTAAAAACGTTACCCATTTACTTGAAAAAGAAAACATGTCAATGAATATATTATTATTGTTACTAATAGAACAATAAACAGAACATTAAATGGACGCATGTTGGATTTATATGACAAATTATATTTCGTTCGGCATGCGTCATTTGCATCCGCGACCCGCAATCCGCGCATCGCCTAGTCACGATCTTTTTAGACCGTGTCTCAACTGAGGTATATATAGCCTTAAATAATAACAAATATCATTAAGTTTTCTATCAGTGACGATTCAGATTGTTATACCGTTGCTACTGCATAATTTGTTCACATAATATCGAACACAGATTTTAATCATATTCAATGAAAAATTTGGTGATGAAGTACATGTTATTTTGGGCCGCAAAAAATAATGCCAATTCGGGCCGCGTTTGTGCACCACTGCTGTAATCTATCGCGGTCACAAAAATAACCACAGTATGCGCGTGATCTAACGATGTTATAATCCATTTATATCACCAGAGTCGGGCTTATTCGGTTTTTAAAATTGCGGTATAGCAAATATTTATTTTAATATTATCAGTAAGCTATATTCAATTTACGCCCACGGTGGCCGCGCGGCATAAGCGTTGGACTATAAAGCCGTGGGTCCCAGGTTCGAATCCTGGGTCTGGCAAGTACACATATTGTTTTTCAATTTGTGTGTGTCAGGGTATGGACCTAATAGGTTGAGCAAGTGGCTGACATCCATTTCTCGTAAAAAAACAAAATCTGTCAATACAAACCTCCACTTTGTGGAGGCCCATATGATCCTATCAGGATCGGACATGGTCGAAAAAAAAAAAAAAAAAAAACCTATAATATGTATGTACACTGTTCAGTAACTTAATAAACTTTAAGGGGGGACATGCTCAGCGTAGGTCAAAATGCAGCTTTTGTTCTATTTTCAAAGAATGATCCTGGACATTCCTTAAACGTTATAGATAATCTATTTATATAATTTTGAAGCCTTATTATTCTTTATATTTATTTTAAACATTTGATGACTGCATAAAGTATTTTTATTACATAAAATAGTATTCTTTTAAACCTCTCGCTCCAATGTTTTAGAATATAGTCATATTTCAGTACATAAATGTGCAGTGGTGTTAGAATTTTTTACGTTTATTAATTTTTAAACGCATTTATAAAACCATCAGTATAATTTATGTTGACATTATTATAGTGAAATATTTACGATAAAAAAAATATTGATAATCTCTGTGATCCCAAATTTGACAAGAATTAGGCATTTTATTATTCAAAAAATGGGCAAGATTAACACATTTGAAGATAATTCTAAAGATAGTAATTATAAGCTATGTATTTGACCATTCAAGTGTGATAAACATCCTATGAATAATGATTGCTTTATAATAATTATTGACCAAAGAATAAGGTAGTGTTTTTTTGAAATACGCCATTTCTTTTGGCATTCCCCAGTGGTTAAGTAGCCATAAATTGACGAACTATAATTGAAGTAGGGAGTAAAATGATATTAACGCGCGTGTTTGAACATGTACCGTTTAAAAAAAAAATCGGTTAGGTAATAATGCTTGACTTTTGAGAGGCAATAATCTTAATAGTTCTTCTTTAAGACCAGTAGATGAAATAAATCGTACAAATTTGTGCTGTGAATACATTTTGACTGTTCTATCTTTCACTATTTTAGTCCGTACGTGGTCATTTGTGGTAGAGCCACACTCAAGGGGCCAAAGAGCCACACGTGGTTTGCGAGCCGCAGTTCGCCGACCACTGACCTAGGTCAGGGGTAGGCAGTTTGTTAAGTGAGAGGAGCCAAATTGTCAAGGAAACAGGATAACAAAGGTACCAGAGAGCCGCATATAGATTTTTAGGGGGGGGAGTTCAAGATTTTTTATTAAAAAATTAATTAGGCCGGAGCCATGCATCACTTTTGATAGCTTTACTATATCTGGCAAATAGCTACTTATTTTTAATTGAATACATAATTGTAAATTTTCATCCGTTATTCTGCTTCTAAGTTTATTTTTTATTTGGTTCATAGATGAGAATGTTTGTTCGCATATATATGCAGAGGTAAAGATTGTGTGAATAACAAAAGCTAGTTTTTTTTAACGCGTCATATGTTTCAAGAAAACTATTCCATATATCAAATATTATTGTTTCTATTTTAGGCAGTTGTTTTATAGCTGTTCACTTGTGCTGAGAAATCAAATTGGATTTCTCTTCTTCGAGTTCTTCCAAGCGGCTAGTCAGATCTGTGAATTTGTTTCTCCACAGTACCTTGATTTTTAAATCTATTAACTGCATCCGGAGTGAACCAGCATCTGTGTCGAACAGTGTCAAGTTAAATTCATTGACATTTATTTTGAGACCACGTATGATAAAAGCTAGTGTAGTCTTATTTGCTCTGAACTGGTGAAAACGTTTATCAAAACTGTTCTTCATTTTTCTTAATATATATATGTACGTTATAGGGCTGCTTGAGATGAGGTGAAATTGGAGTGTATGTTTGGAAGAGCCGCAAACGTCTATCCAAAGAGTCGCTTCCACTGACCCCTGGCCTAGGCCCTAGCAGTGGCGCACCCAGGATTTATTATTGGGGGGGGCCCAGGGAGGAGAATGTAAATTAGTCACATAGGCTCTTTTTCTTCTTCATAGCCTAATTTCTCGTCGTCTATTGCACTCGGTGTACCTACACCATGGTCCCCACATCCTGAAACGGGCTAGGATATTTGGCGGGCGCCCTACCTACCGCTAAGATTAAATTCAGTGTGAAACACTACATTAACGTTTTTCAAATTGTGTTTTAGTTCAAATTAAGGGTACTAATACAGTGAATTATTGGCGATTTTCAATACATCCACTTTAATAATCGAGTATCGACACATAATAATCAAAAAATTTATTGCACAATTATATAAGTAATTGAAAATGTTCATGGCCATGAAGTATAATAGCGCCGCAGGCGACTTTTTTTACTATTAAAGCTAATTTATTATGTGTGTTTATCTCACTTATCTCGTCAACCCGACACGCCGGGCCCCCAGGCTAGAGCCCTGTCAGCCCTCCCCAGCCATGACCTACACCACTCCGGAATTCGGATGGACACCGAGAATTTTTTGACAGTTCTATTAGGGATTGGGTTTCTAAAAAAACCTGACATTAGTGTTTCGAAATTTTTGTGTTAGAAATTAAAATCTAAGAAATTGTTCTAAAAAGGGTGCTGGAGAATTATAAATTATTTTTTTGCCAGTGTTTTTATTTGTCTAAGCCCAAACATTTTTTGGCTTTCAATTTCAATGGTTAAAATCATTCTAATAATTTTCATGTTTGGGGGGGTGTCAGGGCCCCTTGCCCCCCCCCCTGGGTGCGCCACTGTAACCACCTCACTTCAGTGTGAAAAAGCAAACATTCGTACTTAGCTTGTATAGAAATGCAAAGTTTTTTTTAAAAATGCCTGTTTTTAAAGATCTGGATTTTATGAAATTTACCATATTGGTCTAGTACAGGTTTTAGCACTGCGGTAATGTTTTCGAAACTATAGATTCCCTGTGTAAATAAAACAGTGCGTAGATATAATGTTAAGGTTTCTTGTCTTTGCGAGGGTAACAAATCCTTTAAATGAGCCTAACATTGACGGAGCACCATCCATACAAATTCCTCCATGATATTTTAGATTGTTCTAAATATGAAGAAATAGAATCAAAAACATCTTGTCATGTCGTACGCTCGGTGAGTTCTTTGCAGCACAGATATTGATCCACTATTATGTTTTCATTTATGAAACGAAAACCTGTGAGGCCAACGGTAGACGCGTGCGATCGATTCGGCAACATCGAAATCTCATTAGATCTTTCATCGGCTTTCATAATTTCACGAAGGACTTTTTCGATTTTCGCTATTTCGCGGATTTTTCTGCTTTTATCATTACTTTCGCGGTGCACCGGTTAAGAACCACTGGTCTAGAGCCACAATATTTATGCTGAATTCCACCGAAAAAATGTTTTTTTTTTTATTTACACCACCACCGACTGTGGTGGGCATGGCCCCCACATCATGAATGTTTGGCGGCCCCCCTTACCTATCACCAGGGTTAAGGGGAATGTGATGTTCTACAGTAGTGTTCCCAAATGGTATTCCGTGGATTTATCTATATTGTTAAATAATTCCCTTGAATTCTTGATTTGTCGGACCTCATATCATATTATTATCGATCGTTATCATACTATGAACCACTGGTCGCGACCCTCTCTTGTGGTAGCCAAGTAGCATTCGACCCTTCGATATTGGATAAATAACCATTTTTATTTTTATGGAAACACTAAAAATAATTGTAATATAAAATGATACACGTGAATTATTTTCATGTAGTTACGTATATCAAATTTTCATCATACTTCATAGTTTTTATGTTAATTTTGATGAAGTAGTATAGCACCACATGCGATTTTTTATGGTATAACAAATTTCTGGTTTGTGTTTATCTCACAATTAGACGAGCCGCCACGCCGGGCCCTCTTAAGCCCGGGCCCCCAGACTGTAGCCCTGTCAGCCCATGGTGGTGGGTGTAGTTGTACCTTTCGCCGAATTTTTATCGTCGATTTTGGGTTTTTTAATAGTGAAGTTCCAAAATATTAATTGAAAATGGAAAATAAAGTATTATTGCATTTAACTTATAGGTACACAAACCTACCCAACAGAGCACAGCCTAATTTCTCGTTTATCGGACTTTTGTCTATTGCACTCAGTGTACACCACTCCGGAATTCGGGTGGACACCGAGAATTTTTTGACATTTCCATTAGAGATTGAGTTTCTAAAAAAACCCGACATTAGTGTTTCGAAATTTTTATGTTAGAAATTAAAATTAAGAAATTTTTCTAGAGGGTGCTGGAGAATTTAAAATCATTTTTTTGCCGTGTTTTTATTTGTCTAATCTATTGGCTTTCAATTTCAATATTTTTGGGGGGGGCCAAGGCCCCTTGGCCCCCCCCCTGGGTGCGCTACTGGGCCCTAGACAATATAGATTCCTGGGGGGACCTTACATATAAACATAGATACATAGAGTAACGCAAGTTTGTCACTGCGCATTTCAATTTGATCGCTCATAGAAGGTAAATTTCCAGGGGCGTGGAGTATTATTTTTCTGAAAAAGGAGAAGTGGGCCAAATAAGTTTGGAACAATATAGGAAAACATTGTAAATTTCAAATTCAAATTTATTTAGAGTATAAAACAACGGCCACCTATAAATACTCATCCTTACGTAGGTGGAATATATCAACATCCAAAGCGATTTGGTTGAACAGAGTTATTGCCCTCCCGATTGGCAACACCAATGGCAGGTTAGTTCTGCACCCTGGCAGAACAAATAACTGATGCTCCCGATTTATAAGATAGTTATCAGGGACACACAGGTCCAATACTACCAAGAATGTTAAAGTTCTCATTTACACCGCGTATAGGTCGGACAAAAATACGTGGCCAAATATAGATATTATCTTATATTAGTATTTAAACTACAGTATGTAAGCATACCCAACAGAAAGCCAGTTGCATAAAGCCACGGATAGTATCCATATAACCTCAAGTAAAGTGTTTCAAAAATTTCTTTTGAACTCACTCTAACTCTAACATAAGGTCGTATTTCAACTGATGCGGGGCCCAAACAATCGACCCATTCTCTAGTCGCCTTCTTGCCAAGGAGTTATAAAGATTTTTTAATACACGGAAGTAGGTACGTAAGTAACGTAAGACGAAGACCAACATTTTTGTAATGCCTTTTTACAAATGATAGTGAGATACCCGGGGTTCCAGCGGCTAGCTCAGGTGTCCATCGAACCCCGGATTCACAAAAATAAGATATTTTAAATTGAGGAGAAATTAAATGAAACCACTTCTGTCTCGTGCGTAACTTGGTATTATCTTATATTTTACATTTTCTTTACACGTTTACATATTTTGTTTTAACAATAAAATTCGCAGGTCCGTACATGTTGGAAAAGGGACGCTCACTACGTTCTTTTTCTTTTTCAAACTTCGCGTACCTACGCCGTCCACAAAAAGGACTCTCGTGATTGGCCAAATTTTATCGCGTGATGTTTTTGATTTGACGAATCACGAGGACCACCCCGGCGCAGGCGCGTGGAAATTTGAACGTTGCCGGCAAGCGCGGCAAAATTTATTATATATGAATAAGTACTTATATTTAATCTCAAAATTATCTCTTTCATCCATCATCATTTATACTTTTTAAATTAAATTTAATTTATCTTAATTACAGCTCCGCCCAATATGTGATTTTCACACACCGGACGAAGGCCTTTACTTATGAATAATAAAAAAAATTACGTAGTTGAGCAAGGAATCAGATTAGATGTTTTATGAAGCCGTTTATAGAGGTCAGGGTTACGTTTCGACTTATGACTACTAAATGATTATTTTACATCGAGAGAAGCCCGCCTGTAACAGGGGTGTATCAATTGCCATGTGGCCACTAAATGACAGTTGAATTGTAAGCTCTGATTGTGTCATTAATTTGGGTGCCGGACGAAATCCCGAAGGCCGAAATCCCGAAGGCCGAAATCCCGAATGCCGAAATCCCGAATGGACGAAATCCCGAACGGCCGAAATCCCGAATGGCCGAAATCCCGAATGGCCGGAATCCCGAAGGCCGAAATCCCGAAAAATAAAAAAATATAAACAATAATAATTTTCAACCAGCGGTACGCAAATAGGCGGCGCTTTTTCGAGAGTGTGTAATTTTACAAGATAATAAAAATAGTTTTATAAAAACTTTTATTAATTATGGATTGAAGCATAAAAATAATTTTAAACCAGCGGTACCCAAATAGGCGGCTCTTTTTCTTGCGTGTGTAATTTACCATGATAATAAAAATAGTTTTATAAAAACTATTATTAATTATGGATTGAAGCATAAAAATAATTTTAAACCAGCGGTACCCAAATAGGCGGCTCTTTTTCTTGCGTGTGTAATTTACCAAAATAATAAATATAGTTTTATAAAAACTATTAAGTATAAATTATGAATTGAAGCATAAAAATAATTTTCAACCAGCGGTACCCAAATAGGCGGCTCTTTTTCTTGCATGTGTAATTTACCAAGATACTAAAAATAGTTTTATAAAAACTATTATTAATTATGGTATGAAGCACAAAAATAATTTTCAACCAGCGGTATCCAAATAGGCGGCGCTTTTTCTTGAGTGTGTAATTTACCATGATAATAAAAATAGTTTTATAAAAACTATTATAAATTATGGATTGAAGCATAAAAATAATTTTAAACCAGCGGTACCCAAATAGGCGGCTTTTTTTCTTGCGTGTGTAATTTACCAAAATAATAAAAATAGTTTTATAAAAACTATAAGTATTTATGGATTGAAGCATAAAAATAATTTTCAACCAGCGGTACCCAAATAGGCGGCTCTTTTTCTTGCATGTGTAATTTACCAAGATAATAAAAATAGTTTTATAAAAACTATTATTAATTATAGTATGAAGCATAAAAATAATTTTCAACCAGCGGTACCCAAATAGGCGGCGCTTTTTCTTGAGTGTGTAATTTTACAAGATAATAAAAATAGTTTTATAAAAACTATTATTAATTATGGATTGAAGCATAAAAATAATTTTCAACCAGCGGTACTGTGACACCCCCGTATGGTCCCCATTTGGGGATGTCTTTGTGTATCTGAAGAGGCCCGAATCGGTATCGAAGCCAACAAATAATAAAGCGCTGATTACGAAAATAAATAATAATAACAGAGCCGAGCCGGCAATGCCTTAGAGTAGATTATAATATGTTGAATGGCAACAATGCCATAATATAACCGTTGACGATTTGCAACGTCGCTTTTTTTCGCCAACGGCTCTCGTTGGAAAAAATCACAAGATGGCGCTCAGATTGCGACAAGCAGCAAAATCGCGAACGCGTACATTTCGCCCTCCGTAGAATAAAATTATTAAAAATGTAACCATATAGTATAATAAACGTAAATAAACTCGCCGCTTCCATCACAATTCCGGTGTCATAATTATCCACCTTCCATCCCGAATCCAGACGAAAAAAACACAAAGTGACAGTTGAGAAATTCTCTTACCAAAATGGAGGGAAGTGATAAGTGGCGCCCAACGTGGGGCCAACTTGACATATCCTCAGGGTCTTTCATGTGGTTTAGCTCAGTCGGCGACCCCCAGGTGTCAAAGATTTTATTAAGTATAACTATTTCTAGATTTTTATATATTTTTTTTTTAGACTCGGGACTGTAATGTGATAAAGGGACACGGGGAAAACAACACAATTTTTCTTTTAAAGCTTCACTTTTATTATGTTTATTTTTTTTACGAGTACATTATTTTAATTTAACTTCCCGACAGTCAGCCTTTATCGGTTGGCCCTTGGACGCTAACTGATTGCGACGGGGTTCACAATGCAATCTCAAGCTCAAAACATATCGGAAGCGCGATGGGGTTCTTCTTTATTAATAACGCGACACACAATAATTTCACAATGGATGGTGTTGCCATTTTAATATTATTGCGTATTTAGAATTTAGATTTTACTATTAAAAACGATTCTACTGAATTTAAATTACATTCACCCATCGCGCTGTACAATTTATGTTACCTTATTAAACATTATTAAACATTATTAAACATTATTAAAACATTAATTTATAACTTAACTAGAATATATTGACGGGTTATCAAGGAGCTTGGTTGCATGTTTTGTTAAGCCGACGATTTTTGAGATTAGGTAACATGTTTCAGCCTTTTCTGAAGTTACAGTGTAGGCACAAGCAATAGGCTAATGTGAGAGTGTATCAGTACCGCTGGTTGAAAATTATTTTTATGCTTCAATCAATAATTAATAATAGTTTTTATAAAACTATTTTTATTATCATGGTAAATTACACACGCAAGAAAAAGCGCCGCCTATTTGGGTACCGCTGGTTGAAAAATATTTTTATGGTTGATTCCATAATTAATAATAGTTTTTTTAAACTATTTTTATTATCTTGTAAAATTACACACTCAAGAAAAAGCGCCGCCTATTTGGGTACCGCTGGTTGAAAATTATTTTTATGCTTCATTCCATAATTAATAATAGTTTTTATAAAACTATTTTTATTATCTTGTAAAATTACACACTCAAGAAAAAGCGCTGCCTATTTGGGTACCGCTGGTTGAAAATTATTTTAATGCTTCATACCATAATTAATAATAGTTTTTATAAAACTATTTTTATTATCTTGTAAAATTACACACTCAAGAAAAAGCGCCGCCTATTTGGGTACCGCTGGTTGAAAAATATTTTTATGCTTCAATCCATAATTAATGATAGTTTTTATAAAACTATTTTTATTATTTTGGTAAATTACACACTCAAGAAAAAGCGCCGCCTATTTGGGTACCGCTGGTTGAAAATTATTTTTATGGTTGATTCCATAATTAATAATAGTTTTTATAAAACTATTTTTATTATCATGGTAAATTACACACTCAAGAAAAAGCGCCGCCTATTTGGGTACCGCTGGTTGAAAATTATTTTTATGTTTCATACCATAATTAATAATAGTTTTTATAAAACTATTTTTATTATCATGGTAAATTACACATGCAAGAAAAAGAGCCGCCTATTTGGGTACCGCTGGTTGAAAATTATTTTTATGCTTCAATCCATAATTAATAATAGTTTTTATAAAACTATTTTTATTATTTTGGTAAATTACACACTCAAGAAAAAGCGCCGCCTATTTGGGTACCGCTGGTTGAAAAATATTTTTATGGTTGATTCCATAATTGATAATAGTTTTTATAAAACTATTTTTACTATCTCGGTAAATTACACACGCAAGTTAAAGAGCCGCCTATTTGGGTACCGCTGGTTGAAAATTATTGTTGTTTATATTTTTTATTTTTCGGGATTTCGGCCTTCGGGATTCCAGCCATTCGGGATTTCGGCCATTCGGGATTTCGGCCGTTCGGGATTTCGGCCATTCGGGATTTCGGCATTCGGGATTTCGGCCTTCGGGATTTTGGCCTTCGGGATTTCGACCCAAACCCATTAATTTTGAACATATTGAAGTCATTAATTTAAATCATTGAATATATAGATTTGATTATGACATGACCTCCGCAAACCGCTATTGTCAATTCATTCAACATAATTATATAAGAATCCATTTTCCCCATAAATTGGTGCTAGCCACTCACCAAACCCTGGGTTAACTAACTATTCCAGTTCCTTTTTTAAATTACAATTTAGTTTCAATACGTTACATAAAATTATTGACAGATTTCTGAAGCAGTTGATGAATGAGACTGGTGCGCAGACGAAAGACTTCCATTTTGTGGGCCACAGCCTTGGAGCTCACATCTGCTCGTATGCGGCAGCGCTTCTGGGAGGTGTTCGAAGAATCACAGGTACGATACCAATAAAACTTCATCTGAAAAAGTGTGACAAATCTATCAAGCTATCCCATTTCACCATGACCACCTGTAACGGTAGCCAAAATTTCTACCTAAATACTAAACAGGTACGCTCATTTCTCGACACGACATAAGAAGAAGAATATCATCATAATTATAGTGTTTCTTGTTGTTGAGAATAATGTCATCATTGACAATCTCCCTTCGCCATATTTCTAAAAACCACCGATATAATATGACTGCACATATCGAGAGGTCCACATGTTTTCCCTCCATCACCCGCCACGTATCCACACTCGTTGTAGTCCAGAGAGACAATCTCTTCTCATCCGGGGGCTATGGATTAGAGCCCCAGCAATATTACAATAAACCTGTAGGTGCCTATAATGTTTGGTGAGGACTGGCCTAAACAGTATTTTGTATATCTGGACTTTTTTTCCCGAGATAACACTTTGGATTTCAGATATTGACGGATTCCAAAGTAACACTCGTTGACTATTTGTCTTCGTTTTCTTATTTGAACAAGATTTCGGAGCATATACCAGACTGAGGGAGATGACTTCAGTAGGCCAGGGCGCACCCCGAGCCATGAATAATGATGATGGCAATTAATTGTTTTACCACTACTACTACACTACCTACATGGCGTAACAAACGAGAATCACCAGTCAACGTTGTGCAGGGGGCGTACTCGGAAGAGTTATCCAAGACCCTAGATTGCAGCTTCTATTTCGAGACATACACGTCACCGCGGTCATTTCTGGAACTAAAATCGTTGCAATACTGCCAGCATATAAAAAGCATGTGGCGTAATACTGTAATCGCATACAACGCCATAACGTAGATGTCAACATATAGAAAGCGCGAAGTAGTTATAAAAGCCCATTATAATAAATAGTCACGACCCATGACACGAAAATGTAAACTTCGATGATAGTGCTTAGTGCGTATACTTCGAATGTAATAATATGGTAAACTGTTTGTAGAAAATAATGATTGTTGTACCTATATTGAAATTAATGATAATAATTAACGAAATACACAATCGAAAATCTTGATTAGGTACCACATTACATTCGAAAACAATCAATAATTAATACTAGCATTGTAGTTCGCAATTTAGTCCCACTGACAGAATATAGTCGGCCTTACCAGTTATTAATAACGGGTAGGTACTACCTAAAGTGGCAAGATTCATATTTTGGCTACTAGGTACCGTTACTTCGGTCGAGCCGATTACTAAAAGCTAGATAATTGTCCCTCGTGGAAACCAGGGACCAATAGCTGACCGGCCCGATTGAGGTATAGCCTATCAAGATGCCCAAAGCATCCTTCAGTCATCAGACCATGCACTTATTTTCTTCAGTTAACTCCAACGTTATATTTTCTATATGTGTAATTGTGCACCATACAAACTTATTACTTCTGTTATGTTGCAGGTTTGGATCCAGCTCAGCCTTGTTTTGAGACAACAGACTTGAACATGCTGCTGGACAAATCTGATGCAGACTTCGTGGACATCATACACACAAATGGAAGAGATGTTACCAAGATGGGTTTCGGAAATCCAACCCCGTTTGGTAAGTTCAATGGCGGTGTGAATATAACCAGTGACGTCCCTAGACAAAATACCACCCCTAGGCAACGCCAAAATGCCACCCCATTTTTAATACAGTATTTGTTATCATCCTTTCATGACTCCAATAGCTAAGAAATGTGTTATATGCATACAGTACTAAAAAAAGCACTAAAACATGCAGGAAAACATGTTAAAATACGTGCTGGCCAGTTAATTACCACAATACGTTCACTGCTAAAGACACGCTGTATCAATTAGCATGATAATTAAATGTGGTAATTAACTCATCAGCAGTGAAAGTATTAGATCTAATGGCCACGCGCCAAGCGCATCTTTAGCGGAGAAAGACTGAAAAATAATATTTCCCCAAAAGTGGGGATTTTTTTGACGTTGGTTTTGACAGTTGTTGGTTGGACAGTGGTTTCTTACATGTCATGTTTGCGATACGATAATTTCAAATTTGCTCTGTCTTGTAGAATCAAGGGTGATCCGTGTCGCTTTTCTTATTCACAAAACTTGACAACATTTTTAACTATATTTTTAGCCTCAGATCGCAAAGGTTTAATTAAATCGATATAATGACGGCGCGATGCTTCGATACAGACAAAAATCATGGACCAGGAGCGGTAGGTGAACCGCTATGTAAGAGGTGAATGCATCTTTAGTTTTGACGGCCAACGCAACTTCCGTGCGCACTGGTTAATAAGTCAGACTGTAATTATTATTCGCAAATCTGCACGTGTCGTTTCTGGTCACCAAGGACGTTGAAGGGCAACGGAAGTAAACTAGACATCGCAAACTCGACAGAAAAAATACAGTCCTATTAAAAACTTGTAAGTATGTTAATTATTAACACATTTTGTTTCCAACCAGTAAACTGAATTTTTTATTGGAAAGATATTTTCGTTATTACTAAGTTGAGGTACATAATGTACTAAATGATTCTTCTCGATTTGCCGCCCTTCGAGTAACTGCCGTCCCCAAGCGACGCTTAATCTTCCTACACCTACGGGACGTCACTGAATATAACTGTTTGATCATATTATTACACCACAAAAAAATAAAAACGCACGAATTGCAACCACAGATTGTGATAATACGCATTTTTTTAAAATTAATTATTGTTTTCCGTCGAAGAGACCTATCTACTACATAAAAAATTGTCACTGGATGTAATGAAGGTAGGTATTCAAAATAAGATGATTTCAAAATTCAATAATCAATAACTAATTTTATATTGCAGGAAATCAAGATTTCTATCCCAACGGAGGCATGAAACAACCTGGATGTTATACTGGAAAGCTAAACACTATCAAAGCAAGTATGGGATCACACAATAACAAATATTATATACAGTACACTCTCAGTTCAAATACTTGGGTACCACGGTTGCCGATGATGGTGGTATTTCTAGTGAGCTTGGAATCCGCATGGGTGTGGCGGGCTCTGCGTTCAACCAACTTGGAGTCGCATGGAGGTCAAGGCTGTATTCTGTGAGGACCAAATGTCGTTTGTTTAACGCTTGCGTGCTACCTGTGCTCCTGTATGGCTGTGAGACATGGCATCTTACTAAGCTTCAAGAGTCTCGACTTTTGAGCTTTGAGAATCGATGTCTCCGCCGAATCTTAGGGGTGCATTGGTACGACAGCGTTACAAACACCCGAGTTTGTGAGTAGACACAACAGCCTTCGGTGATTGAAGTTATCACGAAGAGACGCTTTACATGGCTGGGACAAGTATTCCGGATGCCGCCAAAGAGTGCGGCACTTCGTACCCTTGTGGCATAGCTTCAAGGGTTCCGTCGCCGTGGCCAGCCTTCCCTCACCCTGCAGCGGTACTACAAGAGCGACCTACATGCTGCAGGTCTGACATGGCGGGAGACGGAAGAGTTGCGATGGACCGAGGGAAGTGGCGCCAACTTGTGCTTGCCCTATGCCCCAATGTTGGGACGTGACAGGGTGGAAGAAGACACTCTCAGTAATCCGCCGCTTGATTATCCGAAAACTACTATAATCCGCCGTTATTTTTACTAGTTGTAAGCACAAAATCAAGCTCTAAAATTCGCAGGTATTCGATTGTCAAATTCAGTAGTCCGCCGCGTACAAGTATACAATGCACATGAGACGGGTTTATTTTGGAAACTTCTCCTTCGTAAAACGTACGTTCATCGCAAAGAAAGTAATGTACCAGGGAGGAAAGTGCCCAAGGACAGTATCACAATTATGCCTTGCTCCAATGCAACCGGGACACACAGACTGAAGCTTTTGGTCATAGGGAAAGCCAGGAATCCTAAGCCATTCAAGAATATCTGCCTCACTGTGATTTGTTAATACGATAATATGTTTACGAAATACCTGTTTTAATTTTTACCGTATTTTGCATCTATGCACTATAATCCGCCGCTTTCACTAATTGGACACTTGTCTGGTTTTCGGGGTGGCGGATTACTGAGAGTACAATAATCTTATTCATTTAATTTACTCGTATAGTCATATAGCGGCAGGGTGTGAGTATTAATGAAGACATAGGAAGAATGCAGAAATAAAAGTACAGGAACACGTCATCACAGTCAACACCACAGAATTTGGACTCTAGATAAAAGAGTCGCACACTTTTGAAGTCAGTTCCATTTTCGAATCATACAATTGTACATGTGGTTGTTTTGGTAACAAGTTTATTATTTTTTTCATTCTATTGGTAATTCCAAAAACAAAATGGCGGTATGAAACATTATTAACTTACTATATTTTCCAGAATTAATGCGAGCGATATGCAATCATGGCCGTGCTTACTTACTGTTCACTGAAAGTTTGAAGAGACACAATTGCTCAATGCTTGGACACCGCTGGAATACCTCATACAACAGGTAAACAAATCATCACTATGTCTCAACCCCCAATCACGCAAGAAACTCCTCTACAGTAAACCGGAAATGAAAGGAGAATCAGCAAACCTATTGTTGTACAAGAACTTCTTGTCCACGTGTTAAAACTGTGAACTAACAAGACCCTCCTGTGCAGTTAATCACACTTCCGTTTTCAAATGAGGAACACCCCCAAATTTATCATTTCATTTTACGCTTCCGTGGCTTACGGATCTACCAATTTACGTAATTTGGTGTTTTTTATAATAAAAATATGTCTAAAGCAATCAAGAGTGATGTTAGAATTATTATTAGTAAACCTTTGGTTTATTGCGAATAAGAAAAGGAGCCGCATCTAAAAACAGAGCCAATAGATTATTTAAGCATGCGTTTCCGTCATGACAGGTACGTCACTGAGAAGTTTTCTATATGCGACTACAGCGACTCTCTGTTATCGACGAGATCTTCTTGTCGGACAATGATTTGATTTTCCCCATCTCCAACCACCATGTATATGCAGCCGCGGTTTGTGCACGGCCGCTTTACATGACGCTATAAACGTGTCAGAATAAAAAGAATTTAGTGCCACACTTCCTTGTCCCGAAGTGATGCTGCACGGGACTGATGTAGCACCCATGCACCTTAGTGCTTAAGTATGACGGTGACATTTTGCCTACACAACTGTCCGGAAAATTGGACGTATTACAGTACCGATTACAGGAAAAAAATGGTCGTATAGCATTGAGATCAAATTCATATCTAAACAAAACACATAAATAAATACAATCAGATCGTATATATTTATATAGACTTCTATATGATTCAAAAATTGGTTAGCAAGTAGAGGTGCACGTAAGTATCAATTCTTACTTGTTAAATATCTGATAATGATGATAATTGTCGGATATTTGATACAAATCAATATCAAATGAATCGTCAGCTGAATGCAGAACTATTTTAACTTACATTTGATTTTTTTTTTCGAGAGAGTACTTTGAAATGACTTATTGAAGTTATTTATTATTTTTATATATAAATGTATGCACCATATTTTAGTAGAATTATTGATGAAAAAAATGGTGCATACAGTTATCTATATAGATAATAAATAACTGAAGTAAGCTGTTTCAAAAAACTCTTCTGCAAAATATTTCAGATGTCAGTTAGAATAGTTCTGGATTCAGCTGACGGAATGCTCTTATTGAATCTAATAAAATTGGAATATTCCTGTCTGGAAACAAACGTTGCATCTAAATGGTTTGTAATTGTAGCATACGTACAATATTTTCTTCACGGTGAAATAATCCATGATCAATGTGTCATTTTTTAATATCAGTGCTATATGGGCATCTGTTTCTGGTGCAACAGCGAATTCCAATCGACTGAATGCACCTAATTAAAAAAAATCATGTTCTCTTACAAGTGAAGAAACAGAGTGTCGATATGCTCGGCCATGGATTATATACATGAAGGCTTCGTGGTTAAGGAAGCTAGGTTCCGCTCTCGGTTATGTGACCAGTGCTTATAATAACTATTATTATGTACAGTGTAAATGCCAGTCTCCAAGATGCCTGCTCTAGTAGGACTTGTGCTGTGATGGGCATACAGGCTGACCGCTATCCCGCCAGAGGTCCCTTTTACGTGGTCACCACTTCAGAGGAGCCATACTGTGGTAAGCCAACTTATTCACACCCAAATTTATATCTTCATATATAACCTAACCTAACCTTTGAATCGTTTTAGTAGATTTGATTACAAATCTCATGCCTTGTTCAAACCAAAATTAATGTCTACGTAGAAATTATATAATGACTTGTATACATTTTTGCGTGCAGTCATTTGTTTAAAACTAACACACGTTCATACATGCAAGTTTTGCTATCAAATTAAATGAAGTTTGGATAGTTCATATTACATAAATTTGCTTAAATGAAAACATCAATCCACAAGACCATGTGTCACTACTCCCAATGAAACAGTAATCATTTCTTTCCTATGACCATATTATTTGCTTGATTGTCACTACATTTTCATATGTTTACCATCCGCGGTAAAATACAAAAACATTGTCATTGTCGAACATAGTGTAAAAAACATTTCAAATGTATTTTTTACAGAAATGTGTTTTTATTCAACGAATAATAATTTACAAGACTTGAGTAGGATCAAAAATTCTTTATTGAAGATACAACAACTTGAAACACCTGGATATATGCGCTCAAGATGTAAAAAGTACTAGTTCATCTCGTCGTAATTAGATAGAACGCCTGTGTCGCAATAAAGCACATTGGTGTGAATCCAGTGAATACGACTTCAGATCCTGTCAGGTGTAAATTTTTTCAAAGAATTTTGGTATTTTAAAATTGTGTAGGTACCGACTTACGTTCATTTTTGTTTTCTAGTCAAAATCTTTTGATTTCACTTGTGTGTTTCAGAGGTAAAGCCGAGAAATGTCGAAGTGAGAGAATTTCTTTTGGATGAACTTCGTCAAAAATCCGTTAACACCCTGCAAGCTTTCGCCACGACCCCTCCCACCATCAAGAGGGGATTTTTTTCTTTCCTCGGGCGCTAACGTGAAAACTGAAATATTTTTCAACTTACTTTCTTAATTCGTTTAAGTACCTACTTAATACAAATCTGCTAAACTAACCAGCACCATCTGCAAATTGTTTGTTCTATGAAAACAAATAAGTATGACTAACTAAGTTTAGTGTGCACTATTTATGTCAAATCTAAACAGCCTGCTTCCACCCCTAGCCACTGCCTTCATCTACTTTTAACCATTGTAAACTTAATGCATCCATTCACTTTGAGTAACCAATTTAAACTGCTGTGCAGCTTTGTGAATTTGCGGCCAGCGTTTCAAATGTCAGTGCTATGTTCAGTCCACGAGTAGGATGGCATAATGACTCAAATTCAAGTATGAGAGGTATGATGTGATTGTCATGCGCAGAACATTGTTTACAAGATGTGACACTTGGTTTTACACAATTTTCACGTTTAACGACCGAATATTTTGTTTGTTGTATCCGAAGTCCATTATATCTAGATTCTAATGTATATTGGTATCTGTTTTGCTTGTGTTGAATGTAAAATATTTGAATAAATAAATATGTGTGTTGGCAACACGACTCTGTATAAGACTCGATTGTTTTTACTTACCTTATGATTCCCTCGAAATGAAATGAAATACTTGTCTAGCGGGAGATATCCGAAGTCGAAAGATACTCAATATGCTTATAGACGCCAAGTTCCACCGCGCCAATATAGATAATTAAATATTCTCTGGCTACAAAGTCAACCACACTAAAAACGTTACCAAATCACCATTAAGTACTCAAAGTACAAAATCTTTGATGTTGATCATAATTTGAAACATTACCATGTATTATGATTACTTTGTTTACTGCAGTGGCGCACCCAGGATTTAATATTGGGGGGGGCCCAAGTAGGATAATGTAAATTAGTCCCATAGGATCTTTTTCTACTTCATAGCCTAATTTCTCGTTTATCGGTCTTTTGTCTATTGCACTCGGTGTACCTACACCATGGTCCCCACATCCTGAAACGGGCCCTCAGGCTAGGATATTTGGCGGGCCTCCTACCTACCGCTAAGATTAAAGGCAGTGTGAAACACTACATTAACGTTATTCAAATTGTGTTTCAGTTCAAATTAAGGGTTCTTATACAGCGAATTATAAGCGATTTTTAATACATCTACTTTAATAATGGAGCTTTCGAGTATCGACACATAATAATCAAAAAATATATTGCACAATTATATAATTAATTGAAAATGTTCATGGCTATGAAGTATAATAGCGCCGCGATTTTTTTTACTAATAAAGCTAATATATGTGTGTTTATCTCACTTTTCTGGTCAACCCGACACGCCGGCCCCCCACAGCCTGGGCCCCCAGACTAGAGCTCTGTCAGCCCTCCCCAGCCATGATCTACACCACTCCGGAATTCGGGTGGACACCGAGAATTTTTTGACAGTTCCATTAGGGATTGTGTTTCTAAAAAAACCTGACATTAATGTTTCGAAATTTTTGTGTTAGAAATTAAAATCTAAGAAATTTTTATAAAAAGGGTGCTGGAGAATTATTACAAATCATTTTTTTGCCTTGTTTTATATTTGTCTAAGCCCAAGGTATAGTTTATTGGCTTTCAATTTCAATGTTTAAAATTATTCTGATAATTTTCATTTTTGGGGGGTGCCAGGGCCCCTTGCCCCCCCCCCCCCTGGGTGCGCCACTGGTTTAATGGACCTACAATATCAAAGCTCTCGAATCAATATAAATAAAAAAATTTCAAGATAACGTTATTCTTTTATTTTAAAGAAAAATCATTGTTATTAAATTCAATACAAAATACATTAAAACTATGAATCGAAGTATGAGTAGCATAATTAAAAAATGACTCGGCAGGCAGTTTTTTATATGTATTAATAAAATAATATATAATAATATATACATACACATATTCATGTTAACTCTACAACAGGCCATAACGCCCAATGACTTGTCTTTTAGACATGTCAAATCGGACTATTAAAACAAAAATTGGATACCACAGTTAGTTGTAACAGCTTATGTAACAACAGGTCTTTCAGTGGCTACAGGTCTTGCATATTGTAGAATGATGAATGGAGTGGGTCAACCCGTTCATAGGCTGTTTGATGGTCAAATCATCCGAGTCACGATCGTAACTCATGAGGTCCTGACGAAGAATTAATATTCCATTAGCCTATATAATTTGTATTTGTTTTTTGTTTCTGGAAACGGTGGTCCGGATACGATAAAGTGCGAATCAAATTGAGGTGCATATCGCCTACTATCACAGCGACAAATTTAGTCTATGGGTTCATCATTTTGCAGAATATTTACGATCACCATCTCAGTAAATTCACTGAAGAATGACACTGATGAAGAGTGCCAACTATAATATATTAGTAATTTGAATTATTATTAATTATTCATGCTGATTTTAATTAATTTTAACAGTTTCCTACATGTGCGTACGTTAAAATTACTTGCGACATGGCATCCAAAGATAATATTTTGAACAGAACCCAACCTGCAGACCATTGATAATAGACAACAATCTTATAGAAAATACACAGTGCCAACCGCTAAAAACAAAAAAACCTGATTTTGACATGACACTCGAAAAGTGTTGGCTTGTAGAAGATGATAGAAACGTTCATTGAGTCATGCAGGTGTCGATGCAGTTCAGTTCAACGTGAGGTGACCTCATTGTTTTTCTGGTGATTTCGGCAGATTTTGCTAACTGACAATGTTCATTTAAAAGTTCAAAATGTGCTATGGGATGGGAGCATTAGTCTGATAACATTTTAAACACCAAGAAAAACGACTTTACAGACTTTTTTCACGTAGCGGCAGCTTACTGTGACGTCACGTGATAGTAGGCAACATGCACCTCAATTTGATCAGAGCTTAACCCCCCCCATGCATGCGCGCCTGAGCTTTCCACTTGTACTCTGAAAATTAAAGGCTAAGCTACACGGAGGTAAAACAAAATACATTAATGTTCACCATGATTATAATAGATAAAAAATCATATATCACAAATAATAGTAAATAACTAACCAAATCAAGATCAACAGCAAGCCATTTGCATTTTATTTACAAACAATGCTACCAGCACAAAGAATATTAACTTTTCTACTGAAATCTCTCTGAAATCACTATCAAGTAATGCAAAGAATTTGATAAGACTCCATTTATATTAGTCTAAACTCTTGGGTAATACAAAAACATTGATCTATTATGGAGATTGTGGAGTACGCCTGAGAAAGCTAATGTTTTGTTCCGTGGGTCGTAGGTTTACTTCCTGTGACTGTGTCAAATTTATGTTATTTTATTCCAATAAGGAACTCTATTAAAATATGTTAACGCTGTCGAAGTTCATATCAGTAGATATAGATACAGTCGAATTCGGTTATTACGAGGAAGATGGGATCGACTGGATTTGCTCGTTATAAGCATTACTCGTTATATCGTTATATAACATTTTTGGCTCACATTCTATTTAAGCATAGAACATAAAAATCTGAAAATAATCGTCAAACTCCCCGAAACAATCATGGCATTCATAAACTACAAAAGAAGTCGTTTATTGTAATGAATGGTGGTAGATACCTACTGACTTCAGCATGGATTTTTTACATGAAATTTCAACCATATGCATGGATACTTTTTCAATGTTGTCGGCGAAAACACCAATTAGGTACTTAGACACTTAACTAGTGTCATAAACGTAATCCGATCCCGGCGGCATCGGTCTACGGTCGAATTTTATTGCTTAGGGTCGAAAATGTTTTTAAACGATTGACACATTAACAGTTTTAAGAAAATTTTTGCTCGGTATATCCAATGACATTAATATGGACGAATCATCTGGAAAAGAAAATAACACTCACTTTATTGTCGGGTCTGCCGAATGGCATAATCTGTTCTAACGCCATTACAATAAAGGTGATA
Organism: Rhyacophila brunnea; assembly: GCF_057557595.1. Lineage (NCBI taxonomy): Eukaryota > Metazoa > Arthropoda > Insecta > Trichoptera > Rhyacophilidae > Rhyacophila > Rhyacophila brunnea. The sequence continues at coordinate 9,701,884 of NW_028232904.1, read as the reverse complement.
TTGCTATTAATTCCTGATGCTTTTTGTTGGGTCTGCCGAATGGTTCGGTTCGAACGGGTTCGCTCAAATGAACATTGACATTAGAAACACTGCTCTAACGCCATTAAAATAAAGGTCATATTGCTATAAATTCCCGATGCGTGATATCGCATAATGATATTGCGTGACGTCTACCTATACATGCGAATTTACTTGCTAGCTACTGTATTGAGTGCGTCGTCCATTAATAATGTCATTGGGTATGTCCGATAAGTAGCTCGTTATAAAAGTGAATAAATGTATGGAGAAAATCATAAGAGTTTCCTCATTACATCCGAGATCTCGCTATGTCCGTGATCATAATAACCGAGTTCGACTGTATTGTAATGATCAGATTTTACCGCCCGCTTTTAAAAGCTCGTCTGCATCAACCGCTAAGAAGCTTCACATGTGCTGAGAGCATTATTTGCTAGAACCACACTACGATAAAGTGACACACATTAGTGATAACCATGAAGTTTTTTTATAAAATAAAACATTATTTAGATGAAAAATCACGAAATGTCACAAATTTGATAATCCTGCATCAAACCTTTAACCTGACAAAATATTGATATTATAAAAAATATAGGTACAGAAATGTGGATATTAACTGTCTCGAGTGATTACCAGAAGTTATCGAGGGCATACTGACAGAAAGCATTAACTCATTAAAACAAATTCTGAGATAATCGCAAAAAGGACTTTAATTTTTTTTTCAAAGCGCTCTCCCACGTAGATTTTTTTATGGTTTAAAAACATTTTTTCTACATTATAAAGACTAACCTTTATGGCAAACACAATATACGACATGTTACAAGTCCTGTATTTTGTATACACAGAACGCATTAGGTCATTATCATGCTTTCTATCAGAATAAAAAAATAAAAATATGATTTAATAATGTTTCTATTTTCTCACGATTATATCCTATGCCTTTGTGCGTTTTACCAGGACGTAGAGCGTAAAATTGTATACATTTTGGCATTTAAAACAGAAAAACAGCAAAAACTGAAATAATGTGTTCTGTCAGTATACCCTCGTTATATAAATGTTTGAGAGTATGTACAATTTTACAAATGGTCTAATATCCAACAATGGCATCCGGAAATGTTACTATGTGAGTTTTATGAATTAAATTTTTTGATGACCCCGACAAAGTCAAATTTATCAAAACTGATTTAATAAAATAGGCCGGCCACGCACCACTTAAAGATGATCAATCAGAGACAAACTGCTTTACATTTAGTGGACTGGAAGGAATAAAAAGTGAGACTTGCGAGAAAAGTAGGAGAGCGGATGACCGGACAGAGTGGAGAATTTTGTCTGCCAGGCCTTCTTAATGCCAGAGTAAAAAAAAAGCACTAACACAATGTATGTTGTGAACAAACCAGAACAAATGTCAAGATGATCCGATTGATACCTGAATCGTTGCCTGACAATATGATAGTGATGACGATGGTTCAATTAATACCAACCGTATACTGAGCTTCGAAAACAGCTGATGTTTGCGGTAGTATAACTTTAAGAGTAACGAGAAAATAAGAGATTGGACCATGCAGCCTCTCGTCACACTGACAGTAAAGAAGCGACTTTGTACCTGTCGTTACGGACACCTCAAGAGAATTTCAACCCGTCTTGCCTGTTTTTTAAGCAAGTTCACATCATAAAACCAACATTTAAATTACTATAAGAGATGGTCAACGTATTACTTAGATTCCAAAGGACTGGACATCACTAATTTAAACCTAGTAACAATACATTTTATTGAATATAATTGAAAAAAATATTATTTACAACTGGGTATGTACATATTTCATAATATACTACACCATCGTTTTCCATTTTATCTGAGCATGAACATGATATTAGACCCACCTGCTGAGGCATGACGTCGCTATAGGATTGGTTTGTCGAATATCCATTTTTGAAATCGACTTTTTAATGCAGAATGATTTATTGTATCTAAATGGACCAGAACCATCCTTTTCTTTAAATTGCTATGTAATGAAAACAGCATTCATATGTTGTCAAAACAACAATTTAAATACCTCCATGTATTTAAATATAGGATAGTGAAATTTGTTTTCGTCTCCTGAACATTTGACATTTGGTCTATTCGACAAACCAATCCTACAGCGACAATGAGTCACTATGAGAATATAAACAAAATTTCAATTGATTTCCATGTAAGAGTCACCACTCATTATAACGGCTGGTCATTGCGACGCAACACAACGGTTTATTCACAGCAAATCGATCGGCTAACCACCAGATGTTTTAGATACACAGTAATCCCTTTCGGTGAGTTTATAAATTTACACAGGCGGTTTTGAAACAGGGCGTTATTGTCCTGGGGGATGAGGAAACATTTGAGAGGATATTGTCTCATTCAAATACAAAATGTGACAACTTCTTACATGTATGATTTTCAATTGATTTAAGTCTCGTAAATTTGATTTTATACAAAACCTGATTATACATTTGTGCATCCACCCATCGAATCCTAACTGATTTTGTTTCTTGGGTCCCATGCTCCAAATTTACATAAAATAATTATATTAATATCTAAAAATTTCGATACTCGACCGAATCAAAGTTTTAATTACATGTACACATATAGATATAATGTCATTCATAAAAATGTTTCAACCTTTAAAATGCGATTACATATTTACATATTCGGTAAACGTTCGTTCTATGGAAAAATGATTTGAAAGTCTACTAATTTTGTTAATTCAGACTAGCATGATTGTGAAAGTCATATGAATGAGAAGGGACATCAAGTTATTGATTAGACATAGTCTTCATCTTCGTCTCCGTGTGTGGAAGCCACGTGCCGTGCGAGGTCCTCTTTCCGTTTGAACTTGAACTTGCAGTCGAGGCACGGGTATCTGCGTATTTGGTGCTGCTCCATGTGGATTGTCCTCGCGTACTCGTACATAAACCTACAGAGAGAAAAAACCACTTGAATTAATAAACCGTATTTTCTCGATTATAAGATGCATATTTTTTCCTATATTCGTGTATTTGAATTCGAGTGGCGTTATATAATCGATGACGTGTTACAATTATTGCTATAAAATTCCGCAGTTGTGATGAATCATCACTGATTACTAGTATTGGGGGGGTCAGTTAGTCTAGTTACAATAGCCACCAGTGGCGAAGGGTGGAGGTAGGCTGTTAAAATCTGCCATAAATAGTGCATACTAAACTTTGTCAGTCAAACGTATATGTTTTTATTGAAATATGACTACAATTTACAGATGGTATTGGTTAGTTTTCAAAATTCAATTAAACCCTGCGAAAAACAAGCAACAAAAAATAATCATCTATCTATAAAATATCTAAAATTATGCAATTAAATCATACATAACTTTGGATATTTCATAGATAGAATAATAATTCTTATCTATTATAGTTTGGCGTAGGCAGGGCTTAATGAATTTAAAAAATGATCCAACAATATGTGTAATATGTATTCTTAATCCAACGAAAACAAATAAGTATGAATGAAAAAGTTTGCACAATTTTGTCGTATCGCCTAAAATATACAAATACTATTATGGTTTCGTTTAGGCAGGGTTTAATTTATTTTTAAAAACTAACCAATACCATCTGTAAATTGTGGTCTTATTTCAATAAAAACATACACGTTTGACTGACTAAGTTTAAGGTGCACTATTTATGGCGAATCTTAACAGCCTACCTCCACCCTTCGCCACTGGTAGCCACACCCTAAACATGTTTGAGTTTGAATAAATATTTTATCGCTAATTACCGTTTAAAACTTCAGCAAGAAGACTAAATTATGATGCTACATCGAAAATCGTTATTGTGTATGCAGAAGAGAACGGAAACAGAGCGGCAGGATGTAAATTTGTCATAAGTGAAACGAATATTCATCGTATTGCTATATTTTCTTGCAAAGCAACGGCTAAATGCTGGGTGCATTTTATAATCGATGGCGACTTATAATCGAGGAAATACAGTATATCAATGGTATATTTTGTACACACGTGAAAAAGCAAATAACCCTGAAATATTGTGTGAATGTGTGACACTGTGTTTTGACTATTTGGGTCTTCGAAAACTAGGGATTGCAATACCGGTATTCCAATATTTTTCGATACCGAAATATCAGTTTTAAAAATCAGACAATACCGATATATTCGGTATTGAAAGTGGAAACAAAATGTACTTACATATTAACATATATAAGGTTTAAGAGAGCTGTATTTTTTTATCTGGTCACGTCGTTCGTTTGTATAGTTATTAATAACCTCGGCCCTAGTGGCGAAAATTTCATGATGGAATAATAATTACACACTATAATGGACTTGCCTGTGCCTAATTTTGTGATGTTTATCAACTAAAGAGTATGTACCTAGTATACAATAATGAAGTGTAACGATATAAACTCGTTACCAATGGCAACACCGAACTTCACTGGCTGCGAGGAATCAACGGCCGCACCGGAGGAGGTGGGGGACGCGCGTTGGGGCGGCGGCGAGCTGCCGCACGCATCACGGACATCTTTCTCTTTCCCGTTTCTACCGTTGTGCTGGGTGCACGCGCACGGCAATGGCGTCCATATCTGCATACACGTGCCCATTTGTGATAAGTGCTTGTGGTACAATTACCGAGTATGTGAACCCAGAGACGTTGAAGTGAGAGGACATACGAGGAGGACTGTTTCAGTTCCGTCATGCAATCGCATGCGGGACTATGTAAATATTCTATAATATTCTTTTCTTCATTCTCATCATGAGTTATTAAGGTTAGGATTTATTGCTGGCGGCGAAGGCACTCGTGAGAGGATCTTTGTCCGTTTATTATCTTTGTAATCACTTTTGTATGCTGTCGCTGGATTAATATTCTGTATTAAATGCTGCCGCGTCACGGCGAACCAACTTTATTCCTCTTTCATTTATTAACCTAACTTTCTGTCAAACATATGGTCTTTTGCAGCTGTTTCCCACAAAGAAAAGCTTGCTGGCATCCACCCTGGTGGATGAAGATACCTTTTAGATTGAACTTAACACACGAACATTACGCCAGACTCCATGTGAGTCTGGGAATCCACGCCATGGGAGATGCTTCCCGGCGTGGGTTTAGCTGCTCTGAATAGTGGCAGGGTCCACCCCCTTTGAGAGAAAGAATCTCATGTTCTACACCGAAAGGTGGCAAAGGCGAGTGGACGCGAGAGCAAGGCTGGCAGGAGCACCAATATAGAATAAGTAATCCTCTTTTAGCTGTAATATAATATGTAAGTATTAGATAGCTATTTAGTTAAAGGTTGATTAAATAACATTATAAGATACAGAAGAAATATCATTTTGTTGAGACAGTGAGCAACATCATGTTTGGTTGTACTTATTACGGGATAAAAGTAAAGAAAATGCTAAGTACGTAAGTTAAGTACAATAAACTAATTAGGCGGAATTACCAGTGGGGCACATACACCTCTAAGGACACTTCATAATATAATTTTATTGAAAGATCTTTCGAAGAGAAAAGTACCAATAGTTGAACTATGTATTTGAAGACATCAGTACATCTACCATAGTTAACCTTTACATATTTTTAAAGGTTTACATACGTACATATTTAGATATTGTTGTTATAAAATATTAATATTATTTTATATCTATATTTATTGGTAGATACTTCTTTTTCCATATATTTCACGAATACCGGTATTAATACCGGTATTCAATAGGAAATACCGAAATACCGGTATTGTTATTTTCATTTAGTATTGCAATCTCTATCGAAAACATTAAGACAATACATCAGTGAAATGGCAAATAATTTTCAACTATAGGCGTGACGAAATTTTGGACTCGCTGGCATTCGGAGAGCGAACGTCGAGGTGTCACGACGACGGGGGTATTAATTCTTAAATCGTGTAAAGATGACTAAATACGATACCCATTTACTTGAAAAAGAAAACATGTCAATGAATATATTATTATTGATACTAATAGAACAATAAACAGAACATTAAATGGACGCATGTTGGATTTATATGACAAATTATATTTCATTCGTAATGCGTCATTTGCACCCGCGACCCGCAATCCGCGCATCACCTAGCCACAATCTTTTTAGACCATGCCTCAACTGAGGTATAGCCTTAACAATACATCCACACGTACAATTGTTTCATTCGAAAATCGAACTTCCTTCAAAAGTTATATTACGGAATGCATATAAGACTCCACATCCAGAGCCCAAATTCTTTAGAATAAACACTATTTTATCCCGGGCCCTACATTTGGTAAAAGATGATGAAGATACACTTACGTTCTTGGGCACAGCAGACAACGCAGTCTCCCCTTCTTCCCCTCAGCTAGAACCTCCCGCTTTTCCACCTTAATCACTGGCTTAACGTCACGCATATCTTGACCATTGGTTTTGGCATTCAGTCTTTTGTATTGATTGCTGGAGGGACAGCTATTCTTTTGGTGTGCCTTGAGGGTGAACTTGCTGAGGAAAATCTTATTGCAGGGATGGCAGATGAGCTCCGTCACAATGGGAGTCTCCCGGTGGCTGTAGAGGTGCGCTTTCAGCTGCTTCGGAGAGCTGAAATTCGCTGTGAAAGAACATAATATATATTTAAATTGAGTGGCTTTTTTCTAACAGCACAGGCATGTTTAATGCGTTCATCGTCGATTGAGGGATGGATTTTAGTCGTTCGCATCATACAATAGGAACTGAGTTATGAAAATGTAATGCATGGCATTTTGATGTTACTTTAATTTCATATGCATAACTCGACATTCAATGCATTTCAGCGTCAAGCCGCGTTGACACGATCCAAGTACACTCAAACCGAGCGCACTCAGATACCTATTCGTATTGTGGCTACCGGTAATCCGAGCGCACTCAGACGACGACATCCGATCTTAGTGAACTCGGACCGCGTTCTATTCTTCTGATCTAGCTCATATAGGAGTAGTTAGTATGAAGCTGTCTCGTACGAGTGCTCTCGGTCCGAGTGTACTCGGATTGTGTCAACGCGGCTTTAGACTATGTATGTAAGCATACCTAAGAAGAGAAGTCAATCAGATAAAGATAAAATCACCACATACAAGTACGCAGTACATCCACGATGCACCTAAAAAGTGAGAAGGCCATTATTGATGACTTTCACCTTACCCTGCCACCGAGTTAGACACACACATTTGTTTTTTCCTAATGTGCAATGGCGATTGCAAATGACCGCTTTGACTGATTGGATTTGACACGGTGGATTCGCTGCCATGCTCTATTGAGGTCTTTGAGCTTAGACTTGTCTCCCGATCAACATGTCAATGTGGCAGAGAACTACAGGACCCAAACCACATCCTCTGAGAATACTAAATAATGTGCACATAAAGGTAAGTCTAATAGGTGCTCAAGTCAGTCCAACGAGCTGTTGACCCCATCAGGTCACAAAGGCCAACTTAATTGCATTTTTTAAATTTGCAGCGTTTGCGGACGTGAAGATCTCTTCATGTAGTCTTGTATTTATTGTGTATTTAATAATCAGTCATTTCTATTTTGTTAGTTCACCATGCTCCCCTCCCAGCCCCTTGTTGTTAAAATGAGTTACATTAAAATCAGTCGAAACACACTCAAGTGCATGGCGACATTAGTTACCTTAGGCACCTGAGACTTTCCTAGACAAAAAAACTTCCGGTGCTTCAAATCAAACATAGTGTCTAGTGATATACTGGATTAAGGTGAAGCCTTTGGCTCAATTTACGATGAAATGTGACTTCAACGCCATCTAAAGGCGTCTTACCACGAATTTCTAAAAATGATTACTAAAAACTTTGGTCGATCGCAACCAGATAGCAATAAAATCTAAAATAAAATATTGAGTGTCGCCACATATTAAAAATCATAAGCTTGATAAAAATGCATTTAAATTTATTATATATTTACTTACCTATGTAAAAATATTTACAATTAATATTCACCCCATAAAATATTTACAATTCTGACATGTCTATTTGATTTGATTTAAAGTGTTTATGATTTTTTCATTTTTTTTACCGTAGTTTTTTTACACTGGCAATAAAGGGTACCTGTCCAGTTAATGAACCAGATTTTTTTACGTTGTCTATATGAATATAAATATTTTTCTACAGTAAAGTATTTATAGTAGTAAATGAACATTTAAGTTCAAATGTTTATAAGATTGAGTTTAATCTTGAACAATTGACAATTACATCGAATTTATAGAGGTGGAATAAAAAAAGGATATTAAATGAATAGCAAAACAAATGCCATTCGAAATATTATTAAACAAAATAAGGAATATACAGTCGTACTTGGGTATTCAATTCATATATTTATTGGTAATCCGTCCCCGGCGGCATCTTGTCCGATCGGATTTTATTGCTTAGGGTCGAAATGTTTTTAAACGATCAACACATTAACAGTATTTTAGCTCGGTATATCCGATAAGTTTCTCGTTATAACAGTGAAAAAAATGTAAGGAGAAAATCATATACCAAATGTCAACGATTGTTTCCTCATTACATCCGAGATCTCGCTATGCCCGAGATTGTAATAACCGAGTTCGACTGTAGTTATAATAATTATGACATAGTCGATATATAGACATCCCAATTCGTTTCGTTTCAACCATGTCCGATCCTAATGGGATCATATGGGCCTCCAGAGAGTAGAAGGTTTGTATTAACTAACTAACTATATCCGAGATAAAAATAAAGTAAGACCCGCAACGAATTGAATAAAAAAGAAGTTGGAAGTAAGAAAAAACGTAAATAAACATAGGAACAAATCTTGATAAGCAAACCCAAGGACAAAATAAGTGACAGATTTTAAAGAAATTGTAAAACATAAGAAAAAAATTTAGAATTTGAGGTAAGTGCACCACTGATTACATAATATTCTAAGATAAAGACAGAACGTTATTTCTTTGAAAAAATCTAATGTCGATTTTAACGAAAATGCAAGATAAAATAAAAGATAGTTATATTTATTTTACCTATGTTATGTAAGTGAAATGGATTCTTTACTATTTTTAGCATACTAAATTATCAACCTCCACTTTTTGATAGGATGACAGACAGTTATAATAGGCACGTAGATAATAATTTTAAGGCCGTAGACAGGAATGAACGTTCGATGGCCCAAATATAGTACAATAGTATGTACGTAATTAAAGTTAGGGTACAAGTCGGTTATCCTGGATACAGCGGCAAACACATTTTGAAAATAACCGATATACTAGATTATTTGTTAGGATTACTTAACCTAACCTAATCTAACTTAATCTAACCTAAACTAACCCAAACTAACAAATAATCCAGTATATCGGCTATTCTCAAAATGTGTTTGCCGCTGTATCCAGGATAAACATATAGAACAAAAGTTAGTGAAGTGGAAGTTTGTCGAGGCTGTTTTGATCGGGTTAATTTGTCTTTGAATAATATTGTGACTAGAAATTTTAACAATTCTTATTATTTTTAACATTGTATATTGTTCATAATTTTCGCGACTACCATGTGAATAGACGATTTTTTTTTTACTTATAACATTTTAAACACTTAACATAAATATGGATAAATTGTACAGTTACTAGACAAAGATTAAATTTGATGTGTGTCAGAAGTATCTTAGGCATTTTCACTTGTATGCTTTCTTTATATTATTATGAAACTATATTTATTTTAAAATCGCTTTATAAAAGGTAGGTACGTCAAAACAGTAATAAATATCTGAAATAATTACACAACACTATTTCAGAAAGTGGAGGTTGATATATGTAGTCCATTGACATATGCTCCAATATCGCAAACAAAATATTATTGACAGCAGAATTAACAGAGTGCTTGCTTCGTACCTGGCGAACCTTTATTTTCAATGTATGTGTGTGTGTGTGTATTTTTTAATCTATGCAAGTATTGTTTCAAAAATGGTTCGATTTATTTCCGCGTTAGCAGCACATGTCGATCAAGTATTGTCAAATATTCATTTTATTTACAATCGATTCGTTAATATACAAAAATACAAGATTAAATTTAAATAACTGGCCTAAAAATTAATAAATAATATTTTTAATAGAAACGCTAAGCGTTTTTCGCAATTAATTGCGTCTAAACCGAGATTTTTCGATTTTAATTGCATGCTTTCTAACTTCTAAATCGATGTTTTTTAAATTTGAAAAAAAAAGATATAAGGATATAATAAATTCCAATTTCCGTTTAGCGTTTCCCTAGGTAATAGATTTACGTACATTTTTATCGTAATTTTGATAATAAATCTTATGTCATTCATTCTTACCACCCGATAGAAATGTACCGAATTTGACACGTATTTTTGGTATATAGAACTCCACGATACTTCTTAATTTTTTATTTTATTTTTCTCATTACTTTTGAATATATATTTACCGATTAATAAACTTTTCTAGCTATTTTTCGATAACAACTTTACCTAGAGACATCACCTTAAGGCTGAGCGTGGTGCGGGAGAGTTTGATTTGGAGGGGTCTACGTTTGTGTTGTCACAAAAATCCACCCACTGTCAAGACTGCATCAAACTTAGTTTTAATACTGTAAAATTTGTCGCGCCTTGTTATAAATGGTAACCAAATGCCCTAAAACGTCAAACACAATGCCAAGATCCCATTACACATGACACTTGCAAGAGATCTCTGCCATGCATTGAAGAGGTACTGGAAAAACCAATACACTTGAGACGACAAAAAAATTGTTAAAAGAAGTTATGACTCACCTTGTTGGCAGACTATGCACTTGAGATCAGGTCTGATGGGTAGATGGACAGAGCGGTGCAAGGTGAGTTCGTCAAAGCTGACGAAGGACATGTTGCATACCTCGCAGACCAGCGGTTCTCCATACGAATGAGACCTTATCACATGTTTCTGAAATAAAACAGGTTTCCACACAACTGATTTATTTACTATCGTATAAATCTATGTACACGAACCGTATCTATTACAATCCTAATACGACTGAAGTAGTGACTGACTAGCAGAAGTCGGCAGAAACCGCAGGACTTCGGCCCATGCTCCATAAAGCAAATGCAGGGAACACAAAAATAATGGGAAGTGGGTTGCCTTCTGGGTGAGGCTGTAACAAAATTTAAATTTCGAGTGTGGAGAAATAGATAAACTTAAACACGTGTTAAGGAATATGTTACTTTCATAATATGCATCAAAGTTTGTCAGGCAAAGGACACTCTTTTTATTTAGAACAAGGTTTTATGGCCCGACGATCTTCACAAAGTATTAATAAGAATCCTGCTTCAAAGCATTGGTCCATGGCAACTGGCTTTCACATTTCTATCTTATTACTCTGTTCTGTGAGCCACACGCGTCTACTGTAAAAAAAAATTTAATACTATGTGGTATTCAAACTGTGCGCCGCATCACCTTTTTCTTTTTACCTTTTCGACAGCTCTGGACGAAATCTTTCACACTTTTGTTCTGGACAGAATGAAAATAATTGGCAAAAAAAAAAACTAAAGTTTCTACACACTGAAAAAATGAAAAAGTTTGAAAACCACTACAGTGTATAGAATGTGTATGTAAAATGTAAAAAATATCCAGGAATTTTAATGAATCGTATGCAGTCTACCTTCAGTGTTTTCCTGGTCTTGAAGACCTCAGAGCAGAGAATGCAGTGTGTGAGGACGGCCTTGTGAAGCTTCATGTGTCGGTACTTAGCGTACTTGGAAGCCAAGGCCAGACCACAGTGCTCGCACATCAAGTCCGATGTCTCTTCACCCAACATTTTAGCTGTGTTGACGTTCGACGCATACGACATCAGTTCGTCCTACAATCGAAAAAAATTGGTTGCCAGTTACATAACAACTTATACTACTTATAATTAATTTGCAGAAAACTCCTGACTATAATGCAGCCGGAAGCTGGAAAGTTCTTCCTGAGATGCTCATAGTAGTGATTTGAAGGTGGCTTCTCATTTGTTATGTCTTGGTATTAGTGGCGAGGGGTGGAGATAGGCTGTTAAGATCGACATAAATAGTACATCCACAATGGCCGCGCGGCTTACGTATCGGACTATAGGGTCCCAGGTTCTGACATATACACATATTGTTTTTCAATTTGTGTTGAGTCAGAGCACGGACCTAATAGGTTGAGCAAGTGGCTGACATCCATTTCTCGTAAAAACAACGTATATTAATATAAACCTCCACCCTGTGGAGGCCCATAAATTATAATCTTATTAGGATCGTACATGGTCGGAAAATAGTTCACACTAAACTTTGTCAGTGATACTTATTTGTTTTCGTTGAACTAAGAATACAATTCGCAGATGGTGCTGGTTAGTTTTTAAAATTCAATTAAACCCTGCCTAACCAAACCAATATAGTTGCATAATAGCGGCAAAAGTAGTGCACACTTTTTCAGTCATACTTATTTGTTTTCGTTGAATTAAAAATACATGTTGCAGATAGATGGTGGTTAGTTTTTTTTTTAATTCCTTAACCCCTGCCTGACCAAACTATAATCGATAAAAAATATTTTTCTATCTATAAAATATTTAAAATTATGTATGGTTTAACCCTTAATCAGGCCCCAGTAACCCATCGCAGCAATTAGTTGTTATTCCAGTGGGATCAAATCGAATACAGTCGAACTCGGTTGTTACGATTACGGACATAGCGAGATCTCGGATGTAATGAGGAAACATTCGTTGACATTTTAGTTTATGATTTTCTAAAAACATTTATTCAATTTTATAACGAGCTACTTATCGGATATACTGAGCAAAAAAAATCTACAAAAATTTTCTTAAATTTTGTTAATGTGTCGATCATTTAAAAATATTTTCGATGCTAAGCAATAAAAACCGACCATAGACCGATGCCGCCGGGATTGGATTACGTTTATGACACTAGTTAAGTGCCGAGCCACACCAGGCGACTCTGGTCGGCAGACCAGTCGCCGAGACCAGACCGATGCATGCAGTTATATGGAGCATGCCACACCTGGTCGCCCAGTAATCGCGCAAGCAATAAAGTTGCGCGATCAGTAAAATCTCGTTCGTGCGCTCGGTCTGGTCTCCCGGTCTCTCTGGTCGGGCGATCAGTAGCGATGTATGAAAACATATAGCTATGTATTGAGCGCTGCCACACTAGGCGACCAGTCGCCGGCAGCCACGCCGCATTTTTTGCATAATTGCGTATACATTCATTATTATTATTATTATTGGCTGCCTCTCTGGTCGCCGGCAAGTCGCCCGGTGTGGCTCGGCTCTAAGTGTCTAAGTACCTAATTGATGTTTTCGCCGACAATATTGAAAAAGTATCCACGCCAGGAAACTCAGAAATAATGGAAACTGAAATACTTAACGGGTAAGGCGATAGCAGGTAACCGACTCGAGTAACGAAGACGGCAATTACGCTCATTTAATGTTGGTGTATTACACACTATTGCACGTGCATAATGCGTGCTTCATTTTCGTAGGACACTCACACATTCAAAAACCCTGTATCAACATGCGGCATATTGAATATAGCCTATCAGTATTCTATTTATTATCTGTTCTGTGATCCACGATATGGTTGAAATTTCATGTAAATAATCCAAGCTGAAGTCAGTAGGTACCTACCAGCGTTCATTACAATAAACAATTTCTTTTGTAGTTTATGAATGCCATGCTTGTTTCGGGGAAAAATTCTAATTGTGTATTTTTGTTTGAATTGCGACTTTTTGTGTTATGTGACCGCTAAAATAACTATTCTCTGATATAATGAGTAATGCTTATAACAAGCAAATTCAGTCGGTGCCATCTTCCTCGTAATAACCGAGCTCGACTGTACATGTAAGTACATTTATGAAATTTCAGAAAATATACAAAAACCTATAAAAAAATCTATGTGGGATCTATTTTCCCATTAGAGAAATGTGTGACATAATAATATACAGTGTGGTATATATAACAATAGCCTGATATTTTTCAAAATGAAACAAGATATTATGTTTGAATATTTATTACAATCACCGAAAATATAAAAAATTAGGAAAATATTAATTATGGAAAATTTCCATACATGGAGTTTCACGCATAATCACATTTATATTACAACTATGTACAAACAAGAGAGAATTAGAAAATATTAATGGAAAATTCTCATACATACAGTTCCACACAAAATCACATTTATTACAAATCAACTATTAAAACAGAACTAGAAAAAAATTAGATTAATTTTGTTATGGAAATTTTCCACACTTACAGTAAGTTGTGATTATATTGAGACGCACATCACGTACTATCATGTGACGTCACAGTAAGCTGCCGCTACAGGAAAAAAGTGTATAACATCGTTTTTCTTGGTGTTAAAAATATTATCATACTGATGCTCCCATCCCGTAGCACATTTAGAACCTTTAAACGAACATTGCCAGTTAGCAAAATCTGCCGAAATCACCAGAACAATGAGGTCACCTCACGTTGTACCGCATTGCATTGACACCCGCATGACTTAATGAACGTTTTTTATCATTTTCTACATGCCTACATATTTTCGATTCATGCCAAAATTGCATTTTTTGTTTTTAGCGGTTGGCACTATGTATTTTCTATAATAATGTCGTCTATTATCTATGGTCTGCAGGTTGGGTTCTGTTCAAAATATTATCTATGGATGTAATATCGCAAGTAATTTTAACGTACGCACACGTACAAACTGTTAAAATTACTTGAAATTAGCATGAATAATAATTCAAAATACTAATACATTAGAGTTGGCACGCTCCATCATTGAATTTACAGACGTGGTGATCGTTCAACATGGAAAAATGAAAATCACTATTTGAGAAACAATCCATATCTTCTAAATGAAAACCGTGTCCATTTGAATCATGGAAAGAAAACAAAGAATATTCGGAGCCACTGCTTCTGGTTTTTTCATTTGCGTTTTACAGTAGTTTTAGTCTGTCTGTCTTTTCTATATTGTAGCAGCATTATCTAAGATTCAATTTTCGTTACTACTTCTTCCCCTGTAACGACTCGCTTCTTTTTAGGTAATAACTTCAGATGGATGTTGTTTTATTGTTTGTAAAAGTAAATCTTCAAATGTTGGACACACAGAACCATTTTCTTTTGCTAAATTATCATGTGAAGAAGGTGATGTCACTGTATTATGTAGTGAAGAAGTTGATGGTGTTGCATAGTCCCGCTGTATAGAAGAAGGTAGTACACGAACGATTTCTTCTGAAGTTGAATCATGAATGAATTCTCGTAGTGCTTTCCATCTCGCAAGTGCTGCTTTATCAAACTCACATTCTTTAACAACGTTAGCGTTGAATGGATAAATGCCTGCGTTCTTGAATCCACTGATTATTATGGATCTTTCCAAAGTCGTCCAAGTTTTAGCAACTAAATCTGAATTTTTTTTTTTCCGAAATTTGGCGAGATGTTTATGCCTTTGCCATTTGGTTCTTTGATAATCCCATTCTGCTTTTAATGAACAAAAACAGCTAAATTGAGAGGTTGCAGTAGGTGACTTGTACGTGGTGGTAATTTTAAAATAGTCAATGAGTTTTCTAAAGCCAACTTCATTTACATGAGTTGAATGTCCATCATAAATTAGTAATACGGGTCGTGCTTCTCCCAGTTGTGGAATGAAAGTATTTCGTAGGTAATTTATAAACACGGAAGTATCCAAATATCCATTTACCATAGCTGCATACATCATTCCAGAGTATGATAGGTGTTTATCAGATATCCGCTGACCACATATATTTTTTCCTTTAAAAGTTATAAGCGGTGGAGCTTTCCCTCCATCAGCATTGACGGCTGATAGAACGGAGACATTTTCTCTGGCAGAATCACTTGTCGTCCTTGCACAAGGTTTTCCTTTGGATCCCGCCACTTTTGTTTTTGTGGGATCTGTACATGAATTTGTTTCGTCAAGATTCCAGATTAGATGAGGTGTATCATTCAGTTTTAATTCATTCACTGTTCTTTCAAGCAATTCAAAATATTCATGTATTACGAAAGGATCAGTTGCTTTTTTTTTAGACAATTCAACAGCCTGTGGCTTTTAAGTAGACAAATTGTGCTGTGCTGAAATTTTTTTAAACCACGCATGTCCTGGTATATTGTTTTTAAAGGGCGTCTTCAAGCCATTTTTGATAGTAAAATCAGACACTAGACTTAATATTTGCTTTTTTGCCATACCTAAACCCCACTTCTCCAGGGTTTTTAGCCCCATGGCTAATAGGAATTGCCAGACTTCTTCCAAAGCTCGAGCTCAATACACCCCGTTTGCCATGAAGATGCGAGTGTAAGGTGGGCTTTGGTATTTTATATACTTTACTGGCTTTCGACATCGTAATGAGGCCAGTCTTAATCATTTCAAATGCCAGATCAAGGTCATTTTTAGTATAGGAACTTTCACTTGTTGATTTCCTAATGTAATTGCTTACCATGGTGTTTATTATATTCTGTAACAATACAAAAATATATATCAATAATTAAAACATACAAGGCAAGTGTGAACGCTCATCCACACTTGCCTAGGTATAAAATTCACTCTTGCCCTCTGTATTTTAAAAGGGCAAGTGTAAACACCTTTGTATTTTCTAAAATATGGAATAAATTAACAATTCCATTAGCACACACTATAAAACAACTCTTATTACAATCGAATAATAATATATAATTTCACTCACCTTCCAATATCACCATAAAAAAGTATTTTGTTCAGAGCTTTGTTAACTTAGCATCACGTCAAAGGAGACCTGTCATTTCCTTAAAATCGGTAAAGTAGATTTCTACCACAATTTTATTTAAGGTAAAAGAATATATTAGGGTTAGAAACCACTAGATGTCACTGCCTACAAACATTAAATAACGAAACTACAGACATTGTTTACACTTGCCCTCCGTTCACACTTTGCCGAGTCTATCTTATGTTAGATATTTTATAGATAAATGAATATTTTTTTTTGTCTATCATCTACTATGGCTTGGTATAATTGAATTTTAAAAACTAACAGACACTATCTACACATTGCAGTCTTAGTTCAATAAAAAAAAATACACTTTAGTGTGCACTATTTATGTCGGATCTTAACAACCTATCCCACTCTTCGTCACTGCTCGGTGTATACACGCAAGAATGTGGAGTCTTTTAAAAATATCAGCATCATCATCATCAGCCGGGATCGATCCACTGCTGGATGAAGACCTCCCCTAGCGCCGCCTTCTGCTGTTATCGGTCCCTAATTCTTCACTGTCGTGTACAACCAAGAAATTTATGAGTTTGTTGATCCAACAGGTTTTAGTGCAGGCATCACTATGACGGCATTTGTCCAGCGGTTGTCAACTCGTCGATTGACACATCTAGCACATTGCCTTGTTAGCGACCTCTATCACGTTGCATACTCTTGTCTGCCTCCTTACCCCACGGCTTCTTTTGTGGAATCTCTGCACTCAGCCCAACATGCACTTTTCCATGCCCCGACACGCTACTCAAAGTTTTTGCATTTCTCTTACATTACGGTTCCATGTTTCAGCTGATGGACAATACGTATGACAGTGGCGAAGGGTGGAGTTTCGCTGTAGGATATCTGACAAAAATAGTGCACACTTTGACAGTCATACATCAATTATTTGTTTTCATTGAACTAAGAATACAAATTGCATATTATATATAATTATTATATCCTGAACCAATCCGTAATAGATAAAATTTATAGATAGTAGAATATTTTAAATCTATTATGGTTTGGTTTAGGTAGGGTTTAATTGAATTTTGAAAACTAGCCAACACAGTCAATGAAAACAAAATTTGTTTTCATTGACACAAAAATGTGCACTATTTTTTTCAGATCTCCGCTGAGATATTAAGACAAAAATGGACACACATCCAATAACGTATTTACCTCGGTGGGTTTGACATCTTCATCATCTTCGTGCCCATTGAGATACGGATATGGGACAACGTTGAAGTGGGGCGAGACATTTTCATCGCGATCGCTTTGCTCATGGGTATCCATGTCCGTCAGAGTTTCCGCTTTGATTTCATTCTCCGTCTGTGTGCCGTTCTCTGGAAACATTAACATCATTGAATCAATTGACTCATAGAGAGGTGTAACATTTTGTAACACTCTATCTGTCATTCAAGTAGAGATGGCTATTTTCTCATTGAATCAATACGATAACACAGTTCAAGTATACCTACATCGATAATTAAATCATGATAATAGCATTCCAGACCAACATAATATGCGAATGGGATGATTGGACCTGGACCTATGTCAGTCAGGTAAGGGATTCAACAATATTTCATGAAATGGCATCGATCATGAGATGAATTTTGGTCGATCACACAATAGGCTCATATTTAGTCACGAAAAGTATACATTCAGTTGTAATATAATATAATTACGTGTCCGGAAATTTTTACATACGCAATTGGCTCTATCACGCTTCACTATCACTATTCACCATGAGATAGATGGCCGTATAGTATAAAGATCACATTTATGTCATTAAATATAATAAAGCGAGGTTTATGGCTATTACAAAAACCCATATTTATGGTGTAAAAATATGGGTTTAAAAATTTTTGTGATAAAACGAGCCAGTTTCCAATTGCTCTAGAGCAGTGGTTCTCATGTGCGGCCGCCAGAGGATTTTGCTGCGGCCACCAGCGCTTTACAGAATAATATTTCAAAAATTTATTTATAAAATTATGAAATTGGTTGAATACACATGATTTATCTTAAATTTCTTTCCACGCTCAAATGATCCATAATGACATGTGTTTTTGTGATGAAATCATGTGTGAAATAGTCCGTTTCTGAGAATAAAGTCAATTCAAAGAATTGGCAATAATTACTTTATTAATATTGTCGATTTTTCTTACTACTCTATACTGTGAAAGATAATTCAGTGTAATGCACTTCATAAAAAATAAATATCGTAGCCAGTTAACAGATGTAAACTTAGAAACAGCCATGTGGGTCCCCAATTGGAAAAAAGGAGTATTGAGGAATTTCCATTTGCATTATTTTTAAATAAATAGATATGCACGAAAATGTTCAAATGTATTTTATTAAATGGACTTATCTATAAATAAATTGATCAATTTTTTTAATAAATAAAATATGGCTTTAATTTTTAATCACAACAAAAGTGAAATTTGGTGCGGCCACCGGACGTTTCCATAGAATTGTCAATGTCAATTGTGCGGCCACAGTTAAATTTCACGTGAGAACCACTGCTCTAGACGCATATAATGATGTCGTGGCTTAATTCCTGCATCAGCTGAATCCTATAAGTGTGGGCCAAGATCAAGAGTGTCAATTGTGACCGACGATGAATCAATAAATTTGGATCTTCTCTTAGTAAGCACATGCCTTTCACATGACGTGATATTATATAATTTAGAATGTGTGGTATGAAATCTACCCACAGTTCGACGATGGCTTGCACCATAAAAATCACGAAGTTGTCTATAAGTTGTGCAAATCGACGACTGATTTTCAAAGTAAATTTATACAATTTGGTAGCGTTGTTCAAGCGTGACTCTATTCGTAATGATTTGCCTGACCATTCTGATCATGAATTTCAAAAATTAGCGCAATGGGTCAGCTCGGTTTAATAATTAGTAGTAAGTAGTAAAAAAGTAAAAAGTAAAGATACAATCTTAATTTACTTACCAACAGTACAACTGTCATCCAAAAACTCCATCGACACACCATCATCAGAGTGAGGTTCCTGTTTTATTTCATAGTCGTCCAGCATTTCCTCCTTCACAAGAATGTCCGGATCAATTGTTACGGATCCATTGTGACTCAATTCAGAAGAATCGTTCACTTGGTGCGACTCAATCAATCGAGTCGACTCGTCAAATCGATCTGATTCATTCAATAGATGTGACTCATTGAGAGACGTGACATTGGTGATCTCCAGGCTGATATGCATCGCAGAGGACACTTCAAGATCTGGACTCTTCAAATTGTCTCGTATTGATTTGTCAACACTTTCATTATCTGCTTCACTCCTGTTTTTTAATGGTTGTTGATTTTCAGTTGTATCAGTGAGTGTGTCATCTTTATTGACGAGGTGAATGGCGTTACGTATTGTTTGGTCGCTCGTACGTGCTTTCCTGATGAAGGATTGTGCATTGCATAAATCTCCGTAGCAACCGCCACATATTGTTTCGGAAAAATTGTCATCTTTTATTAGCTGTGAAATAATAATAACAAAATCACTACTAGCACATATCATTTATTGCTTCAAAGGTTGTATCCCAGAGAAACTATAGAGGACTTATAAGAAAAAAAAGCTTAAAAATGGTATTGCGAGAGAAAGACAAAGAAATCTTTGCTCGAACCAAGGCCGTCTATAATTCGGCAGCGGCACTAAATGGCGAGTTCCGATGGAAGAGCTAGTTACTGCATAACTTCGAATGCCATGTGATAACTTGAAGATGATTGAAAATAATTGCATGTTTCGTAAATATTAATAAGCGAATTACAATTTTTTTTCAATATAAAAGAATTTTCTACAAACTGTTTACCATATTGCATTCAAAGTATAAGCAATAACTCGCACTACACTGCCCTTCTTAGGAAGAAAGCAGTAACTGACTCTCACATACTTTCGAGATAAATGACATAATGTGTTTTTTCTCAAACTTTAGTACTGTGAATTAATAAAAAACGGTTGTAATTCTTATTAGTAGGAAGTTAAAATACAAACAAATTAATAATAAACAAGCAGTAACTGCAATGAATATGTGCAATTACTGCCTTTTTGCTAAAAAAAATGTATTATTTTAGAATAATGACTATTTTTTCACTAAGGATTTTAACGGTACTTTATTGATAATACTGATTTTAAAGTGAACAGAATATATAGCTTTCAAAATTCTCTAACGGATGGCATTCATAACTCAATTTCACAAATTTTGCAAGTTACTGCCTTCTTCCTAAGAAGGGCAGTACAATTGAAATTCACAATTTTGTGCCACAGCGTTAGCTTGAACCCTTGTTTGGCAGGAAAAGGTTATTTAATTGATAGGTAGGTCTCTCTCAATGGGACGTCTAGTAAAGCAGCCATCGAATGCACAACAAAGTTTCTTAATTCAAAATTATTCTTTTAATTTTGCAAAGGAAGTCCGTTACCCGAATGGGAATGCCTAGCCGCTGGAGCAACATTGAGTGTCTGAAACTCAACACTGTACTGGATTAAAACCAAATGCTGCCTATGCAACGCTTATATTGTGACAGTGCTGGTTTACGGTAGCGAATCATAGCACCTTGCAAAGGCTCAGAGCAAGCTTATACTGATCATTGAGAACACATGGACACTGGGTGCGCGGTGGTATGAATAACAAGGAGATAAGAGAGTGAACCAAGTAGCCTCTCATTACACTGAGAGTGAAGAGGCGACGTTGGACCTTGCGCGGCCACGTGCTGCGGATGCCTGAAGAGAACTTCAATCTGGCTTCCCTATTCTTCAAACCAACCGGATTCCAGCATCCTGGAACGCTGCTTAATACTATCTACAGATTCTATATGGCGGAGCTAAGGGATGAATGAACTGAAGAAATGACGGAAGATGATAGGGATATTTAGAGCCGCCGTGTGGTATCTATATGCTCCAGCAAAGTTATCGCGGTTTTCTATCAATAGTTTCGTCCTAGGACAAATATTCAATGAAATCACTTATTTTTTAAGTGAAAACTAAGAGTTTTTGAGTCGTTTTTTTGTAATGTAATTTTACTAAGTATTACAATTTTATTTTAATCAAATGTGTGAAAAAATTTGATGTGAATTGACATCCAGCATCCTTTCTTCGCCAAACATCAATATTGAGTAGGTCTTGTAAATGTCCCACGGAAGTAAACAGTTCTAAAATATTGCGATAATTTAATAAAATTTCCAAGTGAATCAAAATACCAGTACGATATTGTATTACTTAACCGGTTCTAAGCCTTCAGCGAGCTATCTCGCTCTGTGAAGCCGTGATCCAAGCCAGGGCACACATACAAATTTGACGAGTTATCTCGTCCGACTTTAAACTCAAATTACTAGCCACTGTCGATTGATTTGCATAATCTAAAAAATTAAACACACAGTGACTTCTGTTTGAATAATTATGAAATGAGGCGTCTAATTCCAAAAAGCGATAAGTCCACATTTAGTCAAAATCGAGAAAAAAATACGCACGTATTCTTTGTATAATTTTACACAATATGTATTGATCTATAATTTCCAAAATGCGACATAACCCTTCGAAAAAAAATATTTTAAGTATCGATTTATTACAAAAAGCGCCAAGTCCGTGTTTCATATTATTTAAAGCTTGGTTGATTTCGCGCATGTTTAAGTCGGTTGACAATAAGGGAACGTTCAATATTGAAAAGGGCGTCTCCCATGCTGTAGCATCTGGTAAACTCATGACAGTGCCACGGAAATATGTGCCTTATGCGGAGTAAATGAAAAAGTGAAGTACAAATAGCGCTACGTCCAATTTTATTTTGCCTATATTTATTACATTTAAGCCGGCTCGCACATCACAACTCGCCTCGTGTGCCTTACCGCCATAAATCAAATTTTTCGAGAACAGGCAGCCAGTGTGACAGTTGCGCGTAGCCTTCGAAACGTATTGATATTTCAATGCGGCGATCGGCGAGCCGGTATAGGAATGACCAATTCGCATGTGTTTCTTTGTGACTTCGACCCTCCGACTCGGAGCCCGAGAAGGATGCAACATGTCGAATGCAACAGCCAGATGTTTTTTTCAGACGAAACAGTTGCATTCGGTCGATCTGCGAAGCTCCATTTGGCAACACGTGTTATGTTGTTTCGTTTAATAACGATGAAGTCACATCGACGTATTCGACACGTTTTTAGGCGAGACGAGTTCCAATGTGCGAGCCAACTACGAGTTTATCGGCTGAAACAAATTGCCATTTGGTTCTAATTTTGACATAGAATACAACGGAAAAAATAATCTCACGTTAAAACAAATAATTGAAGCTTGAAACATAAAAACGTTGTTTTCCGAAAATATTGAATTGTGGACTTGTCGCTTTTTGTAATTAGACGTCTCAAATACTAAGCCACTAATTATCGGTAGTACAGCGATTGTAGTAAGAGCTTCGCTCTACATTTAACGTGTGCCGTTACAAATCTGCGGCCTGTCAGATACTGCCATAGTAATATCGTGAGGCATAGAAAAGTCATGTCTTTAGCAGTGACCGAGTTGTGGTAATTAACTGGTCAGCAGTGAATGTGCAGATAGATAATTCTCACTTTTATTTCTTAGATATTTCTATGCAAACTTTGACATTGTGTTTGCCTTGATTTACAAAAAAAAAGGTAAATATGCCGCAGATGTCCACATGAGCTTTTATATTTTTTTTTACGAAAACAGTTTATTCCATGTAGACCCACGATGGTCGTGCGGCTTAAGCGTCGGCCTATCGCGTCGTGGGACTCAGGTTCGAATCTTGGGTCTGGCAAGTACACATATTGTTTTTTCAATTTGTGTGAGTCTGAGTATGGACCTAATAGGTTGAGCAAGTGGCCGACATCCATTTCTCATAAAAACAAAAATCTGTTAATACACACCTCCACTCTGTGGTGGCCCATATGATCTTATTAGGATCGGACATGGTCAGAAAAAAAGACAATTAAGTATATTAAATACCTTTTTCTGTCGGCACAGATGCTTTTCGATCCAATAATTGTTAATTTAAAATTTGAAATTTTCATACATTCTGATGCATCATTATCACAAACTAAAATTATAGAGTCTTTTTACTGGTTCTCCGCCACCGGCGGCTGTCATCTGTCAGTAAGCACAGTGTTGCCAACCGAACTATAATTATAGTACATTTTGGTTCGCGTACTATTCGAAAAGTTACATTTTCGTCCGCGTACTATTAAAAAAGTATAGTACGTCAAAAATACCACAATTATGAAAATTTTTATTATTTGAATTCGCCGGTTTGGTTAGAGGTGTGAAGCGAGGGACGGTGTATAATATAAATAATATAAGATCTCAGTGTGCGATATTAGTCTATGGACGTGGTTTTGCGTTGTATACCTACTCTAAAAAACTAACGTGATAGTTAATGACGGCGACCGGTGTTAGCATTTTTCGGTCGTAAGAGCATCGGGCATCGGAATTTCTCGAATTCTCCATTATGTTTATGTGACAAACAAATAACTTCCATTTTCTACACGTCCTATAATTTTTGCCGAAATACTATAATGGCTTGGACCACGTACTATAATTCGATGACAAAAAGATAGCTAAAATTCAAAATGGCGACTGACAGATTACGATGACGGAGAACCAGTAAAAAGCACCAAATTATATTATGTTATATTAGATAGCGGTGGGTTAGGGTAGGTTAGGTTTGGTCTAAAAAGAAAGTTATAAAATCTCATGCGGGCATCTGCGGCACTATTATCAAAAAAAAAACCTGTGAGGATTGCATAAACAATTAATATAAAAGAATATTAATTGTTATGAAAAATAGTATGTCGAAACCCTGAAATTTTTTGTGCTTCACTTAATTTCCCTCTTGTGTGGTTAGCTATTAAATAATTTGATTAAATATTAACCGTAAAAATGAATAAATTCAACTACCACTATCCGACAAAGACAATAATAGCTCTAATAGCGCATTATATGATCTTCACCAGTGAAATATTCATTATAAAAGACGAAAGAATTGGATCGTGATACCTGGATATGAGTAACATCTGTCAAAACATCAGCTAAGCAGCCCTCAGGGTCTGGATTTTCAGGTAGTTTCATATAGAGATTCTTCGCCGCATCAGCCTCGCAGTCAATGAGACAAGTGCGACATGTCACCATTGTAATACTGTTACAAAACCGTCTGTTCTATACCATGTCACAAAATTGTTTACAAATACTTAACCTGAAATAGATGCAATAACTTGAAATACACCGACGATACATAGCATTTGACGATATATAAACGCGTCCGAGAATGTCTTTGATCATGTCTAGTATATTTTCATTCATAAAATGTTGTTACAAGACTAGAATTAATTATTTTACCGAACGCCAAAACGAATTTCGCATCATATTATTGACATGCTAATGACATTCTCGATTATCCATCGCTAACCACAGACAGTGAAAGAGCCTGGCAGTCTCTTGTCAAAAAATGGAACCATTGAAAAATAACCAATTTATTCAGCTAAATTATTTATCCCACAGAATGCTTTCTTCCAAGATCATTCCAATGAAACTGTATAAATTTCTGTAGCGATGCCAATTTACAAAGGCTGTACATAATTATAGAAAGGCACATGCAAAATAAAAAAAATAATCACAACGGAATATTACTGAATGACATATTTTATTGTCTATGACTATTATCAAAAAATCACGAAATTTACAATATCCTGCAAAACTTTTCATTAAAAACTTCAAGATTTTCGAAAAATATTGATGTACTTACTGAGAATATTTATAACGCGTACGTGTTAATTTTTAATATTTCAACGGCGGTGCTGAAACCCTTTCTACTTTATTGTGGATAGATTGATTCATAGACTATAGAGTATAATACTTTAACATTTCTTGCGAGGCTGTTAGGTGAAAATAATTGTGAGGCTGCTAGATTTTTTTAGAAAATTAATAATGTATTTAAGATAGTCAATAACGAATACACATTGGTGGTTTTTTTTTTTCATTTTTATTTTAAATACGAAGAAAGAAGCAATATAGTCAAATCAGTGTTGCCAACCGTACTATAATTATAGTATTCGTACTATAATTTTCGTCCGCTTAGTATGTACCTACAATATAAAACAGGTATAGTACGCCCAAAATACTGTAATTTCCAAAGAGATTGGAAGACTGGGGAGAGGGAACACGCCATCATTTATGTACTAAAAAATACGAATCGGAGAAAGTCAGTTGGTAATGTTGGCATTCTGGAGCTAGTACCTACTTGTTCGTGTGGTAAAACAACATGGCGGATATAATATTGTTATTCTCTCCATGTTGAAAGAAGTAAGATATTTTCGTCGACATTTTAAGTAAAAAAAACCATGGCCTGCTGCAGTGCAATAGGATGCAAAGCCAAGAGGAATGCCGGCGTATCTTTTCACAGGTATTTATAATAATAATATTACATTTTTCTCTACGTTTATTGACAAATAAGTGTTGTATTACTTTACGTTATTATTCGGTAAAAAAATGTTTATTAATGGAAGAATACAAATGAGTAACAGCATTTCGGAACAATATGCACACTATTAATTATTTATACATTGATAGTTTTTCCTAAAAGATCTTTTACAATAACAATTCACACTTTTACATCAAACGTCAAATGGTTGTTTATTGCGAAAAATCCAGGGCCGTATGCATAATATTATTTTGAACCCAAAATATACGATGTGTTTTTCAAAGTAAAAACTGTTAGTGCTAGTTAATGACATTCATTATTTACATAGATTTTATATTTCATTTCAGAGTTAAATATATTTTAAAGAATACCAAACAAAAAATTGTATTTATATGAAGTATGTAATGGAGTATATGTAGCAATTTTATAATGTTATATAAATTAAATTGTTTCAGATTTCCGAAAAATGAAGTTCTTCGGAAATTGTGGATTGATGCAGTCGGGCGGGAGAGCTGGGTGCCATCCAAATATTCACTACTGTGTGGGAAGCATTTCTCGGAAAGTGATTTCATCAGAGGCGGTCACATTATCCGGCTGAAAGAGTTTTCAATACCATCGATATTATATATTAATGTACTTCAGGTGCGGTAAACACTTTGTGCATTTTACTATAGTTTAATGAAATGATATCTCTATAACAACTTGCCTAAAGTTCCTTTTGAAAATTTTGCAAATAAAATTCATGTATTTCTTTCAGTCAATGCCGAAGGTTCACAACCCGCCAACACTGGAAAAGATGGATGTTGACGTTACCTCTGATGATACATCGAAAAATAGCGCTCTACCAGCAACTTCATTTGGTTCTCCCTGTACACCCCGACGGTTTATGTTAAAGCGTAAAGTTTCTTTATTAAGATCAAAAGTAAAAAATCTTCGTCAAAAAAATCGTCGACAGGCATTAAAAATCACTAGTTTAGATAATATTATTCGAGAATTAGAAAAAAAGGGAAATATTCTAGGTGAAGGCATTGAATTGTTGTCTTCGATGAACGATCCCAACAAAGATTTTTTAATAAGATACTTAACCAAGTCTCAAGAAAGTCCGGTTTACAAAAGTATTCTGCGGAACTTCGGAAATTTGCCATTACATTACATTATTATTCGCCTGCAGCTTATAGATATGTACGGCAAATTTTCAACACGTGTTTGCCGCACGAAAAAACACTTTCGAAATGGTATAGACAAGTTAATTGCGATCCAGGATTTACACAGGACGTCGCTATAGGATTTGTTTCCCGAATATCCATTTTTGTCGAAATCGACATTTTAATGCAGTTCAATTTCTTTTATTGAACTCTACCGAAATCATTTATAAAAACAATATATTTTTATCTAGGAACAGAGATATTTTTTTAAAAAACCCGAATACGCCATGTTAAGTTACAATTACTCCGCGGTTTTCTCCCGAATGTCCAACTATTCGTACCTGAATATCCAAGTTAATTTCGGTCGAAATATATCTCTGGCTGAGTGTTTATTTCCCGAATATGAATTTAGCCAATCAAACCGCGCTCACGCCGTGCATCTCGCTCCCACATTCACGCTGTCTAGCTCTAAAACAATCACGCCTACTTTCATATTTTTCCGCCGTCTGGAGACTTCTTTCAAATTTCGTCTTATTGATATTGTTTTTAACGTTACTATTGTTTTAATAGTGAATTCATCAAATTTGAAGAGATCATTCATAGCTGATACACCACCAGTTCGCCCTGAACTTACAATAGAGTTGTGGAAGTGAGTATTTCAACCTAAATAACTGCATTTTGTTTTGATAAATGACACAAAATCCCAACGGTTATATGAATTCTACAGTATGACCCGGCAACTACTATGACGTAAAAAATAATTATTATTTCAAATTATTATTAATCAAACATTGTTTGTCTTTATTTTACTTTTAATCTAGGTATTTCTATGAAAATAAAGGCGATGCTATTATTTATTTTTGAATGCGCTGATAATTAATATTTTAATTTAATATGTATGTTAGTAACTATTTATTTGGTGAATATTATATACTTAGGATATTGGTACCTACCTAATATTAGCAGCCAATGGTAATTAATTTATACATGCTATTATTTTGTGTTGTTGTTCCTTACAATAGTAAATATATAATATTTATTTGGTGGTTTGTAATAAGTTTAATTGTCAATTATAGAAATATATAATAATATACTTTGGAAAAAGTATTAATATAAAATTGTTAGCAAGTACGAGTAAGTACCATCATTAAATATTGGAGAAATGACCGTGACGTCGGTTAGTAATTGAAGTAGTAGATACCTTATAATATATTTTCTCAGAAGTGATTTAAAAAAAATATGTAAGTATGTTCAATTATTAGAATGGTACATTCTTAAATCTTGTGAAATATTCGTTCAATAAAAAAATAGTTAATTACTTAATCCGAAAAAAGCGATTGCCGCGTATTATAATTACATACGAACTTGGATAATTACGATCATTAAGTATTTAAATAGTAGAGGTAATTAATAACAATTATCGTGTAAATAAATATAACATTTGAGGCGCGTACTTTTTGACCACTCAGTAATCTGTGGGCCGTGCAGCAATACGCTACGGTCTTAAATCCCGAACGTCCATGTTTTGTCCCGAATATCCATTATTCTAAGAGAGCGCTAAAAATTTCCCGAATATCCACAGTGAGTACTTGTAAATAAAACGCAGTTTCTGTGCATTTAATGATTTATACCAGTATATTATTCTTGGAATCTATTCTTAGATAATGTTGCAATCATACAGTATAGAAAGAATGATTGTTACATCTACTGATATTAAAATATACGACAGTGAAATTTGTTTTTCGTCTCCTGTAAAATTGACATTTGGTCTATTCGGGAAACAAATCCTATAGCGACGAGGAGTCGATCGAAGCTGTTATGCTCAAATCTGATAATAGCACTCATTCTCTTGTTTGTTCCCTGATAATGGATGAGATGAGTGTCAGAAAATAGTTAGAACGAGTTGGTGATAAAGAAATGGGATACGTTAACTTTGGTGCTAATTTTGAAGGAGATCAAATACCCCTTGCACGTGAGATACTAACTTTTATGGTTGTTTGTGTCAACGAGTCATGGAAACTTCCACTTGGATATTTTCCAATCGATGGGATTTCCGGGGAACAGAAGGGAGTTTTAGTAAAACAATGCCTTCAAATTTTAAAGGAATGCAATCTACATGTAATATCTTTAACGTTTGATGGTGCACCTGCTAATATTACAATGGCGAAACAGTTGGGTTGTTGTTTCGATGAAGAAAATTTTGTACCATATTTTGTTTTTGATAACCAAAAAATAGTTGTTATTTTAGATCCTTGTCATATGATTAAACTTATTCGAAATGCTTTGGGGGATAGAAAACTTATAATAGATTCAAATGGGGGACTTATTAGATGGGATTTAATTGTTAATTTACAAATATTACAAAGCAGTGAGGGGCTTCATCTAGCAAATAAATTTAAAAAAAACGCACGTAGAATACACTAAACAAAAAATGAAAGTTCGATTGGCTGTTCAGTTGTTCAGCGATTCTGTAGCTGATGCTATAGAATTCTGTGCTTATCAACTAGAGCTGCCAGAGTTTGCTAATTGTGAACCGACAGTAAAATTCATTAGACATATGAATAAACTTTTTGATATATTTAATTCCAGAAGTAATAATAATTGTTCGGGGAAGTGGAAAAAGCCTGTATGTTCTGAGAATTACTCTGCTATTTCTTCATTTCTCTCTGAAGTATATGTCTACATTGGAGGTCTTAAATTTAGAAATGGGAAAAGGGTCATTAATAGCAACAAAAAAACAGGTTTCTTAGGATTTCAATGTTGTATAAAAAGTTTAGAATTTTTATATCGTAATACAATAACTTCACAACTTTCTAATTTAACTTATTTAATTATGTATAAGTTTTCGCATGATCACATAGGAATATTTTTTGGACAAATACGTGCGCAAGGTGGGTATAACAACAACCCAACAGTTCGTCAATTTAGATCAGCTTATAAAAAAATATTGATTAATGCCTAACTCAAGGCTTCTTTCACCGGTAATTGCATTCCTTTAGATCACATATCAATTCTAAATTGCTCTAGCAACCCCATCAGCATAATCAACTCTTCATCATCTAGGGCTAGAATATGCGATGATGGGGACATAAATTCCAGTTCCGGAGATATTGATTTTGACGATATTCTTGATTCAATTTATATAAGCAACTATGTCGGTGAAGTCGTAACATATATTGCCGGATTCGTTGTCAGGCATTTGCGGAAAATGTTAAAGTGTGAAAAGTGTCTGTCAGCGATCACAGGTGTCAGGGAGAATCTCATGGAGTCGTTGATCGTTGCAAAAGATAGAGGTGGCTTAGTGTACCCCTCAATGGATGTAATTTCCATTTGTACACGCAGTGAAAAAATCTTTAGAGAAGCCCTGCATCAAAGCGGAGGCATTCGTATGCATCCAAAATTTAATTTAGAATATTTAAATAATAAACTTTTATCATCATTATTTAGCGAAAAATGCAGAGCAACCAATCAACCATATTAGACAATATTTTAATAGATTAATTATACTTAGGAATCAATAGTTTTTCAAACCATTTTCGTTTTAAATAATCGATTTTTTTGTATGAATTCATATTATATATGCAGGGCTTCTCTGATAATAATATTATGTTAAATAGATAAAATATTGTAATTAACTATATAATCAAATTTTCAACATACCTACCTGTATTTTGTGTCTAATAGGTTTATATAACCAAGTAATTTTATACACAATATGTCAAAAACGAACCCATGTTATATTTTTATTTCATAAAATATTTTCAAAATACACATGTGTAAATAGGTAGGTAATATAATATACTTTTTTTTTGTTTGTAACTGTAATTATTTGTGTTTTTTATTTAACCGTTTTATCTAAACAAAAATGCTATGTTATTTTATATAGAACAATATGTAAAAACAAGACCATATTTCTTATTCCAATATTTAACCATTTGCTATTAACTGATTTGTGTATAATTTTCCATAATATTATTGTGTTTTTTGTGTTATTAAAAATAAAATACTTACATCCATTTGCATTATTTTTTCTTACCCTGAATCCTAATAAAGTTTTTATTGCGGGAACTTTTTATAATGAAAATACGTTTATCATAAATTGGTTGTAAGCTTGTGTTAATAAAAAAAAATACTCAGTGGGGCGTTTTTATGTCCGAGTATGGCCCATTTGCAGCAAAGTGTACCTAATTTCAGAGAAGTAACACTTTCTCTCACAAAACGAGTACACACTGACATTTGTGTGCTACCTCTGGGGGAGGAGTCCAATCTCTTTGTAAAAAGTACTATTATTTCGTGATTTCCGTTCGATAAATTGGTGCAAAGTACTATATTTTCACAATATAAGAAGATTTGCAGAACTTGGAAGATAAATGCTCGAAAAACGTAAAAAAATCCCTTGACTTTGGTTTAATATGAAATTTCTTGAATTCTTCAGTAAGCATTTTTGGTCGGAAGAGGTACCTAAATAGAAAGGGGTCTCGGAGTTTCTCAAATTCTCCGTTATTTTTTTTTTTTGAGAAACCAAAAACCTACACATTTTCAACAGATAACAACGCGTACTATACTTTTTCCTCAAATACTATAATTTTGGAGACTCTGTCCTATAATTCCACTTTGAAAAGATGGCAGCACTGAGTCAAATATCCTATGGAATAACAGTTTGTGTCTATCAGTGTTGCCAACCGTACTATAATTATAGTATTTGTACTATAATTTTGGTCCGCGTACTATGTACGATATAAAATAGGTATAGTACGCCCAAAATACTATAATTTTGAAAATCGTACTATAATTTAATAAAAAAGTACTATAATTTTGCATTTTTGAAAATTTGGAAATCTGCGGCCCGCGGCGAAATGTTTTTCCTAAAAAAAACAAGCCGACCATGAAAAATCGGGAACCTGCGGCCCGCGGCGAAATCTTTCTCCTAATAAAAACGAGCCGACTATGAAAAATAGGGAAAATTTTCATTTTCAACAGATGACAACGCGTACTATATTTTATCCCCAAATACTATAATTTTGGAGGCTCTGTACTATAATTCCACTTTCAAAATATGGCAACATTGGTGTCTATGTCTAAACTGTCATTTTTGACAGACTTATAATAATTACAGTACGTACCATATTCAATGCCATATTATAATATTGTCGAAGTCAGTCAACTTCTGAATTTATAATGATAATCCGTATTACCTTGATGCTCAATTCACAAATGCTACAATGAGAATGGAGAACATAAGTACTGCATATTATATATTTTTCTTTTGGTTCCGTCATCAAACAAGTTGGCGACCAACTTACAGTAAATCTCCTTTTCCTGGGCCAGTCGTATCATATCCCCAGCGCCTTCGACATTGAGTTACTTACAAAGGTTACGTAGCCAAGAAAATCCACTTCTACATACGCCTTTACTGCCCTCTACCACCCCCTGCATCATGAGTTAAGCCTTGATGACATTGAGCTACTTTACAAGCTACATGTCGGCGAATTTGCAATCTGCTTGTAAACTCTCCCAGTGTCATCATCGAACTAGCTAACAAGCAGATTGTAAACAATCTATCGAGAAAACTTGAAAGCCGGGCTACTTTACACGCTACTCGCTGGCGTGTGGGCCGATATCCGACTGCGCAGTAGAGCGTTAGTGGTGAACCTGCCGGTAAAAAAACCAAGTACTCAATACGTCCTGTCAAATAGTACTAAAAATGACATTTTAAGATTCATAAAGTATAATATCCTATGTACCCTTTCAATATTAGGGTCTGGTGTAAATCCCTATGAACTTTTATTTACAATCACCGCAAATTAAAGAAACAACATATGGTTTCAACTCGCTAGCTTGTTGGCTTCTGAGCGGTGGAAAGTTTTGTGTGTCATCATCACAATCGCACTAGCTGACTCGCTGACTAGTAGTTTAATTAAGATAATTAAGACTCAGTTTTAATTTCACTCTGTCAGTCAGTAATATGGTACTCAGCCAATGCGAACTCCGAGAAACTGTTAGAAATGCTGTTTTATGTTGTGCAAATATGCAAAAACAATTTTTTTAACGTAAAAAAACCAACATTAGTTTCTTCGGGACGACACAGACAATATTAATATTCTGTTTAATTGGATATTTGAATTTTGTAATGGTTAAAACATTTTTGTTGCGTGACCTTGATTTGTAAACGAAGCTGTGATTGGTTATATTTTTAACTGGACATATCCATTGTCACAATGTAGAAGAGGGGCTAGGAAAAGATTCACCCATTAGCATGTTATTTTCTGTATCAATATACCTATCCATGTATGGCGTGAATATTTTAACAAGTCGCAAAACGTCAATTATCAGTGCAGCCATTTTTAAGTCATACACCTAAAAACATATAATGTGATTTACCGCAAAAAACCAAACTTCAAAATACCTGCACTGAGAATCATTGGTGTTTTTCGACTTGTCAATATATTCACGCTGTACACAGATATGACCATGCTCTATCTGTTTATTTGTCTACATCTGTGGGTTAACTGCATATTGTCAGCCAGTAAACAGATAATATAATAAAACATTGTTTGCTCGTATAATATCACTTTATTCTATATTTGGAAACATAATATCATACAAAAGTAAGTTGTTGATTACAAACCATATTTTGAAAATGAAGTACCATTGTTGTTCAAATTATTCAACCAATCGAAACAAATGTCTTCTTGCAGAACCTTAATACATCTTCAATAATTTTTATTTCATGAGTTCCATTTATTTAGGAATGCAATTAGCCACATAAATATACGTCTAAACCTTTTCTATGCCTCACGATATTACTATGGCAGTATCTGACAGGCTGCAGATTTTTAACGACACGCGTTGAATGTAGAGCGAAGCTCTTACTAAAATCGCTGTAGCACCGTTAATTTGTGACTTATTATTTCATAATTATTCAAACAGATGTCACTGTGTGTTTCATTTTTTAGATTATGAAAATCAATCGACAGTGGCTAGTAATTTGAGTTTAAAGTCAGACGAGATATCTCGCGAAATTTGTATGTGCGGCCTCATAGAGCAAGAAAACTCGCTGAAGGCATAGAACCGGTTAACAGCGACGGTTTGTCTTGGCCCACAATAGCGCGGTCCCACGAATATTTCTCTAACTAATAAAAATATATTAGAATTAAAATATAATAATTTAATTTATTCTTACAATGATATACAGTTTCTCAGGTAAATACCCATATTCACTTCTGCATTACACAGACTATTTTAACCACTCGCAGTGTACAAAGATATTTTCATCTTCCCCTAAAAATCACCAACTAATCGAACAAATATGCCTGTTAAATACACAGTTTCTCAACTCCTGGAATCAAATTGGATACAGCTACCATAATTTCCAGCAGAGAGTGAAGAAAGTGATGCCGACAGAATGGATTAATAAGACATGAATGTGAAAACCAGTTGCCCTGGACCGAGGTTTTGACACCGGACACAAAGCGTGCCGACTTTCCTCAAATGTGTCGCTGAGTTTCAAAACCCGCTATAACACTTTTTCATTATGTTGAGAAAATCAACAAAAACTTTTTGAACTAAAAAGGTTTTTGAATGTTTCAGTAGTGTTATAGCGGGATTTGATAGACACATTGATTTTGTTTCATAAATGACAGTTAATCGTAGCGGCTTTTGAAAGAGGCGATAAAATTTTCATGTAGAGATTTTAATAATGAATCCAACGATATATATAATATCTTAATTATTTCAAAAAAGTGTTATAGCGGGTTTTGAAACTCAGCGACACAAATATTGAATGCACTTTTTGTTTATGTAACAAAGTTTAATGGGGCGTAACTATTGAAAATATATTCTTGAACATGTATCTAAATTTATCCCTTATGTCTTCACACTCGAGATCCGAAGGCTTTTATACCAAAGTCGGTAGGGTAAGCCAGTTTCCTGGTGAAGTCATTTCAAACTTCAATTCTCTGTGTAGTTTCTACGAAAAGAGTAGGACAGTATTCTGTTACCGCGTGGTGAAAACACCCACCGAAACTATTATTATGATCATGACTTGTGCACTAAATTAAGATTGCCCAGGATTATTAATATTATCTAAAATGACATAATATGGCTACACTATGGCATACATTTTAAAAGCCTCTATTTTTAAATAACTTAGGGAATTAACATTATATTGTATTACCACCAACTATCTACGCTACGCTACATCCATAGAAAATGTATAGTTAAAAACTAAGTGCTCTGATGATGGGTCTGTACCCGAAACAGCTATCAACATACAGGTAAACGGCACAGGGGATATGTTTTGGACACTCACAATAAATGACATTTCGCGATCAACAGAGGATTTGAAAAACAAAAGTAATTTAAAATATGAAAATGTATTTTTTTTTTGATTAATAACAAAATAAATGTTGAAAAAATTCATTTCATTTTGTTCTGTGTTGCAAAAAAGAATCTACATACATAGTTAACCCTGCTTGGCCTATCTGCATGTATTATGTAAAAAATGTCGATAACTGTCAAATGACCTTTACGACGATTCTTGGCACATGGCATATTAAAATAAGTGCGGAATATTATTATTAACAATCAATCGCAATACAATAGATTCACACTCACCAGGGTCGAGATGAATAAGGGTCACCTCTACTTAAGTTAGAACTGTATAATTAATAAATAAAGTTTTTTAAGTAATCTAAAATCAACACTCGAAACTGGGGTTTGTATACAGGACTTTCCCCATATCAGATTGCTAGTCAGAACATCTTAACTGCATCTGTCAACCGATAAACTGGTGTTCCTGGGTTCCTAGGTCCCTTAAATGTATGTTACTTTGTAAAAATCTAACTTCCATGTATTTATTTAATATAGAAATGCATATTTAAAGTTCATTGAAAAAGCCGTACTTAATGCCCCACAAGGTAGGCCAAACTCTGTAAATTTATTGTTTACTTACCCACTATATTTTATTATATACATATTGTGGACATGATTTGAGTTACTCCATCTCCACCCGCCATGTATATGCAGCCGCGATTTGTGCACGGCTACCTTCCATGATGCTATAAACTAGTCAGAATGAAAAGATTTTAATGCCACACTTCCTTGTCCCAAAATGAAGCTGCACAGAACTGATGTAGCAACCAAACAGAACCTTGACTTGCTCTTTAGTGACATGGAGAGTCCTCTGAACCCGTGTACTGAAACTCTGCCGAAAGAGGAGTCAGGAGTTGAAAGTGAAGAATCTAAGGGGGGATCGGAATTATACCATTCTCCATATGACACAGCAAACTTTTCGAATGCCTTAAAGTTGGCCTTGGTTGATATTAAGCCGGTGTGGCCAATTGGGTGTGTGGACGGACCATGGCAAACAGCTCCGCTCGGTTAGATCCCATCAGCCGGCAGTCTCAGAGGATGTGTTCAGCGTGGACGCAAGCAATGACCCCTCCAAACCAACCCACCACGCACTACACTCGGTCTTAATCAAATTTATCACAAGGCTCTATGTTTGATGTGAAGCATCACCAGTTTTTTACGCCTTGAGCTACCCAAGACTGAGGTCTCTCACTCTCAAGTGAACTTTGACTGAGTTTACTGAGTTAACGTAAGTTAATAAAAAATAAGTACCATGGGAAAAAAAAGCACGGAGAACTAACATAAAAGAAAATGAATTTAATTATGATATTCGTCTCTGTTCTGGCAGAACACACTAACTGGAGAATACTAGTTTTGAGTAATTTGACTTTGAAGTTGTTAAAAGGCTTGAAATAATGGTCTATCATGTGAGTTTATTAAGTAATCGTAAAAAGGATGACTTTAAAATAAAGACTGTTTATTTATTTAGAAGGTTTCCAGACGGTAAAGTTTGAAATAAGGAACATTTTGGTACTAACTCAATATTTCATTTTTTCAAATTAGTGTCTTCTGCCAGAACAGTGACGAATGTAATACAAAAAATAAACTAAACAATACCGACATACAAAAACTATGTGAAGAGATCTTTACGTCTGGAATAAGATGTCTCATTTTTTTTTAAAGCTATTCATTCAGTCTGGACAATCAGACGAATACAATGGAAATCTTAAATATCCTTAGATCACGGCCATAACAAAATGCTCATGTAAACACATTATCATGCAAATTACAAAAGATTGCAAGCATGGATCAAAATAGTTCAGAAACATCTGAATTTTATTAAATATGAACTACACCACACAACATTTTGATGTTTATTGACTATCTACGAACCTGTCAAATAGCACTATACAATGACAAGATCGCGTCTAACTTACGCTTGATGAATGAGATTGGAGAGACAGCCAGCACTTTTACGTGTAAACAGTAAGTTATTATCGCGATAGTTTAAAATACACAATATTGGTGCCAGTAAATCGATGCACGTATACAGGCACTATTATGTTAACATTCATTGACGTGGAAAGGTAGTAGATACAGTTATTTCAGCAGCCGGTGTCTACAGTAGAAAATATTAATTGTATTAACATGCTGCCCCTAAGTAGCGCATAATCTGCATGCCACCACAGAACAAATACATTATTCTAGTTTCAATTCTTTGGATATTCTCTGAATCTGATTACTAAGGCTTTTGTCCAGAATTTCACAAATATAAAACTGTCTCCCAGCACAGTCGAAGCCCAAATAAGAATAGGTTCTCAAGGACGGGCTGTACGCCAGCTTCAAGCATCTCCCGTTGCCCTTAATGTTGTTCGGGTCCTTCTGATTGGTTGCACTGCTGATAATCTGGCTCTCGTCTTTGGTTCCCGTTGTAACTGGTCTCGCAGAGTTGGACCAGATCCACAATAGTCCAGGGTTTAGACCGCCAGTCCAGTAGTCTTTGCCTGAAAGTAATTAAATTGCATAGAAATAAAATCTTCGTCTACTGCATAGCAAGCTACTATAAAATAGATACATACAGTCGAACTTGGTTATTACGAGGAAGATGGGACCGACTGAATTTGCTCGTTATAAGCGTTACTCGTTATATCAGAGAATAGGTATTTTTAAATGAGCGGTCACATAACACAAAAAGTCGCAATTGAAACAAAAATACACAATTAGAATTTTTCCCCGAAACAAGTATGGCATTCATAAACTACAAAAGAAGTTGTTTATTGTAATGAGCGCTGGTAGTTACCTAGTGACTTCACAAACCTTGGATTTTTTACATGCAATTTCAACCATATGCATGTATACTTTTTCAATATTGTCGCCGAAAACACCAATTGCGTAAGTACTTAGACACTTAACTAGTGTCATAAACGTAATCCGATTCCGGCGGCATCCTGTCCAATCGGATTTTATTGCTTAGGATCGAAATGTTTTTAAATGATTGACACATTAACAGTTTTAAGAACACTTTTGACCATATAGCTCGGTATAACCGATAAGTAGCTCGTTATAATAGTGAATAAGTGTATGGAGAAAATCATAAACTAAAATGTCAACGAATGTTTCCTCGTTACATCCGAGATCTCGCTATATCCGTGATTGTAATAACCGAGTGCGACTGTTTTTACAACACTTTCATCTCAATTGCGCTAAGTCAAAACAATTATCATTTACAGACCATGAATGAGGAATATTTCAGAACAATATCTTTATGTAGATACCGTTTTCTTCCTTTTAACATGTTCGATTCTAAGAAGATGAAATGGGCATCCACAGAATGGAGGTGGTTTTAATAGATTTTTATTATTACAGTATAAGCTATCGGTTACCTCTTAGTGGTGCGTTAGCTTGAATGTAGGACACGATATCTTGATTCTCTTCAATTGTTTCCATCTCTGCTAAATTGGCTCCCATTCCCTTGCAAGTGTCACTGGCCAATTTCCAATTCTGTTCTTTGACATTTCCAAAATGATAGCAGTTCGACCCGGCTCTGGTGAAGTCCTTCGGACATGGCTCTGGGAAAATGATGAATATTACATAATAATATAGTCTGTTAGCTTCATTGATTTGACTAAAATTTAAAAATAATTTTGTTATTCACCAAAGTTGCCAGAATCGTATTCATTAAAATGAAATGCCTAGCTCTCATGCAGTATATATTATTTAAATTTAATTTTACGTTTGTGTACATGTATGGTAGGTATAATAATGTGTTTTGTAGGCCTCGTAGTCTAGTGAGTAAGGCATTGGCTTCTCATTCAGGGGCTACGGGCTCAATTCCGGTGATGTCACAATACATTTATGTGATTTTCTCAAACCCTGAGTGTTTGTGATTGTTTGATTATACTACTGTCATTGTAGTGTTAAAAGATAGCTTCCAAAAGTTGGTAAGTCAATAATTTAGGTATTTAGAGTTAACGATGGATTATTTTTCTATATACAATAATTATGTATGCTAGAAAAATATACAAGGTCATCCGATATATAGAACATGTACCAGTAGCGAAGGGTGACTTTTGGAAAGAGGTAGGCTGTGGAGATCTGATAAAAAGAACACACTTGTCAGGTATACCTAC
The DNA here is from genome assembly GCF_057557595.1 of Rhyacophila brunnea. Lineage (NCBI taxonomy): Eukaryota > Metazoa > Arthropoda > Insecta > Trichoptera > Rhyacophilidae > Rhyacophila > Rhyacophila brunnea. The sequence continues at coordinate 9,662,082 of NW_028232904.1, read as the reverse complement.
TTACGAGAAATAAGAAGATAATACGATATTACTACTAATGAATAACACACTAATTTAATGAAACTTCAAAAACTTACTGACGACATAAAATTAAGCGATCAGTTTAAATTACGTATTTTTTCAAAACATTTATACACGTCATCAAAAATCATTAAATAAAATTTAAAATTCAATTAAATCCTGCAACTCATTCGCTGCTGACTAGATAATGATTTTTTTAATTACCACCTTTAAAATGCACGTTAATTACATCGATCGGCTGCCTGGTCATTACGCGCCAGGTGCGTCTTCAGCGTCCAAAGTATTAAACCAAAAATAAATACGTATGTACCTGGATTTTTATTATTCCCTGCCATAATGTAATAAATCAACTCTTCCGCCTTCTTGAGCCTCTTCTCCATAAAGTCCACCCGGTACACCAGCTTCTCGATGGCTCCCAGAAGATACAAGTCCGTCTCCGAGACTTCCTTCCTAGATGGATTGTTGGTGATCTGTCCAGGATTTGGCTTCTGCTTCGGATGGTTGTTGTATTGGGCCGGTCTTTGGTTCACTATCTTCCCGGGAGCTGAAGCCTTGGGAGGGTTGTATTCTTGGGACCAGACCGTAGGGGGCGCAGCAGTTGTGTCGACCCGATTTGAAATGTAATATCCACTCGTGTTGGGGAGTTTCATTATCCTTTCTTGTCTGAAAAATAAAAGGATGTTTTTATACTTAAACACCGCTCTAATACATTGAGTTGTTTATTAAATTTGTTGGCTCAGTACCTACTAACACTGCCAATACAATGCCAGGATAGGCCTTTAGCTAAAATCACATAGATTATTTGATTCATACACAATTTTTAACAGTTCGTAAAGCATTCGAGGTCGTTCATTGGACGGCGTATTGGTATTAAACGGCTTGCAGCCAATAAAGTACTGACTCCTTAGTGAGGAGTGGTTTTCATCTAATGAGATTTTATATCGCTATTATGCTTCTTTCTCTTCTTCAGCCATGTTCGTCACTTTGCTGGACCAACTAAACACCACACGGCGTCTAAAATAATCCCTGCCATCGGTCTTCTTGCGTCATTGCAGGTCACGCCAGCATCCCGTAACTCTGCTATATATGTACACTTTATAGGTAATATTTAGGTAGCAACCTTCCAGAATGCCGGAATCCGCTTAGCTTGAAGAGCAGACAAGCCAGTTGAAGTTCTCTTCGGGCGTCTGCAGCACTCTGACAGGTGGTATTGACTTTTATTGTATGAAGTCAAAGAGGATGATGAAGAGAAACGGAGTAAGATGATTCCGGTCGTGACCTCGAACCATTCCGTGATAGTGTTACCAATGCTGATACAGCATTCATTATTTCCATGTAGGCATTTAATTATAGCGACGATCTTGGGAGGGATCCCGTATGCTCTTAGTACACTCCAGAGGCAGGGATGGTGCGGACTGTCGAAAGCCTTCTCATAATCCACAAAGCAGCAGGCCAACAGATTGTTCAGTCCATAGCGCCCCATAGCTCTGCTGGAGAAAACATTGAAGGTTGTGTATTTGGTCCGCACACGCGATTCAGGTTTAAAAAAACCGCTCTGGTTTTTCCTGAGGACGTGCATTATCAGGTCCCTTGTTCTCGTCAACAGGATGTTATGTCTTGGTAAATTTAATGTCGCAGCTAAGACGGTCTCCTTTTTTTGAAGCGAAATGATTTTACCGTTCACCCAGTTCCTTGGACTGCCCTCTTCTTACCACACATCTGTCATCAGATGAAACATCGGGTGTAGGATTCGCTCAGACGTAGGTACTTGAAGAATTCAGGATATATGCCGTCTCCCCATGTGCCCTTTCACCGCCTATTTTATCGTCGGTGAGGAATCGGAAATTTCGGTCGCTCGAAGATATCCAAAAGTAAGGCTTCCGCAAGTACCCGTGTGGTTCAGCTCCGCATAAATGATTCTTCCAAATCGCTACACTAGGACCGTGAACGGCTCCGGAAGTCGATGCTTGCTTGCAGTAGACTTCACGGCTGATCCGGAAGAGTTCTCTAGTGCTATATTATTATCTGCTTGCTGCGTTTTCTGCTGCTACAATTTTCCGTGACATAAATCATGCTTGCAAGGATCGCTTGATTACCCTGTCTTCGGTCTGGTAGTCAGACAGCGGTCCTCTGTTCGGTCGGGGTTTTTATCCTCATCATCAGGCTCAGCGTTTTGTCATACATCCACTTTGGCTGCTCATTCTTTCTGGTAGCATGGTCTGTACGAGCCGACACAACACAACACAATGGCACTCTTTATGACGCTCCAATGCTACCTCATCGAGGCGTACCTATAGATACGATCTATGTAAATTATCACGTACAGCAGTTTCAAAGCTGATCCGAATTTTGCGGCCTCTTGATGTCGATATTTTGGATTCCTCGCCTGGCGACTAAGTTTTACCCGGACATTTCCAATGAGTAACTCGTGGTCGCTTTGTATATCGGCGCCTAATCTTCCTAGTATAGCTTCACGCCCTATAAGAAGTGGTCAATCTGCGTCCTAGTGCGTCCAACAAAAGACATTCACGCATAAAACGGTGCTTGCGATAGCGAGTTCATTAAAGTAATGATGGATAGGTATTCAGGGCTCCAAATGGACCGGAGCGCCGTTCCAGTTCATGAAATCCCTAAAATTATCACTCCGTCTCGTGAAAAAATTAATTTGGTACTGTTCGGTTAAAGCGGATACAGCGGAAAACGCATTTTGAAAATAGCCGATAAACTGGATTATTTGTTAGTTTGGGTTAGTTTAGGTTAGGTTAGGTTGAGTTAGGTTAGGTTAGGTTAGGTTTGGTTAGGTTAACCTAACAAATAATCCAGTTTATCGGCTATTTTCAAAATGCGTTTTCCGCTGTATCCGCTTTAACCGAACAGTACCATTAATTTAATAATTTAAGCTAGATAGGCCATATAACAAACTTCCTAACCCATTTATTTTTATAAAATACACCTACCTACATCGAATTAGATAGCTGTGTTAATATTTTCGGAAAATTATTGAGCCCTCCGGTTCATAAAATTAATACATAAAATATTACATAAAATCTAGAGTGCTGTAGGTACCTACATTATAAAATGATGAAGAAGTTTTCTATGCAATTCGGACAAAATTTAAAGTTTGTTTGAGAAAGCGTCTGCACTTAGGAAGCAATTAAATTGTAATTATTCACCGATTTATGCAGAAATGTTTTACCAACCTGTGGTCACCGCTACTTCCGATTGCCCAGTTCTCGAGCAGTGAACTCCAGGGCCCGGCCTCTTCCGTCCACACGGCAGGGTTGTCACTCGAAGCCAATATGGCTGCAGACCTTGACGTGTTTGACATTTCGTAGATTGACTGCACGTTTGAAATGCACAGTGCGATCACGCATGGCCAGCTAAATCGATTTGCAACTGACATTATTCTAGAAAAGAAAAAAATAGACAAATTATTATGAATTATATAAACAAAGCCCTTAATACCCTAATAAATTGTTAACATCTTTACTCCCAGAGTCCTTGCCCGGCAAGCGAAATAAGTGTGATAGAGAATCGCACTTGGTTCAATATTATTTTAATAAAAAAAAAAATCGGTGTGTGTACACAACAAAAACAAAACTTGTGATAAACTAGATTATTCGACTAGCTCTTAATCATTTTATTAAATTACACATTTAAGAAAAAGGGCCGCTTATTGGAGAGCCGTTGGTTTATTTCTATACACGTTAACTTATATTACTAAATTATATAATTATTTCTCGTGGTTTTTATTTTTAAAGTAACAACTATCACTCTGACGTTTAATCGTTTGTTTACGAAAGGAATTGCGAATGATCGACAATAATAAATTTGTTAAAAACGGAACAATTCTACTACCAAACTTGCGTTTGTATACAGCTGACTGATTCGCAGCTAACTTCATACTGTCGGGCACTTTCGTAACGGTGTGCGCGCGCAGCTCTCAATTTCACTCTCTACCAAACGCCCCAAAAGAAGTATAACTTCAATAATAGAATCTTGTAGGTAGGTATATAATAAAAAAACATGCGGACATAGTATGCAAATGCAAAAAACAGCTCGTATGGTTGTCAATAAACAAGAGAAGTCGAAGATGTCCGCCAGCACAAGGAGTGGACCATGTAAAATACCACGGATGTCGTATAAATGAAGACTAGAGCCTAGACCACTAAGAATTTTAAGTTCAGTGTGAATTTTTTGCCGTATCTCCACGTCTACCTCCACCCTTCCCCATTGCGATTTATAGTCTTTGGCCTTGCCGCTGGACTCGCGCGCATTCCAGGTACATGTGACTTTATTGAGCCGTCCACACGCACTCGCGCCGTGTCGACTGTCGCGTGCGGTCGAGGTACAGGTGATCTCATTAATGTGTCCACATGCACTCGCGGCGAGTTACTGGTCTAGAATAAATAAAATAATAAATTTACCTAGACTTTTATTAATAATTTTGAAACTCTCGTAAGTAGTTTTTATGGTGTTATGTTTGCATTCTGTGCATCTATTCTATACACAAGACTGCTTTCGGCCACTACGGCAGCTATCTAGGGTAGGTTTGTATCGAAGTATTAGCACTTATTGTAACAATTACAATAAGTTAGCCGTCTAAACAGTCAAAACTGTCTATCTCGCTCTAAAATTTCCCACAGCCAAAAAAGGTGCTTTTAAAACATAGCACTTATTGTAACAATTACAACTAACTTATTGTGATAAGTGCTAATACTTCGATACAAACCTACCCTAGAAAGCAGCCTTGTGTATAGAATAGATGCGCTGATAATGAATGCTGACTAACTGACAAAGTTTAGTGTGCATTATTTATATCGAATCCAGCCTACCTCCACCGTTTGCAACTTTTTCATCCAGCGGTGTATTGACCCCGAATGATGTATTATTATGATGCTCTCTGTACAATAGTATGATGGTCATTAATAATGAAATTTAACCGTTTTCAATTTTAACATGTTTGTACATAATAATATGTTTACAAATAGGGACCTATACGCAATTATTATATTTGTGTAAATAATGCGCTGTATATTATGAAAGTTACCGGGTAATCGTGTCGTATGACGGATATAAATGAATATTAAAAAACCCACATGCTGATTTCTGTCCGTCGATTTGTAATATTTAAGCAGAAACACTTTCTCCGCGAATAGGTAAGTCACAACAAAAAATATAAACGTAACCAACCGCCAAACAATAAATACGCAGTGTATGCTTGTAAAAACACAGACATAACTACATTATAATAAGATAATACACCATATTATATTATTATACTTAATCATTATTATTACCTTTTATTTCACACCATAACTAAAAATTACTTTGGAAACCCCAGAGTTATATCAAGGATTTATTGTGAAGGGATTTTTATGAAGTTAATTATGTATTAACAAAGGTAATTATTAAAAATTAGCTATATATGCCTTGGATGTATGTGCCTTTAAATTAGAGATAATCTAAACAGTATTAACTGTAATGTAAAGCAAATAAGCTAATATTAAATGTAATATTATATTTTTGACCCACGATGGCCGCGCGGCTTAAGCGTCGTGGGTCCTAGGTTCGAATCCTGGGCTTGGCAAGTATACATATTATTTATTCAATGTATGTAGAGTCAGATTATGATCCTAATAGCTTGAGCAAATGGCTAGCACCCATTTCTCGTAAAAACTAAATCTGTTAATACAGGCCTCCCCTCATCAGACATGGTCAAAGAAAGAAGTTTTTTTTTAAATAACAATATCCTGTTCAAATATGTATTAATTGACACACTGTTAATCAGTGTTAATATGTATTAATTAATCACACTGAGAAATTGCTGATACGGAATAATCACTGCGTTGTCGTGAATCATGAATTTTGCCAAAATCGGCTATAAAAATGCTCCACGAACAACGCGTATTTTTTTCATCTCGGTCCTATATAGATGTCCGTATGGTATACGGTCATCTTTTTCCGATAAGAAAGTTCACGGTGAACTGTGCTACGGTGAAAATATGTACAATTTACTGGTAACCTCAGTGACGTTCCTAGACAAAATGCCGCCCCATTTTTTTATAGTCTTTTTTATCATCCTTGCATGACTCCAATATCTAATAAATTAATGTGTTGCATGGATAGGTACATTACTTACAAAATATATACCATTAAATCTAGTTGAAATGCCATCTCTACTTCAATATACAGTATTGCGAGCCCACGGTTTCAGATACATTAAAAAATACCCTGACAACTTTCAAAACTCGCAAATGCTTAGTAAACACAATTTGGATAAATTAATTAGGTAAGTAATGTATCTACCTATAATTGAGCATAGTTATGCACAAAGCAGCCAAGCCACAATTTTGAAAAAAATGAATTATTGTGATTTCCATAATCTCACACGCTTGTTTTACTTTCTGCACAAATCAGCCATGCTGCTGTCATACAAACATCTCATATAAATGCGTTTTAAAGATTTTGCAAATCGCAGAATATGACATTTTCGATTTGCATAAAGCAACCAAGCTGCTCTCATACAAAAATGTCATATAAATGCGTTCTAAAAATATGCAATATTCGTTCTGCAAAAAGCAGCCAAATGATAATATTATGTACTTACGTAAATTTTTAAAATCGTGACTGTAAGGTGTGTTTTTCTACATTCAATTAATAAACATTATTTTCTCAATTACATTATATGTTTTTCATTTTATTATATATAATATACAGATTTTTCATATAAAAAATAGTGCCAGGCAGCTAAATATTGATGTATAATTTACAAGTTTTTCGAATTATTTTCAGAATTTTGAAATTCCCATAATAATTTAGTAACTTAGAAGGCTATTTTAAAGAAAATAATCAAAAATAAAGACTTTTCTCACAAAAATAAGAGATGGCTGCATTCTGCAGAATGCACATTCTAAAAAAAATGATTTTACTCAAAACACCTGGACTGCTAAAACATTAAAATTTCATAGATTATATGCTTTTATCTCTTCAAAAGTTATACAAAATCATATATATATATATAATATATATCATTCAAAAAGTATACACAGTATACAGAGGCTTTGCTGATTTAAAGAAACACAATTTACATAAAAGTGCTTCTATCTCTGTTTGAGGTTTGTGTGGCTCGGCTGCTTTGTGCATAACTACGCTCAATTCAAATATAATTCCCAAATCTGCACGTGTCATTTCTGGTCATCAAGGACAACTGAAGTAAATTAGACATCGCGACCCCGACAAAAAAATTATGGTCCTATTAAATCTTTTATGTTAAATAATACATTTTGTTTCCAAACAGTGAGCTGAACTTTTTAATTAAAAGATATAAGTTTAGGTAGTATCTATATACTTATACCTAATGGTTCTTCTCGATTTGCCGCCCTTCGAGTAACTGCCGCCTCCAAGCGACGCTCAATCTGCCTACCCCCACGGGACGTCACTGGGTAACCTAAATAACCGCATGGTCGATGACAAGTTGTGTCACATTAAAAAGCCGTATCAATGCGTGTATTCTGACGGTGCTGCTTTATGGTATGGCTTTAATGGTAATGAGATAAGAAAGCGGAAGATGCGACGTTTAACCTTAATAAAAACAGTAGGTATGTCAGTTCTTCGATCCGACCGGAATCCAGCATCCTAGAAGACCACTGAATATCATCTACAGGCCGTGTACGACTACATAATAATTTGGGAAGTATAACAAGACGGGAGACCAGTGGCAAAAAGGGAAAGTAAGCTATTGAGTTAGTTAAATATAATGTCGTTGGTCCCGGGTTCGAATCCTGGGTCTGGCAAATATGTACACACAATGTTTTTCAATTTGTGTTTGAGTCAAGAGTATGGATCTAATAGGTTGAGCAAGTGGCTAACACCCATTTCTCGTAAAAACAAAATCTGTTAATACAAAACCTCTACTATGTGGAGGCCCATATTATGATCTTATTAGGATCGGGCATGGTAAAAAAAAACTTTGTCGGTCATACTTATTTGTTTTCATTGGACTTAGAATACAATTATTATTGACCGATGGTATTGGTTAACTTTTAAAATTCGATTAAGCCATGCCTAAACCAAAATATAATAGTATAGGTATGCTATGGGCGATCCGACAAAACTGGTGCACCAGGGCTCGAAATGGACCGGAGCGCACCGAAGCTCCGTCTCGTAGAAAAAAATATTTGACCATCTGAGCTAGATAAACCATATAATAGAAATTCTAACACACTTATTTTTATAAAATTCAGTGTTTGATAACTTTCTAAATATATTCAGAAAATTGTCGAGCGCTCCGGTTCGTAAACTTTTCCATTTCGAGCGCTGTGGTGCACACTATTTCAGTCATGGGTACTTATTTGTTTACTTCGAATTTAGAATACGTCATAATATTACTATTACAGATAGTGTTGGTTAGTTTGTTAAAATTCATTTAGCCCTGCCAAACCAAACCGTAATCAATAAAAAATATTCATCTATCAATAAAATATTTTTTGACTATTATCTACTATGGCTTGCATTAGGCAGAGTTTAAATTAAAAAAAAATAACAAACATTATCTACACGTTGTAGTCTGAAGTTCGACGAAAACAAATACGGTTGACTGCCAAAGTACAGTGTGCACTATTTATGTCGGATCTTCCACAGCCTACCTCCACCCAGTGATGTCCCTAGATAAAATGCCGCCCCTAGGCAGCGCCAAAATGCCGCCTCATTTTTATCTTACTTATTTTTATCATCCTTTCATGAGTCCAATATCTAAGAAATGTGTTGTACGTATACATTACTAACAAAATATCAGATTAATTATTCGAAAATCTGCACGTGTCGTTTCTGGTCACCAAAGACGTCGAAGGCCAACGGAAGTAAACTAGATATCGCAAACCCGACAAAACCAGTGAACTGATTTTTTTAATGGAAAGATATTTTCGTTATTATAAAGTTAAGGTAGCTATTTATATAATCATTCCAAATGATTTTCCTCGATTTGCCGCCCTTCGAGTAACTGCCGCCCCCAAGCGACACTCAATCTACCTACCCCCACGGGACTTCACTGCCTCCACCCTTCGCCACTGGTTGCACCAATTTATGAGTGACGGGTCTTGCGTGTCGTAGAATGCTGAGAGAAGTGGGGCCAAACCTCCTCCTCAGTCATAATGTCCTGACGAAGAATTAGATTAATTGGAAGAACTAGTAATGTTCAATTTAACTAAATTAATAATTACTTGTATTTTTTTCCGTTTCTGGAGTGGTCTGGACCCGAAAACTCTCACACCGTGCCTGAGCCTGATATAGGGCAGATACTTATTGATTTTTTTTAACCGGTATAATAAAATAACATCGAACTTGAAATGGATTTCTCACCTGTGTCGGTTGGTGAGTCACAATGTCAACACACAGCACAGAACGAAGTCGTTTTCACTGTTTTAACTTTCACGTTCAAAGCCAAACTAAATTTCTTTATGCCCCCACACTACACTTTGCTCTCGTGCAGTTCGATTAAGTATTTTACGCGGTGTTCACAAACAAATTAGTGTTTCACCGAACGCAATTTTCAGCCCGTCAAAAGGCATAAGGTATGTACTTCATACCCTAATCTACAAAAGGCTTTTAAAAACTCTAACCAACACTATCTGAAATTTGTTGTGTTATTTCAATGAAAAAAAAAGGTACGTATGACTGGCCTGCTGGTTGTGACAGGCTACCGATATCGAATGTGTTAAAGAATATGTTATTTTCAATAGTTACGTCTGTATGATAATAATACGTAAATGTAACGTGCATTCAATATTTGCAAGTAGTCGGCACGCTTTGTTGTCGTTACTTGGGTTTTATAGCCTGCCCGTTAAAAGTTACCTGCTTCAAAACGTTAATCCATGGCGATGGTGTTTACATTATTTATATTTTAATAATCTGTTCTGCGGCCGTCCACTAATGAACCTACTATTGTACAAACAGTTTCGGTACACCGTGCGCCAAAATAAATAAACAATTATAGCCACTATAAATACCATAAATCACAGTGTGTATATTATGGTAATTTGTGATACATATTATAAAATTGACATGGATAAATATTTTTACGCAAAATGTGGGGTTTTCCAACTGTGTGCAAATTTTCGGAATGTTGCAGTGCCTATGTTGGATTATTATATATTATACTATTGCAGATTAATAATAATATATTAATTTTAACCTAGATAATTTCGCGGTTTACGAGTATTATAGTCAGTCAGTGGTTTGCTAGAACTGTTGACATCCCACAGCTAAGGATTGCAATACCGAATGAAAATACCAATACCGCTATTTCGGTATTTCCTATTGAATATCGGTATTTGTGAAATATATTATGAAAACATAGAAGTATCTACTAATAATTTTGGCATACGGCATGTCGAGAAGACAATCGATTGGGCTTCGATACGACAGCCATTTGTGGGTGCGACAGATCATAGCGAGTCGCAGAGTGATTGTTTTTACGAGACATTAATGTTATCCATTAATTGCCCAACCCATTATGTCTATAAATACTCTGTGACTGGCGAAGGGTGGAGGTAGGCTGTGGAGATTCGACATAAATAATGCACACTGCACCTTGTCACTCAGACTGACATGTTTTCATTGTACTAAGAATACGAATTTCAGATTATAAAATTCAATTGAACTATGCCTGGAAAGCGATTTGCTTTAGGCAGGATTTAATTGATATTTTTAAAAACTAACTGAAATAATTTGACTTCTTAGTTCAATGATAACAAATAAGTAGATATCAAAGTTTAGTGTGTACTATTTATGTAGGATTTCCACAGTCCATCACGATCCTTCGCCACTGCTCTGGGTCCAACACACACATTGAAAAAAAAATGTTAATTTACCAGATCCGGGATTCGATCCCGGCGCCCACGGCCATGGCCCCCATATCCTGAAGCGGGCCCCCAGACCAAGATGTTTGGCGGGCCCCCTACCTATCTCTAAGGTTAAGAGCCGTGTAATGTGCTACAATAGTGATCCCCAAATGGTATTCTGCGGAAATGCAGGCTTCTGGCGTTTTTAAATAAATCAACTTGAATTGTCGGCACGCAATGACATTAATATGGACGAATCATCTGGAAAAGAAAATGACACTCACTTTATTGTCGGGTCTGCCGAATGGCATAATCTGTTCTAACGCCATCGGTTCGAACGGGTTCGCTCGAATGAACATTGAGATTAGAAGCACTCATTGTCGGCACGGTATCCATATTGTGAAGCAATGATCGCGACCCTCCTTTGTGATAGCCAAGTAACATGCGACCTTTCGCCGTATTGGACAAATAGTCGCTTTATTAGCCAGGAAGCACATTAAAAATAATTATGAAATAAAATTTCATTCTTGAAATAGCGCCGCAGTCGACTTTTTTACTTTTAGCGTGAATTTGTAGTGTGTGTTTATCTCGCTTAAGTGATCGACCCGCCACGCCGGGCCCCTTCTAGCCCGGGCCCCCAGGATCTAGCCCTGTCAGCCCCCCTTTGTGGGGGCCATGCTCACGGGTCACGACATTATAAATCGAAAAGTCACCGGTCGGCCATCATAAACGTTTATTAGATAGCAAATCAATACTATAATGGTTCGTCTCTGCAAAAGTAACTATACATATTTTATTAATTATTTGTATTTTTTTTATTATATACTACATTTTTGTATAGGTACTACAAAAGCAGAAATTCATTGATATTTCGACGCTTGAGAAAGTTTCGAGAAGTGACCTCATTTACATTATTAATGTTGGTGTCGTATGTATTATATTTTGTATGTCATTGGCGCCGAACATAATCTTAGTGACATCTTATTATTTCCGTTTTCCTCTTCTTCTTCAAATACCTTCTCCCGTCGGAGATTGGCAGCCATCAAGCGAGGACAATCAGAGCATCACGAATCACGATTAGGGATTGCTAGTGACGTCCTTAGACAAAATTCCGCCCCTTGGCAGAGCCAAAATGCCGCCCCATAGACTATAGATACATCGTATTCTGTTTCATCCTTTCATCACTCCAATATCTAAGAAATGTGTTGAATGGATGAATTAGGTACTTACTAATAAAATGTATACCACACAGAATTCTGAGTTCCCTGGTATACCACTAAATCTACTTTAAAATATTGTGAGTCCACGGTTTCAAATACATATTTAAAAATACACTTGACAACTTTCAAAACTGGACTGAGTCGGAGTGACTGGCAAAAAGATTTGGATGTGTAACCTATAATTCAAAATATAATTCGCAACTCTCCACGTGTCATTGCTGGTCAATGACGTATTAAATCATTGTTGCTGGTCATCAAGGAAGTGGTGTCCAAGGACAGCGGAAGTAAACTAGACATCGCGAAACCGACATTAAAATTACAGTCCTGTTAAACCTTTTAAGTACTTATGTTAATTAATACATTTTGTTTCCAACCAGTGAACTGATTTTTTTTAATGGAAAGATATTTCCGTTATTACTAAATTTATGTACTTACCTATATCTATAGAGGTAGGTATACCTAACGATTCTCCTCGATTTTCCGTCCTTCGAGTAACTGCCGCCCCCAAGCGACGCTCAATCTGCCTACCCCCACGGGACGTCACTGGGGATTGCACAGAGTTTTCAATCCCGGATTACAATAGTATAGCTATACCATTATATTATTATTTATTTATTCAAAAAAGACACATTGAGCACATAACAAATTATTAATTCAAGACGTTCACAACATGAAATTTAGAATAAAAAGTACAGGTAAATCAACCTAGTAGAGAAAAAAATAATTTTATAGAAGAGAAATAAAATTAAAACAACAACAATAATTCAAGGAAATACAAATTGAACAATAATAATTACAAGATAAAAAGAACTTTTTATATACTTACCACGTTTTTAAATTTTCTGTTGAATCATATAAACTTGACAATTCTATGTATTAATAATTTAGGACAAATAACCAGAGGTAGATTTTATTTACATTTATTTATTTATTTAAGTATTAATATTCAATAGTATTGCTGTAAATATATATATATATATCGTCTACTAGCACAATGGGTACCTAATTAAAATAATTTATTTAATATAGAGTTTTATTGGTTTATTGTCAGTTGCAATATTGCTATTTTGCAACAAACAAACAAATATAAAATACTGAAATGTCATTTTGATTTCCATAGTAACGCACGTATATATTAATAATTTTGTTGCTAGGACCACCCTCGTAGCAACCAATAATAGTGGATTGGATTACGGATTTCTTCCGAAATAACTTTGCATTCAAAACAGAATTAATTGAAAATTAATTCAATTCTACTTATTAAATATGGCTAAAAGTATTAAAAGAATGCATTGACATCGTGTTCTGATATATTCTAAAAGATTCAAATGTCTAGCTAGTCGGGAAGTTAGTTAAAATCGGTTGCAAGATTTGTACTGGATAAACAACCACCGGACAAACAAGAATACGAGCTAAGAAAAACGTGGTAAAATAGAATTTTAACAAAAAAATATATAATGCATCGCTAAAAATGTCTACATCTATAGGGAGTGCATTGACCAGCCCCACAACCCTTGCTATTAGTGCCTGGTGAGCCTGACATGAGGGAACAGCTTTCACCCAAAATACTTCATGGCTGCGACTACGCATGTAATTGACGGGTGCATAAAACTGCGGGTGTCTTAGCGGCAATCGGCGGTACTACAAATCCCCGCTATTTCACGTCTACAACTCCGACAGCAGGGCTATTCTAAATAGTTACACGGTAACACGTCTATGTCATTTTTCTTGACATAAGATAACACGGGTAGCACGCGGACAAATTCCGTGTACAAGAAGGTTAGCTACAATAATAATTATTAGCACACGACACTGGTTCTACTTGATTCCAAATGCACCCGATTATAATGAAGTATGATGTGTTAAAAATATATTGCAGTAGTAATCAATGACATTTGACAGCTCGCAGTTGATGTGGCCATGACCGGCCAAGTTAAAATGATAACTGACACCCTTGATAACTGACTGCCTAAATACCTACGACATATTATTATCATAATATTATTTACCTTTTTATTGATTTTGGAGTAAAGTGATATTATATCCAGCGCTCGAAATGCAAATATTTATGAACCGGAGCGCTCAATTATTTTCCGAAAATATTAGCGTACCTAGTTATATTCATAAATGTAAGTACCTATTTAGAGTTTTTATTATATGGCTTATCTAGTTCAAATGGTTAAAATATTTTTTTCACGGGATGGAGCGATGGTTTTGGGGATTTCATGAACCAAAACAGCGTTCCGGTGCGCTCCGGTTTATTTCGAGACCTAATTCCCTTCCCTTTGAAGGGCTATTCTAACACGGTTGGTTATGGCCGCGTTAACTACGAGCTGTTAAATTTAATGTCATTGAGTAGTATTGCAAAATATTTTTACCTCGTCATATTTGATTCCAAATTCATCCGATTAAAATCTTCAATTGGACTTTTTTATCCCGATGGAAAGCATTTTGAATCAATTAATTATGGTGGTTTGCGATGTAACAGAGTTCGCAAAAAACCTCAAATGGAAATGGGCTGGTCACATAGCTTGAAGAAGGGACAATCGTTGGACAAATTTAGTCATCCAATGGTATCCAAGAGGTACAAAACGTCCGCAAGGTAGACCTAGAGGCCGCTGGATCGATGGAATGATAAAGTTCTGCGGAATTACGTGGCAACGCAACCCACAGGTCCTAGAGAAGTGGAATCAGCGTGGAGAGGCCTTCATCCGGCAATGGACAGATTCAGGCTGATGCTGATGATTGTAGATAACCGCTTTATATACGGAATTCATTTCTCCGAGTGATATCTGTGCTATTTTAGATCAAGAAAAACAATGGTAACGTGTTAACTATTTAGAATTATTACCCTGTTGGGGTGGATTTGATACGGAACCACTCGGACACCGTGGGGTCTCTTTATAAAGCTCTTCAGAGTTGAAACCGGATATAATTTTACTTTCGAATGGAAAATCACCTTTTGACATCTTTCAGAAAAGCTTAATTCACCAAAACCTCTCGAATCTGATTCTAAAATTAAAACGTTCAATACTCGTTTCCTGGGTAATCGTAAACATATTTAACCAACTTAACCATGCTTCATGTGCTTGCAAAATAATTTGAAATGTGCAGAAACAGAAATAACGTACAAGATTTCTTCTATTTATAGTTCAAATTCTTTGATATGAATTAATATTTGTTACAAGTCTTACAAAGTGACGTAAAGTTCAAATCCTTGGTCTAACAAGTACCTAGGTATAGGGTAAGGGGATGTATTATCGTGATAGATTTTACAAAGTACTATATATAACTGTAAACTTGCATAATATTAAAAATGTGAAATATGTAATGGAAATGGCCATGCTTCACCTTAATGTTGAACAATAAATGGACTTTATAAACATAATAACTATTCTTTTTTTTACAATTTTATTTGAAACGAAAAAGTTTGGTAATATCGTGACAAGCACAGTTAATACCGTGATACTGGTAAGGTAATATCGTGACAACTAGAATAAAAAGGAAATCAGCGAAAATATTTATTTATAGATGAAAGAGATACTCACTATGGTATTTATATCTACAGATTGATTAATTAATTGAATAATTAAATTAATTGAATGGTTAAATTAATAAATTATATTTGAACACTCGTCACACATGATGTAAAGTTCATCATCGTCTGGTGCAATGTTCAAGCAATCGTTATGATATGGACGAATGCAATAAGAACACTGTACCAATTTTTTCCCAATCTTCTCTTTTGCATCGTGAGAATATGTTAATCCACATGCACCACAGATCCAATCTTCATCAGTATTTTTTAGTTTTCTGGCGTTTCTGTTTGATTTTTCTTTGTTTTGGCTGTTCTTTTCTTTTTTAATAGCCTCTGTTGAAGTAGATGCATGACTGATGATCTCTATATCATTCAAATATTTTGCTGAATGAGTCGGACTTTCTTTTTGTTGTGGTTTTCGTTTTTTCAATAGGCTTCGGAATAGGCAACACATCTTCAATGTTTTGATCAGCTATTACATTTCCATCAGCACTTGTATTTTTTTTTCTGTTAAACGAGAAGGTGCCATAGCGTCTGAGTTTACAGCATCCTTACAAAAAGGGAAAATCCCACATTTTTTGAAAGCATTTTGTATATTACTGCATGTGAATGATTTGAAATAAGCCGGATTTAACATGGAGTGAAAATTGGTTCTGTCTGGTTTTTCCATCAGATGATTTTTCATATGATCCTTCACGCTATCATTGCAATGGTGCTTAAGGGACTTATAGACACCAATGGCTGTAGGATGTGAGTGTTGTATGCCGAAAAAGTGAACAAATAAACTGAATTATCCTTCACCAGATTAATCACGTCTGGAGTTATGTGAGATGAGTGGGAATCAAGAAGCAGAACTACAGGGATAGCGGGAATGATGATTTTGAAGCTGCATAAATTTTCATTCCACCTTCTTGCACTAATCGTAAAGCACGATCTATATCTGAAGATGCGTATTATCTCCTTTTTGGATTCTTTCGCTGTCGCAGCCATATCTGAATCAAAGAAATTATACTAATATAGGCAATATCGTGATAAAAAAAACCAACGAAAACCGGATAAATAACTATCAAGTAATAATGCCGACCGTATAAGCTGTACGTACATATATTAATATAGCAGTAAAAATGTGTTAAAACATTAAAACAGTTCATTCAAAAATAGGTCGTCAAAATAACATGTAATTTTTTGAAAACAACCTAACAAATTCATCGGCTAACTTAAGGAATTTTGTTCAATATTTTATTAAATTTTGAACAAATACCAACAAAATAATATAGTAAGGTTGATCTATTAACTATCGATGATGTGAAGAAAAAAAAACTTACCGGTTACCAGTTAGATAATTTTACGAAAAACTGAGCGTATATGTTGCAAAAATCAGTTGAACACGTCTGGACAGGTTCGCGAATTATAAGTTTTTGTACTCGCTCGACAACGTCTTAGCGATCAATCTGAAAATACCATTGTCCTTTTCACTCCTTTGACTCATCGTATGCGTTGTTTCATATTCGTCACCAGGCTAGGTAATATCGAAATATCGAATTGAAAATGTATCACGATATTACCTATATCACGATAATACATCCCCTTACCCTACATAATATTCTTTTTCAATTTGTGTTTTGAGTCAGGGTATGGACCTAATAGGTTGAGCAAGTGGCTGACATCCATTTCTCGTAAAAACAAACTCTGTTAATACACACCTCCACCCTGTGGAGGCCCATAATATGATTTTATTAAGGTGATACATCAGTGAAACGGCAAATAATTTTCAACTATAAGCGCGACGAAATTTTGGACTCGCTCGATTCTGAGAGAGAACGTCGAGCTGGAAACACGTCACTTTGTTTCGTGATGGCGACTGGCGTATTAATTCTTAAATCGTGTAAAGATGACTAAAAACGTTACCCATTTACTTTAAAAAGAAAACATGTCAATCAATATATTATTATTGTTACTAATAGAACAATAATCCGACGTATGTTGGATTTATATGACAAATTATATTTCGTTTGGCATGCGTTATTTGCACCCGCGACCCGCAATCCGCGAATCGCCTAGCCATATTTTTTTAGACTGTGCCTCAACTGAGGTACAACCTTAAGATATGGACATGATCGGAAAAAAATCATGCCCATCACCAGGAAAAAAAATATTCTTAGAAGATAATTTTTTCGATACCACAAGCAACCAGAAACTAATTTAATCGTGATGCTGGGTTAATAAACATGTGAAACTATTCTTTTGTGATTAAATTAAATGTGATTTTTAAAATATTCGTTATTAAAATATTGTACCTAATGGCTAATATACATGTAACTGTTTGGCTACTAATCTGCATCTCTGTATTCACGCATAAAATAATATTTAAAAAATAAGACCAATTTTCGTGTTTAAATAACAATAAAAACAATAATTAAGTACGTATATTAAATTGTTTGCCTTTTTTACATAAACAATAAACACACCTCAGATTCTAACTAATAAAAAGATTGGCGGATCTATAAAATAATATAGAACTTTCCACTTTCATTGAAATTTAAAGTTGATTTAAGTAAAGACCCTTCCTTGTCAGCTGATACCATGTTAAAAATTTGTCTTTTTAATTTTCGTCATTGCGTACATAGTATTACAAAACATCTGCAAATCGTTTTTATTTGCATTTTAGCTTGTTTCTCAGTTCTTTGTTTAGCTGACATCTATTCCCTGTTGTGCGACGGATGGTCATGTGAGCCACCAAAAACTCTATTTCCTGCTTGCCGCCTAGTGAATGAACAAAAATCGTTTATTAATCATAACAATTGGGTGATATTTTTCTGAAGTTTGGATGTTTTTATACGTTGGCAGCACTTCCGATCTTCATTATGGCAATATTATTCTTAAACGTCAAACGACAAACCAGTGTTGCCATATCTACTGAAATTTCACTCATTTCAGTAGATCTACTGATATTTTTTGCCAATACAAAATTTTTGATTTTTTTTCGAAATTCAAGAAATCTACTGATATTTGTGTTTCTCCAAACTTGAAATGATTTACGCACGACCTTTTTTGATATGTTATACTTCTAAATTGATGTAGGAAGCATTGTAACTCTACCCAAGAGCGCCATTTTACCCATGAATATCATCATTGTTTACAATAAATTAATATTATTAGTTATTGTTATTCTTATTAGTTTTAAATCATATCTAATATACTACATTTTCCAAAATCTACTGATATTTTATGAAATCTAATGAATTTTTTGTCAAAATCTACTGAAATTTTAAATTTTGACTTGGCAGCACTGCGACAAACGTCAAAACACGCTTCGAAAAGTTCGAAGTAGGATGGCTTTCGATTTTTTCGTCTGCAAACAAAAAAGAAATAATGAATTTATTTGTTATCTGAGTCATTCAGGCTCAATTTTCCGTAAAAAAATACGCGGCTTTATATAATACATCCGTGTAAAACCCACTCCGATCGTTATGGCTTCGAAAACGATGGGAAAAGACCTGACCACCGTATTACCACAAGCTTGGACCAATGTAATTGCTTCCACAACGGATAAAACGGTCACTATTAGATGCAATATAGAAAGTATGAAAGACATAAACGATTGGGTAATAGATTTCGGTAGAAAAACGCAAACTCGATGGAACGCGAGGATGTGTCATACGTCTAAACGAAAATTCGTCTGCTCGTAAGTAAATTATGATTTTCGAAATTAAATGAGCCTTCATAAGAGTGCTTTTGGTTATAGTGCCTCAGATGGCCGCATGATCATATATCTTTTTTTTCGGAAACAGTTTATCCCATGTAGACAATTATATTAAATATAGTCGAACTCGGTTATTACGATCCTGGACATAGCGAGATCTCGGATGTAATGAGAAAACATTCGTTGACATTTTAGTTAATGATTTTCTCCATACATTTATTCACTTTTATAACGAGCTCCTTATCAGATATACCGAGCTAAAATATCGTAAATTTTTTTCTTAAAACTGTTAATCTGTCGATCGTTTAAAAACATTTCGACCCTAAGCAATAAAATCCGACCGGACAGGATGCCGCCGGGGTCGGATTAAGTTTATGGCACTAGTTAAGTGCCTAAGTACCTACCTAATTGATGTTTTCGCCGACAATAGTGAAAAAGTATCCACGCATATGGTTGAAATTCCATGTAAAAAATCCAAGGTTTGCGAAGTCAGTACGTACCTACCAGCGTTCATTACAATAAACAACTTCGGTACTGTTTGGTTATCAGGAATACAGCGGAAGACACATTTTGAAAATACCCGATATACTGGATTATTTGTTAGTTTGGGTTAGGTTAGGTTTGGTTAGGTTAACCCAGGGGAGGGCAAACTGCGGCCCGCCGGGTATTTTTTTGCGGCCCGCTATCATTAATTGTACTTCTGATTACGAATAACTTTATTATATTTTTTTAAAAAATATTGACAATAGATTAAAATTTGAAGAATTTGTTGTTTCGTTAATGTATTATCTCAGTATGTCTTCCTTGCGTCTCGTCTCACACTATGTAACCACTATTTTCTATGTTGAACATCGTGACACATTTAAATACTTTTAACTCTGCGTTGCAAGGAAAAAAAAATATATGCCCACGATATGGTGAAGAGTTTGAATGGATTTCAATTAAAACTCAAGTTGTTCCTTCGACAAATATCGAATAAGAACGTGGACCACTTTCCAACTTTGAAGTTGCTGAATATACCAGAATATAAATTTGAAGAATATGGTAAAATATTAAAGCTCTGAATGACGAATTTTTACAAAGATTTGGTGACTTCCGAAAAATTGAGACAAGTTTAGCAACAGTACGCGATCCATTTTCAATAGATATTGATAGTGTACTGACAGAGCTACAACTTGAGATTATTGGTCTGCAGTGTGACACTGATTTAAGAGAATTGCATCGTTGTGAAGATATATTCAAATTTTACAATGCCCTTAATTCAGACAAATTCGAACAACTTAAAGATTATGCAAGAAAAATGTTCGTTGTTTTTGGATCAACCTATATATCGTCGTGGTAAATGCAATAGGTCGTATGTCAAAAAAATTTCAATTTTGTTTTATTGCACCATAGTGACCAGCCCAGTCATCTACACCATCTCCAATAGGTCTTATGTCGTTAGACCAATAAGAAGTCGACTATCCCAACACTTGCAAAAAGACGAACCGACACGTCATTGATATTGGTCACGCCAAACAGTCGTATGTCAGAGCTCATCATAATGATAGTAATGTTTTTGTTTATTTTTATTCCTCGTTCTTGACTTTATACTAAAGAATTCGTCAAATAATACGATGTAAGTAATTTACCAATCACTGTTTTTTAAAATCTACTTTATAATTACATTATTGTTGTCAGATTTAGTAAAATTTTCAAGATTCTTTCTACAGATAATCTAACATTACTTTTTGTCTCAAACTAAAGAAAAATTCTCCGACGTATATATGGACCGATCAGGGACAGCACCAATTGGAGAAGAAGATATATTGCTGAGCTCTACGGGCTATACGAAGATTGCAGCGCAGTTCAATCAATTAAGATTGGGGGACTGCGATGGCTAGGTCATGTGCACCGTATGAATGTACGTACGTATGATGTCCGGCAATCCAATCGGGCGTAGAAGAAGAGGCAGGCCAAAGATTCGCTGGTTGGATGGAGCTGCCAATGACTGCCGTGTTCTAGGGGTACCAAATTGGAAAGCGGCCACACTGGATAGGGACAGGTGGAGGGAGCTGTTGGAGGAGGCCAAGACCCACACCGGGTTGTCGTGCCCCTGATGATGATGACTTTTTGTCTCATTTATTTATTGTCAAAGTAATTATTTGTTCACCAATCACGATTGACAGTTTTAATAAGACACTGTTTATTTAGTTAAAAATTATTTAGTAAAAAGCTATTAAAATGATTAATGGAAGGTGTGGGCGGTACTTGGTATCTTTAGCAGTCAGCAACATTACTTCACCGGATACTAATGGTAAGAATAAATAAGATTATGTCGCCACAAATGTGGAGTGGAGATGATATTTTGCTGAGATGCATTAACGATTATCAAATTTAAAAATGATTATTTTCTTCAGGACCTCAAATAACCTGTGAAGTCGTAAGAACCACTGACTATATGGCGTTACAAGTTGAACCTGGGAATGCAGCGGAACTCGAAATCTTAGTCTTAGAGCATCCATTTGAAATCACTTTTCAAAATATTGGTTCAGAAATAGAACTCGATTTCGCTGAGGTTAATAATACTTTGACTATCAAAACTCCAATTTTAGAACAAGCAGAATCATTGCTGAGGCAACCTTCGGACATAAAGATAGCAGAGAACATTGTATCAACACAATCATCCCTGAGATAAAATATAGATTGTGATATGACGATGACTGAACATCTAAGTGGCCCTGAACATTTACTATCTGATATCAGTAGTGACTCTGAAGCTCTGTATCAACCTGAATCAAATCAATCAAACTCATCAGAAGACTTAGAGGAGTTTGCTATGCAGTCTGACACCCATGGTGACGAACCTACTGAGCAAGTCAATCAAAGAAAACGAAAAGGGCAAAGCAATAATTGTAAAGAGTGGAAGAGGCAAAAAAAACTCTCAACTGCTTAGACTATAGATACATCTCAACTGCTCAACTCAACTCAATCAGCTCAACTGCGATTGCTAGGCAAGTCTTATGCGGGTTTTGAGAAGCATGAAGAGTCCGGCAAGGGCGGCAAGTATAGACAGACGTCTAAAAAAGATTCTATGACCATAGGTCCACGTTGTGGTGGGCATAGTGACATGCTCAAAAGGGTGGGCCAAAAATAGCCTTTAAGTGCGATACAATCAGTGATGAACAACGCAGCTTGCTATTCACAAATTTTTGGAAGAAAACAAAATAATACTACCTACCGTTTAAATAAAAAAATTACTTTTCTAAAAAAAAGTATTCTTTTAAAACTGTTCTTTTTTCTTTTAAGTAGGTATTTACCTGCTCTGTTTTATGCAAATACATAATTAAACTATGATATTTTTAAATAAATCTTTTTAAAAATTATTGTGTGTTATTTTGAATATTAACTTTTAATCTTTTCTTTTAAACATTGAAATCGTTTTTATACAAGTGCCTAATTAAACAGAGATTTATAATAAAAAAAAACTTTTTCATTAGTTTAAGCTTACTTTTTAAACGTTTATGTACAAGTGTATAATAATATGTCTATATTAATATAATATTATATTTTGTTTCATTATAAATACCTAATTTTAGTGTTTTCAATTTAAGTATGTTTGCATAAAAATTGGACTTATGTCAACAAAAGTGGCCAATATTGACGATCAAATAGTTGTATGTCAACCTAACTTTCTTATTATTCATCTTACATCAAAATGATGATAACAGTCTTAACAGGGAACAAATTCTACTAAGTAAATAAATTTGTGAAAAAAATCGGTGCATTGGGGTTAAGATGGGATAGTTTTTTGTCTCTCCTGAAAAGTTTGGTATCTTTGACATACGACCTATTGCATTTACCACGACGATATGTGAACAAACATTTTCGATCATAAATCTCAATAAAAATTCTTTACGATCAAATATCTCCGATGCCCATTTACAAGCAGTTTTGAGAATATCAACCACAAAATAAGTAACACCTGAATTTGAAAAAATGTACAACACTTTCATTCTTCTCATTATTTTTATTGCAATGTTTATTTTTCGTGATAATAAATAGTGTATATCTAAAAATGGTATTTTACTTGCGGCCTGCCGCTCATTTTGAATTCTTGAATTTGGCCCTCCGTCCAAAAAGTTTGCCTGCCCCTGGCGTTAACCTAACAAATAATCCAGTTTATCGGCTATTTTCAAAATTTGTTTTCTGCTGTATTCCTGATAATCGAACAGTATCACAACTTCTTTTGTAGTTTATGAATGCCATGCCATACTTGTTTCGGGGAAAAAT
The DNA here is from genome assembly GCF_057557595.1 of Rhyacophila brunnea. NCBI lineage: Eukaryota > Metazoa > Arthropoda > Insecta > Trichoptera > Rhyacophilidae > Rhyacophila > Rhyacophila brunnea. The sequence continues at coordinate 9,638,487 of NW_028232904.1, read as the reverse complement.
TCTAATTGTGTATTTTTGTTTGAATTGCGACTTTTTGACCGCTCATTGAACAATACCTATTGTCTGAAATAACGAGTAACGCTTATAACGAGCAAATTCAGTCCCGTCTTCCTCGTAATAACCAAGTTCGACTGTACCTTTTTTCTGTCGCCGCAGATCCAATAATTATTATTAATTTAAAGTTTGATATTTTCATACAATTTGATGCATCATTATCACACACTAAGATTAGGTTGGGGTAGATTAAGTTAGGTTGGGTTTGGTCTAAAAAGTAGGTTATAAAAGGCCATACGGTCATCTGCGGCACTATTACTTTGCTTTTTTATAATAACAGATTCTTTCATAAAGAATAATCATTAGCCATATACCCAACCCATTGGGTCCTTGCTCTGGATCAAACAACATGTTACGAATACAAGGGGTGATTATCATAGAGGCTATAGAATAGATATCAGCCAGGGTCGTTCCACTGCTGGATAGACGCATCCCCTAGCTCCCTCCACTCAGCTCGGTCCCTAATTCTTCACCGCCACATTCATCTACTGAACTTAATGAGCTCGTCTATCCAGCGGATTTTAGGGCAACTGTAGGCGTTTAGTGCCCCTTGGATACCACTGTATGACGACATTTATCCAGCCCATTGCTATTACATCTGCATAGCGACCTCTATCACATCGCGTACTCTTGTATGTTTCCTTATCCATTGGTTTCTTTGTGATTGTTATGCGTTATGCGCAACATGCATTTTTTCATGCCACGTTGCGCGACTCATAATTTTTGAATTTTTAACATTAATAGTCCATGTTTCACATGCATACGTGGGCGTTGGTAGCACATATTGGTTGAACAGTTTATGCCTAAGACACAATAGGCCCCCATAGACGGACAGTTCTCGTAGCAGTTTGAACATGGCACAGACAATAACTGTTCAATAACTGTACGTTAGTGGACACACCACAGATCAGTTTAACTACCCCATTTAAATCTGTCGAACTGTCAACAGACGTGCCCATATACGTACAGTTATTATCTGTGGCAGAGCAAGTGTCAAAAACTATGGCGGTTAGGTTCGCGGAGATATTACACAGGGGTATTGTTTCAATTAGTTTTAGGTAGGGTATACTTGAACGATGATACACGAATAATTTTACTTTGAATTTATTATGGTTATAATTGTTTTTATTAGAAACAAATTGACATAAAATACACACCTATGACGTTGGTAAAATAAATCATGATTTCGCTAGTGGATTGTGTATTTTATCGATTCACCGAAACAATATTATACACATTCGTGTAAATATAAAATGTAATCTTTTCTTTTGAATAAATTATTCCCTTTAATGGACAGTATTAATTAAGTAAGAAAATGGTAATATTTATAAAGCTATTGATTTTATATACAATAAATTTAAACATGCCACAAAATTATATTTACATCAATTATCAGTATAATAATTAATTACTATGATATTATTTAAATATATACTTAAATTTTATTTAGATTTACCGAGATTGTCATTCACAATTAGGTATATTAATTTATGTTGTGAACGTCTTAAATTAATAAGTTTTAATATTCACTACATACAATAAACAAAATTTGAGTACTGAGTTATTAGTCTATATTTTCACAATAACTTTCATTTTAACATTTATATTATATTGTATAAAATAATATGTTTACATAAATAACTATTACTTTGTTTTACTCTCGTAAAAATAAATAAAATATAATATTTGCGATCTCCGCGTACATAATATTATTACATTTTTAATGTATTATAAAATATATTATAAAATGCAATAACAAGCAACACCAGCCGTAGTTGTATCGCGCGGTATATTCTACTTTACGTTACCAACATCTAACGTCACCCGAAAACTTTCGGCTAGTTGAAATTCCAACAGTTTTACAAAAACACGGGAGTAGGGGGTCGCTGGCAGTTTGAACATGGCAAACATCTGAAAGGTCGAAAAGTGTCCGTCTATGGGCGCAGCAGATTATCTACCAAAGATAACTGTATAGTTATTAACTGGCATGTTCAACCTGTTACGAGAACTGTCCGTCTGTGGCCGGCAAATGGGAGGTCACTTTTGAAGATATTATTTATTATTCAGGCCTCCAAATACACGCCATGCCAGTTTGGTTCTGCGAGCAATCTTGTCATACATACCACTGTTAATTGACATTTGTTGTCAAAGATAGACATAGTTGTTGACTCACTCGATTTGAGTGCCATTGATAAGGATTGCTTTTGGTTCAGCAAAGCAGTTAATCATTACTTTTGTCTTTCGTACACATTTTCAGGAAAAAATTATGTATGTAAGTCGAGGACCGGCTATATGTGTCAATTGAGAACCATTTTAGTTAGGTTATAAATACTATGTTAGTGCATCGCTCAAGATGATTGTCGGTATCTTTAATGTCAACTAACTACAAAGTAATGTAGTATTAATGTTCTTACGATGGCGGCGTTGCTTAAGCGTTCCCAGGTTCGAATCCTGGGTCTGGGAAGTAAACATATTGTTTTTCAATTTGTGTATGAGTCAGAGTATGGACCTAATAGGTTGAGCAAGTGGCTGACATCCATTTCTCGTAAAAACATAATCTGTTCATACAAACCTCCACTCTGTGGAAGACCATATCGTCACTGTTCTGGCAGAAGACACTAATTCGAATAAATGACATATTGAGTTAGTACCAAAATGTTCCTTATTTCAAACTTTACCGTCTGGAAACCTTATTAATAAATAAGCAGTCTTTATTTTAAAGTCATCCTTTGTACGATTACTTAATAAACTCACATGATAGACCATTATTTCAAACTTTTTAACAACTTCAAAGTCAAATTACTCAAAACTAGTATTCTCCAGTTAGTGTGTTCTGCCAGAATAGAGACGATATGATCTTATTAGGATCGGACATGGTCGAAAGAAGAAGAAGAAGAATGTTGAAATAGCATAATAAAATAGTGTAAAATTATTATTATGACGTGTTCATTTATTGCTTGGTATTTAACATGCAGCAATTCCGTCACTTCAACGTTGTCATGTTGCACCATTAGCTTTCTGATGAAGCCATTCCCAAACACCTTTCTCGCAAATTTGTTCTGTGTATAGTAAAAAACTCTTAGAGCAAATGTTTTCTTCAACTTCTCGATTGTCAGAAGAATTGCTTTTTGAATTGAAGAATTGCGAATTGATGAATATGGCATGAATGTTATATTGTAGTATATAATGTATATTATAGTGTATACCTAGTTAATCCATTTTTATACATTTTAGGAAAGAATTTGTGTGTCACCATAGCAACTATAATAAAAAAACTCAATTGGCTAGTGAGAAAAAAAAAGCATCCAAAAACACGCACTGTCAGGCCAAGATTCGAGCCAAAGTCAAATTGTACACGCAGAACACCAGGTATACGGATCCCTTTGTTCTGGTGAGTATTGTTTTTATCTTTCTTCATATATCAGCTTTATAATATTTTTTGTGTTTAATGGCTTGCCTCACATTAGCATTTGTATAATATGTTTTCTTTATTCCCAGAAAAGAATGTGCGGCATAGTCGTGGTGGAGTTGGAACACAATCATCTCCTGGGTACACCGGATTCCCTCCGTTGGCTGCCAGCTGACTATAAGATCAAAGACATGTTTCTCGGCTATTACAAGTCGGGCAAGAGGATCGCTGAGTCTTGTCACTATCACCAGAGGATCCTGAAGGCGCAGGAGGAGTGCGAGGTGGAAGGCTGGCTCCAGGACGGAAGGATCAATCCCAACCAGAGGATAGTCAGGTCCTGGCACGATCAGTGGAGGCATATGAATGTGCCTATTGAGGTAAGTGACGACTTCGACTGATTAAGAAAAAGTAACATTCAGTTTTGTTTGATGAGAACAGTGTACACAACTTAGTTCTAATATTCAACCTTATTTTAATCTAAATAGAATAAATTTTTCAACCGCATTCATATTTTGTTTATGAAAAATTGTAATTTATATGAGGCATGTCCCGTTTATTATTACAGTCAAACTCGGTTATTACGATCTCGGACATAGCGAGATCTCGGGTGTAATGAGGAAACATTCGTTTATAATTTGGTTTATGATTTTCTTTATACATTTATTCATTGTTATAACGAGCAACTTATCGGATATACCGAGCTAAAATACTGTTAATGTGTCGATCATTTAAAAACATTTCGACCATAAGCAATAAAATCCGATCAGACAGGATGCCGCCAGGGTCGGATTACGTTTATGACACTAGTTACGTGTCTAAGTAACTACCTAACTGGTGTTTCGCCGACAATAATAAAAAAGTATCCACGCATATGGTTGAAAAATCCAAGGTTTGTGAAGTCCGTAGGTATCTACCAGCGTTCATTACAATAATCAAATTCTTTTGTAGTTTATGAATGCCATGATTGTTTCGGGGATTTTTACGATGGTTTTCAGATTTTTATTTTAGTCTTTTTGTGTAATGTGACCTCTCATTTAAAAATAACTATTCTCTGATATAACGAGTAACGCTTATAACGAGCAAATTCAGTCGGTCCCATCTTCCTCGTAATAACCAAGTTCGACTGCATTTACTTAGAGGCCAACCATAGATTGAAACCGTATGCAGTTTAGAACCGTGTGTCATACTAACCTTATGATTTCTGTTCATGAAAATATATTTTCACTAATTTCGTAAGTGTAAGTGTATGGGTTTAAACATAAACGGATACAATCAGATGCTTATATTATCCTTTGTGACAATATAATTCGTCACTGTTCTGGCAGAAGACACTAATTCGAAAAAATGACATATTGAGTTAGTTATACCAAAATGTTCCTTATTTCAAACTTTACCGTCTGTAAACCTTCTTAATAAATAAACAGTCTTTATTTTAAAGTCATGCTTTTTACGATTACTTAATAAACTCACATGATAGACCATTTCAAACATTTTAACAACTTCAAAGTCAAATTACTCAAAACTAGTATTCTCCAGTTAGTGTGTTCTGCCAGAACAGAGACGAATTATTTCCATGAACAGAAAGCATAAGTTTAGTATGGCACATGGTTTTAAACCGCATATGGTTTCAGTCTATGGATAGCCTCCTAGACCTGTGCTACAGACCAATCAGGTCCATGGCTGATTGCACAACCGTCCTCCAGGTATCTCTATCCCGAGCTCTCTCTCCAATTGGTCACACTCTCTGTGTTCCTCTCGACGCTTCCTGCCTATTTCCTACGGAGGCGGCCCAAGGGCCGAGTGCCTACAGAGGTTCCTTCTTTGTTTTCAGGGGTTCTTTCTTCATTCTTTTATGGAGAGCTCTAGAGCCATCGCATCTAACAACGTGACCAGCCCATCTGAGTCTTCTCATGCCCTAAAGACATTGACTACATTCGTACGGATGCGTCACCTTTGGTTTTCTGTAACCGGTTGAATATTCTTTGGAGAATTTTTCCAGGTTTGGCATTAAAACAGAGCTATTGGTTTCACGGTCACATTGTATACCTGAAATTTTGTCTTTTTGGATAATAGCTTGGACCTGAATACTCTTTAGTGCGGAGTACGCTGCATTTTCACTTTACCATCTGCTGGCAAGTTCTAGATACATGACGTTCTTTTGGGAGATGGTTAAAAACAGCAGTGCTTTCAAATGTTGAGTTACCCACCACAATGTTCATATTATCACCGGCCTTCTTCGCGCTTAGGCGGAGATGGCAGACCGTGATAATGTCATGGCCAAAAAAGCGGGTGTGGGAGACAGAAACGCACCGTGTGTGCTGTTGTTGCTGGTTTATTATAAGTCGTTAGGGTATTGTCGTTGGCGGTGGGTAGAGGCGGTTTTTGCTGGCTGTTGGCTTGAGAACTTGTGGCTTGGGATGCTTGATGCTTGCTTGGCGCCGACGCGGTATGTTTGGCTGGAGAATTGGAGATGTTGGCTGTTCGGGGTCCGAGGCAAGAGAGAGGGTTTGCGGCTTGGCGTGCTGTCGACGCAGTCTTTTTTCTGGCTGGGCTGGAAGTGGAGATGCTTGTGGCTGATTTGGCGTCCGAGAGGCAAGAGAGTCGGGGCTTGCGGCTTGGCGTGCTGCCGACACGGTCTTTTTTGCTGGAGAATTGGAGATGCTGGCTGTTCGGGGTCCGAGGCAAGAGAGTCAGGGGCGTCAGGGCTTGCGGCTTGGCGTGCTGCCGATGCGGTCTTTTTGGCTGGAGATTCTTGTGGCTGGCTTGGCGTCCGAGAGGCAAGAGAGGGCTTTTTCGCGCCCATCCAACTGACAGATCCGCGGCGTCCTGGCGCTGTCGGTCGCGATCCTCCCCGTTTTACCGACAGATTGACTAGTGGCGGCGCTTTCAGTAGACCGCGTCTGTTTTGGCGGGAGCGCGGACGAATTTGAATTTTGGATTTTGAGGCGGGCTCCGCTCGGCCGAGGGTTGCGAGAACTGCGAAGAGTGGACGTAGGCTGTGGTGTTTTGGGAAAGATGATGGTTCGGTCCACCCTTTGAGGTGGTCTCCTGTGGGAGACCTTCATCTGGTATCAATATGTTCACGCGTAGATCTATTGTTAGTAGGCGTTAGGTTAGAATAATCCTAAAATAAATCTAATACTGAGTAGGATATGAACACACATTCCGGGTGAGTGCTCTTAATCGCGCTTTGTAGTGCAAATAATTCACTATCTGATATGTTTCAAATTCCATCAAGAACTACGATCTTTCTAATTTAAATCCATGAACCTAATGATGTACCTAACTAATTCGATTTTAGATGGCGTCAGGAGTAATCATAATTTTAGTTTTGATTTCCTTGCACTAATAATTCAGAAAAATATTCAGTACTTAATAGAGATTTGTAATACGCAAGACTAAAATGTAGCATTCTATTTATTGAAAATACATGACTTATACGTATTAGATAAACCCTAGCTAAAGTCTGAGACTGAGTCAGTTTCAAGTCGGTTTCAAACCTTCTTTCATTTGTTGGATGAGTGCTGTTAATCAAGGTACATTTTTGATTCTTAAAAATTCCGTAAGTATGTATTTTCTATAATCAATATCAACTGAAAAGTTTAGGATTCGTTCAATTTTGTCGTAGAAGCCCGATGAGACTGAAGTGGTGAGACCAAAACGGAAGCGAAGAAAACTAAGTCCTTTCAGGCCGAAGCCTTCCAACCAAGATGCAGTGGAAGTCGGCAAAATCGACTATAATGTGGACGGCTCCAAGCGAAAAGTGAGTATGGAGCATCGTATTAGAACATAGATTTCTTGAAAATCAAACACATTTCATCGTAAATGAAAACAAAGATGGACTGACCTCGAGATTGACCATACCATGGGCAATAACTGTACGTTAGTGAGCACACCATAGATCAGTGCAAACTGCCCCATTAAAACCTTTCGAACTATCAGGTTTGTGGAGATAATACATAGGGGTAACCTAAAAATTGGTTTTAAGTAGTGTATACTTGAACGATATTGATACACGTATAATTTTAGTTTCTTAGATATTATGACTATAGTTGTTTTTATTAGAAACAAATTGACATAAAATACACATCAACCTGCTACTCAAACTCGCCATCTACAGGCAGCTTATCTCATCGAATCAAATCAGTTTCTTTATTCTGTACATCTGTTTACTTTTTATTTCCGTATTTCACCGCCGACAATGCCGCCACTATGTATGTACAGACCTACAAACTTATCTGTAGAATGGCCAAAAATGGAACTACGGACTACCATAGGACACCATTTTGAAAATTTCATTCGAATGTCAGATTTTGTCCAGTTACAAGTCTTGATTGGGTAGTTTTCGACAGTGACTCCCCCTTCCCATTCTTCAGATAAGTTTGTAGGTCTATAAAATATTTGAGGCTTTCACGGTTGTTTTTTATCGTAGTAGATTTTTGGGTTTCCACCGTGTGTCCTTCTTCCTTCTTTACTCAATGTTTTGGGCTCGTTGCAGAGGCCATTATCAAGAGATGATATGTTTTATGATGAAAATGTAGTGTAGGTATGTGAATGTAAACGTTGCTCTAGGAATGTCAAAAGGAATCCGATTAGCTAAGAGCAAACGTTGCTCAGAGTAATCTGTCAATTGTTACGACCAGGGATACCAGCTCGAATATTGGATTTTGCTGATAGTGCCGGAAGCCATGACGTTTTTAACCGTAATCCATCATCCCTATTAATATTTGCAGGGTTTCTATGGTTTTTCAATGGCCTCTTTTACCAATCATGCGAAATATCCTTTATTCCGACCCAATATCTTGCTTTCAAAGTCAAATTTGTGTCCTGTATCCATCGAGTGCTCGGCAATTGGCGACATTGTGTAATGTTTAAGACGGTATGCCCTCTCGTGTTCACTCACACGCTTCTTTACTGTTCTAGAAGTTTGGTCTATATACTTTTTTGGGCATCCGCGACAGCTTAACTGGTATACACCTGCCGAGTCTAAAGGTTGCGAGTCCTTTGCTGGTCTTAACATATTTCGGACCTTTGTCGATGTTGAGAAGATTGTTTCGATTTCATGTTTCCGAAGTATCGTGGAAATCGTATCAGTGGTGTTTTTGATATAAGGTAAAAAGGCCCGACCTTTAAACTGTTTCTCTTCCTCCTGACTAACTGGGTTAAGGTTCATCATAAAACATATCATCTCTTGATAATGGCCTCTGCAACGAGCCCGAAACGCTGAGTAAAGAAGGAAGAAGGACACACGGTGGAAACCCAAAAATCTACTACGATAGTTTGTAGGTCTGTAATAGAATTTTTAAATAATTAATTTTCTTTTGTTTCAAGAAAAACGAATCGGCTCCGAAGAAACCAAATAAAAAGCTACCGAGTAATAAACCAACCGCAGCCGTGGAGAAAAATGCCACGGAGGAAGCTGCACGGGAAAAAGAGTCTAGTAGTAATATTACAGAAAAGTCAAATTTTAATTACAATCTGAAGGGAAATTGCAACGGTACAAAAACTATCGAAAATGCGATACAGTCGGAAGACATTGAAGTGATTGAGAATGTTTCTAACAATAAGGTGACTATTGAAAATAGAATAGAAATAGAAAGTGTAGAGGAAGGAAATAATTTTAATAACAAAGAAATTAGTCATGCAGACATAAGAACCATTCACACTGATGGTTATAGTAATATAGAAACTGTTGACGGTATGACAGGAACAGAAAATAATGCAAATTCTAAAAAACAGAATAATATAGAACGGGATATGAATATTTACCCAGAGTTAGATATTTCCAAAGGAGTCAATGATCCAAATCAGAGACTTGATTCAGATATTTTAATCCCAGATAGTCCAGAATTAGCTCAGGAGTCCGAATGGAGTGCTTATATTAAGGTCCTTGTGCAAGAGATGAGGAAGATAGACGGACTGATCTCTCAGCGAATTGTCAAAGAGAAATTCAACAAGGTTTTAACGATTGCTCTGTCCGGTGGTTATGAATCCAGATATTCGTGGTTGGATGAATTTGGAAGTTAAATTGGTCATGTGGAGTCATATATTTATAAAATTGAAATAAATCAGACATCAATCGCTGAAAGTATGACATATGTATTTTGTTTAGACGATTAATCTTGTTGGTTTCCCATGAGGTGGTGATATTGCCAAAATTGAATTCATTCGTGTATGTTTTACTATCAGATAGCATAATAATAGAAATTGTATTAATTATACCATACAATTAGTTTCATATAGAATTGTGTAGTTTATGCAATTTTTGTATGTCTCAAAATCGACAATGATTCTTTAATGTCAAATGGTTCAAGCCAAGTTCTTTAATTTTTATACAATAGACTCTATGACGATCGGTCATATAAATGCCGAAAAACCCGTTTCTTATGTTGGCGTCCTGTGTCACAGGGTGTCACAGAGTGTAAATACGATGTCGTAGCTGTCATACAATATGTATGTATACTGTCGGAATGGCATAGATATGATCATAGACACTAAATCGCTCTTAGCATATCGTCGGTGTTTTATAAAAAGGGCGTATCAACTATTTTGGCGAAATCGAGATTTTAATGAAAATACAATATGTACCCCACTAGCTTTGTTGTGTAAAAGCGGAGAATTTTTATCTCCACAGGAAAGTACTTAAAAACGATAATCGACCAAAATTAAATTAATTAAAATTACGAAATAAAAAGCAAATGTGACATATTAGGCCTTTTAATAATACCTATTATAATGACAGTATTCTTTCTAAGCTTTATTATAAACGTGTTAGATATTTATAATCACCTACAGGTAAAAAACAAATAAATGTCAAAAGTTAAAAATCCTCCTCCTATAAAGTAGCATTTTGGTTAATTCGCCCTTTTTACAAAACACCGACGATATATGTGCCCGATCGTCATATAGTCTATTTGAACCTTAACAGTAAGTATTGTTTTCATTTTTAACCTGATCGCTGCCAGAGCCGAGTTAACTCGTCAAAGCATGTATGTCGCGTCAGGCCATGGACGAGTTAACTTGCGGGTTCTTGTAAACGTCATAACTTCCGAATACACTGTTTGTGTATATTTTCTAAACCAATATTTATCATTTTAGTGTAAAAATATTCACGATAAACTCGAGAAACATGTTGATTTGGTTAAGTTTTCACAAATATTTATCATTCTGTTCCTATTTCATATATTTTTAAGGGATTTATTTTATTCCAAAAATAGCTGGCCTACAAGTGTCCACCTAGTAAAAATTGGCTGGCAGTGATAAGGTTAATATTGTGCTATTGTGGAATTACTAATACTCGGCAAAGCTGAGGCCTGTATATTATATTACTCTGATGTGTCTGTATTTAAAATTAATTTAAGAATAACTATGGTCTGATTAGTTCCAAACCAAAGATTAGTTTTTATTTATAGCTATAAAAGGAAAGCTAAATTTGTGATACTTCAAGTTATTGGAGAAATGTATAAATTGTAAGGTTGCATAGCAATCATTATGTCTCGGGATAAAACAGTGTCGATTCTTATATTCTCAATGAATTTTAAACTAATAACGAATATAAACGAATAAATAAAAACACATAATTTTTGATTGGTGTAAAAATTAGTCATTGAAAAGTTGCATTATCCTGAATTCTTTGATTTAAACGTCATGATGCGTCAGTTCGAAGAACTTGCGGTACGTGCTGTGCACCACTATATATAATATGGTCGAAATTATATTTATACTTTAGACACAGTGTTTGTAAAATGAGTCAAGTATGTTTAGATTTTGTACCGCAAGTAAGAACCAATAAACCTTTTGATTCTTTATATTTGAAACCAAAAATTCCTAAAATCATAAACCCGTGAAATCCTAAATTGGGTTTTGCCGAAAGTGTTCTTTTTGGACATAATATCGTCGCCCCAAAACCAAAAGGGCACATGTGCAATTTTGACGGTTTTGAGTTATGAAGGCAGTTTTCTTCGTAATTTTTTTCTCTACATTATGGGCAAAACGGCATTTGTGAAGCAAAACCCATGAATTCACAATTGAGCAAAGAAAATAAATGTTACTTGTGTATTTGTAAACTTATCTTCATTTAATGTATAGGAAAAAGGTAACATGTACACGATTTTAGGAGCTATGTGCAATGTTTACAAAAATAATATAGGAAAAAGGTAACAAGTGTAATTATTTAAAAGTGAGTAAGGGCTTTTGTACAAAAAAAATAATTTTATTGCAGAAAAAGAGCATTTATGAAATTTGTGAAAAATTTAAAAACATATTGGCAGCGGACAAAGAGGCCCAAATAAATATTTTGGAAGATCACAATAAGCGTAAAGTGGACGCTCGTAAATCAAAAGATGAAGATAAAGCTATTCATAAATGCATATAGGAAAAAGGTAACATGTGACTTAAAACGTCTTAAAAATCAAAAATTGACAAATTATATAAAAAAAAAAAATGCATTTCAATCTTGAGTAATTAGGTCACCTGTATTCCAAATTTCATTTCAAAATATTAAGTAATAACCGCTCCACGATTTTTTTTCACTCCAAAAACACTTAAAATGCGTTTTTCTCAAAACTCAATTTATGCACAAGTGCCCTTTTGCTTTTGGGGCGACGACCTATGCACCAGTTCTCACATACAGATATAATGTTTTTTGGTTGGCATGTGCACAAATATAATATGGTAAGTCATTTGAACTGATTTAGCATTAATGCTCTTTTTCCGGAGGAGAGTTCAATTATTTATCAAAATTCTATCGTCAGCATGTTGCGTGATCGTTGTAAATATAAAGACGGTAATTTATGTGCCAATTATTTATTGAAATTTCAATATCCTTACTGTACTGTAACAAAAGTATATTAGTCTATGACTGTAACGATAAAGAATAATTAAGAAGCTGAGAATTGAAAGAATACAAGTGCATTGGTTACCAAGTTAAGTAAATCAACTTCAAAGTTAAACATCGTCGTTGAAACTAGAAAATTGTGTAACTCCAAAAATGCTTCTTTACAGGAGGGAGAAAAAACATTATGGTTTTGTATACAAATATTTATGGTTATGGAGTTAAATCATCCATGATTTAACAATGTTACAATTTTTTTGGAAGACGAAAATTTAAACAACGACAACAAGAAGACAATTTGCATAATGGGTAGATATTAACAACGGCCGCTAGATGGCATTCAAAGTCAATTTTCGGTTAAAACAGATTTACACATTTTTCTAGTTTCAATGACGATATGCGATTGTACATTCTACATAAGTGTTTTCAACATTCTATAAATGAGGTCTTGTTCTCAAACGATCCATTATTACTATTCCAAGAAAAAAAATATTAATTTTTCTTATCGTCCAGCGGCATAGCTAAAAAATTCGCACTTTAACTTCATGTTAGTATTCATCATCATCATCAGGGGCGCGAGAACCCGGTGTGGGTCTTGGCCTCCTCCAACAGCTCCCTCCACCTGTCCCTATCCAGTGTGGCCGCTTTCCAAATCGGTACCCCCAGAATACGGCAGTCACTGGGAGCTCCATCCAACCAGCGAATCTTTGGACTGACATCACTCTCTTTGCTGGTTCATTGTCATTCATACGGTGCACATGACCTAGCCATCGCAGTCCCCCAATCTTAATTGATTGAACTGCGCCGCAATCTTCATACAGCCCGTAGAGCTCAGCATTATATCTAATCCTCCAATTTGTGCCATCCCTGATCGGTCCATATATACGGCGGAGAATTTTTCTTTCAAAGATGTTCAGGGCTCGTTCATTTCGCAGAGTTAATGTCCAGGTTTCCGATGCGTAGGTGAGCACTGACTTTACAAGTGTCTTGTAAAGAGTGCTTTTAGTTCGGCGAGATAGTATGCGCGACTTAAAATGTCTTAACAGGCCAAAATAGCATTTATTCGCAGACATGCTTCTCTTGTTGATTTCTTCTGTAATATTCTATATAATTTCAATATTTCAAATTTAATAATAATATAATTCTATATATAATCATGTTAGTATTCAGCACCATAAAATTCATGTCTAAGCTGACAATCAATCAAATCAGATGGTATTTATGTATACAAAATTGAAATTATTCCACCATCTCGACATCCAATTGCAAAATATGAAGTTTATCATCACAAATTAATATTCAGCATCATAAATTTTTTTAAATTAATAATAGCTAATTATAGAAAATTGAATTTTTCTCTGCCATTTTAAAATTATGGGGCTCCTGCGTAAATTTTGATGAGGCTCAACACCTGAAAAATTAACCCTAGGGTGAATATTCATCATGGTGTAATTCAAAAGTGCACAATTCGTTCGATTTTCCGAGCTATGCTGCGTGGATTATTATGTTTATTAGCGTTTGTAGTGGTACTTGTTGGCCAAAAACATTCAAATTGCATATCATCTTGCTATGAAAATAATTATGAGAGAATTCAATTCAATGTTCGGAATAAGCATATAACTGTGTGCAAATTATCTACATATTGTTTGAATCGTATTTCACACTAAAATAGATAAGAAAAATTGCCGCTACCTCATGTTTTTCCTACATGTCACTTGTACTTCATTAATCTTGAGCTCCTCAATTAATAATTATATAATAATCATGTATGTACATACATTCTTACGTTTTATATATTTTTTATTGAATAACAAATGGGTTAATTAAAATTTTACATAATTATATATGTCGTAAGTCACGTGTCTATTTTCTGTCATAATTGTTTTAGAGTTTCCGTTTTGATCTGTGACTTTGAATCTCACACCTATAGAATAGCTTGTTATAATATTATATAACTTTTAATTTTGGTACTGTAAATGTGCAATGTTCCATGTATAATTTATTTTATATTTATATTATAAAAAAAACATTTTAAATAAACCGCGATAATTACTGTCCAACAAGATCTTCTTGGCTACGTGTTAAAACTGTGAACTAACAAGCTCCTCCCATTTTTAACCGCACTTCGATTGAAGCGCCTTCCGGTTAATGACGAGTTGTCCACGTGTTAAAACTGTGAACTACCAAGCTCCTCCTACTTTTAACCGCACTAGCGGCTTCCGGTTATTGCCTAGACCAAGGGTCGGCATCATGCCCAAGATTTCGACTTCTAAAATATAGAAGAGAGTATTTTTAACGCTCCGTCTTCAAACAGAGCAATCTATACAGGAAATAATAATTACTCTGGTGACCACACGAAATTAAACAACATGACACAATAATATCTTACTTACATAATTGCGATCTCGATTTTTCGAACAATCTAACAAGAGTCCAACCACTCTAACTCCACACCTATTTCATTCACTGCCATTACTTCTTAAAGATGCACTTAACTAAGACCAATACAATTTAACCTAACCTAAAGTTTCAAATTGTACTGGAATGTTTGTTGTGCCTATGCGTAAATTTAATCGTATTCTGGGTGCCTTTTGGTGTAATGATTTATTAGGACGCACTCCCTAAAAGCCTAAAAGAACTGTTAATGTACATTTTAAACATATTATATTGTTTTCGCGATCAATGCAGAAATACGAAAAATCTCCATGCTCCCCCTATCAAAATTTCATAGTTAACATAGGCAATAAATACTATTTACAATTTTACTTTCGTAAGTAAGTACCTACCTATGTATAATAAATATTATATTAGATGTACAAATCGGAAAAAAAATGAGTGCGATCATTATGCTTGATGTGAGCTGCAAAGAGTTTTTATGTGAGGACTAATTTGGTCAATTTAATCTTAAATCTCCACAGTTTGTGAAAAAAACGATTTTTTCAGTAACATATGATGAACAGCGCTAAATCGCCGCATTCAACTAAATATTATGATGGGAATGGCAACAGTAATTTTCGCGAAAAGTTATGGTTGCAATATAAAAAAAATATTTTCGAAAATGCATTTTTTAACAAAAAAAATGTACCAAATATTTAATGATTTGCACATTGCCCCGCAAAACATTCAAATTGCCCCCCGGTGGGGCGTACGCCCCACGTTGGGAAACACTGGATTAGTGCATACCGATTATGTAACATGCGGTATAGATAAACTGAAATTAACTTTTAACAGAACTTCTCACAAACAATATATTTTTGCCCTGGGGGGTTACCCTATTTGGCCTATTTCAATACACAATACTTCTATTGTTCTTAGCCTAACTTAAATTTTATGTCTTACTCATAAAAAATGAATATGCATGGCGACGATTTACAAAAAAAATGTACTAACTAATAAATACATATTTATTTGGTAACTATTTTAGATGTTTAATTACGGTATTTCGTATACTTGTAATAATTATTTTAGTATACCTATCTATTATAATTAAATACTTTTATGTTCCTCAGAAATAAAACATTATAAAGGAATCACACGGAATAAGTAATTACAATCATATTAACGTGATACTATAAATGTGAATAATGACAATTTTAATCCTTTCTATGCCGCAATTAGTTAATTGATAGTAATTAACATAAGAATTGGTGTAATTAGGGCGTCCAAAGACGCTTTGGGTACTTAAACGGTTAATTGAATCTAAAAGAAGTTTGTGTTTCGATAGCTCACTAATCATCTAATACTGTCAACTTCAGTGTTTCCCTCTCCACTAAACACTTGCAAGCGGAATGATTTTGTTTACTGAAAATTCTGTAGGCAATTTCTAGATTAGCGTAACTATTTGATCTCGTAAAGTTGTTTCATCCAATTTAATGTTCAATGAGCTACCGCTGCAGCTTTTTTAGTTGCCATACATTATTTTTATTAGTACCTAACTAAAGTCAAGAGTACGCAGTATAAAAACGAAAAGTATTAGCGGAATTGTTACTTACCTATGTTCTTGAAAATTTCGTAAACAAGTCAACTACTGTTTTATATATTATTAACTTTATATACGAGTTAGAAACATATGATTTTTACAAAATACTTATACTGGGTGAGAAATGAACCCACCCGCAATGTTGTGCTTTCAATAAAGATTACTACATTCTTAACTCTTGTGCATTATTTGTTGAAGAAAACATACAATGATGTTCCTGAGGTGAATGCAAAGTGTGTCAGTATTGTAGAAGATTGTTCACTATACAGGGATCTGTGAACCTCTACTTAAAGACGGTAGCAAAATATGGTCTATTGCCGTGTGTACGTCTGACAGTTTTTGTAGTTGATTAATTGCACAACCTTAAAAGACAAGGTGGACAAAGATTTTGATTCAAAAATAGATTGTGTACAATCTCTATATACCAAAGTGCGATCAAGCACAGCGATTATTATAGAGCCGGTTGTATCAAATTTTAATATAGGAGTATCAAGTATAATATACTGTTTAATTTTTTGCTATACATATTTAATTCACTTCAAAATATATTTTGAGTTGATTGTATGATGAATAGATATCGAATCGATGTGAAGTTATTTCTTACCAGTTGGACCAGCTTGGGAAACTTCTTCCGCACCTCTGTGCCAAATGTTGGAAGTCAGAATTACAATTTTAATAAAATTATATATTAAATATTAATTATAAGCAATTATTTTGACAAGTATTTTTCATTTATGTCAAATTTCGAGTTGAACATGTTCGTGTCAGCCGGCTTTTAGTACAACTACATAAGTTTTATGGTACAACAAATACGTATATTGAATATCAAATACTTGCGAATATGTTTTAAATAAGATGATTTCGCTTTTTTGACAGAAAAAGTTACGTTTTCCACACCTATACTCTCGGATCCAGTGCTGTTGACATACATTTTTGTTCAGACAAATTAAATTTGTTACTTTAAGAATTTTGCAGTTTAATATATTATATTGATAGACACAAATAAATTTTGTGGTTTGATTACTTTTTTTCTTACCCCGTCTTATCTGTTATGCGTCATGTGTTCACACTCGACTTTGAAAATTTCTTCATCGATACGTATCTCTGTCTTATTCCTTCATTGACTTATGTAATACTTTAACATGCGTTAGAAAAGGACCGACGTGTATAATTGTGACATACCATATAGGACAATTTTATTTAAAATACTCTATTTCACCTCTCATTTCATAAATAGGTATGAATTCTGGGCATGGTGCCGACCTCTGGCCTAGACCTTCTTGTCGGACAGTATATTATGTTTTCACCAAAGAATTTGGACTATAAATGGACATAGTTATGGAGAAAGTAGCCAGTCCACAAAAAATAAAAAAATGAGATGTATAGATCAGATGCGAGAAGGTTTTCTCTACGTTCTGCCGAAAATAGCCAAGCTGCAAAAAAATTATTCTTGGAATAAAATACTATAGAAATATTCTGCTGATATACAAGCCGGACACTTGGGTGATCCGCAGAAAACAATCACACCACTCTAGTTACTATTACGATAAAATATGGATGATTTTGTATTCTGCATAAAACAGTCGAAAGTCAGTTGATGATATTCTACATTTAATATTATAAGCAAATATTCATTTTATTAAAT
The DNA here is from genome assembly GCF_057557595.1 of Rhyacophila brunnea. Classification (NCBI taxonomy): domain Eukaryota; kingdom Metazoa; phylum Arthropoda; class Insecta; order Trichoptera; family Rhyacophilidae; genus Rhyacophila; species Rhyacophila brunnea. The sequence goes on along the minus strand of NW_028232904.1, from coordinate 9,620,567 downwards.
CTGCATAAAATGACCAAGCCTATTGTCTATTTTCAGCATTACTATTGTTGATAGAATATATTGAAACACATGTTACACAGAAAACAACCAAAGATAGTTGATCGCTTACTGCATTTCAATCAGTTTCAAATGCAACATAAAACGCAATCTGTTGAAGCCTAGCTAGGCGGCATAAACACATACTGCAGATCCGTGATTCTCTACACTGGTTACATTATACACGTATTGTCTATGTAATTTGACAGTTGCGCTCCAGCCAAAGTTATAGATTTAGTTTATTGATTATAAATGCAAATGCACAAAAAAGTGCCATGTAAGTGATAGATTGTCTGAATTTAAAAGATTTTGGGAACTAGCATCGTATGATTCTCAGACAGCTTACATTTCTGCAAAAGTAAGTGAGAAACCAGACAAACGTAGGTACGTTTTAACTAATAGCATTAATAGAAATTTTTCGCGAACATACACACTAGGTTCGTCTGTAGTCTGTCGTCCGATGTTTTGTCAGACATTACAAATTTCTGCTGGCAGAGTTCACACGTGCCTTTCAAAATGTTCTTCACGTGATCCGCTCAAAGATCAGCGAGGATTTAATAAACTTCCACTTACAGTAACGCAGTCCGTTATAAAATTTATAAAACAGACTCCTGTATATCAATTGCATTACTGTAGAGAAACTACCGAGGCAAAGTTTTTACCTCCAGAAATGACTTTGGCAAAGTTATTTGAACTATACAAAGACGAAGACGAAGGAAAAAGAAAACGCAGTAAGTGTTGCTTAATTTAAAAGAATTTTTTACACTTCGTTTAATCTGAGGACAAAAACGCTAAAAAAAGATACTATCTGAATATGCCTCAGCAGAAAAGGGTCAACATTATCTTAAACGTGATATGATTTTGGCTAAAGAAAATAGAGAAATTGAATTTATCACTTTTGATATGGAAAAACCTCTGCCATTACCAAGAATGCCCACAAATATTGTGTTTTATAAAAGGCAATTGTGGTTGTATAACACTGGAGTACACAGTGCTAAGAGAGACCAAGGTTATTGCTACGTATGGCTTGAGGGGCAAGCTGGCAATGGTGCTCAAGAGATCGGTTCTTGTTTGATGAAACACTTTAATGAAGAAGTATCATCTGATGTTCGTCACTTAGTCTTATGGTCAGACACCTGTGGCGGAGAGAACAGGAATATTAAACTATCTCTTTGATTAATCTCAATACTTCAGTCGTCTTCAATATTAAAATCGGTAACATTGAAATTTCTATATTCCGGCCATAGCTTTTTGCCTACGATAGAGATTTTAGTGATATCGAAAGTGCACTAAAACACCAACAGCGGTTGAACACACCCGAAGATTATATTTGTGTAATGAAAAATTGCAGAAAGAAAAAACCGTTGTTGGTAAAAGAAATGAAAAAAGATTTCTTTTTCGGTACTTCTAAATTAGAAAATCACATAGTCAACAGAAAACTAAGTGTTGACCAGTGTTGCCATATTTTTCTATGCTGATTATAGTACAAAGGCGTAAAAATTATAGTATTTCTGAAAAATATATAGTACAGTAACATTTTTCGTCTTAAAATTATAGTATTGTACTATAATTATAGTACGGTTGGCATCACTGGTGTTGACAGACAAAAGGTTAACTGGTTTAATATCAGGGAAATGAAGCTTTTGGTTGATGAACCGTATTTTATTAATTTGTAGACGATGATGTTTGATGGCGATGTCATGAAAGTTGACTTACGTCCTAGGACAAGAGGAAGATCGGTAACAACAACACCTAATTTTAAAGATATGTTGGTACTTTTGTGGCTCGTGGATAAGCCAATTTCACCGGCTAAAATCAAAGATTGAAGTCACTGCTTCATCTCATACCTTCAAATGAAAAATCATTTTACACTAGTTTACAAAGCAGTACTACTGACCGAGAGGATGTAGGTAGATGGATACAAGGAAGTGTTGGATTTCGATGTAGAGTTTCATGATTAATATATTTATCTTTTTGCTTTTGTTATTTCACTTTTTCGTAATAACAATATATCATTATTTTAAATATTAAACTGAACACCATTTAAACCTTTTGTTTCTCTTGACCTTATCATAGATTAGTATCAATATACGAATAATATTTATAAAAATCATACCTGGTCATGTTTAACAAAATGGCTATTTAAAAAAAATGCATTTTGCAGAAAGTAACCAGCCAATAAAAGATAAATTATCCCGAAAATTGTGGGATAAAATCCATAGAAAACAATGAATAAGATTAAATTATCGCTATACCTATAATATAAATAATAACTCATTTACCTATGACTTTCCTACATTTTTAATATCATGTTGTTGCTAAAGTGCCATTATCTCAGCTCGACATTATTGTGGACTGGCTACATTCTGCATTCAAATAGAAGTAGCCTTATATGTTATTTTCTGTTGTTAGTTGTTAAACTCGACAAATACGAACATCACTGTTGCCATTCTGATTTTCTTATTCACGCAATATGGTGGCCATTTTTTATGTTCGTTGTGATTATTTACTCGAGTAAATGGTTTTACACAAATTTTACAGAATACTAAAACTTAAAACTAAATAAATACCTAATGCCGAAGTGTAGTATTATTCGTTGCTTACCTACTCATTGTGACAGATTCTCTTTTTATACTCAATGCATATTGTCAAATAAATGTCATAGCAGTAGTGTGAAGTTTTCTATAAATGAACCTGTAATGTAAAGTCCACAGCAAAACTTGTTGCTAATTTCACATCTGGACTAGTTGTCCTATTTTGCTTCAATTAAATGCATTTAGGCTCCATCTCTATAGAATCTAGATGGATCTTTGGTTTTCACAGTGTTTATATTTCTATAATCCCTACCCATACTATCCCAATAAACTGTTGGAGACTTAATTCACCCACCCTCCACTGAATTTTCACAAAGAAAAGAAAAAGAACGACAAAGGATAAAGGTAATATTTAGAAAGAGAGAGAAAAGAAAATAAGGTAGGTGAGTACTTTTGCTTGAATGGTGTCCGTTAACTTTATTAACATAATTAGCTAATTGAATTTGTATTGTTTCTATGTGATATACTGTGTTCATCTCGAGCTGAAGATAAGTCTCAAACCAAAATGTTGAATCTCCTTCCGGATATAGCCTTCTGTGGTTTCCCTGCATAAATCCTTATAGGCGATTTCAGTTGGATGTAAATGTTATCTTTGTATGGAAGAAAGATACAACGAACGGGGTAATCTTGAAAGGTTATATCCGTGTACGGCGTGAATGTGTTGATATTTTAAAATACATAAATTTTCAGGGCAGATATTTGTATGCTTGGCTTTCTGTGTTCCGCCATTTTTCCGACCATGTCCGATCCTCAGGATCATATGGGCCTCCACAGAGTAGAGGTTTGTATTAACAGATTTTGTTTTTTTACGAGAAATGGATGTCAGCCACTTGCTCAACCCATTAGGTCCATACACGGATCACGCCTCACGATCACGGATCCGCCATACACGGATATAAAAACTAGTGGTTCTAGTTACAGGATGTGATAATCGGAAAAGGCCAATCTTGAATATTTTCGTTTGAAATGGAATATTTTTATCCTGATTTTTTGAGCTATAAAATAAATCGGGAAGAGTTAATTTTGTAATAATATTAATTTCGTGAAATCACAAGCTCTATTCCTGGTGATCTTTTTTTGCAATCATTGACTCCGCCTCTATGCAAAAGCCTGACCGACAGGTATAACAAAGGGTGCTCACCTGCGAGTTAATACGCGTGGCCCAACGAAAATATTTATTAGGATCATTAATTATTTGTGTAACCCTCATTGTTGTCTCTTTTGGATGTATAATATCAGAATATTAAAGCAAACATTGCATGCCTCAAGATAGTTAGGTACACCAATTATTCATGAGTGTATCCAGTGACGAGACAAAATGCTGCCCCATTTTTATACAGTATTTTTTATGAACCCACGGTGGCCGCGCGGCTTAAGCGTTGGACTATAACGCCGTGGGTCCCAGGTTCGAATCCTGGGTCTGGCATGTACACATTGTTTTTCAATTTGTGTCTGTCAGGGTATGGACCTAATAGGTTGAGCAATTAGTGGCTGACATCCATTTCTCGTAAAAAACAAAATTTGTTAATACAGACCTCTACTCTGTGGAAGCTCATATGATCCTATCAGGATCGGACATGGTCGAAAAAAAAAAAATTATCATTTCATGACTCCAATATCTAATAAATCTCATGGATGTATATATTACTAACAAAATATATAGGAAAGTACCACTAATACATACAAAATTAAATTTAGATATAAAAAGCGAATAGATATACCCAAATCGTCAGAGTCTGAGGTTCTATGTATTTGATATTTTACACACATTTGGTTGTACCATTAAATTTAGCAATACACAGATTTATTATTTCCACACCATTTTTACTATGCTATTATTGTGGGCATGTGAACAAAATAATTTTAGCTATGTCTATATTATACGAAATCATTCTCCTCGATTTGCCGCCCTTCGAGTAACTGACGCTCAATCTGCCTACCCCCACGAGACATCAGTGAGTGTATCATAAATTACCGAGAGGAGTGTGGTTAACCGTTGAGAAGGCTTTCCAACGGCAAAATCATTCCAGTCACAATATTTAGTCATAAGGTCCTGACAAAGAGAAGAAGAAGTAGGTACCTAATATTCCATAGACTGTATTTTCTCTGTCCCTGGGAGAGGGGGGGGGGGGTTCAGGATTCCAAAACCCCTCCTTGTGTGCATATCTGATTGGCAAAAATAAAGACATACCTAGTTGATGTAGGTACGATAATCGTTTTTCAAAATAAAATAAATCTTGAAATCACTGCACACAAAATACCTAATAAAGTACCAACTATTGACTGTCTTTTAAAAAAGGAGTACCTAGGTAGGTAGTTTCGTTTGGTATCCAGGCCATTAGAATAAAATCTCCTATATATTATTATCCTAAGAGCCCTATGCACAATCGTCTGTCATAATTACAACAAAATTACAACAAAACACTATGCAGAAAGCATTTCATAGTTATGATCGAGTTGTCTATGGTCCACCAAATCTGCAATAGTTTCGTTCTGTTTTTCTATTGAAAATATTACCATATATAAAAATTCTCTTTTTCATAATTTAGGTAAATTATTTTGTAATTGTTAAACGATGACAAAAATATGAAAAATATATAAAATAAATTCAATAACTATAAATACACAATTAATATTTAATAAAAATGATTAAATGTCTCCGCAATTAGTGAATAATATAAGTTATTTTTTGACCATGTTTTTCCCGATACGGTAACACTTGCCGTTGAAATGTCAGATTTTGTCATTTACAATTATTACAAATATATGCCATGATGTGAATAATTATATGGAGTGATTAAAACTAATATTACCATGTTGGTGTGTAGGTAACTAAGTACTTATATATTTCAACTACCTATCTATTGGTTTAATATTACATAAATATCTAAATCTGAATAAGAAAAGTTAATTCATAATTCATTGATACTGACATTTCAATTCGATAATCGGTTTTACTAAATTAAGACATGTACAGAATCAAGAAAATAAGGGAAAATGTGTCGTATTAAATGTCACGGATATTTAATAGTTGTTCAATACCCATATTGAGATCAATTGTTAAATGAATTTGAGTGTATTGGCCGTTTTAAAGCCACGTCAATTTATTTTGACAGCAGCTGTCAGTGGTAAATGGCAATACGGAAGGGGGGCAAGGGGGCGAAAAGTAGTCTATGGTTAAGGATTCCTTATATCTATAATCTATAGTTAACAGATGGATTTCGGCTACTTACAATTTTTACTGTTATTTTATGGTAAGTACGAATTGAGCATCGGGCTCTAAGAGATTTTGGAAAATACACCAACAGCTCATTTAAGCGACATTTAATGTTATTTTTACATCTTCACTTCGAAATGTGCGCTACCGATTCATCTACCGATTGAATTGAACACATTTCAGAAATTTTCCATGATTATACATGTACGTGACGTTTATATCCGATATTTTCTTACACTTCGTATGCAATCGCCATATTTACTGTTTACGCCCCACAGAATGACGTCTTCGTCGCTTAAGACCTTCTAATCCTTTATTTGACAAACGAATTCGATTATTTTTATTCAAATATCGTAATGTAGGCATTGGCGCACTTTTTTCCGGTGAAAAAACCATAATCCTGGTACAATTCACTACGTATAATATCTTTTGACAGGAGCGTGCGCCACTGTCCGCCATTTCATAGATAACATGATATTCCAAATTTGATTTTTTAAATACTTTTTTGTGGCTGTTACGCACTATTTTTTTTATTGAATAATTACCTAGGCTACTAATTTCCATAGATCACAATATAGTCATATTAAATTAACAAAGTTGCCATTGCAAACAATGAAAGAAATTAATACGAATTGTTATAGTCATCAAGATGTATGATATTGTATAATATCTACCTATTTTTATCGTCCCTATCATCATCAATCTTGACCTATCCACTGCTGGATGAAGGCCTCCTCAGCCTTATTCGAGTCCTTACTTACACATGAATTGTTATATTTACCAAAATTAGTGATATTATATTATTATCTACCTATCTATATATAATGCCATTATTATCACGAGCATCAATAAATCCACTGCTGGATGAAGGCCTCTCTACGTTGATTGTATTCTTGACAGTATTGAATTTCTAATGTTATTTATCTACATATTCATATCGTCATCATAATCATCATCATCATCAACCAGGATCAATCCACTGCTGGATGAAGATTCCGCAACCTGATTCTACTACTATTAGTTCAACGAATTTGTGATATTATACATATTTCTATCCATCTTATCATCATCGACTTGAACCAATTCATTGTTGGATAATGGCGTCCGTAGCCCGAATCTACTCCTTTCTGTCATATGAATTGGTGTATTTATCAAAATCGGTGATATTATATTTATCTATATATTCATAATGTCATCATCATCATCATTAACCAGGATCAATCATCTGCTTAATAAAGACCTCCATAGACTGATTCTACTCCTTTTTGTCATATGAATTTCTGTATTTATCAAAATCGGTTATATTATATTTATCTACATATTCATATCGTCATCATCATCATCATCATCACATCGACCTGAACCAATACACTGCTTAATAAAGACCTCCCTAGCCTGATTCTACTCCTTTCTGTCATATGAATTGCTGTATTTATCAAAATCGGTGATATTATATTTATCTACATATTTGTATCGTCATTATCATTATCATCATCATCGACCTGAACCAATCCACTGCTAAATAAAGACCTCCCTAACCTGATTCTACTCCTTTCTGTCATATGAAATTATATTTATCTACATATTCATATCGTCATCATCATCATCATCGACCTAAACCAATCCACTGCTTAATAAAGACCTCCCTAGCTTGATTCTACTCCTTTCTGTCATATAAATTGCTGTATTTATTTATGAAAATCGGTAATATTATATTTATCTACATATTCATATCGTCATTATCGTCATCAACCTGTATCAATCCACTGATTCCACATCTTTAAGTCTTATAAATTCCTATTCTTATCAGATATAATATGTATTACTTCATTATTTATCAACATTTGTCTCGCTATGAATGTCCCGCACCGGGAAACTATATTGTTTAAAGTTAATTTTTAAAACAAAATATGATTTTTAAAATATTATTCTATGGCTCCAACCATTTATTTTTTATAGAAAATGAAACAAAATAATGTTTAAATTTATTTTTTATGCTGCTAACCTTTTTCTATTATGTAAATGGGACCGAAAGAGATTAATATTCGCGTTATATTGGATCGCTATTTATGATAATCACGATTGAGATGTATAATTATTTATCATATTTAAATGCACATACCTACACATAATATATTGTATTAAAATTAAAATGACAGTGGTAGCAATCGGCGATTGCCAGCTGTTCTGCTAAGCTTAGCAGCCTGAAATGGTGTCAGACGATATTGAGAAGGCCAGACTCCAGAATAGACTACGCATATGACTCCAAATTTGTATTGGCAGTGACGACATGCAGATCGAAAACTGACAAATCAGATAAATTTTCAATTGTCTGATGTGAATGAAAATCCATCCCGAAGGGAAAACTATGGCGCCGTCTATACACACTTTACAATTATTATATTAGAATCCAACACCAAGTCAATATGATTAAAAGCGGTCTGCAAGACCTAGCGAGACAGACTGGCGAGAGCCAGCTGGCTCAGCTAGTCAAATTTAATATTGTCCATGTTAATAATATTAAAAAAAAATATATTATAAATACAATGGCATATACGTCACTCAATTATAAAATATTTTTGTCACTATCATGTCACTATTTTATTTTTATTAATAGTCTGTGTTGCCATCATTATTTATATTTTGGCGCCATGGTGGATAACATTTTTTAAAACATGGCAATGAACGAGAGTTGTATTGTTGTATTCATAAGTTGTATCATAGCTGTATTGACGGTTGTTTTTGCTTGGTTCATGGCTTCGCTCCGTTTGAATAAGAAAAATGTTAAAATGTCCGTAAATAAATGAATGTTTGTTTATAAGAATTACGACACTACATTTTCGTGATATAAACAATACTAAATTCGGACTTCATACGGGAAATAGTTCGATAAATTACACTGTAAACGACTTGTAGTATATCCTTGAAACGTATTTATTAACCTCTACTGACAATATGGATTCAAAGAAAAAATCAAGGAAGTTTCCTCAATGGGAAATTGCCGAAAAAGTGAGATATTTTTTTATTTAAACTATGAAATTGTATTTGCGATGTATCCAAAGCTCTTAAGCCGCGTTGACACGGTCCAAGTACGATCCAAGTCTACTTGGATAGGAATAATTAGTATGAAGATGTCTCATCCAAGTGACAGCTTCATACTATGTATTCCTATCCAAGTGCACTCGTATGTGACATCTTCATACTAATTATTCCTATCCAATCTACTTGGACCGCGTCCTACTCATCCAAGTTAACTTGGATAGGAATAAATAGTATGAAGCTGTCACTTGGATGAGACATCTTCATACTAATTATTCCTATCCAAGTCTACTTGGATCGTACTTGGACCGTGTCAACGCGGCTTTACTGTTCATACGATTGTCCAATCGTAAACCTTTGAATTCATTGTGATTGTGACAACAGGTGACATCAATAGGTAATAATAATACCCCGTTTACACGTCCATTGGGTCTATTCTATGCTTATCGACCGCTAAAGTGATAAAGTGAAAAATATTATCAAACTTAGGGTAGGTTTGTATCAAAATATTAGCACTTATTGTAACAATTACACGAAGCCGGTTTTTATTGTTGCAATAAGTGCTATATTTTAACAGCACCTATCTTGCTGCTGTTAAAATATCGCACTTATTGCAACAATAAAAACCGGCTTCGTGTAATTGTTACAATAAGTGCTAATATTTTGATACAAACCTACCCTAAGTTTGATACTATTTATGGGTTTACTGCTGATAGTACGTATTATCGCTGTCATAACAAAAAATCCACCTGTGAACATGTATTATCGTGCAAGTTGCAAGGTTGCATGCATGGATCAAAAAAATTCAGAAGCTTCTGAATGTTCATGCAATGATTGGTACTTGCATGGCAGTGCGCATGCGCAGTAGGACTGATAGTGGCGAACCTGCCGGAAGAAATACAAACTACACCGCACAGAATATTTTCATGTTTACTGATTATCTACGAACCTGTACGAATCTGTCAAATAGCATCGTACAATGACAACAACTCGTCTCACTTATGCTTGAAGAATGAGATTGGAGAGACAATCAGTACTTTTACGTGTGAACAGTTATTATCACGATAGTTGAATTTACACAACATTGGTGCCAGTAAATCCATGCACCAATAGTGTGTATTTTAAAATGTAAAAATGGTGAATGTCTCACTAATCTTATTCTTCAAGCGTAAGCAAGACTCGTTGTTGTCATTGTATGATGCTATTTGACAGGTTCAGCAGACAAATCGGACAGGTTCGTAGATACTCGGTAAACGTCAAAATATACTGTGCGTAGTTCGTATTTCTTTAGACAAGTTCGCCAATATCGTCTTACTGCGCATGCGCACTGCCATGTAAGTACCACTCAAAAAAAGCCGAATCATTGCCTCGTGGTATTTTTACCAAAGTACGCAAAGCTGATATATGAGCCTTTGAAAGTTGAAGTGGTGTAAGTCAAAAAAGGGTGATTTCCAGAAATCGGGGTTTTAGTAGAAGCTCTGTAAAGCTTGGTGTAATATAGAAACTTTGATGCCCTTTGCACAATCTACTCATTAAAAGCATCTTTAACCAATAGTCGCTATTTTTACCTGAATTCATTGGAAAATGTATCATTTATTTACTGTCAAAATGTATTACACCATTTCAGCTTTCAACGTTTTATCTCAAATATTTTATTTCAATGACTTACACCATTTTGTATGTGTCTAAACCTACCTTCAAGATTAGCACCTCAGAGAATGAGCATTGAATAAATATGACTAAAATGTTTTCATAAATTTATTAAGAATAAAAAACTGAATAAACATGATTATTAAAGAAATTAAGTATTTACGGTTAAAGCTAATCACTCGTCAACTTTTGCGGCGTATTCAAGGGGACCAATGTCTTCGGATTGTACTTCCTGTGTTCAGGGAGTTAATAAAAGGATGGTGAAATACGACGCATCTGACAGCGATATCACCAACAAGTGACACACACCACTACTCCGTAAAACGCTGTAGCTGTTCGGTTGGCCACTTTTAGACTGTTACTGCGATCTAAGGAGAATAATTGAACTACACTTACAACGCTTTTGTACAAGACAGAATGATGCTCAATCTTTCGATTTATGGTGTAAACTCAAAATGTGCAAAAAGTGACTTTACACCACTTTAGTTTTCAACGGCTCATATCGAATCTGTGGTATTCTAAGGGTTTAATATAAGATTATATATTCAGGATGTAAATCAACAAAATATTTCTCATTTATTTGCTTCAAGATTAACAACATAAAGCCTGTGTTTCTGTTGTATGTTTCAGAAACTGCTGCTTGAATCCATGAAGGAGCAATTAAGGATTATAGAAAATTTGTCAAGCGGACATGTTCTGAAAGAACGTGCGTGGACAATTACCCATGCAAGGTAATGCTGTTTTGCATTATAATATATTATAGTATGTTTCCGCAGCTACATGTGGGATGTCTGAAATGCCAAATTGAAGTCGAATTTAATTACACACCATCCAATATTATGAATTTACATGTTCAAGACTTGTTTAAGCAATATCTGCACATATAATCGTTTGTGTAATTAATTAATTGCGTGAATCTGAAAATATAGTAGATTGCATTAGCAAAGGGCGGAGGTAGGCTGTTAAGATCCGATATAAATAGTGCACACTAAACTTTGTCAGTCAAACATATTTTTGTTTTCATTGAAATAAGACTACAATGTGTAGATAGTGTTTGTTAATTTTTACAATTCAATTAAACCTTGCCCAATCCAATTACATCCATGTGACAGTGACGTCCCTAGACAAAATTCTACCCCTGGGCGGCGTCAAAATGCCGCTCCATTTATTATACAGTATTTTTTATCATCTGTGTGCGTGTCGTTTCTGGTCACCAAGGACGTCAAAGGGCAACAGAAGTAAACTAGACATCGCAAATCCGACAAAAAATACATTCGAGTAACTGCTGCCCCCAAGCGATGCTCAATCTGCCTACCCCTACGGGACGTCACTGAAGCCATAGTAGTTAATAGTCAAAAAATATTCATTTATCCATAAAATATCTAAAATTAAGCCATTAAATCATGTATAATTTCAAGTACTTTGTAGATAAAAGAATATTTTTAATCTATTATGGTTTGCTTTAGGCAGGGTTTGATTGGATTTTAAAAACCACCTGCAAATTGTATTTTTAGTTCAATGAAAACAAAGAAGTATGACTGGCAATGTTTATTATGCATAATTTATATCAGATCTCAGCAGTTTACCTTTCGCCACTGGTGGAATGTCTTAGTAGAAGTGTGAAGTTACCTTCAAGTAAACCTGCAATGCCGTCACTTGTAGCTAACTTAATCAGTAGACCAGAGGTCCTTTTCTTTGCTTCGATTTCATTAATTTTGGCTACATCTCTATAGAAGAAGACTTATTTCAACATACTCACAAATTCTTTCATCTAGTCTTCTTGATATATTTGTATACGTAGACGACTCGAGGTTCTACTATATTTGAAGTCCGTCAGCACGATTTTATGTCGTTTGGATTGGGTCATAAAATAATAAAAAAGCCCGGCTTCAGAACCTTGGTCCAGGGCAACTGGCCTTCATTTTCTATTATATGAATCAATTCTATGATTGCTACATTATTGTCTCGATTGTCTAACGCTGAACCTTGAATCCATTTCATAGATTCAACACGATCAATTTGACGAAGCGCTCCTTGGGGGATTTGAAAGCCCAATGGTCCCTTTTGAAAAACGGAGCCACAAAGAAATACATAAATTTCAATGGATTCAAACGCCCCAGCGGTGCCCGCAATCCCGATCAGCTGATCCTCAAGGCGGAGCAAGTGGACCTCACGGACGCTGACGATGACGAGATGCCTCCCAATGAAAGTAACACCACCAATGAAACTGTGAGTTAGTTTGGTGACAATCATGATTAGTAACTAATAATGTCATGGTTCCCATGTACAGTCCCGGCAAAAATTCATATGTTGTTTTTCTTTGTATGTTTAGACCCAGAGTATGGACCTAATACGTTCAGCAATTGGCTAACAACCTCTATTCTCTGGCGACCCATTTGATCTTAGATCGAATATGGTAAAAAAAAAAAAATAAGGCTATCAAAGCAGTATCAATATTTTTTCATTCGGTATGATAGTCGTATTTCTCTATATGTCGTTTTTCAATGTGTGTTTGGGCCCAGAGTGTGGACTTTATAGGTTGATCAAGTGGCTAACATCTATATCTTGTAAAAATAAAAATCTGGTAACTTTATCTTCCACTTTGTGAAGGCCCACACGATCCTCTTAGTGTACGTCCTGAGTGGCAGCGTTCGGCGCAGCGTTGAGCGTTTTGCGCAACTCTTAACGTATAACCGTGTGTGAAAATGTTCGTAGACAATGTCTTTTTTTTGTTTATACATTTATACGGTTATACGTTTGAGTTGTGCACAACGCTCAACGCTGCGCCGAACGCTGGCACTGAGGCCTCACACTTAGGATTGATGTATGTATGTATTTTATCTATTCACTATAATGTTTATAGCCTACCTACTTTAAAAAGTTACTCCTCACCTCAGTAATGCATGTAAAGGTAGAAGTCCACAGAAACGCAGGTAGAAGGAGGTTCTCTTGGTAACGCAACCTTCATAGATGCTCCATTGTATGCGTTATTGAATTTTGATTTCTTCATGGCTACCAGAAACATTTTTTTGTAGTACGAAAATATTCCTCTTGTCATTGTCAATATTCTTTGAATGTCTCTCATTATTTTAAGATGGAAATACTCGATCTCGATACAGCACTCAAACTCTCGACTCAACTCGAGGCAGAAGAGCGACTCCAGACACAAGAGGCCCGCCTGGCCCGTGTCCGCAACAATAACACACATAGGATCAACAAGGTTAGTAAAGCGTACACTGCTGCTTCTTAAGTGGATTGGATACCGCATGGGATCTGCGAGAATCTCTTGTCATTCACCGGGGTTCTCACTTTTTGCCGACTCCTCCTGTGGGTCTATTCTATGCTTATCGACCGCTAAAGTGATAAATATTATCAAACTTAGGGTAGGTGTGTATCAAAATATTAGCACTTATTGTAACAATTACACTAAGTTGGTTTTTATTGTTGCAATAAGTGATATATTTTAACAGCACCTATCTTGCTGCTGTTAAAATATCGCACTTATTGCAACAATAAAAACCAGCTTCGTGTAATTGTTACAATAAGTGCTAATATTTTGATACAAACCTACCCTAAGTTTGATACTATTTATCAATTTAGTGTTCGATAAGTATAGAATAGACCCACAGGTCCTGCAAATGGTAGCCACCGGCCTTTTATGCTTAGTACATCTGCCCGTAAATACGTCATAAAGTTGCTTGTAAATTTTGTCTCAACTATACCCAATATGTCAATCGACTCATAGGTTATGAACACATGCCATTGCATGCACGGGATCCAATTATAGAGTATACCTTTGTCTTATTTATTTCATTTTAGTCTTTGATGGGCATTAATTGGCCCAAACAGATTTGGGATTTGTTGCGTGTTTGTGATGATGCTGAACGATGATGAGTGATGAGTGTTGTGAAGAGCGAAGTATGAAGACTGGTTTAATTACGGATTGACACGTACAGTTTACATAGGTACAGTGGTGACAGTTATACACAATATAGTAATACAAGCATGGCCCCCACATCCTGAAGCGGGCCCCCAGGCTAAAATGTTTGGCGGGCCCCCTTACCTTTCGCTAAGGATAAAGGCAGTGTGGCGCGCTGAAGTAGCATTTTGCAAATCGTGTACGTGGTAAAATTATGGTGTATTTTTAGCGATTTTTTGTATTTTTAATATGTACATCCATTAAAATAAAGTTAAAATTGCATTGTACAACCAAATATTTTTAATTATTAAGATCATTGTACCTTTTTATTTTAAATACTTTTTTGAGCAAATTTGTGATCTATGTTTATCTCACTTATCTGGTCGACTCATCACGCCGGGTCCTTCCTGAGCCCGGGCCCCCAGGCAAGAGCCCTGTCAGCCCCCCCCTTGTGAGGGCCATGAATAAAAGATAAAAATGAGAGAGATATTTAGCCCGAGGCACAGTGATACAGTGACATTTCCATTTAATTGTTATTAATGTTTAATGGCTATTTATTGAAGCCATCACAATTGAATAATGCTGACACTGAATATCTCATGAATTTCGGTCAACTTACTTTATTGAGTATTGAAGAAATGCATGTTAACCCTTTGCGGCCCAAGACCTTAAATTAATGAAGTAAACGTTAAAAACAGTTTCATAATAACATGTATTTATTATAAATAAAAAAATATTTACATATACAGTCGATCTTGGTTATTACGAGGAAGATGGGACCGACTGAATTTGCTCGTTATAAGCGTTATTCGTTATATTAGAGAATAGGTCACATAACACAAAAAATCGCAATTCAAACAAAAATACACAATTAGAATTTTTCCCCGAAATAAGCATAGGATCCATAAACTACAAAATAAGTTGTATATTGTAATGAACGCTGGTTGGTACCTACCGACTTCACAAACCTTGGATTTTTAACATGGAATTTCAACCATATGCGTGGATACTTTTTCAATATTGTCGGCGAAGCAACCAATTACGTACGTACTTAGACACTTAACTAGTGTCATAAACGCAATCCGACCCCGGCGGCATCCTGTCCAGTCGGATTTTTTTGCTTAGGGTTGAAATATTTTTAAACAATTGACACATTAACAGTTTTAAGAAAATTTTTGACGATATTTTAGCTCGGTATATCCGATAAGGAGCTCGACATAAAAGTGAATAAATGTATGGAGAAAATCAGAAACTAAAATGTGCACGAATGTTTCCTCGTTACATCCGAGATCTCGCTATGTCCGTGATCGTAAGAACCGAGCTCGACTGTAGTTCAGTTATTAAGGTGGTTATACGTATTAACGACTGGGCAACTAGAACAAAAAAACATATATTTAACGCATAGAAAGTAGCAACTAAATGTATGTAATTTAACATGTTGAATTGAATGGACTTTTAATGAATTATGTTTACAACTACATAATATAAACAATACTTAGAAAGACTTACCAGACATATTATGATGTTTTAAATATAGTATAATCTTTGCTTGAAATCTCTTCATGTGACAGCACTCAAAATATCTAACATTGGTATAATGATTTGGGTAGAAATCTGTTGCAGCACAAAAATAATAGTGGGTAGTTTCTCAGTGAAATCACTAAGTAACAGAGGGTTAAGGTGATACATCAGTGAAACGGCAAATAATTTTCAACTATAGGCGCGACGAAATTTTGGACTCGCTCGCATTCTGAGAGAAAACGTCGAGCTGGAAACACGTCACTTTGTTTCGTGATGGCGACGGGCGTAATAATTCTTAAATCGTGTAAAGATGACTAAAAACGTTACCCATTTGCTTTAAAAAGAAAACATGTCAATGAATATATTATTATTGTTACTAATAGAACAATAAACAGAACATAAAATGGACGTATGTTGGATTTATATGACAAATTATATTTCGTTTGGCATGCGTCATTTGCATCCGCGACCCGCAATTCGCGCATCGCCTAGCCACGATCTTTTTAGACCGTGCCTCAACTGATGTACAACCTTAAGGAAATGTATGTAATAAACAATATTATTTTTGCCATTAGTGTTTCTCATTGAGTAAGCGATAATTGATACCGCTGACAGTCGGTGAAAATGTACATAAGAATAATTGAATAATATTTTGAGATCGATACTTCTATCTCGCGGATCTATACTGACAATCAATGATTGGTTCCCGCAGGACTCATCGGTTGCCACACAGATAATAGATGTATGTTTTTTGTCTTGAATTTCAGAGTGCTGCAAACAATAAGATGGATAAGAAATTGTTCGAGTTGGAATTGCACAGGAAAAAGTTAAAAATGAACTATGATATTCACATGGAGACTTTGAAGAGTGTCATCCTCGAACGTCAGTTGAAATTAAAATATATCGCCGAGTACAGACAGAGGCAGCTGGAGGAAATGAAGGAGGAGAGGATTGTGAAGTTGTCTATGATGAAGGAAGAGTGGCAGTGGAAGAAGGAATTGTACAAATTGCAGAGGGAAAATATGTGAGTATATTAGATAGTGTTATGTGTGATAATAATATGATAGATCAGGGGTTCACAAAGTGGGTCCCGCGTGACTCTTTGATGTGTCCTGCCAGATTTAATTTAAATCTGTATTATTTTTTATTCTTCATATCGAATATTAAAAATTACATTTCAAATTAAATATCCTCTGGCAAGAATGAATGGTCAGACACTTGTTTTAAATTTGTGAAAAAACATTTTCTAAATTGAGCATTAATAAATCAAAATTGACAGATAACTATATCGCATCTATCTTGCGTATTAACACAAACACAATTTGAGCCTAGATTGTAGGATTTAGTTTCAAACAAATAATTGCATAAATCACATGGTGAAAAAATTGAAATAAGTATAAGTTTACACAATGAAATATTTTTGTATTTATGTTTTTTACAAAATATTTACAAAAGAAAGAGCGGCCCGCCAAATATTTTTGATTTCAAAATTGTCCCTTTGACGAAAAAGTTTGTGAACCCCTGTGATAGATTATTGAGTCGCATATTTGAATACGGCATTTAGAAAATTAACATATTTATTCCGATGCCTGCTTATATTGGAAACCCAGCAGGTCTATTTCAACTATATAACACCATTTCCGTTATCCGAAATAATTCCAATATGTTACGGACATATTCTGTGTGCTAAACAGTTACCTATCTAAATGATGAATCTTTGAGTTGTTGCCCGTGTTTCACCTGAAGTTTGAACTTGTGGTGCTTCAGGCGATATCGTGTGCTATTGCTGATATCACTATAAGACAGCTCAATCGGTTGTCTAATTAACATGCCTGGCATTAAAAGTGTTAATCCAGACTAAATGCATCATAACATTTTTACCCTCAAATTGATAATTTCCAATTCGGTTTAAACTTTTCTGGCTTCGTCGGCTTTGATACTTACTGTACATATTTTGAATTAATTATCTTTTTCCGGGATTTCCAGAGTAAATACTCAGCATTCTCAAGAGGATGACGCTGCCGTAAATGTATCTGATGCTGCAGAGGTAAAAATAATTAATCTATTTCTTTATGTTAAAATAAGAGATTTAAATATTGAAAGATTGACAATTGAGTAACAATTATCAGTATATAATATTATAAGTATTCTTTTTAACCGGATGGTTGCCAATGGCGTCTTAAGACGCGAACTTTTCCGTGAACGGAACGCCGCTCATACATAAATGACGTCTTTGGACGTCCTGCTTAACCTTAAACAGGAAACGGGGGGTAAATCAATTATTTTAAAGATACAAATATGTTGAACACACAACGACATATCGCACCGTGAGTGTGTAAAACCAAGGCATCTGCAAATTTTTCAATTTCGAGATTAAATGCAAAACAACTGCATAAGTCGTGAATTTGATAATGTAAAAGTGAAGTAACTGTAGATATAAACCAAATATTATGGTTTTTTTTAGAAACTCTATTTCTCCTAACAAAACGAAGACTTCAAACCCTAATACATATATCCAAAATATGTCTTTTGCAGATGCCTTGGTTTTACACTCAAGGTGCAATATATTGGGAATGTCGTCACATACTCGGAATTGAAACAGAATTCGTTTTTACCACTTGAAACATGAATTGATTTTATTTTGTTATGGCCCAATGACAGCATTGTAGTGAAACATTAGTGTATTTAGTTATAGAAGACTAAAATGCCAAAACACCCGGGCTTTGAGAAAATCGTATAAAAGCATTGTAACTTCACCGAGACTCGAAATTGAGGCCACCGGTTGAAAGGTCATTGTGTTACGCACTGGACTTATGCCGAATTTGCTATCGATTGCAGAGGTGTCCAAGAGATAGAAACCCCATGTTATGTAAATGAAATGAAAAATCTAATGTAGTGATTGGCCGATGTACCATAATTCGAGAATGATTTGAGTTACCCCATCTCCACCCGCCATGTATATGCAGCCATTTTAGTGCCACACTTCCTTGTCAATCTTGAACTGAATCTTGACTTGCTCTGCCGTCATTTATCTTTGATGACGTGTCCTCTGTACCCGTGTACTGAAACTCTGCCGGAACAGAGGATTTAGGAGTTGAAAGTGATGAATCTAAAGAGGGATCGGAATTATTCCGTCCTCCATATGACTCGGCAAATTTTTCAACTGCCTCAAAGTTGGCATACCTTTTGATCAGCATCTTGGCCACACAGTATTAGTTTAAAATGAATTTTAGAAAATAATTTGATTTACGGTGAATTTCGAATTAACCATGTTCATATTAACCACTTCCCAGTTAGATTTTGGTGAGAAAGAGTGTCTAAAAATTGTCAGATATTTTTTTAAACATTTTTTAAACAATTTATTAATAATTTTATTTTTACGTTTGTTTTACTTTTTTTCACATTAAATTAACACTTTTTTACAATATTTAAAATTTTATGAAAAATGTCAAATTTTCTTTTAACGTTTTATTTTAAATTGTTTACATGTTTTTTTACATTTTATCACAACAGATATGTAGGTTTATGGTTTATGTTTTTTTGGTATGGTAAATTTTGAAAAATTCAATACACAACCCTACATCACAATCTCGTCTCCTTCCGTATTCGTTTGTCGTTTTCATTCATATGTGAGCAGCATACTTTGCACGTCTAGTAGGCCTTTCTTTATTCGCCGTAGATGGTATTGGTTGGTAACTAAAATGAAGCTAATAAGTATGAATAATATATACTTATTTTTTACGAACTTACTTCTAAAATGTGCTCAAAAGTAACTAAATTCAAATTACAATAACATGCGACATACCTAACGCAAAAATAACTATCAATGAACAATGAAGTCATTGACTAATCGTAATATACTAATATACACAGGCCTGCTCTGCCCGGCAGTAAATAAAGCTTTTATTATGTCATATGGCTCATATATCACTCAAATACCAGTCAAAACAAATAATATACTGTGACAAGTTGAAATACGATCTTCCCGAATGTAGCTTGTGATAAACATTCCTGTCAAGTTAAGAAAAAAAACGATCGAGTGAGACTCGGGCTAGTCAGTGTGCAAAGCAAATCCGCGCCTGAGTCACACTCGGGATAAACAGTCAAGTGGTTAAGGGTTTTTTTTACTGTATACTAATTTAAAATTGTTTTTTTCCTAGCCCTCTTCTGGTAAGCCTGACGACTTACCACGTGGAAATAATGCAAAGAGAATCAAATTGGGATCAATACATATAGATTGGCTCAATTGTGGTTTATCAGGATTCAAAGACATATTGGCTGGGGAGGAGAGGAAACCATATGTGCAGCAGTTTGAAGACAAGTTGAAACTTATCAAAGACAACCACTCACTTCAAACAGCGAAGGATAAAATTGATGTCATTATGCAAGAGGCTATATCTGGCGTTTACGAATTAAAAGAAGAATTGCAATCTTGAATATAAAGTCATCTTATTTTTATGTTTAAATGTTCCTTTTCACAATTCTTCATATTTTTTTGTTATATTAAAAATTTAATACAGATACATTTCACATTTTTACTACGTTATGATTTTAATGTTAATGTGTGTAAAGAATTGTACCCTTTTTGTGTCACATGTAAGCGAAATAAATAGATATTTTAATTTGTAGAAATAGCTTAGATTGAGAAAACCATTTTTAACTAAAATTTAATTGTACATACTATACATTAATAATGTAAAAGAAATATAAAAAAGATACACCAATTAATTTCTAAGCAAGAGTATAGAGTTGGATTTAATATTTTATACTATATATACATACGATGGCAAAGTGGCCGAATATTTAAAAAAAAAATAATATAAACGGTGGTAATCGATTTTGAAACTAATTGGCTGAATTTGAAATTATAGTGGAATATCATAGTAGAAATGTGAAAAATTCTCTTCAAATGAACAAGTAATGCGAAGTCACATGTAGCTAACTTAATTAGTAGACCAGAGATCCTTTTTTTGCTTCAATTTCATACGTTAAGGCTACATCTCATCAATCAATATCTTTGACTGAAAGCTTATTCTACCTACATGGTAAATTAATGAGTGATACCTCTATCTTCATAACATCTTATGTATCCAGATGTAGTGGTACCGAAAATAGTCTGAAGGGAAGTCAGAAGAACAGCGGCAGTCGAGAGATTACAGATGGACTTGGATAGTAATGTCAACAGTGATGTAAGCCAGCTCGCACATCTAAACTCGCCTCGTCTGCGACACAGCCATAAATCAAACCTTATAGGAATGTCACACTCATATTGACGATTGTAACTTCTCGAAACGTCAAAGCCGTCAAAAAAATGAAACACCGAACAAAAATGCCATCACACGCCGAAACAGTGATTATTATGTATTATATCTTCTGAAGTGGCCTTTCCTTGTACAATTATATGTACGTATAATTATATTTTAATCTCTTGGAATGAGTAAATATTGGTGTGTTCGTCTGTCATTTATAGGAAACACAGCAACCGGTGACGTTTGTATTAGGATGGTCAATTCGTAGCGGTTGCAACTGCAACCTAATGGTGGCCGACGGCAAGCGACCTGCAGCCCGAGTCGCTTGCGATTTATTGCTAGCAACACCAGATCTTTTTCTCAAACTAAAATGTTGCATTCCACCAATGTGTGGAGCCGCATTTGGTAACGATATAATGCAGACGTGACAAGTTTAGATGTGCGAGCCGGCTAAGAGTTATTGACTGGTATAGGGACACAGAACCGGGCTGGCTGGACGAAAATGGTTAGATTCTACATCAATAGCATGTATCCGCGGATTGTACATGTTGAAGATCCTCGCTATGCGCACCTGCACACGTGCGTTTCATTCATTCTGGCTACATCTCTATAGGAAAAGAGTTTTCCTTGTCTAACATCTTTGGGTAAGACTCATTTTTATTTTCAATGTGTGTCAGAAGTCTTCAAGTGCCTTAAGAGCATACTTTAGTGAAACAACAAATAATTTTCAGCAATAGGTGAGATGTAATTTCGCATGCGTTATCAGTCGGAGAGTGATAGTCGATCTGTGAGCATGTCAATTTGTTTTGTGATGGCGTCGGAGGAATTAATTGTTAAATCGTGCAAAGATGACTAAAAAATGTTACGTATTTACTCGAAAAACAAAAAATTTCAATGAATATATTATTATTATTACTTAAATAACAATAAACATATCATTAAATGGACGCATACTGAATTTTTATGACAAATTATGTTTTGTTCGTTACACGCCGTTTCGACAATCTGCGCGTCGCGTAGTCATGATCGTTTTAGACCATGCCTCAGCTGAAGTATACCTTTAACCCATTGAAGACAATCGGCTCTAATTTGATGCCGCTGTTGACTAAATAATTCTGTACAATTGACGTTCATCTTTTCACCATGTGGGGTTGAGAAATGGACGATGTTAGCGACTTGCTCAACCTATTAGATTCATACTCTGTCTCTAACCAAACACAACATGTGATTTGTCAGACTCAGGATTCGAACTTGGGATCTACGACAATATAAGAATACTTGTAAGCCGCTCGAGCATATTGGGCGTCAAAATATTACTTTTATCTACATATTATTTAAAAATAGAATTATAAATTGAAGTGTTTCAATACCTACACAAGTTTTTAAAAAATATTGATTGCCGGTAAATATTGATTTGAATGATTAAGTACATTCATTTAAAAACTGCAAGCATGTGTTGCTGAAATTTATTGTTTTTGTGCTAAATATAATGTTAGTTGTAATTATTTTTAGTTAATTCAGTAGAAAATATGGTTAACTATGTTGTGTTTAAATTTGGTAGCCGTACTGAGAAGCAACATGATGGTGTAATGATCATAGTTAAGTTAATAATAATTAAATTGAGGTTCTACTGAGCGTCATACGTAAGAAACACGGCTTGCTGAATAATAGCCTTTATATTATTACTCTGTTCTTATCTGTTCAATGGAAGCCAGCAGCAAACAAATTTTGGAAATAGCCGATATACTGGATTATTTGTTAGGTTAGGTTATCATTCTTGAATTAATGAATTTTGCCGAAACCAGCTAGGAAAATGCCGCTGTACCTGTCTGGCTTCCGACCTTGTACCTAAAAAAGTAATACTGGTTTTAGATAACCCTTGTCAAATCCACTAAAAAAAAATATTTGACTATAAGTCCAATTTAATCTGTATTCAATGGGTTAATCCAGCGATTTCCAAACTGGGAGGCGCGGAGTGTTGCAAAGGGAGACGCGAAAAGTTTAACACATGTGGCCACAGGTTTGCAGTTTGCAAATGCATAGTTTATAAAACGGCCGCTAGTTATAAGCTACATAAAAATACAGTCGTATAAAAGTCGTGCAAACCTGTCTGAAAATATGGAGACTAATTTTATAATACCTCACTTCTATACTATTGTGAAGCACGCTGGCTATCTCGTGAAAAAATGAAATAAAAGGGTCCAATCATAATGTTGAAATTTGAAGCAAATTTGTTCAGGAACGATAATTTTGTTGTTAAAGTTGTCTATTTGGTTGAAATTTAAAAAAAAATTAGTGAATAATCAATGCAAGGACCACTAATGCATTCTGTTCTAAAAAGACATTGTGAAGGCATTCATAAAAAATTGGAGCTTTGGAAATCAAAATTACAAAAAAAAAATAAGTTGGTCATGTTACAAGTTTTAAATGATTTCTGCGGCAGATATATGGAAGCAAACAAAAATCTAATCATTGAGTTCATGGTTAGTTTGCTAATGCACTTTTCACATTATTTTATTAATAGTAAAAGAAATATGTGGTTGTGCATTGCAATTTGATGTGATGCATAAATGATGATTGATATACTTAAATGATAATTCCCTGTATAATTTAGGAAACACTACATTAGAGCACCACACTGCCCTTAACCTCAGTGATAGGTAGGTGGCACCGCCAAAGATCCTGGCCTGGGGGCCCGCTTCAGGATGTGGGGCCCATGATAGAATCCATTTGTCAATGAACGATGATTTAAAAATGAATATAATAGTAGTAAAACCTTGTTTATTTAATGAAATAAGGAGGGGAGGCGCCAAGAATAGATTTTTTTAAAAGGGAGGCGTAGTAACATAAAGTTTGGAAACCACTGGGTTAATCCATCACTGATAGGTGGTTTTTTTACTGAAATTGATAATGTAAAACTTGATCAATAGAGAATAGATAAGAAATTAAAAATAACATATGATATTTTGTAGTACATATCCTGTTGAGATATTAAAAATAATCATTTTTGATAATCTCTTATGAGTTTAAATAATTTAATCAATACGATCACGACCTATTGTTTGAAATCACAAGCTTCTTCATACAATAATAGATAGTTTCAAATTGTCATCTGAGTTGAAAGCACACATTATTAACCTGAATAAATTAAGAAGAAATTGTAAAATTACCATCGACAATGCGTTTCGTATTGGTTCTCTGTTTCCTAGCGTGCTGCACAGCATCGCCGGTGGTAAAATTTAGTAAGTAACGCATTAAAAACTTATTAAATGTATAATATTATCTTAAACTAAACGGTGGACAAAGTTATGCTAAATATGTAATATTTCAGTCGAGGCAGAATTATTTTAGGTATTGAGACCAACTTATGTAAGTCGATTTGGTGTAGGCAATTAAAAAAAGTTGCACATATTTTTATTAAGGCTAAGGCTATACCTCAGCTGAGGCATGATCTAAAAAGATCGTGACTAGGCGATGTGCGGATTGTGCAAATGACGCGAGCGGAACGAAATATAATTTTTTCGTTTTTTAGTCATCTTTACACAATTTAAGAATATATTCCTCCGACGCCATCACAAAACAAATTGACATGCTCACAGGTCGACTATCACTCTCCAACTGGCAACACGGCCGAAATTACGTCCCACATACTGTTGAAAATTATTTGCCATTTCACTTATGTACGCTCTTAAGTATATTGTTATATATAATTTTTTGACGTCGTAGCGCTCATGACTCCGGATCATGATCACTGTGGAATAAGTGGGCATTCTGGATCTGTCTCCGATATTTTTTAGATATGCGGTTGGGCGTATCACAGTTCACCATGAGTTGTTGTATCAAAAATAGATGACCGTATAGTATTTAGATCAAATTCATGTCTAAATAAAACATTTAAAAAATACCTAAATGAAACCACTGGAATACATGGGAAAGGCTGAAGAAAATTGGTAGATACGTAAATAAAAAATAATATAATGTCCGCTGGAGATAAGCTGGTGCATATAGATACCACACGGCACCTCCAAGAATCCATGTTGCTTGCCAGTCTTCTTGCGTCATTCTAGGTCGTACCAGGATCCTGTAGCTTCGCTGTATACACTCTATAGATAGTATTTAGCAGCCTTCCAGGACTTCATAATTCACTTGGCTTGAAGAACAGGCAAGCTAGATTGAGATTCTCTTCGGGTATCCGTAGCACTTGGCCGAGAGAAATCCAAATTAGCCTCTCCACTCTCAGCATGATGAGTGTTTAGTTCGTTCTCTTATCTCCTCGTTACTCCTAAAGTCATACACACCCAGTATCCATCGCAAACACCTGTTCTCCAAGCTCAGTATACGGTTGGTCTGAACCTTCTTAAGTTGCCATGTTTCGCTACCGTCAGAATGCAAACGTCGAATTGGCGGCATTTGGTTTTGAAATTTTATTTATTTATTTAGAAAGAGTATTACGGCATTACAGCGATTGGCCAATGCGCCATAATACATAATTAATACAAAATTATAAAAATGACTTAATTACAAAATAATAACCAGTATAACAAGAAAGTAGTAAAGACAGTACGTGGGTATTCTGCGAATAAGCATTAAGTCAAAAATACTAGTTTTGAGATAATCGAGTTTGAAAGTTTGGACGGTCTTAACTTGTTTTATATATATAAAAGGCAAATTCCTTTCTGCGATATTGCTTTGAGTATGACTTAGTGCAGTTTCGCACGCAAAATTTTGTGAATATAGCATGAGAATGAGAGAAGCAAATGCACTAAGTCCCTTTAGTGCCTTTTCTCTGAATTGATGTATGTCTTTTTGACTTATAACATAAATTATCTTCGCCAGTTTTATAGATATGACTGTGTGTTTTGTAGACTATAGAGCGTACTCTTAATAAGATTACCTCATCATTAAGTCAAAACAGCAAAATTTTGACTTAGTGCTTTTTCGCAGAATCATCATCATCATCAGGGGCGCGACAACCCGGTGTGGGTCCTGGCCTCCTCCAACAGCTCCCTCCACCTGTCCCTATCCAGTGTGGCTGCTTTCCAATTTGGTACCCCCAGAATACGGCAGTCACTGGCAGCTCCATCTAACCAGCGAATCTTTGACCTCCCTCTTCTTCTACGTCCTATTGGATTGCTGGACATCACTCTCTTTGCTGGTTCATTGTCATTCATACGGTGCACATGACCTAGCCATCGCAGTCTCCCAATCTTAATTGATTGAACTGCGCTGCAATCTTCGTACAGTCCGTAGAGCTCAGCATTATATCTTCTCCTTCAATTGGTGCCATCCCTGATCGGTCCATATATACGGCGGAGAATTTTTCTTTCAAAGATGTTCAGGGCTCGTTCATTTCGCAGAGTTAATGTCCAGGTTTCCGATGCGTAGGTGAGCACTGGCTTTACAAGTGTTTTGTAAAGAGTGCTTTTAGTTCGACGAGATAGTAAGCGGGACTTTTTCGCAGAATACCCACGAGTATATCGTCGCTTAAGAAACAACACCGCGGAAGTCAATTAATTAAAATTTTCAGGGGCAAACAAAAACCGTCTCAAAAAATTGAAAATTGATACCTTTTAACTTATTTTTTTTGTGTTTAGTTTTTGAGAAAATTTGAGAAAAAGTTTCTGAAAATTTTAATTAATTGACTTCCGCGGTGTTGTTTCTTAAGCGACGATATGCTTATGTAGATATTAGAGTATAATGATAAATACAATTATAAATCTAACCTATTTAACACATCCACAAACATGACATAGTTAATAAAAAACAAATCAACCTTAATGGTGCCATCAAATAAGTTGATCGCACGATACACAGCATCATGAAACATCACATCTGTTCTACGACGAGGTATCATGAAGACCGTAGTGTTACGAGTGATATTGGTGGGAACATGAAAATTAATATTTGCCAGTGTATACGGATTGTAAATGAACCCACGAAGAAGTAAAAAGAAATGCTTTAAAAGAGCAATCACTCTTCGGGTGGACAGTGATTGCATTGATAGCATACCCAGAAGAAAACGAGTCGGAAAATTAATTTTATTATCTTTATCATAAGGAAAGAATCTGTGTGTCTTTAAGTAGAGAAATCTAAGAAAGATTATCGTATCACATAATATGTGATAGTGTGAATATATTATATTAAATTTATACAAAATTCTGATAGGTGAGGCGTCTAATTACAAAAAGCGACAAGTCCACAATTCGATATTTGCGGGGAACAACGTTTTTATGTTTCAAGCTTCAATTATTTGTTTTCACGTGAGATTATTTCTTCCATTGTATTCTATGTCGAAATTAGAACCAAATGGCAATAAAGATAAACAGCCGATAAACTCTTAAATGTAATAAATATAGGCAAAATAAAATTAGACATAGCGCTACTTGTACCTCACTTTTTAATTTGTTCCGCATAAAGCAGATATTTCCGTGACACTGTCATGAGTATAACGGATGCTACAGCATGGGAGACGCCATTTCCAATATTGAACGTTACCTTATTGGTTGACTTACACACGCGAAATCAACCATGCTTTAAATAATATGAAAGACAAACTTGGCGCTTTTTGTAATAAATCGAGACTTAAAATATTTTTTGGTACTGTTCGGTTATACGGAATAACGCGGAAAACGCATTTTGAAAATAGCCGATAAACTGGATTATTTGTTAGTTTGGGTTAGCTTAGGTTAGGTTAGATTTGGTTAGGTTAACCTAACAAATAATCCAGTTTATCGGCTATTTTCAAAATGCGTTTTCCTCTGTATTCCGTATAACTGAACATTTTTTTTCATAGGGTTTTGTCGCGTTTTGGAATTTATAGATCAATAAACATTGTGTAAAATTATACAAAGAATACGTGCGTATTTTTTCTCGATTTTGACCAAATGTGGACTTATCGCTTTTTGGAATTAGACGCCTCAGGTGAAGTATTAAGTAGGTAACTGAAAAAAAATCTTAGAACAGCTATATCCACGGGACTTGAATTTAAATTTTGTTTCATCTTCAGTATTTCACTGAACATAAGTACAATATTGCATTTTAGTTTTTACTATGTAATATGTATAATATCATTAAATTAAATAATATACTAAAAAATGTGATACCCAACTGTAAATTGAACTTGGGCTGAAAAATTCTACATTCTCAAGTTTAGGTTCCTAACCAAGAGACTGGTGGCATTGAATCTGGTCCATGTAAATTAACCGGTTCTACGTGTTCAGCGAGTTTTCTCGCTCTATGTGCCCGTGATCGACAGGCCGCACATACAAATTTTGCGAGTGATCGCATCAGACTTTAAACTCAAATTACTAGACACTATTCTAATTCAATTAATTCAATGATTGCATCAAAAATTAAACATAAATATTTCTTTTTGATATCAGCTGATGATGAAGGCGCAGAACGTATTCTGAGTGAGACATTGCTGGAGGCCATAGAGAAACTCCGCCAGATGATGAAGGAAGGTGATGCCGATAAAGGAATACCCATTCTGGATCCCTTCAAAAAGGAAACGTTCGCAATGAATGTCAACACCAGCCTGTTGAGGTATTTACTCATCTATTCTTTATTGCTAATGTAAATAAAAACTTAGATACTAGTGGTGTATGGTTTATAAATGCTGTGGATGCAGTGCATCAATTAATTATTTAAAGATATTAATAAGATCAAAAATCTTAATATAGAATATATAATTTTAATAAAAACCGTGAACAGTCGAAATGTGTTCAGTACTCTCTCAGTAATCTGCCGCTCGATTATCCGACAACTACTACAATCCGCCATTATTTTTTCTAATTAAAAGCATAAAATCATGCTCTATATGTCAAATTCAGTTGTCCGCCGCGTGCCTATGTCAGCTGTCAGTCATCGTATTTAACGTTTCTGCGGCGAACAAGCAATAATTTAATCATGGAAAAGCTGTGGCCCTCCATGAATCAAGATGATGAAAACTGGGAAATGGAAGACTTAGTTCCATTAGAAGAATTGATTCAGAGGGCGACTAAAAACTCAGAGCTAACCCGCAATGTTTTAGAAGAATGGATAGCAGAAAGTTCTGAGGAGTATGCTAACTGAAGATGAGCTAAATATATCAAGAGGCTTGGATTCTGAGGATGAAGACAGTACTACAGCTCATACAGTCAAATCAGAAGATGCACTAGCTGGGATTGACGTTACCATTAAAAGGGCAGAGGAAAATAATGCAACCGTCAACAACAATATTCAGGAAAATAACAAACAACACTAAACAACTGGTTGTGTTAAGTTATTTACTGTTTAATATATATTTATAACTTAGTTTCTGTATAATTTAATACATAATTGATTTTGATTATAAATAAAACCGTATCCAATAAATATGGCCCCACAGAAATACCTGGCGGGCCGCATGTGGCCCACAGTTTGCCCAGACCTGATCTAAGCATTTCAATTAATACTCATTCTGTATGGTATTTTCAGTCTCCAAGTGCAAGCTGGTGGAATCCAAGTGAGCGGCTTGAGTGATTTCATCGTTACCAATGTAGACATAACCCTTATTCCACCAGGCCTGAGGTTTGACTTCACCTTACCAATGAGCGTTATTAAAGCAGGTACTATTTTATAGATAACTCCAAGATACCTATTTCAATAATTTTATTAGGCTACGTATGACAGGTAAGTATACGATTTCTGTGGCGGTTAAATTTGCTCCATGAATAAGAAATAATAAAGTTGCATGTGGCCAAAGATTTTGAGAAAAAAACCTTCTTCTATTAAAGATGGAGCCTGAATATATAAAATTTTAACAAATAAAAATAGGTACTTCTGATCTACTGATTAAGTTAGCTACAAATAACTTCGCATTGCAAGTTCATTTGTAGAGAACCTCACACTTCTCTTATGGCATTCCACTATAATTTCTAATTCAACAAATAATTAGTTAATGACATACTTAATTCTACGTGCAGATAAGGTCTAATTAAACCTTTAATAGTTAAATTCATCGGATTGAATAGTGTAAAATTAAAAATCAACTTTAGTTTGACATTTCACGCATCTCGCGTATCGGTGTATGAAAGCAGATATTTGAAGATAAAACCTATGGAAAGATACTCCCTCGTCAATTTTATGTTGGCAGCCAAACGCGATATATTGACCATTATTTTTAAAATGAATAATTACATAAAGCACCGAGAAATGCGTACGTATGTGAGCCGCCATTTTGTTTTTAGAGCTGCCAATGGAAGAAAAAAATTAATAAATATGTATATGTTTTATTAATTTTTAAACGCATTTATAAAACCATTAGTAAAAATTTTGTTGACATTATTATAGTGAAATAAATCTAAAAAATCTATGGATGTACTGAAATATGACTATATTCTATAACATTAGATTGAGAGGTTTAAAAAAATACTATTTTATGTAATAAAAATCCTTTATGCAGTCATAAAATGTTTAAAATAAATATAAAGGATAATAAGGCTTCAAAATTATATAAATAGATTATCTACAACGTTTAAGGAATGTCCAGGGTTATGCTCTGAAAATACCATAAAAGCTCCATTTTGACCTACGTTGGGCATGTGGGCCGTTAACATTGACAGCTGTTCTCTCAGGGATTTTAAGATGATAATACCCAGTTGACATTGTAAATTTTCCTGGAACAATATCAAGCATCGGTTTATTTATCACATACATAAAGATATAGATCATACTAAAAGATGTACAAATAGATATGAAAGATTAACATGTTGAAGTGTTGGAAAAATAAGCATACAATGTTAACATTCTTTGATTTTGAAAGATTATTATCATGTACAAAGAATAGACTAATCTGGAGCATGATTAATAATTGATTAACATTATATTCTATTATCATCATGAAATTACGTACATACGTCACTACAATAATACATCCTATTGCGTATATATTTTAATCTATATCTCGTTACCTTACTTTGAAAAGATTCTAATTGACATTTTGGCCTAAAATGATTTTTTGGTGTGAAAAGGTTCCATCAGCCATCATCATCAGCCGGGGTCAATCCACTGCTGGATGAAGGCCTCCCCAAGCTTCTTCCAACTCTCTCGGTCCTGTGTCGTTCGCTGCCACGTATTTCCGCCGAACTTTACCAGTTCGTCAATCCAGCGGCTTTTAGGGCGACCCTGTGGCCGTTTCGTGCCCCTTGGGTACCACTGGATAACGGCATTTGTCCAGTGGCCGTCCTTTCGGCGAGCAATGTGCCCCACCCATCTCCATTTCAGCTGTTTGGCAACGTCTATTATATCGCGTACTCCTGTCTGCTTCATAACCCATTCGTTTCTCTTACGGTCCTTTCGCGTGATGCCCAACATACACCTCTCCATGCCTCGCCGTGC
Organism: Rhyacophila brunnea; assembly: GCF_057557595.1. Taxonomy (NCBI): domain Eukaryota; kingdom Metazoa; phylum Arthropoda; class Insecta; order Trichoptera; family Rhyacophilidae; genus Rhyacophila; species Rhyacophila brunnea. The sequence goes on along the minus strand of NW_028232904.1, from coordinate 9,588,983 downwards.
GACTCTTAGCCTTTGGACATCTCTCGTGTTGAGGGTCCACGTCTCGCAGCCATACGCTTAAGACACAATGGTAGGTCACTCTTGAAGATACTATTCAGACGTCCAAAAGCACTCCATCCCAGCTTTGTTCTTCGAGCAATTTCATCGTGCATGCTTCCGTCTATGGACACCTGCTGTCCGAGATAGACCATCAGCCATATTCTATCATATACGTTCATTTCAGAGTCATCTATTGTCAAATATGGGAATTAGCAGTATGCCGGAGTTCTATCTACATGTCTTTTTATATTGAAAATATGACCATTTCAAATTTCAAACGCTCATAGCTCAAAACATGGTCAAGTGCAATTAGAACCTTTTTAAAGTAAGGTAACGCTCTATCAAACTGTGCGCCACAAGATCTGTGAAACTGTCTGTATTATTTATAACACTCTATTTATTTAAGATAATCATCGTTGAATTGACCCTCACGTCATCTTATATTTCTGCCATAGACTAATATACTACAGTCGAACTTGGTTATTACGAGGAAGATGGGACCGACTGAATTTGCTCCTTATAAGCGGTACTCGTTATATCAGAGAATAGGTATTTTTGAATGTGCGGTCACATAACAAAAAAAGTCGAAAAAAACATCGAAAATAAAAAATCTGAAAACCATCGTAAAAATCCCCGAAACAAGCATGGTAACACCTCCGAAAGCACGAGGACGGGTTCGTGGCTTTTCCTGTTTTACAAACCTCGTCTTCTTCGGTTAGCTCAGTAATGATGGTGTCCGGAGTGGTGTTAAAATTATTAGTCTTCGGGATAAGGAGTAGTGTAAATGATACCCCTTGTTATTTTATTGAAGTTTATTTCCGTTTTTAAAGTTACAATCGTTTTAGGTATTCTTTCGTTATTAAATTTTAAGTGAGTCTCTCAGAACCTTCCAGTTACCAAGTTTGGACGCTAACTGATTTTACTCTCGGGGTTCTCTTTTTTAAAATTCCTCCGAACCCACGCCGACTCACCAAAGAACTCTCGTGATTGGCCAAATCCGATCAGATGATCTTTGGATTTGGCGAATCACGAGGCAGACTTCGGCGCCGGCGCGCGAAGATTTAAGCGTTGCACAATGCGCGGCAAAATTATAATATTTAAATTCTTATTTATATATTTTTTTTAGTCTTAAAATTATCGCTTTTATCCATCATCATTTACACTTCAAAATTTATCTTAATTACACCTCCGCCCAGTATGTGATTTTCACGCACCGGACGAAGGCCTTTACCTATGAATAAAATATTAAGCAGTTGAGCAAGGAATCAGATTAGGTGTTTTGTAAAGCCGTTTCTAGAGGTCAGGGTTACGTTTCGGCTTATAACTAATAAATGATTATTTTACACCGGGAGAAGCCCGCCTGTAACTGGGATGTGTCAATGGCGTTCATAAACTACAAAAGAAGTTGTTTATTGTAATGCACGCTGGTAGGTACCTACGGACTTCACAAACCTTGAATTTTTCAACCATATGCGTGGATACTTTTTCATTATTGTCGGCGAAAACAACAATTAGACACTTAACTAGTGTCATAAACTTAATCCGTCCCCCGGTGGCATCCTGCCGATTGTATTTCATTGCTTAGGGTCGAAATATTTTTAAAGGATCAACCCATAAACAGTATTTTAGCTCGGTATATCCGATAAGTTGCTCATTATAACAGTGAATAAATGTATGGAGAAAATCATAAACCAAATGTCAACAAATGTTTCCTCATTACATCCGAGATCTCGCTATGTCCGAGATCGTAATAACTGAGTTCGACTGTATATATATTAATTTCTGCACTATATTGGTTGTTCGATGGAAGGGATATAGTGACATAGGTAGAGATATTTCGTGTTCTGTTTTGTTATTATTGTTACCAAATCTACACTCTACAGTGGCAGGTGGAGGCAGGATGTTAAGATCCGACATAAATAGTGCACACTAAACTTTGTCACCCAAACGTATTTGTTTTCATTGAACTAAGACTACAATGTGTAGATAGTGTTTGTTAAACCCTGCCTATTCCAAGCAACAGTAGATAATATCGTCTCTGTTCTGGCAGAACACACTAACTGGAGAATACTAGTTTTGAGTAATTTGACTTTGAAGTTGTTAAAATGTTTGAAATGGTCTATCATGTGAGTTTATTAAGTAATCGTAAAAAGGATGACTTTAAAATAAAGACTGTTTATTTATTATGAAGGTTTCCAGACGGTAAAGTTTGAAATAAGGAACATTTTGGTATAACTAACTCAATATGTCATTTTTTCGAATTAGTGTCTTCTGCCAGAAGAGTGACGATGTTCAAAAAAGATTTGTATATCTATCTATCTACCATACATCATTTTATATATTATATTAGATAGAAGAATATATTGAATATTATTACTAATCAACCGACTCGAAATTTAAATTCTAATGGATTTAAGTTTTGTACTATTCCATTTGAGTTGTTTTTTTGCAACCCGGGATTCGCCTTTCGGCATCTTCAGGCACTATGTGCTCTCATCAACAGGTAAATACACACTGACAACGAATACAGTCAATTCTAACTTAAGCCTCAATTACATTGAGCTTATTTACGAGCTGTTTATTGGCGAATTTAAAAGCGGGCGATTCAGCTACTGCGATTTGATGATTACACACAAAACTTTCCATTCGCTGAGAAGCCACAAGCCAGTGACTATTTTGACAAAATGTAGTTCGTTTTTTTACCAGGAGGTTGGTACTGCGCTCTACTGCGCAGACGCAGTAGGCCCACACGCCGGCGTGTAGCGTGTAAAGTTGACCGGCTTTCAACTTTTCTCAGTAGAGTGTTAACAACCTGCATATTAGCTTATTCGATGATTACACTGGACGACTTTATAGGCAGATTGTAAATTCGCCAATAAACAGCTCGTAAAGAAGCTCAATGTAATTGAGGCTTTACTGGAACTTAAATGGAATAGTACAAATCTTAAATCCATTAAAATTTTTATAGAATAGATTTCCAATCTGTTTGTGTCAAAATGATTAGCTTTTAGCATTATTTACCATTCATAACATAATATTATCTTTTTCAGATACGTACACGTGCAATGGCCATGTATTCAATGCGCTCCCCATATACGGAAAGGGAAATGCTTAGTGAGTATTTTTATTCTGATTCCTCTCTATTTACAATCATTTCTTATGACCTTATAGCTCAATTACATATGTGTGAATTTATTGCTGGCAGTAGTTTGTCGCGACCATAAAATTAAAAGAAAAATGTAAAAACTCATTGTCGTGCAAGTTGCAACACTGCATACAACGATCAAAAAATTTAAGCAGCTTTTAAATTTCCTCATGATAGTAGCGAAATGCACAGTAGAACGTTAGTGGTGACGAAATATACAAAATTCACTGCATAGCACATAACAACAGTGTCTTGCATATACTTGAAAAATGAGATTAGTGAGACAATCGGCATTTTTGTGTGTAAAGAGCATGGCCCCCACATCTTAAAGCGGGCCCCCAGGCCAAGATCTTTGGCGGGCCCCCCTATCCATCGCTAGGGTTAAATGTAGTGGGACGCTTAACAGAATAGTTTTCTAAATGTTGTTTCTCGTAAGATCAAGAGTGTTCGGGTATTTTTAACGATATTTTTGTATTGTTGAATAAATACACATGAATTATGAAGTCGCATTACACGACTAGGTATTTTAAAATGTTAATATTCTCTCCCATTGGCGCAATCTGTGATGTGTGTTTATCTCACTTATCAGGTCGACCCATCACCCCGGGGCCCCTAGACCCCGGGCCTCCATGCTAGAGCCTTGTCAATTCCTTGTGGGGGCCATGGTAAACAGTCATTGTTGTGAAAGTTTAATTTTCACTCTTTTGCTGACAGTAAATTCATGCATGTGTGTAGAGAAGCATAAAATATTGAATTACATTATAATATTATCTAAGTAACCTAAAAATTACATACATATATAAAAATAGTATGATAGTTGTGAAAATTTTATTTAATGAGGCATTGAACATCAGTGGCAAAGGGTGGAAGTAGGGTGTTGAGATCCGTCATAAATAGTGCACACTAAACTTTACCGGTCAAATTTATTTGTTTTCATTAAACTAAGAATACAAATTGTAGATGGTGTTTGTTAATTTTTACAATTCAATTAAACCTTGCCTAATCCAAGCCATACAGTTAGTTTTTAGGTTAGTTTTTACTCGTAGTCCAGTGCGTAACACACTGGCCTCTCATCTAACGGACTCAGGGTCAATTCCTGGTGAGGTCACAATTCATGTGATTTTCTCATAGCCTGCGTGTTCATGTGATTATTTCACTTCTACTGTTTCACAACAATATCATTCAGTGGGCTGTTGTAGTGTAGAGAAGAATAATATATAATATAATAATTATTCTTTTTACTCAAAAAAAATCATTTTTTCTGACAGCTTGGTCTCTTGATAACGTTAGCGTTGTGAAAACTTATTTAAATTATTTTTTTTCGTGTTGTAATACATCGGTGATGTGTTTTGTTCGTTTCAGCTTCGAAGTCAGTGACCTGATGATTGATGGACACGCAAAGGTGACCATCAAGGGTGACAACGTCCAAGTCAAATCCATGAATCTTGGCATCAATCTTGGAAGATTAATGGTAACTGAATATAGTAGAATCTCACTAATCCGGGGAATAATAGTGGCACAAGTCCAAATTTGTCATTTTTGAGTGAAGTATGCAGAAATGTTCCAAGATATCATTTCTATCCGCACAAATAGCGGCATAATTCTTAAAAATGTAATGGTGGGCTTAAAAGCATTTTTGTCATTATCATATTATAACATTTTACTTGAATTCAAGCAGAAATAGTGACACAATGATCATTGTGTCATTGTTATTGCGGATAACATTCAAAATGAGATGACTCAAGTGTGCCAATTTCACACTATTATAAAGTAAATTAAAAAAAAAACTGATTTAACACACCAAAATAAAATATTCAAACTGCTTTCCTGCAAAAAGAAGTTTTTCGAGTTGTGCCACTATTATTCCCCGGGTGCGCACTAATCCGGCACTGACGATATTTCAGTTTTGCATAAATTACAGGAGGGCAATTCGAGGGCTTAGTGTCAAACAACACTATCTACAAAAGTGCAACTTTACAGGAGAGCCAAAAATTGTTATTTTAGATTCTTATAACTTAACAAGGGAAATGTTTATTTAAAACCTAATATTAATATTTTATAATTTATTGTGTATTGTACATTTATCTTGCTTATGATGATGCTAAAATTTATAGGGATAGTTTTTAAAAAATATGAAAACAAGGGTAACTTATGTAATTAGCGTTAAACTTTACTGACGATTTAATAAGAAATTAGAAAAGATTGACATAACGTTGTTTGACTATCATGTAGCCGTAAATGTAAAATAACGTTATCTCAAAAAAAAAAAAAAAAAAACACTTTTTTGTAGATAACGTTGTCTGACTTTAAGCACTCGAATTTTAACCCATTGGAGACAATCGGCGCCAGTTTGGTGCTGCTGTTACTGAATGCAGGACATGGAGAAAATCAAAAACATTTTTAATCATATTATATTGATTTTTCTGAAAGTTGAAATTACTTAATAATACATGTATCCAGGGCTTTTTTTATAAAATAAAGGTGCCGGAACTCACTTCTTGCCAAACTTCTTACTTACTAAATAAAATTATACAGGAAATGCATAAAATATTAAACAAATACAAATATACAACTAAAGTTGTAAAAAAGTAAATTGTAAAAACATCATATATTTGAATAAAAGTATATAGTGATTTCTTTGGCAGGCCCTCTACCTATCACTAAGGTTAAAGGCAGTGTGCCGCTCTAAAGTAGCGTTTTTCAAGTGGTGTTCGAGGTAAAATTAAGGGTAGGTATTCAGTGTATCAACAAACAACCAAAAAATGCAATTACGCAACCAAATATTTTAATATGTTAATACGCCGGAAGGAAATTAGCGCCTTATTATATTATTATAGCGAAATTAGGCGATTTTTTTTACGATTGGAGCAAATTCGTGATGTGTGTTTATCTCACTTATCTGATCAATCCCCCAGGCTAGAGCCCTGTCAGCCCTTCCATTGTAGGGGCCATGGTGATTTCCAAAGTTCAGTCCAATTTTTGTCTGGCAAATCGTCTTGATTCCTTTTCTTAATTGAGTCTATGGCCGAATGTCTTCCGGTGAGTAACCACTGATCAACGTATTTTGAAGTATCGAAAAGAAGTATGAAAAAAAGTGCCAAAACTGTTTTGGTCTTCAACGAAGCTCTTATTGGGGTAATAATAAGATTCATTCGCGAAAATTCGCATTCACATTCACTTGAAGAAATGGTAATAGAATTCAAGTTTCAGGATATGTCTTTTCATAAGAGATGACTCAGGAAAATTAACTTGTACTAGGTATGTAAGCGCGAACATTGTTTCATCTAATTACTTTTGAAACATTAAAAATACCGTCAAAAAAGGTGCCGGAACTCCGTTCCACCGCATTACATGACAAAAAAAGCCCTGGATGTATCTATCATTTTATGGTGTTAGTTATATTCCGATCATGTCCGATCCTAATAGGATCATAATATGGACTTCCACAAAGTGGAGGTTTGTATCGACAGATTTTGTTTTTACTATAAATGGATGTCAGCCACTTGCTCAACCTATTAGGTGCATACTCTGACTCATACACAAATTGAAAAACAATATGTGTACTTTCCAGACCCAGGATTCGAACCTGGGACCCACGACGCAACAGGCCAATGCTTAAGCCGCGCGGCCGTCGTGGGTGTATGATATATTATATACAGTCCGATATAATTTTTATGAATTATTTGATTAATACTTTGGACGCTGAAGACGCACCTGGCGCGTAATGACCAGGCGGCCGATCGATGTAATTAACATGCATTTTTAAGGTGGTAATTAAAAAATCATTATCTAGTCAGCAGCGAATGAGTTAATAAAATCAGTTTGGTAGGTACGAGGTGTAAAAAAGCATATAATGGCCCTCTATCTTCTAAATATCTTGAAGAGTATTATATTTAGTTCCAATTTTTTATTTTATCATAGACTAATTTTACCTTTGTCATTTTATATAAAAAAGGCTAAAAAAACACAATAGGTAACCAATTTTTGACATGTTCGGTTGATTCCACTGATTCACAAAATTAACTTAAAATACAAATAAATAATAGAAGAATTCAATATCTATAAATATTTACAGGATTTATTTGAATTAAATGAATAATAAATGAGTTATATAAAAATGATCAGTGTGCCTTTTTAAGTGATCCTCAAAAATTCACCGTTTCCAATGGGTTAAGTAAGGGTTGAGTGCGTGAAAACCTTCAATTAGAGATCGTTTTGGTCTTTAAAATAGTCGGTAAAATTGACTGATTTTTTCGATTTTATATTACGTAAGAAATATCGGTACTATTCGGTTATACGGAATTCAGCGAAAAACACATTTTGAAAATAGCCGATAAACTGGATTATTTGTTAGGTTAACCTAACCAAACCTAACCTAACCCAACCTAACCTAAACTAACCCAAACTAACAAATAATCCAGTATATCGGGTATTTTCAAAATGTGTTTTCCGCTGTATTCCGTATAACCGAACAGTCCTGAAATATCATTTTTATTTTCCCATTTTCCATAAACTCAATGTGAAATGTATGATTTTTCTCTAATAAAAGATTAACAAAAGTTTATGTATTATTCTTCTCTAGTCTTTTGGTTGCCAATGCTCTAAAATTATAATTCGTGGGGTTACTGCCAAAAGTTGGTAAGTCAATAATTTAGGTATTTAGAGTTAACAACGGATAATGTCTATATATCGTCACCGTTCAGGCAAAAGTCACCAACCCTGAAAATGGCAGTTTTGAGTTGAGTATGTCACCCGAAGCGTAAAATTATGTTCTTTAAGATGCAAAACTCACCTCGGTACATTAGTTAGTAAAATTTTGCTTAAATCCGAATTATTTGTTTTTCACTAAATGACTTTCGATAAAATCTTAACAAGCAAAAGTCATTATAGGTGAATAGACATTATTGACTCTATAAAAAAAAAATCCTTCGTTATAAATATACAAGCAAAAGTCACTATACTATGGATGGTGAGTTTTACTGATGCTTCTTTTGGCTAACATTGTTCAGATTATTAACAAGCAAAAGTCACCAAACCATAATTTGAGCTACCTTGCCTCCTTTAAAACCTTCCAGATGTTTTAATTAGCATCAAAAAGTAAAAGTACCTTAAAGAAATTATTAAGAAGACATGAGAAAATAATTTAATGTAGATAAAACCTTCAAAACATTAAAATCTGATTTTTCCTGCATTTTCAAACTTTCAAATTGCGATATCTCAAAACTATGTTTTTAGGGTTGGTGACTTTTGCCTGAACGGTGACGATATATAGATATTTAGTTTTCCCGGGGTAAAATTTAGGGCATCTACATCTACAAATGCCGGGCATATTTTAATTCACACGATTCAAGAGTTTATAATGTAATGTTTCATTTCTAGTCCGAGACCACCGGAATGCTGGGTGGAGGCGATATCGACAACGTGGTGAATGCCGTCTTGGGAGACCTCGCGCATGATTTCTTCAACGCCAACTCAGCCGCCATTTCCAAGTTCATCAACGATCGCACGTTGGCAAAAATCAATGAACTTCTACTAAACATATCTCTTAAAGACATCATTGCCATCATCACCGGAAAGAATTAGTTATGATATCCATTTATTGACTTCTTTTTGTTGACAAAATAAATATATTCTGATTCAAAAAATGATGTTTTATTTTGGGCTCCCATTGTGTCTGAGAACCAGTTTCCAACATTTTCTTGTCAGATTTAGAGTCATTGAATAGGTAAGTATTTAGGTTGTAAAATATGCAGTTGGCGTATTATTAGCACTGGGGCATATGAGGCGGTTAATTTCAAAGTTAATAACCTTCATACTCATTAAAATGATTAAAAAATCATGTATCAAACAAAGTGGTTGATGAATATAAATGACTTTGGAATCAACTTCCGGTTAAATTGTACTTAACTAATATGCAGAGCTAGATTTAATATTTTATTATGAATATACAATACGGTGATAAAGTAATTACAGAATCAGAATTAAAAAAAACCCCAACACTGAAACTAGTAGCTTCATATGTTATCCAGTAGGATTTTGAATGATGAAATTGAATGACTACTTGAAATACATTCTTTATGTATTCTACAGTTCCATGACAAACCAGAATAACGATAAATATAACTATGACCTTTCAGGAAAAATATAAATTTAATATTGAAATTGTCATATCTCTATTATGTTGATAGATTTTTAATAGCACAGATTTTCAATACGCCATAATAAATCAAATTATATACCTAATTTCTGCATTCCTAATCGCTAGAAAGCATCAAATAAACGGGACTTTGCCGGCAAGCTTAGGATATTTCATCTTAATCAATATAATATGCACAAAATGATTGGGTGACTAGGTACAACGAAATAATGACGTAACCTAACCTAACCTAAATAGATTCCACAAAAATTAATGTTTCATTTTTCCCGTGGCTGTTCTGTTTTGTCCGGTTACCGTATTCTACAATCATGATCTGTTTGAAATTGTGGCAGATGGCTTGTGTCACATGTTAAATCCAAGATAGCAGCCACTCCGGATGTTGATGAGAAAAATCAACCATAAACAAGGCCTGAACCGAAACGAACCATAAGTGCAAGTAAGCATTCGGCACACTTACATCTCCGCACTATGCGTTAGAGTGAGATAGAATTTCTACGGCTGGATTAAATATTTTTTGTAAACGTTGCCGGTAAAAATGGATTTGACTGATTACATTCATTAAAAAACTGAACATGTATGTATGTATTGCTGAAATTTATTGTTTTTGTGTTAAATATAAAGTTAGTGGTAATTATTTTTAGTTATTTTAGTAGAACATAATATGGTAAAGTATATTGTGTTTAAATTTGGTAGTCGTACTGAGAAGCAACACGATGGTATAACGTTTCATAGTTAAGTTGATAATAATAAAATCGTTGTTCTACTCTATGCGTTAAGGCGATACATCAGTGAAACGGCAAATAATTTTCAACTATAGGTGCGACGAAATTTTGTACTTGCTCACATTCTGAGAGAGAACGTCGAGCTAGACACACGTCAATTTGTTTCGTGATGGCGACGGGCATATTAATTCTTTAATCGTGTAAAGATGACTAAAAACGTTACCCATTTACTTTAAAAAGAAAACATGTCAATGAATATATTATTATTGTTACTAATAGAACAATAAGCAGAACATTAAATGGATGTATGTTGGATTTATATGACAAATTATATTTCGTTTGGCATGCGTCATTTGCACCTGCGACCCGCAATCCGCGCATCGCCTAGCCACGATCTTTTTAGACCGTGCCTCAACTGAGGTATAGCCTTAAACGCTAGAAAAACGGCTTCATTTTGGTGAAAAATAGGGTTTCTCTATACACATATCATTACTCTGAGCAGTGGACACACCGGAATATATGCAAGCCTACTTTCCATTTTCATACAGGAATTTGAGAGGAGGTTTCAAGATTCCCGTAAAAATTATCCAGTATTCAAGGTCAAATAAATGCCTAGTTTTATGTTTCCTCTTTATCTTTCAATTTTATAATAAAAAAATACAACAAAAGATATGAAGTTTTATTAATTATATGTATTATATTGCAGTGGCAAGGGGTCATCATCGCCATAGCAAAATAATATGCAATATATTGTACCTAAATCTTGCTTGTTTTAAATAATAAAACTGTGTTCACGTGGTTAATGTAGTTTTTGAATACAAGAAATCTCACTCAATCGTCTGCACTGTTGACGCACTAATAAACTTCTCACTTGTCGAAAGTTTAAAAACTTGCGTTTTAATATACATATTATGGTTGCGCTTTTTGTAGTGAACTGTAATTTTGAAAATACTTGTGGATTATGGTTCTAGGGGGGAGAGTGCTTTAAACAGGATGCCAGACACTGACCTTTTATGTTGAGAGGACTCACGCACTGGTAAACGGACGGTTCAGAATGTCACTCTCACGGTTTCACTTGGGTTTTGGGATAAATGATGATGACAAGTTCTGGATGGATGATAGACACGACGTTCGCTCAATCCGTATCAGATTTAGCGCAACGAAGGTCAATCATATGCGTTTTGAGTTACTCGGTAGTTAACGACGGCTAAGCTATCACCCACGATGGTCGCGTGGCTTAAATGCCGGCCCATAGAGTCGAGGGTCCCAGGTTCGAATTCTGGGTCTGGCAAGTACACATATTGTTTTTCAATTTGTGTATGAGTCAGAGTATGGACCTAATAGGTTGAGCAAGTGGCTGACATCCATTTCTCGTAAAAATAAAATCTGTTAATAAAAACCTCCACTCTGTGGAGGCCCATATGATCCTATTAGGATCGGACATGGTCGAAAGAAAAGAAAAGAAGAAGCTATCACGCGACCGCATTCTTGATGTCACTCGAGCTAACTCTTGAATAATAATTGAATCAATCAATAAACATTGGTTTAGCGGTTTAACCTAAGGGAATTATAGCGCCTGCACACGTGCATGGATTTACTTGCACCGATAGTGTGTATTTTAAACTATCGCGGTAATAACTGTTTACATGTAAAAGTGCTGACTGTCTCACCAATCTCATTCTTCAAGAGTAAGCGAGACGCGATGTTGTAATCGTATGGTACTATTTGACAGGTCGTGAAAATCGGTTAAGCTCAAAATGAGTCTCGCGGTGTAATTCGTTTTTTTACTGGCATGTTTGCCACTATCGTTTTACTGCGCAGGTACAGATATCGCACAGTTCCAATTGCAAATTGAAAATTCAGAAGCTTCTGACCTTTTTTGATCCATGAAATTTTAAAATTTGCACAATAATACGTGTTTACACAAGCATTATTTTGTTTGACCTTGTCTGATCCTAATAAGATCATATGGGCCTCCACAGAGAGGAGGTTTGTATTAACAGATTTTGTTTTTACGAGAAATGGATGTCAGCCACTTGTTTAGCCTATTAGGGTCACACTCAAAAACAATGTGTACTTGCCAGACCCAGGATTCGAACCTGGGACCCACGACATTATAGGCCAACGCTTAAGCCGCGCGGCCATCGTGGGTGCATTTTTTTGTTATGACCGCGATAATACGTACTGTCTGCAGTAAATCCATGCACGTGTAAACGGAGTACGAGTTACGTTAACAATATTATTTATTTGGTGGGGACAAGGGACGCCAAAATGTAGGACACGAAAGTAATTTTATCTGCTTATTAATAAAAATTTTAATTATCGTAATAGTTATTATATTTAAGAATCTGCCAAATTCGACATACAGCAAACATATAATATAATATCTGATTTATTAATAATCTGTTTAAAATAAATATTAATTGAACTATCTAACGGTGTTCCCCCTTAATTTATGCCAGAACTGCAACAGCGGTTCCCTCTTCTGCCAGATGTATGCGTTTCCCCAGTAGCACCAAGCTCTGAAACAGAGATAAAGAAAATGTTTGTAACAGAGATGTTGAATATTCTGCTGGATGTAGCCTTCTGGTTGCCCTATCGTTGCTGAAGCATGTTCCGGTTTGTCATAGGTGCTCAGTACATCAGTACAGTAACATCTATGAACATAAAGTATAACTAATGAACTCAGACAATAATTAAGTACTCGTCACTCGAATATCATATTAGTCAGTTGATATCAAACCTTTTAATCAAGCAGTTCAAAATTAAACTCGCAATTAACTAGTCGTTCCACGCAAATTGTGTTTGTCCTAATATGGTGTAAAACTATTAAATACTAAATTCAAATAGATAACTAAATTAATAGTATCTAAATATATACGCCCACGATGGCCAAGCCTATAACGTTATGGGTCCCAGGTTTGAATCCTGGGTCTGACAAATACATATATATTATTTTTCAATTTAGCAATATTGACTATTCTTCATCACACTTGCAATATTGCGCTTGAGTTGGCCGGACAGCATTTGGTTTAAATAGTTTGACACCAATGATGGTGGTCGTAGGTTTTAATTGTAAATAAATGATAGTCGCATACAAATAGATTTTCACTGCAGCATTTGTCATCAGCACCAACTACTTGTAAATTCAGTAATGTCGTACCTATTTGTTGCGGTTTATCCTCGATTTTCCTAGTGAATATGTCGTCTCTGTTCTGAAAGAACACACTAACTGGAGAATACTAGTTTTGAGTAATTTGACTTTGAAGTTGTTAAAATGTTTGAAACGGTCTATCATGTGAGTTTATTAAGTAATCATAAAAAGGATAACTTTCAAATAAAGACTGTTTATTTATTAAGAAGGTTTCCAGACGGTAAAGTTTGAAATAATGAACATTTTGGTAGAACTAACTCAATATGTAATTTTTTCGAATTAGTGTCTTCTGCCAGAACAGTGATGATGTGTTTAACCGGTCAAATCTTCTGCTTGTATATGTAATAACAAACATCGCCTTTAGTTGAGTTTTCACCGATATATTATGTCATATACTTTTCATAATATATAATAATATAATATATTATTGTATTTTTACCATTATTCTAGGCTAAAAAAATAATATATTTCCGTAAATTTAAACTTTATTAATACAAATCGGCACATAATGCGGTTACTAATTTATAATTTAATCCCAATATTAGCCATTGGTACGCCATTCATTATAATGAATATTTCGACACGTACTCATAAAAAGGTTCGCCATCGCTGCACTAGGAGCACTAGACGAATACCATAGGTCCAATTTAAATGTGATATATTCATCACATTTAGCTCTTTTTGGTTGTTAAATGATATGTTGGAATAGCCTCGCTGAATGATTCTAAAGTAGGATAGGTTGGGTTAGGCATTCATTGTATTATCTGATCTTGATACAAATCAATGTTCTTATTGCATCTAATAAAATTGGAACATTACTGTCTGCAATGCTCCACGAAAGCATAATTTACTGATCTCAATGCTATATGGCCATCTCATTCCGGTAAGACAGCTCACGGTCAACTATGCTACGGCGAAATATAATACATACAATTTATTTGAACCCCTCGTTTAGTTCTCAGCACCTCAATAATAATGTTTTGTAATATCGTGACTAATTTTTCTTAAAAACTTGCAAATCCGTCAATTGCTATGGCGGACTACGAATAATTAGGAATACTTACAATCCGAAGATTGCACCGCCAAGATGCGCAGCATGATCGAAGAACTTCCATCCCATTATCAGACCAGCTATGTCCACCCCCATTATCACTTTGATGGCCTTAGAACAACAGAAAAATTAAATTATTTTAAAATGTTTTTATTACATAGTTTCTGATTCCCACGATGGTTGAGCTAGGCTAGGCATCAGGCCTATAATATCGTGAGTTGCAGGTTCGAATCCAGGGTATGGCGAATTCACATGTTGTTCTTCAATGAATATTTGGACCTTATAGGTTGAACAAGTGGCTAACATCTTTTATAAATTAAGTAATGATAATTAGTATCAAAGCTATCCCTCCTTAACTTTTTTACTTCCGATAGGTGTATGTACGGCGGTACCTTGCACACCGCAAATTTTATTTCAAAAATAAAAAGAATTCTGTTTCAAGTCCGAGTATGTGACGACATTCCCAATATATGTCGTTGTGTGTTCAACATATTTGAATGTTTAAAATAATTGATTTACCCCCCGTTTCCCGTTCAAAGTGGGACGTCCAAAGATGTCATTTTTATATGAGCGGCATTCCGTTCACGTCAGCGGCCTCTCCGTTAAGACGTCATTGGCATTTATATTATCCTGTATTCCAAACTGTAATACGGTAGGACATCAAAATTAAGTTTGTATTTTGTATTTCGAATTTTTTTTCGATTTCTGCCCTGTCAATCCCGAATCAACGGGGTTTTACTGTATATAGAACAAAGTTTTCTTCAACATCTTTGGCATATAAGGATGATTTTAGGACTCTTTTTTTTAAATTTTCATTCATCAGCTGGGGTCGATCCACTGCTGGATGATCGGATAATCACCTAGCTCCTAAGCTACTTCACATTATTGCTAACATCGTTACCATTAGTAACGGCCTCGAATGACAAATAAAAAAATAATATACTGCTATAAGATGCTTACCACTCCGGCAGAAAATGTATACATCGGTAAGAATATAACACTAAGTTGAGTTTCTGGATATTCGCTGCACACGTATCCTAGTACGGCCATGATTGCTCCCGACTGAAAATAAATAATATTGCTTTATTTTTGACATGTCACGCTACAGATAAGACTAAACATGCCCGCATTGAGGGAAAATAACAACATTTTAAGCAACATAAAACTCTCGCTGTGTGCTGACATAACGTCATCACCAAAGAAGTGTCTTTGCTCGAAAAATGTTTTTTAAAAATGCAGGAGAGGGGCTGTTTTAGACTGAATGAGGAGGATGCCTGGTGACGTGACTGGTTAGCATTGGGCGTGAGGAACTCCGCTCTAATTGTGGATCCGCTGGATGAGCTTCCTGGCTTTTGACTTCCATGCAAATATAGCGTGTGTCAACTGAGTCTTGTGTGGCCATTCCAGGAGGTTGATTTCTGAACGAACCACTACGGACCCGTTGCGCAAACCTACTTCAGTTAAAGTACGAGAAATTATACATTTTCTCAACCGTGCGGAATGCAGATTGAATTTAAATACATATGCTTTGACGGCAGAGGCGCTCGCAATCGTTGGTTTGACATATGGGTAAACGTCAGATGTTTAATGTCGTACGTAATATTGTAGAAGACTGTTTATCCATTGTCTTTTACATAACTATTACTACCGTTGAAAGTGTTATTTTGTGTTTAAATTGTTAATATTTACCGCTCCAAGACTGAGTCCGGATTGCGCAGTGACTGCTTTGTGGAGATAGCTGGCAAAGCTGCTCACCACGCCTCCTGTTAAGTACATCGCCAAAAATTGCTCCTTACCCATTGATGAAACGACGCCTGAAAAGTGAGCACGAGAAAATCGTAAAAGAATGGCTTTGTTTAATTATGTTGCAATTTCATTGGGGATGTAAATACTTGGACCGGACGCAGAAAAATACGCCATTAATACCTGCATCATAAAATCGACAAATGACACGTGAAATGAATCGGCTGACAATTAACCTCAAATGATTTTTCAAAAGTATTTTCACATTACGAACAAGGAATAAACATCTACTTTGGATTGATCCCGATGAAGAAAGCATTTATTTTTGTAATAGAAATAGGATTATGAAAAAAATAACATGCTATTTCAATAATGATCTAAAAATCAGAACCCATGGTTGTCTATAGTCAGTCCGCTGCACTAATTCAAATGTCAAAAATGTTTTTAAACGATCGACACATTAACAGTTTTAATAAAATTTTTGATGATATTTTTGCTCGGTAAATGTATGGAGAAAATCATAAACTAAAATGTCAACAAATGTTTCCTCATTACATCCGAGATCTCGTTATGTCCGTGATCGTAATAACCAAGTTCGACTGTATTTTTTTTTGGGTTCGGTTCCGGTTTTTGTTCTGACAAAAATTACATTTTTTCCGGTTTTCGGTTCAGTTCCAGTTCGAAGTACTGGAAATAATTACCAGGTGGCAGTGCCACCTGTCAACATAATCAAACTATTATGAGAGTATTCTATCATTTGTATTCTTTTCTTCGATTAAAATAAACAATTCCTTTATTTGTGTGTCAGTTTATTTTTCAAATTAAGAATTAGCATTTATGTGTATGATTACTTTCACCTTACCTCTTTTAACATCTCTTCTCCCTGCCTCGCTCTCTCTTTTAATTTTTTTTTTGTGTTTAGTTAAAAAAAAGTTTTTTTTTTAACTAAACACAAAAAAAATAAGTTAAAAGGTATCAATTTTCAATTTTTTGAGACCGTTTTTGTTTGCCCCTGAAAATTTTAATTAATTGACTTCCGCGGTGTTGTTTCTTAAGCGACGATATATATTGTAATCAAGCAATAGCCAACGATTGTGGCTATAAACAAGAAATCATAGCCGCCGCCTGTTAAGATATCAAATTTCTTTGGCAGTGTCAATATTTGGCTGCCATTTAACGGTTATTTTACGAAATTTAGTGTCACATACCTGAGCTGAAGCTGTGCAGCACGTACATGTTAGCGAGGAGGTGGAGACCGGAGTATTGACTGAACGTGGAAAGTACCATAGGCCAGCACAAGATCTCTACAGAATAAAAATAATACATAATTTAATTAGATTCCTATAGCATAGTGGTCAATGCACATGGGCGTGAATCCCGATAAACGCAGATTTGACTCCTACTGGGTGTCGTATTCTTTAAAAAAAAAAACAAATTTTCTGTTGGTTAAGTGTTTTGAAATTATGTATGTTCAAAAAAACAAATAAGTTAATAACTTCATTTGTAATGGCTACATCAGAAGAATTGGAGGAGGAAATTCTACGACAACTAATGAACTTGACTAAAGATAACGTGTCATAGGACAGCATGCATATGAAGGGGTGGACAAGTTCACGTATCTCGGATCCAGCCTAAATACCGAAAATAAGACAGCAGAGGAGATAAAAATCTGCCTTATCGCCGGGAATAAATGCTGGCATGCCTGCAAGCGACTGGTGGGGTCGAAAATTCTAAGCCGAAGAAGTAAACTTCTAATTTATAAAACGATTATAAGGCCAGTGGTCACTTATGGCTGTGAGACTTGGTGCTTGACTCAAAACGAGGAAAACAAATTAGCTGTCTTCGAGCGCAAAATACTCCGCAAAATCTTTGGACCCACATTGGAACTACAGAATTAAAGTGAACCACGAGTTGGAAGAGCTGATTGAACAGCAAACAATCATAAGATACTGTAAGTCCCAAAGACTACGATGGGCGGGACATGTGGAGAGAATGCCTGAAGTTAGAGCGCCAAGGACCATGACGAAGTGGCTACCCCAACGGAAGAGATCCAGAGGCCGTCCAAGAAGGAGATGGGCTGACGCCGTAGAAGTGGACTGGCTTCATATAGGAAGACCCGGTAACTGGAGAAGTGTGGCGAGAGACCGGAGTGAGTGGAGAGCGGTTGTGGAGGAGGCCAAATCCCACCCCGGGATGTAGCGCCGTGGAAGAAGAAGAAGACGAAGAAAGATAACGTGTTCAGACTTGTTTCGTGGCTTGTTTGATATTTGGTGAAAGGTGGCGGGGGCCGCTACTCGGCCGAAAAATTAGAATGACTCGACTAAATTTGTCTGTTCATACACGATTAGTTACTAAATTACTCTTCACTCTAATCTGAACTAACGACTAATTCGAACCGGCCTATATCGTCCCCATAGTATAAGAATAGTTTGACAATGGGTGCACAAAAGAAAACCAAAACGTAATTCTCACGACGAATGGGAGATTGAGTATTTCTTTGTAATGGTCAAAAACAAGTGTTGTTTAATTTGTGACGACTCAGTTTCTTCAGTCAAATTTAATATGTCAGTTCAAGTTGAGGAATAACAATGGATAAGTGTAGTAGAACATTGCCAGTTTTGATAATGGATGATAGACCACAGGTTATTTGAAATTGAACATGCCTGACTTATAAGAATCTGACTTACTGGCCGCTGGATTGGAGCAGAAATATTTGAGCATGGTCGGCTGAAACCGAGGAATGCGCCACGCAGCAAACACCAAAACGTTAAGCGCGCAGATTGGGATAAAGATTTTCTCTCCCTCTCGTAAGCTGTTCCACCGTTGGTTTAGTTCATTACGCCATCCTCCCTAAAAAGCAAAATAAATTAATTATATAATAACAGTAGCTAGGGGTGAAAGTAGGCTGTTAATATTAATTTGCAGGTGGTGCTGGTTAGTTTAAACCAGGGGCGGGCAAACTTTTTGGATGGAGGGCCAAATTCAAGAATTCAAAATGAGCGGCGGGCCGCAAGTAAAATACCATTTTTAGATATACACTATTTATTATCACGAAAAATAAACATTACAAAAAAAATATTGAGAAGAATGAAACTGTTGTACATTTTTGAACATTTTTTTAAATTTAGGTGTTAATTTTGTAGTTGATATTGTTCAAAATCAAAGCTCAAAACTGCTAGTAAATGGGCATCGGAGATATTTGATCGTAAAGAATTGTTATTGAGGTTCATGATCGAAAATGTTTGTTCACATATATAGGTTGATCCAAAAATAACGAACATTTTTCTTGCATACCTACTCTTTCAGTTGGTCGAATTTGTCTGAATTAAGGGCATTGTAAAATTTGGAGATTTCTTCACGACGATGCAATTCTCTTAAATTAGTGTCACACTGCAGATTAATAATCTCAAGTTGTAGCTCTGTCGGTACACTATCAATATCTATTGAAATCGAAGTTCAACGTAGAAAATCGTGGTTACATAGTGTGAGACGAAACGTAAGGAATACATACTGAGATAATACATTTACGAAACAACAAATTTTTCAAATTATGATCTATTGTCAATATTTTTTTAAAAATTATAAAAAAGTTATTCGTAATCACAAGTACAATTATCGATGGCGGGCCGCGAAAAAATACCCGGCGGGCCACATGTGGCCCGCGGGCCGCAGTTTGCCCTCCCCTGGTTTAAACCATGTGTAGTCTAAACATAATAGTTTAGGTATGCTATGGGCGATCTGATAAAATAGCGCACATTTTTCAGTCATATTTTTTTTTTGTTGATTTAAAAATACATATTACAGATGGCATTAATTAGTTTTTTTAAAATTCATAAACCCTGCCTAAACCATAACATAATTGATAAAAAATATTCTTCCATATATAAAACTTCTTTTGGAAGCGGGTGAAACCAGTCCTGATAAATATTAATATAAGTGGAACTAGTACTACATAATGTGTATTACATAGTGTGTAATGTTTGAGGCTTTCACGGTTGTTTTTTATCGTAGTAGATTTTTGGGTTTCCACTGTGTGTCCTTTTTCCTTCTTTACTCGACGCTTCGGGCTCGTTGCAGAGGCCATTATCAAGAGATATGTTTTATGATGAAATGTAGTGTAGGTATGTGAATGTAAACGTTGCTCTAAGAATGTCAAAATGAATCCGATTATCTAAGAGCAAACGTTGCTCAGAGTAATCTGTCAATCATTACGACCGGGGATACTGGCTCGAATATTAGATTTTGCTGATAGTGCCGGAAGCCATGACGTTTTTAACCGTAATCCATCATCCCTATTGATATTTTCAGGGTTTCTGTGGATTTCAATGGCCTCCTTTACCAATCGTGCGAAATATCCTTTATTCCGACCCAATATCTCGGTCTCAAAGTCAAATTTGTGCCCTGTATCCATCGAGTGCTCGGCAATTGCCGACATCGTGTAATGTTTAAGTCGGTATGCTCTCTCGTGCTCAGTCCTTTACTGGTCTTAACATATTTCGGACCTTTGTCGACGTTGAGAATATTGTTTCAATATTATGTTTCCGAAGTATCCTGGAGATAGTATCGGTGGTGTTTTTGATATAAGGTAGATAGGCCCGGCCTTTGAACTGTATCTGTTCCTCCTGACTGACCGGGTTAAGGTTGATTTTGCTTCTGGTGGCTTTTTGGATCATATTGTGAGAATATCCGTTTGCTTGAAGAGCCTTTGATACTTGAGATATCTCGGATTTTAAATACAAAGATTCGCAGATACGCCGAGCTCTTGTCATCAAAGTCGAAATCAGACCCATTTTTTGAGCAGGGTGATGGTGAGAAGAAGCATGTAAATAACGATTGGTATGAGTTGGTTTCCGATAGACTCTGTGTCCTAGAGAACCATCTAATTTTCTGATAACTTCCACGTCAAGAAATGGTAGAGCTCCGTTTTGTTCAATCTCCATCGTGAATTTAATCATCGAATGTAGATTGTTTAAATGGGCCAAAAACTCATTTAGAGCTTCTATACCATGAGGCCATATTAAGAAGGTATCATCGACATACCGTAACCAGCACGAAGGTTTTAATCTACACGTGTCAAGAGCTGTCTGTTCAAAATTTTCCATGAAAAAATTCGCAACCACGAGAGATAGAGGGGACCCCATAGCGACTCCTTCGGTTTGTTCAAACACTTTGCCCTGAAAGCTAAAGTAGCTTGACGTCAAACAGTGCTTGAAAAGTCCAGTCATTTCTGCGGAGAAAACTTCACCTATTAATTTTAGGGTATCATCCAGGGGGACATTTGTGAATAGTGATTCTACATCAAGGCTTACTAAGAGGTCAGTAGGCTTTACAGTCATATCAGCTAATAATTTTACAAAATGTGTTGAATCCTTAACCTATGATGCGGTGGCGTTGGTATGTGGTTGCAAAAGGGACGCCAGATATTTCGAAAGTCTATACGTGGGAGAGTCGATTGCGCTAACTATCGGTCGAAGTGGGCAGTCAGGCTTGTGAATCTTGGGTAACCCATATATCCCAGGAGTCTTCGGCGCTTTAGTAAATACTTTCCAGTATTCCTCACTAGGAATATCGGAAGATCGAACTAATTCCCTCGTTTTTCTGTCAATCTTGTCGGTGGGGTTCCGCTTTACATGTTTATACACAGGGGTTTTCAGTAATTCTTCCATTTTGGCAACATAGTCCGTCGCATCCATAACGACTGTCGCATTTCCTTTATCAGCGGGTAAAACCACCAGTTGGTCGTTTTTTCGCAAATCGTTCCGCAGGTGTTATGTTACTTTGTGGCGGTTTTGATTTCCTGAGGATACGGCTGGCATCTTGTCGTATTTCTTCTGCAACAGCAGCGGGTAGTTTGTGTATAGCAGATTCAACTTCGCATATGATGTCTACCACGCTGTCTTGTTTCTTAGACATGCCCCAGATAGTTGCACCAGTTTATAAGTGCCATGGATATAATATTTTGAATATTTCAGATGTAAATTACGGAAAATAAAATTATAAATGGAACTGTAGGAACTACATGCGACTAGCAGAAAAAAAATTTGAATCAAAGGCATGTGAAAATGGGTTCCACTGTAGTGTTATACATTTATTTTATTATACTTATTTATGCACCCCCCCATCTAAAAAGTTGCCTAAGCCACTGGGTAATGGGTACGGAATGTTGATGACATTTAATTTCGTGTGAATGTATTGTCACAATTAATAAAAAGTGTTTGTCGGTTTAAATAGTGGTTATCATATTGGTCATCAAGATAAACTCTTATTACTCACAAGTTTCTTGGGCGTCTGCAGCCAGCTGCCGGGTTTCTTCATCATTTCAATGGCGTGCGATCGCATCGTCTCGTACTGCCATATCGCCGCGCCGGCTATGCTCGCCGTCGAAAACTGAAATTAACGCCTGTCCAATTCATAAAACACATATTCCAATTACATAACAGTGATAATATGTAGTTGACAAAGTAGATACGTATTAGAATAGAGTTTACCCAATAGGTAAACTGCGGCATATCAGTATCTCATGTGTAATTCAGAATTATATAGTAAAGTTCTCTCTAAGACAGTGTCGGCAAACCTTTTTATATATGGAATGGGAATTTGTATCGTGGGACACCAAATAAAAAACCCCTAAAAAGTTAAACATACTTTATTAATATAAAGCTAAAAATATCTTTGTAAGGATAACAATAAATTAATAATATTTATAAGGGTAAAAGTAGGTACTTCCTTAATAAATATTATAAGGGTTCGTTGTGTTGTTGAAGGTGTAACTATGGCGACACCTGAGCTCGTGCCTGGCTCACCACAATAGCTCACTGTACACTGATAGAGTTACGGAAAGCCGTGTATATCGTTGTCAGACCAAGCAAGACTACTATGCTGAGTCAGGGCCAAGCTGGCCCAAGGTTAACTGATGTTTCTAGGCCGTGTGTCGCCTTATATTGCCAACTAGGCGACCCCTTTCTCGCCGTCCAGCTGATAAGGCCGGTGCGCTTCGGTGGGGAACGACTCGATAGTGGGAACGCGCTGTGGTGGGGGCGCGCCCGCGTTGACTGTAGGCGACGGCCGCTGTGCGAGGGAGAAAGTATTCGGAGGTCCCGCGCTACATATTGTTTTATCAACATAGGTACATAATACATATTGTATCAGTAGCGAAGGGTAAAGGTAGGCTGTTAAGATCCAACATAAATAGTGCACACTAGAGGTGTGAAAACTTGTCGATTTTGAAGACTAAGTATACTTACTACCAGTATAAAAAAATACTTAGTATCGAAACTTGTTCCAGAATACTTACTTTGGCGTGCGTATGCGACATAAGTCTCATACTCAACTGGAACTAAAACTAATATTAGTATTTGAAATATCAACTAAAAATATACAGAGCTCGGCTTTTCGAAATGTCACATTTATTATAAAATTTTGAACACATTTTAAATTTATTAGTTGTTTTTATATTCGGTTATAATATTCTTGTTAACATAAAATGAATAACAATATTAATTTTTTATTTTTAACATGTTTTGAGCGGTTATAATAAACCTGCACCACATTCCCGAGGGAATGTGCTGGGACACAAAATTTATGACCTATTGTTCATACATACGATTATGTCATTCGAATGCATAGACTAATATATTAAAATATATTTGTATTCAAGTGCTATCTCGCTCGCGCGCATTTAATGTCAATAGTGTTGAAAGTCTACCAACTAGCGAGCGACTCGTGATAGCATCACAAGTTTTTGGAACAAGTTTATTGGGTCACACATTCTTAGTATGGGTAGTTTCATCTGAGACCTGAGTACACAAACTGGGGCCTTATGTTATAACTTGTGACATGAAGTCACCCGACGACATGACGTAATTGTGACGTAACCTCAATACACGCATCGAGGCGAGCCGCCCAAGCACACGGCTCACCGTAGATATTATTATGCTGAAACACCTATTTGCGTATGGGGACAATGGATAACGCCAGTATTTGAGTAGCGTTAATTTCTCGAATGCTATTATCACTGTGGTAGTACGTCACAATGATGTCATATGACGTCATGTCGACCGGGTGACTTCAACTCGTAAGTTACAACATAAGGCCCCTGGTGACAGTATTTCCAACTCACCTCTAGTGCACACTAAACTTTATCGACCAAACGTATTTGTTTTCATTAAACTAAGACTACAATATGAAGACAGCGTTTGTTAGTTTTTAAAATTCAATCAAGCCCTGCCTAATCCAAGCCATAATAGATAAAAGTCAAAAAATATTCATTAAGTATATAAAATGATGTAGGTTTAATGGTATAATTTTAGATATTTTATCGATAGAACGTTTTTTATCGATTATGGTTTGGTTTAGCAGGGCTTAAAAAATTAAAAAAAACTTACACCATCTGTAATATGTATTCTTAATTCACTAAAAACAAATAAATATCACTGAAAAGATGTGCACTTGTTTGCACAATATGTTTTTTTCTCGCGAAATCATTCAGGGTAATTGTGCCGCACATGTTGTCATGAGCTTTTATAATTTTTTTTAACAAAAACAGTTTATTCTATGTACATCATGAAAATGGCCATTTTGAGACAGGCAATCCGCAGGCTATGCACGCACTGCGATTGCGAAAAAGACTAAACGCAGACAGGGCTATTCACACTCACCGGAGTTGCGATTTCGGAGAGATACCGTTATGTTTATTTCTTCAATAAAAACTGATGTCTCACCGCTATTGTGAATCCAAATGGTTTAATCAGGTTTCTGTAGGGTACATGTAAAGATTCTACGTGACTTCCTTCCAAACCGATATCAGCAGGTCTGGAAACCTTTCTATGGTGAGACTTAAACCCCCGCTTGGTGCTCTGTCTGAAGAGTATTGGATCTTGTAATCCATATCTGGACTGCGCGCTGAATATATTTGTCTTCAATCCTTTTCGTATGAAGCAGGAGTTCCTTAATTAAACATTTACATTAATATTCATCATTAAAAATATTCTGTTTATGCAAAAATAACAAAATATCTATGAATTATTATAACCTATAAATTTTTACTCACTGAGTTATTGTAACCTCGGCAAAAGCAGAAGCTTGCCGGAAAATAGAAATCATCTTATAATACGTCGAAGTATTCTTACAACATACTTCAATGACAAAATCCTTTATAAAATAATTACATAAATATATAATATATCACAAAAGACAGCTACAAATTGACAGCTACGCAAATGTATTGCCAAATATTCGATCACCTGAGATTGCCATATAATAAAAAGTAAATTTGACAGGTTATTATTTTATTATAAATGTTATATAAAAATACGAATATAATGTTTAAAAAGTGAGAAAAAATGTCTCAAAATATAATTAATAACTTTTGATTTTTTAATATGCATATGAATAAAGAAAATCCATTTATAAAATGTGACATTGTCGCAACCCCCGCGGTCCGCAGCTAGCTTCACGTGGCAGCTGGAGCGACTGGTTGCCGATTCGCAATTTTTCGAGAATACTCGAAAAATCAACGAAAAATTGCTCCTACAGGCTGAGGTGAGTGCTAATTTACCTTATTTATTCATTTAAATCGATGTCACATTGTTTTGGTCCGTAAAAATCGTATAACGTAATAGATTTTTTCACCCCTATTTCCAGTACCTACCTACTGTTTGATGACCCCACGTGTGTTATCTTTCAGAATGAAATCGATATGTAAAAATATTACCTGTGAATTTTAATAGCAAAATTTTGTCATACGTATTTTTATTCAATCGTTCGATTGTAGTATTCATTATGTTAAAAAAAAAACAACTATTTCATCATGCGAATTAATCGATTCGGCTGATATTATTTTGGCGCCAAAGGTTCCGCGAAAATGGCGGAAATTCGATCAATAGTCTCGGACAGGAGTGGATTAGACCTTGAAAACAATTAATTATTTATTTTTAGATTAGGTATTTATTGGATTTTTATTATTCCGTCGTGCTGAATTGCAGCGAAACTTGCGTTCTTACCTACCTACCATCGAACTAACGAATATTGGAATAAAATTATTAAATTATAATAATATTTATCTAAACGTTATATTTTTATTACTATTGCTATCGAAATAACTTATTATAAACATAGACACTAGGTACATAAGCGTGAAGTTCGATAGTTTTTTCAGAAAATGACGTCGTAGTGCGAGAGAATACGATGCAAGAGCTGCCGGAAATAATAACGCTAACAATAATTAAATTTACCTATAGCGCCTGTACCTACACGTGCATGGATTTACTTGCACAACTAGTGTGTATTTTAAACTATCGCGATAATAACTTAACTGTTACACGTACAAGTGTTGACTGTCTCGCCTATCTCATTCTTCAAGAGGCAAGACGCGATGTTGTCATTTATGGTACTATTTGACAGGTCGTCAAAATCGGTTAAAGAACTACAAACTTATCTGGAGAATGAAATAGGGGAGCCACTGTTGAAAACTACCCGATCACGACTCGTAACTGGCAAAATCTGACATTCAAATGACGTTTTTCAATATAGTAGTTCGTAGTTCATTTTTGGCCATTCTCCAGATAAGTTTGTAGGTCTGTAACCTCAAAATGAGTCACTGCGTGGTGTAGTTTGTTTTTTTACCGGCAGGTTCGCTCTATAGTCCTACTGCACAGACACAGGTATTGCATGGTCCAATTATCACGTAAAAATTCTTAAGCTTCTGAACCTCTTTGATATGTGCATAGTGCATACAATCTTGCAATTTGCACGATAATAAGTAGGTACGTGTTTTCACGTGGATTTTTTTATGTTATCGCCGCGATAATACTTTCTGTCGGCAGTAAATCCGTGCACGTGTAAACGGGGTATTATGTTATTCGTGCGCAATAGAAGAAATCGAAATCTGCAAGTGCAAAAAACCCTTGATTTCGACTCTGGGCGGTTTTCTTTCTCGGGTCGCGAAACTAAAACTGTTGAAAAGGTTGAAAAATTCTGGACTAAGACAATGGAATGAGCTTGTGGCAGAGAGGGAAGAGTGGAGGCGTTCCTTGGAGATAATAGACACCCACATTCGTTCGTAGTGCGGATTATTATAATAATAATAACAAATATTTAAAGCGGTTGGTTTCGGGTTTGTGTTTCGGGTCGGAAAAATTCACATGTTGGTTTTAAAGGTGTGTTTGGATTCAAAGCATAAGCCTAATAATGTGTTGACCAATTCGTAGGTGTGCGTGTGCATTCTGGCGGCTTCCACTCGCAGCCCGAGACGCACGCGCAGCACTAGGTATATGTTTTTTTTTCAAATAAAAACTCGTATTCCACCAATGTACGGAGCTCCATTTGGCAACGTGTGTTTTGTGAATAACGATGACGTCACATCGACGTATTTGACACGTTGCAGACGAGACGAGTTTAATGTGCGAGCCGGCTACGATGAAGAAGCGAACGTATCGTATTCTGTTTCATTAAAAGCCATATCTACTCTCAAAAGTTATATTTATATGCGTGCCTTCATCCAGCGCCTTTCATGATGTGCCGCCTGTATGCAACGCATGACCTACCCCACGGGAAGTCACTCCCTTTAGAATTAAAAATAAAAAATATATATTAATGGCCAAGATCCACATCATATTGAAGAGACAATTTAAAACATAGTCTTATTGGCGTTAATGCATAAATTAAAGCCTAGCAATAGTAGGTAATCAATTTATATAAATACGCCTCTGGTCATGTTAATAATAAATAAGCAGCTGGTTCTAATGTAATTGCTTTGTTTTTTGGCTGTTTGTAGTATGTACCTACCGACATACTTAGACAGTCTAGCAGCTAGCTACTTGCTTTCACACGAAAACGACCCCAATTTCAATAAGTACTAGAATGTGCTAAAAATGGCTTATTGCTTCAAGGTTACAAGTACATCTAGGAAAGGTGTTAAACACGTTATTAGGGGTAATATTTAGTGCGGAATCTGTAAAATCATCTTATACTGATTGATGTACTCGTATTACACAGATAATATGATTTTTAAAATAACAATGAGAAAATATTTTATTTTCTTACAAACCAACTGGGTTATGTATTTTTCAAAGTTGAGAACGAAAATTTAGAATCCCATAAATATTTTGTGACCGGAACTGGAATCCGTGTTTTAAAAACTCACGGAAACGGAAACGGAACAACTCTGTTTATTGAAAGAAAGGCGGCAACAACGGCAATTTTAAAATCCGATTTCGGCAAAATTCGTGAATAATGATAATCTAACTTAAGGCGAAGTCTTCAATGAGCCTTTTTTAAAGAGGCACCTACCGGAAAAATACGAAGCTTGCAATCTGAGACATTTTTTGATAATTTACAATTTCAACTGTATTAATGAATATATGTATCTGAAAACATTAAAAAGAAAAATAATTTTAATTTTAAGTCAAAGATAAACTGAATACGTGTATTAATTAAGGCGCTAAGTACCAAAAACATAAAAACTAACATTTTTATAGAAAAATGTTCTACATACCAACGCCAATCACTTCAACTATAGTCTAAGTGCCTCAAGCAAGTCAAAAAAATACAGCAAAATAATTAAACCTGTCGACGTTGTTAGTCCGTTGGCGTGTTTTATTTATAATGGTGTAAGTAGCACTGCAGTGGTCAACGGCATTCAATATAAAATAGCTAACGATGGTGTGTTGACACTTGCGAGTTCTCAATACCTAAAATTATAGAAGCTGCCGTGATGCTTCACACTGTAAAACTACATTTTTCAAAAGGTCTGCTTCATGAAATTTTACTGCAATGACTCGGTATTTTGTAACTACAGGCAATACTACTTTTTGGTACTTAGAGCCTTATTTAATACACGTATTCAACTTACTATTGTAAAAATGTAATAAAATGTGAATTTGTTGAATCGGACCGCACCCTATTATTGCATATATTTTACGGTCATATTTATTATTAAAATTTAGTTTATTAAGTTTTCTAAGCATCGCCTAAGAGATTTTTGACTAATTCATAGTTTTAATATTTTTTATATCTATTTTAAAAAACATCGATTTTTATAAAAAATATAAATGTGTATAACTTGAAATCCTTTTTATTTATTTACCTTTGCATTTAACTTTGCTTAAGGGTTGCGCTTGCATGTACGTCACTGGCTAGACATGTCTGTTGTCTCTCCTCCTGACTGTTTAATGGTACAGCCAAAATGGTAGGGGATACAGAGGTGGAATGACACAGAGGTGAGTTGACACAACGACAATATCTCAAAATGTACAACTGTTAAGAGTTTTAGTAGGTATAGTAATATTACAGTTCGAACTCTTTTGACAAGTGCACCGATTTGTTGGTACATGCGAAGGCTGTGTGACAAGCGGTTGTGATGATAAAACTCCTGTGCTGCAAAATCAACCAAAAGTAAATTTTCGTCAAACTTTATTTATTTTCTGTAAAGTATTTAGAAATATGAGTTTAATATTTTAAACTGTACTGCTTTTAAATGCAAGTAAAGGATGAAATTAGAATTTAGAAGAGATTTTTATTAAGCTACGTATTTTTTCGACTTATACGAGGTATAAATGAGAACTCTGCCATTCTTGCAAGTGTTGACCTGTGTGTGTCTCTGATAACTATCTTAGAAATAAGGAGCATCAGTTGTTTATTCTCCCTAGGTGCAGAACCAACTTGCCACTGGTAATGATAATCGGGAGGGCGATAACTATGTTCAACCAAATTGCTTCGGCTGTTGATATATTCCACTTGCGTTAGTCATTTTAGGTAGACGCTATTTTATAAGTTCCTAAAATAGGGTCATATTAGCACACTCGGTGTACTTCTTTGAACTTATATATACTTAAAATGTTTAATTGTATTTTCAATGCTTTTGTATGTTTATGTTATGTTCTCTTTTTATATTTTAATTTTTATCTCTTTTATTACTTTTGTTTTCCTTTCTTCTTTATAATAATGTTTCATGTTATGTTATGAACGTCTTAAACTTATAATTTGTAATGTCCACAATACGTAAAAATAAATTAATTGAATTGAATGTCCAAAAAGTACATTTTTATAATCTTAGTGGTGAAACTGGCTAGTTATGACTAATAGCGTCTGTACACGTGCATGGATTTACTGTCGGCAATAGTGCTTTTTTTAAAATATCGTGACAATGTTTACACGTAAAATAGCTGTCTGTCTCTCCAATCTCATTCTTCAAGAGTAAGCGAGACGTGATGTTGTCATTTTATAGTAGGTACTATTTTGACAGGACGTAATGAAAATCGATCAACCTCAAAATGAGTTGTTCGTTTTTTTACCGGCAGGTTCGCCATTATCGTTCTAGTGCGCAGGCGTAGATCTAACTTGCGCATAAAAAATCAGAACAATTCAGAAGCTTCCAAGCTTGTTTGATTCATGTACGCAATCTTGCCAACTGCAGGATAATACATGTTTCCCCATACATTTTCTTACTGTGTTAATTATAAAATTTGTGTCAACCCACCTCGGTATCCCCTACTATATTGTTCATTGATCGATAGCCAGTACCAAATAATACACCATTATTAATCATTGTACGTTGGTACCTTCCTTCTGACCAACCTGCACAAAAATTAGTTGAGTCGTTACTTGTATTCGGTACGCAGCGATCTTAATGTTAAATTATTAAATTAAACAATTAAAACGAAAAAATGCTCTACTAGCGATAGCCCGCGATTTCGGCCGCGTGAAATAGTTACAAAAATAAAAACATCGGCCGTGTATAATAATACAAAATGAAGAAATCGACTGATATGATGTGAATGTAGTTTGAACATACATAATTTTGAAAAAACTTCTGAGAAAATGTGTTATAACTAATAGAAAACTTCTTTTTGAAGTCTTTTAAGAGCTATTAGTTGAAATTTGTCCCAATTAAGTACGGCGCCTTTAGCATTGTGGTCAATGTTCACGGGCGTGAAACCCAAGAGATGTAGGTTCGATTCCTGCGAGGTGTCTTACCGGGGAACTCAGAAATAATGCTTATTTATGCTTATGCATTCGGTAGAAAAAAGCGCACTTGGATCCAACCGATGTCTATTAATCATTAATTAATTAATAAGTGAATAAACTACATTCAATAATCTATTTTTTTTATTCAACGAATAATTCACAAGATTTAAGAATGTAATATTCTAAGTATTTCTGAACATACTTACTTAATTTTGAAAACACTTCTGAGAAAATGTATTATAACTAATGGAAAACATCTTTTTGAAGTCTTTTAAGAGCCATTAGTTAAAATTTGTCGCAATTAAGTACGGCGCCTTTAGCATTGTGGTCAATGTTCACGGGCGCGAAACCCAAGAGATGTAGGTTCGATTCCTGCGAGGTGTCTTACCGGGGAACTCCGAAATAATGGGAACTGAAAATACCAAACGGGTAAGGAGATTTATTTACTTATTAATTAATTAATGATTAATAGACATCGGTTGGATCCAAGTGCGCTTTTTTCTACCGATCCGTTCCATTTATGTGAATATCAAGTCAGTGCCTTTCGGCACGTTTGTCAGTATCACACTCGAGAAAGCTCGCGCGATCGAAAACGATTGGATGTACGCGCGCGCCTCTCTACCACATAACCTATTTTTAATTGTTTGACGTACGTTATTTTCGAAAAGTTTGTTCCTATTAAATTGGTACCAATAATGTAGTCAATAAGTTGTGCAAGTTTCATCAATATTAGTTTATTAGTTTTTGAGTTATAACCATTGATATACTACTAGATGAGCAGTTCCCATACAAGTGTCATTTTAAAAATGTACCACAAAATCGTCTTATAATATTTCATTGTAGGTATAATGCGTTAAGACCGTTAACATGGATTCCCGAATTTCACCCGTATTGCCCTGGCTGTAAAACTAAATTTGCGTTCTTGGAATAGTGAACCTAAGGGTGCTGCAACGCAAAACAGACAGAGCAAGTCGTCATGCGCAGACTATTAGTTAGAGTAAGATGCAAGCTAGACCGGGCTTACTCAGTAAGTTTTAACAAAGGCCGACTCGCTGAAAATCGGGCGTCATTTTAAGAAGCATATGATTCATCCAGTAGTATATCAATGGTTATAAGTTATAACGGATCAAACTGTCATTTTGTGCGTAAGTATCATGGGAATAAAGCTGATAAAAAGGTAATTATTTCGAAATAACAGACGTACACATCATTTTTATTATTAGTTAAGATGGCACTATCTTCCGCATTTACTCGCGGATCTCCACACTTTTTTGTACATACCCCATACCCAGACAATCCGCAGTTTGAGTCTAGCGACGAACATCTACCCTACAGATATAACTATGGGTGCTCACCCACGAGTTATTGCGACCTTCCCACAAGTGGTTATCGAATGCGCGTGGCCAAACGGTTATAATTAGTAGGATCATGGCCCCCAAAAGAGGGGGGGGGGGCTGACAGGCCTCTAGCGTGAGGGCTTGGCACGGCGAGGCGATCAGATAAGTGAGATAAACACAGATCACAAATTTGCTCTAATAGTAAAAAAAACATTTAAATGCTATTAAATGATAATAATGATATTAATAATTAAAAATATTTGGTTGTATGATGCAATTTTTAACTGTGTGCCGATAGTCGACAACTCCATGATCCAAATGGATGAAAAATATAAAAAAACCGCTAATTTATATATAATATAAATATAATATAAATAAAAAGGATTTCAAGTTATACACATTTATATTTTTATAAAAATCGATGTTTTTTAAAATAAATATAAAAATATTAAAACGATGAATTAGTCAAAAATCTACACGGTAAAAAATTGAAAACTTAATAAACTAAATTTAATAATAAATATGACCATATAATGTACCTAATAATAACGTAACTGTTGACATAAATATATAACAAATTCACATTTTTTTACAATTGTAAGTTTATCTTTCACTTAAAAAGAATCTTTTTAATGTTGAAAATATATATTACAACGTTTTTATTAGCTCGTATTCTTGTTTGTCCGGTGGTTGTTTGTCCAGTATAAATCTTGCAAGTGATTTTTAACTAACTTCCCGACTAGCTAGACATTTGAAACTTTTATAATGTATCAGTACACGATGCCAATGCATTCTTTTAATACGTTTAGCCATCTTTAAGCAGAATTGAATTCATTTTCAGTTAATTCTGTTTTGTATGGAAAGTTATTTCAGAAAAATCCGTAAAACGTAAAAGACTATTATTGGTCGCTAAGGGGGTGGTCCTAGCAACTAAATTATTTATATATACGTGCGTTAATATGGAAATCAAAATGAAATGTCAAAATGACATTTCAGTATTCTATATTTGTTTGTTTGTTTTTTATTTACTTCATATCAAGTACAAGTTTGAGCATATTGAGCATAATAATTATTTATTTATTAATACAGTTGAAATTGTAAATTATCATAAAAATGTCTCAAATTGCAAGCTTCGCATTTTTCCGCTAGGTGCCTCTGCTGGTATAAGGGTCCCCCTTAATGATACGAAGTGTCTTCTGTACCCGTGTACTGAAACTCTGTCGAAACCATTGATATACTACTAGATGAGGAGTTCACATACAAGTGTCATTTTAAAAATGTACCACAAAAGAAGATATTACGAATATCGTCTTATAATATTTCCTTGTAGGTATAATGCGTTAAGACCGTTAACATGGATTCCCGAAATTCACCCGTATTGCCCTGTCTGTAAAACTAAATTTGCGTTCTTGGGATAGTGACCCTAAGAGTGTCTGCAACCCAAAGCTTGCGCGCTACCAAAAATTCATGTCTGAGCGGACAGAGCAAGTGGTCATGCGCTGACTATTAGTTAGAGTAAGATGCAAGCTAGATCGGGCTTACTCATAATTATTGCCAGGTCGTTTTCGAGACAAATATTAAGTGAGCTTATATCGAGTTAAGTCCGCTCATATTAAAACAGTAAGTTTTAACACTGGCCGAGTCGCTGATAATCGGGCGTCATTTTAAGAAGCATATGATTCATCCAGTAGTATATCAATGGCCGAAACAGTGGAGTCAGGAGTTAAAAGTGAAGAATCTAAGGAGGGATCGGAATTATTCCGTCCTCCATATTATGACGCAGCAAATTTTTCAAATGCCTCAAAGAAGAAGCCTTGAAGATACGTATAGATTGATAGAATGCCAATAAAACGGACGATTGGTTGAATGTTTTGGCGCCTCCGTCCATTGCGCGCCCTAGGGACACGCCAACGATATCACTACGACTACTACAAATATTTTTCACAAATCAAAGATTAATATAGGTACCTATAGGAAAAAACCACTTCAAATATAATATTGAACTATTTTTTGCAGGTCATAGGAAGGAGCGAATCGATAGCTCAAGGAATTCTTCAATTATTAATTAGATCTTTAGATTATAGCCTGATAACTTGCACGAATAACTCAAGTGAGTTACTATTTTCCCCGGGAATATAAGTATTTGTTCTCACGTTTTGAACGGTTTTCAGTAGGTACATATTAGTAATTGATTTTCTTTTAATTAATACTGAGGGTGGAAGTAGTCCGCAGACAGTGCAATGTGTAGATAGCAGTTAAAACCTAAAAATTACAACATTTTAATAATTCAATATTTTTAATAATCAGCAAAACACTGCCGTGAGAACGGACATATGATCACCTTCCGCCGGCTGAAGAAATGCTTACGTGCCGGGTGTCAGTTGTCCATCACAGGAATGAACGAGTAAACAGTGCATTCCTGTCATTGTGTCGTGTGAAATCCATTGTTGGACTGATAACGTTTGTACCTTAATCAAATTTCGCAGACAAAATCCCAGGAATCTATCCGCAATGTGGGAACAAAACAATAAATTTACCCACGCTGTGGATAGCATTTCCTTTGTCTACTTTCAATATAAAAACAGACGTGGCAATCCAACAAGAACTCAGTACCTTAAATTCGCTCGTCTTAATAACACGCCGCTCGCTTCAACGTTAAAATAACTTTTATCACAAACACTATCGTCGTAATCTAATTTATAAACTTTGTATTATTCAAGCTGTAAATTGAATCTGTAATTTGTGTTAAGGGATAATAAATTTGGGGAATTACTTTTATACGCATCAAAACCTTCTGATTTTATTCATCACCTACCCCTCATCACACCATCCCTTGCAACAGTGGTGACCCGTAAAGTAAAATTCAATTCATTCATTTTCATTTTACAGACTTCGTTTAATTTTTTATTAATTACCATTTTACTGTGTTTGTGAGAGAATTATTTTTTCGTTGGAGCGAGAACCCGCCGCGTTCAACTAGAACGCCGTCTTTGCGTTAAGTCACCGAGTTCGATCTCCACATCACTCCGTGACCTGTCAACGTCACGATGTACAGTACCAGGGCATCCGCTGCCACATCCAGCACCATGGAAGAGGACACCGCATCTGGGTACCAAACATCGACGACGACAGCGCACCAAGACTCACCAGTCGCATCACCGATTTCATCACCTTGGCCCGATGACAGCAGCCCATCAACGTCACAGGACAGTTCCGACAGCGGCCCCATCAGACTTGGAGCCCCGGAGAGTCCTGACTGCAGCATCATCAGACCCAGCTCGCCTGATGACTCCGACAACCCAACTTGGTCGTCATCAGGAGCTGTCAACTTCCACCAGGTGATAATCGCCAGGTTGGAACGACTGGTCGCCGGACTACGGCGTGTAGCAGCACTAGACAACACACACCAAGCAGCCAAGGATCCACATCCTTGCGCCCGTCAGCCACGTTCATCCAGCCGCCAGCGCAGCCGAATCACCGGAGCCCTGTGGACTCCTCAGCAAAACAGGAGGAGGCAGTTCCGGTGCCGCCAGCAGCTGGACCAAACACCACCAGCGTCACGACGGAGAGCCCAAGGCAGCCCGCTTTGGCCACCGTCGCCCGCCGGTTGGTGTGGGCAGACGGGATGCTAACTTCGCCCAGGCAAGTTTAAGGTTTTTTCCTACACACGTACATACGCAATTAACATAGTACAAACCCACGCATTTAAATTCATTGGCAAACCTAGAATCCAACCCGACTTTCATCCCTAAGGCAATTTTACTCGAAGAAGCTATTCTAAACAATAGATAGTTTTCTGATGATGAGTAATTGGCTTAGGCGACTTTTGATATTTCCACAACCCTAGACTTCTCATTCAATCAAACATTTTTGCAAACCGCTCAGTAGTTCAATTTTTGTTCTTTCTTGAACTACCCCCACTGCTTCCTGTTATTCACATACAAAAGATATGTTCTAACAGAGCAGCCCTCTTGGCCCTGTGAAACTCACTCACAGCTAAGACGCTCTTTTCCTCACTTCTGCGGACATCGCAAGTTGGAAAACGCAAACGCAAAATGTTTCCATTGACTCCTCAAGTTTACCCGGATCCATATCAAATACAAGTCTCAACATTGATTCTACCAGCAATGTACATACCTACATTCATTTGCCCCAATTCATTAAAGTGCCATGTACATGTTCATTCAGTATACACAAAACGCAAAACAAGGAAAAACCTAAAGCAAACCGAAGCAAGTTTCAAATTTCAACCCAATACCACTTCAAGACAACCAGCGTCCATTCTCAAGGAAAATAAAACAATGGAACAGCCTGAGAAAAATCCTGACACCGTGAGAGCTCGTGTTACCCGATACGGCAGACGTGTCCATTTTCCAGACCGTCTCTAGGTCAATAGGACAAATATCGGTCAACAACATCAGGCACGAGCCGAACAATGCAATCGGGGTCGTGTTTCAAAACAGCACGCGGAGTTTCCGATTTCAAAACAGCAACGTTAGCGACAGCAAGAACACACATCGACCTAGAATGTAGGTCAGTGGTGTACGCAATATTTAAAATGCAGGCATAAACAATTTATTCACAATAAATGCGGATAACTCAACTGGATTATTCAGTATTTTACCATCATCATCACCAAGAGACACCAGCATACGAAAATGGGTGCACAACAGACAAAGGAAGAGATCATCGTCGCACAGACTGCGTCGGGCGGAGCAATTGTCAACGACACGTCGACAGGCCAACTGTCGTGGGCAACGCTTGCCTTGATTATCGTCATCATTGCCGCAGTTTCCAGCTACCTGCTATGGACAAATTGCAAAAAGCACATCACCAAGAGAGTCATCAAGGACATGAGAGCAGACGTCCCGGGATGCAGACCACCGCAGCATCCACCGAGACAGATCTGATTGGACCTTCAAGCGACCACCTCTACCTACTTTCATCGCGATTTGCGTGCCGCATTTCGCTGGAAGGGGGGTATGAGGGTGGAAGTAGTCCGCAGACAGTGCAATGTGTAGATAGCAGTTAAAACCTAAAAATTACAACATTTTAATAATTCAATATTTTTAATAATCAGCAAAACACTGCCGTGAGAACGGACATATGATCACCTTCCGCCGGCTGAAGAAATGCTTACGTGCCGGGTGTCAGTTGTCCATCACAGGAATGAACGAGTAAACAGTGCATTCCTGTCATTGTGTCGTGTGAAATCCATTGTTGGACTGATAACGTTTGTACCTTAATCAAATTTCGCAGACAAAATCCCAGGAATCTATCCGCAATGTGGGAACAAAACAATAAATTTACCCACGCTGTGGATAGCATTTCCTTTGTCTACTTTCAATATAAAAACAGACGTGGCAATCCAACAAGAACTCAGTACCTTAAATTCGCTCGTCTTAATAACACGCCGCTCGCTTCAACGTTAAAATAACTTTTATCACAAACACTATCGTCGTAATCTAATTTATAAACTTTGTATTATTCAAGCTGTAAATTGAATCTGTAATTTGTGTTAAGGGATAATAAATTTGGGGAATTACTTTTATACGCATCAAAACCTTCTGATTTTATTCATCACCTACCCCTCATCACACCATCCCTTGCAACAATACCTACAAAATATTTCAACTAGTAAAGAAGGGTGGAGTTAGGCTGTGGAAATCCGACATAAATAATGCGAAGTAAACTTTGTCAGTCATACTTATTTAAGTACCTACTTATTTGTTTTCATTGAACTAAGAATACAAATTGCAAAAACTACCTGTTAGTTTGTAAGATTACGTAAATTATACTTATTACATTTCACCGAAGTATAGTTCGTCGTGAGCTTTCTTATCAAGAGATGACCGTATACTATGGTCACATGTAAGTTGTACGTACGCAGTTCATCGTGGGACACTTATTCGTGCGCCTAACCTAACCTTAAACCTAACCCAACCTAGCCTAACCTAGTAAAGACATCTCCACATGTTGTAGCATACGTACAAATATACTCCATGGTGAAATGTTCAACGAAGAACTCGTCATTTGATTAAATGTTACACGAACTCATGTTTCACGTACTGTGGCGCGCGAATAAGTGTCCGGCGGTGAACTGTTTACGTAAACGTGTACGTACAAATTTCCGGATACAGTATACGGTTACATGTAAGTTGTACGTATGCAGGTCATCTTACACACTTATTCGTGCGCCGTAGTATGTGAAACATGAGTTCGTATAACATTTTATCAAATGACGAGTTCTTCGTCGAACATTTCGCCGTGGAATACATTTGTACGTATCTTATAAAACAAAACAGAATTAACTGAAAATTAATTCAATTATGCTTAAAAATGGCTAAAAGTATTTAAAAGAAAGCATTGTCGTCGCGTTATGATATATTCTAAAAGTTTCAAATGTCTAGCTAGTCGGGAAGTTAGTAAAAAATCTTCAACCGTCTAATACAAATCTTGGAAAACAAGAAAAAAATTATACTGGACACACAAGAAAAAATGTATACTGGACAAACAAGAATACGAGCTACTTAATAAAAACGTGGTAAAAAATAAATGATTATCTAATAGCCAACAATTTAATGAGAAGGATGAAACTATTTTATATTTTCAACTTTTTTTTGAATTCCAGCTGTTAATTTTGTAGTTAAATAGTTATTGATTATTAAAACTGCTTGTAAATGTTCATCGTTGATGCTTGATCGTAAATAGTTTTTATTGATATTCATAATTGAAAATGTTTGTTCACATCAAAAAAATTACCAACATTTTTATAGCTTGTTCGAATTTATCCGAATTAAGAGTGTTGTAAAATATGCAGATTTCTTCGCGATGGTGCAATTCATGTATATTCAAATTTTATTTTTAAAAAGGCGTTGAAATGTAGAAAAATGTAAACTTTATTCAGAAATACGATTAAAGCTCGCGGGCCCTAAATAATATATACTTGGCGGACAGTAGTTTGCCCCGTGTCCGGAAACTTGTACGTATGCAGTTCGCCATATCACACTTCACAGTGAAATGTTGTATCGGAAATATATGGCCGTATATTAAAGACCATCCAACCTCTTTCGGTCGTATAGTACTGGCATAAAATAAAATTCACGTCTAAATAAAACACGGTTCTTGTCGGTTTACAATTTACAGGAGCAAACAAATTTTGAAAATAGCCGATATACTGGATTATTTGTTAGGTTAGGTTTTCATTCTTGAATTTTGCCAAAATCAGCTATGCAAATTGAATTACTGTTCATATTGAATCTAATAAAATTGGAGACCGTAATATTATACGGCAATAGCGAAGGGTGGAGGTAGGCTGTTGGGATCCGCCATAAATGGTGCACATTAAACTTTGTAAGTCGTGCGTATTTATTTTTATTGAACTAAGACTACAGTTTACATAGGGTATTGGTTAGTTTTTAGAAATCATTTAAACCCCGCCTAACCAAACCATAATAGTTTAGGTATACTTTGGGCGATACGACGAAATTGCGCACATTTTTTTTGTTTATACTTATTTGTTTTCGCTGGATTAAGAATACATATATTAAACATATTGTTAGTTATTTTTTTTTAAAATTCATTAGATACTTAAGCCCTGTCTAAACTAAACTATAATAGATAAAAATATTATTCTATCTATAAAATATCCAAAGTTATGTATAATTTAATTGCATAGTTTTAGATATTTTATAGATGGACGAGTATTTTTTTGACTATACTTTATTATGATTTGGTTTCGCAGGGTTTAATTGAATTTAAAAAACTAACCAACACAGTTGTAAATTTGTAGTCTTATTTCAAGGAAAAGAAATGCGTGTTAAGCCTCAATTACATTGAGCTTCTTTACGAGCTGTTTGTTGGCGAATTTATAATCTGCCTGTAAAGTCGCCCAGTGTAATCATCGAACATGTTAGCTTGTTTGATGATTACACTGGGCAACTTTACAGGCAGATTATAAATTCGCCAACACACAGCTCGTAAAGAAGCTCAATGTAATTGAGGCTTTACTGACAAAGATTAGTATACTTCTTACACTATAATCTAAGCTTACACTATTTATGGCTGATTTAACAGTCTACCTCCACCCTCGCCACTGGTATACGGTCATCTCTTTCCGATAAACTCACGGCGAATTGTGCTACGGTGAAATGTTTTACGTACAATTTACATGTAACCAGTTTGCCCAGGCCTGGTAACCCTATTGAGAGATTATGCAGAGACTATTTGGATTTTGTTTACTCTTTTATCGAGCCACCGCGACAAATATTTGAAAACATATTCTGCTCTATATAAGTGAGTGTAGTAGTTACATTCTCCTTGTTTTTATTTGTAACAATAATAATGTCATCAAGCGTCGAGAAACAGCATCTAACTAAACTAAGCTAAGCCGAAGGTTATTTGGTAATAATTGACACTAATTGATATATTATGATATTAAATTTCCGTCAAGAACAAGACAACAAGGATGGTTATGTTTTCCTATATGTAATTGCATAAGTATTCAGTGACGTCCCGTGGTGGTAGGCAGGTAATACGTTGCATAGGGGCGGCATATTATACGGGGCGATCGATGGTTCCGTGAAAACAAACAGTGTCCATGACATACGACTCATTCTCAAATTCATATTATTTAGTTAAGAGCATACTTCAGTGAAACGGCAAATAATTTTCAACTATAGGTGCGACGAAATTTCGGACTGGTTGCCAATCGGAGAGCGAAAGTCGAGCTGTGAACACGTCAATTTGTTTTCTGATGGCGTCGGGGGAATTAATTCTTAAATCGTGTAAAGATGACTAAAAACGTTACCCATTTACTTGAAAAAGAAAACATGTCAATGAATATATTATTATTATTACAACTAGAACAATAAACATAACACCAAATGGATGCATGTTGATTTTTTATGACAAATTATGTTTTGTTCTGCACGCGTCGTTTGGACAATCTTCGCGTCACGCAGTCACGATCGTTTTAAACATTTAAACCGGGCCCCAGCTGAAGTAGATATATAGCCTTAAGTAAATATTATTTCTATATGTACCTACTTCCTTTGACTGTATCCGATCCTAAGACGATCATAATATGGGCCTCCAAAGAATAGAGGTTTGTAATAACATAAGTACTCCAAACACGCATTGAAAAACAATATGTGTATCTTCCTGACCTAGGATTCGAACCTGCGGGTCTATTCTATACACGTCAAGGCTGCTTTCGCTCGCTATGACGGCTAACTAGGGTAGGTTTGTATCAAAGTATTAGCACTAATTGTAACAATTACAATTCGTTAGTTGTAATTGTTGCAATACGTGCTATACTTATTTGAACAGCACCTGTCTTGGCTGTGATAAAATTTAGAGCGAGACAGACAGTTTTGACTGTTTAGACGGCTAACTTATTGTAACAATTATAATACCTCAGTACAAAAATGTAATAAATACTCGTACTATCACTTTATCACTTTAGCGGTCGATAGTTGCCTTGTGTATAGAATAGACCCGCTGGGACCCACAACATTGCCGACGCGTTAGCTGCTCGGCAATCGTGAGCTGGAGATTTAAGCCGTGTTACAGCCGGTTACATGTAAGTTGTACGTATGCAGTTCATCGTGGGACACTTATTCGTGCGCCGTAGTACGTGAAACATGAGTTCGTATAACATTTTATCAAATTACATGTTCTTCGTTGAAGTGAGCTGATTTTTTAATGGAAAGATATTTCTGTTTTTACTAAGTTTAGGTAGCTATTTCTATATGTGCCTAATGATTCTTGTCGATTTGCCGCGCTTCGAGTAACTTCCGCTCCCAAGCGACGCTCAATCTGCCTAACCCCACGGGATGTCACTGCGAACTCATGTTTCACGTACTGCGGAGTACGAATAAGTGTCATGCGGTGAACTGTTTACGTACAAATTTCCAGATACAATTACAGTCTCAT
Organism: Rhyacophila brunnea; assembly: GCF_057557595.1. Taxonomy (NCBI): domain Eukaryota; kingdom Metazoa; phylum Arthropoda; class Insecta; order Trichoptera; family Rhyacophilidae; genus Rhyacophila; species Rhyacophila brunnea. The sequence continues at coordinate 9,546,735 of NW_028232904.1, read as the reverse complement.
CCAGAAGGCAGCCTGTTTGCCATTGTTTGTGTTCTGTGCAATGATGTATAATACCATTGGTTCTCTGGGAGGGCCTGTTCGCTTTGCACCGTATGCGTTTATTATTACATTAGGTAGGTACCTAAGTCAATAGTTAAAAAATATTTCAATTGGCCCTAACTACAGGTTTGCAGAAAAAAAAACAAAACTGCCTTGCGACATCGCAATGTATGAAATACGAACAGCTGTTCCACCATATGAGATATATGTGATTCAGAGAATGGGACAGTCCCTTTGTGTTCATTGTACCCATGTGGACCTTTGTCCTCTGCATGCCTAAATCAAAGGTAGGTGGCACAAGGCAGTGGCGTGCAAAATTACGCTCAAGGGGCTTCTCAGCTGTCCGTATATTGTATTTTCCTTCTTATTATTTTGGTGCCGTCTTCTATCAAAGGTTGGCGACCAACTTGCAGTACATACAGTGGCGGCTTAGGGAGTTAGGGTTTTCACAAAAATATGTTTTAAATTATTATTAACATTGTTTTTACAAGAAACATACATGGGTTGTCCAAGAATGAAAGATCTTTATTATTTTAAAAATCAGGACAAATTTATTTTTATAAAAAAAAGCATACGAAATTTTAGGTACATATCCCCACTATTTTTCGACGTAGCCCCCGTTACGATTGATGCACTTGGTGAACCGTGGTACTAGGTCTTTGATTCCCTTGTCGCAGAACTCCCCCGCCGCCGTCCTCTAAAATGTTCTCACCTCTTCCTCCACGCCCTCGTCGGTCTCGAAGCATTTTCCTGCCAAATGTTGCTTCAGGTGAAGAAAAAGATGGAAATAACTCGGTGCCAGGACTCTGGTCGGGGCTATGAGCAGGATGACGGATTTGAACGACTCCAAAAGTTTCAAAAAGACCTAAACGCTTATCACACGATTTTTTTTGTGAGCTTCCGTCAGAATTTTGGGCACCCAACGAGCAAGCACACCTTTCGAACATACCCCAATTTTCACCTAAAAACCGTCTATATGATAGACTTATTGACGTCGGGATCAAAATTGCGAGCTCATGGACTGTTAGACGGCGATCTTCACGAACTTTATCATTGATTTTTTTTCAACAAAACGTCACCAATTTAGGACCTCCATCCTCTCCCCTCCTCATCATGAACACTCGTTTTACCACTCGAAAACTCAGCACACCACTCTGACATTCCGCTGGTTCATTACATTACCATAATTGGATGTGAGACGACGATGGATTTCAACAGGGTGGACTCCCTCCTGGTTGAGAAACCAAATGATTGAACGCACCTCGCACGCGGCGGAATTCGACAGCGGAACGTCCATATCAAACAGACGCAAAGGTCATACTGAAGCAGCTACCGAGCCTGCTCACCACTCGTTCTGGAGGGAGAGGGAAGTCTACGCTACACGCCAGTGATGCCATCTTTTGAGAAATAACATCCGCGTCGCCAAAAATGAATAAAGGTCTTCAATTAATTCTTGGACAACCCTCGTACATAAAGAAATCGGATCAGTCATAAAATTTAAAATATGTGCATATACGAAATATAATATTCCAGCTTTATTATGAGAAGTTTTAATCTGTTTATCGTGTCGAAAAATGCTAGATTTAACGCCATATGCCAGATGCAAAAATTCTAGATCTGGGAAGAAAAATGCTATGTTGGCAACGCTGATGGAATTAGTCAAAATGCTAATCAAATGGCAATTTTATTTATAGTAGGCACGCCAACTTGGTTCTGCGAGCATTTCGTCATACATTTTTTCTGACCATGTCCGATCCTAACAGGATCACAATGGACCTCCACAGAGTGGAGGTCTGTATTGACAGATTTTGTTTTTACGAGAAATGGATGTCAGCCACTTGCTCAACCTATTAGGTCCATACTCTTGACTCATAAACAAATTGAAAAACAAAATGTGTACTTGCCAGACCCAGGATTCGAACCTACATTCATACATACCACCGCCAATTGACATATTTTGTTATCCAAGATAGACGTAGTTGTTGACTCGCTCGATTTGAGTGCCATTGATGAGGATTGCTTTTGGTTCAGCAAAGCAATTTATTTTTACCTTTGTCTTTACTTCGCGGCTTTCATTTGGAAGCTCCTGCATCTTATTCTGAAGGTCTTCTTGGTCGTTCGCAAGACAAAAACGTCATCTGAAAGCGTCGTCTGAGCGTCAAAGCTCATGTGACAGAGATATTCGTAAGTTCTCCCAGTCAAGTCGCCTGAAAATCCTATGTTTGAAATAATATCACGTATACTATATACATAATAATATTATTATGTACGTATTTTTTGACAGATTTTGACTGTATGTATAACTGGTCGGTTTTTGAAATTAAATGCCTCAAATGAATGACCGGGTCGCACACCTAAACTCGTCTCGACTGCAAGACGTCGAATATGTCGATGTGATTTTGTTGGCATTCATAGAACACAATGTAAAAATTTACATTAAAAAATCATCCCGAAATGTCGTACTTCGCCATTCATTTTGGCTTGCCTTGGTACGTCACTGTCCCGGCATAGCCTCGCCTATGCGCCTATACGCACGGGAGAAAGTTGCATGTTGCACTCAGTTTTGATTTATGACTATGTATCAGTGGCGAAGGGTGGAGGTGGGCTGTTAAGATCCGATATAAATACTGCACATTAAACTTTGTTAGTCAAACGTATTTGTTTTTATTGAAATAAGACTACAATTATTTACAGATGGTGTTGGTTAGTTTTTAAAACTCAAGTAAACCTAGCCTAAACCAAACCATAATAGTTTTGGTATGTTATTGGTGATTTGAAAAAATAGTGGACACTTTTTCATTCATACTTATTATTTGTTTTCGTTGAATTAAGAATATATATTTATTACACACGTGTTGGTAAGTTGTTTTTAAAAATCAATAAGCCCTGCCTAACCAAACTATAGTAGATAAAAATATTTTTCTATATATAAAATATCCAACATTATGTATGTGTAATGGCATAACCAACCAACACCATCTCTAAATTGTAGACTTAGTTCAATGAAAACAAATACTTATTGTGGACTATTTATGTCAAATCTTAACAGCCTACCTCCACCCTTCGCCACTGCTATGTACCTATATCCCAGTCGATTTGGCGTATGAACACTTTCGTTTTTCAACTGAAAAAAAAAGCGATTCTTTTATTAATCCTGTTAATCTCTTGGATATTGTGGACGCCACTGGTTTTTTAGTTGACAATAGACAGGAGTGGCTGTGGGTATACTGTGGCCCTAAATTGAAACCTACAATGTCATTTTTTATTAAATTTGTAAATAGATTGTTGTTGTCAATACGTCTGATACGTCCTGTGTACCACACCTCTAGAAAAGTAGGTAGTATCTTCTTACCACTATGTACCATATGAGACACGTAGGTAGAAACCAAATCGGTACTAAACTATTGTCCGCAACATGAAATTGGCATTAACAGGAAGTCGCTGTAATCGCATGTTGAAGACTTCTAGTGACGCAGTACCTGTCAACCTGGCAACGCGTGCTAGAGTAGTTGAATAATAAAATATCCTACGCGAGCTACCGACAATGCCGTTATGAGCTACCGGTAGCTCGCGAGCAACCGTTTGGCGATCACTGGCTTAGTGCAAAGGTATTGTATTGTTAATTTACAGTTATTTACAGAAATTTTCATACATTTCAATGCATCATTATCACACACTAAGATTAGGCTAGGTTGGATTAGGTTGCGGTAGATTAGGTTAGGCTCAGTTAGGTTAGGTTAAGTCAGGTTAGGTTAGGTTGGGTTTGGTCGAAAAAGAAAGTTATAAAAGGTCATGCAGTCAAAATTACCCCAGTTTTTGTCGAAATTGAGTTGACATACACAAAACGTTTGTCTGCACCGTATCTTTATGAATTACAAAAGTAATATGTCCAAATAGAATATTTGAGGAAGATATTGTATCTTTCAAATAGGTATATAATAATATTTTATGGACATGTTATGTTTATTTTTCATGCATCTCAAATCTTAAATTTGATTTTCTCAAAAAATACAATATCTTTGCACTAATCAGACTAAACTTCACTAAACCATTGAATATACCAGTGGGGGGCAAACTGCGGCCCGCGGGCCGCATGTTGCCCGCCAGGTATTTTTTGTGGCCCGCCATCATTAATTGTACTTCTGATTACGAATAACTTTTTTATAATTTTTAAAAAAATATTATAATAATAATAATAGTAAATATTATAAATATATAGATTAAAATTTGAAGAATTTGTTGTTTCTTAAATGTATTATCTCAGTACGTCTTCCTTGCGTCTCATCTCACACTATGTAACCACTATTTTCTACGTTGAACATCGTGACACATTTAAATACTTTTAACTCCGCGTTGTATGAAAAAAAATATATGCCCATGATATGGTAAAAAGTTTGAATGGATTTCAATTAAAACTCAAGTTATTCCTTCGATAAATATCGAATAACAACGTGGACCACTTTCCAACTTTGAAGTTGCTGAATATACCAGAATATAAATTTGAAGAATATGGTAAAATTATTAAAGCTCTGAATGACGATTTTTCACAACGATTTGGCGACTTCCGAAAAATTGAGACAAGTTTAGCAATAGTACGCGATCCATGTTCAATAGATGTTGATAGTGTACCGACAGAGCTACAACTTGAGATTACTGATCTGCAGTGTGAAATTTTGCATCTGCATTATGAAAGAAAAATGTTCGTTATTTTTGGATCTACCTATATACGTAAACAAACATTTTCGATCATGAACCTCAATAAAAATTCTTTACGATCAAATATCTCCGATGCCCATTTACAAGCAGTTTTGAAAATATCAACTACTTAACACCTGAATTTAAAAAAAAAATGTTAAAAAATGTACAGCAGTTTCATTCTTCTCATTAATTTTTTTGTAATGTTTATTTTTCGTGATAATAAATAGTGTATATTATCTAAAAATGGTATTTTACTTGCGGCCCGCCGCTCTTTTTGAATTCTTGAATTGGGCCCTCCATCCAAAAAGTTTGCCCCCCTCTGGAATATACCTACCCTGTTCTATACAATATCTACTATTGTTATAATTATGAAATAAAGATTTTAATATTCATTTCACAGAAAACAAAAAACAATAGAATAATGAATGCCATTTTAATATTAATTGTTTGGTAGGTACCTTTTAACTTTGACATAGAACGTTTTCAAATATGCTAACCTAACCTAAATATTGATCTGTCATGTTAAAACATGGGAAACATGAATGTTGTGATCGAAAATCCTGGATAAACTTGATTTTAAACATTGTCAGATCGCTGTTTCAATATAACATGGTTGTATATAACATTTTTACGTTGTTTAGGTTACCAATATTATATGATTGTAACTTATTGTATACCTATTGAAGCATTATAAGTTATCACTTCATCTAACATTAGAGATGAACTGTTAAAAGCCCACGCTTAAATTACAAAGTAAAGCCTCGATGACATTGAGGTACTTTACAAGCTGCTTGTTGGAGAATTTACAATCTAATTGTAAACTCGCCCAGTGTTATCATCGAACAAGCTAGCAAGCAGATTGTAAACAATCTACCGAGAAAAGTTGAAAGCCAGTCAACTTTACATGCTACACGCTGGTATGTGGGCCTACTGCGTTTGCACAGTAGAGCGATAGTAGCGACCTCCCGGTAAAAAAACGAACTACTCAATACATCCTGTCAAAATAGTACCAAAAATGACAGTTTCAACTCGCTAGCTTGTTGGATTCTGAGCGAGTGGAAAGTTTTGTGTGTCATCATCACAATTGCACTAGCTGACTCGCCCGCTTTTAAATTCACCAACACGCAGCTTGTAAAGTAGCTCAATGTAATTGAGGCTTTAGGGAATGGATTTAATGGAAATCTTGGCATCATGAAACATTTTAATAATATTTATACTAACGTTGTAATAAATCATTCTTAAATAACAAAAAACAAAAAAATTGCAAATAATATCTGCTTTACCCAAATCCACATGCAGTGACGTCTCGTGGGGGTAGGCAGATTGAGCGTCGCTTGGGTAGTAGTAGTAATTCTGGCTTAAGTTTCAAAATTGTTGGACCGAAATGTATGGCGTAATTGAAAGAAGTGATAAAGCTATAAGTATGTCTGCTATGTTCTGTGAGTGGTATCTAGAACATCATCCTTTTTTTTAATAGATTTTTTTAAAACTATTTTTTCCTGATGAAAAAATAGTCGGCACATTAGAGAGTTGAAAAATAATATTTGGGTAATTTTGGCACGCTTACATAAAAAGGTTCGTCAACGCTGATCTAAACTCTTCTCGACCATACCTTGACCCCCATTGTAGCTGCATCATTGACTTCAAACATATCATTGATGGCGCAGCTGGCTGCAACGAACGGACAGATTCCTGGGTGCCGCATTCGCAATTTGAAGGACCATCAGAGTTTTCCCACTTCTTTAGGGACATGGTATGAGCCTGCACGTGGCTGCCCCTGCACAGTGATCTACTCACTAATCTTACTATCTTTCCATTACTGACAATAAGTAAGATACACCAAACTAGGTAGATAAAGTAGTCAGAAAGCGATGGTAGAGTGGTGAGGTGAGATGAAGGTATAAGGACGAGCGCCTAGTCTATTTCTTCATTCTGTATATCAATCTACTTTTATTTTCATATTTCACACATGAATGAAGGAATACGTCGGCCGAGTTAAACTCTATTGTTAACTTTGTTTCCAATTTTTGTTCGCAGATGTCGCTTTCATGCAGATTTCGCAGTCCCCAATTGTCGGCCATCTTTACGAACGCTGCCGCCATCTGACGAAAGCGTCAGGAATCGAATACTTTCGATATAACGCACGTGACTCCATCTTCACGCACCCCGATTCGGAACTAAATTCACCCAAACATTTTATCAATTATAATATAACTCAGAACTAAACGCAGGAATGCTATGAAGCCATAATAAAATAACAGTCAATCGGAAAACAGCAAAGCAATAATACATATATATACATAGATATATATATATATATTAAATACACAAATAATATCACTTGTAGAATTACTTCAAGGCTTTATTATTAAATTTAGAATCCCACATTAAAAAAAACACCTAAAATTTGAAATACAAAATTGATTATGTTTTCATTTACTAGGTAGAGACTAAAATAAAAATTTGAAGTCATTAATTGTTTAAATATCTTCAAAATAATATGAAAATTAGATAGCTATAGTTATCTTTATTAAAAATTGATAATCCTATAAAATATGCCTCTTTAACATTACATAAAAGATATTTTTATTTAAATATTATTACTTACCTACTACTAAAGTATTTTTTTAAATCAAATCTTTTATAAAATATATTTTCCTACTTATAGTAATAATATATTTTCATTAGCACTAATAATATAATAAAACACAGTCAGTATTGCGCGGGACATGAAATATTAAAATTTAAAGCGTTACATTTATAATATGTCGTTAAGTTGATCATACGTTTAGTTTACGTAACTGTTTTGTAAACGTAAAGTAAAGATGTTGGAGCCGTATTCGGACTCTGTCCTCTGGATAGTTATCGTAGGGTTTATTGTCGCGTTTGCGTTGGCGTTTGGTATCGGAGCGAATGACGTGGCGAACTCTTTCGGGACCAGCGTGGGGGCCAAGGTGTTGACTGTTCGTCAGGCGTGCTACCTGGCAACTGTCTTCGAGATTGCGGGGGCCATCTTGATAGGTGAGAATAAATAAATTGAGTTTTATGTTACCATCTACAAAAGGGAATGGGACAAGTGGGCGCCAGGACAATTGGGCGCCGCACTGTCGAATGAAATAAATAGACTTTACGATTTTATACAGAAAGTAGACGAGGAATTTTAATTAGTTTCCATCTACCATATTGTTTTTTTATTGCGGATTGAGAATTATTTTGTCTGACGCTTCACATAAAATACTCTTCTCGTTGGAACTTAAACATATGCACAATTAAATCATGGTCTACGTGTCCATATTAAAATTCTCACCAAGTATTAAATAATAATAATCTCTCTTCTTGGTCGTGCACTCATGGCTGAGGATCGTGACCACATTTAAATTTCGCCATCCTTTGAGCGACCAAGACTTTCCATCCTTCTCGATCTTCCGCTTCTCTCAGGGCAGAATGGATGGTGCCCCCAGTCAGCTCTTTCACTTGGTCGCTCCATCGCGCAGACGCTCTTCCTCTGCTTCGCCATCCCTGGAGGCTACCCAAAACTACCAGTCTCTCCAGGTTGTCCAGTCGGCGCCTGACAATATGTCCAAAAAACTGCAGAATTCTTCTCAGACATATCGTCGAGAGCCGTTCCTCTATCTTCAGTCTCTGGATGATTGACTGGTTCGTTCTGTGCTCCGTCCAAGAAATGCGAAGCATTCGGCGCCAACACCACATCTCAAAGGCATCAATTGCTTTCCGTTCTCTTGCCTTCAGGGTCCACGACTCGACTCCGTATAGAAATATCGATAACACTAATGTTTGCACAAGCATCATTTTTGTGGCTATCGAAATTCCCCGATCCTTCCATATAGTGGTAAGGCGTGTCATCGCATTTTTTGCAATCTGTGTGCGCCTTCTTATTTCCGCTTCGCATCCGCCCTTTACACTGATGGTCAATCCAAGATATACAAACTCGTCGACTGTTTCGAGGTTTTGGAGTGTACTTGGTGTTGGTAGAAGGTTGGCCTGTTCAACAACCATTTAAATAATTTAAATATATATTTTAAAAGTAGGACCATAATTCACAAACGTCTATTTATTTTCAAATTTCAATCGATTGCGGAGCACTCAGTTATTCCGGCGCCGAATCGTCCTAGAACCCTACAAAACACATGATTGAAAAATAAATGGTCATCAAATTAGTACTAAAGGTTTTTAAAACATCATAGCGGAAATATTTTTATTGATTCAATCCAAAATTGACATTTCTGTTCAGTATTGTTTGGCAGAATGCAGGAACTCGCTGAAGTAAGCAACAAAGTAGGTTTGAAAACAAATGTAACAAAGACGAAAGTCAACTTCAACTGCTTTGCGGGCCAAAAAGAGATCCTCGTCAATGGCACTCAGCTCGAACAGGTGAAAAGCTACATCTATCTGGGACAACAAATGTCTATAGATGGATGTATATTTGATGAAATTGTTCGCAGAGTAAAGCTAGGCTGGAGTGCTTTTGGCCGCCTGAATAATGTCTTCAAAAGTGACCTTCCACTGTGCCTAAAGCGCAAAGTTTTCAACCAATGTATGCTTCCCGTGATCACATATGCGTGTGAAACATGGACCCTAAGTAAAAGAGAGATTCAGAAACTTACAGTAGCACAACGTGGTATGGAGAGGTGCATGCTGGGCATAACGGGAAAGGAAAAAAAGAGGAATGAGTGGATAAGGAAGCAGACAAGGGTTTGCGATGTAATAGAGTTTATTGAAAACCTTAAATGGAGATGGGCTGGATACATAGCTCGAAGAAGAGACAATCGTTGAACAAATCTAGTCGTCCAGTGGTATCCAAGAAGTACAAAACGTCCGCAAGATGGACTTAGAGGCCGCTGGATCGATGCATTGATAAAGTTCTGCGGAAGTACGTTGCAACGCAATGCACAGGACCGAGAGAAGTGGAAGCAGCTTGAAGAGGCCTTCGTCCAGCAGTGGATAGATTCAGGCAGATGATGATGATGATGATTGTTTGGCAAATCATCAGAACAGAGTTGTACAGCATATACAGATTGTTAAAATTTATTCCAACAATAATGAATCTATTCGAGCTACATTTTGGGCATTATCTGAAATTTATAGTCAAAACAATCAACCTACTGAGCTTACTATTCTTACTATTAACCTGTCAAAAACGTAAACGTACTGCTAAAAATATCCATGTTATGAATCATAGTTTGGATGACAATCCAAAACAACTAATTACACGTCGTTATCTAGAACTTGGAGTTTCTTATGGAATTACATGGAATATTCTTCATAAACATTTCCATTTGAAAGCTTATAAAATACAGTTAACACAAGAACTTAAACCGAATGACCATTTGGTGTGTCCATATTTTGCTGATTGGGCGTTAGAGTACAGTTAAAGATGACATTTTTGCTGACTGCTTGATGCCAGCTAGGATCTTGTTAATTTATTATACAGATTAAAAATAATTTCAATTGCAATCATATAATTTTTCAGGATATAAAGTCTCAGACACCATGAGGAAAGGAATCCTGGATGTGTCGGTGTACGAGAACCATGAGAAAGAGCTGATGCTGGGTTGCCTGTCTAGTTTGGTGGCAAGTGCTGCGTGGATGCTCATCGCCACTTTCCTTAAGCTGCCCATCTCCGGAACGCACAGCATTGTGGGGGCTACTGTCGGCTTTAGTCTCGTCGCACGGGGACTCAAGGGGTTGCAGTGGACCACGTTGGGGACTGTCGGTAAATAATGCATCAGGCTTGTATTAGACTATTAAGGATATTTTATCAAATTTTTATAGCTTTCTTTTATAAAACATGAGATGCATTTTACACTTTGTAAAATATTTTAAGGAAGTTATGTTAAATTAATTGTTCCGTTCTCCATAGGATGCAGCAAACTCTTCAAATGCTTCAAAGTTGGTTTTGGCGTGGCCAATTGGGCCTATATGTCAAGGAACCCTAGTTAACATTTCTGCTATGTCAGACTCCATCGGCTGAAAATGCGTTCACCATATTTACAGTAGAATATTACTTAATCGACGGGCAGTGACATCTATTGTCGTAAGGAGATACTACAGCTTATAATATGAATTTCATCTGCTTACATCTACCATAGAGTCACATGTGGCACAAGATACTCGTTGGGAAGCTCTTTTCTAGTCAATAGGCGTAGCTTTTAAAAGAATCTATCAGAATATTATTTCTATACGATATTCAGTATGTATGCAATTTTGTAACATGACAGCTACGGGACAGCTGGAAGCAAGTCAGGGATCCGACGTAGCAGATCGACTAGTTAAGTGAGATAAAAACATATCACAAATTTGCTCTAATGGTAAAAAAAGGTCAGCATAAAAAAATATTTGTACATAAGTTACCAATATGCCGGGCACTCACCTCTTTTCAACTTTTTTTTCCAGTGGCGTCGTGGTTTATTTCACCGCTGATGAGCGGTCTGGTTTCCGTTGTGATATTCTCCATTATCCGGCGTTGCATCCTGCACACGGAGAAACCTCTTGAGAATGGTTACAAAGCTCTGCCATTTTTTTACGGTTTCACCGTTCTCATCAACATCTTTAGTATCATACACAATGGACCGAAACGTAAGAATTCGTAATAAATTATTATATTATTTTAGTCATCAAACACTGTATGATTTGTACTGTGTTTGCTTCTATCCAAATGGACAAATGTGGCTCGTTCAACTGGGTCCAATGGACGACAATTCATGTTACTCCTTTTGTTATACTTAATAGTTCCATTTCTTCGATATGACTGACCCGATGCAAGTTAAAATACAAAATACTAATATGTATTATGACCAATGGCGGCTACTGAAACTCAATATAGATATATAGATGCTCTGCACCAGTGGCGCACACAGGGGGGGGGGGGGGGGTGCAAGGGGCCCTGGCACCCCCCAAACATCAAAATTATCACAATGATTTTAAACATTGAAATTGAAAGGCAATAAACTATACCTTGGGCTTAGACAAATAAAAACACGGCAAAAAATGATTTGTAATTATTCTCCAGCACCCTTTATAAAAAAATTTCTTAGATTTTAATTTCTAACACAAAAATTTCGAAACACCAATGTCGGGTTTTTTTGGAAACCCAATCCCTAATGGAACTGTCAAAAAATTCTCGGTGTCCACCAGAATTCCGGAGTGGTGTAGGTCATGTCTGGGGGAGGACTGACAGGCCTCTAGCCCGGGGGCCCGGGCTGTGGGGGGCCCGGCGTGTCGGGTTGACCAAATAAGTGAGATAAACACACATCATAAATTAGCTTTAATAGTAAAAAAAAGTCGCTATTATACTTCATGACCATGAACATTTTAAATTATATAATTGTGCAATATATTTTCTGATTATTATGTGTCGATACTCCGACATATACAACAGCTCCATTATTAAAGTAGATGTATTAAAAGAGTCTATGGGACTAATTTATATTCTCCTTGGGCCCCCCCCAATATAAAATCCTGAGTGCGCCACTGCTCTGCACTCAAACAAATTTATAAAAGAAAATATTATTCAATGCACGATATTAATATTCTGTCTATGCTGAAATTATTGCAAACATTTAAACCAGTTCAAATGGTGAAAGCCATTAACTTGTTGACCGCGGAGCATTTAATGACTATTTATTAACCGCATTTAAATAACATCCTAATTATATTAAATGGCCAAATAATGAGGGCACAAACGGGTGTGCCGTCCGCGTGGAAAGGATTAAATTTGGTGTATCATAATATAAGATGAAACAGATTGGAGCGTGCGAATTTTTTGTGTGTTTATTTCAAAGATATTGAAAAAAAAAGATAGAGCCTAAACGTATGAAACAATAAAATAACTCATTGTCCACTAATTTTAATACGAATCTTGAAAAGTTCCTAGTGTTTCTTTTTTTTCTTGCATAGAAAAATGATATGTACGACTGACTGAAACTTGTTTATGAGACTTTCACCTATCACCTAAGGCCCCATTTGGCAAAAGCAGGGTTTCTTCAACATTTTTAGTTTATTTTGACGGGTGACCATTTTCATTATGATTATGTGTTTTGGTTTTACGGTCAAATACCTATTCAAATAAATAACTATCTTTGGCTAGTAGCTAACCGTGTGCAATTTGCTTGTTGTTATTTAAACCCATCTCAAATTAAAATCAGACTTGGTGGCTCTATGTCCATGTGAAGATAACCCCGAGGAGCGAGTATACAGTATATTGTTTAGTACTGTATGGTAATTGTCATTTTTAATATTGCATTGCATCTGCAGTACTATACATGGACCGAATTCCACTATGGGCGGCCCTTTTGACTGGAATCCTGGCGGGCCTCTTCGCAATGCTGATGGCTTGGCTGATCCTCGTGCCGCACGGCTCTAAGATGCAGTGTCTCTCCCCCGCTACCATCACGAGGCCAAATTTCACCATGGGATCTAACGGTGAGCGCTCATCAGTATTAATAGTTTCTAATAATTTATGCTGCGTAAAAGGACAGTATGATAACATGTTATCGTGCCTCCGGAGACCACCAAAATATGTACAAATGGATACTTGGTAAGCTGACAAATTTATGGCGTTATAACCATTTTGGATGAGTAAAATATTATTCCTATACCAGACAATCATAAGATAATGAAAAATTTATTGAATTATTATACTATTATTTGTCGTTGACGGTTTGTGTTTCTTTTTCATTAGTTTAAAAATTGTAATAAAAAACAAACAGGTGATGAATTATGGGATACATGACGTATAACAGTGGCGAAGACTTCCTACTAGGTGATTATTTAAAGCCTACCTTCTTAAGAAAAATAATTTTTATTTTCATGTTGACGTATTTATATAATCACAAATAATAATATATTCAATATGCCCAAAGACATCTATCGTATAATGGTCATAATTTTACAATCTTTTCCCATGTTTCAATAAGCACCATCTATGGCATCTCTCGAAAGTTTAAAATAATAGAACACATCGCGTTTCGCTTCACATATTGTATAGGATTATTTTCACGTGAATCGACAGGTTTTTCAATATGAATTTTTTTTCTCATTATTTCAAAATGTCTGGCGTCCCGCATACAAATATACAAGCTGTTTCATTAGCGCTTACGTCGCGAGAGCACATTTATTCAAAATAATTAATAAGAAGATAATTTAAAAAATAATTTCTATGGGATTCAATCAAATAAATATGTATTGATTGTTATTAAAAATATAAAATAATTTATCTCGTGATTTTTATTTATAGTTAGTTCACTCATTAGACAATTTAGATATCTGATATTGTACCTACCTAAGTCTGTGTTTTAAATTACGGGTTAAATTATAAATTGTTATGGAACATAATATATATACAACAACGGATATTTTCATAGATGATAGGTAATATATTTTGAGCGTATGTAAAAGTGGGGCCACACCGGCAACAAGTCGCGCGACAACTCGTTAAATTTTACGATAATTATCATAATTGCTTAAGAAATTTTACGATAATTATCATGCTTATCGTAAAATTTAACGAGTTGTCGCGCGACTTGTTTTTGGTGTGGACCCGGCATTACGTTTATAAATGTTTAGGAAAATACATAAGTAATTCAAACTAATTATAACAAACCAATTAAGCTTTTGAAATTTCTTCGTTTTAGCGTACCTATTCATCAGTATTAATATTGGGTTATCTTCTTATTTCCCGCAAATATGTCTGACAAGCATGGTTACTCCCACTTTCAAAAAGTCACCCTTCACCATTGGCGACTTAATCCGGAAAAACCTAGCAGGTCAATTTTGAATATATTATTTTAATTTGCCTTTTCGTTGTATACTGAAAAGACGTATTGCAAATTGACTTTTTATACATTATAGAATAAGTGCTAGAAATTGTTATAGGTCGGTACCTACTAACCCTTCAAAAAATGTCCGTTTTTCATAACGCCAACCCATCGTTAACCGAAATTGCACACAACGCATTATAATTTTTTGTAAATCAGGTCCACTTTTCTTTCTTTGCTTTTTGAAAAATCATCAATCACACGATTATAAAAATTGTCTATTTTTCCCACATATTTTTTTTCAATACTGAGCATTGCAAGAGCGGTCAGTCTATCCTGGCCCTATTGCGTAGAAAGGTTTTTATTCTTTTGAGAGTGGAAAAACATCTTTCACTTTCAACTGTTGTCATTGGTATGACGCAAATAAATTGGAGAACTTTGATCGACTCGGAAAATGTTTCGTTGAAATTATTGCTGAGTAAAAAATGTAGAAGAGAAACTGCACTAATAGCGCCATGCAAATCATCTCGTTGATAAAACACCAATAATTCATTTTTTAACTTGCTTATGTTTATTTCTTCTAACAGTTTTACCAAATTTACTTGACGTGTGGGAAAATTATTTTTAAAATCAGTGTAATTTTCTTTATTGAACAAATCGGATATAATGAGATGATCGTTGGATGCAAATCGTGCTTCCATTTCCATTATAATTGTATCACAGACTTCAATTGCTACTGCGTGCGTACTAACTGCTTCACAAAAATGTTATAAATCACCAAAAACTCCTTATATATTATTAAAATAACCAAAGGCATTCGTCAAAACCTGTCAACGAATCCGAACCGCATACACAGTTGCGTCTTGAGACCAATTATCTAGTCAGTGTTATCATTCTGTTTCATTTAATTAGGTGAAAAAATCTTTTGTCTCACACTCGGGCATTGCCGATATTACAGTAATTCACGCACCGTTACAAGCTTCGATCTCGTATTTTGTGTTATATCGATCTCTGTCTTATGTATGAGAAACGAGAGAGAAAATTTTATAAAAATATTCAATTTGGGTCAATTTTCAGACTGCCGGCGAACACAATATTTTTGTTCGGGGAATTATCGCCCAAACAAAAAAAGCCCAATAGACTGGGTTGACACAATATCGCGCGCCCTATAATTTCAAATCCACCGATTATTATTAATATTATTATATATGACATTGAACATATTATTAATATTATTATGTCGATTGTAATGCCGGGTCCACACCGAAAACAAGTCGCGCGACAACTCGTTAAATTTTACGATAAGCATGATAATTATCGTAAAATTTCTTAAGCAATTATGATAATTATCGTAAAATTTAACGAGTTGTCGCGCGAATTGTTGCCGGTGTGGCCGCACTTTTAGGTATTTATTTTGGCAGGTCAATGACCGAATGACCTATAGAGGGAGCCGCCAGTGCCCTTCACCACTGATGTATAATTTAGGCTCATTCCATTTTCAAGAGATGACAATATGAATACGTGTATTAATTAAGGCGCTAAGTAACAAAGAAACAAAAACTGAAATTTTTTTAGAAAATTGTTCTATGTACCAACGCCAATGACGTTAACTATGGTCTAAGTGCCTCAAGCAAGTCAAAAAAATACAGCAAAATATTTAAATCTGGCGATGTTGTTAGTCCGTTGGCGCGTTTTATTTATAATGGTGTAAGTACCACTGCAGTGGTCAACGGCATTCAATTTAAAATGGCTGACGACAGTGTGTGGACACTCGCGAGTCTTAATTCCTAAAATTATGGAAGTTGCCGAGATTGCTTCACACTGTGAAACCACATTTTTCAAAATGTCTGCTTCATGCAATTTCACTGCAATGACTCAGTATTTTGTAACCACAGGCAATACTACTTTTTGGTACTTTGCGCCTTAATTAATACACGTTTTCATTATAGTAAAGCAGCATTTCCATGAGCGATGATTCGCGACCCGGCACCGGATGACGAACACAAAATTCCGGATCGCCTGAACTCCGTCATGAAAGTCTAAAATACAACAGTAACAGCAATAAAGCATGAATTTTACAGTGAACGTAGAATCTGAGACAGAATTTCCAGATTCAAATATTGTTTATAATTGAGCTGTTATGCGATACGACGTTCATAGGCGTCTTCAACGGAATGCAACTGGTGGATTTTTGGCTGTCTTCTCGTCAGGAGTAGCTAGTTTTAATTGAAAAAGTGATGAAATTTCTTAATGCCTATTGTCACAACCTAACCTATAACTGTAAAGCAGGCTTTTCTACACTGTTTGTATGAAAACATGAATGTAGAAACCAATTAAAAGTCAAAACATATCTGTTAGCATATTATGTTTCTCCAAACAATATAAATATAACATAATCTTCTATTTTACAGAAACCAGCCCTGTCGTATCGCCAAGTCATACAGCCGATCCTGATGCTGAAAATAAACCAAAGAGACCACTATCAATTAATTCCAATGACTGGCAACCGCCTTTGGACACCGTCACTGAGGCGACAGAAGTTGTAGGCCTTCAGCAGCTTGGGGAATCGCTGACACCCGTCGTCAAAGTTCCAAAAAAAACAACTTTCAAGTTTGATAGCGAGAGACAGTCCCCTTCTATTTGCATCACGGAAATGAATACCAAGAACAGAGCCATGCTGGCTTCCGTCGAGGACTGCCACAGCGTCTTATCGACTAGCGTGAGCCCTCCAAAGTGTCCTCTGCGGAGAGATATCCTAGATTCCAACATTCACTCATTGAATAACGTCGATCTTACAGTGACGAGTTTAAATTTCATCGATAACGACACGCTGAGCTTCTCGAAGAGCGTCGATTCGAATCAGACTTGCGAGCTACCAAATAGCTATGATTCTAACAGGAGTGGGTATTTGAAACATTTCGCTGACGGTATTCATGACAATCATTTCAAACCAGACACTCCGAATAATTTAAAACAGCTTTTTCAACCACTGAGGAATAACAACATTAAACCTACAGCCGATTCTGAAAGCCCCATAGAAACGAAGCCTAATAATGTCGCCGTAAGTTTACCGAGCGAACCCAACGGTAATAAACCGCACAAAGATCATTACGGACATCGTATGTCCACCGGAAGTATAGCTATCGCTAAATCGATAGCTAAATTACAAAGCATTCAGAGCGGTACGAGTCTTGTCGATTTGAATCCGGCGTTGACACCGAATTCGAGCGCGGTTCCATTGATACTCGCGACGGACCGGTTGAGGAATCGAAAGAGGAGCGACGGTAGCAGCAGTAAGGATGGAAAGAGGATCGGTATACACGGCGCCGAGGAGGAAATCAAGAGCGGTGTAGGGCATCTGTTTTCATTTCTGCAAGTTCTGACGGCTACGTTTGGCAGTTTTGCTCACGGAGGGAATGATGTCAGGTAAAATATTAAGAAAACATATCCATGTCCTATTCAGGAGACTCATATTTTGTATTATCCAGTAGACCAGTGTTTTTTAAACTTTTATGTTTCATATCACCATTATTAGCGTATAGAGCAGGCGTGTCCAACTTCAAGTAGACTATCTACTATCCCGTATCAAATCTGGTAGTGATCTTTCACTCTCCCTCCAATTCTTCAGCTTGAACAAGCTTATAATATTTGGCTGAAGACACACTGAGGCGTTACAAATTAAACAACAGCACCTTTTCTTTCATTATACAAAGAAATACTCAATTTCCAATTTGTCGTGAAGTTTTTGTCATCTTTTAGCCATTCATTCAGTGTTCATCGTCAAACTATTCTCCTAATGTGCACTATGTATGTTGAATCTTAACAGCCTACCTACACTCCTTGTCATTGCCACCTAGAAGAAAACAGCAACTCGAACATAGTAATCTGTCATTGTAATAAGAATGCCTTGTATTGTGAATATGTTTGGCAGCAACGCTATCGGTCCTGTGGTGGGGTTGTGGCTGCTGTACGTAGAGGGCTCCGCCCAGCAGGCATCGGAGACACCACTGCTCATCCTGCTGTACGGAGGCGTCGGCATCTCCGTTGGCCTCTGGCTGTGGGGACGGCGTGTCATCCAAACTGTCGGAGAGGACCTCACCGAGATTACTCCGTCAACGTATGTACAAAAAATGTATTTTATTATGGCGTATTTGAACATGTACCGTTTTAAAAAAAAAAAAAAATTTCGGTTAGGTACATGTTCAAACACGCGCGTTAACATGATCTTACTCCCTACTTCATTTATCGTTTGTAAATTTATGGCTGCCGCCTTATGTTGTAGCTTAGCCACTGGGAAATGCCAATAGAAATGGCGTATTTCAAAAAAATACTACCTTATTTTTAGGTCAATAATTATTATAAAGCAAACATTATTCGCAGAATGTTTATCATATTTGAATGGTCAAAAACATAGCTTATAATCAGTATCTTTAAAATTATCTTTAAATGTGTAAATCTTGCCCATTTTTTGAATAATAAAATGCCTAATTCTTGTCAAATTTGGGATCACAGAGGGCTCTATGTTACGACCGTACACCCTGGATAAACGTCAGATTTTTTATTCTACACTTGAAAGTATCTAAATGCCAGTTTTTGAGCATAGACAACCATGGCTATCCAGCTATTATAATCGTAGACAATAAAAATAACCGCTATTATAAGCGAAGACAATAATTACGGTCACAGAGAACAGTGAAATATTAATTAACTTAATACCTAATTATTAACAATACAATTTTATTATTATTACGGCTATTATATGGCTTAAACGCTATTATAAGCGTAGACAATAAGAACAAATATAAAAATCTTTTACAACAAATAAAATTCAAACATTTTCAATTAGGTACCTAATAAAATTCGCCGTTTTCAAAAATCAGTATAGCATATTTGAGTTCGCCAATGCATTTCATAAAATTTAAATAATTATAAAGTAACATTTGACACAAAGACACTCGTGCTTAAACCTTTGTCTAAAAACGCTCTAAAAAGGTAGGTAAGTATGCGAAAATAAGGAACATTTTTTAAAATAACGTTATAGCTGATAACAATATTTTTTATATAAAATTTTGCCGTGTTACATAACTAAACGATATTGTTATTATTTCAGATAATTTCGACTCAAATTTAATCAATAAAATAAGAAATACGAGTGAAAATAGCTTGAATTGTTCTTATTTACTCTTTGATTAGTGATTGTTTTTATAAGATAATAATATTTATCCATAGTCAGTATTCCGTATTTATTTTGTATTCATTTAATTAAATGTATAATAAATAAAACAGGCTCCAAATGGCCCGGTCAAATAGCCTCGATAAAATGGCTCAAACTGATTGAAATTAAACGTCACTGGTTATCATTAAAATGCCACTTTTCCTACTTAAAACTTACCTTTCGGCATAATATACATATCATAAATATGCATGAAGCGTGTTATCTTTCATATTAAATATTATACCAAACTAACCTCGTATATTTTTTTAATCTTAATTTTCTCGGTACGGAATACTGACTATGGATATAAATATTACAATCTTATAAGAACAATCACTAATCAAAGAGTAAATAAAAGCCATAAAAGAAGTTATAACAATGTCGTTTAGTTAACACGGCTCAATTTTATATATAAAATATTGTTATCTATAACGTTATTTTGAAGAATGTTCCTTATTTTCGCACACCTATTTATCTATTTAGAGCGTTTTTATATGAAGGTTTAAGGCTCGCACAAACCAACGCGAATATTCACCAAGTACCCCATCAAAATATGCCGAAAAAAGCACCCGCCATCGGTACGGAAGGTCCGGTCAAAAGAGTCTCAAAAAAAGCCAATGCCGCTGTAATGCTCCCTACTTACCTGTTGTTAATGAACAAACGTAACATTTATTCACGCAGGGGATCAAAAGATACAATGAAAGCCATCAATTTGTCATATATTTGGCTATTTTTTAATTTCATAACATTTCGCTTCCACAAACAAATGGCCCGGTCAAATAGCCTCGATAAAACGGCTCAAACTGATTGAAATTAAACGTCACTGGTTATCATTAAAATGCCACTTTTCCTACTTAAAACTTACCTTTCGGCATAATATACATATCATAAATATGCATGAAGCGTGTTATCTTTCATATTAAATATTATACCAAACTAACCTCGTATATTTTTTTAATCTTAATTTTCTCGGTACGGAATACTGACTATGGATATAAATATTACAATCTTATAAGAACAATCACTAATCAAAGAGTAAATAAAAGCCATAAAAGAAGTTATAACAATGTCGTTTAGTTAACACGGCTCAATTTTATATATAAAATATTGTTATCTATAACGTTATTTTGAAGAATGTTCCTTATTTTCGCACACCTATTTATCTATTTAGAGCGTTTTTATATGAAGGTTTAAGGCTTGCACAAACCAACGCGAATATTCACCAAGTACCCCATCAAAATATGCCGAAAAAAGCACCCGCCATCGGTACGGAAGGTCCGGTCAAAAGAGTCTCAAAAAAAACCAATGCCGCTGTAATGCTCCCTACTTACCTGTTGTTAATGAACAAACGTAACATTTATTCACGCAGGGGATCAAAAGATACAATGAAAGCCATCAATTTGTCATATATTTGGCTATTTTTTGAGACTCTTTTGACCGGACCTTCCATATCGATGCGGGTGCTTTTTTCGGGTTATTTTGACGTGGTAAATGTGAATGGATGGCAGTGTCGGAGCAAATAATTGTATCAATGATAATATAAAATTATTGATATATTATTTGAATGCTCGATACCGAAACGTCAAACAATCGCAGCGCTTCATATTGAACGTTGTAAGATAATAACTTAATTACCTTCCGAAATCTGAACGTCATGTTCTCTTTCCGTAAGCCAATACGAGCTTGACGGCGAATTTTATTAATTTAAAATGTTTGAATTTTATACTTACATTGTAAATGATTTTTATATTTTTAATTATTTTCTACGATTATAATAGCGTTTTCGCCATATAATAGCGGTTTTTTCGATGATTGTCTATGCTCAAAAATTCTCGCTAATGCTTCAAATACACTCTATGACGATTGGTCATATATATGTCGAAAAACCCGTTTCTTATGTTGGCGTCCTGTGTCATAGGGTGTCACAGAGTGTAAATACGATGTCATAGCTGTCATACAATATGTATGTATAAATGTTGGAATGGCATAGATTTGATCATAGACACTAAAACGCTCTTAGCATATATGTGCCCGATCGTCATATAGTCTATTTGAACCTTTAGATGCTTTCAAGTATTGAAATAGAAATCTGACGTTTATCCAGGGTGTACGGTCGTAATATAGAGCCGTTTTATAAATGCTTTTTGCACTTGCACTTGCAATGCATACCACTTCACATGGACGTACTGAAATATGACTATATTCTAAAACATTAGAGCGAGAGGTTTAAAAGAATACTATTTTATGTAATAAAAATACTTTATGCAGTCATCAAATGTTTAAAATAAATATAAAGGATAATAAGGCTTCAAAATTATGAAATAGATTATCTACAACGTTTAAGGAATGTCCAGGATCATGATTTGAAAATAGCATAAAAGCTCCATTTTGACGTACGCTGAGCATGTGGGCCGTTAAACAAATACAGTAAACTCCCAATTATCCGTGTGCGGATTATCTTGGCTGTGGGTCCACATATTTTCTCCTTGTAAATCTGTCTTCAATGAGTTAAATACCATGAAAAAAAACTGGTATTTTATATCTCCTTCCTCATAGTATTGAATATTAAAGGAAGGCTTCAGTTGCATATCTCCACCAATAAAATATATATCATTGCAATAATCAATTTGTGATATCGGCTTCTTTTATAATGCTCTGTTTTGTTTTTCAACATTAGAGGATTCACGATAGAAATAGGAGCAGCTCTCACCGTGTTAATCGCATCGAAAGTGGGGATTCCCATTTCTACCACCCATTGCAAAGTCGGCTCGGTCGTATTCGTTGGCTACTCCAAGGGAAAGTCTGATGGAGTCGATTGGAAAGTGTTCAGGTATGTAATAGATTCGATATCAATATGTAAGTCCAAAGCGCGTTTGTGACAAAATCCTGTCTCGAAGAATGGGCAAAGCCAGTAGAGCGTATCTAGAGCCGAACGTAAAGCCCTCGACAGAGTGAAAAACATATTACAGGTAACTCTCGTTCGTGACGGGGGATACGTTCTGGACATTTCGCGATCAATAGGGGTCCCTTGTTTGGCCTCTTTACGTTTATTGTGCGAAATTTGCGATTACATACTGTGAAGTAATGCATTACAGCCATGTTTTACAGCACTCACGTAATCTTCGTCGTTATCTTCTCACTCCATGCATTGATTGTGAAGAGAAAAGGCCTTTTCTATGGTTTTAACTTTCGCACGGGAACTTTTACGGAGACGTCATTTTCTAGGGACATAATATCGTCGGTCCCTATTAAAAAAGTCGGATCTGCAAAATGCTATTTTTCAGTACAAGCAATCAAAGATGTTTCATCAAATATCCTTTGTGACCTATTGCTATAATGAAAAAAAAGTACGGGTTATAGCAGTGTTTCCCAACGTGGGGAATTTTGAATTTTTTGGGGGGCAATGTGCAAATCATCAAATATTTGGTACATTTTTTTTGTTAAAAAATGCATTTTCGAAATTATTTTTTTTATATTGCACCCATGACTATTCGTGAAAATTACTGTTGTCATTCCCATTATAATATTAAATTTAGTTGAATGCGGCGCTTTAGCGCTGTAAATATGTTACTGGAAAAAATCTTTTTGTTCACAAACTGTGGAGATTTAAGATTAAAATTGGCTGAATTAGTCTGTACCCCACATGAAAACTCTTTGCAGCTCACATCAAGCATAAGGATCGCACCAATTTTTTTCCGAGTTGTACATCTAATATAATATTTATTATACATAGGTAGGTATTACACATACGAAAGTAAAATTGAAAATAGTATTTATTGCCTATGTGCATTTTTTTATTTTAAGCAATTCATTTTTTCAGAATTTATTAGTTAACTATGAAATTTTGATAGGGAGAGCATGGAGATTTTTGAAGCGTTGAAGTGGGGCATGGCACAAATAAGGTTGGGAAACACTGGGTTATAGAAACTTTTCTAAACGTTTATAAAAACATCCATCTGTCCGGTGAACATAGCAGCAACTGTCAGATCCGACGCATCTTGCTCACCCACGCCCAGCCAACAATGTCGGTTGGTAAGAACCGGCATTGTTATTCGGACACTCTCGGTAGATCCGTCATTTTTAACTTGAATATCTCGAAATTTTTCAAACAAACAAATAAAACTGTGATTGTGGTATAAATGTTTAAAGTGTTTAAATAACTTTTACGTAATAATCCGAAAATGACAAAATTTCAGATCCGACTTTTTTAATAGGGACCGACGATATAGCAGTCCATTTCCTGCAGTTTTTCATTAGTTAAGGGTTCGCCGTGTGATTTTAACAAAGTCTGAATATCATCTACATTAACACCTTCGATGCCTCCAGATATGGCTATATGACTAATCTCTTCGATGATATTTGGAATATCGTTTTCATAAATGCAGTGAACTTCAACAATTTCACTGAACAACCTTTTCCAAACATCCTTCATACACGGCTGGGTGACTTCATTCCACGCTTCGTCGATGTTTCTGATAGTTTTCATAATATTAAATTGTTTTCACCAAACCTGCATGGCATCTCTATCACCTCCGTCAGTTTCTTCAATGAGTTGAGAGAAGAGGAGTTATACCGTCCTTGGATGCTTTAAATCCAGAAGCAGTCTTCACCTCTATGGAAATAAACGTACGTGTTGGCATTCGTTTCCAATACAGTCCAGTCTCATCCACATTAAAAAATTAAATTTGGTGGATAATTTCCCCTTTTCACAATGTCAAATGTCGAATTTCTGATGACCAAGCTTGCAAGTAACGTCTTTTTTCATGCAAGGTATGCCCACTAAAATGCAATTTTAATGAGATCCTACAGAATAAGGGTAATTGTGTTTTATTCACCCACTTCAGCATTGAAATACTGTAACCATTAAATACCCAACAAGAAGATGAGTGATATTGCTGTAACGTTACTGTAACTTTTCTATTATTGTTTCCAGGAACATCGTGTTTGCGTGGGTGGTGACCGTTCCATTCGCCGCCCTCCTCTCGGCCCTCTGCATGTACATCTTCTCAACTTTCGCTTTGTAGGAAGCAGTTACCCGTTAATTATATATTTACAACTACAACCACACTATAAAATATGTTATTGCTTGTCTTATGTAGGCACGGTGAGGACAAATTGTTTTGTTTCGGCCATTTTAATTAAATGTGATAAGATTTGTAAACCGAAGAGTGACGCGAGCCCAATTTGTACAGAGTACATTTTTAAATACATCATAAAGAACTGTCATTATTAAATTAAACTCATTTTATACTCAAATTGTAATAATTTGAACCAAAATTAAAATGAATTATGAATTATGAATTATTATATGTACCAAAAATTACTAAACAATATTGACAACGTAATATAGATATAAACAAAAAGGATTTCAAGTTAAAAGCACTTTTATTTTTTAAGGAAATAGATGTTTTTAAATAAAATTAAAAATACACTAATCAAATGAAAAGTCTATCTATTATACGAAAGTAACGCTGAAAAAAGGATTCATGGTGAACGTTTTAAGTTAGCTGCAATTCATTTCGCAATGCAGATTCATGTGTAGCAATCTTCATTATTTTCGACGGTATTTGTCAAAAACCGCAAGAATTTTGACACAATTTTAGATTCACTGAAACAGTCAATTCTATAAATGATTATTTTTATACTTGTGCCTGTGATTAGTGCATACATGATGGCCAAGTTGGTATAGCGGCTGGCTCTGATGTCGTGGGTGCAGGTTTGATCCTGCATCTGACTAAAACTACATTCGTCGTTGAAACTAGAAAATTGTGTAACTCCAGAAACACTACTTTACAGGAGAGACAAAAAACATTATGGATTCCTATACAAATGTATGGTTTTGGAGTGAAATCATCCATGATTTAACAATGATACAATTTTTCTGGAATTACAAAATTTGCAAGACGGATAGATATTATCAACGGCCACTAGATGGCATTCAAAGTCAATTTTCGATTAAAACGGAGTTACACAACTTTCTAGTTTCAACGACGATGTGTGATTGATTCTGAATGCGTTGGGCGAATGGCTAAAACCATTCTAGATAAAATAAAACATAGCTTCTCTTATTGGTTACTAGGAATCCGACGGTAACAAAACTATCGACACACTCGAATGGTATTATTTTAATTACTAACCGACATCACGGATCACTCCAAGATTTTTCGTTGTAACTTACTTGAACTTGCTAGATGCAGGTTCGATTCCTTCGGTGTCTTACTTTTTTCAAAAAGATTTTTTCTGTTGGTCATAATATATTTTCTCAGGAGTGTTTTCAAAATTATGTATGTTCAATAATTAGAATGTTACATTCTTAAATCTTGTGAATTATTCGTTGAATAAAAAAATTAGTTAATTGAAAATGATATGGTATAAAATCATAATACATCGTCGCTATAGGATTGGTTTGTCGAATATCCGTTTATGTTGAAATCAACCTTTGAATGCAGAATGATTTTTTGTATCTAAATGGACCATTTTCTTTAAATTACTTTGTAATGAATACAGCATTCATATGCTGCAAAAACAACAGTTTAAATACCTCCATGTATTTAAATATAGGATAATGAAATCTGTTTTTCGTCTCCTGAACATTTGATTCTATTCGACAAACCAATCCTAGAGCAACGACATATTATAGTGTATTTAAAAATGTGCTCTGATAACTTTACAATATTGTTAAAATTATTATGTATACTGAGTGTCGAATATAAGTTAATTTAACATTATTAAGATGAGATTAACATTCTCAGGAGAAAAAAAATATGAACTCTTAAAACAACCATTGTGATATTTATTAAAAAAAAATCTCTGATCCGCTATGAGTATTTTCGTGTTCTAAGATATTTTGTACTTCTAAATTTTGACAAGAGATGTCGAGGGTATATGTCAATGATGTAAGGCTTAAGCTATGTATTTATAGATTCTATTATTATATATTAATTGTATAACGTATAATTATATCTTGATTATTAATTATGAGTATCTGATGATTAAAAGAATCCAATCAGTGAATCGTCGTCAAATTTAAATGAGATACTCAGGATCCAACTTAATACAAGGTTTCCGGTGACCAGGCGCGCCTACAAGGGAGGATTTTCAGGTCCGGACCCAGCTAATAAACGGAAAAAATACAAATTACTTGGGTGATTTATCATATCGTAGTTGAAAATAGAAAAATGTGTAACTCCATTTAAAACTGAAAATTGACTTTGATTGCCATCTAGTGGCTGTTGTTAATAATATCTACCTGTCTTGCAAATCGACACCTCATACATATAAGTCCGTAACTGCAAAATGGTACTTTTCAGTACCTAGTATGATTATAATAAATTTTAATGACACCACAATGTTAATTTTTAATTCTGGAATTTGCAATTTTTTAGTTGATTGATATAAGATACATTGAATTATTATTTTTTTTTTGATTATCATTGTTGTCTTATCTTTAAAATTTTTTAATAAAAGGCAATCAAGTCAAAATAGCCATAAACGCAATTACAGCCTTCTACGAAATGATGCGAATCCAAAAAAAATTGTAGGTACTTACACAATTTTATAGTTTCAACGATGAATTAGTAATTTAAATTCCACTTCGCTCAGCATTCTATGACACGCACGCAATGGTCAATTGAAGGCACTCATGAAAGACGAGACAGCGCGGATGACACAAATGGTCTTAATACAGGCGGTCCTCGACTTTCGCACATAATTGGTTCCTGAAAATGTGTTTGAATTCTTAATGTTCAAAAGTATAGTAGCGAATTGTGCGAAAGTAGAGCATTCGAAAGTTGAGGGCCGCCTGTATATAATTTATGACTGTTAAGCCATGGGCATTCGATAGTCACTTGTGGATGCGACAGCTCCCAAAATCGCATAGGAGAGCACCCTTAGTTACACCTGCAGGCTACGTGTTTATCGCTAGACTCAAAATGTGGAGTGTCTGGGTATGAAGAATGTACCTACTTAGAAAGTGCAGTATTCTGGAGATGAAGCTACGAGAATGTATAAATAGTAGGTGGGGTAAATCTGAAACTCAATGGCAACTGCTAGATTTTGTTAACCAAGCCCGCCAAGTTACAGTCGCCTTATAGATCAATGAAAAAATATTATCTTTTAAAATAGACCCTCCCCCAAACCATTAATCCGTGTGTGCGTCTGCTGGTGACCGAGTTGAGTAAATTGACTTAAAACCGAATCGAGAATCATACCTTCTTACAGCCACGCCCAGATGGTGACTCACTCGAAGCCCAACTCATTTGATACTATTATAATTTCATTTGTATTCTTTTAATCATCAGCACTACAATTTTGTATTATATATGGCAAATTGAAATGTTGAAAATGAAAAACAATTTTTTTTTTAAATATGACCTTATTTAAATTTAAATTATAAATCTACCAGTAACTACTTTGGACCGCAAATGGTACTTATTATTTACGTCTTAAAAAATTAAATAAACCCATCAAAAACATGAATTACTAATGAAATGTGTTTGAAATGTTACTTATTATTTATATAATATTATGTAGAAAAATCCATAGATTATAAATAGTTTTCTAATGTTTTGCTAGTGTAGTTATATAATATTATTATATTGTTTTTAATTTTTTTGTAATAAACATTATGTTAGTATTTTAAACATTCATATTAATTATTATTGAATTGCGTTATGCATTAACAGATTGAGCCACACATGTACATGTATACAGTGTAGACGTGTTGTAAACACGTTGAAGACTATAAACTTGCCACGTAAGCGTAAAGTTCGATAGTTTTGACAGAAAATATGAAGCAGTCAGGGCGACGCTGAGCGAGAATATAACGATGCAATGGGCTTCATGTAAGAGCAGTCGGTAATAATAATTAAATTTCTTTATGTAATTCGTGCGCAATTTCGAGGTTAAGTTGTTCCACTACAATAGTGATGCAATGCAGATTTATATGTAGCAAACTTCACAGTATTAATACCGCAATTGTCGACACAATTTTAGATTCAGTCAAACAATCGATACCGTAATTAGTTTAATGTACAAATATTGCCGAGGTAATCCCTGAGACTGGAGTTTGTTATTAATGGGTAGTATTGTTTCATTAGAAACTGTGTACAGAATTCAATAATATTTGATCATAATACATTTTACATACATAACGATTTTTAGAGATCAACTGATTCTTATTACCATTCCAATGAAAATATGTTTCTCTATGTTTATTATTGTTTGAAGGGGTATAAGCCCTTGTCCAGATGGCGTGTGCCTCACCGCGTTTTACATGCGAGTACTAAATGTGTGCTGCGTCCATATAACACGTTATAAAACGTAAGTTTACTAGATAGCATTCAATAAGAGACGCAACAATAATTGAATAATTGTTGCAATTATCGGTGATTATTGTCACCTACACCATACACACGTACTCGAGAGTTTGGCAAAGGTGATACGCCGCGAGTGCATGTGGACGGCTCAATGAGGTCGGTACCTGCCATATCGCGCCATCTGGACAAGGCCTAAGTCAGACAAGAACATTAAAAGTATAACACAATTAATAATAAAATTTTATACACAGGAGTTCATAAAATGAAATGAAAGATAAATAATTATGTATGTAAACAAAGCAACAGACTTCAATCCGCCATTTTGTTTTTGGAGCTGCCAATAGAAGAAGCAAATAATGAAATTGTTGCCAATGCAATCACATGCCCAATCGTTTGATTCAAAATGGAACTGCCTTCAAAATTACTAATTCGGAATGACTCCTATCTAGAGTCCAAATTTTTAGAAGATAAAGCTCTTTTTACGGAGATAAGCTCAATTATTACATTAGTTTTGCGACAATGTGGTTTAGGCTGTAAATGCATAACGTTATTTGATCAATTATTAATTATTCATACAGTATTATTACGTTGTTAATTAAAATTAAATCAATGTTTCGTTTGTGCTATTTTTTCTTTTTCATCTTCTTCGAGTGCCTCCTCCTGGTTAAGACTGGCGACCATCAGACCTTTATAGGAAATGATAGTAGGATTTTTATTGTAGTAAACTTTCCATTGTAATACAGTTTTACAGTCTATAAACAGTCTACGAAAGTGGCGAAGGGTGGATGTAAGATGTTAAGAACCAACATAAATACTGCACACTAGAGGTGAGTTGGAAATACTGTCACCAGTTTGTGTACTCAAGTCTCGGATGCAACTACCCATACTCAGTACGTGTGGCCCAATAAACTTGTTCCAAAAAACTTGTTCGAACGTATGCGATCGCGACTTGCTCGCTAGTTGTTAGACTTTCAAAGTACTATTGACATTAAATGCGCGCTAGCGAGATAGCATAATACACGTATGTCGAGCCGTAATACACTCAACTGGCATTGCTCTCTCTTTCTCCTCAGTTGTAAAGTTGGTATAGTGAAGGACAGAAATGGTGACAAGTTCGTTTTATAGTAATAATATGGAGTTAGTTTTAGTTCCAGTTGAGTATGAGACTTATGTCGGTTGACGTCAGTCTCAAGTCCCGGAATAGGTACTAGTGCTCGAGTTTTGATAAGTATGTACGCGTTTATCTGGTTTCGTCACGTCGAGTTTCTCGATTTTTTAGTGTTATAATAATTGGAACTTATAAACTGAATTCAATTTTTTAAGTAAATGGATAATAATTATATAAACAATTTGTCTAA
The DNA here is from genome assembly GCF_057557595.1 of Rhyacophila brunnea. Taxonomy (NCBI): domain Eukaryota; kingdom Metazoa; phylum Arthropoda; class Insecta; order Trichoptera; family Rhyacophilidae; genus Rhyacophila; species Rhyacophila brunnea. The sequence goes on along the minus strand of NW_028232904.1, from coordinate 9,516,332 downwards.
AAATGGCTTCTAAAAAGTCAAGTACTCCAAACGTTCTATGTAATATCCTAAATATTAGTAAGTATTTTGGAACAAGTTTCGATACTAAGCATTTTTTTATACTGGTAGTAAGTATACTTTATATATCTTCAAAATCAACCAGTTTTCCCACCTCTAGCACACTAAACTTTGTCAGTTAAACGCATTTGTCATTTTACTACAAATGTGTAGATAGTGTTTGTTAACACAGAGCATAAATTCTGCATGGATGCCGTCATCTCCGAGAGCTTTCCTGCGCTTCAGTCTCTTGACTGCCTCTTCAACTTCAGCAGTTATCAGAGGGTCTTCGCACAATCCTGATGCAGTAGCATTTAATTAAACCATACATAATTTTAAATATTCTACAGATAAAAGAATATTTTTTATCGATTATGGTTCGGTTAGGCATGGCTGGTTAAAAAAAAACTAACCAACACCATCTTTAATAATATGTATCCTTAATAAAAAAAACCTAAACTGTTATGGTTTGGTTTAGGTAGGGCTTAATTGAGTTTTAAAAACTAACCAGCACCATCGGCAAATTGTATTCTTAGTTCAATGAAAACAAATAAGTACAACTGACAGGGTTTAGTGTGCACTTTTTATGTTGAATCTTAACAGCCTACTTCTACTCCTTGCTACTGGTATACGAATATCTTGGTACATGGTGAGCCAACTACAGCAATGGTCCTGTATCACAGTTTTCTTGATAATGGTTACCTTTGAAAGAGTATTGTTTCAAATACGGCACAAATTTCGAATTCGATAGGTAGTGGCTAAATCACTCAAAATAAACGCTACTAAATTATGGAATCGTTTCAGCTGTATTCTATCTAGCCTTTAACTCCACTGTAGGCGGACATATCCGTATCCGAAATAATGTTTAAAAATTTAATTTCTAAAACATAATCAATTGCTTTCTTTATGAGACATGTAAATAAAAACAAAACTTTTATTTAACGGATTATGGTAGGGATCGGCCATAAATAACATCACAGGATCAGAATTTTTGACATCCCACACTATTTTACCACCCTCTGTTTATATTATGTAATATTTTTTAAACTTAATTTGAAGATAATTTTTTTCAGTAAAAAATTAATTTATAATTTGATGGTTTTGTGATAACATACCATCCCCTTCGTCACGATTCTACATTATATCAGAACCCCTCCCTCCGTTAAGGGTGTGATGTCGAAGGGTTGGTGCATAGATGTTGTATGTCCAGTTTTATACACAAAACACGCACGCGACTGCAACTATATTTATGCTATAACATATTATATATCAAATTAAAATACATAATATAATGTCCATTTCGCCTTCGATTTTCAATCGTTTTGAATCTTTCAAGATAGATTTTATCAAACTGGACATATAACATCTGTGCGGTAATTGATTTTATTGGGATTAGAACCTACAACCACACTTCAACCCACTGTAAGCAGCCAGTATTCTGTATGCTATAACATTATACTTCCGTTATGTTTTATAATTATTATTATGGGCTAGTTATTGCGTAATGAAAGCTGTTACTTTTTATTTGTGCGTAAGATTGGTGTTGATTATTTATTTAGTGTTAAAATTGCCCCAACGTTATCAAGGATTGTTTTGTAAAAGAAAAAGTGTATTAAAAAATATTTGCACTTAGTTATACACCAATGATTGAAGAAAATAAAGGGAGTGTAAAATGGTATGATACACCCAGTGTCCATTACCTGAAAATTTATTCTGTTACCCACCGCGAGTAGTTATAATCTCGATTACTCTAGGCAACTTTAATCCATGTTACGGTAATCTATCATGAGATGGTCCACCGATTGTGCAATTGGGTAAAATCTTATATTTATTGCTAATAGTGTTGCGCATGCGTATATATTGTAATAAAATATAAAAAAATTTAAGACGCACATACGCATTAAAGAATACAAAATGTCATTGGCTAATTGCATTATTTTAAATATGTAATTACTATTATTTAATTATAAAATGACAGTAGATTCGCAGATGACGAATGATTTACAACGGTGATATGTCCACATATTTCTCACCTCACATATTGTCATTTATATAATTAAATTAAAAGAATTTGCTTGAATCTCTTGACATTTAGACATTACAAGAAAATTCACTGTCAATTAATAACCTAAAGCAGGGGTGCCCAACCCAAATCGTTTGGTGGGCCAAAAAAAATATTACTGAGATTAGGCGGGCACGCATTTAAAAAAAATACAAAGAACTTGTTCAAAATATTTTATTATCTTATGATTAATGTGACACTTGTTTTTGTACAGAGTTTGATATCTTTTTCATACTGGTAATTTAGCCGATGCGCATGGCAGTTGATTGGTCGTATTTTCATCGAGCAACCTGCTGTGACACTAATTTCGAAAAGAACGATTTGCATATGTGGTCCCAAATGCTGCTATTATGTAAATAGCCAGTCGTTTTAATTTCGGAAATTTATCTTCGAGGATATATTTCTGATAAAACTCAAGCTAATTCCCTTCAAATATGCACTTTAACTCTATGCTTGATTGCAGATCTATGAGCTCCATTTGAAAATTTGGAGGCGTTGATTCTGCCTCCACGTTTAATGGAGTTAAGAATATTTTGAACATTTCCTCATACTTCTACATAAATGCGAATCTGGTATCGAATTCTTTAATTAATTTTGTGACTTCATTAGAATGTTTCAAAAACATCTTTACGGTGATAAGCATAAGAACAGGTACTAGCATGCAGCATAACAAGAAAGATCTAATTTCACAAAATATAATATAAATGTGGTAAATTTACAAGAATTTTTTTTATTGTTTGAATACCAAAATGCAAAATATAGAAATATGAAAACTTCAATCGGGCCTTGGGCCGCAAAAAGACTTCATTTCGACCGCGGGTTTGGCATGCCTGACCTAAAGTTTTACTAAACTATGCGTGCTAATTTACATACAATAAAAACACCGAGTTGACTAAACTGTCACATTGAAGATTTTAACACCTCAATAATGTAATAATATTGTTTAACCTTTAATTTCTTAAATCATTGGTTTATACATACTTCGTGATGTGATTGTAATTTTAAGTTTTGGGGCCGATTGTAATGATAAAACCTGAATAGAACGTTTAAATCTACAAAGAATTAAGCATTTATATTAATGCAAAATTACAATAAAATCCACGATTGATACTCACGTCATATTATAAACTGTAGCATTCCATCGTGAACTTGCCTGTCAACTGTCAAATGTTTGAAACATCTTTGTCATCTCGGATAAAAAAAGCTGTATTCGAGATGCGAGATCTTCACTATTTTTGTTCACATCTTTCAAAAATTGCAAGCCATTTAATCAAATTTCAATACAATTTCGGATTCACTTCTCCCTCTGACAAAACACAGGACACCATTATACATGCACAATGTCCCTTGATGTGATTGTTATTATTAGCATTGTCGATTAAAATTTTGTTTCCATAGTAACAGTTATCTGTTAATATTGCTTGCAATAATCTTGCTGAAACGGGGAAATTTGAATACCTACTTATCTTTGGTTCTATTACTGATGAGTTAAGCTGAATAAATATATTTGAAAGCTCGCTGATGCAAATCCTATCAAAACAACGTTGGATTGATGCGACACGTAAGTGGATTTACTGGCACCAATAGTGTGTAAATTAAACTATCGCGATAATAACTGTTGACACGTAATAGCGCTGACTGCTTCGCCAATCTCATCATTCGAGACGCATTGCCGTCATTGTATGGTGCTATTTGATAGCTTGTGAAAATTGGTAAACGTCAAAATGCGCCAGGGTAGTTTTGTATTTTTTCCGACAGGTTAACCACTATTGTTCTACTGCACATGCTCATACATCATGCAAGTTCCAACTTACTATTGCATGAAAATTCAGAAGCTTCTGAACTTTTTGCAATCTTGTAACTTGCACGATAATACGTTTCTTGTTATGGCTGCGATAATACGCCTAGTGTCAGCAGTAAATCCATGCAACGTGTAAATGGGGGTGTAAAACTAAAAATTGGACATTGTGTCAATTTAAACCACAAAATCTAATGCCGTGTACTCATTAGCGAGCTGTAACTGTAACCATTCCAGATACTGTAACAAACTCTAGATGTGAAATATTATTTATTAGGCTTACAAACTAATTATTTGGCGTTACGGCATGATACGTGAGAACATGTGACTTAAAAATGTGTAAATGTTGAAATAATTAAAAAACGTTCACAAAAAAATTATGCGTCAGGTTGGTGTGTGGGCGTGATACGGGTGAGAGGTGACCTTAATGTGGTTCTGATAAATTTTGGCAAATTTTGCTAACTGACACTATTCGTTTTGGCTCAAAATGTGCCACAGGATAGGATAATATTTAAAAACAATATTGCACACTTTTTGCCTGTGGTGCGAGCTTACGGTGAGGTCACGTTCAAAACAGCAGATTTTTTAAAATACGTGCAAATTAACGCTCACTGAAATGGATGAAGAACGTGTCATTTGGTCTCAATGCTATTCTGCCATTTGTTATTTGAATAAATGTTTACAGTCATGATGTGTATATGTACAACTGTTTATATACAATTTTATCGGACACGCTGTATAACATGTTGAACTTATGGCCACAAAAATTAAATATTATATAATGGCATCGCTGAGCGGATACTGATCCGGTACTGTATGTTTAAAAATGTTTGTATAATGATTGTTAAGTTGAAGTGAAAAGATGTTTGGGGGCTATGTTATAATTTTTAAGTTACATGACAACATGTTTGAGAACTATTTAGCATGACGTTTTATTATGTATGAAAGAAAACTTGTAATATAGTTGATAACAGAAAATATATTTTTTTGCTGCTATCGAGTGTCTTTTAATAATGTTACGGGTATAGAAACGCAAAGAGATCAAAATACTTAGGCTCAGATGCATAGAATGTCACTAATCATTATAACGTCACAATAATAATTGTTGATTTACATAGGATGAATGTGTGCGTAGCTAGTGGTAAATAGTGAAACAAATCTGATCGCTGTATTTTAAGCCAGAAATCAAATAAATATAGATTTCAATGTCGTTTCTAACAAAGCAAATTATTTTCAATACAGATTATAAATGTGAGGTTGCTGCCAAAAGTTGGTAAATGTATAGCTTAGGCATTTAGAGTTAGCTAGAAAAAAAATTGAAGGACATCTGATATCTATAGACCAAGCACATAAAGCACAAAGAAATCAGCATTATGCCTGATTTTGTAGGGCATATCAAACTTTAAAATTGCAATTACTTCACAACACGATTTCGAGACTTACCAACTTTTGGCAGTCTTATTCAAGCATGAATATTTACATGTGTCTTAGTGATATTATAAAAAAATTCATGGCCATTTTAATAAAAAAATATATGAACCATGAAGATTGCTGATAAAGCAACTGAGATAATTAAAGTTAATATTATTATTATTAATTTATGTAGGTATTTATATTGTGATCATTTAAAAATATTTTAATAGTAATTATCAAAATTTAAAAAATTGCAACAATTTTTGATCGTGGAAAGCAACGTTGCGTTGTTAACTGTTTTCACATCCAGTATTCCATTTTAATTTATGCGTAGCTTTTTGTCGTTAGTTCAATTTAAAGTAATGTCAACATTCTATGCATCAGACCTAGATCATACGCAATGTATTTTGATATTTAAATAAAGACTTATAAGAAATGGTGTCTTTAAAAAGGTAAGTGGCAATTCATGAGGATCATTGTACTATGTTAGTCGGTTGCTGAGTACGCCTGCCCAATATGGAAAAAGTCTGTGCTGGTAGAGATGAGTCACTTTATGGAGTAGAAAGGCTATGGAGATCCAAAAAAATAGTTCATAAGTACTAACCTAAAACCTAACTAAAGGATGTGGAGTAACAGGCAACCGATCTTGAGTGTGGAAGAATATGGGATAAACTTAAATACGTGTCAAGAATATGTCATTCTAAGCTTTTCTTTCTTTCGTTCTAACAACTGCTCTCGGTTTATGCACTAACGCTCATTCAATATTGGTGTATTTGAAGGTTACAACACACACCATTGCACGTCTATAATATGTGTTTCATTTTCGTAGGATACTCACACATTCAAAACCTTGCTTCAAAATGTAGTGTATTGGGGTATACCCTATCTTAAGGCCATACCTCAGTTGGGACACGGTCTAAAAAGATCGTCGCTAGGCGATGCGCGGATTGCGGGTCGCGGGTGCAAATGAGGCATGTCAAACCAAATATAATTTGTCTTATAAATCCAACATGTGTCCATTTAATGTTCTGTTTATTGTTTTATCAGTAACAATAATAATATATTCATTGACATGTTTTCTTTTTAAAGTAAATGGGCAACGTTTTAAGTCATCTTTACACGATTTAAGAATTATTACGGCCGTCGCCATCACAAAGCAAAATGACGTGTTTCCAGCTCTACATTCTCTCTCCGAATGGGAGCGAGTGCAAAATTTCATTGCGCCTATGGTTGAAAATTATTTGCCGTTTCAGTGATGAATCACCTTAATTCTATTTATTAATCTGTTCTTGGGTGCACCTGAGACAATTTGGAGAAATGGTGGTTTTTAGATGAATAACTCTGCAATTAGCATGGAACACCTATTTTTATGTAAGGTATGAGATCCTTTAAACTGAGGAAAATAGTGTTGCCTTTATCAACATATCGTCGGTATACTGCCAAATGTTGGTAAGTCTCGAAATCATGTTATGGAGTAATCGCAATTTGAAAGTTTGACATGCCCTCTAAAATCAGGCATAATGATAATTTCTTTGTCCTTTATTTATTTAGATGAATTGAAGTATGAAATATTATCCCTGCATATTAAAAAACAAAAAAATTAAATTAATCATTCAAAATAATCGCATTTTGTAAGTGAGGTGGGACTTTTGGCCTTTGGCAGAAATGAATCAGCTCTTTTGACAGTTATCTTTGCATAGCATTGTGTTAAGATTAAAGAAAGGGAAGGTTTATAGGTTAAAGAAATAAATTTGAAAGCAATTTTATATTATCAATGATCAATTTCAATGCATTTATAAATATTACAAATACACATAATATAAGTAATACTTAACATACAAATTTCGAAATTTATTATAGTAAAATGTCATAGGAATTACATTATTTTCAACAGTAAACAGTGGAAAAATCAGGAAAATAATAAAATTACATAAACTTATTTAATAAAAGAAATACCTACATGAACTAATAAAGAGAAAAAAACTTTAAATAAATCATATTAATTAATTTGGGTACACCAAAATAGTATATAAATTTCTATGATACAATTATAAAATGAATTAATTTATTAATGGACAATCAATAGTTGATTTTAAAAACATTCATAATACAAGACACTCTTAATATAAAAATATTGATATTAATTAGAAAAAAAATACAAAGAAATTTATAATACTTACAAAAGTTTACAGTGTAAAAATTGAGGACATAATAAAAATATACAAATTTATATTGAAATGACACATGAATAAAGAGATAAATTTACTAATAATTTGTTTTAACACACAATTCAATGATTATTATAATAAACACTACACTACACCGTCTGCTTTGATTTCATTATCACTTAAGGAAGGTTCGGGAATAATGTTTCTACATGATGCACTTGTAGGTAGGTAGTCCTTTTTATCATGAATTTAGTTCTTATGGAATTATTCCAGCACGACACATTTTTTCTTTTCTTTTCTTTAGTTATCACAACATTTTAGTAAATTATCCATTCTTTAATTCACTATACACATTGGTAACATGCCGCCCTCTCATATGACTAATAAAAAAATTAGTATAATGTCCGGTATGGGCAATGCCTTTGGTGATCCTTGATTTCTTCCGTAGGAGTTGATAATAGCATAGAATCCTGGAAAAATTATTATTGTGTTAATAAATCTTATGCATCATTGTTATTATAAAAAACTAATGATAACCGAGCTACTAACGTTAAAGCTAGGCAGACATTCTAAATTATTATTCTTGAAACGCAACACGTCACAGAGCCATAACTTAGCTATTATGATTCTATATTCATTAGTTAAGAAATAGGTCAGAGGACTTGGCTTTTAATGTTATATAAGATTTAGATAAGTTATATTATTAATATAGGTAATACAACTTACAAACAAAACCAAAACGAAGTTATTTATTGATATTCAAATTGATGCACCGTGCATTGTGACACTTCACGAATCTATAAGCTATTATTTTTATAAGTAACTAGCTGAAGTACCCGGCTTCGCACAGGGTCGCTTCGTGGTTATATTTATCTTAGATATTTGAAAAATAATAAAAGGTAATTATTTTTTTAATATTAAAATATCAGTGTAATACAATATGGCAATATGAAAATAATTCTAATAGGAGTAAAGGTCAAACATAAGAACACTAAATTAAAATCGAATCCAAAATATGAAAACGTTATTAATGTTATTAATATGTAGTAAAAAAAAAAACAAAATTGGATGGAACAAACAAACAACAAACTTTGTATTTTATATAATAATAATTTAGAAACCTTCGCAGGTGTGCGCACAACAACTGACAAAAGTTTCATCGCAATCGGATGAATGGTATAGGAACGCATACGAATAGAAGTAGAAGATGATTTTCTAATTCAGAAATCTTCGTGGGCATGCGCACGACAACTCACCAAAGTTTCATTGCAATCGGATGAATGGTGTAGGTACGCATTCGAATAGAAGAAGAAGATGATGGTTGTACTAATTCAGAAACCTTTGCAGGCGTGCGCACGACAACTCACCAAAGTTTCATTGCAATCGGATGAATGGTATAGTAACACATACGAATAGAAGAAGATAGAATAGAAGAAGAAGATGGTTGTACTAATTCAGAAACCTTCGCGGGTGTTGGCACAATTACTGACGAAATTTTTATTGCAATCGGATGAATGGAATAGAAACGCATACGAATAGAAGAATATAGAATAGAAGAAGAAGAAGAAGAAGATAGTTGTACTAATTCAAAAACCATTGCGGGTGTTACCACAACAACTGACGAAGGTTTCATCGCAATCGGATGAATGGTATAGGGACCATACAAATAAAAGAAGATAGAATGAAGAAGAAGAAGAAGAAGAAGAAGATGGTTGTACTAATTCAGAAACCTTCGCGGGTGTTGGCACAATTACTGACGACAATTTTATTGCAATCGGATGAATGGAATAAGAACGCATACGAATAGAAAAATATAGAATAGAAGAAGAAGAAGAAGAAGAAGATGGTTGTACTAATTCAAAAACCATTGCGGGTGTTACCACAAAAACTGACGAAGGTTTCATTGCAATCGGATGAACGGTATAGGGACCATACGAATAAAAGAAGATAGAATGAAGAAGAAGAAGAAGAAGAAGATGGTTGTACTATTTCAGAAACCTTTGCGGGTGTTAACACAACAACTGACGAAGGTTTCATCGCAATCGGATGAATGGTATAGGAACCATACGAATAAAAGAAGATAGAATGAAGAAGAAGAAGAAGATGATGATTTTTCTAATTCAAAAACCTTCATGGGTGTGCATAAAACCACTTACCAAAATTTCATTGCAATCGGATGAATGGTATAGGAACCATACGAATAGAAAAATATAGAATAGAAGAAGAAGAAGAAGATGGTTGTACTTATTCAAAAACCATTGAGGGTGTTACCACAACAACTGACGAAGGTTTCATCGCAATCGGATGAATGGTATAGGGACCATACGAATAAAAGAAGATAGAATGAAGAAGAAGAAGAAGATGGTTGTACTAATTCAGAAACCTTCGCGGGTGTTGGCACAATTACTGACGACAATTTTATTGCAATCGGATGAATGGAATAGGAACGCATACGAATAAAAAAATATAGAATAGAAGAAGAAGAAGATGGTTGTACTAATTCAAAAACCATTGCGGGTGTTACCACAAAAACTGACGAAGGTTTCATTGGAATCGGATGAATGGTATAGGGACCATACGAATAAAAGAAGATAGAATGAAGAAGAAGAAGAAGAAGAAGATGATTGTACTATTTCAGAAACCTTTGCGGGTGTTAACACAACAACTGACGAAGGTTTCATCGCAATCGGATGAATGGTATAGGAACCATACGAATAAAAGAAGATAGAATGAAGAAGAAGAAGAAAATGATGATTTTTCTAATTCAGAAACCTTCATGGGTGTGCATACAACCACTTACCAAAATTTCATTGCAATCGGATGAATGGTATAGGAACCATACGAATAGAAAAATATAGAATAGAAGAAGAAGAAGAAGAAGATGATGATTTTTCTAATTCAGAAACCTTTATGGGTGTGCATATAACCACTTACCAAAATTTCATCGCAATCGGATGAATGGTATAGGAACGCATACGGGACAGACATACAGACATACAGACAGACATACATTCATTTTTATATATTAGTATAGCCTATACTCTTCGCGCAAGTGCAAGCAATAAGTTTACAAAGTTTTATCGCAATCGGATGAACGGTATGGCTGCGCATTCAATACGAACAAACAAACACACAAATATTAATTTTTATATATCAGATTATTACACTTTTATGAACACTTGGACTTTTGTAATATTATAATATCATAATCATTGTTAATCGCCAAACAACAAAAAGTAAAGACAAATAAATCAACAAAATGTACCTGATCAGTATGACATCGGACATCAGTTTGTTTTACAGCCATCGGTTGTATTTTTATAAACTGTTTGTAAAATCCTCACAGCTCTAGATGACAAGCACTTTGGGAATGGTTTACTATCCATTTTATATTAACACTTAATAACGTTTCACAAATAAATACGAGTACGCACTAACCTGCTCTGACAGTTGTAGGAGAAAGAATGATAATTCTGGCGAGAGTTACCGCAAAATGGCCGAAACCATAGGCAAATGGCCGCTGTAACTGAAGTTACAAATATTTGGCAGTACTAGTACATTGAATTTGACTCGACTGCGGCTTAAGAGAATACTGTAAATGTTATTACAAACTTATTTCAGAAGAAGTTATAACTTTTAGCTCAACTATTGAACTAAAATAAATCCGTTAGTGCCATTACAAAGATTTGACAGCCGCGTTTCATTGACATTTGGTTAGATTTTTTATCTAGATTAATACTGTAAGCATATTTACAGTTTTTTTGATGTTGGATAATCGAAAAAACGGGAGTTACGTATTTTTATTAAAATAATGAATACCTAGCTAAAAAACTATGTTCCATATATCGGATGACCTTGATTTTTTTTTCTAGCATACATATTTATATATAGACACATTATCCGTTATTAACTCTAAATACCTAACCTATCGACTTACCAACTTTTGGCACTAACCCGACGATATGGAGCAGTGATTCTCAACATTTTTTATTTGGCAGAACCTTTGAGACATTTTCTAGAACCTCCAGGAACTTCTACATGACCATTATAATATGTTAAAGCCAAAGTGCTGCTTAGCTGTCCTTTAACTAAACTAAAAAGCATCTCTTGTGTAAGCAATCTCAAATGTAGAGCGAAGCTCTTACTACACTCGCTATAATACTGATAATTTTTGGCTTAGTATTTCATAATTCGCACCGTGAGTGTAAAACCAAGGCATCTGGAAATTTTTCAATTTTGAGAATAAATGCAAAACAACTGCAAAAGTCGTGAACTTGATAATGTAAAAGTGTGAAAGAATATGCAATATAATGTAGATATAAACCAAATATTATGGTTTTTTTTAGAAACTATATTTCTCTTAACAAAATGAAGACTTCAAACCCTAATATATCCAAAATATGTCTTTTGCAGATACCTTGGTTTTACACTCACGGTGCGAATTGTTCAAACACTGTGTGTTTAATTTTTTAGATTATACAAATCAATCGACAGTGGCTAGTAATTTGAATTTAAAGTCGGACGAGATAACTTGCGAAATAATTTGTATTTGCTGCATGTTGTCACCTCCGAAAGGGGGGGGGGGTGTAGGATGATGCGCTGGACCCCCCTGATGATGATGTAATGTCATGGTGATATCGTCTGCTGGCTTCTTTTGGGGACATGCTTATGTTGATTGACAACGCGGAATTATAGGCGAAAACAGGCGTTTATTTGTCGGAATACATTTACAGTCAAGTAGTACAAGCGTAGAAAATATTTAAAAAAAAAATAATTAAATTTAAAATGGCGGGTGACGCCAGCGGCCGCGGCCGACGTCTGCAGAGAGTAGAGACCAAAAACTGAATGAATCAACCTTTTTGGAGAGCAGGTCAACTCTAGGCAAGAATAAAATAAAACCTACAAATTCTGTCACTGAAAAATGACAAAAACACTGCATAATATGTACCTGGCTTGTAGGTAGGTACCTTGGATCTCCTATTTCTGAGAATTTCTGCTCACCACAGAAATAGTCCACCCAACCTTTTTTTAGGTACCTACCTGCTTTGGAAGGGGCTGGATTTCTTTGCTAGGTAGGTATATATTTTGAAATATTTGAACTAGGTACACAAATACATATTTTTTCAAAATAATCTCAAATCAGATATTCTAGGTATTAGGTACATTGTATGGCTGGGAACTTTGCTTCCAAAATTTATATAGTTAAGTGTACGAATTTAATACCTATTGGTCAAAATTGGATGAAATGTAGGTGCTGACAATTGTTTTAAGTTATATAGGTAACTACAAAATCGTTTACTATTAATTGGCTTTAAAATTACAGCTTGCTTCTAAGTATTTTTAAAATTGACTAAGTATAGAATATATAATGACGCTAGGTTTTACTTGGCTTGCTTATAGAATTAATGTAGGTATAAAAAAATGCAGGATTTTATTTATATTAAGGGCTAGACTGATTCTACCTATTAAATTTTGTTGAAGTTGCAAAAGGGTGACTATAAATTTCCATACATCTAAGCTTACGGGCTAGTTGCCTCGCAGTCGATCTGTTCATGTTTGCATGAATCAGCCCAATGATGATTCAGGCCTCATGGCCTTGGATCCTCTGAGGATGCCATGGCTTAGAAAATTGATTGTTATAGCTTTTTGCGAATTCACGGCTCACGGAATCCACTTGGGAATCACTGGTCTGGAATGACACCATGTGAGGCGTCTATTTCCAAAACCCGCCAAATCCACAATAATGAAAGTCATGTTTTGGTTGTTTCATGTCGATGAATAAGAATCAGTGCGGTATGTGAATTTATTTTGTTCCTTACTACGTTATATTCCTTGGAAAAACGACTTGAAAGTATCAACTTATTTTCTATATCCGCCATCTCCAGACGGCAAATTGTTCCTATAGCCGCTAATCCTTCTTCGGCCAATGAGCGCTCTGCATTGCGCGGTAATGCAAGATGGCGATCTAGCTCTCAAACAGTGAATATCTTGTCCATTTCGTCGTGTGTTCATGTGATTACAATCAAACTCCGCCACCTCCAAACGGGTTTTGCATTTTTTATACCGTAAAACAAAAATATTTCGGCAATTTAATATAAATGTGCATTTTTATTTATTTAATTTCCTTAAACAGAAAATATCCATTTGCCAAAATTGCTTGCGTGTGGATTTAGCGGGTATTGGAAATAGACGCCTCATGTATCCATTGAATAATATTACTTCTTCAACATCTTCTGTTATCCCCTACCCACTATTAGGATAGTTCAGTGGAGTTATACTCATAGAAAGCACAGAGATTCTTATGCCTTATGATTCTTCCTCTGCCATACATACCAACCATTGATCTTTCCATGAATAATGTCCTGGGGATGCTGTACTTGTTCTCTCATAGTGTGATCGTGGTACTACAGCTGATTACTAATTTTAATACTACCCAAAACTTATCGATCCTTAGTGCTAGAGCGTAGTGGTCGGGCGGGCAGCGGCGTGCGCAACTCAAACGTATAACCGTGTGTGAAATGTTCGTAGACAGTATCTTTTTTTGGGCATATCACACACGCCATCCCACTGCCCGCCCGACCTCTTACACGTATGCAGTTTACCGTATCACATTTCACCGTGAAATGTTGTATCGGAAATATATGTCGGTATATTAAAGACCGTCCTACATCATCGTCGTATAGTACTGACATAAAATTCATGTCTAAATAATATACAGTACTTGTTTACATTTTACACCATGGGTGACCAACCTGTTCAGCAGCCGGGCCAGATTCTAAAAATGAGATTTCCTACCGATTACGCAAAGCCGATTTTTTTTATTATACAAAACTAAAAAGAAATAAATATATATTATATTAATAAAATAAAACAAAATGAGAATTTATTTAAATATACATTTATGTGGCAGAACTAAGTGCATCAATATCGATGTCGAGTGAGGTTGTTCCTACACGCAAACAGTTTTCCAAATGCACATCAGTGATTCGTGTTCTCACTCGGGATTTGATATGCTTCATCCGACTAAAAAGCTGTTCACACGTGTAAGTGTTTCCAAATAGCGAATTAGATTAATCATCATTTATTAATACGTATTTAAAAGTCTATCTGAAAATCTCACGAGGCACGTGGCAATAACGCACACAGTGACCACACCTCCAACAGCGTTGCAAACTCGCCGCAGATTGGCTGATGCTCAGTGACGCGGCGCGGCGAGGGGAGAGGCGGGGTGGGGAATCCCAATTTACCAAATTAGCACATCTAGCGGCAGCATTTGATATTATTTTTATTTTCTCACTGCTACGCAGGCCACAAGATGACACCCAGCGGGCTGCGGGTTGGCCACCCATGCTTAAAAGGAAGCCAGAAGCAAACCAATTTTGAAAATAGCCGATATACTTGATTATTTGTTAGGTTAGGTTTTTATTCCTGAATTCATGAATTTTGCCAAAATCAGCTATGAAAACTGAATTAAATATTAAATCTAATAAAATTTGAGACCATTTAGTATACGGTCATCTCTTTTCGATAAGACAGCTCACGGCCAACTGTGCCATGGTGAAATGTTTTACGTACAATTTACATGTAACCAATGAGTGTGCATTATTTATGGTGGATCTTAACAGCATGTACACCCTTCGCCACTGGTGAATGTAGCTAATAACTAGGTCGGCCTTGCTTTCTAGCATAATAGCGCCTGTACACGTGCATGGATTTACTGTCGGCAATAGTGCTTATTTAAAATATCGTGACAATAACTGTTAACATGTAAAAGTGCTGACTGTCTCTCCAATCTCATTCTTCAAGTGTAAGCGAGACCCGATGTTGTCATTTTATAGTACTTACTTACTAATAAATTAAGAAGTATTGAAAATCGGTTAACCTCAAAATGAGTAGTTCATTTTTTAACAGCAGGTTCACCATTATCGTTTTACTGCACAGGCGCAGATCTTACTAGCGCGTTATAAATTTAGAAGCTTCCAAACTTGTTTGATTCATACACGCAATCTTCTCAAATGCAGGATAATACATGTTTACAATAGAGGTATTAAATAAAAAGAGGGCAAGGAATCGGCTTTCTCGTACAACTGAATAAAGCAGGCCAACAATAACCGTCAACTTACGAGAAATAGCGACGCGATAAAAAAAATGCAGGGCATCACTGGGAATTTACTTTAGTCATTATAATGTACCCATATAATATAATGTTAACGTGAAAATTTTGCTGCAAATTGATTACCAGCCTGCCTCACGATACTTGCCTGCCTCACTATACTTGCCTGCTTCACCATACTTTCATATGACCTGCCGCTCCTAGATGTTTACCCATACATTTTCTTACTGTGAACAGTAAATCCATGCACGTTTTAACGGGGTATGAAGGTCATTGGGTTAGAATATTATTAAATAAGTCTTTTTTCATATTTATTTATGATTGTAACTCCATCAATTAAATTGTTCCACTAAATCAATAAATTGAACTGCTTTAAAAAAATCAGGATTTCGATTTTTAAATATAATTATTGTACATGTATAAATATATAAGTACATGAATAATCGTGGGTTTGCTGCCAAAAGTCGGTAAGTTGATAATTGAAGTATTTAGATTTAACAACGGATTATGTCGTCACTGTTCTGGCAGAAGACACTAATTCGAAAAAATTACATATTGAATTAGTTATACCAAAATGTTCCTTATTTCAAACTTTACCGTCTGGAAACCTTCTTAATAAATAAGCAGTCTTTATTTTAAAGTCATCCTTTTTACGATTACTTTAATAAGCTCACATGATAGACCATTTCAAACATTTTAACAACTTCAAAGTCAAATTACTCCAAACTAGTATTCTCCAGCTAGTGTGTTCTGCCAGAACAGAGACGATGTGTTCATATATTAAAAATATGTATGCTAGAAAAACATTCAATGCCATCCGATATTTCGAACATGCACATAAAGCACAAAGAAATTAGCATTATGACTGATTTTAGAGAGCATGTCAAACTTTCAAGTTGCAATTACTTCATAATATGATTAGAGATTTACCAACTTTTCGTCGCTATAGTACTTGTTTTCCGAATATCCATTTTTGTCAAAATCGACATTTTAATGCAGTTATATTTCTTTTGTCTAACTACACCGAAATCATTTATAAAAATTGTATATTTTCATGTAGAAACAGAGATATTTTTTAAAAAACTCCGAATACGCCATGTTTCGCAACGATTGCTTTGTGCTTATTTTCCGAATGTCAAATAGAATAGCTCGGTCTCACTCTCGCATATCCCTTTCATATAGCGCTGTCTACTTCTAATGTCGCTCACTTCAGATGTCTGTTTTTCGTCTTTCAAAGCGCGCGATTTTGACTACTATTGTGTTATTTTAAGTTTCTATCGTTTAAATAATGAATTTATCAAATTTAAAGTTATCAATCTTGTCTGGTACATCACCAGTTTGCTCTGAACTTACAGCAGAGTTATGGAAGTAAGTATTTTAACCTAAATTACTGTATTTTGTACTGAGAAACAGAGATAATATCCCAACGGTCATATGAATTGTACAGTGTGACTCGGTAACTACTGTCTTAAAAAATAATTATTATTAATGTCTTTAATCAAAACTTTTTCTGTTTTTAATTTACTTTTTATCTATTCATGCTAAAATGTAGGCGAATATTTAATCTCATTTATTAATAAGACGTATGTTTATACCTATTTTTTTTTTTTGTGGATTTCCATTGAATAGTACATTTGATTGTATTTTCATTAAGTATAATTATAATACTATTGGCTATCCAATTAAGATTAATTCTGGTTTCGTGAGTGAATATTTTATATAATAATATTATACTCAGGATAGAATATTCGCAATCAATGGTTATTAAATAACACATGCCCCTATTTTTTGTTCCATGCCAATAAAACATAATACCTAATATGCAATATATGGTTTGTAATAAGTTTAATTGTATCAAGTTCGATTAAAATCCATAATGAAGCATTATTTGTGACCAATAAAAATATCATTGTCACCGTTTTAATATAGAAATTAGGAAAATTTTACTAACTACATTATTATTACGTAAATCTATGGATACAGATTTTTTATAACTATAATTAGGTATATAATTTTATGTTGATTCCCAATTTTGTAAACAGAAAATGGCGAATGGCATATTTTATAATTACCTATGAAATTAGGTAAAAACGATCATTGATACAACTTGATCACCTATTTACAAAAAATCATGTACCTATCAGTAAATTTATTAAAAATTACGTAAATAAATATTAAGTTTTTAAGTTTGTACTTTTTGACCACACGGTATACCGTGGTCCATGCAACGATACGCTACGGTCTTACATTCCGAATGTCCTTGTTTTGTTCCGAATATCCACTTTTCGGAGCCAGCGCTGAGAATGATCCGTATATCCACATTGCTTACTTGTAAATAAAACGTATTTTCTCTTAGTTTAATGAATTATACTAATATATTATTCATCAAATCTCTTCTTGGATAATGTGGCAATCATAAAAAGGAGACAGAGTGCTTGATATATAAACTGATATTTAAATATAAGACAGGGAACTTTGTTTTTCGTTTCCTGAACAATCGACATTTGGTCTATTCGGAAAACAAGTACTATAGCGACGTTTTGGCAGTAATTATTATGTTGTAATATAAATAAAAAAAAATAAACAGTAAATCCATGCACGTTTTAACGGGGTATAAAGGTCATTGGGTTAGAATATTATTAAATAAGTCTTTTTTCATATTTATTTAACCGTTTTTTTTCAGAAGTTTATTTCAATAATGCATTATCTACAATCTTTCTTGCTTATGTTTCATAAATTACATTTTATCATGACATTATTTGTTAAATCATTCCATCCTAACACCTGTTTAAAAGAGAAACATTTCAACATATTTATTTCTTAGGGTATATAAACTCATTCTAACATTTTCAAAATCATACAATATATAGCCTATGTGTCATAGAAGGAGTGTAATAAATAATTATCCGTACAACAATATACAAACGTAAAATAACTGCGTCAATGAACGATTATTTTTTTAATAATAATTAATATTACAGATACAAAACTGAGGATATAGTTCGAAACATTTTCAACACATCTTCAGACAGGTTTTTGTGACAAGCGAAATCATACAAGTACTCTCATAATATCATTATTATTATTGGTAAAAATAATTAAGTAATTGGAAATATAACAATTGATTTACCGACTACTTTTACCATTATCTAACAGATATATTTTAAAATGTCGTAGGTAAGCGTCACGTCATATTATATTCCTCACAATATTGAATCAATTCTACACTGTGAACAGGGTCAATACATGAATAAATTGATAAATAATCTTATTATTTTTCAATCTGCAATGTTTTAGTTAACATCTGTTTCAAGATAATGCTGTAATTTTGAGGTTATGTTTCAGAATCTATACATTTATACGTTATTGATTCAGAAACATACTCAGGGTTACACGCCAATTATTGTGAAGTGAAGAATTCCGATATTTCATCAAACACCATCTTTATAAGACGTGAATAATTAAAATAAGTACACGGTACTTGCATATTAACGGAATCGTCCAACATACGACATTGTAAAGTTGGCAATTACTGCTTAATCACCGTTCTAATTTGACATAACCTAACCTAATTATCTGTCAATAATAAATACTGTCAGACACATTACGTTAGGTTAGGTTTAGTAATACATGATTGCACCTAACCTAACTTTGAGTGTTACCTGTCATATTGTCAGGTTAGGTTGTTTTTTGTTTTTTGTTAACAGAATTAAAAACTTTACAAGAGTATGTTATATAGTTTTGCATGACAAGATCCGATACACAAATAATTATACCGCTAGTAATAAGAATCCAATGTCATTTATTAATTATTAGTGAAACATGGATTCCACGCGGCAACATTATTCGTGCAGGGAACAGGCTGGAAGCAAACAATTTTCATGTGGCAGTATTCTTGAAATTAAATCGTACTCGTGTCAATTTGACATTTCGGTTTATTCATTAAATGTTATTGATTAGTTAGATTTAAACACAACTAGCTCTAAGCAAGTTAGTAATAAGTATAATATTGTAATGCTATACACTAGTATCAATAAATTTCATAATATTTGTCCTAATATTTTGAAATACCAACAGAAACTTAATTTAACATTAGTTATTAGGCACATAAGTATCCATCAATTTGTATTTGATCGGTGGGATGACGGACTTGTCACAAAATATACCTCCGGGCTGAAGCGTGCTATGTTAAAACTAAACAATATAATGTCATCACACACTCAAAATAAGTCTATGTAAAATATTCGAAAACCTAGACTATGGAAGAATGCCATATTTATTTCAAACTTATCCATTCTTTTCATCCAGACCTCTATGCTAAGCAAAAATGCACCATCTCAGGCCCGCCCTCATGTGCTGTCTTTTAACAAAACACACAATGGAAAATAATTGATTTTTTTATAAACAGATTTGTAAATACTGTTTTACATTCATTATATTTCTTTTAATTAAACCTTTATGTTTTAAAATATAATGGTCTTCTCAAAACGATATGACTATGAAAAGGTACCCACATGAAGTAATAATTTATTAGATGTTCATTTTAAAATATCAATAAAACTACAATTCTATATTATCAATTTGTGGTAGTTTTTGTATTTGAAATGCATTTCATTAATTTCTTTTTTCCTTCTATTATTACAACATTTGACAGCGAAATCAGAACGATTTTCATATGGTTGAATCGGTAACTATACGTACCTAGATAAATTAATTGCATTAGCAGCATTTCTTAGTACATAAATAAAATCAAAAATGGCTACCTGTCTATTTTAACATTGTTTTAATCACTCACATGTCATGTACCAACTCTTTTAAGATGCGATTTTATTTTCTCAGGTGTGCGTCTACTAGCGCAGTGGAGATAGAATCAAAACTCTAACAAAGTAACATAGGTAGATTATATGTGTTACTTGTACAAGTAATGCTGCCGATCAGACATGCTTGTAATCATTCACTAATATGCCAGAAGCATCTGTAGGATTCTATTATATTATATACATTTTTTAGCAACATGCCAGTTGTTGGGCGCCATTTCATTATTACATATTCATGCATTGGGTCAAACTTCACATTTATATTATACCTGTCATATTTCTGAATATCAAATGCAGCTTTTGAAAGAATATATTTGTTCATTATTTCTAGAAGGAAACAATTTATTTCATCGAATTTTTATGACATTCATTTGACAGTCGCATGCTAGTTACACTAGCATACATTTTCACTGTCATATGCATCAGTTTCATGAACATGACAGTTGTAATAATTAAAATAGTGAAAAACGATCAAATGTTTTTAGTAAAAATTTCATAAATAGGTACCAACTCGAGAATGAAGGTATTATTAATTATTATTGAGACTTATACAAACACTTTTGAATTCATACCTGAATTATTGTCATAATTGCATTTCAAATAATGTAAAGATATTGAAATTGCAAACGTTGACTCTAGATTACTTTGATGTGTAGACAAGAATGACGAACCGTGATAGACATTGAGGTAGCGACCCTCAACAATGCGGACAAAATATCAACGAGAAGGTTTTTTAGATAGTAAAGGTGTTAGTATCCTATTGGGTATGTTCAAGTAGGCATTTTTAACGTGTAAATACTACATTTTTGCTTAGCAGAGGCCGTAGAGACGGTAAGAGCATGAAATTTTGATGAAAAAACTGACAGATTTCCACTAGATATTTTTGTTTTCGTTGCTACGGTAACCAAAATGTTTCTTTTGCAAGACAAAATTGGAGGAATGTTATCAGAATATTGTCAAATTCAAATTTGAATTGACATAACAGCAATGAAAACTAAAATGAACTAGGTAATTGAAAATTTGATTCACAAAACTAGTTCTTACCGTCTCTTGAGGAAAAGTAAATTGTTGTTTACATCCTTTTTTTTAAAGATTCATGTTATCTCTAGGTATGTGGGCTAATTTATTATTTATAATGTACTCATTGCAAATGTTTCTAAATATTCATTCTTCTTTATGATTATTATTTGTTGTCTCTGACTTTAATTTATTTATTGTTTATTTTTATTTTATACCATAATATTTGTGCAGAATTGATAAAGTATACGAACAATTGTATAAGTAACTAGATTCATATCTTTTTCTTCATTATTCAACGGAAAATAAACAAATCTTACGATATTTCTAGTAATAATTTATTTATGTGTTGGCAATGATTTCGCTTCAATATATTTTTGTAGTCGACAAACCAATATTTCTACGCCCTTTTAACATAATAAGCGATCCCAATCGAAACAATACGGTCAAAGAATAACTCGGTAACACTTAAATATGGTTTTTTTTAAAGCACCCCGATAATCTGTAGACAATACAGCCAAAAAAATGGACTTATAATTTTTATTAATAAACCGTTAAGAAGCTAAACAGAGTTACATCAGAATGATATTTACAGCAAAATTACTAAACCGAAAGGGAGTTTTAAATTAGCAACAATTTAAATAACGTTACATGAGTGTGATTTAAAATAAGAACTTATGTTTTAGAACTCTATCTAACACATTTTTTGTCCACAATTTATCTCCATAAATAAGAATATTTTGACAAAATGTTTCTTACAGCCTTTCGGTTTAACGAGCTATGTGAGTTACCCCTTTTAGCATCTTAACTGTCAATTATAATACATTTGTTTTGTATACAAAATGAGTTTGTTATTAATAGCAGATAGTGAAAACAATAATTCAAAAAATAAATAAAAAATCATCACAAACCACACCAGCCTATTCTTCTTTTTATAAATGAGAAAAGTTTATAAATACACTTAAACTTTTTTTGTTTTCTTATGTTAATTTTCGAATTGTAATATGTTGTATTGGTGTTCGAGCATTTGTAAATATTTATATTTAACAGAGCCTGCCCGTTTTGCGTAGCGCGCCGTTCAAATCAATGTCCTGCCGGCGCGCCCGCTCTACGGTAGGCTACCCATTTATATGCTGTCGCTTACGGTTACTGTAGAATCTACAGCATTAAAAGTACACTTTTGTTCACCCAATGGATCGTCCGGTTCAACAATTTTAATCAACAATTGTCAGTTAAACACCTACGGTGGCGTGAAATATTTAGAGGCAAAAGTTTAACATGTTAGATGTCTATTGAAAATATCATTATGTAATAAATTATCTACCACCTTGTCATATAAAAGTTGTACAACAATCATAAGACAAAGATGTCTATCTCCTATAGTGTTTTTTGTGACATTTTGTTTGTTAATAATTATTATTGCAAATGGCCGACATCCCAAAGATTGAAATGATGGTGATATTTTTAACAAGTGCTTTTGCTTATATTTTTGTGGAAGAATAAAAAACAAATTATTTAGAATAAACAATCGAAATGACGTATGCAAAAAGGAATTAAGTGACATTTCAAATATTCCGAGTAATACAATTTTGTTTCAACTGTGTAACATATGCATTGAAATGTCTTAATTATTATTTGACTATGTCGTATCGTAAAACTATAACATACCATATTATCGTGAGATTCGATAGTTTTGAAAGAAAACAATATATAATCCAAGGGGTGCCGGGAGAGAGAAAGAGATACAATATTTTTGATGTATCGCAGTCGAATTGTAATTACATCAATTAAATTATTCCACCAATTCAATAAATTGAACTGCTTGAAAAAAATTAGGATTTCGATTTTTAAATATATTACTATTGTACATGAATAATCGTGGGGTTGCTGCCAAAAGTTGGTAAGTCGATAATTTAAGTATCTAGGTTTAACAACGGATTATGTGTTCATATATAATTATAAATATGTATGCCATCCGATATTTCGAACATGCACATAAAGCACAAAGAAATTAGCATTATGACTGATTTTAGAGGACATGTCAAACTTTCAAGTTGCAATTACTTCATGACATGAGTAGAGATTTACCAACTTTTGGCAGTAATTATTATGTTTATTAAAAAATACAAAATTTAGATATAAAATGTCAACTTTAAATATCATTTACGCACTTTGGTTCAGTTTTGCATACGTCGGTCGAAATTATTATTGATTTCTGTCAAAAAAAAAAAAATTATTTGACTTTAAAATTAATAATAATTTGTATCTTATAGAAGTTAAACGGTGTAAGTGATTTTGATGAAATATTAACTTGACCATTTAACATCTGTACGGTAAAACTATTACTGTCAAAACCTTGACGGAATATGATTGGTAAAATATTACCAATGACATTCCAGAGGTGTATTAGGTAAATGAGAATTTTGATACCAGGATTTAGGTAATGTTTAAAATAACTCTGTTGAAAACATAGGCGTGCAGTGCGCTCCACCCTGTTATCTAACTCAATTGGTTCCGTAGGTATGTATATTCATTATATAAGTATAATAATAGTTTAAAAATCTATTTTAGCTATAATACTCTAATATTGCATTAATGTAAGGCTAGGCTTTTTATTAATAATTATGTTTTTTTTTTCCGATATAACAAGCCTCTTTCTTATACCTAGTATTTAAAAAAAATATCAGGCATAATTACGTTTAGAGCTGTAATTGCTTTCGAAATTCGACAGGCGATATACTACTAACCTTCTCGTATTTGTATGTTCCGTGTGAGATAACCGACTAAAGTGTCTCCCTTAACCATTATGAATATTAATATTAGTATATTTTGAGTGTATTGATGCAGAGCCGGGATTGAGAATTGTTAATCACCCATACAACGCAATCGTGGTGATCCTCGTCGTCCAATGCGTAAAGCATTTTGGAAGCCGATGCTGAGGTCACAAAATATTTTTATAAAAACATGGGTGTTTTTGTGATTGTTTGATTGCTACTACTGCGCTACTATCGTTCAACAGGCCTCATTGTCTGTTGAATTCTAAAATTAATGTGGCTTCAAATTATCATAACATACTAGGTATTTACTTAAAAAGTGTATTACCATCGTGCATAATGTTATTTTACACATGTACTAACAAATTCACGTATATTAGTGAGTGTTTACTGCCTGTTTCTCTTAAATTTGGAATATTGGGAGTAATATGATTTTATTTTGAATTGTAGTTTTGGGTACCATTTTTGACAGTTCAAATTATTTATAGGCAAATCAAGTTTATAATTGTAAGATACACGGAAAAATTGGACTCCCCTGTTGTGAAAAAATGTTCATAATATTTTTTATTGATTTTTAAGGCGGCGGGAGGGGGCTGGGTTAATAAAATCTAGCAGGTCGTTTCAATTAACAAACAGTAAAATCACACGTTTAAATTTTGACAGTAGCAGTGAACTGTTGCATTTGAGACAATCCGTTATTTCAATATTGTTTATAAATGATTCAGATCGTGTTGTATGCTATAAGCCATTGTATAAAACATCGGTTCAAAGTTTAACCCATACTGCCTTGCAAGGAATTGATTTTATAGCTATACCTACCTAAAGAAAAATGTTGCCATTTGAATGATCTACTACATTTCTTTAGTTGTAGGTAGCTATGTAAAAATTTTCTCCAAGGGTTTTATTGTACAATACGATGATTTTAATGCACTATTGATTCACATTTGCTCGAACTGTTACAAATGATAGTGACAGTATTTTTTGCCTGTCCCGGCTCTGCAATTATAACTAAACCTTAATTTTAAACAGACCAAACTATTCAAAAGGAGGCCATTTTGTAAAACATCCAATGTGTAATCGAATGTTTGTGTCGTTTTGCCTCTGAATAGATCACGCGCCGCGCACGCAGACGACCATTGCTGAATAATATATCTTTATATGGTAACATTTTGAGCTTATAGTAAAACAAAATTGTCACTCACCACAGTCGGTCTGTACACCAAACATTGACAACATAAAACCATCAAAAGTCATTGCGAAATAATAAATCAACGTATTGCCATACATTTTCTGTTACATACTTACTGTCTTTTTAACACTAAATATTCATTATATTATTATCTCACAAAAGCATAACCCAACCGTGTGTGAAGACCGAATCGAAATTATTTCTCATTTGAATTTGGTACTGCGCAACCTGTGTAGGTAGCAGAATTGAGGTAGTCCTTCGTGAGAAAAAAATCTATACTAGAATCAATCTTAAAACTGTTGTAACGTTTCTGACAGTTCTCACTATATTTATCTGAAATTAATGTCCACAGCAGCCATAAAGGGATTGAAATATTCCATATTAAGATACATATCGACCGTTGCTAAATTTAATCGTTCTCAATTTAAACAAATAAATTATATTTAACATCTTTTGTTTTTGAATAAATATGACAGCTCGACTAACTTTTTTTTTAGACATTTATTCACTACTTTTAGACATAATATCTCATGACGATTGATTATTGGATAAAGTAAGATTACTTTATTAATTGAAATTGACATTTCCGTAGTAGAACACCATTATAATGGTGACTAACAAAGTTCTTTGTTAATCTATAACAGTAGAATTATTAACAAAAAAGTTTGTTATTCACCATTTTAAGGTTAGGTTAGGCAACATTTTTACAGGTCAAGTGAGATTAGTCCAACATTTTGAGATTGATTCAAGTACCTTACAGATAAATTAGCGTCAACGTGTAACAGAAAATCACCCAACACGCGTACATCTCGAGTAATCTATGCGTTTTGATAAAAAAAAAGTTTGCACATTATTCCAGACTTGCGTTACAATATAATAATGATAATAATAGTACAAATGAAACAAATAATCGATACATATTATGTAATAAATATATATATTACAACTATATTCATTAATTTAATTTTTACATACATTGTGCGGCTAAAAGACAGTCCTTTCGCATTCATTCAACGACGTTAAGGACCCCAACGTTTTCTTTATTTTATTCCATTTTTAATCGTATTGTTTATTTCTTTCCCATACACATGAACAACTTTTAATGTATAATTTTCTCTTTCTCACTAATTAATAATTATATTTTTAATTTTTCTGCGTACTTCTGTTATACCTGTAACCATGTAATAGAATATACAACACAGAGAATAAGTATAAGAGAGTGAGCTACTTAATCGGGTAATTGAACTACATATTTCATTCTTGTCAGAGTTACCATGTTACAAAAGAATTAAAACAAGTCGGAAAATCATGGTGTTTTCTTTATAAATATGAAACTACAGATGTTTAATACACAATTAAATCGCAAACGACACAATAAAACCATATCCCAATCGGTAATACCGCACTAAAAAAAGTGTCTAATAAAAAAATCTTTAAAAAGATGGTAAAAAGAACTGTTCATGTATAATCTAATTGAATTGAAATTTTCAAATCATTAGGGGATCATAATGGGAACTGAAATAGCTAACGGGTAAGGAGAAGCAGGCAACCAATCTCGAGTAAGGCAGAATAAGGGATAAATTTAAACACGTCTCAAGAATACGTCATACGTCGAATACTGACAACTGCTCTCGGTTTATGCATTGACGCTCATTTAATATTGGCGTATTACACACACTATTGCACATCTATAATGCGTGGTTCATTTTCGTAGGACGCTCACACATTTAAAACCCTGCGTCAAAGTTTACTGTGTTGGTATATAGCCTATCGGAATTCTATATATTATCTGTTCTGTGAATCATATTATTGTGATTTTTGGCCTAAACAAAATGTTTCTAACCTCACTTTCTTTGAATTATTCCAATCGGCGATACATTGCTTCTTAGAATGAAAAATCATTGAAAAGAAGTTAAAATTAACAAGTCATTTAGAATTTTTGTGCTTTAAATTGAATTGAAAATATCAAATAATGCATAGATACTGTATGTCCAGTTTTGAGTTATTACACAAAAAGTGTCAATCTCCAAAGTCTAACCAGGATATTTTGAGAAAATTTTGTCTCATTCAAATACGTAATAAATGTTATGCACATTTTCGCCTTTGGTTCTATATAATTTCTCAAAATATACAAAACTGGACATACAACATGTCTGCACTAACAATTGTTGAAGGACAAGAGACTATTGTTAACCATAAAGTATTTCTGAAAAATCTATGGCCCCATCTATAAAATGGCATCTGGCTAAATAGCAACAATCATGATTATGTCATAATAAATATTTAGCTCTTTGATATCTTGAGATTTATCCAAACCCAACATATTATACAATGGGCCGGCTATGTGAATTGTATGGATGATTGGCCGAGGGGACCAAGGTCCACTCCGGACTGTGTATCAGAAAATATCAAGAAATCGTGTAAAACATTTATGTAGCCGTGAAAATTTAAAGACGGAAATAAATAGGGAGTAACTGATGTAGGTTTTCATCCAATAGTGGGGTTAAGTCCGTCAAATTATTGTAAAGCAATAATAATTAATGACAGTTCAAATTATGGACCAAACTGGCGTTTGAATGGTGGAGTTCTAGTAAGCAATTATTGTTTTAACATTGTACTGCCAGCAAAAAATTTGTTTCTTTCAAGTCTTAGCGAGTGTAAAGCTGAAATTTTGTGGGATCTGTGGGTCTCCCAGTTACTCTGTTCCAAGTCCAAAAGAAATTTTATCTTGAAAGATTGAATTCATTTAGTTTATAGACACTTTCAGGTATAGTTTTTGGAAAACGGTTTTAATTGTTGCGTTTATGACAAAAAATTCAAGAATGTCTAATGCTTTACCAATTATAAAACAAATACAGATATAAATACAAGACGTCGCTAGTAGATTTTATTAAGAACTGTCAAAGAAACCCTTCCACGAACGGTTAATCTAATTATATTTCTTCTGTACCTATTTTCAAGTCTGATAAACATTGCGTAAGGCAAAACACGTTTAGTTTCTTAACACAAAGAGGTTAACTGTTTAACACTATCGAGAAGCTACGCATGATTACAAAGACTGCAATCCAAAATGGCCGCTATTTAACAGCTGACATTGTGACAGATAAATAAGAAAATAAATATTATGTAAGTAAATATCTGTTTTCACAAGTTAATAATATAAATGTAAGTATTTCAATTCCATTTTAATGATGCTGTTATAGTCTAATGTTATCTTATATTGTTTTACTTTACTACTGACATTTACTATAAAAGTTACCTACTAAACTACCGACATGCAACATAACCTAAAAATATATTCTGACAGGTGTAATATTCATGCAATTTTTTGCAGATTCAGTTGGTTTATTATTTATAACGAAAGATACTGTCATATTGGATTACATGTCTATTATAATATATTATGTGGCTTCTCAATAGTATATAATGTAATAAAATAAAGTCAATTAATATAAATAGTTATTACAATGTTTGTTAAATGGGATATAAATATGTTACATTCTTAATTGCTACAGATGGAAATATGTGAGGACTTATCATCATTTTCGATGATAATTTTTGTTTAATGGGTGTTTTATTTTTGGATTTGACCTAAAAAATAATGTATTATCACAATCGATTTTTCTTATATGGCTTAACTGCTTATGATCTCTATTGTGAATTTTTTATTTAATAAAAATGACCTTTTTATTAATTATTTTTCACGTCTTATATGTTTGGATGATGTTTTTTCTTTTGTTGACGTTTAAATATTAAATGAACAATGAAGTTTTAATTTTCTCAATAACTATTACGAATAAATTAAATTATTCTCATTGTGAATTTTTATACAATTTGATATTTTTAAATACCCACATCCGTTTGCCTGAAGAAGTAGTTATTATACTTTATTATACATTTCTGTAATAAAAATAAATTCATTTTTTCCAATTACCGGATGTTTTTTTTTTTAAAGACGAGTGTAGATTATCTTGTGTTTATTTAGTTTTTTTTTATTATCGTTAAAGAGAAATCTGTACAGATATAGTTAATTAATTCTTATTATTTAAACCGATAAGCCGTTATTGAAAGTGTATTTGAATTTGAAACAATCACGCTCAAATTGTTGTATAAAATATAGTATTTCGTTGCGGCATAAAAATTTAAAAAGAAAACAGATAACGGGAAAGCATATTTCCATTTTTAGCAAAAATTAAACATTTTCCTTTCATTTTACAATACAAAAATCGGGCTATAAATATAGTGATTTAGTTTTTATTTAATTCTACGCAAAATATGACGTTAAATAATAAATCACGTGACAGTGGCGGTCTATACAACATGTCAGTGGCAAATTTTCATGGTGACTCAATTTGGACGATCGCAAAGATTCACAAACTATTTGAATTCCTTAAGACATTATTTTTATCAGTATCCGGGCTCTGTTATCACCGCTAATAATGATATTGAAACAGAAATCAAAAAATACATACAGACAGCGAACAAGTGTCACTTTGGAATCTATAAACATCTGAAATCATGTTACATCGGAACACAAGATTTACAAAACACTATTGAGGGCTATCCTCACAATATATGAATCAGAATATCGGGTCACCAGTATAAAGCCTAAAAACGGTGTTCTAATTTTCGAAAGAATGATCCTGAGAGCGATATTTGGAACCAAGAATGAAGACATCAGTCTGGTAATACTAAACAAATGGATTTGGGTAGGCAAGCTTTGAAAGTTTTTGATTTAAGCCCGTTTGACAGGAGTAGTGTCGGGAGACAGTTGCAGTGATAAAATATCATGACCCAAGATACGTAAACAATTGGAGGATAGTCCGACCTGGAACAACGTCTTGGGGTAACGATGTAATTATTATTACAATAACAACAATGAAAAATATCCTATACAGCAATCTTCTCATTGTCATGGTGGTAACTATAGCAAATATATTCAGACATATTAGACATTATATTTTTCTACCCTGTAAATTTATAAATGTATATTATATCAATTTGATTGTACAGAATAATGCACGTCTCGATGTCTGTATGTATATTAGGAATTAATTTAGTTATTTGTAGTTTACCAATATCGCAATGAGCTTTTTCACTGCCAGGAGATCGTGTTGAAGTGAGATTTAATCCCGCCAAATCAGACACGCCATATCAATGGAACCCAGAATGTTCAGACTAGAATGAGTTCATAAAGAAAATGTGCACTAAAGTATTTGGATAGATTCCCACCACAGACAAAAGATTTGATGCTCTGAAACGATTCACAGCTCTGTGGTGAATGCGATGTTCAAGAAGAAATTGCACACATAGTGTTAGAATACCCTAAATTTGAGTGTCACTAAGTAGAGCTATAATTTGCAGATGTCTTTGAGAATGTTGAGGAGCTTAAGTGTGCCCTGGAATCGGGGAAGACGAAGAGCTCGGCAAATTGGAGAGAATGCCTAAACGAAGGATTCTCACTCAGAGGGGAAGAAGCGATACGATAGCGGATCGCAGTCAAAGCCTTCATAGAATTCTAAAAAAAAATGTCTGTTATATTTTAAGTGACTTTGTTCTAGATTTAGTATTATTTTAAGCGGAATTGCTTGTAGTCAAGACAGAAAGAGAGAGAGAGAGAAAAAATAGAGCTGAAAGAAGCTCTTCCATGGTTATGTGATAAATTGTAGAGTAATGACCATTACATCATCTAATAGTGCTGTGTGCACCCAACCCATGCGTGTGTTTAAAGCAATGACATTATTAATGGACAATGCACTCAATATAGTAGTTAGCAAGTAAATTCGCGCATAGCGATATTCGCACATGTATAGGTAGACGTCACGCAATTTCCATTATGCGATATCACGCATCGAGAATTTATAGCAATATCACCTTTATTGTAATGGCATTAGAACAGTGTTTCTAGTATCAATGTTCATTTGAGCAAACCCGTTCGAGCCGAACCATTCGGCAGACCCGACAAAAATCATCGGGAATTTATAGCAATATCACCTTTATTGTAATGGCGTTAGAACAGATTATGCCATTCGGCAGACCCGACAAAAAAGTGAGTGTCATTTTTTTTCCAGATGCTTCGTCCATATTAATATCATTGGTTGAAAGACATTCTTATGTTAGTTAGTTCTATACATTATCAGATGGAGTGATCTGTCATTAACTTGGTTTCTACAAGGTAACACCATGAAATGTGTTCCTGGGACAATATACCTTTTGTATCCATGACAAGTGTTGCTAATATCCCAGGTCAGTTGCATAAAATGTCATCCTAGCGAATTTGTGAAGCTTCTTATGGTTTTCAGACTATAAGCCTGTCTTTTGGATATAGAGACGCAGTTGTCAATGTTTCTAGCTCGACAGCATGGCCATTTTGTATCGTAGTTTAAATTGAGTACAAGTTTTTATTAGGTTACTTTACAATTTAGAGTATTAATAAATAACTTTTTGAAGTCCTAATCCTCAGCTACTTAATTGAATTGCTAAAATAACAAAGTCGTACTTTAGGATTGCTTTTTCGAATAACAATTTATGCCGAAATTATATTAATTAACACAAAACCATTGGATTATTGTGATAAATCCTTATTATAATGTTTTAGTAAAAATAATAAATGATGAAAGATCATCAAACATTAAAATATGGGATAGTTAACTGGGTTTTTCGTCTTCTTGACTGTTGATTCAATTGGTCAATGTAAGTAAATTAGAAGGAAAATCAGCACTGACATGTTGCGTACGGATCCACGGGCCGACGGAAAACAATAACCAACCATCATGTGGGTGTGCGTGTTCGGATATCTTACCGTTAAGTTATATAATTAGTGAGTAAAGTTTCGTGCCCTCTGCGGAGGCGGTGATCAATAATATTAATCGATCAATAAACGAATTAATTAATAATTGTCCATGCTCTATATTTTGAAATAGTTGCAGTATGTAATAATAGTAATTATTTATTTGGCTATTCACCCCCTTTCACCTTTCTCCTTTCTCCTGCGTAAATACTTCATAAGACGGTATCTTTAAGTAACTACTTTACCATTTAATCAAAACAGCTACGGTAATTCTCCTTTTTCAAATTCTATAAATATCATAATTCAACCACACTTATTAATTATAACAATTTTTTCATTTTTTCTTTACAATTATTCAATAATTACAAAGATATATATATATGTATTATGTATATATATATTTTATATATATATATGTATTAAAAAATCAATTCATTTGTATGACAAATATTTTTTTAGTTATATTTATTTATCTTTTCTCTTTTATTAAATATTTCATAACCTTCGCTCAACAATATTTTCATATCAGTTTTTTTTTAAATATGAAAAATCATAATCAAATACGTGGGTCGGCTGTGTCTTTTGTCTTGTGTATTAATTCAACAACTTTAAGCGGCTACGTTAATTATATCAATATAAAAAATGTAATAATTGCGTTTGTTACGGCAAACTTTTTAATATCTCACCCGTGTTCGACACAATAGACAAATTGTCACTCAATTGCTAAATGGTGATGGGTTCGATGACATTGAGCTACTTTACAAGCTGCTTGTTGGCGAATTTACAATCTGCTTGTAAACTTGCTCAGTGTTATAATCGAACAAGCTAACAAGCAGATTGTAAAAAATCTACCGAGAACAGTTGAAAGCCAGTCTACTTTACACGCTACACGCTGGCATGTGGGCCGATATGCGTCTGCGCAGTAGAGCGATAGTGGCGACTTCCCGGTAAAAAAATGAATACGTCCTGTCAAAATAGTCGCTAGCTTGTGGCTTCTGAGCGAGTGGAAAGTTTTGTGTGTCATCATCACAATCGCACTAGCTGACTCGCCCGCTTTTAAATTTGCGAAAAAGCAGCTTGTAAAGTAGCTCAATATCATCGACGCATAAAAGTCAATATCACACCAACTGTCAATAATTCAAATGCTATAAAATATAGTACGAGTCAATGTCACACAGACTGTCAATTATTTAATAATTATTATATGTCAGTGTCAAACTGACTTATCCCCTTTAGCAAGTCAACTGTTCATTTCATCATGTTAACTGTCACATCCTTTTGAATTGTGTTCACTGTTTTAACTATAAATTTAGCAAAATACAAGTAATTACTGGTATTTATCAAGCAGTATACAACCAAACATACAATAATTCAAACTGTTTTACATTATATGTCACTGCCTGATTTCCAGGTTGTTCTATGTCACTTTCGTTCACATTGAAATAATTGCACAACCAATATATAGGTTTATATTAAAAACTGTGCTCTGCATATTATAAAAGAATAACTTATTGTCGACATTATCGACAAATCCGTTTATAATTTTCTATCTAATTTCTGACTAATAGGTTAAACAGAACAAAATAGCATTAAAAAGTCATTTTGATTAAAAATGTGATATAGAACAACTTGGAAATCAGGCAGGGATATCTCTTTGAATGTTCACATTTCAATTGCCATTCTTTTCTAACTCATGCTATAAGCATGAGTATAAAACTAACAAACAGTTTAAAAAAGACGGCGAATCATAAACAGACAAAGGATCAATTTATTAACATAGTTTAATAATGTTGTATATTTGGTTCTATAAAACTTTTGATTGGTTATTTGGAATTGCTATGAAGAATTAAAGAAACATTCTAGATGAAGTCGTATATACATTTACAGACGCTTAGTTTAGTATAACTAGCCGAATTTAAAATTTAGCAGCAGACCTACCGCACGCTGGTCCAATGCTAAATTAGTCGATACAGTGGCTAAAATAGCTAATTATATATAAAATTCAAACGTCGTTATAGACTGACTGTTAGTTATATTTAGATTTTTCATTTAAAATATTACTGTAAAAACTGTAACAGGTATTTTAGTTGTCAGAATTGACAATGTGGAAAAGACGGTCATTTGATAATTTAGATATGACAGGAATAAAATACTTTTGTATTATTATGATGCTGAATAACCAGAAGCAAGATAGGATACCTCACAAATACTTTGTGTGAGCTTCTCATCATATCTAGAGCGAAAATGTAACATTCAACTTGACTCAGTCATATGTCACGGATGCCATGTTAATCT
Organism: Rhyacophila brunnea; assembly: GCF_057557595.1. Taxonomy (NCBI): domain Eukaryota; kingdom Metazoa; phylum Arthropoda; class Insecta; order Trichoptera; family Rhyacophilidae; genus Rhyacophila; species Rhyacophila brunnea. The sequence goes on along the minus strand of NW_028232904.1, from coordinate 9,481,860 downwards.
CAAAGTGGCCTGCGTTTTATTTGACTCAAAATGCAAGTATTTAGTGGAACAAAAAGATATTGTAGGGAAAATATTTCCTTGCTTGTCCATATGCTCCACAAAAATAGAAACATAGCGTAAATGGTTCCTAACTCTTCATAACAATGCTGCATTAACCAACAATTTGATTGGATTCCGCATTATGCATTTAGAATTTAAATGACATTAAATATATGACTGCATTGACGCTTCATTTAATACTCTTTTAAAAGGAACAAAGAACATGTCTAAATTTACTGCAAGCCGTCATTCAATTCTCATTTTTTAGAAATGTCAATCGATCTTTAAATGCACGATGCGGTCCCATTGATTGATTTATTGACGGATAAAAACATTATCAGTTGTAAAAGCCTAAAAATGTTACACATAAGTTCATTCACAGCGTTGTATCAATTTGAACGGAATCTTTAAACTTTGTAATAATGATCTTATTGATTGGGGGGCGTTTGTTCATGTGTTGTATAATTTTTTTTTTCGGTTGATATTTTATAACAAAAATTAAATGATCCTAGACACAATCGCGTCTCGTGCTTTACAAACATTATTCATGTAGGAAACTTATTTTTTATTGCTAAGGCAGATCAGCGATTCTTTAACCACTACTTAATACATCCAAATAAACCCAACTTCACTGTTATTGTATTTAAAGACAAGTAATTATCGTTTCACCTTTGTTACGTCTACTAAATGACAGAGTAAGTTGTAAAATGAAACAGTCTATGAGCAGGTAATTAGAATAACATTGACAGAGAATGAGTCTACACAACTTTATATAGAGTTTCTATAATAGTTTAACTAATTTAATGCAAGTATGTTGGAGTTTTGTTTGTATTCTATGCATGTGTAATAAAACATAGTAAGGACTATCTAATTAAAATTCATTAATTAGTTGAGAATACTTAAAATAAATAAATTATTAATATCGACTGTGGAAAGGAAAAAGAGCGTAATCCACACAAATCAAAATTTACAGGAGGTACAAAAACGTTTTTGTTATGGTTTTTGTTCAAAGACAAAAAACAAAATAGACATAACCTTGAAGTGCATGATAATTAATGATTTGGTTTTTATATCCCTAATCTCATATTGATTATTGAGTTAATTAAGAAAAAACAACAAAAATGTTTTTCTTTTTTTCCCTTTAAATTGTTAGCTAAATTTATATGATAAATTGGCATTTGCAGCTTACATCCTTTAGACACAACGTGTATTTAGTCATGTACAACATTATTATGCAATAAAACCTATTTTGAAAAAACTAAGGGTTACGCCCTTTTTCCTTTCTACAGTCGATATTAATTAATTGATTAAATGAACAAGCCAAGGTCTTCTAAATTGGTAGGGGTTCGAGGCTTGCCACGCATTCGAATGGTTTTGAGAAATTTTGGCAGTACGCTTGTCAAGTTATATGGTAATTTTCCATATTGTCATGAATTAAAAATTACTTACACACCACAATAAATTGCCCAAATACAATTAAATTCATTTGCGTTAATGTCAAAGAGTCTAACATGTTTAAAATAATACGTATTGATGTAAATATAATAATTGATTTTCAAGCGGATATCCGGTTATCACTAACACACTTGCCAATAACTGATTGCAGTATACGCATGCATATGCCCACGATGGCCGAATTATAATGTCCCAGGTTCGAATCCTGGGTCTGACAAATACACGAATTGTTTTTTAATTTGTGTTTGGAGTCAGAGTATTGACCTAATAGGTTGAGCAAATGGCTGACATCCATTTTTCATAAAAACAAATATCTGTTAATACAAACCACCACTCTGTGGAGGCCCGTATGTTCCTATTAGGATCTGACATGGTCAAAAGAAAGAAGAGAGAATCACCAAAGGCTTGTATTCTAAAATAGTCTTGGATTATACATTCGAATAATATTAAGCGGTGATTTTATCAAACTCAGATAATTGGCTATACAGGTTTGCATGTTCTCAAATACGTATGCGATGGCTTCATTAGTTTCTAATTCAAAGTTCTGTGAAAGTACCTTGACTTTATATTTTTAACTGCTAATTTTTTTTAAATTATTCAGTTTAAATGTTTCCTAATATATTATGTAAACTCATAACTCTAATGTTGTCTCAATTCATGACGTAGACTATTTCAGTTTTCAATGATTTGTCGAAAAATTGTCGAAGTTGTCAAATGCCACACACAATGTGCGCAAATGCTAACAAAGGGTAGAACACCGCGCAAATTAGTACTTATGTATGTGGTTGTTTTGTTTGTTGAATACTTTAGTAACAAATGTGCACTTTCAACGACAATTAAGGTGCCGAGTGGAAGAGAGAACGTTTTAATTAACACAAACAAGGCGTATTATCATGTTTACATATTGACTAATAGCTGTGGCTATCGTCATTGGATTGAAAAGATGTCTGCTGACATGGTAAATAAATTGAAAATCATATTATACTGTTATGATATACTGTCACGGCAGAACGCCTTAATTTATTACGACTCTTTCAATACAAAACAAGTGAATGTCGAGTCCGGTCAGATTGTGTGTTGAACGACATTTCACAGAATAAACATTTCAATAGGTATTGTATACATATTATAATAGTAATAATAAATGAACACATTTCAAATAACAATCAAAATGCATCTCAACTGGCCAGCATGTGTGCCAACAATGAAATATTATTACAATCATAATTCTGCCAACAAGAGATTTAATATTAAAAAAAAAAAAAAACTCATTGCGCAAAATTATTGAAATATTTTCTCTCTCGTGAGTGTTTTAAAAGAAGAAGACGACGGATAGTAATGTGTCAGATATTTATGGTTATATTTTGTAATGATTTATAAAATTGAATGTTTCTTTAATGAATTATAATATTAAATATCTTGTCGGCGGGAGAACAATGTTTATACAATTCAAGTCATCCGGAAATAATTTAACTGCATCTATGTACTTAAAGATTAAGGCATTTAGAGTCATTAAGTGACATATTTCTCAAAGATTATATTGATTATTAAATATATAGTACAATATTACAAAAGAATACATCATGGTAGAAGCTTACTTCGAACTCTAGAATGAAACAAATTTAAAATGTAATTTCTATTTTCCGTTTAATGCCTTTTATTTAGTGAGTCGAAAGATTCCGATAGGAGTAGCATACGAAGACAATTACTTTTCTAACAATTTAGTAGACAGCAAAAATAAACAGTTTAAATAGTTCCTGGAATTGCTCATAGATGGACACTCATCTGAATATATTTTTTTTATCCCAGAAACAGACACCGTTTTATGAATTTACTCTATTTTTATTTATGCATCGTTATTGCATGAGTTAGCATCAAAACACGCGGAGAAGCGTCCATTTAATTATGTCTGCGTTCGAAAGGAAAATTTTACAATTAGTCGAAACAATGTCTCTGAATAATTAATAAAATTCATACAAAACACATATTGAAAGTTGTGATTTTAGACTTTTAATCTTACTTATTCTTTAGCACACAGATTTACATAATAATATGGCATCTTGTTAACAACATATTTGATAGCGGTTTTCGAATAAGTCGCCCAGAATAAATGTGTTTGATCCAGAGTATGAACTCAATGTGTTGAGTGAATAGCCAATCGCCTTTTCTCGTAAAAATATCTGAGAAAACCCTTATTAAGTTATAATAATGTGACTAGACTTTTTACATTTCATGCTTTTAGCAGTGTAAATATTAAACAAGATCAGATTAAACAAAATAAGATCGATCAATAATTTATAGTGTGTGTCTTAGATTTAAACAAATATGACAAAAATTACATGTGAATTTATAGGATTTGAAACTTTGAACTATGAATCAGAAGCTGAAAGCTCATTATTATTATATAGCACTTCTGCTTCTTTTGTAATCGAAAACCGGCCACCATGAGAGTGTATGAATCTATTCCAGGAACCGTTTAAACGCAGTCGTATCAATCAATGGCTAATAAATGGTTTCGTTTAGTTTTTTTTATGTTATTTAATAATTTTTATTTTAATTGAATATTGGAAAAGGTATTATTTTTATGAATAGTAATAATCTATTTCTGAGATATTCAGATAGAAAAGTATTGATTTTTTAGTACCCCTCAAACGATTCAACGCTAAATATTATTACAAGTCTACCGTATTATTCTTCTGATTGCCTGCAGCGTGTTGAGGATCTAGGATGTGAGACAGAGTGACTGTAAACAGATAACAGAGTCTTTGACAGTAAAATAATGACACAATTTTATTACCAGCGGTAAGAATAACTTCACAAAGTGAGATTTCACATCTAGAATGCAAATTAAATTCGACACATCTAAACAACTCATTCCAAAAAACTATTATTCACGACAATTGATTAGCTGAGAATAAAGAGGTACAGTTGTAAACAGTTTTAACATCACAGCACGCCTTTTAACACATATTATATTCACCCATATGACTCCGTAAACAAATATATAAAACTAACGTTGAAGACGATCTATTCAATTTGGCCACACAATCATTAATAATTCTCAGCTTGTCAATTAATAGTGACCATAAAAAACACAAATTGCAACCCGTATTATGAAAGTCATTTAAATGTGTCTTATAATTTATTAAGTGACGTAATAATTAACAAGATTCTTTTTGAATGTATGCTTTTACATATCCACGTTTCTATATTAATGCTCATTTTGCGTGGTGTTGTTAGCAAATCATTTATTCCGCAAGTTATACACAAATAAGCATTTGAAAAAAGATCAATTTTTTTTATATCTGACATATGACATGCAGATATAGAAATATCATCACTCTGTTTCTAAGATATTGTTTAGCCGTATCCATAGGGTCAAAGAAGCGCATCTCATTTTTCTCTACTACACAAGTAAATTTACATTCCACCGACATTAATGAGAAAGCGTTTTCAGGAGATACGAATTAAACTATCATTTATCTGTCAATTTTTTTGTCATTTAACGTAATAATATGTTATTTTATCTCCAGTACCATACGTAACTCAAAATTAAGATACGTTTCTTGGACCGTAAGCGGCCGAATTTAGGTGTAAAATTTTTGTATTTCTTCAGTAGACATAGCCATTTTTTATCAATTGATTAAAGTAACAATTATTATCCAGAATTTTCAGAATCACAAGTTAAAACTGGGATAACGATTTTTTGTTGACTCTAATGATGTATCAAGTTCATTTATTTATAGAAAGTTGGATTTGTATTAGTTTTTCAAATAGAAACTACGTTAAAATGGTAAAAAACTAATATATTTGTTAATTTTACAGTTTCAAAATTAACAAAGAAGTTTGTTTTTTACACTGTTTGAATATTATTCTCATTCAATCAAATGTCTACTTTCTATTGCAAGGAGAATCAATTAATATCTCTGTACTTAATGTGAATATAATTCGCTACACGTCTACGTTATATTGTAAAATATATTATTCAGAACCGATTATGACAGTAGTTTGTAAAATGATCTATCTCCGGTAGCTCAGTCCTAAACCCCCGCACTGCTTAAGATTCTGACACGAAATTTACGTCTACTATTGAGAGTTTCATTCTAGATTAAGTGTTCTTCCATGCCGCGTTGATTTACAGGGTGTGTGGGGAAGGTTGCCCTTGCACCGGTTCAAAGGCCGGCCGGTATTCAAACACATCCGCCCAAACAGTACAGTCACAATGTGAAAAATATTTGACAAATAAATTGACCATTTAACCCGAAGCACTCACACCGATCTTCTCGTGTACATTTTATCTTCTTCATCTTCGTTTGTTTTTTTTCATCGCTGACTTTGTATGTGTGTGTTTAATAATATAACAAAATAGGCATAGAATAAACATATTTGACAGTTCAATATCGAGCTTTTACCATTCTTACCTACCAGTTCTGTTTGATTATGTATTTACTATCATGTTCACACGTCAAAATAACGACAATATCTACCTAACCTAACATAAAGCAATATTATTACGCATCTTGAAACAACTTTGTTAAAACAAATAAAAACAATAAAAGAATTTAAAACAAATAATAACACATTGTCTAAATACAATATACAAAAATAAACAATGTTATGATTACTGACAGAAATAATAATATAGCGGAACAGCTGTTATCAAGAAGTCATTTTGTAAATTTTCACCATAAACAACAAATATTAACAATGCTGTTAATAGACAATTTAATCAAAATAAAGCAGTAATCAAGAATCGAAAGTTGTGACTCAGAAAGAAATTCTTTATCCTATTAAATCTTTTGTTAAATCATTTTTTCCGTTAATAAAGTTTTTCCATGCTTCTAAATGGTTAATATTATAACCGTTGCTTTTGTTTATATAATAGAGCAAAGTTTATAGTGAGACAACCAGTCGGAAGTTGGTCAGTATGTTTTTCAAAACATTAACAAATACAATAGATACCGGTCGTAGCACAATGGCACTCTATCAAATAAATAATTGCTCTTATATTTTCTATTTCGACTCGGTTAATTGTCGTGAGAGTCAACGGACAAAGGCTTTAATTATTGAAAAGGTCACTTAAAAACAATCGGAAAATAATATTTATAGCCTCACAATAACATCACAAAAATATTTATAAGATAAATTAAGATAATAGTCATGTAGTAGAATTTATAGGTTAGGTTATATGCGTTAATTCATACGAATATTAACAGTTTCATTTGTGAATAGATATACACTATGCAGAAGACACTCATGGTACAATTATTGATCGCTTCCCCTTCTTAGATATTCGTATGAATCAATTGCAAGCAACGGGCCTTATAGAGTCTGCGTTTTCTTTATGATAAGTAATAATCATTGCGGAAGTGTAAAATAAAATGTTTTATTTAAATTTTAGGTTAGGTTAGGTGTCGTATTTTGTGTAAACTAAAGAAGACTGTACATAATATGGTGATCTTTAATCGTTTATGATAGTAAATAAATAATATTGATTTATTTTGAAGAGTCAAAAACACATCAAATAATGACAGCTATATCTCTGGTAATAACAGTCGAGGGCTACACCAGAATTAAATTCAACAAACAAGACATTATTGCATTTTGTTTTTCTTCTCTTTCAGTCGTTACTTCGTGACAACAATAAAAGAAAACATACAATATAACAGTAAGTATCTACATTGCATTAAATGGATTTTAATTGCGGTGTCACTACTGGTTTCAGATTTATGCTAACTGTCCAGTTATAAATTATACAGATTACAGTTATGATGTCCAAAAGGTAGCTGGTGGAAACCTAGTAGCCATTTGAAGGCGTTCCTGAATATATATTGGGTACATTATGCATTATATCAAGTAGAGTTTTTACAAAATATAATTAACTTCACGAATTTTTTATTAAATTTTATAACTCTTTTGAAGTAGGAAGCACCAATATTTTTGTTTGCTTATTTTACCGATAGATGTCAGTCATATTTTGCTAGTATTTTTTGATCTTTTGATGCACAAGGATCCCGGATAGAAAACATAGTTATTTGGCTATATATAACCATTATAAAGATGCTTGCTAGTTGAGAATAATGGAAAATGTAAGAATACTTTACTTCAATTCAACAAGCTTTAATTATGGGCGTATTTATATAAATATATTATATATTTGTTAGAAGGTTTTATGTGGTCATATTTAATGCCACTGCCCAAATAGGAAACACAGTTCTTTGGCTATATATAGCCGCCATGAAGATACTTTTTTGTATGTGATGAAAATTTTGAGAAACTTTACCTTGAAAGGCATATTTGTATGTTTTGTTATTATAGAAAGATTTGGACATCACAACATTAGTGTACAAGCAGAGGTAATAGAACGAGTAAGAATGGTATCAGCCTCGAATGACAGGTCGGTTCTTGAAGATGTGGTGTAAGATATTAATAAAAAGATGGATGACATAGTCGGTGGCGCTGCTTTCTCCTCCGTCCGCGCATAACGTAAAACTATAACCTCGCGCACGGAACAATTCTCATAATTCTCTTAATGCAGTAATAATAGTAATAGTAAACAGTATCGATGAGAGTCAACAATGGAGCGTTCGATCGCGTCGGCCGGGGGTCGCCGGCGTGGGCGCGGGCCCTCTCCAGGAGGAGGGGCAGCAGGAAGGCCAGCAGGAGGAGACGCAGCGCGGGGGAGGGCCGGGGGGCCCCCGACGTGGGGAGGGGCGGCTGGGCCCCGCACGGCGCGGAGTGCGGCTGGTCGCGCTTCGGCCTGATGCTGCAGCGCGGGCACAGCTGCACCCCCTCCGCCCCGCAGTGCGTGTAGCAGCACTCCGGCTCTCCGTAGTTCGACTTCAGCAGCTGCTCGCCCGTCTCCTCGATGTTGGGATCTGAAACGGGGATTCGATCACGCTTTAGCAGGAACTAAACACATATGAATATCCAAGCGGAACTTACAGATTTAACTTATAAATAATGTAGTCTATTGAACAGCGGGTTGTTTGGGTATGGGTGTTTGGAGGGACTTTCAAAAATGAACGATCCGTGTGGGAAAACGATTTATGTGAGAACGGTAGATCGGGGTTTATAATAAAATATAATATAATAATTATTTTTAGTGATTCTAGGAAAAAGATATGTTGGTAGATGGAATTTATTGTATTTTGTCATTGTGGTGGGTCCTCAATATCAGTCAGAGCCTTCGTCCTCCGAGTCTGTAAACCCACCACTAGCCCTTGGTGTGGCCATGCTGCTGACAATATTGTGATTAGTGACGCCATCTCTTGCTAGGTACTATAATTCATTTTATTAAACAATAGGTTTGAATCTTGACTAATTTATCTAACTTGAATAATTATTTTACAACTACTGTGTAGAATTATTATATTGACACACTAGAAAAAACTTAGTTCAATTAATTGATGTTTAGTAATATTTCATTGGGCATTGGAGCTCCAGCTGTCAGAGTTGATTTGTAGTGAATTATTATTACATTGGCAGTCTTGCATCAAACTGGCAGACATTTTTATAAAGCAATAGAATTCTAAATCTTAAAATAGACTGTACACAATCTGGACATTGTCATATCACTGTAAATGTATTTGACATTGTTGTGCTGGCAACTGAAGGTAGTAATGTATTGAATGTCAATATTGATGAATAGCTCGTAGAAAAGGTTTATTTATGTTACCTTCGTCTACCTACCAACCATAGAGAATAGAGATATTCTTTTTAATTACGGTAACCGTAAATCCTTTATTATAGCGGCACAGTTTTTTCATTTAGATAATTTTAATATTTTTTTCTTCAAAAACCCACTTCATATTGCACAGTGGCGAAGGATGGAGGTAGGCTGTTAAGATTCGACATAAATTTTGTATGAGTACTAAACTTTGTCAAAAATCTTTTCTGATAATCTACTCGGGACATAATTATTCATTCGTAGGTCATCATAGGTCCTTATATGTTTTTGTGTGAATGAAATTTTGTTAATGCATTTACAGTTCTCTCTAGTGGACAAAATTTTATTACAAAATTAGTTATAGGTACTCATAGGTGTCACTGTTAATTTATAAATTAAAATGATTCTCATAGATGGCAATACTCAACTCAATTTTAAATAAAATGTGGGTTGACATTAATTATCCCAGAGATCTTCATTTGAGCTTTATCATTGAATTTATAATACGTGAAAATAAAGCCATGTTTTGAAACTTGACAGGGATCATCAATGTGCTTCTCCGTCTGCCACTCATCACATCTTCACTGGGTATCTACCGTGTCAAAATAAATAAGAAAAATCTTTCAAAGTTATGCTGGCAGCGGATATATAGAGCTTACCAGAATGGATTGGCCAGATTGAACGTCAGACAGACGCAATTCCCTATCTATTCTCTTTCGACGTTGTCTTGTTCTGCGATTCTGTGATGTTGAAGTTGACAATGCACTTTGACATAATCACAGGACCATTTTTTCAGTGCATGACCATTGTCAGGTCAAATAGTTTAAATAGCACTTTATGTTAACTTATGAAACACGCAAATAAATACAATTTACTGAAAATCTTCTTACTGCTTACAACAGGGGCAGCTCTACCTTAAGGGTTCGTAGGGACCATCCCCACGTCGTTTTCATGTCAAAAATACACATCCAATATTTTTATCATTGCCTGCATGTTCTGTTAAGAGTACTCTAGTACCTACTAGAGTACCTAAGACTGTTCACCTACCAGCTGTCGCATCCAGAAGTAATTATCAAATGTGCGTGGGTTAACAGTTATAATTTTATTATTATTAGACACGTTAGTGACTGTTGTATCGTCTGCACTGTTGTCTTCCCCCACTCCAGCGAAATTCTTATGCTCGCTCAACAAAAAGCGTTAAATTTTGCTGGAGTGGGGGAGGAACAAACATTCGCTTGCTTGGGCGTTACAGTAGTCACAGAACTTTCATGTGGTAGAATACCGAAAGCAGTGAGACCAATCTGTTGAGAAGAAACGGGTCATGGTCCTCAGTCATGAGGTCCTGACTAGGGAATCCAATCCCGAGCCAAAATTCTGATCCCGGGATTTCGGGATTACAATTTGATAATCCCGGGATCCCGGGACTGGTCCCGGGATTGGAATTTTTTCCATTGTTAATACATTTTTTTTATATTTACAAATAACATTAATAAAATCGGTCAAAAATAAATCTAGTATAATTTATACTATTTAAGACAATTTTATACAATGTTTTCATTAGCTCGTATTCTTATTTGTCCGGTGGTTGTTTGTCCGGTACAAATCTTATAATCGATTTTTAACTAACTTCCCGGCTAGCTAGTGTATTTGAAACTTTTAGAATATACCAGAACACGATGCCAATGCATTCATTTAATACCTTTAGCCATCTTTTAAGCAGAATCGAATTCATTTTCAATTAATTCTATTTTGTATAGAAAGTTATATCAGAAAAATCCGTAAAAAGTTAAAGACTATTATTGGTTACTAATGCGGTTGTCCTAGCAACTAAATTATTAATATATACGTGCGTTACTATGGAAATCAAAATGAAATGGCAAAATGACATTTCAGTATTTTATATTTGTTTGTTTGTTTGTTTTTTATTTAATTCATACAAGTACAAGTTTGAGCATATTCAGTATAATAATTCAACAGAAAATTTAAAAACGTTGTATATAAAATGTTTTTTTTATCTTGTAATTATTATTGTTAATTATGTTAATTGTTCAATCTTGAAAATACATAAGTTTAATGGAGTAAATAATATTTTGATATAAATAATAATGTGAATTTAATATGAGATTGCTGTTTCTGGTAGTAAAAACTCATTAATTAAGTTAGCTAGATTTAAAATAGTAAAGCATATCGTGGTTGGTGTATGGCCTTTCCGCTTCATAAATCTAATTAATCAGCCAAATATGAAACTGCTGTAAAACTTATGAGATCATGGTGGAATTACTTTGTTAAAAGTGCGAAGAATTGTTTTATTCCAATCTTTCTCATTTTTATTGATTTATGTGAAAAAATAAAATGAATCGGCAGCTTACATATGGGTATAAATACAACTTTATCAAACTCAGTTTATTTCTAATTTAGTTATTTGTTATTAAAAGTATTTTTTCTGTTATTTTAGTTTTTATTTTATTTTCCATAAAAATTGATAAAAAATCAATCCCGAAATCCCGGGATTATGTTTACCAATCCCGGGATTCATAGGTATCGAAAATAGCTCGGGATCCCGGGATCCCGGGATTCGGGATCCCGGGATTGGATTCCCTAGTCCTGACGAAGAGAAAGAAAAAATAATATTCCATTCACCTTATTAATTTGTATTTTTTTCCGTTCCTGGGGGGGGGGGGGGGGGGTTCCGGACCCGAAATAGTTTATTATTGATACTTTTAAGGCGGTGGGAGTGGGTAAGGGTAACAAAGCTAGCGGGTGCCCATATAACATACCCAATACCCAGACACTCAGCACTTTGAGTCTAGTGATGAACACAGCCTGCAGTGGGTGGTCACATTCGTTATTGTGACCTGTCGCATCCACAATTGTTTATTGAATGCGCGTGGCCTAACGGTCAAAATTATTATTAGGATCGTTAGTGTCCGTTTGTCCGGAGGCGCTGTGTTATTTTTGGCCATATTAAAGGAAATACTGGATGCTCCAGACTAGAATACCGAAAGTGGGACCAAACCACTGAGAAGGTTTTTCGACAGCCAAATCATAAGAAGAAATATCCCAATCACCTATTTTTTTTGTATATTATTTAGTGTCAGGAGGCTGGGGGTCTGGAGCCGAATCCCCCCTCTCTTGTATGCGCGTTTGAAAGTGTCAAAAACTAAATATTATACTGACCAGTGGCGAAGAGTGCAGGTAAGCTATTAAGATTCGACATAAATACCTAATGGACACTAAACTTTGTCAGTCATATTTATTTGTTTTCGTTGAACTAATAATACAATTTGCAGATGGTGCTGGTTAGTTTTTTTAAATTCAATTAAATCCTGCCTAAACCAAACTATAACAGTTTACGTATTCTATGGGCGATCCGACAAAAATAGTGCACACTTTTTCAGTCATACTTATTTGTTTTCGTTGAATTATGAATACATCTGACAGATAGTGTTGATTAGTTTTTTAAAATTCATTAAGCCCTGCCTAAACCAAAACGTAATCGATACAAATTATTATTCTATTTATAAAATAATTACAAGATAAAAAGAATTTTGATATACAACGTTTTTAAATTTTCTGTTGAATTATTTTGCTCAATATGCTCAAACTTGTACTTGATATGAAGTAAATAAAAAACAAACAAACAAACAAATATATAATACTGAAATGTCATTTTGATTTCCATAGTAACGCACGTATATATTAATAATTTAGTTGCTAGGACCGCCCCCTTAGCAACCAATAATAGTCTTTTACTTTTTACGGATTTTTCTGAAATAACTTTCTATACAAAATAGAATTAACTGAAAATGAATTCAATTCTGCTTAAAGATGGCTAAAAGTATTAAAAGAATGCATTGGCATCGTGTTCTGATATATTCTAAAAGTTTCAAATGTCTAGCTAGTCGGGAAATAGTTAAAAATCGATTGCAAGATTTGGACTGGACAAACAAGAATACGAGCTAATAAAAACGTTGTAATATCTAGAATTATGTATGATTTAATATGGCATAATTTTAGATATTTTATAGGTAAACGAATATTTTTGACTATTATCTAATATGGCTTGGATTGGGCTGGGTTTAATTGAATTTTTACAACTAATAAACACTATCTACATACTGTAGCATTCTTTCTTTCGACCATGTCCGATCCTAATAGGATCATATGGGCCTCCACAGGGTGGAGGTTTGTATTAACAGATTTTATTTTTTACGAGAAATGGATGTCAGCCACTTGCTCAACCTATTAGGTCCATACTCTGACTCATACACAAATTGAAAAACGATATGTGTACTTGCCAGACCCAAGATTCGAACCTGGGACCCTCGACTCTATAGGCCGGAATTTAAGCCACGCGGCCATCGTTAGTTCAATTAAAATAAATACGTTTGACTGAGAAATTTTAGTGTTCACTATTTGTGTCGGATCTTAACAGCCGACCTCCACCCTTCGCCACTGATACTGACAGATTTACATTAAAAACAGCAATTTTATAGTTACACTCCTTTGACACGAACACCCTATTATAGACAGATATAAACATTATAACTTTGTCCCGATTTATTAATTCAATCCAATGTTGTTAGAAATATATTTATTTTTATTGAGTGCAAAATTGACCGATGACAGATTTTTAGATGTTTATTAATAATAAACAAGGCACATTGTGCATTGCGTCCGCTCTACAGCATTACGTTGCATGTAGTTAGGCCCCCCGGCCGGTCCTAATGGCACTAATTTGCCAAGGGGCCCCCCCGCGGGTCGCAAGGGGGCAAAGTCCTCGCTCATAGCACACACAGCACTGACAGTACGCACAATATATCGGCGCCACCGAACGCTGTGGACACTATATTCTTTGGGATTCGTATTGCAGGAGAATGATTGAAAGCTTTTGGGTCTACGACGATTCGGCGCCGGGACAACCGGGCGCTACGCAATCGAATGAAATTCGAAAATAAATAGACGTTCGTGAATTATAGGTACTTTTAAATATATATTTAATATTTGATGAGAATTTAAACATGCACACATAAATGAAGGCGTCCCCGGAAAAGGGGTCTATATTACTCTATATGCAAAAACAAAATTGTTCAGGAGAGGAAAAAAACGTTTTATTCAATCATGCGGATTTTTGGAGTATATCTGTGATAATAATTATATTCATGAAAACACTCTTTGCAATTAACAATTTTTTTTTTTTGGATAATAAAATAATCATAAAATATAGACCCCTTTTCTACGGTAAGCATTTTAGTGTTGCTAATATCTGAAAAAGTTTGGCAATTAAAATAATAAAACTTTCCAATGTCCTGAGAAATGCTATATATACCCGTTCTAGTCTAACTCTAAATACTTAAATTATCGACTTACAAACTTTTGGCAGCCACCCTACAATATGCAAAAATCAAATTGGGAAAGAACAAACAGACATATCTACATACTATTAACACTATCGACCGATGGTACTTCATGCAGTTTGAATTTAAATTCTGATGGATTTAAGTTTTATACTATTCTATTTGAGTCGTTTTTTGCGACCCGGGTTTCGCCTTTCGGCATTTTTAGGCACTGTGTACATTCACCAAAAGGAAAATAAACACTGACAACGAATACTATTTTGCTGACCAGTTAATTACCACAACTCGGTCAGTACCTACTCAAGACACGCCTGGCGTGTAGCAATTAGCATGATAATTAAATGTGGTAATAATTAACTGGTAAGCAGTGAATGTACATGCATCTAATGGCCACGCGCCAGGCGTTTTTTGAGCCCTGACTGTGTTAAATGACCAATCAAATATAACAAACAAATTATGAATAATTAAAGACGTGTTATTAAAAAAAACCCCCTACCTTATTAATATAATAATACACCCGATAAGCATATTATAATAAATCGTCAAAGCCTAATAATAGCTTAGTAATAATTATAAACAATAAAAATACTACTCTCAAGAGGTGTAAAATCGTCCTTTCTAGGAACAATGGTAATGTATTGGAAATTAATGGAGTTAACTAATGAGATATATCCAGTGGCGGCTCGTCCATATGCACTGCGAAACTGCAGCACCCCCAAGTAGGGAATCCAATCCCGAGCCAAAATTCTGATCCCGGGATTTTGGGATTACAATTTGAAAATCCCGGGATTGGCATTTTTTCCATTGTTAATATAAAAAATTTTATATTTACAAATAACATTGATAAAATCGGTCAAAAATAAATCTAGTATAATTTATACTATTTAAGACATTTATTGTTAATATTGTATACGTTCAATCTTGGAAATACACAAGTTTAACGGAGTAAATAATATTGTAATTTAAATAATAATGTGAATTTAATAGGAGATTGCTGTTTCTGATAGTAAAGACTAATGAATGTATTAGCGAGATTTAAAATAGTAAAGCAAATAATCATGGCATATTTATGGCCTTTCCGCTTCATAAATCTAATTAGTCAGACAAATATGAAACTGGCGTAAAACGTATGATATCATGGTGGAATTACTTTGTTACAAGTGCGAAGCATTGTTTTTTTCCAATCTTTCCATTTTTAATAATTTATGTGAAAAAATAAAATGAATCGGCAACCTACACATGGGTATAAATCAAACTTCATTCAAACTCAGTTTATTTCTAATGTAGTTATTTTTTATTAAAAGTATTTTTTCTGTTATATTTTCGCTTTTATTTTATTTTCCATAAAAATTGATAAAAAAATCAATCCCGAAATCCTGGGATTATGTTAATCAATCCCGGGATTCATAGGTATCGAAAATAGCTCGTGATCCCGGGATCCCGGAATTCGGGATCCCGGGATTGGAATCCCTACCCCCAAGCAAATTGAGAAAAATGTAATATTATAATATAGATAAATTTATGTATATTAGATATAATATGCAAATATCAATATTATTTAAGCTTGTGTTAAGCTCGCCCGCGCACTGATACATCCAATACTTATCATACACCGCGATACTAATATCAGAAAATGATGCATCGCGTGATTTTATGCAGTACCATTTTCGATGGAATATGCTCGAATGGGCGAAGGAGGGGGGCGGGAAGCGGAGCTAGCAGCTGGGAGCTTAGTCTTTTATTGTTGTCGGGTACAGCAGCTCTGAGCTAGACGCAACGCGCGGCATGAAAGCTGTCGAGAGCAACTAAACGGTGATAGACCTTCTTTCAAGGAAAAAATACAGATGAATCAAATTTATAATGAAATAAAAACACATATAATGTTTAATTTTATTAATTTTGATGTTAATGTAAAATATAATCCAAATATACATTTATTTTTTATTTTTAATCAACCGCAGCACCCCCAGATATAATATCAATGAGCCGCCACTGGATATATTATCAATGATTACATTCTTTAAAAGTTATTCATACTGTATGTGTTCAATAATTTATTTATACTTATAGTTAATAATAAGATACGGATGGTTGGCTCACCTAGGCAGAGAAAGGTGGGTTCACCGGCGTACTGCGTGGGATAAGAAGGCGCCCTGTCTCCGGGCAGGAAGTAGGGGCAGGTCTGCTCCACGTCCTGGCAGACGGAGAGGCAGGGCTTGACGCGGAGGCGCTCGTGGGCCTCGTCGTCGGGGCCCAGGCCGCGCCTCCGCCGCCCTAACCGGTTGTCCAGGTCCTTCTTCGTCTCCACCACCTTGTGCTCCGGCCTGCCGTCCCCCTTCTCGTTGGAGGGCCTGCCCGTGACGAAGCCCTCGCCGAAGGAGACCGCGGAGCCGTTGCCCGAACTGAACCTCGCGCGGGCGTCACTCGCGGGTCCGGACGACGGGGCGAACTCGTAAAGCGAAAAGTTCCCCACCCCGTACGAGAGGTCGTCGTCCGAGAAGTAATTCTCCGCGAACAAGTCTTTATTTTCATCATTTTCTATTAACAATTCGTAATCATTATTATAATTAAGATTATTATAAACTTTTAACTTCGTGTTTTTATTATTTGATGCGTATCGTTTGTAATTGTCTTTGGACGTGGATCTCTTTTTGAGAGGCGGCGGGGCCGGAGGTAGGGGCCGAGGGGAAGGATCGGCGGCCCCCCCGGTTCGGTCGCCCTTCCACCTCGGCCCCGCTTCCACTGAGCCCGAAGACACGAACAGCGGCAGCAAAGAACTGCACACCCACCGCCGGTACGCCTCCTGGAACACACACAACATATCAATCAGAACAACATCATAATATTCAGACATGCACACAGAAAAATGGTATGTGGGGTGGTTAACAAAATCTTCCGCACTTTTCCGAGTACATTCCCCATACCCAGACACTTTGAATCTAGCTAAAAATACATGGTCCGCAGATATAACTAGGGGTGTTCACTTACGAGTTATTGCGCATAGTAATTAAGATCGTTAGTGTTCGTTTATATCGTCGATGCAATCTTTTTTTTGGACATAGATGATGCCGAAGGTCTTTCGCTGACATATGCCTTGCTTGTTGTAGAATACCGTGAAGAGTGTGAGAAGCTTTTGAGAAGGATGTTTCACAGCCAAATCATCAGGACCACGATCCATAGTTATGATGTCCTGATGAAGATTAATAAATGTTCCATTCACCTAAATTATTCGAAATCTTTCGTTTCTATTGGGGAGTTCATAATACCTAGCAGTTTCCATTGACTTTTACTCCGCTTCAGTGGCGCACCCAGGGGGGGGGGGGGGGCAAGGGGCCTTGCCCCCCCAAAAACATTGAAATTGAAAGCCAATAGATTAGACAAATAAAAACACGACAAAAAAATGATTTGAAATTCTCCAGCACACTCTTTAGAAAAATTTCTTAGATTTTAATTTCCAACACAAAAATTTCGAAACACTTATGTTAGGTTTTTTTAGAAACCCAATACCTAAGGGAACTGTCAAAGTCCACCCGAATTCCGGAGTGGTGTAGGCCATGGCTGGGGAGGGCTGACAGGGCTCTAGCCTGGGGGCCCGGGCTGTGGGGGGCCCGGCGTGTCGGGTTGACCAGATAAGTGAGATAAACACACATCATAAATTAGCTTTAACAGTAAAAAAGTCGCCTGTGGCGCTATTACACTTCATGGCCATGAACATTTTTAATTACTTATATAGTTGTGTAATATATTTTTTGATTATTATGTGTCGATACTCGACAGCTCCATTATTAAAGTAGATGTATTAAAAATCACCAATAATTCACTGTATAAGTACCCTTAATTTGAACTAAAACACAATTTGAAAAACGTTAATGTAGTGTTTCACACTGCATTTAATCTTAGCGGTAGGTAGGGGGCCCGCCAAATATCCTAGCCTGAGGGCCCGTTTCAGGATGTGGGGACCATGGTATAGGTACACCGAGTGCAATAGACAAAAGACCGATAAACGAGAAATTTAGCTGTGAAGAAGAAAAGAGCATATGGGACTAATTTACATTCTCCTCCTTGCCCCCCCCCCCCAATATTAAATCCTGGGTGCGCCACTGCTCCGCTTACTTAGTACGTTTAGCTTTTCGTCACCTCAACCGCACTCTTCCAGATATAATCCTTATGACTGTCCGTACTTTGATTAATTATAAACGAAACATACATAAGGGTGTTCACCTACGAGTTATTGCAGGCTGGCGCATTCACAATAGGCTCGTAAGCAGTGACGTCCCGTGGGGTAGGCAGATTGAGCGTCGCTTGGGGGCGGCAGTTACCCGAAGGGCGGCAAATCGAGGAGAATCATTTCGTATAATATATAAATAGTTACCTAAACTTAGTAATAACGAAAATATCTTTCCGTCAAAAAAATCAGCTTAGCTTGGAAACAAAATGAATTAATTATTAATATAAAAGGTTTAATAGCATTTATCGATTTAATAATGCTTAAACCTTTGCGATCACAGGCTAAAAATATCATTACAAAAGTTTTGTGAAGAAGAAAAGTGACAAGGATCGCCATTAATTACTCAAGACAGCAAATTAATGTACCTATAGCAAAAATTACATGTAAGAAACCATTGTATTACCAACATCAAAAAATCTCCACTTTCGAGGAATTAAAATTTAATTTTGTATGTCTAGTGGTAGGTACCTTTATACTTTGTTAGTAATGTATCCATATAACATAATATTTCTTAGATATTGGAGTCATGAAAGGATCATAAAAAATACTGTATAAAAATGGCATTTTGGCGCTGCCTAGGGGCGATATTTTGTCTAAGGACGTCACTGCTTGTCAGCCATAATTATTAGGATTTTTTATTGAGATTAAACGAATATTTTTTGACTATCATCTATTATGGCTTTGATTTGGTAGGGTTTAATTGAATTTTAAAAACTAACGAACACCATCTACACGTTGTAGTATTTTTAGTTCAATGAAAACAAATACGTTTTACTGACAAAGTTTAGTGTGCACTATTTAAGTCGGATATTAACAGCCTATTTACATCCTTCGCCACTGGTCGTCTTATATTCATTTTTGAATAAAGCTATATAGGCTCTTCATAATAATAGCTGATAGTTTTGCCAAAAGCTTCCATCCGTTCTGTGTGGTTGGGCTAGTCTTAATATGCAACTTTTTGTTTGTTTTCTCTCTTCCACATCTCGGCCATTAAAACCGACTCGAACACAACGAGGTATGATAGTCCAGTGTCTGCCAAACTTATTTACGTGACGGTACATTGGGGAAGGGGACAATTTAGTTCGTGACACATCAAATAAAAATCTCAAAATATTAAATATACCTAGGCATGTACTTACTTAATATGAATAAAAAAATCTAATGCCAGCTTGGCGAGCCGAATAAATCGTCCGATTTGTCTATGCTCTGCTACTGATCAACGAACGAATAAAAAAGTCGAGCTGTCAAAAGTCAAAAGTTGCGATTATCGTAATGTCTTCTGATAATCCTACAATTTTGTGTTATTTATATATAGACTTGCATAAAATAATAGAGCAATGAAGACAACACAAGTTTTACGTTTTCTTTTATGAATTTCATAAATACAAATAAAAAAATAATTGATAAATCTCTCATTTTCTAATGTGTAAATTTGTTAATGTTTAAAACAATTACAGATTTTTTCGGTCCGAATGATCGCGTATTAATGTCAAATCGATTTTGCATAGTGATCGACGGACGAAGTCTGGCAACTCGGAGAGTAAAATATCAAACATGTTTGAAATCCAACGAGCCTGGTCTGCCGATTAAAAAGTCCTCAGATCTGGGGTGCTCCACGCGAAAAAAAAAGTCCGAAGACTGTAAATCATCTGACTTGCGTGCCAATGGAGCGCCGGCATTAGTATATCTAACAAGACTCCAAAACCGAAACCCAAAATGCTGACAGATCCGTTTTTCAAGTGTATTAAGTACATTTTCTTCCACTGTTAATGTCAGGTGTGTACCGTTGTATCTTACACAAGGATTGATGGCAGTCCATAAGTCCCACAATGAGGGGGCTAACAGGGCCCTTATCTGGAGGTTAGGGGAGGCCTGGCGTGGTGGGTCAACCAGTTAAGTAAGATAAACACACCACAAATGTACTCTAATAATAAAAAAACGTCATTTCGCTTAGACTTTTTAATATAATATTATGTGAATGTGCGATGCATTGTGGTATAATGATTTTTATAATTAAAATGATCATTCCTGTGTATAATTTTATTTTATAATTATTTTAAGTGAGTTTCCTGTGGCTATTGATCATACAAGGCTCGCATGTCACTTGGCAATCACAAAATGGGGTCACCATCAGTGTTTTATTATTTGAAGCAGAGTGCCGACGACTCAATAATATTATTTAAGTGGATTTATTTAAAAATACAAAAATCGTTAAAAATACCCTTAATTAGACCTCGGGGAAGCTCGGAGTAACGCAAAATACCATTTGGGGAACACTACTATAGAACATCACACTACCCTTAACCTTAGCGATATGTAAGGAGGCTCCTGGCATCCTTGGGGACCCAATTTCGGGGACCATGGTAATAACTATGTTATTCTACGCACAGTAGACAGTCTAGCTGGTCTACCGGATAAGAAGCCCAACTAACGAAGCCTTCAATTTTTAGCGCTAGTTTGATTCCGGTTGTGCATCACTTTTTTTATAAGATATCTATTGTAGTGCATGTTGACTTTTTTTAGTGATATATATTTTATAAAAAATGTAGAATATAATATTTTCTGCACAATATTGTAGCAATGTAATAGTAAAATCCCGCTTCAGGATGTGGAGGACAGCACACTCGCACATTTGATAATCAAAATATGGATGCAGGGAGCTTTTTAACAGTCTTCTGCATTTCTGATAAAATTTTAAATATACCTACATATTTCGCGGTACACCCGGAACCTCTTATGGCACACAGTTTGGCAGATACTGAGTCGTTAGTGGAGTTGTTCAACGCTCTGTCCTATTTATTATCAAAGTAAGATGCGCTTAACCACGGGCACCGCATACAGAATAATAGTAAGGGAGGGGGGAATATCCATAATATTTTTTTAGTTGGCGGCCCACGTAGTCCAGTATGTAATGCCAGCGCTCCATTGGCGAGCAAAAAGTCCAAGGATAATAAATCGTCCGATTTGTATATGCTCTGCTACTGATCAACGAACGAATAAAAAAGTCGAGCTGTCAAAAGTGAAAAGTGTCGATTCTCATAATGTCTTCCGATAATCCTACAATTTTGTGTTATTTATATTTAGACTTGCATTAAATAATATAGCAGTGAAAACAGCACAAGTTTTACGTTTTTTTTATGAATTTCATAAATACAAATAAAAAAATAATTGGTAAATCTCCCATTTTCTAATGTGTAAATTAACAAATTAATCAATGAAAATGTTTAAAACAATAACAGATTTTTTTCGGTCCGAATGATTGCGTATTAATGTCAAATCGAATTCGCATAGTGATCGACGGACGAAGTCTGGCAACTCGGAGGGTAAAATGTCAAACATGTTTGAAATACAACGAGCCTGGTCTGCGGATTAAAAAGTCCACAGATCCGGGGTGCTCCACGCGAAAAAAAAATCCGAATACTGTAAATCGTCTGACTTGCGTGCCAATGGAGCGCCGGCATAAGGCACTGGCATTACACCCGGGGGCTCCGGATTCGATCCCGGTGATATCACACTATATTTACATAATCAAATATGTGAATTCACCAAGCCTGAGGGTTATGCCACTCTAATTGGGTTTCATGGCCTATTGTGGTGTTTAATAAAGAAACATAGTGATTTTTAACGCGGTGGGTGGAGGCGGGGTTAACAAAATCTAGCTGGTGCCATTGACTTCCACATTTATCCTATCTACTATTAATAAAGACGCTTCATACCAAGACACTCCGCACTTTGTGTCTAGCTATAAAAACCTGGCCCGCAGGTATAAAATTAAAGATGTTCACCTACGAGTAATTGCGATCTGGCGCATCCACAAGTGGTTATCGAATGCGCGTGACTTATCTGTCATAATTAATACGATATAGACTTTCACATTTACCCTGAAAACTACTTAAAGCGTATCACTGCTTCAACCGTAGACCCCTGTATTTTCCGGTTACATTTTCAATATCACACTCCACACTTTGTGTCTAGCTATAATAACATCTGCTTGACAGGTATAAGTAAGGGTGCTTACCTACAAGTGGTTATCAAATGCGCAACGGTCAAAATTATTAGGATTATTATTGTCCGTTTGTGCCATCGGCGCTGTCTTGTGTTTTCAAATTCAAATTCAAATCAAATTTATTTATTTTTACATATAATGAACATAACAAATTACAAATTCAAAGCGTTCACGACATGACATAAAATAAGTGTTAACAATTATTTTAAAAATAAAAATACAGAGAGATGTGACTTAATAATACAATAAGAAATAAAATAAAGCAACAAAAATTAAAGTAGATGAAAGCACACAGGGTGAATTATCGATAGACTCTATCTTAAAAACATATAAAACAACGTCCACCTAAATTCACCTCACGTAAGTGGAGTATATCAATATCCGAATTTTGAATACGTCACATCAGAATATTAAAGTAAACATTGGATTCCTCGGATGATTGCACCAATTATTCATGAGTGCCACTGACATGGACCTTTGTACCGTATAATAACGAAAGGAGCGGGGGGGGGGGGGTAGATTCACTTAAATAATTTGTAGATATTCGTGTGTACATTCAGTTGTATTAATATATTATTCTTTTTAGCACCACAACATGTCATTAGGTGTTTGTATTTTCAAAATTATGTATGCTCAATAATTAGAATGGTACATTATTAAAATCTTGTGTATTATTCGTTGAATAAAAGAAAATCAAAATTATTAGCAAGTTCAAGTACGTTACAACAGAAAATATTGAAATGATCCGTGACGTCCGTTAGTAATTAAAGTAATAAATACTTTAATTTAGAATACAAAATCCGATCGCCTACCCTAACTCAATTTGGAGACCGCTTATGAGCAGGTATTACAAAGGTCAACAGTTAAAATTTGTCGCAATTAAGAATGGCAGACGTAGCATAGTGGTAAATCACAGGGCGCGAGACGCAGGTTCAATTCCTGCCAGATGTCTTACTTTTTTAAAAAAAGATTTTTTTCTATTGGCTATAGTTTCCAGTGGCGAAGGGTGACTTTTGGAAAGAGGTAGGCTGTGGAGATCTAATAAAAAGAATACACTTGTCAGGTATAGGTACTTACGAGAAATAAGAAGATAATACGATATTACTACTAATGACAACGACACACTAATTTAATGAAACTTCAAAAACTCACCGACGACATAAAATTAAGCGACCAGTTTAAATTAAGTACGTATTTTTTCAAAACATTTATAAACATCAAAAATCATTAGATAAAAGTTCGTTTTATTTTTAAAAACAGTCTATATTTATTAACATTCGATTAAACACCATAGAAATTATTTTTTTTAAATTATCTGATTATTAATTATTTAGTCTTAGGCTCTGCGATCGGAGCTTACCTTAGTTCTACAATTCGATAGACTGGGCGAGGCTACGTGACGTAAAGTCCATGTGAAAAAAATTGAGAATTATTTGAAACATAATCCGACATTTATTTACGTCAAGACAGATGGCGTGCTGTGGTATATTTTTTAAAACCTTTGCAGATTGCTTTTGTAATTATCTGTGTAATATATTCCTACACATACGACATCTATCGTTGGAAAAAAAAATATTTTATAGAATAATTAATCAAATGATCATATAAATAAGTCAATATGCAATTAAAAAATATTTTTCGTAAGAAGGTAGGCTTCAAATAAACACCTAGTATGGAGTCTTCGCCACTGATATTTTCTCATGAGTGTTTTCAAAATTATGTATGTTCAATAATTAGAATGCTACATTCTTAAAATCTTGTGAATTATTCGTTGAATAAAAGATATAGTTAATTAAACGCAATTTGATTTGATTTGGTTTGAAAAATTAACAGCCAATTCAATTTGAACATACTTCTTGTAAGGTGTGGAGGTTTTTTGTCAATATTGGTTCTTGAACTTAAGTTTTATGTTATATTCACATTATTAAAACTATTTATATTGCAAATATGGCATGGCGTCGTAAGATATTTGGTTAATTTTAAAGAGGGGGTCGCAATTTGTGAAAGGTTTGTGACCCGTGCTTTAATGAGAACAATATTTTGGGAAATATAATAGTTATTAGACGTATAAAGCTAATCACTGATACGATATTTTACTGCCGATGTGACACGGCGCAAAAATATTCAATCAAAGTACCTACTAAAATCCCAATAAAATCTTGCATAATCTAATTTGTCTCAAACAAAATACTCCCTTCATACAAAACGTTGTCAAATGACCACCGCGCCGTGGTGTAAATCGGAAGTAAAATTTTGCGTCCCGCTCTCCTGATGGCTTAGGCGCAGCGTGCGAAAGGGACGCGAGTATGAATGCTATTGCAACGGGATACGGGAAACTAACCCCTTTTCCGGCGAAAATTCGCTGTCAAAAACAATGCAGGTTTCAATAAAAAATAATATGTTCTCGTGCATAAATTATTGTAATATTATTATTATTATGGCAACTGCTTAATGTCAATTATACATTTCAACGACGTTGGAAACTGAATTAACATATTATTAATAACAATATGTCAACATTAGGAAACCTTAATAATTTTATAACATAATTTTACTACTACGACTACCTAGTTAATAGGGTTCCATATTATATTGTGACGATGATAAAAAGAGGATAATAATATATGTCATAATCAGCATTCACCGCGCAAAACATTTTCGACGTCTATCAATTTTCACAACTAGTCAAATAGTACCATATAATGACAACATCGCGTTTCGTTTGTGCTTGCATAATGAGATTAGCGTGACAATCAGCACTTTTACGTGTAAACAGTTATTATACCCCGTTTACACGTGCATGGATTTACTGTTGACAGAGTACAAAAGTAATATCGCGACCATGACAAGAAAATGTATGGGTAAACATCTATTATCCTGCAGTTTGCAAGATTGCATGCATGAATCAAAAAAGTTTGGAAGCTTCTGAATTTTCATGCGACAGTTGGATTTTTTCGATCTGCGCCTATGCAGTAGAACGATAATGGCGAACCTGTCGGCAAAAAAATTAACTACGAACGAATTTTCAGGTTGACCGATTTTCACTACCTGTCAAATAGTACGAATTAGTATCATAAAATGACAGCATCACGTCTCGCTCGCTCTTAAAGAATGAATTGGAGAGACAGTCAGCACTTTTATATGTAAACAGTTCTTTTCACGATAGTTTAAAATACTCACTATTGCTGCTAATGAATTCATGCACTTGTACGGGCGCTATTATCGCGACAGTTTAAAATACACACTATGCCAGTAAATCCATGTATGTGTACAGGCGCTAATATACTATGAATTTAAGGCTTATTTTGCGAAATCTGCACATATAATGTGAAGTTTCTACAATAATGATACCGCAATGTCAAGTCACTTGGTAGCTAACTTCATCAATTGTCTACTGTTCCCATTTAGGTCTAAGTTCCCCTTTGCTTCAATTTCATAATTTAAACATATTATTCCATAGTGCGCCGGTTAATAAAAATAGCGTATCATAATTGATTGGACATGTCACTAGATTATAAGTTCCCGTTAAAAACACATCGCACCGAATTGCCATTATATTTATTATATTGTATCTTTTTAATTATTGAAACAGCAAAGTCTTTCATCTGCAACACCTATCCACCGCCGAAGTGGAATACATACACTTATATAGTGGGCTTAATCTCTATCTTCTTTCGACCATGTCCGATCCTAATAGGATCATATGGGCCTCCACAGAATAGAGGTTTGTAAACAGATTTTATTTTTTTACGAGAAATGGATATCAGCCACTTGCTCAACCTATTAGGTCCATACCCTGACAGACACAAATTGAAAAACAATATGTGTACTTGCCAGACCCAGGATTCGAACCTGGGACCCACGTTGTGATAGTCCAACGCTTAAACCGCGCGGCCACCGTGGGTGTCTATAGAAGTGGGTTTTTACTCCACTTGAGGTACTTTACCCCGGTTTCATTATCCTTAGATGCAGTGGCGGCTGGATGACTTTATAGGTGGCGGGGTTTACCAATTATTAATTATTAAATAATATACCTACCTACATACTTTATTATTATACATTATATAGGTACCAAGCTATTTAATATAGTAATATGATTTATATAAATAGGTAATTTTATATGTTAAATACCCCTTTCAGAATAAATAATATCATTATCTGAATCGTTACTCAATCACATCACGCAAGCTGTGTTTACACACTTCGGGGTTATTCGAATTACTCCCCAGTCGGTGCGTGTTCGAATCCTTCGTAGAACGAGATATGTACCACGGAGACGGGATGGTACACAGTTATCCCGGTCAGCGAGAAATAGACGCCATAGTTTTATTAATTTGCACATAGATATCAACTATTTTATTGGCCCAGAAATTTGACATTATACTATTACATATTTTACAATAATTTATAGATTTTATAATAATAATAATAATAAATATATCTATAAAATAGCGACGAGTTAAGATGTATAAAATAAATTATGTATTAAATTTAATCATACAATTAATTGTGTAGGTATATTATTAGGTATTAGACGTACATTTTTGACATAATAGGGATGTGGGGATGGTCCATACAAACCCCTAAGGTAGAGCCGTCCCTGCTTAGATGGGTGGACCTATGGTCCCCATAAAGGGGGAGCCGACAGGACTCTAGTTTGACAACTTTAAGTGGATTTATTAAAAATACACTGAATTCACTGAATTTGCCTGGAACACCATTTGGAAAATGCTACTGTAAACCGTTACACTATCTTCAATCCTAGCAATAGGTAAAGGGGCCCACTTCAGAATGTGGGGGCCATGGGTGGACCACATAAAAAAATACACTATTTTTCAATGACAAATCTATTTCCTGCATTCAAACTTAAATGATCTACGCACGGACGCATACAGCGTACAAGTATTGTTTAAATAACTGATATAATAATAATTATTGTAAGTGTGCCAATACACTGAATTATTCTCGGGCGAAGGGTTAAACGTCAAATGGCAATGGACACTGTGAATATCCGGTTTCCGCAATGAAAGAAACGTTGCCATTTGTCACCCCTCTATAATTCGAATTGGATATTATTATTGACGTGAAACCTTCTATAGAAAACCTCTGTGCTACGAATGAAATGAACATACAATTTTATTTTTATAACGGATATCTATACGACAACATTTTTTTGAACTTTATCCAAAGACACAAAAATGAGATTAGAACAAAACTAACTACCTAGATATTAATAAAATATATAAAAATACGGTGACTCTCTGTTGTGTGTTTGTCTATGGAATTGAAAAGCGAGCGCTTAGTTTCTATCCCCCTAAAACGGCTTTTGAAAATTTTTGAGTTCGATATGTATTAAGATAGATACTTTTGTTACTTATATGATGGCCAAAGATTGAACTTTAAATAACGCCAAAAACCGTCAATACGTCTGATTAAAAATTAGGGTAAATTTCAAAACCCCCTAAAATGGTTGGGTGTGCTTTTAAAATACCCGTAAAATGGAAAGCCAAAACACTCTTTGGAAGAATTAAAAAATAAATACATAAAATTCACAGATTTAATATACCTATGAGTTATACATACGAGCTAGTGAGAAAGCATTTCACACATTTATATTCTCCGCAATATGCGTTGGAGTAAGAGATAGAATGTCTACGGCTGAAGTAAAAAAATTGTACACGTCGCCAGTAAATATTGGTTTGAATGACTCCATTTATTCAAAAACTGCGAGCACTTGTTGCTTAAATTTATAGAAAATATGATTAACTATGTTGTGTTTAAATTTGGTAGCTGTACTAAGAAGCAACGTGATGGTATGACAGTTTCATAGTTAGGTTAATAATAATAAAATTGAGGTTCTACTGTGCGTTATAACAATATGCAAGAAACACGGCTTCATTTTGATATAATACACATTCTCTTTATATTATTACTCTGAGCCCTAAATTGTTTTCTATAGGTATGGACCGCTATGCCAGGAGATGTCACGGATAGTCAAGGATTTTAAGATGTTGTTGTATATATTATGCATCCTCAAAGTTCCTCGGGAAAGGACCAAAAAATTCTGCGTAGCATAAAAATCAGAAAACTACTATACCCCAGTGTCATTACAAGAGGACAAAACAAAAGTACAGCATTTGCCAACTTGTCATCAAATAAAAGATCAACATTAAACGTAGCTCATGACGAAGCCACATTTCGTGGCTTAAGAACCTTTATGAATGGTACAAGAGCAGCTCCATTAGGTAGCAGATGGCACGATAAGAAAAAGATAATAATATCTTATATTGTTTCAAATTGAGATGTTTACAAAATATGTATTTTCATTATGATAGTATTAAAATACGTTTTTGATTTGGAACAGCCTGTAATGGAAAATAGCTGGCGTGTAATTGAAAAGTCTAGCAGCCCCGCAAATTTTCCCAGAGTGCATCTAGCCACCGGCGCGTCGTTGTAACAATTACGTTGGCAGACCTGACAAGTTAAGAGCGGGACCTTATTTAATATCCGGGAAATTCCCGGTAGAAGGTACAGAATAGATGTGACGGCAATAGATATTGTCGATTGATACTTAGCCTGTCATCTTTTATCGCTTGCCATCCCAGGACTTTCCGCGGAGTCTTAAATGCAGGAGAGTGGCTATTTTTATTACATCGACATATAAAAAGGAGGATAAGTCAGTGCACACCGTGAATCTGCGATTAGGACACGGACGGAATTGAACCTTTGGATCATGAATTTGAATTTAGGTGTTTTTGAAGTTATACTTCTTTAGGCGCATTTGGAAAATCACATCAGAGTGTATTTTTGGCGTGTGACATGTAACACATAATTTATTTTTTCACAGAAAAAAACGCACTCAATTGGATTCAAACCACCGATTGTTCGGTTATCAGCCGAACGCACTACATTTACGCCACAGTAAGATATTGTAATCGTGACGATTATACCGTATAATATTATAGTTTAGAATTGTTCCGTTGCCTAAGCAGTGAATTTATTATTGTCGGCCATTTGCAATTCCTTACGTAAACAAATTTGACATTTGGTACTTTAAAAATAAAAACAACGAGAAACCATTATATAATTTAGTAATATAAGTTAAAGTGCATAGAAATAAACCAACGGCGTTAAACCAATAAGCGGTCCTTTTTCTTGAGTGTGTTTTTTTAACAAGATAATTAAGAGCTAGTCGAAGAATCTAGGTTATCACAAGTTTTGTTTTTGTTTTGTTACGCCAAAGAAGTACAACTTCTAACGCGCATACATAAGTACACACCGATTTTTTAAAATTTAGTTGTAAGTAATGATATATAAATGTATATACCTACATATCAGTGGCGAAGGGTGGTGGTTGGCTGTTAAGATTCGGCATAAATGGTGCATACTAAAATTTGTCGGTCATATTTTTATTTGTTTTCATTGAACTAAGAATACAATTTGCAGATTGCGCGCGTTATTTTTTGAAATTCAATCAAACTCTGGATAAACCAAACCATAATCATTTAGCTATGCTATGGGCGATCCGACAAAAATAGTACACACTTTTTCAGTCATCTTATTTGTTTTTGTTGAGTCAATTATACATATTACAGATGGTGTTAGAGAGTTTTTTCGTAGTAGCGTAGTTCTGCCTACCCACACCATAATTGATAAAAAATATTGTTCTATCTATAAAACATCTAAAATGACGTATGGTTTAATGTCATAATTTTAGATATTATATAGATAAATGAATATTTTTTGACTATTATCTATTATGGCTTGGATTAGGCAGAGTTTAATTGAATTAAAAAAAAACTAACACAATCTATCTACACTTAGTAATATTAGTTCAATGAAATCAAATATGTATGATTAACAAAGTTTAGTGTGCAATATTTATTCCAGATCTTAATAGCCTATCTCCAACCTTCGACACTAATATATATATTTATATATATATATTCTATATAATACTACAACAACCCCAGAGGCCCAATGACAACAGTGTAGTGAAACAATTGTGTATTTAGTAATATAAGTGAAACAATCACAAATCCCCAGGTTTTAAGAAAATCACACATTTATATTATGACCACACCGGAATCGAAGCCAATGCTTTACTCACTGTAACACGAGAGGCGTAAAAAATGTAAATTAGTGTAAAATGTACCTACATCCAGAAATATATAGGACAATGATAAGATAAACCACGATTTTCACTACAAGACATCGGGGAAATATCTTATTATTGATGATACAAAAGTGAGTAATCAGCTCACCGCTGAGCGAGGTGGATGTACTTTCGCAACGTTAATGCATTAGCACCATGGCACTCACAAGAGAGGGGCTAGCAGGGCTCTAGCCTGGGGGCCCAGGCTTAAGAGGGACCCGGCGTGGCGGATCGACCAGCCAAGTGAGATAAACACACATCACAAAATTGCACTAATAGTAAAAAATGTCGCCTGTGGGCTATTTTACATCAAGAAAATACAAAAATACAAAACTCGCTATAAAATACCGCAATTTTATCGTCACACAGCTTTTAAACTTAGAGATATATAGGGGGGCCCGCTTCAAGATGTGGGGGCCATGATTAGCACCACGTTAAACAAATTTCTGTCAGGTGACGTGAGCACACGTGTGCTCACGGTAAGCTCGCGCCATAGGCAAAAAGTGTGCAATGTCGTTTTACGTGGTATTTAAATTTAAATGTACCAGAGTCACACTGAAGTTAATTCACGCCAACATTTTTTTCCTGCAAATTTACACGTTTTTGAGTCACGTGGTTTCACGTATCTTTGATTTCAGTGCTTTTTGTAAGTGCTACTAATTAGTCAGTTCTTATTATTGAATATTGTAAATGTACTGTCATATGAGCTCACGTGGCGTTATGGTAATATGTTTCTAGCTTTGGCGTAAACGTACTGTACATAAATATAGCTTCCTATTTACATAATGTACATTTAAATGTGAGGTATACATTCTTGAAAAGGTGGTGCCACTTTTCGGGGCTCACGCATATGTCGCTCAATAAATACCGCCGACAATGAAACCAAAATAATAACAAGATAAAAAGAACTTTTTAAATACAACGTTTTTAAGTTTTCTGTTGAATCATATAAACTTGACTTGGCTGGCTTAAACGATCAAAAAAATTTGTACTTGGTAGAAATAATACTGAAATGTCACTTTGACATATTGATTTCCATAGTACCTAACGCACGTATATAGTAATAATTTAGTTGCTAAGACCCCAGACCCCTAGCAACCAATAATGGTGTCGAAATAACTTTTCATACAAAATAGAATTAACTGAAAATGAATTCAATTCTACTTAAGGATGGCTAAAAGTATTAAAAAAAGCATTGGCATCGTGTTCTGATATATCTTAAAGGTTTCAAATGTCTAGCTTGTCGGGAAGTTAGTTAAAAATTGATTGCAAGATTTGTACCGGACAAATAAGAATACGAGATAAGAAAAACGTTATAAAATAGCAGAACGTAGATATGATTATCGCAAGAAATATTATCATGAAACTGTTATTAAATAAGCAACATTAAAAATGATAGTAGTCATTTTATTATTTATTCAGATGGTTGGAGGGGACCCATTTTTGAGTTGCTGCTCTCTGTCATCTAATACATGCTCCACATCCGCTCCAATGTCTGCTGCGCTCCGGGTAAAAAGTTAAAATAAGTATTATAATTATGTATAAACATGTTCAAATTAAAAAAAAAGCAGTTTTAAAACAAGGTTTATTATTTGTCCTTTTGTTAAGGCTATTTATTACTCGGCAGTGTTACCGTATTTCATATAATTCCAGTGTTACAAAGTGTCAAATATAATATTTTCATTGGATTTTAGGGCGAAAATTTAATAATAATTAATAAAAAATCCGGAGCAGTGGAGCACTTCATATTTTTGGTGCTCCTGCGGGTCTATTCTATACACAAGATGACTATCGACCGCTAAATTGATAAAGTGATAGTATTTATTACATATTTGTATTGAGGTATTATAATTGTTACAATAAGTTAGCCGTCTAAACAGTCAACATTGTCTATATCGCTCTAAATTTTATCACAGTCAAGAGAGGTGCTGTTAAAATATAGCACCTATTGCAACAATTACAACCAACTTATTGTAATTATTACAATAAGTGCTAATACTTTGATACAAACCTACCCTAGTTAGCCGTCGTATTTATCACTTTAGCGGTCGATAACTATAGAATAGACCCACTGCTCCGGGTAAAACTCCATTGCTCCACTGCTTCGTGGTCCCTCTCCGAGTTCCGCTCCAACGCTCTGAATTTAATAACCACCGCATCGGGAGACATTACTGTCTGTGGTTTTTGTGCGTATTTTTGTTTTGTATCCTGCAACTTGCCGCCATACGAGAAGAAGAATAAAACGTAAAAGTGTTTAAAGTGGTAAAAGCTTTCGCGTGTGAGTCTTGATTAGGTACGTCCATCTGAAGGAATGTTATATTAAAACAAATAGTTCATAATTGTAACCAAACATTTCTTTGTTATTTCTAAGAACACGTGGGTTTATAAGAATACATTTTGTTACGTTAAAGGTCGCCTGTTTCTAACATCATTGTTTCATCAGTAAAAAAATAATTCTCATAGTCTTTCCTGTACGGAACTTATAAATTTCCACGGAAGAAAATAGATTTATTTACATGCGCTTTATGAAAAATGGTTGTGAATCTAAATTTTTATGTCACAAAAATAAAAATTCGATTACGTAGTCTATTACGAATGCTACTAATTAAATGGCGCGGCTTTTAAAATAGACTATTTCAGAATGCACATTGCTATTCTAGCGTAGAACGAATCACGGTATTCTAGAGAAAAATAATTCCTAAGTGAAAAAGACGTCTTTTCAGTAACAAGATCTTCTAAATGAGAGAGGGTTGAAACCTAAATAGGAGTCCAAGAATAGGGTGACATATCTATCATTTTATTCGCAGTATTTTACTTTATCTTGTCATTAAAACTAGATACTATATGAGCGAATTAATTAACTAGAGCAGTACTTCTCAAACTGGGAGGCGCAGCCCCCTGGAGTTCTTGACAGGGAGCCGTGAAATGTTTCAGTATTTGAAACAAAACATCATAAAAACGTGATCACTGGACGATATCTGATACAAATTAGTCAAAATCTCGAGGTGTGTAATAAGTTTAAGTTGATTTTTAA
Organism: Rhyacophila brunnea; assembly: GCF_057557595.1. NCBI lineage: Eukaryota > Metazoa > Arthropoda > Insecta > Trichoptera > Rhyacophilidae > Rhyacophila > Rhyacophila brunnea. The sequence goes on along the minus strand of NW_028232904.1, from coordinate 9,447,917 downwards.
TAACTAACCAACACCATCTGTAAAATGTAGTATTATTTTAATTAAAACAAATACGTGTGACTGATGCACAATTTATGGTGGATCTTAACAGCCTACCTCCACTCTTCACTACTGGCACGTGCATATAAAATTACGATTCAGTGAAATGCTTTACAAAGAACGTGTCATTTGATCTCAATGCTATAATTCCATGTCTGATTGAGAGACCTTTATCCAGCAGTGGGTCGTCATGGCTGATGATCATGATGAATATTTAATAAGCGAGCAGTAATGGCGGAAGAAAGTGACTGCGGAAGGTGGTGTTTTGAACTTTCGGGAGTACATAATACATTATTGCTAACGCGCGGTCAACCTAAGCGATGGGGGCCGCTCTGGGTCAGCTGTGAGGGGTTGGGGCGAGGTCGAGGGGCGGCGGTGTCGCCGACAAAAGAGCGCGAAAGCAAACACAAGAACAATGGCGTCTTCCCGCGACGCGACCCTCTAAGCGCGGGAAACTCCCGTCAGGTTCAAATGTTGCCACGGGGCGGTAACGAAAATTAAAATATAAGAATGCGGGAAAAGCGCAGCAGCTGTTTGACCGTTTACAGAAGCGGTCGTCTAAATAAAAGTGACTAATTCATCATTTTTCAAGGAAAAAAAATAAATATTAAAATATCATAAATCAAGGGGCTTAGGACGATTCGGCGCCAGGATAATTGGGTGCCACGCAATCGTAAAGTATAGGTTCCTTTAAAATTATTAGTTATAATTGAATTATTATATTATTATTTATACTTGGTGAGAATTAAAATATGCAGACGTAAATAATGAATTAATTGTGCATATGTTTAAGTTTCAACGAGAGGAGAGTTCTTTTATTTTTATATGACGTGTCAGGCATAATAGTTCTCAATCAGCAATAAAAAACATTAAGTTAAGAACAAAATTAATTAAAACTACTGAGTAGTATATAGAAACTGATTAAAATTCCTCGTCTAATTTCTGTATAAAATCATAACGAACGTCTATTTATTTCATTTGACAGTGCGCCGCCCAATTGTCCTGGCGCCCAGTTATCCCATTCCCAATTTAAGTGTGTCGTAAAATCAGCTAATTGAACGATTCGGTGCCGTCAAATGGACGCAAACGGATAAAATATTATACCCGAGTGCTGCATGTTATTTACAGTTAAACTAACAAATTGACAATCAAGTTTAATATATTAAGTAATTGTCGCTAGATTTCAAAATCAGCTAAGTCCATCTTTAGGTATTTTTGACTTTTTTGTGAATTGCTGAAGAACTACTGCTTTCTAACATTTTTGCATTATCGTAATGATACGAACTTATTCATTTGAAATATTCTATAATCAAAGTAATATAAAATTTCACCCTCGTGACTGTACTTGAGAAAACAAAAAAGTTGTTTTTCTCCTATTCAATATTCATCATATTATATGATGGACATGATTGATTTTGAAAACTAGCAAATTCAGAGTTTTTTTTACCCATTTCTGATCCTAATAAGATCATAAGGCCCTCCATAGAGTGGAGGTTTATTTTAACAGATTTTTAGTTTGTCCGAGAAACTGATGTTGGCCACTTGCTTAACCTATTAGGTCCATATTCTTACTCTAAACAAAAATTGAAAAAAAAAATGTATATTTATATATGTATATTATAAGGATTTGGATCTGAGACCAACGACATTATAACCCGACGCGTAAGACGGTCGGCAACTGTGGGCGTATACGTAAGTATCTACCTGTGATAATTCAAAAAATATGCTTGATATAGACATCATAAATATCGATTGTGTGCTTTCACATTGCTGACATTGTAAAATATACATTAGAAATGAATCGATGTTACGCAACTTAATACACACTCTTTAATATAAAGACCGGATGATCATTAATGATTATGGCTAAATAGTTTATATTGACAACATTTTACCATAAATGTTGCACAAACTTGAATATTGCACACGTTTATTGGTCGTTTGATTGTAATGCAAATCTTTAAGTAAAATAAATAATAATAAAAAAATAAAGAAAATGAAACTACGCCACTGCTGTGCGAATTAAATAAGATAAATTAACATAATGGGTGCCCTTTTTACAACATTTTTATTAAGTCGTATTCTTGTTTGTCCGGTGGTTGTTTATCCAGTACAATCGATTTTTAACTAACTTCACGACTAGCCAGACATTTGAAACTTTTAGAATATATCAGAACACGATGCCAATGCATTCTTTTAAAACTTCTAGCCATCTATAAGCAGAATTGAATTCATTTTTAGTTAATTCAGTTTTGTATGGAAAATTATTTCAGAAAAATCCGTAAAAAGTAAAAAACTATTATTGGTTGCTAAGGGGGTGGTCCTAGCAATTAAAATATTAATATATACGTGCGTTACTATGGAAATCAAAATGAAATGTCAAAATTCAGTATTCTATATTTGTTTGTTTTTTATTTACTTCATATCAAGTACAAGTTTGAGCATATTGAGCATAATAATTCAACAGAAAATTAAAAAACGTTGTATATAAAAATTTCTTTTTATCTTGAAATTATTCTATCATAATATTACTAATTATTATATTGTCGTTTTGAATAATATAAGTTTATATCCCGAAACTTTTGTAAATATAAATATTTAAAATGATAGAATTAAAAAAAAAGCTTTTATAACCTTTATAATGGAGTTTTTTTTATGTAAATGCTAATTTAATTAATATAGAAATATAACCATGTAAATGTCTTGAGGACGCGAAGACTTAGTTCCACCAGAAAAGCACATGGCAATTGCATGCTCGAGAAAAGGTCGGAGCTTAATTGAAAAGGGCTCAAAAATTGTTAGAAAACATAGACTCCAACGAAGAACGCGTTATAACTACAAAGCAAGGTATAAAAAAATATTAACTGATGATATTTTAAAATAAGGTATTTTGTCATCGGACGAACTTGTTATATTTTATGAAGCTATCTACATCGAAATAACTTTTTTACTTAACTCATTTATTTCTTTAATATTATGTACATATTAATATGCACAAATAACTGCAAATATATTAAATATTTTCTTCTTCTTAATTAGTGCTTTTATTAGTCCTTGGTCCCAATTAAACAGAATTTATATATTGTATTTATATGCAAAGTTGTACCCCGACATACACGAATTCGACGTCGGACCCACGTATCGCGTGACTTCTGTGTATTACTGTATATTAAAACACAATACATATTTGCCTTGTAAACAATGACAACTTAAACAGGCGTAGATTAAGTGACTAATGCATACTTTGGCTAAGTGAGAAGGCGAGAACAGTTGCTTAAAAATTGAAAGAAGCGCACAAAAGCGAATGGCGTAGAGGGTATAAGACGCCTACGACGTAGCCCGTAGCGATCTGACGTAGCAGCAGAGTGCAGGGTTAACTAGCCGCCGGCAGATATCGCGCTGAATAAATTTCTTCTGACACTGATTAAGAGACTAATTTACAGTGAAAGAGTTTGACTATAAGAAAAGGGAGCCTTATGAAATTTAACGTTAGTATTAAAACTCTAATTGCACACGGCATTTTCGGAACGTCTATGGAAAACCATAGATGAATTAAAATAAAGAGTAACTATTTCTTTTATTCAACGAATAATTCACAAGATTTAAGAATGTACCATTCTAATTATTGACCATGTGGTGTTCTTTGTGTGGGTTATCACTTTGGGAGTCGTCGATGTGTCGTAGGTTATGGTGTTGAGGATGATGATGAAGAAGTCGAAGATGTATGCAGGAGCGAGTTTTATTAGGCGTAATGGTTGGTACACTAATATGTTACAGCAGTTATGTTACAATACTAAACGTATGATAGGTACGGATCCGAGGTCCGCATCTCGGTACAATCAGATGTTGGGTGAAGCGATATAGAGACTGCGATGGTAACAGACGTATATTCGAGTGACAATTTTACATAATTATATTGAGCGAGTCAGCGGTTTAAATACGAGTAGCTGTGAATTTTATTTATTATTACAGTCATAATATAATATGATACCATGCAGGGGCGGCTCTACCTTGAGGGTTCGTAGGGACCATCCCCACATCGTTATGTCAAAAATACACATTCGATATTTTATCACTGTCATAATATACATAGGTACTTAATTACATGATTAAATGAACTATTTAATTCATTTTATCATATTGGGGAGCAAATCAAATGACCCCATGGTATTAATTAAGTTAATATTTTTAAGCACGCTTTTTAGATGTGATTAATAGACGACTCAGATAATCATTTTATTTATTCCGAAAAATTACTCATTTCCTCATTATATTATATTATATCATATTATTTAAGTGTCTTTGTATATATTGTATAATGTGAGAAAGTAGGTAGGTATGTATATTTAATAATAAGTGGCTAAACCCCACCACCTAGAAAGTCGTCGAGCCGCCACTGATACCATGGGAATGGATATTAGACTAATTTTCCATTGCGATACCGTATTTAATATCGCCAATCAATTTGCTGACACAGGTTAACAGTTGTTTACCGGTATATGAGTCCCTGGGAATTTATTATTGCGGTCGAATAATTTGATACATTGAAAATAGATATTTGATCAATAATATACTGACAGCTACAAACATACATAGTTCTGAAAACACTCGTGATAAAATATAGCCAATAGAAAAATACTTTTTCAGGTTGAAAACTACTGGATTCGTGAAAGTATGCACATAAGGAGTGTCACCAGCAATGCGCTTATCTCCTTTATCGTAAATAAGTAATCCCGAAATATCATTTTTAACCGCTTAATAATTTTATAAACTATTGTTTTTATTCAACGAATAATTTACAATATTTGAGAATGTATCATTTTTATTGAGCAAGCAAAATTTGATAAATTTATAAGTAATCTGTTAAGATTTGACATAAATAGTGCACACTAAACTGTGTCAATAGTCAAACCTATTTGTTTATAAGAACCAATTAAACAATTTGCAAATGGTACTGGTTAAATTTATAAAAATAATTAAACCTAGTCTAAATCAAGCTAGTTAGGCAATCCGACAAAATAGTGCACAAATTTTCTGTCAAACTTATTTGTTTTCGTTGAATTAAGAATACATACCTATTAGGCTATTACAGAATTAATGTTGGTTGGTTTATTTGGCCCTGCCTAACCAAACCATAATCGATAATAAATATTCTTCAATCTATAAAATATCTAAAATTATGTATGATTTAATGGGATAATTTTAGATATTTTATAGATAAACGAATATTTTCTGACTATTATCTACTATGCCTTGGATTAAGCAGGGTTTAATTGAATTTTAAAAACTAACAAACACTATCTACATATATTATTATAGTCTTAGTTCAATGAAAACAGATACGTTTGACTGATAAAGTTGAGTATGCACTATTTATGTCGGATCTTAATGGCCTACCTCCACGCTTCGCCACTGTATCACTTGATTCGAATCGAATCTCCCTTTAAAATTCATTTTTGTGTTGCCTGTTTTTTTTCATTTTGTGTGCAGATCGTCAACACAAAAGAGTAGTAACATGTATACAAATATATATATATATATATATTATATGTTCATATAATATATACAAATCTCGTCACCCGTCAAATTATTATTCCGCAAAACTTAATTAACCGAACCATATTTATTATTATCGAATGTAGGTATAATATTATATTTTTTTCTTGTTTTATATACGACGGTAAAAGTAAAATAAATTTGAATTTTTGAAATTCGAACAGAAATGGTAGTTAATTTAAATAGGTATCTATATCTCTATATATATAAAAATCTCGTGTCACGATGTTTGTGGTCGAACTCCTCCGAAATGGCTCGACCGATTTTTATGAATTTTTTTACGTATATTTTTTAGGTATGAGAATAGGTCAACAAGTATATTTCATACCGCTAGGTGATTAGGGTATCTCTATCCAGAAAAATTTTCTTTTATTTTTTTGACATCTTTTTTTTGTATTTTTTTTATTATTTGGCATAAAAAAATACCTATAACCCCAAATTTTAACCCTCCTACCCCCACCTTCCCATTTTTTAATCATGATTTTATTATTTTTGTATGAACAAATTTAACCGTCGTTCGTATTTCAAACAGAACGAAATTATTTATGTTGTTGAATGACAGGTGGCGCTACGTCCGAGAAGAATTCAAGAGAAGCGTCGCGTCATTTTGACATTTCATTCGGCATATCACAACGCAGTCCGTGCAAAATTTTGTACGATTTATTTTAACTTATCTATTTTTATGTGCATGTATTACAGTGCACAATGCTAGCAAAACGCAAGGGGGGCCATTTAGGCCGTCGAACGAATAAAGCAACAAACATGCGAAATAGTAGAGCAGAAAGAACAGACGAACAAATCCAACAAGATAACAAAAACGTGCGCGTAAGCATGTCGCAATTGCGTGCATCTCAATCATAAGAGGCACGAGCTGAACAAAATCAACAACGACAATTGGAACGGAGCCAAGCGCGCCGGTTCGTAGTTAACACACGCAGAGCAAATGACCGACAACGCCAACAAGTACATCGAACATTTACATCCGCTTCGTTCCTTCGTCTCGCATTCGAGTACGAGCCAGATATTGAATATTCCGCTCATCCGAAAGTGCTGATTGGTGCTATGGACATAGAATGTCCCCATTGTCATGCGCTCAAATTCAAACATGAGTCAGCCGGGATGTGTTGCGCATCAGGAAAAGTGCAACTACCAGAAATTGAGATACCACCAGAACCATTGAACGGCTTGCTCATCGGCACGGCTCCAGATTCAAACCTGTTCCTGAAGTCCATTCGCACATTCAATTCATGCTTCCAAATGACTTCGTTCGGAGCAACAGAAATAGTTCACAATACTGCGGCAAATGGTCAACAATTCCATTCTACGTTCAAAATCAAAGGCCAAGTATACCACAAAGTAGGCTCATTGCTGCCAATGCCAAACGAACCACATACATTTTTACAAATCTACTTCATGGGCGGTGAGGACATCAATCATGTAGATGCACGTTGCGGCTACAATGGCCTCAATTCGCCTATTTTCAGGCGCATCGTCGGCGAACTGGACGCCCTGTTGAATGAGCACAATGAATTATTGAAATTATTCAAAGCAAACATGCACGAATTGCAAAGTGACAAACACGCTATTGTCATCAATCCTGATAAAACACCAGCTGGAGAGCACGTGCGTCGATTCAATGCACCTGTTGTTGACGACATTGCTGGAATCATGGTTGTCGACCGCACATCGACGCGAGAAATCGTGATTCGAAGAAGAAACAATAATCTGGAGTTCATCGCTGACACACACCGTTCATACGACGCTCTCCAATATCCGCTAATTTTCTGGAAGGGTCAAGATGGATATTGCATAAACATTAAACAACGAGATCCTGTCACAGGTAATTCATTCATTATGAACATCATTAGTCATTTTGAATTGAGAAAATGAATGGTTGATGTTTTTTTGTTTTTATCGGCGGTCATCGTCTACAGCGCTCTATTCCTCTTTCTGTCATAGATCCCATCCCCACACACTTACGATACATTCGTTATTTATTATTTAACAACCAAAATATTCACTAGAAATAATTTATATGGCAGAACAACGTTTGCCGGGTCAGCTAGTAATATATAGAAAATAGAGACTTATTACAGGGTACCCACAACACTTTAAGAATATAGTAATTTCTTTTCTTTCGACCATGTCCGATCTTAATAGGATCATGTGGGCCTCCGCAGAGTAGATGTTTGTATTAACAGATTTTGTTTTTTACGAGAAATGGATGTCAGCCACTTGCTCAACCTATTAGATCCTTACCCTGACAGACACAAATTGAAAAACAATATGTGGACTTGCCAGACCCAGGATTCGAACCTGGGACCCACGGCGTGATAGTCCAACGCTTAAGCCGCGCGGCCACGTTTAGTTTAATAGAGTTTGCTAAAACAGTTAGGTAAATGAAAATAGGTAGGACACAATATAGTTTGACGAGGAGATAGTCATCGGATAAACCAAGGAATTTTAGTGCAGTGTAGGGCAGTTTTTTTTTATGTTTGTGCGCCATGGTTGGTGTGCCAATGATTTGCCCGCCCCCTATAATTTTTTTTTAAATCATGCTCGATATTAACCGACAATTATAGACTTCAACAGAGTGATTCAAGTTGTATTTACAGTATTTTAACGAGAAATTGATATTTTTTTCGACCATGTCCGATCCTAATAGGATCATATGGGCCTCCACAGGGCAGAGGTTTGTATTAACAGATTTTGTTTTTTACGAGAAATGGATGTCAGCCACTTGCTCAACCTATTGGGTCCATACCCTGACTCACACAAATTGAAAAACAATATGTGTACTTGACAGACCCAGGATTCGAACCTTAGACCCACGGCGTGATAGTCCAACGCTTAAGCCGCGCGGCCACCGTGGGTGTATTGGTATTAGCCGCTTGTTAAATAGAAAAAAAAACAACACGTATTTTGATTCAAGCTTTGACATTATAGGTCCGCACGTTACCGCTTGGCCATCGTAGGCGTTTTGTGTTTTAGCTTTCATTAAAAATCTCTGTCCGAAAACTTTATTTTTTATTTATTCAAAAAAAAATCTCTTTTATCAGGTATTATGTTTCTTTGACATGCAATAAAATTTTCCCTGTTGTCAAACGTGTAGTACATTATACAACACGGAAAAAAATATGACCAACTTGCAGAGATCTTCAGGAGTAGATGGATCCAGGCTGATGAAGATAATATTATAATACTAGCTGACCCGGCAAACGTTGTGCTGCCATATAAATTATTTCTAGTGAATATTTTTGTTGTTAAATAAAAAATAACGAATGTATCGTAACTGTGTGGGGATGGGATCTATGACAGAAAGAGGAATGGAGCGCTGTAGACGATGACCTCCGATAAAAACAAAAAAACACCAACGATTAATTTTCTCAATTCAAAATGAGTAATGATGTTCATAATGAATGAATTACCTGTGACAGGATCTCGTTGTTTAATGTTTATGCAATATCCGGTTTGTCCCTACCAGAAAATTAGCGGATATTGGAGAGTGTCGTATGAACGGTGTGTGTCAGCGATGAACTCCAGATTATTGTTTCTTCTTAGAATCACGAATTCTCGCGTCGATGTGCGGTCGCCAACCATGATTCCAGCAATGTCGTAAAAAACAGGTGCATTGAATCGACGCACGTGCTCTCCAGCTGATGTTTTATCAGGATTGATGACAATAGCGTGATTGCCACTTTGCAATTCGTGCATGTGTGCTTTGAAGAATTTCAATAATTCATTGTGCTCATTCAATAGGGCGTCCAGTTCGCCGACGATACGCCTGGCATTAGGCGAATTGAGGTTATTGTAGCCGCAACGTGCATCCACATGATTGATGTCCTCACCGCCCATGAAGTAGATTTGTAAAAAAATATGTGGTTCGTTTGGCATTGGCAGCAATGAGCCTACTTTGTGGTATACCTGGCCTTTGATTTTGAACGTAGAATGGAATTGTTAACCATTTGCCGGAGTATTATGAACTATTTCTGTTGCTCCGAACGAAGTCATTTGGAAACATGAATTGAATGTGCGAATGGACTTCAGGAACAGGTTTGAATCTGGAACCGTGCCGATGAGCAAGCCGTTCAATGGTTCTGGTGGTTGCACTTTTCCTGATGTGCAACACATCCCGGCTGACTCATGTTTGAATTTGAGCGCATGACAATGGAGACATTCTGCACCAATCAGCACTTTCGGATGAGCGGAATATTCAATATCTGGCTCGTACTCGAATGCGAGACGAAGAAATGAAGCGGATGTAAATGCTCGATGTACTTGTTGGCGTTGTCAATCATTTGCTCTGCGTGTGTTGACTACGAACCGGCGCGCTTGGCTCCGTTACAATTGTCGTTGTTGATTTCGTTCAGCTCGTGCCTCTTGTGATTGAGATGCACGCAATTGCGACATGCTCACACGCACGTTTTTGTTATCTCGTTGGATTTGTTCGTTTGTTCTTTCTGCTCTACTATTTCGCATGTTTGTAGCTTTATTCGTTCGACGGCCCAAATGGCCCCCTTGCGTCTTGCTGGCATTGTGCACTGTAATACACGCATACAAAAATAGATAAATTAAAATAAATCGTACAAAATTTTGCACGCACTGCGTTGTGATATGCCGAATGAAATGTCAAAATGACGCGATGCTTTTCTTGAATTCTTCTCGGACGTAGCGCCATCTGTAATTCAACAACATAAATAATTTCGTTCTGTTTGAAATACGAACGACGGTTAAATTTGTTCATACAAAAATAATAAAATCGCAATTAAAAAAATGGGAGGGTGGGGTTAGGAGGGTGAAAATTTGGGGTTATAGGTATTTTCTGATGCCAAATAATAAAAAAAATACAAAAAAAAAATGTCAAAAAAATTAAAGAAATTTAAAGATAGCCTAATCACCTAGCGGTATGAAATATACTTGTTGACCTATTCTCATACCTAACAAATATACATAAAAAAAATCATAAAAATCGGTCGAGCCATTTCGGAGTAGTGCGACCACAAACATCGTGACACGAGACTTTTATATATATAGAGATATTATTATAGTGCATTTATTTAGTACAAAATTTACTTTCAATCAGCTGTCAATAGCTATAAAATAGTGTTTGCAATACAAGTTAGGTAGACTGATGGATTGGACAATAAATTCAAACACGAGGTAACACTCAGGCATCGACTACGTCTGTACAGCATTGTAAGTCAGTGATATCCAACGTTTTTTGTTTGGCAGAAGTCAGACTTTGTAAAGTTTTGGGAAACCCCTATCCGGTTGATACATATTAAAATTCAACAGAATAAACCACAAGTTGGACGTGTACTTAAAACATGCTTTTCCATTATAATCGTCAAAATCAGTAGCCTAACAACCCAGGGTGAGTCCTAGCCTTATTCATCTCCCTCTATCCTAGGCCAGTGTCCTCCACGTATCTTCAGACCGTTCGGCCTGACATCCAGGATTTCCTCCAGTCAGTGGATACTGTGATATATTATTCATGGAAATCGTGGAATTCTGGATTGTGTCAAACACCCTATTATTCTCCTTATAGTATGGGCCCATATATCCTATACAGCACCGTTATATCTAATACATCGAGCGTACCATAGAAGGGGATGTGAGATTTGAGCTTATTTTGTATACCACAGTAGCACCTGTTTGCTGAATATAATTCAAAGTAATATACAAGAAATCTTTAAAGTAAAATTATTATGATGTGAAAAATTGACAGTGAGATTAGAAACAAGGACGTAGAATGCAACTGATGCCTTTAAAATGTGGTGCTAACATCAAATACTTCATATTTCTTGGACAGGGCACGGGATAAATCAGTCAATCACCCAGTGACTGCAAATAAAAGAATGGCTTTCAACAATATTTCTGAGATGAATTCTGCAGTTTTTTGAACATATTGTTCGGCGTAGAAAGGGTTACCTAGAGAGACTGGTGATTTTGGGTAGCCTCCAAGGAAGGCGAAGCAGAGAAAGAGCGTCAGATTGCTGGAGCGACTAAGTAGTGAAGAAGCTTACCAGACGCAGACTTCACTCTTCTCTGAGAGAAGCAGTGGGAATGACCAAGAAGGACCTGACCAAGAACCATTTTGACATTCTTAGAGCAACATTTACATTCATATACCTACACTACATTTCATCATAAAACATATCATCTCTAGATAATGGCCTCTGCAACGAGCCGGAAACGTCAAGAAAAGAAGGACACAAGGTGGAAACCCAAAAAATCTACTACGATAAAAAAAACAACCGTGAAAGCCTCAAACATATTTAAGGGATCTTGGTATTGCGTTTGATAGTAAGCATACGTTTAATGATCATATGGCTGTCATTTGTAAAAAAGTACGTCGAGGGAAGAAGGACACACGGTGGAAATCTAAAAATCTACTACAATCCCTTAAAGATTTATTCGCGAAAGAACTGTGGATGAATAACTATCAGATATAATATTATAAAGAATTAATGTTATCACTAAATAGTAAAGCTGCTAAATAATGAAATCGCCGATGTATTTATTTCTCATGGGCCAGAAATGTTATTTGGTGAATACACCCATACTTCGCACACATAAGTATTCTATAGAGAAGGTAACGAAGACTTCTCGACTAAACGGTGCGTTGAATTTTTAATGAAGGCCGTACTATGCAATAGCCGCCAGCTTTGGGCTTAACGCGAGGGTTGCCACATGCAATAAACATTATTTTATCTAAAAACCGGTATATCGATCAAATGTCAATATCCTGTAAGTGACTTTTCACAAATTGTGCAGGAATCTAAAAAAATCGGTGTATTTACTTATGTACGCGCGTTAGAAGTTATACTTCTTTGGCGTAACAAAACTTGTGATAAACTAGATTCTTTGACTATCTCTTAATTATCTTGTTAAATTACACTCAAGAAAAAGGACCGCTTATTGGAACGCCGTTGGTTTATTTCTATACACTTTAACTTATATTACTAAATTGTATAATGGTTTCTCGTTGATTTTTATTTTTAAGGTACCAACTGTCACTCTGACGTTTAATAGTTTGTTTACCTAAGGAATTGCAAATGGCCGACAATAATAAATTTGCTGCCTAGGCAACAGAACAATTTTAAACTATAATATTATACTGTATAATCGTCATGATTGCAGTATCATACTGTGGCGTAAAGGTAGTGCATTCGGCTGATAACCGAACAATCGGTGGTTCGAATCGAATCGAGTGCGTTTTTTCTTTCTGTGAAAAAATAAATTATGTGTTACATGTAACACGCACAAAAATACAGTCTGATTTGATTTTTCAAATGCGCCAAAAGAAGTATAACTTCAAAAACTTAATATTTAATATCCCGTATCTGACTGTTAATAGTTAACACATGTTGTAACCACGTCATAGCATTCCAATAGTCCGTAACGTAAAAAGTGGTAAAGCAAAACGCATAACGCCTAATATCTTGTTCCCCACTTTCGGAAGCGGGCCCTAGACCAGGATGTTTGGTGGCCCCCCCTACATATCACTAAGGTGAAGCACATTGTGATTTTATTAATTAATAATTAATTTATTATTAATTATTAATAGTTAATTAATGGTATTCCGCGGAATCCCATGGTCCTTTGAGGTGAAATTAAGAGTTTTTTTTATGTATTTTTAGAGATTTTTGTATTTTTAAATAAATCCACATAATTTATCGAGTTGCCACTCACCATCATATTATGAAGCCCCAAATCGCGACCATGAATTATTATTTAACTATATCAATATTCATATCACATCAATTAATTGCATCGCACATCATGTAAATATTCTTTATATTATATAATAGCGCCGCAGGGGACTTTTTTACTAATAAACCATATCCGTGGCGTATATATCTGGCCACGCCGCCCCCCCCTTGTGGGTCCCATGCCTAATATAACGATAACATTTAATAAAATATCACATACAAGTATATAAAGATAAACATTAAAATTTGTTATATTACTTACCGTTTTAAATAATTCGAAAGTGACATTTTGAAGCTGAATTCAACATACGTCATGCAACACGCTTGACAGCTTAGAGGCAAGATACGCGGGTTATTACAGGTTTATTTTTGCAATGTTTAGATACGGGAAATTACTAAAATGGCTGTATATTTTTGTTAAAATAACTAGAGATATGGGAATTTCGCAGTCGATGGGCAGTATTTTTTACAATGTTTTTCTTAGCTCGTATTCATATTTGGCCGGTAGTTTTTTGTCCGGTACAAATCTTGGAATCAATTTTTAACTAACTTCCCAACTAGCTAGATATTTGAAACTTTTAGAATATATCAAAACACGATGCCAATGCAAAATGCCATTTTCAGTTAATTCTCTTTTGTGTGAAAAGTTACTTCGACACCATTATTGGTTGCTAGGAGTCCTAGCAACAAAATAACGTGCGTTACTATGGAAATCAATATGACATGTCAAGTACAAATTTTTATGATCGTTTAAGCTAGTCAAGTCAAGTTTATGTGGTTCAACAGAATTTAAAAACGTTGTATATAAAAAGTTCTTTTTATCTTGTAATTGTGTTGTATTTAGTACATCAAAAAGAAGACATTAGAATATCGCAATAATAATTCATTCGTATAGGAGAAATTAACTGAAATACAACAAATGGCACTGATACAAAATCAAATTTTGCCTGTTTGCTCATTAGAACGTCTGGTCGTCGAGATTGACCTCGCCACACGACTCTTGATGCTTTCATCGTAGGAAGTAGAGGAGTTAGCTAGCAGAGGACGCCTGCACGTGTCATAAATGGGTGCACGCAACATATTGTGGTTATGTTGGCAGGCAACTATAATAGCATAAGATAGAATATTTAATATCACACAAGAGTCGGTCGAGGGAGGTTTCGTGTTTAGATCTCACAGCAACGAAAGAATAAATTTTTGAAGTAATACTTCTTTTGGCGCATTTGGGAAATCAGATCAGAGTGTATTTTTGGCGTGTGCCATGTAACACATAATTTATTTTTTCACACGAAAAAAAACGCACTCGATTGGATTCGAACCATCGATTTTTCGGTTATCAGCCGAACGCACTACCTTTACGCCACAATATGATACTGCAATCGTGACTATTATACAGTATAATATTATAGTTTAGAATTGTTCCGTTGCCTAGGCAGCGAATTTATTTTTACGTGAATGGATTGTTATTTATTATTTTTATTTTTTGTCAAGACCGCATGACTGAGAATCGTAAGCCAAATGATTTATCTGTCAAACAGTTTTCCCGATATGTTGGCCCCTATTCTTTCGCGTGACTTCTGCATTTTTCCATGCACACTCCCCATACCTGGACATTCTTAACTTTGAGTTTCGATACACACGTGGCTGCAGGCATAACTAAGGATACTCACGAGTTATTGCGAACTGTCGCATCCACAAGTGGTTATTGAATGAATGTGGTCCAATTATCATTAGTATTTCGTTAATGTCAGTTTGTGTCGTCCGCGCTGTTTTACCTTTATGATATGCCGCATCAGAATAATAAAGCAAACACGGGATGCTCCAGATGGTTGTATTCATACATGCCTTGCGCGTCGTATACTACAGACAGAAATGGGGTCAACCCGTTGAAAAGGCTGTTGGACAGTCAAATCATCCTGACGATGAAGAAGAAAGAAGAAGTATTATTCCATTCACCCAAATAATTTGTATTTTTTAAATTTTATTCCTAGAAGTGCGTCTGGACCTGTAAACTCCCTCTTGAATGCTCTCTTAACCTTGTTAATAGGTTGACCATATTTTTTAGAAGTTTTTAGAAGTAGAAGTAGAAGAAGAGTTTATTAATAACCATGTCCTTGCTTTTTCGTACAACGTGGTTGTTAGTTATTTGAACAATCACAAATACCCAGGCTTTGAGAAAAACACATAAATATTGAGTCCTCACCGGGAATCGAACCCAGAACTCTCGGGTGGAAGGCCAAAGTCTAACGCACTGCACCACGAGAGCCGCCTAATAGGTTTTCAATTTCCTTAGCTCATTAACTACGGACCTGTAAATTACTAATGAATTACCACATTTAAATAACATGCAAATTATATCTAATGGCCATCTAATGGGCAACGCAATAGTTGCGTTAGACGCACGTAATAAACAGAGGTGACAGTACACACCCCATGATGTAATATTATATAAATTAAAAATTATATGTATATTTTTTTATTTCCTTTTCCTATCTACTTGGCCCCATCTGACATCTACATAATATAAAAATAATTACAAGATAAAAAGAACTTTTTATATACCACGTTTTTAAATTTTCTTTTGAATCATATAAACTTGACAATTCTATGTATTAATAATTTAGGACAAATAAGGCAATTGTCAACAAATCATTTTTTTGCTATTTTGCAACAAACAAACAAATATAGAATACTGAAGTGTCATTTTGATTTCCATAGTAACGCACGTATATATTAATAATTTAGTTGCTAGGACCACCCCTTAGCAACCAATAATAATGGATTGGATTACGGATTTCTTCCGAAATAACTTTTCATACAAAACAGAGTTAACTGAAAATGAATTCAATTCTACTTATAGATGGCTAAAAGTATTAAAAGAATGCATTGGCATCGTGTTCCGATTTATTCTGAAAGTTTAAAATGTCTAGTTAGTCAAGAAGTTAGTTAAAAATCGATTGCAAGATTTGTACTGGATAAGCAACCACCGGACAAACAAGAATACGAGCTAAGAAAAAAGTGGTAAAAAATACAAAGTTTGTTTGTTAAAATAACCTTTCCAGCTAATTCTAATTTTAAATTTTCACGACAAATAAAAGTGTGCATAATATTTTGGATTCGATTTGAATTTCTTTTGTTTATGTTGGCTGTCAGAATTATTTTCATTTTGACATTGTTATGAATATTTTAATATTGGAGAATATAATTATTATTGTTGTGTTGAATAAGATATTGCTTGATTGACAATCAAGACACTCGACTGTAAAAGGTGTAACTGTATGTGAAAGGTAATTCTGAAAATAAGAGTATCAGCATGCCTTACATAGCTTATCAAAAACCTATACAACAATAGCCACAACATACACAAAGGTCAGAGTAAATTGCGCATTTTGTGAGAATTTCCGAATGGAGAAGGGAGTTCATAAGGTATGTGTTTTATCTTCCCTTATAATGCAAAGAGCCCAAGACCATTGTGAAGATGGAATAACAATTCGAGTCCTTAAAGTCAGACAACGTTATCTACAAAAAAGTGTTTTTTTTTTTTTTGAGATAACGTTATTTTACATTTATGGCTACATGATAGCCAAACAACGTTATGTCAATCTTTTCTAATTTCTTATTAAATCGTCAGTAAAGTTTAAAGCTAACTACATAAGTTACCCTTGTTTTCATATTTTTTAAAAACTATCCCTATAAATTTTAACATCATCATAAGCAAGATAAATGTACAATACACAATACATTATAAAATATTAACATTAGGTTTTAAATAAACATTTCCCTTGTTGAGTTACAAGAATCTAAAATAACGATTTTTGGCTCTCCTGTAAAGTTGCACTTTTGTAGATAGTGTTGTTTGACACTAAGCCCTCGAATTGGTAGCCAGAAAACAAAGAACTTAGGATTCGCAGATGATACCAAGCTAATCGCTGCTGATGAAAAAGAATTCACTGCTACAACACCGGTTAAAGGAAGAATCGCAAATGCTCCTTGTTAATAGGAATAAGTTAATGGTTATCAATCGGGCTAACATTTTACCAGCAGTAAGAATACTCCAAAACCTAGAAACAGTGGACGAGTTTGTATATCTTGGATTGGCCATTAATGGAAAAGGTGGATGTGAAACAGATATAAGAAGACGCACACAGATTGCGAAAAATGCGTTGAAACTTCTTACCATTATATGGAAAGATCGGGGAATTATAATTGCACACATTAGTGTTCTCCATATTATTTTTGTACTATGTCGGGCAGTGGTGAAGGGTGGAGGTAGGTTGTTAAGATCCGACATAAATAGTAGACACTAAAATTTGTCAGTTAATCGTATTTGCTTTCATTGAACTAAGACTACAATGTATAGATAGTGTGTGTTGGTTTTTAAAATTCAATTAAACCCTGCCTAATGTTTCAAATACACTCTATGACGATCGGTCATATATATGTCGAAAAACCCGTTTCTTATGTTGGCGTCCTGTGTCATAGGGTGTCACAGAGTGTAAATACGATGTCATAGCTCTCATACAATATGTATGTATAATATGTCGGAATGGCATAGATTTGATCATAGACACTAAAACGCTCTTAGTATATATGTGCCCGATCGTCATATAGTCTATTTGAACCCTAATACAAGTCATACAAAGTAGATAATAATCAAAAAATATTCGTTTATCTATAAAATATCTAAAATTATGCCATTTAAGCAAATATCATTTTGGATATTTTATTGATATAAGAATATGTTGGCAGTATTTCTACAAATTTTCTAAATGCAACGTGTGCCTTTGTGACGACCAGGTCGGACGGTCCGATGGGCCAAACAGCTGGTTGAACCGACTTGAGCAGCTCTTCCCCTTCCGTACACATTTTAGGACATTCCCAGAGGATGTAGTTTGCATCCCGTATTTCTCCGCCACATGGACATGTTGAACGGGTAACAAGACCAAGCTCAAAGAGCCTGCCAGCGATGCCACTATGTCCAGTCAAGAATTGTCTGGTGTAATGATCTGGAGTCAAAGCGATTATCTCCATTCGCCATTTGATATTTGGAAAAAATCATAATATATGTGTACCTGCCTTTGGTGGAGGCATCTCTTTTTTTCTGGCTGGTCTTTAAGGCTATACCTCAGTTGAGGCATGGTCTAAAAAGATCATGGCTAGGCAATGCGCGGATTGCGGGTGCAAATGACACATGCCGAACGAAATATAATTTGTCGTATAAATCCAACATGCGTCCATTTAATATTCTGTTTATTGTTCTATTAGTAACAATAATAATATATTCATTGACATGTTTTCTTTTTCAAGTAAATGGGTAACGTTTTTAGTCATCTTTACACGATTTAAGAATTAATACCCCCGTCGCCATCACGAAACAAATTAACGTATTCACACCTCGACGTTCGCTCTCCGATTGCCAGCGAGTCCAAAATTTCATCGCGGCTATAGTTGAAAATTATTTGCCGTTTCACTAAAGTATCGTCTTAACGCCGCATACAGGCCATGTCCACAGCCATGCGTGAACGACGAAGAAGAGAAGTAAGACAGCTGGTTTATATCGATCAATGAAAATGACATTAATGCCCAAATTAAGATAGTCCGCCGAAAAATTGTCTTTTCGATTAAGAAAAATATTACTGTAGTTTTTCAAAGAAGTTTTTACGAATTTCGTAAAGGGTGAGTATGATGAGTATTTTTTTCGTTATTAACTTTCAACTTTCTTCACAAAGTAATACTATTTGTGCAAACCCTGCCAGCATGTCGGTAGTGGGTAATGCAAGAGAATGTGTTTGCCGATTGCGGCCGGCTCAATTATTAATAAAGCGGGCAGGAGTTTTGTTGGTGGAGGGTCTTAGCCGACATTATCATTTCGATCATCCGCCCCCTTCCCATTCACCACGCCACTGGAGAAAATAATGAAATGGTCAGCTGATATTATTCTCGTGTTAGATGTTTTAAATTCATCTTGCGATTTAACGTTTCATATTAAAAATAATCACCGGAAATTGATTGTGGTTTACAAACCTTATAATAATTCACGTAGGCGTCACAATTTTGTTTTCATTATTTCTTGGCCGGCGTTTAAACAGGTTTCTTAACATATTGTTTTACGATAAATGGATGTTAGCCACTTAAATAATATATTAGATCCATGTTTTTTATCCAGGTACAACAGACACATTTTTGTAGATAAAAATGCAAATTTTGGACACTATATCACTGTTTATCGTGTGTCCTAATACTGGGGCGTAAAGGCGTGAAGTACTGTAGTGGCGAAGGGTGGAGGTAGGTTGTTAAGATCCGAAAAAAATAGTACATACTAAACTTTGTCAGTTAAATGTATTTTGTTCATTGAACTAAGACTACAGTGTGTATATAATAGTGTGTGTTAGTTTTTAAAATTCAATTAAACCCTGCCTAATCCAAGCCATAGTAGATAATATTCAAAAAATATTCGTATATCTATATCTATATGAAGCGCCTAGTTTCAAAAGCCCCTAAAACAATTTTAGGTAGTTCTGAGAAAAATGAGAAAAACGATTTTAGGTAGTTTTAAAAAAAATGAGAAAAAATCATATCTATTAAATCTGTGAACTTAATGTATTTATTTTTTAATTCGTTATATTCTAAAAAGTATTTTGGCTTTCAATTTTAGCGGTTTTTGAAAAGCACACCCAACCATTTTAGCGGGTTTTAAAATTTACCCTAATTTTTGGTCATACGTATTGATGAATTTTGGCGTTTTTTAAAGTTCAATCTTAGGCCATCATCTAGGTCACAAAAATATCCATTTAACTACATATCTAATTTAAAAAAATGTCAAAAACCGTTTTAGGGGTTTTTGAAACTTGGCACTTCATGTCTTGAATTTTGCTTTTTATAGATTTCTAAATAATAGAGCTATTATAAAGTAAACAAAGAAATCCTATAACTAAGTATCAACTAAGTTTTTTTAGGCCGCGTGCTGCGGATGCCAGAAGAGAACCTCAACCTGGCTCGTATATTCTTCAAGCGAACTGAATTTCGGCGTCCTGGAAGGTCGCTAAATACTATCTATTGAGTATATACGGCAAAGTTACGGGATGCTGGTATGACCTGGAATGATGCAAGAAGACTGGCGAGCGATAGGGATTATTGGAGGCACCGCGAAGTGTCTATATGGTCCAACCAATATATACCTACACACTTTGAAAACGTCTGTAATATCGATATGATTAATAATAAATATGTATGTTTAGTTTATTAATACTTGATTTAAAAATAAAAATATAGGCTATTACAAAAACCTTCAAGACGTTAAACAAAAATAAAACTTAACAACCCTTCGCTATTTTTAAAAACCTTATCGTCGGCTGTAATCAAAAAAGTAAGTCACAATAATTCTTATTAGAGACTTCCAATAACTTACAACAACCGGTTCGCAAAAAATATAACTTAAAATATAATTATGCCAGGAATATTCTTGGACTACAAGCTCTCGCCTACAATTCTTCGCTGTACATTGAAAAAATATTTTAATTCATAATGGCATTTGTATGGATAATTTTATATTTTTCCAAAGCTATTTCGTGTGAATTTATTCGTTTTAAAGATTTAAGAAATGTGTTATATAAATAATGTATTTGGAATGTTTAATCCTGTTTAGATATCGTCGCTGTAGGATTGGTTTGTCGAATATACCAAATGTCAAATGTTCAGGAGACCAAAAACAAATTTCTTTATCCTATATTTAAATACATGGAGGTATTTAAATTGTTGTTTTTACAGCATATGAATGCTGTATTCATTACAATCAGGGAACTCAGAAATAATGGGAACTGAAATACACAACGGGTAAAGCGATGGCAGGTAACCGACTCGAGTAAGGAAGAACCCGAGTTAAACTTACACAGGTGTCAAGAATACGTTTTACGTCGAATACTGAAAACTGCTCCCGGCTTATGTATTTACGCTCATTTAATGTTGGTGTATTACACACACTATTGCACGTGCATAATGCGTGCTTCATTTTCGGAGGACACTCACACATTCAAAACCCTGCATTAAGGTTGTACCTTAGTTGAGGTACGGTCTAAAAATATCGTGGTTAGGCGATGCGCGGATTGTGGTTCGCGGGTGCAAATGACGCATGCCAAACGAAATATAATTTATCATATAAATCCAACATGCGTCTATTTAATGTTCTGTTTATTTTTCTATTAGTAACCATAATAATATATTAATTGACATGTTTTCTTTTTCAAGTAAATGGGTAACGTTTTTAGTCATCTTTACACGATTTAAGAATTAATACGCCCGTCGCCATCACGAAACAAAGTGACGTGTTTCCAGCTTGACGTTCTCTCTCGGAATGCGAGCGAGTCCAAAATTTCGTCGCTCCTATATTAGAAAATTATTTTCCGTTTCACTGATGTATCACATTAAGATGCGGCGTATTGAATATATACCCTATCGGTATTCTATTTATTATCTGTTCTGTGATTACAATGCATTTTAAAGAAAAGGATGGTTCTGGTCCATTTAGATACAAAAAATCATTCTGCATTTTAAATGGTCCATTTCGACGAAAACGACTATTCGACAAACCAATCCTATAGCGACGATATATAACTATGTTATTATATTTATGGTTTTGTTGAAAAAGGTGAAGTGATCCGAAAATGCATAATATTATAAATATTCTTTACTTTGTTGACACTTATTTAATCTAATTGTAAATATACTCTTAATTATCTCAACATTGCAACATTTTACAAAAAATTGTTCCTGTGATCTTATTTTATTAATATTATGTTTTATTTAATATACCTACTTACCAGAAATTATAAATTCTGTGGTTGCAGGGTAAAAGTTCTAATATCGCGTATTTACGAAATTAAGATTTTAATGCCAATGTGTGTAAAAAGTCGTGTTCTTTTTTGTGTATTTTGGATATTTTAATTTGTAGAAATAGCTTAAATTGTGAAAATCATTTTCTACTCTATGTGAAAATATTGAATATAAAACAATATCAAAAACTTAATTATACATAAATAATGTAAAAGAATAATTAAACAAAGATACACAAATTAATTTCTAAACAAGAATATTTTTAAAACTGTGATTTATTTAAACCGATTATCTCAACTGCAACCAAACTGACTTAAGCACTTCTACCCCGAAGCTACAGAATTTATAAATTCACAGTTGTTTTAATATATAAAAAAATACATGTTGTGTCAAGGTTTATATTATATATATATATATATTTATTATATGTGACGAAGAATTGTGGGCGAAGAATTTTCCTATATGCTTTTGAAATAGTATTTATGAAAAAGCCAAATACTATAATGGTTCATCACAGTGAACAGAATTTGACCAATGGGTAAAGAAGCAGACAAGAGTACGCGATGTGACAGAGGTCGCTACGTAGATGAAATGGTAATAGGCTAAAATATTGTTCAGTAAGTAGACAACCGCTGGACGAATTCCGTCATAGAAGAGAGTGTAAAAAGCTAAGGGAGGCTTTAATATAGTAGCGAATTGATTCCGGCTAATAATGATGTAAGTATAAAATTAACCAAAAGTATTAAACTTGTTCTGGAATAGGTATACAATTCTGTAATAGAGACAGTTTATACGATATCCTCCCGGTATAGACTAGAATTATTGATACTTGATAATATTCAGTATTTAACTTTTACTATCTACACAAAATTAAGTAATTATCAACTATATATAAATAAATAATTTTTATTTGATATGACTGGCGTAGAGCCTGCTACGCCGGCTCTACGCCAGAGCATAGAGTTTAAAAAATGCCTGTATGACAAGTAAACATTGATATTTTTTCTTTCTTTATTAATCCAAAATGAGAATATTCTTTCAAATGGTAAGATATAATCTGGATGGCCGAAACTGAGATGGCTAGACTGCGCCAGATGAGATTTAAGAATGCTCGGTCAAAGCAACTGAGGATTGTCGGTGGTGGATCGTCCAGAATTGAGGAATTCTCTCTTTTAGAAGAATTATTTTTGAAACAGTTCCCGGGGAAAAGATTCAGAGAACTACAATTACTGAAATGCTACTGTTTGCATTCCTATATGTATGTTATTTGACAGATAATTTATTTTTCTGCCTTATGGAAACACCTAAGTGGATAAACAACTCAATCAATGTCAGCATATTGATCGACGATATTAAATACATTACCACAATTACAAATTCTTTAACATTCACTTTCCGTAGTGTGCAATTATGTCAAACTAAGTAAATAGTTTACTGTAATTATTATGTCAGCTTTATCCGATGACGCAAACTCCATATAGTAGCTGACTCAATTATTATAATAATTATTTCCTTTAATATTCTTTTCAAGATATTATTTTTGATTATGAGTACGTCAATAAATAGCGGATCATAATTCATTGAACATGTCACTCGAATATAAGTTTCCGGTCTGTCAGTATCTCAGTCTCTGTATCGCTCCACACAACATATCATTCTACCGAGACTCGGACCTCGGAACAGTATAATAAGGAAATTGTAATATAACTACTGTAACACACTTTTGTACTGACTGTTTACGCTACAAATAAAACTTGCTCCTCCATCCACGGAGCAATCACCAAATCTCGACTTCATCATCCACCATCAATGGCTCCCACATTCCGATAGGACAGGAAACGTGACAGTTTGTTATTCATCAGACGTGAAAAGGTTTGTTGCGATTCGCATGTTTTGCATGTTTGATAAAACTTTGTCTAACATGTCCAGGCCAAGAATAAACTCAACGTCATTTAATTGGTACACACTTTTCTTCCAGATAATCCACTTGTTAAAGAAGTAACACAATTTCAATTTAATTTAATTGAAATTTGCAGTTTTCCCTTCTTTAATTGACCATGTTTTGCTGGTAAATATTAACAGACCATAATTTTGGAAAACTATTGATGGCGAGTGAATAATGAGCTTTTCCATTCAACAAACCATACTGCTGAATTACAAACACAACTTTTGACAAGTGAATTGAGCTTTTCAGTCATCCAACATAGGGTTTAAATTGAATATGAAATCTGAAGACGTTCCTATTCACCACGTTTTACCGTATATTGGTTAAGAGCATACACAAGTGTAACGGCAAATAATTGCAATTCATATCACAAATATACATGTACCAAACGAAGACAACACTGATACAAATGAATGCAATAAACTATGATCATTTAGAAAGATTGAACTGGGTATGTTCTTGAAAAATAACTATATATTTTTTAAGAATATTAATTTAATCATCAAATCCTTAGCGTTTTCCCAAATGCCTGTTTATACTAACAAACCTCATATTTTAAATTCTCTTGTAAAGATATGAAATCGGTAATCATATATTTTTTATTCTTACTATTCCTTATATCATATAGAATAACATGAGCTAATTATTTTTTGGAATAAGATCGGTTACACAAAATATTACAATACGCGCACGGGTGAGTATATTCAACAATAGGTGAGACGAAATTTTGCATTCGTCGCCAATAGCCGACCGGCATTTGAGGTGGCAGTACGTCGATTTTTTTTGGAATGGCGTCCTAAGAATATATTCTTATATCATGTAAAGATAACTAAGAAACTCTCGAAAAAGAAGACATTCAATGAATATATTATTATTATTACTAATATAACAATAAACATACCACTAAATGGACGCATGTTGAATGACAAAATATGTTCCGTGCGGCACGCGTCATTAGTTCAATCCGCGCGTCGCATAGTTACGATCTTTTTAGACCATGCCTCAGCTGAGGTATGGCCTTAATGAACCAGTTTTCTCGGAGCCTTATATACACATCACTACAAATAATTATTATGAAACTAATAAATTTAATAATCGACAAAGAACGCACTTGTGATTTTTCACAAATACAGAATGCAAAATAAATTGATTATAATATTATTTGCTTAAAATTTCGTGCGTTTCTATATCGGGGAGCGGTCTAATTTTTTAATGGGCAGCACGTATCGTATTGCCCCCAAGGCCTACTGGCCTATTATAGTTCAAAGCATTAACACTTTCAGATCGTGTCATTGTTAAATATTTTTCTTTTAAAACAAACAGAATATTTTTTTTGTCTTTGGATAGTATAATGGTTACATGTAAGTTGTAAATATGCAGTTCATCGTGGGGCACTTATTCGTGCGCCGCAGTACGTGAAACATGAATTCGTATAACATTTTATCAAATCGCTGCCTGATTTCTAGGTTGGTCTATGTCACTTTCAGTAAAATGTTCAGGAGAGCAATTTGAAAGTTCACATTGAAATAATAAATTGCACCACCAATATATATATCCTATACAACCTATATATAATATACAATATATATCCTATACAACATATATATATATTAAAAACTGTGTAGAGATTATCGACAAACGCGTTCATAATTTTTGTATTCTGACTAATGGGTTAAACAGAGTTCTGGAAATAGAACAAAATGGAATTAAAAAGTCATTTTGCTTAAAAATATGAAATAGAACAACCTGAAAATCAGGCAGCGAAATGACGAGTTCTTTGTTGAAAATTTCACTGTGGAATACATTTGTACGTATCTTACAAAATGCGGCGATAGTTTGCAAATAGTACTGTTCCAATTAGATTAGCCCTAACCTAACCTAACCTACTAAATACATCTCCACATGTTGTAGCATACGTACAAATATACTCCACGGTGAAATGTTTAACGAAGAACTCGTCATTTGATTAAATGTTACACGAACTCATGTTTCACGTACTGCGGCGCACGAATAAGACAAGTGTCCTGCGGTGAACTGTTTACGTACAAATTTCCGGATACGTATTATAATACCTATGTCTGAGTGGTCGATGTGAGGGTCGATGGTGTTGTAGATGAAAGACGATCATGGTTATTCGTGATGATGGAGAAGTGAAAGTTTATTTATGGTTACATAAGTACAAGGGTACAATCGGTACAATAATATAAATAAACTGACAGTACATTATACTGAGATAATGAAGATAACGGGCCAGGTACTTAGATTCGAGCGATATTTTTGATGAATTATTATTCGCTATTTATACATCAAAATAATATTTAAACATTATGATTTAGTAAATAATTATATTGATCAAGTCAGCGACTAAATGGCATTTGCGTCAATGGACATACGAGTAGCTAGGAATTTATTATTGCGGTCTATATACAGTAGGTCTAGTATATAGTATCTAGTATTTAGGTATAGTATATAATTTGATACTATGGGAATGGATATTAAAATAATTTGTCATTTCGATACAGTAATTATAATATCGCCGATCAATCCGCTGACACAGGTAATGAGTTATTTATCGCCACAAAAAATTTAGAAGAAGTCTGTAACTTTAAATACAATTATCATTCAGATAAACTGATATCAGTGGCAAAAGGTGCCTTTTAAAAGAACGTAGACTGTAGTAGATCTTTAGTATTTTGCTGATACAATATTGTGCAGAAAATATTATATTTTACATTTTTTATAAAAGATATTTCACTAAAAACAGACAACATGTACTGCAATTAGAGATTGAAATACCGGTATTGATAAATACTAGAATACCGCTAGTATTTATCAATACAGAAATAACGGTTTTAAAAATCCAAAAATACCGATATTTTCGGTATTAAGAAAGCACACTCGTTTACGTTTTTTAAAATGTAAGAATAAGAAGTGAATTAGTTATGTGTTGCTAAAATACAAATATATTGAGTGAATCCAACAGAGGTGAAAAAATAATAAAACAAATTTCATCAAATATATTTATACAAGTAATTGTCGCGATGAATTATCATAATATTATTTCGAAATAGAAAACATCCATGACAAAAATGTACAATTATTCCATAAGCGTTGAATTTAAGAAGCTTTTCCTGCATCCGGACTTGCACTTGATGAACTTTTGAGGGCGTTAGTTAAAATTATCTATACTTATATTCAAATTATTTGTAAAAATATCACTAATTCTACAATTATGATCAATATATATTTTTAAATGTCAACATAATAAATGTAGGTATGTAGATTTTTGCTATAAAATAATATTTTAAAAAGATTTTAATAGCTACAAATATATTTTTTATTGATAAGCACCTACTTTTGTTTTTTTTAATGTTTAAGAAATACCGGCATTCAATAAGAAATACCGAAAAACTGGTATTGATATTTTCATTCGGTATTGCAATCCCTAACTGCAATAGATATCTTATAAACAAAGTGATGCCGACATGGCTAGAATCTTTTATTATATTTTCGACCATATAATAATTATGTAATGGGAGTAGATTGGGGTGGAAAGAGCTATTTGAGGTACCTACGTATCTAATCGATTATGACATTAAAATTTAATGTTTTAATTATTTAATTTTTTTATTATTTAATTTTTTAATATAAAGATAAAAAGAACTTTTTATACACCACGTTTTTAAATTTTCTGTTAAATCATATAAACTTGACAATTCTATGTATTAATAAATACTTTTTTTTGTACTTGATAGAAATACTGAATACATATTACTTATAGAATACTGAAATGTCATTTTGACATTTCATATTGATTTCCATAGTAACACACGTATATATTAATAATTTTGTTGATAGGACCCCCTTAGCAACCAATAATAGTGAGTAGTAAATATTACTTTTAACGATTTTTTTCCGAAACATACAAAACAGAATTAACTGAAAATGAATTCAATTCTGCTTAAAGATGGCCAAAAGTATTATATGTAATGCATTGTCGTCGTGTTCTGATATATTCTAAAAGTTTCAAATGTTTAGCTAGTCGGGACGTTGGTTAAAAATCTTCAATCGCCCAATACAAATCTTGGACAAACAAAGAAAAATTTGTACTGTACACACAAGAAAAAATCTGTACCGGACAAACAAGAATACGAGCTAATAAAAACGTGGTAAAAAATGAAGCATTCAACCGAACGAAAATAAGATAAGAAATCTACTAATAATTCCAGCATTATTCAAAATTGAAAAAAGTCAAAACATAAAAAAAAAATCCCACAATCCGTCCGTAGTGAAAGATTCGACGGTCCAGCCGGAGTTGACAGAAGGTCACCGCGATGTATATTACGATGACAGACCTATAAGTATACGGGCAGCGGCCAGTGAGTGGTGTGTGCTTTGTTTTTTTCTGCGGAGTTTGATTGATGGCGCGGCCCTGCGGAAGAAAAATGAGGTGGAAACGTGGCGGCTACGGGAAAGAATAGAAGATTATGGAACAAGTTATGGCCCGCCAAGAGAGAGACGCACGCATGCGTCGAAAGTCAGACAAGCCGTATGGGGGGGGGGGGGGGGGGGGTATTAGTACCCACCCACGTTAAATGTACTCTGTGTCAATAGTTTGATTTAAAAGCGCCGATATTTATTACGAAATTAATAAGTAGAGACACACAGAGAAAAAATCTTCTCTATATATAGACAACCGGGAGATGTGTATGGGAAAATGACAAAAATAATACAAAACTGGTGGTTATATTATTAGCTGCAAACAGGATGCACTTTTGGGGATGTTTTGGTGTGTGAAAATAAAGTCGTTGTTGCATGGATGCTGTAAATGGAGAGTTTATTGGTCGTTACAAGAATAACTAAAAACAAAAATGAAGATGACAGCTTGAGGTTATAATCGCGGGTATGGATGTACTGATGACGATGTGATCGAGAGATTGATTATTTTAATAAATTGAAATACTGGACTCGAGTATAATGATGTTAACTATGGCGAATAGTTAGTATAAAGTACAAATGCAGTACATATATTACAAGAGATACTGTCGCAATTCACGATTCATAACAGTCCCTACTGATCTATTGAGGTATTCCTCTTAGGAGAATACTCAAAAAGACGAGACTGAAACTAAAAAAAATAAAATTAATATAAAAATAAAACAGTGGTACCAATTTCTGATTCGATGAAAAATCATATTTTCTTACCAAATTGGTAGCACTTAACTGAACAAGAAATAACAAGCCAACACGTCAAAAGTTAAAGATGGGCGAACCAATTTTTAATTTAAAATATGGGGCAGATATTGATAAATACCTCGATGTAAAGATATCACAGGAATAGCGTAAAATGAAGTAGGAAAAACAATGGGTTTGACAGTTTGAGGTTATGAGATTATTATTTCAAGTGGGTTTCAGTAGCGTCGTGTGCAAGCATCAGTAAAGTTATTGTCCAGTTTGTGAGTTTATTTTTTTAGTTAATTTTTATTATTGCTCCATTATTTTGTTTTGACAACAAAACATACCACATATTAATGCGTGTCAATCGTATAATTCTGAGTGGTATCATTTGTACACACTGTTCCGTGAATTATCTGAACACAAAATGGGTAGGTAATTTTCCAGAAAATATTATGAACACGAAGAATGTTACATTAATAAAAATACTTTATTAGCAAGTTCAAGCACACATAATACCAAAATGTGGAGAGATCCTATTGTTCGCTATGAATCAAGGTAAGTATATTATTAGTATATTGATCCAAACCACAATAGCCGATAGTTAATTATTTTAACAATTTTAGAAGTGCTTCAGTTGCATGAATAAATAAGTAAATTCCTACGTAATTATGTGGAGTGAAGGTATTAAATTGATAAAACACATTGACTGGAATGCGATGAATTTGGGTTCGAGTCCCGCGTCGTATTTTTCTAATTGGTATGCTTCTGAAGTGTTTCCGAATTATGTATGACTATATTATGAGACATCTTTAGCGGAGTATTTTCCGCCATACTTGAATTCTGACCAAAGAAAAATACAATGAATATAATTATACCTGATTAAAAATATGAGAAAAAATATCCACTTAGATTGGCAACTGCAAGAATGTTGCCAGCGGGTAAAAACATATTTAGCGCAACGTTTTTGTAGAGGAATAAAATGAGAAAACCATAGATACCTACATATATGTAGGTAACGCGCTAGCCGCAAAACTAAATAGCGAGACTATCCCCTAACACGATTTCTAACTTTTGGCAACGACGTCCGCGACGAGCAACAGCGAAAGTAGAGATTTCTGAAGGGCCCGAATTAGAAGAAAAAAACTAGTTATTTAATTTGTATTTTTAGCGCTAGTAATATTTAAAGAGATTTTAAAAGGACTGTCTTTCTTTAATCATGACAGGACTATACATACAAGGTCTAAACTAGTAGATAACCAGCGATGTTTTTAGTGAAAAAGTAATGCCTTTAAAATGATTTAATTTTTAGTCAAAAATACATTATTAATTCCTTGCTTTTTATCATTTCCTAATATCTATAAGCGATAACATAGTCACAGAATGAAGGAATATACTGTTTATATTAGATTTTGTGAAATCAATGATATAGACAGTAGTCTGATATAAGGATGCACCTCTCTATTTTAATATTTAAAGAAAAAAAAATTGTTTAAGCGTTGTCCACATGGTGCGTTTTGTTTCGCGCGCATTCCAGATACATATGACATATGTCGATGAGTCTACGCCCACTCGCACCGCAACGAATGATCGAGATGTGACCTTATTGAGGTGTCCACATGCACTCGTGGCGAATCGCGGCGAGACACGTGCCATGTGGACAAGGCCTTACACTATAACAGGCCATGGGGGCCAGTGACAGTCGTGTAGTGAAGCTGTAGCCTAGTAGTAAAAGAGAACTGAGAGACTGGCGCTGATGATAAATGTATTTTGCTTCGAACGTCATAATTTATTTTATATTATTATATCTTCAACATTTTTAATGTACGCCAAATACCTACATTGACACCCTTTTTTCTCGATCATATCCGATCCTAATAATATCATATTATGGGCCTCCACAGAGTCAAGGTTTGTGTCAACAGATTTTGTTTTTACTAGAAATGGATGTCAGCCACTTGCTCAATTTATTAGGTGCATACTCTGACTCATACGCAAATTGAAAAATAATATATTGCGTACTTGCCAGGACCCAGGTTCCCACAACGCTATGAATAGGCCGACGCTTAATGTTTAAAACCCGGTCACCATTATTCGAATTGTAGGACCATCCGTCACCCTATTTGTTTCACCTGTCGTAAGGCGTTTACGACTTCCTCGCGTTGCCCGGTATGTAAAGCCGCAGGCACCGATGTTTCTAGGGTCAACACTTCGTCTTCCAGACCAGTACCTAATAGCGCCTCGGGAAAAAACCAAGGGCGCATAAAAATTTTTACGCTTTGCGTAAAATTTATGCTTTGCATAAAAATTACATGTTTTATTTACGTTTATGTATTTTTTTTTGAATTATCATAACTATGTCCTTGCCCTTTTTTACAAGGTGGTTGTTAGTAATTTTGAACACTCACAAACACCCAAGCTTTGATAAAAACACATAAATATTGTGTCCTCACCAGGATCGAACACAGAACTCTCGGATGGAAGGCCAGCGACTTACGCACTGCACCACGAGAGCCGCCTACGTTTTATGTATTATAGCAAACATCCTTAGAATCGTTTGCCATCTCAGCACTCATAACAGCTGTGTGTCCTACACCCTCACCCATTTCCCCCCCCGATTCGTCTCTGTTTTAATCCAGGATCGGGGAAGGAGTGGATTGGAGTGCTCAGGCAGAATGCATCGCAGACCGCGGCAAATTCTCTGTTTCGTCGAGCTTTGAAAACTTTTTAAATTAATGTTTCGTACTGCTTGCTGGCAACATGGACGTTGTGTTTTTTAAACTCATCGACGAACTATCAAAAATGGATAACTTTACACTGAACTAACGATTATAGAAAATAAGGTGTATAAAGCAACGTATCATATACCTTCTTATTCTTTCAACCATGTCGGGGACTATAAAAAAGGTGATAGACATGATAATAAGTCGGATTCCAGGCAGTTAATCATTCCGGGCTGCACATGATGCGAGCTGTCAAATATCGTTGAGTAATACTGCAACATTTAAAAAAAAAATCATACTTGATTCCAAATGTATCCAATAAGAATCAAGTGACCCGCAATACCGCGTGTTACCAATTATTGTAGATAATCGCATTGTATACGGAATTGCCTTGAGTGATATCCGTGTTATTTTGGATGAAGAAAAATAACGTGTAAACTAGTTAGAATAGTCTTGTTGTACCAACGTAGTAAAATTATTATTCTGTAAGTTGGCATGATGGCCGCGAGGCTTAAGCGTCGGCCTATGCCATCGTGCGTCCCTGGTTCGAATCCTTGGTCTGGCAAGTACACATATTGTTTTTCAATTTGTGTATGAGTCAGAATATTATGGACCTAATAGGTTGAGCAAGTGGCTGACATCCATTTCTCGTAAAAACAAAATCTGTTAATACAAACCTCTACTCTATGGAGGCCCATATGATCCTATTAGGACATGGTCGAAAGAAGAAGTAGAAGTTGGCACATAGAAAAATAGCGGATATAAAATAATGTATTACCATACGACAGATGTTTTGAGGTTATGTTATTATGCATATGTAGTATTATGTAATTTTTTTACGGTTGTTTATTTAAATATTCTAAATAATTATGGTTATGTATATTCATTTGACTGCTTATCTATGCTCAATATTTAACGCGGGTTGTTATTTTTCTTTGTGACAACATCTGTACATTTAATAATAATTACTGTAATTCGTGATTGAGTAAATTTAACATTGTTTTAATATTGTTATGTTTTTGGCAGGTGCGGGCTTTCGTGTTCGGATGTCTGTAAGTATGCAGTTGCGCGTATTGCACTTTAACGCAAGCTGCCGTATCGGACAGCGATGGCAAATTTGTGTCTAATAATAAAATAAAACACTTAAAATACGCATACAATAAAAACCAGCACAATATAAGGGAAACTAGGTAACTAAGTAAGTAAATTAGAAATACTATAATATCGCAGAAGTAAATAATATTATTATATGTATATAAAATTATGACCGATTCAAAAGTGGCTTAGCAAGTAGGTGATCGTAGTATGAAGTCGTACTGTAATAACGAAAGTGTTATTATATTAATACTATCAACTGAAGGTACTACATGGAATTGGAATTTAAATTCTAACGGATTCAAGCTCTGTACTATTCCATTTAAGTCGTTTTTTGCGACCCGGGTTTCGCCTTTCGGCATCTTCAGGACTGACGTCAGTGTGTGTTTATCTTTGGTGAGTGTACACGGCGCCTGAATATGCCGAAAGGCGAAACCCAGGTCACAAAAAACGACTTAAATAGGATAGTACAGAGCTTGAATTCATTAGAAATTGTTATTAATCGATATTTGATACCAATCAGTAACAAATTAATAAAATTAATGTCTGCATTGTTACATAAACAACGTGTCATTAAAAAAAATCTTAATGCTATACGTCCATCTCTATCCAGCACGAAAGCTCAAGGTCAACCTATAAACATGTAATACGTACAATTTACATGTAATCGCGGGTGTTAATATAATGAAGTTACTCCAAATGAATCTCCAAAGCGAAGAATAAACCAGAAATCTTTAAAATTGACTTGAGATTGAATTTTGTTGCTAGGACCCCCGTAGCAACCAACGATAATAACTTTCCATACAAAACAGAATTAACTGAAAATGAATTCAATTCTGCTTAAAGATGGCAAAAAGTATTAAAAGAATGCATTGTCGTCGTGTTCTGATATATTCTAAAAGTTTCAAATGTCTAGCTAGACGGGAAGTTAGTTAAAAATCTTCAATCGTCCAATACAAATCTTGGACAAACAAGAAAAAAATTATACTGGACAAACAAGAATACGAGCTAATAAAAACGTGGTAAAATAGTATTGTCTATGTGCATTTTTTATTTGAAGCAATTCATTTTTTTCAGAATTTGTTAGATAACTATGAAATTTTGATAGGGGGGGATGGAGATTTTTGAAGCGTTGTATGGCACAAATAAGGTTGGGAAACACTGAATGATTAAACCTATTCTAAAACATTTGTAGTATTAGGTACGTGAAGGCAGAGTTTTTATGTTTCGATTATTCTTTAAAATTTAAGATGTTGACTCTTTCTAATTAAGCGACAACATTCTCTGCTTCGTAGAAAACCTTTACTGCTCTCTAAAAGTTGTGATACTTGTATTCGTTTCTTCATGGCCTGCCTGCCCCCATAGGATTTCACTGCTAATTAGTGTAAAACCGATACGTCATCTCTTAATTATAATAATTTTAAAATATGCCCCCCTATGTTTCTAGTTACTCCACTGTCTTTTGTTGCCTGCTGGTAATCTAGTATCGGTAACCTTAATTGAGAACGCAATGAGTGCACCGCATCGCCCCCCCCCCCCCAACTAATGGTGCAATGAAAATAATTATTGCACATTACCCCGTGATGTCAAACTTTTGGCGGGTGGCAATCGGCAAGATGGCGGACCAACATGGCGGCGCGACAGTTTTGGCGCGCTGCCGAATGTGTTACCGTAGGTTAAAAACATTATCTGTTTTTTAATAGCTGTTACGTGCGGCGAGCTTTTTTATACTTATGGCAAACTTTTATTCCTTTTACTCGTCGAATCGGCTTTATTTTGCAGACATTCACTTGTGTGAGAGCAAGGTGTTAATAATAATATTAGAAAATGAATGATATTAGAATTCAGCGGCGATTTTATTTGACGCATGTGATGCAGTTGATTCTTCAGAACATTTAAAATATGGGCTCAAAATAGTTAAATTAGTTATACAATAATATTTTTATTAAATTGGGTATATTAAAATCTTACTAATATTTTAAACTAAATAATATTCCCCAAAGCTTACCAAAGCCGACGTCTAATTCTGGGTTACGTGTATATTATACGTATAACATTTCATTGTAGCACAGTTCGCCGTGAGCTTTCTTGTCGGAAAGAGATGACCGTATAGTATACGATATGAAAAGGATTCGCGTTGTTCTTTATTTCTGATTTAATTACATACATAATATTTTCTACTATCTTTCCCTTGTGTTTCGGTATTTTTGGTTTTTTAAGTGTTTTAGGTACAAGTTGGTTTAAAGGAAGCCAGACTGGAAGCCGATTTTGGCAAAATTTATGAATTCAAGATGAAAACCTAACCTAACTTAACCTAATCTAACAAATAATCCAGTATATCGGCTATCATCAAGATTTGTTTGCCGCTGGCTTCCCTTAAACCGACAAGAACCGTGTTTTATTTAGATATGAATTTTATTCCAGTACTATACGATCCAAAGAGAAAGAGAGAGAGAAATCATATATTTCCGATACAACATTTCACAGTATGATACGGCGCGGACACGCTAATTCTGTTGTCCATAAAAAATGATTCAGTAAATATTAGACCAACGAATCAATACAAAGAAAATTAATAGCAAAAGTATTGCGCTGCAAGGCTCACATGGCGAGAGGTGCGAGACGTGGCGATGGTCCGAGGAAAGTGGCGCAATTTTGTGCTTGCTCTATGTCTTAATACTGAGGCGTAAAAGGGTGAAGTAAATACAGTAGCGAAGGGTAGAGGCGGGCTGTTAACATCCGACATAAATCCGACTAAAATTATGCCATTAAACCATACATAATTTTAGATATTTTACAGATAAAAGAATATTTTTTTTAAGATTATGGTTTGGAGAGGACAGGATTTAATGAGTTTAAAAAAACTAACCAACACCACCTGTAATAATATGATGTAATCTTAATTCAACGAAAACAAATAAGTATGGCTCGAAAAGTATGCACTATTTTTGTCGATCGCCCATAGCAAACTTAAATTAGTATGAAAGGCTTAATGAATTTAAAAAAATTAACCAGCAACATCTGCAAATTGTATCCTTAGGTCAATGAAAACAAATAGGTAAGTATGACTGACAAAGATAAGTGTGCACTATTTATATGTCGAATCTTAACAGCCTATTTCCATCCCTCGCCACTATGAAGTGTATAGTATTCAATATGTTTGCAGGGTAGCACGTTAATGGGACATAGTTATGCAGAAAGTAGCCAGTCCACACAAAATAAAAAAAAATGAGTATAGATCAGATGCGAGAAGGTTTTCTCTACGTTCTGCTGAAAATAGCCAAGCCGCAAAAAATATATTCTTGAAATAAAATACTATTTACAATTTTACATACATTTTTAATAACATGTTGTTGCTAAAGTGCCATTATCTCAGCTCGACATTATTGTGGACTGGCTACATTCTGCATAACTACGTTCAATGGTTGGTATATTCAGATCCATTTGAACAATATCCAACCATCTTGCACGTGGTCAAAAGGAAAAAAATACTGGAAAAATCACAGTGCAATACACGAAACCTATTCAATATTTAAAACTACGATTTTGCAGCTCGGAAAAGGTTTTAAAAAACCTCAAACTCTCTGTTGAAATTGATTGTTGTCAAAATGAACGGGAATTTATAATTGAAATGTATAAAGTAAAAAGCTAAAATTATATTTGAAAAGCTCTCGTTTTTAAGGGAAATAATACGTTTGGATGCTCATTACATACGTAGATTGGTGAATTTATTAGGCTTACCAGATGTACGTGACAGAGAAAAATTAGGGACCGAAAAAAATGGAGGATGTCTTCACCTGGCAGCAGTGGCGAAGGGTGGAGGTAGGCTGCTAAGATCCGAAATAAATAGTGCACACTACACTTTGTCAGTCATATGTATTTGTTTTCATTGAAATTAGATTACAATACTTTACAGATGGTGTTACTTATAGATAGGATAATATTTTTTATCTATTATAGTTTGATGTATGCAGAGCTTAATGGATTTAAAAATAAATGAACCAACAATATGTCGACTGTGTTTAGGAAAAAGAGCGTAACCCTCGATTTTTCGAGGCTTTTATTAGATATGAACAATTTGTACAACTAAATACACGTTCTATAAAAAGGAAAAAATCCGCAAATGCCTAATTATTATCTAAATTCAGGTTTTAATTGAGATTAATTAACTTTTAATTTAAGGAAAAAAAGCATTTACCCTCAATTTTAATGATTTTTCTCTAAGAACTTCTTTAATTATTATTAGATCGTAAATATATTACACCAAATCATCAATCATCGTACACCCAATGTCTGTGCTTATTTTTTTTTTTAAATATTAAACTAAAATCATTCAAAAAACGTTTTTTGCCCCTCCTGTAAAATTTGTTCTGTGTGGTTTACGCCCTTTTTCCTAAACACGGTCGATGTGTAATAATAATATGTATTCTTCAGTGGCGAAGGGTGGCTTTTTGATAGAGGTAGGCTGTGGGAGGAACCATGCTTGTCAGATATATTTGCGGGAAATAAGAAGATAACCCAATATTACTACTGATGAATAGGTACGCTAAAACTAGACATTTTAAAATACTTCTATATTTACAACAACTTTTATTGAAAACACAGACTTAGGTAGGTACAATATCAGATATCTAAATTGTCTAATGAGTGAACTAATAAATGAATAAAAATCACGGGATAAATTATTTTATATTTTTAACAACAATCGATACATATTTATGTGATTGAATCCCATAGAAATTATTTTTTAAATTATCTTCTTATTAATTATTATGAATAAATGTGCTCTCGTGACGTAAGCGCTAACGAAACAGCTTGTACATTTGTATGCGGGACGCCAGACATTTTGAAATAATGAGAAAAAAACTTCATATTGAAAAACCCGTCGATTCACGCAAAAATAATCCTATACAATATGTGAAGCGAAACGCGGTGTTTTCTATTTTTTTAACTTTCGAGAGATGCCATAGATGGTGCTTATTGAAATATGGGAAAACATCGTAAAATTATGACAATTATACGATAGATGTCTTTGGGCATATTGAATATATTATTATTTGTGGTTATATAAATACGTCAACATGAAAATAAAAATTATTTTTCTTAAGAAGGTAGGCTTTCTATAATCGCCTAGTATGGAGTCTTCGCCACTGGTATTCTTAATCCAACGAAAACAAATAAGTATGAATGAAAAAGTATGCACAATTTTGTCGTATCGTTCCAAAATATACCTAAACTATTATAGTTTGATGAGGCAGGGTTTAATTGATTTTTAAAAACTAACCAACACCATCTGTAAATTATTATAGTCTTAGTTCAATAAAAACAAATACGTATGACTAAAAAAGTTTAATGTGCACTATTTATCGCGTATCTTAATAGCCTAACTCCACCCTTCGCTACTACCTGGCATTGAATCTATTCCGGATGATTACCTAAATTTCGGCGCCTTAGATAATTGGCCGCGTTGCCCTGTCAATGGGCCGGCACTGGCGATATTTTTTGATTGTAAGGTGCTAACACCTACATTTTTTCTAGCATCAGTAGTAGGTACATCTATTTCGAATGCCAAACGTTGCGTGCTGCCGCCGCGAACTAGGCAAGTTGTGTAAATAAATAAACAAGGCTGCATCGGCGAACGGGGATTTCCGGATATACCTTTTTATTATGATATCGGCGCGCTAAAGTATTTATAGGACTTCCGTTTTATTTGACGCACAGATCTTGCGGTGGAAAGCCACAGCCGATTGGTTAATCCAAATCGAAGATTTGTTAATACACCCTAAAAGCGTAACATTAAATAACTACAGTTAAACTTGGTTATTACGATCACGGAAATAGCGACATCTCGGATGTAATGATAAAACATTCGACATTTTAGTTTATGATTTTCTCCATACATTTATTCACTTTTATAACGAGCTACTTCTCGGGTATACTGAGCAAAACTGCAATAAAATCTGACCGGGCAGTTAACTAGACCAATGCCGCCGGAATCGGATTACGTTTATGACACTGGCTAAGTGTCTAAGTACCGAATTGGTGTTTTCGCCGACAAAATTGAAAAAGTATTCACGGATATGGTTGAAATTGCATGTAAAAATCCAAGCTTTGTGAGAAGTTACCTACTAGCGCAGGCGGCTCAGCACTTCATTACAATAAACAACTTCTTTTATAGTTTATGAATGCTATGCTTCTTTCGGAAATTTTTACGATGGTTTTCAGATTATTTATATTCTATGCTTAAATAGATCGTGTCGCAAAAGCGATATAACGAGTAATGCTTATAACGAGCAAATTCAGTCGGTCCCATCTTCCTCGTAATAATCAAGTTCGACTGTATATTAGATTCAAATCTTAATCTTCCAGCATAATATATTAATTCAAAGTTTATTCCCTGTATGTGATATAATATGTATATTACACTGGAAAACTAAACTACAAACAATGCGGCTGTGAATCGTAGTTTACCGAAAACAGTTCCCATTTTACAATGAAATTGACCATTATTTTAAAGATGAATTTAGGCAAGAAAAAAGGAAGAATAAATGGGTATCGAGGTGAGATAAAATTACATACCAAGCGCGATATTAACTAAGTTGGCAATGGTAACAATAAACAAACACAACAAGAAATTGCATCTGCACATAGATACTTACTAATAATTAAACGGTTTCACTATAGCATACTGTAACTCTGCCTGTGAAAGAACAGACCACGACAATCATTGACTTATCTCTTCTTCTTGGTCGTTTCTTTCAAACCAGAGTGAAAGCTACTCCACTTGGTCGCTCCAGCGCACCGACGCTCTTCCTCTTCACCTTCAAAAATATACCCAAATAACTTCAGATCAAGACGCAACATCCTTAAATAGGTTAGACACAGTTCGTAGATAAGATGGCCGCTGGATGAATGTGATAGTCTAATGGTATCCAAGGAATATAACACAATCAAAAGGGCGCCCCGATTACACTAGAATTCAGTGTTTCCCAAACTTTCAATATCTGTGTACCCCTCTATAATTTTCGTAACACTGGTACCCCTCGTCAAAAAAATGCACAATCAAAACAAATGAATTTTTTCCTTTTTTAGTAGGTACATAAACAAAATAATAATAAAAGATCATTATAATCAATGAGATAGATGAAAAAATATTGTTTATGTTGAGACAGATCATCATAATTTGGTTCCCTGGTTGTTAATTTAAATCTGAGATGCGGTTCCACACCCAAAAGCATGTTCCCTTTTTTGACTTAATGTCTACAAATGCTAAAAAGCAACTGCACATAGATATGAAATTGGAAAAGGCAAGATGCATTTCAGGACTTTCTCTGTTAAAACTGGATACACATGTTGTTGCATTTGCAACCAGAATGATGTTAAAGTACACTCCTTACAGTGTTGCCATCTTTTTCTATGTTGATTATAGTAAAAAAGGGTAAACATTATAGTATTTCAGAAAAAAACTATAGTACCGGAACATTTTTCGTCTCGAATCCTTCAAAATTATGGTATTTTTGTGATATTTGCGTAAAATTATAGTATTTTACATTTTTTGCGGATTAAAAATTATAGTATTGTACTATAATCATAGTACGGATGGCAACACTGACTCCTTATATTTATTTTTCAAGAACCATCTGAAGCTAATTCCAACAATTGCTCTTCTTCCGCATGCGATAAACCTTCTACCATGGATGTTGTATTGTTGTCGTATTAATGCTTATTGTACCAGGCGCAGCCAAAGCGCGGTGCAGCGCGTACCTCCACCAAACTCTTCCCGTACCCCAAGGGGTACGCGTACCACACTTTGGGAAACACTGAGTGACTAAATTAATGAAATATAAAGGTTGCAAGAGACCAGAAAAGCGGCAGGAGATCGAAAATTCCGTCATATAGCAGTGGATTATAACAGGTCGATAATATTATGTGTTAATAGAGATGAAGTTAATATAGATATAGGAAAACTCTCTTACAGAAATTAAGTATGCTGTCAGCGGAAAACAGCTAAAAACAACTTTCGACTTTCGCATCTTAGGGCATAAAATAGTTGATATTATTTTAAATCACACGCGATATATGTTGACCTTAATTTTAAAAGTTTACCTATGATATTAATATAATTAACGCATGGCGCTCCCACTAGTTAACTGCCGTGTAAAATGTCAATCATGAAAATATTAATCACATCAAACATTGATAAATCACTGGCAAGAAAAGACGTTATTAGACTACCAGGATGAGCTTGAGGCAATGTGGTGAAATTGATGATATCAGATAACTAAACTTGAAGAGTGGGGTGAGATGAAAAACATGAAATACAATTTTTCCAACAAAGTATCCAGTGTCAGCAAAATCAAACTGTGTGCAGCGCATTTCGGTGCATGATATTTGGCCCAGTTATAGTACTTGTAGTAGCAAGAGTCGGTCAAGTTTATATTCTGTGAGGACCAAATGTCGTTTGTTTAACGCGTGCGTGCTACCTGTGCTCTTGTATGGCTGTGAGACATGGCATCTTACTAAGCTTCAAGAGTCTCGGCTTTTGAGCTTTGAGAATCGATGTCTCCGCTGAATCTTAGGGGTACATTGGTACGACCGCGTTATGAACATCCGAGTTCGTGAGCAGACACAGCAGTCTTCGGTGATTGAGGTTATCATGAAGAGACGCTTTACGTGGCTGGGACACGTATTCCGGATGTCGCCAAAGAGTGCGACACTTCGTACCCCTGTGGCACAGCCTCAAGGGTTCCGTCGCCGTGGCTGGCCCTCCCTCACCCTGCAGCGGTGCTACAGGAGCGACCTACGTGTTGCAGGTCTGACATGTCAGGAGGCGCAAGAGTTGGGGATAGACCGAGGGAAGTGGCGCGAACTTGTGCTTTCCCTATGCCCCAATATTGTGTCGTGACAGGGTGAAAGAAGAAGAGAAGAAGATAGTACTTGTATAAAAACGCCCTCGATGGCCGAGCGGCTTACGCGTTAGCTTATAATGTCGTGGATAATGTTTTTACACATATTGTTTTTAGATTTGTGTTTGTAGTCAGCGTATGGATCTAATAGGTGAAAACAAACATCTGTTTACAAACCTCCATTCTATGGAGCCCCATATGATCTTATTAGGATCAGACAAGGCGAAAAGAAAAAATGAAAAATGTCCCCTGGTTAATTAAAATTACATATTAGGTACCTCAGCGTAGCCAGATAATTATTTTATTAAATCTGGATTTAGAAGCAAAAAGCGCAACAACCTATAAAAACGCATAGTTCAATATTTTTTAATGTTTATTTCTATAATATCAATCATAAATGACAATGACAACACAAACTACAAAACCCTTTAACTATCAAACAGAAACATTTTTTTTACCGATGCTTGCCTATTTTTTGTATTTGGCTAAAGATTATACTTCCTGAAGAGTTTCTTTTTGCTGCTAATGTATTGGTAAAATTCAGCACATGAGTATATCATATTGAATTGAACAAATAATTTTGATTTTATTAACTTAATATAACAATATTATGTAGAGTTTATTTACAATTATATACATACATAATTTTGGAAAAACTTCTGAGAAAAATATATTACCAAGAGAAAATATATTTTTGAAAAAAGTAAGACACTCAGCAGGAATCGTACCTGCGTCTCTTGGGTTTCGCTCCCTGTGCATTACCACTATGCTACAATAATTGCCATGGTTAATTGTGACAAATTTTAACTATTGGCCTTTTTAATACCTGCTCACAAGCGCTCTCCAAATTAAGTTACGCACTACGGTAGTTGATCGGTTTTTGTATTCTAAACTTAAGTATTTATTACTTTAATTACTAACCGACGTCACGGATCACTCCAATATTTTCTGTTGTAACTAACTTGAACTTGTTAATAATTTTTAATTAACTATTTCT
Source organism: Rhyacophila brunnea (assembly GCF_057557595.1). Classification (NCBI taxonomy): domain Eukaryota; kingdom Metazoa; phylum Arthropoda; class Insecta; order Trichoptera; family Rhyacophilidae; genus Rhyacophila; species Rhyacophila brunnea. Next base: position 9,404,937 of record NW_028232904.1, on the reverse strand, counting down.
TTTATTGAATGAATAATTCACAAGATTTTAAGAATGTACCATTCTAATTATTGAACATAATTAAATTATTAAATTAAAATTAAATTGTTAATTAAAATTTATTAGCAAGTTCAAGTAAGTTACAATATATTTACCAAAGCCTGGGTGTAGGTGATCGTCTCACTTATATTATTACACTACTATCATTGGGCCTCATGTCCTGTTGTACTGTTAAAAAGAATATAATATATGCCTACTATTTATTTCACTCCTGTGGCAAGCCGTGAGTGATATAACACGAATTACGTGATGCGACAAGGTTTTTGTGTGATTAATTGTTAATTTAAAAACTACTTTCAAGTAAGCTGGCGAAAGAAATAAAAAAAAATGAAATGGTTAATGTTTTCTCTTAAAAACCCTGTAGGCTTTGTTGATGTGAGAGTCGATGGTGTTGTAGATGAAAGACGATCGTGGTTATTCGTGATGATGAAGGAATGAGAGTTTATTTATGGTTACATATGACATCGTAAACCCTTGTCTGCTTCCTTATCCACTCATTATATCCTGTCGCGTTATGCCCAGCATGCACCTCTCCATACCGTGTTGTGCTACTCTAAGTTTCTGGATCTCTCTTTTACTTAGGGTCCATGTTTCACACGCATATGTGATTACGAGAAGCACGTTGAACACTTTGCGTTTTTGCGCTTTAGACACAATTAATTAAAAGCCTCAAATAGACATGGGCTGGACACATTGCTAGAAGAAGGGACAATCGTTGGATGAATTTAGTCATCCAGTGGTATCCAAGAGGTACAAAACGTCCGCAAGGTCTAGAGGCCGCTGGATCAATGAAATGATAAAGTTCTGCGGAAGTACGTGGCAACGTAATGCACAGGATCGAGAGAAGTGGAAGCAGCTTGAAGAGGCCTTCATCCAGCAGTGGATAGATTCAGGCTGATGATGATGATGATGACATATGACAAGTATAAGGGTACACTCGGTACAGTAATATAAATAAACTGACAGTACATAAACTGAGATAGTAATGGAAAAGGTACTTAGATTTGAGTGACATATCCGATGAATTATTATTCGCTATTTACACAATCAAAATAATATCTACGCATTATAATTTAGGAATTAATCGAGTCAGCTACTTAATGTAATTTGCGTCAGAGCTGACTATTGTATAAAATATAGATATCGTGGAAATAACCTTCGCTTACCTACTTATTGTAATATAATTTGACACTACGGAAATGCATACTAAAGAATTTCTAATTGCGGTACACTATTTAATATCGCCGATTAATCTGCTGACACAGGTAATGAGTTGTTTGTCGCCATAATCCTAATAAAATCATGTCATAATACTTATAACTGAATGTACAGGGTTTTTACATTGTCATGACTCGATTCCTCATTTTGTCATCAACGCGTTGGACATGACATGCCTGATGTAATGTAACAGAAATTTTATTCACTAAATCGATGATAATTAACCTGAGATTTAGGGATTCTTGTCTAACGGGCCCCCAATGTTTTGTTTTCATTCTCTTGCTATGAAGTTACTCCTTCGTTGTTTCATGAACATGAATTTCATTTAATTACATACATTCAATATTATTATTAAATTATGTACACAAAACGTATTACAGACAATAATAATTAGTATATTATATACGTCTACTGCGTCCGAGGCTTTTTATTGAGTGACAGCTGACAGCAAAAACATTATAATTACCTACATAATATTATTTTGACGTTTCGTGATGTCATTCAAAATCGGTTGACTAAGGGAAATATTATATGGTGAAAGGTGGGAGAGATAAAAGCATCTATGGCGTGCTCTGGTCACATCATTATAATTTTATCAAACTCGAATATTGCGTTACGATTAAATAATTAAAACTAAAACCGACCACGTGGTATTGCGGATTAAACAATATGACACTTGATGTTATTAACTGTCAATTATCATCACGTTATGTGCTGTCACAGTAAGCTACTGCTACTCGAAAAAAGTGTGTAATGTCGTTTTTCTTGGTGTTTAAAATGTCATCAGACTGATGCTCCCATCCCGTAGCACATTTTGTACCTTTAAACGAACATTGTCAGTTGGCGATAGGGTGGAGATAGGTTATTAAGATCTGACATAAAGAGTGCGCGTTAAACTTTGTTAGTCATACGTATTTGTTTTTATTGAACTAAGACTACAATTATTTATAGATGGTGTTGGTTAGTTTTTGAAAATCAATTAAAACTTGCCTAAGCCAAACCATTGGTATACTTTGGGAGATACGACAAAATTGTGAACACTTTTTCGTTGGATTAAGATTTATTGTTGGCTTATTTTTTTAATTCATTAATCCCTGCCTAAACCAAACTCTAATAGATAAAAAAATATTATTATATCTTTAAAATATCCAAAGTTGTGTATAATTTAATTGCATAATTTAAGATATTTTATATGTAGACGAGTATTTTATTTATTTTTAATATGTATTAAGGCTTGGGTTTCGCAGGGTTCAATTGAATTTTAAAAACTGACTAATACCATCTGTAAATTGTAGTATTATTTCAATGAAAACTTATACGTATGACTGACAAAGTTTAGTGTACACTATTTATGGCAGATCTTAACAGCCTACCTCCACCCTTCGCCACTGTCATGAACCGCACTAGTCAGTGAACGTTTTTGAAAATAAACACGCAACCACTTTCAACAACCATACTTCAGTGCTTCACTCATTCATTGCACCATCATCCTCTCACACAAAATATTTGTATTAGTTCCTTCAATCGCCGCCCTTCATAATGAGCTGCTCTTATGCAACGCATATCTTGCTTATCCCTACACGACATCACCCGTTCCTTCAGTGCACAAGAGGTTACTTAATAATTGATAAGATAATCAAGTTTAACGGACTTGGCAACGAGATACGAACAACTAGAGTTGGGTATTTCCTGAGAAAATCCCAATCTCGATATACGGGATTTGCCGAAATGATAAAATTTTGAATTCTCGAGATTCGGGATTTCCATAAAAGAGTTCTCGAGATATCGGGAAATTTAAAAAATAAAAGTAAAAATCCTAAAATCAGTGTTAAAACAAATTCCAAAAAAATATGATTTTTTTTTATTTATGTAAGAAGACAAACAAAATATAAGTAGGAAAACAAAAATAATTCAAAACATTACATATTAAAATAGGATTTCAAAAAACACAGACTCTCAATCGCTGTATCTGACAATCGCGTACGCTTTTGAGACACAAAATTCCCTGATGTTGCAAAAATTGCGCTCATTTTGAGTCGACGTTGACTCAATTGTGATAAATGCCCCGACCAGTCTTTGAACGTTTTGTGCTTTCTGTCCACTTTTTTCATATAGAAAATCGTTTTTTCAATTAATATTTAATAATAAAAAAATCCCGAATCCCGAAGAAAGATTCTCGAGATCCGGGATTTCCCGAAATGTTAAAAATCTAGAAAATTTCTCGAGAATTCCCGAACCCCAACTCTACTAACAACCGATAACAGTGGAGACAGCAAGGAAAGACCTTTATCCAGCAGTGGGTTGAGAATTGATGATGCTTACGATACAATTATATATATATATATACCCGATTGATTGATATGACATACCTCTCGCAATCCGTCGTTCCATCGACTAATCGTCCACTTGAGTATACTTGTTGGACTCAGCGATAAGTGGCCAATTAATGCGTGCTCTTGGAAATTGATATCTTGGATTGACTTGTTGACCAATATCTGTTCTACTACTTGGTTGTCGTCTACCATAATAATTGTACATGTAGTAAGAATCAGCGGCGAAGGGTGGATGTAGGCTGTTAAGATCCGCTATAAATGGTGCACACTAATCTTTGTCAGTCATACGTATTTATTTTCATTGAAATGAGACTACAATTTACAGATGGTGTTGAATAGTTTTTAAAATTCAATCAAACCCTGCGAAAGTCAAACCATAATAGATAATAGTCAAAAAATAGTCGTCTATCTATAAAATATCTAAAATTATTTAATTATATAATATATAACTTTGAATATTTTATAGATAGAATAATATTTTTTATCTATTATAGTTTGATTTAGGCAGGGCTTATTGAATTTAAAAAAAATAACCAACAATATTTGTGTAATATGTATTCTTAATCCAATGAAAATGAATAAGTATGCATGAAAAATTTTGCACAATTTTGTCGTGTCCAAAATATACCAAAATTATCATGGTTTGGTTTAGGCAAGGTTTAATTGATTTTTTAAAACTAACCAATATCATTTGTAAATTGTAGTCTTAGTTCAACAAAACTAAATACGTATGACTTACAAAGTGTAATGTGCACTATTTATGACAGATGTTAACAGCCTACCTCCACCCTTCGCTGCTGAGCTTTAGTTACCTATATCAAGAATGTGGTGATTGAAAGTCTGAAGATCTGTTGATAATTGTGGATATTTATTTATCTTTCCAACAAGTTACAGTCCAGATTCTGAGTTAAAGTTGTTAAAAATTGCTATTAGTTTCATAATATGGTATTCTACGTCAAAAGCTTATTAATATAAATGTCAGACTTTAAAAAATATATATATAACTCTATAATAGTTTATACTAAACTATTGTCAATAAAACATGGAGGAGATATGACTCGGTCGCCATAGTTACCCGATTTGACGGTACCTTGTTGATTAGTTGTTATAAAAAATAAATAAACTGCATTGCAACTAGGCGAGGACGTGAATGCGTGCTAGAAAAGGGGTCAAATATTGCGCCACTGCGTAGAGGTCCAATCAAAAAATAAACAATTCCACGCAATGAGACCCTTACGTGTTATCCAATATCAGTGAGGAAACTGGTCAGTCTTAATACATTATTAAAAAGGATACAACATTCCGCAAAAATAGTAGTAAATGAATAAGTAAACCCAAAACGTTGAAGACAACCTTCTTCCATCTGGATATTTTATATACTGATATCATATTTATTAAAAATGTACAATCAAAGTATATTATTTTTAAATATTTGCCTTTTGATCAGTGTCATATCTGTTGTCTAATTACTAAGAATTGTTATCTTATCACTGAAATTACAAGCGTTGCCAACAATTTCCTTCCATAGCGCCGGTTAGACGCCCATGCTCTACGACAAGCTTACGTGCGCAAACCGGTTTATATAGGGGACACCCGTGTATATGGACGGGAAAACTGAAGCTCGCGCAAACCAAAAAGCGCTGTAAAAGTTTATAGCGCGCAGGCAAGTCGCTGCCGTGTAGCCGGCGCATAGCTATCCTACGGTGATCTTGATGCTTCGGTCACTGTTAATGCAGTCGCTTTCTTGATGATGTTCATCTTCGAGGCGTACGCCTTCGCAACTTTCTCCCTTTGATGCCACCAGAGATCACTCTTCTCAACAGCCTGATCGGATTTCTTATTTCGGAGAAGTTCTTTTATGTGAAGGTTTTCCAGTATTCCATTACATTTTAACCCTAAAAAAATTAGAATACAAATATAAGGAGTTGTATAAGTGATTTCTATTGTGATATTTTTTAAATTTGGTTAAGTTGGTAAATTCCACAAATATTAAGATCGCCCAATTGCCATTCCGATTTGTGTGTGTGAAATGTCACAGCAGTAGTGTGAAGTTTCCTGCAAATAAAACTGCAATGCAAAGTCGCCTGTAGCTAACATAATCATTGGACCCGGTGATACTTTTTTTTATATCTATTTCAATTTATTTCATTTTGATGTACCAAATATGGCTTTATAATCAATTTAACCCTGACGCAGTTTATAATAATATTCTTTTATCGTCTTAATAATTATATTATTTAATGTGTTCAAAATAAGTTAATTTATATAGTGAGAAAAGACAATATATCATAATGACAATATTGATATCCTAGTTATATAAGGAAACAACTGTTCATAAAATCGAATAATCCTTTCTGCGATTAATCATTAATTCAATTATAAACGAGAATATCTCGGCTGACTATTTGTTAAAATGTAAAATTGTATTGTTCATCATTGCTAGGTTCATTTGAAGTAAATAAAAAATAATTACAAGATAAAAAGAACTTTTTATATACAACGTTTTTAATAAATTTTGTGTTGAACCATATAAACTTGACTTGACTAGCTTAAACGATCAAAAAAAATGTACTTGACATTTCATATTGATTTTTATAGTAACGCACGTATATATTAATAATTTAGTTGCTAGGACCCCAGACCCCTAGCAACCAATAATGGTGTCGAAATAACTTTTCATACAAAACAGAATTAACTGAAAATGAATTCAATTCTACTTAAAGATGGCTAAAAGTATTAAAAGAATGCATTGGCATTGTGTCCTGATATATTCTAAAAGTTTCAAATGTCTAGCTAGTCGGGAAGCTAGTTAAAAATCGATTGCAAGATTTGTGCCGGACAAAGAAGTACCGGATAATTAATAAGAATACGAGCTAAGAAAAACGTTGTAATAAGCATATTTATTTCAAACATCAAGGCAAATTTTCAAGCGCCATTATTGAAGTTATACTTCTTAAGTCGCGTTTGGAAAATCAGATCAGAGTGTATTTTTGGCGTGTGACATGTAACGCATAATTTATTTTTTCACACAAAAAAACACACTCGATTGTATTCGAACCAACGATTGTTCGATTATCAGCCGAACGCACAACCATTACGCCACAGAATGATACTGCAATAGTGATGATTATACAGTATTATAGTTTAGAAATGTTCGGTTGCTAGGCAGCGAATTTATTATTGTCGGCCATTTGTAATTCCTTACGTTAACAAACTATTAAACGTCAGAGTGACAGTTGGTACATTAAAAATGAAAACAACGATAAACCATTATATAATTTAGTAATATAAGTTAAAGTGTATAGAAATAAACCAACGGCGTTAAACCAATAAGCGGTCCTTTTTTCTTGAGTGTGTAATTTAACAAGATAATTAAGAGCTAGTCGAAGAATCTAGTTTATCACAAGTTTTGTTAGGTACGCCAAAGAAGTATAACTTCTAACGCGCGTACATAAGTAGACACCGATTTATCGTAGAACAAGGTGTTTTGAGTTGTTTCCCTATAAATAGAGGAGAATCGATATCTCTTTTTTACTTTAAGATCTTAATTTTCGACCACCACACAGCACTCCTGCCCTTGAGACGTGCAGGTTTTACGATGTCGACTGTCCAAACGACATTTAATTTTATGGCAATTTTTGCAGATATGAAAAAGTGGTTAGATTCAAAGAAATGTTTATGAATGGGAATTTGTATTGGGGCAAAAGTTTACAAATATCTTGTTTGCGAGCAGAAAGTCTGTACGTAGGCTATCCGCTATGGAGCCGTCGATATTTCGATTGATACATAGCTTGCGCCCAGTCAGAGAAACGGAAGAATGAGGCACCCAGCGGCGCGCGGAAAGGGGGGTCTTTTGTGCAAGTTTATCGCAAGTCACGCTCCCCTGCCATCCCTAGTCTTCCCTCCCACGTCTTTCAACTAGAATGCAGTATTGAATTGGTACAAAAATACTCATTAACAATCGAAAATTGCTGTATAGATCAGTGAAAAAAAAACTGTTTGAGGAACGGTTGTCATTGGTAAAATGTCTATTCAGCTTCTTCTTCTTCTTCCACGGCGCTACATCCCGGGGTGGGATTTGGCCTCCTCCACAACCGCTCTCCACTCACTCCGGTCTCTTGCCACACTTCTCCAGTTACCGGGTCTTCCTATATGAAGCCAGTCCACTTCTACGGCGTCAGCCCATCTTCAGGCATTCTCTCCACATGTCCCGCCCATCGTAGTCTTTGGGACTTACAGTATCTTATGATTGTTTGCTGTTCAATCAGCTCTTCTGACTTGTGGCTCATTTTTATTTTGTAGTTCCCATTAAAAAATGTATATTAGACAGTTGAAAAATTACTAAGCTGAGATACAACATGTTAAACCTGGTAATATAATTTTTATTCCAAAAGGTGATGATTAGTCAGGGATTATCGCTTCTTTACAATAAATTTGGTAATTTTCAATAATAACATTTTTTTATTCAACGAATAATTCCACAAAATTTAAGAATGTAACATTCTTTTTATTGAACATACATAATTTTGATAACACTAGTGTTTTAACATTCTTAAATCTTGTGAATTATTATTCATTGAATAAAAAAATAGCTAATTAAATTATTAGAAAGTTCAAGTAAGTTACAACAAAATCTTGGAGTGATCTGTGACGTCGGTTAGCAATTAAAGTAATAAATACCAGCTTTGATTTAAAATACAGAAGTCGATCGCCAATATTAATTCAATTTAGAAAGCCCTTCAGAGAAACAGAGAGTATTGTAAGAGCCACTAGTTAAAATTTGTCGCAATTATATAGGATACCTCAGTGATGTCCCTAGACAAAATGCTGCCCCTTCCTAGGCAGCGCTAAAATGCCGCCTCATTTTTTACAGTATTTTTTATCATCCCTACATGACCCCAATATTTAAGAAATGTGTTGTATGGATACATTACTAACAACATATATACCACTAAATCCAATTTAAATGCCAACTCTACTTCAATAAACAATATTATGAGTCCACGGTTTCAGATACATTTAAAAATACACCTGACAACTTTCAAAACACGCGAGCTAGGTAAGTAAGTACCTATGTAAGTAACCTATAATTTAAAATATAATTCGCAATTCTGCACGTGTCATTGCTGGTCATCAAGGACGTGACTTCCAAGGACAACAGAAGTAAACTAGACATCGCGAAACCGACAAAAACAATACAGTCATGTTAAACCTTTTATGTTAATTCTTAATACATTTTGTTTCCAATCAGTGAGCTGTTTTTTTTAATCGAAGGATATTTTCGTTATTATGTACTAAGTTTAGGTACCTAATTCTATATAATATACCTAATGATTCTCCTCGATTTGCCGCCCTTCAAGTGACTACCGCACCCAAGCGACGCTCAATCTGCCTACCCCCATAGGACGTCACTGAGATACCTATAGCATTGTGGCCAACGTGCATGGCCACGAAACCCGAGAGACGCAGGTTCGATTCCTGTTGGGTGTATTTCAAAAAATATTTTTTCTATCGGTTATATAATAATTTTGATAACGCTTCTGAGAAAATATTATTTTCTCAGAAGCGTTATCAAAATAATATATTATGGTCAATAAAATTTGAATTGTTGATTGCCAAAGTATTTTACTGTGTCTATTAACGGTCCAATCCGGCACTGCTGCCCTGTCCCCCCCCCCGCTTCTGTTTTTCTTGGCCTGTTTGTAGTGACTAATCTATGCGCGATCGGCAGCCCTCAAACAGATAACTGCCAGTACCTACCTACCCTCCAAAGCCTCTAACTTATTTAGTTCCTTCACATCGAGTTAGTATATAGATATTATTGATATGCATATAAAAATACAGGGTTTCATTTTAACGCAACAACAGGTTATGGAGCCTGGTTTAAATTTTGAATCATATAATATAAACACTCCAGCTAGAATAAAACACTTACATATATAATATTAATACTATCGACTGAAGGTACTTGATGGAATTTGAATTTAAATTTTAATGAATTTAAGTTTTGTACTATTCCATTTAAGTCGTTTTTTGCGACCCGGGTTTCGCCTTTCGACATCTTCAGGGGCCGTGTACTGACACTCACCAAAGGTAAACACACACTGGCAACGAACACCCTTAACTCTAGTTTATATAATAAATCAATACAATAAAGTAGGTAAAAATTCCATTACCTACCTATCAAGTTAAAGGTCACAAAAATACAATAAACAAATTATGAATAGTTGAATTGTCAGTAAAAAAACCTAATTTGTAAAAACCCTATCTTTATCTAAAACAATACACTCAATAGCATATTATAATAAATCGTCAAAGCCTAATAATAGACCATTATTTTTCATAAACAATAAAAATACTACACGCAAGAGGTGTAAATCGTCAATTCTAAGAAAAATAGTCATATTTTGGAAACTTATTAATGGAGTTAACCAATGAGATATTAGTCTTTAATAATACTCTTACAAGGTACCTACTTTTTTATAACATTATTTTTAAAACTATACGTATAAACTCACCTAATATAATATATATAAACTCACTTAATATAATATATATGTATATACACATGTATTGTGAGATGACCAGGAATTGGAGTCGGAAATCTTTATATGAAAATTCAGTGGAGTATTTTGACAAAAAAACTGACGCCTTTAATCATATATAATCTTGTATTATGTTATGAGATCAATCGCAAGTAGGGAACCCAATCCCGAGCCAAAATTCTGATCCCGGGATTTTGGGATTACAATTTGACAATCCCGGGATTGGCATTTTTTTCCATTGTTAACCCATAGCTTACGGGCCGCACAAAATTGTGTTTTTGCTTATTACTTTTCAAATGCAAATTAACACGTTAATTACAAAATTAATTAAAAGGGCCCGTAAGCATTGTGATATTAATATAAAAATTTTATATTTACAAATAACATTGATAAAATCGGTGAAAAATAAATCTAGTATAATTTATACTATTAAAGACGTTTATTGTTAATATTGTATACGTCAATCTTGGAAATACATGAGTTTAATGGAGTAAATAATATTGTAATATAAATAATAATGTGAATTTAATATGAGATTCTGTTTCTGATAGTAAAGACTTAATTAATGGGTTAGCGAGATTTAAAATAGTTAAGCAAATCATGGTGTACTTCGTAAATCTAATTAGTCAGCCAAATATGAAACTGCCGTATAACGTATGAGATCATGGTGGAATTACTTTGTTAATAGTGCGAAGCACTGTTTTTTTCTAATCTTTCTCATTTTTATTAATTTATGTGAAAAAATAAAATGAATCGGCAACTTACACATGGGTATAAATCAAACTTCATTCAAACTCAGTTTATTTCTAATGTAGTTATTTGTTATTAAAAGTATTTTTTTCTGTTATATTTTAGTTTTTATTTTATTTTCCATAAAAATTGATAAACAAATCAATCCCAAAAGTTTCAGGATTATCTTTATCAATCCCGGGATTCATAGGTATCGAAAATAGTTCGGGAGTGTTAACAGTATCAATCATCTGGGAGCAATGACGAATATAAATCACTAAATAATTACTAATAATATACATAATTTGAAAACACTAGAAAAAATCGTTTATGTAGAAAAAAAAATACGACGCCCGATAGGACTTGAACCTGTATCTGCTGGATTCGCGCCAGAGACTCCAAAATAAAAACAAGAATGGTATTCTTCAGTTTTTTTGTCATACATACCCGTAACTAAATGCTTATGTTATATGGAGACTGTTCAGCCTCAAATTTGGAGGTAGTTTGCTGATGCATCCAACAAAATTTACATGGTGGAATTCATCTTATCCAATGGTATGGCAAATCGTTCGCGTAAATTTCATTACTCTATAACGTATCAGAGATTCAATAGGTTATTAATATGTAAATTAAACGAAACGGGCAGAGACGTCCCAAGTCAAAATTCCGGCCATAGGCAGCGCCAAAATGCCGCCCCATTTTTTATACTGGATTTTTATCATTCTTTCATGACTCCAATATCTAAGAATTTTATGTTGAATGGATACATTACTAACAAAATATATACCACTAAATCCAATATACAATATTGTGAGTCCTCGGTTTCAGATACATTTAAAAATGCACCTGACAACTTTTAAAACTCGCGAGTGATTGGCAAAAATATTTGGATAAATTAATTAGGTACGTATGCACCTACCTATAATCAAATGTAATTCACAAATCTGCACGTGTCATTGCTGGTCATCAAGGACGTGACGTCCAAGGAAGTAAACTTTTTTTTCGACCATGTCCGAGTGCATGTGCGTGGGCGCGATACCCGAGAGATGCAGGTTCGATTCCTGCTTACTTTTTTCAAAAAGATTTTTTCTATTGGTTATAATATATTTTCTCAGAAGTGTTTTCAAAATTATGTATGTTCAATAATTAGAATGTTACATTCTTAAATCTTGTGAATTATTCGTTAATAAATAGTCAATTAAATATTATTTATTTGTTGATACAACAGCGTTTTCCAGAGTTCGCAATAGATAGAATTAATGACATATCGTATATTTTAACAAGTGTTTTGTATTTTAAAATAAATCCGCTTGAAATAATTATTTATTGAGTTGTCACATGAATCCATTGGTCACGACCCTCTTTCATGGTGACCATGTTGCCTGTCACACACTTTCAGTATACATATTATTCAGTTTGATGATCCAATGGAATAACGTGAAAATTCCACAAAAGAAATCAATGAACAAGGAAGCATACAAGAAATATTTTTCGATATAATAGATTTTTTATAGACAGCAATAATTTTCATTTAGATCAGATATTACAGACGCCTACAATTACCGTATAATATTTATTATAAGATAATAACAAAAAAATAAAACTGACTTTTTTACTGTTCATGAAACAAATTTGCAGTACCTATATGAAATATGTTCATTATTTAAAAAAAAAAAACTGTTATTTTCTGCTAATCTTACTTATTTAACGACCCGACTCACCCCACTGGGCTGTTTTGACGGCTAGATCTCTAAGTTAGAGCCTTCGTACCCCCTAAACCTTATGGAGGCCATGTATATATATGTATACAATGATATTATTATTACTTACTTAGAGATAATTAGGCGCGTAGACCCCTTGAAAGTACCGTACCGTTTTGAAAAAAAAAATCGGTTAGGTACATGTTCAAACACGCGCGTTAACATTATCTTACTCCCTACTTCATTTATCGTTTATCAATTTATGGCTACGGCTGTATGTTTTAGCTTAGTCACTGGGAAATGCCAATAGAAATGGCGTATTTAAAAAAAATACTACATTATTCGTAGGTCAATAATTATTATAAAGCAAACATTATTCCTAAAATGTTCATCACATTTGAATGGTCAAAGGCATAGCTTATAATCAGTATCTTTAAATGTGTAAATCTTGCCCATTTTTTGAATAATAAAATGCCTAATTATTGTCAAATTTGGGATCACAGAGATTATCAATATAATTTTTTATTGTAAATATTTCACTATAATAATGTCGACATAAATCACCACTTCACATGGACGTACTGAAATATGACTATATTCTAAAACATTAGAGTGAGAGGTTTAAAAGAATACTATTTATGTAATAAAACTACTTTATGCAGTCATCAAATGTTTAAAATAAATATAAAGGATAATAAGGCTTCAAAATTATGTCAATAGATTATCTACAACGTTTAAGGAATGTCTAGGATCATGCTTTCAAAATAGCATAAAAGCTCCATTTTGACGTACGCTGAGCATGTGGGCCGTTAAGACACGCCTAACTAAATTAGTAACTTTGGTGTTTATTTTCAAGTTAATCCAGATGTTTCTGCATCGAGCTTTAATTTATAGTATTTAAAAAAAAATGGAGTTTTTTACGATAAGTCTACGGCCTGGTCGACGTGCAACTCAAACGCATAAGCGCGAAATATATTACGGTGCATGTCGCGTACTATCACGCGACGTCACAGTAAACTGGCGCTATGGGAAAAAAGTGTGTTTTGTCATTTTTCTTGAAGTTTAAAATGTTATCAGACTAATACTCCCACTCCGTAGCACATTTTGAACCTTTAAACGAACATTGTCAGTTACCAAAATTTGCCGAAATCAACAGAATACCAATGAGGTCACCTCACGTTGTACTGCACTGCAACTAAATGACTCAATGAACGTTTTTTATCATTTTATACATGCTTACACATTTTCGACTCATGTCAAAATCGCGTGTTTTTTGTTTTTAGCGGTTGGCACTATATATATATTTTCTATAAGAATGTTGTCAATTATCTTTGGTCTGCAAGTTGGGTTTTGTTGAAAATATTATCTATGGATAATATATTGCGAGTAATTTTAACGTACGCACGCACGCGTAGAAACTGTTGAAATTAATTGAAATTAGCACGAATAATGAATAGTAATACAAAATACTAATACAGTAAAGTTAGCACGCTCCATCATTGAATTTATAGAGGTGGTGATCGTTCAAAATTTTCTGCAAAATGACGAAACCATAGACAAAATTTGTCGCCGTGACAGTGTGACAGTACGTGACGTGCATCTCAATATAATCACAACTTTAACCGTATAAACGTATAACCAAAAAAAGACATTGTCTACGAACATTTTCACACACAGTTGTATGTTTGAGTTGCGCACGCCGCTCAATGCTTCACCAAATGCTGTCCACTCAGGCCTACACTAAAGTACATACTTGAATTATTTTGATTCATGTATTTTTTGCATTGTTAATTGAGTCACTTTTGAAATGTACTCAATATTATCAGCTGGTATTTCAGTGTCCAGTATAATAAATGTTCATAGTGGTGCGGAGTGCGGGTCAACAGCGTCCTTAGTCATTTGGCCGACGTCCAAGCGGCGTCACTACCTACGCCGTAGCACGTCGTAGAGGATCGTAGAGGCAGGAGCGTATCAAGAGATAATTATATCAACACAATGTAATTTTGCAGATCTTTATGTGGAATGTTGGTATTGTTTTTAAGATCTACCATAATAGTTATTCAAATATAATCTCTGAGTCAAACATGGCTCATTTGATTAAATTATTGTGTATATCAATCGAGCAATCAAAGAGACTGCGTATGGTACGTTGTTATGTTCTCTCAATTGTTTTCTATTGTATGGAAGTATGGACGTTAAACCAAGAGATGTCACGGAGACTTGAAGCTTTCGAGATGTGGCTGTATAGACGCATCATCAAAATTCCTTGGACTGAACAGGTGACCAATGTTCAAGTTCTCAATCTAATGGGAAGGACCGAAAAGTTCTTCGTAGTATCAAAACCGGGAAACTACAGTACCTCGGCCACATTATGAGAGAACAAAGGTACAGCATTCCCCAACTTGTCATTCGAGGAAAAATCAATAGTTAGGATAGCAGAGGACGGCGCCGCATTTCGTGGCTTAAGAACGTCCGTGATTGGTACGAGTGCAGCTCCACTGAACTGTTCCGGGTGGCAGAAGACAAATGTAAGATTGCCTTGATGGTGGCCGACCTCCGCTAGGGGATGGCACAATACGAAGATGATTGTTTATATATATAATTAAATACTGAACATCAATGACATTAATATGGACGAATCATCTGGAAAAGAAAATGACACTCACTTTATTGTCGGGTCTGCCGAATGGCATAATCTGTTCTAACGCCATTACAATAAAGGTGATATTGCTATAAATTCCTGATGCTTTTTGTTGGGTCTGCCGAATGGTACGGTTCAAACGGGTTCGCTCAAATGAACATTGACATTAGAAACACTGCTCTAACGCCATTACAGTAAAGGTCATATTGCTATAAATTCCCGATGCGTGATATCGCATAATGGAAATTGCTTGACGTCTACCTATACATGCGAATGCGCGAATTTACTTGCTAGCTACTGTATTGAGTGCGTCGTCCATTAATAATGGCATTGCTGAAAATATATAATTTGAAAACACCTCAGATATATATACCTACTATAAAAAAATCACATTTGAAAAAATACGATGATCGACGGGATTTGAACCCGTATATCCACTGGTGTTGCGCCAATATGCTTTAACCAATTAAGCTACGAACCTCCTACCTAATTGCGATAATTTAAACTTGTAGGACTTACATGAAATTCTTTCGAGTTTCTCCTAGATTTTTTTTCTAGTAGGTATATATCTGAGGTGTTTTCAAGTTATGTATGTTCAATATATGGAACATTCCCAAATCTTGTGTATTATTTGTTTAATAAAAGAAATCGTTTATTAAAAATATGCAAATACGTTGAGAATTTTACGAAAGATATAACTTTAAAACTTCGATGGACGATGGTATGCATGATATAAATTTCTCACATTAGGTTACATGTAAATTGTACGTATGCTATTCATCGTGGGACACTAATTATTCGTGCGCCGCAGTACGTCAAACATGAGTTCGTATAACATTTTATCAAATGACGAGTTCTTCGTTGAACATTCACCGTGGAATACATTTGTACGTATCTTGCAAAATGCGGCGATAGTTGGCAAATAGTACTGTTCTAGTTAGATTAACCCATACCTGACCTAACCTAGTAAAGACATCTCCACATGTTGTAGCATACGTACAAATATACTCCACGGTGAAATGTTCAACGAAGAACTCGTCATTTGATTAAATGTTACACGAACTCATGTTTTATGTACTGCGGCGCACGAATAAGTGTCCTGCGGTGAACTGTTTACGTACAAATTTCTGGATACGGAACTAGTATGGAACGCATTTAGGATTCTGACTAGTATCTTTAAAAGTGACAATATATTTTGTATTAAGCGTAAATACGGTGATGCAACAACTAGTGTGAGGCTCCATAAGCCATCTTGCAGGCTTCCTATTAGCAATATTGTCCAAGAAGGCAACATAACCTCACCGGTAATTCTTTACCGCTACTTTGGAAAATAAATTTAGGGGACTTGACTGTAAAATAGTTTAATTGACATTAAAGGCGCGTACCTAAGTCACATGTACTTTGCAGACGACATTGTTGTCTATGCAAATGATCCAGAAGATTTTTAGACCATCATACAGAAGCTTGCAGAAATGAAAGCCGCAAAGTAAGTTTAAAGAAATAATTACAAGATAAAAAGAACTTTTTATATACTTACCACGTTTTTAAATTTTCTGATGAATCATATAAACTTGACAATTCAATGTACCTATTAATAATTTAGGACAAATAAGGCAATTGTCAACAAATCATTTTTTTGCTTTTTTACAACAAACAAACAAACAAATATAGAATACTGAAATGTCATTTTGATTTACATAGTAACGCACGTATATATTAATAATATAGTTGCTAGGACCACCCCCTTAGCAATCAATAATAGTGGATTGGATTATGGATTTCTTCCGAAATAACTTTTCATACAAAACAGAATTAACTGAAAATTAATTCAATTCTACTTAAAGATGGCTAAAAGTATTAAAATAATGAATTGGCACCGTGTTCTGATATATTCTAAAAGTTTTAAATGTCTAGTTAGTTAAAAATTGATTGCAAGATTTGTACTGGATAAACAACCACCGGGGTAAACAAGAATACGAGCTAAGAAAAACGTGGTAAAATGTCTCTAAGACAAAAGTAATGGTAAACTGCTTTGCTGAACCTAAAGCCAATCCTCATCAATGGCACTCGAATCAAGCAGGTCAGAAACTAAGTTTATCTCGTACAACTATTGTCAATTGATATTACGTATGGCACGATTACTCGCAGAACCAAACTGGCGTGAAGTGCATCTAGGGGTCTGAATAGTATCTTTAAAAGTGACATCCCATTATGTTATAAGCAAAAATTGTTCAGCCAATACGTGCTTATAGACCTTTAATATAATCTAAATCTAAAAATTACAAGTATTGTAACGCGGCATGTAAAGGTGCATGTTGTCTATAACGCGGAAAGAGTACAAAAGAAACCAATGGATAAACATGTAAACAAAAGTACGCAATGTGATAGAGATCGCTAAGCAGATTAAATGGTAATGTTTTTTGGCAAATGGACAACCGCTGGATAAATTCGGTCAAACAGCCTTACCCAAGAGACACCCATGCCCGGAAATTTGTACGTATGCAGTTCGCCGTATAACACTTCACCGTGAAATGTTGTATCGGAAATAATATGGTCGTATATTAAAGATCATCCAACCTCTTTGGGTCGTATAGTACTGTAGTACGTATTCTTGTCGGTTTACAGTTTACAGGAAGCCAGCGGCAAACAGATTTTGAAAATAGCCAATATGGATACATATAAGTTGTACGTATGCAGTTCATCGTGGGACACTTAATCGTGCGCCGCAGTACGTGAAACATGAGTTCGTATAACATTTTATCAAATGACGAGTTCTTCGTTGAACATTTCACCGTGGAATACATTTATACGTATCTTACAAAATGCGGCGATAGTTTGCAAATAGTACTGTTCCAATTAGATTAACCCTAACCTAACCTAGTAAAGACATCTCTACATATTGTAGCATACGTACAAATATACTCCACGGTGAAATGTTCAACGAAGAATTCGTCATTTGATTAAATGTTACACGAACTCATGTTTCACGTACCTACTGTGTCGTACGAATAAGTGTCCTGCGGTGAAATGTTTACGTACAAATTTCCGGATACGAGCCAATGTACTGGATTATTTGTTAGGTTAGGTTTTCATTATTTAATTCATGAATTTTGCCAAAATCTGCTATAGAAATTTTATCATTAATAATCACATCCGGATCTGTTAAGAGTACAAATACTTCCGATTCTTTCCTTTTTAGAGAATACATCAATCATAGTTTGGCTATTGATATCTGGATTTTATTATATGACCAAAGGGTAGTTATTTCATTCAATACACTACGTTTTTTAAATTTTCCCAGCAAATATTACACGTTATTATCCTCAACAGAGAGGTTACTAGTACATTGATTCGAATTCGTCTTCTAGGGTCATCTCTGTATAGAATATTAACGTCACCTTACTATTAAGACCTCGTAAGTCTGATATCATGAAAAAATGAAGTTTGTTCAAAGAAAAAGTTTTAAACAAAAAAACATTTTAAACCATAATCAAAACCTCGGTTTTCTAGGTCTAGACTAGTATGCTGTCCATCTATCGACAAATTTTGAAAACTCATAGGTCTCGTGGTTTCAAACATGGAATTAAAATCTCGTATTTCACAACCAGTGTTAGCAGATTGGTCAATAATTAGGTGTTTAAAATATTGTATCCATTACGTTTTTTTCTTCCCCTCAACATTCTTCTCAAACATACTTACGAGGTTTTAATAGTAAGGTGACGATAAGTCAAAATAAAATGCTAATATAAAAAAATATGACAGCTACAAACTCTTAATTAATGACGAAAATTGCATTACATTCATTATTGCCATCTATTAAATTTCAATTTTCCTTTAATTATGTAGATATTTTTTTGATTTAGATACAATACAACTAATATAAAAACTGCAGAATATTGATTGATAATTATCAATTAATATTTTATAAACAATGCTTTATCAATGCTTAACTGAATCAATGAAATCATTGTGGATACAGTACAATACTGTGAATACTGGATTCGTATTTTTTTTATTAACATGTTAAGAAATTCGTATATCGTAGTTATGCATGTGCTCCATTGACAAGCCAAAAGTCCGATTTGTCTATGACTCTATGCTCTGCTACTGACCAACGGACGATCAACGAATGAGTAAAAAGTCGAATTCTGACAGTTGTTGTGATCGTTAAAAATTTCGTAATGTCTTCCGATAATCCTGAAATATTATGTTATTTACCATTTAAATAATACAGGAATGAAAACAACACAACAAAATTTCATAAATTCAAATAAACACGTAATTGATAAATCTCTAATTTTCTAATATGGAAAATTAACACACTAATCAATAAGCCAAATATTAGTATAATTGTAATGTATTTTCTCAGCGGGAAGCTTATATGTACTGGTAGAATCGAAGGTGTTGAAAAAAGCCTTCTCCTATATATATAGAGATAGAGTCTAAATATATGAAATTAGAGCAAAATAGGACGTCTTGACGACTAATTAAGTTACCTACAAGTGACTCTCTATTGCAGATATTTTTGAAGAGAACTTCACGTTAGTTACTACTGTTTATGACATATCGCTATAATTTCAGATTCATCCAATTATATAACTACATACAGTGGCGCACCCAGGATTTAATATTGGGGGGGGGCAAGGAGGAGAATGTAAATTAGTCCCATAGGATCTTTTTCTTCTTCACAGCCTAATTTCTCGTTTATCGGTCTTTTGTCTATTGCACTCGGTGTACCTACACCATGGTCCCCATATCTTGAAACGGACCCTCAGGCTACGATATTTGGCGGCCCCCCTACCTACCGCTAAGATTAAAGGCAGTGTGAAACACTACATTAACGTTCTTCAAATTGTCTTTCAGTTCAAATTAAGGGTACTTATACAGTGAATTATTGGCGATTTTTAATACATCTACTTTAATAATGGAGCTGTCGAGTATCGACACATAATAATTAAAAAATATATTGCACAATTATATAAGTAATTGAAAATGTTCATGGCCATGAAGCATAATAGCGCCGCAGGCGACTTTTTTACTATTAAAGCAAATTTATGATGTGTGTTTATCTCACTTATCTGGTCAACCCGACACGCCGGGCCCCCCACAGCTCGGGCCCCCAGGCTAGAGCTCTATCAACCCTCCCCAGCCATGACCTTCACCACTCCGGAATTCGGGTGGACACCGAGAATTTTTTGACAGTTCCATTAGGGTTTGTGTTTCTAAAAAAAACTGACATTAGTGTTTTGAAATTATTGTGTTAGAAATTAAAATCTAAGAAATTTTTCTAAAAAGGGTGCTGGAGAATTATTACAAATCATTTTTTTGCCGTGTTTTTATTTGTCTAAGCCCAAAGGTATGGTTTATTGGCTTTCAATTTCAATGTTTGAAATCATTCTGATAATTTTCATTTTTGGGGGGTGCCAGGGCCCCTTGGCCCCCCCCTGGGTGCGCCACTGACTACATACCTGATTATATTTGCAGATTCTGCCAAAATAAGTCTTGTAGACTTAAAGTCATAGGATAGGCTAATAATTTGTAATTAATTTAGACTATATTTTGACATTTCACGCATCTTATATTATGTTTCCTTATGAAAGCGGACATATTTGAATATAGAAATTAGCCAATAGAAGAAAAAATAATGAATTTATTACCAATACAACCACAAGTACAATCGTTTGATTCAACAAATTAAATTACTTGAAAACACATCAGATAATAATACTATACCCACTAGAAAAGATGATATTTGAAAAAAATACGATGCTTGACGAGATTTGAACCCGTATATCCACTGGTATCGCGCTAATATGTTTTAACCAATTAAGCTATGAGCCTCGTATCAATTCCGATAATTATACTAGCAGGACCTACATGAAATGCTTATCAAATTGCGTTATTATTGACTATCGGGTTTTGTGTTTTAAATCAAGGAATATTAATTACCTTAACTGCTAACTGGCGTCCAGCTCTTGCCAAATATTTAGTTATAACGTCTACTTATTTTTGTTGAATGAAAGAAATAGTTTATTTAAAAATTGTTGGAAAATTCAAATAAATTTCAGCTATTTCAGTTCAGTAGTCAAGCAAATTCAGGTATTTTTTTCAACTGTGATTTTTTCTA
The DNA here is from genome assembly GCF_057557595.1 of Rhyacophila brunnea. NCBI lineage: Eukaryota > Metazoa > Arthropoda > Insecta > Trichoptera > Rhyacophilidae > Rhyacophila > Rhyacophila brunnea. The sequence continues at coordinate 9,383,605 of NW_028232904.1, read as the reverse complement.
GTGGGTATTATAAATCTTAGGTATTTTCAAGTTATGTATGTTCAATATATGGAATGTTACATGCTGAAATCTTGTGAATTATTCGTTGAATAAAATAAATGGTTTAATAAAAAAAATTAATTGCCTTTGGAATTCTTAATAATATATATATATATATATTTTAGAATTTTTAATAAGCATGTTCCTTGCTTTTTCGTACAAAGTGGTTGTTAGTAATTTTGAACAATCAGAAACACCCAGGCTTTGAGAAAAACACATAAATATTGTGTGTCCTGACCGGGAATCGAACCCATGAACACTCGGGTGGAAGGCAAGCGCCTTACGCACTGCACCACGAGAGCCGCCTAATATATAATATTATATTATATGACTATTCTATTATTCTATCTAGTCCAAACCATTTGGGTAAAACTATACGACATTTTTTATAGGATTTGTTTTAATATATAATTATGTTTCCTTGGTTGTGCCAAATTATGTATACCTATATGTATAGTTAGTAGATGTCTTTCTTTGTTCAATAAATAAACCTAAATGAAATCACAATAATTATACAGCGCGCATAAATTGACTGCCAAAATATAATATGAACGGATTGAATAAATTAACACCCCTTCCTTATCCCAAACCGTGATAATAGCAACACAGGTGTTTCACCTCTTACCGATTTGGCTTTCCGTCATACATTTTGGCGAAGCATTATTCGAAAGGAGAGGGGGTTGGGGGTTTATAAACCGGCTGCTAAAATTACGCTTCTTGACGCCGATTTACCTCCCCGATTTGCCGCCACCCTGCCGCTGTAACTGAACGCCACCGACCGTCTTTCCCGCCAAAAGCCTCAAATTCCGACGTCATACCGGATGTGCCGCTCGCGATCGAACCCTTTCTGGAAGGATCTGGGCTTATGAATATCGGAGTAACACTTCTTCCGCAGTAGTGTGGAATTGCTTCAGACAATGTCTGCAGCCCTATGTTCTAACTAGTGATATCAAGTCACCCGACGACATGACGCAATTGTGACGTCAGCCAATACACGCTCGAGGCAAGCCGCCCAACACACACTGCTCACCATAGATATTATTACGCTGAAACACCTATTTGTGTATGGGGACAATGAATAACGCCAGCATTTGACTAGCGTTATTTTCTCGAATGCTATTATCACTCCGGTAGTACGTCACAATGATGTCATATGACGTCATGTCGACCGGGCGACTGGGACTTGCAAGTTCTAACATAAGGCCCCTGGCGTCTCAACGTCACGAAATGGAGCGCCCAGTATCAAAGTGGGCCAAAGGTACCTTGATGTTTTTTACAGGAAGGGTGAAAAACTGTAGTTAGTAATATACGATATTCCGATGATACTGTTCTGATTGCTGATAGCTTAAAGAGTTTACATCAACTGGTAGAAAAGGTTAATGAGGTCAGTAATTCTTACGGTTTAAAAATTTAACCTCAAGAAAACAAAACTGTTACTAGTATCAAAAATAGCGACACCAGACACCAACACAAATTTTGTCATTAACAGCGAACCAATCGAGCGTGTGACCCATTATGAATATTTAGGTATATGAGTCAATGAGAAATGGGACCAGTCTCAGGAAATAAAAACCAGAATTGAGATCGCAAGGAGTGCTTTTCTCAAAATGAGACGCCTCCTTAGCAATCGTGACCTTAACCTAGGTCTGAGACTGCGTATGGTACGTTGTTATGTTCTCTCAATTCTTTTATATGGTATGGAAGTATGGACGTTAAACCAAGAGATGTCACGGAGACTTGAAGCTTTCGAGATGTGGCTGTATGACGCATCCTCAAAATTACTTGGACTGACCGGGTGACAAATGTTGAAGCTTTCAATCGAATGGGGAAGGACCGAGAAGTTCTACGCAGTATCAAAACCAGGAAACTACAGTACATTGGCCACATTATGAGAGGACAAAAGTACAGTATTCCCCTACTTGTCATTCAAGGAAAGATCAATGGTAAGCGTAGCAGAGGACAGCGCCGCATTTCGTGGCTTAAGGGGGGACATGCTCGTCGAAGGTCAAAATTGAGTTTTTATTGTACTCCCTACTTTAATTATAGTTTGTCAATTTATTGCTACGGCCGTATGTTGTAGCTTAACCACTGGGGAATGACAAAAGAAATGGCGTATTTCAAAAAAACACTACGTTATTTTTACGTCAATAATTATTATAAAGCAATCATTATTCATAAAATGTTTATCACACTTGAATGGTCAAAGACATAGCTTATAATAAGTATCTTTAGAATCATCTTCAAATGTGTTAATCTTGCTGATTTTTTTAATAATAAAATGCCTAATTCTTGTCAAATTTGGGATCACAGAGATTATCAATATAATTTTTTATCGTGAATATTTTACAAAAATTATCTCGTAATAAATTATACTAATAGTTTTATAAATACGTTTAAAAATTAATAAATGTAAAAAATCTTAAAACCACTGCACAGTTATGTACCGAAATATGACTATATTCTAAAACATTAGAGCGAGAGGTTTAAAAGAATACTATTTTATGTAACAAAAATACTTTATGCAGTCATCAAATGTTTAAAATAACTATAAAGGCTAATAAGACTTCAAAATTATATAAATAGATTATCTATAACGTTTAGGGAGTGTCCAGGATCATGGTTTGAAACTACGATAAAAACTCAATTTTGACCTACGACGAGCACGTGGGCCGTTAAGAATCTCCGTGATTGGTTACGAGTGCAGTTCCACTGAACTGTTCCGGGTAGCAGATGACAAATCGATGATTGCCTTGATGGTGGTTGACCTCCGCTAGGGGATGGCATAATAATAAGAAGAATACTTTTGACAATGTATATTTAAGTAAGTATCATATTTTTCCTAATCCTCCTTGCTGAATACTTTTAAATAGTAAATTTAAGATCATGTGTCAATCCTTAATGAGAACAGAACTTTTCGCTCGCCGTAAAATGCTGCAAACTATTGAATATTCATAGAACAAAAAGGATTGTTATTATTACATTTAATTATTTACATTGACCATAATATGTACATTTATTTTCATCTCCGAAATAACTAGTCGACGCAGGATGACAGTAGTGGAAAAGACTCAAAGTAGTATTATTTTCGACATGTTGTTTGCTGATCTGATTAATGAGTTAAGACTTTTTTCAAGTGGAAGCACTATTTAAAAATCAAGTCACATTTGTGAGTCATCGAAGGGTTGTTTCACAGAGAGGCAGTGAAGTGTCATGGAATGCAACGTTCTGTCTGAAACGAAGACAATAGAATGTTCGAAGGTGCCTTTTCAGAAAGATTCACCAAATCGTTGGCGATTCAGAAGTGAAGTCATAACTAGAACTGTATTGCTTTTTGTCACTTTGCAGTTTACGTATTTCATTTTAGTTGAAAACATTTTATTTAGTTTTTCGTGAATTTATAGAAATTAAAAAAAAAACAAGTTACGTTATTAACCCACGATGGCCGTGTGGCCTATAGCGTCGTGGGTCCCAGGTTCGAATCCTGGGTCTGGCAAGTACAGTCATATTGTTTTTCAATTTATGTATGAGTCAGAGTATAGACCTAATAGGTTGAGCGAGTGGCTGACATCAATTTCTCGTAAAAACAAACATCCACTCTGTGGAGGCCCATATTATGATCTTATTAGTATCGCACATGGTCAAAATAAAAATAACAAAAAATGAGTGTGTTCAACTCAACATATATAGTTTGAAAACACCTCAGAAACACGTCATATTAGAAAAAAATATTTTATGAAATATGACGCCGGACAGGACTCGAACCTGCATCTTTCGCATAATTCACTAATAGTCATGCAACTGAAACGCTTCTCTAATATCACTAATTATTGACGATTGAGTTTTGTGGTTTGAATCAAGGTACAAAAATAATAGGTTGGTAATTTTGTCGATCCACGATGGCTGAGTGGTTTTGCGTCAGGTTTATAATGTAAAGTCGTGGATCGCGGGTTCAAATCCCGATTATGGAAAATTCAATTTTTAATGTATGTTTAGACGCAGAATATGGGCCTAATAGGTTCAGTAGCTGACATCTATCTCTCATAAAAACCAAAATTTGTAAACCTCCACTCTGTGGATAGGTTTCATCTTCTTAGGATTGAACAATTCAACAAAACAACATTGTAAAAAAATCGTTGTAATTAGGTAGGGTGCAGGTGGGTTAATTGGTAGAGCACATTAGCCGGAATCCGTTGGATGGAGCTTCGAGTCCTGGCCGGTACCATATTTTATTCAAAGATTTTTGTCTAATATATAATGCCAGGTACTCATTAGCGAGCCGTAACTATGGCCCACAGAACAGATTAATAAATATACATGTAAAAACCCTCGACATGGACCAAATTTATGAAGCAGGGTAGTTTATGGCCTAACCGTCATAAAACCCAACTAAAAAAAACCGCGTCGACTGTTCCCAAAAATTGAAAGGACGTTACATAAACCATTAACGAAGCAAACTAAAATGTATATTCTTTAACTCGTGTTTAACAATTAGTGTATCCCATATTTTTCCACACTCGAGATCTCTAACTTATTATACTACACGTCTTGTAAGCCAGTTCTCAATAGTTTTGTGTTCCCTGTTGTGACCGTTTCAGATACAGTAAACAGTATGGACGCCAAATAAATAATTATTTTGCATCTAGAGTTGGTAACAGTATCAGCGCATTTATTCTGTACACAAGACTGCTATTGGCAGCTATCGAAGGTAGTTTTTCATATTATTGTATCAAAATATTAGTACTTATTGTAACAATAAGTGCTATGTTTTAACAGCACCTCTCTTGACAGTGCTAAATTTTATAGCAAGATAGACAGTTTTGACTGTTTAGATGGCTAACTTATTGTAACAATTATAATACTTCGATACAAACAGAATATGAAAAACTACCGCCGATAGCAGCCTTGTGTATATAATAGATTCGCTGCAACGGTTAAAATTACAGCTCGCTAATGAGTACCCGGCTTTATATGTTTCTGTTGTGTTTTAATTTTTGTATGTTCAATAAAGAATGTTACATATATCAATATTTTATTTAGAAGTACGATATTTCAGTATGTACATGTATGTGAATTATTAACATGGTCGATTCTAAGTGGTGAATATCCTCCTTCACCTAGTGATACTTTCCGCGGTATAGTTGTCAAAAATCAACAATCATTATTTTATTGACTTTGGTGATACAATTTCGCGACCCACGGCTTCATACTTATACATAGATGGGCGATTTAGACACAAGGTCAACGTGGGTGCTAAATCAGATAAATCCTGTGAAAAAATGAAGAAATCGTGGGCAGAATATGAACTTCACGTAAATACTACAATTCTTAGTAATGAGGAAACGATACATACGATATATTTTTTACAACGTTTTTCTTAGCTCGTACTCTTGTTTGTCCGGTGGTTGTTTATCCAGTACAAATCTTGCAATCGATTTTAACCAACTTCCCGACTAGCTAGACATTTGAAACTTTTAGAATATATCAGAACACGATGCCAATGATTTCTTTTAATACTTTTAGCCATCTTTATGTAGAATTGAATTCATTTTCAGTTAATTCTGTTTTGTATGAAAAGTTATTTCGGAAGAAATCCGTAATCCAATCCACTATTATTGGTTGCTTATTATTGGGTGGTCCAAGCAACTAAATTATTAATATATACGTGCGTTACTATGGAAATCAAAATGTCATTTCAGTATTCTATATTTGTTTGTTTGTTGCAAAATAGCAAAAAAATGATTTGTTGACAAATTGCCTTATTTGTCCTAAATTATTAATACATAGAATTGTCAAATTCATGTGATTCAACATAAAATTTAAAAACGTGGTAAGTATATAAAAAGTTCTTTTTATCTTGTAATTATGTAAATGTGCATTTGTCTGATTAATAAATATTGAAAATATTAAAGACGTAAAAATATTTTAGGATTAATAAAATATAATTTTCTACGGTGAATTATTGTTTCATGTGGCAAATTTTTCGTAAATCTCACTATCGACGGGTTATAACCCGGTCCCACCGTATCACTATCACGCGACGCTAACATCTGTACCGCTTGAATTAAATTAAAACCCTTCAAATATTTACACTCGAAAATAAAGATAATATTTAAAAACAAAAATGCATAATATCACTTTTTTGGCAGTATGAGGCTAGCGTATCTGAATTATTGTAGGGGGTCGCGTGCGCGAGAACGGGACGGAGCTATGCGGAGCGAGAGAGACGCCACCAGTCTGCTTGACCCATAAACCCAAATTCACCTGCTAAGCCTGCGTTTTCTGCTAGCGCTTTTGTCACATCGTTACGATTTTGTTTTATTGGTCTGCCGTCATAGACAGCATTTATTTGTTTATTTATAAACAGCGTGTACACATGCTAAATAAAACAGATATAACAATAACAGAATATCTATCATTAAATTGGAAATAAAAAAGAAAAACCACAAAAAATAAAGTTAGCATATTATATTATTATGAAAAACAAGTTAAGTAGGTATGTTAAGAACATGTCGAACTTGGTTATCACGAGGAAGATGGGACCGACTGAATTTCGTTATAAGCATTACTCGTTATATCGTCATATAACATTTTTCGCGTCACGTTGTATTTAACCATAGAACATAAAAAATCTGAAAACCATCGTAAAAATCTCCGAAATAAGCATGGCATTCATAAACTACAAAAGAAGCTGTTTATTGTAATGAACGCTGGTAGGTACCTACTGACTTTACAAAGCTTGGATTTGTAGATGCAATTTCAACCATATTCGTGGATACTTTTTCAATGTTTATTTATTTATTTATAAAAAAGAGTGTCGGCGAAAATACCAATTAGGTACTTAGATACTTAACTAGTGTCATAAACTTAATCCGATCCCGGCGGCATCAGTCTAGTTAACTACCCAGTCGAATTTTATTGCTTACGGTCGAAAATGTTGTTTTAAAACGATCTATACATTAACAGTTTTTCTCGGTATAGCCGAGAAGTAGCTCTTTATAAAAGTTCAAGAAAATCATAAACTAAAATGTCAACGAATGTTTCCTCATTACATCCGAGATCTCGCTCTTTCCGTGATCGTCATAACCAAGTTCGACTGTATATCATTTACTAAAGTGATTTAGTGTCTGAACGGAGGTATTAAACATGTCAATAGAATAACTATTCGAAAGAGAACGTTGGGTATTGAAAAATGAATTAATAGTAGTCGGCTTTCAAAAAATCAACGTAAAGGGGTCATACTTTGTAATATATCTTATGGGAACACTAGTGGATCATAACTCGATAGTTCAGAGAGGTCAAAGATTTAATCTATAGTTTTAACATAATCAAAGGGTCAACTGTTGGTTGCCTTGGTAATTAACAATTATTTCAGATTGAGGTGTGAGTATCTAATGAGCACATTGATATATAAGTAAAAATTAGTTTTTACTTATACAATATATTATGTATGTATGCGTGAAACAATTTTTAAATATGACATAACTAATTTTTATGAAAAGTTATGCGCATTTTATATCTAACATTGAATACTTATATATGATATTAAAATTATCAGGTGTATCTTTCAATATAATATGTAACCATTACAAATTAAAAACGCATTATTTTGTTATGCACCCATTTTATAGAAGGTTAAAAAAAACAAACGAATACCTATTCCATCTTCTGTCACTTGAATACAAAATTTGTTAACATGCCAATGTGATATCAGAAAGTGTAATTTTTAAAACGTGTTTTTGTTTATTGATTGGTATACATTTTATAACCTATCGGGTGGCTTAGGAATTTTTGATTCATATTTTTCTGTCTACAGATCTAATTAGATCTGCAAGCTGTTTTGAATTAATTCAAATACATTACAACAGTATATTAGACAATCACATCGAAGTAATTTGACATACCTGCAGGCATGTGCTAGTACCTATTATTGGTTCAGTAGAATAAGTAGGGTGCCCTAATAATTTTTTAAATATACTTTCTTTCTCGACTTATGATTCATTTTTATTAAGGTTTTTGGTGGGTATAGAACAAAGAATTTTAAATAGTTGCCTATATATTTCCCTGACCATGTCCGATCCTAATAAGATCATATGGGCCTCCACAGAGTGGAGGTTTTGTATTAACAGATTTGTTTTTACGAGAAATGGATCTCAGCCACTTGCTCAACCTATTCGGTCCATACTTTGAATCACACACAAATTAAAAAAAAACAATATGTGTACTTGCCAGACCCAGGATTCTAACCTGTGACCCACGACGCTACAGACGGATGCTTAAGCCGCGTGGCCATCGTGGTGCATATATTATTCCACCTTTATATACTATTAAAACCAAAAAAAATAATTTACACTATACCGATTTTATTTTTCACTGCTTTAACTTAAATAACAAATCTCACACGGCGTAGGGAGTAGTTCTGGATACCTAATACCCATCGTTATTATTTTATTTGAATATTTTATTTTAACTGGTATTTTAAACACATTATTAAACAAGAGACAAAACAGTAATACTAATAATGAATAGTTAATTGAAAATGACGCCATATTGACAGAATAATCACAGAAGACGCCACATCAAGGAACACAAAATTATTAGGAACTGTCTTACCCTACTAGATGAGGTAGGTATAACAGGCTAAATATCTTGAGAGTAGAAAAATATGGGATAACCTTAAACACGTGTTAAAAAATATGCTATTTTCAATGTTGATAATAAGCATTTAAGTTTTTCACGTTAATGTAACATTCTTTCAATATTTGGAAGCAATCGACGTAGTTTTTTTTACTTGGGATTTATGGTGGTCAGGCCATACACTACCCTGCTTCAGAACTTTGGTCTATGGCGATGGCTTTTACATTTACATTTTGTATTCAATATTGAAAAGAAACAAGACGTAACAATGTTAAATTCTTCTATGAATGTGGCACACAGAACAGATTAATACATAGAAATGTAAAACCCATCGCCGTGGACCAAAGTTCTGAAGCAGGGTAGTTTATGGCCTGACCGCCATAAATCCCAAGTAAAAAAAACTGGCACCCCAACAAAACCTCCCAGACATTGCCACTAAACCAATTGCGCCCATACCAGTGCTCGTCAATACCGCCCGGACAAATCTGCCTAGACAAAACCACCCGCAAAAAATATAAAAAAATAAGTGGCTTCTTGGTTTTTCGTATTGTGTATCGATAGAAATTTACATACATAAAATAAAACCATTTGATGTTCGGTTATTTATTTATTCATAGTAAGGCACCAACATTACTATATGAATTCATAAATTTTAATTATCAGAAAAATTGTTTGAATCTTTTGGATTCGGTTACTTTGACAAATAAATTTTCTTTCGAATTTGGACCACCAGCATTCAGAGAATCAGTAGGCAAAGCATGTTTCATGTTTAATAATTTTGGCCGTCAGGATTTAACTAACCATCATTTGATTGGCCCTTGGGGCGAATACTCCGCGAGGTGCACAGCGTCGAGTTTTTATGTCTCTATTCGTATGTTAATTTTTTTTAATACCTATATTATGTAAACATAAAAATGTCTCATTTCTAATTTTTTTGGCGGCAATGTCTGGGCGGTAATGTCCATGTGGTTTTTTTGGGGCCCCGAAATAATAATGTAATAATTTAATTCAGTTAAAATATATACTATATTATATTACATGATACAAAAGCGATTTCGTAAGCACGTCAATTGTAAAGCTTACTGTTATGATTTATCTACTTCTATTTCGACCACTGCAACTTTTATGGTACCATCTTTGGAAAGTCGACGTTCTATATCTGATCAATATTTTCTTTTAAAATTATCAATGGTTTTGTTGACTCGCCAAACCTACTCGAAAGGGTGGGTTTCCATTGTCCATAAAGATTTACGCGAAACCAAACTTTGTACCATATCAGTCGTAGCGGTTCTAATTATGCACAAAACTCTTTTATTCGGCGCTCTTGTTTAAATTATAATATGTATTTCTCCACTGTTGGTCCATTTAATAATCCACATGTTTCATTTAAACGCGCTATCTCCAAAATTTTGTACAAATAGATATATATATATATATTTTTATGTTACTTATATAATTTAATTATTTATTATTCTTCCTCATTTTTCTCATGTAAATTCTTTATATTTATGTTATTCTTACTCTCTATTTTGTTAGGCTTAATTATTATATTATAATGTATACATGGAAACTTTGAAGGTTGCAATAACTTTTCATTATTATATTTTAAATTTTTGTAATCAATATCTAACTGTTTGTTTCCTTAATAAATAAATAAAAATAAAAAAAACATGTCATAATCGAAGTTATTCAATTATAGTGTTGAAGTGGCGGTATTAGGAGTAAGATGTTGTTCTCGATTACTTTCTACGCGTGAGTAATAATATAAGAGTGTATACAAATTGTTTTAGGATCGGAAGACCGTGAAGGGAGTCCCGTCCCGCATTCGGTTGGCTGGCGAAATGTGAAAACTCGACGCCGTTGCCAGATTGGCGCCTGGCCGCGCCGTGCTAGGGCGTCGCTCGAACAACACGTATCTCGCACGAGAATATGAGTCTATAACCACGATCCGTAATACACATATAAATTGTAATTAACTATTTCTTTTATTCAACGAATAATTCACAAGATTTAAGAGTGTACCATTCTGATTATTGAACATACATAATTTTTAAAAACACTCTCTGAGAAAATATATTATAACCAATAGAAAAAATCTTTTTGAAAAAAGTAAGCCGCCCCGGCAGGGAATCGAACCCTGCATTTCCTGGGTTTACGCCCCGTCCGTCGTATTTACCTCTATGCTACGCAGTGACATACTAATTGCGACAATTTTTAACTATTGGCCTTTTTAATACCTACTCATCAGCGTTCTTCCAAATCAAGCTACTTTGGCAATCGGTTTTTGTTTTTATTAAATCAAAGTAGATACCTATTACTTCAATTACTAACCGACGTCGTGGATTTCTCCAATATTTTTTATGATGTAACTTACTTGAACTTGCTAATAATTTATAATGAACTATTTCTTTTATTCAACGAATAATTCACAAGATTTAAGAATGTACCATTCTGATTATTGAACATACATAATTTTGAAAAACACTTTCTGAGAAAATATAAAACAAGTATATTATTTTTCTCAAATTTTCTATTGACATGAAGAATTTATATAAACTACATAATAAATTGAACATTTTTTAATTCATTAAGTCGCTGTCTACTCCAAACTTAAATCGATAAAAAATATTCTTCCTGCAACCGTGACGATTATACAGTATAATATTATAGTTTAGAATTGTTCCGTTGCCTAGGCAGCGAATTTATTATTGTCGGCCATTTGCAATTCCTTACGTCAACAAACAATTAAACGGCAGAGTGACAGTTGGTAAAAACAACGAGAGACCATTATATAATTTAGTAATATAAGTTAATGTGTATAGATATAAACCAACGGCGTTCCAATAAGCGGTCCTTTTTCTTGAGTGTGCAATTTAACAAGATAATTAAGAGATAGTCAAAGAATCTAGGTTATCACAAGGTTTGTTTTTGTTTTGTCTCGCCAAAGAAGTATAACTTCTAACGCGTGTACATAAGTACACACACCAATTTTTTCACTATTATGACGTATGGCTTGGGTTACGCAGGATTTCGTTCAAAGTATGTACCTAATAGTATTATTTTGAGCAAGTGGCTGACATCAATTTTGCGTAAAATCAAAATCTGCTAACACAAACCTCCACTATGTGGAGGCCCATATTTCTTATTAGCATTGGACATGGTCGGAAAAAATACATTGTAGTCTTAGTTCAATGAAAACGAATACATTTGACTAACAAATTTTAGTGTGCACTATTTATGTTGGATCTTAACAGCCTACCTCCACCCTTCGCTACTAATATATAATCTATTTATATTTAATGTTTGTGCTAAGCTGAGTTTGAAAGCCAAAGTTGGATTGTGCCGTTTTTGCAACTTAACATTTTGAATTAACCGCCTATGCTTATCACATAATCCAAAAGTTGAACTCCTATTGGCTAGAGTGAAACGAGCCGTATTTGAAACTAAATTAATGTGGAATAAGCCACATTTGAAAGTTTCGCATTATTTTGATTTGATTTTTTGTATGTAATAAAGCCGGCTTTGAGGTCACCGTCTAAAAAAACTCATTTAAAGTGTATGTTTATGTCATTAAAGATTTAACTTTTTAAAAATATTGGAACGAGTTGTGTTTGTGAATAGTAGAATTATACTATAACTAGCTGAGCCAGCTGGCTCTCGCCAGTCTGTCTCGCTAGGTCTTGCTGACAGCTTGGCGTCCTAATGAAATGATATTGGATTTTAATAAAATTGTGAAGTATGCAGAGACGGCGCCGTTTGGCATGTCGCTGATTTGTTACTTTTACAATTTGCAAGTCGTTACTGTCGATATAAATTTAGCGTCATATGTATAGTCTATTATGGATTTTGGCCTTCAGGATGTCATCTGATACCATCCCAGGCTGCTAGACCTAGCATAATACCTGACAATTTGATTGCGATTGAATATAATGTAATAGAAGAAGGTTAGCCATATAAAAAATAAATTTAAACTATTAAGTTATTTTGTTTCATTGTCTAAAAAAATGGTTGCAGCCATAGAATAATATTTAAAAAAAAAAAAAAATTGAATTAAAATTTTAGCGATAATATGTTTCACGCTGCGGGACGTTCATATCGAAACAAATGTTGATAAAAGAAGAAACATATAGATCTGAGAGGAAGTAATTATTAGGTTGGAAAAGAATTCGTCCAGCAGTGTATTGATATAAACTGATTATGATAATGGCATTATAAATAGGTAGATTATGTATATTATATAGCGATTATTCATAGGACCAAAAAGAGTAGAATCGGCTTAGAGAAGCCTTCATCCAGCAGTGGATTGACCTGGTCTAATGATGATAACGATGAAATGAATATATTATATTGAAATATTTGATAAATGCAGCAATGTATATATGAAACAGGAATGGAATTAGTTTTGAGAGGCCTTCATCGAGCAGTGGATTGATCCTGGTTCATGATAATAATGACGATATAAATGGGTAGGTAAATTTTAATATCACCAATTTTAATAGATATAGCAGTTCATATGACCAATAGGATTATTGATACAACCTTCATCCAGTAGTGGAATGCGAATAAGCATAGTGATACATATTAATTCTTCTATATAACCACGCGAATGGAAATAATGGATAATACGACGTAGACGAATCATAGTGTGATTAGGGTATGAAATTATCATAATTCACTATTTTATTTGCTTATACGCACGCATGCATTTTACTAATATTATGTAATAAAATATTTACAATATAAAATGAAATAATATTATATACGTTGTGTAATAATTACATATAGTAAATGTCATTTTTAATAATTTACCTCCCTAAAAATAATTATGTTTACGTTGTCTTTGAATATAAAAGTTCGAATAAAAATATTTTAGTCTATGTTTGTTATTGTGAATTATTGTAAAGCTGATAAAATAAATGACAGTCGGATAAATGTCAAAAAATGCAATTAATAAGATTCTGCGGTACAGTTCTGTTATGAGGTATTCAGAGGAAAACACATTTTGAAAATAGCCGATATGTTAGGTTTGGTTAGGTTAACCTAACAAATAATCCAGTATATCAGCTATTTTCAAAATGTGTTTTTCGCTGTATTCCTCATAACCGAACTGTACCAGTATGGACATAATAGGTTAACCGAGTGGCTAACATCCATTTATCGTAAACATAAAAAAATCTGTAGTAAATGTGCCGCAGAGGTGGACATGAGATTTTACAACTTTCTTTTTAGACCAAACCAAACCTAACCTGGAGAGTGAAAATAGTTAGTTTTATCACCACATTTCATAATTGGGGAAAGAGAATAATTGACCTCAATACTTATAATAAATAAATTTACTTCAGTGGGTCCAATTTCAAACAGTTTGAAAAATGTAACACTGATCGGTACTATCAACCATAATTGAAAAACGTGAGCAGAATAGTGCATAATATTATTATTTTAAATAACTTAATAATTTGAAAGTCAAGACCTATCACAAAATATGTTATATATTAAATCCATTACAATTTAAATTCAAATACCATCGTTATACATTAATATATACATATCTACGTACTCACCGTAATTACTATATTACCAGATAAATAGAATTAGGTTGGAGAGAACTTCATCTAACAGTAGATTGATCGAGGATGATGGTGATAATAATAATGAATTGAATAGGTACCTAGGTAAATATTATCACAAATTTGATAACATAATTTGTGAACGAAAGGAATGGAATTACTTTGCTTGAACAGTTTGATGAAGGTTTGGATTGATTCAGGTTTTTGAAACCCACAATGACTGAGTGGCTAACATGTCGGCTTATAATGTCGTGGACCTGACAAATACATATATTGTTTTTCACGGTCTAAAAATATAATATCAGTTATGAATGTGACCGTAAATAATATAGGTACGTCAAGTGTTGCACTAAAATAATGTCATAATGAAAAGCAGAATGATGTTTTAAACCAGGAGCATATGCACTTACCTGGCGTATAACTTCATCAACAGTAGATACACAATAGGTATTTGCTTCACAACTTAAATTAGAATGGTGACGGTGACACATAATAAACATACAGCAGCTGTCAGATTGATGTGACATGGTATACTTCGCCGGTAATATGAATCTAATATTATAATCTTATATTATCTAATAACAACTTCAAACGATTGAATGTATTATTAGGATAAGTATAGTGTTTTAATATAATATAGGTACACATGTATTAGGTAGTTTTATTTAACCTCTACTGAAAGGGTAATATTATGTTAATTAAGATCGCACCAAATCGCTTGATTGAGAATAATATCCGGATTAAAAATTCACTAAAACATAAACAATTCGCCAAATCACTTGATTGAGAGTAGTATCCGTTTCGAAAAGTCACCAAAACCTAAATAAACATCTTTTGTTTCTAATACAAAGGCATTATTTATCATATTGTCATTACGATTGACGGAGTAGCCGCCATTTTGAAATATAATATTTTCAGTGTTGCAAACACATCGAAAAAATAAATTCCCTAATTAATATGTGTTGTAAAAAAAGTCACGTGCCGATTGAAAATCTATTGTAAAACAGTCAAAATAACCCTAAAAAACCCTAAAACGCAACGAAATTTATCAAATTCCATACTTTTATACTTGAATAAAGAATGTTTCTCTACTGAATTTTTCATTTAAACCTATTGGACATGACGAATAAGTCACACAATCGCTCGCAAAAACGGGCACAGCTGTAGGATAATAATATATAGGAGATAATAATATATAGGAGATAATTATACTAAAATATTTTAAATCTCAATCAAGTATTGATAAATAAATATGAATGAATTACGTCAGTCCTCTAGGTTACCCATACAGTTTTAACTTAATGTAAATTAGCTGCGAGATTGCTGGAAAATTAAAAACAAATAAACAAAAACTAATTTATACTAATAAACAGTTGCTTAACAAATCTAATCATTTAGTAGTACCAAAATGTGTAAATCGTTAAAAAGTAATGCTAAATAATTACAAGATAAAAAGAACTTTTTATATACCAAGTTTTTAAATTTTCTGTTGAATCATATAAACTTGAGAATTCTATGTATTAATAATTTAGGACAAATAAGGCAATTGTCAACAAATCATTTTTTTGCTATTTTGCAACAAACAAACAAATATAGAATACTGAAATGTCATTTTGATTTCCATAGTAACGCACGTATATATTAATAATTTTGTTGCTTGGACCTCCCTCTTAGCAACCAATAATAATGGATTGGATTACGGATTTCTTCCGAAATAACTTTTCATACAAAATAGAATTGACTGAAAATGAACTCAATTCTACTTGAAGATGGCTAAAAGTATTAAAAGAATGTATTGGCATCGTGTTCGTGAACACTGTCACGGAATGGTTCGGGGTCACGACCGGAGTCAGACAGGGTTGTGTCCTTGCACCGTTTCTCTTTATCATTCTCTTTGACTTCATACTACGGAAGTCAATACCACCCGACCGAGGCATACCTGTTACCCCCACGGTGAAGCTATGCGACCTGGAATACGCCGATGATGCTGTCCTATTCGACAACTCAATCGAGGGCATTCAAGAGACAATCGACAGGTTGCATAACAACTCCTCTCGCGTTGGTTTGAAAATCAACGCGAAGAAAACCAACGTCTTGTGCAATAGCACCTGTCCTGATCCAGATTTCCCTCTGATTAGCGATGGACAGAGCATCGAGAGCGTCGACAGCTTCAAGTACCTGGGGGTACACATCACGGGAGATGGCATTTTGCAGAAAGAACTCGCTATCCGAATGGGAATGGCTGGAGCAACATTCAACTCGATGCGAAATGTCTGGGACTCACGATTGTACTCGGTCAAAACCAAATGCCGCCTATTCGACGCTTGCATTCTGACGGTGCTGCTTTACGGTAGCGAATCATGGCACCTTACGAAGGCTCAGAGCAACCGTATACTGAGCTTCGAAAACAGATGTTTGCGACGAATACTGGGTGTGCGGTGGTATGACTTTAGGAGCAACGAGGAGATAAGAGAACGCACCAAGCAGCCTCTCATCACGCTGAAAGTGAAGAGGCGACGTTGGACCTGGCTCGGCCACGTGCTGCGGATGCCAGAAGAGAACTTTAACCTGGCTTGCCTGTTCTTCAAGCCGACCGGATTCCGGCGTCCTGGAAGGCCGCTAAATACAATCTACAGAGTGTATACGGCGGAGCTACGGGATGCTGGTTTGACATGGAACGAAGCAAGAAGACTGGCGAGCGACAGGGATTCTTGGAGGCGCCGCGTGGTGTCCATATGCTCCAGTTAAGGGGCGGATATGGGCAAAGAAAGAAGAAAGAAGAAGTTCTGTTATATTCTAAAAGTTTCAAATGTCTAACTAGTCGGGAAGTTAGTTAAAAATCGATTGCAAGATTTGTACTGGGCAAACAATCACCGGACAAACAAGAATATAAGCTAAGGAAAACGTGGTAAAATATAAGAATGGAATCAGTTTAATCATTCAAATAACGATAATACAATTAAACATATTATATTTATTTTAAACAGCAACATGACTGGCGTAGCCCCTTCTACGCTTCCTCTACGCTAAAGCGTAGCGATTTAAAATGATAATAAGACAAGTAAATGTTCACATTTTTCTTTACTGTATACATTCAAAATAAGAATAGAAAATTATTTATAATTATATTATTTTGTCTGTGTACTACTACATCATCCTGGTGGAGTCCTTGTAGAGTCTCCTGAGTTTTTTGAGCATACCATCGCTGAACTAGTTCATCTGTCGAGCGGCGACATTTAGCTGATGGTTTGATGGTTCTTCCGCATCTATAATGTTTCTATTTTTGATCTATCTGTATCTATAAGTGGTGATGGATAGAGGTCTATTCAGATAAAAAATATTGCATATTAAAATTTGTCAGTAAACGTTTTTGTTTTCATTGCTGAACTAGTTCATCTGTCGAGCGGCGACATTTAGCTGATGGTTTGATGGTTCTTCCGCATCTATAATGTTTCTATTTTTGATCTATCTGTATCTATAAGTGGCGATGGATAGAGGTCTATTCAGATAAAAAATATTGCATATTAAAATTTGTCAGTAAACGTTTTTGTTTTCATTGAACTAAGACTATAATGTGTAGATAGTGTTTGTTATTTTTTTTAAATTCTATTTAACCCTGCCTAATACAAGCCATAGTAGATAATAGTCAAACATATTCGTTTATCTATAAAATATGAAAAATTATGCCATTAAACCATATACAATTTTAGATATTGTATAGATAGAAGAATATTTTTTATCGATTATGGTTTTATTAAGCATGACTAAATGAATTTAAACAAACTTATCAAAAACCTCTGTAAAAAATATAATATTTAATTATTATATTTAGTTAATTTAACACGAAACCGGTGAGTATGACTGAAAAAGTTTGTACCTACAATTTTTGTCAGATCACCCATAGCATACCTTATTCTATAACGGTTTTGTTTAGGCAGGATTTAATTGAATTTCAAGAACTAACCAACACTATCTCCAAAGTGTATTTTTAGTTCAATAAAAACAAATAAATATGACTGAAAAAGTTTAGCGTGCACTGTTTATGTCTAATCTTAACAGCTTTCCTCCATCCCTCGCCACTGCATGATACATATGTATGTTATAGTACCATATTTCTATTATAATTATCTTTAAATAAAAGATTCAATAAATTTAGTAAACGTGTATGTTTATTATGTCTTCTCGCTGTCTCACTCTTTTTGGTTTTCAATTGTTTTTCTCATAAATTACAAATCATTCAAGACAAATAAGATATTGTAATGATAAACTATATTTAAATTCTAACAATGTTTAATACGGTGATTTGACATGGAAATCAACCATGAATGGAGAAAATCTTAGACACCTACGCTGTACTGACTTTCGTTGTAAAATACCCAAAACACCAGGTTAAATTATCGTTCGTTATTAAGTAATGATAAAAAACTGGATCATTGTAAAAAAACCGGTATTTCAGTATTTATCAATACCGGTTTTAAAAATCCAAATTTCCGGATCACAGAGATTATCAATATAAATTTTTATCGTAAATATTTCACTATAATAATGTCGACATAAATTTATTAATGGTTTTATAAATGCTTTTAAAAATCAATAAATAAAAAAATCTTAACACCACTTCACATGGACGTACTGAAATATGACTATATTCTAAGACATTAGAGCAAGAGGTTTAAAAGAATACTATTTTATGCAATAAAAATACTTTATGCAGTCATCAAATGTTTAAAATAAATATAAAGGATAATAAGGCTTCAAAATTATGTAAATAGATTATCTATAACGTTTAAGGAATGTCCAGGATCATGCTTTGAAAATAGCATAAAAGCTCCATTTTGGCGTACGCTGAGCATGTGGGCCGTTAAGAAAGCACACTCGTTTACGTTTTTGAAAATTAATTATAATTTATGTGCTGCTAAAATGATAATATTATATTGAGTCCAACAGAGGTGAAAAAATAATAAAACAAATTTCATCAAATATATTTTTTATATAAGTAATTGTCGCGATGAATTATCATAATATTATTTCGAAATAGAAAACATCCGTGACTAAAATATTCAATTATTCTATAATTATTGATGACTGTACAAGCTTTGAATTTAAGAAGCTTTTCCTGCAGCCGAGATTTATTTGCACTTGATGAACTTTTGAGGGCTTTAGTTAAAATTATTAATATATTCAAATTATTAGGAAAAATCACTAGTTCTACAATTATGATCAACACATATTTTTAAATGTCAACATAATAAATGTAGGTATGTAGGTTTTTGCTATAAAATAATATTTTAAGAAGCTTTAAATAGCTATATTTATTGATAAGCACCTACTTCGGTTTTTTTAATGTTTAAGTGTGATTTTTTGATGAATGATGATTTGTGTGTTTATTTTAGTGTAGATAGATTAGTCATCTAAAACAAATAACTGTAGACAAGAAATTCGTCAGTTTAAATATTAACAATTATCTATAGAAATGACTAAAATAGGTACTATATATATAGCTAAATATTTTAGTAAGAAAATCTGTCCACATCGATTTTATCGTTTTTAATATAATATAGAATTCAGTCGACATACAGACATCCCAATGGGGAATTTCCGTGTCGTGTATAATATAGGAAAGTAGAATAATGTCACAACGTCACTCGATAATAGGTAAACTAGACAAACTTTACAAAGTTAAATTAATAAATAATAATAAGATTTTATAATAAAAAAAACCCGTATCAAGATACTAAAAAGAATTTTTTCATTGATGTAATTATAGTCGTATTCTTTTGTTACTAAGGCTATACTTCAGCTGGGGCACGGTCTAAGACGATCGTGACTACGCGACGCGAAGATTGTACAAACGACGCGTGCAGAACAAAACATAATTTGTCATAAAAATTCAACATGCGTCCATTTAATATTATGTTTATTGTTATATTAGTAATAATAATAATTGACATGTTTTCTCTTTCAAGCAAATTAATGAGTAACGTTTTTAGTCATCTTTACACGATTTAAGAATTGATTCCCCCGACGCCATCACAAAACAAATTGACGTGTTCACAGCTCGACTATCGATTGGCAGCGAGTCCGAAATATCGTCGCACCTATAGTTGAAAAATATTAATTATTCTCTTAACATATTTGCTTCTAAGGGACGCCACATACTGAAGATTATAAGAGGCTGACAGGCGTAGCGGGTCGACCAAATACGTGAAATAATACACATCACAAATTAGCTCTAATAGTAAAATAGCGGCGCCATTTTGCTTGAAATATATTAACGTTGTAATATATGTCGTTGTGAGATGCAATTTTTGAGTATTGTTTGTCGATAGTCTAACACTCCATGATTAAAGTAAATGTCATCATCATCATCAGTATGAATCTATCCACTGCTAGATGAAGCTACTTACATTCAAAACTTTATCATTTCATCGATCCAGCGCCCTCTAAGTCTACCTTGCGGACGTTTTGTACCTCTTGGATACCACTGAATGACTAAATTCGTATGACTAAAAATAGATGTATGTATTAAAAAAGCATCATACTGCCTTTAACCTTAGGTAGGGGGGCCCGTCAAATATTCTGGGGGGCCCTCTTCAGGATGTGAGGGCCATGATCTGCGGTATCAGATTAGCTTGGTATCAAGGTCGGACAAACGCTAAATCCCACTAAATTTACGTTATAATTAAACTTGTCATATATTATAATTTTGAGTTTAAAGTTAGTATTTTAGTAAACAGCGATATGGCCAACTGCATACGTACAAAGCATTGAACTGTACTCGTAGTGAAATTCATTTTATACAACATTTTCAGATCAATCCTGGGAATCCTGGGACAGTAAATGCGTCCCTAAAGACATAGACATTTTCAATGATGTACTTTGCATTTTGTTTTTGAAACTATATTTTTCTGTACAAAATTGTATGTTTTTTGTTTTCAAAAATTATATTTTCCTGTATTAAAGTGTACTAGTATGTTTTGATTTTTTTTTGTTATTATTATTATATATTTTTTTTCTATATTCTCTTCTTCTCTATTGTGAGGGTAATGTTTCACTTATAATGTAAATCTCATATTGTGTACGCCTTGAATTTAGATTGGTTATGTCCACAATGTTTTGTATTCTTAAATAAATAAATAAATTAGAAACTTAGGTTTAAGCTTAAAGATTTTCACTCTCAAAAAAGTGAAAATCTATATATTGAAGTTAATCCCTCCAAACCAAAACCCGCCACGCACCACACCCGGTCTTAATCGAGCGTATCACGTGGCGATGTGAAGCATCTAGTTCAGTTTTAGGCCGGGAATGCCCTAGGAGAAGATACCCAGGACTAAGGTTGCTACGCTCAAAGTGAGCTCTGACTGAGTTTAAAGTTACTTTTTTTTCTCTTCACATAATTTTTGCTGTCCGTATGATTGGCTTCATTATTTTTGTTATATGTACACTAGAATCATTTTTTTTTTATAATTTCCATGTGCTCTTCTCTCCCGGCACTTTGCATTAGAAAGAGTATCAATCGACCAATGTGCGATTAATGGTTTCATATAGCACTCATTATTCTTGTAATTGTTAGCGCTCGCTATCAACTGAATGAATGTACACACAGTATGTACAGTAACAATTGCGAAGACGAGGTCTAACACAGAGTCGATTCGTTGTCGTTTTTATTTATTCCCCGAGCAACTTTGACAATATTCGCCACAAATCCGGATTTAGGAGCGAGCCGTAAGGGAATAGGTACTCCTAGTTCGCTGTGGATCGCATTCCAGATTTACCTTCACAGTGAGACACATTTTTAAAATGCAGCAGACCAGTGGCGTTCAAGCCTTTTCATTTTCACGGCGCTCTAAAAAAAAAATAAGTGGGACGTGTTAAGGCTATACTTCAGTTGAGGCATGGTCTAAAAAGATCGTGACTAGGCGATGCGCGGATTGTGCAAATGACGCGAGCCGAACGAAATATAATTTATCATAAGAACTCAACATGCGTGCATTTAATGTTATATTAGTAATAATAATAGTATATTCATTGATTTGTTCTTTTTTCCGGTAAATGTGTAACGTTTTTTAGTCATCTTTACACGATTCAAGAATATATTCCTCCGACGCCATCACAAAACAATTTGACGTGCTTACACCTCGACTGTCGGTCTCCGATTGGCGACGAGTGAAAAATTTCGTCCTACCTGCTGTTGAAAATTATTTGCCGTTTCACTTATGTATGCTCTTAAGTAGTAAAAACGCTGATCAAAAGAAAAATATTTAGTAAATGCAGGCAGACCATTATATGTTATTGTGACTAATATTCTCATTATTTACTGATATACAAGCAATGTGGCAAAGGGTGGAGGTAGGTTGTTAACATATGACATAAATAATATACACTTAACTTCGTCAATCAAAGGTATTCAAGGCGTTTTCATTGAACTAAAGCCTCAATGACATTGAGCTGCTTTTTGTGAAAATTTACAATATATTTGTGAACTCGCCCAGTGTCATCAAACTAAAAAACAGATCGTAAACAATCTACCGAGAAAAGTTGAAAGCCGGTCAACTTTACAAGCTACACGCTGGCGTGTGGGCCTGCGTCTGTGCAGTACAGCAATGGTAGCGACTTCCCGGTAAAAAAAATGAACTACTCAATACGTCCTGTCAAAATAATACCGAAAACTATGGTTTCAACTCGCTAGCTTGTTGGCTTCTGAGCAAGTGGAAAGTTTTGTGTGTCATCATCACAATCGCACTAGCTGACTCGCCCACTTTTAAATTCGCCAACAAGCAGCTTGTAAAGTAGCTCAATGTCAATGAGGCTTAAGACTACAATGTATAGATAGTGTTTGTTAGTTTTTAAATTTTAATGAAATCCTACGTAACTTAAGCCATAGTAGATAATACTCAAAAAATATCCGTTTATCTATAAAATATCTAAAATTATGTATGGTTTAATGGCAAAATTTTATAGATATTTTATAGATAGATGAAAAATTTTTAACGATTATGGTTTGGTGAGACAGAGTTTAATGAATAAAAAAAACTATTCATGACCTTCTGTAATATTATTATGTATTCCTAATTCTACGAAAATAAAATATAAGTAAGACTGAAAAAGTGTGCACTATTTTTGTTGGATTGCTCAAGCATACCTAAACTATTATAGTTTGGTTTAGTTGTGCCATAATTGAATTTGAAAAACAAACCAGCACAATCTCCAAATTGTATTCTTATTTAAAAGAAAACAAATAAATAAGACTGAAAAAATTTTGTGTATTTTATTACATATAGTTTCACATATTGTAAAGTGTCATTCTGCATAAGAAAAGATTGTATTATATTGTGATATAATATTTTTAATACTATAATATACCATGAGACCCAATTATAGTAGAGTAGCAAATCAGTAGTGTACTCACATAAGTGAAACAATCACAAATGGACCGATTGAAGAGAACATAACATACCTAAGTGTATTTTGACCTCTCCGGAAATAAAACCCGGAGCCTCTAAATGAGAATCTAATGAATTATGTGGGCTTAGCAATGATGACTAATTGTATATTATCATAACTTATTTTCCTCGTATTTATCTCAGTGCAATCTTGGAAAATAAATCGCATTGAAAACGTATATCCTTTATAATGACATTATGAAATATTAATATCCAATTTTATTCATTTTAATTTAATAAAAAAATATTATTGAATGAATAGTTCAATGGATTGGTAGATTATTTGTGTCACCTTTTGAATTTATTTTGATAAATGCCTGTTTTATAAAGATTATTTAGTTGAAAATGTCCCTCTGAGGCAGACGAAACCGGTTCATATTTATTTATTGAAAGTGGAAAAAGTACTATGTACCTACTTCCAATTTTTTTCATTTTATTAAATTAAATCAATAATAAATAGACCATGGTTTGGTAGGGTTATTAACTTCAATTTCTTCTAATGGTCCATTCTTTTAGATTAATCACTTTAAGGTCATCACTTTAGATTGTAGGATTGTGAGAAGAATCATAATATGAAGGAGACATCGCTTGATCTATATATTTTAAATTATTAAATACACTAATTATTGGTTCAATATCACCAATTCGAAATCGATTAAAGCGCAAATCAAATTGAGGTGCATATCAAGGTGCATGTCGCCTACTGTCACGCTGTTGCGGCGACAAATTTAGTCAAAGGTTTTGTCATTTTGCAGAATATTTTAAACCATCACCATCTCTGTAAATTCACTGAAAAATGACACTGATGAAGAGTGCCTACTATAATAATGCATTAGTAATTAGAATTATTATTAATTATTCGTACTAATTTCAATTAATTTTAACAGTTTCTACATGTGCGTACGTTAAAATACTTGTGGTATGACATCCATAGATAACATTTTGAACAGAACCCAACCTGCAGACCTTAGATAATAGACAACATTCTTATAGAAAATACATAGTGCCAACCGCTGAAAACAAAAAAAAAACGTAATTTTGACATGACAGTCGAAAAGTGTAAGCATGTAGAAGATGATAAAAACGTTCATTGAGTCATGCAGGTGTTGATGCAGTGCGGTTCAACGTGAGGTGACCTCATTGTTGTTCTGGTGATTTCGGCAGATTTTGGTTTGTTTAAAGATTCAAAATGTGCTACGGGATGGGAGCATCCGCATCATAACACTTTTTCCCGTAGCGACAATCACGTGATAGTAGGCGACATGCACTTAATTTGATCAGAACTTTAGAAGTATCATAATATGAAGCACATATCGCTTGTTCTATATCTTTTATAAAGTGCACAAAAATTAATAAACACACTAATTTCATTGCCTTATTAGTATTTTGACGCCAATTCGAAATCGATTAAGAATCTTTCGTTCCAATTTCAAACGAGTTTGACGTTTATTTTTCTGACGTAAAAAAACGTGTCCAAAGATAATAATTTATTGATGTTTCTTTTATTTCTTGTGCCATAGACACGCAGGAAGTAAGTACCTATCTAAATGAATAGTTTCTTAATCTTTATTTATTAACACAGGCGAGCAGTGGTTGTTTAGGCGCGTAGCATTTCGCAAACAATATATCCGGCCCTCCGAGTCGCCGATGCGATGTGCCGTTAGCCACCCACACTCTCCGCCAGTCGAATTGCTATTGACGAATTTTTGAACGCGGGCAACATCAGGGCTGCCAGATGCAACTTATTAATTTGTCGTATCTACTTGATAATATTATTTTCATTAATATCATTAATTTTATTATCAATAATTTATTAATGTACTTAACATTTACAGTATTTACACAGTAAAGGTGCATATATAATGAAATTATATAATTTTGAAATACCTACATCGGAAAATATACAAATTAGAAAAAAAAAACTAGATACAAAGTTATGCCAAGTGGAAGTCGAATCTTATATATTTTCAATGTCCGGGTGAATGCTCTATCCGCTGGTATACTGGCCTGACTTATGATTCGTGCGAATTAAATTTTCAAATTCAAAATTATATATTTAATATTGTGAACCTTACAAACAACAAATCGAAGACGTACACAACATGGCATTTAAAAACAAATACATAGTATTAAAACAGTATTTTATTAAAAAATAGTTAATTTATTAAAAATAGTTAAATAAAAAAGGAGATAGTTGTTATATTATTAGAAATTCTCACGTAGGTGAAATATATCAACATACGAATAGATTTGGTTGAACAGAGTTATTGTCCTCCCAATTGGCATCACCAATGACAGGTTAGTTCTGCGCCTTGAATAAGGAACTGATGGCTCCGATTGCTAAGATAGTTATACATAGGTTATAATTAGTTACACATAGGTCAATACTATTAAGAATTGCAAAGTAAATAAATAATAAGCAAATGAGTCAGAAAAAATACGTGGCGAAATACAGATATCTTCTAGCATTTAGACTACAGTATGTAAGCATACCTAATATAAAGTCATTTGGATTAAGCCACGGATAGTGTCCACCATAAATAAGGTCGTATGTCAACTCAATCCGGCTTGTAACTATGGTAATTATAAAGAATTTTTAATACGGTAACATCCGAAAAGACGCGGAAAGTACGTAAAACGAAGCTCGAAAATTAATTATTATTATTGTAGTGCCTTTTCCAAATGATAGACGTATTTGACTTAATATATTATTATAAAAAACTAATGATCGAATTATGTAAGTAAATCAATAAGCTAATTTCAATCACAGAAAAGCTGTATTGATTGATTATATTTTCCGCAATGATAAGTATAATATACCCCCGACTTATAATGCAAGGAATGGTGTAGGCAGAAGGATATTGTCTTGACTACGCGACCCCTGTAAGTGGATGAATGATTTAGGCATAAGCGATCTAATACTACCGGCCTATGATATGAAGATATACTACGATTTGGTTGACAAAATTACGGTACCGATAATGAAAATGGAAACTCTGCCATTCTTGGTGGTGTTGGCTTGTGTTTCTGATAATTATCTTAGAATAATCGAGGGCACCCCTTGTGTGTTCTCCCAAGGTGCAGAACTAACCTGCCAACTGGGAGGGCAATAACCATGTTTAATGAAATCCCTTCGGATATTTATATATTCCACTTACGTGAGGGTGAATTTAGGTGGACGGTGTTTTATAAGTTTTTAAGATAGTGTCTATCAATAGTTCACTCTGTGTGCTTCCATTTACTTACTTATTTTTGTTATTTTATTTTATTTTATTTTATTTCTTTTCTTATTTTATTTCTTATTGTATTATTAACTCACATTGCTCTGTATTTTTGTTTGAAAAATTGTTAACACTTATTTTATGTCATGTCGTGAACGCTTTAAATTTATAATTTGTTATGTTTATTATATGTAAAATAAATAAATTTGAATTTGAAAATAAAACTATAGTTTATAGTGTAAGTTAATGTTCTTACATTTTTTTTAAATTTACAGTACGATGATTTTATAATGTCAACACAAACTGTGACATATATATACTGCAAAGAAAGAATTATAAGAAATACTATTAATATAATAATTATCGACGTGTTTTGTTGATAGATACATTAAAAAGTAATAATTGAATAATTTCAAAATCAAATTCAGAATTAATTTTCCAACTGGGGGAGGGAAAACTGTAATATGGCAACCCTGCGCAACCCTAACCTTACAGAACCGGCCGCATCGCGTCGCCCAAGAATGTCCGCTCTATAGGAAAATGCGGCGTGCGAGAGGGACGCGCCGATACCGCGGGAGCGAGGCGGCGCAATACGAACACCCCGTCAGATGAGAGAGGCTAACCTCTCGCTCTACTAATGGACTCGTCCAGTGTCACTGACTTCGGAATAATATACAAATAACATTAGACTGCGAGAGATATTGGCGAGCATTTGTCATACGTATGAGCGATTCATTCACTCGTATGGCGGCAGTTTGTCAATGCCAGACGAAACAGAAATGTGTGACACTATAATAAAATAAATGCATGCAAATTCGGCTTGATATTTTTGACAGCAAAGATTTTGATAGCAAAGACGTTCGTTATATAGAGATATTATATCGACTTTAGAATGGAAAAAGGACGTAATCCACAAAAATCAAATTTTACATGAGGCACAAAAAAGTTTGTCTTATGATTTTCGGTCAAAGTTATAATACAAAATAGACATAACTGTGAACTACGTGATAATTAATAATTTGGGTTTTATATTCTTAATCTCATATTAATTATTGAGTTAATTAAAGAAAATCCGACAAAAATGTCGGTTAAGTAGTTTTTCCCACACATTTTTTTTTTTTTTTTAAATGCTAGCTAAATTTAGATAATACATCGGTATTTGCAGCTTACATCCTTTGATCACAACGCAGATATATTTTTAGTCGCGTACAACGTTATTATCTAAAAAAAGTTTTGACAAAACTGAGGATTACGTCCTTTTTCTTTTCTTAAGTCGATATGAAAGTAAATCAGACTAACAATGGTAAAACTTGGGTTTAAACGTGGCTTATAATTAAAAATATAATAATTTGCAGCAGTTTTCGCACACAACATATATAAATATTTATAAGTATAATATATACCTAATAGGCAGTTTATTCATTAATTACATTTTTTAATTAATATTGTTATATATAATATATTCTTTTTAATACTACAATAGTCCATGAGGTCCAACGACAGTGCTGTAGTGAAACAGCAGCGTAAACAGTATAAGTGAAATAATCACACTGTGACCTCACCGGGATCGAACCCGGAGCCTCCGGGCCAAAGTCCAGCGCCTTACGCACTGGACTACAAAGGCAGACATTTAACATGATAAATAAAATGTCGTTATTATTACCATAGCAAAAAAAAAATTCAAAAAAACCAGGTGGCTGTGCCATCTGTCAAAATTCTTGTCGATGCGTTCAATATTAATAGCGCCAGTACACGTGCATGGATTTACTGCAGCAAAAGTGTGTATTTTAAACTATCGTGACAATAACTGTTTACATGAAAAAGTTCTGACTGTCTCTTCAATCTAATTCTTCAAGAGTAATCGAGACGTGATATTTTGTCGTTTGATGGTACCATTTGCAGGTCGTAAAAATTGGCCGCGGTGTGGTTCGCCTTTTTGCAGGCGAGTTCGCCATTATCGTTCTACTGCGCAGGCGCAGATCGAAAAAATCCCAACTGTCACATGAAAATTCAGAAGCTTCCGACCTTTTTTGATTCATGCATGTAATCTTTCAACTGCATGGTAATACATGTTTACACGTAAATTTTCTTGATAAGTCCGTGATAATACGTACTGTCAGTAGTAAATCCATGCACACGTAAATGAGTTATAATATTTCACTGACAATAGTTTTTTTTATACCTATCATAAAAAGCAATATATGGTAACAATATTCATATCTAAAGCCCATTCGCTGTGGACCTTTTAATTAATATTTAATTACAAAATTTAAATAACATGTTAATTATATCTATTGGCCACCTGATGAGCAACGCACGAGCTGCGTTGGACGCAGTGAATGGGCTAAAGAACGCGTCTATTTGAACACCAATATGGATTGGTATGTATCTATCTCGATGAAGCCGGTATATTTAACGTGAGTTTTATTGACATTTTTTATTTACTTATAAAAAAAATCATATAGTGAGTGACTGAAGATTTGAGTGTAGCGTTCTATTTATTCGATCGCGCAACAAATACGCAAACCATTTCGCATGCAAAATTTACCCAATGCGTTGTGGTCGAGAAGATTTACCATGTAACTTTGAAACCTTTTGAAATATTGAAATGAAACTTTTACTAAATTGGTAATGGTTTTAGTGGTTTTATCAGTGAAGGCTTAAGATTGATATCAAGTCATTGACAAAACAATAGTTTTTAAAGGAAGACTGTTGTATGAGGATCTCATATTTAGAGTACCAGAAGAAGAAGAAAACTCCACTACAATGCTACCAATAATGACTTGTTCTATAACTTATGTAAGTTTCTTTAGTTTTGATTCAGTCGTTTTTTAGTTATAGCGAAACAAACAAACACAGAAAGATGGTTATGCAATTTTATTAATTATTGGTACTTATACAATTGTTGTATTGGATAGGTGTCGACACTGATATTTTAAAGAATCAGTGGTAATTAATAATAATGTATGATGACCGATTTGGTGGACGTTATCAAATCTGGAAAACATGCTAGCATAATAATTGTAACGATATACGGTTATGAGGTTCACCACAGCTAGCACAAACTTACCGATGTATGCTATTAAGATTCGACATAAATGGTGCACACAAAACTTTGTCAGTCATACTTTTGTTTTCATTGAACTAGAGCAATGATACTCAACCTTTTTTTTCTTCGGGCAAAATACATATATTTGTAAAGTAACGCGGGCCGCATCACTACTGGTGTGACGAAAAAAAATCATGAAACCCCTCCTTTTTTACAAAATAATTTTTGAGATGTTAAAAATTATGCGTGTTTTTTAAATTAATCGTGTGCAATAGCAACACTCTTAAAACGAATCACAAGATATACGAAATTCCTGATAATAAATGTGTTTCGGGCCGCACATAAAAGCTTAAAGGGCCGCATGTGGCCCGCGGGCCGCAGGTTGAGTATCGCTGAACTAGAGTCTTGGGCAGTGATCGCCAAACGGTAGCTCGCGACGGCATTTTCGGTAGCTCGCGTAGAGTATTTTATCATTTATAAATTTTCCTCTCAAATTTTATTATTGGACTCCGAAATGAAAAACTATCCAGATGTAGATATAGTCGACAATTTTCAAGAAAATGGCCTTTCATCAGAAATGGAATTTATAGAATTTCTTTTATTTTGTTAACTGTCAATTCATGTTGGAACTGCATCGTATTGTTGTTTAATTTAATAAAACGCATTTTTTGTAGTACTTATTCTAATCTTAATCAATAAATTAGCACCGGTTTCATCCGCCTCAGAGGGACATTTTCAACTGAATTTATAGAATTTTAATGTGATTTGTAACTTAAGAGTGTTGCCTCAACTGTAGAATCTGTATGGCCTTTCGTCATAACAGGCAAGTATCCAATTTTAATACGAAATGCGCTCAAAACGAAGGCATTGTTTTGTTCTATCTACCTACTTTGTGAATCAACGTTGACCACTATGAAGATAGTTAAAAGTAAATATATTAACTCACACATGTACATCTTGATAATTGCATTTAGGTGGGAGTCACGAGGTACTCACCGAGAATTGAAAAAAAAGTGGAGGAAAGTGAATGCCATTCTTGATATTTTTTTGAGTTCTTGAGTTTATGAATAAACAATTAAAGTGCGCATTTTATGTTTTATTGGAAGTTTGATGTCCTAATTTATTTTAAGTAATATAATAATAATAATATTATGTATGGTATGATAAAGGACGATGATAAAAAAATATATAAGGAGGAATATGTATAAGTAGCTCGCCAGACAATTTCAATTTCTGAAACTAGCTCACATCCTAATTGAGTTTGGATACCACTGGTCTAGGGCCTAGGCGATGGTTTATTGAACATACTTTTGTTTTGTAAATAGAAACAGATGTCGCCTAATGAAAAATCTGATGCAATTCTTCTCATTAGAATAGCAAATTAACTCGTCCGCTCGAATGCTCGAATTTAAGCTGGTCTCTATTTGACTGAAACATTTTCCAGTTAACATTTTGACCTAAATAATATTTAATACTCTCCTAAAACGTTGGGAAAAAATAGTGCCCATTAGGGGGATATAAATGATGCATCAAAACAAGAATAGTGTACGCTTGGACAAGCAATACTTACTGGACAAAATGGAATAAATAGTAATAATATAATATTACGCTTATATTTATAAATTATAATTATGTAAATTTAAATGTTGTTTTACAATATGTACATAATTGAACGTACAGCAAGAATCTAAAAAATCAAATCTTCTTATCCCATATAAATAAGTGAATTTTTCTTAAGTTATTAGCAAGTGCAAGTACGCTATAATTAAAAATTTGAGAGATCCTGACACTGGTTACTAATTGAGTTAATATTAATAGTTGACCATGTCCGATCCTAATATGATCATATGGGCCTTCACAGAGTGACGGTTTGTATTAACATATCGACGTAGTTGATGGAATTTGAATTCTAATGGACTTAAGTATTGTACCATTTCATTTGAGTCGTTTTTTGCAACCCGGGTTTCACCTTTCGGCATCTTCAGGCACTATGTGCACTCACCTACAGGTAAATACACAATGACGATGAATATAATTAATTCTAACTTATATAATAATATTAATACTATCGACTGAAGGTACTTAATGGAATTTAAATTCTAATGTATTCAAGCTCTGTACTATTCCATTTAAGTCGTTTTTGCTACCCGGGTTTCGCCTTTCGGCATCTTCAGGCACCGTGTACACTCATCAAAGGTTCGTGTAAAAAGTCAAAAAGATCGGCAAAAAAAGAATCGGCATAAAGGTGTAAATCGTCAATTCTATTCCCATTAATTAATTATTTTTCTTAGAATTGACCTATTACACCTCTTGAGTGTAGTATTTGTATTGTTTATAAATAATAATGATCTATTTTTAGGTTTTGACGAATTATTATGGTATCGAGTGTATAGTTATTAATAAGATAGGGTTTTTACTAATGAGGTTTTTTACTGACACTTATTGTATTTTTGTGACCTTTGATTTGATAGGTAGGTAATGGAGTTTTTACCTACTTTATTTTATTGATTTATTATATAAGCTCGAGTAAAGAGTGTTCGTTGTCAATATGTGTTTACCTTTGATGAGTGTACACGGCGCCTGAAGATGCCGAAAGGCGAAACCCGGGTCGCAAAAAACGACTTAAATGGAATAGTACAGAGCTTGAATCCATTATAATTTATATAATAAAATTAATACAACAAATTAGGTAAAAACTTTATCACCTACCTATTAAGTCAAGGATCACAATAAAAATATAACAAACAATTAATTATGAATATCACTAATAACAATAACACAATCAATTGGCGTATATATTGTCAAACCTTAATAATAGATCATTTAATTAGTTAGAATTGATTATATTCGTTGGCATTATGTATTTACGAAAAGCGAAACCCGGGTTGCATAAAACGACTCAAGTGGAATACTACAAAACTTAAACCCATTAGAATTAATTTACCATATTTTTGTTTTTACGAGGAATGGATGTCAGCCACTTTTTTCAACCTATTAGATCCATACTCTGACTCATACACAAATTGAAAAACAATATCGAAAACCAATCCTGGGTCTGGAAAAATACACATTATATAAGTATACGTTTAGCCAAATATCTGCCGTATCCTTCTATAATATGACTGACGCATATACATGGATTCACACTGGAGCAATGTGTAATAAAATGAAGGCTTTCGAGATGCAGATTTACCGGGGAAGCCTAAGGTTATCACGTCAAAGAAGAATACACATTGATTCAGTACTCAACACAGTGTACATAAAAACCTTTGGATTTTTATGCACATTTTTGTTACATCATGGGAAATAACGTAATGTTAGTTGTCATCGTAAGAGGATGGGTAGATAACAATACAACGCAGATGTGCGCTTATGCTGACGACATAGTAATTACAAGCAGATCCAAACAGAGGATGATCGACCATGGTGGCACTATGAAAATAAAAGCAGAAAACGCTAGGCTGCATATATTCCAGTCAAAAACTAAGTATATGGTCAGCACACGCAATCAGGTACCGCTGCAGAATAAAGACATAGGACAGCATGCATATGAAGGGGTGGACAAGTTCACGTATCTCGGATCCAGCCTAAATACCCAAAATAAGACCGCAGAAGTCCGCCTTATCTCCGGGAATAAATGCTGGCATGCCTGCAAGCGACTGGTGGGGTCGAAAATTCTAAACCGAAGAAGTAAACTTCTAATATATAAAACCATTATAAGGCCAGTGGTCACTTACGGCTGTGAGACTTGGTGCTTGACTCAAAACGAGGAAAACAAATTAGCTGTCTTCGAGCGCAAAATACTCCGCAAAATCTTTGGACCCACGTTGGAAAATGGGAACTACAGAATTAAAATGAACCACGAGTTGGAAGAGCTGATTGAACAGCAAACAATCATAAGGTACTGTATAGTAACAAACAGTAGTAAGTCCCAAAGACTACGATGGGTAAGACATGTGGTGAGAATGCCTGAAGTTAGAGCGCCAAGGATCATGAGACTCAGAGGCCGTCCAAGAAGGAGATAGGCTGATGCTGTAGAAGTGGACTGGCTTCTTATAGGAAGACCCGGTAACTGGATAAGTGTGGCGAGAGACTGGAGTGAGTGGAGAGCGGTTGTGGAGGAGGCCAAATCCCACCCCGGGATGTAGCGCCGTGGAAGAATAAGTTGTCATCGTAATAATGTTTCGGCGAAGCTTATAAACCGATGGATTATTACGAAGAAATTACCTTGACCTAAAGTGGTTCGTTTATTTTTTTAAATACGTGCTGTTTGTGTATGCTCATTGTAAAGTACACAAATACTCCAAAGACAGTGTCCGAACGAATAACACATGATTTTTGTCTCGTCTATCTAGAGCGGAATGCAGAAACATTTGTCATAACTAAAATTTCCTTAGCAGAAAACACTATGCAGAAACATTGTCCTTAGTTAAGATCATTTCTATTGAAAATAATACCATATTTAAAAATTCTCTTTCCTATAGTTTAGGTAAATTATTTTATAATTGTTAAACGATGACAAAAATATGACAACTGCATTTTATAAATGCAAAAACTATAAATACATATTAATATTTAATTATAATACTCTTATGTTTCCGTTATAAGTCATTATACGTGATTCCACAGGCACCGCAAGATATTTTTTTAACATGGTAATACTAGTGTCAAGTGTCATTCTATCACCTGGCATCTTATATTTCTGCGGGCTGGCGTATAAAAGTAAAATAATATTCTGCAAGTACATGCCAAACGAATTAACACTATCAATATCCATATTGAGATACATTGTTAAATGAATTTGAGTGTATGGACTGTTTTATAGACATGCGAATTTATTTTGACAGCAGCTGTCAGTGGTAAATGTTAATACAGAAGGGGGCGTGTTCATAACACACGTTGTCTATGGTTAAGGATTCCTTAACTCTATACTCAGGATTGTCTATAGTTAAGTCATGCTTTTCGGCGACTTATCCTTACGATCGAAATCTTAGATTGTGCATGCCGCTCCTAGAGTAGGAGTTCACAAACTTTTTCGTCAAAGGGAGAAAATTTTGGAATTAAAAATATTTTGCGGGCCGCCCTTTATTTTGTAAATATTGTCTGTTTTTAAATAAAAAAATAATTCATTGTGTAAACTTATATTTTTAACTAAATATACATTATTGTTACTCTTAAACATACTAAAAAATAATATTTTTTTTTCACTATGTGGTTTATGCCATTGTTTGTTTGAAATTAAATCTTAAAATCTAGGCACAAACTTTGTGGTGTGAATACGCAAAACAGATGCGATATTATGGTTGTTTTTCTTTTTCTTTTATTTTGTTAACTATCAATTCATGGTGGAACTGCATTGTATTATTGTTTTATTTAATAAAATGCATTTTTTTGTAGTACTTATTCCACTTTTATTCAATAAATTAGGACCGGTTGAAAATGTCTCTCTGAGGCGGACGAAACCGGTCCTAATTTATTGATTAAAAGTGGAATAAATACTACAAAAAATGCGTTTTATTTAATAAAACAATACTATATGGTTGTCTGTAAAGACGATACTTCAGTGAAACGGCAAATAATTTTCAACTATAGGCGCGATTAAATTTTGGACTCGCTGGCAATTGGAGAGCAAACGTCGAGATGTGAATACGTCAATTTGTTTCGTGATGGCGACGGGGGTATTAATTCTTAAATCGTGTAAAGATGACTAAAAACGTTACCCATTTACTTGAAAAAGAAAACATGTCAATGAATATATTATTATTATTACTAATAGAACAATAAACAGAATAATAAATAGACGCACGTTGGATTGACAAATTATATTTCGTTCGGCATGCGTCATTACCACCCGCGACCCGCAATCCGCGCATCGCCTAGCTACGATTTTTTTAGACATTCCTCAACTGAGGTATAGACTTAAGTTTGGTTTATTAATGCTCATTGTAGAAAATGAGTTTTCACAAATATAGGTACTTCCAAATAAAGAAGCCATTTGATGAGTATATTTAACTATATTTGGATATATCTCAAGTGAAAGTCCTTTGTAGAATTCAATTAAATCCTTATCACGATAAGATGCTTTTGGTTCCACGTTCTCTTGCAAATCTGTCATTCAAACTGCATATTTACGGGAACAGCACTTCTCACATCCGCATACACTAATATCAAAGTGTCTGACTATTCATTCTTGCCAGGGGATATTTAATTTTAAATGTAATTTTTAATATTCGATATGAAGAATAAAAAATAATACAAAAATCTCGCGGGACACATCAAAAAGTTACGCAGGACACACTTTGTGAACCACAGCAATTGGATGACAGATAATTTAATATGACGGCCGTCATGTAAGATTGTTGAATATACGTAATAGTTTAAATTTAATCGACAATAATTTATGTTTAAGTCGCGTTTTTACAAAATTAAGATTTGAATGCTAATGTGTGTAAATAATTGTGGTCTTGTTTGTGTATCGTACATTTTGTCACATAGAATCAAAATGAATAGATATTTTAATTTGTATAAATAGCTTAAACTGAGAAAAATATTTTAACTCTAAGTAAAGTAAATAAATGCCCACGGTGGTCGCGCGGCTTAAGCAATGGACTATGACGCCGTGGGTCCCAGGTTCGAATCCTGGGTCTGGCAAGTACACATATTGTTTTTCAATTTGTGTGTGAGTCAGGGTATGGACCTAATATGTTGAGCAAGTGGCTGACATCCATTTCTATAATTGGAACAGTACTATTTGCAAACTATCGCCACATTTTTTAAGATACGTACAAATGTATTCCACGGTGAAATGTTCAACGAAGAACTCGTCATTTGATAAAATGTTATACGAACTCATGTTCTCCAGCGATTCATTTTCTTTGTGT
The DNA here is from genome assembly GCF_057557595.1 of Rhyacophila brunnea. Lineage (NCBI taxonomy): Eukaryota > Metazoa > Arthropoda > Insecta > Trichoptera > Rhyacophilidae > Rhyacophila > Rhyacophila brunnea. The sequence continues at coordinate 9,346,771 of NW_028232904.1, read as the reverse complement.
TGGTTTGTTGGTGTAATATTAATAACTGAATCATTTTTTATCGACAACAGAATTAGCATGTCCGGAAATTTGTACGTATGCAGTTTACCGTATCACACTTCACCGTCAAATGTTGTATCGGAAATATATGGTCGTATATTAAAGACCGCCCAACCTCTTTGGGTCGTATATTACCTACTAGCATTAAATTCACGTCTAAATAAAACACGGTTCTTGACGGTTTAAGCCAGCGGCAAACAAATTCTGAAAATAGCCGATATACTGGATTATTTGTTAGGTTAGGTTTTCATTATTGAATTCATGAATTTTTCCAAAATCGGCTGTGAAAATTGAATTAATGTTCATATTGAATCTAATAAAATTGGAGACCGTATAGTATACGGTCATCTCTTGCCGACAGAAAGCTCACGGCGAACTGTGCTACGGTGAAATATATTACGTACACACTAGGTGAGAACTTAGGTAATATCATATATCTGTTAAGGCTTATACTTCAGCTGAGGCATGGTCTAAAAATATCGTGACTAGACGATGCGCGGATTGTGCAAATGACGCGAGCCGAAAGAAATATAATTTATCATACAAATTCAACATGCATCCTTTTAATGTTATGTTTATTATTATATTCGTAATAATAATAGTACATTCATTGACATGTTTTCATTTTCAAGTACATGCGGAACGTTTTTTAGTCATCTTTACACGAATTAAGAATATATTCCTCCGACGCCATCACAAAACAAATTGACGTGCTCACACCTCGACTGTCAGTCTCCGATTGGCGACGACTGCGAAATTTCGTTCCACTTACTGTTGAAAATTATTTGCCGTTTCACTTATATATGCTCTTAAACTGCGTAGCCATAGTCTTAAAGTAGTATAAAACGTGGCGTGTTTAAACGTCCCATACAAACAGTATACAAAATTATCGCGACAACACGTGGCTATGCCTGCGCTAAGCCTAAAGTCCGTTGGATCAACGTGATGACAACAAAAACCACAACAAGGGAGGAAAAACTACATACCGTAAGTAATGAAAGAAAATATGAGATGCCTTCGTTTGACAGTTGGATCAACACCGGGTAAAGATGTGGAGTTTATAAATCAATACTGTCAACCCCATGTATGTAGTACTTACTCTGTCATCGTATGACAGTATATTTACAAACTGCACTTACACCATATTGCACCCTATCGGTTTTGTTTGTTGTAGTTGGACGAAATAGAATAATATCAGTATAGTATTACTTTCTAAATACAAAAGTCGAAATCACGTGCTCAGCGTGGGACAAAATGGAGCTTTTTTGTATTTTCAAAGCATGATCCTGGACACACCTTAAACGTTGTACATAATCTATTTATACAATTTTGAAGCCTTATTATCCGTTATATTTGTTTTAATAACACAATGCTTACGGGCCCTTTTAATTAATTTTGTAATTAACGTGTTAATTTGCATTTGAAAAGTAATTAGCAAAAGCACAATTTTGTGCGACCCGTAAGCTAGGGGTTAAGCAACATGTACCGTTTAAAAAAAATGGTTAGGTACATATTCAAACACCCGCGTTAACATCATTTTACTCCCTACTTTAATTATAGTTTGTCAATTTATGGCTACCGCCGTATGTTATAGCTTAACCAATGGGGAATGCCAAAAGAAATGGCATATTTAAAAAAAAACACTACCTTATTCTTAGTTCAATAATTATTATAAAGCAATCATTATTCGTAGGATGTTTATCATACTTGAATGGTTAAAGACATAGCTTATAATGAGTATATTTAGAATTATCTTCAAATGTGTTAATCTTGCCCATTTTTTGAATAATATAATGCCCAATTCATGTCAAATTTGGGATCACATAGATTATCAATATAATTTTTTATCGTAAATATTTCACTATAATAATGTCGATATAAATTATACTGATGGTTTTATAAATGTGTTTAAAAATTAATAAATGTAAAAAATCTTAACACCACTGCACATTTAAGTACAGAAATATGACTATATTCTAAAAGATTAGAGCGAGAGGTTTAAAAGAATACTATTTTATGAAATAAAAATACTTTATTCAGTCATCAAATAATTAAAATAAATATAGAGGATAATAAGGCTTCAAAATTATATAAATATATTATCTACAACGTTTAAGGTATGTCCAGGATCATGCTTTGAAAATAGAACACAAGCTCCATTTTGACCTACGCTGAGCATGTCCCCCCTTCCATTTTTTCTGATTCCTACCAAAATTTACATTTTACAACGTTTTTATTAGCTCGTACTCTTGTTTGTTCGGTGGTTGTTTGTCCAGTACAAATCTTGCAATCGACTAGCTTGACATGTTAGAATATATCAGAACACGATGCCAATGCATTCTTTTAATACTTTTAGCCATTTTTAAGCAGAATTGGATTCATTTTCAGTTAATTCTGTTTTGTATGGAAAGTTATTTCAGAAACATCCGTAAAAAGTAAAAGACTATTCTTGGTTGCTAAGAGTGTGGTCCTAGCAACTAAATTATTCATATATACGTGCGTTACATGTTTTTTTTATTTACTTCATATCAAGTACAAGTTTGAGCATATTGAGCATAATAATTCAACAGAAAATTTAAGAACGTTGTAGGTATATAGAAATTTCTTTTTATCTTGTAATTATTTCTACTAATTTTCTTCTAATACCAAGAGATGTCACGTAGACTTGAAGCTTTCGAGATGTTCATGAGACAAAATTCCTTGGACTGACCGGGTGACAAATGTTGAAGCTCTCAAACGAATGGGGAAGGACACCGAGAAGTTCTGCGTAGTATCGAAAACCGGGAAACTACAGTACCTCGGCCACATTATGAGAGGACAACGGTACAGCATTCCCCAACTTGTCATTCAAGGAAAGATCAATGGTAAGCATAGCAGAGGACGGCGCCGCATTTCGTGGATTAAGAACCTCCGTAATTGGTACAAGTGCAGCTCTACTGAACTGTTCCGGGTAGCAGACGACAAATCGAAGATCATTTTGATGGTGGCCGACCTCCGCTAGGGGATGGCACAACGTTAAGCAGCCATTTTTTCTGATTCCCACCAAAATTGATATTTGTATTCAGTATTGTTTGGCAAATTGTCATGGAAAGATATGCAGATATACAGCGTAAACAAATTGTTAAAATTTATTACAAAAATTATTTATTTATTCGAGTTACGTTTTGGGCATTAGACGAAATTTATGGTCAAAATAATCAACCCACAAAGCTAACTTTTGTAAAATGAATGTAAAAAATCTAACCCGTCAAAAAACGTAGACGTACTGCTGAAAATATCGATGTTGTGAATCGAAGTGTGGATAATTCAGAACAATCAATTACACGTAGTTTTTGGACTTTCTTACGACCCTACGTCATAGAATAATATTCTTCACAAAGAATTTGAAGGCATATAAAATACAGTTAATAAAAGAATTTAAATCGAATGATCATTTGGTGTGTTGAAATTTTTCTGAGCAATCCGAAACAGACCCATTATTTCATGAAAAAATCTTCTTCAGCGATGAAGCTCAGTTTTGGTTAAATGGCTTCGTTAATATGCACAATTGTCGCATTTATAGTAATGAAAACCCACATTTATTTTTGAAACATTTTTACATCCACAAAAATTAACAGATTGGTATGGTTGTGTAATTGGACTGTATTTTTTTGAAAACGAAAACAGCAATGCAGTAACTGTCAATAATGGAAAATGCTACAGAAACATGATTAGTGATTTTTTTCAGGCACAAATTAGATGATTTTGATCTGGACAATATGTGGTTCTAGCAAGATGGAGCAACATGCCATAAATCTCGTGACACTATCAACTTATTGAGACAAAGTTTAGTATATATACCAGTGGTGAAGGGTGGAGGTAGGCTGTTAAGATCCGACAAAAATAGTCCACAATAAACTTTGTCAGTCAAACCTATTTGTTTTCATTGAACTAAGTCAACAATTTACAGATGGTGCTGGTTAGGTTGGTGTAGGTTTTTAACAATTCAATTAAACTGTGCAAAAACCAAGCTATAATAGATAATAGTAAAAAAATAATCGTTTATCTATAAAATATCTACAATTATGCAATTAAATCATACATAACTAAATATTATTTTTTATTTGTTATAGTTTAGTTTAGGCAAGGCTTAACACAGTCACTGCTTACCTGTTAATTAATATTTAATTACCAAATTTAAATATCATGTTAATTATATCTAATGGCCAACTTACGCAAACGTGCTAGTGGCGGTGTTCATCAAATGAGTTAATGAATTTAAAAAAAAATGAACCAACAATATTTGTAATATGTATACTTCAACGAAAACAAATAAGTATGAATGAAAAAGTGTGCATAATTTTTTTTAATCGCTAAAAATATACCAAAACTATCATGGTTTGGTTTTGGCAGGGTTTAATTGGTTTAAAAAAAAAACTTACCAACACCATCTATAAATTGTAGTATTGGTTCAATAAAAACAAATACGAATGACTGACAAACTTTAATGTGCACTATTTATGTTGGATCTTAATAGCCTACCTCCACCCTTCGCCACTAATCATCATCGGCCTGAATCTATCCATTCTCTCGGTCCTGTGCGTTGCGCTGCCACGTACTTCCACAGAACTTTATCATTTAATCGATCCAGCAGCATCTAGGTCTACTTTGCAGATGTTTTGTACCTCTTGGATACCACTGGATCACTAAATTTGTCCAACGATTGTCTCGCCACTAATACATAATATATATCTCTTATTTCCTAACCCTATATGTTATGTTATGATTTATAAATTTTATTTAAAATTATTATGGATCATTTAACAATTTCACTCAACATAAAATGCAACATAGCATGGCGATATAACGGCTCGCAAATTACATTGGAGAAGACGACTTGTCACAGAGCGTCTCACATAATGCATCCGGAAAATCTATACGGGCGGCGATAAAAAATGAATAAAAAGCCCCTTAAAATCGCACAAAACCGACAACTAATGCAACATTTGTAGCGGGGATTTCCCGGTATTGTTTCTACCACTGCTTCTCAGACTTCGTTGTCTTAAACAAAGCCTGCAATAGCTTTTGTTTTCTCCACACAACATTTTACGGAAATCGACTACGTAATTCAAATATGTATAAGTACAAAGCAAATAACTACGTTATTATAAAACCATTATTAAAATGTAGTTTCGATTTCGACACCCACGATGGCCGCGGGGCTTAAGCATTGGCCTATTGCGTCGTGGGTCCCAGGTTCGAATACTGGGTCTGACAAGTACATATATTGTTTTTTCAGTTTGTGTATGAGTGAGAGTATGAACCTAATAGGTTGAGAGGCGGCTGACATCCATTTCTCGTAAAAACAAAAATCTGTCAATACAAACCTCCACTCTGTGGTGGCCCATTTGATCCTATTAGGATCGAACATGGTCGAAAGAAAAGAAAATAGAGTTTAATAATTTATTTAAAGTTATCAGACACCACTTTGACTTCGGATAGGCACATATTATATTAAAAACTTAAAAACGGGATTAATCTTTGTATCTCTTCTCGGTCATCCACTCATGGCTGAGGATCGTGACCACATTTGAATTTCGTCATCCTTTGAGCGACCAAGACTTCCCATCCTTCTCGATCTTCCGCTTCTCTCAGGGCAGAATGGATGGTGCCCCCAGTCAGCTCTTTTATTTGGTCGCTCCTTAGACGCTCTTTTTCTGCTTCGCCTTCCATGGAGGCCACCGAAAATCACCAGTCTCTCCAGGTTGTCCGGTCCGCGCCTGACAATATGTCCAAAAAACTGCAGAATTCGTCTCAGACATATTGTCGAGAGCCGTTCCTTTAACTGCAGTCTCTGGATGATTGAATGGTTTGTCCTGTACTCAGTCCAAGAAATGCGAAGCATTCGGTGCCAATACCACATTTTAAAGGCATCAATTGCCTTCCATTTCCTTGCTTTCAGGTTCAAACTAAATACTTGCACACTAAGCTTTGACAGCCATATTTATTTATTTTCATTGAACTAAGAATACAATTTGCAGATGGCGCTGGGTATTTTTTCAAATTCAATTAAGCCCTGCCTAAACCAAACCACAATAGCTTAGGTATGCTATGGGCGATCTGGCAAAAATAGTGCACACTTTTTCAGTCATACCTATTTGTTTTCGTTGAATTAAGAATACATGTTACAGATGGTGTTGGTTAGTTTTTTTAAATTCATTAAGCCCTGCCTAGAACAAACCATAATCGACAAAAAATATTCTTCTATCTATAAAATATCTAAAATTATGTATGGTTTAATGGTATGATTTTCGATATTTTATAATTAAATTAAACCCTGCTTAAATCAAGCCATAGTATATAACAGTAAAAAATATTCGTTTGTCTATAAAATATCTAAAATTATACTATTAAGCTAACGAATATTTTTTTACTGTTATTTACTATGGCTTGATTTCAGCAGGGCTTAATTGAATTTTAAAAACTAACAAACACTATCTGAAAATTATAGTCTTAGTTCAATGAAAATAAATACATATGACTGCCAAAGTTTAGTGTGCACTAATTATATCGGATCTTAACAGCCTACCTCCACCCTTCGCCACTGGTCGATGTTATGTCGAAGACAACAGGGCCAATGATATACTCATAGAAGTTAAAAAGTTTCAATGCTTCCACCACATCGCGGAGCATTCCGTGAGGTATCATCTTTCAAACAGTCCAAGCCGTCCGAACGTTTTAGGACAGAGGTTTACAAACTTTATGTTACTACTCCTCCCTTTAAAAAAAAATCTAATATTGGTGCCTCCCCTCCCTTTATTTCATTAAATAATACAGACACCTTTTTAAATATCATCATATACCAAAAAATATCATTTAAGTACATCAATCATCATAAAGGTATCACATCAAATTGCAACGCATAACCACATATTTAAAATATTTAATAGTTTCGAAACAAAGTTTTTTACTATTAATAAAATAACGTAAAAAGTGCATTAGCAAACTAACCAAGAACTCAGTAAATAGATTTTGGTTTGCTTCAATGTATCTGGCGCACAAATCATTTAAAAGTGGAAACATGGCCTTTTTTGTAATTTTGATCTTTTTAAATCAGTGAATGTATTAATAGTCCTTGCATTGATTTATTCACACTTTTTTTTTAAATTTCAATCAAATAGACAAGTTTAACAACAAAATTATCGTTCCTAAACAAATTTACCTCAAATTTCAACATTATGATTTGTCCCTTTCATTTCATTTTTTCACGAGATAGCCAGCGCGCTTCACAATATACCATAGAAGTGAGGTATTATAAAAGTAGTCTCCATATTTTCAGACAGGTTTGCAAACAACCTTTTATAGGACTGTTTTATGTAGTTTATATCTAGCGGCCGTTTTATAAAATAAGCATTTATTTGCAAACTGAAAACCTGTGGCTACATTAATTATTGTGAGAAACTTTTTGCGCCTCCCTTCGCAACACTCCGCGCCTCCCTGTTAGGACATTGCCAAAATCATCGATGACATTTTTAACGGATATAACACAGAATTTAGGAAAGGATGAATAAATATTTTATTTCTCAAGAGAAAACTTTTAGAAATCCAAATCTTCGTAGCACATTTGTTGAAATTTTAATATAACACTAAAAAAGACATATTTTTTAAATTGACTATTACATAAATATGTATGCATGTATTTCGCGCGTTGAATCTCGCACAGAATTATATTCTACATTTTATGAATCTCTGCTTTTATCGAACTGTTCCCCATTTCGTGCATTCATTTTTACAGTGACGTTACTTGGCAAAGGTATTATGTTCAAAAAATATTTAGTACCTTTCTCCGAGCTACTATGTAAGTATGCTGTGTATACGATTATAAAGAGAAAGAGTTAAGTATATTGGTTGAGCCAAATTGTGGTCGCATTCATCCTTAGTCCCCCTACTCAAATCCCCTTATTTAGTATTGTTACAAGACTAGAAGATGAGCAATTATGCAATTAAGCAATTAAGATGACTGTAATTGCAAACAACAGGGAGTGACTTCAAGACAGCCGTTGTGCGTAGTCAGCTCAAGCAAACAAACGAGTGCGTGATACCGCATTGCGTAATACAGACCTGAATACCTGCCAAGCCGTGAAACCGGCTCTCATCATTCATATCACAAATCATCATCATTCATTCATCGACCTCACATTATCATCCATAAACAAGTGTACCGTCAAGTGCTTCCCACCGGGTGACCCAAACAAACAATACCATGCAAGTGACAGTACAACAAGACCTCGCAGCCACTATAAATCATCATAAAGGTCAGTGTCTGGCAGTTTGTTAAATCGCCCCCACCCACCACGACTACCTTAAAAATTATACAGTCCACTGCGAAAAACGCCACCATATATATTATCATTTTCTTCTTTTGATCATGTCCGATCCTAATAAGATCAAAATATGGGCCTCCACTGAGTAGAGGTTTGTATTTACAGATATTTTCTACGAGAAATGGATATAAGCCACTTGCTCAACCTATTAGGTCAATACTCTGACTTCAAACATGAATTTAAAAACAATATGTCTATTTGACATTATAAGCCTGAGACCCACGACATTATAAGCCGACGCGAAAATACTTTTTCATTAATATTTTATGTAAACAACCAAAAGCAATAAAACATTGATTTGTAAGATAAATAATCACATAAAACACTGAAAAATGGTAATGCAAATCAAATAACAGGCTTCAAACCGGAATGCAAACCGCCATTTTAATTTTTTTGTGCTGCCAATAACAAGATAAATTCGTTACCAATATTAATTACCACAGGTACAATAGTTTGATTCAAAAATCGAACTGCCTTTACAATTCCTAATACTAACCGCGTACAAGACTATTAAAGTAATTTTGACATTATTCTGTGTTCATTATGCCACGGTATACACGTGAAAGACTGTGGAGATATGGAGTTTGATGTAGAAAAAGTATCTGTATCCAATATTCAACTGAAATAATTTTCTTTTTCTCATAGTAAGTATATTAATTTTTCAGTAATTGCACGTACTTTTCCTCTTCTTTCCCTCTTCTTTTCAGGATCGTTGCAGAAGCCTAAGTTCCTAGAGTTTCCTGTTAGAGATAGTTCACTTCTATCGTAAGCCGTTCGGCCATAGTGAACGATATTATTCTTATTTCTTACCTAAAATACTTGTTATAGTTTTCTGAGCCAATTAAACTTTTGAGTATATTCATAAGAAAAACTTAAAATTTATAACGTATTCCAGAAAGTATTCTTTTTGACATATTACAACACACTGGTATATATTTTTTTTTCATTGGGTATACAATTCGGTGTGTTTTTTCCCATCTCACAAAGAAATTTTCTTGTGAGAAATGTATGTCATTTGCTCAATCTATTGGGTCCATATTCTATACGGGCTCCAATTTTATAAGATTCAATATGAACGTTATTCAATTTTCATAGCCGATTTTGGCAAAATTCATTAATTTAAGAATGAAAACCTAACCTAACCTAACAAATAAATTAGTAGATCGGCTATTTTCAAAATTTGTTTGCTGTTGGCTTAACAAATTAAGGTTATCAAAATTTATGAATTGAAGAATGAAAACCTAACCTAATGTGACACCCCCGTATGGTCCCCATTTGGGTGTGTCTTTGTGTACCTGGAGACGCCCGAATCGGTATCAAAGCCAACAAATAATAACGGCTGATTGCGAAAATAATTAAATAATGTATAATACCACTAATAAATAATATCTGACCGGCAACATTGTCCAAAAAAAACACGTATGGCAACGTCGCATTGTGCACAGCTCGCGAGTCCAACGGTTTTTTTTTTGGCGGGCAGATCGCGACAAGCAGCAAAATCGCGAACGCGTACATTTTGCGCTCCGTAGAATTAAATGATAAAAAATGTAACCATATAGTATACATTAACACCAAATAAACCTCGTCGTTTCCGAAACCATTCCAGTGTATCAATTAATTATCTACCTCCAAATCCTAAAATACAGACGATAAAAAAGAAAACTAAAAATAAAAGTGACAGTTGAGAAAAATCCACACATACCGAAATGGAGGGAAGTGATACTAACCTAAGAAATTTAATAATCCAGTATATCGGCTATTTTCAAAATTTGTTTGCTGCTTCCTGGAAATTGTAAACCGACAAGAAGCGTATTTTATTTGGACATAAATTTTATTTCAGTACTATACGACCCAAAGAAGTTAGACTGTCTTTAATATACGGCCATATATTTCCGAAACAACATTTCACAGTGAAGCGTGATACGTCGAACTGCATATGTACAAGTTTCTGGATACGGTTAAGAAGATATTTACATGTGTCTAATAAAATACTAGTTGGATAGATAAAACAAACGTCACAACACTTAGCTGATCGACCTGCTAAGCCCAGGTCCTCAAACTAGAGCCCCGTCAGTCTCCCACCCCTTTTTGTGTCAAATATGCTGCGTGATGTCAGTATACTCGACATGAAGAACAATCATATACCGAAAAGAAGAAGATAATGGTCAATTTACCCCACCCCTGAATGAAAGCGGCACGCCACAGCAATCCGCAGTCTCCTATCGCCCCAAGAACAGCCGCGATGTTGTAATGGGGGGGATTTCGTGCAGTGATAAAAACACATTAACGTACTTTTATAGCAAGAGAATTTATCGTTTTGCAACTGGCGGCTTGTTACCGTATTTTTTCAGAGACCCCACCCCCCGCCGCGGCCGTTGCCGTACGCCACTTCGCTTTTATTGTGTTTTCAGTTTTGGGACCCGTCTGATTGGGGTCTGGAGAAAACAAAAATAGTTGTTTCGCAAGGGGCGGGGAATTTTTGCAGTTTTCCTTTCGTGTTCATGCTGTGTGTACACGGTGGCTTCAAATCAGTTTATTTTAAGTATTTAGATAAATAATCACGTCAGTTTTTACTTGTTGTCAGAATGATTAGTCAATTCAATTACTTATAAATGATTATTCATTGAATAAAATAAAGTAGTTTATTAAATTATCACCGAACATAAATAAGTAAAGACGTTGGATAGGATTCAAAGTAAATGATTTGAAATACCCCATCTCCACCCGCTATGTATATGCAGCCGCGATTTGTGCACGGCCGCTTTCCATGACGATATAAATATGTCAGAATGAAAAGATTTTAGTGCCACACTTCTTTGTCCCAAAACGATGCTGCACGGGGCTGGTGCAGCAACTAGGCATTGCAATACCGGTATTTCAAAACCGGTATCACAGTGATTTTCGATGCCGAAATACCGGTTTTAAAAATCAGACAATACCGATATATTCGGTATTGAAATTGGTAACATTAATATGTATTAATTAATTTTTCAGTCATATTTATTAATTGTTTTCGTTAAATTGAAAATACATACCTATTACAGGTGGTGTTAGTTAGTTTTTTAAAATCATTAAGCCCTGCCTAAATCAAACCTCAATATATAAAAACTATTCTTCTATATACGAATATGATGTATGATTTTATTGGCATAATTTTAGATATTTTATAGATAGACGAATATTTTTGCCTATTATCTATTATGGCTTGATTTACGTAGGTTTTAATTGAATTTTAAAAACTAACGAAAACTATCTGAAAATTGTAGCCGGTTCAATGATAACAAATATATATGACTAACAAAGTATAGTGTGCACTATTTATGTCGGATCTTAACAGCCTACTTCCACCCTTTCACCATTACTATTATTATTATCATACCTTCACCGATTTTAACGGTTAACATTAAATGTATATACTTAATGATGCTATATAATATTTTTGCTATAAAATATTAATATTTTAAGGAGATTTTTATATCTATATTTTATTGGTGAATACTTCTGTTTTTTCCACATATTTCACGAATACCGGTATTAGAATTTTCATTCGGTATTGCAATCCCTAGTAGCAACCATGCATCTTAATGCTTAAAACAGAAATCTTGACATGATATTTTGTCGTCACTTATCTTTAATGACAAGTGTCCTTTACCGAAACAAAGGAGTCAGGAGTTGAAAGTAATGAATCTAATGAGGGATCAGAATTATTCCGTCCTCCATATGAAGCAGCAATTTTTTCAAATGTCTCAAAGTTGGCCTTGGTTGATATCAAATCAGAGTGGCCAATCGAGCCCGTGTGTGGACGGACCCTGGCAAATAGCTCCGCTCAGGTCGGATCCCATCAACAAGCAGTCCCATAGGACGTGTTCAGCGTCTTGATGGTCGTGCCCGCATGTGCATTCCGGCCCATGTCCTATCAAACGAAAACCATGCAGCTTGGCTGCGAAGTCACCGTGACCGGTCAGGAACTGGCTTGCCCAGTTTGTTCGTCATCGTGACCTACCCTTTCCTGACCAGATCACTTGATTTTATTTCTCGACAATCCACGTTAGTAATTTTTATAGAATAATTAGGTATTGTAATCAGTGACGTCCCTAGACAAAATGCCGCCCCTAGGCAGCGTCAAAATGCCACCCCATTATACAGTATTTTTTATTATCCTTTCATGACTTCAATATCTAAGAAATACATTATTAACAAAATATATATCACTAAATCTTATTTAAATGCCATCTCTACCTCAATAGACAATATTGCGAGTCCACGGTTTCAGATACATTTAAAAATACACCTGACAACTTTCAAAACTCCCGAATGACTGGCAAAAATATTTGGATACATTAATTAGGTACCTAAGTATGTACCTACTTATAATTCAAATATAATTCGCAAATCTCCACGTGTCATTGCTGGTCATCAAGGAGTGATGTCCAAAGACAACGGACGAGACGGGGCGTAAACCCAAGAGATGCTCGTTCGATTCCAGCCGGGTGGCTTACTTTTTTCAAAAAGGTTTTTTCTATTGGTTATAATATATTTTTTCAGAAGTATTTTTCAAAATTATGTATGTTCAATAGATGGAATGGTACATTCTTAAATCTTGTAAATTATTAGTTGAATTAAAGAAATAGTTAATTAACAAGTTTTAGTATTGGACTCCTTCCATTCGAGTGTTGTGGATTATATTAAGGCTTTATACTACAGCTAGGGCACGGTGTAAAACGATCGTGACTGCGCGACGCGAAGAATGTGCAAACGACGCGTGCAGAACAAAACATAATTTGTCATAGAAATTCAACATGGGTTCATTTAGTATTATGTTTATTGTTATATTTATAATAATAATAATATATTCATTGACATGTTTTCTTTTGCAAGTAAATGGGTAAAGCTTTTAGTCATCTTTACACGATTTAAGAATTAATTCCCCCAACGCCATCACAAAACAAATTGACGTGTTCACAGCTCTACTTTCGCTCTCCGATTGGCAGCCAGTCCGAAATTTCGTCGCACCTATAGTTAAAAATTATTTTCCGTTTCACTGAAGCATGCTCTTAACTGTAGTTTGGCGGTAAAAACACCGATATTTTTCGAACACAGCGTGAGTAGGTATACTATCGAATGTGGTATGAATGAAAATTGTTTTCCAATTTGCACGTACCCACCCGTTTGCCCTACCTTTCTCCCGTATTAAGGGTTCAATCGACAAAATGCTAAAGCAAAATACTTACTGAAAAATCTTTACAAGAGTTTTCTTTACCCAACAGCAGTGCGAAGTGACCAAAAGGAGTGTTTATGGATGTATCCTAGATAAAAGTTTCTTTTCGGTGTTGAGACTTGCTCCATAAAGCAAAAAAAAAATACGAAACATTGACGCCTATAGGATCTTGCGATGGACGCACATGTTGAGGGTATCGTGGACATCGAAAAGTATTAATCGATACCCTCTAACCTTTTGCGAAAGGAACATTACATCTTTGCATAAATAATAAGTTACCACAAATTTGTATTGTTTAAACTTTGTGACAGATGACAGTTCTAAAGTTGGCAATACGGCTTTTCAGAATGAGATACTCTTTTGTTTCCATACCTTAATAATTGTTTTTTTTTCTATCCCCACTATTTAACTAATAAAAGGTTATAGCGCATATACACGTGCATGGATTTACTGGCAACAATAATGCGTATTTTGGAGGTGTATGATTGTTGATGAAAAATAAATTTTATTAATTTCAATTTATGTTTTTTTTATCAGTCACTCAAAAAACTTAAATTAGGGTTTCACTGTATATATTCGGTATGTAATAACAGCCACATGACAATAGAAGTACTCTGTACAAAGAAATTAACAGAGTGTGTATTTGATGCAGCAATATTTCTGGAATTGTACAAGCAGCCTCAGTATCTGGAGGCTTCTCTGATGATGAAGGGCTACAACGGGGGGAGGGGATGGCGGTTCGCCAGGCCATGGCCTTGGTGGAGAGGCAGAGGCGCCGTTCCGAAAGGGCCACCAACCTCCAGACTCGCTAATGCATATTTTATTAATCTTCCTCTTTGTGTCTTCTATCGTGAGAATAAAGTTGTTATTATATTGAGATGCATGTCGCGTTCTGTCATGCTGTCACGGCGACAAATTTAGTCTATGGTTTCGTCATTTTGCAGAATATTTTGAACGAACACGATATCTACAAATGCAATGATGGAGTAACCTAGTAACGAGTCTCTGTAAATTCAATAATATTTTGAACAGAGCCCAACCCGCAGATCATAGATAATAGACGACATTCTTATAAGAAATACATAGTGACAACTGCTAAAAACAAAAAACACGTGATTTTGACATGATTCGAAAATGTGTACGAGTGTAGAAAATGATAAAAAATGTTCATTGAGTCATGTAGGTGTCGATACAGTGCGGTACGGGTGAGGTGACCTCATTGTTGTCCTAATGATTTCGGCCGTTTTTTCTAACTGACAATGTTTGTTTAAAGATTCAAAATGTGCCATAGGATGGGAGCATCAGTCTGATAACATTTTAAACACCAATAAAAACGATATTACATACTATTTTCCCGTAGTGGCAGCTTACTATGACGTTACGTGATAGTAGGTGACATGCACCATAATATATTTCGCGCTTAACTATTTACACGTAAAAGTTCGGACTGTCCAATCTCATTCTTCAAGAGTGAGCGAGATGCGATATTGTCATTTTATGGTACTATTTGGTAGGTAGTGAAAATTGGTTAACCTCAAAATTCGTTCGTAGTTAATTTTTTTGCCGGCAGGTTCGCCATTATCGTTCTACTGCACAGGCGCAGATCGAAAAAATCCTACTGTCGCATGAAAATTCAGAAGTTTCCAAACTTTTTTTTGCCGACAGGTACGACAGTCTATCTACAGGCTCTGAATGCCGCTGTGTGTTGAAAGGCGTAGAGCCGTACTCCGGGAAAGGCTGTAAAATTATCCGGCCTATGATCCTATTATATCTTGAGTAATAAGAATAATAATCTTATCAAAGAATAGATACATACTTAATACATAGCGGAAGTCATCCTGCGTATCTCATATCAATAGTAGGCGTATGATAGTGGGAGCCATGCCCACTTCTAGGCTTGGTACTATAGGGTTCAATTTGAGTTACCACCGTGGGAGTCGTCGATGTGTCGTAGGTCATGGTGCGAGCTTTCTTTGCGGCGTAACGATCGGTGCAATAGTATATTACAGTATTTATGTTACAATACTAAACTTATGATACGGATCTGAGGTACAATGAGATGTTGTGCGGGACGATATGGAGATTGAGATAGTAATTCCGTCGAATTATTATTCGCTATTTATACAATCAAAATAGTATTATTTTTATTGAAATAATCGAGTCAGCTATTATCTGGCGTTTGCGTCAATGGCTGACTGATTAAGTGGAAAACGGAATTTATTATTGCTGTCAGCTCCTTACACTCTATAATTTGACACTACGGAAAATAGATATTTAATTTGTAATTCTATATCTCTATGGTACCATGGCTTGCCATCTATACTATCGTCTTAGGTAGACGAACTATAAAAAATTGCATCTCTCATATTTATCCATACGAAATCGAGGCATATGCTCGGTGCTCTTGAAGTACTAAGTTCCGGAAGTGAGGTGTGGAAGTCACAACCACTTCCGGGGCTAGCATGATAAATTTTTGTGTACACTATCTTCTCAAGTATACGAGTCATATATGTAAAAGAAACTGCATCTCTCATAGTATGTATACTTTTTATCCCATCGTCAACTTGGACTATATTGTAATATTACAGCCATGGTCTAATGACAAGAGCCTTCCAACAGAATAAAGTTACATGAGTGTAATTTATATTTTCACAGACTGACTATTTTTTGTTATTTTTTTTAAATAATAACCATGTCATACATAATTCTGAAAACACTCATGAGAAAATATAGCCAATAGAAAAAATGTTTTTCGAAAAAAGTAAGACATCCGGCAGGAATTGAACCTGCGTCTCTTGGGTATCGCGCCCTGTGCATTACCACTATGCTACGACTGCCATGTTTAATTGCGACAAATTTTAACTATTGGCCTTTTTAATACCTGCTCATAAGCGCTCTCCAAATTTAGTTACGGTAGGCCAGTGGTTGGCAAACCGTGGCTCGGCCACAAATGACCACGTATGGGCTAAAAGAGTGAAAGATAGAACAGTCAAAATGTATTCGAATATAACCAACCAGCAAGACGAAGATCTTAAATTGATTTCAGTTTTATAAATAGCAGTTAACGAATCTTGTGATTTAAATGATACAGCACAAGTTTCACGTTTTGTACGATTTATTTCATCAACCTACAGGTCCTAAAGAAGAACTTGTAGGATTATTGCCACTCAAATTTCAAACACGACGAGAGGATATTGCAAATGTTGTAATTGAGTGTATGGAAAAACATCATATTCTACTCGATAAAATTGTGTCAATTTCAACAGACGAGGCGGGGCGGGGCGTTAAGTATGACCGGCGTAAGAAAAGGGGTTGTTGCTATTTTGAAAGAAAAAAAAATCACGAGATACTTGCTTACCATTGCATCATTCGTCAAGAAGAGCTTTGTGCGCAGACATTTGCAAAGTTATGGAATTGGTGATTAAGATTATCAACTCTATTACAAATAAAGCTTATCGATAAAGAATTATTGAGCTCTAAATTTGAACATCTCTGTGATTATATGGACATATTGGAGAAAAAACAATGTGAACATGTTACACAGCACAAGTTTGGTAGTCTGCTTTGAAAGACCTGGAGAAGGAAGACATGATGATGTTTAATACCTGGAATAGTATTCCTAACTCATGTGATCAGTTGAAAAAATTAGCGTTTGCTGTTCTTTCCCTTTCCGGTTCTACATATTTATGCGAACAATCTTTTTCAAGCATGAACCTTATCGAGAGTAAATTGAGAAGTCGTCTTATTGATGAGAACCTGAAATCGTGCCTAAAAAAAAAAAAAAACAGCATTTGTATGCTTGTAGGTTTGTACCTGACTTATCCAAACTTTTCAAGGAGATTCAAGCCCATTGTTCACATTAAGTATTTGTCAGTCATTGTCATGATTTAATTTTATGGATACCTTACTTACATTTTAATTTTTATCAATAAATAAGATCATTATTAAGAATGATATCACGTTAACAGTGTACCTACATATATAGTGAGTTTAAGAAATTTGGCTCTCAAAAGAAATCTCAATCGTGGTACTGTTGATATTTGGCTCTTTTGACTAATGAGTTTGCCGACCACTGCGGTAGGCGATCGATTTTTGTATTCTAAATTAAAGTATTTATTACTTTAATTACTAACTGTTAGCTATATGTTCTCATGAGTATTTTCGGAATTATGTATGTTCAATAATTAGAATGGTACATTCGTAAATCTTGTGGATTATTCGTTGAATAAAAGAAATTGTTAATTAATAACCATGTCCTCACTTTTTCGTACAAGATGATTGTTAGCAATTTTGAACAATCACTAACACCCAAGCTTTGATAAAATCACATATATGTTGTGTCCTCACCGGAAATCGAACATAGAGTTACCGGATGGAAGGCAAGCGCCTTACGCACTGCACCACGAGAGCCGCCTACAGACTGACTATTAAAACAAGTCATACGCATTCCGTTTAGAAATTTTGAAGGCAGTTTGACTTTTAAATCTAACGATTGTACGTATTGTTGTATTGGTAACAAGTTTATTATTTTTCTGCTACTATTGGCAGCCCCAAAAACAAAATGACGGCTCTGTTTTAAAGTTTATTACGTTGGTCACATAACTTACGTATGTATTTATCAATATTTTATGTGATTAATATTTATCTTAAAAATAATGGATAATGTATAATATGTTTTTGACAATTAAAATTAAAGAGTAAGTATCTTTTTACATGTATTTATAGCTAACTTGTATATTATTCAAACGTCTGTTTAGATACGACAATATAAGATGCATGACATGTCAAACCATACAATTTCTATGAATTTAAGTATTCAAGGATTATTTTGTCAATATTTTCACATATAACCACGTAGGTATATAATTGACTAATTGGGTGAATCTGAAATTGTATTTGAATGTCATAATTATTCAAGACAGTGCGAAGTTTTCAAACTTTATTAGTAGACCAGTGGGTCTATTCTATACTTATCGACCGCTAAAGTGATAAATTATATCAAACTTAGGGTAGGTTTGTATCAAAGTATTAGCACTTATTGTAATAATTACAATTAGTTCGGTGTAGTTGTTACAATGAGTGCTATATTTTAACAGCACCTCTCTTGGCTGTGATAAAATTTAGAGTGAGATAGACAGTTTTGACTATTAAGACTTTAGATGGCTAACTTATTGTAACAATTATAATACCTCAATACAAATATGTAATAAATACTATCACTTTAGCGGTCGATAATTGCCTTGTGTATAGAATATATCCGCTGAGGTTCTTTTTTTGCTTAAATATCATAAATTTACCCTCCATCTACATAGAAGAAGGATGAACCAGACATCCAAATATTTCTCATACGTTCGCAGGGCAGTTTATCGACACTCGTTGATGATAATATGAACTGAATCCAATAGCATCTTTCATAATATGCTATCAACTGCCATTTTTTCATTCTTGTCAATTTTAAAGTCGCGAGATTAGCGATCTTTTGGCGGGAAAAGTGTGCGGGTGATATACTACAGACACTAACACAGGCAAACAAACGCCACTCCATTGAGCAAGGGACGACGCATGCGTCAACGGGGTCTATGAAATGGGACGGGCGCTATCGTCACCGCGATCCGATGCGGATTTGGGCTACTATTGTAGTAGTAGCAAAAATCAACAAATCTAATAATAACAACAAAGACCATCGCCCCCTTTTATAAAACACGTATCGTATCGTGGTGAACATTTAAGTTAAATACATCTCTCACTGCTGGATGAAGGCATCTCCTAGCTCCCTTCACTCTTATCGGTACCTAGATGTGTGTCTGTCCAACGAGTTGGTGGTGGTGGTGGTGTTTATGTTTCTTAACCTTTTTACATCCGCGGACCACAAAAAAATCAAAAAATGTTTTGCGGTCTATCAACATTGGAATAAAATAAAAAATATTTGGGTATATTTACACTATTTTTGAAACAATTGTCGAAATTTAATACAACCCCACTTCAAGTGTTGAGTTTCTAGGAAACTATTTTTGAACTATAGAACATTTCTGCGGCCTACCCAAAAATCTTCGCGGACCACCGGTTAAGAAACTATGGTTTAGTGCACCTTGTATACATTATGTTTGCGGCCTTATATCTAGTTATTATGTTATTTCCGCGTTATGCCCAAAATGCACATTTCCGTGCATATTATATTGGTTGAAATCTTTACGCTTAAAACTTATTGGGAAGTTACTTATTAAGATACTATACAGGTCCCTAAACTAACTCCATTCCAGTTTGATTCTGCGAGTAATCTCGTATATCCAAAATATCAACCAGAATAATTAATTATATATATAGCAATCATACCACTCAGCATTAAATATGTATGTAAGTAATATGTATGATTTTTTATCAAAATAAAAACATAACAATACAGCGATAATGATGCCAGCATTTCCTCAATTAGTAGAGTCTGTAATGATTTGTTAATTGCGACAATACTATCTCTTGTAATAATATATGCATTGCATTTATACAAATTGGAAGAACAATGTATGAATCCTCACTCACTCATCGAGTCCGTCACGAAACGCACTACCAATCTCTTGGTTACATCGATCTCACCAGTACATCATACATTACCCGTGATTATAATCTGACGCTTTCATCCATTTTTTTTCTTTTATTTTGTTAACTGTCAATTCATGGTGGAACTGCATTGTATTGTTGTTTTTATTTAATAAAACGTTATTCCACTTTTAATCAATAGATTAAGACCGGTTTCGTCCGCCTCAGAGTGATATTTTCAACTGAATACATTTTTTTTTAAACAATCCAAAACAAAATCCAAAGGGATAGAAATAATATAACAATAGGTAATTATCCGTCTAATAATACCTTCCCAATAACAGATTAATTTAAAACTAATGAGGTTGGACATTAATATTGCATACTACGTCAGGGGCATTAAGCAAATTATTTTAAATATTAACAAACCACAAAATAGAAGCTTTCATCCATATTATTGTATGTATGTATTCTTGTATCAATCAATAAACTCTCCCCTCTCAAAATATTCAAGCAACAACAATCTTCTCTCTCCTCCACCTTCATCTGTCACACCACCAATCTCACGCGTATTAGAACGTTTGTTTCTTTTCCTGCAATAGTGTATTTTACCCCGTTTACACGTGGATGGATTTACTGTTCACGGTAAGAAAATGTATGGGAAAACATGTATTATCCTGCAGTTGGCAAGATTGCGTGCATGAATCAATCAAGTTTGGAAGCTTCTGAATTTTAATGTGCAAGTAAGATCTGCGCCTGCGCAGTAGAACGATAATAGCGAACCTGCCGGTAAAAAAACCAACTACTCATTTTGAGGTTAACCGATTTTCAATACATCCTGTCAAATAGTAGGTACTATGAAATGACAACATCGCGTCTCGCTTACTCTTGAAGAATGAGATTGGAGAGACAGTCAGCACTTCTACGTGTGAACAGTTATTGTCACCATAGTTTAAAATATGCATTATTGCCTACAGTAAATCCATGCACTTGCACGTGTACAGCCGCTATTATGTCAGAAAATCAGAATGATTCTGGCATCATGGAAGTTATGTAAACGTTTTTGCGAATACAATAAGTACTTTTTATAGTTTATAGAATATAATATATTGAAATTTGCATATATTAAGGGGGAGGCAGCTCGCTATAATTGAGGTAAATCCAAACGGGGTGAAGATAACATTTTCCAAATAGAACGAACCGACAACTGGAGTCACACCGGTATGAACATAGCCGCGTGCCGAGAAAAACCGAGCTGCCTCTTCGGTTAACGTTCCAATTTCAAATCGATTTGACAGATGAATAAAGCGCGGTTTCTTTCGAAGTTAAGCACATTTTTTCAGATTTGCATTGCTACAAATTAATATGACTGGTAAATTTCGTTATAAAAGCAAAACAAATATGTCATTGTAATACAACTTTTATAAATAGTACATATTACAAAAAAAACTCGTATATATCTTACGATCGTAATAATTATTTTAATGCATGATTAATCAGGCAGTAAAAACGAATAGAATAATTATGAAAAGATAATACGAAAAATGACGGAAACCTTCTTATATAGAAATGTAGCCTAAATGTATGAAATTCAAGCAAAAAAGGACCATTGATTAAGTTTAACTACAAGTGATTTTGCATTTCAGTAATATTTGCAAGAAACTTCACAATACTGCTAAGGTATTTATTGCCTAATTTGCAGGGCGAATAAAAAGACAATCTGTCACTATAAGTAGGCAAGGTAGATTATATAACGATACTTCAAAAATCATTTAATTTTTTTTATTATTATTGTCTTCGAGTAATTCATCGCAATTAGCATTTAAAATAGCCGCCAATGCATATGTAAGAAAATCTGAATGGCAACTGAGTGATTTTAATATATGTGTTGCTGGATTTCAAAATTCCATAATAGATGAATAGGAGAAAAACAGCTTTTTGTTTTCTCAAAAACACAGTCACAAGGGTGAAAGTTTATATTATTTCGAGTATAGAATATTTTAAATTAATAATTTCCACATTTTGATAATGCAGAAATCTTAGAAAGCAGTAGTTCTTTAGTAATTCACAAAAAAGTCAAAAATACTTAAAGGTGAACTTGGCTGATTTTGAAATGTAGCGACACATATATGTGGAGTTTACCTCTTTATGCTTTATATGCCTGTAAAATTGTTTTATAAAAATCATAACAGAAATAACGTTTAAAGATTCCTTATATTTATAGTCAAAATTATTTGATTATAGGTAACTAGGAAGTATTCAAAAATCTCTATTGAAAATTTTTACGAAGTTATTAAATTATATTTAATCAATTGTATTGGAGACTTTTTTTTATTATTTATTTTTATCTTTGTATTTGCAAAATATTTACGTATAGAAACATACTTCCTGCCATTTTTACCTTTTTAGCACCACTTTAATACAAGTCAATATTACAGTAGTGAAACACGTCACAGAAATAAGCACAGTTAATAAAATAATAAAGACATATTTTAAGTTGTGACCTCACCGGGAATCAAACGAGAAAATCCCGGTACGAGAAACCAGTGCCCCAGGGGCGGCTCTACGTTAAGGGTTCGCAAGGATCGTCCTCACATCCATAGCATGTCAAAAATACACGTCAGATATTTTTATTGTTGGACATAATATATTTACTTCATTACAAGATTAAATGAACTACTTATTTAATTATTTATTTTATCCATTTAAACCCGTCGCTATTTCAGAGATATACTTAATATTAATATACAAATAAATAAAGCAATGATTGTAAATTATGTAATAACATAATGATGATTACGTGGTATTTAAATAATTAGTTCAATTAAATTCGCTCTATAACAAGGTGACACATAATATATACAAATAAAGAAAGTTATGGCGTCTATTTTTCGCTGACCGGAGTAACTCAGGTCCATCCCGTCGCCGCGGTATCGCGATGTTTTCATTGAATTGTAACTATTAGTATAAGTAAATCATATTTTTTTTTCTACCATGTCCGATCCTAATAGGATCATATGGGCTTCCACAGAGTAGAGGTTTGTATTAACAGATTTTGTTTTTTACGAGAAACGGATGTCAACCACCTGCTCAACCTATTAGGTCCATACTCTGACTCACACACAAATTGAAAAACAATATGTGTACTTGCCAGACCCAGGATTCAAATCTGGGACCCACGGCGTGATAGTCCAACGCTTAAGCCGCGCGGCCACCATGATGTATATAATATACACCTATGTTATAATATACGCATTTTTATTCCATCATCATCATCATCATCAGCCTGAATCTATCCACTGCTGGATGAAGGCCTCTTCAAGTTGCTTCCACTTCTCTCGGTCCTGTGCATTGCGTTGCCACGTACTTCCGCAGAACTTTATCATTTCATCGATCCAGCGGCCTCTAGGTCTACCTTGTGGACGTTTTGTACTTCTTGGATACCACTGGATGACTAGATTTGTCCAACGATTGTCTCTTCTTCGAGCTATGTGTCCAGCCCATCTCCATTTAAGGCTTTTAATAAACTCTATTACATCGCAAACCCTTGTCTGCTTCCTTATCCACTCATTCCTCTTTTTGTCCTTTCGCGTTATGCCCAGCATGCACCTCTCCATACCACGTTGTGCTACTCTAAGTTTCTGGATCTCTCTTTTACTTAGGGTCCATGTTTCACACGCATATGTCATCACGGGAAGCACACACTGGTTGAACACTTTGCGCTTTAGGCACAGTGGAAGGTCACTTTTGAAGACATTATTCAGGCGGCCAAAAGCACTCCAGCCTAGCTTTACTCTGCGAACAATTTCATCAAATATACATCCATCTATAGATACTTGTTGTCCCAGATAGATGTAGCTTTTCACCTGTTCGAGCTGAGTGCCATTGATGAGGATCTCTTTTTGGCCTGCAAAGCAGTTGAACATGACTTTCGTCTTTGTTACATTTATTTTCAAACCTACTTTGTTGCTTACTTCAGCGAGTTCCTGCATTCTGCTTTGGAGGTCTTCTGAGTCTTGCGAGAAAATTACTATGTCATCGGCAAAGCGCAGATGACTCAGGTATTCTCCATTTATGGGGATCCCTTTGTCATTCCAGTCAAGTTGCCTGAATAAGTCTTCAAGGGTAGCTGTAAATAGTTTAGGTGAGATTGTATCACCTTGTCGGACTCCTTTGCTGATAGGAAATCTGCGCGATGGTTTATGGAGATTTACAGATGCTGTTGCGCTACTGTATATATTATTGAAAATATTTATATAGCGTCCAGGGATTCCTTGTTTTCTGAGTGCGTCGAGTATTGAACATTTCTTTATCGAATCAAACGCCTTCTCATAGTCTATAAAACCCATGCATAGTGGCAGTTTGTATTCCTTTTGTATTATTTTATTTAAACAAAAAGTGATAAAACTATGCTTTATTTACCATAATAGTTTATGTACACCCTGTTTTAATACTACTAAACAATACCAACACAACTGCAAATCGCTTTTAGCGTACGACAGTGACTGTCTTAAAGGATTGGACTATACAAATCTTGTTCTGCAAAGAATATGAATGCATTAGCGTTAGTATACGCATACTGGGGAGCGATTCAAATAGCCCATCGACGTGTAAAAAAATCTCGCTGTATTTCGTTCTTCAAAACCGATAATGGTAAGCCTTCAGGAACCTATAGCCTATAGGAACATTTAATTAGTATTTAATCACCATATTTAAATAACATGCTAATTATATCTAATGGCCATATAATGCCGACAAAACAGCTGTGCTGACAGCCTTGTTAGGATTGAGTTAATATTTTTAACACATTTTTAGATGTGATTAGAGAGGTGTGTATATTTAATAATTAATGACTAAGCCCCACTAACTAGCAAGTCGTCGAGCCGCTACTGCAGTGCCAGTGACGTCCCTAGACAAAATGCCGCCCCCAGGCAGGGCCAAAATCCAATCCATTTTTATACAGTGTTTTTTATCATTCTTTCATGACTCTAATATCTAAAAAATGTGTTGTATGGATACATTACTAACAAAATATAATTACCACTAAATTTTATTTTATTTAAATGCCATCTATGCTTCAATAGACAATATTGCGAGTCCACGGTTTCAGATGCATTTAAAAAATACACCTTCACTTTCAAAACACGCGAGTGACTGGCAAAAATATTTTTTGGATAAAAAAGAAGTAAAGTAAACGGAAGTAAGCCAGACATCGCGAACCCAAAAAAGTTACAGTCCTGTTAAACCTTTTATGTTAATTCATACATTTTGTTTCCAACCAGTGAGCTGACTTTTTTAATGGAAAGATATTTTCGTTATTACATACTAAGTTTAGGTAGCTATTTCCAGATATACCTAATGATTCTCCTCGATTTGCCGCCCTTCGAATAACTGCCGCCCCCAAGCGACGCTAAATCTGCCTACCCCCACGGGACGTTACTGTGCAGTGCTCTGTACATTAGATTATAAGGGTAGCCGACGTCAGTTGCTATATTTACCTATCAATATAATAATTTTATCCTGGTACAGAGATCTTTTTTTTAGCGCACGCGTGAAAAATCTGACCCTGCCCGGTCCGAAGGCGAGCCGTGATAAATCACGGTAACTACCCACTAAGCATTCTTACCAGTTAGTATAAATTAAATATCGATTTTGCTCCCAGGGATGTGCTAAATCCCATTTGGTACATCTTCTGTGGTGGGAGTATCGGCGACAGTTTAAGATCGAGCCAGAGTGAGCTAACACAACATGTAAATCACTAATTGTTAGGTACCAACCATACTATAATTGAGAGGATTAAATAATGAATACATGTTACATATAAGAAAAATAATGAGTTATAAACAGTTTTTATTTTATCATACTTTATTAAACTATCCCGCACCCAACAGTGGCGAAAGTTGTTTGTTGAAGGAAGATAGTCTATGGTAGATAACTAAAAAAAACAGGTTAGAACAGCCGCGCTTACAAGTAAGAGTTGAATTTAAAGCAACGTTTCTGCACAATGAACCCAAAATTAATGGGAACTGGCTAACCCTACTAGGTGTGGTATGACAGGCTAGAGATCTCGAGTGTGGAAAAACGGGATAAACTTAAACACATGTTAAAGAATATGCTATTCACAATAGTTAATAATATGTATTCTAGTTTGTGACATGCTTTCAATCTTTGGGAAGAGTCGACGTGGTTATTTTACTTGAGTTTTATAGCGGTCAGGCCATAAACTATCTTGCTTCAGAACCAGGGAACTCAAAAATAATGGGAACCGAAATACCTAACGGGTAAGGAGAAGCAAGCAACTGATCTCGAGTAAGGAAGAATACGGGATCAATTTTAGCACGTGTCATAAACTACGTCATACGTGGAATACTGACATTTGCTCTCGCTTTATGCATTGACACTCATTTTTTATTGGTGTATTACATACACTATTGCACGTCTATAATGCGTGGTTCATTTTCGTACGACACTCACACATTCAAAAGTCTGTTTCAAAGTTTACTGTATTGGTATATAGCCTATCGGAATTTTATTTATTATCTGTTCTGTGTTCAGAACTTAGGTGATGGTTTATACATTTATATTAAATTTATTAATCTGTTCTGTGGTTCTGGATCGTGCTCATTATAATAGTATTTTGTGGGCGTAGTCGTGAGAACGTCAAAAGTGACACAACTGTGTTATTACAATTAGGGAATCCAATCCCGAGCCAAAATTCTGATCCCGGGATTTCGGGATTACAATTTGACAATCCCGGGATCCCGGGACTGGTCCCGGGATTGGGATTTTTTTCCATTGTTAATATAAAATTTTTATATTTACAAATAACATTGATAAAATCGGTCAAAAATAAATCTAGTATAATTTATACTATTTAAGACATGTATTGTTAATATTGTATTCGTTAAATCTTGGAAATACACCAGTTTAATGGAGTAAATAATATTGTAATATAAATAATAATGTGAATTTAATATGAGATTGCTATTTCTGATAGTAAAGACATAATGAATAGATTAGCGAGATTTAAAATAGTAAAGCAAATAATCATGGCGTACTTATGGCCTTTCCGCTTCATAAATCTAATTAGTCAGCCAAATATGAAACTGCCGTAAAACGTATGATATCATGGTGGAATTACTTTGTTAAAAGTGCGAAGCATTGTTTTTTTACCAATCTTTCTCATTTTTAATAATCTATGTGAAAAAATAAAATGAATCGGCAACCTACACATCAAACTTCATTCAAACTCAGTTTATTTCTAATGTAGTTATTTTGTATTAAAAGTATTTTTTCTGTTATATTTTCCATAAAAATTGATAAAAAAATCAATCCCAAAATCCCGGGATTATGTTTATCAATCCCGGGATTCATAGGTATCGAAAATAGCCCGGGATTGGATTCCCTAATTAAAATGAATGAGCATATACTGTACCATGTTTCTTCGAAAATTACTGAATATATATTAAGAGCATACTTCAGTGAAACAGCAAATAATTTTAATTAGCAAATTAAAATAATTTTCAGCAATAGGTGGGACGTAATTTTGCCCGAGTTGCCATTCGGAGAGCGATTGTCGACCAGTGAGCACGTCAATTTGTTTTGTGATGGCGTCGGAGGAATTAATACTTAAATCGTGTAAAGATGACTAAAAACGTTACGTATTTACTCGAAAAACAAAACATGTCAATGAATATATTATTATTATGACTTAAATAACAATAAACATAACATTGAATGGACGCATGTTGAATTTTTATGACAAATTATGTTTTGTTCATCACGCGTCGTTTGCACAATCTGTGCGTCGCGTAGTCACGATCGTTTTAGACCATGCCTCAGCTGAAGTATAGCCTTAAGTATGTTAACGCTCATTTAGACGAATCACTGCGGATGATCATCCGTAGTGAATTGAATGCAAGCGTTCATTTTTTGTATACACGTGTCACTGAAATACACAATCCATCCAAAATAGTGTCAAGTGAAATTACACTGCAGGTTGTATTATTAAAACAATTTGTAATTGTTTGTTATAATATGACTGCAGAAATTTCATCGAGGGAAAGAGGAATAAGAAAAAGAGTCATTGGCGAATAAAACCATAGACCATGGCTCCCACATCCTGAAGCGGGTCCCCGGGCCACGATGTTTGGCGGGCCCCTCAACCTATCGCTTTGGTTCAGGGCAGTGTAATATTCTACAGTAGTGTTCCCCAAATAATATTCCGTGGATTTAAGCGATTTTTGGTATTTTTAAATAAATTCGCTTGAATTGTCAGCACTCAGTATCATTATTATGAAGCACTGATCGCAACCCCTTTTTGTGATAGCCAATTACCATGTGACCCTAGGCCATTCTGGATAAATAGTCATTTTTATTAGTCAGGATACACACTAAAAATAATTATAAAAATTAAAATTCACTGGTGAAATAGCACCGCAGGCGATTTTTTTAACTATTAGCGATGGTGCCCATAGAACGCGACGAGCGGGCGAAGTCCGCGTATGCAGTGTTTATTCATAACCATAATCACACGTCTCTTCCCGCGCATTACCTTTCACCTATGTAATAAGCGGCCCAAGCAGCACAAAATAATTTTTATTACAGCGCCTCTCATAACAAAGCAATAAAAATATTATATTATTTCGGGGCTTGTCATTAATATTTACGACGACATTATTCAACCAGCGATAAACTGAATACGCAATAAAATTAAACAATGACTTCTCTGTAATTAAATAATTGCTTTTCGCCCGTCGATCGACGAGGCCTCAAGCAGCGTAATTTTGGTAGCCGTGTTCAATGAATGGACTTCTTTGTATTTTCATTAAATCGTATCGCCGAGAAGCGAAAAACGGTGACTCATGCGGCACGCGGGGCGCAAGGCATCGTGAAGTTCAGTGGGCGCTGGCGTATTTGATTACGTTGTATTTTTAATGATTTACGCGCCACTTGTAGAAATTTTGCGCGAGCGCCGCACTCGCTGCGTCAATGTGCTTTATGCCTTAGAGCAAATTTGTGGTTTGTGTTTATCTCACTTAACTCGTCGACAAGCAACGCCGGTCCCCTCCTAATTCCGGGCCCCCAGGCTAGAGTCCTGTCAGCCCCCCTCCCCTTGTGGGGGCTATGCCATATACTAATATACATGGGTAATGCGACGTAATATCATGGGGAATATGATGACAGTACTCAGGGGCGCAGTGCGCATGCGCTGGAATTTTGGAATCATCCGCAGTGTACACAAAATGATTCAAAAGTAGAACCAGTTCAACTTCATATGATCACTTTCGATGATTCGTTGATGAATGTGCGTTTACACGGGTCACTGGGGATGATTCCTCCGTGATGATCGTCAAAAGTAGAGATTGCAATACCGAATGAAAATGTCAATATCGGTTTTTTGGTATTTCTTCTTGAATACCGGTATTTCTTAAACATTAAAAAAAACAGAAGTAGGTGCTTGTCAATAAATAACGCTACTAAAATCTTTTTAAATTATTATTTTATAGCAAAAACCTACATTTATTATGCTGACATTTAAAAATATGTATTGATCATAATTGTAGAACTCGTGATTTTTTACAAATAATTTGAATATATTAATAATTTTAACTAAAGCCCTCAAAAGTTCATCAAGTGCAAATAAGTCCGGCTGCAGGAAAAGCTTCTTAAATTCAACGCTTGTACAGTCATCTATAATTATAGAATAATTAAACATTTTTGTCACGGATGTTTTCTATAAAATAATATTATGATACTCGTAATTCATCGCGACAATTACTTGTATAAATAATATATTTGATGAAATTTGAATAAATGATAACTATTTTTGAAAATATTGAAAGCAGTTATACAGGATTAATAATTGCTTAATAACTCAAAACTACTATTTTGTAAATTTTAATTACATATTTCAATCGTTAGACCCTAAAGGATGCATAATATAATATATTATATGATGATATTTTTAAAGTGGGCGTAAGTAATATTATTTGTGTTATGAAGGGGGCGTTGCCATTTTCGTTTAAATGTCATGAAATGGTTATATATATTTACGGAATTATTAATTTAAACCATGTTATTGGCATTTAATATTATTATTTACTTTATAATATAGATAAAAAAACAAGTTCTTATATAAATACAATGTAAATAGTCTTACACAACATATCACTAAAATGTTTACGTCTCTAGGGAGTATATTTCCTAATGTTTCAGTTCTCGCTATTGGTAGAATAGTGCCTGATTTTTCTAGCAGTGTGACCACAATGAAATTACTTTGAAACGGTATCAGTGTCATTTGAAAGTATTGGTAATTTCTTAGGACAATAATACATTTATTATTTTCCCATTTTATTTATTCTAGAAACTTCGAATAAGACCTAAGTGTGAGTTGAAACATACTGGACATATAATAAAACATTAATCGTCATAGTATTTGGTTGGGCCTATTATGGTGGCCCTCATTTCTATATTTCCCTCCTACCTCAAATCCTCAATATTCTAATAAGTCCAGGCGCAACGCAGTTACGAGTCAGTAGTGGACCAATTATTAATATAAAAACTTTAGTCATTCATCGGCCACGTGCTTACAAACACTTACATCCTAAACCACATTTGAACATCAAGTGCCTCGTACCGGGTAACCTATGAAACAATACAGCGCGAGTGCAACCAGACCATGGAATAAGATCATTAATAACATTAAAGGTCAGTGCCTGGCATGCTAACATAACCCCCATCTCTGCCAGCATCCACATCCACCATTCTGACATAAATAGTACATACTAAACATTGTAAGTCATACTTATTTGTTTTCATTAAACTAAGCATACAATTTGCAGATGGTACTGGTTAGTTTTTAAAAATTAATGAAACCCTACCTAAATCATACCTACCATAATAGTTTAGGTATGCTATGAGCGATCTGACAAAAATAGTGCACATTTTTCAGTCATACTTATTTGTTTTCGTTGAATTAAGAATGCACAATACAGATGGTGTTGGTTAGTTTTTTTTTTATTTAGGTATTAACCCCTGCCTATAGCAAAACCATAATCGATAAAAAATATTTTTCTATCTATAAATTATCTAAAATTATGTACATAATTTTAAATATGTTATAGATAAACGAATATTTGCTTTATTATCTACTATGGTTTGTAGAAGGCAGGGTTTAATTGAATTTAAAAACTAACAGGCATTATCTACACGTCTTTGTAGTATAATTTCAATGAAAGCACATACGTTTGACTAACAAAGTTCAGTATATGTCAGATCTTAATAGTCTACCTCCACCCTTCGCCACTGGTATAGTTAATGAATTTTGTCACACCGGACCAAATGTACTAAATCTTCATTAAATATATTATTACACATTTTATACATACTTTCAAACGATTCCAACACATACATAAGTTAACTGTACTGTCAGAAGAATCTGACACCATTCTACTATATAGTTCGAATTTAACTGTACCTACGCAAATAATTTTAATGTAAATAAAAATTGACATTTGGATGTGGGTGTGATGGGTGGGGGAGGTAAAATCGAGTAATATAATTAATGGAAACTGAAATACCTAACGGGTGTGGAGTAACAGGCAACCAATCTCGAGTGTGGAAGAATATGTGATAAACGTAAACACGTGCCAAGAATACGTCATTCTAAGCTTGTTCTTCGTTCTGACAACTCTGCTCTCAGTTTATGCACAATTTTACGTCTATAATGTGTTTCATTTTCGTAGGACACTCACACATTCAAGACCCTACTTCAAAATATAGTGTATTCGTGTCCGGAAATTTGTACGTTATTATTCAATTCGCCGTATCATACTTCACCGTGAAATGTTGTATAGTACTGAGATAAAATTCATGTCTAAATAAAACACGGTTCTTGTCGGTTTACATCGGCAAACAAATTTTAAAAATAGCCGATAGGTATAATGAATTATTTGTTAGGTTAGGTTAAGATAGGTTAGGTTCGATTAGGTTAGGTTTTTATTCTTGAATTCATGGATTTGCAAAGTCGGCTATGAAAATTGAATTATTGTTCATATTGAATCTAATAAAATTGGAGACCGTATAGGATAATATGGTCATCTCTTTCCGATAGAAATCTCACGGCGAACTGTGCTACGGTGAAATATGCAGCCGCGGATTGTGCACGGCCGCCTCCCATGTCGCTATAAACGTCAGAATAAAAACATTTTAGTGCCACACTTCCTTGTCCCGAAGCGATGCTGCACGGGACTGATGTAGCTACCATGCACCTTAGTGATTAATGAATGAGTTTTAGAAAATAAAAAGAATCTCAACTTGCTCTGCCGTCAGTTATCTTTAATGACATGAAGTGTCCTCTGCATGGCCCCCACAAGGGGGGGCTGACAAGGCTTTAGTCTGGGGGCCCGGCGTGGTGAGTCGACCAAAAAAAAAGTCGCCTGCGGGGCTATTTCCTTTTATTAATGGTTATATATTAAAATATGTACTTGTGCGATGTAATATTTAATTGTGTCATTACTTGATAACACCATAATTCTAGTGGCTAGGTATAAGTACTATTAAAAATACTTAACCTTAATTTTAACGTGAAAACCATTGGAAAACGCTAGTGTAGAGCGTCACATTGCCTTTAACCTCGGCGATAGGCCTTGAGGCCCGGTTCAGGCTGTGGGGGCCATGGTCCTCTGTACCCATGTACTGAAAGTCTGCCGAAACAGAGCAGTCAGGAGTTAAAAGTGATAAATCTAAGAAGGTATCGGAATTATTCCGTCCTCCATACGACGTACGCGTAGCTGACTATTGTATAAAATATAGATATCGCGGAAATAACCTTTGCCGTAAGCTATTTACTTATTGTACTATAATTTGACAAAACGGAAATGCATATTAAAGGATTTGTAATTGCGGTAAAGTATTTAATATCGCCAATCAATCTGCTGACACAGGTAATGAGAAGTTTATCGCCATAAATCGTACAGGTAATCAAATTTAAAATTCAAATCAAATCAAAAAAATTATACATTCTACATATAATGAACATAACAAATTACCAATTCAAAGCGTTCACGACATGACATAAAATAAGTGTTAACAATTTTTAAAATAAAAATACAGAGAAATATGACTTAATAATACAATAAGTAATAAAATAAGAAATAAAATAATTACAAGATAAGAAGAACTTTTTATATACCACGTTTTCAAATTTTCTGTTGAATCATATAAATTTGACAATTCTATGTATTAATAGTTTAGGACAAATAAGGCAATTGTCAACAAATCATTTTTTTTGCTATTTTGCAACAAACAAACAAATATAGAATACTTAAATGTCATT
This sequence comes from Rhyacophila brunnea, assembly GCF_057557595.1. Taxonomy (NCBI): domain Eukaryota; kingdom Metazoa; phylum Arthropoda; class Insecta; order Trichoptera; family Rhyacophilidae; genus Rhyacophila; species Rhyacophila brunnea. The sequence continues at coordinate 9,313,278 of NW_028232904.1, read as the reverse complement.
TTGATTTCCATAGTAACGTACGTTTACTATATTAATAATTTAGTTGCTAGGACCACCCCCTTATCAACCAATAATACTGGATTGGATTACGGATTTCTATCGAAATAACTTTTCATACAAAACAGAATTAACTGAAAATGAATTCAATTCTACTTAAAGATGGCTAAAAGTATTAAAATAATGCATTACCATCGTGTTCTGATAATATATTCCAAAAGTTTCAAATGTCTAGCTAATCGGGAAGTTAGATAAAAATCGATTGCAAGATTTATACTGGACAAACAACCACCAGACAAACAAGAATACGAGCTAATAAAAACGTTGTAATAAGAAAAGAAATAAAATAAAGCAACAAAAATAAAAATAGATGGAAGCACACAGAGTGAACTATCGATAGACCCTATGTTAAAAACTTATAAAACAACGTCCACCTAAATTCACTTTCACGTAAGTGGAATAAATCAATATCCGAAGCGATTTCATTAAACATGGTTATTGCCCTCCCAATTGGCAGGTTAGTTCTGCACCTTGGGAGAACAAACAACAGATGCCCTCGATTCCTAAAATAATTATTAGAGACACACAAGCCAACACCACCAAGAATGGCAGAGTTCACTTTTACGCCGCGTTTAAGTCGAAAAAACTATGTAGCTAAATAAAGATCCCTTCTAAATTTTAAGCTACATTATGTAAGCATACCTAAGAGAAAATCAGTCGGATAGAGCCACGGATAATATATATACAGCCGAAAGTACAGAAGTCTCAATATATATATATATATATTAATGGTGTAGAATTAATATGATGGTAAAGTATGTCGGTATAACTATATTGAAACAATATATTTTGTTGTTATTAGTATTGTACTGAATTAGTAAATCAGATTGACCGGAATTCAATAGTTGTATTTTTACAACGTTTTTCTTAGGTCGTATTCTTATTTGTCCGGTACAAATCTTGCAATCGATTTTTAACTAACTTCCCGACTAGTTAGACATTTAAAACTTTTAAAATATATCATAACACGATGCCAATGAATTTTTTTATTACTTTTAGCCATCTGTAAGTAGAATTGATTTCATTTTCAGTTAATTCTGTTTCGTATGACTATAATATACTAATAACTAAATTATTAATATATACGTGCGTTACTATGGAAATCAATATCACATTTCAGTATTATTTCTATCAAGTACTTACAAATTTTTTTGATCGTTTAAGCTAGTCAAGTCAATTGTATATGATTCAACAGAAAATTTAAAAACGTTGTATATAAATAATTATTTTTATTTTGTAATTATTATCTAATAATAATATTTATCTTTCTGAAGTATTTTGCTTGTTTATATTAAATTTGTATGGATTTCCGAGGTTTTATGGACGTAAATCAGCGATATTCAGTGAATTGTAGGATGCTGAGAGAAACCTTTTGCACTTACCTGTACCTTTTGTACTTATATGTCGGATACGAAACGCACTACTCCTCTATTGAACAGATCATCCGTTGCGACTTGGTTTCTCCAAATACTACTAAAATCTCCTAAAGCTGCAGACACACAGCGCACTATGAGACATATAGCTCCCCGATTGGTCAGAAAGGCCTTGATGAGAAAACTTACACTATTCATTGAAACATGTAAGTTATGATAATATCAACAATCAACTTTGTCAACGATTTTCACATGGTTTTAAGTGACTTTTGATATCCAACTATTTGTCTTTATATAGATTAATGCCTTTAGAATCAGTTTTGAGTTATGACTCTATTCAACTCATACCTATAAATATTCACACCCAGACTTTGAGAAAATCACATAAATTTTTTGTGATCTCTCCGGGAATCAAACCCGGGGTCTCCGGATGAAAGGTTAGCGCCTTATGCACTAGACTATGTAGATACATTTACAAAACAAAGTTCTTAAATCCGGTGACTATGGTTCTTTGAATATATAAGAATTGAATATATTCGGGGGCTTGTATGGTATGTTCAAAAGTGATATATGACTATTAATTATTAATTAACTGTTTCTTTTATTCAACAAATAATTCACAAGATTTTAGAATGTACCATTCTAATTATTGAACATACATAATTTTGAAAAACGCTTCTGATATAATATATTATAACCAATAGAAAAAAACTTTTTTGAAAAACCGATTGCCAAAGTAGCTTGATTTCGAAGAACGCTGATGAGCAGGTATTAAAAAGGTTTATAGTTAAAATTTGTCGCTATTAGTACGTCGCCTTGTAGCATAGAGTATAATGCGCGGACGGGCCGTAAACCCAGAGATGCAGGGTTCGATTCCTTGCCGGGGTGGCTTACTTTTTTCAAAAAAAGTTTTTTTTATTGGTTATAATATATTCTCTCAGAAGCGTTTTTCAAAATTATGTATTTTCGAATATTAATTAATATATTCAAAATTAAACAAAATAGTTGAACGGGTACAAAATCGCTCTAAAACTGCGAATTTCATTGAAATTACTTGCCAGCAAATAATAAAATATCAATAAGTGTGAATGTAAAATTGGAGGCCTTCATCCAACAGAGGATTACCACCGGTCAGTGACGATAATAGCACGATTACGTACGTGTTATATTTACGGTATTATCCAGTGGCGGCGTAGCAATATAAAACAAATTAAAAATAATTGTCAATTATTATCTTTAGATTCCAATGTAAAAAATTGACGCTCATTTACAATTCAAATTTAATCCAATTATTAATAAAATTCGAAACGGCATCACGACATACAAATACCACCGTTTTTAAATATAAACTGCATGCATAAAATGTGAAGTGAATCGTTGAATAGTTGAATACATCCTGGGCTCGGAGACAAACTATTATTTTGTTGCCGGTGTAATATTTAACAGCTGATAATATATCGTCGGTGTTTTGTAAAAAGGGCGAATCAACCAAAATGCTACTTTACAGGAGGTGGGTTTTTAACTTTTGACATTTATTTGTTTTTTACCTGTAGATGATTATAAATATCTAACAAGTTTATAATAAAGCTTAGAAAGAATACTGTCATTATAATAGGTATTATTATATAATATTTTAAAAGGCCTAATATGTCACATTTGCTTTTTATTTCGTAATTTTAATTAATTTAATTTTAGTCGATTATAGTTTTTAAGTACTTTCCTGTGGAGATGAAAATTCGCCGTTTTTACACAACAAAGCTAGTGGAGTACATATTGTATTTTCATTAAAAACTCGATTTCGCCAAAATGGTTGATTCGCCCTTTTTACAAAACACCGACGATATATATATATTTTTTTATAGAATTATTAAAAACCATGTCCTTGCTTTTTCGTACAAGGTGGTTGTTAGTAATTTTGAACAATCACAAACACCCAGGCTTTTGAGAAAAATACATACATGTTTTGGTCATGACCGGGAATCGAACCCAGAACTCTCAGGTGGAAGGCCAGCGCCTTACCCACTGCACCACGAGAGCCGCCAGCTGATAATATATTGCTTTTGGTTGTCTAAAATTGACAAGGAAGTATCTATCCATAGGTGCTTATAGATATCAATTTTATATAAAAATGTCCGCTTTGATACTTTAATTATTAGTGTGAAGTTTTTTAAAATTATATTTGTAAAAAAACAAGTACCATAAGGTTGCAATTCATCCTTTAAAATATTGTTTAATATTATAGTTGTAATTCATAAATAATTGTTAGGTAAGTATCACACAAAATTGTACATTTATTTTTTGTCTATTTTGACGTTTAATTTGGCGGGAAATTACGAAAAATATTCACCGAACGCCACAATTAACCCATAGACTAAAGTATCTCTCGAGAAAAACAAAAGACGCGGGCATTCAAATAAAATGACGTTCGGTTTTAAATTTCGAAGGTTTCTAAGCAAACGTCAAAAGCAATCGATATGGCCTCGAATAAGCAGTACCTATGTGAAGTTGGCGGCGGTGGGTGAGTGTTTTCCAGTGTAGTGAGTTCAGGCGCGCTTAGCTGTCCCCTGTTTGGCGTGAACATAGCCACGAACTGCGGATGTTTGCTCTGAAGTTAGTTTGCCGCGCTGCGCAAATGGCTTCTGCGCACACGTCCACCCCCTTCTATAACTAAAGCTCCAGTCTTCTTAGCAAGTGTGTAGGGTGATTGTGAAATAAATAATCTTCCACGAGTTTTCTGTACTTTCGCCAATATGTATCAGTTGAGAAAATTGCCTTTTGGAGGGAGGTAAACGTTTCTTAACCGTAACGAACAATGCATACACACTTGGACAGTAAATTATAGATAGTTACTTACGAAATCCTAATAATATTTTGTTAAATATTATAATTTATTATTTACTTATTACTTTTAATTATAAGGCCAGTGGTCACTTATGGCTGTGAGACTTGGTGCTTAATTCAAAACGAGGAAAATAAATTAGCTGTCTTCAAGCGCAAAATACATTAAAAATCTTTGGACCCACGTTGGAAAATGGGAACTACAGAAGAAAAATGAGCCACGAGTTGAAAGAGCTGATTTAACAACAAACAATCATAAGATACTGTAAGTCTCAAAGACTACGATGGGCGGGATATGTAGAGAGAATGCCTGAAGTTAGAGCGCCAAGAATCATGACGAAGTGGCTACTACAACGGAAGAGACCCAGAGGCCGACCAAGAAGGAGATGGGCTGACGCCGTAGAAGAGGACTGGCTTCATATAGGAAGACCCGGTAACTGGAGAAGTGTGGCGAGAGGCCGGAGTCAGTAGAGAGGATTTGCGGAGGAGGCCAAATCCCACCCCGGGATGTAGCGCCGTGGAAGAAGAAGAAAATTACTTTTGGGCAATTGACAAGTAGTAGTTCACGAAATCGTGAGCCTCAAGTTCAAATACCAGCGCATATATTCTATATACAAGACTGCTTTCGTTCGCTATATACTGAGCAACAAGAAGATTTAGGCACAAGCCAAAGGCGCTGTCGTCGACTAAATGGGATGAGCTTGTTAGTTTATAATGGATGTGCGGTTAAAATGGGAGGAGCTTGTTAGTTCACAGTTTTAACACGTAGCCAAGAAGTTCTTGTTGGACAGTAGGGTAGGAAATTATCCAAGTATTAGCACCTATTATAACAATTACAATAAGTTAGTTGTAATTGTTACAATAAGTGCTATGTTTTAACAACACCTCTGTTGGCAGTGATAAATTTTAGAGTGAGAGATAGACAGTTTTCACAGTTTGACAGAAGGCTAACTTATTGTAATTGTTACAATAAGTGTTAATATTTCGATACTTTCCTACCCTAGTTAGTTGCCGTAAAGGCCGAAAACAGTCTTGTGTATAGAATACATGTGCAGGTCTGTATTATTTTTGTGTTTTTCATCAACAACATGGACCTACATATTATTATTTTTATTATTATATATAGGTATTGAATACATTCTACATGCGGCATATATATAAATTTGAAAACTCACAAGACAATACATAATTGTGTACGATCAAAATAAAAATTAGACACATGTGCCATGCTACGAATACGCCTCTCTCTAGTGACCGTTTTAATCTACAACGTTATCTCTCTTTGGAAGCGACTTCTAAGGCGTTTGACGTGTTTTTTTTATCATCAAACCTCACCACTAATTTTTATATAATATTATAAACATAATATAAGTAAATTAAGGCAACACTCGAAATTTTCCAAACCGGAGCAGCTATCGATATTAATATCTAATTAAATATACGTAAGTGTATTTTATAAAAATAGGTGTGTTACATTTTTTATTAAATTACATATCTAGATCTGACGGTCAAATTAATATTTCCACCGTTTCGTTTTCCATTTCAAGCTCTGAATTAAAGCAGAAACAAGCTATTATTACATTGAAAGCTCACGTCACTGGCAAAAAACGATAATGTCGTTTTACTCGGTATTTAATACATAAAAATAACACTGAAGTTTTGAGCAACGTATATTTGTGTGTTCAACCAGTGTGTGCTTCCCGTGATCATATATGCGTGTGAAACATGGACCCTAAGTAAAAGAGAGATCTAGAAACTTAGAGTAGCACGACGTGGTGTGGAGAGGTGCGTGCTGGGCATAACGCGAAAGGACAAAAAGAGGAGTGAGTGGATAAGGAAGCAGACAAAGGTTTGCGATGTAATAGAGTTTATTAAAATTCTTAAATGGATATGGGCTGGACACATAGCTCAAAGAAAAGACAATCGTTGGACAAATCTAGTCATCCAGTGGTATCCAAGAAGTACAAAACGTCCGCAAGGTAGACCTAGAGGCCGCTGGATCGATGAAATGATAAAGTTATGCGGAAGTACGTGGAAACGCAATGCACAGGACCGAGAGAAGTGGAAGCATCTTGAAGATACCTTAATCCAGCAGTGGATAGATTCAGGCTGATTATGATGATATTTGTTTTATTTTTAGTGGTTTGAATGGATTTCAATTTTGTATCTTCTTGATTTAATCCATATTCCAGTTGACTTTTTAAACACCCGTCAGCCGCGAAACATCTGATTATGAGCTACACCAACGTATTTGGGTCGGATACGTTGGACGTTTTTTATAGGATCTTAGAATTCTTTTTCCACTGCAAAAATCGCCAAAGGAGGGAAGAAATAACAGAGAAACAATCGCAATTTCGATCGACTCTTTTTTATTGCCAGGCCTTATTCTGATATTGTACTTGGCCAGTGTTATTGTACCAAAAGGCAAATCCTTCGACGCGGGGACAAAACGATGATGGATTTAGCAATCGAGCGATGATCCATCTCCCTGTACATGCTCTTCAGCCAGAGATTTAGTGAACCTCATAAGGTAAATGGATATTCAATTTTGACCGTATCATCCACCCAAAGAAATAAGCAATATGTACGTAGTTTGTAAGAGAGCATTTGGATATTTGAAGAAGATTAGCCAAGTCATTTGGTCGTATAAATATCCTGCCAAAAGTTGGTAAGTCAATAATTTTGGTTTTTAGAGTTAATAATGGATTATATCTCGGTATATAAATATAATATATGCTAGACAAAAAATTCTAGGTCATTCGATAGACGATCGAACATGCACATAAAGCACAAAGAAATTAGCATTATGCCTGATTTTAGAAGGCATGTCAAATTGCCATTACTCCATAACATGATAAAGAGATTTACCAACTTTTGGCAGTAACCCCACAATATAATTCAAATTAAATACGGTAAAGAAATAACGACATTTTATACACTATAAGACACAAGTAATGGATAAACTGAACCAAAATCTGTCCAATTATGTCTATAAATAATGATAAATATCGTAGGAGATGACAAGACAAACTGTCATAAAGAGCATTAAGTCTTTCAGTCCTAAAGACACGCTAGGCGCGTAACGATTAGGTGGACATTAGATATAATTAGCATGCTATTTAAATGTGGTAATGATCCAGTCAGAAGTCAATGTGGGATACTGAATAGTATCTTCAAAAGTGACCTCCCTTGTTGTGTCTTAAACCGAAATTCTTCAAGCAATGTATGCTACCAGTCATTGCCTGTTATTGTTTTATAGAGTGCTCATACTAACACGTCTGTGTTGTTTATACAGGGCATGGCTTGATTTGGATAGATGAGTTAAATGATAAATAATACACTAGCATTAACACACCTTCTAAAAATGGAATGCATAGATCAATGCTACATATTTTTTGGAAATCGATATTACCACCAGTTTTTGTGTGAAGGACTTGTCTGAATTTGACAGCTGATGAATAACAGGAATGTATATTATTGATAAATAATACTGATAGTTAATATATTTGATTTGAGATTTTTTTATAAATCAATTTGAAACGAGAAAGGGCGAATCAATATGTCAAGCAATCTGGGATCTGATGTTGACAGCTGAACAGTGGACCACTCTTTGCTTGTGTAACAAGATATGCTCAGGCTTTATTAATCTAAAGATGGCGCTATACTGGTATATATGCTATAATATATATTGGCGAAATCCAAAAATTACGAGTATCGCAACATGCAATAGAATTGCGCATTTTGGGCATAACGCGAGACCACAAAACAAACCAATGAGTAAGATAGCAGATAGAAATACGCGATACGATAGAGGTCAATTGGGATTGACGTTCTGAAACGACTGGATGACCAATAAGTTACTGTAGGTATCAAATACCTCGCCCACATTACGAGAGGACAATTTCCCAACTTGACATCCAAGGAAAAATCAATTGAAATGTAGCAGAGTACAACACCTTATTTTGTGACTTAAAAACCTACATAATTGGTACGATTTCAGCTATACTGAACTGTTTCGGATAGCAGATGATCAAGTAAAGATCGTTCAATATGGTTTAAGCGGATGGCACCATAAGAAGAAGAATTAGAGCTTGTGTATTTCTGTGATTGTTTAATTGATCCTACTACTGTTTTAGTATAATCTATCTTTGAATATCATGGCCTGCTATAGTGATAAAAAGAAATAAAAAATAAGCCCAATAACTTACAGGTTAGTACGTAAGGATTTTTTAATATATTAATTATTATAACTATTATTATTAATTATTAATACAATAATTACGTTACAATAAGCGTTGGACTATAACGACGTGGGTCCCATGTTCGAATCCTGGGTCTGGTAAGTACACATATCGTTTTTTAATTTGTGTCTGTCAGGGTATGGACCTAATAGGTAGAGCAAGTGGCTGGCATCCATTTCTCGTAGAAAACAAAAACTGTTATTACAAACCTCTACTCTGTGGAGGTACATATTATTATGATCCTATTAGGATCGGACATGGACGAAAGAAGAAAAGAAAGAAAGAAATATATACTACATAATTTTATACTACATCATTTGGCGCATTGGCAAAAAGCTATATTACCATAATATTACTAAATTAAAATAACATATCTTATACTTAATATATTTTATATTATTAAACTATGTAGCGTCGTAGAGCAAAAATATTTTTTTGATCAATCGTCAACCACGGGTCAGATAAAATTTTCTAAATATTTATTGAAATATGACTGCCGTAGCACCTTCTACGCCAGCTCTACGACAAAACGTAGCAGTTCAAAATTACCAAGGCATATAATATATATATTATATTAGTATGTTAATTGTTTCTTTTTAAATAAATCCACTACAGTCAGGTGTTTTTTTTTTTTAATTTTTGCTTCTGTACTCGGCGAGTTCGAATCCAGCATCTGACGAATTTACATGTTGTTGTTTGCTCTAAAATCTCTATTAAATAACTCTCTATTAAATCTATGCTCTGAAAATGTATTGTAGATTTACTTAAGTTATATGCTCAATCCGGTTGTAAAAACTAATAATAAATACACAGTGACAATGGTATGCTATAAGTATACGACAACTACACAAGCGTGATAAACAACATTATGCAGTGGCTAGAGTTGTATATACTTTTATACCACCCTTAACGTACCCCCTCACTCTAACCGGAAATTTGCTAATTGGCCCCCAAAGGGGCGAGCGCCTGGTGCCCGATCCTAAGTGCTCCGTGTCCGCGGATTAGGACCGCGGAGCTAAACTGCTGTCGGTGCCTCGGGTGACGTTACCATGATATCATAAAACCTGACTGTTGAAAGCAGTTTTTTTAATTTAACACGAAACGAGTCGCTTCGATACATTACTATACAATAAAAAACCGGTGTGTGTACTTATGTACGCGCGTTAGAAGTTATACTTCCTTGGCGTACCTAACAAAACAAAACAAAAACAAAACTTATGATAAACTAGATTCTTTGACTAGCTCTTAATTATCTTGTTGAATTACACACTCAATAAAAAGGACCGCTTATTGAAACGCCGTTGGCTTATTTCTATACACTTTAACTTTTATTACTTAATAATTATATTATGTTTCTCGTTGTTTTTATTTTTAAAGTACAACTGTCACTCTGACGTTTAATCATTTGTTTATGTAAGGAATTGCAAATGGCCGACAATAATAAATTCGCTGCCTAGGCAACGGAACAATTCTAAACTATAATATTATACTGTATAATCGTCACGATTTCAGTATCATACTGTGGCGTAAAGGTAGTGCGTTCGGCTGATAACCGAACAATCGGTGGTTCGAGTCCAATCGAGTGCGTTTTTTTTCGTGTGAAAAAATAAATTATGTGTTACATGTTACACGCCAAAAATACTCTCTGATCTGATTTCCCAAACGCGCCAAAAGAAGTATAAATTCAAAAATCTTAAATTCGAATTGATTAAAGTATTCTACCATTCCATTTGAGTCGTTTTTTGCAACCTGGGTTTCGCCTTTCGGCATCTTCTGACGTTTTTTTTGTCCGTATTATTTTAACTTGTTTTTTTTTATCTTTTATATCATTAAATTCATTTATTTCTGTTGTATCCGTGCCTTTCTCTCCCATGGCACTTTTAAATAAATTACGTCTCTCAATAAACTCAGTCAAAGCTCACTTGAGAGCGTGGCGATCTCAGTCTTGGGCATCTGCTCCTGAGATATTTCCAGGCGTAAAAAACTGCTGATGCTTCACATCCAAACGTAGGGCCTCGTGATTCGCTTAATTAAGACCGAGTGTGGTGCGGGATGGGTTGGTTTGGAGAGTCTATGTTTGCGTTGCCTTAAAATTTCTCAATATGGGATGTATATAAAACTCGTATCTAATTTCAAAATTCTTTGTCAAATTAATGTATCTAGAATTACGAATCACCCTTCAAAATACCATTATCAACTAAGAAGTCAATGGAAAAATAAAATTGCTCTAGCATAAAACTATGGTTAACTGAGATACTTAACTCAAAGTTTTGCAAAACACTCCTTACTATACACAATTTGTACCTTAGAGCTTAAAGTCTGGAAATCACATATTCAATATTTTGCAAGAGAGCAGTTTTTATATACTAAGTTAATCTAATCTAGTTAAAATACTCACTCGTGTTCGGACTAAAACTCCGTATGTTGGACTTCCGCACTTTTGCAATTAATCTTTTTGCTATAGCTTAAAGAAAAAAATACTTAAATTGGACATCCACTCTTTCAACTCTAAAGTATAATAATAATTGGACTACCGTCATTTTAGAAGTAAGTATTTTAAAAACCATGTGAAATTGGACTCCCAAATTTTCAGCATTAAGAGAACTTGAATCATTGAAATCTGCATACTTAACTCAAAAATGAAATGAAAAATGTAATTTTGATTTCCATAGTAACGCACGTATATATTAATAATTTACTTGCTAGGGCCCCAGACCCCTAGCAACCAACAATAGTGGATTGGATTACGGATTTCTTCTGAAATAACTTTTCATACAAAACAGAATTAGCTGAAAATGAATTCAATTCTACTTAAAGATGGCTAAAAGTATTAAAAGAATGCACTGGCATCGTGTTCTGACATATTCTAAAAGTTTCAAATTTCTAGCTAGTCGGGAAGTTAGTTCAAAATTGATAGCAAGACTTGTACCGGATAAACAACCACCGGTCAAATAAGAATACGACCTAATAAAAACGTTGTAAAAATGTGACTTCCGCACTTTGAGCTCTAAGGTACCTGATACATTAGACTGAACTGCAATATTATATAATACACGGGTCTTTCAAAAATATGAAAAATTAATTAAATTAATATCTTGTAAAATAGGTAAGATATTGAGAAGTGTCTTCAAAGCCATATTATGCGAGTTTGAATTACGAACCTTACATTTTATACAACGATTCCCTCCCCATTGTCTCTACAAGATAGTGCAGTCAATTTGTTTTGCATGCGATGTCTCAAGGACGAAAAGAACCCAACATTTTAAGAATCTACCATTTATTTTGCTATTTTAATTATTGTAAGTTTTTCTTCTTTATTATAAACTGATGTATAAAAAACTCGACCAACTCTCTCCACTCTTCGCGGTCCCCAATTATTCGCTACCAGATGCATCCACTGAACATTATGAGTTATCTAGCGGGTTTCAGAGTGTTAGTTTAGTACCACTGCACAGCAAAATTTTCCAGTGGCTGTCCACTTGCTGAGTGACACCTGCTTAACGACTTCTATCATAATGTGTACCAGTGGCGTAGAAGGGTGGAGGTAGGCTGTTAAGATCCGCTATAAATAGTGCACATTGGTAGTCATACGTGGGTCTAGGACGATTTGGCGCCAGCACAACTGGACGCCACGCAATTCGAAATTAAATAGACGTTAGGTACTATAGGTACCTACTTTTAAAAAAAATATTTAATACTATTATTTATATTTAAATTATTATATTACGATTTAATAGTTGATGAGAATTTAAATATGCACACGTAAATAATGATTTAATCGTGCATATTATGTTCCAATAGGCATGGTAATTCTCAATCCACAATAAAAAAATATTATGTTAAGAGTAAAATGAATTAAAACTACTTAGTAACTTAGTAAGTAGTCGATAGAAACTGATTAAAATTCCTCGTCTACGTTCTGTATATCAGAATTTACTTGCCAATTGGGAGGGCAATAACTATGTTCAATCAAATCACGTCGGATATTTATATATTTCACTTACGTGGGGTGAGTTAAGGTGGACTCTATTTTATAAGTTGTTAAAATACCGTCTAACAACCTAGTTCACTCTGTGTGCTTCCGTTTTTATTATTTTACTATTTACTCTTATTACCCTGTATTTTTATTTCAATATAGTTAACATTTAAATTAATGGCCCCACCAAACCACATCCGCCCCGCACCACACCCGGTCTTAACCGGGCGTATCACTGAACCCTACGTTTGGATGTGAAGCATCATTTTTATTTTTATGACTGGCAATATTTCAGGAGCAGTTACCCAATACTAAGGTCGCCATGCACTCAAATGTGCTTTGACTGAATTTACATGACTGTTAAGGTACCCATGGGAGAGATGAGCAGGTAGAGGTAATATTAAAAATTGTAGTAAGTAACAAATTCAAGCTGACACAAAACTGCCAAACATTCTAAGTGAAAAGATCTTCACGTTGGCAGTATGACGCCGCAAATTTTCTAAATGCAATAAAATTGGCTTTTAGTGCGACCAGGTCGGGCGATCCGATGGGCCCAACAGCTGCTTATATGGTTAACACTTTTTTGTCATGTCATGAACACTTTGAATTTATAATTTGTCATGTTCATTATAAATTTGTATTTGAATTCGCTACTCATAATTTTTGGATTTCTCTTGCGATTTAACACGCATACGTGAGCACTGGTAGCACACGTTGCTTCACTGCAATTCATTGCAACACTTTGCTATAGGTAGGTATATAATATATACAATGATTAATGCATTTATGTTTAACAGAGTTGTGAATATTTTTGTGTAATACCTATTTAATATTTAAAATATTCCGATAAAGGTTCAGCGGGTCTATTCTATACATAAGCCTACTTTCGGTACACTACAGAAGCTAAATAGGGCAGGAAAGTATCGAATTATTAACCCTTATTGTAACAATTACAATAAGTTAACCGTCTGAACTCTCAAAACTGTCTATTTCGGTCTAATATGTATCACAGTCAAGAGAGGTGATGTTAAAGCATAGTACTTATTGTAACAATTACAATATAATTAATTGCTACAATAAGTCAGTGGGTATTTTTCAAAACTGGACATGTCCACTATTCACTCCTCAGAGATAAATGAACTTTTCAAATAAAAACACAGAGCGAAAACACGCACGCGACAAAAACCAAACTGCCAGATTGTATGACAACGCACTTGGTCACGTGACTCAGTACAGTTTCACCATTAGCTGAAAGTGACATTTCGAATGTCAACAACGTTGGACGTGTCACTATGTGAATGTCAACCTATTTTTTTTAACCTCTTTTAATATGAAACTGGTGTTTTGTAGCTATTTTTGAAAGTCAACAAAGTGTGTATGAGGTTATAGAATGATAAATTCCGATAATATCTCATTTTCGGCATATATGGGACATGTCCAGTTTTGAAAGTTAGCTACTGAACTATTAATAATTCGATACTTTCCTACCCTATTTAGCTGCCATAGCGGACCGAAAGCAGCCTTGTGTATAGAATAATAGACCCGCAGATTCGTATAGAAATTGCATCTTTAAAAATATATTTTAATCATTAGAAAGCTCTTACTGATTCGTGAATACATCAATGTAAAATAGTCAGATAATCAACATCTTTGTTAGACGTATAAACGCATTGAAAATAAATTATCGTTGCAGCCAGAATACGAACCGTAAACCACTGATCCCCAGAGCACACACAGCATTGGCACTCTGCTGAAGAGGCCCAATTCACATTTCCACACAAACTTATGCAGGTAAATTGAATAAAAAAGCACTGCTATATTTCTTTCGTCGCTTTTCCATGAAAGCTTTCGATATAATATATCAAATATTTATAGTATGCTAAAATACAATACTGCTTCGCACCATATGTTGCGCTCAAACGACGACATATTGCGTGAACACATTTTTTAGATGAAAGAAGTTGGAGTAATATTTACGTATATATAATACGGTTTTGAATTGTTTGTATTTATATTCTATGGCGTCGTTGGTCCCAGGTTCGAATCCTGGGTTTAGCAAGTGGGTACACCTACCTAGAGTTGGGTATTTCCTAAGAAAATCTCAATCTCGAGATTCGGGATTTCCCGAAATGAAGAAGTTTTGAATTTTCGAGATGATTCGGGATTTTTCGGGAGAAATCGGGAAGTTTAAAAAAAACTGTAAATATCCCAAAAAAATATGACTTTTTTTTATTTATATAAACAAAATAGAAGTAGGAAAACAAAAATAATTCAAAACATTACTTATTAAAATAAAATTTCAAAAAACACAGACTGTCAATCGCTGAATCTGACAATCGCGTACGCTGTTGATACACTAAATTTCCTGATATTGCAAAAATTGCGCTAATTTTGAGTCGTCGTTAGCTTGATTGTGTTTAATGCCCCGCGATCAGTCCTTGAACGTTTTCTGTTTTCTGTCCACTTTTTTCATATAGATAATCGTTTTTTTTTCAATTAATATTTCATCCCGAATCCCGAGAAAAGATTCTCGAGATCTGGGATTTCCCGAAATGTTAAAAATTTCAATTCTCGAGATTCGGGATGGAATATTAATTGAAAAAAAAACGATTATCTATATGAAAAAAGTGGACAGAAAACAGAAAACGTTCAAGAACTGATCGCCCATATGATCTTATTAGGATCAGACATGGTCGGAAAAAATATCCCACGGTCTTCACATGAAGCGCATTCTGGATGTTCAATTTTGAGCCACTTTTTCGACCACTGCTGTATCTGCATTTTTTGTGATACTACATGACAGTGAATTATAACAATGTTTTCTTCAAAAAAAATTGTCGCCAATATTTCACACGTTGTGCTCCATCCATTCCAAACATACCCTGCGTAGAGGGGTCTCAATAAATGATGCGCCCCAACAGCGGTCCCCGAAAGACAAACAGGGCATTAACATTCGGGACTCAGCGCTCCGACTGTCAATATTGGAGAGGGCACGCCACCGCGCTGAAACTTGCAAGTTTCCGCATACCCGAATCTTCGAAGAGGTTCGGTCAATCAGCGCGGTGGATTATTCCGATGATCAGGGTCGAATTTGCGTATTTCATCGCGCTCGGGACAAAATGATACCTGAAAGTCCATTTTATGGACTGGTTTTTTGAACCCCCAAACGCCTACACAATATAAACCCACAGTAATAGCAAATACTCGATTATAGATCGCGCAACCAGAGGTGGTGCGACACAGATACGTAAGGTTGTGTGTATTGGTGAATTTATGAAAAACACAGTATTTTTTAACAGGCTGTTCCTTTTTTGAATGCGTCTGTGTGAGAATTCAGCCGCCTCAACTCTGGTTGCGCGATCTATAATTGTCTGTGATTAATCTAAGCCCGTATTAAGCGCGAATCAAATTGAGTTGCATGTCGCCTACCGTCACGCTGTCGCGGCGACAAATTTAGTCTATGATTTCGTCATTTCGCAGAATATTTTTAAAATTCACTAACGAATGACACTGATGAAAAGTGCCAACCATAACGAATTAGTAATTTGAATTATTATTAATTATTCATGCTAATTTCAATTAATTTTAACAGTTTCTACGTGTGCGTAGGTATGTTAAAATTACTTGCGACATGACATCCATAGATAATATTTTGAACTGAAGTCAGAACCCAACCTGCAGACCATAGATAATAGATAACATGCATATAGAAAATACATAGTGCCAACCGCTAAAAACAAAAAAAAACTGGTTTTGACATGACAGTCGTAAAGTGTAGGCGTAGAGAAGATGATAAAAACGTTCATTGCAGACGCAGAAGAAACGAAAGTACGTGATAATGAAATACAATCCACCGAGTATATCCACGAGTGTATCGAGAAAGCCTGAGATGATAACGTGATTATGATAGGCATATAAATTTAGATGACCACACTGGAAAATAATTGCACGCGATAGCCATAATTCAGCCGGTGAGATATTATTGTCTCTGGCCAGTGACAGATTCGTTTTTTATGATATTTCCGTACATTGTGTCATTGCATTGGTTACAAATTCGGTTCAGAACAGAGATACAACTTCTGCAAATCAAAAAATGCATTAATTTTTAAAAATGTATTTTTCCCAGGTGACTTTTTATACTATGTCAAATCTACTACGATAAGAAACAACCGTGAAAGCCACAAACATTATAAAATGAGATAGAATCCCACACTCGGTTCCACATTATTTTCTAGTATTTTTAACAAGTTTAAATTTTAAGTTTAAATTTTTATATTTTCAACAACAAAATTGTTACATTCACAAACCTTTTGTTTAATCTGTATTTAATACTTAATTAAAAAAAAAAGTTTTATTACTAATTAATCCTAAGTGTAAGTAGGTAATCATGTCATTAATAAATTTAAAACTCCTCATATATCGTCACCTCGATACTACAACTAGATAACTCTTATTTGGACATTGTTGGGGAAAATGAAATTTAAACTTTACTTGATTAACATAAATCTAGGCTATAATTATTATTTTAAATAAATACAAGATTAAAAGAACTTTTTATATACCATGTTTTTAAATTTTCTGTTGAATCATATAAACTTGGCAATTCTATGTATTAATAATTTAGGACAAATAAGGAAATTGTCAACAAATCATTTTTTCGCTATTTTGCAAACAAACAAACAAAATATAGAATACTAAAATATAATTTTGATTTCCATAGGAATGCACGTTTATAATTATAATTTGGTTGCTAGGACCACCCCCTTAGCAACCAATAATAGTGGATTGGATTACGGATTTGTTCCGAAATAACTTTTCATACAAAACAGAATTAACTGGAAATGAATTCAATTATACTTAAAGATGGCTAAAAGTATTAAAAAATGCATTGATATCGTGTCCTGATATATTCTAAAAGTTTCAAATGTCTAGCTAGTCGGGAAGTTAGTTAAAAATCGATTGCAAGAATTGTACTGGATAAACAACCACCGGACAAACAAGAATACGAGCTAATAAAAACGTTGTAATGTAAAAAATAGAAAATTGTGTTTGGCTAATCGTACCTAGTTTTATCATTTTGTAGAGAAGGAAATAATATAGAATCATATATTGAATGGCTAACTCAAAAACAGTGAAAATCAATTGGACATAGTTATGCAGAAAGTAGGCAGTCCACAAAAAATAAAGCAAATGAGATTTGATATAGATCAGATGCGAGAAGATTTTCTCTACATTCTGCTGAAAATAGCCAAGCCGCAAAAAAAATATTCATGAAATAAAATACTATTTACAATTTGACACTTTACATTTTTAATAATCATGTTGTTACTAAAGTGCCATTATCTCAGCTCGACATTATCGTGAACTGGCTACATTCTGCATAACTACTGCTTCAAATACACTCTATGACGATTGGTCATATATATGTCGAAAAACCCGCTTCTTATGTTGGCGTCCTGTGTCATAGGGTGTCACAGAGTGTAAATACGATGTCATAGCTGTCATACAATATGTATGTATAAATGTTGGAATGGCATAGATTTGATCATAGACACTAAAACGCTCTTAGCATATATGTGCCCGATCGTCATATAGTCTATTTGAACCTTACGTTCAATTAGTTATCTAGTTGTAGTATTGGGGTGACCTTGAATTAGTTAGGTACTAAGTAGGTTACCTTCTTTTTGCGGATTCATTATATTTAATTCACATGGACCATAATAATATAATATAGAGGTATTGATATTTTAAAATATAAGACCGCTCCTCTATATAATTAAACATATTGTGGGTAAAGATCCGACTTAGTTCAACTTTTTTCAAAATTACGTATATAAGAATTTTTAAGTCTAATCTATATTCAGTATTGAATTTTAAAAAATATTTAATTTAATAAAGTTCTGGAATCGCTATCAAGTATTATAATACATAAAATTCGCAACGGTCCGTGTTGTAATAGTTAAATATCTTTAGTAGAAATAAATGGCTTCATCTGTCAGTGTTTCGATCGGTTGACATCAATCGTCGGCATCCTGCAGAGATGCACAGAGCCTACGCTAGGTTGCTAAGCAACGCCGTGCATCGATGGAAGTTTGTATATATAAGTATCTATCGCCAAGAGTCCTTTGGCACCGTAAGTAAGTATTATTATTGTAATATTGTTATTGAGTGTTCAGACTACGCGTGGATCTAGAGTGCAGGGATAGTCAACATTTTCAATATGTTTTCGTAAAATTCCCCGTGACAATTAATTTAAATTTCAGAAAATATACTATTTGTATCGCTATATAAAATAATGCCTGTCTTATATCCAAATATGTGGAAAACGATATTCAGTTTATTGATACCTTTTCCTACCTCATATTTTGTGGAATCAGGTTTTAGTGCTGTTAATCATATTATGACCAAAGAAAGAAACCGTCTGAATATTTCTGAAAGAGGAGACCTTCGTCTGTTTCTCACAAAAATTGAGCCAGATATCCAGTATTTAGTTTTGCATCATCAGCCTCAGGGATCTCATTAATTATTTAATTAATTAAATGTAATTTCATCAGACTTCAATAAATAAAAAGATATATTTAACTACAGTAAGTTGTTTTATAAAGATTTATTCTACCAAACTTAACAAAAGTCTGACATAAAGTATTTGGTAAGTAATTATTATTATATGCTTTAACTCTGCTTTATAAATTTATAAAGTAAAGCTACTTCCCTACTTTATAAATCACCATTACTGTGGAACCGGTGGGCGTTTTTGAAAATTTTACTACTAACAGAGATACAAAAGTGGGCGGTAGGTATAAAAAGGTTGACTAGCCCTAATCTAGTGCATACTTTTCGTTGTAACTTAATCTTTTTGTTATAACTGCCATCCGTTTTGTTTCAGCTATTAAATAAATTGATGACAATCAATAATCGATTATTAGATTTGAATGTAGTTTATTTAACGGGCAACAGTTGGATGTAAGCGTGCGTTCTTCTATCCGTATCTCACCCAACTACATCGCTATTATCTGACAACTTTACATGCTCGTGATGGATTAAGTAAATTATTTTTATTTAACTTCGGAATTTTTTAAGATATTTTAATATCAAGATAAAACACTACTAACGTGGTAACAGTAATATAGTCTATACTCTATAATCTATGTTAGTTTATCAATATTGGTCATGTGACTTTTGAGCTATAACGAAACAAATCGACTGTAGAAAGGAAATGGGCGTAACCCTCAGATTTTTTCAAAATAGGTGTAATAATTGCATAATAACAATATTGTACACAGCTAAATACACGTTGTGTCCAAAACAAGGAACTCAGAAATAATGGGAACTGAAATGCATAACGGGTAAGGCGATAGCAGGTAACCGACACGAGTAAGGAAGAATCCGGGTTAAACTTACACACGTGTCAAGAATACGTTTTACGTCGAATACTGAAAACTGCATTTACGCTCATTTAATGTTGGTGTATTACACACACTATTGCACGTTCATAATGCGTGCTTCATTTTCGTAAGACACTCACACATTCAAAGCCCTGCATCAAGATGCGGCGTATTGAATATAGCCTATCGGTATTATATTTATCTATTATCTGTTTTGTGGTCCAAAAGATGTATGCTGCAAATGCCGATTTAATATCTAAAATTAAGATGTGACGTGGAAAAAACGACTTAACCATCATTTTTGATGTTTTTTTTTTTAAATTAACTCAATAATTATTTATATCAGATTAGGGATATAAAAGCTAAATTATTAATTATCACGTATATCAAGTATCACATATGTTATATCGCATTTTAACTTTGAGCGAAAAACATAACAAATACGTTTTTGAGCGGAAAAAAAATGATTTGTGCGGATTACGCCTTTTTTTATTTCCACAGTCGAAGTAGATAGACAAGCAAAGGTGACGTTGGACCTGGCACTGCTACATGCTGCGGTTTGCGGTTACCACAAGAGAACTTCAATCTAGCTTGCCTGTTCTTCAAGCCAGCGCCGTGTGGTGTCCATATGCTTCAGCTAAATGGCGGACATGGCCGACGAAGAAGACATACATACAGTTTCTGAAACTAGTGTCATATGTGAAACATATCCATGATGAAGACTTTGAAGCTAGTTTTGATTTATTATTTAATAACGGCCAAGCTATAGAAGCCATAGCGTCCTCAAATATTATCAATATTGAATACGCGCTTCGTTTACGTGACAAACGTTAATGTATATTATGATACACTCAAGAATTATACATTCTTACAGCATTACCCAAAATGTAGCAATCTTTCATTATATTTGAAGTTATAACTACATAACAAAGATCATAGTATTATCATAAAAATGTTAATATTAGGCAGTAGCAAAGGGTGGAGGGAGGCTGTTAAGATCCGCCACAAATAGTGCACATTGGACTTTGTTAGTCATACGTATTTGTTTTAAACTAAACCATAATAATGAACACTTTTTCATTCATACTTATTTTTTTCGTTCTTCTAAATAATAGATAATATTATACATATTTTTGGTTCATTTTTAAATTTATTAAGCCTTGCCTAAGCCAAACTATAAAAGATAAAAATATTATTCTATCTATAAAATATCCAAATTTATGTATGATTTAATTTAATAATTTTAGATATTTTATAGATAGGTGATTCTTTTTTGACTATTGTCTATTAAAGCATCGTTTTCGCAATGTTTGATTGGATTTAAAAAATCTAACCAACACCATCTGTAAATTGTAGGCTTAGTTCAATGAAAACAAATACGTATGGCTGACAAAGTTTATCATACACTCTTTATGTCAGATCTTAATAATAGCCTACCTCCGCCCTTTGCCACTGAGGGTTAACATGCTAATAAACTAGAGGTAGGGATGTTTATTATTCGCCCCTGAAAAATTGTAAAATGAAGTGTATTTGTTTCTTCTGTATTACTTAGGTTCTGTTTATATAGAGAAGATATACTTCAACGTCTTTGCTATATACAGAGAGAAAAAATATATAAGAACGCCCCGTGTCACCTGTTTAGCAGGTATTCTGACGGTGACGACGCTCGGCGCCGGGACGCTGTGATCCTTTCACGATTTCGGCGTCGCCGTCCCACTGAAATTGCGTCCACTCTTGTTTGAGGGACGCCCATTAATGGCATCGAGTGTACTTAACCACCACTTCTCAAACTGTATCATTTGGCGGACCGTCATTATTTACAATGTAGCGAGGACTGTCTTCAGCTTGATTGTATTTTAACAACTATAAAAAAGCTAGACCCATGTTAGCCATATTAACAAGCAAATCCTTATTATTGATTAATTTAATAAAACGATTTTTTTTTGTACTTATTTCACTTTTATTATTATTTAATAAAAATTTTGGACCGGTTTCGTCCGCCTCAAAGGGACATTTTCAACTGAATAATAAAAGTATTTACCAAAACGAAATCATGAAGGCGATACAAATAATCTACCAATACATAGCATTATCCGTCCAATAGTACTTTGATAAGAGCATACATCAGTGTAACTGCAAATAATTTTCAACAGTAGGTGCGACGAAATTTATCACTCGTCGCCAATTGGAGACCGACAGTCGAGGTGTATGCACGTGTTTGTTTCGCACTGATGACTAAAAAACGTTACGCATGTACTTTAAAAAGAAAACATGTCAATGAATATACTATTATTATTATGCATATAGCAATAAACATAACATTAAATGGACGGATGTTGAATTTTTATGACAAATTATATTTCGTTCGGCTCGCGTCCTTTGCACAATCCGCGCATCGCCTAGTCACGATCTTTTTAGACCATGCCTCAGCTGAAGGCTATAGCCTTAAGGCTATACCTCAGCTGAGGCATGGTCTAAAAAGATCGTGACTAGGCGATGCGCGGATTGCGGGTCGCAGGTGCAAATTACGCAAGCCGAACGAAATATAATTAGTCATAAAAGCTCAACATGCGTTCTTTTTATATTATATTTATTATTATATTCGTAATAATAATTGTATATTCATTGAAATGTTTTCTTTTTTAAGTACATACGTAAAGTTTTTTAGTCATCTTTTCACGATTTAAGAATATTTTCATCCGACGCCATGACAACACGAATCGACGTGCAGACACCTCGACTATCGCTCTCCGAATGGCAATGCCGCCGTAATTTGGTTCCACATACAGTTGAAAATTATTTGCCGTTTCACTTATGTACGCTCTTAACAAAATACTTTTGGCAGTATCTGGACCATTTGTAATTTGTTATAATCTCCCGTATCATTCCTTAAAATTAAAACTTAACTTAGCTCTCTGCCGTTTGTTGGTACGTAACCGGAAGTCAAAAGATTATACTATAGCAATGGCGAAGGGTGGAGGTAGGCTGTTAATATCCGACATAAATAATAGTACACAAAACTTTGCCCGTCAATCGTAGTTGTTTTCATTGAACTAAGACTACCATGTATAAATAGTGTTTGTTAGTTTTTAAACTTCAATTAAACCCTGCATAGGGTTTAATGTTGTTGTTCAATGTTGTTGTTATTGTTTAATGTTGTTGTTTAATGTTGTTCAATTAAATCCAAGACATAGTAGATAACAGTCAAAAAATATTCGTTGATCTATAAAATATCCAAAATTATTCCATTAAACAATACATAATTTTAGATGTTTTATAGATATAACAATATTTTTTATCAATTATGGCTTGGAATATGCAGGGTTTAATGAGTTTTAAAAAACTAACCAACACCATCTTTAATGTATATTGTTAATTCAACGAAAACAAATAATTAGTATGACTTTAATAGTAGGTACGCACAATTTTTGTCGGACCGCCCATAGCATAGGTACCTAAACTGATTTGGTTTTGGCCGGATTTAATTAAATTTTAAAACTAACCAGCACCATCTGCAGATTGTATTCTTAGTTCAATGAAAACAAAATTATGACTGACTGACAAACTTTAGCGTGCACTATTTATCTCAAATATTAACAGTCTACTTCCACTCTTCGCCACTGTACTATATAAATATATACATATTTCACATAATGTTATGCTTTTCTATACAGTAGTGGTAATAGCCATATATGGGCGGAGAGAGACCTGTACGCAAACCTTAGTTTGACGATCCCTGCACTAAACAAGCACGTCATGTAGTACAACAGAATCATGACATCACCAACGCAGCTTAGTGGAGTCATAAAAAGGCCAGCTTAATTATATGACATATACCTTAGTTTTATTTGCAACGAAAGCAATGTTGAGATACGACAATCGGTCAAACTATGTCTCATAAGATTTTTGCCAGAGACAAGAAGTAGCTGTGTCAAGTTAAATAATAATTCAAAATGTAACATATTATATAATTTAAAAAAACACCCCGGCAGGGAATCAAACCCTACATCTCCTGGGTTTACGCCCCGCCCCGTCCGTGCATTATCCTCTATGCTACAAGGTGACATACTAATTGCGACAAATTTTAACTATTGGCTGCTCATCAACGCTCTTCTAAATCAAGCTACTTTGCAATCGGTTTTTGTTTATTAAATCAATTATTAAACCCAGGAGATGCAGGGTTCGATTCCCTGCCGTCTTACTTTTTTCAAAAAAGATTTTTTCTATTGGTAATAATATATTTTCTCAGAAGTGTTTTTCAATATTATGTATGTTCAATAATTAGAATGGTACATTCTTAAATCTTGTGAATTATTCGTTGAATAAAAGAAATTGTTAATTATAAGTCAATATAATATATTCAATACTGCATATTATTCGATACCACTACCATGTTCATTCTTTAGATAAATATGATTTGTGTAATTTACAAAATAGACCGACATTATGATCGTTTAGTATAACAACATTTTATGACGATTCTGCAATGTTTTGCGCGTGGTTTAACTGTTAACCACTGAAACAAATATTTGTTAAGTGGCGCATTGTAAAATGTCAACCATAAGCTCTTGTTTGTAAACGTCACATTTGGCGGCATGTATTATTTTGTAATTATTTAAAACATAATACAGTCAACAATTAGTACCTACGTTACAAATAATGAATCCAAGACGTTCACGTGATATCAGGTAAAAAATATTTTTTATCTTTTATAGTTTGTTTTAAGCAAGCAGAGATTAATCAAATTTTAAAAACAAATAATTACCTATAACTGAAAAGGCGTGCTTTATTTTTTTCGGATCTCCATAGCATATCTCTGCTATTATGGTTTGGTTTAGGCAGGGTTTAATTGAATTTTAAAAACTAACCAATACTCTCTAAAATTTGTATTCTTAGTCCAATAAAAATAAATAAGTATGACTTACAAAGTTTAGTGTGTACTATTTATGTCGAATCTTAAAGCCGACCTCCACCCATGACCCTCACAAGGAGGGAGCTGACAGGGCTGTAGCCTAGGGGCCCGACGTGGCGGGTAGATCAGATATGTGAGATAAACACACATCACGAATTTGCTATAATAATAGTCTATAAATAATAAAAAAGTCGCCTACGGCGCTATTAATATGGCATGAGATTGTGCAATGGAATTTTTGACTGTTTTGTGTTAATACATGACAATTCAAGTAGAAATACCTACCTATCAAAACTAGAAAAAAATGCTAAAAATACACTGAAGGCCCTTACAAACCTCTAACGCTTTTGTTGGGCATCACACATACCATTAACCCTTTACTGCATGATTTTTTTTTTTTGAAAAATTTTATTTTTTCTTGGTGTCAAAATGCCTTGTGAATGAAGGAAAAATAATGAAAAAAATATTTTTCGAAAATTTCATTAAATTTTGTATGCTACTGCGTGGTGTCGCAGATTTATGACATTTGGAAATCTTACATTTTAGTATGACAAAATACAAAACCAAATGAAAACAATTATAAAAAACTAATGTACACACCTTATTTGATGTGTAGATATTTTTATTCAACCAATTTCAATCTTCTGTATATTTTTTTTTATTTATTTACAAATGCGGATTTTCGCGTACATACGAATTCGTCAACTGTCAAAGCAGAAATGCAGAGACTATAATGCAGAAATGCTTTATTTCTTGAAATTTCCAAACAAAATCGGTAAAGTAAGATGTTTATGGTAAAACAGTTTTCTGGGCATCGAAAAAGGATATTATTTGATAATTTACACAGATGGCATTGGCTATATCGAAATAGTTTGAAATGTCGCAAATTTGCGACACTATGCAGTAAAGGGTTAAACTTAGCGATACGTAGGGGAGCCCGCAAATATCCTGGCGGGGGGACCCACTTTAGGATGTGGGGGCCATTCCTCCACCCTTCGCCACATACATATTTTATTCATATGTAATATTATTCTTAATTCAACAAAAACATATAAGTATGACTGAAAAAGTGTACACTATTTTGTCGGATCGCATATAGCATACCTAAACTATTATGGTTTGGTTTAGGCAGGGTTTCATTGAATTTTAAAAAGTGACCAGTACCATCTACAAATTGTATTCCTAGCTCAATGAAAATAAATACGTATGACTGGCAAAGTTTAGTATGCACTATTTATGTCGGATCAACAGTCTACCTCCACCCTTCGCCACTGATATAGTGTTATCTTTTGACTTCCGGTTACGTACAAATGAACGACAGAGAGCTTAGTTAAGTTTTAATTCCAAGGAATAATACGGTAAATTATAGGTGACCGCGCGGCTTAAGCGTTAGACTATAACGCCGTGGGTCCCAGGTTCGAATCTTGGGTCTGGCAAATACACGTGTTGTTTTTCAATGTGTGTGTGTCAGGGTATGGACCTAATAGGTTGAGCAAGTGGCTGACATCCATTTCTCGTAAAAAAACAAAATCTGTCAATACAAACCTCCACTCTGTGCAGGCCCATTTGATCCGATTAGGATCGGACATGGTCGAAAGAAGAAAAAAAATAATTGATGTTGAATCTCCACAGCCTACATCCACCATTCGCTACTGCAGGTCATTTAGGGATGATATTTCATACATGCAAAGAAGAGAAATAATATTATGAAACATGCTTATGTAGATAGTATATTATGTAGAATTCTAACCTCTTGAATTTACATTAAACCTCTGAATTATTTGTGAATATTTTCCATAAAGCTCACATAAAGCCGTTTACATGAGTGGGGTGAAACATTTGGACTACCCGTCGTAGGCTTGGCGATATTTGCATTTTGTCTTGTGGCGTTTTTCCACGGCTAAAAACATGATTTTTAACCGAAACATTTGACTAAAACCAAAGCGCCTTATGAAATTACAGTATTAAAACACTAAAACTTTATAGTAATTCTGGAACATTTTAAATGTGTTAGATTTAGTATCTTAGAAAACGATAATTTTCTTCTTCTTTTTATCCTGAAATCAGTCTACGAAAGTCATCCACCATCAAGAAAATACTTGCTTTATCATATCCTACCCGTAACGGTTCAATGAAGATGTACTCATATCTATCACTGAGGTTCTAAGTCACAAAATGCAGCTTGGCTTACCGTTGATCTTTCCTTGGATGACAATTTGAGGACTATTGCACTTTTTCCTCTCGTTAGAACTTCTCGTTCCTTTCTCATTCGTTTCAGAACGTAACATTTGTCACCCAGTTAGTCTAAAGGATTTTGAGGATCCATCTATACAGTCACATGTTGAAAGCCGCAACTCTCAGTGACATCTTTTAGATAAGCTTCCATACTTCCATACCCTAGAAAATCATTGAAAGGACATAACAATAAGACATACTCAGTCTCAGACCTAGATTAAAGTCTCAATTCTACTTTTTATTTCCTGAAACTGGTCCCATTAATTTAATAATTTTGTTTTCTTGAGGTTCACTTTTAATCCATAAGTATTTCTGATCATATGAAGACTATCATTCTATCGTTTGAAGTAAACACTTTAATCTATCAGCAATCAGCACTCATTGTGTCATTGGCATAACGTATAGGATAGGTAATTCCCCGCTACTTTGGAAGGTCTATTCAGGAGTCTCGACTGGGAGAGCAGTGGAATCATTCATCAACGGCGAATACATCAGTCACCTGCGTTTTTCAGACGACTTTATTGTCTTTGCAAACAACTCAGAAGACCTTCAGAACAGGAAATAAATGAAAGCCACGAAGCAGGTTTAAAGATAAATGTATCAAAGACAAAAGTAATGATAAACTGCTGAACTAAAAGCAATCATCATCAATGGTACTTAAAATGAGCGAGTCAACAACTACGTCTATCTTCGTTATATCTTTAGTTATATCTATTAATTGACAACAAATGTCAATATGTATGACGAGATTAGAAGCGAGAAGAAGCTAAGCAAGCAATTAGAAGCAGTTCGCAGAACCAAACTGACATGAAGTGCAGTTGGGTGCCTGAATATTATCTTCAAAAGTTATCTTCCATTGTGTCTTAAGCGTGGATTAAATTTAAAGAGTGTCAATGTGTGCTTCCAACGCTTACGTATGCATGTGAAACATATGAACTCAAAAATTACGAGTGACGCAACGTGGTAAACGCATGGCAAACGCGTAAAGACTACAAAATAAACCAATATATAAGAAAGCAGGCAAGAGTACGCGATGTGATAGTGGTCGCTGGATAAATGCCGTCATGTAATGATACTCTTTGCCCACAGGTAGGTACGACCTAAAACCTGCTGATAAACTCATAAAGTTTGGTGGATGTACGTGGCAGCAAATACTTAGCGGCCGAGAAGAGTGGCTAGAGCTAGGGGAGGCCTTCATGCAGCAGTGGATCGACCCCGGCTAATGATGATGCTGATATTAGTAATAGGTTTCCCTTTAACTGTAACACTTGCCGATTCGCCTTGTTAGGCTTCTTTGTAATATAAATATAATATCTTTCAAACAGTAAAAATAAATTGACTATTAACACTAATAAATAATTACAAGATAAAAAGATTTTTTTATATACCACGTTTTTAAATTTTCTGTTGAATCATATAAACTTGACAATTCTATGTATTAATAATTTAGAACAAATAAGGCAATTGTCAACTAATCATTGTTTTGCTATTTTGCAACAAACAAACAAATATGGAATACTGAAATGTCATTTTGATTTCCATAGTAACGCATGTATATATTAATAATTTAGTTAGAACCACCCCCTAAGTAACCAATATAAGTGGATTGGATTACGGATTTCTTCCGAAATAACTTTTCATACAAAACAGAATTAACTGAAAATGAATTCAATTCTACTTAAAGATGGTTAAAAGTATTAAAAGAATGCACTGGCATCGTGTTCTGATATATTCCAAAAGATTCAATAGACATTTGTCTAGTCGGGAAGTTAGTTAGAAATCGATTGCAAGTTTTGTACTGGATAAACAACCACCGGACAAACAAGAATACGAGCTAAGAAAAACGTGGTAAAAATGCATGCTCTCACTGAACGGATATGGTACTGTACATATTATAAACGGCGCTTTACGGAGCAAAGATGCCGTTTACTGTACTAAAATTTACTTCAGCGACTTGAAAACTTCATTTGGAGCTTAAAAGGCAAATGGGGAGCGGGAACGGCCAAAGGAGGAAATTTATCCAAACGCATAATCGATATAATTTTTTCATACCAGCATCGCGAGCGATATTCCAACCGAGCTACATAAATAATGGTTACTATGTAGCAGCAATATGCAACATTTTTTAACAGTGTATAGAATTTATTAGTTTTAAATTTATTCGCGGGAAATAAAATAAACTACCAAATTGATATATCGAACCACCGCCATCTTTAGATTAATAAAGCCAGAGCATAACTTTTTGCATAAGCGACGAGTGGTCCACTGCCATACTATGTATTGATAACGTACTTGCAAGCAGAGTTTGGTATTCTATAATGACTGAAGAGTATAAATAAGTTATTAGTTATTGTCGTTTAGAATCGACTGTCACATTGGCAAACGTCCTAGTGTATTATGATATTATTATACACAGAAGAAGTTTACTTACTTTGATCGTCACTTACAATTATTAATAACACATACCCACTAAATCAGATGAGCTCCAAGGTCTCCAAGATACGTTAAAATAATCTGAAACTAAGAATACTCCGACAAGTGAACACGACCGATGCGTCAGTATGAGCATTCTATTGACAGGTCATCCATAGACAACGGGCGGGAGGGGCAAAAAGTAGGACCATTCGTGTAATGTATCGGCTTCCTTCTTCAGTGGGCAATGATCGAACGCATTGTTATGTTGGAAACAGTTTTTATAACATAGAATCACCATTTTTGATCTTTACGAGAGATAATATTATAGCAAAATTATAGCAAAGTTGAAAATAAGCTTTTAGATAAGTAATTAGCATGCAATACTGTCATATCCCAACTGGGAGGGCGATAACTGTGTTCAACCAAATTGCTTCGGGTGTTGACATATTCCACTTGCGTAAGGGTGAGTTTAGGTGGACGCTATTTTATAAATTCTTAAATAAGGGTCTCCTAAGCAAACTCGGTGTATTTCTTTGAATTTATATATTTGTATAATTGCATTTTCACTGCTTTTGTATGTTTATATTATGTTCTCTTTTTATATTTTCATTTTTATCGTTATTATATCGTTTTTTCTTTATAATTGCCTATGTTTCATGTCACGTTGTGAACGTCTTGTTGAAACGAACTCTTGAACGTTGTGAATGATGAAAACTGATATTCAAAAAGTCAGAAAGTAAACGAAGTCATGGTCGCGTTCGTACAATACGGATGGATAGTTGGGTTTAAAGATCTTGGGTATCCTAAGCTGAAGAAAAGCGAGCTTTAGACAGACTTGAATGGAGGCAAACCTTGTTGGGTTGATAGAGTTGTAGCGCCAGGAAAAAGAAGACAATATTTAGGATACATCTTACAGTCACAACTCGAAAGCCTTAACTTTCTTGTCACATAGAAAATAATTGAGAGGTTATAAATAGCAATCTATACGTAGTTCGTACATGCAGTTACCTGCTAATCGACTTTTCTTCTATATTAGTTACTATAACAGTTTCATAATAATAGTATAATAAAATATGACTTTACAAATATACACGTCTATAGAGGAGTTAGAAGATAGGTGAAGCTTGTTTTTAAAATTGATAAAATACATTGTTTATAAGTCGAAGTATTATCTGGTACCACTGTATATGGACGTTCCCTTGAAAGGTAGAGTATACATTTTATAACTTTGCACTTTTTTTCACTTTTAACTACACTGATACGCCTCTTTACTTGACTACCTCGCATAAAATTAGATCAAATGATATTCACTTGTATAAATATAAATGTAGTAATAATTAAATAAATAAATAATATATGTAAAAAATAAGTGGATAAGGAAACAGACAAGGGTTTGCGATGTAATAGAGTTAGTTCTAACATACATAGCACAAAGCTTGAAGAAGGGGCAATCGTTGGAAAAATTTTGTCATCCAGTGGTATCCAAGAGGTACAAAACGCAAGGTAGACCTAGAGGCTACTGGATCGATGAAATGATAAAGTGCAGCGGAAGTATATGGCAACGCAACGCACAAGACCGAGAGAACAGAGAGGCTGTCATCCAGCTGTGGATGGATTCAGGCTGATGGTATGTCAAAAAATATTTCAATTAGAATATAATATTATCATTTTCATCCTAAAGCCGGAGTGAAGAGTTATGAAGCATATACTTCTAGGCCGCAATAAACGGGACAGCGAGTTGTGCATCACTGCCCTATATAGAGTATGTGACCGTTATGTAAGATTAAAAATATATAATGTGAGCAGTTGTGACCATAAACATGACCCCATGAAATATCCACATATTTTCGCTGTATTGGCAAAAATTCCATAGACAGCATGAAAACGTATAGGAGACGAATAAATAGTTAAAACTTTGAATAAAACCTTATCTACTAAAACTATACAAAACTTATAAAATATGAAATGGAAGCTTTAGTTATTACTTCTAGACTACTGTTTAGATTAATTTGTAGCACAGCTTTTGTTAAATAATTACAAGATAAAAAGAACTTTTTATATACAACGTTTTTAAATTTTCTGTTGTATCATATAAACTGGACTTGACTGGTGTCGAAATAACTTTTCATACAAAACAGAATTAACTGAAAATGAACTCAATTCTACTTGAAGATGGCTAAAAGTATTAAAAAATTGCATTGGCATCGTGTTCTGATATATTCTAAAAGTTTCAAATGTCTAGCTAGTCGGAAAGTTAGTTAAAAATCGATTGCAAGATTTGTACCGGGCAAAGAACCACCGGAAAAATAAAAATACGAGCTAAGAAAAACGTTGTAAAATCGGAAGCTTTTCAATATTTTACATTGAATGTATTTATAGTTATGTAGAAAGTAGTCAGTTCGCACAGAACACAAACGGAGAAATATGCACTTTTGTATTATTTAAAACTACCCATACAATACCAGTGACGAAGGGTGACTTTTGGAAAGAGTTAGGCTCTAAAAATCAGAGGAAAAGAACACACTTGTCAGGTATACTTACAGGAAATAAGAAGATATTACTACTGATGAATAGGTGCACAATAATGATAACGATGAGTTTAAATTATGTATTTTCCTAAACATTTATACGTCGTTCGCATTTTTTTTTTCTTTGAATCTCATTCGATTGCGTAGCGTCAAGTTGTCCCGGCGCCAAATCGTCCTACGCCCTATTTTTTTCCGACTATGTCCGATCCTAATAGGATCATATGGGCCTCCACAGGGTAGAGGTTTGTATTAACAGATTTTGTTTTTACGAGAAATGGATGTCAGCCACTTGCTCAACCTATTAGGTCCATACCCTGACTCACACACAAATTGAAAAACAATATGTGTACTTGCCAGACTATTAGGATCGGACGTGGTCGAATATGAACTGGCTACTCTGTATGACTATATTCAATAGTTTAGATTAACTGAAAAAGTAAACTTCATAAAATATAATTAATAATACACTTATTTCATGAAATTGGTCGCTGTAATTATAACTAATTACAACGTTTTCATTAGCTCGTATTCTTGTTTGTCCTGTGGTTGTTTATCCAGTACAAATCTTGCAATCGATTTTTAACTAACTTCCCGACTAGCTAGACATTTGAAACTTTTAGAATATATAAGAACACGATGCCAATGCATTTTTTACTACTTTTAGCCATCTTTAAGTAGAATTGAATTCATTTTCAGTTAATTCTATTTTGTATGAAAAGTTATTTCGACACCATTATTGGTTGCTAGGGGGTTTGGGGTCCTAGCAACTAAATTATTAATATATACGTGCGTTACTATGGAAATCAATATGATATGTCAAGTACAAATTTTTTTGATCGTTTAAGCTAGTCAAGTGTATATGGTTCAACAGAAAATTTAAAAACGTTGTATATAAAAAGTTCTTTTTATCTTTTAATTATTAAGCCGTTCTTTTTCATTTTGTACTATATAATTATATAAAGCTTAAAAGCAAAATTAAACTGTTAATAACGTATCATTTTTAATAAATTTTCAAACTTTTTTACTTATTGATTTACAGAAGATTTACTCTTTACAGAATGAATATTGTAATTTAATATTCCTAAATTTTGTCATTAGCAAGTACAAGTACGTTATAACCGACATAATATTAAAAGTCACGCCACTGACCTATGCATATGGATCATATTAATTTTCAGTCTGTTATATATAACGCTAGAAAAAGTCACGAGGTGGCAGTGCCGCCTGTCAACATTATTAGATGTGTCTTAGTTTTTTGATATAAATTATTTTGATTAAAATCCATATTTAGACTATTAATACTCCTTCTTTCAATCTGGCACACATAATTTAGTCGTAATGTCATTAATAATACTGCACCATATCTGTCAAACTATTATAAGACTATCCTGGCATTGTTTTCTTTCACGATTTTAATTTTTCATTCCGACCATGTCCAATCCTAATAGGATCATACGGGCCTCCACAGAGTGGATGTTTATATTAATAGATTATGATTTTTACGAGAAATGGATGTCAGCCACTTGCTCAACCTATTAGGTCCATACTATGACTCGTACACAAATTGAAAAATAATATGTGTACTTGCCAGACCCAGGATTCGAACCTGGGACCCACGACGCTATAGGCTGACGTTTAAGCCACGCGGCTATCGTGAGTGTCCTTTATTTTCACGTCAGTTTATTTTTCAAATTTAGAATTTTCGTTTATTTTCTCTCATGATAAATATTTATATGTAAAATTGTATTATCTTATGACATTTTGGTTGCAAACCGTAAATGCTGCAATACATACAGTAGGTACCTATTTCAATTTAATACATAAAGAAACGATACAAATTATGGTAAATCAATGTAGGAAAACATCAGTAGCCTGATGATGAGTACCTCCGCTACACGGAAGTACATTGGAACATGTATATGTCTGAGAGCGATTGAAGACACATATCCACATTCCAATGTACTTCCATGTGGCGGAGGTACTCAGCATTTACCCACTAACCAAATATTTTTTTACCCAGTCTCTCAAAAGGTTACCGACCACTGCTGTAGATAGTGTTTGTTACTTTTTAAAATTAAATTAAACCCTAAATCTAAGTGATATTAGATAAGAGTCAAAAATATTCATTTATTTATTAAATGTCTAAAATTATGCCATTAAACTATACATTATTTTAGATATTTTATAAATAGAAGAATTATTTTGTATCTTCAATTTTTTTAGTCTAGTTTTCACTTTTTAACGTATATTTGTCTTACTAAGGCTAAAAATATAAATTAATAATTTAAGAAATACATATTAGTAATAAAATATAAAAATATTTATCGGAAATTGGATTCGAACCCACGCCAATAGAACTTCATTTCAATTTTTATACAATTTCTGCAGCCTTAGACCGCTCGGCCACCGTGCTTGTCGCGATGTTGTGAAAAATTGTAGTGAAATGAGTATCACGGTAACATTTTTCGTTACACTCGAATTTGGTGCACAGAATTTTATTTTAATGTCACGGCGAGCGGTAAAACAAATACATGTTAATAATAATAATAATAATATAATTAGTCAGTTTTCGTAAAACCAAGACGCATCCTCCCTGCAACCGAATGTATTTCAGAATTTAATTTCACCCCACAGCTGAGTGGCATAGCTGAGTTTGTGTGTTGGTATAAAAATATCCACAGAGATGTGGGCAATGCCAGCGAAAAGGAGATCGATAACACAGTGGGTTAGAGCTCTCTCTCCCTCGTGGGATGGCTGAGTTAAATTGAAAATAAGAAATCATATTCTACGGGAAAGTTACACTAATGCACGTGCACGCCAATTCTACTAATCACACCATAGAGAACACGATAACAATATAATATAACCGAACACATTTACCTATATTAATAATAATTGTATTTATTATTTTTAAAGCCTAGAACTTATTTTTAAATTCGTTCCTATAACCCACTAGCAGTAGCAGTTTATTAATACCTACCACGTAATTAAATTTCAATAAAAATTAACACATAGGTAGCAGTAGCGAAGGGTGGAGGTAGACTTTTATATCCAACATAAACAGTGCACACTAAACTTTTTTATTCGTACGTATTTGTATTTATTAAACAAAGACTGCAATAATTTACAGATGGTGTTGGCTAGTTTTTAAAACTTGTAAATTGCCTAAATCAAAGCATATTAATTTTTGGTATATTTTGGGCAATAAGACAAAGTTTTGCACACTTTTTCATTTATACTATTTATATATTTGTTTTCGTTGGATTAAGAATACATATTACACATATTGTTGGTTAATTTTTTTTTAAATTCATTAAGGCCTGACAAACTAAACTATAATATAAAAAATATATCCAAAGTTATCTATATATATAATTGCATTATTTTAGATATTTTATAGATAGACGAGTATTTTTTTTACTATTATCTATTATGGCTTGTTTTTCATTGGGTTTGATTGAGTTTTAAAAACTAACCAAGTCCATCGCTAATTTGTAGTCTTATTTCAATGAAAACAAATACGTATGACTGACAAAGTTTAATATGCACTTTTTATGGCAGATCTTAATAGCCTACCTCCACCCTTCGTCAGTGACGGTAGGTACTCGAATATTCTAGTTTATTTTTCGATGCATTTATCAACGAACGATTGGTCCTGTCAAAACAGTATTGAGTAAAAATCTATTTTTAATAAAATTTAATAAACAATAAAATACCCGAGAAAACGAAACATTTTTTTTCGCACAATTTAAATTTAAAAAAAATCTTAACACTTTTATTATATTTAATTCACGACTGAATATTTATATTATTATTTTTATTGAAAAAAAAATCTAGAAATAATCTTGTATCGAATGAAATTCGAAATCACGTAAAGTCCTTTCCGAATAAAGACTACAGATCGAATTGGTGTCATTGTTGCGATTAATAAATTTAGGTCTGAGCTCTTTTGGAGCCCCTTTCGAAAAGTATGCCTATGCGATAAACCTTCTTTGGGTAAAAAAAAAAGATGACAAATATCCTACAAATAATTCTGTATCGAGTGAGATCTCGCATAATATACTTTCCTAATAAGTCTCCTTAAGTAATAGAGCTACAGGTCCAATTATTAGTGTCATTTTTTCGTATAATAAATCAATGTCTGAGACGCTGACAGGTTTGGAGGCCCCTTTATGAAAGTATGCCTGAAATTTCGGATACAAAACCATTATAAATAGTGACATTGCCAGGGTTTTATATACTCATTAGATATAACTGATTTTTTACACTCAAGATTTAAAAAGAGGTTTTTACGTTTGTGACACTGAAAACCGCCAAGGGCCAATAACTGTGCGTTTTCGTGTGTTTCAAAATCCCTCAAGAAAAAAATATTTAATAGCAAGGTCTCATTGAACGATTTAAAATATGTATTACTAAAACACGCGTGGTTTTATAACACACTTCACTCTTAATAAGTTATGAATAAAAATGACCATAAAATGTAATAAAATGCAGTACGTATTTAATTTTAATAGTGGGGTGCCAATAAAATTTACACTGCTATAAAATAGCAATACACTTTTTTGGTACCACACTACCAAAATGATATTATATAAACTATTATTTTTATGTTATAATTTCTTGTCTCATCTTAAATTATATTCTAATGACAGGTGTGCATGAATTTAATCGTGTAAATAAAAAATAAAGTTTAATTGATTGTAATCGATAATATTTTAGGCAATAATTACAATATAAATCCACATAATTTATGTTAGACTAAATACACTTGTTTATTTGTATTATATGTTATTATGTTTTCTTTTATAGGTATAAACCACCATTGAATCATAATTTAAAAAAAACTACTAAAATGATTAAAAAAAATCGCATTCATTGATCGATTGATTGGTTATTTTTTTATATGCATATAATACTACATTTTATATGCATCATTTTGTTTTTAATATTGTATATTATTATTACACCTGTAGTATTATTTATATTATATTTAAATATTGAATTTAAACGACAATTTTTTTTTATAAATTTAATCACCAAGCATTTAATTGTTTTTTTTAAGATTTAACGGGTTGAGATAATGAGACACATTTTTTTTCAGTTGTCTATAGTGAGGTTACGAGACAATTAATCCTAATATTAAATAATAGATCATAGTTATAACCACTAAACTAGCGGTTGATTTTGTTTTTTTTTTTGTAATGGTTATTATTATTTCCATGGTTACAATACTTATTTATTTTTAAATGTTAATTTTTTTATAATATAATTATTATTAAGACGAAAAAATAACTATACTTAGCTATATAAAATTGGTTTAAATGTTTTATTTTTAATAAAGTGTATGTAAGATAATTTTATCATTAATTTTTTGAATATAATATAATAGTTAATAATGCAGTTAATTTAACAGTTATAATTTCTTTTATTTTGTTAACTGTCAATTCATGGTGGAACTGCATTGTATTGTTGTTTTTATTTAACAGTTATACATATAAAATATGTACATATTAAATTCATTGTGCTATACAAAAAGATTTAAACAAATGTGATATTCATAGGAAAATCTATGAACAGACATCAAATTATTTTTATGAATTTTCCGGGTTTTTTCTATTATTATGGAATAGATTACGTTTTTAAATCAAGACATATATTATTTTAGTATAATTTGTGAATATATTGACCCATTTTTATCTATTTTAAAGTAATTTACACTATTAATTATTCAATTATTTAATGAATTCTGTTTAATATAAGGCATTATGAAGATTAATTTGTTACTTATGTATGTATATATACAAAGATTTTAGTATAACGAAAGTATATCATAAAAATATTAGACTCTGCCATTAAAATTCGCTTTTTAAAATCAATTTGACGATCGTGTAATTTTTTAACGCGGCTTTCTGCATAAATGATGGCTATTTTTATGCGAAAAGGTTGATGATTGAGCAAGGTGTATCGTAATTTGGCAATGTCACGCGATACTAAGATGTTTCAGCGTCACTGACCTGATGTGGGTGTTGGATTTGGACCATTATTAGTTCGCAAACGGAAGGCACTAAAAGAAAACTCAATAAACGCCCCGTGCTCCACCACTGTATAAATTCATAAGAAATAGCCCACACTGACTTGACGGAGATGTCTATGAATAAAAATCTCGCTATGTTGTTGGGTAAATTTAATGAGAATTGGGGTTAGAGTTGTACACTAGCACTAAATGTAATGGTTATGGTCCACGGGAGGCATCTCGAAAAGATTGATTTCGGTGTTATGTTACGCCGATTCGAATCACCATTGCGGGGAAGACGTCCGTTTTTTTGGATAACGAAGCACCGATATATTTTCACCGTTGGCTAGGTAAACGGGTTGCACGTATAAATCACACAAAGACGCAATTTTCACCTAAAACTATGGTGAAAACAGAAACACCATCCGAGGGGCTGCAATGTAGATAGAACACGTGTGAAATGCACTAAAATAGGGGAGTTTTCACCATAACTGGACTGGGATGGTTTAAATGTTTTTTTAGGGTAATAAATACGTCGATGAAACAATTGATTTGAGTATTACATCGTAATGTAAGGTTCCCAAAAGGGGGACGAGTTTTTAAATTGCACGTCGTTTTGGGTACACATTTAAACTAGTATTCGCTGCGCTCGACGATCCTAAAGCGAAACGGTTAGATGGTAGGTGTACAAAATGCACTGTTGAAAAGATGAAGCACTAAATCGGAGGAGTCCGTATCCACTGACCTGGCAATCGTCGCAGGTGTGAATGACGGAGAAGGGCTGGCCACAGTCGTACCGCATGAGGATGCCGGCCAAGTCCTGGGAGGCGCGCGACGCGAGGTAGTCGACGTGTAGCAGGTCGTGCAGCGCCTTCCTGCAGGCGGGGCCTCCGCCCAGGATGTCCCTCGTGGCCCTCTCGTCCAAGGCGCTGCCGATGGCGCGCTCCCTGCAGTGGGGCAGGCGGTGGACGGCCAGGCCCTTTTCGCGGTCCGCCCTTGTGAAGGAGCAGAGATCCACCGCGTTCGGCTCGGCCCCCAAGGGATGGGGCTCCAGGTCGCAGGCGCTGAGCCAGGGGTTGCGGCGGCGCAGGGGTCCGGAAGCTAGCGCTGCGAGCGCGGCTGCCACTAACAGCAGCAGGCGGCGCATGGCCAGCGCTCATGCTGGCTAGGGCAGCGGCGGGCGCCTCACGCCCTTCAGCCGGGGGCGAACCTCATGCTCTCGCCGAGCGGGGGCCCGATCGCTCGCTCGACACTCGACACTCGACACTCGACTCACACAACCTTGAAAGTTATGTAACGCGTGAAGTTGGAGCGGCACTGTCGCGCGCACGCGCCCTACGATCCGCCCGGCCCCCGATATTCCACCGGTGTTGCCAAAACACAACCCCCTACAACCCACGCTTTTCTCCTCCATACCGCTGCAACACTTTTACCCATAGAAAAATATAAAGTAATAGAGCGACGTACTCACAATAAAATGCAATGAAGCCGACTTTTGATAATAGACACAGATTGTTTACAATTGATCAAGTTTTTAAATACACAACCTTTATAAACAAAACAAAATGATGATTTTGTAACAAAGTTATTTAAAAAAAAAAATACTTCATCGGATTCGTTTATATTGACAACTATTTCGGGCTGTAAACCCATCTTAGAAACACTCGTTCTATGACTTCAGTCGAATATAAAAAAAGTTATAGTCGACCGTTCCGAAAATGGGTTTACAGCTCAAAACACCTGTCAACAACAATCAAATTAATAGAAATAGCTTTGTTCAAAAACAATTCTACTAGGTATGTAAACGCTAGTTCAACTAATAAACAATATACATACCTAATACATTAAATATTTTGCTCATTCCAAGTCAAATATAATAATATACAATATTATAATCCTCGAGTATTCAAATTTACCATACTTTAAACATTGAAAATCATTACCCTATCAATTGGACTTTCATGTAGATATATGGCTAATCTTATCCCCAATATATTTTAACCAATGATCTCATAATTATATTTTATGACTTATTCATAGTAAATTAATTAGTTTACATGTAAATAGTAATATCGCAGTAACCTCACCATAGCAATAAAAGTCAAAAAATCTCAGCATGCATAATATCCGGCGTTTTGCATTATAGAACTAGTCCACATTCAACTGAATCGAAGATAATGAATTTTAACGCCTGGAATGCCATGTCAAGTTATTACCTCATTTAACGCATGATAGAAAACATGAAAATGAACATGCATTACTTGAAAACAACTCAGATATATTATTTTACCTACTAGAAAAAATCTCATTTAAAAAAAAGTACGACGCCTGTCGAGATTTGAACCCGTATATCCACTGTTATCGCGCCAATATGCTTAACCAATTAAGCTACATGCCTCCTACTTAATTACAATAATTTAAACTAATAGATCCTACACGAAATGCTTATCAAATTGCGTTTATTGACTATCGGTTTTTGTATTTTAAATCAAGGAATATTAATTACTATTGTTTTTCAAATGTGATTTTTTTCTAGTGGGTATCTATCTGAGGTGTTTTCAAGTTATGTATGTTCAATATATGGAATGTTACATTCTCAAATCTTGTAAATCGTTCGTTGAATAAAATAAATGGTTTATTAAATATGAAAATGTGTAAGAGAGAGCGAGAGACAAAACGTATTAAACATACAAGTACACGCAAATTTAAAAATAATATAAATACAAAAATAAAGGTTTATCGTTTATTTATAATCGGGTAGTGAAGGAAAACAAATGTAAAATAATATAATATATGTATATTATATTAACACTGTAATAAATTATCTATTTAATAGAATGTATTTTTCACTAAATGATGTCAATGTGAACTATAAATTCTTGAAATAAACTTCTTTCTTCTTCTTCTTTCTCGGCACTACACCCCGGGGCGGGATTTGGCCTCCTCTACAATTGTCCTCCACACGCTCCTTTCCCTGGCTGCTCCTCTCCAGTCTCCAGCCCTCCCCATCTTTATCCAGTCCTCTTCGATACAGTCAGCCCACCTCTTCTTTAGTCTGCCCCTAGACCGTTTCCACTGTGGGATCCACTTGGTCATGATTTTTGGCGTCCTGTGCTCAGGCATTCTCTCAACGTGTCCAGCCCACCTAAGTCTTTGGGATCAACAGAATTTCACCATTGTTTCATGTTTTATTAACTCTTCTAACTCGTGGTTCATTTTTATCCTGTAACTTCCATTTTCCAATGTGGGCCCGAAAATTCTCCTGATGATCTTTCTTTCGAATATGGCCAGTTGATGTTCTTCCCTTTGAATGAGGTTATCTTGAAATAAACACTATATTATATTTTAACAATGACGAGGACCGGCTTTGTCCACTTCAATGGGACATTTTCAGTTGATTGAAGTTTTGGTGAATAACGTTTTCAAACTAAATGCTACCCACGACCATTTTCTGAATCCTGTATACATAATATAGCTCGCATTAAAGACCACTGGTTTAAAATAAGGTGTCCAGTAAATAAGATGTCCAACCTTTTTACTTCGCAGAGTGACATTTAGTGAAAAAGAATTCTGTAAAAAAATATCGGAAAAACAACCCATCCAGATTAACGGGTAAAATTCAAATTTTCTTCCATCATCCTGGTTTGAGAGCTTTTTTGAAATTTCCAAAAAAAATCCCCAAATCCTTATTCTTTACTTCCCCAAATATAATTTTCATTATAAAGTTGTAGCAGTCAATGATTTCAGGCCTTCTCAGCATTAATTAGACAGTGTTAGCAAATTAGCGTTAGATTAGCAAATCATTTCAACTATCGCACAATAGTCGCATCTACAGTCAGCATATTATTCTACACGCGTGACATCGAAGTGCAATAATGCAGAGCCCAGCATATTTCTCAATTGCAAACTTCATCATCATAGTTGATGAGTGCTCAGTCTAAATACCTATTAGTATCAATCATAATCTCCGTCTGATCAGTAAGCTTCGTCTAAGTCGCTCCTGTCCCACGAGTTCGGACCTCGGAACAATATCATAACGTAAGTATTGTAACATAACGGTCTTGTAACATACTCTTGTACTGACTGTTTACGCTTCAAATAAAACTCGTACCTGCATCCATGGGAGGGACCTCCACCAAATCTCGACTTCTCATCTCTCCTCATGACGACTCTCCATCTACACCTCCTGGTCATCCCCAAACACAGCGGTCGCGTCCCTCCAACAACGACGTCCGCAAAAAAGTATCATAATGACATACATCTAAAAGACACCATT
This sequence comes from Rhyacophila brunnea, assembly GCF_057557595.1. Taxonomy (NCBI): domain Eukaryota; kingdom Metazoa; phylum Arthropoda; class Insecta; order Trichoptera; family Rhyacophilidae; genus Rhyacophila; species Rhyacophila brunnea. The sequence goes on along the minus strand of NW_028232904.1, from coordinate 9,271,029 downwards.
TTCAAATATATGATAGATTGATGGTGCTTATTTTTCAGGAGTCAGTAGAAGTATGCGATCCCGTGGGTCATAGATTGGACACGCTTAGTCTAAATGAAAACTCTGACATTCTTAATAATTTTGATATATTATTATGTTTCCCTTATAACCATCGAAGAAATCTTAAAGAAAGAAGAAGTATTAATTATTTATTAGTATCTATAAATAATTTAGAAGACAAAAACTGTATTAAAACAAATTGATTCCGTATAAATAATCTATGTCAGTGAATTTCCATGGCATTAGGGATCTGATACGACTGGTCCAACGTCTGTAGATGGACTGCAAGTTGGCTTCCAACCTTCAATAAGCGATTTCAAAAAAGAAGAAGAAAAAATAGATGGACGTTGTTATAATATGAAATAATTGTAAGTTTATCTATGACATAATAAAAAATATATTTGATTAATTATCAAAACACTATTTGTTCCACTAGGCGAGCCTCTGGTAGACGCAGCATTCACCTTAAACCTCCCGGAAAAAAGGAGAAAAGTGTCACATATATACCCACTAGAAAAAATCATATTTGAAAAAAATACGAAGCTCGATGATATATGAACCCGTATAACCACTAGTATCGCGCCAACTGTTGCATTAACAGATTGTGCTACGAGCGTCCTGTCTAATTACTATTATAATTAAACTAGTAGGTCATACATGAAATCAGTGGCGCACCCAGGATTTAATATTGGGGGGGGGGGGCAAGGAGGAGAATGTAAATTAGTCCCATAGGCCTAATTTCTCGCTTATCGGCCTTTTGTCTATTGCACTCGGTGTACCTACAACAAAATAAAATGTGGATAACTTCTTTATGGGATAGGATCTCAGAGTAATAATATAAAGAGAGTGTGTATTGTTCGGCAAAATGAAGCCGTGTTTCTTTCCTATAAAGCACAGTAGAACCTCAATTTTATTATTATTATTAACTTAACTATGAACTGTTATACCATCATGTTGCTTCTCAGTACGAATACCAAATTTAAACAAAACATAGTTAACCATATTTTCTACTAAATTAATTAAAAATAATTACCACTTACTTTATATTTAACATAAAAACAATACACTTCAGCAATACGTGTTCGCAGTTTTTGAATGAATGGAGTCATTCAAACCAATAATTACCGACGACGTGTACAAAAAATATTTAATTCAGCCATAAAAATTATATCTTACTCTAACGCATATTGCGGAGATATAAGCGTGCCGAATGTTTTCTCACTCGCGCTTATGGTTTATTGTTGTTCAGGCCTTGGATAGGATCTTTTTTATTTACATTGAAGCGGTAATGCAATAGCCAGTGTAAAATTTTATAAGCCATCTAGCAGAAGTCCTATTAGCTAAGATATCCGGCAAGGTAACGCGATCTCGCCCAAATTCTTCACCACTACTCTAGGCCAGCTCTAGACCAGTACTTCTCAAACTGGGGGGCGCGGCTCCCTACGGGGTTCTGGAGCTCCTGCCAGGGGGCCCCGAAATATATCAGTATTAAAAAAAACGTGATCACTGGACGATAATATTTACCAAACTTAGATGAAGATCAAAATACAATTGGATAATAACACCATTTGCTAAATCATTAATATATGATTATATAACGTGGGCAGCTCAAGAATAATTGATTGATATTAATTAGATCAGATAATTCCCTTGAAGTCGAATTTAATGAAATAAATCTTGCAGAATTTTAGATAAGGCTGCAGCAAGAATATCCATCAATCGCAAAAGCAGCATTATTAATCATAATTCTTTTTGCGACAACATATCTATGCGAAACAGCATTTGTATCATTACTGGTAATAAAAAATTAACACATGTCGTGTTTTTCAACGGAGACTTTGGAGCAAACCCTGCGAATTAGCATTTTAAACATTGTACCGGATATTGATGTATTATGTAATCATATGCAATCACATCCCTCTCATTAAATTGTTTTAAATTGTTTCAGTTATTCAAGTGACTTGATGGGAGAACGGTGGAATTGCCATTAACGCCAATAACTTAGTAGCCTGCACTTTTCAGATGACATTGTTGGCTATGCAAATAACCCAAAAGACATTTAGTACATGATTCAGGAGCTTTCAAATGAAAGCCGCAATTTGGGCTAATGGGTTAATGTATCAGATACAAAAGTAGTGATAAACTGCTTTGCTAAACCAAACCGATCCACATCAATGATAATCAAATCAGGCGAGTCAATAACAACGTCTATCTTAGATAACAAATGTCAATTGATGGTGGTGTTTAAGACGATATTCCTCGCAGAAATAGTAGCATGAAGCGCTTTTGGGCGTCTGAATATTATATTCAAAAGTGACAAAGTTTGGTGGATGTATGCGGCAGTGAAGAACTAGAGACCAAGAAGAGTGGAAGGAGCTATCGGAGGTCTTCATCATAGTCAAATCTCATATAATTTATTATAAATAATAAATTACTTTATTTAAATACATTTAAATATCATGGGATTATTAATTTTCTTAAAAACCGTTTTTTTATAAGCTTGTGAATTTGTCTGTATACGCGGGCAATCACCCACGGCGATCAATTACCTAATACGGCGAACCCGACTCTTATTTATATCAGGGCCTCAATAGGTCAATTCTAAATATTGTACTATTAATTTCTTATATGTATCTAATCAAAAATGCTATCAAATGCGCAAGTATTCTTTTGTAGATATAAAAATAACACAATCACATTTTAATTATCTAAAATTTAATATATTATTATACCTATATGGGTAAAATTATAGGTAGGTAATCATATTTCTAATGTGTATTTATTTGAATGACCACTTTATCTGTCACTGTACAGCCATACAGTTTTCCGGGGTTGGTATGTAGTTCTGATTTCCACCGATAGGCGTAGAATATTATGACATTTTATTTTCAAAGGGTGGGTGACTATTGCCATCTGTTGATAACATTCGAAAATAACATCCAAATATTAATAGAATTTAATATGGTTCTTATAAGCAATAGTAAGTTCACCAATATTATTAATTATATCTCTTAAAAATTACTATTTTTTTTATTATTAAAGCTATTCCGATATATATAATTATTTAGTAATTATTAAACTTTAGCATACAACTACAAAGTCAGCAAGCTATGAATACACTATGTTAGAGATACGACTTAGATGGAGTATGTATCCATTCCTGATGCTATGTTAGCAGTGACGTTCCTAGACAAAACGCCGCCCCTAGGCATTGCCAAAATGCTGCCACATTTCTATTATACAGTACTTTTAATCATCTTTTCATGACTCAAATATCTAAGAAATGTGTTGTGTGGGTGCATTACTAACAAGAGAAGTATACCACTAAACCTAATTGAAATGCCATCTCTGTTTCAATAGACAATATTACGAGTCTAAGGTTTCAGATAAGTACCTACATTTAAAAATACACCTGACAACTTCCAAAATTCGTGAGTGACTGGCAGATATATTTGGATACATTTTAAATTAGGTATGAACGTGTCATTGCTGTTCACCAAGAATGTGACGTCAAAGGACAACGGGAGTAAACTAGTCATCGCGAACCCGACAAAAAAATAAAGTCCTGTTAAAACTTGTATAGTACCTAAGCAAATAATATATTTCCGTTATTACTAAGTCTATGTAGCTTTTTATAATACCTAATGATTCTCCTCGATTTGCCGCCCTTTGGGTAACTGCCGCCTCCAAGCGACGCTCAATCTGCCTCCACGGGACGTCACTGCATGTTAGGTGTGCTTGCATTTTAAATGCTGAACAATGGCAAATAATAATATCCATGGTAACTCTTCCAACAAATCTTAACTTTAACTTATTCGCGAAGGTCCTTACGATATAAGGCGAGTCACCAGCACATAAAATTGGTAATTTATAGCAATATTTTCGTTTTCAACATCACCTACGTTCGTAACTTTGTCTTTTTAGCTGATACAAAGAATGCATCCATACACAGGCATTTTGAAAGCTTAAAATTTTCTGAATGTTGTTTTTATGAATGTCCACGACTCCAATCCACACAATATGACTGAAAACAGTTGTGTGTTTACTATAAACCAGATGCCAATGCATAGCTGAGTAAAGCCGGCAACAATGCTTTTAATAATAATTAGAATTAAAATAGTTCAATGAAATACCTTTAGTTGATGGAAATAATTTGAAAATATTGCCTTTATAACATGATAACTAATTCAATCCAATTTTATGAACTCTGGGTATATTATTGTCAGCTGAATGCAGACCTATTCTAACTTACACTTGAAATTGTTGAGGAGAGAGTTTTTTGAAAAAACTTACTGAAATTATTTATTATCTTTATGGACAAATAGATGCATCATATTTTAGTAGGATTATTGATGAAAAAAATGGTGCATACATTTGTCCATATAAATAATAAATAACTGAAGTAGGCTGTTTCAAAAAACTCTTCTGCAAAATATTTCAAATGTGAGTTAGAATAGTTCTGCATTCAGCTGACGTTATACTCTCCTCTAAAAATACCTTAGTGAGAGAGGTTGCTTGTTAATGTTTACTTGAAAAAACTATTTAAATGTACTCACGATGGCCGCGCAGTTTAATCGTCAGCCTATAGCGTCGTAGGTCCCAGGTTCGAACCCTGGGTCTGGCAAGTACACATATTGTTTTTCAATTTGTGTATAAGTCATAGTATGGACCTAATAGATTGAGCAAGTGGCTGACATCCATTTCTCGTAAAAACAAAATCTGTTATTACAAACATTCACTTCGTGGAGGCTTATGATCGTATTAGGATCGGACATGGCTGTAAAAAGTATAGTCAGTCCAAAAAAAAATGAGGATACGTTTGTACAGCCACATCTTGAAAGCCTCAAATCTTCGTGACATCTATTGGTTTTACTTCCATAGAAACAAATTGAGAGAATATAACAATGAACCATATACAGTCTCATAACTAGGAAATCCAATCCCGAGCCAAAATTTTAATCCCGGGATTTCGGGATTACAATTTGACAATCCCGGGATTGGCATTTTTTCCATAGTTAATATCAATTTTTATTTATACAAATAATATTGGTCAAAAATAAATCTAATATAATGTATACTATTTAAGACATTTATTGTTATTGTGTACGTTCAATCTTGGAAATACATAAGTTTAATTGAGTAATTAATAATATTGTAATATAAACTTAATAATAATGCAAATTTAATATGAGATTGCTGTTTCTGATAGTAAAGACTTAATGAATAGGTTAGCGAGATTAAAAATAGTAAAGCAAATCATGGTGTATGGCTTTTCCGCTTCATAAATCTAATTAGTCAGCCAAATATGAAACTGCCGTAAAACGTATGAGATCATGGTGGAATTACTTTGGTAAAAGTGCGAAGCATTGTTTTTTCCGATCTTCCTCATTTTTATTAATTTATATGAAAAAACAAAATGAATCGGCAATTTACACATGGGTAATAAATCAAACTTCATTCAAACTCAGTTTATTTCTAATGTAGTTATTTGTTATTAAAAGTATTTTTTCTATTATACGAGGGTGGGTCAATAAGTCCTTAGAAAAGCCGACAGGTGGCGCGACTAGTACTGTAAGCGGTTTGTTTTCATGCAGCGGCACTACCGATTCAGTATGCTGCGAAGTTTCAATCAGATTGGTCGGGTTGTTGTGTGTTTCTCGTACATTTAAAAATGGAATTGGAAGGGCTTGTGGAAAATGGAAAAATGGAAAATGGAGAAAATTGAGTTTAGAGCTGTTATTAAATATTTTAATATAAAAGGGTTAACAGCAAAGGAAATAAAAAATTAGTTGGATTTAGTTCACGGCATATCTGCTCCTTCACTTGCAACTATTTATAACTGGTTAAATGAATTTAAACGTGGTCGTACATCAACAAAGGATGAACCACGCTCAGGACGTCCTGTAGAGGTGACTACACCAGAAATGATCAATAAAATCCACGATATGGTGTTAAGTGACCGAAGATTAAAGTTGAGTGAGATAATTGAGGTTACAGGGATCTCAAAAGGTAGCGTCATTTCTATTTTACATGACAAATTGGGCATGAAAAATATTTCTGCAAGATGGGTGCCGCGTTTGCTCACAGTCGACAATAAACGCAATAGGGTGGTGGCCTCTAAAGCCCTGTTGTCGCTCATGCAACGCAATCCGGATGAATTTTTTCGTCGCTTTGTGACTGTGGATGAAACATGGATACACCACTATACTCCCGAGACGAAAGAACAGTCAAAGCAGTGGATTGCGAAGGCAAACCATGTCCAAAGAAGGCGAAAACCGTAAAATCAGCTGGTAAGGTTATGGCTACTGTATTTTGGGATGCACGTGAAATTATTTTCGTTGACTATTTGGAAAAAGGAAAAACAATAACAGGGGATTATTATGCATCTTTACTGGACCAGCTAAAAAACAAAATTGAAGAAAAACGGCCTCATTTAAACAGGAAAAAAATCCTCTTTCATCAGGACAATGCCCGTGTTCACACATGTTTACGATCAATGGCTAAAATTGAAGAATTGAAGTTCGAATTGGTCGACCACCCACCGTATTCGCCAGATTTAGCCCCCCCAGTGACTTTTTCCTTTTCCCAAACTTAAAAAAATGGCTAAGTGGACAACGTTTTTTTTCAAATGAAGAAGTCATCGATCGGACAAATGCTTATTTTGAGGACCTTTCGAAAACTTATTTTTCTGACGGTTTAAAAAAAATTGAGAAACGTCTAACCAAGTGTATTGAGCTCCAAGGAGATTATGTTGAGAAATAAAAAAAAATACAAAAATAAAAACTGTTTTAATGCTTTTTTCTAAGGAATTATTGACCCACCCTCGTATTATCGCTTTTATTTTATTTTCCATAAAAATTGATAAAAAAACTAATCCCAAAAGTTTCGGGATTATGTTTACCAATCCCGGGATTCATATGTATCGAAAATAACTCGGGATCCCGGGATTGGAATCCCTACTCAGAACTACGCTAAGGTCTCGATTGCAATCTCAATTCTAGTTTTTATTTCCTGAGATTGATTCCATTTCTCAATAACCAATGATCCTAAATATGTGTATAATGGGTCACACGTCAACCGGTTCGCTGTTCACAACAAAACTTGTGTTGGTGGTTGGTGTCATTATTTTTGTTACCTACTGTTAATGATTGTGTTTTCTCTGTATTGATTTTTAAACCATAAAAATAGCTGACCTCTTGTTACCAATTGCTGACTATGCATTAGAACACTTTAATATTCTGTTTATTATCATTTTTTTTAATCGTCGTCAAACCCAAAAATATCGTTATCAATAAAATTTAATCATCAGCTATCAATTTAAAAAAATAATTATATTTTTTTGAATTTGTGGATTCATTTGTTTATCTAGGGTTCCTTGTCAGACACACTAAGAACACACGTCATGAAATAAATCGCCAGAACACCCTCACCAACAGCTGCTATTTTGGTCTCCAAAGGCTTCTAAAGAACAGTGCACTCTCAAGGAAAGCCAAAACAACCTTATATAACTTTCCTGCGCCTAGCATTAACGTATGGATCATAATGCTGGCTACTCAGCAAACGCAGTGAGAGAAATATGGATAATATTATCTTTGAGTGAATAGTTTTGAGAAAAATCTTTGGAGCTATTCAAGAAAGTGGCATTTTCCTGTCAAGTCATATTGTGGAGCTGCACACACTTTATAGAGACAAAAAGATCACATGGCATATGAAAATTCAGATACTGTGCTGGATAGAATGCCGGAAGATATATCAGCAAGGCGGGCTATATACGCAACTCCCGAGGGCAAGAGAAGACCTGGGGCCGAAAATGAGATGGCTGGACTGTGCCACAGGATATTTAATAATGCTCGATCAAAGCATTTTGGAGTGTCAGCGCTGAATCTTCCAGGATGGATGAAGTTTCTGAAGAAGGCCAAAACCCGCCAAGCCAAGGATGACGTTAATGATGACGATAATATATCGATGGCCCAGTATTGAACATTAACAACTCAAAAAACGTAGTTTTGAGAGAATCATGTTTTAATTATTTGAATATTAAATATAATTGAAATGGATCTGTACAAAACTGGTTTTGTTTGAAAGTTTGTACAAAACTGGCAAAAGCTCATTTTTACAACGTTTTTATTAGGTCGTATCCTTATTTGTCCGGTGATTGTTTTTCCGGTACAAAACTTGCAATCCATTTTTAATTAACTTCCCGACTAGCTAGACATTTGAAACTTTTAGAATATATCAGAACACGATACTAATGCATTTTTTTAATACTTTTAGCCATCTTTAGGTAGAATTAAATTCATTTTCAGTTAATTCTGTTTTGTATGAAGTTATTTCGGAAGAAGTCCGTAATCCAATCCACTATTATTGGTTGCTAGGGTCTTAACAACTAAATTGTTAATATATACGTGCGTTACTATGGTAATCAATATGAGTGTCAAAATGACAGTTCAGTATTATTTCTATCAAATACCAATTTTTTGATCGTTTAAGCTAGTCAAGTCAAATCAAGTTTATATGATTCAACAGAAAATTTAAAAACGTTGTATATAAAAAGTTTTTTTATCTTGTAATTATTATGAATATTTTGATAACAATATCACAATGTCGAATTTTTGACTTGTCACAGGAACGTCCGATCATGGAGCCTGTATCATGATTTAGAGGTAAATATTTTTCTTGAGTATAATAATAATTCAAATATTTTACAAAAATTATATATTGCAATAGTTAATAAGTATAGGAAGATTTTTAGGTTAAAAATAAAAACATCACAATTTCAACATACTTTTTATTCTTTGTAAAAATATGCATAAATATATATTTCAATAATAATTATGATTAATTATTGCAGTGTAAAAAATACGCAATATTTATATTATTACAGGGAATGTACAGAATCAATAATAGTCAAATGCAAGAAAATCCTAACACTAAATTTTTAGTTATACTAAGGAAGACTTACAGCGCATAATATTAATAATAATAATTGTTATATTTTACTATTTCATATTAGGAGTAGGTATCACTACTTACCTATTTAATATTTACGTATAAAATATCAATATAAATATATAATTCTCTCATGATATTATTGTATGATATATAACTAATACGTTATTTTATTTAGAGATGTTTATAAAAAAATATTCTGCTTTTTTTTTAAGTTTGCAACCGTGGCTGTAAAAGTGTAGTGTGAGTACATATTCGTATCGTTGGTACTTTTAATATTTATAACATTGAAATGAGCAACATTATTTTTTATATTCGCAATTATAAATGGATACATGATTATGTTTCTAATAAGACATCTTATTTTCTCATGATATTGTTTTATTATTTTTAAATAATAAAATATATAAAAATTGCAAAAATATTAACTGAACGGACATCATTAATACATATTATATTATATAAAATACATGGAATGTTTTTTCGTTTATTTGACCTTCTCTATATACATACATACTAAATCAAAAAGTATCTGGCAAGCATGATGTACGAGAAGGTATTCGAGTCGAATGATGGGACAAAGCCATGAAAGATGATTGATAAATTATTGAAATAATGATTTTGTTGATGAATAGATGTAGACGATAAAGACTTCTTTAAAACTCATTCACTGCGGACCTGTTAATTACCAATTAATTCCCCCGACCATGTCCGATCCTAATACGATCATAAGCCTCCACGAAGTGAATGTTTGTAATAACAGATTTTGTTTTTACGAGAAATGGATGTTAGCCACTTGCTCAACCTATTAGGCCCATACCCTGACTCACACACAAATTGAAAAACAATATGTGTACTTGCCAGACCCAGGATTCGAACCCACGGCGTGATAGTCCAACGCTTAAGCCGTGCGGCCACCGTGGGTAATTACCAATTAATTACCGCATTTAAATAACATATTAATTATGTCTAATGGCTGTCTAATGGGTAACGCAATAGTTGCGTTGGATGCACTTAATGAGCTAATGAAAGTGTCACCTACATTAAAGAAATTAAGATGAAAGAAAAAACGAAAACTGCAAGCGTGGTTGCATCTGTGGATGACAAAATTCGACGATTATAATGTAGGTAATGAAAGAAAATGACGTTTGTTTGTTTATTTGACTTTCTCTGCTGTCAGAAAAAAAGGATCGAATAACGGGACGAAGCCATGAACGATGATTATTAAATTATTAAAATAATGATTTTATTGATGAACGATAGATGTAGACGATAAAGACTTTAAAGAAATTAATATGAAAGGAAAAGTGAAATGAAAACTGCGAGCGTGGTTGTATTTGTGGATGACAAGATGCGACGATTATAATGTAGGTAATGAGAGAAAATGATAGGAAAATTCCAATGTAGATGAGATGCTAAAAAAACTTAAGTAAATGAATGGAAAAATTATAATATGAAAATGAGAGTAAATTACATGATAATATTATCCTGTCGAGTAATATTTTTGATAATGAATTCTGATACATGAATAAATGTATAATTGATGTTATATGATTATGGCTATGTAACGAAATGAGGTGAAATATCATTGGAAAATTTTAATGTTTCTTAAGGGGGGACATGCTCGTCGAAGGTCAAAATTGAGTTTTTATTGTATTTTCAAACCATGATCCTGGACACTCCTTAAACGTTGTAGATAATCTATTTATATAATTTTGAAGCCTTATTATCCTTTATAGTTATTTTAAACATTTGATGACTGCATGAAGTATTTTTGTTACATAAAATAGTATTCTTTTAAACCTCTCGCTCTAATGTTTTAGAATATAGTCATATTTCGGTACAGAACTGTGCAGTGGTGTTAAGATTTTTTACATTTATTAATTTTTAAACGCATTTATAAAACCATTAGTATAATTTATTACGAGATAATTTTTGTAAAATATTCACGATAAAAAATTATTTTGATAATCTCTGTGATCCCAAATTTGACAAGAATTAGGCATTTTATTATTCAAAAAATCGGCAAGATTAACACATTTGAAGATGATTCTAAAGACATTTATTATAAGCTATGTTTTTGACCATTTAAGTGTGATAAAAACCTTATGAATAATGATTGCTTTATAATAATTATTGACCTAAGAATAAGGTAGTGTTTTTTTGAAATACGCCATTTCTTTTGTCATTCCCTAGTGATTAAGCTACAACATACGGCCGTAGCCATAAAATGACAAACTATAATTAAAGTAGGGAGTAAAATTATGTTAACGCGCGTGTTTGAACATGTACCTAACCGATTTTATTTTTATTTTTTTTTAAACGGTACATGTTCAAACACGCGCGTCAATATCATTTTACTCTTTACTTCAATTATAGTTTGTCAATTTATGGCTACGGCCGTATGTTGTAGCTTAACCACTGGGGAATGACAAAAGAAATGGCGTATTTCAAAAAAACACTACCTTATTCTTAGGTCAATAATTATTATAAAGCAATCATTATTCATAAGACGTTTATCACACTTGAATGGTCAAAGACATAGCTTATAATAAATATCTTTAGAATCATCTTGAAATGTGATAATCTTGTCGATTTTTGAATAATAAAATGCCTAATTCTTGTCAAATTTGGGATCACAGAGATTATCAATATAATTTTTTATCGTGAATATTTTACATAAATTATCTCGTAATAAATTATGCTAATGGTTTTATAAATGTGTTTAAAAATTAATAAATGTAAAAAATCTTAACACCACTGCACAGTTATGTACCGAAATATGACTATATTCTAAAACATTAGAGCGAGAGGCTTAAAAGAATACTATTTTATGTAACAAAAATACTTCATGCAGTCATCAAATGTTTAAAATAACTATAAAGGATAATAAGGCTTTAAAAGTATATAAATAGATCATCTACAACGTTTAAGGAGTGTCCAGGATCATGGTTTGAATATACAATAAAAACTCAATTTTGACCTTCGACGAGCATGTCCCCCCTTAAAAAAATAACTTATGTGATGATCGAATGAGAGGATAGATTAAAATATGAAAATTAATATGATGTGGTAGACAGTTTTAAGAATTGCATGATGTCCTTTCAAGTTTATATTTCGTAAAGAGTGCTTGGTGTATGAATTTTACATTTTTTTATATCTTTAATAAGTCAGAACTTTGCCAATTAAATTTTATTTTAGTACAAAAAATAGGCACTGTAGATTTTCTTAATGAATAATCACACAAATATTGTTAAGTATTAGTGTAATTTAACAAAACTTAACAAGTTTTTACCTTAAAGAGATTTATGGTGTTGTTATTATTTTCTATTGATAAAACATCGACACTGGGGTGTGTTTAGACCTATAAAACATTTATTTTTTATTTTTAGGTACCTCAAAATTAACAAAGCAATACGTATTTCATTCTAACAAACATGGTTAAGTACGAAGTCTGTATCCCAGCGTTTTCCTTTAGGTAGTGAAAAGCATCATATAAAATATACTTTAACATATTATTTTATTAGGATTCAAAACACTTAATTTTCAATAGATATTAAATATGTCTTTTTAAATCATTTTAATTATAATTATTATAAATATAATATACATTTTTATATAAAAATTTATCAAAAAGTCACTGAGGCAGATTTGGCTCTGTAAAAATAAGTACGTATTAATTGAAATAGCCAAGATAATAAGTGTCGCTAATTAACTGTATATACGTAAATGAAATTTATTTTACATACAACAATAAATTATTAAATAAAAATTGCCAGTTAAGTAACATTATATTTTAGACAACATAATAAATAAGTTAAATTACTTAGTCATTTTTGCCTGTTGTTTAATTATTTATTAACGTTTATCTAAATATTTTAGAGTGTAGTATTTTTCCGACTATTTTTTTCTTCTTCGTAAATCACATATCGTAATCATTAAATTAAACATTTACCAGTAAACATAATAATTAATATAATGCATACTAAAATGATTTTGTAACCAAACTAGAATAATAATAATATGCATTAAAATAGGACTTATATTATCTTGGCAATGTAGATAATAAATAGTTATTTATAATACCTATTGGAAAAATGCACTTAACAAATTTTGCCTGTAATTTGTCAAATTTATTTTTATTTACAATATTTAATTCTTAAAAAATCAAGTAGACTTCACACGTTATAAAAATACATAATATGAATACATTTTTTATTCGTGATTCAATTTTTATTCAGCACCCAATTGGTATTACTTATTATTACTACATATAAAATGTTAAAATAATTAATAAAACAGTAATTAAGTATTAGATTTACCAATATAAGTTGGCCAACGTTAACATTTTAAGCTGATATCGATGTAGTGTAACTACACTGTATAGCATGCATTCGTTTTTTACCGCTTAAGTTTGCAACAGTGACTGGCGCGTAAGTATTTGATAAACACAAGTCAGCAGCTGTATAGAAAGACTACGTCTATTTATTTAACTTGATCTGAAACAATGTTAATTCCCGATAATAATGGAGTACACTTGTTCGACGACCAACTTATAATGGTTACCTAACCTTTATATTATGTTTTATAACACGCACAGTGAGACATATAAAAACAAAATCAACAGCGAGCACAACCATGGCAACTTTTATCTGGTCAATATCAATTATATCTATCGATTTCACTTGATTAGTGGAAATACACTTCGTGTCACATAAAGTTTATTCTGCTAAACGTCACAGTAAGTTAACTTATTTTGCCGATTTGGGCATCGTGGGACTGCTGCCAAAAGTTGGTAAGTTGATAATAATTTAAGTATTAAGAGCTAACAACGGATTATGTGTATATTTATAAATATGTATGCTAGAAAAAAGAATGAAGGTAATCTGATATAATATAGAACGTTCACACAAAGCACAAAGGAATTAGCATTTTGCCTTTATTATAAAGGGCATGTCAAACTTTGAACTGCAATTATTATTACTCCATAACAATATGATTTCGGGACTTAACAACTTTTAACGGGATAAAACCAAGTCGACATTGTTTCTACATTATCTCAATATACCTGAAGCATAATAATTAACTCTGTAGATAAACTTGTAATAATATATATATATATAGTATCGATCTTATTATTAACAATTGTTATATCTAAAGTATTATAAAAAAATAGTAAGGCAAAAATTATTAGACGTCAGTCTTATTTTGTGCCTATGTATGACTGATTAACATCGAAAATACACAAAAAACTACACGAATTGATTTCCTTACTTTAATCGTAAAAAAATAATGTTTATCACTATCATTGGAAACTGTCCAGTTTCAGTTTTGTTCACGTTAGTAAAGAAAAACCACTTAATACACAACCATAGACACTGTTTTGTTTTACTGTCGTAATGTAGAATCAACTATGGAAATATAACCTGGTTTTTTTTATTTCTTGACAGCAATTTTCTTTGTTATTCCTCGACATTAAGTAAAGTTTAAAATACACATTATCATACGCACACAATGCTGATTTTTGTACTTAACGCAATGTGTGCCATAGAAAGTACAAGGTCAAAACCGTTAAAAATATTTGAAAAATAATCGAAACAAGACAATAATATGATTTGACTTCTGTTAACTGGGATATTTTTGAGTATGTTATACGATCAGAAAACTAACGTATTTTAATAATATTATTTACCTATATAATAAATAAATAATTGCTATTCAGAAAACTACAATCAAATTATAAATAATCCCATTATTACAGAAGCCTTACGGTATAAAAAAATAAATAATATTAACGTAAGAAATGCATTGGAAATATAATTGTCAAAATGTCGCGATTCCTTTTTCAAATATTTAACAAATTTTGACAGCATAAATTCATAACAAGTATTACCAGATATGACATTATAATATAGGTAGTTTGTCAAGGAATAAAATTGTGTATTATTTACTGTCAAAAAATATTAATAATATTCCAAAAATGACTTAGATACACCACAGAATATCGACAGTCGAGAAATTAATTCAATTAAGCTATTGATAACTTGCACTTAATGTCTTTTGGCTATTTTTTTTAGGATCCACTTCATTTCTTTTCGTTAAATAATATCTAGACGATTCTTCTTAACGATGTATAAATGGTCAAGACCGTGGCAATTGATAACAAGATTGTCATGCTCGAAGGTGGTTTGTTTTGGCTTGATGTATTCTTGCTAATGTCTGACTCCCTGTCATGAATACCACCTGAAATTTTACATATAAACAAAATTAATTATTATAAAATAATGGTGTAATATTATAACATAAGTGATTTTGCAACATGCCAGGTTTTAATTAATTAAATACTTTTCTACACAATACTTTATTATGATTTGTCTAACTAAAGGTGCGATTTCAATGTGCGAGTCGAACGAATAATCGAACTCGTTCGCTCAGTGAAATCGCACATTTACAAAAAAAAAACAATTTAGACAATTAATCATTCATAAAGTATCCACACATTTACTACGTGCATTTTTTTCTAATTGGTGCGTATATTTTATCTGTGTTTCATATACATCATCAGACAAATAATCGGTAAATTGACTATAATCTGAGGTTAGATTTTGCTAAATAAAACCGAAAATAACAAAACTGTTATGAAAAGTTTCTAAAGACTCGAGTAGGTACTTACCTACATACAAAATTTCGGCAAAAGATTATGTAGGTATTCTGAGCATTTCGCACATAATCCATTGACATTATTTACATCACGAACAAAAAAACCATAAACAATCTATGTTATGATTTTTCTACAGCCAATGAAAATCCACCTCGAGATATAATATACTCATATATAATATTGTCATGACCATGGCAATTATTTTATTTAACGTAAACATGGCTGGATTTCTTATTATTTTTAATTTTTATGGTATGGTTGTATAAATCATATAAGTACAAAAAAATAATAATTGAAATATACTTGTATTTAACTATGTTTTATTTATTGAATTTTAGTTGTGACTTGTTCATATTTTTATCATAAAAAATATATCTGATGATGATTATTTAACACAAATGTATCATTATTATGTATATAATATTATATATAAATTAAATTATGGTTCTAATGCAAAAATCAAAAGTGTACTTGGCCTTCTTTAAATGTGTAGTAATTATAAATTATAGTTATAGCTATGTAAGTATATAATATTATAATTTCTTTATGCAGCATTGTAATTCAGCATTTTTATTGCCAGATTTATGCTTAATTAATTTAATGGACATCTAGCTTGGAAAATACGCATCTGACATATATAACTAAAGCTAACGTCTTTCGACACCTAAAACAGCTTAAAAATTGTCGTAAAAAATGACAATATTACACCAGATTTGTTTGAAAATTAATTCAGTAGTTTTTTTTTAACTAAGCAATTACGTACCATTTTTTTTAAATATTAGTTCTCGTGAACAGAATTTCATAATCAAATATATTCACTATTTTAATTTACCGACAAGTAGCTTATTTTTTTCCAAAGCCACCTATATTCAGGTTGTGGCACTGAATTGCGAATTACGATGGTATTGCTAGTTTTTGTTTATCTTTGAATGCAACGCAGTAACCTGTTAGTAACAAATGAATATTATTTTCGATTGCATATTATTATAATTTATTTTAATTTGCAACATTCGTAATTTTCTACAATTTACCATTTATTGCATTCGAAGTTTGAGCAATAACTAGCACTGCTATAATAAGTTTACAGTTTCGTGTCACGACTTGAGTATAGTGGTTCTTGTTTCTTGCCATATTAAACATATTATTATTTGATTAATAAGACAAATAATACAATGCAGTTCCACCATGAATTGATAGTTAACACTATAAAAGACATATTATTATCAATGAAATTTGACAATACTGACACTAACACATTTAAAAAAGTCCATTCATTTTGTGTGCCGATTCTACTAGCTGTAAAAATTTGTGAAGGGTAAAAACTACATTATATGATAATATAATACCAATTTACTGACTAAATTAATAAATAAGAAAATACAAATTTATAAAAATATAATATCTAGCTACAATTTTTAGCAATCATATTTTACACGCTGATTTACTTACCTTGATTGTAATAATGTTTTGTGAGAAATAATTGGTATCTATCTACTTACGTA
The DNA here is from genome assembly GCF_057557595.1 of Rhyacophila brunnea. NCBI lineage: Eukaryota > Metazoa > Arthropoda > Insecta > Trichoptera > Rhyacophilidae > Rhyacophila > Rhyacophila brunnea. The sequence continues at coordinate 9,253,878 of NW_028232904.1, read as the reverse complement.
TGTATAATAAATATTAAAAAAAAAAAAAAAAAATTAATACAACAAATTAATTCAAAAAATGTTAACACATTGACAACATAAAAAGAAGAACAGAAAGAAACATTGAAATTAGTAAAAGAACAGAAAATAACACAAAACGGTATGTTTGAATTCTTTGCCTTAAACTACACATACATACAAGAATGGGGATTTAGCTTGAAGATGCCTTCATCCAGCAGTAGATTAATCTATGTTGATTACAATAGTAATAATCATTACTAACAATACGTTTAATTTTTAACTGACAAGTGTACTCAAAATTATATTAACATTCTGTTTTTGGTTGTCAGTCAATAGGAAATAAATAATAACTAAATTAAATATAAAATTGTATGTATAATAATATATTATTTGTTATTCTAGTTTTTATAGTTATTTTGTAGTAAAATAATATGTTTTTAGTAATATAAAGCAAAGAATACAAATAATAATGTAAAAGAAAATAGTTAGGACAAAACATACGTAAATGAGGATGAATCAGGGTTGCCCTCCTCTCTTTCTTGTATAGGGTTCAGTGTGGATTGTTTATTTTGAGATTAAGAAATAAATTATAGGTAGAAAGATTTTTTGGTGATAGTTTAATTTTGGTAGAGTTCTATGGACTAATGTCTGCCGAATTATGGTGGACTTCTGCAAAATTTCAATAGGAATAATTGTATGGGTGTAAAAGAATTAACATAAGTATAAGACTCCATTATTGATACCGATGACCATAATAAATCTAATATTTGCATTATTATTTACCTAAACAAACATAACACGATCCTGTCAAAACATTGTAAGTACAGATTTTTATACGTACTGAATATTGATTTTCATATTTTTATAACGTTTTTATTAGCTCGTATTCTTGTTTGTCCGGTGGTTGTTTGTCCAGTACAAATCTTGCAATCGATTTTTAACTCACTTCCCGAAACTTTTAGAATATTATATCAGAATACGATGCCAATACATTCTTTTAATACTTTTAGCCATCTTTAAGCAGAATTGAATTCATTCTCAGTTAATTCTGTTTTGTATTACATTTGCAACTAAATTATTAATATATACGTGCGTTACTATGGAAATCAAAATGACATTTCAGTATTCTATATTAATTTCTTTGTTTGTTTGTTTTTTATTTACTTCATATCAAGTACAAGTGCATATTGAGCATAATAATTCAACAGAAAATTTAAAAACGTTGTATTTAAAAAGTTATTTTTATCTTGTAATTATTAATATACCGTTTGGTGGTTACCAATTATTTCGTTTGATAGAATACAACACGTCCTCCGGGACTGGCCGCTGATGGAATCTGATAAAGACGTAATGAAAAATATTATTCACTCCAACCATTGAAAGGTAGAGGACAGCAGAGATATTTTCTTGACTACGCAACCTCCGGAAGTGGCTCAAGGCATTGGGGAACCGATACCACTGGCCCAGGATATTTATAGAGGTCGCCAACCTTCCATCAAAGAATACGGGATTGTACACATAGCAGATTATTAGTACAAAATCAATATTTCGTTTTTTTTTAAATCGATTTAATTTTTGTTAAAGTTGCTACCAAAATATTTTTATACCTACTTGTCATAATTTATAAAGTCATTAGTATCAAAATAAAATTTTATACTTAGGAATAATTAATAATATTATCATGTATAACCGACAGGAATTATTTAATTGAATAATTAATTATAAAAAAATAATGATTCTACGTTAAATTTAATAAAAAATTGAATGATCGATATTTTATAATCTACTGCAAAAACAAAAACAAACTTGAAACGAATAACAATTAATAATTTAAAACAAATTATTTAAAAATAAAATTAATATAATAATTCATAATAATATGCTAAAATAATAAATGATTGTCACCGCCATACAAAATTTTATTGTCCGCATGCAGTGTTCAAATAAAGCTTCAAAAAAAACGTGCAAAAAATCCAGGTGTATTTTTTAAAATAAAATAAATAAATTATAATTATTATGATCCTTGTGTTAGTTATCCATACAAACAAAATAAAACCAACAAATTATGTTTTCAGTTTATCATGGTATAGAATTAATTCGTATTATTATATAACAGATTTAAAATTTAATATAATATTACATATCTCTTACAGTAATATAAGAATTGAAAATGTTTCAATTGTACCTAATAATAATTGGTCTCTATACGATTTGGTGTAGTTCGTGTAAGTTTTTTGTTTGTGTACTTATGTATATTAATATGAGGATTTCACTGTACTCATTCACTTGACATTCACATTCAAGGAGGTAAGAAGAAGAAGAAGAAGAAGAAGAAGAAGAGAAATGTCGCAAACACTAATGGCTTCATTCCACCCACGCACACAAAAAGTAGTTTACCCTGCCCACTACTTATAGTTCGTTACTTCAACTACTGCGGACCCCCGCACTTTTCTGGGTACATTCGCAATACCTAGATACTCTGCACTTTAAGTATAGTGATAATGACAGGGCCTGCAGTTATAACAACGCTTTCGTGTTCATAAGTGGTGAACGAATGTGGCCTAACGGTTATAACTATTAGAATAATATGTGATTGTCCATTTGTGTTATATATATTGTACATTGTTAATACAAACCTCCACTCTGTAAAGGTCCATAATATGATCTTATTAGGATCGGACATGGTCAAAAAAATACTTTTTTTAATCCTGGGAAGAGGGGGCCCGGATTTGAAAATCCCCCTTGTGTGCAAGCGCACCCGTTCATTCAAATACAGAATCAAATAGGTTAGTCAGATAAGTGATAATTATAATGGAGATGAGAAACAGTTGTTGGCTAAATAATAGGACTAAACAGGCCATAAATACCAATTCAATAAGCTATGTATTTATTTTTACCAGCCAGGAAGATTGAAGACATGATCTTCTATATACTACCAACTGCATCATGCTAGATGGTATATGATTTTAATTAAAAAAAACCAAGTTTAATGAGAAAAAGAAAATCTGTAGGAAATAGTTTTGTAAAAAAAGTGTAGTAAAAGTCAAGACATGTGAAAGATTGTAATTTTTTATGGAAAACATTGCCATCTGTTGACGATAGTTATAACTAAATATTTGATAGATATAAAAACATAACACCAACCAAATGAAACAAAAAACTATCTAATGTTTTTATAATACCATTTTTTTTTGTTTAAATATAAAAATAATTGGTTTTAGGGTTTTTAGTAGCTTGACTTCAATAATAAAAACATCCTGTTATGTAATATTATCGTTTTTTCCATGAATGGTGTATGACAAACCTCTTTATGTCATGCATAAACAGATAGAATATTATCAGTATGTACAGATAATGCTTTTATTTTGTCCTGCACTTGTTTTGACATGTGCCACATGCCAGGGATCGTCATAATGAATGGAAATGTGTGCATACGATCTATATCGCTCGCTCACATATTATAAAGCTACGAACAACTGCGAAACAAAAGTAAACCGACAGGCCAAGTGTGGTAAACTTGATTATTTTTTGCAATTTGGAACAAAATTAATGTTATTTTTCTATTCAATTGCAGAGTTATATTAAATTTATTTTATGTATGATGTTTATTGTGTTATTTGGTTTATTTATAATAAAGTGTTTTCATACTTTAGATTAATCAATTTTGTTATTGCAACCAGAGTTGGGTTTCGGGAATTTCCCGACGAGAATTCTCGGGAAATTTTTGAGATTTTCGATCCCGAATCTCGAGAATTGAAATTTGTAACATTTCGGGAAATCCCGAATCTCGAGAATCTTTTCTCGGGATTCGGGATTTCTTTATTATCAAATATTAATTGAAAAAACGATTTTTCTACATGAAAAAAGTTCAAAGACTGATCGGGGTATTTAACACAATTAAGTCAACGTCGACTCAAAGTGAGCGCAATTTTTCAACATCTCAGGGAATTTTGTGTCTCAAAAGCATTCGCGATTGTCAGATGCATCGATACAGTCTGTGCTTTTTGAATTTCCATTTTAATAAGTAATGTTTTGAATTATTTTTGTTTTCTTACTTTTATTTGTTTGTCTTCTTACATAAATGAAAAAAAACATGTTTTTTGGAATTTGTCTGTTTTTACACTGGTTTTAGGATTTTCACAGGTTTTTTTTTTAAATTTCCCGATATCTCGGGAATTCTCGAAAATTTTTTTCTGGAAATCCCGAATCTCGAGATTGAGATTTTCTCGGGAAATACCTAACTCTAATTGCGACCATGTCCAAAACGTATACCCTGCGATCAACAGGGTGGGGTTTACTTGTATTATTAAATATATTGAATTCTTCACTATTACACAACCTAAAACTAATACTACGAATGGTAAATGATACGTAAATGAAATTTCCTCAAAATGTTTCTCAAACTATAATGCATCAACCAAATAAAACAATTTGTTATGATTGTTAATATAAGCATTGTGTGAAGGAGATGGCATGAGCCGTGCGTAAATTAGCGTGTTTTTGAAATGAACAAACCAAATTATGCATGCATAAGCTTGAAGCGTAATGAACATTCATAAATAATAAAGAAAACAACATACAATGAGATAATTATAGGACGGCACAATGAGTGGCCAAAACCGCTAAGTGGTTTCATCGTTTCGATGAGAACCAAAATTTCGGTGTTGGTCTGACTGAAAACAAAATGAACACATATTTAAAATGGTGGACAACCTGCAAACAATGAATTTATCGAACAACTCTTGCAATGACAATAATAAATTCCAACCAGCTTAATTTTATAATTATTTCTAACAATCACAATTTTAAATTTTGTATGAAAATTAAATTTAGATCCGGGCTTCTGTCAAGTTTTAAATGTCTTTATCGAATTGCTTTAACCAAAAGATGATGATACAACAAGAAAGAGATCAAAATCGAAATGAAGATGGGTAGAAAAGACTCGACTATTAGCGCTCACCAGGTTCGAATCCTGGGTCTGGCAAATACACAATATACTGTTTTTCAATGTGTGTTTGTAGTAAGAGTATCGACCTAATAGGCTGAGCAAGTGGCTAACACCGTCCGCACAGAGTCTTACTTGATTCCAAATGCATTCGATTAGAATCAAGTAAAACATTGTTAACTGCATTACGGATTTGACAGATTGCGGTTAATATAGGCGGCCGGGTTAAAAAAATTCACACCTGACAGTGAACTTTCTGGGATAATTAACTGCGTGAATACAACCTATTACTTTTATCACTTTTTTAATTGATTTTAGACTTAAGTGACGTCACATAGCTTTGATTACTACGATTTTCTAATAATATGTAAGAGCGCGATGCACAACCATACTTAGGCGCGTAAATCTTTAAGATAAGTGCCTAACTTTAAGGGGGCGATTTCGACGACCCAAGTGAGAAAAATATTTAATATAATTCTTATTAGAATGCCGAAGTGGTAGATAGAAAAAACATGAAACGTATTTTTCTTGTTAGAATGGCTGCTTAACGTCAACGGCTCTGCATCACGCTCTTAGATTCTCTTAAAAAATGGTGGATATTGGAACTACATCGTTGCAAGAGTTGTTGATTAATTAAATAATGAAAAAAACACATAACAATAATTAAAATCGTCACATTGAAAAAATTTGTTTTTAAATTAAAATTATTATTGTCAAATGGTAATAAATAATAAGTAAAAATAAAAAAGTTACAAGGCACAGATCATTCCATAACAAAACAAAACAATGTGCAGCAAAATACAACATTCGTGCTTTATAACGATTACAACTAATGTGCAAACAGTAAGCAAACGTATTTATAACAGACAACACATAGGACAAAGAACATCAATTATTTATTTGACGGATAACAAATTAATATTTACTATTTACGTGACTGGTGGGTGTATGTGATTGTTTTACTATTGTAATGGTGTTTAATATTACAATTAATTAGATGTGGAAATATTAAAAAAAACAACACAAAAACGGACATAAAAAACATAATTATATTGTTACAATAATAATATTTTAATTTTTATAATAATGTGATAATCTTTTATAGTGACATCTATGCAAATTTGTGTATAATTTTTACTCTTAGCAAGGAAATTAACCAATAATACATGGGATTAAGATTCTATTTTTGTATTGTTTTAATAATATTCTCATAGCCAAAGATTTATCTGAGTACCTTACACAATATACAAAGATAAATTACTATTCGCTCGAAGCTATTAAATATTATCTATGCCCACGATGAACGCATAGACTATTCAAATACTGGCTTTCATTGTACTGTACGCCACCGATAATACTCAGATAATAATTTGGTATTTATTTTAAAACTTAAATTTATTTTATGAATAAAAAAGTGAGCATAGAATTATAAGTAAGTTAATAATAACGATAATACTATGGCAGTATCTGACAGGCTGCAGATTTTTTACGACACACATTGAATATAGAGCGAAACTCTTAATAAAATCGCTGTAATACCAATAATTTGTGGCTTAGTATTTCATAATTGTCAGATGTCACTGTGTGTTTAATTTTTTTGATTATGCAAATCAATCGACAGTGGCCAGTAATTTGAGTTTACAGCGAGATAACTCGTGAAATTTGTATGTGCGGCCTGTCAGTCACGGCCTTATAGAGCAAGAAACCTTGCTGAAGGCATAGAACCCATTAATAGTCAGTCTGGTAATAATTTAACTGTCCAAAAAGATCATTTTTGCGAGCAAAAAGCATCGCTTATAACCTTATAATTCTACACTCACAATAAAATTATATCCGAATCATTCCATTATTTACAAAACTTTTAGATATACATAGAAGAAAGTAAAGATTATAATTATATAATAATATATAAAAATAAATCTTGTTAATAGTACCATCTGTGAATAATGAATGAAAGTGTGACTTTTTAGAACATGAATATAGATGGCATTAATAAAAATTGTAAATAAGTTAGCATGATTTTGATATCATCCTGGCAACGGTATATTTGAAAGTTCCCGGGTTAATAATGACAGTTATTCCTTTCAGGTTAATTATCTAATTATACATTGGGCTCAATTTCAAATATTCTGTTTTAATACCAGGGTATATTTATATACAATTTAATTATAAATGATACGATGTGTATGTTTTTGCAAATAGATTTGTGAAATATTATAATATAAATCGTTGTGCTTATTTTAAAACCTTAACTATCGCAAAATAGCTAACAAAAACCTACATTGAGTATTTATAATCATGCAGAAAGTCAAATTGATTGGTAAATCTATTTGCAAAATCATACACAGAATTTGCAAAAGAGATTCTTGAAAAAGATTAAAATTTAATAGGAATAAGAAATGACTTGTCCATTTCTTATTGAATTTACTCTATTATTTTATATAGAAATTTATTACTGACATATTATGTTCTTTATAGATTGAAGTTAAAGTAAGCTATCTCAAGAATCTCTCTTTGAGGTAGTTTGAGATGCGTTTTTCTTTTTCTTTTAGCCATTACGATTAATAATAATATGACGTTACACTGTATTTCTCCTTTTGAACCATGGTAATTTATGCAGACCTGTAATTTTTTTAACAATAACCAATCCAAATTATTGTCGCACACGAATTAACAACACCACTGCACTAATGTTCTATCTACAAACAAACTGTTTTGAGATAGGTTCTTTTAACATCCACAAATTGCAATCAATATATTATTATATTTATTATAAGGAATGAGTTACTCCTTTGGATAATAAAAATAAAAATATACGTAATACATAGCTGGCAAACTAAAATATTATACTATTTTAGAATAATAAATTGACTATTTCGCTGCCGAATTTTTGTAGATAGGACAGTCTTGCAATAACTTGATAAATCTTTGCACGATGACAGTTGACCAAAAGCGGTTATAATTTACAGCTTTGATGGTTTGGTTCACACATGAATGATATTTTGATTTATGGTATGGATTTTGAGCGGGATGGAAAATATTAAAATTCTTAACATAAACAGAAATATCTTTATAACCAATCGGATAACACGCGTGATGAGTAATTAATTATATTAAAATTAATAAAATTAGTAGGTATGACATTAATGTACATTTAATGAATAAAAATGGTTTATGTGATGTATCGTTAAAATAATTAGATATATTATATTATCGATAACGTAATAAAAATACTTTACTTAATGAAAATATAAATATACTATAATAAGAAATTAATTACTATTGATCCAGTAAAGGATTGACTTGTTTCCATTGAACGACTCTGCATAATAATTATAGCTATCCACATTGTGGACGTATCTTACGGTTTTTACTTAGATTGGTTGTTAACCATTTCAATTAACTGACTCCATGCGCTGGATTTAACCAGATTATATTGCTTAAAAAACTAATATGTAAACACAAAAAACCTTGAATGTTTAATTAAGAATTATTTTAAGTAGAAGGCAGGTGTTGCCATATATATTATACAAATCAATCCATAGAAAAAAAAAAATATAATTGAATATACTAAATAATTTGATTAGGTCAACCGAATGTTAAAATTATTATGATTGACTGACATCTGTTGTGTTTCTTTTAAAACAAAATCATTAGAAATTATATCCAAAAAGACCTGTGCATGCACATCATGAAATCCCATAGGTTGTTCAAAACATTTTTCTTATATTATTTATTTTCTTCTATAACAAATACCATTAATTATTAACCAACCCCGTGAAACATAATGCAAAATGTGAATTGGACTTAACAATGTAATGTTGTTGCTAATAATGACATAAGACCTATTGCATTTAGTTTGATGTCGAAAGGGTATCTACAGTAGTTTTATTATTTTGAGATATTTATATTAAAATGCATTTAATTTCAATTAGTTGCATAGTATTATTATAATATATTATGATAATAATGCATTACAATTTAAAGAAAATTAAAAATATCGCCTCTCTCAAGACATTGATTTTGTAGATGGGCCTTTTTGACACAAAATTTTCCCAAAAGGTTTTATCAAAATCAACAACAATAAAAATACATGTGCAATAGGATAAAATAAATATATAATGATTCAAAATATTTATTTCCTTGAGTTGTGGATGAGATGTACTCTCATAGATAAAACATTTTTTGATGATATCTTTCAGAGACAAATTTCTACGAGGGTCGCCTCCGCATTAAGACTTGTTTTCTCTCACTGAGACTTCAGTACCGGCATCTCTATCATTTTCAGTAGGTAGCATTCATTCAGTTTATCATAAGACTTTTATAAAAAAAATTCAAATCATAATACCAGGTGTGCTAAGTCAAAATGGCATTTGGGCAGGTTTGTTTTGATTGATTAATAAGAATGACAAACGCATTCAACATATTTGTGATTGTTCATCTAATTATTCTTTAAATATCTTTGCAGATCTTCTGTAATATCGAATAATTACGATTTATTTTTAGAATACAACATCATTTTTTGACGATTCATCTCATTTCCAATCATTTCAGGATAGCCAGTATTACAATTTCACTTATCGAATATCATTATATGATGTCATTTAAAGGTTAAGCTACTGTGCACCTTTTATATATTGACATCTACATCATGGCGCTGTATGCTATGACAGTATTACACTAGGCACTTTTTGCATGCAATGGTTTTAGTTCCAGAAACGACCGCAGTAATGTGTATGTCTTGAAATAGAAGCCGCATTCTACACTTATTCAGAAACGTGGTAGGAAATTATAATTATAAAAGGCATTGACCACTTCAGTGAATCTAAAATTATGTTGAATTGTTTGCAAGCTGGTATGTAGCTAACTCTCATAATATTGTTAGTGATGTGCGGCTTCACTTTCACTATATGCCTCATCTAGTAAAGAAGGCTTTTTCAACGTCTTTGGATGATATTAAATTAGTTTTATTGGTACAGTAAATCTCAAATCCAACTCAAGGAACGCAAATTTTTTTTGAATCATTTCATTAAATCCACAGCACAAAATAATATAATATGATTGATACACAAAATTAAAATAACATGTCGTGATGTTTTTTTTTGTGAAACCCAAACCACAGGCGGACCAAGAGTCGATATATATTCAAAACAAAATGGCGTGTGACAGATTCAAATTTCAAGCATCCCGAACCACCTCACCTGCTTCAAAGACAATGTCCGTGATGTCGCTTTCCTCGTTGAGGGGTTGACTCTCGTCAGACTGCTTTGCCTTACCTCCGACTGTCCCGCTGGGGGCGCTCTTGCATCCGAACCACCAGTAGCCGGTGGACCTCGGGAATGCTGGATCGGCTACGTCCACCTGGAATAGACATCAACATGAGTCGATACACAATAAGTGGTCATCCATATATGATATCACACCTTAGAGACGGGGGTTCGGATATAATAATGGGATAATTGCAATGTAGGGATTAAGGGGGAAAACGATTCGTGGGATATATTGTAACGTCATAAAACTAACAAAATAAAAACATTTTTTCTGATTATAAAAAATTATACAGAAATTGATAAATTTCAACGACAAAACTGGATTTTTCTTATTTTTTAAAAGTAGATACTATGCTCATAGAAATATTTCTTATGATTATAGATCCGATAATTTCATAGTATTTAAATGTACCTTATTCAATTAATATATCGATTCATGCTAAAATTGTAGTAAATGATTTGTAAGTGTTATATTTTGAAAATAAATTCTCATATTAAAATTATTTTGGCCTAAGTAAAAGCCAAATAATTACTTCAAATCAATAGCCAAACGCTAGACAAGCACGTGGGTCTCGGGTTGAAATCCCTGATCTGTAAATCCACATGTTATTTTTTCAATGCGTGTTTGAACCTAATAGGCAATGACATTAATATGGACGAATTATCTGGAAAAGAAAATGACACTCACTTTATTGTCGGGTCTGCCGAATGGCATAATCTGTTCTAACGCCATTACAATAAAGGTGATATTGCTATAAATTCCTGATGCTTTTTGTTGGATCTGCCGAATGGCTCGGTTCGAACGGGTTCGCTCAAACGAACATTGACATTAGAAACACTGCTCTAACGCCATTTACAATAAAGGTCATATTGCTACAAATTCCCGATGCGTGATATCGCATAATGGAAATTGCTTGACGTCTACCTCTACATGCGAATTTACTTGCTAGCTACTGTATTGAGTGCGTCGTCCATTAATAATGTCATTACTAATAGGTTAATCAAATGGTTAACATCAATTTCTCATAAAAACAAAAATCTCTTATGACATGTCCATGTTGTCAATGAGCTTCAAAAATCAAAAGAGTAGTCTGGTTCAAAGTCACCCCAAAATAATTGTGTGTATTAATAATGAAATATGACTTACACTGAATGTTCTATCGTTGAATCTATAGTACATGCCATCCTTGAAGAAGTACGTGTATCCATTGGTATACTGAAGGGCTGCGTCGATGCTGTTGGGCACACCTTCCCAGTTGGCGAGAGGCTTGGGGTAGGTGCTCTTGACTGGGGGCCTCTGGGCGGGGTCGAACCTCCAGAACTTGGTTCCCTTGTAGAAGTAGATCTTGCCGTTGCCGGACCAAACTAACGCTGCGTCGAGGTTGTCTGGGATTCCAGTGAACCCTAGATGACATGATTGGAATACAGTATTAAATTAAATTAAGGGTAAATCACATTGATACAGACAGATTGTGACAGGCGAGAGAAGAAAATTGGGAGTCTAGAAAGTCTTATACATTCTGTAATAGGAGTTTTGAGGGCAATTCGATTTTCGAATCAAAATATTGTACAATATGTATTGTGATTATATTGGTAATAATTGCATTATTTTTCTTCTTCTATTGGCAGTCAACAAAATGGTTACTCGCATATTCGTGTATGTTGATTTGTTAACATAACCTACATATGCATTTCTCTGTATTTTACATGGTTACATGTAAATTGTACATGTTACAATGTTCCAATTTTATTAAATCCTAACCTAACATAACCTAACATAACCTAACCTAAACTAACCTAACCTATAATTCAGTATATCGGCTATTTTCAAGATTTGTTTACCGCTAGCTTCTAGTAAACCGACAAGAACCGTATTTTATTTAGACATGAATTTTATCTCAGTCCTATACGACCCAAAGAGGTTGGACAGTCTTCAATATACGACCATATATTATGTCCGATACAACATTTCACGGTAAAGTGTGATACGGCGAACTGCATGCGTACAAAATTTCAGACACGATTTTAGATGATTCCTATTAAAAATAATGATCAACATATTGTTTTCGGTTGCCTACATAAAATTTACAAGGAAGTCTCTTTCCACTGGCAATAAATTTAAAGCTAAATTATATATTCAAATGTCTGCTTTCATATGGCAGTATGTGAGATGCTTGAAATGTCAAATTGATGTCTAATTTCATTATACACTATCCTCTAAATTTATTTAAGAATTTAAGGCATATTTTGGTAATATCTGCACACAGAATCATGTATATTGTAATTAACTATCTGGTTGAATCTGAAATTATAGGGGAATCAGTAGACCATAGGTCAAGACCTAAACAAAAATGAACCATAAGTGCGAGTGAGTAAGCGTTCAACACACTTATATCTCTGCACCATGCGTTAGAGTAAGATAGAATTTCTATTGCTGAATTAAATATGTTTTGTAAACGATTTCAGTAAAATATGGATTTGACTGATAACATTCATTTAAAAACTGCGAGCATGTGTTGCTGACATTTATCATTTTTGTGTTTAATATAAATTTAGTGGTAATTATTATTTTAAGTTATTTTAGTATAACTATGCTGTGTTTAAATTTGGTAGTCGTACTGAGAAGCAACACGATGGTATAACATTTCACAGTTAAGTAGTTGATAATAATAAAATTTGGTTCTACTGTGCATTATACGCAAGAAACACGGCATCATTTTGCGGAACAATAGGCGCTCTCTATATATTATTACTCTAAGCCATTGGTCTTTTTTTTATACTCTGACTTCATATAATATTCTGACTCATCTCTACAGAACAAGATCTTTTTAACATCTTTGGAAGAAGAGAATTCCGTATAAGGGTACATAAAAATATTCAACACCTATTGATTTTAAATATAAGCGGAGATTTACTTAGGAAGGTATGCTAGGTTTATAATTCACCTGTGAATCTATGCATAGATCTTATATGTATAGGTATACTAAGCATATGAATGCATTTATGGATGTAGTTTATCATTAATTACCATCGCTGATGTCCTTGGGGTAATCTCCATCCATTCTCTTCCCATTGTACCTCCAGTATTTGGATCCCTTGAAGAAGTACGACTTTCCGTTCTTGAAGGTGAATGCAGCGTCAATATTTCCGGGAAGGCCGATCCATGTCTTGGAGATCAGCTTAGGAAAGCCGCCGGCAATACCGTCTTCGGTCAGCTGGTAATAGTATTCGCCTAAAGAAGAAGAAGAAAGAGGATTATCAAAATGATTTATCTTAATAAATCGCACCTCATATCATTGAGAATAAAAATTTATTATATTTTTATAAGATCATAATATACACTATGTAAGTGAAACTGCAAAATGATAGATTTTTTTAATGAATTAAATTTAATTACCACAATCCAAATACTGAATTTCTTGAAGACTAAAATGAAAACATCATAAAACACACTTTCTGCTATAGTGGTACTTTTTTTAAAGACAAAATTTATTATGCACTGATTACAGCAGTGGCGAAGGGTGGAGATAGACTGTTAAGATTCGACATAAATAGTGCACACTAAACTTTGTCGCCCACGCCTACGGTGGCTGCGCGGCTTAAGTGTTGGACTATCACGCCGTGGGTCCCAGCGGGTCTATTCTATACAAAAGGCTGCTTTCGTCCGCTAAAACCGCTAACTAAGGTATGTTTGTATCAAATTATTAACACATATTGTAACAATTATAATTAGCCGGTATTAATTGTTGCAATAAATGATATATTTTAACCGCATGCCCCCTGCCTGTGCTAAAATTTAGAGCATGAGCGATAGAGAGAGAGCGAGAGAGAGACAGTTTCGACTAATTAACTGATTACAATACAATTGCAATTATAATATTTCAATATAAAATGTATGTAACAAATACTAACACATTATCACGTTAGCACTTTAGCGGTGGATAGTCGCCTTTTGTATAGAATAGACCCGCAGGTTCGAATCCTGGGTCTGGCAAGTACACATATTGTTTTTCAATTTGTGTGTGAGTCAGGGTATGGACCTAATACGTTGAGCAAGTGGCTGACATCCATTTCTCGTAAAAAAAAAAATCTGTTAATACAAACCTCTACTCTGTGGATGCCCATATGATCCTATTAGGATCGGACATGGTCAAAAAAACTTTGTCAGTCAAACGTATTTGTTTTCATTGAACTAAGACTACAATAATATATTATGTAGACGGTGTTTGTTTATTGTTAAAATTTCTTGCCTAATCCAAGCCATAGTACATTTTATGTATGGTTTAATGGCATAATTTTAGTTAGAAGAATATTTTTTATCGATTATTGTTTGGTTGGGCAGAGTATAATGAATTTAAAAAAAAATAACCGACACCATCTGCAATATGTATTTTTAATTCAACGAAAACAAATAAGTATGGCTGAAAAAGTGTGCACTATTTTTGTCGGATCGCCCATAGCATACCTTAATTATTATGCTTCTTTTTAGGCATGATTTAAATGAATTTTAAAAACTAATCAACACTATCTGCAAATCGTATTCTTAGTTCAATGAAAACAATCAGACAAATTTTAGTGTGCACTATTTACGTTGAATCTTACCAGCCTACCTCCACCCCTCGCCACTGATTTACAGCAATGATAATGTTTATTTTGTTCAGAATAATAATATACATTGTTAAAGACTGAAGTGTTCAGGGTCTACCCTAGATTTTTCTTCAAAAAATGACAATTTAATTTCCAACTCACCTTTGAATGCATAAGTGGCGCCCTCAGCGCTATTGAACATGGTGTCAATCTTAGAATCGGAGCAGAGGCGTTCGTCGGATATTCCTGGACTCTCTGGGACTGGTGCTAGTCCACCTCCACCAAGAGACGGTACATCAGGTTGGGTCTTTCTTCCATAGAGAGCCTAAAATAATTTTAATGTCAAACTAAAACACCTTTATCAAAATTATTATTGTGACACCGCATGATCACATACAACGATTTTGATTTTATCAGTAAGTACATAATAACAGCCACTCATTGCTTGAGTTTTTACAGTTTTTCCATTACGTCGGTTTCAAATACCATGTGTAAATAAAGTTTGATTAAATACCTGGATTCCGTCAATGTCATCGCGATCAAGTTGGAACGAAGGGTTGAAGCCTCGGTAGAAGGGTGCCATCAGGGCGGACTTGATGTCACTGTGACTGAGACCCAAAGAATGACCAAACTCGTGAGCAGCTACTTGGAAGAGGTTTGTGCCACGGTACGATCCAATACTCCATTGCTCTGCGTCGTCGAAATGAGCATCACCACCATATACCTAGAGAAGAAGAAGAGATTCAGTACCGATTCTTAATTAGTACCTCAACAGGGAGAAGTCATCAACTAAACACACTTTTGAGATATACCTGTTTAAATTTTTAGTTGTGTTACTTTTACTTTAATAAGAATAACATTGGTAACCTTTTCTATGCCTCACGATATTACTAATTTTCGATGGCACTCGTTGAATGTAGAGCAAAACCTCTTTCTAAGATCGCTGTAATACTGATAATGTGTGGCTTAGTATTTCATAATTATTTAAATAGATGTCACCGTGTGTTTAATTTTTTACATTATGCAAATCAATCGATGGTGGCTAGTAATTTATTTGAGTTTAAAGTTGGACGAAATTTGTATGTGCAGCCACAGTTGATCACAGCCTCATAGAGCGAGATAACTCGCTGAAAGCATAGAACTGGTAATACACATAAAATATTGAATATGATATTTTAATAAATAACAATATTTTAGTGGTATTTAAACCATAGACAATAGTTTTTTGTATTAAAAATACTCTTTCAACTTAATAAATTATTCATGTTTGCATTGAAACACATTTAAATATATTTTTTTACAATAATTTACCATGCTCGGAGGGACCTTGCAGATTCAATAAATTAATTTGACAATAAATACTTCAGGCAAAAGTAATTATTATTTGCATTTTAATTTTGAGTTGCGTTTGTTCAATTAATTATTTTTACTTGAATGGTAACAATATTGTGAATATAAAACAATTATAAGGCCAGTGGTCACTTATGGCTGTGAGACTTGGTGCTTAACTCAAAACGAGGAAAATAAATTAGCTGTCTTCGAGCACAAAATACTCCGAAAAATCTTTGGACCCACGTTGGAAAATAGGAACTACAGAATAAAAATGAACCACAAGTTGGAAGAGCTGATTGAACAGCAAACAATCATAAGATACTGTAAGTCCCAAAGACTACGATGGGCGGGACATGTAGAGAGAGTGCCTGAAGTTAGAGCGCCAAGGATCATGACGAAGTGGCTATTCCAACGGAAGAGACCCAGAGGCCGTCCAAGAAGGAGATGGGCCGACGCCGTAGAAGTGAACTGGTTAGATATAGGAAGACTTGGTAACTGGAGAAATGTGGCGAGAGACCGGAGTGAGTGGAGTGTGGTTGTGGAGGAGGCCAAATCCCACCCCAGGATGTAGCGCCGTGGAAGAAGAATATTGTGAATAAGTCTAATGAATTTGAATTTAAAATATTCATATTATAGTAGTAACTGATAACTACAAACATTGACAGAATATATACATTGAAAATTTATTTATAACGTGTAGGTATTAAGGTTATAAAAACGAATATACAACGACAATAATAAGCTGTTTGTGTATTATTACAATGAAACTAATTCTGAGACATTTAATAATGATAAATAAAGCATTTTTTTTCAATTTGAGAAAGCAATAACTTCATAAAGTGAACATTGATTACTTCTATTCTACACTAGTTTTTATTATAAATAATGATATGTACATTTAATTTAAGTTAATTAGTATAAGTGTCACAGTCCAACTTTTAATATAACTATTTAAATCTTATTTTTAAATTAATAATTATTAATACTACTGTAATATTACAAATAATTTAGTTTAAATAAAGTAAAAATGCATGCATTGTGTTTAAATAGTACAGGTAAAATCGTTTTAATTTTTTATAATAATGCATTTGGCTAATATTTGTTATTTTCCTAATAATCTTTATAATATTTAAATACAAAAGGTTCTAGAGCAAGAACAGTGTATCTAAAAAAATACAGTTTTGAATTAGCTCATTTTTGACACTAGATATATTTTTTTAAATATGACAGTTTAACATAAATTATAAATTAATATAGCTTTAAGAAGCTGCACAATAACTATCTATTTTAAGTGTATAAATTTTAATATATTACACTTATTTAAGAAAATGTGAGAAATTATTATTTATTAAAATATTATTTACTGTGCCTGTTACAGTGGTGATATTTAAATAAATATAACATATTGCTTTTATTTAAAAGGCGGTGTTTTGTGTTCAAAAAATTAGTTTTTTTATAATAACTAATAATCGGTGAACATTATTAAAATTACTTAATTGTGTTTTTTTTCTATTAGTTACGTGGTAAAGTAGCCAGTAAAAAAAAGGACGACACATGAACTGCTGAAGAGTTAAATTTACCGATAGATTTGTTGACGTGAAATCCTGAATAGAAAATAAGTTAGGAAAATATATTAACAATAGTATTAGGTGTATTGTAGATGATGAAAATGTATGTGTTATGCCGAATGTCCGAAATTGACTATTACATGAAATGCGCAAAATTTTGCCTAAATCATGAAAAATGCAAGCCCGTTGCCTTATTCACGAATTAGGCAAAATAATCTGCCGAGTGCGTGAATTCGGCAGTCATTTATCTGCCTAGTTCATGCATTGGGAAAATTAGATAGTAGCGCTACGGTGGTGTTTTTTGCAACTAAACCAAATATGTCAAATGCTCATGCATTGATCAAAATAGATGGTCGCGCTCCGGTGGTGTTTTTTACAACTAATCAAACTCACCAAATGTGTCAAAAGTCATTGATCATATAAAAATATACCAACTACAATGACGTTCATATCCATTTACTATGCCCATAAAAATCTAGAACTATAATATGATAACGGAAGAATTTTATTAAAAGGTATTTTTGCGATTTGATTCGTGCTTGGGTATCAATAGTGCAATGATCGATTGTTTGTTTGCGATAGTATGATTTGATAGTTTTTTGACATTTGTTAGCTAACCTCAAAATGGACATTCAGTTGAATTCAGAATTACAAAACCTAACCTAACCTAACCTAACCTAACCTAATAATAATAATATTATATTATGTCAAATTATAACTAATAAAACCATCCGTATTAAATTTACTTTTTCTACTGCCATGTTGACAGTTTAAGAATTCCATATCCTGGCGAATTCACGCACTCGGCAGATAATTTACCTAATTCATAAATAAGGCAACGGGCTTGACCATTACATGAATTAGGCAAAATTTTACCATTTCATGTAATAGTCAATTTCGCACATTCGGCGTAACATATATACATATTAAACTTGAGTGGGGATAATTTAAGGGACGTTGTTTTATAACATATTTTTGTTATTATTCTTAATGTGGAAGGATAGATTGTAATATATGAAAAAATGTGTTCAACCATCCTCAGTATAAAACTATAAAACGATGATAAATCAAAATGTTTTTTAATATAGACACTTGACATAACGAAGTGGCAAAGGGTGTAGGTAGGCAGTTAAGATCCAAGATAAATAGTGCACACTAAAATTTGTCAGTCAAACGTATTTGTTTTCATTGAGCTAATACTACAATGTGTATATATTGTATGTTAGTTTTTAAAATCCAATTAAACTCTGCCTTATCCAAGCCATAGTAGATAATAGTAAAAAAATATTTGTTTATCTTTAAAATATCTAAAAGTATGACGTCAAACCATCATAATTTTAGATATTGTATAGATAGAAGAATATTTTTTATCGGTTATTATTTGGTTTAGGCAGGGCTTAATTAATTACAAAAAAACCAACCACTTGTAATATGTACCTATGATTAATTCAACGAAAACAAATAAGTATTATATCGTCACCGTTCAGGCAAAAGTCACCAACCCTAAAAACATAGTTTTGAGATATCGCAATTTGAAAGTTTGAAAATGCAAGAAAAATCATATTTTATTGTTTTTAAGGTTTTATCTACATTAAATTATTTTCTCATGTCTTCTTAATAATTTCTTAAAGGTAATTTTACTTTTTGATGCTAATTAAAACATCTGGAAGGTTTCGAAGGAGGCAAGGTAGCTCAATTATGGTTTGGTAACTTTTGCTTGTTAATAATCTGAACAATGTTAGCCAAAAGAATGATCAGTAAAATTCACCATCCATAGTATAGTGACTTGCTTGTATATTTATAACGAATGATTTTTTTTTTTTATAATAAATAATGTCTATTCACCTATAATGACTTTTGCTTGTTAAGATTTTATCGAAAGTCATTTAGTGAAAAACAAATAATTCGGATTTAAGCAAAATTTTACTAACTAATGTACCGTGGTGAGTTTTGCATCTTAAAGAACATAATTTTACGCTTCGGGTGACATACTCAACTCAAAACTGCCATTTTCAGGGTTGGTGACTTTTGCCTGAACGGTGACGATATTATGTACTGAAGAAGTGTGAATTATTTTTGTCAAATATATTATCTCTAATATATGTGGATAAAATGTCACATACATTAAAAGACACTGACACCATGCTCGTCTATTCTATACACAAGGCTGCTATCGGCAACTATCGAGGGTAGTTTATCATATTTATGTATTGAGACGGTTAATTGTAACAATGAGGTAACCATCTGAACTGTAAAAAAGTGCTATGTTTAACTGTGTTGGCTGTGTTAACTTTTAGAGCGAGATAGACAGTTTTGACAGTATGAGTGTTTAGACGACTAACTTATTGTAATAATTCGTCAGCTTAATTCTAACATGTCGTAAGTCAGTTTAACCTAAGTATTCAGGAGGCAGTTAAAACTAAATATTTCAACTTACAGAATCAAATGCATATACTTTTCTTGTTGTAGGATAATCTTTCATTATTCTGAATTATACTTTAAACAAAATATTTAATAATTTTTTAAATTATAATGTATCTACAGGACTTACATGTTATTAGAACTATCAAGCGTATGAGTTACGTGTTATTATCGAGTCAAACGCAGCTAACTCACTGACATTATAGCTTGCAAACTTATGACATACGTGATGTTTGACTGGCTGTCGAGACATTACCATAGATAATATACGACACTACTGAGATACGTTATGTTAGTTTACAATGTTGACATGATTCTATCTCCCTTTCACTTGCATATTTGGACATTAAACGAATGAAATAGATGCGTTATCATACTTGTAAATCGAAATCACAAAACATTAAGTGTGAAGAAAAATGACTTACGATATGTTAGAATTAAGCCGACGAATTATAATACCTCAATACATAAATATGATAAACTACCCTCGATAGGTTCCTATAACAGCCTTGTGTATATAATAGATGCGCATATCTGACTTCAATTAATTATTATTACACCATTTTTCCACTGAGATCGGATGTCGGCCATTTTCATTTAATTTTCATATGGTAAGTACAATATGAGCGTAATCCAAATAAAAATGGTCGCCATCCAAAAAACGGCGTAATGCCCAATTTAATTACTAAATAAATATTAATTATTTACAAGAAGAAAATTCACATTTTGTTGATATGACATTTTTGAATGCGATAACAGGAAATATAGCATAATCATATTGTATTGTTGCAAATACATATCATTAATCACGTAAGCGTGGACGGCTGTCAATGTCATAGTAATATTTTTTCGGATATTACACTTTATAATGGAATCAAATCATGTTTTTTTGACATATCGTGTTTTATCATTGACGTAGACCATAATAATAGAAGAGATATATTTAATTATTGCCATCATATTATTATTATTATCGACAGTCAGAAAAATATTGTTAATATCATACAACACCGAAATATATATACATGGAAGATTAAAATCGTAATAAATGTTAAAGGTAAATAATTACAAGATAAAAAGAACTTTTCAAATACAACATTTTTAAATTTTCTGTTGAATCATATATAAACTTGACAATTCTATGTATTAATAATTTAGGACAAATAATGCAATTGTCAGCAAATCATTTTTTGCTATTTTGCAACAAACAAACATATAAATATAGAATACTGAAATGTCATTTTGATTTCAATAGTAACGCACATATGTATTAATAATTTAGTTGCTAGGACTACCCCTTAGCAACCAGTAATAGTGGATTGGATTACGGATTTCTTCTGAAATAACTTTTCATATAAAACAGAATTAACTGAAAATGAATTCAATTCTACTTAAAGATGGATAAAAGTATTAAAAGAATGCATTGGAATCGTGTTCTGATATATTCTAAAAGGTCTAGTTAGTCGGGAAGTTAGTAAAAAATCGATTGCAAGATTTGTACTGGATAAACAACCACCGGACAAACAAGAATACGAGCTAAGAAAAACGTGGTGAAATCATTAAGTTACATTAACACGTTTTAGTGATAACATTTTTTTTACATTTTAACCTCTTGGATAGATTATAATTGAAGCGCCTTGTTTCAAAAACCCCTACAACGAGAAAAATGAGAAAAAATCATAAGTATCTATTAAATATGTGAACTTTATGTATTTATTTTTTAATTCGTTACATTCTCTAAAGGGTATTTTTGGCTTTCCATTTTAGGGGTATTTGAAAAGCACACGCAACCATTTTAGCGGATTTTGAAATTTACCCTAATTTTTGATCACACGTATTGACGGTTTTTGCGTTTTTTAAAGTTCGATCTTTGGCCAACATATTGGTAACAAAAATATCCATCTAAATACATATTATCTAACTCAAAAGTTTTAAAAAACCGTTTTAGGGGCTTTCGAAACTAGGCGCTTCATTTCCAGTGTCCAATGATAGTCTCTTCTTCGAGGCTATGTATCCAGCCTTTTCCCAGTTGTGGTATTTAGTGTCAATTCTAATACACGCTCTAATCACATACGCGTTATTATACCCAGCACACACTTCTCCATATCACAATGTCAATAATTATTTTGCCATTATTATTATTATACTTTTAGAGTTAAAATCTAAACAAGAAAGTTTGCCTCGAAATGTTGTTATTTTTAAGTAATGCACTTAATGATTTTATATATTGTAATGTGACCCAGAAAAGACGGTGATACATACCATAACACTGTCACACTGTGGTCACTTGAATCAACAAATTTAATGATAAAAAATTATTAATATTTTTTTTTAAATAGTCTATAATAACTATGACTACATAGATTGAACTATTATCAAATAATAGAATGGTAATCTTTCCTTATTTTACAACGTTTTTATTAGCTCTTATTCTTGTTTGTCCGGTGGTTGTTTGTCCAGTAAAAATATTGCAATCGATTTTTAACTAACTTCCCGACTGGCTAGACATTTGAAACTTTTAGGGATATATCAGAATACGATGCCAATGCGAGTTGAATTCATTTTCAGTTAATTCTGTTTTGTATGAAAAGTTATTTCGGAAGAAATCCGTTATCCAATCCAGTATTATTGGTTGCTAAGCGGGTGGTCCTAGCAACTAAATTATTAATATATACGTGCGTTACTATGGAAATCAATATAAATGTCAAAATGACATTTCAGTATTATCAAGTACAATTTTTTTTTGATCGTTTAAGCTAGCAAGTCAAGTTTATATGATTCAACAGAAAATTTAAAAACGTTGTAGGTATATAAAAAGTTCTTTTTATCTTGTAATTATTATAAAATATTCTTTCTTAAATTCAAATACAAAAATTATTATTAGTTATTCTGTATTTCATATTGTGTTATAATAATTTATGTATCTACAGCACTGATGGACAATAAATATGGTGAAATAAATTATGTATGCAGCCGAAGGACCATCGGTTGTATTTAAACAGAATTAGAATTACTCTAACAATATATTATATTATTAGAGGTCAAACATAAAAAAATCGTTTTGAATGAAGGTTTAAAATAATTTCATAAACTCTACATACTTAATTCAAAACTTCATAACGAAATTGTTTCTCTCGTGTTAATTTGAAATTATTATTAATTTTATAGCAGGCGTTGTTCAATGAGTTTGATATCCTTCTCTAATTGTAGGTATATTGTTTAATTGCAATAATTTGCAGATGGTGTTAGTTAGTTTTAAAATTCAATTAAATCATGCGAAAACCATGCCATAGATAGAATAATATTTGTTATCTATTATAGTTTGGTTAGGCAGGGCTTAATGAATTTAAAAAAAATGATCAAACAATATTTTTTTATCTATTTTGGTTTGGAAGGGTTTCATTATTTTTTTTAAACTATCCAATACCATCTGTAAATAATTGTAGTCTTAGTTCAATACGTATGACTATCAAGGTTTAATATGCACTATTTATGGCGGGTCTTAACAGCCTACCTCCACCCTTCGCTACTGATGTATTGTGTTTTATTTCAAATAATAGAAAGTTTAATTTATATTAGTTATGGATTTTTAAAAGTATGAAGTATTAGTATAAAACTTTATGAGTTAAAACTTAACTACTTTTCACCTAATGATGGATTAAAGTTATTTGTTTTTCTTCATAGAGAAGGGCATTAATGTCCTCATGAAACATTGGTATAAATGGTGAAGGTACTCACTGGGAAGTAAGCGTGGGCCAGGGTGCCTCCTTGTCCGTCGAATGGATCTCCATCACCGTGCTCACCTTTCTCGAATCTACCAGAAGAAAAAACAGTATTAATATCATGTAACAACACACTGTATCGAATTATCACGTACAAGATAAAGTATGGACAATGTTGGTTTCTTTGACGCAATCGATTCGTCGGGTGTTTTGAAAAGGGGCCTCGAAACAGTTATGAGATTAAATTCCAATTGAATAAACTATTTCTTCTATTCAACGAATAATTCACAAGATTAAATAATGTAAAATTGTATCGGTATATTCAAATTTAAAAAAATCAAATTTATTTATTTTCACGTACCGTGAACATTACGAATTATAAATTTAAGTTTTGACATGACATTGACATGACATGACATAACATGACATTTAAAAACAAAGAAACAGTGTACAGAAAAAATAAATATATTATAAACAAAAATTATAAAAAATATTAATTATAAACCGTAGAAGCACACCAAATGAGCTAAGTGGACCCTATTTTAAGAATTTATAAAACAACGTCTACCTATACTCATCCTCACGTAGGTGGAATATATCAACATCCGAAGCGATGTGGTTGAACATTGTTATTGCCCTCCCAATGGCAGGTTAGTTCTGCTCCTCGGTGGAAAAAACAACTGATGCCCCCGATTTCTAAGATAATTATCAGGGACACACAAATCGATACTACCAAGAATGGCATAGTTCTCATTTACACCACGTTTAAGTCGAAAAAATACGTGGCCAAATATTGATATCTTCTAGCAGTATGTAAGCATACCTAAGAGGAAGTCAGTATATATTATACTCTGCAACACTACATCCACAAAACTTGAGGTAATTCGTATTCGCTAATGGTTTCTACATTTATAAACTGCTTATTATTAAAATATTTGCATTCTCTACCTGATTTCTATGTGAACTTGTCCGGATTTTCTAGGGTTGAAGGTAAGATCTGTGTAGCCACTCCATACGTTGAATGCTTTGAAGACCTCAGCATCCACATCTGCCCTGTTGAGAAGCTTAGGATACTTCGAGATCTTGTAGGTCAGGTCCTTAACACGCCACCTTGAACCTAGAAATGAGAACAAAATTAAATTAATAATACTTCTTCTTTGTTGACAGCCGTCAAAAGTTTTAATGATCGTACATTTGTTCCTTTGTTTGCCACCCTCAACAATGCATGGCCTGCCGACGCCTAACGATGACATGACATGACGCCTTTTTTTATTAACTTTCCCTCTACGAGATGACGGAGTGCGCTGTAGTCTTTGAGTTGTAATAGCTACGCAGTTTGAACCTATTTTTGCATTATTATTAAGTATTAATAAACAGCATGAGGTGCATGCTGGGCATAACGTGAAAGGACAAATAGAGGGATGAGTGGATAAGAGAACAGACAAAGGTTTGCGATATAGTTTGCTAAAAATCTCAAACGGAAATGGGCTACACATAGCTCGAAGAAAGGAGAATCGTTTTTTGAACTACGCCATTTCTTTTGCTGGAATGAAATACCAATATATAATGTATACGAATAATATAATTAATCGGACACATAGCTCGAAAAAGAGACAATCGTTGGACAAATCGAGTCATCCAGTGGTATCCAAGAAGTACGAACCGTCCGCAAGGTAGACCTAGAGGCCGCTGGATCGATGAAATGATAAAGTTCTGCGGAAGTACGAGGCAACGCAACGCACATGACCGAGAGAAGTGGAAGCAGCTCGAAGAGGCCTTCATCCAGCAGTGGGTAGATTCGGGCTGATGATTATGATGAATAAACAGCATAATAATTATGATGTTTAATTAATTATTAATGTCTGGAAATGCATTTGATAATGATTTGATTTATCGCACCATTGCTTCTATCAATCTAAACGTATGGAATGCAATGCATATTTATCACTTTAAAACTGTTTAGTTCTCAAACGTTTGTTTGAGAATGCCATTCATAATATTAATAAGGTTTGTTTTATATAGTATTATAATCTATTATATATATTATATTATATTCTAATAAAGGCAGTTTAAATATAAAAGGCGTGTATATTAAGTTTATCCCGCTGTTCTATAACAGAATATTAGTCACTTATTTTGAACATCTATAATAAACATTGTCATCTGTATAAATTTGAATAAACAATATTGATAAAATATATCATAACATAATAATAATATCTAACCCGCGAATTCACTGATTTTGCGATGTCAGTATCTACCAATAAATAAAGAATCCTCCTTTGTTTTTCATGAGTCATTGTTTAATTATTCACTTTGGAATAATATATTTAGTTATCCACTAGGGAAGTTCAGATTCAATCCAAATTTATCTAATGGTAAGGCCTAAAGAAATTTTAATTATTTTATATTGCGTATAGTCAGCGGCGATTTTCTATGACGCAAATGACGCAATCGATTCGTCACAAGATTTAAAAGGGTGCATCAAAACAGTTAAAATCGGTCGTACAATTATTAACATTGTCAATATTGTCATGTTTCTTAGGTACGTCGGTAGTTGGAATTTTTGGTGTTTATTATAAATCGTGGGGCCTCACAGTCAGTGTCTCGGGCCTCCTTGTCCTTATACCTACTACTGATTATATTGTGTCTACTACTTATCGCTCCTCGTTGCTTTCACCGTGAATTTCAGCACAGTTTCTTTTCACGCCACGTGTTTTGATTACAACTGACGGGGAACTCACTCACGCATCACTGCGACCTGTCACACCGTCAAATCGCTGTCAATATCGTGTTCATTAATATGACCGTTAAACGCGAGTTATATTATGGTGCATGTCGCTGACTATCACGTATTCACGTGACGTCACAGTAAGCTGCCGTTACGGGGAAACAATGTGTAATATCGTTTTTCTTAGTGTTTAAAATGTTATCAGACTGATGCTCCCATTCCGTAGCACATTTTGAACCTTTAAACTAACATTGTCAGTTGGTAAAATCTGCCAAAATTACCAGAACAACAATGAGGTCACCTCACGTTGAACTGCACTGCATCACCATCTGCATAACTCAATGAACGTTTGTATCATCTTCTACATGCCTACACTTCATTCACTGCCATGTCAAAATCACGTTTTTTTGTTTTAAGCGGTCTATGGTCTGCAGGTTGGGTTCTATTCAAAATATTATCTATGTATGTCATGTCGCAAGTAATTTGAACGTACTCACACATAGAAACTGTTAAAATTAATTGAAATAAGCATGAATAATTAATAATAATTCAAATTACTAATACAATATAGTTGGTACTCTTCATCGGTGTCATTCTTCAGTGACTTTACAGAGATGGTGCTCGTTCAAAATATTATACAAAATGACGAAACCATATACTAA
Source organism: Rhyacophila brunnea (assembly GCF_057557595.1). Lineage (NCBI taxonomy): Eukaryota > Metazoa > Arthropoda > Insecta > Trichoptera > Rhyacophilidae > Rhyacophila > Rhyacophila brunnea. The sequence goes on along the minus strand of NW_028232904.1, from coordinate 9,226,640 downwards.
ATTTGTCGCCGCGACGGCGTGCCAGTAGACGACATGCACCTCAATTTGATTCGCGCTTTAGTGTGTGTGAGTAGCGATACCATAATAATGTGTGATTCCTCAGGTCCGGAAATCCCCTTTGTGTGCAATTGGAGACATATGTTTTAGGACAAGATCCGTCTAGGGTTGTAGAGCCTTAAAGAAGAAGAATATGCGAAGCCAGTAAATCCATCCTCGGTGGTTGAAGAGAAACCATGGTCGATTTTGAACGTTTCGATTATAACCTGCATAGCGCCTTGCATTGTTTATATGCACTTGAAAAATAATAATATTATCGCTGCGTTTTTGAGGTGATATTTGCATTTCGAGTTATAAAGAGTCAATCACATCGACACTGGAATGCAGGTGGGGCAGGGGCGGACTTGTGAAAGAGCCTTTATAGTTTATTTATTCATACATTTATTGATTAGTAATTATTTTTATAGATTGATAATTATTGTTCAAATAACCACGTCGTCGGTAAAGAACTGTTCGCTGAAACTCCCATTCGATTTAATCTGTGTGATATTTCGTGTCCGTAAATTTGTAAGTACGCAGTTCGCCGTATCACACTTATAACGCAATTCGATAAGCATTTCACGTAACAACTACTTGTTAAAATCGTCGTAATTATCTAAAGCGCCCGTATTTTAATAGTAAAATATACTGGCGCGAATCCAGCAGATACAGGTTCAAGTCCCGTCCGGCGTCGTATTTTTGAAGTTATACTTCTTTAGGCGCGTTTGGAAAATCAGATCAGAGTGTATTTTTGGCGTGTACATGTAACACTTAATTTATTTTTCACACGAAAAAAACGCACTCGATTGGATTCCAACCACCGATTGTTCGATTATCACCCGAACGCACTACCTTTACGCCACAGTATGATACTGCAATCGTGACGATTATACAGTATAATATTATAGTTTAGAATTGTTCCGTTGCCTAGGCAGCGAATTTATTATTGTCGGTCATATGCAATTCCTTACGTAAACTATTAAACGTTAGAGTGACAGTTGGTACCTTAAAAATAAAAAAAAACAACGAGAAACCATTATATAATTTAGTAATATAAGTTAAAGTGTATAGAAATAAGCCAACGGCGTTCCAATAAGCGGTCCTTTTTCTTGAGTGTAATTTAACAAGATAATTAAGAGCTAGTCAAAGAATCTAGTTTATCACAAGTTTTGTTACGCCAAAGAAGTATAACTTCTAACGTGCGTACATAAGTACACACACCGATTTTTTTCTTCTACATAAACGATTTTTTCTAGTGTGTATATGCATGAGATATTTTCAAATTACGTATATAATAAAAAATAAATAGTTTATTAAGAATATAAAGAAGATTAAAATATGAAACAAAACATCGTAAATGTTGATAATAGTTTCCGCACTTAAACAATAAACTAATTTGACAAAATCCTGAATGCAGCTCTGTCGTTTTGTTTCACTTTTTAATGTTTTCAGAGTCGCGTGGGAAACAGGTTGTAAAAGTAAGATTTTAAAATTTTACGATTCTACTGATTTGCGTATTGTCTCATCTCCGAGAAATAGTAGTGGTTAAAGTTGCTTCAGTCTGATTGATGAAGTATTATTTATTTTTATTGAATTGATTGCATTCTAGTGTTAACATATCTCTCGCTGGGAGGGGTATACGTAGATCACCATTTCTGAGAAATACGAAGCATTGTGTGGAGGTAAATCAACACACTTTTTGAAGAGTAACTGGTAATTATTAACTTGCTAAATTCCTTAGGCATATTATGTATTCGACTTGAAGTCAGTGACGTCCCGTGGGGGTAGGTGGATTGAGCGTCGCCATAATGCCGCCCCGTTTTTTATACAGTATTTTTTATCATCCTTCCATGACTGCAATATCTAAGAAATATGTTGTATGGATACATTACTAACAGAATAAATACCACTAAAATATATAAAATCGAATTTAGATATAAAAAGCGAATAAATATAATATAATAATAGGTAGGTAATTATGTTATATACCCAAATCACCAGACACATTTGGTTTGCACCATTTGGCAATAGACAGATTATTCGATTTATCATTTTCACTATGCTCTTATTGTACCTACAACATGTAAAAAAATTTTTTTAGCTATTTCTATATATTCCAAATGGTTTTCCTCGATTTGCCGCCCCCAAGCGACGCTCAATCTGCCTACCCCCACGGGACGTCACTGACATACAAGGTTTAATAGGACTAAATTTTTTGTTGGGTTCGCGATGTCTAATTTACGTCCTTGATGACCAGCAATGACACGTGCAGATTTTTGAATTATATGCAGGTACATTCTTGCCTAATTTAAAATTTATACAAATATTTTTGCCAGTCGCTAGCGAGTTTAGGAAGTTGCCAGGTGTATTTTTAAACGTATCTGAAACCGTGGAAATATTTCTATTGAAGCAGAGATAGCATTTAAATTAAGTTAAGTAGTATATATTTTGTCGGTAATGTAGCTTTACCACACATTTCTTAGATATTCTTGTCAGAAGGATAATGAAACATATTGTATTGAAAAATGGGGCGCCATTTTGTCTAGGGACGTCACTGCTTGAAGTCTCTGTCATTGATTTCGTAATATTTCTATTTTGATTGTTTCCACGATATCTAAATCTTCGTTGTGTGGGATCTTCAATAGCTACGATGTGTCACAAGAGATGGTTTCCAATCCTGACGTCTTAATGAAATTGAATTGACGTCGCCTGGGTCGGTTACATGTAAGTTCATCGAGGGACACTTATTCGTGCGCCGCAGTACGTGAAACATGAGTTCGTATAACATGTTATCAAAAATGATGATTTCGTTGAACATTTCACCGTGGAATACATTTGTACGTATTTTACAAAATGCGGCGATAGTTTGCAAATAATATACTGTTCCAATTAGATTAACCCTAACCTAATCTAACCTAGTAAAGACATCTCCATATGTTGTAGTATACGTAAAAATTTACTCCACGGTGAAATTTTCAACGAAGAACTTACACGAACTCATGTTTCACATACTGCGGCGCACGAATAAGTGTCCTGCGGTGATGAACTGTTTACGTATAAATTTCCGGATATGGACTGGGTCAGAACTGTTTCCTCTTGTCAGACTTACAAATAAAACAGTGTCTTTCGACTAAATGGAGCAATGTTATTCATGACAATTATTTTCAATATTATATTTTCTCAATCTACAAATACATGACGCGGTTCAATTACTGTCATTGGTGAACTCTACATTGTTTTAGTAAATAAAATGACGTCATAAAAGATTCGATGATTCAATGCTAGGTCAATCACGTCACTTTTTAAAAGCCCGAAGAGATAACTGCAGGTTGTCTTGATTATCGCATCGCGGCAGACAGGTATTTTGATAATGAATCATATTTATTTAGTAACTAGTAAGCCATTACTCATTAAACATCGATGAGAATCGATAGGCATTGAATCTTCGCACATATGAGCTGTTTTACTATGTTAATCCTCTAATAGAAACGGATTTTCAGTTTAAGTCTAATCCTAAATTGCAGTGACGAATCGTGGAGGTAGGTTGTTAAGATCCGACATAAATACGAGTAGGTCATACTATACTTTGTCAATCAAGCGTATTTCCTTTCATTGGACAACTAGAATTTGTTAGTTTTTAAAATATTATATAGATATATATCGATGGCTTAGAGTTAAAATATTGTATCTTCATACATCATAATATTGAGAAAACTGCAATTGAAAGTTTGCAAACCTTGGAAAATTAGATTTTGTGATATAAAAATAGGTATATAATATCTTTGAAATGGTAGGTTTAGAAGATGTAATATTTTAACACATAAAAATATAGGCTATATTTGGTACATTTCAGTACTTAACTCATTTTCGACCAAAACTGGAGATACAATATTTTAGCTATAAGACATCGATATTATCATTAGATAAATATTTGTTGTAGTGAAATCTTGAATAGAAAATAAATTAAGAAAATAATATAATAATAATACTATTATGACGTGAAATTTCATTCTTGAATAATTCATAAATTCTGACAAAATCAGCTATGAGAATTGAATAATTAATGTTCATATTAAATCTAATAAAATTGGAGACCGTATAGTTATAGTATAAGGTCATCTTTTTCCGATAAGAAAGCTCACGGCGAACTGTGCCACGGTGAAATGTTTTACGTACAATTTACATGTAACCAATTGTATCCAGTTGTAAGTAACTTCTATTATTTTTCTACATCCATGGTATACCCAACGATGTATCAACCAATCTCTCACTATAACTGTATCGTTCTTACAGGTCGTGTTCTTCAATGTAACAACGTAATAATTAGTGAATGAAAAGTTAAAAGTTTTGTCTATGATATAATTATATAATTTGTATTAGTGTCTAAGCCATACCTTGTAACGCATATCGTTTCGATCTTGAATCCAATCCAAAGCCGACCTTGTCTTTGACTCCGCATCGCGGCAATGACATCAGCTGTGTGGTTTCAGCATCCAACTCTCCTAAAAACAAAACGAGTGACAGATAGTTTAATATTTTAAAATCATGTATATTAAATTTATTTGCTAGATCTTTTCCTACATCGAAAGGTTAAAGTTATTCCTGAATGGTTAAAATTGGAATTTGATCATACAGCATATAATTTTACCTGTAGCATTGATCCCGGCGAAGCTCTGGAATTCAGAAATGGCTTTTGTCCATGATGATTCATCGATGATGGTTCCACTGGACGGATTTCTTACTGATGGGTTGAGGTAGCCAAATTGTGACAGGTACACCTGTAATGAAAAGAAAAAATAAACTTTTAACACTCTGTACGTTCGTTCTTAAACTAATAATAATTACAAGATAAAAATATTTTTTTATATACAACGTTTTTAAGCTTTCTGTTGAATTATTATGCTCAATATGCTCAAACTTGTTCTTGATATGAAGTAAATAAAAAACAAACAAACAAACAAATATAGAATACTGAAATGTCATTTTGACATTTCATTTTGATTTCCATAGTAACGCACGTATATATTAATAATTTAGTTGCTAGGACCACCTCATTAGCAACCGATAATAGTCTTTTACTTTTTACGGATTTTTCTGAAATAACTTTAAATACAAAACAGAATTAACTGAAAATTAATTCAATTCTGCTTAAAGATGTCTAAAGAATGCATTGGCATCGTGTTCTGATATATTCTAAAATTTTCAAATGTCTATCTAGTCGGGAAGTTAGTTAAAAATCGATTGCAAGATTTTTACTGAATAAACAACCACCGGACAAATAAGAATACGAGCTAATAAAAACATTGTAATAAAAACAAATATGCATGACTGAGAAAGTTTAATGTGCACTATTTATGTCAAATCTTAACAGCCTATCTCCACTCTTCGCAACTGATGTATATAGATGCGACCTCTGAAATGTTTTCGGTTCCTATATACAAATTCGACCATCGTGAAAGAAGGCTTAGTCACCACTGCTCTAATGTTTTCTTTTTTTATTTTATTTCAAGTTTGTTTGCCAACAAACTGTCGCCATCTGAATGAACACTTTGTCATAATATCATATTGGTTTAATATTGATTTACAATAATTTAGAGACTACCCAGTTGTTATGTTATGTTAAGAAGAAAACGCATAATTAATTTGTCAATCAATTAGCATTGTATGAATCTTAATTATGTACCTACCTAATTATTGTCGATAACAATAATTTCTTTGAAATTGACACATCGAAACATAATATGTTTTGTTTTTATAATCGTATACCTACAAAGACAACATCGTTCAGATGATTAGTGTTGCCATTCGGAATGTATAATGAATAGACTATTTCCGTAATCATTCGGATTGAATCATATCTAGACAAACAAAAAATGATTCATCCCACTTCATTGATTCATCTCGGGAGCAAGGGTTACTATAAATAAATAAATATCTATTTTTTTAGATTTAGAGTTGGTAGCTTGAATGATTTTGTGACTCACCACGCTAAGCTGGTCGAGATGGTTACGCGTGGTGATCATCCGAGATGGAGAGTTGAAATTTAGCAGGAATGTAGGCTTACCCCAATCGAGCATACAATACTTGTCCTAGTAGACTCATTGGACGGGCTCACATGCCCAACGTAGGTCAAAATGCAGTTTTATGGTATTTTCAGAGCATAATCCTGGACATTCCTTAAACGTTGTAATAATTTTGAAGCCTTATTATCCTTTATATTTATTTTAAACATTTGATGACTGCATAAAGTATTTTTATTACATAAAATAGTATTCTTTTAAACCTCTCGATCTAATGTTTTAGAATATAGTCATATTTCAGTACATCCATGTGTAGTCCATTTATCCATCCATTTATAAAACCATTAGTAAAATTAATGTTAACATTATAGGTATAATGAAATATTTACGATAAAAAATATATTTTATAATCTCTGTGATCCCAAATTTGACAAGAATCAGGCATTTTATTATTCAAAAAATGGGCAAGATTACCACATTTGAAGATAATTCTAAAGATACTGATTATAAGCTATGTCTTTGACCATTGAAAAGGATAATGAGGCTTCAAAATTATATAAATAAGTTATCTACAATGCTTAAGGTATGTCCAGGATTATTCTCTAAAAAATACCATAAAATCTCCATTTTAACCTATGTAGCACATGTGGGCCGTTAACATAAAATTGATACAGCGAAAAAATAATTCGTTTTAGCGATTATGGTATAAACCCGGTAGAAGGAAAGAAGAGTATCAATATAAAACAAGTCCTGTGACTATAATACATATCGAATGCTTAATCTACAAACCAGCTAACTGCACTTTTAACCAAACATGAGATTTTGATGGCATTTTGTTATAAAGCATGTTATCTATGCTCACACAAAATTTCAAACTCCTAAACCTATAAATAAATGCGTTATCGTTTTTCACACAAAACAGCAAACTGCAGGTGCCAAATTTCCATTATCGTAACTGGAACAACTCCGCTCTTTATAATTCGACCGTGTTTAGGAAAAAGGGCGTAACCCACACAGAACAAATTTTACAGGAGAGGCAAAAAACACTTTTTGAATGAGTTTGGTTTAATATTAATAAAAAAAAGCATAGACATTGGGTGCACGATGATTGATGATTTGGTGTAATATCTTTTCGATCAACTAATAATTAAATAAGTTATTACAAAAAATCATTAAAATTGAGGGTAAATGCTTTTTTCCTTAAATTAAAACTTAATTAAAGCTCAATTAAAACCAGAATTTAGATAATAAATCGGCATTTGCGGCTTACTTCCTTTTTACAGAACGTGTATTTAGTTGTATACATTGTTAATATCTAATAAAAGCACCTTTCAAAAAATCGAGGGTTACGCCCTTTTTCCTAAACACAGTCGAATAAATTTTTATTGTTATTTAAAAGGGAAGCTAAAATAGTGTATTAATTAATCATAGTGCAGCTTATTTGTTAATACAATATTTTTACAAATGTATTTTTGTAATAATTGTTAAATTCCGCACGATAGTTAAATTATTATGTTTTTTTTTCTCCTTCCTGAACAATTTTCCCATTTGGAGTTAGCTGGTTTACCGATTAAGCAGTCGATATGTGATTCATACAGAAAATGGGATACGAATACTGGACCCTGGGTATCACCATCGTCTTCTACAAGATACAATCTTGAGTCATTCAAAAACAAATTTACATAACTAATATTATAAATATAGATGTAAGTTTGTTTTTTAACAGCTCATTTAGTAGTTACCTACCAATTTATATTATCGGTGCGTGTTTGTAAAAAAAAAACGTTGAAAATATGAGATGAAATCATCGTTTATATTATATAAATATGTTAAACTATTTTTGGGAACTGGTGTGTATATACTTACATACTAACGCATTCAATTACATGTTCACATTTTGTGTTTAGTCAACAAGTTAGTATGAGTTGGTAACTACAGTTTAACCTTGACAGAAAAAAACACAGCTGAAATTACATATATCGTGTTTACGGTTAACAGGAAAATTTCGGGAAACCGAATAATATTATAATATAGGTAAAATTATGTTTGATTTTAATATGTGTAAATAAAATTATTATAGTGTGGTTTTCCTGGAATAAAATCTGTCCATCGCAACACTCTTATCATTAACAAATTCGAAGTTTAGGTACTTATAGATAGTGTAGACAGGTTTAGGACGATTCGGCGCCGGGACAACTGGGCGCTACGCAATCGAAATAAATAGACGTTCGTCAATTATAGATACCTACTTAAAAATATATACATAATTTTGAAAAACACTTCTGAGAAAATATATTATAACCAATAGAAAAAAAAATTTAAAAGTATGCCACCCCGGCAAGAATCGAACCTGCATCTCTTTGGTTTATGTCCGCGCATTATCCTCTATGCTACGAAGTGACATACTAAAGGTTCAAATAGACTATATAACGATCGGGCACATATATGCTAAGAGCGTTTTAGTGTCTATGATCAAATCTATGCCATTCCGATATTTATACATACATATTGTATGACAGCTATGACATCGTATTTACACTCTGTGACACCCTGTGACACAGGACGCCAACATAAGAAACGAGTTTTTCGACATATATATGACCGATCGTCATAGAGTGTATTTGAAGCATTACTACACCAAATTTTAACTATTGGCCTTTTAATACCTGCTCATCAGCGCTCTTCTAAATCAACCTACTGGTACATTCTTAAATCTTGTGAATTATTCGTTGAATAAAAGAAATAGTAACCTAATTAAAAATATATGTTTAATACTTATATATTATTTATTACTTGGTGAGAATTTAAATATGCACATTAATATTGTGCATTATATGTTTCCAACAAAAAATGAGTTCTTTTATTGTTACCTATCTCAATCCCCAATAAAATACAATATGGTTAGAGCAAAATCAATTAAAACTACTGATGATAAAAATATTGTACAAAAAATGTGGCGGCATTGTGTCTAAGGACGTCACTACACGGAACTGTCATAAAAAGTGTTATTTATTATATTATACTAAACGTATAGAATATTTTTATCAAAAAATTGCATGATTTTGGTATTATTTTTGTAGATCTATTGAGTTATATTATTGGCAAAAGCCCCAGAGCTTGGAAAAATAATTGACAGCCCTATAACGGAAGTCAATCCACATATAATATACCTACCTGAAGTGAAAATGTAATATTATAATAATAAGACATTGGAAATAAATTATTTTATAACAATTATCATTGTGGTTATTACTCAAAGTGTATTATCAATATTATCATATTACCAGCCAAGTGACTTATCTTATCATTGTGGCATCTAGATAATCATAAAAATGACGATGTTTTCATTTCGCCAGGAGTAGTTTTCTACCAATTTACCCACAATCTATTATTCAAAAATCAGATTTATAAGATAGTAAGAAACTTTAAAAAATTGTCGGTATAGATATCACGAATTCCGTTTCCGGTGACTCATATGACTCATTAGAGATATTGTTATTACTAGAAAATTATTTTTCATGAATTTGTCATAAGACGAGTATCTAAAATGGTGGATAATATAATGTTAGGGTCGTCGGAGTCTCCAATGTGGGATTCGGTGTGTCGTACTAGTGTCGAAGTTATGGTGTGGTGTAAGTAGAGGTGAGTTGGAAATACTGTCACCAGTTTGTGTACTCAAGTTTCGGATGAAACTACCCATACTAATTATTTGTGGCCCAATAAACTTATTCCAAAAAACTTGTTATGTGCACTTGCCAGTTGGCAGACTTTCAACACTATTGACATTAAATGCGCACAAACGAAATAGCACTAGAATATTGGTATATTTTAATTTATTAGTCTATTGCGTTCGAATGTATGAATAATAATAGGTCATAAATTTTGTGTCGCAGCACAGTGGTGAGATGATGCACGGCTTAGGCTTGTTATATACCGCTCAAAACATGTTTAAAATTTAAAAAAAATCACTGTTATTTATTTTTGTGAACAATAATATTGTAACCTAACAGAAAAACAACTCATAAATTTAAAATTTTATAAAAAATGGGACTTTTCGACAAGCGGAGCTCAGCGTATTTTTAGCGATTATATTGAAGCCGATACACAGTCCGAGTTCCCTGAGCCGATACGTATTTTAAAATACTAATAATATGGAGATGGTTTTAGTTTCAGTTGAGTATGAAACTTTTGTCGCATATGCACGCCAAACAATCTATATAGTATTCCAAATACTACTAAATAAAGTATTTTGGAACAAGTTTATATACATATTTTTTTTTATACTGGTAGTAAGTATAAGTACTTAGTCTTCAAAATCGACCAGTTTTCCCATCTTTAGTGTGGTGGATGATGATTAAGAAGTCGAAGATGTATGCAGGAGCGAGTTTTATTTGCGGCGTAACCGTCGGTACAATAGTAAATGTTACAGTAGTTATGTTATAATACTAAACTTATGATAGGTACGGATCCGAGGTCCGCATCTCGGCACAACGAGATATTGTGCGAAGCGATATAGAGACTGCGATAGTAACAGACTGGACACGCATATTCGAGTGACATCTCGATGAAATATTATTCGCTTATATATACAGTCAAAATAATATACTTTTCATTAATAACTTGGTAAATAATTATATTGATCGAGTCGGCGACTAAAATGCCATTTGCGTCAATGGACATCCGAGTAGCTGGGAATTATTATTGCAGTCGTACACCTTGATACTATGGAAAAATATATATTTAAATTTCGCCGATCAATAAAATGCTGACAGCTATATAATTATTACCAAATTTAATAATGAAAGAGCAAGAAAAACAAAGATTTTGTACTATAAATAGAAACCTTATACGTAATCTCTGTTATGAGTTATGATTGTTATGTTATGACATTTTAATTTATTTAGCAAACGCATGAAACATGATAGAGTTGGTAAACTCCACAAATATTTACATCGTTAAGTTGCCATTCTGATATTCTTATTCACGCAATGGCTGACATTATTACATGTTCATGGTAGTGGTGAAAGGTGGAGGTAGGCTGTTAAGATCAGCCATAAAATTGCTGTTTTTAATGTAAATAATATGTCAGTATCAGTGGCGAAGGGTGGAGGTCGGCTGTTAAGATCCAACATAAATAATACACAATAAACTTTGTCAGTCATACGTATTTGCTTTCATTGAAATAAGACTACAATTTACAGACGGTGTTGGTTAGTTTTTAAAATTCAATTAAACCCTGCGAAACCAAGCCATAATTTACATTAGTCAAAAATACTCGTCTATGTATAAAATACCTAAAATTATGCAATTAAATCATAGATAACTTTGAATATTTTATAGATAGAATAATATGTTTTACCTATCTATATAGTTTGGTTTAGTCAGGGCTTAATGAATTTAACAAATTAACCAACAATATAATATATAATATAAATATATATTCTTATTCCAATAAAAACAAATGATGAGTATGCACAATTTGTCGTGTCGCCCAAAGTATACCAAAACTATTATGTTTTGGTTTAGGCGGGGTTTAAGAACTAACTAACACCAACAGTAAATAATTGTAGTCTTAGTTCAAGAAAAACAAATATGTATGACTAACAAAGTAGTTAATTAATAGCCTACCTCCATCCTTCGCTACATGTTCATTGTAACTATATACTCGGGTGCAGTTATATACTATTGTATACAAATTTTTCATATGTTTTCAACTAAATAATAATATTGAAGTGTAATACGGCGAACTGCATACGTACAAGTTTCCGGACACGCATTTAAATAGGGATGATTCATACAGATTTTTGCCAAGTGGATACTTAACCTTTTCTGAAAAAAAATACCTACTCATTTATTTTGTTGTTGAATATGTTGTATCAAAATAGTGTATCTGGTGGTTATGCCTACCAATACATGCAGTTATATCAAACTAACTACGTCAAAATTCTATGTAAAAATTGTCGCAGATTAATGCAAACACATCTGTTGCGAGCCCGCCATTCTTGCTGGCTACTTTAAATGGCTGCGATGTTTTTCTCGCGCACGCGTACTGCATCGCAAGTGAGATCTTGGTCTTTCTCTATGGCCTTGCCAAGGCCTCGTGGTCTTCAGCTTGATTTTAGCAGATTGCTCAGAACAGATTGTGTTTGACAGAACTAACAAAGTCCAGAGAAAAAAAAACTAAATATTTGCTTCTAAATGAATACTTATTGATAACGTTATCGTTATTCTGATAAATTAGCGTAAAATGACAAAAACGCACATCGCTTGAAATAGACCGGAGTTCAGCGCCGGCTTGTAAAATATTTTAAACTGGGCCCTTTGTACAACGGAGAGGCTAAAGCCTAGTACCCACGCACGTTCTTGCTCGACGGTTTTGCTCGATCGAGCATTTGGAAGCATGCTCGTCGTTGCGTCCACACAGTCGAGACACAACTTGCTGTGAAGCCACCGTCGCACCTCCACGACTTCGACCACGAATGAGAGCGAGGCCACACGAGCCTTGCCAGTGCGTCCTCACTTCCTCACTCTAACTGAATCGGGCGAGAATTACGAACCTTGAATCTTGCAAACTGCTCGATCTCGAACAAAAAACCATCGAGCCAGATGGACACACGTTAAGTCATATTGGAATGAGCGTAAAACTGTCGAGAAAGAACGTGCATGTGTACTTACTGTTAAAATGTTTCAGCTGTCGTAGCAAGACTTTTTCATGACAATTTTAGAGCCTCGTCTTTCATGATTAATTGTACAGGGAAGAAAACTGCCAGACGAACTTGTATAATGCGTCGATTCAATACCTACCTATATAATGTTAACGACACATGTAAATACAAAATACAATACGCATGCCATTTAAGGAAATGAATAATGCTATTAATTAGCATGTGAGTCGCGGCGTTCGGCCGTGATCAAGGTAACTGATACTCATTAATTTTGTATTGTGCTGCGATTGTTATGGCAAAAATCTCACCGCGCTTTGGAGGCCAGGCACCTGTGACATCTAATGGTTGATGACCGGCTCTTACTGTACATTTAACATTATATATTAGGTCTGTTCACGCAAGCAAATTATGACAAACCGTCATTTTTATGCACATGCGTCATTCCAAAACGGTTGATTGTGTTTATTCTTTAATATTAAATGTTACCGTGTATAATATCACTAATATCAGGCATGCCCAACTTCAGACAGGATTTGACCTATCATCCAATATTAAAACTGGCAGTGATAGGTATACCACACTCTGATAAGAAAGACCTTTTGTTATTTGTATTACAACGTTTTATTAGCTCGTATTCTTATTTGTCCGGTGGTTGTTTATCCAGTACAAATCTTGCAATCGATGTTTAACTAACTTCCCGACTAGCAAGACATTTGAAACTTTTAGAATATATCAGAACACGATGCCAATGCATTCTTTTAATACTTTTAGCCATCTTAAAGTAGAATTGAATTCATTTCCAGTTAATTCTATTTTGTATCAAAAGTTATTTCGGAAAAAAATCTGTCATCCAATCCACTATTATTGGTTGCTAAGAGGGTGGTCTTAGCAACTAAATTATTAATATATACGTGCGTTACTATGGAAATCAAAATGACATTTCAGTATTCTATATTTGTTTGTTTGTTGCAAAATAGCAAAAAAATGATTTGTTGACAATTGCCTTATTTGTCCTAAATTATTAATATACAGAATTGTCAAGTTTATATGATTCAACAGAAAATTTAAAAACGTGCTATATAAAAAGTTCTTTATATCTTGTAATTATTCTTTTTGACCATGTTCGATCCTAATAAGATCATATTATTGTGAGTGTTTCACAAGCATAGTGAACTATGTCCATTCTGGTTATTTTTGGGTAAACTACCTTCAAACATAATATTTGAGTATTTCTAATTCTGTTAGGGTATTATTTCCCTTACATAATAGCATAATAATTTAAATTGTACCCTTACCGAATTAGAAAAAATACTCAAATATGATGTTTGAACCTAGCTTACCCAAAAATAACCAGAATGGACTTGATCCATTATGCTTGTGAAACACTCATATTATATGGGCTCCCACAGAGTAGAGATTTGTATTAACACATTTTTGTTTTTTACGAGAAATGGATCTTAGCCACTTGCTCAACCTATTGTGTCAATACTCTGACTCCAAATACACATCGAAAAACAATATATTTATTTGCCAGACCCAGTATTTGAACCTGGGACATTACAAGCCGACGCGTCAGCCGCTCGGCCATCGTGGGCTATATTTTAACACTTATCTTTCAGCATCACAAAGTAATACCTACTGAATTTCCCATTCACCGTGAAAACGATTTGTACCTATATGATACAGGAGGAAGTCATATGAACATGTAGTATTACAAGGGGGGGGGTTACAGGGCTCAAGCTTTGTTCTGATATTTCAGACTCAATTATTTTTTCTCTGTGAGCTGTTGCATCAATCTGGAGGAGTCAGTGCACACCATCGCTAAACTCGTGCATTTGTCAAACAACGACGTCTAGCTAATGGTTCTTCCTCATCCATAATATTTATATTTTGTATTGATTATGTATGTTGACTAAGGTTACAATAGGTTACAGCACCCTATCCCTATTGTAATCACCCCTTTTCTCTTTGATAAAACATTAATTTATTGATAATATACTCGTATTACCGCACTGTAAGCAAGCATCTGTCAAACTATTATGAGAGTATCATTTGTTTCTTTTCAATGACACGATTGAAATAAATGATTCCTCAGATTTTTCAAATTTAGAATTTGTCTTTATTCTCCCTTTCCTGTCTAGCTTTCATACATATCTTCATATAATATGTTTTTTTTCATGAGTTACAGTTAATTCAAGGCAAAATATTTGTAAGTTAATAATGTATTATCTCACTGTTTCCATTGTGTTTTGAACCTTGTTCCAATAATCATTTGGTAGATATATTGTATTCTGAATATTTGTATATTTTTAATAATTAATATAATATAAGAATATTATTGCATGTAAGTATTTTTAAGTTATAATATTTCTACCATCGTATTGGTATAATAACTGTTGGCTGTTTTTCAATCGATAGATTGTACATAGATAGTGAGATAATTTATTGATGCATTAATGGCATATACAAGTCCATACTTTGCCCAGTGCATGGAAAATCTAAAGTTTAAAATACGTATCTTACAAATGAAAAGTAATTTTATCAAACAATATTTTGTTAATGCAAAAGAAACATATAATTTGAATACTGAAACATTCTATCAATCTCTACCAGACATGTCCAATTACAAGTGAGGTGTAATCGACTGTCCAGTATCAAAACTGACAGTGATCTACCCTCACACACCCTCATTGGTATTCTGTTACGGGCATCCTACTTAATTACGACGAATTTAACTAATAGTTCCGACATGAAATTTTTATCAAATTGCGTTAAGGTGTTTGTGTTTTAAAATAATGTATTATTAATTATTCCCCTAATTACTAACCATCGCCCGGATCACTCAATTTTTACAACGTTTTTATTAGCTCGTATTCTTGTTAGTCCGGTGGTTGTTTGTCGAGTACAAATTTGCAATCGATTTTTAACTAACTTCGCGACAAGCTAGACATTTGAAACTTTTAAAATATATCAGAGCCCGATGCACATGCATTATTGTAATACTTTTAGCCATCTTTAAGCAGAATTGAATTCATTTTCAGTTGATTCTGTTTTGTATGGAAAGTTATTTCAGAAAAATCCGTAAAAAGTAAAAGACTATTACTGGTTGCTAAGGGGTGGTTGTAGCAACTCAATTATTAATAATATATACGTGCGTTACTATGGAAATCAAAATGACATTTCAGTATTCTATATTTGTTTGTTTTTTATTTACTTCATATCAAGTACAAGTTTGAGCATAATAATTCAACAGAAAATTTAAAAACTCTGTATATAAAAAGTTCTTTTTATCTTGTTATTAATTTTTTAGTTATGACGTACTTGCACTTGCTAATAATTTAATAAATCATTTCTTTATTTAACGTATAATTCACAAGTGTAAACTGTATTATGTATAGTTTATTAGACGCGATGGACATGCCTGATCTGGACAAATGTCTGTGATTTCAAAATATTTGCATTTTGATCAGTGTTTTGACAATTTTACATGATACCTTTTTATTATTCTCTGTTTGTCTGATAATTCCGCTACAGTTAAAACGTTATAACTATGCATGCGGCCCTAAGACATTCAATTCTATCAATCTACCGCATTGCATGTCGTAGTAGATGCCACTATTTATAACTAGTACGTGCGGTTTCCGACAAGGTATAAATGTTATTAATTACTAGATGCGGAACTATTAAAAATGCAGCAATTTTATGAGATGCAACACTCTTTATACACGACAAGTTACTTCTGTAAAAAGTGTAATTTAAACGAAGAAAAATAATAGAATTCACCATGATTACAATTTATCGTTCAATTATTAATGACCTTTTTTATTTAAATTAAGTATTGGTAAATTTAACCGTTATTTTTCTGCTCTATCAAGGTTTGGTCTATTAAATGAGGAAATCGTGCGTTTATTATTACAGCACTTGACGCAATTCTACAACAACGTTTTTGAAGTTATACTTATTTAGGCGCGTTTGGAAAATCAGATCAGAGTGTATTTTTGGCGTGTGACATGTAACACATAATTTATTTTTTCACACAAAAATAAACGCACTCGATTGGATTCGAACCACGATTGTTCGGTTATCAGCAATGATAATGCAACCGTAACGATTATACAGTATAATACTATTGTTTATTCCGTTGCCTAGGCAGTGAATTTATTATTATTTGTACGAAGAATTGTTCCGTTGCCTAGAAAACGAATTTATTATTGTCGGCCATTTGCAATTCCTTACGTAAACAAACGATTAAACGTCAGATTGACATTTGGTACTTTAAAAATAAGAACAACGAGAAACCATTATATTATAATTTAGTAATATAAGTTAAAGTGTATAGAAATAAACTAACGGCGTTTCAATAAGCGGTCCTTTTTCTTGAGTGTGTAATTTAACAAGATAATTAAGAGCTAGTCAAAGAATCTAGTTTATCACAAGTTTTGTTTTTGTTTTGTTACGCCAAAGAAGTATAACTTCTAACGCGCGTACATAAGTACACACACCGATATTTTTTTAATAAGGTTAAATCGGTACTTAACTAAAGATAATTGAATTTAACAATGTGGCAGTAGCGAAGGATGGAAGTAGGCCGTTAAGATCCCCCATTAATAGTGCACATTAAACTTGTTAGTCATACTTATTTGTTTTTATTGAACTAAGAAACTGGTCTGGAATTAGTTAAACCTTGTAACTATAATTCATCGAGCCTCAGAAGAGAGATTACCTCCAGAAAATACTGAATAGTGAACCTGGCGCCAGAATTGGTCAAGCTACGGAAGGGAAAATGGCATATATTTTTTTTAATTATTACTGACTATTCTTATTTATGCAACTCGAGAAACGTGTCACTGATTAATTCAATTATTTCTCGTGCGACATCTCTACTACGTTTTCAGTACGTATAGTCAATAGCAGGACAATACAAATATTATCATATTTTTTTGTATTGAGAAACCTATTAGAAACCATACATATCTGCGCATTCAGTATAATATTAATCCTAGGCCCGTTTCAGACGGGACACCGGTGTCGCACTCGTATATAATAAGGAGGCCGTTGTATTCGAATGAAAGTTTTATGTTCTAATTTATAACGCGAAATTATGCGTTGACTTATTAGATCTGGGGCGTTCATAAACATAATACAAAGGCCGTTTTATTCGAATACAAAGGCCTCCTTATTATATACGAGCGCGACACCGGTGTCCCGTCTGAAACGGGCTCTACAGACTCACGTGTCGACTCACATTCTATATAATCGATCGAAGATAATTACGACTAATACATTATTGTTGAATAGATTCGTAATATTATTGTATCTGCTATGAAAGACTGATTTAATGGCGTATAATATTATTTTAATTTGTAGGTATTTTCCATTAGTACTAGTATTGATTTTAACCTATGAATGCGTAGTTGTATGCTGCGTCTGAGTAGCTGACGACTTGAATAGGACTAGTTTAATACCCCCTTTAGATGTGCATGGATTTACTGCTGACGGTGAGTAATTCAGAAGCTTTCGAACTTTTTGATTCATGCATGTAATCTTGCCAACTGCAGGATAATACATGTTTACACGCACATTTTCTTGTTATGGCCGTGATATACGCACTATTGCTGGCAGTAAATTCATGCACGTGTACGGGCGCTTTAATTCCCCGATTACACGTGCATAGATTTACTGTTGACAGTAAGAAAATGTATGGGTAAACATGTATTATCCTGCAGTTGGCAAGATTGCATGCATGAATCAAACAAGTTTGGAAGCTTCTGAATTGTTATGTGTAGAACGATAGTGGCGAACCTGCCTTCAAAAAAATGAATTTTCAGGTTGACCTATTGTCACTAGCTGTCAAATAGTACGAAATAGTACCATAAAATGACAACATCATGCCTCGCTCGCTATTAAAGAATGAATTGGAGAGACAGTCAGCAATTTTACGTGCAAACAGTTATTGTCATGATAGTTAAACATAAGCACTATTGCCGCCAGTAAATCCGTGCACGTGTACAGGCGCTATTACTTACTCAAGGACAGTGTTATAAACGGTTTTACACAAATTTTAGACGATTTTTATTGGTATTGTATTGGTATTGGTCGCTTATGTACCCATAGTGAAGGATTATCTTTTTATAATCCTTGCATAGAAAATAATTGTAATAGCAGTAGTGTGAAGTTGTTTGCAGGTGAGCCTGCAATGCGGTCACTTAGGTATATCTAACTTAATCAGTGGACCAATAATCCTGTTTTTACTCCAATTTCACACATTTAAGCTCCATCTCTATTGGACAAGGTTTTCCAACATCTTTTACATTAAACAAACTGTTTTTATGGTTATATTAGTTTAATCGTGTAATATATATTTATATCTGTGTATTTGATTAATTAAGAAACCATAATATTTTACACTGCTCAATAACACCATCACTTTTTCATGTATATATTCATTACATGCATTATAGTTCATTAAAACAATTTTAACCCTAGACGAAATGTTATTAAGTAACATTGATTTTGATACAAATAGTGGTTATAATATTATAACCTCAACCTATATTAATAAAAAATAGATTCCGTGTTTGAAATTTCAACTACAGTACGTGCTTTTCTTTTATTAGTACTTTTACTTTCAATGACACCATTTTTAATCGCGTTATCAATATGTCAGGATGTCAGTAGTTGTTATACTATACCCAAGATGGCAGTCTGTCCAAAAGATTATAAATACGTGTCTAATAGCCATTGATTAATCTGGAAACTGTCTCTCTATTGGTCATCTCGCTCAAAGGAAATAGAATTGGCGCGTAATTCAAAAGGCTAACCCCAACGATGTCAATAAACAAAATAATACTTAAACGAACCGTGTGGCCCCCATAATATCGTCTCTGTTCTGGCAGAACACACAAACTGGAGAGTACTAGTTTTAAGTAATTTGACTAAGTTTTTAAAATGGTCTATCATGTGAGTTTATTAAGTAATCGTAAAAAGGATGACTTTAAAATAAAGACTGTTTATTTTTTAAGAAGGTTTCCAGACGGTAAAGATTCAAATAAGGAACATTTTGGTATAACTAACTCAATATGTCATTTTTTTCGAATTAGTGTCTTCTGCCAGAACAGTGACGATATGTTCGAATTTGAATGAATATAAATAGGCATAATATTATAGATTATAGACTATAGAGAAACCGCATAATTACTAGGCTTATTATCGCCTATTATTAAAGTTGGTATCGCCGATTGTGTCTTGAATGCACCTGTTGTACCATCCCATCTTGTCTGCATGAGGCTGCACTGGTACCTAGTTTCGTGCATAAGGCATTGGCCATTCTCTGCATGGTTCGATTTACCATGAGGTCACAATAATATATTTTTGTGGTTTTCTGAAAGCCTGGAAGTTTGATTGTTTCACTTCTGTTATTAGGCCCCATATTAGTGTGAAATAGAAATATAGGTATTATCATAGATCTAAGCCTCCAATAGCAACCATAGACAATATACGTACTAACCCCTCATAATTCGCACTATCTATAGCAGTCAATTTGAGTGATTTTATTTCAATGTGATTTTGTAATGGTTTTAGTTAGGTTAGGTATACTATGGGCGATCCTACAAAAATATGGTGCACACTTTTTCAGTCATACTTATTTATTTTAATTAAATTAAGAATAAATATTACAGATTGTGTTGGTCAGGTTTTTTTAAATTCATAAAATCTTGCCCCTAACAAACAACCATCGGTATATATATCTAAAATTCTGTATTGTTTAATGAATGGCAAAATTTTAGATATTTTATAGATAAATGAATACTGTTGATGACTTTAAAAACTACTAAACTCTATCTACACATTGTAGTTTTAGTTCAATGAAAACAAATACGTTTGACTGACAAAGTTTATTGTGTATTATTTATGTTGGATCTTAACAGCCTACCTCCACCCTTCGCCATTAGTATTGTGTATATTGTATTTTTGTAGTTTCTTATTCGCCTGTCAATTACCTACGTGATCGAAGCCATGATTTATTCTGGATCGGAACCGTTTCCTCGTGTCAAGCCTATCAGGCACCATTAGCGAGGGGTGCAAGACTATTCAATGCGCTCCTCAAAGACGTAGATATTTTTGGTGACGTGTTATGTTTTTTGTTTTCAAAATTTTATTTTTCTATATTATAAAACACAATTGTACCTGAGTATTTTCTTTAATTTTATTTATTATTATTTTATATAATCTCTTCTTCTCTCTTGTGAGGGTAATATTTGTTATAATGTAAATGTCATATTGTGTACGTCTTGAATTTTAGATTTGTTATCTCCACAATATTTTGTTTTCTATGTTATCATTCACCGCTGACGGCACAGCTGTTGTGTCCTCATTAGGAGGCCATTAGATATAATTAGCATGTTATTTATCTAAATGTGGTAATTAAATAGTAATTAAATGCTACATAAATAAATAAATAAATAATTTATTTATATCCTACCGTCATGCGAGTGAATGTATAAACTACAATGATACTACAGAGATCTACCTATTACAGAGTTTATAAAAGTACATTGACGCGGTGTCAATGTCTTTTGATATTAATATATTATGAAGACAGTAAGTTGGGAGTTCGTTGACCATCGGTGCGACATTCGAAATATAAATTATTTTTCAATAAATCATACGCAAAGCGCGGCAAACAATGGCGAACGTGATCATGTTGGCATGACGCGCGAAAAAATGTCCGCCGAAATTGCAAACGGTCCCTTAGCTGCATTCGTGTTATTGCTGTGATGGGATCGGCAATCCGAACAATGGACGGCTTAGCATACAAACGGAAAATAAATAACCAAAGGATAGCGATGGGAAACAACAAGTGACAGCTGACGAGAAAGAATCTGTCAGATTTCAAATTTAAAACAAGACAAGACCATTTTGGGCATAGACAATTGAATCGTGGGCGATTCGGTACCATCACCAATAGAGGTTTTTTTTTGTATCTCAAAAAAACGGTGTTTCATCTTCGATTCTGTGAAATGTAATAAAACAGCGCTAAATGTCGTGATGGTAGGTATATTACTAATTCTATGACTTCTCATCCTACGTAATAGGTAAGTATTACTTAATCATCTAGTTAATCTTGTGATTGGAAATTGGTAGGTTGGTATTAATGAATAATTAACAGTAGGTGTGGCCATTTCAATATTTTATTGTGAAACAAGTGGTAAAATATGAACTTAACAACTCATTATGAGACACTACATAGCCTTTCGACCGGGCATGGGATGGATTTTGGTTGATACCAAGTCGGCACCATAGGTTAATAGGAATTATTATGTCATGAAAATGTAAAAAAATGTTCCATTCAAGAGTAATATAATATGATTTTTTAGAAGAAGCATTAACCGTTCCTATTTATATTTCCTTAACCAGCTTACGCGGAAGTCATTTTTCAAATTTGATTTCAATCACAAAACAGATAAAAATATACTTTTTTAGTATAGGTATCCATACGACACAATTCTTAGATATTGGAGTCATGAAAGGATGATAAAAGGTACTCAATAAAAAAATGTGGCGGCATTTTGTCACTGCCTAGGGGCGGCATTTTGTCTAGGGACGTCACTGAGATTGAGAAATGCCGATCATTTTACGCTCTGTTTTAGAAGGGAAAATCGAAGAGCGTTGAAAACTTTCGTGAATAGGTAAAACACGTGAAATGAAACTTACTTGTGTTATTAACACACTTTCATGATATTGAACGGGCAAAAATGATTATAAACCATATCAAATTGGTTTATATTAGCAAAATATAAAATATGAGCGAAAATAAAGTGTATAACGCATAAACCGATTAATGATTATGAATACAAGTACCTACACAACAGAAATAAATACCTACAATTGGCCTACTATAAAAATCCGTTAAACGATTGGCTATTATGTCATACCAACCTAACTATTCAAAAACGTAAATTTGCGTGAACCATAAACAATTATTATTACTGGTTGGAATGACCTAGTTAACACCTAATTTAACAATGAATAAATGTATCAACCAGTTAGATGTATTTGAGTGTTTAATCAAAGTGCTTATTTATTATTAAAAACTTACTCTTAACCAGGGCTTTTTTGTCATTTATCTCGGTGGAACGGCGTTCCTGCACCTTTTTTCACGGCATTTTTAATGTTTCAAAAGCAATTAGACGAATCGCGCTTACATAGTACAATTTAATTTTCCTGAATCATCCCATATGAAAAGATATATCGTGAAAAACTATCGCGTTTGATACGAGCATTGAATTCTATTACCATCAGATTCTCTTCAAGTGAATGTCAACGCGATTTTTTGCAGGTGAATCCAATAATTATTACCATGTACAATGATATGATGATCTGACTCCTTTGGCCAGCCCATGGCTCAAGCATGGAAGACATAACCACCCAAAGGACCTCCACAATTGACCGACCGAAAGAGGAAAAGAGGTTGATGATTAAGCTGTATAGTAAGAAAATATGTAGCATGTGTGGGTCCTAAGCCTAAGGCAATGGAAGACGCTTACGAAGAATAAGAGGATGAATAGAGATGTTGAAAAAACCTTCTTTTATAGAGATGCAGACTACATGAGTATGAAATTAAAACAAAAAAGGACTACTAGTTCACTGATTAAGTTAGCTACATGTGAATTCGCATTGCATGATCATTTGGAAATAACATCACTATATGTAGGTATATAGCTATGACATGATGTATATTTGATGAAATTTTTATAGAGTAAAGCTAGGCTGGAATGATTTTGGCCGCCTGAATAATGTCTTTAAAAGTGACCTTCCAATGTGCCTAAAACGCGTATGTGCTTCCCGTAATCACATATATGCGTGTGAAACATAAACCCTAAGTAAAAGAGAGATCCAGATACTTAGAGTTGCACAACGTGATATGGAGAGGTGCATGCTGGGCATAACGCGAAAGGACAAAAAGAGGAATGAGTGGATAAGGAAGCAGAAACTGGGTTTGCGATGCGATAGAGTTTAAAAGCCTCAAATGGAGATGGGCTGGACACATAACTCGAAGGAGAGACAGTCGTTGGGCAAATTTAGTCATCTAGTGGTATCCAAGAGATGCAAAACCTCCGCAAGGTAAGGCCGCTGGATGGATGAAATGATAAAATTTCCCTGAAGTACGTGGCAACGCAACGCACAGTACCGAGAGAAGTGGAAGCAGCTTGAAGAGGCCTTCGTCGAGCAGTGGATATATTCAGGCTGATGGTGATAAAAATACATGAAAAATCATGTAAAATTTGTGAAAAACCATTTATGACTGCACTCAAGTAGGTGATCACAATGAATGTAGAAAAGGGCCGCCATGTCGTAGGTACGAAAATAATATACTTATATATTTATAGTTCAAATTTCTTCAGGATTGATCTAGGATGTAGTGCTGTGATTAAAATTGGCGGGTTTATGGTGGCACTAAGTGATTTTTCAGCTATATTCAGGAAGATAGTCAAAAAATAATATTTATGGAAAAAAACTGTCACCTATGTATTTTTTTTATTGTGGTGTAATATAATATTTTGATAGAATATTAAAATTTAGATAATAGATCGACCAATTTCGTATATGCATATTAAAAAAATACATATTAAATGTATATAATTCTAAGCTTATTGCATCGTTAGAATACTAACAATACGTATGTCCTTATTATGCTATGGCATTTCCAAATTATTGGCCTCCACGCTTTATTTCGTGGTATTGCCACTTAAAATTCAAAACAAATATTTTAATAAATACCTTCGCACATTTACGATGATAGTGATACTTAAATAAATGAAATATATAAGTGATATTATCATATTGCTTTCAACAAAAAGATAATATGTAATATATCGAAATATTTATAACCTTTAAAAATAGGGATGGGCTAAATAAAATCGATTAGTCGATAACAATGTGGCCCTGCCCATCCCTAATGGCCGAAACCTTTTACAACATTCAATATTTTTATTTTTGTTTATGTTAAATATGCACAGATTGTCATTTTGTGAAGAATATGCTAACCAAATCTCTAAGAAAGGAGTGAATTTACATAAAAAATGCAAGGGCCATGAATATTTACATGGTCTTTCAAGGGAACATCATTGTTAAGAGAAGATACATTATTTAAAAATGGACGTCTTTCGAGTTAGCCAGAGGTCCGATTGTGGGCGGGTTGCATTTTACCATAATATATTATGCAGCAGATATCAATATGTAAAAATTTAAATGAGAGTTTGAAAGAGTCTGTAATATTCAGTGGCATGGAAAAATACGCATGGAAAATAATTTAACTTCATAATTACGATTCGTAATAGGTAATTCACGGAAATGGTTTTAAACGCGGCAAATTCAAAAATTAAACTATTAAATTGAATGGAATTTTAATGTACTTTGACACAATTTTATTATACGTAATCAGCCGTCTTTAAAAATTATCTCCTGATTTACAAGCTTCATGCGGTGTGTCAATAATAATAATTTATGGTACAGTTTTCCGTTTATTATAATTGGCTATATTTTGAACGAATTTAATTATATAAATTACAACCTTTTTTCGATCTCATTTGAATATTATATCGCATGGGTTAATATATTAGGTTAGGTTAGACAGTTTTTCGTCAAATGCTGTAATAGAGTACTGATATACTTCATAACTTTTCACTCCGGCTCTAGGATGACAAATGATCTAATATATTGTAAACACATGTAGTATTTACATATATTAATTTATTTATTACTACATATTATATTAATACAAGTGAATATCATTAATTGATCTAATTTTATGCGAGGTAATTAGGCAAAGAGGCGTATCAGTGTAGTAAAAAGTGCAAAGTTGTAAAACGTTTACTCTATCAAAGTTTGACATACAAACACGTAACTACCCTCAGATATTATGTATTGACAAATTTATTATTAGTACCTACAATATAATTGAACTATTAGGCATAAAGCCCATCAAGACGGACGAGCGGGCGCAGTCGGCGTAAGAAGCGTATATTCATAACCATAATCACACGCCTCTTGCCGCGCATTACCTTCACCTATGTAATAAGGGGCCCAAGAAGCACAAAATAATTATTATTACAGCGTCTCTCATAACAAAGCAATAAAAATATTATATTATTTCTCCGGGCTTGTAATTAATAATCGGACACGCAATAACTAAACAAAGCGTACACTGTTCTTAATAATGGCTTCTCGCCCGTCTTATCGACGACGCTTCGAGGAGCGTGATTTTGCTTGCTGTGTTCAATGAATGGACTCCATTGTATTTTCGTTAAATCATATCGCTGAGAAGCGAAAAACGGTGACTCATGCGGCACGCGGGCACAAGGCGTCGTCAAATCCAATGTGGGCTGGCGTATTTGATTACGTTGTATTTTCGACGATTTACGCGCCACTTGTAGAAATTTTGCGCGAGCGCCCCACTCGCTGCGTCAATGGGCTTTATGCCTTAGCGATAGTGCCCATAGAACGCGTCGAGCGGGCGAAGTCGGCGTATGAAGCGTTTATTCATAACCATAATCACACGTCTCTTGCCGCGCATTACCCTTCACCTATGTAATAAGCGGCCCAAGCAGCACAAAATAATTATTATTACAGCGTCTCTCATAACAAAGCAATAAAAATATTATATTATTTCGTGGCTTGTAATTAATATTTACGACGACATTATTCAACCAGCGAAATATAGGACATGCAATAAAATTAAACAATGAGATCTCTGTTATTAAATAATGACTTCTCGCCCGTCGATCGACGACGCCGTCCAGAGCGTGATTTTGCTCACTGTGTTCAATGAATGGACTCCATTGTATTTTCTTTCATTCGTATCGCCGAGAAGCGGTGATTCGCGAAAAAACGATGATTCATGCGGCGGGCGCGTATAATGCGTCGTCAAATCCAGTGGGCGGTGGCGTATTTGATTACGTTGTATTTTCGTTGACTTACGCGCCACTTGTGAAATTTTGCGCGAGAGCCACACTTGCTGCGTTAAATGGGTTTTACGCCTTAGACCTAAAAGTCATGGATCTTAGAGGAAATCTACATATATCAATAAATCGACCTAAAGCTGATGACTATTATGATTTTGTAATCTTAATACTCAGCTACGTTTTTAAATGCCATCACTGTGTTATTACTTATTAGTGATGCCAGAGTGCAGGGTCGAATTCACGCTCGATAACATGTTGTTCTTTCAATGCGTATTTAATCGAGAGCAAACATTTCTTGTACAAACTTGTTTACACACCTTTACTATATCATGGCTAATACTTGTGTGCTCTCTGCTCTGTGTGCTGTCTTTATTTTTCTAAAAAAAACAGTTAATTTCTCAGAGGTTTGTTGATTGTATAATAAATAAAAAAATATTTAAAAATTAACTAAACATTACAGCAGTGGCGAAGGGTGGATGTGGGCTGTAAAGATCTGACATAAATAGTGCACACTAATTAATTTGTTAGTCAAACGTATTTGTTTTTATTGAACTAAGACTACAATGAGTATATATTTTTTGTTGGTCTTTAAAATTCAATTAAACCCTGCCTAATTCATACTAGTAAATTTATCATTATTATCTCTCATTAAGTATACCATTAAATCAAACATAATTTTCGATATTTTATATATAGAAGAATATTATTTTATATCGATTATGGTTTGGTTTGGCTTAATAATTTTAAAAAAAAAAGTAACCAATACCATCGAAATAATACGTATTCTTAATCTAACGAAAACAAATATGTAAAAAAGTGTCACATGTAAGAAAACTAAATAGATATTTTAATTTCTAGAAATAGCATAAGTTGACAAAATCATTTTTAACTATAAGTAAAATTACTTATTCAAAACTTTGAATATAACACAATATTAAAAACTTAATTATGCATAGATAATATTGTAAAAGAAATAAATAAAATTTACATTAATTATAAACTAACTTAAGCACTTTTACCCTGAAACCACATAATTAATGGTATTGCTAAAAGAAACGAATAATGAATACCCATAGGTATTTACTTCAATATTGAATTATTATCACATAGTTTTTTTTATTAATGTGCAGTAACTTATTATTTAGACAAGTGCGCCACTGTACTCCATCGTAAATAATATAAAATGACTCAACGTTCATGATTTATTCGAATCAGTTCCAAATTTAATATTTAAGATTTACGATGCTGAATTTAACATATTTTTTAAATGCATCTAAATCAAAGCACTTGTAAGTACTATGGACAGGGGGGTTATGTTATGAATATTTTATATTGCAACACTTTACACTGCAGTTAGGGAGTGGTTTTAGTATCGTTGAATATTAATATTATTATAAAAGTTAGTAGCGGCGATTTTATTTGACTCAAATGACGCAATCGATTCCTGCAAGTTTTGAAAGAGTCTTCGATACGGTTCAACCCTGTCACACAATTATTAACAAAGAAGCCGTTAACGTTTAATACATACCTACTTATACACAAAATAAAACATATTATTAGGTGTCATTACTGTCACCTTCAATTAATATGTAATAGTATGCTTAGTTACATACGAGATGTATTTTGAGGAAATAAATTTATAGTGGCTGAAAATTTTACATTATGCACCATGCAGTACATCATAAATATAGTATACGGGTTGTAATCATGGATCTGGCAAACTCACATGTTGATTTCCAATGTGTGTTTGAACCCAGAGTATAGACCTAATGAGTTTAACTAGTCGGTAAAATCCATTGCTCGTAAAAACAAAAATCTGTTAATACAATATTCACCCTGTGTAGGCCCATAATATGATCTTATTGGGATCAAAAATGGTGATTTAATGTACCTATTAGTAATAGTACCTATACCAACAGAGTTTAACAATATTTGGTTGGTAACCATTCTTTAAACGTATTGTGAGTATATCCTGGATCCGAACAAATACGTCTATTTTATTTTAAAAATGACGTGAATCTGCAGATCGGGAATTCAAACCTATCAGGAGCTGACCGTTGGCCAGTTATTATTATTGACTATTTCATTATAAAATAAATTATTTGAATATTGACAGCAATTACGACAATAATAAATAAAATGTGATATGCAAGAAAAAATGTGCTACGAGAAGCTTTCTTTTATTACAGCAGTATTACCAACATAACAAAAAAACAATATTTTTAAACCGTGCAAGGAATAACAAATCGATTGAGAAAACATTATGGTTAGGTAGGTAAACGTATAACGACGAATGTAGGTATGTCACAGGACAAAACATGGCGTATTTGCATAATGTATTATTGACTTGCATTGTTTCGAATAGTATACTTTATTATTATTGTGAATAAAGGCGCAGAACTCTGAGGAATGTACGTAAGTACGCAATATCATTCAAAGAATAAAATAACATAATGTTATTACTCGGACGGGGGCGTCTTTAGGGAAATTCGCGTTGTCATGTCTGGCAACATTCTTTGAAGATAACGATAAATTTGGGATTTTTCGGAACTGCTGAATGTTATTAAGTGTCATATGTATTGCAAAATGTTCACAATGATATCAGTGGTGGATTGAATAATATATTATTTAAACCCAACAGGCGAACCAACCTGAGGCCACAGATGATATAGGTATAATATTATTATCCGTCTCTATTTTTTTTTCGACCATGCCCCGATCCTCATAAGATCATATGAATCTCTGGATCATATACAAATTGAAAAACAATATGTGTACTTGCCAGACCCAGGATTCGAACCTGGGACTCATGACGTTATAAGTCGACATCTAAGGCTCTTTTTTCTACATTATGGAAAATTAAAATGACGGTCTGCCAAAAAAAACTAACTTGGATTTGTGTGTTTTTACTGATCAATATTTGCATATTTCTACTGCTGCTGAACGATTTAAAGCGGCTAAAAATCATCTAAGCTTCGAGAATAGATGTTTGCGGCGGATACTAGGTGTGCGGTGGGTATGACTTCTTTATGAGTAACGAGGAGATACGAGAGCGAACCAAGCAGCGTCTCATCATTCTGAGAGTGAAGAGGTGACGTTGGACCCGGCTCGCTCACTTGTTACGGGCGCCAGAAGAGAACTTCAACGTGGCTTGTATCTCCTTCAAACCAACAGTACTCCGGCGTCCTAGAAGGCCGCTAAGTACTATCTAGGTATAAAGAGTATGCGGCGGAGCTATGGGATGCTGGTATGACCTGGAATGAGCGACAAGGATGCTTGGAGGCGCCGTGTAGTGTCCATAATATGCTACAGCTAAGGGGCGAACATGGTCTAGGGAAAATCATTTTTTTCGGTATTTTTACGTTTATTTTTAGCTGCAAGATAATGATGAATATTTTATTGGCGTAGATCACTACACATTTTTTTAAATACCTATAATACTTAGTAAAACGTAACCATTTTAAATAATAATAAAAAATATTCGTAATATAATTAGGTAGATAGGTACCTACTGAATACTAGGTATTTTGACTTGGTGTTTTCTGCCAGAAAATGGATGAATTATGTAGGTTTACATATTGCTGATAGGGAATATAGATTCGATCTAAACAATTAAAACAACTATGTATTTACATACTTACCTGAATTATTTTTGACTCGCCTCAATGATTTATAAAGGTAGATGTCACTGACTTACCTGTAATGAAAAGAAACGTAAATATTATTAATAAAGACAATCATTATTCCTTGTGAAAATTTTATTTATATTATCTCTTCATTCATAATATTAAGCTATAATCGCTTAGTAAAACTTAAGAAAAAATATTAACCAGCAAAATTAAAATATAACTAATTATAAATAAAACTCAGATGTAACATGCCTAATTTTAATAGAACCGTCAACCTTAAAAATGTACTGAGTGACTATGTTGCATGTATTACAAACACTCAATGATAACAAAACCCTCTCTTAATCAGGGCATTCAGAGAGATAACCAATTAAATCTATCTTAATTTGTTAGCATAATATAGAATAGATTTTGTCTCATCTGATTTTTTCTAATTTTGTCACATCGGAGATTTTAACAACTCAACGACGAAAAATATTTTGACACAGCCTCAGAGTAATAATATAAAGAGAGCGGCTATTGATCGGTAAAATGAATCCGTGTTTCTTGCGAATAACGCACATAACCTCAATTTTATTAATATTAACTTAACTATGAAACATTATACCATCGTGTTGCTTCTCAGTGCGGCTACCAAATCTAAATTAACTAAAAAATATTACCACTTACTTCACATTTAACACAAAAACAATAAATTTTCGCAACACCTGCTCGCAGTGTTTAAATGAATGTAGTCATTCAAATCAATATTTACCGGCGACGTTTACGAAAAATATTTAATTCAGCTGTATAAATTCTACCTTACTCTAACTCATATTGCGGAGATATAAGCGTGCCGAATGCTTTCTCACACGCATTTATGGTTCGTTTGTGTTCAGTCCTTGCCTACAACTCTGGTTTGCTTTTTCGCGTATTATTTTCATTTGCGATCTCCGCATATAATGCCCAACTGTTACGAAACCCTCTTTTATAATACTATACCTACTTACCTAATAATTAATTCTAACGCCTATCAACATATCTATTTACTATACTTACGTAACATTATATTATTAAGATAATTATTATTTATTCCTGTTTATTAATTTATTATAAAATGTATTTTAATGTCAATTATTTCCTGTTACTATCAGTTCCTGTGTGGATCTGTCTTTGTTTCATAAAAAACCAGGTGCGCACGAAAGGGGGGTTTTCGGGTCCGAACACTCCCCGGAAACGGAAAACACCTCTACTAATTATTTAGGTAAATGGAATATTACTTCTTATTCGTCTTCGGTACCAAATGACTGAAGATCGTGACATGGATAAGTTGGCTGTCGAATAGCCTTCTGAACGGATTAGCCCTACTCCTCTCGTAATTTTTCCTACAACACGCAAGGCTTGTGACCACTGAAAGACCCGTGCCACTCATAAATTGGTGAACATAGGGCATCTAATATTTGCTTTAATATTGTAAATTAGCATGTCGAAAAAACAAGTCAGTGCAAATGATACAACCGGACACATGATCCAAATAAATATTATTACAATTATTAACCCTCACACGGATGCAACCCCACGTAATAACTCTTAGGTGAACACCCTTATTTATAATCACTGGATTAAAAATAAGGTATGTCTAGTTATGAAAAGTGTACCTAGAAAAATACACTATTTCGCGGTTCTCGTGGTGCAGTGCGTAAAACGCTGGCCTTCCATTCGGGAGATATTTAGAAGATTTTCTCAATACCTGGGTGTTTGTGATTGTACACCATCTTGTACGAAAAAGTAGGGACACGGTTATTAATAATTAAAAATAAACGAGCTTAGTAGGCGGGGCAAATGTGGATGTCAGTGACACCTTCCAGATTTCCCGTTGTCTTAAAAATCATTAAAATAATATTTTTTTAAATGTACACTCCCACAATATTTCTGTGTGCACGTCTGATAAACAATGAATAAATTTAACATTGTTGTGGCAGAGGTTTATTATAATCTATGGTCATTAATAAACAATATAAAATGAAGTCATAAATAATGTGGTATAATTTTTTTTTCACTTTGCCTTTCAAATATATATATTAACTATCGCAATATGCAAGTCAGAAAATTGATGTGATGCATATTGTATTGAAATATATTATTATGTCTACATTATTTTTTTTAAACATATTGTTTATTTATGGTGTAATTTTTGCAAGCTCAGAAAAAATGTCATTCATACTTAATTGATATCAGGTTGCATATCATGAACAATTTGTTAGCATCTTGGGTAACGTTTTAGAAATTCAAATTCAGAATAATGTTGTTATTGTTTCGAAATGTTGCCACTTGCCTGAAAAAATGTGACCTCTTAAAAATAATTACCGAAAGTAGAGAGGTAGGTATAAAAAATACCTATCTTACTGAAATAATATCTAGGCAACTGTTTCAATTTATATTGTAACGTTTTACCTGTAGATTTAAAGAATACAAAATATATTAGATTATTAATTTATTATCGTTCAATAAAGCAAAGATTCCCTTGATTACAAATGTAATGATGGCACAATAAATAAAAAAATAATTACTAGGCAGAATATTATTCTGGTAAAATCCATAGATATTATAATCGTTCGATTTTTTAAATGGATTATTAATGTTTTATTCTAGAATAGTTTCTGCCAGGGGCAAAAAATGGCGCTTGGAAGGAAGTAGCCAATTAATGATCTCCGAAAAAATAGTGCACACTATTGTCTGTCATAATGATATTACTAGGGTACGTAGAATTTTAAAACAAGGAGTTTTTACAATCATTTTTATTTAAAATAAATATTCTTAAGTACTTACATGACTTCCAAGACTCTTTTTTTAATTAGGTAGGAAGGTATTTAGTTTTAAATTATTTACTTCAAGGCAGATAATAAAGATGCCTTCAATTCTAGTATAATTTACCGATCTTCTTTGATAATTTTTCGGTAGATGGCACGTCATATTTAGTACAAAAATATGATAAATTTACGTACGGCTTAATATGACAGCCTGTGAACGCATGATTATTGTAAATATATGACGCTACACATCAGCTGTATTAATTTATTATATTGCATATCTATGTATTATAATATATTTTTTGTTAGTCTGTTTACTGATATAACGTAGTATTGGTATAGTATATATTATATAGTAGATACATAGGTTGGCTCTATTTATGTTCTCCCAGTAATATTGTTTGCTGCCTAGTATAACAATAATATTATAATTGTATGAAACATTGGAAGCAAAATATCTAAAAATAGTGTAGGCCTTCTTTCGTATAAAATATCGATTTACACAAAAATAAACTACCCTTATGTTAGCGTGCATTTTCTCTGATTTGACTGGCAAATGATGTGTGCTATTCACATACTAGACAATACGATCAATAGCTCTCAGGTAGCTACATGATATAATATTATTTTCAATACAGAGAACTTAAGTTTTTTTTTCTCGTTCATGTCCGATCCTAATAAGATCATACGGGCCTCCACAGAGTGGAGGTTTGTATTAAAAGATTTTGTTTTTACGAGAAATGGATTTCAGCCACTTGCTCAACTTATTAGGTCCATACTCTGACTCATACACAAATTGAAAAACAATATATGTAGTTGCCAGACCCAGGATTCGAACTTGGGCCTCACGACGTGATAGTCCGACGCTTTAAGCCACTTGACGTCTTTAGACTTTATTTCGCATAGACCAAAGTCAAAAACATATCTATTATTATTCGATAGATAGCTCTCGAACGAAGTAATAATATTAATACAAAGGTAAACTTCATAAAAATATTGTAACGCATGCCATGAAGCAGACGATAGAACGCTTGCATCTTATTGCATGGGTCGCAGGTTCGAGTGCTTGATTGTAAAATTCATAAATTATTATTTTATAATACTTTCTTCTAGCAATATTCATTTTTGGATCAAGCAACCGTCATACAAACGAATCTGTTTAGATCACACTAATTACCGGCCGACCAGATCAGAGTGTATGTATGGGGAATTAACAATGATATTAACATGGACGAAGCATCTGGAAAAAAAATTACACTCACTTTTTTGCCGGGTCTGCCGAATGGTTCGGTTCGAACGTGTTCGCTCAAATTAACATTGTCACTAGAAACACTGTCCTAACATCATTACAATAAAGGTGATATTGCTATAAATTTCCGATGCGTGATATCACATAATGGAAATTTCGTGACGTCTACCTATACATGTGCAAATGTCGCTATGCGCGAATTTACTTGATAGCTACTGTACTGAGTGCGTTTCCATTAATAATGTCATTGGGAATTAATATCATAATTTTGATCACTTAATACTTAAAAACGACATTGATTCTTGAGATGACTCATACCAATTTTGTTACAAAAGTAGCTTACGTTATGAAGATTTCATTGCTAAAAAGATAGCGTAATAAAATCACGAGTTAAATTAATTATAATACAGTTTGGCAACGACTGGCTTAAGTGATGGCCTTTTCTCAGTAAATATTTATTGGAAACAGGCGTGACTAGGTCAAACCATCGACAGACATTAACAAAAATTATCCAAAGCAATCTACGCCACTGGTCATAATGTATAATTGTATTTTAATGTGATTTCAATTTAGTATACTGCGGTCAAGTTGACAGTTCATCGAATCAACAATGTGAGTCATTCGTTCACTGACTCATTAAAATATTGTGGTCTTGTGATTTTACCTTGACGGAACCGAGTTTGCATACATTGTGGCAGGGGAAAAAAAACAATAGTTTAAAATCTAGATTCTATCAGTCTGCAAATGCGCTCTCGTAAATGTATATAGAAAACACAAATTCTCTGAACTCGACTCTTTTTATCAATGGTTTCTAAATGTGTTTTTCATTATAGTTCGCGATCGGATCAATTGTTAATAATATACATTCGCAGCTAATGCAGAGTTTTAATAAGTTATTCGAAGTCCAGGCCATGATGTATTATGACCAGGATTTAAATGGCAAAAAGCATTATTGAAAAATTGAATATTACATTCTACATTTGAGACATAGCTCTAGGAACTCAACGGAGAGCGATTAGGTGCTACACCATGCCAGTATTTGTTTACGGAATCGAAGCCCTGACGTTAAAAGGGCAGACAATAAGAAGACTATGGCCCCCATAAGGGGCTAACAGGGCTCTAGCCTAGGTGCCCGGGCCTAAGAGAGATAAACACACACCACAAATTTATCAGAAGAAAATATATTATTATTTTCAATGGTATTGTGAGGTCACGTTTTCTAAAACCCCCCTAACTCTTTCACCTCAAATCATCACATTATATTAGACCCCCACCCGACGTGATGTAATATATGGACGACCCCTACGTGCGATTTATTATATCTAATCCCGACCAAGATACGTGATTTTTAACAAGTTATTCGAAAGTTGTATAATATAATTATTATATAAACTTTATTTTATTGTAGGTATAAAATTGTTAATGGTTTTTATTATTATTATTATTATTCTCCTTTTTCTCTCTTATGTAAATGTAAATCTCATGTTGTGAACGTCCTGAATTTTGATTTGCTATGTCCACAATATTTTTTTTTTAATAAATAAATAAATAAAAATATTAATACAATGTTTTGATACAAAAATATGTCACCGTATTTTTGTTTTCCGACGAGGATAACAAACATTGTTCGTATTACGATGTTCTGGGTCTGGAGTTGGCTTTAGGTTTCAGTTTGTAGAATACGAATCCGCGACCCGCGTATCAAAGAGCTATCGTTCTACAACAGTCTGATTCACGCCGAGCGTATTTGATTTACGGCACGCCATCTTTATTTTTTAAATGATAAAACAGGAAACAATATTTATCGATTTGTGAGGACGATCGTCGTTTAAAAGAATTTAAATCACGTAGATAGATTCTGCACAATCAATAAGAAAGATGTGCCTGTTGATTAGTAGGTGATTCGTGTGCCGGCCGGGCATGGCGCTTCAAGGCAACTTCCGGGCGTCGCTGTTTGAATTTTTAAATGGTTTGCGCTGGACCGGAAGTCAATTCGGAAACGATTCACCTGACATACGATCGGGTTAACTTTATGTTTTTTTATATACTCGTAATATCGTTTTATTGATGTTATTATAATGGTAGTATTGACAATAGATTACAATCAATTGTTCGCAATCATGGACAATAATAATCTTCGTGTATATGCGACTAGAAAGACGTGAAACATTTATTATAATAAGACGTAATTATTAATATATACATAGTAAACAATAAATTGTTTTACTTTCATTTATTTGTTATTTATATTGCATCTAACTTTGGTGCGATCACAATACCCAAATTCGATTCGATATATACAAAAAGAATTTGAAGTAAACACTTTTTTATTTTCTAAAAAAACAGTCAAAAACAGAGATTTTGTAGTCAACCTTCAGATAGCTACAAGTGGCAATGCATTGTAGACTCGTTTGAAGTGGATTTCATGTGTTATAATGTGTAATATAACGTGGAAATATTTCCTAAATAAGTTGCCAAAGGATTTGATAATTTATAATTAAATTCGACTTCAATTTAACATAATATGTGTCATAATGACTTACCAAAACAGATATTTGACTGTAAAATTTGCTATAAATATTTCTGGAAAGCTCCTTCTTGTAGTTGCGAAAATCATGACATTAACCATTATTTTACTACGTTTTTCTTAGCTCGTATTCTTGTTTGTCCGGTGGTTGTTTACCCAGTACAAATCTTGCAATCGATTTTTAACTAACTTCCCGACTAGCTAGACATTTGAAACTTTTAGAATATATCAGAACACGATGCCAATGCTTTTTTTTAATACTTTTAACCATCTTTAAGTAGAATTGAATTCATTTTCAGTTAATTCTGTTTTGTATAAAACGTTATTTTGGAAGAAATCCGTAATCCAATCCACTATTATTGTTTGCTAAGGGGGTGGTCCTAGCAACTAAATTATTAATATATATGTGCGTTACTATGGAAATCAAAATGACATTTCAGTATTCTATATTAATATAATTTTGTTTGTTGCAAAATAGCAAAAAAAAAATGATTTGTTGACAATTGCCTTATTTGTCCTAAATTATTAATACATAGAATTGTCAAGTTTATATGATTCAACAGAAAATTTAAAAACGTGGTATATAAAAAGTTATTTTTTTCTTGTAATTATTTAAGATGAATAATTATAATATAAAACACAAATAAATGCATATGTAGGTTATGTTAACAAGGCAACAGACTGTAAACCATAACGCGAGCCGCCATTGTATTTTTTGACTGCCAATAGAAAAATAAAATAATGAATTTGTTACCAATATAACCACGCGTACAAAATTTTGATTAAAAAACTGCCTTTAATGTTTCAAATATTGAATGCGTATAAGACTTATATTTAGAGTGCAAAATGTATGTATAATATGTTACGCCGAATGTGCGAAATTGACTATTACATGAAATGGGTAAATTTTTGTCTAATTCATGTAATAGTCAAGCCCGTTGCCTTATTCATGAATTAGGTAAATTATCTGCCGAGTGCGTGAATTCGCCAGGGTATGGAATTCTTAAACTTTCAACATGACAGTAGAAAAAGTTAATTTAATACGAATGGTTTTATTAGTTATAATTGGACATAATATAATATTATTATTATTAGGTTAGGTAAGGTTAGATTTTGTAATTATGAATTCAACTGAATGTCCATTTTGAGGTTAGCTAACAAATGTCAACAAACTATCAAATCATACTATCACAAACAAACAATCGACCATTGCACGATTGATACCCAAGTACGAATCAAATCGCGAAAATACCTTTTAATAAAATTCTTCCATTATCATATTATAGTTCTAGATTTTTGTTGGGCATAGTAAATGGATATGAACGTCATTGTAGTTGGTATATTTTTATATAATCATTGTCATTTGACACATTTGGTTAGTTTGATTAGTTGCAAAAAACACCACCGGAGCGCGACCATCTATTTTGACCAATGCATGAGCATTTGACACATTTGGTTTAGTTGCAAAAAACACCACCGTAGCGCTACTATCTAATTTGCCCAATGCATGAACTAGGCAGAAAAATTACTGCTGAATTCACGCACTTGGCAGATATTTTTCCTTATTCATGAATAAGGCAACGGGCTTGCATTTTTCATGATTTAGGCAAAATTTTGCCCATTTCATGTAATAGTCAATTTTGCAAATTTGGCGTAACATATACAAGATATTGCATGCTGTAAGATAGTGTATTGAAGTTGATGATGATATTTTAAAGAGTCACAAAAATATATTTCATCATGAAAAGCGAATAGCCCAAACCAGATCAATTATTTTTGTTACATCCGCATAATTTGTAATTTTGTAAATAACATTTCCCGCTGTTTAATCCGGCATTGACATTGGATGTTTTATTGTCTATGCTCGTTTGTTTTTTATAATCTGATTGTGGCATTCATTTCCAGCGAATCATCCATTGTCGCTTCAACAAAATACGTAATTCCACGTATGTATTTATTATCTATTACGTCAAAAATATCAGCGAACATTGGACATTTATTATACTGAGAAAAGTCATAGAGAAATAATAATATATTATACAATATGATTAAGTATAATTAATATGAATAGTTACCTACCTAATTTAATGTGCTACAAAATATTACGTGGTAGAATCGAATAAATTAATATAAAATCGTATTTAATGTACAGAAACAATAAGCGATTAAAATGTAAATCAATTATCAAGCTCATGTAAATCGGAAGGTTAAGTAGGGGATATAAATATGACACAAAGATACTAGGAAGGCTCGTATGTGTATTTATGTAAAAGTGTTTAATTGCAAGAGCGAAGGAGGTAGGCTATAAACCATGAATTTCGCTATAGAGTGATCCCTCTATCGTTATATTTTGAAAATATATCGTTTTCCTTCAGTATGCCAGATTTTGACGTAGATTTTGCATGATGCTAGTTTTTAATAGACCGGAAAATCTACGTTTCTTGCATTTTCTCGATTTAGTATTTAAGTAACAAAATACTACTGAGCCCAGTATGTATAAAACTGTGGCATGAGCAATAAGTCTGATATGGTATTCTAATTTTCAAACGAAAGATCTTGAGAGCGAAGTTTACGAGAAATTTCGGGAACCAAGAGAATCCAAACTATCAAATTTTCCCGACTAAGACTGCGGCGAAGGAGTGTTGGGAGACCCAAATTACGGTGGTTGGACGGCGTAGCCCAGCATGCATGATTGCCGGACTGGGGCCCGATTTCCTAACTATCGTCTCGTGTGGCACCAGACGATAGTTAGGAAATCGGGCTGCTGGGGAAAACGACCAGAGGAGGCTGGACCCCATCCAATAATGATGAAGCCCTTTTACAACAAGATAGTTTTATAAAAATTGTCTGTTACCAAGTGTAACTATTCGATACCGGACGTATGTCATTTGCCTACCGATAATGAGATTACAATATTCTAATTATTGATATGACACCAAAATAAGTTGAGGTTTTCTAAGGAAAAGGTACGATTTATTTAATTATCTTATCTAAATACCATCTACTAGAATATTTAGATTATATTTTAATATGTTAGCATCATAATATACCTATATATCAATAATACATAATTGATAAGAAGTCTATATTATATACCTACATACTAAAGAAAATATCCACAACAAAGAAACGTGTACTTTTTACTCACACCCAGTTACTGGAAATTATGATAGTATTCTGAGATAATGTGGTGGATTACTGCGAATTTCTTAAGTGACGAATTTAAAATTATTAATATTTTTTTACTGAAATGAAATACGTCATATCCGGTGAAATAAATGACACTAACTACTTCGTAAACAAAGGAAAGATAGTGCTTTCTTGTGAGAAATGAACTTCAATGAGTGTTTATTACCATTTCCGCTGTATCTATGGTTACGAAACAACTATAATTTACTTTATTTGTAACTTCTGTAGTTATTCTGTCCACACCAGACGCCATTATAGACGCCCGACGTATTTTGCTGATTTCAATAATATATATTTTTTATTATATTATATAGTTTCCGTAAAGAATTCTGGACATACACTAAATTTCATACGTTAACATAAAGAAAACCAAGAATTAATCAGCTGTCATCTGTTGAGTTAAAGACCTATAATTGTACAAAATAACGTGTTATATTCAATTAACAAATTTTATAGAAGAACACAATGTCTTGTGGTTACGTTGGCGCGTGGCCTAATGGCCAAGACACCAAATTCAAATTCAATTTTTGTTTACTTTTACATAATATAGTGAACTTTATTACTAAATTATTAATTTAAGACGTTCCATGACATGACATTTAGAAACAAAGAAATCTTATTAAAACAGTATTGTATAAAAAGAAATGGATCAATATTAGGTTATTAAACTGTAGAAAAGTAGTCAAAAACCGTTAGAGTATACTGTAAATTGCAGCGCTGTGTATCTTAGCCCTAACTTATGATCTGCAATTAATTTTAATTAAGTTTTAATACTGCAAAAACATGCAATCTTTTATTCTCTTTATTGACGTTATGATCCGACGTGCTATTTTTTTACAAGAAAAGGTTATCTACTGATAGAACTAATTAATTGAGTTTTAGTTTAAGTGCATTTGCACACTTACTAACTATAAATAATATTACTACTGATTGGCAACGGACAGACTAAACGAGAGTCTATATAATGACCAATAATGGAACTACGAACTACCATAGGACGCCATTTTGAAAATTTCATTCGAATGTCAGATTTTGTCCAGTTACGAGTCTTGATTGGGTAGTTTTCGATAGTGGCTCCCCCATCCCATTCTTCAGATAAGTAGGTCTGTACCATTGCCGACTGAAGAAGAATGCCGATACATTCACAACGACTGGTCCCACTTTTTCCGCCCCTCCCGTTGTTGTCTATGAATGACCTGTCATTGCCTATATTGTTCTATACAGTGCTCATACTGACGCGTCTGTCGTGTTCACACAGGGAATGGTTTGATTTTAATAGATAAGTTACATGATAAATAATACACTAGCATTAACACACCTTCTACAATTAATGTAATGCATAGATCAATGCTACATATTTTTTAGAAATCGATATTACTACTGGTTTTTGTGTGAAGGACTAGTTTAACTTTGACACCTGATGAATAACAGGAAAGCATATTATTTATAAAACATTAAGTAATATATTTGATTTGACAATTTTTATAATTCAATTTGAA
The DNA here is from genome assembly GCF_057557595.1 of Rhyacophila brunnea. Lineage (NCBI taxonomy): Eukaryota > Metazoa > Arthropoda > Insecta > Trichoptera > Rhyacophilidae > Rhyacophila > Rhyacophila brunnea. Next base: position 9,185,073 of record NW_028232904.1, on the reverse strand, counting down.
ACGAGAAAAGGCGAATCAATATGTCAAGCAATCTGATTTTGACAGCTAAACAGTGGACCACTCGTTGCTTGTGCAAAAAGATATGCTCAGGTTTTATTAATCTAAAGATGGCGTTGTCTGTACCCATACATTTTCTTGTTATTGCCGCGATAATACTTAAATCTATGCACGTGTAATCGGGGTATATAAGTAAGAAGAAAGAATTAATATTATTGACACTATTAATAGGTACATTGTTCCGACCGGAAATTGACTGACGTGACACTAGACACACTATGTAAAACGCAATATTTTTCAAGATAATTAGATACCTATAGGTAATTGATATTATTTGCGTGTACACTATAACATAATACATGTTGCAGTCAATAATAATGTATTTATTATAATATTATTTCTTTATTCTTCACCTAGACCTTGTATCGGTGGAGTCGGTTATTCATTTCCACGTGAATCACGAACATACATATTATGCAGCTTTGCGTCAACATAATATACCGTTAAAATTGCCATTTCTACTACTAAACGTCATGATGTGTTTCTTTGAATTCAAAGATGCTGCAATCCATCGATAAACTTACTATTAAAACGACTAAAAGAAACATTAATGAAGAAGATGTTCTCAAAACTATTATATTTTGTCATAGCTTAGAGAAGTGTTCCACAACCAGGTACAGCGTGAGTTTGCGAAAGCTTTGTTGATATTATAATACAAAGAGTACCTCAGTGGCGAAGGGTGGAGGTAGGCTGTTAAGATCCTCACAAAAATAGTGCACATCAAACTTTCTTAGTCATACGTATTTATATTTAGTGAACTAAGACTACAATTTACAGATGGTGTAGGTTAGTTTTTAAAAATCAATTAAGCCCTGCCTAAACCAAACCATAATCGTATTGGTATATTTTGGGTGATAAGACAAAATTGTGCACACTTTTTCATTCATACCTATTCGTTTTCGTTGAATTAAGAATACATATTACACATATTGTTGGTTCATTTTTTAAATTCATTAAGCCCTGTCTAAACCAAACTATAATAGATAAAAAATATTATTCTGTCTATAAAATATCCAAAGTTACGTAGTCATCATTTAATTGCATAATTTTAGATATTTTATAGATAGACGAAGATTTTTTGACCATTGTCTAATATGGCTTGGTTTTCGCAAGGTTTAATTGAATTTTAAAAACTAACCTACACCATTTGTAAATTGTTGTATTATTTCAATGAAAACAAATACGTATGACCGACAAAGTTTCGTGTGCAATATTTATGGCGGATATTAACAGCTTACCTCCACCCTTCGCCACTGGACTACCTATAGACTACAGTGAATGTGTAGCTTGGTTAAACATTTGGGTTTATCATAAAGTAAATATTAAAATCATTATAAAAACACATACCTACCCAAATAATGTTAGCTAGTAATAATTAAAACAGGCGTTATGAGACAATGTAGTTATAGGCACATGTTTTTTTTATTTACGTAATCGATTTACTCTTCAGGATAATTGACTTCAAAATATACAAATTCCTTTGTTATTTGTTATATTATACCAGTCGCGAAGGGTGAAGATAGGCTGTTAAGACCTGCCATAAATGGTGCACACTAAACTTTGTCGGTCAGACGTATTTGTTTTCATTGAAATAAGACTACACTTTACTGATGGTGTTGGTTAGTTTTTAAAATTCAATTAAACCCTGCGAAATCCAAGCCATAATAGACAATACAATATACATAGTCAAAAAATATGCAATTAAATCATACATAATTATGGATATTTTATCGATAAAATTATTTTTCTGTATCTCGTATAGTTTAGACGGAGAATTAAAAAAAAAAAACCAACAATATGTATTCTTAATCCAACGAAAATAATAAGTATGAATGAAAAGGTGTGCACAATTTTGTCGTATCGCCCAAAGTATACCAAAACTATTTTGGTTTGGTATGGCAAGGTGTCATTGATTTTTAAAAACCGACCAACAACATCTGTAAATTGTATTTTTAATTCAATAAAAACAAATACGTATGACTAACAAAATTTAATGTGCACTACTTAACAGCCTACCTCCACCTTTCGCTACTGTTATTATATCTACACAATGTATATTTTCAAATAAATAAACGGTATTACATACTTCTGCACAATTGAATGTTGAAAAGCTACAGAACGTTTAGTAATAATATGTCGTTTTTAAAATTGAAACAAAGTATGCATTTTGCTGAGTGGTCCGCCCACCTACTTCCAGGAAGTCTCACACAAATATCTCTGATTAAGAAAACTCTATAGTAAAGATTAGTCATAAAGAGATGCGAATGAGTAGGTATTTCATTCAAGTTGGCTGACTAACAGAAGCAAACGATTATATAATATATATATTATTAATACGATAAATAAAAACCAGAATTGTAAAAAAAACACTTGAGTATTTTTATTACATAACTGGCCACGTGTACTGTCTGTATAGTCAAGTGTTTCTAGATTGATTACTCGGTCAGTCAAAAAGATTTACTTTTATTTTTTTAGGTTAAATTATTTTATTTCTTAAACTCGTTTTTTATTCAACGTACAAATCAGAAAATTTTGAATTTAACAGTCTTTATTGATACATAAACCAACTGTCAAAATTAACGCAATTTGTAAAGCATTTAAAAATGTAAAATCTACTAGTGAATTAAACATACATAATTTTGAAAACACTCATGAGAAAATATAGCCAATAGAAAAAATCTTTTTTGAAAAAAGCAAGACACCCGGAAGGATTGAACCTGCGTCTCGCGCCCTGTGCATTACCACCATGGCCCCCTCAAGGGGGGGAGGCTGACAGGGCTCTAGCCTGGGGGCTCGGGCTCAAGAGGGGCCCGTCGAGGCCAGTCGACCAGATAAGTGAGATAAACACACAAAAGGATGGCAAGAGAAGTCCAAAATTGAGATGGCTGGACTGCACCAGGGAAGATTTAAAAATTCTCGGTCAAAGCAACATGAGCGTAGTGTCGGCGCTGGATCGTCCAGGATTGAGGAAGTTTTTGAAGGAGGCCAAGAACCACCAAGGGTTGTAGTGCTATAAATGGTGATTTCACGCGGACAATGTTGCGTATAATCATTACCTATTTCAAAATAAAATACTTAATTTGGAAGTACTACAAATCAACAAGATGATTTCTTCCAGTAATGACTACTAAAATCAGAAAACAAAAAATATCAAAATGCTTCTCGTTAACTGATGTAATTTATTTATATAAGCTTTGTATTTATGAAACTGTCAATCTCAAACAGTAGGTATCTATCTGTGCCCATGCAATGGAATAGCTGATCAAAAAATATGACATTATAGTGTTGTCAGGTGTAACAAAACGACCTTGACCGAATGCACATGAATGCAACATTATAATCGTAATGCAACAATATGGGAAGGATGTTCACAGTTGACCCAGTTTTTAATATAAGTTATAACATAATAACGCAATAGAATTAATCAATAAACACTGTTATTTAACTGTGTATTGTAAAAACAATTCATTATATAGATTAGATACTACTCTAACTTATCAGGTATTTACATGCAGTTACCTGTCAATTAACAATGTAAATCTACTTTATTAAATTAAATGAAAATCAATATATAGTACCTATGTCCAAATCGTTTTATCGACGTGAGGGGATGATGAGTGTAAAGAGAAGTTTGTGCGGGTTGCTCGGATGAATCCAGGATATAGTCTATTTACTGACACACTTATAAAATAATACAATGGTTAAGGGCCCACATGCTCAGCGTAGTTTAAAATGAAGCTTTTATGGTATTTTAAGAGCATAGGCCTGGACATTCCGTAAACGTTATAGATAATATATTTATATAATTTTGAAGCCTATTTTAAACATTTGATGACTGCATAAAGTTTTTTATTACATAAAATAGTATTCTTTAAACCTCTCGAATATAGTCATATTTCAGTACATCCATGTGCAGTGGTGTTAAGATTTTTAGATTTAATATTTTTTAAACGCATTTATAAAACCATTAGTAAAATTAATGTTAACATTACAATATAGTGAAATATTTACGATAAAAATTATATTTTATAATCTTTGTGATCCCAAATTTGACAAGAATAAGGGATTTTATAATTCAATAAATGGGCACGATTAACACATTTGAAGATAATAATTCTAAAGATACTATGTCTTTGACCATTCAAATGTGATAAACATCCTATGAATAATGATTGTTTTATAATCTTTATTGACCTAAGAATAAGGTAGTATGTTTTTGAAATACGCCATTTCTATTGGTTAAGCTACAACAAACGACCGTAGCCATAAATTGACAAACGATAAATGAAGTAGGGAGTAAGATCATGTTAACGCGCGTGTTTGAACATGAATCGTTTAAAAAACGATTTTTTTTTCGGTTAGGTACATGTTCAAACACGCGCGTATGTACCATTGTATGTACTATTGCCCATTGCCTATTGACCATTAGTTCACTTCGTCGTTATTAGGTAGGGTGCAGCTGGCTTAATTGGTAAATTACATTGGCCGTAATCTGATGGATGCGGGTACGAGTCCCCCCCCCCGGTAACACATTTATGTTTCTGGGATGTTTCCTAATTATGTATACTATTCATTAATTTGTAGTGAACGTTATAATAACTTATTGATGTTTTCTTTAATATAATATACAAGGATTGGTTATTGGGTCGTCTCCCAATACATTGGGTTAAACAACTTGTTGCCAATTAATGCGGAATCAAGACGTGGGTTCAGATGCAGTCTCTTTATTAATTATACTGTCTTGAGATACAATATTATGGTTCTTAGCAACAATTAAGATTTTCGTTAATAAAGAAAGATGATTAATTCCACGAGACGTTATATATCCACAGCTGTTTCGGGCTACAAATTTATCACCACACCAATCTTTTATATTGCAAACATTTGTAATCAAAAGATTTGTTGTCTGCAATAGCGGTCAAAAAAATGTACAACTTAATAATCGCAAAATAAAAACAATTTCTTTGGTCAAGTATATTCAAACTAAATTTTATCGTGAAAGTCTCGATACAAAAATAACTTGAAAAGAGTAATTTTTTTTTGTTTTCGATTATTTGGCGGTCAATTTCGAACACCGTCAACATAATGAACGGTTGATAATTATGTTCATGATAATAAAAATAATTCTGTGTTGTTTTTTTAAGTTCATGTGCGAACACACTGCCTATGCTACGAATGATCATTCTCCATGTCGACCTTGTACCATCATGATCGATAGAAACGGACAAATGGCAGCAATATCATTAGATTCTATCTAACATACTTAATATATAATTATTATTATCATAAAAACGTGGATAATGCCGTATAAACAACGGACGCCATTGTTCAAAATGATAGTTGTCAATGAAAAAATATACAATAGATACCTAGGTAATATATATTATTATAAAATATGACAATACTATTAAAATCTGTCGATAATAAATGAGTACTGGCGCAAATCCAGTGGGTGCTGGTTCGTATCCCGCCGGGAGTTATATTTTTTCTAAAGTACATTACATTAAAATTTACAGTGAACGCAAGTATACTTATTATTGATAGGTATCGCGATTGAAACCATAAAAGCCAATTGCCAAAAATTACGCAATATTTTAAGCACTTCAGTGGGTCTATTCATACACAAGGTAGCTATCGACGGTAGTTTATCATATTTATATATTGAGGCCGTTAATTGTTACAATAAGTTAACCGTCTAAACTGTCAAAAAGTGCTATGTTTTAACAGCCCATCTCTTGGCTGTGTTAACTTTTAGAGCGAGATAGACAGTTTTGACAGTTTATACAGCTAACTTATTGTAACAATTATTATAATATCTCAATACATAAACATGATAAACTACCGTCGATAGCCGCCGTGTGTATATAATATACCCACTGGTATAATATACTACTAGTTGATTTCGTCGTAATTAATAATGACACTCGTAGCTTAATTGATAAAGCACATTGGCGCGAATTCGGTGGATGCCAGGAAACTCAAAAATAATGGAAACTGAAATACCTAACGAGTGTGGAGTAACAGGCAACCGTTCTAAAGTGTGGAAGAATATGGGATAAACTTTAACGCGTGTCAAGAATACGTCATTTTAAGCTTGTAATTCGTTCTGACAACTGCTCTCGGCTTACGCACTGACGTTCATTCAATATTGGTGTATTTGAAGATTGCAACACATACTTATTCTTCTTTTTTTTTCTTTCGACCATGTCCGATCTTAATAGGATCATAATATGGGCCTCCACAGAATAGAGGTTTGTATTGACAGATTTTGTTTTTTACGATAAATGGATATCAGCCACTTGCTCAACCTATTAGGTCTATACCCTGACACCCACAAACTGGAAAACAATATGTGTTATACATACTTATAATGCGTATTTAATTTTCGTAGGACACTCACACATTCAAAACCCTACGTCAAAATGTAGTGTATAGGTATTTTTATTAGACTGTTCTATGGTGGATGCTGGTTCGAGTCTCGCTCGGCGTAGTATTTTATTCAAAGATTTTGTTCAGTACTCCTGTCGTTAATGATATAATAATTCTTTTATTATTCCTTGATTACAATCGTAATAATAAAATCAAAACTTTGTTGAATCGATATATTATAAAATGTCATAGGGATGGATTGTAAGATGTCGATTTATTTTTGTAATACATTCCTCGTAAGGTCGGCTATGTAAATTTTCACATTCGATTTTATATTCCGCTCCACTTTGGCGAGGTTTCCCGGAGCAGGAGTGTCAAATCATCGATCCACGTGCCACAGAACTAAGGAACGCAAAGTAAACGATGAAAAAGTCTTATTTTATGAAATTAATGATTCTATTTTAGTACATACAATTGAAAATCTATTTTTTTTAAAGAAACCATAAATAATATAATGTTATTTAATGAAAGTAGAATAGATCATCCTTCTAAAAAATTTGAACTTAGCATAATCCGACCATGTCCGATCCTAATAAGATCATATGGGCCTCCATAGTTTTTACGAGAAATGGATGTTAGCCACTTGCTCAACCTATTAGGTCCATACTCTGACTCATAAATAAATTTAAAAACAATATGTGTCCTTGTCAGACTCAGGATTCTAACCTGGGACCCACGACGCTATATGTCGACGCTTAAGCCGTGCGGCCATCACAGAAAATGTTAAAAAAACTCTATATAGAAGAGCCTAATTGTATGAAATTGAAGCAAAACAACTCTTGTTTACTTATTAAGTTAGCTACGACCACCTACTAGAATTGTTACGCCTAATTTAGTTACCTACCAAGGCCTGAACAAAAACGAACCATAAGTGCGAGTGAGTAAGCATTCAACATGCTTATATATTATCCGCTCTATGTGTTAGTGTTTATAGATAGAATTTCTACGGCTGAATTCAATATTTTTTGTAAAGGTCGCCGGTAAATATGGATTTGATTCATTCATTTGAAAACTGAGAGCACGTGTAGCTGAAATACATTGTTTTTGTGTTAATTATACTGTTAGTGATAATTATTTTTAGTTATTTTAGTAGAACATGTGGTTAACTATGTTGTGTTTAAATTTGGTAGCCGTACTGAGAGGCAGCACGATGGTATAACGTTTCATAGTTGAGTTAATAATAATATAATTGAGGTTATGTGCGTTATACCTACGCAAGAAAGACGGCATCATTTTTCCGAAAATAGGCGCTCTTACTCTGAGTTACCTACCTATTTTCTTCTGTCCTCTCCTTTCCGATACAATATCTTACCGTGAACTATATGGCATATTGTATACGTACAAATTTCTTGATACCACAAATAATACATATTTCAAAACAATATTATTTACATACTCGCTACACTAATTATGTATTTTAGTAAATTGGTCGAATATAAATAGGGGTATTTTTAGTTTTCCAATAGATTTAATCCCAAAACTATTTGTTCTAAAAGTAGACTTTACGCTAGAATTAACACTTGAACTATAAAGTATAGTAATACTTACGTGCCCTGCAATCACGCGATGTCAAAGGCTATAAAAAGGTTTTCTACTGCCACTCTACATTTTAACACTCAGGGAAACTTATCGATTTTCTACTGTTGCTTGTTTTGTGAAGTAGATTAATTTGCTTCCCCGCTTTTCTTTCTGAGTTCCTGGTTCGGATTCTTAACAAAAGAAACGGAACGCTAGTCAATCATATGAACTTTACTACACCTGATGTCTTGCTAATAATAAATAACTACATAATATATTATATAACTACATATACATTGATCAAAGTGTTTTTTTACAATATTAATATTATATTATATATTATGTGGCTGTATAGACGCAACCTCAAAATACCTTGTAATACCTTGAGAACTGAGTAGTTCTACATTGTATCAAATCTAGATAAATGTCGTTCAAATTAGGAGAAGACAAAGCTATAACACTCCCCAACCAGTGTTGCCAATTTAGTGTTTTTCGTGCCAGATCTATCATTTCTCGATAAGCATCTAGCTTGCAAAAAATGCATCTAGCTTATGGCGTTTTTATTAGCATGTTTTGATGCTGTCAATAACTTCAAATGTGCTAGATATTTAGTTTTTAAAATGGAACATGTTTTACTCATCATCTCCGACGCAAAAACGTTACGAAAAATAGACGTAGAATAACTACAGACGCGCAGCCCGCCCGATTACTTACGCACGCCAATTATTTTCATTTTACATTCAGTAGCCTACATATGGTCTACATTCTGTATGACTGTTCCTCTGTTATTATTACTTCTTTGGTTTTATTATTGTAATTACATAATTTTCAAAAAAGTAAAATTATTTGAATCCTTTGGATTCGGTTAAAATAAATTTTCTTTCGAATTTGGACAACCAGAATTCAGAGAATCAGTAGGCAAAGCATGTTCCATGTTTAATAATTTTAGCCGTCAGGGTTTAAGTAACCATCATCTGATGGGTCCAGGGAGGCAGATACTCGTATTTAATGAAGGTAGGTCGGTAACAACAACATCAAACAATAGGAGCATTCTTGGCTTTATAGTAAAATAATGGCATCAAATATTATAATTTAATGTATGTTTAGTCATGTGTCATCGGATTGACGATTACCGGAGATTCCACTCTCTGTTATTACCTAATTATTACTTATCGTGAGTTGTTAGATGAATTTATTATTTTTCGTCAATTTTGAGACGAGTTTCTGAGAAAATGTGGTGTGATTTTTATCCATATAGGCAGTCATCTTTTTTCAATTTTTTACACTTTTTTCAATTGGTAAAAAAGGTAATTATATAAATTTTATTTTCACAAAATCTAACGTTTTTTCCTGCCAAATAGTTTGTTTTCGTACCCCATCTGGCATGTTTTAGTCAACGACAGTTGGCAACACTGTCCCCAACTTGTCATCAAATAAAATCTCAAAAAAACATAACAGAGGACGACAACCGCATTTCGCGGCTTAAGAACCTCCGTAATTAATACGAGTGTTACTCAACCGAACTGTTCCTTGTATCAGATAACCACCATTAGGGGTTGCCACTATAATAAGAAGAATATTGTATATTATAGTAGGCAGTAGACTACTTACGTCATAACGCCCTCAGATCTTTTCAACACCCACAGGGGGATGGTAGCGCCCACTTTGGGAAACTATGCAAAGGATAGTTTTTTTTTAGATGACTAAATTCGATGTTTATTTGTGGTTGTCATATAATGCCATTGTTTAATAATAATTATTGTATCATATTTTATGAGTCAGTTGCAGTATTACGAAATCGCTTATTATAAAAATATGTAAAACGGGTAAAAAAATAAACTAATTAGCAAAAAAACTGTAGATTTAATTACAATAAAAAATCGAAACTAACAATAATTATTGATGATTAAAATCCATCTAAAGAAGTTGTGACTATGTTTATCAGTCAGCCATAGAAACAATAATTAATTAGAAACGGCCTTTCTAACAGATATTATTTTTAGTCTTACAATAAAATTTGGGAAATTTCCCTTATGTTCATTCATCCTCATAAAAAATGAATTTTAAAAATATCCTACGTGAAATCAAGTAGGCAGTAAATGTAGTCATCAGAAAACAAAACCTATCGTTTGATGACAACTATAAAGCTTTTTGCGACATTAAAAAACGCTAATTTTACTATACATTCTGTGAAAACACCTAAGACAATTAATATTATAATGTCCGCGTCCGGAAATTTGTACGTATGCAGTTCGCCGTATCACACTTCACCATAAATTTTGTATCGAAAATATATGGTTGTATATTGACCGTCCAACCTCTTTGAGTCGTATAGTACTGAGATAAAATTCATGTCTTATTAAAACACGGTTATTATCGGTTTACATGAAGCCAGCGACAAACAAATTTTAGAAAAAGCCGATATACTGGAGTATTTGTTAAGTTAGGTAAGGTTTCTATTCTTAAAGGAACATTATTGTGTGAAATGCTCCACGAACAACGCGTACTTTCTTCATAGAGATAAAGCTTAGAGCGAACTGTGCTAAGGTAAAATGTAATATGTACGTATACAATTTGAAACTATCTCGCCTCGAACCTGTGACCACTTGATTCGCGGATTACGCTCTACCAACTAAATGATGTGCGTCATATCAAATTACGTCGAAATTAATTAATACTTTTTACATTTTTAGAGTACTTCACAAATTACATTAATTTTAGTAGTGTGGTATCTGTATTGTAAATTAAAGCATCGATTAACTTAATAACTAACCGGTGTCAGGATTTCTCTAAATTTTAGTTATAACGTATTTGCACTTGTTAATAATTAAATATTTTTTTTATTCAACGAATAAATAATGGTACATTCTCAAATCGTATGAATTATTCGTTTAATAAAAAAATATTTGTTTGATTTACTGTTACAATAATATGTCGGAAGCAACGTTTGTGGTTATGACAATAGACTAACTATAGGACAAAGACATAGTATTTAGGTAGATATATATACAACATGTTGTATAATATAATAACATGTCTTGCAAAATAAATTAATATTATATCATTCAGCAGATAACCTTGTCTTGTGGTCGAGGCGATAACCTTTTCGCGTTATTTTGGTTGAAACTTGATTCTAACTTATACGTTATTATTATCATTTTACCATTTAATAAACTAATTTTAATGAGTTTAAAAAGTTTTCACTTTATTTGCATCAAAATATTGAAGAAATTACGCATCTCAAAAGAGTTTGATAGTAATATTTTTTAATATAAATTATCTGTAATACCAACGAAAAAAATATATTTAAATAATAAATAAACAATATTTTTTATAAAAATTATAAATATTTACTATACAAAACTTTTTTGTTTCTATTCCGTTGTAAAAAGAAATGTTTGTGAAAGGAATGTAAGTGCGCTAGGTTTCAGTTTGAATAGTAAGAACAACTTCAGTATTATAATAATCTATAGTATATACCAGTGGCGAGGAGCGAAGGTAGGCTGTCAATATCCGCCATATATAGTGCACAACTTTGTTAGTCATACGAAAGACTACAATGGTGTTCGTTAGTTTTTAAAAATAAATTAAACCCTGCCTAAGCCAAACCATAATAGTTTTGGTATACTTTGGGCGATACGACAAAATTGAGGACAATTTTTCATTCATACGTATTAATTGTTTTCGTTGGATTAATAATACATATCTATTACACATTGGCTATTTTTTTAAATTCATTAATCCCCGCCTAAACCAAACCTAATAAATACACAATATTATTATATCTATAAAATATTCAAAGTTATGTATAACTTAATTGCATCATTTTAAATATTTTATAGATAGGCAAGTATTTTTTTTACTATCATCTATTATGGCTTGGTTTCGCAGGGTTTAAATGAATTTCAAAAACTAACCATCTGTAAATGGAAGTCTTATTTCAATGAAAACAAATACCTACGTATGACAAAATTTGGTGTGTACTATTTATATCGGATCTTAACAGCCTACCTCCACCCTTAGCCACTGATCTATACTCTATTCTCTATAGCAGTTGTGCCGAACCTATGACACGCGAAAGAATCTTAGATGAAATCAATTTTATAAAATAAATTTGCATAAGAGATTTTTGACCATTCTTCATCACACTTGCAATATTGGGCTTGGGTTGGCCAGACGGTCGTCGTTTGTTCATATTAATGAACAAAAATATTTTGGTTTAAACGATTTGTCAACAATAAATGTTTTTGGATGGTCATGTTTTTATTTTAAATGTATGGCAGTCGCATTTAAATATATGTTCAATGGAACGTTTTTAAGTTGTTAAATTTCTAATAAAAGCAAGTACAGTCGAACTTAGTTATTACGAGGAAGATAGGACCGACTGAATTTTCTCGTTATAAGCGTTACTCGTTATATCAGAGAATAGGTATTTTTAAATGACCGATCACATAACACAAAAAGTCGTAATTCAAACAAAAATACACAATTAGTATTTTTCCCCGACACAAGCATGGCATTCATAAACTACAAAAGAAGTTGTTTATTGTAATGAACGCTGGTAGGTGCCTACATACTTCACAAACCTTGGATTTTTTTTCAACCATATGCGTGGATACTTTTTCAATTTTGTCGGCGGAAACACCAATTAGGTAGATACTTCGACACTTAACTAGTGTCATAAACGTATTCCGAACCCGGCGGCATCCTGTCCGATCGGATTTTATTGCTTAGGGTCTAAATGTTTTTAAACGATCGACACATTAACAGATTTAAGTAATACAACTTTTGACGATATTTTAGCTCGATATATCCGATAAGGAGCTCGTTATAAAAGTGAATAAATGTATGAAGAAAATCATAAACTAAAATTTCAATGAATGTTTCCTCGTTACATCCAAGATCTCGATATATGCGTTATCGTAATAACCGAGCTCTACTGAATATTGTGTAATGGTGTAGTCAATATCTCATATACAAAGCCCCTCATAGAGACTTTAGTTTCCATATATGAAATATATTATACACATTTGTTCGTAGGTAGTCGAGAAGAATGGCGGCTTTGCGTGCCTCACGCCATTTGCAATGGGGGAGGCCGAACAAGATGGCCGCTCCAGATAAGGGTTGCCAACACAACAGACGCCTGTGACACAACTTAAGAGGCAGGCGTTCTAGTAAAGAACTGACGGCATTATTTACATTTATTATTGATAAATTAGACCATGATATCAATTTATATTAGATTTAAGGCATTGTGTTTTGATGTAGGTATGCAATTTGTGCGATGAAATTTACTTCAAAACTTTCTCAAAAGAAAATAGATACCTATATTAAATCAAAGATGTTGACATAACCTTTTTATATAGAGATACAGCCTACATATATACTTATATACGTTTCAATATAACGTCCGATTCGCCCAATTAATTAATTAGATTATATACATGGTTCTATGTGTGAATATTGCCAAAATGAATAAGTACCTACTTAAATTCATTGGATTGGCATATCAAAGCTGATAATTGAATATAAAAGAGAGATACCTACTCTTTCGACAATTTTATGTTGGCTTTATTTAGGTATGGTCCCAAATATTGAAGCTCGGTCTGATATAAGTAAATAAAAAGGATTTCAAGTTGTACACATTTATATTTTTATAAAAATCGATGTTTTTTTAAAATAGACATAAAAAATATTAAAACTTTGAATTAGTCAAAAATCGCTTTGGCGAAGTTTAGAAAACTTAATAAACTAAATTTTAATAAGAAATATGACCATAAAATATATGTAATAATAAGATGGGGTCCTGCGACAAATTCACATTTTATTACATTTTTTACAATTGTAAGTTAAGCTTTGACTTAAAATACTAAATATTTTTATTTTTCATATTTTCAGATATTTATTTATCAATTAATACAGTTGAAATTGTAAATTATCAAAAAAAAATGTCTCAAATTGCAAGCTTCGTATTTTTTCCGCCAGGTGCCTCTCGTAAATAAAGACATCGGCTTAACGGACTACCTTTACCCCTCGTCACTGCATTATCTAGATAAGTATTTAATTATTTTGAAATTATCTTATCAGCGTAGAAAACAGTAATAATTATCTAGATATAATAAATTCTTTAGATAATCTTTCGTACAAAGTATTATCGTTATACTTACGTACGTATATTTAGAAAAACAAATTTCTATATATTATATTCTCTCAATATTGATAAGATTATATTTAATATTATAAGTACAAAGAAATTCTATGAATATTTTCAACATTATAATATATTTATAGCGAACACTATTTAAGACATGATTTATATATATTTTTTAATTAATATTCGTCTAGAATAACTACTAAGCATTGAGTTAAATTTAACAGTTATATTGTGTAATAAATTACATGATAAATTGATGTGGTTAGAGCATAATGGAAACAACTACTACACTGATGTCCATCTATCTAATAATAAAATTGTCTATTATGTTGATTTGTTCGGTAATAGTTTAAAAAAATCTGGAACATAGTTAACGGACGGTTAGAGACAGGCATGCATGCACTAGTTGGAGGTGGCACATTCTAAAGGGCGGCAAATAAAGGAACGAATGTAAATATTTTATTGTTACAACTTTCAACAGTATTTTGTGGAAATTAGGTCGTTTAATTTATGTAATATAAACGTCAAGTGATAACGTGTAAAATTTCTCCATTTGATAAAGTAGATGTAGATACCACTAATGAATTTGCATATAAGTTGGGATTTAAAATATATTAAAAGTTTGCCTAGTGACGTTTTATTGTGAACCAATATAGATGAAACATGTACGGCTCATAGATATTTAGATGCGGTGATCGGCGGGCCGGTATAGGAATGAACAATTCGTAGGAGTTTCTACGGTCCTGGCGACTTCGACTCGCAGCCCGAGAAGCATGCAACTTGTCGATTGCAACGGTAGATGTTTTTTTCAAACTAAAGAGTCGTATTCAACCAATCTGCGGAGCTCCATTTGGCACCGTGTGTTTTGTGAATTACGATGACGTCACATCGACGTATTCGACACGCTCGCGACTGCGAGACTAGTTTTTATGTGAAAGCCGGCTATATCTGGCTAATTCTACTTTCCACACAGTTGAGGGCGTTCGCAAACATCTATTATTACTATTTTGGGTTACTTTTGGAACAACGTGTTTTATAAATTAAAATTGTCATACCTTGTAATTCTGTTTTACTCATACGGAGACATTCATAGAGCAGAGAAATGTGGCTTACCTGTAATAAAAAGAAAAAAGTATTAATATTATATAAGTACGACATTCAATATAGATAAATATTATAAAAAAATTAATAAAATGTATTAAATAATTCAATATATTTTATGGATTAGTCTTTCATTTACGTGATAAAATTCGATTATAATGATCAGGGGAAAAATGCGTAATATTTCAATCGGTATTCAACTTCAAGTTCATTTTAAACAAAAGAAAGTTTATTATGTTAATGTCGCCATCTTTCGGTATTATGTATCGATCACATACGCGATGCTTGTGATAATTCATCTAGATATTCTAAATAATAATGATTTAGTATAATTTGTTACATATCCAATATTGAAGCTATGCGTTTTTTTGCAATCAGTTATAGCTATGTTTTCATTATAATGTAAATGTTTTAGTTCCTGTACAAGGCACAATACAATAGCTAAATATGAAAGTAATCACAACCGTTCAAAAGGGAGGCTCCAAACTGTCTAAAATATTTGCTTTTCTAATCTACGGTAAACGGTTGCAAGATGAAGCATAATAGACAAATTATAATAATACACACATATACGTGGTCGTAGGATTTTTGAAGTGTTACACTTCTTTTGGGGCATTTGGTAGAGATTGAAATTGAGAGCTACGCGCGCACACTGTTATGAAAGTGCACGACAGTATGAAGTTAGCTGCGAATCATTCAGCTGTATACAAACGCAAGTTTGATAGTAGAATTGTTCCATTGCCTAGGCAACGAATTTATCATTGTCGGTCATATGCAATTCCTTACGTAAACAAACGATTAAACGTCAGAGTGACAGCTGTTACTTTAAAAATAAAAACAACGATAAATAATTACATAATTTAGTAATATAAGTTAAAATGTATAGAAATAAACCAACGGTGCTCCAATAAGCGGCCATTTTTCTTGAGTGAGTAATTTAACAAGATAATTAAGAGCTGATCGAAGAATCTAGGTTATCACAAGTTTTGTTTTTGTTTTGTTACACCAAAGAAGTATAACTTCTAACGCGCGTACATAAGTACACACACCAATTTTTTTGAAGTACCTACGTACACGATACGAATTTTATCTAATTATAATTGTAGATTTTTCTCAATTTGACTTATTTTGTTATTTAGAAAGTTTTACTTGACATAATAATATGATTTATAGACTTATAATTATTATAATTAAAGGTGTTTATCGAAGGGGCCTCAAAATGACTAAAACCACTACTGCATTATATATTATAGATGAGGTTCGGTTCAACGTCTTAATGCAGTATGCACCTACCTGAAAAGATAGTCGAAATAAGGAAAATTCAATTCAAAAAGCAACAGGGTTCATTCAAAGCACAAAAACCTCTAATTTAATAAGTTACTCTATTGTCTATTTAACAGGTAAAAATAAATAAAACAAATTTTTGGGTTGCCATTAATCAACGCAGAAGCTACCGTGTCAAAACTTTAAAAAATGGTAACATCGCGACTACATAATTTAGTATTTTAATGTTACTTTCTGTTGTTCGCGGTATTTTTGATTTTTCTAGAAATGATAGGGTCGGACTATATTATATTATTAATTCTGTGAACCTTGAATCGTTGGCCTCTGGGCATCGAGGTGATGCGGTTCGTCGGTCGAATAATGAATTTATAATGGGACCCTTAAAAAGCAAAACAAAGTCGATATTTTTCGATCCTATCTTATCTAAAAATAGTATTTCGCTTTTTTGAAAGCTGCTCTTGGACCCTTGGCTTGTAATTTCGGTGAAAACAAATATATGTTAATTATAACGTCTTGCCGAAATGTTGTATCGTGATGTTAAGCCTATTTCTGTCCGGATTTATAATTCGACATTTATTTTAATATAGACGTATCCTAAATTCTCAAGTTTTTCAAATTCGAAATTTGAAATTCAATACAAAACAAAACAAAAACCTTTACCTTAAACAAAAGACAAGCGTTTTTGAAAAAAATGACGTTTCTCACGGTATTGTCAATAGCTAATTTAAATATTTCATAACTAACCTAACCTGAAAACAATATTATATTAACATTATCGAATTTTCGTGGAGTACCTATTTTATTGACAAGGATTTATTAATATTTTTAAGTTTTGACTGACATTTCAGACTAATACAGAAAAGAAAAACCTAACCTAACATAATTCAACCTACCCCAAACTAATATCACCTCATATTTTATTCTTAGTTTGTGATAATGGTGCATCAAAATGTATACAGATTTCAAATTTTCGAATTCAAAAATTCAAAGGATCGAAAAGCCGATGCGCCGACAGAAAAAGGTATTTATTATAATTGTCTACATAGAATAAACAGTTTTTATAAAAAAAAAATATATAAAAGCTCATGTCCACCTCTGCGGCACAAATATAAATTTTATTAATTTGAAAAAAATGGCGTAATCCTGTTAGTGCGAAAATTTTCTCAGCAGTAAGTATTGTATGTATTAGTTTTGTTTTTAAATATTTTCAATTTTGCCATTCTCTGGACGTTCGTAATTCTAAAATCAATTAAATTCAATGAAAAGAGTTTAGTGCATAGTGATATTAGGATTGGACAACTAACTAATTGTTTGACAGTCCCAGCTGTATAACAACCGAAGATTCTTTTGAAGACGCTCGACTAAGACTAGGTATGGTGCAAAGCAAATTATTTAGTAGTAATATTTAGTTTAGAGTAAATAATCCTTGACTAAAATACAAGACAGAGTAAAAATAATTGTCCTCAACGGTCGATATCCATGAATTCTTAAAGTAAAGTTTGATCTAAAAACGTAAACATAGCCCTGATAATTTGATACAGTTCTTATATATACAATATATATATCAAAGACAAATTAATATATATGTGCGGTTAAATAAAAAAAGTGAAAAGGTTTATTATCTTGTGAAAAATTAACACGTGAAAATAGCAATGTATTTTTAGATCGATATAAAATATAATGTATTTATATATATCTAGAATGTATTATAATAGCCGAATATATTCAGGCCGTAGCACTACATTACGAAATACGATGGCAGTGTCAGTTATTGATTATCTTCGAACCTGTTCACAAGAAATGAAAATTTTCGATTGTGTATGTATTCCGTTGAAATTATTACCATTTATGTCAATATGCATCAATCACAGTTTATCATATTTCATTAAGTATGTATGATAAGTTGCTAAGTAACTGTCACTGCCATCGCAGTTTATAGTTTCGTGTCACGGCCTAACTATTACAGTGGGTATTATATTATAGTAAACATAATAGGTAGGTTAGGTTATTTTAAGGAATACATTAGTTATTTAATTATTTCTTTTACTTTGTTAACTGTCAATTCATGGTAGAACTGCATTGTATTGGGACATTTTCAGAAAAAGTCCCTCTGAGACGGACGAACCCGGCCCAAATTTATTTATTAAAGTGGAATAAAAAAAATTGCGTTTTATTAAATCAAACAACAATTGAAGCGCCTAGTTTCAAAAGCCCCTAAAACGGTTTTTGAACATTTTTTGAGATAGATACGTATTTCGATGGATATTTTTGTTACGTATCTCTATTATGGCCAAAGATTAAACTTTATAAAACGCCAAAAACCGTGAATACGTATGATCAAAAATTAGGGTAAATTTCAAAACCCGCTAAAATGGATGGGTGTACTTTTCAAAGCCAAAATACTCTTTAGAATGTAATGAATTAAAAAATAAATACATAAAGTTCACAGATTTAATAGATATAATTTTTTCACATTTTTCTCAAAACTACCTAAAATAGTTTTTCTCATTTTTCTCAGAACTACTTAAAACCGTTTTAGGTGCTTTTGAAACTAGGCGCTTCAGTTATTTTATTATCTTATTTAAAAGAAAAAACATTATTGTTATTGTATACATTAAAAAAATAATGAGCAATAAAAAAACACCTGCAGGTTATTGGCCCATAGTGAAAATTCTGACACCTAGAGGGCTACGAAAAGGTCGACTATTCTAATGCACTTTGCGAGATCAAAAAAAGACAAATGGATGCATTTTTAATAAGCCGCCAAAGAATATTAAAATATTATCTTTCCCACTGCGATTCTTTTCAATGAAGCGACTGAATAAAAAAATCACTTAGCTATATTTAATTGCCAACAGATTTGTTTTGTTTTTGTAGTCGAGAAAAAACACTTCTTTTGAAAGGTAGACAGTTACGTCGATACAGTAATGTGTAGTGCAGAATATAGTACTGCCAACGAAAGCTCAGTAGCAATCTACAACTAAAATTCAACATGTATGTAATGCAAAAATTTTAGCTGGTATTACTATATCATAATTAATTATATGAAATTCTTTTAAGCAGAAATGTGGCTACACAATGAGCAAGACATTTTGTTTTCATGGGGAGATATTTCTCTTAAAATGTGTGATTTTTGAACATTCTTTTCGATACGCGAAAGCAAAGGTATTGACTTCGTTCTTGGTAGAATAAGTAAATTTACTTGCAATTTTATTTTCACAATATCTAGCGTTTTTTCCTGCCAAATAGCTTGTGTTCGTACCCCGTCTGGCATTTTTTCGTCAACGACAGTTGGCATCACTGGGTACGGATCTGTTGCTGTAAGTGTAAACGGACCTTTATTGTAAAGGTCAGAAATAAATATTATGTCCCGATATATACCTATTATATTATAGTTAATAGAGCGTTTCTATTATTTTGATATAAGGAAAATGTAATGTTTTTGCAGATACCAAAGTATGAATTCGCCAAATTGCCGTCATTATGCTAATTTCGCATTGTAATAAGTACGTGGAATTGATGATCTTAATCCGACAGTAAGTTTTCCCGTCTATTCTTTAGACTAGAGAGGTATAATGTCCTACAAACAGTATTAGAACAGATATATTATATGTTAAATAATAAGAAACCGAAATTCTTAAATCTTATATTATATTCAGTGTGCACTGAATAAAAAAATATATTCGCAACTGCAAGACGTCATTAATTAATTTGGTGAACACTTGACGCCATCTATAAATCACGTAGGTAGGTACTATCATTACCAGGGAACACGAAAATAATGAGAAGTGGGGTTCTTGTGTGTTAAAAAGTAATATGTTATTTTCAATATTTACATCTACATCATTATAATATGCTTTAACGTTTGTCACTACTGTCTACTGAATTATTTGTTAGGTTAAGTTAGGTTAGATTAGGTTTTCATTCTATAATTCATGAATTTTGCCAAAATCGGCCATGAAAATTGCATTAATTTTCATATTGAATCTAATAAAATTTGAGAGAATATAGTACATAATATACGGTAATCTTTTTCCGATAGAAAGCTCACGACAATTTACATGTAACCATTATTATCAACAAAATATCTTTTTAATATAGCAAATTCTCTCTTGTCGTGACTTGAAGGAACTTTTCATATATGTACCTAATAATATGTAAGTCTTTGTTTTGGGATCATTAAATGGAGATAAAGGGTTGAAAACTACAAATCACTTAAGAGCGACCGCAACAATAAATAAAAAAATAAACTAAACAAAAGTTGTATTTAAAAGATTGATTTGTTTATAAGCAAGGGTCTAATTTATAATCCTTAAAAAAACAATGTATTACCTACCAATTTTATTGCTACTTCTCCAGGATAAAATATTTTTCTTAAGTGTTTTAAAATACGTCTCAATAAAATTGCAAACATTTAAATACACGCTTAGGTTATTTGCATGTATATGTGTGATTCGTTTCCAAAGTCACTTTAGCAATTATTATTACTAAATAATTTTGAAACGAATATGTATTTATTTTGCTTATTTTTAGTTTTATGACGTATAAATAATATAAATGTACCAGAAAATTTTTAAAAATAACAGTACTGTTAAGAACACCAAGGAAAAGAGGACCTCTAGTATCGACATATGGATAGCGATCGTCAGACACAAGAAGATAGCTGAGGATTGGAAGAATAAAAGCGCACTCTGACCAAGTTGAACGAATCGACTTCTGATAATCGATAACTGTATATTGGGATTTCTTCTAAAATTTTTTTTTTTTTTTTGACCATGTCCGATCCTGATTGTATTGACAGATTTTGATTTTTACGAGAAAATGGATGTCAGCCACTTGCTCAACCTATTAGGTCCATACCCTGACACACACAAATTGAAAAACAATATTTGTACTTGCCAGACCCAGGATTCGAACCTGGGACCTACGGCTTTATAGTCCAACGCTTATGCCGCGCGGCCACCGTCAGTTTACGGGAAGCCAGGCGGGAACCACGCTAATTTTCACAGCCGATTTTGGCAACATTCATGAATAATTCAAGAATGAAAACCTAACTTAACCCAGTGCCGAAGGGTTGAGGTAGGCTGTTAAGATCCGCCATAAATAGTGCACACTGAACTTTATCAGTCATGCGTACTTGTTTTCATTGTATTAAGACTAGAATTTACGGTTGCTATTGGTTAGTTTTTAAATTTCAACTAAACCCTGTGAGAGACAAGCCATAATAGATAATAGTTAAAAAATCTCTAAAATATCAAAATTATACAATTAAATCACACATACCTCTGGATATTTTATAGATAGAATAATATTTTTTTAACTATTATAAATTGGTTTAGGCAGGGTTTAATGCACTTAAAAAATGAACCAACAATATGTGTAATATGTAAGTAAGTACTTATTATTAATTCAATGAAAACAAATAAGTATGAATGAAAAAGTGTGCACAATTTTGTCGTATCTCCCAAAGTATACCAAAACTATTATGGTTTGGTTTAGGCAGGTTTAATTGATTTTTGAAAACTAACCAATACCATCTTTAAATTGTAGTCAAAGTTCAATAAAAACAAATACGTACGACTAACAAAGCTTACTGTGCACTATTTATCGCGGATCTTAACAGCCTACCTCCACCCTTCGCTACTGATTAACCTAACCTAACAAATAATCCAGTATATCGGATGTTTTCAAAATTTGTTTGCTTTCCTTAAGCCGACAAAAACCAAAATATTATGTTATTATTTCTTTATTTAATATTAATGTGTTTAGTGTTTGAAGGGATGCCTGTAAATCGGAAATATTAGCAATTATTAATTAAGATATTACAAAACTGTTTTGCGAATTATTTTATTTTAAAATTAATAACGGACTGCAACTTCGATCATTTG
This sequence comes from Rhyacophila brunnea, assembly GCF_057557595.1. Taxonomy (NCBI): domain Eukaryota; kingdom Metazoa; phylum Arthropoda; class Insecta; order Trichoptera; family Rhyacophilidae; genus Rhyacophila; species Rhyacophila brunnea. The sequence goes on along the minus strand of NW_028232904.1, from coordinate 9,162,642 downwards.
CAATAGTCGTCTATTATACCTATACGCGAATAAAATAATTAAAGGGCATGTGGTCAGGAAAACGTTATTAATAATTATATGAAATTGTCTTTAATCTGCCTGAAACCGGTGCATCATTTTGATCTGGCCCATAGTATTATCCTTGTACATATTATTATTAACTGTTTCACTGCAGTATAATCTGCCCTCGTAAATATTGGCGAAAAACACCGACAAGAAATGCCTCGAGGTTGTAATTTTTTTGTGTTTGTTTTTTCACAGCGGGAAATTTGAATGTGTTTTTGTTCCCTTCGAGTATTTTTTAATTGGTAACACTGCAAATATTCGATAGTATCCTTATAGTAATTACTCTAAAATCTCTTGTATAACACACTAATTTGTTATAATTTAAACGCTGGAAGTGATTATTCTTCTTCTTCCACCCTGTCACGACCTAACATTGGGGCATAGGGCAAGCACAACTTCGTGCCACTTCCCTCGGTCCATCGCCAACTCTTGCGCCTCCCGCTATGTCAGACCTGCAGCACGTAGGCCGCTCCTGTAGCACCGCAGGGTGAGGGAGGGCCGGCCACGATGACGGAACCCTTGATGCTGTGCCACAAGGGTACGAAGTGTCGCACTCTTTGGTGGCATCCGGAATACGTGTCCCAACCACGTAAAGCGCCTCTTCGTGATAACCTCAATCACCGAAGGCTGTTGTGTCTGTTCACGAACTTGGATGTTTGTAACGCGGTCGTACTAATGTACCCCTATGATTATATGCGAATATAATGCTATACAATAAAGATTCATTAAAATTTTCCAAGCATTTTGGCTACATAAAATATTGTTTATAGCATATCCCGACGAATTAATTGATTTTAAAAGAAATTTGTATCAGGCGTATCTAAAATAATACAAAACGAAAAAAAATCGGGATCGGCTTTCAAGAAGAAGCGTCACGGATTAATGACAATACGAACATGGTGTGCCGTATGCTTTTTTTTGGGATCAATCTAAATATATTCAATTTAAGCGACCCATCCCTTTTAAACCTTGATATTTCATATCATCATATACCTTTGGTCAGCGACCTCCAATTTTTTATATTTCATTTTATCGGTGATGATCACGGTCGTATCATTAGAACACAATGCTGTGTTTAAATTAATGTAATAATAAAAACATTTTTTTATGTTTTATGTCCGATCCTAATAGAATTATATGGGCCTCCACAGATTGGAAGTTTGTATATACCAGATTTTTGTTTTTTGAAGAGAAATTGATACTAGCCACTCGCTAAACCTATTAGGTAAATACTCTGCAAACATAGATAGAAAAAAAATGTGTATTGTGTCAGACCCAGGATTTGAACCTGGGACCCACGAAATTATAAGCTGATGACTAAGGCGCTTGGTCATCGTGGGCTAAAACGCTTTACGCTTTAAAATAAATATACATCTCCACTAAGAGACGTTTTTATAGTACGATTATAAGAGAAGATTTTACTCAGTCTAATGTGCTATTATTTAAGGTCGAAAATATAGGGTATCTTTTCGAGTTAATATTAATAATTAACAATCTTTAACCTACAAACGCCGCACGGCTTAAGCGTCGGCCTACAGCGTCGTTCATGTCCAGGTTCGAATCCTCGGTCTGGCAACTAAACATATTGTTTTTCTATTTGTGTATGAGTCAAAATATGTACCTAATAGGCTGACATCCATTTATCGTAAAAAACAAAAATCTGTTATTACAAACATCCACTCTGTGGAGGCCTAAATGATATTGTTGGGATCGAACATGGTCAGAAGAATAGTCTTTAAACTTTATACGAAAGATAGCAATTATCCAATAGTGACGAAAATGTTGATTTTAATGCTGGGACAAAATATACTTATTGAAATACTTCATCTATATTATATATCATCCATTTTTCACATGTTTTAAATATAATATTTTATTTTATTTTCAGTTACTATTCACTGAATCCACTCACAAATTTAGCAATTCCTAGAGTCATCAATATAAAAATGTATCTGACGTGTTGTTCCGATGGCACCGAATAACCTGGAGAAATTGGTGGTTTTGGATAGCCTCCCGGGAAGGCGAAAGAGATGTAAATCGTCGGCACGCTGGAGCAACCTAGTGAAGGAGCTCACTTGAGGCTGCATTCACTCTGAGAGATTCGATACATGACAATAATATTATGTTGTCAAAATCGGAATTTCTGTTTGAAAGTAATGTTGTGTCGAGATCTGGTATCTCGTGGTGCAGTGCGTAAGGCGCTGCCCTTCCATCCCGGAGTTCTGAGTTCAATCCCGGTGAGGTCAAAATATATTTACATAATCTAATATGTAAATTCCTCAAGCCTGGAAGTCTTACCACTATTATTGGGCTTCACGGCCTGTTGTGGTGTTTAATAAAGAAACTAATAAAAAAAAATATAACGTAACGTGGTGCCACAGACAGGATTGAATAGAATTTACTAGTAACTAGTTCAGTAAGATATACGTATTTTTTTCACTAATTCGAAAATTCATTTAAAGTGTTTATGCAACAGTGTTTTATGAGACTGGAATATTATTAGATTAATTAATTAATTTATTTATTTTATTTATTTAGAAAAAGAGTATTACGGCATTACAGCGATTGGCCAATGCACCATAATACATAATAAATACAAAATTATAAAAATATCTTAATTACAAATAACAACTAATATAACAAGAAAGTAGAAAAGACAGCATGTGTATATGTGAATATTAAAAAAAACATGATAATAATATATATACAATTATAAATTTAACCTATTTAACACGTCCACAAACATTATATAGTTAATAAAAAATAAATCAACGTTTACGGTGCCATCAAATAAGTTAATTGCACGATACACAGCATCATAAAACATAACATCTGTCCTGCGACGAGGTATCTTGAAGACCGTAGAGCTACGAGAAGGCTACGAGTGATATTGGTGGGAACATGAAAATTAATATTTGCCAGTATATACGGATTGGAAATGAACCCACGAAGAAGTAAAAAGAAATGCTTTAAAAGAACAATCACTCTTCGGGTAGACAGGGATTGCATTGGTAGTATACCCTGAAGAAAACGAGTCGGGAAATTCATTTTATTATCATTATCGTAAGGAAAGAACGCGTATGTTCTTAAGTAGAGAAATTTACGAAATCTATTGTGGACTCGATCCAACTTAACACAATGCTTACGGGCCCTTTTAATATTGTCTGGATGGGACCTATTAGGACTCCAAATAATGCTGGCATATTCAAGAATACTCAACACAAATGATACGATTATACGATATACGAATTAATATTGTAGTTTTCAAGGAAAAGATTATCATTACACAGGTAACCTTTCGCGATAGTTACCACCTACTAATTAAATAATTTTATATTTGTTTAATTATTTACAAAAGGCGGACCCTTTAAAGGCATGATTAAGTTCATTACAAAACTAAATCTAAAACAAATATATGCCGAGCGTGTTTTTTTTACAATCAATGCCAGGTAAATATAGAGTAAATTAATGGGTTTTTTTTTAAGATAATGCACCATTATCTTGTAAGATATTTACTGATTTGTAAACATATTAGGTATTTGTATAGTGTATTTTGGATTTTACGATAATACTATTAAGTACTTTAGGGGTCATTCCTATACGTATAACGTCACATACTAAGTGATGCAGAAGGTCTGATATAATGACGTCATGATTTCTAATGAAAGGGGTGGAGGTGTTGAAGTAAATATGACGTCATGAAACCAATAGAATAATAACTCATTTTTTCTAAGAATGAAAATATTCCATGATAACATTATACTGAAATCGATTATTATAAACTAATTTGTTGTTTTACGAATAGTGGTGTTGGAGAATTTGACGTAATTTCAAAAGGGTTCGAATATTTTCTAAAAAAAGTGGGAGACAGTGGCGTAGATGATACAAACGTACACTGACGGTATCTATTAATTAGGTAATGCATACAGTCACACGATAACGCCTTGTGGATGCGATACATCGCAGTGACTCGTAGGTGAGTACCCCAGCATAGCTACACAGGCCAAGTCTTCGTCGATATAATCATAACGCGGAGTGTCTGGGTAAGTAGTAGGCGGAGTTAGAGCGGAATTCAGTGACAGTGGGCCGCTGTAGACTTTCCAAACTCCGTAGCGAGTCGCATTTGGCCGTCATCTCACCCACACTCAAGACCACATTACATATAATCAACATAACATGACCAGTACAATCAACATAAAAAACTGTCATTTTATATTATTAATACTGTCGACCGAGGGTACTTGATGGAATTTGAATTTAAATTCTAATGTATTTAAGTATTATACTATTCCATTATTGAGTCATTTTTATCACTATACGCGCGCACAGTGTGAATTTTAGTCTGCATTTACCATCGGTGAGTGCGCATAGTGCCTGAAGATGCCAAAAGGAAAAAGTCGGGTCGCAAAAAACGACTCAAATGTAAATAAGTTATAACTATACAAATAGTACAAAACTTAAATCCAGTAGAAGTTCAGTCATTAAAATAATTATAATGGATTCGATTTTTTTTTCTTTTTCAGTCCACATTTTATGAATGATTTGATCTCTTTTAACATACGCACTGGCGTTGAGTGGGCAAGGTAAATTTTTAGTATGTACTTGCTTAATTACAAATTAGTTATTATTATGATAATAATCTTTCGCTTGAAATTAAAATTGTCCACTATTTATAGTAATATTCCAATTCTTGGAGGAGCCATGTGGTGTTCATTATGCTCCAACTAAGGGGCAGACATGACATGTCCAACAAGAGGAAGATACTGGAAGATACTCGAAATATAAATACACCATTTTCATCGGTACTGTTTATTTATTTACTTTGTTGATTTTCGTCATTAAAACCGGAATAACCAGTCGTGATTTGCGGTGAGCAATGAATACCTACGTCATTAAATTCACTATCGTGGTGAGTCATTCTCATTACCCATTAGGTATTGACAGTCAATCGGAAATTGAAGGTTTAGTACAGCTAACGTTTATTATTTTAATTCATTCAAGTTTCCATTGAAACGTAATAATAAATATATTGATTATTTTTAATACATTATTAATTATATTCGTGATTGGGTAGATATTCCAGGCCCTGATGCGTAGAACCTCGATACCATGTAAAACTAACTAACTATGAAAACTCTGTATATAGAATAAATGCAATGATAGATAGTAAAACAAACACTTATCACCATGGCAACGCCGTTTACCTCAATAATTAGAACATTTTTTTTAAATCACGATTTTAAAGGTCAAAGCTGCACAATATAAAATTGATTTTTCTTTTGACCATCTCCGATCCGAAGAAGATCATATAGGACTCCACAGAGTGAAGGTTTGTATTAACAGTTTTTTGTTTGCCACTTTCTTAACATAATTATTAGGTCCATACTCTTTCTCCAAACACACATTGAAAAACAATATGTGCATTTTCCAGAACAAGGATTCAAACCTGGGACCCACGACAATATTAGCCGACGCGTTAGCCGTTAGGCCACCGTGGACCGTTTAGGTAACTATAAATCAACTGAAAAGGTAACACGGTCATCGTTTTCATTTATATTATTATTCTCAAAATAATCCATTGATTAAAAAATTAAATGCTTGAAAATGTTTCATTTTTTTTATTGGTGTTTGTGTAGATAATCAGTACTTTTAATATACAATATTTCTAACTACACCAACTGTCAATTTTGTTTGAACACAATTATTATAGGTACCTATGTCGTTTACCTATTAGTTATTATTTCTTATTGTTATATTGTATTATGTGGATTGGCAATTCTGTGGTATTATAGTGTCGAGTAGATTAATTTAAAAAAGACTCATTTATTGATAATAGATCCGAGTTTCGAAATATGTACGCATGTTTATCTCATTGTGAGATGTTGTATCAGAAATATATGACCGTATAATATTGAGATGAAATTTGTATATAAATAAAAGACTCACAAAAAGCTTCCGGAATACAAGAGAAAGACAAGAGTACAAAAGTAAGTAAATTGTAAATAGAATCATATTCTATTTATATAAAATTCTGGTTGGTGAAGTATCAAGTCATGCCTTCTATCAAGTCAAAATCTGATAATCATGAGCGTTATAACTGTTATCAGATATTTTATAGTTATCTGATTAATGTTCTTATTGAATCTAATAAAATTGTAACATTACTGTCTGCAACGCTCCACGAAAAACGCGTATTTTTGCAATGACGAAAATAAATGTACAATATAATAGGTACAATTTACATGTAACCATACTGTGCTATGGGTATTGGTAATTATAAGGTATTATGTTGACATATTTACTTACATAGTTTAAAAAATACTTATTTATTGATAATAATATCATTTCAAATAAATACAATCAATGATATTTACTATGTTCACGCATGGTTAAACACAGCACGAGTTCATGAACACGGTGATTAAACAAAATAACCAGGTGGGTATTGTATCGTTTTAATGATTATTGATAACGTATTACTGAACATTTTTGTTGTGATTCAATATTTTTTAAACAAACTTTCATTATCAATAAATAAATATAAGATAATCTTTGGTCTATTGCGAGAGTCAGTGACAGGTATTATTGATATGATTAGGTTATTTGTATAATGTGTAAGTGTATTTAAGGGCGGACTGATTGTGGTTTTTTGACGTCAATTAAAACATAATTATTATGTGTGCTAAAGGAAAAGGGAGATAATTATTAATTAAGGGATAAAATTAATACTTTACAGAAGAGCTAAAAGTTTTGGATAACTTTCTATAGAGACGTATATTTTTTCATTGTGATTGTTTCTGTATACTTAACTCCCCTTTTAATCAAGCCTATGACTTGTCCCTTTTATCTTATTGTACATAGAATATAATTTAGGGTTAAAGAAATATAAGTACGCCGGTGATCAATGGCGAATGGTGACTTTGGAACGAGGTAGGCTGTGGAGATCGGAGAAAAATAACACGCGCCTTGTCAGGTATATTAAATGAAACCGTTTATTTTGACAGGAAATAAGAATATAATACGATATTACTACTGATGAATAGATACACACTAATTCAATTAAATTTTAATACTGACCAACTACTGACGAGATAAGATTGAGTAATGAATTTAATGCAATGGATAATTATAATGTGTAGCACTTTTAAAGAAGAGAGGACCATAATATACATATGTAGTATATTTCTGAGATGTCAAAGTATCTATAAATTCTTAATTTTTTAAATTTATTTGTTGAAAAAATAGTTTATTATTAGATGGGATAAATTAAACTTTAATTTATTCAAGATTTAATTCACAATTTGTATTTAAAAATCCAACATTAAATATACATAATTCAGAAACATATAATACGTTAAGACTATAATTTGGAGAGATCCTGACGCTAGTTAAGAATCAAGGTAAAAACAAACCCACAAACATCATTCAAACCATAAACCCCGGTAATCATTAAAAGATATTATTAGACTATTAATTAATTTCATCGTAATTAAGTAGGGTGCGTTGACTAAATTGCAGTGGCGAAGGGTGACTTTTTGAAAGAGGTAGGCTGTGGAGATCTAACAAAAAGAGCACACTTGTCAGGTATACTTACGAGAAAAATAATACGATATTACTAGTAACTAAGTAGTACATATGAATAGGTACACGCCAATAACAACGACATATCAATACATTTATACACATCAAAAATCATTCCATAAAATTTCTTTTTATTTTTATAAACAATCTTTATTTATTAACATGCAATTAAACGCCATAGAAATTATTTTTAAAAATTTAATTATATAATTATTTGGACAAGTCATGCCAACAATATTATGCGCGAAGGTTTTAGGCTCTGCGATATTAGCCTACCATATGTCGTACATTTCGATAGACTGACTGAGGTTACGTGACGTTAAGTCCATACGAAAAAATATCACAATTCCTTCACAAATAATTGACACGTTATGTAGGTACGTGCGTGCTGTGATATATTTTTTTAAACCTTTGAAGACTATGTATTATATAATGTAATCTGTATGATATAATGTAATCTACATAAATACAACATCTGTCGGCAAATTAAATTATTTTTATAGAATATAAAATAATCAATGATTATATAAATAGGCATGTCAATATACAATTTAAAAATATTTTTCTTCAGAAGGCTTTAAATAATCGCCTAGTATGGAGTCTTCGCCACTGCTAAATTGGTAGAGTTCGAGTTCAGTCCGGTATCAAGTTTCTGAGGTGTTTCCAAAGTATGTAAATAATACAATCTACATAAGTTGAAACCGAGACGATATTTGACAAAAAAAAATAAAGGTAACATCAGAGATTCGGAGTGAAGTAGTGGACAAAATTAATAGTGTTTCGCCTGTCAGTAGGGCCCCTCGCGAGCATCAGAGCCTTCAAAATTCAATACTTTTTATTGTTCAAAGGATATTTAAACATTCTTCTCACGTTTAAATAAAGTCGTTGATCTTAGAATTGCAATGCAGAAAGGCATAACTTTTTGTATTATGGAGAGTTATTCAGCAAAGGGTTTTATTTTATGTCAAAGACCTTTAAATTATTTTTTTTAATATACCTACAAACGAGCAACGAAAACAGACGTGCACAAATAGTATTTGGAGGGGATCCATTGTAACTTCACATGAATTTCTTTGACCTATTTCTCTCATACGTCCATAGTCAAAGTGTCACCTAGTTCGACATTTTGGTTCTTGTCGGTTTACAGGAAGCCAGCGGTAAACAAATTTTGAAAATAGCCGATATACTGAATTATTTTTTTGGTTAGGTTAGGTTTACATTCTTGAATTCATGAATTTTTCCAAATGAAAATTAGTCTGGCCTCCTGTAAACCGACATTTATAAAGACCTACTCACCAGTAGCGAAGGGTGGAAGTAGGCTGTTAAGATCCGCCATAAAAAGTGTACATTAAACTTTGTTAGTCATACGTATTTGTGTTTATTGAACTAAGGCTACAATTTACAGATGGTATTGGTTAGTTTTTAAAAATCAATTTTAAGCCCTGCCTTACCAAACCATAATAATTTTGGTATATTTTGGGCGATAAGACAAAATTGTGCACACTTTTTCATTCATACTTATTTGTTTTCGTTGGATTAAGAATACATATTACACATATTGTTGGTTCATTTTTTTTAAATTCATGAAACCCTGCCCAAACCAAACTATAATGGATAAAAATATTATTCTATCCATAAAATATTAAACTTTATTTGCATAATTTTAGATACTTTATAGATAGACGAGTATTTTTCTACTTCTATCTACTATGGCTTGGTTTTCTCAGGGTTTAATTGAATTTAAAAAAAACTAACAAAACATACCATCAACTCAGAATAATAATTAGAGAATTTGCACGAAATCTACTCTCATAATATATTGGTAGTGTTAAATTTAGGTAGTTGGAGATCTGTGGCGCTAACGGTGATGGAAACACTAATGAAGTGACCGCATCGAAACCGCCACTGCTCTCAAAAGTTATAATATTTGTACTCGTTCCTTTATTCGCATCCCTTTATAATATGCCGTCCCTGTGCAACGCATGATCCGCCTACCCGTAGCGTCACTGATTTTGCTAACATCAAATTCCATCAAGTACCCTCGATCGATAGGTATTAATATTATATTAATTTTATTACTCATACCCATTGTCTTTGAAAGTGTCGATTGATTCATAAAAAATACGCAGCGATACGTCGGATAGTAAAGTTGTGTTTATGAATATGAGCGGATCTTATCGATAACTGAGTACCTACGCCTATTTAGGGCAAGACCATGGAAAATTATATTGTTCACAGTTTCATAGGCACAAAGCATGTACCCATGTGTCATAGACTGTAGGTACGCTTTTTATCGAATTTATCGCACGTATGTGACAGTATGTATATGTTATCTTATCGCGGTGCTTCGTTATCTATATTATGTCGTACTTACTTACCTATGTCGTTATCTCAATTTTTTTTATAATTTACGCCAAACTCTTTATGAATACTTTGGAATATGTAGATATTACGTATAGCTATTTGGATAATATTGCTGACTTGTCTTTGCAAACTATCTTAAAGACTTCCAGGATAGAATGCAGGAGCTTGCAAATGAAAGCTATAAAGCTTTGTTGAAGTATAATTTTTTTTATCCAATATTGATGCAGCTATGCACCCACGTGTCCTTTGATTAAATGTACATGACGTAAAGTTAGGGGTGCTTATGGAACAGGGAGCACAGAAGCAAAATGTAAAACTGTAGTAAATAACAAAAGCTAATCCAAAACTGTCAACCGATCTTAGTAAAGGGATGACGCCGCAATATAATTCAATACAAATATCCTTAGTGGCGACCAGGTTGAACGGTCCGATGGACCCAATAGACGGCTGCAATTTATACCAGTGACCAGTGGCGAGGGGTGGAGGTAGGCTGTTAAGATTCGACATAAATAGTGCATACTAAGCTTACTAAGCATACTAAGAAATACTTATTTGTTTTCATTGAACAAATAATACAATTTGAAGATTGTGCTGTTTAGTTTTAAAAATTAATTAAACCCTGGCTCAACCAAACCATAATTGATTAGGTATGCTATGGGCGATCCGACAAAAATAGTGCACACTTTTTCAGTCATACATATTTGTTTTCGTTGAATTAAGAATATATATTATTACAAATGGTGTTGGTTAGTTTTTTTTTTAAATCATTGCCCTGCCTATGCCAAACCATAATCGATTAAAAATATTCTGCAATCCATAAAATATATAAAACTATGTATAGTTTAGTGGTATAATTTTAGATATTTTATATTTTATAGATAAACGAGTATTTTTGACTGTTATCCAATATGATTTGGGTTAGACAGGGTTTAATTGAATTTTAAAAACTAATAAACACTATCTATAGTATTGTAGTCTTAGTTCAATGAAATCGACTAATTTTGACTGACAAAGTTTAGTAGATATGCACTATTTATGTTGGATCTTAACAGCCTACCTCCACCCTTCGCCACTGCCAGTGACACACAGAAAGAAATGGCCATTAATGGTCCTATAATGAATTTAGTCCAGGGAACACATAATATATACGATATAATAGGGTACGGATCTCCGATCGCAAGTGTGGATAAATATGGGATAAGTCCACGTTAAAAAATAAGTACGCCTGTCTCATAAATATGTATTAAAGTTTGTCACGTAATAATAACGCGTATTCAATAGTGTATGACAGACGCGCTTTGACCTAACGTAATAAAGTCAAACCTGCTTAAAAATGACTGTCACATTCGGTAGAGCAAGCCAGTTCCCATTAATTTTGTGTTCCCTGATTTAGTCCGATTTTATTCTGTTTTTTTAACAGCCGGTTCGATAATGGTCAACATTTTTAACACCGGTTTGCGCGATTCGTCCATATAACAACAATGCTTATATTGTAACTTACATAAATGCGTTTGTAGTAATTTAACTGACTGAACAAACAAGTACATACTTACTATAGTCACATTATTACGTTATGTTACCAAGGTTTTGTTAGTTATAAGGCCATATAATTGATACTAGGAGAGTCAAGGGCTTGAAGATGTAACCGTCTGCTTATCACACTTAATTATACAGTTAAGCATCTAATAAACAAACAAGCTATGTATTTCAGAAGCACCTTTAATTCTTATTAAGTCATTAATGGTATAGTCATGGTATTAAGTGGACTCAAGGCTCAACGTAAAGCAGAGGTAAACACGATCGACTTTTGATCGGTGGCTGGCGCCTTGATATATCATGTAGTAGATAGATATACGCAATGTGGGAAATATAATATATAATATATTATATGTGCCAGTAGCTAGAATGCCTGTTAAAGGCCTATGAGTAACCGGAAAAAAGTGCTATGACTGTCAAACGTAAGGGACTTGAATTATGTTTCATGATTATTTCATTTAACAATAGTATTTTCTGAATATAAAAATATTCTATTTAACTAGGTATTTTGCAATAAAAAAAATTACTATTTACATGATCAAACCTTGAATCGTGACTCTAGTAGCAGCCTTTTTAGTATAAAGAAAAGGCTGCTCGATAAACGCTTTCTCGCCCATACAATTTTGAATATTATTCGTGACGTCATCGTCGTATTTGCTTTAAATTTTGAATGCGTGTAAGTAAAGGCTATGATAATTAAAATTTCATTACCTACATAATATCATTTCCCTTCATTTCGACCATATCCGATCCTAATAGGATCATATGGGCCTCCACAGAGTAGAGTTTTATATTAACAGATTTTGTTTTTTACGAGAAATGGATCTCAACTAGGGATTCCAATCCCGGGATCCCGAATCCCGGTATCCCGGGATCCCGAGCTATTTTCGATACCTATGAATCCCGGGTTTGATAAACATAATCCCGGGATTTCGGGATTGATTTGTTTTATCAATTTTTATGGAAAATAAAATAAAAACGAAAATATAACAAAAAAAAATCTTTTAATAAAGAATAACTACATTATAAATAAACTGAGTTTGAATGAAGTTTGATTTATACCCATGTGTAGGTCGCCGATTCATTTTATTTTTTCACATAAATTATTAAAAATGAGAAAGATTGGAAAAAAACAATGCTTCACACTTTTAACAAAGTAATTCCGCCATGATAGCATACGTTTTACGGCAGTTTCATATTTGGCTGACTAATTAGATTTATGAAGCGGAAAGGCCATAAGTACACCATGATTATTTGCTTTATTATTTTAAATCTCTCTAATCCATTCATTATGTCTTTACTATCAGAAACAGCAATCTCATATTAAATTCACATTATTATTTATATAACAATATTATTTACTCCATTAAACTTGTGTATTTCCAAGATTGAATGTATACAATATTAAAAATAAATGTCTTAAATAGTATAAATTATACTAGATTTATTTTTGACCAACTTTCTTAATGTTATTTGTAAATATAAAAATTTTGTATTAACAATGGAAAAAATGTCAATCCCGGGACCACTCCCGGGATCCCGGGATTGTCAACTTGTAATCCCGAAATCCCGGGATCAGAATTTTGGCTCGGGATTGGATTCCCTAATCTCAACCACTTGCTCAACCTATTAGGTCCATACCCTGACTCACACACAAATTAAAAAACAATATGTGTACTTGCCAGACCCAGAATTCGAACCTGGGACCCACGGCGTTATAGTCCAACGCTTAAGCCGCGCGGCCACCGTGGATGTTTTACTTGGGTTTTTACTGCGAATAAAATAAATAAATGAGAGATTCTCATAAATAAATATTATCTTATTACATATTGTCTATCGCGGACCGGATAACCTGAAGAGACTGGTGATTTTGGGTGGCCTCCACTGAAGGCGAAGCAGAAGAAGAGCGTCTGCGCACTGGAGCGACCAAGTGAAAGACCTAACTGGGGGCACCATTCATTCTGCCTTGAGAGAAGCGGAAGATCAAGAATGATGAAAAGTCTTGGTCGCTCAAAGGATGCCAAAATTAAAAAGTGGTCAAGATCCTCAGTCATGAGTGTACGACCAAGAAGAAGAAAATATGTGTAGGGTTTCCCAGAAATTTTACAAAACGTTTCAAAGCTTCCGTCAAATAAAAAATATGGTTACATGTAAGTTGTACGTATACAGTTCATCGTAGGACACTTATTCGTACGCCGCAGTACGTGAAACATGAATTCGTATAACATTTTATCAAATGACGAGTTCTTCGTTGAACATTTCACCGTGGAATACATTTGTACGTATCTTACAAAATGCGGCGATAGTTTGCAAATAGTACTGTCCTAATTAGATTAACCTTAACCTAACCTAACCTCGTAAAGACATCTCCACATGTTGTAGCATACGTAAAAATATACTCCACGGTGAAATGTTCAACGAAGAACTCGTCATTTGATTAAATGTTACACGAACTCATGTTTCACGTACTGCGGCGCACGAATAAGTGTCCTGCGGTGAACTGTTTACGTACAAATTTCCGGATATGAAAAATATTGGGAACCACTGCTACAGTTAATAATGTATGAATGAATAAATTACATCTGTAGTTGCAGCAAATCCCTAAACCTCGCAGAAATGATTAGTTACGCTAATATGTATTACTATTAACATTTTAGTTAAATAGCAGAACTCCGCCGCCGATCCGGCATTTAATCAAGCAACAAGTGCACGGCGCGAGCCCATCACCGGTTTCGCTCCGTTGCACGCACACAATGATGGTGAAACATTCGGGCGGTCACTTTTGTTGGCAAACGGACACTGTGACGTATTCCGGCGATTTGACAAATTAAGCGGCTATCAGAATCTGTGCGCTGAGTTATTTGTACCGCGCTATTAATCTTTCACGAATTGTGTGAAATGTAGAATATATACCACTAACATAAGGCCTATGTCAGTTAGTGGCGAAGGGTAGAGATAGGCTGTTGAGATCTGACATAAATAGTACACATTAAACTTTGTTAGTTATACGTATTTGTTTTTATTGAACTAATACTATAATTTACAGATGGTGTTGGTGAGTTTTTAAAAATCAAGTAAACCCTGCCTAAACCAAACCTTAATAGTTTGGGTATATTTTGGGCGATACAACAAAATTGTGCACACTTTTTCATTCGTACTTATTTGTTTTCGTTGGATTAAGAATACATATTACACTTATAGTTGGTTTATTTATTATTTTTCATTAAGTCCTACCTAAACCAAACTATAATAGATAAAAAGTATTATGCTATCTATAAAATATCCAAAATTATGTATGAATTAATCGCATAATTTTAGATATTTTATAGATAGACGAGTATTTTTTTTTACTATTATCTATTATGGCTTGGTTTTCGCAGGGATTAATTGAATTTTAAAAACTAACTAACACCATCTGTAAATTGTAGTCATATTTCAATGAAAACAAATACGTATGACTGATAAAGTTTAGTGTGCACTATGTATGGTGGATGTTAACAGCCTACCTCCACCCTTCGCCACTGATGTCAGTGGTAGACCCTTGGTACTCAATAATTGGTGCAATCGTCTGAAGCATCCAATACTCGCTTTAATAATCAAGACTGCGCGGACGACACAAATGAACACTGACGACTATGATAAGTATAACCGTTACGTTATGTGCATTATGTAACCACTTGTTTATTTATTTATTTATTTATTTATTTATTTAGGAATACAAAACATTGTGGACATAACAAATCTAAATTCAAGACGTACACAACATGAGATTTACATTATAAGTCATGGTGGAACTGCATTGTATTATTTGATTAATTATTTGTTTAATTAAATAAAACACAATTTTATAGTTGGGTTTCGGGAATTTCCCGATGGGAATTCTCGAGTAATTTTCGAGATTTTCCATCCCGAATCTCGAGAATTGATTAATATTTCAGAAAATCCCGGATCTCGAGAATCTTTTCTCGGGATTCAGGATTTCTTTACTATCAAATTTACCTAATATTAATTGAAAAAACTATTTTCTACATGAAAAAAGTGGACAGGAAACACAAAATGTTCAAAGACTGATCGGGCATTTAACACAATAATTAAGCCAACGTCGACTCAAAATGAGCGCAATTTTTGCAACATTAGGGAATTTTGTGTCTCGGAAGCGTACGCGATTGTCAGACGCAGCGATTGACAGTCGTGTTTTTTAAATACTATTTTAATAGGTAATATTTTGAATTATTTTTGTTTTCCTACTTCTATTTTGTTTGTCTTCTTACATAAATAAAAAAAAACATATTTTTTTGGAATTTGTCTGTTTTTTCACTGATTTTAGGATTTTTACACGTTTTTTTTTTAAATTTCCTGATATCTCGAGAATTCTTTTCTGAAAATCCCGAATCTCGAGATTGAGATTTTCTCGGGAAATACCCAACTCTAGTTATAAGTACTATAAGATTGTGTTTTATTTAATTAAACAAATAATTAATCAAATAACCACTTATGGTTATCGCTAGACTGAAAGTGCACAGTGTCTGTGTATGGGATATATACCCAGTGGCCTCTAGTGGTAGTCCAGGCGCTGGATTTTCATCCAGCTTCGATTCCCAGTAAAACCAAAACTAATAAACACTATCTATAGTATTGTAATCTTAGTTCAATGAAAACGACTAATTTTTACTGACAAAGTTTAGTAGGTATGCATTGTTTGTGTTGGATCTTAACAGCCTTCCTCCACCAATCGCCACTACCAGTGACACACAGAAATAAATGGTCATTAATGGTCCCTAATGAATTTAGTCCAGGGAACATATAATATATACGGTATTATAGGGTACAGGGTACGGATCTCCGATCTTAAGTGTGGATAAATATGGGATAAATCCACGTTAAAAAATAAGTACGCCTGTCTCACTTATGTTTATCGCTAGACTGAAAGTGCACAGTGTCTGTGTATGGGATATAATATACCTGGTGGCCTCTAGTAGTAGTCCAGGCGCTGGATTTTCATCCAGCTTCGATTCCCAGTAAAGTCACAAAATATTTATGTAATTCTCTAAAAGTCTGGGTGTTTGTTTAACTTATATTAGGTACTAACTACACTACTGTCATTGGGTCTCATGACCTGTTGTAGTCTTAAAAAAATAAACAATGCTTTACTATTCAACCCAACAGACTGAACTAAAAATTTGTATAAAAAAATAACACCAAGAATTCATTCATATTATAATATTTCTTTCTTAGAATCATTTCAATAAATTACTATCATTTTTTTTATTTATAATATTTACAAATCATTAACTACTTTATAAATTGTTCTTCAATCTATTATCTTGTTAAATTGTTATTTACCTTAATAGGTGTATTAGAAAAACTTGTAATGAAAAATAAAAAAAAACAATAAGTATTTAGAAGCATTCTACAGAAATCGTGATATTTTATTCATACCGAATATGTTATTATTTTTGCCTCTGTTAATCGGCGGTTTTTTATTTAATTTACGTCATATTCTTAGATACTAAATATTTAATTCATTTGATATATATATTATCATCATATATAGAATATAATATATTTAATCGAACGCAATATAACATTGAGAAGGCGGCTCTCGTGGTACAGTGCGTAAGGCAATGGCCCTCCATCCGGGAGCTCTGGGTTCGATCCCGATGACGACACAATATATTTATGTGATTTTCTAAAGGCCTGGGTATTTGTGATTCAAAATTACTCTGTACTAGTACCTTGTACGAAAAGGCAAGGACATTTAAAATATATATACATAATTATATAATATTGAGGTTATCCTAATGTAAATTAATAAAAATCAGATTCAGTCTGACAGGACTAAATCCATATTAAAGGTTTGAAACTTGTTTTTTTGACCATGTCCGATCTTAATACTTGCTACACACACTCATTTTTTATGAAAATGTAAAAATATTGCTACATATTCTTTTGGTTGAGGGATTTTAGGGATTTGAAACAAGTTATGTTGACCCGGATGCATTCATATATCAGTGAAGGTAAACTTTTATTTATTATTCTCTTTTAGACATCCTCTTTAAAACACCGTTTGGTCTACAATTCAATTACTACCGTTTCATGTCAAAAATATTTGGTAATTTTCAATCCATGATACCTAGACAGATTTCAGTAATTTAGATTTAAAACACTACTATTTCCACTCGAAAAATGTTGAAAATATTTGCGATTACTTCATTAATAATTGTGCAGTACGACAATTGCAGCCATTAGTATTAGATGCACTTTGCAATGTTTCAGTCACGTAACGATTGGGGAATCATCTGCCCTGAGAGAAGCGAATTCGGAATGTTGGGTAATGAATACTCGTACAAAATGACACATCGATTTTTGACATATGAAAATATGAAACGAGAAGTGCTCTTTAAAATTAAGACGGGTGCTTTCCAAGATAAACTTTCATTATTTTCGTTGTAAATGGCGTGCAATATGTTGTGCAGTAACCTTAAATTGCCCCTAAATATACCTTATCTCTTGCTATTCAATACATTGTCAATGTTTCAGAAATAACCTCATAGAATATAGATAGACCTTAATTGGGTGTATTAGAATATAGAATAGTGCGCGTTATTCCTAAATCCTACAAACTCCTCCTCGTTGACCGTCTGCATCGATTTTCATCGCGCATAATATAATTGTACCCAAGATGCACGCGCAAACTCTAAACACCAATTTCCTAAATAATGGACAATAAGTGTTTAGTGATATTCTATGCATTGCGGACTTATAAATTAATCTAAAACACAGTTAAATTTAGATAATCACTGACATATCTTCTATTTCACTATAGTAAGCATGTCGAAGGCATCGATGGAAAAAACATACACATTTCATTGATATTTGCGAGGAGCATTAACCATTTCCAAATAGATTACGTGCATAAGGTACCATAAGGAACAACACGTAACCTTTACGTATTACTTAATTTGTATGTGTACACTTAAATCCTGCCGCAGAAGTAAGATAAAGAGAATATGTGAATTCCCGCGCCTTAAACTGAGGCGTAGATTCCTTATACGTTGGCGCAATATTTTTTGTACATATAGCAAGAGAATAGTTTGATGGTAATTTCAATTTTCGCCCAAAGAATACCACAATTTATCATTGGGTATACCTTTGTTATGAGGAAAAACTGAAAAAAAAATGTTTATAATTTATAACGTCTCTGTCTTCAACTAAGTATAATTCGTTTATTTAAAAATGTTAAAAAGAGAGTGTAGTAGATCAGTGCCAGATTTGATACTGGATGGTAGATCACAGCTTACTTGAAATTGAACATGTCTGTAGTCTTATTGTATCCATCTACTATAGCATTAATTAAAATGTCTGCAATGTCTCATGTGACCTTCTAAGATCTCACCTGTGATTCTTTCTGACCTTTACATGTCAGGTGTAGGTACCTATACGTTTCGTTGTATAACATAATTTTATAAATCGCGGTAAATGACTAACTTACAATACGACCTACAGTAAAGCTTATTCACAGCACGAACGGACAGCAAGCAATCAAACAGTAATTTCATTATTAACTGTCAAAATACGTTTTTTTTAATTCGGCGCGAAATTTAAAATTAATCGTATTTTGATCGAAAAGCCATTACTATATTTATATTTATATTTTTATATAATTTGAAGTCGAAGAACTCAATTTCTGACTATAAATTGGTCTGATATGGATATATGTTTTCCGACTTATACATGGTGTAAACTGTAAATAATATTTTATGAAAATATTATCATCAATTAATTGCTTGTCCTCCGTAAAACCTTGATTAGTAATGTCAACATTGATAGAATGATAATTTTGTTCAACCGAATCGCTTCGAATGTTGGTAATATATTTCACTAGCGAGAGAGTCAGTTAAAATGGAAATATCATATATTCTTAAAATAATAGACAATATTGCTCATTCAACGTAAGTACCTACTTCCTTTTGCATAATAAATTGTGTTTATAGTTTTTTAATTATTCAACTGATTTTCTCTATGTTTTATAATATTATGTTTTTACGTCTAAAAATTATAATTTTTGATGCATGTAAAGTAAATAAATAAATACATGAATGAAGACTAATAGTTTTCTACATAAATCCTCGTGGATTATTTAAAAAAAAAAAATGACCATCCATGGTGAGGTGACCCCATATTTGGAGCACCAAATTGCCTAAATTTTTTTCCATTCCACCAAACGATAATAATGAAATATCTAAGTTTCATTATCTCGAAAAGAAAACCGACAACACCCATGTTTTTTTTATATTTTTTCTGGAAACCATATAATGTGAATATAGAGACCACATGTTCAGAGTACTGGACCGTCCCCAAATTTTAATAGAATGTTTTTTCATCTTTATATTACTTGTGTACAGAATTTTCTGGGTATACAGGAATTAAGCGTGACAGTAAAACTTAACAGAAAACGTTGCAGAGTTTAGCTTTTTTTTAATTGTAAATTTACCCTTGATATAACAGAAATCTTAAAACCATGAGAATTGCATAATAGATTAAAAAAGTGCATGTTGCAAATAATGCGGAAAGATTACAAAATACACTAATTGAAAAATATGCAGATAGCAGTACGCGAAGGATTAGAAACAAAATTATGTCGCTCGGTGAGTGGACAACTATTAGATGATGTCATTAAGTTTGGCAGATTTTCGTGACAGCAAAGAACTAGGGACCGACAGGAATGAAATAAGCCAGGGGAAACCTTCACACAGTAATGGATTAATCACAGCTGATCATGGTGATTATATAGATCCGATGTTTTACCAAAGTAATCACCATCTACATTCTACAATAACAATGAAATTTGATTAACTTGTAAGAAAATTATAATATATTAACACTTACCATTGCTTGTGAATCCGTGGATATTATCGGAGAAGCATTACTTGAAGATCCTGAGATGAGAATCAGCAAACTTCCCAGGAAGAAGAAGATGGGTCGTCCAAAATATACTAATTTGTTTCCTTCCATTTTGACTAAATTTGTTCGTATGGCACGTATCAAATTTATTAATAATTATACACACCAATATATGGACTGATATCTTTATCAACAAAAAAAAAATCGTTAGTTGGTATACTAATTTTATTTATATCATATATATTATGCACAACATACTAATATAGTGTATCTACTAATATTACATTCATCATGATGTATAACAGGCATGTCCAACGCGTCTATATGTAAATGTAAAAAACGTGCAGGTACATTCAGTTTAAAATATAATACGACTTCATTGTGTTCGTCTTACGTCATTGAAGTTAATGGCCTCACCAAACCACACCCGGTCTTAATCGGGAGTATCGCGGCACCCTACCTTTGGATGTGAAGCATATTTTTTATGACTAGGAATGTCTAAGGAGCAGTTACCCAAGACCAATGTCACCATGCACTCAACTGTGCTTTGACCTAATTTACATGACTTTAAATTAATGTACCCATGGGAGAGATGAGCACGTAGAGGCAAAATTAAAAACTGTCGTATGTAACAAATTAAAGCTAATACAAAACTGTCGAACATTCTAAATGAAGAGATCTTCACGTTGGCAGTACGACGCTGCAAATTTTCTAAATGAATGCAATACAATTGGCCTTTGTGGCGACCAGGTCGGACGGTCCGATGAGCTGCTGAACAGCTGGTTGAACCGACTTGAGTAGCTCTTCCCTTTCCGTATACATTTTAGGACATTCCCAGAGAACGTGTTTTGCATCCTGTATTTCTAGAGAGAAGATCAAATTTACTTGAAGTTGGACATGCCTGATGACAAATTATATATATATGTTATTGCAAACATACTTATTTTATAAAAATTAAACACTTGACTAGGCGATATAATATATCAGTATGTTTTTTTTTTAATTTGTGTTACTTTAGTGACCCTAAAATTGTATTGTAAATAATATTATTATGCCTACACGCAAATCCGTGAAACTTTCTCATTTAATTTTGACATTTTGAATTAGGTAATTTCATGTTAGATTCAATAGAATATTTTTTTTATACATTCTTAACGTAATTTTTTATTTATTCACAATCAAATAATTACTAATGTTTACTTTTAGATGGACTTTCATAGAATGGAGATTATATTAACAGACTATTAATTATGACTATGAAGGATGGTTATTAGCCCAAGACCTAAGAGTAAGGCCGTGATACGAAACTGTAAGCTTCGATGTAGTGCTATTTATTGCTGAAACTTCGAATGTATTAATTTGAACGAAATATGCAATCGAACGTCTTCATTTACTTATTGCAAACGTGTTACCGTATTGCATCTAAAGATTATCAATAACTATCGCTACGACTGTAATTCGCAATTCAATGTCACAGCCTGAATATAATCATTCTTGTTATTCTTCATTTGACCAAGCCTTTTAGTACTTGGTTTGGATTAAACACACATTGAAGCGAGAGACAGATGCTCTACCAACTATACTGCCGTAGAGCTAATATTTATTTAATTCTTTCCTAATCCTTTAAAAATTTCCATCGAGGGAGGCGCTACAGTGTCATCAAGAAATTTCATTTTTACATAGTCTTAACACACTGATTAAAAAATACATATTGATAAAAAAAAACGTTTCGATACGTCTTGACATCCGTAACTAGTTTGCTGTGTATAATGAATAATATTATGTATTAATAATAATATATTGTAATGCAAAATTTGTATCACAGCTAGGGATTGCAATTTATACCGGTATCCCAGTATTTTTCGAAACCGAAATACCGGTTTTAAAAATCAGACAATACCGATATTTTCTGTATTAAAAGTGGAAACAAAATGTATTAATTAACTTATAAGGTTTACTTAACAGGTCTGTATTTTTTTTGTCGGGAAGAAATTGCCAATAATTCAAGTACATACTACGTATGTATCTCTGCCGTATCTAACTTTTACCTATTTTTAAAGGTTTACATTTATATGTACATATTTAGCAGTGGCGAAGGGTGGAGATATGCTGTTAACATCCGCCGTAAATAGTGGACACTAAAGTTTGTCAGTCATACGTATTTGTTTTCATTGAAACAATACTCAAATTTACAGATGCTGTTGGTTAGTTTTTAAAAATCAATTAAACCCTACAAAAACCGAGCCATAATAGATAATAGTCAAAAAATACTCGTCTATCTATAAAATATCTAAAATTATGCAATTAAATCATAAATAACTATGGATACTTTATGATAGAATAATATTTTTTGTATATATTATAATTTTATTTTGATTAGGCAGGGTTTAATTTATTTTTAAAAACCACCATCTGTAAATTATTGTAGTCTTAGTTCAATAAAAACAAATACGTATGACTAACAAAGTTTAATTTGCACTATTCACAGCGGATCTTAACAGCCTACCTCCACCCTTCGTTACTGATATTTAGATATTTTTGCTGTAGAATATTAATATTTTAAAGATATATTTATTGGTAGATATATTTCACGAATACTGGTATTGGTATTTTCATTCGGTATTGCAATCCCTAATCATAGCCAATGTTGTAGTTAAATTTAATTTTTTTGGTTGATTAGGCAAGTTCACAGGTTCGAAATAACACATATATTATGATATGACGTTACGGTTTTGCCCGCGTTTTTTTTTTGGCAAAACGTTCCGAGAAGCAATGCGAGAATTTGCGTAAGTTAGTTTCTTACGAAAAAGCGTTGTAAAATAAAATTATGTTGTCGAGAAAAATAATATTACTCCGAGATACATTTTGTCACGATCTAATTGACATCTGGACTTTCGGCAGCCGATCGATAGACGATTACGTACGACTGCCGAATCGATTATTATCGGGTGCAAAAAAGAGTGAAAAATCGATTGTTTACTTTCGAATGCTGGTGTTATTGTGTAAACAATTTTAAAACTATGACTGCAAGACTCGACTCCCAAATTGAATAATTAATCTCTCCTTTATTTCTTAATTAATTTGAATACAATTAGTTGTAAAATTTCTGTTTAATTAAACGGTATTTTAATCAATTAATTAATTACAAAAATTCAACCACATTTTGAATTAAGAATATCGATTTACTAAACTCATATAGCTGGGATAAATTAAGATATATTTTATTATTACATTATTACAACGTTTTTATTAGCTCGTATACTTATTTGTCCAACTCTAAAGTGAATAATAATTGTGAAAAATAAACTTTTGTGAATAAGTAATTGAATGAACAATTAGTCATAGTTTAATAAAAATCAGGACATTAAGCTGTCTTCCGTTTAGAAAAAAAATTGTAATTATCAATTACAGACGCCATCTCATACTGGGTATGCTATTATCGAAACTAGTACTAATCTTTACGAAAACGATATTGTTAAAATTCATAATAATAAAATACATATACCTAATGCAAGTGCATTGAAAATACGATAACACTTAGTATGCAGTTGGACAGTGCAGTGCCACCCTTATAAAAAAATTATAAACAATTAGTGGGCAACACAATATTGTTAATTATTAAAATTGTATTGAAATTTCTGGCAAACTATTTAGTATTTCTGTATGGAAATACTCTACGATCTATTAATTTACTACATCTACGATATAATGGCCATAGATAATTATTATAAGTTTACAATATTAAAATACATATAATCATTGAAATCTTAACTCATTTAGTGCTGATAACGCGACTGGCGCGTTTGCATTAGATGACCTTTGGATACTATTAGCATGATGATTAAATAGTAAATAACTGGTCAGCAGTGGAAAGCCATTATATTATTTATATTATAAAATAAGACAAATTTAATCGTACTTAAACTACACATTAGAATAATGATTAGAAGTACATTTACGACAAATTTATTGTAGATTTATTTAAAAAAAAAAGTTTAGCCATCACTCTCAATAATAAAATAGATAATAGGTTTGCAAAATTTTGAAAAACCTTATAATAAACATACCCATAAGAAAAATCCTAGATTCGATGTTTCACTTTCCGAATGAGTGTTTTCAATAAAACTAAGCTGCAAATCTAATTGTTTTTTTCTTGAGAATAATTTCAAATTAGGAATTGCTTCATTTGTTAATGATGAAAATCATTTTTTCGACTGGATAAAAATCGGTAGGTATAATAACTTTATTTGGTAAAGTTTTTGTATCTTATATCGTCACTGTGATTAATGTGTAAGACCAAAAAAAAACAAAACCAAAACCTAATTGGACATACATAATTTTGTAAAACACTTCTTTCTAAAACAATCTTTTTTGAAAAAAGTAAGACACCCGGCAGGAATCGAACCTGCATCTCTTGGGTTTACACCCCATGCGCATTGTCCACTATGCTACAAGGTGACATACTAATTACGACAATTTTATCTATTCGCCCTTAATACCTGCTCATCAGCGCTATTCATTACTTTGGTTATAATATATTTTCTCAAAAAGGTTTAATTTTAAATTATGTATGTTCAATAATTAGAATGGTACAATCTTAAATCTTTTGAATTATTCGTTGAATAAAAGAAATAGTTAATTCAAAACCTAAGTATTTGTGGGTTACAGTAGGTTGTGTTAGGTTTTAGTTTGATTTTTGGTCTTCGATCACAGAAGCGATATGAAGTTACTCTTTATTTTTTGTAATTTATAGGTCACTATTTAATTATTGTAAAAAATTATAGTTTTTAAAAAAAATCACTTTTCACACTTCGTAGTTATTTTGTAGAACTGGCGTTATTTTTCCGAAAATCAAAGAAATTAAACTAATCTTTCTTTGTTATTCTGGCGAATTCGACTTTACGCGATTTCTAAAGCTAGTGTTAATTCGCAAATCCTAGCGCGCCGTCGGAATAGCCCTGTCGGCGCTCTGAGTGCGACGATAGGCAATGCGCTAGCAACACTGACTGACTGAAGTCTCGACGGAGGGAGCTTAATAATATATTATCGGAGGCCCGTGCGCTCGCCGGCGGTCCGCAAACTTTTCAAGACTGGCACCCCTCGAATAAAAACTAATTAAGTAAGTATTATGTAATTTTTTTATTTCACGATTACCGAACAATAACGTATACCGTTAATAGGTCGTGGTTCTTTAATCCCTGGTCTAACAAAATTAATATAATGTCTGGACCCAACGGGTTGAGCATGTCCACATCGAGTTGGAGAGATAATCGAAAAACACATTTCAGTTCAACTCCAAAATTGTAGTCTCAAATCTCAGAAATATTTGACTGAAGTTTAAGAGCATACGGCAAATAATTTTCAGCAATAGGTGGGACGTAATTTCGGCTGCGTTACCAGTTACCAGAGAGCGATAGTCGACCTGTTAGCACGTCAATTTGTTTTGTGATGGCGTCGGAAGAATTAATTCTTAAATAGCGTAAAGATGACTAATAAATGTTACATATTTACTCGAAAAACAAAACATGCCAATGAATATATTATTACTTAAATAACAATAAACATAACATGAAATGAACGCATGTTGAATTTTTATAACAAATAATGTTTTGTTCGTCACGCGTCGTTTGCACAATCTGCGCGTCGCGTAGTCACGATCGTTTTAGACCGTGCCTCAGCTGAAGTATAGCCTTATCAGAGAACGTTGCATTCTTGAATCTTGTGTATTTTTCATTGAATACACTTTCACACCCACGATGACCGAACAGCTTACGCGTCGCTTTATAATGCCGTGTGTCCCAAGCTCGAATCCCGTTTGTCGATTTGTGTTTGTGGACCTAATAGATTGGGCAAGTGACCAACATCTATTTCTCGTAAATAACATAAATCTGTTAATACAAACCACAACCCTATCCTATTATGATCGGACATGGTCGAAAGAAAGAAAGATACTTTACAAATCTTTTGGTTTCGTTTTGCGACATGACTAATTTTTAATATATAATTTGGGGGCGGTCCGGCACAAAATTACAACGTTCTTCACAAATGAACTAACTTGAATGTAAATAATTATATCCACGGAGTCGCCTCACGTATAAAGTACCCTTATCGATACTTTAATTTTTTTTCATAAAATAACATTATGCTGATTATATTTAATTGCACTTTTTTTAAATTTTCAAATTAGCTTATGATAAATAAATCGTATTTTGTCTTATTATATTATATTATTTTACCTAACTGTAGGTACTGTTGTATTTTATACACGCGTCGTTTTAAAATAAATATTAACAATAATTGCGAGTGAAAAAGCGTTCGGCACGATTATATCTCCGCAATATGAGTTAGAGTAAGATAGAATTTATACGGCTGAATTAAATATTTTTTGTACACGTCGCCGGTAAATAATGATTTGGACGACAACAGTCATTTAAAAAACTGCGACCACGTGTTGCTGAAATTCATTGTTTTTGTGTTAAATACAAAACTAGTGCTAATTATTTTTAAATATTATTGTATTTAAATTTGGTAGCCGTACTGAGAAGCAACATGATGGTATAACGTTTCATAGTTAAGGGGAGACATGCTCGTCGAAGGTCAAAATTGAGTTTTTATTGTATTTTCAAACCATGATCCTGGACACTCCTTAAACGTTGTAGATAATCTATTTATATAATTTTGAAGCCTTATTATCCTTTATAGTTATTTTAAACATTTGATGACTGCATAAACTATTTTTGTTACATAAAATAGTATTCTTTTAAACCTCTCGCTCTAATGTTTTAGAATATAGTCATATTTCGGTACATAACTGTGCAGTGGTGTTAAGATTTTTTACATTTATTAATTTTTAAACGCATTTATAAAACCATTAGTATAATTTATTACGAGATAATTTTTGTAAAATATTCACGATAAAAAATTATATTGATAATCTCTGTGATCCCAAATTTGACAAGAATTAGGCATTTTATTATTCAAAAAATCGGCAAGATTAACACATTTGAAGATAATTCTAAAGATACTTATTATAAGCTATGTTTTTGACCATTCAAGTGTTATAAACATCTTATGAATAATTATTGCTTTATAATAATTATTGACCTAAGAATAAGGTAGTGTTTTTTTGAAATACGCCATTTCTTTTGTCATTCCCCAGTGGTTAAGCTACAACATACGGCCGTAGCCATAAATTGAGAAACTATAATTAAAGTAGGGAGTAAAATTATGTTAACGCGCGTGTTTGAACATGTACCTAACCGATTTTTTTTTATTTTTTTTTAAACGGTACAAGTGTGATAAACATCTTATGAATAATGATTGCTTTATAATAATTATTGACCTAAGAATCAGGTAGTGTTTTTTTGAAATACGCCATTTCTTTTGTCATTCCCCAGTGGTTAAGCTACAACATACGGCCGTAGCCATAAATTGACAAACTATAATTGAAGTAGGGAGTAAAATGATATTGACGCGCGTGTTTGAACATGTACCGTTTAAAAAAAAATAAAAAAAAATCGGTTAGGTACATGTTCAAACACGCGCGTTAACATAATTTTACTCCCTACTTTAATTATAGTTTCTCAATTTATGGCTACGGCCGTATGTTGTAGCTTAACCACTGGGGAATGACAAAAGAAATGGCGTATTTCAAAAAAACACTACCTTATTCTTAGGTCAATAATTATTATAAAGCAATAATTATTCATAAGATGTTTATAACACTTGAATGGTCAAAAACATAGCTTATAATAAGTATCTTTAGAATTATCTTCAAATGTGTTAACCTTGCCGATTTTTTGAATAATAAAATGCCTAATTCTTGTCAAATTTGGGATCACAGAGATTATCAATATAATTTTTTTATCGTGAATATTTTACAAAAATTATCTCATAATAAATTATACTAATGGTTTCATAAATGCGTTTAAAAATTAATAAACGTAAAAAATCTTAACACCACTGCACAGCTATGTACCGAAACATGACTATATTCTAAAACATTAGAGCGAGAGGTTTAAAAGAATACTATTTTATGTAACAAAAATAGTTTATGCAGTCATCACATGTTAAAAATAACTATAAAGGATAATAAGGCTTCAAAATTATACAAATAGATTATCTACAACGTTTAAGGAGTGTCCAGAATCATGGTTTGAAAATACAATAAAAACTCAATTTTGACCTACGACGAGCACGTGGGCCGTTAAGTTAAAAATAATAAAATTGAGGTTATACTGTGTGTTATACCTACCCAAGAAACACGGCTTCATTTTGCCAAACAATACCCACTCTCATTATATTATTACTATGAGCATATTACAATCATTTTTTTTTTGAAATGAAATAATTTTTTTTAGTCTCCTTGTAACTAAATTTGGAAACCACAGTAAAAAAAAAACTGATTTCCATATTGGTGGTCTAAAGGAAACGTCCCAATATACGTACGCATTTCATTTTCCCCACCTTACGACTAACTAAATCTGCGGTATTTACTACTAATTAATTTTAATTTCGTCTGGGAAAATGATATATTAGATTGTGTGACGTTATTTTTTATTAAATGTATTTTTTGCAATTATTCGAATTGTATTTTTAGATCTGGTACCTATATTGATCACTCATCGGGAGCCAACTTCAATACCTGCAAACTTCAGCCAATATCAGTGGCGAAGGGTGGAGGTAGGTTGTTAAGATCCGCCATAAATAATACACATTGTTAGTCATACGTATTTGTTTTTATTGACCTAAGACTATAATTATTTACAGATGGTGTTGGTTAAATTTTAAAAATCAATTAAAAACTCCCTTTAACCAAACCCTAATAGTTTTGGTATACTTTAGGCGATACGACAAAATTTTGCTCTCTTTTTCATTCATACGTATTTATTTTCGTTGGATTAAGAATACATATTCCACATATTGTTGGTACATTTTTTTAAATTCAATAAACCCTGCCTGAACCAAATTATAATAGTTAAAAATATTATTATATCTATGAAATATCCTAAATTATTTTTGATTTAATTGCACCATTTTAGATATTTTATAGATAGACAAGTATTTTTTGACTATTGTCTATTATGATTTAGTTTCGCAGGGTTTAATTTAATTTAAAAAAACTAACCAACACCGTCTGTAAAATAGTAGTCTTAGTTCAATAAAAACAAATACGTATGACTGACAAAGTTTAGTGTGCACTATTTATGGCTGATATTAACAGCCTACCTCTACCCTTCGCCACTAGCATATTTTATACAAATTTTACATGTATAAACACATTTTATTGTGTTATAATTCACACTGTGTTAATAAAAGAAATCAATATTTAATGTATATTTAATATAAGTGTTTATAATGTAGTGATATCTGATTTTTTTCAGTTCTTTCATTGTTTAAATTTTATTTTCATCATCTTTACTATTTCATTCCCCTTAGAATAGGCATGTCCAACTTTAAATAAACTTTGATCTACTATTCTTCTTCTTCTTTTGCCATATCCGCCCCTTAATTGGAGCATATGGACACCACGCGGCGCCTCAAAGAATCCCTGTCGCTCGCCAGTCTTCTTGCTTCGTTCCAGGTCAAACTCCGCCGTAAACACTCTGTAGATTGTATTTAGCAACCTTCCAGGACGCTGGAATCCGGTCGGCTTGAAGAACAGGCAAGCCAGGTTGAAGTTCTCTTCTGGCATCCGCAGCACGTGGCCGAGCCAGGTCCAACGTCGCCTCTTCACTTTCAGCATGATGAGAGGCTGCTTGGTGCGTTCTCTTATCTCCTCGTTGCTCCTAAAGTCATACCACCGCACACCCAGTATTCGTCGCAAACATCTGTTTTCGAAGCTCAGTATATGGTTGCTCCGAGCCTTCGTAAGGTGCCATGATTCGCTACCGTAAAGCAGTACCGTCAGAATTCAAGCGTCGAATAGGCGGCATTTGGTTTTGACCGAGACAGTCGTGAGTCCCAGACATTCCGCATCTAGTTGAATGTTGCTCCAGCCAGGTACTTGAAGCTGTCGACGCTCTCGATGTTTTTTTTTCCGTTTGATCTACTATACGGTATTAAAACTAGCTGTGATCTACCACACTGTGTCATTCTTAATTAATAATTATACATCGTGATATTTTTTTGGGCACTCACCGTCAAACTATTCTCCAAATATACAAATAGCCTACTGCGCGACGGTAAGAAGAATTATACTTACGTTTAAAGACCTAATATTTACAAAATCTCTTTCTCTCACTCCTGCAGCAGGTCGTGAATGGTGCAAAAGTGACACGACGAAGTAACATGGGCTTACTCATGATTCATTTGAAAACGAGCGGTTAATGCTTCCCCTTACATGTGATTGACTCACTACCTGCGGGCTTGAAATGCGATCGATGCATTTGATAGACCTGTCTTGGAAAATTAAATTAATACTGTGAAGATTGTGATGAATATCTTCACCTTATGTATGGCTATAAAGAAGGTTTCTGAGTACCTATCAATATTATTCTTCACGCAATTTTAACTTGGTTGAAGTGTGAATTATTAGCTTTAAATCAACCAATTTCAATGTTTGAATCTATATAAATAATATAAATATAAGGTATAAGCTGGATCCTACATAAATAGTGTACACTAAAATGTGTCAGTCAAACGTATTTGTTTTCATTGAACTAAGACGAAAATGTGTAGATACGAGGGTGGGTCAATAATTCCTTAGAAAAAAGCATTAAAACAGTTTTTATTTTTGTATTTTTTTTTATTTCTCAACATTATCTCCTTGGAGCTCAATACACTTGGTTAGACGTTTCTCAATTTTTTTTAAACCGTCAGAAAAATAAGTTTTCGGAAGGTCCTCAAAATAAGCATTTGTCCGATCGATGACTTCTTCATTTGAAAAAAAACGTTGTCCACTTAGCCATTTTTTTAAGTTTGGGAAAAGGAAAAAGTCACTGGGGGCTAAATCTGGCGAATACGGTGGGTGGTCGACCAATTCGAACTTCAATTCTTCAATTTTAGCCATTGATCGTAAACATGTGTGAACACGGGCATTGTTCTGATGAAAGAGGATTTTTTTCCTGTTTAAATGAGGCCGTTTTTCTTCAATTTCGTTTTTTAGCTGGTCTAATAAAGATGCATAATAATCCCCTGTTATTGTTTTTCCTTTTTCCAAATAGTCAACGAAAATAATTCCACGTGCATCCCAAAATACAGTAGCCATAACCTTACCAGCTGATTTTACGGTTTTCGCCTTCTTTGGACATGGTTCGCCTTTCGCAATCCACTGCTTTGACTGTTCTTTCATCTCGGGAGTATAGTGGTGTATCCATGTTTCATCTACAGTCACAAAGCGACGAAAAAATTCATCCGGATTGCGTTGCATGAGCGACAACAGGGCTTTAGAGGCCACCACCCTATTGCGTTTATTGTCGACTGTGAGCAAACGCGGCACCCATCTTGCAGAAACTTTTTTCATGCCCAATTTGTCATGTAAAATAGAAATGACGCTACCTTTTGAGATCCCTCTAACCTCAATTATCTCACTCAACTTTAATCTTCGGTCACTTAACACCATATCGTGGATTTTATTGATCATTTCTGGTGTAGTCACCTCTACAGGACGTCCTGAGCGTGGTTCATCCTTTGTTGATGTACGACCACGTTTAAATTCATTTAACCAGTTATAAATAGTTGCAAGTGAAGGAGCAGATATGCCGTGAACTAAACCCAACTCATTTTTTACTTCCTTTGCTGTTAACCCTTTTATATTAAAATGTTTAATAACAGCTCTAAACTCAATTTTCTCCATTTTTGTAAACAAGCAAATTTTTTTTTTAAATGTACGAAAATAAAAAACAACAACCCGACCAATCTGATTGAAACTTCGCAGCATACTGAATCGGTAGTGCCGCTGCATGAAAACAAACCGCTTACAGTACTAGTCGCGCCACCTGTCGGCTTTTCTAAGGACTTATTGACCCACCCTCGTAGTATTTGTTAATTTTTAAAACACAATTAAACCATGCCTAAACCAAGCCACAGTAGATAATAGTCAAAAATATTTTATAGATAGAAGAATATTTCTTATCGATTATGGTTTGGTTAGACACAACTGGATTTAAAAAAAAAAACTAAACAACACCATCTGTAGTATGTATTCATAAATCGACGAAAACACGTAAATATAACTGAAAATGTGTGCAATACCCATAACATACTTAAACTATTGTGGTTTGGTTAGGCAGGGTTTAATTTAATTTTAAAAGCTATCCAGCGCCATCTGTAAATAAATTGTATCATTAGTTTAATGAACTGTTTATGACTGACAAAGTTTAGTGTGCACGATTTATGTTAATCTTATCAACTTAAACACAGACCCCTCCAAACCAACCCACATTCGGTGTCAGTCGGTATCTCCTCATTTATCATATAATCCCAAGTGTACCGTTCGAATGCCTACTTGGACGTGAGGGCATGCACCAGATGAACATCAATTAGGTTAGTGCCTGGATTAACTCCCGTGTAACAGCCCCCCCCGGAATCCACATCCACCATCACAATCATACAAAAATTACAGTACACTAAAAATGCTGCTATCATAATTATATTATTACAACAGAATGTAGGTGCACGCTTTTTTATATTTTTACATTTCAATAGTCATAACGTGGGCGAATTGTGCGATGGACCAGAATCCACCCCACGGACACGTCTGATCTACTCAAGGCGTCGTAATGCATCTTGTATGATTGCATTTGTCCAGTGGTTGTCTGTCAAATCCTAGGGGTACTCTACTCTTATCATTACAGCAGTATTACAATATCTTCCTGTGCAATAATATAGGTAACAAAGATGATGTACGTAACTACTGTTTATTTATTTTGGTCGTTTTTATAATACCATTAAGTTTTTTTTAAGTTATACTTCTTTTGGCACGTTTGGGAAAACAGATCAGAGTGTATTTTTAGCGTGTGACGTAGTTGCGCGCGCCGATGTAACACATAATGTATTATTACGCATAGTGTCATTTAGTTAGTCGTTCAATACAACCGAGTAAAGAGCACGTGTTGTAAACATAACCAATATGGTGTCATAATAAATATATGTTTATAAACAAATTTCTGGAGATTAACATTCTACACTGTTAATTTATATTCATAAAACTATATTTATATTAGAGTGTATATTTCTTTTTCATTGTAAAGATTGTGTATCAACGTTTGTGGCTATATATCTATAAGTATTATTTATGAGTAAAATTATATATCAATAAATAAATAAATTTTGTGAATGTTGAGTTGGTAAATAATTTTAATTCATCATGGACACTTCTGAATCGATTATAACCGCTGTATAGCAAAGATGAGTTTTGGTCCGAAACAATAATTAAAATACAATTATTATGTGCTATATGAGACACAGATGATCGCGTACGTTTTCATCAACCTAATACACTGTAATATTAATAGACTCAGGTAACGGGTTAGTTTGTTTTGTTACGCCAAAGAAGTATAACTTCTAACGCGCGTACATAAGTACACACACCGATTTTTTTATCCATTCGTATGAGTTGGTTCCTTCTCAATCTATATTTAAATTATCAAAGTTGTATTTTCTTCCAAAAGGGACAACAAAGTGTAGTTAATCCCTTATTACATAAATATATTTCTTATTGAAAAACAAGCAAATTAACGCCAATATTAACTGAATAAAAATCAACACGCGAGAAAATTATCGATTAAAAAACTACTTCCTATGTCATTATGTTTTATACTTGGAATAAAGAAAAGGTCATTGTTTTTCATTTCTTTGTGCAATAAGTCACTTGATATATTCATACCTTTTTAATCAAATATTGACATGGTGCTGCTTGACTGTAGCGAGCCATGACTTCTTACGAAGGCCCATAGAAATCGTATACTTAACTTCGAGAACCGATGTTTGCGGTGGCGAAGGGTGGAGGTAGGCTGTTGGGATTCGACATAAATAGTGCACAATAAACTTTGTCAGTGATACTCATTTGTTTTCATTGAACTAAGTCTATAAATTGCAGATAGTGTTAGTTAGTTTTTCAAAATCAATTAAGCCCTGCCCACCAAACCATGTCAGCTTAAGTGTATGCTATGGGCACTCCGACAAAAACAGTGCACACTTTTTCAATCATACTTACATGTTTTCGTTGAATTAAGAATACATCTTACAGATTGTGTTAAAGTACGACATTAAGTATGACTCCTTTAGCATAGTGGACTATATGCGTGGGCGCGATACCCGAGAGATGCAGGTTCGATCCTGAATGGTATCTTACTTTTTTCAAAAAGATGTTTTCTATTGGTTATAATAATATATTTTCATATGTGTTTTCAGAACTTTATATGTTCAATAGTTAGAATGTTACATTCTTAAATCTTGTGAATTATTCGTTGAAAAAAAAATGTTAATTAAATAATTATTAACAAGTTCAAGTAAGTCACAACAAAAAATCTGACGGATAAGTGATCCGTGACGTCGGTTTATAATTCAAGTAATACCTACTTTGATTTAAAATACAAAAGCCGATCGCCAATAGTAGCTCAATTTGGAAAGCGCTTCAGTAAATATTAAAAGTCAGTAGTTCAAGTTTGGTCTTGCATTTCATGTGGTTTCCCGTGAGAGACTGGTGGTTTTGGGTAGCCTCCAGGGAAGGCGAAACAGAGGAAGAGCGTCTGCGCGATGGAGCGACCAAGTGAAAGAGCTGACTGGGGGGGCACTATCCATTCTGCCCTGAGAGAAGTGGAGGATCGAGAAGGATGGAAAGTCTTGGTCGCTCAAAGGATGGCGAAATTTAAATGTGGTCACGATCCTCATCCATGAGTGCACGACCAAGAAAAAGAAGTTAAAGTTTGTCGCAATTAAGTATGACTCCTTTAGCATAGTTGACTGTGTGCGTGGGCGCAATACCCGAGAGATACAGGTTCGATTCCTGCGTGGGAGTGTCTTACTTTTTTCAAAAAGTTTTTTTCTATTTGTTATGATATTATATTTTCTCAGAAGCGTTTTCAGAATTATGTAGGTATGTACAATGTATTATGTTTAAATTTATTTTTTTACCTTTCAATTGGTATGTGTACTAGTAATACAACCGGCAGCTTAATGATTATGAAATCAAACTATGTATAATTTTCCGAAGTCAATTAAAAATCTTCACACGGACGTCTTTAGTATCAATTTCCTATTTAACTATCAATAGTTTTCTTATACATAGTCTGTTTAACAATAATTATTCATGTTCATTCTTTTACATCAGAAAATGGCAAAGATCCAAAGGACTTATTGCAATACAATATCTAATATAACTTTGACCTTTGAAGAAGGGCGATTTTCGCATTTACATATTTCTATTATTATTGTTTATCGATTAGAAAAAAATTGCTAGGTTTGCAATAACTTCCGTTAGCAAATTCAAGGAAATTGCATCTTTTTAATAATATGCACTGATAAATACATAATTAAATCATTATTCTTTTATCAATACTTCTGATAGACGAGGTGATGGTAATCATACATACAAAAATGATTGAATGCCTGGAAAATTGCATGGAAAACCATAGCCATACAAATTAGTCTTGACTCCAACAAGGACAGAAAAGGGACGTAACCCTCAGTTTTTTCAAAATAGGTTTTATTTGATAATAACGTTGTACACGACAAAATACACGTTGTGTCCAAAGGATGTAGGTAAGCTGCAAATACTGATTTATTATCTAAAATTAGCTGGCAAATAAGAAAAAAGAAGGAAATGAATTGGGAAAAATGACTTAATCATAATTTTTGTTGGTTTTTCTTTAATTAAATCAATAAATATAAACATATGTACAATACAGTATACAATAACTCAAAAAACTAAATTATTAATTATCACGAATATCAAGGTTATGTCTATTTTGTATTTTAACTTTGACCGAAAACCATAACAAAACTTTTACTGTGCCTGCTGTAAAATTTGATTTGTGTGGATTACGTCCTTTTTCCTTTCTACGGTGGAATTATTTTTGTTTGCTGTTTATTCATAGACTTTGAAAGCAATAGAATACAATGAAATTGATGTCTTTGATCGTCCATATCAGATCAATAGCTTTTAACTATTATCTATGATTCACTCTGGCCTTTTTGTCATATTTATATCCAAATGTGGTTTTGTGTGGCTTTCAGGGAAGGCGAAAGAGAGAAAATTCGTCGCCGTGCAAGAGCGACCAGTCAATGGTGGATATTACTAAGAGCAGCCTTCACTGTGCTCTGAGTAGGGAATCCAATCCCGAGCCTAAATTTTGATGCCGGGATTTCGGGATTACAATTTGAGAATCCCGGGATTGGCATTTTTTCCTTAGTTAATATACGTGACACCCCGGAAATCCGGATAGGGAAGGGGGTCGGGGCCGCACAGCCCGATCCGATCTCCGCGCTCGACTCTCCGGTCGACCGGGCGTCAATTACGCCCTGGTTAGCGTGCTGTCGGTCGATTCGTGTGAGTCACATGACCAGCTTCCACCCTTCGACTAGCTCAGTGATTTAAATTGTTTAGGGCGGTCAATTGAAGCTGGGTTTTGTGTTTGGGTAGAGCACGTTCAGTGTAAGGTTAGGCCTTGATAGTTGATTATGGTGGATCTTCACAATGAAACACACGTTGTTCGTAGCACAAAGTTTTATTTTTAACTTATAGTTCACAAAAAAAGGTACGTACACAACACACAGATACACAATATTAAGTTTTACACGGTTTATAATTTTTCAACAGCCCTAAATTTATTAATGATGGGCGCCGTAGGCTATGTCAATTAAAATTTAAGAATCAACGGGCACGAAGTCCGTCGCGTATCGGAGACTCGGGCTTACTGCCCGCCAGATTGGTTATGTCCCCGTTCCAGCCTTATCGCTGTCCCTCTCGATCTATCCCTGGACGCTCATCCCTCTCTGTCGTTCTCGCCTGCGGCAGAACGCTTGGGCCTTTACTTGGGTTTTACCTAAAGGGTCGTCCAAGTCACCTTGTTGCCAGGTACATGAAAGTTACAGCGATTTCGGAGGGATTGAACCCAAAAGAAACAACACTAGGTGTCTTAATACAGATACGATTTAAAACTAAAGTTATTTCCTTTGAGTCTCGATCATACCAATCCCGCAGGACCAACCTTTATCTCCCTTTCTAGCAATTTGTATATTTATAGTTAATTAATAAAAAGCATCGTATGCGTAGAGCGGCGATAGAAGGACTTTGGCTTGGCGGACTATAAGAAACATGAATGTGGCATCCATAGCTTCGCTCGTACTTTGCCCTTAAGGGGTCCTCCATACACGTATAAACGTGGCGGTATCATACGTATACAATTAACATTGATAAAATCGGTCAAAAATAAATCTAGTATAATGTATACTACTTAAGATATTTATTGTTAATATTGTGTACGTTCAATCTTGTAAATACTGTAAATACTGTAAATAATAAATATTGTAATATAAATAATGGTGCGAAAGTAAAACGTTTTATTTATTTATGAAAAGATAACATATAAAATACAATTTCAATTAAAATAAAAAATAACATATTGTGTTGAAAAAAATTAAAGATTTTTTTAAGACAGCTTAGGTGTAAAAGGCTGAAACGTCTAACTAAATGTTTCTTGATTTATTTATTCTATTTCTCAAATACGGATGTTATCCTGCGTCGTACAAATTATGTGGAATTTTTAATTTATGTTAAATTATTTACAAATCTAAACGATTTTCATTTATAAAATTATTATTGTGTTTAGTGTTTTCAAATATTATATGAGATTGCTGTTTCTGATATTAAAGATTTAATGAATGGGTTAGCGAGATTTAAAATTGTAAAGCAAATCGTGGTGTATGGCCTTTCCGCTTCATGAATCTAATTATTCAGCCAAATATGAAACTGCCGTAAAACGTGTGAAATTACTTTTTTAAAAGTGCGAAGCATTGTTTTTTTCAATCTTTCTCATTTCTATTAATATATGTGAAAAAATAAAATGAATTGGCAACTTACACATGGGTAATAAATCAAACTTCATTCAAACTCAGTTTATTTCTAATGTAGTTATTTGTTATTCAAAGTATTTTTTCTGTTATATTTTCGTTTTTATTGTATTTTCCATAAAAGTTGATAAAAAAATCAATCCCGAAAGATTCGGGATTATGTTTACTAATCCCGGGATTCATAGGTATAGAAAATAGTACGGGATCCCGGGATTGGAATCCCTAGCTCTGAGTAACGTAGAGAATAATCTCAGCGATATAGAGTCTTCGATAGGTACAATACTCACAGTGGCGGCTCGACGACTTTCTATGTGGTGGGGTATAGTCATTAATTATCAAATATATACACCTGCCTACTTTCTCATATATATTACGTATCAAACTACTTATAATAATATATTTTTGTTAATGGGAACTCTTCAGAAAATGTGTTTAAAAATATTAACTTAATAAATAATACTAATTAGCGTATACTTATCATTATCGGTTTTGAAGAACGACATAGCGAGTTTTTTTTACTCACCTAGGGGTTATTCGAATCGCTCCCCAGTATGCGTACAGTAACGTTAATGCATTCACATAATTTGTAGAAAGAGATTTGTAGCGTGGCGACGGGATGGGACTGGATGACTCCGATCAGTGAAAAATAAACGCCATAGCTTTCTTAATTTTTAGATAGGTTTAACCGCTAAATAGGGTGTATTTCATTTAATTAATTATTTTAATACCGCGTAATCATCATTATATTATTACACAATTTACAACCATTACTTTGTTTGTTTGTATAATAATAATAAATATCTCTATAAAATAGCGACGGGTTTTTATGGAAAAAAATAATGATTACATAAGTACCTAGTTCATTTAATCATGTACCTAATGAAGTAGGTATATTATGTCCAATAATTTTTGACATGATATGGATGTAGGGATGATCCCTACGAAACCTTAAGACGGAACTTCAGTGAAACGGCAAATAATTTTCAACTATAGGTGCGACGAAATTTTGGACTCGCTGGCAATCGGAGAGCGAACGTCGAGCTTTGAACATGTCAATATGTTTCGTGATGGCGACGGGGGTATTAATTCTTAAATCGTGTAAAGATGACTAAAAAACGTCACCCATTTACTTGAAAAATAAAATATGTCAATGAATATATTATTATTATTACTAATAGAAGAATAAAGAGAACATAAAATGAACGCATGTTGGATTTATATGACAAATTATATTTCATTCGGCACGCGTCATTTGCACAATCCGGACATCGCCTAGCCACGACCTTTTTAGACCATGCCTCAACTGAGGTATAGCCTTAAGGTAGAGCTGCCCCTGGATACTTAGTCACGAGACTGCATAGAACCAGAATATTGATGTATTTGTGTTGCTACATTTCAAAATCAGTCCACCTTTAGGTATTTTTGACTTTTTTGTGAATTGCTTAAGAACTACTGCTTTCTAACATTTCTGGATTATCAAAATGTGGAATTTATTAATTTTAAATATTCTTTACTCGAAATAATATAAACTTTCACCCTTGTGACTGTGTTTTTGAGAAAACAAAAAGCTGTTTTTCTCCTATTCATCTATTATGGACTTGGCTGATTTTGAAATCTAGCGACACATTTGTTGTTGGGCAGACGTTTAAAGATATAACTGGCTCAGTAACTAACTAAAATTTATTTTAATTCTATTGTGGTTGGTGCCTACATAATGATGGACAAAAAAAAACAATAAAATTCCCAGCAAACATTTACGCACATAAGTAAATCAAGGATCGCCGGTTGCGGTGAGTGGTCTATATTTTGAAACATAGATAATAAAACATGGGTGGCAATATTATCAAAACGCAGGAAATAGATTAATATAAAGCACTCAAAAATAGACTACGTAGGTACTATTGGTTTTGGTCGTTTTCTTTGTTTCTTAGATAAAAATGGATTAGTCATAATATCGTCGGGATATCCCTATCTTTTAGTTTATTAGTATTACTATAGTAGGGTATAAATACTAGGGTTTTAAAAGAGTATTAAACTGGGAGGGCTACAACGGAAATCCGGAAACCAGTAAACAACGGAATAAAATAGTAATATTTACTCCAGAAAGATATAAAAGGTTCTTAAGTCATGGGTAATAATAGATAGATGGCTGATCAGAATCAGTGACGTCCCGTGGGGGTAGGCAGATTGAGCGTCGCTTGGGGGCGGCAGTTACTTAAAGGGCGGCAAATCGAGGAGAATCATTAGGTATATTATATAGAAATAGGTACCTAAAATTAGTACCTGATAACGAAAATATCCTTCGATTAAAAAAATCAGCTCACTGGTTGGAAACAAAATCTATTAAGAATCAACATACAAGGTTTAACATGACTGTATTTTTTTGTCGGGTTCGGGATGTCTTGTTTACTTCTGTTGTCTTAGACGTCACGTCCTTGATGACCACTAATGACACGTGCAGATTTGAGAATTATATTTGAATTAGAGGTAGGTACATAGGTACTTACCTAGCTTGCGTGTTTTGAAAGTTGTCAGGTGTATTTTTAAATGTATCTGAAACCGTGGACTAACAATATTGATTATTGAAGTAGAGATGGCATTTAAATTGAATTTAGTGGTATTAGTAATGTATCCATACAACACATTTCTTAAATATTGGGGTCATGTAAGGATGATAAAAATACTGTATAAAAATGGGGCGGCAATTTAGTGCTGCCTAGGGGCGGCATTTTGTCTAGGGACGTCACTGATCAGAATGGCTTTAATCTTTGTATTTGTTTCATTGATCTTCAACTAAATGTTTTTCCAGATGCTTACTATAGAGGAAAAGCTTCCGAAGATGACTGAACGGCTTACGTGTCGGCTTATAATGTTGTGCGTCCTAGGTTCGAATCCTGGGTCTGGCAATATATATATATATATAATATTGTTTTTCAATTTATGTTTGTAGTCTGGACCTAATAGGTTGAGCAAGTGTCGAACATCAATTTCTCGTAAAAAATTTATTAAACACAAATCTAGATCCAGTGGATGCTCATAATAATATGATCTTATTAGAATCGGACATGGTAAAAAAATTAAATCCTTACTTAGCATATTATGCCCGAATGACTGCAGACGTATTGGATGGCAGAGACCAAACATACATAACGTTGGTAAGATATGAAAACCTCGTATCGAAAAATGTTAAAATGTTCAGGAGGATGAAAAAACAGTTTTACTCAATATTTTCTTTAAGAACATGATCAAAGTTGTTTTAGAAGATGATTAATTAATCGAGTGGGGCATTTTGTACAGTTTAGATTTGGTTTGTGGCCAGTGACGTCCAGTGGGGGTAGGCAGATTGAGCGTTGCTTGGGGGCGGCAGTTACTCGAAGGGCGGCAAATCGAGGAAAATCATTTATAATATATAGAAATAGCTATTACATGAACTTAGTAATAACAAAAATATCTTTCCAATAAAAAATTCAGCTGACTGGTTTTGTCGGGTTTGCGATATCTAGTTTACTTTCATTGCCCTTCGACGTCCTTGATGACCAGAAACGACACGTGCAGGTTTGCGAATAATTAGTCTGATATTTTGATAGTAATGTATCCATACAACAGATTTCTTAGATATTGGACTGATGAAAGGATGATAAAAATAATGTAAATAAAAAAGGCGGCATTTGGCGCTGCCTAGGGGCGGCATTTTATCTAGGGACGTCATTGTTTGTGGCTTATAGATTTGGCAGTATTTAACTTATAAAATGAGTTACGAGTTTTTGTTATTCCAATGTATGATTTTTAAAGATTTTTATTGAGTTACGAAGTTTCAATGTTTATAATAAATACATAATAAATAGTTATATTTTATTATTTTTCAAAATAAAACACATTTTGGACATTTGATTTATTTAATAATCTTTAAAAGGGTGATGGAAATAAATAATGAAACAATAAAATAATAATTTCAAGTGCCCACATGCTCAGCGTAGGTCAAAATGGAGCTTTTATGGTAATTTCAGAGCATAACCCTGGACATTCCTTAAACGTTGTAGATAATCTATTTATATTATTTTGAAGCTTTATCATCCTTTATATTTATTTTAAACATTTGATGACTGCATAAAGTATCTTTATTAC
Organism: Rhyacophila brunnea; assembly: GCF_057557595.1. Lineage (NCBI taxonomy): Eukaryota > Metazoa > Arthropoda > Insecta > Trichoptera > Rhyacophilidae > Rhyacophila > Rhyacophila brunnea. Next base: position 9,120,051 of record NW_028232904.1, on the reverse strand, counting down.
ATAAAATAGTATTCTTTTAAGCCTCTCGCTCTAATGTTTTAGAATATAGTCATATTTCAGTACGTCCATGTGCAGTGCTGTTAAGATTTTTTAGTTTTTATTAATTTTTAAACGCATTTACAAAACCATTAGTAAAATTAGTGTTAACATTATACATATTTACGATAAAAAAATATATTTCATAATCTTTTTGATCCCAAATTTGACAAGAATTAGGCATTTTATTATTCAAAAATGGGCACGATTATCTACAACGTTTAAGGAATGTCCAGGGTTATGCTCAGAAAATACCATAAAAACTCCATTTTGACCTACGCTGAGCATGTGGGCCGTTAAGTAAGATTGTTTGAGATATGAGTACTACAACTTATAAAAATAGAATTTTGATATACGAGTTTACGATTTTTGTCAATATCTCAGTAACTATAAATAAATACCACATATGGGTTAGATACCTTAATACCTCACCAAAATGGCTATAAAAGTAAAAGGTAAAAAACCCAATATCGTAAAATTTGAAGTTACGAGGTTTTCATACCTTAACCACGATAAGTCACTTGTTTATTGGTTTTACAGAAAAATATAAAAGTAAACGAGGAGGCCAAGGCCTCTAAGGCTATAGAACTACGCTGGTGAATCGATCATATCGATTCGTCATAAATATTCAAGGGGTTTCCTATTCTTTTAATAATTTTGGCACGATGCATTTCACGAACAAAAAAATCGGATATTCATAATTGCAAATTTGCCGCAGAATGATCACCACTGAATATTAATGGGGACCAATTTATTACTGAGAAATGCTTGTATTAATAAATGAAGTTAGTACAAAAACAAGTAAATAATGGTTACATGTAAGTTGTACGTACGCAGTACATCGTGGGACACTTATTCGTACGCCGCAGTACGTGAAACATGAGTTCGTATAACATTTTATCAAATGACGAGTTCTTCGTTGAACATTTCACCGTGGAATACATTTGTACGTATCTTACAAATTGCGGCGATAGTTTGCAAATAGTACTGTTTCAATTAGATTAATCCTAACCTAACCTAACCTAACCTAACATAGTAAAGACATCTCATAAAATTCGTACATGTTGTAGCATACATACAAATATACTCCACGGTGAAATGTTCAACGAAAAAGTCGTCATTTGATTAAATGTTACACGAATTCATGTTTCACATACTGCGGCGCACGAATAAGTATACTGCGGTGAACTGTTTACGTACGAATTTCCGGATACGGTAAATAATTTGTACGCCTAATATTTATTTTAGATTAAAAAGATAAATAATTACACTTTTGCTGCAAGCCGAAGTTGATGACATTCTTTATTGAAGATAATTTTTCACGAGGAATGATTTCAGCTTACCACTTTGAAGTTTTCCCCAGAGTTGTAACGAAATCATAGTGTGAAAATATAATTAATCCTCTGCAACAGATTCTTTTACTATTATTATGGTTATATTTTTCTCCAAATTTAATATTATAGTGGCGTGACTTCGAAAAGAGACCCATAGATGGCGCGGCCTATTGAGTGGACGCCATAAGCGCTATGTAGATGGATTAGAATGTAACTCTATAATAATATTATTAACTCCATAATTTTTCTCTCTCACAGTCTTACGTACAGCCAGCCAACTTAGTCTGATTAGCTCTGACAATTTCGATCATACAGATTCTCTATTTTAAAACTAAGCACCTTATACTATTGAGATTCATTTCTAGTGATAAGTGTGGTTTCTAGTTGTCAAATGTGATACCTACATGAACTGAACTAATTCTTTGGCAAGTTCATCTGGTTATTTGGTCGAGCAAGTCATCTTATCTTGTTAATCTGTTTTCGTGTACCATTTGAAGTATTCTCTGTAATTAATTATTAAATCTCTATGACCTCTGAACAAATACTAAGCCGGAAGTGTTTATCTATATATATATATAAATGCATGTTTGTTTGTTTGTTTGTCTGTCCCGTATGTGTACCTACACCATTCATCCGATTGCGATGAAACTTTGGTGAGTTCTTGTGCACACACCGCGAATGTTTCTAAATTAGTACTTACAACTATTTTCTTCTTTTCTATCTTCTTCAATTCATATGCGTTCTTATGCCAAATTTGGAAAATCCATACTTCTCACATGGACAGCTGTATGTGGCCTGCTCACGCGTTGGAATTCGTGTACGCACCAGACGGGAAAACAAAAAATATTGTCTATCCAAAAGCACTTTAATAAACACAATTAAAACACAAACAATTTCTTTCTTTGAGAGGCATTGCAACGCATGCTGGATACTCGCTAGTATTGTTGCAAAAAACATATTATAATATCAAATAACATAAGATAATCACGTATAATAAATACCTTTCGATATTTTATTGCAGTAATAATTTGTATTTTGGCATTGTGTACCTTTCTCAACCAATCAATTCATTGAACAGGTGCGTTTTCGGGTGTTGCATTTAATTAATCACTATTGCACATTACAAGATATATTATAATAATTTACCTGCATTAATTCTCTGAACGAAGGAAATGAGGCATGACGGGTTATCGGAAATGTCTAAAGTAAGTGGATAATTGTTATTAGTATGATATTGATTCTGATAACAATATTCCAACATGTGTGTCAACATTATCAGCAATAGAAATTGTATTCAGGTTTATTTCGTATTTTAGCGATTAAAAAGCGGACTAACATGCGTTAAGTAGTCTCTTATTTACTTGTCTTGTCTCTGAGACGTAGAGACAGGGACACGTCAAGTGAGAGTATTGGGGTATACAAAACAGTATCCGGAAATTTGTACGTAAGCAGTTCACCACATGGCACTTATTTGTGCGTCGCAGTCATTGATATACTACTAGATGAGGAGTTCCCATACAAGTGTCATTTTAAAAATGTACCACTAAAGAAGATATTACGAATATCTTCTTATAATATTTCCTTGTAGGTATAATGCGTTAAGACCGTTAACATGGATTCCTGAATTTCACCCGTATTGCCCTGGCTGTAAAACTAAATTTGCGTTCTTGGAATAGTGACCCTAAGGGTCTGCAACCCAAAGCTTGCAAGCTACCAAAAATTCATGTCTGAGCGGACAGAGCAAGTCGTCATGCGCTGACTATTAGTTAGAGTAAGATGCAAGCTAGAACGGGCTTACTCATAATTATTGCCAGGTCGTTTTCGAGACAAATATTAAGTGAGCTTATATCGAGTTAAGTCCGCTGATATTAAAACAGTAAGTTTTAACACTGGCCGAGTCGCTGAAAATCGGGCATCATTTTAAGAAGCATATGATTCATCTAGTAGTATATCAATGGTCGCAGTACGTGAAGCATGAGTTCGTGTAACATTTAATCAAATGACGAGTTCTTCGTTGAACATTTCGCCGTGGAGTATATTACGTATGCTACAACATGTGGCGAATTTTATGAGATGTCTTTACTAGGTTAGGTTAGGTTGGGTCAGGTTAGGTTAGGTTAGGTTAGGGTTGATCTAATTATAACAGTACTATTTGCAAACTATCGCAGCATTTTGTAAGATACAAACGTTATATACATACGTACATACGTATTATACTCCACGGTGAAATGTTCAACGAAAAACTCGTCATTTGATAAAATGTTATACGAACTCATGTTTCACGTACTGCGGCGCAAGAATAAATGTCCCAAGTTTAGGTATGCTATGAACGATCCCACAAAAATAGTGCACATATTTTAAGTCATATTTATGTGTTTTCTTTGAATTAAGAATCCTTGCCTAAACCAAACTACAATCGTTAAAAATATTCTTCTCTATAAAAATCTATAATCTAAATATCTATAAAATATTTAAACTGATGTCTCTTCTTCCACCCTGTCACGACCCAATATTGGAGCATAGGGCAAGCACAGGTTCGCGCCACTTCCCTCGGTCCATCGCCAACTCTTGCGCCTCCCGCCATGTCAGACCTGCAGCACGTAGGTGGCTCCTGTAGCGCCGTTGCAGGGTGAGGGAGGGCCGGCCACGGCGACGGAACCTCGAGGCTATGCCACAAGGGTACAAAGTGTCGCACTCTTTGGCGGCATCCGGAATACGTGACTAGAATTCCGGAATACGGAAAGTGATGTAGGTATGGTTTAATAATATAATTTTAAATATGTTATATATATATAATAGTTATATATAGATAAACGAGTATTGTATTACTATTATCTACCATGGCTTAGATTTGGCAGGTTTTTATTGAATTTTAAAAACTAACAAACACTATCTACACGTTGTAGTCTTAGGTCAATGAAAAAAAATTAAGTTTGACAGACAAATATTAGTGTGCACTATTTATGTAGGATCTTAACAGGTTACCTCCACCCTTCACTATTGCTATCTATATTGTGTGTTTTTTATTGTTTTTAGATTAATGTAAGTGTACTTTTGTGTATACATATTTGTCGTTTCTTATTCGCCGAATGCCGAAGATTGCCGAGTGCCCGATAATGGCCGATGTCCTAATTCTAGTTCTATTCCAGACCGTCCATGGAATACGGGGATCTCGCGCCAGCACCACATCTTGAACGCGTTAATTCTGTTCCTATAGAATTCTATGAAAGTCCATGTTTTGGCACCACATAAGAAAGAAATATAAAAGTTTATTAGCTATTAAGATTTACTTTTTTCGGGTATGAAAGTCATGTACTTACATCTCGCACCATGAGTAAGTGTATTAACTCCAAAAGTATAGTTTTGAGATCTGTAATATTGCGGTATGTTTAAGAACTTCGTATGAGCTTAATAATTTAGTATATCAAATCAAAATAATACACTAATATACATTACATTGATGCATTACCACAGCACAAAAAATATACATCACATTACGTAGGCTTAATTCTAACATATCGTAAGTCATTTTTCTTCAGATTTCATGTTTTGGTGATTTCGATTTACAAGTATGATAACGCATCTATTTCATTCGTTTAATATTCAAATATGCAAGTGGAAGGGAGATAGAATCATGTAAACATTGTAAACTAACATAACGTATCTCAGTAGTGTCGTATATCGTCTCTGTTCTGGCAGAACACACTAACTGGAGAATACTAGTTTTGAGTAATTTGACTTTGAAGTTGTTAAAATGCTTGAAATGGTCTATCATGTGAGTTTACTCGTAAAAAGGACGACTTTAAAATAAAGACTGTTTATGTATTAAGAAGGTTTCCAGACGGTAAATTTAAAAATAAGGAAAATTTTGGTATAACTAACTCAATATGTCATTTTTTCGAATTAGTGTCTTCTGCCAGAACAGTGACGATATGATCTATGGTAGTGTCTCGACAGCCAGTCGAACATCACGTATGTCATAAAGTTTGCAAGCTATAATATCAGTGAGTTAGCTGCGTTTGACTCGATAATAACACGTAACTCATACGCTTGATAGTTCTAATAACATGTAAGTCCTGTAGATACATTATAATTTAAAAATTATTAAATATTTTGTTTAAAGTATAATTCAGAATAGTGAAAGATTATCCTACAATAAAAAGTATATGCATTTGATTCCGTAAGTTGAAATATTTAGTTTTAACTGCTTCCTGAACACTTAAGTTAAACTGACTTACGATATGTTAGAATTAAGCCTACGATTAATGCATTACCATAGTATATCTTAATAATATAGTAAAGCAGTCAACTTCTTAAAATATTTTCAAAATACTTTAGTGAAGCAAACGAATTACAACGTATTTCACATTTTGTTTGAGTTAGTACGTTAAAGCGAAAAATTCTGAATAAAACTGCATTATTACTTTACCACAAAATGATGATTTTTGACTTAATACACTAAATTACTCATGGTGCGATCTATTTTCTTCTCGTGCAAGTATTAAAATATTCCATTAAACTAAATTACTGCAAATATTATGACTAATTTGTACAAAACTTAAGAATATAGGAATTTAAAATAAACAACAATTTGTAGTGATACTGATAGTGTATAATTCCAAGTAAAAACAATGACTATAATTAATAGTCAGTAGTTAGTTGATGACATTTCATTTCAAAAGGTTAAAGTTTCGATGTACAAGTACTTGTAAGGGGAAGCTTTTGCTGTGAGAATGAAATATATTATAGACGTCACACGATTCGTAAGAATGATAATAATAAGCGGTTAGTCATAGTAGATGTCTACTTAAAATAAGTATATAAAAATTACAAGATAAAAAGAACTTTTTATATACAACGTTTTTAAATTATCTGTTGAATTATTATGCTCACCATGCTCAAAATTGTACTTGATATGAAGTAAATAAAAAACAAACAAACAAACAAATTAATATAGAATACTGAAATGTCATTTTGACATTTCATTTTGATTTCCATAGTAACGCACGTATATATTAATAATTTAGTTGCTACGACCACCCCTTTAGCAACCAATAATAGTCTTTTACTTTTTACGGATTTTTCTGAAATAACTTTCCATGAAATGAATTCAATTCTGCTTAAAGATGGCTAAAAGTATTCAAAGGAAGTTAGTTAAAAACCGATTGCAAGATTTGTACTGGACAAACAACCACCGGACAAACAAGAATACGAGCTAATAAAAACGTTATAATAAGGTCAATTATTGCTGAAAAGGATTCATTTTTAATTACGTAGTGATCCTCTCAGATAGGTACTTATGGAAGCAGTGACGTCCCTAGACAAAATGCCCCTGGGTAATGCCAAAATAACGCCCCACTTTTTATACAGTATTTTTTATCATCCGTGCACGTATCGTTTCTGAAAGGGCAACAGAAGTAAACTAGACATCGTAAACTCGACAAAAAAAATACAGTCCTTAACAACTCCCCCTTCAGCGAAACGCGGAAGCGTAGTTCGTTGAATTGTCTTAGCTCAGTCGGTGAGGGGTTATTAATAATAAAGATGTTTCCTTTTTGAATGAGAGTACGGTTATGACTCTGTTTACTATTTTCTGTGCAAATATACACGTTCGGTTTTCAATTACAGCGTACAATACTTCGGCAATGTAGGTGAAGGCGACAGACACGTGGGTTTTTCGAACGAAGCGCGAGAAATTTTCTTACCCGTAGGTAAACGGGATAAGATATTTCGCCGGGTAGTACTTCGGCGTACAAGATAATTCGAAAGTTCCGAAAGCGACGAGAAGAGATGAGCGGCGAGTTTCTGATGGAACGGGTCCAAAGTTGAAGAGAGGCTGCTAGTCGGCGAGAGACTGTTTCCGAGGGCTGATCCGTGAGACTGATAAAAATCTCTCGGATGCGTCCTCTTTTATAGCAGCATCCCTTATTCTAATTGGTCCAAAGAGATAATGAGAAGGGGTGACCAAAGATTCTACTATTATCGTTAGCTCGTACTACATATTACCTCTTGTTTATTTAATAAGAATTTACTGGATTGTCAGAAGGACCAAGTATCAAGAGATAATATATTCTGTGCACGTGGATGGATATATTGACGTTATAAAATATCGTCTATCTAATTCTATGGATTTTATATGAATTTATCTAGAGCATTTAAATAGCTATCTCCGGCATAAACTCGCGGTTTTAGTCTTATGCCAGGAGTAAACACACGATTCTATTAGCGTTTAAATTACAGGCATTTACAACTACTTACTAGGTACCTTTTGACATAATAATAGGCCCGGTAATTGTCATCCATCGACCTTCACATAAATATTTGTGATTTTACGACGTTAACCTGTCTGTTGCCTTTACCTTTTACAAATACATATTAATCAAATATTCATATAATCAGATATAATTATTATGAACACAAAAATCGAATAATATTTCATAAGAGTTACATTTTGGTGACTTCTATGCCGTTATTCCGTTTATTCGTCTGAGCGCCTGATACTTTTTTGGCGGGAAACATTTTTGCGTATGGGCACCGATGCACACACATACCAATACATCGGCCGGCCGTTGCTGCGTTGTCATGCCCGTTTATCTGCGATACGGACATGTATCGACAGGTTTACATCTCTGTTGCTATGCGCTTTGTTGGTGTTGCCACGTTATAATTGTAAGTATGGCCATTCGCAGCATTCTCACATACTTACACCGACGCGCACGCATACCCACGCGTTGGCTGGTGTTGCCATGTTATAAATTAATTCTATAATTATTAGTTTACTATTAACGAGTTTACGGATTGAAATATTATTCGATTAGTGTGTCCCACAAGACATATTAATTATTTACATACACTTTTAATACTAATCACTCGCTACCGCGTTCTTCTTCTTTATGTTAGCAGTTATTCTTCTTTTTTCATACTATTACATAATATATTAATTATATTTTACACTCTTATAATAATCTCTCGCTATGGCATTCCTCGTCTTTATGTTGGCAATTATTTCTCTTCTTTCATACTATTACATTATATATTAATTCAACTTATACCTAACATTTTATATTGACATTTTCACAGGTTTTATCGTACAGAACAAGGCAATTTAGCATACATCATCTGTCATTCGGTATTACCTTGTCCGTTTCAAATTGTGTCCCGTCCGATATATTTACATACCGAACGGTGACGTAAACCTGTGAACAAATAAAACAATTTACATATGGTTAGACAAGGAAGGCGTTTTAGGTGTTTTACTAAGCCGTAAAGTTAGAGATCAGGTTTACATGTCGGCTTGTTACTAATTAATTAACTAAGCGTATACGCCACCTACCGGCAGGTGGTGACATCCTGTTAAACCTTTTATGACAATTAATACATTTTGTATCCAACCGGTGAGTTGATTTTTTTATGGAAAGAGATTTTCGTTATTAGGTACTAAGTTTAAGTAGCTATTTCTATATATACCAAATGATTCTCCTCGATTTGCCGCCCTTCGAGTAACTGCCGCCCCCAAGCGACGCTCAATTTGTCTACCCATACGGGATGTCACTGCATGGAAGACAGAAAGAGGACCAAGTAACGGTAGGACATGGACTTGTTAGAGACATTACGACTGCTTAATTTGCAAACCGGCTAATTCCACTTGAACAAATTGTTCAGGAAGAATCTAACAATTTAAGTAAGGAATTTAACAATTCCTAACTTGGATTTTTTTATTTTACAAATAATCTATACTATGAATTAATGCACTGTATTAACTTCCCTTTTATAAATAAATATAATTCATATAAAGATCGGAGATGTTCCATTTATGATATTGGAAAATTGGCACTTGCAGTTGGCTGTTTTGTGTGAAGAACGATAATGCATTTTAATAATAGGTTAAGGAGTTTGAAATTTTGTGTAACCATAGAAAACATGCTTTATACCAAAATGCCATCAAAATCTCATTTTTATTATTCAAAAGTGCAGTTAGCTGGTTTGTAGATTAAGCAATCGATTAGGAAAGTCTGTTTTGATACAGACAGATTCCGCTTTGATTAGTGACGGACAAAACATCGAGGTGTTTGACAGCTTTACATATATGGGGGTATACATCACGGGAGATGACATTTTACAAAGATAGCTCACAGTCCTAATGAGAATGACTGGAACAACATTCAACTCCATGCGGAGTATTTGGGACTCATGACTGTACATGGTTAAAACCAAATTCCGCCTATTCGACGCTTGCAACCCAACTTTATAGCGGACTTCGAGAATATTATTATATTATGTTTATGACATCTACTGGGTGTGTTTGAGAGTACCTAACTAGGAAATAAAAGATCCGACTTATCGGCTGATAGTGAATAGGCGATGTTGAGCTTGGCTCGGCCACATGCTGAGAACGCCTGATGAAAATTTCAACCTGATTGCCTGTTTTTCAACCCAACCGGATTCCGGCATCCTGGAAAACCACTAAACACTATCTACAACACAAACATGAACCCCTCCTAGCCATAACCGCTCCGTACCACACTCGGTCTTATCGTGAGGCCCTACGTTTGGATGTTTGCACCTGGGAATGAGTCAGGAGCAGATATCCAAGCCTTGGGTTCCTCGCTCTCAAGTGAGCTTTGACTGAGCTTACTGTAAAATTGCGGAGGCTTAAGTAGTCTTAAATAGTATATAAACCCATATTTAAGTATATCCTATTTCTTTTATTCAACGAATAATTCACAAGATTTAAGAATATATCATTCTGATTATTGAACATATATTATTTTGAAAAAAACACTTTCTGATAGAGTATATAATAACCAATAGAAAAAATCTTTTTTGAAAAAAGTAAGTCACCCCGACGGGGAATCGAACCCTGTATCTCCCGAGTATACGCCTCATCCGTGTGGATCCGTACGGATGGGGCGTATACTCGGGAGATACAGGGTTCGATTCCCCGTCGGGGTGACTTACTTTTTTCAAAAAAGATTTTTTCTATTGGTTATTATATACTCTATCAGAAAGTGTTTTTTTCAAAATAATATAATATGTTAAGTATATCCCATAATTCTTCACACTCGAGAATTGCACCTTCTTACAGCCACACCCAGAACGTAGCCGACTTCCCTAATTACCACGTTTTTATTAGCTCGTATTATTGTTTGTCCGGTACAGATTTCTTCTTGTGTGTACAGTACAAATTTTTTCTTGTTTGTCCAAGATTTGTATTGGACAATTGAAGATTTTTAACTAACTTCCCGACTAGCTAGACATTTGAAACTTTTATAATATATCAGAACACGACGACAATGCATTCTTTTAATACTTTTAGCCATTTTTAAGCAGAATTGAATTAATTTTCAGTTAATTCTGTATTGTATGGAAAGTTATTATTGTTGGTTGCTAAGTAGGTCCTAGCAACTAAATTATTAATATATACGTGCGTTACTATGGAAATCAATATGAAATATCAAAATGACTTTTCAGTATTCTATAATATTTATTCAGTATTTCTATCAAGTACAAAAAAGTATTTATTAATAGGTGCATAGAATTGTCAAGTTTATATTATGATTCAACGGAAAATTTAAAAACGTCGTAAGTATATAAAAAGTTCTTTTTATCTTGTAATTATTTGTGTTTATTTAATTTTATGATACTATTTTTTTAAAACGATAGTTAATTCAAAAATACACTTAGTTTGAGAAACTAAGCAGTTAAAATGTATGCTTTTCCTAGTAAATAGTACAATACTCGATTACTTATACGTTAGTAGAACACTTACAACCCTTCGGAATTTTTACCCACAATTCGACTGCTGAATCATGCGGCAACCAAATGAAATCACCCATGTGTCTAGTATATTATACACAATATTAAGTAATAAGGTCTATGTCGCAGGTTTTTCCAAAAGTTTGATTGCGGGGTGATTTTGAGCCGGCTCACGCGAAAATTGCCGGCAGTTAATACATAACAATATATTTTACATACTTACATAAATTAGAAAACACTTCTGAGAAAATATATTATATATTATAACGAATAGGAAAAATCTTTTTGACAAAAGTAAGACACCCCCATAGGAATCGAACCTGCATCTCTCGGGTATCGCGCCCATGCGCATAGACCATGGCCCTTACAAGGGAGGGGGGCTGAAAGGGCTCTAGCTTAGAGGGGGCCCGGCATGGCAAGTCGACCAGTTAAATGAGAAAAACACAGTACAAATTTGCGCTAATATTAAAAAAAGCTATTTTACTTATTGATTCTTTACATATAAATAATTACCACGTTTTTAAATTTTCTGTTGAATCATTTTATAAAACTTGACAATTATATTATTATGTATTAATAATTTAGGACAAATAAGGCAATTGTCAAAAAATCATTTCTTTGCTATTTTGCAACAAACAAACAAATATAGAATACTGAAATGTCATTTTTATTTCCATAGTAACGCACGTATATATTAATAATTTAGTTGCTAGGACCACCCGCTAAGCAACCAATAATAGTGGATTGGATTAAGGATTTCTTCCGAAATAACTTTTCATACAAAACAGAATTAACTGAAAATGAATTCAATTCTACTTAAAGATGACTAAAAGTATTAAAAGAATGCATTGGCATCGTGTTCTGATATATTATAAAAATTTCAAATGTCTAGCTAGTCGGGAAGTTAGTTGAAAATCGATTGCAAGATTTTTAATGGATAAACAACCACCGGACAAACAAGAATACGAGCTAAGGAAAACGTGGTAATAATAAAATATGTGACTGTGCAATGTAATCTGATATGATATGATGATCAATATAATTACTTAAATGATAATTTTATTTTTATAATTATTTTAAGTGTGTTTCTTGACTTATATATTTTCTACTCCACGTTACTAGGGTACCTACCACAAAAGGAGGTCACGGTCAGTACTTCATAATATATGCCGAGTGCCAAGAACTCAATAAATCAACTAGATTTATTTAAAAATCGCTAAAATACACGGAATCCCTTAACCTTGGGGTTCCGTGGGAACCACTTGGGGAACACTACTAACTGTAGAAAATCACACTGCCCTTAATCTTAGCAATAGGTAGGGGGGCCGCCATATATCCTGGCCTGGGGGGCCGCATCAGGATGTGGGGGCCATGACATAGATATACAACTATGCTAAAGGCGTCTTTTTTAATTGCGACAAATTTTAACTAATGGCTTTTAATACTCTCTGAAGCGTTTTGTAAATTGAGCTACTATAGGCGATTGGCTTTTGTATTTTAAATCAAAGTATTAACTTAATTAATATAATATGTTCAAAATGATTGAGTGACTAGGTACAATGAAATAATGACCTAACCTAACCTAACCTAAATAGATTCCACAAAAATGAATGTTTTAATTTTCCCTTGGCTGTTCTGTTTCATCATGTTCTGTTGTCACCAACCTATTAAGTCAAGGGTCACAATAAAAAATACAACAAACAAAATATTATGAATATTTTTTAATAATCAATTCTTTTATTCAACGAATAATTCACAAGATTTGAGAATGTAACATTCTATATATCGAGAGCCGGGTGTCGGTTAGTAATTAAAGCATTTAATGATTCCTTAATTTAAAACAAAAAAACCGATAGGTAGTCAAAAATAACGCGATTTGATAAGTTATCGTAATTAAGTAGGAGGTCCGTAGCTTAATTGGTTAAAACATATTGGCGCGATACCAGTGGATATAGGTACGGGTTCAAATCCCGTCGGGTGTCGTATTCTTTTTCGGTTGTGATTTTTTTCTAGTAGGTCTGAGGTGTTTTCAGGTTATGTGTGCTCAAATTATTAATAGTTGATGTGTTTGTAAAAAAATCTTACCTAATAGATCATTAGATACCTAAACACTAATAATACATTCAATAGGCATACAAATCGTCATTACTGGGAAAACAATGCCCCTGGGTAACGTATTGGGAAATTAATGGAGTTAATTATTTGTAAACTACTTGTTACGAGCTTTAGAATTTGAATTAATCTAAATGTCATTTGGTGATCATGCTGAATTAATAATTATTTATGTACTATGCACACCATATTTTTATTTTAGGGGTAGTCAACCTGGTCCCTACAGCCCACTAGTGGGTGTTCCAGCTTTCATGGTGGGTGGTAGGGGCTTTAAAAACTTTTTCGATAGTGGTGGATATGAAAACCTACGGCAAAATAAAAAAATGTATCCTTATATCCAAACATGTGGAAAATGATATTCAGTTTATTGATACCTTTACCTACATCATATCTTGTGGAAGGATTAGTGTTTTTAATCATATTATGACTAGGGAATCCAATCCCGAGCCAAAATTCTGATCCCGGGATTTTGGGGTTACAATTTGACAATCCGGGGTCCCGGGACTGGTCCCAAGATTGGCATTTTTCTCCATTGTTAATATAAAATTTTGATAATTACAAATAACATTGATAAAATCGGTCAAAAAAAAATCTAGTATAATTTATACTATTTAAGACATTTATTGTTAATATTGTATACGTTCAATCTTGGAAATAGATAAGTTTAATGGTGTAAATAATATTGTAATATATATAATAATGTGAATTTAATATGAGATTGCTGTTTCTGATAGTAAAGACTTAATGAATGGGTTAGCGAGATTTATAATAGTAAAGCAAATAATAATGGTGTACTTATGGCCTTTCCGCTTCATAAACCTAATTAGTCAGCCAAATATGAAACTGCCGTAAAACGTATGAGATCATGGTGGAATTACTTTGTTAATAGTGCGAAGCATTGTTTTTTGTAATCTTTCTCATTTTTTTTAATTTATGTAAAAAAATAAAATGAATCGGCAACTTACACATCAAACTTCATTCAAACTCAGCTTATTTCTAATGTAGTTATTTATTATTAAAAGTATTTTTTGTTATATTTCCGTTTTTACTTGATTTTCCATAAAAATTGATAAAAAAAATCAATCCCGAAAGCTTCGGGATTATGTTTATCAATCCCAGGATTCATAGGTATCGAAAATAGCTCGGGATCCCGGGATCCCGGTATTGGAATCCCTAATTATGACTAAAAAGAGAAACCGCCTGAATATTTTCGAAAGAGGAGACCTTCGTTTATTCCTCACAAAAATTGAGCCTGATTTCCAGTATTTAGTTTCGCAGCATCAGCCTCAGGGATGTCATTAATAATTTAATTAAATACATGTAATTTCATCAGATTTCATGCTTATCTGTATGCAAAGTATAAATAAAACGATATAATATTTAACTACAGTAAGTTGTTTTATATAGATTTATTCTGCCAAATTTAGCAAAAGTCTGACATAAAGTTTTTGGTAAGTAATTATTATTATATGCTTTAACTTGCTATAACTCTGCTTTATAAATTTTATAAAGTAAAGTTACTTCCCTACTTTATAAATCACCATTACTGTGGAACCGAAATAGAAAATTTTACTACTAACAGAGATGCAAAAGTGGGCGGTAGGTATAAAAAGGTTGACTACCCCTGGCTATAGTATATTGGAGCGTACCACAGTGATATAAAGACATATGATATAGATAGACAGTCTATAGATGGATGTATATTTGATGAAATTGTTCGCAGAGTAAAGCTAGGCTGGAGTGCTTTACGCCCACGGTGGCCGCGCGGCATAAGCGTTGGACTATAAAGCCGTGGGTCCCAGGTTCGAATCCTGGGTCTCGCAAGTACACATATTGTTTTTCAATTTGTGTGTGTCAGGGTATGGACCTAATAGGTTGAGCAAGTGGTCGACATCCATTTCTCATAAAAGAAAAATCTGTCAATACAAACCTCCACTCTGTGGAGGCCCATATTATGATCCTATTAGGATCGGACATGGTCGGGGGAGTGCTTTTGGCCGCTTGAATAATGTCTTCAAAGGTGACCTTCCACTGTGCCTAAAACGCAAAGTGTTCAACCAGTGTGTGCTTCCCGTGATCACATATGCGTGTGAAACATAAACCATAAGTAAAAGAGTGATCCAGAAACTTAGAGTAGCACAACGTGGTATGGAAAGGTGCATGCTGGGCATAACGCGAAAGGACAAAAAGAGGAATGAGTGGATAAGGAAGTAGACAAGGGTTCGCGATGTATTAAAGTTTATTAAAAGCCTTAAATGGAGATGAACTGAACACATAGCTAGAAGAAGAGAATTGCATACTTACAAATTTCAGACCAAAAATGAAAAAGGACGGCATTGTAAGTCAGCTGAAGGGCTGCACTTTGCCCAGGGACGTCACTGATAGAAAGATACCAATATATATGTCGCATTTTTCTTCCAATATTATTGCTATGTACTGCATGTCCCATGTAATAGAATGTAATAGAGTTTATTAAAAGCCTTAAATGGAGATGAGCTGAACACATAGCGCGAAGAAGAGACAATCTTTGGACAAATCTAGTCATCCAATGGTATCCAAGAAGTACAAAACGTCCGCAATGTAGACCTAGAGGCCGCCGGATCGATGAAATGATAAAGTTCTGCGGAAGTACGACGTGGCAACGCAATGCACAGGACCGAGAGAAGTGGAAGCAGCTTGAAGAGGCCTTCATCCAGCAGTGGATAGATTCAGGCTGATGATGGTGATGATGACCACAGTGATGCTATTATAGTTACATAACATACCTACTAGGTACCATGTACAGGAAAATATAAATCGATTTATAAACCATCATAAATTACTACTAAAGTAAATGCTTTACCTCTTCTTAAGATACAGGAAAATACATTAGTAATAAAATATATCACAATATTTGTGAGACAATGGTATTTCGAACAATTTAGACCCGCCGAAAATTTGTCACCCACCACATAGGAGCTATTTCACCTGTGCGGGGGGGTATGACCTCACCTTTCTTTACCTGGTAAAAGCCGGCCGATTCCAATAAGACCAAGCAGCAGTGTTATTCAGTTTCGGGTATCAGCTGTTCCAGAACCATGACGCCATCGTTAGCTTTTCGAAATAATTTCGCTTGCACAATGATTTACCTCGTTCTATGGCGAGCTTTTTAGAATCGCAATTTACTGGGGTAATTTTTTATTGAATCATGAGTGATTGATGATTTTGTGATTTTATTATCTACATAATAATTGCCTGTAATGATTCATTATTAATTCAGTAAAATAAAGCACACAGTTTTTATAGATTAGTGATCGTCGCCGTCCACAGAGATTTTCTTCCAATCTGACTAAAAAAATCAACAAAACCTGCCATAAAACATTAGATAGTAAAGTTGTCACTTCATAACAACGCATTCCGGCTCTAGGATGACAATAATTATTGTGTTATATCGTCACCGTTCAGGCAAAAGTCACCAACCCAAAAAACATCATTTTGACATATCGCAATTTGAAAGTTTGAAGATGAAGGAAAAAACAGATTTTAATGTTTTTAAGGTTTTATCTACATTTCAATAACTTTTCGTGTGTTTTTAATAAATTCTGTAGGTTACTTTCACTGTTTAATGATAATTAATAGATCTGGAAGGTTTTGACGGAGGCAAAGTGGTTAAACCAGTGGCGCACCCAGGGGGGGGGGGGGGGCAAGGGGCCCTGGCACCCCCCAAAATTATCAGAATGATTTTAAACATTGAAATTTAAAGCCGATAAACTATACTTTTGGGCTTAGACAAATAAAAACACGGCAAAAAAAAGATTTGTAATTCTCCAGCACCCTTTTTAGAAAAATTTCTTAGATTTTAGTTTCTAACACAAAAATTTCGAAACACTAATGTCAGGTTTTTTTAGAAACCCAATCCCTAATGGAACTGTCAAAAAATTCTCGGTGTCCACCCGAATTCCGGAGTGGTATAGGTAATGGCTGGGGAGTGCTGACAGGGCTCTAGCCTGGGGGCCCGGGCTGTGGGGGGCCCGGCGTGTCGGGTTGACCAGATAAGTGAGATAAACACACATCATACATTAGCTTTAATAGTAAAAAAAGTCGCCTGCGGCGCTATTATACTTTATGCCCATGAACATTTTCAATTATATAATTGTGCAATATATTTTTTGATTATTATGTGTCGATACTCGGCAGCTCTATTATTAAAGTAAATATATTAAAAATAGAGTACCCTTAATTTGAACTAAAACACAATTTGAAAAACGTTAATGTAGTGTTTCACACTGCCTTTAATCTTCGCGGTAGGTAGGGGGCCCGCCAAATGTCATATCCTGAGGGCCCGTTTCAGGATGTGCGGACCATGGTGTAGGTACACCGAGTGCAATAGACAAAAGGCCGATAAACGAGAAATTAGGCTGTGAAGAAGAAAAAGATCCTATGGGACTAATTTACATTATCCTCCTTGCCCCCCCCCCCCCCAATATTAAATCCTGGGTGCGCCACTGGGTTAAACTGTTGCTAGGTGACTTTTCCTTATTAATAATCTGGACTAAAGCGATCTTATTATAACAATCCAAAGTAACCATTCCTGTTTAGTTATTGTTGCCTGTTGCAAATAAATAATATTAGAAGTTTGCTCTTAAAATACTTGCACAACTCAAAAAAACTTACGGGCTTCTATGTACTTGTACTATGAAATCAAAATCAATATTCTATAATATTATGTACTACCTATAGGTCATATTCTTAAAGGTCTTTAGAATAATATGTAGATAATTTTGCTATACAATTTCAATGTTTTAAAAAGATTTTTAATGCTATAAAATATATAAATACTTTTGTTTTTTTCTATATAACGGCAGAGAATAAGAAATACCGAAATACCGGTATTGATATTTTTATTTCATATAGCAATCCCTAATTAGGTATATCCTTTTAAAAAATCAAGAAAAATTCAACAAACCTGTTGAATTTTATAAACCCAACCAACAGAGATATAGCCCAGTTTATTGCTCTTATTTTTTGACTAAGAACTTTGTGATCTTCGCCATCGTTGTGCATTATTTTTCATTCAATTTTAACAACTTAGGTCGAAGTTTATTGAATGTCTTTATGTTTCTTTAAATCGTAATAATGTAATGATTAGCTAGGCAACATCGCGTTTCACAACGAAATACCCCAATAATCAATATTAAACTCTTTTAATTGGCATACCTACAATGTTGATCGTATGAAGACTGCACAGTATAAATTGAATAATTTTATTATAAATTGTTACTTAGTTAATATTGTAAAAATCGGCATTGATACAAAACTCTACTTACCTAATCCAACCATAGATGGTACGAATGTATATTAAATATAATTAATTTGTAACACACGTATTATGTCTTCAATTGAGTTTGTAACTGACTCATAATTTCTGAGAATTTTCAACATTTTACGTTTCGTATTTTCAATGATTTACGTATAAATTAAGTCTCTTATGTTATAATATTATGAATATCCATTATTTTCTATCCAAACAAGTGTTAATGCTATAATATAAACCTATCAATTTCTATTATAAAATACGGTTTGATAATGGAACATAATTTTACAAATCTGAAACTATTGCCGATAGACCGCCGATGAAAAAACACGTAAACAGCTATATGTAAAAAAAATCGAGCTTTCCGTCACTAATATGACAAACATAAAAGGTGGCAGTTCCACCTGGCAACATTCTTGGATGTGGCTTAGTTCATTTGATTAACCACCACCGGACACCAAACTGTTCCGTCAATCTGTCACAAAAATAAATGCAATATCGTTAAATACTAATTCATATATCATCATCATCATCAGCCTGAATATATCCACTGCTGGATGAAGGTCTCTTCAAGTTGCTTCTACTTCTCTCGGTCTTATGCATTGCGTTGCCACGTACTTTCGCAGAACTTTATCATTTCATCAATCCAGCGGCCTCTAGGTCTACCTTGCGGACGTTTTGTACTTCTTTGATACTACTGGATGACTTGATTTGTCCAACGATTGTTATTTACGAATTTATACATATATACCTACTCGATATGCTAGTACTACACTGTAAGTATCTGTCAAACTATTATGAGAGTATCCCATCATTTGTTTTCTTTCACGACCCGAAATACAAGATATTTTTATTTTCGTGTTAGCTTATTTTCTTTAATCTTACCCCGTTTAATACGTCTCAGGGCTCGAAATGGAACAGAACGCACCGGAGCGCCGTTCCGGCTCGTGAAATTTGTAAAATTATCGCTCCGTCTCGTGGAAAAAATACGTTGACCGTCTGAGCTAGATAAGTCATGGAATAGAAAATCTGACACACTTATTTTTATAAAATACACATACGATTTGATGACTATGTAAATATCTTCAGAAAATTTGTCGAGCGCTCCGGTTCGTAAACTTTTCCATTTCGAGCGCTGATACGTCTTCTCCCTGTTTCGCTCCCTCTTACACATTTACATATTATGTTTTCTCTCCTGCGTAAGTGAAAAATTAAGACAAATCGGTATATAATTATACTGTAATCATTATGGCATTACATAACCCGGTCTAACTCAAAACACGCGTCTGTAATTAGGCTTCTTTGGTTATAAACCCCAGAATTTTGGTATATACTAAAATATTAATACCTACACAATAATCAATGTTCGTCCGCTTACACTATGTTTGTTCGGAACTGTCTCTTATTTTTAGTGACCACAATCAGTTTGATGATCCAGTATTTTTTCTATGGTTAAACATAACGCGGAAAGACCGCAAAGGAAACCAATGAACAAGGAAACATACATGAAAGATTTCGCGATATAATAAATTTAATATCGCCTAACCAGTTTTGTCAGAAAAGATTTGTAGCATTTTCCCTACAGAGATCTAAAATTTCCCATTTCGACCAAACATTACTGTGGTTCACAATAAAATTATTAGAATGTTTGTTCAGGATAAAAGATTAACCAGATTAAAAGCGGTTAACTCTACTATCGTCACAATATAACAACAGATTTTTTTAAATGCAGTAGACACCTATCGTAGCAAGGATAGGGAAACGGTACTCTAAAAGTCTAAAGCATGTCAGTAAAAAAACGAAACATGTCAAACTATTTCTACTGGCTTTCTGATAATTCTAGAAGTTCTATCATTGACAATTTATTTACTGATAATATGAAATCTAAAAACTATAATTTTCTCTGCGTCAGTAGTCCCCGAAATATGTTTACCGGTCCGCAGTAGTGTTTCCAACTGTCGTTGGCAAAAACATGCCAGGCGGGGTGCGAAAACAAGCTATTTGGCAAGATAAAATGCTAGATTTTGTAAAAATAAAATTGAAAGTAAATTTAATTATAGTATATTTATGATGAGATATATAAGATAGTATAAGAATAATTGTATTTAGGTTTTTATAATAGAAACAACCGGCTCGGCTATCAAGACGAAAAAGGGAAGTGATTGTATTTCCTTTCATAGACAATATAAGTCAACAAGCTTACACCTCTACATCATTGGTGGTGCTAGTCATAAGTAAATACATGGTATTTTGAGCATATTACAACACCCCCACTCTCAAAATACAGATATTTTACACATTAAAATACTATAGTTACAATATCTAACATTTTTACAAACTTATAATGTTTCACTGAAGCTAAGCTTTTAGTAAGTATGTCTGCTGGCATATCCTCAGACGGCATATAATTGATTTTAACAATTTATTACTAATTATTTCTCTACATTAATGATAGCCCACATCAATTTGTTATGGAATACAGGATTTCCTGATAACTTTTGAGCGCTTTAACATTATATAAGTTGCAAAATCATCTCGCATGCCATAGGTTCGCCACCACTGGACTAGAGCTAGTAAATGACGATTAATGATTACTAAATAAGGTGCCTACTAAAAATTACAAAATTCAGAATCTATATTACAAATATATTATGAACACTGGACTTTTATTGAAAAAAATTTGATTTTTAAGAAAAGCATTACATAATATATAAATGTTTTTTTATATTGATATAATATTTTCATAGTGGATTACAAACTACACGGCTTCGTCCATTTTACATTAATAATAATTATGTTTACGCAGTGACGCCCCTTGACAAAATGCCGCCCCTAGGCAGCCCCAAAATACCGCTCCATTTTTTATACAGTATTTTTTATCATCCTTCCATGACTTCAATATCTAAGAAATGTGTTGTATATAAACATTACTACGCCGTAGAAGTGGACTGGATTCATATAGGAAGACCCGGTAACTGGAGAAATGTGGCGAGAGACCGGAGTGAGTGGAGAGCGGTTGTGGAGGAGGCCAAATCCCACCCCGGGATGTAGCGCCGTGGAAGAAGAAGGCAAACATTACTAACAAAATATATACTTACCACTAAATCTAATTTAAATGGCATCTCTGCTTCAATAGACAATATTGCGAGTCTACGGTTTCGGATACATTAAAAAATACACCTGACAACTTCCAAAACTCGCGAGTGACTGGCAAAAATATTTGGATGAATTTTAAGGTACGTATGTACCTACCTATAATTCTAAAATCTGCTAGTGTCATTGCCGGTCGTCAATGACGTAACCTACAAAGAAAACGGAAGTAAACTAGACATCGCGAGCCCGACAAAAATACAGTCCTGTTAAACTTTGTATGTTAATTAATATCTACATTTTGTTTCCAAGCAGTGAGCTGTTTTTTTAATGGAAAGATATTTCCGTTATTACTAAGTTAAGGTAGCTATTTCTAGATAAGTATACCTCATGATTCTCCTCGATTTGCCGCCCTTCGAGTAACTGCCGCCCCCAGGCAACGCTCAATCTGCCTACCCCCACGGGACGTCACTGTGTTTACGTCGTCGCTAAATGACAAATTATTTCGCAACTAGTAACTAGCACAAATAACCTTTCTACAAAAAAGTTTTTGCCGTGTCACCTTTTGATTAAATTTTCTTTATCCACCATTTTTATTAGTCTAGAAAGCTTTAAAATATTATTGTTTTTCTTGAAAAATAATTGGTAAGATTACATGTGATAATATTATCGATCGCAAAAAAACATTGCAAACACCCTATGCATGTTGTGTGTAGTCGAAACCGTGGAATTTTTCGATGTAATCTCTCACGGCAGGGTCGCATGTTTGGCCGACTTTGCAGGAAAACGGATTTCGTAGAAAAGGAAAATCGCTTTTCCGAAAAAAACGGTGCTGTCATATTTTCCCGGCGACCTCGGAGGTTCATTTTATT
Source organism: Rhyacophila brunnea (assembly GCF_057557595.1). Classification (NCBI taxonomy): domain Eukaryota; kingdom Metazoa; phylum Arthropoda; class Insecta; order Trichoptera; family Rhyacophilidae; genus Rhyacophila; species Rhyacophila brunnea. The sequence continues at coordinate 9,097,558 of NW_028232904.1, read as the reverse complement.
GGTAAACTATTAGAATCGAATTCTCTGGTAAGTATCGATCTGACAATGCGTCGGGATTTATGTTATATTATATAATGAATGTTTTGCATGGTCATGCATGTTCTAATACGCTGTCAATATAATTATAATTAAAGGGAACAGGACATTTCATAGAAAAAGATGAGACCCAACGCAACTGCAGTTAGCCTTGACTTGATAAAAACTATATTGTCTTATATAATTACTTTTCGGACCCAGCGATTATCTGTATTAATGGCGCCCAACTCGAGCAAGTCAGCAGCTACGTCTATCTCGGACAGCAGGTGCCCATAGATGGAAGCATGCACGATGAAATTGCTCGCAGAACAAAGCTGGGATGGAGTGCTTTCGGACGTCCAAATGGTATCTTCAAGAATGACCTACCATTATGTCTTAAGGCTATACCTCAGCTGAGGCATGGTCTAAAAAGATCGTGAGTAAGCGATGCGCGGACTACGGGTCACGGGTGCAAATGACGCGAACCGAACGAAGTATAATTTGTCACAAAAATTCAACATGCGTCCTTTATTCCTTCCGTTTTTTTTCTTCAAGTACATGCGGAACTTTTTTAAGTCATCTTTACATGACTTAAGAATATATTCATCCGACTCCATCACAATAAAATTGACGTGCGAACAGGTCGACTATCCTCTCCGAATGGCAACACGCCTCAACTTGGCCAAACAACGTTACACATAGTGTTGAAAATTATTTACCGTTTCACTTATGTACGCTCTTAAGCGTAGGGTGTTCAACCAATGTGTGCTGCCCGTGCTCACGTATGGCTGCGAGACGTGGACCCTCAACACGAGAGATATCCAAAGACTAAGAGTCGCACAGCGAGGCATGGAGTGGTGTATGTTGGGCATTACGCGAAAGGACCGTAAGAGAAGCGAATGGGTTAGGCTGCACACAGGAGTACGCGATGTAATAGACGTTTCCAAACAGCTGAAATGGAGAAGGACGGCCGCTGGACAAATGCCGTCATCCAATGGTACCCAAGCAGCACGAAACGGCCACAGGGCCGCCCTAAAAGCCGCTGGATTGACGAACTGAATTCGGCGTAAATACGTGGCATCGAACGACACAGGACCAAGAGAGTTGGAAGAAACTTGGGGAGGCCTTCATCCAGCAGTGGATTGACCCCGGCTGATGATGATATAATTAAGGTCTTGGCGAAGAAGAAGAACAACAACTATATTCGCTCATGAGAAAACAATACCTCGTATGCCACAATACACGTGATGAAGAAAACACTCTATATTCACTATTAATGCATAAAAATTCTTCATTTTTTGTATTTCACTATTAAGATTAATAGTAGAATATGAAAAATTCGTAATAAATTTGATGGAATCATAGAGATTATGTAGATTTTTTTCATTTTATGTACAAATAGTGTAATGTGGCATACGAGGTATTGTTTTCTCATGAGCGATGCAATTATTTCAATAATTTGTATTTTTTCTGTTTCTGGGAGGGGTTCCGGACCCGAAAACCTCAAATTAACCATAAGGAAGTTCGCGTGACACCGATAACTTGATTTGTACACTCACGGCCTACGACAGGAGCAATAGAAAGAGACGATGTGTATCACGCTTTAAACTGAGGCGTAGTTCCCCCGCGCAGTAACGTATCATCAATCATCATCATCAGCCTGAATCTATCCACTGCTGGATGAAGGCCTCTCCAAGCTGATTCCATTTCTCTCTGTCATGTGCGTTGCGTTGCCACGTACTTCCGTTATCAGTTTATCGATCCAGCGGCTTCTAGGTCTACCTTGCGGACGTTTTGTACCTCTTGGATGACTAAATTTGTCCAACGATTATCCCTTCTTCGGGCTATGTGTCCAGCCCATCTCCACACTTGAGGCTCTTGAGCATGCACCTCTCCATACCACGTTGCGCGACTCTAAGAAACATTTATTGTTAAATATTTTACCGAAGGCATAAATCATCTTTTCCCAAGTGAAAAGCAGATTTGGAATCATTTTTACACGTGATTTTAGGTATATCAAAATCACATAAAAGGTGATATACTTTATCAGATAGCCACAGAATTTTCCTCATGTGAATCATAATTTTCGTGAATACACGATCGTAGAATATCAAAATTATGCATTAATCAAAAATTTTTAGGATTTTTTATACTGCATTCAAATTATTTATTTTTCTCCTCAAACCCTCTCTCTTTCTGATATGATTTGAAAGGAAGTCATCGGTTTTTTATACCTACTACAATTATTATAATTTGAGTATGTATGGTATAAATTGGTAACTACAGAATAATCTTATTATCCATGTTTGAGAAATTACAATACATATGAAAATAAGAAAAGAAAATAGCGATATATTTGACGTTTTATTTTGGTTACTTACTTTTTACGGGAATGGGACAACTGGACACCATGACAATTGGGCGTCGCACTGCAAAATTAAATAAATAGACGTTCGTTACGATTTTATACAGAAAATAGGCGAATCATTTTAATCTGTTTCTATCGTCTACTTAGTAGTTTTAATTCATTTTGCTCGAAACATAATATTTTTGAAGTTATACTTCTTTTGGGCCGAGAGTGAAATTGAGAGCTGCGCTCGCACACCGTTACAGTAGGTATGAAAATAGCTGCGAATCAGTCAGCTGTATACAAACGCAAGTTTGATAGTAGAATTGTTCCGTTGCCTAGGCAGCGAATTTATTATTGTCGGCCATTTGCAATTCCTTACGTAAACGAATGATTAAACGTCAGAGTGACAGTTGTTACTTTAAAAATAAAAACAACGAGAAATAATAAGATAATTAAGAGTTGTCGAAGAATCTAGGTTAACGCAAGTTTTGTTTTTGTTTTGTTACGCCAAATAAGTATAACTTCTAACGAGCGTACATAAGTACACGCACCGATTTTTTTATTGCGGATTAAGAATTATCATGCCTGAGGCTTTGTATAAAAATTAAAGAACTCTCTTTTCGTTGGAACCTATGTACAATTAAATCATTATTTACGTGTGCATATTTAAATTCTCGACAAGAATGAAGTAATAATATAATAATTTAAATATAAATAATAATTTAAAGTGCCTGAAATTCAGAACGTCTATTTATTTTCGAATTTCATTCGATTGCGTGGCGCCCAGTTGTCCCGGCGCCGAATCGTCCTTGACCCTTCATTACATACTACTTGTTATTTGAGATTTGAAGTGATTTTTTAGTGCCACGTATGTCAGATTCGCTACATGACAAGTTGTTTACGTTAATATTAAAATTCGTCGCCTCCGATAATATATTAATTGAGTTAGCATTTACTTCGTAGAATTCCATTTTACACGAAATGAAAATATAAATAATATTAAATTCTACAGTTTTTTAAAAAGAAAGTCTTGATAATGGTGTTACAACCGAAATAGCTATCGACAAAACCTTTTTTAAAAAACCTGTAGAATTGAATATTATTTATATTTTCATTTCCTGTCCGATAATATAGTTTATAGTACTTATAAATATAAACTTTATAGTTTATACCATAGGTGTAGCGAAAAAATGAGACAGTGAGACAAAACATTGGTTACTCACTTAATTGTAACCGATGTCCGTCGCCAGCTAAATTTTAATATTGACATTCTTATTCTAGTAAATAATAAAATTTTTAATTTGTATTATTCGATATTTGCCTACTGCCAAGCGGCTACGCGTCGGCTTATAATATAATAGGTCCCGGGTTTGAACCCCGGTCTGGAAAATTCACATGTTTTTAAGTGTGTCAAAGTGTGTTTAAGTCAGATTATGGACCTAACAGGTTGAGCATGTGACTAACATCCATGTCTCGTAAAAACAATAATTACAAGATAAAAATAACTTTTTATGGTACTGTTCGGTTATACGGAATACAGCGGAAAACACATTTTGAAAATAGCCGATAAACTGAATTATTTGTTAGGTTAACCTAACCAAACCTAACCTAACCTAACCTAACCCAACCTAACATAACCTAAACTAACCCAAACTAACAAATAATCCAGTATATCGAGTATTTTCAAAATGCGTTTTCCGCTGTATTCCGTATAACCGAACACAACCCTTTTTATATACAACGTTTTTAAATTTTGTATTCAATTAGTATGCTCAATATGCTCAAACTTGTACTTGATATGAAGTAAATAAAAAACAAACAAACAAACAAATATAGAATACTGAAATGTCATTTTGATTTCCATAGTAACGCACGTACATATATATTAATAATTTAGTTGCCAGGACCACCCACTTAGCAACCAATAATAGTGGATTGGATTACGGATTTCTTCCGAAATAACTTTTCATACAAAACACAATTAACTGAAAATTAATTCAATTCTACTTAAAGATGGCTAAAAGTATTAAAAGAATGCATTGGCATCGTGTTCTGATATATTCTAAAAGTTTCAAATGTCTAGCTAGTCGGTAAGTTAGTTAAAAATCGATTGAAAGATTTGTAATGGATAAACAACCACAGGGCAAATAAGAATACGAGCTAATAAAACGTTGTAAAAATTTGTTAACAAACGGATCGGACATGGTAAAAAAAATTAACATGTCGTTCCATCAAGAATATTAAATCATTTTTTCAGTTATTCTATTTGATTTGTATTCTTATATTGAGCATAATGAGGATTAAAAGAAGACTACTATGGAAACATAGAAGTTTAAAAGTTTCTTGTGAACATATTATAATGAGTCAATCGGAATGAATTAATCTACTCAACATGCAAACTTTACTCGTGGAATTTCACGCAAAATTCACGAGAAACGCGTTGGAAATATTATGAAAATATTTGGTTTTTTAGAACAGTGCTCTGTATAATTTTATAACACTATGGAATATCAAGTTATATGTACTGTAATGCTAGGGCTAATTGCAGTGACAAAGGGTGTTGCTGAATGTTGTTAGGCGGTACTGCCACCTGGTAATATTTTCTAGTTGTGTCATAATAATTATTACGATAAATAATGCAACGGTGGTTTTCTGTGATTTTCTCAAAAGCTCGATTTTTTGAGAATGTGAGTTATGATTTTATGTTACCAACTGAAATATTTTTACAATTTTGTTAAATATTTTATAATAAATTAAGGTTCTTACAGTGACGTCCCGTGGGGGTAGGCAGATTGAGCGTCGATTGGGGGCAGCAGTAACTCGAAGGGCGGCAAATCGAGGAGAATCATTTGGAATATATAGAAATAGCTACCTAAACTTAGTAATAACAAAAATATCTTTCTATTAAAAAAATCAGCTGACCGGTTTTATCGGGTTTGCGATATCTAGTTTACTTCTGTTGCCCATCGACGTCCTTGGTGATCAGAACGACACATGCAGATTTGCGAATAATTAGTCTGATATTTTGTTAGTAATGTATCCACACAACACTTTTCTTAGATATTGGACTGGGAGATGAAAGGATGATAAAAATACTGTATTTATAAAAAAAAAATGAGGCGGCCTTTTGGGGCTGCCTAGGAGCGGCATTTTATTTAGGGACGTCACTGGGTTCTTATGTTCCTAAATAAACATATTTACTTGTTACGTTTATTATAATTTTGCTACGGATGCACATATAGAAGGGTCGCATGTTCCTGTTGGGAATCACAAAGACACATTGTGGTTATTAATCCTTTCTATGCCGCAATTAGTTAATTGATAGTAATTAACATAAGAATTGGTGTAATTAGGGCGTCCAAAGACGCTTTGGGCACTTAACTGGTTAAGTTTATATTATTTAATAACTATTCCATTTACCAAAATCATCTAAGGATTCTTTATATAGCGTTGACTGTCAATTCATGGTGGAAAAAATCTTCCTCTGAGACGGACGAAACCGGTTCAGTTATATTCAATAAAAGTGGAATCAGTACGATAAAATATTTGCGTTTTATTTAAACTAATATAATTACAAGATAAAAAGAACTTTTTATATACCATGTTTTTAAATTTTCTGTTGAATCATATAAACTTAACAATTATATGTATTAATAAATATTTTTTTTTTACTTGATAGAAATCTAATATATAAAAATTAAAATTTGTTTGTTTGTTTGTGTGTTTGTTTGTTCGTATTGAATGCGCAGCCATACCGTTCATCCGATTGCGATAAAACTTTGTAAACTTATTGCTTGCACTTGCGCGAAGAGTATAGGCTATACTAATATATAAAAATGAATGTCTGTCTGTGTGTCTGTCCCGTATGCGTTCCTATACCATTCATCCGATTGCGATGAAATTTTGGTAAGTGGTTGTATGCACACTCATGAAGGTTTCTGAATTAGAAAAATCATCATTTTCTTCTTCTTCTTCATTCTATTTTCTTTTATTCGTATGGTTCCTATACCATTCATCCGATTGCAATGAAATTTTGGTAAGTGGTTGTATGCATACCCATGAAGGTTTCTGAATTAGAAAAATTATCATCTTCTTCTCCTTCTTCATTCTATCTTCTTTTATTCGTATGGTCCCTATACCATTCATCCGATTGCGATGAAACCTTCGTCAGTTGTTGTGGTAACACCCGCAATGGTTTTTGAATTAGTACAACTATCTTCTTCTTCTTCTTCTATTCTATATTCTTCTATTCGTATGCGTTTCTATTCCATTCATCCGATTGCAATAAAATTTTCGTCAGTATTTGTGCCAACACCCGCGAAGGTTTCTGAATTAGTACAACCATCTTCTTCTTCTATTCGTATGCGTTCCTATACCATTCATCCGATTGCAATGAAAATTTGATCAAGTGTTGTGTTGACGCCCGCAAGGGTTTCTGAATTGATACAACCATTTTCTTCTTCTTTTTCTTCTATTATATCTTTTTCTATTCGTATGCGTTCTTATACCATTCATCCAATTGCGATGAAATTTTGACCAGTTGTTGTGCGCAAGCCCGCAAAGGTTTCTGAATTAGTACAACCATCTTCTTCTTCTTCTATTCGAATGCGTACCTACACCATTCATCCGATTGCAATGAAACTTTGGTGAGTTGTCGTGCGCATGCCCACGAAGATTTCTGAATTAGAAAATCATCTTCTACTTCTATTCGTATGCGTTCCTATACCATTCATCCGATTGCAATAACATTTTGATCGAGTGTTGTGCCCTTGCCCGCAAAGGTTTCTGAATTAGTACAATCATCTTTTTCTTCTTCTATTTGTATGCGTTTTTATGCCATTCATCCGATTGTGATGAAATTTTGACCAGTTGTTGTGCGCACGCCCGCAAAGGTTTCTGAATTAGTACAACCATGTTTTTCTTCTTCTATTTGTATGCGTTCTTATGCCATTCATCCGATTGTAATGAATTTTTGACCAATTGTTGTGCGCACGCCCGCGAAGGTTTTTGAATTAGTACAACCATCTTCTTCTTCTTCTATTCGTATGCGTTCCTATACCATTAATCCGATTGCAATGAAACTTTGGTGAGTTGTCATGCGCATGCCCACGAAGATTTCTGAATTAGAAAATCATCTTCTTCTACTATTCGTATGCGTTCCTATACCATTCATCCGATTGCGATGAAACTTTTGTCAGTTGTTGTGCGCACACCTGCAAAGGTTTCTAAATTATTATTATATAAAATACAAAGTTTGTTGTTTGTTTGTTCCATCCAATTTTGTTTTTTTTTTTACTACATATTAATAACATTAATAACGTTTTCATATTTTGGATTCGATTTTAATTTAGTGTTCTTATGTTTGACCTTTACTCCTATTAGAAATATTTTCATATTGCCATATTGTATTACACAGATATTTTAATATTAAAAAAATAATTACATCTTATTATTTTTCAAATATCTAAGATAAATATAACCACGAAGCGACCCTGTGCGAAGCAGGGTACTTCAGCTAGTACTGAATAAATATTATAGAATACTGAAATGTCATCTTGACATTTTATATTGATTTTCATAGTAACGCACATATGTATTAATAATTTAGTTGCTAGGACCCCTTAGCAACCAATAATAGTGTTTTACTTTTTACGATTTTTTTCCGAAATAACTTTCTATACAAAACAAAATTAACTGAAAATGAGTTCAATTCTGCTTAAAGATTGCTAAAAGTATTAAAATAATGCATTGTCGTCGTGTTCTGATATATTCTAAAAGTTTCAAATGTCTAGCTAGTCGGGAAGTTAGTTAAAAATCTTCAATCGTCCAATACAAATCTTGGACAAACAAGAAAAAAATTGTACTGGACAAACAAGAATACGAGCTAATAAAAACGTAGTAAAATCATCTGATGTTATCGTAGTATATTCTTGGGTTTCCACCGTGTCTCCTTCTTCCTTCTTTACTCGACGTTTCGGGCTCGTTGCAGAAGCCATTATCAAGAAGGATACACGGTGGAAACCCAAGAATATACTACGATAAAAAACAACCGTGAAAGCCTCAAACATTATAATTATAATCATCTGATGTTGTTGCAAAACAAAATATATATATATATAAAAATTCCCAGGTATATAATCAATATTATGTTAAAATTTCTCGGAAATAACTAATTTTATATTATTATCATCTTTAATTTGGTTCCATGAACAGATCTTCAATAATAAGTCTTTCAATGACAATCATTATTTCGAAGTTCTAGCAATATTATTTTGTTCAATAATAATTATTTGAAATATCTTAGAATTTTAATGTGAAAAACCTATTCAACGGCATGCGTGCTACAAATTATTATCACGAATGCGTTTAAAAAAACTTTATAAGTATTATGACCTGCAATTATTTAAATATGTAATACATTGTAATATTATGAAACCGAGAGGTAAGATGTCGTAGTTCTTTTCTGCTATTCCACCGCCATATTTGGATTAAGGCATGGGTGGCTAACCCGCGGCCCGCGGGCCGCATGTGGCCCGTGGAGTAGTGAGTAATATCAAATGTTACCGCTAGATGTGCTAATTTCGCAAATTGAGAAACTTTGCTGGTTGCCATAACTTTTCATTATTATATTTTAAATTTTTGTCAATCAATATGTAACTGTTTGATTCCTTAATAAAAAAAAAGATATTGGCTCAAGGTTTTAAAAAGCACCGTGCACTTTTTGCTGCATTCGTTATGCCATTCTCTGTAGACGTGAATTTATTACCAGGAAATTTGCAAATGGAACATTGTGAACTATGTTGCGATGAACAGTTAAAGAAGAAATTCTATCAGGTTGGTTTGGAAGAGTTTTACAAAACATATTTGGACAAGGAGAAATATCCTGCATTTTACAAACATGCTCTTATGATGACATCGCTATTTGGAAACACTTACACGTATGAACAGCTTTTTAGTCAGATGAAGCATATCAAATCCCGAATGAGAACACGAATCACTGATGTGCATTTGGAAAACTGTTTGCGTGTAGGAACAACCTCGATATCGATATTGATGCACTTAGTTCTGTCACACAATATCAAACTTCTCACTAAAATTTATTATTTTTATATTATTTTGTTTATTTTTTATTATTTAAAAAAAGTCTAATCTAATAAATATGTTTGATTCTGGCTTTTGTTTTATTTTATTAATATATATAATATATATTTCTTTTTTGTTTTGTATTATAAAAAAAAATCGGTTTTGCGGCCCGGTAGGAAATCTCATTTTTAGAATCTGGCCCGGCTGCTGAAAAGGTTGGCCACCCATGGATTAAGGCTATACCTCAGTTGAGGTACGGTCTAAAAAGATCGTGGCTAGGCGATGTGCGGATTGCGGGTCGCGGGTGCAAATGACGCGTGCCAAACGAAATATAATTTGTCATATAAATCCAACCTGCGTCCATTTAATGTTCTGTTTATTGTTATAACAGTAACAATAATAATATATTCATTGACATGTTTTCTTTTTAAAGTAAATGGGTAACGTTTTTAGTCATCATTACACGATTTAAGAATTAATACCCCTGTCGCCATCACGAAACAAATTGACGTATTCCCAGCTCGACGTTCTCTCTCCGAATGGCAGCGAGTCCAAAATATCGTCGCGCTTATAGTTGAAAATTATTTGCCGTGTCACTGATGTATTGCCTTAATAAAGCCTGATCATAACTTTTTGCACAAGCAACGAGTGGTCCACTCATGACCCCCACAAGCCTGGGGGCCCGGGCTCAGGTGGGGCCAGGCGTGGCGAGTTAACCAGATAAGTGAGATAAACACATATCATAAATTTGCTCTAATAGTAAAAAAGTCGGCGTACACCATTTGGAAAACGCTAGGTACTCTAGAGCGTCACACTGCCTTTATCCTTAGAGATAGGTAGGGGGGCCCGATAAAGATCCTAGCCTGAGGGCCCGCTTCAGGATGTGGGGGCCACGAGTCCACTGCTATACTATTTATTGATAACGTACTTGCAAGCAAAGTTTAGTATTCTATAATGACTGAAGAGTATAAATAAGTTTTTAGTTATTGTCGTTTGGAATCGATTGTCACATTGTCAAACGTCCTAGTGTATTATGATATTATTATACACAGAAGAAGTTTACTTACTTTGATCTTCACTTCCAATTATTAATAACACATAACCACTAAATCAGATAAACTCCAAGATACTTTAAAATAATCTGAAACAAATCTGAAACTAAGAATACTCCGACAAGTGAACACGATACACGCGTCAGTATGAGCACTCTATATACAATGACAGGTCATCCATAGACAACGGGAGGGGCGAAAGTAGGACCAGTCGTGTAATGTATCGGCTTCCTTCTTCAGTGGGCAATGGCTATTCTCATCACACATCAGTGGCGAAGGGTGGAGGCAGGCTGTTAAGACCAGACATAAATAGTACATACTGAAATTTGTCAGTCAAACGTATTTTGTTTTCATTGTATACAATATATACATACAATGTGTAGATAGCTTGTGTTAATTTTTAAATTTCAATTAAATCCTGCCTAATCCAAGGCATATTAGATATTAGTCAAAAATTATACGTTTATTTATAAAATATCTAAAACTATGCCATTAAACCATACATAATTTTATATATTTTATAGAGAGAAGAATATTTTTTTATCCATTATGGTTTGGTTAGACAGCGTTTAATTGAATTTAAAAAAAACTAACCAACACCATCGGTAATATGTATTCCTAATTCTACATACAAAAAATAAGTATGAATTAAAAAGTATGCACTATTTTGTGGGATCGCCCATAGCATACCTAAACTATTATGGTTTGGTAAGGCAGGGCTTAATTGAATTTTAAAAACTAATCAGCACCATCTGCAAATTGTATTCTTAGTTCAATGAAAACATATAAGTATGACTGACAAAATTTAGTGCCCACTGTTTATGTCGAATCTTAACAGCCTACCTCCACCCCTCGCCAGGTCACACATCAACACAAATATAATATACCCCATAAAAACTATCCGCCCCGCAAAACACTCGGTCTTAATCGAGCGTATCACGAGGCCCTACGCTTGGCTGTTAATAACACCAGATTTTGTACGCCTGGAAATATCTCAGGAGCAGATACCCAAGACTAAAGTCGCCACACGCTCAAGTGTGCTTTGACTGATTTTACAAAGACTTCCTGATAAAAAGTGCCGGGTAAATGTGCCAATACGGACATACAAAAATTAAGTGAAAAGACTTTCTAAACGTAATTAAATTGGCCTTTGTGGCGACCACGTCAAACCGTCTGATGGTCTTGGTCCCTTGGTTTTATGGCCCAAAGTAATAAATCGAGCCTAGCTTCAAAACTGCTCCCACACCCGGAAGGGTATGCCAGTTTCCATTAATGTTATGTTCCTTGATAATTTCTCGATGCGTTTTGTGTTTCTTTCGTTTTCGTGACCATAATAAAGAAATAAACCGATTCTTATACTTTTCCATCTCATTAATCTGTTATATGCGTCAAATATTTAATATTATGTTTTAAAAACCTTATTAACCTGGAGAAGTATCTATTGATACACAATAAGATGGGCTTTCAATAGGAATGTATTGCTACAAAACATGTAAGATGTCTGTTCAAATATATATGAGATATTATAATATATATGAATACAAATTTATTAATATCATAAATTTATCAAGCCCCTTTTGGATTCAGTAAAATCCTTCAGCCTAAAAATACAAACGACTTGCTAGTTTCATGACTCGATCATATATGGGTTTATGGCCGACCATTGTCTTCCTATGTATGTACCCATCAGTACAACTTCATTATATTTTGTTTAAATAACTTTCACATTAATCATTAAGGAAAAATGTCCAGTAAAATAATCATCTATCTTATTATCATCTCTCAAATGATTATTTTCTGACTGCCTTCTGTTTTTCAATCTCTTCTGCTAAACGACATTTTGGCCTGCTCTCACGGAGGATGGTTTCCAATCATCAATCAATCATCAACCATGACCTTATCTAGATCCTCGTGTCAGATTTATCAGACACCATTATTCAAGAATGCTTTTGCGGCCTTTACTAAATTCGCCAGAGCGTACAGGACACTCTCGATTCCCCTTGCGACTCTTCAAATTAAAGTCACTCTGATAGTTGCCATATAAATTAACATCATGCATTCGCACTTCGGTCCAAGGTCGCATCACCAGTCCCGTGCGGCTCTGCTCAGGACAAAATGAGGGCTTAAATTATTTGATCTGGCACACGTAAGGGTTATGTTAGCCGGCCGCGTATGACGTGGCTGCATATACATAACGGGAGCGGAGATGGGAGTTTTACACACCATGTTTATCCAAGGATGCAAGCCTAATCAATGCATTCCACAGAGACAAAGACATTTTAAGTGATGTGCTGTGTATTTTGTTTTTGAAATGGTATCTTATTGTTGAACATTGTTTATGTTTTTAGTTTTTGCTTTTCAATTTACGTTAACATTGGTTTGAACCTACCAATAGTAGGTATTTATCTTGATTCGTAGTCAACGTATAGATCTCTCTAAATTTTAGTGAAGCGCAGTGATCGGAATCCAATGGATCCGAATTCGAGTCCCGCCTGTCACCAATTATTATTTTTTATTTTTTTTTTCTAATAGGTATGTTTCTGAGGATTTTCTTAATAATTTATAGTAGACTTGCTTGTCTCTTGGGCACCAAAATATAAGTCGTCCTGTTGTCCCATCGTCCAGCTATCCTAGTGTCCGGTTGGCAGAACAATCAGTCATTATTACATCCTTTAAAAAGCGAACATGACTAAAAAACATTAGATTGACTGGTCAAAATTTTAGATTTTAAAGAATTTGTGCGTCGGAGAAAAACGACAAAAGAACTTAGGTAGGTACTGGGATTTGACCGCTTAACTTGGCTAATCTATGATATCATTATCATCATCAGACGTGGTCGATTCACTGCTTGATGAAGGTTTCCCCTAGTTCTCTGCACTCTTCTCGGCTCCTAGTTCTTTGCTGCCACGTATATCCACCGATCTTTATGAGTTCGTCTATCCAGCGGGTTTCAGGGCGTTCAGTGCTCCTTGGGTACCACTGTATGACGGCATTTGTCCAGCGGTTGCCCATTGCCATTTCATCTGCTTAGCGAGCTCTATCACATCACGTACTGCTTCCTTGTCCATTAATTCCATTTGTAATATTTAGGCGTTCTGCCCAACATGCACATTTCCATGCCACGTAGCCTATGTTATATTAATAATAACAGTTCTTCGAATGAAACGTTTGGAAATCACCGGCTTAACTTCTAAGGATGTTATATTTGACCGGAACATATATTTTTTTAAATATCCCATATTAATATTAATCCTGAAATTTTACATAAAATTAGTCACACAATAAATATATGTTAGGTAATTTAAAAACTAGGTCAAACAATATTCAATTATTAATATTATGTGTCCTATATTTTTCTAATCCAATACTTCAAACAATTAGTTACGTTATAATGAATATGACACACAATATTTAAAAAAAAATCGATGTGTGTACTTATAAACGCGCGTTAGAAGTTATACTTTTTTGGCGTAACAAAACAAAAACAAAACTTGTGAAAACCTAGATTCTTCGACTAGCTCTTAATTATCTTGTTAAATTACACACGTAAGAAAACGGGCCGCTTATTGAAGCGCCGTTGGTTTATTTCTATACACTTTAACTTATATTACTAAATTATATAATGGTTTCTCGTTGTTTTTATTTTTAAAGTACCAAATGTCACTCTGACGTTTAATAATTTGTTTACATAAGGAATCGCAAATGGTCGACAATAATAAATTCGCTGCCTAGGCAACGGAACAATTCTAAACTATAATATTATACTGTATAATCGTCACGATTGCAGTATCATACTGTGGCGTAAAGGTAGTGCGTTCGGCTGATAACCGAACAATCGGTGGTTCGAATCCAATGGAGTGCGTTTTTTTCTGTGAAAAAATAAATTATGTGTTATATGTCAGACGCCAAAAATACACTCTGATCTGATTTTCCAAACGCGCCTAAAGAAGTATAACTTAAAAAAAAAACTACAATAATAGGTACGTTAGAAGTATTATAAAATATTTTTATTCCTATAAGCGCAGTATAAAATAATCATATCGTGTACGGTCCAAAAGCAGTTTTAGAGATATCTATGGTTCCGGCATTGCCGACTCAAGTAGAAAGCCGATACATTCACAACGACTTTTACTTTACTTTTTCCGCGCCTCACGTTGTTGTCTATGGATGACTTGTCATTGTTCTCTATAGAGTGTTCATACTGACGCGTTTGTCGTGTTCACAGAGGGAATGGTTTGATTTGAATAGATAAGTTACATGATAAATAATACAATAGCATTAACACAACTTCTACAAATGTAATGCAAAGATCAATGTTACATATTTTTTTGGAAATCGATATTACCACCAGTTTTTAAGTGAAGGACTAGTCTGACTTTGACAGCTGATGAATAACAGGAATGTATAGTATTTATTAACAACACTGATAGTTATTATATTTGATTTGAGAATTTTTTTATAATTCAATTTGAAACGAGAAAGGGCGAATCAATATGTCAAGCAATCTGGGATCTGATGTTGACAGCTGAATAGTGGACCACTCGTTGCTTGTGAAAAAAGATATGCTCAGGCTTTATTAATCTAAAGATGGCGCTGTTCCAGGTCAAAAATGAAGAATATACGATGTGTTTGGGACATATTCGTTTATCTATAAATTTATGCCATTAAACCATACATAATTTTAGATATTTTAAAGATGAAAGAATATTTTGTATCGAGTATGGTTTGGTATTTGGAATTTAAAAATTAAAAGACCAACCAACCCCACCTGTAATTGGTATTATGCATTATTAACTCAACAAAAACAAATTTTGTAAATTGTAAAAACAAATTGTATTCTTAATTCAATGAAAACGAATAGGTATAGTCAGGAGCAGCTCTACCTTAAGGGTCCGTAGGGACCATCCCCATATCACTATCATGTCAAAAATACACGTCCGATATTTTTAACATTGTCATAATATAGCTAGGTACTTAATTATATGATTAAATTAACTTATTTTATCCATCTAAACCTGTAGCAATTTTATAGATATATTTATTATTATTATACAACTAAATAAAGCAATGATTGTAAATTATTTAAAACATAATGATAGTATTAAAATAAATTAAAAACACCCTATTTCGCGGTGACAGCTATGTACGAATTAAGAAAGCTATAGCGTCTATTTTTCGATGACGGGGTCACTCAGACCCATCCCGTAGCCGCGGTACAAATCTCGTGAATGCATTAGCGTTAGTACATATCAGTGGCGAAGGGCGGAGGTAGGCTGTTAAGATTCGCTATAAATAGTGCACACTAAACTTTTTTAGTCATATGTATTTGTTTTTATTGAACTAAGACTACAATTTACAGATGGTGTTAGTTAGTTTTTAAAAATCAACTAAACCCTGCCTAAACGAAACCATAATAGTTTTGGTCTAATTTGTGCAATACGACAAAATTGTGCACACTTTTTCATTCATAGTTATTTGTTTTCGTTGGATTAAAAATACATATTGCACATATTGTTGGTTATTTTTTTTTAATTCATTAAGCCCTGCCTAAACCAAACTATAATATATATAAAATATTATTCTATTTATAAAATATTCAAAGTTATGTATGATTTAATTGCATAATTTTAGATATTTTATAGATATACATGTATTTTTTGACTATTATCTATTTTGGCTTGGTTTCTCAGGGTTTAATTTAATTTTAAAAACTAACCAACATTATCTGTAAATTATAGTCTTATTTCAACGAAAACAAATAGCTATGTCTGAAAAAGTTTAATGTGCACTGTTTATGGCGGATCTTAACAGCCTACCTCCACCCTTCGCCACTGGTACATATACATATATTGGGGAGCAAATCAAATAACCCCATGGTGAGTAAAAACGCTCGCTGTATGTCGTTGTTCAAAACTGATGACGGTATGTCTATAATAATAATTATTATTAATAATTGTAAATATTTTTAAACACGCTTTTTAGATGTGATTAAGAAACTCATTTCCTCGTTAATAAAATCATATTATTATAAGTAGCTTAGTACATAATGTATAATATGAGAAAGGAGGTAGGTATGTACTATATTTAATAATTAATGGCTAAACCCCACCACCTAGAAAGTCGTCGAGCCGCCACTGGGTATAGTTTAAAAGTTTACAATGTTTAGTGTATACCATTTATGTCTCCTAACAGTCTACCTCCACCCCTAGCCACTGGTCCTTAGTCATTACTTGAGACAAATAAAGAAATTATGAATAAAGTAAATTAATATTACAGGAAATGCCGTATTGTTTTGACGAAATACTGTGGTTTTTATTCAACAACAAAAATGCTATCATCGAGGTCCCTTCCTTCCACCATTCGCAACGTATTCATATTATATTGTCATAAATGTATGTATATCTACTAACTAATTATCGTACATTATCGAATTGCTAATAATTGAAAGGCTCAGGATCCAAAGAGTCAGGCTCAGTCAATGGGGCCTCGGGCCCTACGTGAGTGGCATGAAAAAAAACCATATATCTTGGTTTTTAACTATTTCTAATACCTATAGTTATTTTTATTTAGGACGACTATTACATATCGATGGTGCAGATCACAAGCCTCCTTAGTCATATGATTTTACAGGGGAAGGTTAAAACTGATTTATTTGCAGCATAATACGATGAATATGACAAAGGAGTTTTAATTAAAAGATCAATAAACTCGGCTATTTTTCTCTTTGACATAGGAGGTAAAGTTCAACAGATTCGTTAATTTTTTGTTGATTTTTTGATACCATAAAGTCAAAATCATAAAATTTGACATAGAAGGTTTGTGATCTGCACTATCGATATATTGAAAAAATTACATTCGAAATTAGCTCATTGGCATCATGGGAGATGCAGTCATCATCATCATCAGCCTGAATCTATCCACTGCTGGATGAAGGCCTCTTCAAGCTGCTTCCACTTCTCTCGGTCCTGTGTATTGCGTTGCCACGTACTTCCGCAGAACTTTATCATTTCATCGATCCAGCGGCCTCTAGGTCTACCTTGCGGGCGTTTTTTACTTCTTGGATACCACTGGATGACTACATTTGTCCAACGATTGTCTCTTCTTCGAGCTAAGTGTCCAGCCCATCTCCATTTAAGGCTTTTAATAAACTCTATTACATGGAAGATGTACTACATATTGGTATCTTTCTACCAGTGACGTCCCTGGGCAAAGTGCAGCCCTTCAGCAGACTTAGAATGCCGTCCCTTTTTATTTTTGGTCTCAAATTTTTAATATGCAAATATGTTAAATGTATACCTACCTACCTAAATATTTTATTGTCTTAAACAAACAAATTAATGCAACAAAATTGTTGAATTCTATGCAGGGTTAGAGAATTTCTACGAAAAATACTATCAAACTGCGGTGGTTTTAGGTACACGAAGATCTGACAAGCTTGGAGAGCACCTTGTGTTTTTTTAAAACTAAGATGTAAGTACTTTTTAACAAAGCGACTGCATCGTCAGCTTCATGCTGCCAACCGCCACAGCTTTCACGTGCTGTAATAATCGTATGTGTTCCTTCATTTGGCGCCTCTAAACAACGCACGGCCTGCCTACACACACGGGACGTCATTGTTGTTAACTTCCATTTATTGTTTTTGGTGAATCTAGGAACTTACATTACGACTGATTAATCTGCAAACCAGCCAACAGCACTTTGATAAAGCATGTTTTCTATACTCACACAGAATTTCAACTTCCAAAACCTATAAAGTTTAAATGAATGCGTTATCGTTCTTCACACAAAATAGCCAACTTCAGGTGCCAAATTTCCAATATCATAACTGGAACAACTCCGCTCTTTATATGAATTGTTAAACTCCGCTCGATAGTTAAATTATTAAGTTTTCCTTCCTGAATTGCCCAAAAATGGAGTTAGCCGGTTTGTAGATTAAGCAATCGATTAGCCAGTAAAAATTCAGGAAAATCATCTTGATTTACTATTTACTTTATACTACTTTAGTAGTACTATTATCTTATCAAAATGTACGTAAAATTATAAAAATATATTATTTTGTATTACATAATATAGATTTTTTTAAATAGTTTTTTCTTGTACTTGTACTACTGGATGCAACCGTTTTTGAAGGGAACATAATAATATAATATACTAACTCAAATCGGACCTGGGACCGGCCCTGCAAGGAGTCTAACAGGGTCTAAACAATCTCCAAAAATCGTAATCAACAGTTCGTACAATGATGTTGATTAAAGAATAAAATATATATATTAAAAATAACAAACATTACAGAATATATTATTGTTTTAGTATAATTACGATCAGTCGATGCAAAATCTCACGAACACGATGGCCGAACGGCTAACGCGTCGGCTTATGATGTCGTGAGTCGCAGGATCGAATCCTGGGCCTGGCAAATACACAATACCTATATTGTTTTTCAAATTTTGTTTGAGTCAGAGTATAGACCTAATAGGTTAAGGCTATACCTCAGTTGAGGCATGGTCTAAAAAGATCGTGGCTAGGCGATGCGCGGATTGTGCAAATGACGCGTGCCGAACGAAATATAATTTGTTATAGAAATGCAACATGCGTCCATTTAATGTTCTGTTTATTGTTCTATTAGCAACAATAATAATATATTCATTGACATGTTTTCTTTTTCAAGTACATGGGTAACGTTTTTTAGTCATCTTTACACGATTTAAGAATTAATACCCCCGTCGCCATCACGAAACAAATTGACGTGTTCACAGCTCGACGTTCGCTCTCCGATTGCCAACAAGTCGCACCTATAGTTGCCTATAGTCTTAAGCAAGTGGCTAACAAAGTTAAACACGTCAAAGATTATCTTATTTTCAACAGTGTCTGTCTCTTAATGTGCATTAAAGTTTGTCATGTAAACATAACGCGCAATCAATATTTGATAATAGTTGGCGCACTTTGTGTCCGTTGATTTTATGGCATTTAAGTTATAAAGCGAACCCTGGTTCAAAACTGTTACCACAGTCGGTAGGGTGGACCATTTCCCATTCATTTCCTGTTCCATTTGCTTACGATATTATGTGTATTATAAAATAATGTTATCCACAAACTTATAAGTATTGTGAATGACATCGCACGCATTGTCTTGTGGTAAGGAAAACCGTCGAGACGGGATTCGTCAATGGTGAGTGAGGTTTGAATTTTGACCGCACTGATTCGCAGAATCCGATCGGATTATTCATTTTGTCAAAATTATAATAATGAGTAAAAATTATTGTTCATCGGTATATTTTTAACCAACAAAGACAATATTGTGAATGCATTATTAATTCTGTTATGTTTGTGGTCGGGACGTGTGTCAGTCAACTCCATGGTGAATGCATTCTCGCAGTCTTTGTTTCCTTTCATATTTCAATATCAAAGCATACGCATGGTGCTCGCCTTGACATAAAAATTGCATGACAGTTTGTGTTAACGATTCTTAGGCCCGTTTCAGACGGGACACCGGTGTCGCGCTCGATATAATATAGGAGGCTATTGTATTCGAATAAACGGGCCTTTGTATTAATATGTTAATGAACGCCCCAGAGCTAATGAGTCAACGCATAATTTCGCATTATAAATTAGAACATAAAACTGGCTGCGGTAATAAAAACAAGTGTATCGGCGGCTTGAGAATGTAGCGGCCGACGGAAAAGTGTACCAGACACGCGTTGACTCATTAGCTCTGGAACATAATACAAATGCCCCTTTTTCGAATACAAAGTCCTCCTTATTATATACGAACGCAACACCGGTGTCCCGTCTGAAACGGGCCTTAAGCTACCAACGCATCTATTCTATACACAAGACTGCTTTCGGCCGCTATCTTGGATAGGAAAGTATTAGCACTGATTGTAAAGATTACAATAAATTAGTTTTAATTATTACAACCTACTATTTTTTAACAGCACCTCTCTTGGCTGTGATAAATCTTAGAGTGAGATAGACAGTTTTGATAGTTCAGACGGCTAACTTAATGTAATTGTTACAATGTGTTAATATTTCGATTATTTCCTACCCTAGTTAGCTTCCGTAAAGGCCGAAAGCAGTCTTGTATATGGAATAGATGCGCTGAGGTACCTAGCGGAAAAATACGTAGCTTGCAATTTGAGAAATTTTTTTGATAATTTACAATTTCAGCTGTATTAATTAATAAATATGTAAGGTGGGTACCTATCTGAAAACATTAATTTATTTTAAGTCAAAGATAAACTTACAATTGTAAAAAAAATGTGAATTTGTCACAGAACCCCATTTTATTATTACATAATATTTTATGGTCATATTTATTATTAAAATTTAATTTATTAAATTTTTTATGTTGACCCTAACTGGGCGTCTTACATGGGCGAAGTCGGCGAAGCGTTGAGCGGCGCGCGCAACTCAAACGTATAACCGTGTGTGAAAATGTTCGTAGACAAAATCTTTTTTTGTTTTTTTGGTTACACGTTTATACGTTTGAGTTGCGCGCGCCGCCGAACGCGCTTACCTAAGACCAGCCGTAAAAGATTTTGAACTAATTCGTAGTTTTCATATATTTTTTTGAAAAACATCGATTTTTATAAAAATATAAATGTATCTATATAACTTGAAATCCTTTTTATTTATATCAAATCGAGCTACAATATTGAGACCATACCTAAATAAGATTTCGGACGACCCGCAAAAATAGGACGTCTGGAAACGCTTGTAGGCAGAGACGTCGCTGGGAAAGTGTCCACCCTAAGGCAGAATAAAATTATAATACCATCCCCTTTCTTTCATGGCAGTCTTCCCGAGTAGACGTATACGTAAACCAGCGGCGAAGGGTAGAGGTCCTACCTAAACCAAATTGCGCGATACGTCAAAATGGTCCACACTTTTCCATTCATACGTTTTCGTTGGATTAAGAATACATATAGAATACACATAGGTATTGTTGGTTCATTTTTTTTTAAATTCATTAAGCCCTCCCAAAACCAAACTATAATAAATAAAAAATATTATTCTATCTTTAGAATATCCAAAGTTATGTATGATTTAATTGCATAATTATAGATATTTTATAGATAAACGAGTATTTTTTTACTATTATCTATTATGGCTTATTTTGTGGAGGGTTTCATCGAATTTTAAAAACTAACCAACACCACCAGCTGTAAATTGTAGTCTTATTTCAATGAAAACAAATACGTATGACTGACGAAGTTTAATGAGCACTATTTATTGCGGATCTTAACAGCCTACGTCCACCTTTCGCCACTGACGTAAGCCGATCTCGACACACCTTGAGATATAATTTGAAGCTTTCGGACAATAATGAGGCTCCTTTTCGTGGTCGATATGAGATTTTTTATTGTTGATTAGGTAAGTACTCGATTTCCTTGACCCTTTCATTCTACGGTCATCCCACCCGAGCAACGGGTATTGCAGGACGCTAGCGTGGCATTGGTATCTTTAGCAGGTATGTAGATAGGTTGCTGTCTTTTGGTGCTCGGCGATTCGACATCGGAAGCATCAACAAGGTTATGCCTATCCCCGTATCGCAGGTAGGTAGGCACGTCGGTTGATTGTGTCCATTCCATGAAAGCTACTCCCAAACAGCGACGGTTTTAAGTACGCGAAGGTCTGAGGTGCTGACAAGTGTGGATACCCCCTTGTGATGATTTAAAATATATCGGTACTTTCTAACGAAGCAACCGCATCGTCTGCTTCGTGGAAAACGGCCACTGCTTCTAAAAGTTGTAACAATTGTACACTTCGTTTGCAGCTCTTTATGTTTTGCTACCCTTGAGCAACGCATGATCTCCATACCGGCAATGAAGATAACCGATTTGAGTCCACATCATTACACCAGTCAATCTTTGATTGGACATGGAGGTTTTGCTGGCAGGCTCTTGTTACCCGTTCAATATATACACGCGGCGGAGAAATACAAGATGCGAACTACTTCCTCTGGGAATGTCCTAATTAATTGAGTTAGCATTTACTTGGTAGAATTCCATTTTACAAGAAATGAAAATATAATTAATATTAAATTCTACAGGTTTCTTAGAATGTCCTAAAATATATACGGAAAGGGAAGAGTTACTCAAGTCGGTTCAACCAGCTGTTGGGTCCATTGGATCGTTCAAACTGGTCGCCACAAACGCCAATTTTGTTGCATTTAGAAAATTTGCGGCGTCATATTTATTGCCAACATGAAGATATCTTCATTTAGATTGTTCGGTAGTTTTGTGTTAGCTTTTGTTACCTACTACAATTTTTAATTTTGCCTCGACGTGCTCCTCTCTCTCATGGGTACTCTTAACTTCAAGTCATGTAAATTCAGTCGCACATTTGAGTGCATGGCGACCTGGGTCCACGAAATTTTGGCTTCCAAATACCTATGCTAAAAATTCCAATAAAATCTTCAAAACCTGTTCACCTGCTGTTTGTGTATTTTGTTCTTAAGGCTATACCTCAGTTGAGGCACGGTCTAAAAAGATCGTGGCTAGGCGATGCGCGGATTGCGGTTGCAAATGACGCATGTCAAACGAAATATAATATGTCATATAAATCCAACATGTGTCCATTTAATATTCTGTTTATTGTTCTATCAGTAACAATAATAATATATTCATTGGCATGTTTTCTTTTTAAAGTAAATGGGTAACGTGTTTAGTCATCTTTACACGATTTAAGAATTAATACGCCCGTCGCCATCACGAAACAAATTGACGTGTTTCCAGCTCGACGTTCTCTCTCCGAATTGCAGCGAGTCCAAAATTTCGTCGCGCCTATAGTTGAAAATTATTTGCCATTTCACTGATGTATCACCTTAATATAGATTAACGGACTCTCGTGGTGCAGTGCGTAAGGCGCTGGCCTTCCACCCGAGAGTTCTGGGTTCGATTCCCGGCGAGGAAGCAATATTTATGTGTTTTCCTCAAAGCCTGGGTGTTTGTGATTATTCAAAATTACTAACAACCACCTTGTACGAAAAAGCAAGGACATGGTTATTAATAATTCAAAAACAAAATATATAGATTAATAGTTTTACCCACAGTACAGATTAATAAATAGAAAAAATGAAAAAACCATCGCAATTTACTAAAGTTCTGAAGCAGGGTACTTTATGGCCTGACCGCCATAAAACCCAAGTAAAGCAAACCGCGCTGACTGTTCCCAAAGATTGAAAGGACGTTCCATTAATGTAAGTAACTAATTAAAATGCATTATTATTAACTACTGAAAACAGCATATTCTTTAATTCCATATTTTTCTACACCGAGATATTTAGCCTGTTATACCACACCCAGTAGGGCAAGCCTGTTTCCATTTATTTTGTGGTCCCTGGTTTTACGTGACGAAATCAACCGCGTTCAGACGTCATTATAAGTTACTATAATAAAGATTATAAAGAATATATTTCTATGCAAAATGTTTCTCTTGTGTAAAAAGGTTGAGAAGTAAATGATACAATAATACTAACATACTGCAATTTAGAAGAGATCTTTATTTAGCTACGTATTTTTTTCGACTCGAGGTATAAATGAGAACTCTGCCATTCTGGGCAGTGTTGACCTGTGTATTCCTGATAACTATCTTAGAAATAGAGAGCATCAGTTGTTTATTCTCCCAAGGTACAGAACCAACCCGCCACTGGTAATGCCAATTGGGAGGGCGATAACTACGTTCAACCAAATTACTTCGGGTGTTGATATATTCCACTTGCGTGAGAGTGAGTTTAGGTTGACACTATTTCATAAATTCTTAAAATAGGGTCTCCTTAGCAAACTCGGTGTACTTCTTTGAACTTATATACTTAGATGTATAATTGTATTTTTTGTATGTTCTCTTTTTATATTTTCATTTGTATCGTTTTTATTACTTTTCTTCTTTATAATAATGTTTCATGTCATGTTGTGAACGTCTTAAACTTATTATTTGTAATGTCCACAATATGTCAATCGATGTCAATCGACATCGATGGAATGTGTGTAATTGAAGAGAATATCGCCGCTGTGAATGAAAGTGTCAAAGGAAAATTTTGCGCAAAAATCTTGACTTACACCCAGAGCGTTGGAGCGGACCCTTTTTTGAGTTGCTCCGCTCCGGGACCTAATACTTGCTCCGGCTCCGCTCCAGGATCTGCTCCGCTCCGGGTAAAAAAGTTTTAATAAGTATTATATGTATACAAATGTTAAAAAAATAAGTAAATAAAATAATCATCATTTTCATTATTAATTCTATTAAGTAAACAAACGACAGCAAATCATCTCTCATTATTTGCCTCTTCTGTCAAAAAAGTGAGGTTATTTATCACTCGGCCATATTTCAAATAATTCCAGTGTTGCAAAGTGTCAAAATATACTATTTTCATTGGATTTTAGGACGAAAATTTAATGACAAAAACATGCGGAGCAGTGCACCACAAATTTTCGGTGTTCCGGGTAAAATCCCATTGCTCCAGTGCTCTGTGCTCCTGCTCCGAGCTCCGCTCCAATGCTCTTCTTACACCCACTTATATTAACCCAATGCTTACGGGCCGCACAAAATTGTGTTTTTGCTAATTGCTTTTCAAATGCAAATTAACACGTTAATTAAAAAATTAATTAAAAAGGCCCGTAAGCATTGGGTTAAGATCCAATCGGTGCAGGAATTAAAGCCACGAGACTATCATAATAATTATGGGTGGTTCTTTCATCAATTGGGTTCTAGAGCAGGATTTGAGTTACCCCATCTCTCAGTGGAGGTGGGCTATTAATATTGCACACTTAACTTTGTCAGTCATACTTATTTGTAGTCATTGAACTAAGAATACAATTTGCAGTAGGTGCTGATTTGTTTTTAAAACTTAATGCTAAACTAAACCATAATAGTTTAGGTATGCTATGGGCGATCTGACAAAGATGGTGCACACTTTTTCAGTCATACTTATTTGTTTTCGTTGAATTAAGAGTACATTTGAAGTGAAGATATCCCTGACGGTGACCAACGTCCGGTAGCGGATGACAAAAGAAGAAAAAAAGACAATATTATTTTAAAAAATCACATAAAATTTATTTTTCACAATGCATATTTTACTAGTTTAGACTCGAATATTCATATATTATATATTATTATAATTTATTACATACAATTGAGTAAAGATTTACCGAAAAATAAGATAAACGTAAACATTTTAGGTAGGTACATCCAGTGAAACCTCGATTTTACATTTTTAAAAGGAAAAAATGTGAATAAATGGTGAACGTAAATTTTTGTTAGTTTTTATTAAAAATCATAAAATTTGGTTTGGAGCATAATATTATGTCAACGCGCCAACGTGAACTAACGATGTTTTTCTTTGCTGAGAATTTTTTGAACGGGTATAAACAACAAAACACTCAGATACTGGATGCAGGGTGAGTGGTATGATTAGGAATAACGAGATAAGAGAGTAGACTGAGAGTCAACAAGACAAGCGACAGGGATTCTTGATGGCGCCATAAGCTCCAACTAAGGGGCAGACATGGTCAAAGAAGAAGAAAACTCATGATTTATATAAATAGAACGCACACATGTATTTGGAATTCATTTCAATGAATTAAATGTGTTCAAATAAATAAAATTTTGAATATACCAGACGTAAAATGCGGGAAATAAAAACGTAAAACAGGAATTAAATGTACTAAAATGAACGGAGATGGCAGAAACTAGACGCAAATAGCGGGAAAACGTCAATTTCAGGCACGTAAAATCGGGGTTCCACTATATTTGAAAGTTTTAAACCATAGACACAATTTGAAGTAGGTACTTACCTATTAATATTTTTTTATGATTTAACAAAAATAATTTACAACAATTAAGAATGTAATATTCTTTATTGAAAAAACATAATTCAGAAACACCTCAGAAACATGCCAATTTGCTGGATGAGACTCAAACCTCAAACCAATGTGTTTCCCAATTATGTATATTTTGCTTATTTGCATTAATATTGTTTGTGTTTATTTGAAGAAGTCAAGCTTAAACATTCAAATTATAAATACCTAGTTGCTATGAGAATGATAATAATAACATTTTATACACAATGTCCGTGGGCATATAATTTCATTTAAAGGACAGGTTAGGAGACTATTTTGAGTATTATTTCAAATATAATAATATTACCACGGCCACCTGACTTAAAAATAAGATAATAATTAGTGTTGCTACAGTGAAGAATATTATATGCACTTATATCAGTTGTATCACTTTCTATGGGTAACCCTAGCTCAAACAGAAAATTTAATACAAATAGTTTATAAAATTATTATTCATATTATAAATATTGTTATAACGTTATTTTGAATAATGCTCCTAATTTTCGCCTATTTAGAGCGTTTTTACGAATTTTATTTTACCGTGGTTGTCTATGAAATCTGACGGGTAGGCTCTCGTAAAGGAGGGCCGCATTTATTTATAGGTTTAGGACATTAATTCTCAATCAAAAAATAATTACAAGATAAAAAGAGCTTTTTATATACAACGTTTTTAAATTGTCTGTTGAATTATTATGCTCAATATGCTCAAACTTGTACTTGAAATGACGTAAATAAAAAACAAACAAACAAATATAGAATACTGAAATGTCATTTTGACATTTCATTTTGATTTCCATAGTAACGCACGTATATATTAATAATTTAGTTGCTAGGACCACCCCCTTAGCAACCAATAATAGTCTTTTACTTTTTACGGATTTTTCTGAAATAACTTTCCATACAAAATAAATTAACTGAAAATTAATTCAATTCTGCTTAAAGATGGCTAAAAGTATTAAAAGATATAAAGATATACATTGGCATCGTGTTTGATATATTCTAAAAGTTTCAAATGTCTAGCTAGTCGATAAGTTAGTTAAAAATCGATTGCAAGATTTTTACTGGACAAACAAGAATACAAGCTAATAAAAACGTTATAATGAACCAATCAATGTCCTAAACTTATAAAGAAATGCGTTATTGGTGCATTATATTATAACTGCAGGTGCCTCATTTCCAATATCGTAAATGGAACAACTCCGCTCTTTATATATAAAAAGGTAGCTGAAATAGTGTTTTAAATTCATAGTGCAGCTTATTTGTAAAATAAAAAAAAATTCCAAGTGTATTTTTAGAATTGCTAAACTCCGCTCGATAGTTAAATTATTAATTTGTAAAATAATTGTAATACTGTTAAATTGTAGAATAAAAATTAGCATATTTTATATTTTGTTTCATAATAATAATATTATGTTCTTAGAACTGTTTGCCATCCCGCATTCATAGTAAAGAATTTTTACTTCTGCGACAACCGTGCAAGCTACGCAGATTTTTTTTATTTATTAAGTTAACATAAATAACACTTTATTTAACAGTGGCAACATAATAAATATTATACCATTTAATTTATTGTAATTATCATTTTTTTACAATGTGAATTTTAAACAATTCAAACAGCATTACGGGTGACATATCTCCATTCGGCCACAACACTTGGGCAATTTTCTGAAAAAAAAACAAAAAATACTATTAGGGACTCTACATAATAGAGATTTAAGCACACTAATAACGTTAAGGAAATACCATTGAGTCTGACGGCCCCATAGTCCAGTATGTAAGACGCTGGCCTGTAATCCGGGGGCCCCGAGTTCAACCGGTGAGGTCACAATATATTTGTAGCAATCATACTTCTCAGCATTAAATTAGTGACACCAGTGACACACTTTAATCTATAGGTTTTGTTATTAAAACAAAACATAAGAACAATAATAATTATCAGTGTTTCCTCATTCTTAACTAGATCAGTAGTGTTTGTTTTGATTGGTAATTACGACAATATCTATTGTAATACATATACTGCATTAATATAAATGAGGACAATCTATGAATCCTCACTCAACTCATTGAGTCGGTCACGAGACGTACTGCTATTGTCACAAGTTCTTCACTTGACATAGTATATCCGTTATTCTACTTGAATCTAGCCTCTCAGTGCATTCAAATAATTAATCTCTCAACAATATCGATCTCAAGAGTATATCATTCCCTCGTGATTATAATCTCACGTCATCATCCTTATTTATAGTATTCTTGTACCAACCAACAAACTCTCATCTCAACCTACAAGCCACAAAGACCTTCTCTCACCACCACATCATCCTACAGTAAAACCTCGTTAATAAGAACACTGATAATTCGAAATTCGCCATAATTCGAAATTTTCGTGAAAAAAAAGTTCCTTGAACATTATTTTCATATAAAACCATACCTTCAATTCGAATTTCGTAATTCGAAATGATTTTAAAGTCCTGGCATATAAAAATATTCAATAAATCGTAATAAAGTACACTATTTCATGAGCCAGTCATTGAAAATTGTGACAGACTTTTCTTAAAACATCATAAATTACTTATTTTATGAAGGTAATAAGGAGGAAGAAAGGATTTGTATCGGAAATTTAGTAGGCACATCTATGACCGTAAACAAAATTAATGAAAATCAAAAAAAAATTTTCTCCCATACATTTCATATTTCGTAATTCGAATTTTTTTTCGATTTTCGGTCCCATAGAATTTGTATTATGAGGTTTTACTGTACATCCAAATATTTATGTGATTTTGTCAAAGCTTATTCCCAATAGTCTATTACACTATTGTTTCACTACACCACGGTCATTGTTCGTCATGGCTTATTGTAGTGCTTAAAAAAAGATACTCAAAAAGTAATAAGTAAATAAAATACCTGAAAGTTGCATCCGTATAGAGAAATGCCTATCTTCAATAGGCTTATTATTTTTTCCAATCCTTGCACTACGGTTATTTGGTTATTCGCTTGTACAGATGTAATGTCTGGACGATCTCTTCTCTCAGTAGACACACATGGATCCTTTCCACATTCATTAGTAGCACTATTACCCAGAGATCCATTATCCCTTCTTTTAACGTTTCTATATGTCCTGATATTTTTAAATCTATCAGCGTTATTTTCCATCTCATTCGAAGGACTTTTGAAATTATCCATTAACGGCTTATCATGCCTGGAAATGGACTTGACGTATAATTTATTATCTTTATCAGGCTTAAGAACGTGAATAAATGACATGTGGCCATTTTGATTTGCATTTTTAGTTTTCTCTTCGAAATCCATTAAGCATTTGGCGAGCTTCCGTACTTTGAATGATGCAGACAGATTATCATCACACGAAGTCAACGTCACATCATTATCGACGCCATCACAAGATACGTTACCATCAATTTCCATATAATCATCACAATTATTATTAACTTCCATACGGTGAGCACTATTTACATTCGTAGTATCATTACTGAGTTTTTCAAAAAAGCCATATCCTCGTTTCTTTGTAACCTCTGGTATAATGTACGAAACTGTATTCCTTTCATGAATGGGTTTACGAGGTGTGGAATAAAATTCTGGACGAAACTTTGAATACTCACACAAATCTGCCAATTCATTATTATTTTCTTCTAAAACAAATCTGCTGTTCGTCTGACAATTATTTTCTTTATTATCATACGACGGTAAGCAGTTTCTTTTATAATAAAAGCAACGATTACTCCCACTGGTGTTGCTATCAATTACCCCCATAATATTATTTTCTCTATTATGTATATTGTTTTTTTTTATTTTACAGGGAGTGTTTATATCTTTTTCTGGCAACATAAAAGAAGTGTCTAAAATGGAATGCTTCTGGCTTCTATGAGTTGAATCCCCAGCCTGGACATAAAACAGACTGCCGTTGACATTTCCAGTTGTCGATATCATATCAAATTTTGAAATATGAGACATCGTTTTGCTGTCTCGGTCGAATGCTGAGGACGGCAATGCATTGCAATCTGTGTTGGGTGCAAAAAAAGTTGTACATATTTTGGGATACTTTGAATCGCTGGACATAGACAAAGTGTATTCTTTTCCAGGTGGATTCTCCGGTTCAATTTGTTGATTGATAATTTGCATTCCTTCATCGTCGGGCATCGCTGAAAAATAGAAAAAAAAAGATTATTAGATCAGTCTTTGTAGTGGCAAGAATAGAACTTTAGAGCGCTTTGATTGTCGCGGTCTGACTGCCTGCTATGTGCATAGTTTTGATGAAGTCTATACAATACAAAGAATGCTGAACTCGGAACGCAGAACGCCTGGCGTAATTGGGCTCTTACCTTGACTTATAAAGAAATCATTTAACTGTGTGTAGCAATAAGTGCTAATTTATCTGTCTATTACAACTATATAATTTCAAGAGAATCTATGGGTTATTTAAATTTTATTTCATGCATTTTCATGCATTCGGTTGGGCCATTTATATTCCCATTCCACTCCTTATCTCCTCACGCACCTCCTAATCCCCAGTGTTATTGTCACCAGACAATCAATAAGCAATTACGGGTCATGAGAGACGGTGTTACAAAGAACATTCAGTTGCATCTCGATAGCGGGCGTGAGCGGCCTTCTAATAGCTTTCCGTCGCTTAAGTGATTGACTCAATAGATACAGACTCATTCAGAATCTATCATCATCATTCATACACCCTCACATATAATCCATAAAACTGTGTCACAAAGTGTGTGAGTGTACGAACCGGGTGACCGAAGACAACAATACTGCGCGAGTTAAAGTTGAAACCAGACCACGGAGCCATCATACATCATCACAAAGGTCAGTGTCTGGCATTCTGTTCACTAGCCCCCACCCCTAGATCCGATTTCCTCATCACCCTCAATATAATTACAGTCCACTTAAAAAGCTCAACCAACATTCAAAAATAATTTGGTGCTAAAACTAAAAAAAATAATAGCAATTCCTTAACAAATTGCTGACGGTTCAATAATAGCTTACATAGAGATTAATATACTAAGTATGTGATAAACAGAGCAGAGATAAGGGGTGGAGGTAGGCTGTTAAGGTATGATATAAATACTGCACACTATATTTTCTCAGTCAAACATATTTGTTTTCATTGAACTAAAAATACAATTTGCAGATGGTGCTGGTTAGTATTTAAAATTTAATTAAACCCTGTCTAAAACAAACCATAATAGTTTAGGTACGCTATGGTCGATCCGCTGCTGAGTGTACGGCACTTAGGATTATTCAAGATTATAGGACAACAAATGTTAATTGATGGTGGTAATTCAGTGCACATTAAATTTTGTCAGTCACACTAATTTGTTTTCGTTGATGGTGTTGGTTAGTTTTTAAAAATTGCCCTGCCAACCAAACCATAATCGATAAAAAATATTCTTCTATATGTAAAATATCTAAAATTATGTATGGATTAATAGCACAATTTTAGATATCTTATAGATAAATGAATATTGTTTAAGAGCATACTTCAGTGAAACAGCAAATAATTTTCAACTATAGGTGCGACGAAATTTTGAACTCGCTGGCAATCGGGGAGCGAAAGTCGAGCTGTGAACATGTCAATTTGTTTCGTGGTGGCGATGGGGGTATTAATTCTTAAATCGTGTAAAGATGACTAAAAAACGTTTAATTAAATGGACGCATGTTGAATTTTTATGAAAAATTATATTTCGTTCGACACGTGTCATTTACACAATCCGCGCATCGCCTAGTCACGATCTTTTTAGACCGTGCCACAGCTGAGCTGTTTAATTGAATTTTAAAAACTAACAAACACTATCTACATAATCTTAGTTCAATAAAAACAAATACTTTTGACTGGCAAAGTTTAGTGTGTATTATTTATCTCGGATCTTAACAGCCTGCCTTCGCAACTGAAACAGAGTGAGACTGATAGAGCGTGGTATCTGGTTTCCTCCTTTCAACAGGCAGTCTTGACGTAGGGAATGTAAAGGCTTAATTACATTGGCAAACGCGCAGACCCAACCCGATCCAATAACCATCGTGGCCAACGTTTTAACTCTATTTGCAATTACACGCAACGATTCAATCGCGTTGGTCCTTGCTTTTGATTGGTTTAAAATAAGTAGTGTTGCTATTATTAAAAATATTGGTTGACCAAAAACTAGATATTTCTTAGATTAGTGGCTACATTGAACGTATTCCCGCGCAATTTTACGTCAAAAAAACTGAGCTGTCAAACCTAGCGAGCATCTGTTGAAATTTGCGCGGCCGTTTGACATTTTTCGACGAGGACTGTGTTTTCAGCACTAGTCCATACATTTTTTTGAGATTTCGCCATCTTGTAGTTGTTGAAATCGAGCAGTAGAATGAACGACCATTTACGTGGCTCGCGAGCGGACGCGTATTCGGCTATTTTCGTTCGCCTTCGGCAATCTTCGCTTGCTAATGAATGGATGGCACGACGGAATAATAGAAAATTTTCCAGTTTTGTCCCGATCGCTCACGATCCTTAAAAACCATAGAGAAAAGATTTTGACAGTCGTGGCAGGCAATCGGGCCAGACGCAATCTGCCAATGTAATTTGAGTTTGAGCTTAATCAGAATCGAACGAGCAAGAAAAAACTAATAAATATTTATTCCGCAATGCGCAGACTGGTGGCTGGAGGTCAGAAAAACAAATTGGTGAAACGCAATAAACTTTCAGCAAAATATTAATGCATAACTCCCTCCAATAATTGGGAGTTGAATGGATGGTTTGGAACCAATCCTTATAAAAAAATCTTCGCACAGCCGCCTCCTACAATGTGGCTGTTTCTAACAATCTTCGTTTGGAAGTGTAATTTATAGTTATGCAAAATTTCATTTATTAATAAAATCTAATATTTGATAATAAAATGGCTTACTTACATTTTGAGTTCAACTTCCACAGGGCAATATTGCACCACTTTGCAATCTGAAACAATACAATAATAATATTATGAACATTAGTTCTTCATCTTAAGCCCCGAGGTACGTTCC
This sequence comes from Rhyacophila brunnea, assembly GCF_057557595.1. Lineage (NCBI taxonomy): Eukaryota > Metazoa > Arthropoda > Insecta > Trichoptera > Rhyacophilidae > Rhyacophila > Rhyacophila brunnea. Next base: position 9,064,202 of record NW_028232904.1, on the reverse strand, counting down.
ACTTACTTATACTGGCGCTACAGGCCAAACAAACTATGGCTGACTGCAGTGGCGTCCCGTAGGGATAAACAGGCCTTGCACAGCCCGCTTCAGAGCAGCAAATTAAGGGATGAATTATATCATTAGAACTTTTAAAAGCAGTGACGGTCTTCCATTAAGCGAATGATTCGGTCGTTTCATTAGAAAGTACCGACATCTTAGTTTTAAAATATCATAAGGAGGCCTCCAAACTTGTCAGTGCCATAGCCGTCCACGTACTTATATGAAAAAATATGAAATGCTCCAATCCTCACTAGATGATACATACTTAATTTTGTCAAAGAATTTTGTTGCATATTTTGTTAGTTTAAGATAGTACGCTTTTAACAATTTAAGATTAAAAATGAAAGGTGACAGCATTTTATGTTTGCCTAAGGGTGGTAGGTACTTTGTCTAGGGACATCGCTGGCTGACTGCACAACCATATTCACTGGAGCTCGAGTCGGTCACACTCAGCCTCTCTGCACCTCTCTTGTCTATCGATGGTCCAATGCGTAAAGCATTGAGTTATCCCCGGGGCTCTGGGTTCTAGTCTTGATGAGGTCACAATTTATTTATGTGGTTTTCTCCGAGCCTGGGTGTGTAACTACTGCTCTACTGTCATTAGGCCTCATGGCATGTTGAAGTGTTAAAAAGAATATGTATGTGGTGGCCCAAGTACTCAGTGCCTATTGGGGTTCTTTCATATACTTTATGGAGAGCTCTAGATCTGATTCTTCGCGCCCTCGTGACATTAACTATTAGTAGGCTTAAATTAGCATTTGAATCAGTGTGCCATCTATGATTTTCTTTAACCGATTCAAGTATTCTTTAGAGAATTTTATTTCGAATACTTGGATAACCTTGTGTCTGGAAAATTACAAGGTTCTAAGTATTTGTCCCAAAGGTAACAATGAGACAGCTTAGAATACTATTTCATCATTGGGTTTGTTTTGTCAATGATGAACACTTAGAACCTTGTAGTATTAGCAAACAGGCATTTATTTCTGTAAAGTCAGATGCTGCAAACATGGGACTCTGGATAAACGGAAGTAAAACAAAAAACGTATGTACCAGTTTTCCAAAGTGCAAAAATGATAATAACAGCCTTATTATTGGCAGTGATCCTTTTGAAACTGTGGATTCATTTGTCAAAGCAACTGGTGAGTGTCGGCGATGGATCGTCCAGGATGGAAGAAGTTTTTGAAAGAGGCCAAAACCTGTGTTACAGTGCCCATTACATTTTAGTGGTTAATAAATTCTTGTAGTTATAGCATTTGCTATTGAATCTTTGCCATTATACGCTAATAACTAAAATTTCACGTAAAATGTCACGGCAATGCATTTTTTTAATACTTTTAGCCATCTTTAAGAAGAATTGAATTCATTTTCAGTTAATTCTGTTTTGTATGAAAAGTTATTTCAACACCATTATTGGTTGCTAGGGGATATGCCGATGATACTGTGCTGATTGCTGATAGTTTACATCAACTGGTAGAAAAGGTTAATGAGGTCAGTAATTCTTATGGTTTAAAAATGAACCTCAAGAAAACAAAACTATTACTAGTATCAAAAACAGCGACACCAGACACCAATACAAATTTTGTCATTAACAGCGAACCAATCGAACGTGTGACCCATTATAAATATTTAGGTACATGGGTCAATGAGAAATGGGACCAGTCTCAGGAAATAAAAACTAGAATTGAGATCGCATGGAGCGCCTTTCTCAAAATGAGACGCCTCCTTAGCAATCGAGATCTTAACCTAGGTCTGAGACTGCGTATGGTACGTTGTTATGTGCTCTCAATTCTTTTCTATGGTATGGAAGTATGGACGCTAAACCAAGAGATGTCACGGAGACTTGAAGCTTTCGAGATGTGGCTGTATAGACGCATCCTCAAAATTCCTTGGACTGACCGGGTGACAAATGTTGAAGTTCTCAATCGAATGGGAAAGGACCGAGAAGTTCTACGTAGTATCAAAACCAAGAAACTACAGTACCTCGGCCACATTATGAGAGGACAAAAATACAGCATTCCCCAACTTGTCATTCAAGGAAAGATCAATGGGAAGCGTAGCAGAGGACCGCGCCGCATTTCGTGGCTTAAGAACCTCAGTAATTAGTACGAGTGCAGCTCCGCTGAACTGTTCCGGGTAGCAGACAACAAAGATAAGATCGCCTTGATGGTGGCCGACCTCTGCTAGGGGATAGCACAATAAGAAGAACTAAAATTTGTTTTTATTTGAAGTAGGGTCTAAATAATCGCCTAATAAGGACTCTTCGCTACTGCTATCCATAGATATATAATAATATTAAATGTGCATTCATCTTAGAGTTAGCTTATTTAACTGACCGTAGATTGTTTGGCGGCTTTCGATTTGATATCCAGCAGCATTTGGTCCAAGTCACATTGCTTGGCTTCGTCGACCGCCATCTTGCAATCAGTGAGAGCAACACATAGCAACTCCATACCTTCAGGCTCGTTCAGTAAACCTCTGTAAACGACATGTTAATGTGTAATCCGATTATTTTAACATGGCCACTATACAGACTGGTCAGACGGACTAAAACGATTCATAATCGAAAAGATCAGTACTGTTACGACGCCTTGTCCAGACCAAAATACATTGGTTTGGTGAACAAATGAATATGCATACAAACCTCAGAGTAATAATATAAAGACAGTGGCTATTGAAGCTGTGTTTCTCACATATAACGTACAGTAGAACCTCAATTTTATTATTATTAACTTAACTATGAAACGTTATACCATCATATTGCTTCTCAGTACAGCTACCAAATTTAAACACAACATAGTTAACCATACTTTCTACTAAATTAACTAAAAATAATTACTTTATATTTAATACAAAAACAATAAATTTCAGCCACACGTGCTCGCAATTTTTAAATGAATGTAATCACCGGCGACGTTTCCAAAAAATATTTAATTCAGCTGTAGAAATTTTATCTTACTCTTGCATATTGCGGAGATATAAGCATGCCGAATGCTTTCTCATTCGCACTTATGGTTCGTTTTTGTTCAGGCTTTGATACAAACTGTTTTTTGTTTTCCGAATGGAAAACATTTTTATTGATTAAACAGGCGTTTACGTGACAGAACTTCTAACGCCTAAGTAATTTTATTTGTAATTTCACTTTCATATATTTAGACTCCGTATCTATAGGTTTTGTTCTTTTGTTGTGTGCTTTGTTGCAACATATATTTATTAAATTTTTGTATCCACTACTGGATGAAGGCCTTACCAAGACAAATGACTGTATTCTTACAACCGTGCCAATAGCCTTATTAATCAACATTTGAATTCATACGGTTAAAACGTTTTTCCAACCTGGTCAGACATTCCTTTCTGGAGATTTGTATAAACTTTTCCTGATTTGGCGGAAAGCTTTCGATCAACGCCCTTGACAGCATCACAACTTCTAGCTTAAAACCAGCCACAAGTTCCCGGAGACACTGAAAAGTAGTTAAAAAAAATCAATATATAATAAAGTGTATCAAACATTGACTATTATACAAGTATTGGTTACAGAGAATTTGGACTATAAATAGAAGAAACTTTATATGTTAATTCTGTTATGGGATTTGAAATTATTTAACAAACACATGTGGCATGGAAGTTATGAACAGTTTTACTGCACTAAGGCTTAATTTGAAGTGTGGGGATTTACATTTTCTCTTTCTCTCACTCCTGCGGCAGACAGTGAGTGATGCAATACAAATCAAGTGATACGACGATGTCACGCGGGTTTCCTCACAGTTAATTTGAAAACGGTTTCTACGTAAGTTGGTTAAAAACTAAAAACAGAAATGGTTAATGCTTCCCCTTCAAAATCTCAATGAAATCATATTATTATTACAGTCGAACTTGGTTATTTCGAGGAAGATGGGACCGACTGAATTTGTTCATTATAAGCGTTACTCATTATATCAGAGAATAGGGATTTTTAAATGAGCGGTCACAAAAAGATGAAAAAAAGATGAATATAAAAAATCTGAAAACCATCGTAAAAATCCCCGAAACAAGCATGGCATTCATAAACTACTGACTTCACAAACCTTGGATTTTTTACTTATTTCAATCATATGCATGACAACTTTTTCAATATTGTCGGCGAAAACACCAAGTAGGTAGGTACTCAGACACTTAACTAGTGTCATAAACGTAATGCGATCCCGGCGGCATCCTGTCCGATCGGATTTTTTTGCTTAGGGTCGAAATGTTTTTAAACGATTGACACATTAACAGTTTTATGAAAATTTTTGACGATATTTTAGCTCAGTATATCCGATAAGTTTCTCGTTATAACAGTGAATAAATGTATGGAGAAAATCAACAAAATCGATAAAATGTCAACGAACGTTTCCTCATTACATCCGACATCGTAATAACAGAGTTCGACTGTATATCACAACTGAAATGTATATGGTTTTCAGATTTTCAAACAAAAGAATTTTAGACAACATAATATACAACGTTATGTATTTAAGGCCATGCATTAGTTGAGGCACGGTCTAAAAAGATCGTTGCTAGGCGATGCGCGGATTGCGGGTGGCGGGTGAAAATGACGCCTGTCAAACGAAATATTATTTGTCATATAAATACAACATACGTCCATTTAATGTTCTGTTTATTGTTCTATTAGTAACAATAATGATATATTCATTGACATGTTTTCTTTTTAAAGTAAATGGGTAACGTTTTTAGTCATCTTTACACGATTTTAGAATTAATTGACCCGTCGCCATCACGCAGCAAAGTGACGTGTTCCTGGGTCAACATTCTCTCACTGAATGGCAGCGAGTCCAAAATTTCGTCGCGCGTACAGTTGAAAATTATTTGGCGTTTCACTGATGCGTCACCTTAAGTGATCACTGTGTTAATTTATTTACTCACAATATGCATAAATCTAAAGCGAATGGAGATCAGATACATAGATATTACAATAACAGGTTAGTTTGCAATAAAGACCGGACAAATAACAGCCAGAAATTGTATCACAGACAATTTATTCATAAGTACATGTCGTCTCTAGCCGCCAGTTTCCGAGCTACGTTCCAACTTGTTACTTTTGTCCGCAGATGTTGCTACAATAATATATTAGATGATTTTCTTGCGTATCCGGAAATTTGTACGTAAACAGTTCACCGCAGGACACTTATTCGTGCGCCGCAGTACATGAAACATGAGTTTGTGTAACATTTAATCAAATGACGAGTTCTTCGTTGACCATTTCACCGTGGAGTATATTTGTACGTATGCTACAACATGTGGCGAATTTTATGAGATATCTTTACTAGGTTAGGTTAGGTTAGGTTAGGGTTAATCTAATTGGAACAGTACTATTCGCATTTTGTAAGATACGTACAAATGTATTCCACGGTGAAATGTTCAACGAAGAACTCGTCATTTGATAAAATGATATACGAACTCATGTTTCACGTACTGCGGCGCACGAATAAGTGTCCCACGATGAACTGCATACGTACAACTTACACGTAACCGATTTTCTTGTACCACATGTAAAACTGTTTCATTTAAAAAAAACAACATGGGAAATTGACCTGGCGGCGTGGTTGTGACAATATTCACTTTCTAAATTGAGCAGGAGTAATGAAAATAAAATGATGTAGAACAAACCTTAAGAAGAATGTGTGAAGAGAACGCCTTGTTTTGCGGTTCATCAAAGCAACACTCGGTTAAGCACAAGCAGAGGGTCTTCCAAGCCTTGTTGTACTGAAAACAACAATGAAACACTGAAGAATACATTGATAAAAAATGCCGCACTGTAGAGGTTAAGGACGTGATGCTTACTTATGCTTATGTCAATAATTACGGCTGATAATGAAAAGCCTTCAAGTTGAATGCAACTCGCTGATCTGTAACGATAATTCGCCGGTAGATGGTACGATATTCTATCTCTACCATGACACATTTACGTATGATTATTACAGCCTTTGACCACATGAATATTTTTTGCCAACCATGTCCGATCCTAATAGGATCAGATGGGCCTCCACAGAGTGGAGTTTTGTATTAACAGATTTTGTTTTTACGAGAAATGGATGTCAGCCACTTGCTCAACCTATTAGATCCATACTGACTCTACACAAATTGAAAAACAATATGTGCACTTGCCAGACCTAGAATTTGAATGTGGGACCCACAACACTATAGGTTGACACTCAAGCCAATGAATAGTAGTGGTAAATATATGTCGCAGCGCATATCGGTAGGTAGATATTTCAACTATCACATTATACTACGTATCGATGCCTCTGTTTGTTACTGACAGTGGCGAAGGGTGGAGGTATGCTGTTGAGATCTGACATAAATGATGCACATTAAACTTTGTCAATCATACATATGTGTTTTCATTGAACTAAGAATACAAATTTTACTGCAAATGGTTGGTGCTGGTTAGTTTAAAATTCGATTAAACCTTACTTACACCAAACCATCATAGTGAAGGTAGGCTGTGGAGATCCGACAAAAACAGTGTACACTTTATAAATCACACTAAATTGTTTTCATTTAATTAAGTAACGGTACAAAATGCAGATGGTGTTGGTTAGTTTTTACAACGTTTTTCTTAGCTCATATTCTTATTTGTCCGGTGGTTCTTTGTCCAGTACAAATCTTGCAATCGATTTTTAACTAACTTCCCGAATAGCTAGACATTTGAAACTTTTAGAATATATCAGAACACGATGCCAATGCATTTTTTTAATACTTTGAGCCATCTTTAAGAAGAATTGAATTCATTTTCAGTTAATTCTGTTTTGTATGAAAAGTTATTTCGACACCATTATTGGTTGCTAGTAGAGGTGAGTTGGAAATACTGTCACCAGTTTGTGTACTTAAGTTTCGGATGAAACTATCCATACTAAGTATTTGTGGCCCAATAAACTTGTTTCAAGAAACTTGAAACGTATTAGATGTTCGAATTCGAACGCATTTGATGATGTCATCGCAGTGACTTGCCCCGCGCCAAGTCGCGTCTAGCAGTGACTCGCGTAATGCTGGTTGACTTTCAACGCTATTGATATTAAATGCGCGCGAGCGAGATATCATGATACACGTATGTCTAGCCGTGATATTATACTCAACTGTCATTGTTCTCCCTTTCTCCTCTGTTGTAAAGTTGGTATAGTGAAGGACAGAAATGGTCATTCGTTTTATAGTATACTATTTGAGTTCGCCTTAGTTTTAAGAGTTTTAAGGGTTTTAAGTTTCAGTTGAGTATGAGACTTTATCGAGTTCCGTAATTCGACGCATGGTATGTGATCTCGCCGCCCGCTAGATAGTTCGTAGTCTTGCTACGTATGAAATCATCACACCTCGGCGTCGCGACTCGCGTATGTTTAGTATGCGACTGGTTTTAGTTTCAGTTGAGTAAGATATTTACATCGAGTTGACGTCAGTCGCAAGCCGGAATAGCGGCGTTCTGATAACGCTAACTGACTACGCGTTTATCTGGTTTTGTCACGTCGAGTTTCTCGATTTTTTAGTGTTATAATTGGAACTTATAAACATAAACTGAATTCAAATTGTATGCGTGATTGTGTAAATGGATAATAATTATATTATACTTAATAAACAATTTGTGTAAAAATGGCTACTAAAAGGTTAAGTTTCGTGTGGAATCGTTCCAAAGAAATAGTTACAAATTATGCCATCTGTAATGTTTGTAAAATAAAAAATTCATACAAGTCAATGTCAAATTTGAAGAAACTTTTACAGCGCAAGCACCCAACTATTCATATTGAATTTGCCAGGCAAAATATAGCTCCACCTGTAAATGAAAATGCTTTACAGATAAATGAAACCAGTGCTTTTAATGCTCCAGTATTTTCTACTGAAACAGGAGTGACTAGTGCCATAGTTCTAGCTATACCTGTCTCGAAAATGGGACTTTCCGAAAAGCGGATGTATTTTTAACGATTCTATTATAGCCGATATTTCAAATACTAGTAAGTATTTTGGAACAAGTTTCGATACTAAGTATTTTTTAATACTGGTAGTCATTGGCGGCTTAATCCGGAAAAACTTAGCAGGTCAATTTTGAATATATTATTTTAATTTGCCTTTTCGTTGTATACTGAAAAGACGTATTGCAAATTGACTTTTTATACATTATAGAATAAGTGCTAGAAATTGTTATAGGTCGGTACCTACTAACCCTTCAAAAAATGTCCGTTTTTCATAACGCCAACCCATCGTTAACCGAAATTGCACACAACGCGTTATAATTTTTTGTAAATCAGGTCCACTTTTCTTTCTTTGCTTTTTGAAAAATCATCAATCACACGATTATAAAAATTGTCTATTTTTCCCACATATTTTTTTTCAATACTGAGCATTGCAAGAGCGGTCAGTCTATCCTGGCCCTATTGCGTAGAAAGGTTTTTATTCTTTTGAGAGTGGAAAAACATCTTTCACTTTCAACTGTTGTCATTGGTATGACGCAAATAAATTGGAGAACTTTGATCGACTCGGAAAATGTTTCGTTGAAATTATTGCTGAGTAAAAAATGTAGAAGAGAAACTGCACTAATAGCGCCATGCAAATCATCTCGTTGATAAAACACCAATAATTCATTTTTTAACTTGATTATGTTTATTTCTTCTAACAGTTTTACCAAATTTACTTGACGTGTGGGAAAATTATTTTTAAAATCAGTGTAATTTTCTTTATTGAACAAATCGGATATAATGAGATGATCGTTGGATGCAAATCGTGCTTCCATTTCCATTATAATTGTATCACAGACTTCAATTGCTACTGCGTGCGTACTAACTGCTTCACAAAAATGTTATAAATCACCAAAAACTCCTTATATATTATTAAAATAACCAAAGGCATTCGTCAAAACCTGTCAACGAATCCGAACCGCATACACAGTTGCGTCTTGAGACCAATTATCTAGTCAGTGTTATCATTCTGTTTCATTTAATTAGGTGAAAAAATCTTTTGTCTCACACTCGGGCATTGCCGATATTACAGTAATTCACGCACCGTTACAAGCTTCGATCTCGTATGTTGTGTTATATCGATCTCTGTCTTATGTATGAGAAACGAGAGAGAAAATTTTATAAAAATATTCAATTTGGGTCAATTTTCAGACTGCCGGCGAACACAATATTTTTGTTCGGGGAATTATCGCCCAAACAAAAAAAGCCCAATAGACTGGGTTGACACAATATCGCGCGCCCTATAATTTCAAATCCACCGATTATTATTAATATTATTATATATGACATTGCACATATTATTAATATTATTATGTCGATTGTAATGCCGGGTCCACACCGAAAACAAGTCGCGCGACAACTCGTTAAATTTTACAATAAGCATGATAATTATCGTAAAATTTCTTAAGCAATTATGATAATTATCGTAAAATTTAACGAGTTGTCGCGCGACTTGTTGCCGGTGTGGCCGCACTTTTAGGTATTTATTTTGGCAGGTCAATGACCGAATGACCTATAGAGGGAGCCGCCAGTGCTGGTAGTAAGTATACTTAGTCTTCAAAATCGACCAGTTTTCCCACCTCTAGTTGCTAGGGGTCTGGGGTCCTAGCAACTATATTATTAATATATCCGTGCGTTACTATGGAAATCAATATGACATGTCAAAATGACATTTCAGTATTATTTCTATCAAAAACAAATTTTTTTGATCGTTTAAGCTAGTCAAGTCAAGTTTATATGATTCAACAGTAAATTTAGAAATGTTGCATATAAAAAGTTCTTTTTATCTTGCAATTATTTTAAAATTCATGTTACCCCTCCTCTGCCAAACCAAACCATAATACATAGACTAATATTTTTTTGATTATTATCTATTATGGCTCGATTTACACAGGGTTTAATTAAATTTTCAAAACTAACCAACACTTTCTGATTCAAAATTAGGTTAACCACTAGGTGCTCGTAAGTATCAAGTCATTTGTGTCTATCAAATTTCTGATATTAATGATATCAGTATTATTACCTCGCACCTAAATGGTTTCGTAACATACGTACAACTTAGTTCACGGTGAAATGTTCCATAAACAATGTGTCATTTTTTTATCTCAATCCTATACAGCCATCTCTTTCCGATACAATAGCTCATGGTGAACAACACAAAACAATTTACATGTAACCTCGTCCTTGTCTATTGATCAGTAGCAGAATATAGATTTTTGGCTTGTCAATGGAGTGCATATATTGGTCTTCGTCACTGCTATTTACAATAGAAAGGTTTCAATTACCAAAATATTGATAAGTAGACATACTTACAGCGTTACTTTGCAAAAACAGCTTGCACATGTGACCCAAACACCCAGATGTTCGCATCAATGTTTTGGTTGTGGCGGTACAACTATTCTCTGATACCTGCTGGTTGCAGCTCGACTGCAAGATGGCAGCGAACAGATTCAGCACACTGACAATTTTATTATTCGATCCATTTATTAAAATTCTATTGGCAATTTGGTAGACAGCAATGGTTTGCAATAACTGTTTTCTGCTATTCGCCTGAAAATAAAAGGATTACAATAACTAGTATATATAAATTGGTCACCTTGTATATAGCAGGAGCAGATGGAAATTGGAAACAGTGATACTGAAATTTAATATTACTGTACAGTGGAACCCCGATCTACCGTTCTCGCATAAATCGTTTTCCCGCACGGATCGTTCATTTTTGAAAGTCCCGCCAAACACCCATAAGAACAATGTTAAATAATCCCGTATTAACTGTTCCCAGATTTATTGTTTTTCTCGATCTATCGTTATATAATTATAAATTAATATTATGGTCCCGTCACAAATATTATCCCGAACCGTTTTTGTTGAATATTTTTCATTTTGCTTTCGTAGAATTGTTTATGATTAGAGACTATTACAGACCTTTCAGTCGCGTCGCTTTATTTGCACATGTCGGTCGACGTTCAGGCTTGCATCGGATCTCGTATCACGAATTTTTATAAGTCGCAACTAACATTCCCCCCATGACAATGGTACAAGTGGTAAATCATAACAAACAATAATAGCGCCTCTACACATGCATGGAATTATTGTCGGCAATTGTGCTTATTTTAAACTATCAGGATCTGACAGGTCGTATTGAAAATCGTGCTAACTGTCTCTCCAATCTCATTCTTCAAGAGTAAGCGAGACGCGAGGTGTCTGACGGGTCGTAGAAAATCGGAGCTCAAAATGAGTAGTTTTTGCCGGCATGTTCGCAACGATCGCTTTACTGCGCAGGCGCAGATAGAAAATAATCTTACTGTCGCATTGGAAATTCGGAATCTTCCAATCTTGCCAACTGTAGGATAATACATGTTTCCCCATACATTTTCTTACTGTGCACAGTACATCCATGCACGTGTAAACGGGGTATTAATCTTGTTTGATTTATGCACGCAATCTTGCCAACTGTAGGATAATACATATTTCCCCATACATTTTCTTACTGTGCACAGTACATCCATGCATGTGTAAACGGGGTATTACGGTTTATTCATTATGGAGTGAATATACTCCATGTTGAAAGGTAATCATAGATTTTTTTTTTAGTGTGGAATCCTTAGAATTTTAGATCATAAAATATAGGCCTCCACGGTGTGGAATTTGTATTAATAGATTTTTGTCTTTTCGAGAAATGGATGTTAGCCATATTTAATGAGATAGACGGTATATTACAAAATCAGCAATAGCTATGCTAGAAGGACTGCGTAGCTGTCAAACTGCCATTTTAATATCAATATTATTTTTAACTTACATTGTTTAATACCAAATAGGCAAGTAGTCCAAATATTTTACAGACAAGCTCGGAGTCTTGTACGTGAATCAAGCACGAGATTAATCGCTGCACATCTAAATTCGTTTCATTCTTGGCCAGATTTTGAAGATTCTGCAAGAAAATTATCTGTGTTTAACATCAAATTCTATAATAATTAAAATTATGTCACCAGAGAGAAACTGTTTTTCATGCCAAAGAAAAATTTACTTACAGAGAAAGCCACATGTCTTTCCTGGAGACTCCCAATCTCTAGTATTTGATAATTCCTTTCGATTGACATTTTTCATTATGCCATATGAACGCCCTGTACAAGACAACGAAATATTTTCATCTGCCAAAAACACACTAGAAACTTTTCAGAGGAATGGCGCCATCATGATAATAAATATAGTGATGCCACTTGTTAAAAATATTATTCGTTTCGTACCATGTATACCTACTACATAACGATTATTAAATTTGATTAATCGATGATACTAAAATACAGTACTGCAAAAAATCAAATTTTTTTCAAAATCATAACATTTAATTGTTAATAAATTATTTAATTTTTTTTATAATAATATTGAAAAACATTTTGTGCTTTTTTTAATTAAATGAAATAAAAATATAGGCAGTATGGCAATATCAATGTTATGTTTCTTGCTAACCGCGATTTGACAATTGAAATTTCATCCGATTAAACTATAGAAACGTTGATTAACCATGGATATTACTGAATTACTTGCTTTTAAGGTGATTATTTGATATGTAATCATTAACTGCTTGTCAAGTTTTATTTATTAATGTATCACTAATCTTGTGTTTCGTTTTTTAGGAATTTTGTAGGTTATGTTGAATTTTTGTTTTTGTTTTACTAAATAGCCCGCACAAACACCAAAGCGTCCTGACGAAGATGACGGAGACGACGATTCAGAGGACGAGACAGTCGTCGCGAAGAAGATGCGGAAGATCGCCAGAACAAAGGCCGACAGTATGGTGAAGCAAACGTTGATGTACCAAAACCTAACAGCAGAGCCGGCCATTACAGACATAGAGAGGGAACAAATCCTGCAGTTTGTTGAGAATGAAGAAACACAGGTTAATTTCATGAATATCAATTTCTACTCCTTGACACTATTGTACAAACAAAATAAAAATATTGGTGCAGTCACCGGATAATAACATCGTAGTATATTCTTGGGTTTTCACCGTGTCTCCTTCTTCCTTCTTTACTCGACCTTTCGGGCTCGTTGCAGAGGCCATTATCAAGAGATATGTTTTATGATGAAATGTAGTGTATGTATGTGAATGTAAACGTTGCTCTAAGAATGTCAAAATGAATCCGATTATCTAAGAGCAAACTTTGCTCAGAGTAATCTGTCAATCATTGCGACCGGGGATACTGGCTCGAATATTAGATTTTGCTGATAGTGCCGGAAGCCATGACGTTTTTAACCGTAATCCATCATCCCTATTGATATTTTCAGGGTTTCTGTGGATTTCAATGGCCTCCTTTACCAATCGTGCGAAATATCCTTTATTCCGACCCAATATCTTGGTCTCAAAGTCAAATTTGTGCCCTGTATCCATCGAGTGCTCGGCAATTGCCGACATCGTGTAATGTTTAAGTCGGTATGCTCTCTCGTGTTCACTCACACACGGTAAGACACGGTGAAAACCCAAGAATATACTACGATAAAAAACAACCGTGAAAGCCTCAAACATTATGGATAATAACATACTCACAGAAAGGACAATTTCCGTGCCGTATCCGAATGCTCTACCATTTGATTACCAGCGTAGTCAAGCAGGGTGAGAAAAATATGTATTGATATGAAATAATATGATGGTTATAGTGCCGCAGATGCCCGCTTGAGCTTTTATAATTTTTTTTTACGAAAACAGTTTATTCTATGTAGACAATTATATTAAATACCTTTTTCTGTCGGCGCAGATTTTTTTCGATCCAATAATTGTTAATTTAAAATTTGATATTTTCATACATTTCGATGCATCATTATCACACAATAACATTATGTTAGGTTAGGTTAGGTTAGGTTAGGTTAGGTTAGCACACAATAACATTATGTTAGGTCAGTGGTGCCCAACCTTTAGTCTATCTCGAGCAAATTAAGAATTTAAAAATTTTATGCGAGCCGCTCATAAGACGATGACCTTTTTTTGAAAAAATCAGCACAACAGGTAAAAAAAACACAATAATAATTACACTACTACTCTCCAACAAGATCTTGGCTACGTGTTAAAACTGTGAACTAACAAGCTCCTCCCATTTTTAACCGCACTTTGATTGAAGCGCTTTCTGGTTAGCGACGAGTTGTCCACGTGTTAAAACTGTGAATTAACAAGCTCCTCCTACTTTTAACCGCACTAGCGACTTCCGGTTATTGCCTAGATCTTCTTGTCAGACAGTACTGTTTATTACTATTGTGCATAGCAAGTATAATAATATGTGCAATCTTAAATGAAACAATTGTAGCAGCTCTTGATTTAGTTACGGACTACGTAAATATAGATTGTTGGGCAACTAATGTGGCTTTCAATTCTTTCACTTTAGATTTTCTTAAACTGCTGTTAATAGGATATTCACTACCATATTTTTTATGAATCGTTGTAAAATGTCGTTTTACGCTGCAATTTTTTTCAATAGCAACTGTTGAACCGCAAATAAAACAAATGTTCTTAAAATAAATAAAAAAATATTTCTCTTCCCAATCTTCTTTAAAATCAGAGCTACGGGTTGGGCACCGCTGTATTAGGTTGGGTTAGGTTAGGTTGGATTTGGTCTAAAAAGAAAGTTATAAATGCTCATGCGGGCATCTGCGGCAAACCATTTTATCAGTTATAGCTACCTTCAAAGGATCATCAAAACTAACCAGTAAAGGCAGTAATAAAATGAATGTTTAGAATATAAAAGATGTGGTGAGGAGCCCTTTGGTCGTCACTTAGTAACCGGAAGGCGAAGGTTGGACCGTCTGTCTGCCGGAGCTCCCGTGATGATTGTCATTTTCTATAATACAGAATAATAAAACTGTCGTTTGTAAATTATGTTAAAAGAACTCCGATTAAATAGTGAGAAACAGTATGTGATTGTCAGTTGATTATTACTGCGGTAATTGGCATGCGGCGCTCCCTCCACCTATGCGATGCTATGTTTGGCTAAAGTTTCCTTATGAAGCCGTTATAATATGTGTAATAAAAAATTATTCGTATCTAGTACTTATACGCGTGATGTTTTCATGAAAACTATATAATTTTTATTTTCAGGGTGACGTAATAGATGATACAGCTGTAAAAAAGTTAGTGTTGCTATTTGAAAAAAAATCGCTAAAGAACAGAGAAATGCGCATCAAATTCCCAGAGCAGCCCGACAAATTTATGGAAAGCGAAGTGGATCTACACCAATCGATACAGGTGTGAAATGTAGCAATTTTTTAGCAGTACGAGATCTATTCAAAAAGTATCCAGTCTTTCGGCGGGTGTAACACAATTACTCAAGTGAAGGTCTAAAATCCTAATCTCCTTCAAAATAGACTCCTTGGAATTGCATATATTTCCCCCAGTGGTCCATTTTTAGAAGCACTTCTGGAATTCCTGTTTGGGAATGAAGTATAGCTCGGCTGTCGTGTTCTGCATAATATCTTCAAGCGACACAGACTTTTAACAGATGCGGCTAATAATAGTCTGAAGTTTGCTGCAAATGAATTTGCAATACAAAACGATTATCAACTAATTTTAATCGTTATACAGTCGAACTTGGTTATTACGAGGAAGATGGGACCGACTGAATTTGCTCGTTATAAGCGGTATTCGTTGTATCAGAGAATAGGTATTTTTAAATGAGCATAAGAAAAAAAGTCGAAAATAAAAAATCTGAAAACCATCGTAAAAATCCCCGAAACAAGCATTGCCTTCATAAACTACAAAAGAAGTTGTTTATTGTAATGAACGCTGGAAGGTACCTACGGACTTCACAAACCTTGGATTTTTCAACCATGTGCGTGGATAATTTTTCATTATTGCCGGCGACTTAAGTAGTGTCATAAACGTAATCCGTCCCCGGCAGTATCCTGTCCGATTGGATTTTATTGCTTAGGGTCGAAATATTTTTAAACGATCGACACATTAACATTATTTTGACTCGCTATATCCGATAAGTTGCTCATTATAACAGTGAATAAATGTATGGAGAAAATCATAAACCAAATGTCAACAAATGTTTCCCTATTACATCCGAGATCTCGCTATGTCCGAGATCGTAATAACCGAGTTTGACTGTATTAATAACCTGTTGTCCACTGTATAGAAGACCACCTTGGCCGAATTGGTAAAGAGGATGTCTATGAAGTCGTAAAATCAAACTCACGGCTAGTTAAAATAAACGCGTGTTGTTTTTTCAATGTTTGATCCACTGCAATGACCAAATGCCATTGACAAGTGATTAACATCATTCTATGTAAAAAACTGTTAATATAACCTCCATTTTGTTGTCGTCCATATGCTCTACATATGAACGAACATTGTAATTTAATGTTTTTTCTTTCTCTTCCGATTTTCTTTTCTGAGATTTTCTTCCACATTTCTCAGGTTATGGCGTGTTCGCAATGCCTTATTGGTTTTATATTAATGCAATTTTCATTTGTCTTTCAGGACCTGAGTGTAATAGCAACTGTTCCCGATCTGTATCCAGTTCTGGTACAAATGAAGAGCGTACCTTCTTTGCTGGAGTTATTGTCACACGACAACACCGATATCTCCACCCAGATCGTTCATCTTATTCAGGTCAGATTTTATTAAGAATACGCTAATATTCGGCGGAGTCATTGATTCTTAAATTCACTTCACAACACTAGTTATCCATGAATTTTATATTATTATTTTCAAACTATCAGTAAACTGTTTTGGATTCCCTGACTAAAATTGTCTTCAAACCACTTTATGATTAGTAGCAGACTAAAAACTTATTTTCATAATAGCCACTGTGAATTTTATAAATATTTTAAGTTATTACATACCAGTCGGAAGCCAACAGCGGTGGAGTGAGGTTGTACAACTTCGCTTGCGTATTCGTGTCGCTACTCGCCTGGTTACTCGCGAACGGTTATAAATACGGGATACAACAAAAATAATATTGTTTGTAAATGAATTTGACAATAAACTCAACATGTGTGGTCCCATGTGATTTTGACAATCAGTGCCAGTGCTTGAGAAAAAGTGAAAAATATTTATTGTTGCACGGATAGTGCACTTTGTGCGGGGAGTGCGTCAAACGCTGTGAAGCGAGGGGTTGTCCACACTGTTTTTTGTTCACACTGTTGCGCGAATTCCAAGACCGCGTGAACGGCAAAAACAATAAAATGGAAAACACCACAATGGAAGTGAATGAAACCAAAAAATCGAAGAAGAAAAGAAACGATGATGAAGAGGAAGTGGTTGGAGAAAAAGAAGAAGAATGGCAGACGGTGACCTCTGGAAAAAAACCCAGAAGAGACTCTGGGGTCACTCCAAAGGGAAACCAAAACATCGTCATGATAGCGACGGGAAGTAAAATTCCATTAAAGTTAAAAATAGCGCAGATGCTGCATAAGGCAGGAGTAAAAGTACAGAAAATTTACAATAAAAATTTAAAGACGTACATCCAAGTAGAAGACGAAAAAGAAGCAGATAAAGTGAAACAAGCTGGAGAACTCAAAGATCTCGGTTTTGTGACCAAAGAGAATGACTCCTGCTCTTATGGAGTAATAAGAAAAGTCGATATTGATATGGACCTCCAAGAACTGCAAATGGAAATCAAAAGTGATGCAAAAGTAATCAACCTTAAGAGGTTGACAAGAAAAGGTGATACAGGAGAGCTGACAAAGACCTCGTCAGTCAGTATTAAATTTGGGGAGAAAATATTGCCGAGAACAATTTACATATATGGAGTCTCTTTTGCTGTAGAACCGTATGTATTCAGGGTTATGCAATGCTACAAATGCTGGCGATATGGACATATCGCGAACAATTGCGGACGTACAGTAGAAACGTGCCCTAAGTGTGGTGAAAACCACAAAACCTGCGAAAAAAATGAGGAAATTACGTGCATCAATTGCAAAGGTAACCACGCGGCAAACAGCCAAAAATGCCCAAAGTGGCAAGAGGAAAAGAATTGCAAAGAAGCAATGAAAAAAATGAACATACCTTTCAAGGAAGCAAAAAAAAATATATTAAATAATAGCTATGCTGACATATTAAAACAAAAAAAAATCGTAGGAAGAGATGAAAGCGAAACAATTCAAAAAACTAAGGAAATCAAAAAGAAAGAAGAAGCGGTGGTAGAAGCTTCAGGCTCAACAATAATAGCTACAGGTAGTGGCGTAAAGCCTACAAAAAATAAGAAAAATTCAAAGGGGAAGACAGAGGTTAACGCGATGGGAGAAATTATGAAAGTCTTGCTGAAAGGGGGAGACTGGCAGCAGATCATTAAACAACTAATAATTAAAGCAGTGGACTGGGTATGCAAACAATTCAAAGAAGGACACTTAAAGGAAATTCTAGGAGAGGTTCTGGAGCAAAATGGATAGTAAAAAACAAATTAGGATTTTACAATGGAATGCCAGAAGTATGAAGCAAAAAAAGGATGATATAGAACTCTACTTAATAAGACAAAAAATTTCAATAGCATTAATCTCAGAGACTTGGCTGAGGTCTGAATTAGACTATCTGAAATTCAATGATTACACGATGTATAGAAAAGACAGAGGGGATGGTTACGGAGGAATAGCGATTCTGGTGCATAAAACACTGGCGTCTAAAGAAAAGACCCTACAAGGCCTTCCAACTGAACTGGAGGCATGTCAAGTCGAAATCAGAGGGACACAAAAACTAAAAACAGTGACAGCAATATATTGTAAACCCAATGTTACCATTCGGAAAAACGCATGGAGCAGGCTCTTCGATCAAATGGGAGAGGGATCAATTATGGGTGGAGATTTCAATGCACACCACCCAATGTGGGATCATATACTTCGAGACGCAAGAGGAGAGGATGTCGCTGACGTATGCCTTGACTCTGACTTAGTAGCGATTAACAATGGACAAAGTACCAGGGTCGCCCCTCCAAATCAGAGAGGAGCGGCACCGGATATAACATTTATCTCCAACGAGCTGGTACTGGAAACCGATTGGAAAATAGACTCCGATACGATGGGCAGTGACCACTTACCCATTATCATCGAGTTTGTGGAAAATCAATGCCAAACAGAAATCATCCCAAGAAGAAATTACCCTAAAGCAAACTGGGAACAATATCGAGAAATAATCTCAAATGACATAGACAGACTTACAGAACCTACCAGAGATGCACAAGTAGAGTATGATAAATTGGAGGCAATATTGAATAATGGGGCAAATTCAAGCATTCCGAGACTCAAAGTATGCAGTCACCCAAACTTTAGACCAAAACCATGGTGGAACTCCGAAGTATCAAAGGCAATCGCTGAGAGAAGGCTTGCCTATACACGCTTCAAAAAAATCAGTTCCACAGAAAACTACCTAGAACTAAAGAAAAAGCAAGCCACGACTCGAAAAGTAATCCTAAAAGCCAAAAGAGAAAGTTGGAAAACATTTTGTGACTCCGTCAACTCGGAAACTTCCTACTCAGAAATGTGGAGAAAAATGAGTTGGATGAAGGGCAAATCGGGAAACAAATTCAATAATCAACTGGATGAAAGCATGGCGTCACTCCTCCTTCAACAACTAGCAAGTAAAAGTGACGAAATGAAGGAAGAAATCGCAGAACAGGAAACACATAATCCTAATGATACAATGAATGAAATTCTTACAGTGGCGGAACTAAGATCAGTAACCAAAAATAAAGACACTGCCCCCGGCATGGACGAAGTTTCATATTCCATGATCGCTCAGCTGCCAGAGATCGGAAAAAATAAACTAGTGGAGATATTCAACTTAATCATGGAAACCGGCAAAGTCCCTAGGCAATGGAAGGAAACGATGATTATCCCAATCTTAAAACCAGGGCGAGACCCTACCCTAGTGTCGTCAGTCAGACCAATTGCACTCATATCATGCATGTGCAAAACGTTCAACCAGATGATTGCAAGAAGAATCGAATGGTTTGCAGAGAAAAAACAACTTTTTCATCACAATACTACGGGATTCAGAAGGCAAAAGTCGACTCTGGAGAACATAGGCAACCTAGTACTAGACATCAATGCAGCACAGGTCAAAAACGAAGTAACCCTGACAACATTCCTGGACATCCAGGATGCGTATAATAATGTGCATGTGAAAGAAGTGTCAAGGGTGTTAAATGAATGGGGAATCGGTGGGAAGATCACTAAATATCTTAAGCAGTATTTAAATGAAAGAAAAATCACCATGTGCATTAATAATGAAAAGAAGAGTACGGTATGCTCAAGAGGCCTTCCGCAAGGAGACCCCCTGTCCCCATTACTATTCAACATTCTTACAACTGACATATTAAAGTTAATGACGAGGGTCAACATTGTACAATATGCAGATGATTTCGCACTTTTTTGTTCGGGAAAAAGAGTAGATGAATGTCAAAGGTTAATGCAGAAGAGTCTTGACGAAATGAAATTATTATTGGAAACGCGAGGCCTCAAAGTAGCTCCCAGCAAAACTAAGGTGGTTCTTTTTGCCAGAGGCAAGAGATAAAACCAGCTTAACTTAAAAATCGACGGCACTATAATAGAAAGAGTAGACACTTATAAATTTTTAGGTATGAACCTGGACTATAGACTAACGTGGAAGCATCATATTAGTCATTGCGCGAATAGCCTGACACAACCTCTGAACATACTCAAAGTACTCGCGGGAGGTGGGTGGGGCGTACACCCCATTCATATGAGAAGGTTATACACGGCACTCATTAGAAGCCGATTAGATTACGGGAGCATGTTTTACCACTCCGCCGCCGAAACTAATTCGGTGAGGCTAGACCGCATCCAGTCCAAAGCATTAAGAATATGTGGAGGATTTATCAGGACAACACCCATTCACGTGCTCCAAGCGGAACTCAGCGTACCTCCACTGAATGTCAGGAGATGGGCACTGGCTACCAAGACATGGATGAAGTGGAAATCTATAATAGATAACCCCATATTGGCAAAGGTGAAACTCCTATACGAGCTTGTTGAAAGCAATACATATTATGAGAAAAGAAAGCTCCCTCTACTGGTAGGAATCCTAAAAGCCACAGAAAGTTGGGAGGTATTAAATACAAAATGCCTAGGTATGTATTCGCTGAGGAGGCCAGTTGGTACCTACGACCTCAGCTCTGTTATCCAACTAGAGGTCAAAGGAATAGACAAACCAAAACGGAGCATAGTATCCGATAAAGGAAGAGAGCGTGTCGAAAAAATGCTGACAGAGAGGTACGCAGGATGGAGCCACCTTTATACAGATGGATCCAAAGATCAGAATAGAGCAGGAGCAGCTCTTGTGATACCAGAAGTAGGTATAAACAAGAGCTGGAAGCTAAACCCAGCAATACCAATAATGACGGCAGAACTCATCGCGATAAACGAAGCAATTAAATACACTTTAAGCGATGATTTCTCGGCGCAATCCGCTGTCATTTTAACAGACTCTAAAAGCGCTTTACAACATCTTGCCGCAGCAACTCGCTCACATAACAGTAAAGCCATAGCATACCACATCCTTGACCAGATCGACGCCAAGAAAAATAGAGGAGGAGATCTATGCCTTCAATGGATCCCATCGCACATGGGCATTGAGGGAAATGAAAGGGCAGATGAGCTGGCAAAGGTAGCCGGCCATTCAGGGGTACCATATCAGTGGATACCAGAAAACCTGGACTGGAATGAGGCTATAAAGAAAATGTGCCATAGTATGTGGATAGATTTTCACCATAGGGCATCATTAGAAAAGGGGAAATGGAGTAAGTCGATTCTACCAACACCACGAGAGGTGCCCTGGTTTGTAGAGTCTTCTTTGACGAGGAATGAGCTTAAGTTAATACTGAGGCTAAGAACAGGGCACACCATGGGCAAAAGATTTGATGTCCTCATGGGAAGAAGCGAATCGCAGCTCTGCGATGAATGTCATGTTTTAGAGGACATTGTACATATAGCACTGCAATGCCCCAAATATGAAGTTCACAGAGTACAGCTGCGAATTGCAGATATCTATGAGAATGTCGACGAATTGAAGGGTGTCCTGGCGGTGGGTAAGACGGAAGAGTTAGGCAAAATTGTAAAGTTATTTAACAGAATAGGAGTGAGGACCTGATCGACGGATCTCCTTCTAGAAGAGAAGAGGCGATATGACAGCGAGTCGCAGTCAAAGCCTCGGTAAAATCACAAAAAAAAAAAAAAAAAAAGTTATTACATACATATTTATATTGCAGGAATTAACAGATGTGGATATTTTGCACGAGAGTACAGAAGGTGCAGAGACACTAGTAGACGCATTACAAGAATGCCAGGCCATTCCTCTTCTTCTTCACAACCTCACCAGGCTAGATGAACTGGTTCAGGAAGAGAGAGATGGAGTGCACAATACTTTAGGTCAGTTCTATAAAATATTTTATCTTTTAGGCCATCCGCTCACGCTGAAACTAAAATATGACGAACTGGTTGGTGATGGAACTCATAAACTGGCCAGTGACTGATGCTTAGCATAGGGCGCTACCGAAACCTCAAACTGTCAAACTGATTGTCTTTCCTACTTCATTCTAAGCTTTTTCCGTAATATCTTTACGGGAATATTCTGGCAGCCTGTAATCATACAGGCAGGAGTATTTCTCAACATCTGCCACATATTTTAAATTAAAAATCGGTTCGCCCATCTTTAACTTTTGACATGTTATTGCGTGTTTAATTCTGTTCAGTGCTACCAATTTTGGTAAGAAAATATGATTTTTCATCAAAACTACTGATATTGGTACCACTGTTTTTATGGGTGACTGGAAACTGAGAGACTGGGGGACTAGAATGTCGTGTCTCTTTGGTTTCGGTCGCAGACGTTTTGAAACTGAGAGATTCCAGTCTTGCCGTCAGCGAGCCGCTATTGAAATACATTAGCTAGATACTGGAGTTTCAGTCTCGACTTTTTTGAGTATTCACGTGAGCGGGTGGCCTTAATGCTTATTATAATAATGCAGTTCTTTAAATGAACTGTTTGACAGGCATGCAGTGCTGCGAATGCTCCCAACATAAATAGATTTAACTAAAAACCATTTCGAATACGATATGGTTAACTTGTACCGGAATCAAAACATTCACACTATAACACAAATATAACTATAACTGACTATGGATGCACATAACATCATGTCAATCATTGTACATAGATTGGTAGCTAAATATACTGAAGTATGTATGTTTATTTACAATAAAGACGGTTTGCTTTGTGTCGAATATATATGTTTTATGTAAACTCTATGTGTCGTTAGTACGGAGTATTCTTGATTATGGGTCCATTATCTGGAGTCCTTATGAGGTTTCCTATACTCTTATTTTAGAGCGTGTTCAGAAGAAATTTCTTCGACATGTTTATTTTAATGTATATAAATATTTTCCTTTTGACAGTTTCTCAAACGAGTATTTTCCGACTAACTTTATTCAAGGCATTCTCTTGAAGCCGTAGGTCACTTCTGCTCTTGAAGCATTTTTCCCTGCTCTTACTTGGTATAGTTTCCAATCCTGATATTCTGGAGAATTTTAATTACATCCATGACCTACGTTGGGTGAAAGCTGTTTCCCCATGTCAGGCTCACCAGGCACCAATAGCGAGGGCTGTGCGGATGGTCAATGCACTCTTTAGAGATGTAGACATTTTTAATGATTCAATATGTATTTTGTTTTTAAAATCCTATTTTATTGTTTAATTTGTATTTTTCTTAAATTATTGTTGTTTTTTCTCTATTAATTTGATTTACCTGTACTTTATATTCTGTTTATGTCATGTTGTGAACGTATTGAATTAATAATTTGGAATGTGCTCATTGTGTCATTTTCAATAAATAAATAAAATAAATGAATAATAGTTTCAGAGGTGCACGCCTCTGTCTTGAAAAAAATGTTCACGCTCCAGTTCAATCCAACCAATTCACTTTAACTCTTCTGATCCTTTTTTTCTTTCTGGCTCATTGTGTGGTTGACTTTTGGCGAGTGGGTCTCATCATTGGAAAAAGTCAATGGATGCTACGCAATGATCTCAAATATGTGATGATAATGATACTAATAAATGTCATGAAACATAAAGTAGGTATAGTACTCTCTCAGTAATCCGCCACTCCAAAAACCAGACAAGTGTCCAATTAGTGAAAGCGGCGGATTAATAGTGCATACATACAAAATATGGTAAGAATTAAAACAGGTATTTCGTAAAAATAGTTCTTTTTGAGAAATTTGTACCAGAAAATTACGGTTTTATTTATAATCAAAATCAAGTACATACTAAATTATACATATTTATAAACTAAGTTTATAAACTATATATTAAACAGCAAATCACTTGACACAACCAGTTGTTCAGTGAGGCAGATATTCTTGAATGGCTGGATTCCTTGCTTTCCCTATGACCAAAAGCTTCAGTTTGTGTGTCCCGGTTGCATTGGAGCACGGCATAATTGTGATGCGGTCCTTGGGCACTTTCCTCCCTGGTGCATTACTTTCTCCGCGATGAACGTACGTTTTACGAAGGAGAAGTTTCCAAAATAAACCCGTCTCAGTCGCGTTGTATAGTACGCAGCGGACTACTGAATTTGAAAATCGAACACCGGCGAATTATAGCGCTTGATTTTGTGCTTTCTGATTATAGTAGTTGTCGGGTAATCGAGCGGCGGATTACTGAGAGTGTACCGTAATGATAAATTGTTTTGCTGACCCAAAATTACACAAACTATATATTACAATATATTAAATAATATTATTCAAATTGAGCATGTCATGAACTATGTCTATCTTAGGCAACAAATCTCTATCGACAGTTATTTTAGATGTGATTGCTCGCAGAACTAAACTAACATGAAGCTTATTTGGAAAGTATATTCAAAAGTGACCTTCCATTGTGCCTAAAGCGTAAAATGTTCAACCAGTGTGTGCTACCAGTACTCGTGTGTGCATTGTGGACCCTTAATTTAAGACTAATCCAAAAACTAAGAGTAGGGCAATGTAGTATGGAAACCAGAAAAAAAAACCGATCGATAAACGGGCAGATAAGAGTATAGTGATAGATGTTGCCGAAATGATGAAATGGCAACGGTCGTGATAAATGGTACCCAAGGGGCATTAAAGAACTACAGGACCGTCCTGTAACTCATTGGATCAATGAACTCGCCAAGTTCGCCTGATGTAAGTAGAGTATATTATGCTTCATAACTTTGCACTCCGGGTCTAGGATGAAAATGATTTAATATATTATTCTAAAAATATATTTTTTACATTTATTATTTGTCTATTCATTTATTACTAGGTTCATTTTAATTCAAGTAAATATCAGTTGATCTAATTTTATGCGCGTTAATCAGGCTAAGAGGCGTATCAGTATAGTAAGGAGTGCAAAGTTATAAAAAGTGGACAGAACTAGGGGAGGTCTTCGTCCGGCAGTAGATTGACTCTGGCTGATGACGATGAGGATAACCGTTAATTATGTAAATTTAAATTTCCGCAGGTATCATCGAGAATATAACCGAATTCAGACCTGAACTGTGTGTGGAAGTTGCGAAACTCGGCTTCATGCAATGGCTTCTCAAGAGACTTAAGGTCGGTACTATCAGAAATATCAATGACAAATACTTTCAATGTTCACAACAAGTTATTCTTTTGATGCCGGCTTCTATCAGACTATCTTGCAGTACACCTCCCTATCCTAGGCATATTGTATCAGATCCCCAACACCTTGGACATTGAACCACTTATGTAGGTTGCATAACCAGGAAAATCTTCTATTTACCTAGTCTTCTGCTGCCCTCTACCTTTCCCTAAATTATACTGCTCATTGCGGAAAATACATCCAAAGTATGCAGTGTTTCTGCACTTGATCATAGAGCTACCTATATATTTTCTCCATCAACAGTGATCCATATTTTATATATCGTCACCGTTCAGGCAAAAGTCACCAACCCTGAAAATGGCAGTTTTGAGTTGAGTATGTCACCCGAAGCGTAAAATTATGTTATTTAAGATGCAAAACTCACCACGGTACATTAGTTAGTAAAATTTTGCTTAAATCCGAATTATTTGTTTTTCACTAAATGACTTTCGATAAAATCTTAACAAGCAAAAGTCATTATAGGTGAATAGACATTATTGACTATATAAAAAAAATAAATCCTTCGTTATAAATATACAAGCAAAAGTCACTATACTATGGATGGTGAGTTTTACTGATCCTTCTTTTGGCTAACATTGTTCAGATTATTAACAAGCAAAAGTCACCAAACCATAATTGAGCTACCTTGCCTCCTTCAAAACCTTCCAGATGTTTTAATTAGCATCAAAAAGTAAAATTACCTTAAAGAAATTATTAAGAATACATGAGAAAATAATTTAATGTAGATAAAACCTTAAAAACATTAAAATCTGATTTTTCCTGCATTTTCAAACTTTCAAATTGCGATATCTCAAAACTATGTTTTTAGGGTTGGTGACTTTTGCCTGAACGGTGACGATATAATCTCAATACCAAATCGGCTCAATTTTATTGCATTCTGAAGACACCATAGATGCCAAAGTAAATAGACTAGAGTGCGAAAAGTTTAAGTTTATGTGCGGTGGCTTGAAGAACTAGAATCCCCTCCTCTCGCGTTTCAGTATTCATTCCCCTCACCTTGAACGCATTTGATGTTTCTTATAAGTGCGCGGTATCAGTCATTTAGACGTGTTAATAATGGCAAAAGTTTTGAAAAGCAACAGCAGGAAGATTATAAGTTATTTATTTATTTATAAAAAAAGAGTATTACGGCATTACAGCGATTGGCCAATGCGCCATAATACATAATAAATACAAATATATAAAAATATCTTAATTACAAATAACAACTAATATAACAAGAAAGTGGAAAAGACAGCATGTGTAAATATTAAAGAAATATGATAATATATACAATATGATAATATATATCTCCTACTGTGAAGAATAAAAACAACAAAATAAGCTCATTCGGCCCTTCTTACAATGTTATCGAAAGAATTGTCGATTTGACAGGTATAAAACACACTTGAAATTTTAATATTGCCATATAAAATTTATCCTAAATTATTCAGAAAAAATATATATCACTGTATTTGAAATTTGCGAAATATATACCTATTTAAGGAAGTGGGAAATAATATCTTCCAATCCTGGCAATACTCTCACAATACTTCGAAATCGAAAACAATACGAGCGCCGCCGCGAAGCATCACGTTAAACTTTTCAGTCTCTATGTACTTACTGTAGCCCTACCACTATATCATGGCTACAGGCGTGTTAAAGTCCCCCGCTTAAGTCTTAAGAACTGCATACAGCGCCATACAATCGTAGCCAAGATATAATGATTCAACTATAAACCAGAGAAAGTTTTATGTATAACAAGTCTTGATGGCAATTTCAGAACATTTCCAGTGTCCTTGAATTGGCAGATATAGAAAATGTTCTATGGATTGAGAGTATTGCATTGTCCAAGCGTCACGGGATTTTTATCTGTGCAACTTTGGCAAATAAATTTCTTACCATACAAGTGTGAATCTTGCTACATATGAATCAGCTGCTGGTTTAATCGTTAGCCTAAGTAGTTCTTTTTTCAGCTGCACTTTCTGCACTGTAGTGGAAGTATCTGTCTCCCAAACTGTTAGTGATGGTTCGATTCTCATGTCTATTTCTGTTTCCGTATAAGAAAGTGCAATGCACACTGAAATTTGACTCGACACGAACATGAGCATAAATCGTAACCGCCTGCAATGTTGCAAGTCTCTCCAATGCCCACAACACCGACAGTGATATGTCATTGTACATCCGACAAAGAATCTGTGATTTGTATCGATGGAAATTCATTCATTATCAGTTAAAAATATGCGAATGTGTAGTGTTCCAATTATGTGAAGGATATTACTGATCTTGAAATGTCATTTCATTATGATGAACCACCATTGTTATTTTTGCTCTCCCTAGTGATCTGACACTGACAGGCCCTCTGTAGTTGCTCGCTAATAATTGTGTACCAGAGTGGAGCGCAACTTACGCGCTATAAAATAGTATGGACTCTATGCGTGGTAGGGTGGACTTTTTGTACTACAGACAAGCGACATTCATTCTATGTACTTTAAGATATATTTTCAACCAAACATGTTGCAATCACGCTGTGTGTGGCGGTAGTCACATGTATTTTGTGTCATCATCATCATTTATGGCACTACAACCCTTGGTAGGTCTTGGCCTCCTTCTAAAATTTCCTCCATCCTGGACGATCTAGCGCTGACACTCTCCAATTGCTTTGACTGAGCATTTTTAAATCTCCCGTGGCACAGTCCAGCCATCTCAATTTTGGCCGTCCAGGTCTTCTCTTGCCATCGGGGATTGCGTACATAGCCCGCCTCGCCGGTATGTCCTCCAGCATTCTATGCATACGGCCGATCCACCGCAATCTCTGCATTTTCATATGCCGTGTGATCTTTTCGCCCCTATAAAGTGTGTATAGCTCCTCATTATAACTTGACCTCCAAATGCCACTTTCTTGAACAGCTCCAAAGATTCTTCCCAAAACTATACTCTCAAAGATATCCATATTACACTCGTCCTGTTTGCTGAGTGCCCAGTATTCTCATCCGTATGTCAATAGGTACCGGACGCAGGAGAGTTTTATATTATAAGGTTGTTTATGTATTTTGTGTATTCCAACAACAACATCGACAAATACGACATGTACAAGACGAGTTTTTATGTGCAACTTGGCTAAGGGTTGTAGAGCCAATAATACAAATAGTTAACTGTGTATTTTTATGTGTTTGGAACAGGTTAAAGCTCCATTTGATGCCAATAAATTGTATGCAAGTGAAATCCTATCAATATTGGTTCAAGACTGCACAGAAAACAGACTTCTTCTCGGAGACTTGGATGGAATTGATGTTCTCCTTCAGCAACTTGCCGTAAGTATCTGAGGACTAATTAGCGCCTGTTAATTCGAAGCTTTTGTTTTAATTTTTTTATATAATTTTACCGAGGTTTTAACTGTGACCTTCTGTCATATCGCCTCTTCTCCTCTGAGTGAGGGTCCGTTGCTCAGGCCGTGAAAGAATCTTTAGTCAGTAAAAGCATCATGAAATGAAGACGTTTGAAATCACTAATATATGCAATTGTGTTGAAAGGTTTTGTGATTGACAGTTTGGCACATAAAACTATAAGTGTATCTTTGAATGCAGTTTTACAAACGCCACGACCCGAGCAACAGTGAAGAACAGGAGATGATGGAGAACATGTTCAACTGTTTGTGTTCGGCTCTGATGCAGGCTTCCAACCGGGACCGCTTTCTCCGAGGAGAGGGGTTACAGCTGATGAATCTAATGTTGAGGTGAGTTTTCAATGATTTTTTTTTATTGCTTTTACCGTCCGGTGTGAATCTTAACTGTTTTCTGTGGGCATGACAATCAGATGTTAGTTATCACAACCCATTGGACACATTCTCTATAGCGTTTCCCAAATTTTCTCATATTATATTCTATCAGCTATCAAGTCAGTCAAAAATATTGATGATTTTTACTTAATAATTTTATTAACAATTGAATAATATACGATAGTTCTACCAGCAGACCGTAACACTCAGGGAACACAAAAATAAGGGAAGTATGTTGCCTTCTAGGTGAGGCTGTAAGAAGGTATAATTCTTGTGTCAAGAAATATGGGATATTTAAACACATATTATTTTCAATATTTACATCTGTGTGATATCATTAAAGTTTATTATGTAAACGAAACGTGCATTCAATGTTGATAATATTTGAGGACCATCAGCGTGCTTTGTGTTTCTTGTGTTTTATAGCCGTAAAATAATAAACCTAATCTGGCTCAAAGCCTTGGTGAAGACTGGCTCTCACATTGCTATCTTATTAATCTGTTCTGTGACGCTACTTCAAAACACACGAAATGTCACATACTGGTGAAAAACCATTTACATAAATGCAATGCTTGTTCTTATACAAGCGAAACACGATATGAAGATTTAAAAACACATAAAATGACACATACCAGAGCAAATAAGCAGAGATGTTTGTTCGCTTACATGCATAAAACTTCTTCCCCGCAAAATTATAACCTACAAAAACGGTAGCCTAGCGTCCGCTTGTCTTCCAGCGCCCCGCTCTCGAGTCATCCAGTGCCTGCGTAGGGACCAGTAGTGCCCACTTTGGATTCTCGATCAATCAACATGAATTTGATCCAGCTGACAGATTCGAATACAAACCAACAGATTTAGAATCAGAGATTTTATCCACTATAGTAGGGGTGCCAAGTCACCATCATAACCATAGCTATCGGCTTCTGTATTGCGATAGTAACCATGTAATATGTTTTGATTTTAGAGAAAAAAAGCTGTCCCGGAATGGTTCCCTGAAAGTGTTGGATCACGCCATGTCCGGTCCTGACGGAAAAGACAACTGCAACAAGTTTGTGGATATCCTGGGACTCCGCACCATATTCCCACTCTTTATGAAGACACCCAAGAGGAAGAGGGTCCTTACGACAGATCAGCACGAAGGTAATTATATTAATGAAAGAACTTGTATCATAACATGTTTTAAAACGGTTGGTTGTACCTACCAAATTCAGTGCTGTCGATAACGATATATGTTTTTAAATTCCAGAGCATGTAATATCCATCATATCATCTATGCTGAGGAATACGCAAGGCTCTCAGAGACAAAGACTGCTGACAAAGTTCACCGAGAATGATCTTGAGAAGGTGGACAGACTTCTGGAATTGCATTTCAAATATCTGGACAAAGTCGATAAGATAGAGCAAGAAATTGAAAAGGGGAAACAGGTAAGAATACCATCTCTTTTTTCACTGAAGAATAAGCTTCACTGCAGATATTAGAGCAGGTCATTTAATGCGATTTGGGTACCACTGTATGACTGCATCCATGGCCCCCACAACCTGAAGTGGGCCCTTAAGCTAGGATCTCTGGCAGGCCCCTACCTATCTTTAAGGTTAAAGTCAGTATTACGTACTACATTAATGTTTTTCAAATTGTTTCAGGTCAAATTAAGGGTACCTATTCAGTGTATTATAAGTGATTTTTTTCTATTTTTAATTCATCCACTTTAATATGGAGCTGTCGAGTATCGACACACAATAATCATAAATTACATCGCACAATCATATAATTGAAAATGTTAATGGTCATGAAGTATAATAGTCGCAGGTGACTTTTTTTTACTAATAAAGCAAATTTGTGATGTGTTTTTATCTAACTAATCTGGTCTACCCGCCACACCGGGCCCCCAGACTAGAGTCAGCCCATGACTGCATCTCTACAACTGTTATCCGTTTTCCAAGCGATTTGACCACCCCATTGCTATATCATCGTTTTCGCAATACCATCATGCCACATACTCTCGTCTGCTTCATCCATTGGTATATTTTTTGGTCTTTTTGTCCGTGTGGCGCCTGGGTTTCGAAGACAAAGGTTTATTAACTTCACATTTCTACTACTTATGACATTCCAGTATTAATTTCAGACTTATTCAATAAGTTAATTACATACATGATAATATTTGCAGATATTGTCAAAATAAGCCTCAAATACTTAATTCTAATTCAAATACTAATACTAAATTCGACTTCAATTTGACATCTCGCGCAAATATCAAAACAGACTTTTTAATATAAAATTTAGCTCTATAACATGCGGGAAATCTTCAATATCATGTAGGCAGCCAAAAACAACAGTTTCAAGATGAATAATTATCATGTACGTAAAAGGTTATGTAAACAAAGCAACAGAATAAATCAAGCCTCCATTTTGTTTTTATGGCTGCCAATAAAAGAAAATAATAAATTTGTTACCAATATAACCACACGTGCAATACTTTGATAAAATTGATCTGCCTTCATGACTCCTAATACGGAATGCGTATAAGACTCTTTCTTATCGAGAGTCCAAATTCTTTGCCTAACAGAATTAGGAGTAACATATTTTAATGTCAACAAGCAGCAAATTCAAATCCGTGTCCCCTGAATTTAAAGTGGGCATTCTGTCAAATATGTACTCCACTTTTGATTTTATAACATGCATATTATTAAGCGTTCAATATTTCGGTTTTATTATTTTTTTTTGCCATTGCATACACATTGGATACAATCACAAACTTTCATTGAAGAAAAAGTGTGACCCAAATAGGAAGATAGCAGAGATAAAGCTTCTCCACTGTGGGCAGAAAGATATTTCTACTGATTTAACTTTCCATTTCAGGCAGAAGACGACACGCCAGAGTCAGAGGAAGACGCCCTGTACATGAAACGTCTCTCGGGCGGCCTCTTTACTCTTCAACTGGTGGACCATGTGATGCTGGAGGTGTGTGCGTCAGGGGCCGGTGCTCAGCCTATCAAACAAAGGGTGCAGAGGGTACTGGCTTTAAGGGGAGGCTCGCTCAAGACTGTACGACACGTCATGAGAGGTAAGACACCTCCAACTGAGTAAATTAATAAAAATTTGTTACCATTTTCGCAATTAACCCTCTGGCTTTTTTTAACACTACAACAGGCGATGAGGCCCAACGACTGTAGTGTAATCAGTAATATAAGTGAAACAATCACAAACACCCAGAATTTGAGAAAATAACAAAAATATATTGTAACCTCACCGGGAATTAAACCAGGAGCCCCTGTATGAAAGGCCAGCGCCTTACACACTGGACTACGAGGGTCACTCTAAGCTTACTCTTACCAACGCAGTGACCCTGGGCTCGTGAATTGATTTGTGTCCAATCTTAAAACTGGGGGTTTTTTTTTGTACACTACTGGTCAAATTATTTCAGAGGATGAGAAATGTGTGAGAATATAAGTGTTAAAAAGGCAATATATTTTTTATCCAACACTGTATGAGTCACAAACCCAACTCTGGCGATTTTTCCCATATCACAAAAAAACGGTTTTCACTTCATACCTACTACGTAAACCTATATAATTTTATTTTCTTATCATATTCCCCGACCATGTCCGATCCTAATAGGATCATATGGGCCTCCACAGAATAGAGGTTTGTATCACCAGATTTTGTTTTTTACGAGAAATGGATGTCAGCCACTTGCTCAACCTATTAGGTCCATACCCTGACTCACACACAAATTGAAAAACAATATGTGTACTTGCCAGACCCAGGATTCGAACCTGGGATCCACAGCGTGATAGTCCAACGCTTAAGCCGCGCGGCCACCATAGGTATCTTATCATATTTACTGGCATAAAACAGTTATGACAAATACCCCAATTTCTAAGGAAATGCCATTATAAAGAGGGTTTTAAAAATGTCCACAGCGAGTCAACATATGTTATGTTTTTAAACGACTATTTTCGACAACGAATCAAATTGAAAGTTAAAAAATTGCCTTTATAATATTCACTGAAGCATGTGTAGCATTCAAATTATCAAATTATTTTATTTATTCAACATGTTACGGGTTTGTTAAGGTTGTACCTCAGTTGAGGCACGGTCTAAAAAGATCGTAGCTAGGCGATGCGCTGATTGCGGGTCGCGGGTGCAAATGATACATGCCAAACGAAATATAATTTGTCATATAAATCCTACATACGTCCATTTTATGTTCTGTTTATTGTTCTATTAGTAACAATAATAATATATTCATTGACATGTTTTCTTTTTAAAGTAAATGGGTAACGTTTTTAGTCATCTTTACACGATTTAAGAATTAATACGCCCGTCTCCATCACGAAACAAAGTGACGTGCTTCCAGCTCGACGTTCTCTCTCAGAATGCGAGCAAGTCCAAAATTTCGTTGCGCCTGTAGTTGAAAATTATTTGCCGTTTCACTGATGTATCACCTTAACCCTAAGCCAGATTTTCTCAAAATAAAGTCATAATAAAATCAAAATCGAGAACTTTATTATTTAGCTCTTCCGGCAAAAAGAATTTACCCAGGTATTTAACAAATTCCGATCTGGACCAATGGTCGGGAGCCCCTTTTCGCCTCGAGTTTTTTCCAACCAATTTTTTCACCAATCAAAATCAACAAATTCAACTTGCACTCTCTCTTTCTCGTGCCCGCCAATTTTATCGATTTCAAAATTATAGTATTATTCCGACCATGTCCGATCCTAATAAGATCAATCTCCAGAGTGGTCGTTTGTATTAACAGATTTTGTTTTTACAAGAAATGGATGTCAGCCACTTGCTCAACCTATTAGGTCCATACTCTGACTCATACACAAATTGAAAAACAATGTGTACTTGCCAGATCCAGGATTCGAACCTGGGGCCCACGAGGCTATAGGCCGACGCTTAAGCCGCGCGGTCATCGTCAGTATTATGGACATACTATAATATACCAGTGGCAAAGGGTGGAGGTGGGCTGTGGAAATCCAATATAAATAGTGCACACCAAACTTTGTCAGACATACTTATTTGTTTTCCAATTGAACTAAGAATACAAATTTCATTGCAGATGGTGTTGGTTGACTGACAAAGTTTAGTGTGCACTATTTATGTACACCACTGTTATATACGGACTGAAAATTATAGGATAAATACTATAATTATTGTAGTACGGTTGGCTACACTGTACATATTATGTACAAAAAGCCAGCACATTAATTTCAAGCAAATGTGGTACAATATTCTGGTGTTTCTTTGAGAAATTTGAATCTGTTTGTGGTATTAAAAAAGTTAGATTAACACGTATGGTCAAATGCGTATTTTTGAAGCTAGATGCATATTTTAAAAAATGCTAGATCTAGCAAGTAAACCACCAATGCTGCATGTGGATAACGTTTCATCATATCCTATATTGTAGAATCAACCGGACATGTATTTACTCACCATTCCGTTAATTTTGCTTTATAGAATACGCCGGCAATCTGGGAGACGCCGGGAATCCAGAATGGAGACAGCAAGAACAACAGCACATTCTTCAGATGGTGGATAAATTCTAATTCTAAATTCAATAATATCTCAACCCGAGAGAAAATGTGGGTTTATCGAAAAATGAAACTATTTCGGTCAAGACAAAAAAAAAATCCTTACAATCACTACCCTAAACAATAATTAATTTTTTGCCTAAAATATTGTTTTTCGCTTAAGAAACTTCTCTCGGGTACAGGATAAAATATATAAATAGTGTACTGTCTTTAATAGGTATTAAATCATTTGACCCCCCCCCCCCCCCCCAAGTGTTCAAAAACTCTTATTATAAATAAACTTCAATTAAGTTTTTCAAAGTGCCTTTTATTTTACCATGATTCATTTAATAATAATATATAATTTATATATTTCATAATTCTATCTATACAACATTTTTACAAAAGACAATAGAGAATAAACCTACACTGTTCATTTTATACAGACAATTTTTTAGAGAAACATAAATTAAAAAAATGCTGACTGTGTTCGATCTGAGCTACTACCTTATAAGTGCTAGACCAAACATAACCACTTGTGGCTGTGACCGATGGCAACCACACACTGAGGACTGCATTTTTAATATAGGTTAAATGGGACATTTGCCATGTCAAATACATGCGACTTACTTCGGCAGTCCTCAGTTGTCGATACGGCTGATCTCTCATGCAGATATATCTACCGTGCCTAAACACGCACTGTTATGATGCAAGATGTGAATATACGGCTGATCTGTCATGCAGATATATCTACCGTGCCTAAACACGCACTGTTATGATGCAAGATGTGAATATCTGAGTTGCAGTTGTGATCTGTAGCAGCCACTAGTGGAAATGTTTAACTAGAATACTGATCGAATCGAATAGATGAAAAACCCCCAGCATTAATGCATGTCATCAAATGAGCATTCATTCTCTAAACTGTGAATACTTAATCATGAGCTGCGAGAGTTGGGGAACTGATAACTCGCAATACTCACATCCGCGCCTCAAGTTACAATTGCTGGTCTCTATTCACGGTTTTATATTGTGTCTATCATTCAAAATATCACTTCATATTTTACAAGCCTAAATATGATTCATTTCCTTGTTCATTCGTTTGTTCAACTCGGACGGTACGGAGTAAGTTGCACCTTGACAAAATTAAATTAACAAACTCAACACATCCTGTTTTTAATATCATGATAATGAATTAAAAATAACATACAATATAATGAATAGATAGCATCCCAACCTGGAAAAAAATGATTTTATACATGTGATTTGATTTATATATTCAACCACAACCGTTTGATTCAAAATAAGTACATACTATAATGCTCTATATCCACTGTTGAGATTTTTATGGTGAGATTAATATTTCAAGAGACATCATATTCATTGATCAGAACAAGTTCAGGCTTGCATGACAGTGGAACCACACTGATATTATTTTTATGTAATAGTTTGAAGAATATTTTATGCCATGATTTCTTCCCTTCTGGTGCTACAGACTAGTGGACTTTGGCAGCCTCAAATAGACTGCTACACCATTCAATTGTCTGTTCTTTTTCAGTTAACAACCACCAGCTTTCTGAATACCATCAAGCCACCATTTTTTGGTGCTTGATTTTCCATATTATGTGACAGATATATGTAAACGCAATTTCCTTGCATTTTACTTTGAATTCGGTGATTTTATGAGACAGAAAGTCTCAGCTCCTGACAGTTTTTCATCCCACATGAGACGTGTCAAAATACTTTATATTGTCACGTATAAAGTTGTAATATTTAGCTGTTAAAACTTCTGACAAAATTTTAATCTTACAGTAGAAACATATAAATGACGTAATCCACAGAACATATTAATAAGATATGAATGTAAAAGCCATTGCATCGCCAAGGTTTTGAAGCATTACATTACTTTATGATGGTCCGGCCATAAAACCAAGTATAACAAATTGCGCCAAGTGCCCTCAAATTTAATATTGAATGCATGTTACATGCATAGTATTATGATACAGATGTAACTATTGAAAATACAAAAATCCTTTAATACTTTCCCATATTTTTCGCAGTCAGGTAAGCCAGTTCCCATTAATTATGTGTTCCCTGGTAATATATCTCACAGATGACTTTTTTTATGACAGAAAAAACTCACAGTGGATACTTAAACGAGTTTTAAACTTCGAAATATAGAAAGTTATAACTATAAGCAACAATATATGTAACTACATATATTTTACAGCACATTGGGTCATATGTAGGTATGGATATTTTATTAAACCCAATTAAAAAAAATTCATTCTCTTAAAGGCCAGCCACACGCTCATGCTTCACTACAGTATTGCCTGCGCAGGCAAACCCTAGCGTGTGGACGGCAAAACTGTACACCGCGCAAACCAAAAAGTGTGGCCTGCGTAAAATTCAACTTGCTTGAAATTTAACTGCGCAAACCGAGTTTAACGAGCCGCCCTCAGTTCATCGACGGTTACGGTCTTTTTTCATTCATACTTATTTGTTTTCATTGGATTAAGAATACCTAATATTACACATATTATTGTTGGTACGTTTTTTAAATTCATTAAACTCTGCCTAAACAAAATCACAATAGATAAAAAAAAATATTATATCTATAAAATATTCATATTTACGTATGATTTAATTGCAAAATTTTAGATATTTTATAGATAGACTAGTATTTTTTGACTATAATCTATTATGGCTTGGTTTTCGCAGGGTTTAATTGAATTTTAAAAACTAAACAACACCATCTGTAAATTGCAGTCTTATGTCAATGAAAACTAATACGTATGACTGACAAAGTTTAGTGTGCACCATTTATGACGGATCTTAACAGCGTACCTCCACCCTTCGCCACTAGTCAGTGACGTCCCTAGACAAAATGCCGACCCTGGGCAGCGCCAAAATCTCGCCCCATTTTTTCTACAGTATTTTGTGCCATCCGTGCACGGTGTCGTTTTTTGTCACCATGGACGTCGAAGGGCAGCGGAAGTAAACTAGACATCGCGAACTCGACAAAAAATACAGTCAATAATAATACATTTTGTTTCCAGCCAGTGAGCTGAATTTATTAATGGAAAGATATTTTCATTATTACAAAGTTTATGTAGCTATTTCTATATATACGAAATGATTCTCCTCAATTTGCCGCTCTTCGAGAAACTGTTGCCCCCAAGCAACGCTCTATCTGCCTACCTCCATGGGACGTCACTGTTCTTATTCCAATAATTGTTGAATATTTCTAATGCGGTGGTATTTAGTTATTCATGGTGGGGTTTATTGGCTTAAGAAAGATACTTTTAAAAATTTGCCGAGAAAAATCATTGAAATACATATTTCTTTTTATTTAGATTTTTTATGTAAATCTTACGATTTTCAGTTTTTATTAATTATTTTGATTTATTAATAAAGCAATAATATTATCCACCGCTGTATATTCGAAAATTAATATATCGATTATTTATTTTAATAGTTTCTCTACTAAGTCTATGCATTGTAGGAAAATAAATAAATTTTATGATTTTTAATTTTAAAACAATGTATTTTTATATTATTTTATTGACAAGCTCTTATAGGCCTCTGATCACGCCAACTCTGAGGAGGACGATGCTGATTATGAGGATATAGACATCGATGACTCCGACTACTCTCTCGACGACGATTCCGATGGCAAACCAAGCACACAGACCAAGGAAGCTGAAAAACCCGCTCGGGCCCCCGCTGCGGCCACTCATCGATTAATAATCAATGATTAATAATTGATTATAAACTCACAAATAACACCCGTAAAGTAATCGCTTTTTGTCGCTTATTGCGTTTTTTATTATTTTTGCAATTTGAGATTTCATTAAATCAACGCAATTGATGTAGCGTATCTAACGGGGTAGTGCATGCGTACCGCACGACACTGTATCCTGATAGTGTCGCATAGCCTCTCCTACTCAATTCCTATCTCCACCTCCACGTGGTGAACCCTGGAAGCCTGAGCAACTACACCTAAGATCAGGTAGTCAACCCTGGTGGAAGGTGTGGTCAGGACTAACGGAGAAGGAAGAAATGGCCCTCCGAAAAGGGGGTTGAGCGTGAGGTTAACAACCCCACCTTGTAAAAACCCAACTGTTACGAATCCTCAACCAAAGCCTCGGAAACCGGCAACATCCCCACGACGACCTCGCAAACGAAACATGGACTTGATTTTTGGTACATGGAACACACGAACACTGTATAGAAGGGGAGCCCTCAAGGAACTGGTCTCTGAAATAGACAAATATAAAATTAATGTTCTAGCAGTCCAAGAAACTAGATGGATGGGCAGCGGGATGTTCGACCTAAAATCTCACACGGTATTACATAGTAGTAAGGAGAAGGGTCACCATGAATTTGGAGTTGCCTTTATTGTTGACAAAAAGATAAAAGGCAGTATTCTAGATTTTACCCCAATTAATGAAAGAATATGTGTACTCAGACTAAAAACTAAATTTTTCAACCTATCGATCATCAATGTACATGCAGAAACAGAAGATAAAGATGACCTAATAAAAGATACGTTCTACAATAAATTAGAAGATGTCTATGATAAAGCCCCCTCAAATGATATAAAAATTATAATCGGGGACCTAAATGCAAAAATCGGCAAAGAACAAATATATCAGGGAACAATAGGCAAAAACAGTTTACACAATGAGAGCAATAATAATGGAATTCGGATCATAGACTTTGCTATATCTAAAAACATGGTTATAAGCTCAACCCAGTTCCCTAGAAAAGACATACACAAGTGGACATGGACCTCTCCTGATGGCAAACACCATAATCAAATCGATCATGTACTGATCGACAAAAGGAGTGCCTCTAGTGTAACAAAGGTCCGAAGCTATAGAGGCGCCAATTGCGAGTCTGACCATTATCTACTGTGCATATCTTGTAGATGCCGTATAACATGTAGAAAAACAGACAAGCTCCAACGAGCGCCACAAATAAATATCGACAGCCTTGAAGACCCAGAAGTTATATGCCAATATCAGGACTCTCTAACCGACAATCTTCCTGAATCTGATGCTGCAATCTCCACTGAAGATGCCTGGAATAACATCAAAAACGCTATCGCACTCTCAGCTGAAAAGAGTATAGGCAGTAGCCCTACAAGAACCAGAAGTAACTGGTTTGATGAAGACTGCTCAGCAGCCATACAGAAAAGAAATGAAGATAGACGAATATATTTAGAGAGACCAACGAGAGAGAAAAGAGCTAAGTACGAGCAGTCGCGAAGAGAGGCCAACAAGACTATAACAACAAAGAAGTGAGCATACCTAAACGCAACAGTGCTTAAAATGGAAAACGACTTTAGGAATAACAGATCGAGAGACGCATACAAAGGGGTCAACTTTTTCAAAAAAGGATTTATACCCACCACCAGCCTATGCCGGACGAAAACGGGAGAGATTATAGGTGATGAAGAAGGAATTAAACGAAGATGGATGGAATTCTTCAAGGAACTCCTGAACCCTAACTTACAGGATGAAAATACTCCACCGGATCCGCGACTACAGCACCAGTGCAACGAACCATGCATCTCTCCACCCACGCTTAGTGAAACCGAAAGAGCTATTATGACACTAAAGAATCATAAAGCACCAGGAGCCGATAACATCCCTGCAGAACTTCTAAAGTATGGTGGACACCGATTAATAGCAGCAGTGCATGAGCTAATGCTTAAAATCTGGGAGTCCGAAAGCATTCCAGCGGATTGGCAGATCAGCGTTATCTGTCCAATATATAAAAAAGGAGACAGACTGCGATGTGAACATTTTAGAGGGATATCACTCCTGAGCACAAGTTATAAGGTATTCACAACGATTCTGAAGACAAAACTGGAAGGTTACGCGGAAAACATAGTAAGTTAATACCAAGCTAGCTTCAAGGCAGGAAGGTCTACAACGGATCAGCTCTTCACAGTTCGCCAAATACTGGAAAAATGCTGGGAATTCGATGTGGACATTTATCAGCTCTTTATTGATTTTAAGCAGGCATATGACAGCATCGACCGGGAAAAACTATTCACTGTCCTTCTGGACTTTGAAATCCCACCAAATCTAGTCAGGCTTGTTAGAATCACACTGCAGAATACACTCTCCCAGGTGAAGGTGAATGGCCAACGGACGGAGGGCTTTGAAGTATCTCGGGGTCTTAAGCAAGGAGACGGATTGGCTCCCATGCTGTTCAACTTAGCCCTCGAATCCGCTATCAGAAAGTCTCAAGTGAACAGGAGCGGCACTATATTAAGCAGACCGAGCCAATTGGTTGGCTACGCAGACGACCTCAACATGATGGGTAGATCCATACAGATTGTGAAGAAAGAATTTGACCACCTCCAAAGGGCCGCACTAGAAATTGGCTTAACCCTTTATAGGTCATAAGCGAAAAACGGATAGTTTTGAGACCGGCAACATTAAGGTCTATATTTCTATAATTTTACAAGTTATAAACACCCTTATGGGTTTTAATCATTCTCAGATAATGCACAGAGGTCTTGAATCTGACCAATCGCCCTGAAGTTTGCACATATTGAGTATATTACGAAAAATGTGTCCCGGTCAGTTATCTGACCGGTGTCCATTTAGCGACATGATAGCTGCCAGTTCAACAACAGTGTTTTTAAGTTCTTGTTTTTTGAAAATTGTGACTTCGTGACAAACAAAGTATGCACATTTATACTATACATACAAATATATAGTTTTTTGTATTTCACCTATAAATTGTATGTGTTATAGTAAAATAATATCAAATTATTGAGTGGCATGTCGAAAATCTAACCTCAAATTGTATAATTTGGATCCTTTTTGATTTACATAATATAAACACTAAAAATAATTTCTAAACCACAATACATCTAATTTCATATAAAAATATAGTGAACTTTTACAATTACTAGTTAGTTTTTGTGGATAATTAGTCGCTATCGAGTTATTTGATGATGTGTCATTCTTTGAAAAAATGTTTTCCATAAAAATCGCGGGTAAAAATAATTGTTTTTGTTTTCATTCAAACTGTAATAATTTTTTGAAATACATATCTCAGAATGAAATAAAATAGTTATGGAATGTTATATGTATAAGTAGAAGCCTATATTGCCGAACAAAATTTTGTTTTTATTGTCTGAGGATGGAAAATGGGAGAAGCGGAGGTTTTAGTGCGAAAGACCTTGAAGACATGGGCAAAGACGCATTCATGAGATTATTTGAAGGAATTACAGAATACCAATGTATGTTGGATAATGAAAAAAAAACCTATTACACATCTTCACTTTAGAAACAAGTTGGCTGATCAGCTGATAGGATCTTTTACTTCACGAAAAAGGGTTGGTCGACCTCCATTTCCTGACGATATCAATTCAAATCATTATCCAGAAAAATGTACACTTTGTAGATGTGGTTATTGCAGCACTATGCTGAAAGTGATACGAAGCTCAGTAACAAATTGCAAAGTATCCTTTTGCATACCGTGTTTTATGCCGTATCAATTGTCTGAACAAAAGAAAAAGCCAACAAGGCCTTAGAAACGTTTATTATTTTGAGAAATTTCTATAAAATTGATAAAGTAATTATTATTGTTACAGAAATAAATGAAATTATAATTTTTTCCTAAAAAAAATTATTAAAAAAAATTTTTGTGGACAAATATTTTTTTTACCTAAATGGACACCGGTCAGAAAACTGACAGCTGGGAAATCGATAATTACGAAAAAACTATACACATTTCAAAAAAAAAAATATTTTTTCTGTTCATCAAAATGAATATAGAATACATAAAAAAATAATTAAGCACATATCTTTAAAAAAAAAGTTGTCCTATAAAGGGTTAAGAGTAAATGAAAATAAAACTAAAGTCATGGTGCAAAGCCGACAAAATCAGAGTAGGCTGGGCCAAAGTTCCAGTTTTGGAAATCATCAATTTGAGGTTGTCAACCGGTTCACATACCTGGGTTCCAATATTACAAAAGAGAACGAGGAACTGGAAGAAATAAAAGCCCGAATAACTGCTGCAAATAAATCGTACTTCTCATTGCTGCCCATATTCAAATCCAGAAATGTCCACAGAAAAACTAAGACGCGGCTCTATAAAACCGTCATACGCACAGTCGTTGCATACGGGTGCGAGTCATGGACGCTAAATGTGAAAGCGGCTGAAATGGTGGATTGCTTTGAGAGAAAGATCCTTAGGCGGATATACGGACCCATGAATGATGGTGGGGAGTGGAGAATTAGGATTATTATTATTATTATTAACACTACGGAACTATACCGCTTATACCAAGATTCAAAACTCTCCAACTTCATAAAACTCCAGAGGCTAAACTGGGCAGGCCATGTCCAGCGCATGTCTGAGTCACGGATACCGTAGAAGATCCTCGAAGGAAACCCAGGGGGGAAAAGACCAGTGGGAAAACCACGCACACGATGGGGTGATAATGTTACAAAACATGCCAACCAGCTGCTAAAAATCAGGAACTGGAAGAGACGTGCGGAGGACCGTTCCGGCTGGAGGACAGCGGTGGAGGAGGCCAGGG
This sequence comes from Rhyacophila brunnea, assembly GCF_057557595.1. Lineage (NCBI taxonomy): Eukaryota > Metazoa > Arthropoda > Insecta > Trichoptera > Rhyacophilidae > Rhyacophila > Rhyacophila brunnea. Next base: position 9,020,697 of record NW_028232904.1, on the reverse strand, counting down.
CTCGACTTGAGCTGTAGCGCCATCGAAGAAGAAGAATTGATGTACCTACCAACTTATTAATGATTGTATTGTATTTCGGCAAAAAAAGACAATAGTGCCTATAGACGGCGATAAAGATTGTAAATCACAAGAGCCGAATACGTCGGGATGGCGAAAGAAATAATTTTGTTGTGCCTAATAAAATAATTAATTTTAGTTGCATGACAAAATACAGGTCAATATTTTATAAAGTCTCTTTGTTTTCTGTCCATCTCATTTAGCTAGTCGCCCTTGTGGGGGCCATGGCGTACGTGTATGTAGGTAACTGCAATTACATATTACTAATATTATCATATCGTTACAGGTTGAACCAGATGCTCATAGAGATATGGTGATAAAAAAAATTAACTCTTTGCGAAGCTCATACCGTAAAGAAATGAAAAAGGTGAAAGAATCTGAAAGATCAGGCGCTGGCACTGAGGACATATATACACCATCGTTGTGGTACTTTAACCTGATGAATTTCTTGAATGACCAAGAAACTCCAAGACAACCAATTTCAAATTTTGAAATTACAAACTCACATGTATGTTATGTTTTTTTTATATGCTTTTTTGGCAATTTTGTTAGGGCAAACTAAGCTTTCTCCGTGATGGTTCCAGTCTGTGAGAGTTAGAATTTTTACTATAAAAGCATAACGAAGGAAGTTATAATATTTATATTTAAAGAATCCGGCACAGAAATAAATAATGTTATTAATGGTACAATATACTTACGTCATGCGAGATTTTACACGTAATCTAGTAACTAGTGATCAAAATACTGCACTATATTCATCTGCCCATTCAATGTCACTTTATCCAAACACCAACCAAATTCCGTCGGGAAACGTATAATCGAAACAAGACCCGAAGATAAACATGATAGTTTTGGCCGCAATGTTGCCCACAAATTGCGAAGCTTGCCAAACGACCAGCGCATTTTTTTGGAAAAAATCATCAACGACGCAATTTTTGAAGCCGAGTTGGGAAATCTCAGTAGAAGATCTTATATCAATACACGTAATCTGGTAACTAGTGATCAAAATACTGCACTATATTCATCTGCCCATTCAATGTCACTTTATCCAAACACCAACCAACTTCCGTCGGGAAACGTATAATCGAAACAAGACCCGAAGATAAACATGATAGTTTTGGCCGCAATGTTGCCCACAAATTGCGAAGCTTGCCAAACGACCAGCGCATTTTTTTGGAAAAAATCATCAACGATGCAATTTTTGAAGCCGAGTTGGGAAATCTCAGTAGAAGATCTTATATCAATACACGTAATCTGGTAACTAGTGATCAAAATACTGCACTATATTCATCTGCCCATTCAATGTCACTTTATCCAAACACCAACCAACTTCCGTCGGGAAACGTATAATCGAAACAAGACCCGAAGATAAACATGATAGTTTTGGCCGCAATGTTGCCCACAAATTGCGAAGCTTGCCAAACGACCAGCGCATTTTTTTGGAAAAAATCATCAACGATGCAATTTTTGAAGCCGAGTTGGGAAATCTCAGTAGAAGATCTTATATCAATACACGTAATCTGGTAACTAGTGATCAAAATACTGCACTATATTCATCTGCCCATTCAATGTCACTTTATCCAAACACCAACCAACTTCCGTCGGGAAACGTATAATCGAAACAAGACCCGAAGATAAACATGATAGTTTTGGCCGCAATGTTGCCCACAAATTGCGAAGCTTGCCAAACGACCAGCGCATTTTTTTGGAAAAAATCATCAACGATGCAATTTTTGAAGCCGAGTTGGGAAATCTCAGTAGAAGATCTTATATCAATACACGTAATCTGGTAACTAGTGATCAAAATACTGCACTATATTCATCTGCCCATTCAATGTCACTTTATCCAAACACCAACCAACTTCCGTCGGGAAACGTATAATTGAAACAAGACCCGAAGATAAACATGATAGTTTTGGCCGCAATGTTGCCCACAAATTGCGAAGCTTGCCATACGACCAGCGCATTTTTTTGGAAAAAATCATCAACGACGCAATTTTTGAAGCCGAGTTGGGAAATCTCAGTAGAAGATCTTATATCAATACACGTAATCTGGTAACTAGTGATCAAAATACTGCACTATATTCATCTTTCCATTCAATGTCACTTTATCCAAACACCAACCCTCAACCAATTTCCATGAGCAAAATTAATCTTCAGAGACAAAATTTAATTGATAATTCAACACAGCAAAGCGTCTCAGAATTTGTTCAACATTATAACCCAATGTCTTAATAATTATAAACAACATATTTTTATTTTAAATAAAGATAATTCAAACAAACTAACCTTCATATATTCTTTGTGTAAAACCTTGTATATTGCTCTGCACGTGTCCGGAATAATTGATGACAAGGCTTGATGAGAAATTGCTGCCGAAAATCTCAAATCCCTATATGGTCTTCCCGTAGCTAAAAACCTCAAAGTACACGTCAATCGTTCATGAGGCGATATACATTCACGCATCACTGTGCTTTGTCGGTCAATTAGAGGCGTAACCAAATGTAGTAACTCAGTGTATGCATTTTCGTCCATTCTTAAATAATTCCGCCAGTCAGCTGGATCTTCTCTTAAATCGTTAAGTAAATTTATATGCGAGTGTATATTTCTTCTCAATAGCCATTGTTTGGTCCACTTGGATCTGTAGGATTTATTTCTCTTTTTTTTAATTAATAAACAATAGAAAAACGCTTGAGACAAAAACAAATCGTCACTTGATATTGCTGCGATTCCGAAAAACAGTGTTTTCACGACGACGACTTCTGACGTAATGAAGTTTGCGCAGTTTACTTGGCCACGCGAGAGTGTTCCGTTTTTATTGCAAAACCGCGCAGGCAAGTCGCTGCCAAAATTTAATTTAAATTTCATCTCTACTTCAATAGACGATATTGCGAGTCCACGGTTTCAGATATATTTAAAAATACACCTGACAACTTTCAAAACTTGCGAATGACTGGCAAAAATATTTGGATACATTAATTAGGTGCTAATAATTCAAATATAATTCGCAAATCTGCACTTGTCATTGCTGGCTATCAAGGAGTGATTTCCAAAGACAACGGAAGTAAAATAGACAATCGCGAACCGGATGAAAAAAATACAGCCGTGTTAAACCGTTTATCATAATTAATAGGTAGGTACATTTGTTTCCAACCAGTGAATTGATTTTTTTAATGGAAAGATATTTCCGTTATTACTAAGTTTAGGTAGGTACCTATTCCTATATATATTTATTGATTCTCTTCGATTTGCCGCCCTTCGAGTAACTACCGCCCCCAAGCGACGCTCAATGTGCTTACCCCCACGGGACGTCACTGCCACTAGTATATATTATATTAAATTAAACAAAAAATGCTGATTTATATGCGAGTGTATGTTTCTTCTCAATAGCCATTGTTTGGTCCATTTGGATCTGGAGAATTTATTTCTCTTTTATTAACCAGTAAACAGTAGAAAAACGATTATGAGAAAAGCAAATCATCACTTGACACGACATTGTTGCGATTCCGAAAAACAGTGTTTTCACGACGACGACTTCTGTTGTAAACGTAATGAGGTTTGCGGAGTCTTACCTGTGCCGTGTGGCCACGCGAGAGTGTTCCGTCTTTTTTGCACAGGCAAGACCGCGCAGGCAAGTCGCTGCCGTGTAGCCGACGCATTACAGTCGAGTACATAAATATACAAACCTTTATGTAGTAGTTTTTATTTCATTACATAAGGCAATCCATTTTAGGCCCGCATATTACAACGTCCTACCTTCCTAGGCACTAATTATTTATTACATACATTCGTGTTCAAAATATACAAGTCTATATTTCAACTGTTCACTATATTTTTAAGTACGGCAATAGTTTTAAATTATGTCGAAAAAATGTATTTAGACTCAAAAATCGCTAAAAAAACTGCCTATAACCTTAGCAATAGGTAGGGAGGAGGCAGCCAAAGATTCTGGCCTAGGGCCCACTTAAGGATGTGGCGGCCATGCCTGACATATGCAACGCCAAGACTAAATAATTATGATCCGGACTATACATATAAACTGCCATTTTTGCAACTTTGTATTGATAATTTTCAATTAACATCGACAGAATTACGCACCAGTACTAAATTTATTAACAAAAATAACAACAAAATGTTAACAATTATTTCATTATTCATTTTAAAATATAAAATGCAACATAAGTAAACGGGCGTACAACTAAAATTAGGATAACATTGATAAAAAAATAGTATAAGTTATACTATACTCTAATAATTATAATATATTGTGTATAATATGTATTAAAATCAAACATCTCTCTACGATCTACGACTAACAGATCACAAAATCAGCACTAATTCGAAAGCAAAACGGTGTGTTGAACTACGACACAATTTAAATTGTGAAACTGTCACACCGATAGGAATACGGAACGAAACAAACAGTTTGTCACATGAAAATCTACACTCTCGGATAAGAGTGGATTACAACATTTCAATTCGACTTGATGTCAATGCAAGATACCATTTATACGTTCACAACCAGTTCAGAATTTAAAATACACTTATTGTAACTGTGGCATTTGAAGAGATTTTAACTCTTGACTGGAGTACTAATCACTAACATAGTAAGCAAATAGGATTATCTCTTCGAGTATGTTGATACTTTTGTATACCTCGCTTCCCTGGTAACTGTTACAAAGCTGTAACTGTTATGAGAATACTAATTGGGCAGCGATGGTAGCTGACTAAACACGTGACGTCCGCCCATGCTCGAACATATAAAATGGACAAACATTAATTCACTCTCTTCGACAGTACAACATCTAATTTATATTGCACATTGACGGTAAGACTACTAAATGATATTAACGAGAAAGCCATTGTAAGTTGGTCTTACAGATGCCAACTTAGTGAACAAAATCAGCTAAAATCTAGTGTCCTTTTCCATCATACAAACATTCTGATATACAAGACGTTGATCTGATCAATACTGACCTACGTGTCGGAGTTTTGGACTCTCACGAAAGTCGATGAGCGCACACTCGATGTATTCAAAAGAAACGTACAGCATATGATATGTGGGCCAATAGTAAAAGGAGAAGAATGGCATATTCGATAAAACCAGAAGCTTGACAAACTCTTTCGAGAAGAATGTATCTCCACATTCGTTAAACTTTGTAGACTTCGATGGGCGGGCCATATAGCAAGAATGGACAGTGTTCATCCGCTGAGAGAAATCCTGTGTACCGGTCGGACTGACAGGCCCAAATTTCAGCGGTTGGACGGTGTCAATACCCAGAAGATACTGGCCCAGGATAGAGGGAGATGGAGTATGTTCTTAGAGGAGTCTAAAGCTTCAATTACATTATGATACACGTCGCGTACTGTCACGGCGACAAATTTAGTCTATGGTTTCGTCATTTTCCAGAATATTTTGAACTATCACTATCTCTGTAAAATCAATGATAGAGAGTGCCAACTCTATTTATTTTTAGTATTTTTATTTTGAATTATTATTCATTATTCATGCTAATTTCAATTAATTTTAACAGCTTCTACATGTGCATACGTTAAAATTACTTGCGATATTGTATCCATAGATAATATTTTGAACAGAGTCCAACCTGCAGACCATAGATAATAGACAACATTCTGATAGAAAATACAGTGCCAACCGCTAAAAAAACAAAAAACACGCGATTTTGACATGAATCGAAAATGTGTAGGGCATGTAGAAAAGGATAAAAAACGTTCATTGCGTCATACGAGTGTCGATGCAGTGCGGTACCCGTGAGGTGACCTCATTGTTCTGGTGATTTCGGCAGACTTTGCTAACTGACAATGTGCATTTAAAGGTTCAAAAATAAATGTGCTATGGGGATAGGAGCATTAGTCTGATAACATTTTAAACACCAATAAAAACGACATTACACACTTAATTCCCGTAGCGGCAGCTTACTGTGATGTCACGTGATAGTCCGCGACGTGCATCATAATATATTTGACGCTTAAGACTCGCCCTGGGTTTGTTGGGCTACTGATGATGATAATAGTAAGTCTTATTACAAATTAATAGATTGATCTATTACAGAAATGACAGATGGAACTGTCATGCTGTATATGATTGTACCACAATATACAACTGCTTGTTATACGGCTTTTCACTAAAACAGCTTTTTTTAATTATGAAGCAATTTCGATACATTCTTTTTCAGACACAAAGCATTTTATAGTCGAGAAGAAAATAGCTACAGTTATACTCCAAGAATTAAGTTAATGACAAAATCGAAAACTTGTTGGTAAACGCTTAAATGACGTCTTGCACGGTGTGAACAATATATCTAACCGCCCAAAACAAACATAAATTATTTTCATAAAAAATCTTTTCTTAAAACATGAGAAATACTTGTGCTATTTGTGAATTTCATAAAATATACATACTTATCGTTTCTTAAGTACTAAAAAACTGTATTTCAACACTTCTATAATAATATGTATTGTATTCGTTATTACAAAGATTAAAATTATTTTGACCCTGTCAAAATTCACTGCTATCGATAAACCAGTATAAGCTATCAGATGGACCGGACGATTTATGATGGTACATCTATAAAGCGTCAATGACATTGAGCTACTTTACAAGCTGCTTGTTGGTGAATTTAAAATCGGGCGAGTCAGCTACTGCGATTGTGATGATGACACACAAAACTTTCCACTCGCTTCACTCGTTGAAACTGTCATTTTTGAAAGGACGTTTTGAGTAGTTCATTTTTTTACCGTGAAGTCGCCTCTATCGTTCTACTGTGCAGACGCAGTAGACCCACACGCCGGCGTGTGGCGTGTTAAGTTGACGGGCTTTCAACTTTTCTCGGTAGATTGTTTATAATCTGCTTGTTAGCTTGTTCGATGATAACACTGGGCGAGTTTACAAGCAGATTGTAAATTCGCCAACAAGCAGCTTGTATAGTAGCTCAATGTCATCCACCGATATTCTATCAGATTTCTTGACAATAATAAAAAGAATCAAAATAAAATTATACATTCATTGGTTTACTTTTACATTCGCATTATAAAATATATTACACAACATGTGTACGGTTGTTGGGAGGTGTCATAAAACAATTAAATTATTCGACAAAGAATAAATAAATCGTATTTCCATAGGCCCCGATGCATAGAATGTCACTAATTACTAATCAGCCGGTATCCCAGTAACCAGTAATTAGTTTTACTCGTGGCAAAAAATTAAACAAATCTGGTGGCTCTCATAATAATTGCATAATATGTTACACAAAAATCAAATACAAAGTCATTTACTTGTTTTCGAAAAACCACAATTAATATTTGAAATACCGATTGTCTACACAAACACGAAAGATTGACACTACCCTTTAAATGCCGGGAGGTAATAGGATGGTGGTACCCGGCGGGCCACGAATTTCTATGAAAAAATAAAACCTTAGGAACATCATAATTTAGAAACATATTAAAAGTATATCATAAAGACTTGTATATCAGTTAAGAATGGCACCATGATTGTAACACTTTTCCGTTATTTTTATTGGTTCCAAATTAACACGGAAGCAATTTCATACACAAGGCAGTTATCTAAAATAATTGGTAGTTCGTAACTGTGCGAAAATTTAAGTTGGTACGCCTGTCGTGTGAAATACGTCTCTTATTTGCGGAGATCGGTAAAATTCGATAATGTAACTATAGTTTTTTCACCAGAACCCTGAAATTTTGTATTGAAACGTCAAACAAGAATTGAACATATCAACATTACCTACAATTTTATTAGTCATGTCATTGCAGTATGTATTAAAAAAAATATGTTACTACTCGCCACCACTCGATATTTGACAGATCGCGGGGAACTATAAATAGAGGTGGCTGCCGTGACCCTTGATGTAGATATTTTTCAAAATAGTCACATTGCGCATCTCAATTTTCAATATGTAATTGACGTACTCTATCATTCTCTGAAAGTTCACAGCTAAGATAGCACTTTTGACAGTTAACTTCTTTTTTTTCCATTCTTCTTCACACTTCTTGTGAAAATTAACTGCCTGAATACATAAAGCGATATGTTAGAATAGCCTCGCAGGTGTATAAATAAATACATATTGTTGTGTACTTTGTTATACATATATTGAAAAAGGAAAAAACACATTTAATCAATATTTTAGAATTTTAGAAGTTTAAAACATCCCTGAAAAATGTTAATAGTGTTTTAAAATTCACTCGGAAACATACAAAAATAATTAAATTCTATATTCATACAAACGGTTAGTCAGAAAATTCATAGTTTTTTATACAATATTCTTACAATAAGATATTATGTGCTACACTCTAAAACGATATATAAACTACAAATAAATCTATAAAAATTGTATAGACAAAGATTCCCTATTACGTCAGCAGAAATCTCACAGATTTTAATTCAAAAAGGTTCCCTCAGTTGACATAGTCCGAATCGAAGACCTTTGCAGGCATTCGATAATGACGCTTTAAAATCACCGGTTGACTCGGATCCGAGACTGAATGTGCAGAAATGGCAGACACACTCGGAGTCGCCGCTCGATCGACAGTGTAATGATACCCTCTGTGAAATAGGAAAAGCATCCACAAAAATCCCCGTGCAGCAAAAATATTCCATAATAAAATAAAGCAACTCGACTGGGAGGTTTTACCACAGCCATTATTTATTCACCCGATATTTTAGACTTCAAGATATATATGAGACTGTTAGTCGCTAACTTTAATTAATAAATTTCGCTATTTTGAGAAAATCAGAAAAAACCATCAAGGACATTATATTTAGGACTGCATAATACAGTAAACAATTGGAAAAAGTGACTAGCGAAATAAAATGTCCATATTGTCATTAAAAACTTGCTCGACATATCAGGTCCATACTTTGGGTCCAAAACACACATTGAAAAACAAAATGTGAATTTGTTGCTAGACACGCACCCACGACATTATAGGCCGACACGTTACCACCCAGCCACCGTGGGCGGCAAATTAAGTGACTGTGAATAATAACGCACTTGAGAATAGATTCCGTGGAAATCTCGTCAAAATTTTCACCTGCAGCACCAATATTCTTAGTATTTAAATAAACGTTTAATGAATGTTTTTTGCATGTATTCATTATAGAAGAATAAAATATAAAATGTATTGAATTATGTTAATTGAAGTAGGTAATTACTAATTCACAAGTCTCTTATAAAAAAAACTCCTCTGGTTCTATGATCACCCAAGTAGGTGAGATTTGATACTAGAAACTGCTTTTCCGCGAACCAAAAAAGGTAACACGATAACAAACGAAGGAACGTTCATTGAATAAAGCTTGACATGATTACAATGCCGGTATCACATGTTTTTAAATGAACACCAACACAACATGGCTTCGATTGCATCATTATAAACTACACAATATTGATTTTCAATTATTACAACACACAAATGGATATACTTACAAAAAAGGATTTTATAATAATCTTGACAGTGTTAGTAAATGTTAATAAACGATAGAAGCATATTCTAATTAATTACATAACTAATAGTTATTCAATGAATACATTGGTCGAATAGGCTAAACTCACACATACACATTTGCTATTATTTTGCAGTTATTGTGTTGTTGTGCTGTCAGCAGAACCAACCGCACGCAAACCACTTTTTCATGGTAGCTTGAAGTCTATATCAACAGCAAAGAACCACACCACAAGCTTGATATCAAAATGGATTTCAGAGACGAAATACTATTGTAACTCTCATTACGTTGAAGAAACTGGTGTCGGAACAGAACTTTTTGGGTTCACTTTCGCTTTATTATTCGTTGAGATTGTATGATGACAAATTTTGCAACTATTTTAGAATGGGAAAAAAATTGATTATGTATTAAGTGAATTAACGGATAATGAAATAAAATAACTATGTATGAGGAAAAAGTATATTAGCTGAGGAATGTCTCTGTATGGTCAAAATAATCAGAGAAATAAAAACCAGAAAGTTGGCATACTTTGGCCACATCATGCGGCAACCTGAGAGCTATTAACTTCTGCGTGTTATCATTCAAGGGAAGATCTCCGGTAAGTGAGACCGTGGTAGAGGAATAACATCCTGGCTCTTGGATCCTGGATTTGAGCTTACCGCTTCAACCCTATTTAGAGCAGTGATAGATAGGGGGGAAAAATCCGAAGTCAGCCTCAGTATAAGAGAAGCTATTTATGACAGGATGAAGTGATTGCGAGTGGTTGGCCTGCCGCTTGTATGATTTGCGCCCGAGTACCGACTTATTACATTGCCCACAAGTTAACCGCAGTTTTACGGTGTGGTCCGGTGCGGTTATACTGTGGTCCAAATGAACTAATAACATTAATATCTGTGGTCATTTGTAAATTCAAACAAAGAATGTGAAATTGAGAGTGAGGCAACACGGCACTATTCTATTTAGCAATACACCACTGCTTCTAATGAAAAACATCAGTTACGCATTTATCACAAAAATTGACAAAAGACCACAGATATTGCATTTAACAATAATTTTACAATAAATACGTATACCAGGCAATGACATCGATTAGCATAAAATATTAAATGGAATGTGTCAAGTGGGATTTTTATAAAATTCAGAATAAAATTAATCTTACACAAGAATTATTACACGAGGTATTGGAAAACAAATAAAAACTCTCTTTGGACTTGATTCACTGGCGGTCCTCCGCAATCGATTTGAGTGTGGCTAATAATGCAATCGGACCCATGCAATGTTACATTAGGATATAAACAATTTTGACATCTTAAGGGCACTCTTTTGTGAGCACTTTCCTAAGGGCCTCCGGGATGTGTTCTTTCGTTTTGGTGAGAACAGAGTTTCCCAACAGTTTAGGGCATGCCAGCTTCTCCGTCTGTATCGCGTATGCTGTCTTTAGAAGGTCATAGTTTATTTCTTCCGACACGACCGAGTCTTGCCTGTAACAAAAAATAAACAATCATTTAACACAGCTGAGGAATTTAGACTATAACTAGTGAGCCTTATACAGTAGTAGTCTAATATAAATGTAGTTAAATTGGTACATACATTGCCGCATTGAATGATAGCAGTGGCAAAGAGTGGAGGCAGGCTGTGGAGATCTGACATAACTAGTGCATACTAAATTTTGACAGTCACACTTATTTGTTTTCATTGAACTAAGAATAAAAATTGCAGAAGGTAATGGTTAATTTTTAAAATTCAATTAACTCCTGCCGAAAGCCAACCTAACCTAACCCCTTCAGTGGTCTATTTTAACGTTTTGTTATTATGTACACATTGTTACATCATGACATTATTGGGATTGTTCATTTAAATATTCTAAATAACGATGGTTTGATGTATTTGCCTCATCGTTTTTAATGTGGTTGAATTGGTACCATAGTAAAGTTAGTATTCTGTATATCGACAGCCACTTTTGGCGACCTTTTGTTCTTTCATTTATTTTGTGAGTGTGCATCTAACTAAATAATGATGGTTTGATGTATTTGGCTGCCTTTCAATGTACAATAATATTGTTTTTTTCTTTTTTTTGTAACATTACAACAGGCCTAAAGGCCCAATGACAATAGTGTAGTTTAACAGTAGTGTATTTAATAATAAACGTGAAACAATCAGACACCCAAGCTTTGAGAAAATCACATTAATATATTGTGTCCTCACCGGGATCGAACCCGGAGCTCCTGGATGAAAGACCAGCGCCTTATGGCTACATCAAATTTGCATTGTAATATAAATGTCTTCATTTCGGTACAAGCCACCTGGCTCGGCCAGATGCTACGAATGCCTCAAGAGAGTTTAAAACCAGCCTGCCTGTTCTTCAAGCCAACTGGATTACGGCGCCCGGCCACTAAATTCAATCCACGGAATGTATAAACAGAGCTATGAGATGCTACCATGACCTGGGAAGACATAAAAAGACTGACAATCGACAGGGATTTTTGGAAGTGCCACACAATGTCCATATCTTCCAATCAAAGAGTGGATATGTATTAAGAAGATAAACCACTTTTGTATTCAAAATAGTTATTTTCGAAATAGCTGACCTAGTTAGTATAAACATCCGTCCATTAGTCCTTTTTATAGCTTCACCTTCATATATTTATACTCCACGTAGTAGAGAATGTTTGCTATGTGATTTGGTTTCTACACAGCAAGAGCGCATTTCAAGTATATTCAGCGATGGAGTGTTTACTTACTTGTACTGCGGATGCGTGGTGACAAACTCCCTCAGGTAAGAAGCGGTGGTAAGGAGATCGCCGGACGCTCTCTTCTGAATAAGTTTAAGGTACTGCTGGATGGAGCAATGGGTGTCCGCATCCACATCCATCCCGCTGAGGTACGTTTCGATTAGAGCTATCAATCCGGGGAATGTGCCCTCCTGAAAAATATATTGGAAATGCATTCTCTACTTATTTACGTTCAAACATAATACCTCAACCTATACAAATATGTTGTTATGGGCAATTAAACATACGTACCTGAAATTAATTTAAAAAAAAAATTAACAGTTAATTAATGAATTACAGTCGAACTTGGTTATTACGAGGAAGATGGGACCGACTGAATTTGCTCGTTATAAGCGTTACTCGTTATATTAGAGAATAGCTATTTTTAAATGAGCGGTCACATAACAAAAAAGTCGAAAATAAAAAATCTGAAAATCATCGTAAAAATCCCCGAAACAAGCATGGTATTCATAAACCACAAAAGAAGTTGTTTATTGTATCTACTGACTTCACAAACCTTGGATTTTTTACTTATTTCAACCATATGCGTGGATACTTTTTCAATGTTGTCGGCGGAAACACCAATTAGGTAGGACACTTAACTAGTGTCATAAACGTAATGCGATCCCGGCGGCAACCTACCAGGTCGGATTTTATTGCTTAGAGTCGAAATGTTTTTAAACGATTGACACGTTGACAGTTTTAAGAAAATTTTTGCTCGGTATATCCGATAAGTTGCTCGTTATAACAGTGAATAAATGTATGGAGAAAATCATAAACTTAAATGTCAACGAATGTTTCCTCATGAAATCCGAGATCTCGCTATATCTGTGATCGTAATAACTGAGTTCGACTTATAAAATAATTGGTGTGCGTCGAATGGATTAATAGACAAACCAATCAATCTAGGCAATCTATGAGATTAAATTGTGTACCTAATTATATTATGAATAAATTGATCTTAATGGTTAAAGCAGAGGTTTCCAAAGTGTGTGCGAAATATATCCCACAGTAATAAGGTTTTAAAAATTAATACACATATCTACTTATTGGAATTTCAAAAATAAAATTTGTTAATCATAGTACTCATCTTAAATATAGCTCAAAATGTAATTTAGAATGGGGATAGCTTGTCTAGTTTGATTCCAAGATTGATAAGCAAAACTGTGTTGTGAATAGGAGTCACCCGTCCCATTAATTGGCAATTATTTTAGGGCATCGTAACTTAGACTGATGACAATGTCAAGATGAAAATTGTGGTGGTTTTTGGGTGATACCTTTCCATTGATAATCTCGTTGATGGTCATCTCTTCATAGTGATCTGCACAGGATGTGGTCAGGCCGCACTTGCGCTCCGCCTCGGGAGGGGTCACTCCGGGTGTGCTCACGTCTTTCCTCCACCAGAACTTGCCCGTGCGGCACGCGTCTCGCTTCTGAGCACGCTGCATGTTTTCATCCACCTGCCGGCGACGCAAACAAAATATGATTTCAAAAATGCTTTCATGAATATAAGGGTGAGAAAAGTGTAAGTAGAGAAATGATGGTAGCTGCAGTGACGCCCCGTGTGGCTGGGAGGTCATGCGTTGCTTGCGTGTGGCACACTAATGATGAGATGTGATTAATAAAACTAAAGAGTAGATTCCGTCGTTGCGGTAATGTGTATATCATAATTGAAAGAAATCTTGAGAAGCTTGTATCCATTTTAAATCGCGAAATAACATAGTAAAAGTAGGTATGTAACGACTTTACATAAAATTTAAAATAAATAAATGGGATGACATTTTAAGTATACTTAAGGGCAGATTGATACCATTTGAAAAATGTGGAGATAACGGCAGACTCATCCATCCCATTAATTGGTATTTTTAGGGAATCTTTTTCTATTATTTCACATGGGGCACATTCCTAAATTATATACCAATATAAAATTCTTAATAATTAATAAGATTTTATATATTTTTCCATACATCCTAGGACAGGCTTTCCATGTAGTTATAATATAAACGTAACTTATAAGTGCCATATGAATAATTTTACATAGGCAGGCAGCCAAATACATGAGACATCCGATTCGGCCTACCCTCTCTAACTTCACCGGATTTGGCCCATAAACTTAGTTTCAATTTACATGTTTACATGTAGGCCGATCTCCAAAGCTGCCGATTGGAGTTGGTCGAATCCCTTCCCAACAGTGTGTTGACAAGTATTCATATACCAATTACTCATTACTGACAAACACTATATAAATTTTAGAACGGGTTAGACTAACCTTACTGATGGGCACCACGAAGTTGAACTGGTAACTCAGAATGACCCTGGTGAGCAAGACAACAAAGCAGACGTAGGCGGCGTTCTCAAAGTCGGTGAGCTGCGCCTCACACGGCCGGAACTCCACTCGCCACCCGATCGGCGAGCGGGGTGGGGGCGGCTTGAAGCGCATCGTCTGCCAATTGGTTGATTGGATGTTCTGAAATGTGAGATTTAGTTTCATTCACGGCTGCCTCCAGGACAAATTTCCACTCCCTCCACCGGCTTAGCCTCGGGGATACTCTTTCTGCACAGTCTAGTTCTCCCGACCCTCCTATTCTCTTTTGGTCTGTTGAAGATGAGCCTCTTCGGTGGTTGGGTGTGTTGTGTCTTTGAACGTTTGGGGGATCGTCATACAATGCGTATTGTACATGGTTGCGCCTTTCACGCCACTTGGCTAAAAGATATCCAGCCTTTTATGTCCCTCTCAAGACATATTCCGATCCACGTCATTATAAGCCTGATGATGATTTTGTAGCATATAGTTAATGGTGGAAATTAATTGCACATGGCTTTAGTCAAAATTCACATCAACAATAAATATTCAAACATTTACAAAATAATCTTCACATGTCACCATTTGACAGTAATTGTAGATCATTTGTGAAACCCATCCATTTCCGATGTGACCTTCATCTTTTACAATGTTGTCGGCATCGTGCGAATATAATATTCCCTTATAGTTAACGGTCTATTGGTTTATTTTGTTATAACTCAGGCAAAAACTTAAGGCAACTTAAGAAATAGTAAAAATATTCGAAATCACATACCAATACTTGAATAATTTTATGATTAACCGGTTCTATGCCTTCAGCGAGTTATCTAGTTCTATGAGGCCGTGACCGACAGGCCTCACATACAAATTTCGCAAGTTATCTCATCCAACTTTAAGCTCAAATTACTAGCCACACAGATTTGCATAATCTAAAAAATTAAGCACACCGTAACATCTGTTTGAATAATTATGAAATACTAAGCCACAAATTATCGGTATTACAGCGATTGCAGTAAGAGCTTCGCTCTACATTCAAAAGGTCGTTAAAAATCTGCGGCCTGTCAGATACTGCCATAGTAATATCGTGAGACATAGAAAAGGTTAGTAGATACATACACCCGATCCTCTTTTTGCACGGGGGATAGTACCAAAGACTACCGTGCTAAACAAAACCGTGTTAAAAAGGATAAGGTGCCCATACAAAAATGTTAACATAAAATCAACTCAAAATACAAAATTCTTGAACTCAAAAATAAATCGAATTTATTTATTATTTATACATAAAAATAAGTACATAGTTTTCGATATAAATTAAATTTAGCATAGAGAAATATATTCATTCAGTGTCGCTACTTGACAATAAACATGCCCGTTTACTGCTGTTTTTCGCTGGTGAAAAATCACTCTCATCGCTGGAAATATTTAATGACGCTGATGCCGAAGCACGCGGCGCGTCTCTCGTATCGAACCCGAAGTGACTGACTAGTGGCACCATGTATGTACGTATGTATGCCTGGGCGACAACATTTGTATTCACCAGTGGCGTGCGGTCCTTTGCAACGCAATTTTTTGATAAATATGTACATATATACGTATTTATACTCTTTTTAGTTTTTTTTTAAACCATGTTAAAGCAAAAAAAATAGTGTAAATAAAAAAGAATCAGTACTTTTTTTAAACCGTGTTATTTTGAAACCATGCAAAAAAAAGCCGTGCAAAAAGAGGATCGGGTGTATATATATTACTTTTAGAGAGTGATCTTTCTATATTAGTCTCATCACAAACTCATTTCTTGGATCCTATTCAATTCAAACCCCACTAGCCTCTAACTCGGCATGCCCATTTTGTGGCTCAAATTAATATAATACCCACTTCCACTGAGACAATAATAATCTACCTCAAAATGATCAGTGTCTTCCTCGTCATCCTGGTTGACTTTCTCAGAGAAGAGGGAGACAGTGTCTCTGATGAAGAGATGAGCGATGTGCTGCGCCAGCGGGTGGTCGATGTCATTCTCCCGCAGCTGCCTGTAGATGTTCTCATCGTACGTCAAAGGAATGTCATTGTATCTGCAAAATGAACAGAGTCCACAGCATTACGATAAAAGAAATTCCAAGTATTATGAGAATATTAAATGAATCGAGGTCTTATAACAGTGTTTTCTACTAAGTACTAATTGTTAACCAGTCAATCAATAGAGTGTGAGGAAGAGTAGGGATACCATCATAGACCTCCATGCCCTGGTTTCCGAATACACATATTTAATTAATAATTGAGTACATTATCAGGCAAAAAAAAAAACAATATTTACTTTTCATGCTGCGGCGAAAGGTAGGAATCGATAGAGTCGTATCTGGACTTGTGAATGCGGAACTTATCCTTGGGTCCGGGAGGCTGCAATCCTCTCTCTCCGGGAGTGCGGCAGTCCACGGAACCCGAGATCACGTTCCAGCGGCAATCTACATCCGTCAGCGTGCCCCGGTAAATGGGAGAAGCCGCAGAAAGGGCTAACTGTAAAGATATAAATAATCCAATAAAGAAATCTATATCGTTGCAGTCAATAGATACCAAATGATTATATTTTAATGGTTTTGAAATAGAAGTGATTTATTTATCTCAAGTTTCTTGGCACAGAGACAGATTGTACAAGTGATGGAACAGGTGCAGACTTGATCTCCAAAGGTTTCTGAAGAAAATAACCCTCTCAAAGAAAACCAGAAGATTTGTAGAACTCTCCTGCACCCAATATAATATTAACACTTTACGGTCCGGTAACGCCACATTGACGTCCTTTGCAAGCCGAACGTTACGATCCGGTGACGCCTACGTGGCGTCCTCACATAGGCATATCTTTACTGTGAAAAATAAATATGAAATTTAATATTTGGTTGCAAGATCTATCGACAGATGGTTGAATGACATGTGCAAGAAGTAAAAGCATGATGGAAAAAAAATATTTCGGGGTTTTTACAGAGATGGCGGACGTAATACCATTCAGTATTTTTTTGTACCTATACCATTTTTTTTATTAGTTACAAGCCCATTTCTAGACGGGTGAATCACGAGACGTAAACAAAAAGGTAATAAACACTCAATGTTATATTCCAGTGTCGTCACTTCAACTTCGAAATTTAATTGTCGACCCTTTTCAGTGGTAGTCTACCATTTATGAACCTGCATTCTTTTTTTTTTAAATGAAAGCGATTTTTAGCTATGAAATTGCATCCTATTTGATAATTTGTCTTTAATGGTTTACTACCCATGAAACATCCACCATGCTTCATCATCCATGATAGAAATCTTAACTTGAAAATGAGAACAGTTATAAATGTGAACTTGTATCGCGTTGTCATTTTCGTTCGCTTTTTTCGGGAGATTATTGCTTGTGTAACTGCATAAATAATAGCTATTATTATTTATATTGCGCTAATTTCATTGAAAAAATAATTAATCTAAGTATATTTTAGCTAGGATATATATGTTTTATTAGTTTTATCTCCAAAAAAACTTTTTAAAATGGAGGACCATTCGTTTTTAAACAGAGGATAACTATGCGGATTGTATGTCAGATATTCCCAGTGACTGAAGATATCGGAGATTTTAGTGTAATTTTCAATCACAATCAAATATTTCCGGGGATTTCCACAACTAATAAACGTTTAAGAAGAAAGTGTAAAGTGTGTTCCTCACATAAACTTCGAAAAGAAACTATTTACATGTCCAAAGAGTGTAAAGTACCTCTACATCTACATATTGGTAATTGGTTTTCTTCGTATAATTTAAAAAAAAGTGTATTAGTTGTTAGTTCATTTTACATTCATAGTTTTATAAACTATTTCAAATAATTTCAGCTTTAGTGTGATAATAATTATTTCGTGCCTAGCCAGTTATCTAAAGGTATTATCCATAAGATTGAGTGTTGATTCAAATATTTTTGTGGAATGTAGATGTTTGTTTTACAATCCTATTGCTCATAGATTTTGTTATATGATTTTTTTACGCACACCTCTGCACTGTTATTGGATTGTCTCGATTCCTACAATAATACCAAATTGTAATAAGCGGTGGGAATGTATATGCGTGCATTTTATTTATTTGAATTTACTCGAAAATATGCACGCCACTGCACTGCCTTTATCGGCTAGGCCATAAAACCAATAAATCACTAGTAAGTGTTAGTTCGGGAATGAATGTGCATTTATTTTTAAACACTTCACAGTTTGTGTGAAGTCTTTGTTATTTTATTATATTTGATAATCAGAGATATGAGTAGCTAGCGCTAAAAATGAATTGATACGTATTCTATAGCGGTGTAAAACATTTTGTATTTGAATATTTTATTATATTTTTTAATTAAAAAATAATATATTGTGATGCTTTATATCAATAGGCTGTTTCCTTTACATTATATTTAACAAATTGAACTAATCTAATAACATATAATAAATAATATACGAAAATTTACAAATTATATACTTTACCTTTATGGAACGCGGGTCAGAGGTTGACAAGTGTTGAATAAATGACACAATTTGATGCATTGATATATTTTAAGTATTTTCTGAAAATTTTATTGAAATATATCAATAGGTTCAAAAGTTATATCATTTTTAACTTCGCGATCGAAATTTGTTGATTTTCATTAAAAAATACCGGATATTGGCGTAGGTTCTTCGCGAAAATTCGCGGACCGTATAGTGTTAATGTAGGTACAAATTAGAAAGCTGGCACTCGAAAACATGATAAGAGAAAAATGAATATCTTTGACAGGTCTTGACAAGAATCTTTGGGGCAGTTAACGAAAATGACATTTCGAGGTCAAGGTGCAATGAGGAGCAGCAGGTTTTTTCAAACACCTGCGAATTGTACACATTTTATGGGATTGGAAAGATCATGTAGCATAAGAAAATGCATTGACACAGTGGATCGGCCACTTGCAAAGAATGTCCAATCAGTCACTAACAAGGCAGATTATATACGCATCTCCTAAGAGCAAAAGATCTGAACGGCTGACACTAATATTGCTGGACTATGCCACGAAGGATTTGAGGATGCTTAGCCAATACAATTAAAAAGCAGCGGTACTGGATCGTTCAGTATAGAAAAAACTTTTGGACGAGATCAAGACCTACTGAAGGTTGTAGTGCCAAAAATCATAACAATGAAGTTGGGCTTTCGAAGTTTAGAACTCTAAAAAGTTTGACCACATTTCTTTATTGACATCCCGACTGAAAAGACATGCAACATTTTTTTTAGAATTATTAATAACCATATCCTTGCTTTTTCGTACAAGGTGGTTGTTAGTAATTTTCAGGCTTTGAGAAAAACAAATAAATATTGCGCCCTCACCGGGGTCGAACCGAGAACTCTCGGGTGGAAGGCCAACGCCTTACGCACTACACCACGAGAGCCGCCCTGCAACATTGTATACCGAGGGAACAGAGGTAACCAGTAACTAATTAACACAAAATTGAATTAGATAAATTGTTCCCCTTTACCATGATAGGACAGAGTGGGGTCAACTGGTCGTAGAGTGTCCGCGCCTCGTTGATGTTGCAAGCCTGAAAAGTGAGCTGCAGGCAGCAGCAGCCCATGCCGAACCCCATGGCATCCATGTACACGTGGTTAGGTATTGCCGCAGTCGGAACAGCGCCGGTTGATGGGTCAACCAAAGACGCCACTGGATCTTTGGTGTTCTTGTCCCGGAATACTGTCAATAAAAGAAAAGATTTGTATGCAGTCATTATTATGAGGTAGATATTATACTGAGAGACAAACATTATCAATTGTTATTAATTTTTACATGCATTTAACATACGAGACTGCTATTTCTGATCGTAAACATTTTTTCCATGCTTAAAAAGCGAGAAATAATTCATATTGTAATTTTATTGTTCTATTTTATTCTTCTATTCAACACCCGCAATGCCACGCGGCTTAAGCGACAGCCTATAATGTTCGAATCCTGGGTCTGGCAAGTAGACATGGTTGTTTTGTACATTGTTTTTCAATTCGTGCATGAGTCAGAATATGGACCTAATATGTTGAGCAAGTGGCTGACATCCATTTCTTGTAAAAACAAAATCTGTTAATACAAATCTCTACTCTGTGGAGGCCCATATGATCCTACTAGGATCAGACATGGTCGAGAAGAGATTTTTGAACCAATACATCATGTTTTTGGTCGCATTCGATATTTAGCAGTATACTCATGATGAACACGATTATCAAGGAAACCGTCATGGAGAGATTGAAAAACTATGGAGAAAATTAATGATCCACGATGAGTGATATTTCAAATGCAGTGCACTTGTATGTTAGCCTAGTCGCCATTGCCATTGCATCTTCGTAATAATATGTCTACTGAATACGGTGTATGACTGAGAGCTATTTACCATGTTTAAAAATTCCACACTTGTAAAACAAGAAAACAAAATATTATACCTGGTAAATTAATAGCCACCTTTTCTCCGCGCCTCATCCTGATGTTCCTAGTAAGGTTGGCGAAACGTGGATGGCCAGGGAAGATGGCCTCGTCAGGAAAAAATAGGGAACGGCTAATGCCGTTCAACGGATTCACATCTGCTCGTGGAGATGTGAAATCTGGACAACCGGATCTGTAATAAAATGATTAACTACAATTAATTATTTATATTAAAATAAACTCTACCTGCATTGTAATAAGGGTCAATTTGCAAAGTGCATTAATGTGTATACATCATTCTGCCCAACGCCAGATGTCCAATGTAAAATATATAATGTTGTATGTATTTAAAAAGGAGTAATAAAAACCACAAGTACCGCAATGTAGCATGAGAAAGTGCATGTTGGGCACAATGCGGAGAGATTACAAAGGAAACCAACGAATAAGGAGGCAGACAAGAGTATGTGATGTGACAGAAGTCGCTAAGCAGATGAAATAGCGATGGGCTGGCATGTCGCTCGGCGAGTTGACAACTGAAAGGCAAATGCTGTCATTTAAGGAT
This sequence comes from Rhyacophila brunnea, assembly GCF_057557595.1. Classification (NCBI taxonomy): domain Eukaryota; kingdom Metazoa; phylum Arthropoda; class Insecta; order Trichoptera; family Rhyacophilidae; genus Rhyacophila; species Rhyacophila brunnea. Next base: position 8,999,097 of record NW_028232904.1, on the reverse strand, counting down.
ACCGAAGGGGCACTAAACGACCACTATGACGCCCTAAGAGGCATTCATTCAGTAGTGAATTAACTCCGGCTGAAGACAATGATGATTTATTTTCTATTGTCTTAATTTCTGCAGAATTATCCGAGAGTGCTCAATTAAACCATTCCTTCACTTGCGTGGAAAGATTATATGACCTTCATGATACGCTCAAAAACTTCATTCACCTCACATGCAGATTCTTATCAATTAAGAAACTAACTAAGAATATACATGTAAATATGAAAAATTCTCTTCCCTCACTTTTTAATTATATTTCACTTGTACTCATTTAATCCTCATAACCTCGGTGATATTATAAGTATTTAAAAATGCTTCACCTGGGAAAAGTGGTGAGACTCATCAAAACTTCCCCAGGCCCCAGAAGGTCAGCCGCCTCGCTCCGTCTGTACTTCATGTTGGCCTCCACAATGTTGAAGTGAGCCAGGAGCCCCCCGTAAGGCTGACCGGGGGTTCCCTCGATCATGTACGCACCATACTCTGGTCTCCATAGCGACTTTACCCCTGTGAAATATTATGAATAATTATTAATTATTATTTTTTTATTCAACAATATAATATACATACAAAAATAATATGAATGTAACATTCTTATATTGAAAATACATAATTAAAAAATTGGAACAAATGAGGTTCAAACTCACGTAATTCATGCGGTATGATTCCTCTCATTTTGGGTGAGTGCAGAGGAATTTAAACTACAGAGCATGTTGAGACCTGTCTCTCTTATGGCTTTCTTAGGTCTTAAATATTTTATTGATAATCACATCCAAACCCTGCTATCATGAGTGAATGAACGCAACTCAGAGATCTCCACACTTTGGAAGTTCATAATACTTATTCATCTTAATTAAATAAAATTAGCGAGGGGTTTACGCGGGATTTCAAGATGAAAGGAAAGTAAACTGACGGCATATTTTATTTACATTTCTATCTGGAAACGACCACAGAGTATCGATTAGCGAAAATATCAGATCGAGAGCACCTATAATAAAATAGCGTCGGTGGCATCACCCCCTAACTTCCCCAAAGCTTCTGAAAGCTTAACTGAATGACTGGCGCATCTGCCGCCTCCTGTGGGCTCTGCAGTATTACGACTGCCAGATGCAGCTATAAATTTCAATGTACATTTCAAACATATGGACAAAAGGACGGCACGGCTCGACTGCTACTTCCTACAATATGTGGTTATATCTAGCCATCGTAATGGGCAATATTTCTGTCACTCTGCCGCCTTCTGTGGACTTGAGTCTTAGATTTGCTAACTGTTTCTAGGTATTGAAATGCGAGAGTTCGATGGCACAAATGATTGTGAGTTCATCTTATTCAATAACAATGACATTTAATTCTGCTTGTAGCATTTTGTGTTTCCATGTAATTTTTTTGTCACGTATTTTACGATTGAAATTCGTTGAAATCTAAAATTAGCAGTTCCTTTCAACTCTTCCAGTGGAATCTAGTAGTTTTTCATCGTCGTGTGTATCAGAATCCGGAGCATGATTGACCATGACATAAGTTTATGAATTGAAATTGGACTTAGTGATAGATAGAAATGGAGTAAGTCCATTCCACTGTCCCCATGCCTGGTAATCCTGGTTTGTGGTGACACCTCTGAGAAGAAATTAGCTCAAGCTGATATTGAGGCTAAGACTTGCGGCTCTGTTTACTGAAAGCCTACCGAGAGATTTTAGAAACGTCATCAGTGTCTATACCTGAAACCATCCAATCACCACTTTTTGAGCATGCATGATTTGCAGTCTTTGAGATCGTCGAGGAACAGAAATGTGCCCTAGCATTGGGTAAGAAAAAAAAGCTCGACAAAATCGTAAAGTTCTTCAAAAGAATTGGAAGGAGGGCCTGAACAACGGATCCTGACTCGGAGAAAACATGCTACGACAGTGGGTCGCAATCACAGCTTTTAAATTTGTCGCACATTGAAAATCGTTGCGTCTGGAATATAGCCATAAATCAATATTGGGCGTAATATTCAAAACTGTCTTTCGTGCGCATAGGCGAGGCAATGCCGGGATAGTGACATCACGCGGCAGGCCGAAACTAATGAAAAAGCCACTTCTGCACATGTGCCAGTGCAACATTTTGCAATTATACCAGCGTTGGCAGATGTCCTGATTTTTGCGGGATGTCCCGCTTTTTAACCAATTGTCCTGTGCGGGACAGTTAAATTCACGATTGTTCAACAAATACAAATGAGGCATTTAGGTGAAGACATATTCAAGTTATTTCCGGAAAAGGAGACTAAAAATATTTTCAAGCTAATTTCATTTATTTTAAACATACCGACATAATATAATTTCTAACGGGTATTTTCTCAGATGTATTTAAAATGGTCAGACGCAAGAAACAGATATTCTATTGAGTTGATATAAACGGAAATACGTGTTCAATTCAACATAATATACTAACATGCTGAATTTTAGCAATACATTAAGCAGCAGAAAGAAACTCTTCAGGATGTAAAATCTTCAGTCAAGTACAAATAGGCGAGTGTAAGGAAAAAATATTGTTTAATATTATTATTTTGATAGTTCAAGAGTTGTGTAGTTTGTGTTTTGTTATTTATGATTGATATTATAGAAATAAACTTAAGAAATATTGAACTATGCGTTTTTTTGGTCGTCCCCTTTTTGCTCCTAAATCCTGATTTTTTTATTTCACATAGTAAAATAATTAATCATCTGGCAACGCTGACCCCGCCCTAAGTTGAGTGAAATTTGTTGCTTGAGACACCGGCTGCCTTTTTCAAATTAAAATGTCGCATTCGAGTAGTGTGTGGATGTAGAGTGCGAAAATTATAAGTTGAAGTGTCATGGCCGCCATCGTGGCACTGCGATATATTATGAAAGGATTGTCAGTATTGTAGTTCTCGAAACAGCCACCCTTCACGTTAAACTTGCCGTAGTCTAGAATAGTATCAAATTTTTCTGCCAGTGTAGCGACCCATTTAGGTGTTGATATTGTTACTTTCAAATGACACTAACACCGTTCCAAAGTGATTTCGTAGTAGCCGCAACGCCAGAAGAATATATCCTTTCTCTACATTAGGTTACATGTGATTTTTGAATACCAACACAATCACATCGACATATTTGACGTATCGCAGTCGAGACGAGTTTAAATGTGACATGACTTATCAATTAATTTAATTATTTAATTAATTAAACAGACAAATTAAATTGCTTTCGAGTATTTAAAGAAAACTTGAACAATTAAAATTTATTACTCTACTATCTTTCTTCTTACACAATAAGTATGTTGTCACTTCAAATAATGCAGATATGATTATATTTTTTTTTACTGTACAACATCATTACAGCAATAATTGTTAGTCATGATTTCAGTTCTTCATATAAGTAAATATAATATGTAAGTAAGGAGAAGTTATGTCATGCAATTCAAATATTTTAAATTACATAATATACTTTTCCATCGCTTTCGTTCGAAGAGATAGAAGAATATTTTTTATCTAGTATCTATTATGACTTTGTTTAGGCATAGTTTAATTGAATTTTAAAAAGTAAATAACATCATATTATGCAATTATTTGTATTTTTAGTTCAATGAAAACAAATAGGTAAGTATGACAGACAAAGTTTAGTGTGCACGATTTATGCCGGATCTCAATAGACTACCTCCATCCTTCGCCACTGGTGTATTGAAGCGTACTGTAAGGCGAATGAATGCAAACACCGCTCCAAGTCTTGCTAAGCCCGAAACATCAAGAATATATGAAAACACACGGTGACAACCGAAAAATCTATTACGGTGGTAAGACAAACAGAATTGTTAATTTTAATTCATTTTTGAATACTTCAAACGTAAATTGTGAGACATAAAATAGAAAAAGTGAAACACAATTAATAAAACAATTTATTGGATGCTATCAAAGCTCATGTAAAAATATGTTTACCATGAAAAATAATGGAGAATATCAATTAATTAGCTAAGTATCAATACAAATGTATAAATTACTAAGCATTAATCTGAACACAGCATAAACACTTCAAACAAAACAATTTATTGTTTAACATTAGGCATTATTGCCAGAGATAAGGTATCATTCATTAAAATTGATTTAGAGCCTGCCAAGGCAAATGAATCCCTCGATTTCCGTGACTAAGGCAAATTCTATTGTTTGTTTTAGCATTTAGTTATGGAAACATCATGGTATATTATATACAAAAATGATCGAGTGCACGCCGGACCGGCGTTCACAGACTTCTAAGTCAAGGCGCGCAGTAATCGGTAGGTATATTGTACACATACATAGCTCTCAGTAACTGAGCATATTATCGACGGGTAACGGAACAATTATTTATAAAATAAATACAATCTGTTCTGTAAGTACTACTAAGTCTACTGATACGCACTAAAAAGACAACGTATTGACCCCTCTTTCTCGGCATTCTACAAGACCTGTGTCAATGGAACTCATTTAACTCACTCACCGTTTAACCATCTGAGGCATTCTGAGTCATTCAATGTTTGCCTTAATATTCTGATAAGAGACAACCGACATATTAACAATCCTTTTAATTATGATTTTTAGGCCACGCATGCTCGATAATCACAGGTCGCAATAACTAATAGGTGAGCACCCTGGTTATAGCTGCAGGCAAGCTGTTCATATCTAGACTCAAAGTGTGGAGTGTCTGGGTATGGGGTATGTGCCCGGAAAATGCAGAGGTCCGCGGGGTAAATGCGGAAGTCTCTGTCACTTGCTAGATTTTATTAACCCGGCACCCTCCCGCCGCCTTGGAAAATCATAAATAAATTGCCCGTGTGCCTGCATGATTCAACTCATTATGACGGCCTCCGACAAGTGGCACATATCAAAACAGGTGCAGGACAAAAAAATATGAATATCGATCACGATAAAATGAATGACGTTACGTGTAACGATCTTCAATCCGGGTGCGTCTTTCCGTGATGTGAAAAAACAGCAGACATATTGATATTTTCAATGGTATTGTTATCATGAGTTTCATATTAGAAAAAATCATGATAAGAATTATCATTAAAAGCAAATATGGCACTTAGGCACTGAATTGAAATTCTATTTTATTGTTCAAAATGATTTTTCATATTATTGTGGTAACTGATAAAACTAACTACTTACTTACCTATGTTATAAAATAATTGTTATCTATAATAAAAAACCGTTCATTATCAGGTCATAGGAAGAGATAAAAATGCAAACATCACATCATAAAATCTACTTATGGAAGATTCTAAATTATTAATAAAATTCTAGGTAAATTTATCATTCTATTTATTCTAGATTAGTGATTACCAAAGAATCAGAGTCGATGTCGGAAGACGGTTGGGCTGTAGATGGATACCAGATGACTTTAAGACTTAAGACTATATTTCAGCTGGGGCACAGTCTAAAACGATTGTGACTACGCGCCGCGAAGATTGTGCAAATGACACATGCAGAACAAAACATAATTTCTCATAAAAAATCAACATGCGTGCATTTAATGTTGTTTATTGTTCTATTACTAATAATAATAATATATTCATTGACATGTTTTCTTTTTAACGTAAAGTAAATGTAAAAAAATTTAAAGTAAATGGTAACGTTTTTTAGTCATCTTTACACGATTTAAGAATTAATTCCCCCGTCGCCATCATAAAATAAATTGATGTGTTCACAGCTCGACTTTCGCTCTCCGATTGCCAGCAAGTCCGAAATTTTGTCGCACCTATAGTTGAAAATTTGCCATTTCACTGAAGTACCGTCTTAAAAGACTATAAATCGGAGCGGCAAAAGGTGGAGGTAGACTGTGTAGATCCGGCAAAAATAATTAACACCAAACTTTGTGAGTCATATTACAGACTGTGTTGGTAATTTTTTAAACCATAGTAGGTAGAAGAATATTTGGTACAAGTCGGTTATGGGGAAGCCAGCGGCAAACACATTTTGAAAATATTCAATATACTGAATTATTTGTTAGGTTGGGTTAGGTTAGGTTAGGTTTTCATTCTTGAATTCATGATTTTTTTCCAAAATCGGCTATGGCAATTAGCGCGGTTCCCGCCTGGCTTCCCTATAACCAACTTGTACCGAATATTTTTTATCTATTAACCAGCAGTTGGGCTCATCAGGCCGTATGACCCAATCCCATAAAGGCCAATTTTCTTGCATTTAGGAAATTAACGACGTCATACTGCCAACGGGAAAATCTCTTTACTTCGATTATTCAGCAGTTTTGTAGCTTGTTAAGTACTTAATAGAATTACTACATTCTTGTCTCTCTCTGGGCACTCTTAACCTAAACATCCGGCAACCTTTGTCTTGGGTGTCTGCTCCTGAGACAATCCCAGACATCTAAAAAGCTGATGCTACATAGCCAAGCATAGTGTCCCATGAGACATCCGATTAACACCGGGTACGGTATGGGGCGGGTGTGGTTTGGTAAAGCCATTAACTGTCTTAAAAAAACTTACAATTTCAAGAAATCATAATGACAAAGTTTTCATACCTTGTGGGTCGGCCAATTCCTTTTCATTCAGCTTGGCGAGTATTTCTTGCGCACGAAGACTGACTGTGGCACGTTTCTTCTCATCGTCGAATTTAACGATTATGTATTCAACTTCATCGCCCCATTTTAACACATCCCCCTGCCTTTCACGTAGTTTCTTGTAGAGATTAATAAACTGTATGACACCATGTTGCCTGACATGATCTGCTAATTCTTTTGTTTTCTCCCAACATAATGGGCTTCCTTCAGTAAGAAGACCCATTTCGATTCAAATTTATTATTCCGTTCCAAATTTAAAATACGACAAAACAATTGAATATATATATTTATTTTTTTTACTTTATGACTTCTAAATGTAATATTGTAAACGGCAGTGTATTGTTTAATTGTTTTACACACGTCACTTTGACTTTTTAGAGGTTATGTTTATTTTTTTAGTAATAATTATTGGTCTCGATTTAATACTTAAAGTTCTTCATAAAAGGCGAATAAAAAACCTTTTATTGCGAACTTATTGATATTGTCTTTGAAAAGGAGTTATTTTGTTAAATTAGACGCGGAATGTAAAACGTTGACACAGAGCACCCGACTGACACTTCCCAAATGAATTTAGGTATGTAATCGGAATTTTACGTATGCGGTTATTAAATTTTAATCTATGCGGTGAAATAATTAATTGGCATACATACCTTTTAATAATTAATTTATATATTCTTTGATATTAATTAGTGTGCCTACCGCGCGATATACATTCAATGACACAACATACCGACAGACGAAAGTTTAATGATAAAATAATACGAAAAAAAAATTTAAGTGTGACAGCAAGTCATTCAGGCATGATAGTTTCGTAAATATTGCGCAACATTCAAGGATGTTTGAATATAATATAGGGCGATGACAGATCAAATCAACACGCTTTTAAAAATGAATATAAAAATATAATATGTATGTACCGCAAATAAATTATACACGTTAGGCAAGTAAAGTACGCAAGGCAAGGCAATTCGATTGCCTAGATTTTTGAATAATAATATTGTTTTCTTGTACAATTGGCAATATTGACTATATCTTCCAGGGGCGTACTTGGATAATATTTTTACATAACCTATGAGGCAGTGGCGCAACCCACGTTACAAATTAATAAGATAGAAATATGAAAGTCAGTTGCCATGGACCAACGTTTTGAAGCCGAGCCATGTTTATTATTTTATGACCCAATCTAAAAAACAAAAAGGGTACTAGGTAGTCGGTTATCCTGGATACAGCGGCACACACATTTTGAAAATAGCCGATATAGGTACTGGATTATTTGTAAGTATAACCTAACCTAAACTAATCCAATCTAACAAATAATCCAGTATATCGGCTATTTTCAAAATGCGTTTGCCGCTGTATCCAGGATAAACGTATAGAACCCAAAAAGTACACCGACTGTCCTCAAATATTGAATGCGCGTTTCATTTACGTGGCAAATTTGACTTTAATGTAGGTATACCTATTATGACACAGACGTAAATAACATATTCCTAAACACGTCGTGTTTATGTTTATACCCAGTGACGTCCCGTGGGGGTAGGCAGATTGAGCGTCGCTTGGGGGCGGCATTTACTCGAAGGGCGGCAAATCGAGGAGAATCATTTAGTATATAATATAGACATAGCTAAGTAGCTACCCAAACTTAGTAATAACGAAAGTATCGTTCCATAAAAAATTCAGCTCACTGGTTGGAAACAAAATGTATTAATTAACATAAAAGGTTTAACCGGACTGTATTTTTGTCGAGTTCGCGATGTCTAGTTTACTTCCGTTGCCCTTCGACATCCTTGGTGACCAGAAACGACACGCGCCCGGATGATACAAAATACTGTATACTAAATAGAGAGGCATCTTGGTGCTGCCCAGGGGCGGCATTTTGTATAGGGACGTCACTGTTTATACCATATTCCTTCTTGATTAACAAGTTTGTTACAACCTAATCATTCTCCATAGGTGGCGACCTTTAGTTCGTTCGCACATAGAAAATTATCTCGACCGGAATTTAATTGGGATTATTGCTTCATAATGTTCTTTTGATTTTGTTTTTTTTGTTAATAATTAGAAATTTGTTTGTAGTGTCCTATTAATTACGCCTAATGAAAAATTATTAATATTCAATTTATTCATTTTAATTACTAAATGTGAGTACTTACCTAAGTACCTAATAACGTTGTATATTATAGGCTACCAACTTTGATAATATTATATTTGTAAACGTTTTGTCTCTTTCTTTTGAATGAGGTTATTTTAAATGTTTGTTTTATTGTATATCAGTCAGGGCTAGAAATGGACTGGAGCGCCGTTCCGGTTCGTAAAATCGGTAAAATTATCGCTCCGTCACGTAAAAAAAATAGTTTGACCGTCTGAGATAGATATGCCATATAATAGAAAATCTAATACAATTTATTATTTTTATAAAATACACATACAATTTTGATAAGTAGGTACCTATGTCAATATCTTTAGAAAATAATTGTCGAGCCCTCCGGTTCGTAAACTTTTCCATTTCGAACGCTGTTACCAGTTGAAAATGTCCCCCTGAGGTGGACGAAACCGGATATTTAATATAAAAAAGTAGATTCAGTACATAAAATTGTGTTTTATTAAAATTATTAATACAATGCATTTTCAACATGAATTGACAGCCAACATAATTAAAGAAAATAAATATACAGACCTACAAACGCATCTATATAATCAGCGCCATCTTTAGATTAATAAAGCCTGAGCATAACTTTTTGCACAAGCACCGAGTGGTTCACTGTTCAGTTGTCAAAATCAGATCCCAGATTGCTTGACATATTGATTCGCCTTTTCTCATTTCAAATTGAAATATAAAAAAAATCTCAAATCAAATATTTTAACTATCAGTGTAATTTATAAATAATATAAATTCCTGTTATTCATCAGCTGTCAAAGTCAGACTAGTCCTTCACACAAAAACCGGTGGTAATATCGATCTCCTAAAAATATGTAGCATTGATCTATGCATTACATTTGTAGAAGATGCGTTAATGCTAGGTAATGTATTATTTATCATGTACCTAACTCATATACTCAAATCAAACCATTCCCTGTGTGAACATGACAGACGCGTCAGCACTCAGCGTCTCAGCAATTAGTGTCATATGTGTCATATCAGCGTCATATGGTAGTTCGTAGTTCAATTTTTGACCGTTTTTTAGATAAGCTTGATGACGAAAATTGAATACCTAATAATATAAAAAAAACATCCGGAGCAGTGGAGCCCTACAAATTTTCGGTGATCCGGGCAAAACCCCCATTGCTCCACTGCTCCGTACTCCTGCTCCGAGCTCCGCTCCAACGCTCTAGTTTTGCCGGCGCTCCATTGGAACGCAAGTCAGACGATTTACAGTCTTCTTTTCGATTAAAGTCTACTTTTTTTTCGCGTCGAGCACCCCAGATCTGCGGACATTTTAATCCGCAGACCAGGCTCGTTGATTTTGAATGCCAGCGCTCCATTGGCGAGCCAAAAGTCCGAGGACAATACATCGTCCGATTTGTATATGCCCTGCTACTGATCAACGAACGAATAAAAAAGTCGAGCTGTCAAAAGTCAAAAGTTGCGATAATCCTATAATTTTGTATTATTTATATATAAACTTGCATAAAATAATATAGCAGTGAAAACAACACAAATTTTACGTTTTATTTTAAGAATTTCATAAATACAAATAAAAAAATAATATTGGTTAATCTCTCATTTTCTTTGTGTAAATTGACAAATTAAGCAATGAAAATGTTTAAAACAATTACAGATTTTTTCGGTACGAAAGATCGCGCATTAATATCAAATCGAATTTGCAGAGTGATCATCGGACGAAGTCTGACAACTCGGAGAGTAAAATATCAAACATGTTTGACATCCAACGAGCCTGGTCTGCGGATTAAAAAGTCCGCAGGTCTGGGATGCTTCATCGCTGACTTGCGTGCCAATGGAGCGCCGGCAAAACATGTTTGATATTTTCTCTCCGAGTTGCGTCCGTCGATCACTATGCAAATTCGATTTGACTTTTAATACGCAATCATTCGGACCGAAAAAATCTATAATCGTTTTAAATATTTTTATTGATTGATTTGTTAATTTACACATTAGAAAATGAGAGATATATTACATAATAATTTTTTTATTTGTATTTATGAAATTCATAAAAGAAAACGTAATACTTGTGTTGTTTTCATTGCTTTATAATTTTATGCAAGTCTACATAAAAATAACACAAAATTGTAGGATTATCGGACGACATTACCATAATCGCAACTTTTGACAGCTCGGCTTTTTTATTCATTCGTTGATCAGTACCAGAGCATAGGCAAATCGGACGATTGTCCTCGGACATTTGGCTCGCCGTGTTGGTAAGGCAGTGTTTCCATGTTTTATTTTTGTCGCATAAATACTCTCAGTACATTTTACAAAACGTGCGAATCAACATTATTAAAGTTAAACGGTACCAAAGCTATAATTATGAATAGTAAAATCTTTTATCTAAAACAATCCAAACAATAAACCAAGTTGTCTATTTTGCTGTTGTTAGTTTGCTTGTCAATGGATCAGTGGCAAAATGTGCGCCAACAATAATTTTGTTTTGGGATTAATGAAAATGATAATTATATGTCCTTTATTGTTAATTTATACTGTATTATAATTCTTGTAATTATTCACGCACTATGTATTTCAGAAATAAGAGAAATTTCAGGCCATACATTAATTAGGGAAATTCTACAATGTGCATGGCTGCACTGCCTTGACATACCAAAAAAAGCTAGTAAACAAACAGAATCTCCCGCCAGTTTATATCTTATTAATTATATTATGGTTAATTGAATAATAATTGTTATTTTTCCAGTGGAATATCAACTACGTTTGCTTTCTAATTAGAAATTTATTTCAAAGGTCGGCTGACATTAAATATTAATAACAATGTTACTGCAAAATCGAAGTGTCAGGAGTCACATATTAATAAAGCAAACTTGGCCGATTACGGTGCGCTTGCTATTCTAATTTGAATTAATATAATTGTGACTTGTCCAGACAAACCCCCTGCTGTTAGCCATTTAAATTGTGAGTTTTATCTGTGATTTCAATCGGATTTTCATTCAAACTATGGTGGAATTTTTAACAAGAATTTATTATATTTATGACTTTTTAAAATCTTTCGACGATTCTTTTGTTTTTCCCTATGAACAACAGTGAAACCAACTGAATTAATTTGTTCTTTTACATTTCTGTGGCACAATTTTCAAGATTGTAATTTTTGTGCTTATTTTTTTAGGTTAAATCGTTTGTAAACAATATGTCGGACAACGAATCGGTAGAAAAGGAAATTCAGGAGTTGATATTAAATTTCAAATCAAAGAGACTAAGTATAACTGAACCGTGCTGTAGAGACAATTTAGATAAATCTCTGAAATCTGTCCAAGAGGTAAGTAAGCAATGACACATTATTAAAATTCAATCAAACTACATTCAATAAGTAGGATTCGATCTACTATCCATTATCAAATCTGACAGTGATTTACCACACTATCCAATTGTCATTCTTCTGCTCCGCTCTGCTATATGCACTTTGACTCTGGTGGTATTTCACAGTCTTTCGGGATGCCGGAAACTAGTTAACTTAACGAACAGTCAAGCTAGGTTAAAATTTTCTTAAGGCGTCCGCAGCTTGTCACTCCTAATGTTATACCCTCCGCTATGGCCCCCACATCCTGAATCGGACACCCAGGCCTGGATCTGTGGCAGATTCCCCTACCTAATAGCAGTGTGATGCTTTACACTGCAGCATTTGCCAAATAGTATCTGTGGAGCCACAAGGTAAAATTGTGGGTATTCCGTGTCTTTTTAGCGATTTTAAAAGAAATCCACTTAATTTATTGAGTTGTTGGCACTCTGCATCCTTTGAAGCACTGATCACGTTCCCCTTTTGTGGTAGATGAGTAACATGACGTGACCCCTCGCCATATTGGATAACTAGCTATTTTTATTGAATCGGGAAACACTAAAAATATTCATAAAATAAAATTCTACATGTGAGCGATCATTTAACCTGATAAGTGCTATTGCGAGGAGGTGTGTGAGAGGATGAGGTAGGTAGATGGACTTCAATGGATCGAAGGTAGATGCGTGTTTGAGTAAATATCAGTTTATTCTCCTCAACAATACTTGAAACAATTCTTACAGACAATATATTTAGAATTAAGATTAAATTGATAAAATTAAATTATAAAGGCGTGTTGCTATGAGAAAAGTTGAACTGAATGCGACGAGCAGAGATTCGACTATATGTTGCAAGGATTTGACGACGTGTGTTATCAGATTCGCCCCGCTTTGAGCTTTTATAGAATTTATAACAAAGAAAGGTTATCTGAGGTCAGGACGTTGACCCGATGACCACATGTCACTTGTTTACTGTGAGTTTACTAAGTACAAGCAAATCTGATAAGTTGGCACATTTCCGGATTGCTTTATATGGCAATGAAAATGCTTGATAACGCATACTCGTTACAATGTTGCTAAATAATTCTTATGAATAATTATATTTTATCAAGAAAGCAAATGTGTTTATGATGAAATTTGATGTCTTGCAAATTGCTACGAAAGTTGACTGACCTGACAGCGTGTGCCGTCAGTCAGATTGTGAATCATGCCAATACGCTTTTCTTATCAACTAGTTTACATAGTAACAAATATTATTAGATACTTAAATATATTATGATAATTTATATGTAATGATGAGTTTCCATGCTAGTCCCGACAGTGCCAAACCATGTATGTCGCGTCAGACCACGGACGAGTTAACTCACGGGTTCTTTTAAACGTCGTAACTTCTGAATTAACTGTTTGTGTATATTTTCTAAACAATATTCATGATTTTAGTGTAAAATATTCACGATATATTCGAGAAACATGATGTTGATATGTTAAGTTTTCACAATTTTCCTTTTCTTTTCTGTTCCTATTTTATAATGGATTTATTTTATTTCAAAAATAGCTAGCCTACAAGTGTCCACCTAGTAAAAATTGGCTGGCATTAATAAGGTTAATAATTGTAAAAGTAAAAGTAAAGTAAAATCCGCAAGCACCTTTTTTATACTATCAAAGATAATTTGTGATGTGTGTTTATTACCATCTCCCGCCACGCCAGGCCCTCCTTAGCCCAGGCCCTCCTTAGCCCAGGCCCAGGTTATAGGGGGCCATGCCCTTCGCACACCCAGTATCGCAGTAAAGTTCGCTATATATTTCCTCGGAGTCTTAGAAAGGTGCCATGACTTGGTACCATAAAGCAACCGTCAGAATGCAATCGATGAATTGGAATGGTTTTAACCGAGTAGAGTCGTGAGTCTCAGACATTCCGCATGGAGTTGAATGTTGCTCGAGCTATTTCCATTTGGATAGCAGGCTATCTTTGCAAAATACAAGTGGTCCTTGACTTTCGTATATGATTCCTGAAAATGTGTTCAAATATTGAATGTACGAAAGTAAAGAAAACAAAGCGTATTTTAAAATAATATGTATTTATCAATGGACCATGAGTGTAATAAAGCTAATGACACGGTTCTCTCCATTTCATCCTTCACTGTGCGGTGTCTTTTGGAAACAATCTTTAAAGATATATTTCCACAATTTTAAAGATATTCCTTAATTATAATCTTGTTTTTCAAAATTGAACATATCGTAGACCGGTTGACGTCGTACGAACGGTCGATTGAAGCAAAAGATTCACCGCTTTCAGAACTTAGATAACATTACAGTGGCGAAGACTTCATTCTAGGCGATTATTTAGAGCCTACTTAGAATAATAATTGTTAATTTCATAATGACGTATTTATATAATCACAAATATTATATAAAAATAATTTATTCAATGTGCCAGGGAACAGATACACAACAACGGATTTTTTCAAAGATGGGCAATACAGTGGAACCACGATCTACCGTTCTCGCATAAATCGTTTTCCCGCCAAACACCCATAAGAACAATGTTAAATAATCCCGCATTAACCGTTAACCAATTTATCGTTTTCCTTGATCAATCGTCTAAATATTATGGTCCCGTCACAAATTTTATCCCGATTGACCGTTTTGGTTGAATATTTTTCATTTCGCTTTCGTAGAATAATTGTTAATGATACATACAGACCTTTCAGTCGCACAGTTCGGTCAGCGCTCAGGCTTGCGTCGCATCTCGTATCACGAATTTTTATAAGTCGCAATTAAAATGCCCCCCATGAAGAAAACTAGAACTCTGGCTGAGAACCTAAAAATAATTCAAGACGTCGAAAATAATCCAGGAGAAAAACGAGTTTTTTTTAAAAAAAAAAATTATATAAGTATCCCGCATTTATCGTTTTTTTAGAGTCCTTGAAAACCGTAGAGTTGGGGTTTCACTGTATATTTTGAGCGTATGTTATGTTTATAAATGTTTATAAAAATATATAATTCAAACTCATTGCTTTAAAAAAAAAAAAAAAAAAAATTCATCAGTAGTAATATCTGACTATCTTTTTATTTTCTGTAAGCATACCTGACAAGTGTGCTTTCTCCACAGCCTACCTCTTTCCAAAAGTCACCCTTCGCCACTGTAACATTAAAATAATTGTCATGAAACATGCCAAGTTCGGTGCACTCTCCTAAAATTGTAAGTTTTTTCCCTTGCGCGACTAATTGCACCATTTGTGATGTGTTTTCTACAATTATTAATCTCTATATCGCTACCTCCGATGTTTGTACACCCAACAATATTGTCAACCATCTCCAGTCATCAAAGTGCTTCAGTATTGAGCATTGAGCAATTGTATGTGTCGATGTATTATTTGGGAGGTCGCCGTACCGATATTTATGTTTTCAAATTAATTGAAATTTTCAGGAACTGTCAAATGTCAGCATAAAATTTCTATTTGATCCGTACGCGGGAGAGGAAAAGGGTGAGACGTTGGTGCGGCTGGTCAACGCTTCATGGAGTCTTGTCCTCCTCCACAAAGATGTTTCCGTCAACGGCGAACGACTCAACGAGAGGAATAACGCGCTAGAACAAAACAACTTTTTTCTCAATGTAAGAACAATAGTACATATTTTAATATTCCAGGGTTTCAAGATAGTTTTTCACATACCAAACAACCTAATGAATAAAACAAAATACAAATATTTCTGTAAATCGAAGCTAGACGAATGCGTGCATTCTATTTATAGACGGCATGACCGCAGTGTTCGTGAACAAAGTTACATAACGAGATTGCTGTTGTTTTACGCCTATTCAAATTTCCTAACCATAGAAAAACCTTGTCAGCTCAAAATAAAAGGAACATTCTCGAAAAGATGAAAGAATACATTGTCATAATATGCACCAAACCGATTTGTATGATTTTTGATAAAAAAAAAATGTTTTTTGTTTGTCAGTCACTCGACATACTTTTCAGCTTTGTTGAATCCCCTATGATGTTATCTCGCACTCCGGGTTGAGAACCACTTTATTGTTACGTTTACTATTTGTTTGAATATATTCTTCAGAACATGGTGGACAAGCTGAACCAGGATTTTGTATTGAACGACTCAAAATTGAAACAAGTGGAGGAAGTCAAGCGGCAGATGATTCTCAAAGCTGACAGCTCGCAACGGGAGGCAGCCAAGGTCACAGAGGAACTCAAACGCTTTAAGAAGCAGCTCGCCGCTCATGACACGCAGACCTCGACAGAAAAGAAACGCATGGAAAGGGACTACGCTCAACTGCAAGACAAATTCAGAGGACAGTGCGGTGAGCTATTTAAATCTGATGGCCCTATGCATAGGCAATAAAACAGCAAAGCATTGGAAGAAAAGTAACAACCGCTTCCAAATAATTATGTTTTGCAAATGAGAAATAGTAAATAGAATAAAAGCTTATTGATTACCGATTATCTATGCAAACACCAAAAGTAATCTCTTAATGAACAGCGTTGTCAACAAGCGTGTCTTGCCGTTAACATTGAATGTTTAAAATAAATACATGCTCTCATTACGAATTTATACTATGAATTATAATTTTTTACATCACGTAAACATGCAGATAAAATATGTAGGAGTACTCTCTCAGTAATCCGCCACCCCAAAACCAGACAAGTGTCCAATTAGTGAAAGCGGCGGATTATAGTGCATACATACAAAATATGGTAAAAATTAAAACAGGTATTTTGTAAAAATAGTTTTTTTTTTTGAGAAATTTGTACTAGCAAATTACGGTTTTATTTATAATCAAAATCAAGTATTTACTTAATTATACATATTTATAAACGAAGTTTATTAACTAAATATTAGACAGTAAATCACTTGACACAACCAGTTGTTCAGTGAGGCAGATATTCTTTAATGGCTTAGGATTCCTGGCCTTCCCTATGACCAAAAGCTTGTTGTGTCCCGTTGCATTGGAGCACGGCATAATTATTGTGATGCCGTCTTTGGGCACTTTCCTTCCTAGTACATTACTTTCTTCGTGATGAACGTACGTTTTACGAAGGAGAAGTTTTCAAAATATACCCGTCTCATCTGCGTTGTATACTTGTACGCGGCGGACTACTGAATTTGACAATCGAATACCGGCGAATTATAGAGCTTGATTTTGTGCTTTCAACTAGTAAAAATAACAGCGGATTATAGTAGTTGTCGGATAATCGAGTGGCGGTGGAGTACTGAGAGCATACTGCACGGTTTTCTGACATTATTTTTAGGATAGAAATATTTATTAAGTAGCAATGTACTATATTCAATCAAATGATTTAATTTGTTTCAGGAATGTACATGTCAAAAAATGAAGCCAAAAACACCTACGTCGAAGGGTACAGAATTAGAGAGAAAAAATACAAAGAGATCATTGCTAAACTTCAAGAAAACAACCGTCAATTACTGCACGAGGTCATCGATCTGAAAGAGGACCTTCTAGCCCAAGAATACGGGGATGACCGATGACAGAATGTACCACGCTGAAGTAGTGTTCCAGTGTTCCAAGGATTTCATTGGATACATCAGAGATCATGTACATACACTCATACTGTACATAAAATATACAATAATATACCTTGTACATACACTCATACTGTACATAAAATAAACAATTATATACCTTGCACATGCACTTACTACTAGACTAGAATTTTTTCATTTAGGTCATAAGTAAATGAACATTTTTTAAAAGTAATTATTCATTTTAATCTATTTTTGGATGTCTAATAGCTTTTACTAAAGGGGCCCGTAAATGAGCATCAAAAATTGCAGATTGCCAAAAAAATGGTGCAACTATTGCTACTTGCTGGGCAATTTATGACCCGTCATCAGTGTCGGGCATGTGAGGTTATGTATTTTGTGCGTACACGTGACAACAACGGCCGGCAATAAAGTTTCTACACCATATAAATAATCACATAAAGAAATTAATCCAAAATGAAAAAAAGGATTTGGTTCGGGTCCTACTTTTAAACAAACGTGAAACAATAAGTAATATAAACCAGGAATTAGTAATTGATAATTATTTATTTAAAAACTTTAAAAGAATGTCAAAATTTGAGGTTTATGCAGCTTTGTAGTTGGACTTTTCATAGGATCATTATATAATTTGGATTCGATGTTCCATAAAATAAACCTCATTAATAAACTCCAATACCCTGTCGTTTGTCCATTTATTCATTGTACGTAGTGTGAATTGACGATTAGTAATAACACCATAATAATATTAATAACGATACGGCGAAAAATTATAACAATGTATTGTCAAATCGGCTGTCACTAATGTTTTTATTACTGCTAGGGGTGAGATCAAAAACAGAGACGCACATAAGCAGCAGAGCGAGAATGAAATAGAGTTTGATATATCGACCAACCATGCTGCCAGAAACAAAGGCAATAGATGTAAAGTTTCGGCAACGTGGACTACTATTGTCGTGTTTTGGGGAACTATTAACGGCGACACAATTGCCATATCAAATTGCTGTAAAAAGTGGCTCGTTTACGGGCCCCTTAACACATCACCTTTTAATACATTTAGTATTGTACATTTTGAAAGGGGTTCATAGAAAATAGACCACATTGACGGAAGATGACTCACGCTGATTGTCACGGGTAATCGTCAACCTTTAACAGCAATAATGCTCAACGATTCAGGTAACAATTCGATCCTCTCGATGCTAGTTTTAATTGGTTCATAATTGCTAGCAGTGGCGACCGGTGACAATGAAATTAGGAAGTGCAAATAAAGACGTGCATTTTCCTTTTCGTGGTATTTGAAAAATCGGTAATAACCTTAGTGGTGTAGGTAGGCTTATGCTTAAACATAGAATGTGGGGGTTGAGGAACAAAATGACGCTTATAGCGTTTATTTGTTGCCAAAGTTACAAAGTTCAAGCCTCTGGTATGATGCAAAAAGCATACGAATTACAAAAATTACGTAATTAAAAAATTATATTTACAAACATTGTTATTCTTCTGATACCACTCATACCAGACATAAAATACAAACATTACCTCAGTTTTGGATATCACTGGAAGAATGCCCATCTCTAAGTCACAACATCATTAAATAATGCTTCAAATACATTATCATCACGTTACGTACTGTCACAGTAAGCTGCCGCTGCGGGAAGAAGTGTGTAAGGTCGTTTTTCTTGGTATTTAAAATGTTAGCAGACTGTCGCTCCCATCCCGTAGCACATTTTGCAAACCGATGGTCATTGGAGATAGCAGCAGCAACGTGGTAGTACAGCACATGTTAAAGGCAATTTCGGTACACAAAACTAAATCCGTCAAACCACCGGTTTGGGATCCAAGACGAGTGGTAGGTAGATCATCTTAGGAAAACAACACCGGTGGAATACAGCCTATACAAAACGTCTCGTAGGACAGCTACGCATCGGGACGAAGGGTTCATGACCTCACACTACTCAGTATAGTAGACAAGGGATTAGTGGATAAAGGTAACCACACAATTTTATGGCCAGTGTTTGGCGCAAAGACAGATACCGCCAAGCATCGTCAATCCGGATGGAAGCTAAGCGCTTCCATGTGTAGGAACATCGTCCCAGTATTCTAGTTACGGAAATTTGTCTGCATGTCAAACCCAAGGAGAGACGAAGGTAGGGATATTTCGGCATTATTTGAATATTTGAACATTTTGCCGGTTTGTACCTATTTGCCTATTATTGAATGATATTTGAAATTTAATAGTCTTCTGATTTCCCAGATTAACTTTGTTTGATTACCTACATGTAAAAGATTTTCGCATACCTATGCCATTTCAGTTGATTAATAATTACTCGTATTATGAATGTTCTTCTTCTTCTTCTTCCACGGCGCTACATCCCGGGGTGGGATTTGGCCTCCTCCACAACCACTCTCTACTCACTCCGGTCTCTCGCCACACTTCTCCAGTTACCGGGTCTTCCTATATGAAGCCAGTCCACTTCTACGGCCTCAGCCCATCTCCTTCTTGGACGGCCTCTGGGTCTCTTCCGTTGGGTAGCCACTTCGTCATGATCCTTGGTGCTCTAACTTCAGGCATTCTCTCCACATGTCCCACCCATCGTAGTCTTTGGGACTTACAGTATCTTACGATTGTTTGCTGTTCAATCAGCTCTTCCAACTCGTGGTTCATTTTAATTCTGTAGTTCCCATTTTCCAACGTGGGTCCAAAGATTTTGCAGAGTATTTTGCGCTCGAAGACAGCTAATTTGTTTTTCTCGTTTTGAGTTAAGCACCAAGTCTCACAGCCATAAGTGACCACTGGCCTTATAATCGTTTTATAAATTAGAAGTTTACTTCTTCTGCCTAGAATTTTCGACGTATTATGAATGTAAACATTTGAAATCATCACATCTGAAAATTTAAAATAACTAAGCTAATTAAAATATTTTCATAACTAATAATTCATTATAACAATATAATCGAATGCGACATACTCGTATAGTGAAAAGAGTAGATACCTAATAACAATATTATTACCTATATCTAATTGACTTTATTTATTTTCAGATGTAAACTATATCCCGAGCGAAGCACGCGAAACAGCTCGAATTTTACTTTTCTTTGATAAACTCTTTGACTCTGTCAACAGTAGTTTCGCAATTGCCGTCAAAGGTAAAGAATTACAAGCAGCCTTGACTGAAACGTCAAACCATTTAAAATTTTGGTCAGAGGCTATCGCCATACTCAGCTCTATGGATTTTGTTGATGACAATGGTAAATGTAGTAAGCCACCTTCCTTGGAGAACTGGAATTTTTATATTAAGGCATTACGAGATATATAAAGAGAACTGATGGGTCGCGGTTTCAAATCATTGCTTCTTCGGTATTTTAACCATGACTCCCTGGAGAACTTTTACGGATCTATTCAAAGTCAGGGGGTGCGTAATATTATGCCGACTTGCTCATGAACAACATGGTATCGTCTCACTCAGTAGGTTTGAATTGTGAGGAAGATAATGCAGGGAAATGTCTACGACCACTTAGAGCACTTCTGAGTGATCGACAAGACATTACACCTGCGAAAGATACATGTACAAATTCAGAAAACAACATTCTATTTTCTGAATCTACAATAATATCTGAGAGTATGACATCTTTGGAAGCCGGCAGCTCAACTTATGTTGCTGGCTATATAATAAGAAAGATACAAAAAAAATTTTTTTAAACAATGTTCTCTGTGCAATGCTTTTTCTTTTGGCGACCCTAATGCATCAGGCATGGTCATCATTACTGCTCGCGAATATTCCCGTCACAGAACAATTTCTGAGTTTCCTGATTCCCATAAACATTGGCTTCGATATCCATCTACGGATATTATTAATACCTTTAACCATATGAAGCAAATTATTAATTACTATTTAAAAAATGAATGTCACTCATTAGGTTTGATAAAGAAAATTCATTCTCAGATACTGCATGATGTCAATTTTGATTTTATTAACTGTCAAAATCATAAGGATGTTTTTATAAATCATATATCTTCATTAAGCATAAGGATTCTGTCACACTGGTGGTGTAAGGATGTGTGCCGAATACTGAGCGGTAGAAATAGCAGGTATAATGGCAATGATCCTGTTAAGTCTGCCGCCAGGGATCGCTTTACTAAGTATAATTATAAAAATAGGAAATATGTTTGTATTTGTATGGTATTATTTAGTTTATAATTATTTTTACTGTTTTTTTATTATTATTTATTTACTATTTTCTAAGGTTATCAATAATCATATCAAACTTTGCAAGTTACCACACAAATGCAGCTTGATTATAAATAATACTAATTTGAATTTCTCGACCTTAATAATATTCAGCTGGCTTCACTGTTATTCAATGTATTATTACAAACTTAAAGTTAATGAATATATTATTATGTAGGTACCTACCTACTTATACATAAAGATACAAATTCTCATGATTTTTGATAAATTTGATATTTTAAGGTGAGATACCCGGGGTTCCAGCGGCTAGCTCAGGTGTCCATCGAACCCCGGATTCACAAAAAAAAGGAACGATATATTTATGTTTGTGGTTAAATAAAACACTAAGACTTTCTTGTGCGTAACTTGGTATTAGGTATATATTTTAATCTTGAGTTTGACAAGGTTATTTTGTAGTTTTTTACAGTTACAGTCGTCAGTCCGTATCGTTTGAAAACCGGACGCTCACTAACTTTTTTCTCTTTTTCAAATCTCGCGTACCCATGCCGTTCAGCAAAAAGGACTCTCGTGATTGGCCAAATTTTATCGCGTATTTTATTTCTTCCATCATCATTTATACTTTTTAAAGTAAATTAAATGTATCTTAATTACACCTTCGCCCAATATGAGATTTTCACACACCGGACGAAGGCCTTTACTTATGAATAAAAAATACTTACGTGGTTAAGCAAGGAATCAGATTAGATGTTTTATGAAGCCGTTTCTAGAGGTCAGGGTTACGTTTCGACTTATAGCTACTAAATGATTATTTTACACCGGGAGAAGCCCGCCTGTAACAGGGGTGTATCAAAGGCGTACTTTAAATAAACTAATCTGTTCCTCAAAAAATCGATTGTCTAGCGATCATAATATGCTACTCTTTAAGAGTAAATGACATTTTAACATTTTGAACCTTTCTATTCGACTGCCTCATGTAATAACACACCAATTCGAAATAGTGTGTTTTATGTTTTTTGAGCTATTGTTGCATAGAAAAAAATACCACACCAGCCAATTTTTTTTTGGATTTTTTTCTCGAAAAACACCCAAAATACTGTTTAAAATAATACTCGTAAGTAGAGTTATGATTATATAACATTTTTGTAAAATCTTAAATTACATGGAATATTAATCCACTTGTAGTTGGTGTGTTATTACTCGGAAAAAATATACATGCTCCCTACACAAATCATTTTAGTGTATCATTTAACTATTATGTCACCGTGGAATATGACACTAATTCAACTTTCACCTTCAAATCTCGCCTTTATCAACATATAAAAACACTGTATTGAAAAATCATTATCCTTTGTAATGAATCGCACCTACTTTCATTATCACAAATTGCTTTTGTGACAGTAAAATTGTATTATTTTTGTTATTGTGTACAAATGACTAATTTTAATATTATTATTAATACTATCGGCCTATGGTAGGTACTATTGGAATTTGAATTTAAATTCTAATGGATTTAAGTTATGAACTATTCCATTTAATTAATATGTCGCCAACTAGATCTCGGCGAATATTACAATAAGCTCAAGAGACTAATAAAATAAAGGATGGAAACAATAAAAAAATAAATCTCCTATTTCAGACAACACATTTTTAGGTTATAATTATAAATGATTCAACCTTAAATATTCTGTCTGTACTATTGGCTCCTACAGGATTTTCAATGTTTATAATATTCTGTGTTTCGTAATATAAACTATAACGTCTTCCTATCATTAGTAAGCATCGTATAAATGTATATTTGCACCATTAGTTTCCAATTTACAACCTACAATAATTATTCTTCTTGTATTGATTCCATGACGACTTGTGATAAGTAAATAAGGTAATACTTGCCTATTTTTGCACATGTGTTGACCTTTTTACTATACTTTTATGATAAATATGGTAGTAAAAAAAGTCTAAAAGGTTTATTGCATGTTTGGGTGAAAATTGGATAGTCCAGGTTGATTTTATCCCCATCTGAAGACTCCGAATAGTCCTAGTGATCCTGGATTGTCGGGTTTTAGTTGTTCTTCCAGTGTGCCATTATGACGCAAAAATTTGGAGGAGATTTGGGAATGATTGATGATTTGATCGAAGAAATTACGAAATCTCCAGCAGATCTTACACAGAATGAAATATATCGCTCTATTTTAGAGCATAATAAATAACAGTATACTTCTGTCAGTACTTTGCCACCTTGAAACATAAATGCACTTGTAGACATCACGTCATCAGACATGACGTTGTACCTACTTAGTGCATCTGTACAAAGTATTTTCACTATAAATTGACACACTTGAATCGAGAAAAAGAAGACAGCTGTAATTTAAGACTTGTGTAAAAGGAAGAAAGCCAAAAAAGCATTCAATTCAGGTGAAGAATATGTGAATGAATATAAGAATATTTGAATACCATGGAAGCACTATGTAAAAATTCTTGCCAATTCAAATAAGTGCCCTAAAAATGAGTGAATCCGAACGTCAAGTTAGTTTTGATTCATTTTGTATTATTGGCAATCATGAGAAACAATGGGATTACATCTTACGATATGACAAGTCAGTGCAAAAGAAAACCCAAAAACTACCAGCTTCTTTAAGACGTTTAAAAGCACTTATTTATGGTTTGTCATGCAATAACGAAATAATAAAAGTATGTAAAACTATGTTTTTACAAACACTTTCAATTTCAAATATGTGGGTGGTGAGTGCTTTTAAAAAAAGGAAGAGTCAGAATTGCTATTGTATAGTCAAGGCAGGTACAACAACCGTTCTCATGCACTCAAGGAAGCAAAAAAAATAGTATAATTGAACATGTTAATAATATATTTCATAAGAAAAGAATCCCACTATGTTAGAAAAAATAGCCAAAAAGAATATTAAGACGAGAATTTGAATATGGTGAAAATGTTTCCCCAATATAGCATATGATTTGGATCAAAATAATATCAATTTCCAATTGCTACTGAACGCCAATATAAAGGCATATTTTTCTCGTATTTCTTCGTCTGAACAGGAACGGAAACAATAATTGAGTAAATTAAATATTTAATAAAAAATAAAGTGATTATCAGCAACATTTATTATTTACAGAACGTTCGAGAGAGATGAAACAGGGTGATATAAATCGTGCAAAAGAAAATCACATTACAACTGTTACAGCATTTTTTCATTTACAAAAGTTTTAACTGTGTCACAAAGTGAAGTATGAGTCTTTCATTATAAGAGAAAATAATATGCCATCTATAATCTCACTGTTCATGATAGGATGGCTATTAATTGTTACCTTTGGCATCTACAAACAGCTAAGTGAGGTGCGATAGAAATAAGTAGCTGCATAGAAGTATAGAAGTCTTATAAGTACTATTTTTACATATTTTAAATCTAATTTTAAGAATACAGTTGTGTATTATATGATAGTTTTCCTATACTTAATTTAAAAAAAAGTTTAATTTACATAACGTTTATAATGCTGCAACGTAATTTACGTAAAATATATAGGTAACAAACTATCCTATCATTTCTTAATTTATACTACCAATCATTATTATGTTGAGTGGAATATTCATTAAGTAACTTTGCAATTATTTTACTATAATATTATGTTCTGTAAAACAATTTCCTCAAACTGACTGAATGGTTAAAATACAGTTTATTGCGATAAAATATTGTTTAATTAAAAAATCTCTTCATATTCCATCAGAATATCTAAACATATTTTTGGTTTAATCAAATATCATCGAGAGAGAAAACACTAAGAGCACATAGTATGTCATTCCCCGTAAAAGTCAAAACAAAAATCTCTCTAAGTCGAGATATTTAAGATTATCTTTCAGAATTAGCATGAAAAAAAACACCATCTCAAGTTACGTGGTACTTTTTTTATGAAAAAAAAAATAATTACGTGGAAAAACACACCAAGTATAGATATATACACCCTCTAAAAATATATAAACGGGAAAAATCACACCAAATCTAGATGTAATATATTAGTTGTCAAACTTAACGTGGAAAAACACATTTAGGGTATTATTTCCCAAATTATTGTCTTGCAAAAGTTGATTGTATGCTTAAATGATACTCTATTTAAAGATATAAATTATAATTTAAATAATATTTGCACGTAATAAACGGCTTTTGCTACACATTTTTTTGAATGGTTTTTTTGCTCTCCTGAAAAGTTGATAATTTAGAGTTAGTGTGTTATTCCATGAGGTAGTCGATATTATCTATAAAATAAAACTACGTTAATTAATTTGTGTATTTAAATTAATATGGCGTTAATCGCCTATAATAAAAAATTTACCTATTTATTTTTGCAATGTTTTCCGCTCAGTTATCAGTGTACATAGTTTCAATATTGCATTGCAAATGGAATTCTTCCAATTAAATGCTATCTCATTTAATATAAATTAAGCCTTCAGTAAAATTTCTTGTGATTAATTGAAAAATGTTAAACCTTACTTTGATTTAAGATTTTATTGAATTTGTCATATCGTCGTTGAAACTAGAAAATTGTGTAACTCCGTTTTAATCGAAAATTGACTTTGAATGCCATCTAGTGGCCGTTGATAATATCTATCCGTCTTGCAAATTTTGTAATTCCAGAAAAATTGTATCATTGTTAAATCATGGATGATTTCACTCCAAAACCATACATTTGTATAGGAAACCATAATGTTTTTTGTCTCTCCTGTAAAGTAGTGTTTTTGGAGTTACACAATTTTCTAGTTTCAACGACGATATTACATTCTGTTTTCGATAATCTGATGATATTTTGTTGTAATATTATGTATTCATATTTTTATTTTATATGCTGTTCTGTGTATTTCAAAAAATAAAATGTCAAACATAATATTTTCTTGATTTTAATTCCCACCTAAGTCCCAGTCCAAGATTCAAACCATTTATTGAAAAGAAGACATCCAGTCCAAATTGGAGAGATATAGATAGAGAATGATTTTGAAACACTTCTATACATTGAAGTGGGGTATCTATAGTATATTAGTCTATGGACGGGACTCAATCACAGTGTTTCGGGATAGACGGGCACGTCCTCGGACGACGTGTCGAGACTTGACTTCATAATGGACTGATAAAAATTGCATCGCCATTAATAATGTGTTTTAACTTCGTACATTATCCTAGTTTTACTATCCACAAGATTTGTCCTCGAGAAAAATAGTTGAGTTTTCGTTCGTTCTCCGTCCAGAAAATGATTTTGTGTTTCGGTGTTGTATAACTTTCCTGTACTAATATACGCCATATTCTGGATTTCATTGTACAAACTCTTTTTATGTGCTTATTTTATCCTTTGATTTATTAATTATGAAAGGTTAAAATTAGGTGGTGCCCGCAAATTTATAATAATAGGTATTTGTTCTGTTTCCTTTTAGATGCACCACGATGATCAGTTCCCACAACCCTTCCATGTAATCTATTCCCATCTTAGATTTTTACACATTTTTAAGTCTCATTGCTCTGCTCGTTTCACGATCAGGGGCTCTATGTTAGAACTTGCGAGTGCAAGCTTCCCGGTCGAGATGACGTCATATGACATCATTATGACGTACTACCGGAGTGATAATAGCACTCGAGAATATTACGCTACTCCGACAGCGGCGCTATTCATTGTCA
The DNA here is from genome assembly GCF_057557595.1 of Rhyacophila brunnea. Taxonomy (NCBI): domain Eukaryota; kingdom Metazoa; phylum Arthropoda; class Insecta; order Trichoptera; family Rhyacophilidae; genus Rhyacophila; species Rhyacophila brunnea. The sequence goes on along the minus strand of NW_028232904.1, from coordinate 8,971,685 downwards.
CCATACACATATAGGTGTATCATAATAATATTTTCTATGGTTATTCTGTGCGCGGTCGGCATGCCTCGAGCGTGACGACACAATTACGTCATCTCGTCTGGTGCCACACGAGACGAGAGTTAGGAAATCGCGGTGCAGAGGTGGAAGGAGCCTGGATTAGCTGGTTACTTGTAACTTACGTTGCAATAGTGTTGTGCAACTGTTCTCTATGTTACATAATATAACAGCCATAATGAAAATAGTAAGAGATGTTGGTGAATATAATATTATAAACTTGCATTCTAATATTTGAGTCGTGTTTTGCGACCCGGGTTTTGCCTTTTGGCACTTCAGGCACTATGTGCAGTGTGACTCACCAATGGTAAATGCATACTGACAACGACTTTATAATATAGGGATGAGTCGATGTGTCTTATGGGGTGCCTAGTGATGATCGCTTTAAGCCACTTTTATTCAATTTATTTTACATATTGTGGACATTACAAATTATAAGTTTCATACGTTCACAACATGGCATGAAACAGTATTATAAAGAAGAAAGAAAAAGAAAAGGGATAAAAATGAAAATATAAAAAGAGAACATAATATAAACATACAAACGCAGTGAAAATACAATTATACATCTATAGTAGTCCAAAGAAGTACACCGAGTTAGCTAAGGAGACTCTATTTTAAGAATTTATAAAATAGCGTCTGCCTAAACTCACCCTCACGCAAGTGGAATATATCAACACCCGAAGCAATTTGGTTGAACATAGTTATCGCCCTCCGAATTGGCATTACCAGAGGCAGATTGGTTCTGCACCTTCGGAGAATAAACAACTGATGCTCCCTATTTCTAAGATAGTTATCAGGGACACACAGGTCAACACTGCCCAGAATGGCAGAGTTCTCATTTATAAGTCGAAAAAAATACGTAGCTAAATAAAAATCTCTTCTAAATTGCAGACTGCAGTATGTAAGCATACCTAAGAGAAAGTCAGTGGGATAAAGCCATGGATAGTATCCATACAACCTCAAGTAAAGGAGTCTCGAGAATTTCTTTTGAACACTCTCAACCATAAGGCCATACTTCAACTGATGCGGTGCCCAAACAATAGACCCACTCTCAAGCCTGCTTCGAACTAAAGTGGCTTTTTGAAAGAGGTAGGCTGTGGGAGTAACCATGCTTGTCAGATATATTTGCGGGAAATAAGAAGATAACCCAATATTACCACTGATGAATAGGTACGCTAAAACGAAAAAAATTCAAAAGCTTAATTGTTTTGTTATAATTAGTTCATAAAAATAAGCAATTAGTTTGAATTACTTATGTATTTTCCTAAGCAATTATAAACGTAACATACGCTCAAAATATTTTACCTATCATCTATGAAAATATCCGTTGTATATATATTATGTTCCATAACAATTTATAATTTAACCCCTAAAACTAGACATTTTAAAATACTTCTATATTTAAAACACAGACTTAGGTAGGTACAATATCAGATATCTAAATTGTCTAATGAGTGAACTGATAAATAAATAAAAATCACGAGATAAATTATTTTATATTTTTAACAACAATCAATACATATTTATGTGATTGAATTCCATAGAAATTATTTTTTAAACAATCTTCTTATTAATTATTCTGAATAAATGTGCTCTCGCGACGTAAGCGCTAACGAAACAACATGTACATTTGTATGCGGGACGCCAGACATTTTGAAATAATGAGAAAAAACTTCATATTGAAAAACCCGTCGATTCACGCGAAAATAATCCTACGCAAGCGAAACGCGGTGTGTTCTATTTTTTTAAACTTTCGAGAGATGCCATAGATGGTGCTTATTGAAATATGGGAAAAGATCGTAAAATTATGACAATTATACGATAGATGTCTTTGGGCATATTGAATATATTATTATTTGTGATTACTTATATAAATACGTCAACATGAAAATACAAATTATTTTTCTTAAGAAGGTAGGCTTTAAATAATCGCCTAGTATGGAGTCTTCGCCACTGAGTTTTACACACCATGCTATCCATTGAGTTAATATTTTTTATAAACGATCTGAAGATAGAAGCTAGTCACACAGGATCCACCCAAACGACATAGTGCAAGTGCATTTGAATCGGGAAATTTTGGATAGTATTGGGTTCCCCAAATTTCTTCATAACAATATTGCACTCGCCACTCAGGATCTTTTGTTCGAATATCGGAAGACCGTTTCCAGTTAGATGGTTGACTCAACATTATCAACGATATGTGAGAACTTCCTGGCTATCTGTATTTATCTTATATTTTCATCGTTGTTAGCGGTGATTATGAAGCCCATATGAGTGAAGTGGAAGGACACAGGTCGCAACTCAATCGGCAAAGCACATTGTCAGGAATATATCGTATTTTTTCAATGGTGTTATTATAATATACTACTCGAAATATTTGATCGTATTTTATGACAAGTTTGCAGTCTCTTTTGCTGTTTTATGTGTAATAAGCTATGGTAATAAGTCACCACTGAGTAAGAAGTAACAGGGATGTTCTACAAGGATTTTTTTGCATTGCACAAACCTCAAATTGTCAAAAATAGTTGTTTTAGATTTTTTAAACTTTATTATGAAGCGAGCGCCTCTTACGTTTTAATAAAACCGACACTGTCCCAAATAGCGAGGTCGGTTGAGACAATGGTCATCTCCTGCTATGCATTTTGTGATGATAGCAAGTAATATTTAGATCATAGGATTAGCAAGCCTGAAAGTTCAGAGGGTTTGAATGACTTCACCAATTTAACATAACATTAAAAAACATTATTTAAAAATATCATAGCGATAAATTTATTTATTTGCTATCATATATATTTACAGATATTGCTACTTAGTGAGATTATCCTAGTCAATGGTACGAGTTTTCCCTCGATCGTCGAGTACTTATAATGCGTTTATTATTTGTTTTTAATAATATCCATAGTGTCTATGTGGCACAGCGTGGATTGTTGGTCCACTTTTCTTGACGACGGCGTTGAAGCCATGGACATCATCAGCGGTGTAATCTACGACGCGAACTGAACCGTCTGGCTCCACCAAAGAGTACTGACCTGCAGATGGAATAATAGAAAGTTGATTATTACATCGATTGGTATGTTAATTTCTGCGAAGTTAATCGAGTGTCTTCGAAGAGAGCACTCGGGATTATAATTGGGAATTATTGAACTGAAATGCCGAATAGAGAAAGCCAGGGCTGCTTTAACACTACAAGGAAAATAATATGTAGTCACTACCTAAATTTGAGACTAAGAATGGTGAGATTTTATGATTTTTTGGTTCTATTATATGTAGTGGAGGCGTGGACACTTTCAAGAAACAACGGTAAAAAAAACTTGAAGTTTTCGAACTGGAAATACCATAATGGATATTGAGCAGGGCTCGAAATAGACCGGAACGCACCGGAGCGCCGTTCCTGTTCGTGAAATTCTAAAAGATACCGTTCCGGCTCGTGGATTTTTTGAAAATTGCGTTCCGTTTCATGTTATTGAGATAATATTGCATGTAGGTATGTAGTTTTTAAAGTTGTAAGAACTGATTCGTGGGAAAAAAAAGCGATGACAAATTTTATATATAATTTATTAATAATTAGTCCTACAAGGTCTATAATATAATATAAGCGGTTCGGACTTCAGATGTGTTTGCAAACGATTTTGCAAAAATGAGTAGTGTAACCATTTAAAAAAACTAAATTTTAATGTTGTATTGGGGGGGGGGGGTAATGTGTATTAGCGCAGAGCCCATTCAAGTATAAATGTAACCTTGATTATTAGGCATATCGCCCTTATGATATCCGAAAAATATTTAACATAATTTGATATTTTTGAATAATTATTCAGCGCTCCGGTTCGTAAGATTTTCTATTTCGAGCACTGATGTTGAGGTGATCTCGAGAATGAAAAAGACCAAATAAATGACCCGAGCATCATGCAGCATCTCGAGATATATCAACTTATGCATATTATTATTCAAGGGAATAATAAATTAAACACCCTGGCCCAAGAGCATCAAGAGACTGGTTTAAACTCAGTATTCCATCCCTATTATGAGCAGCGGCAGACAGGGTTCCATTATGTAAAGGATATGCCATAAAAAGAAAAAGTTACACTTGCACTGTAGTCCAGTCAATCTGTACTTTATGGTTGCAAAAGGTCGAGTAGAAGATTTTTTTTTAAATTTGTATATATGGTAATGAGTGACAAGAAAACGTATTTTGCCAATTCGGATGACTTAGGCACAACTTTTGGCGGGCAAAAAACCGCAAAATTTTCGGTGTTTTTTTGGGTTTTCGCTTATATCTCAAAAACGGTTGGTCGTAGAAAAATATTTTTTTGCACAGAATTAAAGCTTATTAAATTTCCTAAAAATATTTATATAACACGTTTTTTTCTATCTTTAACCGTTTATGAGATATTTGCTGTTGAAAACACGCGTTTTAGTAAAAATCAAACTTTAATGAGAAGAAATAAAATACTAATCTTAACTTAAGATTTTACAAATAAAGTATATTCATAGTTTTAGTAATGATTGCAAAACAAATGTTAATATGTACAGAATAATAATATTCACCAAACATCTTAATTGTTTAACCGTTTCTGTCGCTTTGGTGAGGTGGAGTAGGCAAAGGTTTTACGTCGTCAAAGTCTTGCAATGCAGCTCCAACGTCGGGATCATTATCCTACAAAACTATATATATATTCCATTAATTTGAAAAGAATGGAGAGATATTATATATATTAATTTCATATCATCCATTACCTGTTCATTACTGGGAAGTTCTGCTTGAGTATAAAAGTCATCTTCTTCAGCGGCCTCTTCCTCCAATCCAGAAAGATCTGCTACATTTTCACAATTAACTCCACTGCAGTTCTTGAAAATTGACGAACAGTTTATCCCTGATTTTCGACAGGTACATGCTTTACTGCACCCCTTCTTGCATGCACAAGAAAGTACTTTGAGTATTTTTTCAGGCGCATTGCTGGTTCGCTGCCACCACCAAACTTCTGGTTTTTTAACATTGCCAAGCCAAGTTTGTATTTGGTAGTAGGATCTCAGCGAATGGTGTCGCGCTGCGTCTTGAGTTGGTGGTAGTCTTGATAGATTAAATTTAATCTGTTTGACCGATTTCATGAATAGCCGATAACGCAGTGTCCGGTGTTTCCTCAGGTCTACAGGCATCACTGCACAACCTCATAAGTACCTGTTCTCCTGCTACAGCTATTTCATCAGTGCTGGCATCTGGATTGTTGAATACTGTGACCACTTCCTCTGAATATTCATCTCCAAAATACCACACAATTTAATCTTTCCATGGCCAAATAGCGAGGATGTTGTATCATACCCACTGAACGCGTGTGTGAAAAGATTGGTATGTGCGTCATATTTAAACGATTTTGTCGAGAACAACACATCTGGTTTACTTCCCTTTCCAGGTTTTAGAAAGAATAAGTTGTCCAAGAATTGTCCTCTTGCCAACATCAGTACAGGAAGGCCAATATCTTCACCTATTATTACTACGCTTTTAAATTCATTTGCTTTTGAAATGGCAGTAGTTACAATTAAAACATCGGCATCCTCTTCTGCCTGGTTCACTTTTATGCCAACCCGTGAGAAATGTGTTTTAAGTAGTGTTATCAAGCGATTTTTATTACTTCCATTGCTCAAAAAAAGTTCCTGGTCCACCTGATTGACAGTGTTTCCTTGAAACATAATTTCAGGGCATGGTTTTAAATTTATACGGCGTAATCTTTCTACAAACTTTGTCCCACTGGATGCAGCATTGGATGGATATCCGTCAAATACAACTTCAATTTGTAACTTATAATGTTTTGTCAAATATTCCGAATACATCTTCGCAATGTCACCAAAGCATGAATTTCGGGGCCAAACTACTTTATGTAGGAGATGTCCTCCGTCAATCACAATAAACTGATTGTTAATGTTGGTGCTGTGAGTCTCAATGCTGATGAAAGTAGAAATTAGAATGTGGCCCTTTCTACCACTCCCACTAACCCTCCCCCCACCCCCACGCACTATCTGGAACATTGGGCCCATTGACAATAAAGACTAGTTTGTAAACCCAAACTAATTAACTAATTAATAAACCCCAAATATTTTTTTTAATAGGTAACTAATCTTTTATTATTATATAAGTAGGTACCCTAATAATTTCAATTCTTAATAATTTTAATATTACTGACAATATTTTGAATCAGAAAGATATTCTTAAACCAATAAAAGGTAATTAAAGGATAATTTCAAATAACAATAATAAAAAAAAACCCAGCGAAATTAATGGACTTTATCTAACTAGTCACTCCATTACCTGTGGCCCAAATTCCATGAATGTAATAAGCCCACCATTACCTACCCAACCTATTTATTAAATGTAAAAATAAAATAATAATATTGAAATATAAGGTAATGAACTTTGTTTTTCGTCTCCTGCACATTACAGCAAATATATCATAAACGGTCAGAGATAGAAAAAAATATATTAAATAAAGATTTTAGAAAATTTAATAAGCTTTAATTTTGTATGTAACAATATTTTTGCTACGACCAACCGTTTTTGAGATATAACCGAAAAACCAAAAAAAACACCTACAATTTTGCGGTTTTTTGCCCGCCAAAAGTTGTGCCGAAGTCATCCGAATTGGCAAAACTCGTTTTCTTGTCACTCATTACCATATATACAAATTAAAAAAAAAATCTTCTATCAGACCTTTTGCAACCATAACGTATTTTTCGGTCTAATTTGACTGGACTACTGTTAAATGCATGCATTGTTTTTGTTCATATAACTTGTTTACCTTTTACGACGTCTCCATCTCTGACTTCTTGTTGAGATTTGATATCTCCCGTCTGGGTGTCTTTTACTCCATAGTTGTACGCGTATTTTGGGTGAGCCTGTGATTTAAAACAATTGTTATTAATAACTTAAATAATAATAAAGAAAAATACCAGGTAAGTACATATTATTACACAGCAAATAGGCACCCATTTGTATAAATACAAATCCACGGGTTGAGTATTAGAACCCGCAGCTGATCCAAGACCCACTATAATAAACATCAATGGTAGAACTAGTTATTGCTCATATTTCGAATGCAATGTTTTGTAAAAAAATATGATGATTGTTGCATATTGAAAAAAAAAAGACGAAATATGCAATCGTAATTCGCAATTACGATTCAGTGTCACGGATTGTATATACCGGGTAGTCCCAGAAGTACCCGATCTGACGTATATGTGGCAGTTGTTGTTTGAAAATAATAACCGTGCTAGAGTACCAACCGTATTAAGCTTAAGTTTGAAGTTTTACGACGCCACGTCGTTCAGTAATTATTGTTTGTCAGCCATCAACAGTGAACGCTATCAGTGAATTTGTAAACATGGAAAAAATTGGTCATCGTTATGTGATACAATACTTTCATTTGAAAGGCTTCAGTCCAACCAATATCAAAGCGGCGCTAGATTCTACTCTGGGGGTGTATGCTCCTTTGTCTACAATAGTAAAATATTGGGTGGCTGAGCTTAAACGAGGCCGGACAAGCTGCCAAGACTAACATCGCAGTGGTCGACCAAGTGAGGTGACCACGCCAGAAATGGTGACGAAAGTCCACAAAATGGTATTGGATGAACGTCGACTGAAATTGCGCGAGCTAGGAGACATGGTAGGCATTTCAAAAAGTGCTGTACATCACACATTGACTGAAAATTTGGAAATGAGAAAGCTGTGCGCAAGATGGGTGCCGCGATTACTCACAATGGAACAAAAACAGCATCGTGAGGATGTTTCAATAGAGTGCTTGGCGAAATTTCACAGCAATAAAGCAGAGTTTTTGCATCTATTCATAACCATGGATGAAATATGGGTCCATCACTTTACACCTCGGGCGAAGGAACAGTCAAAACAATGGACTGAAAGGGGAGAATCGGCTCCAAAGAAGGCGAAGACAGTTCCATCTGCAGGCAAGGTCATGGCGTCAGTTTTTTGGGATGCGCGTGGGGTAATTTTCATTGATTATCTTCAGAAAGGAAAACCAATCAACGCCGTGTATTATGCAAACTTATTGCAGCGTTTGACTGATGAAATCAAGAAAAACAACCGCATTTGGCGAAGAAAAGTTAAAGTTCGAATTTTCCAGATTTAGCCCCCTCGGATTATTTTCTCTTTCCAAACATGAAAAAATGGCTCGGTGGTAAAATATTTGCCAACAATGAAGAGGTGGAGTCTGTGGTTGATGGCTATTTTGAGGAGCTCGACGATTCTCACTATAAACAAGGTATCGAAGCTATTGAAAATCGCTGGGAAAAGTGTATCGACCTAAAAGGAGACTAGGTAGAGAAATAAAGAAATTTTTTCCCAAATTTTTTGTGTTTCTTTGTTAGGTCGGGTACTTCTGGGACTACCCTCGTACATAATAATATAGTCAGCCTTGGGCTGGTCAAAAATGCATGTTGTTTTTTAATATGTATTTGATTCAGTGCAAGGAGATAATGAGTTTCGCATTGCTTCCATTAGGATTGAATATAGAATTTTACTTTTTAAAATATAGTTTTGGAGATATCTCAAGGATAGGTACATTATTTTTTGTTAGAAGTCTGGTTATAAGACATAGACTACTCACATAGTGATCTTCTCCATATAATCCATGTTTTCCGTACGCATGTCCAACGGCGCCGTATCCTAGTCCTCCATATCCCAATCCATTAAGACTTAAGCCGTTGTACCCCAGTCCATTGTAACCTAATCCGTTATGTCTCAGTCCACTGTACCCGATGCTGTTGTATGCAAGGTCACTGTAGCCTAATCCGCTGTAGGCCGATAAATGATTTTTTATGAGTCCTAGTGAATGGTGGCCAACGTCTCCTCGTACAATGTTACTATGCGATACTGCAACTGCGTGGCCGTTAGACATTGCGGCTAATGCCACTACGCAGAGAGACACCTGTGAAATTAAGTAAAACATATTTATGAGACTTATGAGAGAATATTTTTAAATCGTCACTGTTCTGGCAGAAGAAACTAATTCGAAAAAATTACATATTGAGTTAGTTATACCAAAACGTTCCTTATTTCAAACTTTACCGTCTGGAAACCTTCTTAACCCATAGCTTACGGGCCGCACAAAATTGTGTTTTTGCTAATTACTTTTCAAATGCAAATTAACACGCTAATTACAAAATTAATTAAAAGGGCCCGTAAGCATTGTGTTAATAAATAAACAGTCTTTATTTTAAAGTCAACCTTTTTACGATTTCTTAATAAACTCACATGATAGACCATTTCAAACATTTTGACAACTTCAAAGTCAAATTACTCAAAACTAGTATTATCCAGTTAGTATGTACTGCCAGAACAGAGATGAAAAAATAATATTAGGGAACCGTCAAGATCCTTGCCGGATTGTAAAGCTGAATTCGTAGGATTACTGCCAAAAGTTGGTAGTTGGTTCGAAATCATGCTATGATTACTCTAAAATCAGGCCAATTAATGCCAATTTCTTCTGCATGCTCTATAATAATGAGATGACAATGATTTTTTTTCTGGCATACCTACAAATTTATTAGTGGCGAAGGGTGGACTGTTAAGATTTGATATAAAAGTGCACACTAAAATTTTTCAGTCATATTTATTTGTTTTCATTGAACTAAAAATACAATTTGCAGATTGTGCCAGTTAGTTTTTAAAATTCAATTAAACTCTGCCTAAACCAAACCATAATAATTTAAGTATGGTATGGGGACATCTGACAAACATAGTGCACACTTTTTCAGTCATACTTATTTGTTTTCGTTGAATTGAGAATACATATTACATATGGTGTTGATTAGTTTTTAAATTCATTAAGCCCTGCATAATCCAAACCATAATTATTAATACAAAAAAAAATCTATCTATAAAACATCTAAAAGTATGTAGATATGGTTTAATGTCATAATTTTAAATATTTATAGATAAACAAATACTTTTGACTATTATCTACTATGGTTTGGATTAGGCAGGGTATAATTGAATTTAAATAAACTAACAAATACTATCGACATAATATACCAGTATTAGTTCAATGAAAACAAATACGTATTACTGACAAAGATAAGTGTGCACTATTTATGTCGGAACAGCCACTTCGCCACTGATATGTGTGTCGCAACATTTCAAAATCAGCCAAGTCCACCTTTAGGTATTTTTGACTTTTTTGTGAATTCCTGAAGAACTACTGCTTTCTAACATTTCTGCATTATCAAAATGTGGAATTTATTAATTTTAAATATTCTATACTCGAAATAATATAAACTTTCACCCTTGTGACTGTGTATTTGACAAAACAAAAAGCTGTTTTTCTCCTATTCATCTATTATGGACTTGGCTGATTTTGAAATCTAGCGACACATGTATAATATATAAACACATAATCTATTGTTAACTAATGTAAATACCTAAATTATCGACTTAATAACTTTTGGCAGCAATCCCACATAATTAAAGCACAACCACTGCGTACCTACCTTTTAATTAATTTTTAATTACCACATCTAAATAACATGTTAATTGCATCTAATGGCCGTTTAACGAGGACACGGCAGCCGTGTCGTCTGCGTCGAACGAGTTAAATAAAAAATACTTAGAGTTATATTTAAAAATAAATGCTATACATAAAGTTATATCTCTATTTACCACGATTAACACCATTGTAGATTTTTGATTAGGTAACCAATGATGACTGTATTCCACCAAATATGTTGAACTACTGATAAAATTAGATTGATTTTATTTGTTTATATAGGTAGGTATCCAATGATCGAATAAAAGTGTAATAATATTGCATCCGTTAACGGCCCACGTGCTCGTCGTAGGTCAAAATTGAGTTTTTATTGTATTTTCAAACCATGATCCTGGACACTCCTTAAACGTTGTAGATAATCTATTTATATAATTTTGAAGCCTTATTATCGTTTATAGTTATTTTAAACATTTGATGACTGCATAAAGTATTTTTGATACATAAAATAGTATTCTTTTAAACCTCTCGCTCTAATGTTTTAGAATATAGTCATATTTCGGTACATAACTGTGCAGTGGTGTTAAGATTTTTTACGTTTATTAATTTTTAAACGCATTTATGAAACCATTGACAAACTATAATTGAAGTAGGGAGTAAAATGATATTAACGCGCGTGTTTGAACATGTACCGTTTAAAAAAAAAATAAAAAAAAATTCGGTTAGGTACATGTTCAAACACGCGCGTTAGCATAATTTTACTCCCTACTTTAATTATAGTTTGTCAATTTATGGCTACGGCCGTGTGTTGTAGCTTAACCACTAGGGAATGACAAAAGAAATGGCGTATTTCAAAAAAACACTACCTTATTCTTAGGTCAATAATTATTATAAAGCAATCATTATTCATAAGATGTTTATCACACTTGAATGGTCAAAGACATAGCTTATAATAAGTATCTTTAGAATCATCATCAAATGTGTTAATCTTGCCGATTTTTTGAATAATAAAATGCCTAATTTTTGTCAAATTTGGGATCACAGAGATTATCAATATAATTTTTTATCGTGAATATTTTACAAAAATTATCTCGTAATAAATTATACTAATGGTTTCATAAATGCGTTTAAAAATTAATAAACGTAAAAAATCTTAACACCACTGCACAGTTATGTACCGAAATATGACTATATTCTAAAACATTAGAGCGAGAGGTTTAAAAGAATACTATTTTATGTAACAAAAATACTTTATGCAGTCATCAAATGTTTAAAATAACTATAAACGATAATAAGGCTTCAAAATTATATAAATAGATTATCTACAACGTTTAAGAAGTGTCCAGGATCATGGTTTGAAAATACAATAAAAACTCAATTTTGACCTTCGACGAGCATGTCCCCCCTTAATTAAACGCATATGTGTGAACTAATTTTCACTTTTTACATGCACAATTAGAATTGCTAAGTATCATTTAACACGATTTAAAATCAGAAATTATAATCGACTCTGAAGGACTTACTTAATATAATTTTTGAGTGATATTATTATATAATTATTACTAAAAGGTATTATTTTGTTCGAACGATATTGGCACAGGAAGAAAGGCATGTTTAGTTGCAGTTTTAATTGGCTGCAAAAGGTCGACGGAATTCCTGCATACATAATATTATCATAAACGTCTTAAACTATGGAAGCATAATAATTGTACAAAAAAACATTAATTGCATAATGCTTGCCTATTTACATATATACCTTATTCACACAGTGATCATTCCACCAAAAAATATTATCGACAGTAATAGTTATATTGAAAACATAATATTATTATGATAATGTTGATAGATGGTATTGTCACCTGGACCTGGCAATACTTGCTAGTAATTTATTGTAATATTGGTGTATTCCAGCGATTGCATTTTACAGACCTACAAACTTATCTAAAGAATAGATGGGGAATCCACCGTCGAAAACTACCCAATCAAGTCTCGCAACTGGTCAGAATCTGACATTCGAATGACGTTTTCAAAATGGCGTCTATATGGTAGTTCGTAGTTCCATTTTTGGCCGTTCTTTAGATAAGTTTGTAGGACTGTACATGCATCTATTATCAAACAGTATTATTTCTTCTTTTTTTTTAATCAAATTTTTGGCAAAAAAACAGTAGGTATGTCTAAAATGCAACTAATTCATATAAATCGGTAAATATTTTACCAAAACGGCTGAAACACATCCAGTAAGATATTTATTAATTGATTGCCGTTGTCTTTCCAATTTCTATAAATTTGTTTAGTAGTTTAGTAGCTTGATTTGGACGAACGTTGGTGAGCAGGTATCGAAAGACCAATAGTTAAAGTTTGTCGTCATTAGTATGTCACCTCGTAGCATAGTGGATAATGCGCGGATTGGGGTGTAAACCCAGGAGATGCAGGGTCGATTCCTGTCGGATGTCTTACTTTTGTCAAAAAGATTTTTTCTATTGGTTATAATATATTTTCTCAGAAGTGTTTTTCAAAATTATGTACTTATGTTGTTTATGATAGTTTCAAATTGGCAATACTGCTGTAAAGAATAGTTTCTTTTTCAAATATCATTTTCTTTTGTTTTTTACAACAATTTTTCTTGTCATTATTTAACTGTCACACGTCATAAAATAATAATGCTATCTTGTAATATATAAACAAAAGCTTATTGGTCAGTAATAAATATCAATATTATATTATGTTTTTGAACCTAGGACTGTAAAAGCGACAGAAAGGCGAAGACTTGACGTAGTTGAAGTGTGGTGTAAGGACGCGGAATGGATGTTGAAAGTCTTCGAATTGGATGAAATTACGAGACCAGACATTCGTTTGACTGTGCCAGGCGCTGTAATTTTTGGCTTCACCGGGGAGATAGATGCCATGGTATTTGGACAGGTTGAAGAGTGTGAGAAAGAACTTCCTTCATGTGGATGTCGTAAATCATGAGTGCCAAATGGATGTCTGATTGCCAAGCCATGGAGAAACCCACGGATGCTACTGTCTTGGGTTCATTCTTCTGTGAATATTCTTCGCCCTTGATAAAAAAAAACTATTTTACATTTGTCAAAGCTGTTTCGTGTACAAGTCTTTAAAATTATGTTGATTTAAAAAAAATAGTATGTTTTGGATGATTAACCTTACTTCGCAATGTAAATATGTTTTTGCTGTATTTAAAAAAAACTATTGTGTCAACCATGACCCCCACTGGGGGCCTGGGCTCAACGGGGGCCCGGCGTGATGGGTTGACTAGTTGCCTAGATAACTGAAATAAACACATAGCACAAATTTGCTCCAATAGTAAAGAAAAGTCGTCTGCGCGTTATTTAGTTGCATATTAATATTTTAAAATATGTTAAAATACAATAAAATCGCTAAAATATACGAAGAAACCTACCCTTAATTTTATCTCAAATACCGTTTTGGAAAACGCTACTATAGAGCGTAATAGCGCCTGTACATGTGCATGAAATTACTGTCGGCAATCGTGGTTATTTTAAACAATCACGACAATAACTGTTTACACGTAAAAGTGCTGACTGTCTCTCCAATCTAATTCTTCAAGAGTAAGCGAGACGCGATGTTGTCATTTTATACTTCTATTTGACAGGACGTATTGAAAATTGGTTAACCTCAAATGAGTAGTTCGTTATTTTGCCGACAGGTTCGTTATTATCGTTCTACTGCGCAGGCGCAGATCTTACTTGCGCGTAATAAATCATCACAATTCAGAAACTTCCAAACTTGTTTGATTCAAGCACGCAATCTTGCCAACTGCAGGATAATACATGTTTCCTCATACATTTTCTTACTGTGCACAGTAAATCCATAAACGGGGTATAACACTGCCTTTAACCTTAGTGATAAGTAGGGGCCCGCCAAAGATCCTGTCCTAGGAGTCCACTTCAGGATGTGGAGGCCATGGTGCTGATCCAATAATTGTGGGAAAATAAGATGTTGCGGACACCATTATGAATGGTTCGAGTCTACTCGTGAGTTATCTACCGACGTCTTCATTCAAGCAAAAAGATTTTTTATCTGTATCTTCTTTTGCTATATGATGTTTTATTACAGTGATCCAAGTATAAGAATCTTTGCCGTTTTATTGAATATTTGATAATGCTGTGAATCGAAATAAAGTTGGAGACAAATTGACACTACTCTGTCATTTGATGTAGGTAAGTGATATGAGTGATTGAACATTCTGTATAATCTCGGAGAACCCTACCTTGATGACACACTAAGGTCCAGAGAGATACATACAAAATACACGCGTAAGTAATGAGAATGGCATACCTAAGCAAAGAACTGCCTATCTATACGAAAGCTCAAATGGTCGCCCCTTACTATTTGTGGGTAGGGTAGCGGATAGCAAGGGCTATCTTAAACGGTTACATGCAAACAAATCCTTTAATAATTAACTATTTATTTTATTTAATGAATAATTCACAAGATTTAAGAATGTACCATTCTGATTATTGAACATACATAATTTTGAAAAACACTTTCTGAGAAAATATAATATTATAACCAATAGAAAAAATCTTTTTGAAAAAAGTAAGCCACCTCGGCAGGGAATCGAACCCTGCATCTCTTGGGTTTACGCCCCGTCCGCGCATTACGCGAACTGATTTATCCAGCTGTTGTCAACTTGCTTGAGCTATATTTCAGCCTGTTGCCATTTCATCTGCTTAGCGACCATTGGTTTATTTTGTGGTCTTTTCGTATCAAGGCCAACATACACATTTCCATGCCATGTTGCGTTACTCGCAATCAATTATTATATTACGAGTTCAATGTTTCCCGCGAAGGTCGCGGCACAGAATTACGGTGGTAGTGCTAGTTATTGATTCATGCCCCCCACATCTTGAAGCGGGCCCCCAGGCCAGGACTTTTGGCGGACCTATCGCTAACGTTAATGGCAATCTGTCGCTCTACAGTAGCGTTTTTCAAATGGTGTTCGAGGTCAAATAGCATTCAGTGTATTTTTAGCGATTTTTTTAACATATCGAATTATGGAGTTGTAGGTTATACACACAACAATCAAAAATTGCATCGCACAGCTATATATTTTAAAATGGTAATAACCCCAAAGTGAAATAGCGCCGTAGGCAACCTTTTTCACTATTAGAGCGAATTTAAGATGTGTATTTATCTCATTTATCTAGTCAACCCGCCACGCCGGGGCCCCCCTTGAGCTCGGGCCCCTAGACTAGAGCCCTGTCAGCTCTTACCTTATGGGGCCATGTATTCATTATCTTCGAATGCAATGCGGTATTCTGTTCGCAATACATATACATCGCATGATTGGACTGGTGTATGTTTCAGTGGCGAATTTTTGTAGGCTGTTAAGATCTGGCATAAATAGTGCACACGAAACTTTGTCAGTCATAGGTATTCGTTTTCATTGAACTAAGACTACTAATTATTGTGGATAGTGTTGGTTAGTTTTAAAAATCAATTAAACCCTGTCTACGCCAAATTTGGGTTCTGTGATATTATAACGGCGGCTAGTTCTTTACAGACATCCCAGTGGTGCGATTCCAACACCTTTGCCATAGGAGTCAGTTTCAAGTATCCCATTAGTATGCGGCAAGCATCATTCAGGTATGTAGGTATTCACCATTTGGCTAATGACATCTAGAATAATAGTAAATAGTATAAAGTATTATATATCATATTATCCTACTTATATTATAGTATAATAATATTATAAATATCGTCATCATCATCAGCCTGAATCTATCCAGTGCTGGATGAAGGCCTCTTCAAGCTGCTTCCACTTCTCTCGGTCCTGTGCGTTGCGTTGCCACGTACTTTCGCAGAACTTTATCATTTCATCGATCATACCTTGCGGTCATTTTGTACCTTTTGGATACCACTGGATGACGAAATTTGTCCAACAATTGTCTCTTCTTCGAGCTATGTGTCCAGCCCACCTTCATTTGAGGCATTTGATGTACTCTATCACATCGCAAACCCTTGTCTGCTTCCTTATCCACTCATTCCTCTTTTTGTCCTTTTGCGTTATGCCCAGCATGCACCTCTCCATACCACGTTGTGCTACTCTAAGTTTCTGGATCTCTATTTTACTTAGGGTCCATGTTTCACACGCATATGTGATTACGGGGAGCACACACTGGTTGAAAACTTTGCGCTTTAGGCACAGTGGAAGGTCACTTTTGAAGACATTATTCAGGCGGCCAAAAGCACTCCAACCTAGCTTTACTCTGCGAACAATTTCATCAAATATAGTAATATCTAGTAATCATCTATAATACCATCGGATATATTAAAATTGAAAACACCAAACACCAGTCATATCAGTGATTTAACTCTATAGACAGGCACCAGTCCATTTTGAAATATTTTTCTTATTGATTTTTAATGCGACGTGACAGGGTGGGGTTAAGAAAAGGTGCCATACCTAGTACATAAGCTATACAGCTTATCGTAGCGTCAACTATGGAATACGTACTTTGTCAGACACATTCCCCATAACTAGATACTCCACACTATGAGTCCAGCATTTACCAACTGGCCTGGAGGTATAACGAAGGGTATTCACTTACTAGTAATTACGAGCTGTCACATCCATAAGGGGTTATTGATCGCGCGTGGCTTAACTTTCGTATTTATTATGATCGTTATTGTTCGTTTGTGTCGTCCGCGCCGTATTGTCTTTTAGACATGCCGCATCGGAATATTAAAGCAAAAATTGGATGCCTCATGGGTCTTCCAGTGGCCACGTCTTGCGTGTTGTAAAATATTACGAGAAGTGGAGCCGACCCCTTCGTAGGCTCTTCGACAACCAAATTATCCAAACGATCCTCAGTCATGAGGTCCTGCCGAAGAATAAGAATAAATAATATTCGATTCACCTATATTTTTTTATTACATTATTTGTATTTTTTCGTTTGTGTGGGGGAGGTCTGCATTGGAGCCCCCCCACCCCTTGTGTGCTCGTCTGTCTATAATTATCACGATCTGTCCATATTACAGGTGTCAGTCGTGTCATTTGGGCAGGCATATTTGTGCCTTTAAGATTCGATTGATTAAAAGATAATAAATTGTATCTTACGATAAAATAGCACTCAAGCCGACTATAATAATGCAAGCGAGAAAAAGCTTAATTATTATTAAAAGTTCTTTATATTTTAACACATTGCTAAACCCAGAAGTTTTGCAATGGACTAAAGCCTTATTCTATACCTACATACTTACCCCACAGAAAGTGATAAAATATTCACAGCAAATTATAATAGCATATTAATTATTTTGAGAATTTTTTGAGAAAATATTTGTGAATATAATATTTCGATTGAGATCTGGCATAATATAATTTATTATCCAGCGAATCAATGTCGAGGTTTCTTGTTTTACCATGCGTCGATGTTTCAAATAAAGCTCTATCTACTCTTGTCAGTGACGTCCCTAGACAAAATGCCGCCCTTAGGCAGCGCCAAATTGCCGCCCCATTTTTTATACAGCAATTTTTATCATCCTTTCATGACTCTAATATCTAAAAAATGTGTTGTATGAATACATTACTAACAAATTATATACCGCTAAAACATACAAAATTAAATTTATCAATATTTTTTTACGTTGGTAATACAGTGACTTCTCACATGTCATTTTTGCGATACATTAATTTGCTCTGTCTTGAGGAATTAAGATCACTGGTTAACAAATCATACTGTAATTATTCGCAAATCTGCACGTGTCGTTAATGGTCACCAAGGACGTCGAAAAGCAACGGAAGCAAACTAAACATCGCGAACACGACAAAAAATTACAGTCCTGTTAAAAATTTCATGTTACATTTTGTGTCCAACCAGTGAGCTGAATTTTTTTAATGGAAAGATATTTTCGTTGTCACCAAGATTATTTAGCTATTTTTATATATACAAAATGATTATCTTCGGTTTGCCGCCCTTCGAGTAACTGCCGCCCCCAAGCGACGCTCAATCTGCCTACCCCCACGGGACGTCACTGACTCTTGTCCCATGTTTAGGTGCTCGGTGTTTGGTTCATCAAGTCAAAAATTAAAACCCCGATTTCAGTTCTAGATTCCAGTTCATTAAAACACCTAAATTCATATCTACCTGCCTAATATAGTTATTTTATGGATATGTTATTTATTTCAATATCGATAGGTACCATAATTTGTTGGCTTGCAATACTACGTCTGAATGTAGGTATAATGACAAAGTAATTATTATTTTTTTGGAATAAGTGACTAAATCATGACATGAAAAAATGAAAACCAAACATAATAGAATAATGGAATCATTAGAAGCCCGTCATTTTTGTAGGATTGCGGTTCTGGTTACGAGTTTCGAGATTCTGAACCATACGATCCGGTTCTCAGGGTTCGATTGATCGGTTACTTACATGCTTACAGCTATGCCATCGTCTGGATCTGAACCTTTCATTGTGTCAGGCTTATCAGGCGTCATTAGGCAGGGCTGTGAGGCTTATCAATGCACTCCCCAGAGACTTTTTATTCATTTGCCCTGTATTTTGTTTTTGAAAATTTAACATTATTTTTATTTGTTTTTCTCCGTATTCTGAGAGTAATATTTGCTTTATATGAAATATGAAACACCTTGCTTGAGTTCTTTTAAAATTTAAATATTAAGTATATTGTGAATGTTCTGTTGTTTTTAAATATTATACTGTGAATGTTTATACACCCACGGTGGCTGCGCGGTTTAAGCGTTGGACTAAAACGCCGTGGGTCCCAGATTCGAATCCTGGGTCTGGCAAGTACACATATTGTTTTTCAATTTGTGTGTGAGTCAGGGTATGGACTTAATAGGTTGAGCAAGAGGCTTACACCCATTTCTCGTAAAAAAAATCTGTTAATACAAACCTCTACTCTGTGGAGGCCCATATGATTCTATTAGGATCGGACATGGTCAGAATGAAATGAATGTTCTGAATTTTGATTTTTTATGAACACAAAATTTTGTTTTAATAAAATAAATAAGCAAATAAATAAATCATGAAATATTGAATACAGCTAACCCTTGCAATTATCATCGTAATCAGAGCTTTTAACTTTTTTTTGACAATATCCGATCCTAATAAGATCATATGGGCCTCCATATAGTAAAGGTTTGTATTAACAGAGTTTGTTTTTATGATAATAATGGATGTTGAAAAACAATATGTGTATTTGCCAAACTTTGGATTTGAACCTGGGATCCACGACATTATAACTGACACATAAGCCGTATTCTTAACAATATATAATTAGTGATTCGAAGTATCGAATAAACATAAAACATAACATTTTTATATAACGGATATTTACTTATCGGTGGGACAAAATAATAGAAAGGGGCGTTTTATATACACATGTCCCCAAAGTATTAGCATTTACCTATATTTTGTCATTGCAACCTCCGGGCCATTCCTCCTCTGATGGTGAAAGACAATGTACAGATTATAGAAGTTATAAAAAATGGTCCGTGAATTACGCCGGCTATATCTATTTTACATTGCAAAAAACACAAAAAGACTTTGAAATATCATCGCGATGTAATTATTTATATGCTTTCATACATCATTTACACAAATAGTTTTATTACCTAGATGAATTTATAAAATATTATTTACAAATATCATGCATTAAATTATCTTAGTCAATGTCAGTTTGCAGTTCTTGGTGGGTAGCTATATTGATGAATTATTTTAATAATGTCCATAGTGTCTATGTGGCACGACGTGGATTGTTGGGCCACTTTTCTTGACGACGGCGTTGAAGCCATTGACATCATCAGCGGTGTAATCTACGACGCGAACTGAACCATCTGGCTCTACCAAAGAGTACTGACCTGAAAAAAAAATAGCCAATATTATTATAACGTATTGGTATTTGGCTATAAGACAGTTACTAGTTATGTGGGACTTCAAATAATCTCCATATTATAATAATGTTAAAACGTATAAGGGTAGTTTAAATATATATTTTTTAAAACAATATTGTGTCTATTTAATGGTGTTAACTGTCAATTCTTAGTGGAAACACATTGTTTTACATAACATGTACCACATGTAGTGTATTTGGCTGTTAAATTCATGTTATGTCCATGGATGTT
The DNA here is from genome assembly GCF_057557595.1 of Rhyacophila brunnea. Taxonomy (NCBI): domain Eukaryota; kingdom Metazoa; phylum Arthropoda; class Insecta; order Trichoptera; family Rhyacophilidae; genus Rhyacophila; species Rhyacophila brunnea. Next base: position 8,951,014 of record NW_028232904.1, on the reverse strand, counting down.
TATATTATCATGATAAGTCTTTGGGCGGAATTAGTGATGTATTCAATTCTAGCTATGTAGTCTCAAGTGTTTTGGAGGGGAATGGGACGATTTGGCACCGCGAACTGGCCTCCGCCGATTGGCCTCCGGTAATTGGCCGCCGGTACAATCGGACGCCGGCCCAATTGGACGCCGACCCAATTCGACGCCGACCCAACTGGCCTCCGGGAGATTGGACGCCGCACAGTTGAATTAAATGCGCAAAGGAATAGACGTACGTTACGATTTGTTGGAGTAAATAAGCAAGTCAGTTTAATATGCTTCTATCTTCTCAGTAGGTGTACCTTATACATTTCGCGCTTGACACATTTTTAATATAGATTGAGAAAAATTATTATGCCTGATGATGTTTATTAAAAGAAAATAATTCTTCCCTCGCTAAAACTTAAAGATGTGCATAATCAATTAATTTATTGTCTATACATGGGTACTTATTTATATTAACAACAAATATTTAAAATAATATTAGATGTTAGAATGAAAATTACATTATATTTCAGCGTTTTATCGACTTATTATTATAATAAAGCTTAAATATGTATATTATTATACATAAATGCGTATTTTAAGATAGTATGAAATTACAAACAAAATATTAAGTAAGTTATCTGCTAAGTATAAATGTTTCAGTAGTTTGATTGATAAACTACTTAGGTACTTGATGCCGGATGAAATTCCGAATGCTGAAATCCCGAATGGCCGAAATCCCGAAAAATGAAAAAATACAAACATCAATAATTGCGCAATTTTTGCAAGAGAGACAAAAACCCATTTTTTGTGGAAATATAAAAAATGTAAAATACAAACATCAATAATTGCGCAATCGTGAGCGCAATTTTTGTAAGAGAGACAAATCCCATTTTTTCGGAAAATGGGTTTTTCTGATTGCGCAATTTTTTTCAGGAGAGAATTGTAGAACGAATGGATTTTGTGCATCTTACAAAAATTGCGCAATTCACGATTGCGCAATTATTGATGTTTGTATTTTACATTTTTTTATATTTCCACAAAAAATGGGTTTTTGTGTCTCTTGCAAAAATTGCGCAATTATTGATGTTTGTATTTTTTTTATTTTTCGGGATTCCGGCCATTCGGGATTTCAGCGTTCGGGATTTCGATATTCGGGATTTCGGCTTTCGGGATTTAGGCTTTCGGGATTTCGGCCTTCGAGATTTCGTCCGGCACCCAGTACCTAAGTAGTTTATCAATCAAACTACTAAAACATTTATACTTAGCAGATAACTTACTTAATATTTTGTTTGTAATTTCATACTACTCGTATCTTAAAATACGCATTTATGCATAATAATATACATGTTTAAGGGGGGACGTGCTCGTCGAAGGTCAAAATTTAGTTTTTATTGTATTTTCATACCATGATCCTGGACACTCCTTAAATGTTGTAGATAATCTATTTATATAATTTTGAAGCCTTATTATTTTTTATGGTTATTTTAAATATTTGATGACTGCATGAAGTATTTTTGTTACATAAAGTAGTATTCTTTTAAACCTCTCGCTCTAATGTTTTAGAATATAGTCATATTTCGGTACAGAACTGTGCAGTGGTGTTAAGATTTTTTACGTTTATTAATTTTTAAACGCATTTATAAAACCATTAGTATAATTTATTACGAGATAATTTTTGTAAAATATTCACGATAAAAAATTATTTTGATAATCTCTGTGATCCCAAATTTGATAAGAATTAGGCATTTTATTATTCAAAAAATCGGCATGATTAACACATTTGAAGATGAATCTAAAGATACTTATTATAAGCTGTGTCTTTGACCATTCAAGTGTGATAAAAATCTTATGAATAATGATTGCTTTATAATAATTATTGACCTAAGAATAAGGTAGTGTTTTTTTGAAATACGCCATTTCTTTTGTCATTCCCTAGTAGTTAAGCTACAACATACGGCCGTAGCCATAAAATGACAAACTATAATTAAAGTAGGGAATAAAATTATGTTAACGCGCGTGTTTGAACATGTATCTAACCGAATTTTTTTTTATTTTTTTTTAAACGGTACATGTTCAAACACGCACGTCAATATCATTTTACTCCCTACTTCAATTATAGTTTGTCAATTTATCGCTACGGCCGTATGATGTAGCTTAACTACTGGGGAATGACAAAAGAAATGGCGTATTTCAAAAAAACACTACCTTATTCGTAGGTCAATAATTGTTATAAAGCAATCATTATTCATAAGATGTTTATCACACTTGAATGGTCAAAGACACAGCTTATAATAAGTATCTTTAGATTCATCTTCAAATGTGTTAATTTTGCCGATTTTTTGAATAATAAAATGCCTAATTCTTGTCAAATTTGGGATCACAGAGATTATCAATATAATTTTTTATCGTGAATATTTTACAAAAATTATCTCGTAATAAATTATGCTAATGGTTTTATAAATGCGTTTAAAAATTAATAAATGTAAAAAATCTTAACACCACTGCACAGTTCTGTACCGAAATATGACTATATTCTAAAACATTAGAGCGAGAGGTTTAAAAGAATACTATTTTATGTAACAAAAATACTTCATGCAGTCATCAAATGTTTAAAATAACTATAAAGGATAATAAGGCTTCAAAATTATATAAATAAATCATCTACAACGTTTAAGGAGTGTCCAGGATCATGGTTTGAATATACAATAAAAACTCAATTTTGACCTTCGACGAGCATGTCCCCCCTTAAGCTTTATTATAATATTAAGTCGATAAAACGCTGAAATATAATGTAATTTTCATTCTAACATCTAACATTATTTTTAATATTTGTTGTAAATATAAATAAGTACCCATGTATAGACAATAAATTAATTGATTATGCACATCTTTAAGTTTTAGCGAGGGAAGAATTATTTTCTTTTAATAAACATCATAAGGCATAATAATTTTTCTCAATCTATATTAAAAATGTGTCAAGCGCGAAATGTATAAGGTACGACTACTGAGAAGATAGAAGCATATTAAACTGACTTGCTTATTTACTCCAACAAATCGTAACGTACGTCTATTTCTTTGCGCATTTAATTCAACTGTGCGGCGTCCAATCTCCCGGAGGCCAGTTGGGTCGGCGTCGAATTGGGTCGGCGTCCAATTGGGCCGGCGTCCGATTGTACCGGCGGCCAATTACCGGAGGCCAATCGGCGGAGGCCAGTTCGCGGTGCCAAATCGTCCTAGACCCGTTTTGGAGAGCCGATCTATTGGATGACTTACAATTTATTTTATGTCTAAACAATAAGAAGTGGATTTTACCCTTAACAACATCACCATCTCTGGCTTCTTGTTGTGACTTCACATCTCCTGTATGACTATCTTTTACTCCATAGTTAAACGCGTATTTTGGATGAGTCTTTAAAAGAAAAAAAAATATATATTTATTTTATTGTAACAATCGCAGAAGGATTTCGTAATTTCTCTATGTACAGTGCAAATAGTTGATTAGTTTATTAGCAGATAATAATATATGCATTGGAATTCATTTATATATATACTACTTACATAGTGATCCCTTCCATATAACCCATGTCCATGTCCAACGCCTCCATATCCCAATCCATTAAGAGACAAGCTGTTGTGACCCAGTCCATTGTAATTTAATCCGTTGTACCCAAGACCACTATAGTCTAAGCCGCTGTGTCCCAGTCCATTGTAGCCCAAACCGTTATAGCCCAGTCCATTGTATCCAATGTTATTGTGAGCGAGTCCACCGTAGCCTAAGCTGCCGTAGCCTAAATTGCCGTAGCGTGAGCCGCCGTAGCCCAAATAATTGCTAGCGAGTCCCAGCGAATGTTGGCCAACGTCTCCTCGTACAATATTACTGTGTGAGACTGCAACTCCGTGACCATTGCACATCGCGGCCAGTGCCACGACGCAAAGAGACAACTGAAAATATATACAAAAACAACGTATTATTATATTTTTTCTATTTAGCTACAATAGTAAAATCAAAATGTGAAAGCAATGAGGTAATTTTATGTGTGAAAGAACCAATACTTTTTAGAGGCATAAAAAAAATTTAGTGTTGAACCACATTGTTTGGGATCTTCTATATATTTCTATTCAAAATTTATTAGATCGGCAAGATCGAACTCACTTATTACTTTTACATATTCGCAAGTATTTATTTGTTTAATTTATAATATTTATTTAAACTCAATTTTTAATATGTCCAATTTATCTCTCTTTTCCTTTCGCACACATTTTTTTGACAACATACGAAATACATAATTATTTGAAACAATCCCAGATATATAATAGTACCTACATTAGAAAAAAATATGTTTCTGACTTTATGTAGGTATAATAATCAATATAACATTCTTAAATATTGTGTATATTTCAATTAATAATACAATAATTAATAGCAATAATATGTTGATATTTGTAGATGAGCTAATTTAGATTTGTAACAATGGCCATGATTACAATTTAGATATTATACATTCTTATACAAATTCATCGGTATTCATCTGTCAACAATCGAATGATATCTGTATGAGAAGACCTAGATGTCTATGAGTTGGGCCTATTTAGTATTTATTTTACAAACTACATCCACTGGGAAATATTATAGTAAATAATGACGATTTACCATAATGAACACCATCGTTATGGTAGTATTGTTGACTAAACTCAAGACCTGATTGGACTGATCACTTGGTACAACTGATGTTTGTACTCCTCGAGGAGTGGGCTTATATACTCATTCGATTGCTTTTCTGTTTCCGTTATTACAAGAATTTACATCAGTTTCAATGCCAACAGAAATGTGCGTAAAAGTTGATGAATACACATATTTTTAGCAATTGCATTTATTAACATGATTAATATCGAATTGAATGCCATACCTAAAAATAAATGGCAAACACTAAACGCCTAACAAAGATACCTACACGGTGAGTACCTACATGAAAAGAATAATAATTCACATTTGTTCAATAAGGATTTGCTACTTTTCAGTTCTTCACTGTGGTTTTGCGTGTTCTGTTAGCTTCATTTCCCACTGTCTCATACATAATATTATGTAGTTAATATGTTGCTAATATCCTTTGAGAGTGCACCTATATGTCGGTTGGAAGGTAAGAGCTTTTGTAGATGGCCCGGCTCTCACTCGAAGCAGTGTGCCATTGCAACTTGGTTTCCACAACGGAAAATCATGTTAAGTCTCTTTATAATCAAACTAGCTTGATCAAAATGTCACAAACATCAAAATATACACCACGCACACTCTAGTGGGCATCAACCAAGTTTTTCTTGTGGGTCACTCTTTGCACAATATTGAAAGTAACCTACCCTTCGTTACGCCACGTTGAGGAGTGTGGATACGTGGCGGTTAGTGGACGGCAAATTACCTTACAACTTGCAAAAAGAACTCATTTTCAGAATTAAAATATATGGATCGAGGCCCACCTGACTGAGAACGCACCGCTTTCAGAAATCAATTCGGTTTCAGAAGAGGCAAGAAGCCATTGTCCTTAAATGTCCAGGTAGTAGTCCAAAGTAAGTACGCGGCCGTCCACACTACATGGAGGATGGGGGATACTAGAGAATACTAAAATCATTAAAGTTAGTAACCTTCCTTGGCGTTCGAATGTATAATATGTTAAATTTCGATTACCTTCAATAAGAATCATTTATTTTTCTTAATTTTCTATACTTCTTTCTCCCATGGGCACTTTTTATTAAAATAAGTCTCGGTAAACTCAGTCAACGCACACTTGAGTGCGTGGCGACCTGAGTCTTCGGCATCTGCTCCTGAGATATTCCCAGGTGTAAACAACCGCTGATGCTTAACATCCAGACGTAGGGCTTCGTGGTACTTTTGATTAAGATCCAGTATGGAGCGGGGTGGTTGGTTTGGAGGAAAGTATTAGATAGGTAAATGGAGCAAAATTCAACTTATTGCAGAATATCTGGTTGAATGGTAAAACCGAATTCCATCTGTTCAATGCTTGTATTCTTACAGTGATGGTTAGTATTTAGTATGTAGTTAGATGACAGTAACCTTAAAGGGGAATATAGGAAAATGCATCCCTCGGTTAAAGCAAAACAATATTGGAAATTTTAAACACTATGCAGTAAGTGCAATATTCTTACCCAAATTAACAACATGAATATTGAATGTTTTCAGCAGGGAATAGAAAAATAAAGTGTTTTGCCTTCTATATGGGCTGTTAGGAGGTACATTTGTGGATCGTAGAGAAATGGATTGAACTTAAACACGTTGTGTTAAAGAAAATGTTATTTTCTTATTAACGTCTGTAATATGATATTCATAAATACTCCTTCGCGTAAACGATACTATGAGCATTCCATATTGGAATATTGCGTGTAGAGACCTGAACATTATTAAATCATAAGTCAAAACTGACTACTAAGCCCTAGTCTATGCCGACCGGCTTTCGGATTTTTATGTTATTAATCTGTCCTGTGGTATGTGGACTGCAGACATCACCGGAGCTGCCGAATCTTCACTCGACCGCTGCATACCAAATCCTCCCGGCCAGTCGCAACTCGCAGTGGTGGACACTGCATTCGTCGGACCTGCACGCAGGGCCCATAAATTGATATGCTTGCAGCCATATATGACTCGGATCGTCAAGCGTACAAGAAAGCAATCGACCAAGCCGAGAAGGACCACTTGTGGAATTTCGTCATCATGGAGGGGGTCTGGACTCCTGGCTCACTCCTTACCACGAAATAAAATTGGGACTCAACAGTATCATGTGCAGCATCAAAAGACCGAAAGGTTGACACGTCATAAAGTACGGAGTCTGAAACAGCTACGGTCATACTCTTAGCAAAAGATGGTTGGACTGAATTGAGCATATGTTTCCATTCGAAACACAATCCCGGGCATTCTTAGGCGTAAGCAACGTGTTTCACACCAAACGTAGAGCATCTTATTTATAACATGACAATAAATCCCAAATTATATAGACAATACCTAATGAGCTTTTTTGTTATTTTGCAAGAAAGACTTTTTATGCGATTTCAATTTCTATTTAATTCCCACCTTTCGGGATGGTATGATATAAAAAATACCGTCCTTATTCTAGCTTATATTTCTTTATTGCCTGTGGCACTGATTATAAATCTCCCTGTGATGTATAATGTGATATTAAAACGGCAGACGTGATTAGAGAAAAATGCCAAGCTTGCAACTCTGAATACTGAGATATATACGCACTTCGCTATCTGAATTATATTTTCCGGAACAATGTTCAACACAATTCGGAATGTCAGGGCGTCAAAGGTATTTTTGGTTAAAACCAAATGCCTCCTGTTTAAAGTTTAAATTCTGACTATGCTCTTTTGTGGCAGCGAATCATAGGGCCTTATAAATACATCGCTCATCGCCGTTTTTGAGCATTACGGAATGTAACAATGGTTCTTTGTTCCTTCAGGATGTCCAGTGCATGATTTAATAATTCCTTTTTGTATGCTCCATTTTTCTAAAGCTATATTTTATTTGAAATAGTGGTAACCAATTTTCTTAGATATGGATGAGACACCAACTTTCATAACTATATGAACTAGCACTGACTGTGCTGAGAGTGTGGATTTGACGCAGTGAACTATATATACTACGATATAGGCAAAAGAAAAAATGAACTTGAATTGAATAAAGGTCGATATCAAAAGATATAAGCAGTCACCGCATCGTCAAAAGATGTGAGGTTTGTATCCCATTTGGTTTAATTTAATTGTAGGGTTTTCCCTGAAAGGTATGTATTTCATTTGAAAATTATTTCAAAATTTTGAAAGTTTGAAAAGTATTTCAAATTTGAAAATTTGAAAATTTGAAAAGTATTTCAAAATAATGTATTTTTGTTACCATTATAGTTTTGTGAAAAGATCCACAATACGATAATCAATATTACTTTGTCTTGTATCCAGATATGGCATCAACTGATAAATTAATATACTTAGCTCATTTCGAATCAAAGATTTTATTCTAGCAATATTTTCGTATGGATAGTATATATAAGTGGCTAGGTAATTAGGTATATTGACCAACTGAAAGTGAAGAGTATCTTCAAATTCCAAAACACAATATGTATCTCTACTTTGTCAAAGCCAAAGCTCATCTCGAGTTATCCATCCTATAATAATGGAAAATAATATTCATATTGTATAATCAACCAGAAAGAAATCATCAATTTTATATGTTATTAAAAAAAGAAAAAAACATTTTAAAATATCATCACGACGTATTTATTAATATGCTTTCATACACAATTTACACAAAAAGCTATTTAATAACTTGCTATATACAATATCATTTACAAGAGTTCAATGTTGGATAATCATAGTCAAGATTCATTTGCGTTTTTCGGTGGGTAGGTATATTAATGATTTATTTTATCAATTTCTATAGTGTCCAGTGTGTGGTACTCCGTGGATTGTTGGTCCAATCTTCTTGGCGATGGCGTTGAAACCATGGACATCATCAGCGGTATAGTCCACGACGCGAACTGAACCGTCCTGCTCTACCAAGGAGTACTGGCCTGAAAAGAAAACAATCAATATTAGTATAACGTATTGGTATTTGACAACAGGACGGTGATCATGAGAGGCTATTCAAATAATATTGGTGATGTTATAAAATTCAAAGCTCGCATCTCTGTTGATTAGTGTGTTTATCGTTCATTATTTCATTCAACATTTGACGTACACATTCATTCATTTTGATAACATACATAATATAAATTGATTACGTTACCTATGGAATCTGTCTCGTATATACGGGACATTAGCTGCCCTAATTACATAATATGTATATGTACTATTATGTATTCAAAAGGTGTGAAGTTCATGATTTGAATTATTGGCTAGTAATCAATCATACTAAAATAGTATGCTATAAATATCCTCACAATGACTTCCATCCAAGACATAATATAACGACCAGTATTGAAGTATGAAATTAAATATTTTCTTCCATCTGTCTTTATTTGGAAATTAAATCAACTAGTTTGTTAGCGACATGATAATATTATTATATTTGTTTTAACCTTTGACAAAGCTACCATCTCTGCCTTCTTGTTGAGATTTCAAATCTCCAGTGTGACCGTCTTTTACTCCATAATTATACGAGTATTTTGAATGAGCCTTTAATATAAGAAAACACGAATTAATATTAGTATTAACTCAGTGGAAAGCCTATACATGGACATACGAAATAATATCAAAATTTTTAGAAATTATTCTGGTATCGATAATTATTGAGGACTTTTTCAATATAAAATAACTGAATAAGATTTCCTAAAGTCCCAATATAATGTTGGTAACTAATCCCAATATTACTGTTTTACCACTGCCAAGGTAATTAAAATAAATTTTTGAGCATGCAAAAGTGTTTAATTAACACAACACCTTCAGAAAATGTCCATTCAATCATTTTATTGCCTGAACCATCACAATATAAATTACAATATTAGGCACGCTTCTTTTAATTTAAAGGCAACTATTTTTCACTGCGTAATACGAATGACAGAAACACGATTTTAATTTATTTTGTTCATCTGTCATCTGATTCAAATCTATTTAAAAAAAAAAATAATGTAAAAGTATCAGTACTAAAATAATGAATTGTTGTAGAAAAGGCGTTATCATACGACTGCTATAATTTATAGCACATATTTACAAAACTATGAAAGACATTTTATGAAAACCGGAACAGATTCAAGTTTCTGGGTACACAGAAAGGTGGCTGGGTATACCGAATTCAATGCCATACTTATAATGCATAATATATTTTATTCAGCAGGAATATGCTACTGTTCATTTCTTCACTGTGGTGTTGTCTCTAAGCTCTGTCTCATTGATTAATTACTATCTCAAACTTGTGTAGGTAATATTATGTTGATCACACCCCCTGAAACTGTACCCATTTTAAGTCGGTTGGAAGGGAAGAGCTTTTTAAGTCGGTCTGGCTCTCACTTGAACTTGTATGCAATTGCAACTTCGTTTCTTTAAAGGAAAATCACCTTATGGCAAGTGAGAATTTCTTTTTATCATCAAGACTTGATAACATATTAAATTTCGATCACCATGCTAAGACCCAGGTCCACGAGGACGGGATAGCCTTCGAAAGTGATAGGCTGCGCGCACACGGCAAAGCGAAGTTTCGGATTCATCCGCCAAACGACGTTTGCGTTTTATTTGCGAGCCGATTGCGTTTTAAATGCGTGTCAAATGCGTCAATATTTCGACAATGCTGTCCAAGAGAAAACACGGTTTTCAAGGGGATTCATAAACGCCTTTTTTTGAAACTGCACCCTGCTGCGAGAGTATTTATCTTTCATTACAGTGGCGTACAAGGGTAAATAAATCAATATAAAATCAGTACGTAATATTGCATTATACCTACATTTATTTTCCCACTATTGCTTCTTTTGGAGCTGGACTGTTTTATATCGAAAGCGTTTTGAAAATTACCTATTGTTGAGCCTATTATATACCATCATCATCAATACTATCGACCGAGGGTACTTGATGGAGTTTGAATTTAAATTCTAATTGATTTAAGTTTTGTACTATTATTATTTATTAATACAATAAAAAAAGATTATAAGTTAATACACGAAGAAAGGGTAAAAATCTTATTACCTAGATACCTACTAAGTAAAGGATTAAGTACAAAAACATAATATTTTGAATAATTTGAATATTTGCAGTATTCTAAAAACCTGTTGTAAATACTATTAATACATTCGGTAGGTAAGCAGTTTTACAAAATATAATAAAAAGTTGTGACACAGCACAGCTATGAGAAGAAGTATTTCACGAGAAGAAAGGCTCGCCATATCTATACGGTAAACTAAACTATTATTATTTATTTTGTAGTATGTACTTATTTAATTAATTTTTTTATTAGTTGACACTGCCATCTTCTATAGATACACTAAAATGGAAACGGGTACTAATAATAATATATTGAAGTGAGAATAATGAATACCCACCTACTACTATTGATAGGTATGTGCTTGTGTACTTGTATCGGTACAAGTATATTTATATTAATTATTGTTTTTTTGTTATAATATATTAGTTGCGATTAATTGACAATAAAATTTTGATAATTTATCTATTTAGCCGCTACAGTACCATATTATTCAATTACATATTCAAAAAAAGTTGGTAGTTATGAATTCAAAACACCTTTCATAAAAAATAGATTGAAATATTAGTAGGTACACTAACACGAAATTACCTGATTATAGTCTCATTACAATAGCTATCTTTTTAATATGTAGCTATTGAATTCTAAGCAATAATATTCTATTGGAAATATGAACAGATTTTAAGGGGAGATATTTCAAATGTTTATGAATAATATGTTTTAAATGTTTATTTAATAAAAGATACAATAGGTATAATAATATATTACATTGTTCTAACAAATTATATACAAAAAACCTATAAAATATTTTAATTAAATTATATCTGTTTTCCCCATTGCATTAACGCCACTGTGAAATTCTTGATGACACTAATTAAGAAAGAAGGAAGATTTTTTTAATTTTTTCGGACTAAAGTAATAAATTATGTCATACAATATGTGCCTTATTGTGTTCGCCAACTTATAGCTATTATGGATATTAGTACTTTTTGTTTTCACCGTTAGTGTTATTATGTAAGAATTTATTTATTGCACTATCCGAAGAATTAAAAAAAACCTTTTTTTGTCGCCAGTGGCGAACTAAGATAAATAAAATATAAAAATATAATATGTAAACATTACCTACATAATTATTAAGTATTTCTTTTTTACCATTTTACCTATATTTATTTTTTCCACTATTGCTTGATTTGGAATAGAATTCTGTTATATTATATCGAAAGCGTTTTTTAATTTGATGATATTTTCATAGTGTAGAAATTATTTTTAATGACTTTCATGCGGATTTTTGTTAGCTATACGCAAATGCAGACATAGTCCAAATAAGCATTAATCATTCAAGTGAATCTTTCTGGTTGCAAACAATTCATCATGACTTCGACAACAATAACAATACAGAACATGATAAAACAGAACAGCCAGGTTTTCTCCAGGTGTTCTGTTTTGTCATGTTCTGTTTTGTCACTGTCCTGTTTTGTCATGGAACCGACTGAGATTTAACATTCTTCATATTATTATATATGACAATGTGCTAGGTGCAGATTGCGTAGGCTTAAACCTTTACATTATACCCAAGTTTTTAATGAAAAATACCCACTCATCCGGTCATGAGTTTGTCATTGGTAAATAAAATTTATTAGGCTTTTCTGAACATAATTATGTGGTTAATCAGTAATATTTCTTAATACGCGCCCCCATAAATTTCAGCTTTCAAAAGTTCGGTCCTGGCCTAAATGGGAAGATTTAAAAGAACATGTGGTAGGTAGTATATTCATGGCACGTATTGTATGACATAATTAATTACTCCATTGCTTCAGTGGCGTTCATGCAATGTAGAGCAACAGATATAATTTAATTAAAATATTTTATAGATTTTACTGTAGCGGGTGAATAGATAAATTATCTAAATTTTGTTATCAATTAATCGCAAATAATATATTATAACACGAAAACAATAATTAATATAAATATACATGTACCTACACAAGTACACAGGAACATACCTATCGATAGTAGTAGGAAGGTATTCATTATTCTCACTTCAATATGTTATTATTGGCACCCGTTTCCATTTTAGTGTATCTATAGAAGATAAAAGTGTCAACTAATAAAAAAAATAATTAAAGAAGTACATACTTACTACAAAATAAATAATAATGGTTTAGTTTACCTTATAGTTATGGCGAGCCTTCACGCTTAAAAACAGATTAAATTTAATAAAAATATTTTATAGATTCGATACCTACATAAAGATTCTACTACTAAAAAGGAGGCATGATTCTATTAAAGATACATACTTATTTAATATCGAATATAACCAAATGCATACCTACTTGTATTCTTCCCAAAAGAATGGTGTTATTTTAAATATGTATTTCATATAATATGAATAGGTAGGTGGGTAATTCAATACGTATCTATAGGTACTTATATAAATATTTTCGGTATAGGTATATAGGTATTCATCAAAAATTATTTAAATTTGCATATTACGAACTATACCTTAACATTGTTTATTCGTTTTTTTTTATTTAGTGAGTAGTTACAGTTGGTGACATCTCTCATTAGTTAATATTATTAAACTCCCAACATATTGCACAACGAGAAAACTATTGTTTACGAGAAATGACATTTTAATACGCTTACCTACCGAATGTATTAATCGTATTTACAACGGGTTTTTTTAGAAACACTGCAAATATTCAAATTATTCAAAATATTATGTTTTTATACTTCATCATTTACTTAGTAGGTATCTAGGTAATAAGGTTTTTACCCTTTCTTCGTGTATTAACTTATAATCTTTTTTTATTGTATTAATAAATAATAATAGTACAAAACTTAAATCAATTAGAATTTAAATTCAAATTCCATCAAGTACCCTCGGTTGATAGTATTGATGATGGTATACCTACTAATATTTCAATCTATTTTTTATGAAAGGTGTTTTGAATTCATAACTACCAACTTTTTTTGAATATGTAATTGAATAATATGGTACTGTAGCGGCTAAATAGATAAATTATCAAAATTTTATTGTCAATTAATCGCAACTAATATATTATAACAAAAAAATAATAATTAATATAAATATACTTGTACCGATACAAGTACACAAGCACATACCTATCAATAGTAGTAGGTGGGTATTCATTATTCTCACTTCAATATATTATTATTAGTACCCGTTTCCATTTTAGTGTATCTATAGAAGATGACAGTGTCAACTAATAAAAAAATTAATTAAATAAGTACATACTACAAAATAAATAATAATAGTTTAGTTTACCGTATAGATATGGCGAGCCTTTCTTCTCGTGAAATACTTCTTCTCATAGCTGTGCTGTGTCACAACTTTTTATTATATTTTGTAAAACTGCTTACCTACCGAATGTATTAATAGTATTTACAACAGGTTTTTAGAATACTGCAAATATTCAAATTATTCAAAATATTATGTTTTTGTACTTAATCCTTTACTTAGTAGGTATCTAGGTAATAAGGTTTTTACCCTTTCTTCGTGTATTAACTTATAATCTTTTTTTATTGTATTAATAAATAATAATAGTACAAAACTTAAATCAATTAGAATTTAAATTCAAACTCCATCAAGTACCCTCGGTCGATAGTATTGATGATGATGGTATATAATAGGCTCAACAATAGGTAATTTTCAAAACGCTTTCGATATAAAACAGTCCAGCTCCAAAAGAAGCAATAGTGGGAAAATAAATGTAGGTATAATGCAATATTACGTACTGATTTTATATTGATTTATTTACCCTTGTACGCCACTGTAATGAAAGATAAATACTCTCGCAGCAGGGTGCAGTTTCAAAAAAAGGCGTTTATGAATCCCCTTGAAAACCGTGTTTTCTCTTGGACAGCATTGTCGAAATATTGACGCATTTGACACGCATTTAAAACGCAATCGGCTCGCAAATAAAACGCAAACGTCGTTTGGCGGATGAATCCGAAACTTCGCTTTGCCGTGTGCGCGCAGCCATAGTCGTACGGCTGGTGATAGATGGGGTCTAAAGATAAGCCATTTTCATGGGGATCGCTGCTAGCGTATTGTGCATGCACATCCACAAAAGTGTTAAAATTAGAAATGATCTTTTTTACTGGCAGCACAGTGAGCTGTTGTCATTTACTAATGCCTACCGTTCAACAACCACGGACGTCCTCTTTATACTTACTGTTGACCTGCACATACAGGTATGCAGTGAGAAGGCCGTTGTTGGTGAATTTCACCCTGCCCCGATTCTAAGCCCTGATGCTGACTAAGTAACACTGAGGAGCCAGGCAGTACGTCAATAATAACGTCAAACATAATATGGTCAGTATCAAATAAGCACTGTTCACCTCGCACTGCTCCAATCAATAGTAATTCACTCATTTTAGCGGTGAAATTAACTTGGTTAAAAGCACGTACACATCCGGAAGATATTTCCATCCAATTTATTTTTGACGTTTGATTGTTTCGCATTTCATTTTAATTAGGAATTTTCCCGAATGACACTACTTGGTATACTTTCTTTTTTATTACTTTTATCGCTACAAAATGGAAGTATATTGACATTTTGTTAAGTAATTAGTAAAGTATTGTATGCAATATAATATGGCATTGAATGGGTATTGACTTGGATCACCGGGCTGGGTGCAAAATCATGTTTGCAATACCGACAAGGTAACGTATGTTACGTTTTATTTTATAAAATAATAGCGAACATTGAGTATATGTTCGTAGTAAAATTATGATACCATTTATTCGTATGTTATATAGGTATATTGGTACAGTGGCGCACCCAGGATTTATTATTGGGGGGGCCCAAGGAGGAGAATGTAAATTAGTCCCATAGGCTCTTTTTCTTCTTCATATAAACATTTTTAGATATTTTCACAATACACGGCGATATATTTGTACAGTTTCTCCTAGTTTTTATTAAATTGGAGGCATAGTGGCGGTAACCGTTGAGCGTGTCATCAGCGACTGGCGGATTGGAACTGAACAGCGACCATGCTGAACATGTGTACCTAGTATGCTAAGAAAATACTTAAATAATATCGGCTGTGCTACCCGCTTGGTCTAGAGCAGTGTTTCCCAAAGTGTGGTACGCGTACCCCCTGGGGTACGGGAAGAGTTTGGTGGGGATATGCGCTGCACCGGGTTATGGCTACGCCTGGTGCAACAAGCATTAATACAATATCCATGCTAGAAGGTTTATCGCATGCGGAAGAAGAACAATTGTTGGAATTATTAGCTTCAGACGGATTCTTGCAAAATAAATATAAGGAGTGTACTTAAACATCATTTAGGTTGCAAATGCAACATGTGTATCCAGTTTTAACAGAGACATTCCTGAAATACATCTTGCCTTTTCCAACTTCATATCTATGTGAAGTTGGTTTTTCAGCATTTGTAGACTTTACGTAAAAAAAGGAACAGCCTTTTGGGTGTGGAACCGCACCTCAGATTAAAATTAATAACCAATGAATGTTATTTTTTATAATATAACTTTTATTTATATTTTATTATGAATGAATTTTATTTTTCGTTTATTATTATTTTGTTTATGTACTACAGAAGGAATATATAAATATATTTTGATTGTTATTAAAGTACTTATATGCATTTTTCTTTGACGAGGAGTACTCAGTGTTACGAAAATTATAGAAGGGGTACACAGATGCCGAAAGTTTGGGGAACACTGGTCTAGAGAGCTACAATATTTATGCCTAATTCCACCGAAAAAAATATTCTTTTGATTTACAACACCACCGTAGTGGGTGTAGTCGTTCTTTTCGCCGAATATTTATCGTAGATTTTTGGATTTTCAATATTGAGGTTCCAACATATTAATCGAAAATGGACAAAAAAGTATTATTGCATTTAGATTATACAGAACCTACTCTATACAACACAGCCTAATATCTCGTTTATCGGTCTTTTGTCTATTGCACTCGGTGTACCTACACCATGGCCCCCACATCCTGAAACGGGCCCTCAGGCTAGGGCAGTGGTCGGCAAACTGCGGCTCTTTGGCCCCTTGAGTGCGGCTTTGCCACAGATGCTCTCTGCCATATTGGCATGGCTACAAAGAAGAAGAAAATGGAAGAGGATAACCGTAAATGTAATGTTGAATAGACCGAGAATGCGACGCGGACGTCATCGAGGAGCTGGTTTACCAACACAACCTGGTCGTCCTCAACGACCCCAACAGCATGCCGACTTTTGTGTCGCACGCAAACTCCGGAAGCACCCACATCGACATCACCCTGGCCACTGAGTCCGTCGCGAGACGAATCAGCGGCTGGAGAGTCCATGAGAGCGCTTCCATGAGTGATCACCGGTTGATCACTTTTGAGCTGGCCTCTGACTCCTCGCACGATGGCGTCTCTGACGTATCCCCACCCCCGCCCACGCGATTTAGAACGCGCGACGGGAATTGGGAAAAGTTTGAAGAGGTGCTTTCCAAAAAGCTTGACAGGACATCTAGAGCCCGATTTCCGGACCTACACTCGGCCGCCTCACGACTGACTGAAGACATCACCGGATCAGCCGAAGCTTCACTCGGACGCTGCAAGCCCAAGCCACCAAGCCAGTCGCCGTGGTGGACGCAGCATATTTCGCGCCTGCGTGACCTTTTCAGAAAAGCACGCAAGGCCCATCAACGTGCACGCCTGCGCAAGCAACCACCTGCCTCCATCGATCCCCTTGCAACCATGGCCAAATCCACCCGAATGGAATACAAGAAAGCGATTACTCAAGCCAAGAAAGACTACTGGCGTAACTTCGTCACCATTGAGGGAGGTTCGGACCCCTGGGGTCCTCCATACCGTGCACTGAGGCTGGGACTCGACCGACCGACGAGCCTCTTGTACGGCATCGAGAAACCGGGTGGCGGATTCACCAGTACTGAGTCTGAAACGGCTGCGGTCCTTCTCGAGGCCCTCATCCCACTGGATGATGAATCCAGGGATGACGACGCCATGAGGATGGCCCGCTTTGAGGCTTCTCTTCCCATCGACACGGATCACTCATCGTTGCCTTCCGAACAGGAGATCAACCACATCATACGCACGTTGATTGCTGGCAAGGCCCCGGGCCCGGACTGCATTGACAATCTACTTGTCAAACGCACATGAGCCATCGCCGCGCCAGAGATTACAGCCATCTTCAGTGACTGCATCAGAAGCGGCACGTTCCCCGACTGCTGGAAGAGGGGCTTACTTAAGGTAATCCCCAAAGCTGTCAGCCGAGAACCGTCTAGCCCCAAAGCCTACCGCCCTCTAACACTCTTGCCCGCTCTGGGTAAAGTGCTAGAGAAGCTACTGTGCCACAGGATTGAAGCCCACCTGGAGACACACTCGCCACTTTCCGATAAGCAATTTGGATTCAGAAGAGGCAAATCAACAGTCGACGCCATAAGGAACGTGATTGCCATTGCTGAAAATTCTCGCCGTAAATACGTCCTAGGAGTTTTCCTGGACATTGCAAGTGCGTTTGATAGTGCGTCCTGGCCTCTTATACTTCAAAAGCTCCGGCTGAAGAGACTACCAGGAAATTTGTTCGCGTCAATTCAAAGTTATTTCACCAATAGATCGATCGAGTTTCGAGTTGGATCAACCATAATAGAGAGGAACACCAGCATGGGATGTCCCCAGGGCTCAGTCCTCGGCCCCTTCTCTGGAACGTACTCTTCGACAATCTCCTTATAATTCCGCTTCCAACCGACTGTACTGTCATTGCCTACGCAGACGATGCGCTGCTGCTGGTCGAGGCCGACAGCAGGGCGAAGATTGAGAGCACCGTTGGCGAAGCCTTAGCATCAATTGAGGCTTGGGGTAGATTAACTAGACTATCATTCGCACCTTCCAAGACAGAAGCCATTGTCCTCAAAGGACCGAGACGACTTAGCTGTTCGAGACTACCCACAGTTCGATTCGGTGACACGAGAGTGAAAGTGTCGAAGATCGTCACCTATCTAGGCGTCAAAATGGACACAATGTTAAATTTCCTACACCATGCCGAAACCCAAGTCCACAAGGCTGGGGTGGCCTTCCAGAGGATCGGCCGCATGGCTGGTGAAGGATGGGGCTTAAAAGTAAGGGCGCTCAAGATCGCCTACGGCGCCATTTTTATGGGAATCGCGGCTTATGCCGCCAGTGCTTGGTGCCCGCGCATTCCCAAAAGTGTCAAACTTAGAATCTCTCTTTTAAGAGGACAGCGCATCGCGCTTCTGTCCATTACCAAGGCCTACCGTACTACCTCAACTGACGCGCTCCCGGTCCTGGCCGGCATTCTCCCACTTGACCTGCATATTCAGGTCAGCGGCGCTTCAATATTGCTCCTCAAGGGCGAGGAGGCCGACGTTGGTGATTTTCACCTCGTCCCCCCCCCCTCGGCTAGCTGGCGAAGGAGTAGCATTATTGAGGCGCAGAATTTGACTCATGTCGCTCAATGCGGCCATTAAGACCTGGCAGCGAAAGTGGGACGAATCGACCAAGGGCCGGCACACATATATGTTTTTTTCAGACATACAGTGGCGAATGGAGATAACCAAATATCTGACTCCAGACCATTACACCAGTCAATTTGTGACTGGTCATGGTGGATTCGCTGGCAAGCTCTTCGAGCTTGGACTTGCAAGCCGTCCGACATGTCCATGCGGAGGGGAAATACAGGATGCCAACCACATCCTATGGGAGTGTCTGAGTATGTGCTCCGAACGGGAGGAAATGCTCAGGTCGGTCCAACCAGCTGTTGGATCCATCGGCCCGTCCGACCTGGTTGCTACTAAGGCCAATTATCTTGCTTTCAAAAAAATTGCGGCGTCTTACTACGGGCGTGAAGATCTCTTCACATAAATTTTAGCTGCCTGTATGATTAGCTTCGTTCTTTAATTTAAAAAACAAGTAGGTTCATTTTCTTTTTAGTAATTTCCTTGTGCTTTTTCTCTCCCTGGCACTTTGCATTAGAGTAAACTCAGTCAGAGCTCACTTTGAGCGTAGCATTCTAAGTCTTGGGCATCTTCTCCCAGGACACTCCCAGGCCAATTCTTAGATACTTCACATCACCAATTGACGGGTCCCGTGATACTCTCGATTAAGACCGAGGGTGGTAAGGGGCGGGTTTGGTGGAGGGACTTTAACTAGACTGAGACTTCGCGTTTATTCAAAACTTAAATGGCTTACCGACCTGTATTTATGTATCGGGAAAAATTGGCGCACTGAAATTTAGAAAGATACAACTAAAAACTCGTAATTTTGCGCTAAATATTCTGTCGATGATGCAAGGAAGAAAGCAGCTGAGGAGAAGAGTCAATAAAAATAAAGTTCTGTATTTAATTAGGTACTGAATAAAATCTGTCAACAATGTTAATATTGCAAGTTTTGTGGTTAGTAAAAAGATTTCCAAGAGAGGAAATCAAGAGTAAATTAAGAAATCGATTTATTGATGAGAACCTGGAACCGTGCTTCAAATTAAATCAACAACATACGAACCTGACTTACCCAAACTTTACAAGGAGATGCAAGGCCATTGTTCACATTGAGTTTGTCAGTCATTGTCATGATTCAATTTTATGGATACCTGACTTACAATTTATTTTTTATTAATAAATTAGATCATTATTACGTATGATATTCAGTTTTATTCAGTGTACCTACCTATAATTTAATTAGGACTTAAAACTTTAACTAAAGTTTATTAAGTAAATTAGCAGTGTACCTACTTACTACCTACGTATATAATTTAAGTTTAAGAAATTTGGCTCTCAAAAGAAATCTCAATCGTTGTACTGTTGATATTTGGCTCTATTGACTAATGAGTTTGCCGACCACTGGGCTAGGGTATTTGACGGGCCCCCTATCCACCGCTTAGATTAAAGGCAGTATGAAATACTACATTAACGTTTTTCAAATTGTATTTTAGTTCAAATTGAGGGTACTTATACAGTGAATTATTGGCGATTTTCAATACATCTACTTTAATAATGGAGCTGTCGAGTATCGACACATAATAACCAGAAAATATATTGGACAATTATATAAATTGAAATGTTCATAGTCATGAAGAATAATAGCGCCGCAGGCGACTTTTTTTACTATTAAAGCTAATTTATGATATGTGTTTATCTCACTTATCTGGTCAACCCGACACGCCAGGCCCCCCACAGCCCGGGCCCCCAGGTTAGAGCCCTGTCAACCCTCCCCAGCCATGACCTATACCACTCCGGAATTCGGGTGGACACCGAGAATTTCATTAGGGAACGTGTTTCTAAAAAAACCTGACATTAGTGTTTCGAAATTTTTGTGTTAGAAATTAAAATCTAAGAAATTTTACTAAAAAGGGTGCTGGAGAATTACAAATCATTTTTTGCCGTGTTGTTTGTCTAAGCCCAAGGTATAGTTTATTGGCGTTCGATTTCAATGTGTAAAATCATTCTGATGATTTTCATATTTTGGGGGGGGGGGCAAGGCCCCCTGCCCCCTCCCTGGGTGCGCCACTGTATTGGTATATATAATAATGTCACTTGAAGGTTGTCTTTTATCAAGTTAAATAATTATGTATGTACGTAGGTTTTCATCGAAATCATTTGGAATTTTCTAAATAAGATTCGTTTGTTAAGCTATATATAATAATTTATTGTAATGTATCGTCAGATTCCAGTAATTGAATTCAATATATTATACAGATTTTCCATATAAAAAATAGTGCCAGGCAGCTAAATATTGATGTATAATTTACAAGTTTTTCGAATTATTTTCAGAATTTTGAAATTCCCATAATAATTTAGTAACTTAGAAGGCTATTTTTAAAGAAAATAATAAAAAATAAAGACTTTTCTTACAAAAATAAGAGATGGCTGCATTCTGCAGAATGCACATTCTAAAAAAAATCATTTTACCCAAAACACCTGGACTGCTAAAACACCAAAATTTCATAGATTATATGCTTTTATCTCTTCAAAAGTTATACAAAATCATATATATATATAATATCTATCATTCAAAAAGTATACACAGTATACAGAGGCTTTGCTGATTTAAAGAAACACGATTTACATAAAAGTGCTTCTATCTCTGTTTGAGGTTTGTGTGGCTCGGCTGCTTTGTGCATAGCTACGCTCAAATGAAACTCGTTTTATTTTGGTCGATTTATATTCTTAGATAACTCAAGCTAGTTACACTTCCAAATGTTTATGCTCTTAATTTTAGTTTCGTTATTAATAATTATTATCGTTCACAACTTTTAATCTATGGCCTTTCACTCCGTAGCCCATTTTTCACTTCCATGCTCGATTTGTATTTGTTTTTTCTACTCCCGAGTCGTAAGGACGATACTCACTCTTTAAATGGCGACCCTAGACTGACTTTTTTTATATCAAGCAGTGTTGCCATCCTTCCTTTACATACTCCCTATTATTCATATTATTAAATTCCTTTGGCTTTCGTCTCTTTTATTCGGCAAATCACATTCTTCTCTGACATACTATTATTATAATTAGATACAATTCTTACGTGCTAAGTACATGTTGAACAATTTGACAGTTAATCAAGGAATTTTAGACGTACGTACGCCCATTGTTGACTAGAGGTCAGGTGACATGGTCACACCTAAAAATTACGTAATTTAGACTATCGGGAGAGGCCCAATAATCATGGGTGTAACAGTACCTAATTAGCGATGCAAACTTAACATTATTCTTTACGACACAATAATATATGCTGCATTCACCACTGCGACGGGCCGGGAGGCTGTTGTATGCAGCGATCGAGTGAAGATTCGGTAACTTTGATGATGTCTACAGCTTACACAGAACAGATTAATAACGTACAAATGCGAAAAAACAGTCGCCATAGACCGGGACTTTGTAGTCAGTTTTTGCTTATGATTCAATTATGTTCCGGTCTCTACATGCAATATTCCAATCAAGCCCTCCGCAATAGCCGATTTTAGTGAGTCATGTTTTAGCAAGTGCATAGCCAACACGCCACGAAAACGGCAGTCAGTCGATAAACTGACATTGTGCCGACATCATCTACTCGAAAATCGGAAAATATGCCGTCTTGTTCTATAAAACGATGTCAAAACACATCTAGGAACCAAAAAAAGGAACATGGGATTACTTTCCACTTATAAGTACTTTATAAACAGTGATTATTCTGTAATCTGAAACATTTCCTTGCTTAGCTAAAATCTCGTTGCGTACACGCCAGAATTCTGCAAGTGTGGGTAAAAATGTTGCCAGATTTGTGATTTTTGATTTCATCTGTTTTAAAATAATATTGCACATTTTACGATATTATACACATATTTTAATATTTCGTATTCAAGCTTATCTGTTGTATGAATAAATCAGCTACGGCTGCTTGTGTATAAAATATAGCGGTAGTTTTTAAATATCATTTATCACTTATTTATCGGATTCGTATCACCATCACACTATATTAAACGTCAGAGTTTGTTGAAAAACTTGTATACAAAACAACAATTAAAAAAAAAAAACTAATCCAAAACTAAAGGCTATAATTTCTTATTCCTTGAATGTATATATGAATTTTCGTTTTATATTAAAATTCATGTTTAATTTTCAGAATTATTTTCCTAGCAAATTCCAGTACATATTTTATTCGCATTTAAACTAAATATGTCTCATGTTTAGTGTTAGCTACTCATAACATGTTCTCCATCATTTATCGAACGCGACACTTGCCTCTTCAAAACGCGCCATCTCCGATGTAGGTACCTACTATATGATTGTAAATTTACGTAAATGTGAATTATTAATTTTGTTTTATGTGTCTGATTTGACTAGGTTATTTTTTTAGATTTACTAGATTTGTGTAAACGTTCTTTCCGAATAGTATGTGGTGCATGGAGATAACCAAAAGACTCCAGACCATTGGACTTCCTAGTAAGTTCTTAACTGGTCACGGTGGCTTCGTCAACGAGCTTTGCCAGCTTGGCTTAATAAAATTCGATACATGCTTATGTAGCAAATAGCAGGGTGCCAATCACATCCTCTGGTAGTGTTCCCATTCATCGGTTGAAAGGGAATGCTCCCAGCACAATTTTGAAGGACGCTTTGCTCGTACTTTACCCTAAAGGGGTCCTCCATACACGTAGAAACGTGGAGGTATCAATATTATAGTACATGAAATCAATATGTCAGTCAGTTATCAAAGATTTAACCGTAAGGTTATCGTTCGCTAGGTTCAGAACGCATACTCGTGATTTCACCCTGCTAAATTATAAGCTGTAAACTTATCTGTAATAATTAAATCTATATTTATTTGGAAGGAGATAATAAAACCAGGGTTCATTTCATTCACGCACCAAATTCTGAGCTATTCATTTTTGGAGTCAAACCAACCTACCCCGCCTGTTTCTTATACCATCTCACTTCCTCGAGTATCATAATCTCTGTTATTTCATTAAAAGTTTGTTCCTGTTGTGGATAATAATTAACTTTTCAGGCAAATTGACACTGTGGTGTCCTTTGATGTAGGTCGGTAATTTTCAACCTTTTTGGATGGCAGAAAGAATACTTGAAACCTTTTGTATAATCTCAAAGAACCCCTACCTTGATGACACACTACGGTCCAGAGAGATACATTACAAAATACACACCGTGTAAGTAATGACATACCTAAGCAAAGAACTGCCTATACAAAAGGCCTTTTTATTTGTAGGTTGCTTCAAATATTATGTAAGTATTTTCATAATTTCTTTCATTTTATTACTTCTGCAAGGCACGGTTACATACAAATAAATCCTGTAATAATTAGATGGGGAGAAATAATAGAGGGAAGATTTCTATACATTACAGATGTCTCCAAAGTATTGGTATATCCTTATCTTTTGGTATTGCAGCCCCAAGCTATCATCATCTGATGGTAAAAGGCAATGTCCAGATAAAAAAGAGGTTTATGGTGGATTAATAAATCGGCAAATCATAAAATTTGGTTAATTAGGGTGGCTTTACCCATTTTAAAATGTAAACAAAACAAAAACACTTTTTTAAATAATACCATAGCGATGTATTTATTTATATGCTTTCATATGACATAATTATTACCTAGATCCTAGATAAATTTATACAATAATTATTTACAAATATTATTCATTCGAGTATCATAGTCATTAGCAGTTTGCAGTTCTAGGTGGGTAGGTATAACAATGATTTATTTCAATAATGTCCATAGTGTCTATGTGGTACGACGTGGATTGTTGGGCCACTCTTCTTGACGACGGTGTTGAAGCCATGTACATCGTCAGCCGTGTAATCTACGACGCGAACTGAACCATCTGGCTCTACCAAGGAGCACTGGCCTGAAAAGAAAATAGCCAATATTGTTATAGCGTATTGGTATATGGATACAGCACAGGAGTTATGTGGGACTTCAATTAATTTCCGTATTATGTATAATAAATTTAAAAAGTACGGATGTAGTTTATTTTGTAATAAAAAACACGGAGACAGGAAGATGTTTGGATATATTTTTTAAAAGCAATATTGTGTCTATTTAATGGCATTAACTGTCAATTATTAGTTGAAATACATTGTTTTAATTAATATATGGACACCTGTGTCACTAATGAGTATTAAGTATATGTTTATATTGTTGACATTATAAATATAATTTTTAGAGATTATGAATTACATACATTTTTTACGCATTCCTTAAAACTAATGTGAACAATGACCTTTCTTGCGTTTCTTTGGAGAGTGTGTATGTTTGGTAGGTATTGATACACCCCTGTTACAGACGGGCTTCTCCCGGTGTAAAATAATCATTTAGTAGCTTAAGTCGAAACGTAACCCTGACCTCTAGAAACGGCTTCATAAAACACCTAATCTGATTCCTTGCTCAACCACGTAAGTATTTCTTTTTAATTTAAAAAGTAAAAATGATGATGGATGAAAGAGATAATTTTAAGACTAAATATAAGGATTTAAATATAATAAATTTTGCCGCGCATTGTGCGTGAAATCCTCGCGCGCCGGCGCCAGGATCAGGCTCGTGATTCGCCGAATCAAAGATCACGCGATAAAATTTGGCCAATCACGAGAGTCCTTTTTTTTGCTGGATGGCGTCGGTACGAGGAATTTAAAAAGAAAGAAAAAAGGATGTTAGTAAGCGTCCCCTTTCCGATAGGTACGGACCTGACGACTACCACTGTAAAAATCCCAAATATAATTTGTAAAACTAAAAATGTAAAATATAAACAATATCACGTTACGAGCACGAAGGACTGTGTTTTATTTACACTCCAACCGTTTGAAATTATTCTTTTTTGTGAATCCGGGGTTCGATGGACTCCTGAGCTAGCCGCTGGAACCCCCGGGATCTCAATGGCGCCCTTGGCAACGTGAAGCTCGAAGAATCGCATGGATTCTTCCGAACCCGCGAAATAAAATTTACGCCCGCGAACGCTAAATAAAAGTTTATGATCCAGGAGCCGGAACAACCAAGAAATGGTTAACTAAAAAGTGGACTCCGATGTGACCCTTATCGAAGAAGAAGTGCTGTCTCCAACATCAAACCGGGAGAGCCCTCTGGTGTTCGAAGACAGTCCACATACGGAGCTGACCGCGCCTAGCGTCGTGCTGGAGACCGTAGCACCAGCGCGTCTCCAGTACGACGAATGGCTGCACAAATCCCACCTATGGAGACCATACACATCATCGACGGTATCCAGCGAGGAGGGCTCGTAGAGGCCACGGCCCACTCACGACGAAAAACGGCGAGCAAAATGCCAATTTTCCTAGGGTATCACTAACATGTCGTGTACCCTAGTCGACCACGGGATGTTCGGTGAGGAGAGAAAAAGGAAACGCGAGGCCAGGGAGCCTCACAAGAGGGCTGAAAAGGCGCGCAAGATGAGATGAATCGAATCTGTGCGGGCGCAGGCTCGACCACGAGGAGATGAAGCAGGACCAGTCGCCAACCCTCTAGTCAAGGGTGAACGCCGAGTTGCTGTTGGAAGTTTCAGTGTAAACAGTGTAGTTAAAAGTGAAGATAATAATCGTAAATATCCGGAAATTCTTCTAATTACGGATAAAAAGTTAATTAAGGACCCACTTTCTGAGCCCTATAATCTTAAGTTCGTTAGTAAGAAAAATGTACATTCTAGTTTTAAAAATAACGCTCCGCAAAGTGACGCCAATTCTTTCCGTTCAAATAAAGTAAATATGAATGAATTCGAAAACATTAACATTGAAAATCGCAAACAATTTTATAAACGGGAAAGACGATATTCTACAGTAGCGCGAAACCTGTTTCAAAGTTACGCCGTGTTAATAATTTGAATCCAAAGAGAAACGAGGAAAATAGTACACTACCGTCCCTATTATTTCTTTACAAATTACCAATCGTAAATTTAACACAGCGAAAACGGAACGGGAATAATAAGGCGTCACTCGACAAAGTGTTAGTTGTTATGTTAAATTTTAATAATAAGTTAAAATTAGGTATAAAAGGATGAAAGTAGAGATTGTATGCTTGTGATAAAAAAAAAAAAAAAAAAAATGAGTCAATAAGCCGTAAATTTCTCAACGGGGTTTCAATAATAAAAAAAAAAATAATAATAATAAAACGTGAGAGGCACCGTAAATCGGCGCGGCGCGCCTTTGGAATAGGATGTCGGGCGCGTAAAACGAAACAACAATTTTTTTTAAATAAAATGGGTTTCACTAAAAATAAAGTTAACTACACAGTTTTAAGTGTACTGATTCAGAAATAAATATAATGAGAGGGTGGAATATTTCAATTTTTAATATCAATGTGATTTATACAGTCAATACAATGTTGCAAAATAATTATGGGTATTAGGGTAAAATATTAAATGTGATAGTAAGTACCATAAGTACAATGGGAAGATTTTATATAAAATTAGTAGCTATTTAATGTATGGGGTAGGAGCAATTAATAAAGTAAACTCGAATAAATTTAAAGTACAGGAAGTCTAATGAACGAATAAATTACTAAAGAAAGAGAAAGAATAAATACAGATGAAGACAATTTGGAAGCACAAAGGGAGCCACCTCTCGAAGTAAGCGCATCCAAAGGCAGCGTAGCCGAAAATTCATGATACCAAAGCTTGATGGTGTGGAGAGTGCGCACTCTCCTTTCTCGCGCAGGTTCATGGAGAGACTAGGGACGTGACGCCTGAAAGATATCGTGAAACAACAAGAGGTACTTCCGAAGTGTAACCATCTATAAAAAAAAAAAAAAAGAAAGGGAAAAGGATACTTATTGTAAACATCCATCCTATTACCTGTGGGAGAGCCGTGCCGCCGTCAACGAGCCTGGCCGTTGTACCGCTATACGATGCCTTGCCCGCAGTAATAGGAACAGATGGAGACACAGTACCTGTCCATCTATGAGGTGATACTCCAGAGACCAGCAGATCAGTGGAAAACTTTCCACAGGAAGATATCCGCTGCTCGGAACGAGCCTGGCTCAATAGTAACGCCACTACCACGCCCTGGTTGCAAAGGCAGACGACGCCAAACGAGGTACGCTCCTATTGCACCAGAAGAAGAAAAACATAACACGAAATAATAATTCCGAACGAGGGCCAAACGTCTACAAATGTAGCCCCTAGGAATACAAAAGAAAGATTGGAAAGCGCGAGAGTCAACGACTGCAGCTTCGCGACCCCTCCGCTGACTAATAAAAACGAATAAAATAACAAGAAAACCTAATTAAAACAAAGTAACACAAAATAAATGTACTACACTGAAATTAAATCAAACTCTGACCTATTCAAAAGTATCGCGAAAGCATTGCTTTGAGCTGAAAATAATAATCCAAAATAAATATAGAAAATAATAAAAATAGAGCTAAAGTATAGAGTTTTATGTTAGAATAGTTAGATTGTAGTTGAATTCTTTTATAAACTGTTTATCATGCCATGTACTTAACGGATGAACAAGGAATTGGATGGGTGGCCGATGAGATCAGGGCGTACCTTTCGACTTTAATCCAGATGGGGCGAATGATACACCCCTGTTACAGGCGGGCTTCTCCCGGTGTAAAATAATCATTTAGTAGCTTAAGTCGAAACGTAACCCTGACCTCTAGAAACGGCTTCATAAAACACCTAATCTGATTCCTTGCTCAACCACGTAAGTATTTCTTTTTAATTTAAAAAGTAAAAATGATGATGGATGAAAGAGATAATTTTAAGACTAAATATAAGGATTTAAATATAATAAATTTTGCCGCGCATTGTGCGTGAAATCCTCGCGCGCCGGCGCCAGGGTCAGGCTCGTGATTCGCCGAATCAAAGATCACGCGATAAAATTTGGCCAATCACGAGAGTCCTTTTTTTTGCTGGATGGCGTCGGTACGAGGAATTTAAAAAGAAAGAAAAAAGGATGTTAGTAAGCGTCCCCTTTCCGATAGGTACGGACCTGACGACTACCACTGTAAAAATCCCAAATATAATTTGTAAAACTAAAAATGTAAAATATAAACAATATCACGTTACGAGCACGAAGGACTGTGTTTTATTTACACTCCAACCGTTTGAAATTATTCTTTTTTGTGAATCCGGGGTTTGATGGACTCCTGAGCTAGCCGCTGGAACCCCCGGGATCTCAGTATGTAAATTAGTTGTAGTTTTTAATTTCAGGCACGACTCCAAAAAATTCTCATCGGTTATTTGGTTTCTCTAAATCCTATTTATATTGTTCATGTTTGAAAATGATTGTTCACATACATATTATTATGTAGACTCGAATATGAGTTCGGAAAGCTATTCCCTAATATGTATTAAAAATCGTAGTATCTACTCTATGTAGATCTTTTAGAGCGCCCCACTTGTGTTGTGAAATTAAATTGTATTTTTCTCCCTCGAAATCCACAATTTTGGTGGCAAAACCTACAAATTTTGAGCTCCATAACTGTTTGCTTGTTACCTTATTATCCACGAATAAAACTGTATTTCACAAGTGCTCGTGTCAATTATATCAAATGGAGAAAAATTTGATTTGTCGACTTTTGCAATGGGCGGATTTAAAACAACAACAATCATACCGTTTTGCATCAAAAATTAGGCTCGGGGTAATGTCATTATATAATTTCTGTAAAAATTGGGTATTTAAAGAGCCGCACGCCAATGCCCAAAGAGCCACATACGGCTCGCGGGCTGCGGTTTGTCGACCCCTGGGTTAACCTAACAAAATAATTCAATATATCGGCTATTTTCAAAATGTGTTTGCCGCTGTATTCCCCATAACCGACTCGCAC
This sequence comes from Rhyacophila brunnea, assembly GCF_057557595.1. NCBI lineage: Eukaryota > Metazoa > Arthropoda > Insecta > Trichoptera > Rhyacophilidae > Rhyacophila > Rhyacophila brunnea. The sequence continues at coordinate 8,921,049 of NW_028232904.1, read as the reverse complement.
CAATCCTCTTTACGTGAATATGTGTAAATTATATTTTTAAAAATAAATAATAATTTTAATTTTTAACGGTCATACGTCGTCATAAACCTGTGCACAAAATTTTGCTTTGAGCTGTATCACAAATGGTATAGGATGCAGCTCAAAGCTATTTTAAAGTACATATTTAGGGTTTATTTCATAATTTTAAGTGTAAATATATTTATTAATCCTATTTATAATGTTTTTGTATTGTTTTTATTGTATAATGTTTTATTAAAATTATCCATTCCAATGAACAAGTTGTTTTCTTTACCTTCCCTAAGTTTATAGAGTAGGTAATATTCATCTGCAGTGTGACCTGATATGCACATATGTGCATATAGTATATTTTACTTATTATAAAATAAAAAAACCTAAAAAAAAATTTTTTGTCAATAGACTAATACTTCTCTTCCATAAAATCAAAGAAATATTGTTTTCGATGGCTGGTTCTCCCTCGGGTCTCAAGAGGATAAATTCATTTTTTCTGTTATTCGTTCGTTATACAATACCGTTATTTAAATGGCAACACGTATTCGGATTTTCACATGAAAATAAGACATGTCTGACATTACTGCAGCGTTGCCATGTCTACTGAAATTTCAGTAGATCTACTGATATTTTTTGCCAATATACTGAATTTTTGATTTTTTTTCGAAATTCATGAAATCTACTGATATTTGGCTATTTCCCATATTTTTAAGTCAACTGATGGTGAATTTATTAATAAAGTTGAAAAGATTTACGCACGCCTTTGTTGATTTGGATACACGCTTCTAAATTAACAAAGGACGCATTGTTACCCTACCCAATACCGGCATTTTAACCTACTGACATCATCATTGCTTAGAAAATAAAAAATAATACCTACCTATTATTATTTATTACCTTAAACATCACACCATAACGTACATAACATGACTCAATAATCATTATATTTTAATGCTATGCTATGTGTGACCAGCAAAAATAAAATTTAACGGGGATGAACAATTGCATCATTGTTAAGTGATAAGCTGATAAGAAGGAAACCGAAGAACAAGAGACATTATTCAAACATTTCAATCACTGTTAGTACAAAGGGTTTTTGTCCACAAATATTTTTTTTAGAACGCAAAAAAACTTTTTTCTTCTGGTTTCAAATATTTTTCTTATGCACGTAAGTTCGAATGAATGATACTTTTTGGATCCGGCTCAGGATACATAAAGTAAATTTGAACATTTAATTTGGTTAGGTATTGATTACTGAATAGCAATTCTAAATTTTAGGTCAGGTTTCTCAAGAACCTTTCAGCAAGTAAAGGTGAATGTACATAATTATATGATATAACAATTTATAAGTCTTCCGATTAGTGAGAGCGCCACATGCTGATTTTGATATATGATTCAATATTTTTTATACTGTCGTGAGCTTAGTACTAAATTCGAAAACCGGACAATTTATGGTGGCATATCTATAACTTAAACTTTCTCATTATTTATAATGAAAATAAAACTGAATAAAACATCGCGAATGGAGAGATTTCCTTTCTATAACCAGGTATTATTTTAATTACACCAAACAATGGGATCTGGAAACTCGAACAAGGAACAACTGGGTACCTACCTAGTACCTACTTTTTATAGTTTTGTTTTCATCAGATTGTTTAGAGTTTAGACAGTCAAAAATGGTTTCTACTGTGCCCTTAATTTTCATCAGTTTTATTCTAACATTCTCCGATAGCAGCAGTTATATCGATATTAAAATTATTAATACAAGCTCGTTAATATTGATACCTATTATTTTTGAACTTAAAATATTTTTCCTGATTCGTTTGTTATTCAGAAAACATTTTAAATTGTTCTTAGTAGTAATCGTGAAACCAGTGATATAAAAATAACTAGGTGCCTACTTAAGTTTAGTGTTAAATCGTATTATTTAACTAACATTATTTTGTGTCGAAAACAATAACGAAAACAAACAATAAATAAAACAATAAATAGATGGTGATGAATAGTTTTATTATTGTTATTTTATTTCATAATTATTATTACAAGACCATATTATTCTAAAGTGCATCAAGGTCATTTGTTATCTACACAAGGTGAGTTCTTTCCTTATTTTTAAATCATAGCTATCTGATATACTTATTGCATTTTCTAAAATCTACTAATATTTGTGTTTTCCATAATATTTGTGAGCAAATTCATGATTATGTTAATAGTAAACTTGACATGATGCACTGAAATGAAATGAAATGCAATGAAAATTTGGAAAATAAGTTTGCAATAGAATATTTCTTCAAAAAGCCCTCGCTAATTATTTTTGAACTTTCTGAATTTTTTCTAAAAAAAACGAGACGTTAATTACTTTACGCGGTATTTTACTCTAAAAAACGAGACGTTAATCACTTTACGTGTAATTTTTTGAAAATGCAGAAAAGAATTGGTCATTCAATGAGTAGGTATTCAGAATCTAAAATCTACTGATATTTTGTCAAATCTACTGATTTTTTTTGTCACATTCTACTGAAATTTTATATTTTGACTTGGCAACACTGCATTACTGTAAAAAAGTGAACACAAAATTAATAAATTGCGAATCCGTCGTTCTTTTAAACACAGTCGTGCCGAAACAATTAGGTGAGCACAATAAGTAAATATTCGCTACCTTTATTAATTACCTAAAGCCGTTTATAAGCTTCTTTTAAATATTATATTTAGACATTAGCCTGTTAAGTCATCCAAGTATATTGAGATGTCATTTCGTTTCTGTAATCGGTAAATACATACTTGACGATCCTGCACTTCTACTTATATTATCTTATTGTGTACAGAAATGTCCTGGATATAGTTTATTTTGAAATCATTTAATTTACGTTTTGATTAATGCTTCTTTTGCCATAAAAATAGGCTCAAAGTTAGATTTTTGGTGTTATATTATCTGAGTCGAATTCGATTAATATTATGACTTGTCCATTCAAAATTGCAGCCAGGTTAAAGGCTATGTAAATTATACAATACTCCTAAACGGCCAACAAAAAAAACCCAACCTAATATGATTTTGTCAGTTAAGTATAATTAATTTAATTGTTTCAAATGGTGACCGGACAAAACAGAACATGACAAAACAGAACAGCCAGGGGAAAAATGAAACACTAATTTTTGTGGAATCTATTTAGGTTAGGTTAGGTTATATTAGGTTAGGTCATTATTTCATTGTACCTAGTCACCCAATCATTTTGAACATATGATATTGATTAAGATGTGATATCCTAAACTTGCCGACAAAGTCCCGTTTATTTGAGGCTTTCTAGCGATTATGAATGCAGAAATTAGGTATATAATTTGATTTATGATGGCGTATTGAAAATCTGTGCTATTAAAAATCTATCAAAATAATAGAGATAGGACAATTTCAATATTAAATTTATATTTTTCCTGGATGGTCATAGTTATATTTGTCGTTGTTCTGCTTTGTCACTGTTCTGTTTTGTCGTGTTCTGTTTTGTCACTGTTGTTTTGCCATGGAACCGTTTCAAATATATGGTTTTTTCACTTGTGTGTGTTGTCAAAAGAAAAAGTAAGGAGTACTGTGTATTTACAACAGGTTGTTTTTATAAATGTAATCACGATACATTGGACTTAATACTCATGTTATCTATATTAGTCTTAAAATGATAATTATTGGTGTGTGGTGACTGTGACAAATGACAGCGGCATGTATTACTGCCATAGAGAATATACTGTCCAAAAAGGTCTGCTTGGCTACGTGTTAAAACTGTTAACTAACAAGCTCCTCCCATTTTCGATTATAGCGCCTTCCGGTTAGCGACGAGTTATCCACGTGTTAAAACTGTGGACTAAACAAGCTCCTCCTATTTATCGACGACAGTGACTTTTGGCGTGTGCTTAAATCTTCTTGTTGGACAGTATGTATTACTGCCATAGCGAAAACGTTTTGCGCTCAAATAAATGTGTCATGCGACACCACGAGTATCAGTGGGGTCATTTAATGACAAGCGTCAGTGTTCTCGAAACGCTTTATGTCCTTATTTCTTATTTTTCAGCCATATCCCTTCCTCAGTTATTCACATAGCGCCTCCAAGAATCCCTGTTCCTAGCCAGTCTTCTTGCACTTTCCGAGGTCATGCCAGCATCCCGTAGCTCCACCTTACACCAGTGGTGAAGGGTGAGGGTAGGGTATCATCCGTTTTCGAAGCTCAGTATAAAGTAATTGCTCTATACTTTCGTAAGGTGCCATGACTTGCTACTTGCCGCCATTTTGTTATCAGGACTGCCAATAGAAGAAGCAAATAATCAACTTAATTACCAATGCAACCACACATACAATCGTTTGATTTGAAAATTGAACTGCTTTCAAAATTCCTATTGCGGAATGCATATAAGACTTCTGTAGAGTCCAAATTCTTTGTGTATGGCAGATTTTTTTCAAATTATTTCAAGGGTGTCTCAAATCAAAAAGTGTTTAGGAATCCACTGCGCAAAACTGCGCCGTAAAATTGTTGTTTGAAGATAATCATCAATTCATATGAATTGTTGGTGTTCAGGTGAGGAGATGTCAAGTGCCGAGAGTCCGTCCCACTGGTCGTCGTCGGCCGACGACCGCGCGCGGGTTGATGCTGACTTCACGGAGGACATCAGCGTGCGCATGCGCATCCCTAAACGCATCAAGGCTAACGGAGACGTGGGGGACGAGGACCTGCACGGCCCCAACGGTCTCTCCTGGGCCTACAAGGACAACTTCACCATGAACGTACCTGACAGGATTATGCTACTCGGTCAAGATCAGCACATAGGTTTGTATTCGTCCCTTACAATGTAATGGTCAAAAATTAAGTATTTGGGGGTACTGCGGATATAATATAAGACTAAATATGGCTTTATTCTCTATTGACACATTAACATTTAAAATAATACTATTAATTGTTGATTCGCATCATGAGAAAAGATAGGGCATCAAAATGACACAATATTTTTCCTACAGAATTTTCCGATTACTTGAATCTTTTACCCTGAATTTTGGTTTGTGGCTTTCATTTGCGAGCTCCTGCTTGTAAAGGGCAACTATTAAGACTATACCTCAGCCGGGGCACAGTCTAATAAAATCGTGACTATGTGATGCGCGGATTGTGCAAATGACGCGTGCCGAACGAAATATAATTTGTCATAAAAATTAAACATGCGTCCATTTAATGTTCTGTTTATTGTTCTATTAGTAACAATAATAATATATTCATTGACATTTTTTCTTTTTCAAGTAAATGGGTAACGTTTTTTAGTCATCTTTACACGATTTAAGAGTTAATAGCCCCGTCGCCATCACGAAACAAATTGTCGTGTTCACAGCTCGACTTTCACTCTCCGATTGCCAGCGAGTCCAAAATTTCGTCGCACCTATATTTGCCGTTTCACTGAAGTATGCTCTTAATGATTATTATAATGTAACTACATATTTCAAAATTGTCATCTGTTCAAAAAAAATAACTATCAAAAATATGGGTGTAATTAATGAGTGCTCTAAACGTTTAAAGGTACACTAAATTTTATTTCTTTCACATTTTGGACATTTTGAAATGACCACAATCGATAAAATAACATCAAGTTACGTGTGTGTTGCACACTGGTTTATTCCATATTCAGTCAGACGTAGCGTCAAGTTTTCATTAATTTTATAATTATTTCTATGACAATCATAAGTTCATAACCTAACCTAACTTATTGTGTACACTGCGATAAATGAGTGGTGAACATCTACCAATATTATGCGTTGAGTAATATTTTCTTTTAAAAAATTGTGAGGAGTGCTGTGCACTTGTATGGTGTTAGGGCAGCCACCACTGCACCGGACGATGCCTTCACCAGTCATGTTAATAATCATGTTAATATTATTCAGGAACTCGGGCTCCGCCACGTGAAATAGTCCTCGAGAATTCAGTCCTGGGGGCGAATACGGTTGGGGTCGCAGATGTCCGCGTGCATACACCCCCTCGCGTGATCACACTGGCGCAGCACATGTTCCCAAGCGCGTCTGAGCCCCCACTCTCACCTGACTTGAGGTTCGACGAGCCCCTGCCGCCGCCTCCACCTGTCATTATCCACCAGACGCCCGTCCGGAACAGAGATCTCACACTGAACGACACCAGACTTACCATCAGGTTGTTATCTAATTCAATATTTATATTTACCACCCGACGTCCAATTCCGATTACTGAAATTATATAATTATGTAAGATACTTAGGAGTCTATGAATCAGTGTTGCCATCTTTTCAAAGTGGAATTATGGTACAGAGCCTTCAAAATTATAGTATTTGGGGAAAAAATATAGTACGCGTTGTCATCTATTGAAAATGTATCGGTTTTTTGTTTCTCAGAAAAAAATAACGGATAATTTGAGAAACTCCGAGACCCCTTTTTATTTAGGTACCTCTTCCAACCAAAAATACTTACCGAAGAATTCAAAAATTTTTTTTTTTCGAGCAACCTTTTTTCCAAGTTCCCCAAATCTTTTTATATTGTGAAATTATAGTACTATGCAACAATTTATTTAACGGATATGTCGAAATTTTAATACTTTTTACATATTTTTTCCGATATTCAAAATTATAGTATTTTTGGCGTACTATACCTGTTTTATATCGTACATAGTACGCGGACCAAAATTATAGTACAAATACTATAATTATAGTACGGTTGGCAACACTGCTATGAATGAAATTCAAAATCTTGGCCAAAATGATCTCCTAAAACTACCTCTGGTAGAAACTCTTTGATTGCAACAGAAATTTGAATACATTTCTTTCAGAGATGGCACGCCTCCTGTAGACGGATTGACAGCGTCTGAAGAAGTTCTACACTTGCGGAGGCAGGTGGCGAGGATCAACCGGAGGGTGATGGCTGTGGAACTGGACGCCCTACAGCGTCAGCAGCGGGAGAGGCTCGCCGCAGCCATCGGCCTCGCATACCTGCTAATCAAAGTCATCGCCTGGCTCAATCGCTCTTGAACCAATTTTAAATTCTATCCTTACCATAAGTCTACGGGGATTCCCAATTCAATGGAAGCAGTTCAGGAATTGCTTGCTTTGTGTTTGGTATGACTGTAAACAACAACTTAAGCAATTTTAGTAAATATATCGAGAGTGCCGAGCCAAAGGGTTAGAGACGTGTTGGCAAAAATGAATTATTACATTTAGAATGTCATCTTTAGTGTCCGGCAGTGTCAGTAGTACCTAGTTCCCAGTTCCTAGTAGGGTATTTACTTTTTAATATTATAATGTAATCCAGTGGTATTTAAAGTGTGCGCTGCGGGCACTCTAAGGCTGAGCAAGGGCACTGAAAGCAGATCCAGACAATCCTAATTCAATGCACTGTTGCACGGTATCAGGCAATAACAACATTTGTCCATTGTTTTAGAGAATAGTCATCTAATTCACTGCTGTCTTTTAATTTTATTTTCTTTCAAAAACCCTACTTAACTTAACTGTTAATTGGCCTCCCAGACACGTACCCACATTTTTAACTCGCTGTGAACGAATCTATGTAGGTACATAGAGGGTGCATGATATAAAAAAGTTTCAAGTCCACTGACGTCATTAATAAAATTCCTATTTTAAATTGCTCTCGTGAAAAGTGGCAAAATGTCACTTATCCCCTTTTGGCTTGGCTATCTCGATATCGTTCGCACAAAACTCTTTCGTTGTGTGTGTACAGAAGATTGTGTTGGTGCAAAGTGCATTGTCACCACGAGACGGAGTTCTAAATTAGATAATATATTGTCTGATGTTTATTTTCTCACAGTGTTATCCTCAAAAATACGGCGGCTTGTTTGTCATATTTGATAACAGCTACCTAATCAATCATAATAATATGTGAAACTCGACATTCTATACACGCCACCAATAATGGGAATGAATTTTAAATATCCGGTTCCGTAAGTCTAAATAGAAATATACGCGGCAATAAATAATAAAATTGAATCAGGTTTTATTTAGTTTTTCTATCATTGATAACCTGTCGCCATATGAGCGAGTAAATTCCGAGATAACTATTTGTAAATAATTAATCCGACAACACAGGCTTCGGACCTGTGTTGTCGGATAATTGCCTGTGCAGATAAATTCATGACCTTATTGAATAAACAATGTTGATTTTTCTTTTTAATCTATTCATGAATAATGCAGTAACCATAAAGTAAACAAATGGTATGCAGCTATTATTCCGTGAACCGTTTCTGTACGCAGACAATGCAAGAGTTCGTGCGATAACTCTACCGTCGACTGTTTGTAATATAATACCATATAACTGACCCGATCTAACAATTACTGATCTAGAATAAATTTCATAACTGCCCTTACCTACCTAAAGTTTTATTTTTTGCAATCGATACAGCTGCTGTTTTGTACACTCATTGGCCATAAAACTTGTCTGCAATTTGCCATGATATAATTCTTATTGTTTATGACAATATAATTTGAATTTGGAACAGGTAAAAAATTGAAATAATATATATTTGTTCTTCTGTTTTATGACTGTTAAATTTAAACGCATAATATTTTGTGTAAGAGAATTGTCGACAGACATTCTATATTGTGTCACAAAACATTTCGAGTAGTTTTAATTTGATATAATATTATAAATTGACAGGTTAGTAGTTACGAATTTCAGTTTTATTTTTTATTCTGAAAATAATAAAAAAAAAAAACATAAAACTAGATGAATTACCTACTGTTATAATTATTGTAATATAATAAAAAAAAAACATTGTACTTTTTCTCTTCTGCATGCTATTTATTTATTTTTTTTAAAACCGGTATTAATTTACCATAGACTGTCATGTATTTTTGTCTGTAGTTAAAAAAAATATAATGTTACAGTTGACACTCGTTGTCTTTGGACAGTGGATTATCCGTGATTGAACGGTTAAATTTTCAGTATATCGTGGGAAAAAAGTACTCTCTATGCATTTGAATTAAATTTTGTGTTTGTGGTAACCCTGCTATGAAGTGTTGAGTGGTCGACTATTATTATTGTATTTTCACGGGACGATTCAAAGTGAAATTAAAACCCACATTATTGATATATTGATTTTCCTACTTAACTTCAAACATCATAATGAGTTTCTGACGAATTATTGTTTGAAGGAGAATATGTCGTCCTCTATCAGCAAAAACTCACCAAATATATAACACAACATTGTTTTGTGAGATATTCACAAAATTTTTTTTAAACTTGTCATACTTTCGTAGCTGTGGAACTGTGTGATAATATTTTTTGTAAATCGCTTGGTGAGTTTTTGCGGGTCTAGAACGATTCGGCGCCGGGACAACTGGGCGCCACACAATCGAATGAAATTAAAAAATAAATAGAATGATGTTCATGAATTATTGGTATTTTTAAAATATATATTTATATTTAAATTATTATACTATTATTTAATACTCGGTGATAATATAAATATGCACACGTAAATAATGATTTATGCCATCCTAAGAGACTGAAACTCCAGTATCTAGCTAATGTATTTCAATGGCGGCTCGCTGACGGCAAGACTGGAATCTTCAGTTTCGAAACGTCCGCGACCAAAACCGAAGAGACGCTACATGCTAGTCTTCCAGTCTCTCAGTTTCCAGTTACCCATAAAACAGTGGTACCAATATTGGTGGATTTGATGAAAAATCATATTTTCTTACCACAATTGGTAGCACTGAACTGAACTTAACAAGCAATAACAAGTCAAAAGTTAAAGATGGGCGAACCGATTTTTGATTTAAAATATGTGGCAGATTTTGAGGAATACTCCTGCCTGTATAATTACAGGCTGCCAGAATATTCCCGTAAAGACATTACGGAAAAAGCTTAGAATGAAGTAGGAAAGAAAATGGGTTTGACAGTTTATGAGTTCCCTCATCAACCAGTTTGTCAGATTTTAGTTTCTGCGTGAGCGGATGGCCTTAATTATGCATATGTTTAAGTCCCAACAAGAAGAGAGTTCTTTTATTGTTATATAGAGGCTCAGACGTGATATTTCTAAATCCACAGTAAAAAAACATCATGTTAAGAGCAAAATGAATTAAAACCACTAAGTAGTAGATAGAAACTGTTTAAATTCCTCGTCTACTTTCTGTATAAAATCTTAACCAACGTCTATTTATTTCATTCGACAATGCCGGCGTCCAATTGTCCTGGCGCCTAGTTGTCCCATTCCTGTTTTTGCAGGGCGGGATAATATAATACAAATTATAGTATTAGTGTAAATATTCTTTGTATGTAAACAAAAATGTATTTTGATTTTATGTATTTTGTAGAATTTATAAATACTAATAATTGAGGCATTGACGATTAAAATAGTACAAGTGACCAATGGTAGCCGGTGGTTTGTAATTTTTTTTCATTGGTAGTGCACTGCAAAAATGCGTAACTTTTAAATAGACAATCTATTCTGTATTTTTTTTAATAATTAACGCAAATAGCTTTCTTAGTTAACATGGTTTTTTTCAACCACTTGTCTTGCTGACTGAGGCTTTTACCAGTTTAAACCTGGCATTTAATGTCAGGGACATTTGTTTGAATAATTATGAAATACTAGGCCACAAATTATCGGTATTACAGCTTCGCTCTACATTCAACGTGTGTCGTTAAAAATATGAGGCCTGTCAGATACTGCCATAGAAAAATTTTGAACAAATTTTTGGAAAATCATTACCGAGTGGTTGTCGACCTATTTCGCCGAATACAATGACATGGTTCTATGTCTAAAATGATTTAGAAGCAATTCTGATACTTCCATATACAAACCTATGTGCGAAAAAGTAAATGCTTTATATGTAAAGTTATAAGCGTTTTACTCCTAAAACTTGACTATATTCTATGACCTCCCGTGTATAAAATGTTATTAGTATTTTCATACCTAGATCTGTATATAATTTGAATGTTTTAACTTGACTTGTACCCATTCAAACGATAAAAACATAGATAAACAATATTTTTTTGATTACATAGAAAAATAGACCATTTGAGGACAGGTTATGTAAATAAAAACATTTCTGTGTGTCAGTGAGCTGTCTTATCGGAAAGAGATGACCGTATACTATATGGTCTCCAATTTTATTAAATTTAATATGAACATTAATTCAATTTTCATAGCTGATTTTGACAAAATTCATGAATTCAAAAATGAAAACCCAACCTAACTTAATAAATAATCCAGTATTTCGGCTATTTTCAAAAAACCGACAGGACGGGACCTAATCCAATATATCGGCTATCTTCAAAATTTGTTTGCCGCTGGCTTCCTGTAAACCGACAAGAACCGTATTTTATTTAGACATGAATTTTATGTCAGTACTATACTATCCAAAGAGTTTGGACGGTCTTTAATATACGGCCATATATTTCCGATACAACATTTCATGGTGAAATGTGATACGGCGAACTGCATGCGTACAAGTTTCTGGACACGATGAAAACAATGTTATGTAGAATTTACAATCGCATATTTAATATTGAAATAGATTTATTTACTCAACTCAGTCACTTGTGCACTTACATTAATTCAATCTTCAGCTCCTCAAATATTTATTCAGATGTTTCAAGTATCATAATTTTAACAGTGAAATTAAATCAATATTTAAAAAGTATTTTTGTATTTAATTTGGCTAGATTTATATCCCACAGGGGAATAGTGGACAGAACACCCTTTTGTACATCTTTGGGTTGCAGGTGCCAACATCGCTGTTGGATCAAATGCAAAACAGCTCATAAAAACTCTGTCAAGATATCCTCCACCCTGTGGTAGTAGCCCAAAGATTCTTATATATTAGTGTGATGTTGAAAAATGACTAAGGCTAATGATTAAAATAACTGAGACAAAGACACCTGGCATTAGTTAACAAGGCAATCCAAAGTTTTTTGTTGTTAATACACCGTCGAGGTTGCGACACTACCCTCGGTCCATCGCCACGTCTCGTGCAGAGTGGTGTATCATAATAATTTAGATGCATAATCCCAAATAACGCTACGAATCCTACGGAGTCATTTGCATTTACAATGTATTCAGTGCTACCGACACGGAAAATATAATTTTTTTATATTTAATCATACTGAAAAAATGTTATTTATAACCTTTCATAATATGTAATGTAATGTCGTATAGACCCAATGTGGTCTCGACGGTTTTTACTTTAAAACTATAATATTTTAATCGGAATCTGTTTTAAAAATTGTTTTTTTTTATAATTATGCTTTTAGTACGTTTTTTAAACAAATTTATATTGTTATTATCATGATAACAAATGTACAAAATTAAATCACCATATTTACTCGAATGTGAGGGGAGAATATTCCACAATATTGTTTCTACCACTCATGATGCTTATCGGTGGTCTCTCGAAAAGGGTTACTTGTACGTATTAAGCCGGGTACTCATTAGTGAGCCGTAACTGTGACCGCTGCAGATACTGTAACCAACTCTAGATGTGGACTCGACGTCAATGATTTCCATGTAACCGTTGGCGAGCCGCTGTATCCGCAGTGTTCGTTCTGAGCTGAATGTCAGAGTAATTTTTGTCTTTTGGGTCCCATATCTCTCTCTCGCAATCTCTTATTATTTTTGTAAACATCAATTAAAAGTAGGCATTTCTCCTCATCCCAGTTAGCAGCCACGTTCATGTAAAAAAATGTACAACAATGCTATCGTATTCTGTTTGCGACGAGCAACGGGTATCACATTCAACGTCCATGAGCAACTGCGAGCCTCCCTTTGATTCGCGGCAAAAACCGACAGACGCTTGAACGCTGCAAGCGCGTCTCAAGTTACTGTATCTCCAACGGTCACAGTTACGGCACGCTAATGAGTACCCCACTTTACATTTCGCCACAGCACAGTTTACCGTGAGCTGCTTACCGGAAAGTAATTCCCAAAATATGACCGAAGAATTTCTCTTGTATTCGGGTCAATATTGTAGCTTAAAGGTTTTGAAGTCGAATAAAAATATTGGCTAGGAAAATTACGTAGTGTATTGTTACAATTTGTTTATTTCGGAACACGAAAAATATACAAATATAACCTTTCTACTATTGGGTTATTTTTAATATGTACATAAAGATTAAAAACAATACGAAAACGTGATGTGTTTTTATTTATCCTCAATTGGACATCCTAAATTTTCCCTCCATATTTTCACACTTTTTCAGGCACAAACTGTGGCATAATGAATGGGAAGCGCTTTTCAAATTTGTGCTGGGAGCCTGTGGCGGTTTCCATGAAGTAGATGAGGCTGTCGCTTCGTCAGAAGGTACCGCAATCTTTGAAAGATCTCAAATGTAAAAATATCCTGGGTACAAAACAGTGACGAAGGGTGGAGGTAGGCTGTTAAGAGCCGACATTCATCCTGCTTTGATATATTGCGGCGGATGCTCACATATTCTGATTAATTACAGGTGCATGATTTTGGATGCTCTCACATAGTATTAATTGAGCGTAGTTATACGCAAAGCCGCCAGTCCACACAAACCTCAAACAGAGGTAGAAGCACTTTTATATAAAGTGTTTCTTTAAATCAGCAAAGTCTCTAACTGTTTAAGGTGACGCATCAGTGAAACACCAAATAATTTTCAACTGTAGGCGCGACGAAATTTTGGACTCGCTCGCATTCATTGAGAGAACGTCGAGCCAGAAGCACGTCACTTTGCTGCGTGATGGCGACGGGCCAATTAATTCTAAAATCGTGTAAAGATGACTAAAAACGTTACCCATTTACTTTAAAAAGAAAACAAGTCAATGAATATATTATTATTGTTACTAATAGAACAATAAACAGAACATAAAATGGACGTATGTTGGATTTATATGACAAATAATATTTCGTTTGACAGGCGTCATTTGCACCCGCGACCCGCAGTCCGCGCATCGCCTAGCAACGATCTTTTTAGACCGTGCCTCAACTAATGCACGGCCTTAAACTTTTGGAATGATATATATTATACAGTACTCTCTCAGTAATCCGCCACTCCAAAAACCAGACAAGTGTCCAATTAGTGAAAGCGGTGGTTTATAGTGCATACATACAAAATATGGTAAAAATTAAAACAGATACTTCGTAAAAATAGTTTTTTTGAGAAATTTGTATTAACAAATAACAGTTTTATTTATAATCAATATATTAAACAGTAAATCACCTGACACAACCAGTTTTGTGAGGCATATATTCTTGAATGGCTTATTATTCCTGGCTTTTCCTATGACTAAAAGCTTCATTTTGTGTACTCCGGTTGCATTGGAGCATGGCATAATTGTGATGCGGTCTTTGGGCACTTTCCTCCCTTGGTACATTACTTTCTTCGCGATGAAGGTGCGTTTTATGAAGAAGTTTTCAAAACAAACCCGTCTCATCTGCGTTGTATACTTGTACGCGGCGGACTACTGAATTTGACAATTGAGTACCGGCGAATTATAGAACTTGATTCTGAGCTTTCAACTAGTAATAATAACGGCGGATTATAGTAGTTGTCGGATAATCAAGCGCCGAATTACTGAGAGTGTACTGTATATATGATTTTGTATAACTTTTAAAGAGATAAAAGTATAAAATCTATGAAATTATGGTGTTTTGTGCAAAACCATTTTTTTTAGAATGTTCATTCTACAGAATGCAGCTATCGCTTATTTTTGTTAATTTGATTTATATAGGTATTTTTGTCATGATTTCATTTTTATATGGTCAGATAATAAAATGAAAAACATACTATAATGTAATTGAGAAAATGTTTATTAATTTAATGTAGAAAAAGACATGTTACATAGTTGAGATATTAATAATTACATAATATTGTCGTTTATATAAGAAGTGGAAATAATGATCAGAAATCACATTAAAATATACATGGATTATCAAGACGCTGACACTATGCCATTATCAACGTCAACTTTTCTATTCACAATTCCATTTTCAATCTACTCAGTACTAGGGAATCCGATCCCGAGCCAAAATTCTGATCCCGGGATTTCGGGATTACAATTTGACAATCCCGGGACTGGTCCCGGGATTGACATCTTTTTCATTGTTAATATAAAATTTTTATATTTACAAATAACATTGATAAAATCGGTCAAAAATAAATCTAGTATAATGTATACCTACTATTTAAGACATTTATTGTTAATATTGTATACGTTCAATCTTGGAAATACATAAGTTTAATGGAGTAAATAATATTGTAATATAAATAATAATGTGAATTTATTATGAGATTGCTATTTCTGATAGTAAAGACTTAATGAATAGGTTAGCGAGATTTAAAATAGTAAAGCAAATCATGGTGTACCTACTTATGGTCTTTCCGCTTCATAAATCTAATTAGTCAGCCAAATATAAAACTGCCGTAAAACGTATGATATCATGGTGGAATTACTTTGTTAATAGTGCAAAGCATTGTTTTTTTTCAATCTTTCTCATTTTTATTAATTTATGTGAAAAAATAAAATGAATTGAACTTACCACATGTGTATAAATCAAACTTCATTCAAACTCAGTTTATTTCTAATGTAGTTTTAATTTGTTATTAAAAGTATTTTTTCTGCTATATTTTCGTTTTTATTTTATTTTCTATAAAAATTGATACAAAAATCAATCCCGAAAGTTTCGGGATTATGTTTATCAATCCCGGGATTCATAGGTATCGAAAATAGCCCGGGATCCCGGGATTGGAATCCCTACTCAGTACTATGAAACTCCTTTCTCACTACATTCACTACCAGATGCTTCTTTTTTTTGCAATTTTTCATGACGATTACGTAGTCTTGTGGAGTATACATCCTCTGCTGGTGCTTGAAATAGCTTTCGATATCGTTGAAATCCTTGTCGTTTGGCAAGAAGCTATGCCCAGAATATAGAAATACAGTGACTTGCACGACTGCTTTAAGCATAAGCGTTAATATTATGTTTGCTGCATCGATTGAGTGCATCCTCTCTTTTATCTGAATATAATCATTAGAAAAGTTTAACCAAAGTCATTTCGGGAGGTAAAAATTTTGCATCTGTTTTTTTTCTGCAGTAATGAGACTGGGATTTATTTATGAACTCTTATCACAGTTTGTTTTTTATCAGCGGTCAGTTTATTGTGTCCACCTCAAGTAACCGTCTTTTGGTCACTCTACGATAACCCCAAATGGAATTTACTCAATGCTGTACTGATTCTACAGCTTGAAATCTGTAGAGTGTAACAAAACATTAAACAGCAAACAACGGTTGATGCTAGTCTATATTATGTTCTAATAAACTGTCTATTTCTATTGGTATTGATTGATGGCTTGCACGTATCGTCGTTTAACGGGCACTACTAATATATTCGCAGCAAGGGAAGTTGTCTGAGCATTATATGAACCGAAACCCCATAAACGGCGGAAATTCATATCAACAATCATCTTCTGAGCCGTTGCTTGCGCAGTTCTTTGTACATTTGCAATCATAACTTTTGAATGTTTTAGCCTGGATTTGGACACCTTTATAATTTTTATCTTCTTCTTCTTCCACCCTTTCACGTCCCTCGGTCCATCGCCAACTCTTGCGCCTTCCGCCATGTCAGACCTGCAGCACGTAGGTCGCTTTTGTAGCACCGCTGCAGGGTGACGGAGGGCCGGCCACGGCGACGGAGCCCTTAAGGCTGTGCCACAAGAGTACGCAGTGTCGCACTTTTTGGTGGCATCCAGAACACGTGTCCCAGTCACGTAAAGCGTCTCTTCATGATAACCTCAATCACCGTAGGCTCCTGTGTCTGCTCACGAACTCAGATGTTTGTAACGCGGTCGTACCAATGTACCCCTAAGATTCAGCGGAGACATCGATTCTCAAAGCTCAAAAGCCGAGACTCTTGAAACTTAGTAAGATGCCATGTCTCACAGCCATACAGGAGCACAGGTAGCAGGCACGCGTAAAACAAACAACATTTGGTCCTCACAGAATACAGCCTTGACCTCCATGCAACTCCAAGTTGGTTGAATACATCCCCGCCATACCCATGCGGATTTAAAGCTCATTATAAATACCACCATCGTCGGCAACCATGGCACCCAAGTATTTGAACTTAGACACCAGTTCAACAGGCAGACCGGAAACCCGCAGAGGAGTATCGGCGTCGATACATGCAGCACTGCACATGTATTTGGTCTTAGCCACACTCAGGTGAAGACCCACACGTTTCGAGTTCTCGGCGAGCCTGTTCACGGTTACCTCCAACCGTTCGAGCGTCGAGCGAAATCGCACAGTCTTTCTTCGCATATTTCGGTTATGTCATCATGATGTAGGCGTATCCAACTGTCAGGGCGAACCGTCTTACGCATTATGAAATCCATCATGATGATAAAAAGAAAGGGCGCAAGTACACGTCCTTGCTTGACCCCTGACATGATTTCAAAGAGGTTAGAGGATGTTCCAGCTGCTCTCACGTAACACTCTGTATTGGTGAAGAAAGCACTTATCACGGCGACCAGTTTCCGTGCGACATCATAGCCTAGCAGAATTTGCCAGAGAGATTCACGATGAGGGCTGTCAAATGCCTTTTCATTGTCCACGAAGCAGCAGGCCACAGGTATATTCATCTTTTAATACTGTTGCAGGAGGCATCGGAGAGTTGAAATATGCTCCGAGCAGGACAAATCCACTCTGCTGCGCACGCACCTTTATTACTGTTCCTATTAATCGTATTCTGCTTCCGTACATATTCATTTTTTTTCCCTTCTTTTCTTCGGTCTACCTTCAAGTGCAGTTTCGGTTTCGCCGATTTCTGGAGAAGAATAATGCAAATTGATTAGCATTTCATGTAGAACCTACTAATTAAAATTATCGTATGGAATGTTACATTCTCAAATCTTGTGAATTATTCGTTGAATAAAAGAAATAATTAATCAAAGTAACTACATAATATGTTAAATAAATAGTTAAAAGTATTGGCCTTTCATTATATGACATTAATTCGAATAAAAAGTATTTTATTTGTATTTAAATAATCTAAAAAGCTTTTTACTAAAGAAAATATGTACATACGTACATCATGGATGAAGGCCTCTTCAAGCTGCTTCCACTTCTCTCGGTCCTGTGCATTGCATTGCCACGTACTTCGAAGCTACTAGAAGCCCGCAAAGCAGTTGAACATAACTTTCGTCTTTGTTACATTTATTTTTAAACCTACTTTGTTGCTTACTTCAGCGAGTTCCTGCATTCTGCTTTGGAAGTCTTCTGAGTCTTGCGAGAAAATTACTATGTCATCGGCAAAGTGCGGATGACTCAGGTATTTTCCATTTATGGGAATGCCTTTGTCATTACAGTCAGTTGCCTGAATAAGTCTTCAAGGGTAGCTGTAAATAGTTTAGGTGAGATTGTATCACCTTGTCGGACTCCTTTGCTGTTAGGAAATCCGCGCGATGGTTTATGGAGATTGACAGATGCTGTTGCGCTACTGTATATATTCTTCTTCTTCTTTCTCGGCACTACATCCCGGGGCAGGATTTGGCCTCCTCTACAATTGTCCTCCACACGCTCCTTTCCCTGGCTGCTCCTCTCCAGTCTCCAGCCCTCCCCATCTTTCTCCAGTCCTCTTCGATACAGTCAGCCCACCTCTTCTTTGGTCTGCCCCTAGACCGTTTCCACTGTGGGATCCACTTAGTCATGATTTTTGGCGTCCTGTGCTCAGGCATTCTCTCAACGTGTCCAGCCCACCTTAGTCTTTGGGATCGACGGAATTTCAACCCCGTTTCATGTTTTATTAACTCTTTTTTATCCTGTAACTTCCATTTTCCATTTTATTATTGAAAATATTTATATAGCGCCCAGAAATTCCTCGATTTCTGAGTGCATCGAGTATTGAACATTTCTTTATGGAATCGAACACCTTCTCATAGTATATAAAATCCTGCATTGTGGCAGTTTGCATTCCTGACACCATTTTATGACTTCTCTGACGACTTTGATATGGACCATAGTGCTGTATCCTCCTTTAAATCCGGCTTGTTCTCTCGGTTGGTTCTCGTCTAGTACATTTTGCAGACGGTTTGAGAGAATTTTTGTGAACGTCTTGTAGATAATAGGGAGTAGACTTATTGGACGATAATTTGCTAGGTCTTTTCCGTCACCTTTTTTGTGAAGAATGACAATGCGTTTGCTCTTTGCGTATATAGGCTGTGAACAATTGCGCAAGCACTTCATTTGCATCCTTTCCCACTTTTTTGAGGATATATATCGTTAGACCCCCTTCCCCTGGGGTTTTCCCACTTTTCATGTAATTTAAAGCATGGGTTACTTCCCAGGATGTGATTTCGAGAGTATGGTCTTCCGAATTTCCATTTCTCTGAAGATCTATATAAATATGTACCTCGGACATATGATTTCGAGATGATGTAGAGGGATTAACATTCTCAAGATTCGTATCCAGAAAAAGGACTTCTACAGTTGCGCCATTATTCTGCAAGAAACATTTTATAATAAGTAGTATATGGATATGTGTGAAAATTATTGCTCTCATGTTATGATCTGATATATTAACAGAAAGGATCTGTTTCACCAAAAATAATATAGGTTTATTGAGTGTTTATTTAAGTGCCTATATACAGTCGAACTTGGTTATTACGAGGAAGACTGGACCGACTGAATTTGCTCGTTATAAGCATTACTCGTTATATAACATTTTTCGTGCTACGTTCTATTTAAGCATAGAACATAAAAAATCTGAAAACCATCATAAAAATCCCCGAAACAAGCATGGCATTCATAAACTACAAAAGAACTTGTTTATTGTAATGAAGTGCTGAGCTGCCGGCGCTGGTAGGTACCTACTGACTTCACAAAGCTTGGATTTTTACATGCAATTTCAACCATATGCGTGGATACTTTTTCAATGTTGTCAGCGAAAACACCAATTAGGTACTTCCACACTTAACTAGTGTCACAAACGTAATCCGATCCCGACGGCATTGGTCTAGTTAACTGCCCGGTCGGATTTTATTGCTTAGGGCCGAAAATGTTTTTAAATGATCGACACATAAACAGTTCTGCTCGGTATACCCGAGAAGTAGCTCGTTATAAAAGTGAATAAATGTATGGAGAAAATCATAAACTAAAATGTCAACGAACGTTTCCTCATTACATCCGAGATCTCGCTATTTCCGTGATCGTAATAACCAAGTTCGACTGTATTCAAAATGTGATAATAATCATATGTCATTTGTCAATGTGCATTTGATTCAGAGCAATCATCCAAATATTAGCTGGTTGTAAATGCATCAAAACTAGTTGAAACAAAAGCTAATCGTAGAAATTTGTGAATATAAACTCTAGATTATTAGGATCCAAAAATAATAATATATTTTTTACATTTACACATTTAATACAAAGTATTATGTCAAATTACCTCAATAGTAATCTCCTCAGATGAAATCCAGGCATCCACTTGGTCAGTATTTGTATCGGCGGGTTGGGCTTTATCGTCACCGCCTTCGATGATATTCTGTAATACAACATTTGAGATTTATTAAACTGGAAATAGGTTGATATCAAGGCCTGAACAAAAACAAACCATAAGTGCGAATGAAAAAGCATTCGGCATGGTTATATCCAGGGGGGTGAAAGTTCCATACAGTGAATGTGACCACCTAATACATCAGAAATACTCAGTTATCAGAATAGATGGCAGCACGGCCACACACAAAGTCCCATGACACAAGGCCATTTCAATGACCAATCAGAGCTCAGCCATGGTCCAGCCAATCAACATTTGAGCTTCCGATCAGTCTTTTCAAATTTCATGTCAATTCTACATGATATTTTCAAAAGAAAAGCAGTTATGCAATATTTTTCGAGTTGACATATCGCACCGTGAGTGTAAAACCAACGTATGTGCAAATTACATAGTTTGGAGATATAAGGGTTTGAAGTTTTCATTTGGTCAGGATAAATAGAGTTTCTAAAATAAAACCATAATATTTGGTGTATGTATACATTATGACATGTTCTTTTATTAATTTTATTTTTTTTTCATATAAATCCATCAAGATTACAAGTTTTAGCAGTTGCTATGGTTTTACACTTTCATGATGCATAGAAAATGTTGATATTTCGCAGTTACCTGAATTGCAGTAAGATTTTTATTGGGAACTTTGGTAATACCATTATAATATAATATATTATATTATTATTAAATAAATCAATAATGATATTTACCTATAATATTTTGATATTTTAAGCTTACTAACTATAATTTATTAAAATAGATGCATACAATTTTAAACCAAAATAAAAATAGCAAATTACAATAATTGTAATGTTTTTATAATTAATTTTATCGACGTCAATTATTATCTGAATCTGTATTTAAATGTGTAGATGAAAGTTTTTTTTATAAAAATTGTGGTGTATTTCTGTCACTTTTGATGAACATAGGGAAATCAAGTCATTTAATTTTGCTTCGGAGATCCGAGGTGGTTTTATAAATGCTTTGTGTAGTTGAGGTTGTACTGATTGACGTCCGCCCTGACGTTTTCTAATATTTATTACATCAAACACTTCTGTTTCATACTTATTTTTATAGAACAGGCAATAAGGATTGTTTTTCCTCACTTCGATAACGCAAATGTCTACCCAACTAACCTTTTTACTATTTTCGTTGAGTTGAAAATTATTGCCCATTTCATTTGCTAATTTGTGAAAATCAAAAATCTCGTCAGTGCCAATTTCCAGTGAATCACTGGAATCCACTGTATTGGTATATAAATTGGACCTGACTTCAAGACTATTTTTTTGTTTCTCTATGCAAGAGTGTTGTAGAGTCACCCTCGTTCAAGGTGTGTCCTACGACCAAAAAGTTGTGTGTGATTTTCGGGATATTAAAATTCTGGACGGCGTATAAATACATTGCTGTAATAATTTTATTTTTATTCTGTCCGGCACAATTATCCGAATAAAAAATGACTTCCTTCCCAATTGATTGGTCTTTTTTGGAATTTTACAACACAAGAACCAATTGCATTGGCCCCTTTGTTTGTAGTCCCTCCATGCTAAACAAAACAGTAACCATTTTTATTATTAATGTGTGTAAGATGGTAAAATTATAGGTTGAAAGCTTTCTTTTATAATATAGCACTGATATCTGGGCATTTGGTGTTGATAATACGGCCTGCAGATTATAGTAACATACTATTTTATTCGTCTTTCGCCTTCTGTGTTCTCGATAATTGTTTATTTTTTTTGATGAATGTCATATATTATTTAACTTGAATTATATTTTTCTCTTCGCTACTGCAATTTTTATATTTTTCACAAAAGTCACATAGTTCCTTGTTTGGTTGAAAAAAGCCTATATTATAATGGGTATTGTTCCTCTTGCAAACCAGCAGCATCCTTATCTATATCCAACATGGGTTCTTCAGCATCAGGAAATGTACTTGTCACATTTTTGAAAATCTGTAACATTGCAAAAACAAAAATATCATAGATCTGATTGATATACTGTTGTGTTAATTGAAAGAGTTTATTATTGTAGGTGCATAAAATAAATACATAGGTACATAAGATAAGTCGATAATAATAAGTTTCATAACAATAATAATATTAAGGTTAGTTTTGTATATCATGTTAGTATAATATTTATCACAAAGTCTTACCTTTTTAGAAGTTTTTCAGCTTTTAAAGCAAACTCCACCATCATTCGAATCCTTAAACTCATATTTGATAAAAACAAAATACACTGCACTACATTACTTGAATCAAAGGAAACAATAATGTGTTGTAGAATACGTCTGGATGCGTTATCAAAGTCTTAACACTGAATCATTTCAATAATTGCCTGCTATCACAATAATAAAAACAATGCCACATTGCATTCACCAAAAGAATGCGTCTGATGCTCGGGTTTCACAATTAGTCATGGATATCATTTGCAGATACTATGGTTTTACATTAACAATGGAAGTAAATCTTTGTATTGTAAAACCCAAATATCTGTCTTTTTTAATGAAAATTTTTAAGTTTGCAGTAACTTCAATTTTACATTATCAAGTTTATGACTTTTGCAGTTTTGCATTTAAATCTCGAAATTGAAAAATTTGCACTTGCTATGGTTTTACACTCACGGTGCGATATGCGTGTCAATAAATTATAATAATATTATGTAATAGTGTCAGAATAATATTGCTGTTCAGCGTTTTTAAACCATATTGATAAAAAGGTTTTGCAATCCGTTTTTTTTTTTTTTAAACGGTACATGTTCAAAGACGCGCGTTTCCATGATCTTACTCCCTACTTCATTTATCGTTTGTCAATTTATAGCTACGGCCATATGTTGTAGCTTAGCCACTGGGAAATGCCAAAAGAAATGGCGTATTTCAAAAAAATACTACCTTATTCTTAGGTCAATAATTATTATAAAGCAAACATTATTCGTAGAATGTTTATCACATTTGAATGGTCAAAGACATAGCTTATAATTAGTATCTTTAGAATTATCTTGAAATGTGTTAATCCTGCCCATTTCTTGCCCATTTTTTGAATAATAAAATGCCTAATTCTTGTCAAATTTGGGATCACAGAGATTATCAATATAATTTTTTATTGTAAATATTTCACTATAATAATGTCGACACAAATTTTACTAATGGTTTTATAAATGCTTTTAAAAACTACTAAATATAAAAAATCTTAACACCACTTCACATGGATGTACTGAAATATGACTATATTCTAAAACATTAGAGCGAGAGGTTTAAAAGAATACTATTTTATGTAATAAAAATACTTTATGCAGTCATTAAATGTTTAAAATAAATATAAAGAATAATAAGGCTTCAAAATTATGTAAATAGATTATCTACAACGTTTAAGGAATGTCCAGGATCATGCTTTGAAAATAGCATAAAAGCTCCATTTTGACGTACGCTGAGCATGTGGGCTGTTAAGACAAGCGATTTTTAATATCGATTCACAAATGTTGTGCATTGACAAAATTCATGGAGAACTAACACTAAAATGCGCATTTTTTAAATAATAATCTAAAAATAGACTGCACCTGCACCACAGACGGTGTGACTTATTGTAAAAAGATGAATTTTGGTCGAGCAAAATCTATACCCGTGGAAATATAATCATATTAAATAATAAAAAATAGCATTAAGTTTTCTATCAGTGACGATTCAGATTATACACTGTTGCTACTGCATAATTTGTTCACATATTGAATAAAGATTTTTATCATATTCAATGAAACATTTGGTGATGACGTACTTGTTATTTTGGGCCACAACAAATGCCGTTTCGGGCCGCGTTTTTGCACCACCGGTTTAAAGCAATTGGTCACTTTATGCAGATCGCAAAAGACATATTCTGCGATTCGTGAAATTTTTAAAACGCATTTATATGAGATTTTTGTATGAGCTTGGTCTGATTTGTGCAGAATGTAAAACAAACGTGTCACAATAACTCATTTTTCCAAAATTGTGGCCTGGCTGCTTTGTGTATAGCTACACTCAAATTAATATTGATTTAATTTTTTATTTGAACTTTCCACAAGTGATACAATACGTCATATTATTATTATGGTAGAGAAAAAAATGCCCATCACGTGGTATCAATAAGTCATTTTTGTCAAAATCACCAAAATATAGGACGTAGGTATTTAATATACAGTGACGATGTATAGCACTAACAGAATGTTTTTAACAATTTACACATTTGACCGGATATTCTTCTTCTTCTTCGATGGCGCTACAGCTCAAGTCAAGCCCTGGCCTCCTCCACCGCCGTCCTCCAGCCGGTACGGTCCTCCACACGTATTTTCCAGTTCTTGATTTTTAGCAGCTGGTTTTCATCTTTAGTAACGTTATCACCCCATCCTGTGCGTGGCTGTCCCACTGGCCTTTTCCCCCCTGGGTTTCCTTCGAGAATCTTCTTCAGTATCCGTGACTCAGGCATGCGTTGGATATGGCCTGCCCAGTTTCGCCTCTGGAGTTTTTATGAAGGTGGAGAGTTTTGAATCTTGGTATAAGCGGTATAGTTCAGTGTTGTACCCAATTCTACACTCCCCAACCATCATTCATGGGTCCGTATATCCGCCTCAGGATCTTTCTCTCAAAGCAGTCCACCAGCGTCCATGACTCGCACTCGTATGCAACGACCGTGCGTATGACGGTTATATAGAGCCGGGTCTTAGTCTTAGACCGGATATTATGTCCGTTATAACAAGGTTATGTAGTAAAGATTATGTAATGAATATAAAAAATTACGCAATTAAATTATTTACATTTTATTAAAAAATAATATGGGTAAGTATAAATCATAATTAAATATTGTTATTAAGATCATTCTATCGCCATGGCTTCTACGTTTCCAATTTCACCATCCCTGCATTTTGCACTTTGAAGTTCTCTCCGTATCTGTCAAAATAAACAATTTTTATTGATTAATTTTCAATGCTATTAGTACAAGTATCCGAACACGCATAGCTACTTGGGTTAAAATAGTTTGTGATATATTGTGAACACGGGGGTGTCAAAAATACCCAAAAATATGTGATATCATTTATGGATGATTAGTTCAAAGTCTGATTATGAGAATATCATTACCTCCGCGGTGATGGTGGGATGTGATTGTTTTCTGAGGAGTGCAAGGAGGGCCTCGCGCTGTTCTAGGGAGATGTCGGCCTTGTAGCGTTGCGCAAACGTCAGCAGGGCTTGGTGCCATAAGACAGGGAGTGTTCTGTGATCTCGTTCAAACCTGTCAGAGATAAATTACATGTCAGCTTTATCTATTGTAACCCTTCGACAACAATTCAATGGACGGCAGGAAGCTCTGAGTTTCATTTTACCTCAAGGGGCGTGAAGTAGTAAATTTTTACAAGGTTAAGATCCTGATGAATGTATTTATTTTTATGTTCACAGTCACAACGGGGCTAGCACGATGGTTACATATTCCTCCTAGACTACGTCGTACCGCATGCTTGACGATGTATGTGTTGATATTACTTTATAATTTAGTATTTAACTTTTGTCTGAATCCTCTCTACGATAAGACTGTACTTCAACCGATGTGTGGCCCAAATAATTGACCCATTCTCAATACTACTTTATATTAATGAATGTTTCTTCTGCCATTGACAAACCTACTTCCATACGAGTGGATGAATACATGAGTAAGTAATGACATTGCTGGCCAGCAAAATCTCTCCACTCTTCTTGGTCTCTAGTTCTTCGTTACCACATACAGTCATTAAGTCGTCCAGTTTATTGATCCAGCGGGTTAGGGCATCCTGTGGTCGTTTAGTGCCACTTCGGTACCTACCACCGTGTGACTACATTTTCTAGCCCATTGCCATTTCATCTGTTTGGCGACCTCTATCATATCATTTTCTCATCTGCTTCCTTATCCATTGGTTTCTTTTGTAAACTCATTACACTTAAGACATATTGTATGACATTGTATGAACTCAAAACTCTACATAGTATCCTGGAAATATATCAATGTCTTTTCACCAGGAATTGGCAGTTAACATCAAACGAATAAACTATTACCTGAGGAAATGGAAGACAGTGGCGTCGACCACTCGGTAGGGCAGAGCATACTTCTTGTCGAGGAAGACCCTCATGATGATGGAGTTGGCGCCCGTGTAGCCCATCTCGGCCACCTTCAGCAGGCATGCGCACGAGTGCAGGATGGGCACCGAATTGCGAGACAGCACCGACCCCACTATTATCGCCTCCCGCAGTGTACAGCTGCCGGACTGACGATAACAAATATTCGAGGGTTAATAAACGAGACCTCGTAAGAGACATTTTGTTTAAAATACATTTTTTGCATTGTTGAATATTGAATATATTGGTAGTGTTGGCATCTATCGACGAAAGCTTCGAAAAATGTTTGAAACAGTGTTTCGTATCTACTTTGTTAATTCTGTTGTTAATGTCCAATCCTAATAAGATCATATGGGCCTCCACAGTGTGGAGGTTTGTATTAACAGATTTTGTTTTTACGAGAAATGGATGTCAGCTACTTGCTCAACCTATTAGGCCCATATTCTGACTAACAATATATGTGTTTGCCAGACCCAGGATTCGAACCTGGGACCCACGACGCTATAGCCCAACGCTTAAGCCGCGCGGCCATCGGTGAATTATGTACTGCCAAAAGTTGGTAAGTCTCTAAATCATGTTATGGAGTAATTCAAAATTTAAAAGTTTGACATGCCCTATAAATCAGTCATAATGCTAATTTCTTTGTGCTGCATGTGCATGTTCTCTATATTGGATGGTATTAAATTTTTTTTCAACCATACATATTTATATAGACTTACAATACGTTGTTTACTACAAATACACCCGATCCTCTTTTTGCACGATTTTGAAATAACACGGTTTAAAAAACTACCCATTATTATTTATTTACACTGATTTTTTTGCTTTAACACAGTAACTAAAAAGAATAAAAATATATATCGATGTACATATTCATCAAAAAATTGCGTTGCAGTGGACGGCCGCACGCCACTGGTGTATACATAATATGTTGTCACCGAAAATCGAAAAAAAATTCGAATTACGAAATGTATGGGGAAAAATTTTTAAATTTTAAAAAACAAATTTTTTTTTTATTTTCATTAATTTTGTTTTTGATCATAGATGTGCTTATCGAATTGGGTCATAAAATGTCAGGATTATTTTTATTACCATCATAAAATAAGTAATTTTTGATGTTTTAAGAAAAGTCTGTCATAATTTTCAATGACTGGCTCATGAAATAGTGTACTTTATTACGATTTATCGAATACTTTTATATGCCAGGGACTCTGAAATCATTTCGAATTACGAAATTCAAATTAAAGGTATGGTTTTATATGAAAATAATGTCCAAGGGACTTTTTTTTCGGGAAAATTTCGAATTACGGCGAATTTCGAATTATCAGTGTTCTTACTAACGAGGTTTTACAGTACATGGCGCTACTAGTCAGTCACTTTGGGTTCGATACGCCGCATGCTTCGGCGTCAGCGTCATTAAATATTTCCAGCGATGAGAGTGATTTTTCGCCACGCGAAAAACACCATTTTTGTATGGGCACCTTATGTTTTATTACACAGTTTTGTTTTGCACGGTAATCTTTGTTACGTATCCCCGTGCAAAAAGAGGATCGGGTGTACCTAAATTATCAACATACCAACTTTTGGCAGCAACCCAACATATGTAATTATAGTGTGTTTATGCATGAGATGTTTTCAAATTATGTATGTTTAATATATTGAATGTTGCATTCTCAAGTTTTGTGTCTTATTCGTTGAAAAAAAGAAGTAGTTTAATAAAATTGGTATCAATATAGGCAAGTAAACTATTTTTTTAATTCAACAAATGATTCACAAGATTTGCGAATGTAACATTCATTATTGAACATACATAATTCAGAAACACCTCAGAAACGTACCTATGAAACCAATTCTTGAAAAAAATATGGAGGGAGTGGTAAAAGCAGTGGCGAAGACTCCATACTAGGCGATTATTTAAAGCCTACCTTCTTAAGAAAAATATTTTTAAATTTTATATTGACATATTAAATAATATAATCACATAATAATATATTCAATACGCCCAACGACATCTGTCGTATAATTGTCATAATAATTTTACAATCTTTTCCACTATTTCAATAAACACCATTTATGGCATGTCTCGAAGGTTTAAAAAAATAAGCGACATCTCGTTTCACTTCACATATTGTATGGATTCTGTTCGCGTGAATCGAAAACTTTTTTTATATGAAGTTTGTTTCTCATAATTTCAAGACGTCTGCGGCGGCCCATATAAATTGGTAAGCTATTTAAGGAGCGCTTAAATTTTACGAAAGTGCACATTTATTCAAAATAATTTATAAGATAATTTAAAAAAATAATTTCTATGGGATTCAATCAGATATAAATATTGATTGTTGTTAAAAATAATAAATAATTTATCTCGTGGTTTTTATTTGTCAGTTAGTTTATTCATAGACTAAGACAATTTATTCAGCTAGTTATGTCAATTGAAATCTGATATTGTATCTAAGCAGTGGTGATGCGCCTTTGAGAGCGCTGGAGCGGTGAACACCTACCCACTCAATTTATGCGAAAAGATTTTTTTTTAAAAATAAGTATTTCATTTATTAAAAGTGTTCTGATCTATTACCGTAGTCATTAATTCATATACAAAAACAAATTGTAATAAGTATGTGTTTTTAACCAGCTATTTTAAATATAATATACAATAATTCAAACGTCGCGCTGGCATCGTCCGTGTGGTTTCGCTTTGCCAAATGCAATGCTATTCGGGAGCGAGTTCCTCGATCGCACAAGCAATCATGCCTTGTAATGAGAATGAGTGCGACAGCAATAATATTCGTCTGTAGGTGATAGCGTGAGATAGCAATACTTCTTCGATCGCCACTCAATGTCGCCAAGGCGCGTTCCATACTCGAACCGTATAAACGTATAACCAAAAAAAGACTTTGTCTACGTACATTTTCACATACGGTTTATACGTCTGAGTTGCGCGAGCCGCTCAGGCCTCGTAAGACGCCCAGTAAAACCTCCCGAAAGCGGATTCATATTATTAATAATTATTGTTAATTATTAATTACATATTACAGCTAGGATATTTTTTATAATGCTGACATTGCCTCAGCATTATTTAACATTATAGTAGAAAAAAATCTTATTGAGACATTTACGAAAACGGTTTTACTATTAAACTTAATTATTTGCACTATTCCGATGACATCAGTGGAAAGTGAAAGATGTTTTTCCACACTCAAATGGATCAAGTATTTTAGCAGAAACACCATCACGCAACCAAAATTGAAGGCATTATATATGCTCAGTATCCAAAAAAGAATGAATTTGTGTCGATGAAAAACAGAAGAATGGATTTCTCATACAAATGAACAATAACATAGGTACTTTAAAAAAAAGTGAACTCCCAGTAAAATAACTCACCGATCGCCACTGTATCTAAGTCTGTGTTTTAATTATAGAACTATTTTAAAATCTCTAGTTTACGGGTTAAATTATAAA
The DNA here is from genome assembly GCF_057557595.1 of Rhyacophila brunnea. Taxonomy (NCBI): domain Eukaryota; kingdom Metazoa; phylum Arthropoda; class Insecta; order Trichoptera; family Rhyacophilidae; genus Rhyacophila; species Rhyacophila brunnea. The sequence goes on along the minus strand of NW_028232904.1, from coordinate 8,890,969 downwards.
TTCTTATGGAAAAGATTCTCAACAACGGATATATTTAGGAAAATACATATTTCAAATTAATTGCTTAATTTTATACTATCAGTGAGCTTTTGAAATTTCATCGGTTTTTGTGTACCTACCTATTTATCAGTAGTTATGTCGGATTATCTTCTTATTTCCCGTAAATACATCTAACAAGTGTGCTTTCTCCACAGCCTACCTGTTTCCAAAGGTCACACTTCGCCACTGGGTAAAAGGTGCACTACAAATAGTGGAATCAGCTTGAAGACGCAGTTGAGGACAATTGACGAATTTGCTTTGTAGCGGGTATTTGTGAAGGGTGGAATTGAATGGAATGGACATGATTGTTTGATGATCACACATATTATGTAATGTTGATAAAATCTTACCTCTAACAGTGGTAGAATAATGCCTTTCATAAACGCGCCCGGCTTATACAAAGCCTTTCTTAATGCCTGGAATAAAACAAACACAATCAATAACATAATCTTGTATGGCCCTTAACCGGTTAACTGGCGAATGCAAACTTACTCGCCGTAATTACACCTAATTTTTACGTTAATTACTACCAATGTATATTGTAATGTAAACATCTAATGGTTGTTGATCGGGCGAATCTTCTACCAGCACCAAGTACACTCCAAAACCTCGAAACAGTCGACGAGTTTGTATATCTTGGATCGACCATCAGTGGAAAGGGCGGATGCGAAGCGGAAATAAAAAGGCGCACACAGATTGCAAAAAATGCGATGACACGCCTTACCACTATATGGAAGGATCGGGGAATTTCGATTGCCACAAAAATGATGCTTGTGCAAACATTAGTGTTCTCGATATTTCTATACGGAGTCGAGTCGTGGACCCTGAAGGCAAGAGAACGGAAGGCAATTGATGCCTTTGAGATGTGGTGTTGGCGCCGAATGCTTCGCATTTCTTGGACGGAGCACAGGACGAACCAGTCAATCATCCAGAGACTGAAGATAAAGGAACGGCTCTCGACGATATGTCTGAGAAGAATTCTGCAGTATTTTGGACATATTGTCAGGCGCGGACCGGACAACCTAGAGAGACTGGTAGTTTTGGATAGCCTCCAGGGAAGGCGAAGCAGAGGAAGAGCGTCTGCGCGATGGACCGATCAAGTGAAAGAGCTGACTGGGGGGGCACCATCCATTCTGCCCTGAGAGAAGCGGAAGATCGAGAAGGATGGAAAGTATTGGTCGCTCAAAGGATGGCGAAATTTAAATGTGGTCACGATCCTCAGCCATGAGTGCACGACCAAGAAGAGACTACCAATTAACCAATTATAAGGCATAAGAGAGGTTAATAACATTCATATTACATACAAATATCATAAGGATTGATTAAATATAAATCTAATGAAACATTGTAAGTTGACCCGCGCACATAAACACGGCATAGCTGCAAAATATCATCATCGTCCAATTAAAAAAAAATTACATCGCATCTGTATGAATAATGAATGCAACTTTGCTGGCATTTCCGAGTTTCGATTATCTTGGTGCCGAGACCAATATTATGAATGCTATATATAATTATAATGCTAATAACTAGGGCCCGGATTTATATGCTAGTGCATGTTTTGTTACGGTGTATGCACAGCTATGGGAGTTGCACAGAAATCCGTTTCGAAAGACGCAGAATCCAAAAATAAAATTTTATTGTGCATATAAATACATATTTGAGACATTGGTGCATATTTCATTAATAAATGCATATTTTCGGGCTTTTGCATTTATAATTTTATCGAAACATAACTAAATCAGGTAGATGCACTTGCATTTTTAATGGCATCCCTGAGCATTTCATTAATTTATCAGAAAAAGTGAAGTCATCTCGGGCACCTATATTTAAATTTTGCGTTATCACCTCTGTGGACGTTGAGAGATCATTTTCCGCATATAAACAAAATACTGACAGATATGCGGAAAATTTAATGCCGGAAAATATTGACAGAAAAACAGCAAATAGTATTTAGGAATAGTTAAGTGTGTCATTTTTGTTTTTTTAAGTAAAGTTGTGTTTAGTTTCCAAAGTTTACATTTACATTTTGCATTTCTTGTTCAATTATTTGTACCTACTTGTAAACAAACTATTTTGAAAATTGTAATTGATTAACTTTATATTGATTAATTGTTTTTATTTTTATCGATAATATTGGGTGAAGTGGGTATTTACAATATTTTTCCATAAAAGTGTCCATTTTTAACTGCATATTTCTTTGGTTTTAGTGCATATTTCAATGATTTAAAGTGCATATCTGCATGCATATAATCATGTTTTTTGTTGCATATAAATCTGCTCCCTACTAATAACTATCGTAAAAGGAAAAAAATCTTCTTTAAGTCATGATAAAATTGTTTAAAGAGAATATTTCGGGGCCATAGAGAATGTCAGAATGTCTTGTTAATTAAATTTTCTTGGTGACATGAACCTACGTTATGGTTGGAGAACTCACTTGGTAGAGGTGGAAGTTGATCTTCTTGAATTCTGTGATATCGTCTCTGATACGGGGGAGCAGCACCAAATTGTAAAACCTCTGCGCCATCTTTTCTTTCAAATTTGAAGCAAATATTCTTGTCGCCTGAAAAAATTATATATTTCGAACAATATCACAATGAAGAAACTGGTGGCGTTGGACTTTCGATATATATTATACGGGTTACACATTTGAATCTAAGCAAACCTGACACCTGTGCTGTTCATCTCAGTGCAACCATTATTATTTAGATGAACAATTACTCAAGTAGTAACCAAAGCAAGACATCAGTTAAGTAGCAGGCATACATTTCATTTATTATTTACAAATAATGCATTGAATGCCGCCGAAGCAAAGAATATCGCTTTATATTTATAACCAAGGCCTGAACAAAAACGATGCATAAGTGCGAGTGAGAAAGTATTCGGCACCCTTATAATCTCTGCGGCACGCACTAGAGTAAGATAAAAGGTTTACAGATGTGTAGAAGATTTTGTTGTCGGCATAGCCGCCAAATCTTAGTTTTTTGCTTAATTAAGCGTCGATAACCTGCGAGCGCGTGTTGCTAAAATTGATATTTTTTGTGTTAAACATAAAGTCAGTGGTAAACATTTTTAGTTAATTAAGTAGAAAAGATGGTTCTGTGTGCTGTATAAAAATGTGGTTGCCGTACTGATAAGCAAGAAGATGGTATTACGTTTCACAGGTAAGTTGATACATGTTCGTGATAATTTATTTGTATATTATTATATATTTTAATATCAAGTGACCGTGTTTCTTTAAAATAACTTAAATTATGGATATTTTTACCTAATGGTTGCATTTTGACCGCTTAAAAATATTATATAACGTAAAAAAATAGAAAAATATATTTAAATTCTGAGCGTCTAGTGTGAGCACTAGCGAAATGGTCTATGGTCTCGAACATTTGTATACGAATGCGTTCGTTTGCCCACAAACCAAACGCACGGCACGCAGCTTCATTTAGCAATGCAATGGGTGGCGTCTGGATGTATCTATAGTCTAAGATATTAACCAATTCATCGATGCTAAAAATATTCTGGGAATCACTTCAGCCTCTCTCCAGAAAAAGAGTGTAATTGTGATAACGTTAGTTTTCGGAAATCAATGAATTCTCGATCTATCATTTTCCCGCATGTATTGGTCAGATAATACAAATATTTATCTATTATGGTAGTACAATCTCTAAGTTTACCTGATAAACGGCAGCCGCAGACCAAGATGTCGGCTCCGTTATATAAAGGACCTGTTCCCAGTTGAATAAGTTGGGGATCATCTTGAAAGCCTTGGGAAGCTTTCCTGAACGGTAACGCTTCAGCACGTCCCTTACACCCTCGTACAGAGAGATCACCCTAGAACAGTAACAGAAAAAGATGAAGAAAACCTATCAATAAACGTAACTTACATATTACTATTTTCACTCTCTTGAATCTCATAGGTCACTTCTGCTCTTGAGACATTTTTGCTGTTGTTGCTGGTTATAAGTAGGGATTGCAATACCGAATGAATATATCGATACCGGTATTTCGGTATTTATTATTGAATACCGGTATTTGTCAAGACATATTATAGAAACAAAGAAGTACTTATCAATGAATATAACTAATAAAATCTATTTGAAACACTATTTTATAGCAATCTGAAGTACCCACCTACATTTACAATGTTGACCTTTATACATAAATATGTATAAATCATAATATTTTAGAACTGCTAATTTTTACAAAAGTCCAGGTACAGAAAAATCTCTCTGAAATCCAACGTTTGTTGGATGTACTATCAACATTGGATCAATAGTTATAGAATAATTGGAAATATTTGCTATGAATGTTTTATTTTTCGAAATATGTTATCCCTTCACTGCAATTTTATTTTTTCTTGGTGTCAAAAATTCCATAAAATTTTTTATGTTACTGCGTGGTGTCGCAGATTTATGACATTAGGAAATCTTACATTTCAGTATGACAAAATACAAAACCAAATGATAACAATTATAAAAACTAATGTACACACCTTATTTGATGTATAGATATTTTTATTCAACCAATTTAATCCTCTGTACATTTTTTTTTATTTATTTACAAATGCGGATTTTTGCATACATACGAATTCGTCAACAGTCAAAGCAGAAATGCAAAGACTATAATGCAGAAATGCTTTATTTCTTGAATATGTCCAAACAAAATTGGTAAAGTAGGATGTTTATGATAAAACGGTTTCCTAGGCATCAAAAAAGGATATTATTTGATAATTTACACAGATGGCATTGGCTATATTGAAATAGTTTAAAATGTCGCAAATTGTCTGCGACACAATGCAGTAAAGGGTTAATTCATCGCGACAATTATATAACTATATTTGACGGATTTTGTTTTAATGTTATTTAATTTTTGTTAGTTTCAGTCAATAAATTTTTGTTTTGGCAGCATAAAACTTGTATACTAAATTTAATATACAATATAGTAGAAAGTAATGAAAAGATAACATTAAATTAATTTTTGAAAAACATATTCGTGTATGGATTCTAAATACCGAAAATACCGGTATTTTGGATTTTTGAAACCGGTATTTCGGTATTGATAAATAATTGAATACCGGTATTGCAATCCCTAGTTATAAGTTATATTTAATACATGCAATGCTGGTAAAAGCGGCAGAGAAGATTTCAGAAACGAGTGAGAAACTGGGTGACAATATGTGTTATTGTTTGTGTCCAATTATGGTTGAAAACAAACCTGGGATCCAAATCGTGCATCTGCATCTCGCCTGCGTCAGAGAACTGCGAACGAAGTTCCGTTTGCTTCTCAGTGATCTTGTCCATGATTATGTCGGCGAGTGTGCGAGTGGGCTGTCTGTCGTCCGACATGAACATCTCCAGTGCTCTCTCGTCTTCTTCGTCCACTTGCAGGTTCTCGTAGAACATGTCTGGAGCGGCATCGTCCTCGGAAACCTCTTCTTCTTCATCTTCACTGTCTGAGCCTTCAAATAGGTTTTCAAGATTACTATTTGATCATACAATATTATGCAGTAGAGGTAGGCTGTTAAGATTTGACATAAATAGTGCACAATAAACTTTATTAGTCATACTTAATTGTTTTCGTTGAACTAAGAATACAATTTGCAGATGGTGCTGGTTAATTTTTATAATACAATTAAACCCTGCTTAAAACGATCCATAATAGTTTAGGTATGCTATGGGCGATATGACAAATAAAGTGCATAAATTTTCAGTCATACTTATTTTTTTTCTAATTTTAAAAACCATCAAACGCTATTTACACATTGTAGTCTTAAATCAATGAAAACAAATACGTTTCACTGACAAATTTTAGTATGCACTATTTATGTCGGATCTTAACAGCCTATCTTCACCCTTCGCCACTGATATTATGACATGATGTATCTGCAGTTTTTTAGGCCTGGGAATGTCTTGGGAGCAGTCACCTAATCAGACCGAGGTTAGCATGCACTCAAGTGTGCATTGACTGAGTTTACTTCTTAAAAAGCACGTGGAGAGGGGGGCAAAGGTAATGGTAAGAAGACTAGGAAAATAAATATAAAGAAGCAATTGAGCTGAGTAAAGGTAGAGACACGCACAACATTGCAAAAGGACGTAGACTGTGGTGCCACAACGCAGGTCTTACTTGATTCCAAATGGGTCCAATTGGGTTCAAGCAAGAATCACCACAGTTCGCGTTAATTGCAGTATTGCGTATTCAAGCATCGAGTGAAAAGATTCTCTTGCCCACCATATGATGCTGAATTTTTCTAAAAGCTTTCTAAAAAGATTTTTCGGTGACCAGGTCGGATGGCTCGATAGGTTTAACAGTTGATTAGAGCAACTCTTTCGTTTCTGTACATATTTTAGGACATTTCCAGACAACGTGGTTAGCATACCATGATTCAATGCCATAGAAAGATGTGGGACGATTGATAAGTCCAAGCTCGGAGAACTTGATAGTAAAGCTGCCATAACCATTCAAAAATTTACTTGTACAATGTTACAGGGGATTTAAGGGGGAAGTAACAAGATTACCAGGTTTGGCAGACTTGGCAGGTTTGAGGAAGGGTCCAGCAGGTAGAGGATCTGCTTCTTCTATCTCCCTCTGTTGCTCTCGAGCTGCCAACAATATTTTCTTCGACAGCCCTGCATCTATAAACTGAATGTAGATACATTGGGTTATTCAAAAATTAATTTATATGAGTTTTAAGAATGTAGTAAGTTTTATATATTAAAAATACATGACGTGGAATAGTCTCAAAGGTATGCTAATTAGAAAAATCGTAGAAAACAAATGAGTGTGTGTGTGGAGTACGTGCAACAGAAGTGAAGCCTTTTGTTTTGCTTAACCCACGGTGGCCGCACGGTTTAAGCCAGCGATACTCAACCTGCGGCCCTTTAAGCTTTTATGTGCGGCCCGAAACACATTTATTATCAGGAATTTCGTATATCTTGGATTCATTTCGACTTTGACGCACAGATAGTGACACCCGAAGAGGATTGTCATTATGGTCCACATCAGATCTGATATAAGAGTGTTGCTAATGCACATGATTAATTTAAAAAACAAGCGTGATTTTTAAAATCTCAAAAATGTTTTGTAAACATGTTTTCGTCACACCAGAAGTGATGCGGCCCGCATTACTTTACAAATATATGTATTTGGCCTGAAGAAAAAAAAAGGTTGAGTATCATTGGTTTAAGTGTTGGACTATAACGCCGTGGGTCCCAGGTTCGAATCCTGGGTCTGGCAAGTACATATATTGTTTTTCAATTTGTGTGTGAGTCAGGGTATGGACCTAATAGGTTGAGCAAGTGGCTGACATCCATTTCTCGTAAAAAACAAAATCTGTTAATACAAAACCTATACTCTGTGGAGACCCATATGATCCTTTAGGATCGGACATGGTCGAATAATAATAATAATTCATTATCATAATCTAAAACATCGTCAATGTATAGCAATAACATTGAATTCTCACCATCACCATAAATCATCTCATCTTTACTTCCCCAAGTGACTTGAAATCAATGCAATGTGCCTCGTCTACTTTTATCCACTTTGTCAAGAAGTTGCATGTGCTATATTATGTTATGAAAAGATTTTTGAGGCTTCAATGGTATGTTTTATTGTGTTTGGCTGCCAACTGAAGGGCCAGCGGTACGAGGTAGACCGCGGCCTACCGTTTTTTTGGTTGTGGTCTTTTGAGACCTTAAACATGTAAAATAAAATTAATTAGCAGGACTGATTCATACAGCATAATTTTAGGAGTGATTGAAATATTTTTAGTTTGTTTTCTTCATTCCCTTTGACAAAATCATATCTTACAAAAATCGGCGGTAATAGTCTCGCTAGTAGCCCTAATTTTACATCGTATGCATTTGGGAAACACAGGAATATATTGTGCATGCAACATAAATAAAACCTAACCTCTTCGTCTTGATCCTTGCGTGTTGAGGTTTTGACGCGATTTTTGCTTTTGGCAGTCTTGGAATCGATTATTTGCTTATCCAGGGGAATATTCCGTGACACCTCGGATATTTTCATTTTCTTGGACTTTCCCATTTCAGCTGTCACTATAATTTTGAACTAATTGAAAATTTATATCGAAATTGTAGCAATGCTCAATGCTGGAAAGTTCATAGACAACAAAAATGACAGCGTGAGCCCGAATTTTGACAGCCAAGTTCATTATAAAATCCCAGATAAAATAGATGTTGCTTTAGCGTGTTCAATTCACATTTTTACTGGCAAGTATATTTGTGATTATGAATAAAATTTTATTTGATTTTTTTAACAGCCGGTAAATAGGTTAATTATCAACAATCAAAAATACATATAATTATATGTATTCCTATATTTCATAAGTATTCCTTGTCTCTTTTAAAAAGTATTGGTCTTGGTATGTAATAATGGCAAGACTATATCTATATTAGTGGTCAACACTGCCCACCGTGAACCGTGCTTGGAGGAGTTTGAAGCCGATGGTGGATTTTGTGATTTGAGAAATTCATTTTAGAGATTATTTTGCAATAAGTTTAGAAATTAACCAATCGTTTGATGAAGAGACTCACGTAGACTACCATTACGATGTTTCGAACTAAAACTGACGTGGACCGTCACGTTGCCAAGACGTTGGCGAAGCTAAAAACCGAGAAAGACGTGAGTGTCGACTCTTCTGGCATATTTTCTGGAAGTTTTATCGGATCAATGGATATTTGATTGTGATCGTCTTTGTATATTTTCAGCGTAACTACAGAGGATATTCAATCGCGCGGCTGTATTTCGACATCGGAGACTTCGAAAGCTGCTGTCGTTATGCCGGCATGTACCTCACGGAGAAATCCAATAATCCGGCGGCTCACATGCTGCTGGGCCAAGCCTTCCAAAAATTGGGCAATCCTGACAGGGCACTCGCAGAATACAAAGCGTCCCTCGACATACAACCTAACCAGATGAACCTTATCCTAAAAGGTGAGTAAACAAACCGATACTAACCTTTCATAATGTCGATTTCTCACTTTTTTTGATTTTTTTAAATGTTGACAGCCGAAATTTTGAATGCCGGGAAAACATAAAAAATGACTGAACATCTGAGTCGAATCGTCAATTTTGAAAATATTGTTTATTTATATAAGTTCGAGAGATAATATTGCGCAACTATGCTATTAGACAATGACTAGTATTTCGTAAACTACTTATACTTACTAACCTATAATACTATTTGTACCGGGGGTAAACGCACCATTACAACAACAGAATAATTAAAAATAATACTGTCACTTTCTGTGTTTGGATTATTTTCAATGTATAGTTTGATACTTTACTTCAGAATTATCTGATTAATTAGTAAAAAGGCCATGTAATTTGGTGACAATAATATTTATGAAATTATTATATTTGGATTTTTCCTGTCATTGTTTTGAATTTGTTACTTCGTTGTATTTTGTACAAATGCCGATTCGTTAAGGCTACTACACATAACTGCATGCTTAACAAGCATGCATGATCAATCTTTTTGTGCAAACGCGCTTGAGCGTCTATAGATTTGAATATATAGACATAAAAATCCATGCAAGCAAACTTGAACGATAATACGTGTTTGCACATGCATTTTTTAATACATACTGTCAGCCAGTGGCGAAGGGTGACTTTTGGAAAGAGGTAAGCTGTGGAGATCAGAGAAAAAGAGCACACTTGTCAGGTAACCTACGGGAAATAAGAAGATAATACTTACGATATTACTACTGATGAATAGGTGCACACTAATGACAAAGACACACTGGTCATAGGTTTCATGAATTTGTCAAATTATTTAAATCATTTATGGCAGTAGAATTCCACGCAGACTTTTCTTTAGCAAACAATACGCATCGCCAACAAAAAAGTTTGTTTAATGTATAACTGCCAGTTAAAAACAAATATTTATCATATAAATTGTTGTGAAAATGTCTAATATAAGTTTTTTTGCTGTATTCAAATCTAAATGAACCCTTGGAAGGTCAAGCTTTGATAATTTTTAATTTTTGAAAAAACGTCAAACTCGGGAATGATTTTTTTTAAATGCAATCGTTCGCACATCTTCGATCGGGACACTAGACAATTTGAAGCACTGGCGAATGATTTCGGTACAATATGAGATAATTTATCCACATTCAAAACACAGTAATACACTGAATTTTGTATTATAAAATAAAACTTTATCACCGCTTTGAAATGTCAATACTTATGGCATGAACTGTGAATAGCATGTTATGTTTGTCTATGACTGAAGTAACCTAAATTATATTATGTGATCGAACAAAATAGTTATTTTTTTTTTTAATCATTCTTATTATTTATTATTTGCTTAAAAAGATAATCATCGACAATAAACAAATCAACATAGCGCGTAAGCTTGTCCTGTAACGCTTCCAAGTCTGGAACAAAAACGCAGACATGTATGAAGTTGGCAACTGAATTGCGGTAGAAAATTCGGCTTGGATTATGATCGACATAATTCTAAAAATAGCACTCACATTGTGACGTTCCGTCATTTATTTTTGATTCGAAACTTGACTAAAGTAAACGCTCTACTTTTAAGTAAGTAACTACCGACGATAGATGACAATCAATATTTTTATTATAACCTAGTACTAGACAATATAGATATTTATTTATTTAAATTAAATACTTGAAAATAGAAGGTAAGCTTTAAATAATCGTTTAGTATGGAGCCTTCGCCACTGCTGTCAGCAGTAAATCCATGCATGTGTAAACGTGGTATAAAATTAACAGAAGATAAACATTTTTTTTTGTTTAATAACTCTGTTGCTTTGTACACATTTTATACACCACAAATTTGTTCCATGAATAATATTTTGCTACAGATATCGCACCGTGAGTGTAAAACCAAGGCATCTGCAAAAGACATATTTTGGATATATTTGGGTTTGAAGACTTTGTTTTGTTATGAGAAATAGAGTTTATAAAAATAAACCATAATATTTGATTTATATCTACATCATGGGTGGCCAACCTTTTCAGCAGCCGGGCCAGATTCTAAAAATGAGTTTTCTTACCGGGCCACAAAACCGATTTTTTTTATAATGCAAAACAAAAAACGAAATATATATTAATAAAATAAAACAAAAATCAGAATCAAACATATTTATTAGATTAGACTTTTTTTAAATAATAAAAAATAAACAAAGTAATATAAAGATAATAAATTTTAGTGAGAAGTTTGATTTTGTGATGAACACATGTTGATGAACAAATGAACATCACTGATTCGTGTTCTCACTCGGGATTTGACATGTTTCATTCGACTAAAAAGCTGTTCACACGTGTAAGTGTTTCCAAATAGCGAAGTCATCATTAGAGCATGTTTGTAAAACGCAGGATATTTCTCCTTGTCCATATATGTTTTGTAAAACTCTTCCAAACCAACCTGATGGAAATTTCTTCTTTAGCTGTTTATCGCAACATAGTTCTCAATGTTCCATTTGTAAATTTCCTGGTAATAAATTCACGTTTACAGAGAATGGCGTAACAAATGCACCAAAAAGCAAACGGTGATTTTTAAAATCTTGAGCCAATATCGAATCTCAATTTGCGAAATTAGCACATGTAGCGGTAGCATTTGATATTATTTTTATTTTCTCTGCTCCACAGGCCACAAGTTGACACCCAGCGGGCTGCGGGTTGGCCACCCATGATCTACATTATATTGCATGTTCTTTCAGTTACTTCACTTTTACATTATCAAGTTCACGACTTTTGCAGTTGTTTTGCATTTAATCATCCGCTCACACAGAAACTAAAATCTGACGAACTGGTTGGTGATGAAACTCATAAACTGGCCAGTGATTGATGCTTCGCACACGGCGCTACTGAAACCCTATAATCTCATAACCTCAAACTGTCAATCCCATTGTCTTTCCTACTTCATTCTAAGCTTTTTCCGTAATATCTTTACGGGAATATTCTGGCAGCCTGTAATTATACAAGCAGGAGTATTTCTCAAAATCTGCCACATATTTTAAATAAAAAATCGGTTGGCCCATCTTTAAGGCTATACCTCAGTTGAGGCATGGTCTAAAAAGATCGTGGTTAGGCGATGCGCGGATTGCGGGTCGCGGGTGCAAATGACGCATGCCGACTGAAATATAATTTGTCATACAAATCCAACATGCGTCCATTTAATGTTCTGTTTATTTTTGTATTAGTAACAATAATAATATATTCATTGACATGTTTTCTTTTTCAAGTAAATGGGTAATGTTTTTAGTCATCTTTACACGATTTATTGATACCATATTTGTTGCCATCACGAAACAAATTGACGTATTCACACCTCGACGTTCGTTCTCCGAATGCCAGCGAGTCCAAAATTTCGTCGCGCCTATAGTTGAAAATTATTTGCCGTTTCACTGATGTATTGTCTTAACTTTGACGTCTTGGCTTGTTATTTCTTGTTCACTTCTTGTTTTACCAATTTTGGTAAGAAAATATGATTTTTGCTGCCATTGAAATACATTCTATCTAGATCAGTGGTTCTTAACCGGTGCACCGCGAAATAAATGATAAAAGCAGAAAAATCCGCAAAATTATGAAAGCCGAAGAATGATCCAATGTGATTTTGATTTTGCCGAAATGGAATTTATTGGAAGAAAAGATTGCATATTACTTTCCTTAAATATAAATGGCTGGATATGAAATCCATTTGCTACGATTGATACATCGAGTTGTGAATTATCGTAGCAAGAAGAAGAAGAATTGATCACCTTGTCAACGGATCATACTCTAAAAATTTTATTTCTGAAAGAACTATGGAGGAATTTTGGATTTCTGTCCAGCTCTCTACATGAGGGCACTGAAAATCTTGTTACAGTTTTCAACATCATATTTCGTCGCCGTAGATGTCAACGGAGCCAGTCCACAAAATCATAATGCTCAGAAACAAACACTCAAAAATTTTGTGTGACAAAAAAGTAACATTTTTTTATTAAACTTTTTTGTTTCTAAAGATATAACAGTGAAACTTTCAACATAGAATATACTTTATGGTATTATCTTTTTATTATTTTGTACAAATAACTAAAAAAAATAGTATCTTAGAAGTTATGTGTGTTATATCTCTTGACCACTGAATATTGAAATGTACAAAAACTGTAGTCAAAAGAGTTTTGTGGCTTAAATCCATTGACCACTGCATCTTTGATGCTTTTGTGTACTTTACTCATTTTTGCCAAATTTGTGGCTTGGCTCCCTTGACATCTACGGCTACGATTTGTGTGAGCTCGGTTTCTCAACAATAACTAATATAAAAACTAAGAAACAAAAAAACTTTAGATGAAGAATTTAAGGGTAGCTATATCAATAATTATTCAACCTAATATTTCTGAAATCTTTAAAATCCGACAAGCTCAGGAATCACGTTAATTGATTTTCACATCAAATAAATTCCATTTTGTCAAGGGTAATTTTAGGTAGGTATCTACTGTTTTTCCATATATTTAGGTAGGTATATATCTTTTCTTTAATATTTTTTTCTATGACTTATGTAATCTGTTTATTTGTCCGCATATTTTTTCTTATTCTCAAAAGTGCACCGTGACTTCGAAAAAGTTAAGTACTGGAGTTTCATTCTCGTATTTTTTGAGTATTCACGTGAGCGGATGGCCATAATCCATATTGGATAAAAAAATATTCTTCTATCTATAAAATATCTACAATTATCTATGATTTAATGATGAAAAATTTTAGATATTTTTGGATGGAAGAATATTTTTTAATTTAAATCTATTATGGTTAACCAAGATTATTGTGATCATAAATAAAAAAACATGGCAGCCAATGGGTTTAACTAATACATACAATATGTATGGATATTTTTAGCTAAAATTCTAAAATGAGTTGGCTGTTTGTTTCAATCTGGGGGGTATTTTCAGTGCTTTGTGTGGAATTGTGAGCAATTTCAACATGAGAACATTATATTGCATAGTACTACAATAACCGTCAACTAAAGTTTAGTATTTTGTAAGATACCATGTAGATATATTATAATATTGATTTTTTTATTATGCATTGTTAAGCCCATTGAAAAAGTATCGTACCTACTATACGAAGTATCAATTTTGTTTGACCGATATGTTACTTTTTTGTCAACATCGAATCATTCGATAACATTATAATTACTTGTAATATCTAAATGTTGATAATTAAATAGATTATTCGTAATTTATATTTAAGCCATTATTTTTAGCATCGTTTTTTCTCGATATTTTCGCTCCAGTGGATCTATTCCAGGGGTCGGCAAACTCTTAGACCAAAAGAGCCAAATATGAGTATCAGAACGGTTAATTTTTTTTTCGAGAGCCATACATATATTTTTATAAATATGATTTATCTCAGTGAATGTTATTGTTTATTTATCGGGTGAAGAAGATTTTGCGAATAAAACTAACGCAAAAGTTTTTTTATTGTTGAAATTATAAATATAATTTTTACAGAAAATGAATGACATACAATCTTCACGCATTCCTTAAAACTAATGTGAACAATGACCTTCCTTGCATTTCTTTGGAGAGGGTCTGTATGTTTGGTATGTAACTTGTAGTTTTCAATTTTAGGCGCGACTCCAAATTCTCATCCGTTATTTGGATTCTCTAAATGCTATTTATAATGTTCATGTTTGAAAATGATTGTTCACATACATATTGTGTAGACTTGAATATGAGTTCGGAAAGCTATACCATGTATTTAAAATCGTAGTATCTACCTTATTATGTATATATTGTAGATCTTTTAGAGCGCTCCGCTGTGTTGTGAAATTTAATTGCATTTTTCTCTCTCCAAATCCTCAATTTTGGTGGCAAGACCTACAAATTTGGAGCTGTATAACTCTTTACTTGTTAAACCCACCAAAAAAAATCTATTTCAAAAGTGCTCGTGTCGATATGAAATGGAGAAAAATTTGATTTGTCGACTTTTGCAATGGGCGAATTTAAAACAACAACAATCATACCTTTTTTGTAAAAAATGTGAATTGGGAATTTTGCAAAGAGCCGCACGCCAATACCCAAAAAGCCGCATGTGGCTCGCGAGCCGCAGTTTGCCGACCCCTGGTCTATTTAAGTAACTATTGTAAGTAAGTAAGTATTTTTAGTAACTTTGTCCGTTGTATGTATTTGTTTTCATTGAACTGAAACTAGGGTTTACAGATGATGTTGGTTAGTTTTTTAATTCAATTAAACCAAGCCATAATAGATAATATAGATAATAGTCCAAAAATGTTCATTTATCTATAAAATATCTATAAATAATTTTGGATATTTCATAGATAGAATAATATTTTTTATCTATTATGGATCGGTTAGGCACGGCTTAATGAATTTTAAAAAACTAACCAACATGTCTAATAATTATTATAAAATATGTATTCTTAATTCAACAAAAATAAATAAGTATGAATGGAAAAGTGTGCACTATTTTGTCGAATCGTCCATAACATTCCGAAGTTCGGGGGGAACAACCATAAATACGCCAGCAGGGACATACCCGAATTTCACCGAAGTCCACAAATAAAAGACGTATTTCATACAACATGTCTACCAACTTAAATTTTCACTGTATTACGAATTTACCAATTATTGTAGATACCCACTGATAAACCTCCTTGTGTATCAAATTGATTCCGTGTTAATTTTGACCAATAAAAATAACGGTCACGTACTGAAGTGTTAAGGCTTATACTTCAGCTGAGGCATGGTAAGATCGTGACTACGCGATGCGCAGATTGTGCAAACGACGCATGACGGACAAAATATAATTTGTCATAAAAATTCAATTCGTCCATTTAATGTTATGTTTATTGTTATATTAGTAATAATAATATATTCATTGACATGTTTTCTTTTTCGAGTAAATGCGTAACGTTTTTTAGTCATCTTTGAATATATTCCTCCGACGCCATCACAAAACAAATTGACATGCTTACTATCCCTCTCTGATTGGCAACAAGTGCGAAATTACGTCCCACCTATTGTTGAAAATTATTTGCCGTTTCACTGATGTATGCTCTTATTAATAGCTGTGCTGATAACGAACCTAAAACCTATTTTGTTACTCATACTTTATAAAGCTCACCACATCTCGTAGAGTAATCTTATATAATATTATTATATTGAATGAATGAACTGAGATGTTAACTCATTGTCTTTATTGTCTTGTTATGTTTTCAGTTTGTGAGCTATTAAGCACGGACACCAGTTGGGACACGGGTCGCTCCCGTTATTGGGTGGAGCGCGCCGCCACCTTGTTCCCCCAGCATCCGGCCGTGTTCAGATTGCGGCAGCGCTTGCTGGCCTCGCAGGGTGCCGACCCTGCTGACCTAGTCGCCCTAGCGAGCGCTGAGGCTGCCGCTCGGCCTGCCGATGCCGCCGCCCACGCACGCCTCCTGCGTCGCCTCGCCGAAGCCGGCCAGCCCGCAGAGGCTTTCAAGCATGCTTTCCGTTCACATTTCGCCACGTCGTCGCGGTTCGCTGATTCTTCTATTTGGCGGGAAGCCGTCGTCGAAACTCTCACTGCTCATGCCGCCCATGCCCCGCCCGGCTTTCTGGACCGCGACTATTGGCTACTGCGTCTTGCGGTTTTCGAACGCGGTGCGGAGACGGCGCTTGCTGAAGGGAGATCACCGGCTGAAGCCACGGCTGCGCTGCGCAGTCTAGATGGCGCCACTGGAGAGGCCTCGGCTGCGATGCCCCCTGCCCCTTCCGATGCTCTAGCTCACTATGGTGGCCAGATCTGCCTGCATGCTGCTACCCTTTTGCTCAAAAAGGGCAGCGGAGAACGGGGAGGCTGGCGGGAGGCTGTTTCTTCTGCCCTGCCTCTGCTTTTAACAGCCACTGTGGCGCCAGTTCCGGACTCTGGCTCTTTCCGTTATGCAGCCGCATACCGTCGCTCTCAGGCTGGTCGTACCCTTCTGGCGTGTGTCGGAGATCGCGGTCACCGTGCAGCCGAGAAGGCTGTTCGATGCTTGTCTGCGCCGCGCTGGCGGAATGAGCTTTATGTTAAGCTTTTCGGGGATGCTGAGCGACCGCTGTCTTCATATATCTTATTGACCTCCGACTTCGAATCAACTGAGGCTAATCTTCCTGAGGCGTCAGACTTGAAGCGCTGTGAGGAGATGGCCCGATCCCTCCGCCCGGATTCCCTGCATCTGCAGGTGTGGCTTGGCCTCGCTTCCGAAAAACTATCGGATGTGGTAGCTCCCGCTGTGGAGGGCCTCCCCACGTCTGTTGCCAACCTCGCCAACTGTGGTGCGGAGACACTCAACGCACATGATATTGACGCCTTCCTCTACTGTACCGTACTGACGGCTAGCGAGCACGCCCTGGAAGCTGGAGAGAGAGACGCCGCCCGGCCGACGGTGCTACCTGCCGCTCTCTCGCGACAGCTGTGCACCCCTGACCAGATCAAATGGTGGGAGTGCGCCCACGCCCTCGGCCGGCTCGACTCTGGAGATGCCGGAGATGCAAGGCGTGCCCTGAGCCGTGGAATTGAAACAGTGCGTGGCGTCGGCAACCATGGGCTCGATCCGCAACTTCTCTGTGCCCTCGCCGACACATTCGGAGAAAGGGCAGTTGCGGCCCGCGATCCTGCTCAGAAGAGAGCGCTGGAGGCGCGCGCCACCCTTTACTACACCGTCGCCGTGCCTATGATAAGAAAACTCCGCGAAAACGTCGCCGATAAACCACCGAAGGGGCGACTCTTCGACTACACGTCTGGTGATGCGTCTCCTGTCCGCCTAGATGCCCTCGCCGACCGAGCAAAGCTCTATCTTGCCGCGCGCCATGCGGCCCAGAACGACGACGATAAAGCCATCGAAATTCTAGACGCTGTGAAGTCTCCGTATGCCAGCTTTCAGCTCTATAAGATCTACAGAAAAATGGCTGACGACCAAGTGACATCTGACAGGGAAAGCTTGACTTCTGAGAATAGGTCCAGAAATATAATTCTGCTCACCAAGGCACGTGACATGATCTATCTGACCTCTGAGAGACTAGCCGCATCCCCTTTCGGTTCGGATCATCCACTGCGCGCTGAGCTAGGCGAACACATAGAGAGCGTAGAAGCCTCGCTATCCAGGATAGATCCTGATATGAACCCCAGCACCACCAAACAGCACGATCAGGCTCCGTCCTCCACGGGAGACTCTTCGGCCGGCAGCGACAGGCCGGTCAGGACGCGGGAGAACCGCCGACGCCACCACAACTCCCACAGGGCTCAACCCTCAACTGAAGGTCTGGAGGGTCAGATTCGACAGTTGCAGCTTAATTCTGTTTTGACAACGTTCATCGAACAGATGGAAGTCTTGATCAAGTCCAACCGTACCCTCGTGGAGGAGTTGCGGGAGATGAAGAAATCAATGAAATCCGATAATGCGGATGCCACCGCTGAAAAGCTCGAAATGCACAAGATATCGACTGATGGATTAAAATCAGCCGTGGAGGGCTACCGAAACGAGAGCGCAGGAGAGGTGGCGGCGCTCAAAGCGGAAGTGGCCGAGCTCAAAAGAGAGGTCAACGCCCTGAAGGTGGCACCCCAGCAGAGAGAACGGACAGCTCTTGATGACAGCGAACTTCTTCTCCTCGAAGAGGAAACTTACGCTGCAAATACTGCAAATATTTTACCATACTTACCCCGTGCCCCGACTCAGTATCCGATGTATCAACCGGGAGCGGTCTATCCCGTTTACCCAGGACAGTATCCTGGTGTGCAGCTTTTCCCGCAAGTTTTCCAACCCGACCGGACGACATACCGCGATCCTGCGGTGCCCCCGGCCCACAATTATCAAATAACTCTTCCTCCAGATCCCCCGGTATTATTCCCCCTCTCAAATGTCGCAGAGCCTGCACGAGGTCCCGTATCCGCGTCTACGCCTGTGGTGCCTAAACCGGCTCCCATCATTCCCTTTAATCTGTTTGATACCCCACAGGCGAAGCTGGCTCAAGCTTCCGCCGCATCGTCGTCGTTTGGCAACTTCACCTCGCCTGCAGTAGAATATAAAACTCCTGACAAGTCCAGAACCCTCTCGGAAAGAAGCGGCGACAGTTATGATCCCATGCCCGATTTCAAACCGGTCGTGGACCTTCCCGACGAGATTCATGTCACAACAGGAGAGGAAGACGAGGAAGTGCTCTTTGATGAGCGCGCCAAACTCTACCGGTTTGTCGCCAAAGAATGGAAGGAACGCGGCATTGGTCAGATCAAGTTGCTTAAAAACTCTAAGAGCGGCAAGGTGCGCGTGCTGATGAGAAGGGAGCGAGTCCACAAGATTTGCGCAAACCATTTCATCGCGCCCGACGTTGAAATCTCCAGAATGAAGAAGGATGATGCCAAAGCATACTTTTGGGCCGCTAATGATTTTGCTGACGAGACAGTCGTTTTGGAAAAATTCTGTATCAGGTTCAAGACGGTAGAGCTTGGGGAGAAATTCTATGACACTTTCTGCAAAGCCAGAGATGATACCACTACCCTTTCGAAAGTCCCCAATGCTGCAATTTCAACAGGGACAGTAGCCTCCGTCACCGGTTTCGGAGATAAGTTTAAACCGAAAGCGGGCTCTTGGAAATGCGAAGCTTGCTATACTAATAACGATGATACCACGTCTCAGAAATGCATCGCTTGTGGAGGTTCCAAACCGGCTCCCGTATCCGTTCCATCGGCGCCCGTTTCTACATTCGGCGGGATCACATTCTTCACTGCACCCACGTTCACAAGCACCCCCGATAAGGTGACTGTAACGAATGACCCTGCACCCCCCAAACCCAATCCGTTCGCCGGATTCACTTTCAATAAGCCTGCGATTACAACTCCAATTGCAACTGTTATGGATGCTAAAAATGAGACTGTTCTGTTCGACGGAAAGGTTAAGTTGTCCACATCGCGGGAAAAGACACCGGGAACCTTGAAACTGCTCGCCGACCAAAAGGACAAGCGGAAAGTGAGGCTTGTGATGACAAGTGACACCGGAGAAGTGCGATTCGATCGCCTGCTGGAAGCCGATACCGTATTCGAAAGATCACCTTTGAGAGACGGCGAACTCACGTGCACACGAGCAGGTTTGACTGTCGCTTTAGCGTTCGAGCCGGCCACCAATCGCGCTGTGTTCGAATCTGCCATTGCTGATGCGAGAAAGGGTTGGGGAGATGCCAAATCTGCTCTAGCTGACATGTTTAAACCCAAACCCGGCTCATGGACATGCAAGTCCTGCTACATCAACAATGAAGGGACCGCCGAACGTTGCGTAGCGTGTGACACTCCCCTAAATCCATCGGCACCGACCCCTCAAAATACTCCGACTCCATTCAAGTTTGGATCAGGAGATACACCAACTGTAACCGCCACACCTGTATTTGGTTTCCTCGATCACTTCAAACCGAAAGCGGGCTCGTGGTCTTGTAAATCATGCTACGTGGATAATGAACATTCCGCCGTGATATGTGCTGCTTGCACTTCTCCCAAAGACCCAAACGCAATCACCAACGAACCTAAACCTCTAATCGCGCCTACTTCTAAATTTACTTTCGGTATACCTAACACTGCTAATGCATCCCCTGCTGCCGTCTTTGGAGGTTTTATTACCACGCCAACGACTGCAGCTTCAACTCCTATCTTCGGCGGGTTTACCCCTATGGCGAATACGACCGTGACATCATTCGGGGGCTTCACCTCTTTGACTTCCGCAACGTCCACCCCCTCAACTTTCTCTTTTGGAATTGACAAGAGTAAAGACGTCTCGCTCGAAGTTAAGAAGCCTGAAGTGGTGACGCACAATGGCAAGTTCCAGTTCACTTTCAAGCCCAAGACGGGAGCTGAGGATAAGGAATCGGAGACGAAAGGCGAAGAGAGTAAGGAGGTGGGGCAGGATGAGAAGGATGATGAGAAATACCATGATGATGATGATGGAGATCATCTCATTTTCGAGCCTATCATTCCCTTGCCGGATAAGGTGAGTTTTATTACCATTGTTTTAAAACACTTAATGGTATTTTTGGAATATTTTTAGTGTGGTTGAATAGGTCAGACCCACAACAAGATTAAGGGCCTGCATACCGTGTAAGGGTCGAAAATGATGAATTTGGGGTGTCATTTGGAGCTTAGGCTTGAATAATATGTAGACTTAGGGTCGTATGCATGAGATTCCCAAATACTTTATAGGCCAAATACTGCTCATTTGTATGCATGTGTCATGGCGTCCATATAATGGCAGACTTATAAAATTTCATTCCCCGAACACTAATTTAAAATTTTGAAATTGTAATCTGTCTGAAAGTGTGCGAATGGTACCATATAAATCTAATAATTATAAATGAATAATTATTATGAACTTTAAATAATTTAACAGTTATTTTATCACATTTATTTTATATTTCTACTTTACGAAAGGATAGAGTATTCCCAGTAAACATTTCCATTTGGTGGCAATACATACAGTTATATTATAACTTCACTTCTATTATGAGATGTCAAAACGGAATAAGAATAAATGAATGAATGAAATGAAGAAACAGCACGACTAGGAACTGTTTTTAAAGTTCGCAAATGTTTTACAGAGTCTACAAAATGATTGAGGCCCTCTCAAGCAAATGTTTGTTGTAATGAATGCATTATTAAAATGACATTTGAAAGTGACAGATGAAGCAGCCATTTTGAATGACGTGTGACGTCAGATTGCTTACGTCACAAACAGTGCTATACGCTATATGGTGGAAAATCGGTTAAATAGCTTATAAAGAAATTCGGAATCTCATACATACGGCCCTTAATTGGGAAGATGTGAATAAATATTTAGACTCACCCACACAAGTGGAATATAATATTATTATCTTCACAGCTATTCATGTAAAATCGCAAATGACAGGTTTTAGCCAAGGAATTTTCAGTAAAAGTTTTAGCACTAGCGTCTGCCGATTCGAAGTCATGTTTTATAGTTTAAAAAAAAATGTATTCCATCTTGCTAAATTAAATGCAGAATATTAATTTTTCTATAGATACCTATTCAACCATACTGAAAATGTTATAGAATCATTTTTTTAGACGATTTGTTGACACTGTACCTTTTTTGAATAACAGGTGGAGGTGAAGACAGGAGAAGAAGACGAAGAGGTGCTATACAGCCATCTGGCGAAGCTGTACCGCTTCGATACCCGCGAATGGAAAGAGTGCGGAGTGGGAGACGTCAAGCTTCTCAAACATCGACTTACCAGCAAACTCAGGTTGCTTTATCTTCTTATCTAGTTATACCCTGCGTAACTGGTTGCTGTCAATTGAAACCTTTTGTGTTGTTTCTACTGTCATAGCCGTCAGTCATTTGAATTGAGAGGATTAGTAATCAAATCTAGGATCACTTTACTGTTTATTCCTGGTTTCCCGAACGTTTAAAATAGCTATATTGTTGGTCTATTCCAACTACCTAACACCGTAACAACTTTCTGTTATTTTTCTGGATTCGAGATAACAACTTTCTGTTATTTTTCTGGGTTCGAGATAACAACTTTGTGTTATGTATATTTTTTAACGGTGTTCGAGGGTTATCTAAATTGCCAAATTGACACCCGTCTTAATAAAATTGCTAAATAATCGCCACTGAAGCATGTTGATTGGTTGTCTAACCTTAAAAATTATGACATGTGCAATGCGCAGTATGTGGTTTGATGTGTATCTGCTGAAATAACAAATCTAAACAGAGGCATTGTTCACCATAGATAAATATTGTATGTTTATTTTCATATTGAATATTTATGAAGAGAATAGAATATAATAATTAGCAACAATGAAGTCAATAATGATGTATTTGCAGGGTTGTGATGAGGCGTAATCCTACACTCAAAATCTCCCTGAACCACGCCCTGACTGCTGACGTGGTCTACACAGCGAAAGACACCAAGACGTGGCTTTTCCACGCCAACGACTTCAGCTCGGAGGAGATAACACCGCAGCGCTTCTGTCTGCGTTTTAAGACTCCGGAAATCGCTAACGAATTCAAAGAGGCTGTCGAGTCAGCCAGAGAACAATCCGATGCGCCACCACAGAAAGAACCCGAAGTTAATCTCCCCGAGTCCGTGTTTAATCTCAGTTCCGATTCGGACTTTAATAAAACCTCTGACAGCCAAGTAACGTTGGGCGCGTTCAAGTTCGCTACTCCCAAAGGCTTGGAGTTTGCTTTCGGCGATGCGGCCGGGGCACAGAAAGACACCCAACAGTTGCCCAACGGACAGTTCAAGTTTACCTTCAATCCGAAGACTCCTGTGACTCCCGCAGCCAAAGAAGATCAAGGACATGAAAGCGGTGATGAGCATTACGCTTCCGATAACGAGGGCGACCATCTAGTGTTTGAACCCGTTGTGCCGCTACCTGATGAGGTATGTTTGCATTTAATTTTAACAACCTCAAAGTTCCACCATTTCCCTCGGTCTACGACTTTACATGTCGGCTTGTCGATCACTTTTGTGGCATCACTTCAGGGTTGGCCGCGATGACGGAATCCATCTGACTGCCTCATGGGCACAGAGTACATCAGTGGCGAAGGGTGGAGGTAGGCTGTGGAGATTTGACATAAACACACACTAAACTTTATCTTGTTTTGATTGAACTTCATGCTTTGAAAAACGTTTAATTATTACAGTAGAATCTCGATATATCAGATTAATGCGGGTGAGGGGGTGTCCGTTAAATCCAAAATATAAAAACAAACAAAATCTTGTGTATTCGTCTTCGGATGATATATCCAGACACACCCGTTGTGGAGTGACGTTGATGTTCGATATCGACACGCATGCTTTCGGTAATCTTGCTTTGAAAAAAGAATCAAGTTTTGTTTGCACTTTTGAAGTCTGCCGTTTTTGTACAATCAACTCTCTAAAGTTACGAAAATGCGTGTAATATAGTTGAATTTAGTTATCCGACGAATAGCCAATAAATGTTATTAGACACTTGGATTTAAATAATATGTAAACATTAACAGAGCGTTTTTAACAATTTTCACATTTGACATCGAGGTTTTAATGTAATTGTTTTAAGGAACCTTTTACAATATAATATATTATTATACCAGAGCGTTGGAGCAGGAGCGGAGCCGGAGTTCCGAAAATTTTTAGTGCTTCACTGCTCCGAATGTTTTTTATATTATTATTAAATTTTCGTCTTAAGGCTACACTTCAGCTGGGGCACGGTCTAAAACGATCGTGACTATGCGACGCGAAGATTGTGCAAACGACGCATGCAGAACAAAACATAATTTGACATTCAACATCCGTCCATTTAATGTTATGTTTATTATTATATTAGTAGTAATAATAATAATAGATATATTCATTGACATGTTTTCTTTTTCAAGTAAATGGGTAACGTTTTTTAGTCATCTTTACACGATTTCATAATTAATTCCCCCGACGCCATCACAAAACAAATTGACATGTTCACAGCTCGACTTTTGCTCTCCGATTGGCAGCGACCAAAATTTCGTTGTACCTATAGTTGAAAATTATTTGCCGTTTCACTGAAGTATACTCTTGAGGGGGGACATGCTCAGCGTAGGTCAAAATGGAGCTTTTATTGCATTTTGCAAAGCATGATCCTGGACATTCCTTAAACGTTGTAGATAATCTATTTCATAATTTTGAAGCCTTATTATCCTTTATATTTATTTTAAATATTTGATGACTGCATGAAGTATTTTTATTACATAAAATAGTATTCTTTTAAACCTCTCGCTCTAATGTTTTAGAATATAGTCATATTTCAGTACATAAATGTGCAGTGGTTTTAAGATTTTTTACATTTATTAATTTTTAAACGCATTTATAAAACCATTAGTATAATTTATATCGACATTATTAATTATTATAGTGAAATATTTCCCAAATTTGACAAGAATTAGGCATTTTATTATTCCAAAAATCGGCAAGAAATGGGCAGGATTAACACATTTGAAGATAATTCTAAAGATATTAATTATAAGCTATGTATTTGACCATTCAAGTGTGATAAACATCCTACGAATAATGATTGCTTTATAATAATTATTGACCTAAGAATAAGGTAGTGTTTTTTTGAAATACGCCATTTCTTTTGGCATTCCCCAGTGGTTAAGATACAACATACGGCCGTATCCATAAATTGACAAACTGTAATTGAAGTAGGGAGTAAAATGATGTTAACGTGCGTATTTGAACATGTACTGTTTAAAAAAAAAAATAAAAAAAATTTCGGTTAGGTACATGTTCAAACATTCCATTCCAACCCTCTGTATTATACGGAACGTATTTAATAACTTTTTAAACTTTTTCAGTACAATAGTGTGACTGTTTTGTTCATGTTATGTCATTTGACTTCAAAATAATGTTTTTGAAATTGGAACTACGCAGAAGACCTGTGTGCTTTCAACTTTAAAATTTGTAAAATGTAAAATTGTATATGTATTATTATACGATAATGAATCTCCACCAAGAATTCAGAGGTAGTGATAATCTTTGGTTCAATTAATCAAATAGGAAATAACATTGAAGCGATTCAAATTACATAATTACGTAGTTGTGAATTCTGTCCCCCATTGCGCTGACGACATAATATTAACGTTTTGCGGTGTGTTCAGGTGGAAGTGAAAACTGGCGAGGAAGAGGAGGTGGTGCTGTACAGCCACCGCGCCAAGCTGTACCGCTTCGACACGGGCGAGTGGAAGGAATGCGGAGTCGGCGACATCAAGATCCTTAAGCATCCGGATACCGGCAAGATCAGGTCTGCATTGCTTCTCTTATTGCTTGCCTTTATTATTAAAGAGTTCACTTTGGTACAATGTGTATTTCTTTGTGCGTTTCATTCATTCATGCCGGTGCCGATGTCCAGTCAGTATCCCCTCGTTCGATTGCCTCTTCTTTAACAACATGAGGGCATTAATTATAAATTTTAAAAAAAATGGTGGCCATCTGTTGATGTCTTGCTATAGTTACTTGCTGTTATTGGCGATTTTATTTGATTGTTGATCTATATCAGTGATTCACAAAGTGAGCGCTGAGAATTCAACGTACTTAAGTTCCAATCAGGCCACACACTTGCTAGGACCAGCCCTGATTACAAAATAAATGCAAAATAAAAAGAGGTGGTAAACCAAACAGTTTGGGAAACTTTACAATACCTATAAATAAATACGTTATCGTTCTTCACAAAAAACAGCCAACTGCAGGTGCGCAATTTCAAATACCGTAAATGGAACAACTCAGCTCTTTATATAAAATTTAAGTATAAGTAAATAATAAAAGGGAAGCTAAAATAGTGTATTATAAAAAAAAAGAAGTGTATTTTTGGAATTGCTAAATATAGTAAAAAATTGTTTAATGATTACGTTTTTTCTCTTTCCTGAACAATTTGCCCAAATGGAGTTAGCTGGTTTGCAGATTAAGCAGTCGATATGGGATCAATAGCCATTTTTATTATTCAGGAAACACACTAAAAATAATCATAAAATAAAATTTTGCACCTGAATTATCATTTTGTGGGGGTTACTGCCAAAAGTTGGTAAGTCTCAAAATCTTCTAAACCAAATCAAAAGATTCTAAACAATGGTTGTTCAATCGATGACTGTAGTCTCTCAGTAGATAACTAACCGGTGTATGTGATGTATTTATCCTTTTCAGAGTTCTGATGAGACGCACTCCCACTTTGAAGATCTGCCTGAACCATGCCCTCACTCCGGACATCAGTTACACCAACAAAGATCATCGCTCTTTTGTGTTTTCCGCTAACGACTACAGCTCAGGCGAGATTGTCCCCACAAACTTCTGTGTCAGATTCCGGGCAGACACGGCTGCCAACGAGTTCCTCGCCGCTATAGAAACTGCCAGAAGCTCTTCTCCTAAGAATGAAACGCCGGAAGACGAAATTGTTGTCGTCAGCGAGAGTGTAGTGTCAGAAGAAGACAAAGCATTCGCTCGCACTCTACAATTGCCAGAAAAATTCTTTGCGTACCGCCAGAGAGAACCGTGTCCAGGATGTATAGGTTGCGAAGCGGACTCGGACGCAGAGAACCCCCCCGAGGAGCCGGTAGCTGTGACACCCGTAGTAACCCGAGAATCGCCAGTCTCAATATTCTCCGGACAAAAGTCGATATTTGGCGGCGGCGAGGGAAATATTTTTGGGACGAAACACACCGTCGGGCAAACTGTTCCATTATCTGGAATCGGAGCACCACCGACAACGAAAGTATTCCAATTACCTCCATTCGGTTCGTCAACCTTTGGTAGCACTCCTCAGACAGTTTTCGGCAGTGCTAGTCCGTTTGCCGCTAAACCGATTATTGCCAGCACTTTCGGTGCGACGCCTCTCAGTGTTAACGTTTTCGGCTCGGGAGATAGTAATTCTCTGTGGAATCCGAGCCCCGCCCTCAAAGTAACAAGTGAGCCAAAATCGTTGAATGATCCCAAACCGTTAATTGACAACAAATTGGCGAGTGTGACTAAATCGGGTGCTGTGTTGTTTGGAAAGTCTCCTCTGGTGACTCCGAGTGCGAAACCTGCTCCTCCGCCTGCATTTGCTCTGAATGCCGGTGCCACTGTTGACTTCTCTGCGTTAGCCAAGATGCAGCCTAATCCGTTCGGTTAGTGATTGTAACGTCTTATTGTTAATTACAGTCGAATTTGGTTATTACGAGGAAGATGGGACCTACAGAATTTGCTTGTTATAAGCATTACTCGTTATATGAGAGAATAGGTATTTTTAAATGAGCAGTCACGTCACACAAAAAGTCACAATTCAAACAAAAATACACAATTAGAATTTTTAGCTCGTATTACGAGTATGAGTCAGAATTATCTGAAATAATAATTATTTAGTTAACACGGCTAAAATTTTTATTAATAATATTGTTATAACGTTATTTTGAACATTGTTCCTTATTTTCGCCTGTCAAGAGTGTTTTTACAGTTTTTACAGAGTGTCAAAGGTTACATTATATTTATTTAAATTTTATGAAATGCATTGGCAAACTCTATTTGCTATACTGATTTATGAAATTAGTGATTTTTTTTCATTGCAAGTGGAGATTGCTAGTTTTCTCCGGGTAAGCTCTTGTAACATAGAGCCGAATTTTTACATGAAATTTCAACCATATCCGTGGATACTTTTTCAATGATGTCGGCGAAAACACCAATTAGGTACTTAGACACTTCACTATCAGAAAATGTTTTTAAACGATTGACACATTTTATGAAAATTTTTGACGATATTTTTGCTCGATATATCGATATTCAGCTCGTTATAAAAGTGAATAAATGTATGGAGAAAATCATAAACTAAAATGTCAACGAATGTTTCCTCATTACATCCGAGATCTCGCTATCTCCGTGATCATAATAACCGAGTTCGACTGTATTTCTTTTTGTTTTAATTTCTCTAGCGAAGTTAGAGGACCGCCAAATTCATTTTGAATTTTGGAATTAATGAATATTTCCATTTATAATGAACCTCAAACAAAAATTCCTCTGTAGACATTCGTGATCCTTTTTATTTTATTTAGAATATACATATTATCTGCACATACAGGGGGTTTTTTTCAACACCTTTGTGTATAACTCATTCTATTTATTTACAGCGACCACTGAAACGAATGGCCCCTTCACGTGGGCGGGGGCGGGCACACCTCTCTTCGGTGCGAAGCCTGTCAAGACGGGTAATGACTCCTCACTGAAATTTGACGACAGCGAGGCTAAGGACAGCAGCGCTACCGGGGATGACGGAGAATATGATCCATACTACGCTCCCGTCATCTCCATGCCTGATGAAATCGACGTAGTCACCGGAGAGGAAGACGAGGTCAGTACCAATTATATTTTTTGCTGTGTAATGCATTTTGTGCAAAAGCCTTGTTAAATATTTCTTCTTGATTAGTGACGGGCAATACATTGAGAGTATCGACAGCCTTAAATACCTGGGGCGCACATCACGGGAGATGGCACATTCCAAAGAGAGCTTGCTTTCGACTGTACTCGATTAAAACCGAATGCCGCCTATTCGATACTTGTATTCCATTGGTGCTGCTTTACAGTAGTGAGTCATTGCAACTTACGAAGGCTAACAGCAACCGTATACTGAGCTTCGAGAATAGATGTTTCCGGCGAATATTGGGTATGCAGTGATTATAACTTATGAGATAAGACAGCTGACCAAGCACCCTTTCATCACGCTAAGAGTGAAGAGCCGACGCACTACAGTTGTCTCAAGAAAATTTTTACCTGGCTTATTCTTCAAGCCAACCAAATTCCTGCGTCCTGGAAGACAGCTAAATACCATCCACAGCATTGACGAAGGGTGGAGATAGGCTTTTAAGATTCGTCATAAATAGTGCACACTAAACTTTGTCAGTCATACTTATTTGTTTTCATTGAACTAAGAATACAATTTGCAAATTTTTAAGATTTATTTCTACACTGACACGTGTACAAATCTGCAGTCATCTCGTTGGTGTTCATTCTATATTCGTGACATCTTGTATTGGCTACTTTTTTGTTTAGAAGCCTTTTGAATGATATTCTTATTTATTTGACTTGGTTTTTCAGGAAGTGGAGCTTTCAGACAGATGTAAACTCTTCCGGTTCACGGATTCAGAATGGAAGGAGAGGGCCCGCGGAATCATCAAAATTCTGAAGCACCGAACCAGCCCCCTCTATCGACTGCTCATGAGACAAGACCAGGTGAGATTCCTAGCATAGTCATTGATCACTGAGTAAAGAAGTCTTTCCTCATGTTTTCTTACTTCAAATGTCAACCTAGAGTTATGGAGATCGTATTTGGATAAATAATGAGTTTTTGATTGTATTTCATTCACTCGTTACACCATGTCTGATCCTAATAGGATCTTACGGCCCACGTCAGCCACTTGCTCAACCTATTAGGTCCATACTCTGATTCCCAACACAAATTGAAAAACAATATGTGTATTTATCAGACCCAGGATTCGAACCTGGGACCCACAGCGTTATAAGCCGATGCGTAAGACGCTCGTGGCGTGGGCGTTGTATTTACTAGTATATTATTATTGTTTCGTATTATTATTGTCTGTTAAAATAATTAATAAAAGCAGGCTACATACTATCATTATAAAGGCAAATGTCAAACTGACAGAATTGACAGGATGAAATACGGAAGCTCATGCCTTCAAGTAATCGTCGTTGAGTTGGATTGGGTTCTAATTGGGGTTCTAATTGATTAAAATTTTGGTCTATTCTGTTTTGAGTATTTGTTTGCGATCTGGGTTTCGCCTTTCCGCATCTTCAGGAATTATGCGCACTCACCAATGGCAAATGCCCACTGACACAGAATACAGTTAATTCTTGTTTATATAGTGTTGGAAACTTTAAAAAACTAAGTAAATGCTGACTCAATAAAATTAGGGGACATGTTTCACTAAAATACCTATCTGTTAAATTAAAACAGATACCCTCAGTCAATAGTATTTCTAATTTGCCCACGATTTAACGATGAAATTGAAAATGACATTTCTCATTAGGTCCAGACTGTTAATGGGACTCTTTAGGATGGCTCATATAATTTCGGTATAATTGACTTATGTGTGTTTATTGTTACATTGTATAGGTGCACAAGTGTGTGTTGAACCAGCGGATTACTGTAGAAATGCAGCTGCAGCCGATGGCGAAGTCGAAGAACGCTTTGGTGTGGGCGGGACTTAATTACACCAGTGACCACCCCCAGGGCACGCCCGAGCAGCTGGCCGTACGGTTCTCAACGGAAGATGCTGCGACCGCCTTCAGCAACAAGTTCAATGATGTGCAGCAGGTATGCATGCTTACTTCACCTATTCTAGCAGTCGTCTTTACTGTTAACGCGAAAAAAAAGTGACAACAGATGAATAGGTACACACCACTTGGCCCAACAACCCAGGGCGAGTCCTACCCTCCTTCAAGAACTTCCTTCATCTATCCTGGTCTCTATCTATCTGGTGTCCTCCAGGTCTGCGCCAGCCGCGTGTCTACCAAGTATAATGAATTCGGAGATACAATCTTCTTGGAAGAAGTTGTAAAGCTCCAGGTTATGCAGAATACACCATTATTCTCCTTCTAGCATCAATCCATATATCCTACGTATCACCTTCCTCTCGAATATATCGAGCACACGCCCATCGGCCTTAGTGAAAATCTAACACTCTGACTCGTAAATCAGTATTGGTTAGGTTAGGTTTTGTACATCTTAATGTGAGACGTTCGCTGATTATGTAGACCAAAGTAGCACCTGTTTGTCTAAAGGAGCTTCAATTTCATTTAATGTAGCTCCATATCGTTGGTTTAAACTGTGGAAAAACAACTTTGAAATTAATATGGTTGTCTATGGTTGTTTTTTTTTTACAGGCGATACTGAAGGGAGTAGAGGAAGTGCACCAAGACCAGGAGCAGTACGAGACTGAACAAGAGTACGATGACGATGCACATTACGAAGGAGAATATGATTATGTAAGATTATCGTGACGTCATTACGTATTCCTAGAAAATATAATAATATACAGTAAGTCGAATAAAACTCAAAATCATGCAATTTTTTAAATAATATGTGATAGTTTCAAACGATAAGTGAAAATAAAATGGACCTACATACATACATAATATAAGAACACTTGATTGATGAATGGTTAGATTTGGAATCCCCAGCAGCATTTCCACCAAGTAAAAGGGTTACCCTATCTTTAGACACATTAAAACCTGGCATAGATTTTTCTAGTTGGGATATTTTATATGTCAGATCTGGCATTTTTTCCAAAAAGCCCAGTTTCGTCCATATTAAAATTTTGTTGTGGCAGGTAATCCTCATTTTTATGATTTTGACTCTTGATGAAATTCATAGCTTCCTCTGTATCTGCACAACTCGGCAGCCTCACCTGTTACTTTGATGTTGTGTAGTTTATTACGGCTTTTAAATATTTGAAACCGTCCGTGGCTTGCAGTGAACATATTGGTATCAACACTAGGGAATGGGACGATTTGGCACCGCGAACTGGCCTCCGCCGATTGGCCTCCGGTAATTGGCCGCCGGTACAATCGGACACTGGCCCAATTGGACGCCGACCCAATTCGACGCCGACCCAATTGGCCTCAGGGAGGATTGGACGCCGCACAGTTGAATTAAATGCGCAAAGGAATAGACGTACGTTACGATTTGTTGGAGTAAATAAGCAAGTCAGTTTAATATGCTTCTATCTTTTCAGTAGTCGTACATTATACATTTTGCGCTTGACACATTTTTAATATAGATTGAGAATAATTATTATGCCTTATGATGTTTATTAAAAGAAAATAATTCTTCCCTCGTTAAAACTTAAAGATGTGCATAATCAATTAATTTATTGTCTATACATGGGTACTTATTTATATTTACAACAAATATTAAAAATAATGTTCGATGTTAGAATGAAAATTACATTATATTTCAGCGTTTTATCGACTTAATATTATAATAAAGCTTAAACATGTATATTATTATGCATAAATGCGTATTTTAAGATAGTATGAAATTACAAACAAAATATTAAGTAAGTTATCTGCTAAGTATAAATGTTTCAGTAGTTTGATTGATAAACTACTTAGGTACTGGGTGCCGGATGAAATCCCGAAGGCCGAAATCCCGAATGCTGAAATCCCAAATGGCTGAAATCCCGAAAAATAAAAAAATATAAACATTAATAATTGCGCAATCGTGAGCGCAATTTTTGTAAGAGAGACAAATCCCATTTTTGCGGAAAATGGATTTTTCCGATTGCGCAATTTTTTTCAGGAGAGACCATTTTGTGTCTCTTGCGAAAATTGCGCAATTCACGATTGCGCAATTATTGATGTTTGTATTTTACACTTTTTTTATATTTCCACAAAAAATGGGTTTTTGTGTCTCTTGCAAAAATTGCGCAATTATTGATGTTTGTATTTTTTTTTTTCGGGATTTCGGCTTTCGGGATTTCG
Source organism: Rhyacophila brunnea (assembly GCF_057557595.1). NCBI lineage: Eukaryota > Metazoa > Arthropoda > Insecta > Trichoptera > Rhyacophilidae > Rhyacophila > Rhyacophila brunnea. Next base: position 8,857,946 of record NW_028232904.1, on the reverse strand, counting down.
TCCGGCACCCAGTACCTAAGTAGTTTTTAATCAAACTACTGAAACATTTATACTTAGCAGATAACTTACTTAATATTTTGTTTGTAATTTCATACTATCTTAAAATACGCATTTATGCATAATAATATACATGTTTAAGCTTTATTATAATATTAAGTCGATAAAACGCTGAAATATAATGTAATTTTCATTCTAACATCGAACATTATTTTTAATATTTGTTGTAAATATAAATAAGTACCCATGTACAGACAATAAATTAATTGATTATGCACATCTTTAAGTTTTAACGAGGGAAGAATTATTTTCTTTTAATAAACATCATAAGGCATAATAATTATTCTCAATCTATATTAAAAATGTGTCAAGCGCGAAATGTATAAGTTACGGCTACTGAGAAGATAGAAGCATATTAAACTGACTTGCTTATTTACTCCAACAAATCGTAACGTACGTCTATTCCTTTGCGCATTTAATTCAACTGTGCGGCGTCCAATCCTCCCGGAGGCCAATTGGGCCGGCCTCTGATTGTACCGGCGGCCAATTACCGGAGGCCAGTTCGCGGTGCCAAATCGTCCTAGACCCTCAACACTATCATCATTTTTACACTTTGTTGTCAAAACGACTCAACGCTTTATCCTGTATGATTATAAGGCTTATTGGAATTTGTTGCTGCTGCATATCTTCCATCCATATAACCAATATTTTTTCCATTTCTTCTATTATTATTGCTCTTTTCTTGGTAAATTACCTATCGTAGATTGCATTACTACTAATTTTTTTACATGATCAATAATATATATATATAACATAATATTTTATGTAAGCAGAAAAACAAATTGCAGCAAAAAAAAAACATAATTTTAAAAAATCGCGTAAGTACGAATTCACATAAGTTGAATTCGCCTAAGTCGACGACTTACTGTATTAAAAATCAATGTCTTCTCTTGATTACGCTTGCGATTAACACAATCTTGCATCTTCTCGAAGTACAATTTTGAAGACTGCGTGGTCGCATCTCTCACACCACCTCACTATTCTTTCCATCTCCTTGGATGACATAAAGAAGCTTTTCGTAGATTTTAAACATAATTGAACGTCCATGCAATGGGTGTCTTTCATCACAAATTGGCTGTGCGGCGGCTACTTCTCGCGGTGCTATTCCAGCCAGAATGAGTACTCTTGCCACAGGCGTAGGTTTTAATCATCCTGTTAGTATGTGGCAGGTTTCATACGGGGACATATCCACCTTTTCCATACGGCGTCAATGCCTCCATACAGGACACACCACCAGGCATTCATCATTAAATCTCTAATTCACCCACCATTAACTCACCAGGCCAATCATTAAATCTCAATTCATTGAATATAAAATAGTAGAAAATTAAATACATAATATGCATTGCCAGCATTTTAAAGCAAAAGTTTTATTTTATCTATTTGTATCAGGGAGAGGAGGAAGAAGACGAGGACGAGGAAGGAGAGTTGAGCATCGTGTGGAGTTGCGATGCGGTGGTAGATGGGAGCGAAGCTAAATTAAACCTGCTGTCGTCCGGGGAGGGTAGTGGCCGCCTTCAACTCCTGTCAACGGCCGACAACCAGATCATTAAAGACTTGCCCGTCACGCCCGGGGACTCTGTTCAAGTAAGGATGCCTTTATACCCTCTTATAGATCCTTATAAATCCTATTTCTCAGCAAACATTAGTCCAGTGTTTTCAGATCGCAAGAAAATTTTCTTTTTATTTTAGTGTGTAAGCATATTCCTTACCAGTGGCGAACGGGTGTATCGATTGTGGTTTGGTTTAGGCAGAGCTTAATGAATTTTAAAATACTAACTACTTAACACCATTTTGTAATGTGTATTAAAGAAAACAAATATGTATGACTGCAAAAGTGTGCATTATTTTCGTCGGATCAGCCTATACTATGGCTAAATAGGGTTTAATTGAATTTTAATAACTAACCAGCACCATCTGCAAATTGTATTCGTAGTTAAATGAAAACGAATAAGTATGACTGATAAAGATTAGTGTGCACTATTTATGTTGGATCTTAAGAACCTATTTTCATTCATCGCCACTGTTCTTTACCTTTCAAGTGATGTTTCATTCACTGCTCTAATCGAAGTAAGTGCGGAGTCTGTATTGTGAACACAGAGATTACCTCGCTATCTGTATCGAAATGTGGGAAGTTTTACACAAAATAAATCAAAGGAACATCGAAAAACCAAGTATCTATTGAAAGTTGCTTTAATTTTTTTTGTAATGATGTTCCATTAAATTCAAGTTTGCTTATACAACGTTCTGATTGGAATCGCTTCCAGTTTTAGTGCAGAGACTAATGAGACTTGATTAATTAATTTCAGTTCGAAGGCGGAGAATGCGTGGTTCGAGTGGCCGGTGAGAAGATGAACGCGACTCTGCCGTCTGAATCAGAAGCTGTCGTATTCCACGCTTCCTTCGAGGTTATTATTTGTTTATCTAACTCTGATATATCATTGTTTTTATACATGATCCTTTACTTAGTAGGTAATAAGGTTTGTACCTTCTTTTATTGTATTAAATTACTATATAAATGATCAATTAAGGCGATACTTCAGTGAAACGGCAAATAATTTTCAAATATAGGCGCGACGAAATTTTGGACTCGCTGGCTACTCGGAGACCGAACGTCGAGGTGTGAATATGTCAATTAAGACGGGGGTCTTAATCCTTAAACTGTGTAAAGATGACTAAAAACGTTACCTATTTACTTTAAACAGAAAACATGTCAATGAATATATTATTATTGTTACTAATAGAACAATAAACAGAACATTATATGGACGCATGTTGGATTTATATCGCACCGTGAGTAAAAAACCAAGGTATTGATACACCCCTGTTACAGGCGGGCTTCTCCCAGTGTAAAATAATCATTTAGTAGCTCAAGTCGAAACGTAACCCTGACCTCTAGAAACGGCTTCATAAAACATCTAATCTGATTCCTTGCTCAACCACGTAAGTATTTTTTTATTTATAAGTAAGGGCCTTCGTCCGGTGTGTGAAAATCACATATTGGGCGGAGGTGTAATTAAGATAAATTTAATTTAATTTAAAAAGTATAAATGATGATGGATGAAAGCGATAATTTTAAGACTAAATATAAGTATTTAAATATAATAAATTTTGCCGCGCATTGTGCGTGAAATCCTCGCGCGCCGGCGCCAGGGTCAGGCTCGTGATTCGCCGAATCAAAGATCACGCGATAAAATTTGGCCAATCACGAGAGTCCTTTTTGCTGGACGGCGTCGGTACGCGAAATTTAAAAAGAAAAAAAAATTAGTAAGCGTCCCCTTTCCGACATATACGGACCTGCGTAACTAATTGCAAAACCTAAACATGTAAAGAAAGTGTAAAATATAAGGATTACCAAGTTACACGAGACAGACGTGGTTTTATTTAATTCCACCCTCAAATATATCGTACTTTTTTTTTTGTGAATCCGGGGTTCGATGGACACCTGAGCTAGCCGCTGGAACCCCGGGGATCTTAGTATCTGCAAATTTTTCAATTTCTAGGTTAAATGCAAAACAACTGCAAAAGTCGTGAACTTGATAATGTAAAAGTGAAGTAACTGAAAGAACATGCAATATAATATAGATATAAACCAAATATTATGGTAGATAATCAAATAAAAAAAAAGCAAATATAGAAACTCTTTGTCCTAACAAAACGAAGACTTCAAACCCTAATATATCCAAAATATGTCTTTTGCAGATGCCTTGGTTTTACACTCACGGTGCGATATGACAAATTATATTTCTTTCGGTATGCGTAATTTGCACCCGCGACCCGCAATCCGCGCATCGCCTAGCCACAATCTTTTTAGACCATGCCTCAACTGAGGTATAGCCTTAGCTGTATTCGTTGTCAGTGTGTATTTGCCATTGGTGAGTGCGCATAGTGCCTGACGATACCAAAAGATGAAACCCGGGTCGCAAAATATTACTCAAATGAAATAGTACAAAACTTAAATCAATTAGAATTTAAATTCAAAGGATGTTATTTATTTTTAACGGCGTGCAAATTGCCTTGGGTCAGAATAAATTACGATTCTGTTTTATAGGTTTTTTTTTTAAACAGGTTCTGATTATGTCAAAGTTTCTGCGCAGCTATTTGTAAGAGTTAGCACTTTTGCACGTTTCAATTATTTTCATTGGTCCAAATTAACACGGAAGCCGTTCCATACATAAGGCGATTATCAGCGGCTATCGACAATTATCTACAATAATTGGTAAATTCGTAATACGGTGAAAATTTAAGTTCGTAGACATGCATGTGAAATACTTCTCTATTCGGTCAAATTCGGGTATTTATGTTTTTTTCCACCCGAACCTCGGAATGCTCGAAATTTTGATTGAAACGTCAAACATAAACCTACAATTTTATTAGTCATGTCATTGCAGCATGTAGTAAAACAAATATTACGTTACAACTAGTCACTCGATATTTGACAGATCGCGGGGATCTATAAATTAAGGTGGCGTACTTAATAATATGTAATTGACTTACTCTATCCCGCTCTAAAAGTTAACACACCCAAGAGAGGAACTGTAAAAAAATAGCGCTTTTTGACAGTTCAGACGGATAATTTATTGTAATAGTTAACTGCTTGAATACAATATAAAGTGATAAATGTGATATATTTATCACATTTAGCTCTTTTTGAATGTTAAGATAAATGTTAGAATGCCTCGCTGATGGGGAATTCGATTATTAATTTAATGGTGTAGATTTAGTATCATTAAATATTACTGTCACCTGTTCATTTCCATGAACATTAACAATTTAATGTTAGTACGATTGTTATGAGTTTGTGATGTCTAAATATATCTATTCTTTTTCTTTTCCAGGAGATATTATCATGAGAACTGTTCCCGTAGTGACCAAAGAGGCCGTGTCAAACCTGCGAATCTTCTATCTTCAAATAGGGTGGTCCATCCCTGGTTCGGATCATCTGATACTGAATCACTTGAAATCCCAAATACATCATAATATACAACTGTACACTTTATCTATTGGAAAAAATACATTTATCACGAGTGTGAAGATCTGATCATACTGAATTGTATTAGGAAAAAAATGTTGCATTACCGTGCTGCGACACCGTTTGAACTGGAGAGACAGCGATGTGTCACTTTGAGTTAATTATCGTACTAAACCAAAGACGTTGAAGGAAGTCATCTATTAGCATGAGCTTACTACTTGAATATATTGCATTTTATGTCGCATTGCGGATTTGTTTGTAATTTATCTGTCAAAAACCGTGTAACCATTTTTCTACATGATTTAAAATTCACTGAAACAGTCAATATTGCTGTAAATTAATTTTAATTCGGCATCGTAATGACGATTTTGAATTATGTATGGTACTGGCCATACAATAAAGTGACAGATTTAATTCTATACGTATTTCCTGATACGCATCGGTTAAATGTAAATTTTCTTGTGTTTGGGCTCTTCTCGAAAGTAGAGAATAATGAAATGCGTTTCTTTGACCATATTCATGCACTTGCCGAATCCGTGTAATTTTAAATTTAAATGACATAACATGACGATACACGATGGTGAATGAGATGATACAGCCCATTTTAAACAATAACGATGGATGGATCGTCAAATGGCTACCCAATAATAAATCGAATCATAATAATTGACGCTGTTAGTTTGAAAGTTGGAAGATTCCGTTCACGGCGATTTTGAGATAATCGTATAAAACTGTCGGTACCCATTTAGGACTGCGAATTGAATATTTTGTTTTTGTAAATGCGAATTGCAAAATAAAATGACCTCAATTAATAAAAAATTATCTTTAAAGTTGGTCATAAAATATATAAAATTAAATATAAACAAAATTTTGAAAGAACCTTAATTTCGGTCAATTCAACTTGGTTGAAATATGGCTATTAATCGACTTCCAACTGTCATTCTGATAAAAAAAATCGCCACATGAGAACCGGCATCAGGCTCCCCCTTGTTAAAATAAACAATTTGATCATAACACGGTTATATGCTATTCAAATGAGTCATTGTATTGGGCATGAATTTATGCAATTTTTTTAACACGGTTTTTTATAATGTTAACTATGTAATTAGCTGCGTGTATACCCGCCATGGCCACGGGTCTATCACGAATAGACACGATTCTGGGATAGATAATATTTCTCAATAGTCAAATATGTTTTAAATCTACAGACTGGTCAAACGTAAGTCGATAGGTGTTTTAGTTTTCACACCATTATCAGGACTCTAATTCTAAACGGTCGGTCAATGCAGGGAAATTACCAGAGTGCGTCAGCTATATGAGTCCACAACTGTCTTTTTTACGATAGACATTTAAAGTGGGCGGTATCAGCAAAGAATCATTGCGGTTTCATCCAATTAAAAACACTAATAGAAAGTTTTACTGAAATATACGAATAAATTGAATGAGTATTCACAAAATAATACATCGTGTGTATGCATCATATGACAATAAAAGATAGGGTATCATACGGACACTAATATCTTTTTTTACAAAGCTTATATTATTATGTAATTTGTTCAGGACTAATTCCAGAATTCTCAATATTCATTTACGGTAATTTAGCTGCGCTAAATTAAATTACATAGTCTTCATTATTCCTCGGCCATATCCGCTCCTTAGTTGGAGCATATGGACACCACGCGGCGCCTCCAAAAATCCCTGTTGCATCTTGCATCGTTCCAGGTCATACCAGCATTCCGTAGTTCCGCCGTATACTCTGTAGATCTTCCAGGACGCCGGAATCCGGTTGGCTTGAAGAACAGGCAAGCCAGGTTCAGGTTCTCTTCTGGCATCCGAAGCAGGTGGCTGAGTCAGGTCCAACGTCGCCTCTTTACTCTCAACGTGATGAGAGGCTGCTCGGTGCGTTCTCTTATCTCCTCGTTACTCCTTAAATCATACCACCCTACCGCACACTCAGTATCCGTCGCAAACATCTGTTTTCGAAGCTCAGTATACGATTGCTCTGAGCCTTCGTAAGGTGCCACGATTCGCTACCGTAAGTCAGTACTGTCAGAATGCATGCGAATAGGCGGCATTTGGTTTTGACCGAGTAAAATCGTGAGTCTCAGATACTCCGCATCGAGTTGAATGTTGCTTCAGTCATTCCCATTTGGATAGCGAGCTATCTGCAAAATGCTATCTCCCATGATGTGTACCCCCAGATATTTGAAGCTGTCGACGCCCTCGATGTTTTGCCCGTTGCTAATCAGAGGGAAATCTGGATCATGACTGGTTCAATTGTACAAAACGTTGGTTTTCTTTTTAAACCGTAATTACATACATACATAGTAGCAATGATGAAATTATTCATTATAGTCTTGAAAATGTACTGAAAACTGAAATACCTATTGACTTATTTATCTGTAGGGATGTTTATTAATTTTTTTTTACAAATTCATTTTATTGAAGTATTCGGATTTGTAAAAAAAATAAAATTTATTCTGAACAGTATGTACCTACATTTATTATATAGATAATTATTAAAAAACAATTAGTATTATAAATTTGTTGTTTCAATTATGTTTTTCAAAACCTACACCAACCCATGTAAAAAAGTTGTCTCTAACCTTTTTAGCATCAACCCACTCGTCCAACAGGATTTTTTTTAAATAACCTGAAAATACATGGAAGTAGTAAAATAATATTAATATTTCATCGCCGTAGATGTCAATTCGGGAGCCAAGCGACAAATTTGGCGAAAGTAAAAGTACACAAAAGCATTTTAAAATCAACAAATATGCAGTGGTCAATGGATTTAAGCCACAAAATTCTTTTGATTACCACATACGTGTGCCAACTGTACATTTCAATATTCAGTGGTCAAGAGATATAACACATAACTTCTAAGATACTATTGTTTTTATTAGCACGTATTTTTGTTTATCCAGTACAAATCTTGCAATCGATTTTTAACTAACTTCCTGACTAGCTAGACATTTGAAACTTTTAGAATATATCAGAACATGATGCCAATGCATTCTCTGATACTTTTAGCCATCTTAAAGCAGAATTGAATTCATTTTCAGTTAATTCTGTTTTGTATGGAAAGTTATTTCAGAAAAATCCGTAAAAAGTAAAAGACTAATATTGGTTGCTAAGGGGGTGGTCCTAGCAATTAAATTATTAATATATACGTACGTTACTATGGAAATCAAAATGACATTTCAGTATTCTATATTTGTTTGTTTTTTATTTACGTCATATCAAGTACAAGTTTGAGCATATTCGTTGTTCTGGCAGAAGACACTAATTCGAAAAAATGACATATTGAGTTAGTACCAAAATGTTCCTTATTTCAAACTTTACCGTCTGGAAACCTTCTTAATAAATAAACAGTCTTTATTTTAAAGTCATCCTTTTTACGATTACTTAATAAACTCACATGATATTTCAAACTTTTTAACAACTTCAAAGTCAAATTACTCAAAACTAGTATTTTCCAGTTAGTGTGTTCTGCCAGAACAGAGACAAGCATAATAATTCAACAGAAAATTTAAAAACGTATATAAAAAGTTCTTTTTATCTTGTAATTATTTAGTTATTTGTACAATATAATAAAAAGATGACACCACAAAGTATATTCTATGCAGTGGCGGCTCGTCCATATGCACTGCGGAACTGCAGCACCCCCAAGCAAATTGAGAAAAATGTAATATTATATACATAAATATATGTATATTATATGAAAATATCAATATTATTTAGAAAAGATGACACCACAAAGTATATTCTATGCAGTGGCGGCTCGTCCATATGCACTGCGGAACTGCAGCACCCCCAAGCAAATTGAGAAAAATGTAATATTATATACATAAATATATGTATATTATATGAAAATATCAATATTATTTAGGCGTGTTAAGCTTGCCCACGCACCGATACATCCAATAATAATTATTATCATAACCGCGATGAAAGTGATGCATCGCATGATTTCATGCAGTACCATTTTTCGATAGAATATGCTCGAATGGGTTACGGGGGGCGCGGGAAGTGGGGCTCGCCGCTCAGAGCTTAGTCTGATACTGGCGCTTACACAGTAATTCTAATACGAAAATACTATTTTCGTGTTGCGAATGTTGTCGGGACAAAGACTCTGAGCTAGTAGCAACGCGCGGCGCGAGTCGCGACAGATGTCGAGAGCAACTAAAAAGTGATTGACCTTCTTTCAAGGAAAAAAGACAAAAGAATCAATTTTATAATCAAATAAAAACACTAATATTTAATTTTAATAATTTTGATATTAATAGTAAAATAATTTAATCACCCCCAGATATAATATCCACGAGCCGCCACTGATTCTATGTTCAAAGTTTCACCATTATATCTCTAAAAACAAAAAAGTTCAATGAAAAAATGTTACTTTTTTTGTCACACAAAATCTTTGCGCGCCTGTTTCTCAGCATTATGATTTTGTGGACTGACTCCCTTGACATCTACGGCGACGATTTACCTTTTAAAATAAATAATATCCTGAGCACAATATGCGGCTCAGCACTCATTAAATGTCAGATTTGTATTGTACTTGAATCAATTTAAAAAAAGGTTTTCATAATTTCAACGAAAACACAATTTACGAGGTGATATTTGCAGTTTTAATTTTACATAAATGTCGAAAAATGCATATTTTGCAGTTCTATAATTTTGCAATGGAAACGACGATATGTAAGTATATTTAAGTGTTTATACACAAAAACACACCACTTATAACGATGGATTCAGCTAAGCCCTCATGAGAGAACAATACCTCGTATACCACAAAATATGAGATGATAAAAACTCAGTCACTTAACACAACCGCTGACACATGTTAGCTCAGGGGTAGTCAACCTTTTTATACCTATCACTGCCCACTTTTGTATCTCTGTTAGTAGTAAAATTTTCTAACCGCCCACCGGTTCCACAGTAATGGTGATTTATAAAGTAGGTAAGTAACTTTACTTTATAAAATTTATAAAGCATATCGTCGTTGCGCCTTCAAAACCGGCTACGTGTATAAATTTCACAAAATTGATATATTCCGCCAAAAATTTTCAAATAATTCACCGCACCGTTCCCCAAAACCGGCTATGTGTACGTCAACTTCATTTATTAATAGAAGCATTTGAATATAAATGGCTATGTGGTGTAAATAATTTTTGCGCCTCAAAATCGGCTGTGTATTTTTCAAAACTTTACAGGTGAGGCTGAAAACAATGCAAATTACAATGCCTGTCGCCTACATCAAAATATTTTTTTAAGCAATTTCAGAATACCCTTTATTATATTCATCATATTTTTTTCTTGGTATAGAGCAGGGGTGGCCACTTCTCATTCAATAGGGCGTCCAGTTCGCCGACGATGCGCCTGGCATTGGGCGAATTGAGGTTATTGTAGCCCGCAACGTGCATCCACACGATTGATGTCCTCACCGCCCATGAAGTAGATTTGTAAAAATGTATGGGATTCGTTTGGCATTGGCAGCAATGAGCCTACTTTGTGGTACACTTGGCCTTTGATTTTGAACGTTGAATGGAATTGTTGACCATTGCCGCAGTATTGTGGACTATTTCTGTTGCTCCGAACGAAGTCATTTGGAAGCATGAATTGAATGTGCGAATGGACTTCAGGAACAGGTTTGAATCTGGAACCGTGCCGATGAGCAAGCCATTCAATGGTTCTGGTGGTGTCTCAATTTCTGGTAGTTGCACTTTTCCTGATGCGCAACACATCCCGGTTGACTCATGTTTGAATTTGAGCGCATGACAATGGGGACATTCATTGTCCATAGTACCAATTAGCACTTTCGGATGAGCGGAATATTCAATATCCGGTTCGTACTCGAATGCGAGACGAAGGAACGAAGCGAATGTAAATGCTCAATGTACTTGTTGGCGTTGTCGGTCATTTGCTCTGCGTGTATTAACTACGAACTGGCGCGCTTGGCTCCGTTCCAATTGTCGTTGTTGATTTCGTTCAGCTCGTGCCTCTTGTGATTGAGATGCACGCAATTGCGACATGCTCACACGCATATTTTCGCTATCTTTAAAGATTTATTATCTCTCTAGATTTGTTCGTCTGTTTTTTCTGCTCTACTATTTCGCATGTTTGTTGCTTTATTCGTTCGACGGCCCAAATGGGCCCCCTTGCGTCGAGCTGGCATTGTTCACTGTAACACACGCACACAAATAAATAAATTAAAATAAATCGTGCAAAATTTTGCGTTGTGATATGCCGAATGAAATGTCAAAATGACGCGACGCTTCTCGTGAATTCTTCTCGGACGTAGCGGCATCTGTCATTCAACAACATAAATAATTTCGTTCTGTTTGAAATATGAACGACGGTTAAATTTGTTCATGCAAAAATACTAAAATCGCGATTAAAAAATGGGAGGGTGAAAATTTGGGGTTATAAGTATTTTTTGATGCCAAATAAAAAAAAATGTCAAAAAAACAAAAGAAAAATTTTCTGGATGGTGATCCCTAATCACCTAACGGTATGAAATATACTTTACGACCTATTCTCATACCTAACAAATATACATTAAAAAATTCATAAAAATCGGTCGAACCGTTTCGGAGGAGTGCGACCACAAACACCGTGACACGAGATTTTTATGTATATAGAGATTATATCTTTTACTTCTAAAAAATATAAGTAGATACACATTAACTGTAATGTCGACATAGTTACACAATTTACCTGTATATCGAATATTAGAAATTTTGTAGTACTCAAGTAACTAAAAATTACTTGAATAATCATATCACATCAAATTGTATCGCACAGCTATGTATTTTAAAATGTAAATATCCCTGGAGGAAAATAGTTCCGCAGGCGACTTTTTTACTATTCGAGTAAATTTGTGGGTTGTGTTTTTCTCACTTAACTGCTCGACCCGCTACTCCGTGCCCCCCTCAGGCTAGAGCCCTGTCAGACCCCTCTTGTGGGAGCGATGCCTGCTGGTGTATAATGCAATGATAACTGATACAAGTGGGTATTGCTTCGTCATTTTTACATAAAGTAATAAACCCAACATGATTCCCAACCATAGCAGAAGCTCCATCAGTCGTTACCGATACTAGTTTATGAATAGGAAATCGAGTAGGATTAATATACAACTTAAATGCATTAAATATATCTTCTTTTTTGGACCCAATCGAATAAAAACGCATAGTTGCGCAATATCCGTGTAATCTACCGACTCGTCAAATTGTAAGGATAGGAATTTACATTTGTAGCGCGGGACCCCCGAATACTTTCTCCCTCGCACAGCGGCCGTCGCCTACAGTCAACGCGGGCGCCCCCACCACAGCGCGTTCCCACTATCGAGTCGTTCCCCACCGAAGTGCACCGGCCTTATCAGCTGGACGCAGTGTTGCCAACCGTACTATAATTATAGTATTTGTACTATAATTTTGGTCCGCGTACTATGTACGATATAAAATAGGTATAGTACGCCCAAAATACTATAATTTTGAAAATCGTACTATAATTTAATATAAAAGTACTATAATTTTGCATTTGCCATTTCGCAATCGAGTGGACTTCGAAAATTTGGAAATCTGCGGCCCGCGGCGAAATATTTTTCCTAAAAAAAACGAAGCCGACTATGAAAAATAGGGAACATGCGGCCCGCGGCGAAATATTTCTCCTAATAAAAATGAGCCGACTATGAAAAATTGGGAAAATTTTCATTTTCAACAGATGACAACGCGTACTATATTTTATCCCCAAATACTATAATTTTGGAGGCTCTGTACTATAATTCCACTTTCAAAATATGGCAACACTGTTTGACACATTGTTTTGACAGATCTGTTTCTGCACGAACATTGAATAATATTGGACGTAAACAACCATTGTAAAAATGGAGTTGACAGAGATCAGCCAGAGTGTATCGATATTCAAAATATCCGATGGTTTCTGCTGCGACTGGTCAGAGGATGACACATTCTACGTGATAACTGACGACGGCCTCGACGTATTCCATTTTAAACCGGATCCCAAGAGCATATTTCCGGAGTTTGGATTCGACAAATCGTTCATTTCTCCGCTGGTTTACTATCCCACAGAGCACGCGGGCTTCGACCTGACCGCGCTGCAGTCATTATCGAAGGACGAGACCTCGACGATATTCTACAACCCTAATTTACTGCCGCAATGGAAAATCATTTCGCCGATGCCGATCGGTTTTTTAAAAGCCGTGTGGTCCCCAGCCGGCTTAGCGGGAACCAAAAACTGTCTCCTCGCTCTATTAACAAATAGTGGAAGTGTTACATTATGGGAGTATCAATCCCCTCACTGGGTTATCAAAGTGGATATATCAAATCATATAATTAATCATTTGAAAGGTTCTAATTGTCTCAGTGAAATGGTTAAAAATAAAAATTACTTTGACGAATTTATGAAACGATGTAAACAGTTGACTTCGACTTCGACGGCGTGGAGTCCTTCGTATTATCAAGATGGAATTTTTATCTCTTTTCTGGCTACCTCTCAAAGAAGTGGCGATGTTTATATACACAGATTAAGTTCTAGTGTTACACCGAACGCGAATCAGACAGCAAATCTGGAGCAGGTTCTACATAGTACTTTAAACAATATTGTATCAACACACTGGATGAAATTAAATGAAAACAATATGCTCTTGATTATCGGCGATTCCGACGGTTTACTTGAATGCTTTCAGTTGAAACTTGACGGAGATTTACAGTTAAGTTTTGTTAAGCAACTGATGATATTACCTGACAGAGACCAGGTGAAGATTTCTAGTATAACTACAGGTAAATGGAACAACGCCACAAACTATATAATTGTAACTAAACGTAGTTATTTAATTATTATTCTTTTATCACTAAATTTAGGAATTGAACGTACGATTGTAAAAAATTTAGGAAACCTTTCTATTACCGGTATTAATAAGTTATTGGAGGATCAGTTTATCGTTTCGTCTTATACCGGAGAATTGAATTTATGTCAATTTGTAATGTTAGACGGTGATGATTTTCACGTTAAGTGTAAAAAAATTACAACGAAAATTGATAAAAGCTGTAATACTCTGTACGGAACGTGTCTGTCTCGAAACGCAGCCATCTGCGTCCTCTGTCTGACTCCGTGCGTAAACACCGATCGTCTCTTCGGAAAGTCTACGTCTAGCGTTGTTATCTATGGACAGCACGAAATCAATTTCCTGGACACGGTGATTAAAAATCAGAGTAAAGTATTGACGGAACAGTGGGATTTTATGGATTTATCGCGGATATCGATTCTTAAAAAGACGTATCATCCGAAAATTTCACTTAACCTTACGAAAGACACGCCGATATATAACGCGAAGATATGTCTGTGGACGCATATTATGCTCATGACGATTTCGGCCGATTATACTCCGGAAATTAAAAAACAATGGTTTCTGTACATCCTCATTTCGCATGTGAAATTATACGTCGGGAAATTAATTTCAAAATACGAAGAGTCAAGAATTCTAGACAATTTCGATAGTACAACTTTGTCGTTGCAAGTTCGTTTTTTGAAATATCACGCGAAAGAATCCAAAGACGACTATGGTATTGATAATGTTTTAAAAAAAGTTACAAAGCATACCAAGCTGGTTTTGAGCGATGTGGTGAACGAATGTGAATGGTGTGAGGAACGGCTGGATAACGTCGAATGCTTGGCTGGTCACCCGAGGCAGTACTGCTGCGTGACACTGCAAGACTTGAGCAACGACAGCTGTCTCGTTTGCCCGCTGTGTAAGAGCAACGGACATTCGCGGCTTCCAATCGACGAACAGATCTGTTCGTTTTGCGATTCCCAGTTTGTGCCGACGTTTAAACAATTCGATGCTGCTGATAATGAAGTCAACTTTCCGGATCATAAGTTCTCTGCTATTTTATGATAAAAGCATCTCAGTGACTGTATCGAGTTGTATGAAATTGTAACTGATCACTTAAAAGACGATTCTGACAATGCGAATCTTGCGCCTGTCTCAAATTCACGTTTTTTATATCAATATGCGACTGCTGGATAAATACAGTTATGCAGTAGTCCCAAGCAGCCTACAGGGTCATCCTAAAACCTGCAGCAAACTGGCAGCAAAGAACCAGGGATCAGGTAGATTGGAAAGGGCTAAGAGACGCCTACCTTTAACAGTGGATCAACCCCGACTGATGATAAAGATGCAGACATGGCGAACGACGATTTCAATAAACTATTCCAGGATTTTAAGAGACACCATTTTCTCTCAAAGGTGAAGTTGTGACTTTTTGGGAGGATACATGCATGGCTGTCTGCCTCTGTTCTTACAGAATCTTTATACTATCATGGAGCTGTAGGACTATACATAATGGGGACATGGTCCAAAAGACGTGAAATGATTGATGGGGTTTCTTCAAAGTGCCGTTTTGTGTTGGATATTGATGATTTACTCAATTTACTGGGAAATATTGAATTGTCTAAAAGTAAAAATGTAAACGAAATAACCCATGGCATTTTTTCGTAATATCGATGGTCTCTAATATTGACACCTCATATTATGTTATCGATTTTACAACTTTTGTTTTAAATGACATTAAAAACTATCTTATTATTGTTTTAAATATAATTTTGAAATTAAAAATGAACAAATGAAACAAAATGAAGATTTCTTGTATTTTAGCAAACCTTGTGAATTGTTTTTGAAATGATTATGACATATTGTGGTTGCAATGGTAAATGTGCCGCAGATGCCGTCATGAGATTTTATAACTTTCTTTTTAGACCAAACCAAACCTAACCTACCCCAACCTAATATTACCTAATATAATCTTAGTTTGTGATAATGATGCATCAAAATGTATGAAAATTTCAAATTTTAAATTAACAATTATTGGATCGAAAAGCCTATGCGCCAACAGAAAAAGGTATTTATTATAATTGACTATATGGGATAAACTGTTTTCGTAAAAAAAATGGTAAAAGCTCATGACGGCATCTGCGACACAATTACCAAAACAATTTTACACGGAGACAGTTATACGATAAATGTATTCAATTTTTTACTAAAATAAGATTTACGCATTTTACACGTTTGACCAATGATATTTTATTATAAATGAAATAAAAACATTGCTAATTTATTATTACTAATGGTGTTTGCTGTATTATCTTCCTTTCCTTGTCCACGCCATTGACTTACTAATGGACACAGCATGTGAAAAATAAAAAATTAATTACTATGTCCTACTAAGTTGTACCTATTTAAATTTTTTTTACAAAAAATGGATGTTAGCCACTTGTTCAATTTATTAAGTCCATGTTCTGGGACTAAACACAGGCCACTGTGTGGGTGTCCCGTGGGGATAGGCAGATTGAGCGTTGCTTGGATGCGGCAGTTATCCGGAGGGCGGCAAATCGAGGAGAATCATTAGGTATAGGTATATAGAAATAGCTACCTAAACTTAGTAATAAAGGAAATTTCTTTCCATTAAAAAATCAGCTCACTGGTTGGAAACAAAGTGTATTAATTACTATAAAAGGTTTAACAGGATTGGATTTTTTTTTGTCGGGTTCGCGATTAGTTAACTTCCGTTGTTCTTGGTGATCAACAATGACATGTGCATTGCGAATTACATTTGAATTATAGGTAGATACATACTTACCTAATTTAAAATTTATCAAAATATTTTTACCAGTCACTCGCGAGTTTTGGAAGTTGTTACATGTATTTTAAAATGTACCTATCTGAATCCGTGGACTCGCAATATTTGTCTATTGAAGCAGAGATGGCATTTAAATTAGATTAAGTAGTAGATATAGGTAGGTCTTGTTAGTAATGTATCCATACAACACATTTCTTAGATATTGGTGTCATGAAAGGATGATAAAAATACGGAATAAAAAATGGGGCGGTATTTTGGTGCTGCCTAGGGGCGGCATTTTGTTTTGGGACGTCACTGTCTAAACACATATCGAAACCTTCACTTGGGCACTCCTAAACAACCCTGCTGGGTTTACTTACTGATCAAAATTTCATTCATTTTTAAAAGGATGTATATAGTTGAAATAATTACAAGATAAAAAGAACTTTTTATATACGTTTTTAAATTTTCTGTTGAATCATATAAACTTGACTTAAATCATATAAACTTGACTTGACTACTTAGCTTAAACGATCAAAAAAATTTGTACTTGATAGAAATAATACTGAAATGTCATATTGATTTCCATAGTAACGCACGTATATATTAATAATATTAACTAGCTGAGCCAGCTGGCTCTCTCCAGTCTGTCTCGCTAGGTCTTGCAGACAGCTTTTCGTCATAATGACTTGGTGATGGATTTTAATATAATTGTAAAGTATGTATGGACGGCGCCATAGTTTTCCCTTCGGGATGGATTTTCATTCACGTCAGACAGTTGAACATTTAGCTGATTTGTCAGTTTTACGATTTGCATGTCGTCACTGCCAATACAAGTTTGGAGTTATATGCGTAGTTTATTCTGGAGTCTGGCCTTCTCAATATCGTCTGACACCATTTCAGGCTGCTAGGCCTAGCAGAACAGCTGGCAATCGCCGATTGCTACCACTGTCATTTTAATACAATATATGTGTAGGTATGTGCATTTAAATATGATAAATAATTATACATCTCAATCATGATTATCATAAATAGCGATCCAATATAACGTGAATATTAATCTCTTTCGGGTCCCATTTACGTAATAGAAAAAAGTTAGCAGCATAAAAAATAAATTTAAACATTATTTTGTTTCATTGTCTATAAAAAATAAATGCTTGGAGCCATAGAATAATATTTTAAAAATCATATTTTGATTTAAAAATTAACCTTGAACAATATAGTTTCCCGGTGCGGGACATTCATATCGAGACAAATGTTGATAAATAATAAAGCAATACATATTATATCTGAGTCTATTCTAGACCAATTCTGATAGGAATAGGAATTAATAAGACCTAAAGATATGGAATCAGCTTAAAGAGGCCTTCATCCAGCAGTTGATTGATACAGGTTGATGACGATATAAATGGGTAGGTATATAAAGCCATAAATTACAAAAAAATATAGCAGTTTACATGACCAAGAAGAGTAGAATTATGTTGGGATAACCTTCATCCAGCAGTGGATTGATCTTGGTTGATGATGATAATGACGATATTATGAATGGGTAAATATAATATCAGCAATTTTGATAAATATAGCAATTCATATGACCGACAGAAATGCAAACAACTTAAAGAGGCCTTCATCCACTAGTGGATTGATTCGGGCTCATGGGCAATATAAATAGATATAATTTAATATCACCGATTTTGATAAATACAGCAATTCAAATGACTAAAAGGAATAGAAACAGGTTAGGGAGGCCTTTATCCAGTAGTGGATTGGTTCAGGTCGATAATGATAAGGATGATAGAAATAGGTATAATATCACAAATTCGTTTAACCACTAGTAGTATAATCAGGTTGCGGAACCCTTCATCCAGCAGTGGATTGATTCTGGTTGATGTTGATGACAATATGAATATGTAGATAAATATAATATCACCGATTTTGAAAAATACAGCAATTCAAATGACAGAAAGGAGTAGAATCAGGCAAGGGAGGCCTTTATCCAGCAGTGGATTGATGATGATGATGACGATATGAATATGTAGATAAATAACATTAGCATTTTTAATAAATATAGAAATTCAAGACTGTCAAGAATACAATCAACGTAGAGAGGCCTTCTTTCAGCAGTGGATTTATTGAGGCTCATGATATTAATGGCATTATATATAGATAGGTAGATAATAATATAATATCACTGATTTTGATAAATATAGCGATTCATGTGTAAGTAAGGAGTAGATTAAGGCTGAGGAGGCCTTCTTCCAGCAGTGGATAGGTCAAGATTGATGATGATAGGGATGGTAAAAAGAGGTAGATATTATACAATATCACACATTTTGATAACTATAACAATTCGTATTAATTTCTTTCATTGTTTGCAATGGCAACTTTGTTAGTTTAATATGACTTTATTGTGATATATGGAAATTAGAAGCATAGGTAATTATTCAATAAAAAAAAGAGTGCGTGAACAGCCACAAAGTATTTTAAAAAATCAAATTTGGAATATCACGTTTCTATGATACTATAGCAGTGGCGGACGCGCCTGTCAGAATATAATTTACGTAGTGAATTGTACCAAGATTATGGTTTTCTCACCGGAAAAAAGTGCGCCAATGCCTATATTACGATATTTGAATAAAAATAATCGATTCCGTTTGTCAATAAAGGATTAGCGACAAAGACGTCATTCTGTTGTGCGTTAAAAGAAATATGGCGAATCGTATACGGTATATGAGAAAATATCAGATATAAACATCACGTTTCTGGAAAATCATCGGATATTTCTCAAATTTGGTCAATTCAATCGGTAGCGCACATTTCGAAGTCAAGATGTAAAAATAACAATAAAATGTCGCTTAAATGAGCTGTTGGTGCGTTTTCCAAAATCTCTTAGGATAATAATGAATATAGATAATTTAGTTGCTAGGACCCACTTAGCAACCAATAATAGTATAACTTTTCATACAAAACAGAATTAACTGAAAATGAAATCAATTCTACTTAAAGCATTGGCATCGTGTTCTGATATGTTCTAAAAGTTTCAAATGTCTAGCTAGTCGGGATGTTAGTTAAAAATCGATTGCAAGATTTGTACCGGGCAAATAAGAATACGAGCTAAGAAAAACGTTGTAAAATGACCTCTCCCTACAACACTACGTTCATATCTTTATAGTATTGTCATATTCTGCCAAAATATCTGCAGCTGTCTGGATTCTGTATAGTTTCAATACTTACAGTAGAACCTCGATATAACGGAAAAAATATCCGGTTAAATGTAAAAATTGTTAAAAATCTTCTGTTAATGTTATACATATCCAAGTGTCACGGCTTGTAAACAATGTTCTGCGCATGATAATCTAATAACATTTATTTTGTTAACTATTCCTCAGATAACGAAATTTAACTATATTACACGCATTAGCATAGAGCAGGGGTAGCCGCCAACCTTTTGCATACCATAATTTTTTCACAGACGAGTTCAGATGCGCCAAACTCAAGCACCTTTTCTAACTTCTTACGTTCACGGTTGGAAAATAAGGATAGGGGTAGGATCTGCTTTGCTTAGGGGAGGAAAAGGAATATTAACTATTATAACGCAATTAAATTAATTAATGCCAGTTAAAAAAACACGTTTATTGGAGCACCAATCTATAATAGTCAGAAATGATCTCTTGGACGAGCGATCGATGTCGTGGACCCCGCTGATGGTGCTACAGCTGCCGGAGAGTCTCGTTTGGTGAAGATAACTCGGGACTACAGTTGGATGTGATGAGAGAGAGAGAGAGCTCTGAGCAGGGTAGAGCACTGAGAGCTTTGAGTGTTTAGATTTCGCTAATCTTTCAATGTTTGGTGTTAAATTTGTTACTGAGAGCAGCAGAGAATTCTTCAAATTTGAATCAGTTATTCGCGACCTTGTTTTGCTTTTAATCAATTTCATGGATGATAATGCTTGTTCATATCCATCGCTACCATCTGAACTGAGTCATACCGCATCTCACCCACACTCTCTCTCTCTCATACACACACACTGTTCACATCCTACAATTATTGTAAACTGTCAAAAAAATGAGACGAACTGATGAGTAAGAACTCTGTATGACTTGAACTGAGAGCACAGGTGATGAGAATATGAAGATGGATTCAGTTATGGCGCCTACTTCAGAAGAATAAGTTGGCACAAAGATGCAATGCGCCACTTGTAGTCATCCAATGTGCCACGTTTGGCGCTTGCACCACGGTATGGCCACCACTGGCAGAGAAAATTGATTATAAAAAAACAACAAACTTCAAAAGTGCGAAACTTGATTCTTTTTTCAAAGCAGGATTACCGAAAGCAAGCGCATCAATATCAAACATTAACGTCTCTCCACAACGAGTATGTCTGGATATATCATCTAAAGACGAATAAACAGGATTTTGTTTGTGTTTTTATATAATGGACTTTCGGCTTAACACAATCACTGCTAACCCTTTAAATAACACATTAATTATATCTAAAGGCCAACGACTCCAAACGCGCCAGTCGCGGTGTTAGCACTTAATTGACACCCCCTCACCCGCATTAGTCTGTTATGTCGAGGTTCTAATGTATTATTAACTCTATATTATTGCAATAAAGGTGATTTGATATAACTGATTTAAGTTTTGTAACAGGCAGGTTTTCATTTTTTCCTATTCCAAATGACAAGTCTTTCTTTCAAGGGGGCAATTAAATAAAACATAAAAATTGACAAAAATATAACATTTTTATATAAAATACTTTTGTTTACAATATTGTACAATAAACATACACATTTTTATAATACATATACAGTATAATTAGCAAGTGTATACACAAGATATAAAAATATATCGTGGGTTACTGCCAAAAGTTGGTAAGTCGATAATTTAGGTATTTAGAGTTAACAGCGGATTGTGAGTCTATATATGTATGCTAGAGCCATCCGATATAATATAGAATAAGCACATAAAGAACAAAGAAATTTGCATTATACCTGATTTTATAGAGCATATCAAACATCAAATTGCAATTACTCCATAACATGATTTCAAAACTTACCTTCTTTTGGCAGTAACCACAATATATATTTAAATAATTAATTTATTTAATTTAACTGGCATTCACATGGTAAAACTCCATTATAATGCTGAGAAAAATTCTGCCAAAAGATTTTTTTTGGTGATAAGCTTATACCTATCCTCGGAATGGTCTACGTTACTGATAACTCACGCCAAAGATCTATTTGGCAAAATTTTACGCATTACATACGTCGTTGAATAATATTTCAATTGACTAACTACGCAACGTAATAAATAAATAATATTAATTTAGTTTTACAAAAATTAAGTAGGCTTTTATGTAAGTAAGGAAATTAGCCATTCGTAACAGCTATTACACATAATACATTAAACGATCATAACTCGATTCACAACATTTATAATATTGTTATATACTAAAAGACACTTTTATTTTACATTGATTGGTCAGAGATGTTTACCGGTTTGTCTATGGTACAGCAAATTGCATGGTACACTGTTATAACACAATTGCAACTGTCTTATACTAGAATCAGTTAACACTAGGGATTCCAATACTGAATTAAAATATCAATACCGGTATTTCCTATTGAATACCGGTATTCGTAAAATAATCATAAAAAACAGAAGTATCTACCAATAAATTATAATATATACGTAAAAATCTCTTTAAAACCTTTTCAGCGCTGACGGCACTGCTGTTGTGTCCTCATTAGTTGGCCATTATATATAATTAGCATGTTATTTAAATGTTGTAATTAAATAGTAAATTAATTCTCCGCAGTGAAGAGGTTAAAATATTAATATTTGATAGCATGTGACATTTATTGGTCACCAAGGACAATGAAGGGTCACGGAAGTAAACCAGACATTGCGTAACCCGAAAAAAAATTACAGTCTACCTGTAAAGGTTTTACCCAACTCTACAACTGAAATGTTATTGCCTATGCTCATTTTCAGAGCATAGACAATAATGAGACGGAAACGGCACAGTTGTCAAACAGAGCTTCAAAAAATGTAGACTTCACGAGAACCTAGACCTTACCTTAAAATATCAAATTTAAAAGTATCATTATAAACCTGTACGTGTAAATTCTTAGATTAATATACTTTCGTGTTATCCGGCCGTCTAATATCACCAGTGTAATTGTGCTTCATACAAAATATAAAACAATATAAATACCCACATGTGTTTCCTTCTCGTTACTGTCAATGCTCTACAAATGAGCATAGACAATAACATGTCAGTTGTATAGTTGGGTAAAACCTTTTATGTTAATTAATACATTTTGTTTCCACTTTCCAGTATCTTCCGAATATATCGGTATTGTTTGATTTTTAAAACCGGTATTTCGGTATCGTAAAATACTGGATACTGGTATTGCAATCCTTAGTTTAACACAGTTGCAATCGCCTTACATTGATCCAGGGGTTATGGAACATTTTTTGTCATACCATAAAATATATATTCGTTTACAACGATATTACCCCATCAAACTGATACTATGTTCATGACGTTAAAATTTACCGTTATAAAGAGCAGCACGCAGCGTTGAGAAAAAAAATGATTTAGGCGCTACTGGCGCACCTTTCCAAACGGCAGTGTTCAGATAGCTTTTTTTTCTCGCAACATTACGCACAATGCTCATAGCACGCTACTCTGTACATTTAATATAGATTAATCTTTCATTATTATAATTGGTTAATTATCTAATTTTTTAATATCGTCTCCCAGACAGGGCATATGGCTGGCACGATAGGTGGACACGATTAACACAGCGTAACAATATAACTTTAAATACAATAGATGAATAAATAGTTGTTAACTCAACGGAAACATTATTCTAAGGCACCTTCTGTTAAAATTAAAATCAGTCTGCGATAAAGTAAAGTGTTTTTTCCTTCCCTTCGCATCCAATATGATAAAAAAATAATATTTACATGTTAATTTATAAGTCGGAGATGAAACCACTGAGAAACATCAGATGATTTTAAACAACATGGCGATTGTTAGTAATTCACTCAACACATTGGTTCATAGATCCCATGTATACAATAAAGACATTACAGGGATCCCAACACTATGCCTGTGAGCACTTATAAGTGCGCAATCAGACTGATTTGTATATTATATATTAAAAAAATAAATACCGTCAAGCTTGGTTATTACGAGGAAGATGGGACCAACTGAATTTGCTCGTTATAAGCATAACTCGTTATATAACATTTTTCGCATCACATTCTATTTAAGCATAGAACATAAAAAATCTGAAAACTATCCTAAAAAACCCCGAAATAAGCATGCATTCATAAACTACAAAAGAAGTTGTTTATTGTAATGGAGTGCTGAGCCGCCGGCGCTGGTAGGTACCTACTGACTTCGCAAAGCTTGGATTTTTTACATGCAATTTTAACCATATGCGTGGATACTTTTTCAATGTTGTCGGCGAAAACACCAATTAGTTTACCAGTTAGGTCTAGTTAACTGCCCGGTCGGATTTTATTGGTTAGGGTCGAAATGTTGTTTTTAAACGATCGACACATTAACAGTTTTGCTCGGTATACCCAAGAAGTAGTTCATTATAAAACTGAATAAATGTATCGAGAAAATCATAAACTAAAATGTCAACGAATGTTTCCTCATTACATCCGAGATGTCGATATTTCCGTGATCGTAATAACCAAGTTCGACTGTATTTTATATTAAAAAAATAAATATACAATTTTTATAAAAGACAGAGAAAGAAAAAGGAAGCCACTCACGCCAACAGCGGCATTACATCAATAAGGCCAGTGATGTCAGACGTTATAGTTATGACACAAATCAAAATACTTCAACCATGAGATTAACCCTAACGGCTGTGCCTATCACGATTTTTTTACTTCCAAGCCCTCTATCAACTTTTCTGATATATACAATAATGATTATTTAACCTTATCTTGATTTGTAGCATCCTAAAGCATCCTTTTTTTATTGATGTTCAAAAAAAAAAAAATGATTTCCACAGATACTTTCGTTTGAAATTCAATTTAGTATTCTATATACAAAAATAAAGTCTTAGTTAATGGGTTAACCGTAATTTTTTAGTAAATTGTGTTTAATCTCATGCGTTATAATTTTGTTCTGTTAATAGATGTCTCTAGTATATATCTGCATATTGCATTACATCTTAATAATATAATATTTTATTGTAATATAAAAAATCATTGGGCTCTGTGTATAATTTGTTACAAAAATAAGTACATTTTAAGTTAGGAAACATAAGACAGTAGTTTTATCACAATAATTGTTTATTATAAGTATGTTTACGCATCCATTTTTTACTTTGCAAACCTTCGCTATGCTCCTCTCCCATACCACTGGCAAAAGTAAGTGAGCCAGCACATATAAACGGAATGTTACTCACTGCACTGACTGACAGAGTCAACACAGCATTGTCTATAATGCTTCAAATACATTATCACCACGTTATGTGCTGTCACAGTAAGCTGCCGTTACGGAAAAAAGTGTGTAATGTCGTTTTTCTTGGTGTTTAAAATGTTCAGACTGATACTCCCATCCCGTAGCACATTTTGAACCTTTAAACGAACGTTGTCAGTTAGCAAAATCTGCCGAAATCACCATAACCACAATGAGGTCACCTCACGCGTACCGCACTGCATCGACACCCGCATGACTCAATGAAAGTTTTTTTATCAATTTCTATATGCCTACACATTTTCGACTCATGTCAAAATCCCATGTTTTTTGTTTTTAGTGGTTGGCTATCTATGGTCTGCAGGTTGGGTTCTGTTCAAATTAATATCTATGGATGGAAGTCATTTTAACGTACGCACACGTCTCACACGATGGCCACGTGGCTTAAGCGTCGGCCTATAGCGTCGTGGATCCCAGGTTCGAATCCTGGGTCTGGCAAGTACACATATTGTTTCCAATTTGTGTATGAATCAGAGTATGGACCTAATAGGTTGAGCAAGTGGCTGACATCTATTTCTCGTAAAAACAAAATCTGTTAATACAAACCTCCACTCTGTGGAGGCCCATATGATCGGCCCTATTAGGATCGGACATGGTCGAAAGAAGACACGTAGAAACTGTTAAAATTAATTGATACTATTTGATAATTGAACATTGATAATTGATACCATGAATAATAAATAATTCAAAATACTAATACTTGTAATAGTTGGCACTCTCCATCATTAAATTTACAGAGATAGTGACCGTTCAAAATATTCTGCAAAATGACGAAACCAAAGACTAAATTTGTCAGTGTGACAACATGACAGTACGCGACGTGTATCGTAATGTATTTGAAGCATAACAAGCATGTCCCACGCGTCGATTGTCATTCGTAATTTTCACTTGTTTGTACATTACTTAGAACATGATTATATTCAAACAGTTTTGTATCAATGGCAATCAAATTATTTGCGCAATAGGTTGTTGTTTGACAGAAGGTTTGAAAGGTAAGATAATGGCATGCGGCTGTCTAAAAAAAACCTGCAACAAGAAAATCTTATAATTTTTGACACTGGTAATTCAATTGTTCATAGTATTTGTACATACTTTTGATGAATGATCAAGTTATGTATGATATCTGCTGGTAAAAGCATCAAATTTACACTGCACACTCACATAGATAATTTAGAAATTTACAATTAAAATTTGAATAACGGGGTTAATTTTACAATTTAGATTTGAATAACAGGATTAATTTAAAAAGTTTACAATTTAATTCTAAATAACAGGGTTAATAATTAAGAATGTTAACAGTTTAAATTTCAATGTAACCTAACATAGGTTGCAATACAAACCAACCATTATTGGAAAGCAAATAGATGCTTTTCAAATGTGGTACTGGAATATCGATGCATTAAGTAGACGAAGCATTGAGTTTACATAAGCTTGACATGTCTCTCTTTTTCCTTGCACACAGAGACGACGATAGTTTCATAAACATCCTAGTATCTGATAAAATTGAAAGTGGAGAGGCTGCCGCCTAATGGACTTACAGCCGAGTGTGCCCCAGTATTTGTAAAATACATATTCATGTTATTTTATAAAACATTTTTATCGTAATACCCTGAGTTTGGGAAAAAACCGTAGGTGATTTAAAAAAGCACATTCAATTTTCAGTAAAATAATTTCAAAAGGCAGTTATTATTATTGTTTTTAATATTAATTAATTGATTAATAATTAACATTAACACGTTCAAGGCATATTTTTGTAGTGACTGGTACATATATCGTCGGTATAGGATTGGTTTGTCGAATATCCGTTTTTGTCAAAATCAACCTTTAATGCAGAATGATTTTACGTTTTTATTAGGATGTATTCTTATTTGTCTGGTGGTTGTTTGTCCGGTATAAATCTTACAATCGATTTTTAACTAACTTCCCGACTAGCTAGACATTTAAAACTTTTAGAATATATCAGAACACGATGCCAATGCATTTTTTTAATACTCTTAGCCATTTTTAAGTAGAATTAAATTCATTTTCAGTTAATTCTGTTTTGTAATAAGATTAAGAAATCCGTAATCCAATCCACTATTATTGGTTGCTAGGGTCCTAACAACTAAATTATTAATATATACGTGCGTTACTATGGAAATCAATATGAGTGTCAAAATGACATTTCAGTATTATTTCTATCAAATACAATTTAAGCTAGTCAAGTTAAGTTTATATGATTCAACAGAAAATTTAAAAACGTTGTATATAAAAAGTTCTTTTTATCCTGTAATTATTTTGTATCTAAATGGACCAGAACCATCCTTTTCTTTGAATTACATTGTAATGAATACAGCATTCATATGCTGTAAAAACAACAATTTAAATACCTCCATGTATTTAAATATAGGATAATGAAATTTGTTCTTCGCCTCCTGAACATTTGGTCTATTCGACAAACCAATCCTACAGCGACGACATGCTTCTGTTACGTAAGTTGACATAGTCCATCTTGGAATGAATTCACAATAATTATGCATGTAACTTTTACATTCATTTACCTACAATTAACACTCCCGTTACTGTAATGCCACCTTAGGTTACCTAGCGCATTTAAATATTTCAGTTAACCCATCGCGCCCTATCGGCGCCGGTGTTACAGGATGCAGGACATGATGAAAATCAAAAAAAATTAATTATATTTTGAATTTTTTTAAAGTTGAAATTACTTAATAATAGATGTAGTATCATTTAATGATGTTAGTTATATACAGTCCAATATATTTTTTAAGAGATATTTAATTTATAAAATCTATTTTTATTTAAATTTGTCAAAATAATGATCAGTTCACTAGGTATGAGGTGTTTGAGACAGTAATAAACATAAAATGGCCCTCCATCTTCTAAATATCTTGAAGAGTATTATATTTAGCTCCAGTTTTAGTATACCTTCCTTTTATTATTTACTTCTATTATGGACTTTTTATCTATGTCATTTTGTATAAAAAAAAGGTTAAAAAAACCCAAAAAAATTATATTTGACATGTTTTTTTCATTCCACTTATACACAAAGTGTACTTAAAATGTAAATATTTAATAGAAAAATTCAAAACCTATAAATATTTAAAAGATTTATTTGAATTGAATGAATAATACATGAGTTATATCAATTTTATTAATCGGTGTGCCTTTTTAAGTGATCCTGAAAAAATAATTCTGTCTGCAATGGGTTAATAATGAACTTCGTCATCTTCATATTTCACTAGTCCTAGAAACATCATTATTACATATTATAAAAATGTTATTATTTTCAAAATCAATAGCATTATGCATACAAAAATACATATAATTGATAGATATTAGATGACATTTACCTGTCATAAATTATAAATGCAAATTGCATACAGACAGTCGCATTCCATTACGAACAAAAGAGGTATATCTAAAAGTAAATGAGACAAAAGAGACATACCCACTCAATTGTGAGAAAGAGATATGAAATCAAGATAGTATTATAACTTGTAGGTTGTAAAAAGTATAGAAATACTCGTGTAATTACAATTAAGTTTTGATCATTTTATAGGTAAAACCAGGGTATTTTTGTCATGTAACGTGGTGCAACAGCGTTCCGGCACTTTTTTTCATGGTATTTTTAATGTTTCAAAAGAAATTAGACGAAACAATGTTCGCGCTTACATAGTACAAATTAATTTTCCTGAATCATCTCACATGAAAAGACATATCCTGAAAAACTATCGCGTTTGACATATGCATTGAATTCTATTACCATTTCTTCAAGTGAATGTGAACGCGAATTTTCGCAAATGAATCCAATTATTACCCCAATAAGAGCTTCGTTGAAGACCAAAACAATTTCGGCACTTTTGGCCATCAAACTCGTTGGACCACCTTTGACACTTTTCGATCCTTCAAAATGCCGATTGGTGTAGAATAGAAGAAGAGAGCCGAATGTCTTCTACTTACTCAGTAGAAGACATTCGACCATAGACTGTATCACTAAAAAAAGGAATCGAGACGATTTGCCAGACGAGAATTGGACTGAACTTTGGAAATCACCATGGCCCCGACAAAGGGGGGATTGAAAGGGCTCTAGCCTGAGGGCAGACCAGATATGTAAGTAAGATAAACACACATCACAAATTTGTATTAATCGTAAAAAAATCGCCTGCGGCACTAATTTCCTTCAGGCTTATTGACATTTTAAAATATTTAGTTGTGTATGTAATTGCATTTTTCGGTTGATGTTGATACACTGAATACCTTAAATTTTACCTCGAACACCATTTGAAGAACGCTACTACAGAGCGTAACACTACTTTTAACCTTAGTGATAGGTAGGGGGCCCGCTTCAGGATATGGGGACCATGGAAATCACTATATACTTTTATTCAAATATACGATGTGAGTGAATTGAGTTCCGGGACCTTTTATTTTTTAAAAAAAGCCCTGGATATGACATATAGCAAATAATGATGATGATGACTTACTGTAATATTATCAATGTCGTATGGTAACCCTAAGTGACATCACCGGAACGGACGGAATTTAATAGCAATCGTAAAGAGAAGGTTAAAGTCATTTAAATTAAACTGAAAAGATAAGGTTTATTAGGTTACTCTGTATTTGTGACGTTGTTTCAATATCGATCTCCATCTTTAATAAATAGACCTCAGGCTCAACGGAATTTTCGAAAAATTATTCTACGTAACGTTTTATAAACATGGAAAAACATCTTAAAAATAAACAATTACCTACATATTAAAAATATAAAAATTAGCCTCTCTAAAATAAATGGCTCAGGCATTCGACTGAGTCTCTGATACTTTCACGTGTCTTATGTCAGAAGGGTGTATCTACAAAAACACAGCTTTTAGATTGTATTAAATGGACTATGTACCGCACAAACTACACTATAGGGCACACACTGTAAAAGTGATACGTCTTTTAAAGAAATAGTTTCTTTATTTACGTTAAAAAAAACCAAACATATGTTTCAAGCAACTATTGCCAAGTTTTCATGCAGTCGCGGTCGGCCAACTCAAAATAAGATAATAATCAAATGAAACCAACTAGTAAGGTTTTTCTTCTTCTTTTTTTTTGACCATGTCCGATCCTGATAGGATCATAATGCGCCTCCACAGAGTGGAGGTTTGTATTAACAGATTTTTTTATGAGAAACTGATGTTAGCTACTTGCTCAAGCGATTAGGTCCATACTCTTGAATCCAAACATAAACCAGAATTCGAACCTTTGATCCTTGACATTATAAGCCGACACATAAGCCGCTCAACCACTGCGGTTTATAATTCGTGGGTCCCGTAACGCTATCCAAATGACATTTACAATAATTAAGCACATTCAGAAATTATTCTTATACTATAATTTGTGAAAGAATACTTAACTGGTGAGTGTCATTCGGGTGAATATCTCACGGCAGTGTTTCAAATTTGCGTTTTCAGAGATACACCTTTTCGACATTATAAATCTGGCGTTAAAACATTTGATTTATTAAAATAAATACATAATAAAATAAATAATTAAAATGATTTACAGCATCACTTCGGCATATAAAAGAAATTGATAATCATATAACGCCCGTTATTACGCGTTCACTAAAAACACAATTCGCACTTTCGTACGCACACACACAACATTGGTTCATAATAATAACAAAAACGATAACACAGTTTTCACGTAACTTTACGAACGTAGAAATTTGGTTGTTTTTTCTTATCGACGAAAGAAAATATTTCGGATTCTTCATTTTGTATATAAATATACAATTCATCATTTGCATAAAAAATGATTACTGGTGTCTAACTGGGCGTCAGGCCACTGTGTCGCGTCGGTCTAATCCGATTTTGATTTGATCTGTTTTTCATAGCACTGCAAAAAAACAATAAAAGATATGAATTAGTTTCACAATAACATAATCAGTGAATTAGGGATTGTCCGTAATCCGTGAAATGCCGAGTCGGGAAAGGCGGGGGTGCTTTTACTCGACTAAGAGGCCATCCATGGACTGAAACCGTATGCGGTTTATATCCGTGTGCCATACTATATTTATGATTTTTGTTCATGAATGTATATTTTCACTAAATTTGTAAGTGTAAGTGTATGGTATAAACAGATACGATCAGATGCTTATAATATACTTTGTGGAAATATATTTCCATGACCAGAAAAGATAAGCTTAGTATAGCACACGGTTCGAAACCGCATACGTTTACAGTCCATGGATGGCCTATAAATAAAATACTTTGTAGCCACGATCTAAACTTGGAACTCAAATGAGAATAGTTGGATGCTATGTTGGATGAATGGAGGCGTGGATACCCATAGAAACAACACTTGAAGCTTTCGAAATGTGGGGGTAGGCTGTAAATATCGCACACTGAACTTTGTCAGTCAAACGTATTTGTTTTCATTGAACTAAGACTACAATGTGTGGATAGTGTTTGTTTGTTTTTAAAATTCAATTAAATCCTGCCTAATCCAAGCCATGGTAGATAAGTCAAAAAATATTCGTTTATCTATAAAATATCTAAAATTATAGCTACCTAAACATCATTTTAGATATTTTTTATTGATTATGATATGGTTTAGAAAGGGCTTAATGAATTTTAAGATTGAATAAAAAAGTGTGCACAATTTTGTCTTATCGCCCAAAGTATACCTACCAAAATTATTATGGTTTGGTTGGGCAGGGTTTAATAATTAAATTTTAAAAACTATCCAGCACCGTCTGCAAATTATATTCTTAGTTCAATGAAAACAAAGAAGTATGACTGACAAAGTTTAGTGTGCACTGTTTATGTCAAATAATAAATCAAAGTTACAAATGACAAAGATGAAAAAGACCAATGAAATAAAAACAAGCACGGACAGGGAAAGAATGACCGAACTCATCACGTAAATGACATCAAGCAATTTTCAGTGTTTTTAAAGGTTTTAACAATATAGTGAACGATACAGTTTATTTCAATTGTGCCTGAAAGGCACGCGTTTTCCTCAAAATAGAGAACAAAAGTGATGAATCCTCTACATCTGAAAATATACTCATTCGATTTGAATATAGAAATAATGTAAATTTGTAAAAAACAATATAGCATACCTGTTGAGCGATTTTGATGAGTGCCTCGCTCATTGATTTGCCGGTTTGGTTGACCATGCTGCGGAAGACTCCTTCCTCATTCTGCAGCAGGATGTGCGGGTGATCGAACTCCACCATCGTGCCGGCGTCCATTACCAGCACCTTCATGATAAAACAGAGATATTATCTTTTATATTCATTGATATGGCCAAAACACAACAAATTAATGATAATTATTTAGAATATTTAAATAAATAAGCACAAAAATCGCATATGTCATATTAACATATTATGTGTATTACCAAAATGATTAATATTAAATGAATAATTAATTGCACTTCCGATTTCAAATGAGGAACACCCCCAAATTTATCAATTCCCGTGGTGTACAGATGTCAATTTACGTAATTTGAAGCTTTTTGTAATAAAAATATCTACGATAACGATCAGGAATGATGTTAGAATTACTACTAGTAAATTTTTGTTTTATTCCAAAGACGAAAAGTAGTTGCATCTAAAAGAAGAGCCGATACATTATTTAACAGCATCGCTGCCTCCGGCTCCGATCGGAGCCACGTCACCACTCATAGTCGGTGCCGCCGTATCCGATCGGAGCCGCCTGTATAGTAATCACGAAATTGTCATTATTTCACTGGTACTACCATTGAGTGATTTTTTTAATTTGTTTTTTAAAGACATTTTTCGGCACTGTGTTTTATAAGGTCCTACCTACATAACACTTATCATTATCACTTATCGCATGTTCAGCAGTGGCAGCATTAGGTTATTTAAATATTTTTCAGTATGATTTTATAAAGACAAAAACTTTTTTAGTGAAGCATGCCACTGTTCAAAGAAAATATTAATTGGTCTTCATATTAGTGTTACATAAGTGGTTGCTTTGAAATTTGATACTTTTCATAACATGGTGAACACCAAATCTCATAAAATCAATTAGGGGCCTGATAAATTTCTTTATCTCAGGCCATAAAAAATCCATAAAATAAATTGCGTAACATAATAATATTTTCGAGCATTTTACAAGGGCCTTCATTCACAAAACCACTTGAATGTTTTCAATGTCTTAAGTACTGTGAAAAATTTTATAATTTACGACTTGTTATAACATAACTTATTTATAACAAATACAGTTCAAGTTCAAGAGCGCCGGCTCAGACCGTTTCATCTACCTTGACCTAATTTTTACGTTTTCGTGGAATTGGCACATGGGGTTAATTCTATATTTTATACTAGGCAGCGAAACTGTTAAATATGTATTGTCGCCATAACAGATACTTCACATAAAAGTCATCTACATGCGACTAGAGCGACTTTCTGTTATCGCTGATTTCTTGTTGTCAAACAATATGTTGCTTACCTTATTGGAATCCATGACAGTGTGAAGTCTGTGCGCTATCGTCAGTACTGTGCAGTCGGCAAATTTATTTCTGATTGTCGTTTGAATCAGGGCATCGGTCCTATAAAAATAAAAAATGGCAATAATCAATATCTATGTTTTTTGAGGTAAAAATATATTATGAAATTGAATTTTGAAAATATCTTACTGAGGATCCACATTGGCCGTGGCCTCGTCCAGAACGAGGACTCGGTTTCTTCTGACGATGGCCCTTGCAAGGCAGACCAGCTGCCGTTGTCCAACGCTGAAGTTGGTGCCTCCCTCTGACATCTTGGAGTTTAGACCGCCAGCCAGGTCTGTTACAGCTTCCTTCAATTCCACCTGTAACATCAAATTATTGTTCGGTCAATTTTTTAAATTAGTAAGGTTTAGGTTAGTATAGATCAGTCTTTCTCAAAGTGGGCGATAACATCCCCTTGTGGGCGCTGGAGGCTTTCAGGGGGGCAGTAGAAGGCTCAAAGAAAATAAGAGGGCGTTAAGGAAATCTAGAGGGGCGACGGCAAACAAATTCTACCTATAAAAATCCGACGGAATCTAGACACAACACCACTTGAGATGTGATTTACTACTCGAATGCTTCGAGTCCCGTATAGACGGTTAAATTAGAGTCGTTTACGCATGTAATAATGTGGATGCAACTTTATATTTCATGTACGTAGTCCATGGTTAAGTTAACTAAATAAAATTATTAGTGATTTCGGATATTCAAAAAGAGAAATCGGCTGCAAGTTACTGAACGCGGTGACGACTTACGGCTTTAATTTTATAAGTGAATTCGAGCGCCTAATAATAACAAACTCGTCGAAATGCATCAGATTCATCCTTCATCCATTAGATAACTTTTAAATTCAAAGCCTTCATTCAATGTTAATAAAAATATTTCTAAATACGATTAAGTATGAGTTTTATTTCCTCTCATTGAAACATTCTTTGATCTCAGAACTAGGATGTGGGTCACACTCTATCTATCCTATCCATATAATACATAAGACGATACATGAGTGAAACGGCAAATAATTTTCAACTATAGGCGAAACGAAATTTTGGACTCGATGGCATTCGGAGAGCGAACGTCGAGGTGTAAATACGTCAATTTGTTTCGTGATGGCGACGGGGGTATGAATTCTTAAATCGTGTAAAGATGACTAAAAACGTTACCCATTTACTTTAAAAAGAAAACATGTCAATGAATATATTATTATTGTTACTAATAGAACATTAAATGGACGCATGTTGGATTTATATGACAAATTATATTTCGTTCGGCATGCGTCATTTGTACCCGCGACCCGCAATCCGCGCATCGCCTAGCCACAATCTTTTTAGACCATGCCTCAACTGAGATATAGCCTTAAAGCATGTTTAAAAATTATATTTGCAATACTTAACTGTTTTTAAGATACGCAACAGATGGTAATGTAAAAAGGTATACATACCTACATAAGTTAAAAAATATGGGGGCACTAGATTTTTTTTAAATCTCAAAGTGGGCGGTGGTTGAAATAAGTTTGAGAACCTGTGGTATAGATCGGAGTGAAGAATAAAGATTCTAGATCCGTGGATGGAGCTAGGAATAGATTTCAAAGAAAAATCTCTATCTGTGCAGATCAGTGGCGAAATAGTACACACTAAACGTTGCCAGTGATACTTGCATATTTGTTTTCATTGAACTAAGAATACAATGTGCAGATAATGCTGATTAGTTTTTAAAATTCAATTAAGCCCAGCCTGAATTAAATCGTAATAGTTTGGGTATGCTATGGGAGATCCAACAAAATTAGTGCATACTTTTTCAGTCATACTTATTTGTTTTCGTTGAATTAAGAATATATATTACAAATTGTGTTGGTTATGTCCTACCCAAACCAAACCATAATCGATAATATAGAATTCTTACCTCTTCCAATGCTTTCCAAAGCACATCATCGCTGTACTCATCGAATGGATCGAGGTTCTTTCTCATGGTACCGGAGAACAGTACCGGTTCCTGTGGGATGATTGACAGTTTACTGCGTAGCTCGTGGAGGCCTATCTTGCCCGTGTCCACACCGTCAATATCGATGGTGCCTTCCACGTACGCCAACCTGAACAGTGCGCTGATAATGGAACTCTTGCCAGCGCCAGTTCTGCCGACGATTCCCAGCTTGTCGGAGGGCTGCAGGGCGAAGCTCAATCCTCGGATGGCAGGCGAGGCGTCGGGGGAATATCTTAGCCAGACGTTGCGGAGGATTACGGCACCGGCTTCCGGCCATGACGGGCGCGGGGATTTTCCCTTTTCGCTCTTCAATGGCGGCTCTTTCTCGATGTCGTTGTACTCCATTACTCTGTAAGGTATTAAGAAAGAAACACAATTAGGCATTACCAAAGGAATCAATTAGTGTATGATAACTTTTTGGGTTAATGAGGCATGGATTATGATGAATGATGAAGGAGTGAGTCAAGAGCGGTTGTTGCCTGGATTAATATATGGCATCAGTTTTGTTGTAAAATATCTATTTTGTCTGTTTTAAGCCTCAATTACATTGAGCTTCTTTACGAGCTGTGTGTTGGCGAATTTATAATCTGCCTGTAAAGTCGCCCAGTGTAATCATCGAACAAGCTAACATGTTCGATGATTACACTGGGCGACTTTACAGGCAGATTGTAAATTCGCCAACAAACAGCTCGTAAAGAAGCTCAATGTAATTGACGCTTTAGTGAAATATCTTTTATAAAAAGGTAAAATATTTTATGTTCAGTAAATTGTAACAATACTGAAGATGAAACAAATGTCATGGGTCCCGGGTTTGAACCCCGGGTCTTCAAACCGACATGTTTTTTTTAATGTGTTTGGACCTAATAGGCCGAGCAAGTGGCTTACATCAAGTTCTCATAAAAAAACAGATTATAAAAGTGTACATAAAACATTTCACCGTAGCACAGTTCGCCGTGAGCTTTCTGTCGGAAAGAGATGACCCTATACTATAAGGTTTCCAATTTTATTAGATTTAATATGGATATTAATTCAATTTTCATAGCCGATTTTGGCAAAATTCATGAATTCAAAAATGATAACCTAACCTAACCTAACAAATAATCCAGTAAATCGGCTATTTTCAAAATTTGTTTGTTGCTGGCTTCCTGTAAAGTGTAGACCGACAAGAACTGTGTTTTATTTAACATAAGAGGTTGGACGATCTTTAATATACGGCCATATATTTCCGATACAACATTTCACGGTGAAGTGTGATATGGCGAACTGCATACGTACAAGTTTCCGGACACAAAAAAAACAATACAACCAATAGGAACTTCTTAGGCTCCACATGGTAAAAACGGACTTTTTTCTGTTACCAACCACAGCCTACCTTCCTTCAACAGGCACCCTTCGCCACTGCCTGACACTTGACAATGTAGTCATCGAAACAGTTCATGAGTTTGCCTACCGTAGATCACAGGTCAGTCAACATAAGTGACGAAATTACATGGAGAATCGTAAGCAGTGGTTCACAATGGATTACTCTAAATGCAGTTGTATGTTAACCTCTCAACGCTGGTCATCTGGTTCTCTAACTCCGTGCTCTGCCGCATTCCCCACTGGAACATTCCCGTCAGACCCATGGCCTGCGTTATCGCCAAGCCGACATTTCCACCCAGATTACCTGGACAAACAAAACCAATATGTATCGAATGAGTACAGAAAATTTATTTCTGATAAAACCTTCATAAATTCACTCGGTTCTTTGCACAAAAAAATGATGTGCGTAAATTAAAAACATTTTTTTGCATAGATCAATTTACTTATGAAATTATTATGCCACATAAGAAAGTACCTATCCAACAAGTAATTAAGTGACAACATTCGTCCTGTGAGAAATGAGTCATAAAAGTACAGTATAACCTCGTTTTTACGTGCCCGGAATTCACGTTTTCCCGGCAATTGCGTGTAATTTTTTCAGTCACAATGTATTTCAGTACATTTAATACCCGCATTTACGTTTTTCTTTCCCACGATTTACGTCGGAAATATTCAAAATAAGCGAGTTACACGCGTTTGACAATGATTGGGTCGTGACATTCGAACGGCATAAGGTGTTTGGAGGGAAAACTCCGTGTCTTTAGAACGGCGCACGGTGATTGGTCGGCGAGCGACGCTGTGATTAGCCCGAGTTCAGCGCATAACAAGGTGATTGGTCCATTGGTCGCCATCTATTCTTTTGGCATCGTGTTTGTGTTTTGAATACACTCCCTCTGTCATTATTCTGTCATCAGTCTTACAAGTTACAAGTTCGCGGTTTATTTATTTCATATTGCTTTCGGTTCGATTATTATTCATTTTTACGTCCTCATTCTTTCAAACACATAATGTCTAACCAATGGAAAGCTTTGTCAGTGCAAGAGAAAAGGAACATTCTCGAAAAAGTGAATAAACACGTTGGCTCACGCGTTTCATTGGCCCGAAATTTAGGAATACCCATTACTACTTTGGCTACATTTTAATAAAATGTTCTTTTTTTCAATAACCCCCTTTTACATTTTCCCTCCAATTAGGTTTTTTTTTTCAGTCCCTTAAAAACGTAAAATAGGGGTTATATTGTATTACAAAATTTGAAGAGTGTAATAAATTGTCCATTTCTATCTGTAATATAGATAATATAGTAACTTTGTAAAAACTTAGTTAATATTGTCAATTTGAATTAGAATGACAGTTAGCTGTCCTGCTTTGACACGTCCCTCCCGCAAAAGCCAATAAGAACCTAATGTCAACATTATTTGTCAATACGAAGTAATATTATTTGTGGTGTTCTTGAGGTGTGTTGTGATAGTTAGAGCAATTAGAAAAAATGAATTGCTAAAGGTCGTGAATTTATAGTTATAACTACGTGATTCACTAATTCTTCTTCGGTCATATCTGCCCCTTAGTTGGAGCATATGGACACCACGCGGCGTCTCCAAGAATCCCTGTCGCTAGCCAGTCTCATTATCATTCCAGGTCATACCAGTATCCCGTAGCTCCGCCGTGTATACTCTGTAGATGGTATTTAGGGGCCTTCCGGTTGGCAAGCCTGTAGCACGAGGCCGAGCCAGGTCCAACGTCGCCTCTTCACTCTCAGAGTGATGAGAAGCTGCATTGTGTGTTTTCTTATCTTCTCGTTACTCTTAAAGTCATACCACTCTGCAAACCCAGCGTCTGTCGCAAACGTCTGTTTTCGGAGCTCAGTATATGGATGCTCTGAGCATTCATAAGGTGCCATGATTCGCTACCGTAAAGTATGGTTGTTACATAGGTCAAAAGAAAGGGACAGCATGTCCGATTTAACCAACTGACAGATAGACTGTAATGAAAGTGACTATACATTTATCAATATAAGGTGTCCATTTAGTGGGCGCCACATGCTAAAATTTATAAGGTCAGTTCCAAATTCAAACAGCAGATGATTCATGTTGGTATATCTACAGTGAATATTCATGACTCACCAGAATCCATGACGAGGAAACTCAGTGTAACAAGGCCGAGGTAGACGACGCAGATGACATCCAGCCACAGTCCAAAAGCTCTTGACGTGGCAATGAAGATGTACCACGCAGAGCTGTGTAGATCCTGGTGAGAGTCAAACTCTTTCTCCAGTGTTTTCTGCGCGGAGAAGGCTCGAATTGTCGTCATGCCCTGGAGAGACGCACTCAGGTGGGAGAATACAGGACTTCGGGCTGCAAATAAAAACAGGTTTTAACGAAGGTTTGAAATTTTGGTGCTGCCGCGAATAGAGGTCAATATGCACCAAAATCGTACCACTGACAAGCAAGAAATTAGTGACACAGTAGCAATGGGCTGACTGATGGAGACATCTATTAGCTACACAAAGCCTCCTATTTGTTCTAATTTAAAAACAGTATTTGTCATACCCACAAAACAGATTAATAAAAGAGAAATGCGAAAGCCAGTTGCTATGGACCAAGCCTTTGAAGCTGATGACGGTCAGGTCATAAAACGCAAGAAACTGACGAGGAAGTATCTTTCCACAGATATTTAAAGCTAATTGCTTGGATACGGCACTATGTGAAATGTGTGGAATGTCAAAAAGTTGAATTTAATAGCGCCTGTACACGTGCATGAATTTACTAGCGGATGTACTAGCACCATTAGCGGCTTTAAGCCTGAAAACGGAGTAGGTCAATTTTGAATATATTATTTTAATTTGCCTTTTCGTTGTATACTTAAAAGACGTATTCCAAATTAGCTTTTTATACATTATAGAAGAAGTGCTAGAAATTGTTATAGGTAGGTTACTTACCCTTAAAAAAGTTTCCATTTTTCACGTTGTCAACTCATCGTTAACCGAAATTGCACCCAACACGTTATAATTTTTTGTAAATTAGGTCAAAAACCAAACGTTGTGTGTACATTTATACACCTAATAACTGTTGTACTTAATACTATTTAAGTACATACGATTAAAACAATCAAACATATTTTAATAAAAACTCCATTATAATACCTAGTGTTATGGAATGGCGGGATAATTTATATATAAACACTTTTTATATTTCCACTGATCTTATTAGAAGGTAACTTTATGATTAATATAGGTAGCAGATTACATTTTAATCGGTAACTTGTATACAATGGTTTAAATACAGAAAATGCAGTCGATGGGTTTTACTCAAAGGTTGGATTTAAACTGAACTACAATTAATAACATATGAAACTTTCAGACAACAATGGTCAGTTTGAAATAATAAGCGATAACAAATAAGAATAAAAAGGTTTACCGCTTAAATGAGACCTTGTACCACAGAACAAAACTCTTGAAATATTTGTTTAGATGTTTTATATCATTCTGTTTCATTTTACATATTGAAAATAGTATAGCCATCTCGTTTTCAGCAATGACCAAAATTTAGTGTATGCAAGCGATAAAACAATATGAAAAAAAAGGCGTGTTTTGTGCTTTCTTTCTGTCTCACATATGAAAAATGAGAGAGAAAGAAATATTATTAAAAAATATGAATCTCGGCATTCATGAAACTGACCGAGCAGCGAATGACTGCGAGAGTTGAGATACGTGTGTGTTTATGGTGGTTAGATACATGTGCATATACATTAGTGTGCGTCACGTTACAATCGCTCGCCAAAACGGGAAAAGGCGTAAGATAATAATATATAGGAGATAATTGACATTGTATAATGTATATAGATTGTAAGATATTTATTTTTGGGAGGTCATTGACTATTTGACCTCTAAGGCCAGCCGCTACTGACTAGCACCAATAGTATATAAATTCAACCATCGTGATAATAGCTTTACTGTTTACACGTAAAAGTGCTGACTGTCGCCAACCTCATTTGCCGAGTGTAAACAAGACGCGTTGTTGTCATTTTGAATTGCTCACGCCCCGCCGAGCGCTGTCCAATCAGGCCGTACACCTAAGCTCAGTCTTTATAGTAGAAGGTTTTTCTAAACATCTTCATTCAACTTGAAAATTAAACAACTTTACTGAAGATTAACATCACCTTACATTGTACTACGTAAACGATCGGAGGCTGTTGGTAAGGATTTCCGTTGCCGAACACATAACCCTATCAACAAGTATATTATGCAACTTACTAATTCCTTCTAGCCGCTTGACACTCCTGGATGTGGCGAGATAGTAAATCCGGAGCAAATAGAAGATGAATCCAACGCCGATGGTGGGTATCATCAGCCAGTAGTTGACCACGGCCACTACGATCACAATACCAATCAGAGACAAGCCAATCTGAAATGAATAAATAACATAATTTATTTTTCATCTCAAACTTTGATAAAATAACATAAATGAATTGTAACCTCACCGGGAATCAAATCTGAAGGTCCCGAATGAGAAGCCAGTGCTTTATGTATTGGACTATGATGGCCGCTATTAATTGTACAGTCAATGGTACTTCTTGAGAATTTTCAGTTTTCATTTTACAGGGTATTACAGGGTGGAGGTTGTATTGAATTGTGTTATATTAAATATAATAATTTAAAAAATTTAAGAATGTAATGTTATTTGAACAAACATTTTTTTTTTACCATGTTCGATCCTAAGAAGATCATATGGGCCTCCACAGGGTGGAGGTTGTATTAACAGTTTACGAGGAATGGATATTAGCCACTTGTTCAACCTATTGAGTTCATATTCTGGTGCAAACACACATTGAAATTGTAATTTTTACCGGATATGAGATTCCGTGTCCGGAAATTTGTACTTATGCAGTTCGCCGTATCATACTTCACCGTGAAATGTTGTATCGGAATTATATGGTCGTATATTAAAGAATGACCAACCTCTTTGGGTCGTATAGTACTGAGATAAAATTCATGTCTAAATAAAACACGGTTCTTGTCGGTTTACAGGAAGCCAGCGGCAAACAAATTTAGCCAATATATTGGATTATTTGTTAGGTTAGGTTAGGTAAAATTGAAACATTACTGTCTGCAATGCTCCACGAACAACAGGTAATTTTTTCATCTCATTGCTTATGGAGATAACCATATAGTATACAGTCATCTCTTTTCGATAAGAAAAAGCTCACGGCGAACTGTGCTACAGTGAAATATAATATGTACTGTTACCAAACGAAGAAAAACCCTGGTGCGCGACAATTTTCAAATTCCAAATCAACAATTTAACAACAAAAATATCCGGCTCCCCTGAAGAAAGTTTATAACCTCTGACAAGGCTAAGTAAATTATAACACCCTCGATGGGCAAAAACAACTTGTGCCCGCCGGCGAAACGACAAAAAAATCACCGTTAGGTTTCGACTCGGCCGCACGGCTTCCCCTCACCCCACAGCCGTGGCGGTCCGTCCCCCGTCTCCTTACCAACCAACAGGCTTTTTGGAAAAAATATTCAGTTGGCAACTAACCCCTAAATATACCGGAGGCGGGGAAATCGTTCCTAAAGGCACGCGCCGCTTTTGCGGGCAGCGGTGTGATTGTCAAGATAAGCCGGATAATACGTTCCCTAAATTGTAATCAGTATATCCCTTTTACCGATAATGTGTTAATATTAATTCTCATAATTATCCTGGAACACGCATCGCGTCTCCGACAAAGTGCTCCGACGTCAATCTCGCCATTGTGTTAACACGTCCACGTGAAATAAAATGCAAAGTGAAGTGTGATCCAGTTGAATGCCGTGGGCCCGCTAGCCATCGACATGCATTGCGTAACCTCCGTCAATTTAACGTTACTTTATCTCAGTCATGCTGAACCCTTGTGTTCCAAACTTGTATAATTTAATGTAATTAAACGTCTCCGCTCGGGGAAACTGTCAAATCAAAAGTTTCTGTGTTATTATTTATCCTGTTTGTCATGATGTCACACATAAACTCCAACCTGAAGTGGTACCAGATCTGGACATCTACCTAGATACACGTGAGTTCCTTTTCCCCGGTATCAGTACGTACAATTTATGTACATATAACCATGGGATTACCCCATGACATTATAAGCCGACATGGTAAAGGTTCAGCTATCCAGGGCATATGTATATATACATTATGTTTAATTTGGCACACTAAAATCTCCATTTTCCTTTCGGGCATGGAATTTTTTTAGGTCCATACTCTGATATCACACACAAGTGAAAAAGAATGTGTATTTTCCAGACTCAGGATTAGAACCTAGGATCCACGATATTATGAGCTGATGCCTTAGCCGCCTAGGCCATCGGCCGTGGATAAGAAACATGCATATTAGAAAAAAATCATGTGACTGAAGCGTTTTACAAATTTCCAAGTGTCACCAGCTAATAATGCTTTAAAACCTGCTGGATAGAGCTCATTAAGTTGGATGTACATGGATGCAAAAAACTAGTGACTGTGAAGAGTGGAATGATCTAGGAGAGCCCATCATCTAGCAGTAGATCGAACCTGGCTGATGATACGCAACATTGGTCCATTAGTTTATGAGTATAACTGAATACATAAATGGACAGGCAGTGAGACATTCTAATTTTATTATTATAAATAGTGAAACAAATTAACCTTGAACATGCACAGATGTGACAGTTTCTAGTGTGATGCAATTAGGCAGGGCAAACGTGATTATTGTTACGGTTGCTATTAATCAACTGCACTTACATGTAGCCTATTGCAGTGCTACTTTTTCAGCACGCCGATTATGTTTTGCCTTCTGTTAAATCTATCGAATGCCACGCTAATGTGATATGTTTATAATATAGTATAGTAAGAGACGATTTACGTGGCTGGGACATGTATTCCGGATGCCACCAAAGAGTGCGGTACTTCGTACCCTTGTGGCACAGCCTCAAGGCTTCTGTCGTCGTGGCCGGCCCTCCCTCACCCTGCAGCAATGCTACAAAAGCGACCTACGTGCTGCAGGTCTGACATGGCGGGAGGCGCAGGAGTTGGCGATGGACCGAGGGAAGTGGCGCCAACTTGTGCTTGCCCTATGCCTCAATGTTGGGACATGACAGGGTGGAAGAAGAAGAAGAAGATATAATATTCATTAGTTTAAATTTAAATAATAGGATACCTGTAAGACGTCGATAGCTGCACTGGGCAGCATTTCATCAACTGACCCCATGTCCTTGGAGAAACGGTTGAGGATCCTGCCTGAAGGGTTGGTGTGGAAGAAGCGCATGGCGCCTCTCGTCACCGAGTGGAACATGGAGTTGTGCAGGTTGGTGGAGGCGCGCATCGCCAGAGAGAAGAACATGAAAGATCTCGCCAGGGTCACAATCACCAGCAGTATCACGATGCCTGAAGAAGGTAACAATCAAATATTATCCATAGGGTACACCACGGAGAGGCTTTTCTAAGCTTTAACTGTATTGACGTATTGAAACATGACAGTTATAAACCACCGTTTATCAGTGGCGAAGAGTGGAGGTAGACAGTAGATATCTGGCATAAATAGTGCACAATAAACTTTGTCAGTCATACTTATTTGTTTTCATTGAACTAAGAATACAAATTGCAGATGGTACTGGTTTATTTTTAATATACAATTAAACCCTGCCTAAAGCAAACCATAATAGACGACAGATAAAAAATGTTCTTCAATCTATAAAATATCTAAAATTATGTATGATTTAACGGCAATTATAGAAGAATATTTTTCATCTATTATGGTTTGGTTAGGCAGGGTTTAATCGAATTTTAAAAACCATCTGCAATTTGTATTCTTAGCTCAATGAAAACAAATAAGTATGACTGACAGTGTGCAATATTTTAGTCTGATCTCCACAGCCTATCACTAGCATTATGGTTTGGTTT
This sequence comes from Rhyacophila brunnea, assembly GCF_057557595.1. Lineage (NCBI taxonomy): Eukaryota > Metazoa > Arthropoda > Insecta > Trichoptera > Rhyacophilidae > Rhyacophila > Rhyacophila brunnea. The sequence goes on along the minus strand of NW_028232904.1, from coordinate 8,813,000 downwards.
AGGCAGGGTTTAACCAGTTTCAGACAACTAACCAGTATAGATGTAAATGAAGTCAGCTCGGGACAGGTTGAATCCGTCGTTGGAGACGAGGATATCGCTGAGACTCGTAGAAGCTTTTTCTCCGGACAGCACTATAGAAGCATTCACTTTCTCTTCTTCCATGTTTACCCTGGAAATATAGTAAAGAAGTCGATGGTTAGGTCAGCAGTTTTTAGGACAATTTTAGTTTTTTAATTTTATTTTAGACTATTTATTTATTATATATTTAATTTTATTTTTTTTAATTTTAGTTTAGCCTAGATAATATCATATTCAATTATTTATATGACTTTACGGCAGTCATTGATAGATAGCTCCATCTAGCTAGCAATTCTTTCAGGGTCATGTCCAGGTTTACGAGGCTTAGGTGATGTTAGGCTTTTAAACTTTGTGGCTGCGACAGGAGACAACATGCAACAGGTAATATAATATTACCAAATGAAGACATCAGGGTGCTGCCGACTATAGAATTTTAGTTTTAGCCAGTTAAAATATATAATATGTAGTGAAACTGTGTGATGTATTTCAACGTGCTTGCAGTAACTTATTGTTTATAAAAGGGCACGTAGGTTTATACCCGGTGACACACTTTCTCCCTCCATCATAATGCTCCATCTTTGTCCAGCGAGCTAACTGTCTTTGTTTGTTAAATGTTAAAGAAACTGATTTTCTTTTCCTGTGACAGTCGGGCATCCCTTTGAGGCATCCCCGAGAGAAACATTCATCGGAAAGCCTTTTGACTATTTTGATAGTTTATATACCCATAGCCTACCTCTCACTCCAGTAGGCACTCTTTGTTACTGGTTAAGAGCGTACTGCAGTGAAACGGCAAATAATTTTCAACAGTAGGTGCGACGAAATTTCTCACTCCTCGCTAATCGGAGACTGAAAGTCGAGGTGTGCGCATGTCGATTTGTTTTGTCATGGCGTCGGATGAAGATATTCTTAAATCGTGTAAAGATGACTAAAAAACTATACGTATGTACTTAAAAAAGAAAACATGTCAATGAATATACTATTATTACATTGATATACTACTAGATGAGCAATTCCCATACAAGTGTCATTTTAAAAATGTACCACAAAAGATATAACGAATATCATCTTATAATATTTCCTTGTAGGTATAATGCGTTAAGACCGTTAACATGGATTCCCGAATTTCACCCTTATTGCCCTGGCTGTAAAACTAAATTTGCATTCTTGGAATAGTGAACCTAAGGGTGGCTGCAACGCAAAACAGACAGAGCAAGTCGTCATGCGCTGACTATTAGTTAGAGTAAGATGCAAGCTAGACCGGGCTTACTCAGTAAGTTTTAACAAAGGCCGACTCGCTGAAAATCGGGCGTCATTTTAAGAAGCATATGATTCATCCAGTAGTATATCAATGTATTATTACTAGTAACATAACGATAAACATAACATTAAATGGAGGCATGTTGGATTTCTATGACAAATTATATTTCATTCGTCGTCGCATAGTTACGATCTTTTTAGACCATGCCTCAGCTGAGGTATAGCCTTCAGAGAATAGGCAGAATTTAAAATTCATTAGAACATATCGAATGTTACTGAAATGAAAAGACTAATATAATTCAACTTTAGCAAGTCAAGAGGTAAGAAATTAAGATTACCAATAACTGGTCCAATAGTCGGATCCCGAAGCCAAGAACTGACACAGTCCAGCCAGGAAGAACATGATGAATAGCAGAGTGAAGGAGCCGGCCGCTCGGGCGTAGTCTCCGTACACCTTCCCTCCCACTGCACCCTTGCTCCGTTGCTCAGCCTGGTCATCGTCATCTTCCAGTCCTATTGTTTCTTCCACAGAATTTGCCTGAAGTAGATATCAGAGTAGATCTTTAGTTATTGTACACCCGTCAAACCAGAAAGTGAACTACTTACCATTTAGTTTTTGGAGCTGCCATTAGAAGCAGAACATAATAAACTTGTATAAGGTATTTTCGGTTATGATGTTAAAACAATTAAAAAAATTGATGATGGGCGTGAATCAAACATCCATCGAATTCAAGTCAATGTACTTTACCAATTTAGCCACCTACACCTAAATTTATTACGATTAAATTAACAAATAGTCACACAACTTAATACATTTTTCTAATACTTATGTTTCCAACCTATATCCAATAGGACTTTCTAATAGGATGCCCACGATGGATGAGTGGCTTACGAGTCGGCTTATGTTGTGGATCCCAGGTTCGAATCCTGGATTTGACAAATACGCATATTGTTTTTCAATTTGTGTTTGGAGTCAGAGAATAGATCTAATAGGTTGAGTAAGTGGCTGACATCCATTTCTCGTAAAAACAAAAAAATCTGTAAATACCTAAAGTCTATGGAGGCCCATATTATGATCCTATTAACACTTTACGGTCCGGGAACACCACATTGGCGTCCTTAGCAAGCCGAACGTTACGGTCCGGTGACGCCGACGTGGCGTTTTAACTTACGCATATCTTTACTGTGAAAAATAAATATTAAATTTAATATTTGGTTGCAAGATCTATCGACAGATGGTTGAATGACATGTGCAAGAAGTAAAATCACGATGGAAAAAAAAATATTTCGGTGTTTTTACAGAGATGGCGGACGTAATACCATTCAGTATTTTTTTGTACCTATACCATTTTTTTAATTAGTTACAAGCCCGTTTCTAGGCGGGTGAATCACGAGACATAAACAAAAAAAGGTAATAAACACTCAATGTTATATTCCAGTGTCATCACTTCAACTTCGAAATTTAATTGTCGACCCTTTTCAGTGTCAGTCAACCATTTATGAACCTGCATTCTTTTTTAAAAAAAATGAACGCGATTTTTAGCTATGAAATTGCGTGCTATTTGATATTTTGTCTTTAATGGTTTACTACCCATGAAACGTCCACCATGCTTCATCATCCATGATAGAAATTTTAACTTGAAAATGAGAACAGTTATAAATGTGAACTTGTATCGCGTTATTTTCGTTCGCTTTTTTCGGGAGGTTATTGCTTGTGTAACTGCATAAATAATAGCTATTATTATTTATATTTGTTGCACTAATTTCATTGAAAAAATAATTAATCTAAGTATATTTTAGCTAGGATATATATTTTTTATTAGTTTTATCTCCAAAAAAACTTTTTAAAATGGAGGACCAATCGTTTTTAGAGGAAAACTATGCGGATTGTATGTCAGATATTCCCAGTGACTGTGAAGATATCTAAGATTTTAGTGATATTGAAACAGACTCATTTGCTCCTTTGATAACACGCCCACGTACAACAGATTTCGCGAGTGATTCTGAGGATTCAGAAACTGAGGCCGACAATGATGGAACGATGATGATCCGCCGAGAGAGAACAACCCATTTGAAGGATTATCAAGAGTAACATTTGACACTGATAATTTAAGTCCTAAAGCTAAATCTAAAAAATGTGTGGACATAACCATGTCGGAGTTGAAAAAGTGGTTCGGTTTGGTGATAATAATGGGCATTGTCAGAAAAGCGACTCATTCTTATTGGCCGACAAATCCACTTATTCCACGTAAGCGGTTTTTCAAATATTGCGTTATTTACATTTCACTAATAATGAAAAATGAAATTTCACGATTTTTTGTTGAACATAAAGTTTGGATCGAGGATATACAGACATCTGAATCAATTGATGTTGCGGAAACGCATGCACCTTCTACATCTTCTGATACAGATTCAACCCATAAAACCAGTTCACCTACTTCATTACAAAGACTCTCTGGCAGTGTAAAACAACATCAAATATTTCCGGGGATTTCCGCAACTAATAAACGTTTAAGAAGAAAGTGTAAAGTGTGTTCCTCACATAAACTTCGAAAAGAACCTATTTACATGTCCAAAGAGTGTAAAGTACCTCTACATCTACATATTGGTAATTGCTTTTTTTCGTATCATTTAAAAAAGTGTATTAGTTGTTAGTTCATTTACATTCATAGTTTTATAAACTATTTCAAATAATTTAGTTTTAGTGTTTAATTTGTTTTAAATCTACTCGTACACTATATTATTATGTGCCAATAATTATTTCATGCCTAGCCAGTTATCTAAAGGTATCCATAAGATTGAGTGTTGATTCAAATATTTTTGTGGAATATGGATGTTTGTTTTACAATTTATTGCTCTTAGATTTTGTTATATGATTTTTTTACGCACGCCTCTGCACTGTTATTGGATTGTCTCGATTCCTACAAAAATACCAAATTGTAATAAGCGGTGGGAATGTATATGCGTGCATTTTATTTAATTAAATTTACGCGAAAATATGCACGCCACTGCACTGCCTCTATCGCTAGGCCTCAGCCATAAAACTCGTAAAACCAATAAATCACTAAATAAGTATTCGTTCGGGAATGAATGTGCATTTATTTTTAAACACTCACAGTTTGTGTGAAGTCTTTGTTATTTTATTATATTTGATAATCAGAGATATGAGTAGTAGCGCTAAAAATGAATTGATACGTATTCTATAGCGGTGTAAAACATTTTGTATTTGAATATTTTATTACATTTTTTAATTAAAAATAATATATTGTGATTGCTTTATATCAATAGGCTGTTTCCTTTACATTATATTTAACAAATTGAACTAATCTAATAACATATAATAAACAATTTACGAAAATTTACAAATTATATACTTTACCTTTATGGAACGCGGGCCAGAGGTTGACAAGTGTTAAATAAATGACACAATTTGATGCATTGATATATTTTAAGTATTTTCTGAAAATTTTATTGAAATATATCAATAGGTTCAAAAGTTATAGCATTTTTAACTTCGTGATCGAAATTTGTTGATTTTCATTTAAAAATACCGGATATTGGTGTAGGTACGTCGCAAAAATTCGCGGACCGTATAGTGTTAAGATCGAACGTGGTCAATAGAATATATATAGATGTTGCCAAATTATATATGTTCAATAAAGAATGTTACATTCTCAAATCTTGTTGATTATTCGTTGAATAAAAAAGTAGTTTATTTAATTTAATTAGTATACGCAAGTATAAAGATGCCATAAATAAATTTGGCACCATCTATAAGCCGTGTTAGCCTGGTTACTTTTCCTTGGCATAAATATTAGGTAGAACTATATCGCAAGTCATTTGGTGGGATAAGAGCACTCACATGGGCGGTGAAAAATGTGAGGTTCGAGTCCCATTTGGTCTACCTTTTGTCTAAGTATGTTTTCTGAGGCGCTTCAAAATTATGTATACAAATATAGCTTACAGAGTTGATACTGAGATGCCTGACGAGGTCTTTACTGCTGTTCATGTTGCCATCTTCAGGCTCTGATAGCAGTTCTGGTTGAGGAGTCTCCTCCGACTTGAGCAGCTCCGCAAAGTCCAACCCCGACGCTTGTAGCGATTCAAACGTGCCCTCTGCCGCGATTACGCCGTTCTTCAGGATTATTATCTGGAAGAAAAGTCATCATACATTAAGGCGATACTTCAGTGAAACGGCAAATAATTTTCAACTATAGGCGCGATGAAATTTTGAGTTCGCTGGCAGTCTGAGAGCGAATGTCGAAGTGTCAATACGTCAATTTGTTTCGTGATGGCGACGGGGGTATTAATTCTTAAATCGTGTAAATATGACTAAAAACGTTACCCATTTACTTTAAAGAAACATGTCAATGAATATATTATTATTGTTACTAATAGAACAATAAATGGATGCATGTTGGATTTATATGATAAATTATATTTCGGTCGGCATGCGTCATTTGCACCCGCGACCCGCAATCCGAGCATCGCCTAGCCACGATCTTTTTAGACCATGACTCAACTGAGGTATAGCCTTAATTACTGGCAAAACTTCTCAAAAGTCTCAGAATCATGCCATGGAGCAATTGCAATTTGAAAGTTTGACATGCTCTCTAAAATCAGGCATAATGTTAATTTCTTTGTGCTTTTTATATGCATGTTCTATATATCAGATGACCTTGATTTTTTTCTAGCAAACATATTTATACATAGACACATAATCCATTGTTAACACTAAATACCTAAACTATCGACTTACCAACTTCTGGCAGTACCCCAATATAATATGTTCATTTACATTTATTCACTTTCAGATATAAATCAGAAGCAGATGCCGCATGTTTCCGTTCTGATGGTGTAGCTTCAAGAATAGAGTTGATTGTAAAATATCAACTCTATTCTAAGTTTTGAAAATACTGGGTATGACCCGTCGATAGGCATCTGCGGTAGGGTTTTTGTTTACTTTTTAACACTACGGGTCATGCCGCCCAATAACAAAAACAATCATAAAAACACCCAAGTTTTGAGACAAATCAATTAAACCCTACCTAAACCAAACCGTAAGGTTTAGGTATGCTATGGGCGATCCGATAAAAATAGTACACACTTTTTCAGTCATACTTATTTGTTTTCGTTGAAATTAAGAATACATATTATAGGTGGTGTTGGTTAGTTTTTTTTAAATCCATTAAGCCCTGTCTAAACTAAACCATCCTATTCCAACTTATATCCAATAGGACTTTCTAATAGGACCCCACGATGGCCGAGCGGCTTACACGTCGGCTTATAATGTCGTGGGTCCCAGGTTCGAATCCTGGGTCTGGCAAATACACATATTGCTTTTCAATTTGTGTATGAGTCAGAGTACGGACCTAATAGGTTTAGCAAGTGGCTGACATCAATTTCTCGTAAAAACAAAATCTGTTAATACAAACCTCCACTCTGTGGAGGCCCATATGATCTTATTAGGATCGGACATGGTCGGATGTACCTAATCATGTGTAGTTGATTTTTTAAAAACAGTATTTCGATTTTGTTATGGTCATGGTTGCATAATGATAAAATAATAAACAAATAAGTCCGTAGACGCAACAAAAGTGCTCAAATGCACCTGCACCAACGAGCACAGGGTTGGAAATCCCTTCTCTACACAGACTTTGACTGTGGTTATGTTCACCCACTAGCCGCTGATCTTATTAGGATCAAACATGGTCGGAAAATAAAAGAAAAGAAAAACTAAACCATAATCGATAACAAATATTCTTCATATCTTACTATAGCTTAGATTAGGCAGGGTTTAATTGAATTTAAAAAACTAACAAATACTATCTACAAATTGTAGCCTTACTTCAATGAAAACAAATATGTTTGACTGATAAAGTTTGCGCACTATTTATGTCGGATCTTAATAGCCTACCTCCACCCTTCGCCGCTGCCCAAGATGTGTACCTCTAAGTAAATTTTATCTCTTTTCATTTTGACAGAAACACCCAGGCTTTGAAAAAATTACATAGATGTATTGAGACCTCAGTGCCTATGAGGTTCGTTGTTTGATGCTGTCAACATTCTTGACATTCTGTCTGTCACTGATCAGATAGAAATCTGGATCGAGAGAGAACCTAGAGACATAAAATACTTACATGATCCACTTCATTAAGATACTGCAACTGATGAGTGACCAAGAGTCTCGTTTTTCCTCTCAAATATCCAGCTATGCAGGTGTCGAACAGCTGTCTGCCTACGTGGGCGTCAACCGCCGACAGTGGGTCATCCAAGAGATAAATCTCTGATCGCCGATAGACGGCACGGGCCAAATTTATTCTGGCTCGCTGACCTGGAAGGAAGATAGTCATTACAAATAACGGGTAACATTCACCGAAGTTAGTTAAATGACAGCGTATTTTAAATGATCATAGTTTTCTGAGTTGGCGTGATGATAGGTATGTATCAATCAGTGATTGTACATTCAGCAGATAGAGAAAGGGAAATGAAGTTACATCTAATTTATTGTGTGTAATATCTGCAGTAAGGGAAGAGCAGTATACTTTATCTGAAGAAAACGAATCTATTATTGTGACCATGCATTGAATTACAAATACCTGGAATCATTAAAATTTAAATACGGTACAATATACATGAAATTATCACCGACCAGACAAGTGGGGTAGTTTTGAGACTGGACCCCCCCAGGAATGAAAAAAATACAAATTACTTAATGGAATACTAATTCTGCTACTTCTTCTTTGCCTGATGACTTGGCTGTCAATTGTATGGCACGCAAGGCCTGTGTCAGTGGATGTCACATATTGGTGTAACCATCTGAGGCATCTAATGTTTGCTCTAATATTCTGATTCGGCATGTCTAAAATACAATACAGCGCAGACGACACAAACAAACACTAACAATCCTAATAATTATGAACCGTTACGCCACGCATTCGATAATCACTCGTGGATGCAAGCAGTCCCAATAACTAGTAGGTGAGCATTCGTAGTTATAGCTGAAGGCCGTGTGTTTATTGCAAGACTCTCAAAGTGTTGAGTATTTGGGTATGGGGAATGTACTGTGAAGTGAAGCTATAAGTAGTAGACGGAGTAAATGTCATTTTGTTTATCTCGCCCTCTCCCGCCGCCTTAAAAACCAATAATAAATTATTATGGATATCTGTTCAAGCCCCCCATACCATTACCATGTACCTTCCACTGATTGCCATATACTTGCAGTAGGTAACCAAATTGTATAGCGATCACTTTTGATAGAGATATGTGGTGGTTCTAATGGTGATTATTTCACTTAAGGCTATACCTCAATTGAGGCATGGTCTAAAAAGATCGTGGCTAGGCGATGCGCGGATTGCGGGTGCAAATGACGCATGCCGACCGAAATATAATTTGTCATATAAATCCAACATGTGTCCATTTAATGATCTGTTTATTGTTCTATTAGTAACAATAATAATATATTCATTGACATGTTTTCTTTTTAAAGTAAATGGGTAGCGTTTTTAGTCATCTTTACACGATTTAAGAATTAATACCCCCGTCGCCATCACGAGACAAATTGACGTATTCACACCTCGACGTTCGTTCTCCGAATGCCAGCGAGTCCAAATTTTCTTCGCGCCGTATAGTTGAAAATTATTTGCCGTTTCACTGAAGTATCGGCTTAATACATTCTTATCAGAACGTGTCCAAACAGAAAACATATAAGCTAATCGACTCTACCTCCACTGAGGCTGACTCCCCTCTCTCCAACGACGGTCTTGTCTCCTCTGGGGAAGAGAGTGAAATCTCTCTCAAGGGCGCATTTCTTCACAACCATGTTGTAACGGGTGCGTTCCATTGGCGCTCCAAACAGGATGTTCTGACGGACAGTGCCTGGAATGAGAAATAATCATGAGCGGTTGACAACTGACTTACATAATATTATCTTTTTTCCATAATATACCGAAATGACAAATATGATTGGGTAGAGTCATTTAATTGTGCGTCACCCAGTTTGAGAAACACTTATTTATTCGTATATTAAGCAGAAATATGTCAATAAACACACCGGAAGATGGAATCTTACCGACAAACAACCAAGGCTCCTGTGACGAGTAGGCAATATCTCCGTTCACTTCCACCGATCCGCTGTCCAGGGGGAGCTCCTTGAGGATAACGTTCAGCAGAGAACTCTTACCGGAACCAACTGGGCCTATCACCGCCACAAGACTGTCGAGAGAAAAAGTAATAGATAGTATGTAGTGCCTTCAATAGCCAAAAGCGAAGTTGCCATGTTATTTATTATTCCGCTTAACTCAACTATATCATTAATAATTACATAGTTTTACATGACGTCGACATCTATGCATTCCTTTTTTATTTTGACCAATTGTCGAATGAGTAGTGACCGTTTCCACCATCGTCCTTCGCTATATATACGACTAACTATACAATACGTTAAAAGAGTCCATTGTCTATCTAGGTTGCAATTTCATAAATCGCAATAGTCATTGTTGAAATAGGTTATAATTGAGAAGTCTGCTGACAACTGCCCATCGCAACTTTGATTTGTTTTGATAACATAAACACCGAAATGTGTGATTGCTACAGTAATTATAATTTTTTTTCAATATCGCCATATTTAATCAGTAATAGTTTTATGAAGAAACATGTGAATTTGTCCACGTGAGAAATTGCTCGCAAACAAAAGTGGACTAGTACGATTCAAGTAGTTAACAAGCAAAACGAACCTTCCCGGTGACACCTTCATGGTTAAATCACTCAGGGTGTTCTCTGTCTGTTCCGAAGTCCACTTAGCGGTGACTTTGTTCAAGAAAATCCCACTCTCTCTTGATATCTTCAAAGCGGCTGCGTTCCTGGTGACATCGTCCATAGCCTCACGGCTCTCCTCTTCGTCCAAGTTTCGGTACTTCCCGTTCCTCGAGATGTCAACATGATCATTGTCCACGCCGTCTATGTAAGGAATCCCCTTATTGGTCGCGTCCAATGGATCATCGTCTAGGAAGCGCTCAGTTTTATCCTTTGGTTTGCCGTTTTGCATGTCTTTAGAGATTCTGGCTAGGTCTTCCGGTGTCGGTAGAGGTTTGATGGTCTCCTCATACAGCATGAACTTCTGGAGACGTTGTATTGAAATGCCGGCTTCTGCCATTTGGGATATTCCTGAAATGAAATATATTTTTTAATAAAATTTATTAAAAACCATAACCTTACTTTTTGTACAAGGTGGTTCTGTCATTACGTAGAGATATGTTTTAAAAGGAGTTTGCAGTTGGCACCATAATGTTTCTATGTTCGTTCATTTATTTGTTAATTTTTTTATGGCCAGTATTTACCTTTTCTATGCCTCACGGTATTACTATGGCAGTATCTAACAGGCCGCAGATTTTTAACAAAACACGCTGAATGTAGAGCGGAACTCTTACTAAAATCGCTGTAATACCGATAATTTGTGACTTAGTATTTCATAATTATTCAAACAGATGTCACTGTGTGTTTAATTTTTTAGATTATGCAAATCAATCGACAGTGGATAGTAATTTGAGTTTATAGTCGGACGAGATAACTCGCGAAATTTGTATGTGCCTCCTGTCGATCACGGCCTCGATAGAGCGAGAAAACTCGCTGAAGGCATAAAACCGGTGAAGATATTTTATGTAGCAATTTAGTTTTCTGTGAGGTTTTTGGATGTAAATTTCATAATTGTGTTGTCTGCACAGAGCTCTGATAACTCATTGGTCCTTTTCTAGTATTGGGCAGTCATTGATGACATGCCAAATCGATTGAGAGGCCATCACATGGAAAACAGTCATTATCCCGTAGTTTGAATCTTTTTAGTTTTTTTAGCTCTAAGTCTAAGTGATCTGTGGCTTGTTAATACATGTGTGAGTTTATTCAGAGGTCGGCACCATGCCCAGAATTCAAACCTATTTATGAAATGAGAGGTGAAATAGAGTATTTTAAATAAAATTGTCCTATATGGTATGTCACAATTATACACGTCGGTCCTTTTCTAACGCATGTTACAGTATTGCATAAGTCAATGAAGGAATAAGACAGAGATACGTATCGATGAAGAAATTTTCAAAGTCGAGTGTGAACACATGACGCATAACAGATAAGACGGGGTAACAAAAAAAGTATTCAAACCACAAAATTTATTCGTGTCTATCAATATAATATATTAAACTGCAAAATTCTTAAAGTAAAAAAATTAATTTGTCTGAACAAAAATTTATGTCAACAGCACTGGATCCGAGAGTATAGGTGTGGAAAACGTAACTTTTTCTGTCAAAAAAGCGAAATCATCTTTTTTAAAACATATTCGCAAGTATTTGATATTGAATATACGTATTTGTTGTACCATAAAACTTATGTAGTTGCACTAAAAGCCGGCTGACAAGAACATGTTCAACTCGAGATTTGACATAAATGAAAAATATTTGTCAAAATAATTGCTTATACTTAAGATTTAATATATAATTTTATTAAAATTGTAATTCTGACTTCCAACATTTGGCACAGAGGTGCGGAAGAAGTTTCCCAAGCTGGTCCAACTGGTAAGAAATAACTTCACATCGATTCGATATCTATTCATCATACAATCAACTCAAAATAAATTTTGAAGTGAATTAAAGATGTATAGCGAACAGTATATTATACTTGATACTCCTATATTAAAATTTGATACAACCTGTTCTATAATAATCGCTGTGCTTGATCGTACTTTGGTATATAGAGATTGTACACAATCTATTTTTGAATCAAAATCTTTGTCCACCTTGTCTTTTAAGGCGGTGCAATTAATCAACTACAAAAACTGTCAGACGTACACACGGCAATAGACCATATTTTGCTACCATCTTTAAGTAAAGGTTCACAGATCCCTGTAAAGTGAACAACCTTCTACAATACTGACACACTTTGCATTTACCTCAGGAACATCATTGTATGTTTTCTTCAACAAATAATGCACAAGAATTAAGAATGTAGTAATCTTTATTGAAAGTACAACATTGCGGGTGGGTTCATTTCCCACCCAGTATAAGTATTTTGTAAAAATCGTATGTTTCTAATTCTAACTCAAATTACGAAATTTTCAATCTAGAAAAGAACATAGGTAAGTAACAATGCCGTTAATACTTTTCGTTTTTATACTGCGTACTCTTGACTAAAAAAGCTGCAGCAGTAGCTCATTGAACATTAAATTTGATGAAACAACTTTACGAGCTCAAATAGTTACGCTAATCTAGAAATTGTCCACAGAATTTTCAGTAAACAAAATCATTCCGCTTGCAAGTGTTTAGTGGAGAGGGAAAACTGAAGTTGACAGTATTAGATGATTAGTGAGGTATCGAAACACAAACTTCTTTTAGATTCAATTAAAATTGTCATTATTCACATTTATAGCATCACGTTAATATGATTGTAATTACTTATTCTGTGTGATTCCTTTATAATGTTTTATTTCTGAGGAACATTATAGTATTTAATTATAATAGATAGGTATACTAAAATAATTATAACAAGTATACGAAATACCGTATTTAAACATCATAAAATAGTTACCAAACAAAATAAATATGTATTTATTAGTTAGCACATTTTTTTTGTATATCGTCGCCATGCATATTCATTTTTTATGAGTAAGACATAAAATTTAAGTTAGGCTAAGAACAAAAGAAGTATTGTGTATTGAAATAGGCCAAATAGGGTAACCCCCCAGTGCAAAAATATATTGTTTGTGAGCAGTTCTGTTAAAAGTTAATTTCAGTTTATTTATACCGCATGTTACATAATCGGTATGCACTAATCCAGTGTTTCCAAACGTGGGGTGTACGCCCCACCGGGGGGCAATTTGAATGTTTTGCGGGGCAATGTGCAAATCATTAAATATTTGGTACATTTTTTTTTGTTAAAAATGCATTTTCGAAAATATTTTTTTTATATTGCAACCATGACTTCTCGCGAAAATTACTGTTGCCATTCCCATCATAATATTTAGTTGAATGCGGTGCTTTAGCGCGGTTAATCATATGTTACCGAAAAAAATCGTTTTTTTCACAAACTGTGGAGATTTAAGATTAAAATTGACCAAATTAGTCCTCACATAAAAACTCTTTGCAGCTCACATCAAGCATAAGGATCGCACTATTTTTTTTCCGAGTTGTACATCTAATATAATATTTATTATACATAGGTAGGTACTTACTTACGAAAGTAAAATTGTAAATAGTATTTATTACCTATGTGCATTTTTTTATTTTAAGCAATTCATTTTTTTCAGAATTTATTAGTTAACTATGAAATTTTGATAGGGGGAGCATGGAGATTTTTCGTATTTCTGCATTGAACGCGAAAACAATATAATATGTTTAAAATGTACATTAACAGTTCTTTTAGGCTTTTAGGGAGTGCGTCCTAATAAATCATTACACAAAAAGGCACCCAGAATACGATCAAATTTACGCATAGGCACAACAAACATTCCAGTACAATTTGAAACTTTAGGTTAGGTTAAATTGTATTGGTCTTAGTTAAGTGCATCTTTAAGAATTAATGACAGTGAATGAAATAGGTGTGGGGTTAAAGTGGTTAGACTCTTGTTAGATTGTTCGAAAAATTGGGATCGCAATTATGTAAGATATTATTGTGTCATGTTGTTTAATTTCGTGTGGTCACCAGAGTAATTATTATGTCCTGTATAGATTGCTCTGTTTGAAAGACGGAGCGTTAAAAATACTCTCTTCTATATTTTAGAAGTCGAAATCTTGGGCATGATGCCGACCCTTGGTTTATGTGATATTTTTATATTGTGTGTTATCGATCCTGTGGCAAAAGTTGTATATACACTGTTTCATAACTCTGTTCTGTTTACATTTATTTATTTGGTATAAGTCTGTTTACTGGAAGCCAGGCGGGAACAGCGGCAATCGACAAAAAAATATTATTAGAAATCGATTACGATATAACGAATTCGCACTTGCCTGGGTCGCGATGAACGAGGGTTACCTATAACTATAATTAGTAATCTTTGAAGAGTAACCCATATCTTCCATTAAAATCATTCTTATGTCACTGTTTGTTGAGCATTTGGCGGTAGATGATGTGGATGAGATTGAAGGTGGTTGTGTGGATATTTGGAGGAGAGTTTTTGATCGATACAACAATACAATAATATTTTAATAAAGATGACAGTCTGAGATTATAATCGCGGGTAATGATGTACTGGTGAGATCGATGTGATCATGAGAATGATTATATTAATGAACTAAGAGACTTGATTCAAATGGAGTGATGGTTAACTATGTCGAGTGAAGGAGTCGTGACAATCAGTGTTGCCATATTTTTCTATGCTGATTATAGTACAAAGGCGTAAAAATTATAGTATTTCTGTAAAAAATATAGTACAGGAACATTTTTAGGCTCGAATCCTTTAAAATTATACTATTTTGGCATATTTGGCGTAAAGTTATAGTATTTTACATTTTTTGCAGAATCAAAATTATAGTATTGTACTATAATTAAAGTACGGTTGGCAACACTGGTGACATTAGTAGTGCGTCCCGTGACGGATGCATTGTCCTTCCAATTAATACAAATGCAGTACATATATATTATTACAAGAGATATTGTCGTAATAACCAAGTCATAACAGACCCTACTGATCTAGTTATGATTGAGGAAATGCTGATAATTATTATCGCTCTACTGTTTTGTTTTGACAACAAAACATACATATTAAACTGTGTCATTCATTTAATGCTGAGTGATATGATTACTAAAAGCATAACAAATGCTTGTAATTAAATTATATACTTATTATTTTATATGACAAATTAAATCGAAGTGTCGAAGATATAGTTTTGGCTTACCTTGTGGGAAGAAGACAGTCATGGTCTGCCTCAGTAGATTGTAGTACGAGGTGACCACAAACACACGTTGCGCCGTGATGTACTCTCCCAGTAGAACGTAGGATAACAGAGACAGGAAGAGTGAAACGCGTGTGACGAACATTATGAACGATATCAGCACACCTCGAATGTAGGAAGTCGCTCGGATTTCCTTGATCTCGCGTCTGGAAAACAAAATGGAAGAAAATTATATTAAATTGTATTATTAAAGTAAATACGGTGAATACCCCAGTCCCTGCGATTTAAGGACAGCATTGTTGTCTTTGCAAAAGACCCAAAAGACCTCCTGCAGAGCTATGCTAACTGTTAACACGGTAACACTTTTCCGTTATGTTTATTGGTCCAAATTAACACAGAGGTAATTCCATACACAAGGCGGTTATCTACCATAATTATTGGTGATTCGTAACATGGCAAAAATTTAAGTTGGTAGGCCTGTCGTATGAAATACGTCTCTTATTTTCAATGCTCGGTGAAATTCGGATATTAATGGTTGCTCCACCTGAACCCCAAAATTTTGTATAGAAACGTCAAAAAAGAATTGAACATATCAACATAACCTACAGTTTTATTTGTCATATCATTGGCAGTATGTATTAAAAAAAATATGTTAATACTCGCCACTCATCGAAAGTGTGATAGACCACAAAAGAAACGATAGCGGTCGCCGATAAAATGGCAATAGGCCGGAAAAACAAGTGGGATCGACAAACTTAGTTTAGCAGATGTACGTGACAGTGAAGAACTAGTTATCGAAAAGAGTGCAGTGGATCTACCCGCCTGATGATGATATTAATTGATTAAACCTGGTAACTGGATGTTTTATGCAAGCTGTCAATTCCAATAAGAAAAAGTGACCCACCTTCTGGCCATGTCCACAAGGGAGGCGAACGGGTCTTCCCATGTGTACATCTTGATGACCTGGATCCCGCTGATAATCTCGTTCATGAGCCGTACCCTCTCGTCAGTTCTCAAGGCAGTCTTCATGCGGAGTATCGATGTGCGCTTGCCAAGCCATGCTGGAAAGTGTAAATGATAATTATTTAAGTAGTGCTGTGCTGTGAGGTAAATACAGTCGAACTTGGTTAGTACGAGGAAGATGACTGAATCTGCTCGTTATAAGCATTACTTGTTATATTGTAACAGCGAAACCCCGATTCTACGTTTTTCAAGGGACCCAAAAAATAAACGATAAATGCGGGACTTATTTATTTATTAGACCATTTTTATATGACTAATACACACCTTGCATGGGTATGAAGAGCAGCATGAAGGCCACCCCGACCACGGCTGACACTCCGATTTCCTGCCACATGAGGTAAGTGGTGATGATGGTGCCGACCGGTCCGATCCACAGGTAGTGCAGGAAGATGATTGCCACGTCGAAGCGATTCACGTCGTTTGAAAGGAGATTCACCACTTGGCCGACTGTCGTTTCGCCCAGCGCTGTTTTTGACAGTTTGAGGGACTGTAAATGTGAAAATGATACGCTATTTTATTTATTTTTAAAATTGTTTAAGTTAAATAATTTTATGAGTCGATATCTGAAATAAATGCCAACTCAAGTGCCCAATTTTTGAAACAAGCAGTATCATAAAATATGATAACTTACTTGAAAAGTAAGCATGATGTTTCTGATGAAGCATGATGTCTGAAAATGCCACAAAAACATTGGGTGAAAATTTATGATTGCGTAATAGTTTGCATTACATTTTAGTCTATGGACTCCATGAGAGCCAATGATGGTTCTAGTTAACATGTAAACAGAACTTATAGAACACAAAATGAGAGATGAATTGCAACCTTTTCTATGCCTCACGAAATGACTATGGCAGTACCTGACGGGCCGCAGATTTTTAACGACACACGTTGAATGTAGAGCATGGGTGGCCAACCTTTTCAGCAGCCGGGCCAGATTCTAAAAATGAGATTTCCTACCGGGCCGCACAACCGATTTTTTTATTATACAAAACAAAAAAGAAATATATATTATATTAAGGGGGATCATATATGCCAACAGAGAACCTAGTGAAAAAATACGAAGCTTGCAATTTGAGAATTATTTTTGATAATTTACAATTTCAACTGTATTAATTAATAATGTATCTGAAAACATTAAAAAGATTTTTTTTAAATCAAAGATATATCGATATCGAGTGAGGTTGTTCCTACACGCAAACAGTTTTCCAAACATCAGTGATTCTTGTTCTCACTCGGAATTTGATATGCTTCATCCGACTAAAAAGCTGTTCACAGGTGTAAGTCTAGTGTTTCCAAATAATAGCGAAGTCATGTTTGTAAAATGCAGGATATTTCTCCTTGTCTAAATATGTTTTGGAAAACTCTTCCAAACCAACCTGATGGAATGTTCATCGCAACATATTTCACAATGTTCCATTTGTAAATTTCCCGGTAATAAATTCACGGATTCTACGGAGAATGGCGTGCAAATGCAGCAAAAAGCACACGGTGCTTTTTAAAATCTTGAGCCAATATCGAATCTCAATTTGCGAAATTAGTACATCTAGCGGCAGCATTTGATATTATTTTTAATTTTCTCATTGCTCCACGGGCCACAAGTTGACACCCAGTGAGCCGCATGCCACCCATGATGTAGAGCGAAACTCTTACTAAAATCGCAGTAATATCGATAATTTGTGGCTTAGTGTTTCATAATTAATTAAAAAAGATGTCACTGTGTGTTTAATTTTTTATATTATGCAAATCTATCGACAGTGGCTAGTAATTTCAGTGTAAAGTCGGACGAGATAACTCATGAAATTTTTATGTGTGGTCTGTCGATCACTGCCTCATAGAGTGAGAAAACTCGCATGAAGGCATGATGTTCTGTCATAATCATGACAGGCGCTACGTATAAGTAATAAAAATAATTATGGCACCTTTCTATAAATGAGAGAGCAGCACGCGACCCTAAACTTCATGCCCATATGCAGAATCCCCATCATGTACGGGTGGATGATGAAGACGTTGACGGCGGAACAGATGATCACACCGGCAGCGCACCCGTACGCCTCATTCGCCGTTACCGCCGTGTTGCCGGGCGTGTAGAACGCGATCATACGCCCGAGGAATATTGGCTGAATCATCCTGGAATACGGAAACATACACTTATAAATTATATCATGACAATCTTATATAGATTTATATTTCCGACATACATATTGGTTTATTATTCCATCCAAAAGACGTAATGAAATTACAACATGAAAAACAATGACGCATTTAAATATTATGAAATTATTGGATCTGTAATTGAGCCCAGGTAAATCGGTTTAAATTACGCGGCATACACCTATGCATGCACTCACCAAACATTACTTAGATATTCTAACAATAGGTGGCAGTAGACGGTCTAACGATGCACGGGGTATGCTGTTTATCCGTACACCATAATATCTATACCGTACGCAACATAGTGAGTATATAAACACAATTCGTGCTTGCGGACGGTCACGTCTTTTCCATTTGTTATTGCGATAAATTTGTTTTTGCTCTTCAGAGTTAAAATCTGAATCTATTTGTTCAAAAAAGGCGTGTCATTAATGAAACTAATTATTACGTTAAAAAGGAATAGTGATCAAAGTTATGAAACTTTTAACGGAAGGATTATCAAGAAAATATAAATATACTTAGGTGTATGTGGGTAAATGCTGTTAAAAATTGTGCTATACAATATTTTCAGCCTTTGAACAAAATAATTTATTTTCCAAGTTTTGGGAAATGGGAAATAAAATACAACAGAATGCAAAGAAAATGGCAGACATTTTGTTTTGTTTGCCTTTTGTGAAGCCATCAAAGTGCTGATTGGTTAAAAAATATATTGGAAATGGACCTTCTGATGAAGACATCACTTCAAATGACTCACTTAAAAACTTAGGGTAAAGGATGTTACCATCAAAATCAGAGTCGTACGATTATTTTATGTTATACGGAAAAACAGCGTTAAATTTGTTACCGTATATTTTATTATAAACATGGTGGTTTATCTAATAAGGTTTTTTTTTGTTTAATAAAACGTGTTCTCAATTACCCAAACTATCTTTATTCATCAGAATTAAATATTTCCACAACAATCAACTGAAATGTTCAACTGACAGTATGTCAGAACACCGTTTTCAGGATAACGCTACTTTTCCGGATATGGCCTCAATTGTAACTAATTTTGGACAAATATAAAATATGAATGTCAAATGAGAATGGTCTCTATTATATAGATACGCGCAGTGACTATTTTTAATATATTATTAATATGGAAATGGAATATTATCAAAAACATACATAGGTATGACTCAAACAAAGGGAGATGTGCAAAAAACAGTTTTAACTAAAAAACAGATGAATGCCATATTGGCGCTGGTAAAGATAAATGTATCAATATTATTTCACGCAATAAAATTAAAATATTTATATTACCAAGTGCTACGTAAAGCACTAAATAAATAGTAAGAGGTCAAATGCATAGTCATTCATTAATATTGATACATCTCCTCTCCGGCAGGGTGAATTGACAGTACCATGTTGCCCACATAATAGGCACCCGTTCGAAACCTTTAAAACACAATATTTGGCAGCACTGCCGTAAGTGTATTTGGACTCATTCAGTATTATCAAATTGAACAGATTATGACAAATTATTTATCTCCGTGGCCGGACGTCGTCAAAGTCCGTGAACTACGAGGGATATTCAAAATAAGTCTTACCAGAGAAAGTCCACTAGAAAAATTGTAACAATGAATTTGAGTCTACGGAGAAACAGGGACAGGTCATTATGATAAAGGGAGAAAGCACGTCGCACTTTGAAACGTGTTATAAAATATTACTGTTTAAACCAGGGGTCCCCAACCCAAATCGTTTGGTGGGTCAAAAAAAATATTACTGAGTTTAGTGAGCCACACATATAAAAAAATAAAACAAATAAATTGTTCAAAATATTTTATTACCTTATAATTAAGGTGACGCATCAGTGAAACGGCAAATAATTTTCAACTGTAGGCGCGACGAAATTTTGGACTCGCTCGCATTCAGTGAGAGAACGTCGAGCTAGAAACACGTCACTTTGCTTCGTGATGGCGACGGGCCAATTAATTCTTAAATCGTGTAAAGATGACTAAAAACGTTACCCATTTACTTTAAAAAGAAAACATGTCAATGAATATATTATTATTGTTACTAATAGAACAATAAACAGAACATATAATGGACGTATGTTGGATTTATATGACAAATAATATTTCGTTTGACAGGCGTCATTTGCACCCGCGACCCGCAATCCGCGCATCGCCTAGCAACGATCTTTTTGGACCGTGCCTCAACTGATGTACGGCCTTAATGCGACACTTGTTTTTGTGTATTGTTTGATATCTTTTTCATATCGACTGGTAATTTAGCTGACGCGCATCGTATTTGATTGGTCATGTTTTCATGGAGCAACCTGCTGAGACACTTCATTTTTACTAGATTTAATTTTGAAAAGAATGATTTGCAGCGATATGTAGTCCCAAATGCTGCTGTAATGCAGATCGCCAGTCGTTTTAATTTTGGAAATATATCTTCGATGATATATTTCTGATAAAACTCAAGCTTATTCCCTTCGAACATGCACTTTAACTACAGTTAATTGCAGTTCTATTAGCTTCATTTGTGAATTTGGAGGCGCTGATTCCACGTCCACGTTAAATGGAGTTAAGAATAATTTGAACATTTCCTCATACTTTTGCATACAAATATGGTACATATTGAATTGTTTAATTAATTTTGTGATTTCATTAGAATATTTTGAAAAATCTTTACGGTCACTATTAAAGTCATTTAACAATGGGAAATGAATTGAATTATTTTACTGTAATTGATTTTCATAAAGCTTGCGTTTTGTTACGAAGGATTTTATATCTTGATAACATTCTGTATTTAGCTTATTTTCACCTTGTAGCTTATGACTTAATTCATTTAATTTCATTGTTATATCTATCAGAAAACATAAATCTATAAGCCATTGATTATCGTAAAATTCTTCTTTCTTCTTTCGACCATGTCCGATCCTAATAGGATCGTAAGGGCCTCCACATAGTAGAGGTTTGTATTGACAGATTTTGTTTTTTTACGAGAAATGGATGTCAGCCACTTGCTCAACCTATTAGGTCCATAACCTGACACACACAAATTGAAAAACAATATGTGTACTTGCCAGACCCAGGATTCGAACCTGGGACCCACGGCGTTATAGTCCAACGCTTAAGCCGCGCGGCCACCGTGGGCGTAAAATTCACATATTATTATTGCCACTTTGATCATAAAAATTCGAATTTCTTCCCTCAATTTCCAAAATCTTAATAAGCAGTTTCCACGACTCAGCCATCGAATTTTGGTATAAAGAATGAGATCACCGTATTCAGATTCGAGTTCGCGACGATGCTTCAAAGATTTCTTGATTGGTCAATGCTCAGATTATAACCGTCTCACTCCAATGATGCCAACCGTACTATAATTATAGTACAATACTATAATTTTAATTCCGCGAAAAATGTTAAATACTATAATTTTACGCCAAATATACCATAGACGAGACGACGATATGTCTGAGAAGAATTGTGCAGTTTTTTGGACATATTGTCAGGCGTGGACCAGACAACCTGGAGAGACTGGTAGTTTTGGGTAGCCTCCAGGGAAGGCGAAGCAGAGGAAGAGCGTCTGCGCGATGGAGCGACCAAGTGAAAAAGCTGACTGGGGGCACCATCCATTCTGCCCTGAGAGAAGCGGAAGATCGAGAAGGATGGAAAGTCTTGGTCGCTCAAAGGATGGCGAAATTTAAATGTGGTCACGATCCTCAGCCATGAGTGCACGACCAAGAAGATACCATAATACTATAATTTTAAAGGATTCAAGACGAAAAATGTTCCTTTACTAAATATTTTTCAGAAATACTATAACTTTTACGCCTTTGTACTATAATCAGCATAGAAAAAGATGGCAACACTGTCTCACTCTCACTATTGTATCGCTCGCCGACTGTGTGGAGCCAGCATAAGCATAAAAACAAGTACTCGCACGCAGCACAACAAGAAAGTTCTAATTTCACAAAATATAATATAATTAATGTGGTAAATTTACGAGAACTATTTTTTTTTATTGTATGAATACCAAAATGCAAAATATAGAAAGCTTAGGCCGCAAAAAGTATTCTTTTGGGCCGCGGGTTGGGCATGTCTGGTTTAAACTGTTGTTTTCATCTGGTGACAATAATTATACATTAACACACAAACTCCGATGATACAATTTATAATGAAAATATATCATGCTTTTAAGACGTAGTATTACGGTATTCAGATAAGTTGCAGAACATCTTCGAAGAAGTGTCACAATTCCAATGGATGACAATAACTGAGAACGAAATAAAATGAGAAGATGCAGAGAATAGCATTTCAACTAAATAAAACACACACGTAACATTCTCAGGCTTAGACGAAGATGTGGACACTATTCAACCATGCCGAGTGGATTTGGCTTTAATTATTTTATGGTAACACTATAATATGTATGAACATAATGAATTAGTGACAACTAAATAGGGGATTCCACTAAATCAAGCACTTTGGATAATAGACATTACTTGGGTCCGTCATCGGGAGGAACGTATCCTCTGGTAGAATAGTTTGCACTGCTCCAATTTGCACTGTTTTCGGGCAGGCTGTAATTTCCGACAGTCGAGAGATGCGACGCGACGCTGGCGACATGTCTGTCCGGGTGATTGACTTGGTCGAAGTATCTGATCAGGTGGCCTAAGAAAAGTGGCTGAGTCACTCTAGAACGGAGAAATTGTATAGAGACTGGCAACGATTATAACACAATCGCTG
The DNA here is from genome assembly GCF_057557595.1 of Rhyacophila brunnea. Lineage (NCBI taxonomy): Eukaryota > Metazoa > Arthropoda > Insecta > Trichoptera > Rhyacophilidae > Rhyacophila > Rhyacophila brunnea. The sequence continues at coordinate 8,789,878 of NW_028232904.1, read as the reverse complement.
TATTTTTGTATTGATATATTGCGGAAGCCCTTGCGTTGTACGTTCGCTCGTTATTTCGGCACGTTTGTGATTGTATTCAAGCGCAGTATACATAGTGTACACCAGTCATTACGATGGCGTGATAAATACGGAAAAATTAGATACTGTTAGGACTGACGAGTCATGCAAGGCAAACAACGTACTGATCGACCTTGTACAAGATAGAGGGATAGTGATCCACATATGGTTGTAGTGCCAGGAAGAAGATGAAGATAAGTAGGTGAGATTCTTATCTTTAAACCCTAATATTATTTCAAACATAATATCGCCTGTATACGTGCATGGATTTACTTGCAGCAATAGTGTGTATTTTAAACTATCGCGATAATAACTGTTTATACGTAAAAGTGCTGACTGTCTCGCCAATCTCATTCTTCAGGAGTAAGCGAGATGTGATGTTGCAGGTACTATTTGACAGTTTGTGAAAATCGGTTAACCTCCAAATGAGTCTCTGCAAGGTGTAATAAGTTTTTTTACCGTCAGGTTCTCCACTATCGTTCTACTGCGTGTCCGGAAATTAGTATGTGTGCAGTTCGCTGTATGTTGTATCAGAAATATATGGTCGTATTTTAAAGACTGTCCAACCTCTTTGGGTCGTATAGAACTGAGATAAAATTCACATCTAAATAAAACACGGTTCTTGTCGGTTTACAGGAAGCCACCAGCAAACAAATTTTGAAAATAGCTGATATACTGGAATATTTGTTAGGTTAGGTTAGGTTTTCATTCTTGAATTCATTAAATTGTCGCGGTTCCCGTCTGACCTCCTGTAAACCGACTTGTACCGAAAACACTTACAAATTATATAATAAAAACTACCGAAATACAAGGGAAAGACAGTAAAAAATAGTAATGTAAATAAATTAGAAATACAGAATGCGTAATTTTTTCATCTCAGTGCTATAGAGATGACCGTATAGTAGACGGTCAATAGGAAAGCTGATGGCGAACTGTGCTACAGTGAAATGTTATACATACAATTTACAAGTAACTGTTCTACTGCGCAGGGGAAGATATCAAACAAATCCCAACTGTCGCGTGAAAATCTTTCGAAATTTTTTGATTCACGCATGCAATCTTCCAACTAGCATGATAATACATGTTTACACGTGCATTTTCTTGTTATGGCCGCGATAATATGTACTGTCAGCAGTAAATCCATGCACGTGTAAACGGGGTATAATACTGGTACATATTCCGAAGACCTTATCAGCGAAATTGTTAAAGAATTGTGAGAATTCATGGGTATCCTGTTGCCAGGTATTTTCTGCCATTAGCTAATGGGCCATCCATAGACTGTTTCCGCATACGGCTGTAAGCATCATGACATAATTATGATACATATGATTTGGGTTCATGGAGATTTTCTACATAAGCATCTGGCCGTGGCCGTACACCGAATGCCCCTCTACCATAAGTTGAATAAACTAATTGCCAAATTTGACAGATTGCAACTGACAGCCCGCGTTTGTTGTCAATTGTCATACTTGTTTTCTTCCGTGTTTCATTATGACTGAGTGAATTATTTTGATTATTGTCTAATGGTATTATCTATTTTACAATTGATCCTATAATTGGTGCTTCATTTTATTCAATCATGACTGCTTTATTTATACTAAACTTTGCTTTCGTAGATGAAACTAATTTACAACGCCGCAAATTTCGTAAAAGCGATGATGCTTTTGAATTCAAGAGTTTCGTTAGTAAATACACATCAGACGCAGATTAATGAAAATCTAAATATTATATAATTTATATTTTTTAATAACTCAATTCATATGATTGTGCTGGAATCGATTTATGCATAATACATACACAACCAGTTGTTCAGTGAGGCAGATATTCCTGAATGACTTCCTTTCCTGAGGAGGATTCCTGGCTTTCCCTATGACCAAAAGCTTCAGTTTGTGTGTATTTGTTTGCATTGGAGCACGGCATAATTGTGATTCGGTCCTTGGGAACTTTCCTCCCTGGTACATTACTTTCTTCGCGATGAACATACATTTTACGAAGGAGAAGTTTCCAAAATAAACCTGTCTCATCTGCATAGTATAGTTGTACGCGGCGGACTACTGAATTTGATTATAGAATAGCGACGTATTATAGAGCTTGATTTTGTGTTTTCAACTAGTAAAAATAACGGCGGAGTATAGTAGTTGTCGGATAATCGAGTGGCAGATTACTGAGAGTGTACTGTAATATGTAGCGATTTTAACATCTTTCATTGGCATTATATCACTACTAAGGGCATGGCCCACACATCCTGAAGCGGGCCCCCCTACATATCGCTAAAGATAAAGGCAGTGTGATGTTCTACAGTAGCGTTTTCCAAATGGAGTACCTACACTGTACGCGATAAAATGAATGTGTATATTTGGTGTTTTTTTGTATATTTTAATACATACATCCATTTGAATTATGGAGTTGTCGAGTATCGATACACAATTATTAAAAATTGTATCGTACAATCACATAATTTTAAATAAGTGAAATAATTGAAGAAAAATAGCTTTTAAATATTTTTTTACTATTAGAGAGAATTTGTGATGCCACGCCGGACCCTTCCTGAGCCCGGGCCCCCAGGCTAGAGCCCTGTCAGCCCCCCCCTTTGTGGGGGCTATGACTAGGGGTATCTAGCGGCAAAATGCGAAAATTACGTCATGTATCGTTTTTGTTGGACTATTAAGCGTCCATTTACGCCCACGGTGGCCGCGCGGCTTAAGCGTTGGACTATAACGCCGTGGATCCCAGGTTCGAATCCTGGGTCTGGCAAGTACACATATTGTTTTTCAATTAGTGTGTGCCAGGGTATGAACCTAATAGGTTGAGCAAGTGGCTGACATCCATTTCTCGTAAAAAAAAATCTGTTAATACAAACCTCTACTCTGTGGAGGCCCATATGATCTTATTAGGATCGGACATGGTCAAAAAAAAAAAAATTAAGCGTCCAAAGACATAAAACTTGAAAAAAAGTAACCATATAGAAAAATATTCTTCTGTTTTTGGTATAAGAAATACTTCATCCAAATATATGAGTGAAGCATACAAATGATTTGAGTGAAGCATAATTGAACATGAGGCCACTTTAGTATTCAGACTCGCACGCAGGGTAAGGTGACTCGATGAACACTCGAATAGTTTGTGAATGGTCATAAACGGAAACAACGTAAGGTGAGACGGTAATAAGCGGCATTCGATGGCCCATAAATATGTGTACATATGTAACTTTTTTACATATATCGCTTAATGTTTTATTAATTCCAGTATTTGTGTAATTGTAATTAATATCTCTAGATGTCGACATAATGTAATATGAAATAACAATAACTGAACAGATGCCGACCTTGTGTGAACGATTTGCCGAGCCATTATCTGTTATGCTTTATCTCTCTCTCAATAAAACTAAACAAATTGTATATTACATATTTGCAGTTCTTAAGTACCCCGTAAAAAAATGTTAAGTACACATACTACATAAGTAAGCGTCGCGTAAAAAGGTGATAAGTCGACATAATGCTTTATTTGTTCAATACAATAATAGGGTCGTAACTGCCATTGCCAATTTTAGCAAACTTGTAAGATGTAATATGGTGATTCTCAAAATCTTGTGACATTAAGACTTTTAGTTATATATAGGATCAGGCGCATTACTCCTCAAATCGACATCACCCTAAACATTAGTAGAAGAATTAATGGTAGGGGAGAGCAGGTAGGATTCGTACACTTTTTACTCTAAGCCGTATAAAAACAAAACTGTAAGATATTTTAAAATAACTTCAATGCTTCTATATATCCAATATATTTGGCTTTAATAATAGTGAAGTGTAGTTTAGATACAAATCAGCATGGCGAAGCTACGGTAACTTTTATGAAAAATGGAAAACGTACGAAACTACCCCATACGTGGGGTAGCTTCGTACATAGTGTGGGGCACATTCGTACATAATGGGGAACCTTCGTACAGTCAAAGAAAATGCTATTTATTCAATGTAATATAATCATGTATTGAGATCAAAGCTAACACAGAATCAGTTTTCATGTAATAATAATTAAGTTATTGTTTTTAAAGTGCTTATAACTACTTAGTCATAAAAACATAACACTTTTATTTATTTTTTGTTAATAAAGGAATGAATAAATCAACATTATAAAATTTACCATTAGAGTAATAGGTCTTAATCTTATGTATTTAATAGTTGTACTATCCAACATTATACATAGATAGGTCTTTTTCGAAGCTAAATATTATCCGGGCTGTTTTTGCTGTAAAAGCAGATTTTGATAGTGGGAAAACACATACCACATCTGATATGTAAACTGTTCCTTCATCTTTGGTAGTGGAAAAGACAAATTTCCAGGTATGAGGCTTCTTCCTCAAAAATGAAACTTTGTATTCAACGGGACTATATTTTTTAAGCACCTGTCCAAGGTAATATAAAACGGTCTTTGTTTTCTTGATCCTTCAGACGTCTCTTCGATGGGAGAACAAGAAATTTCTCTTAAACTCATATTAGCCTCATCCTCACAATCAGTTTCATCCTGACTATCAGTCTTTACAGTTTTATTTTGCCTCTTTGGTTTAGTTGTCCCTGAAGTTTTCTTCTGTCTTTTTGTTTTGGTTCTTGTATCTGACAGTAAATGTAATGCTCGCTTCATCTCCTTAGCCCTTTGTTTCCTCTCTTGCTCTTGCTTCTTCAACTTTTTTGCTTTTTCTATTTCTTCTAGTCTATTTTTTCAGGGGTATCTGTATATATTCTCGATTTTCCTGGTAGTTTTCCTTTCTTTGACTTTTTTAACGCATTTCTGTCCACTCTGGGATAGGGCCGGATAATTTCTGGAGTTATTAATCCTACAGTTGATGAAGATGCAGGCGCAGTTGTAGGTGATAGCAAGGAGGGTGATTCTGGCGCTGAACTCCATGGGAGATCTTGTTGAGTAATCTCTGTTTCTGCAGGTAGAGTTTCTGGCACATTGGCATCTTGGCCCGCTGTAGAAGTTGATTGTCCACCTTACGTGGATTCTAACGGCTGCATCTTGCATCATTGCATCTTCATCAACGTCTCCTGTTCTTGTCCCCTTTTTCACATATATTCGCGGCATGGTTCTGTAACAATAATATGTTTGGTGAACAATCTTTCTACTGCCACGCAGTCAGGAATGGGGAGCATTCGTACAGTACGAATCTACCCCACTCATAACTGCACGAAGGTACCCCAAGCCGAGAAATCAACAAATTAATTGAAAATAAAAATAACCGCTATAGTTAGCCTAAAATTACTATTTACATATTAAACGAAGTTATCACTTCATAAACTATACTAAGTCACTTATAACATTGGTGCAAAACTTATAACAGTTAAGCGTGTTCAAAAGTGAATACAAAATATACTTACGTAGAGCGAAAACACATATCGGAGTGCTCCGTCGAAGCTGTTGGCCGCACTGATGCCCTGCCCCGCGGTTACACTATGCGTATGAGCGGGAGTCACACACACAAACGCGAGCACGCCAATGAATTGGATAGTGAAGATATCGCCACTGTACGAATGCTCCCTGTGTACGAATCCTACCTGCTCTCCCCTATGTTTATAATTATGGATCATAATTATATTAGTATGTTTACTGGACTTCAAGCCATATTCTGCAACGTGAGGTTTGTACGCAGTATTTTCGAATTAGAATATTGGTAAAGCGGTTTAATACCTGACGACACACTCGAGGAAGAACAGGACAAGGCCATACATGGCGCATTGCCAGCCATAGCATCTGATGATGACCCTCAGTAGACTCGGAGACTTTTTCTTGGCCTCATCATCCCATAGTCTCTGGAAATTGTCGCCTAGTATACCTGGAACATAATATAAAGCACAATTTTAGTATAGCGAAATGTCCTCGATTTAACGCCAACAGGTGATATTAGTGCAGTGTTGTTATTATTATAATTGATGTGTCTGATTACAACAACCGATAAATCCACAATAGTATTTACAGTAATTACGTGTCAAGCGTAACTTTTCTGTTGCAAATTAAAGCAATATGGCCATTTTTATTGGCTAATAAATTGCAATGTATGAAAAATGGAGATTAAATGGCAATGGGCTGGACATGTCGCTCGGCAAGTGTCGTCATACAATGGTACTAGAGGGTCACTAAACGCTCTGTTATGTTCAAAGACTATAACAAATTTTATTTTGTTGTAATTTACTCGAACTTGCTAATAATTTTTTTAAATTAACTATTTTTTTTTATTCAACGAATAATTCACAAGATTTAAGAATGTAACATTCTAATTATTGAATATACATAATTTTGAAAACACTTCTGAGAAAATATATTATAACCAATATAAAACATCTTTTTCAATTTTAATTTATTTTTAACATATTGTGGACATTACAAATTATAAGTTTAAGACGTTCACAACATGACAAATAGAAACAAAGAAGTATACTTAAAACAGTAAGTGTTACATAAAAAAAGAAATAGATAGTATGTTATTAAACAGTAGAAATATGTACATACAAAAATATTAATTAGATAGGTACAAGGAAGTACACCGGATGAGTTAAGCAGACCCTATTTTAAGAATTTATAAAACAACGTCCACCTATACTCATCCTCACATAGGTGGAATATATCAACACCCGAAGCAATTTCGTTGAACATAGTTCTCTTTTAAAATAATTTTGAAATAAATAATAATTTGTTCAATAATTAGAATGTTACATTCTTAAATCTTGTGAATTATTTATTGAATAAACAAAATAGTTAATTAAAAGAATTATTAGCAAGTTCGAGTAAGTTAAAACCAAAAATCTTGGAGTGATCCGTGACGTCGGTTAGTAATTAAAGTAATACATACTTTGATTTAAAATAAAAATTTAATTTTCACGGTCAGTAAGTGACTACACTATTTGAAACAAAAATGATATGTATGACTGACAAAGCTTAGTGTGCACTATTTATGTCAGATCTTAACAGCCTACGGACACCCTTCGCCACTGCACACCACTGATTATGGCATACCATTAACGCTGGTTAAAGAGCCACTTACGATTATCAACATTTCTTTTTACTTACTTGATTTGTGGTCATCTAGTGGTTCGTAAAGATCTGATATTTCCAGGTCTCTTTTGTAGCCTTTTCCAAAGACTTCTGATGTCCATCTGAAATCAAAAATGCCCATATCACAAAAACGTTGAAAAAAGCCTTTTCCATATAGACCAGTGGTTTCCGAACTTCATGTTACTACGCCTCCCTTTTAAAAAAATCTAATCTTGGCGCCTCCCCCCCCTTTAAAAATGAAAAAAAAATATAAAAATAAACAAGGTATTAACAATTATATTCATTTTTAAATTAATTTGTTTTTCGTGCGACGAATGTGCTTGTTTATTAGCACAATCAATTTCAATACTAGTCAATCCAAATTCATCATCGTTCATTGACAAATGGATTCTATCATGTGCCCCACATACTGAAGCAGGCCCCCAGGGCAGGATCTTTCAACCACATATTTAAAATATTAATAGCTTCGAAACAAAGCAGTGCCGCAGGCGACTTTTTTACTATTAATAAAGTAATGTGAAAAATGCATTAGCCAACTAACCAAGAACTCAGTAAATAGATTTTTGTTTGCTTCAATATATCTTGCGTAGAAATCATTTAAAGTGGAGACATGGTGAACTTATTTTTTGTTGTAATTTTGATTTCCAAGGCTCCAATTTTTTATGAATACCTTCACTTTGTTTTTTTAAATCAGTGAATGCACTAGTGGTCCTTGATTCACTCATTTTTTTTTTTAAATTTCAACCAAATAGACAAATTTAACAACAAAATATATCTTTCCTAAACAAATTTGCCTCAAATTTCAACATTATGATTTGACACTTTTATTTCATTTTTTCACGAGATAGCCAACGCGCTTCACAATAGTATAGAAGTGAGGTATTATAAAATTAGTCTCCATATTTACAGGTTTGCAAACAACCTTTTATCGGACTGTTTTTTGTGTAGTTTGTAACTAGCGGCCGTTTTATAAACTATGCATTTGCAAACTGCAAATTCGTGGCTACATTAATTGTGTAAATTTTCGCGCCTCCCTTTGCAACACGCCGCGCCTCCCAGTTTGGAAATCACTGATATAGACAGTGCCAAAATCAGTGGCATAGCTGCTTAATCGCAAGAGTACGCGAAGAATTGGGGCCCAGCCGGACAAGGTGTCCTTAATGTCAGTCCGATAGTTGATGTATTTTCTATTTTATAGCAAGTGTGCCCTTTATATACTTCACAAAAATATAGATTAAAAAATAAATCACATTGACTGCTTAAACTAACTTAAAGCTAACTCCATTTGGGCAAATTGTTCAGGATGGAGAAAAAACATAATAATTTAACCATCAAACGGAATGTAACAATTCCAAAAACACTTGCAAAAATACTTGCCAATCCAAAAATTGGAAAGAATTTTTTTCAAATAAGCTGCACTATGAATTAATACACTATTTTGGCTTCCTTTTTATATATAAAGAGCGGAGTTGTTCCATTTACGATATTGGAAATTTGGCACCTGCAGTTGAGTGTTTTGTGTGAAGTATGATAATGCATTTATTTATAGGTTTAGGAGTTTGAAATTTTGTGTGAGCATGAAAACATGCTTAATAACAAAATGCCATGAAAATCTCATTTTTGGTCAAAAGTGCATTTGGTTAGTTTGCAGATGCAGTCAATATGGAAATCTGAAACATTTTTTCAAAAAGCTAAAAAAAAGTTCTCGACATTGATTTTGGACAGATTTTATTTTGTGCGAAAAAGCCGATTGGAATCGAAGCCGAATATTTTTTTTGCAAAATTTTTTATTTTTAGAAACCTTTGCATGATTCTGCATAGGGCCCCAATATTTCTAACTACGCCACTGGTCTAAATACATTAAAATAAAACTGACAAACATTACAAACACTACTGATTGGATAGGCTGGTGGAAATTTCGCATTGCAGATTCATTTGCAGCAAACTCATCATTCGGAAGCCGGTAAGCATTTGAACAAAATCCATCAATTTCATAAATTATTATTAAACAGACATTGAGAGTTAATTTCGTCGTAATTAGGTATGGTACATGTACAATATTGGTAAAGCATATTGGCCGGAATACGATATACATGCTGTTACAAGTCCAGTCCGGTACATATATTTTTATCATTTTTTTTTCTAATGGGTAAGTACGTTTCCGAATCATGTATGTTCAATAAAGACTGTTACATTCTTAAACTCTTGCGAATTTTTCGTTGGCCAATTTAACTATGCATTTGGATAATTTTAATCCTCATCCTAGGAGTTGAACTCGGGCTTCCGTATTCGTACAAAAATGCCACTATACCATCTATCCAGAGCGTTGGAGCGGAGCTCAGAGCTGGAGAACAGAGTACTGGAACAATGGAATTTTACCGAGAGCAGAAGCGGAGCCGGAGCACCGAAAATTTGTAGTGTTCCACCCTAGGGGCGGCAGGTTATATGAAAGTATGGTGAAGCAGGCGAGTATGGTGAAAAAGTATGGTGAGGAAGGCTGGTAATCAATTTGCGGCAAAATTTTCACGTTAACATTATATTATATGGGTACGTCATAATGACCAAAGTAAATCCTCCGTGATGTCCTGCATTTTTTTTATCGCGTCGCTATTTCTCGTAAGTTGTCAGCTATTGGCCTGCTTCATTCAGTTGTATGAGAAAGCCGATTCATTGCCCCTCTTTTTATTAAATTTAATACCTCTATGGTTCCACCGCTCCGGATTTTTTTTTATTATTAAACTTTCGTTCTTAAATCCATTGAAAATAGTATATTTTGACACTTTGCAACACTGGAATTATTTGAAATATGGCAACACTGTCGAGTGATAAATAACATCACTTTTTTGACAGAAGAGGCAAATAATGAAAGACGATTTGCTACCGGGAATTTTGTTTAATAGAATTAATAATGAAAATGACGATTATTTTAAAACTACATATTTTTTTAACATTTGTATACATATAATATGTATTAAAACTTTCTATCCGGACCGGAGCCGGAGCAAGTATTAGGTCCAGGAGCGGAGCAACTCAAAAAAGGGTCGGCTCACCGCCATCTTTAGATTAATCAGTCAGCAATGGTCCTCCCAACGTTCTGTACCTATCCACCCTGGTCTGTGTTGAGGGTAAATATTTAATTAAGAATAATTTGATTCTTACGAAAATGTGATGGAGGCGAGGGGGTTGCATGTGGCCCTGGGGTTGGCAAGACGACCCTCTTGTTTCTTGCCACCGTCCATTACGGGGAAATCTAAAACAAAATAAATAAACATATAAAAACCAGGTATTAAAACCCTTTAAATGCTAAACAACGACATATCGTTGTTCAGAATAACAACTAGAAATGCTAACAACGATCGTTGTGTGATGTCTAATTATTACGTTTTTTAAATTTGTCCTGTTGGTTAGATGGTTTATTAATTATTATAAATTAAAGTTTTTTATACATAGGTACAGATAGACTTGGGTTTCGAGAATTCTCGAGAAATTTTTGAGATTTTCCATCCCGAATGTCGAGAATTGAAATTTTTAACATTTCGGGAAATCCCGGATCTCGAGAATCTTTTCTCGGGATTCGGGATTTCTTTATTATCAAAATTAATTGAAAAAACATTTTTTTTTAAATTGAAATAAATTAACAAAATTTGAGTTCGAGTGTGTCACACAGTGTATGAAAAAAGTGGACAGAAAACACAAAGCGTTCAAAGACTGATCGGGGCATTTAACACAATTCGACTCAAAATGAGTGCAATTTTTCAACATCAAGGAATGTTGAGTCTCAAAAGCGTACGCGATTGTCAGACGCAGCCATTGACAGTCTGTGTTTTTTGAAATTTTATTTTAATAGGTTAATGTTTTGAATTACTTTTGTTTTCCTACTTCTATTTGTTTGTCTTCTTACTTAGATAAAAAAAATCATATTTTTTTGGAATTTGTCTGTTAAATATTAAAATATTTGTCGATATCTCGAGAATTCAAAATTTCATCATTTCGGGAAATCCCGAATGTCGAGATTGAGATTTACTCGGGAAATACCCAACTCTAGGTATAGACAGCGACTATCTATATTGTACGATTGAAAAAGAGCTTTATCCAGATGGACAGATGATTAATATACATACACCCTGCGTAAATAATTAGTTATTTTTCCATAGTGACCATATTTCTTTACAAAGTCATAGTCAGTTACGACCTTTTAACCTCACGCACGCGATTGATTTTCATATAAACGAGACAACACAGTAGTTTATAATTTGAACGGACCCACTACCCTTGACATATATTTTCGACGTCCATATAATGCCAAATATCGACCCAACAATTTCCCCATTCTAAGCTTTCGCTATCGAAATAGATTATAGAAAATTAGCTGAGTAAATTTTATGAATTTCCTTATGCCAATATAGTTGCAAATTAATATCTAACTATTACAAATAATAATAAATAGTTTATATGCAGATGTAATGTTGGGCAGATAATATTAGATTATTTTTTTAATTTGACCGGGATACTTCGAGTAAAAAAAATGGTAAATAATTACAAGATAAAAAGAACTTTTTATATACAACGTTTTTAAATTTTCTGTTGAATCATAGAAACTTGACTTGACTAGCTTAAACGATCAAAAAAAATTGTATTTGATAGAAATAATACTGAAATGTCATTTTGACACTCATATTGATTTCCATAGTAACGCACGTATATATTAATAATTTCCTAGCAACCACTAATAGTGGATTGGATTACGGATTTCTTCCGAAATAACTTTTCATACAAAACAGAATTAACTGAAAATGAATTTAATTCTACTTAAAAATGGCTATAAGCTACCTATAAGTATTAAAAAAATGCATTGGCATCGTGTTCTGATATATTCTAAAAGGTTCAAATGTCTAGCTAGTCGGGAAGTTAGTTAAAAATCGATTGCAAGATTTGTGCTGGACAAACAACCACCGGGCAAACAAGAATACGACCTAATAACTAAAACGTTGTAAAATAACTAAAGCAAGGTCCGTCGATTTTTGGCGGAGTTTTTAAATTTGTTTTCTGATTGTATTAGTTGTATGTAAGTACAAGAAATACAATATATTTATTTATTTAAGAAAACAAAACATTGTGGACATAAACGAATCTAAATTCAAGACGTTCACAACATCAGATTTACTACATTACAACAAATATTACCCTCACAAGAGAGAAGAAAATATATTTAAATAATTACAAGATAAAAAGAACTTTTTATATACCACATTTTCAAATTTTCTGTTGAATCATATAAACTTGACAATTCTATGTATTAATAAAAACTTTTTATTATACTTGATATAAATACTGAATAAATATTATAGAATACAGAAATGTCATTTTGACATTTCATATTGATTTCCATAGTAACGCACGTATATATTAATAATTTAGTTGCTAGGACCCCCTTAGCAACCAATAATAGTGAGTAGTAAATATTACTTTTAACGATTTTTTTCCGAAACATACAAAACAGAATTAACTGAAAATGAATTCAATTCTGCTTAAGTATTAAAAGAATGCATTGTCGTCGTGTTCTGATATATTCTAAAAGTTTCAAATGTCTAACTAGTCGGGAAGTTAGTTTAAAAAATTTGTCAAACAAGAAAAACATTGTACTGCACAAGAAAAAATCTGTACCGGACAAACAAGAATACGAGCTAATAAAAACGTGGTAAAAAACATATACTTAGGTGCAATTTTATACAGAAAAATAAAATTTCGAAAACAAACACAGCACATTACTTTGGGGAGCGCATTGACTAGTCTTGTACCCCTCGCCAATGGTGCCTGATAGGCTTGACACGAGGAAACAGTTCCGGCCCTGAATGGAGGTAATTGACAGGCGCATGTCAATTCAAATTCATTAGGACATCAGAATGGAAACAAATCCCTCGCGATAATAGGCAAAAGTGTTTCAACTGACTGACCTACGAGATTCAAGAAAGTGAAAAGTAAACATGCCTTGTAGAAAGGAAAATAATCATTTAACGAACTTAGAAAGGAAAATAGTTACATGTCTTAAAATAAAGACATCCAAAAAATTTCTTCTGGACGCGTTCTAAAATAAGCTCATAGGAAACCTCATAAGAACACCAGATAATCGACCCATATTCAAGAATGTTACGCACTAATGAGACGTAGAGTGAACAGAAGACATTTGGATTCTTGAATGGTCTGGATTGTCGCATGATGAATCCTATAAGCTTACTCGCACGTAGAGCTGTAGAAGTTATATGGGAGTGAAAAGATAATGAAGAATCAAAAATTATCCCAAGATCTTTCGCCTCAGACTGACGCTTTAATGTACTTTTTGACATAATATAATAATTATATTCGGGGTTCTTGAGCTAGAAAAGGTAATACAGAAACATTTGTCAGTATTAAATTCTAATTTATTCTTTATTGACCAACTTTCAAGTGAACAGAGAGTTCGCTGTAATATACAACAGTCCAACTCATTGCGAATTGGTGCATATAATTTTAAAGCATCTGCAAAAAGTAAAAATTCAATTACATCCATGGCTTCCACTATATCATTGAAATATGAGACAATAATCTGTTTACTTGGACCGAAACGAAAAAAAAATAACGATTCGAAGCCCTGGTATACATAATATACGGTGCCAAACGTGTTTTTAGAATAGCATAATAAAATTATAGCCCTGGGCGCCAAAACTTCTCAGTCCGCCCCTGCATATGGATAGCTGCTTAGAATTTTACAGAGCAACAATGTAGACATGTAATTATTGTACTATGGATATGTCATTATAATAATAATAAATACTTTTTAACAATGGCAAACACAACAGATGGACATTTAAATAATTGTTTCGTGAGAGTTTTATTCAATTCAGTAACTCAGATAATAACATTGACATTGGCAAGTCAAGGCAGTAGAGTTTTTTTTTCAACAGAGGCGAATTCGGGATTTAATGGGCCGAAGAGAAAATTCTAAATACGGCACTGGTAATTGTATACGATAGTTACGTACACAAAATGCTAGGTTCAGTAAATATGATGAGAGAAAGATGGATATCTTCTTGATGAGAGTCGTGGAAGAATCTTTCGGACGGTTTAAGAAAGTGTCGTTTGTAGTTCGAGGTATAATTAGGAGGTGTTTTAAAGGTTTTTTTCGATAAACATAATTTGGAATAACGTCAGTAACATACCTGTTGGAAAAAAAAAATAAAAAATATATGATGCCGCTATGTTGAAGCTATGTCTTTGACCATTCAAATGTGATAAACATTCTACGAAAAGTGTTTAATTTATAATAATTATTGACCTAAGAATAAGGTAGTTATTAAAAATGTACCTAAATTTTCGGTTAGGTACATGTTCAAACACGCGCGTTAACATCATTTTACCCCCTACTTCATTTATCGTTTATGGCTACGGCCGTATGTTGTAGCTTAGCCACTGGGGAATGACAATAGAAATTGCGTATTTCAAAAAAATACTACCCTATTCTTAGGTCAATAATTAATATAAAGCAAACATTATTCGTAGAATGTTTATCACATTTGAATGGCTAAAGACATAGCTTATAATCAGTATCTTTAAATGTGTAAATCTTGGCCATTTTTTGAATAATAAAATGCCTAATTCTTGTCAAATTTGGGATCACAGTAATCAATATAATTTTTTATTGTAAATATTTCACAATAATAATGTCGACATAAATTTTACTAATGGTTTTATAAATGCTTTTAAAAATTAATGAATATAAAAAATCTTAACACCACTCCACTTCACATGGACGTACTGAAATATGACTATATTCTAAAACATTAGAGCGAGAGGTTTAAAAGAATACTATTTTATGTAATAAAAATACTTTATGCAGTCATCAAATGTTTAAAATAAATATAAAGGATAATAAGGCTTCAAAATGATGTAAGTAGATTATCTACAACGTTTAAGGAATGTCCAGGATCATGCTTCGAAAATAGCATAAAAGCTCCATTTTGACGTACGCTGAGCATGTCCTCCTTAAAGCTTGTGAATTATTCGTTGAACAAAAAAGTAGTTTAGGTAGGTATTTAGTTTAGTTTTAAATTGAGTAACTCGCGCTTGTTTTTAATGCCTATTCAAAAATGAACTACGCCACCTAGCACCTAAATGAAACGCGTTATATGGACGCAGCACACAAGGGTGTACAGTAACGTTTATCCGTTGAGACAGGGAGTCACGCCACCGACTTGCATCATAGCTGGTAGTTATGATTAGGGAATCCAATCCCTAGCCAAAATTTTGATACCGGGATTTCGGAATTACAATTTGACGATCCCGGGATTAGCGTTTTTTTCGATAGTTAATATTTTTTTTATATTTATACAAATAGTATTGATAAAATCGGTAAAAAAGGTCTAGTAATTTACACTATTTAATATTGTGTACGTTCAATCTTGGCAATACATAGCTTTAATGGAATAAATAATATTGTAATAAAGATAACAATGTGAAAGTAAAATAGTTTTTTTTTTATTAGTTTAAGAAAAGATAACATTCATAAAATTCGGCGTAGAAACACGGCAGTCCTTGCCTGCACGTCCGTGGCACTGGCGGTTAGACGCCGTTCGCGTGCCAGAACGTCAGTGGCGTCTAGATGGTATTAAATGAACGAATTAAATATTTTTCTGATGTTCCTACGATTGCGTATGACAACAATAAATGATTATTTATTATCCGTGAGCATCCGGCGATTCCCCCTGTGACATGTGCAGGTACACAACTTCACTAACATAATTTTGTACACATACTAATTGATTGTGATTGATAAAAAAATCAATCCCGAAGGTTTCGGGATTATGTTTACTAATCCCGGGATTCATAGGTAGGTATCGAAAATTGTCCGGGATCCCGGGATTGGATTCCCTAGTTATGATGTATGCCTATTTTGGCGTCGAGTCAAATTCCAGTGTGCATTGCGCCTTAGCCTTGAAGATGCAATATGTATCAAAGTACCTAACTTAATGCCCAGTGCATAATAACGAATTCCACATGACTAAATACTTTGAAATAACTACTCGTGAGATATGCACTCTCCGAGGATAGTGTTATGTATGTTTTAATAGCCGAATAAACAGAAGAGCTGCATTTTGCAATATAAACACAATAAACACGCTTAACGTGTTACGGACACGGTGAAGCGACGCGTTGGCGTAAAGCGACAAACTATCTTTGTATAGATCAGAGCTTCCTAATTTTTTTGGATGAACGCCCCCTTTTATAGCATGTATTTTATTAGCACGAGCAAGGCCTGAACAAAAACGATGCATGAGTGCGAGTGAGAAAGTATTCGGCACCCTTACAATCTCTGCGACACGTGCTAGAGTAAGATAAAAGGTCTACATATGTGTGAGCTAGTTTCCAAAAGTATCGCCATCAAATCGGGGCGAAACGCTTCACATAGCGTCGATAACCTGCGAGCTCGTGTTGCTAAAATTGCTATTTTTTGTGTTAAACATAAAGTTAGTGGTAAATATTTTTAGTTAATTAAGTAGAAAAGATGGTTCTGTGTGTTGTCTTAAAATGTGGTAGCCGTACTGATAAGCAAGAAGATGGTATTACGTTTCATAGGTAAGTTGATACATGTTTAATTTATTTGCATATTATTATATATTTTAATATCAGTGACCTAGTGTTTCTTTAAAATAACTTAAATTATGGATATCTTTATCTAATGGTTGCATTTTGACCGCTTAAAAATACTATATAACGTAATAAAATAGAAAATTATATTTTAATTATGAGCGTCTAGTGCGAGCACTTTGGGCGAGCACTAGCGAAATGGTCTATGGTCTCGAACATTTGTAGACGAATGCGTTCGATCGCCCACAAACCAAACGCAAGGCACGCGGCTTCATTTAGCAATGCAACGGGTGGCGTCTAGATGTATCTATAGTCTATGAGCACGAGTAAAAAGAGTATACGAGTCTAGATTTCGAAATAGCGGACTTAAAAATGAAAATTAGTCATTTGAAACGTGTCATAAATATGAACGATATATACCAGTGGCGAAGGGTGGAGGTAGGCTGTTAAGATCCGACATAAATACTGCACACTAAACTTTGTCAGTCAAACGTGTTTGTTTTCATTGAACTAAGACTACGATGTGTAGATAGTGTTAGTTAGTTTTTAAAATACATACAATTAAACTCTGCCTAATCCAAGCTATAGTAGATAATAGTAAAAAATATATAGATGGAAAAATATTTTTTATCGATTATGGTTTGGTATAGTGAATTAGAAGCGAATTAAAAAAAAAACTACATGTGAGCCGCCTAGGGTTGGGCTTCCAATTAACCGGACTAAACATACTAACCGGTTAATGGTTAATTTAGTAAGAAAATAAAATGCACGAACAAAATAGGTAAAATTTGAATGTATTTTAAAATAATGTTGGAGGCTTTCACGGTTTTTTTTATCGTAGTAGATTTTTGGGATTCCACCGTGTGTCCTTCTTCCTTATTTTAAAATGATAGAATACAAGGTTCAACATAGATTATAAATGTAGATACAGTCGAGCTTGGTTATTACGAGGAAGATGGGACCGACTGAATTTGCTCGTTATAAGCGCTACTCGTTATATCAGAGAATAGGTATTTTTAAATGAGCGGTCACATAACACAAAAAGTCGCTATTAAAACAAAAATACACAATTAGAATTTTTGCCCGAAACAAGCATGGCATTCATAAACCACAAAAGAAGTTGTTTATTGTAATGAACGCTGACTACTGACTTAACAAACCTTGGATTTTTTTACATGCAATTTCAACCATATGCGTGGAAACTTTTTCAATATTGTCGGCGAAAACACCAATTAGGCAGGTACTTAGACACTTAACTAATGTCATAAACGTAATCCTATCCTGGCGGCATCGGTCTAGTTAACTGCCCGGTCGGATTTATCGACACATTAACAGTTTTAAGAAAAAAATTGACGATATTTTTGCTCGGTATACCCGATAAGTAGCTCGTTATAAAAGTGAATAAACGTAGTGAGAAAATCATAAACCAAAATGTCAACGAATGTTTCCTCATTACTAGGGCCCGGATTTATATGCTAGTGCATGTTTTGTTAGGGTGTATGCACAGCTATGAGAGTTGAACAGAAATCCATTTTGAAAGGTGCAAAATCCAAAAATAAAATTTTATTGTGCATATAAATACATATTTGAGATGTTATTTCATAAATAAATGCATATTTTAGGGTTTTTGCGTTATAATTTCAGTTTTTTTAAATTATTTTATCGAAATATAACTAAATTAGGTTGGTAGATAGTTTAGACGCACTTGCATTTTTAATGGCAACCCCGAGCTGTGGATTTGTCAGAAAAAGTGAAGTCAACTCGTGCATCTTTATTTAAATTTTGCGCTATCACCTCTGTGGACTTTGAGAGGTAGTTTTACGCATATAAACAAAATACTGACAGATAAGCGCAAAAATTTAATGCCAAAGCATAATATTGAAAAAAATATTGTACCTTTTTTCCGGACAAAAAAACACCAAATACCTAGTATTTATGAATAGTTAAGTGTGTCGTTTTTGTTTTTTAAAGTTGTGTTTATTTTACATTGCATTCTTTATTCAATTACATGTAAACAAACTATTTTGAAAATTGTAATTGATTAATTTTATATTGATCATTTGTGTTTTTTTGTTATTGTATTATATTCATTAGATTATTAATTTGTTATTCAATTTTTTATCAGTAATATTGGATGAAGTGGGTATTTACATTTTTTCCAGTTTTTAACTTTGATTTTTGAATTATTAACTGCATATTTCTTTGGTTTTAGTGCATATTTTAATGATTTTAAGTGCATATGTGCATGCATATAATCATGTTTTTTTTTGCATATACATCCGCTCCCTACTCATTACATCCGAGATCTAGCTATTTCTGCGATCGTAATAACCAAGTTCCACTGTAATGTATTAAAAAATGTTTAGATATATGCTTCGCTCTGAACGTGCCGTAAGATTATCTAGCGACAATAAAGAATAGCATGCATCGAAGAACAAAATAATGGATATTACTAGATGACTTCCAGAAGACATTAGTTTGCAATGAAATGAACTAATAAAATATAAACTGTCGTTCATATTATCAAGGTATATTTATATTATTTTACAGTAAAGTTCGCAAGTGAGTTTATGACTTAATCGAATCATTACTGTTTATGATTATTCTGACTATCCATAGCATATCAAACGTAATCATAATCGATATCTTTAAAAATTGGTACCCCACATACCAGTGGCTAGAGTTGGGTATTTCCCGAGAAAATCTCAATCCCGAGATTCGGGATTTCCCGAAATGATGAAATTTTGAATTCTCGAAATTCAGAATTTCCAGAAAATAATTCTCGAGAATTCCCGAGATATCAGGAAATTTTAAAAAAAACCTGTAAAAATCCTAAAATCAGTGTAAAAACAGACAAATTCCAAAAATATGACTTTTTTTATTTATTTAAGGCGGCCAATCGGAGACCGACCGTCAAGGTGACTGCTCGTCGATTTGTTTCGTGATGGCGACGGGGGTATTAATTCTTAAATCGTGAAAAGATGACTAAAAACGTTACCCACTTACTTTAAAAAGAAAACATGTCAATGAATATATTATTATTGTTACTAATAGAACATACGTTAAAGTGCCCACCACCACCCGTCATATATGCACAACCGTGGATATGCACGGCCGCTTTCTATGACGCTTTAAACGTGTCTGAAAGAAGTGATTTTAAGTGCTCATTCCGTCCCGAGACGGAGCCGCACGGGACTGATGCTGCAACCATGCACCGTAGTGCTTAAAGAAGAAAGTTAAGAAAGAAAATGTTTGTTTTTGGACTGGCTCTGCTGTCCGCTGACGTTAAGCGCTTTGTGTACCCGCATACTGAGTGTCACGAATTGAAATGGATGAGTCTACAGAAGAGTCGGGACTATCCCGCTCCCCATACGACGCTGCAAATTTCTCAAATGCCGCAAAGTTGGCATCGCTTGCTACCAGATCTCCATGACCAATTGGGCCCGTGTGAGGACGGACCCTGGTAAACAGCTCCGCTCGTTCGAATTCCATAAGCGGGCAATCCCAGAGGATGTGTTCAACATCTTGGTGGTCATGCCCGCAGGTACAACCCGGCCCATCTACTATCAATATATTATACATACACACAGCACATATATTATACATATACATTATACAGATAAATATTTTTCTTAAGAAAGTAGGCTTTAAATAATCGCCTAGTATGGAGTCTTCGCCACTGATAGATACTGATACAGCCAAAAATATCGCATTACAAAAAAATGCTTTTTAGTATGAAACACGTACGAACAATAATTGTTCGTATTTTTCTAATGTCTATTTTCTTCTATCGCCCCCTTATCTGTATTCATCGTCCCCCAATTGCTTATCAGGCTACTACCGCCCCCTGGATCGCTCCAGCTACATGACGATAACGACCACTTTGAGAAACACTGATCTAGACGCATCTCTCGCACGACCACGACAGAAGAAGACTATTATGTATAGCATAGATGGCGAACCTATGGCACGCGAATGTTTTACAAATAAATATATATTATATTAAAATAATTACAAGATAAAAAGAACTTTTTATATACTTACAACGTTTTTAAATTTTCTGTTGAATCATATAAACTTGACTTGACTAGCTTAACGATCAAAAAAATTGTACTTGATAGAAATAATACTGAAATGTCATTTTGACATGTCATATTGATTTCCATAGTAACGCACGTATATATTAATAATTTAGTTGCTAGGACCCCAGACCCCTAGCGACCAATAATGGTGTCGAAATAACTTTTCATAATTAACTGAAAATGAATTCAATTCTACTTAAAGATGGCTAAAAGTATTAAAAAAATGCATTGGCATCGTGTTATTCTAAAGTTTCAAATGTCTAGCTAGTCGGGAAATTAGTTAAAAATCGATCGCAAGATTTGTACCGGATAAAGAACCACCGGACAAATAAGAATACGAGCTAAGAAAAACGTTGTAAAATAATGAGGATTATAGCCAAGCGTATTTTCTTCGGTTTTTAATAATAGTTTTACCAATCGATGCGCAAACGAAACGACGAAATTCATGCTTAAATGACAGATCACATTGTATAAAAAATAGCAGTCAGATAATTAATTACTCTTCAAGAATAAGCATTACGTTTAATTAAAATTGCTTTGGTTTTATGCGTCAGACATTATATTATCTTACTAACCTCATCAGGCGGCGGGGGAAACCGCGTCGCGAAGCTCTGATTTTGATCGATTTACAATCATTTTACAATGCTTGAGACACTGTAGCGAGAGCATGCTTATCTGATCGGAGCAATTCTGGCGTCAATTTGTGCTTAAAGAACCAAACTAACTCACGAGCTCAATTACAATTTTTGAACTTTTTTAATACAATTCTTATAACTATATTTTCCCTATGAAAAACTGCTCGGCACGTCAGACAGTCAAAAAATAATATTTGGGATATTTTGGCACGCGTACGTAAAAAGCTCAGAGTAATAATATAAAGAGAGTGGCTATTGTTAGGCAAAATGAAGCCGTGTTTATTATATTGTAAGCAATTATATTATTATTAACTTAAAACTATGAAACGTTATACCATCATGTTACTTCTCAGTACGGCTACCAAATTTAAACACAGCATAGTTAAACATATTTTCTACTAAATTACCAATAGGTAGGTACCTACTTTATATTTAACACAACAACAATAAATTTTAGCAACACGTGCTCGCAGTTTTTTAATTAATGTAATCAGTAAAACCCATATTTACCGGCGACGTATCCAAAAAATATTTAATTCAGCCGTAGACATTCTATCTTACTCTAAACGCATCCTGCGGAGATATAAAATAAGCGTGCCAACCGCTTTCTCATTCGCACTTATAGTTCGTTTTTGTTCAGCATTGGTAAAAGGGTTAGCCAACCCTGCTGTAAGAATTGACACATATTAATTATTCTGAACTGCTTGTTTACCTTCAGAATAATATAAAAATTAACTATGTACCTATATCGTAGTTCGTAGTGTATTTAAATACAAAAATGTAGAGTTCTTAAAACATCACACTGAAAAGAAACTAATCATACAATAAACATAAAATTTTATATGCCTATAATAAAACAATTACTGTGTTTTTAAAAATTTTAGCAAGGCAAATGTGATAAGAGGAAATCCCTTATCAGGAAAAAAGTGCATCGACGAGGTAGGTGTTTTTATTTCAAACTTCAAACAACTCGAGCTAATAGATTGCAAACATATTAATTTAATATTATTTCGAATATTAGAGGATTAGGCCCGTTTCAGACGGGACACCGGTGTCGCGCTCATATATAATAAGGAGGCCTTTGTATTATGTTTATGAACGCCCCAGAGCTAATGAGTCAACGCGTGTCCGGTTTAACTTTTCCGTCGGCCGCTACATTCTCAAGCCGTCGATACACTTGTTTTTATTACCGCAGCCAGTTTTATGTTCTAATTTATAACGCGAAATTATGCATTGACTCATTAGCTCTGGGGCGTTCATAAACATTATCCAAAGGCCTCTTTATTCGAATACAAAGACCTCCTATATTATATACGAGCGCGACACCGGTGTCCCGTCTGAAACGGGCCTTAGTGTCCTATTGAGAAATTAATGACATTGCACGTAAATCAGCGATTTCCAAACTGGAAGGCGCTGATGGTTGCAAAGGGAGGCGCGAAAAGTTCATCACAATTAATTTAGCCACAGGTTTGCAGTTCGCAAATGCATAGTTTATAAAACGGCCGCTAATTATAAACTACATAAAAAAGAGTCCTATAAAAGGTTGTTTGCAAATCTGTCTGAAAATGTGGAGACTAATTTTGTAATACCTCACTTCAATACAATTGTAAAGCGCGCTGGCTATCTCGTGAAATGAAAATAATGATGTTGAAATTTGAGGCAAATTTGTTTAGGATCGATAATTTTGTTGTTAAACTCGTCTATTTGGTTTACATTTAAAGGACATTGCAAGGACCACTAATGCATTCACTGATTTAAAAAGACAT
The DNA here is from genome assembly GCF_057557595.1 of Rhyacophila brunnea. Lineage (NCBI taxonomy): Eukaryota > Metazoa > Arthropoda > Insecta > Trichoptera > Rhyacophilidae > Rhyacophila > Rhyacophila brunnea. The sequence goes on along the minus strand of NW_028232904.1, from coordinate 8,766,670 downwards.
AGTGAAGACATTCATAAAAAATTGGAACTTTGGAAAAAATAAGTTCAGCATGTTTCCACTTTTAAATGATTTCTGCGCCAGATATGTTGAAGCAAACAAAAATCTATTTACTGAGTTCTTGGTTAGTTTGCTAATGCACTTTTTACAAATATGTGGTTGTGCTTTGCAATTTGACGTGATACCTATATGATGGTTGATATACTTAAATGACAACTCACGTGTTTTATTTTATTAAACACTACATTAGAGCACCACACTGCCCTTAACCTCAGCGATAGGTAGGTGGGCCCGCCAAAGATCCTGGCCTGGAGACCCGTTTCAGGATGTGGGGCCCATGATAGAATCCATCATGAACGATGATGAATTTGGATTGACTACTTGATTGTGTTAATAAACAAGCACATTCATCGCATGAAAAACAAATTAATTTAAAAATTAATATAATATAAGTAGAAAAACCTTGATTATTTTTGTAATTTTTTATTTTTTATTTTTACTTTAGTACATTGTTGACTATTTAAACAGGTGTCTGTATTATTTAATGAAATACAGGGGGGGGAGGCGCCAAGGTTAGATTTATTTTTAAAGGGAGGCGTAGTAACATAATGTTTGTAAACCAGTGACGTAAATAATCAGGTACAGAGTATAGGTACGTTTTATCACTTTGCACTTTTTACTACACTGATTCGCCTCTTTGCCTAATTACCTCGCATAAAATGAGATCAAACGATAGTCACTTGCATTAAGTAAATAAATAGATAATGTAATTATGTTAAACCTTCTTCCTGGTAAAATCGAGCTTCAATATTGGGACCATACCTAAATAAGATGTCATATCTAATATATAAAAATTAATATTTGTTTGTTTGTTCGTATTGTATGCACTGCCATACCGTTCATCCGATTGCGATAAAACTTTGTTAACTTATTGCTTGCACTTCCGTGAAGAGTATATGCTATATCTTATATATAAAAATGAATGTCTGTCTGTCTGTATGCCTGTTTGTCTGTCTGTCTTTCTGTATGTCCCCTATGCGTTCCTATACCATTCATCCGATTGCGATGGAATTTTGGTAAATGATTGTATGCACACCCGCAAAGGTTTCTGAATTAGAAAAACCATCTTCTTCTACTTCTCCTTCATTATATCTTTTTTTATTCGTATGGTTCCTATACCATTCATCCGATTGCGATGAAACCTTCGTCAGTTGTTGTGGTAACACCCGCAAAGGTTTCTGAATAAGTAAAACTATCTTCTTCTTCTTCTTCTTCATCATTCTATCTTCTTTTATTTGTATGGTCCCTATACCATTCATCCGATCATATAAAAATGAATGTCTGTATGCCTGTTTGTCTGTCTGTCCCGTATGCGTTCCTATACCATTCATCCGATTGCGATGGAATTTCGGTAAATGATTGTATGCACACCCGCAAAGGTTTCTGAATTAGAAAAACCATCTTCTTCTACTTCTCTTTCATTATATCTTCTTTTATTCGCACGGTTCCTATACCATTCATCCGATTGCGATGAAACCTTCGTCAGTTGTTGTGGTAACACCCGCAAAGGTTTCTGAATAAGTACAACCATCTTCTTCTTCATCTTCTTCATCATCATTCTATCTTATTTTATTTGTATGGTCCCTATACCATTCATCCGATTGCGATGAATCTTTCGTTAGTGGTTGTGCCAATACCTGCGAAGGTTTCTGAATTAGTACAACCATCTTCTTCTTCTTCTTCATTATATCTTATGGTTCCTATACTTTATACATTATTCTTTATACTTTATACATTATTCGTATGGTTCCTATACCATTCATCCGATTGCGATGAAACCTTCGTCAGTTATTGTGGTAACACCCGCAAAGGTTTCTCAATAAGTACAACCATCTTCTTCTTCTTTATCATTCTATCTTCTTTTATTCGTACGGTTCCTATACCATTCATCCGATTGCGATGAAACCTTCGTCAGTTGTTGTGGTAACACACACAAAGGTTTATGAATAAGAACAACCATCTTCTTCTTCTTCTTCATCATCATTATATCTTCTTTTATTTGTATGGTCCCTATACCATTCATCCGATTATCTTTCGTTAGTGGTTGTGCCAATACCTGCGAAGGTTTCTGAATTAGTACAACCATATTCTTCTGCTTCTTCATTATATCTTATGGTTCCTATACTTTATACATTATTCTTTATACTTTATACATTATTCGTATGGTTCCTATACCATTCATCCGATTGCGATGAAACCTTCGCCAGTTGTTGTGTTAACACCCGCAAAGGTTTCTCAATAAGTACAACCATCTTCTTTTTCTTCATTATATCTTCTTTTATTCGTATGGTTCCTATACCATTCATCCGATTGCGATGAAACCTTCGTCAGTTGTTGTGACACCCGCAAAGGTTTCTGAATAAGTACGACTATCTTCTTCTTCTTCTTCATCATTTTATCTTCTTTTATTTGTATGGTCCCTATACCATTCATCCGATTGCGATGACACTTTCGTTAGTGGTTGTGCCAACACCTGCGAAGGTTTCTGAATTAGTAAAACCATCTTCTTCTTCTTCTTCATTATATCTTATGGTTCCTATACTTTATACATTATTCGTATGGTTCCTATACCATTCATCCGATTGCGATGAAACCTTCTTCAGTTGTTGTGGTAACACCCACAAAGGTTTCTGAATAAGTACAACCATCTTCTTCTTCTTCTTCTTCTTCATCATCATTCTATCTTCTTTTATTTGTATGGTCCCTATACCATTCATCCGATTGCGATGAAACTTTCGTTAGTGGTTGTGCCAACACCTGCGAAGGTTTCTGAATTAGTACAACCATCTTCTTCTTCTTCTTCTTCTTCATTATATCTTCTTTTATTCGTATGGTTCCTATACTATTCATCCGATTGCGATGAAACCTTCGTCAGTTGTTGTGGTAACACCCGCAAAGGTTTCTGAATTAGTACAACCATCTTCTTCTTTTATTTTATATTCTTCTATTCGTATGCGATTCTATTCCATTCATCCGATTGCAATAAAACTTTCGTCAATAATTGTGCCAAAACCCGCAAAGGTTTCTGAATTAGAATAACCATCTCCTTCTTCTATTTTATCTTCTTCTATTCGCAATGAAACTTTGGTGAGTTGTCGTGCGCATGCCCACGAAGATTTCTGAATTAGAAAATCATCTTCTTCTTCTATTCGTATGCGTTCCTATAACATTCATCCGATTGCGATGAAACTTTTGTCAGTTGTTGTGCGCACACCTGCGAAGGTTTCTAAATTAGTATTATATAAAATACAACGTTTATTGTTTGTTTGTTCCATGCAATTTTGATTTTTTTTACTACATACATTAATAGCGTTTGCATATTTTGGATTCGATTTTAATTTAGTGGTCTTTTGTTTGACCTTTACTCCTATTAGAATTATTTTCATATTGCCATATTGTATAACACAAATATTTTAATGTTAAAAAAATAATTACCTCTTATTGTTTTTTTTAAATATCTAAGATAAATATAACCACGAATCGACCCTGTGCGGAGTTTAAGTTATACACGTTTATATTTTTATAAAAATCGATGTCTTTTAAAATAAATATAAAAAATATTAAAACTATGAATCAGTCAAAAATCTCTTGGGTACAGTATAGAAAACTTAATAAACTAAATTTTAATAATTAATATGACCATAAAATATATGTAATAATAATTACAAGATAAAAAGAACTTTTTATATACAACGTTTTTAAATTTTCTGTTGAATCATATTATAAACTTGTAAATAAAATTGTGTCATATTGATTTCCATAGTAACGCACGTATATATTAATAATTTAGTTGCTAGGACCCCAGACACCTAGCAAACAACAATGATGTCGAAATAACTTTTCATACAAAACAGAATTAACTGAAAATGAATTCAATTCTACTTAAAGATGGCTAGAAGTATTAAAAAATGTATTGGTATCATGTTCTGATACATTCTAAAAGTTTCGGATGTCTAGCTAGTCGCGAAGTTAATTAAAAATCGATTGCAAGATTTGTACCGGACAAAGAACCACCGGACAAATAAGAATACGAGCTAAGAAAAACGTTGTAAAATAATACTATGGGGTCCTTTGACAAATTCACATTTTTTTTACAATTTTTATTTACTTCTTTTTTATAATTCGTTTACAATATCTTTGACTTAAAATAAAAAATAGTTTTCTTTTTAATGTTTTCAGATACCTACATATTTATTAATGAATACTGTTGAAATTGTAAATTATCAAAAAAATGTCTCAAATTGTAAGCTTCGTATTTTTCCGCTGGGTGCCTCTGGTAGGTAAAGACATCGCCTTAAAATGTGTGGTTTTTACATGCATCAACATTTTTTTTCCATTTTTGCACTTTTTCCGATTAGCGAAAGCAAAGGTATTGACTTCGTTATTGGTAGAATAAGTAAATTATTTACTTGCAATTTTATTTTCACAAAATCCAGCGTTTTTCCTGCCAAATAGCTTTGTTTTAATACCCCACCCCGTCCGGTATGTTTTTGTCAACGACAGTTTGAAACACTGGTGATTGTATACTTTCAGGCAGTGTTGCCAATCGTACTATAATTATAGTACTTGTACTATAATTTTGTTCCGCGTACTATGTACGATATAAAACAGGTATAGTACGCCCAAAATACTATAATATTGAATATCGGAAAAAATATGTAAAACGTACTAATATTTCCGTTGGATAAATTGGTGCGAAGTACTATAATTTCGCAATACAAGAAGATTTGGAGAACTTTGCTCGAAAAACATAAAAAAAAATCTTGAATTCTTCGGTTAGCATTTTTGGTAGTAGTTTCTCAAAATCTCCGTTATTTTTTTCTGAGAAAGAAAAAACCTATACATTTTCAACAGATGACAACGCGTACTATATTTTTTCCTCAAATACTATAATTTTGGAGGCTCTGTACTATAATTCCACTTTGAAAAGATGGTAACACTGCTCTCAGGGGCATTTAAAAGTACGTAGATAATAATATAATATATCCAACTAACCAGTAAATGACGCGTTCCGCATATACCTATCATGCGTTCACACTGACGCAAAACTAACCTATCTGGTTATCAGACATAAATAAAATATATTCCACTGACGCACAGGGAAGGAAATTCGTTGAATTTTTATAATAATAATGATTACTAGATTAGTAACATGTAGGTAAATAATACTTATAGATTTGCCAGATTTGAATACACCTGTATACACATGCGGTCTAAGATTTTGCTTACAGTGGATTCAAACGTCAATTGCCACATTGGATATAAATATGAGGGGAGTTCCATAAGTTCGCGGAATGGTGGTGAAAGTAGCAAGCATTGGCGTTAAAATTATTATTTTTTATTGCTAGGTAATCCTTTTTAGGTATACTTGTGCAATTTCAAGTTGATTGTTCCCAGGGAACTCAGAAATAATGGGAACTGAAATACACAATGGGTAAGGCGATAGCAGGTAACCGACTCGAGTAAGGAAGAATCCGGGTTAAGCTTACACACGTGTCTAGAATCCGGTTTACATTGAATACTGAAAACTGCTCTCGGTTTATGCATGTACGCTCATTTAATGTTGGTCTATTACACACACTATTGCACGTGCATAGTGCGTGCTTCGTTTTCGTAGGACACTCACAAATTCAAAAACCTGCTTCACCATGCGGCGTATTGAATATAGCCTATCGGTATTCTATTTATTATCTGTTCTGTGATTGTTCCCTTAAATCGCTTCCAATATTCAAAAGAACAAATGCAAATCTATGATAATTTCAAAAATGTCAAATATTAATATAAATAATAACATATTAAGGCTATACTTCAGCTGGGGCACGGTCTAAAACGATCGTGACTACGATACGCGAAGATTGTGCAAACGACGCGTGCAGAACAAAACATAATTTGTCATAAAAATTCAACATGCGTCCATTTAATGTTATGTTAATTTTTCTATCACTAATAATAATAATATATTCATTGACATGTTTTCTTTTTCAAGTAAATGGGTAACGTTTTGTTGTCATCTTTACATGATTTAAGAATTAATTCCCCCAACGCCATTACAAAACAAATTGACGTGTCCATAGCTCGACTTTCGCTCTCCGATCGGCAGCGAATCCGAAATTTCGTCGCACCTATAGTTGAAAATTATTTGCCGTTTCACTGAATTATGCTCTTAACAAAATTGTTACGGAAGATGAAGCGTGGGTTCATCATTATGACTCTGAGTTAAAACAGGAGTCCATGCAGTGGCATAAAAAGGATGGTTCAGCCCCCAAGCAGTTTAAGGTCGTACCATCGGCTGGGAAGGTAAGCCGGCTCTCACATCAAAACTCGTCTCGCGTGCAGAACAAACCATCCGAGAACTGAGATCCAGTGTTGCTTCTGAAGACCGCGCACATCTACTTAGCGAGTCGCGCGTAGTCTTCGAAACGTATACATATCGAATGTAGATAGGAAAAAGGGCGTAACCCCCAGTTTTTTAAAAATAGGTTTAATTGGATAATAGCGTTGTACACGACTAAATACACGCTATGTCTAACGGATGTAAGCTGCAAATGCTGAATTATTATCTAAATTTAGCTGACAATTTTTAAACAAAGAAGGAAGTAAAGTGGGAAAAACGACTTAACCAGAATTTTTGTTGGTTTTTATTTAATTAACTCAATAATATTAATATCAGATTTGTAGTATAAAAGTATAAAAACAAAATTACATATTAATAATCACAGTTATGTCTACTTTGTATTTTAACTTTGACCGAAAACCATAACAAAAACGTTTTTGTGCCTTCTGTAAAATGTGATTTGTGTGGATTACGTCCTGTTTCCGTAAGCCGGCATAGGAGTGACCAATTCGTAGGTGTTTGTATGTGACTTCAACTCTTCGACTAGGAGCCCGAGAAGGATGCAACTTGTCGATTGCAACAACAGATGTTTTTTTCAAACGGAACAGTTGCATTCGACCAATCTGCGGAGCTCCATTTGGCAACGTGTGTTTTGTTGTTTGTGTTGAATAAGAATGACGTCACATAGACGTATTCGACACGTTTTAGACGAGACGAGTTTTGACGTGAGAGCCGGCTAACGGCAACAGTGTTTTGGGATTCACAAGGAATCTTAATAATAGATAGGTATAAACAAAAAGGCACCAACATCACGGGACAGTACTACGCTATTATTAAAAGAAAAACTATTAAACTAAAAAGGAGGGGTAAAAAAAACAAAAGGCGTGTTCTTACTTCATGACAACGCACCTGTTCACAAGGCTCAAATTGCAATGGCTGCTATGAAAAAAATGCGGATTCCAGGAATTGCCTCATCCACCTTACATTCCTCATCTGGCACCTAGTGATTATTACCTGTTTCCAAATTTGAATAAAGACTTACGTGGAAAACACTTTGATGATAATAAGTCCCTGCAGGTAGCCGTAAACGAGCATTTTGAAGGCAAAACGGAAAATTATTTAAGTATATGGAGGTTTCGAAAAAATATTCGATTATATCGAAGAAGTGCATTCATTAAGATTATATTGAAAAATTCCGCGAACTTATGGAACTCCCTCGTAATATAACATATCATAAAAGATTTTTGGGTCATTACTGAGTGTTCCAGTGGCAAAGAGACTATTCTAGGCGATTATTTAAAATCTACCTTCTAAAGAAAAATATTTTTAAATTGCATATTGACGTATATTTTATATAAACACTTGATTATTAAATTTTATATTCTATAAAAATAATTTTATTTACCAACGACAGTTGTACCAAATTGTTGTTGGAATGTATAAAGTATCTATACTTGTTACAAACCAATCTGCAAAGGTTTAAAAAATATACAACAGCGCGCCATCTGTCTTGACGTAAATAAATGTCGGATTAAGGAATTGTGATATTTTTTCGTATGGACTTTACCAAAATTTTCCGTAGAGGTACGTGCATCTAAGTATGTTTTCTCTCACCTTACCTATTTTAATACGCCTTCTGTGTCCCGCTCTTACACATGTATATACGTTTCCTCTCATGCGTTACAGACAGACAGATAAATCAAAGCAAATATTATATAACGTCAACTCCTGATAATAAAGCAATGAAAAAATATCATAATATAGCCCAGCGATTTCCAAACTGGGAGGCGCGGAGTATTGCAAAGGGAGGCGCGAAAAGTTTTACACAAATGTAGCCACAGGATTGCAGCTTGCAAATGCATAGTTTATAAAGAGCCCAAATTGAATCCAATAGTTTAAAAAAAGTCCCTATTTGATGATTGCTATAGGTACTTAAATGATAACTCCCGTGTATAATTTAGGAAACACTACTTTAGCGCACCACACTGCCCTTTACCTCAGCGATAGGTAGGTGGGCCCGCCAAATATCTTGGCCTGGGGGCCCGCATCAGGATCTGGGGCCCATGATAGAATCCATTTCCTCTAAACCTCGTTCAATTTTTTCGCTTAATTATTAGAAATAATATAATATTTTGTCAAGAAAAGCAATGCAAGTTGTAAGTAAAGTACGTACTGCTATACCATTCGTAACATCATATTTTTATGCGAAATAGGATTTTCTGCATTAGCTGCAATGAAATCCAAAAATCGACCCCGTTTAGTGGAAAAGAGCACTCTGTGCTAAGAAACAAGCACATCCATCGCATGAAAAACAAATTAATTTAAAAATTAATATAATAAAAGTACATAGTAAAATCTTGTTTATTTTTATACTAAATTAAGTTTTTTTGTATTAAGTAGTATATTTTTGGCAATTTAAAAAGATGTCTGTATTATTTAATGAAACAAAGGGGGGGAGGCGCCAAGATTAGATTTTTTTTAAGGGAGGCGTAGTAACATAAAGTTTGGAAACCACTGATATAACCCGTGATGAAACGTCAGTTATTAATTTAGTATTAATATGGCATAACGTTTCAATGTATATTACCATCAATAAATTAGTCTCAATAAAACAGCGCCATTGTCTACTATAGAACAGAGATTCTCAATATATTTGCAGATAAATAGTAGGTAATCAGATGTTACCATATACTTACCCATGTGATAAAACTATTTATTTTTTCGTTTGATGAATAAAATTGCATTACATATTATTTACCTTCATGTCTGTCATTCTGTATTAAGAGAGTTACCAGCGACAGACAGGTCAACCAGGGAACTCAGAAATAATGGGAACTGAAATACCTAACGGGTAAGGAGAAGCAGGCAACCGATCTCGAGTAAGGTAGAATAAGAGATACATTTATACAGTGACGTCCCTGGACAAAATGCCGCCCCTAGGCAGTGCCAAAATGCCGCCACATTTTTTTATACAGTACGTTTTATCATCCTGTCATGACTCCAATATCTAAGAAATGTGTTGTATGTATACATTACTAACAAGATATTATAAATACCACTAAATCTAATTTAAATGCCATCTCTAGTTCAATAGACATCGCGAACCCGACAAAAAAATAAAGTCCTGTTACAACTTTTATAGTACCTACCTAATTATTACATTTTGCTTCCAACAAGTGAGCTGAATTTTTTAATGGAAAGATATTTCGTAAAAGTAATCGATTGCCAAAGTAGCTTGATTTGGAAGAACGCTGATGAGTAGGTATTAAAATTGACCAATAGTTAAAATTTGTCGCAATTAGTATGTCACGCCGTAGCATATTGGTTAAATGCGACGGATGGGGCGTAAACCCGGGTGATACGGGGTTCGATTCCCCGTCTCGGTGGCTTACTTTTTTCAAAAAAGATTTTTTTCTATTGGTTATACTATCGTCACTGTTCTGGCAGAAGACACTAATTCGAAAAAAGACATATTGAGTTAGTTATACCAAAATGTTCCTTATTTCAATCTTTACCGTCTGGAAACCTTCTTAATAAATAAACAGTCTTAATTTTAAAGTCATCCTTTTTGCGATTACTTAATAAAGTCACACGATAGACCATTTCAAACATTTTAAAAACTTCAAAGTGAAATTACTCAAAACTAGTATTCTCCAGTTAGTGTGTTCTGCCAGAACAGAGACGATATACTCTCTCAGAACGTGTTTGTCAAAATTATGTATTTTTAATAATTAGAATGATACATTCTTAAAATCTTGTGAATTATTCGTTGAATAAAAGATATAGTTAATTATAAATAAATTCGTACGAGGGTGGGTCAATAAGTCCTTAGAAAAGCCGACAGGTGGCGCGACTAGTACTGTAAGCGGTTTGTTTTCATGCAGCGGCACTACCGATTCAGTATGCTGCGAAGTTTCAATCAGATTGGTCGGGTTGTTGTGTGTTTCTCGTACATTTAAAAAAAAAAATTGCTTGTGGAAAATGGAAAAATGGAAAATGGAGAAAATTGAGTTTAGAGCTGTTATTAAACATTTTAATATAAAAGGGTTAACAGCAAAGGAAATAAAAAATGAGTTGGATTTAGTTCACGGCATATCTGCTCCTTCACTTGCAACTATTTATAACTGGTTAAATGAATTTAAACGTGGTCGTACATCAACAAAGGATGAACCACGCTCAAGACGTCCTGTAGAGGTGACTACACCAGAAATGATCAATAAAATCCACGATATGGTGTTAAGTGACCGAAGATTAAAGTTGAGTGAGATAATTGAGGTTACAGGGATCTCAAAAGGTAGCGTCATTTCTATTTTACATGACAAATTGGGCATGAAAAATATTTCTGCAAGATGGGTGCCGCGTTTGCTCATAGTCGACAATAAACGCAATAGGGTGGTGGCCTCTAAAGCCCTGTTGTCGCTCATGCAACGCAATCCGGATGAATTTTTTCGTCGCTTTTTGACTGTAGATGAAACATGGATACACCACTATACTCCCGAGACGAAAGAACAGTCAAAGCAGTGGATTGCGAAGGCAAACCATGTCCAAAGAAGGCGAAAACCGTAAAATCAGCTGGTAAGGTTATGGCTACTGTATTTTGGGATGCACGTGAAATTATTTTCGTTGACTATTTGGAAAAAGGAAAAACAATAACAGGGGATTATTATGCATCTTTATTGGACCAGCTAAAAAACAAAATTGAAGAAAAACGGCCTCATTTAAACAGGAAAAAAATCCTCTTTCATCAGGACAATGCCCGTGTTCACACATGTTTACGATCAATGGCTAAAATTGAAGAATTGAAGTTCGAATTGGTCAACCACCCACCGTATTCGCCAGATTTAGCCCCCAGTGACTTTTTCCTTTTCCCAAACTTAAAAAAATGGCTAAGTGGACAACGTTTTTTTTTCAAATGAAGAAGTCATCGATCGGACAAATGCTTATTTTGAGGACCTTCCGAAAACTTATTTTTCTGACGGTTTAAAAAAAATTGAGAAACGTCTAACCAAGTGTATTGAGCTCCAAGGAGATTATGTTGAGAAATAAAAAAAAAATACAAAAATAAAAACTGTTTTAATGCTTTTTTCTAAGGAATTATTGACCCACCCTCGTAGTATATTCTTGGGTTTTCACCGTGTCTCCTTCTTCCTTCTTTACTCGACGTTTCGGGCTCGTTGCAGAGGCCATTATCAAGAGATATGTTTTATGATGAAATGTAGTGTATGTATGCGACATACGACACTACATTTCATCATAAAACATATCTCTTGATAATGGCCTCTGCAACGAGCCCGAAACGTCGAGTAAAGAAGGAAGGAGACACGGTGAAAACCCAAGAATATACTACGATACAAAACAACCGTGAAAGCCTCAAACATTATATTAATAAATTGTATTATTTTCGTTCCTGGGGGGGGAAGGTCCGGACTCGAAAACTTCCCCTTGTGTAGGCGACGCGCCTGCTACCTCAACTCTACCAATGAAAACATCATCATCAGCCTTAATCTACCCACTGCTGGATGGAGGCCTCTTCAAGCTGCTTCCACTTCTCTCGGTCCTGTGCGTTGCGTTGCCACGTACTTCCGCAGAACTTATCATTCCATCGATCCAGCGACCGCTAGGTCTATCTTGCGGACGTTTTGTACCTCTTCGATACCACTGGATGACAAAATTTGTCTTAACGATTGTCTCTTCTTCGAGTTATGTGTCCAGCCCATTTCTATTTGAAGCTTTTAATGAACTCTATTACATCGCAAACCCTTGTCTGCTTCCTTATCCACTCATTCCTATTTTTGTCCTTTCGCGTTATGCCAGCATGCACCTCTCCATACCACGTTATGCTACTCTATTTCTGGATCTCTCTTTTGCTTAAGGTCCATGTTTCGCACGCATGTAAAGCTAGGTTGGAGTGCTTTTGGCCCAATGACATTATTAATGGACAACTCACTCAATACAGTAGCTAGCAAGTAAATTCGCACATGTATAGGTGACGTCACGCAATTTCCATTATGCGATACCACGCATCGGGAATTTATTGCAATATCACCTTTATTGTAATGGCGTTAGAACAGTGTTTCTAGAGCGAACCCGTTCGAACCGAACCATTCGGCAGACACGACAAAAAGCATCGGGAATTTATAGCAATATCACCTTTATTGTAATGGCGTTAGAACAGATTATGCCATTCGGCAGACCCGACATAAAAGTGAGTGTCATTTTTGTTTCCAGATGCTTCGTCCGTATTAATGTCATTGTTTTGGCCACCTGAATAATGTCTTCAAAAGTGACCTTCCACTGTGCCTAAAGCGAAAAGTGTTCAACCAGTGTGTGCTTCCCGTATTGATAACATACTTGGTAAAATAACGAAAAATCTTATATTTTATAACACTGGTCAAAATAAATGATTCAGAATTAGAATGGTTAGTCATTATGACGTCTAATCAACATGAATAAACCACAATTGCATTGCATGACGCCTTTTAGTGATATTCTTTATGTAGGTAGGTATCTTACCATCATCATGTGACATTGACTTCTCCCAGAATGGTTTTAAATATTATGTAGTTCAGTGGTGGCTAACATAATATGGCACGCGTTTGAAGAGAGAAAAAATACCTATTAAAATAATAAATGACATCGCATTGTATAAAAAATAGCAGGCAAATACTCTTCAAGAATAAGCTTTACGTTTAATGTAAATATATAATTGCATCGGTCTGTCCTTACGATTAATGCGTCATATATAATATTATCGCACTAACTTGATCAGGCGGCGGGGGAAGCTCTGATTTTGATGGTTTTATAATGTATCAGACCACTGTAGCGAGAGAATGCCTCACCTGATCGGAGCGATTCTGGTGTCAATTTATACGTAAAGAACCAAAATAAGTAATACAATAACAAATTTCATTTCAACCCACAAAAGTTGCTGCATCAAATAACAAAAACTTGGTGGAGCAAGTAGTAGTAATTCTGGCAGACTTCAAATTGCAGTTTCAAAATTGGTGGACCGAAATGTATGGCGTAATTGAAAAAATTAATAAAGCTATATGTGTGCTATGTTCTGTAAGTGGTATCTTGAACATCGTCATCTTTGAAGTTATACTTCTTTAGGCGCGTTTGTAAAATCAGATGTGAGTGTATCTTATTTTTTCACACAAAAATAAACTCACTCAATTGGATTCGAACCACCGATTGTTCGCTTATCAGCCGAACGTACTATCATTACGCCACAGTATGATACTCCAATCGTGACGATTATACAGTATAATATGATAGTTAAGAATTGTTCCGTTGTCTAGGCAGCGAATTTATTATACAGTATAATATTATAGTTTAGAATTGTTTCGTTGTCTAGGCAGCGAATTTATTATACAGTATAATATTATAGTTTAGAATTGTTTCGTTGCCTAGGCAGGCTAGGAATTAATTATTGTCGGACATATGCAATTCCTTACGTAAACAAACTATTAAACGTCATAGTGGCAGTTGTTACTTCAAAAATAAAAACAACTATAAATAATTATATAATTTAGTAATATAAGTTAAAGTGTATAAAAATAAACCAAGGGCGTTCCAATGAGCGATCCTTTTTCTTGAGTGTGTAATTTAACAAGATAATTAAGAGCTAGTCGAAGAATCTAGGTTATCAAAAATTTTGTTTTTGTTTTGTTACGCCAAAGAAGTATAACTTCTAACGCGCAAACATAAGTACACACACCGATTTTTTTAATAGAAATTTTACAAACAATTTTTTCCCATAACTGCTCGGCACGTCAGACAGTTGAAAAATAATATTTGGGAAATTTTAGCAGGCGTACGTCAAAAAGGTTCGCCAACCCTGTCAAATGACATTGAATTCTCCCAGAATGGTTTTAAATAATTATTATGTAGGTAGGCCGTACGCTTACAATACTAGTATAAGAACTTCAAAGAGATTGATAAATATTATGTCACCATCATCTCAGTCATTCTCAATTCACTGCTGGATGAACCGTGATGATGGATCGTGCAGTGTTGCCGACTTTCAAGTCGTCGGCTTAATTCTAACATATCGTAAATCAGTTTAACCTAAGTGTTCAGGAGGCAGTTAAAACTAAATATTTCAACTTACGGAATCAAATACATATACTTTTTTTTTTGTAGGATAATCTTTCACTATTCTGAATTATACTTTAAACAAAATATTTAATAATTTTTAAATTATAATGTATCTACAGGACTTACATGTTATTAGAACTATCAAGCGTATGAGTTACGTGTTATTATCGAGTCAAACGCAGCTAACAAACTTGCAAACTTATGACTCTTGACTATGACTTATGACGTATAACTCGCTTGAAAACTTATGACTTATGACATACGTGATGTTCGACTGGCTGTCGAGACACATAAACACAGATCATATAGACCATAGATAATATACGACACTACTGAGATACGTTATGTTAGTTTACAATGTTTACATGATTCTATCTCCCTTCCACTTGCATATTTGGATATAAAACGAATGAAATAGATGCGTTATCATACTTGTAAATCGAAATCACCAAAACATGAAATCTGAAGAAAAATGACTTACGATATGTTAGTATTAAGCCGACGAAGTACGAAAACCCCCAAAAAAAATAAATAATCGGTGTGTGTACTTAGAAGTTAGAAGTTTGGCGTAACAAAACAAAAAACTTATCTTTGCCATAAAGCGGTTATAATCGATTCAGAAGTGCCCATGATGAATTAATAAAAAATCAAATTTTATTGGCGTGTTATTATGATTATATTCATTTCGGTCTCAAGGGTATTTCATCGATATAGATACCGTCAGCAATAATATTATGTATGCGAATAAATAATATTATTGCAGAATGTAACTACTTTGGAAGAAAAAATCTCAAAACCTGTAACCTATAACCTATTTTCGTTAACAATAATAATTTATTACAAATCAAAAGTAAAACATAGCCTATGCCCTATTTAATGGTTTAACTGAAATGTGATATTGGCTTTTGTGATAAAACATATTAATTATTATTGTCTTCAATTATTATAAGCCGCTAATAAATAAATTGACATGGGATATGCGACAAATATTATCCTAAACTGTAAAAATATGTATTTTTGTGTATGAAGTGTCTAAATATTGTAAATTTGCAACATACCATTGTTTGAATTATTTACCAACTCAACATTCACAAAATTTCTTTATTTATTGATATATAATTTTACTTATTAATTTTAATAATAAATTGTGTTGCATCGGCGCGCGCAGCTTCCGTCACATCGGCGTCACGTCACGCCAAAAATACACTCTGATCTGTTTTCCCAAACGCGCCAAAAGAAGTATAACTTCAAAAATCGCTGGTCTAAAGCAGGGTTTCGAACCGGAACTGAACCGAAAACCGGAACCGAACCGAAAAAAAATCAATATTTTTTTTCGGTTCGGTACATGTAAGATTGTTGTTTTTCATTATGAAATATTATGTGTGTCAAATTCGAGGCGCAAAGAAATCATTCACGATCATGTGACGCATCTCGACGTAATTCTCATAATTTATAATATATTAAAAAAAATATATGGCTACGGCCGTGCGGTGCAGCATAACCATTGGGTTCGGAGCGTGGCGCCGGGCTATCATACACGTACCATAAAATGTTCTAAATTATTGTAGAAAATATTTATTTAATCTCAAGAGTAATGATAATGATATATAGAGACTGTCTATTTTTCGGCAAAATGAAGTCGTGTTTCTAGCGTATAACGCACAGTAGAACAACGATTTTATTAGTCATCTGTTATCAGTACAAAAACTCACAGCAATAAAGTATTCGGCGAACTGTATACGTACAATTTATCAGACACGGCCATTGCCCACTGAAGAAGGTAGCCAATACATTACACGACTAGTCCTAATTTTCGCCCCTCCTGTTGTCTATAGATGACCTGTCATTGTTCTCAGAAATGCTCAGGTCGGTCCAACCAGCTGTTGGACCCATCGGCCCGTCCGACCTGGTTGCTACTAAGGCCAATTACCTTGCTTTCAAAAAATTTGCGGCGTCTTACTACGGGCGTGAAGATCTCTTCACATAAATTTTTGCTGCCTGTATGATTAGCTTCGTTCTTTAATTTAAAAAAACAAGTAGGTTCATTTTCTTTTTAGTAATTTCCATGTGCTTTTTCTCTCCCTGGCACTTTGCATTAGAGTAAACTCAGTCAGAGCTCACTTTGAGCGTAGCAACCTAAGTCTTGGGCATCTTCTTCCAGGACACTCCCAGGCCAATTCTTAGATGCTTCACATCACCAATTGACGGGTCCCGTGATACTCTCGATTAAGACCGAGGGTGGTACGGGGCGGGTTTGGTGGAGGGACTTTAACTTCAATGTCTGTAGACTCCTCATACTGACGCGTCTGTCGTGTTCACTTGTCGGAGTATTTCTTACAAATTATTTTAACGTATCTTGGAGACCTTGGAGTTAATCTGATTTAGTGGTTATGTGTTATTAATAATTGGAAGTGACGATCAAAGTAAGTAAACTTCTTCTGTGTATAATAATATAATAATACACTAGGACGTTTGTCAATGTGACAGTCGATTCTAAACGACAATAACTAATAACTTAGTTATACTCTTCAGTCATTATAGAATACCAAACTCTGCTTGCAAGTACGTTATCAATAAATAGTATGGCAGTGGACCACTCGTTGCTTGTGCAAAAAGTTATGTTCAGGCTTTATTAATCTAAAGATGGCGGTGACACGGCCCATTTGAATAGGTTATATATCAGGGTTTACGAACCTTTTTACATACGCGTGCCAAAATTTCCCAAATATAATTTTTTGACGTGTGACGTGACGAACAATTCTAGTAAAAATGATCAAAAACTATAATTGAACGTAGTTATGCAGAATGTAGCCAGTCCACAATAATGTCAAGCTGAGATAATGACACTTTAGTAACAACATGATTATTAAAAATATATGTAAAATTGTAAACAGTATTTTATTTCAAGAATATTTTTTTTGCGGCTTGGCTATATTCAGCAGAATGTAGAGAAAACCTTCTCGCACCTGATATATATCATATCTCATTTTTTTTATTTTTTGTGGACTGGCTACTTTCTGCATAACAATGTCCAATTGAGTTCTTGAGTATTCTTGCCGTATTACTTAGTTTGGTTCTTTACACACAAATTGACACCAGAATTCCTCCGATCAAATGAGACATTCTCTCGCTACAGCATGGAGAATGCAGTAGATTGTAAATATGTAAATCGATCAAAATCAGAGGTTAACGGCGTGGCTTCCCCCGCCGCCTAGTGAGGTCAGTGCGATAATATTATTTGTGACGCATAAAATCTAAGGACCGACCAATGCAATTTACATCAAACGTAATGCTTATGCTTGAAGACTATCTGCCCGGTATTTTTTTGTTATTAAATATTTGTAGAAATATTATTATAAACCAAAGAAAATACGTATGGCTATGTCGTCATTGTTTTTTTTAATATTATATAGGTAATACGACTGTCAAACTTTTTTTATAAAAAAATATATTTTTTTAAATTATATCCAATTTGTTATTCTTCATCTTCAACATAAAATATTCGCGTGCCATGCAAAATCAGGGGCCCTATGTTAGAACTTGCGAGTGCAAGCTTCCCGGTCGACATGACGTCATATGACATGATTGTGACGTACTACCGGAGTGATAATAGCACTCGAGAAAATCACGCTACTCAGACAGCGGCGCTATTCATTGTCACCATACACATATAGGTGTTTCATCGTAATAATTATCTACGGTGAGCACTGCGCGCGGGCGGCATGCCTGCTGCACCACGATTTCCTAACTATCGACTCGTGTGGCACCAGACGACATGACGTAATTGTGACGTCAGCCAATACACGCTCGAAGCATGCCGCCCGCGCGCAGAGCCCACCGTAGATATTATTACGATGAAACACCTATATGTGTATGGTGACAATGAATAGCGCCGCTGTCTGAGTAGCGTGATTTTCTCGAGTGCTATTATCACTCCGGTAGTACGTCACAATGATGTCATATGACGTCATGTCGACCGGGCAGCTGGCACTCGCAAGTTCTAACATGAGCGTGTATTGGCTGACGTCACAATTACGTCATGTCGTCTGGTGCCACACGAGTCGATAGTTAGGAAATCGGGGCGCTCGTGTGTTACTAGTGGCACGCGTGTCATAGGTTCGCAATCACTGTTATATACATGCCTGTTTACAGGCACATATTGTTATGTCTGGACTAGTTATTATGAAATTTTGTGGGCTATGTCATATTAATAGGTACTATAATATGACGACAATCCAACGTGCCAGGTCATGGCCATAGACAAACAGTAAAAAATGGCGTTTATTAAAGAGAATAAAAGAATAATAATCCTATTATTCCACATAGCAGCCGAGTTAGTTTGTTTGAGAAGCTCTCAAAATACAACAAATGGCCCGCTAACAAATTCTCCGAATTGAAGCACTGACAAAAGAATTAAAACAAAACAACGAATGCGGCGGGCATTTGAAACTGGGTTTATCTTGCCAGATCCAGCATTTTAATAGGCGTTAAATCTAGCGTTGCTCGCACAGAGCAGAATATTAATAATTAGAATTCCGATAGGCAATATTCAATACACTACATTGCTGCAGGTTTTGAATGCATTGAGTGTCAATTGGCGTCAATGCATAAACCGAGAGCAGTTTGTCAGTATTCGACGTACGGCGTGTTCTTGACACGTGTTTACGTTTATCCCGGGTTATTCCTTACTCCAGATCGGTTACCTGCTACTCCTTACCCTTAGGTATTTCAGTTACCATTATTTCTGAGTTCCCAGGTTGCTCGGTACGGTCCATGAATAAACAAACAGAACAGCGATAAATCTCTATACTTATATATAAAAAATCTCGTGTCACGATGTTTGTGGTCGAACTCCTCCGAAATGCCTCGACCGATTTTTATGATTTTTTTATGTATATTTGTTAGATATGAGAATAGGTCAACAAGTATATTTCATACCGCTAGGTGATTAGGGTATCTCTATCCAGAAAATTTTTCTTTTATTTTTTTGACAATTTTTTTTTGTATTTTTTTTATTATTTGGCATAAAAAAATACCTATAACCCCAAATTTTTACCCTCCTTCCCCACCCTCCCATTTTTTAATCGCGATTTTATTATTTTTGTATGAACAAATTCAACCGTCGTTCGTATTTCAAACAGAACGAAATTATTTATGTTGTTGAATGACAGATGGCGCTACGTCCGAGAAGAATTCAAGAGAAGCGTCGCGTCATTTTGACATTTTATTCGGCATATCACAACGCAGTGCGTGCAAAATTTTGTACGATTTATTTGTATTACAGTGCACAATGCCAGCAAGACGCAAGGGGGGCCATTTGGGCCGTCGAGCGAATAAAGCAACACACATGCAAAATAGTAGAGCAGAAAGAACAGACGAACAAATCCAACAAGATAACAAAAACATGCGTGTAAGCATGTCGCAATTGCGTGCATCCCAATCATAAGAGGCACGAGCTGAACGAAATCAACAACGACAATTGGAACGGAGACAAACGCGCCGGTTCGTAGTTAACACACGCAGAGCAAATGACCGACAACGCCAACAAGTACATCGAACATTTACATCCGCTTCGTTCCTTCGTTTCGCATTCGAGAACGAGCCAGATATTGAATATTCCGCTCATCCGAAAGTGCTGATTGGTGCTATGGACAAAGAATGTCCCCATTGTCATGCGCTCAAATTCAAACATGAGTCAGCCGGGATGTGTTGCGCATCAGGAAAAGTGCAACTACCAGAAATTGAGATACCACCAGAACCATTGAACGGCTTGCTCATCGGCACGGTTCCAGATTCAAACATGTTCCTGAAGTCTATTCTCACATTCAATTCATGCTTCCAAATGACTTCGTTCGGAGCAACAGAAATAGTTCACAATACTCGGCAAATGGTCAACCATTCCATTCTACGTTCAAAATCAAAGGCCAAGTATACCACAAAGTAGACTCATTGCTGCCAATCCCAAACGAACCACATAATTTTTCACAAATCTACTTCATGGGCGGTGAGGACATCAATCATGTGGATGCACGTTGCGGCTACAATAACCTCAATTCGCCTAATGCCAGGCGCATCGTCGGCGAACTGGACGCCCTGTTGAATGAGCAAAATGAATTATTGAAATTCTTCAAAGCACACATGCACGAATTGCAATGTATCAATCCATTGCAATGCATCAATCCTGATAAAACACCAGCTGGAGAGCACGTGCGTCGATTCAATGCGCCTGTTGTTGACGAAATTGCTGGAATCATGGTTGGCGACCGCACATCGACGCGAGAAATCGTGATTCGAAGAAGAAACAATAATCTGGAGTTCTTCGCTGACACACACCGTTCATACGACGCTCTCCAATATCCGCTAATTTTCTGGAAGGGACAAGACGGATATTGCGTAAACATTAAACAACGAGATCCTGTCACAGGTAATTCATTCATTATGAACATCATTACTCATTTTGAATTGAGAAAATGAATGGTTGATGTTTTTTTGTTTTTATCGGCGGTCATCGTCTACAGCGCTCTATTCCTCTTTCTATCATAGATCCCATCCCCACACACTTACGATGCATTCGTTATTTTTTATTTAACAACCAAAATATTCACTAGAAATAATTTATATGGCAGAACAACGTTTGCCGGGTCAGCTAGTAAAACTATAAAAAATCAGAACAGAGGTAATATTATAGATATAACATTTAATATCAAAATTGTCCTATTTCTATTATGTTTTATAGATTTTTTAATAACACAGATTTTCAATTCATTGTCTGATCCTAATAAGATCATATGGGCCCTCCACATGGCGGAGCTTTTGAATTAACAGATTTTTGTTTTTACGAGAAATTACTGTCAGCCACTTGCCCAATTAGGTCCATACTCTGACTCAAACACAAATTGAAAAACATTATGTGGCTTTGCCAGACCCAAGATTCCAACTCGGGACCCACGAATAAATCGCTCGGCCATCGTGGACGCCGTAAAAATATATAGTTTGTGCATCCATAATCGCTGAAAATCCTCAATTAAACGGGACTCAACTCAGTGTTGCCAGCAAGCTATAGCCTATCTTAATCAATCTAATATGTAAACAATGCTTGGGTGACTACAACAGAACAATGAGTTTAATAACTCTGTGTAGATAACAAACGGAAATTTAGCTATATGAATATGTATTAATCATAGATAGGTATTAAATAAAAAGAGGGATAAGGAATCGGCTTTCTCATACAACTGAATGAAGCAGGCCAACAATTAATAGCCGACAACTTACGAGAAATAGCGATAATATAATTTTATTTTCCATAGTCCATGCATTTAAACAATTTTTATTTTGTATAAATTATTATATAAACATGGTTTAATTTTTAATTGAAATTCTCATTTCTTACAAATCATAATACATAAGTACATACTTACAGCATAATAAATATCAATTTAGTATTTGGAAAATAGTTTTCATGGATTTATAATATTTACAATCGAATAGAATGGAAGAATGTATGCGAATTACAATAATGAAGGTACATATTATAACATATAATCAAAACCTTCTATATATCCATTAATTTGATCGAAGTGGCAGGTTTCAACTCTAAAGGAGACCCCCTTTTAAATTACCCCAAGAATCGGTTGCATCGTGCTGTTAGGTTAGGTTAGGTAGTAAATAAATTTCTTCATAAAAAATTCATTACATATATTACGCCTCGGGGACTATGAAACCATTTTAAAATTTTGAAAAAAAATCTAGCATTTTTCCGCATATTTTAACAACGATAGTTGGCAACGCTGACTGGAAACAAAATCGATCGCTCAGGCTTTTTTTTTCAAATGCCTTCCTACACATAAACAAAGCGAAAATAATATGAACAAAAAAAAACTGAAATAACCTAGCAACGGCCTCATGGTTTCAAACGATTTAAAACAAATTCAACACAATATCCCAACATCGTTAAAAAATATTTATCGATGCAGTTTGACCAGATTCCAGATCCCTTTGATGTGTAAACGAGTAAACGTATTAGAAAATGGTATAGCAGGAAAGACATTATAATATTATGCGTCGCTCACATCGGAGAACTATTTATCCGTGCAGTGATCGCGTGGAAACAGTGACAAAATTTAAAATGCTTACGTTATAAGTATGTCCGAGTTAAGGCGCCTTTTCACGCTGCCGTCTATATATTATGTAGATGGCATATTTACTTCGTTGTTGCGCTATATTATTGAGGGCATGAGTTATAGTGGGGAAGAGTGATTTGTGGGAGGAGGTAGGCTATGGAGACTCCAACATGCGTTCTGTAAAGAATTCAAAATTTCATTCCTAAAATTAGACATTTTTTGATAAGGTATAGGTATCTCGTATAGGTAACGCCCACGGTGGCCGCGCGGCTTAAGCGTTGGACTATAACGTCGTGGGTCCCAGGTTCGAATCCTGGGTCTGGCAAGTACACATATTGTTTTTCAATTTGTGTGTGTCAGGGTATGGACCTAATAGGTTGAGCAAGCGGCTGACATCCATTTCTCGTAAAAAACAAAATCTGTCAATACAAACCTCTACTCTGTGGAGGCCCATATGATCCGATTAGGATCGGATATTGTCGAAAGAAAAGAAAGAAAGAAGAAGATAGGTATCTTATTTATTTATTTAAGAAAACAAAACATTGTAGACATAACAAATAAAAATTCAGGACGTTCACGACATGAGACTTGAATTGAAAAAAAGCTGATTCTAATCAAAAGTTAAATAAAAATACATACTTGTCCATTATAATACAACAAAATTAATATTATACCGTGTAGAATAGAATAGACCCACTGAAGCGCTTTCTAAATTGCGTTACTTTTTCGCAATCGACTTTTGTATTTTAAATTAAAGTATTAATATGTATGGGTCGTGGGTCCCAGGTTCGAATTCTGGGTATGACAAGTACACGTCATATTGTTTTTCAATTTGTGTATGAGTCAGAGTATGGACCTAATAGGTTGAGCAAGTGGCTGACATAAAATCTGTTAATACAAACCTCCACTCTATGGAGGCCCATATGATCTTATTAGGATCGGACATGGCCGAAAAAAAATATTAGCCCAATTACTAACCGATGTCAGAATCTCTCAAAATTTTTGATATAACGTACTTGCACTTGACTATATTTTAATATATCGGTTGATTCATACGATATTTGTAGAAGAAGATGGCTTCTTCAACATCTCTGATTGTCAAGCAGCTTTCCTAAAATTAACCAAGAACAGGTAAGACAGCTTACAATTAATTTAAAATAGGTAATTTTGCGATGTTTCGAGTTGAACATTTTTATGGTCCGAATTATAATTAATAATGCAATGATAATATTATGCAAATCTGCATGTTTTTTAAAGACCGATGATGTAAGCTCAATATGAAATCAGCGCAAGCTTAGAAAAATCACCTGCGTGGCATTTAAAAATAATTTTGCAAAACAATACGAATGTCTTTACTATTTGTGTTAATATATAGTCGATATTAGTATCTATAAAAAAATTGATGACATTCATAATAAAGCAAATTGCGTAGGTTGCATAATGAAAAATATTATAATTAAAATATCAATAATGATGAATATTTATATGAATACACTCCCCCCATCATTATCTACTGTATCCTAGAACAATCATGTGATTATATAAATATGTCAATATGCAATTAAAAATATTTTTCTTTAAGGCACTTCAGCTGGGGCACGGTCTAAATCAGCGATTTCCAAACTGGGAGGCGCGGAGTGTTGCAAATTGAGGCGCGAACAGTTCAACACAATTAATGTAGCTATAGGTTTGCAGTTTGCAAATGCATAGTTTATAAAATACAATAATAAATAATATGTAAAATAATACACATAAAAAAACAGTCCTATAAAATGTTGTTTGCAAACCTGTCTGAAAATATAGAGACTAATTTTATAATACCTCACTAATTCTATACTATTGTGAAGCGCGCTGGCTATCTCGTTGAAAAATGAAATAAAAGGGTCAAATCATAATGTTGAAATTTGAGGCAATTTTGTTTAGTAACGGTAATTTTGTTGTTAAACTTGTCTATTTGGTTGAAATTTTAAAAAAATGAATGAATGAATAAATCAATGCAAGGACCACTAATGCATTTACTGATTTAAAAAGACAAAGTGAAGGCATTAATAAAAAACTGGAGCTTTGGAAAGTAGTACATTTTTGGCTATTTAAAAAGGTGTCTGTATTATTTAACGAAATAAAGGGGGGGAGGCGCCAAGATTAGATTTTTTCAAAAGGGAGGCCCAGTAACATAAAGTTTGGAAACCACTGATCCACTGTATCCTAGAATAATCAAGTGATTATATAAATATGTCAATATGTAATTAAAAATATTTTTCTTTAAGCTTTAGATAATCGCTTAGTATGGAGTCTTTGTCACTGCCACATACCCAGTCGTGTGAGTTATATTTGTAGCTGGCTTATATGGTGAATTGTTTAGATACGATACACTTTTGTTCATTTACATATTACAACAAATCGCAATATTTTGTGAAATTGGGAAGAACTCAATTACTCGGATGCGATGTTTGTCCAAGATTATGCTGATATCAGTGATAGCAACAATTATACAGATAAGGTTAACATAATATTAACTGAAACGATAATGGGAACGCTAAAGCAAATAGATACCTATTTTTGTGCCTAGTCACGATATTATTCAGTTAGCTGGTAGAGGTAGAGCATTGTGCTGGGGTACGGAAGGTCATGGTTTCCAATTCGAATAGAGTCAACAATAAATAATTATTTTTATTGACCCGAAAGGGATTATAAACCTTTTCAGTTGAGCGAATATATATTTCATAGTTGTCACTTATGAATATATATAATATATTTTGACCATCTCCGATCCTAATAGGATCCACAGAGTGGAGGTTTGTATTGACAGATTTATTTTTACGAGAAATGGATGTCAGCCACTTGCTCAACCTATTAGGTCCATACTCTGGCTCATACACAAATTTAAAAACAATATGTATACCCAGGATTAGAACCTGGGACCATGGCCCCCACGAGGGGGGGGGGGGCTGACAGGGCTCTAGCCTAGGGGCCCGGGCTCAGGGGGGGGCCGGCGTGACAGGTCGATCAGATAAATGAGATAAATACACATCTTAAATTTGCTCTAATAGCAAAAAAAAGTCACTAGTTTACTTCAGAGTTATTATCATTTTAAAATAGGTATATGGTTATTGGCACGTGTTGAATAATACTCGACAACTCCATAATTTGATGTGTTAAAAAATCGCTACTTACACTGAATTTTATTTGACCTCGAACACCATTTGAAAAACAATACTGGAGAGCGTAAAACTGCCTTTAACCATAGCGATAGATAGGGGGGTCGCCCAAGATCCAGGCCTGGGGGCCCGCTTCATGGTGTGGGGGCCATGCCTGGGACCCACGACGCAATAGGCAAACGCTTAAGTCGCGCGGCCATCGTGGTTATGAATATTTGTAGATTTAAAATCAAATTCAATTTTTTTTTACATACGTATAGTGAACATTAGGTACATTTTGTTATCAGTGTATGTTTGCCTTTGGTAGTGTACACAGCGCCTGAAGATGCCGAAAGGCGAAACCCGGGTCGCAAAAAACGACTCAAATGGAATAGTACAAAACTTAAATCCATTAGAATTTAAATTCAAATTCCATCAAGTACCTTCGGTCGATAGTATTAATATTACAACTAACTTATTGTAATTGTTACAATAAGTGCTAATAGGTACTTGGATACTTTCCTACCCAAGATAGCGACCGAAAGTCTTGTGTATAGAATAGAGGTATCCGGACAAAACAGAACAGTCACAAAACAGAACATGACAAAACAGAAAATGGCGAAACAGAACATGACAAAACAGAACAGCCAGGGGAAAAATGAAACATTAATTTTTGTGGAATCTATTTAGGTTAGGTTATGTTAGGTTAGGTCATTATTTCGTTGTACTTAGTCACCCAATCATTTGGAACATATTATATTGATTAATATGAGATATCTTAAGCTTGCCGGCAACACTGTATATAATTTGATTTATTATGGCGTATTGAAAATCTGTGCTATTAAAAATCTATCAACATAATAGAGATAGGACAATTTCAATATTAAATTTATATTTTTCCTGAAAGGTCATAGTTATATCTACCGTTGTTCTGTTTTGTCACTGTTCTCTTTTGTCATGTTCTGTTTTGTCACTGTTCTGTTTTGTCATGGAACCAGAATAGATGCGCGGACATGGTCGAAAAAAATGTATCTCAGTTCTGTGTGTGGATGGCCGTCAGACAATCCTTGTAAAAATGGAATATATCCACGTTGCGGTATGTCTGCTCGGATACGATCAAAGAAAAACTATTGTGGTTTAAAATCATTATTTTTTTTTATTAATCTCTTGTTTATAACGAACGTAATCGGCCATGTTATCATTGGATAACTACCAAATCATCTGCAGTGGTTTGCTGTATATCCATTATTAAAAAAAAACTGGGTCATGGGATATGTTTTTTGATAAAAATAGCTCTGAATTCCTGCCAATGGTATATGAACCGCGCCCATTTCTATGAATTTAATATAGCGAACAGTAGTGGTCATCTAAATTTGTATGAAAACATCGAGAGTCTAATTCGGTGAGTAAATATTAAATACTGAACGTGTATCACACGTGTACACCAGGGATTTAAAATGCTGAAATCGCGAGAATTCGAAATTAGTTTCTCTATTAAATTTGTTATAATATTAAAAAACGTACACTCTCGATTCTACCCCCTACGACAAAGTTGTGGGTATACAATATTCAGCAGTGGCGAAGGGTGGAGGTAGGCTGGATCCGTCATAAATAGTGCACACTAAGCTTTGTCAGTCAAACGTATTTGTTTTCATTGAAAAAACACTACAATTTACAGATGGTGTCGGTTAGTTTTAAAAATTTAATTAAACCCTGCTAAACCAAGCTATAATAGATAATAGTCAAAAAAAAAACTCGTCTGTCTATAAAATATCTACAATTATGCAGTTAAAACATACATATCTTTGGATATTTTATAGATATAATAATATTATTTATCTATTATAGTTTGGTTTAGGCAGGGCTTATAGAATTTAAAATAATAAACCAACAATATGTGAAATAATATGTATTCTTAATCTAACGAAAACAAATAAATATGAATAAAAGAGTGCGAGAGCTTAGGCAAGGTTTAATTGTTTATTTAGAGCCTCGCGAGTATTATTTTTCCAATATTCGATGCATGGCAGAGTTTTTTCGCGAATATCATCTGTAAGGGATCTTGGCATTACGTTTGACAGTAAACTATCATTTAGTGGCCATATGGCTATCATTTGTATAAAGACGCTCCGGGTGGGCTCCGTCTACATACTTTCCGGGTCTTTTCAGATGTTACCGTATTAAAATTCCTTTATAATTGCTTAGTTAGAAGACGGCTTGAGAGTGGGTCGATTTTTTGCGTCCCACATCAGTTGAAATACGACCTTATGGTGGAGCGAGTTCAAAATAAATTTTGAGACTCTTTACTCGAGGTTGTATGGATATTGAGAACGTCACTATTGGTAGTATTGACCTATGTGTCCCTGATAACTACATTAGAAATCGGGAGCATCAGTTGTTTGTTCTCCCAAAGTGCAGAACTAACCTGCTATTGGTGATGCCAATTGGGAGGGCAATAAGTCTGTTCACCCAAATCGATATTGATATATTTCACCTTCGTGAGGATGAGTATAGGTGGCGTTGTTTTATAAATTCTTAAAATAGGGTCCACCTAGCTCATTCAATGCACTTCTATAGTTCCATGTAGGTACCTATTGATTTGTCGTAGGCGCAACACGTTTTACGTCTTGGGTCTTGGCCCTTGGACTCTTGGGTCCTTCACAACCATCCTTACGCAAGTCGGTATATATTTTTGAAGTTATACTTCTTTTGGGGCGTTTGGTACAGAATGAAATTAAGAGTTACGAATGTGCGCGACAGTATGAAGTTAGCTGCGAATCAGTAAGCTGTATACAAACGCAAGTTTGATAGTAGAATTATTCCGTTGCCTAGACAACGAATTTATTATTGTCGACTATTTGCAATTCCTTCGTGAACAAACGATTAAACGTCAGAGTGACAGTTGTTACTTTAAAAATAAAAACAACGAGAAATAATTATATAATTTAGTAATATAAGTTAATTTGTTAAAGTATACAGAAATAAACCAACGGCGCTCCAATAAGCTCAAGAAAAATCTTGAGTGTGTAATTTAACAAGATAATTAAGAGCCAGTCGAAGAATCTAGGTTATCACAAGTTTTGTTTTTGTTTTGTTACGCTAAATAAGTATAACTTCTAACGAGCGTACATAAGTACACGCACCGATTTTTTTAAATTGTTCTTTATTCCATTCATTAAGGTGATACATCAGTGAAACGGCAAATTATTTTCAACTATAGGCGCGACGAAATTTTGGACTCGCTGCCATTCGGAGAGAACGTCGAGCTGGAAACACGTCAATTTGTTTCGTGATGGCGACGGGGGTATTAATTCTTAAATCGTGTAAAGATGACTAAAAAGTTACCCATTTACTTTAAAAAGAAAACATGTCAATGAATATATTATTATTGTTACTAATAGAACATTAAATGGACGCGTGTTGGATTTATATGACAAATTATATTTCGTTTGACATGCGTCATTTGCACCCGCGACCCGCAATCCGCACATCGCCTAGCCATATTTTTAGACCGTGCCTCAACTGAGGTATAGCCTTAATACAGTAGAAAATACATTTTAATACAAATAAAAATGCTCGAAAATGAATCACTCGGCAAAAAACAACGGTTCGAAGCCCTGAAATAAATTCGGCGGGTAAATATCTAATAAGGATTTGTGACATTGCACGCATCAAACGGGCAGACAAAATGAAAAAAACAATAGGTACTTTGGAGAAACTCTTCAACGTCAAAGAATCTACTGATGATCTGTCAGCTATGCGGACGATAGAATGCAGAGATATTGTATGATTGATATTTATGATATACTAGCTGAGCCAGCTGGCTCTCGCCAGTCTGTCTCGCTAGGTCTTGCAGACAGCTTGGCATCCTAATGACATGGTGTTGGATTTGAATACAATTATTGTGAAGAATGCATAGATGACGCCATAGTTTTCCCTTGTCACTGCCAATACAAATTTGAGGTCATCCGCGTTGTTTAGTCCGGAGTCTGGCCTTCAGAATGTTGCCTGATACCACCTCAGGCTGCTAGGTCTAGCAAAACAGCTGGCAATCACCGATTGCTACCACTGACATTTTGATATAATATGTGTATAGGTAATATGAATGTTTCGTTAAATCACGTGCATTTAAATATGATAAATTATACATCTGAACCGCTCGAATACAAAGCAATATGTGATTATCATGAAAATAGCGATCCAATATAACGTGAATATTAATCTCCCGCGGGGCCCATTTAGAATAGAAGAAGGTACATAAGCAATGTAAAAAATAAATTTTAACATTATTTTGTTTCAATGTTGGTGCGGGACATTCATATCGAAAGAAATGTTGATAAATAATGAAGCAATGTATACATCTGAGAGGAATAAATCAATTCTGATTAGAATAGTAATTTATAAGACCCAAAGGTATGGAATCAGCTTAGAGGCCTTCATCCAGCAGTGGATTAATCCAGATGATGATGATAATGACGATATTATGAATGGGTAAATATAATATCAGCAATTTTGATAAATATAGCAATTCATATGACCGACAAAAATACAAATAACTTAGAGAGGCCTTCATCCACCAGTGGATTGATTCAGGCTCATGATGATAATGGCATTATAAATATATATATAATATAAAATCACCGATTTTGATAAATACAGCCATTCAAATGACAGAAAGGAGTAGAATCAGGCTAAAGATGCCTTTATCCAGCAGTGGATGGGTTCAGGTCGATGATGATAAGGACGATAGAAATAGGTATAATATCAGAAATTCGTTAAACCGATAGTAGTAGAATCAGGTTGCGGAACCCTTCATCCAGCAGTGGATTGATCCTGGTTGATGATGATGATGATGACGATATGAATATGTAGATAAATATAATATAACCGATTTTGATAAATATAGCAATTCAATTGACAGAAAGGAGTAGAATTAGGCTAGGGAGGCCTTTACCCAGCAGTGGATTGGTTCAGGTCGATGATGATAAGGACGGTAGACATAGGTATAATATCACAAATTCGTTAAACCGATAGTAGTAGAATAGAGGTTGCGGAACCCTTCATCCAACAGTGGATTGATCCTGGTTGATGATGATGATGATGATGACGATATGAATATGTATATAAATATAATATCAGCGATTTTGATTAATACAGCAATTCATATGACGGAAAGGAGTAGAATTATAGGCCATCCATGGACTGAAGCCGAATGCGGTTTCAAACCGTGTGCCATACTAAGCTTATCTTTTCTGGTCTTGGAAATTTATTTCCACAAATTATATTATAAGCATCTGATCATATCCGTTTATACCATACACTTACACTTACAAATTTAGTGAAAATATATTTTCATGAACAAAAATCATAAGTTTAGTATGGCACACGGATCTAAACCGCATTCGGTTTCAGTCCATGGATGGCCTCTTAGGCTAGGGAGCCCTTTATCCAGCAGTGGATTGGTTCAGGTCGATGATGATAAAGACGATAGAAATAGGTATAATATCACAAATTCGTTAAACCGATAGTAGTAGAATAGAGGTTGCGAAACCCTTCATCCAGCAGTGGATTGATCCTGGTTGATGATGATGATGATGATGACGATATGAATATGTATATTGGTTCAAAAAAATAATATTTATAGCCATACTTAAAAAAAAAGAACACTATATGTGTATACATTTTTATGATGACGTTACATTTATTTTGAGGTTATGGGTACCTATTTAATTTTTGAGACGATGTTATGACTTAATTCGCATTTAATATCTCTCGGGAACATGATTAAATCAAATAAAGTATGTGTATCAGTCGATCCGATGTTTGTCAAAAATGAATTTTAATTTTAAATTATATTATCCAGGCTTTAAATAATTTTCATTGGTTCAAAAAAATATTATTTATAGCCATACTTTAAAAAACAAAAAAAGAACACTATATTGTGTGTATACATTATTTTATGATGACGTTACATTTATTTTGAGGTTATGGGTACTTATTTAATTTTTGAGTCGATATTGTGAAATAATTCGCATTTAATATCTCTCGGAAACATGATTAAATTAAATAAAGTATGTGTATCACTCGATCCGATTAGGAATTGTCTGTCAAAATGCATTTTAATATAAATATCGCACTCAAAAGTATATTAGTACTACATTGTTGCAAACGTGTAAACGTGACAGCCGTAAAATATTATTTAAAAAGAATCAAATTTGGAACACCAGTGGCGGACGTGCCTGTCAGATTTTTATTTACGTAGTAAATTGTACCAAAATTATGGTTTTTTCACCGGAAAAAAGTGCGCCAATGTCTACATTACGATATTTGAATAAAAATAATCGAATCTGTTTGTCAAATAAAGGATTAGAAGGTCTTAAGCGACGTAGACGTCATTCTGCGAAGCGTAAACAGTAAATATGGCGATTGCATACGGTGTGTAAGAAAATATCGGATATAAACGTCACGTACATGTAAAATCATGGAAAATTTCTGAAATGTGTTCAATTCAATCGGTAGATGAATCGGTAGCGCACATTTCGAAGTGAAGATATAAAAATCACAATAAAATGTCGCTTAAATGAGCTATTGGTGTATTTTCCAAAATCTCTTAGGATAATAATATATAGGAGACTAGCTGAGCCAGCTGGCTCTCGCCAGTCTGTCTCGCTAGGTCTTGCAGACAGCTTGGCGTCCTAATGAAATGATATTGGATTTTAATAAAATTGTGAAGTATGCAGAGACGGCGCCGTTTGGCATGTCGCTGATTTGTTACTTTTACAATTTGCAAGTCGTTACTGTCGATATAAATTTAGCGTCATATGTATAGTCTATTATGGATTTTGGCCTTCAGGATGTCATCTGATACCATCCCAGGCTGCTAGACCTAGCATAATACCTGACAATTTGATTGCGATTGAATATAATGTAATAGAAGAAGGTTAGCCATATAAAAAATAAATTTAAACTATTAAGTTGTTTTGTTTCATTGTCTAAAAAAATGCTTGCAGCCATAGAATAATATTTAAAAAAATTAAAATTTGAATTAAAATTTTAGCGATAATATGTTTCACGCTGCGGGACGTTCATATCGAAACAAATGTTGATAAAAGAAGAAACATATAGATCTGAGAGGAAGTAATTATTAGGTTGGAAAAGAATTCGTCCAGCAGTGTATTGATATAAACTGATTATGATAATGGCATTATAAATAGGTAGATTATGTATATTATATAGCGATTATTCATAGGACCAAAAAGAGTAGAATCGGCTTAGAGAAGCCTTCATCCAGCAGTGGATTGACCTGGTCTAATGATGATAACGATGAAATGAATATATTATATTGAAATATTTGATAAATGCAGCAATGTATATATGAAACAGGAATGGAATTAGTTTTGAGAGGCCTTCATCGAGCAGTGGATTGATCCTGGTTCATGATAATAATGACGATATAAATGGGTAGGTAAATTTTAATATCACCAATTTTAATAGATATAGCAGTTCATATGACCAATAGGATTATTGATAAAACCTTCATCCAGTAGTGGAATGCGAATAAGCATAGTGATACATATTAATTCTTCTATATAACCACGCGAATGGAAATAATGGATAATACGACGTAGACGACTCATAGTGTGATTAGGGTATGAAATTATCATAATTCACTATTTTATTTGCTTATACGCACGCATGCATTTTACTTATATTATGTAATAAAATATTTACAATATAAAATGAAATAATATTATATACGTTGTGTAATAATTACCTATAGTAAATGTCATTTTTAATAATTTACCTCCCTAAAAATAATTATGTTTACGTTGTCTTTGAATATAAAAGTTCGAATAAAAATATTTTAGTCTATGTTTGTTATTGTGAATTATTGTGAAGCTGATAAAATAAATGACAGTCGGATAAATGTCGAAAAATGCAATTAATAAGATTCTGCGGTACAGTTCTGTTATGAGGTATTCAGCGGAAAACACATTTTGAAAATAGCCGATATGTTAGGTTTGGTTAGGTTAACCTAACAAATAATCCAGTATCTCAGCTATTTTCAAAATGTGTTTTTCGCTGTATTCCTCATAACCGAACTGTACCAGTATGGACATAATAGGTTAACCGAGTGGCTAACATCCATTTATCGTAAACATAAAAAAATCTGTAGTAAATGTGCCGCAGAGGTGGACATGAGATTTTACAACTTTCTTTTTAGACCAAACCAAACCTAACCTGGAGAGTGAAAATAGTTAGTTTTATCACCACATTTCATAATTGGGGAAAGAGAATAATTGACCTCAATACTTATAATAAATAAATTTACTTCAGTGGGTCCAATTTCAAACAGTTTGAAAAATGTAACACTGATCGGTTCTATCAACCATAATTGAAAAACGTGAGCAGAATAGTGCATAATATTATTATTTTAAATAACTTAATAATTTGAAAGTCAAGACAACGTACCTATCACAAAATATGTTATATATTAAATCCATTACAATTTAAATTCAAATACCATCGTTATACATTAATATATACATATCTACGTACTCACCGTAATTACTATATTACCAGATAAATAGAATTAGGTTGGAGAGAACTTCATCTAACAGTAGATTGATCGAGGATGATGGTGATAATAATAATGAATTGAATAGGTACCTAGGTAAATATTATCACAAATTTGATAACATAATTTGTGAACGAAAGGAATGGAATTACTTTGCTTGAACAGTTTGATGAAGGTTTGGATTGATTCAGGTTTTTGAAACCCACAATGACTGAGTGGCTAACATGTCGGCTTATAATGTCGTGGACCTGACAAATACATATATTGTTTTTCACGGTCTAAAAATATAATATCAGTTATGAATGTGACCGTAAATAATATACGTCAAGTGTTGCATTAAAATAATGTCATAATGACCAGAAAACCAGAATGATGTTTTAAACCAGGAGCATATGCACTTACCTGGCGTATAACTTCATCAACAGTAGATACACGATAGGTATTTGCTTCACAACTTAAATTAGAATGGTGACGGTGACACATCATAAACATACAGCAGCTGTCAGATTGATGTGACATGGTATACTTCGCCGGTAATATGAATCTAATATTATAATAACAACTTCAAACGATTGAATGTATTATTAGGATAAGTATAGTGTTTTAATATAATATAGGTACACATGTATTAGGTAGTTTTATTTAACCTCTACTGAAAGGGTAATATTATGTTAATTAAGATCGCACCAAATCGCTTGATTGAGAATAATATCCGGATTAAAAATTCACTAAAACATAAACAATTCGCCAAATCACTTGATTGAGAGTAGTATCCGTTTCTAAAAGTCACCAAAACCTAAATAAACATCTTTTGTTTCTAATACAAAGGCATTATTTATCATATTGTCATTACGATTGACGGAGTAGCCGCCATTTTGAAATATAATATTTTCAGTGTTGCAAACACATCGAAAAAATAAATTCCCTAATTAATATGTGTTGTAAAAAAAGTCACGTGCCGATCGAAAATCTATTGTAAAACAGTCAAAATAACCCTAAAAAACCCTAAAACGCAACGAAATTTATCAAATTCCATACTTTTATACTTGAATAAAGAACGTTTCTCTACTGAATTTTTCATTTAAACCTATTGGACATGACGAATAAGTCACACAATCGCTCGCAAAAACGGGCACAGCTGTAGGATAATAATATATAGGAGATGATAATGAAGAAATTAAAAAAATCAGCGGTTTACAAACTTGCCGGAGTCTCCCGTTGAATACACCGTCGCTTATACTTAATGCCTATTTCATGTGTAGGCAGTGTTGCCAACCGTACTATAATTATAGTATTTGTACTATAATTTTGGTTCACGTACTATGTACGATATAAAACAGGTATAGTACGCCCAAAATACTATAATTTTGAATATCGGAAAAAATAGGTAAACAGAACTAAAATTTCGATATTTTCGTTCTATAAATTGGTGCAAAGTACTATAATTACGCAATATAAGAAGATTTGGAGAACTTGGAACAACAATTGATCGAAAAACGTAAAAAAAGTCCCTTGACTTTGGTTTAAAATGATATTTCTTGAATTCTTCGGTAAGCATTGTGGGTCGGAAGAGGTACCTAAATAAAAAGGGGTCTCGGAATTTCTCGAATTCTCCGTTATTTTTTCTGAGAAACAAAAAACCTATACATTTTCAACAGATGACAACTTGTACTATATTTTTTCCCCAAATACTATAATTTTGGAGGCTCTGTACTATAATTCCACTTTGAAAAGATGGCAACACTGTGTGTAGGTACATTCAATTCAATCAATAAAATGCAATACACTCAACTGTGTTGACACCGACCTCGCACTCCCGCTCGAAACATTCCACAGTGCTTGTCATCTGTCAAATGTATAAAGCATCGTGGTAATCAAAATGTCATCATTATCTACTTATTCGGTGTCAATCATAGTATAGTATACATCAGTGATTCCCAACTAGGCCGTGAGCTCTGTCGCATTTATCGAGAAAGATTGCTAAAAACTACCAACCTGCGCATCTATTCTATACACAAGACTGCTATCGGCGTCTTAAGCGTCAATTACATTGAGCTACTTTACGAGCTGTTTGTTGGCAAATTTAAAAGCGGGCGATTCAGCTACTGCGATTGTGATGATACACAAAACTTTCCATTCGCTGAGAAGCCACAAGTATATTAGTCTATGGCCACAAGCCAGTGACTATTTTGACAGAACGTAGTTCGTTTTTTTGTAGCGTGTAAAATTGACAGGCTTTCAACTTTTCTCGGTAGAGTGTTTACACGTTTACGTTAGCTTGTTCGATGATTACGCTGGGCGACTACAGGCAGATTGTAAATTCGCCAACAAACAGCTCGTAAAGTAGCTCAATGTAATTGACGCATAACGAGGTTAGTTTATCATATATATGTATTATTGAGGTATTATAATAATTGTTACAATAAGTGCTATGTTTTAACAGCTCCACTGTTGGCTATGTTTAGCGTTTAGTTAGAGCGAGATAAACAGTTTTGATAGTTTAGACGGCTTTAGGTTTCTAAGCAGATGAAATGGCAATGGGCTGGACATGTCGCTGGGCGAGTGGATAACCGCTGGACAAATGCCGTCATACAGTGGTACCCAAAGGGCACTAAACGCCCAAATGGCACTAAACGCCCACAGGGACGCCCTGAAACCTGCTGGATAGATGAACTCATAAAGTTCGGTGAACGTACCTACGTGGCAGCAAAGAACTATGGGCCGAGAAGAGTGGAGGGGAGGCCTTCATCCAGCAGTGGATCGACCCATGCTGAAGATAATGATGGTTTCTGTCGGATTTTAACAGCCTACTTCCATCCTTCGCCACATCGGTACGTCAAATTTGGTCGTCACGTAAACGAATATACAATGGCGATTGGAGATTACCAAATCGACTCCTGACCACTATACCGGCCAGTTTATGACAGGCCACAGTGGATTCGCTTTCAAGCTCTACGAGCTTGGACTTGTTACCCCGCCAACATGTACATGTGGCGGAGAACTACATGATGCAAACCACATCCTCTGGCAATGCCCGAGAATGTGCTCCGAGAGAGAAGAGATGCTTAAGTATGTCCAACCAGCTATTGGGCCCATCGGCCCGTTGGGTATCTGCTCCTGAGATATTCCCAGGTGTAAACAACTGCACACTAGACGTAAGACCCCGTGATCGCTCGATTAATACCGAGTGTGGTGTGGGGCTGTTGGTTTGGAGGGGTCAATGTTTGTGTTGTCACATAATGTCAAACAAGAACTTCTCGTCTACGTGTTAAAACTGTGAACTAACAAGCCCCTCCTGTTTAGTTAATCGCACTTCCGTTTTCAAATGAAGAACGCCACTAAATTTATCATTTCATTTTACGCTTCCGTCGTGTATGGATCTATAAATTTACGTAATTTGATGTTTTTTTATAATAAAAATATGTCTAAACCGATCAGTGACATTCAAATTATTATCAGTAAACTTTTGGTGTATTTCGAAGAAGAAAATGAGTCGCATCGAAAAAGAGAGCCGATACGTTATTTAAATACGCATTGCCGCCATGACAGATACGTCACTGAAGCAACGTTCCCTCTAATTGTTCTATTGTGTGTGCGGATCATCAACGCATCCGAGCAGTGGCGTAACTAGGTTTGGTGTCACCCGATGCGGTAAATTTACACCCCCCCCCCCCCGCAAACACACACATACAATTTTTCATTAAAACTTATATTTTTTAGGTATTTATTAATTTCATTGATTTTATATGATAATAACACTAACAACGATATTTCATCAAAGTAAATTCATCCCATATCGATATTTGACGTACAAAATTAGAATTTTTGCACAGATATATCGGTATCTACTTTTATCAACAATTATATTCGCCTTCCGAGAAATGAGTCGAAGAATAATTATGCATTCTAACAAAATTACTAAAATGTTGCAAAGGAAACTTTCTTTTACAGTAATTTTTGTGTGAGGACTGTGCGGGGGATGAAAACATGTGTGCGGACACACTTTGGTAGGTGTGCGCGCGCACACCTTACAGGGAACATTGCACTGAAGAGTCTACTATATGCGACTACAGCGACTTCCGGTTATCAACGAGGTCTTGTTGTCAGACAGTAAACGAAATACGCATTTAATAGTGGTTGTATTTGAGTTCATTCAGTAGGGCTTTACTTGTTGTCTTCAATGACCAAAACTTCCGTCAAAGCATATTCTATAATATTTATTATTAATCTGTTGTGTAAAAACATTTAATTTTACCTTTTGGCGATTGTCTTGTACTCATTTGGGAAACGCTGGCATACATATGTATTATGTTATTATGTATTCAGTTTATACTATGTAACAGCTCAATCATTACAAAGAGTGTTTGATTTAAAAACAGGTGACGGACATAAACATAACACCCCCATTAATTGATTAGAAATTCTACCCATTTTAATATGCACCTTGTGTATTGACAGAGTTAGAATATTAAAGTGTACAATGTATGTACCTATAATATGCTGATTAGGTTTTAGAGTTTGCAACTTGAAACAGACCAGCGCCATCTTTAGATTAATGAAGCCTGAGCATATCTTTTTGCACAAGCAACGAGTGGTCCACTGTTCAGCTGTCAAAATCAGATCCCAGATTGCTTGACATATTGATTCGCCCTTTCTCGTTTCAAATTGAATTATAAAAAATTCTCAAATCAAATATATTAACTATCAGTATTATTTATAAATAATATACATTCCTGTTATTCATCAGCTGTCAAAGTCAGACTAGTCCTTCACACAAAAACCGGTGGTAATATCGATTTCCAAAAAATATGTAGCATTGATACCTATATGCATTACATTTGTAGAATGTGTGTTAATGCTAGTGTATTATTTATCATATAACTCATCTATACAAATCAAACCATTCCCTGTGTGAATACCACAGATGCGTCAGTATGAGCCATGGTCCCCACAAGGGAGGAGGGCCTAAAAGAGCTCTAGCCCGGGGGCCCGGACTCAGGAGGGGCCCAGC
This sequence comes from Rhyacophila brunnea, assembly GCF_057557595.1. Lineage (NCBI taxonomy): Eukaryota > Metazoa > Arthropoda > Insecta > Trichoptera > Rhyacophilidae > Rhyacophila > Rhyacophila brunnea. The sequence continues at coordinate 8,727,333 of NW_028232904.1, read as the reverse complement.
GTGGCGAGTCGACCAGATACGTGAGATAAACACACATAACAAATTTCTCAAATACATAGTAAAAAAAGTTTAAGTTTATTATTTAAAATTATGTGCTTGTACGATACAATTTTTCATTGTGTATCAACACTCGACAACTCCACAAATCAAATGGATGTACTAAAATATACAAAAAAAAACACTAAATATACACATTAATTTTGCCGCGTAGAGCATCACAGTGCATTTATTCTTAGCGATATGTAGGGGGGGGCCGCCAAAGATCCTAGCTTGGGGGCCCACTTTAGGATGTGGGGGCCATGGTATGAGCACTCTATAGAACAATGACAGGTCATCCATAGACAACAACGGGAGGGGCGGAAAAAGTAGGACCAGTCGTTGTGAATGTATCGGCTTTCTACTCTACTTGGGTCGGCAATGAACAGATCCATTATTTCATGAAAAAATCATCTTCAGCGATGTTTTTGCTATTTTGGTTAAATGACTCCGTAAATAAGCACAATTATCGCATTTGGAGTAATGAAAACCCACATTCTATTCTTAAAACACATTTACATCCACAAAAATTAACAGTTTGATGTAGTTTATTGTCTAGATGTGTAATTGGACCTATTTTTCTAAAAACGAAAATGGCAATAATGAAGAACGCCAGTGGCGCACCCAGGATTTAATATTGGTGGGGGGCAAGGAGGATAATGTAAATTAGTCCCATAGGATCTTTTCTTCTTCACAGCCTAATTTCTCGTTTATCGGCCTTTTGTCTATTGCACTCGGTGTACCTACACCATGGTCCCCACACATTATAATATATTTGGCGGCCCCCCTACCTACCGCCAAGATTAAAGGCAGTGTGAAACACTACATTAACGTTTTTCAAATTATGTTTTAGTTCAAATGAAGGGTACTCATACAGTGAATTATTGGCGATTTTGAATACATCTACTTTAATAATGGAGCTGTCGAGTATCGACACATAATAATCAAAAAATATGTTGCACAATTATATAATTGAAAATGTTCATGGCCATGAAGTATAATAGCGCCGACTTTTTTTTGCTATTAAAGCTAATTTATGTGTGTTTATCTCACTTATCTGGTCAACCCGACACGCCGGGCCCCCCACAGCCCGGGCCCCCAGGCTAGAGTCCTGTCAGCCCTCCCCAGCCATGACCTACACCACTCCGGAATTCGGGTGGACACCGAGAATTTTTTGACAGTTCCATTAGGGATTGGGTTTCTAAAAAAACCTGACATTAGTGTTTCGAAATTTTTGTGTTAGAAATTAAAATCTAAGAATTTTTTCTAAAAACGGTGCTGGAGAATTACAAATTATTTTTTTGCCGTGTTTTTATTTGTCTAAGCCCAAATGTATGGTTTATCGGCTTTCAATTTCAATGTTTAAAATCATTCTGATAATTTTGGGGGGTGCCAGGGCCCCTTGCCCCCCCCCCCCCCCTGGGTGCGCCACTGAAGAACGCTACAGAAACATGATAACTGGTTTTGGTTCTTGTTGGTTTACATTTAAGATTATTATTTTAACATGTATAAATTTAATTAAATATACTCAATTGTGATACGTCACGGCTCCTAAGCCTTCATTCTTTTCATTGCTGTCGTTTTTACAATTTAACACACTACACACAACCATTTTTACTGAATATTACCTAGCTCAGGTGAACCTTCCACGTTGATTTACAAACGCAAAATGTGCGTTAATGTGACGCACGTTGAAGTTCTACCATAACTTGATTACCAGCCTGCCTCACCATACTTTCATATAGCCTGCCGTCCCTAGGTTTACACTTACAGGAAGCCAGCAGCAAACAAATATTGAAAATAACCGATATACTGGATTATTTGTTATGTTAGGTTAGGTTTTCATTCTTGAATTAATGAATTTTTCCAAAATCAGCTATGAAAATTGTATTAATATTCATATTGAATCTAATAAAATTGGAGACTGTATAGTATACGGTCATCTCTTTCCGATAAGAAAACGCAAGGCGAACTGTGCTACGGTGAAATGTTTTACATAAAATTTACATGTAACCATAAAAATCACGAGATATTATTTTTATTTTTAAAATCAATCAATATTAAATTTATATTATGTGATTGAATCCCATAGAAATTAATTTTTTAAATTATCTTATTGACCATTTACTTACGTACAATTTACATGTAACCGCTAACTTGATATCCCTTTATGTGCGGAGTATCTACTAACTAATTGATATAGGATATAGCCGATTGCTGATGCATTGATTATCACATTATCAGTAAGGATGTTGTTTACTAAATAGTCGGTAATTTACTACAAATACGTATTTAAAAAAACACAACTTTTCAGGAGAGGCAAATAACAACTTTGTTCTCTCATTTTTTAATTTAGAAATATTTTTTTTTTTGTAATATCCATTTAGTATAGATACACACATTTTCATGAAAAAAATATTGTTTCTTTAATCTATCGCACTATATTTTCGACCGATCAGTCATTTTGTCGAAGATAAGAGAATGCGTTGCAACTTTACTGTGAATATTACTGCAGTAAACACGTATCTTGACTTACGAGAAAGAACTTCAGTATAATCATCTGTCGGAATTCATTATTCTGTATACTTACAAACACGTAACTCAAGATACGAGTTTATAATATTTATAAAAGCCTTTTATTGTGATACGAGTTTTTTGTCATTGCTTAAATCTATTATTTATAAAGAATGTTTTGAGATACGTGTTAGTGGAATATGTGCATATTCAAATTCTGAATTCATTATATCAAACAAAACTCAAAACTGACAAAAATTGAGATACGTGTTTATAGAAAATTAACAACGACATTTACCAGTTGCTATGCGACAAATATACAATATAATTTTGACATTTGAAATATTTAATGAAGATCTTTCAACGAGTTTACCTGCGATTTTATCTTATTCATATAGCCTATCTTCTTAATGTAGTTATTTGTTATTAAAAGTATTTTTTCTGTTATATTTTCGTTTTTATTTTATTTTCCATAAAAATTGATAAAAAAAACAATCCCGAAAGTATCGAAAATAGCTCGGGATCCCGGAATTCCGGGATTCGGGATCCCGGGATTGGAATCCCTAATTGTGCTAATAAACAAGCACATTCATCGCATGAAAAACAAATTAATTTAAAAATAAGTAGTAAAACCATGTTTGTTTTTATATTTTTTTTTAATTTTTGTTTTACGTATTACATTTTTTTTAAATATTAATAACCATGTCCTTGCTTTTTCGTACAAGGTGGTTGGGTGGGTTAGTTGCATTGATGTAGGGCTAATAATTAGGTTCCTCCATTTATATCTTTAATTTTGTTTATGGCCAGGATTGAATATTTTGTGTAGTGTTCTTAAGTTGTTCTATTGCTTAGTACTTCGTGAGACTTTGGAGGTCAATTTCATGATTATGCTGTCTACACCGAGTCCTGAGAGTTTATCGCTCCCTTTCTAGTATAGGGCAGTCGTTGATGACATGCCACATAGTTTGAGATGTGTTGCCGTCACATGGACAACAGTCATCATCCCTCAATTTAAATCTTTTTAGATAAGCTCTCACCGCTCCGTGGCCTGTTAGTATTATTACACTGTTGACTATTTAATAAGGTGTCTGCACAGAAAAGAAAACTATTTCTGAGTTCTCTGGGTGCCTGTATTATTTAATGAATTAAAGGGGGGAGGCGCCAAGACTAGATTTTTTTTTAAAGGAAGGCGTAGTAACATTAAGTTTGGAAACCACTGCTCTACAATATCTTCATTGACTGGACTATTAAGCGATGTCCCCGCATTGATGCACGAGGCATAACATGCTAACCTACCTATGCATACCTACTAACAGTTGAAATGGAGAAGAAACAAGTCATAACGCGTAAAATCAGCGTGACTAGTTTCCGCCAAACAAAACAGCTGATAACAATAGGTAACAATAATTATCCAATATCATCATGACTCGCAATACGTAGACAAACAAAATACATAGTACATAATAATATTTACAACTTATAGACCAGGCTCCCAGAGACTTTTCGTTTACATAATAGGTATTATGCCAGGCGATTTAGTGGTTTTTTTACAACGTTTTTATTGGCTCGTATTCTTGTTTGTCCAGTACAAATCTTGCAATCGATTTTTAACTTTAATGTTAACCATTTTATTAAAACTAATGTCATGTTTTATAGATATTTTATAGAAAAAACCAAATTAAGTGATTATATACTTACACATACTACTAAATTAGGCGATCTAATCCAAGAATGATCCCAAGAATCGATAATTTTGAACACATTGTACTAACGACGTATTTTTCCAAAGGGGACGAACCGTCCTGCGACCGTGCTGATGGCATGGTTAAAATTTATCCCATTTCCAATCGATCCGTGCTCCGGTATTAGAACAATTTTTGGTTGGTTTTTATTATTTTTTTTACCTCTAAAATAATTACAAGATAAAAAGAACTTTTTATATATAACGTTTTTAAATTTTCTGTTGAATTATTATGCTCAATATCCTCAAACTTGTAGGTACTCGATATGAAGTAAATAAAAAGCAAACAAACAAATAATTTAGAATACTGAAATGTCATTTTGACATTTCATTTTGATTTCCATAGTAACAGTAACTAACGCACGTATATATTATTAATTTAGTTCCTAAGACCACCCCATTAGAAACCAATAATAGTCTTTTACTTTTTACGGATTTTTCTGAAATAACTTTCCATACAAAACAGAATTAACTGAAAATGAATTCAATTCTGCTTAAAGATGGCTAAAAGAATGCATTGGCATCGTGTTCTGATATATTCTAAAAGTTTAGAATGTCTAGCTAGTCGGGAAGTTAGTTAATAATCGATTGCAAGATTTGTACCGGACAAACAACCACCGGACAAAAATAAGAATACGAGCTAATAAAAACGTTGTCATAATAAAAGTGTTAGTTAAACAATTAAAATATTCAATAATATTCTTACATGATACCTACTTTTTTTTGCTTTTGTTTTATACTTTATTACTTATTAGATTAGTCTTATTATATTACTTATTAGGTTTTGACGATTTATACCTACGCTTATCGAGTGTATTATTAATTATTACTGATAAGATAAGGAAGGGTTTTTTTACAAACACTTCAACTATTCATAATTTGTTTGTTATATTTTTTATTGTGATCCTTGACTTAATAGGTAGGTGATAGAGTTTTAATCTACTTTGTCGTATTAATTTGCTATATAAGTAGAGTTAACTGTATTCGTTGTCAGTGTGTATACCTTTTGGTGAGTGCACATAGTGCCTGAAGATGCCGAAAGGCGAAACCCGGGTCGCAAAAAACGACTCAAATGGAATAGTAGAAAGCTTGAGTACCTATATAGGTAATATTATAGAAGTGTCTCGAAGCATTGCGATTTTTTGTGTTTCGACAGTATGGTCAACGTATGCATGATATGATTTCATAATAAAGTGCGATTGTGGTTTAGGTTCAGCCGAGTTTTGGTTTAAGTTTAGCGGTTTATAATTCGTGCGTATTTCGATCCCACGATTGTCAGGGGTGTGCCAAACGTTTATGGGGTATCGCAGCACCCGGGGGTCACACTTTTCGGGGGTTGCAGAAAGAGGACTAAGGGCGACAAAAATGTCGGTTACATGCCCAGAGTAGGTTACATGTAAATATATGTACCTATTACGTTTCACCGCAGCAGTCTTACAGGAAAGAGATGGCCGTATAGCACTTACATCAAACAATTACGCGTCATTGGAGCATTTCAAATTTTATTAAATTCGATATTCTGGATTACAAAGCCAGTTCAATAAACCGATAGTTCCACATATCGACGGCCTAATGTTAATATCCCGTAAATGATTTTTTACAAATTGTGCAGGAAGCTAAAAAAACTAAATATTTTATATCCCGTATCTGTTAGGTAATAGCACATACATGTAGTAACTACATAGCATGCAAATAACCCGTAACGTAAAAAGTGGTGAAGCAAAGCACATAACGCCTAATATAATGATAGCATCCAATAAAATGTGATATTATAAAGATAAACATCCAAATTTGTTACATTATTTATTGTTTTAACTTTTAAATAATTCGAAAGTGACATTTTGAAGTTGAATTCAACACACGTCATGCAACACGCTTGACAGCTAAGAGCAGTGTTTCCCGACGTGGGGCGTACCCCCCCACCGGGGGGAAATTTGAACGTTTTGGGGGCCAATGTGCAAATCATTAATATTTGGTTTATTTTTTTGTTAAAAAACGCATTTTCAAAAAGAATTGGACTCACTGCAATAAACAATATAATAATATCTTCAAATAGAATGCCATGGTTACGAAAAATATGTAATAACAAAATACATTTATGCATTGTTTTGTTAGTGAGTTACTTATAGGTCTGTTACCGAAAGTTGAGGCGACCATATTACTCACACAAACGCATTGTTTACAAACAGGTGTTTCAAATTTTTAAATCGACTTTTAAAAAAAGAGTTTCATTGTTTTGATTTAGGAAAAAAAATCGAACTAATCAAAATAGGAACAGCCTGTAAATTAATACTGTATTCTTCAAAAATACACCAATACACACAAACTATTGTATCTGTGATCGCCTGAACTTTCGGTAACAGACCTATAATTAATAGTTTCGGGTATTCATATTTTTCTATGCTTAAATCATGGCAACCCTACCGTAGAACGATTTTAAAATAATTATGACCAATATAATTAAAAAACATAACCTAAAAATACTACATTTTATTTTAAGAAATATGTTAATAATATAAGTTTGAGGATTTCGTTTAATAAAAAAAACATGCAGGTATTATGGCACCAGTTGAATAAGTGAAGAATGCAATGAACTTTTGTTTACAACAGTAAATTATGTCGGCTTTTAATGTCAAAAAACCGAATGTCAAAGTGACAATTTCTGTCATTCTTTGATGCATATTGTAAATTGTCATCGTTGGCTGACTATTTCAGTACGTTTGTCGACAATAGAGCCGGAATCAAAGCTGGGATTGATAAAAAAAAATGACGCAAAGTCCCGTTTTGAGTTTTGACTGATGGGCGAATGCCAATTTTTTAAAGTGTCAATATAGCGAGAATTATCACATAATTACATAACACTATAGCAGGATCATCAATTAAAGTTGTATTCGTTATGCTGGTTAACATTGTTACAGTGAAACCTGTAACGAATTGCAATCAGGGAATATATTTTAAGAACTTTGACCAACTAAAAAAACGTGTGTGACTAACATCAGATTTGCACAAAGTTAGCGCGCTATCTAAGTGTATGAATATTTTATGAAATCGCTACTAAAATAAGACATGTCTTACCTTTAAATCGGTCCTTTATAAATAGAAAACACACTGATATTCTTTACAGAATAACACGTTATTATTAAAACTATTTACTATTAGTAACACAGAAACATCGCGCACAACCACCCGCGACACAGAATTCACTTGCAAGTGGTTAAATTCGTAAAACATTAAAAAATCGCGAAGTTTTTTTTACAGCGGTGCTGCCATAAGTAGGTACAAAGTATTTCCCGAACTTTAAAAGTAAATATTTTCTTAATAATTCATGCCAATGGCATACAAGTACTCAACGACAATTAATAATACAAAACAACGTTTTTAATTAGTTTACGTTCATCTATAAGTATAGTATACCCACGGTGGCCGCGCGGCTTAAGCGTTGAACTTTCACGCCGTGGGTCCCAGGTACGAATCCTGGGTCTGGCAAGTACACATATTGTTTTTCAATTTGTGTCTGTTTAGGGTATGGACCTAATAGGTTGAGCAAGTGGCTGACATCCATTTCTCGTAAAAAACAAAATCTGTTAATACAAACCTCTACTCTGTGGAGGCCTATATGATCCTATTAGGATCGGAAATGGTCGAAACGAAAAAAAAAGAAGTATGCATGGTATCTATATACACGGTCAATCCAGTGTAAGGACAATAGTACTGTTATTCATCATGTGGATAACTCACCGGGAAGATGACTTACAGAGAGATTTATAACAATAAATTTGAACTAGGCATATTATACGGCAGTCAAATACTCAAATTAAAAAAAATACATGATATACCTACCAAAATGGCCTTAAAATACTCATCTGCTTTAAAGTTTTCAACTGGTGTTTCACCTCGTTTACACATCCATGTATTTACAACTGATAGTACCTACATAAATTATCACAGCCATAGCAAGAAAATGTAGGTACGTCTAAATGCGTAATATAGTGCAAGTTGCAAGATTTCACCATGGATCAAAAAAGTTCAGCAGCTTCTGAATTTTCACGCGATAGTTAAAACTTTTGCGAATCTGTCGGAAAAAATACGAACTACCTACACCACTCAGAGCATTTTAATGTTTACCAATTTTCACAACCTTTCAAATAGAGCCATACAATGACAACATTGCGTCTTGCTTACACTTGAAGAATGAGATTGGGGAGACAGTCAGCACTTTTGCGTGTAAACAGTTATTATCGCGACAGTTTAATTTAAAACGTATACACTATTGGTGCCAGTAAATCTATGCACATGTACAGCAGTACAACAATAATGCTTGAATTAAAAAATACTAGGTAGCTAAAATAATAATAATATAAATGTTGTGATATGTTTACCTTATAAATATTTATATTCATTGAGGTGAGCAAATAATGTTGTAATTAAATATTAATTAACTGGTACCTACGCACTGAATGAGTTTTAATCACCTTTAGCAGGTTCTCATTGTATTTGACCCCAATAAAAGAGCGAACCAGCATATGACTTTTACTTTGTATCTAAGCACACTCACGTGAGAATATGTTATAGACGATTTCACCTTTTCAGATTCACCACCGGTACCTGGGTAGCTACCACTAGTATACAAAGAATTAGAAAATTATAACAAAAATGGGTACAAGTCGGTTATGTGGAATACAGCGGCAAACACATTTTGAAAATAGCCGATATACTGGATTATTTGTTAGGTTAACCTAACCAAACCTAAACTAACAAATAATTCAGTATATAGGGTATTTTCCTAATGTGTTTGCCGACTAGAACCCAAAAATGTTTTATTATAAAATACCTTTAATTGGAGTCAAGTTAATAGCTTGGTAACATTAAAAAATGAGAAAAAGAAACAGCAATAGTATGTATCCATACGCTAGAGCGAGTAGCAATTAGAAACGCACGTCAATTCTTAACAAAATGTCAGCCATGCTTTAAACAGCTGACTTGTATTTACCGTTTTATACAATTATTATTGAATGTTATCTCGTTATCTGTAATGTGTATATAACTAGAATTTTAATAAGTACTTATTCAATTCATTTTGTTTTATTATTTTTTAACCGCTTTACGAAACATATCATTAATGCGGTTATTTCCTTCTTATCTGGTGTTTTATCTCACATTTTATTTTAATTGCACGGATTTTCCAAGGCACCTAAATATAAGATTGGAGCAAAGAATTAAATTCCCCATATTAATAAATTTATACATACCTACTCAATAATATATAAACAAATTATTTAATTAACAAATACCCAACAATTGTTAATCAGTTTATTAGGTAGATGTATCATCAGTTGCGTCATGTGTGGGCAGGAATGTCATGCGTTGCTTATGAGCAGCAAATCATATAGAGCGCTGACTCACTTTTGAATGAGAATGAGAATTCTGCCATTCTTGCTAATATTGACCTGTGTCCCACTGACACATCCCTGTTACAGGCGGGCTTCTCCCGGTGTGAAAGAATCATTTATTAATTATAAGCCGAAATGTAACCCTAACCTCTAGAAACGGCTTCATAAAACACTTAATCTGATTCCTTGCTCAATTACTTAAATGTCTTATTTATAGGTAAAGGCCTTCGTCCGGTATGTGAAAATCACATACTGGGCGGAGGTGCAATAAAGATAAACCTTAAAGTGTAAATGATGACGGACGAAAGCGATAATTTTAAGACTAAATAAAAAAAAATATGTACTAGTACTTAATAAGAATTCAAATAATATAATTCGGCCGCGCATTGCGCAATGCTGAACTCGTCGCGCGCCGGCGCTGAAGTCTACCTCGTGATTCGCCAAATCAAAAGATCATCCGATTGGATTTGGCCAATTCACGGGAGTTCTTTCATGAGTCGGCGTGAGTTCGGAATAATTTTGAAAGGGAACCCCCGGTAGCGAAGCAGTTAGCATCGAACTTGATAACTGAAAAGCTCTGAGCCACTCACTTGAAAAATTTAATTTAAAACGATTGTAACTTTGTAAAAACTATATACGCAAATAAACGTCAATAATATAACACCAAGGGATATCATTATTATACCACTCATTATCCCGAGAAGACTAATTTTAACACTACTCCGGACGCACATAACCGAGCTAGCCGAACTAAAGACGAAGTTTGTCTACCGAGAAAAGCTACGAACGGCTCCACGTGCTTCTGGAGGTGTTACCCCTGATAACCATCTTAAAAATCGAGAGCATCAGTTGTTTGTTTTACCAAGGTGCAGAACTAACATGCCATTGGTAAGGCAATACCTCTGTTCAATCAAATCGGTTTGGATGTTGATATATTTAACCTACGTGAAGATGAGTGTTATAAGTCAGCGTTGTTTTATAAATACTTAAAATACAGTCCATGAGGCTCATTTTTGTATTTACACTTAAAAGTACTTATTTCTCTTTTTATATCGTGGACTTGTCAATTTTGATGTATTGTTTTAATAATATATTTTTGTAGTACTTATTATTCCACTTTTAATAATTTTATAATCAAGGGTATCAAATTCGATTGGATGTAATCTGCTAGTCAAAAATTATGAATAAAGAACACATAGACACTCGACGAATCCCTGATGTTGTACCATTTCTTCATTTCCGATTTGATCCAAAGCGAGCTGTGCAAGTTTGAGGACTTTCAATGCAATCGGAGATCCAGATTTCGTTTTTATATTCACATACTTTGGCACACAAAAAATTTCGTTTTATTAAATAAAAACAAAAATACAATGCAGTTCCACCATGAATTGACAGTTAACAAAATAAAAGAAATTAATAATATATCTTTATTTTTAAATGTCATCTTGTTTTCTTATTGTGCTATCCCCTAGCGGAAGTCGGCCACCATCAAGGCGATCTTAGATTTGTCATCTGCTACCCGGAACAGTTCAGTGGAGCTGCACTCGTACCAATCACGGAGGTTCTTAGCCACGAAATACGACGCCGTCCTCTGCTACGCTTACCATTGATCTTTCCTTGAATGACAAGTTGGGGAATGCTGTACTTTTGTCTTCTCATAATGTGGCTGAGGTACTGTAGTTTCCCGGTTTTGATACTACGTAGAACTTCTCGGTCCTTCCCCATTCGATTGAGAACTTCAACATTCGTCACCCGGTCAGTCCCAGGAATTTTTAGGATGCGTCTATACAGCCACATCTCAAAAGCTTCAAGTCTCTGTGGCATCTCTTGGTTTAGCGTCCATGCTTCCGTACCATAGAAAAGTTGAGAATACATAACAACGTACCATACGCAGACTCAGACCCAGTTCACTAAGATAAGTAAAATAAATAAAATTTGATTTGATTGATCTTCGGCACAAATACATGTCTTCTTCTTCAGACATTCTTGGTGTGTCCCTGCTGACATCCATTGCATATTTTGAACTAAAAACGAACACAGGTAGCCCACGAATTTCGTACGTAATTGGTTCCTGAAAATGTGTACGAATGTACAAAAGTAGAGCAATGTAGAAAAATACATCAAAAAGTGTATTTTAAAAATATACATTTATCAATGGGTATGGGTATAAGAAAGCTAACGAGTTAACGCCACTATCGATCTACTGCGCAGGCGCAGATCGATAAATTCTCAACTGTCGCATGAAAATTCAAAAGCTTCCGAACTTTTATGATTCATGCATGCAATCTTGCAACAGCAGGATAATACATGTTTACACGTACACTTTATTGTTATGGCCGCAATAATACTTACTGTCAGCAGTAAATTCATGAACGTGTAAACGGGGCATAACACAAGATTAAACTTGTTTACGTATTTGAGAAGGTGACGGGGAACGGAGGAGAGAGAAGCGACTTCATGGAAGCACACAGCTTTTGTATTATCAACAAAAATTAAAATTGGTACTGTTCGGTTATCAGGAATACAGCGGAAAACACATTTTGAAAATACCCGATATACTGGATTATATGTTAGTTTGGGTTAGTTTAGGTTTAGTTAGGTTAACCTAACAAATAATCCAGTTTATCGGCTATTTTCAATATGTGTTTTCCGCTGTATTCCTGATAACCGAAGAGTACCTTGAAATTTTTAGAAATGTAAGAAATAGCAAATTGTTCGAAAGTCGAAGGCCGCTTGTACTGTCACAAATCCTGCATCCGTATACTGAAGTGTGTTAATAAAAAAATAGCCAAATTTTGTTTATAAATTTATTTAATTTCAATACATAACAAAAGTACTTTAATATTATATAAACACAAACAACGAAACATTATTAATTATCATCGATACATAACTATCACAAGAAAATTTTATCAAATATCGTAATTAATCATTATTAGTAGTAATTTACAAAGACATCATTATTAATAAGATTATTATATACATAGTTTATTTTATAATACAAAACAGAAGTAAATTTTGATATAGTGTATTTATCTCATGAAGGTGCATACCTACCCTGCCAACAGATGTGCATGCAGTCTCTTGTATGAATTATAAGTAACAAAGAGTAACGTTTGGAAGTAGATACAATAGTCACTCATACTTAAATAGTATGATATCACTATTACTGATGAATCTACACATGTGGCGAGGGGTGGAGGTGGGCTCTTAAGATCCTATATAAATAGTGCACAATAAACTATGTCAGTCACACTTTTTAATTGTTTTCATTGAACTAAGAATACAATTTGCAGATGGTGTTGATTAGTTATTAAATTTAAATTAAACCTCGCTTAAACGAAGACATAATAGTTTTGGTATGTTATGGGTAATCCAATATAAATAGTGCACGCTTTTTCAGTCATGCTTATTTGTTTTCGTTGAATTAAGAATACATACTACAGATGGTGTTGGTTAGTTTTTTAAAATTCACCAAACCTAGATAAATTTTTTTTATCTATCTATAAAATATCTAAAATTTGGCCATTAAATCTACATTATGGCTTGGTTTACGCAGGGTTTAATTTAATTTTAAAAACTAACCAACACTATCTGCAATTTGTAGTCTTCGTTTAATGAAAATAAATACGTATTATTGAGAGTTTAGTGTGCACTATTTATGTCGGATTTTAACAGCCCAACTTTACCCTTCACAACTGATCGGTACACACTAATGATAAAGTAGAATTACATAAATAGGTGGTGTTAATTAGTTAGTTTTTAAAATTCATTTAATTGTAGTACAATTTACCGATCTGCTTCGATAATTTCCCAGTAGATGTCATGTCATATTTTATACAAAATAAACGTAATAAATATAAGTACGGTTTTTTAGATGACCTTTTACATATTACGTATCGATACTTCTCTGTTCGTCTGTTACGGATATATTGTAATATATAACATATTTTTATTAAGGTAGGCTTTAAGGAATTTACGCTACTATTATAGGTAAATCATTCTACAGTGGAATCGTAGGCGATTCATAGGTGTATTTGCTGTAATGTATCTATCTATGTCAACAAACAGTACTACTACAAAAGTGCAAGTCGCTTTTACTGTACCCATAATGCCACTGTGGAATGATTTAAGGCTATACTTCAGCTGGGGCACGGTCTAAAACGACCGTGACTACGCGAAGCGCAGTTTGTGCAAACGACGTGTGACGAACAAAACATAATTTGTCATAAAAATTCAAGATGCGTCCATTTAATGTTATGTTTATTGTTATTTAAGTAATAATAAGAATATATTCATTGACATCTTATGTTTTTCGAGTAAATAGTTAACATTTTTTTGTCATCTTTACATGATTTAAGAATTAATTCCTCCAACGCCATCACAAAATAAATTGTCGTACTCACCGACTGGCAACGCATGCAAAATTACGTCCCACCTATTACTAAAAATTATTTGCCGTTTCACTAAAGTATGCTCTTAATTATACTAACTATCCTGAGGGTGTCTTCATGAGATAAATACATTATAATTAGGTTATCACCATGTTTGCTATTTTCTTCTTCTCGTCTTGACGTCTCGGAGACCATCATCAAAAGATAAAATACTTTGGAGACCGCGCGCAAACAGATTTTGAGTTCATGGTAAAAATGTATGTAACAACTCACCAGTAAGGTGTTGCAATATTTAAAAAAATCAACTAAAGGAAGGAACATAAGAAAATTGGACTGGAAAAAAATTATTATTTTATACACTGTTGACTAACCACTGTGACCATATCGTCGCCCCAAAAGCAAAAGGGCACATGTGCAATTTTGACGGTTTTGAGTTATGAATGCAGTTTTCTTCGTAATTTTTTTCTCTACATTATGGGCAAAATGGTATTTGTGAAGCAAAACCCATGAATTCACAATTGAGAAAAGAAAATAAAGGTTACTTTTGTATTTGTAAACTGATCTTCATTTAATGTATAGGAAAAAGATAACATGTACACGATTTTAGGAACTATGTGCAATGTTAACACAAAATACGTTATACAAAAATAATATAGGAAAAAGGTAACAAGTGTAATTATTTAAGGTGAGTAATGCGCCGGCTACACGGCAGCGACTTGCCTGCGCGGTCTTGCCTGTGCAAAAAAGACGGAACACTCTCGCGTGGCCACACGGCACAGGTAAGACTCCGCAAACCTCATTACGTTTACAACAGAAGTCGTCGTCGTGAAAACACTGTTTTTCGGAATCGCAACAATGTCGTGTCAAGTGATGATTTGCTTTTCTCATAATCGTTTTTCTACTGTTTACTGGTTAATAAAAGAGAAATAAATTCTCCAGATCCAAATGGACCAAACAATGGCTATTGAGAAGAAACATACACTCGCATATAAATCAGCATTTTTTGTTTAATTTAATATAATATATACTAGTGGCAGTGACGTCCCGTGGGGGTAAGCACATTGAGCGTCGCTTGGGGGCGGCAGTTACTCTTAGGGCGGCAAATCGAAGAGAATCAATAAATATATATAGGAATAGGTACCTACCTAAACTTAGTAATAACGGAAATATCTTTCCATTAAAAAAATCAATTCACTGGTTGGAAACAAATGTACCTACCTATTAATTATGATAAACGGTTTAACACGGCTGTATTTTTTTCGTCCGGTTCGCGATTGTCTATTTTACTTCCGTTGTCTTTGGAAATCACTCCTTGATAGCCAGCAATGACAAGTGCAGATTTGCGAATTATATTTGAATTATAGGTAGGTACCTACATACTAAGGTAGGCACCTAATTAATGTATCCAAATATTTTTGCCAGTCATTCGCAAGTTTTGAAAGTTGTCAGGTGTATTTTTAAATATATCTGAAACCGTGGACTCGCAATATCGTCTATTGAAGTAGAGATGAAATTTAAATTAAGTTTTGGCAGCGACTTGCCTGCGCGGTTTTGCAATAAAAACGGAACACTCTCGCGTGGCCAAGTAAACTGCGCAAACTTCATTACGTCAGAAGTCGTCGTCGTGAAAAAACTGTTTTTCGGAATCGCAGCAATGTTGTCAAGTGACGATTTGTTTTTGTCTCAAGCGTTTTTCTATTGTTTATTAATTAAAAAAAAGAGAAATAAATCCTACAGATCCAAGTGGACCAAACAATGGCTATTGAGAAGAAATATACACTCGCATATAAATTTACTTAACGATTTAAGAGAAGATCCAGCTGACTGGCGGAATTATTTAAGAATGGACGAAAATGCATACACTGAGTTACTACATATGGTTACGCCTCTAATTGACCGACAAAGCACAGTGATGCGTGAATGTATATCGCCTCATGAACGATTGACGTGTACTTTGAGGTTTTTAGCTACGGGAAGACCATATAGGGATTTGAGATTTTCGGCAGCAATTTCTCATCAAGCCTTGTCATCAATTATTCCGGACACGTGCAGAGCAATATACAAGGTTTTACACAAAGAATATATGAAGGTCAGTTTGGTTGAATTATCTTTATTTAAAATAAAAATATGTTGTTTATAATTATTAAGACATTGGGTTATAATGTTGAACAAATTCTGAGACGCTTTGCTGTGATGAATTATCAATTAAATTTTGTCTCTGAAGATTAATATTGCTCATGGAAATTGGTTGAGGGTTGGTGTTTGGATAAAGTGACATTGAATGGGCAGATGAATATAGTGCAGTATTTTGATCACTAGTTATCAGATTACGTGTATTGATATAAGATCTTCTACTGAGATTTCCCAACTCGGCTTTTTCCAAAAAAATGCGCTGGTCGTTTGGCAAGCTTCGCAATTTGTGGGCAACATTGCGGCCAAAACTATCGTGTTTATCTTCGGGTCTTGTTTCGATTATACGTTTCCCGACGGAATTTATCATCTTGCGCAGGCAACACCGTGGTGAAGCATGAGCGTGTGGCCGGCAAAACTGTACACCGCGCAAACCAAGAAGTGCAGCTGCGTAAAATTAGACTTGCTTGAAATTTCAGACGAAAAATAATAAAAATGTCAATAAATTAACGAGATGAAATTTTGATATAAGTAGGTATAGGAATTTGGCAAAGGCGCCGAAACTATTTTTAAACATTCGATTGTTAAAATATCGTAAAATTAAAATTATAAATAAAAGTAATTGTATATAAACAAAAAAATATTGATTTATTTACAAACGTCGACTACAGAACCTTAGCTTCGGTGATAAGATCTTGGTAATTTTGTGTTACATAGGTAGGTACCTACTTCATAATTTGGGTATCACAGTGTTTGGTTGATCACTATGTTTTGTTTTGTATTATAATATTATCAATCAAGTAAATATTTTACGAACTATAAGAGCTTGTCAATAAAATAATATAAAAATACATTGTTTTAAAATTAAAAATCATAAAATTTATTTATTTTCCTACAATGCATAGACTTAGTAGAGAAACTATTAAAATAAATAATCGATATATTAATTTTCGAATATACAGCGGTGGATAATATTATTGCTTTATTAATAAATCAAAATAATTAATAAAAACTGCAAATCGTAAGATTTACATAAAAAATCTAAATAAAAAGAAATATGTATTTCAATGATTTTTCTCGGCAAATTTTTAAAAGTATCTTTCTTAAGCCAATAAACCCCACCATGAATAACTAAATACCACCGCATTAGAAATATTCAACAATTATTGGAATAAGAACAGTGACGTCCCATGGAGGTAGGCAGATAGAGCGTTGCTTGGGGGCAACAGTTTCTCGAAGGGCGGCAAATCGAGGAGAATCATTTCGTATATATAGAAATAGCTACATAAACTTTGTAATAACGAAAATATCTTTCCATTAATAAATTCAGCTCACTGGCTGGAAACAAAATGTATTATTATTGACTGTATTTTTTGTCGAGTTCGCGATGTCTAGTTTACTTCCGCTGCCCTTCGACGTCCATGGTGACAAAAAACGACACCGTGCACGGATGGCACAAAATACTGTAGAAAAAATGGGGCGAGATTTTGGCGCTGCCCAGGGTCGGCATTTTGTCTAGGGACGTCACCGACTAGTGGCGAAGGGTGGAGGTACGCTGTTAAGATCCGTCATAAATGGTGCACACTAAACTTTGTCAGTCATACGTATTTGTTTTCATTGACATAAGACTGCAATTTACAGATGGTGTTGTTTAGTTTTTAAAATTCAATTAAACCCTGCGAAAACCAAGCCATAATAGATTATAGTCAAAAAATACTAGTCTATCTATAAAATATCTAAAATTTTGCAATTAAATCATACGTAAATATGAATATTTTATAGATATAATATTTTTTTTTATCTATTGTGATTTTGTTTAGGCAGAGTTTAATGAATTTAAAAAACGTACCAACAATAATATGTGTAATATTAGGTATTCTTAATCCAATGAAAACAAATAAGTATGAATGAAAAAAGACCGTAACCGTTGACGAACTTAGGGTGGCTCGTTAAACTCGGTTTGCGCAGTTAAAATTTCAAGCAAGTTGAATTTTACGCAGGCCGTACTTTTTGGTTTGCGCGGTGTACAGTTTTGCCGTCCACACGCTAGGGTTTGCCTGCGCAAACCGGTTTGCACAGGCAATACTGTAGTGAAGCATGAGCGTGTGGCCGGCCTTTAAGGGCCTTTGTAAAAAAAAAATAATTTCATTGCAGAAAAAGGGCACAATTTGTGAAAAATTTAAAAACATGTTGGCAGCGGACAAAGAGGCCCAAATAAATATTTTGGAAGATCACAAAAACGTGGACGCTCGCAAATCAAAAGATGAAGATAAAGCTATTCATAAATGCACATAGGAAAAAGGTAACATGTAACTTAAAACCTCGTAAAAATCAAAAATTGACAAATTATAAAAAAAATAAAAATTGCATTTCAATCTCGAGTAATTAGGTCACATGTGTTCGAAATTTCATTTCAAAATATTAAGTAATAACTTCTCCACGATTTTTTCTCACTCCAAAAACACTTAAAATGCATTTTTCTCAAAACTCAATTTACGCACAAGTACCCTTTTGCTTTTGGGGCGACGATATTATGTGATAGAGTAAACATTTAGGAAATTAAACATCAATTTAATTTTTTGTGCTTTATATTTTGGATACATGTAAATTGTATGTAAAACATTTCACCGTGGCACAGTTCGCCGTGAGCTTTCTTATCGGAAAGAGATGACCGTATTATATTATACGGTCTACAATTTTATTAGATTCAATATGAACTTCAATTTTCACAGCCGATTTTGGCAAAATTCATGAATTCAAAAATGAAAACCAAACCTAACCTAACAAATAATCCAATATATTGGCTATTTTCAAAATTTGATTGCTGCTGGTTTCCTGGAAACCGAGGAGAACCGTGTTTTATTAAACATGAATTTTATGTCAGTAATATACGACCCAAAGAGGTTGGATGATCTTTAATATACGGCCATATATTTCTGGTACAAAATTTCACGGTAAAGTGTGATACGGCGAACTGTGTATGTACAAGTTTCCGGACACGTTTTATTTTATCATTGTAAATGGTAAAAATATTGTCCGAAAAGACACTTCGATTTTCGATCAGGTCTTGAATGCTGTATACGAAAGTGTCAACAATCAGCAGATATAAATGATCAGATCAGATATATCGAGCTACAGTCGAACTTGGTTATTACGAGGAAGATGGGACCGACTGAATTTGCTCGTTATTAGCATTATTCGTTATATCAGAGAATAGGTATTTTTAAATGAGCGGTTACATAACACAAAAAGTCGAAAATAAAAAATCTGAAAGCCATCATAAAAATCCCCGAAAGAAGCATGGCATTCATAAACTACAAAAAAAGTGTTTTTTTGTAATGAACGCTGGTAGGTACCTACTGACTTCACAAACCTTGGATTTTTTACTTATACTTAAAAGCGTGGATACTTTTTCAATATTGTCAGCGAAAACACCAATTAGGTAGGTACTTAAGACACTTAACTAGTGTCATAAACCTAATGCGATCCCGGCGGCATCTTGTCCGGTCGGATTTTATTGCTTAGGGTCGAAATGTTTTTAAACGATCGATACATTAACAGTTTTAAAAAAATTTTTGACGATATTTTAGCTCGGTATACCCGATAAGTTGCTCGTTATAACAGTGAATATGGAGAAAATCATAAACTAAAATATCAACGAATGTTTCCTCATTACATCCGAGATCTCGCTATATCCGTGATCGTAATAACCGAGTTTGACTATTTATTGATTTTAAAAGTGCCCCTAAGTAAGAATGATCCACATTCAAGGACATGCTTAAATCGCAAATTGAATCAGATCGTTGGCAAACAATTGAGGAATTATCACAGCAACTCGAATTTCTGGTCATGGTCGAGAAAAAAAAAATTAAAACTTTTACCTACTCTATGAAACAATGAATCTCTTTCCAGTCCCCTATCGCATATTGGATGATGACAGGTTTTAGAGTATTAGGTAATGGATTGGCTATCCTTAAATTACAATACATGAACGTATTATTATAATAAATCTACTGCCAAAAGTTGGTAAGTCTCGAAATCATGTTATGGAACAATTGCAATTTGAAAGTTTGACATGCCTTATAAAATCAGGTATAATGCTTTATACTTTGTGCTTCATGTGCATGTTCTATTGTCGAACAAAAACTTCTTGACCACGTGTTAAAACTGTGAACTAACAATCCTCTACAGTGTAACTAATCCCACTTCCGTTTTCAAATGAGGAACGCCCTCAAATTTATCATTTTATTTTACGCTCCCGTCGTGTACGAATCTATCAGTTTACGTACTTTGAAGCTTTTTATAATAAAAATATGTCTAAAACGATCAGGAGTGATGTTAGAATTATTATTAGTAAACGTTTGGTTTATTGCGAAGAAGAAAAGAGTCGCATCTAAAAAGAGAGCCGATACATTATTTAAACATGGGTTTTCAACATGACAAGTACGTCACTGAGAAGTCTTCTATATGCGACTACAGCGACTTCCTGTTATCGCCGATTTCTTATTGGCGGACAGTATATATCGGATGACCTTGAATTTTTTTTTCTAGCATACATATTTATAAATAGACATATACTCCGTTGTTAACTCTAAATACCTAAATTATCGACTTACAAACTTTTGGCAGCACACAAACACCTTAAGTATAGAAATATAAAAAAATAATATATAAATAAATAACACAGTTAGTACACACTCATTTCATATGACACGTACATCAATATAAAACAGAATCAAGAGATAATATCTTTACATCTAGATCGGAATTTTTCCGTCCTTGGGCCAGATTTAAGGTTGATCGGGCCATGCTTTATTTGAGGGCGCGCGCTGTAATGTGAATCGACCTTTAGTGTGGCCCAAGGCATATTTGTTGAAAAATTATGTTAGTTTTACAATGAAAAACATACACGATAACTGACTGAGTGCCACAGGTTACCCATGACTGATCTAAATTATAAGAGAAATCGATAGATTTACTTACAATTTTGTTTAAAGATTAATTAGATCAAAATTTGTTCTGAACGCCATCTGTTGGCAATAAAAAATGTAATCAATGCACATATCGTCTCTGTTCTGGCAGAACACACTAACTGGAGAATACTAGTTTTGAGTAATTTGATTTTGGAGTTGTTAAAATGTTTGAAATGGTCTATCATGTGAGTTTATTAAGTAATCGTAAAAAGGATGACTTTAAAATAAAGACTGTTTTTTTATTAAGAAGGTTTCCAGACGGTAAAGTTTGAAATAAGGAACATTTTGGTATAACTAGCTCAATATGTCATTTTTTCGAATTAATGTCTTCTGCCAGAACAGTGACGATATTATGTAGTCCAGTAGCGAAGGGTGGTGGTTGTTAAGATACGCCATAAATAGTGCACATTAAACTTTGTTAGTCTTACATATTTGTTTTTATTGAACTAAGACTACAATTTGTTTGGTTTGTTTAGTTTTTAAAAATCAATTATGGTTTTGGAATATTTTGGGCGATACGACAAAATTGTGCACACTTTTTCATTCATAATTATTTGTTTTCATTGGATTAAGAATACATATTACATTATATTGTTTTTTCTAAACTCATTAAGCCCTGCCTAACCAAAATATAATAGATTAAAAATATTATAATCTATAAAATATCTAAAATTATGTATGATTTAATGACAATTTTATAGATAGACAAATATTTTTTGACTATATCTACTATGGCTTGGTTTACGCAAGGTTTAATTGAATTTTAAAAACTAGCTAACACTATCTCGCGAGTGGGGAACTACAAGCTTCTAAGTGTTTGTCCTTGACTAAACAAAAGTAACAATGAGACAGCTTAGACTAAAACTTCATTGTCGGGTTTGTTTTCTCAAGGATGAACACTTAGAACCTTGTAGTATTATAGCGCCTATACACGTGCATGGATTTACTGGCAGCAATAGTGCGTATTTTAAACTATCGTGACAATAACTGTTAACACGTAAAAGTGCTAACTGTCTCTCCAATCTCATTCTTTAAGCGTAAGCGAGACGCGATGCTGTCATTTTATGGTACTATTTGACAGGTCGTAAATATGCGTTAACCTCAAAATGAGTCCTTCCGGGGTGTAATTCATTTTTTTGTCAGCAGGTTCGCCACTATCGTTCTACTGCACAGGCACAGATCGAAAAAACCCAACTGCCGCATGAAAATTCAGCAGTTTCCGAACTTTTTTGATTCATGCATGCAATCTTGCAACTGCAGGATAGTAATACATGTTTACACGCACATTTTCTTGTTATGGCAGCGATAATACGTACTGTCAGCAGTAAATCGTAGGGGTATCTCACAAAATACGTTTGACTGACAAAGTTTAGTGTGCACGATTTATGTCGGATCTCCACAGCCTAACTGCACCTTTCGCCACTGATTGACAGTAACTTTTATAAGAACAATTTATTTTAACTATTAATATCTATAAGAACATTATTTGCTATAATATGTAATATTTACAGATTACTATAAATATGCATAGGCCATATATGGTATTTTAATTCAAATATGTAAATGTGAACAAATGATTGCTAGTAAACAGAAAGATGAAAATGTCCACCTGTAGATTGAGGGCTAGTTGCCAAGAGTCATAACCTTCATAAATTCCAAAAATCGAGCTTTGAGATAATCGCAAAAAACCACCAGAGCACTGTTTTTTGTAATTAGAAGAAAAGTATTGAACTCCCTTGAATATCAATGAGTGAGTCGATTTACATTATTTTAAAAAAAATATATATAATACCTACTCCTAATGCTGCAGACTATTGTCCGGCAACTTCATCTTGGCTACGTGGCAAATCTGTGAACTACGTACACCTAATCGAATTTCCGGTTTCAAATTAGGAACGCCCCCAAATTTTTCATTACATTTTTGACACTTCGTATTGGACGCATCTATCAATTTACGTAATTTGAAGCTTTTTATATTCAAAAGATGTCTAAAACAATACAAAATGATATTCGAATTATTATCAGTAAACTTTTGATTTATTGCGAAGAAGAAAAAGAGTCGTATTTAAAAGGCGAGCTTATACAATACTTTCAACAAGCCCATTTTACGGGTTCCTGTCATGTCAGGTATGTCAAAATTCAGTGTTGTAATACTAGAAATATTTCCCCAAATACTGGAAATTATGTTTGTATATTATAAAGTTATGTGTATCGTAATCTATTTTATTAATATTTTTAGACGTATAATAATTAAGTATAAATGATCATTAGTTAGTTAATGAATTGTCCTATTTTTTCCTAATTATTTTCCTAATTTTTAAACCGATAAGTAGGTACATATTGTTTTAAAATTTATGTAAGGTGGATATAATTTAATTTATAGAAAATTATTTTCACAGTATGTGTTTCTACAACAATTTTACTAAAAATACGATATAAAGACATCATTTGTAAATTATAAAACATGTGATTGGGTCATCAATATAATATTGAATATGTTATATCTTTCACTTCTACTTTTTTACTCATAATTTGTGTTCTAGTTATTTAATTAATAAATACCTGCAGCAATATTATCAGTTAATGTGGGTTCAATGATACATTTCCTTACAAATTCAATAATTACGCTGTATTAATTAACCTAATATAATAGTAATAATTAAGAGGTGAAATTATTTGAAAAAAAAAAATTCTATTGATATTTATTGAACAATAATTAGACTTATAAATTAATGTACTTATAAACTTACTGAGAATAGAATTGATATAAACTTAAAACCTAATTTCGCGGGATATGTTTTCTCAAAAAATGACAACACTGTGAAATATTCTATACGCGATAAGAGCGACTTCCTGTTGTCGCCGAAATAATGTTGTCGTACAGTAGAGGTGAGTTGGAAATACTGTCACCAGTTTGTGTACTCAAGTTTCTGATGAAACTACCCATACTAAGTATTTGTTGCCCAATAAACTTAATCCAAAAAACGCTGTTCTGTGCATTCGCCAGTTGGTAGACTTTCAACATTATTGACATTAAATGCGCACAAACGAAATAGCACTTGAATATAGGTATATTTAAATTTATTAGTCTATTGCGTTCGAATGTATGAATAATAATAGGTCATAAATTTTGTGTCGCAGCACAGTGGTGAGATGACGCACAGGCTTAGGCTTGTTATATACCGCTCAAAACATGTTTAAAATTAAAAAAAAAACACTGTTATTCATTTTTGTTAACAATAATATTGTAACCTAACAGAAAAACAACTCATAAATTTAAAATTTTATAATTTTTCGACAAGCGGAGCTCAGCGTATTTTTAGCGATTATATTTAAGCCGATAACACCGTCTGAGTTCCCTGAGCCGATACGTATTTTAAAATACTAATAATATGGCGTTGGTATTAGTTTCAGTTGAGTATGAAACTTTTGTCGCATACGCACGCCAAACAATCTATATAGTATTACAAATACTAGTAAGTATTTTGGAACAAGTTTATATACTAAGTATTTTTTTATACTGGTAGTAAGTATACTTAGTCTTCAAAATCGACCAGTTTTCCCATCTCTACTGCAGACACACAGCACACTATGAGAAATAGAGATTACCTGATTGGTTAGAAAGGCCTTGGTGACAGAACTCACATTATTCATTGAAAAATATGAGTTATGACACCAACAGTCAACTTTGTCAACGATTTTCACATAGTTTAAACTGACTTTTGATACCCAACTATTTTTCATTACATAGATTTAATGCCTTTATGATCACTTGGTGTCTTTAACTCAAAAAGATAATATGTAGGTTATGACTCTAGGTGACTCATATGAAGTTGGTCGTATTACAGTTCACGGTGGGTTGTCGTACCAGAAACAGATGGCCATAAAATAGCATTGAGATTAAATTCATAATAATTACAAGATAAAAAGAACTTTTTATATACAACGTTTTTAAATGTTCTGTTGAATTATATAAACTTGACTTGACTGGCTTAAACGATCAAAAAAAAACTGTATTTGATAGAAATAATACTGAAATGTCATTTTGACACTCATATTGATTTCCATAGTAACACACGTATATACCTATTAATAATTTAGTTGTTAGGACCCTAGCAACCAATAATAGTGGATTGGATTACGGATTTCTTCCGAAATAACTTTTAATACAAAACAGAATTAACTGAAAATGAATTTAATTCTACTTAAAAATGGCTAAAAGTATTAAAAAAAATGCATTGGCATCGTGTTCTGATATATTCTAAAAGTTTCAAATGTCTAGCTAGTCGGGAAGTTAGTTAAAAATCGATTGCAAGATTTGTACCGGACAAACCACCACCGGACAAATAGGAATACGACCCAATAAAAACGTTGTAAAATACGTAATAAAAACAATGAAAATACAAGGGAAAGACAGAAGAATATCGGTAGGTAGGTAAATAAGAAATATAATCATATTATATATCGTCACTGTTCTGGCAGAAAACACTAATTCAAAAAAATGACATATTGAGTTAGTACCAAAATATTACTTATTTCAAACTTTACGGTCTGGAAACCTTCTTAATAAATAAACAGTCTTTATTTTAAAGTAATCCTTTTTACGATTACTTAATAAACTCACATGATAGACCATTATTTCAAACATTTTAACAACTTCAAAGTCAAATTACTCAAAACTAGTATTCTCCATTTAGTCTGTTCTGCCAGAACAGAGACGATATATTTATGTAAAATTCTGAATGATTTTAAAGTAGGTTAGTAAGTCAGCTATAAAATTAACATTCTCGTTAAATCTAATAATGAACAACGCATACTTCTTTTTAATTTCAATGCTATACACCATCTCTTTCCGGTAGGATAGCTCACGGTGAAATTTAATACCTACAATTTACATGTAACCAAGATGGTAAAGAGGGTAGACTTTGGTTGCCATCTACAGGAAGACCAGACCATGAGATTAAGATCAGATTCGAGTTGGCAAGAAGGACTTTCGAAAAAATAAAGCATCTCTTCTGCTATCGAGACAAAAGTCTGGGTCATTGGATGCTGCATTATATTATGAAGTTATTAGTTTCAAAGTTGGTTACCTCCACGAATATTTATTTCGAGATAATTACAAAAAAAAATACCTGACTACATTTAGGGTGACAAATAGAACATATTATTAAATAATTCGAAATAAGCGAATGGTGAAATACAGAGACACAAAGCATATTAAAACTATTAGAAAGACATTTTTAAAATTAGTTAAATAATTTTTTTTCCGACCATGTCTGATCCTAATAGAATCACATGGGCCTCCACAGAGCAGAGGTTTGTATTAACAGATTTTGTTTTTTACGAGAAATGGATGTCAGCCACTTGCTCAACCTATTAGGTCCATACCCTGACTCACACACAAATTGAAAAACAATATGTGTACTTGCCAGACCCAGGATTCGAACCAGGGACCCACGGCGAGATAGTCCAACGCTTAAGCCACGCGGCCACCGTGGGTGTTGAATAGTAAGTTGAATAATAATTAAAAAATTAAAAAATGGCGGCCAATTAATATGACTGACATTGCAACGAACCTCTGGTTCAATACTATTTTACTAACAAAAAGAGCTAGATTTGATAGTGTTGATGAAGTTACATACGATGGAAAAGTACTTAAAAATATCAACAACGAAAAAATGGAGATATCCAATTTTGAAACTAATAGCCTAATATCTGTATTGATCTAAAGAATCTAAGCCTAGACATTAAAGGAACTGAAAACAGGGAAACCCAATGGGTTTGGTGAATAGGTAATAACTATTCCTCATAAAAAAATTGGATAGCCGGGTCTAACATAGAAAATCGTCTGATCTACGACACGGCTATAAATCAAACATTGTAGGAATGTCGCATCAATGTGCAGTGCAGTGACGCGCACAACTTCTCGAAATGACAACGTTATCAACAAAAATTAAACATCATTGCATAAAAACGCTACCAGATGCCAAAACAGCGATTATTATGTATTGGTACTACAGACATCTCAGAAGGCAAAAATTTTGGGTTTGGGTTTTGGGGAAGGTCGAATTAGACATGTTGGAGACGAGAAGAGTTTACATGTGCGAGCCGGCTTAGGTTACATGTGTTTTGTGAATGCTAATAAAATCACATCGACTTATTCAACCTGTTTCAGTCGAGACGAGTTCAGATGTCCGACCCGGCTTACTATAACCACACTCTGCAGATGCGTAAATGTTCGGCTTAGGTGTAAGTAATTTGCTTTACCATTATTAACAATTCATGGATTGAAATACAATAGATACAAGAAAATAACAGAAAAATATATACATACACTGTTCATACTGTACATTTTCATCATAATAAAGGAGTTCTAGACAGTAAATGCAATTTTTATCTAACAGCATTTTCAATAACAATAATAATTGCTCCATCTAACAAGTATAAGAAGTCTACCCTGTCATTTGTGGTTCAGCACCAACTGAACATTCATTAAACATTTTGAAATTAAAAATAATTTTCTACAAACGTCCCAAAATAAAATATATTTTTTAGTACGAGGGTTGTCTGTAAAATAAGGTCTCCAAGGCGTTGGGAGTCGTGAGGAACGCTTTAACGCAAGATCCGGTAACACTGGCGTGTAGCTTGGTTTCCCACCTACAAATCCCCACCACTCTGAGCTGTCTACAACGCTTAGTCTTGGTTTGGTAGCCGTTCGCGATGGAGCTTTCACTCGCCGCTACCGCCAAGTGTGAATTACGTTCCGTTATTCGTTTTTTGTGTGCTAGAAATTTATCGACAGTTATGTGAAATATATGGACATCAAAAATGTACAGAGTTTAAAAACGTACGTACTGACGTCCATGATGAACAGCGTGTCAGACGGCCATTGGTTTCGGACGAAACGATTGCAAAAGTTTCAAGGGTGATGCTTGAAGATCGACAGGTGACGATTCGGGAGCTGTGCAAATTGATTCCTGATGTCAGTAAGACCACTATTGACAAGATTTTGACAGAAAATTTGCATTATCACAAGGTGTGTGCAAGGTGGGTTTCCAAAATGCTCACCGTAGATCACCAATGGCAACGAGTTGAAGCGGCCCGCGAATTTCTTGATTGCTACACAGAAGAGATAATGCCCGGACCTAACGCCTGATTGTCATCTCTTTCCTGCATTGAATTCACACCTGGGTGGGACAAATTTCAGGACCGACGAGGAGTTGAAAGAAGAGGTTGTACGCTACCTGCACGCCGCGGCGGGAGAGTTCTATGACTCTATGACACGGGTATACGAAAAATGCTACACCGCATGCAAAAATCCATCGATCGCAACGGGCATTATGTGGAAAAATAGTAGAAAGTCCAGACTTTCCAACAATGTATAATTTATTGCAAATAAACATGTTTTTCTTTGTGAAAAAAAATTGTAGACCTTATTTAACGGATAACCCTCATATTTCACAAAGATCCTTATGTCTATTTCAATTGTATTAATTTTCAACAGTGTGGACATTATTGGTTAGGTTAAATTTATAAGAAAATGCAGATATTAAGCCGCATTTAGACCAAGCGAGCGAATGTTTGTACTTTCCCTACTCCAGCGAAATTCTTATGCTCGCTCAACAAAAAGCTTTTACTCAAGAGAATTTCGCTGGAGGGGGGAAGAACAAACATTCGCTCGCTTGGTCTAAATGCCGCTTTACTATTTGCTACCGTACCAACAAAATTAATCAAACTTTCTCGATAATCTTGCATCTTGAATTGGCAACGCTGACGGAGTTGACCACTTTTGATTTACAGCAATTCGTTTATAAATGAGTGTTTTTTAAAATAAAAATATCGTGCAACTTTAATTAATCAGTCGATATCAGTAATAGTAAAGATTTTTTTTAATTCATGAAGGCACATCACCACTTAAGAAGTAAAATTCAAATAACAACATATCCACCGCGCTCCGCGCCCGCGACACGCAGGTGGGGACACGCCTTCACGAGCTAAAAGATTTACACAATGTAACGCTAAATGTAATGAGAGGCTCCTATTGTAATTAACACAGTTCTATGTTGTTTTTAAGTCTTCTGGTACGTAAATGTTCCTCTCCGAGTGACTGGTCCGGCTGAGTTCGTTCCTGAAGTAGTCTATCGTCTTCTTCAAGCCGTCCTTAAGAGGAACCTGGAAATAATCATGTTAAAATCGGTTACAGACCCACTTTGCTAGCAGACCAATGGGTCACAAATGTAAATGTCCTCCCACAATGAGAAAGGACTGAGAATTTTTGAGTATTAAAACTATAAAACTACAGTACCTCGGCTATCGGTGGCGAAGGGTGGAGGTAGGCTGTGGAGATCCGTCAAAAATCCTGCACGCTTTGTCAGTCATACTTATTGGTTTTCAGAAAACAATTTGCATATTATGCTATTGATTGGTTTTAAATTTCAATTAAGCCCTGCCTAACCAAACTATAATAGATAAAAATATTCTTCTATCTATTATGGTTTGGTTAAGGCAGGGTTTAATTGAATTTTAAAAACTAACCAATACCAAGTGCAAACACTATTTATGTTGAATCTCCACAGTCTACCTCCACCCTTTGCCACTGTCGGCTAAATTATGAGAGGATAAAAGTACAGGTTTCCCAGAATTAAGCCGCGTTGACACGGTCCAAGTACGATCCAAGTACACTTGGATCGAGTGCCGTCCAAGTGACAGCTTCATACTAATTATTCCTATCCAAGCTAACTTGGATGAGTAGGACGCGGTCCAAGTAGCTTGGATAGGAAAAATTAGTATGAAGATGTCTCATACGAATGCACTTGGATGGCACTCGGTCCAAGTGTACTTGGACCATGTCAACGCGGCTTTACCCAAGAAAAGCATTAAATAGAAATGGAAAATTGTGCTTGTCTAATTGGGAACAATTAAATAATGTTCAATTGTATGAAAATATATTATAGATATATTATTTTATTTATTTAATGCATTTATGGTTTTAAATTTATCTAATATTTTCAAACACAAAATTAATACAGTACCCATTAACTTTTGACTTACCTAGTTTTATCATTTTGTAGAGAAGCAAATAAATGTAGAATCATATTCAATAGTTATCTCAAAAACAGTGAATGTCAAGTTATCTAGTTGTAGTAATGAAGTGACGATATTATGTATCGGAGAAATTCTGTGATCGGTATGAGTGCAGCAACAATAAACTGTTCAGTCAATAGAGTGATAATTGCCTAACGATGTTTGATATATATAAATTGTCCTTTCGATAGCGGCTGGCATAAGAAAGAATAATGTGTGTCGAATCCAGGGCATTGATTGAGTGAATGACTAATGAAAAATCCTTGTATATATGCTGTGTCCTTGAGCGAACCAATAACGGACAACGTAATTACACATTACTTGATTGCATTCGAAGGCATTTATTGCGGTAGAAAAAGTGTTTCTCACTAATAACTTCCGTCAAATAGTGATCTCCCATACAAGCGAATGAATGAATTTGATTAGTAGAATTGACGATGTTGAAATTGCATTACTTTTGGTTCCCAATTGAGATAAGTTCTGGCCCTGGTGATGTCGGGTCTCCTCCGTTGAGGGTCGTCTTCCACGGCGGCCATCTGCGACATGGTGCTCTTGCAGCCCTCCACCAGGTCCTTGATTATCACCGCAAACTCTAAAATTTTTAAAATGAAGTTATAATTAAATTTCGTTCACAATTAATCGACTGACATGAGAATTTTTGGCAAAACTAATGCTCCGGCTCAGTTCAGGAAAGGGAAAAACCAGCACAATAGATGTCAGTTTTTAATATTGACGTTGAAGTTATGTACGTTCAAAAAAAGAAATGTTTTTTTGTCATTCACAACCAGCTGCCATGCGGTTGAATGAATTAGATATTTTATGAAGTTACAATAATAACGAATGAATGTTTGGTCTCCTGGATTTTTGAAGCAGTAGCATTAAAAATTGGAAATGTAAAAAAATCTAAATGGACTGTATAAAAACCTTCGATAGTGTGTTCCACAGGGTTTCCCAAATTGATGGGCTGCGTATAGTTGGACGCCATCAGTGAGACTAATCCGTCCACCAGATCTGTCACGTATTGGAACGATCTGGTCTGCTTTCCGTTACCATAAATCTGAAAAAGGTAGATTGTAAAGACTTTGAAGAAAACCTTCTGAATAAAGTATTTGAGCTGTTTTTTTTTTGACTCAGAGGTAAGATCGGTTATATACGGGCAACATTGTGTTGCTGCTGCTGGCAGCAAACGAGCTGCCGACCAACGCAACAATGCGGCAGCTCATGTTGCTGTGATTGGCAGCAAATGTGTCAGCGGGTGTGTATCGGATTGGAATGACGGTGCGCAGGATTAGGCGGAGAGAGAGGCTGTTGCTATATCGGGAAGCCAGCGCTGCCAGTGTATGTTTTACGCGGCAGCAAATTGACTGCGGCGACTCGGCGGTTCCGGGCAGCGCGTCGACAGCAACTGCCGGGGTTTGCAGCAGTGTGTTGCTGTGTGTGCGTCCAGTATTCCGAGATTTCCGAGTTGCCACTGCCGGCAGCAGCAACATGGTGTTGCTCGTGTATTCCCGCTCCAACAGGTTTGGTTTCACGAGAAGAAAAGATTTATAAAACAACACTTATTTTTTTTCCGAGCATGTCCGATCCTAATATGGTCATATGGGCCTCCACGGTGTGGAGGTTTGTATTAACAGATTTTATAATTGTACGAGAAACGGATGTCAGCCACTTGCTTGACCTATTAGGTCCATACTCTGACTCATACATAAATTGAAAAACAATATGTGTACTTGCCAGACCCATGATTCGAACCTGGGACCCACGATGCTATAGGCCAATACTTAAGATGCGTGTTCCGGAAGAGTGAGACACTTCATACCCTTGTGGCACAGCCTCAAGGGTTCCATCGCCATGGGCGCCCCTCCCTCATCCTGCAGCGGTGCTACAAAAGCGACCTACGTGCACATAGTCTGACATGGCTGACATAGTGGGAGGCGCAAGAGTTGGCGATGGACCGAGGGAAGTGGCGCGAACTTGTGTTTGCCCTATGCCCCAATGCTGGGTCGTGACAGGGTGAAAGAAGAAGAGAAGTTTTAGTAGAAGTGTGAAGTTCTCTTCAATGTCAGTGGGCGGCAGTCGAGGAATTACAGATGCACTAGGATAGTAGTGTGATAAGTGATGTAAGAGTTATTGACTGCTGGAATAGGTGCACAGAGAACCGGTCCGGCTGTAGGAAAATGGTAGAGGAGTTATGTTTTGAGAAGACATACAGTGATGGTGAGATTCTGCAGCGCCTGCATGACAAAGTTGGAGACGACTCTGCCATCGCCGGCGTGCATCCGCGGCCCGTACGTGTTGAAGATCCTCGCGACGCGCACCTGAACACGTTCTTGCTTCGCGTACGCGTATCCTAGGGTCTCCGCCACGCGTTTTCCTTCGTCGTAGCATGCACGGGGACCTGCCAAACACAGTGTAACAATAATTCAACTGCTCAACTTATTTATAGATAGTTAATAATTATAGGTCATGTGTCATAGCATGCCGAGTAGATTCGAGTTTGATAGTGGCTACCAAATTCATCAGCCATCATCATTACCATCAAAAGCACGACTACCTGTGGTGGATCCTGGCTTCATCTAACAACGGTCTCTATTTGTCCCTATTCAAAGTGGCGACTAATCAATTCGGTACTTCAAGCAGGCGTGTACACAAGAGGGGCAGTTTTCGGGTCCGTACCCCACCCGGGAACGAAAAATACAAATTATTTAGGTGAATGGAATATTACTTCTTCGTCATGCTCTCATGACTGAGGATCGTGAGACGAATGGTTTGGCTGTCGGAACAGTTTTCTCAACGGATACTCCTTCTCTTTATGGCACATCACTGAAACTCATAAATTGGTGCATTCTGATGCGGCATGTCTAAAAGACAAGACGACGTGGATGACACAAATGGACACTAAGGTTCCTAATAATTAAAACTGTTAGATCACGTTCATGCGATAACTGCTCGATCCGACCAGTCACAATAACTCATCGGTGAGCACCTGTAGTTTTGACTGCAGGCCAGATATTTATTGCTAGACTAAAGTGCTGTGTGTCCGGGTATGGGGAATGCACCCGACGAGAAACTAAACTAAAGCAGTGTCATCATTTTGTTAACCCCACCGATTTTGTTAAGCTGTCTTAAAAATCATTAATAAAAAATTAAAATGGATATTTATTTGAAATGTACCCCCCATACCATTTTTATGTGTGTCCGCCTGACCCAAGCATTCGGCAGTCATTGGCAGCCACATATTGGCACTTTTGCCCTATTGGATTGCTCGAAATTACTCTCTTTACCGTTTATATGGTGTACATAACCTAGCCAGCGTAGTCTCCCAATCTAGATTGATTGAACTGCGCTACAATCTTTATATTGACCGTAGATCTCAGGATTTTGCTTCATAAATACAGTGGAGAATATTTCACGAGCAGGCGGAACAGGGTAACTTACCTATGGGATTGACATGCCCCCAGTAAGTCTCAGGCTGAGGGTGGACCGTGGGATCCCCGTATACCTCAGACGTGCTTGCAATTAGGACCTTCGCACCGCATCTTTTCGCCAGACCTATAAAAGCAAAATTTGACAAAACAAATCTCGTAAGTACTAAAATGGCACGGCAATAAATACCAGTGGCGCAGACTGCCTGTTAGACGGATATAAACGATTGGAAAATACTAAAAAAATAACAATACGCACTGTTACCAACATAATAATCGTGTTTGAAAGACTTGACCAAAACATGCCATTTGATTGTCAAATTTCAAAAGTAGCGCGATTTTGGGACAACAAGGTTCGAAAAAATAACCATTTCTTAGCGAAGGGTGGAGGTAGTTATTTAGGTAGTTTAGGTAGGTATTTGTTTTCATTAAACTAAGACTACAAATTGCAAATCGTGTTGGTTAGTTTTTAAAATTCAATTAAATCCTGTGTAAACCAAGCCTTAATAGATATTTTAGATATTTTATAGATATAAGAACATTTTTTTATCTGTTGTCTACTATGGTTTGTTTTAGGCAGGGTTTAATTGTATTTTAAAAACTAACCAACACCATCTGTAATATTTATATGTATTCTTAATTCAACGAAAACAAATAAGTATGACTGAAAAAGTGTGCATAATTTTTGTCAGATCTCCCATAGCATACCTAAACTATTATGTTTTGGTTTAGGTAGGGTTTAATTGATTTTTAAAAACTAACGAACACCATCTGTAATTCATATTATTAGTTCAATGAAAACAAATAAGTATGACTGACAATGTTTAGTGTGCACTAATTATATCGAATCTTTACAGCCTACCTCCACCCCTCGCCACTGCTGCTTAGTAACATGATTCATACAAGAAACTGCATGCACATGTATTGGCGGGGTAGAGACACACCTTCGTGTTGGTTAGTTTTTAAAATTCAATTAAACCCTGCGTAAATGCTCATGCTACATGCTACTCTCTCTCATTGCCACTCATGTAAATTCAGTCAAAACATATTTGAGTGCATGGCGTCCTCAGTCTTGGACAACTGCACCTGAGACATTCACGGTCATAAAAAAATACTGATGCTTCACATGCAAATGTAGGGTTTCGAGATACGCCCGTTAAGACCGGGTGTGTTTTCGTGGGAACATTACCCTCAAAGTTTTGTGATTTTACTGGGAAACTCACCTAGCATGTTTATTGTCCCGACGGTGTTGGTTTTGATGGTCTTGACAGGGTTGTACATGTAATGCGGAGGAGACGCTGGGCTCGCCAGGTGATATATCTCGTCTACCTGAAACGACAATGACAGCGTGAGAAACAAACTACACTATTAACTGGATAGTTTTGAGTTGGCGATATTAGATTTCAAATCCATCAACGGAAGAATTAGTCACAAACTAACGATACAATAGATTCGTCCTCGACGATGAGTTAATCAACAAACGAAGCATGGGAGTTCTCCTCCGTTGAGGGGAGGGTACCTTCTATTAAGACAATGACAGACAGCGTACAGTTTGTAGATTTATTTAACTAGGCAAGCGTTAACGTTGATCTGACGTCTCAGCAAGACGTTGAATCTGACTACCAAGGTATCCTTCCTTATTAATTGAAGCCGTCGAGTTAGATAGCATTGTCCAATACATAAACTTGCATTGTCAGAACTGTGGGATAAGGTAAAATGTTTGTTACACACCTTATGTGTAAATTTGAACTTTTATTCTTTTTTTTTGATCACATCCGATCTTAAAAGGACCACATCGGCCTTCACAGAGTGTAGGTTTTTATTAACAGATTTTTTTACGAGAAAAGTATGTCTGTTTAGTTTTGAGAAGAATCTTTGGGTCTGTTCAAGAAAGTGGTATTTGGAGATAATGAGGAGCTGTACACAGTTTATGGGGGCAAAAAGATCACATAGCATATGAAAATGCAGAGACTGCGCTGGATCGGCCACGTGCATAGAATGCAGGAGGATATACCGGCAAGGCAATATGTGTATGCAACCCCCGATGGTAAGAGAAGACCTGGACGGCCGAAATTGAGATGGCTGGACTACGCCAAGAGAGATTTAAAAAAGCTCGGTCAAAGCAATTGGATAGTGTCAGTGCGCTGGATCGTCCAGGATGGAGGAAGTTTATGAAGGCGGCCAAGACCCGCCAAGGGTTGTAGTGCCATAAATGATGATTAGTCATTTGCTCAATCTATTAGAGGTCCATACTCTGACTCCAAACACAAATTGAAAAATAATGTGTATTTGCCAGACCCAGGATTCGAACCTGGGACCCACGACATTATAAGCTGACTCGTAAGCCTATCGTGGACGTATTTATAGCACTATTCAAATAAAACGTAATATTAATATTTGTGTGCATTTAAGTTAACTCCTAGTTATAAGATCACCGGATGTTGGTTTCGGCTTAATCCCCAAAGGGAAGTCGATATAGTAAATGTGTGAATTTTTTCCCGCCCACAGAAAGCTACTGTTACTGGCAGTCAGTTTGTGAGTGAAGGAATGTAGTCGGCACCCATCGGATTTTCATTTCACACAGAATGGCGAAACGTTATTGTATCGAATTTTGCATCATGCTTAGCAGGATTTTGGTGACAATGCTTCGAGCATTTAACAGATTGAGGAGTAGCACTACCACTTCAAAGATGGTCGCACGTCGTTGGAGAGCAACACATGTTTAAAACACATATAACTACAGTCCGACAACAAGAAATCAGCAATAGCGGGAAGTCGCTGCAGTCGTATATAGAAGACTTCCAGTGACGTACCTGTCACGGCAGCAACGCGTGCTTGAGGCATGTTTAAATAATGCATCTCTCCTTTTAGATGCGACTCTTTTCCTTCTTCGCAATAAACTAAAAGTTTACTAATAAAAATTCTAACATCACTCATGATCGTTTTAGAAATATTTTTATTAAAAAAGCTTCAAATTACGTAAATTGATAGATCCGTACACAACGGGAGCGTACAATGAAATGATAAATTTGGGGGCGTTCCTCATTTGAGAACAGAAGTGCGATTAGCTGTACTGGAGGGCATTGTTAGTTCACAGTTTTAACATGTGGACAAGAAGTTCTTGTTCAACAATACGACGCACAGAAATATTTCATCCTGTGGGGCAAGTACAATAATTAGAGGTAACATTGGGGACTAGTCTTCGGCATTTTCATTACCTCAATGAAGAGCGGATTGACGATATCATGATGGATGAGCTCAAAGTTCTCGTGTCCGAGCCAGTGTTCAACGTTCCTCTTGCGGCCCGTGAAGAAGTTGTCAGCTACAATTATCTCGTGCCCCTGCATCATCAGGACGTCTACTAGGTGGGAGCCCACAAAGCCTGCGCCTCCCGTCACCTGAAACCAACGATCAATGAGTTGCAAGATAGATAGTAGAATTTAGATACTGCGTATTATAATTCCGGATACATCCTAACTGCTTGGAACAAATGAGCATTCCATACATGCGACACAATCTCCGCTCCATACACATTGTTTGAAAATTTAAATGGTTTGATTTTTACTACAGTTGTCGTCCAATTATGTTTGGAATTAATTGTCACAGAACACAAGGGGTGTACAACTTTTACAAGTTTCTGTCAGTAAAAAAAGCTTCCATTGAATTCGCACAGGTGCCGCCAGCCCTGTTTCGATAAAAAAACAAAAATGTGGTGGTCTGCATACGTAGGAAGGAAGTTCGTTCAACATCCATGTGATCATGTAAAAACATCACCATTTCTTTGTTGCATAGACTAGACTGCAGCAATTTTAATGTGAAGCGTGGCCGTTTCGAGAACTACAATACTGACAATCCTTTTATTTATATCGCAGCGACATTTCAACTTATAATTTTCGCACTCAAACATAATTTATTCAGTCAGTTATGTCAGTTGAGATCTGATATTGTACCTAAGTCATTTGCCAGTGTTTTAAATATACAAGTATTTTAAAATATCTAGCGTTACGGGTGAAATTGTGAATTGTTATGGAACAGATACACAATAACGGATTTTTTCAAAGATGACAATATATTTTGAGCGTATTTTACGCTGATAAATGTTTAGGAAAATACATAATTCAAACTCATCCCTCAATTTTATATCATCAGAGAGCTATTGAAATTTCATCGATTTAGTGTGTACCTATCCATCAACAGTAATATCATATTATCTTCTTATTTCCCATAAGTATACCTGACAAAAGTGTGCTTTCTCCACAGCCTACCTCTTTCCAAATGTCACCCTTCGCCACTGGTATAGAAAGACAATAAACCTGTCACATTATGCTTTGTCCTCTGATGCATAATGGCTATATAAAAATAGAAAGACAATTAATAGACCTTTTATATTACTATGTCTTTTGTTTGAAAAATGTACCAATATTTGCATTACGTATACATAATCGTAAAAATTGATTTATTCGCGTGCATTCATAAAAAACATACACGTTTTCCTCTCATTATGTTAATAATTACGATTATGTTTATTATCATTCAGAGTTAGTTCCTATTAATAATGTATTGAATCAAATCATTTGTTTGACCAGCTGAATTTAAGCCAACAACTAAATTAGGTGTTGACATTTTGAAAGAATGAAAAGAATTTTTTCAAATTCGCCACCTGCAGCGAAGCATTGAACCGTTGAGGAAACTATTTGCCTTAAAAATGTTATATAGTCAATTTGAGTAGTTTTTCCCTGCGTTGTTTTCTATTTGTGTATATTTTACAACCAACATAATATCATGGCTGCGGTTTCATAGCGCTGTATAGGACTGAAGCGAGAGTTGTGTCATAGATATGTACCTAGAGGTACGAAGGGATGCAGTCAAATAATTATGTAGGTATGCCAAAAAGGGAAAGTATGTACTGTATGCATAATGCCGTCGCTGTTCATTACGATGACGAAACGCACCATAAGTTGCAGGAAGTAGCGATCTAAGTGAATTCGACGAGGATATGTGGAGGTGTTGCACGTCTATCAATTCCCAAGGAAGAAAAATTGGAGGCAGACCGCTTGAAAAACACTGTATTACGGTTTTAGATATTATTTTGTCTTTTTTTTTTGGCAGGTTTTGGAAGATATTACATACTCATTATCTCAAGCCGCGGCAATAAATTGTGAGTTCCGATGGTATCACTAGGTACCTTTAGGGCGGACATGCTCAGCGTAGGTCAAAATGGAGCTTTTATTGCATTTTCAAAGCATGCTTTTCAAAGTATTTTTATTACATAAAATAGTATTCTTTTAAACCTCTCGCTCTAATGTTTTAGAATATAGTGATATTTCAGTACATGCATGTGCAGTGGTGTTAAGATTTTTTACGTTTATTAATTTTTAAACGCATTTATAAAACCATTAGTATAATTTATGTCGACATTATTATAGTGAAATATTTACGATAAAAAATTATATTGATAATCTCTGTGATCCCAAATTTGACAAGAATTAGGCATTTTATTATTCAAAAAATGGGCAAGATTAACACATTCGAAGATAATTCTAAAGATACTAATTATAAGCTATGTCTTTGACCATTCAAGTGTGATTAACATCCTACGAATAATGTTTGCTTTATAATAATTATTGACCTAAGAATAAGGTAGTGTTTTCTTGAAATACGCATTGGCATTCCCCAGTGGTTAAGCTACAACATACGGCCGTAGCCATAAATTGACTAACTATAATTGAAGTAGGGAGTAAAATGATGTTTACGCGCGTGTTTGAACATGTACCGTTTAAAAAAAAAAAAAAATTTCGGTTAGGTACATGTTCAAACACGCGCATTAACATGATTTTACTCCCTACTTCAATTATAGTTTGTCAATTTATGGCTACGGCCGTATGTTGTAGCTTAACTAATGGGGAATGCCAAAAGAAATGGCGAGAAATGCCAAAAGACACGTAAGCTGAGCATGTCCCCCCTTAACTTCAAATGTTATGGGGTACCTACCCTATTCACGGAATGAGGATTTACGATTGCATATTTCATTCATACTAACCATAATTTTCTACAGATAGTTTTACCATATCGCATTATAAGTATAAGCGATTTTGAAGATGACGAATTATCGGTTTATGGAAACAACGATAACTTACCAGTATTCTCTTCCTAGCTTTGTAATCCAGATATTTAACGTCCGGAAATCTCTTTGGTATCCTCAACTCCAGACTCTGAAGCTTTCCCTCCAGCTCCAGGATTCTCTGCTTGGCCTCGGCCAGGTCACCTATCTCCACCACGTCCATTGCGACCCCTTTCACGTCGTCAAGTTTGAAATGCTCCCTCGCGTCGTTGGGGATCACATTGTCTTCCTTGTCGACCATTTTGTCTTTGATCAGGTCGTCCGTGTCGAATTCGTTCTCGTTGATGAATCCGAACTTGTGAGGCGGCGGAGGTTTCTTCTTTTCTTTCTCTTTTATAGGCGGGAAGTGACGCGTGTTTTCGATGACGGGCGGTATTAAATTCGGAAGGGCATTATCATTGTATATCTCATCAGCGAAATCATTGCCATGCGTCTTTAGCTTTGAATTCTTTAATTTGATGTTTTTGTTGAAGACGGCCGCGTCCTCTGTTTGGACTAGACTTTTGTAGAAAGCTAAAACTGTAACAAAAAAGAAATATATTTTGCATATCTATTCTATAATATAAAAAGATAACCTATTCTTTCTGGTTTTCAGGTTGGTTTTAAAAGTCAATTTTCACCAAAATACTTGAAATTTGATACACAGTGCAAATGCGGTCACAATCAATTTTGTGTAAATTCAGTAGCCGTACGGTACTCCAAACATGGGGTCTCTATCAGTGCCGAAAGGTGGAGGTAGGCTGTTAAGATTTGACATTAATAGTGGACACGAAACTTTGTCAGTCCAACGTATTTGTTTTCATTGAACTAAGATTACAATGTGTAGATAGTGTTTGTTAGTTTTTAAAATTCAATTAAACCCTGTCTTAACAAAACCATAATACTTTAGGTAATGCTATAGGCGATCCGACAAAAATAGTGGACATTCTTTCAGTGACACTTATTTGTTGTCGATGATTTAAGAATACATCGTCACTGTTCTGGCAGAAGACACTAATTCGAAAAAATGACATATTGAGTTAGTTATACCAAAATGTTCCTCATTTCAAACTTTACCGTCTGGAAACCTTCTTAATAAATAAACAGTCTTTATTTTGAAGTCATCCTTTTTACAATTACTTAATAAACTCACATGATAGACCATTTCAAACATTTTAACAACTTCAAAGTCAAATTACTCAAAACTAGTATTCTCCAGTTAGTGTGTTCTGCCAGAACAGAGAAGACATATTACAGATGGTGTTCCCTAAATCAAACCATTCTTCTATCTATAAAATATCTAAAATTATGTATAATTAATGGCATAATTTTAGATATTTTATAGAAAATATTTTTCTGCGTTTTAATTGAATTTAAAAACTAAACAACACTATCTGAAATTTGTAGTTATAGTTCAATGAAAACAAATACGTATGACTGAAAAAGTTTAGTGTGCAGTATTTATGTCGGATCTTAACAGCCTACCTCCACCCATCGCCACTGCCTACTATATACAAGATGAACCACACCCTTTTATCAAAATTTTTGCTCTAAATTTGATCATGAAATCACTCCACGACGGGTATCTTAGAGCAAGACACGACAATAGTGTTATAAAGAAATCTGGAAAACGCTAGATACTGTGTGTAATTATATAATAATAATTATAAGTCTTCACGCCTTGAGAACTTTCGCGTGGTAATCGAGATGCTCTCCGATCAATGAGCCACTGTTATAATGTTAAAAGTTTTTATTGATTTACAATATTTTGTGAAACGATTTAATATTTTAGCCGCATCAATGATTATTTAAAACAAATTATAACATGTATAAAAAATATCGATGGCCTAATGTTAACATCCCGTAAGTGATTTTTAACAAATTGTGCAGGAAGCTAAAAAAACTAAATATTTAATATCCCGTATCTGACTGTTATTAGTACACACATGTTGTAACTACATACAACATAGCATGCCAATAACCCGTAACGTAAAAAGAGGTAAAGTAAAGCTCAGAATGCCTAATACAATGATAACATCCAATAAAATGTGATATAATTATATATGTTACGCCGAATGTGCGAAATTGACTATTACATGAAATGGGAAAAAATTTTGCTTAATTCATGTGATAGTCAAGCCCGTTGCCTAATTCGTGAATTAGGTAAATTATCTGCCGAGTGCGTGAATTCGCCAGGGTATGGAATTCTTAAACTGTCAACATGACAGTAGAAAAAGTAAATTTAATACGGATGGTTTTATTAGTTATAATTGGACATAATATAATATTATTATTATTAGGCTAGGTTAGGTTTTGTAATTCTGAATTCAAATGAATGTCCATTTTGAGGTTAGCTAACAAGTTTAGTGTCAACAAACTATCAAATCATACTATCACAAACAAACAATCGACCATTGCACGATTGATACCCAAGCACGAATCAAATCGCGAAAATACCTTTTAATAAAATACTTCCCTTATCATATTATTATAGTTCTAGATTTTTTTTGGGCATAGTAAATGGATATGAACGTCATTGTAGTTATTGATTGGTATATTTTTATATAATCAATGACATTTGACACATTTGGTTTAGTTGCAAAAAACACCACCGTAGCGCTACTATCTAATTTGCCCAATGCATGAACTAGGAAGAAAAATTACTACCGAATTCACGCACTCGGCAGATATTTTGCGTAATTCATGAATAAGGCAACGGGCTTGCATTTTTCATGATTTAGGCAAAATTTTGCCCATTTCATGTAATAGTCAATTTCGCACATTCGGCATAACATATATAAAGATAAACACCCAAATTTGTTATATTACTTACTGTTTTACCTTTTAAATAATTTGAAAGTGACATTTTGAAGCTGAATTCAACACACGTCATGCAACACGCTTGACAACTTAGAGGCAAGATACGGGTTATTACAGGTTCATTCCTTCAATGTTCAGATACGGGAATTTAACAGTCGATGGGCAGTATTTTTATTGTTTTTAGTACATCAAAGTCATTTTCGTCATATACGGGTTAATAACATTAGACCATCGATATGCAAAATTATTTCAAGGTTATATTCAAAATTAATATCAAATATAAATACTCACTGGAATAATTTATATTAATGTTAATTTAAAACAGTTTTATCGGAAAGACAAGATATGAACGCAATGAATGCAATGAAGTCTGTGTTAAAATTGAAATATATGAAAGTATTATGAAATAATTTAATTATCTATCACTTTTAGAATCTGATTTGTATGGATGATAATAATTGATTATTTATTTATGATAATAAAGATTACATTGTATAAAAATATATTTCAAGACTTTTTAAACAGTGTATTAAGACGATACTTCAGTGAAATGGCAAATAATTTTCAACTTTAGGCGTGACGAAATTTTGGACTCCGTTTGGGCCCCCGCGTCAGTTGAAGTACGGCCTTATGGTGGAGCGAGTCCAAAAGAAATTTTTGAGACTCCTTTACTTTCGGCTGTATGGATATTATCCGTGGTTCTATTCGACTGACGTTCTCTTAGGTATGCTTACATACTGTAGCTTAAAATTTAGAAGG
Source organism: Rhyacophila brunnea (assembly GCF_057557595.1). Taxonomy (NCBI): domain Eukaryota; kingdom Metazoa; phylum Arthropoda; class Insecta; order Trichoptera; family Rhyacophilidae; genus Rhyacophila; species Rhyacophila brunnea. The sequence continues at coordinate 8,683,967 of NW_028232904.1, read as the reverse complement.
GATCTTTATTTAGCTACATATTTTTTCCGACTTATACGCGGCGTAAATGTGAACTCTGCCATTATTGGTGGTGTTGGCTTGTGTGTCTCTGAAGAATCGAGGGCATCCGTTGTTTGTTCTCCCAAGGTGCAGAACTAACCTGCCATTAGTGATGCCAATTGGGAGGGTAATAACCATGTTGAATGAAATCGCTTATATGTATTATCGCTTATAAATTTATAATAGTAATTATAAGCAATAACTAATTGAAATTAGTTAAAAATCGATTGCAAGATTTGTACTGGATAAACAACCACTGGACAAACAAGAATACGAGCTAAGAAAAACATGGCAAATAAAAGTATCAGGAAATTACAGATTTTTTTGCGGGGGAGCCCAGAATTAAAAATCCCGCTTTTTCGATAAGGTCACAATATGTTTATGTGATTTTTTAAAAGTATCTAATACCTCACTACAGTCATCGGGTGCCATGACAATAATTAATACCAGTTGTTTTAAGAATGACAAGAAAATCTAAATAATTTCAAACGCGCGTTAGACCCTTTCGGTTCCGAGCCGGCAATATATTTCCATCAAGTTTCCCTTTCGTTGGAAAATTTATTTTAGTAGGGTGAGTGAGAGAGACGGGTTGATTAATATGTGACGGACGGGCGTCTCCGTCGCACCGTTGCGACTGGAAAATGAAAGAGAAAATTCGTCTTGAGCAAAGAGTATCAACTGTAATATGTAGCAGGATTCACAATACTTATTTTTTTTATTACAACAGGATACATTATCCCATAGTGTTTCTAGTTCGCTGGCATTCGGAGAGCGAATGTCGAGGTATGAATACGTCAATTTGTTTCGTGATGGTGACGGGGGTATTAATTCTTAAATCGTGTAAAGATGACTAAAAACGTTACCCATTTACTTGAAAAAGAAAACATGTCAATGAATATATCGTCTATGTTCTGGCAGAACACACTAACTGGAGAATACTAGTTTTGAGTAATTTGACTTTAAGGTTGTTAAAATGTTAGAAATAATGGTCTATCGTGTGAGTTTATTAAGTAATCGTAAAAAGGATGACTTTAAAATAAAGACTGTTTATTTATTAAGAAGGTTTCCAGACGGTAAAATTTGAAATAAGGAACATTTTGGTACTAACTCAATATGTAATTTTTTCGAATTAGTGTTTTCTGCCAGAACAGTGACGATATTATTATTGTTACTAATAGAACAATAAACAGAACATTAAATGGACGCATGTTGGATTTATATGACAAATTATATTTTGTTCGGCATGCGTCACCCGCGACCCGCAATCCGCGCATCGCCTAGCCACGATCTTTTTAGACCATGCCTCAACTGAGGTATAGCCTTAAGTAAATATTTATATTTTTAATTACCTAACTATATTTTTTATTCATTTTTTACAATAAAAAATCTTGGAGTGATCCGTGACGTCGGTTAGTAATTAAAGTAATACCTACTTTGACTTAAAATACAAAAGCCGATCGCCAATAGTAGCTCAATTTGGAAAAAGCTTCAGAGAGTATGATAAGCCATTAGTTAAAATTTGTCACAATTAAGTATGACTCCTTTAGCATAGTGGTCTATGTGCGTGGGCGCGATACCCGAGAGATGCAGGTTTGAAAAAGATTTTTTCTATTGGTTATAATATATTTTCTCAGAAGTGTTTTCAAAATTATGTATATTTATATTTTATTTCGACTTAGGCTTAGATGCACAGAATGTTGACATTGACATAATGTTGAAAACCCAGTGTAATCCCGAGCCAAGCTACACTTAGAATGCGGTCCCCGTTCATTATTTTTAGTTTCAAATTGTCCACAAGTTCGTTAGGTACTTAGAATATCATTTATTTTTGAATAATTAATTATTAAAATTCTAATGCATTTATGATTTATACTATTCCAATCGAGTCGTTTTTTGCGACCTGGGTTTCACCTTTCGGCATCTTCAGGCACCATTGGTAAATGCACACTGACCGGCGAGTGCGTACAGTGCCTGAAGATGCCGAAAGGCGAAACCCCGGTCGCAAAAAATGACTCAAATGAAATAGTACAAAACTTAAATCGATTAGAAATTAAATACAAATGGTCGATAGTATTAATTAATAAACAGACAAATACACCAAAAATCATTAAATTTACATACACACCACTGGGATACTGGGATGTTTGGAGGCACCCTTATGAAAAATATGTGATGCACCGACATTAAAACATGTATCACAGTGGGAATTACAATACAATAATTAATAATATGTCAAAATTTATTACGCTTCGATTATTTTTATTAAACCGAGATGACGATATACTTTAATGATACGACAGCATCGTAAGCTTCATGGAAAACCGCCACCGTTCTCAAAACTAGTAATATTATTGTATTAGTTCCATTCGGCACCCTTTATAAAGGCCGTCCCAATGCAAAGCATGACTAGCCTACCCCCGTGGGACGTCACTGTGAAACCCATATAAATATTATATCAAAATATATTGATAGCTGACGCGAAAGTCTCAATTAGTAAGGTAATTTTAAATTCCGATTGCCCGATGGTCATTAAAATATTTTTTAATTGACATGCAATGAATAATTTTAAATTTAGAACTTTAGATAATTTAATAAGACGTTTAATCAGTGGTTAATTGAATAAATGAATGCATCGCGGACACGGTATACCTACACTGTCCTTTTTTACCAATTATATAACCTGAGTAAAGTCAAAATTAAATACATAATTACCGAAAGAGAATCAGTGTAGCACTGGTCAGGAGACAGAAATGTTTTCTTTTATATACCGTTGTAGGTTGAAATTTATAGTTATAGACAACAAGAGTGTAGTGGAAAATGTAAAAAAAAAAGCAATTTTCAGGGGTTTAACTTGGCAATATTTCCTTTTTGTACTACAACACTTAATGTTCATTCCTCAACCTTATTAATATAGAGCATGGGTGGCCAACCTTTTCAGCAGCCGGGCCAGATTCTAAAAATGAGACAATAGTAAACAATAGTAAAATAATAAATTTAGGCGAGAAGTTTGATTTTGTGTGGCAGAACTAAGTGCATCGATATCGAGGGAGGTTGTTCCTACACGCAGTTTTCCAAATGCACATCAGTGATTCGTGTTCTCACACGGGATTTGATGTGCTTCATCCGACTAAAAAACTGTTCACACGTGTAAGTGTTTCCAAATAGCCAAGTCATCATTAGAGCATGTTTGTAAAATGCAGGATATTTCTCCTTGTCCAAATATGTTTTGTAAAACTCTTCCAAACCAACCTGATGGAATTTCTTCTTTAACTGTTCATCGCAACATAGTTCACAATGTTCCATTTGTAAATTTCCTGGTAATAAATTCACGTCTACAGAGAATGGCGTAACAAATGCAAAAAAAAAGCACCGTGTGCTTTTTAAAATCTTGAGCCAATATCGAATCTCAATTTGCGAAATTAGCACATCTAGCGGTAGCATTTGATATTATTTTTATTTTCTCACTGCTCCACGGGCCACAAGTTGACACCCAGCGGGCCACGGGTTGGCCACCCATGATATAGAGTCTGTCTTCTATAAGCGGGCGTGCCGGTTTCCCCCCCGCTTCAGCATCCATCTCGTTCCCTCCCATTGAAAACTTGTAACAGTTGAACGCGATGGCACAATGCTTTCCGTGTGACGTGTACGCCAGTTTATAGAATACAGGCTCTAGTTGAATTGGTACATTAAAAGAAGGCGGCTATAAATATTTCACAATTCCCATCTTTTTACGTTACATCAGTGGTGGTTTTGTACAAAACTGATGAGCCTTCAATCTTTTAGACATATCACGTCCGAATAATAAAGCCAACATTGAATGCTACAGATGTTTGCACGAATTCATGACTGTCACAGGTCTTCCAACTGACACAGGCATCATCCGGGTCATGATTCTCAGTTATGATATCCTGACGAAGAAGAAGTCATATTATGTTCACCTAAATAATTTATATTTTTCATTCCTGCGGGTCTATAACAGTTATCACTTTAGTACGTTTCCGTTATTTACATTGGTATAAATTAACACGGAAGCCATTCGATACACAAAGCAGTTATCGGCGGCTATCTCCATTTCGTAATATGGCGAAAATTTGGGTTGGTATACATGTCGGATTTTTAGAAATTTTAGAATTAAAATTCTAATGGATTTAAGTTTTGTACTATTAAATAGAATAGTACAAAACTTAAATCCATTAGAATTGCTACTGGCTACTCGATATTTGGAACTATAAATTAAGACAGTGGCCGTGACATAATCAATTTCAAAACAGTCAGATTTTGCATCTCAATTCTCAATATGTAAAATTGACGTACTCTGTCTCGTTCTCAAAGTTAACACGGACAAGTGAGGGGCTGTTAAAAGATAGCGCTTTTTGACAGTTCGCCGTTAGTTTTCTTACGAGAAAGAGATGACCGTATACTATACTGTCTCCAATTTTATTAGATTCAATACGAACAGTAATTCAATTATTTTCATAGCTGATTTTGACAAAACTCATGAATTCAAGAATGAAACCTAACCTAACAAATAATCCAGTATATCGGCAATATTCAAAATTTGTTTGCTGCTGGCTTTCTGTAAACTGACGAGAACTATGTTTTATTTAGAAATGAATTTTATCGCATTACTATATGACCCAAAGAGGTTGGACGGTCTTAAATATACGACCATATATTTCCGATATATTCACGGTGAAGTGTGATAAGGCGTACTGCATACGTAAACTTGTACAAAGCCACGGCAAACAAATTTTGAAAATAGTCAATATACTGGATTATTTGTTAGGTTAGGTTTTCATTCTTGAATTTTGCCAAAATCAGTTATTTTAAAATTTAATAAATGTTCATATTGAATCTAATGAAATTAGAGACTGTATAAGATACGGTCATCTCTTTTCGATAAGAAAGCTCACCACGGTGAAATGTTTTACATACAATTTACATGTAACCACAGCGAACTGCATAAGAACAAATGTCCGGACACGTTAAAAATCGATCGCGTTGTAACGGATTCTCAAAAGAACGGTGTCGCAATAAACGAAGGTTACTTATATTGATTTCAGGTTTTTTTAGAAGCTAATATCAGTTGATATTCTTACCATAAGCTCGGCCAACTATAATACGTTCATTGATGTTGAAGAATTACAGTGCAAGAGTGTCGTAGATCACTGCCTGTTTTGATACTGGACAGTAGACTACGGACTACTTGAAGTAAGACTTGCTTGCACTAGTGACTGGATGATTGTATTATAACTCTTTTCTTCTGCCTTCAATGACACAAGACATCTCAATGAATAGAAAAAATAAACTTCACTGCAAGCGAAATATATAATTATAATTATTCTTTGTATACTTCTAAAAAATAATATTATCGTTTTAGTGTCCAAATCTTATCAAAGATCAATTGGCATTGGAGAGTTTTCACAAGAATTTCAAGAAAATCGAAATAAAAATCAAGATTGTGATAACAGAGCGATGTTATCAGTGTAAACATTGATAAGTAATAACAATTGAAACGTTTTATAGCAGGCAAGTCCAATACGCCGATCGCGGGATAGATTTTGGTCGATCACAACATAGGCCCATAGGAATTCAGTCGAGAAAATGTAAAAAGCGTATAAAATTACTTATAATCAAAGAATTTGGACTATAAATAGATGGAATCTTATAGCGCTTGTATATGTGCATGGATTTACTTGCACCAATAGTGTGTATTTTAAATAACTGTTTATAAACCGTTTATTACTGCACTTGAATAAGAAATCACAATGACATAAAAGTTAGCAGCCATTGTGTGACTGAGAAAATCAGAATGACAACTTAACAATTCAAATATGTATGGAGCTTGCTACATAATTTCAAATGACATGACAGTAATATAATATCGTCTCTGTTCTGGCAGAACACACTAACTGGAGAATACTAGTTTTGAGTAATTTGACTTTGAAGTTGTTAAAATGTTTGAAATGGTCTATCATTTTTATTTTATTACGTTTATTAAGTAATCGTAAAAAGGATGACTTTAAAATAAAGACTGTTTATTTATTAAGGTGACGCATCAGTGAAACGCCAAATAATTTTCAACTGTACGCGCGACGAAATTTTGGACTCGCTGCCATTCAGTGAGAGAATGTTGACCCAGGAACACGTCACTTTGCTGCGTGATGGCGACGGGTCAATTAATTCTAAAATCGTGTAAAGATGACTAAAAACGTTACCCATTTACTTTAAAAAGAAAACATGTCAATGAATATATTATTATGGTTACTAATAGAACAATAAACAGAACATAAAATGGACGTATGTTGGATTTATATGACAAATAATATTTCGTTTGACAGGCGTCATTTTCACCCGCCACCCGCAATCCACGCATCGCCTAGCAACGATCTTTTTAGACCGTGCCTCAACTAATGCATGGCCTTAAAAAGGTTTCCAGTCGGTAAAGTTTGAAATAAGGAACATTTTGGTATAACTAACTCAATATGTCATTTTTTAGAATTAGTGTCTTCTGCTAGAACAGTGACGATATAATAGCGCCTGTACACGTGCATGGATTTACTTGCAGCAATAGTATGTATTTTATACTATCACGATAATAACTGTTTACACATAAAAGTGCTGACTATCTCGCCAATCTCATTCTTGAAGAGTAGGTAAGCGAGACGCGACGTTGTCATTTTATAGTACTATTTGACAGGTTGTGAAAATCGGTTAACCTCAAAATGAGTCAGATCGATGAAGATTGTTTGTTTTACCGGCAGGTTCGCCACTATCGTTTTACTGCGCAGGCGCAGATATAGAACGAATCTCAATATTGTACCCCGTTTACATGTATGGATTTAGTGCTGAGATTACGTATTATCGCGGCCATAACAAAAAAATGCATTTGTAAATATGTATTGTCGTGCAAATTGCAAGATTGCATGCATGAATCAAAAAAAGTTCAGAAGCTTCTGAAGTTTCACGTGACAATCGGACCGTGCAATATCTGCGACTGTGCAGTACAACAATAATAGCGAACCTGCCGGTAAAAAAATGAACTACACCGCGAAATCATGTTATTGAGTAATAATTGCAATTTGAAGTTTGACACGGCCTCTAAAATCAGGCATAATGCTTTGCTCTTTATGTGTATGTTCGGTTGATCTTGAATTTTTTTTCTAGCATACATATTTATAATAATATAATAATTATGTATAGCGGAAATAAGAAGGCGCACACAGATTGCAAAAAATGCGATGACACGCCTTACCACTATATGGAAGGATCGGGGAATTTTGATTGCCACAAAAATGATACTTGTGCAAACATTAGTGTTCTCGATATTTCTATACGGAGTCGAGTCCTGGACCCTGAAGGCAATTGATGCCTTTGAGATGTGGTGTTGGCGCCGAATGCTTCGATTTTCTTGGACGGAGCACAGGACAATCATGCAGAGACTGAAGATAAAGGAACGGCTCTCGACGATATGTCTGAGAAGAATTCTGCAGTTTTTTGGACATATTGTCAGGCGCGGACCGGACAACCTGGAGAGACTGGTAGTTTTGGGTAGCCTCCAGGGAAGGCGAAGCAGAGGAAGAGCGTCTGCGCGATGGAGCGACCAAGTGAAAGAGCTGACTGAGGGCACCATCCATTCTGCCCTGAAAAAAGTGGTAGATCAAGAAGGATGGAAAGTCTTAGTCGCTCAAAGGATGGCGAAATTTAAATGTGGTCACGATCCTCAGCCATGAGTGCACGACCAAGAAGATATTATGTGGACACATAATCCGTTGTTAACTCTAAATACCTAAATTATTGACTTACCAACTTTTGTCAGCAACAACACGATTTATTTTTAAAGTATCGGGAAATACTTTGTAGGTACCTATTGATGGCATCACCGCTGTATAAAACTTCGCTGTTTTTTTTATTTTTTATCACTTGTTAGTGAGTTTTGTGTCGCGGTTGATTGTGCGCAATGTTTCTGTGTTACTAATTGCAAATAGATTTAATAATCTACTGATTAAGTTAGCTACAAGTGGATTCGCATTGCAGGTCCATTTGAAGAGAACTTCACACTACTACTATTACATTGGAGTATTATTTCAGATTTCAAAATACTTAAATTCATATGGTCGGATAGTACAGGTGCGTTGGAAATACTGTCACCAGTTTGTGTACACAAGTATCGGATGAAACTACCCATACTCAGTACGTGTGGCCCAATAAACTTGTGATGATATCATCGCGAATCTTGCTCGTTAGTTGGTAGACTTTCAATACTATTGACATTAAATCCGCGCCAGCAAGATAGCATTTAAATACAATTATATTTTAATTTATTAGTCTATGCATGCGAATGACATCATCTTGTGTATGAACAATAGGTCATAAATTTTCTGTAGAAGCAAATTCCCTCGGGAATGTGGTGAGGTGACTGAGGTGACGGCAGTTTAAAATAAATAAAATCATTGTTATTCATTTTACTTGACAAGAATATTATAACATAACATAAAAACAACTCATAAATTTTAAATGTGTTAAAAATAAAAATAATAAATGGGCCATTTCGAAAAGCCCAGATCAGTGTATTTTTAGCGATTCTATTGAAGCCGATATTTCAAATACTAATATGGAGTTAAGTTTTAGTTCCAGTTGAGTATGAGACTTATGTCACAAACGCACGTCAAACGCTCTATATAGTATTCCAAATACTAGTAAGTATTTTTGAACAAGTTTTAATACTAAGTAATTTTTTATACTGGTACTAAGTATACATGGTCTGCAAAATCGACCAGTTTTCCCACCTCTATCGGATAGTGTATAGTTAAATTCAACTGCAATTTAACATTTCACACATCTGACATATTGCCGTATCAAAGCTGATATTTTAAATATTTAAATATGTGAAAAGATACACCCTTGTCAATTTTATGTATGCAACTGAAAGTTGTACATTGACTACTATTTTTAAGATCAATAATCACGTAAAACATTGAGAAATGTGTACGAAAGATAATATGTAAATAATTAAGAGATAAAAAGAACTTTTTATATACAACATTTTTAAATTTTCTGTTGAATTATTATGCTCAATATGCTCAAACTTGTACTTGATATGAAGAAGTAAATAAAAAACAAACAAATATAGAATACTGAAATGTCATTTTGATTTCCATAGTAACGCACGTATATATTAATAATTTAGTTGCTACGACCCCCTTAGCAACCAATAATAGTGTTTTACTTTTTACGACAAAACAGAATTAACTGAAAATGAATTCAATTCTGCTTAAAAATGGCTAAAAGTATTAAAAGTATACGTTGGCATCGTGTTCTGATATATTATAAAAGTTTCAAATGTCTAGCTAGTCGGGAAGTTAGTTAAAAAAAATCGATTGCAAGATTTATAAAAAATTGTACTGGACAAACAAGAATACGAGCTAATAAAAACGTGGTAAAATACAGACTTCCAACCAGAGCGCAAGCCGCCATTTTTTGATGCTGCCAATAGAAGAAAAATTACAAACTTGTTACCAATACAACCAAACAGACACCTTCTATCTAGACTCCAAATTCTTTGAATACATAATATTATATTTAGTATAGCACCCGGGTTTCGAGACCACTGTAACAAATCGTTCGCGTCCAAACTAGCGAAGCCATGCATAACGAGTGTCATGTCGAATAGAAATAGCCAAATGTATTCCGTGATTTCACGTTTAGTCAAAGATAATTTAATTTGATATCCAAAATCTCGAACTAAAAGCACACTTACAAGAATCTTGTATAGCATTTGCTTGCCGTTGCCTAAGAATCCTGTAAGTGAAACGTATGATCCCTTAAAAAATTTTCCACCATTGGGTCTATTCTATACTTATCGAACACTAAATTGATAAATAGTATCAAACTTAGGGTAGGTTTGTATCAAAATATTAGCACTTATTGTAACAATTACACGAAGCCGGTTTTTATTGTTCCAATAAGTGCGATATTTTAACAGCAGCAAGATAGGTGCTGTTAAAATATAGCACTTATTGCAACAATAAAAACCGGCTTCGTGTAATTGTTACAATAAGTGCTAATATTTTGATACAAACCTACCCTAAGTGTGATAATATTTTTCACTTTATCACTTTAGCGGTCGATAAGCATAGAATAGACCCACATATCCATGAGCCAATCGGGGACTGCAACAATTGGAGGAGAAAATACAATGCCGAATTCTACGGTTTGTACGAAGATTGTGGCACAGTTCAATAAATTAAGATTGGGAGACTGCCCTGGTTCGTATGAACAGTCATGAACTAACAAAAAGAGTAATGTTGAGTAATTCAATAGTCATGTCTACATTTGATCACTTCGTCTTCCACTTCAACTTTTTAATTCTGGTTTTAACAGTGCTCGAATTAGCAGAGTTTATGAACTGGAGCGCTCGATAATTTTCCAAAAATATTAAAATGTGCAAGTTTTTTTGTTGTGTTATTATACCTTACCCATCAAGAGTCTGTCTTCTATAAGCAGCCGGTTTCCCCCCCGCTTCACCATCCATCTCCAAAACTTGAACAGTTGAACGCGATGGCACAATGCTTTCCGTGTGACGTGTACGCCAGTTTATAGAATACAGACTCTACTTATATTAGTCTAGAAAAATCAAGTTTTAAAGTTAAAAATCTAGTTTTTTTCGAAACATGCTATTAAAAATAGTATTATTATTTTTCCTTCCTTATCTGCCGCATGTAAGTAGTGTGTTTGTAATAAAACTTTGTAACATAACAACACAAAATCTTATTATTGTTTATAGATATAGGAATTAACTGGCTGTAAACGACTAGTTTTTCTATTAAACTTTATTAAAATAATTACAAGATAAAAAGAACTTTTTATATACAACATTTTTAAATTTACTGTTGAATCATATAAACTTGACTTGACTAGCTTAAACGATCAAAAAAAATTGTATTTGATAGAAATAATACTGAAATGTCATTTTGACACTCATATTGATTTCCATAGTAACGCATGTATATATTAATAATTTTGTTGCTAGGACCACCCCCTTAGCAACCAATGATAGTCTTTTACTTTTTACGGATTTTTCTGAAATAACTTTCCATTCAAAACAGAATTAACTGAAAATGAATTCAATTCTGCTTAAAAGATGGCTAAAAGTATTAAAAAAATGCATTAGCATCGTGTTCTGATATATTCTAAAAGTTTCAAATGTCTAGCTAGTCGGGAAGTTAGTTAAAAATCGATTGCAAGATTTGTACCGGACAAATAAGAATACGACCTAATAAAAACGTTGTAAAAAATGTAAATTTATGTAGGTAATGATTTTCATAATATTTCCCGAACTGGAGCGCCATGTTTAACTTTTCTACGAGATAGAACGGAAGTCTCGAAGATTTCACGAACAGGAGCTGTGCTCCGGTGCGTTCCGGTCCATTTCGAGCGCTGGGTTTTAACACTGAGTAGTTTTGCGCATGCTTTAGGTTGAATGTGTGGAATGCACTGCGCCAAATGCCTACACTTGGACGTCAAATAGTTTAAAATTTTTCACAGGAAGCAGTGTTTCAGAGCATCTTTTTATAATACTGATTTTCATAGAAAGATATAAAAATTATAGTAGGTACACTTGACATTTTTCATTTTGAATCCATCAAAATTATAGTATTTTTGACTTATTTAGCGTAAAATTATTGTATAATTTCCTATTATATATTTTTTCTGGAATCATTCGGTTGGCAATATTGTCGTGATGTTGAACAGTAATCCCGAAAAAAGCTGGCACTTTCATCTTGAAAACAGGCCATTTTGAAACCGGTTTGAGGCAGGCAATGTGCAGGCTACACATTCACTGCGATGCGTTCATCTCTAGCGAATGAAAGGACAGGAAAAGACTAGACAGAGCTAATGGGATGCAGAATTCGTTGGATACAGGGAGATACCAATGACTGCCGTATTTGAATAGGGACAGGTGGTTTTTAAAATAGATTAAGTAATGGTTTTACATGACGAAATCAACTGCGATCAGACGTTATACTGTATAAATATAAATAATATTGGTACAAATCGGTTTACAAGAAGCCAGGTGGGAACTGCGCTAATTTTCATGGCCGATTTCAGCAAAGTTCATGAATTCAAGAATGAAAACCTAATCTAATCTAACAAATAATCCAGTAAATCCTCTATTTTCAAAATTTGTTTGCCGCTGGCTTCCTGTAAACCGACAAGAACCATAATATTTTTATTTTAGCATTAGCGGTCTGCAAAATGTTTCTCTTATGTTATGTGGATCACAGGTATAAAAAGGTTGAGAAAAACAAGTTTAGAGAATGCCTATGTATACACTACAATATGAGATAAATTTGAAAACATTTTTAAAATAAGGATTGGTTGTTAACTAATTTTTCAATCAATAATCATGCGGTGATTATTGATTTAAAAATAGTATAAGAAAAAGATTAGACAATTATTTATTTATCTAACTATGAGGAAAGAATAAAATACAGACATCATGGTTCATAAAAAAAAAATAGAAAGTCGATTGACAATAATATTATTAAATTAAATACCTACCTAACAAAATAGTTAGAAGCGATTTTATTGTTTATGAAACGAATAAGCTATCTTTACAGCCATAAAAAATAAAATTCAAAAAAAGAATTGCGATCAAAATATGCACTAATCTTAATTTGATGATTTTAAAATGACAGTTGATACAAAAATAGCTTCCAGTAAAACTGGTTTGCCCATCACACCATACAAGAAAAATATCGAAATATTTTGATTTTAATGAAGTTAGGTGCGACATCGCGCTATGAATAATTTAAATGCGTGGAAATTTATACCATTTTAATTTCTAAATCGTTTAATAACTCGCTGACTTACATAATCCAGTTTAAATTCCAGACGAGAAAATATTCCAAAACAAAATAAAACCTCGCATATGTTCTAAATTTATATTTCCCTCGCTGGATGAAGATTGCAGCGAAGCTGACGGGACAAGCTTTAAATAATCGCAAATGTAATCTATGGAAATATATCTAATATTGCGAGTAAACAAGTTATTTTATAAATAATTGCGAAAAATGCAAAAATAACATTAGCCTATAAATGAAATTATGAATTAAATAATATAATGCGGAGGTTTACTTACGTAAAATAATTGAAAACGAAAAAAATACTATAGTCTTCATCTTCTTAAGGCGAGCTAGCATTATTTTCACCTTTTATTTCTGAATATTAAAGACGATTCGTCAACAAGTGACATTTTCAACTTTTGACATTAGAATGTTTTGCCTTGACAATGAGTGAATTCGGTAAATGTTGTCAGTACTCGAATCCGGAAACATTTCACTATATGAAGGTTTTATTAAATATATGGCCTGAATTTGGGGTGAGAATGTAACGCATACAATATAGTATTATTATTATTTTTTTTTTCGACCATGTCCGATCCTAATAGGATCATATGGGCCTCCACAGAGTAGAGGTTTGTATTAACAGATTTTTTTTACGAGAAATGGATGTCAGCCACTTGCTCAACCTATTAGGTCCATACCCTGACTCACACACATATTGAAAAACAATATGTGTACTTGCCAGACCCAGGATTCGAACCTGGGACCCACGGCATGATATTCCAACGCTTATGCCGCGCTTATCCTCAAATTATTATCTCAGCTTTATCATTCAATTCCTAAATATTTTATTTTCATATTATTAGGCATGAATATTTTATGAGCTGATATCACCGTCGACCGGGGTCTGTTATAATAATTTGAAGCTTGTTTGCTATTAATTACTCACCGAATCATTAATCATTAATCGGTAAAAAACGTACCTATGCCTCTCATTTATTTTATCGATTGTTTTATTATTTTATATAGGTACTAAAAATGAGAGAATTAACGATCTACCTATATAGGTACTACATTTTTTCTAGAAATTATAAATTGATTTTTAAAAGAAACCGCACAAAGAGATTAAATACATTTTTAAAACCGCAATATTCACGTTATTTTCGTTTCTCTATTTTCTGTAAATCTACGTCCAAATAAAACTGTATTAAATAATTATTTCAGGATCATTGGAAGACATTATAATACAAATTATAATGATATATATTTAGATTATTAAGTTTACTGCCAAGACTATTTTACTCATTCAGTTGCTGTCCGTTATCAGTGTCTTTTGAACAATTAATCTGATGACTTATTGTCCGCGGGTTTTTGATTTGTCAATGGAGCGCCTGCATTACAATATTAGTTCCAGGTCGCACATTTAAATTCGTGCGACTGCCACACGTCGAATGTGTCGATGTGATTTTGTTAGCATTCGCAAAACATAATATGCACCTCATGGCCCCCACATCCTGAACCGGACCCCCATGATGGGATCTTTGGCGGACCCCCTATATATCTTTAAGGATAAAGGCAGTGTGATGCTCTACAGTAGCGTTTTCTAAATGGTGTACGCGGTAAAATTAATATGTATATTTAGTGTTTTGTGTTGTATATTTTAATACTTGGGTAAGTACATATATTTGAATTTAGGAGTTGTAGAGTGTCGATACACATTAAAAATTTTATCGTGCAACCATATAATTTTAAGTAAGTAATAACATTATTGAAGGAAAATAGCGACTTTTTTTACTATTAAAGCAAATTTGTGTTGTGTGTTTATCTCACTTATCTGGTTGACTGGCCTCGCCGGCCCCCCCGGCTAGAGCCCTGTCAGCCCCCCCTTGTGGGGGCCATGATGCACCTAACTAAATGTGCCGCCACACACCGCATATTGAAACCTTAGGCATAAAACCCACCAAAAAAGCGCTCGATGCGCTTACTACTGAGTAGGCCCCCTCCCACCCGCGCATTACCCTTCACCTATGTAATAAGGGGCCCAAGAAGCACAAAATAATTATTATTATCAGCGTCTCTCATAACAAAGCAATAAAAATATTATATTATTTCGGGGCTTGTAATTAATATTCACGATGACATTATTCTACGAGTGAAATATCGGACACGCAATAAAATTAAACAATGAGTTCTCTGTTATTAAATAATGGCTTCTCGCCCGTCGATCGACGACGCTTCCAGAGCGTGATTTTGCTCGCCGCGTTCAATGAATGGACTACGTTGTATTTTCGTTCATTCGTATCGCCGAGAAGCCAAAAAACGATGACTCATGGGGCGGGCGCGCATAATGCGTCGTCAAATCCAGTGTGGGCTGGCGTATTTTATTACGTTGTATTTTCGATGATTTACGCGCCACTTGTGAAATTTTGCGCGAGAGCCCCACTTGCTGCGTTAAGTGGGTTTTACGCCTTAGTTATAAAAAAACCGTTGGTGTCGCATGCAAAAAAAATCATAATTAAATGCAGCGATCCTGAAATGTCGCACTTCGTCATTCATTTTGACTTGTGACGCACCTGGCATGGCCTCGCCTATGCGCACCGAAGAAAGTAGCATTTTGCGCCTTGTTTTTATTTATTATCAGGGAACAATCTGTTCTGTGTTTATGACTATTATATCCCAGATTTTCAATGTGCGTTGCGCTAACAAAAATATTTACATACCTACAACATAGTTCCTATCGATATCTGTCATTTTCAACGAATGGGTGGAGGGAGTTAAAATAGTTCACGTAATTTAGAGAGGGGGATAAAGACAAAAAGTGACAAAGTGTTAAGATAGGTGGGAGGGGTTTATCAAAAATACCGAAAATCGTGGACGACCTAGTAGGTATGGCATTATGATTGTAATAAATATTGTTGTCAATGTTTAAAATAGTATACTTCCTATAGAACTAGATAGAGTAACGTGTGTGTAGCGTGACTAAAATTGAGAAGTCCGCACATGTCCGTTTCACATATTGAAATAAATGTCAGTTAACTCGAGGACAGTGAAAGACAACGTTTTATTGATATGCCTACCTATTATCATTTTTATTGATAAAGCGTCGATGACATTGAGCTACTTTACAAGCTGCTTGTCGGCGAATTTAAAGGCGGGTGAGTCAGCTAGTGCGATTGTGATGATGACACACAAAACTTTCCACTTGCTCAGAAACCAACAAGCTAGCAAGTTGAAACCGTCATTTTTGGTACCTATTTTTATAGGAGGTAGTTCGTTTTTTTTTACCTTGAGGTCGCCACTATCGCTCTACTGCGCTGACGCATATCGGCCCACACGCCAGCGTTTAGCGTGTAAAGTAGCCCGGCTGTCAACTTTTCTCTATAGATTGTTTACAATCTCCTTGTTGGCTTGTTCGATGATGACACTGGGCGAGTTTACAAGCAGATTGTAAATTCGCCAACAAGCAAGCAGCTTGTAAAGTAGCTCAATGTTATCGAGCCATAACCACCTGGCATGGTCTGTTAGCATCTTAAGGCAGATTATGTGCCTATTTATAGGCAGGTCATGCGGTGCTAATGGGCGACACATTAAATTAAGAATAGTTTCCGTAGCGATGGCTACATTTTACTATGCGGCGGGTAACGGATCGTCAAATTTGATGAGTGTGGATGTGTCTTCGGGTAAGTAGGTATAATAATTTTAGAGATTTTCTTTCCATATATATATCTGTACCCTAGAACCGAACTGTATTAACTCCAAAATTTTCAAAAGTCACTTTATTGCACTAAACTTCATGATTTTGCCTCTTCTTTCCCATGGTAAACAGTATTAACTCCTATATCAATTATTTCCTGAGATATTGCGTTTTAAAGAATATTAAGTCCATCTTGATTTTGGAATCAAAGAATACTTAAGTCTTTTAATACTCTTTAGTTGTGGGTGTTTTATTATTTATTGATATTAAGTCCACTCAGTCAAAACAACCAATACAATTAAACAGTATTAAGTGTTATCTTGCGGAGTTAGTACGAACAATGTTTGACACTTGACAGACGACCGCACATTTTTGTTGTATTAACTCATTTGTGCGAATGTTTGAAACAGTTTTGCATTGAAACATTTATTCCAAATAAGTAAAGTTAATTACAATAATATCGGAGAGAAGTAAACGTATTCTGGACTTAGTGAAAATACAAACCAATAACATTATTGATGACTGTGATGAATTACTACCGCAGTGTCAAACAACGATTCAGAAACGAAAGGTAGGAATTTATAATCAGTTTTATGAAATCAAACAATGTTATTAAATTGTACATTAAACCTGGCTGATATTTAAGATAATAGTGTAGCTCGATTATTCGAGTTTGGAAATAGTATTGTTTAATTTTGTTTTAGCCGAATGTCATAGTATTAAATCCATTAATTTGGTTTGACAAAAGATCCGTGAAACAAAAATACAGTATTCATATTTTCATTTTTTAAGATTGATAATGGGTCATTTTCGTTTTAGATGCAGGGAGTTCATCAATTGAAAGGCAAATAAATTCACCCCTAGATGACTTGATTTATCGTCACTATAGGATTTGTTTCCCGAATAGACCAAATGTCAATTTTTCAGGAGACGAAAAACAAATTTCATTGTCGTATATTGAAATATCAGTAGATGTATCAATCATTCTTTCTACACTGTATGATTGCAACATTATCTAAGAATAGATTCCAAGAATAATATACTGGTATAAATCAGTAAATGCACAGAAAATGCGTTTTATTTACAAGTACTCGTTGTGGATATTCGGGAAATTTTTAGCGCTCTCTCAGAATAATGGATATTCGGGACAAAATATAGACGTTCGGGACTTAAGACCGTAGCGTATTGCTGCACGGCCCACGGATTACTGAGTGGTTAAAAAGTACGCACCTCAAATGTTATATTTATTTACACGATAATTGGTAATGATTACTTTTACTATTTAAATACCTAATGATCGTAATAACCCAAGTTCGTAGGTAATAATAACATGCGGCATTCGCTTTTTTCGTTTTTTTTCGTAATAAATAATAAAATAGTTTTTAATAATCTTTTTTTTTTATTCAACGAATAATTCACAAGATTTAAGAATGTACCATTCTAATTATTGAACATACATAATTTTGAAAATCACTTCTGAGAAAATATATTAAAACCAATAGAAAAAATCTTTTTGAAAAAAGTAAGACACCCGGCAGGAATCGTCCCTGCATCTCCTGGGTTTACGACCAAGTCCACGAATTATCCACTATGCTACGAGGTGACATACTTATGACGACAAACTTTAACTATTGGCCTGTTAATACCTGCTCATCAGTATTCTTCAAAATCAAGCGACTATTGGCGATCGGTTTTTGTTTATTAAATAAAAGTAGGTATCTACTACTTCAATTACTAACTGACGTCACGGATTTCTCCAATATTTTATGATGGTACTTACTCGTACTTGCTAACAATTTTATATTAATACTTTTTCAAAAAAAACAAAAAAAAAACTATGTATATATATCTGTATATTATTATACCTATATATTTCTATAATTAACAATTAAACTTATTACAAACCACCAAATAAATATTATATATTTACTATTGGAATGACAACACAAAATAATAGCATCTATAAATTAATTACCATTGGCTGCTAATATTAGGTAGGTACCAATATCCTAAGTATATAATATTCACCAAATAAATAGTTACTAACATACATATTAAATTAAATTAACTATCAGCGCATTCAAAAATAAATCATAGCATCGCCTTTATTTTCATAGAAATACCTAGATTAAAAGTAAAATAAAGACAAACAATGTTTGATTAATAATAATTTGAAATAATAATTATTTTTTACGTCATAGTAGTTGCCGGGTCATACTGTAGAATTCATATAACCGTTGGGATTTTGTGTCATTTATCAAAACAAAATGCAGTTATTTAGGTTAAAATACTCACTTCCATAACTTTACTATAAGTTCAGGGCAAACTGGTGATGTAACAGCTATAAACGATCTCTTCAAATTAGATGAATTCACTATTAAAACAATAGTAACTTTAAAAACAATATCAATAAGACGAAATTTGAAAGAGGATTCCAGACGGCCGAAAAATATGAAAGTGGGCGTGATTGTTTTAGAGCTAGACAGCGTGAATGTGGGAGCGAGATGCACGGCGTCAGCGCGGTTTGATTGGCTAAAAGTCATATTCGGGAAATAAAAACTCAGCCAGAGATTTATTTCGACCGAAATTAACTTGGATATTCAGGTACGAATAGTTGGACATTCGGGAGAACAACACGGAGTAATTGTAACTTAACATGGCGTATTCGGGTTTTTCAAAAAAATATCTCTGTTCCTAGATAAAAAAATATTTTTTTTATAAATGATTTCGGTAGAGTTCGATAAAAGAAATTGAACTGCATTAAAATGTCGATTTCGACAAAAATGGATATTCGGGAAACAAATCCTATAGCGACGTTATGTCGAAAAAACTGTGGCTGGTTATCAAGAAATAAGCCATAGTCTGTATGCATTTGGTCAGAGTGGTAACATCGTTTACTATGAAGTGTTGGAAACATCGGTTGCACCAATACAACCCACTCTCGCTTCAGAGACTTCAGATCTTCTCCAATGCGATAACATTAATATTGTACATGAAACATCTACACATATCGATGAAGATTGTATAGCTGACGATCCTGATTACCATCAAAGCGAGAATGGTTCTGAATCAGATGTATCAGTTTCGGAAATTTCAGATACAGATAATCAAAATTTGACTAATATCGTGGACGAAGCACAACTGAATGTGAGAAAGGGAAAAAAAAAGAAAGACAAGTCCATTAAATTGGAAAAATAATATTAGAAAACAAAAAGTAGCAGCAGGAGAGGAACGTCCGATTAAAACACAAACTATCCCAGCACAAAGAGTTCTTGCACCCTGCAAGACAGAATGTCGCCTTAAATGTTCCATACATTTTTCAGCTCATCATAGAAATGAAATTCACAAGGCATTTTGAAAAAGTGAAAAAAAATTGACCACAAACGGCAATTTGTTGCGATAAATGTAAAGTCCGTACCGATAAAAAGGAAGAGAATAACAAATGATAAAAGGATCGATAAAAGAAATCATACACGTCAATACTACTTTGAATTAGATGGTCAGTCTATTAAAGTGTGCAAAGTATTTTTAATTTACCTTTTTATATTTCGCAAACATTTATTACTACTGCACTATCTAAAAAGTCTGTTGGAGGAAATGTTGAACACGATAAAAGAGGAAAGCAACCGCCATCAACAAAAATACCAGAATTTATTAAACAAAATATTCGAGATCATATTAATAAATTTCCAGTTTTGCAATCCCACTGTCCGAGATTATTATTAAAACATACATTATTTTTGTAATATTATTAATTAATATACATTTTTAAATCAATATTGAGTGTACTTTATTCAACATAATATATCCCTTCACTGAATGTTAATGGCACATAATACTATTTGAAGCAGTACTAAAAGTAACATAATATTTTTTTCTTAAAGCTAAATAGTATTAAGTGTTTATTTTCTATATAACTAAGTTAAAACACTGAAATATGCACATATACTGTGATAAGTATATAAAATAATCAAATATATTCTCAAAAAAATTAAGAACTATAAAACTTTTGCCAAAACTTTAATACAGAAGAAAAAATATATTTCAATAAACTTAAAATGGCTCTACTGAGAAATTTTGGATATGGCACTTAATATAGTTCAGTTCTAGGGTACAGATATATTTCCATAAACATTCGTTGGGGCCTAGTAACTTCGCTTTTTCCACAGCTTTGCTGCATCCCTTCCGGCATTCAGCAGAACCTACGCAGGGGTCAGGACTTTCTTTGATGTGAAACCCGTGGCAATCTTGATTTGATCTGTCAACTTGGGGGGCTTTTCCATAGATAAAGCTTTTCTTCGCACTCCACAACTTTCGACTTGACCCAATATCACGGGTTTTTCCAGGTTTTCATCTACTCTGCAGGCTTAGATTATAGAAAAAATATTTGCATGCTATAATGACCAGCAAAGGCAAACCGAGGAGACTCTCGAAGATGGAGTTCAAAGTAAGATAATAAACAGGATGGGGTTGTATTTATAGGGCCGTATGTATGAGATTACCAAATTCTTTATAAGCTATTTAACCGATGTTCCGCCATATAGCGTATAGCACTGTTTGTGACGTAAGCAATCTGACGTCACACGTAATTTAAAATGGCTGCTTCATCTGTCACTTTCAAATGTCATTTTAATAATGCATTCATTACAACAAACGTTTGCTCAATGAACGAGGGCCTCAAGGCCCTCGTTCATTTTGTAGACTCTGTAAAACATTTGCGAACTTTAAAAACTGTTCCTAGTCATGCTGTTTACAACATACGTATAATTTTGATCCATAGTCTATAATTTAGATAGTAGGTACTGACACGAACAAAAACGCCGACCTTCAGTTAGTGTTTGTGGCAGAGTATGGTTTAACGACATAACTATACAAATCTAGCCTTGTAGTCAATTCTACTTCTCAATAGCCATGCGACAACCTCACGACACGGTTCAGACAGGATATATAAGTCCCATGGTTCTAAACTATGGAAGAATCAAGAATGAAATGGTCAAAAAGACCATGAACAGGTAACCACTAGCGTAATCGTTTAGTATTAGGAAGTAAAATGTATGTTGTTAACCTTTTCTTTGTAAATGTAATAAAATTTTACGTAAAAAATTTTTCGCCTCCGAAAATCAAGAGTGCTCCAGTGTAATTGGAACGCTGTGACCACAGACCTCGAAATGTCACGTCGTGAAATATCAGCGCGATGTATTTTTTAATATAAATTTCCGGGAAATCTCCATTAAACTTAGAAAATAAGTTATGGAAGAGATTGTTTACGTAAAATTTAGCAAGTACATGCTTCAATAACTTTTATAGCAATAATGGAAGTGTATGAAAATTGGAAAAGAAAATTGAATATTTATAAATTTATATACTGTATAATTGTGAATAAAGAATTTTAATACTAATTTTAT
This sequence comes from Rhyacophila brunnea, assembly GCF_057557595.1. Taxonomy (NCBI): domain Eukaryota; kingdom Metazoa; phylum Arthropoda; class Insecta; order Trichoptera; family Rhyacophilidae; genus Rhyacophila; species Rhyacophila brunnea. The sequence continues at coordinate 8,661,981 of NW_028232904.1, read as the reverse complement.
CAATACAAAATAGAAGCTAACTACCGTTATAAAAATACTGTAAACGCGTACCTATACTTATAGACGCGTAATTATAATTATAGATTTTGTTAATGCTATAACTTGCTGACTATAATGAATATTGTAAAAGTAACAATTGGAAAAACTTAAGATTCTGGTATAGATGGGTTTCTACCCATAAATAATAATAAATCTTAATCGCATCTTGGGTAAATAAAAGAATTAAATACTGCAACTAAAAATACAAATTGGCGTGTGACCTTGAACTTTAACTGAATTCTGTCCGACTAGAATTTACGGCCCAGCTGTGCTGGCTCGCGAGGTAAAAATAGATTCAAGGTTACATCCATATTACTATATAAAAGTCACTATGCAAGATTAAATAAGTTAGTAACTGTTCGTGTATAACATCTTGTTAGGATTAAGCATTTATATATTTAAGTTGAAATGTTAAGTATAATATTATAGTATTTTCTCGTAATAATATTCGTCCGAAAAGTAAATATCGAATGAGAAAGTTTCTGCGGCTCCAAACAGTTTTATTAAAACTTAGTAAAATTCTATTGGCCTAAAAAGGCCAAGAGTGGTGGAAAGGACTAGTACGTGGGTGTCAACCTTTCATTTTGACATTTTAAATTTAAAGACTGCCATTCCCTTATTTAGTACCCGAATACTTATTCCGATACCTCGATGGAAAGCTAGAAACTTTCCCCTTCGTTTGAACACGAAAAATCATATAAAATCAACTATTTTGCTTACGTCATCCTAACTGCGCATTTAAGGGACATGTTCTAGAGGGTGCTTGAAACACCCCTATTAAGTCTTAATTTTGCGAAAATAAAGTAGAGTAAATTTAACCCGACTAAATTAGAAGATATCTCTATTAGAAAGTTGCCAGGAACGGGAGATATACGTAAATTCATCCCGTGAGAGAAAGATATAGATCTGCTATCCCTTACGGACTGTTTCCTGTTAAACCTCTATCCGAAGGGTATAAAAGGCGACCACTTTTCCCGTAAAATCATTAGTTTCTACACTCTTCACCAGCGATCTTCAGCAAGCAGCAGTCCTCACTGCTAAGTTGGGAGACATGGTTCTCAGTAAATTCGCGATACATACGTACCAGTAAGTCCCCTCCGGCGGGCAAAACGTAGCGCGAATATCTCGTATCTGTCGGTAGTGACGTCGGCCGCTAAAACGCAGCGCGAATAGCACGTATCTGCCGGTAGTGACGTACACGCGGAGTAATTTTATTTTTCATTACTCATCATACGAGGTGACGTAATCGGGATAAATTACGCGATCGGATTTGTTTTATAAAAACAAATTAATAAACTCAGTCTGTAATAATAAATTTTACAAATCTTTTCGGGATTATAAAATAAATTTTTGAAACTTTATTAAGTAAACATAATCATAAAATAAATTTTAGTAAACAAATTCATAAACATAAGAACAAATTTTAGTAAATAAATTTGTAAACATTAAGCAAACCTTTTGTAAACAAGTCTGTAAACACAAATAAATATTTGTAAATACACTGTGAACATAAATAAACTTTATAAACAACAATAAAATAATTCTATTCTTTTATAAACCTAATACTGTGTGACCAAAGAATAATTTATATTTTCTTTCTTATGGGAAAATATTTCATGAATTAAAAATATCCAAAGAATATCTGCGTATACATTCTCTGAATTAGGTGTGACTTTTTGGGAACTTGTGAAAGATTTCACAGAGATCCTATAGTGAACAAATAAATAGTTTGCTGATACTTTAATGAGATTTAATTACGGGAACAATGACAGTTAACCTTATTGTGTGACCGTGAACTCTAGTACCTGAATAAATTCGGCACCACACCAGCTGAGAGTTTTATTCGGGAATTCAAAAGTTGTGATACTACAAAGGAGATCCACCTCTCCTAGTTCATCACTAGTCTCCTCAGTGACGGCCCGGTAGCATTATTGAGCTAGCCGTGAGCCGGGTCATGTCAGTACCTAACTGATACAATGCCTCGTATTTCGCTTACAAAATTTTTAATAATCAAATTTTTCTCATGGAGAGATAAGATGGATTTACGTAAGATTACGATAAAATACCTCCGCTAAACGATCGCAAAGATATGTACCTACTGCTGTATCTGGCATTAAAATATTCAATTGGAAGCATTCTGCATTCTTCAAAATATTATGTTACTACCTAAGTACCTAGATAATTATTGTAAGATAACTGTAATAAACAAGGTACAACTTTATTCTCAAATACACTGGTAACATCAATAGTGTCATACAGTGATTGGTATAAATGATAATATTATACAGATATCATTACATATTATTATCTAAATCGCATTCGCATTTCTGTCATTTATTCTTATTCTGTTTTCACATCTCATAGAAGTGATTGAAGTGAAGTTTGTCATATTAATATGTATGTATTGCCATCAAATGAAAATGTTTACTGGCAATACTCAGATCCTTTCGTACAGTAGAATAATTATAAAATAAATGTAATAAAATAACTGATAAATTATTTAAAGTTCATAATAATTATTCATGTATAATTATTAAATTTATATGGCACCGTTCGCACACTTTCAGATACGAGTACATTTACAATTTCAAAATTTTAAATTAATGGTCGGTGAATGAAATTTTATAAGTTTGCAATTATTTGGACACCATGACACATTATGACGTCACATCGTGACGTCGCTAGACAACGAATTAAATTTGCACTCATGCATACAAATGAGCAGTATATAGCCTATGAAGTATTTGGTAATCTCATGCATACGACCCTTAGTCTGTTGAAAGACAAATTGCCAATAAGTGTTGGCCGGCTTGCACATAGAAAATCGTCTCGTCTGAAACGTCGATTTGACGTAATCGTTGTTCACAAAGCACACGTTAATTTATGGACCTTCACATACTGCTGGAATTAATGGTGTTATATTATACTAGATGACCAATATTCTAATGATATTCGATTTAAAACTGTACCACGACAGAAAAGCACAGCAAGATATAACTATCTCTGTTACGAATATATTCGTTTAATATTCCAATGGCTGGAATAAACGTTTTAGTTTGAAAAAAAAATCACTGGCATTGCTTGCAATAAATCGCATGCGTCTCGGGCTATGAGTCGAGCTTGGATGTGCGAACCGGCTTACTGAATCATTGAATTACTGTTCGCTGGAGTATTTTTCAATTTACCGTTTGGACCTACTTGCCGTGTATTAGAAAGGCAGGTGAGGGTGCCGTGAAACAAAAAAAAATGTTGAGAATTACTGCCCTAGGTACCTATAAAATAAAATTCGCTACCTGATCATGTAAATGTTGAAAGTCGTCGTACCATCGTATGTATATATTGAATAACAAATGGATACCGACGACATTTTTTATGCAAAATAGAGCCCCAATGATTTCCAATAAATCTAAATGTATCCAGTGATTGATTTGTGGCCTAGTCCGAATTTACGATTAAAGAGGCCCTGGGATAATACAATATATTATTGTCCTTGTTTACATGTATATTGTACGTAAAACATTTCACCGTAGAACATTTCGCCGTGAGCTTTCTATCGGAAAGAGATGACTGTATAGGTCTCCAATTTTATTAGATTCAATAATATGAACATGAATTCAATAATTCAAGAATGAAAACCTAACCTAACCTAACCTAACAAATAATCCAGTATATTGGCTATTTTCAAAATATGTTTGCCGCTCTGTAAAGTTTACGTAAACCGACAAGACCCGTGTTTTATTTGGACATGAATTTTATGTCAGTACGATACGACTGTAATATATTTCCGATACAACATTTCACGGTGAAGTGTGATACGGCGAACTGCATAGGTACAAATTTCCGGACACGACTGTCCCTCCCCTCAGAGAAATAACTTATTAAAACGACATTTAAAAAAATGTTAAATATTTTTAATAGTCTTAATTGCATGCTTTTGATGCGGCATGTCTAAAAAACAAGACAGCGTGGATGACACAAACGGACACTATAACGATACTAATAATTATGACAGTTAATCCACGCGCACACGATAACCACTTGTGGATGCTACAGGTCGCAATAAATCGAAAGTGGACACCCTTAGTTATATCGGCCAGGTGTTTATCGTTAGAATAAAAGTGTGGAGTGTCTTGGTATGGGGAATGTATCTGGAAAAGTGCAGTGTTTGGTGTTGAAGCGACGAGAAGCCATAAATAGTAAGTGTGGTATATGCAGGGCTCGAAATGGACCGGAGCGCACCGGAGCGTCGTTCCGGTTCGTGAATTCTGTAAAGTTATCGCTCCGTCTCGTGGACAAAATAATTTGACCGTTTGAGCTAGATATGGCATATAACAAAAATCTAGCACACATATGTTTATAAATTTTATAACCATGTTAATATCTGAACTTTTCCATTTCGAGCGCTGGGCATATGTGGAAGTCAATGAGACCTGCTAGATCTTATTAACTTCGCCCCTCTCACCGCTTGAAAAATAATTAAATAAATATTATGGGTGCTTTTTTTTAAATAGATCCCCAAACCATTTTTCTGTGTGCGCGCCTTCCAACTAATGTAAGAATAATTAATTTATTTAATAAAATAGAATTGGAACATTATTGTCTGCCCCGACCATGTCCGATCCTAATAAGATCATTATGGGCCTTCACAGAGTGGAAGTCTGTATTAATAGATTTTGTTTTTACGATAAATGGATGTTAGCGACTTGCGCAACCTAGTAGGTCATGGCCCCCACATCCTGAAGCGGGCCCCCAGGCCACGATATTTGGCGCCCCCCCAGTGTAATGTTTTATAGCATGGTTTCCCAAACTATGGGTCGCGAGCGAATATTGAGTGGGCCCTCGCCACTGTATACATGAATTAAAAAAATAGGAAGTGATAAATTTGATATTTCATTCAGCTAAATACCGAAATAAATTGGATATATCAAACTCACTGCGATTAAAAGTAACTAAAGTTGAAGTTGATGTTAAAACTGTAATGAAGAAAAGTAAGAAACAAATACATCCTTCCCATTGAAATAACTTTGTAAAAAAACCTTGCAGGTGTAGGTCGTTTCTTCTTTCGACCATGTCCGATCCTAATAGGATCATATGGGCCCCCACAGAGTGAAGGTTTGTATTAATAGATTTTATTTTTACGAGAAATGGATGTCAGCCACTTGCCCAACCTATTAAGTCCATACTCTGACTCATACACAAATTGAAAAACAATATGTGTACTTGCCAGACCCAGGATTCGACCCTGGGACCCTCGACACTATAGACCGGCGCTTAAGCCACGCGGCTATCGTGGGTGTAGGTATTTAAGTAATATCAATATCAACAGTCTTTCATTCATATTGGTAACACTTATAAAAAATATAAATTTATTTCAATTAGAACAAATAAGACAGCATTAAGTAGTTCCACGACTCGCCACTAGGGAATCTGAGCATTACCAATATGTATGCCCTCTTTTCTCTAAGACAGCTAAGAGGTGGGTACCAAGATTGGAAAATTTTGTTAGATGGGTCGGAGCCCAGCAACTTTGGGAACCACTTTTCTATAGTATTGTTTCCCAAATGATATTCCGTGGAACTCCAAGGTTCCGCGTAAAATAAAGAGTATTCCGTGTATTTTTTTTAGCGATTTTTCGTATTTTTAAATAAATCAGCTTGAATTGTCTGCACTCTGCATCATATTATGAAGCACTGAGCGTGACCCTCTTTTGTGATAGCCAAGTTACATCTGACCCTTCGCCATGTTGGATAAATAGTCATTTTCATTAGTCAGGAGACACTAAAAATAATTATAAAATAAAATTCTACTCGTCTTATAGTGCCGCAGGCGACTTTTTTTACTATTAGAGCTTATAAATTTACGGTGTGTTTATCTCATTTAACTAGTTGATCTGCCACGTCGGGCTCCTCCTGAGCTCGGGCCTCCAGGCTAGAGCCCTGTCAGGCCCCCCTTTATGGAGGCCATGTAGTAGGTCCATACTCTGATCTGACGCATACACAAATTGAAAAACAATATAGTGTGTACTTGTCAGACTCAGGATTCGAACCTGGGACACACGACACACGACGTTATACAATATCTATTGCATAATTTTCTCTAGCTCGGTGACGCTCTAACTACTTTATGTTTTCTGTCAAAACTATCAAACTCCAAGCTTATGTGGTATGCTTATAAATGTGGATCATAATAATTATATGGTTTGAATAAATCAGTTAATATTTGTGTGTTTTCTGGATTTCATGCCGTATGACACGTGTCAGACCCAGGATTCGAACCTGGGACCCACGACGCCATCGACGCGGTTAAGCCGCGCGGCCATCGTGGGTAGGATTTACTGTAATGCTTCACAAAAAACGCGTTATTTTACAACGTTTTTCTTAACTCGTATTCTTATTTGTCCGGTACAAATCTTGCAATCGATTTTTAGCTAACTTCCCGACTAGCTAGACATTTGAAACTTTTAGAATATATCAGAACACGATGCCAATGCATTTTTTTAATACTTTTAGCCATCTTGAAGTACAATTGAATTCATTTTCAGTTAATTCTGTTTTGTATGAAAAGTTATTTCGACACCATTATTGGTTGCTAGGGGTCTGGGGTCCTAGCAACTAAATTATTAATATATACGTGCTTTACTATGGAAATCAATATGAATGTCAAAGTGACATTTCAGTATTATTTCTATCAAATACATTTTTTTGATCGTTTAGGCTAGTCAAGTCAAGTTTATATGATTCAACAGAAAATTTAAAAACGTTGTATATAAAAGTTCTTTTTATCTTATAATTATTTTATCTCAAAGCTATAAGCCATCTTTTTACATGTAATCCATTATAATGACTAAACTACGCATCACCTTTCACCTCACATAAAGCATTGGCCCCTCTACGATTTTTTGTGAATACGCCCTCATATGTAGGCACCTACCAACATATAAAGACGGGTGACCAGGGCGAAGGTTGTGGGTGTCACGTATGGTGGCAAAGGAAGCAGGGAGTGTTTTCGTGGGGTGTAGATTTGTATGTTGGTTTTTGACGCGCGGAGATGCGAACCCAATAACATGGAATCACAACTTAATCCCGCGTTAATCCGGTCACAACGTTTAGGGGTAGGTTGGAAATTATACATAGCTGTAGTCAACAATTAGTTAGACTATTTTTCTATTTCATACAATTTCTATAGCTTGTAAGTATTTCTCGTTCCAGTTATTGCTTTATTACTGAGCATCAGTGGCGGGCCTAGCTTAGGGGCGTAGATGCTCGAAGCACTGCCTGATTTTGAAGCCCTTTCAATAAAAAAATAAATATGAATTTCAACTACATAGCAGAAGACGACGCCGCATTTCGTAGTTTAATAACCTCCGCAATTGGCATGAGTCCATGAGTGCAGCTCCACTGAAATGTTCCAGGCAGCAGATGATATATCAAAGACCGCCCTTATCTTTGATGAAGATACCGCAATCGATTCATCAGAAGATTTAAAACGGAGTCAGAAAGCAGTTGAAACCAGTCATATAATAAAAACTAGATTATACAAAAATCTTCAAAAGACGCATATTTTTCACTAATTGAAAAAAAAATGTTTTCATTCAAATAAAACTACAATTTACAGATGGTGTTGGTTAGTTTTTAATATTGAATTAAACCCAGCGAAACCAAGCCATAATCGATAATAGTAAAAATAAATACTCCTTTATCTATAAAATATCTAAAATTATGTAAGTAAGTAATTAAATCATACATGATATTCGATAGATAGAATAATATTTTATATCTATTATAGTTTGGTTTAGGCAGGACTTAATGCACTATCTATGGCGGATATTAACAGCCTACCTCCATCCTTCGCTACTGGCGCTGATAAGTTTGGAGGCAACCTTCTAAAAAAATTGCCAGTAGGAACGATTACAAATATGAATGAAAGACTTGAAATAAGGTAAGGATGTATTTGTGTCTCATTTTTCTTCTTTACAGTTTTAGCATCAACATCAACTTTAGTTATTTTTAATCGCACTGAGTTTGATATAATATCCAATTTATTTCTGTATTTAGTTTTAATGTTAACCATTGCCGAAAATCTGACCTCACATAGATATGAGGTAGTAAAGAGGAGGATGACTTTCATAGCTTCATCGAACAGGCAAGGATAATTATCAGTAACTGAGAGCCAGAATTTCGTTAACTGTTTACGATTGAAACTATTTTTCAGTGACGTATCTTCTGATAAATCAATGAGTTCTTCACTTGCTTTTGTTGACATACTAGTTGGTAAATCGTCTTGAAATGGGTTACAAATCCAACGCAACGAATCAAACTTTTTCATCTCTTCCCCAAAATAGTCGTCAAAGTTATTTATTAACAGTGATAAATGACTGGAAATTTCAGATAGTACTTTCATCTTAGGCTGCACTTGGTTTTCAATAATAAAAGTTTCAAGTGTTTCAAAACAATCATACTTGCCATTCTCAATACAACTTTTCCACAACATAAGCTTTTTCATGAACGCTCGAATTTTATCGTGAACTGCAAAAATGTCTGATCCGTTTGATCCTTGCAAATACAAATTAAGTTTGTTTAATTTCAAAAAAATATCCCCCAAATATGTGAGCTTGAGAATGAATTCTTCGTCCAGTAGATGTTTAATATATTCAGTTTTTCCTTCCAAGTAAATTGTAACTTCATTACGCAATTCCACTAATCGTGTCAATACTTTTCCCCTGCCCCCCCACAATATTTTCCGTAACTTAAGTTTATTTCAATTTTAAGGAATTATAAATAGCTGAATGAAATCAAATTTATCACTTCCTATTTTTTTTAATTCATGTATACAGTGGCGAGGGCCCACTCAATATTCGCTCGCGACCCACTGGTGGGTCGCGACCCATAGTTTGAGAAACCATGCTCTACACTCTATTTCATATAAAACAGCTACTGCTCTCAAAAGTTGTTATATTAATAGTACCCGTTCATTCGTTTACCACTCTTTATAATGTGCCGCCCCTATGCAACACACGACCTGCCTCCCCCACGGTACGTCACTGCTATAGTGTCATCGGAACAAGTCTTGTTGTCAAGTTTACGGCAAGCCAGGCGGGAACCACGCTAATTATCATATCCGATTTTGGCAAAATTCTTGAATTCGAGAATGAAAACTTAACCTAAAAAATAATCGAGTATATTATCGGATATTTCAAAATTTGTTTGCCGCTGGCTTCCCGTAAATCGACAAAAACCGTGTCATCTATTTCCGATACAACATCTCACGGCCAACTGTGATACCGCCAAATGAATGCGTACAAATCTAATTAACGGACACGAGTTTAGTGAGATTCTCACGCAATCTGTTCTGTGCCGATTGTCAACGGTTGGCAACCACTGAATTGTTGATTTTGGCGGCTAGTAACACCCCCAAACGCCGGAAAGTAGAAAAATCGTTTATTAGTTTTTTTAATACGATTAGAATGATCCCTTAAACACAAAACAAACGAAGGTTTTAAAACCATGATAATACAATGAAAGGGAAAATGTAATAATGAATTTCTCAGCCACAATCTGACGGAGGGGTGCAAGGTTTATATTTTTATTATTAAAATATTATCAACCCCATACATTAAATTACTTTATGTATTTATTCGTATTACTATAGTATGCCATTGATAGATAATCAGTGCTCGAAATATAAAATATTACTAACCGGAGCGCTCGATAATTTTCCAAAAAGTTATGTCTGCCAGAATTTTTATTATAACTATAGGTACATAAACTACCTACAATGGAAGGATAAAATGCAAATAGCCATTAAAAATCCACATCGACTGAAGATATGGACAGGCAACGTTTATTAGCGCCGTAGGCGAAAACACAACGCATTTTTACAAAATATACTCTAAAAATATATATTTATTTTATTTTTTGTCTCTATTTTCTGCATATGTACCATCTACCCCCACGGGACGTCACTGTATTTTTACTTATAATTAATAATGTATTTATTTTGATTGATTTGATTTAATATGTTGATTTGGTAAAAACACAATCAGGGGCGTCTCTAGGACATAATATTATGCTGCCCCTTAAATATACTAAAAATGCCGCTCTTCCGTATTTCAAGAAAATATTATTATCCTTGACGTAGGTATATTAAAAAAAATGATAATAGAAACAGAAACACTGTGGCGAAAATAATGTTACATAAAATTCTCACCTACACAAGGGCACATGCAAATAGTTTCAAAAGCTTAAAAAATATATTACCTACTACCTGCGATATTAAAAGAAATAATAACGGCTAGTAAAATAGTGTCAGATTCTTGTGGCATTACAGGCGACTTATTTAGGTGTTGGTATCATTACTTTCAAATGTCACTAACACCGTTCAAAAGTGATTTCGTCGTGGCCCCAATGCCAGAAGAATCTTTCCTTCCTCTACCTATACATGTAGTCCCAAGTAAGACAGTTTCAAAAGACTATTTTCTGGATAAGGGTGTACTTCTACTGATTCAAATTTATTTATTTTAACATACAAATTATTAATTTAAGACGTTCACAACATGACATTAATTTAAAAAAAACAAAACAAAGAAATAGTATTAAAACCTTAGACTATAGATACATCTAGACGCCACCCGTTGCATTGCTAAATGAAGCCGCGTGCCTTGCGTTTGGTTTGTGAGCGAGCGAACGCATTCGTCTAAAAATGTTCGAGACCATAGACCACTTCGCTAGTGCTCGCCCAAAGTGCTCGCACTAGACGCTCAGAATTAAAATATAATTTTCTATTTTTTTACGTTATACAGTATTTTTAAGCGGTCAAAATGCAACCATTAGATAAAGATATTTATAATTTAAGTTATTTTAAAGAAACACTAGGTCACTGGTATTAAAATATATAATAACATACAAATAAATTATCACGAACATGTATCAACTTACTTATGAAACGTAATACCATCTTCTTGCTTATCAGTACGGCTACCACATTTTAAGACAACACACAGAACCATCTTTTCTACTTAATCAACCAAAAATATTTACCACTGACTTTATGTTTAACACAAAAAATATCAATTTTAGCAACACGAGCTCGCAAGTTGTCGACGCTATGTGAAGCGTTTCGCCCCGATTTAATGGCGATACTTTTGGAAACTGGCTTGTAGCTAGTAGACCTTTTATCTTACTCTAGCACGTGTCGCAGAGATTGTAAGGGTGCCGAATACTTTCTCACTCGCACTCATGCATCGTTTTTGTTCAGGCCTTGATTAAAACAGTGTAAAGAAGAATGAAATATAATTCCTATGCAGTATCACAAAAACAGTATAAAAAGTTAATAGGTACAAAAATTATAAAACATGGACCCTATTTTAAAAATGTATTAAACAACGCCCGCCTATTATACTCATCCTCACGTAGGTGGAATATATCAACATCCGAAGCGACTTGGTTGAACAAAGTTATTGGCCTCCCGATTGGCATCACCAGTGGCAGGTTAGTTCTGCACCTTGGGAGAAGAAACAACTGATGCTCCCGATTTCTAAGATAGTTATCAGGTAAAAACAAGTCAAAACTACCAAGTTCTCATTTACACCACGTCGAAAAAAATACGTGGCCAAATATTGATATCTTCTAGCATTTAAACTACAGTATGTAGGCATACCTAAGAGAAAGCCAGTTGGATATAGCCACAGATAGTCTCCATATAACATAACCTCAAGTAAAACAGTCTCATTTCTTTCAAACTCGCTCCACCATAAGGGCGTAGGTACTTCAAATGATGAGGAGCCCAAATAATGGCCCAACTCTCAAGCCGGCTTCGAACTATGTAATAATTATTATAAAGTTTTTTTTAATACAGTAACATCCAAAAAGACATCCAGAAAGTACGTAGGATGAAGTCCAACATTTGTAGCGCCTTTTTACAAATGATATGTCTTAATATGGCCACTAAAGATCAGATTACTGTCAAACGTAATGCCAAGATCCGCTACAGATGGTATTCGCGAAAGAACTCTGCCATGCATCGAATATTTAAAAAAAAAAAAAAGACTTGTGAAGCTATTCGATGTCAGTATGCCTCAATATACCTTATATGGATCTTGCCCGTGGATATAATATATTATATTTGAACACAATAAATATTTATTTAACGTCTGTATAAACGATTTACAAATTTTAATCAAAGCTAACACCATTTGATTTGATTTCGTCTGCCCGAAATTGGATTAAGCACGCATTATTAATTCGTCCCTTGCCGCCGGCTTCAGGGATGCCACTTGCAAGAAATTTATTTAATTTTAATTAATTAATTTATCTATTTCAAAAAGACACATTGAGCACATAACAAATTATGGTACTGTTCGGTTATCAGGAATACAGCGGAAAACACATTTTGAATATAGCCGATAAACTGAATTATTTGTTAGGTTAACCTAACCAAACCTAACCTAACCTAACCTAACCCAACCTAACCTAACCTAACTAACAAATAATCCAGTATATCGGGTATTTTCAAAATGTGTTTTCCGCTGTATTCCTGATAACCGAACAGTACCCAAATTATTAATTCAAGACGTTGTCAACATGGCATTTAGAATAAAAAATACAGGTAAATCAACTTAGTGAAGAAAATACAAAGCAAAAAATAATTTCATAACAAAAGAAATAAAATAAAAAAACAATATTACAAGAAAAGTATAAATTAAACAATAAAATAGAGTTTTAAAAACAAAATACACAGGTAATGCATAAGTCATATTCAACATCATTTGGTAACATTTAAAAGCGTTCGCTGAAAACTTTAATAAACAGGTATTTCTCCGAAAATTAATTAAGATCTACGTAAAGGCGGATCTCTAACCTCTGAATTGATAATCCCTTTTTGGAAGATATTAAATCATGTGCACTTGATCCTCGTGAGAACGAAAAGCTGATCGAGCTATCTTCTGATGTCACTCTGGTGTTCAGACATAAAATACAATTTTGGATATCCCTCAATAAAGAATGTCCATCTCTGAATTATAAAGATCAGATTATTGGTAATTTTTTCGACTTCCTATTCATGTGAAAAGAATTTTTCATCTGCGTCAGTAATAAAAACCAAACAGAGAAATCGAATGGATGTTAATGCAGCGCTTCGTCTCTCAGAAACAATACTGCAACCACGTAGGTATGCATATCAAATTTGCTTACAAATAAGCAGCAGCAGATGTGGCACTAACCAAAAGTTGTAATTTTAAAACATAAGATAAAATTCTATCTATAATGGTTGTTATTTCTGGCTAATACCGGTCCGCGAAATATTTCTCATATGTTCACCGGGCCGCGGGTGTTAAAAGGTTGAAGTACCCTGCGCTAGGCCACGTGAATTCTCCCGAAATCATTTTTCTATTTTATCTATTGACATGTTCAATACCTCTGTTCAGACTCTAATGGTGATTTTATTTTATTGTAGGTACTTTTCATTTTTTATATTATAATTGAAGTAAGTATGTAGGTATCTACTTAATTTATATTTCGTTATAGGTATTATATATGTACGTATATTACAATATATCCGAATGTAATATAATTGTATTTTTCTTTTGTGTGCACTTTTGTACTGTTTTATTTTATAAATTTAATGCCCATGATGAACATATTGGTACATTTGAAGCTTCAATGAAAGTCAAAATATGTTATTCGAACAGATTATCTCGTATTAAATTATTGACATCGATTTGCTCTGCCTTTGTTCACTATGACACCACCTGAAAAAAATAATACCTAGTGATTATCACCGTTGTGTCAACCCTGATTAAAGAAGGGGAGATGGGGGTGACACTGGGCAGGCCTCTTGCGTCATCCAACGGGTGGTTTACATTCTAATAAACTTTTAATTCAGACGCATAGCCCAAAGTTAAACACAATACATAATAATCCCTCGGCATACACCGACCTGCCTGTGATGGGTTTCGGTACAGCGGATCTGAAGATTATATCTTAGTATATTTGATAAATTAATGTTGATTAACCAAAATTGAATCAAGTTTTTTTCACACGTTACGGCAAATATCGAATAGACACTAACACTGATAAACAGAGGGTTGGAGCGGAACCTTTTTTGAGTTGCTCCGCTGCAGCTCCGATCCAGGGTCTGCTCCGCTCCGGGAAAAAAAAGTTTTAATAGGTATTATAGTTTTTAAATAACGTTTATTATTCGCCCTTTTCATTATTAATTCGATTAAACAAAATTGTCGACAACAATTAATCTTCATTCATTATCACTGTCTCTTCTGTAAAAAAATGTGAGGTTATCTATCACTTGTTAGTGTTGCCGTATTTAAAATAATACAGTGTTGCAAAGTGTCAACTATAATATTTTCATCGGATTTTAGGACGAAAATTTAATAATAATAAAAAACATCCGGGGCAGTGGAGCACTACAAATTTTCGGTGCTCCGGGTAATTGCCCCATTGCTCCACTGCTCCGTACTCCTGCTCCGAGCTCCGCTCCAACGCTCTGCTTATAAATGAAATTGCGCCAAATTACATGAAAATTGTAGGTATGCCGATCATCGTAGCACAGGTTACCGTGAGGGGTTGTATCTGAAAGAGATAACCATTGAGATCAAAAAAATACAATGATGACAATAATTCTTCAATTTTATTAGATTCAATAAGAACATTAATTTGACATTTATAGGTACGAACACCTACTTGCTGACCTAATTTTAAATAATTCAGAATTTTATAAAAATATATTCAATATGTTCTTCTTCTTCGGCCATGTCCGCTCCTTAGCTGGGCCATATGAACACCACACGACGCCTCCAATAATTCCTATCGCTCGCCAGTCTTCTCGCGTCATTCCAGGTCATTCTAGCAACCCGTAGCTCCACTGTATATACTCTATAGATCGTATTTAGCGGCCTTCCAGGATACCAGATACCGTAATCCGGTTGACTTGAAGAACAGGCAAGCCAGGTTGAGGTTCTCTTCTGGTATCCGCAGCATGTGACCGAGCCAGGTCCAACGTCGCCTCTTCACTAGCATCAAGTAGTTTGCATGCCAAAGTCCTTAAGAAACCTCGATAGTAAATGCGAGGTATCCATAAAGGTATCTAGAAAAAAAAACATCGCCTCTTCACTCTCAGCGTGATTGCTTGGTTCGTTTTAATATCTCCTCGTCACTCCTAAAGTCATACCAACCGCACACCCAGTAATCAGTTGCAAACAAAAGTCACTGCTCTGAGCCTTCGTAAAATCTCATGATTTGCTACCGTAAAGTAGAAACCGTCAGAATGCAACCGTCGTATAGGCGGCATTTGGTTTTGACTGAGTACAATCATTAGTTCCAGATCCTCGATAGTCGCATCGAGTTGAATTTTTCTCAAGCCGTTCCCATTCGGACAGCGAACTGTCTTTGTAAAATCTCATCTCCCGTGATGTGTACCTACTCCCAGGTATTCGAAGCTGCCGATGCTCATGATGTTATATATAGGTACGGTATGAATATATTTTATCTACCCATTTTTTCTGTCTTTCCCTTGAATCCCGGTAGTTTTTATTACGAATTTTTAAATGTTTTATTTAAACATGAATTTAATCTCAATGCTATACGGCCATCTGTCAAACAGTTCGCAGAGAACGAATACGGCGAACTGCACACGTACAATTTTCCAGACACGGTTTTTACTTTCACTGCGATGGGATCAAATCTGTTGGAAAAACTGTTCATCTATGATGCGCGTCGTGGAAATCCACCCCCTCCTTGTTTCTTTACAACCCCTTTCAATTGTAGGGACGCGTTTTAGCAAAAAGGGATTATTTTTATGACATTTTAGCAGCTATTGCGATCCGACATTATTTTGAAATTGAGCTGTTTTTTGGCGTGGTGAATGGAGTTATTGGGTTTTCTTATCTCCACAATAATTACCACAAGCCATTTAGCATTTTTAGTAAATTTGTTAATGTCTTTTTCATTTATAATATTTGATTATTTCATTTAACCATGTCCGATCATAAGAATATCATAATAATATGGGCTTCCACAGAGTGGCGGTTTGTGTTTTAATAAATTTTTATTTTTACGAGAAATGGATGTTAGCCACTTGCCTAATCTATTAGGTCCATAATTTGACTCCAAACACATATTGTATTCACATCCGGTTCGTTGCGTGTTCAAATACATCACGTCGGGGTCACCACTTTGGTAATGATGAGGTGTGTGAAGATAAAGTAGTTGTTGCTTGGATGTTGTGAGGGGAGAGTTTATTTATTGTTACAAGAATAAATAAATACAATAATAAAGATGATAGTGTGACGTTATAATCGCGGGTACGGATGTACTGGTGAAATTGATGAGATCGAGAGATTGATTATATTAATGAATTGAGAAACTGGACTGAGTGGAATGACGGTTGACCATGTCGAGTGCCCGGACTCAATTTGAGAGTGGTGCGCCGCGTGACGGACTCGATGAGTGAGTGAGGATTTATGGATTGTCCTTCTTATTTATATAAATGTAGTCCATATATTACAAGAGACATTGTCGCAATTAACAAATCATAATAATATACTTACTCTAGTGATCTAGTTATCATTGAGGAAATGCTGATAATATTTTATTTCGCTTCATTGTTTTGTTTTGATAAGTGTGTCACCCATGTAATGCTGATTGCTACATGTGTATTGCCAGGATTCAAATCGTGCGGTATCCCGTGGGTGGGGTAAATGTGGAAGTCAGTGGCACCTACTAGATTTTGTTAAACCTGCCCCCTCCCGCCACATTAAAAATCAATTAAACAACCCCCCAAATATTATTTCTGTGTGCGCGCCTGGTATATTGTGATAAATACGTAACTATTAAAAATATAATAGTATATCTAATATTTCTGTGGGTACTATTTAAAAATCTCCCCCAGAGGATAAGCCATGTCCCATTGTTTCAAGTTCCTTAGTATTATATAGCCTCTTGCGTCCTGAGGTACACATATGTGGACGTTATTTAAATATTTTTTAGTAACGATTTGAATGGATACTTGAACCGCATTTGACTACAGTGGTATAGATAGTATATTTTTCTACCACTAGAGCAAAACACTAGCCTATGTAGTTTTAAAATAAATTGTTATTTTGACTTTGAAGTTATGGATATTTGCACAAGACAAAAATGGCGGCTAAAAAGTCAACTCTGACAAGTAAGTGCTTTTAATTAAATATTAATATTTATTTATATTAAAAACCAATGATGTATTTAGTTTCACAATGAATCATAGTAATATTCCGTATACTTTAAATTATCTTTACACTTTTGTAAAATATTATAATCATAGTTTCAAAATTCGGTACACACATGAGTAACTCAGGTCTAGAGTGATATATTTTGACATTAGTATATCTGATTTATTGAGGTTATGTTTTTTGTTTACATTTAGACGAATCCTTGAATAGCCAGCATATTGGTGATATTTTGAATGATAATGATGTCGAAGTTGGTGGAGGATATAACCCTGACGACAGTAATGATGTTCACATTCATCTCCTGGGCCCAGATGATGACTTTATTCTGGAGAACCAGTGAACTTTACTCACTGCTAGAGGCTGAGATACATCCTTCAAAATCACAATCCAGGATCCTATCCTGGCTTATGAAACCATAAGGTATCAATGCTCATATTATATTACTTTATCATTTAGTCATAAATATCAAACTTATCATTTTATTAGGCAAGTGCATGCACTGCTAAAAAATCAATTAAGTACCAATTAAATTGATACAGTTTGTGATGAAAGGGCTTTGTGATCTCCATATTGAGGATTCGATGGACAGAATAATTAATATACTTAATATACCTAGTGATTAATACTATTGGCCATTAGTATTTATATTCCTGGTGTTGAATACTTAATAAATAGGAATAAATGTATCGATTAATTCATAGTATTGTATTTTCTATTGTTTCAGTACGCTGAGCCTAATAAGACGAATGATGTTGAGCTGAAGAGTTCAGTTCATGGCCATATATGGTTTATTGGGTGCTGGACTCCAATTGCTCTATAAATTATTCTCCATGTGGGGAAGTGAATCCTACCTATCTGATGAAGATACGATACAATCTCAATGCAACGCTGTGATGTTACTTTGGCTTCACAACAACTGCCCTTGTACGTCTACACATATGACTTTTTTACCAGCTTCAACCTCACCGATTCGTTATTTCAGGCCAATACGTGTTATGATTCAAAGAAGACGAAGAACGATATGCATCACTCAGTCAGCTGTTGTAAAATACTGATTACAAGTCGATGAGCCGCATTAATCTTCACAGTGGTGTGTTTGCCTTCACAGGACATCAAGCATGTAAACTGTGAGGATCTTTGACCACTGTGGACATGGACTTGTTGGACATGGACATGAAATTGTTTGCTCATTGTACATGCAAACTTATAGGAAAGAAAATATTCACTGTGATTGGAATACTTCATAGTCATGGAAAATCAGACTTGCAAACCCTACGATTTGGTATGAAAGTCACTTAGCCATCAGTATCATCATCGATACAAGGTCATCCAAGAAACTCTTCACCATTAGCTTCAATAACACACTGAGTAAACACAGATCTACTTCTACAGCGAAGAATGGTTGTCCCTAAACCTATTCCCTGAAGTGCGCTAATTAATGTGTAGTATTTTAGGGTTTTGACCGTTAATGTACTATATTTTTAATTTAAATAAATATAATTTTCCAATCACCATTATATTATTATGATTATTGTATTATTTTTCTAATAAAATTGTATCATTATATGGATATCACATTGTTTTTGTTTCATTTCATTGTTTGTACTGTATCCAATATTGTACTCTATTGTGACCTGAGATGCACTCACGTGCACGTAGTGGATTTTAGTTAATATATAGTAAAAAAAATATTTAAATTTTTTTTTTGTGATCTTAATAATATTTATTGAACAGTAAAATGCACAAATATTTTTTCTCATGACTGGTTCTATCTCGGGTCTCAAGAGGGTATGTAGTAGGTACCTATATATATTTTTAGGTAGGTAGATTATGTAGATCATTCCTTATGCCAGATGAGATATTATTATGTTGCCGAAAACAGATGCGTAAAAAATGTGCAACAACAACGAATTCCGTCACACTTTCTCAATATCGTATGTATTTTTTTATTTGAAATTCGAATCGGTTTCTCACAATATAATATGACAGCCATTGCAGCCAACATTCCAGCGATATAAAATAATGATCTATGGTCCTTATCCCAAGATCATTGTCTATGCTCTTTTATTTTTTTAAAACCTCCCTTTGTGCGCTTGTTATTAATAATATTATATTTCGGAATTGTTAGCGAAAAAAGGTGTTTGTGATGAATTATTATTTTTTTATTTAGTCCCGCACAAGGCAGACTGTATGGCGGCGTGTGAATAAACACTGGAAAACTAATTTATCAAAACAAAAAAAGGTATTCGAAGAACATCTTGCAGCACTCATTAATATATTCCTGACAGCGAATAAGAAGATATGAACATTGCAGTCTCTTGAACCCACTGTTATCACTGGGATTACAACGCAGTGTGGGTTTTGGATGCCTCCAGAAGACGTCTTCATTTTCCTCCGTAAACTCCAGCTGTCAGCGATGGTTACAGCGATGTCAATTTTACGTATTACATTTCACCGTAGCACGGTTTGAAAACCTGTGAAAAAATGAAAACCTAATCCAGTATATCGTCTATTTTCAAAATTTGTTTGTCGTTGGATTTCTGTAAACCGACAACAACCGTGTTTTATTTAGACATGATTATGTCAGTAGGTACTATACGACCCAAAGATGTTGGATGGTCTTTAACTCATTTAGCGCTGACAACGCCACTGGGGCGTTGCCATTAGATGGCCATTAGATACTATTAGCATGCTAATTAAATGTCAAAATTAATTAGTAATCAACTGGTCAGCAGTGAATGTGTATTAACTCATTTAGCGCTGACAACGCGACTGGGGCATTGCCATTAGATACTATTAGCATGATAATTAAATGTTGTAATTAATTAGTAATTAACTGGTCAGCAGTGAATGTGTATACGACCATACATTTCCGATACAACATTTCATGCTGAAGTGTGATACGGCGAACTGCATACGTATAATTTTCCAGACACGCTAGGAAAGTTAGGTTAAGCATGCTATTAAAAATTAAACTATTGCAGGTTTTATTGTATCTACTTCATTATGGGAGGTCTCATTTTATCTACCAGGTAAAGAAATAGGCTAGATTTTGATTCTTGAGATATCAATCTTTTTGGTTTTGATCCGTAATGTTGGTCACGATGAAAGTGCAATTTTAGCGGTCATATGATTCGAAGAAATTCACTGACAATGGATCGATAATTAAAATTTCGTGGTTGGCATTACTGGGCAAAAAATAATGTGTTTTTCAAATTAAGAAACAAATGTTAAAGCTTACATCCTTATTTTCGTATTGCACATTTTTTTTTAAACATAACAATACCATAGTATCTGGCAACTAACCGATTTTATCCCGAGTGGATGACAGGCTCGGAGGCCCCCTTCTATAAATTGAATTACGCGATAAATGATCAATGTGTTTTGTGAAGATTATTTTTTACAATCAGATTCTAAAGTACCACTACTAGTTTATCCTACTGGAAAAAAAATGTTTTAGCAGTAAAGTAGCGTGTTTGTGATGAATGCTGTCTTCCGAGGATTTGTAGATACGACGGCCTTCTTTTTTGCAATATGAATCCATCCTTGTCTCTCGGTAGATCTTTGTACCTATATTTAGTTACTTTGTGCTGGTTAATTCGACTGGGTTGACTTTTTTCATCAGTTGGACAAATTTTTATTCGGTTCATAGGTAACCATTTCATCAGCTTATCAACTTTTTTGAGATCGTGTACCTACTCTTCTGCGTCTTTATCAATTTTATTGGTTTATTAAGTCTGTCCGCGTTATGACTAGGGAATCCAATCCCGAGCCAAAATTCTGATCCCGGGATTTCGGGATTACAATTTGACAATCCCGGGATCCCGGGACTGGTCCCGGGATTGGGATTTTTTTCCATTGTTAATATAAAATTTTTATATTTACAAATAACATTGATAAAATCGGTCAAAAATAAATCTAGTATAATTTATACTATTTAAGACATTTATTGTTAATATTGTATACGTTAAATCTTGGAAATACACAAGTTTAATGGAGTAAATAATATTGTAATATAAATAATAATGTGAATTCAATATGAGATTGCTATTTTTGTTAGTAAAGACATAATGAATAGATCAGCGAGATTTAAAATAGTAAAGCAAATAATCATGGCGTACTTATGGCCTTTCCGCTTCATAAATCTAATTAGTCAGCCAAATATGAAACTGCCGTAGAACGTATGATATCATGGTGGAATTACTTTGTTAAAAGTGCGAAGCATTGTTTTTTTACCAATTTTTCTCATTTTTAATAATCTATGTAAAAAAATAAAATGAATCGGCAACCTACACATCAAACTTCATTCAAACTCAGTTTATTTCTAATGTAGTTATTTTGTATTAAAAGTATTTTTTCTGTTATATTTTCCATAAAAATTGATAAAAAAATCAATCCCGAAATCCCGGGATTATGTTTATCAATCCCGGGATTCATAGGTATCGAAAATAGCTCGGGATCCCGGGATCCCGGGATTCGGGATCCCGGGATTGGATTCCCTAGTTATGACCAACATGTATCATACAATGATAATGTTTGGTAAGCCCGGTCGCACATAGAAAATCGTCTCGACTGGCCATGGTCACAAATCAAACCTCAAGTAGGTACTCTTGTAACTCTCTTTCGTGCACACAGGCGGGACCATGCTAGTAAAGTGACTAGAGGTTGTGATCGAGAAATCAATAGTCCAAAATTTCAAGAATTCTCATTTCTCGAAAAATTATTAATGAGAATCTCGAGAATTCGAGAAATTGTTATTAGGAAAAAAATAAAAGAAAATTCGAAACGGGAAAAGAAAAACTCCGTTTTCACCTGAAATATAAACTGATGAAGAAAAAAGTAGGTACTTGACTTTAACAGGAGAGGATTTTCCTAAATTCGCTGGTGGATTTTTTTTGGCAATAAAATCTAGGGAAGAAAAACGTCTCGAATACGATCAAGTGTGCAACCCATGGCCCCCACATTCTGAAGTGGGCCCCCAGGCTAGGATCTTTGACGGGCCCCCCTATTTATCGATAAGAGTAAAGTCGGTGTGACGCTTTACAGTAGTGTTTTCTAAATAGTGTATTCAGTAAAATTAAGATGTATTTTTAATACATCCATTTGAAATATGGAGTTGCCGAGTATCGACACACAATGAAAAATTGTATCACACAACCATATTATATTTTAATATAATAACACTATTGAAGTAAAATAGCGCCGCAGGCGACTTTTTTCACTATTAAAGCAAATTTGTGATGTGTGTTTATCTCACATATCTGGTCGACTCACCACGTCGGGCCCCTTCTGAGCCCAGGCCCCCAGGTAAGAGCCCTGTCAGCCCCCCCTTGTAAGGGTCATGGTGCAACCCCTATACAACGCATCATCTGCCTAACGCCACGGAACGTCACTGTAAGCAGCCATATTCCTCGCGACAGCCTGTGTATTTTATTAAAATATTTATCATACTAATCCTTCTTAAGCTGTTAACGAGTATGAAATGTTATTTAAATATTAATATTATGAATTTATTATGTTGAGGTGATATTATCAATTATTACAAAACTGTTTCATTATTAATGGGATCGTAAAATATGCTAAAAATACGGATTCATCAATAATGTTAATATAGAATTCAGGACTATTAAACATAATGTTTTCTGAGAAAAACGCGAAATTACAATCCATCACGAATTCAATATTAATATGCCTACATGGCTGGCTGATAGAACGTTTAGGTTTTTTTAATATATAAATTTCACTTCGTATGATATTATATTTATTAATGGTGTAGAGAAATGAATAATTACTATTTAGAAATTTTGACATATTGTACCGCGTTTCAGCCGAGTCCAAGCCGGTTGTTTTTTGTTTAATTTTTCCGCTAGATCTATTTATCAAAAATGTATTGCGGCCGAATTACACCGGTAGATTCAAATCGACTTTCTGGGCGACGTTATCTTATTGATTTTACCACGTTTTTCTTAGCTCGTATTCTTGTTTGTCCCGTGGTTGTTTATCCAGTACAAATCTTGCAATCGATTTTTAACTAACTTCCCGACTGGCTAGACATTTGAAACTTTTAGAATATATCAGAACACGGTGCCAATGCATTCTTTTAATACTTTTAGCCATCTTTAAGGAGAATTGAATTCATTTTCAGTTAATTCTGTTTTGTATGAAAAGTTATTTCGGAAGAAATCTGTAATCCAATCCACTATTATTGGTTGCTAAGGGGGTGGTCCTAGCAACTAAATTATTAATATATACGTACGTTACTATGGAAATCAAAATGACATTTCAGTATTCTATATATGTTTGTTGTAAATAGCAAAAAAATGATTTTTTGACAATTGCCTTATTGTCCTAAATTATTATTAATACATAGAATTGTCAACATAAACTTGATCAACAGAACATTTAAAAACGTGGTATATAAAAAGTTCTTTTTATCTTGTAATTATTTTAAATGACGTTATTAATTAAACGTGTACGTAGAAGTACCCTTCACGTAACCTTGCAAATTGGAAAAGATTTTTTTAAATTATTTTGAATACTAAAACGTGAGTAAATCAATGAAGTGCCTAGCATTTACAAATACATTGATACGGAGTGCGTATACATACAAATCCTTGTCACTGTGTACAATTGCAAAGTTATGTGAAGGATACCTACACTCTACGTCTCATTAGTGCGTAGCATTCTTGAATATGGGTCGATTATCTGGTGTCCTTATGGGTTACACGTAAATTGTACGTAACACATTTCACCGTGGCACTGTTCGCCATGAGCTTTCTTATCGGAAAGAGGTAACCGTATACTATGCGGTCTCCAATTTTATTAGATTCAATATGAACATTAATTCAATTTTCATAGCTAATTTTGGCAAAATTCATGGATTCAAGAAGAAAACCTAACCTAACCTAACGTTACTTAACAAATAATCTAGTATATCGGCTATTGTCAAAATTTGTTTGCCGCTGGCTTTCTGTAAACAGTGTAAACCGACAAGAACCGTGCTTTATTTAGACACGAATCTTTTGCCAGTACTATACGACCAAATAGGTTGGAACTTGGAAGGTCTTTAATATACGGCCATATACTTCCGATACAACATTTCACGGTGAAGTTTGATACGGAAAACCGCATACGTACAAGTTTCCGGACACTGTTCTTATGAAGTTTCCAACAAACTTATTTTAGAACGCGTTCAGAAGAAATTTCTTCGATGTCTTTATTTTAAAACATATGTATAAAATATGCTTACTTTTCACTCTCTTGAATCTCGTAGGTCTCTTTCCGTTTTTGAAACACTTTTGCCTGTTATGACCATGGTTTCCAATCCTGGTGTCCTAATGAATTTGAGTTTACATGCGCCTGTCAATTACCTACGTGGTCGCAGCCATGATTTATTCTGGATTATACAAATACCAGAGGTGTGTTATTTATAATTACTGCCGAATTCACGCACCTGGCGGATAATTTGCCTAATTCGTTAATAAGGCAACGGGTTTGCATTTTCCATGAAATAGGCAAAAAAAATCCGATTTCATGTACTACGCAATTTCACGCATTCGGTGTAACATATACAACTGATATTTTTACGACTGACGAAGTGACTCGAGCAAGACTCGCGGTGTAATTCAACCATTATGATAATAAAAGGTGCATGGATCATGGATCCTTTTGTTCAGCCACAATGTGTCGATCATTATTCACCAATCACATGACAGGTCTTTCTTGAATTGTTATAAATTATTATAATAATATAATCCATAACATAACTTTGGTCGGTTTGGTATATAGTTACGAGTAAATTGGATAAATAATTAATTAAACATTATTAATTTGGTTTTATACTGATTATTATATTATACATACTTACCAAAACGTTGTAATTTTAATTATTGTTGTCTTAGCCGGGTCGCACATATGGACTCCTCTCGACTGAAATACGTCGAATTTGTCGATGTGATTTTATTGTCATTCACAAAAATGTATGTTAAATTATGTCACATAACGTCGGTACGGCATTTTTGGTAGAAAAAAATACACCATCGTATCTGTTATATACACAATACTGCTATCAGCCGCTATCAGCAGCTATCGAGGGTAGTTTTTCATTGTTTGTATCAATTGTAACAATTACAATAAGTTAGCCGTCTAAATAGTCAAAACTGTCTATCTCACTCTAAAATTTACTGCAGCTAAGAGAGGTGCCGTTAAAACATAGGACTTGTTGTAACAATTACAACTAACTTATTGTAATTGATACAATAAATGCTAAAATTTCGACACAAAAAATGTGAAACCACCCTCGATAGCTGCCGATAGCAGTCTTGCGTATACGATAGCTTGTGCTGCTTGTCGCATTTAACAAATTTCACTCGGCATGAGCCGAAGGTAAAATAGCAAAATATTGCATCGACGCATGTTCAGATACGTCTTTTTCATTCGTTTTCGTTAGCTGTGTGATGTCACTATTTCGACATGGTCTCTTGAACGTGGGCGCGGAGTTCCAGCATATCCGGCAGTTTTGATTTATAGCTATGTTTCAGTCGAGACGCCTTTATATGTGCGACCGTGCTAAGGTTGAGATGAACCAGTAGCGAAGAGTGGAGAGGTAGGCTGTTAACATCCGCCATAATTAATACACATTAAACTATTAAACTTTGTTAGTCATACGTATTATTTGTGTTTATTGAACTAGCACTACAACTTACAGATGGTAGATAGGTATTGATTAGTTTTTAAAAATCGATTAAACTCTGCCTGAAAAACATATATCAAACTTTTATTTAAATACGTTAATATGTAATTAAAAAAATCGGTGCGTGTACTTATGTACGCGCGTTAGAAGTTATACTTCTTTGGCGTAACAAAACAAAAACAAAACTTGTGAAAACCTAGATTCTTTGACCAGTTGAGGCACGGTCTAAAAAGATCGTGGCTAGGCGATGCGCGGATTGCGGGTCGCGGGTGCAAATGACGCATGTCAAACGAAATATAATTTGTCATATAAATCCAACATGTGTCCATTTAATGTTCTGTTTATTGTTCTATCAGTAACAATAATAATATATTCATTGACATGTTTTCTTTTAAAAGTAAACGGGTAACGTTTTTAGTCATCTTTACACGATTTAAGAATTAATACGCCCGTCGCCATCACGAAACAAATTGACGTGTTTCCAATTCGACATTCTCTCTCCGAATGGCAGCGAGTCCAAAATTTCGTCGCACTTATAGTTGAAAATTATTTGCCGTTTCACTGATGTATCACCTTCATTATCTTGTTATTTCTCGTTGTTTTTTTTATTTTTAAAATAACAACTGTCACTCTGACGCTTAATCGTTTGTTTGCAAATGGCCGACAATAATAAATTCGTTGCCTAGGTAACGGAACAATTCTACTCTTGCGTTTTTAGACAGCTGACGGATTTGCAGCTATTTTCATACTGTCGTAACGGTGTGCGCGCGCAGTTCTCAATTTCACTCTTGCCCCGAAAGAAGTATAACTTCAAAAATATTTTTCTTAATAAGGTTGGTTTTAAATAATCGCCTAGTATGGAGTCTTCGCCACTGCAAACCACACTCCATTTGCTGCCGTAGGGAACAGTATCAGGCATTATTATTAAGCTTTTAAATACAATAGGCCCATAATTCTTACACAAGATATATTATAATCAAATAAGTATAAATTTAATCAATTTATAGATAGTCTAAACCTATTCCAATTTGGTTTTTGATTATTTTTTTTTAATATTACATTTCGAACGATGACAAGTCAATAAGTCATCGGCCATAAAACACGGCCACAAGTATTCCGGGTCGAAATAAAAAAGTGACACGGCAACACTGATTTAATTAATTATAAACAACTTTTGCATTTTTTCTACAAGCCGGAATGTTGTTGGGAATTTTAAATGGCCGGACTCGACAGCGATTGGCAGACTTTCGGGATTTTGGCACCCTTCTGATAATAATTGTTTTATTTTAAATTAAAAAATACAATTTTTTAACAATTAATTAGTAAAGATCTACCATCGTAAGTTGGCAGCCGGTCGAATTTGAAACTAAAATTGTCTATCGAGGATAAATTTGTTACAAATGCCATTTAATTTTACAACATGTTTCTCGAATTATGGATTGCATAATATTTGTACAGAAATCTACTACCAATAAAAAATTATAAATTACCATTTTTTTGTTAGTTATGGTAATATTCTCAATGTCATACTAGCGCCCTCGCTGAAATGCCAATTTATGATGGTAGATCTATAACATACATCATTTAGAAAACACTATAAGAAAAAAGAAAGGTATCTACTATTCGGTTATCAGGAATACAGCGGAAAACGCATTTTGAAAATACCGATATACTGGATTATTTGTTAGTTTGGGTTAGTTTAGGTAAGGTTAGGTTGGGTTAGCTTAGGTTAGGTTAGGTTAGGTTAGGTTTGGTTAGGTTAACCTAACAAATAATCCAGTTTATAGGCTATTTTCAAAATGTGTTTTCCGCTGTATTCCGTATAACCGAACAGTACCAAAAGAAAATCTTTTGGTACAAGTCGGTTATGGGAAAGCCAGGCTAGAACCGCGCTGATTGTCAAGGTCAGATTGTAAACAATCTACCGAGAAAAGTTGAAAGCCGGCTACTTTACACGCTACACGCTGCGTCTGCGCAGTAGAGCGATAGTGGCGACATATCGGTAAAAAACGAACTACTCAATACGTCCTGTCAAAATAGTACCAAAAATGACGGTTTCAACTCGCTAGCTTGTTGGCTTCTGAGCGAGTGGAAAGTTTTGTGTGTCCATCATCACAATCGCACTAGCTGACTCGCCCGCTTTTAAATTCGCCGACAAGCAGCTTGTAAAGTAGCTCAATGTCATCGACGCATTATCAATAAAAATGATAATAGGTAGGTATATCAATAAAACGTTGTCTTTTACTGTCCTCGAGTTAACTGACATCCATTTCAATTTGTGAAACGGACATATGCGGACTTCTCAATTTTAGTCACGCTACACACACGTTACTCTAAATTCGCCAACAAGCAGCTTGTAAAGTAGCTCAATGTCATCGAGGCTTTAGGTAGTTTAGTCCCAAATTGTATGCGAAGCTGACAATTTATTGCATCAAAAATCTTGAAGAAAATGATGTAGGTACATTTATCATCTACTGAGGATCAGAGCATTTTTACGAAATCAAATAGCGATGGTTTTAGCTACGAAAAGGTTTAATGCACTAATAAGTTTGGAGGTTGCTTTGTGATTTCTTTAAACTAATATGTTGATAGGTACCAATGACATTAATATAGACGAAGCATCTGGAAAAAAATGACACTTACTTTTTTGTCGGGTCTGCCGAATGGCATAATCTTTTCTAACGCCATTACAAGAAAGGTGAACTTGCTGTAACTCTGATTTATTACTTCCCTACTTTATAAATTACCATTACTGTGGAGCCGGTGGGCGGTTAGAAAATTTAACTACTAACAGGTATACAAAAGTGGGCAGTATGTATAAAAAGGTTGACTACCCCTGGGTTATGCGATACAATTTTTGACTATTGTGTGTCAATACTCGACAATTCCACAATGCAAGTAGATGTTTTCAATAATACAAAAATCAAAATAATTTTATCTCGACCACCATTTGGAAAATGCTTGTATAGCAGTGGCGAAGTATGGAGGTAGGCTGTTAAGATCCGACAGAAATTGTGCACACTAAACTTTATTAGTCATACGCATGGCCCCCACATCCTGAAGCGGGCCCCCAGGCTAGTTTGATTGGCGGGCCCCCCTACCTATCTCTAAGGGTTTTAAAGTCAGTCTGACACGCTGCAGTAGAGTTATCCAAATATTGTATTTCTAGCGATTTTTTTTATATTTTTAATATACACCTATGAGTACAGTACATCCATTTGAATTATGGAGTTGTCGAGTATTGGCACACAGTAAAAAAATGCATCGTATAACCAAATAGTTTTATTATTAATATCATTTAAGTAAAATAAGTAAAATAGCGCCGCATGCGATTTTTTTTAACTATTAGAGCAAATTTATGATCTGTGTTTATCTCACTTATCTGGTCGGCTCGACACGCCAGGGCCTTTCTGAGCCCGGGCCCCAGGCTAGAGCCCTGTCAGCCCCCCCTTGTGGGGGCCATGGTTATACGTATTTGTTATCATTGAACTTTCAAGTCACATTGCCTTTAACCTTAGCGATAGGTAGGGGGTCCGTTTCAGGATGTGGGGGCCATGATTAATTGATCTGTAGCATTCCTTCACTTGGATTTTTTTGTATTATTTTATTTACTACTCCACTGTACGCAAGAGTGATGGATAGCTGGGACTAAGGAAGAAGAGTTAATAATCAATATCGTCTTATTTTCGTTGGTCGTTTCTAAAGTAGGGAGAAACCCACCGAAGGAAAATAATTATACATTGTACCTCGACCCAAAGTTTTACAAGTTGTGTATTAGAATTCATTCGACATTGTTTTCTGTTTTTGAAATGTTGGAATTTCCTTTCGAAGCTGTCAAAATAGGCGGGAACCACCACCATCTTGTTCTTATGGGAACGTTTCTTCAGGTTGTGTAATAACGTGGTTTTGCACTGAAAAGATAATGAAATGTAGAGGGGATGATCAAAATTGGTAGTTCAATTTAGGTATATGTGTATGTAATGCAAAACTCCCAATGTGGTGATCCTAGCTTGTGTTTTAGCTTTAAGCTTATCTTTTCTTATTGAGTATTAATAAGCATGCATAATGAATGGCTGGATATGTATTTGATAAATATTTGATTTATCGCACCATTGTTCTTACCAATCTAATCGACAGAAATGCAATGCAGCTTTATTGCTCATTGTTTCAAATTTCCTTCTAACGGATATTGTCGTCTGAGAATGCAATACATAATAATATCAATGTTTGTTTTCATAATCTATTATAGGTATATAATCTTCTAATAAAGACAGTTTAAATATAAAAGGTGTTTAACATATATAATTTAGAAAAACACTTTCTGAGAGCAATTATAACCAATAGAAAAAATATTTTTTGAAAAAAAGTAAGCCAACCCGACAGGGAATCGAACTCCGTATCTCCCAGGTTTACGCCCTGATCCACTGCATTACCATTAGCCGGCTCGCACATCACAACTCGCCTCGTGTGCCTAACCGCCATAAATCAAAACTTCCGAAAACGGGCAGGCGGTGTTCCTTGATAAAACCTCGCACATCTGCCTAGCGATATCGATATTCGCCGCATCGGAGAGTCTCTCGTCTGCCATTTTTATAGTGTTGATTGTATGAACAAACGTCAAACGCGGTGACCAGCGATGAGCGAGCAGTGACAGTGTAGACAGAGATAGAGACAGAAATGGCCAATGGCCGCGGGCTGTGCGCTTGCGCGTAGTCGACTTTTCTTAGATACGACATGCTAGCTGTATGAAATTCGACATGTTGCATCTGCGGATCGTCTCGCGTTGCAGTTGCAACGGCCAATCTGCGAAGCTCCATTTGATAACGTTTGTTTCTTGGTTTACGATGACGTCACATCGACGAATTCGTCGTAAGACGCATGCGGCGAGTTCTGATGTGCGAGCCCTCTTATGCTACGAGCTGACATACTAATAGCGACAAATTTTAACTATTGGTCAATTTTAATACCTACTCATCAGTGTTCTTCCAAATCAAGCTACTTTGGCAATCAATTTTTGTTTCTTAAATCAAAGTAGGTAACTATTTACTTATTACTTTGATTACTAACCGACGTCGTGGAATTTCTCCAATATTTTTTTAGATGTAACTACTTGCACTTGCGTAAGCCAACCCGACGGGGAATCGAACTCCGTATCTCCCAGGTTTACATATGAAGTTGATCCCGCCGTTCCATAACTCTTGATTCCAATAATTATTGGATCCATTGGACAAGAAGCTAGGCATGCTTTATGGCACCACAGTCTGCGTCAATTTGCACCGCCGTGTCTTGGCCATGGAACATAACAATAATGAGAAGAGTAGCCTTCTAAGTGTGGCTGTAACAGGGTACAATTAACGTGAGTGGAGAAATATGGGATAAATTCAAACACGTGTTAAATAATATGTTATGTTCAATTATTAACACCCGCAGTGGCCGCGCGGCTTTAGCATTGGACTGTCACGACGTGGGTACCAGGTTCGAATCCTGGGTCTGGCAAGTACACATATTGTTTTTCAATTTGTGTGTGAGTCAGGGTATGGACCTAATAGGTTAAGCAAGTGGCTGACATCCATTTCTCGTAAAAAAACAAAATCTGTTAATACAAACCTCTACTCTGTGGAGGCCCATATGATCCTATTAGGATCGGACATGGTCAAAAAACAAAATTGACGTTTGTATCATAATATGCATTATAGTTTGTCAGGTAAACGAAACATGACTTTCTATTTTTTTGCATTTCATGGTTTGGCCGTCATTAAGACGATACATCAGTGAAACGGCAAATAATTTTCAACTATAGGCGCGATGAAATTTTGGACTCGCTCGCATTCGGAGAGCGAACGTCGAGGTGTGAATACGTCAATTTGTTTCGTCATGGCGACGGGGGTATTAATTCGTAAATCGTTTGAAGATGACTAAAAACGTTACCCATTTACTTGAAAAAGAAAACATGTCAATGAATATATAATTATTGTTACTAATAGAACATACGTTAAAGTGCCCACCACCACCCGTCATATATGCACAACCGTGGATATGCACGGCCGCTTTCTATGACGCTTTAAACGTGTCTGAAAGAAGTGATTTTAAGTGCTCATTCCGTCCCGAGACGGAGCCGCACGGGACTGATGCTGCAACCATGCACCGTAGTGCTTAAAGAAGAAAGTTAAGAAAGAAAATGTTTGTTTTTGGACTGATTCTGCTGTCCGCTGACGTTAAGCGCTTTGTGTACCCGCATACTGAGTGTCACGAATTGAAATGGATGAGTCTACAGAAGAGTCAGGACTATCCCGCTCCCCATACGACGCTACAAATTTCTCAAATGCCGCAAAGTTGGCCTCGGTTGCTACCAGATCTCCATGACCAATTGGGCCCGTGTGAGGACGGACCCTGGCAAACAGCTCCGCTCGTTCGAATTCCATAAGCGGGCAATCCCAGAGGATGTGTTCAACATCTTGGTGGTCATGCCCGCAGGTACAACCCGGCCCATCTACTATCAAGCCAAACTCGTGGAGTCTGGCGGCGAAGTTGCCATGGCCGGTGAGGAACTGGCTAATCCAGTGCGAAGGTTGGAGTCTTCTAGGTTGGTGCCTGCAGAATACGTCTGGAAAAAAACGGTAAGTATGCCGCCCATTGGGGGAGGCGGTCCACGTCGCCTGCCATGCCGCAAATGCGGTCTTGTACACAATGTCACTTACAGTCTTCCTGTAAAGAACGTCCTCGGATATCTGCGGTGGTGTCAGATGGAGACCGGCGAGTATTGTGCTGATCCCCCTCAAGAGGAGGGTGATCGATCCTCCATTAAATGGACGCATGTTGGATTTATATGACAAATTATATTTCGTTCGGCAGGCGTCATTTGCACTCTCGACCCGCAATCCGCGCATCGTCTAGCCACGATCTTTTTAGACCATGCCTCAACTAAGGTATAGCCTTAAGTCATAAACTAAATCTGGCTTGGAAGTTTTGGTCTATGGTAGACCTGAGTTTCCTATCGTTTTCTATGAAAATGATTTTTTCAGCGAGAATGAAAAGCTGAAGATAAAGGGAAAAGGGAGTATCTGAAAGATGAGATAGATCCATATGAGACATTCCGTTTCATTTGAGTCATCGCGAAATATTTGTCACATACAATAACATTCACAATCATCTTCAGGTAAAAAATCCATAAACAATTTTATTAATATTTTTCTCCCACGATGTTCTCAATAAAGAGGACAATGGCGGTCCATCTATCCCGTTAAGGGAAGGTTTTATGAAAAGAATAAATAATTAAATTTAATAATAAACGAAGTTTAACACCTTCATGCTCAGTATAACGGTGGGAGATTAAATTTTCCTTTTATTTCTATTCGATTATTTATTTATTTACTTAAGAATACAAACCATTGTGGACATAACAAATCTAAATTCAAGACGTACACAACATGAGATTTACATTGCAAAAAATATTACAATAAAATAATAACAGATAAACCAATTAAATCAAAACATACTTAAGTACAATTTAATACAGAAAAATAAAATTTTGAAAACAAAAAACATCTTACAATTTTACACAGAAAAATAAAGTTTCGAAAACAAAATGCAAAGTATATCACTGAAAATGTCTATGTCTTTAGGGAGCGCATGTACTAATCTTGCACCCCTCGCTAATGGTGATTATATACGAGCATAATAGGCATACATAGGTCAGGCCGGGAAACTGTATTGCAAATTACAATTATTATTACAGAACAGATAATAAATATAATTCCGATAGGCTATAGGTATACCAATACATTAAATTTTGATGCAGGGTTTTGAATGTGTAAGTGTCATACGAAAATGAACCACGCATTATAGACGAGCAATAGTATGTGTAATACACCAATGTTAAATGAGCGTCAATGCATAAACCTAGAGCAGTTGTCAGTATTCGACATATGACGGTTTCTTAACACGTGTTTAAATTTATCCCGTATTCAAGACCTTACTCGAGATCGGTTGCCTGCTTCTCCTTACCCGTTAGGTATTTCTGTTCCCATTACTTCTGAGTTCCACGATTTTTTTATCGATTTCTGATTGAATATTTCGTTCAAATTAATAATTAATGTGTGGGGGTCAACTGGTCAACAACACAAGCCTTGTCAGCAAACGCCAGTCGAACTGCATGCATTGCAATATAGAGGGAAGAATACAGCGGAAAACGCATTTTGAAAATAGCCGATAAACTGGATTATTTGTTAGGTTAGGTTAACCTAACCTAACCTAACCAAACCTAACCTAACCTAACCCAAACTAACCCAAACTAACAAATAATCCAGTTTATCGGCTATTTTCAAAATGCGTTTTCCGCTGTATTCCGTATAACCGAACAGTACCCAAACCTCCACTCGGTGGAAGCAGAACATGTAACTATTTTTCTTCGATCCATTCCCAGAGAACGAATAACATTTCTATTTAAGCAGTGAAAAAAAAAACATTAATAATTCGTTTTGAAAAGGTGATTTTTCTGGTTCGAAGGGACAAAACGTCATTTAATAAACTGGACCCTTTTATGGAGAGGCTATTAAATTTTTATTTACAAATATATTCCGTGTCATTTTTAGGATCGTCCCATTCTCTTCATGAGGGTGTTTGTTGGTTCAGATAACAGGTAGATATTATTATAATATAACATATTATATCATATATATGTGCAGGTATATTATATTATATGTTCCAGGTTCATAAAATCAGAATTTTTGACTGTGGTATAATATCATTTTTATAATGATATTCTTTGCTAAGGTAACGGTCAAGTGACATTGAAATCCGACGGACGTCTGCGTTCTTCTTCTTATTGTGCCATCCCCTAGCGGAGGTCGGCCACCATCAAGGCGATCTTATCTTTGTCGTCTGCTACCCGGAACAGTTCGGTGGAGCTGCACTCGTACCAATCACGGAGGTTCTTAAGCCACGAAATGCGGCGCCGTCCTGTGCTACGCTTCCCACTGATCTTTCCTTGAATGACAAGTTGGGGAATGCTGTATTTTTGTCCTC
The DNA here is from genome assembly GCF_057557595.1 of Rhyacophila brunnea. Taxonomy (NCBI): domain Eukaryota; kingdom Metazoa; phylum Arthropoda; class Insecta; order Trichoptera; family Rhyacophilidae; genus Rhyacophila; species Rhyacophila brunnea. Next base: position 8,627,008 of record NW_028232904.1, on the reverse strand, counting down.
TCATAATGTGGCCGAAGTATTGTAGTTTCGTGGTTTTGATACTACGTAGAACTTCTCGGTCCTTCCCCATTCGATTGAGAACTTCAACATTTGTCACCCGGTCAGTACAAGGAATTTTGAGGATACGTCTATACAGCCACATCTCGAAAGCTTCAAGTCTCCGTGACATCTCTTGGTTTAGTGTCCATACTTCCATACCATATAAAAGAATTGAGAGCACATAACAACGTACCATACGCAGTCTCAGACCTAGGTTCAGATCTCGATTGATAGGAGGCGTCTCATTTTGAGAAAGACGTTCCTTGCGATCTCAATTCTAGTTTTTATTTCCTGAGACTGGTCCCATTTCTCATTGACCCATGTACCTAAATATTTATAATGGGTCACACGTTCGATTGGTTCGCTGTTAACGCTGTCTGCGTCATCATGTCATAATTCATAATACATATTATTATGAATCGTACTCAATTTCGTTTTTATATTGTACTATTACATTGGAAGGCACACGGATTATATCGTCGCATCAATACTACAACTAGATAACTCTGATTTTGGCCATTGTTGGGAAAATGAAATTTAAACTTTGCTTGATTAACATAAATCTAGGCTAGAATTATTATTGATCGCTCCTGGGTCTTTGCGTCAATTATATTGAGCTACTTTACGAGCTGTTTGTTGGCGAATTTAATAGCGGGCGATTCAGCTACTGCGATTGTGATGATGACACAAGACTTTCCATTCGCTGAGAAGCCACAAGCCAGCGACTATTTTGACAGAACGTAGTTCGTTTTTTTACCGGGAGGTTGCTACTGCGCTCTACTGCGAAGACCAGGGAAGACGCAGTAGGTCCACACGCCGGCGTGTAGCGTGTAAAGTTGACCGGATTTCAACTTTTGTTTACAATCTGTTTGTTAGCTTGTTCGATGATGACACTGGGCGACTTTACAGGCAGATTATAAATTCGCCAACAAGCAGCTCGTAAAGTAGCTCAATGTAGTAATTGACGCATTAGACTTGTCAAGTCTATTTTACAACGTTTTTATTAGGTCGTCCGGTGGTTGTTTGTCCGGTACAAATCTTGCAATCGATTTTTAATTAACTTCCCGACTAGCTAGACATTTGAAACTTTTAGAATATAACAGAACACGGTGTCAATGCATTTTTTAACACTTTTAGCCATCTTTAAGTAGAATTAAATTGATTTTCAGTTAATTTTGTTTTGTATGAAAAGTTATTTCGGAAGACATCCGTAATCCAATCCACTATTATTAGTTGCTAGGAAATTATTAATATATACGTGCGTTAATATGGAAATCAATATGAGTGTCAAAATTACATTTCAGTATTATTTCTATCAAATACAATTTTTTTGATCGTTTAAGCTAGTCAATTCAAGTTCACATGATTCAACAGACAATTTAAAAACGTTGTATATAAAAAGTTCTTTTTATCTTGTAATTATTTAGATGAAAATGAAATTGGGCTTAAATATCTCGTTTGTATAATAATTATATTAGTTACCTCTGCCCTAGTGGCCAAAATTTATATTATAATATACCTATATATCTACAAATAATTACAAGATAAAAAGAACATATATCTACCTACCACTTTTTAAATTTTCTGTTGAATCATATAAACTTGACAATTCTATGTATTATTAATAATTTAGGACAAATAAGGCATTTGTCAACAAATCATTTTTTTGCTATTTTGCTACAATCAAACAAAAATATAGATTTCCATAGTAACGCACGTATATATTAATAATTTATTTGCTAGGCTTAGCAACCAATGATAGTCTTTTACTTTTTACGGATTTCTTCCGAAATAACTTTCCATACAACAGAATTGACTGAAAATTAAATCAATTCTACTTAAAGATGGCTAAAAGTATTAAAAGAATGCAATGTCATCGTGTTCTGATATATTCTAAAAGTTTCAAATGTCTAGCTAGCCGGGAAGTTAGTTAAAAATCGATTGTAAGATTTGTACTTTACAAACAACCACCGGACAAACAAGAATACGAGCTAAGAAAAACGTGCCTCATTGTTTGATGTTTATCTACTCAATAGTAGGTAGCTAATAAAATAATAGAGAAATATATATTTTTTTAACAAAAAAGTGGGCATTATTGTATGTAAAAAGTAATGAAATTGCTAAGTGTAAAAAGTGTAATAAAACATTAGGTGGAATTACCAGTGGGACACAAACACGTTTAAGAACACTTTATAAAATAAATTTATTGAAAGATCATTCTAAGAAGAAAGTGCCAATGATTTAACTATATAGGTATTTGTAAACATCAGCATCTCTACTATATCTTACCTTTACCTATTTTAAAAGTTACATAATGTATGTACCGTGTAGGTAGGTAATTATTTAGATATTTTTGCTATAAAATATTAATATTTTAAAGAGACTTTTATAATTATTTTTATTGGTTTCAGTTTTATACCGAAATACCGGTATGTATTGGAATTTTCATTCGGTATTGCAATCCCTACTCACAGCGAAATGTACGGCAGTTATTTGGAGTGTCTTCACGCGACTGCATCCGTACTGGATTCGGTCGCAACATTTTACTATCTCCTCTCCCTGTGACCAGACCTTTATGGTATTTTATTATTTTTTTCATCGCTGCATCGTTAGACCTTCTGTCAAATATGATATTATTCCTAAACATCGTCGTTTATTATTGTCCATTGTCGCCGGCATTGTCAACCTGTGTGGATACCTCGCGGGATGCCATACTGTCCCCATCGAATAACTCACACTACAACCGCCTTCTCGAATCGATAACCAAACAATATCGTGTCTCTCGATAATTATTTATGAATTATGAAGCCACAAAATGATAATCATGGGAATTTTTCAAAGCATGTTTATAATATTTAAATAGAATGATATTTTGTCGAAGGTGTATGGAATAATGGAATCCTTTCCACTTGCATTCAGGTGAAATTGATATTATTATTTTGATTCCATAGTACAATACGCCAACTTCTATTTACGACTTTCAGAAGCGGGTGTAGTAGGTACGTGGTGGCTTGAGGGACTGTCTGATTTCGAGGCACATCACGATAAAAAGTAAAATAAAAACCATTAATTCCAACTACCAAACGTAATACAATTAATATTAAGAGCGTACATAAGTGAAACGGCAAATAATTTTCAACTATAGGCGCGACGAAATTTTGGACTCGCTGGCAGTCTGAGAGCGAACGTCGAGGTGTGAATACGTCAATTTGTTTCGTGATGGCGACGGGGGTATTAATTATTAAATCGTGTAAAGATGACTAAAAACGTTACCCATTTACTTGAAAAAGAAAACATGTCAATGAATATATTACTATTGTTACTAATAGAGCTATAAACAGAACATTAAATGGACGCATGTTGGATTTATATGACAAATTATATTTCGGTAGGCATGCGTCATTTGCACCCGCATCATCAGCTGTGGTATGGTCTAAAAAGATCGCAACTATGCGACGCACGGATTGTACAAATGACGCGTGCCGAACGAAACATAATTTGTCATAAAAATTCAACATGCGTCCATTTAGTGTTATGTTTATTGTTATATTAGTAATAATAATAATATATTCATTGACTATATGTTTTCTATTTCGAGTACATGCATAACGTTTTTTTAGTCATCTTTACACGATATAAGAATATATTCCTCCGAAGCCATCACAAAACAAATTGTCGTGCTCACACCTCGGCTACCACTCGCCGATCGGCGACGAGTGCGAAATTTCGTCCCACCTATTGTTGAAAATTATTTGCAGTTTAACACTTATGTATGCTCTTAATGAAGTTAAATAAACTAAGCAACACCATCTACAAGTTTTTTGAAATTTAATGAAAACATTTAAGGCGTATGCCTGACAAAGTTTTGTGTGTCCTATTTAAGTCGAATATTAACAGCCTAACTCCATTCCTCGCCACGAGTCATAATCATGTTCCTGCGCATCTATTCTATACACAAGACTGCTTTTGGCATATATGGCAGCTAAATAGGGTAGGAAAGTATTGAATTATTAACACTTATTGTAACAATTACAATAATTTAGTTATAATTGTTACAATAAGCGATACAAAAGCGATTTCATAAGCACGTCAATTTTAAAGCTTAGTGTTATGATTTATCTAATTCTATTTCGACCATTGAAACTTTTATGGTACCATCTTTGGAAATTCTACGTTCTATATCTGATCAATATTTTCTTTTTAAAATTATCAATGGTTTTGTTGACTCGCCAAACCTACTCGAAAGGGTGGGTTTTCCGCGAAACCAAACTTTGTACCATATCAGTCGTAGTGGTTCTAATTATGCACAAAACTCTTTTATTCGGCGCTCTTGTTTAAATTATAATATGTACATATTTCTCCACCGTTGATCCTTTTATTAATTCACCTGTTTCATTTAAACGCGCTATCTCCAAAATTTTGTATAAATAGATATACTTATATTTTTTTATGTTACTTTTTTTGTAAGTATATAATTTAATTATTCATTATTCTTCCTCATTTTTCTCATGTAATTTCTTTATATTTATGTTATTCTTACTCTCTATCTTGTTAGGCTTAACTATATTATAATGTATACATGGTAACTGTGCTGGTTGCAATAACTTTTCATTATTATATTTTTAATTTTTGTAATCGATATGTAACTGTTTGTTTCCTTAATAAAAAAGGGTACTGTTCGGTTGTACGGAATACAGCGGAAAACGCATTTTGAAAATAGCCGATAAACTGGATTATTTGTTAGTTTGGGTTAGTTTAGGTTAGGTTAGGTTGGGTTAGGTTAGGTTAGGTTAGGTGTGGTTAGGTTAACCTAACAAATAATCCAGTTTATCGGCTATTTTCAAAATGCGTTTTCCGCTGTATTCCGTATAACCGAACAGTACCAAAAAAAGTGCTATGTTTTAACACGTAGCGGACCGAAATCAGTCTTGTGTATAGAATTAATAGATGCGCTGATATCCTTGTTGTTGATTACCCGCCGCCTTACCGTTGAAAGAACCAACAATCAAACCGTGAATCCACTGGAAATAATGTGCCAAAATACGTGTGCGTCCCGACCAATGTAAACAAACCAATTTGACTTATCTATTTATAAAACGTTCCTATGTTTACGCCGCGTTCGCCACAGCGGTCGAGATAAAAATAATCTAATACTGTATTCATTTCTAATTAGCTGGGAGAGATAGCGATTGTATTGTGGCAGCCGTCCTCCCATCGCCTCTGTGGCCCAATGGATAAGGCATCGGCCTCCTAAGCCGAGGATTGTGGGTTCGAGTCCCACCAGAGGTAAATCAACAATATTTTTTTTCATGATATAAAAAAATCACACGAGATTATTGAGCAAATAAGTCAATGATTATTGTTAAGAAAACGTTGTATTGATCAAAATAAAACACAATTATAAAATTATGTTATATTTAAATTAAAACAATGTTGTGATTAAATGCTTATTAATATTTTTTTACCTGGAATTTGAAATTAAATTAATCTAGGTAGGTATGTACGTAATTTCACGTAACATGCAGCTGTCAATGTGTGTTAAATTGTTTTATGTATTCTCTCTTTTTCTTGTACCTACATATTATATTGTCTACTGATAGACTTATGTCATTTCCTCCATTGCGTCCGGTCTCGGGTCTTCTGTTGGCAAAACATGATAAGTAGGTATGTTCACCTTTTTGTCAAATTAGTAATGTATAATATCTTCAGAATCGTCTCAGCGAGATCTACAAGATGTCATAATATTATGGTATGTATAGGTCTTATCATCATCACCAGTCTGAATCTATCCACTGCTGGATGAAGGCCTCTCCAAGCTGATTCCATTTCTCTCGGCCCTGTGCGTTGCGATGTCACGTACTTCCGCAGAACTTTGTCATTCCATCGATCCAGCGGCCTCTAGGTCTATCTTGCGGACGTTTTGTACCTCTTGGGTACCACTGGATGACTAGATTTGTCCAACGATTGTTCCTTCTTCGAGCTATGTGTCCCCATGTCCATTTGAGGCCTGTAGCGTACTTTATTACAAACCCTTGTCATTTTCCTTATCCACTCATTCCTGTTTTTGCCCTTTCGCGTTATGCCCAGCATGCACCTCTCCATACCACGTTGTGCTACTCTAAGTTTCTGGATCTCTCTTTTACTTAGGGTTCATGTTTCTCACGCATATGTTATTACGGGAAGCACACACTGGTTGAACACTTTGCGCTTTGGGCACAGTGTGAGGTAACTTTTGAACTTTAAGGCCTTGATTGATAGGTTGGGAGGAATAAGCTGTGTAAATATGTGATATGTCCATTGTTTGAATTTCTTTCGAAGTTTAAAATTGCTCTCCTGTACAATTTAGAAACACGGACATATCGTGTTTTGACATCTTACTACAGAATTAACAATTCAATTATACTACATAAATGAATTACTCTTAATTATTAAAAGAATCACTGAAAAAGAGGATTATTGACGTCACACGGACTTATTCGACATATTAACCGATTAACATGTCCATGTCCTGGGAATGTCTGTAAATTAGTAGATAGGTGCACAAGAGGGAGAGGAGGCTTTTGGGTCCGGACTAAATATTCTGATGCAGCATGTCAAAAAGACAAGGCAGCAAGGACAACACGAACGGACACCAAGAATCCTAATAATTATGACCGAATGCCGTGTTCACATTGGCAACAAGTTGCTGGTAACAGTGGCAACCTCATTAAATTTTACGATTATTATCATAATTTATATGGCCATAAATTATTTTAATCGAAATTTAATGATGTTGCCAATGTGGACACCGCTTTAGACCACGCGAATTCGATAACCACTCGTGGATGCGACAGTGTAGTTAGGGCCGCTACTTGCTACCACCTGGGGCATACGCATTTGATAACCATTTTATGGATTGTACTCAGTCAAAACCAAACGCCGCCTATTCGACGCTTGCATTCTGACGGTGCTGCTTTATGGTAGCGAATCATGGCAAATTACGAAGGCTCAGAGCAACCGTATACTGAGTTTCTAAAACAGATTTTTGCGACGGATACTGGGTGTGCGACTTTATTTAGAGGAGATTAGAGAACGCACAAAGCAGCCTCTCATCACGTTGAGAGTGAAGAGGCGACGCTGGACCTGGCTCGGCCACGTGCTGCGGATGCCAGAAGAAAACCTCAACCCTGCTTGTCTGTTCTTCAAGCCGACAGGATTCCGGCGTCCTGGAAGGCCGCTAAATACTATCTACAGAGTGTATACGGTGAAGCTACGGGATGCTGGCTTTGACCTGGAATGAAGCAAGAAGATTGGCGAATGACAGGGATTTTTGAAGGCGCCGCGTGGTGTCCATATGCTCCAATTAAGGGGCGGGTATGGCCAAATAAGAAGAAGAAGAAGAGAATGGATGCGACAGCTAGCAATAGCTCTAGATGATAACTATCAGTTATGCCTGTAGCCATGTATTTATCGCATCGTGGAGTGTCTGGGAATGGGGAATGAAACCGTAAAAGTCTGTAGTAGGCGGGGTAAACCCTGATGTCAGTTGATTTTGTTAAGACCGCCACCTCCGTTGTCTTAAAAATCGTAATTAAATTATTGTGAATATTTTTTTCGAAATGGATCCCCACATACCATTTTTGCCTCGTAGGATTATTCTGATTTTTGACTGAAGGAGGCCGGAGGACCGGGCGAAGTGGAGGAGTGTTTGTGGCGGCTAATGTCCACTCTGGGCGTTGACAAAGTAAGAACAATTGGCGCTCTACTGGGGTAGATAGAGGAAGTACATAAACAAAACAAAAATATAAAATCAATTCATTCAACCCTCTGTTTGTCAGTGGTATTAATAACACTATTTATTAAGTTTCATCGCACCCTCTTTTTGTATTAATAAGAGATTACAAGCCTAGCCATTGATGCATCAGTCCCAGGGGAGTATTTACTTTTCCTGACCAGGTTCAAGCCGATATGATTGAAAATTGAAATCCAGGGAACACAGAATTAGTGAGAACTGAAATACCTAACGGGTGTGGAGTAACAGGCAACCGATTTCGAGTGTGGAAGAATATGGGATAAACTTAAACACCTGTCAAGAATTCGTCATTCTAAGCCTGTCCTTCATTCGGACAACTGCTCACTGTTTATGCACTGACACTCATTCATATTGCAGTCTGCAATTTAGAAGAGATCTTTATTTATCTACGTATTTTTTCGACTTCGACTTTCGGCAAGGTATCTCTCCAAATATAAGTTATTCAACGTACTTGCCCCTGTTAATACCAGTGACGAAGGGTGGAGGTAGGCTGTCAACATTCGATATAACAGTGCACATCAAACTTTGTCAGTCATACTTATTTGTTTTCATTGAACTAAGAATACAGATTTCAGTAAGTTATGCTTAGTTTTTAATATTCAGTTAAGCCCCGCCTAAACCAAACCATAATAGTTTATGCACGAAATGGGCGATCCGACAAAATAGTGCACACTTTTCACTCATCCTTATATTTTTTATTGAATTAAGAATACGTGTAGTTTTTAAGCCCTGCCAAACCAAACCACATTCAACATAAAATATTTTATAGATAAATGAATATTTTTTACTATTATCTTCTATGGCTTGATTTAGGCAGGTTTGATTGAATTTTAAAAAACTAACGAACACTTCACACTGTAGTGTTAGTTTAATGAAAACAAATACATATGACTTAGTGCTAAAGCTTAGTGTGCACTATTTATGACGGATCTTAATAGCCTTCTTCCACCCTTCGCCACTGGTTAATAATTGCCAAAATGAACATTAAAAAATTGGAACAATCTCATCAAATATATTAGAAGACTATATAAGAAGGAAAAAAATACAGAATAAATATTACTTGAAACAAGTTATGAAAAGCAAAAATGCACTCCGAAGGTGAACGTTGTTTGTAACCCTCTATAGGCGATGATTTTCATTGCATTTATCACTTTGCACTAAGACCGCACGCTAAACGCATTATAGGGTAGTGAGTGTGAGCGAACCCAGGGGACTGCGACAGAGAGAGGGTTAAGGGATGATTGAATTTGGAAACTGGATTCGGGGGAGCACATTTAATTATAACAACGGAAACAGTGGGAATTTTGCAGTAGATTTTTTTGAATATCCGGTATTGGTAGATAATAGGTTAAGTACATGTAAGTTGTACGTATGCAGTTAATCGTGGGACATTTATTCGTGCGCCGCAGTACGTGAAACATGAGTTCGTATAGCATTTTATCAAATGACGAGTTCTTCGTTGAACATTTCACCGAGGAATACATTTGTACGTATCTTACAAAATGCGGCGATAGTTTGCAAATAGTACTGTTCCAATTGAATCAACCCTAACCTAACCTAACCTAGTAAAGACATTTCATAAAATTCGCCACATGTTGAACATACGTACAAATATACTCCACGGTGAAATGTGCAAGGAAGAACTCGTCATTTGATTAAATGTTACACGAACTCATGTTTCACGTACTGCGGCGCACGAATAAGTGTCATGCGATGAACTGTTTACGTACAAATTTCCAGATACGGTAGGTACCTAATAATGTACGAAGGCTAAAATAATGGACGAAACCATATGCAGATGAGATTCACAAATGCAACTGTCATTGACATGGCCTCCACATCCTATAGCAGGCCCCCAGGCCAGGATCTAGCAGTGGCGAAGGGTGGGGGTAGGCTGTTAAGATCCGCCATAAATAGTGAACCTTAAACTTAGTCAGTCAAACGTGTATGTTTTTATTGAAATAAGACTACAATTTACAGATGGTATTGGTTAATTTTTAAAAATAAATTAAACCCAGCCTTACCAAACCATAATATATTTTAGGCGATACGACAAAATTGTGCACACTTTTTCATTCATACTTATTTGTTTTCGTTGGATTAAGAATACATATTACACATATTGTTGGATCATTTTTTTAATTCATTAAGCCCTGCTTACGCCAAACTATAATAGATAAGAATTATTATTCTATCTATAAAATATCCAAAGTTATGTATGATTTAATTGCATAATTTTAGATATTTTATAGATAGATGAGTATTTTTTGACTATTATCTATTATGGCTTGGTTTTCGCAGGGTTTAATTGAATTTTGAAAACTAACCAATATCATCTGTAAATTGTAGTCATATTTCAATAAAAACATACGTTTGATTGACAAAGTTTAGTGTGCACTATTTATGGCAGATTTTAACAGCCTACCTCCACCCTTCGCCACTGGGATCTAGTGCGGTCCCCCTACCTACCACCATGGTTAAGGGCAGTGTGATTTTCTACAGTAGTGTTCCCTACATGGTTTCCACGGAACCCCAGGGTTAAGGGTATTCCGTGTATTTTTAGCGATTTTTAAATAAACCCAGTTGATTTTAGTTGTCGGCACTCAGCATATGAATACGTGTATTAATTAAGGCGCTAAGTACCAAATTAATAAAAACTGACATTTTTATAGAAAAATATTCTATACCAACGCCAATAACTTCAACTTTAGTCTAAGTGCCTCAAGCAAGTCAAAAAAACACAGCAAAATAATTAAACCTGTCGACGTTGTAAGTCCGTTGGCGTGTTTTATTTATAATGGTGTAAGTAGTACTGCAGTGGTCAACGGCATTCAATATAAAATAGCTGACGATAGTGTGTTGACACTTGCGAGTTCTTAATACCTAAAATTATAGAATCTGCCGTGATTACTTCACACTGTAAAACTACATTTTTCAAAAGGTCTGCTTCATGAAATTTTACTGCAATGACTCGGTATTTTGTAACTACAGGCAATACTACTTTTTGGTACTTAGAGCCTTATTTAATACACGTATTCATTATGAAGCACTGATCGTGACCTCCTTTTGCGATACCCGTGTAACATGGAATCCTTCGCCATATTTGATAAAAAGCCATTTTGTAAATCAAGAAGCACACAAAAAATAATTAAAAAATAAAATTCTACGCATGAATTATCATTTAATTATATCAGTCATCATATTATCACATTACACAGCAACATATTTTGAAATGGAAAATAGCGCCGCAGCCGACTTTTTTACGAAGTATTAGAGCAAATTTGTGTATTCAACTGGTCGACTTGCCACGCCGGGCCCCCCCTATGCCCGGGCCCCCAGGCTAGAGCCCTGTCAGCCCCCCCTTTGTGGGGGGCATGGTCATTGAATATACATTCTGTACGTTAGAGCAGTGCTCCGCAACCGGTGTGCCGCGGCACGATGCTAGGTGTGCCGCGGCGCATTGTGTCAAAAAATGCAAATAATTTTGTATATTATACAATACTTACTTAATGGCCAAATTTGCGTGCATGGCTGGTAATATATTTGAGGACCTGAATAAAATTAATAAAAAAATGCAAGAATGAAAATATATTGATATGCTTCACTACCATAGGGATATTAAATACATTCACTACCTTAACTAGTAACTTTGCTGCAAAAGAAATTTCACCATTACTTTCATACAATTAATACGACTGGATTCGAAACCCTTTTGCAACCAATGCCGGAAATTTTATAGAAGCACTATAATTATATTCGTGAGGAAGTTTGTTGAATTGAAGAATGACTCAAAGGATGTTCCATTAGGTATTTTCTGGATTTTGGTTGATAAAGAATATCCTCGGATTTTCGACAAGGCTATCGCAGTTCAGCTCCTATTTTATACGACATATAACCTATAACCTATGTGAGCAACTTTTTTCAACTCAAGCTATAATTAAAAATGATAAGCAGTCATACTTAACGGGTGATAAGAACTTCGGGTTTCTCTTTCATCAGAGCTCTAGCCTGGGGGGCCAGGCTCAGGGGGGCGTGAGGGGGGGGGGGGGGATAAACACAAATTAGAAATGTTCTCTTATGGTTAAAAAAAGCTATTTTACTACGCTGATACTAATATTTTAAATATCCGATTGGGGAGTGTTTGTATTAATAGATACAAAATATAGCTTAACATACAATGAATACCATTAATTTTACCTCGAGCACCATTTGAAAAACACTACCTACTTTAGAGTATCACACTGTCTTTAACCTTAGCGATAGGTAGGGGGCCCGCTTCAGCATGTGGGGTCAGCATATTTTGATGTATAAATTGTTTTACCTGTGTTGTGCCGCGGAATTTTGGGAATAACTTTGGTGTGCCATGGGTGAGAAAAGGTTGCGGAGCACTGCGTTAGAGGATAAACCACGGAAGTCCAGTTTTTACCGTTTCTGAGTTAAATATGCAGAAAATTTTATTTTATTTCATTACACAAATGAATGAAACACTGAAGTCCATAAGTAGTAAATTAACCGATATAGCTAATTAAAAAATCACTGAAATCCAATTGAGGATCTCCGTAGAAAAACAAGGTCGCAAAATATTTTGTTTCACATTGGCATTCCACATGTTCAAAACATCAAATTAGCACGGCCAAATTACAAAGATCTGCAAACTTTCTTTTCCATCCACGTTTCTATACCCGTTATGCAGGCGTATATCGTGGCGTAACGAACGTTAGGCGCTCTTAAAAATTTGTGCCGAAAATGTCTCAGAAGCAACTTCCCAAGACCTTGGTTGGCGTGCACTAGAGTGTGCGTGATCCCTTATTTGATATAATGTATTGCAGTCAATTCTCGATGAGAAAAGACCTTCTCGCTCGCCGTAAAATGCCGCGAACTTTTTAAAAGCTGAAAAATTTTCCCTCGTAGATAACAAGTCGCAATGGCCGACCGGTCCAACTGAGGGTTGAACCGACTTGAGAAGCTCTTCCCTTACAACTGACATATGGGGACACTCTCAGAGGATGTGATCGGCATCCTGCAATTCGGCACATAAGCAAGTCGGAAATTCTATTAAGCCAAGCGGACAGATCTTAGAGGCAAAACCACCGTGTCCGGTTAAGATCTGCAAACTATGAAACAATGGATATCTCGGGAATTTCAAGAATTTTATGGTAGAATTCCACATAATTCCTCATCAGCTGATGTCCCGGAGAATGACCAGGAATAATTCTCATTGCGTTGATTTTTTTCTAAAGCAGTAATAAATTTCAAATAATGTTGTACTTATGTAAATTTAAAAAAAAATATAATTCCTTTTCATGTGTAGACTTACTGAAATATTTTGTTTATTCATAACAAAATAATTATTAATAATGATGCACAGGAAATAAAAATAATTTATACCTATATGGACTTCCGTGTATTATCTATTGGTGAAGTATTGCTTAGTGGTACTTCTACATTATGTGTTAGAACATAAAACACGGAAGTCCATTAATTTATTAATTCTAAATGATTTGGTCTTTCTATCCATACTATGGTCATAAATAAATTTAATTATGAATGATACCGTTTACAGACCCTAATTATTATAGTTATTAAAAAGGTTATTCAAGTTCAAACATTTAATCTATACTAAAATCACTACAAATAAACATTACAAAAAAAAATAATGAGAAGAATGAAACTGTTCTACATTTTTTAACATTTTTTTAAATTCAGGTGTTAATTTTGTAGTTGATATTCTCAAAACTGCTTGTAAATGGGCATCGGAAATATTTGATCGTAAAGAATTTTTATTGAGGTTCATGATCGAAAATGTTTGTTCACATATATAGGTTGAACCAAAAATAACGAACATTTTTCTTGCATAATCTTTAAGGGCATTGTAAAATTTTAAGATTTCTTCACGACGATGCAATTCTCTTAAATCAGTGTCACACTGCAGATCAATAATCTCAAGTTGTAGCTCTGTCGGTACACTATCAATATCTATTGAAAATCAATCGCGTACTATTGCTAAACAAATTTTAATCTATTGTCAATATTTTTTAAAAAATTATAAAAAAGTTATTCGTAATCAGAAGTACAATTAATAATGGCGGGCCGCAAAAAAATACCCGGCGGGCCGCAGTTTGCCACCCCTGCTCTAACGTATTGATATTATAACCAATGGAAAAAATATTTTTGAAAAAAGTAAGACACCCGGCAGGATTCGAACCTGCATCTCTCAAGCATCGCGACTACGCATATAGATCACTATGCTAAAGGTGCCATACTTAATTACGACAAATTTTAATTAATCGCTCTTATAATACTCTCTGAAGCGCTTTCCAAATTGAGCTACTATTTCTAGATTTTTTCTATTTTAAATAGCTACAATCACAAGACACAATAGAACTAGGTACTAGAGGAAATTTTTGGTGAATGTTTTGGGGAATGACCCTCTGAGACTGCCCCCAACGCTAGAGCTTTCTCAGCTCCCTCTTGTGGGGGCCATGGCCAAGACATACTACGCTCAATATCAACAATCCTATGAATATGTGGATCAGGGCAGCCTAAAGTCTAAATAGATGTTAGTTACTTACTCAACCTATTATGTCCATTCCTTGGGTTCACACACTCATTAAAAAACACTTACTTACCTTTATATCATTTAGAATTTTTCCGGTACTTCAAAGAGGTTTGAATCGATTTTTAACAATATCATTAAAACCTACCACAATATTATCAATTAATATTTCTTAAGTACTTAAGTTTCGACTAACTTTTTTCAAGGCATGCTCGCCTTTCATTCTCTTGAAGCTCGTAGGTCACTTCTGCTCTAGATTTTTTCCCTGATCTCACGTGGTATTGTTTTCAATCCAAATATTCTGGAAAATTTGATTTTTTATGCAACCCGTCAATTACATGCGTGGTCGCTGCCATGACCTATTTTGGGTGAAAGCTGTTTCCTCATGTCAGGCTCACCAGGCACAAATAGCGAGGGCTGTACGGCTGGTCAATGCAATCCCTAGAGATGTAGACATTTTTAGCGACGCAATATGTATTTTGTTTTTAAAATTCTATTTTATTGTTTAATTTGTATTTTTTTGCTTTGTTTTTTTTCTATACCTTGTTTTTTCTCTACAAACTTCTTTCTACTTGTACTTTTTATTCTAAATGTCATGTTGTGGACGTCTTGAATTAATAATTTGCTATTTGCTCAATATGTCTTTTTTAAATAAATACTCACTTAAATAAATAATTTGAATATCATTGTCATGAAATTTATCTATAGTAATAATGACACATATGGTTTTAAAATTCGTACAAATTACCGCTCGGCGAAATGTCGTTCGATTAAAATGTAATTTACTATAGGTATACAACGTGACTCTCTATTCACTTGCCAATCTTCTTCCTATTTTCCAAGTTTTACCAGAATTTTGAAGCTCCATCGAATAAACCATCATCATCATCATCAGGGGCGCGACAACCCGGTGTGGGTCCTGGCCTCCTCCAACAGCTCCCTCCACCTGTCCCTATCCAGTGTGGCTGCTTTCCAATTTGGTACCCCCAGAATACGGCAGTCACTGACAGCTCCATCTAACCAGCGAATCTTTGGCCTCCCTCTTCTTCTACGTCCTATTGGATTGCTGGACATCACTCTCTTTGCCGGTTCATTGTCATTCATACGGTGCACATGACCTAGCCATCGCAGTCTCCCAATCTTAATTGATTGAACTGCGCTGCAATCTTCGTACAGTCCGTAGAGCTAAGCATTTTATCTTCTCCTCCAATTGGTGCCATCCCTGATCGGTCCATATATACAGCGGAGAATTTTTCTTTCAAAGATGTTCAGGGCTCTTTCATTTCTCAGAGTTAATGTTCAGGTTTCCGATGCGTAGGTGAGCACTGGCTTTACAAGGCTTTACAACCGAATAAACCTGATGAGTATTATTAGTCTGAGACCTGGTGGAAATTAGCAGACACCAGAGTCTGATTATCTTGAAGAAAAGCAAGTTGAGCTAGATCTGACGTCGTATCTGCGGTATGAAAGAGGCTGTATTATAATATGAACAATAAACAAATTGGAATGGGGACATATTCTTTCTGAGTTCCCTGGGACATATTCATGTCGTTTGCTTGCAAAATTATGTCATTTCGCCCGCTTTGATGAGCCGAAAATTATCAAAACCGAACAATCTTTGAATTATAAAAAAATGTGTTGGGACGGAATTCATAAAAGGTCTCGCATTGTTTATCGGTTTACCGGTTTTTGTAATATGTAATGGGTATTTTTTTGTTTTACAAAAAAAAAACCGATTTCGGAGAAGAATATCGTTATTATCAGTGTCATATCAGCCGAGTTGGAAAAATAACAGGTTTGTTTTTAGATTAGCTACCTTTTGTTGGACACACTGCGCCGAGAGTATCTACCTGAATGCAGTGATTAGAAACCGTCGACAATTTACGTTGTGGGCTTAGTTAGACTATAGATAGGTACATCTAGACGCCACCTATTGCATTGCTAAATGAAGCTACGTGCCGTGCGTTTGGTTTGCGGGTGAGCGAACGCATTCGTATACAAATGTTTGAGACCATAGACCATTTCGCTAGTGCTCGCCCAAAGTCTCGCACTAGACACTTACGTTATATAGTATTTTTAAGCGGTCAAAATGCAACCATTAGGTAAAGATATTCATAATTTAAGTTATTTTAAAGAAACACTAGGTCACTGATATTAAAATATATAATAATACACAAATAAATTATCACGAACATGTATCAACTTACCTATGAAACGTAATACTATCTTCTTGCTTATCATTACGGCTACCACATTTTAATACAACATAAAGAACCATCTTTTCTACTTAATTAACAAAAAATATTTACCACTGACTTTATGTTTAACACAAAAAATATAAATTTTAGCAACACGCGCTCGCAGGTTATCGACACTTAGCTATGCAACAAACTTAGATTTGGCGGTGACACCATAGAAAACCATCTCACACATCTGTAAACCTTTTATCTTACTCTAGCGCGTGTCGCAGAGATTATAAGGGTGACGAATACTTTCTCACTCGCTCTTATGTATCGTTTTTGTTCAGGCCTTGGTTGTGGGTATCTAATTATTATTAAGTGTTAAAACGTTTGATGGTATAAAAAAATATTGTAAATAATAAAACTATAATTTGTCTGAATGGAAGTGGAGACTGAAATCGACGAATCGATGATTAGATGAATAAATACAGTTTTCATTGAAATAAGAAAGAACAATGGCGAAGAGTGGAGGTAAGCTGTGTAGATTTTACACACAAAGAATGCACGCTTGACTTTGTCAGTCATATGTGGTACTTTGGTACTTTTCATTGAACTAAGAATAGGTTCATTTAAAAAATATCAATATTTTTTTTTAAAACCGGCCGGAAAGGGATGAATTAACAAAATCTTTTTTTAAAATTCATTAAGCCCTGCATAAACCAAACTACAATAGATAAAAAATATTATTTTATCTATAAAATAGCCAAAGTTATGTATGATTTAATTTGCATACTTTTAGATATTTTATACTTAGATAGACGAGTATTTTTTTGACTATTATTTATTATGGCTTGGTTTCGCAGTGTTTAATTGAATTTTGAAAATTAACCAACACATCTGTAAATTGTTGTCTTATTTTAATGAAAACAAATACATACGTATGACTGACAAAATTCAGTGTGCATTATTTATGGGTGATCTTAACAGCCTACCTCCACCCTTCACCACTGCTTGATGTATATCACAATCGGGTAATACGCTGATCGTCGCACCGTTGCAACTTCAGAGCGTTTTGCTGACAAGGCCTGGGGTTGTCGACCCTCATCGACGTATGTGACACTTGCAGAATGTGCTGACCGTAGATCAGTGGTTTCCAAACTTTATGTTACTACGCCTCCCTTTTAAAAAAATCATCAATCAATCTTGAATTTCAACCAAATAGAGAAGTTTAACAACAAAATTATCGTTCCTAAACAAATTTGCCTCAAATTTCAACATTATGATTTTTGATCCTTTTATTTCATTTTTTTTTCCGAGACAGCCAGCGCGCTCCACAATAGTATAGAAGTGAAGTATTATAAAATTAGACTCCCTATTTTCAGACAGGTTTGCAAACAACCTTTTATAGAGCTGTTTTTTTATGTAGTTTATAACTAGCGGCCGTTTTATAAACCATGCAATTGCAAACTGTAAACCTGTGGCTATATTAATAATTGTGTTAAACTTGCGCCTCCCTTTGCAACACTCCGCACCTCCCAATTTGGAAATCGCTGTCGTAGATGAAGTGCGGTATGGAATACTTGTGTAACTCGTTGATTACTGCATAGCTATTATATTAAATATGAAGAAACATATTTCCTTGATTCGCTTGCCGCTGGTTTTCGATGGATGTAAAGATAAAGATCTACAACCATCCCTTTCTATATCTGTCATTTCTATCTCATCTCAATGTCCGATCTTTTTTTTTCCTCTCACAAAACTAACAAGATTAAACATTTTTTTTCGAAAATGAAACACAGATTTTATTGTCCGTATATTTTTGGTTGAATTTCACAATCGAAACGACTTAACTGTAAGTATGAATGCAACATAAAGTAAACTCTATCAAAGTGTTTATTATATTAGTATTTTGATGTATATGGTGTAATGGAGATGGTGTTCTTTGAACTGTGATTGTCCTAAATGTTTTCAGTGATTTTTTAAAAATACGTTATGCATTTTGTGAAATATGACTTCTCGTGGCATGTAGATGAGTAGATGACCTACGATTTTTGTTTTACGAGTTTTCGAAAGCTTTTGGGTGCTTATAATCCGGCGACTGTCAAATGTGCAAACATAAGACATATAATTAAATTATTATATAAAAGAGCTTAGGAACTACATAACTAGGGATTCCAATCGCGGAATCCCGAGCTATTTTCGATACCTATGAATCCCGGAATTGATAAACATAATCCAGAAACTTTCAGGATTGATTTTTTTATCAATTTTTATGGAAAATAAAATAAAAACAAAAATATAACAGAAAAAATACTTTTAATAACAAATTTACATTAGAAATAAACTGAGTTTGAATGAAGTTTGATTTATACCCATGTGTAAGTTGCCGATTCATTTTATTTTTTCACATAAATTAATAAAAATGAGAAAGATTGGAAAAAACAATACTTCGCACTTTTAACAAAGTAATTCCACCATGATCTCATACGTTTTACGGCAGTTTCATATTTGGCTGACTAATTAGATTTATGAAGCGGAAAGGCCATAAGTACACCATGATTTGCTTTACTATTTTAAATCTCGCTAACCCATTCATTAAGTCTTTACTATCATAAACAGCAATCTCATATTAAATTCACATTATTATTTATATAACAATATTATTTACTCCATTAAACTTATGTATTTCCAAGATTGAACGTATACAATATTAACAATAAATGTCTTAAATAGTATAAATTATACTAAATATATTTTTGACCGATTTTATCATTGTTAATTGTAAATATAATTTTTTTATATTAACAATGGAAAAAAATGCCCATCCCGGGATTGTCAAATTGTAATCCCGAAATCCCGGGATCAGAATTTTGGCTTGGGATTGGATTCCCTATACATAACACACAAACATAGACCGCATCAAAACAACCCGCAGTAGACTCGGTCTTAATCGAGCATATTATGAGGCCATATGTCTGTATCTAACTAAAGCATCAACATTTTTTTACGCCTGGGATTGTCTCAGGAGCAGATATCCAAGATTGATTTCGCCATACTCAAGTGTGCTTTCACTGTTACAGAAACTGCTACAAGTCAGTTTACAGGAAGCCAGGAAGCCAGGTGGGAACCGCGTCAATTTTCATAGCCGATTTTGTCAAAATTCATGAATTCAAGAATGAAAACCTAACCTAACCTAACAAATAATCCAGTATATCGACTATTTTCAAGATTTGTTTGCCGTTGGCTTGCAGTAAACCGACAGGGGCCCATAGACTTTTTAAAGTGATACAAATAAATGATTCTAAATAATAAATAAGTATACGTATAGTAGAAAAAACAAAGCTAAAACAATATGGATAAACAAAAATATGTGAACAGATCTTCGCGTCTGCAATGAGACGCCGCAATTTTTATAAAAGCAACAAAATTAGTCTTTGTGGCGGCCAGATCGGACGGTCTGTTGTGTCCAACAGCTGGAGCGTCTTTTCCATTTCGGAGCACATTCTCGGACACTCAGAGGATGTGGTTTGTATCCTCCAGTTCTCCGCCACAACATGACATATTAATAAGCTAGAAGTGCGAAAGCAAGTCGCCATGGATCAATGCTTTGAAGTCATTATTTTTTGTATTTAATATTTGGTTAATGGCTGTCAGGCCGCAACATGAGACTTACGTACATTGAAAAAAGGTTAGTTCTAATCAAACAAGTTGAATAAAAATACATACTTGTCTAATATATAACAAATATTACCCTCGCAATAGAGAATAAAAAAATAACAAAACATAAACAATAAAATAAAATTTAAATAACAAAATACACACGCGCAAATCACTGAAAATGCTATGGCTTTGGGGAGGGTATTGGCTAGTCTTGCACCGTTCGCTAATGGTGCCTGATAGGCTTGACACGAGGAAACGGTTCCGACCCAGAATAGGTCACTTCTGCGACCATGTAGGTAATAATCGACAGGTGCATATAAATTCAACTTCTTTAGGACGCCAGGATTGGAAACCACTCCTCGCGATAGCAGGCAAAAATGTCTCATGAGCAGAAATGATTTTTTATAAGTGTTTATGTTTATTCCAAATATTACAAATACATATTATACTTTCTCAGAGCATCACCAAGAAAGCAACCCACTATTTTTGTGTTCCTTGCATTTTAGGCTTTTGCAGAAACTTTTAGTAAGGACACAGTGATTTACTTACCTAACTGCAGTGACGTCCCATGGGGTAGGCAGATTGAGCGTCGCTTGGGGGCGGCAGTTACGCGAAGAGCGGCAAATCGAGGAAAATCATTTGGAATATATATAAATAGCTAGGTACCTACCTAAACTTAGTAATAACGAAAATATCTTTCCAATAAAAAAAATCAGCTCACTGGTTTTGTGGGTTTGCAATATCTAGTTTACTTCCGTTATCCTTCGACGTCCTCTCTGATCAGAAACGACACGAGCAGATTTGCGAATAATTAGTCTGATATTTTGTTAGTAATGTATCCATACAACACATTTTTTAAATATTGGACTCATGAAAGGATGATAAAAATAATGTAAGTATAAAAAAATGAGGGGGCATTTTTGCGCTGCCTAGGGGCGGCATTTTATCTAGGGACGTCACTGCCTAACTGACTCGCTATTTGGTGTGTAGCAATCATACCACTCAGCATTAACTACGTGAGTGACACACTTTCATATTATTATGTATGTTTTGTTGAAAAAACAAAACAATAGAGCGTTAATGAATGTCAGCATTTCCGGTGATTCATCAGCGAAACGGCAAATAATTTTCAACCATAGGCGCGACGAAATTTCGCACTCGCTCCCATTCGGAGAGAGAATGTAGAGCTGGAAACACGTAATTTTGCTTCGTGATGGCGACGGCCGTAATAATTCTTAAATCGTGTAAAGATGACTTAAAACGTTACCCATTTACTTTAAAAAGAAAACATGTCAATGAATATATTATTATTGTTACTGATAAAACAATAAACAGAACATTAAATGGACACATGTTGGATTTATAAGACAAATTATATTTGGTTTGACATGCCTCATTTGCACCCGCGACCCGCAATCCGCGCATCGCCTAGCGACGATCTTTTTAGACCGTGTCTCAACTGAGGTATGGCCTTAATGATAACTTGATCAGTAGGGCTTGTTGTGATGTGTTAATATCTCTTGTAATATATGTACTGCATTTGTTTAAATAAGAAGCACAATCCATGAATCCTCACTCACTCATCGAGTCCGTCACGCGACGCACTACTATCGTCACGAGTCATTCACTCGAGTCCAGTCTCTCAGTTCATTAGTACGAGTATAATCAATCTCTTGATCACTTCGATCTCACCAGTACATCCGTATACGCGATTAAAATCTCACACTGTCATCTTTAGTATTGTATTTACTCAATTTACTGTATGCTTGTAATGACAAGTAAATTCTTCCCTTACAACATTCAAGCAACAACGACTTTACCTTCACATACTAAACTTCATCATCCCCAAATGTGTATTGGCAATTTCATTTCGATTAAATTAAAATAATACTTTCAGCCCCACTGTTTTGCATTCCTAGGTTTATAATAAGTAGTAAAATTCGTCCTGATTTTGACAGGGACGGAACCCAAAACATGATTATTTATTTTAATGTTTTTTTTTTCATTGTCAAAAGTCCGACATTGTGACAAGTGGAATTTTTAGCTTCACTTTATGGTTTTCTATTAATTGAGCAATTTTAATGAAAAATATTCTTGGGTTACGCAGGCTTAGGTATAAACTATAAAGGTGAATCACTTAACTCACTGCAGATGGAGCATATGACACCCCCTATTTTTATTAAGCTACGAAGTCTCGACTGAGTCTTATTTAGCTTTACGTGGGCTCGCACATCAGAACTCGCCGCATGCGTCTTACGACAAATTCGTCGATGTGACGTCATCGTAAACCAAAAAACAAACGTTATCAAATGGAGCTTCGCAGATTGGCCGATGCAACTGCGACTCTGCGACGCTGCGACATGCGTCGAGTTGCATTGGCCAAAGCCTGCATGTCGATGTCCGGCCAATATCGACTTCGCGCATGCGCACAGCCGCACAATCGGCCATTTCTCTCCAGACTGTCGCCGCGTTCGGAGCAGCCGCGATGCGGTGAATGTCGATATCGCTAGGCAGATGTGCGAGGTTGTATCATGGAACACCGGCTGCCCGTTTTCGGAAGTTTTGATTTATGGCGGTCAGGCACACGAGGCGAGTTGTGATGGGCGAGCCGGCTACGTTTACAAATACACTGTTAATACATATTATTACAATTACTCATGCAGTTATTACAGTTCAAATTTACAGGAGAGAAAAAAATACAATTTAGGTACACTAATTTATTGTACGCCATACTCCCTCAGAAATACTTGGATACACTGGACTGGAACGCCTTGATATTCGG
Organism: Rhyacophila brunnea; assembly: GCF_057557595.1. NCBI lineage: Eukaryota > Metazoa > Arthropoda > Insecta > Trichoptera > Rhyacophilidae > Rhyacophila > Rhyacophila brunnea. The sequence continues at coordinate 8,603,999 of NW_028232904.1, read as the reverse complement.
CCGAGCCAAAAATATTGAAAGATCCAGTGGCAATTGGTACTTTTGTTTCCTTAGTTCTTCAAGAAGTGTCTGTCTCTGGGCATCATACAGATGACATTGCCAAACAACGTGATTGATATATACAATCTCACTTCCGCATTGGCACCTAGGGTCATGTATTCCCAGTGACGTACCGTGGGAGTAGGCATATTGAGCGTCGCTTGGGGGCGGCAGTTACTCGAAGGGCGGCAAATCGAGGAGAATCATTTAGTATACCTAAATAGAAATAGCTACCTAAAATTAGTAATAACCAGTGGCGAAGGGTGACTTTTGGAAAGAGGTAGGCTGTGGAGATCTGATGAAAAGAACACACTTGTCAGGTATACTTACGAGAAATAAGATCATACGATATTACTACTGATGAATTGGTACGCACTAATGACAACGACACACTAATTTAATGTAACTTCAAAAACTCACTGACGGCATAAAATTAAGCGATCAGCTTAAATTAAGTAGATACGTATTTTTTCAGAACATTTATACACATCAAAAATCATTAGATAAAACTTCTTGTTATTTTTAAAAACTGTCTATATTTATTAATATTCGATTAAACACCATATAATTTTATTTTTTTTAAATTAGATATCTAATTATTAATTATTTAGTTTTAGGCTCTGCGATCGGAGCTTACTTTAGTTCATACAATTCGATAGACGGGGCTACGTGACGTAAAGTCCATATGATAAAAATTGAGAATTATTTAAAACATAATCCGACCTTTATTTACGTCAAGGAAGATGGCGCGCTGTTGTATATTTATTAAAACATTTGCAGATTGTTTTGTAATTATCTGTGTAATACATTAGTACATATACGGCATCTCTCATTGGCAAAATAAATTATTTTATAAAATATACAATCAAGTGACTATATAATTAAGCACGATATGCAATTAAAAAATATTTTTCTTAAGAAGGTAGGCTTCAAATAATCGCATAGTATGGAGTCTTCGCCACTGGTAATAACGGAAATATCTTTCCATTAAAAAAATTAGCTCACTGGTTGGAAACAAAATGTACCTACCTATTAATTAACACTTTAAAGTTAACATGACTTTATTTTTTGTCGGGTTCGCGATGTCTAGTTTATTTCCGTTTTATTTGAAGGTCACGTCCTTGAAGACCAGCAATGAGATGTGAAAATTTTCGAATTATAGGTAGGTAGGAACATTTACTTCTTCTTTCTTCTTTGCCCATATCCGCCCCTTAGCTGGAGCATATGGACACCACGCGGCGCCTCCAAGAATCCCTGTCGCTCGCCAGTCTTCTTGCTTCGTTCCAGGTCAAACCAGCATCCCGTAGCTCCGCCGTATACACTCTGTAGATTGTATTTAGCGGCCTTCCAGGACGCCGGAATCCGGTCGGCTTGAAGAACAGGCAAGCCAGGTTGAAGTTCTCTTCTGGCATCCGCAGCACGTGGCCGAGTCAGGTCCAACGTCGCCTCTTCACTTTCAGTGTGATGAGAGGCTGCTTGGTACGTTATCTTATCTCCTCGTTGCTCCTAAAGTCATACCACCGCACACCCAGTATTCGTCGCAAACATCTGTTTTCGAAGCTCAGTATACGGTTGCTCTGAGCCTTCGTAAGGTGCCATGATTCGCTACCGTAAAGCAGCACCGTCAGAATGCAAGCGTCGAATAGGCGGCATTTGGTTTTGACCGAGTACAATCGTGAGTCCCAGACATTTCGCATCGAGTTGAATGTTGCTCCAGCCATTCCCATTCGGATAGCAAGCTCTTTCTGCAAAATGCCATCTCCCGTGATGTGTACCCCCAGATACTTGAAGCTGTCGACGCTCTCGATGCTTTGTCCATCGCTAATCAGAGGGAAATCTGGATCAGGACAGGTGATATTGCACAAGACGTTGGTTTTCTTCGCGTTGATTTTCAAACCAACGCGAGAGGAGTTGTTATGCAACCTGTCGATTGTCTCTTGAATGCCCTTGATTGAGTTGTCAAATAGGACAGCATCATCGGCGTATTCCAGGTCGCATAGCTTCACCGTGGGGGTAACAGGTATGCCTCGGTCAGGTGGTATTGACTTCCGTAGTATGAAACCGAAACAGATTAACAAAACACCTACACAGCAGCCTCGGACGACATTTACTTACCTATTTTAAAATTTATCTAAACATTTTTGCCAGTCAATCGCGAGTTTTGGAAGTTGCCAGGTGTATTTTGACGCAGATATGGCATTTAAATATTAAATTAGATGTAGTGGTAGGTATATATTTTATTAGTAACTATAAAACACATTTCTTAGATGGTCATGAAAGGATGATAAAAAAAATACTGTATGGGGCGGTATTTTGGCGCTGCCTAGGAGCGGGATTTTGTCTAGGGACATCACTATGTATTCCCTATCGAGCTAGGGATGCGGCAAGATTATAATGGTCCGCTCTACAATTGTTTTCCTATTAAGCATTTTATTGGTAATATCATGGTCTGGTTTCAGAACTGTAATATGTTTGAAAGTACTTTTCCCCTTTAACTATCCTCACCCTTTTTTGAGTTGCTCTGCTCCAGCCCGCTCCAGGACCAAATACTTGCTCCAGCTCCGCTCCAGGATTTGCTCAGCTCTAGTATAATAAGTATTATAATATGTATACAAATGAATGTTGAAATATGTTTTGTAATACGATTTATTATTCGCCCTTTTCGTTATTTCGACATCAAATCGTCTTTCATTATCTGCCTCTTCTGTCAAAAAAGTGAGGTTATTTATCACTCGGCAGTGTTGCCGTATTTCAAATAATTCCAATGTTGCAATGTGTCAAATATAATATTTTCATTGGATTTTAAGACGAAAATTGGTTCTTGACGGTTTACGCTTTACAGGAAGCCAGCGGCAAAAATTTTTTTAAAATAGTCGATATTCTGGATTATTTGTTAGGTTAGGTTAGTTTCTTTTATGTTGTTAACTGTCAATTCATGGTGGAACTGCATTGTATTGTTGTTTCAATTTAATAAAACACAATTTTTTGTAGTACTTATTCCACTTTTATTCAATAGATTAGGACCAGTTGAAAATGTCCCTCTGAGGCGGACGAAACTGGTCCTAATCTATTGATTAAAAGTGGAATAAGTACTACAAAAAAATGCGTTTTATTAAATTAAAACAACAGGTTAGGTTAGGTTTCCATTCTAGAATTCATGAATTGGCTTCCTGTAAATCGACTTGTTCCCAAAAAAATACTAATGAAGCAAACAGCAGTGGAGCACTACAAATTTTCGGTGCTCCGGGTAAAACCCCATTGCTCCACAGCTCCGTGCTCCGCTCCAACGCTCTGTAAATTAAGATGAGAGTCTTACATTCGCTAGTCCAATGTTTCACTACTAGACTACAGTCAACAGTGGTAAACATCGAATACATCTAGGACCTAGACATTTGTTTCATTGTTAGCGATGCTGTTTGTTATTTTCATCTTTTCATATAGTGAGATAAATATCTTTGATTCCCAAGACAAATCCACCTGCATCGGTCGCCAACAAAAGAAGCCATTATTATTTTGTTTTTTGATATATGAACACTGGTTCCTAGAAAATAACTTTTTTTGGCGTACCATGATGTCAATGTAGTGGCAGGCATTGTCCAACTGTGGGAGGCGTCAATAAAATTCTTCTCAAGTTTATATTTTAATAGATTACTAATTGCTTCCCGGTCAGCGTTGCCTGATAATTATTTTACGGAATCCTAAATTCCTTTTCAAAACTCAGATACCCAGTGACGTCTCGTGGGTGTAAGCAGATTGAGCTTAGCTTGGGGGCGGCAGTTACTCGAAGGGCGGCAAATGGAGAGAATCATTAGGTATATATAAATAGCTGCATAAACTTAGTAATAACGGAAATATCTTTCCATTAAAAAAAAAGCTCACTGGTTAGAAACAAAATGTATTAAGTAATTAACATACCTACAAGGTTTACCTACCTACGATGTCTAGTTTACTTTCGTTGTCCTTGGAGGTCACGTCATTGATGACCAGCAATGACACGTGCAGATTTTTTAATTATAGGTAGGTACATACTTGCCTAATTTAAAATTTTTCCAATATTTTTGCCAGTCACTCGCGAGTTTTGAATGTTGCCAGGTGTATTTTTAAATGTATCTGAAACCTAGGACTCACAATATTTCTATTGAAGCAGGGATAGCATTTAAATTAGATTTAGTAGTAGGTATATATTTTGTCGGTAATGTATATATACAATGGTATATATACAACACATTTTTTAGATATTTTAGTCATGAAAGGATAATGAAAAATACTGTAAGTATAAAAAATAAGGCGTCCCTTTTTCGCTGCCTAGGGGCGGCATTTTGTCTGGGGACGTCACTGCAGATACCCACAGAGTAATAATATAAAGAGCATGTGTATTGTTTAGCTATATGGAGCCGTGTTTCTTGCATATAACGCACAGTAGAACCTCAATTATATTATTATTAACTTAACTATGAAACGTTATAGTATCGTTATTGTTATACCATCATGTTGCTTCTCAGTACGGCTACCAAATTTAAACACAACACAGTTAACCATATTTTCTACGAAATAACCTAACTAACAATAATTACCACCAACCGCATATTTAACACAAAAACAATAAATTTAAGTAATACGTAGGTGCTTGCAGTTTTTAAATGATTGTAATCATTCAAATCAATATTTACCGGCGATGTGTACAAAAAATATTTAATTCAGCCGTAGAAATTCTATCTTACTCTATATCTCATATTGCGGAGAATATAAGCGTGCCAAATGCTTTCACTTATGCTTCGTTTTTATTCAGGCCTAGGTTACCCACTTTCGTAGCCATTGTAAAAATGTCACATTTATCTTGTAGAGACATATTATTTAATCACAGAACAGATTAATAAATAGAATTCTGAAAGACTACACCCCAAAACAGTACATTTTGAAGCATGATTTTGAATGTACGAGTGTCCTACAAAAATGAACAACACATTATAGACGTGCAATAGTGTGTGTTACAACTTCAAATACAACAATATTGAATGAGCATCAATACCTAAAACGAGAGCAATTGTCAGAACTAAATACAAGAGTATTATTAACACTTGTTTAAGTTTATCCCTTATTCTTCCACACTCGAGATACGCCCGTTAGGTTTTTCAGTTATCATTATTTCTGAGTTCTCTGGATTTAATGTATTTGCCTTATAGTAAACAGCACACTGCTCAGCTGTTTGCTTTCGCATTGAATGTGAAATATTTAGGTATGGGACCCTCTAAGGTCAGATTATTATAAATCACTAAAATTATAGAGAAATGCTGCACTTAAAAGCTTATACCTATTCCGTAAAAGACATCACAATTGTATAGTAAATACAAATATTTTTTTTAATACCTACAGCGTTTCTTTTTTTAGTCGAGTTGAGTTTAGCTGAGTCGTGACTCTTCTTCGCTTTCGTGTCCATCGCTATCAGCGTTGCCAGATAATTATTTTACCAAACCGAGATTTTTACCATGTGAAACCATATTATTTAAGATATGTACACACGCAATTTATTATTAATATTGAGCAGTTTGAACTGTTTGAGCGCCGCTGGAGTGAGTGATATAGGACCGCCCGTATTCAGGACAAGTCATTAATGACATTTTTACGACCTTTTTTGGAAAACGGTTTTTGTGTGTGATCCCTGGAATTTTGATATTCGCTGCAAAATTTTATTCTTCTCTCAATTCGTACAATGCAAACTAGTTACTAGAACCGTTTATAGAAATATTAGCGATCCTCAACTATTATTGTCCCCGAAATGATTCGTCGTCTTCATCGAAACCTGATCCGGATTTTCAGCTGCCGACTAGACTTTTTCACTCCTCGTATTTAGCAATAAGGCAGAAGGTATGCGTTCGGGTTCTCTGGTATGATGATCGTTTGTACAAGCAAAATTACTGCCTTTTCAATGTGCGCCATGGGCCCCACAATATCCTGGAAGCGGGGGCCCCACTAAAATCTGACGAACTGGTTGGTGATGGAACTCATAAACTGACCAGTGTCTGATGCTTCGCATACTGCGCTACTGAACCCTAATAATCTCATAACCTCAAACTGTCAAACCCATTGTATTTCCTACTTCATTCTTTGCTCTTTCCGTAATATCTTTACGGGAATATCCTGGCAGCCTGTAATTATATAGGCAGGAGTAAATCACAACATCTGCCACATATTTTAAATAATTAAAAATCGGTTCGCCCATATTTAACTTTTGACGTCTACACTTGTTATTGCTTGTTCAGTTCAATTCAGTGCTACCAATTTTGGTTAGAAAATATGAATGATTTTTCATCGAATCTACTGATATTGGTATCTACCAGTGTTTTATGGGTGACTGGAAACTGAGAGATGTCACGTCTGTTCAGTTTTGGTCGCGAACGTTTTGAAACTGAGAGACTCCAGTCTTGCTGTCAGCGAGCCGCCATTGAAATGCATTAGTTAGATACTGGAGTAAATAGTTTCAGTCTCGTCTTTTTTGAGTATTCACGTGAGCAGATGGCCTTACTGTCCGATAACAAGAAATTGGCGATAACAGGAAGTCACTGCAGTCGCGTATAGAAGTCATGTTAAAAGAATACTATTTTATGTACCTAATAAAAATACTTTATGCAGTCATAAATTGTTTAAAATAAATATAAAGGATAATAAGGCTTCAAAATTATATAAATAGATTATCTACAACGTTTAAGGAATGTCCAGGTTCATGCTTTTAAAATGCAATAAAAGCTCCATTTTGACCTACTGCCAGCGCTCCATTGGCGAGCCAAAAGTCGGAATACAATAAATCATCCGATTTGTCTATGCTCTGCTACTGATCAACGAACGAATAAAAAAGTCGAGCTGTCAAAAGTGAAAAGTTACGATTCTCGTAATGTCTTCCGATAATCCTATAATTTTGTGTTATTTATATCGACTGTGTTTAGAAAAAAGGGCGTAACCCTCGATTTTTCGAAAAGTGCTTTTATTAGATATTAACAATGTATACAACTAAATACACGTTCTGTAAAAGGGAAGTAAGCTGCAAATGCGGATTTATTATCTAAATTCAGGTTTTAATTGAGCTTTAATTATGTTTTATTTTAAGGAAAAAAGCATTTACCCGCAATTTTAATGATTTCCTGTAATAACTTCTTTAATTATTAGTAGATCGAAAAGATATTACACCAAATCATCAATCATCATGCATTATATTGCACTCAAAAAACGTTTTTTGCCTCTCCTGTAAAATTTGTTCTGTGTGGATTACGCCCTTTTTCCTAAACACGGTCGATATGTAGACTTGTATAAAATAATATAGCAGTGAAAACAACACAAGTTTTACGATTTCTTTTATGAATTTCATGAATACAAATAAAAAAATAATTGGTAGATCTCTCATTTTCTAATGTGTAAATTGAGTCGTATAGTATCAAAAGTAGAACTGTCGCATATATGTCGAAATTGAACTAAGTATGCCACATTATTCTTCGGATCATAATGTATGACTAGCAATATAATATTCGAATTAAAATCATATCTGTGTGGTATAAAATCGTGAAAGAAAATAGGGCTTGGTATCAAAGTTAGAACTGTTCACGTCTTTGGAAACACAAGTAGAACTGTTCGGTTTCGACCAATCACAGAGTTGCCCTAAGTGACGTCACAATATGCCCGCTCATACATATCGTTCAGTTGTGACTGTTGACATGCCGTGTTAAAAGTTGAGTTTTTTATGGTTTTTTTTACCAAAACATATAAATACTGATGGCTAGTCCCCTCATGGAGTACCAACCAACACCAGTAATAATAAACAAAGGTCGCAAGAGAAGCAGAAATCCTGAAAAATGACAGGCAAAAATCGACAAAGTTGGCAGGTCAGTGCGTGTAAAATCCATAGGCGTACCTACATCAAATGTTTTAAAAATATTACTTATTAAATATTTAATTTTATTTATCCAAGTTTAAACTATTTCAAAAACATAGTGCTAATTCTTTTTCATCCTCGGACGAATGAAACCTCGGTTGAAAATTTTCCTATAAGAATAAACCGCTCCTGATTCATTAAATAAAGTGGATTTTAGTACAATTGTTTTTATGAAATTTTATTTATATTATTAAAACTAGATTAGAACACAATGTCTCCCCTCTCCACCAACAAGAATAGTTTCTATTATTATTGGGATTGTTTTTGTTCACTTTTTGTATGTGTTCTTAAATCTTTTATTTATTTTCTGTGAACTGCTTATTTCATTCCTTTTTTCTTATCGATGACATATTAAGTTTTCCAAATATATTAAGAGTCCAAAAGAAATATGAAGCGTTCAAAACGTTAGGGGAATGTTCAGGTAGAGAATTTATATCGATCAGACTACGGGAAACTAAAGAATATTATACAAGAAAAATAATAACATTGATACGATTCGTCCATTTACAGTTGCAAAAAGGTTGCCAAGTGAAAGAAGTTTTTGAATAAATTATTAACTAAGCATTATGGGCCACAATGGTAAACTTTACCTAGGTACTCTCCAATTCTATAAAAAAAAAACATTAGATGAAAATAACTCCCGGAATAATTTACGAGATTCAGGGGACGTGAACTTAGGTGAAATACAAGATGACATTCTAAATGAACTTATAGTATAGATTTTATTCCGTTATTATTCTTAATACCTAATACATTGGAAAATATGTCCTATTTTCTTTATTATAAAATATGTCATACAATAATATCTCTGTCTCCCTGTATGTTTATGGTTTCATGTTATTTTTTTAATACCCATAATATTTAATCAATTTAAAATTAAAGTATTATAAATTTTATGTAGGTACCTATTAAAATTGAAATCAATAAATAAAAAAAATACATTATTTTTATTATAATGATGTACTGCACTGGTAAATTTGAACTACTTCTTAGTGACGTCATCCACAATTGTTTGGAATCAAATACAGAACGTTACACAACCTTGGTAACAAAGACAGAACTGTATACTATGTGAGTATCAAATGTAGCACTCTTCACTTTTAAAACATGTATATTTAATTATTTACAACAATCAGAATTCTGACATACGTAAATTCTGTTGTGTATTTCTAATTTCTAAAAGTAGAAAAATATTTTATGCTTTTATAAAACTCAAAAATCCAACAAAACGTTTTTCGTCATTTTCTCGAAACGATGAATAGTGCACAGTTCTACATATGATTCTATACGACTCAATTAACAAATTATTCAATGAAAATGTTTAAAACAATAACAGATTTTTTTTTGTCCGAATGATTGCGTAATTGTCAAATCAAATTTCCACAGTGATCGACTGACGAAGTCCGGCAAAAATATCAAACATGTTTGAAATCTAACGAGCCTGGTCTGCGGATTAAAAAGTCCGCAGGTCTGGGGTGCTCCACGCGAAAAAAAAGTCCGAAGACTGTAAATCGTCTGACTTGCGTGCCAATGGAGCGCCGGCTTACGCTGAGCATGTCCTCCCTTAAGCACTAATGTGCATGGTTGCTACACCAGTCCCGTGCAGCATCGCTTGAAGACAAGGAAGTGTGGCACTAAAATATTTTCATTCTGCCATGTCTATAGCGTCATGGAAGGCGACAGTGCACAAACCGCGGCTGCATATAGATGGCGGGTGGAGATAGGGAAACTCAAACCATTGATTGAAAATATAATAATTATTATGACATGTTTCAATGTAAATGTCATTGCTTATACGTATTAATTTATTTTGCTCTTAATAAGATAAACTTAATGTATTGTATCAATTCAAGAATGTTGCACATTTGTGTAAACAAAAATGATAATAATAACATTTATAAATTTTGTTTACAAATTATTACTAAGTACACAAGTATGTTATTATCGTTTGGATGCATGACTTTTTGCGCGTCGCGGATTTCAGAAGACGAGGTGGCCGAGTGGTTAAGGCGTTGGACTGCTAATCCAATGTGCTCTGCACGCGTGGGTTCGAATCCCATCCTCGTCGCAACACTTTTTTTATGTACCTAAATCTACTTAATATTATATTCCCGTATTTTCAATATTTTACTGCAGTTCTCTGTCGTCTAAGATGCGATATTAAATTTATGTCACGCTTGAATCCGACTCTGCATTGTATTATTTAGCAGTAGTCTAGTTCAAGACGTCTTCCAGTGCGGCACATCACTCATATTATCCCCCAGTTGCAGTAGTTTACGTGGCAGGGAAATGCAGTGGCGTCCGTATTGTGCGAAGGGGAAAAAAATTAAAACTGTCGCACAATCGAGAAAAGAGAAAATTATAAAAAATACATACTTCACATTAGGCATCTGAAAAACAGGACATGGCGTCATCTAAATGTTGATAAAGATGAGTAAAATTTCATTTTACCAGGCGCCTTATTTACCTTATTTTGCAACGTTTTTCTTAGCTCGTATTCTTATTTGTCCGGTGGTTGTTTGTCCGGTATAAATCTTGCAATCGATCTTTAACTAACTTCCCGACCAGCTAGACATTTGAAACTTTTAGAATATATCAGAACACGATGCCAATGCATTCTTTTAATACTTTTAGCGATCTTTAAGCAGAATTGAATTCATTTTCAGTTAATTCTGTTTTGTATGGAAAGTTATTGCAGAAAAATCCGCAAAAAGTAAAAGGCTATTATTGGTTGCTAAGCGGATGGTCTTACCAATTAAATAATTAATATATACGTGCATTACTATGGAAATCAAAATGACATTTCAGTAGGTATTCTATATTTGTTTGTTTTTTTATTTACTTCATATCACGTACAAGTTTGAGCATATTGAGCATAATAATTCAACGGAATATTTAAAAACGTTCTGTATAAAAAGTTCTTTTTATCTTGTAATTATTTTCTATTGTGGTGTCTTTCAATTTTTTGTAGAAATGCATTGTAAAGGTGACGCATCAGTGAAACGCCAAATAATTTTCAACTGTACGCGCGACGAAATTTTGTACTCGCTTCGCATTCCTTGAGAGAACGTCGAGTCAGACATACGTCACTTTGCTGCGTGATGGCGACGGGCCAATTAATTCTAAAATCGTGTAAAGATGACTAAAAACGTTACCCATTTACTTTAAAAAGAAAACATGTCAATGAATATATTATTATTGTTACTAATTGAATAATAAACAGAACATAAAATGGACATATGTTGGATTTATATGAGAAATAATATTTCGTTTGACAGGCGTCTTTTGCACCCGCGACCCGCAATCCGCACATCGCCTAGCAACGATCTTTTTAGACCGTGCCTCAACTAATGCATGGCCTTAATTAAAATAAAACACGATATAGTACATACACAGTACGGTATTATATTAAAGTTAGTACCTGCTTAGTGTTCCTGATTATTCTAATATTAGTTAGGTTTCGTCTGGTTCAAATGTATATTGTCAACAGTTAAATAATACACAATGATACAGATATGACGTAGATATACTAACAAATTAAAAAAAAAAACAAAAATATTTATTGAAGATATTATTCTAAGAAATTCACTGATGATAAATAAATCAAATAGATTTACCTAGCGTATCAGAAATTAGATTTTAATTCTGAGCGTCTAGTGCAAGAGCTTTGGGCGAGCACTAGCGAAATGGTCTATGGTCTCAAGCATTTGTGTACAAATGCGTTCGCACGCCCACAAATCAAACGCACGGCACGCAGCTTCATTTAGCAATGCAACGGGTGGCGTCTAGATGTATCTATAGTCTAAAGTCACTCACCAGTCTTCTGGTGCCATTCCAGTGGCGAAGAGAAGGGGAAGAAAGAAGACCAATTACAATAATTGTTACTTATTTCTAAAATTTGAACCCTTTTTTGTATTTCGGATAATTTTACTTCGCATATACGTTTTCGTACAAATTAACGGACACGCGCACGGAATGATCAGCTGGTCCCGTGTGAAGGCGGACTGAAGCAAAAATGCAGATTCGATTTGCGATGTCAGGCAGGTACTTTAATTTTTAATTGGACGCCACTGGAATGAAGGGATGGCACCCCCCGCACGATAATAGCGCCCAGTCGATTAAACCTGCGTTTGACGTCTGCAGTCGCGGCCATCTTGTGTTCTGTTGATGCCACGTCAGCCATTGTTGTCATAGCACTATTATTATTGTCGTATATAGTATATTATTCCAACTCCGAGGTCTATGTTATTGTACAACGCTGCAAGGAATATCCGTGAAGATTATTGTATTCGTAAATATGTCGATGGATGTGGATTAGAGGTGAGTTAGAAATACTGTCACCAGTTTGCGTACTCAAGTCTCGGCATGTACTACCCATTAGAGGTGAATTGGAAATACTGTCACCAGTTTGTGTACTCAAGTATCGGATGAAACAACCCATACTCAGTACGTATGGCCCAATAAACTTATTCCAAAAAACTTGTGATGATATCATTGCGAGTTTCGCTGGCTAGTTGGTAGACTTTCAATACTATTGACATTAAACGCGCGCGAGTGAGATAGCACTCGAATACAATTATATTTTAATTTATTAGTCTATGCATGCGAATGACATCATCTTATATATCATAGGTCATAAATTTTCTGTAGCAGCATATTATTTCCTGGGAAATGTGGTGAGGTGACTGGGTGACGCAGTTTACAATAAAAAATTACTGTCCTTCATTAGGTTAACAAGAATATTATAACCGAACAGAAAAATAACTCATATTTTTAAAATGTGTTTAAAATTTTATAATAAATGGTACATTTCGAAAACCCCAGCTCAGTGTATTTTTAGCGATTCTATTGAAGCCGATATTTCAAATACTAATATGGAGTTAAGTTTTAGTTCCAGTTTAGTATGAGACTTATGTCGCATACGCACGCCAAACACTTTATATAGTATTCCAAATACTAGTGAGTATTTTGTAACAAGTTTTGATACTAAGTATTTTTTTATACTGGTAGTAAGTCTTCAAAATCGACCAGTTTTTCCATCTCTACTACCCATACTCAGTACATGAGGCCCAATAAACTTGTTCCAAGAAACTTCGCCGTTCATCGCCGCGCCTCCCTAGTTGGCAGGTACTGTTGGTAGACTTTCAATACTACTGACATTAAATGCGCGCGAGCGAGATAGCATAATACACGTATTTCTAGCCGTGATATACTCAACTGTCATTGCTCTCCCTTTCTCCCCAGTTGTAAAGATGGTATAGTGAAGGACGGAAATGGTGACATGTTCGTTTTATAGTAATAATATGGAGTTCCAGTTTAAGTTCCAGTTGGGTATGAGACTTATATCGAGTTGACGTCAGTCTCAAGTCCCGGAATAGGTACTAGTGCTCGAATTCTGATAAATATTTACGCGTTTATCTGGTTTCGTCACGTCGAGTTTCTCGATTTTTTTTACAACGTTTTTCTTAGCTCGTATTCTTATTTGTCCGGTGGTTGTTTGTCCGGTACAAATCTTGCAATCGATTTTTAACTAACTTCCCGACTAGCTAGACATCAATATATCAGAACGCGACGCCAATGCATTTTTTTATTACTTTTAGCCATCTTTAAGTAGAATTGATTTCATTTTCAGTTAATTCTGTTTTGTATGAAAAGTTATTTCGGAAGAAATCCGTAAAAAGTGAAACTATTATTGGTTGCTAAGTGGGTTCTAGCAACTAGATTATTAATAAGTGCGTTACTATGGAAATCAACATGACATTTCAGTATTATTTCTATCAAATACAAATTTTTTTGATCGTTTAAGCTAGTCAATTCAAGTTTACATGATTCAACAGAAAATTTAAAAACGTTGTATATAAAAAGTTCTTTTTATCTTGTAATTATTAGTATTATAATTGGAACTTATCAACTGAATTCAAATTTTATGCGTTCTTGTGTAAATGTATAATATTATATAAGTACTTACGCCGATGATGCTGTCCTATTCGACAACTCAATCGAGGGCATTCAAGAGACAATCGACAGGTTGCATAATAACTCCTCTCGCGTTGGTTTGAAAATCAACGCAAAGAAAACCAACGTCTTGTGCAATAGTACCTGTCCTGATCCAGATTTCCCTCTGATTAGCGATGGACAAAACATCGAGAGCGTCGACAGCTTCAAGTACCTGGGGGTACACATCACGGGAGATGGCATTTTGCAGAAAGAGCTCGCTATCCGAATGGGAATGGCTGGAGCAACATTCAACTCGATGCGAAATGTCTGGAACTCACGATTGTACTCGGTCAAAACCAAATGCCGCCTATTCGACGCTTGCATTCTGACGGTGCTGCTTTACGGTAGCGAATCATGGCACCTTACGAAGGCTCAGAGCAACCGTATACTTAGCTTTGAAAACAGATGTCTGCGACGAATACTGGATGTGCGGTGGGTATGACTTTAGGGACAACGAGGAGATAAGAGAACGTACCAAGCAGCCTCTCATCACGCTGAAAAAGAAGAGGCGACGTTGGACCTGGCTTGGTCACGTGCTGCGGATGCCAGAAGAGAACTTCAACCTGGCTTGCCTGTTCTTCAAGCCGACCGGATTCCGGCGTTCTGGAAGGCCGCTAAATACAATCTACAGAGTGTATACGGCGGAGCTACGGGATGCTGGTTTGACATGAAACGAAGCAAGAAAACTGGCGAGCGACAGGGATTCCTGGAGGCGCCGCGTGGTGTCCATATGCTCCAGTTAAGGGGCGGATATGGGCAAAGAAGAAATAAGACTTAAAAAAAAATGTGTAAAAATGGCTTCTAAAAAATAAGGTACGCGTAATATCCCAAATACTAGTACTTAAGTATTTTGGAACAAGTTTCGATACTAAGTATTTTTTATACTATACGATTATCGTATTCTTAATCCAACGAAAACAAGTAAGTATCAATGAAAAATTGTGCACAACTTTGTCATATCGCCCAAAATATACCAAAACTATTATAGTTTGGTTAAACAAGGTTAAATTGATTTTTAAAAACTAACCAACACCATCTGTAAAGTATAGAAAAACAAATACGTATGACTAACAAAGTTGAATGTGCACTATTTATGGCGGACCTTAAGGCTATACCTCAGTTGAGGCATGGTCTAAAAAGATCGTGGCTAGGCGATGCGCGGATTGCGGTTCGCGGGTGCAAATGACACATGCCAAACGAAATATAATTTGTCATATAAATCCAACATGCGTCGATTTAATGTTCTATTAGTAACAATAATAATATATTCATTGACATGTTTTCTTTTTCAATTACCTAAATGGGTAACGTTTTTAGTCATCTTTACACGATTTAAGAATTAAAACCCCCGTCGCCATCACGAAATTGATGAATTCATGCCTCGACGTTCGCTCTCCGAATGCCAGCGAGTCCAAAATTTGGTCGCGCCTATATTTGAAAATTATTTGCCGTTTCACTGATGTATCGTCTTAACAGCCTACCTCTATCCTTCGCTACTCGTAGAAACACTATGGGATAATGTATCCTGTTGAAATAAAAAAAATAAGTATTGTGAATCCTGCTACATATTACAGTTGATACTCTTTGCTCAAGACGAATTTTCTCTTTCATTTTCCAGCACCGTACGTAAGTAAACTTGAAACAGCGGCGCATGCGCTCGACGCAACGGTGCGACGGAGACGCCCGTCCGTCACATATTAATCAACCCGTCTCTCTCACTCACCCTACTAAAATAAATTTTCCAACGAAAGGGAAACTTGATGGAAATATATTGCCGGTTCGGAACCGAAAGGGTCTAACACGCGTTTGAAATTATTTAGATTTTCTTGTCATTCTTAAAACAACTGGTATTAATTATTGTCATGGCGTCCGATGACTCTAGTGAGGTATTAGATACTTTAAAAAAATCACATAAACGTTTTGTGACCATATCGAAAAAGCGGGATTTTTAATTCTGGGCTCCGCAAAAAAATCTGTAATTTCCCGATAGTTTTATTTACCACGTTTTTCTTAGCTCGTATTCTTGTTTGTCCGGTGGTTGTTTATCCAGTACAAATCTTGCAATCGATTTTTAACTAACTTTAATTAGTTATTGCTTATAATTACTATTATAAATTTATAAGCGATAATACGAGGGTGGGTCAATAAGTCCTTAGAAAAGCCGACAAGTGGCGCGACTAGTACTGTAAGCGGTTTGTTTTCATGCAGCGGCACTACCGATTCAGTATGCTGCGAAGTTTCAATCAGATTGGTCGGGTTGTTGTGTGTTTTTCGTACATTTAAAAAAAAATTTGCTTGTGGAAAATGGAAAAATGGAAAATGGAGAAAATTGAGTTTAGAGCTGTTATTAAACATTTTAATATAAAAGGGTTAACAGCAAAGGAAATAAAAAATGAGTTGGATTTAGTTCACGGCATATCTGCTCCTTCACTTGCAACTATTTATAACTGGTTAAATGAATTTAAACGTGGTCGTACATCAACAAAGGATGAACCACGCTCAAGACGTCCTGTAGAGGTGACTACACCAGAAATGATCAATAAAATCCACGATATGGTGTTAAGTGACCGAAGATTAAAGTTGAGTGAGATAATTGAGGTTACAGGGATCTCAAAAGGTAGCGTCATTTCTATTTTACATGACAAATTGGGCATGAAAAATATTTCTGCAAGATGGGTGCCGCGTTTGCTCGCAGTCGACAATAAACGCAATAGGGTGGTGGCCTCTAAAGCCCTGTTGTCGCTCATGCAACGCAATCCGGATGAATTTTTTCGTCGCTTTGTGACTGTAGATGAAACATGGATACACCACTATACTCCCGAGACGAAAGAACAGTCAAAGCAGTGGATTGCGAAGACAAACCATGTCCAAAGAAGGCGAAAACCGTAAAATCAGCTGGTAAGGTTATGGCTACTGTATTTTGGGATGCACGTGAAATTATTTTCGTTGACTATTTGGAAAAAGGAAAAACAATAACAGGGGATTATTATGCATTTTTATTGGACCAGCTAAAAAACGAAATTGAAGACAAATGGCCTCATTTAAACAGGAAAAAAATCCTCTTTCATCAGGACAATGCCCGTGTTCACACATGTTTACGATCAATGGCTAAAATTGAAGAATTGAAGTTCGAATTGGTCGACCACCCACCGTATTCGCCAGATTTAGCCCCCAGTGACTTTTTCCTTTTCCCAAACTTCAAAAAATGGCTAAGTGGACAACGTTTTTTTTCAAATGAAGAAGTCATCGATCGGACAAATGCTTATTTTGAGGACCTTCCGAAAACTTATTTTTCTGACGGTTTAAAAAAAATTGAGAAACGTCTAACCAAGTGTATTGAGCTCCAAGGAGATTATGTTGAGAAATAAAAAAAAAATACAAAAATAAAAACTGTTTTAATGCTTTTTTCTAAGGAATTATTGACCCACCCTCGTACATATAAGCGATTTCATTCAACATGGTTATTGCCCTTTCAATTGGTATCACTAATAGCAGGTTAGTTCTGCACCTTGGGAGAACAAACAACGGATGCCCTCGATTACTAATCTAATTATCAGAGACACACAAGCCAACACTACCAATAATGGCAGAGTTCACATTTACGCCGCGTATAAATAAGTCGGAAAAAATATGTAGCTAAATAAAGATCCCTTCTAAATTTTAAGCTACAGTATGTAAGCATACCTAAGAGAAAGTCAGTCGAATAGAACCACGGATAATATCCATACAGCCGAAAGTAAAGGAGTCTCAAAAATTTCTTTTGGACTTTCCACCATAAGGCCGTACTTCAACTGATGCGGGGCCCAAACGATGGACCCACTCTCAAGTCTGCTTCGTCGTGCTGCTTCTAACGTTTTCCAAATGGTGTTTGAGGTCAAATTAAGGGTATTCAGTGTATTTTACAACGTTTTTCTTAGCTCGTATTCTTATTTGTCCGGTGGTTGTTTATCCAGTACAAATCTTGCAATCGATTTTCACTAACTTCCCGACTAGCTAGACATTTGAAACTTTTAGAATATACCAGAACACGATGCCAATGCGTTCTTTTAATACTTTTAGCCATCTTAAGTAGAACTGAATTCATTTTCAGTTAATTCTGTTTTGTATGAAAAGTTATTTCGGAAGAAATCCGTAATCCAATCCACTATTATTGGTTGCTAAGAGGGTGGTCCTAGCAACTAAATTATTAATATATACGTGCGTTACTATGGAAATCAAAATGACATTTCAGTGTTCTATATTTGTTTGTTTGTTGCAAAATAGCAAAAAAATGATTTGTTGACAATTGGCTTATTTGTCCTAAATTATTAATACGTAGAATTGTCAAGTTTATATAATTCAACAGAAAATTTAAAAACGTGGTATATAAAAAGTCCTTTTTTGTACCAGGGAACTCAGAAATAATGTATACTTTCTGTTTATATATTATTATAAATGCGATTAATGTTCTACCTATTTAGAATTACCTGTTGTATGTAAATATTGCTGTACTTATATTGTTATTACTTAATTTTATATATTATGTGACGTATAAGTTGAATGGGATTTTTATAATTATATTTAATATTTTTCATAATTATTCTGTACAATGTGTTATTTATGTTCATTCATTTCATATAAATATACTTTCTACAAAATCCAATTAATATCCTTTTTTCAATTTTTAGAAGATATATTCCTAACTAATTGTGTGTGAAATTAATAAGTATGCATGTTAATTAAAAAAACGCGTTAAAACACTAATATTAGTAATATGTAAGTATTTAAAATATGTTTCGTATTAAATCTTTCTAATGGAAAGTAGTCATCAATGATGCGGCTCTGTGCGTGCTGCGAAGGTCATTTTTTGTGCGTCCACACATCAACTCACACTTCTGAAATCCTGCTTCACTTTGAAACGTTTGCAGGATAGGAGATCAGAGTTCTATTTATTTTTCTTTTCTGTGGTTTGTACCATTTAGCAATACACAGATTTGTTATTTCCACACCATTTTTACAAATCTAATATTGTAGGTAGGTACAACATGTAAACACAATATTTTTAGCTATTTCTATAAGTAGGTATACCAAATCTTGATTTGCCGCCCTTCGAGTAACTGGCGCCCCCAAGTGATGCTCAAGCTGCCTACCCCCACGGGACGTCACTGGTTATATCGGAAATATATGGCCGTATATGAAAGACTGTCCAACCTCTTTGTGTCGTATTGTACCTACTGACATAAAATTCGTCTAAATAAAACAAGGTTCTTCTCGATTTACAGGAAGCCAGCAGTAAACCGACTTGTACCTAATACACTTAATAAAAACTACCGAAATACAAGGGAAATACAGTAAAAAATAAGTGTGTAATTAAATTATTATAAATACAGAAGAATGCGTAAGAAATCTCACGGTGAACTGTGCTACAGTAACCATTATACCTATTCAAGCTGCAGAACAAAACTCTGAAGTCCCATCCCACTCAGTGCAAGTTATTGCTTATAAATACCAGTAGGTATATTTACAAATAACAGTTTCAAATTGAAATAATTGCAAGATAAAAAGAACTTTTTATATACAACGTTTTTAAATTCTGTTGAACCATATAAACTTGACTTGACTAGCTTAAACGATCAAAAAAAATGTATTTGACTTGTCATATTGATTTACATAGTAACGCACGTATATATTAATAATTTGGTTGCTAGGACCCCAGACCCCTAGCAACCAATAATGGTGTCGAAATAACTTTTCATACAAAACAGAATTAACTGAAAATGAATATAATACTACTTAAAGATGGCTAAAAGTGTTAAAAAATGCATTGGCATCGTGTTCTGATATATCCTAAAAGTTTCAAATGTCCAGCTAGTCGGGAAGTTAGTTAAAAATCGATTGCAAGATTTGTACCGGACAAAGAACCACCGGACAAATAAGAATACGAGATAAGAAAAACGTTGTAAAAAATGGTAATAAGTACATTAATTAATATTAATGAAATGTGCAATTTTATTGATACTGTCCGACAAGAAGATCTAGGCGATAACCGGAAGTCGCTGTAGTCGACGTGGGATTAACTAAATAGGAGGGGCTTGTTAGTTCACTCAAAATTTGTCTCCTTTAGCATAGTGGTCTATGTATGTGGGCGTGATACCCGAAAGATACAGGTTCGATTCCTACGGGTGTCTTACTTTTTTCAAAAAGATTTTTTCTATTGGTTATAATATATTTTCTCAGAATTGATTTCAAAATTATGTATGTTTAGATAATATTCCTTGATGGAAAACACAAAAACCGATAGTCAAATAATAACACAATTTGATAAGTATTTCATGTAGGACCTACGAGTTAAAATTATCTTAATTAAGTAGGAGGCCCGTAGCTTAATTGGTTAAAGCATATTGGCGTGATACCAGTAGATGGATTCAAATCTCGTCAGGCGTCGTATTTTTTGTGGGTATAATTATATATCTGAGGTGTTTTCATGTTATGTATGTTCAATATAATATAGAATATAATATTATGTTTATTTACTATTAAATGAAACAGGAATTCTGACCAAACATAGGTACCTACCTACCTACTATTGACTGACCAGAAGCTTTTGAAATATCGTAACCTAACCTAACCTAACCTAACTAACCATAGCCGACTGTTAGTTGTAGACATGCCGGGGCACTGCATTGCGAGTTACGTTGGTAGTGCTAGAAATTAATTATTTTCGAATGCAATGAGGTAATTCGTAATAAATGAAGATTTTCGATTGTTTTCTTCATATCAATTAATTATCATTTATTTGAACGCTATAATTAGCACTACGATCGAAATTTAAAGTTTCGTGTCACGGCCTGAGCCTTGCTAACTATATTGCCGAATAAAAACACTCAATTATGCTTTCGTCAAATACTGCAAGACGGAATGGTAACAGATTAATAAGATAGAAATGTAATTGCCAGTCGCCATGGACTGAGGTCTTGAAGTCGGGCTCAGTATATTACTCTGGTCATAAATCGTTAGTGTCCTCAAATAATACCAATATTGAATACGCGTTTCTTTTATGTGACACACATTAAATTATATCATGATACAGATTTGTGACTATTAAAAATATCATAATATTTTTTAACATGTGTTCAAGTCTATCCCATATTTCTCCACACTATAGATTTTTAAATTTGTTACTCCTACACCCAGAAGGTGGGTAACGCACATTAATTAGGTATATTATATTTATATTATTTCTATGTTTCCTGTATGTGTTGGTAAGTGGAAGACCTCAGAGAGCTATGCTTCATTTGATCCCGGAAGAAGGTATGCTAAATCGAAAGTAATTCGGTTGGTGGAAAAGCTATTGCAAGCAGCGGTTCCATGACAGAACGACGATAAATATAACTATGACCTTTCAGGAAAAATATAAATTTAATATTAAAATTGTCCTATCTCTATCATGTTGATAGATTTTTAATAGCACAGATTTTCAATACGCCATAATAAATCAAATTATATACCTAATTTTTGCATTCCTAATCGCTAGAAAGCTTCAAATATACGGGTCTTTGACGGTAAGCGTAGAATATCTCATCTTAATCAATATAATATGTTCAAAAATGATTGGGTGACTAGGTACAACGAAATAATGACATAACCTAACCTAACCATAATAGATTCCACAAAAAATAATGTTTCATTTTTCCCCTGGCTGTTCTGTTTCGTCACTATTCTGTTTTGGCATGTTCTGTTTTGTCATTTTCTGTTTTGTCATGTTCTGTTTTGTCCGGTTACCACAAGTAGCACACGAGACTTCTACGACACCAAAAAACGTTCCAGGGCTTTAACACTAGCATTTCATAAAGCTCCTTCCCGTTTTAGTCAATCCATTTTCCTTTCACTAGCCCATGAGGTCTCCCCAACCCCCATCGATCGACCCTGAAATAAACACGCACAGCCTTCCAGCGGCCGACGGGATTTTCCCTCGTGTCGTCGCCGTAACCACGCCTGTGCGTTGCCATGGAGACGCGTCGCACGCACCCCCACCCCTCTCGACGCCACCCGGTTCGCGCGCGTTGCCATTTCCGCTCTGGCTTGGCGGGAAAATGCCAAATGGGAGCGGGCGGAAGTGACGAAATTCTGATTTCAATTTGATCAAAAGTATCACTACTCAGTAGAAGGTTGAAATAAAATACGTCGAACTTGGTTATTACGAGGAAGACCGACTGAATTTTCTCGTTATAAGCGTTACTCGTTGTATCAGAGAATAGGTATTTTTAAATGAGCGGTCACAACACAAAAAGTCGAAAATAAAAAATCTGAAAACCATCGTAAAAATCCCCGAAACAAGCATGGCATTCATAAACTACACAATAAGTTGTTTATTGTAATGAACGCTGGTAGGTACCTACGGACTTCACATACATTGGATTTTTCAACCATATGCGTGGATACTAAGTAAAAAGTATTTTTCATTATTGTCGGCGAAAACACCAATTAGCTAGGTACTTAGACACTTAACTAGTGTCATAAACGTCATCCGACCCCGGCGGCATCCTGTCCGATCGGATTTTATTGCTCATGGTCGAAATGTTTTTAAACGATCGACACATTAACAGTATTTGAGCTCGGTGTATCCGATAAGTTGCTCGTAATAATAGTGAATAAATGTATGAACAAAATCATAAACCAAAATGTCAACGAATGTTTCCTCATTACATCCGAGATATGAAGTGATTTGGTTGAACAGAGTTGTTGCCCTCCCAATTGGCATTACCCATGGCAGGTTAGTTTGATATATCTGGTACCTAATTTCTGGCCTGTCTCTTCTTCTATGTCCTATTTTTTAATACGTCATTGGTTTAGCTATTAATTGTTGCTCAAATGGTGGTCGGCACTTTTTTAAACAGTTCAATATTATGTTACACAAATAATTTAGAGTCACGTTAGTTACTCGATTAAAATCAAATACCGCCTATTCGACGCTTGCATTCTGACGGTGCTGCTTTACGGTAGCGAATCATGAGTATGACACTTTACGAAGGCTCAGATCAACCGTATACTGAACTTCAAGAACAAATATTTGTAACGGATACTGGATGTGCAGTAGATGAGTTTAGGGATTCATTTATAGCTATTAATTTCTAAAATTTCTTGGTTTTTAAGAATTATCATTCAATGTAAGATTTAAAAAAAAATGTGTTGTCAAATGTATGCTTGTTTATATATATGGTATGGTTGACAAAAGAACCATTAATTATCTTCCTATTCCATGGCGTATTGAGTTCCTAGTAACTCACTACTAGGGTTTCCAATCCCGGGATCCCGGAATCCCGAGCTATTTTCGATACCTATGAATCCCGGGATTGATAAACATAATCCCGAAACTTTCGGGATTGATTTTTTTATCAATTTTTATGAAAAATAAAATAAAAACGAAAATATAACAGAAAAAATACTTTCAATAACAAATAACTACATTAGAAATAAACTGAGTTTGAATAAAGTTTGATTTATACCCATGTCTAAGTTGCCGATTCATTTGATTTTTTCACATAAGTAAATTAATAAAAATGAGAAAGATTGGAAAAAACAATGCTTCGCACTATCAACAAATTAATTCCACCATGGTCTCATACGTTTTACGGCAGTTTCATATTTGGCTGACTAATCTAACCATGATTAAACTAACCATGATTTGCTTTACTATTTTAAATCTCGCTAACCCATTCATTAAGTCTTTACTATCAGAAACAGCAATCTTATATTAAATTCACAATATTATTTACTCCATTAAACTTATATATTTCCAAGATTGAACGTATACAATATTAACAATAAATTTAATGTCTTAAGGCCATGCATTAGTTGAGGCACGGTCTAAAAAGATCGTTGCTAGGCGATGTGCGGATTGCGGGTCGCGGGTGAAAATGACGCCTGTCAAACGAAATATTATTTCTCATATAAATCCAACATACGTCCATTTTATGTTCTGTTTATTATTCTATTAGTATCAATAATAATATATTCATTGACATGTTTGCTTTTTAAAGTAAATGGGTAAAGTTTTTAGTCATCTTTACACGATTTTAGAATTAATTGGCCCGTCGCCATCACGCAGCAAAGTGACGTGCGTCCGACTCCACGTTCTCTCAATGAATGCGAAGCAAGTACAAATTTTCGTCGCGCGTACAGTTGAACATTATTTGGCGTTTCACTGATGCGTCACCTTAAATAGTATAAATTATACTAGATTTATTTTTGACTGATTTTATCAATGTTATTTGTAAATATAAAAATTTTGTATTAATGTAAAAAAATGTCAATCCAGGGACCAGTCCCGGGATCCCGGGATTGTCCAATTGCAATCCCGAAATCCAGCATTTTGGCTCGGAATTGGATTCCCTACTCACGACTATGCTCGGTTAAAATAAAAATATCGCCTATTCGACGTTTGCATTCTGGTGCTGCTTTACAGCAGCGAATCATGGCACCTTACGAATGCTCAGAGCAAGTGCATACTGAGTGATACTGGGTGTGCAGTGGTATGATTTTAGGAGTAACGAGGAGATGAGAGAATGAACCAAGCAGCCTCTCATCACGCTCAGGGTGAAGAGACGACGTTGGACCTGACTCGGCTACGTACTGCGGATGCCAGAAGAGACCTTCAACCGGACTTGATTTTTCTTAATAGCTAAATACAATCTATATTCTATAAGTAGGTATAGTGTATACGGCGTAACGATGACCTGTAACAACGCAAGGAGACGAGTGATTCTTGGAAGCGTCGTGTGGTGTCCATACGCTCCAACTAAGGGACAGACATCATCTAAATTAAAAAATATAATTATAATTACGAGATGCAATTCTTGATTATTACACCACAATATTCAAGTGGATGTACTAATACAAAATACAAAAAATCACTAAAATACACAGACTACTCCTAATTTTACCTCGAACACCATTCCAAAAATGTTACTGTAAGTGTAGAATATCACACTGCCTTTAACCTTAGCAATAGGTAGGAGGCCCACCATCCTGGCCAGGGAGCCCACTTCAAGATACTTTATAATGAGACGATAGCATTATTTGTTTCATGAAAAACCGCCACTACGTAAAAGTTGTATACGTTCCTTAAATCATCGTCCTCTATAATGTTCTACATCTATGCAACGCATGACTTGCCTACCCCTACGTGACGTCACTATAATGAGGATGGTATTTAGTAGCCTTTCAGGATGCTGGAATACGGTTGGCTTAGGATAAGGCAATGACATTAATATGGACGAAGCATCTGGAAAAAAAAATGACACTCACTTTTTTGTCGGGTCTGCCGAATGGCATAATCTGTTCTAACGCCATTACAATAAAGGTGATATTGCTATAAATTCTCGAAGCTTTTTGTCGGGTCTGCCGTATGGTTTGGTTCGAACGGGTTCGCTCAAACGAACATTGATACTAGAAACACTGTTCTAACGCCATTACAATAAAGGTGATATTGCTATAAATTCCCGATGCGTGATATCGCATAATGGATATTGCGTGACGTCTACCTATGCACGTGCGAATGTTACGTTTGAATTTACTTGCTAGCTACTGTACTGAGTGAGTCGTCCATTAATAATGTCATTGGGATAAGCAGATAAGGCTTTCTTGAGGTATCCGCAGCACGTGGTCCTGTCAGGTGGAAACGTTCGTCTCTTCCCTGTTAGCGTTGATGATATGCTGGAAGGTCCACCAATAATATTACAGTTCAATACTCTACTAATAATATAATACCAAAATAGAGTTTATCCTCAAAAGCAGATTATAAACAAGTGAGTAACAACGGAGTAACTCATAAACTCTGTAAAGTAGGTACAGATATTTCTACTTTTCCTCGTCGTAAACTTTCCGTTTCAAGTCAGGTTTATTATAGGGGCTGGTAGTAAATTGAGGCGATGGATGCCATGCCACCCACCCTCCCCTTTGCAATACGCGAGTAGTGGGTAGGTACAGCCGTGTTATTATATTTCGCACAAAACACCCCCGTCTTCCCCTTTGGAAAATGCCTTGAAAAATTAATAAAAAATATATATAAATGATTTTTGTTATGTCTAGGTTAATATATTACTTTCTCGTACCTACATTTCCTTGTGTTATAATACCTATGTCAGGAAAAGGCTTTTTAATATTACAATATTCCGTTACTATTGAATATTATTTAGAGCGCTCGAAATGGAAAAGTTTACGAACCGGAGCGCACGAAAATTTTCTGGGGATATTAAAATGGTTATCAAATTTTATGGGTATTTCTTAAACATAAGTGTGCTAGATTTTTGTTATATGGCATATCTAGCTCAGACGGTCAACATATTTTAACCACGAGACGGAGCGATAACTTTACAGATTCCTCGAATCGGAACGGCGCTCCGGTGCGCTCCGGTCCATTTCGAGCCCTAATTATGACAATAATTAATCATAATATACACTCATACGTACATTATTTTTTCCATTTATAAGCCTTGCCCTGCCCTGCCCTGCCTAGCCCTGTCTATACCTAACTATAAAAGATAATAAATATTATTATATCTATAAAATATCCAAAATGATGTATGATTTAATTGTATAATTTTAGATATTTTATAGATAGATGAGTATTTTTTGACTATTATCTATTATGGCTAGGTTTTTGTAAGGTTTAATTGAATTTTAAAAACTAACCGACACCATCTGTAAATTGTAGTCTTGTTTCAATGAAAACAAATACGTATGACTGACAAAGTTTAGTGTGCACTATTTATGGCGGATCTTAACAGCCTACCTCCACCCTTCGCCACCCATACCCACGATGGCCGCGTGGCTTAAGCGCCGGTCTATAGTGTCGAGGGTCCCGGGTTCGAATCCTGCGTCTGGCAAGTACACATATTGTTTTTCAATTTGTGTATGAGTCAGAGTATGGACCTAATAGGTTGATCAAGTGGCTGAGTGGCTGACATCCATTTCTCGTAAAAAATAAAATCTGTTAATACAAACCTCCACTCCGTGGAGGCCCATATGATCCTATTAGGATCGGACATGGTCGAAAGAAAAAGAAAGAAGAAACTTTATCAGTCATACGTTATATTTTGTTTTCATTCAAATAAGACTAAAGTTTACAGATGGTTACTTTTTAAAATTCAATTACCTAAACCCTGCGAAATCAAGCCATAGTAGATAATAGTAAAAAAATACTTGTATATCTATGAAATACCTATCTAAAATAATTGTGCAATTTCAGCAATTATATTATATCGTACATAACTTTTAATATTTTATAGATAGAGTAATATTTTTTTATCTATAATAGTTTAGTTTAGGCAGGGCTAATGAATTTAAAAAAATGAACTAACAATATGTGTTATAATATGTACCTATTCTTAATTCAACGAAAACAAATAAGTATGAATGAAAAAATGTGCACAATTTTGTCGTATCGCCCAAAATATACCAAAATAATTATGGTTTTGTTTAGGCAGGGTTTCATTGAATTTTAAAAACTAACCAATACGACCTATAAATAATTGTAGTATTAGTTCAATAAAAATAAATTCTTATAACTAACAAAGTTTAATGTACCTCCACCCTTGGCTACTGAAATTAACAGTATAGTGATTGCAAAAATTAAGTATATTATTGTTATACACATCTAAAAACTTTGGGATATATTAATATTATGTTTATATCGAATGTACAACAAGCGGGCGTCGTTTAGGATGTTTCAGTTGTCGGGCGTCGGGACGCCTCTGCGTTTGACAGGCGACGCCGTGCCAGGGGAGAGAGATACAGAAATGCTACGACCCAGGAGTAGACAACCTGTAGATGTTTAGAAAATTAGATTTCGTAGAAAGACAGAGGAATAACATGCGTTAACTTATATACGAGTATGTAGAGTGTTATCAAATAAGAGATAGGTATATTTTTACGTTGAAATAAAAACAAAACTGTATAATATTAAAACCTACTATTTACCGAAGGTACTTGATGGAATTTGAATTTAAATTCTAATGGATTCTGATGAATTATTTGTGGATTTGTTATAGTTAAAAATAAAATTATACAAAATAAACAAATAGGTAGGTATCATATCATGTAAGAATATTATTGAATATTAATTGTTGAACTACCATTGATCAATGTGAACTACTAACTTTTAAAGCCTGATATCCTGATATCATAGATATATTTCATTGGTTAACTCCATTAATTTCCATTGTTCCCAGAATGGACGATTTTACACCTCTTGAGTGTAGTATTTTTAATATTAATACTATCGACCGAAGGTACTTGATGGAATTTGAATTTAAATTCTAATGGATACAAGCTCTGTACTATTCCATTTAAGTCGTTTTTTGCGACCCGGGTTTCGCCTTTCGGCATCTTCAGGCGTCGTGTACACTCACCAAAGGTAAACACACGCTGACAACGAACACTCTTAACTCTACCTTATATAGTAAACCAATACAATAAAGTAGGTAATAACTCCATTACCTACCTATCTAGTCAGAGGTCACAAAAATACAATAAACAAATCATGAATAGTTAAAGTGTCAGTAAAAAACCTAATTAGTAAAAACCCTATCTTATTAATAACAATACACTCGATAGCATATTATTATAATAAATCGTCAAAACCTAATAAGAGATCATTATTCTTTATAAATAATAAAAATACTACACTCAAGAGGTGTAAAACGTCAATTCTAAGAAAAATAATTACCCTAATACTTACATTAATAAAATAATTGTGTGTTTACCTTTGGTGAGTGTACACGACACCTGAAGATGCCGAAAGGCGAAACCCGGGTCGCTAAAAATGACTTAAATGGAATAGTACAGAGCTTGAATCCATTAGAATTTGTAGTATTTTTATTGTTTATAATTACTAATGATCTATTAGGTTTGACGATTTATTATATGCTAATCGAGTGATTATGATTATTGATGTCTAAGACGAATTCTGCAGATTTATGAACATATTGTCTTGCGCGGACCGACAACCTGGAGAGACTGTTTTGGGTGGCCTCCAGGGAAGGCGAAGCAGAGGAAGAGCGTCTGCGCGCTGGAGCGACCAAGTGAAAGAGCTGACTGGGGGAAACCATTCATTCTGCCCTGCGAGAAGCGGAAGATCGAGAAGGATGGAAAGTCTTGGTCGCTCAAAGGATGACAAAATTTAACAGTGGTAACGATCCTCAGCCATGGGTGTACAACCAAGAAGATTATTGATAGGTATGGCGTTTTTTACTAACACTTCAACTACTAATTTGTTTGTTATATATTTTTTATTGGATCCTTGACATACCTAATAGATAGGTGATAAGTTTTTACCTACTTTATTGTATTGATTTATTATATAAGTTAGAGCAGTGGTTTCCAAACTTTATGTTACTACGCCTCCTTTTAAAAAAACTCTTGGCGCCTCCCCCCCTTTCGCCTCGACACCTTTTTAAATAGTCAACAATGTACTAGGTACGAGTAATACAAAAATGAAAAAAAAATACAAAAAGTTTTTACTGGGTACCTACTTATATTATATTAATTTTTTAATTATTTTGTTTTTCAAGCGACGAATGTGCTTGTTTATTAGCACAATCAATTTTAATAGTAGGTAGTCAATCGTTCATTGTCAAATGGATTCTATCATGGGTTCCACATCCTGAAGCGGGCCCCCAGGCCAGGATCTTTTAATCACATATTTAAAATATTTAATAGCCCTGAAACAAAGTAGCGCCGCAAGCGACTTTTTTTTACTATTAATAAAACAATGTGAAAAGTGCATTAGCAAACTAACGAAGAACTCAGGAAATAGATTTTTGTTTGCTTCAATATATCTGTCGTAGAAATCATTTAAAAGTGGAGACATGGCGAACTTATTTTTTTTTTGTAATTTTGATTTCCAAAGCTCCAAATTTTTATGAATGCCTTCACTTTGTCTTTTTAAATCAGTGAATGCATTAGAGTGGTCCTTGCATTGATATATTACTTTAATTTCACCCGAATAGACAAATTTAACAACAAAATTATCGGTCGTAAACAAATTTGCCTCAAATTTAAACATTATGATTTGACTCTTTTATTTCATTTTTTCACTATAGTATAGAAGTGAGGTATTATAAAGTTAGTCTCCATATTTTCAGACAGGTTTGTAAACAACCTTTTTATAGCACTATTTTTTTGTGTAGTTTATAACTGGCCGCCGTTTTATAAACTATACATTTGCAAACTGCAAACTTGTGGCTACATTAATTGTGTTAAATTTTTGCGCCTCCCTTTGCAACACTCCGCGCCTCCCAGTTTGGAAATCGCTGAGTTAGAGTTAATAGTGTTCGTTGTCAGTGTGTGTTTGCGTTTTGGTGAGTATACACAGCGCCTGAAGATGCCGAAAGGCGAAACCCGGGTCGCAAAAAACAACTCAAATAGATTAGTACAAAACATAAATCAATTAGAATTTAATACTGTCTAAGATATTTTTTTATTTTGAAGAATAATTCATGGCATTAACATTTAAAAATGATTTCATATGAATGGCCTGCTCAATGATGCGAATATTGTTGGTTTTAAGGTAATTTTGTGTTTGTTGTTTATTGGAGTAAGCCAATGATTTAACATAACCACAGAGAAAAAGTCCAATGGAGTTATATAGCATAATCTTGGTGGCCAGTTCACATCGGCATTTCTTGAAAAACACGGTCACTGAAATATTCTCTCAATAAGTTGATTGTATCACGAGCTGTATGGCATGTTGCATCGTCTTGTTAGAACCACATAATGTCCAGATCAAAATCATCTAATTCATGCCAGAAAAAATCAGTAATCACAACACGACAAATAACTGTATTGCCGTTTTTGTTTAAAAGAAAAACGGTCCAATTACCCTTTTAGACCATAAGCCACACCAAACTGTTAATTTTTGTAAATGTAAAGTGTTTCAAGAATAGCATGTGAGCTTTCATTACTCCAAATGCGACAAGGGCGGACGTGCTCAGCGTGGGTCAAAATGGAGCTTTTGTTCTATTTTCAAAGCATGATCCTGGACATACCTTAAACGTAGTAGATAATCTATTTATATAATTTTGAAGCCTTATTATCCTTTATATTTATAACGGTATAACATGTACCGTTTAAAAAAAAATCGGTTAAACACGCGCGTCATCGAAACATCATTTTACTCCCTACTTCAATTATAGTTTGGCAATTTATGGCTACGGTCGTATGTTGTAGCTTAACCACTGGGGAATGCCAAAAGAAATGGCGAATTTAAAAAAAACACTACCTTATTCTTAGGTCAATAATTATTATAAAGCAATCATTATTCGTAGGATGTTTATCACACTTGAATGGTCAAAGACATAGCTTATAATTAGTATCTTTAGATTTATCTTCAAATTTGTTAATCTTGCCCATTTTTTGAATAATAAAAAGCCCAATTCTTTTCAAATTTGGGATCACAGATATTATCAATATAATTTTATTAAAAGAATTAAAGGATAATAAGGCATCAAAATTATATAAATTATCTACAAAGTTTAAGGTATGTCCAGGATCATGCTTAGAAAATAGAACAAAAGCTCCATTTTGATCTACGATGAGCATGTCCCCCCTTATGAGTTTCATCGCTGAAGATGATTTTTTCATGAAATAATGGGTATGTTTCAAGTACTCTCATGCCCAAATTTTGAGTAAATTTTAAGTAAAGTTACTTTACATGATGATTTGTAAAACAATACTGAACACAAATGTCAATTTTGGTGGGAATCAGAAATAAATAAGGCTGCTATAACGTTTTAAAAATCTATAGTACAAATTTGATAATCCTTTGTATTGATTTATCTGTACTTACCTAATCTCTGAGAGAAAACACATGCGCAGCAACACATCAAAATGTGATAAATCCACTGATTTAACTTTTAAGGATATCAAGATCCGACATAAATAGTGCATACTAAATTTTGTCAGTTAAACGTAGTGTTTTTAGTGAACTAAAACTACTGTTAGTGCTTTCGGACGTCTGAATAGTATCTTGAAGAATGATCTACCAATATGTCTTAAGCGTAGGGAGCTCAACCAATGTGTGCTGCCCGTGCTCACGTATGGCTGCAAGACGTGGACCCTCAACACGAGAGATCTCCAAAGGCTAAGAGTCGCACAGCGAGGCATGGAGAGGTGTATGTTGAGCATCACGCGAAAGGACCGTAAGAGAAACGAATGGGTTAAGAAGCAGACAGTAGTACGCGATGTAATAGACGTTGCCAAAAAGCTGAAATGGAGATGGGCGGGGCACATTGCTCGTCGAAAGGACAGCCGCTGGACAAATGCCGTCATCCAATGGTACCCAAGGGGCACGAAACGGTCACAGGGTCGCCCTAAAGCCACTGGATTGACGAACTGATAAAGTTCGGCGGAAATACATGGCAGCGAACGACACAGGACCGAAAGAGTTGGAAGAAGCTTGGGGAGGCTTTCATCCAGCAGTGGATTGACCCCGGCTGATGATGATGAAAACTACAATGCGAAGTGATAGTGTTTGTTAGTTTTTAAAATTCAATTAAACTCTGACTAATCCAAGCTCAGTAGATAATAGTAAGAAATATTCGTTTTTTAATAAAATTATGCCATAATTTTAGATATTTTATAGATGGAAGAATATTTTTTATCGATTATGGTTTGGTAAGGCAGGTTTTACGTTCAAATGTGTTAATTATAATTATAAATGGTTGGTCATTTCTGAATTGAGGTTCCGTTAAAATGATTAAGCGTGCTCTGGTTTCAGAGCGAGACACTGCGATATTTACCTTCCGTAAATAATGTCTGAAATACTCCCGTGATGTGGAAAATTTTGAAGGTTATGTTTTGCTTAAAATTGGGTGTTGAAGAAATCAAAATAACAGTGTTACAAAATAGCACAACACGCGCGTGTTTGAACATGTACTTAACCGATTTTTTTTTTAAACGGTATATGATCTTACTCCCTACTTACTCCCTAGTTACAGTTTGTCAATTTATAGCTACGGCCGTATGTTGTAGCTTAACCACTGGGAAATGCCAAAAGAAATCGCGTATTTCAAAAAAATACTACCTTATTCTTAGTTAATAATTATTATAAAACAATCTATATTCGTCGGATGTTTATCACACTTAAATGGTCAAAGACATAGCTTATAATCAGTATCTTTAGAATTGTTGTCAAATGTGTTAATCTTGCTCGTTTTTTGAATAATAAAATGCATAATTCTTGTCAAATTTGAGATCACAGAGATTATCAATATAATTTTTAATCGTAAATATTTCAGTATAATAATGTAACATAAACTAAGTAACATAAACATAAATTTTACCAATGGTTTTATAAATGCGCTTAAAAATTTATAAATCTAAAAAATCTTAACACCTCTGCACATGGATGTACTGAAATATGACTATATTCTACAAGATTAGATCGAGAGGTTTAAAAGAATACTATTTTTTGTAATACAAATATTTTATACAGTCATCAAATGTTTAAAATAATTATAAATGATAATAAGGCTTCAAAATTATGTAAATAGATTATCTACAACGTCTAAGGAATGTCCAGAATCACGCTTTCAAAATACCATAAAAGTTCCATTTTGACCTACGCCGCGTACGTACCCCCTTAATGAGAGTTTTTTTATATATGTAATAGGTTTTACCGCATCGGTCTTCAGTAGGGATTGCAATACCGGTATTTCAAAACCGATATTCCAGTATTTATCAATACCGAAATACCGGTTTTAAACATCCAAAACACCGGAATTTTCGGTATTAAGAAAGCACACTCGTTGACGTTTTTGAAAATGAATTTTATTATAAGTTATGTGCTGCTAAAATGCAAATATATTGAGTGAATTCCAACAGAGGTGAAAAAATAATCAAATTTCGTCAAATATATTTACATAAGTAATTGTCGCGATGAATTATCATAATATTATTTCGAAATAGAAAACATCCGTGACAAAAATGTTCAATTATTCTATAATTATTGATGACTGTACAATCCTTGAGTTTAAGAAGAAGATGAAGAGGGCTTCAGTTAAAATTATCAATATATTCAAAATATTTGTAAAAAATCACTAGTTCTACAATTATGATCAATACATATTTTTAAATGTCAACATAATAAACGTAGGTATGTAGATTTATGCTATAAAATAATATTTTAAAAACATTTTAATAGCTTTATTTACTGATAAGCACCTACTTCTGTTTTTTTTAATATTTAGGAAATACCGAAAAACCGGTATTGAAATTTTCATTCGGTATTGCAATCCTTGCTTCAGCTTTCGACATAATAATATTCAGGCTATATTCAGTGGAAATTTTCTTTAATGCAGTAAACACAATCGATTCGTCATAAGTAATTATGTCCCTAGGCAAAGTGCCGCCCTTAAATTGACAAGGAATGCGGTACCCATTCATTTTTGGTTACATGAGTTTTGTACGTAAAACATTTCACCGTGGCACAGTTTGCAGTGAACTTTCTTATCGGAGAGAGATGACCGAATACTATACGGTCTCCAATTTTATTAGATTGAATATTTACATAGCTATTTTCATAGCTGATTTTGGCAAAATTCAAGAATGAAAACCTAACCTAACCTAACAAATGTCCAGTATATCAGCTATTTACAAAAATAAAATTGCTTCTGGCTTCCTGTAAAGTGTAAACCGACAAAAACCGTGTTTTATTTAGACATGAATTTTATGTCAGTAAGTACTATACGACCCAAAGAGGTAAGACGGTCTTTATACGGCCATAGGTATATTTCCGATACAACATTTCACGTTAATCTTTAGTTTCAAATTGTCTACAAATTCGTTAGGTACCTCCGTACCTACTAATCTTTTTTTTCCTGTAAAGTGTAAACCGACAAGAACCGTGTTTTATTTAGACATGAATTTTATGTCAGTAAGTACTATACGACCCAAAGAGGTTGGACGGTCTTCATACGGCCATAGGTATATTTCCGATACAACATTTCACGTTCATCTTTAGTTTCAAATTGTCTACAAATTCGTTAGGTACCTCCGTACGTATACATCTATTTTTTTTTAAAATTTAGGACATCCTAAACAGATAAATACTTACACATTAAAAAAATGAAATACAATAGGACCTCCATAAAACGGACTAATGCGGGTGAGGGAGTGATTTGTGATTTGATCTCAATGCTATACGGCCGTCTAGCTTACGGTGAATTTTGATATGGCTAAATGTAATATGTATAACTTACCAGTGTCGAAGTGTGGAGGTAGGATGTTAAGATCCGATATAAATAGTGCCCACTAAAAATGATTTATCGATTATAGTTTTGTTAGGCAGGGCTTAACGGATTTAAAAAAAACTAACCAACACCATATGTAGGTAATATATATTCTTAATTCAACAAAAACAAATTAATAAGTATGACTAAAAAGTGAGTACGATTTTTGTCGCATTGCCCACAGCATACAACGAATATGGTTTGGTTTAGGCAGGGTTTAATTGGATATAAGAAAACTAACCAGCACCATCTGAAAATTGTATTCTTAGTTCAATGAAAACAAATAAGTATGACTGACAAAGCTTAATGTGCACTATTTATGTCGAATTTAAACAACCTACCTCCACCCCTCTCCACTGAGCCATGTACTTGTACCAACTCCAAAAAATGAAATTTCAACTTCAATAATAATTATTTTAGTTAATGTACCTATTAGGAAAGAGACACATTGATATTATTACAACGTTTTTCTTAGGTCGTATTATTATTTGTCCGGTGGTTCTTTGTCTACAGATCTTGCAATCGATTTTTAACTAACTTCCCGACTAGCTAGACATTTGAAACTTTTAGAATATATCAGAACACGATGCCAATGCATTTTTTAAATACTTTTAGCCATCTTTAAGTAGAATTGAATTCATTTTCAGTTAATTCTGTTTTGTATGAAACGTTATTTCGACACCATTATTGGTTGCTAGGGGTCTGGGGTCCTAGCAACTAAATTATTAATATATACGTGCGTTACTATGGAAATCAATATGACATGTCAAAATGACATTTCAGTATTATTTCTATCAAGTACAATTTTTTTTGATCGTTTAAGCTAGTCAAATCAAATTTATATTATTGAACAGAAAATTTAAAAACGTTGTAGGTATATAAAAAGTTCTTTTTATCTTGTAGTTATTTTTGCAAGTACGTTAGTAATTTTGATTTGGGAGGGGGCACAGAGACAGTCAGTACTTCAGGACGCTACTGGCTAAATTTATGATACTTGAAAAGTCCAATAATAATTTGAACAGTCAGACGAAAGTCTTGATTGAAAACTTCCAGTAGGTACCTACCTGTCTATCAAATCTTCT
This sequence comes from Rhyacophila brunnea, assembly GCF_057557595.1. Classification (NCBI taxonomy): domain Eukaryota; kingdom Metazoa; phylum Arthropoda; class Insecta; order Trichoptera; family Rhyacophilidae; genus Rhyacophila; species Rhyacophila brunnea. Next base: position 8,567,691 of record NW_028232904.1, on the reverse strand, counting down.
AATATCCACTTGCTTCAAAGCTAATAGAGTGACAAGATATCAGATTTAAATGATAGTGGATTTAGAGTCCTGTGTTGTTTTAGACCAGTGTGTTCTAACCCTTATCACGTCACTATACAAATTATAAAACTTACGAACACTTAAATATTACGACTTCATCTGTAAGTATGAGTGTTTTAATTGAGCAGCCAAAAAATATGCAGCAAAAAATACACGTGTCGACGAGGATGGGATTCGGACCCACGCGTGCAGAGCACATTGGATTAGCAGTCCAACGCCTTAACCACTCGGCCACCTCGTCTTGTGGTCCATTCTAATTAGAAAAAAACGAATATTCGCGAAATACATCTGTTATTGCAAGCAAGACATAGTTGCATTATCGGCTTGCCAAGTCGATTGCTATATTATTGACGTTTCTACTGCATAAAGGTGGGTACATTTTACATACAATGTAATAATATTAAATAATTACAAGAAAAAAAGAACTTTTTATATACTAGTTTTTAAATTTTCTGTTGAATCATATAAACTTGACTTGACTAGCTTAAACGATCAGAAAAAAAATATTTGATAGAAATAATACTGAAATGTCATTTTGACACTCATTGATTTCCATAGTAACGCACGTATATATTAATAATTTCCTAGCAAGAATATCAAAAAAAAAACAAAGGATGCCCCAGGCCCAGATGGTTCCATCAATATAATGTGTGCTACGGGTCGTCCACTTATGCAGGCCTTCGGCCTTGCCGAGATGGGAGAGCCAACACGTTAACAAGTCTATTAGATAACCAAATTATCCAGGTCACGATCCTCAGTCATGAGGTCCTGACGAAGAAGAAGAAGTAGGTACGTATATTTATTTCACCTATATTATTTGTAATAAACCATTTCTTTTATTCAACGAATAATTTATAAGATTATGAGAATGTAACATTCCATATATTGAACATACATAACTTGAAAACACCTCAGATAAATATATAAAATCTTATTGAAAAATAATTATAAGATAAAAGTTTTTAAATTTTCTGTTGAATCATACAAACTTGACTTGACCAGCTTAAACGATCAAAAAATGTACTTGATAGAAATAATACTGAAATATCATTTTGACACTCATATTGATTTCCATAGTAACGTACGTATATATTAATAATTTCCTAGCAACCAATAATAGTGGATTGGATTACGGATTTCTTCCGAAATAACTTTTCATACAAGACAGAATTAACTGCAAATGAATTTAATTCTACTTAACAATGGCTAAAAGTATTAAAAAATGCATTGGCATCGTGTTATGATATAATATTCTAAAAGTTTCAAATGTCTAGCTAGTCGGGATGTTAGTTAAAAATCGATTGCAAGATTTGTACCGGACAAACAACCACTGGACAAATAAGAATACGACCTAATATAAACATCGTAAAAACATTAGTAGACATTATATTGACTACAGCAGTGAGTAACCAAGTGGTAACTCAATTGAAATAAAATCTTTCATATTCCAATATATAAATTATTAACAAATTAATCAATACAAATGTATACAACAATAATTATCAAGGTTCAAATATATTATGTCATCAAAAGTGACATTCCACTTTGCCTAAAAGCGTAAAGTGTTCAACCAGTGTGTGCTTCCCATAATCACATCCTATGCGTGTGAAACATGGACCCTAAGTAAAAGAGAGATACAGAAACTTAGAGTAGCACAACGCGGTATGGAGAAGTGCAGGCTGGGCATAAGGCGAAAGGACAAAAAGAGGAATGGGTGGATAGGGAAGCAGAGAAGGGTTTTCGATGTGATAGAGTTCATTAAAAGCCTCAATTAATGGAGATGGGCTGGACACATAGCTCGAAGAAGAGACAATCGTAGGACAAATTTAGTCATCCAGTGGTATCCAAGAGGTACAAAACATCCGCAAGGTAGACCCAGAAGCCGCTGGATCGATGAAATGATAAAATGTTCTGCGGAAGTACGTGGCAACGCAACGCACAGGACCGAGAGAAGTGGAAGCAGCTTGAAGAGGTCTTCGTCCAGCAGTGGATAGATTCAGACTGATGATGATGATGATATTATGATCACGGTATGTGCTGTCACAGTAATCTGCCGCTACGGGAAAATGTTTGTAATGTCGTTTTTATTGGTATTTAAAATGTTATCAGACTGATGCTCCCATCCCGTAGCACATTTTGAACCTTTAATTAAACGAGCACTGTCAATTACCAAAAGCTGCCGAAATCACCAGATCAACAATGAGGTCACCTCATGCGGACCGCGCTACATCGACACCCGCATGACTCAATGAACGTTTTGTTTTTATCATTTTCTATATTCCTACACATTATCTACTCAAGTGTTTTTTGTTTTTAGTGGTTGGCACTATGTATTTTCGATAAGAATATTGTCTATTATCTATGGTCTGGAGGTTGGGTTCTGTTCTATCTATGGATGCAATATTGCAAGTAATTTCAACGTACGCACACGTAGAAACTGTTAAAATTAATTTAAATTAGCAAGCATAATGAATAATAATTCAAAATACTAATACATTAGAGTTGGCACTCTCCATCATTTCAATTTGTAGAGATAGTGATTCTGCGGAATGCCAAAATGGCATTGTCGCCGTACCAGTATGTGACAGTACGTGACGTGATCATATTGTAATTGCAGCATTACAGGTTTTTGTTAGGTCCGAATTGTACGTATTAAAGTCAAAACGAATTTATGTTATTGACCGACGAATTATGACAACTCGGAGAGTAAAATATCAAATATGTTTGAAATCCAACATCACTGAAACGAACCTTGTATGCGGACTTAAAATTCGCGGATTTGGGGTGCTCCGTCGTAAATCGTCTGACATGCGTGCCAATGGAGCACGGGCATAAGGCGTAAAACCCACTTAACGCAGCGAGTGGGGCACTCGCGCAAAATTTCACAAGTAGCGCGTAAATCATCGAAAATACAACGTAATCAAATACGCCAGCGCACACTTTATTTGACGACGCATTGTGCCCGCCTGCCCCACGAGTCACCGTTGTGTGGCTTCTCAGCGGCACGAATTAACGAAAATACAACGTAGCCCATTCATTGAACACGGCAAGCAAAATCACGCTTCTGGAAGCGTCGTCGATAGACGGGCGAGAAGGCATTATTTAATAACAGTGAACTCATTGTTTAGTTTTTGCGTGTCCGATATTTCGCTGGTAGAATGATGTCATCGTGAATATTAATTACAAGCCCCGAGAAATTTAATAATATTTTTATTGCTTTGTTATGAGAGACGCTGATAATAATAATTATAAACTAAACAATAAGTTCACTGTTATTAAATAATGGCTTCTCGCCCGTCTATCGACGACGCTTCCAGGAGCGTGATTTTGCTTGCCGTGTTCAATGAATGGACTACGTTGTATTTTTGTTAATTCGTGCCGCTGAGAAGCCACACGACGGTGACTCATGGGGCAGGCGGGCACAATGCGTCGTCAAATCCAGTGTGCGCTGGCGTATTTGATTACGTTGTATTTTCGATGATTTACGCGCCACTTGTGAAATTTTGCGCGAGCGCCCCACTCGCTGCGTTAAGTGAGTTTTACGCCTTAGTCCCATCATACGGAACCGGCTCCAGAACTACATTGACAATGAAACATCAACATTTCATTTTTAATGCGTTTTCCGAATCTCATTACACCAGCTTCCCCAATATTTTTATGATTAAGTGCCGCAAGATTCACAATAAAAAAAAATGAAATAAGTCTCGCGAGAGCCCGATGGATTTCCGAAACTCGCACGTGGCGGGGGCTTTCGACGCGTGTCCGCCACGTGGCGCAGAGGATGCGGACCCATCTTTCGCGCCCCTGACTGGGCTTTATTTCCTGTGGTATTGGGTCATTCATCATTGCGAACGCGCGCGTGCCGAACACTCACTTGTGTTTGAAGTCAATGGTGTCTGAAACGCAAGTGGGCGTCAAATTTGGGGAGACGCTGTTTTACCATGGCGCCAAACTGAACCGAACATACGATGTTGACCCTGTGAGCGACATTTCAAGCACAGGTTGAGACGTACTATTCAACAAGAACTTCTTGGCTACGTGTTAAAACTGTGAACTAACAAGCTCCACCCATTTAGTCGACGACAGCGCCTTTGGCTTGCAATGTGCCTAAATCTTCTTGTTGGACAGTAGAGACGTATAAACATACTCGTAGTACGCTCTCCTCCCACAACCCACAATGTATTCCTTATTACCAGTCATAAAACATAATAATATTTATTACTTTGGTACCTACTTAGTACCTATTTATTGATTTTTTTAGGCCAGCAGGTGCCATTGACTACCGCATTTACTCCATGGTCCCCCGATTTTTCCGGGTACATACCTCATACCCAAACACTCCGCACTTTCAGTCTAGCTATGAGCACCTTGCCTGCAGTTATAATTACGGTTACTCATCTACGAGTTATTGCTACCTGTCGCATCCACAAGTGGATATCGAATGCGCTTATCCTAAAGGTCTTGATTATATATTTAACACACATTACAACATTACTGTTAGTTAGTTAGTTAGTAAAAAAATTACACGCTATTTCACTTTTCGAATATTAACATTTAAAAATATCTGATTATGGGACGCAATTTTGTGATTATTACATACTTACATACTTCATAATTACATAATACAAAAAATATCTAAATAATTACAAGATAAAAAGAACTTTTTATATACAACGTTTTTAAATTCTGTTGAACCACATAAACTTGACTTGACTAGCTTAAACGATCAAAAAAAAAATTGTACTTCACATGTCATATTGATTTCCATAGTATCGCACGTATATATTAATAATTTAGTTGCTAAAACTCAAGACCCCTAGCAACTAATAATGGTGTCGAAATGACTTTTCATACAAAACAGAATTAACTGAAAATGAATTCAATTCTACTTAAAGATGGCTAAAAGTATTAAAAAAATGCATTGGCGTCGTGTTCTGATATATTCTAAAAGTTTCAAATGTCTAGCTAGTCGGGAAGTTAGTTAAAAATCGATTGAAAAATTTGTACTGGATAAACAACCACCGGACAAACAAAAATACGAGCTAAGAAAAACGTTGTAAAATACACTGAATACCCTTTATTTGACCTCGAACACCATTTGGAAAACGTTAGATGCAGACTTAAGAGTGGGTCCATCGTTTGGGCCCCGCATCAGTTGAACTACGGCCTTATGGTGAAGAGAGTCCAAAAGAAATTTTTGAGACTCCTTTACATTCGGCTGTATGGATATTATCCGTGGCTCTATCCGACTGACTTTCTCTTAGGTATGCTTACATACTGTAGCTTAAAATTTAGAAGGGACCTTTATTTAGCTACATATTTTTTCCGACTTATACGCGGCGTAAATGTGAACTCTGCCATTCTTGGTGGTGTTGGCTTGTGTGTCTCTGATAATTACCTTAGGAATCGAGGGCATCCGTTGTTTGTTCTCCCAAGGTGCAGAACTAACCTGCCATTAGTGATTGGGAGGGCAATAACCATGTTGAATGAAATCGCTTCGGATATTGATATATTCCAATTACGTGAAGCTGAATTCAGGTGGACGTTGTTTTATGAGTTTTTAAGATAGGGTCTATCGATAGTTCACCCTGTGTGCTTCCATCTACTTTTATTTTTGTTGCTTTATTTTATATCTTTTCTTATCTTGTTTCTTATTTTTTTACTTATTGTATTATTAAGTCACATTTCTCTGTATTTTTATTTTAAAAATACTTGCTTTATGTCATATCGTGAACGCTTTGAATTTGTAATTTGTAACGTTTATTATACGTAAAACGAATAAATTTGATTTGATTTGGTTACTGTAGGTGTAGACTTTAGTAGACGTAGAGTTTCACACTGATTTTAACCTTAGCGATAGGTAAGAGGCTTGGCAAAAATCCTGGCCTGGGGGCCCGCTTCAGGATATGGAGGCCATGGCCCCACCACCGGGTATTGACAATGTCGAAGTAAGTAAGTAGGTAGTAAATATTGAAAATAACATATTGAAGAAAATTACGTTTATCGTACATTTCTCCACAATCGAGAATTGTATCTTTTTACAGCCAAACCCAGAAATCGACTTCGGTGGATGATGATAGTGACAATGTACCTAATTACAGTTACAATGTAGATATTATCAATCCATATTATGTTATCACCGAACTGAAATTTGTATGCAGAAAGCAATATATTGTAAATATAAACATGACACATTATTTGCCAATTGATTAAGATAATGCATACATTAAAAAATACTTTGTAGTGAAATAATTACTATCAAAATAAATTGTGTATTATCTCTACAAACGAAACAATGTAGAAAGGAAGCTAAATAAATGAAATTTTATTCTTATCACATTTTATCAGTTTTCTCAAAGAGCGTGACTTGAATCGGTTAAAAATAAATTGTACAACAATTGCAAACAGACACAGTTCACCGTAAGCTGCCAGCAGTGACGTCCCTAGACAAAATGTTGTGCTATTTTTTTTACAACGTTTTTATTAGCTCGTATTCTTGATTATCCGGTGGTTGTTTGTCCAGTACAAATCTTGCAATCGATTTTTAACTAACTTCCCGACTAGCTAGACATTTGAAACTTTTAGAATTATATCAGAACACGATGCCAATGCATTCTTTTAATACTTTTAGCCACCTTTAAGTAGAATTGAATTCATTTTCAGTTGATTCTCTTTTGTATGAAAAGTTATTTCGGAAGAAACCCGTAAAAAGTAAAACACTATTATTGGTTGCTAGGGGTCTGGGGTCATTTCAGTATTCTATATTTGTTTGTTTTTTATTTACTTAATATCAAGTACAAGTTTGAGGATATTGAGCATAATAATTCAACAGAAAATTAAAAAACGTTGTATATTAAAAGTTCTTTTTATCTTGTAATTATTATACAGTATTTTACAACGTTTTTCTTAGCTCGTATTCTTATTTGTCCGGTGGTTGTTTTTCCCTTTACAAATCTTGCAATCGATTTTTAGCTAACTTCCCGACTAGCTAGACATTTGAAACTTTTAGAATATATCAGAACACGATGCCAATGCATTTTAAATACTTTTAGCCATCTTTAAGTAGAATTTAATTCATTTTCAGTTAATTCTGTTTCGTATGAAAAATTATTTCGACACTATTATTGGTTGCTAGGGGCCTGGGGTCCTAGTAACTAAATTATTAATATATACGTGCGTTACTGTGGAAATCAATATGATATTTCAAAATGGCATTCCAGTATTATTTCTACGAGTATCAAGCACAAATTTTTTAGTATAGTAATATATAAAAAGTTCTTTTTATCTTGTAATTATTTTTGTTTATACGTAAAAAATTTCACCGTGGCACAGTTCACCGTGAGTTTTCTTATGATGACCGACGATGACATACGACCCAAAGAGGTCGGACGGTCTTTAATATACGGCCATATATTTCCGATACAACATTTTACGGCGAACTGCATACGCACAAGTTTCCGGACACGCATTTTTTATACAGTATTTTTTATCATCCTTTCATGACTAAAATATTTAATAAATGTGTTATAGGTATAGATACATTACTTCATTACTGACAAAATATATACCCACTAAATCTAATTTAAATGCCATCTCTGCTTCAATAGACAATATTGCGAGTCCTCGGCTTCCGATACATTTAAAAATACATCTGACAATATTTGGATACATTTTAAATTAGGTAAGTATATACCTACCTATAATTCGAAAATCTGCACGTATCATTGCTGAGCATCAAGGACAAGTCCTGTTAAAACTTGTATGTTAATTAATTAATACATTTTGTTTCCAACCAGTGAGGTGTTTTTTTAATGGAAAGATATTTATTTTCCGTTAATTAGTACTAAGTTTATGTAGCTATTTCTATATTTAATGATTCCCCATGATTTGTCGCCCTTCGAGTAACTGCCGCCCCTAAATGACGCTTAATCTGCCTACCCCCACGGGACGTCACTGACTGTAAGCATATGCCGTAGAGCATTGATATAAAAAGATTTTGCGTTGCTCCTGGAGTAAAAAACTAGACGGCGCGGACAACACAAACAGACACTAACAGTCCTAATAATTATGATAGCAACACACCTTCAGTTATACCTGTATGTGTATCATTAGATTCAAAGTGTGGAGTGTCTGCGTATGATGAACGTACCTGTAAAACTTCGATATTCTGTGGTTGAAGGTACTAGAATCTGTAAGTAGTAGGCGGGGTAAAATGTGGAAGTCAATGGGACATGTATTCGATAATCACTTGTGGATGCGATAGCTCGCAATAACGCATAATGGAGCACTTTTAATTGAGTCGTATAGTATCAAAAATAGAACTGTGCGTTATTCATAATTTCGAGATAATGACGAAAAACGTTTTGTTGGGTTTTTTAGTGTTATAATAGCATGAAATATGTTTCTACATTTAGAAATTAGAAATTCTATTCAAATTCAACAGTTCTATTTTTGTTTCGAAAGTATTGAACAGTTCTAATTCTGATACCAAGCCCTATTTTCCATCACAATTTTATACCACACAGATATGGTTTTGATTCGAATATTATATTGCTAGTCGTACATTATGGTCAGAAGAATAATTTGGCATACTTAGTTAAATTTCGATATATTTGCGACAGTTCTACTTTTGATAGGTACTATAAGACTCAATTATACATGCAGGCCAGGTGTGTATTGCTAGAGTCAAAGTGTCTTAGTATGGCGAATGTATACGGAAACAGTAAGCGCGTTAAATGCGGAAGTCAACAGGATCTGGTACTTATATTTTATGTGAATTCCGCCCCTCCAGCCGCATTTAAAATAAATAATTAATTATTATGGTTTTTTTTTTCGAAATGGACCCCCCAAACTATTTTTTTTAGAATTATTAATAACCATGTCTTTGCTTTTTCGAACAAGATGGTTGTTAGTAATAAACAATCACAAACACCCAGGCTTTGAGAAAATCACATAAATATGTGTCCTCGCCGGGAATCGAACCCAGAACTCTCGGGTGGAAGGCCAGAGCCTTACGCACTGCACCACGAGAGTCGCCCTACCCCCAAACTATTATGTTGTGTGTGCTTCATTATGCAATGTTTCTTTTTCATTTGTCATCGACAAACTACCGCCATACGAACATAAATTTATTCTACAGATAAACCTTGGTGAGTAAATGGTAGTATCAATAAAATTATGAATATATTCTATAAGTTTCATCAAAATTTAACCCTCGCTCTGCCTGCAATGCGTCTAAACGTAAAATGCTTTCTAAACAAAAATATGTATAGATAGGTTGTTATAAGATAGATGTCTGTTTATTAAAAAAAACCGTCTGTCTATACGACAATAGGACGATCAAGAGAGGGTGACTGTGAAAGAAAATCGAGGGTGATAGAGGGTTACCCTGCAATAATAACAATATTTATATTTATCGTTCATTGTTGTGGGAGAGTGTAAAATAACCCTCTTGAGGGATGTGGTTCCAAAAATATTATTTTACACTAGTTTGCATTATTACCTACCTACTGGTCAGAATCTTAACAAATTTTTGTATATGTATAAAACTTAATAGCGACATTGCCAACAATTTTGTCCGATTGATTTGCTAACCATAGACAAAATATTATAATATGTACCTTGATGAGACATTAACCAGTGGCAAATGGTGGAGGTAGGCTGTTAATATCCGACATAAATAGTGCATACTAAACTTTGTTCGCCAAACGTATTTCATTTCATTAAACTAAGACTACAATCATACATCATTTTAGATATTTTATAGATAGAAGAATATTTTTTATTTGGTCTTGGTTTCTTCTTGACATCTTGGTTTTAAAACTTCAGTAGGGAGCCTCCATACTTGTCAGTGCAGCAGACCATGTACCTGAAACCATCGCAGTTTAGGAGTGTGTTTGTGGGTAGATTTTCGTTGCATTTTCTGTTTAATTTAATATGGTAACATAGGTAGGTATGCACCTGACAATTTTGACATCAGAGAACTTTTTAATATGCAGGTAAGTAAGGAACTGTAGTTTTGGTAAAAGTGCAAAATTGGTAATGTCGAGGTAGCAGTGGTGAACGATGGAGGTAGGCTGTGGAGATCCAATATAAATAGTGCATACAGGGAACTGAGAAATAATGGAAGCTGAAATACCTAACGGGTGTGGAGTAACAGGCAACCGATCTCGAGTGTGGAAGAATATGACATAAATTTAAACACGTGTCAAGAATACGCTTGTCCTTCGTTCTGACAACTGCTCTCGATTTATGCACTGGCGATCATTCAATATTGGTGTATTTGAAAGTTGGAACACACACGAAAATAAAAAAAGAGATGTTAAATCATGTAAAAACTCTACTTAGGCACCTATATGTTTCACCAAAATATGTTGATTGCAAATGACATTGGTACAATAAAAATATTATAACACCATTTTTTCACATAGCTACCTTTTTTATGCATCTCATGCGTTTGAAAAATCAGAATATAGGTACAAGGATTGCGACAAAGAAACACAGAATTAGTGGGAACTAAAATACCTAACGGGTGTGGAAGAATATGTGATAAACTTAAACACGTGTCAAGAATACGTCATTCTAAACTTGTCTTTCGTAATGACAACTGCTCTCGTTTTATGCACTGATGCTCATTCAATATTGGTGTATATGAACGTTGAAACACACATCTATAATGTGTGGCTCATTTTTGTAGGACACTCACACATTAAAAACCCTGCGTGAAAATGTAGTGTATTGATTTATATGTATTAATCTGTTATGTATATATTACTACTATAATGTATATTATAATATATATTACTTGTAAATGTTGTTATATATTTTAGTGTCAAAATCGAATCACTTGACCATTGTCTAAATTCGCTAGGATTATAACTACGCGTGATGAGGAACTGTTTTTCGGACCCTGTGATTATCCATATTAGTGGCACCCAACTCAAGCAAGTCAGCAGCTTCGTCTATCTCGGACAGCAGGTACCCATAGATGGAAGCATGCATGATGAAATTGCTCGAAGTACAAAGCTGGGATGGAGTGCTTTCGGACGTCTGAATAGTATCTTCAAGAGTGACCTACCATTATGTCTTAAGCTTGGGGTGTTCAACCAATGTGTGCTACCCGTGCTCACGAATGGCTGCGAGACACAGTCGCACAGCGAGGCATGGAGAGGTGTATGTTGGGCATCACGCGAAAGGACCGTAAGAGAAACGAATGGGTTAGGAAGCAGACAGGAGTACGCAATGTAATAGACGTTGCCAAACAGCTGAAATGGAGATGGGCGGGGCACATTTCTCGCCGAAAGGACGGCAGCTGGACAAATGCCATCATCCAGTGGTACCCAAGGGGTGGGAAACGGCCACAGGGTCGCCTTAAAAGCCGCTGGATTGACGAACTGGTAAAGTTCGGTTGAAATACGTGGCAGCGAACGACACAGGATAGAGAGAGTTGAAAGAAGCTTGGGGAGGCCTTCATCCACCAGTGGATTGACCGATGATGATGATAACTACGCCATTGAGAACTGTTCAAATAATATTAAATAGATAACACTCAGTGACATTATTGATAACACTAGTAACAATATTTTATTGTTTAATATGGGGAAAAATTTCTATTACCCCATTGCGTCTTGTCACTTTCGTTATAAATCATTTATCAGTTTCTGCCTCTTTATTGATTGATATCCGTTACTTTTTATTAAACTGTCCTCAACTGATGTCGTCCAAGGCATACCTTACCACTTTTAGGAAGCGTTTGACATACCTCTTGAAGACCAGGCTCAAATCAAAATATTCACATTGATAGTGCCTGATAACTCCTTATAGCGAATGGTGAATCCAAGCTCATTGATTTTATCCCATAAATATTTAACACATCAATATATCATGCGTTTTTTAAAAATGTCTTCATCCCAAAATGATATAGGTAGAAATTGTTCCCATTTATTTTATTTTGGATTTCTTATTCCAGATCTAGTGTCTAGATACATACTGAATGCCCATTATATGCAAATTTTAAACCCATTTCGAAAATAAAGGATATAACGAAATACGTTCACTAAAGTTTCACAATAAAAAATAACAGTGCAGTGCTTATAATATTAAATGGTTTTCTGTTTATCGGTGGCGAGTAGAGGTGAGTTGGAAATACTATCACCAGTTTGCGTACTCAAGTTTCGGATGAAACTACCCATACTCAGTATGCGTGACCCAATAAACTTATTCCAAAAAACATCATCGCGAGTCGCCGTTCTGTGCACTCGCCAGTTGGCAGACTTTCAACACTATTGACATTAAATGCGCGCGAACGAAATAGCACTTGAATATAAGTATATTTTTATTTATTAGTCTATTGCGTTCGAATGTCATAAATTTTGTATCGCAGCACAGTGGTAAGATGACGCACAGGTTTAGGCTTGTTATATGACCGCTCAAAACATGTTTTAGTTTCAGTTGAGTATGAAACTTTTACGCACGCCAAACGCTCTATTTAGTATTTAGTAAGTATTTTGGAACAAGTTTCTATACTAAGTATTTTTTATACTGGTAGTAAGTATACTTAGTCTTCAAAATCGACCAGTTTTCCCATCTCTAGTGGCGAGGCCTCTTTACTAATACCAAACAGTTGTTTAGCTTAGCATGTATAGGGTTTCTATATTTAGTGATTGCAATACCGAATGAAAATACTAATACCGGTATCTCCAATTTAATACCGGTAAGTATCAATCAGTGGTCAAGTGAGGAGGTAAGCTGTTAAGATCCGACATAAATGGAGCACACTAAACTTTATCAGTCATACGTATTTGTTTTCATTGAACTAAGACTACAATTTACAGATGGCGTTGGTTAATTTTCAAAACTCAAATAAACCCTGCGAAAACTAAACCATAATAGATAATAGTCAAAAAACACTCTATCTATAAAATTTGTAAAATTGTGCCATTAAATCTTATATCATTATTTCAGATATATCATAGATAGGTACTTACAAGAATATTTTTTATCGACTATAGTTTGGTATAGACAAGGCTTAAAGCTATACTTCAGCTAGGGCACGCCCTAAAACGATCGTAACTACGGGACGCGAAGATTGTGCAAATGACGCGTGCAGAACAAAACATAATTTGTCATAAAAAAATCAACATGCGTCTATTTAAACTTATGTTTGTTGTTCTATTACTATTAATAACAATATATTCATTGACATGTTTTCTTTTTCAAGTAAATGGGTAACGTTTTTTAGTCATCTTTACACGATTTAAGAATTAATTCCCCCGTCTTCATCACAAAACAAATTGACGTGTTCACAGCTCGACTCTTGCTCTCCGATTGCCAGCCAGTCAGAAATGTTGTCGCACCTATAGTTAAAAATTATTAAAAAAAAAAAAAAAAAAAAAAAAAACAAACCAACACCATCTTTAATATTTTATGTATTCTTAATTCAACGAAAACATATCGGATCGGCCATAGCATATCTAAAATACTATGGTTTGGTTTAGGCAGGGCTTAATTAAATTATAAAAACAAACCAGCACCAATCGCAAATTGTATTCTTAGTTCAATGAAAACATATACCTAAGTATGACTGTCAAAGTTAAGTGTGCACTATTTAGTATTTATGTCGGGTCTCCACCCTTTGCCATTGTATTTTATAGGTGCATAAAGAAGAATTAATAATTAACTCGGTCATTTTTGTTTTTGAAAATAATTGACGCCACTGCGCAGTGTGTAAATGTTTAAGTTAAACATAAAGGAATATGCATATTAGATGGTGCATTTTATAGAGATACCCTAATAAATGTGTCATTTAAAAAAAACACACCTGAACAAAATTGTATCGAATTTATTCAAAGCCATCCCATGGATATTATTATAAAAATATTGAATTTATTTATTGGTCATGGAAAAATAATGCTTCTTTTTATCCATTATGTATCAATTTAGTTCATTCTTCGTCTTCTTGGATTAACAGCTTATGTCGTGGAATATTTTTCGTCAAGATTTCATGGCTGAGAATCGTAATGCATAGAATGGAAGCCAATTAGAAGCTATTGAAAGTTCACTACTGGAACTAGGTGGTGAACGATAACAAAAGATCCGTCGGACCACCGCCATCTTCAGATTAATAAAGCCTGAGCATAACTTTTTGCACAAGCAACGAGTGGTCCACTACCATACTATTTATTGATAACATACTTGCAAGCAGAGTTTGGCATTCTATAATGACGGAAGAGTATAAATAAGTTATTAGTTATTGTTGTTTAGAATCGACTGTCACATTGACAAACGTCCTAGTGTATTACGATATTATTAAACACAGAAGAAGCTTAGTTACTTTGATCGTCACTTCCAATCATTAATAACACATAATCACAAAATCAGATGAACTCCAAGGTCTCCAAGAAACGTTAAGTGAGTATGAGCACTCTATAGACAATGACAGATAATGACAGGTCATCCATAGACAACTACAGGGGCGAAAAGTAGGACAATTCGTGTAATGCATCGGCTTCCTTCTTCAGTGGGGAATGGTCGGACGGAATTTGATGCAGAAAGTACAGAACCGGGTAGAGGTAAAGGAAAATGTGTAGGCATATGGGTGGCTCAAAATAATTATGGATCAAGTCCATTAAAATGGATCCTGAGATATTTGTACCTAAAGTTAAAACTCTTTTTGTAAAATTCAGGAATGTTTTCACTGTATACGGTGACGTCCCTAGATAAAATGCCGCCCCTAGGCAGCGCCAAAATGCCGTCCCATGTTTTTATACAGTATTTTATCATCCTTTCATTAGTCCAATATCTAAGAAAAAATGTGTTGTATGGATACATTACTAACAAAATATCGGACTGTAATTATTCGCAAATCTGCACGTGTCGTTTCTGGTCACCAAGGACGTCGAAGGGCAACGGAAGTAAACTAAACATCGCAAACTCGACAAAACCGGTGAGCTGATTTTTTTTGAATAGAAAGATAATTTCGTTATTATTAAGTTTATCTTGCTATTTCTATAATATATTACAAATGATTCTCCTCGACTTGCCGCCCTTCGAGAAACTGCCGCCCCAAGCGATGCTCAATATGCCTACCCCAGGCCTACCCCCACGGGACTTCACTGACTGTATATACCTACTTACCTTATTTTGATAGTAGGTACATGGATAAATTCAAATATATAGTCGAAACATAAAGTATATTCAGGCTTTATTAATATTAGCAAATGGGGGGACATGCTCGTCGTAGGTCAAAATTGAGTTTTTATTGTATTTTCAAACCATGATCCTGGACACTCATTAAACGTTGTTGATAATCTATTTATATAATTTTGAAGCCTTATTATCCTTTATATTTATTGTAAACATTTCATGACTGCATAAAGTATTTTTGTTACATAAAATAGTATTCTTTTAAACCTCTCGCTCTAATGTTTTAGAATATAGTCATATTTCGGTACATGAATGTGCAGTGGTGTTAAGATTTTTTACATTTATTAATTTTTAAACGCATTTATAAAACCATTAGACCATTTAAAAAAAAAATCGGTTAGGTACATGTTCAAACACGCGCGTTAACATAATTTTACTCCCTACTTTAATTATAGTTTGTCAATTTATGGCTACGGCCAATTTGATGTCTTATCAATACTAGTATTGCCATTTATGCGGAAATTTGTATAGCTACGATTGTGATATTAACACACAATATAGAAATCTATTTTATCTAGCCACTGAAACAAAAAAATCGAATTTTATGAAAATTTGACTTGATCCATAATTATAGTGAACCACCCATAGGTATGTCCAGCAAATCCGGAGGGACTTCTTCTTTATTCGATTTTGCCATATATACTCATCCTCACGCAAGTGGAATATGTCAATGTCAGAAGTGATTTGGTTAAACAGAGTTATTGCCCTCCCAATTGGCATTAGCAATGGCAGGTTAATTCTGCACCTTGGGAGAACAAACAACTGATGCTCCCGATTTCTAAGATAGCTATCAGGGGGACACAGGTCAATACTAACTAGAATGGCAGAAATCTCATTTTCAACGCCTATCAGTCGGAAAAAATACGTGGTCAAATATAAATATCGTCTAGTGTTTAAGCTGAAGTCTGTAAGTATACATAAGGAAACCATTTGGATAAAGCCACGGATAGTATCCATACAACCTCAAGTAAAGGAGTCTAAAAAAATCTTATGTACTCGCTCTACCATAAGGTTGTATTTCAACTGATGCGGGGCCCATACAATCGACCCACTCTCAAGCAGGCTTCTAACTAATGAGTTATAGAGAATTTGTATTACTGTAACATCCGAAAAAACCCAGGAAGTACGCAAGACGAAGCTTAACATTTGTAGTGCGTTTTTAAAAATGACAGCCATTTGACCATTGACTCCTAAATATGTGTCCAGAAACTTTTACGTATGCAGTTTGACGTATCACACTTCATCGTGAAATGTTGTACCTATCGGAAGTATATGACCGTATATTAAAGACCGTTCAACCTCTTTGGGTTGTATAGTACTGACATAAAATTCATGTCTAAATAAAACACGGTTCTTGTTGGTTAAGACTTTACAGGGAGCCAGCTGCAAACAAATTTTGAAAATAGTCGATATACTGAATTATTTGTTAGGTTAGGTTAGGTTTTCATTCTTGAATTCATGAATTTTGCCAAAATCAGCTAATAAAATTGAATTAATGTTCATATTGAATCAATCGAATAAAATTGGAGACTGTATAGTTTACTTCATGCGTTCATATCTTTCCGATAATAAAGCTCACGCGAACTATGCCAAGGGTAAATGTTTTACGCACAATTTACATGTAACGCAAGCACAATGCCAAGATCCCTTACAGATGGTAGTGGTAACTAGTAGAACACCCTTAGTCATGGACCCCACATTCTGAAGCCCCCAGGCCAGGATCTTTGGTGGCCCCCCTACCTATCGCTAAGGTTAAATCTACAGTGGTGTTTTCCAAACGGAGTTCTAGGACAAATAAAATTCAGTGTATTTTAGCGATTTTTAACATATTGAATTATAGAGTTGTCGACTATCTACGCACAACCATATATTTTAAAATGGTAATAACCCAAAAGTAAAATATTAGAGCTAATTTAATATCTTTGTTTATCTCATTTATCTGGTCGACCCTCCACGCCGGGTCCCCCCTGAGCCCGGCCCCCTAGGCTAGAGCCATGTCAACCCTGCCCTTAGCCCTTAGTTATACCCAATGACATTAATATGGACGAAGCATCTGGCATCATAATCTGTTCTAACGCCATTACAATAAAGGTGATATTGCTATAAATTCACGATGCTTTTTGTCGGTCTGCCGAATGATTCGGTTCGAACGAGTTCGTTCAAATGAATGCGTGATATTGCATATTGGAAATTGCGTGACGTTTACCATACAGGTGCGAATGTCGCTATGCGCGAAGTTACTTGCTAGCTACTGTATTGAGCGCGTTGTCCATTAATAATGTGATTGGTTATACCTGTAAAGTGCTCAAAGTGCATAGTGTCTGAGTATAGGAAATGTATTTGTAAAAGTGCGGTATTCCGTGTTTGAAGCGACGAGTACTAATGGGCAGAGTAAAAATGTGGAAGTCAGTGACAAATGCTAGATTTTCTTAAGGTGATACATCAGTGAAACGGAAAATAATTTTCAACTATAGGTGCGATTAAAATTTTCGACTCGCTCGCATTCTGAGAGAGAACGTCGAGCTGGAAATACTTTGTTTCGTGATGGCGACGGGCGTATTAATTCTTAAATCGTGTAAAGATGACTAAAAACGTTACCCATTTACTTTAAAAAGAAAACATGTCAATGAATATATTATTATTGTTACTAATAGAACACGTTAAAGTGCCCAGCTCCACCCGTCATATATGCACAACCGTGGATATGCACGGCCGCTTTCTATGACGCTTTAAACGTGTCTGAAAGAAGTGATTTTAAGTGCTCATTCCGTCCGGAGACGGAGCCGCACGGGACTGATGCTGCAACCATGCACCGTAGTGCTTAAAGAAGAAAGTTAAGAAAAAAAAATCTGTTTTTGGACTGGCTCTGCTGTCCGCGCTTTGTGTACCCGCATACTGAAACAATAAACAGAACATAAAATGGACGTATGTTGGATTTATATGACAAATTATATTTCGTTTGGCATGCGTCATTTGCACCCGCGACCCGCAATCCGCGCATCGCCTAGCCACGATCGTTTTAGACCGTGCCTCAACTGAGGTACAACCTTAACCCCGCTGTTTTAAAAAACAATAAAAATATTATGAATACTCTGACCATTTTTGATGTGCCCACCTGGTTCGATTAATAATAGTAAGCACTTAGGTATATCTCAGTAATTGAATTATTATCAATATTTAATATTGATACAGTTGTATGACAAGTAATTATTAGTGAATGTCTATTTACTTAGTTGCAGTTTTTTGAACGTACAAGCCGTAATAAAGAAATTTCATAATTTTGATATTGTCAAAATGTAATTCACAAGACGAGGTGGCCGAGTGGTTAAGGCGTTGGACTGCTAATCCAATGTGCTCTGCACGCGTGGGTTCGAATCCCATCCTCGTCGATTCACATGTTTTTTTTTATTATTTTACCTACGTATTTTTTTAAAATTATCTTAGCTATCATGCTTTTACACCGTAGGAATACTCAGTAGATAACAGTGGCGAATGTTGGAGTTAAGCTGTTAAGATTCGACATAAATAGTGCACACTAAACATTGACAGTTAAGTTACACTTGTTTGTTTTCGTTGAAATAAAACTACAATGTGTAGAAGTGTTTGTTATTTTTTTTTATAATTATTTCAATGCCTGCATAATCTAAGCACAACCGTGGATATGCACGGCCGCTTTCTATGACGCTTTAAACGTGTCTGAAAGAAGTGGTTTTAAGTGCTCATTCCGTCCCGAGACGGAGCCGCACGGGACTGATGCTGCAACCATGCACCGTAGTGCTTAAAGAAGAAAGTTAAGAAAAAAAAAATCTGTTTTTGGACTGGCTCTGCTGTCCGCGCTTTGTGTACCCGCATACTGAAACAATGAACAGAATATAAAATATTTCTAAACTTCTCTATTATGGTTTAGTTAGACAGGGTTTAATGAATTTTTAAAAGCTAACCAACAACATTTTTGAAATAATATGTATTCTTAATTCAACAAAAACAAATAAGTAGGTACTGATGACTGAAAAAGTGTGCACTATTTTTGTTGGATCGTTCTGTAATTTGTACCTACTCTTCAATGAAAACATACAAATATGACTGACAATGTTTAGAATGCACTATTTATGTCGGATCTTAGCAGCCTACCTCCACCCCTCGCCACTGGCAGATAATTAAATGAACTTTATTTATTAAAATGCATTGTGCATTAAAAATTCTTGTGTTTGGCTCATTACCGACTAGATGGCGCTGTATCGGCTTTATCCGCTTGTGTTCGGCAGCACGAACATATCCGAATTTTACCGACATGTCTATCAACTTAAATTTTCACCGTCAATAAGAGATAGCCGCCGATAACTGTTTCGTTTATGGAATACCTTCCGTGTTAATTTGGACCAATGAAAATATCGGAAACGTGCTAAAGTGAAAACCGTTAAGAGCATACTTCAGTGAAACGGCAAATAATTTTCAACTATAGGTACGACGAAATTTTTGACTGGTTGCCAATCGGAGAGCGAAAGTCGAGCTGTGAACACGTCAAACTGTTTTGTGATGGCGTCGGTGGAATTAATTCTTAAATCTTGTCATCATCATCATCAGGGGCGCGACAACCCGGTGTGGGTCCTGGCATCTTCCAACAGCTCCCTCCACCTGTCCTTATCCAGTGTGGCCGCTTTCCAATTTGGTACCCCCAGAATACGGCAGTCACTGGCAGCTCCATCCAACCAGCGAATCTTTGGCCTCCCTCTTCTTCTACGTCCTATTGGATTGCTGGACATCACTTTCAGGACGTTCAGGGCTCGTTCATTTCGCAGAGTTAATGTCAAGGTTTCGGATGCCTAGATGAGCACTGGCTTTACAAGTGTCTTGTAAAGAGTGCTTTTAGTTCGGCGAGATAGTATGCGGGACTTAAAATGTCTTAACAGGCCAAAGTAGCATTTATTCGCAGACATGATTCTCTTGTTGATTTCTTCTGTAATATCATTATGTCGAGTTACAAGAGATCCAAGGTATATGAAACTGTCAACCGTACCAAACTTGTATGCACCAATATCTAACTTTGGTGCGACTTCTCGTGGTGTGATATAGACAGGCATGTATTTAGTTTTTGCCTCGTTTATTTGTAAACCCATTCTTTTGGCAGTGCTGTGAATGCCTTTTTCAGTGCCAATTCTGATATGGCAATGATGTCGATATCGACGGGGGAATTAATTCTTAAATCTTGTAAAGATGACTAAAAACGTTACACATTTACTTGAAAAAGAAAACATGTCAATGAATATATTATTATTATTATTATTACAAATAGAACAATAAACAGAGCACTAAATTGACGCAATTGACGTTTGCACAATCTTCGCGTCGCGCAGTCACGATCGTTTTAGACCGTGCTCCAGCTGAAGTATAAAATAGCCTTAAGAATAGACCTGCTGTCATCATTTGGCGCTTCACAAAAATCCCAAATAATTTTACCCTATCCAAAAATACTTACCAATGCAAGGACTCATTTTAGCATGCCTTTGTGCAAATATAGGGGGCGTTTTATATGTCAAGTGCACTGATAGACTACTTGCTTGTTTGCTTTTGCAACCGACAACCAGCTGTTTTTGTCAATGCAACAATAACTATTAGGGTGGGAAAACGCATCGGTCGAGTAATTTGAAAATCGAACATGATTTGACTTACACTTTACTAAGTAATAAAAGAAAAGGTTGTATTTACCTATTGGTACCTGTTATATACCTATTGACAATGTAGTTATCTTTGGCGGGGCTTAAATCACCCGGATACCCAACGTGTAATGTGTAAACCGATTTTGACGTCTCTAATAAAAAATAAACAATAATCGCCATTGGTGATTGATTATAAGCAGAGCATTGGAGCGGACCCTTTTTTGAATTGATCCGCTTCAGTTCCAGCTCCAGCTGCGCTCCGGGACCTAATACTTGCTCCAGCTCCGCTCCATGGTCTGCTCCGCTCTGGGTAAAAAAGTTTTAATCTGTTGCATCATCATAAATCATTAATTCGATAGAAATATCAAAGTTATTGAGCCCTTGATCGTTTCCACGCGGACGGCACACCCGTTTGTGCCCTCATTAATTGGCCATTCGATATATTTAGCATGTTATTTAAATGTGGTAATTAAATAGTAATTAAATGCTCCGCTATCAACAAGTTAATAGGAGACAATATAATAATATTTTTCAAAATGTTTCATATTATCATTATGTTTGCTGCTCAGTGGGTCTATTCTATGCTTATCGACCGCTAAAGTGATAAAGTGAAAAATATTATCAAACTTAGGGTAGGTTTGTATCAAAATATTAGCACTTATTGTAACAATTACACGAAGCCGGTTTTTATTGTTGCAATAAGTGCTATATTTTAACAGCACCTATCTTGCTGCTGTTAAAATATCGCACTTATTGCAACAATAAAAACCGGCTTCGTGTAATTGTTACAATAAGTGCTAATATTTTGATACAAACCTACCCTAAGTTTGATACTATTTATCAATTTAGTGTTCGATAAGTATAGAATAGACCCACATGGATGTACAACTTCTTTTTTCATTTATCGAAATCAAAAATATTTGTTGTTTGGAGATATCGTGATTGGTAGTTTGATTATAATTAGAAGTCAAGGGATTTTTATAAGCGCAGCCTTAGACAATTTATCGATAAATGAGAATTCTCAAATATTCGGAATAAGTATTGTATTATTATGTGTATAGTACAAATGTTTAAAAAAATAAGTAAGTAAGTAGTTTTAAAATAATCGTCATTTCAAATTCCTGACTGCAAATCGTCTCTCATTATTTGACTCTTCAGTCAAAAAAGTGAGGTTATATATTATCACTCAGCAGTGTTGCCATATTAAAAATAATTCCAGTGTTGCAAAGTATCAAAATATATCTACTATTTTCATTAGATTTTAGGAAGAAAATTTCATAATTAAAAAAACAACCGGAGCAGTGGAGGCACTACAAATTTTTGGTGCTCCTTCTCCGCTCCTGCTCCTGCTCCTGCTGCGAATTAAGAATATATAGGTACCTATTACAGATGCTGTTGGTTATTTTTTTTCATAAAGTCCTGCCTCCATCAAAACATAATCAATAAAACATATTCTTATATCTATAAAATATTTTTTGACTATTATCTACTATTAAGGAGGTAGGCTATTATGATTCGACATAAGTAGTGCACATTCAACTTTGTCAGTCATACTTCTTTGTTTTCATAGAACTAAGGATACAATTTGCAGATGGTGCTGTTGAGTTTTTAAAATAGAATAAAACCATGTCTAAACCAAACCATAATTGTTTAGGTAAGCTATGGGCGATCCGACAAAAATAGTGCACACTTTTTCAGCAAGACGTCATATTTGTTTTCATTGAACTAGAGATACAATTTGCAGATGGTGCTGGTGAGTTTTTAAAATAGAATTAAACCCTGCCTAAACCAAACCATAATTGTTTAGGTAAGCTATGGGCGATCCGACAAAAATAGTGGACACTTTTTCAGCAAGACTTATTTGTTTTCGTTGAATTAGGAATAGGTTGTACATAATAATATTACAGATGGTGTTGTTAGTTTTTTTTAAATTTCATTAAACCTTCGTGAGCCTAATACTACAAGGTCCTAAATGTTCGTCCTTGAAAAAACAAACCCAACAAAGAAGTAGTATTCTAAGTTACCTCATTGTTACTTTTTTTCTCCAAGGACAAACACTTAGAACCTTGTAGTTCTCCACTCGCGCCTTGTGTATACCAAACCATAATCGATAAAAAATATTCTTATATAAAATATTTTTTTACTATTATCTACTATGGCCTGGAGCAGGGCTTAATTGAATTTAAAAAAACTAGCAAACACTATCTACATATTGTAGTCTTGTAGTCTCAATGAAAACCAATATTACCTAATAGATTTAAGTTTTGTACTAT
This sequence comes from Rhyacophila brunnea, assembly GCF_057557595.1. Classification (NCBI taxonomy): domain Eukaryota; kingdom Metazoa; phylum Arthropoda; class Insecta; order Trichoptera; family Rhyacophilidae; genus Rhyacophila; species Rhyacophila brunnea. Next base: position 8,544,497 of record NW_028232904.1, on the reverse strand, counting down.
TCCATTTGAGTCGTTTTTTGCGACACGGGTTTCGCCTTTAGGCATCTTCAAGTACTGTGTACACTCTCCAAAAGGCAAACACACACTGATGAAAACGACTCAAATGGAACAGTAAAAAACTTAAATCCGTTAGTATTTAAATTCTAATTCCATCAAGTACCCTCGGTCGATAGTATTAATATTAAAAAAAAATACGTTTGACTGTCAAAGCTTAGTGTGCAGTTATTATGTCAGATCTTAACAGTCTACTTCCACCCTTTGCCACTGCTATGTCCATTAAGTAAGTCAATGCGCGGTGCCACCTCACCCTCGTGTTATGACGTGTATAGACGAAGCGGAATCGCAGGGGCGTGGTCCGCAGTGTCAAGTGCATGTTGGGCATTACGCACACTGCACATTTTCGATTCATCGTTATCATTGTTGTCATTATTATTATTTATTGCTGCCCCGCTCAATTTGAACCCGGGAAATCGAGAGAGTCCACGTGGCGCGCACGTGGCAATGTCAGTCGATAAATATCACGATTTTGAACTATGTAGCTATGTTTATAATATTAGGCAGATAAAACACTTTGGTACCATATAGCTAAATTTCATGATTGTTTATAATAGGAAAGAAACAATAGGTACAAACAATATATCATGGAAAGGGGTTGTACCACTGAACAGATTAATAAAATAAAATATGAAAATTGGTCGCCATGGACCAAGGGCTTAAAGCCGATTGCAGTTTATTATTGTATGATTATGACGGTCATCCCATAAACTCCAAGAAATAGGTATACAATATAAATTCATTCTTTTTTTACATACAGTGAATTTAACAAATTATAAATCTAAAACATTCACAACATATGTAGGTATATTCAAAAGCAAAGAAATAGTATATTGCAACAATATAACAAAAACAAATAAATAGATGCCGGGTCCACACTGGCAACATGTCGCGCGATAACCTCGTTAACTTTTACGATAAGTATGATAATTATCGTACAATTTAACGAGCTTGTCGCCCGACATATTTCCAGTGTGGACCCGACATTAAGCGTTGGACTATCACGCCGTGGGTCCCAGGTTCGAATCCTGGGTCTGGCAAGTAGATACACATATTGTTTTTCAATTTGTGTGTGAGTCAGGGTATGGACCTCATAGGTTGAGCAAGTGGCTGACATCCATTTCTCGTAAAAACAAAAATCTGTGGATTGATTGGATATGGTCGAAAAAAAATACAAAAATTATAAAGTAGATACATGGAAGTACATATGTACCTACATCGAGTTAGCTAAGTAGAACCTATTTTAGGAATTTATAAAACAACACCCAGCTATATCTACTCATCCTCACGTAGGTGGAATATATCATCTTCCGAAGCAATTTGGTAGGAATAGGGTTATTGGCCTCCCAATTGAAATCACCAATAATTACAGGTACCTAAGTTCTACACTTTGGGAAAACAAACACCTGATGCTCCCGATTTTTAAGATAGTTATCAGGGACACACAGGTCAATACTACCAAGAATGGCAGAATTCTCATTATAAATATCGTCTATTGTTTAAGCTACCTACAATATATAAGCATATCTAAGAGGAATTCAGTTGGATAAAGCTACGGTTAGTATCCATACAACTGCAAGTAAAGGAGTCGGTACATATTATAAATTATATACCTACATCTTTCATTGTAGGTTTCGTCGAGGTAAAATTGTTATTTTTTTTTTTATTTATTTAAGAAAACAAAACATTGTGGACATAACAAATAAAAATTCAGGACCTTTACAACATGATAATATCATTATATATATTATCATTATATAAATAATAAATATTATTTACATTATAACAATAATATAAATAGTCTCATTTTGAGAAAGGCACTCCTTGCGATCTCAATTTTAGTTTTTATTTCCTGAGACTGGTCCCATTTCTCATTGGCCCATATTAGATAGAATATAATAGTATATAATAGAATAGAAGGAGAATAATAATAATAATAAATATAAAACATTAACAATTGTATACAATACAATAAAGTTTCAAAAACAAAACGCAAAGTACCAACATTATTGAACATGTTTATGGCTTTAGGGAGCGCATTTACTTATCTTGCACCACAGCTAATGGTTCAAATAGACTATATGACGATCGGGCACATGAGTCGCATCGGCATACCGCACGGTGTCGGAAGAAGCCGTCTTGGTGCTCACTGCAATTCCGCCTATTGACCTGCTAGCACACGAAAGGCAAGCGGTGTACAACGGGACGCAGAAGGCTGAAGCCAGAGAGCTGACCATGCATAAGTGGCAAGAAAGGTGGAATACATCCGCAAAAGGCAGGTGGACGCATAGACTCGTCGGTGACCTCAAAGCATGGTGCCAGAGAAAACACGGCGAGTTAAGCTACCACCTGACACAAATGCTCACGGGACACGGATGCTTCGGAACTTACCTACACAGAATAGGTAAGGAAGCTACCTGTGAGTGCCATCAGTGCGGCGGATGTACTGAGGATGATGCGAATCACACGCTTTTTGACTGCCCAGCATGGCAAGAGTTGAGAGCCACCTTGAAATGCAAGACAGGTGAACAGGAGCTCTCGCCGACGAACATGGTCTCCTCTATGCTGGGGAGTAGCGATGCATGGTCAGCATGGTCTAAGTTTGCATCGTGCGTGCTGAGCGAAAAAGAAGAGGACGAAAGATCCCGGCGAGGATTAAACGTGGCCTGAAATAGGACGAAGACATAGCTGCCACCCTGAAGTAATGCTTACCAGCGGATTCCGGGGTGGCAGCTGAGAAGAGGAGGGGGGTTTTAGTGGGTAAAAATCCCACACTATCACCAGCCAGTTGCCGTTATGTAGTTGTTGGTGGTGTCTTACGAAGATTTCCCCCCGCCGGAAAAAAAAAATATGCTAAGAGCTATTTAGTGTCTATGATCATATCTATGCCATTCTGACATATTATACATACATAACGCCAACATGTCAACGCCGACGGGTTTTTTGGCATTTGTATGACCGATCGTCATAGAGTCTATTTGAGCCATAATGGTGCCTGATAGGCTTGACTCGAGGAAACAGTTCTGACCCAGAATAAGTCATGGCTACTACCACGTAGGTAATTGACAGGCGCATATAAATTTAAATCCTTTCGGACGCCAGGATTAGAAACCATCACTCGTGATAGCAGGCTAGAATGTTTCAAGAGCGGAAGTGACCTACGAGATTCAAGAGAGTGAAAAGTGAGCATGCCTTATAGAAAGGCAGTCGGAAAGTAATCGTTTAACGAATTATTAAAAGGAAAATAGTTATATGTCTTAAAATAAAGACATCGATGAAATGTCTTTTAGAGGGAATCTCAAAATCAGCCAGTGCCCTCGTAAACATAATAATATATTAATATCATCATCATCATCAGCCGGGGTCAATCCACTGCTGGATGAAGGCCTCCCCAAGCTTTTTCCAACTGTCTCGATCCTGTGTCGTTCGCCGCCACGTATTACCGCCGAAATTTACCAGTTCGTCAATCCAGCGGCTTTTAGGGCGACACTGTGGCCGTTTTGTGCCCCTTGGGTACCACTGGATGACGGCATTTGTCCAGCGGCCGTCCTTTCGGTGAGCAATGTGCCCCGCCCATCTCCATTTCAGCTGTTTGGCAACGTCTATTACATCGCGTACTCCTGTCTGCTTCCTAACCCATTCGTTTCTCTTACGGTCCTTTCGCCTTCCGCCCAACATACACCTCTCCATGCCTCGCTGTGCGACTCTTAGCCTTTGGACATCTCTCGTGTTGAGGGTCCACGTCTCGCAGTCATACGTGAGCACGGGTAGAACACATTGGTCGAAAACCCTACGCTTAAGACTCAATGGTAGGTCACTCTTGAAGATACTATTCAGACGTCCGAAAGCACTCCATCCCAGCTTTGTTCTTCGAGCAATTTCATCGTGCATGCTTCCGTCTATGGACACCTGCTGTCCGAGATAGACGTAGCTGCTGACTGCTTGAGTTGGGTGCCAGAAATACAGATAATCGCAGGGTCCGAAAAACAGTTCCTCATCACTTTTGTCTTTGAGACGTTTATCTTTAGGCCGACCGTTTGCCTAACATCCGCGAGTTCTTGCAATATATTAATATTCCAAAGTTAATTGAGACATTTAGAAGATTCAACATTCAACCGATCTTTAATTCCTTCCGATTAATCTCTCTTTTCCTTTCTACACATTAAATATTGTGAACCTACTCGTACTAAACGTGGTGAAATTTGTTCAAACCGCCATTCGTTCGATATATACAAATTTATTTTCGAATAAGTATGTTGGGAGCTTTTTGACTGGCGCACGGCGGTTGGTTTATGAATTATTAAAATAAACTTTTTCGCGACATTTTTTGATAGTGGCGCCTGTTTCATTTTAGAAAATGTCTAGGTATACTGCATGGCGCCAGAGTTTTCGAAAACTCACCAATTTACAAACTGTCCCAAACACAATATTATTATAAATTCTAAGTTTTGTACTATTCCATTTGAGTAGTTTTTCGCGACTCGGTTTCGCCTTTCGGCATCTTCGGGCGCTATATGCACTCACCAAAAGGCAACCTAGTATATTGATGAAAAAACTAAATATTGAATATCCCGTATCTGCTGTTTATAGTACACACGTGTTGTAACTATATAGCATGCCAATAACCCGTAACGTAAAAAGTGGTAAAGCAAAGCACAAAACGCACAATAAAATGTGAGGTACAGTTCGGTTATGAGGAATACATCGGAAAACACATTTTGAAAATACCCGATATACTGGATTATTTGTTAGTTTGGGTTAGTTTAGGTTAGTTTAGGTTGGGTTATGTTAGGTTAGGTTTTTTTTAAATTATTAATAACCATGTCCTTGCTTTTTCGTACAAGGTGATTGTTAGTAATTTTTGAACAATCACAAACACCCAGGCTTTGAGAAAAACACATAAATATTGTGTGTCCTAACCGGGAATCGAACCCAGGAACTCGCGGGTGGAAGGCAAGCGCCTTACGTACTGCACCACGAGAGCCGTCGTTTAGGTTAGGCTAGGTTTGGTAAGGTTAGGTTAACCTAACAAATAATCCAGTATATCGGCTATTTTCAAAATGTGTTTGCCGCTGTATTCCTCATAACCGAATATTTATATAATTTATTTTATGAAGATAAACATCCAAAATTGTTATATTACTTACCGTTTTACCTTTTGAATAATTCGAAAGTTACATTTTGAAGCTGAATTCAACACACGTCATGCAACGCGCTTGACAGCTTAGAGCTAGATTCCTGCAATGTTCAGTTCAATTACTAAAATGGCTGTATTATTTTTGTTAACATAACTACAGATACGGGAATTTCGCAGTCGATGGGCAGTATTTTTGTTGTTTTGAGTAGATACGTCAAAAAGTCATTTTCGTTATAATGGGTGTTTTTTTTAGAGGTATAGAACTTTAAGCTGGCAGCACTTTTTTAATTGGCGGCCATTTTGTCAGCTGTTGATTGTGGGTGATTTATGTTTAGTTTGGTTTGGCATTTCAACATGAATAGACTGACGCCTGAACAACGCTTCCAAATTGTGAAAATTTATTTTAAAACAAGATTGCCGTTGATCCCGATTTTCATAAGCGAATTTTGTTTAGCGATGAAGCTCACTTTTGGTTGAATGGATACGTCATTAAACAAAACTGCCGTATTTGGAGTGATGATAATCCTCAAGTGTATGTTGAGACACCGTTACATCCAGAAAAATTGACTGTTTGGTGTGCTTTATGGGCTGGTGGAATAATTAGTCCGTACTTCTTTAAAAACGATGCTGGCCAGAACGTTACAGCCAATGGTGACCGCTATAGAGCCATGATTACTGACTTTTTCGTTCATCAATTGAACAACCATGATGTGCAGGAGCTGTGGTTTCAACAAGACAGTACAACATGTCACACAGCTCGTGCCACAATTGATTTATTGAAGGAAACGTTTGGTAACCGCATAGTTTCACGTTTCGGACCCGTGAATTGGCCTCCAAGATCGTGCGATTTAACGCCGCTTGACTATTTTCTGTGGGGATATGTAAAATCGCTAGTCTACGTCGATAAGCCCGAAACGATTGACCACTTGGAGGACAACATTCGCCGCGTTATTGCCGATATACGGCCACAAATGTTGGAAAAAGTCATCGAAAATTGGACCTCCAGATTAGACTACGTCCGAGCCAGCGGTGGCGGTCATATGCCAGAAGTCATATTTAAATTATAATGCCAGAAGAGCATCTTTTGAATAAAATAAATTTCATGTCAATATAAAAAGTCATCTTTGTTTTATTCCATTTCAAAGTTATATACCTCTAAAAAAACACCCTTTATATGTCAGATACGGTGTATTAACATTAGACCATCGCTATATAAATAAAGTTATATTAAGATATCATGGGGGGTCGTTTAAGCCTTTAAACGAAAAAAAGATGCAGAAGCACTGTTAAGTATTCAAACAAACAAAATTATTTAAATTTTTAATTACTTATTCTGTTTTTCGATAAAAAACGATTCCTAGATTTTAAAATTCTGAATTCATGGACATGTTTCGATTTTAGAATAGCATAATAAACTCGCTCTAATGTCGATATATCTAACTGTTATAAGAATTCGGCAAATAAATTTAATCTTCTTTGTAGGTACGAGTATATAGGCACCTACCATCATTGATTATGCGAATTTATACCACATTCAATAATAAAATTGTTTAAATTATAATAATATTGAGTAACAGTGGGGCAAACGGATGCCCTCATGTTTTTTTTTAAATATATATAATAGGTACAAGCAAAATGAGAAATACAATAGTTTATTTTACTGATTATTCAGTACCACAATCATTAGTAGTTCACTGAATCTAGACAAAAAACTGTCCTTAAAAAATAAACAATACCTACATACCTTTTTTGTGCACCTCATGCGTTTAAAAAATCAGAATATACAGGGATTGCGACTAGAGAATACAGAATCAGTGATGTCCCGTGGGGGTAGGCAGATTGAGCATCGCTTGGGGGCAGCAATTGAGGCGTCTAATTACAAAAAGCGACAAGTCCACAATTCAATATTTTCGGGAAACAACGTTTTTATGTTTCAAGGTTCAATTATTTGTTTTAACGTGAGATAATTTTTTTCGTTATACTCTATGTCAAAATTAGAACCAAATGGCAATTTGTTTCAGCCGATAAACTCTTAAATGTAATAAATATAGGCAAAATAAAATTGGACGTAGCGCTAATTGTATCTCACTTTTTAATTTATTCCACATAAGGCACATATTTCCGTGGCACTGTCATGAGATTACCAGATGCTACAGCATGGGAGACGGGTCTAGGACGATTTGGCACCGGACAACTGGACGCTACGGAATTCAAAAATAAATAGACGTTAGGTACTTATAGGTACTTTAAAAAAAATATTCAATATTATTATTTTTACTTTAATGATTATGTTATGATTTAAAAGTTGGTAAGAATGTAAATATGCATACGTAAACAATGATTTAATCGGGCATATGTTTAAGTTCCAATGAAAAAAGAGTTTTTTATTTAATATAAAGCCTTAGGCATGGTAATTCTCAATCCGCGATAAAGAATACATTATGTTAAGAGTAAAATGAATTCAAAATACTAAGTAGTAGATAGAAACTGATTAAAATACCTCGTCTACACGTTTCTACGACAGTGCGGCGTCAAATTATCCGGAGGCCAGTCGTCCCATTCCCGGGATTGCGACTAGGGATTCCAATCCCGGGATCCCGTACTATTTTCGATACCTATGAATCCCGGGATTGATAAACATAATCCCGAAGCTTTCGGGATTGATTTTTTATCAATTTTTATGGAAAATAAAATAAAAACGAAAATATAACAGAAAAAATACTTTTAATAACAAATAACTACATTAGAAATAAACTTGAGTTTGAATGAAGTATGATTTATACCCACGTGTAAGTTGCCGATTTATTTTATTTTTTCACATAAATTAATAAAAAATAGAAAGATTGGAAAAAACAATGCTTAGCACTATTAAAAAAGTAATTCTACCATGATCTCATACGTTTTACGGCAGTTTCATATTTGGCTGACTAATTAGATTTATGAAGCGAAAAGGCCATAAGTACACCATGATTTGCTTTACTATTTTAAATCTCGTTAACCCATTCATGAAGTCTTTATTATCAGAAACAGCAATCTCATATTAAATTTACATTATTATTTTTAATTACAATATTATTTATTCCATTAAACTTATGTATTTCCAAGATTGGACGTATACAATATTAATAATAAATGTCTTAAATAGTATAAATTATACTAGATTTATTTTTGACCGATTTTATCAATGTTATTTGTAAATATGAAAATTTTATATTAACAATGGAAAAAAGCCAATCCCGGGACTAGTCCCGGGATCCCGGGATTGTCAAATTGTAATCCCGAAATCCCGGGATCAGAATTTTGGCTCGGGACTGGATTCCCTAATTGCGACTAGGGAATACAGAATAGGTATACAACAGCATCATTTTGTCTTTTAAATGAGGTAAGTATTAAATTTTTTTTAAAACTCAGTGATTTATTATATATGTAATATGTATGGCTTTCAGCAATCGATTGGCATACTTATCTCAAAATCGACTTTTTTCACTTTGTCTCACTGTTGCTTTCAGGTTGCGATTTCCGGTGTCAGACATCTGCGATGATATCACTTAATGGAGAAGACACTTTCTTCGTAAATATGACAGTATCTAGGTTTATTTTATATTATGTCCAGTGATATAGTGCTAAAGAGAACACTACCAGTAGCTGAGTATTTATAATGCTAATCAACCCTCCTTCGCAACCCAAAAGAACTTTGTTCAACATTACAATATTATGAATATACTTTTGGATATCGTGTGTGTGATTCAATTCAATTTCAATTCAATTTATTTATTTTTGAAGTTATACTTATTTTGAGGCGTTTGGTAGAGAGTGAAATTGAGAGCTGCGCGCGCACACCGTTACGAAAGTGAGCGACAGTATGAAGTTAGCTGCGAATCAGTCAGCTGTATACAAACGCAAGTTTGATAGTAGAATTGTTCCGTTGCCTAGGCAACGATTTTATTATTGTCGGCCATTTGCAATTCCTTACGTAAACAAACGATTAAACGTCAGAGTGACAGTTGTTACTTTAAAAATAAAAACAACGAGAAATAATTATACATATAATTTAGTAATATTAGTTAAAGCGTATAGAAATAAACCAACGGCGCTCCAATAAGCGGCCGGCCCATTTTCTTGAGTGTGTAATTTAACAAGATAATTAAGAGAGTTGAAGAATCTGGGTTTTCACATTATATCACGGTATAACTTCTAACGCGCGTACATAAGTAGGTACACACACAGATTTTTTAAACATATTGTGGACATTACAAATTATAAGTTTAAGACGTTCACAATATGACATGAAACATTATTATAAAGAAAAAAGTAATAAAAACGTTAAAAATGAAAATATAAAAAGAGAACATAATTAATATAAACATACAAAGCAGTGAAAATAAAATTATACATCTATAAAGTTCAAAGAAGTACACCGAGTTTGCTAAGGAGACCCTATTTTAATAATTTATAAAATAGCGTCCACCTAAACTCACCTCACGCAAGTGGAATATATCAACACCCGAAGCAATTTGGTTGAATATAGTTATCGCCATCCCAATTGGCATTACCAGTGGCAGGATGGTTCTGCACCTTGGGAGAATAAACAACTGACGCTCTCTATTTCTAAGATAGTTATCAGGGACTCACAAGTCAACACTGCCCAGAATGGCAGAGTTCTCATTTATACCTCGCATAATCGAGATGTTGAGATGAGGAGTTAAGTGGAGTATGATGAAGTAAGAGTATGAATATTGGTAGTATCTGGTGGAGATGGCGAGTTTATTTGACATATTGACAGGTACAGTTTACATACGTAAAATGATAAAAGATAACAGCGAGGTAACTATTATTACCCGAGGTGCGATGATACTTAGTGACAGTCTTCTGCCAAGATAAAATGCGTACCTACTGAGATATTATTATTTGTTCAATAGTGATCGCCTCTTTATTGAAACACATGCTTACACTGAGTATCCCGGGCATTCGGTGAGAAAATGCATGTTTAACATTATATTATTATATATTGCTGAGGTGAAATTTGTATGCAAGAAAAATAACGCTGTCATTTTCGGCTCGCCACATACTTAGGTAAGTACATATTTAAAATTTTCTCAAGTTAAAAATAACAACGAAATGATTTTCTGAATTCATGTGATTTAAAATTATTGTATGTAACATAATATTGAGCATGGCATGGCGATGGACCGAGAAAAGTGGCGTAACCTTGACCTTGCCCTATGTCTCAGTGATAGGGCGTGACATGGTGAAGTAAGTAAGTATGTAACATCATATTGATAAGAGCTTGGGCCACGATACACAGAAAAAGAATTAATATTCTATTTACTTTAATAATTTGTGTTTTTCCGTTTGTAGGGAGGAGTCCAGACCCAAGATTCACCCCTCCTTTACCCTGTATTCGCGCCTGTAGTAAGAAATTAATTGATTATACAATTTTATCGGAATTACACCATTTTTATCCTAGAGCCGGAGTGCAAAGTTATGAAGCATTAATACTCACTATAATAGACAATATACCACCTATATTTATATTTTTCTCGACATTATATGTCCGATCTTAATAAGATCATATCATAGGCCTCTACAGAGTGAAGGTTTGTATTAACATATTTTGTTGCCACTTGCTCAACCTATTAAGTCCATACTCTGACTCAAACACAAATTTAAAAAGAATGTGTACTTGTCAAAACCAGGATTCGAACCTGGGACCCACGACGCTATATGCCGCGGGGCCATCGTGGTTGTCAATTTCAATTATTACCTGTTCCAAATTCAAATCACATTGTCATAAACAATAAGAATTATAGCATAGTAAATAGCATACAAGTTCTATGGTCAATAAGTGTACAAAACAGCAACTGGATCAATCGCAAAAAATATAATTTAGGTAGGTAAGGGCAGTTATGAAATTTATTCTAGATTAATAATTATTTTTAGATATGGTCAGTTACTCAGTTATATGGTATTATATTACAAACAGTCGACGGGAGAGTTAAAGATTACACTCAGGTTCATGGCCCCGACATCCTGAAGCGGGCCCCCAGGCAAGGATTTTTGGCGGGCCCCTCTACCTATCGCTAAAGATAAAGTGTGACGCTCTACAGTAGCGTTTTCCAAATGGTGTACCTGTACTGTACGCGATTAAATGAATGTGTATATTTAGTGTTTTTTTTGTATATTTTAATACATACATCCATTTGAATTATGGAGTTGTCGAGTATTGATACACAGTTAAAAATTGTATCGTACAATCACATAATTTTAAATAGGTGAAATAATTGAAGAAAAATAGATTTTAAATATTTTTTTACTATTATAGAGAATTTGTGATGCCACGCCGGGCCCTTCTGAGCCCGGGCCCCCAGGTTAGAGCCCTGTCAGCCCCCCCTTTGTGGGGGCCATGCTCAGGTTACAGGTAATAGTAGATAGGTATTTTAATTTGGCAAAAGGTGGCATTTTGGGTCAAGAAACATCTATGACTGCCTATGAGTATGTACGCATGATTAAACGCATTGGAAGGATCATCCAATGTCATCCATGGAAAATCCATGGAAGGGCATCCGGAAAGCAAGAAAGTAACCAAGGTGGTCAATTTATGAAAATCAACCTACAGCTATTACGAACTTTCGCAAAAAAAAGTATCGCGACGAATGGTAATTAATTCCCCTCAAGCGTTTTCCGTTCGGTCGGCCGAGTGCAAAGGGTTTTTGCGAAAATGTAAATCGGGGAAAGGTTTTTGCTGCCACGAAAAGTATAATTTTCGCAGTCTTGTTTGCGGCCGATTTATTTGTTTATTATTTATAAGTTGAGAATAAACAATGTTGTAGGAACAAATTGAGAATTTGTAATGTTGATTTTTTTTTAATATGCAGGAAAGTAAGTAACTGTAGTTTTTGGTAAATTTATGCTAAGTGCAAAATTGGTAATGTCGAGACAGCAGTGGTGAATGATGGAAGTATGCACACTAAACTATATCAGTGGGTCTATTCTATACTTATCGACCGCTAAAGTGTTAAATATTGTCAAACTTAGGGTAGGTTTTTATCAAAGTATTAGCACTTATAGTAACAACTACAATAAGATGGTTGTGGCAACAATTACAACCAACTAATTGTAATTGTTTGATACAACCCTACCCTAAGTTTGATAATATTTATCATTTTATCACTTTAGCGGTCGATAAGTATAGAATATAGACCCATTGTCATACTTTTTATTGAACCAAGAATACAAATTTCAGATAGTTATGCTTTGTTTTGAAAATTAAATTAAAACAAACCATTCATAATAACATATATACTATGCTGAATGATTTCCATCTATATATATCAATGGTGAATGCCTCCACATGCTGTTAAAATCCGACATAATAGTGCACACTAAGCTTTTTCAGTCATACTCATTCGTTTTCATTGAACTAAGCGATGGTGCCCACAGAATGCGTCGAGCGGGCAAAGTCCGCGTTTGCAGTGTTTATTCATAACCATAATCACACGTCTCGTGCCGCGCATTACCCTTCACCTATGTAATAAGCGGCCCAAGCAGCACAAAACAATTATTTTTAAAGCGTCTCTCATAACAAAGCAATAAAAATATTATATTATTTCGGGGCTTGTAATAAATATTTACGACGACATTATTCAACCAGCGATAAACTTGACACGCAATAAAATTAAACAATGATTCTCTGTTATTAAATAATTGCTTTTCGCCCGTCGATCGACGAGGCCTCAAGCAGCGTAATTTTGGTAGCCGTGTTCAATGAATGGACTCCATTGTATTTTCTTTCATTCGTATCGCCGAGAAGCGGTGATTCGCGAAAAAACGATGATTCATGCGGCGGGAGCGTATAATGCGTCGTAAAATCCAGTGGGCGCTGGCGTATTTGATTACGTTGTATTTTCGTTGATTTACGCGCCACTTGTAGAAATTTTGCGCGAGCGCCGCACTCGCTGCGTCAATGGGCTTTATGCCTGAGAATACAATTACAAATTTTGTAGATAGTGCTGGGCAGGTTTTAAAATTCAATTAAGCCCTGCCTAAACAAAACCTAGTTGAGGTATATACCTGGCTATACCATAGGATATCCGATCAAAATAGTGCGCACTTTTTTCAGTCATAGGTACTTATTTGTTTTCGTTGAATTAAGTACTTATACATATTAGTAATATGTATACTTAAATCATGGTGTTGGATAGTGTTTTTTTTTTAAATTCATTTAGCTCTGCCTAACCAAACTATAATCGATAAAAAATATTCTTCTATCTATAAAATATCTAAATATAATATATTATATAATATGGTTTAATTTTAATGGCATAATTTTATAGATAAACGAATATTTTTCGACTTTTATATATAGGTATACTTGGATTAGGCAGGGTTAAATTGAATTTTAAAACTAACAAACACTATCTACACCAGTGCATCTATTCTATACACACACTATACTGCTAACGGCCGCTATCGGCGGTTATCGAGGGTAATAATAAGTAAAAATAAGAAATACTACCCTCGCCCCTCGATAGCCGCCGATAGCGACTGATAGCAGTCTTGTGTTTGTGTATAGAATAGATGCTCATTGATGGCGAATATATTTTCATTTTTACTAGGTGCGTTGGTACTTGAAATTAAGGGTTTTCATTTTGTAGTTGTAGAGGGCCTCAAAATAAATGAGTGCTTCGGGCCTCCAAGTTCTTAGAGCGCCACTGGATGGAAAGCGAATTCGGTGCTACCTATAAGCAGATTCTAATAATAGATATTATGAAAACAAAAAACGGTAATAAATTTGACGATTCAATCTAAATTAATTAATGTATTATTGTTTTTTCAATTTAACCCCCTTTGTTCTAATTCTAGATAGCAATCTGCCCGCATAACATTTAAGTGTTTTATTTGTCAAAAACAAACAATTTAATATTGGCTTTATAAAATTAGCTATGTCGCTTGGATTCTTGTACAACACACCTTTTAGAGTCAGCTACCAAACTTTTGGGTCCTTTGTAGATGTCGCAATTAAGATAACAAAATCGTGTCACCCTTTTGAAATCTGGGGGTGGTTAGAAGGATAACTTCAAAAAAACTTATTAAATTATTATAGCTTCCCGGAACAACTCCATACGGGAGCAAATGTGATATGGTATAAGATTCGCTATTTTCTAATGAAAAAAATGATAAGCTAGAGATTTAAGGCCTATGGGTTCATTCGTAAGAATCAAATTTGACGTAAGCGCCTCAACAATTAGCCATAAGCTTCAGCGCATATCAAAGCAAAAAAACAAAAACGCTTCGCTCGGCGTCTCCGGGAGTAGATACGAAATCAGAGGTTTTAAAAGTGTTGAATTAATAATATTTTTTTTTCTAACATATTTTATAAACATTTTTGTGGTAGGTAGAATAAATTATAATAATAAAAATAGTAGACCTCCAAATAAAAACCTCATATTATTGATATGCTGAATTTGTGAAGTGACACCTTTTCTTGAACCTATCATATTGTAGGTTCAAATTCAGTCCAAATATTTTTCAAAAAAAAATCTAATACTTATGTATGTTTCTGAGGTGTTTCAAATTGGTATATTATTTATATATATCGGTGTGTATGAATACAAAAGTTATTCATTTTTTCATGAGCTAACATTACAAATTATAAGTTTAAAACATTCACAAGATGGCATAAAAGATGTCTGTTATTATTGCGTTTTTATTGAATTATAAAAACATGACTCATAAAAGAAAGCAATTCAATGAATATTTGTCGAGGCACAATTTTTTTTAAATTTAGTACGCAACAATCAAGATTTAAGAAACCATTATTATAATAACGTGTATTTGACGGCAGTACGTTTTGGTCGCCGCGGAGGATTTCGGAGCATTAGTGTATAGAAAATTGATAATTGGTTCTTTAATTAGTGTACAGGCTTAACGGTATGTAATGTATTAGAATAACTATTATAAATTATTATTTTTAAAATTTTTTTTCTTCTCTATTGATAGCATCTAATATAATTATTATATTGAGGGTTTCTTATATCCATCAACCGTGTTAGTCTAGGATCAACGAGTTCAGGCAATATACAATTCATATAAATCTTGTCAGTTGTGATGTAAAGAGTAATATTGTTTTTATTATTCAATGAACTAGGTTCTTACCTCATTATATTTTTTACTTGTGTTAAATAATTACTAATAAATGCCTAAGGTGATTCCATTCAATTCAACTCGGCATTAAATATATTAAATTCTAATGGATTTAAGTTTTGTACTATTTCATTTGAGTCGTTTTATGCGATCCTGGTTTCGCCTTTCGACATCGTCAGGCACTATGCGCACTCATCAAATACACACTGACAACGAAAGCAGCTAATTCTCACTTAACAATAAATTAATACAATAAAGTAAGGTAAAAACTTTATCACCTACCTATTAAGTCAAAGATCACTATGAAAAATTTAACAAACAATTAATTATGAATAGTTGAATTGTGGCAGTATGAAAAAAAAGATTTTACCACAAACCATCTGAAAAATACATATATCATAAAACATATACGTGATTTTGTGCCCCAAAAGACTTTTTTTATTATTATTTTAACGATTAATAAAATTGTGACACATGTTTCAGTGGCCATTACGATGACAGCATTCGAAAACGTATTTTACTTTAAATTTTCGGTACTGTTCGGTTAAAGCGGATACAGCGGAAAACGCATTTTGATAATGCCAATAAACATACTCCTGGATACGTACGTCCCTTTGAAAATAACAAAACATGGCCACCCAGGTACATAAAAACTGTATTAAGTACATGCAAAGTTTTTCAAATCGCTTAAAGCCTAACCAAGTAGGTACATATTTATCAAAACAATTAAAGTCCACCTATATTTTATCTAAACTGCTCAAGACCAAAATATTTTTTTTTTATAAATGGGTCACCGAACGAATACCTTCAGTACTTCCTTGTAGCCATCGTGGTTGTTAGATTCAATTATCTTACAATATCTCACATGCTGCAACCATTTCAATTACAAGATAATAAATAATATAATAAATATAATAAAACTACATTTTTTTCAGTTTGACATTCAGTGGTACTATAATGATGTTTGATATTTTAGTCAACACAAATTATAACACCTGGCATGCGTCCTGTGTTCGGAATAGAACGATACAAATAATTGCGACTTGCCAATTTGATTGTTACTGCAAAGAGAGTAGAGGTCATTTTTCCATGAGTCAAATAATATTGCTTCGGACTAAATTTTGGGAAAAAAAAAGACGTCCTTACCCGTTGAAATTCCAGATCGTACTAACCATGTACTAACGTTAGAAATAAGAAATTAGAAAAACTGTATGGATTAATCGATCAAATGGTCTCTTTTTGTTAATTTTGCAAAATAATTATATTTCTAAATTGTCTGAAAACAGGTTAAATACATGAAAATGTACGACGTGTTTTGGTAATATAGCGTCACTAATTGTACCGAATTTATGGGGTTTTATTTATTTTTTTATTATAAATTATTATTTATAGTATTACGGAAATGTTATATTATAATAAAAAAATATTTTTATTGTGCAGTAGGTATATATTATTTTGTGAGAAAAAATCATTCAAAATTGGCTGATGTATACTCAAACTAAAATGGCTTTAAAATCTTTATTTTTCTGAAATTAAAAAAAGTACGTGAGTTAATCAATGAAATGTATTGTTTTGCCTATTTCTTTCATACAATATATACCTGCAAAACTATTATTAAGTTCAACATTCATTGTGGCGTGACAGTCGTTTTGACCAATTTCGAAAACAGGACTTACTATTTGTCATTTATTTTAAAAAGTAAAGCGATTCGAAAAATTTTAATGACACAGAACGTTTTAGTTGAATACTATTTATTAGATTTTAAATAAATAAAGAGTGTATTGTGTATCAATTCGTTTTAAACATGCTTATCATTTCCGCGATTCCGAGAAGACAGGAAAAAACGGGTCCAATGGCCTTAAGTGCGAATCAAATTGAGGTACATATCACCTAATGTCACGTCCTCATGTTGCAGAATATTTTGAACGATCACTATTTCTGTAAATTCACTGAATAATTACACTGATGAAGAGTGTCAACTATAATGTATTAGTAATTTGAATTATTATTAATTATTCTTGCTAATTTCAATTAATTTTGACATGACAGTCGAAAAGTGTAGGCATGTAGAAGATGATGAAAACGTTCATTGAGTCATGCAGGTGTCGATGCAGTGCAGTTCAATGTGAGGTGACCTCATTGTTGTTCTGGTGATTTCGGCCTATTTTGCTAACTGACAATGTTAGTTTAAAGGTTTAAAATGTGCTACGGGATGGGAGCATCAGTCTGATAACATTAACAACACCAAGAAAAACGTCATTACAGACTTTTCCCCCGTAGCGGCAGCTTACTGTGACGTCACGTGATAGTACACGACGTGCATCATAATAATATTTGATGCAATAATTGTCATATAAACATAGTTTGTATGCAAGTGGCAGAAAAAGGAATAGGTGGATATTAGTTTATTAGAAATCATTTTTATTTAAATGGAAATCATGGTTACTATTGAAAATCTCGATTAGTTTAATTTTAGTAATTTTTTAGTAATAGTTTTTATTTTCTGGATATAAAAAAATGCGGTCAATTTTGAACTCGCCCCAAAGCGAATCCAGGTGCTGCGATCAAAAAGCCCACGGCCACACGTACAGTGCGGATGATCGCCTCTTACTTATCTATTAATTTTGATCGCGGAGGGTGTCAGCCCTGATGTCTCATATCACCAGCCACATCTCTTCAATCAATGACAACCCTGGATGCGATAGAGTCGCTCAGCGTTTTATGACAATAGGTATTGCTGTAATAAAAAGGCAGCATGATTTTTACTCTACTGTTACTCGCAGGCACGCACACAAGGGCGGTGGGGAGGATAGGGGGTGGTTTCGAGATTAGGTAATCAAAATATTATTTCTGATTATTTTTCGTCAGAACCTCATACCTGAGGGTCCACTCCTTTCGGCTTTTTTAAGAAAACCACTGAAAGACCCAAATACCTAGAAACTATCTGGAGCATATACCTACTTAATGTTTACTTTAATATTCCGATGCAGCATGTCTTAAAGATAAGATCAGTGCCGTCCCGTGGGAGTAGGTAGATTGAGCGTCGCTTGGAGTGGTAGTTACTCAATGGCCAGCCAATCGAGGAGAATCATTTCGTATATTTAATAAATAGCTATCTGAACTTAGTAATAATATCTTTCCTTAACTATTTATTTTATTCAAACGAATAATTCACAAGATTTAAGAATATATCATTCTGATTATTGAACATTATATAATTTTAGAAAAACACTAACTGAGAGAGTATATCACAACCAATAGAAATTATAAAGCTGCCGGGTTCGATTCCTGACCGGTTGGCTTAGTTTTTTCTATTGGTTGTGATATACTCTCTCAGTTAGTGTTTTTCTAAAATTATATAATGTTCAATAATCAGAATGATACTCGTATATTCTTAAATCTTGTGAATTATTCGTTTGAATAAAAGAAATAGTTAATTAAAAATTATTAGCAAGTACAAGAAGGTGCTTAAAAAAATATTGGAGAAATTCCTAGACGTCGGTTAGTACCTAATCATTTATTTGTAATAGTAAAATAGCTACCTACTTTGATTTAATAAACAAAAATCGATTGCCGAAGTAACATGATTTCGAAGAGCGCTGAGTGGTAGGTATTTAATAGCCAATAGCTTAAATATTGTCGTCATTAGTATGTCTTCCGTAGCATAATGGTTGAATGCGACGAGTTTGGGGCGTTTACCCGTTGGAGATGCCGGGTTCGATTCCTGACCGGTTGGCTTACTTTTTTCAAAAAAGTTTTTTCTATTGGTTGTGATATACTTTCTCAGTTAGTGTTTTTCTAAAATTATATAATGTTTAATATCTTTCCATTAAAAAAAATCAGCGCACTGGTTGGAAACAAAATGTTTGTTTCTAACCAGTGCGCTGTGTTAACATAAAAGGTTTAACAGAACTGTGCTTTTGGGTTCGCGATGTGTAAGAAGCCACTGTATTACCAACGACAAAAAAATACAGTATAAAAATGGAGCGGCATTTTGGCGGTGCCTAGGGGTGGCATTTTGTCTAGGGACGTCACTGGACAAGGTAACTCGGATGACACAAACGGGCACTAATGGCCATGATAATTGCGACCGTTAAGCCATGCGCAATCGGTAATCACTCGTGGATGCCACAGCTCGTAATAAGGCCAGGTGTTAATATATATTATACTCAAAGTGCGGAGTGTCTTGGTATGGGGAATGCATCTGGAAAAGTGTGGTATACCATGGTTGAAGTGATGTGAAGCTATAAGTAGTAGGCGGAGTAAATGTGGCAGTGTCTTCTTCTTCTTCGGTAATTTATTTATTTATTTATTTATTTAAGAATATAAAACATTGTGGACATAACAAATCTAAATTCAAGACGTACACAACATGAGATTTACAATATAAGTCAAACATTACCCTCACAAGAGAGAAGAGAATATAGAAAAAGAAATACATATATAATAAATCGGCGGCGCCTCTAAGAATCCCTGTCGCTAGCCAGTCTTCTTGGATCGATCCAGATTATACCAGCGTCCCGCATACATTCTATAGATAGTACCTGTTCATAGGCTTCCAGGACGCTGGAATTCGGTTAGCTTGAAGAACAGGCAAGCCATGTTGAGGTTCTCTTCTTGCATCCGCAGCACGTGGCCGAGTCTGGTCTAACGTCTCCTCTTCACTATCAATGCGATGTAAGCCTACTTGGTTTGTTCTCTTATCTTTTCGTTACTCATAAAACCATACCTTAAGACTAGGGAATCCAATCCCGAGCCAAAATTCTGATCCCGGGATTTCGGGATTACAATTTGACAATCCCGGGATTGGGATTTTTTTCCATTGTTGATATAAAAATTTTATATTTACAAATAACATTGATAAAATCGGTCAAAATTAAATCTAGTATAATTTATACTATTTAAGACATTTATTGTTACGAGGTTAAATCTTGGAAATACACAAGTTTAATGGAGTAAATAATATTGTAATATAAATAATAATGTGAATTTAATATGAGATTGCTATTTCTGATAGTAAAGACATAATGAATAGATCAGCGAGACTTAAAATAGTAAAGCAAATAATCATGGCGTACTTATGGCCTTTCCGCTTCATAAATCTAATTAGTCAGCCAAATATGAAACTGCCGTCAAACGTATGATATCATGGTAGAATTACTTTGTTAAAAGTGCTAAGCATTGTTTTTTTACCAATCTTTCTCATTTTTAATAATCTATGTGAAAAAATAAAATGAATCGGCAACCTACACATCAAACTTCATTCAAACTCAGTTTATTTCTAATGTAGTTATTTTGTATTAAAAGTATTTTTTCTGTTATATTTTTCATAAAAATTGATAAAAAAATCAATCCTGAAATCCCGGGATTATGTTTATCAATCCCGGGATTCATAGGTATCGAAAATAGCTCGGGATCCCGGGATTGGATTCCCTACTAAAGACCTGTTCTCATAGGGTAGGTATACGGTTGCTCTTAGCCTTCGTAATGTGCCATCATTGGCTACCGTGAAGCAGAACGGTCAGAATGCAAAGCATTTGATTTTGACCGAGTACAATCGTGATTCCCAGACACTACGCATCGAGTTGAATGTTGTCAGTGTCAACCGCTAGATTTTCTCTCCCGCCGCCTTAAAAATCAATAAAATAATATTATGGATATTTTTTTAAAAATGGAATCAGCTGTGGAAAAGCCTACCTATATACTTTGGTTACATGAGTTATATTTAATCTAGTGTTACATGTAAATTGTACGTAAAACATTTCACCGTGGCACAGTTCGCCGTGAGCTTTATTGTCGAAAAGAGATGACCATATACTATACGTTCTCCAATTTTATTCGATTCAATATAAAAATTAATTCAACTTTCATAGCTGATTTAGGCAAAATTCATGAATTCAAGAATGAAAACCTAACAAATAATCCAGTATATCGGCTTTTTCAAAATTTGTTTGCTGCTGGCTTCCTGTAAAGTGTAAACCGACATGAACCGTGTTTTATTTAGACATGCATTTTATGTACATCCACGGTGGCCGCGCGGCTTAAGCGTTGGACTATAACGCCGTGGGTCCCAGGTTCGAATCCTGGGGCTGGCGAATACGCACATTGTTTTTCAATTTGTGTGTGTCAGGGTATGGACCTAATAGGTTGATCAAGTGATTGAATCCATTTCTCGTAAAAAACAAAATCTGTTAATACAAACCTCTACTCTGTGGAGGTCCATATGATCCTATTAGGATCGGACATGGTCGAAAGAAAGAAGAATTTTATGTTAGTATTATACGACTCAAAGATGTTGGAGGGTCTTTAACGAACGGCCATATATTTCCGATACAACATTTCACGGTGAAGTGTGTGTGATACGGCGAACTGCATATGTACAAGTTTCCGGACACGACATAATTTAACTGGGTTATTTCAAAGTATTCTTTGGCAAAGTAGGTGTTAGAAAAATATGTTTGCTTTTTGCACTCTGGCCGATGCACTTTAACTGCAGGATCAAATGTCAAATGCATTCCGTAAGGTGATATTTTAAAATGTTTTCTTGTCTATACTCTATTTCTATTTTCAGTTTGAAAAACTCTTGCATGTACGCTGAAATGTATTGTATTTTACTCTGAGCAATAATATTAGAATATAGAGAGACAATATTGTCTGGCTATATGAAGCCGTTTTCGTTGCGTATGACGTGCAGTAGAACCTCTATTTTATTAAACATAACTTACCTATGAAACGCTATACCAGGTCTGGGCAAACTTTTTTGGATGAAGGGCCACATTAGGAATATAAAACGAACGGTGGGCCGCAAGTAAAATACTGTTTTGTTTTAGACATAAGTACATTATTTATTATCATGAAAAAGAAATTTAAACATAAAAAATAAATGATTCTCTAATAACCAACAATTTAATGAGAAGAATGAAACTGTTTTATGTTTTCAACATTTTTTAATTACAGGTGTACCTACATGTTCATCGGTGATGCTTGATCGTAAAGAGTTGTTATTGATATTCATAATTGAAAATGTTTGTTCACATAGTGTAGGACGTATCCAAAACCAACCAACATTTTTTAGCAGAATCTTTAAGTTGTTGGAATTCGTCCGAATTAAGAGTTTTCCAGTTTGCAATTCAACGAAAACAAATAAACATGACTGAAAAAGTGTGAACTATTTTTGTCAGATCACCCGTAGCATACCTAAACTATTATGGATTGGTAAGGCAGGGTTAAATTGAATTTTAAAAACTAACCAGCATCATCTGCAAATAATTCTATTCTTAGTTCAATGAAAATAAATATGTATGACTAATAAAGTTCAGTGCACACTATATATTATGTTGAATCTTAATAGCCTATCTCCACCCTTCGCCACTGTGTATACGTCCATCTCACAGAACAGGTAATAAATAGAATACCGATTGGCTATATTCAATACGCCGCACGTTGAAGCAGGGTTTTTGAATGTGTGAGTGTCCTACGAAAATGAAGCACGCATTATGCACGTGCAATAATGTGTGTAATATACTAATATACCAACATTAAATGAGCGTAAATGCATAAACCGAGAGCAGTTTTCAGTATTAGACATACAACGTATTGTTGACACGTGTGTAAGTTTATCCCGGATTCTTCCTTACTCGAGACGGTTACCTGCTATCGCCTTACACGTTGGGTATTTCAGTTCCCATTATTTCTGAGTTCCCTGGTCCATCTATTTTAAATGAAATAACAGCTCACGATGCACTATGATAAGTACCTACGGCCAATTCTATACATACAAATTTCAGGACACGTGAAAAAAAACCTTCATTCATTTCAATGCAAGCAATAATAATAAAATAAAGCCGAATGTCCTTGAAAAACGATAAAAAATTAATAGTAAGTTGGTAGTTAAATCTTTTGGTTAAAAATATTTCTAAAACTTTGTCTGACACCTAAAAAAATCACAAATAAAAACTATTTTCGATACAATAGGGTAACAACGGTGAACTGTGATCGCGAACTGCATACATACAATTTTCTGGGCATGATCAAAATAAAACCAGTTGGCGAGGTTAATAATTGGCAAAATTTAATTAATGAATTGAAAATGTCGAAAAAAGTGTCAACTTTGATGATGGAACCTTTGAACATAGTATGCTTGAAAACATGACTTTTTTCAAATGTGATTTGAAAGATATAAGATAAAGTACATATGAGGTGTTTTAAAGTTACTTAATATACATATGTTTAATATATGGAATGTTACATTTTCAAATCTCAATGTTGAATAAAAGAAATGGTTTTTTAAAAATTATTAGAGGGTTCAAGTAGACGTTATAAGATATAACCTAAATATTTTGCGAGAGCCGTGCATCGGCTAGTAATTATGAATTAATATTCCTTGATTTAAAACACAAAACCGATAGTCAATAGTAATGCAATTTGGTGAGCATTTCATGTATGACCTACTAGTTTGATAAGTAAGTAGGAGGCCTATCTTGCCAAAAGCATATGGGCGCGACACCGGTGGATATACGGGTTCAAATCACGTCAGGCGTGTTACTTTCTCCAAATGTGATTTTTTTAGTAAGTACCTACCTATATATCGGAGGAGTTTTCAAGTTATATCATCATCATCAGCCGGGGTCAATCCACTGCTGGATGAAGGCCTCCCCTAGCTTCTTCCAACTCTCTCGGTCCTGTGTCGTTCGCTGCCACGTATTTCTGCCGAACTTTACCAGTTCGTCAATCCAGCGGCTTTTAGGGCGACCCTGTGGCCGTTTCGTGCCCCTTGGGTACCATTGGATGACGGCATTTGTCCTTTCGGCGAGCAATGTGCCCCGCCCATCTCCATTTCAGCTGTTTGGCAACGTCTATTACATCGCGTACTCCTGTCTGCTTCCCAACCCATTCGTTTCTCTTACGGTCCTTTCGCGTGATGCCCAACATACACCTCTCCATGCCTCGCTGTGCGACACTTAGCCTTTGGACATCTCTCGTGTTGAGGGTCCACGTCTCGCAGCCATACGCGAGCACGGGCAGCACACATTAGTTGAACACCCTACGCTTAAGAATATAACTCAAGTTATAATATGTTCAATTTATTATGAAATGTTACATTCTCAAATCTTGTGAATTATTCGTTTAACAAAAGTCATGTTTTTTTTTTACTGTAATGTTTGAAAGTGTAGTTGAAAACAGGTTACTGAGGCTAATAAACAATTAATGATGGTCTGATAGTTATAACAGAGGTATATTCGCTAAGAGAAAAAAATCTATTCCGTATTAGCATGCAAGAACAATTAATCAACAATCGTATATTTGGTATTTAGGCTGGAATTACGATTAGTAAGCGACGTTATCTCTATCGGGCATCGGTATTCGGTTTGGGATTCGAACCCACAACCCGCGGAACGCCAATCCGTCTTAGGTTGGACCAAGGCTCGATAAATAAATAACTTCGAGGAGAAAAAAAAACGATGACAAGGTGGAATGTAGTACTGGGAAACGGTTCTGTATGGGAGGGAGAACTTAGAAGTTATTGATGAGTTTATTAACAATAATTACAAGAATACGATGTTTTTAAATTTCTGTTGAATCATATAAACTAGACTTGACTAGCTTAAATGATCAAAAAAAATTGTATTTGATAAAAATAATACTGAAATGTCATTTTGGCACTCATATTGATTTCCATAGTAACGCACGTATATATTAATAATTTCCTAGCAACCAATAATAGTGGATTGGATTACGGATTTCTTCCGAAATAACTTTTCATACAAAACAGAATTAACTGAAAATGAGTTCAATTCAACTTAAAGATGGCTAAAAGTATTAAAAAAATGGCATCGTGTTCTGTTATATTCTAAAAGTTTCAAATGTCTAGCTAGTCGGGAAGTTAGTTAAAAATCGATTGCAAGATTTGTACCGGACAAACAACCACCGGACAAATAAGAATACGACCTAATAAAAACATTGTAATAAATAACATATTTTAAATAAACTATTTCTTATATTCAACGAATAATTCACAAGATTTTGAGAATGTATGAATAAATTATTCCATGATTTGTTCGCAATTATTAGGTTGATCTACATATTGTGTTCTTGTACCAAATTAACTTTCAACCACGGGTGACAGGGCTCTTAGAGCCTGGATATGGTGGTCATGCTTCCAACCTCAGAGTAATGGTATAATATACCATTACTACAATATAATTATAGAGAGGGCCTACTTTTAAGCCGCGCTTATAGCGTATAACGCACAGTAGAACAATTTTATTATTATCAATAAAATTTAAAAAAGACACGTTGACCACATAACAAATTATTAATTCAAGACGTGCACAACATGACATTATTTTAAATAAAAAGAACAGTTAAGACAAGACTAACTCTCTTCAAGGCATGCTCGCCTGTCATTATTGAAGCTCATAAGTTACTTCTGCTCTTAAAGCATTTTCCCCTGCTCTCACGTGGTATAGTTTCCAAGTCTGATATTCTGCAAAATTTGAATTTTTATGCACCCGTCAATAAGTACATGTGTGGTCGCAGCCATGACCTATTTTTGGTGAAAACTGTTTCTTCATGTTAGGCTCACTAGGCACTAATAGCTGGGGCTGTGCGGCTGGTCAATGCACTCCCTAGAGATGTAGACATTTTTAGCCATGCAA
Organism: Rhyacophila brunnea; assembly: GCF_057557595.1. Classification (NCBI taxonomy): domain Eukaryota; kingdom Metazoa; phylum Arthropoda; class Insecta; order Trichoptera; family Rhyacophilidae; genus Rhyacophila; species Rhyacophila brunnea. The sequence continues at coordinate 8,518,505 of NW_028232904.1, read as the reverse complement.
TATATCATATTTTGTTTTTTTAATTCAATTTTATTGTTTAATTTGTATTTTTCTTGAATTACCTATTGTTGTTTTTTTATTTTATTTCTTTTGCTATACAATTATTTTTTGGTTTGTTTTTTCCCTACTAATTTAATTTACCTGTACTTTGTATCCTTCCTTATTAAATAAATAGATATATTTTTAATAAAATACTATCTTCGCACTATACACATGCTCCTCGCATAATATATTTACGAATAAAAAATAAACGAAATCGAAAATTTTGAGGGATACCTCGTACATAACAAATCGACTTTCATAATTCTTCATGTCGAACTTTTTCGAAAAATAATAATACAAAGATCCAAAAAAACGCGCGCAGCTCTCTGGGATTTGAACCCGAGATCACTTTATCATATTTCATTATGACGAGCCGTGAAAAACAATATTTTATTGAATTCCTTGAAGATGATTGAGGATTTTGTAACCGAAACGTTGGGTGTATTGTGATAATATAGGTGTAAGGAAGCATTTTCATATTTTTTAATCTACGCTCGATGAAGACTTCCTCATGCTTCAGTTGACGTAATCGATTTGTCAGAAGATCCAAAAGGGGTAGGTGTGCACATATAAAATGGTTTGGGGAGGGGTCAGCACCAAAAATATACAGATACATATGAATTATAGATTTTTTTAAAGCGGGGGGGGGGGGGGGGTTAACACAATCTAGCCGGTACCTGGCCTGCAGTTATAACTACGGGCGTTACTGCAACCCGTCGCTTCCACAAGTTGTCATCGAGTGCGCATATTCTATAATTATTAGGAACTGTTATTGTCTGTTTGTGTTGTCCGCGCTGTCTTATCTTTTAGACATGTCACGTGAGAATATTAGAACAAACATTCATTCCTTTGATGGATGCACCAGTTCATGAGTGACACAGGCGTTGCATGTCGTAGAATGCAGCTGAAGACTGTCAAATTCGACCCATGGCCTCAAAGACGGCCGCACTACCAATTAGGGCTCCGTAGGCCAGGCTTATGAGTGTAATTTAGGAAAATATAATCAGGAAAAGGGGATGACCACAGAACAGATAATAAATAGAATTCCTAGGTATGTACCTACCAATGTATGTATGAGTGTCCTACGAAAATGAACCACCCATTATAGACGTGCAATAGTGTGTGTAATACACCAGTATTAAATGAGCGTCAATGCATAAACCGAGAGCAGTTGTCAGTATTCGACGTATGACGTATTCTTGACACGTGTTTAAATTTATTCCTTACTCGAGATAGGTTGCCTGCTTCTCCTTAATCGTTAGGTATTTCAGTTCCTATTATTTCTGAGTTCCCTGGGTATGAGTCTCGTGGTGCAGTAGGTACGTGCAGTACGTGAGGCGCTGGCCTTCCATCCTCGGGAGCTCCGGGTTCGATTCCAGGACACAATATATTTATGTGATTGACCAAAGGTGTTTGTGATTGTTCAAATAACTAACAACCACCTTGTACGAAAAAGCAACGAAAAGGGTAAAACTTTTTATCGGAGTTTGCAATTGACTCGTAATATTGAAGGACTTGCAACATTTTGCGATACGTGTTTACCACGAGATGCATAATAAATTATTCTACAATTATTTAGTAGCTTACACATTTTTTTAAAGTACCCAAATGTTTATAACATACCACTCCTCATATTGTGTAACTATGTGTATTTTTGTTAAATTTACACAGTGTCTTTAATGTTGCCAGATCGAATTATGATACAGCTAATGTTGCCACATACGAAATAATTAAAAAAAAAAAAACACTTCGAAATAATTAAAAATCCAATGTAAACCAACGTAAAAGAAAATTATTCTACTAAAATACCTACATATATATTTTTTTAAATTTTAACATATTTCGTGTACATTTTTATGAACTAAAATAGACACTAAACTCGTTTTGTCAAAGTTAATGATATTAATATTATGCTGCCTGTCGCAAGTACCTACGTATTCAAATTTTATTCATTTGGTTTGCCACAGAGGCGGATCGGAACTTGGGTATTTATTATTAAATAATATATTGTTCATTACTAAATACGTATAATTTCGATATACCTAACTACATAATGTCAGTGGCGAAGGGTGGAGGTGGGCTGTTTAGATCAGCCATAAATAGTTCACACTAAACTTTGTCAGTCATACGTATTTGTTTTCAATGAACTAATACTACAATTTACAGACGGTGCTGGTTACTTTTTTAATTTCAATTAAACCCTGCGAAACCAAGACATAGTAAATAATAGTCAAAAGATACTCGTCTAATAAATATTAAATCTATAATTAAATCATACATAATTTTGGATATTTTATAGATAGAATAATATTTTTTTATCTATTATAGTTTGGTTTAGATAGGGCTTAATGAATTTAAAAAATGAACTAACAATATGTGTAATATGTAGGTATTTTTAATCATTCTTATAAAAACTAATAAGTATGAATGAAAATGTTTACATAATTTTGTCGTATCGCCCAAAGTATACCAAAACTATTATGGATTGGTTTAGGCAGGGTTTATTTGATTTTTAAAAACTAACCAAAATCATCTATTAATAATTGTAGTTTTAGTTTAATAAAAACAAATACGTATGACTAACAAAGTTTAATATGCACTATTTATGGCAGATCGTAATAGCCTACCTCTACCCTTCGCTACTGCTACATATAACTCGAAGAAAGAACAATCATTGGACAAATCTAGTCATCAAGTGGTACCCAAGAGGTACAAAACGTCCGCAAGGTAGAGACCTAGAGGCCGTTTGATCGATAAAATAATTAAGTTTTGTGGAAGTACGTGGAAGCGCAACGCACAGGACCGAGAGAAGTGGAATCCGCTTGGAGATATCTTCGTCCAGTAGTGGATAGATTCAGGCTGAGGATGATGATGATGACATATAATTTAAATTTTCACTTAAAATTCTTTTGCATGATTTTAAACTCAGACATCTGCAGCTTCTGGGAATTACTGACAGTTAATATCGACCTATCTGTTACATTTTATTTATGTAGGTACATGTTGTAGTGAACTTTATTTAGGTTAGTGTTATAGAGGGACGAGGACCATTTTGGTAGTGAAGGAGTTGGAGGATGAAGAAGATTTGTTGTGAGAGTATATGAGCAGAAGGCTGCGACTTTATAGATTGGTTGACAAGTGCAATGACAAGCGCGAAGTATAGTACAGGTTACTTGTGAGATATGCTTGTCGGAGATGTTTGTCGAGATCGAGTAACGCTCGGTGAGATAGGCTCAGCTCGAGGTACGATGATAGAGTGTACTGCTACTGAGATAGGTACTGAATTCTAAATATGATATTTCATCAATTATGACTGTCTATTTATATAAATGAATATTTGATAAATTAAGTAAGCCATTATTGATGCAGGTCACTATTGGCAATATGCTATTTCCATATATTTAAGAAGATATCTTTAATTTTTCCAAAAGCGCTTTTTGCCATCTCTATCCTTATCTTAATATCATGGTCTGGGATCCAATCTTCATGTAGACGGCAACTGTGCTACACTTAACATCAATACGACTTTAGAGAAACTAGAAACTAACTTTACCTATTTCGAATACGGTCCTGAACGACTGTAGAATATTTACGAGGTGCGAGCGAGACGGAAGGCAGTCTGTCGCGCGTCGCAGGGGCGCCAACATAAACATATTCGGACAAATGGCGCCCGCCCGAATATTTTAATGCCCTTACAAATATTATTTATATTATACCCCGAACTCAAACCACTGGGACGGTTACACAACTAGTTTCGAGACACAAAAAACTACGACTAGCATATTTATCAAAAGTTTGCAGCACCGTGATAGAAACCCGTGAAGTTATACTGACGTGTAACGAAACAGAGACACAGCATACTCTAAAAGTAAAATATGAAATAACGCTCCCGTAGAATTGATTGTGGAGCTATTTCCAAAGGCTTAGTTTGAGGAAAATATCTATTTTACCACTTTTTTCTTAGCTCTTAGTTTATCCAGTACAAATCTTGCAATCGATTTTTAACTAACCTCCCGACCTAAACTACGACTAAACCCGACTAAACCCGACGAAAACTTTTGGGATATATCAGAACACGATGCCAATGCATTCTTTTAATACTTTTAGCCGTCTTTAAGTAGAATTGAATTCATTTTCAGTTAATTCTATTTTGTATGAAAAGTTATTTCGGAAGAAATCCGTAATCAAATCCACTATTATCGGTTGCTAAGGGAGTGGTCTTAGCAACTAAATTATTAATATATAAGTGCGTTACTATGGAAATCAAAATGACATTTCAGTATTCTATATTGGTTTGTTTGTTGCAAAATAGCAAAAAAATGATTTGCTGACAATTGGCTTATTTGTCCTAAATTATTAATACATAGAATTGTGAAGTTTATATGACTCAACCGAAAATTTAAAAACGTGGTATATAAAATTTATTTTTATCTTGTAATAATGTAAATAATTTGTTATGCCTTATTATTTATGACGAAAATATAGAATATATTATATGGGGTCAACACTTTTAATGAAAGATGATATTATTATTTTCTTATGAGATTGGATTATAGAAATATGTGAAACTCAGATAATTATGTATTTATACGATGACCATTCGTCCATAATCACTCCAAGGACTTTTTACGAAGTATTACTGTTATAAATGTACACAGTTTTTGATGGTGCCATGGAAAAACAGAACCTGAATAAATAGAACTGCCATAAACAAAATACGAAAAAACAGAACGGTGACAAAACAGAACCATGACATTTTTGGAAAATGTAACATTTAATATTGAAATTGTTGTATATTATGTATAATGTTATAAGTATAGATTTTTAATAACACAGGTTTTTAATACCTCGTAAAAATTTGCTGCATTCCTAATCGCTGGAAAGCCTCAATTAAACGGGATTCAACTCGGAGTTGCCGCCAAGCTAGGTATCTTGTCTTAATCAATCTAATATGTTCAAAATGCGTAAGGTATAACGAAATAATGAGTTTAATAATTCTGTGTGAGTTGTGGATGATTATCAAAATTAAACAGATACATTGAGATTTTTGAATAGCCAACATGCAGTGATTATCTATATTAAATATTTATATATTATATTTATTTTATAAACTTAAGTCTTATAAGTATTTAGTTAATATATGCGACAAAAATGAATGATTTATTTTTCCATTGGCTGTTCTGTTTTGTCCGGTTACCGTTTCTGATTCCTTATTATGTATTCGTTCCTATATTTGCCGCCCTTTGAAATGTGCTGCCCTTATGCAATGCAGATTATAAATCAAAACCTACAATTATTATTTTACATGATTGCATAGTAATATCACAACTCGGCAACAATACCAAAATTAAAGCTATCAATGGATATTCAGTTAGTTAAGTACCGACATAATTATAATTATTAATTACATTTTCGGTACAGTTCGGTTATGAGGAATACAGCGGAAATTTTTTTTTAAAAATACCCGATATACTGGATTATTTGTTAGTTTGGGTTAGCTTAGGTTAGGTTAGGTTGGGTTAGGTTAACCTAACAAATAATCCAGTATATTGGCTATTTTCAAAATGTGTTTGCCGCTGTATTCCTCATAACCGAACTGTACCAAATTTTCTAGAGAGTTTTTGAAAGCTTCAAGTGTGATATCCACCTAACCCTTTCCGTGCCATACATTACATACGCGTCACAATAAAAAGTCCCCATCACACGGACATTTTTTTTTATTTCATTTTATTTTATATTATTACTTTTTTCTTCATCTTCTTCTGCTTGTAATGTCCCACAAGTTACGACCGCGAGGCGATCCAAAGCGACGATTTTAAATAGTGCTTAATATTTTTATACAACCGTATTTTATGATTGCGTCATGTTTTATGTAAATAAATGAATAGATATAATAAATAAAAAAGTTTAAAATAAAAAATAAAAACAAATCATTATTTTCTTTACGCTCGGTTTTGTACGTACCTATCAGTGGCGAATACCTACTGTCCGTTGAGTGGAAGTAACCGATCATTATTAAGGCTATACCTCAGTTGAGGCATGGTCTAAAAAGATCGTGAATAGGCGATGCGCGGATTGTGGGTCGCAGGTGCAAATGACGCATGCCGAATGAAATATTATTTGTCATATAAATTAAACATGCGTCCATTTAATGTTCTGTTTATTGTTCTATTATGCGTCAATTACATTGAGCTACTTTACGAGCAGTTTGTTGGCGAATTTAAAAGCGGGCGATTCAGCTACTGCGATTGTGATGATGACACACAAAACTTTCCATTCGCTGAGAAGCCACAAGCCAGCTACTGTTTAGACAGAACGTAGTTCGTTTTTTTACCGTGGGTCTCTACTGCGCAGACGCAGTAGGCCCACACGCCGGCGTGTAGCGTGTAAAGTTGACCGGCTTTCAACTTTTATCGGTAGACTGTTTACAACCCTTTTTGTTAGCTTGACACTGGGCGACTTTACAGGCAGATTGTAAATTCGCCAACAAACAGCTCGTAAAGTAGCTCTATGTAATTGACGCTTTAGTAACAATAATAATATATTCATTGAGATGTTTTCTTTTACAGGTAAATGGGTAACGTTTTTAGTCATCTTTACACGATTGAAGAATTAATACCCCCGTCGCCATCACGAAACAAATTGACGTATTCACACCTCGACGTTCGCTCTCCGAATGCCAGCGAGTCCAAAATTTCGTCGCGCCTATAGTTGAAAATTATTTTCCGTTTCACTGATGTATCGTCTTAATGTAGGTATATAAATATGTATTTTTCTTTTGATAGTTTCTCAAACGAGTGTTTTCCGACTAATTTTCTTCAAGCTATGCTCGCTTTCCACTCTATTCAAGCTCGTAGGTCACCGTGCTCTCACGCGATAAAGTTTAAAATCCTGATATCCTGGAAAATGTAAATTTCTATTCACCCGTCAATTCAGTGACGTCCCGTGGGGGTAGGCAGATCGAGCGTCGCTTAGGGGCGGCAGTTACTCGAAGGGTGGCAAATCGAGGAGAATCATTTGGTATATTATATAGAAATAGCTACGTAACCTGAGTACCTACTTAATAACGAAGATTGCTAATAAGAGAGAATAATGAGAGAATTCAAAAAGATTTTTTCTATTGGTTATAATATATTTTCTCAGAAAGTGTTTTTCAAAATTATGTATGTTCAATAATCAGAATGGTACATTCTTAAATCTTGTGAATTACTCGTTGAATAAAAGAAATAGTTGATTATAAATTAGTAGCAAGTTCAAGTAAGTTACATCATAAAAAAATATTGGAGAAATCCACGACGTCGGTTAGTAATTGAAGTAATAGGTATCTACCAGTGGCGAAGGGTGACTTTTGGAAAGAGGTAGGCTGTGGAGATCTGATAAAAAGAACACACTTACGAGAAATAAGAAGATAATACGATATTACTACTAATGAATAGGTACACACTGATGACAACGACACACTAACTAAATGAAACTTCAAAAACTCACTGACGACATAAAATTAAGCAATCAGTTTAAATTACGTATTTTTTCAAAACATTTATACATATCAAAAATCATTAGATAAAAGTTCTTTTTATTTTTAAAAAACAGTCTACCTATATTTATTAATATTCGATTCAACACCATAGAAATTATTTTTTTTCGGTTTTAGGCTCTGCGAACGAAGCTTACCTTAGTTCATAAAATTCGATAGACTAGGCGTGGCTACGTGACGGAAAGTCCATATGAAAAAAATTGAGAATTATTTGAAACATAATCAGACCTTTATTTACATCAAGACAGATGACGCGCTGTGGTATATTTTTTAAAACCTTTGCAGATTGTCTGTGTAATACATTCCTACACATACGGCATCTCTCGTTGGCAAAATACATTAATTTATAGAATATAATGTAATCAAGTGATTAAATAAATATGTCAATATGCAATTAAAAAATATTTTTCTTAAGAAGGTAGGCTTCAAATAATCGCCTAGTATGGAGTCTTCGCCACTGGTATCTACTTTGATTTAATAAAACAAAAACCGATTGCCAAAGTAGCTTGATTTAGAAGAACGCTGATGAGTAGGTATTAAAAAGGCCAATAGTTAAAATTTGTCGCAATTAGTATGTCGCCTTGTAGCAGATAGAGGTAAATGCAACGGACCCAGGAAATGCAGGGTTCGATTCCCTGCTGGGGTGGCTTACTTTTTTCAAAAAGGTTTTTTCGATTGGTTATAATATATTTTCTCAGAAAGTGTTTTTCAAAATTACGTATGTTCAATAATCAGAATGGTACATTCTTAAATCTTGTGAATTATTCGTTGAATAAAAGAAATAGTTAATTATAAAAAAAAATATTTTAAATCATGGGTTTACACCCGGACGGCAGCCCCTCTATGCATTGATTCAAAGAGGAAAGATTTTTCTTATTCGTTGATTTTTTACAAAGCCATTTTAATAATTAATATTATTCGATAGGTACCTTGCGAATTAATTTAAGCAGTTTGTTATGATATCCGTCGCTGATTGGTTAATCGATTAGTATTCAACTCAAGTCGCGAAGGAAGTGCTACATAGAATTCCAAGCAGCAGATCGTCCCCTTCGCTCGATCGCTTTTTGAGATGTTTTTTTCTTGATGCGGTATTTACTATCTACCTGTCTACTAATCAATTTGCGCAGGTGTAAGTGTACGGATATTATAGACAATGGTAGGTAAAAACTTAAAGTCTTGAATCAACTCCAGACGTATTCTGCAGGCACCAAACTAGAAGACTCAAACCTTCGCACTGGATTAGCCAGTTCCTCACCGGCCATGGCAGCTTTGCCGCCAAACTCCACGAGTTTGACTTAATAGTAGATGGGCCGGGTTGTAGGTACTTGCGGGCATGATTACAAAGACATTAAACACGTCCTCTGGGATTACCCGCTTATGGAACCTGAACGAGCGGAGCTGTTTGCCACGGTCCGTCCTCACACGGGCCTAATTGGCCACGCAGATTTGATAGCAACCGAGGCCAACTTTGCGGCATTCGAGAAATTTGCAGAGTCGTATGGGTAGCGGGATAGTCCCGACTCTTCTGTAGGCTCATCCATTTCAATTCGTGACACTCAGTATGCGGGTACACAAAGCGCTTAACGTCAGCGGACAGCAGAGCCAGTCCAAAAAACAAAAAAAAATCTTTCTTAACTTTCTTCTTTAAGCACTACGGTGCATGGTTGCGGCATCAGTCCCGTGCGTCTCCGTCTCGGGACGGAATGAGCAGTTAAAATCACTTCTTCCAGACACGTTTAAAGCGTCATAGAAAGCGGCCGTGCATATCCACGGTTGTGCATATATGACGGGTGGTGGTGGGCACTTTAACGTATTCTATCAGTAACAATAATAATATATTCATTGACATGTTTTCGTTTTCAAGTAAATGGGTAACGTTTTTAGTCATCTTTACAAGATTTAAGAATTTAACATCAATATTAAATGAGCGTCAATGCATAAACCGAGAGCAGTTGTCAGTATTCGACGTATGCCGTATTCTTGGCACGTGTTTAAGTTTATCCCGGATTATTCCTTACTCGTGATCGGTTGCCTGCTACTCCTTACCCTTTAGATATTACAGTTCCAATTATTCTTTAGTTCCCTGAAGGCGGCCCTATATATCCACGGCTGTACATACATGAAGAATGGAGATGGGAAATTTCTATGATGCCTAGTTAAGTGAACAATTTTTTTTCTTGCTTCTTACCTAGATAGAAAATAATTACAAGATAAAAAGAACTTTTTATATACAACGTTTTTAAATTCTGTTGAACCATAATATAAACTTGACTTGACTAGCTTAAATAATCAAAAAAATTTGTACTTGACATATCACATTGATTTTCGTAGTAACGCACGTATATATTAATAATTTAGTTGCTAGGACCCTAGACCCCTAGCAACTAATAATGGTGTCGAAATAACTTTTCATACAAAACAGAATTAACTGAAAATGAATTCAATTCTACTTAGAGGTGGCTAAAAGTATTTAAAAATGCATTGGCATCGTGTTCTGATATATTCTAAAAGTTTCAAACGTTTAGCTAGTCGGGAAGTTAGTTAAAAATCGATTGCAAGATTTGTACCGGACAAAGAACCACCGGACAAATAAGAATACGAGCTTAGAAAAACGTTGTAATAACAAGTTATCAGACGCGCACATAAAGGTGGAAGGGTTTCAGGTCCGAACCGCCCCCTCAGAAACGGAAAAAATACAAATTTTGTATGTAAATAGAATCTTCTACATTTTCTTCATTGTCGGGACCGCGCTCAAAAACCCTGGAATCAAGCAAGAACCACCAGAGTTTGCTTCAATTTTATGTAAATTTCCGCCGTATATCTTAGCACTAAAATTTTACAGGAGAGGGAAAAAGACTTCTATTGGATGATAGCGCCAAACCTAGTAATAGATGAATTCGATATCCAGTACTGGTTATCGGCAGCAGATGTTCCTACTTTTCTGAGTTGATTGATTACCGCGGGGGTTGCTGTAGTCACAATTTTTGAGGAACGCTGTATCATTCAATGCGCAGTACAGGTATTAAGCGTTTGCGCATTTACTGGTTACATAAATCAAGTGCGCGCGCAGTACCTACTCGGTTGACCAATCGTGTACGTGCGCGCGTAAATCTTTATCCGCCATTACTGTCACAGGCTTCTCAATTCGAATTTATCTTACTAACACATTCTGGAACAGTATCCAATCGATAGATATTTTTCACTACACCACTCTTGATTTCTCTACGTGAAAGTAACACTTGGATAACTCGAAAAAACAGGTAGGTACCTATAATAAAAGCTAAATAACTATAATGCTTGTGTAATTCTAGTGACATACTATAGGTATATTTATAGTTAACAAGTTAACCATATTATTTTTATTTTGTTTTTTTTCTGTGGTTTATAATATATAATGATAATGGTAGGATGTTTTGTATATCATTATTAAGGCAATACCTCTGTTGAGGCATAGTCTAAAAAGATTGTGGCTAGGCGATGCACGGATTGCGGATCGCGGGTGCAAATGACGCATGCCGACCGAAATATAATTTGTCAAATAAATCCAACATGCGTCCATTTAATGTGCGTCATAGAAAGCGGCCGTGGATATCCACGGTTGTGCATATATGACGGGTGGTGGTGGGCACTTTAACGTATGTTCTATTAGTAACAATAATAATATATTCATTGACATATTTTCTTTTTCAAGTAAATGGGTAACGTTTTTACTCATCTTTACACGATTGAAGAATTAATGGCCCCGTCGCCATCACGAAACAAATTGACGTATTCACACCTCGACGTTCGTTCTCCGAATGCCAGCGAGTCCAAAATTTCGTCGCGCCTATAGTTGAAAATTATTTGCCGTTTCACTGATGTCTCGTCTTAACAGTGTGTTATCTCAGTTATCCCACTCCACTGTTGTTTTGAAGTTACTAGACAATTTTAATAAATGCAACAATGACATTTTTTCTTATCAATGGGGTATTACAATTTGAAAAAAAATCTCATTGATTCATTGTGTATAAATATAATAGGTACTGTAGCCATAGGTTTCGGCAATCGTTTGGCATACTTATCTCAAAATCGACTTTTATTACTTTAAACATCTCAGCGCATCTAAGTATTCTATACACAAGGCTGCTATTGGCGACCATCGAGCATAAGTAGTAGTTTATCATATTTATGTATTGAGGTATTATAATTGTTACAATAAGTTAGCTGTCTAAAGTGTCTTCGTGAAATTTAGGGTGGCGCAGTAAGAAAAAGTTTTGGAAGCACTGAATGAATTTAAAGTGTTTTTATTTGAATGTTTTTTTTAATTCCACCGCAAATGGGAATCCATATGGACAAATGTAGGTACTTATAAGCAATGTTCCCGCATGTGCGCGCGCACACCTACCAAAATGTGTCCGTACCAATGACATTAATATGGACGAAGCATCTAGAAAATAAAATGACACTCACTTTGTGTCGGGTCTGCCGGATGGCGAAATTCATATTTTAATATCGGTATCCTACGCTCAAATGAACATTCTGCTTGCAAGCGGTCTGGCGACACCGCCGGGTCTGCCCATACAAAATTTCTTCTTTCAAAATTCTGACTGTCAGGTTTCGACTCCACTGTTATTATTGTGTTACAAAATGCCAATGTGCCTAGTTAAAAATTGTAAAAAAAATCTACTAAACACTCCAAGAAAGATGGGATATCACTTTTCATGTGTTAGTATTATTTATTATTTATAAAATGCCATTTTAAGATAATGTTTATTCAACGCAATTGAATGACAGAAACCATTGGACAGTCGCCTGTGATACGCTGGGCTCACTTGCGTCTAATCTCCGAGAAGTCGTAAGTAACCGAGAATCTGTTTCTAACGCAATGAGCCATGACACTAATACGCCATTACAATAAAGGTTATATTACTATAAATTCTCGAAGCTTGTATCGCATAATGGAAATGGATACGTCATATGGTCACGTGACATCTACCTATACATCTGTGAATGACTTTCATGCACAATTTCTCGTGCGCGCCGGTATGAAGTGAGTTGTCCATTTAATATGTCATTGGTCCGTACACATATTTTTATCCCCCGCACAGTCCTCACACAAAAAGTATTGTAAAAGAAAGTTTCCTTTGCCATATTTTAGTTTTACTCGAATGCACGAAACCATCACGTCATTCACACACAATCAATTATTCGACTCATTTTTGAGTAAATCAAAATTTGTTAGTGTTATTATTATATAAAATCACTGAACTTAATAAATATGTTTGTAGGAGGGGGGGGGGGGGGTGTAAATGTTACCGCACCGGGTGACACCAACCCTAGTTACGCCACTGCTCAGGTGCGTTGATGATCCGCACACACAATAGAAAAATAAGAGGGAACGTTGCTTTTAAGTACCTAATATTATTTGGGGTGAAAATTTTATGTGTAGGTATGTTTTGATTCTCTCTTCTCTCTTCTTGGTCGTGCACTCATGGCTGAGGATCGTGACCATATTTAAATTTTGCCATCCTTTGATTGATTAATGCACATAATTATGCACATTAATCATGTTTTGATTAATGTGCATAAATTTGTATCATGTGGAATTTTCCCTCCACCATTCGCCATGTCTCCATATCCGTTATGCAGGCGTATACTGTGACATCGAATGTTAGGCACCCTACAAAGTTGTGTTGAGAGTGTCTAAGAAGCAACGTCCCAAGACCTTGTTTAGCGTGCACTAGAGTGAGCGTGATTTATGATGTGAACTCTCCAAACTACATTTACTTTGATATTGATATTTTTGGACCTTGTTATGTTGTGTCGTGGTTCAAAACTTTCAAAGAAATGACTGTACAAGTTCATGTGTAGGGAAAATTTAGAAACCATTGACCACTTAGCCTTAAACCACTGACAGAATGTTAACTTCAAGGCGTCTTTAATATTTTACCGTCCGGTTTTTAGTGTGTTCGTCAACCGGAACGCGGATTTGTATCATCCATTTTGTCGTGCTGGTATTTTTTTCAATTCTTTCACGACATTTTTATTTTATCATTATTCTCTTGCACTTTATCGCCACAATATTGTGAAATAACAAAATTGTTATTCTGAAGACGTCACGCTATTTTCTATAAATGAAGACGTGCCTTTATGTCAATTTTTACGCTGTCAACAGATTGCGTAAAGTTGAATTCGTTTGACATGCTTGGATAATAATATTATCGAATGTCGTTACACCACAGTATACACGAAGGTAGCTTCTTTTTCATGTAGGTATTTAGGCTCAGTTTTCTATAGAAGTTTACAAGGCAGGCGAGCACACAGAAAAATATCTATTATAATTACTAATTACCTGTTAATTTTTAAGGGGGCGGTCTAGCAGGTGCAACTCACATCCTAATTTACCCCGACTACTACTCCACCCACGATGGCCGAGTGGCTTAAGCGGCGGCCTATAATGTCGTGTGTCCCAGGTTCGAATCCTGGGTCCAGCAAATATACATACCTACCTATTGTTTTTCAATTTGTGTACTTATGGACCCAATAGGTTGGGCAAGTGGTTAACATCCATTTCTCGTAAAACCAATTCTCTCAATACAAACCTCTACTTTGTGGAGGCCTATATTATGATCATATTGGGATCGGACATGGTCAAAAAAACTCACAGCACCTCGTCGCTTCAAATTCGTCGTTCCGTATTTATTTGAGTACATTCCCCATACCCAGACACTCCGCACTTTGAGTACCACTTATAACAACGAAAACTTGGTCTGCACCTATATTACTTACGAGCTATTGCTACTTGTCGCATCCACAAGTCGTTGTAGAATGCGCTTGGCCTTACGATCATAATTATTAGGTCTTATATTTTAGGCATTTGCATCAGCATATTAAAAAAAACAATGGCTACCCCAGGCCCTGGTGGTTCTATCAATATAATGAGTGCCACGGGTCATCCACTTATACAGGCCTTCGGCCTTGCCGAGATGAGAGAGCCAATCGATAACCAAATTATCCAGGTCACGATCCTCAGTCATGAGGTCCTGACGAAGAAGAAGAAGTTGGGATATTTATTTCACCTAAATTATTTGAAATAAACCATTTCTTTTATTCAACGAATAATTTATAAGATTATGAGAATGTAACATTCCATATATTGAACATACATAACTTGAAAACACCTCAGATAACTATATAAAATCTTATTGAAAAATAATTAGAAGATAAAAAGAACTTTTTATATATAACGTTTTTAAATTTTCTGTTGAATCATATAAACTTGACTTAACTAGCTTAAACGATCTTAAACGAAGTAACTTTTCATACAAAACAGAATTACCTGAAAATGAATTCAATTCTGCTTAAAGACGGCTAAAAGTATTTAAAAAATGCATTGGCATCGCGTTCTGATATATTCCAAAAGTTTCAAATGTCTAGCTAGTCGGGAAGTTAGTTAAAAATCGATTGCGAGTACCGGACAAAGAACCACCGGACAAATAAGAATACGAGCTAAGAAAAACGTTGTAAAATACGATATCCCGTCGAGTAGGTATCGTATTTTTTTTCAAATACATATAATTTTTTTTAGTAGGTATCTATATAATATCTGAGGTGTTTTCAAGTTATGTATGATAAATTATTTATATTTTTTTTCGTTCATGAGTGGGGGGGGGGTTCGTAATCAAACCCCCCCCCCTCCTTGAGTGCCCGCTTGATTCAAGGTCTTTAGCCAAACGCGTAAAGCACGCACCAACAGATCGGCAGTTAGGATAAAAATATTCCAAGTGTTGTTATTCGGAGTTTAAAAAAATACCAACATAACGTGGCCGATTGGTTTCATTGTGCCCCACTTGCGGGTGGAAGGATGCGAGATTCTTATCTCGGGAGGGATTACAACTCGGATTGGTCGACAAAAGGGTCTATCGCTGGATGGGCCGTAATAAAAGCGATTAGTCTGCAATGATAACGTGATTTTGTTGTTTGCAAAGTGAGCAGAAAAATAGGATTTTTCCCAATGATAACAAAGTGATTTGTGATTGTTTTTACCGCTATTTTTGTAGATTTCGCGCTTTTTATTATGTGACAATACTTTCTTTCTTTTTGCTGACCCTATTATTAATACGTATTAACTTATTTTGCGATCAATGTTTATCAATGGCAAATACCCTTTACTAGGCATTTATTTCAAGTCTATCTTGATAAAAATAAATTGTAGGTATAGGTAGGTATTACCTACGTTATATCAATATAGAAAAAAACATTTTATGTTACCTAATATCTATTGTGTAATAGCACCTGTCCTGATCCAGATTCCCCTCTGATTAGCGACGGACAAAACATCGAGAGCGTCGACAGCTTCAAGTACCTACCTGGGGGTACACATCACGGGAGATGGCATTTTGCAGAAAGAGCTCGCTATCCGAATGGGAATGGCTGGAGCAACATTCAAAAGGGACTCACGATGATTGTACTCGGTCAAAACCAAATGCCGCCTATTCGACGCTTGCATCCTGACGGTGCTGCTTTACGATAGCGATTCATGGCACCTTACGAAGGCTCAGAGCAACCGTATACTGAGCTTCGAAAACAGATGTTTGCGACGAATACTGGGTGTGCGGTGGGGTATGACTTTAAGAGCAACGAGAAGATAAGAGAACGCACCAAGCAGCCTTTCATCACGCTGAAAGTGAAGAGGCAACGTTGGACCTGGCTCGGCCACGTGCTGCGGATGCCAGAAGAGAACTTCAATCCGGCTTGCCTGTTCTTCAAGCCGACCGGATTCCGGCGTCCTGGAAGGCCGCTAAATACAATCTACAGAGTGTATACGGCGAAGCTACGGGATGCTGGTTTAACCTGGAACGAAGCAAGAAGACTGGCGAGCAACAGGGATTCTTGGAGTCGCCGCGTGATGTCCATATGCTCCAATTAAGGGGCGGATATGGCAAAAGAAGAAGAAGATATCTATTACGTATGGTTTAGTTAGGCAGGGTTGAATTGAATTTTAAAACTAACCAATACCATCTGCAATTTTATTGAATTATTGAATGAGAACAAATAAATATGACTTGTGTGTAGGTACTATTTATGTCGCATCTAAATCGGAAAATAAACGAATTAATTATACCATTAGGCAGGTACCTATCTACCAGTGGCGAAAGGTGGAAGTAGGCTGTTAAGATCCGCCATAAATAGTGCACAATAAACTTTTTTAGTCATAGGTATGACTTAGGTACGTATTTGTTTTTATTGATTTAAGACTACAACAATTTACAGATGGTATTGGTTAGTTTTTAAAAAATAAATTAAACGCTGCCTCAACCAAACCATAATAGTTTTGGTATATTTTGGACGATACGACAAAATTGTGCACACTTTTTCATTCATACTTATATGATTTAATGATATAATTTAAAGATAGACGAGTATTTTTTGACTATTAGGTACTTATCTATTATGGTTTGGTTTCGCAGGGTTTAATTGAATTTAAAAAAACTAACCAACACCATCTGTAAAGAATTGTAGTCTTAGTTCAATGAAAACAAATACCTACGTATGATTGACAAAGCTTAGTGTGCACTATTTATGACGGATCTTAACAGCCTACCTCCACCCTTAGCCACTGTGTAATATCCATATTAGGTCCTAGTAACCATGTATGCTGATAATTTCGCTGTAGGCAAAGCCACCATTGACGTTAAAGTGTTAATGATAAACAATTTATTATCAATATTGATAAGTGGTAAATAAATACATCAACAATTAATGACTTTTTTAGTTACATAGGTTGCAGTTGTGCGTACAAGCTGTAATAATGAAATTTAATAAATTTGATAATGTTAAATAGTGATTTACATGACGAGGTGGCCGAGTGGTTAAGGCTTTGGACTGCTAATCCAATGTGCTCTGCACGCGTGGGTTCGAATCCCATCCTCGTCGATCCAATATATTTTTGTATTTATTTTAAATTTTAATCCAAATCTGTTTTAGGTGATAGATAGAGTAATGCTTCATAGCTTTGCACTCTGACTCTAGGATGAAATTAATGTAATATATCATTCTAAAGACATATTTTTTACATTTTTTATCTATTTATTTTCTTATTCTTACATATATTAATTCAAGTGAATATAATTTGATCTGATTTTATGCGAGGTAATCAGGCAAAGAGGCGTATCAGTGCAGTAAAAAGTGCAAAGTTATCACCATCAGCCTGAATCTATCCACTGCTGGATGAAGGACTCTTTAAGCTGCTTCCACTACTCTCGTTCCTGTGCGTTGCGCTGCCACGTACTTCCGCAGATCATTTCATCGTTCCAGCGGCCTCTAGGTCTACCTTGCGGACGTTTTGTACCTCTTGGATACCACTGGATGACTAAATTTGTCCAACGATTGTCTCTTCTTCGAGCTATGTGTCCAGCCCATCTCCATAAATTGAGGCTTTTAATGAACTCTATCACATCGCAAACCATTGTCTGCTTCCTTATCCACCCATTCTTCTTTTTGTCCTTTCGCGTTATGCCCAGCATGCACCTCTCCATACCACGTTGTGCTACTCTAAGTTTCAGGATCTCTCTTTTACTTAGGGTACATATTTCACACGCATATGTGATTACGGGAAGCACACACTGGTTGAAGACTTTGCGCTTTATGCACAGTGGAAGGTCACTTTTGAAGACATTCTTCAGGCGGCCAAAAGCACTCCAGTCTAGCTTTACTCTGCGAACCGTAGACTATAGATACATCTAGACGCCACCCATTGCATTGCTAAATGAAGCTGCGTGCTTGGTTTGTGGGCGAGCAAACGCATACGTATACAAATGTTTGAGACCATAGACCATTTCGCTAGTGCTCGCCCAAAGTGCTCGTACTAGACGCTCAGAAATGAAATATAATTTTCTATTTTTTTTACGTTATATAGTATTTTTAAGCGGTCAAAATGCAACCATTAGGTAAAGATATCCACAATATAAGTTATTTTAAAGAAACACGGTCACTTGATATTAAAATATATAATAATATAGGTGGTACAAATAAATTATCACGAACATGTATCAACTTACCTATGAAACGTAATACCATTTTCTTGCTTATCAGTACGGCTACCACATTTTCAATTCAATTCAATTTATTTATTTTTAACATATTGTGGACATTACAAATTATAAAATTAAGACGTTCACAACATGACATTTTGAAACAAAGAACTATAAAACAGTAAGTATTTCATAAAAATAGAAATAGATAGTATGTTATTAAACAGTAGAAATATGTACATACAAAAATATTAATTAGATATGTACAAGGAAGTACACCGGATGAGTTAAGCAGACCCTATTTTAAGAATTTATAAAACAACGTCCACCTATAAATACTCATCCTCACGTAGGTGGAAATGGTGGAATATATCAACACCCGAAGCAATTTCGTTGAATATAGTTATCGCCCTCCCAATTGGCATTACCAGTGGCAGGTTGGTTCTGCATCTTGGGAGAATAAACAACTGATGTTCTCTATTTCTAAGATAGTTATCAGGGACATACAGGTCAACACTGCCCAGAACGGCAGAGTTCTCATTTATACCTCGTATAAGTCGAAAAAAATACGTAGCTAAATAAAGATTTCTTCTAAATTGCAAACTGCAGTATGTAAGCATGCCTAAGAGAAAGTCAGTTGGATAAAGCCACGGATAGTATCCGTAAAACCTTAAATAAAGGAGTCTCAAGAATTTCTTCTGAACCCTCTCCACCATAAGGCCATACTTCAACTGATGCGGTGCCCAAACAATAGACCCACTCTCAAGTCTGCTTCGAACTAAAGAATTAAATAAAAGTTTTAATACCGTAACATCCGAAAAGACCCGGGAAGTACGCATGACGAAGCCCAACATTTTAAGCGCCTTGTTACAAATGGTAACTATATGGCTAATAAATGTCAAACGTAATGCCAAGATCCCTTACAGATGATATTTGTGACAACTCTGCTATGCATCGAGTATTGGAAAAACAACACTTTTGAGACTCTGGTAATCGACAAAAGATTGCATTTATCAATTAGCTAACGACAATCGTCCAAGGTGACAACTTCCAAAAAGAGTTTCAAGTCATCAGCGAACAACAAAAACATAGCATTTTTTATTACCAATGCTATGTCATTTATAAAAAAATTAAAAATTTATAAAAATTTTAATACAACACACCGAACCATCTTTTCTACTTAATTAACTAAAAATATTTGCCACTGACTGTTTAACACAAAAATAGCAATTTTAGCAACACGGTTATCGACGCTTAGTTAAGCAACAAACTAAGATTTGGCGGCGACACTATAGCAAACCATCTCCCATACCTGTGAACCTTTTATCTTACTCTAGCGCGTGTCGCAGAGATTATAAGGGTGCCGAATACTTTCTCACTCGCACTTATGCATCGTTTTTGTTCAGGCCTTGCTGCGAACGATTTCATCAAATATAAATCCATCTATAGATACTTGTCCCAGATAGATGTAGTTTTTCACCTGTTCGAGCGTAAAATGTAATATACCTACTACTCTATCTACTGAGATTGTATGCGAGGCTCGTTTGTCTTGTGTTTACCATAACTTACCGCTCCATTTTCAATTTGTTTTTCTTTCCTACCGAATAAGTATCGATTTCATCCATTATCATGCAATGTAAAAATAGCGACGGTTGCTTTTAAATTGTCAGTGAATGAAAACATTTTGTGTTTTTGGAATAGCAAAGGTGTCGACTGTAACAACAGACAAGGTGTCAAGGGGTCGCGCTGACCCGAAACATCTGTTTGAATTCTTTCATTCTTTTGTTTTATTTACAAACATTATCGAGTCATTTTAAAGCTTATAATTCATGATTTCATGAGATCACAATTGAATGCAATTGATTGTAAGACAAAGATATGCCACAGAAACATAGTTTGGAGATATGAGCAATTTAATTTTCTTGTTCGTTCACTATTGTAACAGGAAAAATTACTATCCTCATTAAAATGTTCGATATATCTCACATCTAATTATTCTGTTTGGAGCAGAAGGCGTGGATGACTGACCGATATCAATTTTGACTGGACTTATAACCGTTTTTATATAAAAAAAAATGAATTTGTAAGAACTACAAATTGATCATAATTATTGAGACATCTGTGTATTTTTTTAAAAAACGTGTCTTAAGGCTATTACCTTAGTTGAGGCACGGTCTAAAAAGATCGTGGCTAGGCGATGCGCGGATTGCGGATCGCGGGTGCAAATGACGCATGTCAAACGAAATATAATTATTTGTCATATAAATCCAACATATGTCCATTTAATGTTCTGTTTATTGTTCTAACGAGCGGAGCTGTTTGCCAGGGTCGGTCCTCACACGAGCCCAATTGGTCATGGAGATCCAATAGCAACCGAGGCCAACTTTGCGGCATTTGAGAAATTTGCAGCGTCATATGGGGAGCGGGATAGTCCCGACTCTTCTGTAGACCCATCTATTTCAATCGTGACACTCAGTATATGGGTACACTAAGCGTTTAACGTCAGCGGACAGCAGAGCCAGTCCAAAAAACAAAAATTTTCTTTCTTAACTTTCTTTTTTAAGCACTACGGTGCATGGTTGTAGCATCAGTCCCGTGCGGCTCCGTCTCGGGACGGAATGAGCACTTAAAATCACTTCTTTCAGACACGTTTAAAGAAAGCGGCCGTGCATATCCACGGCTGTGCATATATGACGAAGGTGGTGGGCACTTTATGTTCTATCAGTAACAATAATAATATATTCATTGACATGTTTTCTTTTTAATGTAAATGGGTAACGTTTTTAGTCATCTTTCCATGATTTAAGAATTAATACCCCCGTTGCCATCACTAAACAAATTGACGTGTTTCCAGCTCAACTTTCTCTCTCCGAATGGCAGCGAGTTCAAAATTTCGTCGTGCCTATAGTTGAAAATTATTTGCCGTTTCACTGATGTGTCGCCTTAAGTAAAACGTGAGTGTATGCCCTGGGAATTGGTTTTAATCAAAATCAACAAATTCATAATGTGACATATCATTGTCTTGCGATAACCCCTTCAATTGAGGTGCTGATAATGGAAAGAATTGGACAAGTAAATCAACATCAAAATTAAATTTTACCTTTTAACAGCCTTCTACACGGTTTGGGTCCATCACACTCAACATTCAGCGGTACATAGGCTCTGTGTCAGTGAAAAATCCGTGACTTGATCTGTCTTTCTGTAAGTAGCTCTTCGACATCCTTTCGGACTTTTGACCAGACCAATTATGACCATTCAACATGTCTATATGGTGGAGAAATATACAGGATGCAAACCACGTATGGGAACTGAAATACCTAACGTATATAGAGAAACAGGTAACCTATCAGGTAACCTATAGGATAAACTGGAACACGTTTTAAGAATACGCTTGTATTTCAACAACTGCACTCGTTTTATGCACTGACGCTCATTCAATATTGGTGCTTTTGAAGGTTGAAACACACACTATTGCACGTCTATAATGTTTGATTCATTTTCGTAGGACACTCACACGTTTAAAACCCTACGTCAAAATGTAGTGTATTGAATATAGCCTATCGGAATTATATTTATTAATCTGTTCTGTGATACAAACCATCAGTGGCGAAAGGTGACTTTTGGAAAGAGGTAGGCTGTGGAGATCTGATAAAAAGAACACACTTGTCAGGTATACTTACGAGAATTATTATTACTACTAATGAATAGGTACACACTAATGACAACGACACACCAATTTAATGAAACTTCAAAAACTCACTGACGACATAAAATTAAGGGACCAGTTTAAATTGAGTATTTTTTCAAAAAATTTGGCGTAAAAACCAATTTATATATACTTGAGATTAAAAAAAGGTTTAACAAATTTATACAAACAACTTCAAATAACAGCAAAATTACATTCTACTGGATTCCTTCACACGTTGGAATTCTGGGGAACGAGAACGCAGATAGCCTTGCAAAAACAGCAACTCTTGAGAGGAGCAGTGATAAACTCCCCATACCGTATACAGACGTATTTGAAACATTCAAGAAAATAGCCAAAACTGAAACAGATAGTTTATTAAAAGAACAAGGTCTAACAAAGGGGAAAAAGTACTTTCAAAGTTATTACAATCCTGAAACCAAACCATGGTATACCAATAAAATGCTAAATAGAGAAACAATCGTCACAATCAATCGCTGCAGAGCAGACCATTATAATCTTGCCTCATCCCTGGCTCGCTTGGGTATAATAAATGACCCTGGGTGCCGGTGCGGAAGTGAGACTGAAGATGTTAACCACGTAGTTTGGCAATGTTCTTTGTATGACACCCAGAGACAGCGGCTTCTTAAAGATTTAAGTAAACAAAACTACCAATTGCCACTGGATCTCACGATATTTTTGGCTCGGCCGAATATCAAGGCGTTCCAGTGTGTCCAAATGTTTCTGAGTGAGTGTGGCCTACAAGTCTAAACTTCTTTTCTTTTTCTCTTTTTTTTTTTCTTCTTCCTCTACCGTAAATTTGTATTGTAATAACTGTATGAGAAATTATTGTTATAATGTGTATATATAGTGTATGTTAAAAAGTAAAGCTAAATAAGACTCAATTGAGACTTCAGAGCTTAATAAAAAAAAAATAAAAAAAAAAAAACAATCCGACCTCTATTTACGTCAAGACAGATGGAACGCTGTGGTATATTTTTTAAAACCTTTGCAGATTGTTTTGTTATTATCTGTGTAATACATTCCTACACATACGAAATCTCTCGTTGGCAAAATAAATTATTTTATAGAATATAATATAATCAAGTGATTATGTAAATAAGTCAATAAGCAATTAAAAAATATTTTTCTTAAAAAGGTAGGCTTCGAATAATCTCCTAGATGGAGTCTTCGTCACTGCAAACCATATAATCTGGAAATATCCTAAAATGTGTACGGAAAGGGAAGAGCTCCTCAAGTCGGTTTAACCAGCTGTTGGGCCCACCGGACTGTCCAACCTGGTCGCCACAAAGGCCAATTTTCCAAATAAATTACAAATAGTAAGTAAGCTCTGCATGTCTATTATTTTGACTATAAATTCCACGTAATGCCCAAAATGTAGCATGAATAGATTCATTATTGATGTAATCAACTATAACTATGTGTACACCCTGTATAACTGTGTATTTTTCCATGATGATTTGCCAAACAAATACTAAATACACACTTGGACTTTTTTTTACAAAGAAGCTGCACTATAAATTAATACTCTAGTTTAGCTTCCCTTTTATATATAAGGGCTTGCGCAGACAGAGAGCGGTCAGGCGGTCTGCGTTCCGCGTTCGGAGTTCGGCGTTCTTTGTACTATATGGACTTCATACTGTATGGGTACACAGCCGGCGGTCAGACCGCGCCGGTCAATTGGAACGCTAGCGTTCTAGAGTTCGATTCCCGGAATTACAAAGAACGCCGTACCTCCCGTCCAGTCCCGTTATAGGAATTTGAGCAGTCAAAACATAGAGCGAAACCACACGGGGGAGTGAGTACGCAACAGCGGTGCTTTCTCACTTCCACTCGCAGTCGGAATATAGCGGTCTCGCATTATGCAGCGCCTGTGTCACTACAACGTTTGTACACAAATGGAACGTTTATTGTTGACCGCCACCTGTCTGCTGTCCCTGAACGCTAGCGGTCAACGGTCGGTTGAACGCAGAACTCCGACCGCTCTCTGTCTGCGCAAGCCCTAAGTTATATAAAGAGCAGAGTTGTTCCATTTACGATATTGGAAATTTGGCACTAGCAGTTGGCTGTTTTGTGTTAAGAACGATAACTCATTTATTTTTAGGTTTAGGAGTTTGAAAATTTGTGTGAGCATAGGAAACATGCTTTATTTTATAACATGATGCCATTGAAACTTCATTGGTCAAAAGTGGAGTTAGCTGGTTTGCAGATTAGCAGTCGAGTCTGTGGTTGACATATTGTATGTATATGAAATGTTTTAATTAAATAAAATACTATACAATTCTTAATATTATTATTTAATCGAGCGATGGATATGGTCAAAACCAGGGAACACAGAAATAATGAGAACTGAAATACATCCCGGGTAAGGCGATAGCAGGTAACCGACTCGAGTAAGGATGAATCTGCGTTAAACTTACACACGTGTCTAGAATACGTTTAACGTCGAATACTGAAAACTGCTCTCGGTTTATGCATTTACGCTCATTTAATGTTGGTGTATTACACACACTATTACACGTGCATAATGCGTGCTTCATTTTCGTAGGACACTTACACATTCAAACGCCTGCTTCACAATGCGGCGTATTGAATATAGCATATTGGTATTCTATTTATTATCTGTTCTGTGGTCAAAACTGACACAACTTCATCAGTGGCAACCTTAGTAGTCCAACGTAGGGATTGAAATATCGGTATTTTAAAACCGGTACCTCAGTAATCAAAATATCGGTTTTAAAAATCGGACCATACCGATATATTCGGGATTGAAAGTGGAAACGAAATGTATTAATTAACTTAAACGGTTTAACAGCAATGTATTTTTTATATCTGGTTACGCGATGGCTGGTTTACTTCCATCGCCTTTCAACGTCGTTTAAGACCAGCAATGGCACGTGCTATAAACTATTAATGTTTTAGAGATTTATATGGTACCTACTGTTCGGTTATCAGGGATACAGCGGAAAACACATTTTGAAAATACCCGATATAATAGATTATTAAATTTGTTAGTTTGGGTTAGGTTAGGTTTGGTTAGGTTAACCTAACAAATAATCCAGTTTATCGGCTATTTTCAAAATGTGTTTTCCGCTGTATTCCTGATAACCGAACAGTACCTTCCTAGTTCAATTCTCGCTGAGGTCACAGTATATCTTTGTAATTACATATTATATCAAACCTGGATATTCTGTGATTGTTTCAGTACAACCATGCGACTACGCAACCTTCTCTGTGAAGTCGTAGCATAGTGGTAATGCGCTGGGCGCGATACCTAAGAGACGCTGGTTCGATTTCTGCCGGGTGTCTTACTTTTTTCAAAAAAGATTGTATTCTATTGGATATATTTTCTCATGAGTGTTTTCAAAATTATGTATATAATGTTCAATAATAGAATAGTACATTCTTAAATCTTGTGAATTATTCGTTTAATAAAAGACATAGTAAATTTAAATTTTGAATTGTTTCCGTATAGCTAGGGTATGTATAGATGTGTAAAATTAATAAATTTTAATGTAGACACCGTTAATGTGATAAATATAAATTGATTTTTTTTATTAATAACCATGCCCTTGCTTTTTCGTACAAGGTGGTTGGGTAGGTTAGTTCCATTGATGGGGGGGCTAATTAGGTTCCTCCATTTATATCTTTAATTTTGTTTATGGCCAGGATTAAATATTTTGTGTAGTGTTCTTGTGTTGTTCTATTGCTTTGTACTTCGTGAGGTCAATTTCATGATTATGCTGTCTACACCCTGTCCTGAGAGTCCATCGCTCCCTTTCTAGTATAGGGCAGTCGTTGATGACATGCCACACAGTTTGAGATATGTTACCGTCACATGGACAACAGTCATCGTCCCTCAGTTTAAATCTTTTTAGATAAGCTCGCACCGCTCCGTGGCCTGTTGGTATCTGTGTGAGTTCGTTTGATATTTTTATGTTCCTGGCAATTGAGTGATGGCAGAGTTTATTTTTGGCATAAATTTCTGTGTTATTGATCCTGTGGCGGATGTTGTGTATCTGTGGTTCCATAGCTCTATTGTGTCTTCGTTTAGTTTATAAATTGATTGGGATTGGAGAAGGTCATTAATAACATGTTTTTCTTTCATATGACAATTTCAAGAATGATTCTTTTATTTCAAACAATAAAAATAACAATAATTCATTGAAACTTGTCGATATTTCGCAGTTTCGAAAAAATGCATTTGAAGCACTGCAAAACTGCTCAACGTCGCAAGTTTCGCACAATATAATAATTACATCTTTATAAATGCCAAAGGCAGCACTGGTATTGTTTTCGTTTATTTTTTTTTACAGAAATGGTGATAACTAAAAATTTTCAAAAATATAGCACAAAACATACAAATCTTAATATAGATAAACAAACGCTGTGCAAAAAAAAAATATTATACAATAATCACAAAATTTACTAATTATTATACAGATTTTTTAAAAATCACCCTTTTTAACGCAGTCATAACTAAGGGTACTTAATTTTTTGCTGTTCGGAAAATCGGGTGAGTATGTAAAATAGTTCAGTGTGATGTCTATCAGTGGCAAGGTGAGATTCGACATAAATATTGCACACTAAACTTTGTCAGTCATACTTATTTGTTTTCATTTAACTAAGAATACAATTTTCTGATGGTGCTGTTTGGTTTTTAAAATTCTATCAAACCCTGCCTATACCAAACCGTAGTAGATAATAGTCAAAAAATATTCGTTGATCTATAAAATATCTAAAACTATGTCCGATCCTAATAGGATCATATTATTATGGGCCTCCCCAGATTGGAGGTTTGTATTAACAGCTTTTTGTTTTCGCGAGAAAATGATGTTAGCCACATGCTCAACCTATCAGGTCCATTCTCTGACTCGAACACAAATTGAAAAACAATATGTATATTTGCCAGAACCAGGATTCGTATAGGTAAATCATTATACTGTGGCACCATAGGCGATTCGCGCGTGTATTGAATTGCTTGCGACAATGCCTGTTTCAATGCTAGCAAACAATACCACTACAACTGCAAGCCGTATTTGCCATACCTATAGTGCCACTGTAAAACGATTTACCTATACCTGGGACCCAGGACGCTATAGGCCAACACGGCTAACGTTGGCGTAGTAGATACCAGTCAAAAAAATATTCGTTTATCTGTAAAATATCTAAAATTATGCCATTAAACCATACTTACATAATTTCAGATATTTTATAGATAGAAAAATATTTTTTATCGATTATGATTTGGTTTTAGCAGGGCTTAATGAATTTAAAAATAGAACTAACCAGCACTAATCTGTAATAATATTTATTCTTAATTCAACACAAACAGATAAGTGTGCAGTATTTTTGTCGGATCGCCCATAGCATACCTAAACTATTATGGTTTGGTTGTCCTCAGGATAGGTAGGTATACTGCCGACCTTCGATGGAAGACGGTACCAAAAGAAGACGAAGGTTACATGATGCACCAACTGTAAAACCAACTGTAAAACAAGAAGTTTCGTTGCCGCCAGATAAAACCACAAATCGCTGAATGTAACAGATAGTTAAACATTTATGGGACGATTCTCACATGGAAATATTTTGAAGGGAGCAGCAGATGGATCAAGATGTGTGCTGCAGATTGATGGGCATCCAAGCCCTCCTGCAAAATATCTCAATATACTAGCCACCTAGACTGCTACTTCCTGCGATTTGTAGTTCCGTATAACCGTCGTAATTAACGGCGGATCAAAACGACCGCTGTCCACAGACAAATAAATATTCTCAAGTTTTACTGGGTCCCTATCGACCGCGTTTTGCGGCTGGTGCGTTTCGAACATAAGGTAACTTATATTGGATGGATATACGATTCGATATTCTGTTCGTAAGTCCGGGTACTCATTAGCGAGTCGTAACTGTAACCATTTCTGATACTGTAACCAACTCTAGATGCGAACTAATTATTTGGCGTCCACACTAGTTAGTTACTGTATCTGCAACGGTCACAGTTACGGCTAGCTAATGAGTACGCGGCTTATAACTATAGATTTTAATGAAATTTTAAAAATATGCTGGCATCACTGCTAGGCACATATGGAAAACAATAATTCGACAACATTGACTTACTAATGAACACTGCACATTACAAATAAAATTGCTTTTCCTGCTCATACACATTTGGGTCTGCTCATTCGAATTTTATTATTTCGTTAATAGATATATTTAATACCATGGCCCCACACAAGAAAGGGTCTGACAGGGCTCTAGCATAGGGGCCCGGACTCAGGAAGGGGCCCGGCGTACCGGGTCAATCGGGGATATGTGAGATAAACACATATCACAAATATGCTCTAATAGGCGCTATTTCATGACGGGGTCATTAACATTAAAAAATGATAATGTAAGATGGAATTTTTTGATTATTTTGTGTTGACTCGACAACTCCATAATTCAAGTAGATGTATTAAAACTACAAAAAATCGCTAAAAATAAATTGAAAGCCCTTACTTTTACCTCTAACACAATTTTAAAAACGCTTATGTTGTGAATCACACATGACATTAAACTTAGCGATAGGTAGGGGGGCCCGCTTTTAGAATGTGGGGGCCATGTTTAATGCATATTGATGACATTATTTTCACAAGTAAAATGTTAGGACTGGTACACACGGCGCTGTTAGTTACCGCGTCCGCGCTGCTTTGACGGACATACAACGTAATCCACATTTGGAATCACCAAATTGACTCAGAATTCACGCCAACGTGGTAATTTGCCGCGCCTTATGGTTTAGGCATTAAATATTGGCAAGTACATGAAAACATAATTCATATTATAATATGGGTACAGATTGCGAACTATTTTGTCCAACGTGTAAAATATTATAATATTGTCGCTTTATATGTTATTCTCAAGTTGGTAGGAAGGTACTGTGCATTATTAATAAGTCAATGCTTGACAAAGCTTCATTGATAAATAAAATATTTTGAAGTTAACATTTTGTATAGAATTTTAATTTAGTTTTTAAGCGGAAACAAGGTTTTTTGTTTAATATTTTTATATAATGTTTTTGCATGACGGCATAAATTGAAAGACTCTTTTTTTAAAAATAAACATTTTCTCTTAAAAATATTTGCATATATTTACAGTAAAAATATAAATATAATAATAATTACAGTGCAAGTAAAGATCTTAGACACACCAGCAGTTAAATGCGGTCAAAATTATTGATTTTGAAAAATACAGTCGTGTTTTTTTGGCAACCGTCGGCTGTACTTTTCGTCTGGTGTGCCTTGGCCCTAATAAAAAAAACTTTATGTATAGCAACAATTTAAAATAGTCCCTAAGATCACTGGAGTCAGTAAGCCGTCGCGGCCCCACTATGGTGGTGGTGGTGCACCAAATGGTGGTGGTGATTTGCAAAGTGGTGGTGATTCAAAGGGTGTGGTGCCGGAGAGTGGTCCTGCGAAGGTGGCGTCTGTAATCCACCGGCGCTCGCCGACTGGCAGACATACCACTCGGAAAGATTCGCTGTAGCTACTTGGTGGTGGTGGTTGAGGTGATTTAAATGGTGATGAGGATGGGTGTTGACTTGTGGGTGTAAATGGTGATGGTGGTTACTCAGACCAAAATTATCTGTTTCAATATTTGAGTGTTTATTATTATTGTTTAAATTAATATTGTTAGAGTTTGTTAAGTTGGTTAAATTTGACGATGGTACTAGGCCGCTAATCTTGTGATCTGAATTAAAGTATTTATCGTTTAGGCTTTCTAATTTGGTTGTAATTGAATGGTTTTGGTCGTGGATTGTTCCCATGGCAGTTATAGAAGCAGGGTTGATGTTGTTTTTGACGGGGGGCGCAGGAATAGGGCTCGCCGGGCCGTTGGTGATGCTGATGCTCTCTGATGAGTTGGAGTCTTCGCCGTCGCTGTCGTAGCCGTGCGTGGAGCGGTCGTCTCCGTGACCCGCGCCGTGGACCTTCATGTGTTTTCTGAGGCTTGAAGGGTGCGTGTAGGACTTGTCGCAGCCGGATATGCGGCAGTTGTAGGGCTTGTCGGAGGTGTGGACGTGGGAATGTTTCTTCCGATCTGAAGAGTTGGCGAATCTCCGGTCGCAGCCTTCATACTCGCATTTGAACGGCTTTTCTCCTGGAAATTGAAAAAAAAACGCAATTTAGTTTGTTGATTGAGTTCTAACTTTATAGGTAAGAATTATCTCGATCAGACTTTGAAAATCATCTGGGATATGATCATAAATAAAACCGAAATACATAAAGTTTGCCTCTAAATTTGTAGGTCACTGGTTAGATTCCTGTAATAATTATAACTGATCAAATAAATTGTCATCTTATTTTCTATTGGTATGTGACATAATTATATTTATAAACCCAATATGTAAATTGAATGGCTAATAACCACTACTAAGATAAGAAAAAATCTGTTTTGAAAAAAAATACGACACCCGTCGTGACTTGAACCTGTAACCACTGGATTCGCATTTTCCAGTTAAGCTACGGGTATCCTACTTAATTACGACGAATTTAACTAGTAGTTCTTACATGCAATGTTTATCAAATCGTTTTAAAAAAAAAAAAAAAAATTGGTTAGGTACATGTTCAAACACGCGCATTAACATGATCTTACTCCCTACTTCATTTATCGTTTGTCAATTTATGGCTACGGCCGCATGTTGTAGCTTAGTCGCTGAAAAATGCCAATAGAAATGGCGTATTTTAAAAAAATACTACCTTATTCTTAGGTCAATAATTATTATAAAGCAATCATTATTCGTAGGATGTTTATTACATTTGAATGGTCTTTTTAAAAATAAAATGCCTAATTCTTGTCATATTTGGGATCAAAAAGATTATAAAATATATTCTTTTATCGTAAATATGTCACTATATAATGTTAACATTAATTTTACTAATGGTTTTTTAAATGCGTTTAAAAATTATTAAAACTAAAAAATCTAAAAACACAACTTCACATGGACGTACTGAAATATGACTATATTCTAAGACTAATTAGAGCGAGAGGTTTAAAAGAATACTATTTTATGTAATAAAAATACTTTATGCAGCCATCAAATATTTAAAATAAATATAAAGGATAATAAGGCTTCAAAATTATATAAATAGGTTATCTACAACGTTTAAGGAATGTCCAGGGTTATGCTCTGAAAATTCCATAAAAGCTCCATTTTGACCTACGCTGAGCATGTGGGCCTTTAATAATCTTGGTATCGGTTCGCGTATTAAATCAAGGTAGGTAACAATATGATTAAATGCCCTAATTACTGAGCGGTGTTTTTCAAAAGGGATTTCTTAGTGGGTATATGCATGAGATGTTTTCAAATTATGTATATTCAATATATAGAATCTTACATTAGCATATCTTGTGAAATATTCGTTGAATAAAACAAACAGTTTATTAATAATAACATGACGTTAGTTAGGCAACTAGTTTTTAATTCCCTTTCAGAAATTCATTGGCTTTCTATTTTATTTAGTATGCAGGTATTACACCAAAAGTTTTCAATATTATAGATATCGATAGGACATAAGCCCGGCTTAATAATTCTATCCGATCTAGTATACCTAAGCCGGGTTTACAGCTGCAGTGAGCTCTACAAAATACTGAAATCGGATTGTCGAATTAGCGTACATGGCATTCAAAGTAAACTGTATTAAGAAATTTGAATGGACAATTGTATAACGATTAGGTCAAGTATATGTATGTATGTATTGTAAAAGCGGTTGTCAACCCTTAGATCAGCGTTTCCCATTTGGAGGGCCGCAGAAATACTAGTCGTATGAATATTTAGGTACTACTGTCACATATTTACAATGCATTTTGTTGCTGTGTAGGTAGCATACAATGAATTCTACCTGCATTGCACAATATGAGTGGATATTATAAATTTGCCGTCGGCTTCTTCTGCTAACATATCCATTGTTAATTCTGTTTTTTTATAAACTTAGAGCAGAATGCAGAAACATTTGTCAAACTAAAATTTCTTTAGCACAAAACACTACAATATACCTACTACAAACATGCATAAAGATGTCCTTAGTTAAGATCATGTTGTCTATGGTTCACCTCGTCTTAAAAGCTTCGTTCGTTTTTTCTATTGAAAATATTACCATATTTAAAAATTATCTTTCCTATAGTTTAGATAAATTATTTTGTAATTGTTATACGATGACAAAAATATGACAACTGCACTTTATATATGCAATAACTATAAATATATAATTAATATTTAATTACAATACTCTTATGTTTCCGTTATCAGTCATTATACGTGATTTCACAGGCACCGCAAGATATTTGTTTTAACATGGTAACACTAGCGTCAAGTGTCATTCTGTCTGTCATCTGCGCGGACTGGCGTATAAAAGGTAAAATAATATTCTGCATGTAAATTAACACTATCAATATCCATATTGAGATAAATTGTTAAATAAATTTGAGTGTATGGACTGTTTTATAGACACGCGAATTTATTTTGACAGAAGCTGTCAGTGGTAAATGGTAATACTGAAGGGGGCGTGTTCATAACAAAAGTAGTCTATGGTTAAGGATTCCTTAACTCTATAGTCAGTATAGTCTATAGTTAAGTCATCCTTTTCGGCAACTTAACCTTAACGGCCCACGTGCTCGTCGTAGGTCAAAATTGAGTTTTTATTGTATTTTCAAACCATGATCCTGGACACTCCTTAAACGTTGTAGATAATCTATTTATATAATTTTGAAGCCTTATTATCCTTTATAGTTATTTTTAACATTTGATGACTGCATAAAGTATTTTTGTAAAATGATATTGACGCGCGTGTTTGAACATGTACCGTTTAAAAAAAAATAAAAAAAAATTCGGTTAGGTACATGTTCAAACACGCGCGTTAACATAATTTTACTCCCTACTTTAATTATAGTTTGTCATTTTATGGCTACGGCCGTATATTGTAGCTTAACCACTAGGGAATGACAAAATAAATGGCGTATTTCAAAAAAACACTACCTTATTCTTAGGTCAATAATTATTATAAAGCGATCATTATTCATAAGATGTTTATCACACTTGAATGGTCAAAGACATAGCTTATAATAAGTATCTTTAGAATTATCTTCAAATGTGTTAATCTTGCCGATTTTTTGAATAATAAAATGCCTAATTCTTGTCAAATTTGGGATCACAGAGATTATCAAAATAATTTTTTATCGTGAATATTC
Source organism: Rhyacophila brunnea (assembly GCF_057557595.1). NCBI lineage: Eukaryota > Metazoa > Arthropoda > Insecta > Trichoptera > Rhyacophilidae > Rhyacophila > Rhyacophila brunnea. The sequence goes on along the minus strand of NW_028232904.1, from coordinate 8,484,988 downwards.
TACAAAAATTATCTCGTAATAAATTATACTAATGGTTTTATAAATGCGTTTAAAAATTAATAAATGTAAAAAATCTTAACACCACTGCACAGTTATGTACCGAAATATGACTATATTCTGAAACATTAGAGCGAGAGGTTTAAAAGAATACTATTTTATGTAACAAAAATACTTCATGCAGTCATCAAATGTTTAAAATAACTATAAAGGATAATAAGGCTTCAAAATTATATAAATCGATTATCTACAACGTTTAAGGAGTGTCCAGGATCATGGTTTGAAAATATAATAAAAACTCAATTTTGACCTTCGACGAGCATGTCCCCCCTTAAGATCGAAATATTGGATTCTGCATTCCGCTTTGCGGTTCATATAGGGCAGGCATGTCCAACGAACGCATTGATAGATTTGGTCGATCACACAATAAAGAGAACTATATAGTAAATAATTTTAAGGCCTTGTCCACATGGAGTGTTTTGACTCGCGAGCATTCTAATACATTACTGTGACCTCATGTACCTACTGCCTATTCTTAATTCAACGAAAATAAATAAGTATGACTAAACAAGTGTACACTATTTTTGTCGAATCACCCTTAGCATAATAAATAATATCTAAACCATTTTGGTTTGGTTACGCAGGGCTTTGAATTTTAAAAACTAACCATCACTAATAATTGTATTCTTAGTTCAATGAAAATATATAATAAGACAAAGTCAAAGTGTAGTGTGCTTTATTTATGTAAGATCTTAACAGCCTAAATCAAATCAAATCAAATCAAATCAAATTTATTTATTTTACATATAATGAACATAACAAATTATAAATTCAAAGCGTTCACGACATGACATAAAATAAGTGTTAATAATTTTTAAAAATAAAAATACAGGGAATAAGTAATAAAATAAGAAAATAAGTAACAAAATAAAAGTAGATGGAAGCACACAGAGTGAACTTTGATAGACCCTATCTTAAAAACTTATAAAACAACGTCCACCTAAATTCACCCTCACGTAAGTGGAATATATCAATATCCGAAGCGATTTCATTAAACATGGTTACTGCCCTCCCAATTGGCATTACTAATGGCATGTTAGTTCTGCACCGTGGCAGACCAAACAACGGATGCCCTCGATTCCTAAGGTAATTATCAGAGACACACAAGCCAATACCACCAAGAATGGCAGAGTTCACATTTACGCCGCGTATAAGTATAAAAACTACCTACCTCCACCCCTCGCCATTACTGTAGACATACCTACATATTATTATGTCAGTTTATTGTTAAAATTACCATGGGACAATCCGGATATAGAATGACACATGGATTCAGAGAAATGACGATTTTAGTTTTCCAAGAAAAGTGAAGCAGTTTATAGGTACCTACTTTTAAAATCCTTTGAATTGTTATAAGATGAAGACAGCCATATGGGCAACATGGCGTTAAACCACATAACAGATTAATAAATGGGAAAATAAAACAGAAAATAAAACCAACGATTTGAAGGCGGATTCAGTTTATTAATTTAAGGTGACCATGTCATAAGACGCAATAAACACAAAGCGTGCCGAATGTCTTCAAATATTACAAGTGTCAAAACTTGAATGCGTAACATATAAGTTTATTCGATAATTATCCACACTCGAGAATATTTAAGTCATTTGTATCGAACAGTAAAACAAACTGTAAACAAGTCGCCATGTTTAAATTTCAATACGCCAACTTCAAAACATATTAATTATATTCTGACTACCAAAATCGACACACTAAAAAATTCCAGAAACGCTATCAAAGTGTCCTTCTTTTATAAAATACAAAATTCAACGTTAAATTTTTTTCATATGTTGATAAAATTAATAAAAAATGTAATAATTTAAACGCATCCTTATGCCGTTGTAATTTAACAAAATATTACATAATATCGTCTGAAGTTAAGTCAGATATATGACTTTATTTGACTTTTTGTATGCGTTTTTTAACATATTTTTAAATGGGCTTAGCCGCTTGAGCTCTTTTAGAGTTGTCACCTCAGCTCTTTCGTACCCGCTGCGAGGCATTTCTTTTAATTTGTCAAGAATTAAAGTGATTTATGCGACATGGGTGTTAAACTCGAAGAATTATAAGGGAATACGATCATTGTTGGAATGTAGTGACATTGCTAACGATGCCTTAGTAGATATTATTCGTGTTATTCTTAGCGGGCTCGCACATACACACTCAAAGCGACAGCAAAATATCGAAAATGTGATAAAATCTTTTGCAATTTAATCATTAATACTGACCATACCCAAAACAATCTTAATGTGAATTCTTTATAGGTATTTATGATGAAATGTGACTTTTAATGCCATCTATTATAAATCCTATAAGTATCAATTTTCGTTAAAAAGGCTTTAGTCTATCTAAACCAGATGGCAGTAAAAAATCACATAATTATTTTATTTTAATCTATGTTAGATACCTATAAGATATTTTCTAGAATCTTTATAGGTACCTCCTGATACAATATTTTGGAATCCATACTAAAACGGGTTTATACCTACTAACATTACAATAGTTTATTTTATACTTAATAATTATGATCTAATATTGTGCCTGTGTTATTTTAATATTATGGAATCGTATGCTTTAAGAAAATTATATTAATTTTTCAAACTGGCAATAGGGTAAGCTTTCCAGTGAATGAACGCCCCCCCCCCAGAGAATGAACAAAACTAGTTTATTTTAAAATCATAAGATATTAGTGATATTTTTCTGAAGAGATTTTTTTACGTTGTCAACACTAATAGGTATCAATGTGTTACTGTAAAGTTAATTTATGATAATGGAATAAATTTAAACATCTGTCAAGAATACGCCATACGTCGAATAATGACAACTGCTCTAGGCGGCTCTCGTGGTGGAGTGGGTAAGGCGCTGGCCTTCCACCCGAGAGTGGATTCGATTCTGTAGTTAGTCTGGTGGTCTAGTTCTGGGTTCGATTCCCGGTGAGGACACAATATTTATGTGTTTTTCTCAAAGCCTGGGTGTTTGTGAATGTTAAAAATTACTAACAACCACCTTTTACGAAAAAGCAAGGATGGGGTTATTAATAATTAAAAAAAAAAATGACAACTGCTCTTGATTTATGCATTGATGCTCATTTAATATTGGTGTATTACACACACTATTGCACGTGCATAATGCATGTTTCATATTCGTAGGACACTTACACATTAAAAACTCTGCATAAAAATGTAGTGTATTTAATATTGAGTATCGGAATTATATTAACTAGGTATTATCTGTTCTGTGATCTATGCCTGTAAAACTCTGATGATGAATATAATGTCCAAAAACCAAATCTATAAAGCAACATGACTTACTTAAAATGTAGGTAGAATTTTAATTAAGGATATAATACTATGTGTTATTCAACATAATATAGGGTTCTATACGTTTATCCTGGATACAGTGGCAAACACATTTTGAAAATAGCTGATTTACTGGATTATTTGTTAGTTTGGGTTAGTTTAGGTTAGGTTAGGTTAGGTTATACTAACAAATAATAATCCAGTATATCGGCTATTTTCAAAATGTGTTTGCCGCTGTATCCAGGATAACCGACTAGTACCTAATATAGCATTCAAAATAGTCCAAATAAAATATAAGTACAACATTACGTGGGTATAATAGCTATGAACAAAATTCAAAATATAATAAAAATAAAATTGATGACTTCAAAACAAATTTATCCTACCTCAATATTTCAAATAAAAAAATCTTCATTTTACTATTTGTATAGATAATATAAACATAACGCAGCCATAAATCATAACATAAGCAGAGCCATAAAGGTGAAATCACATCCATTGAAAATGCTAAAACAACGAAAATAATTGAGACTTAGTCGAACATGATAATAAAAAAATACTTTTGTTCTAAGTTTTGCCTAAATGCGGTTATTTATAGCCTCATAAATTTTGTATTTACTGCACATTATCATTATTCATAGTGTGTTGCTATACAATGGTGGACTTTCGCAAAGGTCCGAGGATCAAATCCGAGGCCTTCGATCCGAATGATTGAAGACGTGGTTTCGTTTATATTGCCAATTGATACAGTCGAAGGATATTTCGTGCCACGATACTTCAGTGAAACGGCAAATAATTTTCAACTATAGGCGCGACGAAATTTTGGCATTAGAAGAGCGAACGTCGAGGTGTGAATACGTCAATTTGTTTCGTGATGTCAACGGGGCACTAATTCTTAAATCGTGAAAAGATTACTAAAAACGTTACCCATTTACTTGAAAAAGAAAACATGTCAATGAATATATTATTATTGTTACTAATAGAATAATAAACAGAACATTAAATGGACGCATGTTGGATTTATATGACAGATTATATTTCGTTTGACATGCGTCATTTGCACCCGCGACCCGCGATCCGCGCATTGCCTAGCCACGATCTTATACCATGCCTCAACCGAGGTATAGCCTTAAGAAAAAAAAATCGGTGTGTGTACTTATTTACGCGCGTTAGAAGTTATACTTCCTTAGCGTAACAAAACAAAAACAAAACTTGTGATAAACTAGATTCCTCGACTCGCTCTTATTGTTATTAAGTTGATTATCTTGTTAAATTACACACTCAAGAAAAAGGACCGCTTATTGGAACGCCGTTGGTTTATTTCTATATACCTTAACTTATATTACTATATTATATAATTATTTATCCTTGTTTTTATTTTTAAAGTAACAACTGCCACTATAACGTTTAATAGTTTGTTTACGTAATGAATTGCAAATGGCCGACAATAATAAATTTGCTGCCTAGCAGCGGATTAATTCTAAACTATAATATTACACTGTATAATCGTCACGATTGCAGTATCATTATGTAGCGAAATGGTTGTGCGTTCGGCTGATAACCGAACAATCGTTGGTTCGAATCCAATCGAGTGTGTTTTTTTGTGTGAAAAAATAAATTATGTGTTACATGTCACACGCCAAAAATAAAATTTGATCTGATTTTCCAAACGCGCCTAAAGAAGTTAACTTCAAAAATGAATATAGTCAGAAACAATGCGTTCGTGTATTGGAATTAACTTAAATCTCTTGGAAACTGGTATAGGATGGTTACATTACGTAAATTGTATGTAAAACATTTTACAGTGGTACAGTTCGCCGTGAGCTTTCTTATCGAAAAGAGATGACCGTATACTTTAAGTATCTACGGTCTCCAATTTTATTAGATTCAATATGAACATTAATTCAATTTTCATAGCTAATTTTGGCAATATTCATGAATTCAGAAATGAAAACCTAACCTAACCTAACAAATAATCCAGTATTTCGGCTATTTTCATGATTTGTTTGATACTGGCTTCCTGCGGGGACACGTGTATAAATTTATCCCGTATTCTTCCTTACTTGAGATCGGTTGCCTGCTTCTCCTTACCCGTTAGGTATTTCAGTTCTCATTATTTCTGAGTTCCCTGTGTAACACTATACAAAAACACAGGTTGGTCTAAAACCCGCCGGACCAACGAATTTATTGAAGTCCGGCGGATGTCAATAGCATAAAAGACCTAGGGACTAGAGGTGAGTTGGAAATACTGTCACCAGTTTGTGTACTCAAGTTTCAGATGAAACTACCCATACTAAGTATTTGTGGCCCAATAAACTTATTCCAAAAAACTTGTGATGATATCATCGCGAGTCGCTGTTCTGTGCACTCGCCAGTTGGTAGACTTTCAACACTATTGACATTAAATGCACACGAACGAAATAGCACTTGAATATAGGTATATTTTAATTTATTAGTCTATTGCGTTCGAATGTATGAATAATAATAGGTCATAAATTTTGTGTCGCAGCTCAGTGGTGAGATGACGCACAGGCTTAGGCTTGTTATATACCGCTCAAAACATGTTTAAAATTAAAAAAATCACTGTTATTCATTTTTGTTAACAATAATATTGCAAGCGGAGCTCAGCGTATTTTTAGCGATTCTATTGAAGCCGATACACAGTCTGAGTTCCCTGAGCCGATACATATTTCAAATATTAATATTGAGTTGGTTTTAGTTTGAGTTGAGTACGAAACTTTTGTCGCTTACGCACGCCAAACGCTCTATATAGTATTTCAAATACTAGTAAGTATTTTGGAACAAGTTTTGATACTAAGTATTTTTTTATACTGGTAGTAAGTATACTTAGTCTCCAAAATCGACCAGTTTTCCCATCTCTACTGGGGACCAAACAGTGCAGGAAGCTAGGAGATATCTTCAACCAGCAGTAGATCTAGTGATGATTTTAGATACTCGGTAAATGATAAATAAATAAAAAGAAGATAATTAAAAAAACTCCACTATAAATCTTCGAGTGTATGGTAAAATTAAGCTATCTTTCCTAAATTACAAACAAAGACAATCTTTACCTTGTTTTTTTTACAATATGTTAAATACATATTTCGTCGTGCAATATATTATTATTTTTAAAGATATTGCATACGGGGTGTCCCAGTGGATGCATTGATTTACTGCAGATCGTAAATTTTGCGACCGTTTTTGTCATGATGGTCGAGATTCTCGGAAGGAAAATCGTTTTCACTTCGGTTTTCTATACATTATTGAAACCTTTGTTGGAGAATAACTTTTTCACGAGAAATCGTCATAGAACATGCCTATTGTACATTGTGGTGAGGTTATACCGAAATATATAAAAAAAAACAATGACATACCCACCCTATAATCAGTCTAATCTTTAATCTATACAACGATTACAAAGTTCCAACAACCTTCCTTGGATCTACGATTTGATTTAATTAGATCAATCGTGTGGGTCTCAGATTAATTTGTATACATGGGCCATGCAGTAGCGAAGGGTGGAGGTAGGCTGTTAAGATCCGCCATAAATAGTGCACATTAAATTTTGTTAGGCATACGTATTTCTTTTTATTGAACTAACTAACTACTGAGTTAACTCGTGCGTTATTGTAAACGTCTAAACTTCTGAATGAACTGTTTGTGTATATTTTTTAAACAATTTTTATCATTTTAGTTGTATTTATACATATTTTTAAAGGATTTATTTTATTTCAAATATAGCTGGCCTATATGTATTCACCTAATAAAAATTGGCTGGCAGTGATAAGGTTAATTTTTGGGCTGTCACCGTGTATTTTTTCGCCCTTTTCCCTAGACGTTTAGGGCTCATTGCAGCAGCCATTTTCACACAGTAAAGTGTGGTTTTAAGTGTATGTATGCAAACACCGCATGTCACGCCAAAGTATGTCGAAATTCAAAAAAGCATTCGGTTTATCTGACAGAGAACATTGTTCAGATTAAAACAATGTAGTTTACATGGTTATTAGAAGAGATAGGTAGGTATATGGGAGATCGGACATTTGGGTTTTGCTGAAAGAGCCAGAAGTTATGTCGACTTAAAACGAAACCCATCATCCTGCTACAGTTCTGCTGCATTTCGATGATCTCATTTCAGTATTTCAGCGCAGTATTTCGATCTCGATATCACACAACAAAAAACCGAATGTCACCAATACGTTTTTCAATCGTCCCCGGCGTCTGCCCAATATAATTATTTTTACTTCCACGACAATAAAATTTATCTCGTAAACGACTGCCGAGTACGAAGTCTGATCTCTTCAACGTGATCGAAACGTCGAGGAAAGAAAAAAGAAGAATCAGCGGTGAAAGCACATTAATCAAATTAAATAACAAGCAACCAATATTGTAAGTCTGAAACAACATAGTATCTACATACGGACATATTTTTGTCTATAATAATAGATGCCTACCTACGCGGTGAACGTCCCAGTGTACCTAATATTAATTGTCCGCGACTAAGCGATCATTCCGAGCGACCCAAATTTAATTAACCGTGACTAAACGCTTTGCCCAACACCATTTTTCTTATTAACAACCTCAAGCGGACGCCATATTGTTTCCGTTTTGTCTATGGCCCAGACGCGAAAGGGCGGGAGGGGCGACGCGTCGTTCCATTTTCGAAACGGCCGATTGACTTGATGCGTTTGTTTTTTCTTTTTAATTTTGTGGCTAATACGATGAATAGGTTTTGTCTTCCCCATTTATTAGCAGTGATGTTCCGTTAAATTAAAATAATTCGATATAATATTGTCATGTTGGCACGTTTATAGGTATACCAAGAGACAAATACGGTAAACAAAGCTTTCAGGATATGACACAAAGCAAGTGTTAATAATGTCGAAATACAAATAAGTACATGAATAAATAAGTAAATAATAAGATCGTATGGTGTAATATTTTGTCTTTAGTTTGGTATACAATAATATTTTAGTCGATGTTAATGTAATGAGCAAAGAAAATGTCATTATCTAGGCCCTAGGGAATGGGACAACTGGACACCAGGACAATTGGGCGCCGCACTCTCGAATGAAATAAATAAACGTTAGTTAGGATTTAACACAGAAATTATAATCAGTTTCTATCTATTGGTAGTTTTAATTCATTTTGATGTTAACATAATGTTTTTTTTTTATTGTGGATTGAGAGTTGTCATGTTTGAGGCTTTATTTATTTAAAAAAAGACACGTTGAGCACATAACAAATTATTAATTCAAGACGTTCACAAAATGACATTTAGGAAAAAAAGTACAAGTAAATCAACCGGAGAAAAAAAACAAAATAAAAAACAATTTTATAGAAAAGAAATAAAAAAGAACAATAATTCAAAAAAAAAATACAAATGAAACAATAAAATAGAATGCATAATGCATCGCTAAAAATGTCTACATCTCTAGGTAGTGCATTGAACAGTCGCACAGCCCTCGCTATTGGTGTCTGGTGAGCCAGACATTATAGCTTTCACCCAAAATAGGTCATGGCTGCGGCTATATAACAATAAAAAAACTCTCTTCTCGTTGGAACTTAAACATATGGGCAATTAAATCATTATTTGCGTCTGCATATTTAAATTCTAACCAAGTATTAAATAATAATACCTATAATAATTTAAATATAAATAATAATATTAAATATATATTTCAAAGTAGGTACCTATCATTCACGAACGTCTATTTATATTCGAATTTCATTCGATTGCGTGGCGCCCAGTTGTCCCGGCGCCGAATCGTCTTAGATCCCTCATCTATGACGTTGACGTAGTAACGATGTGATATAACTATTTTACATTGGAATACTATCCTAATCTTGATTCGACTTAGAAATGAGCCAAGCTGATATCTCTTAGCTTGGTAACTTTCTGATATAGATATTAGACCCCATATAAAGTTTTTTTTAATGCCTGACTCTACGCCTATGTGCTATTAGGTAGATATTTAAAAAACCTTTTAAGCAACAAAAAAAACTTAAACGGAACATGGATTGAACATAACAATAAATAATTAAAACATTAGTAACATTGCCCGTACGCAAGTAGGTACTTATGTAGAGATGGATGGATACCAACGTAACTAAATAAAAATAATAAATTTAAAAAATAATGTTGCCACAAAACAAAATGAGCGAATCAATACAAAATGATTTGTCATCGTTCCTTTAATAATAATTGCAGCGATCTACACCCGTGGTGAGAGAGCGAACAATAAATTGTTTAATTTATAATAATTACATTAGGTGAGACACCCTTAAAAAATATAAGTTTTCGACAACGTGCGACGAAGGGTGTGGAAATGTGCACATCGCCTGGTCTTGGGTAGGTAATAAATAATTCCTAAGATAAGATATTGCACATAACAGATTAATAAGATAAAACAAAAATAATTTACAGTCCATGGACCAAGGCTCTGAAGTTGGATTCGCTTTATTACTTAATGACGGTAAGCGAAGTAACACAAAGCGCGCTGAATATATTAAAATATTACCAATATTGAATGCGCGTTTCGTTTACGTGACAAATCCATATTATGTTACACATGTAATTATTGAAATTAAAAATAGCATAATATAATATATTAAATATTAAAAATTATATATTAAAAATAGCTTCAACACGTGTCCGTCTGGGTGACGATTCTCAGCCATGAGGTCTTGACGAAGAATATTTTTGAAGAATAAATATTCCATTTCCGTTTCTGACGGGGAGGGGGGGGGGTCCGGGCTCGAAACCTCCCTCCCATCCTTGTGCGCGCGTTTGATCTCTATTAAAGTAGATGAAGGTCATGTTTTTGCTTGAAAGACTTGTCTTTTCCATTGTAATATTGCGATAGTGCTTTCGAGTAAAGGCAAAAAGAGAATTAGTGGGGTAGGTATCGGGTCTAGGACGATTCGGCGCCGAGACAACCGGGCGCCACGCAATCGAATGAAATTCGAAAATAAATAGACGTTCGTGAATTGCAGGTACATTTAAAATACCTATCGAATTTATTTAATACTTGGCGAGAATTTAACTATGCACACGTAAATAATGATTTAAGTATTGTGCATTTGTTTAAATTCCAACGAGAAGAGAGTTCTTTTATTATTAAGTACTTACTTATATAAAACCTCAGGCATGATAATTCTTAAACCGCAATAAAACAAACATTATGTTAAGAGCAAAATTAATAAATACTACTAAGTAGTACCTAGATAGAAACTTATTAAAATTCCTCGTCTACTTTCTGTATACCATCGCAACGAACGTCTATTTATTTTAATTCATTTTTTTTATTCACCGAATAATTTACAAGATTTAAGAATGTAACATTCTAATTATTGAATATATATAATTTTTGAAAACACATCTCAGAAAATATATTACAACTAATAGAAAACATCTTTTAATTAAAGTAACCTACTTTGATTTAAAATACAAAAGCCGATAGCTAATAGTAGCTCAATTTAGAAAACGCTTCAGAGAGTACATATTATAAGAGCCATTAGTTAAAATTTGTTGTAATTAAGTATGGTACCTTTAGCATAGTGGTAGGTATAGGGGCGTGGGCACGAAACTCGAGAGATCCAAGTTCGATTCCTGCGGGGTGTCTTACTTTTTTCAAAAAGATTTTTTCCTATCGGTTTTAATATATTTTCTCCGAAGTGTTTTCAAAAATTATGTATGGTATATTTTATTTCATTCGACAGTGCGGCGCCCAATTGTCCTGGCGTCCAGTTGTCGCATTCCCGTTGAATCGACCCTGCCTATAGATAACGATAATTTGTTATTTCATGATAATAAATAATAAAAATATTTTTATGAGTTATACCTACAATATTATGATCAATGTTATCGATCTCTGGACGTGATAATAATATCCGAGCTCGACCATAAACAAATCGAAATAAATAACTTCCAATAGATAATAACAAAAAAATCAAAACGCAGAGCAAAAAAAAATAATAATTCGAAATTAAATTTGGAACGCAAATAATAATAAAATCGGAATTTGTATACGAACTACGTCACGAAAGAGAGTAAAAAAAAATCTGCCGTGATTTACGGTATGGTCAGTAAACCTCTCATAAAAGAAACTTTAAATCAATATTAATTCTTTAATTGAAGGCGTCCCCGGAAAAGGGGTCTATAAATACATCTCCTGAACAAAAGAAAATTGTTCAGGAGAGGAAAAAAATGTTTTATTCGATCATGCGGACTTTTGGAGTATATCTCTGATAATAATTATGTTCATGAAAACACTCTTTAATATCATTGACAATTATTTATTTATTTTTTAATTTGGATATCTAATAAAATAATCATATAGACCCTTAGACTATAGATACATCTAGACGCCACATGTTGCATTGCTAAATGAAGCTGCGTACCGTACGTTTGGTTTGTGGGCGAGCGAACGCATTCGTATACAAATGTTTGAGACCATAGACCATTTCGCTAGTGCTCGCCCAAAGTGCTCGCACTAGACGCTCGGAATTAAAATATAATTTTCTATATTTTTTACGTTATATAGTATTTTTAAGCGGTCAAAATGCAACCATTAGGTAAAGATATCCATAATTTAAGTTATTTTAAAGAAACACTAAGTCACTGATATTAAATTAATATATAATAATATACAAATAAATTATCACGAACATGTATCAACTTACCTATGAAACGTAATACCATCTTCTTGTTTATCAGTACGGCTACCATATTTTAATACAACACACAGAACCATCTTTTCTACTTAATTAACTAAAAACATTTACCACTGACTTTATGTTTAACACAAAAAATAGCAATTTTAGCAACACGGTTATCGACGCTTACTTAAGCAATAAGCTAAGATTTGCCGGCTACACCGTAGCAAACCATCTCCACATATGTAAACCTTTTATCTTACTCTAGCGCGTGTCGCAGAGATTATAAGGGTGCCGAATACTTTCTCACTCGCACTTATGCATAGTTTTTGTTCAGGCCTTGCTATAGATACATTTAGACCCTTTTTCTACGTAAGCATTTTAGTGTTGCTAATAAATCTCAAAAAGTGTGGCAGTTAAAATAATAAAACTTTCCAATATCGTGAGCACAGAACAGATAATAATTATCTCTTAGTTCCCTGATCGCGAGCAATGCCGTATTTATACATATAGACCCATTTTAGTCAATAAAATCACTTTTTGACATGATGACGTATTATATTATAGACCCCTTTTCCGGGGACGCCTTCAATTCTTAGTCCAAGATGCACAGAGTATTGAATTACGTTAAATTTAAATAACGTCAAATTGACAATGTATCAGTGGGGTAGGCTGGTGTGCACTAAACTTAGTCAGTCATACTTATCTTCTTTCAATGAACTAATAATACAATTTGCAGATGGTGCTGGTTTATTTTTAAAATTCAATAATTAAACCCTGCCTAAACCCATGGCCCCCACAAAGGGGGGGCTGACAGGGCTTTAGCCTAGGGGCCTGGGCTCAGGGGAGGCCCGGCGTGGTGGGTCAATCAGATATTTAAGATAAACACACATCACAAATTTAAAAAAGTCGCCTGCGGCGCTATTTCACAAGTGAGAATTTTACATTCAAAAAATGAGGTCGTTAGATGCATTTTGATTGTTTTGTGTTGATATTTGACAACTACATAATTCAAGTAGATGTATTAAATTAAAACTACAAAAATCCCCAAAAATAAACCGAAGGCCCTTACTTTTACCTCTAACACAATTTTGAAAACGCATATGTTGTGCGTCACACATGCCATTAAATTTAGCGATAGGTAGGGGGGCCCGCCAAAGATCCTGGCCGGGGGGACCGTTTTAGGATGTGAGGGCCATGCCTAAAAACAAACCATAATAGTTTAGGCATGCTATGGGGGATTAACAAAAATATTGCACACTTTTTCAGTCATATAGTTATTATTATGGTGTTAGTTAGTTTTTAAAAATTATCTATTATAATGATCTATTATACCAGGTTTGTCACTATCAGCCAATAGAAGTCTCTTTCCCCGCCCTGTGAAGTTTTAGGGCTAAAATATACGGCGTTGCAGTTTACAGAAAATTGACTCAAACTCTAGTGGTTCTTGCTTGATTCCAGACGCGCATACAAGGCGTGTCCGGAAACTTGAACTTTACCGTGAAATGTTGTATCGAAAATATGTATATAGCCTATATTAAAGACCGTCCAACTTCATTGGGTCGTATAGTACTGACATAAAATTCGTGTCTAAATAAAACACGGTTCTTGTCGGTTTAGTGGAAGCCAGCAGCAAACAATTTTTGAAAATAACAGATATACTCGATTATTTGTTAGGTTAGGTTAGGTTTTCATTCTTGAATTCATGAATTTTGCCAAAATCAGCTATGAAAATTGAATTAATGTTCATATTGAATCTAATAAAGTTGGAGACCGTATAGTATACGGTCGTCTCTTTCCAATATGAAAGCTCACGGCGAACTGTGAAATGTTTTACGTACAATTTACATGTCACCAAAATTGTCATCTGCATCATAACTTTATCCTGTAAAAAATATGTACGATATTGCCTACATCATAATATTGAGATAAGCCACACACCTGACACACCTACAATAATGAATCCAGTGACGTCCCGTGGGGGTAGGAGAACAATAAACATAACATAAAATGGACGTATGTTGGATTTATAAGACAAATAATATTTCGTTTGACAGGCGTCATTTGCACCCGCGACCCGCAATCCGCGCATCGCCTAGCAACGATCTTTTTAGACCGTGCATCAACGGCCTTAAAGTAGAGATGACATTTAAATTAGGTTTAGTGGTATATTTGGTTAGTAATGTATCCATCCAACACCTTTCTCAGATATTGGAGTCATGAAAGGATGATAAAAAATACTGTATAATAAAATGGTGTGGTATTCTGGCGCTGCCTAGGGGCGGCATTTTGTCTAGGGACGTCACTGAACGAATCGTATGTTTTATATTTTCAAAACTACCTACCTACTATATTTTTTTTTAAACAAAAGTTTAATATTAAATAAACCAACCATGTAATTAACGCTTTAACCCCTAAATGCCTGAGGGCAGGAACTATTTGCTTATCAGCTGAAACAAACCCCATTTATAAACATCTAAAAAAACCGCCCTAAATCATCTTTAAATGACCGGAATCAGGTAGTGCAACATTAAGAAGTTACGTTCAGGTGTTAAATTGTACCTATATTAAAGGCAGTGTTTGTTCAGTGGTCGTCCTACTGATGAGCCCGGGGCCTAAATGATTATGGGAGGACCGGAGCCACTTAGGGGTCCGAAACTACCCCGCCCCTTTGATTGGTTTGTAATGTGGGAGATGAATTTAATCTCTGTTGTTTTAAATAATGTGTTTGTTGCCTGAGGCTATTGCTACCTGCTTTTGAAGTTACCTTAATAATAAACAAATAAATTTCTATCTACCGACATCTCTTTTTGGGATGAAACTCCGATATAGACAAATAAATTAAACAAAACTTTCTCTGTAAACGGTGCCTAAAAAGGTAAACTGAATTGGGAAATAATTTTGCAATGCGAATTATCATTGCCAACTGAAGAGGAAAGCCGATACATTCACGACTGGTCCTACCCATGGCCCACACAAAGGGGGGGCTGACAGGGCTCTAGCCTGGGGGTCCGGGCCCACGGGGGGCCCGGCGTGGCGAGTCGACCAATTAAGTGAGATAAACACACATCACAAATTTGCTCTAATAGTAAAAAAGTCGCGCTATTTTCCTTTCGATGTAATTTTTAATTACGTCATTACTTGATAACTCCATAATTCAAGTGGATGTAAGTTTTAAAAATACACTAAATACTAATTACTAAATACTAATAATTGGAAGTGACGATCAAAGTAAGTACCTAAACTTCTTCTGTGTATAATAATATCATAATACACTAGGACGTTTGTCAATGTGACAGCCGATTCTTAACAAAAATAACTAATAACTTATTATATATACTCTTCAGCCATTATAGAATACCAAACTCTGCTTGCAAGTACGTTATCAATAAATATTATGGCAGTGGACCACTCGCTGCTTGTGCAAAAAGTTATGATCGGGCTTTATTAATCTAAAGATGGCGGTGGAATTATTCATTTGTAACAAAATTTCACACATAAGTTATCGCTAGCATTTGTAGTAAATCTAGATTTACTATATCGATCAATTACGTAGATACTATATAAATTATCAATGGTGGAGTAAATTAGAAATACTTACAATGATAATATTATCGTACAAATATATATAATATTCGAACCAGTGTGATGGGAGTATTGTAACCGCTGTTACAAGGTGGTCGCTTATGCGCTAACTAAATCGAGGTGCATGTCGCGGATTATCACGTGATGTCACAGTAAGCTACCGCTACGGGAAAGAAGTGTATAACGTCGTTTATCTAACGTGTTTAAAATGTTATCATACTGATGCTCCCATCCCGTAGCATATTTTCAACCTTTAAACGTTGGAACAAAAATTGTTGGTTGGCAAAATCTGCCGAAATCACCAGAACAACAATGAGGTCACCTCACGTTGAACTGCCCTGCATCGATACATGCATGACTCAATGAACGTTTTTATCATCTTCTACATGCCTACACTTTTAGACCGTCATGTCAAAATCACGTTTTTTTAACGGTTGGCACTATCTATTTTCTATAAGAATGTTGTCTATTATCTATGATCTGCAGGTTGGTTTCTGTTCAAAGTATTATCTATGGATGTCATGTCGGAAGTCATTTTAACCTACACACGCGTAGAAACTGTTAGAATTAATTGAAATTAGCATGAATAATTAATAATAATTCAAATTACTAATACAGTACAGTTGGCACTCTTCATCAGTGTCATTCATCAGTGAATTTACGGAGATGGTGCTCGTTCAAAATATTCTGGAAAATGACGAAACCATAGATTAAATTTGTCGCCGCGACGGCGTGACAGTAGGCGACATGCACCTCAATTTGATTCGCGCTTAACCTACCTTTTTATGATAGGTACCTATTAATATTTGCTTATTTTGATTTCGTCTCCATCCTTCGAATCAGACTCATTACATTGCCAGTCTGTTAAATTTTAATTGCAATCAAATCATTACTTACAAATCAATCACTGCTGAGTATATTATCGGTAAGTGAATAAAAACCTAATCTAATTCGATTAAAATAAATACAAAAAAAATTAGGGCCCACCTCCCGTCCGAAAATGTAATTATTTACAAACCGAAACAAATCAGAGAGTCATCGGGCTTATAAAATAAAAACCTGACAGCCGTACAGATTCAAAAATCGAACAGACAAAAATGCGCGCCTTTTACAAATGGACGTATGTTCGTACATGCGCTCGAATCAGTAGCGTAGCGTTATTGAATTTTTAATGATATCATGTTCCAGACGTAGCATACGAACACAGCCAATTTAGGAGTTATTTTTATGATTGTAAGACCTACACTGAGTAGATACTTTTTGTATTAAAACATCTAATAGCGATTCCAGATGTTTTTAGTGTGGTTAATTTTTTAACATTTGAATAAATTATAGGTATTCTTTGTGATGCAGTGGCGAAGGGTGGTGGTAGGCTGTTAATATCCGTCTTAAATAGTGCACACTAACTTTGACAGTCATACGTAGGTATTTGTTTTCATTGGAATAAGACTACAATTTACAGATGGTGCTTGTTAGTTTTTAAAAATCAATTAAACCTTGCGAAAACCAAGCCATAATAGATAATGTAAGATAATGTAGATGATACAAGATATAAAGAACTTTTATATACTTACAATGGTTTTAAATTTTCTGTTGAATCATATAAACTTGACTGACTAGCTTAAACGACCAAAAAAAAATTGTACTTGATAGAAATACTGAATAATGAAATATCATTTCATATTAATTTCCATAGTAACGCACGTATATATAATTTATTTTTTTAGTTACTAGGACCCCCTATAAACCAATAATGGTATCGAAATAACTTTTCATACAAAACAGAATTAACTGAAAATGAATTCAATTCTACTTAAATATGGCTAAAAGTATTAAAAAAATGCATTGGCATCGTGTTATGATATATTCTAAAAGTTTCAAATGTCTAGCTAGTCGGGAAGTTAGTTAAAAATCGATTGCAAGATTTGTACCGGACAAACAACCACCGGACAAATAAGAATACGACCTAAGAAAAACGTTGTAAAAAATCTAAAATTATGCAATTAAATCATACATAAATGTGGATATTTTATAGATAGAATAATATACCTACGTGTTAATTTATC
The DNA here is from genome assembly GCF_057557595.1 of Rhyacophila brunnea. Lineage (NCBI taxonomy): Eukaryota > Metazoa > Arthropoda > Insecta > Trichoptera > Rhyacophilidae > Rhyacophila > Rhyacophila brunnea. The sequence goes on along the minus strand of NW_028232904.1, from coordinate 8,467,328 downwards.
TAATTTAAAAACAAATTTCTAAATAAATATAAACACATATAATTTTTTATACATATGACTGACAAAGTTTATTGTGCACTATTTATGGCGGATCTTAACAGCCTACCTCCACCTTTCGCCACTGGTAGATAGGTACCTGCCTAATGGTATAATTAATTCGTTTATTTTATAACTCTCTAGAGCAGCTGTCACTGGACCAGGTAAAAGTAAAAAATAAAATCTGAATAATCGAACACGCATGTTATGATAAATGCTCGCTTGTGTGTGTCATAATCGAACACGCTTGAAAAATTTCGTGAGTAAAACGATTTATCAAAAAAATTATATTCAAAAAAGGAACACAAATTTAGAATCAGTGTTGCCATGACAACCGTAAATAAAATATAAACATTCGAATCGAGACACGGGCCCACTAAAAACAAAAATGATATCAAGTACCTTCCTAAGCTGAGTGAATAAGATCAGAGGAAATTAATTCTTATCGAATCAATGAATACGTGCTACAATAGTGTAATCAAAATATTAATATATCGTAAGATACGTGTTACCTTCTTGTTCTGAGATGAAGATCCGAGATACAAATTCTATGAAGGAAGATTTCAAATTTCGTTCGATTTATAGAACGTATAAAAAATACTATCCAGCAAAGATGAGCAATATTAAGAAATAATAATATTATATTAAGTTATATAATTATTAGGTACCTATATAGTTAAAATATATCTACAGCTCAACGAAATATAAAATAAGACAACTATTATCGCCTATGATGGTCGAGCGTAACGTTTCAGCTTATAATATCGTGGGTCCCGGGTCAAATCCCTGGTCTGGAAAATTATCATCCGTTCCTCGCATTGATATACTACTAGATGAGGAGTTCCCATACAAGTGTCATTTTAAAAATGTACCACAAAAGAAGATATTACGAATATCGTCTTATAATATTTCCTTGTAGGTATAATGCGTTAAGACCGTTAACATGGATTCCCGAATTTCACCCGTATTGCTTTGGCTGTAAAACTAAATTTGCGTTCTTGGAATAGTGACCCTAAGGGTATTTGCAACCAAAAGCTTGCAAGATACCAAAAATTCATGTGTGAGCGGACAGAGCAAGTCGTCATGCGCTGAATATTAGTTAGAGTAAGATGCAAGCTAGGTCGGGCTTACTCATAATTATTGCCAGGTCGTTTTCGAGACAAATATTAAGTGAGCTTATATCGAGTTAAGTCCGCTGATATTAAAACAGTAAGTTTTAACACTGGCCGAGTCGCTGAAAATCGGGCGTCATTTTAAGAAGCATATGATTCATCCAGTAGTATATCAATGGTTCCTCGTAAAATAAAAAGTCTGTTCACTTCGAGAAGGTCCATAATATTATGATCGTCCTAAGATCAAACATGATAAGATAGAAGTTTAAATCGTTACTCAATAATTATAAATAATAGAGAAGTGTGTAAGTATAGATATATTATGAATATTGTTTATTCTTCTTCTTCTTCTTTATTTATTTATTTAATTCGCATTTTTAAATCTTATCGATATTATTAATAAATCAATCAGTGAAAAATGAGGTGTATTATTCGAGCCAAATGCGATTTTAATACGTTTCGTACGTAAATAATAAATTGTAATTGAAAAAATGTAGATACGTGTTACAACAAATAGATAGATACTTAAAACCTCGTAATGACCATTCAATTACAAATTAACCATCTGAAACATATTGAAATTTATAAATGTGAAGAAAATCCTCGAGCATGCAGAATTGCGATTTCTTCTAGTGTGCACCAATAAGGCAGAATAAATATGATTATTGTTACGGTTGCTCGATTGCTTTTACATCAAGCCTATTGTATTTCTGTTGGTCGGCACCGCTCCGATTATAATATCTTGATTTCTCTCAAAACTATTAAACTTGTTAATGTTAAACGCTAATGTGGTAGATATATTTGTTTATATTAAAACCTATTAGGTACCTACTATAAAAAACATAATATTGTCAATTTTTATGCCTAGGAAATTAGCACATCGAAATGCGAATAAAATAACCATTTGTGTTATAGGTTAATCAATGTTTTTTTAATGAAGCTTAAAGTTTATCTGTCTTTATTTTATTGACGTTAGTTTACCCAAGAACTGATAACATCCTCGCATATCATGATGCCCTCATAATTTTCTCACATTTCGTTCATACGTACATTCTGCGTAGGTAATTGTGACATTTTACTTCGCATATCACTACTTTTAGGTAATTGTGTTAAAACATCGCTCACTTGTGTGGGAAACGATCTATAAACATCAGATCCAGGATGCGAGTAAACGTCCTAACAAGAATACCACAACCGTCAAACGTTTGATACGAAATTATGGACCTTATAATTACATAAAAATTGTGCCACAATTGCGGAGCGCGTTTAGCACTTGCGACTTTTCAGAATTGACACGTGACATAAAATTTAAAATTTTCATTGGAATATATATTCCGTTCGGAAAAACGACCAACTACTTCTCGAAGCATTGGGAAAACGTAACGCTTTCTCTTTCGCACCTATTGGGTTTATATGCGTTTGATTATTTGAATTCGATGCTGTCTCGCTTCCACTTATTCGTGTCACACGTTTTTTAGACATATTGTTCCAGAAATTCGAAAACATTGGATCACGAACTAAAAAAATAAATAAATATTAATCTATTGTTATTTTAGATTCTAGAGTAGAGAAATAAGTTTATTTTTGTTTATATAAGAAGAAAAATTGCATTAAAAAGGTTTCCAACAATAGAAATGTGTGATTTTATTGTTTTTAGTGAGTTTTTTTTAACCATTTTAATATCAACACTATATTATAAGTATATACTTATAGCTATGATTGGTGGGAAGTAAGAAGGAAGAGGCTGGAAGGGGACTAAACTAGGCAAGCTAATACGACAGAAGTTGAGTTAACACTGTCGGCGATAGCGACCATACACAATATGCAAATTAACCCTCAATGATGTTAAATAAAACCTTATTCTATAAGTATCGACGGAGCCTATGAAAGTGAAGAAAAAGAGACCCCTGGTCGACCCATTTTATACAAAAACTTAAAAGATGAGAGGAAACTTATTGTGTATATGCACTTATGACAAATTGCTTCGGTGATTCGCTAAGAGAAATCACAGAAGACCGCATCTTCTATATGCAATATCTTTGGGTACCAATATAGTAGAAAGTCATCGTTTTACCTTTTTTTTACTTTCAAAAATCGTTAACATTGTTTTATTGCATGGTGCAGATGGATTGAGACGTAGGAAGGTATTAAAAAAAACAGTTTACCAAAGTGATGAGTAAAACAATAAACAACATACAAGATTTAATGAGTCCACATTCTTAAAGCTTATATAATCATTGTACATTGAATAGAAGAAGTGGTTTATTTAAAAAATATAAGAAAGTACAAGTACGTAAAAACTACCCCAGACTGACGTCTAGGAATGAATTAAGATAAATGCATACATATTCTTGATTCAAATTAAAACATTTGGTCTCTGATATTATTACAATTTTATTTCACCACGGCCGCATAATTATTAGTTAATTTCGTCATTATTAAGTATGATTCACATGACAAAATTGGTAACGCACTAATCCGTCGTATGCGGGTTCAAGTCGCGTCCGGCACCAATATTATTTACAAAATATGGGAAACATAAACAAATCCTATTTTTATTTTCTCAAACAGCTTACGTGAAAGAAGTTTTCAAATTATACTATGACAAAACCCGTGTGATCTTGTAACAATAATTTATTAGTATTAGGTACATCACGGTCTGCCGAAGAAGTGAAAAATGGAGAAGATGTGAATATATATGAGAGTACTTTCCCTTTACCGTTGAGGAGTAGGCTCTTTACGTATTAGGAAAATAGTTTTGACGTTTAGTGCAATGAGAAGGTAGCTACTTACAAAAAATAGTCCAAAACTTATAATTTTCACGACATATGGGAAATTAAGTATTTATTTGTGGTGGTAAAAGACACAAGTGTAGTTATTTAATTGTCATCAGCCAAATATAATACTATTATATTATTCATATTAATACTATCGACCGAAGGTACTTGATGGAATTTGATGTATTATTATTAATGAGGTAGGGGGTTTTTACAAACACTTCAACTATTCATAATTTGTTTGTTGTATATTTTTTTATTGATTCAATAAGTAGGTGATAAAGTTTTTACCTACTTTATTTTATTGATTTCTTATATAAGTTAGATTTAATTATCGTATTCGTTGACAGTGTATATTTGCCTTTTGCTGAGTGTGCATAGTGCCTGAAGATGCCGAAAGGCGAAACCCGGTCGCAAAAAACGACGAATAGTACAAAACTTAAATCCATTAGAATTAAAATATAATACGTTTATCAAAAGTAAACGATAACAATGGGAGATTGTGATAGATCATTGTCAGTTTTGATACTGGACAGTAGATCTCAGCATTCACAGTCTAATTGTAATAAATTGGACATGCCTCGTCGAAAATATGTTTCTAGGATTTTCCGAATTGTTAATTTAAAAGAAATAAGTTCGCTCTCCACTTGTTGACAAGAGCTGCGCCGAGAGAACTGTGAATAAGAGGTTTCCCAAGACAGTATTTCATTTTCGGCCTGTGGTCTGGACACTTGTATATTTATGTATTACACTTTACAAACACATACAAACATATTATTAATACAATATACGTATACATCCTGACTAATATATTTAAACTTTATCATACATTGCATTATCAATACAACCCCATCTCAATAATGTTGTAATAAACACGTTTGTGTGAGTTCATATGATTTTGGGATGTCAATTTTCAGAACCATACACCTAAAATTTGTCATAGCGAATTCCCGTCACAAGAGGTAATGAGAAATTGACAATGAGATTTTCGAGAATTAATCCCAGGAATATATTATTCAACTCGCGAGTCCGGATTTTGAAACTTAACCACTTAAATTATCTTTTAATTATATAATTCATCATATCACATCAAATAACACCATCATGGCCCCTACATCCTGAAGCGGGCCCCTAGGGTAGGATCTTTGTGCGGGCCCCCCTACCTATTGCTAAGGATAAAGGCAGTGTGACGCTCCACAGTAGCGTTTTCGAAATGGTGTACGCGGTAAAATTAATTAATTGGTATTTTTTTAATTTTATTTGTAATACATCCATTTTAAATATGGAATTGTCGAGTATCGGATACACAAATAAAAATTGTATGGTACAAAACAAATAATTTTAAATAATAACATTATTGAAGGAAAATAGCGCCGCAGGCTACTTTTTTTAACTATTCGAGAATATTAATTTGTGGTGTGTTTTTCTTATTTAACTGGTCAATCCGCCACGCCGGGCCCTTTCCAAGCCCGGGCCCCCAGGCTAGAGCCCTGTCATGCCACCCCTTGTAGGGGCCATGCAACAGCTTACCCACACCTCTCGCCATTGATATAATAATATGTAGCCATAGAATATTAACACCCACGATGGCCGCGCGGCTTAAGCGTCGGCCTACAGCGTCATGGTTTCCCAGGTTCGAATCCTGGGTATCAAGTACACATATTGTTTATCAATTATTTGTGTATGGATCTAATAGGTTGAGCAAGTGGCTGACATCCATTTCTCGTAAAAACAAAATCTGTTAATACAAAACCTCCACTCTGTGGAGGCCCATATATGATCTTATTAGGATCGGACATGGTCGAAAATAGAGTATAGATAGAGAATTGGTATCTAGTGTCGTATTTTAATTTAAAAAGTGGCGATGTACGATAGTGAAAGTGGACGTAATTTGCGCTAGCATTTGTGTGCGAGTATGTGTAACATGTAAATTACAGCGCATGATAATCGTTGTTCTCTAAAACGTTATTAGGGTGAAAATAATGTAATGGAGGCGCGGGAAATTTTCAAATTAGGAACATCGTTGTTTGTTTATTTACGCGCGTCGTGATTTTCAAATTAGGAATGTTTGTGTTTTCTTTTTCTTCGTTTACGCTTTTTAATTATAATCCGTCCGGCCGTTTAGTGAGGCGATGTTTATTTTAATAGGGAAAACATTATTATTTATTACACTGTCGTTATTTTTACCACAATATTGCCTCTTTTGTTATTTATCGAGTGAAAATATAACTGTTTTAATTAGTAAATGTAATGAGAAATGGGGTTATTAACCCAAGATAACTCATACACAATACAAATCGTGAAACGTGAAACCAATATCTACCTACTATAAATAAATAATAGTATTTTTTAGTCTACCTATGTTGAAATAATTAGTAATAATAATAATAATGATAATATAGCAGTGGCGAAGGGTGGAAGTAGGCTGTTAAGATCCGCCATAAATAGTGGACAATAAACTTTGTCAGTCATACGTAGGGATTCCAATCCCGGGATCCCGAGATATTTTCGATACCTATGAATCCCGGGATTGCTAAACATAATCCCAAAACTTTCAGGACTGATTTTTTTATCAATTTTTATGGAAAATAAAATAAAAATGAAAATAACAGAAAAAATACTTTTAATAACAAATAACTACATTAGAAATAAACTGAGTTTGAATGAAGTTTGATTTATACCCATGTGTAAGTTGCCGAATCATTTTATTTTTTCACATAAATTAATAAAATTGAGAAATATTGGAAAAAAACAATGCTTCGCACTATTAACAAAGTAATTTCACCATGATCTCATACATTTTATGACAGTTTCATATTTGGCTGACTAATTAGATTTATGAAGCAGAAAGAGCCATAAGTACCTACACCATGATTTGCTGTACTATTTTAAATCTCGCTAACCCATTCATTAAGTCTTTACTATCAAAAACATATACTCATATTAAATTCACATTATTATTATTTATATTACAATATTATTTATTCCATTAAACTTATGTATTTCCAAGATACGTATACAATATTAACAATAAATGTCTTAAATAGTATAAATTATATTAGATTTATTTTTGACCGATTTTATCAATGTTATTATTGTAAATATAAAAATTTTATATTAACAATGGAAAAAAATGCCAATCCCGGGATCAGAATTTTGGCTCGGGATTGGATTCCCTAGTCATACGTATTTGTTTTCATTGAAATAAGACTACAATTTTCAGACGATGTCAATTAGTTTTTAAAATTCAATTAAACCCTGCAAAACCAAGCCATAATAAGTCAAAAAAACTCGTATAAGTATCTATAAATAATCTAAAATTATGCAATTAAATCATACATAACGTTGGATATTTTATAGATAAACAGAATACCTAATATTTTTATTATAGTTTGGTTTAGGCAGGGCTTAATGAATTTAAAAAAAATGAACCAACTATACCTATGTGTAACATGTATTCTTAATCCAACGAAAACAAATATGTGTGAATGAAAAAGTGCGTACAATTTTGTCGTATCACCCAAAGTATACCAAATCTATTATTCTTTGGTTTAGGCAGGGTTTAATTGATTTTTAAAACAAATCAACTGTAGACTGTAGTCTTAGTTCAATAAAAACAAATACGTATGACTGACAAAGTTAAATGTGCACTATTTATGGCGGATCGTAACAGCCTACCTCCATCCTTCGCTACTGTAATATAGGTATGGTACAATTAGTCTGTTTACTGGAAGCTAGGCGGGAAGAGCGGCAATTTTCTTAGTGGATATTGCCAAAATTCATGAATTATTTAAGAATGATGACTAACCTAACCTAACAAATAATCCAGTAGGTATATGTATTGGCCATTTCTGGCCTCTGGCTTTCAATAATTAATAGATAAGAACCTAATAGTTATATTTTATATTATAAGTAGGTAAATGAAGCCACACATGCAATGACTAATTAATTGGCTGAGGATTGAAAGGGTACCTATATATTATGACATATAGTGTTAGGGGCCGTTTTCGCATCAGCACATACCTACCCTCTTAATTAAGGGCGAAAATGATTTGTATAAAAAAAATATTTAATAAATTTGTATTAAATTCTTTGAACTCCTCTCCTGTGTTGGTAACTATAATATTATTTTTGAAACAACGTAGGTATCTGATTTGAATGTTTTAACCTGACTTGTAAGTCAAGCAAGTAATCTGGGTGTGGCTGTAATAAAGTACGATTATCGAGTGTGGATAAATATGTGATTAACTTAAATGGTTGATAAAGATATTTTTCAATATTTACGCATACCTACATACATTCAATTTTGTCGCGTAAACGAAACGCGCATTCAATATTTGTAATATTTGTATTTTTTGCGTTTTATAGCCTTACCGTCATCAAGTCATAAACCAAAGCTGTATTAAAAGTATTGGTGTAACTGTGTGGAGTATTTTATTTTTAACATTGGATTACGTTCTATAAACTCTTTTCCTGTGTAGGTTCTTTTTATAAAATTTTATACAAGCACATTCTACCTAATTATTTTTATAGCAACGTATCTGATTTAAATATTTTGATTTTACTTGTAGGCACCTTTTCAAGGTCAACTACTTACAAAAAAACAATATTTTTTATTGTCATAAAAATAAGACATCATTTATGAATGTTGAAAAAAGTTAATTAAACAGACCTAATTTATTCCATCCTCATACAAGATAGAATTTCCACTCCTACTATTCCATGATTCGCGATCGTAATCATCTGGAGCAAGAGGGCGGTTTGTTAGTAGGTATGTACCTATGTATTTCGGTTTTTTTTTTAAATTTAATTTATTAAGGAAACAAACAGAAACATAATGATTACAAAAATTTAAAATATATTAATGAAAAGTTATTGCAACCAGCAAAGTTTGCATGTATACATTATAATATAGTTAAGCCTAACAAGTTAGAGAGTAAGAATAACATAAATATAAAGAAATTACATGAGAAAAATGAGGAAGAATAATTAAATTATATACAAAAAAGTAACATAAAAAAAAATACAATTAAGTATATTTTGGAGATAGCGCGTTTAAATGAAATAGGTGGATTATTAAAAGGATCAACGGTGGAGAAATACATATTATAATTTAAACAAGAATGCCGAATAAAAGAGTTTTGTGCATAATTAGAACCGCTACGACTGATATATGGTACAAAGTTTGGTTTCGCGTAAATCTTGATGGACAATGGAAACCCACCCTTTCGAGTAGGTTTGGCGAGTCAACAAAACCATTGATAATTTTAAAAAGAACATATTGATCAAATATAGAACGTCGACTTTCCAAAGATGGTACCATAAAAGTTGCAGTGGTCGAAATGGAATTGGATAAATCATAACAGTAAGTTTATGTCAGGTTTAATAATTTATTTTTAACATGCATATTTTTTATAAGGTAGGTAGCGTTCTCCCAAGGTGCAGAACCAACCTGCCACTGGTAATGCCAATTGGGAGGGCGATAACTATGTTCAACGAAATTGCTTCGGGTGTTGATATATTCCACCTACGTGAGGATGAGTATAGGTGGACGTTGTTTTATAAATTCTTAAAATATATTTCTTTGTTTCTAAATGTCATGTTGTTAACGTCTTAAACTTATAATTTGTAATGTTCACAATATGTTAAAAATAAATAAATTGAAATTGAAATAGGTATTGACCTTCTATGAGATATAACAGAATTGTTTACCAATTTTTAACAGGCGGTCCTTTCCACATACCTTACCAAGAGGAATTTCGGAAAATATGCAAACGAATTTAAATATTATTTCACGTAGGTATTCCACTGAAATAATATAAATCAAACACCGTAACAAATCTCGGAATTCCCAAAAAATCCCCATAATATCTCATATTTAAAAAAATATGTATATTAACCGTTTATTCAAAAAAAAAAAAAAACCAACCACTCACGACGAATAAAATTAAATAAAAATGTTTTCCGTCTAGGTAATAAAACATTTTTTTGTACCTACGTCCATTTTCGGAATTCTTAGCGTGGCTGTTTTTTGTACGGGCAAGTTCGCGTCGAGTCCGACCCTTATCAGGATTCCACTCCTCGTTGTACGTGCCGTCGGCATTCCACAGCCTTTGTTTCTGTCAACGGAATCTCGTGTTTTTAAATTACTTTTTTTTTGTAACGCATGATTTATTGCCGTTTGCCTAGCTTTGAGCGTTATGACGTCATTATGACGTTGTTATCTAATTGGCGTGAATATTCGTGAGGGCCAGGACGCACCAGTCGCAAATTAGCGGCCAGAAGTATCAAGTGTACTTACTATTTCACAAAAAATAAATTGAATGTAGGTAAATAACAGTTTCCTGACTGCAGCTTTTTTGCGGTTTCAAAAAAACTATTCGTGTGGGTCTATTCTATACACAAGGCGGCTATCGATGGTAGTTTATCACTTTTATGTATTGAGGTTTATAATTGTTACATAAATAAGTGGCCGTCTCAACTGTCAAAAACTGTCTATTTCGATCGAAAAATTAACACATCCAAGAGAGGGGCTGCTAAAACATAGCACTTTTTGACAGTTTAAAGTTTTAAACGGTTAACTTATTGTAACACTTAACCGCCTCAATACATACATAGATAGAAGTCGGTTATGGGGAAGCCAGCGGCAAACACATTTTGAAAATAGCCGATATACTGGATTATTTGTTATGTTGGGTTAGGTTAGGTTAGTTTAGGTCAGGTTAAGTTAGTAGGTTAGCTTAGGTTTTCATTCTTGAATTCATGAATTTTTCCAAAATCGGCTATGACAATTAGCGCGGTTCCCGCCTGGCTTCAACATAACCGACTTGTACCCATACATATATGATAAACTACCATCGATAGCCGCCTTGTGTATAGCAGAAACGAAGGGTGAACGTTGGCTGTTAAGATCCGACATAAATAGTTCACAATAAACTTTGTCAGTCATTCGTATTTGTTTTCATTGAAATATGACAACAATATTTTACAGATGGTGTTGGTTAGTTTTTTTTTTTAATTCAACTTAACACTGCTAAAACCAAGGACTGAATGATAAACCATTTCGCACTATTTGTGGAAATTATTTCCAACAAAACAAACCTAGAGAAGCGTTCTATCTTCTTTCAATATTGCAGTCTTGTAGTCTCCTAAAATACCTGGATTGAAGACTTGGCCAAAAAAGTTTTAACTTTTCCGAACTATCGCATTTGTATGTCAGGATGTTATTCCTACAATTTTTGCGCTGGGGACAGTGAGATTTTGAAGGTCGCCTAATATACCTTACGCCACAGCAAATGCAAAATTGTATTTTATATAAAAGAGAGTAAACTATCATAACTCTAAAAATCTAAATAATTATGAGTTATGATTGTTTCTTTGGTTGTCGTTTTGTGAGATCATAAAATTTCTGTCTAACATATTTTCCAAGTTGGCGTCTAGTTTTTCTTTTGTTTTTTGGAAAATATTAAATGTCAGGTCAGACGGTAATCCTTAAGCGCCCGGGGCAAGGAGAATCCTTGTTCACGCACCAGACGAAAATTTGCTGAGTCAACAACCATCGGCCTTTGTAACAGAATAATCATTTAAGTTACCTACCAAAATATTTTCTATACAAATCAACGCAGTTGATCAATCACAGAGTAAATACTAGGATATATATGTATAATATAATATATTATAATATTTAGGATCGGACATGGTCGAAATAAGTATTTTCAGTGTAAGTAAATAGTCTTCAAGTGCTTCAAGTACCTGGGGGTACACATCACGGGAGATGGCATTTTGCAGAAAGAGCTCGCTATCCGAATGGGAATGGCTGGAGCAACGTTCAACTCGATGCGGAATGGCTGGGACTCACGATTGTACTCGGTCAAAACCAAATGCCGCATATTCGACGTTTGCATTCTGATGGTGCTGCTTTACGGTAGCGAATCATGGCACCTTACGAAGGCTCAGAGCAACCGTATACTGAGCTTCGAAAACAGATGTCTGCGACGAATACTGGGTGTGCGGTGGTATGACTTTAGGAGCAACGAGGAGATAAGAGAACGCACCAAGCAGCTTCTCATCACGCTGAAAGTAAAGAGGCGACGTTGGACCTGGCTTGGCCACGTGCTGCGGATACCAGAAGAGAACTTCAACCTGGCTTGCCTGCTCTTCATTGATAAAATTCATATCTAAATAAAACATGGTTCGGTACAGTTCGGTTATGAGGAATACAGCGGCAAACCAATTTTGATAATAGCCGATATACTGGATTATTTGTTAGGTTAACCCAACCAAACCTAACCTAACCCAACCTAACCCAAACTAACAAATAATCCAGTATATCGGATATTTTCAAAATGTGTTTTCCGCCTATTCCTCATAACCAAACTGTACCCATGGTTCTTATCGGTTTACAGGAAACCATCGGCAAATTTTGAAATCAACTGATATGCTGGATTGTTTGTTAAGTAACGTTTGCATTCTTGAATTCATGAATTTTACCAAAATCGGCTATGAAAATCGGCACGGTACCCGCCTGGATTCCTGTAAACCTACTTGTACCTAAAACACACAAAATACGTAATAAAAACTACCGAAATACAAGGGAAAGACGGTAGAAAATAGGTATTTAATTAAATTAGAAATTGTTTTACGGTGAAATGTAATACGTACAATTTATATGTAATCCTACAAATGATTCCGCAATGCGCACAGATCTAATTTAAACGTCATAGTAGTTTTTTTTTTAAATGCAGTTTCATATTAGTAAATTATTTTGATTTGGTTGTCGATCTCTGATGTTTAATTTTGACCCAAAACACGGGACCCGCAGGGACCGGACGAAAAATGCGAATGGAATTCGAAAAATTCACATTAATGTCCTTTTGTTTATAGTTATTTATAAATAATATAGGTATCCAGTTTCTTTATTTTTGAAGTTTTTACAAACGGGTAAATTTATGTAGGCAGAAGATCCCGAGAGTGACCTCATAATATGAAGCCATTAAAATAGGCCTCGGGGTTTCTATAAATTGAAACATTTTGGACTATAAAGGATTTTTTTAGTTTCGGCAGGGCCGTAGGTAGGTATAATATATACATATAAATCGAACTCTACAAATCGGTTATTAATTCATGTGATTACAATATGTAAATTGTGCGTATGTAGTTCACCGTATCACATGAGCTGTTGTATAGGAAACACGTGGCCGTATTGCATTGAGATAAAAAAATGACACGTTGTTCGTGGACCATTTTAATTACTTGCTAATCTACTTTAGAATCATTCAGAGTTCTATATACATATATACGATAAAATTGTATTTATAATATTATGCCCATCGGTTTCCGATACAACATCTCACGGTAAACTGTTATACGGCCAACTGTATATGTACAATTTTTCGAAAACGACTATTACCTACCTACATAGTGTTTTTTTTTTAATTTATGAAATTATCGTTAACTACTTTATGAGCAGTTGTCACACGTGGTAAAATCTGTAGATAATATCTTAGTGTTTTATTTAGACACAATTTTTTTCTCAATCCTATACGGTTATTTGTTTCTAATACAGCAGCTAATGGTGAACTGTCGTAACTGTAACCATTGCAGATACAGTAGCTAGGTATGGACGCTAAATAAATATTTCGCATCTAGAAGTTGGTTACAGTATCTGGAACGGTTAGCCGGCTCGCAGATCAAAATTCGTCTCGTCTGCAACATGTCAAATACGTCGATATGACATCTCGTTATTCACAAAACACACATTGCCAAATGGAGCTCCGCACAGTAGTTGAATGCGACATCGATCGGATTACGTTTATGACACTAGTTAAGTGTCTATGTACCTAATTGGTGTTTTCGCCGACAACATTGAAAAAGTATCCACGCATATGGTTGAAATTGCATGTAAAAAATCCAAGTTTTGTGAAGTCAGTAGCTACCTGCCAACGCCGGCGGCTCAACACTTCATTACAATAAACAACTAATTTTGTTTTTATGCATGCCATAGGGATTTCAGGGATTTTTACGATGGTTTTCAGATTTTTTATGTTCAACGCTTAAATAGAACGTGGCGCGTGTTATAGAACGATTTAACGAGTAATGCTTATAACGAGCAAATTCAGTCGGTCCCATCTTCCTTGTAATAACCAAGTTCAACTGTATTATAAATAATTACGAGACAAAAAGAACTTTTACAACGTTTTTAAATTTTCTGTTGAATCATATAAACTTGACTTGACTAGCTTAAACGATCAAAAAATTTTGTAAGTACTTGATAGAAATAATACTTAAAAAATGTCCTTTTGAGATTTATATTGATTTCCATAGTAACGCACGTATATATTAATAATTTAGTTGCTAGGACCATCCGCTTAGCAACCAATAATGGTGTCGAAATAACTTTTCATACAAAACAGAATTGACTGAAAATGAATTCAATTCTGCTTAAAGATGGCTAAAAGTGTTAAAAGAATGCATTGACATCGTGTTCTGATATATTCTAAAGGTTTCAGATGTCTAGCTAGTCGGGAAGTTAGTTAAAAATCGATTTGCAAGATTTGTACCGGACAAATAAGAATACGAGCTAAGAAAAACGTTGTAAAATAGAATATTGCGAAAGGACATGAATGGATACTGTTCGGTTATCAGGAATACAGCGGAAAACACATTTAGAAAATACCCGATAGGTATACTGGATTATTTGTTAGTTTGGGTTAGTTTAGGTTGGGTTAGGTTAGGTGAGGTTAGGTTAGGTGAGGTTAGGTTAGGTTAGGTTTGGTTAGGTTAACCTAACAAATAATCCAGTTTATCGGCTATTTTCAAAATGTGTTTTCCGCTGTATTCCTGATAACCGAACAGTACCCATGAATGTATTGATTTCAAATAGGTAGGTACCAATAATATGACAGATGCTAGTTACCTATTCCTACATTGAAAATAACATTGAATCTTAGGTACTTGTTGCAACAATAAATAAAATAAATACAGGCAGCTGAAGCAATAATAAAAGTGATATAAAATAAATAAGTGTCCCCGGTGTAATAATTTATTTATTCGTTTATTTATTTGAACGTCAGGTTTGCGTCCAATACTAAGATATATCACACAGAATGAGAGGTCAACTCGCTTCGTTTTGAAACAGTGGTCTGTAACAATTGGCGATCGTGCTGGAAATGGATCGGGAATGGACAGAGTAAAATTATGAAATCGACTTTGTAATACAGTTGAACTCGGGTATTACGATCTCGGGATATAGCAAGATCTCAGATGTAATGAGGAAACATTCGTTGACATTTGGTTTATGACTTTCTTCATTCATTTATTCACTGTTATAACGAGCAACTTATCGTATATACTGAGCTAAAATACTCTTAATGGGTCGATCGTTTAAAAATATTTCGACCCTATGCACCCACGGTGGCCGCGCGGCTTAAGCGTTGGACTATCACGCCGTGGGTCTCAGGTTCGAATCCTGGGTCTGGCAAGTACACATATTGTTTTTCAATTTGTGTATGAGTCAGAGTATGGACCTAATAGGTTGAGCAAGTGGCTGACATCCATTTCTCGTAAAAAAACAAAATCAGTCAATACAAACCTCTACTCTGTGGAGGCCCATATGATCCTATTAGGATTGGACATGGCCGAAAAAAAAAATTAAATAAAATCCGATCGGACAGGATACCGCCGGGGGATGGATTAAGTTTAAGACACTAGTTAAGTCTCTAATTGTTGTTTTCGCCGACAATAATGAAAAAGTATCCACGCGCACGGTTGAAAAATTAAAGGTTTGTGAAGTCCGTAGGTACCTACCTACCAGCGTTCATTTCAATAAACAACTTCTTTTGTAGTTTATGAAGGCCATGTTTGTTTCGGGGATTTTTACGATGGTTTTCAGATTTTTTATTCTCGACATTTTTTGTTATTTATTTATTTATTTATTTATTTATTTGAAAAAGACACGTTGAGTACATAACAAATTATTAATTCAGGACGTTCACAACATGACATTTAGAATAAAAATTACAAGTAATCAGTTAGGAAAATCAGAAAAAACAAAGTGGAGGAAAAAAAGAAAGCAAGTGATCGCCCCCATTTAAAAATACCTATTCTCTGACATAACGAGTACCGCTTATAACGAGCAAATTCAGTCGGTCCCATCTTCCTCGTAATAACCAAGTTCGACGGTATTATATTTGTCCGCCAATATGTTAATGTACCTATCTAAGAGATTGTCTTGTTCCGCTACCTCTCAGTGGCGAAGGGTGGAGGTAGGCTGTTAAGATCCGTCATAAATAGTGCACACTAAACTTCAGTGGCGAAGGGTGACTTTTGGAAAGAGGTAAGCTGTGGAGATCAGAGAAAAAGAGCACACTTGTCAGGTAACTTACGGGATATAAGATAATACTTACGATATTACTACTGATGAATAGGTGCACACTAATGACAACGACACACTGGTCATATGTTTCACCGCTGAATTTGTCAAATTATTTAAATCACTTATGCCAGTAGATCTCCACGGAGACTTTTCTTTAGCAAACA
This sequence comes from Rhyacophila brunnea, assembly GCF_057557595.1. NCBI lineage: Eukaryota > Metazoa > Arthropoda > Insecta > Trichoptera > Rhyacophilidae > Rhyacophila > Rhyacophila brunnea. The sequence goes on along the minus strand of NW_028232904.1, from coordinate 8,450,866 downwards.
ATGCGTATGGCCAACAAAAAAGTTTGCTTAATGTATAACTGCCAGTTAAAAACGTATATGTATCATATAAATTGGTGTGAAAATGTCTTATATAAGTTTTTTTGCTGTATTCAAATCAAAATGAACCCTTGGAAGGTCAAGCTTTGATAATTTTTGATTTTTGAAGAAACGTCAAACTTGGGAATAATCGCACAACAATTTTCACTTTCAATCGGAACACTACACAATTTAATAAATGCTTTTAAAGTTAAATATATTTAAAGCACTGACGAATGATTTCGGTACAATATGAGATAATTTATCCACATTCAAAACACAGTAATACACTGAATTTTGTAGTATAAAATAAAATTTTATCACCGTCTTTGAAATGTCAACATGACGTGATCTGTGATTTGTGAACAGCATGTTATGACTGAAGTAACCTAAATAATAATCACGAAATACAATATTTATTTTTAATAACAATTTATAAATTATATGTGATCGAACATAATAGTAATTTTTTTTTTGAATCATCCTTATTATTTCCTTAAAAGGATAGTCATCGACAATAAACAAATGAACATAGAGTGTAAGCTTGTGCTGTAGCACTTACAAGTCTGGAACAAATATGCAGACATGTATGAAGTTGGCGACGGAATCACAGTAGAAAAATGCGCAATTAATGTAACTACTAGTTAAAATTGTTTATAATTAAGTAGAGTGGCTGTAGTTTTATTCAAGAAGCACAGTGGCGCGAATGCAGCGGTTATAGGTTCCGTCAGTTGTCGTGTTTTTTTGCATGAGATGTTTTCAAATTAGGTAGGTATGTTCACTCTTAGAAATACGGTTACATGTAAATTTTACGTAAAACATTTCACCGTGGAGTTCGCCGTGAGCTTTCTTATCGGAAAGAGATGACCGTATACTATACGGTCTCCAATTTTATTAGATACAATATGAACATTAATATACTTAGCTGATTTTGGCAAAATTCATGAATTCAAGAATGAAAACCTAACCTAACAAATAATCCAATATAACGGCTATTTTCCAAATTTGTTTGCTGCTGGCTTCATTTAAACTGTAAACCGATAAGAACCGTGTTTTATTTAGACATGAATTTTATGTCAGTACTATAAGATCCAGCTAGGCTGGAGTGCTTTTGGCCGCCTGAATAATGTCATCAAAAGTGACCTTCCACTTTGCCTAAAGCGCAAAGTGTTCAACCAGTGTGTGCTTCCCGTGATCACATATGCGTGTGAAACATGGTCCCTAAGTAAAAGAGAGATCCAGAAACTTAGAGTAGCACCACGTGGTATGGAGAGGTGCATGCTGGGGATAACGCGAAAGAAAAAGAAGAGGAATGAGTGGATAAGGAAGCAGACAAGGGTTTTCGATTTAATAGAGTGTATTAAAAGCCTTAAATGGAGATGGGCTGGACACATAGCTCGAAGAAGAGACAGTCGTTGGACAAATCTATTCATCCAGTGGTATCCAAGAGGTACAAAACGTCCGCAAGGTAGAACTAGAGGCCGCTGGATCGATGAAATGATTTCTGAAGTTCTGCGGAGGTACGTGGCAACGCAATGCACAGGACCGAGAGAAGTGTAGTTTTAGAAGCGTACCTTCATCTAGCAGTGAATAGATTTAGGCTGATGATGATGACTATACGACACAAAGAGGTTGGACGGTCTTTAATATACGGCGATATTTCCGATACAACATACAAGTTTCCGGACTCGTAGAAATATGTACATGATTATTTGCGATCGGCTTTATTGTATGAACATTAATTAATTTACTTATTAGTTATATGTACTTATAGTACCTACCTATAGACTATACTAAAGATGTAATTGGATGCATATAAAATGAATCTATTGTGGTTTGATAAAAAATAAAAGCTTTATATCTACTCTCCAAGCGTGTTAGCAAAAAATATTATGTAAAAAACTGCAGCAATCCTTTCATTGTTTACAATCCACTACCTACAGACGCATGTCCGTAAATTTATCAATAACCCTGTCTCCCTCCGTCACTCGCGGGCTGCTATCGCTTCCCTCCTCTCTCCGAAGTTGCACGAACTCCAGATCGGCTGAGATCGATAACGAACGGTTGGATCTTCAAACCAGATAAGGCAGGCTACTCCCGTAGATCATTTCGAGGCGTGTGGAATCAAAGCGACGTAATTTATTTTTATTCCCGTTTTCGCAGAAAGTGGAGGACGCGGGGTTTTATTTTCAGACCTTTGTCGTTGAACGGGGTTATATTATAATAATATTAGAACTGTATTGCACTCCTGAACGCTGGGTTTTGAATCGCGCAACTGGGCAGTTTAACATACTGTGGAAAATTTACCTTTTGTGGAAAATATCAGGAATTTGAGTAAGAATAAGTCGAACTTGGTTATTACGAGGAAGATGGGACCGACTGAATTTGCTCGTTTCGATCGTTATATAACATTTTTTGCGCCACGTTCTATTTAAGCATAGAACATAAAAAAAATTCTGAAAACCATCGTAAAAATTCTCGTAACAAGCATGGCATTCATAAACTACAAAATAAGTTGTTTATTCTAAAGACGGCACGGCGCTGGTAGGTACCTACTGACATCATAAAGCTTGGATTTTTTACATGCAATTCCAACCATATGCGTGGATACTTTTTCAATGTTGTCAGCGTAAGCACCAATTAGGTACTTACACACTTCACTAGTGTCATAAACGTAATCCGATCCCGGCGGCATCGGTATAGTTAACTGTCCGGTCGGATTTTATTGCTTAGGGTCGACAATGTTGTTTTAAACGATCGGCACATTAACAGTTTTGCTCGGTATACCCGATAAGTTGCTCGTTGTTAAAGTGAATAAATGTATGGAGAAAATCTTAAACTAAAATGTCAACGAATTTTTCCTCATTAATTCCGAGATCTCGCTATTTTCGTGATCGTAATAACCAAGTTTGACTGAATTAATTTGTTTATAGAAAATGATTTTTGAATGGTTTAGAGAAATTGATTGAACGTTGCAGAATTTTTATCCAGTGTTCTTCTTGCTATAATCCAAACTCTATGGTTTTCTACTATAACTTCTGATCCTTCTGAAGATGGGTTCATTGACTGAAACAGCTGTCAACATAAATAATTCATATATCGTAAAATAATAAAATAACTACCTACAGATGAATGGGTCCGATGTGGAATCGCGGGAGAGAGGGGGTCGAATGTTTTTGATAATGGGCGAATACTGTTTTGTTATAACTGATTTAATACTGTTTGTTCCTATGGGGCAATGAACTCTGAATTCGGGGAATAAATCGTCGTAAACCAAATGCATCGAAAATTGGATTTACAAGTGAAAGCAGGCTGGAAACGCTGAGATAGTTACCTATCAAAAATGTGGCGTTAATAGGTTGCAAGTAGGTACAGCACAAATTAATAAGAAATACGAAAGCCTTCAATAATTAATGTTGAGCAGGCCATAAAACACAAGAAATACAAATTCCCCGCTAAACGTCCTAAAGTTCTTCAAAAACACAAGTTCACTGGTCATAGGAGTTGGCTATGAAAATCATAATAGGTACATACATCAAATTTCGAAACAGATGGGGATAGATACCTAAGTGTCAAAACAATTGAATGGAGCATTTATTTTTCTGTTCGGTGTGGGCAAGCTAAATTTTATTGTTACAGAGGGCGACAATAATAGGTATCTATAAGTTAAACTGACTAATATATATTATTTAACAATAATTATGTATTTGTGTCGGTACCTACCTACAGTGTGTCTCAAAATATTATGACATCAAAGTGATCATTTTCTTTTCAATCACAGTCCCCCTTCAACTAAATAAATACCTAACCAAACATATGCCGATTATTGAAGGCTTATTAAGAGCGTTGACGCCTGCAGCAGATTTAATAGGGGATGGACGAGAAAAGAGGGATGAAAATAATGGTACGCGATTATTCCTATATTTTTATTAACTCAGATTCATAACTATACAAGTGACAGATAATATGTGAGAACATCTTTTTAAGATTAATTAAAAGGAACCATTACCTAGTCATGTTGGTCGTGGGCTAAAAATATGCCTAAAGGGTCACCTCAGTTAGACTTCATGGTCACCTATACTATATTCGTACGATACTATTGTTGTACAATGGAATATTGGCCGAAGCACCGCCATCTTTAGATTAATAAAGCCTAAGCATAACTTTTTGCACAAGCAACGAGTGGTCCACTGTCATACTATTTATTGATAACGTACTTGCAAGCAGAGTTTGATATTCTATAATGACTGAAGAGTATAAATAAGTTATTAGTTATTGTCGTTTAGAATCGACAGTCACATTGACAAACGTCCTAGTGTATTATGATATTATATTACACAGAAGAAGTTTATTTACTTTGATCGTCACTTACAATTATTAATAACATATAACCACTAAATCAGATGAACTCCAAGGTCTCCAAGATACGTTAAAATAATCTGAAAGAAATCTGAAACTAAGAATATTCCGACAAGTGAACATGACAGACGCGTCAGTATGAGCACTCTATATATATGAAAGGTCATCCATAGACAACGGGAGGGGGGGAAAGTAGGACCAATCGTGTAATGTATCGGCTTCCTTCTTCAGTGGGCAATGGTCGAAGCCATCACGCCGATCAATAAATGGCAGAAAAGCATTCAAGCCTAAAAACTATAGAAACAGTTCATGGCCGTGTAGCTTTTGAACATCAATTTTCGGGTTATTACTTTTAATCTTAACCAATTAAGCTATAACGGTCTTTCTTGCGATTAATTCTTAATACTGTCGAACAAGATCTTCTTGTCAACGTGTCAAAACTGTGCACTAATAAGCTACTCCTGTTTTTAACCGGACTTCCGGTTATCGACAAGTTGTCCACGTGTTAAAACTGTGAACTCACAAGTCCCTAATGTTTAGTTAATCGCACTTCGACTCCAGCGACTTCCGGTTATTGCCTAGATCTTCTTGTCGGACAGTAGTTAGGGATATTAACTGAGGTCTTGAAATATCATTAAGAATATGCTATGATCAATGTAATTTAAAACGAAGTAATGACATTATTATATTGATTTAAAGATGGCGTCAGGTATTGACACCTTGCACTAATAATTAATTGTTTAGATATATAATAAAAGTCACTCGTCGTCATCGAACAGCCGATATAAGCAGACGTTGTCCACTCAAAAGGATATAAAACTAACAAAATTCATTATTGAACATACATAACCTGAAAATACCTCAGACATATTATAGGTCCTACCTACCAACTAGAAAAAATCATATTTGAATAAAATACGATGGTTGACGGGATTTGAACTCGTATAACCACTGATATCGTGCTAACTGTGCATTAACCAATTATGCTACAAGCCTCCTATCTAATTACGGCAATTTAAACTAACAGATCATACATAAAAACTAAGCCATAATAGATAATAGGTAGGTACCTAGTAAAAAAATAATCGTCTATCTATAAAATATCTAAAATTATGCAATTTAATCATATTATCAATATTATATAGATAGAATAATATTTTTTATCTACTTATTATATTGTGGTTGAGGAAGGGCTTAATAAATTTAAAAAAAATGCACCAACAACATCTATAATATCAATTCTTAATCAAACGAAAACAAATAAGTACATATATGAAAAGGTGTGCACAATTTTGTCGTATCGCCCAAAATATACTAAAGCTATTATGGTTTGGTTTAGGCAGGGCTTAATTGATTTTTAAAAACTTACCAATACCATCTGTAAATTGTAGTCTTAGTTCAATAAAAACAAATACGTATGACTAACCAAGTTTAATGTGCATTATTTATGGCGGATCTTAACAGCCTACCTCCACCCTTCGCTACTGCTCGGCGGAAACAGGTATATGCTAGGAAATAACCAGAGAGTAAAAAGAGTGGAAGGAGAGGCTTTCATCCAGCATTGGATCGACCCCAACGGATGATGATATTGAAAGGCACCCAATAAAATATTTAAAATATCTCGGTTCATTCAACCATATCCTCTCAAGTACAACAGTATAATGCGTTACGCTTTCAACCCCTCGCCGAAAAGTGCACGGTGTTTACAAAATATTTACGCGGGGTGCAAAAAACATCCCTTCGCCTGGTCTGGAGGGTGGGTTCTGACCAATCGGGGACCAGGGGTTGAGCTGTTCAACTGCAAGGGTGAGAGAAATATTTAGATCTGGAGATTATCGACAAGCTGCAGTTAGTGGTAAGAATCTGGTTGTTTGGTAAAATAACCAGTTATGACATTATAATAGATATCAAAATAATAATTATAAAATAATATTTTTATTTCACAATCTACTATAAAGAGAGCGTATAGTCTATAGAAGTCGTAGAGCGTATAGTCTAACGCCCACGGTGGCCGCGCGGCTTAAGCGTTGGACTATCACGCCGTGGGTCTCAGGTACGAATCTTGGGTCTGGCAAGTATACATATTGTTTTTCAATTTGTGTGTGAGTCAGGGTATGGACCTAATAGGTAGAGCAAGTGGCTGACATCCATTTCTCGTAAAAAAACAAAATCTGTTAATACAAACCTCTACTCTGTGGAGGCCCATATGATCCTATTAGGATCGGACATGGTCGGAATAATCTATCGAGATACTGCCAGAGAGTCAAACACTCGGTACCCTTGTGACACAACCTCTAGGGTTCCAACGCCGTGGTCTACGCGCTGCGAGAAACATGAGATGTAGCGACAAACTGTGTGAATTGGCGCGATATCGTGCTTGAACTAGGTATGCTCTAAAACTGGGGTGCGATTGGGTGAAGTAAGTAATTAATATACAAACAACGTCGGAGAAAATCTTTTATACATAGACAGAGGCAAAATACATACATGTAGCTAGAATGAATATTACTAAGAGTAATGATTTTGCAGTGGCGAAGACTCCATACTAGGCGATTATTTAAGGCCTACCTTCTTAAGAAAAATATTTTTTATTTTCATATTGACGTAATTATATAATCAAAGTCTGTGTTTTAAATATATAAGTATTTTAAAATGCCTTGTTATGGAACATACAACAACGACGGATATTTTCAAAGATGGTAGGTAATATATTTTGAGTGTATGTTACGTTTATAAATGTTTAGGAAAATACATATGGAATTCAAACCAATTGCTTATTTTTATAAACTAATTATGACAAACCAATTAAGCTTTTGAAATTTCATCGATTTAGCGTACCTATTCATCAGTAATATTAGGTTATCTTCTTATTTACCGTAAATATATCTGACAAGCATGGTTACTCTCACATCCTACCTCTTTCAAAAAGTCACCCTTCACCACTGTGATTTTGCAAATCATTTTGCATTATAGTAAATGTTTCATTATTGTCACCACAAGAATTTTAACATAATCTTAGATTCACTCGATGAGTCGATAATATATTTTTTTTAAATGTGTAGATATTAACCAGGACAAGAGAAAATTGTTTTTTTTTAATTTTATTATTTTGTTGTTTAATTAACCATTTAAAAAAACATGATATATCTGATATGAAACAGAATTAAAATCATTGTTGTTTGCAATGAATGTAATAATACATGTAATTGTGGATGGATAGTGATAGCAAAATGGCAAACTTGTATGTAGTTAAAAAATAAATTCCTTGCATATTATGACTTTGGATTATTCTGCTAACATGTCGGCTTTTGAATTGAGATCTTGGTTCTAAGGTAGTGTCCATTGGGATCAAAGGAACCTGATAATTAATTTATAAAATTAACAATTAAATAAATAAATGGTTATACTTTCACTTCACATATTGCCTGTGACATTGATAACGCACCTAGGATTTTCATGCATTGTTATTTTGAATAGCGTTGGGTGAATGGTTGCATTTGTTGTATGCCTTGCGGAAGGTACGGTGTTCGCGACTCGTTAGATACATTAGTGGAACAGGGCTTCCCAACTATACACCCTCATCAACAAAATATAGAGAGAATCTCTGTAATAAGTATCTATGCTTTGCAGCTCTGATAAAATGCTATGATGTATTCTATGCGTTTAGTATGAAATAACACTCTAACGGTAGTTTCGCTGGGTATGTTAATTATTAGATAAATACTCGAGCTGTCATGTTACTGTGACGTTAGCGATAGTAGGTACACATAGCATTTCGTAAGTACGATTTCACTTCGAGCACCGCGAGTTTGAACGCAGATAACGGTTTTGCACACAGAATATTTCTCTCACATATTGGGGTTAAGTCAGAACGTAGTAATGGTGTTATTGGGTGTTATGTAGTTGGAATAGATCTGATGGCCCGCTATATATACCCACAAATTCATCCATAACAAGTTAAGGATAATATAATTATATACCTACTCCCAATATTTCGACAGGTTCTATATAAGGATGCTCAAGAGATTCTGAATCTGGCCTGTCTTGTTCAAGTCAGTATGATTCCGGATAAAAGACCACCAAATACCACCAAATGGGTGCATCGGGCATAACTTTAGGTGCTTGCATGCAGTGACGTCCCGTGGGTATACCCGTATATCATACGGTCTCCAATTTTATTCGATTCAATATGAACATTAATTCAATTTTCGTACTGATTTTGGAAAAATTCATGAATTCAAAAATGAAAACCTAACCAAACCTAACAAATAATCCAGTATATCGGCTATTTTCAAAATTTATTTGCTGCTGGCTTCCTGTAAAGTGTAAACCGACAAGAACCGTGTTTTATTTAGACATGAATTTTATGTCAGTAGGTACTATACGACCCAAAGAGGTTGGACGGTCTTAATATACGGTCATATATTTCTGATACAACATTTCACGGTGAAGTGTGATACGGTGAACTGTATACGTACAAGTTTCCGGACACGATAAAATGTATGATCATCTGTACGAGGAGCGGACACCGGTCAGGGACTAAGATTAAGTCAACATCACACAGTGACATACTTTTGCGAAACGTTTGAGAAACTGCGAATTTCGCTCCGACACACGTGTTTATAGCTATCTATGTCTATAGAAAAGTAACAAAAAAACCTTTTTTACGCAAGGCTTAAAATCTACTCATTGTGCAACATTGAAACGCGTTTGAATACAAACGTATTACTTATTCAGTATCTTTATTTATTATTTTTTCTATAAGGCCAATCTTTTTGGGGCGCAGTGTATTTTTCAAGTGGCTGTACCGCCCTTGTCATTTTTGAGAATATTATTATAAAATAGAAAAAACCGCCAAATTATCGACGGCGATTATTCGTACGCAGCTACTGTGACCTAGTTGGTAGAGCGCCCGTTACTAAATACGTGGATTGCGAGCACGATACAGCGACTGGCAAAACGGCTGCGAAGAATTTATTATCCGTCACGATCATAGAGGTATTAAATATAAAGAGGGGCAAGGAATCGGCTTTCTCATACAACCAAACGAAGCAGGCCAACGATAGCCGACAACTTACGAGAAATAGCGACTCGATAAAAAAAAGCTGGGCATCACGGAGGATTTACTTTGGCCATCACAACGTAATCATATGATATAATGTTAATGTGGAAATCTTGCCGCAAATTGATTACCAGCCTGCCTCACCATACGTTTATATAACCTGCCGCCCCAAGGTCACGATTATTGTAATATCCCCATGTCCAAACCATCCCAAGAAATATTCACCTAGACTGCTGCTTTCTGCAATTTGTAATTGCGTTTTATTTGCCAAATGTGTCTAACGTCAGAGTATCACTGTATGGACATACGTTGATAATAGATTTATTAATTTAATGGACTGCCCCGATTTGATGAAACTGTTTTTTTTATTATAACAATCTTCTCTCTGATCCATGCCTATGAATAGGGTAATTTGCATTATACCCCAACAATAGAGTTCCACCTGACTGGCAAAACGGCTGCGGAGAATTTATTGTCCGTCACAGTTATTGTGATATCCCCATGTCCGAACCGTCCCATAAATATTCACCTAGACTGTTACTTCCTGCAATTTGATTTTCCAAGCGTCAAGGTATTACTGTATGGACATACGTTGGTAATAAATTTATTAATTTAATGGACTGCCCCGATTTGATGAAACTGTTTTTTTATTGTAACAATCTTCTCTCTGATCCATGCCTATGTATAGGGTAATTTGCATTATGCGTCAACAATAGAGTTCCACCCTTCACGCGATATTTTAATCACCCCTTATTTTAAATTGTTGAAAAAACTGTAGCAAATATGGCGATCTGGGATTTAAACCAATAGCGAGTTGGTATTAAAACAGGTACCTAAGTAGGCATCTCATAATCATCACCCGGAGTGGGCTCATCAAACCGGGATGGGTCCTGGTCTTGTCCTGAATTCCTCCAACAATTATCTCCACCTGCCCCTACTGCCCGCTACAGTATGTGGCTTTTCTTCAATTATATATCTCAATGCATCAATTACTAAGTAAAAACTCCACCCAATCAGTAAATTGTTTCTGTATATTTTATTCCTATGCTGATCATCCTGGATAAGGAACTGTTATTCTAAATATTAAATGAGTTAAAAATGTTAAAGTCTAAATTAAGAAACTTAAGCCAGGCAGGAACAATGGCAATTTTCATAGCCAATTTCGGCAAGAATTTCAACCTAACCTAACCTAACAAGCAATCCAGTAGGTATATCGACTATTTTATTACAACGTTTTTCTTAGCTCGTATTCTTATTTGTCCGGTACAAATCTTGAAATCGAATTTTAACTAACTTCCCGACTAGCTAGACATTTGAAACTTTTAGAATATATCAGAACACGATGCCAATGCATTTTTTAATACTTTAAGCCATCTTTAAGCAGAATTGAATTCATTATCAGTTAATTCTGTTTGGTATAGAAAGTTATTTCAGAAATAACCGTTAAAAGTAAAAGACTATTATTGGTTGCTAAGGGTGTGGTCCTAGCAACTAAATTATTAATATATACGTGCGTTACTATGGAAATTAAAATGAAATGTCAAAATAGCATTTTAGTATTCTATATTTGTTTGTTTGTATTTTATTTACTTATCAAGTACAAGTTTCAGCATCATCATTCAACAGAAAATTTAAAAACGTTGTATATAAAAAGTTATTTTTATCTTATAATTATTTAATATTTGTTTGGCGCTGGCTTCCTGTAAACCGACAAAAACCGTGTTTTATTCAGACATGAATTTTATGACAGTAGGTACTATACGACCCACAGAGGTTGGGTGGTCTTTAATTAATATACGACAATATATTTCCGATACAGCAATTCGCGGTGAAGTGTGATACGGCGAACTGCTTACGTACAAATTTCCGGACACGACCTACAGCATGTGCGGATTATGATATCAAAGATATTTTTTTTCAAAATGGACCATGGACCCGCCGCACCATTTTACAACGTTTTTTTCAGCTCCTATTCTTTTTTGTCCGGTACAAATCTTGCAATCGATTTTTAACTAACTTCCCGACTAGCTAGACATTTGAAACTTTTAGCCATCTTTACGTAGAATTGAATTAATTTTCAGTTAATTCTGTTTTGTATGAAAAGTTATTTCGACACCATTATTGGTTGCTAGGGGTCCTAGCAACTCAATTAATAATATATACGTGCGTTACTATGGAAATCAATATGACATGTCAAGTACATTTTTTTTGATCGTTTAAGCTAGTCAAGTCAAGTTTATATGGTTCAACCTTAGACTATAGATACATCTAGACGCCACCCGTTGCATTGCTAAATGAAGCCGCGTGCCTTGCGTTTGGTTTGTGGGCGAGCGAACGCATTCGCCTACAAATGTTCGAGACCATAGACCATTTCGCTAGTGCTCGCCCAAAGTGCTCGCACTAGACGCTCAGAATTAAAATAATTTTCTATTTTTTTACGTTATATAGTATTTTTAAGCGGTCACAATGCAACCATTAGGTAAAGATATCCATAATTTAAGTTATTTTAAAGAAACACTAGGTCACTGATATTAAAATATATAATAAAATACAAATAAATTATCACGAACATGTATCAACTTACCTATGAATCGTAATACCATCTTCTTGCTTATCAGTACGGCTACCACATTTTAAGACAACACACAGAACCATCTTTTCTACTTAATTAACTAAAAATATTTACCATTGACTTTATGTTTAACACAAAAAATATCAATTTTAGCAACTCGAGCTCGCAAGTTATCAACGCTATGTGAAGCGTTTCACCCCGATTTGATGGCGATAGTTTTGGAAACTAGCTCACAGATATGTAGACCTTTTATCTTACTCTAGCGCGTGTCGCAGAGATTGTAAGGGTGCCGAATACTTTCTCACTCGCACTCATGCATCGTTTTTGTTCAGGCCTTGGATTCAACAGAATTTAAAAACGTTGTATACAAAAAGTTCTTTTTATCTTGTAATTATTTCTGTGTGTGCCTGGTTAGTACGCTGTGTAAACGCCCCAAACATCTACGTATTACGTACTTTCACACTTGCTAGTGTAAATTGGGCATAGTCAAACGTTTAACTAAGATGTTATCGTAAATGCACGATAGTATCTGTAGCTGAAATCAAAATCAATCGCTCATAGAAATAATCTTGTTAGAAAAATGGATTTAAGATCTACTGATAAGACTGCGTGCGTGCACCACGTAACAATACATAGTATTCAGTATACACATAGGTACTACAGGGAGCCCGTGAAATAAATGATTTTTATGGAAAAGCGAAAAACAGAGGTTTTACTGCATATATATTCAGTAATAGCTGAATTTAAAAGTTTTTAAAATTCGAATCAGGTAATTAATTTGTACGTATAGAGTTGGCCATATCACAGTTCATCGTGAGTCAGGCGCGCACGTAAGGAAGAGGAGGGTGTCGGGTCCGGACCGCTTAATGTTTGTTTGCTTTAATATTCTAAAAGACAAGACAGCGCGGTTGACACAAGTGGACACTAACAATCCTTATAATATGTACTTAATTATGACGGCCGCTTGTGGATGCGACAGCACGAAATAACACATTAAATTATATTTACAGGTCGAAAGTGTGGAGTGTCTGGGTATGACGAATGTACCCATAAAAGTACTATATTCCGCGGTTGAAACTACGAGAATCTGTAAGATAGTAGGCGGAGTAAAATGTGAAAGCCAGTGGCACTTGCTAGTTTTTGTTAACCCCGCCTCCTCCCTCGCCAAATCAATAAAAAATATTACGGGTAATTTTTCAAAATGGACCCCCTCAATATTATTGAGATCAGATTAATGTCTACAAAATAGTAAATTGAAGGTCATATTTTGTATATAATAAGGAAAAAAATCAAAGCACACTTTGAATGGAAGGACATATAGTTTTAATTTATGATCTTTTTGGGTTTTAAACAAAGTTTTAGAAATATTTTTAACCAAATGATTTAATGACATATTCTTCATCGTTTTTCACGAGCATTCGGTTTTATTTTATTACTATTGCTTGCATTGGAATAAATAAAGGCTTGAGTCCGGAATTTTTGCAGATAATATGCAGTTGGCCGTATCATAGTGCACGTGCCCGTGCTTTCAGAAATATATGGCCGTATATAGATCCAAAATTATAACTTATCCACTTAGTGAGGGCGCCACATGCTAACATTTGACATAAAATTGAATACTTTTTATTCTGTGATGAGCTTAGTTCAAAATTCGAACACTGGTCAATTTATGAAGAGGTATATTTTATAGTTGTGAGATCAAATGCAAGTTTGACTAAAACATTTAAAAATTCGTAATAGAAACCACCCATGGCCCCCACATCCTAAAGGCTAGGATCTTTGACGGGCCCCTTTACCTATCGCCATGGAAGGCAGTGTGATGCCCACAGAACAGATAATAAATAGAATACCGATAGGATATATTCAATACGCCACATGGTGAAGCAGGCTTTTGAATGTGTCCTACGAAAATGAAGCACGCATTATGCACGTGCAATAGTGTGTGTAATACACCAACATTAAATGAGCGTAAATGCATAAACCGAGAGCAGTTTTCAGTATTCGACGTAAAACGTATTCTAGACACGTGTGTAAGTTTACCCGGGTTCTACCTTACTCGAGTCGGTTACCTGCTATCGCTTTACCCGTTGTGTATTTCAGTTCCCATTATTTCTGAGTTCACTGGTGATGCCTTACAGTAGCGTTTTATTGTCTATAATATACACACACAGGCCCTTTTTTATTGTCTGAGCAAATGTGTTATGCTTAGATTATATGTGTTATGTGTGTGCATATCTTACGTGTCTGGTCGACCCACCACGGCGCCCCCCCACCCTTGTGGTGGCCATGAAACCACCGATTGATATATTTAATTAAATCGTCAAAACATCCCCAGCTAAGACTACAATATTATTACCTAATAAAATTAACATTCGTATTCCGAGACGAAGTTTGAAAAGCTTCACAAATATTTGACCAATATATTGAAAGCTCATAGAATAACAATACAAAAGCTTTCCTGGTTGTTTGCAAACACTTTTCGTATTGAAAATCTGCCAAAGGTGAAATCTATACAACAATAAATAATAATAAAAGGTGGATACCTACTAACTATGCTCTTCACCATAAACGGATGAGGTTTCAATTTTGACTGTTTTGTTACTATTTTGTATGAAGAGAGCAGCTATTTATAACCATTGGTAATGGTTAAATTTGTGTAAAATTAAAGCGAACAAAAAATATACTTTCACAAATTTAATATTTTAAACGCCTCCTACAATCATTAACATTGTATGTTTGTAATATTATTAAGACAAATTTATTTGAATCGATGTAATTTTTTTTATGTAGGTAGATAGAACTTAAACAACAATTCAATACACAAGACAGAAAAGTAAATAAAAATCGATATAAGTCGGTTTACAGGAAGCCAGGCGGGAACCGCGCCAATTTTCATAGCAGATTTTGGCAAAATTTATTAATTCAAGAATGAAAACCTAACGTAACCTAACATAACCTAACAAATAATTCAGTATATCGACTATTTTCAGAATTTGTTTGCCGCTGGCTTCCTGTAAACCGACAAGAACCTAAAAATCAAATTTATTTCAATCTAATTTGTTTTATGACCTTGGTATTAATGTGCTTAGTACCCTTCGGAATTTTGTTCAGTTTTTTGAATGAACAGTGTGTGAATATTATTTTTCCAGACATAGGTATAGGCTTGTACCTACCAGGTTGTCTAATATATTTGCTTGAACCAATTCTAACTTGTTCATTTTGTCTACCCCTGAGATCGTACAGCATT
This sequence comes from Rhyacophila brunnea, assembly GCF_057557595.1. Taxonomy (NCBI): domain Eukaryota; kingdom Metazoa; phylum Arthropoda; class Insecta; order Trichoptera; family Rhyacophilidae; genus Rhyacophila; species Rhyacophila brunnea. The sequence continues at coordinate 8,435,590 of NW_028232904.1, read as the reverse complement.
TGTTTGTACATCAATAACTTAAAAGATTGTTATAATATCAAAATATATTATTATCTAATTTAATTGCACGGCACGCATGCCAGACGTTCAGGACTGCAGCATTTTCGGCAAGATCTGGTGAATTCACACAGCGTATAGTATTTCTCAGGTAGGAAGGCCACGCAGAATAATGGCTAAATATGAAGTGTTCGGTTTCTTGGATTACCTGGTTCGATTTCAAGCATCACGGATTGCCCACATCGTCTATTGTGGTATTTAGATATGTCGCAGGATCAAATGTGGCATTAAAAATGTGTCAAAACATTGAAATATCAGCAAACAGGAGATGTGGATCGTCGAATATCCCAGATAACACATTTATAAATCTTGTAGGTATATATTTTATGCATTGAATTAAAAATCTATGATAATAAATATACAAAATTGAGTATATATTTGTACATATGTGATTTCGAAATATTTCGCTTTTGATCTTCAAGAACGAAAACCTAACTTAACTTAACCTAACCTAACAAACATTCCATTATATATCCTAGATAACAAATTTATGAATCTTGTAGGTAGGTAGGTAGATATTTTATGCATTGAATTAAAAATCTACCATAATAAATATACAAAATTGAGTATTTGTACATATGTGATTTCGAAATATTTCGCTTTTGATCTTCAAGAATGAAAACCTAACTAAAGGTTCAAATAGACTATATGACGATCGGGAACATATATGCTAAGAGCGTTTTAGTGGCTATGATCAAATATATGCCATTCCGACATTTATACATACATATTGTATGACAGCTATGACATCGTATTTACACCCTGTGACACCCTGTGACACAGGACGCCAACATAAGAAACGGGTTTTTCGACATATATATGACCGATCGTCATAGAGTGTATTTGAAGCATTAACCTAACCTAACAAATAATCCATTACACCTATCGACTATTTTCAAAATTTGTTTTCCATTGGCTTCCTGTAAGTAAACCGACAAGAATCAGAGTTTTTATTGTATTTTGTTGACTGTCAGTTAATTTTTATTTTCCGTTATAACTAAAAAAAACTTTTGGTCCAATTATATCTACTGATAGAACTTAGAACGAATCATTGGCACCAATTTAATAGATAAATTTTCATTTAAATGTAAGAGAAATATAAAAACTACGAGTAGCACAACGTGGTATGGAAAGGTGGTGCATGTTGGGCACGACGCGAATAGACCACAAAAATGTTAAGAATACGCGATTTTTAATAAAGGTCGCATATAAATGTCAACGGACTGTACATATTACTAGGCAAGTAGTGCCGCCATACCGTGGTGCCCAAGTGGCACTAAATGACCACATAGTAACTCTAAAATCCACTGGATTGACTGACTAATAAAGTTCTTAAAATAAAGGCTTGGTTTTCGCAGGATTTAATTGAATTTTAAAAACTAACCAACACCATCTGTAAATTATTGTAGTCTTATTTCAATGAAAACAAATACATATGACTTACTAAGTTTAGTGTGGACTATTTATGGCGGATCTTAACAGCCTACTTCCACTCTTCCCCACCGTGTTAAGTTAGCTTAAAATTCTTGAATTCATGATTGCCGAAATTGTCTATGAAAATTGTCGCTGTTCCCGCCTGGCTTCCAGTAAACAAACTTCTACCAAATTTTCTTATCATAATCAGAGACAATACTGTTGTAATGTAAACCCACTCTAAATGGTAGGTAGGGTATATTATGGTACTTTTAATTACAATAGATATATATATTATAAAATAAATATTGGTTAAAATCTTAGATTATAGAAAAAATATTATTCTAACCTTGCCAAGTAATAAATATTGTGTACTACATATCTGAAAAATAAAAAGAAACAACTTTGTCACATTTTTTATTGTTCTAAATTTCTAAACAAAAAATAATGAGGGGTGTATTTTAAAATTAGAGAAATCAAACAAAGTTAAGACTCTTGAGAAAGTTGAATAATGCTTATTTACTGACAATACGGAAATTTGAGGATTTTTACCCGGCTACAGTGTGTTTAAAAATTGTTTGAGAGTTTACTGTTTAGTTTTACAAAAAAAATGTATAAATACGAAAATATACGTCAGTAGCGAGGGCAGTAGGTAGGCGGTTAATATTCGACATTTTACATAGTGCACACTTAGCTTTGTCAGTCATATTTATTTGTTTTCAGTGAACTAAGTACGGTGTTGGTTAGTTTTAAAATTCAATTTAATCCTTCGTAGATCAAACCATAATTGTTTAGGTATGCTATGGGCGATTCGACAAGAATAGTGGACACTTTTTCAGTCATGCTTATTTGTTTTCATTGAATTAAGAATAGGTACATATTATTATTACGGATGGAGTTGGTACGTTTATGTTTAAATTCATTAGCCCTGCCTAAACCAAACCATAATCAATAAAATATATTCTGTTGAACAACAGTTGAACAGTTGAAAATTTCCCTCTGAGGCGGACGAAACCGGTACAATTATTTAATAAAAAGTGGATTCAGTACAAATAATTGTGTTTTACTAAAATTATTAATACAATGCATTTTTACCATGAATTGACAGTTAACTAAATTAAAGAAATTAGTGTTTTTGGTTCTTGTCGGTTTACGCTTACAGGAAGCCAGCAGCAAATAAATTTAGAAAATAGTCGATACACCTACTGGATTATTTGTTAGGTTAGGTTAGGTTTTCATTCTTGAATTCATAAATTTAGCCAAAATCGTCTGTGAAAATTGGCGCGGTTCCCGCCTGACTTCCTGTAAACAGACTTAGGTAGGTTAGGTAGACTGTATCTACCGTTTTTTTATTGCTGAGATTATCGTTTGCTGCTAATGACAAATTTACTAACCACCCTATAAGCAATTGTGACAAGTAGCTAAATCTGTAATACCACCTTTGAGTACGATTTCTTTTCTCAACTGAAGTGCAAAACATTTCACAATACAATACATTCCATGGCCCTTAGAAAATAAGAAAAAATGCCTCGGTTTCCTAGAATTTTGATGAAATAATCATAAAAGACTGAATACCTACCTACTCGTTTTCTATACAACATGATTGATTTACTGACCTAGGCATGAATACGTCAAATATTAAGTTATTTATTATCTATCTGTTATTCATTTGTTTTTCTAATATTCTTTAAAATAAATGGTTTTGTTAATATATTGTAAATAATACAATGATTCTGGTAGGTAAAGTGTCCTGTCTCGGCCACGTGCTATTTATGCCTCAAACCCAGGGACCTCAGAAATAATGGGAACTGAAATACCTGACGAGTGTGGAGAAGCAGACAAACATATTATAACAGATTAATAGGTAGGTACTGTTCGGTTATCAGGAATACAGCGAAAAACACATTTTGAAAATAGCCGATAAACTGCATTATTTGTTAGGTTAACCTAAAACCTAACCTAACCCAAACTAATAAATAATCCAGTATATCGGTATTTTCAAAATGTTTTTCCGCTGTATTCCTGATAACCGAACAGTACCGATTAATATATTATATAATTCCGAAAGGCTATATTCCAATACACTGCATTTTGACGCAGGGTTCTGAATGTGTGAGTCTCATACGAAAATTAACCACGCATTATGGACGTGCAATAGTGTGTGTTGCAACCTTCAATACACCAATATTAAATGAGCGTCAATGCATAAACCAAGTGTAGTTGTCAGTATTCGACGAAAGACGTATTCTTGACATGTATCCCGTATTCTTCCGCACTCGATAAACTTAAACACGTGTCATAGTGCCTGAGGATGCCGAACATAATAGTTAAGGTATGCTATGGGCGATCCGACAATAATAGTGCATACTTTTTCTTTCATACTTATTTGTTTTCATTGAACTAAGAATAGGCAATGACATATCAATGACATATAATGACCTATCATTGAGAATAGGTATATAATATTACAAATGGTATTGGCTAATTTTTTTAAATTCATTTAGCCCTGCCTGCCAAGCCGTAATAGATAAAACATATTCTTCTATAACATATTCTTCTATCTATAAAATATCTAAAATTATGTAGGTATGGTTAAATGGTATAAGTTTAGATAGTTTATAGTTTTTTTTTTCGACCATATCCGATCCTGATAAGGTCATATGGGCCTCCAAGGAGTGGAGGTTTGTTTTAACAGGTTTTGTTTTCACTAGAAATGGATGTCAGCCGCTTGCTCAACCTATTAGGTCCATACTCTGACTCATACACAAATTGAAGTGTGCCTGCCAGACCCAGGTGTCGAACCTGGGACTCACGACGCATATAGGCCGACGATTAAACCGAGCGGCCATCAAATATTATTTGACTATTATCTACTATAGATTAGATTAGGCAGGGTTTATTTGCATTTAAAAAAAATTACAAACACTTTGTAGTCTTAGTTAAATGGAAACAAATAGGTACGTTTTTCTGACAAAATTTAGTATGCACTATTTATGTCGGATCTTAACAGCCTACCTCCACCTTTTGCCACTAGTATTGACAATTTTAAATTCAATCAGGCTTAAAAAACACCCATTTAAATAAGATAAGACGAGTGAACAGACTCGTCGAGAATTATTATTCAGTAGTGGACTGACTACAACTGATACAATTTATCATAATAATTAAATGAATGCACATTTAGTACCACACATTGATGAAAGCTTTAATTTATGTAAAAAAAATATTACTCATCAGGATGATCGGACGTCGAAGCGTGTTCCCACGTTTTAATAAGCCAAGGTTGGTAAGACTTGACCTCCGCCACTCCACCAAACATAAATTAGGCAGTTTTGCGCCCACGATCATTTCGATTCCAATATTATATTATTCGGGACCCCAATATTTTTAGATGAGTATTTTTATTTAGTTAGTTATTATACATAATATACTCGGGTAGTTAACCCCATTTATACATACTACCTATTCTATTGTTATCCAATTCATTGACAGAATATAGTTAGGTAGATACCTAATTTTATTTAAACAAATATGTATTATAATTCTTCTATACTTAATAACTTAATTACTATCTATCTATTTTATAATTTTTCACAAAGACGATTTTTAACTGGAATCAGGGTCATTTTAATTACATCATAAAAGATCTTCGATCTAACTAATAGGTAATCATTGAGATGATTTAATGGTAGAAGTCGGTTATGAGGAAGCCAGCGGCAAACACATTTTGAAAATAGCCGATATTCTGGATTATTCGTTAGGAAGGGTTAGTTTAGGTTAGGTTAAGTTAGGTTGGGTTAGGTTTTCATTGTTGAATTCATGAATTTTGCCAAAATCGACAATTAGCGTGGTTCACGCCTGGCTTCCCCATAACCGATTTGTACCGATAAACCGACATAATTTAAAAACTCTTCTGAGTGAGTCTGCATGAGTCGATTTTAGTGAGTAATGTTTTACCAAGTGCATAGCCAACACGCCAGTGTTTCCATAATATAATTTATAAAAACATCGCTTGTAAAATTATAACATTGGAATAAATATTCGATATCTGGCAACACGCACACTGTCACACATATTTTCGAATACCCCAGGAAAGGGTTGCGGAGGAAGCGTGAAGGGGGCGTGGCAAGTGCATGAAAAAGTTCGTCATGTTTTGAAGTACAAACACAAGCAATAGCTCCATCTATATTTTTCTATAATCTAAGATATAGGTGTATGACAACTAAAAAAAATCGAAAAAAAAATACAACACCGGTAGATTAAAACGCCCCTCGCGATTCAGCCCATATGCACTGACAATTCTCTAAGATTTGGGTAAGTATCTAAATGTAATTATTTACACTATATCTAATGACAGCGAACTCAGCAATTATGTGAACTGAAATACCTAACGGGTGTGGAGAAACAGGCAACCTTGTACGAAAAAGCAAGGACATGGTTATTAATAATTCTTTATAAAAAAAAACTATGGTACTGTTCGGTTATACGGAATACAGCGGAAAACACATTTTGAAAATAGTCGATAAACTGGATTATTACTAAACAAAATTTGTTAGTTTGGGTTAGGTAAGGTTGGGTTAGATTAGGTTAGGTTTGGTTAGGTTAACCTAACAAATAATCCAGTTTATCGACTATTTTCAAAATGTGTTTTCCACTGTATTCCTCATAACCGAACAGTACCATAGTTTTTTTTATATAGAATTATTAATAACCATGTCCTTGCTTTTTCGTACAAGGTGGTAGTTAGTAATTTTAAACAATCATAACACCCAGGCTTTGAAAAATCACATAAACGTTTTTGTCATGACCGGGAATCGAACCCAGAACTCTCGGGTTAAAGGCCAACGCCTTACCCACTGCACCACGAGAGACGCCTGCTTATTTAATATTGGTTGCAACACACACGATTGCACGTCTATAATGCGTGGTTAATTTTCGTAGGACACTTAGGTCTACATTCAAAGCCCTGCGTCAAAATGTAGTGTATTGGGAGTGGCGTCGTTTTAGAGATATGCCCCTACAGTGACGTCCCTAGATAAAATGCCGCCCTAGGCAGCGCCAAAATGCCACCCCATTTTTATACAGTATTTTTTTTATCATCCTTTCATGACTATATCTAAAAAATGTGTTGTATGGATACATTACTAACAAAATATATACCTACCCTACCACAAAATCTAATTTAAATCCCATCTCTACTTCAATACAAACCATTGCGAGTCCAAGGTTTCAGATACTTACTTTAAAAATACACCTGGCAACTTTCAAAACTCGCAAATCACTGGTAAACATAGGATAAATTAATTAGGTAAGCATGTACTTGCTTATAATTCAAACTTAATTCGCAAACATGCACGTGTCATAGCTAGTCATCAAGGACAGCGGAAGTAAACTAGACATCGTGAACCTGACAAAAAAATACAGTCTTGTTAAACCTTATATGTTAATTAATACATTTTGTTTCCAACCAGTGAGCTGATTTTTTGATACAAGTCGGTTATTCTGGATACAGCGGCAAACACATTTTGAAAATACCCGATATACTGGATTATTTGTCAGGATAACCTAACCTTACCTAACCTAAACCAACAAATAATCTAGGATATCGGCTATTTTCAAAATGTGTTTGCCGCTGTATCCAGGATAAACGTATAGGTATAACCCAAAAAACATATTGTATCGCTAAAAATGTGTACATCTCTAGGGAGTGCATTGACCAGCCGCACAGGCCTCGCTATTGGTGCCTGGTGAGTCTGAAAAGGGGAAACAGTTGTCAAATCCTACTTATACGATAATTATATGTGTCTTTCTAATTTATTTACATACCTACCTATTTCTTGTGTCTTTTCCGATGGTTTTCATTGCGTATTTTATAGTGTTTTGTTTATATGTAGGTAGATGTATTTCATTTAATTAAATTCTATTTGGCCATCAATAACATTTAACAACTCAAGATGAACTGCATTTGTATAATAATGCAATAATAAAATAAAACCGAATTTCTGTGAAAAACGACAAAGAATAATGTCGTTAAATCTTTTGGTTAAAAATATATCCAAAACCCAAAAAGATCATAAATTAAAACTATCTGTTCTTCCATTCAAAGGTGCTTTGAATTTTTTCCTTATTTCACAAAAATAATGCACATCAATTTACTATTTTGTTATATTTTAGGAAAACCCATTATTCTTTCATTTTGACGTTGCGGGCAGTGGCGTACTAAAAAAACGAAACATCTATTATAATTATAATAAAACGTTATTATTTAAATAAGTACATAAAAAATATTAGATAACATAATAATTTATTATAATGATTGATTCATTCCTAGAATTCTAAATAGTTGATTATTATTTTCTGACATTGGTAGAGTAAAGAGATAGAAGATACTAGAGATAGATAAATACACTCCATCGTTTACATATAAATTGCACGTATAGAGTTCACCGTGAGGTAGTGAACCGGAAACAAATGGCCGTGTAGCATTTAATTAAATTGCGCATTGTTCGTGGAGTATTTCACCGTGAAGTAAGTTGTTCGAATTATACAAAATCATTTGACAGTAATGTTCCAATTAGGGAATCCAATCCCGAGACAAAATTCTGATCCCGGGATTTCGGGATTACAATTTGACAATCCCGGGATTGGCATTTTTTCCATAGTTAATATAAAAATTTTATATTTACAAATAACATTGATAAAATCGGTCAAAAATAAATCTAGTATAATTTATACTATTTAAGTCATTTATTGTTAATATTGTATAGGTACGTTCAATCTTGGAAATACATAAGTTTAATGGAGTAAATAATATTGTAATATAATTAGTAATGTGAATTTAATATGAGATTGCTGTTTCTGATAGTAAAGACATAATGAATGGGTTAGCGAGATTTAAAATAGTAAAGCAAATCATGGTGTACTTATGGCCTTTCCGCTTCATAAATCTAATTAGTCAGCCAAATATGAAACTGCCGTAAAACGTATGAGATCATGGTGGAATTACTTTGTTAATAGTGCGAAGCATTGTTTTTTTCCAATATTTCTCATTTTTATTAATTTATGTGAAAAAATAAAATGAATCGGCAATTTACACATTGGTATAAATCAAACATCATTCAAACTTAGTTTATTTCTGATGTAGTTATTTGTTATTAAAAGTATTTTTTCTGTTATATTTTCGTTTTTATTTTATTTTTCATAAAAATTGATAAAAAAATCAATCCCGAAAGTTTCGGGATTATGTTTATCAATCCCGGGATTCATAGGTATCGGAAATAGCTCGGGATCCCGGGATTGGAATCCTTAGTTCCAATGTTATTGGATTCAATAAGAACATTAATAATTGGATATAGATTGGTATCTGATAACAACTCTATCTTTATCAGTTATTTAATCGGTACGATTTGATACTTACGAGCACTTACCAGGATTTCATATAAATATATACGATGACATCGTATTACTTATAATTTAATTACCTACCTATTTTCTCCGGTCTTTCCATTGTATTCTGGTGGGTTTTATTACGTATTTTACTTAGAGAAGAATTTAATCTCAGTACTATACGACCATATATTTCCGATTTAACCACTTGTGTTGAACTGTGATACAGTCTACGCAGTGACAAAGGGTGGAGGTAGGCTGTAAAGATCCGACATAAATAGTGCACACTAAACTTTGTCTATCATACTTATTTGTTTTCATACAAATTGCAGATGGTGTTGGTTAGTTCATAAATTTAATTAAGGGCTTGCGCAGACAGAGAGCGGTCGGAGTTCTGCGTTCAACCGACCGTTGACCGCTAGCGTTCAGGGACAGCAGACAGGTGGCGGTCAACAATAAGCGTTCCATTTGTTTACAAACGTTGTAGTGACACAGGCGCTGCATAATGCGAGACTGCTATATTCCGACTGCGAGTGGAAGTGAGAAAGCACCGCTGTTGCGTACTCACTCCCCCGTGTGGTTTCGCTCTATGTTGTGTGACTGCTCAAATTCCTATGACGGGACTGGACGGGAGGTACGGCGTTCTTTGTAATTCCGGGAATAGAACTCTAGAACGCTAGCGTTCCAATTGACTGGCGCGGTCTGACCGCCGGCTGTGTACCCATACAGTATGAAGTCCATACAGTACAAAGAACGCAGAACTCCGAACGCGGAACGCAGACCGCCTGACCGCTCTCTGTCTGCGCAAGCCCTAAACCCTGCTTAAACCAAACCATAGTATTTTAGGTATGCTATGGGCGATCAAACAAAAACAGTACACACTTTTTGAGTCATGATAATTATTTCTTTTCGTTGGATTACAAAGGTGGTACAGATGGTGTTGGCTAGTTGTTTTTAAATCATTAAGCCTTGCCTAAGTTAAACCATATTCGTTAAAAAATATTCTTCTATCTGTAAAATAACTAAAATTAAGGCATAATTGTAAATATTTTATAGATATATTAATATTATCTACTATGGCTTGGATTAAGCAGGGTTTGATTGAATTAAAAAAAAAAACTAACAAACACTACCTACACTACACATAGTTCAATGAAAACGAATACATATGACTGACAAAGCTTAGTGTGCACTATTTATATCGGATCTTAACAGCATATATACAACCTTCTCCACTGCTAGGTAGGTGTATATTGTTAGAAAACCTATCTTGTGTAACTATTAGGTATTCATTATGGCCTCTACGCGCCCTGCCCTACTGCATACGTACAATTTTTCCAAACACGATTTACAAACGGTCAAACGCAAGCCACTGAACGAAGACAAGCAGTTTTATTATTCTCATGGTTTTTTCGTTTATCTAACGTCCAGATGTTTCTTTTGTTAGGTGGGACATCTTCTTATATTATGCATGTATAATAAATGGGTAGATTCTAAATCTATGTCCATGGAGTGTTGGTGCCAACTGCGGTTTTGGATTTTGGCACTGTTTTGCTAGTTGCATACTATACCTATAACTTCTTGTTGCACTGTTGCATTACAAATCTTTAAACATGGTCGAAGATTGTGGCCATTATACACAGAACAGATTTATAAATAAAATTCTGATATCATAATATATCAATATAGGCTACATAGTGACGTCCCGTGGGGGTAGGCAGATTGTGCGTCGCTTGGGAGCGGCAGTTACTCGAAGGGCGGTAAATTGAGGAGAATCTTTACCTATATATATATATATATATATAGGAATAGGTACTTACCTAAACTAAGTAATACCTAACGGAAATATCTTTCTAATCTAATTTAAATATAAATTTCATAATAATACGTTATAATTACGTGTAATAAAACGTTTTTTTTATTTTCGAATTGCGTGGCTTCTAGTTGTCTCGGCGCCAAGTCGTCCTAGACCCATATTTAATTTGTAATTCTATATCATATTATATAATTAGCTGTCTTCGAGCGCAAAATACTCCGCAAAATCTTTGGACCCACGTTGGAAAATGGGAACTACAGAATAAAAATGAACCACGAGTTGGAAGAGCTGATTGAACAGCAAACAATCATAAGATACCGTAAGTCCCAAAGACTACGATGGGTGGGACATGTGGAGAGAATGCCTGAAGTTAGAGCACCAAGGATCATGACGAAGTGGCTACCCAACGGAAGAGACCCAGAGGCCGTCCAAGAAGGAGATGGGCTGACGCCGTAGAAGTGGACTGGCTTCATATAGGAAGACCCGGTAACTGGAGAAGTGTGGCGAGAGACCGGAGTGAGTGGAGAGCGGTTGTGGAGGAGGCCAAATCCCACCCCGGGATGTAGCGCCGTGGAAGAAGAAGAAGAATAGGTAAGTACCTAAGTCAAGGTAATCATTCGACCATCGTATCGTACTGGTATTAAAAAATATCACTCTGTTTACTAATTTCAGTACCTATATTTATTTGAGTTTTGAAATGAATAACCACATTCCTGAGAAATTAATATTGGGCTCAAGATAACCAGTCGTCTGAGGAATCTGGAGTTAGATTTAGATATAAACGATCAGGATTTACAACTTCTTAAAATAATATTAAGGATCTGTGAAATCGGATACATTCGTCTCGTACAGTGCTACGTTACTCGTGGCCCGTGTGGCAATACGCCAGTAATAAAAAAGTCACTGTGGTAAAATTTTGGGTTCTTGTATATTTGGTTCCATGGCAAAACAGAACAGTGACAAAACCGAATAACGATAAATAAAACTATGACCTTCCAGGAAAAATATAAATTTAATATTGAAATTGTCCTTTCTCTATTATATTGATAGATTTTTAATAGCACAGATTTTTAATACGCCATAATAAATCAAATTATATACATAATTTCTGCATTCGCTAATCGCTAGAAAGCCTCAAATAAACGGGACTTTGGCGGCAAGCTTAGGATATCTCATTTTAATCAATACAATATGTTCAAAATGATTGGGTGACTAGGTACAACGAAATAATTACCTAACTTAACCTAAATAGATTCCACAAAAATTAATGTTCCTCTGGCTGTTCTGTTTTGTCACTATTCTGTTTTGTCATGTTCTGACTTGTACCCACAGAACAGATAGTAAATATAATTCCGATATGCTATATGCCAATACAGTACATTTTTGAAGCAGGGTTTTGAATGTGTGAGTGTCCTACGAAAATGAAACATGTATTATAGACGTGAAATAGTGTGTGTAATACACCAATATTAAATGGGCGTCAATACAATGCATAAACCGAGAGCAGTTGTCGGTATTCGACGTATTACGTACGAGGGTGGGTCAATAATTCCTTAGAAAAAAGCATTAAAACAGTTTTTATTTTTGTATTTTTTTTTTATTTCTCAACATAATCTCCTTGGAGCTCAATACACTTGGTTAGACGTTTCTCAATTTTTTTAAACCGTCAGAAAAATAAGTTTTCGGAAGGTCCTCAAAATAAGCATTTGTCCGATCGATGACTTCTTCATTTGAAAAAAAACGTTGTCCACTTAGCCATTTTTTTAAGTTTGGGAAAAGGAAAAAGTCACTGGGGGCTAAATCTGGCGAATACGGTGGGTGGTCGACCAATTCGAACTTCAATTCTTCAATTTTAGCCATTGATCGTAAACATGTGTGAACACGGGCATTGTCCTGATGAAAGAGGATTTTTTTCCTGTTTAAATGAGGCCGTTTTTCTTCAATTTCGTTTTTTAGCTGGTCCAATAAAAATGCATAATAATCCCCTGTTATTGTTTTTCCTTTTTCCAAATAGTCAACGAAAATAATTCCACGTGCATCCCAAAATACAGTAGCCATAACCTTACCAGCTGATTTTACGGTTTTCGCCTTCTTTGGACATGGTTCGCCTTTCGCAATCCACTGCTTTGACTGTTCTTTCGTCTCGGGAGTATAGTGGTGTATCCATGTTTCATCTACAGTCACAAAGCGACGAAAAAATTCATCCGGATTGCGTTGCATGAGCGACAACAGGGCTTTAGAGGCCACCACCCTATTGCGTTTATTGTCGACTGTGAGCAAACGCGGCACCCATCTTGCAGAAACTTTTTTCATGCCCAATTTGTCATGTAAAATAGAAATGACGCTACCTTTTGAGATCCCTGTAACCTCAATTATCTCACTCAACTTTAATCTTCGGTCACTTAACACCATATCGTGGATTTTATTGATCATTTCTGGTGTAGTCACCTCTACAGGACGTCCTGAGCGTGGTTCATCCTTTGTTGATGTACGACCATGTTTAAATTCATTTAACCAGTTATAAATAGTTGCAAGTGAAGGAGCAGATATGCCGTGAACTAAATCCAACTCATTTTTTATTTCCTTTGCTGTTAACCCTTTTATATTAAAATGTTTAATAACAGCTCTAAACTCAATTTTCTCCATTTTTGTAAACAAGCAATTTTTTTTTTAAATGTACGAAAATAAAAAACAACAACCCGACCAATCTGATTGAAATTTCGCAGCATACTGAATCGGTAGTGCCGCTGCATGAAAACAAACCGCTTACAGTACTAGTCACGCCACCTGTCGGCTTTTCTAAGGACTTATTGACCCACCCTCGTATTAATGACACGTGTTTTAATTTATCCCGTATACTTCCTAACTCGAGATCGGTTGCCTGCTTCTCCTTACCCGTTAAGTATTTCGGTTCCCATTATTTCTGAATTCCCTGCTTGTACCAATTTTTTAAATCGTAATTCTGGTAAGGTGCTATGTAGTAAAAATTACCAGAAAATAAGGAAATGACAGGAGAGAATAATTATGTAAATAAATAAATTATAAATACAATCATATCGTATAATTATTAATATAAAATTCTAGAAGGTGCTTGTAAGTATCAAGTCTTCTATATTAATTTAACGTAAACGTATCAAATATTTGATAATAATGACGGCGTTATTATAAATTAAGGCTATACCTCAGTTGAGGCATGGTCTAAAAAGATCGTGGCTAGGCGATGCGCGGATTGCGGGTTCAAATGACGCATGCCGAACGAAATATAATTTGTCATATAAATCCAACATGCGTCCATTTAATGTTCTGTTTATTGTTATATTAGTAACAATAATAATATATTCATTGACATGTTTTCTTTTTAAAGTAAATGGGTAACGTTTTTAGTCATATTTACACGATTTAAGAATTAATATCCCCGTCGGCGTCACGAAACAAATTGACCTATTCATACCTCGACGTTCAATTTCGTCACGCCTATAGTTGAAAATTATTTGCCGTTTCACTGAAGTATCGCCTTAATATTTGATACCAATCAATATCAAATTAATGGTTCTTATTGAATCTGATAAAATTATTGTCTGCAATGGTCTACGAACAATGCATTATTTTTTGTTCTCAATGTTATACGACTCTCTTTTCCATAAAACAGCTTACTGTGAACTGTGCTACGGAGAATTGTAATATGTACAATTATTCACAATATGTAACGTATGAGTTTTGTTGTCAATTCCGTGAAACTGATACCCAATATGCTAAAACCTAAATTTAAATAATAAATACAAACATGAGATTTAATTTCTAATTAAAAATAAATATAAACAATCTTGTACAATTAAATTTCAAAAACAAAATACACAGCACATCACTAAAATGTCTTTGGGGAGCGCATTGACTAGTCTTGCACCCCCAATGGTGCCTGATAAGCTTGACGAGACGAGGAAACGGTTCTAACCAGTGACGTCCCATGGGGGTAGGCAGATTGAGCGTCGCTTGGTGGCGGCAGTTACTCGAAGGGCGGCAAATCGAGAAGAATCATTAGGTATAAGGTACCTACACTTATATCTTTCAATTAAAAAGTTCAGCTCACTGGTCGGAAACAAAATGTATTAATTAACATAAAAGGTTTAACAGGACTGTATTTTTATCGGGATTTCGATGTCTAGTTTACTTCCGTTGTACTTGGAGTTTCGAAAGTTGTCAGGAGTATTTTTTAATGTATCTGAAACCGTGAACTGGCTTAAGAGGACGTTCTACAGAATTGGCCTTGAGAATTGAAAATATGATTTTTTAACATGTGGTCCATAATATCTGGTCTACTAGTTAATATAAAAAGGTCGTGTCAAAGTTGTTTGTGTTAATAAATTTGCTCTGTGACTGATCCGACTCATATTTCACATTTATTTCATCAGGGCTGTCGAAGACATAAATCATAATATATATTTATAATTTTAAATTTTTATTTATAATATATATTATTTAAGTTTTGTGCATCTAATGCCGGGTCCACACTGGCAACAAGTTAATTTGCTGGCAACCTCGTTAGATTTTACGATGATTATTGTAAAATTTCTTAAGCAATTATGGTAAGTATCGTAAAATTTAATGAGGTTGCCAGCAACTTGTTGCCAGTGTGGAAATGGCTTAATATCCACTGTGGTTCACGTAGTGGCATGGACCTGGGGTTAGCTAATTCAGGAAGTCAACACCCATGATAGAATTTTTTCCAGTTTTGGTTGCATTATATTCCAAAACTCTTCTGTAAAAATCGTTTCCGAGTTTATAAATGGAAATTTCTCGGTGTACATAGTAAACAAACCTACGAATAAAAAAAGACAAAAAGGAACATACTGATTCATCGCAGTAAAATCTGGTAATCAAATTCGCCATTTTGAAAAGCGACGATTTTGCGTAAACAAATATCACGTGGTCTGTACGTGTGCGGCAAACTTCGAATGTGTTTGAAATTTTGTGCAAAGTGCGAATGTAATGTTTTCAAATAATTGATATGGATTAATTATACCATCGTATTATTTTCTCGAAATCATAAACATACTATAATAGTATTTGAGTATCAACCTATGTTCAATTTGAATTGGGTTATAATAATAATATACCCGTATATATATATCAATAGTATGTTTGCTACAAAATCCACCCAAGTTATCAGTACGTACTTGCACAGGTTTGATTAAAAACCATGATGAAATTAACATTTAAAAAATATGAATGCTTAATATTATTTTGACAGCCCTGTTTTCTGATCGGCTTCATCTCGCAGGTGTTCATAAAATAATAATAATTCTCCGCGCGGCAGAAATTATCAGTAATAATAATAATATTTCTTGAAATAAAATCTCCGATGATTAGTGATTTTTGCGAAAAGATCGATTTAAATTGACGTAGTTACGACGCCGAGGTCCTTTTTATACTGAATTATATTTGAACGGCGGCCTCTTCAGCGGGCCCTTAATGTTATATATTTTGTTAGTAATGTACCAATCCAAACAACACATTTATTAGATATTGGAGTCATGCAAGAATGATAAAAAATACTGTATAGAAAATAGGGCGGCATTTTGGCGCTGCCTAGGGTCGGCATTTTGTCTAGGGACGTCACTGGTTCTGACCCAAAATAGGTCATGGTTATGACTGCTGTCATTTGTGTAATATGTAAGATGGTCGACCGCAACACTAACGTCTCTGACGGTGTGTACGTACCTATTCATTAGTAGTACGAATATCGTATTATTTTCTTATTTCCCGTAAGTATACCACAAGTGTGCTCTTTTTCTCTGATCTCCACAGCCTACCTCTACAAGTAGATCAAGTAAGTAAGTTTAACTACAATAGATTAGTTTTTGATGAAGAATATTTTTATTTGTGATATTATAATAAGATTTATTCTTATGTACTACTTACCTACCTAATTATTAATATCGTCACAGAATGTTTCACGATATGACGAAATTATGTAATAATGAGAAGAACTGGATTAATTAAACAAAATAAAAGGTTTTTCCATGTATTTATTTATTGATAGAAACACTATATAAAAATACAATATTAAAAACGTTGGCAATTGCTGAATATTTATAATGCCTCTGAAATTGTAACCTGATACTTGTAAGCTATCGTATTTTGGTGTCGTTCCCTCAAAATGATTAACATTACGTAAACAAACCAGCTACCATTTGCACAGAAGTTGATTTTTTTATATTATTAATAGCCTAACTACGTATTTATTCTAGAAACAGAAGGAACCCCTGTGATTATACCTACTATGAATTAAATATAAAAAAAAACTTAACAATTTTTAAGTCTCAGAAACTTAGAAGAGAAATCCTAGAAAAAAATCTTGGACCGAGTGGAATTCGAACACACATCGTTCACTTTCCGGTTTCTTGATCTTGAAACATTGACGTATCATGGGGGTGGGCAGGCTATGCATTGCTTAAGGGCGGAAAATAAAGGAATTAATCCCACCATAACAAATTATGAAAACAGTGGCGATTTTCTATTGAATTAAGCGGACGATAAGGTTACTTTGTTATAAAGTGCCCCGAAATCGTAGTTTAAAGAAATAACAAGGGGGCTTCCAAATATGCCAGTGCATAAGATATTCATACACCTAAAACCATTGCGGTTTAATAGTGATTTCGTATGAATTCTCCTATCCTCAGTTGACGATAATTATGTATGTACGTCATGTTGTTGTATTCTTCAGTTTAAGATAGTAAGATAGTTAGGTATACACCGGCGGCGAGGGGTGGAGGAAGGCTGTTAATATCCGACATGAAATAGAGCAAACTTTATCAGTCATGCGTATTTGTTTTCATTGAACTAAGACTACCATTTGCAGTAGTGTTGTTTAGTTTTAAAAAAATTCTCGATTACTATTATTTGGTGAAGTAGGAATGAAGATAATTATATTCCCCCATTTATATCTTTAATGTTCTTTATGGCCAGAATTAAATTTTCTGTGTATTGCTCTTTTGTTGTTTTGTTGTTTAGTACTTCGTGAGGTGTTTGAGGTCAATTTCGAGATTATGTTATCTACACAGAACTCCGAGAGTCCATCGCTTTTTTTAGAGTAGGTATTGGACAGTCGTTGATGACATGTCACACAGTTTGAGATGTATAATAAT
This sequence comes from Rhyacophila brunnea, assembly GCF_057557595.1. Taxonomy (NCBI): domain Eukaryota; kingdom Metazoa; phylum Arthropoda; class Insecta; order Trichoptera; family Rhyacophilidae; genus Rhyacophila; species Rhyacophila brunnea. Next base: position 8,417,773 of record NW_028232904.1, on the reverse strand, counting down.
ATCCGTCACATGGACAGCAGTAATCGTCCCTCAATTTAAATATTGGTACAAGTCGGTTATGGGGAAGCCAGCGGCAAACACATTTTGAAAATAGCCGATTTACTGGATTATTTGTTAGGTTGGGTTAGTTTCGGTTAGGTTTTCATTCTTGAATTCATGAATTTTGCTAAAATCGGCTATGACAATTAGCACGATGCCCGCCTGGCTTCCCTATAACCGATTTGTACCTAAATATTTTTAGATAAGCTCTCAGTGCTCCGTGGCCAGTTAGTATAGTTCTTGGCAAGACTAATGGCAGAGATTTGTTTTATCATTTTTTTCTAGTTTAGTATGTATAATATTATAGGTACGTAATATTATGTAATTAATATCGGGTCTAGGACGATTTGGCGCCGGGACAACTGGACGCCATGCAATTTGAAAATAAATAGACGTTATGTACTTATACCTAGGTAGACTTTTAAAAAATATATTTAATATTATTATTTATGTTTAGATTAATATATTATGATTTAATAGTTGGTGAGGATTTAAATATGCACACGTAAATAATGATTTAATCGTGCATATGTTTAAGTTCTAACGAAAAATGAGTTTTCAATTTTTATATAAAGCCTTAGGCATGGTAATTCTCAATCCACAATGAAAAAAACATTATGTTAAGAGTCAAATGAATTAAAACTACTAAGTAGTAGATAGAAACTGATTAAAATTCCTCGTCTACGTTCTGTATACGTATCTACGACAGTACGGCGTCCAATTGTCCTGGCGTCCAGTTGTACCATTCCCGTAATATCTATTAATAATCGTACAAATTACCGGACACGAACTGATGTGTAGAAAACGTGTAGAAAAGGTGTAAACTAGAGTATGTATTATTATAAATTATTTACCTAATTTCTAAAAAAGAAAACGGTGTTATGAAAATATTATCCGTCGGAAAATGGCCGCCGGAAAACTTCCCGTCGACGTTTTCATTTTCTCCGAAGCCGACGGCAATTTTCATGAGTTATCAAGAAATTTACTGAAATAAAAGGTGTGATTTTGGTTCATGGATTTCCATAAAGTTCCAAGACAATACTACCCGGATATGATGTAACAAGGAAATTTCAGTCCGCGATGGTACTAACCCTACTTACAAGCCAATTAGCTACCTACGTGCAAAATTAGGTACAAGTCGGTTATGGGAAAGCCAGCGGCAAACACATTTTGAAAACATCCGATATACCTACTGGATTATTTGTTAGGTTGGGGTAATTTAGGTTAGGCTAAGTTAGGTTAGGTTTTCATTCTTAAAATTCATGAATTTTGCCAAAATCGGCTATGACAATTAATTAGCGCGGTTGCCGCCTGGCTTCCCCATAACCGACTTGTACACAAAATTATTTTAACAATAATTCTGACAACTAGTTCCCAAATCGACGTCGATTCGATTCAACATGCTCGTCCTAACATACTAGTTGACACCAGTAAAAAATACTTGGTGTCTTGTCAATAAATGCTTCCATACTTTAGATAATTATAAAAGTAGACACCTGGAAAAAATACTTCTAATTAATACAAAAAAAACTATTTTGGACTCACCAGTATGCGTTCGTTTGTGTATCTTCAGATTCTCCGACCTTGCGAAGACCTTCCCGCATCCAGGAAACGGGCAGGGAAACGGCTTCTCTCCGGTGTGCACCCTGATGTGGTTCACCAGCTTGTACTTGGCTTTGAATGGCCTCCCATTTCTCGAGCAGCCCTGCCAGCAGCACGCGTGCGTCGTGCACTCCGGTCCTCCGACGTGCTCCACCGTCAGATGCGTGACTATCTCGTGCATCGATCCGAAGTTCTTCCCGCACTGTTTCCTCGGAGTAGGCTGGTCAGGATCCACCCAAAGACACTGCATCTCTTGCTTTACAGGTTGTCTCATGTAGCGGAAAAATGCGCCATGCGCTGGATGGTGCGGTAACGTTCCTATGTGATGAGACATTGGGTGAAATTGATGAGGTGTTGTTTGTGGATGATAGTGAGGTTCACCTCTCCATTCCATGCCTAGTCTCATTTGATGGTGGTGGTGATTAAAGTGAGGATTCGCTAATGCTTGATGGTGATGATGGTTTAATCCTTGATGGTCATGTAAAGGTGGCGGAAATAATTCTCCAGTATTTGGCTGATGCGTCATAAAATCATCTCTCCTCAGTAAAAAATCCCGCGTTGCGTATCCTGGATGAGTATTCAGGTGGGGGTGATAGGCATTCGTTTGTGAATGTGGTAGAGGGTGTGGATGCGAGTGGGGGTGGTGTGCCTCGTGGTTTGGCGCTGGAGGTTGCGGTGGTGACATTTTGAGGCCGAATGAGGCCAGGTGAGACGTTTCCATAAAGGCATTCATCATGATGTCATAGGCATCGCGTTAATTGCGATATTCTTCGTTGTTTAACAATCACTACACTTTTGTCTTATTAATATCTTCAAATCATTCACTTTATCGTATAGTTATCAGTTGTTTCTACATAACTAAAATATTAACATTCTGCATTTATTAATTTATATTTTTTAAATATTATTATTTATATACAATACCTAGTTCATTAATATTATATTTATCTATATTCTATACCTATATTTTTAAACAATATCAGTTTTATTATTTTATTATAACTACATATCTAATATTTTGTTTTTCTTAGAAAAATAAACATCATTATTTAGATATTAACTTTTGCTGTTGTTTAATTGTATAAAATATAAAAATTAGTTAAAATATTTTCGTTTATTTTATTATTGCAATAATTTCAATAAATTAAATAAGACAGAAATCCGCATTCTCGTATTGTTATGTATTATTTTTTTAATAATTACAACAACGTCTTTGTATTGGGCAACATTTTAATCTGACATAAATAAAGTCCGGTTAATTAAATAAAATTGTCTTGTCTTTGATTAATAAAAGTCGGGATTGTTTATGGTTATTTGATTAAAAATTAATATCCATAGTTTCTTGTGTCACATTTTTTTTTACGGTCAATGCTAATGTCATTAAATATTCTATTTTCAAATATTTTTTATTCACCTAGAAACAAAAGCTTTGTTAGGTAATATTTATTGATAAATTCTTCTCTATCAAAACTAATATCTATCTATAGGTAATGTCAGAAGCGAAGGGTGGCCGTAGGCTGTTAAGATCCGTCATAAATAGTGCTCATTAAACTTTGTTAGTCATACATACGAATATATTTTTATTGAACTAAGACTACAATTCATAGATGGTATCGGTTAGTTTTTAAAAATCAATTAAACCCTGCCTAATCCAAACCATAATAGTTTTGGTATATTTTGGGCGATATGACAAAATTGTGCACACTTTTTCATTCATACTACTTATTTGTTTTCGTTGGATCAAGAATACATATTACACATATTAAAACTAATCTATAATAGATAAAAAATATTGTTCTATCTATAAAATATTAAAAGTTATGTATGATTTCATTACATAATTTTAGATATTTTATAGATAGACGAGCATTTTTTGACTATTACTTATTATGGCTTGGTTTTCTCAAGGTTTCGTTGAATTTTAAAAACTAACCAAAACCATCTGTAAATTGTGGTCTTGTTTCAAAGAAACCAAATACGTATGACTGAAGTTTAGTGTGCACTATTTATGGCGGAACTTAACAGCCTATCTCCACCCTTCGCTGGGTAATGTACATGTTATGTAATTAAAACTTTTTAAGTGATAATCAATAGATACCTAACCTTCGTCTATAATAAAATATTGTTTGAGACATGCGATTGGCCGTTATTGTATTTGGTTTTTGGGGCTGTCACCGTGTATTTTTCCCATCACTGATAACATTTTTATTATCTCATGAGAATGACCTCATCAATGAATCCAAAACATTGACAAAACAATGAAAAAAAAAACAAAAAATCTTTAACTTCCCTATTGTATTCCATGAAAACCATAGGTAGGTAGGTTTGTGGAAATTTGGTACCTATATCTACTGACCAGTGGCGAGGGGTAGAGGTAGGCTGTTCAACACAAATAGTGCACACTAAACGGTACTGTTCGGTTATACCGGAGGCAGCGGAAAACGCATTTTGAAAATAGTCGATAAACTGGATTATTTCTTAGTTTGGGTTAGTTTAGGTTCGGTTAGGTTAGGTTAGGTTAGGTTAGGTTTGGTTAGGTTAACCTAACAAATAATCCAGTTTATCGGCTATTTTCAAAATGCGTTTTCCGCTGCCTCCGGTATAACCGAACAGTAGGTACCCACTAAACTTTTCCAGTCATACTTATTTGTTTTCATTAAACAAATAATACAAGTTGTGGTTAGTTTTTGAAATTCCATATAAGAATAGTTTTGGTGTGTTTTGGGCGATCAGACAAAATTGTGCACACTTTTTCATTATTACTTATTAAATTTGTTTTCGTTGAATTAAGAATACAAAAAAAATATACGTGCTAACTGGTGGTATTGGTTACTTTTTTTTTTAAATTCATTAAACCAAATCAATATTTTCTTTTATTTTGTTAACTGTCAATTCATGGTGGAACTGCATTGTATTGTTGTTTTTATTTAATAAAACGCAATTTTAGGACCGGTTTCGTCCGCCTCAGTGGGAAAGTGGAATAAGTACTATAAAAAAATTGCGTTTTATTAAATAAAAACAACAATTTAAATCAATATACCTAATTGATAAAAAATATTCTTATACCTACAAAATATATAAAATTATATATAATTTTATATATTTTATAGATAAACAAATATTTTTTAGCTATTATCTACTCTTCATTGGATAGGCAGAGTTTAATTGAATTTTAAAAATTACTTACTTTTAATGGAAACAAATACGTTTGACTGACAAATTTTAGTGTTCACTATTTATGTCGGATCTTAATAGCCTATCTCCACCCTTTGCAACTGATTCTTACTAGACTAAAGCTTATTTTTAATGGATTGAAACAATTTAAAAATGTTATATGTAAATTGTACGTAGATATCACAGTGCTACGGCGAAATGTAAGACGTACAATTTCCATATCTCTGTATCTCGTCTAGATATGATTATTAACAATGCGGTTACATGTAAATTGTACGAAAAACATTTCACCGTGGCACAGTTTGCCGTGAGCTTTCATATCGGAAAGAGATGACCGTGTACTATAAGTACGGTCTCCAATTTTATTAGATTCAATATGAACATTAATTCAATTATCATAGCTGATTTTGGTAAAAATCATGAATTCAAGAATGAAAACTTAACCTAACCTAACCTAACAAATAATCTAGTATATCGGCTATTTTTTTAATAGGCTAAATTTGTTTGCTGCTGGCGTCTTGTAAAGTGTAAACCGACACGAGCCGTGTTTATTTAGACATGAATTTTATGTCAGACAGTCTTTTTAGTACACGGCTATATATTATTATTTACGATAGGTACAATATTTCACGGTGAAGTGTGATACGGCGAACTGCATACGTACAAGTTTCCGGACACGTAACTAAGTAGGGTGCATACTGCCATCGTGTACAAAGGTATATCGTGTAAAGATGTATCTAACCAGGGAACTCAGAAATAATGGGAACTGAAATACATAACGGGTAAGGCGATAGCAGGTAACCGACTCGAGTAAGGAAGAATTCGGGTTAAACTTACACACGTGTGAAGAATACGTTTTACGTGGAATACTGAAAGCTGCTTTCGGTTTATGTATTTACGCTCACACTATTGGACGTGCATAATGCGTGTTTCATTTTCGTAGGACACTCACACATTCAAAACCCTGAATCAAGATGCGGCGTATTGAATATAGCCTATCGGTATTCTATTTATTATCTGTTCTGTGTACCTACTTAACTTATATATTTTTAAACATACGTATCAAAAAAGCTTATACCTAAACGGCCTAAGTATCTCATGTAGGTAGGAAAATCCTTCGTTGTTTTGGACACAAAAGTATCTTTGACGTGTTTTTTTTTTGTAAACCTCTCAATCATTAGAAAACAAGTTAAACCCTTTAACTAAATCTATTGAAAATCGCCAGAGCGTTACAATATGAATGTTTATTTGAAAAGCTCGAAGTTTCTGAAAAAAAAATTATAAAGGAAAGTTAAAAAAAAATCGGCCGTTTGAAACCGCTCTAAACTGATCGTCTTAAACATAATCGTATTAGGTTTACGATTGTTTTTGATAAAAAGTAAAATAGACAGTTAAAAAGATTCAATTCTTTTGTCACAGTTAAAATTCACTTGAAATGTTTTATAGTCTTATAAGTTGTATTATAATGTACCTATAACAATAGTTGGAGTATAGGTATAGGTACTGACCAAATTTAGGGAAAGTTCCCAATAATTAAGGTTTTTTTTTTAAATTACCTACATTATTGAATTGTTTTTTTTTTCTAATCTATATCTTTTTTATTTAGAATATAATATATACTTATATATCACTGACGAAAGGTGGATGTAGGCTTTTAAGATCCGCCATAAATAGTGCATACTGAACTTTGTCAGTCAAACGTATTTGTTTTCATTGAACCAAGACTACAATTCACAGATGGTGTTAGTTAGTTTTTAAAATTCCATTAAACCCTGTGAAAACAAAGCCTTAATAGATTCCTAATAGTCAAAAAATACTCGTCTATCTATATAATATCTAAAATTATGCCGTTAAATCATATATAATTTTAGATAGAAGAATATTTTTAATCTAATATAGTTTGGTTTAGACAGGGATTAATGAATTTAAACAAATTAACCAACAACATGTGTAATGTGTATTCCTAACTCAACGAAAACAAATACCTAAGTACCTATGAATGAAAAAGTGTGCACAATTTTGTCGGATCGCCCAAACTGGGTATACCAAAACTAAGTAGTATGGTTTGGTTTAGACAGGATTAAATTGATTTTTAAAATCTAACAATTATCATCTGTGAATTGTAGGTACCTGTCGGCTATTTTCAAAATTTGTTTGTTTAAGTTCAAAGTTTAATGTGCACTATTTATGCCTGATCCAGCCTACCTCCACCCTTGGCCACTGTTATATATATTTATACAATATGTCTTTATTACCTATTCTTTCAACAGCTCAACGAGGCACAATGACAGTAGTGTAGTTAGTAATAGAAGTGAAACAATCTAAAACACACAGGCTTTGAGAAAATCACATAAATATATTGTGACCTCACTGGGTATCGAACCTGGAGCCTCCAGATGAAAGGCTAGCGTCTTATGCACTGGGGTATCAGGTCTATACAGCTGTTTTAGAAAATGGGTGTGACAAATAAGTAGGTACCTACTCTTTATATTATAGCAGTGTTATTATGTTGTAAAGAATCTGACAACAAATACCTACATTGTTTAATGTAGGTAGGTACCTACATATTTAATTATATGTACTGTATACCTATGTGTCCAACCTTTTGACTTCGCTGGACCACATTGAATGATGTGGAATATGTTCAACCGGATATAGAAAAAATTAAGCTTTTTTTGATAGGAAGAACTATAAAAAGCTCTTCCTGTAAAAAAAAGTTGTATACCTACCTAAAACGGTTTTTCGTGAATAAATTGAGACGATTGATTAACAAACACTTATTAAATACTCAATTAGAGTTTATTAAATACTGGAATAATGTTCATTGTCTATATGGAATACCCAATTGCAACTTACAAATAATGCACATTTTCTACTAGAGTGTTACCTATGTACCTACAGTGCCATATTTACTCTTGAAGGGGCTCTATATTGAGGTTTCCGGTTCAACAATTTGAATGAGCAAAGTGTGAATTTTTAGTGGTCTATTGACAGAATGGTTCCATTGGTGCATTCCGCCAAACTATTATAGGTGGGTACATATATTAAATTGTTTAACACGAACCTTCCCAAATAAGATAGGTATTTGATTCACTGTGGCTATGACAGGTTTGAATGCCCCCTTAGTTCACTTGTGCGATGAATCGCATCCATTCAATATTGAGAAAAATAACTACGAATCAGAATTTTGATACCTACTATTTTCTGATGAAGCAACCGTGGAAAACTCACCACTGTATAACATGTCCAGATTTTTTAACACATGCAGTTGACCGTATCACAGTTCACCGTGAGATGCTGTATCGGAAAATAGACGATCGTGTAGTATTGAGATAAAAAGTCTAAATAAAACACGAAATAAAAACCACTGGAATAGGTAGGTACAAGGGAAAGACATAATAAAATAGCTAGGAAAGTATCTAAATTATAAATGGGTACAATCATATCATATGTATCTGATAATACAGACATCGCGATTATCAGATATTTGGTACATATCAATAAATTTCAAATTAATGTTCTTATTGAATCTAATAAAATTGGAACATTAGGGACTGTGATGCACCACGAACAACCCGTATTTATCTCAATGCTATACAGACATCTGTATCTGGTAGACAGCTCACGGTGAATAATGTAGATAATACCTATATAGGTACGTAAACTATGTAGTTTTTTATTCACTAGTTATTTATTTTCACAATATTGATGAAGATGTTTCTTTGTACCACCAGATTATTCAGAATTATGATCGTTTTATTTTAAAATCGTACTTTAGTACCTACCTAATATCAGTGGCAAAGGGTGGAGGTAGACTGTTAAGATCCGCCAATAATAGTGAACATTAAACTTTGTCAGTCATACGTATTTTTGTCATTGAAATAAGACTTCAATTTACAGGTGGTGTTGGTTGGTTTTAAAAAATTAATTAAACCCTGCGAAAACCAAGCCATAATTGATACCATAAATAATCGTCATTCTACAAAATATTTAAACTTACACAATTAAATCATAAATAACTTTGGATATTTTATAGATAAGTATAATAATATTTTTTATCTATTATACTTTGGTTTAGGCAGGGCTTAATGAATTAAAAAAAAAATGAAGAAGCAATATATGTAATAGGTATAGGTACATTTTTAATCCAACGAAAACAATTAAGTATGAATGAAAAAGTGTGCACAATTTTGCTGTATCACCCAAAAGATACCAAAATTATTAGGTAGGTATAGTTTGGTTATGCAGAGTTTAATTGATTGTACTATTTATGGTGTATTTTAACAGCCTACCTCCACCCTTCGCTGCTGCCTAATAATTTGTACCTACATATGGGTGACCCTTTTCAGAGTTTTATGGCAAATAATTATTAAATTCGGTTGATCTTTCGAATAAGTATCTAATACAGATAGATACCTACGTATGTCACATAATAAATGATAGGTACCTACTAGGTAGGTATAATAACATAGGTATTACCTAACTATCAAAAGGTCTTTGAAATACCTACCCTTTATTGACAATTTTTGAATTCCTAAAATAATACCTACATAGTCCTTCATATTTTTATTTTAATCTAGTCATAATGATTATTGGGTATAGGTATAACATAACTTTAAGCCTACATATTGTAATATTTTATATAGATTAGTGCTTAATGTCGTTTTTTAACCATTTGACAATGGATAATTCACCATTAGGTATGTAAGTACAATATCACAAAAATAACACAGTATTTAAAACTCACAATCACATAAAAATCGTCAACATAATTTAACTCTTGGGCACAGAGTTAGACATATAAAATAGTATTTTTCCGAATTGTCGACAATTTTCCGGAAAATTCTTAGGTAGCAATAAGTGGATATTATTATGTTGAGCTGCCGTTTGTTATTAAACGTTTTTTTGTCCGGGGTTCGATCTCGCGTGACGACCAGCCGGCTGAGGGGCCGAACGAAGACTGCGGGACTTCTCGGCGGGGTCCCACGGTCGGGGGTCGCCACGCCTCCGGGGGGGAGCGTCTGCGCCTGACGGGGGGGCTCGGCGAGGAAGCGAGAAGAGTGTACGATTCAGGGGTTGTTAATTGTGACTGTGAATTGCCTTCATAAAGAAAAATAATGTCAATGAATAATTAACAATAAATGAACATAAAACACGGTCTATGCATGTCTAAATAACGTACACACTAAACGCATGTTTACCCTCCACATTACTGGGTATGGAATATGAATATACCAGTGCAAGGGGTGGAGGTAGGCTGTTAAGATTTGACATAAATAGTGCATACTAAACTTTGTCAGCCATACGTAGGTATTTCATAAATTGCAGTTAGTGTTGATTAGTTTGCAATTAAACTCTGTGTAAACCAAGCCCATATCTAATAGTTGAGGCATGCTATCGGCGATACAACAAAAATACTGCACACTTTTTCAGTCATACTCATTTGTTTTACAAATTAAAGATGGTCTTGGTTATTTTACAACGTTTTTCTTAGCTCGTATTCTTATTTGTCCGGTGGTTCTTTGTCCCGTACATATCGACTAGTTAGACATTTGAAACTTTTAGAATATAGCAGAACACGATGCCAATGCATTTTTTTTTAAATATTTTTAGCCATCTTTAAGTAGACTCAGTACAAATTTATAAGTCTGTTTTGTGTAGCTTTTTGTTCTCAAAAATAATAGTTTAAACTAAAAGATTATATGCTAACAATAAAATTTAATTAAAATAACTGATAATACTGACTATTTATATCGGCCAATGAGTAGCCATATAAAGCAAATTCTATCGGATAACAAATATTATGTTTGTGTTATTGACCGTCTTAAATGTTAAGTTCACCTCTAGAATTGAATTCATTTTCAGTTAATTCTGTTTTGTATGAAAAGTTACTTCGACACCATTATTGGTTGCTAGGGGTCTGGGGTCCTAGCAACTAAATTATTAATATATACGTGCGTTACTATGGAAATCAATATGACATGTCAAGTACATTTTTTTTTGATCGTTTAAGCTAGTCAAGTCAAGTTTATATGATTCAACAGAAAATTTAAAAACGTTGTAAGTAGATATATAAAAAGTTCTTTTTATCTTGTAATTAATTATAATTATTTTTAACTATAATCGATAAAAATATTCTTCTATAAAAAAAATATCTAAAATTTTGTATGGTTTAATCAATTTTAAATATTTTATAGATACGAGTACAAGAATATTTTTAGACTATTATCCAACATGTCTGATTTAATTTAATTTTAAAAACTAACAAACACTATCGATACATTGTCGTCTTAGTTCAATGAAAACAGTGTTTACTGTGCATTATTTATGTCGGATCTTAACTGCCTACCTTCACCCTTTGCTACTGCTAGGTAATACTTATGTACCTACGTAATTCAAAAAAATAAAACATTGATAGATAACTTAAATTAGTTAATAAATGCTAAATCTACTTAGGTAGATAGGTACCTACCAGTGGCGAAGGGTGACTTTTGGAAATAGATGCTGTGAAGATCTGATAAATAGAACACACTTGTCAGGTATACTTACGAGAAATATGAAGATAATACGATATTACTACTAATGATTAGGTGGGTACACACTAATGACAACGACACACTAATTTAATGAAACTTCAAAAACTCACTGACGACATAAAATTATTAAGCGATCAGTTTAAATTAAGTACGTATTTTTTCAAAACATACACATCAAAAATCATTTGATAAAAGTTCTTTTTATTTTTAAAAACAGTCTATATTTATTATTAATATTCGATTAAGCACCATAGAAATTATTTTTTTTAATTATCCAATCATTAATTATTTAGTTTTAGGCTCTGAAATCGGAGCTTACCTTAGTTCATACAATTCGATAGACTGGCCCCGCCCAGTCTATATGAAAAAAATTGAGAATTATTTGAAACATAATCCGACTTTTATTTACGTCAAGACAGATGGCGCGCTGTGGTATATTTTTTAAAACCTTTGCAGATTGTTTTGTCATTATCTGTGTAATACATTCCTACACATACGGCATCTCTCGTTGGCAAAATAATTTATTTTATAGAATATATAATCAGGTGATTATATAAATAAGTCAATATGTAATTAAAAAATATTTTTCTTTAGAAGGTAGGCTTCAAATAATCGCCTAGTATCTATGGAGTCTTCGCTACTGGTACCTACATATATTTTTCATTAAAAGAGTTTGCTACTATAATTGTTGTTTTTATTTTGAACTGTATACCTAAGTAGGACCAGCCTATATGTTCTATCTATAGGTACGTATCTCGAAATTATCAATATGCACGTATTTTATATTAAGTAATATTTTCCAGAATGCCATCTGTGTTGCGGGTATCGGTTTAACTTCACTGGAAAATATTCAGTACTGTTAGAAAGAGAAATCTTTTTTAGTGCTGTTCACTCTTTAACTCTAAATATTAAATGTTGTATTAGGTATCTTATCTTGGTACTACTACTTACAATATATAGGTATCTAATATGTATTATTACATAATATGTAGGACGTAAATTTGTACATACCTACAATTAAATATTTTAATAGTTAGATAAGTACCTAAATGTCGATTGTTAAGTAATTATCTACCTAAAGACTTCCCTAGGGGTAGTTACCCAGGTAATTTTATCTATCTTCCAGTACGAAAGGTAAAATAGGTACTAGAGGTAGGCTGCGAAGACTCTACATAATTGCACAATAAAATTTGTAAGTCATATTTATCTGTTTTCGTTGAATTAAAAATGTACCTACTTAGTATTACAGATGGTATCAGTTAGTTTTTTTTAAATTCATTAGGTAAGCCTTGCCTTAAGGCCATACCTTAGTTGAGACACGGTCTAAAAAGATCGTCGCTAGGCGATGCGCGGATTGCGGGTCGCGGGTGCAAATGAGGCATTTCAAACCAAATATAATTTGTCTTATAAATCCAACATGTGTCCATTTAATGTTCTTTTTATTTTTTTATCAGTAACAATAATAATATATTCATTGACATGTTTTCTTTTTAAAGTAAATGGGTAACGTTTTAAGTCATCTTTACACGATTCAATTATTATTACGGCCGTCGCCATCACGAAGCAAAATGACGTGTTTTCAGCTCTACATTCTCTCTCCGAATAGGAGCGAGTGCAAAATTTCGTCGCGCCTATGGTTGAAAATTATTTGCCGTTTCACTGATGAATCACCTTAACCAACCAATCCATAATAGATAAAAAATATTCTTATATCTTTAAATTATCTAAAATTACTTATGTCGGTATACGTAGGTAATGTAGTAATGACATAGTTTTAGATATTTTATGGATAGGTACTGATAAACCACCACACTTCTGGTCTAGCTCAGTTTCGGTTTTTTTTGAAGGTGGGTATCATTAATTATTGTTCTGTTGTAATTAGCAAACTGCCACTTTTATCTTTAGTTGTCCGGTTTTTCGTCTGGGTTTTTGTAAATGGAGGTGAACAAATAACACACCGGAATTGTTTTGGAAGCGGCAAGGTATATTTAAGTTATTATTATATAATAGTTACATTTTTAATAATTTATTTTACGGAGGAGAGAAATTCGCGCGTTTACTGTTTGGCTGTTTCAACATTCTGCGCGCCATCTTGTGTTTTCGCTTTTCAACGAGAGCCGTTCTCGAAAGACGGCGACGTTGCAATATTTCAACGGTCGTAATCTACGGCATTGCCGGCTCGGCTCTGTTATTATTATTTATTTTCGTAATCAGCGCTTTACTATTTGTTGGGTTTGATACCGATTCGGGCCTCTCCAGATACACAGAGACATCCCCAAATGGGGTCCATACGGGGGTGCCACAGTACTTATAGGTAATAGGGGAAAGTATGCTATATCGTACCGTTAGATAAATCGTACCACCTCAATATCTATAAAACTAGCCAAAATTTTCTAAGACGAGTAACATTCAGCGAAGCGTAGCCAAGTTCATAGTTGACATGTCATGTTTGATTTATGTTTAATGCACGCGTACGTTTGTTATTGAGTAATTTCGCTTTTTTGGATTCTTCATCTAACTTTTTCGGATCTTGCGTAAGGTGATTTCGTGGGTGAAGGTAGAAGTCTTTTAATTTTTTTCTCAAACAAAGTTTTGCTAACATGTTCATACAGTTTAATATTGAGTCACGGTAAAAATGTTTTAAATATATAGGTTACGTTTTGGTGATATTAATTTTACAAAACTCAGAGTTGGATAAATCGTACCACCCATGATTTGGTAAGTCGTACAGGTACGATTTACCTTACCACAATAAGACCATTAGTTGTTTTGTGACAAACTGTTTTCATGTTATCATTTCAGGTGACATCGATAAGAAAATGCTACCAATGGTATTTTGCCAAAAATATTTTATTTTCCTGCTTGCAAATTTGAAATCTTGAACCTAGGTACGATTTACCGAACTTGTGGTACGATTCATCCTACCAGTTCGTCAAATCGTACCGAAAGTCTTTTTTTTAACTTATATTTTAATATGTTTCTGTTATTAAAAAGTTTTTTTTTATTAAAATATTATCTGAAATTTGATAAACTTTCATTTAAATCCTCTTTCACTTTACAGACTCTTTTCAATCGATAAATAAAGGGAGTTAAGTACGAAGTGGTACGATATAGCATACCTTTCCTTATGGTTGAATTGGATTTTAAAAACTAATCAACATCGTCTGTAAAGTAGTCTTATTTCAATGAAAGTAAATACGGATGACTGTGACTGACAAAGTTTAGTGTACACAATTTATGGCGAATCTCAACAGCCTACCTCCACCCTTCGCCACTGTACGTCATTATAGAGGGTAGTAAATCTACGATAAAAAGGCAGTGACCCAGAACGAAACTATTAATTAAAATAAAGACAAGTCACGCTAAATTACCAACTCTGGATGGTGTTTATTGCCAAGTTGTCCAGATGGTTCTACATCGCCTACTTAGGCTATTTCCCAAAAAGGTCTCTCGAGAGGTCTCTTTTTGCATAAACAATGTTTTTTTTAGCCATCATTTCCTGAACCAATTTTTTCGTCCGAACGTCTTCTTCCTCAAAAGAAAACTTTCGAAAGGACCTGAGAACTTTTTTATTCTGACTACTGAAAAGAATTCGTCCAGCATTCGAGTGTTTTTCTCACTTCTGCCGGATAGGTACCTCATGGCCCCCACGAGGGTGGGGCAGAGCTCTAGCCTGGGGGCCTGGGCTTAGGAGGGGCCCGGCGTGACGATACTCGACAACTCCATAATTTCAAGTGAATGTATTAAAAAATACTCAAGTAAATAAAACCGCTAAAAATAACTTACTTATCCTTAGTTTTACCTCTCATCTAACACCACAAATGCTACTCTAGAGCGTCACACTGTCTTTTACCTGAGCGATAGGTGGGGGGGGCAAAGATCCTAGTCAGAGAGCCCGCTTCAGAATGTGTGGGCCATGAGGTACCTACTGCTTACTGCGTATCGTCATACTTAACCCAATAACGTTTTCCGTTGCCCGTTTGAGGTTCTACAATTATATTGTTTCGCGTGCCTTAATTAAAGAATGCCACATTCTAAGTTATATCATAAGTATTACAAAAAAAATGCTTCGAATGGGACTTGAATCCACAACCATATAAATAAATCATTTTATTTATTAATTTGTTGTTCGGTGGAAAATCCCGGGCTCGGTTGGGCCAGAGAGAGAAATACAGAAAGTCTGCAGGCCTCTTCGGAATGTAAATTTTCCCGCTACCCGCCGTGCTATTGGCGGGGAGCCACTCGACGGGGGTGTGCTCCCCGCTGATTGGCCCAGCGGGCGGCGGCGTCTCATTGGCCGCTCGCATCCTCCCATCCGACCAATCGGAAGCCGCCCGGTAAATAAATAATAACAATTCAAAATTCCAGATTCCTTTTCTGAAATAATAAAGCTGTATCCACACGAGATGTAACATTTTACTAGAGTTTTCCGGATAGCGAAGGAAATAAAACAAGATTTTTTCATGCGGTATTCTTAGTTTAACCTGGAAAAACGACTCAGATGAATAAATCGAATACTTATCTAGATTCCTACTTGTTATTACCGCTAAGCACAGAAGTGTTTAATAAATATAATTCAGATAGGCAATACCCCCATACACAACATTTTGAAGCAGGGTTTTGAATGTGTGAGCATTGGCGGCTCTTTGCTAGATAATATGGGAGGTCAGTTTTAAATAATTTTATATTATTTTAATTTGCCTTTTCGTTGTACACTTAAAAGACGTATAGCAAACTGGCTTTTTAAACATTATAAAAGAAGTGCTATAAATTGTTAGATTGTTAGATAGAAAAGATAGAAAAGATAGGTACCTACTTACCCTTCAAAAAAATGTATATTTTCACATCAAACAATCAAAAATATTTAATAAAAACTCCGTAGCTTTTTAGCTTCATTTTTCATTAAACTGTCACTATCAGAAAAAGTGTTGTGTACTGTTATGAAATGGCGGGATCATTTATATATAAACACTTTTTATATTTCCACTGATTTTATTAGAAGGTTACTTTTATGATTGATACCTATAGCAGATTACATTTTAAAGGGTAACATTTATACAATGGTTTAACTGTTTAACACAATGAATGCAGTCGATGCGTTTTAGTCAAAGGTTGTATTTAAACTAAACTAAAAAGCTATTTTTGGTAGAGTACTATAATATTACAAAACAAACAATGACATTGCATATGAAACTTTCAGACAACAATAGGAAGTTTGAAATAATAAAAATATAAAAAGGTTAACCAGATAAAAATAATACGGTTGAAACAATTGGTAGGTAAAACAAAACATGCTCAATGAAATCGCATGTTTGGTAGGTAAAACAAAACATGCTCGATGAAATCGCGAGGCAATAATAATTAATAACAGAACAACGTTTTATACCTGTTTCCTTTAACACACTGAAAAATGTATTGTTATCTCTTTCTCGGACAATGACGAAAATCTTGCCTATGCTGCGTAAAAACAAATTAAAAAAAAGACTGGCAAAATGTGTGCTTTCTCCGTTTCACATATGGAAAATGAGAGAGAAAGAGAAATATTAGAAATATTTTATCCCGGCGTATTCCAAAATGACCCAAAGTATAGCGACCAAGCGGATTCTGTTTGTTTGAATTTTATACACACAGTTCGTCCATCCGTGTGCGTCTCGCCTTGATGTGTTAGCTGATAATTATTATAATACATTGTACCTACATCTTAGATTATAACCTACATAGATTGTAAGATGTTTATTTTTGGAGGGTCATTGACCAAATGACCTAATAGACCAGCCGCCATTGTGTGTGAGTGTCCTACGAAAATGAAACACATACCTGTTATAGATAGACATGAAATGGTGTGTGTTGAAACTTTCAAATACACCAATATCGATTGTATGAGCGTAATCTTAAATCATCAAATTTACTGGTGTGTAAAAAATATAGGTAGGTAATAGGTATATATTGAACTGAACGAGAATCATATAAGTAGTACCTACTGATAGGCATGGGTCAATGGGATAACTGGACAATCAGGACATGTGGGCAACGCACTGTCTAAACGAAATAAATAGACGTTCGTTACGATTTGATACAGAAACCAGACAAGGTTCTGTCTACTACTAGATAAGTAGTTTTAATTGTTTTTGCTCTTAAAACCTGATGACTGCGAGAGCCAAGTTACCTCATCAAAGCTTGTATGTCACGCCAGGCCATGGACGAGTTAACTCATGCGTTCTTTTAAAATTCATAACTTCTGAATGAATGAACTGTTTGTGCATATTTTTTAAACAATATTTATCATTTTGGCTGTAAAAATATTCACGATAAACTTGAAAATCATCATTTAATAAGTTTTCAAAAATACTTATAATTCTGTTCCAATTTCAAATTTTTAGAGGGATTCTATGCCGCAATTATTTAATTGGTATTAATTAATGTAAGAATTGGTGTAATTACGGCGAATAAGTTCGCTTTCGGCAGTTAAGGCTATACCTCAGTTGAGGCACGGTCTAAAAAGATCGTGGCTGCGCGGATTGCGGGTCGCGGTTGCAAATGACGCATGCCAAACGAAATATAATATGACATATAAATACAACATGCGTCCATTTAATGTTCTGTTTAGTTCTATCAGTAACAATAATAATATATTCATTGACATGTTTTCTTTTTAAAGTAAATGAGTAACGTTTTTAGTCATCTTTACACGATTTAAGAATTTATACGCCCGTCGCCATCACGTAACAAATTGACGTATTTCCAGCTCGACGTTCTCTCTCCGAATGGCAGCGAGTCCAAAATTTCGTCTCGCCTATTGTTGAAAATTATTTGCTGTTTCGCTGATGTATCGCCTTAACAGATTAACACAAAGGTTCTTACGGATTGAGAATTATTAAGTTTGACGCTTCATATAAGCACACAGAAAAGAACTCTCTTCTCTTTGGAGATCATTATTTACGTGTGGATAATTATATTTCAATTCTCACCAAGTATTACCTAAATAGGTACTTACATTTTTTTTAAAGTAGGTACCTACTTACCTTTATACCTACTTCACGAACGTCTATTTATTTTCAAATTTCATTCGATTTCGTAGCTAGACTAGATACAAGTACCTACGTCAAACACTAGGTAGTGATACTTCGTACATTTCACCACATTTTTAATACTTCTTTTTTGTTATTTCTTAACTCGCCGGGAGTAGGGAAGGGTTCACAATAAATAACTCAGCATAAGTTAACTGTTATATTTTCACTAAGTCTCTTAAATAACTTCTCACAATAACTTAAATTAAATACAATAGCTTTATCATATAACATTTATCTTTAATCGCAATTTAACATTTTCTCACGCCCTTAGACGTCATCTCACTAGAAAAGAATTTCTCCTACTACTATTTTTTTTAATTTCATTTCTCCTGTTTGCTTCTTGTCCTTGGAGAGTCGACAGGCTATCCGACACATCATACGAGGTCTCTCAACCAATACGGATCGACCTGTATATATCACGCCACGTCTCTAACCCTTTAAGGTTGACTGATTCTAATATTAATATAATTAATACTACTTATTTAACATTATTATGATTACTTAGTACATATTTTCATTATATTTGAATGGTAGCTAGGAGGAGGGTTACTTAATTATTCAAGACCAGCTGACTAATAGACTGGAGGGCGATGATCCGGTCTTTTCGTACCATAGAGGGGCCGTTTGCTGAAGGCAGACAGTTCTGTCGGTATTAGTAGGTATACCTAAATCTCGCCCTCAAAGTGCACATCCTAGCAATGTTGCCTACCATACCCTTTACAATATTGTATCAACTTGGACGTAGCTTTAACCTTCAGCGAGTGAAGTTTTTTTTATGAGAATTTATCGTAATTATGGTTTATGGTTATTCTAGAACATTATTATTTTAATGGTGCCTATGTAATTATAGATTATGGCCAAAGAAACATGCTTACAGCTACAATTTGGTAATTCGTTTTGTTATTGTGTAGTTTTTTAAATTTGGCTGTCAAATGAAGAAATTTAGTGCATAATAAATTTGTCGATGTGAATTATAACCTACCTACATGGGTAATTATGTAATAAACCCTGTTTTTTTGGAAGATACGCCTCTGATGAAAATAAGTAGGTATTTTGTGTCACAATAACTGATTGATGTTTTTGAGCTAGGTAACCAATGGTGATCGATTGTTTGTTGGGTTAGTGGGAGATAAAGTGTGGTAATATTGTATTGATCATTATGCATCAAAGCTTACAACCAATGTTGCCATTATTCTTTCAATTACTAGTAGGCAGGTATATAATATCCATTAAGTATTAAGTTAATCCTACAGGTACCGACTTTTGACGGTCTCATAACCTGGAGTTCCATTTATTCAATCAACTCATTCATTCATTCACGTACTATATATTCCAGTGGCGAAGATTCCATACTAGGCGATTATTTATAGCCTACCTACTTTCTTAAGAAAAATATTTTTTAATTGCATATTGACATAGGTAAGTATCTCTTTTATTTTGTTAACTGTCAATTCATGGTGGAACAGCATTGTATTGTTGTTTTTATTTAATAAAACGGATTTTTTTGTAGTACTTATTCCATTTTTAATCAATAGATTAGGACCGGTTACGTCCGCCTCAGAGGGAAAATTCTGTTGAAAATGTCCCTCTGAGACGGACGAAACCGGTCCCAATCTATTATATAAAAGTGGAATAAGTACTACCAAAAAATGCGTTTTATTAAATAAAAACAACAATAGGTACCTAAGTATCTTTAAGATTTTGGATTAATTTAATACTTAATTATATGAATGGTTTTAATTGTCCCATTGCCCCTTTTTAATATTCTGACGAATTTATTTCGCCAGAGAAAATCACCTAATAAGGTAGAGGCTATAGCTATATTTCTATTTAGGTACATGGTACCTACCTACATGTCAATTTGTCAGTGTTCGCTTATAAATACTAATTTCATTATTTCGTTAATAGATAAATACCAATGACATTTATAAATACAGATGATAATTGAAGAATAAACATTATACACATGCTTCCTATCTACACCTTTTCAGGCATGGCCCCCACATGCGTGGGGCTGACAGGGCTCTATCCTAGGGTCCCAACCAGGGAACTCAGAAATAATGGGAACTGAAATACATAACGGGTAAGGGCGGTAAGGCGATAGCAGGTAACCGACTCGAGTAAGGAAGAATCCGTGTTAAACGTACACACGTGTCAAGAATACGTTTTATGTCAAATACTGAAAACTGCTCTCGGTTCATGCATTTACGCTCATTTAATGTTGGTGTATTACACACATTATTGCACGTGGATAATGCATGCTTCATTAGGACACTCGTACATTCAAAAGCCTGCATCAACATGCGGCGTATTGAATATAGCCTATCGGTATTCTATTTATTATCTGTTCTGTGGTCCCAACTCAACCAAATAAGTAAGATAAACACACATTATGAATTTCCTCTATTACCTACCAAAAAAGTCATTTTACTCAAGATTATTAAGATTTTAAAATATGTAAGTAACTAATTGTGAGATATAATTTTTGATTAATATTGTGTGTCAATACTCCACAACTAATTTTATTCTTTACCTGACAACTAATCATAGCTCAAAAAAAAAATCGCTAAAAATAGACTGAAAAAGCTACTGTAGAGTAACGCTCTACCTTTAACGTAGGTAGGGACACCCGCCAAAGACCCTGGCCTAGGGGCCCACTTCAGTATATGGGGGCCATGTTTACAGACATATAGGATCACAGCGTAACAAACGCGATGCGCTCTTCAAGTTTGCTGGTAGCGTCCCAGGAAAACTTCTCAAGACCCTGATTGTGAATAGTAATCACTTTAACCGTTTCTATCCCTTCAGCGAGTTATCTCGCTATATAAGGACCTGATCGGCAGACCGCACAAACAAATTTCGCGAGTTATCTCGTCCGAGTTTAAAGTCAAATTACTAGTATGTCGATTGATCTGCATAATCCAAAAAAATAAACACACCTTAACATCTGTTTGAATAATTATGAAATAGGTATGTAAATGTAGGTACCT
This sequence comes from Rhyacophila brunnea, assembly GCF_057557595.1. Taxonomy (NCBI): domain Eukaryota; kingdom Metazoa; phylum Arthropoda; class Insecta; order Trichoptera; family Rhyacophilidae; genus Rhyacophila; species Rhyacophila brunnea. The sequence goes on along the minus strand of NW_028232904.1, from coordinate 8,396,362 downwards.
ACCAGTAGCGAAGAGTGGAGGTAGGCTGTTAAGATCCGCCATAAATAGTACCTACACATTAAGCTTTGATAGTCATACATTACGTATTTGTTTTTATTGAACTAAAACTATAATTCATAGCTGATGGTGTTGGTTAGTTTTTAAAAATCGATTGAATCCTGCCTAAACTAAACCATAATAGTTAAGGTATAATGATGGGTGATACAACAATATCATATGTACCTATTTATTTTTGTTGGGTTAAGAATACATATTACAAATATTGTCAGTTCATTTATTTAAATTCATAGTTCTGCCTTAACCAAACTATAATAGATAAAAAATATCATTGTACATATAAAACATTCAAAGTTATGTATGACTTAATTGGATAATTTTAGATATTCTAGATACCTATTTTATAGATATATGTGTATTTTTGACTATTATATATTAGCCGGCTCGCACATCACAACTCGCCTTGTGTGCCTGACGGCCATAAATCAAAACTTCTGAGACTGCCGGTGAATGTTGTATGCTACAACCTCGCACAAGGAGAAGTCTCTCGTCTGCCATTTTTATTGTGTTGATTGTATGAACAAACGTCAAACGCGGTGACCAGCGATGAGCGAGCAATGACAGTGTAGACAGAGACAGAAATGGCCGATGGCCGCAGGCTGTGCGCATGCGCGGAATCGACATTTTTCGAGATCGACATGCAGGCTTTGGCCAATGCAACTCGAGGCATGTCGCAGGGTCGCAGAGTCGCAGTTGCATCGGCCAATCTGCGAAGCTCCATTTGATAACGTTTGTTTCTTGGTTTACGATGACGTCACATCGACGAATTCGTCGTAAGACGCATGCGGCGAGTTCTGATGTGAGAGCCCACTTATGGCTTGGTTTCGCATGGCTTAATTGAATTTTAAAAACTAACCAACACCATCAGTAAATTTTAGTCTGAGTTCAATGGAAACAAATACGTATGACCGACAAAGTTAGGCTGCATTATGTATGGCGGATCTTAACACCCTACCTGCACCCTTCGCCACTGGTAGGTACCTACACACTATAAAAGGGTGCATTTTTTGTTAATGCCTCGGGCGTTAAAATACTTTGTTACGCCCCTGCAGGTACCTACCTATTGACATAATTAATAATTAATACCTATGCATGACAAGTAAAAAATAATAAATATGTTTATGAAAGCTATACCAATTATAAAAAAATTCCACCTAATCAACAATAAATAAACTTATTACACTCGCAGAAAACAATAAAAAATACATGTGTATAAAAACCCGGAATCCACTACTCGATAATGGAGATAATAAATAACATTGGCAATTATTAAGCGACTCGGGGAGTCGCTCAGCGAATGGCAACTGCGGCCACTTGCGCACGCTGAGGTCACCGGTTCGACTCCTCTCGACCGGGCGCAGCTAATTGGGACGCTGTTGGACCGCGGCCTCCGAGTTACACGGCGCTCAGTTGAATGCCCCTGTAATTAACCATCGGAATAAGTATAGTTAGGTAGATAAGTGAATGTCTTGATTTTGCGAAAAAAACTGAGATATCTTTTGGGGGCGTCTTGCATAATATATTGGGCACCTCTGTTTACAATATTAATAATCTTTTTGCAATTGAATTGGTGGCATCATTACTCTGGTAGGTACCTACTAACCAGTGACGAAGGGTGGCGGAATGCTGTTAAGATTTGACATAAGTATATAGTGCACATTAAACTTTGTCAGTCATACGTACCTATATGTTCTTATTTAACTACGACTACAATTTACAGATGGAGTTGTTCAATTTAAAAAAAACAACAATTATACCCAGCCTAAATCAAATTATAATAGTTTTGGTATTTTGTACAATTTTTCATTCATATTTATTTGATTTTGCTGGATTAAGAATACATATTAGGTACTTACACATACAGTTGGTTATTTTTTTTAAATACATTAAGCCCTGCCTAAACCAAACTATAATAGATAAAAAATATTATTATATCTATAAAATATCCAAAGTTATATATGATTTAATCGCATAATTTTAAATATTTTATAGATAGATGAGTTTTTTTGACTATTAGTATCTATTATGGCTTGGTTTTCGCATGGTTCAATTGAAATTTATAAACTAACCAATACCATCTTTAAATTGTAGTTTTATTTCAATGAAAACAAATACGTATTACTGACAAAGTTTAGTAGGTATGCACTATTTATGGCGGATCTTAACAGCCTACCTCCACCCTTCGCCACTGGTATACGGTCATCTCTTTCCGATAAGAAAGCTCTCGGCGAACTTTGCTACGTTGAAATGTACCAAATACGTACAATTTACATGTAACTCTTAAGTAACCGCCTAGTATGGAATCTTCGCCACTGGCAGGTACCTACAGACTAATTACAAGGCTCTAAATAATCATCTACTATAAGGTGTCTTCGCCACTGGCAGGTAAATTTATATTAATATTATATTTATATATTTCTTTTATTTAACGAATAATTCACAAGATTTAAGAATGTACCTACCATTCTAATTATTGACCTACATAGTTCTGAAAACACTCATGAGAAAATATAGCCAATAAAAAAAAATCTTTTTCGAAAAAAGTAAGACACCCAGACATGCTTATGAGCAAGTATTAAAAAGGCCAATAGTTAAAGTTTGTCGCAATTAAGCATGGCAGTCGTAGCATAGTGGTAATGCACAGGGCGTGAAACCCAAGAGACGCTGGTTTGATTCCTGCTCGGTGTCTTATTTTTTTCTGTTTTTATCTATTGGCTATATTTTCTCATGAGTGTTTTCAGAATTATGTAGATATGTTTATATTAAAACAGTCGAACTTAAGTCGAACGATTACAATCACGGAAATAGCGAGGTCTCGGATGTAATGAGGAAATATTCGTTGACATTTTAGTTTATGATTTTCTCCGTACTTTATAACGAGCTACTTCTCTGGTATACCGAGCAAAACTGTTAATGTGTCGATCGTTTAAAAACAACATTTTCGACCCTAAGCAATAAAACCCGACCGGGCAGTTAACTAGACCGATGTCGCCGGGATCGGATTACGTTTATGAAAATAGTTAAGTATCTAAGTACTGAATTGGTGTTTTCGCCGACAACATTGAAAAAGTATCCACGCATATGGTTGAAGTTGCATGTAAAAAATCCAAGCTTTCTGTAGTCAGTATGCACCTACCAGCGCCGGCGGCTCACTTCTTTCTTTCTTTCTTTCTCTCGACTTCTTTTGTAGTTACGAATGCCATGCTTGTTTCGAAGATTTTTACGATGGTTTTCAGATTTTTTACGTTCTTTGCTTAAGAGCATACTTCAGTGAAACAGCAAATAATTTTCAGCAATAGGTGGGACGTAATTTCGCACGCGTAGCCAATTGGAGAGCGATAGTCGACCTGTGAGCAGGTCAATTTGTTTTGTGATGGCGTCGGAGGAATTAATTCTTAAATCTTGTAAAGATGACTAAAAAACGTTACTATTTACTCGAAAAACAAAACATGTCAATGAATATATTATTATTATTATTACTTAAATAATAATAAACATAATATTAAATGGACGCATGTCAAATTTTTATGACAAATTATGTTTTGTTCGTCACGCGTCGTTTGCACAATCTGCACGTCGCGTAGTCACGATCGTTTTAGACCATGCCTCAGCTGAAGTATAGCCTTAAATAGAACGTGGCGCGAAAAATGTTATATAACGATTGGTTGGGCCATTTATATTCCCATTCCACTCCTTATCTCCTCACCCACCTCCTAATTCCTATTGTATATTGTCACCAGACAATCAATAAGCAATTACGGTTCATGAGAGACGGTGTTACAAAGAACATTCAGTTGCATCTCGATAGCGGGCGTGAGCGGGCTTCTAATAGCTTTCCGTCGCTTAAGTGATTGACTCAATAAATATAGACTCATTCAGATTCTATCATCATCATTCATACACCCACACATGTAATCCATAAAACTGTGTCACAAAATGCGTGAGTGTACGAACCGGGTGACCCAAAACAACAACACCGCTCGAGCGAAAGTTGAAACCAGACCACGGAGCCATCATACATCATCACAAAGGTCAGTGTCTGGCATTCTGTTTCATCGGCCCCACCCCTATATCCGACCTCCTCATATTCCCACAAAATAATTACAGTCCACTTAAAAAGCTCAACCAACGATATAACGAGTAATGTTTATAACGAACAAATTTAGTCGGTCCCATCTTCCCCTAATAACCAAGTTCGACTGTATATAATGGTAGGTGGATACCAAAGCCTAAGAAATGGTAATTAATTTTCGACCACGTCGATAGTCTAACTGCCGGTTCCCACACTTCATAGATATCCACCTAACGACTAATCTATCTTGTAAAATAAGTTTTCTGAGTAGCAACCAATTTACATAATTTCACTTAACTTCCAACCCTTTTAACGAGCAACCAATCCAAAGTAACCTTTCCACCGTCCATTCCGGTGGACTCTTGATTCTTCACGAAGCATCTTCAGGTCGGAGAGGCATGTCTGCAGACGTCGCGTGCCTTTGGGCTATTACGGGGGCGCGGGTTCGATTCCCGGACCTGAGGTAGCCCGCTGCGCATTTTCGAGGTGGCCACACGTTTTTTTCGTTTTTCAATAACGTCAGACTTTTATGAAACGAGTGTTCTTCAAAATTTATACAGTCAAACTAGGTTATAAGACTGAATTTGCTCGTTATTTTTTTTATTTTTATTTTATTTTATTTATTGTGAAGCAAACAGTTACATATTGATTACAAAAATTTAAAATATAATAATGAAAAGTTATTGCAACCAGCAAAGTTTCCATGTATACATTATAATATAGTTAAGCCTAACAAGATAGAGAGTAAGAATAACATAAATATAAAGAAATTACATAAGAAAATTACATGAGAAAATGAGGAAGAATAATGAATAATTAAATTATATACAAAGAAAAGTAACATAAAAAATATACAGTATATATAAGTACATAAATGTATATATCTATTTATACAACATTTTGGAGATAGCGCGTTTAAATGAAATACGTGAATTATTAAAAGGATTAACGATGGAGAAATACATATTATAATTTAAACAAGAACGCCGAATAAAATAATTTTGTGCGTAATTAGAATCGCTACGACTGATATGGTACAAAGTTTGGTTTGTTTCGCGTAAATCTTGATGGACAATGGAAACCCACCCTTTCGAGTAGGTTTGGCGAGTCAACAAAACCATTGATAATTTTAAAAAGAAAATATTGATCAAATTAATATAGAACGTCGACTTTCCAATGATGGTACCATAAAAGTTGCAGTGGTCGAAATAGAATTAGAAAAATCATAACATTAAGCTTTAAAATTAACGGGGTTACGAAATCGCTTTTGTACCGCTTCGAGACGATTTATGTATGTTATGTAAATTAATTAATTAATCTATTTATGTATGTTATAAGCATAAACTCGTTGTATCGTTATACTTATAACATTTTTCGGGCCACGTTCTATTTAAGCATAGAACATAAAAAATCTGAAAACCATCGTAAAAATCCCCAAAACAAGCATGGCATTCATAAACTACAAAAGAAGTTGTTTATTTTATGAGCCGCCGGTGCTGGTAGGTACTGACTTAACAAAGCATGGACTATATGCGTGGATACTTTTTCAATGTTGTTGGCGACAACACCGATTAGGTACCTACTTAGACACTTAACTAGTGTCATAAACGTAATCCGATCCCAGCGGCTTGCCTATTGTAGGCTTTCTTGTTTAGTTGAGGGCTACTACATCCCGCTGCTTCCCGTTTTCACCCGACTGTGTCCGGTAGGTATAATCATAGCCCCCACAAGGGGGGGCTGACAGGGCTCTAGACTGGAGGCCCGGGGTCAAGAAGGGCCCGGCATGTCGAGTCGACCAGATGTACACATCACAAATTCTCTCTAACATTAAAAAAAGTCGCCTGCGGAACTATTTTCTTTCATTAATGTTATTATTTTAAATTATGCGGTTGTAATACAATTTTTAATTGAGTATCAATACTCGACAACTCCATAATTCAAATGGATGTATTAAAATATACATAAAAAAAAACACTAAATATACCTACACATTAATTTTACAGCGTACACCATTTTGAAAAACGCTACTGCAGAGCATCACACTGCCTCCATCCTTAGCGATAGGTAGGTGGACCCGCCAAAGATCTTAGCCTGAGGGCCCACTTCAGTATGTGGGGGCCATGGGTATAACCGTAATTTACCAAAAAATAATGACACAGTAAATTTCGGAAACGTCTCGAGTCGTTATTATGGTCACCCTACTCTCGCTTATATCTGGGATGCGTGTGTAATCGATGAATTAATAATACGAAATGTCGGATAGGTAGGTAGGTAGGTAGGACATATTGGTAGGCCAGTGAGCAGACGTGGGCACCCTAAATAAATCTAATCCAACTAAAACTCGATCGGCCTGTTTTCAAATTAACTGGCCAGATATATATGTACCTAGTACCTACCTAACAACTGAATCATTTATTTTTGTTATTTGAGAGTTATTTGTTTCTACTTTGTTCTTGGAGTAGGTACTAAGGCAAGAACCTGTATATGTACGGATAATTACCACGCAATACCTACATATATACCTAGATCATACCTAGATCGATTATACATAGGTAATAGGTATCAGTGGCGAAGACTCCATACTAGGCGATTATTTGAAGCCTAAGCAGCAGTAGCGAAGGGTGGAGGTAGGCTGTTAAAATCCACCATATATAGTTCACATTAAACTTTGTTAGTCATACGTATTTGTTTTTTATTGAACTAAGACTACAATTTACAGAATATGGTATTGGTTAGTTTTTAAAAATCAATTAAGCCCTGCCTAACCAAACTATACTTAGTTTTGGTATATTTTGGGCGATACGACAAAATTGTGCACACTTTTTCATTCACACGTCTTATTTGTTTTCGTTGGATTAAAAATTCATATTACACATATTGTTAGTTAGTTCATTTTTTTTTAAATTCAATAGGCCCTGCCTAAACTAAATTATAAGAGATTAAAATATATTATTCTGACTATAGTCTAAATATGATTTAATTTCACAATTTTATATATTTTATAGATATAATAGTATTATTGTCTATTATGACTTGGTTTTCGCAGTGTTTAATTGAATTTTAAAAACTAACCATCGCCATCTGTAAATTGTAGTCTTTTTACAATGAAAAGAAATACATAACATATAAGCGACAAAGTTTAATCTGCACTATTTATGGGGGATCTGAAGAGCCTACCTCCACCCTTTGCCACAGCTAGGTTATATTATTTACCTATCTACCCTACCTATCTATAATTATAATCACTTTATTTTATAAAAATAATTTACTTACGACATCTGTCGTAGTAATGTAAGAATGCATTATAAATAAAAGATTATAGTAAGTACATCTGCCAAAGCGCGACATCTATCTTTAACATATTTCTCTAAATATTTCCCGTGATGTGTGATATTATATGGTGCATGTCGCCCACTGTCACGGGCTGCCGCTACGGGAAAAAAATGTGTAATGTCGTTGTTCTTGGTGTTTAAAATTTTATCAGACTGATGCTCACATCCCGTAACACATTTTGAAAATTTTAAGTTTAAACGGACATTGGCAGTTGGCAAAATCTGCCGAAATCACCAAAACAACAATGAGGTCACCTCACGTTGAACTGCACTGCATCGACACCTACATGAAGTTTTGAACGTTTTTATCATTATCATATTCCACATGCCTAAACATTTCGAATGTCACGTCAAAATCACGTTTTTTTGTCTTTAGCGGTTGGCACTATGTATTTTCTATGTCTATTATCTATAGTCTGCAGGTTGGGTTCTGTTAAAAATATTATCTATGTATGTCATGCCGCAAGTATTTTAACGTACGCACACGTAGAAACTGTTAAAATTAATTGAAATTAGCATGAATAATTAATAATAATTTAAATTACTAATACATTATAGTAGGCACTCTTCATCAGTGCCATTCTTCAGCGAATTTACAGAGGTCAGAGATGGTGGTGGTTCAAAATATTCTGCAAAATGACGAAAACATAGACGAAATTTGTCGCCTCGACAGCGTAACAGTAGGCGACCTGCACCATGACATGCACCTCAGTTTGATTCGCGCTTTACGCGGCCCTGCTTCTTAGCAGAGGTCTTATAATAGATACAGTTAATATTATCCTACTTCATAATAGCAGACGCGCGGCATACCTACCTGTCTACAAACTGAACAATGCCTAAGATTTTTTGCATCAAAATAATAAATTTTAAAAAACAGAGCTAGATAAGGTATAAAAAAAGAATCCATTGAAAACAGGACCGTTACATTAAAACACGTGTCACTTGCTATTGTTTGGCACGGAAGGGAATGATACAGTGACGTACGTGGCTAGTGTAGTTACATACAGTTTAAGATAAATTAATATAGAAAACTGAGTACCTACTGAAACCTCCCCCCGGTGGAGATTGACTGTTAAGATTCGACATAAATAATGCTCACTAAAAGTTGTCAGTAATATTTATTTGTTTTCATTGAACTAGGAATAGGTACAATTTTCGGCGATACCAACGCAAAATCTGTGACCACTAGAAAACCCGTGCCACTGATTGATATGACTATCTGGGGCGGTAACTGGACGAAACAGAAAAAGACAAAACAGAACATGACAAAATAGAACAGTGACAAAACAGAACAGCCAGGGGAAAAATGAAACATTAATTTTTGTGGAATCTATTTAGGTTACGTTAGGTCAGGTCATTATTTCGTTGTACCTAGTCACCCAATCACTTTGAACATATTATATTGATTAAGATGAGATATCCTAAGCTTGCCGGCAACACCGAGTTAAGTTTATTTGAGGCTTTCTAGCGAATAGGAATGCAGAAATTAGGTATATAATTCGATTTATTATGGCGGAATTGAAAATCTGTGCTATTAAAAATCTATCAACATGATAGAGATAGGACAATTTCAATATTAAATTTATATTTTTCCTGAAAGGTCATAATTATATTGATCGTTGTTCTGTTTTCTCATGTTCTATATTCTCATTTTCTGTTTTGTCATGTTCTGTTTTGTCACTGTTCTGCTTTGTCATGGAACCATCTAGTTCTAGGGCATGCAATATTTACATTAATAATATTATTCTGATACCTACGGCATACCTAAAAGACAAAACAGGACGGACATATGACTGAATACAGATGACTGAAAAAGTTTAGTGTGCACTATTTATGTCGGATCTTGATAGCCTACCTCCGCCCTTCGCCGAGGTTATTAACTATTATGCTAAACAACCCCTGGTAACCGAACGACTGGACCCGGTTTAATATGTAAATTGCCTGAAGACTGCTGACCTTAGACTATAGATACATCTAGACGCCCCGCCCCCCATTGCATTGCTAAACGAAGCTGCGTGCCATGCGTTTGGTTTGTGGGCGAGCGAACGCATTCGTATTCAAAAGTTCGAGACCATAGACCATTTCGCTAGTGCTCACCCAAAGTGCTCGCACTAGACGCTCAGAATTAAAATATATTTTTCTATTTTTTTTACGTTATAATATAGTATATGCGGTCAAAATGCAACCATTAGGTAAAAATATCCATAATTTAAGTTATTTTAAAGAAACACGGTCACTTGATATTAAAATATATAATAATACACAAATAAATTATCACGAACATGTATCAACTTACCTATGAAACGTAATACCATCTTCTTGCTTATCAGTACCTACGGCTACCACATTTTAATACAACACACAGAACCATCTTTTCTACTTAATTAACTAAAAATATTTACCACTGACCTTATGTTTAACTCAAAAAATAGCAATTTTAGCAACACGGTTATCGAAGCTTAGTTAAGCAATAAGCTAAGATCTGCGGGCTACCTCATAGCAAACCATCTCCTACATCTGTAAACCTTTTATCGTAGCGCGTGTCGCAGAGGATGATAAGAGTAGCGAATACTTTCTCACTCTCACTTATGCATCGTTTTTGTTCAGGCCTTGGCAGACTGCTGACAGTTTTTTCCCAGGGGTGTCATTTCATGCACCGCCACTGGTTACAAAGAAAGCGAGCACATTCGCAGAAAAACAACAATAAACTTGAAGAATTAGATACTCGCTTCCATTTCCCCGATTATTCCGACCTACAAGAAAGGATTTTATTATTTTATTCAACTATGGGTAGATATTACCTACCTACGTCATTAGATACGTGTACCTACCTACCTACCTACCCATGTGCGGGGTTGGTTGTGTTTTTTCTTCAATTTATTTTATTTTGTTGTGTTTTTTGTGTTATGGAAACCCCGCGATGTTTTCCCAATGCGTCTACAGCGCGAATCATTTGTCATTCCTTCGCTGGTCTTTGGGTTACGTTTTTTATATTTATTATTATTTATTCGTATGTGCGCCTGTCTTTAATAGGGTGACTACGCTTTAAGAAAATTACTCCACCCACAAAAATAATAAAAATTGCGTTGCCTTTTGGTTGAGGTTATCATCGTCATCCTTTATGGCACTAAAATCCTTGGCGTGTCTTGACCTCCTTCAAAAACTTCATCTATCCTAGATGATCTGGTGCCAATACTGCCAATTGGGAGGGCAATAATAACTCTGTTCAACCAATCACTTTGGATGTTGATATATTCCACCTACGTGAGGACGAATATAGGAGGGCGTTGTTTTATAAATTCTTAAAATAGGGTCCACTTAGCTCATTCGGTGTGCTTCCATGCTTTATAATTTATATTTTATATAATTTTTAGACACCCACAGTAGTCACGTGGCTTAAACGTTGGAATATAACGCCGTGGGTCTCAGGTTCGAATCCTGGGTCTGGTAAGTACACATATTGTTTTTCAATTTGTGTGTGAGTCAGGGTATGGACATAATAGGTTAAGCAAGTGGCTGACATCAATTTCTCGAAAAAAAAAAAAACAAAATCTGTTAATACAAACCTCTACTCTGTGGAGGCCCATAATGATCCTATTAGGATCGGACATGGTCAAAAAAAATTTTTTTTCATACTGTTTTTGTGATACTGCATATTTCTTCTTTACACTGTTTAATGCTGTTTCTTTGTTTTTCATGTAGTGAACGTCTTGAATTTATAATTTTTAATGTTCACCGTACCTATGTAAAAATAAAATTGTTTTAATAGGAACACTCTCCAGTTGCTCAGATGGAGCATTCTTAAACTTCCTGTAGCGCAGTCCAGCCATCTCAATTTCGGTCGTCCAGGTCTTCTTTTGCCGTCGAAGGTTGCGTATATTTATAGCCCACCTTGCTGGTAGATATATCCTCCGGCCATATGCCATGTGATCTTTTTGCCCCTATAAAGTGAATAAAGGTCCTCATTATACCTACATTGACCTCCAAATGTCACTTTCTTAAACAGCCCCAAAGATTCTTCTACTCTCATATCAAATTATCGGAAAGAGATGACCGTATACTATACGATCTCCGATTTTATTAGATTCAATATGAACGTTAATTCAATTTTGATTCAATAATAAAAACCCAACCTAACCTAAGAAATAATCCAGTATATCGGCTATTTCCAAAATTTCTCTGCCGCTGGATTCCTGTAAACCGACAACAACCGTGTTTTATTTAGACATGAATTTTATGCCAGTAGGTACTATGACAACGTACTCAATACAGTAGCTAGCAAGTAAATTCGCGCATAGCGACATTCGCACATGTATAGGTAGACGTCACGCAATTTCCATTATGCGATATCACGCATCGGGAATTTATAGCAATATCACCTTTATTGTAATGGCGTTAGAACACTATTTTTAGTGTCAATGAACATTTGAGCAGACCCGTTCGTACCGAACCATTCGGCAGACTCAACAAAAAGCATCGGGAATTTATATAAATATCACCTTTATTGTAATGGCGTTAGAACACTGTTTTTATTGTCAATGTTCATTTGAGCAAACCCATTCGAACCAAACCATTCGGCAGATCCGACAAAAAGCATCGGGAATTTATAGCAATATCACCTTTATTGTAATGGCGTTAGAACACTGTTTTTAGTGTCAATGATCATTTGAGCAAACCCGTTCGAACCGAACCATTCGGCAGACCCGACAAAAGGCATCGGGAATTTATAGCAATATCACCTTTATTGTAATGGCGTTAGAACAGATTATGCCATTCGGCAGACCCGACAAAAAATTGAGTGTCATTTTTTTTCCAGATGCTTCGTCCATATTAATGTCATTGTATATGACCCAAAGACATAATATCATTATATCTTAAGCGTAGGGTGTTCGACCAATGTGTGCTACCCATGCTCACGTATGGCTGCGAGACGTGGACCCTCAACACGATGTCCAAAGGCTAAGAGTCGCACAGCGAGGCGTGGAGAGGTGTATGTTGGGCATCACGCGAAAGGACCGTAAGATAAACGAATGGGTTAGGAAGCAGACAGGAGTACACGATGTAATAGACGTTGCCAAACAGCTGAAATGGAGATGGGCGGGGCACATTGCTCGCCGAAAGAACAAATGCCGTCATCCAATGGTACCCAAGGGGCACGAAACGGTCACAGGGTCACCCTAAAGTCTGATAACGTTCGGCGGAAATACGTGGCAGCGAACGACACAGGACCGAGAGAGTTGGAAGAAGCTTGGGGAGGCCTTCATCCAGCAGTGGATTGACCCCGGCAGATGATGATATGACCCAAAGAACCAGAACTCTCGCACTGTACTATGAGAACCGCCTGGTCACCGTATTCAGATAATTTTATAAGGGCCAACATTCGGGCAAACCAAAACATGTGTGATGATTTTTTTCCACGAATTCGTTAATTTAATACAATTGTCATTGTGTCAGTGGATATTTTTTAAATTTATTACATGTGTGTGTATCTATTAATTGATGAATATGGGTTTTTTTATATCTCTAACAATGGCCATTGAAATAGCAAAATGATACCTAGCACAAATGAAGAGCGTAACATTTTAATTAAATTAAAAAAAAAACAAATTCACCAAACTCTAGCACTAATAAGAGATGATTATTATTTTTTGTTATATTATAACGGTATGGAATACAGTTATTTTTGTGTAGCTCTGAATACAATAGTAAAATATTATATCAAATTTCTAGCAACGATGGACATTCATAAATGAGTAAAACGCTTTATGGAATTTATGGAAAGTTTTTTTAACTGTCGTAGAGTTGGTAGTCACAGCCAAAAGTAATATTTGTAAACTACATTTCTTTGCTCAACGAGTAATTCATAAGATTTGAGAATGTAACAACTGAGATTCTATGTTGAACATAGAGTCAGTGACGTGCCTAAACAAAATGCCGCCCCTAGGCAGCGCCAAAATGCCGCTCCATTTTTTATACAGTATTTTTTATCAACCTTTCATGACTCCAATATCAAAGAAATGTGTTGTATACAAACATTACTAACAAAATATAATAACAGTAAATCTAATTTAAATGCCATATATAACTTCAATAGACAGTATTGCAAGTTCAAGATTTCAGATACATTTAAAAATACGCCTGACAACTTAGATTATATAAACCTGACAACTTTCAAAACTCGCGAGTGACCGGCAAAAATATTTGGATAAATTAATTAGGTAAGTATGTACCTACTTATAATTGAAATATAATCGCAAATCTGCACATGCCATTGCAGGTCATCAAGGACGTGACGTCCAAAGACAACGGAAGTTAACTAGACATCGCAAACCCGACAAAAAAATTACAATCCTTTTAAACCTTCTATATCAATTAATACTTTTTATTTCCAAGCAGTGAGCTGATTTTTTTAATGGAAAGACATTTCCGTTATTACTGAGTTTGGGTACCTATTTCTAGATATACCGAAAGATTCTCCTCGAGTCCCTTCAAGTAACTGCCGCCCTCAAGCGACGCTCAATCTGCCTACCCCCACGGGATGTCACTGCATAGAGATACATAATTTGTGAAAAGCGTGTCCGGAAACTTGTATGTATGCAAGTCGGCGTATCACACTTCAATGTATCGAACATATTATGTATATCGCCGTATATTTAAGACCGTCCAACCTCTTTGGGTCGTATAGTACTGACATACAATTATTCAAGTCGAAATAAAACACTATTCCTTCTCGGCTTATACTTTACAGGAAGCCAGCGGCAAACAAATTTTATAAATAAATAGCCGATATACTGGTTTGAAGGTTTTGGACATAACACACCACGCTGTCCAGACGGGTTGGTGTGGACACTCTGGACACATAACTCGAAGAAGAGACAATCGTTGGACAAATCTAGTCATCCAGTGGTATCCAAGAAGTACAAAACGTCCACAAGGTAGACCTAGAGGCCGCTGGATCGATGAAATGATAAAGTTCTGCGGAAGTACGTGGCAACGCAATGCACAGGACCGAGAGAAGTGGAAGCAACTTGAAGAGGCCTTCATCCAGCAGTGGATAGATTCAGGCTGATGATGATACTGGTTTATTTGTCAGGTTAGGTTTGGTTAGGTTTCCATTCTTAAATTCATGAATTTTGTCCAAAATCAGCTCTGACAATTGAATAATTAATGTTCATATTGAATCTAATAATATTGGAGACCGTAGGTATAGTATACGGTCATCTCGTTCCGATAAGAAAGCTCACGGCGAACTGTGCCACGGTGAAATGTTTTACGTACAACTTAAATGTAACCCGTGAAAACACCACAGAAACGCTAGAAAAAAATACGATTCCCGGTGTGACTCGAACCCGCATCTGTTGAATTCCGGCCAATCCTTTACCAATTGAGTCACCTAGACAGTGACGTCCCGTGGGTGTAGGCAACAGTAGCAAAGGGTAGAAGTAGGCTGTTTAGATCCGAAATAAACCGTGATTACTAAACTCATAGCCAGGCAAACATATTTGTTTTCAACGACGACTACAATGTATAGAATGTAGATAGTGTTTGTTAGTTTTAAAAATTCAATTATATCCTGCCTGATCGAAGCCATGGACGATAATAGTCAAAAAATCTATGAAATATCTAAAATTATACCATTAAACCGTACTTCCTAATTTTTAATATTTTATAGATAAAAGAATATTTTGTTCTTGTCGGTTTAAGGGTAGCCAGCGGCAAATAAATTTTGAAAATAGCCGATGTACTGTAACCTAACCTATACGTTAGGTTAGGTTAGGTTTTCATTCTTGAATTCATGAATTTTGCCAAAATCGGCTATGAAAAATTGGCGCGATTTCCGCCTGGCTTCCCGTAAACCGACTTGTTAACCGACCGAATATTTTTTATCGATTATGGTTTGGCTTAGGCAGGGCTAAATAAATAACGCCCACGGTCGCCGCGCGGCTTAAGGCTATACTTCAGTTGAGGCATGGTCTAAAAATATCGTGGCTAGGCGATGCGCGGATTGCGGGTCGCGGGTGCAAATGACGCATGCCAAACGAAATATAATTTGTCATATAAATCCTACATGCATCCATTTAATGTTCTGTTTATTGTTATATTAGTAACAATAATAATATATTCATTGACATGTTTTCTTTTTAAAGTAAATGGGCAACGTTTTTAGTTATCTTTACACGATTAAAGAATTAATACGCCCGTCGCCATCACGAAACAAATTGACGTGTGCCCAGCTCAACGTTCTCTCTCAGAATGCTAGCGAGTAGTGAGCGAGTCCAAAATTTCGTCGCATCTATAGTTGAAAATTATTTGCCGTTTCACTGATGTATCGCCTTAAGCGTTGGATTATAACGCCGTGGGTCCCAGGTTCGAATCCTGGGTCTGGCAAGTACACATTGTTTTTCAATTTGTGTGTAAGTCAGGGTGTGGACCTAATAGGTTGAGCAAGTGGCTGACAACCATTTCTCGTAAAATACAAAATCTGTTAATACAAACCTCTACTCCGTGGAGGCCCATATGATCCTATTGGGATCGTACATGGTCAAAATTAATGAATTTTAAAAAACTAACCAAAATCGTATATCTGTAAAATGTATTCTTAGTTCAATGAAAAGAAATACGTATGACTGACAAAGTTTAGTGTGTACATCGAATCTTAGAGCTCTCACAGACGGGATTCCGGTGTCGAGCCACCGAAGAATCCAGCCACTCTACACTGCAGTGGCTATGGCAGCCACTGAATTCATATCGCACCATCACAATTAAACCGCCACAAGTGCAAAATTATATGATTTGAGTTAATTATTACGTTTAATCGCTTCACCGCGGAACATTTAATTACTATTTAAATACCATGTTTAAATAGCATGCTAATTATATATAATGGCCACCAAATGAGGATACAACAGCTGTGCTGTCAGCGCTGTAAGGATTAATAGTCTATCATTCATAGTAGGGGAAATGTGTTCAAAATGGCACAGTGGGGAAAAATAAACTTTTGCTCTACTGGCGAAATGGTGCAGTCTAACATGATGCAACTAGCTCAGGAACAATGCATGACCCTTCTTTTAAATATTCAGCCATATTGAGTTTACTCAAAACAGCCGTACAAGAAGATACAGTCGAAAGATTTGTGAACCAAACGAATATTTTTGCAGCTTGTCGACAAAAGGTAATATTACATGTATTTTATATTATTAAATCTATATATATATAAACCAGCTTAAGTAGCCGTTATTAGTGTTCATGTACGATGTAAATTTATCATAATTACTGAAGTGTAAACTGCATTTTTTTTAACGAATTTGCCAAATTCATTTGATTGGGATAAAATGGCATACATTATGGTAGGCTAAAACGGCATATTATGTGATTTATGATTTTATTGTTTCTGAAAGATTATGTTCCGAAATTACCTACGTAAAACTCTGTAAGAGACATGGGATACAATGAAAATAAATCAGGCAGTTTTAGCTGTGAAAATGAATGGAAGAACTTAAAGAAGGCATTTTTTAAATAGAAATAAAACAATAAAAACGGAGATAAACATCTTGGAAGATTTATGACTACTTTTCCAGTGGAAATTGAATGTCAAAATATGAAATTTTTATTTGATAATATATTTTTGTTTCTATTTTTGACAAATATTTATGTCGTTTGCCATTTTGTACAACCGGAGGGGTGAAATGATTTCTAACTACACGTTTTTACTTCTTATTTTTGTAGTTTTACTTTATTCGTGCTCCGTTTTTATAATAAATTATACGTTTTGATATTCTTTTTTTCATTAAACTAAACACTATGCCATTTGTACACCCTTCTCCTACATGTACCGAAAATTTCATATCTATAAGTGAAAAGATCGTTCAATTTCTAAATATATTTCGAAAACACAGTACAAAAATGTGAAAGGTCAAACCAATTTTGCGTTAGGCGGTTTAATTTATATGGTGCGGTTTCATTACGGTCGTCTAATTAATAATAATATAATAATAATCACATGTTGGTCGATGAATATAATACTATTATTATTATTACGTATTATTATTACGACGTTGAATCATAAAGAAATTACTTGCCGCAATAAACTATGTTCTTTAGTCGATGCAGCTTTAACAAACCATTTATTTTATACAATGCGTATAGAATACGTTGTTTAATAATTATATTATATCTAATAGCTTTTTCGCAGGTACCTTTAACTAATATAGATACATACAAATACCAACTAATATAAACCTAAAGTAATACTATAACTAACTAAAATATACTAAACGTTAATTTATTTAGATTTAGAATATTTTATATCTACTAATCCGAAATGTCACACTAACAATATGCAGGCTAACGTTCATTTCTAAAAGAACACATGCCCGTTCTATTCAATCATGTATTTAGGTATTACAGGAGCGAAGGGTGAAGGTAGGCTGTTAAGATCCGCCATAATTAGTGCACATTAAACTTTTTTAGTCATACGTATTTGTTTTTATTGAACAATTTACAGATATTATTGGTTAGATTTTTAAAATCAATTAAACCCTGCCTAAACCAAACCATACTAATTTTGGTATATTTTGGGCGTTACGACAAAATTGTGCATACCTTTTCATTCATACTTATTTGTTTTCGTTGGATTAGGAATAAATATCATTACACATTTTGTTGGTTGTTTTTTTTTAATTCATTCAGCCTTGTCTAAACCAAACTATAAAAGATTAAAAAAAAAATATTCTATCTTTAAAATATTCAAAGTTATGTATGGTTTAATTGCATAATTTTAGATATTTTATAGATAGGTATTTTTTTACTATTATCTATTATGGCTTGGTTTCGCAGGGTTTAATTGAATTAAAAAAACGAAACAACAGATTCTGTAAATTGTGGTGTTATTTCAATGAAAAAAATACTAATACCTGATAAAGTTTAATGTGCACTATATATAGTGGATCTTAACAGCCTACCTCCACCCTTCGCTACTGAGGTATTATTATTTGATTTAAATATATATAACGTGGAAAGACACATGATTCATGACATGCAACGGCAGGTACCTTCCTACATATTTCATTCAAAAAACACTTTTAGAAAATAAAAGGTTCTTATTTTTTTTACTTTTTCCACATTTTATTTCATAATTTTGATATACAAGCGCTTTTATCCTAGCGTAAATTTTCAATTGAATGACAGTAAAAATATAGGTACATATTATTGAATAAAAAAAATTATAGAGAACGTCGGTTTCGATTGTTTACTTAAATTAATATTAACTTGTTGGTGATATTTGTACTTATTTATATACATTATGAGATTGCCTAATTTTATCATAGAAAAATTTGCTGTGTTTAAAATTCACCTACCGTATGTTAAAAAAAAAGGTTCCCTATCAATGACAAATTTTATATTGTGCATTGTAGTTATGAACGCTCGATAAATACAAACTTCATTATTCCCATCCTAACCAAATAATAAAAAAATATATTTCCTATCTATAAAATATCCAAAGTTGTGTACCTATAATTTAATCGCATAATTTTAGAGTATTTTTTACTATTAGCTATGGTTATCGCAGGTTTCACGAATTTAAAAAAACTTAGTACACCATCTGCAAATTGTAGTTTTTTTTAATGAAAACAGAATAATATTAAATACGATTTAATAACAATAAACAATAATTTAAAATTTATTCTGCTCATTATGCTCTGCCTAATCAAATAATAAAAAATATTATCATATCAATAAAATAACCAAAGTTATGTTCCTACCTATAATTTAATCACATAATTTTAGATATTTTAGATGCCTATTAATATTAATTATGCGTCAATGATAAATTAAAATTTACAAAATAAATAGCGCCGAGGAGTTCAATGAAAAGACAATAGGTAATTAGACCTGGCTTCAGCAATAAAAATAATTACACGACAAAGTATGGCAAATACATTGAGAGAAAAACTTGTTAGTATTTATTTCTTTACATACCTACTTAAGTAGGTATTTTGAAGATGCTCGACCAAACTGATCTATTTGATTATAAACTATTGTCAATAATGAATTTCATCAAATCGATCGTAAGAAATTTTCTCACCAACACCACCATCTGTAAATTGTCTTTTTTATTGAAAACAGAATAATATTATTTTTTTTTTCAGAATTTGGATCAGTATGAAACACTGTTTTCATTTATGCATTTTATTTTGAAGAAATTTCTATTTAGCTAAAAAACATGCCTATTAATATTAATTATGTGTCAATGATAAATTCATTTTCAATAATAATAATAGCACACGTGTCACCTCATCAAAGCGGTCTTTGTATTAATTATTATTTTTATTACAATCGCCGGAGCTTCGGCCGAGGCAATGCATAAAAAAAGGTAATAAAAACCGCGCTCGCAAATAATAATGAGTTCGAGCGGCTTGACATTGTGGCGGGCAAAGGAAAAGTGTGCGATTCTCGTAAACACGAGTATCTTCCGTCTGAACGCTCCCATTTAGTTATGTGTAAATGCGGAATCTCCGCCACACAGGTGGCTTAAAAAAAGTGCGATACGGGTGTCTTCCGTCTGAACGCTCCCATTTAGTTATGTGTAAATGCGGAATCGAGCCACGCCGGTGGCTCGACACCGGAATCCCGTCTGAAAGAGGGCTTAACAGCGTGCCGTTACACCTCGTCACTGGTAGGCCGGTCATAGGAGCGTCACACTATGAATTGTGCGAAAGTCTGCGGATGAAGAGACTAGAAGCCGGTGCTAGCCTCCACATTTATATTTTATTACTATATTCTGTGGACCATTCTTTCGACATTGTCCACCCATCGGAGTCTACAGAGTTGGATGTCAATAACTCATAAACTGGATTGTAGATCATATTTTTTGTGTATTATCCTTTGTTATAAAAAAATAAGTGCGTTTTTAAGAACTTGGAGGACCGAGACACTCACTGATTTTGCGCCCCCAAAAAAAAAATTAAACAAAAAAAATCTAACTACAGTAAAATATCATTAATGTATTATATTGCAGATGACAGTGGCGGCGCATAATAATATTAATGGTAGATATATTTTTTGGAATAGGTATCTATACATTATGATATTATATTATGCTCTTTTGATGTTAGTTGCAGTAATTTTTGATCACATATTTTTATTCCTTCTCAGTTTGTGAGAAATAAGCATAAGTAATAATTAATATAATAATTGTGTAGGCGGCTTTCGTGGTGCATTGCGCAAGACGCTGGCCTTCCACCCGTTCTGGGTTCGATTCCCGGTGAGGACACAATATTTATGTGATTTTCTCAAAACCTGGGTGTTTGTGATTGTTCAAAATTACTAACAACCACCTTGTACGAAAAAGCAAGGACATGGTTATTAATAATTAAAAAAAAACTTAATTGCATGAATGGTTTGAGCTGTTTCGAGGCCCCCTTTTAAATCTTCTGACGAATTGATCGCGTTGAGTGTGTCAAAGAAAATCGCCGCATAAAAAATATAGGTAGTTACATTATATTATGTATGCAGACTGTATATATATGCAGACTTGAGAATGGGTCTATTGTTTGGGCATCGCATCAGTTGAAGTATGGCCTTATGGTGGAGAGGGTACAGAAGAAATTCTTGAGACTCCTTTACTTGAGGTTGTATGGATACTATCCGTATCCAACTGACTTTCTCTTAGGCATGCTTACATACTGCAGTCTGCAATTTAGAAGAAATCTTTATTTAGCTACGTATTATAAATGAGAACTCTGCCATTCTGGGCAGTGTTGACTTGTGTGTCCCTGATAACTATCTTAGAAATAGAGACCATCAGTTGTTTATTCTCCCAAGGTGCAGAACCAACCTGCCACTGGTAATGCCAATTGGGAGGGCGATAACTATGTTCAACGAAATTGCTTCGGGTGTTGACATATTCCACCTACGCGAGAATGAGTTTAGGTGGACGTTGTTTTATAAATTCTTAAAACAGGGTCTGCTTAACTCATCCGGTGTACTTCCTTGTAGGTACCTATCTAATTTATCTACTGATCTATCTCTTTTTTTATGTTATACTGTTTTATATATCTTTGTTTCTAAATGTCATGTTGTGCACGTCTTAAACTTATAATTTGTAATGTCCACAATATGTTAAAAAAAAAAAAAAAAAATTGAAAATTGAAAAAAGATAATAATATCTGACAGTTTAGTTTAAAAATACAAAATTATCTGTACCTAATTTACCTATGGACGTACTTGCCTGCTATTAATAACAATAATACTATATTGTTATATTAGATATATATCTAATGGTCTATCGATGGAATTAGATAGATATCTGATATTCTTTATATTTTCACATATGAAATCTCTCGCCTGTACTAAAAACTTATTAATATTTTAGGTTAATAATATTCAAATCCATATGATAACATTAACAGTTTCCACAATAAGCATTTTAGAATTCATTAAGACAAATTTACGATGTACGTTGAAACATAAATATACGTGTCTTCTAAATTTTTCACTATAATTGCGTTTAGGCATATGTATGTAGCATTGCCACGAGCAGAGGTGTTCAATAATCGTGAGTTAGTTTGTTTTTAATTAACTATTTTTGAAGTTAATACTTCTTTTGGCGCGTTTGTGAAAACAGATCAGTGTGTTTTTGTCGTGTGACAAAGTTACGCGCGCCGATGCATTACAATTTATTATTATGATTATATTCATTTCGGTCCCAGGGGTACATGCGCATGCGCATAGTGTCGTTTAGTAAGTCGTTCAATACAACCAAGTAAACAGCACGTGTTATAAGATTTGATGTCCTCATGGGAAGAAGCGAATCGTAGCTCTGCGATGAATGTCATGTTTTAGAGGACATTGTACATATAGCACTGCAATGCCCCAAATATGAAATTCACAGAGTACAGCTGCGAATTGCGGATATCTATGAGAATGTCGACGAATTGAAGGGTGTCCTGGCGGTGGGTAAGATGGAAGAGCTAGGCAAAATTGTAAAGTTATTTAACAGAATAGGAGTGAGGACCTGATCGACGGATCTCCTTCTAGAAGAGAAGAGGCGATACGACAGCAAGTCGCAGTCAAAACCTCGGTAAAATCACAAAAAAACATAACCAATAGTGTGTTATAATAAATATAGGTACTTATATGTTTATAAACAAATTTCTGGAGACTTTATTAATTATACAAAATTTATTTATATTGGAGTGTAAATTTATTTTTCATTGTAAAGATTGTGTATCAAGATTTGAGGCTATATTTATGAGTAAAACTATATATCAATTAATAAATAAAATTTGTGAATGTTGAGTTGGTAAATAATTCAAAAGATATATTAAAATTTGATTTTTTTATTAATTCATCATGGGCACTTCTGAATCGATTATAACCGC
This sequence comes from Rhyacophila brunnea, assembly GCF_057557595.1. Lineage (NCBI taxonomy): Eukaryota > Metazoa > Arthropoda > Insecta > Trichoptera > Rhyacophilidae > Rhyacophila > Rhyacophila brunnea. Next base: position 8,373,518 of record NW_028232904.1, on the reverse strand, counting down.
TGTATGGCAAAGATGAGTTTTGGTCCAATATAATAAGTAAATTACAATTATCATGTGCTTTATGAGACACAGATGAATTGCGTACGTTTTCATCAACCTAATCCACTGTAATATTAATATACTTATTAGTACTTATATAGAAGAAACGGCTTATTTTGTTTTGTTACGCCAAAGAAGTACAACTTCTAACGCGCGTACACAAGAACACACGCCGATTTTTTTATTCAATAAATAATTCACAAGATTTTGGAATGAAATATTCTAATTATTGAACATACTTTACATAATTTTGAAAACACTTCTGAGAAAATATATTTTAACCAAAAAATCTTTTTGAAAAAGTAAGACACCCCGCGTGAATAGAACCTGCATGTCTCGGGTATCGCGCCCACGCACATAGACCACTCTGCTAAAGGAGTTATACACAATACCTACTTTGATTTACAATACAAAAGTAGATCGCCAACAGATACTGTGATACTGATGTGAAAATGGATGTTAGCCACTTGCTCAACCTATTACCCATGTCCATACTCTGACTCATACACAAATTGCAAAAACAGTAAATTGTGTACTTGCCAGGCCAGGATTCGAACCTGGGACTCACAAAATTATAGACCGAATATGCTGCGCGGCCAAAGTAAATCACTTATTAGATAATTTTTTAATAATTGTTTTATTTACTTATAATAAAGTCAACCCGTCACTTGGTAACAGCTGGCCGCGAGTAAGAAACATTTATTAGTCGATTCAGCTGGCAACGCGCCCCCCCGCCAACAGGGGTTGATTAATATCCCTTATTAAATTATTACATTCCTAGCGTCCTTTATTTTAAATTCTTGCAACAATAATGCATAAATCATAATTGTTGTTTTTATCCTTTCCTCAGCTCGAGCTCAATACCTAGGTCCTAGATATGGTCACAAGTCACCATCTACATACCTTACCTAATGAAATGGTTTATTTGAATTTTGTTTTTTTTAGTTATATCTATACCTAGGTAGGTACAGATATTATTGAAATTTGGTATAACTTAACTGCCATTACCACGTTAATATGAAGATTACAGAAGTCCTCAGTGTGGAGGTACATGCGTACACTTCAGGAGGGGGGCGGTCAGGTACAAGCGATGGTCTGAGTCCGATGGATCTCAAGCAGGGAAAAATAATGGGAATACGATATGATAAACCAGTATCCATTAAGCCGTCCGACCTGGTCACTACAAAGTCCGTTGCGTTTAAAAAAATCCGATAACAAGAAATCGGCGATAACAGAAAGTGACTGTAGTCGCATGTAGAAGATTTCTAGTGACGTACCTGTCATGGCGGCAACTTCTTTTAGATGCGACTGCTTGTCTTCTTTGCAATAAACCAAAAGTTTACTAATAATAATTCTAACATCACTCCTTATCGTTTTAGACATATTTTTATTATAAAAAAGCTTCAAATTACGTAAATTGCAAAATCTGTAGGTACACCACGGAAGCGTAAAATGAAATGATAAATTTGAGGACGCTCCTCGTTTGAAAACGGAAGTGCGATTAGCTGCACTGAAGGGGATTGTTAATTCTTCTAAGATCTAAGAGATCTTGTTCAAGAGTAGTTTTGTGTGTCCGTATTGTTTTTTGTCATATATTTATTAATAAGAATCTTTTATTTTTGTTATTTTACTGGGCTCCTCTCTCCCATGGCCACTTTTTATTAGAAAGTCTCTGTAAAATCAGTCAAAGCACATCCGAGTGTCTGACGACTTCAGACTCTGATAGCTGCTGATAAAAAAAATGCTGATGCTTCACATCTAGATGTAGGGCCTCATGAAACTCTGGATTAATGCAGAGTATGGTATGGGGTGAGTTGGTTTGGAGGGTTACGTGTAAATTGTACGTAAAACATTTCATCGTGGCACAGTTCGCCGTGAGCTTTTTATCGGAAAGCGGTGGCCGTATACTATACGGTCTCCAATTTTATTAGACTCAATATGAACATTAATTCAATTTTCATAGCTGATTTTGACACAATTCACGAATTCAAGATTGAAAACCTAACCTAACCTAACAAATAACCGACTACCTATAACGGCTTTTTTCAAAATTTGCTGGCTTATAAAGTGTTAGCACCGACAAGAATAGTGTTTTATTTAAACATGAGTTTATGGCAGTACTAAACGACCCAAAGAGATTGCACGGTCTTTAATAATATACGGCTATATATTTCCGGTACAACATTTCACGGTGAAGTGTGATACGGCGAACGGCATACGTACAATTTTCCGGACACGGTTTAGATCAGGGCTTTGAGTATATGTATGAATGTATTATAAATAAATACAGGTACAAAATTTCATCCGATAGGTACCTACAACATTTCATGGTGAAGTGTGATACGGCGAACTGCATTCGTACAAGTTTCTGGACATGGGTTTGGAGGCAGTGACGTCCCTAGACAAAATGCCGCCCCTAGGCAGTGCCAAAATGCCGCCACATATTTTTATAAAGTACTTCTTCATGACTCCAATATCTAAGAATTGTGTTGTATGGATACATTACTAACAAGATATAGGCACCTATACTACTAAATCTAACTTAAATGCCATCTCTACTTCAATAAACAATATTGCGAGTCGATGGATTCAGATAGGTACATTTAAAAATACACCTGACACCTTCCATAACTCGCGAGTGATTGTGAAGAACGTGACGTCCTAAGACAACTAAAGTAAACTAGACATCGCGAACCCGACAAAAAAATAAAGTCGTGTTGAAAATTGTATAGTACTTATATAATTGATATAAGTATATATTTTGTTTCCAACCAGTGAGCTGATTTTTTTAATGGAAAAATATTTAAAAAAAGTTTTCTAAAGTTTAAGTAGCTTTATATATCGTCGGTGTTTTGTAAAAAAGGGCGAATCAACTATTTTGGCGAAATCGAGATTTTAATGAAAATACAATATGTACCCCACTAGTTTTGTTGCGTAAAAACGGCGAATTTGTATCATCACAGGAAAGTACTTAAAAACGATAATCGACTAAAATTAAATTAATTAAATTACGAATAAAAAGCGAATGTGACATATTAGGCCTTTTAAAATATTATATAATAATGCCTATTATAATGACAGTATTCTTTCTGAGCTTTATTATAAATTTGTTAGATATTTATAATCATCTACAGGTCATCACAGGTCACAAATAAATGTCAATAGTTAAAAATCCTCCTCCTGTAAAATAGCATTTTGGTTAATTCGCCGTTTTTACAAAACACAGACGATATATACCTAATGATTCTCCTCGATTTGCCAACCTTTGAAAAACTGCCGCCCCCAAGCGACGCTCAATCTGCCTACCCCCACGGGACGTCACTGTTTGGAGGAGTCTATATTTGTGTTAGTTCCTATTAACCTTTTGTTCTCTTGCTTCCACCAACGGTTGGTAATCATATCTACTATAAGTAGGTACCTACATAGTTAAAACACAACATATTTTTTATTATGTATTTCTATATTACTATGTTAATCCTATGAATATTTTCATACAATAAAATTATACTCTGGTAATTTATTCTTTCATTCTCAGTGAGGGGTACATTTTGTTTATCTCAAATACCTACCACACATTTTTGAATATTTTTTTTTTTGAATATTTGTTATTTTTTAATAGTATTTTTTGTAATTTATTTATTTAATATTAATGGTGAGAGTGAGAGGCTCGGAGTAACGAAGAATTCGTGGTATGTCAAAATCAGCATGCAGTCCCTTCGGGCTCGCGGGAGATGTGAAATATCGCCCGATCCTGTCAATGTGGCACGCGTACGATGAGCTGTTTTGGATGAGAGCATTATTAAATGATGCTATCTGATGACCTCGTGGTGGCGGCTGAAAGATTACTCTTCATAGAGTTGATACAATTTGGGACAATTGAAAACACTTTGATCGTTCAATCTGATATAGTCTTAACGTATTCGGAAAATTGTACCTACACATACAGTTGGCCGTATTATCTGCAGTTTATCAGTGGCGAAAGGTGGAGGTAGGCTGTTATGTTACATGTAAATAATTGTATCTACGTAAAACATTTCACCGTGGCACAGTTCGCCGTGAGCTTTTTTTATCGGAAATAGATGACCATATAGGATTCAAATCAAATCAAATTTATTTATTTTACATATTATAATGAACATAACATATTATAAAGTCAAAGCGTTCACGATATGATATAAAATAAGTGTTAATAATTTAAAAAAAATAAAATACCGAGAAGTGGAAGTTAATAATACAATAGGTAATAAAATAAGAAATAAAATAAAATAACAAAGTAAAAGTAGATGGAAGCACAGAGAGTGAACTTTGATAGACCCTATCCTCAAAACTTATAAAACAATGTCCACCTAAATTCACCCTCACGTAAGTGGAATATATCAATATCCGAAGCGATTTCATCAAACATGGTTATTGCCCTCCCAATTGTACTAATGGCAGGTTAGTTCTGCACCGTGGGAGAACAAACAACGGATGCGCTCGATTCCTAAGGTAATTATCAGAGACCCACAAGCCAACACCACCAAGAATAGCAGAGTTCACATTTACGCCGCGTATAGGTCTGAAAAAATATGTAACTACATAAAGATCCCTTCTAAATTTTAAGCTACAGTATATAAGCATCCTTAAGAGAAAATCAGTCGGATAGAGCCACGGATAATTTAAATACAGCTGAAAGTAAAGGAGTCTCAAAAATTTCTTTTGGACTCTCTCCACCATAAGGCCGTACTTCAACTGATGCGGAGCCCAAACGATAGACCTACTCTCAAGTCTGCTTGAGATGATACGCCGTACGGTCTCCAATTTTATTAAATTCAATATGAACATTATCCTAATGCAATTTTCATAGTTGATTTTGGCAAAATTCATGAATTCAAGAATGAAAACCTAACCAAACCTAACAAATAATCTAGTACACCTATCGACTATTTTCAAAATTTGTTTGCTGTTGGCCTCCTTAAAGTGTAAACCGACAAGAACCGTGTCAGTCATGGCCCCCATATCCTGAAGCGGGCCCCCATGCCAGGATCTTTTTCGCCCCCCCTACCTATCGCTAGGGTTAATAGCAGTGTGACGCTCTACAAAAACTTTTTCCAAATGGTGTTCCAGGTAAAATTAAGGGTACATATTCAGTGTATTTTTAGCGATTTTTTGTATTTTTCAATAAATCAACTTGAATTTTCACACAATTTTTTTTACACAAATTTTCGAATATCGACATACAATAATCAAAATTTGCATCACACAATCGTATATTTTAAATGTTAATATTTTTAGCCATTAGAGCAAATTTGTGATGTGTGTTTATCTCATTTATAAGGTAGTCGCGGCACGCGGGGCCCCCTCAAAACCCGGGCCCCCAGGCTAGACCCCTGTCAGCCCCCCGCTTGTGGGGGGCATGGTGTCAGTACTATACAACTCAAAGAGGTTGGATTGTCTTTAAAATATGGCCATATATTTCCGATACAACACTTCAAAGTGAAGTGTGGTACTGCGAACTGCATACGTACAAGTTTCCGGACACGAGATTGTTAACATCCGACATAAATACTAGTTCATACTAAACTTTGTCAGTCATACTTTTTTGTTTCATTGAACTCTAAGACTATAATTTGCATATGGTGCTGGTTAGTTTTTAAAATTTAATTAAACCCAGCTTAAACTAAACAATAGTTGTTTATGTATGCTATATGCGATCCGACAAAAATAGTGCAAACTTTTTCAGTCATACTTATTTGTTTTCATTGAATTAACAATACATATATCTATATAACAAATAGTGTTGGTGTTTATTAAAACTCCTAAATAACCAAACAATAATCGATAAAATATATTCTTATATCTATAAAATATCTAACATTATGTAGGTATGGTTTAATGACATAGTTTTAGATATTTTATAGAGAAACGATTATTTTTTGACAATTATTATCTTCTGTACCTTATATTAGGCATGGTTTAATTGAATTTTGAAAACAAACAAACACTATCTACACATTGTAGTCTTAATTCAATGAAAAGAAATACGTTTTAATGACAAAGTTTAGTGTGAAATATTTTATGTCGGATCTCAACAGCGTACCTCCACCTTCGTTACTAGTGGGTGATTAGTTTTATATAAGCTTTACCTATCATCAAACATAGTAGATATTAAGATATTTTACGGTAATGAAACACTCTTTAATGATATCTGGTGAGAGGAAGAAGCAGGACCATAGTTTGTTGTTTGGGGAATTTTGAAAACTAACAAGCACCATCTGCAAATTGTATTATTAGTTCAATGAAAAGAAATAAATATAACTGAAAAAGTTTAGTATACACTATTTATGTCGGATCTTAACAGCCTACCTCTACCCTTCACCTTTGATATCTATTATAGTTAAGTTCCCAGATAAAATTCAATTTTTATTAAAATAAAATAAATACTCAACACTCTCGCCATAAACAATAAATTCTTATAAAATTAAGGTAATTCCCATAAAAAAGTATTAGGCAATCATGTTGAACGGGACGATAGACACACAAAACACTAAAATTTTAATACGTAAATAAATAACCCTAAAATGGCCCCCTGTGAATTTAACAGATCTTCTTCGACGCAAATGTAAATATTCGTTCATTTGTCAGATTTAGAAAAACAATTTCGATTTTTTTTATAATAATATTATCTGTATACATATTTAGGTACCAACCTATGTTTTAAATAAAGGATTATACAAAGATATCGATCTAGTATCATGTATATCAGTGGTATTCAAACTGTGCGCCGTTGGCAAATGGAAAAAAATAATATTTGCTAACACAATGAATAATAGTCATGGACCCCACAAGGGGGGGCTGACAGGGCTCTAGCCTGGGGGCCCGGGCTCAGAAAGGGCCCGGCGTGGCGAGCCGACCAGATAAGTGAGTTAAACACAGATAACAAATTTGCTCTAATAGTAAAAAAGTCGCCTGCGGAGTTATTTTACTTGATGATATTAATACTTAAAACTATTTGGTTGTATGATGCAATTTTTACTGTGTCGATACTCGACAACTCCATAATTCAAATGGATGTACCCGAACATATTACGAATATAAAAAAATCGCTAAAAATACACCATTTGGATAACGCTACTGCAGCGCATCACACTGACTTTACCCTTAGCGATAGGTAGGGGGCCCGTCAAACATCCTAGGCCGGGGGCCCGCTTCAGGAGGTGGGGGCCATGATAATAGTACCTACCTAATACTATCGACCGATAGTACTTGATGGAGTTCGAATTTAAATTCTAATTGATTTAAGTTTTGAACTGTTCCATTTGAGTCGTTTATTGCGACACGGGTTTCGCCTTTCGGCATCTTCAGGCGCTGTGTACACTCACCAAAGGCAAACACACACTGACAACGAACAATCTTAACTCTAGCTTATAGCTATAACAAATCGATACAATAAAGTAAGTAAAAACTCCATTTCCTACCCATCAAGTCAAGGGTCACATTACAAAATATAACAAACAAATTATGAATTGTTGAAGTGTTAAAAAAGTGTAAAAAAAACCCTATCTTATTAATAATAATACCTACACTCGATAAATTTAATTATTATAATAAATCGTCAAAACCTAATAATAGATCATTAGTAGATACCTACTTATAAACAATAAAGATACTATCTACACTCAATAGGTATGTAGTACAAAACTTAAATCCATTATAACAATGAATAATGATAATACACACAGAACAGATTAATAAATATAATTCAGATAGACTATAATACCCCACCCCAATACACTACATTTTGAAGCAGGATTTTGAATTTGTCCTGCGAAATTGAAACACATATTATTGACGAGCAATAGTGTGTGTTGCAATCTTCAAATACACCAATATTGAATGAGCGTCAGTTGTCAGAACGAAGGACAAGCTTAGAATGACATATTCTTGACACGTGTTTAAGTTTATCCCATATTCTTTCACACTTGCTATCGGTTGCTTGTTATTCCACAGTCCACACCCGTTAGCTATTTGAATTCCCATTATTTCTGTGTTTCCTGATAATACAGTGGCGAAAGGTGGAGGTAGGCTGTTAATATTTGTATATACAGTTCGCCGTTGACACGAAGAAAAACTTCTACTATCAAATTCATATAGGTACCTATCATATATGGACCAAAGTGTTACATGTAAATTGTACGTAAAACATTTCACCGTGGCACAGTGAGCTTTCTTATCGGAAAGAGATTGGCCGTATACTATACAGTCTCTAATTTTATTAGATTCAATATGAACATTAATTCAATTTTCATAGCTGATTTTGCCACAGGTTTTCAAGTGTCCACAGGTCTTGCGTATCATTGCCAACTCGTTCATAGGCTGTTCGACAGCCAAATTATCCGGAGCACGATCCTCAGTCATGCGGTTCTGAAGAAGAATAATAAGAAGTATTTAATATTCCATTTATCTAAATAATTCGTAATTTTTTCGATTCTAGCGGGGCGGTCCGGACCCGAAAACCCTCCTTAGTATGCGCGCCTGAATTAAGAGCGTAAAATTCTCTTTTAAAAATCGGTTAATTTTATGAAAATTCATTTTTATTATCAAAACACCGAAAAGACAAAACTGGATTTTATAGCAGTTAAGTAATCATTATTTGAGTTCCTTTTATTGTTAATGTTTAATTCAAATTCAAATGTGTTTTTTTTTCTACATCGAAAGACAGGTGAAAAATACACCACTGTCTAGGACCTAGGACATACTATATACTTAAATACATACCTGGGTACCTATCTAACATTTATTCAATTCCTAGAAATCTGAACACCTTTAAACTTTTGCTCAAATTAGTTTTATCAATTCGACAGTTGTTTTTATAAGAATTATAAGACAGAGTGTCTATTGACTAATATCTCTATAGTCTATGACTGTATATAGATAGATTTATTTTTGTGGCCAATTTATTTGCTATAGTTCCAATAGCTCCAAGGCGCGTACCTACCTAGATACATAACTAGGAGGGTTCGGGTCCAGACAATACAATTGATTAATTATTTAAATAATTATAATATTATTTGTTCTTATTTTTCTTCAGGATCTCATGATTAAGGAACACCATGGCCCCCACAAGGGGGGGTGGATGACAGGGCTCTAGCCTGGGGACCAGAGAAAGGACCCGGCGTGGCAAGTCGACCAGTTAAGTAAGAAAAACACACACCAGAAATTTGCTCTTATTGTAAAAAATATAAGACTGTGCGATATGATGATTGATATAATTAAATGCTAATTCACGCGTAAAATTTTATTTTATAATTATTTTAAGTGTGTTTCTTGACTTCGACTTACAAAATAGCTTTTTATCCAATATGGCGAAGGGTTCCATGCTACGTGGGTACCACAAAAGGAAGTCGCGATCAGAGCTTCATAATATTCGGAGTGCTGACAACTCAATAAATCAACTGGATTTATTTAAAAATTGCTAAAAATACACCATTAACCCTGGGGTTCCGTGGAAAATACTAATGTAGAAAATCAAACTGCCCTTAATCTTAGTGATAGGTAGGGGGGCGCCTTAGATTCTGGCCTGGAGGCCCGCTTCAGGATGTGTGGGCCATGAGGACAACCATCATGATCAGGCAGTGGTGAAGGTAGGCTGTTAAGATTCGACATAAAATGCGCACACCACACTTTGTCAGTCATGCTTAGGTATTATTTGTTTTTATTTAACTAATAATACAACTTGCAGACGGCACGGTTAGTTTTTAAAATTCAAATAAACACTGCCTAAACCAAACCACAATAGTTTAGGTATGCTATGGGCAATCCGACAAAAGGATTCCAGTTATACTTATTTTCGTTGAATTAAAAATATATATTATTATTACAGGGTGGTGTCGGTTATTTTTTACGACGTTTTTCTTAGCTCGTATTCTTGTTTGTCCGGTGGTTGTTTATCCAGTACAAATCTTGCAATCGATTTTTAACTAACTTCCCGACTAGCTAGACTTAGAGCTAGACTAGCTTTGAAACTTTTACAATATAATATCAGAACACGATGCCAATGCATTCTTTTAATACCTTTTAACCTTTAGCCATCTTTAAGTAGAACTGAATTCATTTTCAGTTAATGCTGTTTTGTAAGAAAAGTTATTTCGGAAGAAATCCGTAATCCAATCCACTATTATAGGTTGCTCAGGAGATAGTCCTAGCAACTAAATTATTAATATATACGTGCGTTACTATGGAAATCAAAATGACATTTCACTATTTCAGTATTCTATGTTTGTTTGTTGCAAAATAGCAAAAAAATGATTTGTTGAAAATTGCCTTATTTGTGTCGCTAGATTTCAAAATCAGCCAAGTCCATAATAGATGAATAAGAGAAAAATAGCTTTTTGTTTTCTCAAATACACAGTCGCAAGGGTGAAAGTTTATATTATTTCGAGTATAGAATATTTAAAATTAATAAATTCCACATTTCGATAATGCAGAAATGTTAGAAAGCAGTAGTTCTTCAGCAATTCACAAAAAAGTCAAAAATAACTAAAGGTGGACTTGGCTGATTTTGAAATGTAGCGACACATTTGTCCAAAATTAGAATTGTCAAGTTTATATTATGATTCAACAGAAAATCTAAAAACGTGGTATATAAAAAGTTCTTTTCATCTCGTAATTTTATTTTAATCCATTAAGCCCTGCATATATAAAACCATAATAGATAAAAAAAATCTTCTATCAATAACATAGGTAGATATCTAAAATTATGTATGGTATAATCAATGGCATAATTTTAGATGTTTTATAGATAAACGAATGTTTTTGACTATTATTTACTATGGCTTGGATTAGGCTGGGTTCAATTGAATTTAAAAAACTAATAAAAACTATCTATCTACATATTGTAGTCTTAGTTCAATGAAAACAATAACAAATACCTACCTACGTTAGACTAATAGAGTTTAGTGTGCGCTATTAGCCACTAGTCCTCTAAAACATGACATTCATCGCAGAGCTGCGATTCGCTTCTTCCCATGAGGACATCAAATCTTTTGCCCATTGTGTGCCCTGTTCTTAGCATCAGTATCAGCTTGAGCTCATTCCTCTTCAAAGGAGACTCTACAAAACAGGGCACCAACCGTGGGGATGGTAGAATGGACTTACTCCATTTCCCCTTTTCTAATGATGTCCTATGGTGAAAATCTATCCCCATTTTCTTTATAGCCTCATTTCAGTCCAGGTTTTCTGGTATCCATTGATATGGCACCCCTGAATGGCCAGCTTCCTTTGCCAGATCATCCGCCCTTTCATTGCCCTCAATACCCATGTGCGATGAGATCCATTGAAGGCATAGATCTCCCCCTTTATTTCCTCTATTAAAATATACAAAAAAACACTAAATATGGGCAAGTACACATTAATTTTACCGCGTACCTACACGATATAGAAAACGCTACTGTAGAGCGTCACACTGCCTTTATCCATAGCGATTGGTCGGGGGGGCGGCCAAAGATCCTAGCCTGGGGGCCCGCTTCAGGATGAGGGGGCCATGCTTAACAGCATACCTCCACCCTTCGCCCTTCCCAGATCTATGTTATCCAAAATATGGTTCTGAGATTTAGTATGATTTCGTGGTTAACTTAAGTAAGTTCATGATTGATTTAATTCAACCGATGATGTTTATGTTTCGGGCACGTTGTAAGTAGATATAATATCCTAGAAGCTAGAATCGTCAGATATCTTTTTTTGTTATTATTGAATCAAAACATTCGATTGGTACCTTCAGGGATAGGATAGGCCGAACCGGTTTCGGATGCCTCAAAGTATTTTCACATAACAAAAGTATTATTGTCTGGGGCTCGAATCCGATAATGACTTACCATTCATTGATACAATGGCAACGCTCTCACGAGCCGGCGCGTGATTGGCTGACTGATATCCTTTGATGTGTGAAATATACCGATACATCGAGATTAAGGTCTATTAAATGCAGTGCTGTCGTCAGGTTTATTGATAATGGGGTCTGGCAAAAAAATGGTAAGTATATTAATACGTAATAGTAAGATATGTACCTAAATAACTATTTCCTATCACCAGAATACGGCAGTCTATACTATTTCCTATAGGTAAATTATATCCACGATGGCCGCGCGGATTAAGCATCGGCCTATAGCGTCGTGGGTCCCAGGTTCGAATCCTGGGTCTGAAAAATAAACATATTGTTTTTAAATTTGTGTATGAGTCAGAGTATGGGCATCATGGCCCCCACATCCTCAAGCGGCCCCCCAGGCTAAGATCTTTGGCGGGCCCCAATTGTCAACAAATCATTTTTTTTTGCTATTTTGCAATAAACAAATTAATATACAAATATAGAATACTGAAATGTAATTTAATTTCCATAGTAACGCACGTATTTATTAAAAATTTAGTTGCTAGGACCACCCCCTTAGCAACCAATAATAGTGGATTGGATTACATATTTCTACTACTTTTCATACAAAACAGAATTAACTGGAAATGAATTCAATTCTACTTAAAGATTGCTAAAAGTATTAAAAGAATGCATTGGCATCGTGTTCTGATATATTCTAAAAGTTTCAAATGTCTAACTAGTCGGGAAGCTAGTTAAAAATCGATTGTAAGATTTTTACTAGATAAACAACCACCGGACAAACAAGAATACGAGCTAAGAAAAACAAGGTCCACTTAGCTCATCCGATGTGCTTGCAAGCCTTATAATTTATAGTTTTATAAATTTTTGTACCTTTTACTTTACTTTTCATACTGTTTTTGTGATACTGCATATATTTATTTCTTCTTTACACTGTTTAATACTATTTATTTGTTTTAAAATGTCATGCTGTGAACGTCTGAAATCTATACTTTGTAATGTTCACCGTAGGTATGTAAAATCAATTTGAATTAGAATTTCTCGACTGAATGTAGGTACCTAGACTGGAAATTCAATTAGTTTTCCTTCGGAAACCAGAGTTATTATTGGGCATTAAAATGATATTGTATAATAATCCAAACAGGCTCCAAATAGTTATAGGTAGGTATGCTATTTTGATCAACTAATCGTAGCTACCACCAAATTCATGTTTTCATACTTTACCCAAGTTCAGATCTCTCAAATAAGAAAATGTCGAGGTAGGTACCCATTGATTCAAAAAGGTTGAACATCACTGAGAGGGTAAAAAAGACATTCTTTCATTTATCACTATTTATATTAGGTATATTCTTACAGTTTAAATAAATTCTTCGATTTCGTAGAATTTACACTTATTCTGGACAATTGTCACTAGTCATTTCTAGGAACATCCCTTCAAAATTGAAAATATAATTCTATTTACAGTGTTATTCCGGTGATGATATATTAAAAAAAATAGTAACCTAAGTAATATCAGAGGAACATTACAAAACGGGATAAATTTAAACATGTGTCAAGAATACGTCATACGTCGAATACTGACAACTGCTCTCGGTTTACACATTGATGCTCATTTAATATTGTTGGATTACACACACTTATTGCACGTCCATAATGCGCGGTTTATTTTTGTAGGAAACTCACACATTCAACACCCTGCGTCAAAATGTAGTGTATTGAATAATTATAGCATATCGGAATTCTATTTATCAATCTGTTCTGAGTAACAGGCAACCAATCTCGAGTATGAAATAATATGGGATAAACTTAAACATGTGTTAAGAATACGGTTGTCCTTCGTTCTGACAACTGATCTCGGTTTATGCACTGACACTCATTCAATATTGGTGTATTTGAAGGTTGCAACACACACTATAGCATATCTATAATTATTGTGCGTTTCATTTTCATAGGACACTCACACATTCAAACCCCTACGTTAAAAAATAGTGTATCGGGGAATAGCCTTTCGGAATTATATTTATTAATCTGTTCTGTGACGTAAGTGTTACATTTGAGATGGTTATTAATACGATAACGCAACCCTGAGTATTTTATGCCATTTTGTTCGTTCACTTATTCACAACAATAGTAAACACTAAAAATAGTTTATCATTTACAATCCGTCTATATCTATATCGACAAGACGTATTCGTTTTCATATTCCCACCAATATCACCGGTAGCTCTGCGCTATTCATGCTACCAACATAACAGAATAATAAGACATGCGAAAACCGATCAACGTGAAAGAATGCTTTGAAGTCAGATTCGGTTTACGACTTAAGACGATACATCAGTGAAACGGCAAATAATTTTCAAATATAGGCGCGACGAAATTTTGGACTCGCTGGCATTCGGAGAGCGAACATCGAGATGTGAATACGTCAATTTGTTTCGTGATGGCGACGGGGGTATTAATTCTTAAATCGTGTAAAGATAACTAAAAACGTTACCCATTTACTTGAAAAAGAAAACGTGTCAATGAATATATTATTATTGTTACTAATAGAACAATAAACATAATATTAAATGGACGCATGTTGACTTTTTATGACAAATTAAGTTTTGTTCTGCATGCGTCATTTGCACAATCTTCGCGTCGCGTAGTCACGATCGTTTTAGACCGTGCCCCAGCTGAAGTATAGCCTTAAGGCTATACCTACCACACGTGTAAAGACAATACATATTATAATATTATTATTGTGAGTGAGCGGAATCCTTAGTCTAAACGGTCTATGTGCGGTTTAAATCCACTCTACGATTGCTATTATTGTGTTTTTTGTTATTTTTATTTCGATTTGATTGTGGTTCCTTGCATTTAACCGGCCTCCTGTAGTCCTTATAGGTAGGTATATATGATATCTAATATTTTGAATGGATGGCCCAAAAAAAGAAAAAATATATTCCGACCATGTCCGATCCTGATAGGATCATATGGGCCTCCACAGAGTGGAGGTTGTATTGACAGATTTTGTTTTTTACGAGAAATGGATGTCAGCCATTTGCTCAACCTATTAGGTCCATACCCTGACACACACAAATTGAAAAACAATATGTGTACTTGCCAGACCCAGGATTCGAACCTGGGACCCACGGCTTTATAGTCCAACGCTTATGCCGCGCGGCCACCGTATAAACCGGAAAAATATATAACTACATAATATTATAGATACCTATTTAACTTTACCGTTAGATACTGTAATGTTAATTACCCAGCCCATTAATAAAACTGTAAATATTTAAGTTAATATGCAATTCGTCATCTTTATATTTCGGCCGATCCTAGAATCATCAACGTTACATCTAAAGTTCTTTTTTTTGGCGCGCCAAGTGTGGGTGTTAAGGGTGATTTAAGGGATGGCAAATGTCCTAAGAATCAGTCGCCGGAAAATGAATTGAGTAATAAAGGTGGGCCTACAATATTTATTTTGAAGAAAAACAATTTTTCTCATGAGCTTGTTTCACGTAAAGTAAAAAAGTCACATAGGTACAGCGCAATTTTCTTCAATATTATTGAAGATTATTTTATTATAATTCAGAATGTTATATAATTTTACTGTTAAAATATGACATCATTTTTTGTTATGCATATTATTTATATGACAATAAAATATATATAGGTATATATAAGAATACTTAATCTATAATCTATATACCTACATCTCGCGATGTTGCCGATTTCTAAGATTTCAGGGACACACAGGTCAATAATACTATCAAGAATGGCAGAGTTCTCATTTACACCACGTACTTATAGGTCGGAAAAAAAAAGTGGCCAAATATTGATATCTCTAGCATTTAAACTACAGCACCTATGTACGCATACCTAAGTAAAAGCCAGTTGGATAAAGCCACGGATAGTATCCATATAACCAGTGGCGGATCGACGACTTTCTAGGTGGTGGGGTTTAGCCATTAATAATTATTAAATATACATACCTACCAACTTTTCATATTATACATTATGTACCAAGCTACTTATAATAATATGTTCATCAGTTCATCAGTATACATAATGTCTATGATTATCTGAGTCGTTACTTAATCACATCTAAAAAGCGTGCGTAAAAATATTAACTTTTCATATTAGACATTATCAGTTTTGAACAACGACATATTACAGCGAGCGTATTAACTCACTTAGAGGTTATTTGATTTGCTCCCCAGTATGTGTGTACTAACGCTAATGCATGCACCACGTCACACTTTGTATAACAAGATATGTATCGCGGCGACGGGATGGAACTGAGTGACCACGGCCGTAGCTTTCTTTTTTTTCCTTCCTTATTTGGAAGCAATTGAGCTGTTCTCTAAATGGAAGGCTATTCTGCTTTACAATTTACAATGGTTTACAAAAGTATACATACACTTTTTTTAACTACAGACATAAATAGTTACATTATTAATAATACAGAATTACATTTTTGTTACACTACACACTAGACATTTACGTGACATTTTTGGAGAAATTTATGTACAATTTTAATAACTGAAATATTTGGTTTTGCCAGGATCGAATTAATTGTGAAAGGAGGGTACCTATAACCTGCATTTTCCCAATTTATTCATTAGCACCTCTCTTTCCTGGTCATAGGCATCACATTGCCAGACAATGTGGTTAAGATCTTGAGTGGGATGCCCACACTGACACTGAGGGCTATCTACCACTTTAATTTTGTACAATGATTCATTGAGACTGTAATGCCCTATCCTGCTTCTAGCTATTGTCACTATTACATCTCGCTTTATTTTACAATGTTTACTAAACCAAGTTTTAGGAGATCTACTATAATAATTTTAGTAGTGTGTACTGTGTTCCCTTTTCTTTCCCAAGATTTTCTAGATATTTACCGTTATTTTTGCTCATTGTTTTGTACACCAAAGTGTCACCGTGAAATAGGGCGTATTTAATTTAATTAATTACTTTAATACCGCGTAAAATTCATTATGTTATTCCTATATAATTTACAACTATTGTTTTATTTATTTGTATAAGTAATAATAATAAATATGTCAGCAACGGGTTTAGATGTATAAAATAAATTTAAAAGCTCATTTATGACAATGATAAAAATATCGGACGTGTATTTTTGATAGAGTAACGATGCGGGGATGGTCCCTACGAACCACTAAGGTAGAGCCGCCTCTGATAACCACGGAGAGTATCCATAATATAACCTCAAACAAAATCACAGAAAAAACTATTTTATATTAAGTTGGAGATGTTTTTCTGGACCTCCCAACACTCGCGTGCAGTCCGTAATGAAAATCGGAGCGGTCTTTACGTGTTTTTTTTTTACACACGGTTCCAAATTCAAACGGACAAAATAAACCGGTAGGACGATTAAACCGCTACCATGATTGGATACTCTTCCACCGTCCCATTCTCACAGCGCAGAAGAATACAGAACAATCCACCGAGAGTAACAGTTTACGATCCTTCAGAAGCCGGCCGACTCCAGATTCTCAAATCTAATTCTAATGCAATAAAGGCGGGAGTGTCGTGTGACATTTGCCGCCTAGGAAAAGCGAGCCGCCATATTGTTGACATGGTGTTCTATTTTTGTTTTTTTTTTCAATTCAAATTGTATGCCTGTTCGAATGATTCCGTTTGTCGGTCAGTCAAGTAGGTAGGTACCTACATGGCGTTTTGATTAATTATGAGGTAAGAATGTACCACTAGGTATTAGGTACACGTAGATAGCTGATAGACTAATAAGTTTATATCGTTTATAGCGGCTTAAGGGGGGACATGCTCGGCGTAGGTCAAAATTGAGTTGTTATTGTATTTTCAAACCATGATCCTGGACACTCCTTAAACGTTGTAGATAATCTATTTATATAATTTTGAAGCCTTATTATCCTTTATATTTATTTTAAACATTTGATGACCGCATAAAGTATTTTTGTTACATAAAATAGTATTCTTTTAAATCTCTCGCTCTAATGTTTTAGAATATAGTCATATTTCGGTACATGAATGTGCAGTGGTATTAAGATTTTTTACATTTATTAATTATTTTTAACCGCATTTATAAAACCATTAGTATAATTTATGACGAGATAATTTTAGTAAAATATTCACGATAAAAAAATATATTGATAATCTCTGTGATCCCAAATTTGACAAGAATTAGGCATTTTATTATTCAAAAAATCGGCAAGATTAACACATTCGAAGATAATTCTAAAGATATTATTTATAAGCTATGTTCTTAACCATTCAAGTTTGATAAACATCCTACGAATATTGATTGCTTTATAATAATTATTGACCTAAGAATAAGGTAGTGTTTTTTTGAAATACGCCATTTCTTTTGGCATTCCCCAGTGGTTAAGCTACAACATACGGCCGTAGCCATAAATTGACAAACTATAAATAAAGTATGGAGTAAAATGATGCCCTGAGAGAAGCGGAAGATCGAGAAGGATGGAAAATCTTGGTCGCTCAAAGGATGGCGAAATTTAAATGTGGTCACGATCCTCAGCCATGAGTGCACGACCAAGAAGATGATAAAAAATAGAACGAAAGCCATAAACTCGAATTACCGACTACATAGTAAAAAAAAAATCAATGTTATTAGTGTTAAAGATGGTTTTGGTTAGTTTTTTTTTTAATTCATTAAGCCCTGCCTTACCAAACAATAATTGATAAAAAATATTAGTTTATCTACAATATATAGATTATTTTTGACTATTATTTACTATGGCTCAGATTAGGTAGAGTTTAATTGAAATTTAAAAACTAACTAACACTATCAACCAATGACATTAATATGGACGAAGCATCTGGAGAAAAAATGACACTTTTTTTTCGGGTCTGCCGAATGGCATAATCTGTTCTAACGCCATTACAATAAAGGTGATATTGCTATAAATTTACGATGCTTTTTGTAGGGTCTGCCGAATGGTTCGGTTCGAACGGAATCGCTCGAATGAACATTGACACTAGAAACACTGTTCTAACGCCATTACAATAAAGGTGATATTGCTATAAATTCCCGATGCGTGATATCGCATAATGGAAATTGCGTGACGTCTACCTATACATGTGTGAACGTCACTATGCGCGAATTTACTTGCTAGCTACTGTATTGAGTGCGTTCTCCATTAATAATGTCATTGCTATCATCAGACTACGTTCAATGAAAACAAATCTTACTTACCTTTCACTGACAAAGTTTAGTCTGCATCATTTATTTTCTGTTAACAACTGTCAATTCATGCTGGAAATACATAGTATTATTGATTTAATTTAATGTAATTTTTAGTTCTTTTTCCATTTTTAATAAATAAATCTGGACCGGTTTCATCCACCTCAGAGGGACATTTTCAACTGAGTTGCATGTAGAGTAGACCATGGCTAACCAAGTATGTATTAAATGTAGGTCCTTATCATGGCCTATATCGACGATAGACTATATCGACAAAAGAGAAGCATACAAAACAGCCATTGAGGAAGCAAAAATTAAAAGCGCTAAATTATTTTATGAATCTCAGACGCCAATGACAGCATGGTCTTCGCTATACAAAATAACAAAAAAAACTAATGCCAGCAATATTCAATCGACACTTACTACAGAGGGAGTAAAGCACTCATCCGCAAAAGACTCTGCAAAAGCCCTAATGGAAAAATTCTTTCCATACGATGATCCAACAACAGATACACCGATTCAACACTACATCAGACACACATCAGACAACCATATTCCGGGCGGAGAGGATGATATCCAATTCACACTTACTGAGATCCTATCCGCCTTACAGAATATGACTCCAAAAAAGGCACCTGGACACGACAACCTCACATTAGATATCTGCCAAAATTTCGCAAAAAACTTCCCTGAAGAAATTCTACTACTATACAATAAATGTCTGACACTCGTTCACTTCCCGAAATCCTGGAAAATAGCGATCATTAAGGCCGTTCCTAAGCCTGGGAAAGATGCTATGGACACAAAATCGTACAGGCCTATCGGCCTCCTTCCCGTTTTCGGAAAAGTGCTAGAAAAACTAGCAATTCAGAGAGTGCACTGGCATCTTACAAAAAACAACAAATTGAGCACTAAACAGTTTGGCTTTACCCCTCAAACATCAACAGAACACGCACTAAACAAAGCCGTACACATAATCTCAACGCATCTCGAATTGAAAGAATCACTCATAGCAATTTCCCTAGACATTCAAGGTGCATTTGATAACGCATGGTGGCCACACATAAAAAACGCCCTTGCAATCAAGTCAACACCGCCTAACTTGTACAAACTGTTTTGCAGTTATCTACAAGATAGGGAAGTAAAACTAAAGTATGCAGACGAAGAAATAAAACAAGACCAAACCCAAGGTTGCATCCAAGGCTCAACTTGTGGCCCAACACTATGGAATATCGCCTTAGACAGTCTATTAACAATACTCTTACCCCACAATACATACATACAAGCCTTTGCTGACGATGTGTTAATATTGATAGCAGCAAAAGACACCGACGAACTGGAATTAAAAACCAATAGCGTGCTTCAAAAAGTAAACTCATGGGGTGAAGACGTAAAACTAACCTTCTCAGATATTAAGACAAATATAATGTTTATCAACAAAAGGAAAATACGAACACCAGAAATCCAGTGGAAAGGAAAACCGAAAGAGTTGGTCGATTCCTTTAAAATTCTTGGCATAATACTAGACAGGCACATCAATTGGGCGAAACACGTCGACTACATATGTAAGAAAGCAGCTCAAATGGGAAAATTCTTTTTAAAAACAGCAAGAGCCACTTGGGGGGCGTCTCCTGAAGTTTTAAAAATTATATATCATGGAGCTGTGGAGCCAACCTTAACTTACGCGGCATCGGTCTGGAATAAAGCAACTCACAGAAAGTCGATCCAAAAAAGACTGAATTCCGCGCAAAGACCTTTCGCAATATCAATTTGCAAGGGATATCGCACAATATCGCTAACGTCAGCACAAGCCCTGGCAGGAATAGCGCCAATAGATATAAAAATACAAGAACTTACAGGAATATACCAAGTTAAAACAAGCCACATACTTCCCCGACACTTACCTACAGACAGAACATACGAAAACAAAATACACTACACACAACTTCCACATCCTGGTAACAGACATCTAGAAAATATAGAACACATAGGAACAGTTGACGAAGACACTAAAACAAAATACCACATCACAGGATTGGAGATCTACACAGATGGCAGTCTAATCGATAACAAAGTAGGGGCAGCTTTTGTAGCCTACGAAAATGGAACATTAATAACACCCCGAAAATTTAAGCTCGAAAGCTACTGCACTGTTTTCCAAGCAGAAATATTTGCTATCAGAGAATCTCTCGAGTGGACACTCAAAAGATTAAAGTTCCACAGACACGACTATGTAAACATATTCTCAGATAGCCAATCCAGTCTGGTAGCTCTCCAAAACCCATCATCGACACACCCACTTGTAAGAGACATTTTAACACTGTCAACACAGCTTCGAATGATAGGAACAAACCCCAGATTCTTCTGGATAAGAAGTCACACAGGGATAGCCGAAAACGAGGAAGCTGATAAATACGCTAAACAAGCCACAACAGACAAAAGACCTTTAACCTATACACACTTCCCTCTGAGTTACGCAAAACAAAAACTAAACGAAGATACCATAGAGCTATAGAACCACAGATACACAACATCCGCCACAGGATCAATAACGCAGAAATTTATTCCAAACATAAACTGTGCCATCACTCTTGCCAGGAACTTAAAAATATCACACGAACTCACACAGATACTAACAGGCCACGGATCGGTGCGAGCTTATCTAAAAAGATTTAAATTGAGGGATGACGACTGTTGTCCATGTGACGGCAACACATCTCAAACTGTGTGGCATGTCATCAACGACTGCCCTATACTAGAAAGGGAGCGATGGACTCTCAGGACTCGATGTAGACAACATAATCACGAAATTGACCTCCAAAAGCCTCACGAAGCACTAAGCAATAGAACAACACAAGAACACTACACAAAATATTTAATCCTGGCCATAAAGAAAATTAAAGATATAAATGGAGGCACCTAATTAGCCCCACATCAATGCAACTAACCCACCCAACCACCTTGTACGAAAAAGCAAGGGTATGGTTATTATAAAAAAAAAAAAAAATCATGGCCTCCACATACTGAGCCGGGCCCCCATGCTAGGATCTTTGGCGGGCCCCCCTACCTATCTATAAGGATAAATGTAGTGTGATGTTTTACAGTAGCGTTTTCCAAATGGTGTACGCGGTAAAATTAATGTGTATATTTAGTGTTTTTGTTATATATTTTAATACATACATTTGAATTAAGGTGACGCATCAGTGAAACGCCAAATAATTTCCAACTGTAGGCGCGACGAAATTTTGGACTCGCTGCCATTCACTGAGAGAATCTCGAGTCGGAAGCACGTCACTTTGCTGCGTGATGGCGACGGGTCAATTAATTCTAAAATCGTGTAAAGATGACTAAAAACGTTACCCATTTACTTTAAAAAGAAAACATGTCAATGAATATATTATTATTGTTACTAATAGAACATACGTTAAAGTGCCCACCACCACCCGTCATATATGCACAACCGTGGATATGCACGGCCGCTTTCTATGACGCTTTAAACGTGTCTGAAAGAAGTGATTTTAAGTGCTCATTCCGTCCCGAGACGGAGCCGCACGGGACTGATGCTGCAACCATGCACCGTAGTGCTGAAAGAAGAAAGTTAAGAAAGAAAATGTTTGTTTTTGGACTGGCTCTGCTGTCCGCTGACGTTAAGCGCTTTGTGTACCCGCATACTGAGTGTCACGAATTGAAATGGATGAGTCTACAGAAGAGTCGGGACTATCCCGCTCCCCATCAACGCTGCAAATTTCTCAAATGCCGCAAAGTTGGCCTCGGTTGCTACCAGATCTCCATGACCAATTGGGCCCGTGTGAGGACGGACCCTGGCAAACAGCTCCGCTCGTTCGAATTCCATAAGCGGGCAATCCCAGAGGATGTGTTCAACATAAACAGAACATAAAATTAACGTATGTTGGATTTATATGAAAAATAATATTTCGTTTGACAGGTGTCATTTGCACCCGCGACCCGCAGTCCGCGCATCGCCTAGCAACGATCTTTTTAGACCGTGCCTCAACTAATGCATGGCCTTAAGGAGTTGTCGAGTGTCAATACACAATTAAAAATTTTATCGTACAACTACATAATTTTCAGTAATAACATTATTGAAGGAAAATAGCGACTTTTTTACTATTAAAGCAAATTTGTGTGGTGTGTTTATCTTACTTATCTGGTCGACTGGCCGCGCCAGGCCCCTTCTGAGGCCGGGCCTTTAGGCTAGAGCCCTGTTAGCCCCCCCCCCCCCCTTGTGGGGGCCATGGTACTAATCTTATACCCACCATTCAGTGACGTCCCGTGGGGGTAGGCAGATTGAGCGTCGCTTGGGGGCGGTAGTTATTCCAAGGGCGGCAAATCGAGAAGAACCTTTAGGTATATATAGAAATAGGTATCTAAACTTAATAATCGCGGAAATATCTCTCCATTTAAAAAATCAGCTCACTGGTTGGAAACAAAATGTATTAATTAAGTGTTTCTTTGTCGGGTTTGCGATGTCTAGTTTACTTCCGTTTTCCTTGAACGTCACATCCTTGATGACCAGCAATGACACGTGCAGATTTGAGAATTAAATCTGAATTATCGGTAGGTACATACTTACCTAATTAATTTATCCAAATATTTTTGCCAGTCACTCGCGAGTTTTGAAAGTTGTCAGGTATATATTTAAATGTATCTGAAAACCGTGGACTCGCAATATTGTCTATTGAAGTATGGATGGCACTTAAATTAGATTTTAATATATTTTGTTAGTAATGTATCCATACAACACATTTCTTAGATATTGGAGTCATGGAAGGATGATAAAAAATGCGGCGGCATTTTGGCGCTGCCTATGGGCGGCATTTTGGCTAGGGACGTAACTGCCACCACTGTCTTCACTCCAATAGGCAATCTTTGCCACTTACCTATACAAATTTCGTTAAAAGAATAACATAGCAAGATAATTGGGACAAGATTTAGAGTAATCTATCGTCATTATAGTCTTAATACAGCAGTGGACGATTGCCATTGTCCACATCCAGGACTTCCAAACAATATTCCGACTAACTAAGTTGAACAAGTAAATTAATAAATTAGGTACTTAGTTAAGTGCAGAAATATATCCCTAAGTGTTTGTCGAGCGATTCAGCCTCACCCAATTCGTCACCATCAAAGTGGTTTAGAGATTCTAGAATCTGACTTAAACATAGCTAACCACCAGTGGCAAATACTCAATCATCATCATCATCAGCCGGGGTCAATCCACTGCTGGATGAAGGCCTCCCCAAGCTTCTTACAACTCTCTCGATCCTGTGTTATTCGCTGCCACGTATTTCCGCCGGACTTAACCAGTTCGTCAATCTAGCGGCATTTAGGGCGACCCTGTGGCCGTTTTGTGCCCCTTGGGTACCACTGGAAGACGGCATTTGTGCAGCGGCTGTCCTTCTGGCGAGCAATGTGCCCCGCATATCTCCATTTCAGCTGTTTGCCAACCTTTATTATATCGCGTACTCCTATCTGCTTCCTGACCCCATCGTTTCTCTAACGGTCCTTTCGCGTGATGCTAAATATACACCTCTCCATGCCTCGCTGTGCGACTCTTAGCCTTTGGACATCTGTCGTGTTGAGGGTTCACGTCTCGCAGCCATACGTGAGCACGGGTAGCACACATTGGTTGAACACCCTACGCTTAAGAAATAATGGTAGGTCACTCTTGGAGATATTATTCAGACGTCCGAAAGCACTCCATCCCAGCTTTGTTCTTCAAGCAATTTCATCGTGCATGCTTCCGTCTATGGGCACCTGCTGTCCGAGATAGACGTAGCTGCTGACTTGCTCGAGTTGGGTGCCATTAATCCAGATAATCGCAGGGTCTGAAAAACAGTTTCTCATCAAAGGTGTTCCTCTCAAAAGACATTTAAAAATTTAAATACTCAATACTATGGTAAATATTACTTAAAGCCTATCTCATTAATAAAAACAATTTTGAATTACTTATTAACGTAGATATTTAAATAATAACTTCGTTATTTTGTATTCTTTAAATATTATGATTTGCCCAAATTAAATTGAATTGATTGTCGACTTGGTCAACCAGACGGCACGCAGTAATTCCAGTAATTCTACTGATACGTAACCAGCTATAACAACATCAAACAAAGTTTTCAACCAATTTCGTAACAAGCGATTACATTACATTACAAGCCCGAGAAGCATGCATCTTGTCGATTGCAACAGTAGATGTTTTTTTCAAACTTAAAAGTCGCATTCGACCAATCTGAAGAGTTCCATTTGTCAACGTGTATTTTGTAAATAACGATGACGTCACATCGACGTACTCGACACGTTGCAGGCGCGACGCGTTTTGATGAAGAGCCGGCTTATTGTGCGAATGAATATACTTTATTCCCAATTTTTTAACATTTCTGTTGGGGATCGG
This sequence comes from Rhyacophila brunnea, assembly GCF_057557595.1. Classification (NCBI taxonomy): domain Eukaryota; kingdom Metazoa; phylum Arthropoda; class Insecta; order Trichoptera; family Rhyacophilidae; genus Rhyacophila; species Rhyacophila brunnea. The sequence goes on along the minus strand of NW_028232904.1, from coordinate 8,348,006 downwards.
ACCCAAAGACCTCTCCCTTGTGTACCACCTGTTAATATTTCGTCACTGTTCTGGCAGAAAACACTAATTCGAAAAAATGACATATTGAGTTAGTTATACCAAAATGTTCCTTATTTCAAACTTTACCGTCTGGAAACCTTCTTAATAAATAAACTGTCATTATTTCAAAGTCATCCTTTTTACGATTACTTAATAAACTCACATGATAGACCATTTCAAACATTTTAACAACTTCAAAGTCAAATTACTCAAAACTAGTATTCTGCAGTTAGTGTGTTCTGCCAGAACAGAGACTATTTACCAGTAATTAAATATTTCAATTAAAACGGCGATGAACTATCTGCGAACAAAATGCCAATGGGTATTATACAGCGGTACTCAGTAGCAAGCAGGAAATGAACAACTCAGTTGGGGACATATTCCGCCTCTCAAAGAGAGTCCTCTACTTCTCTGGCCTCATTGAGTAAACAATGGTGGCCAATCAAGTGGAGGACTTCATTTTCCTACTCTTTAAAACCACTTGTTTACCTACTTAATTGTCGGAAATGATGTTAGCGGCTGTATTGACGAAGCGCAGTGACGTGCGATTATTTTTTATCGGCAAGTATTAATAAAATTATAATTGTCGGTGTCTAACTTATGATGACTATGATGAGATGAAAATGTATCGCCATTAAATTATCTAAGTTAGATAATTTGAAAACATTTTATACATTTACCCACTAGAAAAAATCCCGACTTTTTCTAGTGAGTATAGATATGCATGAGATGTTTTTAAATTATGTGTGTTCAATATATTATAGAATATTACATTCCTAAATCTTGTGAATTATTCTTTGAATAAAATAAATAGTTTAGTACCTACTTATTATAATGAATGAGTTGTCCTGTAGGTCCAGCAGCGATTTGATTTGACGCATATGACGTAATCGATTCGTCAGAAAATTAAAAAGAGGGTCTCGAAACAGTCGATACCAAAATGTTACGGGGTGGCAGTGCCACCTGTCAACATTATCAGTCATCTGTCAAACTATTGTTAGATTATTTATCATTTTTTTTTATTTATTTGCGTGTCAGTTTATTTTTAAAATTTCGAAATTGCGTTAAGTGTAGGTACTCGTACCTTCCTACCTATGTTGTTTCTCATATTATCCCTTACCTTATCCTGTTTCGTACTCTACTACACATTTTCAAATGTTTTTCCTCGTGCTTTACAGACAGATATCCTTATTGGTGTAAAGTATTAGAATCTTAAAAATATGCGTAGGCGCTTACTTATTTCTCACAAATTGACCATAAAATGTTTCACAAAGCAGTACAAAATTTTTGCAACTAATATCAAAGGGTCTTATAAAATAATCAATTATACCCAGGGAACTTAGAAATAATAGGAACTGAAATACCTAACGGGTAAGGAGAAGCAGGCAGCGGATCTCGAGTAAGGAAGAATACGGGATACATTTAAACACGTGTCAAGAATACGTTATACGTCGAATACTGACAACTGCTCTCGGTTTATGCATTGACACTCATTTTAATATTGGTGTATTACACACACTATTGCACGTCTATAATGCGTGGTTCATTTTCATAGGACACTTACACATTCAAAAAACCCTGCGTCAAAATGTACTGTATTAGTATATTGCCTATCTGAATTCTATTTATTGCATGTTCTGTGGTGGTGAGGTACCGAAGTATATAAACAAAACAATGACATAGGTACTCAGTCTAATCTTTAATCAATACAAAGATTACTAAGTTCCAACAACCTTCATTGGTTCTACAATTTGATTTAATTAGATCAATCGTGTGGGTCTCAGATTAATTTATATATATATAGGCCATGCAGTAGCGAAGGGTGGAGGTAGGCTGTTAAGATCCGCCATAAATAGTGCACATAAACTTTGTTAATCATACGTATTTTATTTACAGATGATGTTGGTTAGTTTTTAAAAATCAATCAAAACCCTGCCTAAACGAAATCATAATCGTTTATTATACCCCACCCCAAATGCATCTTAGATTATTCAGTTTCTGTCAATCATAGAGCAAGCTTATATACCTAGCTTGGTAGCATATAGAAGTTTGTCATGCAAACAAAAATAATATTCTACGCCACTGTGTGCATTACCCACCAACGGTGATGTAATAACACGTCGCTTAGCAACCAAACCGACGTCGGCGACGGAGAGCCTGATCGGATAAAGATAATCGGCTCAATGCAATAATATAACCTTTATGTTTTCCCTTATTTTTTTATAACACTATATTATGAGAAAAGAGAAATTATGGATATACCTATCTACTTGGCTATAAGCGCGCACACAAAGTGGTGTTTTCAGGCCCGGACCCCCAGAATGGTAAAAAAATACAATTTATGTAGGTTAATGAAATACTTCTTCTTATTCTTCGTGAAGCATGACTGAGGATCGTGACCTGGATGATTTGGCTATCGAACAGCCATCTAAACAGGTTGGTCCCACCCCATGGCCCCCACATCCTATAGTGGGTCCCCAGGACAGGATCTATAGCGGGCTCCCTACCTATCGCTAAGGTTAAAGGCAGTGTGATTTTATACAGTAGTGTTCCCCAAGTCACAAGTGGTTTCCACGGAACTCCAGGGTTAAGGGTATTCCGTGTAATTTTAGCGATTTTAAAATAAATCCAGTTGATTTATTTAGCTGTCGGCATTTAGCATATTATGAAGCAATGATCGTGACCTCCTTTTGTTGTAGGTACTCAAGAAACATGGAATCCTTCGCCATATTGGATAAAAAGTCATTTTGTAAGTCAAGAAATTTTCCCTAGAAAAGGGGAAATGGAGTAAGTCCATTCTACCATCCCCACGGTTGGTGCCCTGATTTGTAGAGTCTCATTTGAAGAGGAATGAGCTTAAAGTGATACTGAGGCTAAGAACAGGGCGCACAATCGGTAAAAGATTTGATGTCCTGTGTTGATGTGTGATGTTTTGGAGGACATTGTACTCGTACATATAACTGTACAATTAGAATTGGGTTTCGGGAATTCTCGAGAATTTTTCGAGATTTTCCATCCCGAATCTGGAGAATTGAAATTTTTAACATTTCGGGAAATCCCGGATCTCGAGATTCGGGATTTCTTTATTATCGAATATTAATTGAAAAAATGATTTTTCAATATGAAAAAAGTAGATAGAAAGCACAAAACGTTCAAAGACTGATCAGGGCATTTAACACAATAATTAAACCAACGTCGACTCAAAATGAGCGCAATTTTTCAACATCAGGGAAATTTTGTGTCTCAACAGCGTACTCGATTGACAGTCTGTGTTTTTTGAAATACCATTTTAATAAGTAATGTTTTGAACTATTTTTGTATTCCTACTTCTTAATAAAAAATAATAATATAATAATAATAAAAAATTGTAATTTTCTGTTTTTACACAGATTTTAGGATTTTTTACGGGTTTTTTTTTTAAATTTCCCGATATCTCGAGAATTCTTTTCTGGAAATTCCGAATCTCGAGATTGAGATTTTCTCGCGAAATACCCAACTCTATATTGTACAATGCCCTAAATATTATGAACGACACGGAGTAAAGCTGCGAATTGCGGATATCTTTGAGAATGTCGTTGAATTGAAAGGTGTCCTGGCGGTGGTTAAGACGGAAGAGCTTGGCAAAATTTTGAAGTTCTTTAACATAATTAGCGTGATGATCCCCTTCTAGAAGAGAAGAGGCGATATGACAGCGAATCGCAGTCAAAGCATCGGTGAAATCATAAAAAGTCAAGAAACACACAAAAAATAATTATAAAATAAAATTCTACGCGTGAATTATCATTTAATTATATCAGTCATCATATCACATCAAATTACAGTCCCTCTTGTATGCCCCACACTGTACCTACACATTGTTCCTATATCACGGTGGCCACTGGAAGACCCGTAGCCAGGGACCTCAGAAATAATGGGAACTGAAATACACAACGGGTAAGGCGATAGCAGATAACCGACTCGAGTAAGGAAGAATCCGGGTTAAACTTACACTCGTGTTAAGAATACGTTTTACGTCGAATACTAAAAACTGCTCTCGGTTTATGCATTTACGCTCATTTAATGTTGGTGTATTACACACACTATTGCACGTGCATAATGCGTGCTTCATTTTCGTAGGACACTCACACATTCAAAAGCCTGCATCAACATGCGGTGTGTTGAATATAGCCTATCGGTATTATATTTATTATCTGTTCTGTGCCCGTAGCACTTATAAATTATGGCAACTAGGTATCTGTCGCATCCACAGAACAGATAATAAATAGAATACCGATAGGCTATATTCAATACACCGCAGGCTTTTGAATGTGTGAGTGTCCTACGAAAATGAAGCACGCATTATGCACGTGCAATAGTGTGTGTAATAGATAGGTAATACACCAACATTTAATGAGCGTAAATGCATAAACCGAGAGCAGTTTTCAGTATTCGACGTAAAACGTATTCTTGACACTTGTGTAAGTTTAACACGGATTCTTCCATACTCGAATCGGTTTCCTGCTATCGCCTTACCCGTATGTCTTTCAGTTCCCATTATTTATGAGTTCCCTGGTCGCATCTAACGCTTGCTATTATTCTGACGCGGCGTGTCTAGAAGACAAAACAGTGCGTACGATACAAATGGACATGATCCTAATAATCATTACGACCGTTAAGCCATGCGCATTCGATAACCATAGCTTGCAATAACTCGTAAACAACCTAACCTTGATATTGCGCAGATTCCGATTTCTTCTACTGCGCACGAATTAGTCAAATTAGTGGGTACATCCTAAGTACATAGGGTAAATTTAATTTCTGTTGACTTTATTATTTCAGACTGCTCTTACATGAAACATATTGCATAGTTTTTTCTTGTTCGGGCTTATGTGGTAGGTAGGTACTGTATGTAATCTAAAACAATGAATATTTTTAGTTAACTACAAGTGCGATTTTCAGGAAAAAGATATTTTATGTGCGCTGGTAGGTTAGTTGTTTATCGTTGAGTGCCTCAGGCCTCTACGTCCCTAAACCGCCAGTGCAGATTTTTGAGAAAAATCTGTCATAAATCCGTGTTTGTATACCCTTATCCGAAGTCTATGTACCTACCTACATATCTAGAAAGAAAACATAATTCCACCCCTTCGATAGATTAACCCCTAAAATATTTGCACCCTTAATTCAATCGAGACAAGTGGATTAACTAACCAGATGTATCAGAAAGAGATCTTATCTACTGACTTAAGTATGTGGGGACATTAATGCATTTTTGTTTGCAAATGATATTATTTATATGAACCTAATAGAAGACACGATTTATGATTTTTTCCCCAATATTAGTGGTTTATATAATCATGCATTGTTAAATGAAATATGCCTGTCATTATTTTACCTACTTTCGTACCCAGTGGCGAAGGGTTGAAATAGACTGGTAAGATCCGCCATAAATAGTGCACATTAAACTTAAGTCAGTCATACGTAGGTGTATTTGTTTTTACAACGTTTTTCTTTGCTCGTATTATTATTTGTCCGGTACAAATCTTGCAATCGATTTTTAACTAACTTCCCGACTAGCTAGACATTTAAAACTTTTAGAATATATCAGAACACGATGCCAATGCATTTTTTAATACTTTTAGCCATCTTTAAGTAGAATTGAATTCATTTTCAGTTAATTCTGTTTTGTATGAAAAGTTATTTCGACACCATTATTGGTTGCTAAGCGGATAGTCCTAACAACTAAATTATTAATATATAGGTACGTGCGTTACTATGGAAATCAATATGAATGTCAAAATGACATTTCAGTATTATTTCTATCAAGTACAAATTTTTTTGATCATTTAAGCTAGTCAAGTCAAGTTTATATGATTCAACAGAAAATTTAAAAACGTTGTATATAAAAAGTTCTTTTTATCTTGTAATTATTATTGAACTGAGACTACAATTTGCAAATGGTGTTGGATAGTTATAAAAAGTCAATTAAACCTTGCCTGAACCAAACCATACCAATGACATTAATATGGACGAAGCATCTGGAAAAAAAATGACACTCACTTTTTTGTCGGGTCTGCCGAATGGCATAATCTGTTCTAACGCCATTACAATAAAGGTGATATTGCTATAAATTCCCGATGCTTTTTGTTGGGTCTGCCGAATGCTTCGGTTCGAACGGGTTCGCTCAAACGATCATTCATACTAGAAACACTGTTCTAACGCCATTGCAATAAAGGTGATATTGCTATAAATTCCCGATGCGTGATATCGCATAATGGATATTACGTGACGTCTACATACCTATGCAGTGCGAATGTCGCTATGAGCGAATTTACTTGCTAGCTACTGTACTGTGTGCGTCGTCCATTAATAATGTCATTGAACCATACCCATAACCCGACCAACATGTCCATGTGGCTGAGAGTTACAGGATGCAAGCCACATCCACTGAGAATGTCCGAGAATGTTCTACGAGAGGGAAGAGATGTTCAAGTCGGTCCAACGTGGTCACCACAAAGTCAAACTTTATAGTTTTAAAAAAAATTGCGTACGTGAAGATCTCTTCACATAGTTTAATACCTATGTTTGTATCATTTAGATTTACTTTTTTATTATATTTATAATTAAATTCATTTTCTTTTATGTTAGTTCTCTATGCCTTTCTCTCCCATGGCACTTTTTATTAAATTAAGTCAAATCAGTAAACTCAGTCAAAGCTCACTTAAGGCTTATACTTCAACTGAGGCATGGTCTAAAAAGATCGCGACTAAGCGATACGCGGATTGTGCAAATGACGCGAGCCGAACGAAATATAATTTGTCATTAAAATTCAAAATGCGTCCTTTTAATGTTATATTTATTATTTATTATATTCGTAATAATAATAGTACATTCATTGACATGTTTTCTTTTTCAAGTACCTACATGTTGAACGTTTTTTATTCATCTTTACACGATTTAAGAGATTTAAGTTACAAAACAAACTGCCGTGCTCACACCTCGACTGTCAGTCTCCGATTGGCGACGATTGCGACATTTCGTTCCGCCTACTGTTGAAAATTATTTGTCGTGTCACTTATGTACCTATACTCTTAAGGCTATACCTCAGCTGAGGTATGGTCTAAAAAGATCGTGACTAGGCGATGCGCGGAATGCGGGTCGCGGGTGCAAATGACGGAAGTCGAACGAAATATAATTTGTCGTAACAAACGTTCAACATGCGTCCTTTTAATGTTATGTTTATTATTATATTCGTAATAATAATAGTAAGTATATTCATTGTCATGTTTTCTTTTTTAAGTACATACCTACTTAAAGTTTTTTAGTCATCTTTACACGATTTAAGAATATTTTCATCCGACGCCATGACAAAACGAATCGACGTGCAGACGCCTCGACTATTGTTCTCCGAATGACAACGCGGCCGTAATTTCGTTCTACATACAGTTGAAAATTATTTTCCATTTCACTTATGTATGCTCGTGGCGACTTCAGTTTTGCGTCAAAAACTACTGATCACTCCAAACGTGCGACGGGGTAGTTGGTTTGGAGGGGTCATTGTTTCTGTTACAGGTACGAATTACTAATTTTAATAAAAAACTACCTAGGTGGATTATTAAAAGTTTAAGTAAAAGGTTAATTTTTTTTAATTTCTGTATCCGGTGGACATTCAAATTTACTGTCATATCGAAAAGGTCAAAAGAATCGTAAAGTTTTTTATGTCTCCATCAACATGACTTGGAAATATTTGAACAGTTGTCCGTTTTACAAATTCGAAATTAATTTCCTAATAACAAAACCATAACTCTCGAAATTATTTGAATTTATACGATTTAAATTATTTGAGTAATATTTTTGAAGATTCACAAAAACATACCATAACCAATTTATTGTTTCTTTTTAATTAATTATCTACCCACTGTTTTTACGCTTGCACACATCCTGTTTCAAATGTAGACATACATATTATTTAGTAAGTATATACTTATACATAAACGATTTTTTAAAAATTCTAGATTGGTTGGTAAGTAGTAGGGACTCCAATCCCGGGATCCCGGAATCCCGAGCTATTTTCGATACCTATGAATCAATAATAATAAGATAATTTCGGGATTGATTTTTTATCAATTTTTAGGGAAAATAAAATAAAAACGAAAATATAACAGAAAAAATACTTTTAATAACAAATAACTACATTAGAAATAAGCTGAGTTCGAATGAAGTTTGATTTATACCCATGTGTAAGTTGCCGATTCATTTTATTTTTATACATAAATTAATAAAAATGAGAAAGATTGGAAAAAAATAATGGTTCGCATTATTAACAAAGTAATTCCACCATAATCTCATACGTTTTACGGCAGTTTCATATTTGGCTGACTAATTAGATTTATGAAGCGGAAAAATCATAAGTAGGTACACCATGATTTGCTTTACTATTTTAAATCTCGCTAACCCATTCATTAAGTCTTTACTATCAGAAACAGCAATCTCTAAATTCACATTATTATTTATATTACAATATTATTTACTCCATTAAACTTATGTATTTCCAAGATTGAACGTACACAATATTAGCAATAAATGTCTTAAATAGTATAAATTATACTAGATTTATTTTTAACCGATTTTATCAATGTTATTTGTAAATATATTTTTTTTATATTAACAATGGAAAAAAATGCCAATCCCAGGACCAGGCCCGGGATCCCGGGGTTGTCAAATTGTAATCCCGAAATCCCGGGATCAGAATTTTGGCTCGGGATTGGATTCCCTAGTAAGTAGGTACGTATATATTCATAAACGATTTCTTAAAGCTAGTTTACAATAGGAAAGTTTCCGTTGACACGATGGCAGTATAATACGTGTGTTAAAATTAAACAAGGAATGTTTTGTTCATCAAAACATCATTTTATTTTTCAACATTTCCCCGTTTAGCGTTGTACACTTTTTTATGATTTTACCGAGGCATTGACTGCGACTGCTGTCATATCGCCTCTTCTCATTTGGAAGAGCTTCCGCCGATCAGGACCTCACTCCATATCTGAGAACTTCACAATTCTGCCAAGCCAGGGCATCTTTCAATTCTTCGACATTCTCAAAGATATCCGCAATTCGCAGCTGCACTCTGTTTCGTTTATATTTAGGTCATTGTACATACTGCTATAATGTACAATGTCCTCCAAAACTTCACACTCATCGCAAAGCTACGAATCTCTTCTTCTTCCCATGAGGACATAATATCTTCAAACAATTCAAATCAAATCAGTCCAGCGTTTTTCAAAAGTTGTGATCCTTTCCAAATACGATTTGACTGACTGATTTTCATGCCCTCCACAATAAATAATAATAAAAACATACATTTTTAGGTAGCTACCTACCTAATAAAACTACTAATGTAGGTGCTATATTTACTCTAGAATCACGTTATGTACCTAACCTAACCTATCCTAACATCCTTTTATAATAATTATTGAAAATGGTAATAATGACAAATAATAATGAATATTAGGGCTCTTTTGATGTTAGTTGCAGGAATTTTGTTATGTCTTGGGAAATAATTAAATAATGTACTTATTTTATTTTGTTAACTGTCAATCCATGGTGGAACTGCATTGTATTGTTGTTTTAATTTAATAAAACGCCTTTTTTTTGTAGTACCTATCTACTTATTTCACTTTTATTAGTAGTAATAATTAATTAGGTACTTTGCGAAATGCGTACGTATATAAGTAGAAACCTATTACTTAGGTACCTACTTATATTTTAAGGATTTTGATATAATTTAATAATAATTGTATGACTGATTTAAACTGTTTAGAATGTTTAGATGCCCCTTTTAGATCTTCTGATGAATCGATTGCGTCATTTGCGTCAACATAACAATCGTCGCTACCTTTAATGCATGTTATGATAAAGATGCAGGTACGTAGGTACCTACTTAAAATTGTTTATCATGTTTACGTGTTTATCCATAGGTAATCGAGAATCGTAGGTAGTTATGTCACAGGGAACACGGAATTAATGGGAACTGATATACCTAAGGGATGTGGAGAAACAGGCAACCGATCTCTAGTGTGGAAGGATATGAGATAAACTTAAACACGTGTCAAAAATACACCATTCTAAGTTTGTCCTTAGTTTTGACAACAACTGCTCTCTCGTTTATGCACTGACGCTCATTCAATAGTGGTGTATTTGAATGTTGCAACACATGCTATTGCACATCTATAATGTGTGTTTCATTGTCGTACGGCACTCACACATACAAAACCAGGGAACTCAGAAATAATGGGAACTGAAATAGGTATCTAACGGGTAAGGAGTAGCAGGCAACCGATCTCGAGTAAGGAAGAATACGGGAAAAATTTCAACACGTGTCAAGAATACGTCATACGTTGAATACCGACAATTGCTCTAGGTTTATGTATTGGCGCTCATTTAAAATTGGTGTCTTACACACATTTTCATAGGACACTCACACATTCAAAAAACCCTGCGTCAAAATTTACTGTATTGGTATATACCTACTAGATATATGGCTATCGGAATTCTATTTATTTTCAATTTATTTCTTTTTTACATGTTGTGGACATTACAAATTATAAGTTTAAGACGTTCACAACATGACATGAAACATTAGGTATTATACTTAAAGAAAAAATAAAAGTAATAAAAGGGATACAAATTAATATGTAAAATGAGAACATAATATACTTAGGTACTTAAACATAAAAAAACAGTGAAAATATACTAATAAGTACATATTATAGAAGTTCAAAGAAGTGCTAAGGATACCCTGTTTTTGATTTATAAAATAGCGTCCACCTAAACTCACTTCACGCAAGTGGAATATATCAACACCTAAAGCAATTTGGTTGAACATAGTTATCGCCCTCCCAATTGGCATTACCAGTGGCAAGTTGGTTCTGCACCTTGGGAAAATAAACAACTGATGCTCCTTATTTCTAAGATAGTTATCAGGGACACGCAGGCATGGCCACCACAAGGGGGGGGGGGGTGACTGGGATCTAGTCTAGGGGCCCGGGCTCAGTAAGGGCCCAGCGTGACGAGTCGACCGATAAGTGAGATAAACATAGGCCACAAATTCTAATGGATGCAAATAATTCAAATGGATGTAGGTACATACACCTTAATTTTACCGCATACACCATGGAAAACGCTACTGTAGCGCGTCACACTGCCTTTACCTTTAGTGATGGGTGGGGGGGCCGTCAAACATCTTAGCCTGGGGGCCCGCTTCAGGATGTGGGGGCCATGCACACAGGTCAACACTGCCCAGAATGGCAGAGTTATCCTTTATACCTCGTATATGTCGAAAAAAATACGTAGCTAAATAAAGATCTCTTTTAAATTGTAGACTGCAGTATGTAAGCATGCCTAAGAGAAAGTCAGTTGGATAAAGACACGGATAATATCCATACACAGAACAGATAATAAATAGAATACCGATATGCTATATTCAATACGCCGCTTGTTGATGCAGTGTTTTGAATGTGTGAGTGTCCTACGAAAAATGAAGCACGTATTATGCACGTGCAACGTGCAATAGTGTGTGTAATACACCAACATTATCTAAATAAGCGTAAATCAATGACATTAATATGGAAGAAGCATCTGGAAAAAAAAATGACACTCACTTTTTTGTCGGGTCTGCCGAATGGCATAATTTGTTCTAACGCCATTACAATAAAGGTGATATTGCTAATATTGCTATAAATTCCCGATGCTATAAACCGAGAGCAGTTTTCAGTATTCGACGTAAAACGTATTCTTGACACGTGTGTAAGTTTAGCCCGGATTCTTCTTCACTCGAGTCGGTTACCTGCTATCGCCTTACCCGTTATGTATTTAAGTTCCCACTATTTCTGAGTTTCCTGTATCCATCATACAACCTCAATTAAATAAGGAGTTATTAGTCTGTTCTGTGGTAGGTCATTAGTAGATAGTTACCTAAGTAGGCATTTTTTCATGCGGGTACATTAGGCGAACGTGCGTGTTTCGTAACACGAATTTATCATCTACTCACGAAAAAAATAATAAATTTGACAAAGTTAATAAAATATTTCCGTCGAATCTCGCGTGTCTGGGAGACCACGCCCGCTCGCTTTCCGATTGGCCGGCGCCGCAGCGGCTGGGCGTGGTCACACTTGACGCAATAATGTCGTAAATTTGAAATTTCATCAACATTACAGAATAAGTAAGTGCTTTTGGCTGTTGATTACATTTTACACATTGTAGCCTCTCACGAAGCTCGTAATTCGTAGCACATAAATAATAGTAGGTAGCTTACAGTGGCGAAGACTCCATACTAGGCGATTATTTAAAGCCTACCTTCTTAAGAAAAATATTTTTTAATTGCATATTGACATATTTATATACTTAATCACTTCATTATTTTATGTTATATAAAAATAATTTATTTTGTCAACGAGAGATGTCGTATATGTAGGAATGTATTACAGTATTACACAGTTTACAAAACAACTGCAAAAGTACTCGTATTAAAAAATATACCACAGCGCCGCCGTAAATAAATAATAAACGCCGCGACGTCTCGACGTAAATAAATCTCCGATTATGTGTGAAATAGTTCTGAATTTTTTTCGTATGGACTTTACGTCTCGTAACCTCAGCAAGTCTGCTAATTTGTACGAAATAAGGTAAGCTCCTATAGCAGAGCCTAAAACATTCGCGCATAATAATGTTGTCACAACTGCGCACTTTGTCCAAAATCATTAATAAATAGATAATTAAAAAAATAATTTCAACGGCGTTTAATCGAATATTAATAAATAAGTATAGATTGTTTTTATAAATAAAAATAAATTTTATCTAATGATTTTTGATGGGTATACATGTTTTGAAAAATACGTAATTTAAACACATCGCTCATTTTTATGTCGTCAATGAGTTTTTGAAGTTTCATTGAATTAGTGTGTCGTTGTCATTTACCTACTAGTGTGTACCTATTCATTAGTAGTAAATATCGTACTATTCTCGTAAGTATACCTGACAAGTGTGCTCTTTTTATCAGATCTCCACAGCCTACCTCTTTCCAAAAGTCACCCTTCGCCACTGGTAGCTTAGCAGTGACGTCCCGTGGGGGTACGCAGATTGAGCGTCGCTTGGGGGCGGCAGTTACCCAAAGAGCGGCAAATTGAGGAGAATCACTAGGTATCTATATAATATAGAAATAGCTACCTAAACTTAGTAATAACGGAAATATCTTTCCATTAAAAAAATCAGCTCACTGGTTGGAAACAAAACGTATTAATTAGGACTATAAAAGTTTAAAATGATTTTTTTGTTGGGTTCGCGATGTCTAGTTCCGTTGTCCTTGGACGTCACGTTCTTGGTGATCAGCAATGACACGTGCATACCTAATTTAAGATTTATCCAAATATGTTTGCCAGTCACTCGCGAGTTTTGGAAGTTGTCAAGTGTATTTTTAAATGTATCTACCTATCTGAAACCGTAAACTCATAATATTGTCTATTGAAACAGAAATGGCATTTAAATTAGATTTAGTGGTAGGTATATACCTACCTATATTGTTAGTAATGTATCCATACAACACATTTCTTAGATATTGGAGTCAAAAAAATGTGGCGGCATTTTGGCACTGTCTAGGAGGGGGGGCATTTTGTCTAGGGACGTCACTGTAGCTTAGGTACCTACCTTCTAGGCGTCTATACTGGACTGGAATCATTCTACAGGGCCACCATGGGCGATTCGCAAGACGTGTATCATTAGTAGAGATTGTTTGCTATAAATATACAATACCTATGTCACTGTATCGTTTACTAAACAACTCCATTATCTGCGCATCTATTCTATACACAAGACTGCTATCGGTTGTTAGCTATCTATTTTCATAATATCTATGTTTGTATCGATTGTACATCTACCTAATAATAAATTATTACAATAAGTTAGCCGTCTAAAGTATAAACACTCTAAACAGTCAAAACTGTCTATCTCACTCTAAAATATAGCACAGCCAAGAGAGGTGCTGATAAAACATAGCACTTATTATAACATTTTTTTCGACTATGTCCGATCCTAATATGATCATATGGGCATCCATAGGGTGGAGGTTTGTATTAACAGATTTTGTTTTTACGGGAAATGAATGTCAACCACTTTCTCAACCTATTAGGTGCATACCCTGGCTCAAACACAAATTGAAAATCAAATATATGTAGGTACTTGCCAGACCCAGGATTCGAACCTGAGACCTACGACGCCACAGGCCGACGCTTAAGCCACGCACCCATCGTGGATTACAATAAGTTATAATACCTACTTCAATAAGAAAATATGAAAAACTAGTCTCGATAGCTGCCGATAGCGGCCGATAGCAGTCTTGTGTATAGAATAGATGCGCTGAAGTCTCTTATAAGCAGTGATGCCAACCTTACTATAATTATAGTACAATACTATACCTAATTTAAATTCCGCGAAAAATGTAAAATACTATAATTTTATGCCAAATATACCAAAATACTATAATTTTAAAGGATTCAAGACGAAAAATGTTCCTGTACTATATATTTTTCAGAAATACTATAATTTTTATGCCTTTGTCCTATAATCAGCATAGAAAAAGATGGCAACACTGCTTATAAGAGGTTCTTATCATCAAAATTTTCATGAAAAGTCTTAGAACACGCAATGTAGCAAGTTATTATTTCCTTTAGAAATTTCCATAAAAAATAAAGAGATAGGCAGTAGTGGCGTAGACAGAACAAATTAAACAAATTTTAATTAGCAATTCTGACACACAAACATTTATACTTGCCATTGAGGATTTTAATAATTCCTTGTGCTTATTTAAATACTTTCTCATAATATATTATTTGAATACTTACCAATGAGTATTTTTTTACATGTTGTAGATTTTAAATTATTCCCAACGTTTAATAAACTACTTTTATGAAGATACTTCATATTTTTGCGTATTTAGGTATACTTACCGAATAATTAGAAGCCCCTTTTATATTGTCTCTAACAGGTTGGGTAGGTAGTAGAGGTGAGTTGGAAATACTGTCACCAGTTTGTGTACCCATGTATCGGATGAAACTACCCATACTCAGTACCTACGTGTGGCCCAACAAACTTGTTCCAAAAAACTTGTGATAATATCATCGCGAGTTTCGCTGGCTAGTTGGTAGACTTTCAATACTATTGACATTAAATGCGCGCGAGCGAGATAGTACTCGAATACCTATGTTAATTTATTAGACTATGCATGCGAATGATATTATTTTATGTATCAACAATAGGTCATGAATTTTCTGTAGCAGCATATTATTCCCTCCGAAATGTGGTGAAGTGACTGAGGTGACGTAGTTTACAATAAAAAAAATCATTGTTATTCATTTTATGTTAACAAGAATATTATAACATAACATAAACACAACTCATAAATTTAAAATGTATTTAAAATTTTATAATAAATGGAACATTTCGAAAAGCCCAGCTCAGTGTATTTTTAGCGATTCTATTGAAGCCGATATTTCAAATAATATGGAGTTAAGTTTTAGTTCCAGTTTAGTATGAGACTAATGTCGCATACGCAAGCCAAACGCTCTATATAGTATTCCAAATGCTAGTAAGTATTTTGGAACAATTTTTGATACTAAGTATTTTTTTAAACTGGTATCGACCAGTTTCTCCACCTCTAGTAGGTAGTAGGATGTATAGCAGTTCAATGTGTTCGGTAGATGTAGATATACCCATTAATCCAAATGCTCAATCTCTCAAGGACTTGAAACATTACATCTTATTACAAGAGTACAATAATGCCGAGTGCATTTTCACACAATGCGAAGTCATTAGTCGGCCTTTTGTGCGCGATCTCGTATTCAATACAAAACACAATGGCCGGCGGCTTCATCAAACGGGCAATTTTCCGATTCAACGGCCTATCGCTGCAGTAGTTATTTTATTCCCACCGTAATCACGTGCTTCGATCTGTGTTTTTGTTGATATGTCGGCAGCGCAGTGAATTAATGTTTCATCGGGCGAGTGTGGAGTTATGATTATTACCTATAACTTATTATAATATCTACTGTAACTAGGGATTCCAGTCCCGGGATTCCGAGCTATTTTCGATACCTATGAATCCCGGGATCGACAAACATGTTGGGGTCATCACTGTGGTGTTCGATGTGTGGGTTATGTTCTAGTATCTGTCGCCCCCAAGCGACGCTCGATCTGCCTACCCCGACGAGATGTCACTGCGGCGCCTACTATGTTACGGGCGCTGACATAAATTATATAATTATTATACAATTTGTCTATATGGTAATTATTTAGGGTGGAATGCAACTTATTAAAACGTTTTAAAATTTTAGGTTACACTGATAAGTGCCTACTCCATCGGTGCTTCCGATAGAAGGTATAGACTCGTGTCAATGCCTGAAGCCACAAGTACACAAGGTAAACCGCATCAATATAATTACAACATAAAAAGAACTTTTTATATACAACGTTTTTAAATTTTCTGTTGAATTATTATGCTCAATATGCTCAAACTTGTAGGTACTTGATATGAAGTTAATAAAAAACAAACAAACAAAATATATAATACTGAAATATCATTTTGACATGTCATTTTGATTTCCATAGTAACCCACGTATATATTAATAATTTTGTTGCTAGGACCACCCCCTTAGCAACCAATAATAGTCTTTTACTTTTTACGAATTTTTCTGAAATAACTTTTCATACAAAACAGAATTAACTGAATTATGGTGTTGAGGATGATGATGAAGAAATCGAAGATGTATGCAGGAGCGAGTTTTATTAACAGCGTAACGATCTGTACAATAGTATAAGTACAATGACAGTACATAATATTATCTACTGAGATAGTTACGAGCCAGGTACCTACTTAGATTCGAGTGACATTTTGATAAATCATTATTCGTTATTTATACAGTCAAAAGTAATACATAAACATTGTATTCCCGTACATAATTATATTGAACGAGTCAGCGGTTTAAATTCGAGTAGCTTGTGAATTTTATTTATTATTACAGTCATAACATAATTATGATACTATGGGAAAGGATTATTCGACTAATTTTCCATTGCGACACCGTATTTCAATCGCCAATCAATCTGCTGATCCAGCTAAACAGAGAACTTGTTTACCGTTATATGAGTCGCTGATAAATTATTATTGCGGTCGAATAATTTGATACATTAAAAAATAGATATTTGATCACTAATATACTGACAGCTACAAACATGATCCCGAAACTTTCGGGATTGATTTTTTTATCAACTTTCATGGAAAACAAAATAAAAACGAAAATATAACAAAGAAAAAATACTTTTAATAACTACATTAGAAATAAACTGAGTTTGAATGAAGTTTGATTTATACTCATTTGTGTAAGTTGCCCATTCATTTTATTTTTTCCCATAAATTAATAAAAATGGAAAAATTGGAAAAAAAACAATGCTTCGCACTATTAACAGAGTAGTTCCACCGTGATCTCATACGTTTAACGGCAAATTTCATATTTGGCTGACTAATTAGATTTATGGAGCGGAAAGGCCATAAGTACACTATGATTTGCTTTACTATTTTAAATCTCGCTAACCCATTCTTTAAGTCTTTACTATCAGAAACAGCAATCTCATATTAAATTCACATTATTATTTATATTACAATATTATTTACTACATTAAACTTATGTATTTCCAAGATTGAACGTAGGTAGGTATACAATATTAACAATAAATGTCATAAGTAGTATCTATAAATTATACAAGATTTATTTATGACCGACTTTATCAATGTTATTTGTAAATATAAAAATTTTATATTAACAATTGAAAAAAATGCCAATCCCGGGATTGTCAAATTGTAATCCCGAAATTCCGGGATCAGAATTTTGGCTCAGGATTGGATTCCCTGACTGTAACTGTGTTCCAGTTTATATCAAACTATCTGGGTATCTAGGTACCTACATAAAAATATAAATATCTATCAGAGGCGAAGACTCCATACTAGGCGATTGTTTAAAGCCTACCCCAATAAAAATAAAAATTATCTACATTATATTTGTAACAGAGTCATCCAGTGACGTGCCATGCGGGTAGGCAACACACATACAGACTCCTCCAAACCAAAACACCCTGCACCACACTGCAGGTCTTAATCGAGTGTATCACGAGGCCTTACGTATGGTGTGAAGTATCAGTGGATTTTTTTCGCCTGGGAATGTCTCATGAGCAGATAACCAAGACTAAGATCACCACGCACTCAAGTGCGTTTTGACTGACTTTACCATCGACTTATTATAATAAAAAGTGCAAAAGGGAGATGAGCACGGTGAACTAAAAAAAATAACCTATAATTACATAATTTCAGATATTTTATAGATAGAAGAATATTTTTTATAGATTATGGTTTGGTGTAGGCAGGGCTTAATGAATTTGAAAAAACTCACCAACATCGTCTGTAATACCTGTACCTACCTATTCTTGATTTAACGAAAACTAATCAGAATGTATGATTAGGCAGGGTTTAATTGAATTTAAAAAAAAACTAACCAGTACCACCTGCAAATTGTATTCTTAGTTCAATGAAAATAAATAAGTATGATTGACAAAGTTTAGTGTGCACTAATTATGTCGAATCTTAACAGCCGACCTTCACCCCTCACCACCAAGAAATATAAATAAATTATAAAATATTGTTTGTATAGATATGTAGATAGGTAGGTACTTACTGTATGCACAACGTGTCAATTTATTGAATTGACTACTGCAAAAGCAACCACCATCTATAGTTATTTAAAGTTTATAATCACCATTAATTTATAATTATTAAATTTATATTGTGCAAATTTTATACTTTTACCTTCTTCTTATTGTGCCATCCCCTAGCGGAGGTCGGCCACCATCGAGGCAATCTTATCTTTGTCGTTTGCCACCCGGAACAGTCCGGTGGACAAAGGTTCTTAAGGATTCTTAAGTTCTTAAGGTTCTTAAGCCGCGAAATGCGGCGCCGTCCTCTGCTACGCTTCCCATTGACTTTCCTTGAATGACAAGTTGGGGAATGCTGTATTTTTGTCCTCTCGTAATGTGGCCGAATTTTGAGGATGCGTCTATACAGCCATATCTCGAAAGCTTCAAGTCTTTTACCATAGAGATCCGAGGACGTTCCTTACAGGAAGACTGTAAGTGACATTGTGTACAAGACCGCATTTGCGGCATGGCAGGCGAGGTGGACCGCCTCCCCCAAGGGGCGGCACACTTACCGTTTTTTTCCAGACGTATTCTGCAGGCACCAAACTAGAAGACTCCAACCTTCGCACTGGATTAGCCAGTTCCTCACCGGCCATGGCAACTTCGCCGCCAGACTCCACGAGTTTGGCTTGATAGTAGATGGGCCGGGTTGTACCTGCGGGCATGACCACCAAGATGTTGAACACATCCTCTGGGATTGCCCGCTTATGGAATTCGAACGAGCGGAGCTGTTTGCCAGGGTCCGTCCTCACACGGGCCCAATTGGTCATGGAGATCTGGTAGCAACCGAGGCCAACTTTGCGGCATTTGAGAAATTTGCAGCGTTGATGGGGAGCGGGATAGTCCCGACTCTTCTGTAGACTCATCCATTTCAATTCGTGACACTCAGTATGCGGGTACACAAAGCGCTTAACGTCAGCGGACAGCAGAGCCAGTCCAAAAACAAACATTTTCTTTCTTAACTTTCTTCTTTCAGCACTACGGTGCATGGTTGCAGCATCAGTCCCGTGCGGCTCCGTCTCGGGACGGAATGAGCACTTAAAATCACTTCTTTCAGACACGTTTAAAGCGTCATAGAAAGCGGCCGTGCATATCCACGGTTGTGCATATATGACGGGTGGTGGTGGGCACTTTAACGTGTATGTCAATTAAATAATATTTTAATAATTACCTATCGGAGTTTTTAAAAAATGGTAACACTTTCGATTGCTGCAAGCTACGTTGCCTACTAACTTAGCTGTCTGTCATTAGGTACATTCTGATATAATATGTATCTACGTATAGGTATACCTATGGCTTTTGTCAGTATTTTGATTTAACGCAAAGTCAATATCCTATGCATACGAGCACGAGCCTTATTAGGTATATAACTAAATATCTGCATCCTACATCTTGAGTTTCGAAATTTCACGAAGTTGGGATGGACGACTTTTCACCGGGAACGTTTTAATTAAGTTTGTATGAATATTTACGAGGCGCGAACCGCTCGCTGATAATAACAATTCGGATGAAAATAATAAATAATGATGCTCGCGGTGTAGCATCTCGAAGGCACCAGCACCAACCGACTTCCGACGAGGCAGTTAATCATCCTTATTCTGCCTGTTTTACTGGAGCAATTAAAAAGCGACGCGACGCCATGTTTTTGTAATGAGAGAATGCTTGACACTTTGCGGAACGGATACCTAGTAGTTAGTTAGTTACTTGATAGAGATCCATCGATTACCCACTTATATCATTTGCTATAAGTTGGAAATCTTTGATTATGGTTGGATTTAAAACAAACAGGGGCGTACTCGTACCATAGGCAGTAACGTCCCTAGAAAAGGTGCCGTCCTTAAGCAGACTTCGAATGGCGTCCCTTTTCATTTCTTGTTTCAAATTGTCTGCAAAATCGTTAGGTTAGGTTATTTTAAAAAGTTACTTACATGTAGGTAAATTGTACGTAAAATATTTCACCGTGGCACAGTTCGCCGTGAGCTTTCTTATCGTTAAGATATGATCGTATACTATCGTAGCTGTCAGTATATTATTGATCAAATATCTATTTTTGTATCAAATTATTCGACCGCAATAATATATTCCCAGGACTCATATTCTAGTAAACAACTTATTACATGTATCAGCAGATTGGATAGCGATATGAAAAACGTTATCGCAATGGAAAATTAATACTAATATCCATTCCCATGGTATCATATTATATTATGACTGTAATAATAAATAAAATTCACAGCTACTCATATTTAAACCGCTAACTCGTTCAATATAATTATGTACCGGAATATAATGTTTAGGTATTACTTTCGACTGTATAAATTACGAATACTGATTTATCAAAATGTCACTCGAATATACGTTGCCAGTCTGTTGCCATCGCAGTCTCTATATCGTTTCGCCCAACTTCTGATTGTACCGAGATGCGGACCTTGGATCCGTACCTATCATAAGCTCAGTATTGTAACATAACTGCTGTAACATACTATTGTACCAACCGTTGCGCCCAATAAAACTCGCTCCTGCATACATCTTCGACAGGGAACTCAGAAATAATGGGAACTGAAATACCCAACGGGTAAGGCGATAGCAGGTAACCGTCTCGAGTAAGGAAGAATCCGGGTTAAACTTACACACGTGTCAAGAATACGTTGTACCTACGTCTAATACTGAAAACTGCTCTCGGTTTATGCATTTACGCTCATTTAATGTTGGTGTATTACACACACTATTGCACGTGCATAATGCGTGCTTCATTTTCGTAGGATACTCACACATTCAAAAACCCTGCTTCAACGTGCGGCGTATTGAATATAAACTTGTCGTATTATACATGCAAAGCGACGCTCAATCTGCCTACCCCCACGGGACGTCACTGAATATAATTCTTTTCGTCTGGACAGAGTGGATGGTAAGCAACGTGTTATCTAAAAGTATATGCATTATACAGTTACCTACCTAATTCTGTTATCATGAATTCGCTGCGAACATCTAAATTTACAACACGCTAAAAAGTACAGAGCATAACTTAATTTACAACCAATTTTAGCGTAACGAGGAAATGTTAAGATGCCATTAATTATGAGAGGAATGATTTACAACGCGGTGTGGTACGCATTTTCATACGCGAAGCAACTGCAATGTTAGTTACACTCTTAATAAGTGTATTCATTACTAGTTATACTACATAACTCTAAGTAGATATTTAAATAATAAAAATAACTTTTTATATACTTACCACGTTTTTAAATTTTCTGTTGAATCATACTTGACAATTCTATGTATTAATAATTTAGGACAAATAAGGCCAAATAATAAATATTGTCAACAATTCATTTTTTGGTACTGTTCGGTTATCAGGAATACAGCGGAAAACACATTTTGAAAATAGCCGATAAACTGGATTATTTGTTAGTTTGGGTTAGTTAAGGTTAGGTTAGGTTTGGTTAGGTTAACCTAACAAATAATCCGGTTTATCGGCTGTTTTCAAAATGTGTTTTCCGCTGTGTTCCTGATAACCGAACAGTACCCATTTTTTTTGCTATCTTGCAACAAACAAACAAATATAGAATACTGAAATGTCATTTTGATTTCCATAGTAACGCACGTATATATTAATAATTTGGTAGCTAGGACCATCCCCTTAGCAACCAATAATAGTGGATTGGATTACGGATTTCTTCCGAAATAACTTTTCATACAAAACAGAATTAACTGAAAATGAAGTATTAAAAGAATGCATTGGCATCGTGTTCTGATATATTATAAAAGTTTCAAAAATGTCAAGCTAGTCAGGAATTTAGTTAAAAATCGATTGCAAGATTTGTACTGGATAAACAACCACCGGACAAACAAGAATACGAGCTAAGAAAAACGTGGTAATAAATAGAGTATGTAGGTACATAGCAGTGGCTAAGAGTGTATGTAGGCTGTTGAGATCAGGCATAAATAGTGCACACTAAAGTTTGTCAGTCATCATAGTACGTATTTGTTTTCATTGAACTAAGATTAGTTAGTTAGTTTTTAAAATTCAATTATTAAACACTGCCATTAAATTATAATTATATAATTTTGGATATTTTATAGATAGAAGAATATTTTTTAACCATTATGGTTTAGTTTAGGCAGGTTTTAATGAAAGTATAAAAATTAACCAACATCCTCTGTAATTAATATATATTTTAATTCAATGAAGCAAAATAAGTAGGTACATATATGTCTGAAAAGATGTGTACTATTTTTGTCGTCGGATCGCTAATACTAGGTAACTGTTATGGTTGGGTTAGGCAGGGTTTAATTGTTTTTTTTTAAACTGAACATCACTATCTGCAACTTGTAGTCTTATTTAAATGAAAACGAATACGTACGACTGACAAGGTTCAGTGTGCACTATTTATGTAAGTTCTTAACAGCCTACCTCCACCATTCGCCACTGCTACATAAATGTACCTACAATTAGCGAATGCTACATACTAGGCTATTATTTAAAAACATACCTTCTTAAAAAAAATATTTGCATTAACGAATTAAAAATAATAATTACGTCATTCGGTATTTTATATTCTACAAAAATAATATAATTTACCAATGAATACGTTTGATTTGCGCACGCCGCTCACGCACCGCCGAACGCTGTCCACTCAGGCCGTAGATATACTTAGTTATATCTGCAGGCCAGTTGTTTACAGTTAGAATCAAAAGTGCTGAATGTCTGGGAAAGGGGAAAGTATCTGGAAAACGCGTTATTCCGTGGTTCAAACAACGAGAAGCTATACCTAAGCAATAGGCGGAGTAAACGTAAAGTCAGTGGCAACAGTAAAAACATATTATCATGTAAGTATGAACATTTTTTCGAAATGGACCCCCCCAAAAAATACCGTGTACGTATGCAGTTCGCCGTACTTATTATCACATTTCACCGTGAAATTTTGTATCGGAAATGTATGGCCGTATCCATCCAACCTCTTTGGATTGTATAGTACTGACATAAAATTCATGTCTAAATAAAACACGGTTCTTGTTATTTTACACTTTACAGGAAGCCAGAAGCGAACTAATTTTGAAAATAGCCGATATATTGGATTATTTGTTAGGTTAGGTTTTCATTCTCGAATTCATGAATTTTACCAAAATTAGCTATGATCATTGAATTAATGTTTATATTGAATCTAATTAAATTGGAGACCGTATAGTATATGGTCATCTCTTTCCGATAAGAAAGCTAACGGCCAACTGTGCCACGGTGAATTAATGTTTTACGTACAATTTTCACGTGTATTATGGCTACGCGACCACCCTTCGTTATACCTACATACATGCAGTCCAGTTGTTTATGGTTAGACTCAAAGTGCTGAATGTCTGGGAATGAGGCGTGTATCTGGAAAATGCTGTAGGTATTCAGTAGTTGAAACAACGAGAAGCTGTTAGCAGTAGGCGGAGTAAATGTAAAGTATTGTAAAGTGTAAAGTGGCACCAGTAAAAATATATAAGGTATGTTAGTATACTTTTTCGAAATGGATCCCCCCCCCAAAAAACAGTTTTCTGTGAGCTCGTCTGCCGTTAAGGGCGGACGTGCTCAGCGTGGGTCAAGATGGAGCTTTTATTCCATTTTAAAAGCATGATCCTGGACATTCCTTAAACGTTGTAGATAATCTATCTATATAATTTTGAAGCCTTATTATCCTTTATATTTATTTTAAACATTTGATGACTGCATAAAGTATTTTTATTACATAAAATAGTATTCTTTTAAACCTCTCGCTCTAATGTTTTAGAATGTAGTCGTATTTCAGTACATAGATGTGCAGTGGTGTTAAGAATTTTTACGTTTATTAATTTTAAACGCATTTATAAAACCATCAGTATAATTTATGTCGACATTATTATAGTGAAATATTTACGATAAAAAAAATAGGTATATTGATAATCTCTGTGATCCCAAATTTGACAAGAATTAGGCATTTTATTATTCAAAAAATGGGCGAAATTAACACATTTGAAGATAATTCTAAAGATACTAATTATAAGCTATATTTTTGACCATTCAAGTGTGATATACATTCTACGAATAATGATTGCTTTATAATAATTATTGACCTAATAATAAGGTAGTATTTTTTTAAAATACGCCATTTCTTTTGGCATTCCCCAGTAGTTAAGCTACAACATACGGCCGTAGCCATAAGTTGACAGACTAAAACTGAAGTAAGGAGTAAGAACATGTTAACGCGCGTGTTTGAACATGTACCGTTTAAAAAAAAGATTTTTTTTTCGGTTAGGTTAGGTTAATAAATATAAAGGATAATAAGACTTCAAAATCATATAAATAGATTATCTACAACGTTTAAGGAATGTCCAGGATCATGCTTTGAAAATAGAATAAAAGCTCCATTTTGACCCACGCTGAGCACGTCCGCCCTTAATTCATACATTTATACGTTTTTAACAAACTACAATAATATAAAATAAAAACCTCACATTATTTTAAAGTTTTGAACATTGTACAACGAAAAACTTACGTAGGCACATAAATATATATCACCCCCCATATCTTCTGTTGTCAGTCGTGTTTCCTATTAATTAATTTTATTCGTCTTCCCCAGGGCTTGGGCGTAATTGGGAATTTTTAAATGAATTATTATTTAATTTTCCCTTGCCGCGGGCCGGATTAGGGTCGCGGCCGCGTAAGCAAGGCTTCCACTCCCTCCCTTTCGGTTCGCTCGGGGCGGCTTTTAACACGTCTTCTTCTGGGTTTTGCGGTGGAAAATCGGATGCGGCTTCTTTAAACAAATTGAGCGATTCACCCCCGGGCATGACAGTCACTGTCTTCTCATTGATTTGTTTACTTAGGACTTAAGGAAGGAAAATAATATCTTTATCAACAGGGAACTCAGAAAGGGAACTGAAATACCAAACGGGTAAGGAGAAGCAGGCAACCGATCTCGAGTAAGGAAGAATACAGAACAAATTTAAACACGTGTCAAGAATACGTCATACGTCGAATACCTAGTGACAACTGCTCTTGGTTTATGCATTGACGTTCATTTAATATTGGCGTACGTATTACACACACTATTGCACGTCTATAGTGCGTGGTTCATTTTCGTATGACACTCACATTCAAAACCCTACTTCAAAATTTACTATTTTGGTATATATACCTAGCCTATCGGAATTATATTTATTATATTCTGTTCTATGTTTAGCAGAGAACAAATAATTATTATATAGAATTCCAATAGGCTATATTTTAAAGCAGGATTTCGTATATGTGAATGTAGTATGGAAATGAACAACACACTGTAGACATGCATTAGTTAGTGTGTGTTGCAACCTTTAATTAAATAGGTACACCAATATTAAATTAGCGTCAGCGCATAAACCGAGTGCAGTTTTCAGAACGAAGTACAGGTGTATTCTTGACACATGTTTAAGTTTATCCCATATTATTCCACACTCGAGATCGGTTGCCTGTTACTCCACACCCGTTAGGTATTTCAGTTTCCAGCAGTAAATATTATTGAATTATTGATTAAATATAAATGAGGAACGCCGTGGTGCACAGATCTATAAATTTACGTAATTTGATGCTTTTTATAATAAAATTATGTCTACAACGATCAGGAAAAATATTTAAATTAATATCTATCTATTAGTAATTTTTTTGTTTATTACGAAGAAGAAAAGGAGTCATACCCCCTAAAAACTATTCTGTTTTGTCATGTAACCATAGACGGTAACCGGGCAAAACAGAACAGTGAAAAAACAGAACAACGATAGATATAACTATGACCTATGGCCCACGGTGGCCGCGCGGCATAAGCGTTGGACTATCATGCCGTGGGTCGCAGGTTCGAATCCTGGGTCTGGCAAGTACACATGTTGTTTTTCAATATGTGTGTGAGTCAGGGTATGGACCTAATAGGTTGAGCAAGTGGCTGACATCCATTTCTCGTAAAAACAAAATCTGTTAATACAAACCTTTACTCTGTGGAGGCCCATATGATCCTATTAGGATCGGACATGGTCGAAGAAGAAGAGAAGATGACCTTTCAGGAAAAATATTAATTTAATATTGAAATTGTCCTATCTTTATTATTATATTATATTATATTTTTTATAGCACAGATTTTCAATACGCTATAATAAATCAAATTATATACCTAATTTCTGCATTTCTAATCGCTAGAAAGCCTCAAATAAACGAGACTTAACTCGGTGTTGCCGGCAAGCTTAGGATATCTCATCATAATCGATATAATATGTTCAAAATGATTGGGTGACTAGGTACAACGAAATAATGACTTAACCTAACCTAACCTAAATAGATGATTTATCGAAAATTAACGTTTCATTTTCCCCTTGGTTGCTCTGTTTTGTCACTGTTCTGTTTTGTCATGTTCTCTTTTGTCATTATCTGTTTTGTCATGTTCTGTTTTGTCCGGTTACCCTAAAAAGAGACAACAAAGTAGGTAATTTATAACGTCCCGTATCTACTTTTTTTTTTTTTTTTTAAATATCTTCTACGTAAGTACTTATAACTTTTCATACTCGAAAATGTTGTAAATGACATAAAAATCTTGTATTTTTCCTAAAAAAATACAACAATGAGAGAAAAATAATAAAAAAACGCTCATGATAGCGTGTCGACAGTCTAAAATATTATGTTCATGTTTTCCATTGTGTAGTTAGTAGGTACCTAGTTGTAGGCTTATTGTGTAGTTTTATGTTGTATTTCCCCAAGCTGTAGTTACATATATTATATATGTGTGAGCTCATATATTTATAGTTAGCGATGTTTTTCTATAGAGAGAGGCTCTTAGAATATATGGAGCAATATGTTGAACTCCCGTGGATAGTACAATATAAGTTTTACGCGTCCCCTTCGTAGTTTCGATGGTTCTCAAACTTATTTTATCTCGTTCACCAAAAATGTTTCACATCAACTTAAAATACAAACCGTAGGTACTATTTCTAGAGTCTGCATTCTATAAACTGGCGTACACGTCATACGGAAAGCATTGTGCCATCGCATTCAACTGTTGCAAGTTTTCAATGGGAGGGAACGAGATGGATGCTGAAGCGGGGGGGGGGGGGGGACCGCACTCCAGCTTATAGAAGACAGACTCTAGTCAGATCTTTAAATTAATTGATAATCACGCAGATTGCTTACAATTCTGCCCTGCTAAATAAAAAGACACTGTTTTAGTTGTAATGGAATGAGAACCCAAGTTTTAAAGTACGTTTTTTTCTAATAGGTAGGTGGGTATTATGTAAAATTATTGGGTTGTTTTTACATAATATCTAAATATAAACTGTCTATTTAGAGGTAATGTCAAAACAACCTGATAATAATACGTCGCTGTAGGATTGGTTTCCCGAATAGACCAAATGTTCAGAAGACGAAAAACAAATTTCATAATCCTATATTTAAATACATGGAGATATTTAAATTGTTATTTTTACAGCATATGAATGATGTATTCATTGCCATTACAAAGTAATTTAAAAAAAGGGATGGTTCTCGTCCAATTAGATAAAAAAAAACATTCTGCATTAAGAGGTCGATTTCGACAAAAACGGATATTCGGGAAACCAATCCTATAGCGACGAATAGTTTACATATTATTATGTATAAGTAAAAAGGACGCTTAAAACTTGGTCAAGTTTTTTCACATCAACGTAATATACAAAAGTAGGTACAACCAATTTCGGGTCGGCCACTATTGTCCGGTGGCCCAACACATGCTCAAATAGAACTGTTTTGTTCTCTTGGCTCTGTAGGGTCAATACCCTACCATCCAGCATGACTTGGCAGGAAACCATTAATTTATAACTACAATGTACGAGTATCTTGCAACATAATATCGTTAAAATTGCAAAACAAGCGATTTATGCGAGTCAATCAAATTTCAACAGAAAGCTAATTTAGCAAAAATAATTCAATAATTTAATTAATCAATAATATCGCAAATTAATAAATAATGCTATTTAAGTTTGCTATGATATGCACAAAAGTTGTTTGTATGAAAATCAATCTTAAATTATCATTAAAACTGCATAATTGTTCGAATTAAAAACAATTATTTATATTTTACGAAACGAATCATGCATTACACAATAAAGCATGATTATCAAAATATTCAAGTACCTAGTTGGTAGCAGCATTTTCTATTGTATCGAATCACTATAAAACACTCAGTAGAAGAAATCAACATAGTCTTTCAGTCATCAAAGGTTGAACCGTAAGGTTATCGCGTTAAGTGTGAAAAATTGAGAATTTATCTCTCATATAAATTTTAAGGGTGTCCGGCAAGGCGACATGATCTTACCCAAATTATTCGCAGCTACTACTACTTAGTATGAATCCCATCAACACAGAATACAAACTAGGAGTCGAACCCTTGAAACACAGCTCAAAAATACGTGACCTGGGTGTCATAATGGATAATAAGATGAATTTTAACGCACATATTAATGAAACTATTAATAAAGCATTAAAATTACTAGGTTTTATTCTTCGGATCTCTAAACCATTCAGATCACCTGATGTTCTGAAGGTACTTTACTTCTCATATGTTAGATCCATAGTTGAGTTTGCTTCTGTCGTGTGGAATCCACAGTATGTTACATACATAAATCGTCTCAAAGCGATACAAAAGCGATTTCGTAAGCACGTTAATTTTAAAGCTTTCTGTTATGATTTAACTAATTCTATTTCGACCACTGCAACTTTTATGGTACCATCTTTGAAAGTCGACGGTCTATATCTGATCAATATTTTCTTTTTAAAATTATCAATGGTTTTGTTGACTCGCCAAACCTACTCGAAAGGGTGGGTTTCCATTGTCCATCAAGATTTACGCGAAACCAAACTTTGTACCATATCAGTCGTAGCGATTCTAATTATGCACAAAACTCTTTTATTCGGCGCTCTTGTTTAAATTATAGTAGGTATGTATTTCTCCACCATTGATTCTTTTAATAATTCACCTGTTTCATTTAAACGCGCTATCTCCAAAATTTTGTATAAATAGATATATACCTATGCTTTTATATATATTATGTAAGTATATTTTTTTTATGATACTTTATTTTGTATATAATTTAATTATTCATTATTCTTCCTCATTTTTCTCATGTAATTTATTTATATTTTTGTTATTCTTACTCTCTATCTTGTTAGACTTAACTATATTGTAATATTGTATACATGGAAACTTTGCTGGCTGCAATAACTTTTCATTATTATATTTTAAATTTTTGTAATCAATATGTAACTGTTTGTTTCCTTAATAAATAAATAAAATAATACTCTGGAAGATCTTTTCAAGTGATTTGACTGGAAGAACAGTGGACTCGCCATTAACAGCAAAGACCTCAGTCACCTGCATTTTGCATATGATATCGTTGTATTTACAAACAAACCAGAAGATCTTCAGAACAAGTTTTAAGATAAATCTCTCAAAGACAAAAGTAATGATAAACTGCTTTTCTGAACAAAAAGAAATCGTCATTACATTAATGGCACTAAAAAAACAGAACCAAACTGGCATGGAGTGCTTTTGGGCGACTGAATAGTATCTTCAAAAGTGACCTCCCACCGTGTGTTAAGTGTAAAGTGTTCAATCATTGTGTGCTACCAACGCTCACGTATGCATGTTAAACATGGACTCTTAATATATATATATATATATATATATATAATGTAAGAGAAATTTAAAAAAATATAAGAAGCGCAATGTGGCATAGAAAGGTGCTTATAGGGAATAACGCGTAAAAATCATAAAATAAACGAATGAATAAGGAAGTAGACAAGAGTAAGCGATGTAATAGAGGTCACTTAGGAGATGAAATGGCAATGGTCCAGACATGTTGCTCGGCGAGTGGACAACCGCTGGAAAAATGTTGTCATACAGTGGTACCCAAGGTTCACTAAACATCCACAGTGATGCCCTAAAACCCGCTGGATAGACGAGTTCATAAAGTTCGGTGGATGTACGTGGCAGCAAATAACTAGGGAACGAGAAGAGTGGATAGAAGTAGGAGAGGCCTCCATCCATCAGTGGATCGACCCCGGCTGATGACATGGACAAAAACTTGCAGCATACAGAATTTATTATTATTACCATGAATTTTTATCACCGAGTGAACGATTTTGCATAGTTTGACATTCGCTGCCGATATTTATTTAACAAAGGCGCTGTGAGGCCTTTTACAAAAACTCAGTGAAAATTTCGTTACTGCAACTTACTTATGGTGAAGTGAGTTTATTAAATTTCACTCCAGACTCCGAATATCGCGAGACAAAACAACAACGCACCATAAACTACTTGGTAGAGGTTTCATCGCAAGTACACTTGACGTTTATGAGCATAGACAATATTACTAAGCATATATCTATATTGCCAACGCAGAATGGGGAAGTAGGTAGTAGGTAATCAGTGGCGAAGGGTGGATGTAGTTTGTTAAGATCCGACGTAAATAGTAGGTACACATTAAATTTTGTCAGTCAAACGTATTTTGATTTCGTTCTATAAATTGCAGATAGTGGTTAATTTTGAAAATTCAATTAATTAAAACATACATAACTTTAGATATTTTATACTTACCTATACCTAAGATAAGAATATTTGCCATTTGGTACTATTCGGTTATCAGGAATACAGCGGAAAATACATTTTGAAAATAGCCGACAAACTGGATTATTTGTTAGGTTAACCTAACCAAACCTAACCTAACCTAACCTAACCCAACCTAACCTAACCTAAACTAACCCAAACTAACAAATAATCCAGTATATCAGGTATTTTCAAAATGTTTTTTACGCTGTATTCCTCATAACCGAACAGTACCGAATAATTTTTATCGATTATAGTTTGGTTTAGGCAGGGCTTACTGAATTTAAATGACCCAACAATAATATGTGTAATATGCATTCTTAATCCAACGAAAACAAATAAGTATGAATGAAAAAGTGTGCACAATTTTGTTGTATCGTCCAAAGTATACCAAAACTATTATGGTTTGGTTTAGTCAGGTTTTAATTATTTTTTATAAAACTAACAAACACTATCTGCATTTTGTGGGCTTAGTTCAATGAAAACAAAAATACGTTCTAATGTCAATGTTTAGAGTGCACTATTTATGTCAGGTCTTAACAGCCTACCTCCACCCTTCGTCGCTGCAGGATACCTAATGTATTGTCATTTAATTTTTTACCTTGGCTGACAGTTTGTATTACACTATATCAGCTGAATAATTATTTATATTATTTACATAAAAAAACAACATTTTTAGGGCCAATCGTCTTTCATCGCTCTGCAGAGTCGAGTCGGCATCAGCGCGGTTGCATTGTTTGTGAACAAACCGTCGAAAAATAATAATATAATCTAACATCTCATTTGACATGACCTCCGACAATGAGGAGTGGAAGTGACAAAGGGGGCGCTTCGCGGGGGCCCCGCGCTCGGGAGCCCGGGGGGCCTTTTGCCGGCGCTGCCCTTCGATTCAATAACGCAGGAAGCTACCGCCAACCGTCGCAGTTGATTCAATCATATGAAAATTATTTTTGTTTGTGCTTATTTGGCTTGATTATGACTTTTAACAATAAAGAAACTGTTAAATATATCAGAATATATCTAACTTTCAGCCACCAGCAGTGGCGAAGGGTGGATGTAGGCTGTTGAGATCAGCCATAAATAGTGCACAATAAACTTTATCAATCACGTATTTATTTTCATTGAAATAAGACGACAATTTACATAATATAGTGTTGCTTAGTTTCAAGATTTAATTATACTTTTATTTTGTTAACTGTCAATTCATGGTGGAACTGCATTGTATTGTTGTTTTTATTTAATAAAACGCATTTTTTTGTAGTACTTATTCCACTTTCAATCAAATGATTAGGACCGGTTTCGTCCGCCGCAGAGGGACATTATGTGTCCCTCATGTGAAAATGTCCCTCTGAGGCGGATGAAACCGGTCCTAATCTATTGATTAAAAGTGGAATAAGTACTACAAAAAAATTGCGTTTTAATAAATAAAAACAACAATTTAATTATACCCTACGAAAACCAACCCTTAATAGATAATACTCAAAAAATAAGTATCTAACATTATGCAAATAAATCATACATAAACCCTGGATATTTTTATGATATAATAATATTTTTTATCACATTTTTACTAGCTCATATTCTTGTTTATCCAGTACAAATTTTTTCTTGTTTGTTATAGATAAAAAATTATATTCTATCTACAAAATATCAAAAGTTATGTATGATTTAATTGCATAATTTAAAATATTTTATAGATAGATGAGTATTTTTATATGGCTTGGTTTCGCAGGGCTTGGTTGTATTTGAAAACCAACCAATACAGTCTGTAAGTTGTAGTATTGTTTCAATGAAAACAAATGTGTATGACTGACAAAGTTTAGTGTGCACTATTTATGACTGATTTTAATAGCCTACCTCTACCCTTCGCCACTGTGATATAGTGTACTTAATAAAAACTGCCACGGTAACAAATTAAATTACAATGCAGTAGGTCTCATGTGAATAATAAAATTATTCGAAGTACTTAGCTATAGTTACTTTGGATTATTTCGTAAACATGCATCTATCTGCAAAACAGTTTTTATCGAAATTAGTAGGCGTTTGTCTGTGACACAGAATACGAACCTGCAGTGACGTCCCTAGACAAAATGCCGCCCCTAGGCAGCGCCAAAATTCCGCCACATTTTTTACGGAGTATTTTTTATCATCCTTTCATCTCCAATATCTATGAAATGTGTTGTATGGATACATTATTAACAACATAATAATATACCATCACTAAATTTAATTTAAATGCAATCTCTGCTTCAATAGACAATATTGCGATTCCACGGTTTCAGATACATTTAAAAATACACCTGACAACTTCCAAAACTCGCGAGTGACTGGCAAACATTTTACACAAAATTAAATATGTACTTACTACCTACCTACCTAATAGGTTACCTATTCTTTTCTTTCGACCATGTCCGATCCTAATAGGATCATATGGGCCTCCACAGAGTAGAGGTTTGTATTAACAGATTTTGTTTTTTACGAGAAATGGATGTCAGCCACTTGCTCAACTTATTAAGTCCATACTCTGACTCATACACAAATTGAAAAAACAACATGTGTACTTGTCAGACCCAGGGTTCGAACCTGGGACCCACGACTCAATAGGCCAACGCTTAACCCCGCGGCCATCGTGGTAGCCGTGGATACCTAATTCAAATATAATTCGCAAATCTGCACGTGCCATTGCTGTTCACTAAGGACGTGACGTCCAAGGACAACGGAAGTAAACTAGACATCGCGAAGTCAACAAAAATTATAGTCATATTAAAACTTTTGTAGTAGCTAATTGTCCAACCAGTGAGTTGAATTTTTTAATGGAAATTTTCCGTTATTACTAAGCTTAGGTACAGTTGTTTCTATATATACCCAATGATTATCCTCGATTTGCCGCCCCCAAGCGACGCTCAATCTGCCTAACCCCACGGGACGTCACTGCGAACCTGCAATGCGAAGTCATCTGTAGCTAACTTAATTAATTAATAGAACATTGATCAGTTTTTTTGCATCAGTTTCATACATTAAAACATTTAAAAATAGCTTGTAGTCAGCGGCGATTTTCAAATATGCTCAATAAAAGAATGTTACATTCTTAAATGTTGTGAATTACTCGTTAAAGAAAAAAAAATATATCACATGACAAACGCGCTCAACTATAATTCAACAAAGTTAAAATTATTGACATCCCGTGAGAATAGGCAGATCATGCGTTGCTAATAGGCAGCAATTTTTGTGCAAAAATTGCGAATATTATATACCTACCTTCATTTTTTATAGTAGATTTCGTGGACGTGATTTTTTATCGTAAGAGTCCCCAAAATCTGTCAATGCATCAAGCCTTCTCCATATTTAAAAAAAATATAAGATGGAGAAAGATTTTTTCGACGACTTTGGCTTTATAATATATTGCCAGATTGATAACAATCACCCTATTGTTATCTTAATTTGAACCTACACGCTTATCGAGTATCTACATACCTATTTCATTAAAATCTTATATTCATGTAAGTAGATAGGTACCTACTTAGGTAGGCAATTACATACATTTGTAATTATGAAGCATATAGGTATAAAAAATGCGTGATATCGTAATTATTAGTCCAAGGCGTTTTGAAATAACAATACAAATAATGAACAATAGATTTCAGTCTATAATTACAACAAGCCCCCTCTTAAAATGCAACAAGTCCAGTAGCAAAAACATTCCCACACTTGTCAAAAAGTCAGAATAAAATAAAACTCTTAAGAAAGCCCGAGTTCAGTTATATTTCTTTTAGAATAATCGAAATTCATTGTGATAAGTCGCACGTATTATTCTCCGTTTGCCCTAAATACAGTCATTAGCAGTCGCTGGAAATCACAGGTTAAAATCATTGACAAATACAATATCTACGGGGCACTAATAATAATGCACAATAAAATACGACATTACAACAAAAGAACATATTTATTCCCCCCCTTTTTTTTTAAATTTTTTGACGTTTCTCAAAAGGAGGGTTTTCGTTCTTCGTTGAGTGACTGGCTATGAAAAGTCACATTATTTAGCGATCGCCGTTTCGATGTGCGAAAAAAAGAACGAAGCGGATTTAATGGAACGCGAATTTATTTGAAATTTGAAACCGACCGGAAGTGAGTAAGTAGAATCGACCGCGCTTTTTCTTGCTGGGAGCATTGTTCTGTTTGCTGTTAGCGTTCTATTGTCTCTGATTATAATATATCGAAGGGATGAAGATTTTCGACTATTCAAAATAGGTAGGTAGGTATTGAATAATTACAGATAACCGATGAAAGTAAAGAAATGTTAGTTATCTACAAGGGTGGATTGGTGACTTGAGACCGTTCCGGGAAAATTGCTACACTGCTCCGTGCTCCTGCTCCGAGCTCCGCTCCAATGCTCTGGGTAAAACCATAAAATTATTGAATTATACAGCAATATGAAAAAAAATGCATATGTAAGTGTTTCTCATAATTTCGTGTGTTTTTTTTAAAATTATGTTGATCTCGATTTCACGGAACAAATGCTCAACTATCATCCAACTCAGTGACGTTCCGTGGGGGTAGGCAGATTGAGCGTCGCTTGGGGGCGGCAGTTACTCGAAGGGCGGCAAATCGAGGATAATCATTAGGTATATATAGAAATAAGTACCTAAACTTAGTAATGACGGAAATATCTTTCAATTAAAAAAATCAGCTCACTGGTTGGAAACAAAATGTATTTGTAATTAACATGAAGGTTTAACAGGACTATATTTTTTGTCGGGTTCGCGATGTCCAGTTTACTTTCTTTGTCCTTGGACGTCACGTCCTTGATGAGCAGGAATGATACGTGTAGATTTTCGAATTATATTTAAATTATAGGTAGAAACAACCTTACCTAATCAATTATACAAATATTTTTGCCAGTCACTCGTGATTTTTATGTTTTTGAAACCGTGGCCTCGTAATTTTGTCTATTGAAGTAGAGATGAAATTTAAATTATATGCAGTGGTATATAGGGATTCCAATCCCGGGATCCCGAGCTATTTTCGATACCTATGAATCCCGGGATTGATAAACATAATCCCGGGATTTCGGGATTGATTTTTTTTATCAATTTTGTGGAAAATAAAATAAAAGCGAAAATAAAACAGAAAAAATACTTTTAATAAAAAATAACTACATTAGAAATAAATTGAGTTTGAATGAAGTTTGATTTATACCCATGTGTAGGTTGCCGATTCATTTTATTTTTTCACATAAATTATTAAAAATGAGAAAGATTGGAAAAAAACAATGCTTCGCACTTTTTTATTACAATTTTTTGTAATACTTAATTAAAATTTATATTACAATATTATTTACTCCATTAAACTTGTGTATTTCCAAGATTGAACGTATACAATATTAACAATAAATGTCTTAAATAGTATAAATTATACTAGATTTATTTTTGACCGATTTTATCAATGTTATTTGTAAATATAAATTTTTTATATATTAACAATGGAAAATATGCTAATCCCGGGATTGTCAAATCGTAATCCCGAAATCCCGGGATCAGAATTTTGGCTCGGGATTGGATTCCCTAGTGGTATATATTTTGTTAGTAATGTATCCATATAACACATTTCTTAGATATTGGAGCCATGAAAGGATGATAAAAAATACTGCATAAAAATGCGACGTCATTTTGTCTAGGGATGTCACTGATCCAACTATGTTAAGATCAGTGACATCTCGTGAGAGCAAGAATATCATGCGTTGCTAAGAAACCAATGGATAAGAAAGCAGACAAGAGTACCTACGCGATGTGATAGAAGTCGCTAAGCAGATGAAATGGCAATGGGCCATACAGTGCTACCCAAGGGGTATAAAATGCCCAGAGTGATGCCCTAAAATCCGCTGGATAGACGAGCTAATAAAGTTCGGTGGTTATACGTGGCAGCAAAAAACTAGGGACCGAGAAGAGTGGAGAGATCTAGAGGAAGCCTTCATCCAGGAATGAATCGACGATATTAATCTTATTAAGAGCTTACATAAGTGAAACGGCAAATAATTTTCAGCTGTATGTAGAACGAAATTACGGCCGCGTTGTCATTCGGAAAGCGATAGTCGAGGCGTCTGCACGTCGATTCGTTTTGTCATGGCGTCGGATGAAAATATTCTTAAATCGTGTAAAAATGACTAAAAAACTTTACGTATGTAGTTAAAAAAAAACATGTCAATAAATATACTATTATTATTATGAATATAATAATACACATAACATAAAAAGGACGCATGTTGAACTTTTATGACAAACTACCTATATTTCGTCATTTGCACCCGCGACCCGCATTCCGCGCATCGCCTAGTCACGATCTTTTTAGACCATGCCTCAGCTGAGGTATAGCCTTAACAGCCACGCATCCATGAATCGCACGCCACTGATACCTAACTAGATATATATACCTAAACAACGTTAGGTAAGATTTTCAGCATCTCTCTGCAACCGATGTCGACATTTTTTTTAACTTTATGAAGATTATAAAAAAAGAAATTAAAAGTTTTTTTCTAAACACGTAATTCAAAAATACGACCATTTAAAATATACCTAACCCCATGGTGAAGATAATCTATTATATTATTGAATTTAACCGTTTAAAATTAGGCAATTTTAATAGGTACCGTTTGAATCAAAATACCGTAAATCTCTTGGCCAAAATATATTGAAAAAAAACACACTTAGCACATTTTTCACTTCATTCAACTTTTTATAAAACTTTTTAATCGTAATTTTTGTTGATGCAGATTGTAAAAGGAATTTATAACATTAAAATTGGAAATTATATCTACCAAAGATGTATGAAATCTTTTCTATTAATACTTAGGTATACGTTTTATAACTTTACACTATTTTGCACTTTTTACAACACTGATACGCATGGCTCCCACATCCTGAAGCGGGCCCCTAGGCTAGGATATTTGAGGACCCCCCTACCTATCGCTAAAGATAAAGGCAGTATGATACTCTACATGTCTACAGTAGCGTTTTCCAAATGGTGTACGCGGTAAAATTAATGTGTACCCATGTTTAGTGTTTTTTTGTATATTTGAATTCATCTATTTGAACTATGGAGTTGTCGTGTATCGATACACAATCAAAAATTGTATCGTACAACCACATAATTTAAAATAATACTAATATAGAAGATAAATAGCGCCGCAGGCGACTTTTTTTTACTATTCGAGAGAATTTGTGATGTGTATTTAAATCACTTATCTGGTCGATTCGCCACGCCGGGCCCTTCCTGAGCCCGGACCCAGGCTAGAGCCCTGTCAGCCCCCCCTTTGTGGGGGCAATGCTGATACGCCTCTTTGCTTGATTACCTCGCATAAAATTAGATCAAATGATATTCGATTGTATTGAATTAAGGCTATACCTACTTCACTTGAGGCATGATCTAAAAAGATCGTGGCTATGCGA
Organism: Rhyacophila brunnea; assembly: GCF_057557595.1. Lineage (NCBI taxonomy): Eukaryota > Metazoa > Arthropoda > Insecta > Trichoptera > Rhyacophilidae > Rhyacophila > Rhyacophila brunnea. Next base: position 8,309,139 of record NW_028232904.1, on the reverse strand, counting down.
TGCGCGGATTGTGCAAATGACGCGTGCCGAACGAAATATAATTTGTCATAAAAATCCAACATGCGTCCATTTAATGTTATGTTTATTGTTATATTACTAATAATAATAGTGTATTCATTGACATATTTTCTTTTTTAAGTAGGTACATACGTAAAGTCTTTTAGTCATCTTTACACGACTTAAGAATATTTTCATCCGACGCCATGACAAAACAAATCAACGTGCAGACAGCTCGACTGTCGGTCTTCGATTGGCGACTAGTGAGAAATTTCGTCGCACCTAAACCCTGCTTAAATCAAACCATAATAGTTTAGGTAGGTATGCTATGGGCGATCCGACAAAAATAGTGCACACTTTTCTGTCATACTTATTTGTTTTCGTTGAATAAAGAATATGTACATATTATTACATGTGGTGTTGGCTAGTTTTTTTAAATTCATTAAGCCCTGCCTAAAGCAAACCATAAACCATGTATGGTATAATGACATAATTTTAGATATTTTGTATGTAAAAGAATATTTTTTGACTATTATCTACTACGGCTTGAAATAGGCAGGGTTTAATTGAATTTAAAAAAAAAACTGACAAACACCATTTACGCATTGTACCTAGTCTTTTTTTTCGACCATGTCCGATCCTGATAAGATCATATGGGCCTCCACAGAGTAGAGGTTTGTATTAACAGATTCAATTTGTGTGTGAGTCAGGGTATGGACCTTAGACTATAGATACATCTATGATCTAGACGCCACCCATTGCATTGCTAAATGAAGCTGCAAAGTAACACTAGGTCAGTGATATTAAAATATATAATAATACACAAATAAATTATCACGAACATGTTTCAACTACCTATGAAACGTAATACCCTCTTCTTGCTTATTAGTACGGCTATCACATTTTAATACAAGACACAGAACCATCTTTTCTACTTAATTAAATAAAAATATTTACCACTGACTTTATGTTTAACACAAAAAATATCAATTTTAGCAACACGCGCTCGCAGGTTATCGACGCATAGTTGAGCAACAAACTAAGATTTGGCGGCGACACCACATCAAATCATCTCACACATCTGTAAACCTTTTGTCTTACTCTAGCGCGTGTCGCAGAGATTATAAGGGTGCGGAATACTTTCTCACTCGCACTTATGCATCGTTTTTGTTCAGGCGTTGGTATGGACCTAATAGGTTGAGCAAATGGCTGACATCCATTTATCGTAAAAAAACAAATTGTAGTCTTAGTTCAATTAAAAAAAAGTTTGACTGACAATGTTTAGTATATATACACTATTTATCAGTGGCGAAGGGTGACTTTTGGAAAGAGGTAGGCTGTGTAGAAAGCACACCTGATAGATATATTTACGGGTAATAAGAAGATAATCCGGCATTATTACTGATGAATAGGTACACAAAAATCGATGAAATTTCAAAAACTCACTGATGGTATAAAATGTAGCAATTCATTTGAATTATTTATTTTCCTAAACATTTATAAACGCAAGATACCAATTTATAATTTAACCCGTAAAACTAGACACTTTAAAATACTTCTATATTTAAAATACAGACGTATGTACAATATCAGATTTCAACTGACATAACTGACTGAATAAATTGTCTTAATCTATGAATGAACTAACTGATAAACAAAAATCACGTGATAAATTATTTTATATTTTTATCAACAATCAATATTTATATGTGATTGAATCCCATAGAAATTATTTTTTAAATTATCTTATTAATTATTTTGAATAAATGTGCACTTACGTAATATGTAAGCGCTTCTTAAATAGCTTACCGTTTTGTATGGGCCGCCGCAGACGTCTTGAAATTATGAGAAACAAACTTAATATAAAAAAAACTTTCGATTCACACGAACATAATCCATACAATATGTGAAGCGAAACGAGATGTAGCCTATTTTTTTTAAACTTTCCAGACATGCCATAAATAGTGCTTAATGAAATAGGGGAAAAGATCGTAAAATTATTATGACAATTATACGATAGATGTCATTGGGCATATTTAATATATTATGTGATTATATTATTTAATATGGCAATATAAAATGAAAAAATATTTTTCTTAAGAAGGTAGGCTTTAAATAATCGTATGGAGTCTTCGCCACTGCTATTTATGTCGGATATTAACAGCCAACCCCTACCCCTCGACACTGGTACCTATAATAGTAGATAGTAGGTACCTACTATGAAAATATAGCAATTTTACATTGGCTCAATTAGTCAATTTCATAAATAAAACTATTAAATGTGCGGACTGCAGATAATAGGTATTTATTTACTTAAATAATAAGTTAAGATTAGTGCCATACGTTGGAAGAATGAAATAGAATATATATGATGGAAAATCTTGCCGCTCAATACTGGGAGTCAACGTCAATTTGTAGGTAACATTGATCACTGTCTGAGTGTGTGTCGTTATGCTTTAAGTTTGGAATAATCGATCGACTCCGTCCAACAGGGAATCTTCGCAACTGGTATCTATCTACTTAATATTCGATTTCTATTAAATTCATCTGGCGCCGAAAAAACAATGAGCCATGAATCAAACACGCGGCCATTAAAAAATATATTGTTTGATTGAAAATTTTTGAAGGTGAATTATTAAACGTCATATGGAGAATGATAGATGTCTCGTGGGTTTAATATACCGCGCATCATTTGTTTAGTCCATCGAGCAGTTAATATCCATTAGATGAGGGAGTCCCTCAAACAGTGGCGCGGGAGGAATTTGCAAAGGCGCCTACACGCGTGCGTACTAAACAGTGGAGGGTTACATGTAAGTTGTACATATGCAGTTCATCGTAGGACACTAATTATTCGTGCGCCGCAGTACGTGAAACATGAGTTCGTATAACATTTTATCAAATGACGAGTTCTTCGTTGAAGATTTCACCGTGGAATACATTTGTACGTATTTTACAAAATGCGGCGATAGTTTGCAAATAGTACTGTTCGGGTTCAAATTAGATTAACCCTAACCTAACCTAGTAAAGACATCTCATAAAATTCGCCACTTGTTGTAGCATACGTACAAATATACTCCACGGTGAAATGTTCAACGAAGAACTCGTCATTTGATTAAATGTTACACGAAATCATGTTTCACGTACTGCAGCGCACGAATATGTGTCCTGCGGTGAACTGTTTACGTACAATTCCGGATACGACAGTGGAGTGGGTAGAGGTAGGCTCTTATGATCCAACATAAATAGTGCACAGTAAACTTTTTCAGTTTTACTTATTAGTTATCATTGAACAAAGAATACAAACTGCAGATGGTGCTAGTTAGTTTTGAATATTGAATTAAATCCTGCCTTATCCCAACCATAATAATTTAGGTATGCTATGGGCGATCCGACAAAAAATAGTTTATACTTTTCCAGTCATACTTTTTTTGTTTTTGTTGATTTAAGAATATATATTACAGGTGGTGTTAGTTAGTATTTTTAATTCATTAAACCCTATCTAAACCAAATCGTAATAGATAAAAAATATTCTTTAATCTATAAAATATCTAAAATTATGCAATTGAATCATACATAACTTTAGATATTTTATAGATAATATAATATTTTTTGTCTATTGTAGTTTCGCCCACGGTGGCCGCGCGGCATAAGCGTTGGACTACAAAGCCGTGGGTCCCAGGTTCGAATCCTGGGTCTGGCAAGTACAAAAATTGTTTTTCAATTTGTGTGTGTCAGGGTATGGACCTAATAGGTTGAGCAAGTGGCTGACATCCATTTCTCTAAAAAACAAAATCTGTCAATACAAACCACCACTCTGTGGAGGCCCATATGATCCTATCAGGATCGGACATGGTCGAAAAAAAAAATGTAGTTTTGGTTTATGCAGGGCTTATTGAATTAAAAAAAATGAATCAACAGCATGTCTAATAATATAAGACACGTCGTTGATTTTTTTTTTTAAATTCATTATGTATTCTTATTCCAACGAAAACAAATAAGTATGCATGAAAATGTGTGCTCAATTCTGTCGTATCGCCCAAAGTATACCAATAGTATTATGGTTTGGTTGGGCAGGGCTTAATTGATTTTTAAAAACTTACCAATACCATCTGTAAATTGTAGTCATAGTTCAATAAAAACAAATACGTATGACTAACAAATTTTAATGTGCACTATATTTATGGCAGGTCTTAACAGCCTAGCTCTACCCTTCGTTACTGATATTGACATATTTCTGATGTTGTTATAGGTATATTGAATATCGAAGCATAGTTTATTATTAACCCTTGCCATTGGGTGTGTCCTTTTTAGTCAAAATCACATTAAAAAGCCACATTTTATTATTATGATGTTTGCCAGGACGTCTAGAATTCAAATCCCAACCGTAGGCCTGAGAGATGGACGCTGTAGCAATTACTACAAACTACACCATCAGTATTCGTTATTCGTTATCCGTTGTGCACAAAATATTATATTAAGCCATTTAGTAACAAGTTTTATCCACCGGCAGGTAGACGCCTACTCAGGAGGTTCTCAATTCGAAACCGTTTGACATGCGAAGGTTTTCGATAATAAATTATATACATAGACTGGATGTATTTAATCATGCAAAGAAATTATTTATAGTGTTATATAAACAAAGTTGAATACTCTTAAGATCTGCATGTAGGCTATATATTACTGTCAATATTTATAAATATTAAATACATATGTATATATAGAAACTTCTTAAAACCTACCCATACCAATAGATAGTAAGTATCTAATTTGTTATGAGTTTTAAATATACAGCTTTCATTTTAATTCCAGTAAAAAATGGGGAGCTTCGTACCAGGGAACTCAGAAATAATGGGGACTGAAATACCTAACGGGTAAAGAGTAACAGATAACCGGTCTCGAGTAAGAAGACCCCGGAATAAACTTTAACACATGTCAAGAATACGTCACACGTCGAATACTGACAACTGCTCTCGGTTTATGCATTGACGCTCATCTAATATTGGTGTATTACACACAGTATTGCACGTGCATGATGCGTGCTTCATTTTCTGTGCTTCGTACTTAATCATCATTAGGTACCTCACCTTTGCGGAGAAGATTTTAATTAGGGATTACAATACCGGTAATTTAAAAAAACGCGATCCCGGTATTCATAGATACCGAAATACCGATTTTAAAAATCATGTACTTATATAAAAATAAAAACATCATACCTAGGTATATAACAGTGGCGAGGGGTGGAGGTAGGCTGTTAAGATTCGACATAAATAATAAATTAATAGTACACACTAAACTTTGTCAGTCATACTTATTGTTTTCATTGAACTAAGATGACAATTTGCAGATGGTGCTGATTAGTTTTTAGAATTCAATTATACCTTGCCAAATCATAATAGTTTAAGGGGGGACATGCTCGTCGAAGGTTAAAATTGAGTTTTTATTGTATTTTCAAACCGTGATCCTGGAGACTTCTTGAACGTTGTAGATAATCTATTTATATAATTTTGAAGCCTTATTATCCTTTATACTTATTTTAAACATTTGATGACTGCATAAAGTATTTTTGTTACATAAAATAGTATTCTTTTAAACCTCTCGCTCTAATGTTTTAGAATATAGTCATATTTCGGTACATAACTGTGCAGTGGTGTTAAGATTTTTTACGTTTATTAATTTTTAAACGCATTTATGAAACCATTAGTATAATTTATTACGAGATAATTTTTGTAAAATATTCACGATAAAAAATTATATTGATAATCTCTGTGATCCCAAATTTGACAAGAATTAGGCATTTTATTATTCAAAAAATCGGCAAGATTAACACATTTGAAGATGATCCTAAAGATACTTAATAAAAGCTATGTCTTTGACCATTCAAGTGTGATAAACATATTATGAATAATGATAGCTTTATAATAATTATTGACCTAAGAATAAGGTAGTGTTTTTTTGAAATACGCCATTTCTTTTGTCATTCCCCAGTGATTAAGCTACAACATACGGCCGTAGCCATAAGTTGACAAACTATAATTAAAGTAGGGAGTAAAATGATATTGACGCGCGTGTTTGAACATGTACCGTTTAAAAAAAAATAAAAAAAATTCGGTTAAGTACATGTTCAAACACGCGCGTTAACATAATTTTACTCCCTATTTTAATTATAGTTTGTCAACTTATGGCTACGGCCGTATGTTGTAGCTTAATCACTGGGGAATGACAAAAGAAATGGCGTATTTCAAAAAAACACTACCTTATTCTTAGGTCAATAATTATTATAAAGCAATCATTATTCATAAAATGTTTATCACACTTGAATGGTCAAAGATATAGCTTATAATAAGTATCTTTAGGATCATCTTCAAATGTGTTAATCTTGCCGATTTTTTGAATAATAAAATGCCTAATTCTTGTCAAATTTGGGATCACAGAGATTATCAATATAATTTTTTATCGTGAATATTTTACAAAAATTATCTCGTAATAAATTATACCAATGGTTTCATAAATGCGTTTAAAAATTAATAAACGTAAAAAATCTTAACACCACTGCACAGTTATGTACCGAAATATGACTATATTCTAAAACATTAGAGCGAGAGGTTTAAAAGAATACTATTTTATGTAACAAAAATACTTTATGCAGTCATCAAATGTTTAAAATAACTATAAAGGATAATAAGGCTTCAAAATTATATAAATAGATTATATACAACATTTAAGGAGTGTCCAGGATCATGGTTTGAAAATACAATAAAAACTCAATTTTGACCTCCGACGAGCACGTGGGCCGTTAAGTATAACAAAAATAGTGCATATAATTATGTTCAGTCGTAAGTACTTATTTGTTTTCGTTGAATAAAGAAACCATATTACAGACGGTGTTACTTCTTTTTTTTAATTCATTAAGACCTGCCGAAACCAAACCATAATCGATAAAAAATATTTGGTACTGTTCGGTTAAAGCGGATACAGCGGAAAACGCATTTTGAAAATAGCCGATAAACTGGATTATTTGTTAGGTTAACCTAACCAAACCTAACCTAACCTAACCTAAACTAACCCAAACTAACAAATAATCCAGTTTATCGGCTATTTTCAAAATGCGTTTTCCGCTGTATCCGCTTTAACCGAACAGTACCAAATATTTTTCTATCTACAAAATATCTACAATTTTATTATGCATGGTTGAAATGCATACTTTTAGATATTTTATAGATAAACGAATATCTTTGACTATTATTTACTATGGCCTGGATTAGGAGGGCTTAATTGGATTTTTTAAACTAACCAACACTATTTACATATTTTAGTCTTAGTTCAATGGAAACAAATACGTTTAACCGATAATGTTTAGTGTGCAATATTTATGCCGGATATTAACAGCTTACTTCCACCCTTCGCCACTGCTATATAATATTTGATTCATATATCTATACCTAAATATATACAGTATCCAAGTCTATCAAATTTTCTACTAACACATGCAAACAAAGACTTTTTGAATTCTAATGGATTTAAGTTTTGTACTATCGAGTGTATTTACCTTTTGGTGAGTGTACACAGTGCCTAAATATGCCGAAAGACGAAACCCGGGTCGCAAACAACGACTCAAATAGAATAGAACAAAACTTAAATCCATTAGAATTTAAATTCAAATTCTATCATGTACCTTCTGTCGATAGTATTAAAGACTTTTTGTATGTGCTATTTTTCCTTGAAATCTAAGCATTATCTGTTTCATTGTATACAACTGCTGGTGCTTCCACAGACAACGCCTATCTACCTTTGCGTATATTGTGTAATGGTTAAAGCACAGTGGTTTCAGCTCGGGTAGCCTGCTGGATAAGAATGCCAACTAATAATGCTTTAATTTTTTAAGGCAACTTCTACTCCCGGTTGGGCACTACTTTTTTGTAAAAAAAATCTAATTTAAGTTCTTAAAATATTGTTGTAGATAAGGAGATTTCGCCACTGCTTCATCGCCTACAAAAATACATGAGAGCGCTAGGAATGATCCGCTGGAGAATCAGAATGCAGAACCTGTCAGAGGTGACACCAGGGTATACTGCCAGAGAAGAATAAGGTATAAAACAGATCCATATTATCCATTTTTTATTTATTTGGCACGAACGGAATTTATGTAGGTGCTGACACACCCAAAAGCCATCACAGTTCATTCATTCATCTGTGGATAACCGGCTCGGGATGATCACAAAGAAATACTCCATATTTCATCAATAATTCATTCATCGGTACTTACCTACCCACTAGAATAACCGTTCATTGAAGTTTTAGATCGTGCTGTGTACCTACATTTTTATTTTTATAACAACCCTTCAAAAGTCAACAATGTATGCATGCAATGAAATCACTTAGGGGAAGTTGAGAAAAGCTACGAATGTAGTTGAGTTAAATAAACATTACCTTTGCAAAAGCTTAGTAATTCATTTGTATATGTGAAATATTAAAGAATTAAAGTATAGGCAGAATTAATTTTACAAAACTAACCAACACCTTATTACGTAAGACTGAAAAAGTTTACACTATTTTTGCCGGATCACCCATAGCAAACACATCAGTGGTGAAGGGTGGAGGTAGGCTGTTAAGATCCGACATACGTAGTACCTACACACTTAACTTTGTCAATCATAAGTATTTATTTTCAATAAACTAAGACCGCAATTTGCAGATAGTGTTGGTTAGTTTTTAAATGTCAATTAACCCTTGCCTTAACCAAACAACAATAGTTTTGGTATGCTATGGGCAATCGGACATAAGCAGTGCATACTTTTTTAGTCATACTTATTAGTTTTCTTTGAATTATGAATAGAAACATATTACCTATATTATTATATATGGTTTTGGTTAAGTTTTTAAAATTCATTAAACCCTGCCTAACCAAACCGTAATTAACAAAAAATATTCTTATAGGTAGGTCTCTATAAAATATCTAAAATCATGTATGGTTTAATGGCATAATTTTAGATATTTTATTATGGCTTGGATTAGGCAGGGTTTGATTGACTTTTAAAAACTAACAAACACTATCTTCATACACATTGTAGTTTTAGTGCAATGAAGACAAAGTTTAGTATGCACTGTTTATATCAGATCTTAACAGCCTACCTCCACCCTTCGCCACTGATACACATACTATATGGTCTGGTTTAGGCAGGGCTTAATTGAATTTTAAAAACTAATCAGCACCATCTGCAATTTGTATTCTTATTTAAATGAAAACAAAATATATTATGTTCCTATGACCTATACGTTTATCCTGGATACAGCGGGAAACACATTTTGAAAATACCCAATATACCTACTGGATTGTTTGTTAGTTTGGGTTATTTTAGGTTAGGTTAGGTTATGCTAACAAATTATCCAGTATATCGGCTATTTTCACAATTTGTTTGTCGCTGTATGCAGGTAACCGACATGTACCTGTATTATGTATGGCTGAGTCTGACAAAGTTTAGTAGATATGCACTATTCATGTAAAATTTTAATAGCCTACGTCCACCCCTCGCCACTGGTGGAAATTCACGAGTCACTATGGAGACATTCAAAATACGAAACAGAAGAATTTCTTAATATAAAGAAACAATTTTTCTGCATTTGATTTGAGTTTTACTGCATATCGGTTATATTTTCATTTTTATTTGAATGTTCAACAGAACTTCCTTTGTCTTCACATTGCGACGAGGCATCCCGCTGTTCTACAATGCAAATTATAACCCTTCGCAGCGCCTCTTTTCACTTCCGAACAATACTTTCCTCTTTCTACATCTTCTTCATTGTGCAGGCTTGCCTGTGCGCAATGCTAAAAGTGGTGAAGCCTTTGTAATAAAGGTGAACATATTGGCGTCAGACCCCTCGAATAACTTTTGACTTAAAAACACTACAAAGTTCAAGCGATCATGATTATTATATGAAGAATTAAATACGGCTAAGTCATTCAAATAGATTTTAGCACGGGCTATTATTCATTTTATAAATAGGTACACCATTTTTTTTTCAAATATTATATGTACTTAGCAATGGCGAAGGGTGGGGGTAGGCTGTTAAGATTCGACATTAATATTGCACACTAAACTTTGTCAGTCATACTCATTTGTTTCCATTAAACTAAGAATAGGTACAATTCTTAGACTATAGATACATCTAGACGCCACCCATTGCATTGCTAAATGATACAATTAGTCGCAGATGGTTTTTAGTAGTAGTTAGTTAGTTAAAATTCAATGAAACCCTGCCTAAACCAAACCATAATAGTTTAGATAGGTACCTATGGTATGGGCGATCCTAAACCTGCCTAAACCAAAACATAGTAGATAAAAAATATTTTTCTATCTATAAAATATCTAAAATTAGTACACATATATGTATCTATCTATCAGTGGCATGTGGTAACTTTAGCTCTTAAGGATGCTGTTGAAAACAGTGGCGCACCCAGGGGGGGGGGAGGCAGGGGGCCTTGGCCCCCCCAAAATATGAAAATCATCAGAATAATTTTACACATTGAAATCGAAAGCCAATAAACTATACCTTGGGCTTAGACAAACAACACGGCAAAAAATGATTTGTAATTCTCCAGCACCCTTTTTAGTAAAATTTCTTAGATTTTAATTTCTAACACAAAAATTTCGAAACACTGATGTCAGGTTTTTTTAGAAACCCGTTCCCTAATGAAATTCTCGGTATCCACCCGAATTCTGGAGTGGTATAGGTGATGGCTGGGGAGGGTTGACAAGGCTCTAGCCTGGAAGCCCGGGCTGTGGGGGGCCGGCGTGTCGGGTTGACCAGATAAATGAGATAAACACACATCATAAATTAGCTTTAATATTAAAAAAGTCGAACACTTTCAATTACTTATATAATTGTGCAATATATTTATTGATTATTATGTGTCGATACTCGACAGCTCCATTATTAAAGTAGATGTATTAAAAATCGCCAATAATTCACTGTATAAGTAATTTAATTGTATAATTAAGTTTTAATTTTAACTAAAACACAATTTGAAAAACGTTAATGTAATGTTGCACACTGCCTTTAATCTTAGCGGTAGGTAGGGGGGGGCGCTAAATATCCTAGCCTGAGAGCCCGTTTCAGGATGTGGGGACCATGGTATAGGTACACCGAGTGCAATAGACAAAATATCGATAAACGAGAAATTAGGCTGTGAAGAAGAAAAAGAGCCTATGGGACTAATTTACATTCTCCTCCTTGGCCCCCCCCCCCAATATTAAATCCTGGGTGCGCCACTGGTTGAAAATACATATAGGTAATGATGATATCCATACCTATTAATTGCTATAAAATAAATCGAACTTAATATTGACAAATATGTCTGTATTAGCTTTTCTAAGTCAAGATCTCCAATCATATACTACTTAACTGTATTATGTCAATCTGAGATGAAAGATCTTGGCTTATTGTTTGACTCACGATTATCTTTTTACTCACTTCTACAGCTCTGCAAGCAAGCAACCTTCTAGGATTCATCATATCATGAGACCAAACTAAGCCATTCAAGGATCCAAATATTTGAGTAGGTATTCTTGAATAGGTATGGGTCCATTATCTGTAGTGTAGTTCTTATGAGGTTTCCTATAAACTTTTTTTAGAGCGTGTGCTGAAGAAATTTCTTCAACATCATTATTTCAATATAGTCACCTAACTATTTTCCTTTTGATAACTTCTCAAACGAGTATTTTTCGATTCGCTTTCTTCATAATAGCGAGGGCTGTGCGGCTGGTCAATGCACTCCCTAGAGACGTATAAATTTTTAGTAATGCGCTATTTATTTTGTTTTTAAAATTCTACTCTATTGTATATATTAATTTGTTTTTTCTTTTTGTTCAGAAAATTATCGTTCATTGTTATTTTTTACCACGTTTTTCTTAGCTCGTATTCTTGTTTGTCCGGTGGTTGTTTATCCAGTACAAATCTTGCAATCGATTTTTAACTAACTTCCCGACTGGCTAGACATTTGAAACTTTTAGAATATATCAGAACACGATGCCAATGCATTCTTTTAATACTTTTAGCCATCTTGAAGCAGAATCGAATTAATTTTCAGTTAATTGTGTTTTGTATGAAAAGTTATTTCGGAAGAAATCCGTAATCCAATCCACTATTATTGGTTGCTAAGGGGGTGGTCCTAGCAACAAAATTATTATAGATATACGTGAGTTACTATGGAAATCAAAATGGCATTTCAGTATTCTATATTTGTTTGTTTGTTGCAAAATAGCAAACAAAATGATTTGTTGACAATTGCCTTATTTGTCCTAAATTATTAATAGGTACATAGAATTGTCAAGTTTATAATATTCAACAGAAAATTTAAAAACGTGGTATATAAAATGTTCTTTTTATCTTGTAATTATTTTTTTTTTCGCTATAAGATTATTTTAGTTTAGACGATAATCATGTACTACCTACGTCATTTTGTTGCATTAATTGTCAGTTAAAGATAGTAAAATAGATAGGTAATATACTTTATTCTAAGTACGTATGCCTAGGGCATGGCCCCCACTAAGAGGGGGCTAACAGGGCTCTAGCCTGGGGACCCGGGCTCAGGAAGGGCCAGGCGTGTCGAGTCGACCAGATAAGTGAGATAAACACAGATCACAAATTTGCTCTAATAGTAAAAAAAAGTCTAAATTGGTAAAAAAATTGTTTTACGGTGCAACTTTAACTGTGTGCCGATACTCGACAACTCCATAATTCAAATGGATGTAAGTACATATTATTAAAACTATAAGAAATCGCTAAAAATACACTTTAATTTTACCGCGTACGCCGTTTGGAAAACGCTACTGCAGTGCGTCACACTGCCTTTACCCTTAGCGATAGGTAGGGGGGCCGCAAAACATGCTAGCCTGAGGGTCCGCTTCAGAATGTGGGGTCCATGGCCTAGGGACGTCACTGTGGCACATAAAAATGAGGATTGTAAATCAAAATGATATTCACATAAAACTATCCATTTTTTTATGCCAAAAGAAATAAGCCACGGTTAATTTTCGATGAAATCAGACCGATTTCAAGATTCCAGTGCACGATTTGGATTGGAAGCGAGCACTGAGTAGGATATTCTAAAATTATTATTGAACATAATAGATGTAAGTAGCTAAAAGTCAGAAAAAGTTCTTTGAACATACTGACATCAGTTCGTCACAGCTATCGTAAATGTCCGATTGCATTATTATGGAGTTAAGTTTAAGGTTTTTTTTTTTCTAAAACAACGTTAAATTTGACAAATCGCGTGTCAAATCGATAAGCCGTTTAAAACTTGACGTGTTCAGCGGGTAGACGATATCGATAGGAAATCATTATTGCACTTCGGGTAAAAAACAAATTAACTGATGTGAAATTGGAACTTCAGCTTCCCAAAGTTTCTGTAGTATTTGAAAAGGATATTTTTCAGAACTAAACAATTAACGAATAAGTAAGTATACATAATTGGGATTGGGACGCGCGGCTTAAACGTTGACCTATAGTGTCGTGGGTCCCAGGTTCGAATACTGGGTCTGGCAATTACACATAATTGTTTTTCAATATATGTATGAGTACAGTACGGACCTAATAGGTTGAGCAAGTGGCTGACATCTATTTCTCGTAAAATCAAAATCTGTGGTTGTGTAACTGCATTTTTTGGTTAATGATTATTAATACACTGCATTCCCTTAATTTTACCTCGAACACAATTTAAAAAACGCTACTATATAGCGTCACACTGCCTTAAACCTTAGTAATAGGTAGGGGGCCCGCCAAAGATCCTTGTTTGGGGGACCGTTTTAGGATTTGGGGGCCATGGAAATCACTATATACTTTTATTCAAATATATGATGTTTATACAATTTTATTTTTTACAACTTTAGTTGTTTACTTGTGTTAATGTTTGTTTGTTTAATTTTTCGTGCGCTTCGTGGCATAGGAAAGGTTACTTTAAATGTTGTTTGAACATAATTTTCTTTAGTACCTACCATTGATATACTACTAGATGAGGAGTTCCCATACAAGTGTCATTTTAAAAATGTACCACAAAAGAAGATATACGAATATCGTCTTATAATATTTCCTTGTAGGTATAATGCGTTAAGACCGTTAATATGGATTCCCGAATTTCACCCCTATTGCACTGGCTGTAAAACTAAATTTCCGTTCTTGGATTAGTGACCCTAAGGGTGTCTGCAACCCAAAGCTTGCAAGCTACCAAAAATTCATTTCTGAGTGGACAGAGCAAGTCGTCATGCGCTAAGATGCAAACTAGATCGGGCTTACTCATAATTATTGCCAGGTCGTTTTCGAGACAAATATTAAGTGAGCTTATATCGAGTTAAGTCCGCTGTTATTAAAACAGTAAGTTTTAACACTGGCCGAGTCGCTGAAAATCGGGCGTCATTTTAAGAAGCATTCATCCAGTAGTATATGAATGGTACCTACCTAGGTAAAGTTTGGCAATAAGTGAGTTCCGGCACCTTTATTATTAAAAAAAATAGACCCGGTTGTAGGTATTAACTTTTGAATAATTTGAGAAGTTCGGGAATTTGGTAGCGTCGCGAATGCGCGCAGGTGTGCGCGGTCGCCATTTTGTGGCACCCCACAGCGCCGCAGGCCCACCATCTTGTCAATCATAATAAACATCAAAACGGTAGGGAAAAAATTTAATGCGTGCCACAATATTATTTCATTTCAATCATCTGGGTTAGATTAGAGGCGCGAGGCCATTTTGATGCTTCCGAATCAATACATACTCAATAATTCTATTCATTTACTCGCGATTGGGGAACACGATTCAATCTAGCTTAGGGATACTGACCGATTTTAAGTGTATCACGATAAAAAAACACCATACAATCTTAACTAAACATAGTATCCACTAGGGAATTCAGAAATAATGGGAACTGAAATACCTAACGGGTAAGGCGATACCAGGTAACCGACTCGAGTAAGGAAGAATCCGGGTTAAACATTTACACGTGTCAAGAATACGTTGTACCTACGTCAATTAGGTGTTGCCTGCAAGCTAAGTAAGTATATCTCGTCAATCAATCTAATATGTTCAAAATTCTTAGGTGACAGTAACGTCCCTAGACAAAATGCCGCCCCATTGTTTATACAATATTTTTTATCATCTGTGCTCGTGTCGTTTCTGGTCGCGAATGACGTCGAAAGGCAATGGAAGTAAACTAGACATCGCGAACCCGACAAAAAATTACAGTCCTGTTGAACCTTTTATGTTAATTACCTAATACATTTTGTTTCCAACTAGTGAGCGGAATTTTTAAAGGAAAGATATTTTCGTTATTAAGTAGTCAGTTTAGGTAGCTATTTCCATATATACCTACCAAATGATTCTCCTCGATTTGCCGCCCTTTGAGTAACTGCCGCCCCCAGGCGATGCTCAATCTGCCTACCCCCACGGGACGTCACTGTTAGGTGACTAGGTACAACGAAATAATGAGTTTAATAATTCTGTGGAATTGTGCATGATTATCGATATCAATGGGTCTATTCTATACCTATCGAACACTAACTTGATAAATAGTATCAAACTTAGGGTAGGTTTGTATCGAAATATTAGCACTTATTGTAACAATTACACGAAGCTGGTTTTTATTGTTGCAATAAGTGCGATATTTTAACAGCAGCAAGATAGGTGCTGTTAAAATATAGCACTTATTGCAACAATAAAAACCAACTTCGTGTAATTGTTACAATAAGTGCTAATATTTCGATACAAACCTACCCTAAGTTTGATAATATTTATCACTTTTTCACTTTAGCGGTCGATAAGCATAGAATAGACCCACAAGTAGATAAATTGAGGTTTTTACTCAGAATGGCTAACATGCAGTGATTACCTATAATATATAGGTATTAAATAATTATATATTTCGTTTATAAACTTAATAATAAATAAGTATTTAAATTTAATTTATAAATAGACACAACAAAAATGAATCTTTTATTTTTCCCCTGAAAAGTCGGTTATGAGGAAGCCAGCGGCAAACACATTTTGAAAATAGGCTATATAGGTACCTACTGGATTATATGTTAGCTTGGGTTAGTTTAGGTTATGTTAAGTTAGGTTAGGTTAGGTTTTCATTCTTGAATTAATGAATTTTGCCAAAATCGGCTATGACAATTAAGCGCAGTTCCCGCCTGGCTTCCCCATAACCGACTTCTACCGTGGTTTATTCATGGTGTAGCTGGTATAATAGTTAAAATAATTTTATGATTGGTACTGATAAGCAAGAAGATGGTATTACGTTTCATAGGTAAGTTGATACACGTTCGTGATAATTTATTTGTATATTATTATATATTTTAATATCAGTGACCTAGTGTTTCTTTAAAATAACTTAAATTATGGATATCTTTACCTAATGGTTGCATTTTGACCGCTTAAAAATACTATATAACGTAAAAAAACAAAAATATATATTTTAATTCTTAGCGTCTAGTGCGAGTACTAGCGAAATGGTCTATGGTCTCAAACATTTGTATACGAATGCGTTTGCTCGCCCACAAATCAAACGCATGGCACGCAAATTCATTTCGCAATGGAATGGTTGGCGTATCTAGATGTATCTATAATCTAAGGTTTGAACACTTTTCAGACCCCTTTTTAAATATTCTGACGAATCGATTGATAAAATAAAACGATAGGAAAAATGGTTGCCAAATGTTCATATTACATTTACAAATGGTTATCTTACACCGTAATAAGTACAATATTTAAAATATATTACGTATGTAAGTTGCTTACTGCCAACAGCTTTTGTGTTGCAATGGGCGGATTGTTTATTAGTCGCTGTAGGCGGAAGGGCGTGGCCGCCCTATGAAGTGATACGCCTACACAGAAGAAAATCACATAAATATAATCTACATAAAAGGTAGCCGTTATTTATACAAGTATGTACATGCATCATATGGATTATGTGGGTCGGCAGATATTCGTATTGAAAATCTAACAAATTTGTATAGTAGAACCTCCATATGACGGACTAATGCCGGTGATGGGATGTACGTTATATTGAACACAAACAGAATCCGGTTTATACGTTTTTAGATGATATACTTATCCAGCAGTGGCGAAGGGTGGAGGTAGGCTGTTAAGATCCGCCACAAATAATGCACACTAAACCTGTCAGTCATATGTATTTGTTTTCATAGGGCACTTACCTACAATCTAATCGTTGTCGCCTCCTTACAGAAATGGCTTACTGATAAAATATTTAGTTTAATATTTCGTCACTGTTCTGTGCAGAAGACACTAAAAATGACATATTGAGTTAGCTATACCAAAATGTTCCTTATTTCAAACTTTACCGTCTGGAAACCTTCTTAATAAATCTCTTCTTCTTGGTCGTGCACTCATGGCTGAGGATCGTGACCACATTTAAATTTCGCCATCCTTTGAGCGACCAAGACTTTCCATCCTTCTCGATCTTCCGCTTCTCTCAGGGCAGAATGGATGGTGCCCCCAGTCAGCTCTTTCACTTGGTCGCTCCATCGCGCAGACGCTCTTCCTCTGCTTCGCCTTCCTTGGAGGCTACCCAAAACTACCAGTCTCTCCAGGTTATCCGGTCTGCGCCTGAAAATATGTCCAAAAAACTGCAGAATTCTTCTCAGACATATCGTCGAGAGCCGTTCCTTTATCTTCAGTCTCTGGATGATTGACTGGTTCGTCCTGCGTTCCGTCCAAGAAATGCGAAGCATTCGGCGCCAACACCCAATCTCAAAGGCATCAATTGCCTTCCGTTCTCTTGCCTTCAGGGTCCACGACTCGACTCCGTATAGAAATATCGAGAACACTAATGTTTGCACAAGCATCATTTTTGTGGCAATCGAAATTCCCCGATCCTTCCATATAGTGGTAAGGCGTGTCATCGCATTTTTTGCAATCTGTGTGCACCTTCTTATTTCTTTAAATAAACAGTCTTTATTTTAAAGTCGTCATTTTTACGATCACTTAATAAACTCACATGATAGACCATTTCAAACATTTTAACAACTTCAAAGTCAAATTACTCAAAACTAGTATTCTCCAGTTAGTGTGTTCTGCCAGAACAGAGACGATTTTCTTACCGTCTTAAAACTGAACAATTTTCATATAGAAACATACTTATAACATAGAATACAATAAAAACTTAATATTATTACATATTAAATATAAGCTAACTCCTTGTTATAAGACCACCAAAAGTTTGTTATAATCAATCACCAAAATAAGTTATATATTAACCATTTTATTATTATTGTTTTTGGCAAAGATCTCTGTGTTGTAAACACTGTAAACAGTATCTATGTACATAGGTTACTAGGTCACGTTGGCAGATAGTTATGGCCTGCTGACACGAGTTACATGTAAATTGTACGTAAAACATTTCACCGTGGCACAGTTCGCCGTGAGCTTTCTTATCGGAAAGAGATGACTGTTTACTATACGGTTTCCAATTTTATGAAATTCTATATGAACATTAATTCAATTTTCATAGCTGATTTTGGCAAAATTCATAAATTCGAGAATGAAAACCTAACCTAACCTAACAAATTATCCAGTATATCGGCTATTTTCAAAATTTGTTTGCTGATGGCTTCCTGTAAAGTGTAAACCGATAAGAACTGTGTTTTATTTAGACATGAGTTTTATGTCAGTACTATACGACCCAAAGAGGTCATATATTTCCGATACAACATTTCACAGTGAAGTGTGATACGACGATCTGCATACGTACAAGTTTCCGGATACGGGTATATTTATATGCTCCGTCTGGAGCGGATATCGTTGAAAGAAAATGTGTTTGTTGTAAAAATTGTTAATTCTATTTTCATAGCTGATTTTGGCAAAACTCATAAATTCGAGAATGAAAACCAAACCTAACCTAACAAATTATCCAGTATATCGGTTATTTTCAAAATTTGTTTGCTGATGGCGTCCTGTAAAGTGTAACTCGACAAGTACCGTGATTTATTTAGACATGAATTTTATGTCACGGTTGACACGTGCTGTAATTATGCTGCTAGTAACGCCACTGGTGACGGGTGGCAAGTACCTACTTTGAATATTATGTAAAACACATAAAATCACTGACATGTAAAACACACATTTACCACAATCAAACCCCTTGAGTTGTTTTTTTAACCCTGTCGCAATTATATTTGGCGCGACGACAGTTGTTCGCGATGACAGCGCCGCAGGAGTCAGCGGGATACGGACCCGTGCTCAGCGCATGCCGCCGTTTCTAACGGTGCACCACTGAGCCATTGTTTTTTAGTGCGATTGTCCTTCGAACAACTGTTTTTTTCCGCAATAAGTAATGTATGTCAGCGAATTACCTACTATATGTAGGTATGTCTACATTGCTTAGATAGATCGTAGATGTAGTGAATCGTGAATCGCAAAAGAATATCCAAAAAGGTTGCATTTTGGGGGGACATGCTCAGCATACGTCAAAATGGAGCTTTTATACCATTTTCAAAGCATGATCCTGGACATTCCTTAAACGTTGTAGATAATCTATTTACATAATTTTGAAGCCTTATTATCCTTTATATTTATTTTAAACATTTGATGACTGCATAAAGTATTTTTATTACATAAAATAGTATTCTTTTAAACCTCTCGCTCTACTGTTTTAGAATATAGTCATATTTCAGTAGGTACGTTCATGTGAAGTGGTGTTAAGATTTTTTATATTTATTAATTTTAGCTTTTATAAAACCATTAGTAAAATTTATGTCGACATTATTTTAGTGAAATATTTACAATATAAAATTATATTGATAATCTCTGTGATCCCAAATTTGACAAGAATTAGGCATTTTATTATTCAAAAAATGGGTAAGATTTACACATTTAAAGATAATTTTAAAGATACTGATTACGCTGAGCATGTGGGCCGTTAACTGATTTAATTTCCATCAATGTTTCTCGAATGAGTTCCGCGATATAAAACAAAGACATGTTCCACGAAAATTACTGGTTTTTGAACGATATGTTTCTAAAACCAAACACAGCAATTTGACGGATACCTTATATTGTTAAAATTTAAAAATACCTATATATTTCACATAATATAATGAACGTAACAAATTACATGATATTATACATAGTGTTAATAATATTTTCATGAAAATACAGGGCGATATTAGTAAAAAAGAAGTACATACATGGAAGCACACCGAGTCAACTTAATAAATCATACAATACACCTAAACTCACTTTCATGTAAGTGGAATATATCTACCAGTAGCGAAGGGTGGAAGGTAGGCTATTAAGATCCGCTATAAATAGTGCACATTAAACTTTGTTAGTCATACGTGGTTGTTTTTATTTAACTAAGGCATAAAGCCCATTGACGCAGCGAGTGCGGCGCTCGCGCAAAATTTCTACAAGTGGCGCGTAAATCATCAAAAATACAACGTAATCAAATACGCCAGCGCCCACTGGACTTCACGATGCCTTGCGCCCCGCGTGCCGCATGAGTCACCGTTTTTCGCTTCTCGGCGATACGATTTAATGAAAATACAAAGAAGTCCATTCATTGAACACGGCTACCAAAATTACGCTGCTTGAGGCCTCGTCGATCGACGGGCGAAAAGCAATTATTTAATTACAGAGAAGTCATTGTTTAATTTTATTGCGTGTTCAGTTTATCGCTGGTTGAATAATGTCGTCGTAAATATTAATGACAAGCCCCGAAATAATATAATATTTTTATTGCTTTGTTATGAGAGGCGCTGCAATAAAAATTATTTTGTGTTGCTTGGGTCGCTTATTACATAGGTGAAGGGTAATGCGCGGGAAGAGACGTGTGATTATGGTTATGAATAAACACTGCATACGCGGACTTCGCCCGCTCGTCGCGTTCTATGGGCACCATCGCTTAGACTACAATTTACAGATAGTTTGATAAGTTTTTAAAAATCAATTAAACCCTGCCTAAACCGAACCATAATAGTTTTGGCATATTTTAGGCAATATGACAAAATTGTGCACAGTTTCTCATTCATACTTATTTGTTTTCGTTGTATTAAGAATACATATTATTACACATATTGTTGGTTCATTTTTTTTAAATTCATTAAGCCCTGCCTGAACGAAACTATAATAGATAAAAACATATTATTCTATATATAACTAAAGTTATGTATGATTTGATTGGATAATTTTAGATATTTTATAGATAGACGAGTATTTTTTGAGCATTATCTATTATGGCTTGGTTTCACAGGGTATCATTGAATTTTAAAAACTAACCAACACCTGTAAATAACAAATTGTAGTATTATTTCAATGAAAACAATTACGATTGACTTACAAAGTTTAGTGTGCACTATTTATGGCGGATATTAACAGCCTACCTCCACCCTTCGCCGCTGATATCTACTAATATCCAAAGCGATTTGAGTGAACATAGCTATTGCTCTCCTAACATAACCTAACCTAACCTGGTGAGAACAAACAACGGATGCTCCTAAATTTTAAGATACCTAATCATGAGAGAGACATAAGTCAATACTACCAAGATGGAATCGGTAGCGAAGCATGGTACTTTACGAAGACTCGGTGCAACCGTATACCAGTGGCGAAGGGTGGAAGTAGGCTCTTAAGATCCGACATAAATAGTGCATACTAAGCTTTGTCAATCAAACGTATTTTGTTTTCGTTGAAATAAGACTACAATAATTTACAGATGGTGTTGGTTTGGTTTTAAAATTCAATTAAACCCTGCGAAAACCATGCCGTAATAAAGAATAGTCAAAAAATACTCGTATAATTCATAAATATTTAAAATTATGCAATTAAATCATACATAACATTAGATGTTTTATAGGAAGAATAATATTTTTATCTAGCATAATTTGGTTTAGGCAGGGCTTAATGAATTTAAAAAAATGAATCAACAATATAATATTGTGTAAATATGTAGGTACTTAGTCTTAATCCAACAAAAACAAATAAGTATGAATAAAACAGTGTGCACAATTGTCATATCGCCCAAAATATACCTACCAAAATTATTATGGTTTGCTTAAGGCCATGCATTAGTTGAGGCACGGTCTAAAAAGATCGTCGCTAGGCGATGCGCGGATTGCGGGTGGCGGGTGAAAATGACGCCTGTCAAACGAAATATTAATTGTCATATAAATCCAACATACGTCCATTTTATGTTCTGTTTATTGTTCTATTAGTAACAATAATAATATATTCATTGACATGTTTTCTTTTTAAAGTAAATGTGTAACGTTTTTAGTCATCTTTACACGATTTTAGAATTAATTGACCCGTCGCCATCACGCAGCAAAGTGACGTGTTCCTGGGTCAATATTCTCTCAGTGAATGGCAGCGAGTCCAAAATTTCGTCGCCCGTACAGTTGAAAATTATTTGGCGTTTCACTGATGCGTCACCTTAAGGCAGGGTTTAAATGATTTTTAAAAACTAACGAACACCATCTGTGGATTGTAGACTTAGGTCAATAAAAACAAAAACGTGTGACTAAGAAAGTTTATTGTGCACTATTTATGGCGGATCTTAACAGCCGACCTCCACCTTTCGCTACTGGTACATTCTTAGGTAGATCGTAGCAGTAGTGGATCGTGAATCGTATAAGGATATCCAAAAAGGTAGCACTTTGGGGCGCAAAAAAGTACTTAGGTATCTAG
This sequence comes from Rhyacophila brunnea, assembly GCF_057557595.1. Classification (NCBI taxonomy): domain Eukaryota; kingdom Metazoa; phylum Arthropoda; class Insecta; order Trichoptera; family Rhyacophilidae; genus Rhyacophila; species Rhyacophila brunnea. The sequence goes on along the minus strand of NW_028232904.1, from coordinate 8,286,455 downwards.
GTACCTACTAATAACTGAATAGGTCATAATATTTTCAACGTCATTTCTCAAATGAGTTCCGTAATATAAAACAAAGTCGTGCTATATATATAGGTACATGAAAATTACTGGTTTTTGAATGATATGTTTTTCACTACTGAGAACGTTATAGGATCGCCACCAAGTGCTGTACTCATGGCCCCCACAATTGGGGGGGGCTGACAGGGCACAATACACAATTTACAATTACATTTACACAATTTCAGTACAATATTTAATTGTGTATGGATACTCGACAACTCCATAATAATGAAAATGGATGTACCTAAGTATTAAAATATACAAAAAAAACACTAAATGTACACATTAATTTTACCGCGTACACCATTTGGAAAACGCTACTCTAGAGCGTCACACTGTCTTTATCTTTAGAGATAGGTAGGGGGGCCTGCCAAAAACCCTAGCCTGGGAGCCCGCTTCAGGATTCGGGGGCCATGGCTGTACATATTACAAAAGGTTTACAATATATCTTATAGTTATAGTCCTTAGCTTTGTAGGTCCGTGGTTAGTTCATTTCGTTGGGATAATAAAATGGAGGGATGGAAAATCTCTTAAGTGATTTTTCTTGTTTTCCTATTAGCTATAAAAGGTCCCTATTACTAACGCATTTTATTTCATAATAATAGTATGAAAATTCACGTCATAAAACTTATAGGTACATACCTACACATTTTATATCAACGATATCCGCTCCAGATGAAGCATATAAATATACCCGTATCCGGAAACTTGAACGTATGCAGTTCGCCGTATCACACTTCACTGTGAAATGTTGTATCGGAAATATATTGTCGCAAATTTTCTACAAACACGCATCTCAATTTTTGTCAGTTTTGAGTTATTTGATGCAATGAATTCAGAATTTGAATACACACATACTCCACTAACACGTAACTCAAAACATACTTTATAATATGATAGATTTAAGCAATGACAAAAAACTCGTATCACAATAAAAGACTTTTATAAATGTTATAAACTCGTATCTAGAGTTACGCGTTTGTAAGTATACATAATACTGAATACCGACAGATGGTTATACTAAAGCACTTTCTCGTAAGTCAAGATACGTGTTTGCTGCAGTAATATTGTGGACTGATTCACAGTAAAGTTTCAAAGCATTCTCGTATCTCAGACAATATTATGACTGATCGGTCGAAAGTATAGTGCGATAGATTGACGAAACATAACATTTTTTTCATGAAAATATGTGTAAGTATTCTAAATGGATATTTCATAGAAGAAAATTTATTTCTAAATTAAAAACTGAGAGAATAAAGTTGTTATTTGCGTCTCCTGAAAAGTTGTGTTTTTTGAGATACGTGTTTGTAGAAAATTAACGATGATATGGCCGTATATTAAAGACCGTCCGACCTCTTTGGGTCGTATAGTATTGATATAAAATTCATGCCTAAATAAAATACGATTCTTGTCGGTTTACGTTTACACTTTACGGGAAGCCAATAGCGAACAAATTTTAAAAATAGCTGATATACTGGATTATTAATTGAGGGGCGTAGTAATCTTAGTAACATAACTCAGAATCTCTTTCAATGTGTGTTTTTGGCAAACCAAATGTTTTCATGCTACAGTTACGAATAAACAGTTTGATTATAGTTTTATTAGCTGGAGGATCGCAAAAGAAATTGCCTGTAGTAAATACAGATGTTATTTTTGGTCAAACATTCAAGATATCTTCAATTTAAACTTTGAGATTCTCAGTTTTGATCTGAGTCTATGGAGATTATTAGTTTAGAAAATATGCCATAAGGATATTATGAGTTATATTTTATTAATTATATTATAATATAATTATAATTATAATTAATTATATTTTATTAATTATATTACTTAAGTAAAAATTGAATAAAACTGGGGAACAGATGCTTACACTTTGATAGATGACCATGACAGTTCAATGATGCCTTCTCATTGGCTGGAATGGAGATTCTTAGTTTAGAAAATCATAGGGCATTGGAGAATATAAGTTTTGAAAATAAACAAAGATTTCACATTCATTTTGTATGGTAGATTGTCAGCTTAGAAAAATAATATATACTTTGAATGGTAGGTATGAGCACAGAGAACAATGCTGCATTCATAACTCATTTTTGGTATATGCTGGAGATTATGAGTTTTGATACCAACTTTGTTAGGTAAGATTAGGTTAGGTTAGATTTTCATTCTTGAATTCATGAATTTTTCCAAAATCAGCTATGAAAATTGAATTAATGTTCATATTGAATCTAATAAAATTGGAGACCGTATAGTATACGATCATCTCTTTCCGATAAGAAAACTCACGGCCAACTGTGCCACAGTGAAATGTTTTACGTACAATTTACATGCAACCCGTGTCAACAGGCCATAACTATCTGCCAACGTGACCAAGTAACCAAAATGTAAATATATACCTACTGTTTACAACACAGAGATATTTGCCAAAAACAATAATAATAATAAGGTCAATATTTAAAACCTTAAAATAACTTATTTTGTGGTCTTATAACTTTTACGTTCAATTTACATGTCTTAATGGGGATGCTTATACCAGTAGAGGCATCTTCCGGGGAAATACGAAGCTTGCAATTTGAGACATTTTTTTGAAAATTTACAATTTCAACTGTATTTAATTAATAAATAAGTAGTATGTAGGTATCTAACTTACATTTGTAAAAAATTGTTATAAAATGTGAATTTCTCACAGGACCACATCTTTTTATTACATTATATTGTATGGTAAAATTTAGTTTATTAAGTTTTCAATTTTTTCTCGTATCTACAGATGATTATTGACGAATTCATAGTTTTACAAATTATGGTAGCTATATGCTCCACTTAGGTGTGGATGTGTTGAAAACATCTTATTATACAAATTTTGGGTACTGTTCGGTTATCAGGAATACAGCGGAAAACACATTTTGAAAATAGCCGATAAACTGGATTATTTGTTAGGTTAACCTAACCAAACCTCACCTAACCTAACTTAACCTAACCTAACATAACCTAAACTAACCCAAACTAACAAATAATCCAGTATATCGGGTATTTTTAAAATGTGTTTTCCGCTGTATTCCTGATAACCGAACAGTACCAAATTTTATTTAATATAAGTATGGCGTGTTTTATATTTTTTTTCTTTCTTGAGAGGGATAGCCAATAAGTTATACGATTTATAATCATAACATTAAAATATGTTACATGGATAATATTGTGAAGAAGGTTATTCAAAATTAATCAAAGTAATTAAATTTTGTAAGACGGTTTCCAAAGAACGCATTCCCGAAACTCGAATCGATAAATAATATCTCGCTGTGTTCTTTTTGTTTTCTTTCTTCATCTTCTTATTTGAATTTTTATTTCTTTTCATCGAGCAGTGAGACATAACCAAAGTTCTGTACTTACGCGCTTACTGTGAATTAATTTTATTTAGCTACGATTAACACAATGGAAGAGGCGCGGGGACTCACTCAAAGGGGGATTTTCGGGTCAGGACCGACCCCAGAAAATACAAATTATTTAGGTAAATTGCATATTATCAGTTTGCACCGTCAGTGTAAAACCAATGCATCTGAAAAAGACATATTTTGGACATATCGCACCCCTAGTTTTAAAGTATGACAAGTCAAAAAACAGCATTCTGAGATAATTGGATTCAAAGATTCAAACCCTCTCAACTAAATCTAAAAATGTATGTACCAAACCGATTTTCTTGCTCAATGTGTATCAGGGCTTGTATTTATGTATAAAATAATTATTATATTGAAAAATCATACAGAAAACATATTTTTAGTAGTATTTTTGAAATGTCGTAGTCTAAAATTGGACTATTTTGATAAATTTTGAAATAACCCATCATGCACACAATACAAACTAATATGAAACAACATAAAATCTCTTCAATATATTATGCATATCAAGTAAAATAATAAACAAAATGGTTATTTGAAATTCTTATTTCATAATAAAATAACTGGGACAAATAAATCATCACATACCTACTTACCGATTTTTTAAAATATATAATTGTATAAGATTATGATTACCTATTCGAGATTCTTGACATTATGTAATGAAAATTATTATATAATTTAGAATTAATCAGAGTAATTTCCATCACTCTCTTCGTGAACCAAGTCATTTCTTGCCACTTGAGTACTATTAGCGACTTTCAAATTATTGTAAAAAACGTGGTACGTCATCGGTATCAATTTTTTTGCATAGGGTTAAAAGATCTTGCTTTTTCTGCATGTGTATTCCTGGTGGCTCATTATAAGTTTTCAGTATAATTATCATATTCATTTTAACCGGACAACCCGTCATGCGATGCATTATATTAATTTCCTTATAGGAAGAATCATTAAAATTGGTTTTAATGAAAAAACTATACGGTGATTCTATTTTCAAATGCATGACTTTGAATGCTTGCCATGTTACCTTCGTACCTACGGTAGTTATAACTTAATTTTGTCCCAGCTCATCGGACAGCAATTTCATGTCAAACATATCATCAGTTGCCATTGCATTAACTCTATAAGGTTCACCATTCTTTCAGCCATGGTTATAATGGATATCCATCGAGCTGGTATGAAGACTGGAGCACTTTTAGTTTTCTTTTTTTTTTGAGTGCATCGCTAACCAGTATCCACTGATTTTGGGTGTGACCCGTGATCAAATATTTTTGCGTTACAGACTTTATATTTTCTGTTTCCAATAATAAATACAACGCAACTAAATATTTATTCTTATTTTGTCCAGCACAGTTATCAGACCAAAAATGCCCATCTAATTTAGAATTCCCTTTTCAAATAATGGTTTATAAATACAACTACCAATTTCATTAGAACCTCTTTTAGCAGTCACTTCGTTCCAGATACAACAAAACCCTTTTTCGCAGCAATATCAAAGATAGTGAAATATGTTGCAAGTTTTTTGGTGCAATAGAAGTTTGAGACTTCACCACAGGGTTATGAAAGAACTGCTTGCAAATCGAAGCATGAAACTATCATATCTGGATCAGGGATAGCTCCATTTTTCACGTCATTTTTTCTCCTCTCGTGCTTTTTCTTGATTTGGGATATGATTTTTGAACGAAGTTAATTGTTTTGTTTTTGTGTATTATTTAAATTTGTATATGCTGTACTGACCATTGATCTTTTTTGACTGAAAGCGCCCAATATTAAATTCTGTGTTAAAGATCGTAGAATACTGAGATAACTTCACGAAAGGTCGATCATTTTGTTGGCACTTTCCTTTGTATAGCCTATAGTATTGCTAAATTTAAAAAGCCATCAATAAATTGTCTGGTAGTTAGTCTGGTGTAAGCGTCGGACTATAGTGTCGTGGGTCATAGGTTCAAATCCTGGGTCTGACAAGTTCACATATTGTTTTTCAATTTGTGTATGAGTCAGAGTATGGACCTAATAGGTGGAGCAAGTGGCTGACATCCATATCTCGTAAAAAACAAAAATCTGTTAATACAAACCTCCACACCGTGGAGGCCCATATGATCTTATTAGATCGGACATGGTTGAAAATTTGAGCTCTCAGGAAGTGGGATTCTACCCTAGGAATGCAATTGATGTGATCTCTAACATATTGTTTTAATTAGGTATCAATTTTCTTATGATTTTCATGTGTTCTTCTGAGATCCTTTTCTATGATTCCATCACTGTTTGTTTTTTTTATTATTATATTTATCAACAAACTACTGCCAAATTGTCAATGTTTTCAGAATGACCAGTCACAAGTGTGACTACAACACAAGTTTTATTTACTTTGTCCATTCCTGACCTATGATAATTCAAGATATCATAGTCTTAAACTCGCTGAATTTTTGAATCCTAATTTAAGACCATAACAACTCAAAATAGCATAGTCTTTAAATATCACACAATACTATTTATGAAAATTATAGACTATTCTTTCTGTCCTGTATTTCCTTAGAATTTATTTAGACTTGTGATAGTCTTTGACCTGATAAATAATGATATTTTCAACCTTTCTGCATCATTAACTCAAAATGTCAATTTTTTGACTTGTAATAGTTTAAAACTAGGGGTGCGATATTAGGGTTTGAAGTCTTCGTTTTGTTAGGAGAAATAGAGTTTCTAAAAAAAACCATAGTATTTGGTTTATATCTACATTATGTTGCTTATGTTATGTTCCTTCAGTTACTTCACATTTACATTATCAAGTTCTCGACTTTTGCAGTTGTTTTGCATTTAATCTCCAAATTCAAAAATTTTGAGATGCCTTGGTTTTACACTCACGGTGCGAGTTGTTAGTTTTCATCGTCGGGACCTCATGGCTTAGGGTCGTGATCTTGATGATTTGACTCTTGGCAATTTTAATTTAATTATTAGTGACAAAGCACTATAGGACGGATAATGCGATGTACCTATTGGTAGATTATTTGTGTCGCCTTTATGATTTTTTAAATATCTCCTATTAAATTCACATTATTATTTATATTATAATATTATTTACTCCGTTAAACTTGTGTATTTCCAAGATTGAACGTATGCGATATTAACAATAAATGTCTTAGGTAAATAGTATAAATTGTACTAGATTTATTTTTGACAGATTTTATCAAAGTTATTTGTAAATATAAAAAAAATGTATTAACAATGGAAAAAATGCCAATTCCAGGATCAGTCCCGGGATCCCGGGATTGTCAAATTGTAATCCCAAAATTCCGGGATCAGAATTTTGGCTCGGGATTGGATTCCCTAGTCATGGATATAATTCATAGGTAAAATTGAAATCAGTGATATTATAACATTATAACCTATGGCTTTGAACGAAGTACCTAATCGTAAAAAGTCACACTTCAAAATTACTACAACTAGATACCTACATATTCATAATAATAAATATTTTGAAATATCATTTTATTGCTCGTTTCAAGACATTTGCGAGATAACTGTAAAACCACTTATGGCTTTACTGAAGTGACAGGAGAGATAGTTAAGTCCAGTTACACAATTATATGCACCGTACAAGATTAAAATTCAATTTTCCAACAATGCCAAATTAGTTTTAGTATTGATGTGACGAATGTGATTATATATAATAATGAGTTGAGGATTGAAGGAATACAAGTGCACATTTGACAACGTTTGAATTCGACTTTAAAATTAAATAATATGCGATTGTAAACTTTGCATAACTAATCAACTTTTTTTTAAACGAATAATTCACAAAATTTGAGAATATAATGTTCTTTATTGACCATCGGTATCTACCTGTGGTGAAAGGTGGAGGTAGGCTGTTAAGATTCACCATAAATAGTGCACATTAAACTTTGTCAGGCATATGTATTTGTTTTCATTAAACTAGAACTAAGTACAAAGTGTAGATAGTATTTAATAGTTTTTAAAATTCAATTAAACCCTGCGAAAACCAAGCCATAATAGTTTAGGTATGCTATGGGCGACCCACCAAAAATAGTGCACACTTTTTCAGTCATACTTATTTGTTTTCGTGGAATTAAGAATAGGTACATATTACAGATGGTGTTGGTTAGTTTTTTTTAAATTAATTAATCCCTGCCTAGCCCAAGCCATAATCATAAAAAAATATTCTTTTATATGCAAAATATCTAAAGTTGTGTATGATTTAATGGCATAATTTTAGATATTTTATGGATAAACGAATATTGTTTGACTATTTTCTATTATGACTTGGATTAGATAGGGTTTAATTGAATTTTAAATACTAATAAACACTATAAGTATAGGTATACATAATGCCGGGTCCACACTGGCAACATGTCGCACGACAACCTCGTTAAATTTTACGATAATTATCATAATTTATTAAGAAATTTTACGATAATTACCATACTTGTCGTAAAATTTAACGAGGTTGTCGCGCGACATGTTGCCAGTGTGGACCCGGCATTATAGTCTTAGTTCAGTGAACACACATACGTTTAGTTGCATTTAGTGTGCACTATTTGTGTCGGATCTTAACAGCCTATCTTCACTTTCTTTCCTGAAAACTGTTCCTAATACATTTTTTAATTATGTATAATATGTTACTTATACTCATTTATACCTTAGCACTTCAATAATTTGATTCTTCACTTCAGATCCATGCTGTTCTAGCCGCAATTTTCACGTTAAATTATGGGTGCGCATTGCGGATTACAAATTATAATGATCGCTCGTATAAAATCATTGATACATTGCAGGCTTCATGGTACGCTTTGAAATTACACTGGGAAAGATATGCTGCTCACAAATAAATGCGTGTAATATGGAAGCGATTATTAAATGCTATTTCTGGACGAAATTAAGGGCGGCTCGTGAAATATATCTTATTATTATTGATTATAAATTACGGAAAAATTACGTACGCAACATCGTATTAAAGGTATGAATTGCCTAGAATCGTAGCTCACATATTCCAAAAATCGAGTTTCGAGATAAGTAATCGCAAAAAAACCACAAGAGCACTTTTTTTGTAATTAGTAGACAATTATTGAACTCCCTTGAATATTAATGAGTCCATGTACCCACATTATTTTTTTTAAATAATATATAATACTCCTAAGGCTGCAGACACACTATGAGAAATAGATCTCCCCAATTGGTTAGAAAGGCCTCGATGAAAGTATGATTATTTATAATCACCATAATGACTGTGAAGTAGGTTGTACAACATTTATATGTATGTATGTATGTATACGGATAATATATATGTGTGGATACGTGTATATTAGGTGGCTTATTTTTGGATTTATTATATTAAAACAATACTTATTATTATAAAAAATAAAAAAGTAGGTACCATGTAAGAATATTATTGAATATTAATAATTGTTGAACTTGCTTTTCCCTCCACCACCCGCCACGTCTCCACACCCGTTATGCGGGCGTATATCGTGGCGTAACGAACGATAGGGGCTGTTCAAATTTGTGCCGAAAGTGTCCCAGGAGCAACTTCCCAAGACCTTGGTTGGCGTGCACTAGAGTGTGCGTGATCCCTACTTCCATATAATGTATTACGGTCAATTCTCGACGAGAAAAGACCTTCTCGCTCGCCGTATAATGCCGCAAACTTTTTAAAAGCTGAGAAATTTTCCCTCGTAGATACCAAGTCGCAATGGCCGACCGGTCTAACTGAGGGTCGCGGTCGGACCGACTTGAGAATGTCTTCCCTTTCAACCGACATATGGGGATACTCCTAGACCTAGAGGATGTGATCGGCATCCTGCAATTTGCCACATAAGCAAGTCGGAGATTCTATTAATTGTTGAACGAATGACTTTTAAAGACTGATATCATAGATATATCTCATTAGTTAATTCCATTGATTTCCATTGTTCCCAGAATGGACAATTTTACACCTCTTGAGTGTAGTAGTTTGTATTGTTTATAATTACTAATGGTCTATTAGGTTTGACAATTTATTATACTTGTATTTATTATACTATTACTATTGATAAGGTATGGGGGTTTTTACAAACACTTTTTTATTATATTTTTTATTGGATACTTGACTTAATAGGCAGGTGACAAGTTTTTACCTACTTTATTGTATTGATTTGTTATATAAGTTAGAGTTAATAGTGTTCGATGTCAGTATGTGTTTGCCTTTTGGTGAGTGTACACAGTGCCTGAAGATGCCGAAAGGCGAAACCCGGGTCGCAAAAAAAGTCTCAAATGGAATAGAACAAAACATAAATACATTAGAATTTTAAAAAGGTTTACTTTAAAAACTACTACAATCCCCGCCAATGCGTTAGCCGCGCCTTTGCAATTTTTTCTCCATCGCCGGTCCGCGAACCCGATGTTTGCCGATAAATCAGCGGCCCTCAACCCCTCCCCGCCGCTAAGCCCCCCGCGGACCGTAACGAGGAGCTGTATCGAGTATGAAATAATACGCACGACGAAAAAATTTCTGTGCGAAGTCTACAGGGTGTGATACCCACAGAACAGATTAATAAATAAAGATAGGCTATACCCCAAAACACTACATTTTGAAGCAGGGATTTGAATGTGTGAGTGTCCTACGAAAATTAAACACACAATATAGACGTGAAATAGTGTGTGTTGCGACCATCAAATAAGTACAGCAATATTGAATGAGCGTCAGAGCAAAAACTGAAAGTAGTTGTCAGAACGAAAGACAAGCTTAGAATGACGTATTATTGACACGTGTTTAAGTTTATCCAATATTTTTTCCACACTATTACCCAATAATTCTGTGTTCCCTGGTGATACCTAACCAATTTTTGTAAAGAGATTTTTGCATTGCATTTTTTATGTAAAAAGTACATTTGTCACCAGTCTTCTAGGACTCATATATTGTCATGCTGAATGTAAAGAATAACCACGGCGGAGTAGTTATTTTTTTTTTTTAAACAAGACATTCTGTAGGTAAGTATCTAGGTACATTACAAATTAAAATTCAAGACGTTCACGACGTGAGATTTAAATTTAAATAATTACAAGATAAAAATAACTTTTTATATACAACGTTTTTAAATTTTCTGTTGAATCATATAAACTTGACTTGACTAGCTTCAACGATCAAAAAAAATTGTACTTGATAGAAATAATACTGAGTAGTTATTTATGAGTAGTTATTTTAAATGTCATCTTGATTTCCATAGTAACGCACGTTTATATTAATAATTTAGTTGCTAGGACCCCAGACCCCTAGCAACCAATAATGGTGTCGAAATAACTTTTCATACAAAACAGAATTAACTGAAAATGAATTCAATTCTACTTAAAGATGGCTAAAAGTATTAAAAAAATGCATTGGCATCGTGTTCTACCTAGACCTACACATTGTTTTCGACCACACACGACCGTGACATATTCCGTTTGCCGCGCCTCAGTGTATCTATCTATGTCGGAAAGCACGTGTCGGTGGCAGAAACAAAAGTATGTTAAGTTGTGATTACATTATTCTGCACGTCACGTACTATCACGTGACGTCACAGTTAGCAGCCGCTACGGGAAAAAGGTGTGTAATGTCGTTTTAATTGGTGTTTAAAATGTTATCAGACCGATGCTCACATCCCGTAGCACAATTTTGAACTTTTAAACGAACATTGTCGGTTAGAAAAATCTACCGAAATCATCAGTGACAATGAGGTCACCTCACGTTTTACAGCACTGCACCGACACCCGCATGTCTCAATAAATGTTTTTATCATTTTCTACATGCCTACACATTTTCGATGCATGTCGAAATCGCGTGGTTTTTGATTTTAGCGGTTGGCACTATCTATGGTCTACACTCTACAGGTTGAGTTCTGTTCAAAATATTATCTATAGATGCAATATCTTAAGTAATTTTAACGTACGTACACGTAGAAACTATTAAAATTAATTGAAATTAGAATGAATAATAATTGAAAATACTAATACATTAGAGTTGGCACTCTCTATCATAGAATTTACAGAGATGGTGATTGTTCAAAATATTCTGCAAAATGACGAAACCATCGACTAAATTTTTCGCCATGACAGCGGGACAGTACGCGATGTGCATCTTAATATTATCACAACTTTTGTTTACTCGTTATGTACGGAGCTTCCTGACGAAGAGGAAGTCTAAGTAATATTCTATTCACCTGGATATTATGTATTTATACCGTTCCTGGGGAGGGTCCGGACCATGGCCCCCACAAGGGGGGCTGACAGGGCTCTAGCCTGGGGGCCCGGGCTCAGGAAGGGCCTGGCGAGGCGAGTCGAACTGGTTAGTGAGATAAACACACATTAAAAATTTGCTTTATCAGTAAAAAAAAGTCGCTATTTTTCTTCAATAATATTATTATTTAAAGTTATGTAGTTGTACGATACAATTTTTAATTGTTATCAATACTCGACATCTCCCAAATTCAAATGGATGTATTAAAATACTATAAACTATAATATACTACAATAAAACACTAAACATACACATTAATTTTACCGCGTACACCATTTGGAAAACGCTACTGTAGAGCGTCACACTGCCTTTATCCTGAGCGATAGGTAGGGGGGGGCAAAAATCCTAGCCTTGGGGCCCGCTTCACGATGTGGGGCCCATGGTCCGGACCCGAAACCCCTCCCCCTGTGTGCGCACCTGCATAATTAAATTATTTGTAAATAACTAAAATAATAATATTATATTAGGACACCATATAGATACATTCATACGTAGTAGGTACCTATGTAATACATATAGCCAATGTAGGTAAGTACCTATGTATTTCTTTGCAGAAAATGTTATTACAAGTTTACGATATAGTAAATTGGAGTATATAAAGCTTCCGACTCTCCCTTCATTGCTGACCACATTAAATTATAGGTGGCTGCATGCTTACCCACCGACCACCACTAAGGAAACCACATAATCTGACTCCATTGCTATGGTTTGGTTACGTTTCGATGATAAAAGAGTCAATTAACTTTCAGAACAATCTTTGAATGAATTTTATAAATTAGTTGTGCTAATTATTATGGTCGCCCTCATCCCAATATTTCCCTCCTACCTACAATCTAAATTATTGTTGAAAGTCCAGGCGCAACTCAGTTACGGGTCATCAGTTGACCGTGATTGATAAACAGTTAGTTATTAATTGATATACAGTGTGACCGTCATCCAAGTAATTAAATTCAATTCGAGTCTTCGTACGAACTCACCATATCAAGCCGTTTTACCGGCACATGGTGTCTCATCATTAATACAAACTTGTCATCATCATTCATAAGTGTATACCATACCCAGAACCATATTGCCTAGTAGTGCGTGAGTGCATGGCCCGGGACCTGCTCCAGCCATAAAGCCGAACAACATGATGGTTAGTGCCTGAATCGACTCTTGTTTAAACCGCCCCTCCCCCTCCAGATCCGGAATCCACAATCATCCAAAATTACAGTCCACTATAAAAAGCGCCGCCATAAATTTTATTTTTAAATGATCAATATGAAAAAGAAGCTTGTGCTAGTATCTTGATAAACCGTATTTTGTAAATATCTTTACCAATAAAACTCGATTTGATATACCCAATGACGTTATTAATGGACAACGCACTCAATACAGGAGCTAGCAAGTAAATTCGCGCATAGCGACATTCGCACATGTATAGGTAGACGTCACGCAATTTCCATTATGCGATATCATGCATCGGGAATTTATAGCAATATGACCTTTATTGTAATAGCGTTAGAACAGTGTTTCTAGTGTCAATTTGAGCGAACCCGTTCAAACCGAACCATTCGGCAGATCCGACAAAAAGCATCGGGAATTTATAGCAATATCACCGTTATTGTAATGGCGTTAGAACAGATTATGCCATTCGGCAGACCCGACAAAAAATTGAGTGTCATTTTTTTTTCCAGATGCTTCGTCCATATTAATGTCATTGGATATACCTAACTAAAAAAGCAAGTTAAGTATACCTAAGTATACATGTTTATTTTTTTATGAAAATCGATATTTTTTAATTAAAAAAAGAATAATATTTAGATGTGAAAATTATGTCACCTTTTGAAAAACTTACCAGACTATATTTCAAAGTTATCAATATTCTGATAAACTGTCAATTCATGGTGAAAATGCATTGTATTATTAACAATAAAATGCAATAATTGTATGGTACCAATTCCACTATTATTAAATATTAAACTGGACAGGTTTCGTTCGCTTTCGGAGGACATCGTCAACTACTAAAGAATATACGTAGGTACAACACAAAGACAATACTAATCAATTTAAAAAGAGATAAAAACATTCACAAATAAAACAAATAGGTACATTTAACTTATTAAACAAACTGTTACAATCACATCTAGGTAATTGAAATAAATAAATTAAAAATGATATTTCCATAATTAGGTAATTGGAATCTAAAACCGAAAATCCTTAAAATTAGTATTTAAATAAATTTGCGTGTATCCATTTATGAGACCTAAGACCTCGAGTACCTAATACCTAAGTAAGTTCGGGTAATTACTTTATTTGTATATCAATCGTAATCTCTTTATAGTAACTATCGTATTACAACATTTGATACAAGTCGGTTATGTGGAATACAGCGGCAAACGCATTTTGAAAATAGCCGATATACTGGATTATTTGTTAGGTTTTAACCTAACCAAACCTAACCTAACCTAAACTAACCCAAACTAACAAATAATCCAGTACTAAATAGGGTATTTTCAAAATTTGTTTGCCGCTGTATTCCACATAACCGAATAGAATCCAACATTTTAATAAACTACATGGAGAACAGCAGGTCACAGTGAAAAAACATCAAGGGCGCTGCAAGAAGAAAAACTTTTAAAACCATTGGTTTCATGGTATATTTTTTAACATTGACTAAGATTTTAATCTAATTTAATAACTGATTTTCGGTTCCCTATCTCCACCCGACAGTTAGTCAGTGGTGAATGGTGGAGGTAGGCTGTTAACCTAACCTAACCTAAACTAACCCAAACTAACAAATAATCCAGTACCAAATAGGGTATTTTCCTTGTATTTTCAAAATTTGTTTGCCGCTGTATTCCACATAACCGACTAAAACCCAACATTTTAATGAACTAGATGGAGAACACCAGGTCGCAGTGAAAAAAACATGAAGGGCGCTGCAAGAAGAAAAACTTTTAAAACCATTGGTTTCATGGTTTATTTTTTAACATTGACTAAGATTTTGCTCTAATTTAATCACTGATTTTAGGTTTCCTATCTCCACCCGACAGTCAGTCAGTGGTGAAGGGTGGAGATAGGCTGTTAAGGTCCGACATAAATAGTGCACATTATACTTTGTCAGTCATTCCTATTTGTTTATATTGAATTAAGTCTACAATTTACAGAATATGCTGTTGGTTAGTTTTTAAAAATCAATCAAAACTTGCCTATACCAAACCATAATAGCTTTGGTAAGTATGTTATGAATGATTCGATAAAATAGTGCGCACTATTATTTCATTCATATTTATTTGTTTTCGTTGAATTAAAAATACATATTACACATCTTGATAGTTTTTTAAAATTCATTCAACCTTGCATAAACTAAACCATAGTAGATAAAATTCTTCTGTCTATAAAATATCTAAAATTATGTGTGATTTAATGGCATAGACAATTATACATATTTCATAGATAGACGATTATTTTTTGACTATTATCATTCTATTAGATATCTCTTGGTTTTCGCAGTGTAAGGCTATACTTCAGCTGAGGCATGGTCCAAAAAGATCGTGACTAGGCGATGCGCGGATTGTGCAAATGAGCCGAACGAAATATAATTTGTCATAAAAATTCAACATGCGTCCTTTTAATCTTATGTTTATTATTATATTCATAATAATAATAGTATATTCATTGACATGTTTTCTTTTTCAAGTACATGCGGAACGTTTTTTAGTCATCTTTACACGATTTAAGAATATATTCCTCCGACGCCATCACAAAACAAATTGACGCACTCACACATCGACTGTCAGTCTCTGATTGGCGATGACTGCGAAATTTCGTTCCACATACTGTTGAAAATTATTTTCCGTTTCACTTATGTACGCTCTTAAGAGCTCTTGAATTTCTAAAAACATAACTAACACCATCTGTATATTGTAAACTTAGTTCAATGAAAATAAATACGTATGACTGACAATATTATGGACTATTTATGACGGATCTTAACAGCCTACCTCTACCTTTCGCTACTGGTGTGTAATACACCAATATTAAATGAGCGTCAATGCATAAACCGAGAGGAGTTGTCAGTATTTGACGTATGACGTATTATTGACACGTGTTTAAGTTTATCCCGAATTCTTCTTTACTCGAGATCGGTTACCTGCTACTCCTTACCCATTAGGTATTTCAGTTCCCATTATTTCTGAGTTCCCTGGGTGAAATTTTTCGACTCGGTATGTGTCATAAACTTATTTCAGAATTAGGGTTGCCCACTTTGAAATAAAAACAGATTTGTTTTATTTTTTTTATTTAGTGATTCAGACAAAGCAAAATAACAGAATTACATAGAATAATAAAATTATTATACCTACCGAAGCCTCACTCCCTCTGTCTTGTATGATGCAATGTTTCCTGTGTTTGAAAATTCGCGGGTACAGAGTCACACTAAGGCATCAATAAAATATGAATATAACGATCCATAGGTAGTGTGACCAACAAAATAATGAACTTGTAAGGAATGTAGACCGATTGCTTTGCGTTTTTAGTGATTCCGCTATAACAAAAAAAAAAAAACGACAAACGAAAAGTTTGTTTAGATTATATAGGAGTGTATTTAAGGATATACTTCAGCTGGGGCACGGTCTAAAACGATCGTGACTACGCGACGCGAAGATTGTGCAAATGACGCATGCAGAACTAAATATAATTTGTCCTAAAAAGTGAACATGCGTCCATTTAATGTTATATATTCATTGACACGTTTTCTTTTTCAAGTAAATGGGTAACGTTTTTTAGTCATCTTTACACGATTTAAGAATTAATTCCCCCGTCACCATCACAAAATAAATTGACGTGTTCACAGCTCTAATTTCGCTCTCCGATTGCCAGCCAGTCCAAAATTTCGTCTCACCTATAGCCTATAGTTGACAATTGTTCGCCGTTTCACTGAAGTACCGTCTTAAGCCGGCTCTCACATCAAAACTCGTCTCGCCTACAACGTGTTGAATACGTCGATGTGACGTCATCGTTATTCACAAAACACACGTTGCCAAATAGAGCTCCGCAGATTGGTCGAATGCGACTGTTTAGTTTGAAAAAAACATCTGCTGTTGCAATCGATAAGTCGCATGCTTCTCGGGCTCCGAGTCGAAGACGCCAGGTTGCATACAAATACCTACGAATTGGTCATTCCTATACCGGCTCGCCGATCACGCATTCAAATGTTTATCCGAAGGCTACGGCCCACTGTCGCTAGGTAGATGTGCGCGGTCTTCTGGATCGCCGTTCTAGGAAGGTTTGATTTATGGCTGTGCGGCATACCAGGCAAGTTTAGATGTGAGAGCCGACTAAGGGTCATCCATAAATATCTTCACATGATTATGACACATTTTTAGCCACCCCCACCCCATTCGGTAAAAATATAATTAATTAGTTAAAAATATCACGTGCTGCGGATGCCAGAAGAGAACCTCAACCTGACTTGCTTGTTCTACAAGCCAATCGGATTCCGGCGTTCTGGAAGCTAAATAATATCTATAGGGTGTATACAGCGGAGCTACAGGATGCTGGTATGTACTGGAATGATGCAGGAAGACTGGCGAGCGACAGGAATTCTTGAATGTGGCGTGTGTTATGAAGAAGATGCTATTCTTAAAAAAATAGTTTATATTTTATTGGTTTGTGGCGTCTGAAATTTTCTACAACCTCTCACAGTACAGATCACTACATTCTATCGGACCCCTTTAAGAGCCGCCCTTTGACAGTTAGTAGGCAATGTAAAGACGTAGGTATTTCATAATATCAATATATCTTCAAAAGATTCGCCGCCCAGGTGTTTTGTCTCCAACAACCCCACTTATTATGTATGTATATACCAGTAGCGAAGGGTGGATGTAGGCTGTTAAGATTCGCCACAAATAGTGCACATCAAACTTTGTCAGTCACACGTATTTGTTTTTATCGAACTAAGACTACAATTTACAGATGGTGCGGTTTGTTTTTAAAAATCAATTAAACCCTGCCTAAACCAAACCATAGTAGTTTTGGTATATTTTGGGCGATACGACAAAATTGTGCACACTTTTTCATTCATACTTATTTGTTTTCGTTGAATTAGAAACACACATATTATTGTTGGTTATTTTTTTTTTAATTTTAAACCAAACTATAATAGATATGCAAGAAATATTATTCTATCTGTAAAATATACAAAATTATGTATGATTTAATGACATAATTTTAAGTATTTTATAGATATACGAGTATTTTTTTTACTATTATCTATTATGGTTTGGTTTAGGCAGGGTTTGATTGAATTTTAATTACAATACAACACCATTTGTGAATTATTGTAGTCTTCAATTCAATTTCAATTCAATTCAATTTATTTATTTTTACATATTGTGGACATTGCAAATTATAAGTTTAAGGCGTTCACAACATGACATAAAACATTATTATAAAGAATAAAGAAAAACAAAAGAAATAAAAGGGATAAAAATGAAAATATAATAAAAAAACATAATATAAACATACAAAAGCAGTGAAAATACAATTATACATATAGTTATAGATATAAGTTCAAAGAAGTACGTATACCAAGTTTGCAAAGGAGACCGTATTTTAAGAATTTATAAAATAGCGTCCACCTAAACTTACCCTCACACAAGTGGAATATATCAACACCCAAAGCAATTTGGTTGAACACAGTTATCGCCCTCCCAATTGGCATTACCAGTGGCAGGTCGGTTCTGCACCTTGGGACAATAAACAACTGATGCTCTCTATTTATAAGATGGATACACAGGTCAACACTGCTCAGAATGGCAGAGTTCTCAGTATTGTATACCTCGTATACATCGAAAAAATTCGTAGCTAAATAAAAATCTCTTCTAAATTGCAGACTGCAGTATGTAAGTATAACTAAGAGAAAGTCAGTTGACTGTTGTATGCTGTGCATGATCATCTCAAGAACTTTTGCTGGTGTAGAGAGAACAGCTACCGGTCTGTAGGTCTGTAATGAAGATAAATACGTATGACTGACAAAGTGTAGTGTCCGCTATTTAAGTCGAATCTTAACAGCCTACCTCCACCCTTCACCACTAGTATAGATATACTTACTCTGTTTTACTATTGTATTTTATATATTTTCTTTCATATGTGCATTGGCCATGATGCATAAATAAATAATTTAATAATGATCTTTATTGGGCAATAATAAAAAAGTATGTACTTAATCCGGCACTGTTCAAGTAGGGTTATTATATTTTTCCTCCGAAAATATCTTCCGAAATTACGGTGGTAAGGTCTGGATGGTGATGGTAACTGCTGAAGAAGTAGAAAGGAGGAAGGGGAGGCCTATAACGATTCCTCAAGCCATATGGGTCCCGCGCATCAATTCGGTGCGCCACAGGGGGTGGCTATGACGTACACAAAATAATATATTTCCTACGCCTCTGGATGAGAGAGACAGGGGTTGGTAACCATTATTATATTCAATAGTTATGTGATATTTTACAGAGTTTTTGACGATTTAATATACAATGAAGGAAACATATTTTTTTTAATTATTTTTAAGGGGACATGCTTAGCGTAGGTCAAAATGGAGCTTTAATTGTATTTTCAAAGCATGGTCCTTGACATTCCTTAAACGTTGTAGATAATCTATTTATATAATTTTGAAGCCTTATTATCCTTTATATTTATTTTAAACATTTGATGACTGCATAAAGTATTTTTATTACATAAAATAGTATTATTTTAAACCTCTCGCTCTAATGTTTTAGAATATAGTCATATTTCAGTACATCCATGTGCAGTGGTGTTAAGATTTTTTACTTTTATTAATTTTTAAACGCATTTATAAAGCCATTAGTATAATTTATGTCGACATTATTATAGTGAAATATTTACGATAAAAAAATATATTGTAATCTCTGTGATCCCAAATTTGACAAGAATTAGGCATTTTATTATTCAAAAAATGGGCAAGATTAACACATTTGAAGATAATTCTAAAGATATTAATTATAAGCTATGTCTTTGACCATTCAAGTGCGATAAACATCCTACGATTAATGATTGCTTTATATATTGACCTAAGAATAAGGTAGTGTTTTTTTGAAATACGCCATTTCTTTTGGCATTCCCCAGCGGTTAAGCTACAAATTACGGCCGTAGCCATTAATTGACAAACTAAAACTAATGTAGGGAGTAAGATCATGTTAACGCGCGTGTTTGAGTTGATTACAAAAATATATTTAAAAATAGAATAGTGAAATTGCAACCAGCAAAGTTTCCATATATAAATATAATATAGTTAAGCCTAACAAGATAGAAAATAAGAAGAACATAAATATAAAGAAATTACATAAGAAAAATGAGAAAGGATAATAAATTTTTATATTATATTATATATAGAATAATTATTATAGACAAAAAAGTAACTTTATTTTTAAAAATATATAAGTATAAAAGTATATAAATATTATGATTATGTGTGTTTATGCACACCTGTGTGACCTACCATTATGTCTTAAGCGTAGGGTGTTCAACCAATGTGTGCTACCTATGCTCACGTATGGCTGCGAGACGTGGACCCTCAACACGAGAGATGTCCAAAGGCTAAGAGTCGCACAGCGAGGCATGGAGAGGTGTATGTTGGGCATCACGCGAAAGGATCGTTAGAGAAACGAATGGGTTAGGAAGCAGACAGGAGTACGCGATGTAATAGACGTTGCCAAAACAGCTGAAATGGAGATGGGCGGGGCACATTGCTCGCCGAAAGGACGGCCGCTGGACAAACGCCGTCATCCAGTGGTACCCTTAGGGTAATTCGGCAGAATTTGGCGGAAATACGTGGCAGCGAACGACACAGGACCGAGAGAGTTGGAAGAAGCTTGGGAAGGCCTTCATCCAGCAGTGGATTGACCCCGGCTGTTGATGATAATACATAATATGGGTGATCTAAGATAGAACAGAAAAAAAAAAAAATTAGAAAGGGAAAAAAACAACATTTAAAAATTCGATCAATGTCTATTATCCAAATTTTGGAGATAGCGCGCTTAAACGAAACAGGTGAACTATTGAAAGGATATTTAAAATATACCTACATTGTCTTCTTCTTCGGCCATTTCCGCCCCACACCACACTGTGCATGGGAGGGGCCTGTCGTGGTGACTCGACCAGATAAGTGAGATAAACACACATCACAATTTTGCTCTCGCTATTTTCATTCATTAATATTATTATTTAAAATTATGTGGTTGTACAATACAATTTTTAATTGTGTATCGATACTCGACAATTCCACAATTCAAATGAGTGTATTAAAATATACAAAAAAACACTAAATATACACATTAATTTTACCGCGTACACCATTTGGAAAACGCTACTGTAGAGCATCATAGTGCCTTTATCCTTAGTGATAGGTAGGGGGCGCCTAAAATCCTAGCCTGGGGGCCCGCTTCAGGTTGTGAGGGCCATGCTCTGACTCATACACAAATTGGAAAACAATATATTATCGTGTACTTGCCAGACCCGTTGGGGTTCTTCATGGGTAATTTATTTGTAAATTATAAATTGCGTTGATTGGTTCATCGTTCATTGGTTTCTCATCCCATGAATACAGTATTGTAGGTGTACCTACGTTATATTTTTATAATATATTACAGAGAAAAGTGCGTAGAAACATACATCCACTTATGATATACAAGAATATGCTCTTTATTTTATATTACAACAGTCAGCCATTCATGATTATTTTTCATAAATAAAAATATAATACCCAATAATAACCAGGACTGAAACAATTCCAGTCAATGGCTATATAAATTGAATACGTGAGTACAGAATGGTACATAACCAAAAACAGCTTATTTCTTACACGTCTAAACTAGGTGGGTAGGCAGGTCATGTGTTGCTAAGGTGCGGCATATTAAAAAGGGCGGTAGCATTAAAAAACTAATATTACAACTTTTGAAAGTGCTGACATATTAGATAAGGCTATATACCTCAGTTGAGGCATTGTCTAAAAAGATCGTGGCTAGACGATGCGCGGATTGCGGGTCACGGGTGCAAATGACGCATGCCGACCGAAATATAATTTGTCATATAAATCCAACATGCGTCCATTTAATGTTCTGTTTATTGTTCTATTAGTAACAATAATAATATATTCATTGACATGTTTTCTTTTTCAAGTAAATGGGTGACGTTTTTAGTCATCTTTACACGATTTAAGAATTAATACCCCCGTCGCTATCACGACACAAATTGACATATTGACACCTCGAGGTTCGCTCTCAAACTGCCAGCGAGTCCGAAATTTCGTCACGCCTATAGTTGAAAATTATTTGCCTTTTCACTGAAATATCGCCTTAAGGCCTTGTCCAGATGGCACGACTTTACTCGCGCGTAACAAGTCGCGCATTCTCCAGGTACAAGTGACCTAATTGAGCCGTCCGCCCATCCACATGTATCCGCCGGGTGTTATCTCTCGCGTGATAAGCGCAAGCGATCGCGAGACTCTCGACAATGCAACGTTTATAGCCATTTCAATGAATTATTCCAATTAATTACGACTGCTTCGCGCTAGAGACAAGAGTTTTATGGCCATTCCAAAATAAATTAGGTCACCTAGCTTGTATACTGCCTAAAATCTATCTTACCAGTTATCGCGAAATATAAAAAAAAAAAACTCAAAAGAACCGTGTGTCACAACTGAGTTGTCGGTCTTTCTTCTCGCACTTGCGCTTGTTTTTAATACCAATTCAAACGTCACCTAGCTTATTCACTGCCAAATCAAACGCGTTATATGGGTGCAGCACATTTTTGGTACTCGCTGCGATACACCGCGAGTGCAAGTAGGCAACTCAATGAGGTCACCTGTACCTAGACCGCGCGCGAGAAGTGAGACGCGGCGATTACATGTGGACGGCTCAATGAGGTCACATGTGCCGAGAATACGCGCGAGTCCGAGAGCCTAAGAATAAAAAATCCTGTTAACATAATATCCAATGTTTGAATAATAATTTTATTGTAGTACCCAATGGTCGATTATTTAGACAAATTTCTTCACAAAGGGGCTTCCAAACATGTCAGCGCCTTGCAGCCCCCATAAGCAAAAAGAGCAGCTATTTGCCAAAGTCACATTTTGAGATATTAATGAGACGTTAACGATTTTTCATAAATTTTTAAATATTGTGGATGAATCATTAAATTTGATATATAGTATAAGCAAAAACCAGTATATTTTCAATCGAAGCTGTGTTTTTGCTTATGAAACTCGTTATAATGTCTTTTTGTTTAGAATAACTAGCGTTTTTGTGAAAAAAAACGAAAAACAATATGTCGATTATTATACTGAAATAAATTTTATACCGCTTTTGACTTTATGTCAAATGGTTCAGAATTTCACGTAGGTTGTAGAGCATTATCTGTACACTAACTCAATTTGTGATTTTTGTCGAAAAGCTGCCTTTTTCCTTATGAGGGCAGCTTGGATCTCAACCACAGAAAAGAGTTCTGAGTTCCCTGATCTCAACGCAGTGACGTCCCTAGACAAAATGCCGCCCCTACCTAGGCAGTGCGAAAATGCCGCCACATTTTTTTATACAGTACTTTTTATCATCCTTTCATGACTCCAATATCTAAGAAATGTGTTGTATGGATACATTACTAACAAGATATAGGTATACCACTAAATCTTATTTAAATGCTATCTCTGCTTCAATAGAAAATATTGCAAGTCTACGGTTTCAGATAGGTACATTTAAAAATACACCTGACAACTTCCAAAACTCACGAGTGACTGGCAAACATATTTGGATAAATTTTAAATTAGGTATGCACGTGTCATTGCTGTTCACCAAGAACGTGATGTCCAAGGATAACGAAAGTAAACTAGACATCGTGAACCCGAAGTCCTGTTAAAACTTTTATAGTAGATATCTACTTATCTACCTAATTAAAATATTTTGGTTCCAACCTGTGAGCTGAATTTTTTACTCCTCGATTTTCCGCCCTTTGGGAAACTGCCACCCCAAGCGACGCTCAATCTGCCTACCCCCACGGGACGTCACTATCTCAATGTACTTATCTAAAATACCGTTAACTGTATTGTAGGTGTAAGTGCGTTTCGTGAACTTGCTGGAATGATAGTTATGTGTACCTGTCACTTTTTTAAAATATATTTTTGTTGAATTTGTATGGTTTAGATAGCCAAAAATAAATAACAAAATATGTGGGTAGGTAGTATCACTTCCCTCCATTTTGCATGTGAATTTCAACTGTCACTTTGTGTTTTGTTATGGTTTTTTCGTCTGGATTCGGGATGGAAGGTGGATAATTAAGTCACCGGAATTGTGAATAGAAGCGGCGAGTTTATTTACGTTAATATTATAATCGTTACATTTTTATAATTTAATTTTTTAGAGGACGAAATCGGCGTGTTCGCGATTTAGCTGTTTGTAGCGATCTGCGCGCCATCTTGTATTTTCGCTTTTCAACGAGAGCCGTTGGCGAAAGAAGGCGACGTTGCAACATCTCCAACGGTCAAAATTATGGCATTGTTGCCAGCAGATATTCAACATTATTTATTTTCGTAATCAGCGCTTTATTATTTGTTGGGTTTGATACCGATTCGGGCCTCTCAAGATACACAAAGACATCCCCAAATGGGGACCATACGGGGTTGTCACAGTTAGTAGGTACTTATCTAAGGGCGGGAATTTGACCTGGGATGTCACTGTCTACTCTAAACACTCTAAACCAGCGCTGTCCAACTACTTTTAGGCCGCGGGCCATTTTTTCTTTAGCAAACATTTCGGGGCCAAAGAAGATAGGTAAATGAAAAGTCAGTTAATGTCAATTGAAAAGGTATTCTTTCATACAAAAAAAAATCAAGCGGTATAGGTATTTCTTTGTTTTGAAAAAGTACTTTTAATATTTAGTATTATAATGAAATTTTTTTCATGATGGGTATATAAATGATGGGTAATTCTCTCCCCAATGTTCGATAAAACTGTACTGCTGTACAGCTCACAAACCGTAAAAAAAAATTGACGGGCCGCCAGTTGGACAGCACTGCTCTAAACTAAACCCTGGCAGAAGGAAAAAAGTCCTGACTCAAGAATACCAGAGGCCGCTTTGAGATCAGCAATCCATTCTTTACAGCCGTTACCCGTTTATTGAAGCAAAGACGCACTGACTAATCACATTACAATAACATATTATGTAATATAAAACATTTTGGTAAGTATAATTTAATAATTGCATGACTGGTTTGAACTGTCTCAAGGCCCCCTTTTAATTTGTCTGATGAATCGATCTGCGTCAAAGAAAATCACCGCTGGCTGACAAGACAGGGAAAATATAGCCAAAATCTTCACCAACTATAATGGCTATGACGTAGAAAGAAAAATCATTATCATTCCATTAGATTGGATCAATCCCTTGCTGGATCAAGGCCTCTCCAAGCTGATTCCAGTTATATCGGTCCTGTGCACTGGTTTGTGGTTGACTTTCACATGTCTATCTTATTAAGCTGTTATGTGATCTAACCTAACCTAATTTTTCCTCGTAAAAACAGGCTTCATGGGTACCTATTCACCTCAACAAAAACTATGACAGTATGGAAAATTTATGGTGTACGACAGGGGATGCCAAGACCCTCACAGGACTACAGGACCACTGATGATGGATGATTAATAATCCAAGAATAGTAAACAGTGTGTTTTTTTTTTTAAATCCATCGAACCGGAATTTAAATCTAAATACATACATACTAGTCAGTTTTATTTATTTTGAAAAAGGAATAAATTATTAGATATGTATTTTTTCCTTTTGTGGCTATTTAATATGTAAATTTTTATGACTTTTTACTTGGAATCGAGAAGAAATAGAATATTAATCAGTGAACCAGCTATGGGTATATTTTGTGTATTTTTTAAGGGATGGAGGGTGTGTTCATTATTATTTATTTTAAATGTAGGTACACTGATAACTGATAGATAACTACATTAAGAGGTGTAAACCCGCCAATATTGTCAATAAAATTGTCAGTATCCTGAAAAAAACGATGCACAGATTTATGTTGCGATAACTATTATGTATTAATGATATATTCCATTTGCGTGAGGGTGAGTTAGGTGGACGCTATTTTATAAATTCTTAAAATAGGGTCTCCTTAGCAAACTCGGTGTACTTCTTCGAACTTCTATAGATGTATAATTGTATTTACACTGCTTTTGTATGTTTATATTATGTTCTCTTTTTATATTTTCTTATTTACTTTACTTTTCTTCTTTATAATAATGTTTAATGTCATGTTGTGAACGTCTTAAACGTATAATTTGTAATGTCCACAATATGTTAAAAAAATTGAAAGAAAAATGAAAATTGAAAAAATTCAGGTCAGGCGCGCACACAAGTGTGTTTTCGGGTCTGGACCCCCCCCAGAAACGAAAAAATACAAATTGTTTACATAAATGACGCATTAATTTCTTCATCGTCAGGAAGACATGACTGAGAATTGTGACCCTAATAATTTGGTTGTCAAGCAGGCAAGCAGCCTATGAATGGGTTGACCTCACTCCTCTCGGCATTCTATGACACGCAATGCTTGTGACAGTAGAACTCACGAATCTGTGAAACGATCTGAGACATCCAAAGTTGTTTTAATATTACGATGCGGCATGTCTAAAAGACAAGACGGTGCGGATGATATATACCTATTGGTATTGGTACTTGTTGATGCGACAATACGTAGATGAACACCCTTACTTTTACACATTCAGGTCAGGTGTTTATCGGTAGATTCAAAGTATCGAGTGTCTAGGTATGAAGAATGCACATGGATAAGTGCGGTATTCCGGGTAGTAGGCAGAGGAAACGTGGAAGCTAGTGGCACCAGCCAGAAAAAACAGTTATGAAATTATTATAGATATTTTTCGATATAGACCTCCGCACATGACATATTTCTGTATTCACGCCAGCTGTAGTATAGTATAGGCTATTAAGATTCGACATAAATAGTGCACACTAAACTTTCTCAATCATACTTATTTGTGTTCAATGAACTAAGAATCCAATTTGCAGTTGGTGCTGGTTAGTTTTTAAAATGCCATTAAGCCCTGCTCAACCAAACCATAATCGATAAACATATAATATGTTATGAATATTATTCGGTTCTTGTTTATTTAGTTTTGTTCTTGTGTAAAATTCTGTAAAAAGTCCCACTACCTTTAACCCTAGCGATAGGTAAGGGGGCCCACTTCAATATATGGGGGTCATGCTTCAGCCTAGTTCCACCTATCGCCACTTGTATAATATAACGACGTCCAATAATTGACCTGATCCGTGTCACGGACGAATTAACTCGCCAAAGCATGTGTGTCTCGTACGAATATATTCGCGGGTTCTTGTAAACGTCATTACTTCTGAATAAACGTGTCACTAGATTTCAAAATCAGCCAAGTCCATAATGGATGAATATTAGAAAAACAGCTTTTTGTTTTCTCAAGTACACAGTAACAAAGGTGAAAGTTTATATTATTTCGAGTATAGAATATTTAAAATTAATAAATTCCACATTTTGATAATGCAGAAATGTTATAAAGTAGTAGTTCTTCAATAATTCACAAAAAAGTCAAAAATACCTAAAGGTGGACTTGGCTGATTTTTAAATGTAGCGACATTTTCACAACATTCTGTGTATATTTTCTAAACAATATTCATCATTTTAGTGTGAAAATATTCATGATAAACTTGATAAACATGTTGTGTTGCTAAGTTAGAACGCTATGCAGAATCCAAGATTTCGATCCTAAGGATAAGTTGCCGAAAAGCATGACTTAACTATAGACTATACTGAGTATAGAGTTATGGAATCCTTAACCATAGACTACTTTTGTTATGAACACGCCCCCTTCTGTATTACCATTTACCATTGACAACTGCTGTCAAAATAAATTCGCATGTCTATAAAACAGTCCATACACTCAAATTCATTTAACAATATATCTCAATAAGGATATTTATAGTGTTAATTCGTTTGGCATGTACTTGCAGAATATTATTTTACTTTTATACGCCAGCCCGCAGAAATACAAGATGCCATATGATAGAATGACACTTGACGCTAGTGTTACCATGCTAAAAAAATATCTTGCAGTGCCTGTGGAATCACGTATAATGACTTATAACGGAAACATAAGAGTATTATAATTAAATATCAATATGTATTTATAATTATTGCATTTATAAAATGCAGTTGTCATATTTTTGTGATCGTTTAACAATTATAAAATAATTTACCTAAACTATAGGAAAGAGAAGTTTTAAATATGGTATTATTTTCAATAGAAATGATCTTAACTAAGGACAATGTTTCTGCATAGTGTTTTCTGCTAAGGAAATTTTAGTTATGACAAATGTTTCTGCATTCCGCTCTTATTATTTATTATTTATCATTCCGTTCCTATGTCATATTTTTAAAGGATTTATTTATTTATTTTATTTCGAAAATAGCTCGCCTACAAGTAAGTATCCACCTAGTAAAAATTGGCTGGTAGTGATAAGGTTAAGTAGCATGTACTGTTATCGTAAAAAGTCTCCCGAATTCGGTGGATATATTATTTGAATAGTGACAAATTCATTTGGATGCACACATTTCGACTTAATTTCATTTTGACACAAGGGTTGAGAAATTGCTTCCGAACCCAATAAATTATTTTGACATTCGAGTTTTGTGCATTTTAAAATTTATTTCGCCTCTTTTGAATACAAAAGCATTTATTTTCGGAAGGACGATAATAGTATTGTGTAAATGATAAAGGGAACCGCACACGCCCTTCTTTTAACTTCCTGTTTATATTCAATAATATGATATTGTGTTATATTATGTCTTAATACCAGGGAAATAATGTGAACTGAAATGGTTACATGTAAATTGTACGTAAAACACTTCACCGTGGCACAGTTCGCCGTGAACTTTCTTATCGAAATAAGATGACCGTATATTATACGGTCTCCAATTTTATTACATTCAATATGAACATTAATTCAATTTTCATAGCTGATTTTGGCAAAATTCATAAATTCAAGAATGAAAACCTAACCTAACCTAACAAATAATCCAGTATAACGGCTATTTTCAAAATTTGTTTGCTGCTGGCTTCCTGTAAACCGACAAGAACTGTGTTTTATTTAGGCATGAATTTTATGTCAGTACTATACGACCCAAAGATGTTGGACGGCCATATTATTTCGATACAACATTTCACGGTGAAGTGTGATACGGCGAACTGCATATGTACAAGTTTCCGGACACGAACTGAAATACCTAACAGATGTGGAGAAATAAAAATATTTGGATAAGTTAATTAGGTAAGTATGTACCTACCTATAATTCAAATATAATTCGCAAATCTGCACGTGTCATTGCTGGTCATCAAGAGCGTTACGTCCAAGAACAATGGAAGTAAACTAGACATCGCAAACTCGACTAAAAATTACATTCCTGTTAAACCTTTCATGTTAATTAATACATTTTGTTTCCATCCAGTGAGCTCATTATAGATATATTTTACATTACAGATTCCCGTTATTACTAAGTTTAGGTACCTATTTCTATAGATACCTAATGATTCTCCTGGATTTGCCGCCCTTCGAGCAACTGCCGCCCCCAAGCGACGCTCAATCTGCCTACCCCCACGGGACGTCACTGAGGTAATGTGTAACATTCAAAACCCTGCTTCAAAATGTAGTGTATTAAAATTTATTTAGATAAACTTGACTAGGTACCTACTGATATTTGAGAATAGAATCTGAAATTATAACCGATTTTGCAGGCAAAAATGTGCTATAAAAAAATCTTTTTATCGGCCACCATCGTTGCAACGATTCCGTTGCTTTATCGTAAGCTACCCGGAACTGTTCGGTTGAGATGCACACATATCAATTTAAGCCGCGAAATGCATCGTCGTCTTCTGCTCTGTTAGAATGGGATTTATATTCTGATTATATGATAGAGGTCTGATTTTACTCTGTACGGCTGTACTCACCTAAATTTTAATTTTTTATTCCCTTTTACACAATACTAATATTATTTTAATTTGATTCACGTATTGCCATCTGTTAACATTATTCAAAAGTAGATTAATAAATTGCACTGCCATCTGTTATAATTTTTGCGTCACTATTAACTTTTTGTGTACAGACATCTATATAAATTTGAGCATACTAATATTTAAAGTTCTCGACAAAAACTGTATCTGTTGGTAAAATCGCAGGTACAGAGTGAGCGATTGTAGCGCCATGGAGGCATTTTGTAGAAGCTATTACATTGCCAGGTAGTAATGTTTTTCTTCCTTTATTTATTTCACCAATATATAGGGATTTTTTTTTTAAATATAAGTATACAATCTTAAAAATAAAGAATTATTAAAGAATGTAATATTAAATGAAATATTACCAAAATCTTGATTATGCTATTTAATTTTTTTTAAATTTTGAAATCAATCAAAATATTCTAAAGAATATTTTTATTTAAATGAAAGTGAACAAGTAATTACGATTTCAGGTAAAATTATTTATTTAGTATAATAATAAAACGAATAATTATTTATCACACCGGTTATGTTATATAGGATTGAAATAGTAATATTTTTTTAATAGTTTGACATTTGATGATTTAGGGAATTTTATAATATCGGCTGGCAGCACAGCCCCTCTCTCATTCTTTCATTGGGGAAGTTAGGGGAAGTGTCTTTTCGGCGGAATAAAATCGACGCCCTGTATGTGGATTTGTGAAGCGTTTAGAAAAAATATAATTGGTGTTTTAAATACAACTTTTCGCAAGAAGTTAACAACAACGTACGGCTTTGTAGTAATATGAGTAATGTTACCAACCAAAATGGATCAGGTCTAGAGCAGCAAGTGAGTACTGACAAATAATTGCCCGATCGGCAAAAAATTAACACGGTCCCCACAATATTCTTTGTGTATTGATTTTATTGTATTATCACCCGGCACACTTGTTGAAAAGTAGGCCTATCATAAAAGATTCAACCAGACAATGTCAGTTTGTAAATGTCACCCACTATAAACTTTTTATTGATATTTGAAGTCTGGCGGTACATAGTTTTTTCTTCAAACGACGTGTCTTTGCAAACCAACATGGCGTCTCATTTATCCTTTTCCTTGACAGAAATCTATTAGAAAAACTAACAAATTGTACGAATCTCCCCATCGTAACACGCTAATGTTGTTCCCGTGCATAAATTACGCACTCTCGTGCATTTTTAAATGTTGTTTCATTAATGCAAATTACATTATTACGTCAAAATGATACAACAATACTTCATACCTATCAAACACGCGTTTTTCTATTGTTAGTATGCTTCAAACGGTACTTTATGTGTAATTTCATTGTCTGCTATCAATACAAACAATCGAAACACACATAAAATGTCAAAAATCCGTGAAATTACGTGTAATTTTACATAACTTCAAACGTCAAATAAAAAATGAATACAAAAGTAGTCTTTTTTACATGCCAGTAATTCGAAGAATTTTAACAATGAATCATGGATGAATGTTTCACTATTTTCCATACACAATTAATCATTTATTACAACATACGCCGTAATTATAAAAAGCATTAAAATTACTCGTTCGTTGATTTCTTTTTATGTCTGCTAGATATTTTTCGATTGTACCTATGCCTTTCATTTAAAGTTATTTGTATGTTCGCACAATACTTATATCAGGACTAGGTAGGTACATAATTTATAGACTCAAAGAAAACCTAACCTAAAAAGTACATCTGATATAATATGTCTATCTGTCAATATAATCTCTTTTATCCTTTCAAAACACCATAGGAACAATGGTACCATTTTTACAA
Source organism: Rhyacophila brunnea (assembly GCF_057557595.1). Lineage (NCBI taxonomy): Eukaryota > Metazoa > Arthropoda > Insecta > Trichoptera > Rhyacophilidae > Rhyacophila > Rhyacophila brunnea. The sequence goes on along the minus strand of NW_028232904.1, from coordinate 8,254,855 downwards.
TATCTACTGTGAAATAAAACATGGCTTCAAATACGTATGTATAGTATGAAATGAGAAATCATTATTGTGTTGAGACTGCATATTGTATGAACGTTAAAGCAAGCCTCGTGTCAGTTAAGCCTCAATTACATTGAGCTTCTTTACGAGCTGTTTATTGGCGATTCAGCTACTGCGATTTGATGATTAAACACAAAACTTTCCATTCGCTGAGAAGCCACAAGCCAGTGACTATTTTGACGGAACGTAGTTCGTTTTTTTACTGGGAGGTTGGTACTGCGCAGACGCAGTAGGCCCACACGCCGGCGTGTAAAGTTGATCGGCTTTCAACTTTTCTCGGTAGAGTGTTTACAACCTGCTTATTCGATGATTACACTGGGCGACTTTAGAGGCAGATCGTAAATTCGCCAATAAACAGCTCGTAAAGAAGCTCAATGTAATTGAGGCTTTATCGATGTATGAAAATTCATTGAATGACAATTCGGTAATAGTGCCGCATATGACCGCATGACTTTCTATAACTTTATTTTTAGACCAAACCCAACCTAACCTAGACTTAGGCTCACGCAGAAACTAAAATCCGACGAACTGGTTGCTGATGGAACTCATAAACTGGCCAGTGACTGATGCTTCGCACACGGGACTACTGAAATCTAATAATCTCATAACCTCAAACTGTCAAACCCATTGTCTTTCCTACTTCATTCTAAGCTTTTTCCGTAATATCTTTACGGGAATATTCTGGCAGCCTGTAATTATACAGGCAGGAATATTTCTCAATATCTGCCACATATTTTAAATTAAAAATCGGTTCGCCCATCTTTAACTTTTGACGTCTTGACTTGTTATTGGTTGTTTAGGTCAGTGCTACCAATTTTGGTAAGAAAATATGATTTTTCATTGAATCTACTGATATTGGTACCACTGTTTTGAAACTGAGACCGGGAGACTAGCATGACACGTCTCTTCGGTTTCGGTCGCGGACATTTTGAAACTGGGAGATTCAAGTCTTGCTTTCAGCGAGCCGCCATTAAAATACATTAGCTAGATACTGAAGTTTCAGTCTCGTCTTTTTTGAGTATTCACGTGAGCAGATGGCCTTAGCGTGTGATAATGATGCATCGAAATGTATGCATATATCAAACTTTAAATTAACAATTATTGGATCACAAAGCATCTGTGTCGACAGAAAAAGGTATTTAATATAATTGTCTACATGGGATAAACTGTTTCTGCCAAAAAAAATGATAAATGTCAATAATTGTCATTCATCTTGTCAGTAGTTCAATAGATTTACTACTGCGACCACTGTAATAATATTGTTCTATTAATATGTCGCATGATCATCACTGTATACAGACAATTATGACTGAATGTCCATTATTAAGTTGGCTCCAGCAGCTCTTCGATTATTAATACATTTATGGTAGCAACGACACCGTTGATCATCTCATCTGAAAAGGACTGATTGTCTGTAAAGTAGCGGTTTCCTCAGAGCCAGTCACGAGTACCGAACATAGAAAATCCATGATAAGACTACGAATCGCTTGATATCGTGAAATGGGCTATCGAAGGAAAAACACGAAGCGTGTAACAGCTGTTTTAATTCAAGGCATGCCCAATGAAATGCAATGAAACCCTTCAAGCTGAGGAAAATAGTGTTGCCATTATTGATGGGACGAATAGAAAGTCAACAGTAATGCGTTTACTACGATGTGATGCTGTCAGCGATTACCGAAAGACTTCGACACTACAATACTCGCAGTCTATTCCTATCACTGTGTCATAGTTTACACAGGTAATCCTTCCGATGTCATTGGTTCTAAGGGTACGTTTACATTTGACACTTATACCGTTATACTTATTTTATGTGTCTGACATAAAATTTCACTTACTGTTTACACCTGCATGGATCTGACATAAAATTCTGGTATACTTCTCGTTGAAATAAAGTCTCGACACTTTATTCAATGGCAACATTGGAATAAATATATGCGGTGTTTACATATGATATTGTAATTTATTCGGACACTTATTTTGTATACTTCTCAAAAACGTTATGTCAGTTGTCAATATGGGAATGTTAAAAAAGAAAGCAGCGAGTGTTATTATTTTAAGTCTTTTGGCAACAAAAAGGAAGAAGAAATGGTCTAGATGGGTGCGGGAATGGATTCAGCGACGAGTAGAACTAGGTGCCTTCCGCTTAATGTCAGAGTTTAAATCGAAGATCTAACTCAATTTGTGAACTTTAGTTTGCAAGATTGGACCTTTTGCCAAAAAATAAGACACACAATTTAGAAATGCCATAAGTGTAGAAGAACGATTAACAGTAACATTGCGATATCTAGCACTTGATCGTCATTGCATATTATTAGGTAATACCATTTGAAGCGCATTTTTTCTTCACAGAGTGCATCAGAATTAATCGTATGTGCCGAGAACAAGTGATATTTTATTTTCGAACAAAATCCATAGAACACGGCACATCCGATTTATTTCTCACTGTCTATGATTTTTGACAGATCGCTACAGTACATTTATTAAGTAAACGTTGGGCATACATTCATGGTGTACCTATGATAATTGATTGTCCGTTGTTTTAGAAATATACCTATGCAATTCACTAGGTACCTGTCAAACTACGAATAATGTGTCAGGTATTTGATATAAAAGTAGACGGTGGTCCAACTTCGGTGATATATCGCAGCAAGTTCGGAATTGTCGAATACGCGGTGTTTACATTTGCGTATATAAGTAGATTGAATAAGTGACAGGTGAGTGTCGACACACGCAAAATAAGTGGCTGGTACAAATATAATTACTGTTTACACTTGGTGAATATGGTGTCATACATAAATATGACAATATAAGTGTCAGATGTAAACGTACCATAACACCTCCCCATACTTCATTTGCTTAATCCAAGGCCCTCTATAGTCAGGCCTTAACAGAAAACTGTGAATTTCGATCGTAGTACATACCTACTAGTTATTGCTTGTATCTCGAATACATTATGGTAACTGTATAATCGAAAATCTTTATTTATAACAGTTTACCACAATGCACTTGAAGTTACGCAATAACTAGCACTACAATTGGAACTCACACTTTAGTACTCCGACCTGTTCTGCGAAGATTTTGTTGGACGGGATGTAACTTACAATAATACACATTTCGACAGTAGGTAATCAATATGTTATAATATACTCAGGGAATCCATAGTAGTAATCCATGTAACGCATTGCAATTTGGTACTATCATATTTGACTTAACTCGAACCGATGAACTGAATGTAAAGAATATCTCCATATCATTAGCCGAAGTCGATCCACTGCTGGATGAAGGCCTACCCTAGCTCCTTCCACTCTTTGTTCTCTGGTTCAACGCTGCTGTGTACATCCACCGAATTTTATGAGTTTGTCTATCCAGCAAGTTTCAGGATGTCAGTAAAAATCGTTCTTGGTACTATCTACTGAAGGAATTCTAATTGATTTAAATTTTGTGCTATTTCATTTGAATTGTTTTTAGCAAACCGGGTTGCGCCTTTCGGTATCTTAATGCACTTGGTTTTACATTCACACGTCTTAAATTATTTGTTTTTGAACTGTTTTCGATTAAGACAAATGGCGCTGTAGTTTTCGCGAATTTGCAACGCCGTACGTCGTGGCGCTTAACACCGAGTCTTCGCCACTGCTATGCCATAACTTTTCCTTCCCAGCTATCGTAACATTCATTATCCTTATCGTAAATGTGTAATACTAATTTGACATATTTATCTTTTTCAGTTCGCTGGTCTGGACTTGCAGTCGCAAAATTCCAGCGGCCGCTATATACCACCACACCTGCGTGGTAAGCAGGCTTCCTCTTCTCAAGGTAAGACCACTTCCACTTTGTTTACTTCTTCCGACAAAGATCATAATCACCCGTATCGATTGTCAACTGAGCTCCAAAATTGAATACACCGGACCGAATTTTACACCTAATATTCACTGTATTACGGTCAATTGACTCTGCTCACTGCAAGCTAACTAATATGCAGTGTTTCTAGTAGGTCTCAAAACACGGTAAAGCATCTCAGACGACGAATACAGAAGAGAACCGAGATTGTTGTGTAGGCAACAGAGTCACGATTTTATCATATGTAGTTATTTAAGTTGGCGCTACAATCCATTTAGGCATGCAGCAGATTCGATAACCGTCCATCAAGAATGTCAACTCCCTTTCTCCAGTCGGTCACACTCATCCTCCCCGCATCCCACTTGGCGTTGTCTCGTCCATCTCCATTGGGAGCAGCCCAAGAAAGAGTCAAGTGCAGTGGCTCTCACCAGCGCTTTACAGAATAATATTTCAAAAATTTATTTATAAAATTATGAAATTGGTTGAATACACATGGTCTTGTCTTAAATTTCTTTCTACGCCCAAATGATCCATAATGTGTTCTTGTGATGAGATCATGTGTGAAATAGTCTGTTTTTGACTATTTCTGCCGGTATACAATTTCACACGTTTGTTTAAATGTGGGACCAAATATAGAAAGAGTCATCACCATTTTATTTAAGACTTATCGTATTCAAGAGAGAGAAGATGAGGTAATACTATTATAGATATGCACTAAAATGTTCAAATGTCTTATATATATAAATTATATATTAACTTATATAAATTGATCCATTATTGTAGTAAATAAAATTAAGCTTTCATTTTTTCAATCACAACAAAGGTGAAATTTGGTGCGGCCACCAGACGTTTCTATAGAAATGTCAATTGTGCGGCCACAGTTAAATTTTACATGAGAACCACTGGTCTAGTGCATACTGCGGATTCTTCATGAATCTTATAGAGAGATCAGGATCCATTGCATCTAACAGTGTTATTTGTCCCATGTCTATTAATATAGTTCCATTCTGTGGAGTCCCATATGCTTTGCTTAGAACCAGAAATAGGTGTATTTAACCCCTTTTTAAGCAACCTGTTCACTCGTAGTTGCAAATCTAATGAGAGCCAGTTACTTACTAGAGCAGTTTATATTGTCTGCTGAAGAACGCAATCGTTCCAATGCAATCCTAGAATTCAGGAGAAGCATCAGTTCCCAAAAATTATACCTGACTCGTCTGAACCTTCATTTCATTCACTCACATGGTGGCAGGGTGTAGTTGAAAAATACACACTGTCAAGAAATAATTATTCTTACCAGAATGGCAGAAATACGCCAGGAAAGGCATACAGATGGTGTACGTCTCAACAACATGCTCAGTGGTGTGGATTCCTCCAGATTGGCACAAGGGCGAGAGCTCTAATCCCCACGTAATCACCTTAATCAAATACTGTGATTTATAGGCATCTAATACTTACTTCTACGTTTGGGACGAAACATTCTCATGTTGTGTTCGTAGCCCGGACACATGTGTCAATGCCCGCCAACTGTAGAATCAATATTTACTTATCCAATTCTGTAATATATGATTCATCAGCATGGCAGAGATTTAATTTAAAATTATTTAATTAATTACAGGTATTGCTAAGCATTTTTGCTGTATGGCTCACATTGCATTATATTACATATATCAGCATTTCTTATTACTTTCTATTAATATAATCTATCTAATTTTGCTTACAATGCCATATCAATTTAATATAATATATTATTATGTATATTTAATTGGTTATCAGAAAAGAATTATAGATAAACAAGTCGATTTTGTTAACTTTCATACATTTTCTAATCTCTTGTCTTTCAGCTTTAATTTTGATTAGTTCATTAAACTGTCACTGACATGGTTTGTTAATAAAGTAACATGCACATTGTCTCAACTGATAACGACTCATTGTGTCATGGATGCTATATGGAATATAAGGCATTTTGTGATTTAAAACGTTGCATCTCAAATTTCACATATATGATAGCATTTTCATTAGTAGGTTGGATTAACAAAGGAAATCGATCTATGGTGCTCAATAAAAATTGAATTTTTGACACGTCAAGTGGTTAAAAATGTATATTGTACAAGCATAGACAATCTATAATTACATGTTAAATAGTACAGTGTATGTCTTCTTATTGGTTACCACCAGAGTAATCTTCGCTCTATCGCCTGTTAACTGTGACAGTTCTGTGGAACTCCTCCTGTACCTATCATGGAGGTTCTTAATCCATGAAATGCAGTGTTTTCCTCTGTTACGTATACCGTTGATCTTTCCTTGGGGAATGTACTTGTAGTTTTGTTGCTATGTGCAACTTCTCGATCCATTACCTTTCATTTTTTGTTGACAGCTCTGACTTATGATCGTTAGGCATTCAATAACCAATTTGTGGATGCGACAATAAGTCGTAGGTGAGCACCCGTAATTCTATCTGCAGGGCAGGTGATCATCGTTGGACTTAAAACTATGGAGTTTCTGACAATTGAGACCTAGAAAAGTGCAGCGTCTGCAATTGAAGTGATGACAAGCTATGTTTTAGGCGGAGTAAATGCAGATGTCAGTGGCAGCTAAATCAGCGATAAATTATAATGGGACCCCTTATACCATTTTTCATGTGTACCTGCACACCTGCGATACACATGAAAGAAACCAATATTTTTTCTTAGACAAGACGTAATAATGGATCATTTGAGAATGTTGAAGTATATAAACAATTATATATTTCAAACCTCAATCCTCAGCATTTCAATTGCTTTTAGTAACCACAAAATTCAATTTAACTTTCATTTATAAGAATTCCTTCTAGAAGATTTCTTGTTATGTCTTTGATAATAAAATACAGACTCGAAATCAGTCCATTTGCCCGGCGACAGTTTAATACACAACTGCATGACTAGAGCCAACATGTGATTCGTTTTAAAAGACAGATTAAAAAAAAAACTAAAGAATCTTCTCCACCACGTGCGTTGTAATAATAATTCTACTAGTCCATTCTAGATTTCATTGAGAAATAATACCTAGCAGCGTTCAAGAATGCCAAGTAGTAAATTTGCCATTGACATTAATCACAAGTCGTAGAGTGACACAGTCTATTACGGTCTATTTTTAACATTTCAACGGCATTTTGGCTCATGCTTTGGTTTTTTTTAATATTTATTTTCTGCCCACTGGAGGTGCGTGTATGTGTGTCCATTACTAGTGTGTGTCTGCCGTTATGTGGCCTATATCTGAGGTCTGTCGCTATGTGGAAACTTCCTGGACTCTTTTAGGATCATCGCTTTGTTGTAATTTGTAATATGATACGAAACTATTGAATATTCGTTTCGTTTGCGTCGATATTCTGTTTCTATACTCGGTTGCAAAATAGGGTTACATGTAAATTGTACATAAAACATTTTACCGTGGCACAGTTCGCCGAGAGTTTTCTTATCGGTGATCGTATACTATACGGTCTCCAATTTTATTAGATTCAATATGAACATTAATTCAATTTCCATAGCTGATTTTGGCAAAATTTGTGAATTCAAGAATGAAAACCTAACCTAATCTAACTATCGATTGTCATTATATGGAAAATTCACATTTCTTGATTAAGTGTAGTTTTATCTCATCGGTAAATCACCTTCTATGTCCTAACCAAAGTACATGTTAATTCGAATTCTCAAAATCCACAGAACCAAATGTGAGTTAAAATAATAAGTTTCATCTAGGATTGTTTTGGATTAGAAACGTGAAAATCCAAGGTGGGTCCTGGTGTCGTCCACCTATTCCTATCCAAAGTAACCGCTTTCCATTTCACCATTCCAAGCATATTTATGGTAGTCATGGAATTTTTGGTTCAATATTACTCTCTATATCAGTACTTTGCCATTTGTAAATTACCTGCTAGCCAGGGCTATCTTCCACCTCAATCAATCGAACTGCGTTGAAAACTTTGTAGAGACCGTAGAGTTCAACATTGTGTCTTCTCCGTTTTTGGTTGGCCGTAGAGAATTTTTCTCTAAAAAATATTTAAACGTTTTCTAGTTAAATCATGTCGAGGATATACTGACAGAATGCATTAACTCTGTTTTTGCTGTTTTAAATGTATACAATTTAACGCTCTACGTCCTGGTAAAACGCACAAAGGCATAGGATATAATAGTGAGAAAACAGAAAGATTATTAAATCATATTGTTATTTTTTTATTCTGATAGAAAGTATGATAATGACCTAATGCGTTCTGCGTATACAAAATACAGGACTTGTAACATGTCATATATTGTGTTTGCCATAAAGGTTAGTCTTTATAATGTAGAAAAAATGTTTTTAAATCATAAAAAAATCTACATAGGAGATCGCTTTGAAAAAAAATTAAAGTCCTTTTTGCGATTATCTCGGAACTTGTTTTAATGACTTAATGCTTTCTGTCAGTATACCCTCGATATTATCTTAATTTAGTGATCTATTTTATCAGAGTCAGTGTCTATTGGCCGTGTTCTACTTTATTGGTGTTTCGTGCCTCAGTTTCATTTTGTCTGCAATCAGTTAATTGGTTTACATTAACGCTCGCACATCACGTAGCTGTTGAATTAATTTACTTTATGAGGTTAAGAGTTCAACTACTCTTCTAGCGTATCTGTATCGACAATGTGTAATATGTTATTTTATGTTTTGAACGTACGCAGCATTCTCTACTGATTCATTTAATTATGTCAAAGTCGATTGATTAATTCATATGGCAAGACTATTTTCAGTATTTCTTGCTAGAAGAATGTGAATGTTGACTACCGTGTAATTAAGATATACCGGAATAATAATTACGATATATCGGCAGATAGAATATTGAAGATATATCGGAAGCCATGATATTATTAGGTTACATGTTAATTGTACGTAAAATATTTCACCATGGCACATTTTTCTGTGAGCTTTCTTATCGGAGAGATATGAACGTATACTATACGGTCTCCAATTTTATTAGATTCAATATAAACATTAATTCAATTTTCATAGCTGATTTTGGGAACCTAACCTAACAAATAATCCAGTATATCTGCTATTTCCAAAATTTGTTTGCTGCTGGCTTCCTATAAAACCGATAAGAACCGTGTTTTATTTAGACATGAATTTTATGTCAGTCTATACGACTCAAAGAGGTTGGACGGTCTTTAATATACGGCCATATATCGTCGGTGTTTTGTAAAAAGGGCGAATTAACCAAAATGCTACTTTACAGGAGGAGGATTTTTAACTTTTGACATTTATTTGTTTTTTACCTGTAGGTGATTATAAATATCTAACAAGTTTATAATAAAGCTTAGAAAGAATACTGTCATTATAATAGGTATTATTATATAATATTTTAAAAGGCCTAATATGTCACATTTGCTTTTTATTTCGTAATTTTAATTAATTTAGTTTTAGTCGATTATCGTTTTTAAGTACTTTCCTATGGAGATAAAAATTCGCCGTTTTTACACAACAAAGCTAGTGGGGTACATATTGTATTTTCATTAAAATCTCGATTTCGCCAAAATGGTTGATTCGCCCTTTTTACAAAACACCGACGATAATTCCGATACATTTCACGGTGAAGTGTGATACGGCGAACTGCATATGTACAAGTTTCTGGACACGGATGTATTATCCTATTTTATTTTATATTTTCTAAAGCTTTATTCCATGCACCGACTGCAAGTGCAATATATCATGCTGACATTTTTGACTAGTTATCCACTGGGCGATTCCAATTCGCGCCACGTGAAGATCTACCGATCGTGCAACAGGATAAATTTGATGCACAATTTCTCTCGCGCATGGTCATTTGAACAAGTTATTTATAACTTTCGCTCGCGCACTGGAGAATATGAAATGTCATTGGCTAATCACAGCGTTATAAATATTATGTACTTATCCATTTGCTTCAAATTATAACAATGACAATGGATTTGCAGATGATAGATGATTTACTAGGATGTCGATGGGAAGAGATATATGTAAAATTAACACAATACCATTATCTTATGAAATTGTACTTGTGGTGAACCCTTTGACGTTAGACATTATTGTCAATTTTAAAACAAACGAAAATTAACCGAGATTACGCAATTCTAGGCGAAGCTTTTGTGAAACAAACTCCATGGAATCATAAGTAACTTTTATACATATTTACAAGTAATTAATCTACTTCTGCGATTCGAAGATGGCTGGAATAAAGATATTTGTCATGGCTACAGTAATGATTTGAATCACTTGCGGGGCAGGTTAGAATAAAGCTGCTTGGTTGGGCTAAATATGATGGCCATCATTCCTCATTTCCCCACCTACCTCACATCCTTATTTATTATTGTCACAAGACCAGGCAACAAGCAATTACGGATCATGAGACGTCCGTGATTGCGAATAACATTCAGTTAGCTCAAGACAATGGGTGCGTGTAGGCTTGTAACCGCTAAACCACCGTTTATTGATTAATTCAATTATACAGACTTGGTTCGAGTGCTTTGTCAGTTAATTGATGTAAAAATGTGTACAAATTTGACACTAATTATTTGTTGAATTGGTATTTAAATTGTTATACAAAATGAATAAATCATTAATTATTATAGTTTATCATTTGCTCTGATATTATCTAATATATTATTATGTATTGTCAAATAATGACTTTTTTCTGTCATTTCTAGACCGCTTTGTTTGCATGCTTATTTCCCTCTAGTGAGTCAGTCGGTCAGTCATCAGAAAGACAATACAGTTGACGATGTTTTAACTAAAATATGACTTGCACATTAACCGCAGGTAAACTATCGTCACATGTTTATCTATGAAGGAAGTACCCAGTCCCGTGCGAGACATTGGTTTTATTGGACGACGGAGTGATCGTTTTGTATTGTTTTTGGAATTTGCCAGACGTGACAATCTGCTAAAGTCATTATAATTCCAATTGAGAACGGAATCTTTCAAGCGATCTAAATGTCACACTAACCATTTTTTGATCAAATTAACCAATCAAAATGAACCAAGTATATATACACTCATCTAATATAATATATTATTTAGAATTTTTATTGCATGATATTGCCTGTCAATAGATTAAGTGATAATATTGAATGTTTAATCTGCAAACCTGCCAACTCCATTTGGGCAAATTGTTATATAAGGAGCAGAGTTGTTCCATTTATGATATTGGAAATTTGACATCTGCAGTTGGCTGTTACGTGTGAAGAATGATGAAGCATTTATTTATTGGTTTAGAAATTTTAAATTTTTTGTGAGCATAGAAAACATGCTTTATAACAAAATGCAATTAAAATCACATTTTTGGTCAAAAGTGGAGTTGGCTGGTTTGCAGAGCAGTCGATATCCGAAAAAATAGTTATTATGGTACTGTTCGGTTATACCGGAGCCAGCGGAAAACGCATTTTGAAAATAGCCAATAAACTGTATTATTTGTTAGGTTAACCTAACCAAACCTAACCTAACCTAACCTAACCCAACCTAACCGAACCTAAACTAACCCAAACTAACAAATAATCCAGTTTATCGGCTATTTTCAAAATGCGTTTTCCGCTGGCTCCGGTATAACCGAACAGTACCGTTATTATCATTGATAACCGATACTTCTTTGTGAGTCTTGAATCGAGTACATTTTAGAAAACACATGATTTATAAGATGTAGCTTAAATTCATGAAAGTGAAGCTGAAGAAAAAAACTACTTAAACTAATGATTAAATTATCTGCAGGCGTTTCTCATTTGAGTTTCGTTATTGGCAAATATGTCAAAAATTTTAAATTCATCTAATCCAGGGGTAGTCAACCTGGTCCTGTTCCAGCTTTCATGGTGGGCAAGTAGGGGTTTTAAAAACTACTTTAAAAGTTACTTTCCTACTTTATAAATCACCATTACGGTTAGAAAATTTTAGAGATACAAAAGTGGGTGGTAGGTATAAAAAGGTTGACAACTCCTGATCTAATCGGTCGTTTCCATGAATTATCAAATGCACAGTTGTTGTCGGAACAAAGCTTGACAGTTGAATATCTTATAAATGGATAGAATTGTCTTATTTATTACTATATATAAACAAGTTTGAACACAATAAGATAAGATGCACTCTTTAATTAGAATATTTAGATAGCTATATCTTAAGTCAAATGACAACAATGCAAAACTATCTCTCCGACTTAAGCTCGAGCTTCAAAAATTAACAGTCACCTATATTGCGATAACCCTGATGCATCCCAAAGACGATGAGCTACTAACGGTTGGAATTGGTTTGTAACAGGGGAGGACTCTGGGCGCGTGTCCTCTGACAACCGCTCGGAGTACGGGGGTCGCGGAGGCAGCGGCTATTCGGGAGGTGGAGGCGGAGGCGGCGGTGGCAGAGAGGGTTCCGGCAACTACAGCTCCGGCGGCGGTCGCTTTGCCCGCGAAGGAGGCGGCGAGAGGCGGAGGGACGACCGGGACTTTGGTTCCTTTGGTGGGCGCCGGGACCGCGACAGAGGTGAGGACGGTAAACACGCAAAAAAACTTTCTAACCTTACGATTCAGTCCGATCTCTGCGAGATGAGATACCCCGCGGGCTGATAACGACGTAAGGTTCTGTGACACTGTTATGAAGTACCGAACGATATTTCTGTGGTTCGAAGGCAAAAGTCTTTTAAAAAAATATCTCATATATGTCATACATATAAATATATCCTGCCAAATATGACAGCTATACATAGGCTTACCATATATCATGGTTGTCCTCTTTGTAGATGGGTCTCGGAAGTCCCAACTGATTTGTCATTTTGTCCCAGTTTATTTGCAGTATTTTAGAATCCACTTGCAAGATTGATAATTTGATTACTAAAACACCATCTATTGTTTTTAAAAATAATCTATATTGAGTCCAGATTATTCCCTTTTATATAGATGAGATTTTATCATATCACATTAATTGTGTACATTTTTGTTATTGTTATGTTGACGTTGAGTTTCATAACTGCAACAAATCGTCTTTGATGTATAACATTTTTGTCTTGTACGTTTGATTTCACTCCGGCCACCACTCCGTGCTTCTTAATTGTGTCACCTGTTTTATTAATCCATTTTTTGAGTTATTAATGTAGAGAAAAACTCTGTTCATATTTCATAATATAATGGACACAGCGTCTGAAGAATAAAAGTACCCTCCCTTTTTCGGTCATAGATATTCATTTATTCTTTCGTACTACACATTTCCTTTTTGTATATGGTTGAAGAATGAATTCTTCCAATAAGGGAAGCGTCAGTGTATATTGCAAATTTGCTTAAATACTGAGGTTTTGTTTGTATGCAATATTGCGTCTATTACGTTATTTCAATGAATTAACTTTTTTTTTTGAAACTTATGTATCATTCTAAATTTTGTCGGATTTGATCACTTCAATGTGTAATAATAGAATAGCTAATACTTGGTAAAAACTTCTTGAACGAAAATCAGTATTAAATGTTCGATGTGGCTTTTAGAGAGTTTTGAATTAAACGTTATCGTGTACATAATTAACCAAAGCCAAAACTAATTAGAATACACGAAAGATTTAAAAACGTAGCATTCTATTTATTGGGAATACATTATTACTTTGAAAAGTCTCAGAAACATACCTCCGTGTATAGAAATATCTTTAAAAAAAATCTTGGATTAGAACACGCATCTTTCTCTTGAATGATTCCTAATAATGCTGTCTGAGGTTTTTCAAATTCTGACACGTAACAGTTACCGTCTTTGCAATTTTAATCAGTTAGGTGTAATCCAAAATAATTATTAAGGCTATACTTCAGCTGGGGCACGGTCTAAAACGATCGTGACTACGCGACGCGAAGATTGTGCAAACGACGCGTGCAGAACAAAACATAATTTGTCATAACAATTCAACATGCGTCCATTTAATGTTATGTTTATTGTTCTATTATTAATAATAATAATAATATTTTCATTGACATGTTTTCTTTTTCAAGTAAATGGGTAACGTTTTTTAGTCATCTTTACACGATTTAAGAATTAATTCCCCCGACGCCATCACAAAACAAATTGACGTGTTCACAGGTCGACTTTCGCTCTCCGATTGGCAGCTAGTCCGAAATTTCATCGCACATATAGTTGAAAATTATTTGCCATTTTACTGAAGTATGATCTTAAGAAATGCTTTAAATTCAAGAATGTAGCATTGTTTTTATTTAAAATGTATTGTCTGAATGAAAATTAAAATTTGACAACATCCAGCAGTCTATGTTAGTAATATTTATTATTTAAAAGTTAAGAATAATTCAGATGTGTGTATTTGTTGGAAAATATCGACATGAATAGCATTTGCCATGAGACCCAATGAAAGTAGTGTAGTGAAACAGTAATGTATTTATTAATAGAAGAGAAACAATCACATACACAAAGGCTTTGAGAAAATCACATAAATATATTGTGACCTCACCGAGAAGCAAACACGGGGCCCCCGGATGGAAGGCCAGCGCCTTACGCACCAGACTACAAGGGTCGCCTTCGTTGGTAAAGCTCACCCTCAGATTTGCGATATAAGTGTGTCTATTATAATATAATCAGAGTTCTTCTATTTATATAACGCTTGATAATGAAATATATATATTTTGATTGTTGCAATATGTATGTATACCTTGTTATTATGTATGAAATTTGTTACGCACAGCAGAAACAGTTCAAGTAATAGATAACCGCCTTTAGTTGTTTTTATTTTGTACAAATTATTTAATTAAATGATTGCTCTTTTCCCCTAAGTAAAGCGCTACTTGAATGACATTCAATATGCAGATAATAAGGTATACTATAAGTAAGTGTTTTATATTACTGTCGTCGATTATTAAATGTTATCAAATAAATGCCGGCATCGCGGGCTCGGATCCACCTGGATTGGTAAACTCCGAGCATTAGGTTGCCTGATTATGTAACATTTTCAACGTGACTTCTTATTGAGGCAAAGCATAGCTTTCTCAATCTAAGAGCAATCACAAATTTGAATCAATAATTTTATGAATGATTTAAAAAAAATATAGTAAAGAACGATTAGTTTACGAGTATCTGGATTTATCATTATTTGGAATACTTTCGTCATTGTATTAAGATTCATGTGTTTTGTGTTGCTTTCGTGTTACCTTATAAATCAATATCATAATATTAGTTATGACCTCTCGCATTAAGCCTAAGGACAATATAATCATATAACGCTGGTAACCTATAAAATGTCAAGAGATGTCACACAATTTATAAAAAGTGATAAATTACATTGTATTTATAAATGTCACCTGCACCTTTCTATCTATGCAGCTTACTGAATGATTTGAAAAACGGCTTCCACAGGAGGTAATCGCGACTGGTATCAGAACGGCGGTGGTGGCGGCGGCGGCGGCGGTGGCGGTGGCGGTGAGTGGGGTAGGGAGCGGGACGGAGAAGGAGGCGGCAGAGGGGGTGGCGGAGGGGGCGGAGGCTACGGAGGTCGAGATGGCCCTCCGCGCAGTGACCGCTGGAAGGAGGAAGAACCTTCTTCCAGGCCCCGCTGGGATGACAGGAAGATGGGCGGCGGGGGCGGAGGGGGAGGCGGAGGCGGCAGAGGCAATGTGAGTCATTCATTCCACGGATACTTAGCAATTCTATTCATATCTGCTTGTCTATTCTAACCACAAGACTGCTATCGAGGGTAGTTTTTCATATGTTTTGTATCGAAGTATTATAATTGTTATTTAGCCGTCAAAACTGTCTATCTCGCTCTAAAATTTTGCAGACCCAAGAGAGGTGCTGTTAACATTGTAACAATTATAACTAACTTATTGTAATTGTTACAATAAGTACTAATACTTTGATATAAAACTACCCTCGATAGCAGTCTTGTGTATAGAATAAATGCGCTGTTGTATTAATGAAGTATGAAAAATTAAGTGACAACTGCTTTAACTACGGTTCATTACACCAGTTAATTCTTGACTAGACTTGTGACTTTGTTAGCGAGCTCTATGAGCTTGGTCTTGTTACCCGTTCAATATGTAGACAACAACAGAGACGTACTGGATGCAAACCACTTCCTCTAGGGAAGAGTGGCACAAGTTACCTCAACCAGTTGTCGCACACTGATCGCCACAAAGGCCAATTTTGTTGCATTTATAAAATTAGTGACGTCATACTGTGAACATGAACATCTCTTTATTTAGATTGTTGAAATTGTTGATTTATGAAAATCACATAAATATATTGTGACTTCACCGAGATCGAACTCGGCGCCCCCGGATGAAAGGCCAGTGCCTTACGCACTGAACAACGAGGGCCGCTATGTTTAAGTGATGCTGAATAAAGGGACCCATTGACTACTGCTTAAATAAGCTTTGATTCATTCTGTATTGCGGGTATATTTGTGGCAAATTTAGTTGATAATATAATATCACGGTTGTAGTATAAATATGTCACAGAATATTCCAACGTGATTGAGTAAGAAATGAATCGTCAAATATATTTTTACTATTCACATTTTAAGCAAATTCAATAGAAAATTTTTGAAATGAACAATCACATTATTATGCCAAATGTCATTTGTATCAAAAAGTTACAAATCAACTATTCTAAAAACATTTAATTACATGTATTTTAATACAATCGAACTTGGTTATTACGAGGAAGATGGGACCGACTGAATTTGCTCATTACAAGCATTACTCGTTATATCAGAGAATAGGTATTTTTAAACGAGCGGTCACATAACACAAAAAGTTGCAATTCAAACAAAAAATACACAATTAGAATTTTTCCCCGAAACATGCATGGCATTCATAAACTAAAAAATTTTTTTTTCATTGTAATGAACGCTGGTAGGTACCTAGTGACTTTACAAACCTTGGATTTTTTACATGCAATTTCAACCATATGCGTGTATACTTTTTCAATATTGTCGGCGAAAACACCAATTAGGTAGGTACTTAGATACTTAACTAGTGTTAAAAACTTCATCCGATTCTGGCGGCATCCTGTCCGATCGGATTTTATTGCTTAGGGTCGAAATGTTTTTAAACGATCGACACATTAACAGTATTTTAGCTCGGTATATCCGATAAGTTGCTCGTTATAACAGTGAATAAATGTATGGAGAAAATCATGAGCCAAAATGTCAACGAATGTTTCCTCATTACATCCGAGATCTCGCTATGTCCTAGATCGTAATAACCAAGTTCGACTGTATTAGGCAAATTCAGTAGATGATTTTTGAAATGAACCATATTATGTAAAATATCATTTGTATCGAAAAGTTACAAATCAACTATTCTAAAAACTCAATTATAATACTATAATTGAGCTTCTCGATTAGATTGCATTTTTCTGCTGGTAACATGTTTCACGTGTGAGCGCGTTATTGCAAATATTTACCGTGTATTGCTCTTCCAGAACAATGATTGGACGGCGATGTTGCCGAGAGACGAGCGGGTGGAGGCGGCGCTTTTTGGCACGGGCAACACGGGAATCAACTTCTCCAAGTATGAGGACATCCCGGTGGAGGCCACAGGAGAAAAAGTTCCCGATCACATATCCAGCGTAAGTCAACACTTCATTGTACCAATTGATATTAAATGCTGGAAATCCAAGAATATACTTTATGTGTATTACGTATTGGGATACAAAATATTTACTTTCAACAATAATGTTTTTATTTGTTCATGTGGGCCACTGCAGATTTCTTTTTATTTATCTTTTTACGAGAAATGTATGTTGGGCAATCGCTCAATCTATTACGTCCATACTATTGAATAAAATAACATCTGAATTTTACCGTAACTGGGATTCATTATAGGCCTGATGATTAAAGTGCTCGGCCGTTCTGGGAATGTATAAAATATATAAAAACCTGTCACAACGTACAGTTTACAATGATTTTTCTATAAATTCGAGAATTGAAATGAAGCACCCGTCCGGTAAGGTTCAAGCTCTGTGGTGTTACCTGCAATTCTCAGGTAACAGCAAGTGACAATATTATCTAATAGTCATCTGAAATGGCTCACTGGCAGAACAGAATAGTTTTGGACATTTATAAAACTATGTTAATAAAACATATTAATAAGTCGCAGCTAACTCCGTGCTATAAGACCGTCAGAAGCTGACTGCGGTCTAATCCTCAAAGGGGGTTAATTTCGTGGATATTACCACATACTGTACCTATATGTATATATCATTACAATTAAAACATCAGAAAAACTGAACATATGAAAAATTATCATTTAAATAAAATTAATATCATCTATTATAATATATCAGTATATTCTCCATATAATTGGGCATGAATAGATCATGTTGGGCACCTACTGTGGGTCTCATTTTTAATTATTATTTGTTATTTTGCTTTACTAAATAAAGCACGCTCGGACTGAATATAGTATATATGTGTCTGATATTTCAGTTTGACGATGTCAGCCTCACCGAGATAATACGCAACAACATAGCGTTGACGCGCTACGACAAGCCGACTCCCGTGCAGAAGCACGCGATGCCCATTATCATGGCGGGCCGTGACATGATGGCCTGTGCGCAGACAGGCTCCGGCAAGACGGCCGCCTTCCTCGTGCCCATACTCAATCAGCTCTACGAGAAGGGACCCGACCCCAATGTGTCAGTACCCCGCACTCCATAATATGTCTTCAATATCGCGTCTGGCATCGCAATAGCCATTTCAACAAAATAAATGATACTTATGTTAACAGCAGTCAAGTATTTGAACATGCACCTAACCGAAAAAAAAAACATTTTTTTTAAACGGTACATGTTCAAACACGCGCGTTAACATGATCTTACTCCCTACTTCATTTATCCTTTGTCAACTTATGGCTTAGGTCAATAATTATTATAAAGCAACCATTATTCGTAGGATGTTTATCACATTTGAACGGTCAAAGACATAGCTTATAATCAGTATCTTTAGAATTATCTTCAAATGTGTTAATCTTGCCCAATTTTTTGAATAATAAAATGCCTAATTCTTGTCAACTTTGGGATCACAGAGATTATATAATATAATTTTTTATCGTAAATATTTCACTATATAATGTTAACATTAATTTTACTAATGGTTTTATAAATGCGTTTAAAAATTAATAAATCTAAAAAATCTTAACACCACTGCACATGGATGTACTGAACTATGACTATATTCTAAACATTAGATCGAGAGGTTTAAAAGAATACTATTTTATGTAATAAAAATATTTTATGCAGTCATCAAATGCTTAAAATAAATATAAAGGATAATAAGCCTTCAAAATTATTTAAATAGATTATCTACAACATTTAAGGAATGTTCAGGCTAATGCTTTGAAAATACCATGAAACTCCATTTTGACCTACGTTGGGCATGTGGGCCGTTAAAAATAATATATTATTCTTTTTACCAACAATCGTACAAATTGGTTTGTAGTGTATTATGTCAATGGGTTCTTTCGCCATGTTTCTTTTCTTTTGAACCGACATTGTTAATCTTTGCTGAGTCTCATTTTCTGAACGGGTATAAACAGCTTGGTCTTGGGCACTGCCAGACGTCATGACATCTATAAATAGAATGCACAATGACTGCCAGCAATTTAATTGAATGCGGTCAAATAAACTTGATTTTTAATTTTAGCATGTAAAATCGAGAATCAAATGAATTGGTACTGCAGAAACTACACTCAAATAGCGAGAAATCTTGAATTCCAGGCACGTAAAATCGGGGTTCCACTGTAATTAAATTGAAATTGTACCTCTGTTTTTTATTAAATTATAAAATAAATAGGATATATCGAGGGTATACTGACAGAAAGCATTATCTCATTAAAACAAGTTCTGAGATAATCGCAAAAAGGACTTTAATTTTTTTTCAAAGCGTTCTCCCACATAGATTTTTTTATGATTTAAAAACATTTTTTCTACATTATAAAGACTAACCTTTATGGCAAACACAATATACGACATGTTACAAGTCCTGTATTTTGTATACCCAGAACGCATTAGGTCATTATCATGCTTTCTATCAGAATAAAAAAATAACAATATGATTTAATAATGTTTCTATTTTCTCACGATTATATCTTATGCCTTTGTGCGTTTTACCAGGACGTAGAGTGTAAAATTGTATACATTTTGGCATTTAAAACAGAAAAACAGCAAAAACTGAAATAATACGTTCTGTCAGTATGCCCTCGATATGAGGCGTCTAATTCCAAAAAGCGATAAGTCCACCTTTGGTCAAAATCGAGAAAAAAACACACACGTATTCTTTGTATAATTTTACACAATATGTATTGATCTATAAATTCCAAAATGCGACATAACCCTACGAAAAAAAATATTTTAAGTCTCGATTTATTACAAAAAGCGCTAAGTCCGTGTTTCATATTATTTAAAGCTTGGTTGATTTCGCGCGTGTTTAAGTCAACCAATAAGGGAAAATTCAATATTAAAAAGGGCGTCTCCCATGCAGTAGCATCTGGTAAACTCATGACAGTGGTGCCATGGAAATATGTGCCTTATGCGGAATAAATTAAAAAGTGAGGTACAAGTAGCGCTACGTCCAATTTTATTTTGCCTATATTTATTACATTTAAGAGTTTATCGGCTGAAACAAATTGCCATTTGGTTCTAATTTCAACATAGAATACAACGGAAAAAATAATCTCACGTTAAAACAAATAATTGAAGCTTGAAACATAAAAACGTTTTTTCCCGAAAATATTGAATTGTGGACTTGTCGCTTTTTGTATTTAGACGCCTCATATGTCAAAAGGAGGGGGTATAATTTTGAAGAATGAGTAAGTAAGAATATTCTGTCTCTCTGTGAGTGAAGTACGTAACTTTATCTTAGTAATGGTATGATGACCGAGATGGCTGTCGACTGATAAACTAATCTGCAGAGTTTTGATACAATCATTTACTCAATTAATCAAGGGTTTAATATGTTGTTAGTTAATATGTTATTGGTGTCGAGTGATGATTGTGTGTTTTTATTTCAGTCAGTACAATAAACGCAAGCAGTATCCCCTGGCCCTGGTGCTGGCGCCAACCAGAGAGCTTGCCACACAGATTTACGATGAGGCCAAGAAGTTTGCCTATCGTTCGAAACTCAGACCCTATGTTGTGTAAGTATACCAACATATCATTTGTAGCAAGTTCACACGTGTGTGTTGAGTTTGGTTTGCGAGAGCCGCACACCTTGCATAATTTTTATTTTATTTAATGAACTATCCTAATTTATAATTTAGATCAGGGTTAGTAGACCTTTTTATACCTACCGCCCACTTTTGTATCTCTGTTAGCAGTAAAATTTAAAAAATGTGGGCGGTAGGGACCTGATTGATCTCCCTTGATTTAGATCACGTATATATGATTATATTTTATTCGTAAATACTGTACAAATTCAGTACTGTCAATACAGAATATTAACTTATCTGTAGTTACCGGTTCGAACATAATAAAAATGCTCCAAAATGGCAATCAAAATTTAAAAAAGGACGATGGACTCCTTCTTTATTAGTTATATACCTTTATTGTTCGATTGTCATTTGCAGCTACGGAGGCTCAAACCTGTTTGAGCAGGTGCGCGACCTGGAACGCGGATGTCACTTGTTAGTGGCGACGACGGGTCGTCTCACGGACATGATGGAGCGGGGACGGGTGGGGCTGGACCGCTGCCGCCACTTGGTGCTGGACGAGGCCGATCGCATGCTGGACATGGGCTTCGAGCAGCAGATCCGTAAGATCGTGGAGATGATGCCCCGCAAGGGAGACCGGCAGACGCTCATGTTCTCCGCCACCTTCCCTAAACAGATTCAGGTATGTTGTTGCATCTTTACCCAAATACGCATATTATACGAGGGTTGTCTATAAAATAAGGTCTCCAAGGCGCTGGAGTCACGAGGAATGCTTTAATGCAAAATTCGGCAACACTGGCGAGTAGTTTGATTCCCCGCCTACAAATCCACACCACTACAAGCTGTCTACGACACTTAGTCTTGGTTTGGTAGCTTGTTCGCGATGGAGCTTCCACTCGCCGCTACCGCCAGGTGTGAGTTACGTTCTGTTATTCGTCTTTTGTGTGCTAGGACACTACGTCTATAGAAATAGTTACACACGACAGTTATGTGAAGTGACAACAGTGTATGGACATCAAAAATGTGCGAAAATCGTGCAGAGTTTAAAAACGAACGTACAGACGTCCATGATGAACAGCGTGCCGGACGGCCATCGGCTTCGGACCAAACGATTACAAAAGTGGAGAGGGTAATGCTTAAAGATGGACGGATGATGATTCGGGAGCTCTGCAAATTTATCCCTGATGTCAGTAAGACTACTATTGACAAGATTTTGACAGAACGTTTGCATAATCACAAGGTGTGTGCAAGGTGGGTCCCGAAAATGCTCACCGAAGATCACCAACGGCAATGAGTTGAAGCGACCCGCGAATTCCTTGATTGCTATGCAGGGCTAAGAGGGTGAGGAATTCTTGGATTCAATTGTCACTGGCGTCACCAAGTGATCATCTCTTTCCGGTGTCACACCTGGGTAGGACAAATTTCAGGACCGATGAGGAGTTGAAGGAAGAGGTCGTACGCTACCTGCACGCCGCGGCGGGAGAGTTCTATGTTAATATATATTATACGAAAAATGCTACACTGCATGCAAAAATGCATCAATCGCAATGGGGATTATGTAGAAAAATAGTAGAAAGACCAGGCTTTCCAACAATGTATAATTCATTACAAATAAACGTGTTTGTGAAAAAAAATTGGAGACCTTATTTTACGGACAACCCTAGTATGAAAGTGTAGCTGAAATTTTTTTACTGTCTAATATCAACTGTAAGACATTTAGCATTGCAAATTAGTAACCACTTTATTGTAATGGTGATATTTCATTGAATGATTCCAGAATTTGGCACAAGATTTCCTGGACAACTACATATTCTTGGCGGTGGGCCGTGTGGGCTCCACGTCAGAGAATATCACACAGCGAGTAGTGTGGGTGGACGAGCCGAACAAGCGCTCCTACCTGCTGGATCTACTCAACGCTGTGGACAAACCTGACGCCACTGAGGAAAGCCTCACCCTGGTCTTCGTTGAGACCAAAAAAGGTAAGAAACGAACATCTAAAGTTTAGTCTAGATTCTAAACTGTTCCTAACGCAAAGATATAGAGATAGACACAAAATCTATGAAATTGAAGCAAAACAACAACGTCTGGTCGACTCAGTGCTAGGAGACGCAGGCCTTAGTCCGAACCCCATTTTAATAAAAGTAATAAAATCTTGCTTTGTGGAATTCTGTCTGGTTAGTATACATTAGTCGTCACTATTCAATATCTATTTAATTATGGGAAACACAGGCATGCTTCATGATAACCGATAGAAATTTGTCTTCTGGTTTTCTGTGTGACAATAATCATAAATTGGATAGCCTGGATCAAGCCACTACTAGAGGAAAGCCTCCGAAATGATTCGGATGACTTCTATTTCTCGGGTATAACTGACTAGATTTTTCCAGCAATTGTCCCTTCAGGCTAAGTGTTCAACCCATTTCCATTTGACGTTTTCATCAATTGTTTGTGTGATTGTTTTATTTATTTATTCAATCTTTCCCCTTTTTTCTTGCGTGGCATGCACTATGCATCTGTTCTTATCACACTGCTATATAGCCAAAACTATTTGGTTTGAATCTACCTTCATTGATTGTTGATTGAATACAGGGATGTATGTCTTTAAATAATACACGGTATTTTAAAATGTGTTCACACCTATGTTTTCAATTGCAGGCGCCGATCAATTGGAGGAGTTCTTACACAATTCGAATTACCCGGTGACGTCGATTCACGGTGACAGAACACAGAGGGAGCGCGAGGACGCTCTTCGCAGGTTCAGAACGGGACACACGCCCATTCTGGTCGCCACGTCTGTCGCCGCCAGAGGCAAGTCTACTTTACTTAGCCTTTGTCTATTTCATCATCCCATAAATACAGAACCTACTGTTTTTTTTATATTTTTCAAATCCAATATTTTATACTTGTTGGTAAGAATCCCTGCTATTTATTATTTTAACTATGTAGAGAACTTCCTTTTTAACAGTAGTTGTATGTATAGCGGTACCTTGCTCACCGTGAATATTGCAAAAATAAAAATCAATTTATGTTTCAAGTGGTAAAAACGAATTCAGTTTCAATTCTGAATGACGATATTCCCAATATTATGTCGTGTGTTCAACATATTTGTATGTTTAAAATAATTGATTTACGTTGGTAAAATCCCGTTTAAAGCGGTACGTCCAAAGACGTCATTTTTGTATGAGCGGCGTTCCGTTCACGGAAAAGTATGCATCTTAAGACGCTATTAGGAGCCATCCAGTTAATAACCAGAATTATTCAATAGATGTCCAAAACGGTTTAAAAAACATTACCAAGTACCTTTTGTAACACAAGAATTTCTCATGTTTGGTCGTTAATGGGTTATGTCTCGTTTCTGGTTACAATGTATCGTCTTAAAACCTTGGGACATGGCTTGCCGAACACAATTGAGGATCACAGTATAACATTAAATCAGATATTGACAACTATAACTATATCTATTCTCCAAATCTTGGCATTTTTCATTGTTGTGACACTGCTCACCTCAAATGTGTAGTTTTCGATCATCAGAGGTGGCTCGGCAGAGTCTTGAGGCGTAGGCATGTAATTAATGTGTGTGTTATTTCAGGTTTGGACATCCCTCACGTGCGGCACGTGATAAACTTTGACTTGCCGTCTGACGTAGAGGAGTACGTTCACCGAATCGGCAGAACAGGCCGCATGGGTAACCTCGGCCTGGCGACCAGCTTCTTCAACGACAACAATCGAAATCTCGCCCGCGACCTCATTGATTTGCTCGAGGAGGCCAAGCAGGATGTGCCCAGGTCTGTAATCGGTGTCTTCCTAGTGATCGTGATGATCGGCTGCTGTATTTTTTCCCTGCTTGCTAACTTCACTCCGTTACTCTTCGATGACAGAATTTGTGAAATTATGCTACAAAGGTGCAAAGTCTCACTCTTAGATGGCATCTGTTGTACATGTGTCAGTCTGTGCACCTTTTTAAATCTGCAGAGACCCTTGAGCATCGGTCGGATCAAGAGTCGTAGAAGTATAGCCTTCAACAAGTGGCATTTAATCTTCACAGAGAACAGCAGCGATCTCCATACGACTCCTGAGTAGATAATTACCTAAATGTCGAATTTTCATTTTTTGCTTCTAAGCTTAGGTCCTCCACAAAGTGATAGTTTTATTACCAGATTTCGTTTGATGAGGAATAACATCCAATTTATTGGTCACAAATAAATACTCATTGGTAAAAAAAACATGTCATTTGACAGAAGTGGGAATTACATACCCACCCACGGTTTCAAAAACAGACACTACCAACCACCCTACTGTGGATCCATTGTACTGCTATAACATAGAAACCATGGATCCTCACACCGAGTTTAACAAGAAAATACCAACTACTGGGGAATTGCTAGACTCAGAATGTGTGTGGTATAAGAAATACTTTGCTTCTATCTGTAAAAGCGATCCTTTCAATCTAAGGGGCTTTTAGCTGTCCTTTAGTTTGTTATGGATCTGTAACTCCCCTCTTTATGATATCTCCCCAATGACAGTAAATTGTCTTTTGTTTAATTCATCGACGCCCTAAGTTACTAATAATGTACTATTGTTAAGAATATTCGATCGGTGTGATTTCGACTATTACAATGTACCCATTCAATATTATATTATTGATCAACCCCAATTTATCCACCCTATCTACCTGTGTTACTACACAAATATAAACCCTTGTACATGAACTAAGCATCACTAATATTACTTACTTACTATTTCATATTAATACTATTGTAAATGATCCTTGGATTCATTCAACTCAAAAAGTTCAAAACATAATTTAGTTCTGCTCACCAAGTTGTTTCACTGCGGATCGAATCTCTTTAGTTCTTTCCTTTTTATTTATATACCATGTAATTGTAAATTGAGTATTGACGAATAAACATCACTGAAGACTAACATCCATCGAGTCTTATTACTGACATAAACCTTCCACTGGACCACGTGAAGGATCGGGGCCCGTTTGTACAGATTTCCGTTGCCGAAAACATAACAAGTTTTGCAGCATTGTATGATGATCTCTACTTGTATTTGATGTATGTCGTGATGGAAAAAATTTGAATCACCTACTAAAGATCCGCAGATTATCAGTGGTTTTAGTATTTTGTTTGTTGTTTCAGTTGGATCCGCTTGGTGTCTCAAGACGGCCGCAGTGGAGGCGGCGGTGGACGCAGAACGGGCGGGGGGAGATCCAGTGGAGGCGGAGGCGGTCGCTTCTCTTCTAGGGATTACCGTACCCAACCCGGAGGGCCGAGACCCTCCAGGGGCCCCACGAGCACTGGATCTATTGGAGGTATGCACTTGCGATCTGCATAACATTCTACATATTATGAAGGATTTACGCTGTTTACTTACTTACTGTTTATTACAAGTTTCATTGCCAAGAATTGGTAGAAAACAACTACAGTCGAATTTTTAGTTATTACGAGGAAGATGGGACCGACTGAGTTTGCTCGTTATAAGCATTACTTGTTATATCAGAGAATAGGTATTTTTAAATGAGCGGTGGTCACATAACACAAAAAGTCACAATTCAAACAAAAATACGCAATTAGAATTTTTCCCCAAAACAAGCATGGCATTCATAATAAACTACAAAAGAAGTTGTTCATTGTAATGAACGCTGATAGGTACCTACTGACTTCAGCTTGGATTTTTTACATGAAATTTCAACCATATGCGTGGATACTTTTTCAATGTTGTCGTCAAAAACACCAATTAGGTACTTCGACACTTAACTAGTGTCATAAACGTAATCCGATCCCGGCGGCATCGGTCTACGGTCGGATTTGATTGCTTAGGGTCGAAAATGTTTTTAAACAGACACATTAAAAGTTTTAAGAAAAATTTTGAAAAAACGAAAATGTCAACAAAGTTTCCTCATTACATCCGAGATCTCGCTATGTCCGTGATCGTAAAAACCGAGTTCGACTGTATATAGATAAGGAGTGCAGAGTATCCATCACTGAATTTACTCTACTGTTGTGGCACAGCTAAACAATTTGATAACATAAGGGATTATTTATGATAGTTCATCTGAATATTTTGGGAATTGCTGTATGTGTTCTGTTGAATCCGTGAACTAGCATACTATGTGAATAGGTTTGATTCAATTTTGAAATATTGAAAAGCCATTTGCCAATTCATTTCGGAATAACCTGTTTCTCATTTTCACTCATCGTCTTAAGGCCCTCCTCCCACGGAGCAAGTGAAATCTGACGGAACTGAAACTAAAATTCCAACCTTATGTCTATCTTATATCTTGCTAATGTTTTTCAATGGCGGCTCGCTGACGGCGAGACTGGAATCTCTCAGTTTCAAAACGGTCGCGAAGAGACGTGACTGATTCGGCAATTTCATGAATTGACCTTAACAATTTAACGTTACTGTTTCATCATTTCAAGGATTCTATGGCGGAGACGGAGGCTACGGCGGAAACTATGGTGGCAGCTATGCGGGCAGTGGCGGCGGCGGCGGGGGAGGCGGCAGCCGCACCGATTGGTGGGACAACTAGTCCCTCAGCGCAACACATCACTACAATCAATCAACACACACTCTTAAATTCTTATTTCCTGTCAATCACCTACCCCCTTCTCTTCATACCAATCCTGCAGGCTTATTCTAGCAGCCGTCGTCACGAAATTGAGCTGACGGAATAGGCCGATGTCAAATTAAAGTTTATTATGTTTTGCCCAAACATAAAACTATTAAATAACCAGTAGTAATCGGACTTAATGTTTTATAATTTACAAATTTTTAATTACGTAATTTGTAATGTGTTTAATATAAAATCATGTTGAATTTTATTTTTATCTACAAAGCAATTTCAAATTGTTTGAATGTTCTCTGAAAGCTTTGGTGATGAATTCCAATGTCTCTAAATACCGGTAATTATTATTGTAAATGTGTAGTGATGAATATAAAAAATAATTAAAAAAAAACATGCGTAAATACATTTTAAAAGAACCTAATTCCGACACGATCGGAATCTCTTGTAGAATTGAAACACATTGTCTATTGTCATTTTTTACTTACTTGCGTGTGCACTCTTTCCATCGTATTGTATAGTAAATTTACCTCACGAGGACACTTATCCATTCTACTGCCTGTCTTTAGCTACAAGTCAACGGTGGGTCGTTTTAACTGTGATATTGACCATCAGAGTGACAGTGTACCCTTAGTGAGGCAAAACATCTATACGTACCAAAAAAGCGAATGTTGCAAGGTTTTCTTTTTTTTTCTTTCTAATTTGCATATATATAAAGAAAAAATGGCGTATATTGCTGTCATTTGTGTACTTTTGGTCTCTCTTCAACAAAACAAGCATAGCATTATCGGCTTGTCTTTGAATACCATATAATAATATGTTATATTTGTGTTCAATTTGATTTAACTAACTCGGAATTAAAAAATTGCACTCTAAATAAATTGAAATTGGAATGACAACATAATTCTCTTGATAAACTTAATCACACAAATTTGCAGTCTTGCAACATTTTTTCTTAATTCTTTTACCATTTAGGTTGATTAAACTTTTACTTAACGTTTTAATTGCACATTGTTTTAAAATAATTGATTATATTTTAATGCCAGTCGCGTAAATAATACGCGACAGATTTTATAATGGAAGTACACATTCTGCTCTTATTCATTGACGCGTGTTTGTATAACATTTATACTGCGTTATCCATTCACGTTGAAGTGCTGCTATTTCTCTTTTGTGTTGACTAAATTAGTAATTTTTGCATCGTAAATACTTTGACACATTGTACACATGTTAAAAACTGCATAACCGGGTAGAAAAAGCATTTTAATTAACACACATAAGGCATATTGGCATGTTTACATTTTTATTACTAGCGACACCTGTCGTTTAATCAAAACGATTTTCAGTGACACGGTAACCGAGAAATCTAAAAACAATGTCTGTAGAACACTATGCTTATGTTCTACCCGTTGGCAAAATACACATTCGAATTTCAAATAAGAAGTGCCATTTCATACGAATTAAAAATACAACGTTTGAGCGAATTATCAATTATCAGTTTTGCAAAAATGTCACTTTATCTATGCGTGGATAACGCTGTCATTCGTTAAAATACAATATTTCATTTCTTTCTCTATCGGCGTGGACATCACCACGCATTTCTCGCCAATGAATAAAGCCTTGTGTACTTCCTCGTAACTATTAACTGGAGGTTTAATTATTGTTTTGGTGTGGCCGGAATTTGACGACAGTAACGCGTGAGGCGGATGGAGGCATCCGAGAGGGGGTGCCTCCCAAAATGGCCGCATTTAACTTCTCTTTCTTTCGATGTGAAGTTTTGCTGTCCCAACCGAAAGAAACGTCCCCCCCCGCAGGGGGTGAGGCGGCGTCAATAATAATTGTTAATTTTATTGTGTTTTATGTAAATGTAAACATGTGTTGCTACATTGCAAAAATGAACTGTCAACAGTACACTGAAAAATAAAGACGATAATTTGATTTGATTAAAATTCAAGAGATTAATCTAATTCTCGTAAATATGCAACCTTTAATCTTAAAAGAATTATGAGACCTGTGTAAAGGTTTCTTATATTATTACGCATCTGTAGTCTTTATTTTTCATTGTGTCACAGTTTTGCTGTTTTAAATCTGGTGTAAGACACTTGGCATGTAGGTGACAATGGAATATGATTATCGGCTATTTTGCTGATGAAGAGACAATTTATAAAACGGGTGTTGATGATGTATTTATTAATATCTTTCCGGGTGTCGATCGTACATGCCGGGTGTGATTTTTGATGTGATATGACGATGGCCCTTGCACGTTTCCTCGCCTGTTGTCACGGACGATGTCATCGATGAATGCCACCGTTACAATACGAGTCGTCGGAAATCTTGCAGGGCGGTCGTTATTATTGTCACAATTATGTTTTAAGATGATTGTCAAATCATAATGTACGGTTGCAGTTACAGTCTTTCAATTAATTGATGCTAAAAGCGTAACAATCGAGTGGAGTGGGTGTTCCCCGTTACTCGAATATTGACGATGATCGCCGCCCGAATGCTCGGCGGCGAATATATAGCATTAACCGCACCCTGACATTGTCCGGTGCGGAATGCTTCAAATAATGACAAACGCAGTACGATTACTGCCGGAAGTCCCTTATTGAAACGTCTTACATTAGACGTTACGGATTATTATATTCAAGAAAAAAGGGACTTCTACAATTCCCTGATATGACGTTTATCGGAGATTTAATCTTATGAAAATTAATCTTGCCGATTTTTTTTAAATTTCAATAAAACATCGGCATACGATTTAACTGCCGTTTGTAGGCTCTCGACTGGCGGTCTTATGCGTCGCAATTGCGCGAGTGCATGTTTATCTCCTCGATTATTGAATTATCGGATTTAATTATTATAATATTTAATAATCGTAGATTTATTAAAACTGGCGGCACCGGGGTCCATGACAAGGCCGCCGGCGTCGGCCGGTTCTCTTGTATAGGACTCTAAGAGTATATGCTGCTTCCCACACCAACCAAGGCGTATTGTTCAACTATTATAATCGATTTGAATTGCCACCGAGAACTGTGTATCAATCTATATTCAGCGTCCAATGATAGATTGCTAAAATACCATTACAGAATTCATCTTTTTTACAACAAAACTATTGTCTTCAACCAAAACAGAAACAAAATTATTAAAATTGTGAGAATCGCACATTACCAAAGTAGCTTTCTCGCACTGGTAATGGAAGTTTTTCCATTTAAATGCCATTGCTAATAGACTCGTCAATGCACAGTTCCCGGACAGGTATACCCAAAAGAATAGTAGATATATTAATAATAAATTTATAACTAGTATTCCTTTTTTGTATTCATTTTATATATATATATATAATATATATTTTTGTTTTTATTTAATTATTATTGTAATATGATAATTTGTTCTTATGTTCATGTGTAAATCGACTGTGATACGATATGAGATCTTAAGGTAATATATTGTTTGTAAGTTATAATCGTAAAGTGCGGCGGAAAGGAGCAAAGTTAGTTCTTGGGGGGCGTGGGGACAAAACGGCGGACTGACTCGCGTCTTGTAGTTAATATTTATTTTTGGGTTCTGTTCCTTGATTTGTTAAGCGTAGACTCTCGATAAGCCGATGCCAGTTTAAACACGTTTCCTCTTTTATTCGCTAACAATTAGATAGATTTAATAATACCATCCATAACCTTTTTATTATAAATTTTTCATTTACATTTATTATTCAAAGCGATCTCTGTACTAATTGTGCAATAGCAGCTTACGTAAAAATTCAAATTGCATTCTTCAATTAAACACTTTGTAGTCCAATTAGCCTAACTACAAAAACAGAGTTTTAAAATATTTCTAAATTGACTATGAATTTTGCATTATTATTTTTAGTTAATATTGCGTAATTTTTAGCTACCAAATATAAATCAATGTTTTTATTGTATATTTGAAAGCTTTGTTTCGGTGTATAGGTCTTTTTAGTACTTTTATCTTCGAAATTCTTTAATAAACGACCTTATGACAATTTTTCAAAGTTGTCACATACAGGCTACGGATTGCTTATTTCTTCAGTTGACATCGGTTTTTATTTAGTGGTTTTTGTTACATGGATCGAATACCAAAGTGTTATATCTCTTAGAATAAAAAAAATCACAGTATTGAACGAGTACCAAAATTGACAATTTTTTTTTATATTGCGTACGAAGGACGTGTTATTACATATTATTAATTTTTATAATTACTTAATTACCTGCGTGACGGTTTGAAATATTCATTGACGTTATAGAGTAAAAAAAACTTTCAAATCATCACAGTATTTGAAATACCAGTGTCTTATCAGCTGAGTCATTGTTTTGTGCATTCAGAATTTCTTAATGAGGAGACAACATTCAGTGCAATATCTGCGGTGTATAGAGAAAATTACTGAAGTAAAAATTATCAACTACACACGCAAGCCTTTTTAAAGGCGATTAGACACTTGTGTGGAAAAAGAGCATTATTGCAAAAAACTAATTTTCGGTCAATCAGTCCAGCTGACATTCATTTGTCTATATACAAGCCAAAATTCATTATTTAATCTCATCAATGGATAACACTGAAAATATTAAGTGGTTACGCGCGGCACGTGTCGTGTTTAAGCAAATCAAATAAATTCTTACCTACATCAAACTGTATTCCCAGTTTTTTTTTTATATGGTGAATTGGAAATAAAAATAATTTAACTAATGACTAACGTACTTTACCCAAAGATTTTAAAGCTCTTTATCGTCTTAAGTAGTTTTTCTGGAACATACAGTTATGTTGTTAATACGTTAGCAAGTTGTATTTCAAACTGTCGCGTGGATTTTTTAAAATCTTTGCTGTTTCATCAAGGCATATAGAATGGTTGTGAATGATTTACATATTGAGAATGCTTGGCTTTAGCGTGGAGTTGTACAATGAAATCCGGTAAGAGTTTCGCCAATTATTTACGGTTGATTAAAAATAATTTAGCTTGTCGCGTAACTAACTTCATTTATAATACATACATTACTAAGTATTTTTTAGTTAACCCTCGTAAAGACTAGTGACTTTATTACGTTATTTATAGTAGGAACAAATTTCATGTTTACCAGTGCATATCGAATTCATTAATTATTGATTGCTTTAAAAATTACAATTCATAACGCCACCAGGGTAAATAAATATTACATAATATATTATTAATACGAATATAAAGCAAAACTTGGCAGACCAAAAATGCATTTTTAATCAAATAATTAGAATTTATATTATTACTATATTTCAAAATTTCCAGTTGAAAAAAAATTAATGTAAGTTTTGGTTTGCCTCTAGCGTTGATATATTAATTTTATTTTTTTTAATCGGTTTGCTTCTATGATGCGGTTTCATTTTTTGATGTTGTTTATTGAACACACTGTCAAATTTTATTTAACTTCAATAGAAACGGGAAAACTAATGTAATGTAAAATATCTTTTTTTTTGCTGCGTTATTTACTGTTATAAAAGGTCTGATCACGTTAGCCGTAGAATGCGGTGAAATTATAAGCAATAATAAAAACTCTTCCCCTAAGTTTTTCACTTTAATGTTAGTGTTTTTAAACATCATTGAAATGTTTCTATTTTCATAATAAACATAAAAAATAAATAAACGTGTCGAATTCGTTTTCATTCGCTATTCTATTCTAAAACGTGAACAATTTAAAAGTATCTAAATGTTTTGTCACTGCGACAAGAAACGTTCAATTTTCATTTATATATTATATCATTAAAATACCATTCATAATTTTATCAATCCACGACACCTGTTTGTATTTAACTGTGATGGTCTGCACGGAGTCTTCAATTTTTGCGATGACTGATGAATCCGTCTGTGGTCCTTCCTTCAATTTTTGATCCAACTTATTTTATACCATCTTTCCTCATCATAATTGGAGCAAAGACCACGTACATTATTATATTACGGTATATTCTTATTAATTATAAACTTTCTATAAGAATATTCCGTGATTCGTTGTATTAAAAAAATTTGAACAAGGTTATGATTACTAGTGACATCAAGCATTAAAATACGACCTAACAAATCTGGGTTATTATTAAAATGCAAATTTATGATATGCTTCAAGGGATTGTTTTAAATGGACTTCAAATTTGAAGAGGTTCAAGTAAGGTTACTTGTAATATTTACAACATAATAAATGAAGTATATTTTAATATCGTATTAAGGAACAGAGTTACGTTAGAAGTCGTGACATAGTTAAATTTAAACATGTGTCGTGGGTTATTAATATAAATTTAAGCAAAAACAATGAATGAACAAAATTTGTTTGTTCGTTTTATGAACAACATATAATGTGTTGTTGGCGTAATATTATTGTATTGACGAAGAGCTTGAAAGGTTATTGTTACAATGATAAATGTTAAATTAAAGAAAAAAACTGCGAGAAGTCAAAAAAACAGAACTCGTGCGAAATTATATCGGTAGAAAATCGTGGGCGCGAAATTGATTGATGATTATTGATCGTGAAAGATATTGACGTGCGTAGAGGGGAGGTTTTTTGTATTTAAGAAAATTATAAATGATTTGGGAACATGTGGACGATACGTTACTTAGCTGTGACTGCAACTTTTTTATTGTAGGCGGCCTCGGGCGGCAGACTGAATGCCGTTCTAGGCGCGAAGTTTCGTTTTTGAAAAACGACAGTTGGTATTTTTGTGAAGTATCAATTGACATTATGGAGAAAACAAAATAATGTGTACGGGATGGCAAAATGAATCTTATTACTTGCTGTAATAAATAAATATCTATTATCACTTTGTTTTACTTGTCTCCTCCCGCTTTTTAACCCGTTGCCTCCTCGCCTAATTGAGGCTACATGTGTTCACCAAATCCTTACCAACACACCCCGATCCTTCACGTGGTCCAGTGGAAGATGTACATCGGTAATAACTCAGTGGATGTTAATCTTCAGTGTTGTTTATTCGTCAATTAATCTCAATATATAGAGTTGCATGGTGTAAATAAAAAGAAAAGAACTCAGAGAGTTTGATCCACAGTGAAACAACTCAGAGAGTAGAGCTGAGTTAAGTTTGAACATGTTGAAAAAATCATTTACAATGTTATAAACAGGGCTTTTTTTTTTTTAAAAACAAAGGTGCCGGAACTCACTTACCTACTAAAGAAAATTATATTCAAATATTTCATATATAAGCATATATAATATTCAAATATAAAGCAACTTTTCTCAAATTGTCTATTTTCACAATAAGTAATAGACGTAACATAAGAGAGAGAGATCTGGCAACTTCACAAAGTATGCTTGAGGCATATATCAAAAAATAAAAATGTTCTCAAAAAAAATAATATTATTTCAACCCAATGACATTAATATGGACGAAGCATCTAGAAAATAAAATAACACTCACTTTGTGTCGGGTCTGCCGGATGGCGAAATTCATATTTTAATATCGGTATCCTACGCTCCAATGAACATTCTGCTTGCAAGCGGTCTGGCGACACCGCTGGGTCTGCCCATACAAAATTTCTGACTCAGGTTTCAACTCCACCGTTATTATTGTGTTACAAAATGCCAATGTGCCTAGTTAAAAATTGTAAAAAAATCTACTAAACACTCCAAGAAAGATGGGATATCACTTTTCATGTGTTAGTATTATTTATTATTTATAAAATGCCATTTTAAGATATTGATGAATGTTTATTCAATGCAATTGAATGACAGGAACCATTGGACAGTCAGTCCTGGCCTGTGATTCGCTGGGCTCACTTGCGTCTAATCTCCGAGAAGTCGTAAGTAACCGAGAATCTGTTTCTAACGCAATGAGTCATGACACTAATACGCCATTACAATAAAGGTTATATTATTATAAATTCTCGAAGCTTGTATCGCATAATGGAAACGGATACGTCATATGGTCACGTGACATCTACCTATACATCTGTGAATGACTTTCATGCACAATTTCTCGTGCGTGCCGGGTATGAAGTGAGTTGTCCATTTAATACGTCAGTGTTTCAACCAAATACGACCGTATATACAACCTTAGAATGATTAAAAACATAAACACCGCTTTTTGGAAGGTTCATAATAATATGGTCTAATTACACAAAATTGTATGAATAATTATTTCAATGAATGATTTGAACCAATTTATACAATACTACATAATATGCAAATGATTATTTTTAGTACATTAAATACATCAGTGAAACGGCAAATAATTTTGAACTATAGGCACGATGAAATTTTGGACTCGCTCGCATTCTGAGAGAGAACGTCGAGCTGGAAATCACTTTGTTTCGTGATGGCGACGGGCCAATTAATTCTTAAATCGTTAAAGATGACTAAAAACGTTACCCATTTACTTTAAAAAGAAAACATGTCAATGAATATATTATTATTGTTACTAATAGAACAATAAACAGAACATAAAATGGACATATGTTGGATTTATATGTCAAATTATATTCATTTGGCATGCGTCATTTGCACCCGCATTCCGCGCATCGCCTAGTCACGATCTTTTTAGACCGTGCCTCAACTAGAGCCTTAATTTTATTTGACCATGTCCAATCCTAATAAGATCAGGTTTGTATTAACAGAATTTTGTTTTTACGAGAAATGAATGTTAGCCACTTATCAACCTAATAGGTCCATACTAGAGGTGAGTTGGAAATACTGTCACCAGTTTGTGTACTCAAGTCTCGGATGAAACTACCCATAGTCAGTACTGTGGCCCAAAAAACTTGTTCGAACGCATGCGATGATATCATCGCGAGTCGCTTGCTAGTTGGTAGACTTTCAATACAACTGACATTAAATGCGCGCGAGCGAGATAGCACTTGAATACAAGTATATTTTAATTTATTAGACTATGCACTCGAATGACATAATATTATTATGTATGAACAATAAATTTTGTGTAGCAGCACATTCCCTCGGGAATGTGGTGAGGTGATGGCACAGGCTTGCTATGATCGCTCAAAACATGTTTAAAATGAAAAAAAATCATTGTTCAATTCAATCAAATTTGTGTATAAAATTTTATAATAAATGGGACATTTTGAAAAACCGAGCTCAGTGTATTTTTAGCGATTCTATTGAAGCCGATATTTCAAATACTAGTGAGTATTCTAGAACAAGTTTCGATACTAAGTGTGTTTTTATAATGGCAGGGCTCGAAATGGACCGGAACACACCGGAGCGCCGTTCCGGTTCATAAAATCTACAAAATTATCGCTCTGTCTCGTGGAAATATTAATTTGACCGCCTGAGCTAGATATCGTCACCGTTCAGGCAAAAGTCACCAACCCTAAAAACATAGTTTTGAGATATCGCAATTTGAAAGTTTGAAAATGCAGGAAAAATCAGATTTTAATGTTTTTAAGGTTTTATCTACATTAAATTATTTTCTCATGTCTTCTTAATAATTTCTTTAAGGTACTTTTACTTTTTGATGCTAATTAAAACATCTGGAAGGTTTTAAAGGAGGCAAAGTAGCTCAAATTATGGTTTGGTGACTTTTGCTTGTTAATAATCTGAACAATGTTAGCCAAAAGAAGCATCAGTAAAACTCACCATCCATAGTGTAGTGACTTTTGCTTGTATATTTATAACGAAGGATTTTTTTTTATAGAGTCAATAATGTCTATTCACCTATAATGACTTTTGCTTGTTAAGATTTTATTGAAAGTCATTTAGTGAAAAACAAATAATTCGAATTTAAGCAAAATTTTACTAACTAATGTACCGAGGTGAGTTTTGCATCTTAAAGAACATAATTTTACGCTTCGGGTGACATACTCAACTCAAAACTGCCATTTTCAGGGTTGGTGACTTTTGCCTGAACGGTGACGATATGTCATATTGAGATGTCCGGGGTTCCAGCGGCTAGCTCAGCTGTCCATCGAACCCCGGATTCACAAAAAAAGATAAAAAAAGGATTTATATATGTTGGTAAAATTAAGTCTTTCTCGTGCGGTCTTAGCGTTATATATTTTAATATTTGGTTGGACAACGTTACTTTATAGTCCATTACATATTTTGTTTTTACAATTAGTTACGCAGGTCCGTACACGGTTTACAAAGGACGCTTACTCACTTTCTTTTTCAAATTCCCCGTACCCACGCCGTCCAGCAGAAAGGACTCTCGTGATTGGCCAAATTTTATCACGTGATGCTTATGATTTGACGATCACGAGGACCACCCCGGCGCAGGCGCGTGGAGATTTTAACGTTGCCGGCAAGCGCGGCAAAATTTATTATATATGAATACTTATATTTAGTCTTAAAATTATCTCTCATCCATCATCATTTAAACTTTTTAAAATCTATTTTAATTACACCTCCGCCCAGTAAGTGATTTTCACGCACCGGATGAAGGCCTTTACTCATAAATAAAAAACAATAAAATTACGTAGTTGAGCTAGGAATCAGATTAGATGTTTTATGAAGCCGTTTCCAGAGGTCAGGGTTACGTTTCGACTTACGACAACTAAATGATTATTTTACACCGGGAGAAGCCCGCCTGTAACAGGGGTGTATCAATATAATAACAAATCCAACAGATTTTTATAAAATACATGTATACAATTAGATAACAACGTTAATATTTTCATAATATTATCGAGCGCTCCGGTTCGTAAAATTTTCCATTTCGAGCGCTGTATAATAGTAGTAAGTATACTTAGTCTTCAAAATCAACCAGTTTTCCCACCTCTAGTCCATACTCTGACTCAAACACACATTGAAAAACAATGTGTGTATTTGCCAGACCCAGGATTGGAACCTGGGACCCATGACACTATAAGCCAACTTAAGCCGCTCAACCATCGTGGGCGTTTACGCATTTACTATCTTTATAAATAGTTTACAAGTATTTTTGCACAATTTTTTCAATACTATTTTTAATGACTAAACAAGATCCTTTAAAAAAATTAGTAACTATTAAAACGCTAGGATGTATTTTTGTGCATCTATTCTATACATAAAACTGCTATTGGCAGCTATCGAGGGTAGTTTTGTATCGAAGTATTAGCACTTATTGTAACAATTAATTACAATAAGTTAGTTATAATAAGTGCTATGTTTTAACAGCACCTCTCTTGGGTGTGCTAAATTTTAGAGCGATAGATAGTGTTGACTGTTTAGGCGGCTAACTTATTGTAACAACTATATTTCTTCGATACAAACATGAAAAACTACCCTCGATAGCAGTTTTGTGTATAGAATAGATGCGCTGGAACATTTTTAGTGTGGTTGAATGGTAGCCAAAGCACACTTAATATTTCATAATATCGAGGGTATACTGACAATGCATTATTTCAGTTTTTCTGTTTTAAATGCCAAAATGTATACAATTTTACTCTCTACGTTCTGGTAAAACACACACAGGCATAGGATATAATGGTGAGAAAATAGAAACATTATTAAATCATATTGTCATTTTTTTATTCTGATAGAAAGCATGATAATGACCTAATGCGTTCTGCGTATACAAAATACAGGACTTGTAACATGTCGTATATTGTGTTTACCATAAAGGTTAGTCTTTAATGTAGAAAAAATGTTTTTAAATCATAAAAAAATCTATGTGGGAGAACGCTTTGAAAAAAAAATTAAAGTCCTTTTCGCGATTATCTCAGAACATGTTTTAATGAGTTAATGCTTTCTGTCAGTATACCCTCGATATGGCAGATTGAAATTCCAACATGGCTTCTTTATAGCCGGTATATTGATTTGCCTCTGGATGTCATGTTTGACTCTAAGATCTGATGCATGACTAGAAGCGTAGAAAGTATGGAACGTGCTGCGTGGTATCTTCGGACCCACCAATGACACAGTTGGGATGGAGACGAAGAAACAATTACGAGCCGTACGCTTTTTACAGGAGCCGTGTTAAATGGCTGGGTCATGTACACAGGATGGACGAGTCACAAATGGCATTCGGAAAGCTAGAAGGCAAACGAAGACTCAATCGATCTCGTACAAGATGAAAAGTGAGTGAAGGGATAGTGTCAAGTTGGAGTTAAAGACCTTGAGAGTTCTAAACTGGAGGGAAGCAGCTTTGGACATACTCGAATGAAGGCAGATGGTAGCGTCAGGAAGAAGAAAATCTTTGTTTTGACTTTTCGATACAAATGATTTGCTGAATTGATTAATTAAAATTCAATTCTATATAAGAAAGCTATTTCTAAAATTCATCTTTTACCCGAGACCATTTCAGGATGGTTTATCTCACATTTACACTAATATAGACATTATGCCATTAAAAGTTAAAAAAAACTACACGGTTTAGGCAAATTCATCCACTCATTCATTCAATTCATTGGAACAACAGTAATAATAATCCTCTTGCGGAGGTGGATTCAAAAAGCGGTCCTCGTACGTGCAACATAACCCGGAGATTGATGACACAGCCCGTGTTTATTTCGGGAAATACTGCAATTTAGGAGGAACAAAGAATATGTTCGATAATAATTCATGGATGTTCAAAACATTGAGTGGATATAAAATAGTATTAAAATCCTTACAGTTTTCGACAGGACGCAGGCAATAATAGTGTGAAATTTTCTACAAATGAACTCACAATGCGAATTGACATGTAGCCAATTTAAACCTTACTCCCAATCAGTGGCGGCCGGTGGTCTTCAGAATAGCATTTTCTGGTAGTGCGCAATGGTTTACCTTCTATACCCAGCATAGGGCAAGCACAAGTTCACGCCACTTCCCTCGGTTCAACGCCAACTCTTGCGCCTCCCACCATGTCAGACCTGCAGCACGTAGGTCGCTTTTGTAGCACCGCTGCAGGGTGAGGGAGGGCCGGCCATGGCAACGGAACCCTTGAGGCTGTGCCATAAGGGTACGCAGTGTCACACTCTTTGGCGGCATCAGGAACACTTGTCCTAGCCACGTAAAGGTCGTAAAGCGTCTCTCCATGATTACCTTAATCACCGAAGGCTGCCGTGTCAATAAGCTAAGATAATATCTTAGTGTAAAAAGAAACGTTGAACTTCTCAGAAGGTAAATTAAATATGTCTGTTTATTTATTATATTTCTTAAAAAGAGTTTTTAAACAGTTCAAATGATTTAATATCAATAAAGAAAAATAAATGTCACCGTTTACGACTTTACGCTCTGGGCAAACAATGCTTCAGCCAAATAAATAACCGCTGATGTGTTTTTCTGTTTATTGAATGTATTTGAGTGGTTTAGAAATAAATGCGGTAGTTTGTATTTTCGTAAAAGTTTGGCGATTCATTAAATCTTAAATGTGACATTGTTAAAAATTAACTCGCCAACATTGTTATAAAACAGAAACTGGCGTTTTTGTTTCTAGAGTCCTAATATCGTGCGCCGATCTAAAAGTGTGTAAAAAAATCTACACAAAACGTTATTACGGAAACATTCGACCACGGTTTAAGAAGTATATAATGACCTCATTGTAATCCTGTGAAAACTGAAAATCTGTTTGGATCGTAATCGCTTTGCGCACGAATGGAGTATTGTTCATAGTTCGCGAAGTGAGTTATACACGTATGAATAACAATGAAAAGTTGAGCGATGTCTTCAAAGATGCAGGCGGTGCGTAGCACTTGGATGGTATTAGAGGAGCCGCCGCTGCTCCCAATAATCCTTCATCTTAGTTTCAATTTAATATATTTAGGGACTGTCTTTAAGAGCAGGCATGTCCAACGTGTCAATTACTGGATAAATTTTAGTCGATTGCTCCATATGCTCATCGTTTTTATATTAACCATAAGGAACTCCACATAATCTCATTGTATCACTTAGCTAATGCAGCCTAAAGGTTCAAATACATTATGATGCACGTCACGTACTGTCACATGCTGTCACTGCGACAAATTAAGTATATGGTTTTGTCATTCTGCAGAATATTTGGAACGATCATTATCTCTATAAATTCAATGATGGAGTGCCAACACTAATGTATTAATATTGTAAATTATTATTCATTATTCATGCGAATTTCAATGATTTTAACAGTTTCTACATGTGCGTACGTTAAAATTACTTGCGATATTGCATCGATAGATAATATTTTGAACAGAACCCGACCTGCAGACCATAGATAATAGACATCATTCTTATAGAAAATACATAGTGCCAACCATTAAAAACAAAAAACAAGTTATTTTAACATGGATCGAAAATGTGTAGGGCATGGTTTCCCAAACTATGGGTCGCGACCCACCAGTGGGTCGCGAGCGAATATTGGGTGGGCCGTCGCCACTGTATACATGAATTTGGATACAGGAAGTGATAAATTTGATATTTCATTCAGCTATTTATAATTCCTAAAAATTGAAATTACGTTAATAAGTAAGTTACGGAAAATTTGTGATAAAATAATAATAATTTGAATTAACAATGCACTACAGATGGCAGCACAGTCGCGAAATATCGCCAGCTAGCGCTGGAGCTAGCGCTGGAGCTAGCGCCAGCCATACTGCGATTAAAAGTAACTAAAGTTGAAGTTGATGCTAAAACTGTAATGAAGAAAAATAAGAAACAAATACATCCTTCCCATTGAAATAATTTTGTAAAAAAACCTTGCAGGTGTAGGTATTTAAGCAATATTTTTTTTTTATTTAAGTTGTGTTTCTTATTTCAACAGTCTTTCATTCAAATTGGTAACACTTAATGTAGTTCCACGACTCGCCACTAGGAAATCTGAGCATTACCAATATTTATGCCCTCTTTTCTCTAAAGCCTCAATTACATTGAGCTTTTTTACGAGCTGTTTATTGGCGAATTTAAAAGCGGGCGATACAGCTAGTGCGATTTGATGATTACACACAAAACTTTCCATTCGCTGAGAAGCCACAAGCCAGCGACTATTTTGACGGAACGTAGTTCGTTTTTTTACCGGGAGGTTGGTACTGCGCTCTACTGCGCAGACGCAGTAGGCCCACACGCCGGCGTGTAGCGTGTAAAGTTGACCGGCTTTCAACTTTTCTCGGTAGAGTGTTTACAACCTGCTTATTAGCTTATTCGATGATTACACTGGGCGACTTTACAGGCAGATTGTAAATTCGCCAATAAACAGCTCGTAAAGAAGCTCAATGTAATTGAGGCTTAAGACAGCTAAGAGGTGGGTCCCAAGATTGGAAATTTTTGTTAGATGGGTCGGAACCCAGTCAACTTTGGGAACCACTGGTGTAGGGATGTAGAAGATGATAAAAAACATTCATTGAATCATGCGGGTGTAGATGCAGTGCGATATGCGTGAGGTGACCTCATTGTTCTGGTGATTTCGGCAGATTTTGCTAACTGACGATGTTCATTTAAAGGTTCAAAATGTGCTACGGGATGGGAGCATCAGTCTGATAGCATTTTAAATACCGAGAAAAACGACATTACACACTTTTTTCCCGTAGCAGCAGCTTACTGTGACAGCACATAACATGATCATAATATCGACATTCCTAAGCCAAAAGGGTGTAAGTAACATTTTGGTGATTTTGAGTTAAGTGACGTTAGGTTCACAAAAAAATCATCTACAGACTGCCAAAACGGCATTCTTCATACGTGATCGCAAACTGAATTTCGATTTTTCAATTTGGGCGTAAGTGATCATCATCATCATCATCAGCCGGGGTCAATCCACTGCTGGATGAAGGCCTCCCCAAGCTTTCTCCAACTCTCTCGGTCCTGTGTCGTTCGCTGCCACGTATTTCCGCCGAACTTTACCAGTTCATCAACCCAGCGGCTTTTAGGGCGACCCTGTGGCCGTTTTGTACCCCTTGGGTACCATTGGATGACGGCATTTGTCCAGCGGCCGTCCTTTCGGCGAGCAATGTGCCCCGCCCATCTCCATTTCAGCTGTTTGGCAACGTCTATTACATCGCGTACTCTTGTCTGCTTCCTAACCCATTCGTTTCTCTTGCGGTCCTTTCGCGTGATGCCCAACATGCACCTCTCCATGCCTCGCTGTGTGACTCTTAGCCTTTGGACATCTCTCGTGTTGAGGGTCCACGTCTCGCAGCCGTATGTGAGCACGGGTAGCACACATTGGTTGAACACCCTACGCTTAAGACATAATGGTAGGTCACTCTTGAAGACACTATTCAGACGTCCAAAAGCACTCCATCCCAGCTTTGTTCTTCGAGCAATTTCATCGTGCATGCTTCCGTCTATGGACACCTGCTGTCCGAGATAGACGTAGCTGCTGACTTGCTCGAGTTGGGTGCCAGAAATACAGATAATCGCAGGGTCCGAAAAACAGTTACTCATCACTTTTGTCTTTGAGACATTTATCTTTAGACCGACCGTTTGACTGACATCCGCGAGTTCTTGCATTCTACCTTGGAGGTCTTTCGGGTCCTGTGAGAGTACAACAATATCATCTGCAAAGCGCAGGTGACTGAGGTGCTCTCCATTAATTGGAACACCTTTTTCCTCCCAATCAAGTCTCCTAAATAAGTCCTCAAGAGTAGCGGTGAATAGTTTAGGTGAAATGGTATCACCTTGCCGGACACCTTTGTTAATGGGGAATTTACACGACCGTTTGTGGAGTTTCACGCATGCTGTGGCATCACTGTATATACTGTTCAATATGTTTATGTAGCGTCTGGAAATTCCTTGGTTGCTAAGGGCGTCTATAATTGAGAATTTTTTGATGGAATCAAACGCCTTTTCATAGTCTATAAAACCAAGATATAATGGCAGTTTGTATTCCTGGTAGCGCTCTATGATTTCCCTGACGACCTGTATATGATCCATAGTACTGTAGCCTCTTCTGAATCCGGCTTGCTCTCTTGGTTGGTTCTCGTCTAGAACTGTTTCGAGACGGTTTGAGAGTATTTTCGTGAAAACCTTATACAGAATTGGCAGTAGACTAATTGGTCGATAGTTTTTCAGATCTTCAGTGTCTCCTTTCTTATGGAGAATAATAATGGAGGCATTTTTCCATGACTCTGGGATGTTCTCTTCGTGCAGACAAGACGTGAACAGACGTGCGAGCACTTCGCTCACCGTCCTCCCGGCCCGTTTGAGAACATCGATAGTCAGCCCATCTTCTCCCGGGGCTTTCCCACTCTTCATGCACATTATAGCATATTCCACCTCTGTGGTAGTAACCTCGGGAAGAGGATCTCCATATTCTCCGTTCACCGGAAGATCTGAATTGATGTCAGTGTCATCTTTGTA
Source organism: Rhyacophila brunnea (assembly GCF_057557595.1). Lineage (NCBI taxonomy): Eukaryota > Metazoa > Arthropoda > Insecta > Trichoptera > Rhyacophilidae > Rhyacophila > Rhyacophila brunnea. The sequence continues at coordinate 8,210,081 of NW_028232904.1, read as the reverse complement.
TAGAGCGCTGTAAAACTCTACAACAGTGTCCAGTAGATGATCCCAGTTACGCACGATACTTCCATCTTGCGCTTTTAGTGTCGTGATCTGCCGTCTCCCTTTTGACAGAGGCGTAAGTGATAACTGTATAGAAACCCAATAGGAATTAATGGACCTAACACCTATTTGGCTGCAGAAATTTCATAGGGTAATGCAGTTACGTCCTTTACCGACTTCATTGAATGGCATCTATTATCTGTCAAAACGTGATATAGGTATGTGTTGTGCAGTATCTCCTAATTTTTTATGGTCTTTTTCACTTGCAACATTGAAATTGATTGGTTTTTTTTTTATGGAAAGTGTTATTTTGATCGTTTTCCGAACAAATGCAGTTAATAAAATAAGTGACATTTTATCATAATCATTATTATAATGTTATTTGTCACTACATGCTAAAATAGCATGTTAGCATGTAGTGCCAAACACATATTTGTGAATAATCTTTTGCAATGTTCTTATTTTATTTTCTACACAATGTGCAAAACTAATAGCGCAGATGGCTTTTGGCGGGAAGAGTGAAAATTCTATTTCCGATGCTATACCTGTTGACTCGTTAACCACTTCTGATGCTGTCCTTGCTGACGGTATAATGCCTTCAGATAATGAAGACTCGCCATAACCTAACCAGTTACCTAAATCTTATATTTAACAGGATTGGATTATATAAAAAAGTATTGCGGAAAGTAAATAAAACAAAAGGTAAAATGTATGTTAAGGGAAACATAAAAGGATAAATTTAATTGTGTGAAGGTTACAAAAATAATGGTCACTCAAATACTGAAGCTACAGTTAATTTGAAAAATCATAAAGATGAAGTGGAGCAGACAAAAATATTTTTTCAAAGTCAACAAGATAAGTCTAAAATAGATGCTCGTTTTCAATGTGCTAGCTTCGATCTACAAAAAGTCTTGAATACTCCTTATATGGTGACTCTATGATGCTATTTTATAGCCAAAAATATTGTTACTACAACCTTTCAGTATATATTATGAAAGTGGAACCAGAGAAGGTTTTCGCTATTTATGGGGGAAGTGTGACGGAAACAGAGGTTCTAATGAAATTTTCACAATTTTGCATAAATATATTACAATGGTAGATGAAATCTCGAGCACAAACCATCTATTTCTTTTTTGTAACAGCTGTCCTGGACAGAACAAAAACCGTCAAATGGTATCCATGGTTCATTACATGCTGCAGAGCTGTCCATTTAAAAAAAAATGCTATCAACTTCCTCATCCATGGTCATACATACATGCCTGTGGATTCAGTTCACTCAACCATAGAATCAAACTTGCGTAGAACCATGATTAAGGGTCCCTCAGAGTCGTCCACAGTAAAGTTATTAAAATGTCTCGGCACACTCCCAAATCACACAATGTGATTGAGATGAATCAGGATGAGTTCCAAGACTGGAAAATAGTTCAAGGAAAAGTATTCCCAAATCGCAAGACTGTTTCACAAAAATTTTTGATCAGTAGGAGAGAATTTTTAAATTTTCAAAAGGCAGTCATGAAATTAAAATATTATACTCATTATTTAACAGCTATTCTCCAGAAGACAATTCTATTTTCGAACAAAAGAAATGTCAATATGAAACAAATGCTACCTGAATTAATACTCATTATACCCTACCAAGTTACGAATTTCTATCAAAAAACATTAAGATTTAATAAATTTATGCAATAAAAATATTATTCCCAAGAAGTTTCACAGAGACTACTTGGATATGGCGACTAAATTATCGTAGAGACTTTACCAGAAACCGATGAAGAGGACGATCCACCACATGGAGAAACAATTTAAAGGGCTTTTATTTCTATAACCAATGAAGGTATTCATGGTTAACCATTATGATGGAATAAAAACAATTCGGTATTTTCTTTATGAACTTCGTATTTTTTCTTGGACAGCCAAAATGAATTAAGTGGTTTAAAAATTGTAATTGTAAATAAATAGATTAATAAAAAATACATACTCCAAGACAATATTATTCTTCCATAAATGAAAGAAAAAAAAAATACTTAGAAAGAAGTTCTAAAGAAACGAAGTTGTTCTCATTAACACAATATTTTTTCACTCTTTTTGCTCTCCTGAATAGTAGCGATTTCTCACTTACGCCCTTTTGGCTTAGGATAGTCGATATATTTGAATCTTAATGCATGGTTTCCTCTAACCGTCGTGCAGTATGCTCTTTTCACAGTAGGAGAATCAATCAATAATAAATGCAAATGAGTGCCCAAAAGATGACTAAAACGTATCATTTTCACATCTAATGGGAAATTGAGTACCTACTCCTAAAATTATTCAGTCAAATATAATATTTTTGTTCATGTTGAAGAGTGTGATAGAGCCTAATTGAAGTTGGACATCGCTATGCTCATATGCTCATCGTTTTTATATTAACCATAAGGCATCACTTAGCTAAAGAAGCCTAATGCATGGTTTCCTCTAACAGTCGTGCAGTAGGCTCTTTGCACAGTAGGAGAATCATTTGATGATAAGTGCAAATGAGTGCCCAAAAGTAGATTAAAACGTATCATTTTCACATTTAATGGAAAATTGGGTATTCCTAAGTATTTCCAGTCAAATATAATAATATTTTTGTTCATGTTGAAGAGTGTGATAGAGCCTAATTGAAGTTGGACACGCCTCTTCTAGAGGTTCACTTCAACGCCTCTTGTCCTAATGCAGCATTATATGACAATACATACTTTTAATTATACAATATCCATTACAAAATATACCAAGGTCAGAAAAATACTGAAATATTACTACTAAAATGCAATTGCGACATTTTATGTGGGTTACATTGTTTCGACTGTGGCTCCAATCAATTCTACTATACTCTCCCATACTAGCTTCAAACTATTCATACACACATACAGTTACGCCAAACACACAGAGGTAGAGCGAAATTATTTAGTAGTGACACATCAGTTATCTTCGACAAACAGCAATCTTCACCTTGTTACTAAACTACTAAACTACTGCTGACCAGTTAATTATCACAACTCGGTCAATGCTAAAGACACGCCTGGCGTGTAGCAATTAGCATGGTAAATAAACGTGGTAATTAACTGGTCCTCTGGACCTCTATAGAAGAGGATAATCTCTTCGAACAAATCAGTTCTGTCCCAGCGATATTCTCCGGAGCACGTGCAAGACCTCTTGGTCTACTACGCACTCTTCGTTAACAAATTTAATATCCGTGACTAAAATTACGAGTTTTTACTTCCTGATAATCAGTTCAGTTCTGACTGCAGTTCCGTTCGGTTCCTGCTTCCACGACATTCTCCGTAACCCGCGAAGGGTTTCGATAATCCTAGTACTACACACTCGCGAGTAATTTTCAACTGGATTTCCGCCCGCGCTAACCTGACGTCATCCGTAGATGACATCACGCCTACAGTATTGCGAAACCTGCACTAAATTTTATAAACCGCCGTTCTATACGAACGATAAAATATACACGCGTATAATCTTCGAACTTAATTAAATATCTACCTCTCGAATTAAATAGTGTTACCAAATTTTAATATTAATAATCACGAAATATAAAACTATTTTTATAAGATTTCAACTGTGTACTTAATCTAAGATTTCAAATAAATAATTAAATAAACAAACTTTATTGAGACTTTAATGTGTGAACGAAGTTCCTCAATAAGACTATATTTACAAAAGCATATATTATAAATAAGTTAGTTCTTAAAAAGATACATTAAATATAAACTTTATAATTTTATACAATAAACATTTCCCCGTGACCTTGACCTCTGATAGAGGTTGTGCTATAAACAATAAAATACAAATATTTTAAAAGCGAGTTTTTATTAATAAAGTGCCTTTAGTGGAGCACCATTCACGAGTGCATCCACCACCTACTCCAATCTCTCACTGGATGGAATCCCTCTCACGATGCTGAGCTAGTCGAATATCAGGGTCCGCCATTGTTGACCGCCCTCTCACTTTAGGCGTTGACACCCTCAGTAGGTGCGACGTCAGGGCGGCATACCAATAAAGACAATTTAATACGGTGTGCTATCAACCCTTGGCGGTCACTCCTGAGGGAGTGGTGACATTAAGTTAAGTTTTCATTCTTGAATTAAAGAATTTTGCCAAAATTGAGAGACCGTTAGTATTATACGGTCATGTCTTTCCGATAAGAAAGCTGCCTGCCGCCAATTTATGGTTGACACCATACAGTGGCGAAGGGTGGGGGTAGGCTGTTAAGATCCAACATAAATAGTGCACAGCAGACTTTGTCAGAGGTACGTATGTACATATGCTCAAGTAAAAGCTGTCTTAAAGTTAAAAATTCGGAGGTTTACAATTTTTTCTGGTGATGGATGATACTTTAAAATAAAACTCATTTCAATATTTACATTGTCTTTATTTTCACAATACGTAATCGACGGCTTCTTCAAAGCCATAATAACATAAGAAAGAGAGAGAGAGAGATCTGGTAAGTTCACTCTAACTTCACAAAGTATGCTTGAGGTGATATAAATATATATCAAAAAATAAAAATGTTCTCACAGAAAAAATAATGTTATTTCAACCAAATATGACCATACATACAACTTTAGAATGATTAAAAACATAAACACCGGTTTTTGGCAAGGTTCATAATATGGTCTAATTATTACACACAGAATTGTATGAATAGTTTGAACATTATTTTAATGAATGATTTGAACACTCTGAATGAAAAGTTTGAACCAATTTATACAATACTACATAATATTATGCAAACGATTATTTTAGTACATTAATTATTTGACCATGTCCAATCCTAATAAGATCAGGTTTTTTGTATTAACAGAATTTTGTTTTTACGAGAAACGGATGTTAGCCACTTGCTCGACCTAATAGGTCCATACTCTGACACAAACACAAATTGAAAAACAATGTATGTATTTGCCAGACCCAGCATTCGAACCTGACGGGACCCACAACACTAAGTGACGCTTAAGTTGCTCGGTCATCGTGGGCGTTAACATGTTATTATCTTTAGAAATAGTTTACAAAGTATTTTTGTACAATTTTTTCAATACTATCTTCAGTGACTATAAACAAGATCCTTTGAATGGTAGCCAAAGCAAAATTAATATTTGGCAGTTTGAAATTCCAACATGGTGGCTTGTTTATAGCCGGTATATTTATTTGCCACCAGATGTCATGTATGACAGATCTGATACATGACTAAAATAAAAGCATAGTGTCAGGCTCTTTTGAACGGAACATGCTGCGTAGTATCTTCGGACCCATTGGAATGGAGGCGAAGATACAATTATGAGCTGTACGCTTTTTACAGGAGCCATATTAAATGGCTGCGCCGTGTAAACAGGATGGACGAGTCACACATGACAAAGAAAATGACATTCGGAAAGCTAGAAGTCAAACGAAAACTCAGTCGACCTCATACAAGATGAAGGGATAGTGTCAAGTTGGATTTTAAGACCTTGAGAGTCCTAAACTGGAGGTAGCAGTTTTGGACAGATCTGAACGAAGGCAGCGTCAGGAAGAAGAAAATCTTTGTTTTAACTTTTCGATACAAATGAGCTGCTGAATCAGCAAACGCTTGATTAATTAAAATTTAATTCTATATTAAGAAGCTATTTCTAAAATTCATCTTTTACCCGACCATTTCAGGATGGTTTATTTCACATTTACACTAATATTATAGAGACATTATGCGATTAAAAGTTAAAAAAAACTACACAGTTTAGGCAAGTTCATGCACTCATTCATTCAATTCCAAATTGGAACAACAGTAACAATAATCCTCTTGCAGGGGTGGATTCAAAAAGTGGTCCTCGTACGTGCAACATAACCCGGAGATTCATGGCACAGCCCGTGTTTATTTCGGGAAATGCTACAATTTAGGAGAAACAGAAGAAAATGTCAAGACAATAATAATTCATGAATGTTCAAAACATTGAGTGGATATAAAATAGAATTAAAATCCTTACAGTTTTCGATAGGACGCAGGCAATATGAAAATTGGCAAATGAACTCACAATGCGAATTGACATGTAGCTAATTTAAGCCTTATTCCAAATAATCCTTCATCTAAGTTTCAATTTAAGAGATTGTCTTTAAGAGCAGGCATGTCCAACATGTCAATTACGGGATGGATTTTAGTCGATTGCTCCATAGGCTCATCGTTTTTATATTAACCATAAAGAACCCCACGTGACCTCATCGTATCACTTAGCTAAAGAAGCCTAATGCATGGTTTCCTCTAACAGTCGAGCAGTAGGCTCTTTGCACAGTAGGAGAATCATTTGATGATAAGTGCAAATGAGTGCCCAAAAGTAGATTAAAACGTATCATTTTCACATCTAATGGAAAATTGGGTATTCCTAAGTATTTCCAGTCAAATATAATATGTTTGTTCATGTTGAAGAGTGTGCTGAAGCCTACTTCAAGTTGGACACGCCTGTTCTATAGGTTCACTTCAACGCCTCCTGTCCTAATGCAACATTATTTGACAATACATACTTTTAATTATACAATATCCATTACAAAAAATACCTAAGTCAGAAAAATAATGAACTATTACTACTAAAATGGAATTGCACCATTTTATGTGGGTTACATTGTTTCGACTGTGGCTCCAATCAATTCTACTATACTCTCCCATACTAGCTTCAAACTATTCATACATATACAGTTACCCCAAATACACAGAGGTAGAGCGAAATTATTTAGTTCTGATACATCGGTTATGTTCGACATTCAGCAATCTTCAACTTGTCACTAATTAATGATATTAATACACTGTGTAAAGCTACAAAGCTAATTGATATTTTTTTGGCAGTTGGAATACAATATAGTGGCTCATTGGCACAAAAGTCCCAATCTAGGGGTACTCGTTGGCTTAGTGGTTTTTTGTGTAATAAATTTTATTTTTGCGCTCGTCTTGAGACCCAGAGATCTTTCATTCAAGCCATCAAACGCAGAAATAGATTCAGTGATTTTTATATACAGGCCAGCATAGAATTGCAAATTTCAAACAGTTGACCAAAGTATAGTGTGGTCGGAAACTTGTACATATGCAGTTCACCGTATCACACTCCACCGTGAAATGTTATATTGGAAATATATGGCCGTATGACTGTCCAACCTCTTTGGGTCGTATAGTACTGACATAAAATTCATGTCTAAATAAAACACGGTTCTTATCGGTTTACACTTTACAGGAAGCCAGCAGCAAACAAATTTTGAAAATACTGGATTATTTGTTAGGTTAGGTTAGGTGTTCATTCTTGAATTCATGAATTTTGCCAAAATCAGCTATGAAAATTGAATTAATGTTCATATTGAATCTAATAAAATTGGAGACCCTGTATAGTATACGGTCATATAAGAAAGCTCACGGCGAACTGTGCCACGGTGAAGTTTTACGTACAATTTACATGTAACCAAAATATAGACCTGGCTATAGTGGGCTTTGATATAATACTAATAATTAGTTTTAATTTATTAATCTAATGATTTTCCTCTTACACGTTTTCGGTTCACCCACTAAAAAGCTGACGATTGCCGAACATAGCCGATGATTCACTATTTGTACAGGCTCTACATACCTATATTATCACGACTGACAGACAAAACCAGCTAACTGTATTGCTTCAGTGATATTCGGTTAAGCTAATGATATTATTATTGCAATAATTCATGATATAATTGGATTCTACCGACAAAATATGAAACAGTTAGCATTCTTGATAGGCCAATAAAACAAGACGAGAATAAAATCCAATATGGCAACGTTTTAATAGGCTATCTGGCGTTTTACCTGCCGCCAATTTATGTTTGACACCATACAGTGGCGAAGGGTGGAGGTAGGCTGTTAACATCTAACATAAATAGTGTACACTAAACTTTGTCAGTTACATATTTGTTTTCATTGAACTAAGACTACAAATTGGTGATTCTTTTGATCATGTCCGATCCTGATAGGATCATATGGGCCTCCCACTGAGTGGAGTTTTGTATTAACAGATTCTTGTATGTTAGTGACTTGCTCAACGTATTAGGTCCATACTCTGACTCAAAACACAAATTGAAAAACAATATGTGTATTTGCCAGACCCAGGATTCAAACCTGGGACCCACGACATTAGAAGCCGACGCGTAAGTTTAGTGTGCACTATTTAAGTTGAATCTTAACAGCCTACCTCCACACCATATTAGCACGGGATATTCATCAAAATATCAGAGATATTATAAATCAAAAAACACCCATATTGGTTGAATATCGCGCAGTACGATTCACAAAGGTAATTAATGTGGCTACAATCAATGGATTTTGTTTCGTTGGCTTACAACTGCAACAATAATAATAAACATAAATTTGAACCTTTTCAGTCAATCCTAACAATAATTAATTATTTAGAGTGTGGCAACACTGACGGGAACGGAAAGGATATTAACACCACGGCCTTAATCACTTCCACAGGTTAACAACCGCACCAACTAAATATTTTTTAAATCACCATCAACCAGATGTTTGTCACTTGGTGGTATTTAGATTTCAAAGTGTACACACATATCGAAATTGGATACATACGTTAGAAATTTCCTACATTTTAGAATGTCTGCTATAAACTTTTCGATACCTATTGAACATGACTAGGCAAGGGGTCACCCATAAATGACGTCATACATTTTTGATTATTTTTAAGCCCCCCTTGCCATTTGTTACATTTGGTCACAAAATATTTTACACCCCAGTATTTGTTCAAAAATAAAGATTTTTTTAAATAATCGATCACCCCATCATCCCCTATAATGACGTGACATCATCATATATGGATGACCCCTGAGTGTTTGAAACAGGAATCCTGGCGGTTACTGCGTGCAGTGTGACACTACTTGGTAGTAATCAATTATTTACCATTTAATTTATAAAGAGATCATTAATTAATTACTGAACATTAATTAAAAAATGAGAATATGCAATTAGCTCTACGAATAATACAAATCAGTTTATTGGAATAATTTAGATTAGGAAAAGCACAAAATAAAAACAGTGACATCTGTAAATTTTCAATGGATTATTTCGATTATAATTCTAATACAACTGTAGTCGTCGGATCAAAACGATTTTCGGTAACTTGATAAAGAAGGAATTGAAAATTTTAGGTCCCTCAATTACGTTCAGTGTTGCCAAGCCCTACTAAAGACCCTTTATACATCTCAGTACCAGAAACACATACTTTAATTTAGCTAATTTGAATGATTGATACAAACTGCAAAGTGTCTTCTTCCATATTCGGCAGTTACGGAATACGAGACGATTTACCATGCTATACATCATGTGGTTTCCGTATTGACACTTAATCTGCAAACCAGCTAACTGCACTTTTGACCAAATGGCATTTTGTTATAAAGCATGTTTTCTATGCTCACACAAAATTTAAAAGTGTGTTTTTGAAATTGTTAATTTCTGCTCAATAGTTAAATTTTTTCTGCTTCCTGAACAATTTGCCCAAATGGAGTAGGCCGGTTTGTAGATTAAGCAGTCGATATTCTCTACTTTTTGAGTGCACATGAAAAAATACAAAGCAGTATACGATATCTCTCTGGCAAAAACATAATTTTCAAGGCTTATTAGGCTGTAATTATTTTGACAAATGAATGGGCAGGGATAACGCAATGTCAACCCTCATATTCTTAGATCGAAGAGAATCAACAAAACCAATTTAAACTTTGTGCATAAATAAATCAAACCACAATCGACATTGATTAATTTTAAAAAGAGTCAAAGGAATCCTCTGTACGAAGAAAGGGAATTCCTTTATATTAAAATTTGATCTGGTGTTTCATCTGCCACCAATAATTTGTAGTTGACACAAGGCCTGAACAAAAACGAACCGTAAGTGCGAGTGAGTAAGCATTCGGCACGCTAATATATCCGCACTATGCGTTAGAGTAAGATAGAATTTCTTAAATATTTTTCAAAACGTTGCCGGTAAAAATGGATTAGACTGATTACATTCATTTAAAAACTGCGAGCACGTGTTGCTGAAATTTATTGTTTGTGTTAAATAATATAAAGTTAGTGGTAATTATTTTCAGTTATTTTAGTAGAACACATCGTTAACTATGTTGTGTTTAAACTTGGTAGCCGTACTGAGAAGCAACACGATGGTATAACGTTTTATAGTTAAGTTGATAATAATAAAATCGAGGTGCTACTGTGCGTTATACGCAAGAAACACGGCTTCATTTTGCCGAAAAATAGGCGCTCTCTATATATCATTACTCTGAGGTTTGACACTATTTTACCTCCAGCGCATCTATTCTATACACAAGACTGCTTTTCGGTCTCTACGACAGCTATCTAGGGTAGATTTGTATCGATGTAATTGTTACAATAAGTGCTATGTTTTTACAGCACCTCTCTTGGCTATGTTAAGGCCATGCATTAGTTGAGGCACGGTCTAAAAAGATCGTTGCTAGGCGATGCGCGGACTGCGGGTCGCGGGTGCAAATGACACCTGTCAAACGAAATATTATTTTTCATATAAATCCAACATACGTTCATTTTATGTTCTGTTTATTGTTCTATTACTAACAATAATAATATATTAATTGACATGTTTTCTTTTTAAAGTAAATGGGTAACGTTTTTAGTCATCTTTACACGATTTTAGAATTAATTGACCCGTCGTCGTGCTTCTGGCTCGAGATTCTCTCAGTGAATGGCAGCGAGTCCAAAATTTCGTCGCGCCTACAGTTGGAAATTATTTGGCGTTTCACTGATGCGTCACCTTAACTTGAGAGTGAGATAGAGAGTTTTGACTGTTTAGACGGCTAACTTATCGTAACAAGTATAATACCTCAATACATAAATATGATAAAGTGATAATATTTATCACTTTAGCGGTAAATAAACAGCCTTGCCCTGTGTATAGAATAGACCCCCAGATATCATTAATCCAAAAACATCCTGAATTTTAAAATGACAATTCTTATAAATGATTTAGAAGCGATTCGATAGATAGATACTGAAACGAGGGTCGACACTATTGTTCATCCCGTGGTCTCAATCTGTTCGAATTTATTCTGATACTGAGAAGTTTAAAGGGCCTTTTGAAGACCTTCCATCCGTCACCTCGCGCACCAGTGAGTGAGTTCCTCAGAACGGTTATTAATTATAATGCACACATCAATTAATTATTTTCATAAAAAATCAGCTAAAAATCACAATTATTTTCCTCTCCACTCGGCAGAATAATATTAGAAATGAGGGGGCAGGACTCGCCTTGCTGCCATCATAACTCGGAATGTGCCTTCGGTTTTCGTACATCTGAAACAATAGAGACAAAACATCATTTGAAACATTCTGAAAAATTAAGTTTACCACATGGTATTCACCACATCAAAAAGAGCTCGTTATTCGAATGAGAATGGTTGGAGCAACATTCCACTTGATGCGGTCTGTCTCATGACCGCAGTAGCGAAGGGTGGAGGTAGGCAGTGATATGCCATAAATAGTGCACATTAAACTTTGTTAGTCATACGTATTTATTTTATTGATTTAAGACTACAATCAATTTACAGATGGTGTTAGTTAGTTTTTAAAAATCAATTAAACCGTGCCTGAACCAAACCATAATAGTTTTGGTATACTTTGGACAATATGACAAAATTACGCACACATTTATGTGCACATTCATACTTATTTGTTTTCGTTGGATTAAGAAATTAAACATAATATTGTTGGTTCATTTGTTTTAAATTCATTAAGCACTAACTAACCAAACTATAATAGATAAAAAAAAATATTATTCTATCTATTAAATATCCAAAGTTACATATTGCATAATTTTAGATATTTTATAGATAGACGAGTATTATCTATTGCCTTGGTTTTCCACCATCTGTAAATTATTGTAGTCTTATTTCAATGAAAACAAATACGTATGATTGACAGAGTTTAGAGTGCACTATTTATGGCTGATCTTAACAGCCTACCTCCACCCTTCGCCACTGCATGACTGGACTTGCCACTCTGTCAAAAACAAATGCCGCATGTTCGATACTTGCATTCTGATGATGCTGAAAAACTAAGAAGACTCATGCGTTAAATACATTATCATCACGTTATGTGCTGTTACAGTAAGCTGCCTAAGCTAAGCTAAGCTAAGCTTTGTAATGTAATTTTTCTTGGTATTGAAAATGTTATCAGACTGATCTTCCCATGCCGTAACACATTTTCAACATTTAAACAAACATTGTAAGTTACTTAGTTACTTACTAGTTTATTATGTTCTGCATACCTACACATTTTGGACTCATGTCAAAACGCGAGCTCTTTGTTTTTATGTTTTTCTCTATGAATTTTCTATTAAATTATTATCTATGTCTGGTGTTTACATCTATTATCTATGGTCTGCTGGTTAGGTATTCTGTTCAAAATATTATCTATGGATGCAATACCACAGGTAATTTGTACGTATGCACACCTAGAAACTGTTAAAATGAATTAAAATTATGTAGAGGTAAATCGTTTTACAGTGGCACCATGGGTACGGCAAATGCGGCTTGCAGTTGTAGTGGTATTGTTTGCTAGCATTGAAACAGGCATTGTAGCAAGCAATTCAATACACGCGTGAATCGCCTATGGTGCCACTGTAGAATGATTTACCTATACCATGAATACTGAATAATTATTCAAAATACTAATAAATTAGAGTTGGCACTTTCCATATTCTGCAGAATGACGAAATCATAAACTAAATTTGTTGCCGTGCCAACATGTGATATGATCATAATGTAATCGCAGCATCAGAGTTACTGCATACTGAGCTTCGAGAACAGATGCTCGCGGAAGTTACTGGGGATTACTTTAACAGCCTCTCGTCACTTTAAAAGTGAAGATACAATATTGGACCTGGCTCGGCCACATGGTACGAATGCCTCAAGTGAATGTCAACCTAGCCTGCTTGTCTTGTAGCCAATTGGATTCCAGAGTCATGGAATGTTAATAAATAACAACTAAGATGCGGACATTGTTTTAAGAGAGTGAAAAAAGATTTGACAAGATAAGCTAATAGTTACCATCCGCTCCTGGCTCTGGGATCCTCTCGGCTTCCAAGGTGGGGTCGGCATGGTCTCCGATATCCTGACTGAACTCTCCTTTCTGTATCCGCTGCTGCAGTCTCTTGATCTCGTCGTCGTATGCTGACCATTCCGGGACAATTCTTACGGCAGCTGTCAACTTTGCCTCTTTCGTCTGAGGGTTGTTGCACTGAAAATACAAAGAAACCAATGATTTTCATGCACAGACATCTTAGGATCAAATGCAGAGATGGCCGCATTATCTAAGTAAAACTAACTAATTATGAATCGTATACATAGTTGACATTTTCCCAAAATAATAAATAATATGGCAATGTCAGTTTTGGTGTTAGTGTTGCCATTTTAAATTCCAATTTAACATAGATTTAAAAAATATTTTTTATAGCTAAACAACTTAAGCACGGACCTGCGCAGAAGCACACTTACTTTTGTGCGCATACAGAAGGTGTGTAAACGCTGCGTCTGTGTGTGAAGTCTGTTTTACACGATATAATAATATATTTACAGTTTTACAATGAATACCCCACCCCATCTCGATCGGGGTATTACAAAAAACCTTTACAAAGACAAGCATGAGAAAATATTGTTTTTACAATACAGTTCGAGATATAATATTGTTAAATTGTAAAATACCCTATTAGCACCATACAGAGTAATGCGGGAAAGCAAAAAATCGATTGACTTGACATAACATGCAATTTTTGATTAGTTATTCTTTAATTACACTCCGAAAAAATGAAAAAAAATGCTGTGAGCACGATATAAAAATTGAAGATTTGGTACAGTTCGGTTATGAGGAATACAGCAGCAAACACATTTTGAAAATAGCCGATATACTGGATTATTTGTTAGGATAACCTAACCAAACCTAATCTAACCCAACCTAACCTAAACTAACCCGAACTAACAAATAATCCAGTATATCGGGTATTTTCAAATTGTATTTTCCGCTGTATTCCTCATAACCGAACTGTACCGAAGATTCTTATAGGGCAAGTGAGGGATAGACAAACATGGAAAATATGATAATTTGAAAATATGTTATTTTTACTAGTTGAAAGCACAAAATCAAGCTCTATAATTCGCCGGTATTCGATTGTCAAATTCAGTAGTCTGCCGCATACAAGTATGCAACGCAGATGAGACGGGTTTATTTTGGAAACCTCTCCTTCGTAAAACGTAGGTTCATCGCGAAGAAAGTAATGTACCAGGGAGGAAAGTGCCCAAGGACCGCATCACAATTATGCCGTGCTCCAATGCAACCGGGACACACAAACTGAAGCTTTTGGTCATAGGGAAAGCCAGGAACCCTAAGCCATTCAAAAATATCTGCCTCACTGAACAACTGGTTATGTCAAGTGATTTACTGTTTAATATGTAGTTAATAAACTTAGTTTATAAATATGTATAATTTACTTGATTTTGAATATAAATAAAACCGTAATTCGCTAGTACAAATATCTCATAAAAAATAAACTATTTTTACGAAATACAGGAGGACCTCGACTTTCGCACATAATTGGTTCTTGAAAAGGTGTGCGAATGTTGAATGTTCGAAAGTAGAGGGAAGTAAAAAAAAATTAAATAGTGTGTATTTTGAAATATTATAAGATGTTTAAGAGACATGTTTAAGTGGGGTTTGCGGGTGTTACCCTTAAAAAGTTCTTCTTTATTTTAAATAAAATATTTTAAATGGTAAATCATTAAATTTACAATATTGCTTAACTGCTGGCACGAAATGTAAAGTGAACCAATATTTTAATATTAACGCAGTAAACCCAGGCTTTCTTATTTGATTACTGGAAGCAATTCTTTATCCTTCCCTTTCAATGCTCTGGGATTTTCTGGTTGATAAATTAACATTGGCATCAATTTTAAATCACCAGCCAAGTTTCCACCAAGAAGCAATGTCAATCGGTTTTTAGAAGGTTTATGCCCAGGGGCAACTGATTCTTCCTTAGATAAGAATGTACGACAAGGCATTTTTTTCCAAAATAAACCTGTGTCATCTACATTAAATATTTAGCTAGAGGAATATTCTCCATCTTCAATATTTTGGATAATGAGGAAATAAACTCTTTTGCAGCATCTTTATCCGCATTAGCCGATTCTCCAGTGAATTTAATATAAACCAACCGTTACTTGCTTGAAAAATCGTGTTAGAATCTTCTTTTAATCTAGCCTTCCAATCTTTGTGCAAACTAAGAGCCTTCGCTTGAATAATTGAAATATTCAGAGGGACATTTTTTTGATGTTGGTCGTCGATCCATGGTGACAAATATTTTTCCATTTCATCCATAACTATGCCGTGTCTTTTGGAAACAACCTTTAAACATATATTTCCACAATTTTTAACATATTCCTTAATTTTATTTTTACTTTTCAAAATTGAACATATCGTAGTAGACCTGTTTGTATCATACGAACGTCCCATTGAAGCAAAAGATTCACCGCAATCAGAACGTCATGTGAAGTTTATAAATCCTTGATTTCTCTTTGTTCGTATCAACACTGCAGTTTTTCCGTTTCTCACTCATGTTTATAAATGTTTAGGGTGAAAAATTTCAAATGAATAAAATTAGCAAAACGCACAACATGACACGCCCGCACGCGCTCCTGCGCAAGAATAAACCTATCCAAGCTAGCTCACAAGCAAAGTGACGGGTGCGAGCAGGATGCAAGTGACGCAAGAAATGCACTTGCTTGTGAGCGAGCGAGAAGGGGATATCTTAACCCCACGGCCAGCGCGACGTTTTAAAAAAACCATTTTTTTTTGAAATGTGCGAAATAGCGAATTGTGCGAAAGTCGAACGTTCGTAAGTCGAGGTCCGCCTGTAACTGTTTTAATTTTTACCATATTTTGTATGTAAGCACTATAATCCGCCGCTTTCACTAATTGGACACTTGTCTGGTTTTTGGGGTGGCGGATTACTGCGAGAGTACTGTATTATAATATTGGTATTAGATTATATCTTTTTCGTATCATATTATGAACTTACGAGATCAATAGTCTTGGCTGTACTCTTGGATGCATCGTCGCACCAGGTTTCACACCACAGCCACTCCTGGGGAAGCGACTTGATGGCCACCTGATGGATCATATTGTTCGGGAGATCCTGGTCTGGAAACATAAAAAAACACTTTCATTTTTTTATTCATGGACAATTAAAACTAAATTTGGCTCACTCTTGAAAATTATACTCGCTATCATAATAATAAATAGATATCACTCTTGATTCATGGGGGATAAACAACTCAATCCGTGTCAGCATATTGATCGGCGATATAAAATACATTACCGCAATTACAAATTCTTTAACATCCATTTCCAATGTCCAATTATGGTAAACACAGTAAATAGCTTACTGCAATTTTAATTTCTGTAATATCCATTTTTCCACATAGCTATGACGCAAACTCTATATGACAAATTATAATAATTATTTCCTCAATATTCTTTTCAAGATATTATTTTGGTTGTGAGTATATCAATAAATAGAGGATCATAATTCATTAGACACGTCACTCGAATATAAGTTCCCGTCTGTCAGTATCTCAGTCTCTGTATCGCTCTGCACAGCATCTCATTCTACCGAGACTCGGACCTCGGAACAGTATCATAAGTATTGTAACATAACTACTGTACCATACTCTTGTACCGACTGTTTACGCTGCAAATAAAACTCGCTCCTCCATCCATCGGAGCAACCGCTAAATCACGATTGCGTTAATTATCTCCAATGGAAGAAAGAGTATTTTCATAGCATCTTTTACTCACCGAGATTACTCAAACTGTTGGGATCCTGGCTGAGGGCCTGGTACTGTCCTCTCAATCTGTCACCGGCGGCGATTCTTCGGAACCTCTTTAGATCCACCACGTACAAAGCGGAGATGTGGTACCGACGTCCCTGCAGATGATTTCGCCAATAGCCCAGTTTCCAAAATCTGAACAGAAAAGAATTGAAATTTAATTCTAATGTAAGTTGTGAATGACCCAATAAAGAATGTCTGTGGTGGAATATGAAGATGTTTTGCTGTCGGAGATAGAATGTCAGGGTTAATAGGAAAAACTACCAAATTTGGGGTGAAGAAAACCAGCAAGTAATTCAAGAGAGGCTGTCATATACTGCGAAAGTTACAATTTGGTGCGTTTTACGGGATAGAGGCGTCATCGGGCCATACTTCATAAGTAATGAAATAGCAACCGTTGCGGTCAATGGCATCCGCTATAGGCAAATGATAACCGACTTTTTGTGTGACCGGAATTGGAAGATTTCGATTTTGTAAACATGTTCCAAAAGGATGGGGCCACATGCCATTCATCTTGTGAAATACAGGCTTTATTGCGTATAAAAAATAAATACCTACCAGAACTTGGAAAAGCCTTTATTAAGTACGGATTATCACATCCTTTGAATGCATGTGTATTCGTGGTAATTATAAACGGTAACCGGACAAAACAGAACAGCGATAAACAGAGCTATGAGATTTCAGGAAAAATATAACATTTAATATTGAAATTATCATATCTCTATATCGTCGCCGAAGATGTCAAGGGAGCCAGTCCACAAAATCATAATGCTGAGAAACAGGCACTCAAAGATTTTGTGTGACAAAAAAAGTAACATTTTTTTATTGAACTTTTTTGTTTTTAAAGATATACGGTGAAACTAGAATAGAATATACTTTGTGGTGTTATCTTTTTATTATTTTATACAAATAACTAAAAAAAATAGTATCTTAGAAGTTACGTGTATTATATCTCGTGACCACTGAATATTGAAATGTACAAAAAATGTAGTCAAAAGAGTTTTTTGGCTTAAATCCATTGACCACTGCATCTTTGATGATTTTAAAATGCTTTTGTGTACTTTACTCATTTTCGTCAAATTTGTGGCTTGGCTCCCTTGACATCTACGGCGACAATATGTTGTATACATTTTTTATAACATAGGTTTTCAATACGCCGTAAAAAATCAAATAAAGTATATACTGTGCAGCAAGTTTAGCGTGAAGCGTGGCCATTTCGAGAACTACGATATTGACATAGATCGCAGTGCCACGACGGCGGCCATGACACTTCAACTTATCATTTTCGCACTGTAGTTAGTGCAATCCTAATCGCTGGAAAGAAACAGGACTCAGCACGATGTTGCCGACAAGCTAGGTATATCTCGTGTTAATCTTGACGACTACATATCGGATTATATTATTACGTATCAATGCATCTGTTACAGATGTCATACAGCGTCAGTAACAAATTACTGATTCCCTGTCGTGACAATTCGGTCTTTATTTTAGAGAACCCACATTTTCGTAATAATAAATGTGATAGCTTATCACAACAAAATACCTGAATCCGTCCATCTCCACTCGACTTTCACAGAATGGTGTGTAGCCATAAGGCGCACCCCCAAGGTCCAAGTCTACCAATTCCTTCATATCAGCTCTGACAATCTGAAATTTTAAAAAATGTGAATAAAATAACTTTTAGAAATGTTTGGTTAGGTCAATTACGGCGGCCCTAATACAACAAAAAAGTCCTACCCACCTGATATCCTGATCATTGCCAGGCCGACAATTGACAGTCAGTCATTCATCAACCGTGCGGTTACAAACACTTATAACCTAAACCATTTATGACTGTAATATAAACAATACCACGCGAGAGTGATAGTGCCAGGAATGACAACCAGACCACGGAGCCAGCCTCAACAGCACAAAAGGTCAATACCTGGCATCCTTAACATACACCCCCCTATCATACGAATCATTCCATCAGGAACAAACAAAATTTACAGTCCACTGAAAAGTGCAGCCAAGTGTTCTTGAAAATATCAATAAATAAGAAAGTTTTATAAACATTCACGAAGAACTCTTGCATCTAGTATCTACTTGGCCAGTATTCTGTACATTACCAAAGGTTATAATTATATTGGCAGACACTGACCTGATCAGCATCGACGAATATGATTTTCTTGACATCCAGCGGGAAGAGCACGTCCAGGAAGAGGATTTTGTATCCCCAGATGACTCTCTGCTTCTCCGTCTGTTGGTGCAGCCAGCGCGGCCACTTGTACTGGATCAGTTCGTAGTCGAAGCCGTACTCCTTGGCCATGTATGGTAAAATGTCCTAGATAACCAAACAGTGATGTTAGGCAATTGAGTCATCAAATTATCATTGCATCAGTAAAAGTTGTAGCATTTATATTTAAATCTGAATTTATCACCAAAGAAAGACCCTCATCTATGATGATGACAAATATACAATGTGGTTATCATTTTTTTTACTTTTAAAATGTATTTTAACGTTGTTTTGACGTCTCTAAGTACATATATGCGAAATAATGTAAAATGTTATAAAGTATATAAAATTAGAATAATGATCATGTTTTCATTATACCAGTGACAATGCCTACCTTAAGCGAAGGGCTGAGATAATTCTTGAGGAACCAGAACTTGACCGGCGTCTTAGTGTGCTTTAGCACCGACAGCATCATGATGCGGAGGAACCTCTCGTAGAGATGACCCGACGCCAGAGAGAAGATGTTTATCCGTTCGTCTTCTTTCTCGGCCGTGTCTCCAGCAGTGAAAGAGCTGGAATTATTATACCGACGGGAAGATTGAGATTGGTTTGCCTTGTTTGGCATTAAGAATACATACAATATTGATATAAAATATATGCATTACACAAACACATATTTGACACGCTAATATATTCTGCTGAATTACCTTAAAAAACTGACGAAATGACGGCATGCAGTTATAATGAAATGATAAAAGAAAACAAATTAAAAAATACTCAGAAAAATAGAGCCTGTATCGTCATGCATGGATTTACTGGCACCAATAGGCAAAAATGCTAATTTATATTTTAATCAGGAATTATTAGGATAGTCAAGAAGTCCAATTTAACAAATTTTTATTACTGTATCATCGTTAAATTAATGATTTTATTTTCTGATAAACAAGATAAGGTTCCTTCTAGGTATAGTCCAAGCTCTTTGATAATAGAAAAAAATTATCTATTAAGTTGCTTTCATAATTAGTTGCTCTACCTGGTAATGGAGTTCCAGATTCCTCCAGTATTTTCCGTGGTATCGGCCAACAGGTCCATCATCTGCTTGCCAGGTTTCTTGGCAACTCGGAGCTTCAGGACGTGAGATCTCAGAGAAGAGATGAGCACCTTTATATCCGTGCTGTTGGGTGGAGTGTCTGAACCCTCGTGACTGTAAGACAATTAGAATAAGGATTAAAAAATACTTTTTTTTATCATTTGAAATTCATCGTGTTAATTTTTGAAGTTTTTAAAAATATTAAGGGTTTATCTTTAAATCTATCAGTACAGCAGAACCTCGCTATAACGGACAAAATATCCAGTCGAATGTAAAAATTGTAAAATACACCCTGGTAATGTTATACAATGTTTAAATCGTAGTGTCACCGCTTGTAAACAATGTTCTGCTCATGATAAACACGTCATACCTCTCGCACTCAAATTCGAGTCATAATGCCGTCCTGCTTGAAGACTGAACGTAGCACTGACGTTTGCAACGCTAGCCGCTAATTCACACGGCTGCACAGCAGTCTAATCTACTCGAAGTGAATGGATGCATTTATTTACTCCATTCAATAAGTTTACAATGATTAGAAGTAGACGAAGGTGATCCTGGCATCACATGACTGAAAGTGAAATAGCAGATGAAGGAAATGAGGATGGAAGTGAAGACAGCAAGGAAGAAGAAACAACACACCCAAAAACAAAGTTATCAGTGATAAGATTGCATCTCGACGATCTAATAACATTTATTCGTCAGATCACAAAATTCAACTATATTACACGAATTTTCGTAATTTTAGGGGTTGACTATAAAAAACAGCAGACTTCAGAAGTGCAAACAAAACTTGATTCTTTTTTAAAATCAGAATTACCGAAAGCATGCGTGTCGACATCGAACATTAACATCACTCCACATCGGATATGTCTGGATATATCATCCGAAGACGAATAAACAGGATTTTGTCCGCATTAATCCGTTATATCAAGGTTTTGTATGTTAAATTATATATTTCCCACACGTAAAAATGGGGTTACTTTATTGGGCAAGCTTAGAGAATGGAAAACATACTGTTATGGATCTGTAACTCCCCTCTCTATGATTCCTCCCCAGAGACAATAAATTGTCTTTTGTTTAATTCATCGACACCCTAAGTTACTAATAATGTACTATTGTTAAGAATATTCGATCGGGGTGATTTCGACTATTACAATGTACCTATTTAATATTATATTATTGATCAACCCCAATTTATCCACCCTATCTACCTGTGTTACTACACACATATAAACCCTTGTACATGAACTAAGCGTCACTAATATTACTTACTTACTATTTCATATTAATACTATTGTAAATGATCCTTGGATTCATTCAACTTGTTCAAACATAATTCAGTTCTGCTCACAGAGTTGTTTCACTGCGGATCGAACTCTATTGAGTTCTTTTCCTTTTATTTATACACCAAGTAATTGTAAATTGAGTATTGACGAATAAAAATCTCTGAAGATTAACATCAATCGAGTCTTATTACTGACATAAACCTTCCACTGGACCATGTGAAGGATCGGGGACCGTTGGTAAGGATTTCCGTTGCCGAAAACATAACAATACGAAAACCCAAGAGGCTCCTTTTCAATAGAACAGAAGAGAAAAAATTATCGAGACCTTGACTGAGGTGGTTGAACCATGTATAAAAAGGCACAGTATTCTTGAGGCTAAGGCATAAAGCCTATTGACGCAGCGAGTGCGGCGCTCGCGCAAAATTTCTACAAGTGGCGCGTAAATCATTAAAAATACAACGTAATCAAATACGCCAGCGCCCACTGGACTTAACGATGCCTTGCGCGCCGCCTGCCGCATGAGTCACCGTTTTTCGCTTCTCGGCGATACGATTTAATGAAAATACAAAGAAGTCCATTCATTGAACACGGCTACCAAAATTACGCTGCTTGAGGCGTCGTCGATCGACGGGCCAAAAGCAATTATTTAATAACAGAGAACCCATTGTTTTATTTGATTCCGTGTCATTATATTTCGCTGGTTGAATAATGTCGTCGTAAATATTTATTACAAGCCCCGAAATAATATAATATTTTTATTGCTTTGTTATGAGAGACGCTGTAAAAATAATTGTTTTGTGCTGCTTGGGCCGCTTATTACATAGGTGAAGGGTAATGCGCGGCGAGAGACGTGTGATTATGGTTATGAATACGCCGATTTCGCCCGCTCGACGCGTTCTGTGGGCACCATCGCTAAGGGAGAGAAATGTGCCTGCGGCAAACAAAGAGGAGTGGATATGTTTTCTGTCGTGCTGTACAACACCACAAATTCACTGAAAATATATATACATGAATCCATCTCAGGAAAAATAGCGTTGTCCTAAATTGTTCATCTTGAGAGCTCTTTACAACTGGCATAATATGTGGTTACTCTCGCGAGCATTTGATTGGCATTTTGTTACATAGGCATGTGTGGGATTTAAAATAACCTACAATATCGCAATTGCAATATGTAATATCTCACCTGACTATGTCGTATATATCGGCACTCCGTCCTTGCCTGAGTTTCAGAATCCACGCACCAGGGTTCGCCTTGAGCTACACACATAAAACATCGATATTATAATAAGTCACAACATTCAACAATGATGTAACACTATGTAAATGAATTGAACTTCGTCATGTATTTGTCACAGAAGAGATTAATAAGATAGATATAATATATTCTTTATAACACTACAGCAGGCCAAGAGCCCCATGAGAGTATTGTATTTTTTAGTAATAGAAGCGAAACAATCACAAACACCCATGCTTTGAGAAAAATCACATAAATATATTGTGACTTCAGGATCTGCAATATGTATGCATAATTCAACGAAAACAAATAAGTATTACTGACAAAGTTTAGTGTGCACCATTTATGTAGGATCGCAACAGCCTATTTCCACCCTTCTACACTGCTGTGCGTAATGTAAAATTACTATGTTTTGACGCTATCACATTATCTCTTTACAAATCAACGTAAATGTCATATGTTAACCGGTTCTATGCCTTCAGCGTGTTTTCTTTCTCTATGAGGCCATGATCGACAGGCCTCACATAAAAATTTCGCGAGTTATCTCGTCTGACTTTAAATTCAAATTACTAGCCACTGTCGATTGATTTGCATAATCTAAAAAATTAAACACACCGTGACATTTGTTTGAATAATTATGAAAAACTAAACCACAAAATAACGGTATTACAGTGATTTTAGTATGTAAGAGCTTCGCTCTATATTCAACGTGTGTCATTAAAAATCTTCGGCCTGTCAGATACTGCCATAGTAATATCATTTTACTCGTTTGTAACTGTGTGTCTATTCACTCGACTATTTTTGAAGGTAAGCTAGTAAAAAAATATTCGCCAATGGCATATCGACATCAAACAATCTCTGTTTATTCACCAATTTTCTTAATCTACCTAATGATTGGACAAGGACAAAAATGAAGAAGGTATTACCTGGAAGTATCCCAAATTAGCCATGACGATGGTGTCGACCTGCGTGGGGTCACTCTGTGTGCCAAGGGTGACTTGAAGGCCTCGAGGAGGCGTTCCGGCCGCCGCATCCCAACAGTGACCTTCCAGTAGCAAGTATTCCAGTTCAAACTCGCTGTAACGATGAAAAACCATTGAGTTATTAGGTATGGAGACTTCTGAGGTGAGAGTTGCTCTTCAAAATACTTGTATAACTCCAAGGCATGAACAAAAACGAAACATAAGTGCAAGTGAGAAAGCATTTGGCATGCTTATATTCTCCGCAATATGCGTTAGAGTAAGATAGAATTTCTACAGCTGAATTAAATATTTTTTATACACGTCGCCGGTAAATATTGGTTTGAATGAGTTCATTCATTCTAAAACTGCGAGCATGTATTGCTGAAATTTATTGTTTAGTTAGTGGTAATTATTTTTAGTTAATTTAGTAGAAAATATGGTTAACTATGTTGTGTTTAAATTTGGTAGCCATACTGAGAAGCAACATGATGGTGTAACGTTGAAATAGTTAAGTTAATAATAATAAAACTGAGGTTCTACTGTGCATTATACGCAAGAAACATGGCTTCATATAGTTGAACAATACATACTCTCTATATATTATTACTCTGGGACTTGTTCCATCTTAGAGAGGATGTTGGCCACTTGCTCAAAATATTAGGTCCATACATCATGTGCATATCGCATGCGTGGTTTCATTGTAATTAGACACTAGATACCACACTTGGTTCAATTTTTGATGGAGGGTTAAAACATATTGTTAGAGGGGAACCACTTAACCTTTAACTTACGCAGATTGCGATTTCTTCTAGTGCGCACGAATTACATGGGGTAAATTTAATTATTGTTACCATTATTATTTCCAACTGCTCTTACATGAAGCCTATTGCATCATTTTCTCTCGTTCGGTGTCGCTTTAATAGCCCGTTTACAAGTGCATGGATTTACTTGAGGTCGCGACCATAACAATAAAATGCAAATGTAAATACGTATTATCGAGCAAGTTGTAAGACTACAAACATGGCTCAAAAAAGTTTAACGGTTTTCGAATTTTCAGGCGATTATGTATGAGCAGTGGAATGATAGTGGCTAACTTAACGGAAAAAATACAAACCACCCCACGCAGAGCATTTTGACGTTTTTACCAATTTTCACAACCAGTCAAACAACACCATAAAATGACAACAACGCGTCTCGCTTATGCTTGAAGAATGAGATTGTCAAGATTACGTGTAAACAGTTATTCTCGTGATAGTTTAATTTACACACTATGTATTGGTGCCAGTAAATCCCATGCACGTGTACACAGGCGCAATAACCTCAAAACTATCGAACTTCACGCTTATGTGGTATGTTTATATCTCAGTATTAAATAACTAATATATGTTTACGTATCATGACAAACTAATTACCTGTGAACAACTTTTTCAACGTCAGCCAGGCGAATATTATCGAGGTCATAGACGGATCTGACACTTTCCACGAGCCAGTTGCCCGGTACATGCAGCGACAAGGTGAGGAGAGAGGACTGCGGGAGGTGGGTGAAGCGGGCATAAGGTGCTTGCAGGCCGAATTGGGGCTCTGGTTCCACTACGAAGCGGTAGAAACTGAAACAAATGAAAATCATACAATTTAGTGTTATTTACCAGCAACATAGCTATCACCATTTTCGATGAAGGAATGTTCAGTATATTATCTGGTCGCAGGTTCTAATTTATGTTAGCATACGATAGCACCTTACTAAAGCCGGTTCTCCACCGCGAACGAAGAGAGATGAGAGATGTAAACTAACTTAACTAGGTCAAGCGGGATTGCTATTACCATTTTGTCGGTTGCGAGTATCGAACAAAGCTAAGTTAGCCATTTATGATTTGGGAAGACACTGGAAAATTGATAAGTGAGAGGGATTTTTGGAAGCATTGCATGGTAGATATAGACAGAGAATAAAATTTAAAGGTGTCACTAGTTTATACAATGTTTGAGGCTTTCACGGTTGTTTTTTGTGGTAGTAGATTTTTGAGTTTCCACCGTGTGTCCTTCTTCCTTCTTTACGCGACTCAATCGCGAATCTGTGAATCATCGTATTTAAAATTCGAGATATCTCAAGTATCAAAGGCTCTTCAAGCAAACGGATATTCCAACAAGATGATCCAAAAAGCCACCAAAAGCAAAATCAACCTTAACCTGGTTAGTCAGGAGGAAGAGATACAGTTCAAAGGCCGGACCTATCTACCGAGGCCATTGAAATCCATAGAAACCCTGAAAATATTAATAGGGATGATGGATTACGGTTAAAAACGTCATGGCTTCCGGCACTATCAGCAAAATCCAATATTCGAGCCGGTATCCCTGGTCGTAACAATTGACAGATTACTCTGAGCAATGTTTGCTCTTAGCTAATCGGATTCCTTTTGACATTCTTAGAGCAACGTTTACATTCACATACCCACACTACATTTTCATCATTAAACATATATCATCTCTTGATAATGGCCTCAGCAACGAGCCCGAAATGTCGAGTAAAGAAGGAAGAAGGACACACGGTGGAAACCCAAAAATCTACTACGGTGTCACTAGTTTCTAACGGAGTAATTTAAATACTTACGAATGAAAATATCAAATCAATTCATGGCGTTCATGACATTTATGTTTAAAAAAATTTTGTATCCAAATTATTTTTACATAAATTTTCATAAATTAGATATTAAAATAACGCTTTAAACTAACCTCTTCAGCGGCATATCAGAGTTCTTCTCGACTGAATTGAGATACAGCTTCACCTCGCAGTTGAGAACCTGTCTCAGCGTTGTCAGAAGGGGTCCCATCTTCTGGGCGCCTCTCGAAACGGGGTCTACAACAGCTACAATGTGGAAAGACGCTGAGTCGGCCTCGGTCGGGGGTAGGGTTAAGACAGAGTGCTGTGTGCGGAGGCCAGCTGGCATGTCGAAGCGGGCCCTGCCTTGGGGCCTGGAGATCAGGAGGCCGATCATCTTCAGTACGGAGTCCGGGGTCAGTTTTGATAAGTCGTCGTCTTCGTATTCTAGAATATGAGTATTCCAACTAAGTTAGATTTTATTTTAATCAGACATTACTAATAGATCACCTCTATTTTATAACATATACATATGGAGCATGTAACTAACATCCATTACTCATAAAAAATTTAAATCTGTTGATACAATTTCCACTCTGTGGAGGTCCATATGATCTTCTTAGGTTCAAACATGGTATGAGACCTTGATAGACACACACACAGTGAAGTCAGTTGGAGAAGCTCTGGTTCTTTATCCACAAGCTTCCTCTGTGTTACGAGGAACTTTCACCAGCTAATCTGATGTTTCAATTTGATAATATAATCATTTCTTACCGCTTTCATCTATAACACTGTTGCTCGAGGACTTTTCTTCAGGAAACAGAACCTTCCATATCTTATCACCGTATACTTGATTGCTGAACCTGAAAAGAGAAGAAGATAGTTGTTATGTTCAAAGACCATAACCAATTTTATTCTGCCGGCCATTAAGTGGCTACACTATTTAGCCTTATGGTCGGCAGAAGGACACCGCGGAGTGGAAAGGGTAATTGGATCGGCGCGAAGAGAAGAGCGGTGTTTTTGTAGTTCTCTTAGTACTGACGTTTCGTGCCATAGCTGGAGCTCCACCAGCATTCAATCCGGCTTTGCAGGTTGTATCGTCCACTGTACTTTCTTAACGGTCCACCGAACTCTTGTAAAAGCTGTATGTTACTTCTATTTGTAGCTTCATAAGAACTTGACACTTATTTCTGTTAGAATATACTGGTTTGTCTTAAATAATCGTGTTTGATTCTTTAATTGCTCACATGTCTATAATTCTCAGTCCGTAGGACCAGAGTGAATTATTATGTATGTTTCTTTTGTAAACTATTCAAATTAAATGCCACCTTCTTGACAATAAATTGTATGAACCCACTAGTGTACATACTTAACTTAACCAAATAATATATTATTCATACATTGCCCATTTATCATTACTGTCCTAGGGGAATAGATAACCTCACATCGCTCTTCTCGTTGCAATATTGCAAGCAATTCTATAATACACTTTACTCTGTTTAGTTAATTACAAACACAGTGAAACCCTCCTGCGACAATATACGAATACCTCGAAAAGTTTCCTGACCTACTATTTTAGGAAACATCCACTAGCTACCAAACTGTTAATTTTTTAAATCTTCAGACAAATCTTCATCATCATAATTTGGCACTAAAACCCTTGGCGGGTCTTGGTCTCATTCAAAAACTTTCTCCCACAGGACACTCCAGCACCGACACTTTCGAATTGCTTTGACCAACCACTCTTTTTACAGGTTTTCTGTTGCCCTCAGGGATGCGTACATAACTTACAGGCGGACCTCGACTTACGAACGTTCGACTTTCGCACAATTCGCTATTTCGCACATTTCAAAAAAAATCGTTTTTTTAAAACGTCGCGCTGGCCGTGGGGTTAAGATATCCGTGGGCGTGTCATGTTGTACAATTTGCTAATTTTATTCATCTGAAATATTTCACCCTAAAAATTTATAAACATGAGTGAGAAACGGAAAAACTGCAGTGTTGATACGAACAAAAAGAAATCAAGGACTTATAAACTTCACACGACGTTCTAATTGCGGTGAATCTTTTTCTTCAATCGGACATTCGCATGATACAAACAGGTCTACTACGATATGTTCAATTTTGAAAAATAAAATTAAGGAATACGTTCAAAATTGTGGAAATATATCTTTAAAGGTTGTTTCCAAAAGACACGGCATAGTTATGGATTAAATGGAAAAATATTTGTCATCATGGATCGACGACCAACATCAAAAAGATGTCCCTCTGAATATTTCAATTATTCAAGCGAAGGCTCTTAGTTTGCACAAAGATTGGAAGGCTAGATTAAAAGAAGATTCTAACACGATTTTTCAAGCAAGTAACGGTTGGTTTACATTAAATTCACTGGAGAATCGGCTGATTTTCGCGGAGAATTTATTTCCTCATTATCCAAAATTATTGAAGATGGAGAATATTCCTCTAGCCAAATATTTAATGTAGATGACACAGGTTTATTTTGGAAAAAAAATGTCTAGTCGTACATTCTTATCTAAGGAAGAATCAGTTGCCCCTGGGCATAAACCTTCTAAAAACCGATTGACATTGCTTCTTGGTGGAAACTTGGCTGGTGATTTAAAATTAATGCCAATGTTAATTTATCAACCAGAAAATCCCAGAGCATTGAAAGGGAAGGATAAAGAATTGCTTCCAGTAATCAAATAAAAATAAAAAAAAACCTGGGTTTACTGCGTTAATATTAAAAGATTGGTTCACTTTACATTTCGTGCCAGCAGTTAAGCAATATTGTAAAGTTAATAATTTACCATTTAAAATATTTTATTTAAAATAAGAAAAAGAAGAGTGGCATACAGTTAACTCTTGATAACTTTTTAACCTTTCAGCTGCCCGGCCGATATACAGAGTTTATACTAACAGGGCCCAAGAATTATATATTTCAATAAAATAAAAAATTCTACATAAAAATATAAAAATATAGCACTCACATTGATATGATGTCATGAAAAGCTCCAAAAACAAATTATTCATACGAAATCTCGTAAATCTGTCATCACATTTGCACTAGAATTAGGGTTGCCACAAACCACTTCACTTTAAAAAAAAATAGTTTCACGAATAAAATAACTTCACCAAACAGACAACGATAAATATGTACAATAAAGAAAGTTTATAAATATATTTACTACACTATATTTATACTATATTTACACATATAAACAAAAAAAAAACACTAAAAATTTTCTTCCGTATGGAAAATTTCAAAACAAGGCTCGAAACATAGAGCAATGTCACATTGTTTACATAAATATCTAGTTTCTTTACGTTTTTTATCAGTTTTGGAATTGAAACACACATAACATCGTCGAGTAGCATTGGTTTTTTTTATTGTCGACGGAATTTTGCCCAAAAAATGGCGTTCGGTAAGCCTAGCTGGCAATGGAGCCTTCCGTTTCAAATTCTGCCGTGGTTCAGTCTTATGATCTTCGATCAACTGTGTCAGGACATGTATTTGAAAATCTCCCAAGGGTTGCTTCTTGCCAGTTTTTTCTTGGTGGATGACGTGGGCATTCAGTAGACACAGATCAATAAGGTGAAAAAATACCTTTTTGTACCACTTGATCGTTTTTCTGGCACATGTGACGGAAGAAATGACCATGTCACCATGATCCACTGCACCCATGTTTTTGTTATACTCTACTATGCACTCGGGTTTCACAATCGGTTCTTTCGATTTGTAATCGACTTTTCCTGTCGGCTTAGTAACATTGGTATGCAGAGTGGTCAACATTGTCACATCTTTTTTATCTTTCCAAGAAAGAGCCATCATATCGTCCGTGTGAAACGATTCGGTTTCACCTTTTTTTAATTTGGTGGTGAAATTTGGCATCCCGAGTCTATTCCGTCTTACTGTTCCGCAAGCATTTGTGCCATTTTCATGCAAAAATTTGAACAGTGTTGGACTACTATACCAGTTATCGATATATAACGTGTGGCCCATGTTCAAATATGGCTTCAGTAAAGTGGCCACAACATTTCCTGATATGCCAATATAGTTTAGCTTGTCGATCTCCGTTTGTTTGCCCGTATATATAATTATATCTAAAACAAAACCAGTATGGCAATCGGCCATTACAAATATTTTTATCCCAAATCGACTAGCCTTTGTTCGGATAAATTGTCGAAACGAAAGTCTACCTTTGAATAAAAGAAGACTTTCGTCAATACATATATTTTGATGAGGGTACAATAGATTTTGAAAAGTGTCTTTCAATGAAGTTAAAACCTGTCGAATTTTAAATAAACGATCTCCTGAAACCTGTGCTTCGTTATCGCAAAAGTGGAGCATACGAAGCAACATTTCAAAACGATTTCTTGACATAGACTCCGAAAAATACGGTGAAAATAAGCATCGTTTTGTTGACCAGTGTTCTGTTATTTTATTTCGAGAATTCCGCGACATCACTAAACAAATTCCCAAAAAGGTATAAAAATCATCGGTGGTACAGTCTACCCATCGCTTCAAACGGTCACTCAGTACACGCATGTTTTTGGTGGCAAACACAAATTGTCTATTCGTTTCACGAACTATCATCTCCACAAATGATACACTAACAAATAATTTGAAATAATCCGATTCACGAGCATTAGAAGGCAAATCTGATTTGCCTCCCGAAATATTTGAATCGAATGAAAAGATACGAGGATCAAATGGGTCCGATTGCCATGAAAACGATGGTCTTTCGATACCATTTAAAATGTCTGCAGGAATATCGTCATCACAATCTTCAATATCGTTTTCGTCGTCACTCGGTTCGTCTTCAGATTCGATTGTTTCCACGAGCACTTCAATCAAATCATCATCCGAATGCTGCATCAAATGCTCATCCATTTTGATCACAAATCGTCAAAAAACACGTGTAAAATAACTTAAAATCACAAAAACACTAAGAATACACTAATATTCAATGAAATGTTGTATATTTATAACAAAACTAAATACATCGAAGCAATCTCACAAAGTTCTACTAAAATATCACGTAAAAAACTTCGTTACAAATTAAAATAACACTAAAGTACACAATAAATGTCAGATTTTTTGATAAAACGTGGTTATAGAACTTATATATTGGAAACAAAATTAAAATAACCGAAAAATGATCAATCGCATGTGAAATAATACACATCAATGAAATATTCCGAGCGCGCGCGTTCAACACTAAAAATATGGGCAGAATGGCGGCCGATAGTTTGGGATTTCCCAATTTTGGCAGCCCTAATTTCGTAGAATTGAAATATGTCTGTAGTCACGGTTTTACCCAAGATTTGAATCAATTTTTGTTTCGAATTATTTCAATAGATGTCACTAGCAACACCAAAATTGAGAAAAAGTCGATTTGACATTTAAAAAGGCGCGAAAATATGAATGCGTATTTCGTACGTCACGGGCGTGTATCGCGCGATCTACTATGACGCTCGTCGTACGTCACGGGCCGCTATAAGGTTAAGGGAAACACCCGCAAACCCCACTTAAACATGTCTCTTAAACATCTTATATTTACTTGATAAATACATATTTCAAAATACACACAATTTTTTTTTTTTTTACTTCCCTCTACTTTCGAACATTCAACATTCGCACACCTTTTCAGGAACCAATTATGTGCGAAAGTCGAGGTCCTCCTGTATTTTACTATCTCCTCTGGTAGTATATGCATGTATGATAAATTAACTGTTTGAATTACGAACATCTAACTTTCTCTCTAAATTTTTATTGTAAATATAACTGAGCAGTCAATTCTGTACAAAAATATGTGTAGATAAATGAACTCGTCAAATTTTTAGGCCGCGAAAGAAAGAGCCTTGTTTGAATTAATCCATACTATTTCATTGATCTTCTTTTTAATAATAATCACACGAGCTGTCAAGCTGCAAAGTCCGTTCATTTATCTAAATAGCCACGTTGCTTATATATTTACAGATAGAGAGGTATTTTATAAATTCCGTCTTGCGAAAAGAAGACTTACCGTTCCAATAGCAAGAAATCTTCTTCTCCAAAAGATTCTGTGTCCCGGAACGGTCCTAGGACTCTCCCATTAAACACCAGACCAGCCTGGCCTGGGTTTTTAAAACCGAGTACCCTTGTCGCGTACACTCTTGAAACTTTCAAAAGCCAATCCTGTTTGTTGAGGGCAGGCACCAGTTCCGACTGAAATATGAAATGTGGGTCAGTGGAAAACTTGGTGCTTTTAAAATATGGACATAATAATAAAAAGTTCAATACATAGTCCTCGTGGAGAGACAAAATTACTTCAGGACTTTAGCTTCACGAGAAGGCTTTGCTATACAAACGTGAATCGCCAAAAACTTTTGAAGAACGGTTTACTTAAAGTAAATAAACATCTACATAATTAAATATAATATCGTCGTTAATTTTCGACAAACACATATCTCAATTTTTGTCAGTTTTGAGTTGTTTGGTGTAATGAATTCAGAATTTAAATATGCACATATTCCACTAACACGTATCTCAAAACATACTTTATAATAATAGATTTAAGCAATGGCAAAAAACTCGTATCACAATAAAAGACTTTTATAAATATTATAAACTCATATTATCTTGAGTTACGTGTTTGTAAGTAAACAGAATACTGAACTCCGGACAGATGATTATACTGAAGTTCTTTCTCGTAAGTCAAGATACGTGTTTGCTGCAGTAATATTGTGGAATGATTCACAATAAAGTTGCAACGCATTCTCGTATCTCCGACAATATGACTGATCGGTCGAAAGTATAGTGCGATAGATTGAAGAAACATAACATTTTTTCATGAAAATATGTGTAAGTATTCTAAATGGATATTTCATAGATGAAAATTTATTT
Source organism: Rhyacophila brunnea (assembly GCF_057557595.1). Lineage (NCBI taxonomy): Eukaryota > Metazoa > Arthropoda > Insecta > Trichoptera > Rhyacophilidae > Rhyacophila > Rhyacophila brunnea. Next base: position 8,176,865 of record NW_028232904.1, on the reverse strand, counting down.
CTGAAATAAAAACTGAGATAATAAAGTTGTTATTTGTCTCTCCTGAAAAGTTGTGTTTATTGAGATACGTGTTTGTAGAAAATTACCGACAATATGTTACAATAATTCATTTGAATGGTTAATAAAAAATATGTATTTTCATACAATTTCTTTGATTCCAGTTTCCAGTTTAGACAACACGGAGCCTAAAATTAGCTGCGAGTCATATTAGTATTTCAGTTTGATGAAAACAAATAAGTACCTATGACTAGGGATTCCAATCCCGGGATCCCGAGCTATTTTCGATACCTATGAATCCCGGGATTGCTAAACATAATCACGAAACTTTCGGGATTCATTTTTTTTATCAATTTTTATGGAAAATAAAATAAAAACGAAAATATAACAGAAAAAATACTTTTAATAACAAATAACTACATTAGAAATAAACTGAGTTTGAATGAAGTTTCATTTATACCCATGTGTAAGTTGCCAATTCATTTTATTTTTTAACAAAAATTAGTAAAACTGAGAAAGATTGGAAAAAAAGAATGCTTCGCCACTATTAACAAAGTAATTCCACCATGATCTCATACATTTTACGGCAGTTTCATATTTGGCTGACTAATTAGATTTATGAATGAAGCGGAAAGACCATAAGTACACCATGATTTGCTTTACTATTTTAAATCTCGCTAACCCATTCATTAAATCTTTACTATCAGAAACAGCAATCTCATATTATATTCACATTATTATTTATATTATAATATTATTTACTCCATTAAACTTATGTATTTCCAAAATTGAAAGTATACAATATTAACAATAAATGTCTTAAATAGTATAAATTATACTAGATTTATTTTTGACCGATTTTATCAATGTTATTTGTAAATATAAAATTTCCATATTACAATGGAAAAAAATGCCAGTCCCGGGATTGTCAAATATTAATCCCGAAATCCCGGGATCAGAATTTTGGCTCGGGATTGGATTCCCTACCTATGACTGACAGCGGCGAGGGGTGGAGGTAGGCTGTTAAGATTCGACATAAGTAGTGCACATTAAACTTTGTCAGTCATACTTATGTGTTTCCATTTTAATAAGTATACAAATTGCAGATGATACTGGTTAATTTTCAAAATTCAATTAAACCCTGCCTGAACCAAACGATAATAGTTCAGGTGTGTTATGGGCGATCTGACAAAAATGATGCACACTTTTTCAGTCATGCGTATTTGTTTTCGTTGAATTAAAAATACATATTACAGATGGAGTTGGTTAGTTTTTTTAATTCATTAAGCCCTACATACCCAAACCATAATCGATAAGTAATATTCTTCTCTCTATATAATATCTAAAATGATGTATGGTTTAATGGCATAATTTAACAAATATTTTTTGATTACTATCTACTATGGCTTGAATTAGGCAGGGTTTTATTGAATTTAAAAAAATAACCAACACTATAATAATACATATATACTTTTTTCTTTTGATCATGTCCGATCCTAATAAGATCATATGGGCCTCCACAGAGTGGAGGTTTGTATTAACAGATTTTATTTTTACGAGAAATGGATGTCAGCCACTTGCTCAACCTATTAGGACCATACTCTGACTCATGCACAAATTGAAAAACAATATGTGAACTTGCCAGACCCAGGATTCGAACCTGGGACCCTCGACACTATAGACCGGCGCTTAATCCACGCGGTCATCGTGGGTTTAATATATATACATTGTAGTCTTAATTCAATGAAAACAAATTTTGACTGACAAAGTTTAGTATGCACTATTTATGTTGAATCTCCACAGTCTACCTCCACCCTTCGCCACTGCCCTGTGGGTGTATATTAATATTAATGGTGGAGAGTAATTCAATCGCAGCACCTATGGAATGCTTCAGTTTGATCAAAAGTCGAGTAATATTGCAATGTACACTTACTATAATATTGCAATTCTTCCTCTCGTGGCATCCATCGTCTTCGAGGAGTTTGGAGACGTAATCCACTGCCTCTTTGGTGGGCAGCACATTCAGCGCGGCCACCACAACCTTGTTGAGCGATTGATCCACAGCTGTATCCCCGTTTATGTTTGGAAGGAATGTTACACGCACGCCTTTGTTTGATTTCTGTAAGATAACACGAGCCATTTTAGAAATGTTTGACGGGTAACTCGCAGGCAATTCTCGTAGTCCAATGTGCATGTAACTTCAAAAGTTAGATACTTAAGGGCCCAAATGCGCCACGTAGGTCAAAATGGAGGTTTTATGGTATTTTCAGAACATAAGCCTGGACACTCCTTAAACGTTGTAGATAATCTATTTATACAATTTTGAAGCCTTATTATCCTTTATATTAATTATTTTAAACATTTGATGACTGCATAAAGTATTTTTATTACATAAAATAGTATTCTTTTAAACCTCTTGATCTAATGTTTTAGAATATAGTCATATTTCAGTACATCCATGTTGTCGCTTAAGAAACAACACCGCGGAAGTCAATTAATTAAAATTTTCAGGGGAAACAAAAAACGTCTCAAAAAATTGAAAATTGATACCTTTTAACTTATTTTTTTTTTGTGTTTAGTTAAAAAAATGTTTCTTTTAACTAAACACAAAAAAAAAATAAGTTAAAAGGTATCAATTTTCAATTTTTTGAGACGTTTTTTGTTTCCCCTGAAAATTTTTATTAATTGACTTCCGCGGTGTTGTTTCTTAGGCGACGATGTGCAGTGGTTTTTAGGTTTATTAATTTTTAAACGCATTTATAAAACCATTCATTAGTAAAATTTATGTTGACATTATATAGTTAAATATTTACGATAAAAAATTATATTTATAATCTCTGTGATCCCAAATTTTACAAGAATTAGGCATTTTATTATTCAAAAAATGGGCACGATTAACACATTTGAAGATAATTCTAAAGATACTAATTATAAGCTATGTCTTTGACCATTCAAATGTCATAAACATCCTACAAATAATGATTGTTTTATAATAATTATTGACCTAAGAATAAGATAGTATTTTTCGAAATACGCCATTTCATTGTAGCAAAAGAAATGGCACTTCCAATGAATTTCAAAATCTGCACATTTAAATTAGAAGTCAGTTTTTATGTTTAGGTAAAATCTGTATCAAGAAAAAAGGAAGTTAAATATTGATGCCCATATCATACTTTTCTTTAGTTTATTTATAATTACCACACTTAATAATATCATGGCCTAAAAGCTATTATATTACCATATAATCCATCGCGGACCGAAGAGTCTTTCTTGCTTTGGGACAGTTGAGATCTCCGACCACCCAAATGGTGCTGGTTACCACGTCTTTCTTGGAATTGATGACACCGCCCGAAGGCGCCTTTTGGAAGTACTTGAGGATCTTGAGTGCAGTTGCCGTCATGTCGCTGTTGCTCAGTTGCAGCAGCTGGCTTACTTTGGAAGGGTCGAAGCCGATTGCGCTGGTAGTTCCTGACATGTCCAGATATTGCGATGACTCACTGTTGAGGATCCGCTGGTTTAATCTGGAATTTAATTAGTTGATTATTATTACCTTTTGGCCGTCTAAATATGTATTATATCTTTAAATAATAAGCTAAAATGCTGTGGTTCCCCATGACCTCATGCATGCAAAACATAGGCATATATCGTCTCTGTTCTGGCAGAACACACTAACTGGAGAATACTAGTTTTGAGTAATTTGACTTTGAATCTTTTAAAATGTATGAAATGGTCTATCATGTGAGTTTTTTAAGTAATTGTAAAAAGGATGACTTTAAAATAAAGATTTGGTATAACTAACTCAATATGTAATTTTTTTGAATTAGTGTCTTCTGCCAGAACAGTGACGATATATAAAAAAGAGATGCATGCTGGGCATAGTGAGTAAGGATCAAATATATAATATGGACATTTCTATTTTTATATGAAAGAAAATATTACGATTACAAACCTGGGCATTACATGAGATTGGCCCATAAGATAGTCCATGATGTCGTCTTGGTCGGTGAGCTCTCCTCGGAAGACGGCCTTCTGTAACCGCCCAGTTTGCTGCATCACCTCTGTCAGGATTGACTCCTCCAATTGGTCGGCATTCAGGTCTTCCTCAGGGAGAGGGATCCCGTTCATCAATGCCTGTTTATTACACAAACAAATTACGCTTTTAATATCAACATAACCCGCTTTGTTAGACACGAAGATTCAGAGAGAAACCTGCCGATTAGTATGGTAGTCTTCAGTAACTATGGGTTGAAGGCAAATGATACGATTTTATTCTTCACCGTAATATTTTTTTATGTCATCTGATTGAATTGTACGGACTTATGTGGAAGGACATTTTGAGTTATACCGTAAGTAATAATAAATTAAATCGAAACAATTATTCAGAAAAATTTCTGAATTTTATTGACAAGTGGCTTATGTGGCAATTGCATTATGACCACGTCATGTGCAGTCACATGCTGACACGGCGACAAATTTAGTTTACGGTTTCGTCATTCCGCAGAATATTTTGAATGATCACTATCTCTATAAATTCAATTATGGAAAGTGCCAACTTTAATTTATTACAGTAAAACCTCGTTAATACGAATTCCATGGGACCGAAAATCGAAAAAAAATTCGAATTACGAATTATGAAATGTATTGGGGAAAAATATTAAAATTTTGAAAAAAAAAATTTTTGATTTTCATTAATTTTGTTTTTGATCATAGATGTGCCTACCGAATTGGGTCATAAAATGTCAGGATTATTTTTATTACCTTCTTAAAATAAGTAATTTTTGATTTTTTAAGAAAAGTCTGTCACAATTTTCAATGACTGGCTCATGAAATAGTGTACTTTATTACGATTCATTGAATATTTTTGTATGCCAGGGACTCTGAAATCATCATTTCGAATTACGAAATTCGAATTAAAGGTATGGTTTGATATGAAAATAATGTTCAAGAGACTTTTTTTTCGGGAAAATTTCGAATTATCAGTGTTCTTACTAACGAGGTTTTACTGTAGTATTTTGAATTATCATTATTCATGGTAATTTCAATTAATTTTAAGTTTCTACGTGTGCGTACATTAAAATAACTTGTGATATTGCATCCATAAATGATATTTTGAACAGAACCCAACCAGCATATCACAGATAATAATTTAATAGAAAGAGACGGAGAACTAGAGAGAGAACAGAGAAAACCACTAAAAACAAAGAACACGCAATTTTGACGTCAGTTGAAAATGTGTAGGCCTGCTGAAAATAGAAAAAAAAGTTATTGACTAGTGCAGTTCATGATGTAGCGCGATACGCGGGAGGTAACCTCATTGTTGTTTTATCGATTTCGCCAGATTTTTCCAACTGACAATGTTTGTTTAAAGGTTCAAAATATGCTACAGGATGGGAGCATTAGTCTGATAACATTTTAAATACGAAGAAAAAGACATTTTTTCCCCGAAGCTGGAGCGTACTGTGACAGCACGTAACGTGATGATAATGTATTTGAAGCATTAGAGGCGACTTTCATAGATGTCATACTCTCCTCAATTTTAACTAAAATGAGTGTTCGTATCATCGTTACCAGATAATTATTTTACCAAATCAGGATTTTTACCATGAGAGATAAAAAAATTGGGATTTTGAAGCAAAAAGTGTGACCTCTAAACCCTAAAAAAAAACGCAAACTACAGAACTCTTTTAGCCATCAAAATAATAATATTAAACAATATTTTTCCCTGACACTCGCCACATTGTACTTGGCTGAAGATTTTGTTTCCTGAAGAGTTTCTTTCTGTCGAATTGAACAAGTAATTCTGATTTTATCAACTCAATATTATATTTCTTGCATCTGACCATTTTAAATTCATCTGAGAAAATACCTGTTCGGTATAGCAATTAGGCGTAAAGATAAATGAAATTAGTTTGAAAATATTCTATGCATTACATATCCATGGGGTTTTTTTGTCTTAACCTAAACGTCTTATTTGTATTTGTTGAATAATTGTGAATCTAGCTGTCGCTACCGCACGGGACAATGTATTTTTGCTTAAAAATTGAGACGTCTGGCAATGTTGGTTACTGACATTTTGAATTTGATTTTATTACCTGCGGTAAATCATGCATTCCAGTCCTGCCGATGAAGTCATTGGTCAGTTTCCTTCCAAAGTCATAGTCGGAGTCTTCTCCGAGAATATCGTCAGTGTCTACTCCGAAGCCACCGGCCTCCTTCAGTTTCTTCTTAACATCGTTCACTGTCAGCTCATCCTCTTTCACCGACTCATACAACTGAAAAAATAACAAATGATTAGTACCGATCAGCGTTGCCGATTTAGCGTTTATCTTGCCAGATCTAGCATTTTTCGATAAAGCATCTAGCTTGCAAAAAACACATCTGGCTCATTTTTACTAGCGTTTTTTGATTCCACTAACAGCTTTAAATGTGTTGAAAAAACACTAGATATTTAGTTTATTTATTTTAATGCGCATCAAATTTCTGACTATCGAATACTGAATACAGGTAGGTCGGTATATTATTTTAGTGAGAAATAAAACATGATGAAATAATTTCATTCATTATTTAATGTTTTTGTATATTATTCCGAATCTCCGCGTATATAAAATAATAATTTAACAATAAATATTCATCTAAAAAGTATGTTCTTTAATTCTCTATGCCTGTCCTACAAGAAAGAAGCTCTCGTCTTCAAACATGAAATGAAACTTGAACTCCGTTAACACATTAATATAAGTATTTTGTTGTCAATTTTGTAAGATATTTCTGTTAAAATGTGTAGTTTTTACAAGTATCGACATTTTTTCAATTTTTGCACTTTTTTTCGATAAGCGAAAGCAAAGGTATTGACTTCGTTCTTGGTAGAATAAGTAAATGTACTTACAATTTTATTTTCACAAAATCTAGTGTTTGATCGATAAATCTAGTGACCCACGATGGCCGCGTGGCTTAAACGCCGGCCTATAGAGTCGAGGGTCCCAGGTTTGAATTCAGGGTCTGGCAAGTACACATATTGTTTTTCAATTTGTGTATGAGTCAGAGTATGGACCTAATAGGTTGAGCAAGTGGCTGACATCCATTTCTCGTAAAAATAAAATCTGTTAATACAAACCTCCACTCTGTGGAGGCCCATATGATCCTATTAAGATCGGACATGGTCGAAAAAAGTGTTTTTCCTGCCAAATAGCTTATTTTCATACTCCGTCTGTCATGTTTTTGTCAACGATAGTTGGCAACACTGGTTCCAATTAATATACCCAGTGCTGAGACCGCAACAAACGTGTTCAAACAATAACTCATATGACCTGTACACTGCGGACAGGTGTGTTCTATAAAATTGTATTATAACTGAACATGTGAATGAGCAAACTTTTTAGTCTGCTTGGCCCACATTACGTGTTTTACATTTGTGTGCGTGTTTTAGAGTTGCATATTGTGTTTATTAAAATACCTAATGTGTCATATGGAAGTGATTCATTCACAACATTATTGACAAATAAACGTTCCGCACCTTTTCATATCATAGATCAGGCATGTCCGACGTATCGATTGTGGGATGGATTCTAGTCGATCACAACATTCAGTTGTAATAACCATTAATTTTATTATTTCCTTAACCAGCTTGCGTGAAGCAGTGGCGAAGGGTGGAGGTAGGCTGTTAAGATCCGACATAAATAGTGCACACTAACCTTTGTCAGTTATACGTATTTGTTTTCATTGAACTAACACAGTAAATAAATACAAGATGAAAAGAACGTTTTATATACCACGTTTTTAAATATTCTGTATGTATAAAAACTTTTTATTATACTTGATATAAATACTGAATAAATATAGAATACTGAAATGTCATTTTGACATTTCATATTGATTTCCACAGTAACGCACGAATATATTAATAATTTAGTTGCTAGGACCCCTTAGCAACCAACAATAATAACTTTCCATACAAAACAGAATTAACTGAAAATGAATTCAATTCTGCTTAAAAATGGCTAAAAGTATTAAAAGAATGCATTGTCATCGTGTTCTGATATATTCTAAAAGTTTCAAATGTCTAGCTAGTCGGGAAGTTAGTTAAAAATCTTCAATTGTCCAACACAAATCTTGGACAAACAAGAAAAAATTTATACTGGACACACAAGAAAAAATCTGTACCAGACAAACAAGAATACAAGCTAATACGTAAAAACCTGGTAAATTAGTAAATATCGTGGGCGTACAGGCAGAAGTCACTAACTTCAAATACACAGTTCTGAGATAATCAATGTTTTGTGTTTTTGGTGTTCTTAAAATGGTTGTAAAATCTTTATTTTTTGAGTTATTCATTACTTTTATTTTTTTATATGTTTAATAATCTTAAATCGTGACTTCTGCCAATCAAACTGCATTACTTTTTCTATATGACATTAAAATCTCAATTTCGTCAAAACTGGAGTTAGTGACTTCTACCTGTACGACCCACGAATAGTATATAAGTAAAAAATAATCTTACGTTGATCAAGAAAGTTAAGGCCTCCCTGGGACTCTTCTCTTGACTGATGTAATTGAAGGCGCACAGAATCCCTACTCCTGCATCTTTCAGCCCTGTGATGCCGGGTTCCTCGCTGACCTTCATGGCCAGACCGATACGGACGGGAGCCGAGTGCCGCACGAATGACTCCGCTAGCTTCACCAGGGCTCGGGTCACCACGGCAGTTGGATCTACGATCAGGACCTGAGGAAAACAATAAAGTTATGTTATTATTTTATGGCACCCCCAAAGTAAAGCTTTGTGACATAGAATACGCCGATAACGCTGTCCTATTCGACAACTCAGTCGAGGGCATGCATGATTATTCATCTCACGTTAGTTTGAAAATTACTGTAAAGAAAATCAACGTTTTGTATAATAGCACCTATTCCGATCTAGATTTCCACCTGGCAAAACATTGACGGTGTTGAGAGCTTTAAAAACCTGGGGGTGCACATCACAGGAGACGGCCCTTTGCAAAAAGAGCTCACTATCTGAATGGGAAAGGCTGGAGCAACATTCAACCCGATGCGGAATGTCTGAGACTCAGATATGTGCGCATAAATACAATAAAATTACTACCCAGTAAAGCGTCAATCAATTGAGACCATAGACGAAAAACGAATGTTATCATGATAACGCTGTTTTATGGTACATCACCTATGCATGCACTCGCCAAATATTACTTTGATATTATAACAATAGGTACGCTGTTTATCCGTACATGACATACACACAATTCGTGTTTGCGGACGGTCGCATCATTTCCATTTGTTATTGCGATAAATTTGTATTTATTCTTTAGAGTCTAAAATCTAAATCTATTTATTTGTTCATTACGTCAAAAATGAATAGTGATCAAATTTATAAAACTTTTAAAGGAACGATTATCAAGAAAATATAATTTGATGTATGTGGGTAAGTGCTGTCAGAAGTTGTGCAATACAATATATTCTGTCGTTGAACAAAATAAACTATTTTCCAAGTTTTGAGAAATGGAAAATAAAATCCAACAGGACGCAAAGAAAACAGAATAAATTTTGTCTTTTTTGCCTTTTGTGAAGCCAACAAGTGCTGATTGGTTGAAAAATATGTTGGAGTTTATCCCAATAAATGTTGAAAATGGATCTGCTGATAAACACGTCACTTCAAGTAACTCTGACTAAAACTTAGGGTAAAGGATGTTAGCGTCAAAATAAGTTGTATGATTATTTTACAATTTACAGAAAAACAGCGTAGATTTTTATAAACATGATTGTTTATCCAATAAAGATTTTTCTCAATTACTAAAACTACCTTTATTCATCAGTATTAAATAAATTTTCGATAATTGGTATCTCCACAACAACCAACTGAATTGTTTAACTGCTATAGTTATACCATCATAAATAGACTGGTGTTCAAATTTAGAACTACACTCATCACCATATAAAAACCATTGAATTATATCTCAAATCTCAGTATGTGGTGCCCTTGTTCAGCGAACAATTTATACTGGTGAATCTATAATATATCTGAACAACGTTTTCAGGATAACGCAACTTTTCCGCATAATGGGCTCAATTATCCGAAATAATTGGAGAATATCACTTACCAAATTATACATATTTCTCCTGACATTCCTGAGCATACCAGGATAGGTGGGCCGCAGCAATTCCATGTAGCTGTTGGACCACCTTTTGTACTGAGTATCCGATTCCATATCATTGATCCACAGGATCCCCGAATCTCTGATATCCATCGCAAAGTCAGCACTTGGCGCACTGCTCATCATGCCGGTAGAAGCCTGGCTTTGTCCTGAAGGGTTCAGGTCCAGGGACAGGAGCTTCGACGTGCGTGTACTTGAGAGGCCTAGTGAATATAAAAAAAGCAGACATTTTAAAATTGACCATGAAGAAGACACACTGTCACATTTGCTATAATGTTCTCTAGAAGCCAGTGGTAAAGGGTGGAGGTAGGCTGTTAAGATCTATCATAAATAGTGCACATTAAACTTTCTTAGTCATACGTATTTGTTTTTATTGAACTAAAACTACAATTTACAGATGGTGTCGGTTTATTTTTAAAAATCAATATTCATTGTTTAATTTCATGTTATAGGATGGTTTTATTTACTTACACAGAAACAGTTATAGTAATCCGTCTACATAGTGTTTGCGGCGTCCAGTCAATGGGCAGCGCCATCTATGGATCTCTTTACGAAGTCACGCCGCGAAACATAAGAGTTAAATCCTAATCTGTCTACATAGCGCTTGCGGTGTCCAGTCAATGCTGCTATAATGTGGAATTCGCTTAATTGGGCCAATATGCCCTAAATCTGATGTGTCCCAATTAAGCGGAATCGACTGAATTATGATGGTTTATTATCTCATTCATTCCCATCGAATAAAAAGAAAATTATCATACCTAAACTGTGCAGTCCCTCCATATTGGTCAGCTCCTGCCTGAGGACCTGCAGAAGCGTAATGATATCCACAAGATCCATGTCGAAGAACATTCCATTGACAAACAGAGCCGAGTCGGTCGGGTGAACATTCAGTGTGGATGCGAACAGCTCCTGGTTGTTTTTTATCTCGTCTTTCAGCTGAGGACTAACGGGGATGCGAACTAGGGCATTGGCCTGAAAATGAAATCGGATACCAACTAATCGTTACAATCGTTTGTGAGAGATTTATTTGTTTGGATATTATGCTATGCTTCACCATATTGGATAAATAGCCATTTTTGTAGTCATATCATATCAAATTGCATCGCATTTCCATATATTTTTGAATCTACCTGATCAGTGCCATGGATGAGTTAACTCGCCAAAGCATGTACAGTAAAACCTCGTTAATACGAATTCCACGGGACAGAAAATCGAAAAAAATTCGAATTACGAATTATGAAATGTATGGGGGAAAAATTTTTAAATTTAAAAAAATTTGATTTTCATCAATATCTTTTACGTGTTTATCCTATATTGTGTTAACGGCGTTCAAGTTTCATTTCATGTTTGAAGACGAGAGTTTCTTTCTTGTAGGACAGGCATAGAGAATTAAAGAACATACAGTAAAATCTCGTTAATACGAATTCCACCGGACCGAAAATCGAAAAAAAATTCGAATTATGAAATGTATGGAGGAAAAATATTAAAAAAAAAAATTTTTAATTTTCATTAATATCATTTACGATCATAGATGTGCCTACCAAATTTCCAGTGCCGTGTGTGTTAACGGGTCATAAAATGTCAGGATTATTTTTATTACCTTCTTAAATAATTAATTTATGTTTTACGAATTTATGTTTCAATGACTGGCTCATGAAATAGTGTACTTTATTACGATTTATTGAATATTTTTATATGCCAGGACTTAATTCGAATTACGAAATTTGAATTAAAGGTATGGTTTTATATGAAAATAATGTTCAAGGGACTTTTTTTTCACAAAAATTTCGAATTACGGCGAATTTCAAATTATCCGTGTTCTTATTAACGAGGTTCTACTGTATGTCGCGTCAGGCCACGGACGAGTTAACTCGTGATATCTTATAAACGTCATAACTTCTGAATAAACTGTATATTTTCTAAACAATATTTATCATTTTAGTGTGAAAATATTCACGTTAAACTCGAGAAACTTGTTGATTTGGTAAATTTTCACAAATATTTATCATTCTGTTCCTATTTCATATTATTTATGGGATTTATTCATTTTATTCCAAAAATTGCTGGCCTACAAGTGCCCATCTAGTAAAAATTGACTGGCAGTGCTGAGGTTAAGTAAAATAGCGACTTCTTTTTACTATTAAAGCAAATTTGTGATATGTTTAGCTCACTAAACTTAGAGCCCTGGCAGTCCCCCCCTTCTCCTGTCTCGCCATCTCTTACACACTGTCATATATTTTCTCTCATGCGTTACAGACAATTCAAGACAAATATATTATAATATGTATAAGGTAATATAAACCACAAAGTACCAATCTTTATATTATTATGTTCCCTCCAATTTTGAATTTTACCACAGATTTGGATTCGATTTTATGTTGGTGTTCTTTTGTTTGACTTTTACAGCTGTCAAAATTATTTTCATTTCAAGATTCTAGATCAAACAGTTTTATTGATATTGGAAAATGTATACCGATCAGCAAAGCAACCTCTCGTGTGAACCCGGGTACTTTATCTAGTATAAATGTATGTACATATAAACAAAAATCCAAAATAATACCTGCCAATTTTAATATTTATTTATACATTCTCACAAATGTGTATAGTTTCAGTTTAATGTATATTTGTGACATCACACTACACTCCAATGCAGTTAATCCAATCAACTGTGGGCTGCACATGGAATTCATTCAGAAAGACTGTAGATCTTTTTTTTTTACATATACAGTAGGCGCTCGGTGATCCGGCACCCATATTTTTTTACCTATGCTGGATTATTGAAGTAATAAAAATTCTGTCAAGGTCGAGCAATGAGCTGCCGAGGTAATCCGGCAGTTTAATGTGAAACCTGCCGGATTATAGAGCATGAAAGCAGAGTTGCAAAATGCCACACTATTGGACGTGCCGGATTGGTATACCGAGCGCCTATATAATACCTTATACAATAACCAGTATAATATGCGACTTATATTACTAACACAGGACTGACGTGCAGAGCTACTGCTTAATCTGTAAACCAGCTAACTCCACTTGGGCAAATTTTTCAGGAAGGAGAAAAAACTTAATATTTAACTATCTAGTGGAATTTAACAATGCACTATGAATTAATCACAGAACAGATAATAAATAGAATACTGATAGGCCATATTCAATACGCCGCATGGTGAAGCAGGATTTTGAATGTGTGTGTCCTACGAAAATGAAGCACGCATTATGCATGTGCAATGGTGTGTGTAATACACCAACAGGTATGTGTATTGATACCGCCTAAACCATGGCATCCTCAGAGGATCCAAGGCCATGAGGCCTGAATCATCATTGGGCTGATTCATGCAAACATGAACAGATCGACTGCGAGGCAAATTTCTAGCCCGTAAGCAAATAGTAATTATTAATATCATTTTTTTATATTATTACCTACATTTCATCCAATTTTGACCAATATTGGAAGCAAAGTTCCCAGCCATACAATGTACCTAGCACCTAGAATATCGAGATTACTTTGAAAAAATATGTATTTGTACCTAGTTCAAATATTTCAAAATATGTACCTACCTAGCAAAGAAATGCAGTCCCTTTCAATGCAGGTACCTAAAAAAGGTCTGACTGACTATTTCTGTTGTGAGCGAAATTCTCAGAAATAAGCCAGGTACATAATATGCAGAGTGTTTTTGTCATTTTTGAGTGACAGAATTTGTTTTATTTTATTCTTGCCTAGAGTTGACCTGCTCTCCAAAAAGGGATTATTCATCCCCATTCGGTTTTCAGACTCTCGAGCGTGACGTCGGCTGTGGCGCCGCGCTCGCCGGCGTCACCGCCATTTTAAATTTTTTTTTTTTTTTTTAAATATTTTGTACGCTGTACTTTACTGTATTTATATTCCGAACAATAAGCGCCCTGTTTTCGCCTGTACTTCCGCGTTGTCAATCAACACAAACATGTCCCCGAAAGAAGAAGCAGACGATACCACCGTGACTTGACATGACATTACATCATCAGGGGGGTCCAGCTCCTCATCCATCACCCCCCCCCCCCTTTCGGAGGTGACAGTATTACACCAGCGTAAATGCATAAACCGAGAGCAGTTTTCAGTATTCGACGTAAAACATATTATTGACACGTGTGTAAGTTTAACGCGGATTCTTCCTTACTCGAGTCGGTTACCTGCTATCGCCTTACCCGTTATGTATTTCAGTTCCCATTATTTCTGAGTTCCCTGGAATTAATACACTATTTCGAGGGCTTAGTGTCAAACAACACTATCTACAAAAGTGCAACTTTACAGGAGAGCCAAAAATTGTTATTTTAGATTCTTAACTCAACAAGGGAAATGTTTATTTAAAATCTAATGTTAATATTTTATAATTTATTGTGTATTGTACATTTATCTTGCTTATGATGATGTTAAAATTTATAGGGATAGTTTTAAAAAAATATGAAAACAAGGGTAACTTATGTAGTAAGCGTTAAACTTTACTGACGATTTAATAAGAAATTAGAAAAGATTGACATAACGTTGTTTGACTATCATGTAGCCGTAAATGTAAAATAACGTTATCTCAAAAAAAAAAAACACTTTTTTGTAGATAACGTTGTCTGACTTTAAGCACTCGATTTTAGCTTCCCTTTTATATATAAAGAAAATTTATTTAAAGAGCGGAATTGTTCCATTTACAGTATTGGAAATTTGGCACCTGCAATTGGGTGTTTTATGTGAAGAACGATAATGCATTTATTTATAGGTTTAGGAGTTTAAAATTTTTCGGAGCATAGAAAACATGTTCTATAACAAAAATCTCATTTTTGGTTAAAAGTGCAGCAGGCTGGTTTGCGGATTAAGCAGTCAATATGTAATTGGCATACTCAATCTCGCACTAAAGGTTAACACAGCCAAGAGAGGAGGTGTTAAAAGATAGCACTTTTGACAGTTCAACTTCTTGTGATACATAGTTAACTGCTTGAATACATAAAGTGATAAATGTGTTATTATTAATTTAAGTGATATGTTAGAATAGCCTCGCTGGGATGACGCAAGAAGACTGGCCAGTGACAGGGATTCTTGATCTATATGCAAGCCTCACAGCTCAAGAAATCTAACAGAAACGTGTTATTGTGTTAACTAGTTGGAATAACCCTGCTGGATTTTGCAATAATAACGCCATGAAGTATAAAGAAATTTCATACATTATCTATCTTCCATCGTGGTGAAAATTTCAGATTGAGGCCTCAGAAATAAGTGCCTAGGGCCTAATGAAGATCTTAAAAATGCTCAGGTTGTAAAAGCCAAAAATAAACACGTAAAAAGTCACACCTGCATGGGGAAGTTCTGCGCAATGTTAGTAAACTGCGCCAGAGCATCGTGGAGCGGAGCGGCCATAACAGCTTCGGCCGCCTGCAGACTCAGACCTTGGAATTGCCACACTTTCAAAGGAGCCAGTTCTGACTCTTGCTCTGAAAGGTGACGCTTGAATTTTTCCAGCGGATTCCTCAGGTCTGGGAATAGATTCCTGAAAAAATAGTTCTATCATAATTACATAAATGAGTGTATGCACGGTGTATGATGTCAGTTCAAGAAGAAACTGTAAATAATACTCGAGCTATTTTTACCTCTTGAATAGACAACTACCCTCCATAGAAACTTGTAATAGAAATGTAATTTAGTATGTAAATTCATCATTCAGGGGCGTGGGTCGTAGGTTCAATCCCGTGGCTGGCAAAAATACAATAATACAATACAAAAAATATATATTGTTCTATAATGTGTGTTTGATGCAGCGCAAGAACCCAATAAGTTAGGTGAATGGCTAACAAGCATGCTTCGTAAATAAGTCTAGTTAATATAATGTCCAGTATGTGGAGGCCCGTATGCTCCGATTAGGATGGAACATGGTAATTTTCTTTTTTTTTTGGTTTTAATGATCAAATCTATATTGTTATAATATGTTGGCGAGGGGTTACATGAAAATTGTACGTAAAACATTTCACCGTAGCACAGTTCGCCGTGAGCTTTCTCAGTAAGAAATGACAATTTTCATAGCCGATTTTGGCAAAATTCATGAATTTAAGAATGAAAATCTAACCTAACCTAACAAATAATCGAGTATATCGGCTATTTTCAAAATTTGTTTGCCGCTGGCTTCCTGTAAGCCGACAAGAACCGTATTTTATTTAGACATGAATTTTATCTCAGTACTATACAACCCAAAGAGGTTGGACGGTCTTTAATATACGGCCATATATTTCCGATATAACATTTCACAGTGAAGTGTGATACGGCGAACTGCATACGTACAAATTTCCGGACACGGTTGGCGGGTCGGAATTTCATTGTTTTCGTTAAATGCAGCGGTAGTGGAAGATAACCAAATGAGAGGAAGTTAAACTATACGCTTACATAATTCACTGCTAACGGCCCTGACCAAACAAATCACCACGCAAATATTTTCAGAACCCTGGTGGATGGCATTAAATGGTTCACTAACCTAATCACATATTTTTATGAATACCGAATTGAATATCCTTACTATATGAGCTGAAAAGTGGCAATTCGACAGAGCTGCCAAAAATACTCTTAATATACGTACTTTAGCCTGGCAAAATTGAATCCCTCGATCTGACTTTGAGGATCGTTCTCGTCCAGCTCTTCAGAAGATGGTTCACCATCACTGGCGGCTCCTTCTTCACCGGGTGCTGTGTCGTCCTGGCTCTTGTACTCCGTTGACTTGAGCTGTAGCTCTACTCCGTAGCCGGACAGCCGGAGACGCCGTGGGGAGCGATGCTATAATCAAAGGTTAATAATATATTATCATTTAAATATGCATACTGTGTGGTACTTGCTAGCTGCTAGGGCGTGTAAATCGGGCCAAGTTTAAATACTTAGGTGCCACGGTTGCCAATGATGGCAGTCTAACCAGTAAACTAGGGATCCGCACGGGCATGGCAGGATCTGCAATCAGTCATCTTTGAGTTGCGAGGAGGTCAATATTGTAGTTTGTTCAATGCGTGTGCGTTACCTGAGCTCCTGTATGGCTGTGCGACATGGCATCTTATCAGGGTCCAAAGGTCTTGACTTTTGAGCTTTGAGAATCAATGTCTCCACCGAATCTTAGAGGTACACAGGTACAACCGCGTTACAGACATATGAATTCATGAGCGGACAAGTCAGTCTTCGGTGAATGAAGTAGTTACAAAAAGACGATTCACATGGCCTGGACATGTGTTCTGGTGTCGCCAGATAGTACAACACTATAAGCTTGTAGCACAGCTTCAAGGATTCCGTTACCGTGACCAACCTTTCCCCATCCTGCACCCTGGTGTTTACAAAAAGCAATCTATGCGTGGCAGGTCTCACATCCGGGAGACACGAGATGTAACGATGGACCGAGGGAAATGGCGCCATTCTGTGCTTGTACTATACTCCAATATTGGAGCGTAACATGGTGAAGTAAGTATGTAAGTATATAATATGTGAAAGAGAATATATCACATAGGTATATTTTAAATCTAAAAAAATTGGATATACATTAGATGATTAAACCTGCTCAAAATCTTGTTTCCCAATTATCTCAGAACTATGCTTTTTGAGTGGTTACACTTTGGAACTGAGGTATCGATAAGTATATATTTTTTGTTAGATTTTGATAGAAAGTGGACTTCGATTCGGTCGGTTTTTGGAATCAGCCCCTCAGTTCTCTAATGCTGGTTTATTCTAAATAAGTTAACATAATAAAGTCAACAAACAAAATTTACCTTAACAAACCACCGCACGACATAATCTATCTTTCCCTTTTCAGCATGCTTTGTGAGAGTGGCGTGCAAGTGAGAGAACTCCCTGGTGCCGAGCTCTCCATACAGGACTGCTGTGATGGAACGGTTCGCCGATCCCGGGAAGTGGTGGTCGACTTGGTACGTTTCGATTCTGGAGTCTGAAGCCTTAAAACAAAAAAAGATTAGCGTAAGACAGAGTAAAGGTAAATTCATTAAAATTGATTTGATTCAGATTTCAATTAAGGAAATTACCGAGAGATTTAAAAGTTAATGAACAAATGTTCCTCCCCTACTCTCTCGGTGAATCAAAAGCAGACTTAACAAAACAGTGCTAGAGCCAGTGCTTACATATGCCCCAGAAAATTAATTAATCCTGCAAAACCCGATAACTGTTATTCAACGTTCACATTAACTTTATATATGTTACGCCGAATGTGCGAAATTGACTATTACATGAAATGGGCAAAATTTTGACTAATTCATGTAATAGTCAAGTCCGTTGCCTTATTCATGAATTAGGTATATTATCTGCCGAGTGCGTGAATTCGCCAGGATATGGAATTCTTAAACTGTCAACATGACAGTAGAAAAAGTAAATTTAATACAAATGGTTTCATTAGTTATAATTGGACATAATATAATATTATTATTATTATTATTAGATTAGGTTAGGTTAGGTTTTGTAATTCTGAATTAAACTGAAGGTCCATCTTGAGGTTAGCTAACAAGTGTCAACAAACTATCACAAACAAACAATCGACTATTACACGATTGATACCCAAGCACGGATCAAACCGCGAAAATACCTTTTAATAAAATTCTTCCATTATCATATTGTAGTTCTAGATTTTTTTTGGGCATAGTAAATGGATATGAATGTCATTGTAGTTATTGATTGGTATATTTTTATATAATCAATGATATTTGACACTTTTGGTTAGTTTTGATTAGTTGCAAAAAACACCACCGGAGCACGACCATCTATTTTGACCAATGCATGAGCATTTGACACATTTGGTTTAGTTGCAAAAAACACCACCGTATCGGTACTATCTAATTTACCCTATGCATGAACTAGGCAGAAAAATTACTGCCGAATTCACGCACTTGGCAGATATTTTGCCTAATTCATGAATAAAGCAACGGCCTTGCATTTTTCATGATTTAGGCAAAATTTTGCCCATTTAATGTGATAGTCAATTTCACACATTCAGCGTAACATATACAAGGTTTCACTAAACATAACATGAGTATATAGCAGTGGCGAAGGATGGAGGTAGACTGTTAACATCCGACTTAAAATAGTGCATACTGAACTATGTCAGTTAAATGTATTTGTTTTCATTGAACTAACACTATGTGTAGATAGTGTTTGTTAGTTAGTTGGTTCGGTTAGGCCCTCCTCCCACGGCGCAACTGAAATCTGACAGAACTGGTTTGTGAAGGATCTCATAAACTGGCCAATGTGATGCTTCGCACACGGCGCTACTGAAACTCAGTTGAAATAATAATCACATAACCTCAAACTGTCAAACTGGACTATCTATGTTGTACAAAACACGCGCGCTTATTAGGTTATTTTAATTTAAGTTAATATTTAACAAACAATGTCTTCGAGCGGGTCAAGCGACGAGGAGACTTTGCTTTTGTATCAATACAACAGATACAGGAGTCAAAATAAAAGAAAATATTGGATTCATCCTTATATAGAAAGGAACATAAACTGCAGACTATTTGTTGCTGCAAAGGAACTGCAAGAAACCGATTGCAAATTTCTGGCTTTCTATAGAATGTCCAAGGAAAGCTACCTCGAGCTTGTTGGGATCATCACTCCTGCTATTCAAAAAGAAAATACAAACATGCTCGCTTCACTCATCTTGTACTTTTGAGTTTTGACGTCTCTGGTTGTTTCGGTTTTTACGATATGACGCTAGCGGCTTTACGAAGTGCTACCAATTTTGGTAAGAAAATATGATTTTTCACCGAAATCTAACGATGTTGGTACCACTGTTTTACGGTGACTGGAAACTTCAGAGACCGCGCGACTAGCATGTCGCATCTCTTCGCGACCGTTTTGAAGCTGAGAGATTCCGGTCTCGCCGTCAGCAAGCCGCCATTGAAATACATTAGCTAGATACTGGCTGCAATTTTAGTTTCAGTTCCGACGGACATAAGTTGCGCCGTGGGAGGATGGCCTTAGGCAGTTTAATTGAATTTTAAAAACTACCCTACACCATCTGCAAATTGTATTCTCAGTTTAATGAAAATAAATAACTGACTGACTGAGAAAGTGTAATGTGCACTATTTATGTCGAATTTTAGCAGCCTACCTCCACCCCTCGCCACTGGTATATAGCTATCGCCACAAATAATGTAGGAATTTAGTGGCATCTACGAACATTGAATGTGAAATTATTGGCATGTTATCATCGTCATCAGCCCGGGTCGATCCACTGCTGGATGAAGATCTCCCCTAGTTTCCTCCATTATTCTCGGTCCCTAGTTCTTTGCTGCCATATAGATTCACCGAACTTCATGAGTTCATCTATCAAGCGGTAATACTACACTTCGACATTATTATTTACTTGAAAAATCCTGTATAATTGTGTAAAACCGTGTATCGCACTCGAGTTAGTAATCATAATTAACGTAAAAATGGTAGCCATTGGATGGTTTACAAAATCGGAATGGCAACTGAGTGATGTTAATATTTGTGAAGTTTATCAACTTAACTATGCTTCATGTTGTGATTCATAAATAATTTCAAATGTTATATAACAGAAATAAAGTATAAGTCTAAACATTAGAAACAAACAAATGACAGAGTTAATGTGATATCTTATCTCCTCATTCCTGAAGCATTAAATCACCTGTTTCACGGCATCGTCGAGCTCATCTGAATCGCAGATCAGCTCCCCTTCAATATCCGCAGCGGCCAGGCAATCTTTGTCGCCGACTCCTCGCTCCAGAGCCATCTGACCGAACATCTCCACTAGAGGTGAGTTGATGTGCAGCGACAGGCCTAACTTCAGGACTTTCAATCGGGAAGGAGACAATAGCTTCGCCGCCACTTTGATGGCTTCATCATATTTTTCTTTGTCAGTTTCTGAAATATGTAAATCTCGTATAAGTTTTCATAGGGTCACCAAATACTAAAGTAAATGACATACGGAAGCCGTAAAATTTAAGGTATTTATGTATTAAGTCTTCCTTGTATTACGGGTGTTAAATGAATTCAGGTATACACACAGTAGTATCACCCATCCTTCTCAAGACACCAGTGGTGAAGAGTGTTTGTTTGGGGGGGGGGTAAAGCGTCAATTACATCGAGCTTCTTTACGAGCTGTTTGTTGGCGAATTTACAAAAGCGGGCGATTCAGCTACTGCGAGTTGATGATTACACACAAAACTTTCCATTCGCTGAGAAGCCACAAGCCAGCGACTATTTTGACAGAACGTAGATCGTTTTTTTACCGGGAGGTTACTACTGCGCTCTACTGCGCAGACGCAGTAGGCCCACACACCGGCGTGTAGCGTGTAAAGTTGACCGGCTTTCAACTTTTCTCGGTAGAGTGTTTACAGCCTGCTTGTTAGCTTGTCCGATGATTACACTGGGTGACTTTACAGGCAGATTATAAATTCGCCAACAAACAGCTCGTAAAGAAGCTCAATGTAATTGACGCTTAAGCAAAGGGTATCCAAAAAACATAGTGCATATTTTAATAGTCATACTCATGGGACATAAGAAAATAATATCATATTACTACCGATGAATGGGTACATGTTATTTGACAACAGCATACTGAATCGATAGATTTTCAAAATACACTATACGAAAACACCCCAGAAACCATAACTATTAGAAAAAATGTTTAAAAAAAATAAATGTTGCCGGGCATGATTCGAACTGGTATCCATTGAATTCTGGTAAATGTGATTTACCAATTTCGTCACATAATTATGACAAAAATAGCCCAGATTAAGTAAAGGATTTTACATTCCTAAATCTTGTCACACCCACGATGGCCGCGTGGCTTAAACGCCGGCCTATAGAGTCGAGGGTCCCAGGTTCGAATCCTGGGTCTGGCAAGTACACATATTGTTTTTTAATTTGTGTATGAGTCAGAGTATGGACCTAATAGGTTGAGCAAGTGGCTGACATCCATTTCTCGTAAAAATAAAATCTGTTAATACAAACCTCCACTCTGTCGAGGCCCATATGATCCTATTAGGATCGGACATGGTCGAAAGAAGAATCTTGTGAATTATTCGTTGAATAAAAATAATGGTTTATTGGATTTTCAAAAGCTCATTAATGATAAATTTAAATTGTGTTAGACCAACACTTTGAAACCAGATTTGGTTTATGACGGTCATGCCATAAAATGCAAGATATATAAAGCCTGCACGGCCAGCCAGTCAGCATGCACCGAGTTTTGAAAGGGGGTTCGCTTTATTACTTTAGGGTATGAAACCCAAGGGACACAAAGCGTGCTGACTATGCTCAAATATTGAATGCACGTTACGTTTACATGACAAACTTTAATGCATATTATGATACAGACGCAACTATTAAAAATAATATAATATTCTTTAACACATGTCATGCGATATTTATCCACATTTGAGAATTGTACCTTCCTACAGCCACACCGAGAATATATCCTTTATTGCTGTGTTCCCTCATAATAACCTTTAATAATATGCCCACAATGGCCGAGTGGCTAATGCGTCGACTTATAATGTCGTGGGTCCCATATTCCAATCCTAGGTCTGGCAAAAAATCTCATAAAAAAACAAAAATCTGTTAATACTAGCCCATATGTGATCTTTTTAGAATTGGAATTAGTCAAAAAAAAAAATTCTCAAGACTTGAGAATTGTACCTTCTTACAGCCACTCCTAGAAAATAACCCTTATTTTTTTTCCCCGATAATATTCCCTTAAAAGTGACACAGAGTTACCGCATAGTTTGTGAACGCCACCTTCCATGGCGCTATAAAGCCATGTATTCACTAGGGACAAATGGAGCAACATGTCGCAGGACGTGACGCTACATCTACGTCGATGTCTCGAGAACATTGTTGCGGAACATTTTGCTTGTACACACCACGACCCCCATCAGTTGTCGCAGAAATGTCGCCCGAGAAGGTTGTGTTGGTCAGTGCTGCATACATAGTTATTCTAACGAGTAGTTTATCGAAACGGAAGAGAAAGAAAAGGTGGCAGGTGCGGATCTACTTACTACAAAGAGAAAGAAATAATATATAATAAAGAGAAAGGATATTCGAGTGACTCATGTTGACCGACATGTTGCGCACCGGTCTAAACTCGCCAATATCTGATGCGGGACAGACGCGCAGCCCATGTGCTTGCTTGCAAAGCGACAACATTGAACATATCCTGCGTCACGCAGAAATGCTGCACTATATTGCGTGCTAAATTGGGGGATAGTGCGCAACGTTGCAGCGTCACGTGGACGACATTTTGTCCCCTAGTGAATACAAGGCTTAAATGTGTCAGAAAAACTTCCACGCCTCGAAACGTAGCGGAGTGGGACAGGGGTGCGAGTGTGTTTTTCCGAGGGTTGCTATCAACATAATGAAATGATAATTAGTGCCCTAGCTAGGACATGCCTTGCTCACTGGAGCTGTACCAAAATCAGATAGACTGCCGTACACAAAAAGATGTAGTGAAAATACTAACCTAAGTCAACAAGAGGCGGGTTCAGCAAATTGATTCCATTGACAAAAGACCAGAAGTAATCAGGGTTCTCTTCCCCAAGATACTCCGCGATCTCCAGCACGATCGGTGTGACGCCCCATTTCGCGTTCAGAAAAGTCGTGACCGCCTTGTATTTCTTGTCCTGTCGCCTCGTAGGGTCGCTGGCATCCAGAAACACGGGCGAAAAAACCAGCAGACTCACAAAAAGCCGCACGGCGCTTGTCTGTAATGGCCTCATCGCTGCGTCGGCCTGTAATCAATCACAATCAAAACGCATAGAGCTATAAGACACTGATGTAATCGACCCTACAGATGTTTTATATAGTTACAATTCCATTCAAAACAATGAACGCTGACGTCGCCGATGAGACATAACCAACAAAACATACGCAATAAGATTGGCGCCGTGCCTAGAGCGGGGGCTATTAAAATAACTGCGATTCTGCGTTAGATTTAAATCAGCGTGTTTATTTTAGATTTATGTAGTTTTTACCTGTGATTGTGATGTTGCTAATTTATCCTTTTGACTTTTGAGAATTCATTGACAAGTCATAACGGCAGCCAATGACAGTTCACCACGGCTGACAATAGACAATAATAAAATTAGTCCTATTGTAAAACAATCTATGGTCGCGTGCGGGTATTTATTTTATTAATTTATGAGCCACTTAAAAGAGCCTCTGCAAAATACATTGTTTGAAGCGTACCTGACAAAACAGATTTTTATGAATACAAAAAATCATATAATATTCCACAAACGGCACCAATATAATTTAATTATTATAGTAGTTGAATCAACCACACTTATGAAAATTTGTTGGCATTGACAATTTAATTATTAATTTCGTGCCAATAATTATTTACCGATTGCTCACTCAACCAATAGATCGTAGAAAAACTTTGGGAATGAATTAGTACAGGTTCAGATAAAATTTACACTTGAAGAAGCCCTGAGCTACGTATGAGCCCAATATCCCATTTTTTTAAATGTTATTTTTTCCATTACCTACTCTCCTTACTTATTGGTCCGATATCATTTATCATATTTTTCATGAAATCTATTATTTTTAATATAATCGATTTATGCTAATCGATTTTGGGCAAGATTACTGTGTAAATTATATTATTTAATTAAAGACATTATCGAAAATTCGCCTTGCTAATAAAAAATAGTTTCAGGGATAGGTAGGTATACCACTGCAGATACCTAAATAGTTATATTATTAGTTCAAGCAACACCTTTTATGGGTGATGCTTCTACCTACCAGAGGCACCTAACGGAAAAATACGAAGCTTGCAATTTGAGACATTTTTTGATAATTTACAGTTTCAACTGTAAAAAAATCTGAATTTATTACATATTTACGTACCTACACAGTTACTTTAATATTACATTATATTATTACATATGGTCATACCTATTTATTATTTTTTTCCTCGTACAGATTTTTGACTAATTCATAGTTTTAATATTTTTATATTTATTTTAAAAAACATCGATTTTTATAAAAATATAGATAAATGTGTATAGCTTGAAATAATTTTTATTTAAGTGTATGGAATCTTATTTAGGTATGGTCCCATTTGATGCAAATAAAAAGGATTTCAAGTTAGTATACAATGTCCAAGGCTCTGCACCGCGATTTCCTAACTATCGACTCGTGTGGCACCAGACGACATGACGTAATTGTCAAACGTCAGCCAATACACGCTCGAGGCATGCCGCCCAGCGCGCAGTGCTCACCGTAGATATTATTACGATGAAACACCTATATGTGTATGGTGACAATGAATAGCGCCGCTGTCTGAGTAGCGTTATTTTCTCGAGTGCTATTATCACTCCGGTAGTACGTCACAATGATGTCATATGACGTCATGTCGACCGGGAAGCTTGCACTCGCAAGTTCTAACATAGGGCCGCTGAGGATCTGATATGTCGCCCTGAATAGGGAGGTGTATCTACTGCAAGTTGGTCGCCAACCTTCAATAGAAGAAAAATAACTTGTAAAAATTCCACACCATCATTGGAATTGACCTATACACATTTAATTCATTAGCAAACTTGTTATTTCTTTTATTCAACGAATAAGACACAATGTAACATTTTAAACATTGAACATAGATACCTACTGTGAAAACATCCAGTGACGTCCCATGGGGGTAGGCAGATTGAGCGTCGCTTGGGGACGGCGGTTACTCGAAGGTCGGAAAAAAAAATCACCTTACGGAAACAATATTAAGTATTTAATATAAAAGGTTTAACACGACTGTATTTTTTGTCGGGTTTGCGATGTCTAGTTTACTTCCATTGTCCTTGGACGTAACGTCCTTGATGACCAGCAATGGCAGGTGCAGATTTGCGAATATTATAGTTATTTGAATTACAGGTAGGGACATGCTTACCTAATTAATGTATCCGAATATTTTTGACAGTCACTCGCGAGTTTTGAAAGTTGTCAGGTATATTTTCTAATGTATCTGAAACCGTGGACTCGCAATATTGTCTATTGAAGTAGAGATGGCATTTAATTTAGACTTAGTTATATATATTTTGTTAGTAGTGTATCCATACAACACATATCTTAGATATTGGAGTCATGAAAGGATGATAAAAAATTTGGTATAAAAATGGGGAAGCATTTTGAAGCTGCCTAGGGGCGGCATTTTGTCTAGGGACGTCAGTGAAAACATCTCATGTATATAGTAGGTACTCATTAGAAACAAATTCGACACCCGACAGGAAGCATGTCATATTGTAAGAACTGCTAGTTAAAATCGTCGTCATTAAGTAGGATGTCCGTAGTTTAATTGGAAAACCGCACTGGCGCGAATCCAGCCATTACAGGTTTAATTATTCCCGTTGGGTGTCGTGTTTTTGGGTTTTTTTATTGGGTATATTATTATATAGGTACTTACATAAGCTGGAGTGCTTTTGGCTGCCTGAATAATGTCTTCAAAAGTGACCTTCCACTGTGCCTAAAGCGCAAAGTATTCAACCAGTGTGTGCTTCCTGTGATCACATATGCGTGTGAAACATGGACCCTAAGTAAAAGAGAGATCCAGAAACTTAGAGTAGCACAACGTGGCATGGAGAGGTGCATGCTGGGCATAACGCGAAAGGACAAGATGAGGAATGAGTGGATAAGGAAGCAGACAATGGTTTTCGATGTAATAGAGTTTAATAAAAGCCTTAAATGGATATGGGCTGGACACATAGCTCGAAGAAGAGACAATCGTTGGACAAATCTAGTCATCCAGTGGTATCCGAGAAGTACAAAACGTCCGCAAGGTAGACCTAGAGGCCGCTGGATCGATGAAATGATAAAGTTCTTCGGAAGTACGTGGCAGCGCAATGCACAGGACCGAGAGAAGTGGAAGCAGCTTGAAGAGGCCTTCATCCAGCAGTGGATAGATTCAGGCTGATGATGATGATGGTGACATAAGATGTTTTCAAATTACGATTCTTTAATTCATTAGAACAACGTTTGCGAATGTTTTTGAAATATAAAAGTAATAATCGTGTCACTAATTGTGTGTTTCTTTTTATTCTCTCATCAAATGCTATCTGTCTAACTAAATAATAATAAAATTATCTTTATTTCTAGGAATGGTGATCTCAGATCTGAAATAATTACAAGAACCTGTGTCAACTTTGATCCCACCCTGTTAATTGCATCTCTTCTTTTTCGAGCTGATTAGACACACGCCGTCCCAAATAAAGAAATATGGCAATTAATACCAGTGCCGAATCTAGAAACATGATTTTTAAATTAAATTTGTTCTTGTACTTTTCAGTAGGGACTCTTTATTGCCTAGTCTATGACACTTTCCCCTCTACATAATTAACTTCTTCTCCCGACCATGCCCGATCCTAATTAGATCATAATATAGCCCCCCACAGAGTGGAGGTTTGTATTAACAGATTTTGTTTTTACGAAAAATGGATGTCAGCCACTTGCTCAACGTATTAGGTCCATACTCTGACTCATACACAAATTGAAAAACAATAGGTAATTGATAGACCCGGGATTCGAACCTGGGACCCACGACGCTACAGGACGACGCTTCAGCCGCGCGGCCATCGTGGGTGTATTAACTACTATGCACATAAAAATGCATACCTTCATAATATAACGTACCAGTGGCGAAGAGTGGAGGCTGTTAAGATTCGACATAAATAGTGCACACAAAATTTTATCAGTCATACGTATTTATTGTCATTGAACTAAGACTACAATGTATAGATAGTGTTTACAATTCGCCCAGTCGCACATTGGAAATCGTCTCGACTGGGATAATAATCATAAATCAAAACTGAGCGCAACATGCATGTGCGTATTTATAGGCAAGGCCGTGCGAGAATAGTGGCGTCACAAGACAAGCCAAAATGAATGGCGAAGTGCGACATTTCGGGATTATACCTGCCCTGCGCTGCATGTCGGGTGAAAATAGTCGCATGTGACTCCAGCTTTTTTTTCAAATTAAAATGATGCATTTCACCAATGTGCGGAGCTCCATTTGGCAACGTGTGTTTTGTTAATAACTATGACGTCACATCGACGTATTCGACACGTTGCAGACGAGACGAGTTTAGATGTGCGAGCCGGCTAACGGTCAGCAGTGACGTCCCTAGACAAAATGCCGCCTCTAGGCAGCGCCAACATGCTTCCCCATTTTTATACAGTATTTTCTATCATCCTTTAATGACTCCAATATCTAAGAAATGTGTTGTATTGATACATTAGGTAGGCATTAAGAAAATATATACCACTAAATTGACTAATAGATACACAATTAAATTTATAAATATTTTTCCCCAAAAGTGGGATTTTTTTGATGTTGGCAATACAGTGACTTCACATCGCGACCCGACAAATAATTACAGTCCTGTTAAACCTTTTATGTTAATTAATGCATTTTGTTTCCAACCTGTGAGCTAATTTTTTTAATGGTAAAATATTTTCGTTAGGTATTACTAAGTTTAGGTAGTTATTCCTATATAATGATGAAATTGTCCGCAGAGTAAAGCTAGGCTGGAGTGCTTTTGGCCGCCTGAATAATGTCTTCAAAAGTGACCTTCCACTGTGCCTAAAGCGCAAAGTGTTCAACCAGTGTGTGCTTCCCGTGATCACATATGCGTGTGAAACATGGATCCTAAGTAAAAAAGAGATCCAGAAACTTAGAGTAGCACAGCGTGGTATGGAGAGGTGCATGCTGGGCATAATGCGAAAGGAAAAAAAGAGGAATGAGTGGATAAGAAAGGAGACAAGGGTTTTCGATGTAATAGAGTTTATTAAAAGCCTTAAATGGAGATGGGCTGGACACATAGCTCGAAGAAGAGACAATCGTTGGACAAATCTAGTCGTCCAGTGGTATCCGAGAAGTAAAAAACGTCCGCAAGGTAGACCTAGAGGCCGCTGGATTGATGAAATGATAAAGTTCTGCGGAAGTACGTGGCAACGCAATGCACAGGACCGAGAGAAGTGGAAGCAGCTTGAAGAGGCCTTCATCCAGCAGTGTATAGATTCAGGCTGATGATGATGATGAAATGAAATGATTCTCCTCGATTTGTCGCCCTTCGAGTAACTGCCGCCCCCAAGCGACGCTCAATCTGCCTACCCCTACGGGACGTCACTGACGGTCAGATATCAGCGGTGTGGAGGTATTGTGAGGTGCTGGCAGAGGGCCATACACAGCGTCTTCCTACATCCAATCCATGTCTAATAACGCGCTTGCAACAATTCATAACGAGTAAGTAAAGTGGTCAGATAGCAGCCGTGATAGCGCATTCGCATTAATAAATTTATCACGAGGATAAAATCATGGTCTATCACTAGTAATCGATTTAATATACAGTCGAACTTGGTTATTACGATCACGGAAATAGCGAGATCTCGGATGTAACGAGAAAATATTCGTTGACATTTTAGTTTATGATTTTCTCCATACATTTATTCACTTTTATAATCAGCTACTTCTCGGCTATACCGAGCAAAACTGTTAATGTGTCGATCGTTTATAAACAACATTTTCGACCCTAAGCAATAAAATCCGACCGGGCAGTTAATTACGCCGATGCCGCCGGGATCGGATTACGTTTATGACACTAGTTAAGTGTCTAAGTACCTAATTGGTGTTTTCGCCGACAACATTGAAAAAGTATCCACGCATATGGTTAAAATTGCATGTAAAAAATCCAAGCTTTGTGAAGTCAGGAGGTACCTCCCAGCGCCGGCGGCCCAGCACTTCATTACTATAAACAACTTCTTTTGTAGTTTATGAATGCCATGCTTGTTTCGAGGATTTTTACGATGGTTTTCAGATTTTTTATGTTCTCAAGCAACGGAACAATTCTAAACTATAATATTATACTGTATAATCGTCACGATTGCAGTATCATACTGTGGCGTAAAGGTAGTGCGTTCGGCTGATAACCGAACAATCGGTGGTTCGAATCCAAAGGAGTGCGTTTTTTTTTCGTGTGAAAAAATAATTTATGTGTTACAATATGTCACACGCCAAAAATACACTATGATCTGATTTCCCAAACGCGCCAAAAGAAGTATAACTTCAATAATAATATGTAAATATTGTTTTCTGAATTCGGTCCTTTCTTCACCAGTGGCGGCGTTCTCATGTAGAAAATGGGCAGTTTGTGAACTGTTTTTTTCTCGCCCGGGTGGAAAAATATATCCCATCCAATTAATTATTCACTTCGAATGGCAGAAATTATTATTCCCTTTGATCCGGTGATTTTTATAAGCCATGTTTTTTTTAATGAGTAACAGAAATAACACCCTTGCTTTTAATGCCCAGTTTTTCCTTTTGCAATTACACCCACCACAATGATAATTATGTAATAGCGCCCACTGTGAAGTAGGCAGTGATGAAAACGTGACGTTTGCGACATTGCGTCATGCCGGTTGAGTACCTAAATTAATTATTATATTATGTCAATCAATATGGCTTCGGCTACATAGGTAGGTGCTTCGCTAGTGCTGAGCTAGGTGCTATGCTTGTCTACTAAAAACACTACTGTCCATTGCCGACTCAAGTAGAAAGCCGATACATTCACAACGACTGGTTCTACTTTTTCCGCCCCTCCCATTGTTGTCCATGGATGACCTGTCATTGTTCTATAGAGTGCTCATATTGACGCGTCTGTCGTGTTCACATAGGGAATGGTTTGATTTGAATAGATGAGTTGCATGATAAATAATACACTAGCTCAATACACCTTCTACAAATGTAATAGTATAGATCAATACTACATATTTTTTGGAAATCGATATTACCACCGGTTTGACAGCTGATGAATAACAGGATTGTATAGACAATTACAGACAGTGACAGGTCATCCATAGACAACGGGAGGGGCGAAAAGTAGGACCAGTCGTGTAATGTATCGGCTTTCTTCTTCAGTGGGCAATGGTTAACCTCAGATGAGTAGTTCGTTTTTTTACCGGCAGGTTCGCTATTATCATTCTACTGCGCAGGCGCAGATCTTACTTGCGCGTAAAAAATCATCACAATTCAGAACCTTCTAAACTTATTTGAGACATGCACGCAATCTTGCAAACTGCAAGATAATACATATTGTTTCCCCATACATTTTCTTACTGTGCACAGTACATTTAATCTATGCACGTGTAAACGGGGTTTTAGGTACAAATTCATTTGACATTTGGGAGCACTCAAATCAACAACGATATGTCACTCTCAAAACTAACCGGAAAGCTACTTCTCACAGAGAATTTAAGTTTAAAATTTCGAAAGTCTCAAATTCGAACTTGTTGGATGCATTTATCCCATGCGTCATTATTCATAACCTCAAAATATACGGTGTTTGACGTTTGTCATACTGAAGAAACATCCGCCATCTTGCAAAATCACTAGGTGACACAATAAAAACAAACACGAATGACTAACTAAGTCAGCCTACCGACACCCTTCGCTACCGATACCTACGTAAACAGGCACGCACAAAAAAATGTGGTGATCATGGCCCCCACAAAGAGGGGGCTGACAGAGCCCCAGCTTGGGGCCGCGGGCTTAGGGAGGCCCGACGCGGCGGGTCGACCAGTTGTGAGATAAACACACACCAGCGTTTTGTTATACGTATTAAAAAACACACAGACGTAACTATTGAAAATAACATTCTAACACGTGTTTAAGGGCGGACATGCTCAGCGTTGGTCAAAATGGAGTTTTATTGTATTTTAAAAGCATGATCCTGGACATTCATTGAATGTTGTAGATAATCTATTTATATAATTTTGAAGCCCTTTTATCCTTTATATTTATTTTAAACATTTGATGACTGCATAAAGTATTTTTATTACATAAAATAGTATTCTTTTTAACCTCTCGCTCTAATGTTTTAGAATATAGTCATATTTCAGTACATACCTACATATGCCGTGGTGTTAAGATTTTTTAAATTTATTAATTTTTAAACGCATTTATAAAACAATTAGTGTAATTTACGTCGACATTATTATAGTGAAATATTTACGATAAAAAATTATATTGATAATCTCTGTGATCCCAAATTTGACAAGAATTAGGCATTTTATTATTCAAAAATTGGGCAAGATCAACACATTTGAAGATAATTCTAAAGATACTAATTATAAGCTACAACTTTGACCATTCAAGTGTGATTAACATCCTACGAATAATGATTGCTTTATAATAATTATTGACCTAATAATAAGGTAGTGTTTGTTTGAAATACGCCATTTCTTTTGGCATTCCCCAGTGGTTAAGCTACACCATACGGCCGTAGCCATAAATTGACAAACTAAAGCTGAAGTAGGGAGAAAGATCATGTTAACGCGCGTGTTTGAACATGTACCGTTTAAAAAAAAATCGGTTAGGTTAGGACCTACGCTGAGCATGTCCCCCCTTAAGATTATCCCATATTGTTCCACACTAGAGATCCGTTGCCTGTTATACCACACTCAGTAGTGTAAGCCAGTTTCCATTAATTTTGTGTTCTCTGGTTGCAGGGTATTTAGTAGACACTTGAAATGCATCTTGTACAAAACACTAATAAGACCTGTTGCCATATATGGCTTGGAGACCAGATGCGTGAATAAAACCATCAAAAAAGTATTGGGCTCATTTGAGGGGAGCGTCCTGCATGGTATCTAAGCACCCATCGATTACATGATGGATACAAAGATACAATTATTAGCTGTACGTTTTATACGGGTGGCTCCACATTGTACAGTCTATAAAATTGGGCTGCATAGCTGATGGCTGGGCCTTGTACACAGAATGTACGAGCCACGCATGATAAAGAAAATTAAATTCGAGAAGCCGGAAGGCAAATGAGAACTTGGTCGACCTCGTATAAAATTGAGGGTTAGTGTTGGATTTAAGGAAATTGGGCATTTTAAACTGGAGGAAGCGGCTTTAGATAGACCTGGAAAGACGCAGATGCTGGAGTAGGCCAATACTCATACATGGTTTGAATGCCAGGAAGAAGAATGAAAAAAAGCATGTCTTATAATAATAATAATCTTCTTCTTCTTCCACCCTGTCACGCCCCAACATTGGGGAATAGGGCAAGCACAAGTTGGCGCCACTTCCCTCGATCCATCGCCAACTTTACTCCTGCGCCTCACGCCATGTCAGACCTGCAGCACGTAGGTCGCTCTTGTAGCACCGCTGCAGGGTGAGGGAGGGCCGGCCACGGCGACGGAACCCCTGAGGCTGTGCCACAAGTGTACGAAGTGCAGCACTCCTTGGCGGCATCCGGAATACGTGTCCCAGCCACGTAAAACGTCTCTTCGTGATAACTTCAATCACCGAAGGCTGTTGTGTCTGCTCACGAACTCGGGTGTTTGTAATGCGGTCGTACCAATGTACCCCTAAGATTTGGCGGAGACATCGATTCTCAAAGCTCAAAAGCCGAGACTCTTGAAGCTTAGTAAGATGCCATGTCTCACAGCCATACAGGAGCACAGGTAGCACGCACGCGTTAAACAAACGACATTTGGTCCTCACAGAATACAGCCTTGACCTCCATGCGACTCCAAGTTGGTTGAACGCAGAGCCCGCCACACCCATGCGGATTCCAAGCTCATTAGAAATACCACCATCATCGGCAACCATGGCACCTAAGTATGTAATATATAATAATAATAATATATTGATTAATTCACATTACAATGAATTGGATTAATGTTCACATGTTGTGTACCTAATCACACCATATTCAGCATAGCAAGATATCAAAACAATGTTTTGTTTACCTACACGGTGTTTGATAATTACCAGTGCTGAATTCAGCACAATGTTAATCTGAGTTTAACACAAATATTATCTCTTGAATTTGGGTCAAACATAATAATTAGAATACATATTATATTATAAGTAATGCCATAACGTCGCAATGATTGGCATTAGGATGTTATGCAGTGATGGCCCCCAAAATTATTCGCAAAGGGTTTGCTGTAATCATAGACAGGTACGCTTTTAGGCAAAATAACGCCTTTTATTTTATTTACAGAGTTATTAGATAATATAATAATCACTAACCAAAGACGTTGAAGAAAACCTTGGTACCTACATTCCTACATATACGACAGATATCGTTGGAAAATTAAATTATTTTTGATAGAATCTTCTTCTTCTTGGTCGTGCACTCATGACTGAGGATCGTGAGCACATTTATCATTTACCACATCCTTTGAGCGACCAAGACTTTCCATCCTTCTCGATCTTCCGCTTCTCTCAGGGCAGAATGGATGGTGCCTTCAGTCAGCTCTTTCACTTGGTCGCTCCATCGCGCAGACGCTCTTCCTCTGGTTCGCCTTCCCTGGAGGCTACCCAAAACTACCAGTCTCTCCTGGTTGTCCGGTCCGCGCCTGACAATATGTCCAAAAAACTGCAGAATTCTTCTCAGACATATCGTCGAGAGCCGTTCCTTTATCTTCAGTCACTGAATGATCGACTGGTTTGTCCTGTGCTCCGTCCAAGAAATGCGAAGCATTCGGTGCCAACACCACATCTCAAAAGCATCAATTGCCTTCCATTCCCTTGCCTTCAGGGTCTACGACTCGACTCCGTATAGAAATATCGAGAACACTAATGTTTGCACAAGCATCATTTTTGTGGCAACGAAATTCCCCGATCCTTCCATATAGTGGTAAGGCGTGTCATCGCATTTTTTGCAATCTCTGTGTGCCTTCTTATTTCCGCTTCGCATCCACCATTTCCACTAACGGTCGATCCCAGATATACAAACTCGTCAACTGTTTCGAGGTTTTGGAGTGTACTTGGTGCTGGTAGAAGGTTGGCCCGAGTAACAACCATTAACTTGGTCTTATTCCTATTAATAAGGAGGCCGTTTTTGCGACTCTCTTCCTCTACCCGGTGTAGCAGCTCTGCGAGTTCTCTTTCATCAGCAGCGATTAGTGTAATATCATCTGCGAATATTATGTTGTTGATAGAATATGAATGATTATTTAAATACGTTAATATGCAATTAAAAATATTTTTTATTAGGAAGGTAGGCTTTGAATAATGGCCTAGTATGGAGTCTGCCACTGCTATTTATTATCCAACTTGCTTTCTCTTACGTATACTTATATAGTGTAGTTTAAATTGACCACGTATTTTTTTCGACTTATACGTGGTGTAAATGAGAACTCTGCCATTCTTGGTAGTATTGACTTGTGTGTCCCTGATAACTATCTTAGAAATCGGGAGCATCAGTTGTTTGTTCTCCCAAGGTGCAGAACTAACTTGCCATTGGTGATGCCAATTGGGAGGGCAAAAACTCTGTTCAACCAAATCGCTTCGGATGTCGATATATTCCACCTACGTGAAGATGAATATAGGTGAACGTTGTTTTATAAATTCTTAAAATAGGGTCCACTTAGCTTTACAATTGTACCTTTTAATTTACTTTTCATACTGTTTTTGTGATACTGCATAATATGCACATAATATATTATATTTATTTCTTCTTTACACTGTTAATTTTATAATTTGTAATGTTCATTGTATGTAAAAATAAATTAATTTTAATTTGAATAGGTAGATACATGAAAATTGTAAATAATTTTTATAAAGTAGAGAATATTATTATTTTACATCATCGATGTTTTGTAGTGTTATTTTACATATCATTGGGGATGGGGATCATCCCTGTTATCCCCAAGGTAGACCGCTACTGCGTTACATATTATATATTATGAAGTCCTTATGTACTGCTGAATGTCGAAAGGGATGGAGCAAAGTCGTTGAGAAAGCTGTCAGAAGAACAAATCATCTGAGCCACAATCCTCAGTCATGAGGTCCCGACAAAGAATAAGATATTCTAGGAGGTATCTTCAATGACTAATTTACGAGGATTGTGTTGAAGATATTCGTTCAATCCTCTGGTTATATGTAATAAATGTCTTGTCAACGTATTCATGAAATTAAATTAAATGTATTTACACACATAAAAACATTTGTAATGTGTAAGTCATCACTATGGGAGTCATGGTGTTGTGGATGAAGTGGTCGAGATTTGGTGGTTGCTCCGATGGATGGAGGAGCGAGTTTTATTTGCAGCCTAAACAGTCGGTACAAGAGTATGTTGCAGTAGTTATTATACAATACTTATGATACTGTTCCGAGGTCCGAATCGGTAGACTGAGATGTTGTGCGGAGCGATACAGAGACTGAGATACTAACATGTCTAATGAATTATGATCCGCTATTATTTATTGACGTACTCATAATCAAAATAATATCTTGTAAAGAATATTTAGGAAATAATTATTATAATAATTGAGTATTGGAGTCGTGGAGTCATGGTATATGGAGTTTGCATCATCGGATATAGCTGACTATGTGGAAATATGTATATCGCGGAAATAATCATTGCAGTCAGCTATTTACTGAGTTTACCATAATTGGACACTACAGGAAATAGATAGTTAATATCGCCGATCAATGCTGACACGGATTGACTTGTTTATCCCCATAGTAATACTAGAGATAACATTTTTGTTATAATTTATTTATTTATTTAGAAGAAAGAGTATTATGCCATTACAGCGATTGGCCAATGTGCCATAATACATAATAAATACAAATTTATTAAAATATCTTAATTACAAATAACAACTAATATAACAAGAAAGTAGAAAAGACAGCATGTTTTTATGTTAATATTAAAGAAACATGATAACATATACAATTATAAATTTAACCTATTTAACACGTCCACAAACATTATATAGTTAATAAAAAATAAATCAACCATTATGGTGCCATCAAATAAGTTAATCGCACGATACACAGCATCATGAAACATAAAATCTGTCCTGCGACGAGGTATCTTGAAGACCGTAGAGTTACGAGTGATATTGGTGGGAACATGAAATTTAATATTTGCCAGTATATACGGATTGTAAATGAGCCCACAATCTCACATATTATTTTTGTTTTTACTGTCTCATATGTAGCAATTTGGGACTTATTTTTTTTAATAATTAATTATAATATTTAAGGGGTTACATGATTAAAATTAATTGGGAAACACTGAGTTACCTGTAGTTTGAACAAAATTACGGCTCCATGCATAGTCTATGACGACGTCTATACAATATAGAGTTAGTGCGTACTTTGCAATTAGTAACACTATTATAATAAACATATTCGCACGAATCTGGAACTGTTCCGAATGCATATTTTCATCCCTCTTCCATCCCCCAGCCAATTGCCGGAGTCGCGCCGCGAATTATTGAGCCCCCGCTTGTCTGGACACAATTAAAATGCTAATGCAAGCTTCCAACAGTTGGTGACCGCTGACCAGAGGCGAGCGAGAGATTGTATTGCCCATTCGAGGAATCAAAGAATTAATTTGCTTATATCGCCTGCAACGTCTCGGCAATCTGTCGGGTATGGGAAATGCCCTTCAAAGTTATACCAGAAACAACTTAAGCGGATGGTGTGCACTAGACTAGAATGTTTCTCAAACTGTTTTGGCCTGTATCCCCCTTTTGAGTACCTTAATAAAATATTTTTCTATAGCGATAATATTTTCAAAATGATTATATTACATTGTATAGATTGTTTGGTTTTAAGTCGATAGGTATTTCAGTTGTTACACTATTATTACACAACCAAAATAGCTATCGACTTAAACAATCTGTAGAATTTAATATAATTAATATTATCGTTTTGTAAAATAGAATTCTGTATGTAAATGCTAACTAAATAATAATTGCTTGGGGGGAAATGTAACAAAAATATTAATACTTACAATGTTTATTTTAAAATAAAAAATATATATTGTAATAATATGTACTTATACTTACGACGCACATACCCACCTACTAACATACTCTTTGAAGATAAGGCTGGTGCCGGCTTCTGACAGTCTTATAACAAGGAGTTGGCTAATACCAGACACATATTAACATGATGCTTTATTTAAGTAGGTATTGTTGTACATACCCAAAATTTACTTTAAGGTGTGTAACAAACATTTTATATGGTCCCAAATTCCAAGAAACCAAGTTTCAGGTTTGTAGGAAAATGGCAAAACATGATATGTCCGTTTTTCTAAAATTTTCAGGATTTGCACAGCTTGTTTCTCCCAACCTATAAGACCTAGACATACCATATTTTGATATCTTGTAGATCTCACTGAGACGAGTCTGAAGGTGTAAGTACATGATTCAATTTGCCAAAAAACAGACATACCTACATATTATGTTTTGCCATCTGTTATGACATGTCCAATAAAATATGTTCCGCTATTTATTGACATAGGTACTCCCAATTAAAAGAATATTTGAGGCGTCTAATTCCAAAAAGCGATAAGTCCACATTTGGTCAAAATCGAGAAAAAAATACGCACGTATTCTTTGTATAATTTTACACAATATGTATTTATCTATAAATTCTAAAACGCGACATAACCCAACGAAAAAAAATATTTTAAGTCTCGATTTATTACAAAAAGCGCCAAGTCCGTGTTTTATAATATTTAAAGCTTCGTTGATTTCGTGCGTGCTTAAGTCAACCAATAAGGAAACGTTCAATATTGAAAAGGGGGTCTCCCATGCCGTAGCATCTGGTAAACTCATGACAGTGCCACGGAAATAGTATGTACCTTATGCGGAATAAATTAAAAAGTGAGGTACAAGTAGCGCTACGTCCAATTTTATTTTGCCTATATTTATTACTTTTTTTCCCTTTTATTTTGTTAACTGTCAATTCATGGTGGAACTGCATTGTATTGCTGTTTTTATTTAATAAAACACATTTTCAACAGTTGAAAATGTCCCTCTGAGGCGGACGAAACCGGTCCTAATCTATTGATTAAAAGTGGAATAAGTACTACAAAAAACAATTGCGTTTTATTAAATAAAAACAACAATATAATTATTACATTTAAGAGTTTATCGGCTAATTGCCATTTGGTTCTAATTTAGACATAGAATTCAACAGAAAAAATAATCTCATGTTAAAACAAATAATTGAAGCTTGAAACATAAAAACGTTGTTTCCCGAAAATATTGAATTGTGGACTTGTCGCTTTTGGAATTAGACGCCTCTTTAGGAAATATTTATTATAATTGGGTCAGCTACTATATGGAGTTTGCGTCATCGGATTTAGATGACTATGTGAAAAAATGGATATCGCGGAAATAATAATAAATTGCAGTAGCTTAAGCTATTTACTGAGTTTGCCATAATTAATAATAATAATGTATTTAATATCGCCGATCAATATGCTGACACAGATTGAGTTGTTTATCTTCATATTATGTATTCATAATTCAACGAAAACAAATATTATGTATGATTACAAAAGACTGCTGTATTTTTGCCAGATCGCCCATAGCATCCTACCTATACCAGTGGCGAAGGGTGACTTTTGGAAAGAGGTAGGCTGTGGATATATGATAAAAAGAACACACGTGTCAGGTATACTTACGGGAAATAAGAAGATAATGCGATATTACTACAATGAATTTACACACTAATTTAATGAAACTTCAAAAACTCACTGACGACATAAAATGAAGGGATCAGTTTAAATTAAGTACGTATTTTTCAAAACAAATATACACATCAAAAATCATTACATAAAAGTTCTTTTTTATTTAAAAACAGTATATCTCTATTAATATTCGAATAAACACCATAGAAATTATTTCTTTAAATTATCTAATTATTTATTATTCAGTTTTAGGCTCTGCGATCGGAGCTTACCTTAGTTCATACAATTCGATAGATCTGGGCGGGGCTACGTGACGTAAAGTCCATATGAAAAAAAAATGAGAATTATTTGAAACATAATCTGACCTTTATTACCATCTAGACAGATGGCGCGCTGTGGTATATTTTTTAAAACCTTTGCAGATTGTTTTGTTATTATCTATGTAATACATTCCTACACTTACGGTATCTCTTGAGATGGCAAAATAAATTATTTTATAGAATATAATCAAGTGATTATATTAATAAGTCAATATGGGATTAAAAAGTATTTTTTTAAGAAGGTAGGCTTTAAATAATCGCCTAGTGTGGAGTTTTCGCCACTGGTATATGCATGAGATGTTTTCAAGTTATGTAGGTATGTTCAATATAAAACTATTTATGAAAATGAGGGAACAATCAATGATGAAATTGTTCATACGTTTTAGATTCCTCACTTTTAATTAATTCAGTCAAATTTAACTTCATAACCAATAATTTGGCGGAATCTGATGTTGTGCTAGAAGTTTTACTGGTTCGGTAATTATTCCGCACAAAAGTTCCGCACAGATAAAATCGCGCACATGTAATAAATACTAATTTAATTTAATAATGTTTTCAAAATTGAAAATATAATATTTTTTTTCTTTCTTTCGACCATGTCCGATCCTAATAGGATCATATGGGCTTCCACAGAGTAGAGGTTTGTATTGACATATTTTGTTTTTCACGAGAAATGGATGTCAGCCACTTGCTCAACCTATTAGGTCCATACCCTGACACACACATATTGAAAAACAATATGTGTACTTGCCAGACCCAGGATTCGAACCTGAGACCAACGGCGTGATAGTCCAATGCTTAAGCCGCGCGGTCACTCCATACCCGTTAGGTATTCAAGTTGGTACCCATTAATTCTGTGTTCCCCGAGTCTTCGCCACTGACCTATACTATTATGGTTTGGCTAGGCAGGGTTTAATTGAATTTTAAGAACTAACCAGCACTAGCTGTAAATTGTATTCATAGCGTAATGACCACCCCACTGGTTGAAGGAGAGTGCTGGATCAGAATAAAAGACAGCCATCTGTTTGATTTTAAATTAATTTGAATTCACCCCTAGTTGTTCACCCTTATTTAGATTATGATTGTCATTTTCAACCGGATGGATGTTTCGATAGAAAATTTGGCAGGTCATATCCTACCTGATATAACAATTAGTTTACCTTTGTTTTGGTATAAAGTGAGATTCATTACATAATATTCATTTTCTATTACATAATATTAGGTATTAATGAATGGCTATTTTCTTATTTTATTATGACGATGTATTTCATTAACTTGGTTGTAGGTACTAACAAATATAATCAGATAATGTTACTACTTCTCAAAATTACTTGTCGATATGTTTACTCCCTGTCTCCATCGGTTATATTAAAATTGTACGTAAAACATTTCATCGTGGCACAGTTCGCCGTGAGCTCTCTCATCGGAAAAAGATGATCGTATATTATACGGTCTCCAATTTCATTAGATTGAATATAAACATTAATGCAATTTTCATGGCTGATTTTGGCAAAATTCATGAATTCAAGAATGAAAACCTAACCTAACCTAACAAATAATCCAGTATATCGGCTATTTTCATTTTTTTGCTGCTGGCTTCCTGAAAAATGTAAACCGACAAAAACCGCGTTACATTTAGACATGAATTTTATGTCAGTACTATACGACCTAAAGATGTTGGACGGTTTTTAATATACGGCCATATATTTCCGATAGAATATTTCACGGTGAAGTGTGATACGGCGAACTGCATAGGTACAAGTTTCCAGACACGGTCTCCATCGCATATGCTTACGTATATGTCCTGTCTTACACTGTCTTTGTTCTCGTGTTTTAGACTCAATTAGGGATTGCAATACCGGTATTTTCGATATTAAGAAAGCATACTTACACGTTTATGTTTTTCGAAAATGAATCTAATGCTATTTTTCATTACTTACTATTATATTGTATAATATTAAATGTACTGTATACGTTTTACGCTACCATAACGCAAATATATCGAATGAAACCAACAAAAGTAAAAAATAATAATATAACAAAATCCCTCAAATAGACACTTATAGAATTTTAGAAGTGAGATGAAATAGGGAACGGGCAGGATAGGTTGGTTTGACTCCCAAATGAATAACTCAGAATTTGGTGCGTGAATGAAATGAACCCTGGTTTTATTATCGCCTTCAAAATAAATATTAATTTAATTATTACAGATAAGTTTACAGATTATAATTTAGCTGAGCAAAATCACGAGAATGCATTCTGATGGATTACGAGTTGATAGGGCGAAGCGAATGATAACCTTACGGTTCTATCTTCGATAACTGAATGACTATGATGCTTTCTTCTACTGAGTATTTTATACTGATTCGATACAATAGAAAATGGTGCTATCAACTACTTGGATATTTTTGATAATCATGCTTATGAGGTTTATTGTGCAATGCATGATTCGTTTCGTAAATTATAAACAATTGATTTTAATTTGAACAATTATGCAGTTTTAATAATTGAGCAAGATTGATTTTCATACAAACAACTTTTGTGCATATCATGGTAAACTTACATAGCATTATTTATTAATTTGTGATATTATTGATTAATTGAAATATTATACTATTTTGCCAAATTAGCTTTATGTTGAAATTAAACTGATTCACATAAATCGCATGTTTTGCAATTTTAACAATATTATGTTGCAAGATAAATTTTAGTTATAAATTAATGGTTTCGTGCCAAGTCATGCTGCATGGTAGGGTATTCACCCTGCAGAATTGTCGCGATGAATTAATATGTTTCAAAAAAGAAAACATTCGTTGCATATATTTCCAATTATTCTATAAATATTGATCCAACATTAATAGTACATACAACAAACATTGAATTTGAGAGAGGTTTTCCTGTATACAGACTTATATTATTTGTAAAAATTAGCAGTTCTAAAATATATGATCTACAAATATCTATAAAGGTCAACATAATAAATGTAGGTAGATACTTAACTGTAGGTTGCTATAAAATAGTGTTTTAAATAGATTATTCCTACTAGTTATATGTATCGATAAGTACTTCTCGTTTTATATAATATGTTTTGACGAATACCGGTATTCAATAAGAAATACCGAAATGCCGGTATTGATATATTCATTCGGCATTGCAATCACTAGTGACTAGACTCAAAGATTTGTCTGTGAGCTACTGCATCAGCTTGACGGAGTCTTTTTAGTCCTCTGACTTTGCCAAGCAAATCATTATTGAACTTATAATGTTTCTATGTTTTGATTGATTGTGTATGTTGGTCAGTGGCAAAGAGTGGAGGTAGGTTGTTAAGACCCGACATACATTGTGCACCCTAAACTTTGTCAGTCATACGTATTTATTTTTATTGAACTAAGACTACAATAATTTACAGATGGTTTTGGTTAGTTTTAAAATTGGGTTAAACCCTGCGAAATAAATAAATAGTCAACAAATACTTGTATATCTATAAAATATCTTAATTTAAGATAGAAGAATATTTTTATCGATTATGGTTTGACTATGCAAAGCTTAATGATTGAAAAAAATAACCAACCAATAACAACCAAATGTATTCTTAATTCAACTAAAACAAAAAATAAGTATGAATGAAAAAGTGTGCATAACTTTGTTGGATCGCCCGAAGCATCCTGACATAATTATGCTTACAGTGAGGTAAATAGCGTGCTAAACGTATCAATAAATTAGTGTGTTAACCAAGAGATTTAATGGTAATTATAATAGGGATAATAGGGAATTGCAGATGATATTGTTATATTCTCACAAGACCCGAAGGACCTCCAAGGTAGAATTCAAGAACTCGCAGATGTAAGTCAAACGGTCGGCCTAAAGATAAATGTCTCAAAGACAAAAGTGATGAGGAACTGCTTTTCGGATCCTGCGATCATCTGTATTAATGGCACCCAACTCGAGCAAGTCAGCAGCTACGTCTATCTCGGACAGCAGGTGCCTATAGACGTAAGCATGCACGATGAAATTGCTCTAAGAACAAAGCTGGGATGGAGTGCTTTCGGACCTCTGAATAGTATCTTCAAGAATGACCTACCATTATGTCTTAAGCGTAGGGTGTTCAACCAATGTGTGCTACCTATGCTCACGTATGGCTGCGAGACATGGACCCTCAACACGAGAGATGTCCAAAGGCTAAGAGTCGCACAGCGAGGCATGGAGAGGTGTATGTTGGGCATC
Source organism: Rhyacophila brunnea (assembly GCF_057557595.1). Lineage (NCBI taxonomy): Eukaryota > Metazoa > Arthropoda > Insecta > Trichoptera > Rhyacophilidae > Rhyacophila > Rhyacophila brunnea. The sequence goes on along the minus strand of NW_028232904.1, from coordinate 8,132,713 downwards.
ACGCGAAAGGACCGTAAGAGAAACGAATGGGTTAGGAAGCAGACAGGAGTACGCGATGTAATAGATGTTGCCAAACAGCTGAAATGGAGATGGGCGGGGCAAATTGCTCGCAGAAAGGACGGCCGCTGGACAAATGCCGTCATCCAATGGTAACCAAGGGGCATGAAACGGCCACGGGGTCGCCCTAAAAGCCACTGGATTGATGAACTGATAAAGTTCGGTGGAAATACGTGGCAGCGAACGACACAGGACCGAGAGAGTTGGAAGAAGCTTGGGGAGGCCTTCATTCGGCAGTGGATTGACCCCGGCTGATGATGATAATAGGGATCGGTTGCTGTAACCTACTGTAACCTTGACCAAAATCGTTAGGGAAGGGTGGAGGTAGGCTGTTAAGATCCGACATCAATAGAGCACACTAAAGATTGTTAATCAAACGTATTTGTTTTTATTGAACCAAGACTACAGTATGTAGATAGTGCTTGTTAGTTTTTTAAAATTCAACTACAGTTTACTTAATCCAAGCCATAATAGATAATAGTCAAAAAATCTTCGCTTATTAATCTTCGATAATTTTAATATCTAAAGTTATGCCATTAAATGATTAAACCATACATAATTTTAGATATTTTATAGATAGCGGAGTACCTTTTATCGATTATGATCTGCTTTACACATGGATTAATGAATTAAAAAAAAACTAACCAACACCATTTTTACATCGTTTTTCTTAGCTCGTATTCTTATTTGTCCGGTGGTTCTTTTTCCGGCACAAATCTTGCAATCGATTTTTAACTAACTTTCGGACTAGGTAGTCATTTGAAACATTTAGAATATAATATCAGAACACGATGCCAATGCATTTTTTTAATACTTTTAGCCATCTTTAAGTAGAATTGAATTCATTTTCAGTTAATTCTGTTTTGTATGAAAAGTTATTTCGACACCATTATTGGTTGCTAGGGGAGCAACTAAATTATTAATATATACTTACGTGCGTTACTATGGAAATCAATATGACATGTTAAGTACATTTTTTTTTGATCGATTAAGCTAGTCAAGTCAAGTTTATATGGTTCAACAGAAAATTTAAAAATGTTGTGTATAAAAAGTTCTTTATATCTTGTAATTATTTAATATGTATTCTTAATTCAACGAAAACAATAATACCTAAAATCATGCCATTAAATCATACACAGTTTTAGATATTCTATAGATGGAAGAATATTTTTTATCTCTTATGGTTTGGTTAGGCAGGCCTAAATGAATTTAAAAAAAAAACTAACCAACACTAACTGTAATAATTTATGTATTCAACGAAAACAAAATAAGTATGACTGAAAAAGTGTGCACATTTTTTGTCGGATCGCCCATAGGATACTTATTATAGTTTGTTTTAAGAAGGATTTAATTGAATTAAAAAAAAAAAACTAACGAGCACCATCTGCTAATTGTATTATTTGATTAATGAAAACAAATTAATATGACTGACGAAGTTTAGGGAGCATTATTTATGTCAAATCTTAACAGTCTATCTTCACCATTCGCTACTGCTGTATATGGCTTGATACTATTTTTATATCAAATTAAAGTCAAGTTAGGGATAATTTTTATGCGTTCCGGCTACTGAACTTCCCCACTCCATGCCCTCTAACTCCACCCTGTTGATACAGATGCCTTAAGAACCTCTTTGGTCGTTAAGATCGATTATGCATTCCAAGCTCCGCCTTAATCAAAAATTCTTTGCATTTTAAAACAATTCTATTTCTTATATAATTCACCCTTTCTTTACAGAGCAATGTGGGAGAAATGAACTATATATATTCTAATATCAAGTCTTGAATCAAGCCTAAATAATAAAACTCAACAAAAGATAGATACTTAGGGTCGTATGCATGAAATTCCCAAATACTTTATAGGATAAATACTGCTCATTTGTATACATGAGTGCAAATGTAATCCATTGGTTAGCGACGTCATAATGTGTCATGGCATCCATATAATGGCAAACTTATAAAATTTCATTCCCCGGTCATTAATTTTAAATTTGAAATTGTCAATGTGTCTGAAAGTGTGCTAACGGTACCATATAAATTTAATAATTATAAATGAACAATTATTATGAACTTTAAATAATTTATCAGTTATTTTATCATATTTATTTTATAATTCTACTGTACGAAAGGATAAAGTATTCCCAGTAAACATTTCTATTTGGTGGCAATACATACAGTTATATTATGATTAACTTCACTTCAATCAATTCTATTATGATATGTCAAAACGGAATAAGAATAAATGAATGAATGACATGAATAAACAACACGACTAGGAACTGTTTTTAAATTCGCAAATGTTTTACAGAGTCTAAAAATGAACGAGGGCCTCAAGCAAACGTTTGTTGTAATGAATGCATTATTAAAATGACATTTTAAAGTGACATATAAAGCAGCCATTTTGAATGACGTTTGACGTCAGATTGCTTACGTCACAAACAGTGCTATACGCTATATGAAGGAAAATCGGTTAAATAGCTTATAAATAATTTCGGAATCTCATACATACGGCCCTTACAGTATAAGTTTTATTGCACTTTTTACTACTAGCATCTTTGCCTGATTACCTTGCATAAAATTTGCGGTTGCGTGGAACGTCGGGTTCACCACTGTTGGGTCACTACTGTGGTGTTCGATGTGTGGGTTGAGGATGATGATAATGAAGTCTACGATGTAGCAGGGTGAGATTTATTAGCAGCGTATCGGTACAATAGTATATTATACAATGATAGTACATATAATCTACTGAGATAGTTACGAGCTAGTACTTGGATTCGAGTGACATTTAGATAAATTATTCTTCGTTATTTATACAATAAAAAGTAATACATTAATATTAAATTCTGGTACATAATCATATTGGACTAATTATAGACTCAGCGTTTTAAATCAAGTAGCTTGTGAAATTAAATATCGATCGAGCAAGGTAGCATAAATAATTTTGAGTTAATATTTTAGTAAGAAAATATGATACCATGAAAAATGATTATTCGGCTAATACACCGTAATGATATAATGTGCTGTGATATGTAGCTGTAATAATATACCGTATGCAATATCGTCAATCAACTTGCTGATCTAGCTAAGATTTGTTTACTGGAAATTGATTCGCTGGGAATATATTATTGCAGAGTAATTTGATACATTAAACAACAGATATCTGATCGCTACTATTCTGCAGCTACAAAATGTTATATCCTTCTATTAATATATGTAGTAATAATTAAATAAATGTATAATAATGTATTATGTAAAAAAGTATTTTTAGAATATATTACATCATTTCCATCCTAGAGCCGGAGTGCAAAGCTATGAAGCATATACTCTACCTACCGTATTTGGTATGTAAGTTACAAAAGATTACATTTATTCATTCACACTTATGAGGGCAGGGTGTATATGACCGTATTAACCATTTCTGATCCATATAGGACACGATAGGCTTTCATAGAGTGAAGTTATATTAACAGATTTTAGTTTTTTACGAGAAATAGATCTTAGCCTTTTTCTCAACCTATAAGGCCCATTCTTTGACCCACATACAGGTTGACACGTTATCCGCTCGGCCATTGCGGCGTAAAACAAAACCACCAACGGTGAATCTCCAAACAAAATAATACGCAATTATATAGGATGCACGTAGATTAGTTGATAGAGCACACAGGCGCGAATCCGACAGAGCGTCGTATTTTTTGATTTTTTTTTATAGCGGTTATATCATAAGATTACTGCCAGAAGTTGGTAAGTCTCGAAATCATCTTATGAAGTAAATGACATGCTCTCTAAAATCAAGCATAATGCTAATTTCTTTGTGCTTTATATGCATGCTCCATATATTGAATGACCTTGAATATGTTTTCTACCACAGTTACATATTTATATATAGACATATATAATCCGTTGTTAATTCTAAATACCTAAATTATTGACATATCAACTTTTGGCAGCAACCCCTCGATTTATATTTCTCTGAAGTATTTTCAAAATATTATGATGTATGTTTAATGAAGAATACTACATTCACAGATCTTGTAAATTATTTGTTGAAAAAAATATAGTGTGCTACCAAGGCCTGAACAAAAACGATGCATGAGTGCGACTGAGAAAGTATTCGGCACCCTTACAATCTCTGCGACACGCGCTAGAGTAAGATAAAAGGTCTACATATCTGTGAGCTAGTTTCCAAAACTATCGCCATCAAATCTGGGCAAAACGCTTCACATAGCGTCGATAACTTGCGAGCTCGAGTTGCTAAAATTGATATTTTTTGTGTTAAACATAAAGTCAATGGTAAATATTTTTAGTTAATTAAGTAGAAAAGATGGTTCTGTGTGTTGTCTTAAAATGTGGTAGCCGTACTGATAAGCAAGAAGATGGTATTACGTTTCATAGGTAAGTTGATACATGTTCGTGATAATTTATTTGTATTTTATTATATATTTTAATATCAGTGACCTAGTGTTTCTTTAAAATAACTTAAATTATGGATATCTTTACCTAATGGTTGCATTTTGACCGCTTAAAAATACTATATAACGTAAAAAAATAGAAAATTATATTTTAATTCTGAGCGTCTAGTGCGAGCACTTTGGGCGAGCACTAGCGAAATGGTCTATGGTCTCGAACATTTGTAGACGAATGCGTTCGCTCGCTCACAAACCAAACGCAAGGCACGCGGCTTCATTTAGCAATGCAACGGGTGGCGTCTAGATGTATCTATAGTCTAAGTGTGCTACGCAGTCACTTTGTAATATTTAACCATACATGTTTTCAATTCAACAGTAATATCACAATCTCTGATGATATGGTTGTAATACTATCTCTTTGAAGACGTGAGCAGAGAGGCAGAGAATAGTGTCAGTTGGTACTTATTTCCCTTTTCCAATATTTCTAAAAATACTCTGGGTTAGATAGATACCTGATATTAAAAATGATTGAGTGATTTCACAACTTTGCTTACATCGTGATGGTCGATATTTTCACAAAAGCGTTTATGCAATCAGTGTATCAAAGAGAGTGAACGATCGAATGCTAATGAGTCGATGTTCAAAAGGTTCGAATATAAAATATTACTCACTCACCCTTAGATTTTGCAGTCACGTATTTCTACCCCTAAATTAAGTACCTATTGAAATCACTGCAATCTCGGGTATTCAAGATTACCATTTATACGTATTTTTGTCACAAATTGCATATTTTCGTGTGACCAAGCGCGCACACAGAAAAGCTGCGTGAGAGGATCCATTTTAAAATGATTTGCGGCAGGAGAGGGCGGAATCAAAAACACCCCCCGAACAACGATAAAGTTGTGATTTTATTGAGATGCACGTCGCGTACTGTCACGTTGTCACGGCGACAAATTTAGTCTATGGTTTCGTCATTTTGCAGAATGTTTTGAAGGTTTGGAATGTTTTGGAGGTGGTAATCACCACCTCTGTAGATTCTGTGATGGAGAGTGCCAACTCTAATACATTAGTATTTTGAATTATTATTCATTATTCATGCTAATTTCAATTAATTTTAACAGTTTCTACGTGTGCGTACGTTAAAATTTCTTGTGATATTATATCCATAGATAAACAGAACCCAGCGTGCAGACCATAGATAATAGACAACATTCTTATAGAAAATACACAATGCCAACCGCTAAAAACAAAAAACACGCGACTTAGTCGAAAATGTGTAAGCATGTAGAAAATGATAAAAAAAACGTTAATTGAGTAATGCAGATGTCGATGCAGTGCAGTACGACGTGAGGTGTCCTCATTATTGTTCTGGTGATTTCGGCAGATTTTTCTAACTAACAATGTTCGTTTAAAGGTTCAAAATGTGCTACGGGATGAGATTATCAGTCTGATAACATTTTTAACACCAAGAAAAAAAGACATTACACACTTTTTTCCCGTAGCGGCAACTTACTGTGACTTTACGCGACGTGCACCATAATAATATATTTCGCGCTTAATGGGGGGGCTGAAGAGCTCGGTATTCAAATATAATTTAGTATAAAATGGACCTCGGCGTCGTAAGCACGTTAATTTAAATCGATCTTTTGGCAAAAATCACTAATCATCAGAGATTTTATTTAAAAAAAACATTATTATTATTATTGTCGACCTCCTACATTATTATTATTGTCAACAATCTTGCATTATTATTTGATAAACACCTGCACGTGTCCGCTGATCAGAAAACAGGGCTGTCAAAATAATATAATATTTGTAAAATGTTAATTTCATCATAATTTTTAATCAAACCTGTGCAAGTACATACTGATAACTTGGGTGGATATCGTAGCAAACATACTATTGATATATCTACGGGTATATTATTATTATAACCCAATTCAAATTGAACATAGGTTGATACTCAAATACTATTATAGTATCTTTATGATTTCGAGAAAATAATACGATGGAATATATTATATAATCCATATAAATTATTTGAAAACATTATATTTGCATGTATATAATATAGTAAAATATCGGAATGTAGATGTTAATTTATTACCGCCAATATTTATTATTTTTTTTACGTTTTTCTTAGCTCGTACTCTTATTTGTCCGGTGGTTCTTTGTCCGGTACAAATCTTGCAATCGATTTTTAACTAACTTCCCGACTAGCTAGTCATTTGAAATTTTTAGAATAGATCAGAACACGATGGCAATGCATTTTTTAATACTTTTAGCCATCTTTAAGTAGAATTGAATTCTTTTTCAGTTAATTCTGTTTTGTATGAAAAGTTATTTCGACACCATTATTGGTTGCTAAGCGGATGGTCCTAGCAACTAAATTATTAATATATACGTGCGTTACTATGAAAATCATTATGAATGTCAAAATGACATTTCAGTATTATTGTAAGTACAATTTTTTTGATCGTTTAAGCTAGTCAAGTCAAGTTTATATGATTCAACAGAAAATTTAAAAACGTTGTATATAAATTTTTTTTTTATCTTGTAATTATTATTGTCATCATCTTACATGGGGTAATTAAGGGTTTAATTGAATTTTAAAGACTAACCAACATTATCTGCAATATGTACTCTTAGTTCAATAAAAATAAATACGTATGACTGATAAAGTTTAGTGTGCTCTATTTAGGTATGTCAGATCTTAACTTACCTCCACACCTCACCACTTGTATGTAGAATAAATAGTCTACATCCTTATGCCTTGAAGGCATCACGAAATTACGAATAATAGAAATACAAGAAATATCAAATCAAATACGTAAAATAGGAAAGCTCAAACATTCTATATTTTATTAATATCGCACATGTATTTCTAAAGTGACACAACTCGGCACTATGAGAAAAAGGCCAAAAACTGTTTCTGAGCTATGTAGAAGAATATTTGCAAAATAAATAGTATTTCCAAATGTAATGAATGCTAAGAAACATTGACCAAATGTCATTTTTGAATATTTCTATTCATGAGCCTTGAGAATCGCTCTTTTTGAGTTGTGACACATTTGATTTTTATTTGTACCAGCTAAAATGACAGAATTCAAAATAAAACTTTTTTTTTCACACTTCTACCACCAAAAATGTCTTGTTGTAAAATAAATGACTAAATGTTGCATCTAAAAACTCTACGTTTCGCCTATATAAATGACCAAACTCAAGATAATACAGTTTTGAACTTTAATCGGCACACACATTCACCACGGGTTTGAAACAACAAGAATGACACATGCGCCATCTGCCCGGCTTTTTCTGAAGGTAAATTACTATTAGTCATAGAAAATCGTTTCGCAAACTCGTGCATAGTGATAACTACAAACACTGTATTTGAGTTGTGTCACTTTTGAAATTAATTTTAGTGATTAATTATAATACTCGTAATAATAGCGATATTAATTTCATCATATTATATTATATTATAGTATATATTATATTATAGTATATATTATATTATAGTATATATTATATTATAGTATATATTATTTTCTCGTTGCAATTTGCGGCGTTTATCGTATATATAATAATATAGACCATTTTCCTCAAGATAAATATAATATAACAGCAAAATTGAAAATTTTAATCCTACCTTCTATTTGGCTATTCTTGGATGCGAGTAAAAAAGACCCAAGTATTTACCTATTCAACTTTGACTTTTGAAATATTCTCATGCAAGCAGCTACTTTCATTGTAATACAACATAATATAGAAATACCCTGTTTGGGGTGGATGGGGATGAGATTCCTTTGATATAATAAGGGAAGTGTTACTAACACGCCAGTTGTATTCGTATAAATATTTTATTATTTATTACATTCAACAGGGTAAAGCTTTGGTTCTCAACACTTATTTTACGCGGCGGCCTATAATTTATGTTAAGACAATGTATTAATTCTCCTTTACTTTATAGCTTCATGATTTTTATATATTTCAGTGGCGAAGGGTGGAGGCAGGCTCTTATGATCCAACATAAATGTTGAATTTACGTTTCTTAAAGAACGACTACCATGGAACAGATTCAAGAATACTCGTATTTTATTTCATGACATGTGCCACCAGTAGCGAAGGATAGAGGTAGGCTGTTAAGAGCCAACATAAACAGTGCACACTTTGTCAGCCAAACTTAATTGTTTTCATTGAACCAAGACTACAATGTAGGTATACAAAGTTTTTGTTACTTTTCAAAATTCAATTAAATCCTGCCTAATCTAAGCCATAGTAGATAATAGTGAAAAAATGTTCGTTTATCTATAAAATATCTAAAAATGTCATTAAACCATACATAATTTTAGATATTTTATAGATAGAAGAATATTTTCTATCTCCAATGGTTTGGTTGGGAAGGAATTTAAAAAAAATTACCAACAACGTCTGTAATAATATCGACTGTGTTTAGGAAAAAGGGCGTATTCCTCGATTTTTCGAAAAGTGCTTTTATTAGATATTAACAATGTATACAACTAAATACACTTTCTGTAAAACGGAAGTAAGCCGCAATTGCTGATTTATTATCTAAATTCAGGTTTTAATTGAGCTTTAATTGAGTTTTAATGATTTTCTGTAATAACTTCTTTAATTATTAGTAGATCGAAAAGATATTACACCGAATGATCAATCATCATGCACCCAATGTCTATGCCTCTTTTTTATTAATATTAAACCAAAATCATTCAAAAAACGTTTTTTGCCTCTCCTGTAAAATTTTTTCTATATGGGTTACGCCCTTTTTCCTAAACACGGTCGATTCTAAATTCAACGAAAACAAATAAGTATCACTGAAATAATGCATTATTTTTGTCGGATCACCCATAGCATAGGTACATAAATTATTATGTTTTGGTTTAGGCAGAGTCTAACTGAATTTTAAAAACTAACCAGCACCATCTGCAAATTGTATTCTTAGTTCAACGAAAACAACAGTATGATTGACAAAGTTTAGTGTGCACTATTATGACGAATCTTAACAGCCTACCCCCACCCCTGGCCGCTGATATACGTAAATTAAATTCTAAATTTTGTTTGGGTTCTATTAATGTTGAAGGTGTTCTTTCCTTGGTTGACCATATGGTACTCCACAGGCTGGAGATTGTAGTATCGTACTTTTTTTTAATGGGAAACAGTTGCTATCCATTCGCTCAACCCACTGGATTCTTAAACTGGATTAAATAGGTGGATAACGCAAGTAATGACATCGATGGCTTTCTGTTTACCTGAAGCCGTCGCTGGCTGACATTCGTGTGACCTTCTCGGAAATGACTCACTGGCAGAACATTCAAGTAAGCTGTAAGTAGGTAACATTTGTAATCAAATTTGTTGCAGAATCATAAAATATAACTGATTCTTAATATTATTACATGGGTAATAAATTGAAGGTATACATTGTTACAAAACCACCAGAAGTCGTTTCCGACCTAATACCAGTGGCGAGACGTGGAGGTAGGATGTTAAGATTCGACATAAATAATAGTGCACACTCAATTTTTTCAGTAATTTTTTTTTCATTGAACTAAGAATACAATTTTCAGATAGTGCTGGTTAGTTTTTTTAAATTCAATTAAACCCTGTAAAATAGATAAATAGCCAAAATAAAATATACATTGATCATTATTTTTATGAAGAAAAATGCGTACGTAGAAGGCCTGAACAAAAACGATGCATAAGTGCGAGTGAGAAAGTATTCGGCACCCTTATAATCTCTGCGGACACGCGCTAGAGTAAGATAAAAGGTTTACAGATGTGGGAGATGGTTTGCCACGGTGTAGCCGCCAAATCTTACCTTATTGCTTAACTAAGCGTCGATAACCGTGTTGCTGAAATTGCTATTTTTTGTGTTAAACATAAAGTCAGTGGTAAATATTTTTAGTTAATTAAGTAAAAAAATGGTTCTGTGTGTTGTATTAAAATGTGGTAACCGTACTGATAAGCAAGAAGATGGTATTACGTTTCATTGGTAAGTTGATACATGTTCGTGATAATTTATTTGTATATTATTATATTATATTGTAATATCAAGTGATCGTGTTTCTTTAAAATAACTTAAATTGTGAATATTTTTACTTAATGGTTGCATTTTGACCGCTTAAAAATACTATATGACGTAAAAAAATAGAAAAATATTTTTTAATTCTGAGCGTCTAGTGCGAGCACTTTGGGCGAGCACTAGCGAAATGATCTATGGTTTCGGACATTTGTATACGAATGCGTTCGTTTGCCCACAAAGCAAACGCACAGCACGCAGCTTCATTTAGAAATGCAATGGGTGGCGTCTAGATCTACGTAGGTTATAATATACAAAGCAACAGACTTAAAACCAGAACGTAAGCCGCCATTTTGTTTTCAGCGCTGCCAATTGAAGAAGAAAATATTTAATGTTACTAATACAAGCATACGTACAATATTTTGATTTGAAAATCGAACTGCCTTCAAAATTCTTAATTTGAAAGACTTTTCTAGTTCAGTCCAAATTCTTTAGAATCTATCGGCTTCCGTTATCGGATAGACGCATATTATTGTGTACATACTTACGTTGTGTATTGTTTACCTGTCAGCAATTGAAATTTAAGACGCGGCAAGCATATGTAAATAAATACTACAATAAAACAGTATTAATAAAAGCATGCAGCTTTCTTTAGAAAGGATATAGTAGGAAAATAGTGCTGGCAGGTCTATTGTGAAAATCTCGACGGATTATCGCGCATTTTAAATTTGAATAGCTGGAGCATAATAGTTTCCATTCACGTCCAGCCAACTGCGACGGCTCAATTTATAGTTCGTTTTAAAGAGGTTTTGAAACGTGTGGGTATGAAAGCGGATTGATAAATTACAAAATAAAATCCAGTAAATATGCCCACGTAAAAATAGCCGCACCAGATCGCTTAAGCGCCGACGAAATGGCATTTTAAATTTTGACAATGCAATCAGGAAGCGACGAATTGGCGGGAAAATCGTATCGTTTGACGTTTGGGAATACGTTCCTATCGAAGCTTCGTTTTTTATATTTTCTTTTATTAATAACTAGCAGTATCACCAGGCGCTGCCTGGGAGTGGAATGGTTTAATATTTGAAAATAAAAAATCTAAATTTGAACACTTTGAAAAACACTTCATAAAAATATATTACAAAAAGCATAACTTACTATATAGCACGGAAACGCGATGGAAATATTTACGCCAAATCATCAGCAGATTATCGCTCGGTTGGCTCCCTGCCGATTAGCGATTCTAATAACACAATGATTTGCATCTAACTTTGCCATTATTTGACATCCGATCGAGCTGAAATAAACGCCAATATTTTTTAAATGTACACATTCTAGCGACATTTTCAATTAAAAAAATGGGGGTTGTAGCATTAAATTCCGCGTTTCAAGTCTACTGTCCAAATTTTGTCGAAATCCGACTGCGCGTGTGGATTATTTGTATTAGAAAAACAGAAAGACGGTACAAACATATATCCAAATATATTCTTCAAATTATAGTATAGATTGTACAGAATCAAATTATTAGTTCTGTCATATTCGATCAAAATGGCCCTTTACCTGGAAATAATTCCCGTAAAGCGAAAACTTTACTCGTGTATAGTTCTAGCACCCAGTCTTTGAAGTCACATGATTTTGGCTATTTTTAACCACCCCCCCATCGTCACATAACTTTTACACCTTGTCTTTTATCTAAATGTTAAAAAACAAAAATCTAATGTTTTTTTATATTTATACCTAAATCCCCGATCCTTAAAATTGTGTTTTCAAATGCGTTTATATTTTTTATTTACTTTGCGACGTTACATTTTCTCTGATTCCCCTCCCAAATTATAAAATAGACAAACAAGTATATTAAAAAATTGTAGAAAATTTGTAACAAAAAATGAATGCGGACAGCATTCTAAGGGTCGTATGCATGAGATTTCCAAATACTTTATAGGCTATATACTGCTCATTTGTATGCATGAGTGTAAATGTAATTCGTTATTTAGCGACGTCACGATGTGACGTCATAATGTGTCATGGTGTCCAAATAATTGCAAACTTCAAATTCAATTCCCCGACCATTAATTTAAAAGTTTGAAATTGTAAATGTGTCTGAAAGTGTGCGAACGGTACCATATAAATTTAATAATTATACATGAATAATTATTATGAACTTTAAAAATAATTTATCAGTTATTTTATCACATTTATTTTATAATTCTACTGCACGAAAGGATACAGTATTGCCAGTAAACATTTCCATTTGGTGGGAATACATACATATTATGACTAACTTCACTTCAATCACTTCATGAGTGACTTCGAGATGTCAAAACGGAATAAAAATAAATGACAGAAATGCAAATGGATTATGATAATAATATGTAATGATCTTTGTATAATATTATCATTTATACCAATCACCGTATGACACTATTTATGTTACCAGTGTATTTGAGACTTGTGCCCTGTTTATTACAGTTATCTTACAATAATTAACTAGGTAGGTAGGTTCCATAATATTACAACAGGAAGGTACATATCTTTGCGGTCGTTTAGCGGAGGAATTTTATCGTAATCTTACGTAAATCCATCTATCTCTCCATGAGAAATACTACATTTTGTACCTAAGCGAAATACGAGGCATTGTATCAGTTACCTACTATCTAGATTATAGACTATCGATCAAAATTATACGTATTTTGTAAACAGTACGACTAGGAACTGTTTTTAAAGTTCGCAAATGTTTTACAGAGTCTACAAAATGAACGAGGGCCTCAAGCAAACGTTTGTTGTAATGAATGCATTATTAAAATGACATTTGAAAGTGACAGATGAAGCAGCCATTTTGAACGACGTGTGGCGTCAGATTGCTTACGCCACAAACAGTGCTATACGCTATATGGTGGAACATCGGTTAAAAAGCTTATAAAGAATTTGGTAATCTCATACATACGGTCCTAAGTCTACTTAATTGCGTAGATACGTCACCGTCTTTGATATACACACCCTGGTAAAGTACCTATACGCTTTATAACTTTGCACTTTTACTACACTGATACGCCTCTTTGCCTGATTACCTCGCATAGAATTAGATCATTTGATATTTACTTGTATTAATATATGTAGTAATAAATAAAAACATAGATAATCTATGTAAAAGTATAAAATATTTTAATAATATATTACACGATTATAATACTAGAGCCGGAGTGTAAAGTTATAAACTGGCAACTTTACGTAAAGTTGTCGAAACTATCGATGACACCAATAATTGATTAAAACGACTAAATCAAATTCTGAAATTATGTGATCAACATAATATTATTATTTCGTGAATGTGTTAACATTTATTTGACTAAATAAACAGTCAAAGTGTTAAGACGTCCATATTTCAAAACACTCAAAGTTAATCGTTTGCATGACGTCATTGTTACTGGATCATTTTCTTTAATACTCAATTTCCATCTGGTGTATAACGTTATTTGGTCAAACAATACTTTACAGATCCGACGTGAGAAATATTTGGGCCCATTTCTTTTATTTTTATGTTCATGACTAAGCAAGTAAAATTAATATTTTTTTAACAAATAAATACATCCAAAGATATTATTATCATACAAGTTATAGTATAATTTTATTGACTACTGATTTTTACACATTTTACCCAAAATTCTATTCAAGTTATTACCACTTCCACTGAATAATAATGCCATTCAAAAAATAAATTTTAAATAATAATTTTAAAATTTACTAATTATATTAAATCTCAACACTGTTCCCAGAATAACACAGAGAACTGTCAATAATTCCCCTGATCATGTCTTATTCTAATAAGATCATATGGGCTTCCACGGAATGGAGGCTTGTATTAACAGTTGTTATGTTCAAAATGAACATAACTAACATTCATACCTCTGGCAACCCCGACGATGATCTATGGTAACGTCGATGGAGCAACGCGATTAATAACAGATGTCGCTGTTGGAATTTCCGGCCGCAACGGAAGTCGCAAGGTGCGAACGCAGCAACAACGCTTTTTGATTCTGTCTGTCATCCAGTATAGTCGTGCTCCGCTTTAGTTTTACCCAACATTTATAATGGACGTCACTTAAAGGAGCACGATTGCGGTCGCAGTGCTGGAGGCCTCTTGTCGTTCCATTTTGGTATTTTAAAACTATTATTATTTGGTTCACTACTCTTTCAATGTTTCTTTTCTAACTTAGCTGCTCGTATTTCTTTTAGTAATTCCAAATTTCAATATCGAGCCGCTTAATAACCTTTTAATGTAATTCTAATTTCTTGCTTTGACGATAATATAGTTTCTGTCAAGTATATAAATTGATCTTTTATTTATTGTTCCCGCTTTATTCCACACTGTTATAAAATTATAATCTTTCACGGTTTCAAGATCGTGTGGCGCCCAGGACATTATTATTTACATCTTAAACCATAGATTGCACGCGCATTCAGCCGTGTAATGCCTACTTGTTTTCTAATTTAATTTTACAGTTGTCAGTTGCGAGGTTGCGGAAGTAATTATTGTTCAGCTTGAAAGGGATGCAGGTAATCCACGGCCCTTCCTTGTTTGCTTATGTCTCATGTTCTCTTTAACTTTACATTTTATACTATATATTCCATTCTATCTAGAGGCTTTCTCTTTTATTTTGTAGTTGTGACGACAATGATCACAACTACAAAATACTATTATATCACAGTTTTTGTTTTTACGATAAATGGATGTCAGCCACTTGCGCAACCTATTAGGTCCATACTCTGACTCACACACAACGTCTATTCAATTCTAAGCTATCCTAAACGCCAATTTTTCGAAATACGCTTTTTTACATCAATCGATTCTCTATAAAATTTCCGACATTTCTGTATAAACCTAAATGCATATGATTATATTGAATTTAAGAAACAATTATTTTCATGCCACTTCTTAAGTATCCTAAGTGACATTATTTGCCAATGTATTGAATTTTTCATAAATTTGAAATTGGAAAATATTCCCCAAAATTTATTGCAATTTGAAACACAAAAAATGATTTTTTAATATTTTGATATTACAGAACTAAATCGAATTAAGTATAGGTTCATAATTTTTAAATTTCGCTTTTCTGCACATTTTATGATTAAGATTTTATGATAGTTTAGAATTGAATAGACGACAAATTGAAAAACAAAATGTGTACTTGCCAGATCCAGGATTCGAACCTGAAAACCCCACGATGCTACAGGTCGACGTTTAAGCCGCACGCCCATCGTGGATAAACAGTAATTCATTATTTATTTCGGTTATATTTACGTTTTAACATACTTACTTCTTTGTTGACTATACCCGATACTAAAAAGATCATAATATGGGCCTCCACAGAGTTAAGGTTTGTATTAAGGCCGTACATCAGTTGAGGCACGGTCTAAAAAGATCGTTGCTAGGCGATGCGCGGATTGCGGGTCGCGGGTGCAAATGACGCCTGTCAAACGAAATATTATTTGTCATATAAATCCAACATACGTCAATTTTATGTTCTGTTTATTGTTCTATTAGTAACAATAATAATATATTCATTGACATGTTTTCTTGTTAAAGTAAATGGGTAACGTTTTTAGTCATTTTTACACGATTTAAGAATTAATTGGCCCGTCGCCATCACAAAGCAAAGTGACGTGATTCTAGCTCGACGTTCTCTCACTGAATGCGAGCGAGTCCAAAATTTCGTCCTACAGTTAAAAATTATTTGCCGTTTCACTGATGCGTCACCTTAACAGATATTTGTTTTTAAGAGAAATGAATGTTTGTGATAGACTTTTCCACTCATCCAGTTTTAACTTATTTTATGCGATGCAGTGGTCTTCCATATATGACGTCACTAGATTTTCAGTATTTCCCTCATCATCACCACCATCGTCATAATTAAGTCTCCGTCTAAATTATGTTACATTTAGAACGCCACTAATTTGTTAAAATACAAATTAATTGTTGATCGATAACAGTTCTCATGGAATACGTCATCTGACGTTACATGTTATACAACTCCATCTTAATACCTTCATGACAAATCATAACCTTGTATCAGACTCTCTCTCCTATCATTAGGACATAACGTCTATATACGATCTTTAGAAGAATTTAGTGTATTAAAGACTTAAGCGCAATGGCTACACTAAATCATTGCCCCCACAAGGAGGGAGCTGTCAGAGCCCGGGCTCAAAAGGGGCCCGGCGTGGCCGGTTAAGTGAGATATACATACACCACAAATTTGGATTAATAGTAAAAAAAGTCGCCTGCGGCGCTATTATATATAAACACCATTTACATTATGTGCAATGCAATTTGATGTGATATGAAGATTGATATAGCTAAATGATAATTCATGTGTAGAATTGTTTTCATGTGTTTCCTGACTATAAACATGACTATTTATTCGATATGTCAAAGGGTCACATGTTACTTGAAGCTGAGTGCCGACAACTCAATAAATGAACTGGATTTATTAAAAAATACAAAAATCGCTAAGAATACACGAAAAATCCTTAATTTGACCTCAAAGAACCCTAAGGTTTTGCGGAATACCATTTGGGGAAACACTAATATAAAAAATCACACTATCCTTCACCTTACCGATAGGTAGGGGGGGAACCAATCATTCTGGTCTGGGGGCCCACTTCCGGATGTGGGGGCCATGCAATAAATACAAATTAAACATTATTAAACATTTTTGTGATAATTGATGTAAAATTCCTTACGTAGGTAATAATAATATATAAGTATTTCCTATGAAATCATACTGTTATTACTATTATTATTATACTACTAGCTGAGCCAGCTGGCTCTCGCCAGTCTGTCTCGTTAGGTCTTGCAGACAGCTTTTCGTCATAGTGACTTGGTGTTGGATTTTAATATAATAATTGTAATAACAATTCGTATTAATTTCTTTTATTGTTTGCAATGGCAACTTTGTTAGTTTAATATGACTATCTGATCTATGGAAATTAGTAGCCTAGGTAATTATTCAATAAAAAACCTCAAGCCACAAAGTATTTTAAAAAAATCAAATTTGGAATATCACGTTATCTATGAAATGGCCGTCAGTGGCGTACCCCGCTGTCAAAAGATATTATACGTAGTAAATTGTACCAAGATTATGGCTTTTTCACCGGAAAAAAGTGCGCTAATGCCTACATTACGATATTTGAATAAAAATAATCGAATCCGTTTGTCAAATAAAGGATTAGAAGGTCTTAAGCGACGAAGACGTCATTCTGTGAGGCGTAAACAGTAAATATGGTGATTGTATACGGTGTGTCAGAAAATATCGGATATAAACGTCACGTACATGTAAAATCATGGAAAATTTCTGAAATGTGTTCAATTCAATCGGTAGATGAATCGGTAGCGCACATTTCGAAGTGAAGATGTAAAAATAACAATAAAATGTCGCTTAAATGAGCCGTTGGTGCATTTTCCAAAATCTCTTAGGATAATAATATATAGGAGATTATTATGTTGTCATATTGATACATATTATTAATAATAGCATGTAAGCGCCCACGCCAGTGTTCTAGTCACTTGCTTGTTTTGCCTAATATACCAATGCGGTTCTGTCGGTACATATTAATTATATCAACTTGTGCACGCGTAGGTGGGTGTGACGACTGTTGTTTCGACTATATTTAGAAAGTAAATTTCTGCATATGCGGAAGATATCACGGGAAAAATCATGTATTTTGTGATAATTCTATATTGCAACATTCAGATGCATGGAAAACGCAGTGATAATAATTATCACCGATTTTAAGTTTTAAGCTTGAAAATATTTGCTGATTGAATCAATCGGGACAGGGGCTATTGCAAAAACATTAGTTTACTTAGCGTTTAAAAACTAACAAACAATATCTACACATTGTATGCTTAGTACAATGAAAACAAATACGTTTGACTGTCAAAATTTGGTGTGCGCTATTTATGTCGGATCTTAACAGCCTACCTCCACCCTTCGCCACTGCTATCTAGCTGTGTTACTACACATAATATATTATTTATTTATTTATTTAAGAATACAAAACATTGTGGACATAACAAATCTAAATTCAAGACGCACACAACATGAGATTTACATTATAACAAATATTACAATATAGAATATAATAATAATAATAATAATAACAGAAAAACAAAACATACTTAAGTACAATTTATTTTATACAGAAAAATATAATTTTGAAAACAAAAAAACATACAATTTTACACAGAAAAATAAAGTTTCAAAACCAAAATGCAAAGTAGGTACATCACTGAAAATGTCTGTCTTTAGGGAGCGCATTTACTAATCTTGCACCCCTCGCTAATGGTGCCTGATAGGCTTGACACGAGGAAACGGTTCCGATCCAGAATAAATCATGGCTGCGACCACGTAGGTAATTGGCACGCGCAAGTAAATTCAAATTTATTAGGACACCAGGATTGGAAACCGTCCCTCGCGCTAACAAGCAAAAGTGTTTCAAGAGAAGAAGAGACCGACGAGATTCAAAAGAGTGAAAGTAAGCATGCCTTGTAGAAAGGAAGTCGGAAAATAAACATCTGACGAATTATTGAAAGGAAAATAGTTAAATGTCTTAAAATAAAGACATCGAAGAAATTTCTTCTCGACTTTTCTAAAATAAGCTTATAGGAAACCTCATAAGGACACCAGATAATCGACCCATATTCAAGAATGCTACACACTAATGCGACATAGAGTGTACGTAATACATTTGGATTCTTGAATGGTTTGGATTGTCGCATGATGAATCCTAGACGCTTACTCGCACGTAGAGCCGTAGAAGTTATATGCGAGTGAAAAGATAATGAAGAATCAAAAATTATCGCAAGATCTTTTGCCTCTGATTGACGCTTTAATGAACTTTTTGACATAATATAATTATATTTAATCGGGGTTCTCGACCTAGAAAAAGTAATACAAAAACATTTGTCAGTATTAAATTCTAATTTATTCTTTATTGACCAACTTTCAAGTGAACAAAGATTTCGCTGTAATATGCAACAGTCAAACTCATTGCAAATTGGTGTATTATTATAAACTCTTGTACACAGCTAAGCTTCACCAATATTACTTAGTTACTTTTTCATATTTATTATATTGTAAATGATTCTAATATCATTCAACTCAGCTCTCTCTCCGAGTTGTTTCACTGCGGATTTAACTCGCATGAGTTAAATCCCTTTTATTTACACCATGTAATTATACTTTGAAATTAATTGACGAATAAACAATACTGAAGATTATCATCCACAAAGTCTTATTACCGACTTACACCTTCCACTGGACCACGTGAAGCAATTTAATTTATAAGAGGTAAGAGAACAGAACAGATCCACTCGATCACTGTGAAGATTCATGGTTCTGCACAGTCTGGGCCTTGGATATAACTATAACTAATATGACATGATATAAATAATATGACAAAGCTACATCTATCTGGGACCACAATTGTCTATAGATGGATGTATATTTGATGAAATTATTCACAGAGTAAAGCTAGGCTGGAGTGCTTTTGGCCGCCTGAATAATGTCTTCAAAAGTGACCTTCCACTGTGCCTAAAGCGCAAAGTTTTCAACCAATGTATGCTTCCCGTGATCACATATGCGTGTGAAACATGGACCCTAAGTAAAATAGAGATACAGAAACTTAAGAGTAGCACAACGTGGTATGGAGAGGTGCATGCTGGGCATAACGCGAAAGGGCAAGAAGAGGAATGAGTGGATAAGGAAGCAGACAAGGGTTTGCGATGTAATAGAGATTATTAAATGCTTTAAATGGAGATGGGCTAGACACATAGCTCGAAGAAGAGACAATCGTTTGACAAATCTAGTTATCCAGTGGTATCCAAGAAGTACAAAACGTCCGCAAGGTAGACTTAGAGGCCGCTGGATCGATGAAATGATAAAGTTTTGCGGAAGTTCGTGGCAACGCAATGCACAGGACCGAGAAAAATGGAAGCAGCTTGAAGAGGCCTTCATCCAGCGGTGGATAGATTCAGGCTGGTGATGATGATGACGAATATGACATGATAACGATTTATACATAAAACAAATACATATGGCTGTAAGTTATAATCGATGTGTAATTATGATGCCAATTTACGTAATTCTAAAAGCAACATAATGTGACAAAAATGACGCAAAAACTAACGCGATTGCGATTATCAGTTGATAGTGAAAAAATTACACAAACATGACATATTCAGTATAATTTGTATATTTCCAACAAATAATATTATGTAAACATATTGATAAAACTGTATGAATGAAGTGTGAATATATTATTATAATACAATAATACGTATAGTGTACATCATTCATTACTGTCTTGTCTACACGCAGTAGTCGATCAATGAATATTAGGTATAATAATTGAGAGGGTCACACACAGGGGGGGGGGGGTAACAGGCCTCTAACTTGGGGGCCTGGACTTACGGGGGGCCCGGCGTTAGAGATCGACCAGCCAAGTGAGATAAACACACATCACAAACATGCAATAATAGTAAAAAAAAATGGCGATGTTTCACTTCAAGCATGCTAACATTTGATAATATGTGGTTTTGCCATACTTATATTTATGATTATTGTCGATATTTGACATGTCCATAATTGTGCATATCAACATAAAAGTGTGTGTATTAAAAATACAAAAATCGCTAAAAATACCCTTAATTTTAGCTCAAACACCATTATTTGGAATATGCAACTGTAGATCATCAAATTGCCTTTAACCTTAGTGATAAGTAGGGGGCCTGGCAAAGATCCTAGCCTGGGGGCTCACTTCGGGATGTGGGGGCCATGATCTAGGTACAGACGGAGGTCCATCTTTTCTCACACCGTGCGCATGAAAAAGATGGGGTATAATGTCTTTAACTGACTGGCTGACAGGTTTTGTCAGTTTAACAACAGTTGCCTAAATTGGCAGAACGGCTAGCCGCGCTAATAAATAATCTACAAAATAAACTTAGTGTTCCGTTAAAATTTCCGGGTTTGCGAAGTGTTCCATTGCAGAAAAAAAATTGGGAAACCCTGTTTTAGACAATAACTAAGATACAATGATTGAATGCATTTGATGCGTCCTTCTGTAAGGTTGAGATAAAACTGAATTGAAAATCTATTTTGATTCTATGTAAAACAAACTTTATTAATATTAAGCATGGCATTCTCAGATGTTTAGTTTGATAAAAAAGTGGATATATAACAATATCCTTTAGAAAGAAGGTTTGAAACAATAAGCGATAAAGATCCATTAAATTCCAGACGTTTATATTGATAAGAAAAATGGCGCGATAAAGCAAATCTTTATCAAATGCACACCAGACATTCATTATGCTGGTTATTAATACTTGATAAGAATACTAAGATAGACTCAAACTCTGGGAATAACACACTACCCATCATGGCCCCCACATCCTGAAGTGGGCCCCCCAACCTATCGATAAGATATTCCGCGGAACTCCAGCGTTCCGCGTAAAATAAAGGGTATTCCGTGTATTTTTTTAGCGATTTTTCGTATTTTTAAATAAATCAGCTTGAATTGTCTGCACTCTGCATCATATTATGAAGCACTGAGCGCGACCCTCTTTTGTGATAGCCAAGTTACATCTGACCCTTCGCCATGTTGGATAAATAGTCATTTTCATTAGTCAGGAGACACTGAAAATAATTATAAAATAAAATTTTACTAGTCTCACTACTAGTGCGTTTATCTCATTTAACTAGTTGATCTGCCACGTCGGGACCCTCCTGAGCCCGGGCCCCCATTCTAGAGCCCTGTCAGCCCCCCTTTGTGGGGGCCATGCTGCCCATAGTACCTATCTACAGTAAAAAAAGTAGTCTTATTTCAATGAAAACGAATACGTATGACTAACAAAGTGTAATGTGCACTATTTATGGATCTTACCAACCTACCTCCACCCTTCGCTACTGATATATATAATATTACATTCTAATAAAGCCAGTTTAAATATAAAAGGTGTTTATATTATGAAGTTCATTGGTTATGAATCGTTTCTTCCCCTTCCCAACAGGCAGTTACATTATTTATTTTATAGTAAACAAATCTTTTCTATCACCTCGTAGTATTACGCTAACGCGATTCCAATAATGCTTATCGTATACATAAATAACGAGGAAATAATTATTGTCAACTATTTATGTCACCTGTATCAAACTTGGAAGTATCCCGTATATATTATTATGTGATAGTTCTGCATTTGATGCCAAACAACTCACATCTACCTACAGTACGTTATCCTTGTTGTTACCCTGTTATCTCTCTTATTGAGCCTATATAAAAAAATTCTAGACCTTTTATTTTATTTGTACAAATATAGAATATTCCATTGTCATGAAATGCGATCGTGAAATTTATATTAAAAACGCGATAATTCTAAATATAGCATTCTAATTACTATTTTATTTAAATGCGGTGCGAGTAAAATCCATTAATAACAAAAGATAAACAGTGATATTTATAATAAATACATTTATTGTGGACACTGGCTTATCAATAATGTACTACAATATATATATTATATTGTTAAATTTATTACTTATTATAATGGAAATATATCAAATCTTATTTTGGATACGTAAATCATTTAAATGTATATAATTTTTGTGGCTATATATGAGTGAATGAATAGGGGAAAGTGTTGTACATTGGGACATTTTTAATTTTTTAATTATAGTACAGTCATCTTTTGTTCGAATAAGAAAATATTGGTACTGTTCGGTTATACGGAATACAGCGGAAAACGCATTTTGAAAATAGTCGATAAACTGGATTATTTGTTAGTTTGGGTTAGCTTAGGTTAGGTTAGGTTGGGTTAGGTTGGGTTAGGTTTGGTTAGGTTAACCTAACAAATAATCTAGTTTATCGGCTATTTTCAAAATGCGTTTTCCGCTGTATTCCGTATAACCGAACGGTACCAAAATATTTTAGCCAAGCATAGGCAGTAACTGTGTGTAGCTTTTAGCTAACAATCATTAAATGATAGCATATTGTATTGATGATAGCATAAATTTTATGCTATCATCAATACATACATACGTCACTATCATGATCCCCACAAGGAGAGGGGCTGACAAGGCTCTAGCCTGGGGGCCCGGCGTGGCGGATCGACCAGCCAAGTGAGATAAACACACAAAAAATTGCACCAATAGTGAAAAAATGTCGCCCGCGGCGCTATTTTACTTCAAACATTTAAAAATATGTGGTTGTACTTATTTTTGATTATTGATGGTCGATATTCGACAACTCCATAATTCAAGGTGTATTAAAAGATACAAAAATCGCTGTAAAATACCATCAATTTTACCTCGAACACTATTTGGAATACACTGTAGATCGTCACACTGCTTTTAACCTTAGCGATAGGTAGGGGGGCGCTTCAAGATGTGAGGGCCATACTACTCACCGTTAAACCAGTTGGTTATTTTTGTCCCAAGGTACAGCCACAGCCACAAGTTATACCTTGGGACAATTAATAATGGTTCTACCTTGGAACATAGTGGTATATATAAATATTGTAGTTTGTATGATGATAAAATGAGTAATAAATGTTTTTTTATTAGATAGTAGATAAATGTTACATTTTTTATTGCATCTAGTTTATTTTAAAATATGATCATGTGGGAACACAATATTGAAGGAATGAAATCCGTGGCGTATTGCTGGAGTTGGCAGCACTTTCACTGTAACTATACCACTGTGACCAACGATGACGTTGACATTGGGGAATACAGAATGAGACCTTTTCTTTCTTAGGAGTTTTACAGTACATTGGGGTATGTCCCAAAGTAAAACCAGTATAGCGTCTCAAGGTACAACCAACCATACATTTGACAAAGTAAATTTTCTAATCAACAAACTGTCCGACAACAATAAATCGGCGATAACAGGAAGTCGCTGTAGTCGCATATAGAAGACTTCTCAGTTACGTACCTGTCATAGCGGCAACGCGTGCTAGAGGCGTGTTTAAATAATGTATCGGCTCTCCTTTAAGATGCGACTCTTTTTTTTTCTTTGCAATAAAATTAACCAAAAGTTTACAAACAATAATTCTACCATCACTCCTGATCGTTTTAGACATATTTGTATAGTCAGTCAAATTACGTAAATTGATAGATTCGTACACGACGGTAGCGTAAAATGAAATGATACATTTGGGGACGTTTCTCATTTGAAAACGGAAGTGGGATTAGCTGTACTGGAGGGGATTGTTGTTTCGCAGTTTTAACACGAGGACAAGAAGATCTTGTTCAGCGTGGATCAAAATTGAGCTTTTATAGTATTTTCAGAGCATAACCCTGGACATTCCTTAAACGTTGTAGATAATCTATTTATATAATTTTGAAGCCTTATTATCCTTTATATTTATTTTAAACATTAAAATTTTTGTTTACGTACATATACATATATACCCTGGTTCACACGAGAGGTTGCTTTGCTGATCAATATACATTTTCCAATAACAATAAAACTATTATAGCTGTTGAAATGAAAATAATTTTGATAGCAGTAAAAGTCAAACAAAAGAACACCAACATGAAATTAAATCCAAATCTGTGGCAAACATTCAAAATTGGAGGGAACAAAATAAAAAAATTTGTGGTTTATATTATAATTTATTTGTCTTGAATTGTCTGGTTACGCATGAGAGAAAATATATGACAATATGTAGGAGATTGAGATATATGGAGAAGACTTATTAAACGTCCACATCATGGTCCCCACGAGGGGGGACTGCCAGGGCTCTAAGTTTAGTGAAATAAACACATCACAAATTTGCCTTAACGGCCCATGTGCGCCACGTAGTCAAAGTGGTGATTTTATGGTATTTTCAGAGCAAAAGCCTGGACATTCCTTAAACGTTGTAGATAATCTATTTATATAATTTTGAAGCCTTATTATCCTTCATATTTATTTTAAACATTTGATGACTGCATAAAGTATGTTTATTACATAAAATAGTATTCTTTTAATCCTCTCGCTCTAATGTCTTAGAATATAATCATATTTCAGTACATAAATGTGCAGTGAAGTTAAGATTTTTTAGTTTTATTAATTTTTAAACGCATTTATAAAACCATTAGTAAAATTAATGTTAGCATTATATAGTGATAAAAAATATATTTTATAATCTTTGTGCTCCCAAATTTGACAAGAATTAGGCATTTTATTATTCAAAAAATGAGCATGATTAACACATTTGAAGATAATTCTAAAGATACTAATTATAAGCTATGTCTTTGACCATTCAAATGTGATAAACATCCAACGAATAATGATTGCGTTATAATAATTATTGACCTATGAATAAGGTAGTATTTTTTTGAAATACGCCATTTCTATTGGCATTTCCCAGTGATTAACCTACAACATACGGCCCTAGCCATAAATTTTCAAACGATAAATAAAGTAGGGAGTAATATCATGGTAACGCGCGTGTTTGAACATGTACCGTTTAAAAAAAATCGGTTAGATATATGTTCAAACACGCGCGTTAACATGATCTTACTCCCTTACATAAGAAAATATTGATAATTATAATTATGCTTTCCTTGCTTTTATTCGTTTCGGAAATGATAGCTAAATTTTACTTTGAAGGTAGAACAAAAGTAAATTGAGGCTTGACGCTTCAAAGAATAGCTGAAACTAAAATGACTAAGCGAACAAAAATAAAGAACTTAGTTGCCAACATAATGTGTAGTTTTCTAATTATAGTGTATTGTGTATTATCAGTTGTTTAATTACTAGTAAGTTAATTTAATAGTAGGCTGTTAAAATCTGACATAAATAGTACACACTAAAATTTGACAGTTATACGCATTTGTTTTCATTGAACTAAGACTACAATGTGTAGATATGCTTGTTAGTTATTAAAATTCCATTAAACCCTGCTTAATCCAAGCCATAGTAGATAATCACAGAACATCACGATAGACTATATTCAATACGCCGCATCTTGATGCAAGGTTTTTAATGTGTGAGTATCCTATGAAAAATGAAGCACGCATTATGCACGTGCAATAGTGTGTCTAATATGCCAACATTAAATGAGCGTAGATGCATAAACCGAGAGCAGTTTTCAGTATTCGACGTAAAACGTATTCTTGACACGTGTGTAAGTTTAACCCGGATTCTTCCTTACTCGAGTCGGTTATATGCTATCGCCTTACCCGTTATGTATTTCAGTTTTCATTATTTCTGAGTTCCCTGTAGATATTAATAAAAAAAATATTCGTTTATTCATAAAATACCGAAAACTATCCCATTAAACCATACATAATTTTTGATATTTTATAGATATAAGAATATTTTTATCGATTATGCTTTGGTTCGGCAGGACTTTAATGGATTTAAAAAAAAACTAACCTTCAACATGTGTAATATGTTTTCTTAATTCAACGGAAACAAGTATGGCTGAAAAAGTGTGCACTATTTTGGTCGGATCGCCCATAATATACCTAAACTATTATGGTTTGGTTTAGACATGGCTTAATTGAATTTTAAAAACTAGCCAGCACCATCTGCAAACTGTATTATTAGTTCAATGAAAGAAACATATGTATGACTGAAAAGTTTAGTGTGCATTATTTATGTCAAATCTTAACAGCCTACCTCCACCCCTCGTCACTGCTTTCAGCTACTTATGTATGCATTGGAGAGTCGTCATGATTATTATTGATCAATCGAGTGCAAAAGTCGTTAATATAAAACCATGACAATAATAGATGTCGATGTTACGACTGTAGATAAAACAGATCGCTGCTTATTCAGCAATTAAATCATTCCAAAGTGGGCGTTGAAAGGATCAAAGGTGGCATTGGCCAGTAGTAAGGTGTTGATGGACAAATGAATAATACTAAATATTTAACATTGATTGGAATATTCTGCATATGTTCTGAATATGTTACGTCGAATGTGCGAAATTGACTATTACATGAAATGGGCAAAATATCTGCAAACTGCGTGAATTCGGCAGTAATTTTTCTGCTTAGTTCATGCATTGGGCAAATTAGATAGTAGCGCTACGGTGGTGTTTTTTGCAACTAAACCAAATGAGTGTCAAATGTTCATGCATTGGTCAAAATTGATGGTCGCGCTCCGGTGGTGTTTTTTGCAACTAATGAAACTAACCAAATGCGTCAAATGTCATTGATTATATAAAAATATACCAATCAATAACTACAATGACGTTCATATCCATTTACTGTGCCCAAAAAAAAACTATAACTATAATAAATGATAACGGAAGAATTTTATTAAAAGGTATTTTAGGTCGATTGTTTGTTTGTGAAAGTATGATTTGATAGTTTGTTGACACTTGTTATCTAACCTCAAAATGGACATTCAGTTGAATTCAGAATTATAAAACCTAACCTAACCTAACCTAATAATGATAATATTATATTATGTTTAATATAACTAATAAAACCATCCGTATTAAATTTACTTTTTCTACTGTCATGTTGACAGTTTAAGAATTCCATATCCTGGCGAATTCGCCGAATTCACGCACTCGGCAGATAATTTACCTAATTCATGAATAAGGCAACGGGTTTGACTATTACATGAATTAGGCAAAATTTTGCCCATTTCATGTAATAGCCAATTTCGCACATTCGGCGTAACACATACACAAATATTATATTCAGATTAAAAAGAGGTTTTATATTGAATTTGTCAATTACAGTTAATGTCTGAGATTTAAATAACATTGATGCTACAATAGATTATTTATCGTTATTAGAGAATAAATAATTTATAACTAAATGATTTATGTAAATGCTGTAGACGTAATTCAGAACCTGTTGATTAGTCTGTGCAATATTAATTAATGATAAATAGACTGAAGTTAAATTTATTTATGAACACATTATTTAAGCTTATAAAATCCTTTAAGTTCATTAAAGCGTCAATCTGAGGCGAAAGATCTTGGGATAATTTTTGATTCTTCATTATCTTTCCACTCGCATATAACTTCTACGGCTCTACGTGCGAGTAAGCTTCTAGGATTCATCATGCGACAATCCAAACCATTCAAGAATCCAAATGTCTTACGGACACCCTACGTCTCATTAGTGCGTGGCATTCTTGAATATGGGTCTATTATCTGGTGTCCTTATGAGGTTTCCTATAAGCTTATTTTAGAACGCGTCCAGATGAAATTTCTTCGATGTCTTTATTTTAAGACATTTAACTATTTTTCTTTCAATAATTTGTCAAATGATTATTTTCCGACTGCCTTTCTGCAAGGCATGCTTACTTTTTACTCTCTTGAATCTCGTCGGCCTCTTCTTCTCTTGAAACACTTTTGCTTGTTAGCGCGAGGGATGGTGTCCAATCCTGGTGTCCTAATAAATTTGAATTTACATGCGCCTGCAAATTACCTACGTGGTCGCAGCCATGATTTATTCTGGATCGGAACCGTTTCCTCGTGTCAAGCCTATCAGGCACCATTAGCGAGGGGTGCAAGGTTAGTAAAT
The DNA here is from genome assembly GCF_057557595.1 of Rhyacophila brunnea. NCBI lineage: Eukaryota > Metazoa > Arthropoda > Insecta > Trichoptera > Rhyacophilidae > Rhyacophila > Rhyacophila brunnea. The sequence goes on along the minus strand of NW_028232904.1, from coordinate 8,103,684 downwards.
GCGCTCTCTAAAGACATAGACATTTTCGGTCATATACTTTGCATTTTGTTTTTGAAACTTTATTTTCTGTGTAAAATTGTATGTTTTTTGTTTTCAAAATTTTATTTTTCTGTATAAAATTGTACTTAAGTATGTTTTGATTTAATTTGTTATTCTGTTATTATTATTATTATTATATTCTATATTGTAATATTTGTTATAATGTACAGCTCATGTTGTGTACGTCTTTAATTTAGATTTGTTATATCCACAATGTTTTGTATTCTTAAATAAATAAATTATATTATATTATATAATAAGTGCATCCTCAGGGAACACAGCAATAATATGTACCAACTTAAATACCTAACGGGTATGGAGTGGCCATAGTGGCCACGGTGGCCGCGTGGCTTAAGCGTTGGACTATAACGCCGTGGGTCCCAGGTTCGAATCCTGGGTCTGGCAAGTACACATATTGTTTTTCAATTTGTGTGTGTCAGGTTATGGACCTAATAGGTTTAGCAAGTGGCTGACATCCATTTCTCATAAAAAACAAAATCTGTCAATACAAACCTCTACTCTGTGGATGCCCATATGATCCTATTAGGATCGGACATGGTCGAAAAAAAAATGGAGTAACAAGCAATCGATCTCGAGTGTGGAAGAATATGGGATAAACTTAAACACGTCTCAAGAATACGTAATTTTAAGCTTATCCTTCGTTTTGACAACTGCTCTCGGTTTATGCACAGACGCTTATTTAATATTGGTGTATTTTAAGATTTCAACACACACTATTGCACGTATACAATGTGTGTTTCATTTTTGTAGGACACTCACACATTTTAAACCCTGCTTCAAAATGTAGTGTATTTGGGAAAAGCCTATCTGAATTATAGTTATTAATCTGTTCTGTGTGCATCCTGCATTTGTTTTTTTATAGTATTTATTATATTTGACGTCCACGGTGGCCGCGTGGCTTAAGCATTAGACTATAACGCCGTGGGTCCCAGTTTCGAATCCTGGGTCTGGCAAGTACACATATTGTTTTTCAAATTGTGTGTGTCAGGATATGGACCTAATAGGTTGAGCAAGTGGCTGACATCCATTTCTCGTAAAAAACAAAATCTGTCAATACAAACCTTTCCCCGTCGGGTTGGCTTACTTTTTTTCAAAAAAGATTTTTTTCTATTGGTTATAATATATTCTCTCAGAAAGTGTTTTTCAAAATTATATATGTTCAATAATCAGAATGATATATTCTTAAATCTTGTGAATTATTCGTTGAATAAAAGAAATAGTTAATTATAAATTATTAGCAAGTGCAAGTAGTTACATCTAAAAAATATTGGAGAAATTCCACGACGTCGGTTAGTAATCAAAGTAATAGTAAATAGTTACCTACTTTGATTTAGGAAACAAAAATCGATTGCCAAAGTAGCTTGATTTGGAAGAGCATTGATGAGTAGTTAAAATTTGTCGCAATTAGTATGTCACCTCGTAGCATAGTAGTAATGCACGGATCAGGGCGTAAACCTGGGAGATACGGAGTTCGATTCCCCGTCGGGTTGGCTTACTTTTTTTCAAAAAAGATTTTTTCTTTTGGTTATAATACATTCTCTCAGAAAGTGTTTTTCAAAATTATATATGTACAAACCTCTAATCTGTGGATGCCCATATGATCATATTAGGATCGGACATGGTCAAAAAAAAGAAAAAAAAATATTATATTTTCAATTTTGAAAACATTATTAAATTAAATTAGTATTTATTACTGTGCGCGATTTTATCTGTGCGGAACTTTTGTGCGGAATTTAATGTGCGGAATAATTACCGAACCAGTAAAACTTCTAGCACAACATCAGATTCCGCCAAATTATTTGTTAAGAAGTCAAATTTGACTGAATTAATTAATAGTGAGGAATCTAGAACGTATGAACAATTTCATCATTGACTGTTACCTCATTTTCATAAATAGTTATTAATATTATATTTAACATACCTACATAATTTGAAGCCTACCTTCTTAAGAAACATATTTTTTAATTGCATATTGACTTATTTACATAATCACTTGATTATATATTCTATAAAATAATTTATTTTGCCAACGAGAGATGCTGTATGTGTAGGAATGTATTACACAGGTAATTACAAAACAATCTGCAAAGGTTTAAAAAACTGACTTGACGTAAATAAAGGTCGGATTATGTTTCAAATAATTCTCATTTTTTTTCATATGGACTTTACATCACGTAGCCCCGCCCAGTCTATCGAACTGTATGAACTAAGGTAAGCTCCGATCGCAGAGCCTAAAACCAAATATTTGATAATTAGATACTTAAAAAAAATTCTATGGTGTTTAATCGAATATTAATAAATATAGACTGTTTTTAAAAATAAAAAGAACTTTTATCTAATGATTTTTGATGTGTATAAATGTTTTGAAAAAATACGGAAGTAATTTAAACTGAGCGCTTAATTTTATGTCGTCAGTGAGTTTTTGAAGTTTCATTAAATTAGTGTGTCGTTGTCATTAGTGTGTACATATTTATTAGTAGTAATATCGTATTATCTTCTTATTTCTCGTAATATTCATGAAAAAAGTGTGTTCTTTTTATCAGATCTCCACGGCCTACCTCTTTCCAAAAGTCACCCTTCGCCATTGGCATATACCCACTAGACAATTTTTTTTAAAATACCACACACAAGACCAGGTAACTCAGAAATAATAGGAACTGAAATACATAACGGGTAAGGCGATAGCAGGTAACCGACTCGAGTAAGGAAGAATCCGGGTTAAACTCGTGTCAAGAATACATTTTACGTCGAATACTGAAAACTGTTCTCGGTTTATGTATTTACGCTCATTTAATGTTGGTGTATTACACACACTATTGCACGTGCATAATGCGTGCTTAATTTTTTGTAGGACACTCACACATTCAAAACACTGCATCAACATGCGGCGTATTGAATATAGCCTATCGGTATTCTATTTATTATCTGTTCTGCGGACAAGACACTTGACGGGATTTGAACCTCTAACCGCTGGATTCGCGCCAGTATGCTTTTCCATTTAAGCTACGAGCACCCTACTTACGCACGACGTTACATGAAATGCTTATCAAATTGAGTTATAATGTTGGCTAAAAGAAATATTTATATAATTTAAGATGCAAATTGTTTTATTACCACGATTTTCTTAGCTCGTATTCTTGTTTGTCCGGTGGTTGTTTATCCAGTACAAATCTTGTATTCGATTTTTAACTAACTTCCCGACTAGCTAGACATTTGAAACTTTTAGAATATATCAGAACACGATGCCAATGCATTCTTTTAATGTTTTTAGCCATCTTTAAGTAGAATTGAATTCATTTTCAGTTAATTCTGTTTTGTATGAAAAGTTATTTCGGAAGAAATCCGTAAAAAGTAAAATACTATTATTGTTTGCTAAAGGGGTGCTAGCAACTAAATTATTAATATATACGTGCGTTACTATGGAAATCAAAATGACATTTCAGTATTCTATATTTGTGTCGCTACATTTCAAAATCAGCCAAGTCCACCTTTAGGTATTTTTGACTTTTTTATGAATTGCTGAATAACTACTGCTTTCTAACATTTCTGCATTATCAAAATGTGGAATTTATTAATTTTAAATATTCTATACTTGAAATAATATAAACTTTCACCCTTGTGACTATGTATTTGAGAAAACAAAAAGCTGTTTTTCTCCTATTCATCTATTATGGACTTGGCTGATTTTGAAATCTAGCGACACATTTGTTTGTTGCAAAATAGCAAATAAATGATTTGTTGACTATTGCCTTATTTGTCCTAAATTATTAATACATAAAATTGTCAAGTTTATATGATTCAACAGAAAATTTAAAAACGTGGTATATAAAAAGTTATTTTTTTAGTCACAATAATATATTTATTTATGAAAAAAAAATGTTTGAAAGACGGGTAGAGAGTCAAATAAGTTTGGGAAGCTACAGTTAAATTGAATGGTCGATTCGCCTAATAATCGTCATAACTTGCAATAACCTGATTTTGTATTTGTTTGAAATACACCAATAATTTGAGAAATGTGGGGTAGTCCTTTACCATTCTAATGTCGACTATAGGCCGAGAAATCACGTTTTATTTAAATTTATGGCATCGATAAATACCTACGTGTTAATAGTAGTAAATGATATATTTATGAATAACTATATTAACACAAAATTAATATTTTGTATGTGATTATATTCAGCCAATTTTGCTCACTGATAATAATAGCTTCCCCTCAAGAATAATAATAAAATTATGCATGATGGACCATTTCATACATTTGAAAAACTTCAAAGTCAAATTACTCTAAATTAGTATTCTCCAGTTAGTGTTTTTTGCCAGAACACATTTTGTCTTTTTCAGCGGTACTGATTACAGTTATTTAGTGTTTTCTGCCTGGACAAAAATGATATGTTTCCTCTCCACCACCAACCATTTAAGCGTATACCGTGGCATAACGAACTTTAAACTTGCGCTGGTAGCGTCCCAGAAAAAACTTTCCAAGTCTCCGATTGTGTATTACGTGCATTATCTGAATTCTTAAATTAATAATTTGTAAAATGCATTCAATTCAAAGATAGTATCGATAAACATGACAACAAATAAAATATTACTAACTAAAAATGTGTTTACTGCCCTGCAATATACTTTTAAATATTCCTGGGAGCTAATCAACGAGCTTCGAACCTTTAGAAAAGTTAAAACGTTAAACAAGTGGAATATGTATCTATATATTTTTAAATCTGATGGTTAAAACCCAGTAACCTGCTATGTATTCACAAAAAAACCGCTAACCGAATTGAATGCCCTAGCTGCACGGGTCTCAATGTTACTTTTAGAGATTGTCCAGATGACGTGTGTCTCGCCGAGTGCATGTGGACATCTCAATGAGGTCCACCTGTACCTCGACCGCACGCGAGAAGTGACACGAGACGTTTACACGTGGACGGCTCAATGACCTGTAACGCGCGAGTTAATTCGCGTCATCTGGACAAGACATTAGTGTGTGAAATTTAGCATCAATAATGAAATAAATACACTTTTAAATAATATAAACATATATATTTCAATAAAATAAAGTGTGTATTGATTATAATTTATCACGTGATATAAAATAGTATGAATATATTAGTGAATCACTGAGAATTAATAAAAATAAATATATAATTTATAAATAAACTCATACAAAATATTAATTATAATCAGTTGTTTATTATTACTTACGTGTGATACATGTCTCATATACAATATCTAGTCTGTTTAATCTTTTCTTACCACATTTTAAAAAGTTAAATTCGAATTTTAAAAAATAACTCTTTCTTGGACTATAGTTTTTTTTATCATTGTGTATTTTTAAAGTTATCAACAAGTTTATTTTACTCTATTACATACATTGGATGATGGTATGAAAAGGTATTGTTTTTTTTTTCTATACTTAGGTATTTTTACCAGAGAGTTGTAGTGGATCCTTTTTTAAGTTGCTCCGCTCCGGGCCCTAATACTTGGTCCAGCTCCGCTCTAGGGTCTGCTTCGCTACGGGTAAAAGTGGTGTTAATATGTATTATATGCAGGGCTCAAAATGGACCGGTGCGCACAAGAGCGTCGTTCCGGTTCATAAGAGTCCCATAATTATTGTCGCTCCGTCTAATGGAAAAAAATAATTTTACTGCCAGGCTAAATAAGCCATATATAACGAACACACTTATTTTTTATAAAATACACATAAAATTAGATAACTAAATTAATATTTTCGTAACATTATCAAGCGCTCCGGTTCGTAAAATTTTCTTTTTTATATGATTATAATATATATGCTGATTATAATATATTATGTACTTATACAAATGTTACAAAATTTAAAAAAAACACGTAGTTTTGAAATAGGGCTTATTATTTATCCTTTTCATTATTAATTCTATTAAACAAAATTATTACCGGCAGCAAATCGTCTTTCAATGTCTGCCTCTTCTGTAAAAAAAAGTGACATTTTTTATCACTCGCCAGTGTTGCCGTATTTCAAATAATTCCAGTATTGCAAAGTGTCAAATATATAATATTTTCATTGGATTTTAGGACGAAAATTTAATAATAAAAAAATATCCGGAGCATTAGAGCACTACAAAAATTTGGTGCTCCAGGTAAAACTCCGTTGCTTTACTGCTCTGTCACTTTGGATAGTTGAACCATGTAGACAAGATGGAAGAGTCACGCATCACAAAGAAACTGACATGACTGAGAGGCTGGAAGGCAAATGAAAACCTGGACGACCTCGTACACGATGGAGAGATAGTTTATTAGTTAACTTATTTTTAATTAGTTATTGCCAAAAAAATCTTTTCGATATCATAATAAATATGTGTATAACATATAAACGATTCATTTTTTGGGAAAATAAACAATTGGAGATAATCATTTGGACTTGGTATAAAAAATAACAAATCGTAAACACCTACATCATAAAATTCGACAAATGACACGTGACAAAAACTACCTTCCCGACAGGCAACCTTGACATTTTTTAACCTTCAACACCCTGCTTCAAATTGATTTTCAAACAAATACAATGAATATAAATAATTTTGAAAACACTTACAATTAATGCGTTTAAAAATTAGTAAATCTAAAAAATCTTAACACCACTTCACATGGACGTACTGAAATATGACTATATTTTAAAACATTAAAGCGAGAGGTTTAAAAGAATACTATTTTATGTAATAAAAATACTTTATGCAGTCATCAAATATTTAAAATAAATATAAAGAATAATAAGGCTACAAAATTATATAAATAGATTATCTACAACGTTTAAGGAATGTTCAGGGTTATGCTCTGAAAATTCCATAAAAGCTCCATTTTGACCTACGCTGAGCATGTGGGCCGTTAATATGGCATTTCGCTTCAACTTTCCAGGAACTTACCTACGCCATAAAGCGAGATATGAGTATTACCCATTCTCCTTTTCTACAGCCTACGATGGCCGAGCGGTAATGTGTGGGCTTATAATGTTGTAAATTCCAGTTTTTTAAAACAGATCTGAAAAATTCACGCGTCGTTTTGAGAGAGAAAGATACATGTGGAGAGTTGTTGGAGAAAGCCACGACCCACACCTGGTGATGAAGATATCTATATATTCATATATAAAGTATATTATTTAAATTGTTAATATATTGCATGCGATTTGAGTTTGACTGTACGTCATCTGTGTGAGTAAATAAACAAGAAATTGCAAAATATTTTGAAAATAAAGTTGATTATGTTTTTGATGAAAAATTTCCACTCATAAAATGTCATTCGGGTTGTGTATTGCATATATTATACACGAATATCTTATTTTATAAGAAAAATTGCATCACCATATTCAGTGATAAGGTGATCATAATTGTGGGTTTCGATGGTATATACAGATTTTTGTTTTTACGAGAAATGGACGTTAACCGCCACTTCATCAACATATTTGGACCATACTCTGTATCCAAACTGTAGTTATTTTATTCACTCTCGTCGAGGTAAACGTCGTAGTTGATTTATAATAAAAACCTATTGTCTTTAATCCTACTACCTTTTGATTTTAGATCCGCACATATTATATTCAAATACGGGACTTGACTTTAATTATTTTACTAGTGGAGGTAGGACGTTAAGTTTCGACACATATAATGCACACTAAACACCCACGTTGGCCGCCGTATCCGGAAATTTGTACGTAAACAGTTCACCGCAAGACACTTATTCGTGCGCCGCAGTACGTGAAACATGAGTTCATGTAACATTTAATCAAATGACGAGTTCTTCGTTGAATATTTCACCGTGGAGTATTACGTATGCTACAACATGTGGCGAATTTTATGAGATGTCTTTACTAGGTTAGGTTAGGTTAGGGTTAATCTAATTGGAACAGTACTATTTTTTGCAAACTATCGTACAAATTAAGATACGTACAAATGTATTCCACGGTGAAATATTCAACGAAGAACTCGTTATTTGATAAAATGTTATACGAACTCATGTTTCACGTACTGCGGCGCACGAATAAGTGTCCCACGATGAACTGCATTCATACTACTTATATGTAACCGTTGGCCGCGCAGCTTAAGCGTTGGCCTATAGTGCCGTTGGTCCCAGGTTCGAATCCTGGGTGTGACTAGTATACATATTGTTTTTCAATTTGTGTATTAGTCGAAGTATGGACCTAATAGGTTGAGCGAGTGGCTGACATCCATTTCTCGTAAAAACAAAAATCTGTTAATACAAAACCTGCACCCTGTGGAGGCCCACATCTGAAAATTAGGATCCGACATAGTCGAAGAAGGAACTTTGTCAGTCATATTTATTTGTTATATCGTCTCTGTTCTGGCAGAACACACTAACTGGATAATACTAGTTTTGAGTAATTTGACTTTGAAGTTGTTAAAAAGTTTGAAATGGTCTATCAAGTGAGTGTGAGTTATCTAATCGGAAAAAGGATGACTTTAAAATAAAGACTGTTTATTTATTAAGAAGGTTTCCAGACGGTAAAAATTGAAATAAGGAACATTTAGGTATAGTTAACTCAATATGTCATTTTTTCGAATTAGTGTCTTCTGCCAGAACAGTGACGATATTTGAACTAAGAATACATTTTGCAGATGATGGTGATTAGTTTTCAAAATTCAATTAAGCCCTGTCTAAAGCAAAACATAATAGCTTAGGTATGCTATGGGCAATACTAGAGCACACTTTTTCAGTCATACTTATTTGTCTTCGTTGAATTAAGAATAAATACATATCATTACAAATGGTGCTTGTTAGTTTCATAATATTTTTCTATCTATAAAATATCTGAAATTGTGTATGATTTAATAGCCTAATTTTAGATATTTTATAGATAAACAGATTTTTTTTACCATTATCCACAATGGCTTGGATTAAGCTGGTTTTAATTGAATTGTAGGAAAAGATTTGATGTCCTCATGAAAAGGAGCAAATCGCAACTCTGCGATGAATGTCATATTTTAGAGGACATTGTACATATAGCACGACAATGCCCTAAATATGAACTTCACAGAGTACAGCTGCGAATTGCGGATATCTATGAGAATGTCGACGAATTGAAGGGTGTCCTGGCGGTGGGTAAGACGGAAGAGTTAGGCAAAATTGTAAAGTTATTTAACAGAATATAAGTGAGGACTGATCGATGGATCCCTTTCTAGAAGAGAAGAGGCGATATGACAGCGAGTCGCAGTCAAAGCCTCGGTAAAATCACAAAAAAAAAATTGAATTGTAAAAACTAACAAACACTATATATACATTGTAGCCTTAGTTCAATGAAAATTCAATGTTTGACTGACAAAGTTTAATATGCATTATTTATATCGAATCAAGGTTCGCCACTGAATTATCTGCATTGTAATAAAGTAGTATATTTTTCACATTTCAGATTGCAGTCAGTGTCTTTAATTATCTTCTTTCAAACTCAACAAAGCCTATAAGAAACAACAACGTGAAATAAAGTGAAATAATATAGTCAGTGGAACAACGCAACTAGTTAATTTCAGCATGATGATGAAGCATTTCTCGTAACTACTAGGCCATGTCTTAGTGGTCTTCTAGTGTCTTATTCTCAGTTAAAAACTGAGTAATGGCACGAGAAATCGATCAGGAATTAAGTGGAACAACGTCCAGTCCAGAAGCTGACCATAACGGATAATTAACACACCCATTTTTTTAATGGTGGGTAAGTCAATTATTAAATTATTTCTGTATTAACATTATTATTAGCCTCGGTCTAATGCTGCATCGGAGAACCCCCACTTCACCATGTTGTCTCGAGTGCGTCCTACCATGGTTCTCAGCCTGTTTATGGCTTTCCATGTACGGTACCCGAGACTGGCTCCGGGTGGGAGATCCTCTGCTGGCTTTACCCAATCTTCGAGACCCTCAGAGGCTAGGTTCACCTCCTATGCATTATCATTCAATTGTGATTCGCTATTTATCGACGTATGCACAATCAAAATAATATCTTGAAAAGAATATTTACGAAATTACTATTATAATTGAGTGAACCATTTTATATCGAGTTAGTGATAATTGAATATGGTTAAGGGCGCACATGCTCAGCGTTGGTCAAAATGGAGCTTTTATTGCATTTTAAAAGCATGATCCTGGACATTTCTTAAACGTTGTAGATAATCTATTTATATAATTTTGAAGCCTTATTATCATTTATATTTATTTTAAACATTTGATGACTGCATAAGTATTTTTATTACATAAAATAGTATTCTTTTAAACCTCTCGCTCTAATGTTGTAGAATATAGTCATATTTCAGTACATGCATGTGTAGTGGTATTAAGATTTTTTACTTTTATTAATTTTTAAACGCATTTATAAAGCCATTAGTATAATTTATGTCGACATTATTATGGTGAAATATTTACGATAAAAAATTATATTGATAATCTCTCTGATCCCAAATTTGACAAGAATTAGGCATTTTATGTTCAAAAAATGGGCAAGATTAACACATTTGAAGATAATTCTAAAGATATTAATTATAAGCTATGTTTTTGACCATTCAAGTGTGATAAACATCCCATGAATAAAGATTGCTTTATAATAATTATTGACCTAAGAATAAGGTAGTGTTTTTTTGAAATACGCCATTTCTTTTGGCTTTCCCCAGTGGTTAAGCTACAACATACGGCTGTAGCCATAAATTGACAAAATAAAACTAAAGTTGGGAGTAATATCATGTTAACGCGCGTGTTTGAACATGTATCTAACCGGAAAAAAATCTTATTTTTTTAAACGGTACATGTTCAATCACGCGAGTTAACATGATCTTCAAAATTATATACATAGATTTTCTACAACGTTTAAGGAACGGCCAGGATCATGCTTTGAAAATGAATAAAAGCTCCATTTTGACCTACGCTGAGCATGTCCCCCCTTAAAATAGAATATGGAAAAAACGGATAGTACGAAAATTATTTATGTACGGAGTATTCTTGAATATGGGTCCATTATCTGGAGTCCTTATGAGGTTTCCTACAAGCTTGTTGTAGAGCGTGTTCAGAAGAAATTTCTTCGACATATTTATTTTAATGTACTTATATAGTTATTTTCTTTTCGTCAGTTTCTCAAAAGAGTATTTTCCGACTAAATTTCTTCATGGCATGCTCGCCTTTCATTCTTTTGAAGGTCGTAGGTCACTTCTGCTCTTTAACCATTTTTCCCTGCTATCACGTGGTATAGTTTCCAATCCCGATATTTTGGAAAAGTTGATTTGTTGTGCACCCTTCAATTACATGCGTGATCGCAGCCATGCCATTTTGGGTGAAGACTGTTTCCTCATGTCAGGCTCACCAGGCATGAATAGCGAAGGCTGTGCGGCTGTCCAATACTCTCCCAAGAGATGTAGACATTTTTAGCGACGCATTAAGCATGCTCTTTTTAAAATTCTATTTTATTGTTTAATTTGTATTTTTCTAGAATTATTGTTGTTTTTTTAGTTTCTTTCTTACGCTATGAAATTATTTTTTGTTTTGTTTTTTTTTATTTACTTAGTTAATTTACCTGTACTTTCTATTCTAAATGTCGTGTTGTGAACGTCTTTAATTAATAATTTTTTAACTAATTGCATTCAGCTATTTACTGAGTTTGCAATAATTGGACACTACGGGAAGTGGATATTAAGGAGTTCGTAATTGCGGTCAGCTATTTAACATCAGCGATCAATATTCTGACACGGCTTAAGTTGTTTATCCCCATAGGAGTAAATTTTAATTATTCGAAGAAGACAGAATAGAGGATTAATAATATTATTATTTGTAATACCATGATTGTCGCGACATACCCATAACACGAAGCCCCATTGTCTTTGCATAAAATTATCAAGGATATCATTCCAAGAGTTCTACGCAGTGACGTGCCTAAACAAAATGCCGCCCCTATGCAGTGCCAAAATGCCGCCACATTTTTTATACAGTACTTTTTATCATCCTTTCATGACTCCAATATACAAGAATTGTGCTGTATGGATACATTACTAACAAGATATAGGTACCTATATTACGAAATCTAACTTAAATGCCATCTCTGCTTCAATAGACAATATTTCAAGTCTATGGTTTCAGATATGTACATTTAAAAATACACCTGACAACTTCTATATCTTGCCAGTGACTGCGAAGAACGTGACGTCCAAGGACAACGGAAGTAAACTAGACATCTCGAATCTGACAAAAAAATAAAGTCCAGTTGAAAATTGTATAGTACTTATCTAATTAATAGATATATTTTGTTGCCAACCAGTGAGCTGATTTTTTTATTGGAAAGATATTACTAATTTTAGGCAGCATTCTTCTTCCACGGCGCTACATCCCGGGGTGGGATTTGGCCTCCTCCACAACCGCTCTCCACTCACTCCGGTCTCTCGCCACACTTCTCCAGTTACCGGGTCTTCCTATATTATGAAGCCAGTCCACTTCTACGGCGTCAGCCCATCTCCTTCTTGGACGGCTTCTAGGTTGGGGTAGCCACTTTGTCATGATCCTTGGCGCTCTAACTTCAGGCATTCTCTTCACATGTCCCGCCCATCGTAGTCTTTGGGACTTACAGTATCTTATGATCGTTTACTGTTCAATCAGCTCTTCCAACTCGTGGTTCATTTTTATTCTGTAGTTTCCATTTTCCAACGTGGGTCCAAAGATTTTGCGGAGTATTTTGCGCTCGAAGACAGCTAATTTGGCACTGACTACACTGGCTTAACACTGGCCTTATAATTGTTTTTATACAGCAAAGGCAGCATTCTATATATACCTAATTATTCTCGTCGATTTGCCGCCCTTTGAGTAACTGCCGCCTCCAAGCGATGCTCAATCTGCCTACTCCCACGGGACGTCACTGGTTCTACGACACCCAAGGCGTCCAAGATATGGTCATTTCTCCAATAAAAATTGATTGTAGCATGTCTAGATACTAACTGCCAAACCGACATCTTGATAATATGCGTCAATTTGAATAGTAATTATAGCTAAAGCTCTTTAAGACTAATTTGCCGGACATGTAATATCGCCGGCAACCCCTTTACGTTAAGCTATTGATATTGGGCAATATTGCTCGGATATATATTGCCATATTGCTCGGTTATATTGCCATATGTGAAAGCTTGTCAACATCATCATTTGGCTGCCTATCTAGTGATATGCCATCTAGCTCAATCCCATTTTTACGAATGCGGACAATAATGAGATGCAGTGGCGCACCCAGGGGGGGAGCCAAGGGGCCCTGGCACCCCCCAAACATAAAAACTATCAGAATGATTTTAAACATTGAAATTGAAAGCCAATAAACTATAACTTAGGCTTAGACAAATAACACGGCAAAAAAATGATTTGTGATTCTCCAGCACCCTTTTTATAAAAAATTCTTAGATTTTAATTTCTAACACAAAAATTTCGAAACACTAATGTCAGGTTTTTTTAGAAACCAAATCCCTAATGGAACTGTCAAAAAATTCTCGGTGTCCACCCGAATTCCGGAGTGGTGTAAGTCATGGCTGGGGAGGGCTGACAGGGCTCTAGCCTGGGGGCCCGGCGTGTCGGGTTGACCAGATAAGTGAGATAAACACACATCATAAACTACCTTTAATAGTAAAAAAAACTAAGCGCTATTATGCTTCATGACCATGAACATTTTCAATTATAAATTTGTGCAATATATTTTGTTCATTATTATGTGTCGATACTCGACAGCTCCATTATTAAAGTAGATGTAATAAAAATCGCCAATAATTCACTGTATAAGTACCTTAATTTGAACTTAAACACAATTTGAAAAACGTTAATGTAGTGTTTCACACTGCCTTTAATCTTAGCGGTAGGTAGGGGGGCCGCCAAATATCCTAGCCTGAATACCCGTTTCAGGATGTTAGGACCATGGTGTAGGTACACCGAGCGCAATAGACAAAAGACCGATAAACGAGAAATTAGGCTCTGAAGAAGAAAAGGAGCCTATGGGACTAATTTACATTCTCCTCCTTGCCCCCCCCCCCCCCAATATTAAATCCTGGGTGCGCCACTGATGAGATGAAGTTTGCTACAAAATAATACGCAATGCAAAATAACAATAACTATTTCAATCAGTGGTCATATATATAATTATAATGTTACATTCTTAATAAATTCGTTGAAAAAGAAAATAGTTAATTAAAAGTTATTAGCAAGTTCAAGTAAGTTACAACAAAAAATCTTGGAGTGATCCGTGACGTCGGTTGGTAATTTTTCAAATTCATTTTTTTTATATACCGTGAACAATACAAATTACAAATTTAAGACGTTCACAACATGACATTTAAAAACAAAAAACGGGGTAAAGAAGAAATAAATATATGCAGTATCACAAAAACAGTATGAAAAGTAAAGTAAAAGGTACAAAATTATAAAGAAAAATATTAACATAAAAAAATAAAGCATGGAAGCACACCGAATGAGCGAAGTGGACCGTATTTTAAGAATTTATAAAACAATGTCCACCTATACTCATCCTCACGTAGATGGAATATATCAACATCCGAAACGATTTGGTTGAACATAGTTATTGCCCTCCCAATTGGCATCACCAATGGCAGGTTAGTTCCACTCCTCGGGAGAACAAACAACTGATGTTCCTGATTTCTAAGATAGTTGTCAGGGACACACAAGTCAATACTACCAAGAATGGCAGAGTTCTCATTTACACCACGTATAAGTCAAAAAAAATACGTAGCCAAATATTGATATCTTCTAGCACTTAAACTACAGTATGTAAGCATACCTAAGAGAAAGTCAGTAATGTAGAATTCAGTATAGTAATACATACTTTGATGTACAATACAAAAGCCGATCGCCAATGTAGCTCAATTTAAAAGCGTACAGTGAGTATTAAAAAGCCATTCGTTAAAATTTGGCGTAATTGAGTATGACTCCTTTAGCATTGTGATCAATGTGCGTGGACGCGATACCCGAGAGATTCAGATTCGATTCCTGATTTTTTTCATTCTTACATTTTTTAAAAAAGATTTTTTCTATTGGTTATAATATGTTTTCTCAGAAGTATTTTCAAAATTATGTAAGACTATGGTATTTTTACCAGAGCTGCAGATGGTATAGGAACCTAACCGTGGATCCATGAACAGTATTGCCAACTGCCATGACAAAAATATGCCAGTTATTTGTTAAGGCTGTACCTCAGTTGAGGCACGGTCTAAAAAGATCGTGGCTGGGCGATGCGCGGATTGCGGGTCGCGGGTGCAAATGACGCATGCCAAACGAAATATAATTTGTCATATAAATCCAACATACGTCCATGTTATGTTCTGTTTAGTTTTCTATTAGTAACACTAATAATATATTAATTGACATGTTTTCTTTTTAAAGTAAATGGGTAACGTTTTTAGTCATTTTTTACACGATTTAAGAATTAAAACGCCCGTCGCCATCACGAAACAAAGTGACGTGTTTCCAGCTCGACGTTCTCTCTCAGAATGCGACCGAGTCCAAAATTTCGTCGCGCCTATATTTGAAAATTATTTGCCGTTTCACTGATGTATCACCTTAATCATCCACTGATATTGGATTCAATTATTCCAAAAATTGTAATAAATTACGTTATTATCGTCTGGTAAGGATGTCTTTAAAACATTGCATTGACTGGACTGCGCACAGCCATCTCACGCAAATAAGTTGTCTGACGTCAAACAATTAAGCAGCACCTTTAAACTAACAAAACACTTGCTTGTATGTGGTCTTGTTCTTTAACTATAAACCCCTTTGAGACCGGTAACAAACTTTGAAAACACATCTTTTACTTCTGTTGACCATCAAAGGTTTTGAATCATTTAAAAATATTATATTATTTTCTTGAAATGCAGCTATCTTCTATGTTTCCAAGACTACATCATTGGATGCAACTGCTTCTCTCAGAGCAGTGTAATCATGCAAGACTCATTCAATGTAATGATCGATCTTTGCGTCAATTACATTTAACAATTCGTTCTCACTGATTCGGTCATTTGACTCAAATGTCATCCCTACCTCTGCTCCTACACTGAATCCGAGTCCGGAAACTTGTACGTATGCAGTCCACCGTGAAATGTTATATCGAAAATATATGGTCGTATATTAAGACGGTCCAACCTCTTTGGGTCGTATAGTACTGACATACAATTCATGTCTAAATAAAACACGGTTCTCGTCGGTTTCCACTTTACAGGAAGCCATCAGCAAACAATTCTTGAAAATAGCCGATATACTGTATTATTTGTTAGGTTAGGTTAGGTTTCCGTTCTTGGATTCATGAATTTTGCCAAAATCAGATATGAAAATTGAATTAATGTCCGTATTGAATCTAATAAAAATGGAGACCGTATCTTTCGATTTATACGTGGTGTAAATCAGAACTCTGCCATTGACTGGTGTGTCCCTGATAATTAGAAATCGAGAGCATAAGTTGTTTGTTCTCCCGAGTAGCAGAACTAACCTGCCATTGGTGATGCCAATTGGGAGGGCAATAACTCTGTTCAACCAAATCGCTTCGGATATTGATATACTCCACCTACGTGAAGATGAGTATAGGTGGACGTTGTTTTATAAATTCTTAAAATAGGGTCCACTTAGCTCGGTGTGCTCCTATGCTTTATATATATTTTTTTAATTTTTGTAACTTTTACTATACTTTTCTTACTGTTTTTGTGATCCTGCATAAATTTATTTCTTCTCTACACTGTTTCTTTGTTTTTAAATATCATGTTGTGTGTAAAAATAAATAAATTTAAATTTGAATATCTCTTTCCTATAGAAATCTCACGGCGAAATGTGCCACGGTAAAATATTATACGTACAATTTACAGGTAACCCCCAAATACCCCGCACTAAAAATTACAGTTGGTGATAGATATGACCCAAAATCCCTGGGGCAGTCCTTCAACAAGACAGGATGTCGACATATTAGACAGTTGTCAGAGATGTTTTCCTCGTAAATGTCGGTGACACTTGACCGCTAAGAGTCGAAGATATAAGCTAACATTCTCCAAAGTAAATAGTTTCCTTTCTATACCAAAAAGGCTGAAATTGTCGTCAAGGGACTAATACAAAGTTTTTGTCTTCAAATTAACGTAATAATAATAATTGAAAGCGCTTTAGAAAGTAAATATAGTTAAATACCAGTGGCGTGTGCCAATTATTGCCAAATTTAACAATCTAGTTACAATTTTCGAAATAAATCCATGCTTTTTAACGATTTATTATTTCATATAATTTATACAAACATGACTAAGTACCATTTAACTATTTTTTTTCGCGAAAACAACTTCTCCAGAAAAAAGTCCACTATCAATGATAGTATAGATTACATACTGAATATTATACATAATTATTGAAAACATCCCGTGCATATACGCACTAGAAAAAAATCGGTGTGTGTACTTATGTACGCGCGTTAGAAGTAATACTTCTTTGTCGTAACAAAACAAAAACAAAACTTGTGATAAACTAGATTCTTTGACTAGCTCTTAATTATCTTGTTAAGTTACACGCTTAAAAAAAGAAAACTCAAGAAAAAGGACCGCTTATTGGAACGCCGTTGGTTTATTTCTATACACTTTAACTTATATTGCTAAATTATAATATAATGGTTTCTCGTTGTTTTTATTTTTAAAGTACCAACTGTCACTCTGACGTTTAATCGTTTGTTTACGTGAGGAATTGCAAATGGCTGGCAATAATAAATTCGCTGCCTAGGCAACGGAGCAATTCTAAACTATAATATCATGCTGTATAGTCGTCACGATTACAGTACCATACGATGGCGTAAAGGTAGTGCGCTCGGCTGATAACCGAACAATCGGTGGTTCGAATCCAATCGAGTGCGTTTTGATCTGATTTCCCAAACGCGCCAAAAGAAGTATAACTTCAAAAATCATTTTGTAGAAAAAAATATGACGCCCGACGGGATTTGAAGTTGTATCTGCTGGATTAGCGTCAGTATGCTTTTCCAATTAAGCTACGGGCATCTTATTGAATTACGACGATTTTCCGAACATTTGACGAAATCCCGTCGGGTGTCGTATTTTCTTCTACAAAATGATTTTTTCTAGTGTGTATATATGCATTTGTGTATTTAGCGTCCATGCTTCTATCGTAGATATAACACAAAACAATAAACCACTAACTTTATTATGTATCATCTCTGTCAAATTCAATAAAAAATATTTTCAGTTACACTCAAGATGTGATTCTAGAAAAGAGACACATCAATATTTTTGCTATGTACGTTGGTAGATTGAATCTATGGTTTTTATTTTATTTATTTATCGTATTAGGCTTCAAAATCTTGTCTGTCATAAACTGTCTTGGGGGTATATATTAATCGATTTTTAGATTTAATATTCATTATTGTTCAGTCTGAAAAATCCTTCAAGTAATAATTATATTACCTACCCTACAATCGTTGTGATTAAGGATTCCAATCCCGGAATCCCGAGCTATTTTCGCTATGAATCCCGAGATTGATAAACATAATCCCGAAATTTTCGGGATTGATTTTTTTTATCAATTTTTATGGAAAATAAAATAAAAACGAAAATATAACAGAAAAAATACTTTTAATAACAAATAACTACATTAGAAATAAACTGAGTTTGAATGAAGTTTGATTTATACCCAAGTGTAAGTTGCCGATTCATTTTATTTTTTCACATAAATTAATAAAAATGAGAAAGATTGAAAAAAAACAATCCTTCGCACTATTAACAACGTAATTCTACCATGATATCATACGTTTTACGGCAGTTTCATATTTGGCTGACTAATTAGATTTATGAAGCGGAAAGGCCATAAGTACACCATGATTTTCTTTACTATTTTAAATCTCGCTGAACCTTTCATTAAGTCTTTAATATCAGAAACAGCAATCTCGTATTAAATTCGCATTTTTATTTATATTACAATATTATTTACTCCATTAAACTTGTGTATTTCCAAGATTGAACGTATACAATATTAACAATAAATGTCTTAAGTAGTATAAATTATACTAGATTTATTTTCGACCGATTTTATCAATGTTATTTGTAAATATAAAAATTTTATATTAGCAATGGAAAAAATACCAATCCCGGGATTGTCAAATTGTAATCCCGGATCAGAATTTTGGCTCGGGATTGGATTCCCTAGTTGTGATAGCATAATTTACATAAATGAAGCAACGTCATAAGACTTATTGCGAGTACTTGGGTTTTTGTTTTACAAAATATGACTTACAGCGTTTCAGTTTTGAAAGTCACAATAATTAGTTAATTCTCTTAGTTAAGAGCTCGGTAAGAGCCGAGGGACTTGCTAACAGCGTGAGATATTTTCCCAGATTTGGGAAAAATACTTCAGCGCGGGTGTTTTATTAGCAGTTAAACGAGGGGAACATCGCGATGTGAAAATATTTCAGATGTTGTTAGTAATTCTACTCTTGCGTCTGCTGCATATTGTCTAATAAAATTTTGCGATTTTCTGGCAACATTATAAAAAAAAAATTGTGCAATAAAATTAAATCATCAACGTGGGCCTTAGCTGCCTCATGATAAAATCTCCTCTCCCTTATCTCGTGGATACTGTTTCTTTTTCCGTATAGTCAAACCACCGCAGTCTAGATATCTTCGCATCATCAGAGCGATCTATCATTGCAATTCAATTTATTTATTTTTACATATTGTAGACATTACGAATTATAACTTTAAGACGTTCACAACATGACATGAAACATTATTATAAAAAAGAAAGAAAAACAAAAGTAATTAAAGGGATAAAATGAAAATATAAAAAGAACATAATATAAACATAATAATTACAAGATAAAAAAACTTTTTATAGACAACATTTTTAAATTTCCTGTTGAATTATTATGCTCAATATGCTCAAACTTATACTTAATATGAAGTAAATAAAAAACAAACAAATATAGAATACTGAAATGTCATTTTGATTTACATAGTAACGCACGTATATATTAATAATTAAGTTGCTAGGACCACCCCCTTAGCAACGAATAATAGTCTTTTACTTTTTACGGATTTTTCTGAAATAACTTTCCATACAAAACAGAATTAACTGAAAATGAATTCAATTCTGCCTAAAAATGGCTAAAAGTATTAAAAGAATGCATTGGCATCGTGTTCTGATATATTCTAAAAGTTTCAAATGTCTAGTCGGGAAGTTAGTTCAAAATCGATTGCAAGATTTGTACTGGACAAACAACCAGCGGACGAACAAGAATACGAGCTAATAAAAACGTTGTAAAAAAAGCAGTGAAAATACAGTTATACACATATATATATATATAAGTTCAAATAAGTACACCGAGTGTGCTAAGGAGGCCCTATTTTAAGAATTCATAAAATAGCGTCCACCTCTACTAACCCTCACGCAAGTGGAATATATCAACACCCGAAGCAATTTGGTTAAACGTAGTTATCGTCCTCCCAATTGGCATTACCAGTGGCAGGTTGGTTCTGCATCTTGGGAGAATAAACAACTGATGCTCCCTATTTCTAAGATAGTTATCAGGGACACACAGGTCAACACTGCCCAGAATGGCAGAGGTCTCATTTATACCTCGTGTAAGTCGAAAAAAATACGTAGCTAAATATAAATCTCTTCTATATTGCAAACTGCAGTATGTAAGCATACCTAAGAGAAAGTCAGTTGGATAAAGCCACGGATAGTATCCATACAACCATCATCTGCTACTGGGAACAGTTCAGGGATTCTTAAGCCACAAAAATGCAGCGTCGTCCTATGTTAAGTGTATCATTGATCTTACCATAGATAAAACTTATTTGGGAATGCAGTATCTTTGTCCTCTTTTAATGTGGCATAGGTAGTAGCGAAGGGTGGAGGTAGGCTGTTAAGATCCGCTATAAATGGTGCGTTTTAAACTTTGTTTTTCACACGTTTTTGTTTTTATTGAACAAAGACTACAATTTTTACAGATGGTGTTGATTATTTTTTTTAAATCAATTAAACGCTGCCCAAACTAAATCATAATAGTTTTGGTGTACTTGGGCACTACGACAAAATTGTGCACACTTTTTCATGCATACTTATTTATTTTCGTTGGATTAAGACTACATATTACACATATTGTTGGTTCATTTTTTAAATTCATTAAGCCCTTCCTAAACCAAACTATATTAAATATTATTCTATGTATAAAATATCCAAAGTTATGTATGATTTAATTGCATAATTTTAGATATTTTATAGATAGACGAGTATTTTTTGACTTCTTCTTCTTCGTGTGCCATATCCGTTATCAGACGTCGGCGATGAATTTGACCATTTGGCCCCTGTCGGTCGCTGCTCTGAATAGGGATGGAGTGCTGAGCTCAAGCCAGTCCCTGAGGTTTTTGAGCCAGGACGTTCTTCTTCTACCAGGGCCTCGCTTACCGGAGATCTTCCCTTGAATGATGAGATGTAGAAGGCGATACTTCTCGGGATGCCGCATGATGTGGCCAAAGTATGCCAGTTTCCTGGTTTTTATTGTTTGACTATTTCTTTGGTCTTTTTCATCCTTGACATCACCTCGACATTTGTAACTTTGTCCTTCCAGCTGATACGAAGCATGCGCCTATACACCCACATTTCAAAAGCTTCAAGTTTTTTGAGAATCGTTTCTGTGAGCGTCCAAGCCTCTACTCCATATAAGAGGACCGAGAAGACGTAGCATCTCGCCAATCTAGTTCTGATTCCCAGGTGTAGGTATATCATGGCTACATAATACTTTTTTTAGACGAGTAAATGCCACCCTGGCTTTCTCGACTCGGCATCTTAATTCCGTGGTATGGTTCCAGTCATCATCCAGAGTGCAACCCAAGTATATAATGGAATGTGTTCTCTCTAATGTGACTCCATTCACTGTGCACGTTCTGTCATCTATATGGGACTTACTTACACTCATGTATTTTGTCTTTTTAATGTTCAGATTGAGACCGTATTTATCATAGGCCTCTTTGACTATTATATTTTATTATGGCTTGGTTTCGCAGGGTTTGATTCAATTTTAAAAACTTACAGACACCGTCTGTAAACTGTAGTCTTATTTCAATGAAAACAAATACGTATGACTGACAAAGTTCAGTGTGCACTATTTATGGCGGATCTTAACAGCCTACCTCCACCCTTCGCCACTGGGCCTAGGTACTGTAATTGTCTGGTTTTGATACTACGCAGAACTTTGCAGGCCTTTCCCATTATTTTTCAATGAGTTGGTTTAAGGATACGTATATATACCCAGATCTTGAAAGCCTCAACTCTCCGTGATATCTTCTGGTGTAACGTGCACCATACCAAATAAAAGAATTGAGAGAACATAACATCATACCATACGCAGTCTTAGATCTTGGTTAAGGTCTCGATTATTAAGGAGGCGTCACATTTTGAGAAAGGCACTCTTTTCTTTCTCCATTTTAGTTTTTATTTCATCTCTGGTTCATTCATTGACTCATGTTCTTAAATATGTATATTCGGTTACTCGTCTAATCGGATCGCTGTTAATAACAAAACAACACAAATAAATACCCCTCCAATCCAACCAGCTCCACACCACACTCAGTCTAAATCGAGCGTATCACGATGCTCTACGTTTGGGTGTGAAGCATCAGCAGTTTTTACGCCTTCAGGAGCAGATACCCAAAACTGAGGTCGTCACGCTCTCAAGTGAGCTTGAACTGAGTTTACTGAGTTGACTTAAGTTAAAATAATTACAAGATAAAAAGAACTTTTTATATACAACGTTTTAAAATTTTCTGTTGAATTATTATGCTCAATATGCTCAAACTTGTACTTGATATGAAGTAAATAAAAACAAACAAATATAGAATACTGAAATGTCATTTTTATGTCCATAGTAACGCACGTATATATTAATAATTTAGTTGCTAGTACCACCCCCTTAGCAACCAATAATAGTGGATTGGATTACGGATTTCTTCCGAAATAACTTCTCATACAAAACAGAATTAACTGAACATGAATTCAATTCCACTTAAAGATGGTTAAAAGTATTAAAAGTATTTGCATTGGCAACGTGTTCTGATATATTCTAAAAGTTTCAAATGTCTAGCTGGTCGGGAAGTTAGTTAAAAATCGATTGCAAGATTTTTACTGGATAAACAACCACCGGACAAACAAGAATACGAGCTAATAAAAAAAGTTGTAAAATAGAGTCATGATAGAGGAAGGCACGGAAAACTAACATAAATGAAAACGAATTTAATTATAAATATAAATCAAAGTTAAACAATATGGATATAATATAAATAAACTATGTGAAGAGATCATCACGTCCGCAGTAAGACGCCGCAATTTTTTAAAGCTGTAAAGTTGTCCTTTGTAGCGACCTGGTCGGACGACCCGATGGGCCCAACAGCTGTTTGAACTGGCTTGATCATCTTTTCCATATCGAAGTTCATTCTATGAGATTCACAGAGGATGTCGCTTCTATCATGTAGTTCTCCGCCATATCGACATATTGGTCTGTTGACGAGTCCAAGCTCAAAGAGCTTAGCAGCGAATCCTCCATGGCCAGTCAAAAACTGACCGGAGTTAATTTGCTTCCAATTACTATTGTACATTATGCGGGAGGGGAAATATTTGGTATTTAGAACAATATAAATATGTTTTTTCGTTGCATGAGATTTTGCTGAGATAATTATGTTGCTGAGATAATTATGTTGAGGTGGATAATATAATGATCGTCCCTCGTATATGTCTATATATATTTTTATTTCGAAGAAGTATGAAAAATTCATTCTGAACAATATGACATGAGGGTAAACAACGATTATTGGTGGTATAATATAATCAATTTTCGATAGAGACAGAGACAGAGGGGTAAAGAAAAGCAAAAGCAAAATGAAAATTTATCCCAGACTTTGTTTTACTAATAAGAAATTCAACATCAAAAATTATTTCCTGACTTTATCACTATGACGTTGACGCCCCACACTTTTTTTTATATATATATACATAAACTGTGGAATTTGGGAAAATTTCCGTATATATTATAATAAGTATATATACGTCATTATGTTGCCATTTTTTCAATAAATCATATTCAACAAAATAATTCAGAAGATAGAATGTATGATTACATCATCATCATCATCAGGGGCGCGACAACCCGGTGTGGGTCTTGGCCTCCTCCAATAGCCCTCTCTACCTGTCCCTATCCAGTGTAGCCTCTTTCTAATTCGGTACCCTTAGAACACGGCAGTCACTGGCAGCTCCATCCAACCAGCGAATCTTTGGCCTGCCTCTTCTTCAACGCCTTCAACATTGGATTGCCGGACATCACTCTTTTTGCCGGTTCATTGTCATTCATGCGGTGCACATGACCTAGCCATCGCAGTCTACCAATCTTAATTGATTGAACTGCACTGCAATCTTTGCTCAGCATTATATCTTCTCCTCCAATTGGTGCCGTCCCTGATCGGTCCATATATACGGCGGAGAATTTTTATTTCAAAAATGTTCAGGGTTCGTTTATTTCAAAGAGTTAATGTCCAGGTTTCCGATGCGTAGGTGAGCACTGGCTTTACAAGTGTCTTGTAAAGAGTGCTTTTAGTTAGGCGAGATAGTACGCGGGACTTAAAATGTCTTAACAGGCCAAAGGAGCATTTATTTGCAGACATAATTCTCTTGTTGATTTCTTCGGTAATATCAAGTCGAGTTACAAGAGAACCAAGGTATATGAAACTGTCGACCGTATCAAACTTGTATGCACAGATATCTAGCTTTAGTGCGCCTTCATGTGATGTGAAATAATAAAATATAATGTTACAATATGCTTTATTTGAACACACATTATTTGGAAATACCTCAAAAACATAAAAAATCTTCAGAATTCCGGTCAAAGTGTTTAACCATTTTTTTTGACCATGTCCGATCCTACTAATATCGTATGGGCCTCCCCAGATTAGGGTTTAAATTAATAGATTTTTGTTTTTATTATAAATTGATGTTAACCACTTGTTCAACATTAGGTCCATACTCTGACTCCGAACACAAATTGAAAAACAATATATTGTGTCTTTTCCAGATCCACGACATTATAAGCCGACGCGCAAGCCGCTAGGCTGTAGTCATAATTTAATCACTGAAATAATTACAAGATAAAAAGAACTTTTTACATACAACGTTTTTAAATTTTCTGTTGAATCATATAAACTTGACTTGACTAGCTTAAGCGATAAAAAAATTGTATTTGATAGAAATAATACTGAAATGTCATTTTGACACTCATATTGATTTCCATAGTAACGCACGTATATATTAATAATTTCCTAGCAACTAATAATAGTGGGCTGGATTACGTATTTCTTCCGAAATAACTTTTCACACAAAATAGAATTAACTGAAAATGAATTTAATTCTACTTAAAGATGGCTAAAAGTATTGAAAAAATGCATTCTCATCGTGTTATGATATATTCTAAAAGTTTCAAATGTCTACCTAGTCGGGAAGTTAATTAAAAATCGATTGCAAGATTTGTACCGGACAAATAAGAATATCCGTAATGCTGGTTACGAATACCTTGATTCAAACCACAAAAGCCAGTAGCCAATATTCACGAAATTTAAAAAGCGCTTCAATTGTATGACTAAAATTTAATTATTTTCTAAATATTATGTAGATATAGTTGGCTAACGCACGATGGCCACGCGGCTTAAGCGTTGGCCCGTAGCGTCGTGGGTCCCAGGTTCGAATCCTGGATCTGACAAGTTCACATTTTTTTTTTCAATTTGTGTGGACCTAATAGGTTGAGCAAGTGGCTGTCATCCATTTCTCGTAAAAACAAAAATCTGTTAATACAAACCTCTACCCGTGGAGGCCCATAATATGTTCTTATTAGGATCAGACATGGTCGAAGAAAAAAAAGAGGTGGCTAAATTTCCAAAGCATATTGATCGAAATCTGATAGATGCAGGTACGAGTTCTGTCCGGCGCCATATTTTTTTCTAATATGTATGTTTCTGAGGTTTCATGATTATGTAATATTGAAAAATAAAGTCACATTTTTATATATGAGGTTATAGTATTTTTAAAAATATATTTTGTCAGCACCTACGTTTATATAGATTCAAATAACTTTTTGTAAATTTATTATTCTGTATGATTTTCCATTATAATGTGGCTTGAGGATTAAATTCATCCAAGTACATTTGTAAACAAATTGAGGAAACCATCTTGAACATTAAATATCAGATTGAAAATTCTACATGACTGTTTTTAAATTTCTGTAATTGGGTTATTTTTCTTAAACGTTCAATTATTAGTTTAAATACTTCAAATGTATGTGTTATTTCACGAGATTTTGGTAAATTTCGTAATTGTTTCTTTTTTCTAATCTCGGAAGTTTCATATAAAAAAATGTTACTGTTTCAATACATCGTACCTTGTAAACAAGTGAAAAATATTTTCATATTATTTAATCAGAAAAAATTCTATCTAAATTTCATATTTCAAAAATAATGTGAAAAGTTCATATGTCTTGTAGAAGAAAATTGATAATATGAGGTCTCTCAAA
Organism: Rhyacophila brunnea; assembly: GCF_057557595.1. Classification (NCBI taxonomy): domain Eukaryota; kingdom Metazoa; phylum Arthropoda; class Insecta; order Trichoptera; family Rhyacophilidae; genus Rhyacophila; species Rhyacophila brunnea. The sequence goes on along the minus strand of NW_028232904.1, from coordinate 8,077,049 downwards.
AATACCAAAAAGAAAGCTGACAAATGAAAAAAAGAAGATTTCGAAAATGGAATCGCACAGTTTTAATTAATTATGTCATCCAATCAAATGAAATCCCTCCTTTTTTTAATTTTAAGTACCTAGTAGCGTAGCCTGCGCGAACTTTTGGAATTTCCCGTAGACAAACCGTGCCCTGTTTCCATGGCAACGCGCACTGAAAACGCTATCATTTAACTCTCATACCTGTAGCTGGATACACTGACGCACACACTTGGTGCGGTAACAAGGTTGTCACGTCATTGGCTTCAAGATTTTTGAAAATTTTATTTGACAAGATTATACGTCAATACTATGCCTGGCTGATATTTTGACTCCAACTGATTCCGTTTGTTCTTACTACATATTAAGTAATATATTATTAACATACATAATTTTGAAAACACTTCTGAGAAAATACATATATTTTTTTTTTCGACCTTTTCAGTGTTTTTTTTAGTGTTTTTTGTTGTTTTGTAGTGGAAATATGTAATTGATAATCTTCATTTATTTTAAACAGGTTACATCTTCTTCTTATTGTGCCATCCCCTAGCGGAGGTCGGCCACCATCAAGGCGATCTTATCTTTGTCGTCTGCTACCCGGAACAGTTCGGTGGAGCTGCACTCGTACCAATCACGGAGGTTCTTAAGCCACGAAATGCGGCGCCGTCGTCTGCTACGCTTCCCATTGATCTTTCCTTGAATGACAAGTTGAGGAATGCTGTATTTTTGTCCTCTCATAATGTGGCCGAGGTATTGTAGTTTCCTGGTTTTGATACTACGTAGAACTTCTCGGTCCTTCCCCATTCGATTGAGAACTTCAACATTTGTCACCCGGTCAGTCCAAGGAATTTTGAGGATGCGTCTATACAGCCACATCTCGAAAGCTTCAAGTCTCCGTGACATCTCTTGGTTTAGCGTCCATACTTTCATACCATAGAAAAGAATTGAGAGCACATAACAACGTACCATACCCATTCTCAGACCTAGGTTAAGATCTCAATTGCTAAGGAGGCGTCTCATTTTGAGAAAGACGCTCCTTGCGATCTCAATTCTAGTTTTTATTTCCTGAGACTGGTCCCATTTCACATTGACCCATGTACCTAAATATTTATAATGGTTACTTACAGGTTACAGCATTATATTAAAAAATAATCAACTGACTTTTTCATAATAACTCGCAATTCAGTGCCAAGGCCTGATTAAAGTTATGCGTAAATTGAAAGTTACCAGCAATATAATGTTGTTAATCTATTTCCTTGACCTTGGGGATTGAACCTTTTTATGAAATGAGTCCCACAGCCATGAAAAACCATTTTTAACTCCACATACATATAAATAATCTGGTTATACGATGATCTGATACAATTTTATTGTATGCATTTTTTAATAAAATATGCTGGTAATTTTAATTCAATACGTTGATACAAAATCACGATAAATAGTAGATTCACATGCTCATGTCTTAGGTTTCTTCAGATAAGCTTTATACAAGGACAATTCCTTCAATATTAGTAAGAAATAATATATTTTAGTCGCTCAGAATCATAACTCACATATTGCAATTTTGTCGTTTTTTAGTTAAATATGCCAAGTGATTCTAAATGAATTAATCTATATACCGAAAAATAGTTGAGTATTAAAAATCAATTTAAACCATGTGAAAATCGTTGACAAAGTTCATTGTTGGTGTAATATGTCGTATATTTCAAAGAATAGAGTTTTGTCACCAACGCCTTCCTAACCAATCGGGGAGCTCTATTTCTCATAGTATGCTGTATGTCTGCAACGTTAGGAGTATTAGGTATATATATTAAAAAAAAAAAAAAATTATTCGACTCTCTCACTCATTAATATTCTAGGGAGTTCAATACTGTTCTTCTAATTACAAAAAATAGTGCTCTGTTGGTTTTTAGCGATTATCTCAAAACTTGATTTTTGGAATATATGACTTATGATTCTAAGCGACTCATTGTTGGTCGCTAAAAGCTCAGCATACCAATTTTATTTTCAATATTTTACACGTGAAACGGGGTAGGTTTTTTTATACTAATATTTCAGAATCTCTTTTTGTACGGTTTCATAAAAAACCTTTTTACACTAAAGGCGACTTGAAACGAAAAACAAATGAAAACCACTACATTTTATTCATTAACTTAATACAAATTCTCTCGCCTAGAGCAAATCGATCGCAGTATAATGATAATATCGTCACCGTTCAGGCAAAAATCACCAACCCTGAAAATGGCAGTTTTGAGTTGAGTATGTCACCCGAAGCTTAAAATTATGTTCTTTAAGATGCAAAACTCACCACGGTACATTAGTTAGTAAAATTTTGCTAAAATCCGAATTATTTGTTTTTCACTAAATGACTTTCGATAAAATCTTAACAAGCAAAAGTCATTATAGGTGAATAGACATTATTGACCCTATAAAAAAAAAATCCTTCGTTATAAATTTACAAGCAAAAGTCACTATACTATGGATGGTGAGTTTTATTGATCCTTCTTTTGGCTAACATTGTTCAGATTATTAACAAGCAAAAGTCACCAAACCATACAAAAACATTAAAATCTGATTTTTCCTGCATTTTCAAACTTTCAAATTGCGATATCTCAAAACTATGTTTTTAGGGTTGGTGACTTTTGCCTGAACGGTGACGATATGTTGATTAGTGAGTGACACATGCAATCAAAATGCTTCATATATTCGGTGTTTGAACGGGGACCATATTAGTCAACTATTTCTTGGCTAACTCGCGAAAAATTTGGCTGTAAATCCGCAGAACAGTTTGATAAAGATAAAATACAAACCGATCCCTAGGTACGTCCGTAGTGAAACAACTCAAAATAACTCGTTCTAAGGTATTAAATAGCGTTTAATTTTTTTTAAACAATTCTAATTTCAATGTTAAAGCCTTGATTTTTTAATTAAATGTGTTTACTTTTTATTTAATTCAAATGAACTTAGCAACGCATAACAAAATTTGACAGTTTAACAAATAATAAACCTAGACATTCCTTATTATAATTAAATTAATGATTAATCGCACAAAAGGTTATTTGATTTTATGGCATAAAGCCCACCAAGAAAGCGCTCGGTGCGCTCACTACTGAGTAGGCCCCCTCCCACCCGCGCATTACCCTTCACCTATGTAATAAGGGGCTCAAGCAGCACAAAATAATTATTATTATCAGCGTCTCTCATAACAAAGCAATAAAAATATTATTAAATTTCTCGGGGCTTGTAATAAAAATCGGACACGCAATAACTAAACAAAGAGCTCGCTGTTCTTAAATAATGGCTTCTCGCCCGTCGCATCGACGACGCTTCGAAGAGCGTGATTTTGCTCGCCGTTTTCAATGAATGGACTATGTTGTATTTTCGTTAATTCGTATCGCCGAGAAGCCAAAAAATGATGACTCATGGGGCAGGCGGGCATAATGCGTCGTCAAATCCAGTGTGCGCTAGCGTATTTGATTACGTTGTATTTTCGTTGATTTACGCGCCACTTGTGAAATTTTGCGCGAGAGCCCCACTTGCTGCGTTAAGTGGGTTTTACGCCTATGACTCATTGAAAAAAAAAATAATTATAATTTTTTTTGTTTAATTATAAAGAGAAACCCTTCTACATCGAATGGCATTATTAACTCAAAACCTTGAAAATTTGAATGGTATCCCTATATAAGTCAGGTATCGAAATGTGATGCAAGTTACCATATTATGTGAAGATTTTGAAGTTAGATTTGGTTTATTACTTAACGACGATTGTTCCATAAAAATTTAGAAAATAGAGCCTCCGGAATATCCTCAAATACTATCAATATTAAACACGCGTTTCGTTTACGTGATAAACTTTTATGATACAAACGTAACTATTGAAAATAATATACTTTTTTACACGTTTTTAAGTAAAGTTTATCTCATATTTTTAAGCACTAAAGAATTACCCACTTCCATTATTTGTATGTTATATGAAAAACTTATCCATAAAACGGAAGACATAAAATACCCGTTGAGTGTCTTCAAATACTACCATTATTTAACGCGCGTTTCGTTTACATGACAAACTTTACTGCATATTATACAGACGTAATGATTGAAAATAAAATATTCTTTAATACGTGTTTAAAAGTTGATCCCATATCCCTGTAATATATGCACGGTGTTTACAAAAAACACTTTGTTCATATTTTTGTAGATAAGTAGTAATTTTCCATTGCAAGTATTTAAAATAATAGTATTAAAATATATTATAATATATTTTGATTATAATAGACATCTTGAGTTTGAATAATTTTAACATTAATTTTATATAAGGTTAAGTAACCAAGCTTTTTTTCCTCCTTCCGCGACTTAACCGCTCTTTTTATTTCACTATGATGGGCGCTTATGCTAATAATCTAACAAGAAAGATACATTTTCTGATTCAATGTTCAATAGTATAATAAAAAAAAAATCTTGATTAGGGATGATTTGTGTGCCAACCCTGGTTCGTATTCAACAGCTTTCGGGGAGCGTATAAATTGGTCGCGTCTCGACAGAGCCTCCCAATAAACCGAAGCTGCGATAAGCGCGCGGACTTCGAATTTAGAACGCGGCCGCATCTGAAACGTTCGAAATTTAAAATCAGATAGATAAACTCAAATAGTTATTCATTCATAAAAGGAACAGCCCATGAACTAGTCGTAAGAGTTCGAATTTTAAAACAGAAAATTTGGACAGAGAAAATTCTGTTCGAAGTTTTGAATTTGGCTAAGTAAAAAGCTCGAATGTTCGAAGTTTGAAATTTAAATTACCAGTAAACTTTTATGAAATTTTAAATAATATCACGAAATTATTAGCGGTTTATATTTATTGGACGTTTTATTATTGTTTGATTGATTTTCTAAATTCTTGAAAGTTTATTCGACGCTGTAACACTTGTGCAATTCTCGAGAAAGAAGCTCCAGAAAAGGTAAGAATCAATATATTATTATATACAGTAATTTAAAGTGCTATTTTTTATTTCAGGTTTATTATAAATAAATTTATCTTTAGAATATTCATATATTCAATTTCTAAACTATCCTAAACGCCACACCATAAAATGTGCTGGAAAGCGAAATTTAAAAATTACGAAACTATACCTAATTAGATTTTAGTTCTACAATATCGAAATATTAAAAAAACATTTTTTGTGTTTCAAATTACAATTAATTTTGGGGAATATTTTCCAATTTAAAATTTATGAAAAATTCAAAACATTGGCAAATAAATAATGTCACTTAGGATACTTAAGAAGTGGCATGAAAATAATTGTTTCTTTAATTCAATATTATCCTATGAATTTAGGTGGTTTATTCAAAAATATTGGCGATTTCATAGAGAATTGATTGATTTAAAAAAATGTTTTTCAAAAAATTGGCGTTTACGATAAATGGTACGATGAATTAAATATATACCTACCATTGCGAGATAGGCGTATTATATCACAATATATTTTCAATAATATAAAAAAATATATATGTTGGATTTTAGATTAAAAAACATTTTATTTTATTTTGATTGGAATTTTTTACTGTATCTATTTTTTACACAAAAACTGACACAAAAGATATTATATAACATTTTATTCGACTATTTTAATATTGTTTAAGAATTATATAATAAAAATTTGAATTACTTTTATAAATGGAATAACAATGGTTGATCAATACGCCATTATTATAATAAGAGAAAAAAAAGAAGTAAATAATATCATTTAGTAAAAATATTACTAATTTACCCTGTGTCCTTGTACTTAATATATAAAATCAATTCTTTCTAATAAATACGTCCATTACATGATAGACACCATCATAATGCAAGCCTGGGCTAACTATGGCCCGCCAAGTATTTCTCTAGGGCCCGCAAGCATTAATCGTATATCTGAAAAAAAGTTCACTTTTTTCTACATTTTAACGCACTTTTTAAAAATAAAATTTGAATATACATGAATTTCACCGTCTAGAAGAAATCTAAAAATTTTACAAAACTCTTATTTCGGACAAATTCGAACATCTTAAAGATTCTGTTCGAAAAAATTTGGTTATTACAACGTTTTTATTAGGTCGTATTCTTATTTGTCTGGTACAAATCTTACAATCGATTTTTAATTAACTTCCCGACTAGCTAGACGTTTGAAAGTTTTAAAATATATCAGAACACGATTCCAATGCATTTTTTAATACGTTTAGCCATCTTTAAGCAGAATTTAATTCATTTTCAGTTAATTCTGTTTTTTATGAAAAGTTATTTCAGAAGACATCCGTAATCTAATCCACTATTATTAGTTGCTAGGAAATTATTAATATATACGTGCGTTACTGAAATCAATATGAGTATCAAAACAACATTTCAGTATTATTTCTATCAAACATATTTTTTTGATCGTTTAAGCTAGTCAAGTCAAGTCAAGTTTATATGTTTCAACAGAAAATTTAAAAACGTTGTATATAAAAAGTTCTTTTTATCTTGTAATTATTTTTGGATCAACCTACAATGTGAACAAACATTTTCAATTATGAATATAAATACAAACTCTTTACGATCAAGCATTACCGATAAACCTTTACAAGCAGTTTTAACAATCTCAATTACAAAATTAAAAAAAATGTTAAATAATGTAAAATAGTTTAATTCTTTTCATTAAACTATTGGCTGTTAGAGAATCAATATTTTTTTTAAATGTTGAAATTCCTTTTTTTCGATGAGCTATTCCCCAATACACGACGTTCGTATTCTATTGTTCTACATTATATCGAATAGCTATTTTAAAGTTTGCATCATGTTACCTTGTCAGTACAATAATTTAATTAAAATAATTTGGTAAACTCCCGTCGGCCGGTTAAGAAATAATAACGATTTAAATTTTAGGTAATTTTAGGGTATCTACATATTACATTATTTACAGATATAAAAGTCTCAATAACTATATTAAAAATGTATTTGGTCATAATATTGTATTCTCGTGATAACTACAAACTACAGATTAAAATATATTTGGACATTCTGTTTTTTTTTCAAGTCTCTCAGTATTACAAACCTCTTGGAGGCTGTCCATATATGACGTCACGCTCTAGGGGGGAGGTGATCTGATATAATGTAATGATTATTTTGTGACGAAGGGGGAATTACATAAAAAAATACATAAAATTTATAAGGATCTAAAAACACAATATTAGAGATCGGGGATTTAAGGTTAAATATTTAAATAAAAAAAATATTTTTTTCTGTGTTTGTTGACCCCTTGTATAATACTTTAATAACCTAGTTTTGTACAAAATGGACTTGGCTTAAATATTAAATTTTTAGCCATGTGTTATAAAGTATAACTACATTATATTGTTAACGATACAAATGTATACTTCTTGTATATGAAAGAAGCCTAAACACACGAAAGTTAAGCTTAAAAAGTTTACAAAAACTAAAAAGCTCAGACAATGAGCTTTTAACATCAGGAATGAGATGGCAAAAAGCACAAAAAATATACATATCTTCTGTAATCGAGGCTTTGGTCTGGGCACTCGATGGAAGGCAATCAAGTGCTACATCATACCCCATACTGGTCTACTAAGTCAAAGCCTGGACGTTAAATGAACATACAATAAGAAGGCTGGAGCCTTTTGAGTTGTGGCTATATCGACGGGTTCCATATGATATAACAGAACATGAAGAAACAGAACGGTGATAAAACAGAACAGCGATAAATAGAACTAAGTATGACCTTTTAGAAAAAATATAATATTTCACATTTAAAATGTCGTATCTCCATTTATGTTGTACAGATTTTTAACGACACAGGTTTTCAATACACCGTCAAAATCAAATTATATAATTTCTTCATTCCTAATCGCTGGAAAGCCTCAATTAAACGGGACTCAAGTCAGTGTTGCCGGTAAGCTAGGTATATCTCGTCTTAATCAATCTTTTATGTTTAAAATGCTCGGGTGACTAGGTACAACGAAATAATGAGTTTATTAATTCTGTAGAGTTGTGCATGATTATCAAGCAGATAAATTGAAGTTTTTACGGTGAATGGCCAACATGAAGTGATTATATATAATTTTCCTATAAATTTAAGATTTAATTAATAAATAGATACGAGTAGGTACGACCAATGGTACGACAAAATGAATATTTTATTTTTCCAAAAGCTGTTCTGTTTTGTCACTGTCCTGCTTCTTCATATTCTGTTATATAATTGTATGCATATCCCCCACATTCTGAATCGGGCCCCCAGGCCAGGATCTTTGTCGGGCCCACCTACCTAAAGCAAAGGTTAATGGCAGTATGATGCTCTATAGCAGTGTTTTCCAGTTTTCCAAATTCTACAAAATAATTATCATTTAAGTACATCAATCATCACATCAAATCAAATTGCAATGCGCATCCACATATTTAAAATATTTAACAGCTGCAAAGTAAAGTAGCGCCGCAGGCGAGTTTTTTTACTATTAGAGTAAATTTGAGATGTGTATTAATCTTACTTAGCTGGTCGAGCCTCCACTCTGGGCCCCTCCTATGCCCCTAGGCTAGAGCCCTGTCATCCCCCCCCTTATGGGGGCCATGATTTTAAGTCTATTTTATCATGCTCTAAATGGCCCGGTTACCATATCGACAATATACCGATAACTTTACCAACGATGAGGTTTTAAAACAAATCAATAAGAGATGATAATTTATATCTACCATTAAGCATTTATAAAAGGTTTCTACTTAGGCCATATTATTTGCAATTAGAAGTAACTTCTTACGTAGAGGGCAGCAGAAGCATAATTAGAAATAGATCTTGGCTACCAAACACAGAACAGATAATAAATAGAATACCAATAGGCTATATTCAATACGCCGCATATAATATAATTTCGTTATTATTTATATAATATTGAAGCGGACGCACGCCACTGGTATACAGGTATGGATAATAATTCTATTGTTGAAAGGAATTGAGTGATTTGAAAGTGCATACTCACAGAACAGATAATAAATAGAATACCGATAGGCTATATTCAATACGCCGCATGGTGACGCAGGCTTTTGAATGTGTGAGTGTCCTACGAAAATGAAGCACGCATTATGCACGTGCAATAGTGTGTGTAATACACCAACATTAAATGAGCGTGAATGCATAAACCGAGAGCAGTTTTCAGTATTCGACATTAAACATATTCTAGACACGTGTGTAAGTTTAACCCGGATTCATCCTTACTCGAGTCGGTTACCTGCTATCGCCTTACCCGTTGTGTATTTCAGTTTCCATTATTTCTGAGTTCCCTGCTACCAAACCTTTGTAAATGACTCAATATTCAAGCTATTAGCAACCTGATACAAAAGGTCCAGGATAGGGAGATGTACTGCAAGTTAGTCGCCAACCTTCGACAGAAAAAGAAGAAACATTCTAATACGTGGCTTAAAATTCACTAAATTGTATTTCGTATAAATTGATGCCATATGCTATTATTATTTCTAATAATAAATAGTCACATACCTTCACCATTTCAAATTTGTATTCATTAATTTTTATACTTTTGGTAACCTCCTTCCATATTAAATTCTCAATAATACAGAGCTCGAATTAAAACGGAGCGCACTGGAGCGTAATTCCAGTTTACAAAATTTCTGAGATTATCTCACCTTCTCGTGAAAATATAATTAATATTGTGTGTATTTTTGAATAATAGCTACATTATATCAAATTGCCACTCACGATGGCCGCGTAGTTTAAACGTCGTGGGTCCCAGGTTCGAAACCTGGGTCTGGCAAGTACACATATTGTTTTTTGAACAAGTGGCATTCATTTATCGTAAAAACAAAATCTGCTAAGCTGGGGCACGGTCTAAAACTATCGTGACTACGTGACAAGAAGATTGTGCAAACTACGCGTGCAGAACAAAACATAATTTGTCATAAAAATTCAACATGCGTCCATTTAATGTTATGTTTATTGTTCTATTAGTAATAATAATAATATATTCATTGACATGTTTTCTTTTTCAAGTAAATGTGTAACGTTTTTCAGTCATCTTTACACGATTTAAGAATTAATACCCCCGACGCCATTACAAAACAAATTGACGTGTTCACAGCTCGACTTTCGCTCTCCGACTGGCAGCGAGTCCGAAATTTCGTCGCACCTATAGTTGAAAATTATTTACCGTTTCACTGAAGTATACTCTTAATAGAAACCTCCACTCTGTGGAGGCCCATATGATCTTATTAGGATCGAACATGGTGGTTAGTTAGATTTTAAGATGTCCTGGCAAGAATTTCATTTTTACTTGAAATCAAAAGCAAATATAAATTTGGTCTTCAGAAAATATATTTATAAATTATTTGTTTTCACTTGTTCATTATTGTTCCTTTCATAAATAAATAAAAACTATGAAAAAATATGCATTTTCTTGAATACACATAATTACTATATAAATAAATGTAACAATAGAGACTTGAACCTTCTCAAACACCTACCCTTTGCCAACATATTTACCATGAGTTGCCTACCTTCGGCATGATCCTATACGATGTAGAGCTGAGACTGCTTCCTCATGTAGTGAGAACGTGCTCTGTTCATCACAGTGAAACCCACCCTTGGAATTAATTACCATGGAGTGGGCTCCCGGACTCAATATGAGACCGGAATGAGTGTCTGTATGAATTATTGACCCCTGTGCCAGCCTTAGAATGCTGGTTGAGCGCCAGCAAGTTTTTCACAAAACGTGGAAATAGCTGCAAAAGCCCGCTATGAAAGATTGGGATGTTGAATGGATTAAATAAAAGTCCTAGATGTTATGAGCTTACTGTATTGAACAAACAAAAGTCATACAAATAAAATACAGTGACGATAAAACTATGATTATACAGGGTAATTATTCTAAAGCTAACCTTGGTACTAGGGAATCCAATTCCGAGCCAAAATTCTGATCCCGGGATTTCGGGATTACAATTTGACAATCCCGGGATTGGCATTTTTTTCCATTGCTAATATAAAATTTTTATATTTACAAATAACATTGATAAAATCGGTCAAAAATAAATCTAGTATAATTTAAGATATTTATTGTTAATAATGTATACGTTCAATCTTGGAAATACATAAGTTTAATGGAGTAAATAATATTGTAATATAAATAATAATGTGAATTTAATATGAGATTGCTGTTTCTGATAGTAAAGACTTAATTAATGGGTTAGCGAGATTTAAAATAGTAAAGCAAATCATGGTGTACTTATGGCCTTTCCGCTTCATAAATCAAATTAGTCAGCCAAATATGAAACTGCCGTTAAACGTATGAGATCATGGTGGAATTACTCTGTTTATAGTGGCTAAGTATTGTTTTTTTTCCAATCTTTCTCTTTTTTATAAATTTATGTGAAAAAAATAAAATGAATCGGCAACTTACATATTGGTATAAATCAATCTTCATTCAAACTCAGTTTATTTCTAATGTAGTTATTTGTTATTAAAAATATTTTTTCTGTTATATTTTCGTTTTTATTTTATTTTCCATAAAAATTGATAAAAAAATCAATCCCGAAAGTTTCGGGATCTTGTTTACCAATCCCGGGATTCATAAGTATCGAAAATAGCTCGGGATCCCGGGATTCGAATCCCTACTTGGAACATTTAAATACTACAACCTTAACAATATTAAAATTAAACTAAAACATGGGTACAAATATATTTACATGCTCGTTTATATATATATACTATAACCTATAAATTAGTATATATTTTCCCATTTTGAGGAAAAAAATAAATGGCCCCGTTATATATAGCAGCCTGTCCCACTTTGCCACCAAAGATTAGTTTGAGAAATTATATTCATACGTGTTGTAATTAAACAATGCATATTATTTTTGGAATCGATATCTGTGAATATTCGGCCAATTTGATTTATAAGCTTACGATCGTTTAAATTACTAAAGCAAAACTAATTACAAACTTGTCAAAGTGCTCGAGATTTATAATAAAATTTCTTCAGTTGAATAGCTCCAAAGTTAAACAAACAAATAAAATATTACTTCAACAATAATCCTTTTGACTATTTTATTTTACGAATCCTATGTTATATTATTACAATCTCATTTTTGGTTCAGGTTTGGTTTCAATTTATTTATTTTTTAACATATTGTGGACATTAAAAATTATAAGTTTAAGACGTTCATAACGTGACATTTAGAAACAAAGAAATATAAAACAGTATTACATAAAAAAAGAGATAGATCAGTAGATAAATTAGATAGGTACAAGAAAGTACACCGGATGAGTTAAGCAGACCCTATTTTAAGTATTTATAAAACAACGTCCACCTAAACTCATTCTTACGTAGGTGGAATATATCAAAACCCGAAGCAATTTCGTTGAACATAGTTATCGCCCTCCCAATTGGCATTACCAGTTGCAGGTTGGTTCTGCACCTTGGGAGAACAAACAACTGATGGTCTCTATTTCTTAATTTTGTGAATAAAATATTTTGCTATACTTAGTATTTTCAGTGGCTGTATGTCAGAATATTTAAAACAGTTTAAACTAGCAATAAAATGTAATTATAATTATATTTTCAATCTTATATTATCTAACAAAGATGCGCATTTCTAATAGAGTTATGTTTAAATTCTAATGGATTTAAGTGTTGTACCATTCCATTTGAGTTGTTTTTTTTTGCAACCCGGGTTTCGCCTTTCGGCATCTTCAGGCACTATGCGCACTCACCAATGGTAAATACACACTGACAACTAGAGTTGGGTATTCCTCGAGAAAATCTCAATCTCGAGATTCGGGATTTCCAGAAAAGAGTTCTCGAGAATTTTCGAGATATCGGGAAATTAAAAAAATGTGTAAAAATCCTAAAATCAGTGTGAAAACAGACAAATTCGAAAAAAATATGATTTTTGAAAAAGACAAAACAAAATAGAAGTGGGAAAACAAAAAAAAGTCAAAACATTGCGTCAAAAGTTGCGCTCATTTTGAGTTGACGTTGGCTTAATTGTGTTAAATGCCCCGATCAGTCTTTGAACGTTTTGTGTTTTCTGTCCACTTTTTACATATAGAACATCGTTTTTTCAATTAATATTTGATAAAAAAGAAATCCCGGAATTCGAGAATCTTTTCTCGGGATTCCCTGATGTTACAAAAGTTGCACTCATTTTGAGTTGACGTTGGCTTAATTGTGTTAAATGCCACGATCAATCTTTCAGCGTTTTGTGTTTTCTGTCCACTTTTAACATATTATAGAAAATCGTTTTTTCAATTAATATTTGATAATAAAGAAATCCCGAATCCCGAGAAAAGATTCTCGAGATCCGGGATTTCCCGAAATGTTAAAAATTTCAATTCTCGAAATTGGGGAAAATCTCGAATATTTCTCGAGAATTCCCGTCGGGAAATTCCCGAAACCCAACTCTACTGACAACAAACACAGCTAATTATAACTTTTATATAAATGAATACAATAAAGTAAGTAAAAACTTTATCACCTACCTATTAAGCCAAGGATCACAATAAAAAATATAACAAACAAATTATGTTGTAACAGTTGAAGTGTTTGTAAAAAAAACCCCTATCTTATCACTGATAATGCAATCAATAGGCATATAAATCGTCAAAGCCCTAATAATAGATCATTAGATAACAATCAATAATAATACATTCAATATTCATATCCTACATAATGCCTGAAGATGCCTGAAGATGCCGAAAACGACTCAAATGGAATAGTACAACACTTTAATACATTGGAATTTAAATTTAAATTCCATCAAGTTTGTACCCTCGGTCTATAGTATTAATAGATTTTTGTTTATTTAAGACTATTATACTTCAGCTGAGGCATGGTCTAAAAAGATCGTGACTATGCGATGCGCGGATTGTGGAAATGACACGAGGCGAACGAAATATAATTTGTCATAAAAATTCAACATGCGTCCTTTTAATGTTATGTTTATTATTATATTCATAATAATAATGTAATAATAATAATAACATGACATGTTTTCTTTTTCAAGTACATGCGGAACGATTTTTAGTCTTATTTACACGATTTAAGAATATATTTCTCCGACGCCATCACAAAACAAATTGACGTGCTCACACCTCGACTGTCAGTCTCCGATTGGTGACGACTGCGAAATTTCATTCCTCATACTGTTGAAAATTATTTTCCGTTTCACTTATGTATGCTCTTAATAATATCGATACCGATTTCGCAGAGCTGTCATTCAACAATGTTCAAATCAGTAACGTCCAGTCACCAGTGGGAGTAGGCATATCATGTGTTGCTAAGAGACACCATATTATTATTAAGACAAAAATTGCAAATATTATATACCTATACGTGGCCCCCACATCCTGAAGCGGGCCCTCCTACCTATCGCTAAGGGTAAAGTCAGTGTGACGCGCTGCCGTAGCGTTATCCAAATGTTGTATTTTTAGCGATTTTTTATATTTTTAATATGTACGAGTACATCCATTTGAATGATGGAGTTGTTGAGAATCGGCACACAGTAAAAAATTGCATCGTACAACCAAATAGTTTCAATTATTAGTATAAAATAGCGCCGCAGGCGACTTTTTTTTACTATTAGAGCAAATTTGTGATCTGTGTTAATCTCACTTATCTGGTCGGTTCGCCACGCCGAGCCCTTCCTCAGCCCGGGCCCCCAGGCTAGAGCCCTGTCAGCCCCCCCCCCTTGTGGGGCCCATGTACCTACATCTTTGATAGTAGATTCGGTGGACGTGTTTTATTACCTGCGGCGTTAAGGTATCAAATTGTATTTGAATGTCAAATCGAACCTTCAAAAATAGGTGTCCCTACAGTTCTGGTTAGGTCACTTACTGGAAGGAGAAAAGGGAGACATTTTTCATCGAGGATTTTTTTTTATTACTCACTCACTTTCACCGCAATTGCTTTTACGAAGAAGGTACCTTGTCATTTTCAATACGAATAAAAATTACTTAACAGAAAACATTTACAAAGAACCATAAAACTGAAAAAACAAAACTTATTTTTAACAGAAACATAAAACAATATTAATAAACTCGAAGTGAACAAAAAAAAAACAAAGCACCTAGGCCCTAGTAGAAGTAATGTTCTCAAAATAGAGAAGTTATACTTAATAAATCACGGGAAAAGTTGTTTTACTTCTAAAAAAAAAAACACTTTTATTACTTACAAAAAACCGTAAATCTCGCATTTGTAATTTTTTAAGTTACTCCGTGATTGCACAGCGAAAATATTTCCCATTTCCCGCTGAAAAAAGTTCTTTTTTTAAAAACTTTAGCAAAATAATATTTGAAAGTTCTATTCCTTTGTAAACGATCTGCGGATTTAATAATATTGGTGGTGTCACATGGACACTATCATATAACATATTGATACGATATAAATGTGAAATTCAGTCGCCTTAGATCATAGATCATGGCTTTTCGATTTATGACTCAATGACGGTGAGGCTATAAAATGCAAGATACACAAAGTTCGCCAAATGTCGTCAAATATTACCAATTGTGGATGCGCGTTTCATCTGCGAAAGTGAAGTGCGAAATAATGTGGACTCTTCTAAGAGAATTTCAAAACTTTCAAGTGACGCAACGCGGCATGAAAATGTGCATGTTGAGGATAATGCGGAAATACTACAAAATAAACAACTAATAGTTCCCTCCATGACAACCCATTCCACACTACCCTCGGTCTTTATCAAAAGTATCACGAGGCCCTACGTTTGGTGTGAAGCATCAGCAGTTGTTTACGCCTGGGAATGTCTTAAGAGCAGATGCCTAAGTCTGGGGTCGACACGTACTCAAGTGTGCTTTGACTGAGTTTACTGACGCTTTATTTAATGAAAGTGCCCATGGAAGAGACGAGCACGGAGAATTCATAAACATAAATTATTCTAACTAATTTACACATTTTAATACAGGTTATAGAGCACCTCTTTCTTTTATTCATTTTACTTAATTTAATAAAAAGTGCCCAGAGCACGGAGAATTAACAAAAATAAATGATTCTAATTAATTTAAATATAATAATATGTAGAAACAAAGCTAGAACTATACGTTCATACCAGCGCTCGAAATGGAAAAGTTTACGAACCGGAGTGCTCGACAAATTTTCTGAAGATATTTACATAGTCATCAAATCGTAGGTATGTGTATTTTATGAAAATAAGTTTGTCAGATTTTCTATTCTATGGCCTATCTAGCTCAGACGGTCAACATATTTTTTCTACGAGACGGAGCGACAATTTTACAAATTTCACGAGCCGGAACGGCGCTCCGGTGCGTTCCGTTCCATTTCGAGCCCTGGTTCATACTACACTTTGTGAAGAAATCTTCACGTCCGTAATAAGGCCGCAAATGGTTAGTATTTTATTGGCCTTTATATTGACCAGGTCAGATGGTCCGATGGGCCTAACAGTTAGTTGAGCATCTTTTCCCTTTCAGTGCACATTCTCAATCATTCTCAGAGGATGTGGTTTGCATCCTGTAGTTATCCGTGTCTGAAAACTTGTACGTATACAGTTCGTCGTATCACACTTCACAGTGAAATGTTGTATCGGATATATATGGCCATATATTGAAAACTGACCAACCTCTTTGGGTCGTATAGTACTAACATGTCTAAATAAAACACGGTTCTTGTCAGTTTACAGGAAGCCAGCTGCAAAAAAAAATTAAAAATAGCCAATATATTGGATTAGTTGTTAGGTTACGTTAGGTTTTCATTCTTGAATTCATGAATTTCGCCAAAATCAACTATGAAAATTGAATTAATGTTAATATTGAATCTAATAACATTGGAGACCGTATAGTATACGGTCATCTCTTTCCGATAGAGAGCTCACGGCGAACTGTGCCATGGTGAAATATTTTACGTACAATTTACATGGGCTCCTTTCACATTATACGGTTTTGACCGTACGGCAAAAAACCGAAAGGCGACATTCTTTTAGTGGCGTGAAGAAATTGTTGTCGATTCGGATTTTGACCGTTCGATTTTTTGCCGTACGGTCAAAACAGTATTAATGTGAAGCAAACGTAACCCTGATTGGTCGGGTAACAAATCCAAACTCACAGACCTTGGCAGCGAATCCACCTACACAGCGCTCGAAATGGAAAAGTTTACGAACCGGAGCGCTCGACAAATTTTCTGAAGATATTTACATAGTCATCAAATCGTATGTGTATTTTATAAAAATAAGTGTGTCAGATTTTCTATTCTATGGCCTATCTAGCTCAGACGATCAATATATTTTTTCCACGAGACGGAGCGATAATTGTACAAGTTTCACGAGCCGAAACGGCGCTCCGGTACGTTCCGTTCCATTTCGAGCCCTGCTACAAAGTAAATTTATGAGTAAGGAAGCAGACACGAGTATGTGACGTGACAGAAGTCGCTAAGCAGATGAAATGGCGATGGTTTGGAGTGTTTGGACAATGCCGTCAAAGAGAGATACCCAAGTGGCACTGGACGACCACAGGGACACTATAAACCTGGTGGATAGATGAAATCATAAAGATGGATAATATAAGAGTGAACAGAGCAGTGGATTGAGGGCTTGCGCAGACAGAGAGCGGTCGGAGTTCTGCGTTCAACCGACCGTTGACCGCTAGCGTTCAGGGACAGCAGACAGGTGGCGGTCAACAATAAGCGTTCCATTTGTTTACAAACGTTGTAGTGACACAGGCGCTGCATAATGCGAGACCGCTATATTCCGACTGCGAGTAGAAGTGAGAAAGCATCGCTGTTGCGTACTCACTCCCCCGTGTGGTTTCGCTCTATGTTGTGTGACTGCTCAAATTCCTATGACGAGACTGGACGGGAGGTACGGCGTTCTTTGTAATTCCGGGAATAGAACTCTAGAACGCTAGCGTTCCAATTGACCGGCGCGGTCTGACCGCCGGCTGTGTACCCATTCAGTATGAAGTCCATACAATACAAAGAACGCAGAACTCCGAACGCGGAACGCAGACCGCCTGACCGCTCTCTGTCTGCGCAAGCCCTGATCCCTGTTGATGATGATATCGACTAATAACTAGGGATTGTAATACCCGTATTCCAGTATTTTTAGATACAGAAATATCGGTTTTAAAAATGAGACAATACCGATATATTCGGTATTGAAAGAGGAGAAACAAAATGTATTAATTATTAACATGAAAGGTTCAAGAGGACTGTAATTTTTCGTCAAGCGACATCGTTTGTATAATCATTAGTAACCTTAGCCCTAGTAGCGAAAATTTCATGATGGAATAATAATTACCTGTGCCTAATTCTTTAATGTTTATCTACTAAAGACTGCTTATACTATAATGAAGAAATATAATTTGTTGAAACAGTGATCAACATTGTAATTTGTTTTTACTTCCTTCGGGATAAAGGTAAAGAAATTGCTTAGTATAAAAGTAAGGGCCCACATGCTCAGCATATATCAAAATGGAGCTTTTATGGTATTTTCAAAGCATGATCCTGGACATACCTTAAACGTTGTAGATAATCTATTTATATAATTTTGAAGCCTTATTATCCTTTATATTTATTTTAAACATTTGATGAGTGCATCAAGTATTTTTATTACATAAAATATTATATGTAATAAAAATACTTTATGCACTCATCAAATTTTAATGTTTAAAATAAATATAAAGGATAATAAGGCTTCAAAATAATATAAATAGATTATCTACAACGTTTAAGGAATGCCCAGGGTTATGCTCTGAAAATTCCATAAAAGCTCCATTTTGACCTACGCTGAGCATCTAGGCAGTTAAGTGAAATTGCCAGTGGGACACATACATCTAAGAACACTTCATAATACATATATGTAAATTTATTGAAACGTGATTGAAAGAAGAAAGTACTCGATAGTTCAACTACTAGGTATGTTTTGATTAATTATTTGTAACTAAAAAAAAAATATTTTATTACAAATAATTAATCAAATAATACAATGCAGTTCCATTAAGAATTGACAGTTAACACTATAAAATATACTAGGTATTTGTAAACATCAATATCTCCTAAATCTAAAACCACCTAAAAATTTCCTAAATATTCTTTTCAAGATATTGAGTACGTCAATAAATAGCGGATCATAATTCACTGGACATTTCACTCGAATATAAATTACCGGTCTGTTAGTATCTCAATCTCTGTATCACTCCGCACAACATCACATTCTACCGAGATTCGGACCTCGGAACAGTATCATAAGTATTGTAACATAACTACTGTAACATACTCTTGTACAACAGTTTACGCTGCAAATAAAACTCGCTCCTCCATCCATCGGAACAACCACCAAATCTAGACTTCTTCATCCACCATACAATGACTCCCACAGTGATGACTCCCACAGATATATTTATTGGTAGATACTTCTGTTTTTTCTTATACTTCACAAATACATATATTCAATAGGAAATACCTTAAACTATAGATACATCTAAACGCCACCCATTGCATTGCTAAATAAAGCTGCGTGCCGTGCGTTTGGTTTGTGGGCATTTGTGTTTGAACGCATTGGTATACACATGTTTGAGACCATAGACCATTTCGCTAGTGCTCGCCCAAAGTGCTCGCACTAGACGCTCAGAAATAAAGTATAATTTTCTATTTTTTTACGTTATATAGTATTTTTAAGCGGTCAAAATGCAACCATTAGGTAAAGATATCCATAATTTAGGTTATTTTAAAGAAACACTAGGTCACTTGATATTAAAATACAAAATAATATACAAATAAATTATCACGACCATGTATCAACTTACCTATGAAACGTAATACCATCTTCTTGCTTATCAGTATGGCTACCACATTTTGATACAACACACAGAACTATCTTTTCTACTTAATTAACTAAAAATATTTACCACTGATTTTATGTTTAACACAAAAATAGCAATTTTCGCAACACAGTTATCGACGCTTAGTTAAGCAATAAACGAAGATTTGGCGGCGACACCGTAGCAAACCATCTCCCACATCTGTAAACCTTTTATCTTACTTTAGCGCGTGTCGCAGAGATTATATGGGTGCCGAATACTTTCTCACTCGCACTTATGCATCGTTTTTGTTCAGGCCTTGGGAAATACCGTTATCGATATGAAGTATTTTAGTACAGGAATATTTAAAATGACTCCTTTATTTGTACTTCAACTCTCTTTTTGATTACAACACTTCTATTTATGAATAATAAATTTGATATTAATATGAAGAAAACTCTCCACAAAGAATTGTCTAAAATTGAAATAAAATCGGAAATATTTTATGGAAAAATTTCATATGGCAACATGAAAGAAATCGAGCCTGAATAATTTCAGAGATCAAACGGGCTTTGATAGAGGTGTAACTGAGTTTTTCTTGCGTTTCTTCAAAATGTGAAATATCTTCTTATTGTGGAATACTTTTGTATAACTTTACGATGTAGAAATCTTTTGCGTATTGTTAAAATTAGCGCAAACAGGAAACAAGCCGTAATAGTATTTACTGACTGCATACCGTCTCTTGTTTTATTAAAAAAGTTTATTGGCTGGAAGTTAGCAAATAAGATGTATTTATACATATGTTCTATATCCTTTGAAAACCCACGAAGAGCCAGTTAACTTTCAACATCATATTTATTTTATAATGCCATGGTATTCTATAATACCATAAGAGATATTTTTTCTCAATTATTTTTAGCCACAGAACCATATTATTATATATTGTAGGTACCAGTGGCGAAGGGTAGAGGTAGTCTGTTAAGATCTGCCATAAATAGTTCATACTAAACTTTGTCAATCATACGTATTTGATTGCATTGAAATAAGACTACAATTTACATATTATGGTGTTAGTTGGTTTTTAAAATTCAATTAAACCCGAAACCAATCCATAACAATTTTGGTATAGGCGGCTCTCGTGGTGCAGTGCATAAGGTGATGGCCTTCTATCCGAGAGTTCTGGGTTAGATTCCCGGTGAGAACACAATATGTATGTGTTTTTCTCAAAGCCTGGGTGTTTGTGATCGTTCAAAAATAATAACAACCACCTTTTACGAAAATGCAAAAATGCATGGTTATTAATAATTCAAAAAAAAAATGTTTATTTTAGTCGATAAGACAAAATTGTGCACACTTCTTCATTCATACTTATTTGTTTTCGTTGGATTAAGAATACATATTTTTGGTTCATTTTTTAAATTCATTAAGCCGTTGACATCCACGGTGGCCGCGCGGCATAAGCGTTGGACTATCACGCCGTGGGTCTCAGGTTCGAATCCTGGGTCTGGCAAGTACACATATTGTTTTTTAATTTGTGTGTGAGTCAGGGTATGGACCTAATAGGTTGAGCAAGTGGCTGACATCCATTTCTCGTAAAAAACAAAAATCTGTTAATACAAACCTCTACTCTGTGGAGGCCCATATGATCCTATTAGGATCGGACATGGTCGGAAAAAAAAGCCGTGCCTAAACCAAATTATAATAGATAAAATCTATAAAATATGCATTTATGATTTAATTGCATAATTTTAGATATTTTATTGATAGACGAGTGTTTTTTGACTATCTATTATGGCTCGGTTTCGCAGGGTTTAATTGAATTTTAAAAAATACCAACATCATAATACTATGTAAATTGTAGTCTTATTTCAATGCAAACAAATACGTATGACTGACAAAGTTTAGTGTGCAATATTTATGGTGGATCTTAACAGGCTACCTTTACCCTTCGCCAATGCCCTATACATATCTAATTTTCACTATAACGAGCATTATTGGCTTACAACTCTCGATGTGTATATTATTAACTTGAATTTAAACTATAATATAATATTATTCTTACCATTAGCAACATCCTAAAAATATACTTCACTGTACTTGATAGTAGGTATTTTTTTGAAAGTAGATACATTCTATAAATTTGAATGTTCATCTCACATCTCTACAAACTGTGTAAATACTTTTTCATAAAAGAAAACTATTTCAGACAACAAGAGAGAGAGCCAAGAAACATTATAAATCAAATTTTGCAAGAACCTACAGGTATTTTAAAATATATGAAAAAACTTTCCCCATTCAAAATTGGAACAAGTGTTCTTTTTAAAAATATTATTTTTATTTGAAAGTTATTTAATAAATCAACTTCACGAAAATGAATACATGTGTAAAGTAATTACGTTTTTTTTTCAATTATATCAATATTATCTGCCGACAGACGGAGCATATGACGTCGCGTAATATCTAATACACTTTGCGATTTAAGAATAAGATTTTGTTAGGTTTCGTCATCCGCATTGAATACATCAGATAAAATAGGCACTAAGTACCCGAAAATTTAAAGAGCCTGCAGAAATATTTTATGTACCATAGCCTATTGGCTATATACGCATCCTAAATACAATATATTGTGACAAAACATATATTACAGCTTTGATCATAGTTATTCTTGGGTGTAAGAGGCAGCGTGATTATTTAAAAAAAAAAGGCACTAAGTGCCGTAATATGTGTGATGAGACTTAGATCTTTTTTTTTCCGTCGTGGCACTTAGTCCTTTTTTATATATCGCTGTCAGATTCCCAGGTTGTTCTACGTCATTTTCTGTAAAATTCTCAGGAGAGCAATTTGATAGTTCAAATTGAAATATTTGCACAATCTGTATATATTAAAAACTGTTCTGCATATAAAAAAATAACTTATTTTATGCGTTCATAATTTTTATATTCTGACTAATGGGTTAAACAGAGTTCTGGAAATAAAACAAAATAGCATTTAAAAGTCATTTTTCTTAAAAATTTGAAATAGAACAACCTGGAAATCAGGCAGCATACTGTAGATATTATTGCTTCTAATGACATTAATATTGTGTGTTAAATCCATTGAGAAGCTAATTTTTTTATATGACTTTACGGAGACTTTGACTCCGACTCGCTAGCGTAACTAACGCCTCTTCTCATCTAGAAGAGGATCCGCTGATCAGGCCCTCACTCCAATTCTGTTAAAGAACGCTCGGTTAAAGCAATGTCCAGGATGCAGGAAATTTTTGAAGGAGGTCAAGACCCGCCAAGGGTTGTAGGCAGTACCATAACAAAATGATGATAATTTTTAGACCACGTAATCTGAAGAGACTAGTAGTTTTAGGTAGCCTCCAGGGAAGGCAAAGCAAGAAGTGCGACCGTTTGAAGGAGCTTACTGGGGGTAGCATTCACCCTCCATTGAGAGAAGCAGATAACAGGGAGGGATGTAGAATTTTTACTGAATTTCAGGATAGTCACGATCATCAACCACGTGGGAATGAACAAGAAGAACTTTAATTTTTTTAAAAATCGGTGTGTGTACTTATGTATGCGCGTTAGGAGTTATACTTCTTTGGCGTAACAAAACAAAAACAAAACTTGTGATAAACTAGATTCTTTGACTAGCTCTTAATTATCTTGTTAAATTACACACTCAAGAAAAAGGACCGCTTATTAGAACGCCGTTTGTTTATTTCTATACACGTTAACTTATATTACTAAATTAAATAATTATTTATCGTTGTTTTTATTTTTAAAGTAACAACTGCCACTATGACGTTTAATAGTTTGTTTACGTAAGGAGTTGCAAATGGCCGACAATAATATATTCGCTGCCTAGGAAACGGAACAATTCTCAACTATAATATTATACTTTATAATCATCACGATTTGAGTATCATACTGTGGCGTAATGGTAGTGCGTTCGGCTGATAACCGAACAATTGGTGGTTCGAATCTAATCGACTTAGCTTATTTTTTGTGAAAAAATAAATTATATGTTACATGCCAACTTCCAAACTTTCCAAACGCGCCTAAAGAAGTATAACGTATAATATATTAATAATAATTTAATTGCTTTGTCAAACATTTTTGAAAGTTCAATAAGCCTTAGTATCAAATAAAATTCATTACCAACAAAAAGACATTCAGATAAATTCTCAAGAATGACAGAAAATAACTGCCTACAATTAATTTATTATTATCTAAATATTCTGAATGATCATTGTACAAGTTAAGCCCATACAAAAGATGTTGACTTTTCGGATAATTCGAGGCAATAGATCTCGTGCAAATTAAATAGACGACGCAGGGCTTGGGGATTTATTTTAAGAACCAATTCAATTTATATTAGTTAAGTAAGGCTTATCGATTAGTGTTGTAGTTGGATTACATTCAATATATTATTTATGATAATAAAACACTGTGGGAGGCATCAGCTCTCTCTACTCTCGACTCTAAACTAATTCTTTTCTCCTTCTTCTTCTACCATATCGGCCTCCGAGAATTATCTCGCTAGTCTTCCTAGGTCAGTGATTCAAAACCAAAACCGCTTAATATGTCAGTCTCCACGAGAATTCGATAAAGCTCATCTTGAAATCTTTTTGTATTAGGCTAAAACTAATGCTTAATGCGACCTATATTAATTAACTATTTCTGTCAACAGATCCGTGTGACCCAATCACAATAATATCATTTATATAATTGTCATTTATTTTATGATTCACAGGCCGTCAGCAGTTTTTTATAATGCCAACTTTGGCCGAGAAAGGCATAAAATAAGTTGTTCATCACATATTATATTATTTTGAATACAAAATTCACACAGTCAAACTACTTCTTGCAAATATATTAAAATGTTTTATCACCAAAAGCCTGGAACACTTGTGTGCTTTTATACAACGCTGACTTCGTGAGAAAGGCATACAATAAATTGTTTATTACATATTATATTATTTTGCATATACAATTCACACAGTCAAATTTCTTTATCTCAAAAAGCTCTTTTTTACTTCAATAACATTACCTATATTAAAATGTTTTTCTCAGCAAAAGTCTGGAAGACTTGTGTGCTTTTATTTTAACCGTGTTTGGTTAAATACAGAGATTAGAACGATCGAACAAATATCTCATTTCATAAACTCTGATGGAGTGCCCGTTTGGAAAACTGACCTTATTTAGGCTTAGATAATTGCATCATTGTTATTATTGAACTAAAGCTAATTCTACTTGAGTAGCGAATTTTTTCTAACGACTATATGAACGAACAAAATTTTAGATCTATTATAGTCGTCCATTTTGCGAACGTATGGTAGTATAATATATTTATTTTGTATTTTACAGATTGATTTAGGTAATAAATAACCCACATCTTTCATTTACCGGGTAAGTGCTCTATCATTTATGGCCAGTTTTTCCCAACCGCCGATTCACAGACTTTTTTTGCTGGTCCAAAATTAGTTGTCGCCCATTTTAAAAATAAGAAGAATATTAATCTCTAAGTTACAACGCCATTAAATTTTTTCCGCATTTACAACTACTTATCCATTTATGTGACTAGACTTTTTTCGGCCATATGAGTAATAAAAACAACACTGAACAAACGGTATCGACTATTCTAGCAAAAATGTAGCAGCAGATTTCGCAATATTTAAAAAAATTGCTTTCTCAAAAAACCAGACTTTATATTTTACTGATCGGTTTCTGCTTATTTATATTATTAACATTATCATATTTACGGTATATCTTTTTGTGTATTAATAATCAGATAATTATACATAATAACATGTAATAACATTATAATACTAATAAACCAAATGCTATATAATTAATAATAGTTTTTATTTTGCACCGACCGACAGTCATCATGGGCGGCGGCTCTTATATTATAAAGTGCGAATAAATAAATCGACTAAAATAAATTGTTAAAAAAATGTGTGTTAAAATATGACGTGTAAAAAATATAATTCAATATTTTATTAATATAATTTGACACATTAGTAACAAAGAGCCCGATGCACAATTCGTACTTACAGTAAAATTGGTAAGTAACCGAAAACCATCTGGTAACTATAGACTATAGAGTTAAGGAATCCTTACCCATAGACTACTTTTATTATGAACACGCCCCCTTCTGTATTACCATTTACCACTGACAGCTGCTGTCAAAATAAATTCGCGTCTCTATAAAACAGCCCATAAACTCAAATTCATTTAACAATTGATCTCAATATGGATATTGATAGTGTTAATTCGTTTGGCATCTATCTACATGCAGAATATGCATGTACACAGTTTACAGTTATTGCGAACAATGATGTAGGCATGGTAGAATTCGTGCAAAATGCCGATAGTGGACAATCTCGAAAATAGAGAACAGAGATCTTTTGTTTTCGATTGAAACACAATACTTACGATAATATTATATTGTGAATAATAATTGTCAATGTGTAAAAGCAATTGAAAAAGATTAGTTGCCTAGGTACGTTGGTAGTTATACCATTCTTTAATTAGGTACCTTTTGCAAATTAAAACTGTTAAACAACTATTAACTATCCGTGGCATTTAATACGACATATTATTTTCCTTTACTTTCGTTGATTCTGTACATGTCTTAATTTAGTAAAACCGATTATTGAATTGAAACGTCAGTGTCAATGAATTATGAATTAACTTTTCTTATTCAGATTTAGATACTTATGTAATATTAAACCAATAGATAGGTAGTTGAAATATATAAGTACCTAGTTACCTGCACACCAACATGGTAATATTAGTTTTAATCATTCTATATAATTATTCTCATCATGGCATATTTATAATAATTGTAAACGACACCGTCTGACATTTCAACGGCAAGTGTTACCGTATCGGGAAAAACACTGCTCAAAAATAATTTATATTATTCACTAATTGTGGAGACATTTAATCATTTTAATTAAATATTAATTGTGTTTTTATAGTTATTGAATTTATTTTGTATATTTTTCATATTTTTGTCATCGTTTAACAATTACAAAATAATTTACCTAAATTATGAAAAAGAGAATTTTTATATATCGTATTATTTTCAATAGAAAACAGAACGAAGCTATTGCAGATCTGGTGGACCATAGACAACTCGATCATAACTATGGAAGGCTTTCTGCATAGTGTTTTGTTGTAAATAAATTTTAGTTATGACAGACGATTGAGCATCGGGCTCAAAGGTTCACTATCCGTGCAATCCCGGTATCCGGAATTTCAGAATTCCACTCAATTAATTGATCTCGAAATTCCGGGGGATTACCGGATTACCTTATACTATAAGATTTTCATCTCGAAATACCGATTTCTGTGAGTTAAGAACGTGTAGCTAAATGAGATAATATGACCATTTGTTTTAAATATATACACAATATATATAAGGATGTCAGATTCTTTATATTGAAAATATATTTTTTTTCTTTCGACCATGTCCGATCCTAATAGGATCATATGGGCCTCCACCAATGACATTATTAATGGACAATGCACTCAATACATTAGCTAGCAAGTAAATTTGCCCATAGCGATATTCGCACATGTATAGGTAGACGTCACGCAATTTCCATTATGCAATATATCGCATCGGGAATTTATAGAAATATCACCTTTATTGTAATGGCGTTAGAACAGTGTTTCTATTGTCAATGTTAATTAAATGAGTCTCAGTGTCAAAGGACACTAAGAGTAACCTTTCACATAAAACTATTTTTCATATTTTTTTAAAACCATATCTATGAATTTTAACAATACCATAAGCAAGATAAATGTACAATACACAATAAATTATAAAATATGAACATTATGTTTTAAATAAACATCTCCTTTGTTGAGCCACAAGAAACTAAAAAAACGTTTTTTGGCTCTCCTGTAAAGTTGCACTTTTGTAGATAGTGTTGTTTGACTCTAAGCCCTCGATTTGAGCGAACCAGTTCGAACCGAACCATTCGGCAGACTTGACAAAAAGCATCGGAAATTTATAGCAATATTACCTTTATTGTAATGGCGTTAGAACAGATTATGCCATTCGGCAGACCAAACAAAAAAGTGAGTGTCATTTTTTTTCCAGATGCTTCGTCCATATTAATGTCATTGACCTCCACAGAGTAGAGGTTTGTTTGTAACATGTTTTGTTTTTACGAAAAAGGGATGTCAGCCACTTGCTCAACCTATTAGGTCCATACCCTGACACCCACAAATTGAAAAATAATATCTATACTTGCCAGACCCAGGATTCGAACCTGGGGCCCACGGCGTAATAGTCCAACGCTTAAGCCGCGCGGCCACCGTGGGTAATAAATATACAATAAGTATTAATACTTCGATACAAATCTACCCTAGCGGCTAAAAGCAGTCTTGTGTATAGAATAGATGCGCTGGTGTATGAATTCTATTTAATTTTGTCATAATTTGGTTGTACGCATGTGGTTCGATTAGCAAAGCACATTGGTCGAAATCCAATGCATATTGTATTATACGAATTGCCGTAGTGGTTATCTGGTCTTCCCTCTAATTCCAGGATTCGTAAAAATATGGAAACTATATATTATATTATATTTTGTCAAAATGTTCAAAATTTGTTCGACTGAGTGCAATAGAAAATGTACATGCATCTAATCCCATCGAAATGCAATTTGCGGAATATGCAAACACCTATGCATGCGCCGCTCTACCACTCAAGTGCATCTACAGTATGCTCCAAGCGGGCCAAGTGGACACATGTCCAACTGAAGGGCTGACCCGACGTCACTAAACCAGCGGCTCCAAAAATCTCTGCCGTTAATAATTAACGTTAAATTAAAATTAAATTAGTTGAATAAAAAAATAGTTTATTATATTGAAAAATACTAAAATTATATTATACTAAAGCAGCAATGCTATTCTAACATATCACTTAAGGGCGTACATAAGTGAAACGGCAAATAATTTTCAACTGTATGTGGAACGAAATTACGGCCGCGTTGCCATTCGGAGAGCGATAGTCGAGGTGTCTGCACGTCGATTCGTTTTGTCATGGCGTCGGATGAAAATATTCTTAAATCGTGTAAAGATGACTAAAAAACTTTACGTATGTACTTAAAAAAGAAAACATGTCACTGAATATACTATTATTATTACGAATATAATAATAAACATAACATAAAAAGGACGCATGTTGAACTTGTATGAGAAATTATATTTTGTTCGGCTTGCGTCATTTACACCCGCGACCCGCAATCCGCGCATCACCTAGTCACGATCTTTTTAGACCATGCCTCAGCTGAGGTATAGCCTTAACATCCAAAAAGTGATAAATGGGAGAAACGGGGAACTAGGGGAGTATCAGTGGATCGACCCCGGCTGGTGATGATTATGATGATATAAATCCATTTTTTACACGTCAATTCTGCTACGTCTGGATTTGTAAGAGGTCAGAAGTGTTAATTCTTGGGTTCTTTAATTCTATCAACCGCTCTTTATTATAAACGAATTATCTAAAAAAACTTTTGTTACATATTAAATTTCGATGTGTGTTTGTGACGTGGGTAACCGCAGTGAAGTAATAAATTTTGTTTTTATTGACTCAATTTTTTTCGACCCACACTGTTGTTCTGAAAATAAAGTTACTTTTTAAGGGCCAAGGTTAAGGAAACTTTGAAAAAAAATATATCGTGTGAAATATTTAAATAATTATCATGTTGGTAAAAACAGACATTTCGTGATATCTACCAAAGTTAAGTCGGCCTACTTTAGTACACCGATGGATGAACGTCTCCCCAAGCTAGCTCCACTCCTCTTTGTCTTAACAATCATTATGCCAAATACTTGCCCAGAAATAATCTATCTTGTACAGGATACATAATTCCATACATCTGACAAAAGTATGTAAAAAATCAGTAAGGCTTCGGCCACATAGGCAGGTGCTTCGCTAGTCCTGAGCTAAATGCTATGCTTGTCTACTAAAATCACTACTGTAAAAATTCATAAGACATTTGGGAGCGCTCAGGTCAACAACGATATGTCACTTTCAAAACTAACCAGAAAGCTACTTCTCACAGAGAATTTAAGTTTAAAATTTCGAATTCTCAAATTCGAACTTGTTGGATGCATTCATCCCATACGTCATTATTCATAACCTCAAAATATACAGTGTTTGACGTTTGTCATACTGAATTTCAATTTCAATTTAAATTTATTTATTTTTAACATATTGTGAACATTACAAATTATAAGTTTAAGACGTTCACAACTTGACATTTAGAGACAAAGAAATATAAAACAGTATTACATAAAAAAAGAGATAGATCAGTATAGAGATAGATAGTAAGTTATTAAACAGTAGAAATGTGTACATACAAAAAATATAAATTAGATAGGTACAAGGAAGTACACCGGATGAGTTAAGCAGACCCTATTTTAAGAATTTATTAAACAACGTCCACCTATACTCATCCTCACGTAGGTGGAATATATCAACACCCGAAGCAATTTCGTTGAACGTAGTTATCGCTCTCCCAATTGGCATTACCAGTGGCAGGTTGGTTCTGCACCTTGGGAGAATAAACAACTGATGTTCTCTATTTCTAAGATAATTATCAGGGACACACAGGTAAACACTGCCCAGAATGGAGGAGTTCTCATTTATACCTCGTATAAGTCGAAAAAAATACGTGGTAAAAGTTTTAATACCGTAACATCTGAAAAGACCCGGGAAGTACGCATGACGAAGCCCAACATTTTAAGTGCTTTGTTACAAATGGTAACTATATGGCTAATGAATGTCAGTTTACTCTCAAACGTAATGCCAAGATCCCTTACAGATGATATTCGTAACAGAACTCTGCCATGCATCGAGTATTGGAAAAACAACACTTTTGAGGCTCTGGTAAACGATAAAAATGTATGTAATAAAATGTGAATTTGTCGCAGGACCCCCCCCCCATCTTATTATATATATATAACTTATTGAATATATCAACACATTTCGTTGAACATAGTTATTGCCCTCCCAATCGGCATTACCAGCAAACTGATGTTCTCTATTTCTAAGATAGTTATCAGGGACACACAGGTCAACACTCCCCAGAATGGCAGAGTTCTCATTTATACCTCGTATAAGCTGAAAAAAATACGTAGCTAAATAAAGATTTCAAATAAAGAAAGTTGCAGACTGCAGTATGTAAGCATACCTAAGAGAAAGTCAGTTGGATAAAGCCACTGATAGTATCCATACAACCTCAAGTAAAGGAGTCTCAAGAATTTCTTCTGAAACCTCTCTTCTTCTGACCCCTCACCCTTCTGAGGAAACATCTGCCATCTTGAAAAATCCATAGACAATGGCAAAATCACTAGGTGATACAATAAAAATAACCAACACGTTTGTTCGCCTTGACTTCTGTTTGACTCGTTATCACGTAGCGAGGCGCGAAGCATGCACTGTGACCATTGCGATATAATAGTGTGCGTTCGTTCACTAGGATATTTCACCTAGCACGTAGCCATCCAGCAAGACACCTGCATATGTGGCCGAAGCCAAAGAGTCGTCCTATAGGTACAATACTACAGAAGCATTGGGGATAAAAAATAAACAATAAATATGGCGTATACAGACACAATTTAACGCAGTTTGCAAGTTTTTTCCATCACTGATAAACATTTTTTTTCGACCATGTCCGATCCTAATAGGATCATATGGGCCTCCACAGAGTAGAGGTTTGTATTAAGGCCATGCATTAGTTGAGGCACGGTCTAAAAAGATCGTTGCTAGGCGATGCGCGGACTGCAGGTCGCGGGTGCAAATGACACCTGTCAAACGAAATATTATTTGTCATATAAATCCAACATACGTTCATTTTATGTTCTGTTTATTGTTCTATTAGTAACAATAATAATATATTCATTGACATGTTTTCTTTTTAAAGTAAATGGGTAACGTTTTTAGTCATCTTTACACGATTTTAGAATTAATTGACACGTCGCCATCACGCAGCAAAGTGACGTGCTTCTGGCTCGAGATTCTCTCACTGAATGGCAGCGAGTCCAAAATTTCGTCGCGCCTACAGTTGGAAATTATTTGGCGTTTCACTGATGCGTCACCTTAACAGATTTTGTTTTTTACGACAAAAGGATGTCAGCCACTTGGTCCATACCCTGGCTCACACACAAATTAAAAAACAATATGTGTTCTTGCCAGATCTATAATTCGAACCTGAGACCCACCCACGGCGTGATAGTCTAACGCTCAAGCCGAAATAACTTTTCAATGGCGGCAACATTATTATCCGTTTTCGGCCACCGTGGGTGTCAACATTATTATCCGTTTATTACGAAAGAGGATTCTGGTATACTAAAAATATGCAGTTTGGTGTCTTTTTATTTTAACACATTTTGAAAATACCCGATATACTGGATTATTTGTTAGTTTGGGTTAGGTTAGGTTGGGTTATGTTAGGTTAGGTTAGGTTTGGTTAGGTTAACCGAATGATACTTAACTTTTTTTTTCTTTGGGCCAAATACCTACATATATTTGTAAAGTAACGCGGGCCGCATCACTACTGGTGTGCCGAAAAAAACATGAAACCCCCCCTTTTTTACAAAACATTTTTGAGATTTTAAAAATTATGCGTGTTTTTTAAATTAATCGTGCGCAATAGCAACACTCTTATACCAGATCTGATGTGGACCATAATGACAATCCTCTTCGGGTGTCACTATCTGTGCGTCAAAGTCGAAACGAATCTCAAGATATACGAAATTCCTGATAATAAATGTGTTTCGGGCCGCACATAAAATCTTAAAGGGCCGCAGGTTGAGTATCGCTGGGTTAACCTAACAAATAATTCAGTATATCGGCTATTTTCAAAATGTGTTTTCCGCTGGATTCCTCATAACCGAACTGTACCAAAAATTAGATTGGTACAACAATAATCATTTTTGTGTGTAAACAGTTATAGCCGCGCTATTGCTGGTAGTAAATCTTTGCATGTGCACAGACACGATTAGTGTACAACTGCGTTTTATTCATTGGTTTTTAACAACAGGTTGGTACTAAAATTCGGTTGGTTGTACGAACAGTTAATATTTTAACTGAAGGTTATTTACACGTTAAACAACAGTACTTCAAGTACAGTGGTTTAGTGGTTAGTAAAAATCCGTGAACGTAAAAGAAGTTTACCACCCTTCTGTTATAGGCAGAGCAAATAACTCCAAATACGTCTTGTATCAGCGCTACATGATCTATACTTTCCTCTCTAGATTCGTTATCTCTCTTTACAAACGATTGATAGTGTGTATTCATTTTTATTTACCACGTTTTCTTAGCTCGTATTCTTGTTTGTACGGTGGTTGTTTATCCAGTACAAATCTTGCAATCAATTTTTAACTAACTTTTTGAATAGCTAGACATTTGAAGCTTTTAGAATATGTCAGAACACGATGCAAATGCATTTTTTTAATACTTTTAGCCATCTTTAAGTAGAATTGAATTCATTTTCAGTTGATTCTGTTTCGTATGAAAAGTTATTTCGACACCATTATCAGTTGCTAGGGGTCTGGGGTCCTAGCAACTAAATTGTTAATATATACGTGCGTTACTATAGAAATCAATTAATAATTTAGTTGCTAGGACCACCCCCTTATCAACCAATAATAGTCTTTTACTTTTTACGGATTTTTCTGAAATAACTTTCCATAACAAACAGAATTAACTACCAATAATGGTGTCGAAATAACTTTTCATACAAAACAGAATTAATTGAAAATGAATTCAATTCTTCTTGAAGATAGCTAACAGTATTAAAAAAATGCATTGGCATCGTGTTCTGATATATTCTAAAAGTTTCAAATATCTAGCTAGTCGAGAAGTTAGTTAAAAATCGATTGCAAGATTTGTACCGGACAAAGAACCAACGTACAAATAAAAATACGAGTTTAGAAAAACGTTGTAATAAATAACAATACAGTTATTTTTCAGTTTACAAGTAAAAATCATTTCTAAAGTTAAATTTATTATTTTAATCAACCCAATAAATAAATTAGAAATCCAAACGTGTCCTAAGTCGACTCATGCTCCATCGATTTCTACGCGCAGTTTAAAAAATATATTTTTTTAAAACGCGGAGGATTTTAAATATTTTCAAGACGTTTCATCTCATTCATTATTCTGTACAGGAACTAAAATTTTAAACCTTTTAAGTTCCACACCAAAATATTAATTATTATAACAGACAATAATATTTTGTACTTCAGAATGAAAATGAAGATTAGAATTAAAAAAAACAGTATTTTAATTTAAGGCGATACCTCTACATACCAGAGGCACCTAGCGGAAAAATACGAAGCTTGCAATTTGAGACATTTTTTTTGATAATTTACAATTTAAAATATATTAATTAATAAATAAGGATCTGAAAACACTAAAAAGAAAAATATTTTTTATTTTAAGTCAAATATAAACTTACAATTGTTATTTAGTTGTTTTTTCAATATACAATTTATTTAGTTTTTTCACATATTGTGGACATTACAAATTATAATTTTAAGACGTTCACAACATGACATTTAGAAACAAAGATATATAAATATAACAGTGTTACATAAAAAAAGAGATATATCAGTAGATAAATTAGATAGGTACAAGGAAGTACACCGGATGTGTTAAGCAGACCCTATTTTAAGAATCTATAAAACAACATCCACCTAAACTCATCTAACGTAGGTGGAATATATCAACACCCAAAGCAATTTCGTTGAACGTAGTTATCGCTAATAAATGTCAGTTTACTCTCAAACGTAATGCCAAGATCCCTTACAGATGATATTCGTGACAGAACTCTGCCATGCATCGAGTATTGGAAAAACAACACTTTTGAGGTTCTGGTAAACGATAAAAATGTATGTAATAAAATGTGAATTTGTCGCAGGACCCCCCCCCCCCCATCTTAATATTACATATATTTTATGATCATATTTATTATTATAATTTAGTTTATTAAGTTTTATATGTTTTGACGTGGAGATTTTTGACTAATTCATAGTTTTAATATTTTTAATATTTATTTTAAAAAATATCGATTTTTATAAAAATATAAATATGTACCTACCTATAACTTGAAATCCTCTTCAATATCTTCAATATTGGGATCATACTTAAATAAGATTTCAGGGCATGGACCGCAAAATAATAATAATATGTATACGACCACACGTTTCCCAGGCCTGCCTTAAAAGAAATAAACATGTTGTTTTCGGTAGTAAAAAGCTTTTTGTAAATTTGTGTTGCCACAACACTGAAAATGTGTCGATTGGTAATGGAAGACATTATCATTTTCTCGGATAGGTACAATTAGGGAGAAGAGCAAATACATATCGTTTTACATAAGACTCAATTTTATTATTTTTTTCAGGGATACAATCTGTATCTACCTATATCACAAAAATCCTTAAACCATTGGAGACAGGGTGAATTTTTGAGGATCACTTAAAAAGGCACTTTTTTACTAAAATTGATATAACTCATTTATTATTCATTTAATTCAAATAAATCCTTTAATTATTTATAGCTGTTTAATTCTTATATTATTTATTTATATTTTAAGCTAATTCTGTATATCAGTAGAATCAAGAAAACATGTCAAATATAGGTTTTTTTAGCCTTTTTTATACAAAATAAAAAAGAAAAAAGGTCTATGATAGAAG
The DNA here is from genome assembly GCF_057557595.1 of Rhyacophila brunnea. NCBI lineage: Eukaryota > Metazoa > Arthropoda > Insecta > Trichoptera > Rhyacophilidae > Rhyacophila > Rhyacophila brunnea. The sequence continues at coordinate 8,041,538 of NW_028232904.1, read as the reverse complement.
TAAATGATAAAATACAGATATAATATAGAGTATCCATGGAAATAAGCCAAACCGAATCGTTTATTACCCTCCAAACTTACGCTGTTTTCGTTTACAACCATTTATTAACTACTCGAGCGTTCATGGAGGTGCTTGCAAAACTGTATACAGAAATCGCTTCATGTTCCAAAATGCTCCATTCAAATAACGGTGTTTGTACATGCACGTCTATTTGAAACAAGTATTACTTATATATAAACAGAAAAATAGTTTCATCTATGGCCACTTTTTGATGTCTATGAGCGCTTAACTGTCAAATAAACGATAAATTTTCGCATTTTGCCGCTAGATATCCCTAGTAGTCTCTATAATATGTTGAACTCGCTATTACAGACTTTCATATTTCTTTTATTTTTCGATTTAATACTACATTATGGCCGGATAATCCGAATGCCGAATAAACGTTATTGAATAAATATATAATCATTACAATATTTATTTATAGGAAATCTCTTAACGTGGAGGGTAAACAAATAAAAGTAAATGATTATCGTGATAGTATAGGTACCTACCTACCTACCATATAATTATTATGCATAAATCGATTCCATCACAATCATGTGAATTAAGTTGTTAAAAATATAATATTATATTTATTAGATTTTCATGAATCTGCGTCTGATGTGTATTTACTAACGAAACTCTTGAATACGAAAGCGTCTCCTCTTTTACAAAATTTGCGGCATTGTAGATTAGCTTCATCTACGAAAGCAAAATTTAGTTTAAATAAAGCAGTCATAATTGAATAAAATGAAGCACCAATTATAGGATCAATTATAAAATAGATAATACCATTAGACAATAATCAAAATAATTCACTGAATCATAATGAAATACGGAATAAAACAAGTACCTATGACAATTATCAACAAATGCGGGCTGTCAGTTGCAATCTGTCAAATATCGACTCTGGCAAATTTTGCAATCGGTTCGCTAAACTTATGGCAATTCGGCGAGATGCTTATATACAAAATCTCCATGAACGCAATTATACGTTTTGCACGCCATCTGGCGTAAAATCTCATTCGAAAATTTTGAATGAACATGTGGAGCTAAATTGAATACTTTTCAAGATATTTAGAATATAAAGGGCCATTATATGTTTTTTACTGTCTCAAACACCTAATACGTACTAAACTGATCTTATATTTTGACAAATTTACATAAAAATACATTTTATTGACCAAATAATATGTAAAAAAAAATATCTAATTCTATTATTAAGTATTTTCAACTATTTGAACTATTTCGAGGCCCGATTTTCTGATTTTACGGTTGAGTCATTTACGTTGAATTAAATCACCATTGTCCTTTAAGCTGCAAAATCCTGCATAATAGCACCTGTACACATGCATGAATTTACTGGCACCAATAGTGTGTAAATTAAACTATCACGATAATAACTGTTTAAGCGTAAAAATAATAGTGCCGACTGACTTGCCATTCTTCGAGCGTAAGAGAGACGCGTTGTTGTCATTATAGTTTGTAATTTTTCCGCACGCGTATATCATGCAAGTTCCAACTATTGAGTAAAAATTTGAAAGCATTTGAGCTTTTTTAATCCATGCATGAAATCTTGCAACATGCTTGATAATACGTGTTTACACGACATTTTCTTGTTATGGCCGCAATAATACGTACTATCAGCAGTAAATCCATGCACGTGTAAACGGGGTATTATCCTAAGTGAAAGCTTTTCATCTGGCACCATCGAGTATGCTATGTGGTCCCATTTCTTCTTCTATCTCACACTCAATAAGATTCAGTTAAATATATATTTTTTTAACTTCAATTATTAATACCGTGCAAGGTTTGTTTGGTGAAAAATAATTTTCATGTAAACCGTCAGACTGACTAATCAGCGAAATGTCAAACTATTTAAGGTGAGTAAAAGCCTATTCCAAGGGTAAAATTACCACGCTATCAACGCATATAATATACTTTTTAGATTTACTTCACAATTGTATTAAAATCCACTACCGTGTCGCTAGGACGGTAAGCTGTCTGCAAGACCTAGCGAGACAGCTGGCTTTGCTAGTTTTCATTAAATGGTGGTAAATAAATCCTCACCTCAATACTGCAAGTAGATAACTCTGATTTGGTCATTTTTGGGAAAATGAAATTTAAACTTTACGTGATTAATATAAACCTAGGCTGTAATTATTATTATTTAAAATAAAAAATGAAATATTGTGCTTGTCTAATTGAAAACAATTAAATAATATTTATTTTTATGAAAAAATATTGTAGATATATTGTTTAATTTATTTAACGCATTTATGTTTTTAAAATTATGTAATATTTTCAAACATAAAATTAATACAGTCCCCATTAACTTCTGATTTGCCTAGTTTTATTATTTTGTAGATAAGGAACTGTAGAAAATCATATTCAATAGCTATCTCAAAAACAGTGAAAATCAAGTTATCTTAGTATATTAAAGTGACGAAATACATAATAGAAAATAATTATAGTCTAATTTAAGTCTTAAAACGGATATGCTTGAAAAATACGTAAACTCCAAAATGTGTGTGCTCATTATAATAAAATTGAGGTACTTAACAGGTAACCTTTGACTGAATGTGAAGTTAATTACTTGGTACGTATAAAACAGTTGACTTGACTCCTTCTGCGTTTGACAGATGAATTCTCTCCTACACAATATCCTAACTATAACTGATAGCAACGTTGGTACTTCTGTTCACTAACTTATTAGCAGGGTCGGTCCGGGAAAATGCTATTTTGCCACCCTCTCCCTTTTCACGGGTACTTTATAGGTTCATTTACTAATAGGGATAGGTGATGAGGGCTTTATCTGTGTTGTAGAAATATTTGAACATTAATTAAAAATGTAAAATAAGAACAAACGTATTACATATTATTATGGATTTTACGATATTAAAATATGCTACAATATCGTGTCAATTAAATGTGGTAGGCAAAGCAAGGCATGTTCATATTACATTATTTAAATATAATACGTCGAATTCGGTTATTACGATCACGGATATAGTGATATCTCGGATGTAATGAGGAAATATTCGTTGATATTTTAGTTTATGATTTTCTCGATACATTTATTCACTGCTATAACGAGAAACTTATCGAGTATACCGAGCTAAAATATCGTCAAAATTTTTCTTAAAACTGTTCACTCACTCGCTGCTGAGTAGTCAATGATTTTTTTAATTAGCACCTTTAAAATGCACTTTAATTACATCGATCGGCCGCCTGGTCATTACGCGCATGTGCGTCTTCAGCGTCCAAAGTATTAATGTGTCAATCGTTTACGACCGGACAGGATGCCACCGTGATCGCATTCCGTTTATGATACTAGTTAAGTGTCATAGTACCCACCTACCTAATTGGTGTTTTCGCCGACAAAATTGAAAAAGAATCCATGCATATGGTTGAAATAAGTAAATAATTTGTGTTTGTGAAGTCAGTAGGTACCTACCAGCGTTCATCACAATAAACAACTTCTTTTGTAGTTTATGAATGCCATGCTACTTTCGGGGATTTTTACGATGGTTTTCAGATTATTTATTTTCGACTTTTTTTCGGCTTTTTGTGTTATGTGACCTCATTTAAAACTACCTATTCTCTGATATAACGAGCAAATTCAATCGGTCCAATCTTCCTCGTAATAACCAAGTTCGGCTGTAGTTACTTGTTAATTGTACGTAAAAAATTTCATCGTGGCACAGTTCGCCGTCAGCTTTCTTATCGGAAAGAGATGACTGTATGTACCTATACTATACTATACGGTCTCCAATTTTATTAGATTCAAATATGAATACGAATTCAAGTTTCATAGCTGATTTTGCCAAAATTTATGAATTCAAGAATGAAAACCTAACCTAACCTAACAAATAATCCAGTATATCGGCTATTTCCAAAATTTATTTGCTACTGGCTTCCTGTAAAGTGTAAACCACAGAACAGATAATAAATAGAATACCGATAGGCTATATTCAATACGCCGCATGGTGAAACCATTGATATACTACTGGATGAATCATATGCTTCTTAAAATGACGCCCGATTTTCAGCGACTCGGCCTTTGTTAAAACTTACTGAGTAAGCCCGACTAGCTTGCATCTTACTCTAACTAATAGTCAGCGCATGACGACTTGCTCTGTCTGTTTTGCGTTGCAGCCACCCTTAGGTTCACTATTCCAAGAACGCAAATTTAGTTTTACAGCCAGGGCAATACGGGTGAAATTCGGGAATCCATGTTAACAGTCTTAACGCATTATACCTACAAGGAAATATTATAAGACAATATTCGTAATATCTTTTGTGGTACATTTTTAAAATGACACTTGTATGGGAACTGCTCATCTAGTAGTATATCAATGGGTGAAACAGGCTTTTGAATGTGTGAGTATCCTAAGAAAATGAAGCACGTATTATGCACGTGCAATAGTGTGTGTAATACACCAACATTAAATGAGCGTAAATGCATAAACCGAGAGCAATTTTCAGTATTCGACGTAAAGCGTATTCTTGACACGAGTGTAAGTTTAACCCGGATTCTTCCTTACTCGAGTCGGTTACCTGCTATCGCCTTAACCGTTGTGTATTTCAGTTCTCATTATTTCTGAGTTCCCTGGTGTAAACCAACAAGAACCGTGTTTTATTCCAACATGAACTTTATGTCAGTACTATACAACCCAAAGAGGTTGGACGGTCTTTAATATACGGCCATATATCGTCGGTGTTTTGTAAAAAGGCCGAATTAACCAAAATGCTACTTTACATGAGGAGGGTTTTTAACTTTAGACATTTATTTGTTTTTTACCTGTAGATGATTATAAATATTTAACAAGTTTATAATAAAGCTTAGAAAGAATATTGTCATTATAATAGGTATTATTATATAATATTTTAAAAGGCCTAATATGTCACATTTGCTTTTTATTTCGTAATTTTAATTAATTTAATTTTAGTCGATTATTGTTTTTAAGTACTTTCCTGTGGAGAGAAAAATTCGCCGTTTTTACACAACAAAGCTAGTAGGGTACATATTGTATTTTCATTATAATCTCGATTTCGCCAAAATGGTTGATTCGCCCTTTTTACAAAACACCGACGATATTTCCGATACAACATTTCACGGTAAAGTATGATACGGCGAACTGCATACGTATAAGTTTCCGGACACAAAATATAATATTATCTCTAATACACTGTCAAAGTCATACCATAAGACGATGAACGTTGGGAATATCGCACCCCTAGTTTTAAACTATTACAAGTCAAAAAATTTACATTTTGAGTTAATAATGCAGAAAGGTTGAAAATATCATTATTTATCTGGTCAAAGACTATCACAAGTCTAAATAAATTCTACGGAAATACAGGACAGAAAGAATAGTCTATAATTTTCATAAATAGTATTGTGTGATATTTAAAGACTATGCTATTTTGAGTTGTTATGGTCTTAAATTAGGATTCAAAAATTCAGCGAGCTTAAGACTATGACATCTTGAATTATCATAGGTCAGGAATGGACAAAGTAAATAAAACTTGTGTTGTGGTCACACTGGTGACTGGTTATTCTGAAAACATTGACAATTTGACAGTAGTTTGTTGATAAATATAGTAATAAATAAAACAAACAGTGATGGAATCATAGAAAAGGATCTCAGAAGAACACATGAAAATCATAAGAAAATTGATACCGAATTAAAACAATATGTTAGAGATCACATCAATTGCATTCCTAGAGTAGAATCCCACTTCCCGAGAGCTCAAATTTTCAACCATGTCCGATCTAATAAGATCATATGGGCCTCCACGGTGTGGAGGTTTGTAGTAACAGATTTTTGTTTTTTACGAGATATGGATGTCAGCCACTTGCTCCACCTATTAGGTCCATACTGTGACTCATACACAAATTGAAAAACAATATGTGTACTTGCTAGACCCAGGATTTGAACCTATGACCCACGACGCTATAGTCCGACGCTTACACCAGACTAACTACCAGACAATTTATTGATGGATTTTTAAATTTAGCAACACTATAGGAAAGTGCCAACAAAAGATCGACCTTTCGTGAAGTTATCTCAGTATCCTACGATCTTTAACACAGAATTTAATATTGGGCGCTTTCAGTCAAAAAAAGATCAATGGTCAGGACAGCATATACAAATTTAAATAATACACAAAAACAAAACAATTAACTTCGTTCAATAATCATATCCCAAATAAAGAAAAAGCACGAAAGGAGAAAAAATGACGTGAAAAATGGAGCTATCCCTGATCCAGATAATATGATAGTTTCATGCTTCGATTTGCAAGCAGTTCTTTCATAACCCTGTGGTGAAGTCTCAAACTTCTATTGCACCAAAAAACTTGCAACTTATTTCACTATCTTTGATATTGCTGCGAAAAAGGGTTTTATTGTATCTGGAACGAAGTGACTGCTAAAAGAGGTACTAATGAAATTGGTAGTTGTATTTATAAACCATTACTTGAAAAGGGAATTCTAAATTAGAATGGGCATTTTTGGTCCGATAACTGCGCTGGACAAAATAAGAATAAATATTTAGTTGCGTTGTATTTATTATTGGAAACAGAAAATATAAAGTCTGTAACGCAAAAATATTTGATCACGGGTCACACCCAAAATCAGTGGATACTGGTTAGCGATGCACTCAAAAAAAAAAGAAAATTAAAAGTGCTCCAGTCTTCATACCAGCTCAATGGATGCCCATTATAACCATGGCTGAAAAGAATGGTGAACCTTATAGAGTCAATGCAATAGCAACTGATGATATATTTGACATGAAATTGCTGTCCGATGAGCTGGGACAAAATTAAGTTATAACTACCGTAGGTACGAAGGTAACATGGCAAGCAATCAAAGTCATGCATTTGAAAATAGAATCACGGTATAGTTTTTTCATTAAAACCAATTTTAATGATTCTTCATATAAAGAAATTAATATAATGCATCGCATGACGGGTCGTCCGGTTCCTGTGAATATGATAATTATACTGAAAACTTAAACTTACTCAGGAATAACCATGCATAAAAAGCAAGACCTTTTAACCCTATGCAAAAAAATTGATACCGATGACGTACCACGTTTTTTACAATATTTTGAAAGTCGCTAATAGTACTCAAGTGGCAAGAAATGACTTGGTTTACGAAGAGAGTGATGGAAATTACTCTGATTAATTCTAAATTATATAATAATTTTCATTACATAATGTCAAGAATCTTGAATAGGTAATCATAATCTTATACCTACAATTATATATTTTAAAAAATCGGTAAGTATGTGATGATTTATCTGTCCCAGTTATTTTATTATGAAATAAAAATTTCAAATAACCATTTAGTTTATTATTCTACTTGATATGCATAATATATTGAAGAGATTTTATGTTGTTTCATATTAGTTTGTATTGTGTGCATGATGGGTTATTTCAAAATTTATCAAAATAGTCCAATTTTAGACTATGACATTTCAAAAATACTACTAAAAATATGTTTTCTATATGATTTTTCAATATAATAATTATTTCATACAAAAATACAAGCCCTGATACACATTGAGCAAGAAAATCGGTTTCGTACATACATTTTTAGATTTAGTTGAGAGGGTTTGAATCTTTGAATCCAATTATCTCAGAATGCTGTTTTTTTGACTTGTCATACTTTAAAACTAGGGGTGCGATATGTCTGAAGAGCAACAATTATTTTCTTTACAGTTTCTAAACGGACAGTATAACTATATCTCTATTTTAATTCTATAACATCTTTTCGTTATTTTTATCGTTTATCCGAGATAACTCCAATAGCTTCTGGATTAACTCTATATGCAAATAATACAGTTATCTAAATTGCAAGTTAACATATAACACTTGCTACGCGTGAACAATGCCTTTGATATTTTTATATTAACGTTTTGGTTAACCTAAAAAAAGATGTTGTCAAACTGAATATCGGTATATAGTTATTTATTGTCAAGTATTATAACATAATTGTTATAATATTTGACAGCCTTTGAGCTTTGAGCGTGTCACTAATGCTGTCACTTTTTGAGTATAATTTTCTCAATTGCCGTAACTCAAATTGAAATTTTTTCGCTATATCTAGTGTTGTTAATTATTAACATCGTATTTAACAATTCATACCTCGATATAGTTAACTCTTTGAATGCGTAATAGCATTTTTATCACTTTTTTATATAGATTTTGTAATACAGTGTTATATTAGAATAAATGTGGTGAATTACTATCTTAATAATAACACATTTTATATTTTATTATAAGTACTTACCATTCGATGAAACCAGAAAACTTCGTCGGCTTGCACATCTAAACTCGACTCGTCTGCAACGTGTCAAATACCTCGATGTGACGTCATCGTTATTCACAAAACACACATTGCCAAATGGAGCTACACACATTGGTGGAATGCGTCATTTTAGTTTGAAAAAAAAAACAGCTGGAGTCACATGCAACTATTTTCACCCGACATGCAGCGCAGCAGCCCTATGTTCTAACTGGTGATATAAAGTCACCCGACGACATGACGTAATTGTGACGTCAGCCAATACACGCTCGAGGCATCCGTCCAACACACACTGCTCACCATAGATATTATTATGCTGAAGCACCTATTTGTGTATGGTGACAATGAATAACGCCACCATTTGACTAGCGTTATTTTCTCGAATGCTATTATCACTCCGGTAGTACGTCACAATGATGTCGTATGACGTCATGTCGACCGGGCGACTAAAATTCGCAAGTTCTAACATAGGGCCCCAGGGCACGTTCATTTTGGTTTGCCTTGTGACGTCACTGTCCTTACACGGCCTAACCTATACGCAGATAAGATACGTTTGACTGATAGTGTGCACTATTTAATATGTCGGATCCTAAGACCCTACTTCCACCCTTCGCCACTGGTCTAGCAAAAGTACAATGTATCACACGGTACGAAAGAATATTAATATATCTCTACGCGAAATTCGTAGCGCATCTACGCATGAAAATGATAGGATTTTGTCTACACATGGATGTAATGTTATCATCTCTTTGATAGATTTTCACGCAAATAAAAACAAAACTAGGGGTCTATATTTACAATATACAATACGCTAATGTATTATATATTTTTTGTATCGAATATTTTGTTATTCTTTTTATCTTTTGTTACGATATCCGATCCTAATAATGTCACATGAGCCTCCACAGAGTAGAGGTTTGTATGTAACAGGTTTTGTTTTTACGATAAATGGGTGTCAGCCACTTGCTCAACCTATAAGGTCCATACTCTGACTCATACACAAATTAAAAAAAACAATATATATACTTACCAGACCCATGATTCGATCCTGGAACTCACTATGTTATAGACCGACGCTTAAGTCGCGCGGCCATCGTAGGTGTAACGATTATTTGGTTTGTACAATATATACTTAGGTATTTATACTGTTTACTTATTTATATTCGAGATAGACTGTCATCGGTTAGAACAATGTGTTATTTACATAACGATTTTGTACACATAATAATTGATTGTGATTGATAAAAAAAAATCAGTCTCGAAAATTTCTGGATTATATTTACTAATCCCGGGATCCCGGATTGGATTCCCTGGTGGCGACATTCAGACCAAGGAGTACATCGTGGAATCCTGTAACTTTATACTTTCCCTGAAATTGTTTCAACTAGAGATGGGAAAACTGGTCGATTTTGAAGACTAAGTACCTATACTTACTACCAGTATAAAAAAATACTTAGTATAGAAACTTGTTCCAAAATACTTACTAGTATTTGGAATACTATATAGAGCGTTTGGCGTGCGTATGCGACAAAAGTTTCATACTCAACTGAAACTAAAACCAACTCCATATTAGTATTTGAAATACGTATCGGCTCAGGGAAGTCAGATTGTGTATCGGCTTCAATAGAATCGCTAAAAATTTGCTGAGCTCCGCTTGACGAAAAGTCCCATATATTATACAATTTTAAACACATTTTAAATTTATGAGTTGTTTTTCTGTTAGGTTACAATATTCTTGTTAACAAAAATGAATAACAGTGATTTTTTTTTAAATTTTAAACATGTTTTGAGCGGTCATATAACAAGCCTAAGCGTGTGCGTCATCTTACCACTGTGCTGCGACACAAAATTTATGACCTATTATTCATACATTCGAACGCAATAGACTAATAAATTAATATATACCTATATTCATGTGCTATCTCGTTCGCATGCATTTAATGTCAATAGTGTTGAAAGTCTACCAACTGGCGAATGCACAGAGCAGCGACTCGCGATGATATCATCAAAAGTTTTTTGGAATAAGTTTATTGGGCCCCACATACTGAGTATGGGTAGTTTCATCGGAAACTTGAGTACACAAACTGGTGACAGTATTTCCATATCACCTCTAGTTTCAACCATATACCAAGCCGAACCAGATGATCGCGAATTGATACTTTACCTGTTCCACTGTGTCTTTTTATATGACTAGTTATGTGACTTTGTTTAATGATATTTTATATTGTCTTACTATATTTATAGATAGATTATATAATCATAATAATAATAATAATAATAATAATGGCCGTATGCGCTCCATATTTAAAATTACTGTAATATTCTATCAGTGACGTCCCTAGACAAAATGCTGCCCCTAAGCAGCGCTAAAATGCCACCCCATTTTTTATACAATATTTTTTATCATACTTCCATGACTCCAATATCTAAGAAATGTGTTGTATGGATACAATACTAACAAAATATATAGGTCTAATTTAAATGCCATCTCTACTTCAAAAGACAATATTGCGAGTCCATGGTTTTCAGATACAATTCAATATACACCTGACAACTTTCAAAACTCTCGAGTTTCTAGGATAAATTAATTAGGTAAGTACGAGTATGTACCTACCAATAATTCAAATATAATTCTCAAACTTGCACGTGTCATCGCTCGTCATCAAGGATGTGACGTCCAAAGACAATGGAAGTAAACTAGACATCGCAGACCCGACAAAAAATACACTCCGGTTAAACATTCCATGTCAATTAATACATTTTGTTTCCAACCAGTGAGCTGTATTTTTGGGAATGGGACAAATGGACGCCGGGACAATTGGATGCCGCTCTATCGTAGACACGTATACAGAACGTAGACGAGGAATTTTAGCCAGTTTCTATATATTACTCAGTAGTTTTAATTAATTTTACTCTTAACAAAATGTTTTTTTTATTGCGGATTGAGAATTACCATGCCTAAGGCTTTATATAAAATAAAAAAACTTTTTTTCGTTGGAACTAAAACATATGCACGATTAAATCATTATTTACGTGTGCATATTTCAAATTCTCACCAACTATTAAATCATAATATAATAATTTACCGAGAGTTCCTGGGTTCGATTCCCGATCATGACAAAAACATTTATGTGTTTTTCTCAAAGCCTGGGTGTTTGTGATTGTTCAAAATTACTAACAACCACCTTGTACGAAAAAGCAAGGACATGGTTATTAATAATTCTAAAAAAAAAAAATATATATATAATAATTTAAATATAACTAATATTATTAAATATTTTTTTTAAAAGTACCTATAAGTACCTAACGTCTATTTAATTTCAAACTGCGTGGCGTCCAGTTGTCCCGGCGCCAAATCGTCCTAGACCCGTATTTTTCAATGGAGAGATATTTCCGTAATTATTATGTTAGGTAGGTACCTATTTCTATATATACCTAATGATTCTTCTCAATTTGCCGCCCTTCGAGTAACTGCCGCCCCCAAGCGACGCTTAATCTGCCTATAAACACGGGACGTCACTGTATTCTATCATCTTCAGTAAAAACGTCAAAATATTTTCGGTCTCAGACTTTTCATCATCCATTTGTCTCTACTCATCCCTACGTTAATCCAATTGATATAGCCGGCCCACTGTCACTTGAGGTTTGTTATTTCACTGTACAATGTCTACACTTCAAAACTGTCATATAAATTTAATCCTCTTTCCATTTTTGAACAATTTTTTCATCATATCTTTCTTTAAGTCACCGCGTCAATAGACGAGTGTTTGTAGAGGCCAACCGCAAGAGGCTAAGTCTTTTTAGGACTTACTGTATATTCTTATGTAAAGCATGATTTACACGAGCAGATTCGGCGACTCTCGCCGACCGTCTGACCTGATCTATAAATGTAATTTTAAATAACTTCGTCGAATCATAAGTAGAATGGAACAATAATTAATATTTTAGCCAAATACAACATGATAATAAGGGTGATAGAATAGCTTTACGCCATCCGCTCACGTGAATACCAAAAAAGATGAGACTGAAACTCCAGTATCTAGCTAATGTATTTCAATGGCGGCTCACTGACGGCAAGACTGAAATCTCTGTTTCAAAACTTCCTCGACCGAAACCGAAGAGACGGTACATGCTAGTCTCCCAGTTTCCAGTCACCCATAAAACAGTGGTACCAATATCAGTAGATTCGATGAAAAGGCAAATTTTCTTACCAAAATTGGTAGCACTGAACTGAACTAAACAAGCAATAACAAGTCAAGACGTAAAAAGTTGAAGATGGGCGAACCGATTTTTATTTAAAATATGTGACAGATGTTGAGAAATTACTTCTGCCTGTATAATTATAGGCTGCCAGAATATTCCCGTAAAGATATTACGGAAAAGGCTTAGAATTAAGTAAGAAAGACAATGGGTTGGACAGTTTGAGGTTATGAGATTATTGGGTTTCAGTAGCCCCGTGTGCGAACCAGTTTATGAGTTCAATCAGCAACCAGTTTGTCGGATTTTAGTTTCTGCGTGAGCGGATGGCCTTAGAATACGATCTCGCTCTATACGCTTTGTCAATGCTGTCAGTTTGACGTCTACGTTTATAATAAAAGTCGTCTGGCGGCTCTCGTGGTGCAGTGGGTAAGGCGCTCGCCTTCCACCCGAGAGTTCCTGGGTTCGATTCCCGGTCATGACAAAAACATTTATGTGTTTTTCTCAAAGCCTGGGTGTTTGTGATTGTTCAAAATTACTAACAACCACCTTGTACGAAAAAGCAAGGATATGGTTATAAATAATTCTAAAAAAAAAAAAAAAGTCGTCTAACTATATTCATTATTTTAATAGCCAAACCTAACTTAAAAGAAAAATAGGTATTTGCAGTAAATTAGCAACAACTGTTAACTTGTCCAATAGTTTACAGTACCATTATAAATATATAAGAAAAGTGTCAACGGTAAATTTCATCTTACACCACCTCCCCGCCTTTTATGAGGAAGCGCACTATCCGTTTAATGACGCTGGATGCAGCGTTAAATACTTGGCAGAAAAAATTGGATCTTTCCTTAGACTATAGATACATCTAGACGTCACCCATTGCATTGCTAAATGAAGCTGCGTGTCGTGCGTTTGGTTTGTGGGCGAGCGAACGCATTCATACACAAATGCTTGAGACCATAGACTATTTCGCTAGTGCTCGCACTAGACGCTCAGAATTAAAATATATTTTTCTATTTTTTTTACGTCATATAGTATTTTTAAACGGTCAAAATGCAACCATTGGGTAAATATATCCATAATTTAAGTTATTTTAAAGAAACACTAGGTCACTGATATTAAAATATATAATAAAATACAAATAAATTATCACGAACATGTATCAACTTACCTATGAAACGTAATACCACCTTCTTGCTTATCAGTATGGTTACCACATTTTAATATAACACACAGAACCATCTTTTCTACTTAATTAACTTAAAAATATTTACCACTGACTTTATGTTTAACACAACAAATATCAATTTTAGCAACACGCGCTCGCAGGTTATCGACGCTTAGCTATGCAACAAACTGAGATTTGGCGGCGATACCACAGCAAATCATTTCTCACATCTGTAAACCTTTTATCTTACTCTAGCGCGTGTCGCAGAGATTATAAGGGTGCCGAATACTTTCTCACTCGCACTTATGCATCATTTTTGGATCCTTCCTTCAATTTTCCGAACATCAAATGGCGAGTGGAGATAACCGCTTTGATTTCTAACGATTCATTACACAAGTCAATGTTTGATTGGACATAGTGGCTTCGCTGGCAGGCTCTATGAACTTGTTCTTATTATCCGTTCAACATGTCAATGTGGCGTAGATATAAAGGATACCAACCACATCCACTGGCATATTTCTGAAATGTGTACGGAAAGGTTGGGTACATTAGACCGTTCAACCTGGCCGCCATACTGCCAGCGTGAAGATATCTACACTTAGATTGTTTTTTATTAGTTTTTGTTACTTATTTGCTGTTTATTATTATTTATTATTTACCTGTTTTGCCTTTACGTGCTCCTCTCTCACACGGGTACTCTTAAAGTAATATATTATTAATTTAATTTAATAAAACGCAAAAGTTTTTCCACTTTTAATAAATAAATCTGGACCGGTTTCGTCTACCTCAGAGAGATAACCAGGATGCCAGGTTTAAATCTTTGGTCTGACAAATACACATACTGTTCTTCAATTTATGTTTGAGTCAGAGTATGGACCTAATAGGTTGAGCAAGTGGCTAACATCCATTTCTCGTCTAAATCTGTTAATACAAACCTCTACTCTGTGGAGGCCCATATTATGTTATTATTATGATTGGACATGAAAAAAATGTTAATATTTCCAGTGGAATTTAGATCTATAAATTTGTTATAAAAAATAATTTATATTATATTACTAGTTTAATTTAATAAAACGCAATTTACAGTACTTTTTCCACTTTTATTAAATTAAATTAATAACAATGCATTTCCACCATGAATTGACAGTTAACACAATAAAAGAAAATAAAGTAATATTTACAAGCACATATTTGAGTGAATGGAGTGTGGTTTTGGGTGACCAATCTTGAGACATCCCCAGTCATAAAAAATGTGAAGCTATTAACTTAAATGTTGGGCCACTCAGGTTTATTTCAGTTAACTGACTTTCCAACTAGTAGCAATTTTCAAATAATACCCACAAATCTTTTAGTATGTACATATTGATTTGTTCTCAAAATATAGTTGACATATTTTATCTTTGTACTTCAAATTAACCGTTTATTGTATTTTTGATATCAGCAGTTGTATGTATGTCTATACGATGACGTATTGTGTGTCAATAACACGCCAGGGAGACGATATCGTAACAAACATGTTGAAATTTCTTATCTCGAAATTCGTATTTTCACAACCGTTTCGGCATGGATTCCAGATAACAGGTTTTTCCGAATTTTCAGGGGACGTTCAAATCGACTATTGATAAAATCTAATATCGTCCACGGAAATATATTGATGTCAAGCTTTAAGCTCCGATGTAATGACAACGTATTTATTGGATGTATTATGGGCTTATTAAAAATAAATGATTGTTAAAAGGGTACACCACAAGCAAGCTTACAGGCCACTCTCGTGGTACAGTGCGTAAGGCGCTGGCCTTCCATCCGAAATTTCTGGGTTCGATTTCAGGTGAAGAGACAATATTTATGTGTTTTTTTCAAAGACTGGGTGTTTGTGATTGTTCAAAATTACTAGCAACCACCTTGTACGAAAAACCAAGGACATGGTTATTAATAATTCTAAAAAAGCAAGCTTACAAGTATATAAAACAAACATCTTTAATATAACATTACAATTATGATTATTTCAAAAGTTAGACATGTTTATATTGTAAATATTAAGTATAAAAATATCTTTTCATTTATACAATTTATTAGAACAAAGCTTTAAAAGTTTGTATCGAAATATCGACAGAAATAAAAGCGATAATCGTCTGATTTTTTATTTATAATAAATACATCATAATAATACTTAACAACTAATATGCTATTAGTTGTTAAGTATTATTATGATGTACAACAATCAAATCAAATACAAACAAATCAGACGATTACCGCTTTTATTTCTTTCGATGCCGTCCAATCGCGTGTCAGATTTATTAATCATACAACGCTTTTTTAAGTAGCTAAAATGATATTGATTTCGTGACATATGTTTTCACACACTTTATAGTAATTTTAAATACAAAATTGCAGAATTATAACTTTAAAAGTCTATTATTGCCCTTGGAAAATAAATTATATCAATGAAAACAGTATATTTACAAATCAATGTAATCGACGAAAAATCAATCTTGAATAAATCATATGAATTAGTGTATTCTTACAACCCATACATTTGCATCGTCAGATTCATTACTAATATGTACAGCATTAATACAGTAGAACCTCGATATAACGGTGTAATGCAGGTGGTTATATAAAAACACAAACTAAATCCTGTTTGTTTGTCTTTGGATGATATATCCAGACACGATACTGTTCAATGTCAACGCGCTTGCTTTCGGTAACTCTGCTTTGAAAAAAGAATCAAGTTTTGTTTGCAATTTTAAAGTCTGCTGTTTTTATAATTAACTCTCTAAAATTACGAAAATGCGTGTAATACCTACAGTTGAATTTCGTTATTGACGAATAGTCCATAAATGTTATTAGATAGTCGAGATACGATCTTACCACTTATCACTTTGTTTTTGGGCGTGTTGTTTCTTTTTCCTCGCTAAATGCATCCATTTACTTCAAGTAAACAAATACTGATGAGAATATTAGAAAGTTTTTGAATTACTGTCACTTAAACTGTTAGCCACGACACTTACCCGGGTTCCAATCCCGCATCTGGCAAATTCACATGTATTTTTCAATGTATGGACCTAATAGGTTGATCAAGTGTGTAACATCCATTTCTCGTAAACACAAAAATCTGTTCCAACCGCCACTCCATATTATACTCATATTTTATACTTATTTTAGGATTAAAAATGCTAAAAAAATGAAAAATAAAACCAGTCGCCTACACTATCAATGTCCAATACGCCATTGCCGATGTCACGTTAAATGATAATTTATTTGAAACACTATATTATAAGACACTATGAAAATAAAAAGAGAAAACGCTGGGCTGCATATAAACCAGTCAAAAACTAAGTATATGGTCAGCACACGCGATCAGGTACCGCTGCAGAATATAGACATTTAGGACAGCATGCATATGAAGGGGTGGACAAGTTCACGTATCTAGGATCCAGCCTAAATACCCAAAATAAGACAGCAGAGGAGATAAAAATCCGCCTTATCTCCGGGAATAAATGCTGCCATGCCTGCAAGCGACTGGTGGGGTCGAAAATTCTAGGCCGAAGAAGTAAACTTCTAATATATAAAACAATTATAAGGCCAGTGGTCACTTACGGCTCTGAGACTTGGTGCTTAACTCAAAACGAGGAAAACAAATTAGCTGTCTTCGAGCGCAAAATACTCCGCAAAATCTTTGGACCCACGTTGGAAAATGGGAACTACAGAATAAAAATGAACCACGAATTGGAAGAGCTGATTGAACAGCAAACAATCATAAGGTACTGTAAGTCCCAAAGACTACGATGGGCAGGACATGTGGAGAGAATGCCTGAAGTTAGAGCGCCAAGGATCATGATGAAGTGGCTACCCCAACGGAAGAGACCCAGAGGCCGTCCAAGAAGGAGATGGGCTGACGTCGTAGAAGTAAACTGGCTTCATATAAGAAGACCCTTTAACTGGAGAAGTGTGGCGAGAGACCGGAGTGAGTGGAGAGCGGTTGTGGAGGAGGCCAAATCCCACCCCGTGGAAGAAGATAATATAAGACATCGAGTGTGTACCTAAGTATTAGTTTACACTAGATTATAGTAGGTTTACGTTATATTTACAAAATTAATAATCACTAAAATAAATAGATATACCTATTCATAAGTTTGGACACTCATTTATAATCCTCTACATATTACTCAGTTCATTATCTCTGTTTCAAAACATTATGTATCTTTAATTATATAGGTACGTTCAAATTAGGTCTTTTGTTATTTTTGTAGGCATCAATTTGCTATGTTGTAATTAATAAGTGATTACAATGAAATTTTCACGAAACACCTGAAAATCAATGGGTGTCGAAATTGGACCATTTACCCTTTTACGCAATTTTTACTCAAAATAAACGTACGAAATTTATAAATTTTATTTTAATAATATTATGTCTTCTACCTTCCTCTTTTTATATACGTCATAACCAATGATGTTATTTAACAGGGGTGGGGATACATGAGGTCAACGAGAGCGACATTCTGGATTTTCATATATTATATAAAGAGCCACACCATAGTCACGCTCTCACATAGTATTAAATACACAAATTCAAATTTAATTACATTTATAAACAAATCTTAATTGCTATATAAAGTATAAAAATACATACCTATATATTAAAATAAAAAAATAAGAAAGAAAACACAAAATAATTAGTTCAAAATGTATTTAATAAAACTATAATATATGTAACAAAAGCTAAATCTCTATATGGGGAATGAAAATACCTATATATAAATCAAGAGATATTGGGAGCCGCACTTTATCCAATGAAGAGCCGCATTTGCCCACGTCTCTTATATAACATCATTGATAATGACACAGAACAGATTAATAAATATATTTATATCCCAATACACTACATTTTGATGCAGGGTTTTGAATGTGTGAGTGTCTTACAAAAATGAACCACGCATTATAGACGTGCAGTAGTGTGTGTTGCAATCTTCAAATACCAATATTGAACGAGCGTCAGTTTTTCAATCGTTTTTTTATACTAGAATTATTTTCTAATTCAATGCACCAATACCGAGCTCGATGTGGAGATGGGCAGACTATCATTGGAAAAAATCACATTATCCAGCGCAGCACCAGAACTTCCCGAATGGTTTTATTTTACGTAAAAGTAATTTAAAAAAAATAAATATATGAAACGTAGTAATTGAATAAAATTGCCGTTACGTGGTTAGAACTAACTCTATTATAATAGTTTTTAAGCAAAGGTTATGTTTATTTCATTTTATTTTGATAGCCGTTTCGGGCTACAAGTCCATCCACAGATCTAGATACATTTAATAAATTTGCCACACCAAAGTTTAAAACTTATATATTATCTGACACGCAATATTTTTTTTAATGTCTAAATACTTAGACTTACTTAAAAAAAATTGCACCGCAAACTGCTTTTTTGGCTACAACATATTATTACCTAATAAAATATAACTTTTTTTCAGAATTTATAAAATTTGAGTATTAGTAATAGAATGAGAATTTAAAAATGTTTAAATAATAGCATGTGACATAAAATTTAACAATAATATTGTGTAAGAAACATCTGTTTCGAGCGATGGGATGGGTCATTTGAGTCATCTATAATCCATGTTTCGACAAGCTGTAATTTATTAATATAGTTACATAATAATATAATATACATTGTTTTAATATGAAGCCTTCCCACAGCACTCTAGCGGCTTGCGGAATTTAATTCTGTCATTGATCCAATGGTACATGAAGACGTACGTGAGACACTGAAAGATTTAATGGGCAAACCCACTTGGTCCACCAAGTACATAACAATGAAAGACTAAGAACCTAAAAAATTAAAAGTAATGAATAATACCTTCATCTGGTAAACACCCACGATAGCCGCGTGGCTTAAGCGCCGGTCTATAGTGTCGAGGGTCCCAGGTTTGAATCCTGGGTCTGGCAAGTTTGTGTATGAGTCAGAGTATGGACCTAATAGGTTGAGCAAGTGGCTGACATCTATTTCTCGTAAAAATAAAATCTGTTAAGGCTATACCTCAGTTGAGGCATGGTCTAAAAAGATCGTGGCTAGGCGATGCGCGGATTGCGGGTCGCGGGTGCAAATGACGCATACCGACCGAAATATAATTTGTCATATAAATCCAACATGCGTCTATTTAATGTTCTGTTTATTGTTCTATTAGTAACAATAATAATATATTCAATGACATGTTTTATTTTTCAAGTAAATGGGTATCGTTTTTAGTCATCTTTATACGATTTAAGAATTAATACCCCCGTTGCCATCACGAAACCAGTTGACGTGTTCCCAGCTCGACGTTCTCTCTACGAATGGCAGCGAGTCCAAAATTTCGTCGCACCTATAGTTGAAAATTATTTGCCGTTTCACTGATGTATCGCCATAATACAAACCTTCACTCTGTGGGGGCCCATATGGTCCTATTAGGATCGGACGTGGTCGAAAAAAAAATCTGGTATTGGATCTAGAGTGGCTGAAATTATAGTGATGTAAAAAAAATATTTACAGTTACAATCCGAACACCCTCACTATATATTCTCCTCGTTACACTGATCGGGTATTGGGCCATTAAAGCGCACACTTCCAGAATTTTAAAAATGTTATTCGGATTTTGTTTATATATACGAAAAAAATTAATACTTCACATATACCTAA
Source organism: Rhyacophila brunnea (assembly GCF_057557595.1). Taxonomy (NCBI): domain Eukaryota; kingdom Metazoa; phylum Arthropoda; class Insecta; order Trichoptera; family Rhyacophilidae; genus Rhyacophila; species Rhyacophila brunnea. The sequence continues at coordinate 8,021,135 of NW_028232904.1, read as the reverse complement.
ATGTATTTTTCCAACGCATTTTCGATCAGTAGCGTATCAAAAACAAAATTACATTATTCTTAAGAGTGTAAAATACTGTCTCTGACAGAGTTATGACAAGGTTGAATCTTTCCACCTCTCTCGTATATGAAAAAAGGATCATAAAGGATATTTTGCATAATATTAGCTATCGCACACGATTTCGTTCGTATGAAATACTCGTACCTACGGAAATAAAAAAAGTAAATTGCAATCCTCGTCTAAAGTTGAGGACAGAGTGGACATTGTATTAATCGATGTTTTTATGAGGAATAGTAGTTAACCATTTTGTTAAGTGCATACATCAGTGAAACGGCGAAAATTTGCACTCGTTGCCAATCGGAGAGCGATGGTCTAACTGTGAGCACGTCAATTTGTTTTGTGATAGCGTCGGAGGAATATATTCTTAAATCGCGTAAAGACGACTAAAAAACGTTACGCATTTACTCGAAAAAGAAAACATGTCAATGAATATATTATTATTATTACTAATATAACAATAAACATAACATTAAATGGACGCATGTTGAATTTTTAGGACAAATTATGTTTTGTTCGGCACGCGTCGTTTGCTCAATCTGCGCGTCGCGTAGTCACGATCTTTTTAGACCATGCCTCAGCTGAAGTGTAGCCTTAAATCATCTGATTATTGGACTGGATTCAATACACATACACACGACAGCATACATGGTTTAAATAGTCGCGAGTTTAGTCTGCGACCCACGGATTCATATTTATATAAATACGGTTAAAATTCTTAAAAAAAAAATAGTTTCTGAATCGTATTGAATGTAATTTATCTTATTATAATAGCAACGGTTGGATATAGTCACGCGCACCTCACCACGTCACCGATCCTATCTGACCACTTCACCTACTCTTGATTAAATTTTATTGTTGGCTTCGAGTAACTCCACGCAACGAGAACGGTTGGATATAGATGCCCACCTCACCACTCCACCGCTGCTATTTGACCACTTACCTACTCGTGATGATTTTTTAAATCTAGTTTTATACGTCTACTTTGGAACTTTTTTGGAACCAGTAGTGCATTCTATATGCTCAGCAAGTTTCATTAATATCGGTCCAGTAGTTTTTGAGTTACAACAATTAAACTAACAGATAGACAACCGATAACAAACTATATCCGGTACGTTTTGCGCCCTTGTTAGACGATAATATAATGTAATATATTATAATGTATTTTATTGCGAGTTATTTCGAAACAAAAACAAAAAAAAAACATATGACTGACAAGAAGAAAAAATAAACTATTGGGTTCTGTGCACGTATCATGGAAATACTCAATCCGCCGATTGAAAGGAAACTATAGTTTGAGCTGCTTGTATTACATTACATTGCTTAAACTTTTATACTGCACATTCTATCAAACTAAATATTCCTCTCTCAAATTTTCAATAAAAATGTAAGCCTGTTGTATTTTATACCACTATGCCCCGTGTTTTCTACGTCACTGCCATATTAATATACTGAATGCTTTTCAATTTTTGGTCCACACAAACAAATCATGTTGATACACGATATTTACATGGACGTCAGGGCAATCAGTGCTACGTTTACAGAGGGAAATCATTTTCTTTTAATAATTCCAACAACATAAGTATGTACATATAATATTAGGGTTGGCGAACCTATGGCACGCGTTCCAGAGGTGGCACATAAGAAAATTTAGTTGGTACGTGAACGATTTAGAAATTATTTTTTTATGCATAGTATTTCCGGACTTTTCATTTATATTTCATCTTTCCGTACACCTATCCTTTTTTAATCTGGCAACACTGATATTAAAATTAATCATATAAATAAATTAATAATATAAATATGTCCTATGTGGTGATTTTGACGATAGTGAGTTATTGATACCACGTGATGTTCATTTTTTTCTCTACCATAATATGTATTATATCACTTGTGGAAAGATCAAATAAAAAATTACATCATCAAATAAAATCGATATTAAATTAACCGTAATAAATTAATCCTATGTGAGAGTCCGGCGCAATAGATCAGTATTAAAATAATCGTATGTGAACACGGCATGTTTATATATGCAGCGCCTGTTTCAAAAGCCTCTTAAATGATTTTAGGTAGTTCTGTGAGAAATGAGAAAAACTCATACCTATCTATTAATTCTGTGAACTTTATGTATTTATTTTTTAATTCGTACATTCTAAAGAGTATTTTGGCTTATCCATTTTAGAGGTATTTGAAAATCACACCCAATCATTTTAGCGGGTCTTGAAATTTACCCTAATTTTTGATCATATTATGTTTTGACAGTTTTTGGCGTTTTTTAAAGTTCAATCTTTGGCTATCATATGTGACAAAAATATCCATATAAATACATAATATCTAACTCAAAAATTTTCAAAAACCTTTTTAGAGGGATTTGAAACTAAGCGCTTCATTATTCAACGTATTCAACATCGTTCATATAGAATTAATCGTATGTGATAAAAACATGAAAAAAGCAACGATTTTACCATTTATTTAACAATCAATATATTTAAAAAAAAAAATATGATTATCCAATTTTAATTTATGATTGGGATCTACAAAAAAATGTTAAAACACATACTTACTTATGTATATCATTTACGATTATTTTTTAAAACAGTTTTTTCGATTATCTCAGAATATGACTCAAACCACATAGGATTTATTTAAAATACAGCGGTTGTTGTCAGTGGAGGTTATGTTTGATATTAGTTTCAATAATTATTAGATCCAGCTGATGTTTGCCTTAGCAAGTGTCAGTGAAGACAAGTGCATGCATTTTATTTGATTTGATAAATTCTGTCAAACATGGCTAATGGAAATAATAGAAAAAAATATTGGAATCAATCAGCAGAGACTCTTAGTTGGTGGATTGAGGAGTAGGAAGACAATAAAGCAGTATGTATATTGGGACAGAGCCTCGTCAGTAGAACGGTATTATGAGACAAATCATAAATCACTCCTTGATAATAGCGCCTGTACACATGCATGGAATTACTATCGGCAATCGTGCTTATTTTAAACTGTCATGACAAAAACTGTTTGCACGTAAAAGTGCTGACTGTCTCCAATCTCATTCTTCAAGAGTAAGCGAGGCGCGATGTTGTCATTTTATACTACTATCTGACAGGTTGTACTGAAAATCGGAGCTCAAAATGAGTAGTTCGTTTTTTTGCCGGCAGGTTCGCTACGATCGCTCTACTGCGCAGTACTGTCGCATTGGAAATTCGGAATCTTCCAATCTTGTTTGATTTACGCACGCAATTTTGCCAACTGCAGGATAATACATGTTTCCCCATACATTTTCTTAACACAGTACATCCACGCACGTGTAAACGGGGTATAAAGTCAAGGACAAACAAAAGAATTGATTGTTCATGCAATTAAAAATAAAAATATTGAATCAACAAACCTAAGCAAACTTACGTGCAGCCATTTAAAGATAACAGTTGCTTGTTATTTTGCCTCAAACGTAAATCGTTCAGTGATGAGGAATATAATATGAAAGAAGCGTGGTTAACATGCTCCCACGATCTCTTTGAAAAGTTTACAAACTAGGATAAAATTATTCCAAGAATAAAAGATGTGCATTCGGCTAGAAACACAATGAAAAATATAATCTCAAGAACTCAATTGTAACTTTAAACTTTAACAAAAATCCCCATGAGCATGGCATGCGCACGTATAAATGTTCGCCAAGCCTGATCTATATGCTTACCGTCTCATCTAAAAATAAAATAGATTACCTATAACCATACATTTCTTATAAATTCTCAAAAAATATAAACGTTAAACATCAGTCACTAATCACGAGTATAGTATTCCAAGAAATTTCATCGAGATATTCTTTATATCGTAATAAACTTCAAGTTTTTTAGTCAAAACTGAACGTTCACCTGATACGTATGAATAAACAATTACGAGAAGCTTGAATGAATGACTGTGCATTGAAGTTAATGCCCCCACCAACTACACCTACAAACTACCTCTACCCTTCGCCAATGGTTAGCAGGACGTATAATAAATTTAAAAAAAACACATAAAGTAACATAATATACTAATATAGAACAATGTTTGTGTATAGGGTGAGGTTTGACTACTAAAATACATAAACTTACATATACCTACTAACCCATTTCAATGCGATATGTTTTCATTTACATGCATAACATACCGTCTCATGACTTCAAAATACATATATCAGAGATCATTATTCTATAGAGATGGAGTCTAAACATGTGAAAGTGTAGCAAAGAAAAATGATCCCCGGTGAATTAATTTTCATACAAGCTCTTCTTCTTCTTATTGTGCCACCCCCTAGCGGAGGTTGGCCACCATCAAGGCGATCTTAGATTTGTCATCTGCTACCTGGGAAAGTTCAGTTGATCTGCAATCGTACCAATCACTGAGGTTCTTAAGCCACGAAATGCGGCGCCGTCCTCTGCTACGCTTACCTTTGATTTTTTCTTGAATTACAAGTTGGGGAATGCTGTACTTTTGTCATCTCATAATGTGGCTGAGGTACTGTAGTTTCCTGGTTTTGATACTATGTAGAACTTCTCGGTTCTTCCCCATTCGATTGAGAACTTCAACATTTGTCACCCGATCAGTCCAAAGAATTTTGAGGATGCGTCTATACAGCCACATCTCGAAAGCTTCAAGTCTCCGTGACATCTCTTGGTTTAGCGTCCATACTTCCATACACCGAAAAAAATTAAAAGAACATAACAATATACCATACTACGCAGTCTCAGACCTAGGTTAAGGTCTCGATGATTAAGGAGGCGTCTCATTTTGAGAAAGGCACTCCTTGCAATCTCAATTTTAGATTTTATTTCCTGAGACTGGTCCCATTTCTCATTGACCTATGTACCTAAATATTTATAATGGATCACACGTTCAATTGGTTCGCTGTTAATGACAAAACTTGTGTTGGTATTTGGTGTCGCTATTTTGACAGTAGTAATAGTTTTGTTTTTTTGATTATACAAGCTCTGAAAAGAGAAAAATATATACATTATTGTAAAAAAAATGGCACATGAAAAACTGGACTGTAATTTGATAGACTATCTTTTATGTACTAAATCTCTTGGTATGGTTGTGAAACATTCTACCATAAATATTAATGAGCTTTATTACTGATCAATAATATGATTTTATTAGGTTTTAGAGATTACAAAATGACATTTTGTTGCTTGTTTGTATACTAAATTTTGACACTGACAAGAAATTGAATTAAAACAAAACACGGTAAGATTTGAAAAAAGAACAATAGGATGTGTTGCTAACTATCATAATATTTAAATCAGTAAATAAAATGTGTTTCAGTGATTACAAAAATACTAACATATTTAATTATTGTAAATATTTATATTTTTTAAATACTCACATTTACATAATATAGTAACTAACCGTATTTTTATAGTGCAGTAAAATAATATGGAATCCATGTCGTCGGTTTTAGTCAAATCGATATAAAAAAGAAGCCTTCCTAGATTGCGAGGAGCCGTCTATTGTCTTATAAGTTCTAAATTATTGATCACCAAGTGTCAGTGCAGTGTTCCCAGATCGTGAGAAATTTTAAGACTAGAGAGCAAAATAAGATTTCTTCCTTAAATGATAAAACTATGACAAGAACGATCTTATGATAACAACAAAAATAAATTATAATTGCTGAAAAATCGCCTGCGGCGCAGATAACCGTGATATTTATTATTTATGTAGCAATCATACCAATCAGCATTCCATGGGTATAGGTATGTTTTGTTGTCAAAACAAAACAATAGAGCGATAATAATTATCAGCATGTCCTCAACCATAATTCGATCAGTAGGGTCTATTATGATGTGTGTCTCTTGTTATAAATATGGACTGCATTTGTATAAATAAGAAGAACAATCCGTAAATCCTCACTTACTCATCGATTCCGTCACGCGATACACCACCATCGTCACAAGTCCATCAAACGATGCACCACTCTCACATTGAGTCCGGTCACTCGACATAATGAACCGTCATTCCACTCTAGTCCAGTCTTTCAGTTCATTTATATAATTAATTTCAATCAATATAATATCTTGTAAAGAATATTTAGGAAATAATTATTGTAATTGCGTCAGCTACTATATGGAGTTTGCGTCATAGGATATAGCTGACTATGTGGAAAAATGGATATCGCGGAAATAATCGTATTTTCACAACGTTTTTCTTAGCTCGTATTCTTATTTGTCCGCTGGTATAAATCTTGCAATCGAATTTTCACTAACTTCCCGACTAAAAAGACATTAGAAACATTTAGAATATATCAAAACACGTTGCCAATGCATTTTTTAATACTTTTAGCCATCTTTAACTAGAATTGAATTAATTTTCAGTTAATTCTGTTTTGTATGAAAAGTTATTTCGACACCATTATTGGTTGTTAAGCGGATGGTCCTACCAACTAAATTATTAATATATACGTGCGTTACTATGGAAATCAAAATGACATTTCAGTATTATTTCTATCAAGTACAATTTTTTTTTGATCGTTTAAGCTAGCAATTCAAGTTTATATGATTCAACCGAAAATTAAAAAACGTTGTATATTAAAAAATCTTTTTATCTTATAATTATTTGTTACCATCCTGGGTATCCCCTGTTTTTTGCAAATATCTGATAAACGCCAACCTCTGTTAGGATAAGATACTTGATCAGGAACTAGACATTACTTGTATTTTAATACGTCTATAACAATGGCCATTACACCCCTTCAAAATATCTTCACAAAGCCTTCGATAATGTAATAGCTACCGAATTTAGATTTATCGTTGAGTGGATAAATGTCTTATAGTCGATTTACTGCAGATTAGGTACTATTAATGTATTGATTTATTCATAAAAGTTTTTTCACCCCTTAATAACAGGGTTTTGAAACATTTGGTTGACGAAATTTAAAAACTCTCAACCCACATTCCTCTACCGCAGCAGTGGGTGTATTCTATACATAATGCAGCTATCGACGTTTATCATAATAATGTATTGAGGTATTATTTTATTTTTCTGTATAAAATTGTACCTTAGTGTGTTTTTATTTTTTACAATGTTTTTATTAGGTCGTATTCCTGTTTTTCCGGTGGTTGTTTATCCAGTACAGATCTTGCAATCGATTTTTAACTAGCTTCCCGACTAGCTAGACATTTGAAACTTTTACAATATAACAGAACACGATGCCAATGCATTCTTTTAATACTTTTAGCCATCTTTAAGTAGAATTGAATTCATTTTCAGTTAATTCTGTTTTGTATAAAATGTTATTTCGGAAGAAATCCGTAATCCTATCCACTATTATTGGTTGCTAGGAGTCTGGGGTCCTAGCAACTAAATTATTAATATATACGTGCGTTACTATGGAAATCAATATGAAATGTCAAAATGACATTTCAGTATTCTATATTTATTCAATATTTCTATCAACTACAATATTTTTTGATCATTTAAGCTAGTCAAGTCAAGTTTATATGATTCAACAGAAAATTTAAAAACGTTGTATATAAAAAGTTATTTTTATCTTGTAATTATATTTTTTATTATTATTATTTTCTTTTTTTTATCTTCTTCTCTCTTGCGAGGGTAAAATTTGTTATAATTTAATTCTCATGTTGTGTTCGTCTTGTTTTTCTTAGATTTGTAATGTCCACAATGTTTTGGTTACTTAAATAAATAAATAATTATTACAATAAGTTAGCCGTTTAAACTAGAGTAAACTAAAAATTAAACCAGTTAGACTCGCTTTAACAGTTGGTTACATGTAAATTGTACGTATTACATTTTACCGTAGCACAGTTCGCCGTGAGCTTTCTTATCGGAAAGAAATGACCGTATACTATACGGTCATCTCTATAGTACCGAGATGAAAAAAATTACGCGGTGTTAACAAAATAAGTTAGTTACCTCCGCTAATTATTTTGTCGACATATGTACTTTTCTACACTGTATTCATTCATGGAAGTCAAGATTATGTAGGTAACTGAATTTTAACAAGTTTACTATTATAATTGGCACACAAACCGCGATTGCGCACTCCTGCTTTAGAAATGTAAAGTTCTAAACTATCAAAGTAAGTGTCATAATCAGAAAATATATTCTCTCAGAATAATATAATAATATAGGAGAGCTAACGAAAGTTGGCAATCTCAATTTTTGCTAGGAATACGTGAACGTAAAAACATTATGTATTGTTTTTTATTGGAGGCTTATCGAAAAATCATAAATTATCATTAACATCTAAGACGCGGTCATGATCTGGCGTCCGTTTCTTATCTCAATGATAAAGCGGGCTGTAATGGTGAATAGTGGTAGATTTGAAGATAAATACAGAGTCATGGGGATCATGGGAGTCATGGGCCTAATAGAATCTCCGACTTGCTTATGTGGCGAATTGCAGGATGCCGATCACATCCTCTGGGAGTGTTCCCATATGCCGGTTGAAAGGCAAGAGCTTCTCAATTCAGTCCGACCCTCAGTTGGACCGGGTCGGCCATTGCGACTTGGTATTTATCTTTAAAAAGTTTGTGGCATTTTACGGCAAGTAAGAAGGTCTTTTCAGTTCTTAACCGGACACGGAGGTTTTGCATCCAAGTTCTGTCAGTTTGAACTAATAGAATCTCTGACTTATGTGGCGAATTGCAGGAAGCCGATCACATCTTCAGGTAGTGTCCCCATAAGAGCTTCTCAAGTCAGTCCGACCCTCAATTGGACCGGGTCGGCCATTGCGACTTGGTATTTATCTTTAAAAAGTTTGTGGCATTTTACGGCAAGTAAGACGGTCTTTTATCATCGAGAAATTACCGTAATACATTATATCGAAGTAGGAATCACGCACTCTATAGTGTACGCCAACCAAGGTCTTGGGAAGTTGCTCCTGGGATAATTTCAGCACAAATTTGAAGAGCGCCAAACTTTCGTTACGCCACGGTATACACCTGCATAACGGGTGTGGAGACGTGGTGGGTGCTGGAGGGAAAAGCAAGTAATGGGGATCTAGCAGATATAGGTAGATCATGTGCGAAGTATGAACCTATTGCAAAGTAGAACATTGTCTTTTTGTTTATATTAAATTTATTTCTATTAACTGACGACGAAACTAGTAAATAAAAAATAGTTTTTTTTAAGAATGTTCTATTCTTTCCGTCCTAGATTTTTAACAGAATATATTTTCACCGCATTAGTAGGTACATGTGACAAAAAAGTCTCTAAGAAGATTGGCGAAAAATCATAGGTACATAACATATTAAATTTATCAAGGCTTATATTTCTCCGAACTGAACGAAAAATCTGGCGTCTCGTAAATATAAAAATTAAATGATTGCACATACATAAGCTGAAAATATTTCATGCATATACAAACACCCGACGGCACATGCTACTGTAACCGCTGGATTCACGCCACTGTGCTTTTAAAAATAAACTACGGGGGTCCTACTCAATTAATTGACAATTATTTTAACTAGTATTTCCTAATATTAATAATACCGACCGAAGGTACTTGATGGGATTTGAATTTAAATTCTAATGGATTTAAGTTTTGTACTATTCCATTTGAGTTTTAGTTGTTTGACCCGAGTTTCGCCTTTCGGCATCTTCAGGCACTATTTTCACACACTTAAAGGTAAATACACAATGAATTCAATTAATTCTAACTTATATAATACATTAATACAATAAAATAAGTAAAAGCTTCATCATCCACCTATTAAGTCACCAACTTATTATGAGTAATTGAAGATCATTAATAATACAATCAATAGGCGTATACAACGTCATATAATAATTAATAAATAATAAAATAAGCCATTAATCACATTATTTTTAATACAATTATTATTAAACTATAAATTTTGGCAAGCAACCCGAAATTTTAAAAGTAACTTACTATTTATTATGACTAACTGCCGTATTCATACACTTTTGAACCGCATTCAACGCAGTAAGCGGTTTATCGGCCAAATAAGAAAACTATAAAAAATGCATACGTCACGAAGATGCGTACAGGAATGCGCACCAAACTTAAAATGGCGGCAATCTGCGCGAGCTGTCAGTGTCACTTTAATATACGTCTAAAATGAGTTCATCACAACAAGCGTTTATTAGGAGACTTGAAACGTGCCGTTATGCTATAATCGGATTCATGATGATGTATACAGATCGTGGATCGATGGAGATGTATGTAATATTGTCAATGAGCCCGTGAAGCTGTATTGCCATATTATGGAAATATTTACTGGGTATACTTTATCATTTTGTGCATTAAGAAGTATAAAATAAATGTGATTTTAAAACAAATAAATTATTTAAAGTTCATGATATTTATTCATTTATAATTATTAAATTTATATGGTACCGTTTGCACATTTTTACACCTATTCACAATTTCAAAATTTAAAATTAATTATCGGGAAATTTAAATTTAAAAGTTGGTAACATTGGCCACGGCATGACGCGTATTACGTCAGTGACGTGACGTCACTATTCGACAGATTCAAATTAGGTTTATGCATGCAAATTTGCAGTAAATAGCTTGAATGCAGTTTGCTGTTATATGCATACGCCAGTTAGTCAATCTAACCATACTAGCAATATTTATAATATTAACACTATCGACCGAAGGTACTTGAAATGCTTATCATTGTTTTTTTCCAAAAAAGATTTTTTCTAACGGGTATATGCATGAGATGTTTTCATTGTAGGTATAAATGTTACAGTCTCAAATCTTATACGTAGAATATAATAAATAATTTATCAACATTATTTCGTTTGAAGCATACTTTTGGTGTGTTATTAACACATAGCTTGACTGCAAGTAAGTCTTCTATAATAAATTAAAATATTACGTTCGTATAGGCTACTTTGAATTTGAACCCCTCGTATTTTCTCCTGTTATAGACGTCACAGTATTATAATGTGTTTCCTGTTTTCTCATTATAAAACAAGCTATAATTATCTGCGCCAATTGTGTTTTGACAGTCTTTGTCAAAATGATAATTTCTCATTTGTTTCCGCGCAACGCCTTAATATACATTCCATCAGCCATCTTTATTTTATCCACCATGTTTTCTTTTTATAAAACCGCCAACCATAGAGTAATAAAATATGACTAAATTTTGAGTTTATGACATGGGCACTTACAATGCATAGTGTCCAGTAAATTTTATGTCAACAGTTGTAAATATAAAATATATATCCAAACAACAGAGTTTACACACTGAGACAATAATTATGGCAGCTTCTTAAGGTTATGTGAATACTTCTTGTCGTTGTATGGATATTTGGAAGTAGATGAAGGTGGAGGAGATAAAAAGTGGTTATTGCGTAGATGCTTAGAGGAAAGTTTATTTGTCGGTCCAAGAATACAATAAATACTACTTTAATAAATATGATAGCGTGAGATTATAATCGCGGGTAATGATGTACTGGTGAGATCGATGTGATCAAGAGAATGATTATATTAATGAACTGAGAGACTTGATTCGAGTAGAAAACTCGTGACAATAGTAGTGCGTCTTGTGACGGACTCGATGAATTGAGTGAGGATTTGTGAATTGTCCATCTAATTTATACAAATGCAGTATATATATTACAAGAGATATATTGTCGCAACTAACGAATCAAAACAGATCCTTCTGATCTAGTTACGATTGAGGAAATGCGGATAATTATTATAGCTCTATTGTTTTGTTTGATAACAAAACATACAAAATATATATATTATATACATACAAAGCATGTCACTCATTTAATGCTGAGTGGTATGATTGCTACAAATACTATCCGTGGCTTTATACAACTGGCTACCTCTTAGGTATGATTACATACTATAGTTTAAATACTAGACACATATTTTTTCCGACTTTTCGTGGTGAAAATCAGAATTTTGCCATCGATTGACTTGTGTGTCCCTGATAACTATCTTAGAAATCGGAGCATCAGTGGTTTGTTCTCCTAAGGTGCAGAACTAACCTGCCATTGGTAATTCGAATTGGGAAGGCAATAACTCTGTTCAACCAAATCACTTCGGATATTGACATATTCCACCTACTTGAGGTATTTATAGGTGGGCATTGTTTTATAAATTCTTAAAATATGGTCTACTTAGCACATTCAGTGTACTTTCTTGTATCTAATTTATATTGTTTATATTTACACTTTCTACTCTTCAATAACATAATACTGATATATTTCTTTTTTTATATACTATACTGTTTTAATAATAGAGCTTTGTTTTAAAATGTCATGTTGTGAACGTCTAAAATTAATATTTTGTAATGTAAACATAACTTTACAAAAATTCACACTACAAAAAATATTTATCAAATTTAATACAATATTGAATAAAATATTTGTGTTTTAAAGTTATCTTAGTGTAATTCTGAAAATTCGTTAATTGCCCGAAACAGCTGTCAACGTAAATAACTCGGTTATAGTAGAATTATCAAGAAATTTTACGCTGTTAAAATGGAGTTCTACCACGTAAACGCCAATACAATTTATGAATAAAATTATTGAATGAAAAACGCATTTGTTTTGTTATTATACAAGTTATAATAAATATAGCGTCCCGGCTCAGTCAGCCCGGCATGGCAAGCCACACATTAACACTTTTGATATCCGTTTACGGGCAAAGAGGTTGTATATTGTAAGAATTTGCATTGATAAACATAATATCGTCTCTGTTCTGGCAGAACACACTAACTGGAGAATACTAGTTTTGAGTAATTTGACTTTCAAGTTGTTAAAATGTTTGAAATGGTCTATCATGTGAGTTTATTAAGTAATCGTAAAAAGGATGACTTTAAAATAAAGTCTGTTTATTTGTTAAGAAGGTTTCCAGACGGTAAAGTTTGAAATAAGGAACATTTTGGTTTAACTAATTCAATATGTAATTTTTTCAAATTAGTTTCTTCTGCAAAAACAGTTACGATATTATATAAATAATTAAAAATTCAAAACGTGATACAGACAGACAACAAATTAATTAATTTTAATTATGTATTATAATGTACTGCAAAAGATTTGATAGTTAATACATTGGATGCTATAGACGCGCCGAGCGCGTAACGATTAGGTGGTCCTTAGATATAATTAGCATGCTATTTAAATGTGGTAATTAAAAAGTAATTATCTAGTCGGTAGTCAATGTGAGATAATCCCAGTAAACGCTAGAAACACATCACGATCAAGTCACATGAGCTCACGGTAAGTATGCCCAACAAAAATTGTGCAATGTTGTTATACTCATTACTTAAAATGTTATCCATCCCATCCTGTAGCACATTTCGAGCCAAATAGTGTCAGAGCAAAATCTGCCAAATCATATGAGAAGCACCACGGTAAGGTGGTCCCCATGCGTATAGAACTTTATTTATTTTCTGAAAATTTATTCATTCCAGAGCTACACGCATCCTTGATTTTAGTCACAGCGTAAATGATGGATAATTGACAATGCCGGTTTTCATTATTAAATATCTCATGAGATCATAATGTAATGTGTTTCTAGCATCAAAACAGCAAGAAATTGAGATGAATAATACATATTAATTATTAATTTATGAACGTGTGCGTTTGATTCCTAGGCCCGCCTCGGACTGACAGACCCGGGACGCTACATAAATATTTTAAAAAAGATGCTCACTGATAATATTTCTTATTCACGTTCCCAAAAACAGGCCACATAAGACATGAAGTATAATATCTGAGAGTTCCGCAAAAACCATTTTATGGTAATCGTGGCCCAAAATTGATGTAAAATAAAAATGATTTACCTAACTGGATAAATCTATGGAAAATAGTCATTTATATTATGCGAATTTTTATTTATTTACCAAATACAATTTTATGTTGTATGTTTTAAAATAACAACAATTTTGTATTTTGCGGCGTGTATTTATTTAGCAATGGGAATAATATTCACGGAATATATTAATATTATTTTTCACTACAAGGTTTCATACACAGAACAGATAATAAATAGAATACCGATAGGCTATATTCATCTTGATGCAGGGTTTTGAATGTGTGAGTGTCCTACAAAAATGAAGCACGCATTATGCACGTGCAATAGTGTGTGTAATACACCAACATTAAATGAGCGAAAATGCATAAACCGAGAGCAGTATTTGACGTTAAACGTATTCTTGACACGTGTGTAAGTTTAACCCGGATTCTTCCTTACTCGAGTCAGTTACCTGCTATCGCCTTAGGGCCGTATGTATGAGATTCCCAAATTATTTATAAGCTATTTAACCGATTTTCCGTCATATAGCGTATAGCACTGTTTGTGACGTAAGCAATCTGACGTCACACGCCATTTAAAATGGTGCTTCATCTGTCACTTTCAAATGCCAAATGTCAAAGCGCAATATTTCTCATGGAGAGATAAGATGGATTTACTTAAGATTACGATAAAATATCTCCACTAAACGACCGCAAAAATAGGTACCTACTGCTGTATCTGGCATTAAAATATGTAATTTGAAGCATTCTGCATTCTTCAAAATATTATGGTACCTACCTACCTAGTTAATTATTATAAGATAACTGTAATAAACAAGGCACAACTTTCAAATACACTGGATACATCAAAAGTGTCATACGGTGATTGGTATAAATGACAATACAATATAGAGATCATTACATATTATTAATATCTAAATCCATTTGCATTTCTGTCATTTATTCTTATTCTGTTTTGACATCTCATAATTGAAGTGAAGTTAGTCATAATAATATAATATATGTATTCAGTATTGCCACAAAATGGACATATTTACTGGCAATACTTTATCCTTTCGTACAGTAGAATTATAAAATAAATGTTATAAAATGTTATAATTATTCATTTATAATTATTAAATTTATATGGTACCGATCGCACACTTTCAGACACATTTACAATTTCAAGATTTTGAATTATTGATCGGGGAATGAAATTTTATAAGATTTCCATTATACGGATGCACTGACAGATAATGACGTCACATTAAACAACGAATTACGTTTGTACTCATGCATACAAACGTGCAGTATATAGTCTATAAGATTTTTGGAAATATCTTGCATACGACCCTTACTCGTTATGTATTTCAGCTCCCATTATTTCTGAGTTCCCTGGTTTTATAGGTACAACTTTATTGACAAATTTGTGGTGAATTTTTTTGGTTACAAAAAAAAAATACCGCTCCCCTCCAAAAGGCGGTCTTCATCACTTGTGAAGAGTATCAACATCTAGTCAAAATTCAAAAATAATTTACAATAATTGTGAATATAATATTCTGTTTAATGAACATAAATAATTTGAAAACACGTCATATTATATAATATATCAGTTTTAAAAGTAGGCTCTGGCATTAATAGTGCCTACTAATTTTTGTCAAGCAAACGTATTTATTTTCATTGAATTAAGACTACAACTTGTAGATGATTTTTTGTTAGGTTTTTTAAATTCAATTAAATCCTAATCCAAGCCATAAAGATAATAGTTAAAAAATATTTGTTAATCTTTATAACATATAAATTTATACCATTAAATCAGAAATATATATAGATATTTTATAGATACTTACAATATTTTTATCGATTATGGTTTGGTTTAGGTAGGGATTAATGAAGTTTAAAAAATCTTTAAAAAACACCATCTGGAATATTTATATTCTTAATTCAACGAAAACAAATAAGTATGACTGAAAAAGTGTGCACTATTTTGTCGGATCGCCCATAGTATACCAAAAATATTATGGTTTGGTTTATGCAGGGTTTAATTGAATTTTAAGAACTAACCAGCACCATTTTCACATTGTATTTTTAGTTCAATAAAAATAAGTAAGCATGACTGAAACAGTTTAGTGTACACCATTTTTGTCGAATATAAACAGCCTACCTCCACCCCTCGCTAATGATATATGTACCTTACCAGTAAGTTAACAAGTACATATACGTTATAACTAAAATTTAGAGAGATCCTGACCTCGGTTAGTAATAATTATTGAAATTTATACTTTGATTTAAAACACGATAGCCGATTGCCAAATTAACTTAATTTGTTAACCGCTTCAAGATGTAAAATCTGCTAGTTAATTTCATCGTAATTAGATAAGACGCATGTGGCCCAATTATTAGTATAGCTATAGCATATTGGTGCGAATTCAGTGGATAAGACGGTTAGGCGTCGTATTTATTTCAAAGATTTTTTCTAATATGTGTAAATACTGAGGTGTTTTCAAATGTTTTCAATTTTTCAAACGGTGCATACACCTAGATACAATACGTATAAAATATAATATACATATACTGGAAAATACAATCACTCATCATCATTATCAAAAAAAATGTTGCTCTTCGCCACTAGTATTTTTAAGGTTATTATTAAATACTTACCCAGTGGCGAAGAGTGAAGGTAGGCTGTTAAGATCCAACATAAATAGTGCACGATAAACTTTGTTAGTCATACGTATTTGTTTTTATTGAACTAAGACTACAATTTACAGATAGTATTGGTTAGTTTTTAAACATCAATTAAGCCCTGCCTAAACCAAATTACAGTAGTTTTGGTATATTTTGAGCGAACCGACAAAATTGTGCACACCTTTTCATTCATACTTATTTGTTGTAGTGAATTATAAATACAAATATTACACATATTGTTGGTTCATTTTTTTAAATTTATTAAGACCTGCCTAAATCAAACAATATATAAAAAAATATTAGTCTATATTATATAAAACATCCAAAATTATATATGATTTAATTGCATAATTTTTGAATTTTATAGATAGATTAGTATTAATTGTTGACTATTATATTGTATGCCCACGGTGGCCGCACGGCCTAAGCGTTGGAATATAATGCCGTGGGTCCCAGGTTCAAATCCTGGGTCTGGCAAGTACACATATTGTTTTTCAATTTGTCTCTGTAGGTTGAGCAAGTGGCTGACATCCATTTCTCGTAAAAAACAAAATCTGTCAATACAATCCTCTACTCTGTGGAGGCCCATATGATCCTATTAGGATCGGACATGGTCGAAAGAAGAAGAATTATATTGTATGGCTTGGCTTCGCAGGGTTAAATTTAATTTTAATAACTAACCAACATCATCTGTAAATTATTATAGTCTTAGTTCAATGAAAACAAATACGTATGACTGACAAAGTTTAGTGTGCACTATTTATTGCGGATCTTAAAAGCCTACCTTCACCCTTCGCCACTAAATTACTTGGTAAGAGGTATTTGTCACTGATGGATTAACGTATTGGTACATGAGCTAAACATTGTTTTGTAAAATTTCTTTTTAAAAATGGACACTGTTTATTTACTACGTCTATGGATCCTGGTGAGTAAATGTGATTTTGAAACCAGTAAAATGCAATTTCAACTAGACACTTTGTTTCTAAAATTATAACAGATTTTATAAACACTGTATAGAGTTTTATGGAAATAAATGGTTTGTAATACGACATTTCACTTTACTTCCAACTTTCCTGGAATGTATCTCGTACTTAATGGTGTAATTTTACGACCCTACTTCCTCCCTCTCAATAATCCCCCGGTAAATTACTTTTGAAAAACCCCCATTAATAAAACAAATTTTATATACTAAGTGTCTTGATTTATATATATTGTGTCTGTCTGCAACGTATAAGTAGACGTATAAACAATTACAAGATAAAAAGAATTTTTTATATACTTACAACGTTTTTAAATTTTCTGTTGAATCATATAAACTTGACTTGACTAGCTTAAACGATCAAAAAAATTTATATTTGATAGAAATAATACTGAAATGTCATTTTGATTTCCATAGTAACGCACGTATATATTAATAATTTAGTTGCTAGGACCATCCGCTTAACAACCAATAATGGTGTCGAAATAACTTTTCACACAAAACAGAATTAACTGAAAATGAATTCAATTCTGCTTAAAGATGGCTAAAAGTAATAAAAAATGCATTGGCATCGTGTTCTGATATAGTCCAAAAGTTTCAAATGTCGAGAAGTTAGTTAAAAATCGATTTCAAGATTTGTACCGGACAAAGAACCACCGGGCGAACAACCATACGAGCTAAGAAAAACGTGGTAAAATAGGTAAGGTGAGAGAAAGCATTTACATATACGCAAAACTGACACGCAAATAAATTAATCGTTATTTTAATCGGATCGTAAGAATTGACAGGATACTCTCATAATAGTTTGACAGATTACAGTGCAGTACTCGAGAACATATCGAGTACATAGAAAGTATTTAAAGGCATTTATTGAGCATGATCCTGTGGAAGAAATACGACGCCAGACTGTCTTATCCACTGGATTCGCGCCAATATGCTTTACTAATAAATAATTGAACCACGTGCGTCCTATCTGGCTACGACGAAATTAACTAGTAGGTTTTACATCTTCAAGCATTCATTTTTGGGAATAGGCTTGGAATAAGCGCGTATGCGACCAAATAAATCAGCTGACTGGGGGTAGCATTCACTTAACCCTGAGAAAAGTAGAGGATCGATAGGGGTGGAAAATCTTGGTCGCTCAAAAGATGAAAAAAATCCAATCCAATCCTCAATCAGACGGGAGCGACCAAAGAGATGAGATAATTAAAATATTGTTAAAACTACCAGAAATTTACTACATGCTAATTTCAAACACAAAATTTATTACCTAAACGCCAATTTGTTGACTTTTTATTACTTTCACTTCGATTTGAATTGAAACAGACATTTTCAGAGATATATCATTTTCAAAATCGTGTTTCCTATCCGACATCATACTTTTTCATACCTTTCCGTCAATCTGTCGCAAATTCGTTGTATTATATTGTGGATAAATGAATCGCTTTCAATCGGGCATTTTCTCAACTGGGACATTTTTGAACATACATAATTTTGAAAAACGCTTCTGAGAGAATATATTACAACCAATAGAAAAAATCTTTTTTGAAAAAAGTAAGGCACCCCGGCAGGGAAACGAATCCTGCATCTCTGGGTTTACACCCCGTCCCTGCATTATCTTCGATGCTACAAGGCGACGTACTAATAGCGACAAATTTTAACTATTGGCCTATTTAATACCTGCTCAACAGCGTTCTTCGAAATCAAGCTACTTTGGCAATCGGTTTTTGTTTATTAAATCAAAGTAGGTATTTTTTACTTTGAATTAGCAGCAAAAAAAAGCATAGTAGTCAAAGTTATTAATCAAACCTTAGCCGGCTCGCATATCACAAATCGCCTCGTGTGCCTAACCGCCATAAATCAAAGCTTCCGAGAACGGGCAGGCGGTGTTCCTTGATAAAACCTCGCACATCTGCCTAGCGATATCGACATTCGCCGCATCGGCGAGTCTCTCGTCTGCCATTTTTATTGTGTTGATTGTATGAACAAACGTCAAACGCGGTGACCAGCGATGAGCAAGAAATGACAGTGTAGATAGAGATAGAGACAGAAATGGCCGATGGCCGCGGGCTGTGCGCTTGCGCGGAGTCGACTTTTTTTAGATACAACATGCAGGCTGTAGCAGAATGCGACATGTTGCATGCAGGATCGTCGCAGAGTTGCAGTTGCATCGGCCAATCTGCAAAGCTCCATTTGATAACGTTTGTTTCTTGGTTTACGATGACGTCACATCGACGAATTCGTCGTAAGACGCATGCGGCGAGTTCTGATGTGCGAGCCCTCTTATCAGTAAACGCGGTATATCCATAAAAAAAAACACTTTAAAATCTACGTATTCTCAGTATTTCAGAGAAACTTTACTACTCTCATAGAGTAAGTTTGTGTGTAAGTGTAGTATGTTATGTACTCAAAGCTATACAGTTCTTGCTATTAACTTCTGTCAAACGATCAATTTTCTTGGAATTTTATGAACGAAGTCTCACTGGACTAAAAATATCCCTGAAGCTAGAATGTATTTTAAAATATACCCGGATAGCACTTATTTTATTTGACTCTGGCAAATTTAACGCAAGCAAATAGTACATAATATATACAAGAAACTAATATCTTCTGCCTTGATCGGGTGGCGTTGAATGTTTGAGATCCAATTTTTATATATCTGAGAAAATCATATTTTAAAACGAATTTTTACTTCGGATTCATATTTTATTTTCTTCGTTTTTAGTGAATCTCAAACATTCTAATGATTGGAACCTCTTTAACTCTTAAAAAAAATCCCCAATCGTAGATCGGTCTCATCGGGTCTAGGACGATTTGGCATCGGACAACTGGACGCCACGGAATTCGAAAATAAATAGACGTTAGGTACTTATAGGTACTAAAAAATATTCAATATTATTATTTATATTTCAATGATTATAATAATATTATGATTTAATAGTTGGTGAGAATGTAAATATGCAGACGTAAACAATGATTTAATCGTGCATATGTTTAAGTTCCAACGAAAAAAGAGTTTTTATTTTATATAAAGCCTTAGGCATGGTAATTCTCAATCCGCGATAAAGAATACATTATGTTAAGAGTAAAATGAATTCAAACTACTAAGTAGTAGATAGAAACTGATTAAAATACCTCGTCTACATGTGTCTACGACAGTGCG
Source organism: Rhyacophila brunnea (assembly GCF_057557595.1). Classification (NCBI taxonomy): domain Eukaryota; kingdom Metazoa; phylum Arthropoda; class Insecta; order Trichoptera; family Rhyacophilidae; genus Rhyacophila; species Rhyacophila brunnea. Next base: position 8,000,520 of record NW_028232904.1, on the reverse strand, counting down.
GCGTCCAATTGTCCGGAGGCCAGTCGTCCCATTCCCGTCCAATCAGAGCGATCTTTCGTTTATCTCTGCTACGTGGACCGTCGATCTTTCATGAATAATGATTGACTTATTACATAGTGATAGAAAGCTGATTGCATTACAGTTTGAGGATGTCAACATTTATCACGCAGTTAGTCCAAGGAATTTTGAAGATATGTATATACCAGGCATTTCCAACTTGAAGTTTTCATCTAACACACTCTTCCATTGCCATGGTTTGGCTTGAACAAACGTATTATAGTCCACTAGAAAAAACAACAACACTAATGGGGGAACCAAATTGAGGTGCATGTCGCTTACTGTCACGCTGTCACGCCGGCGACAAATTTAGTCTTTGTCATTTTGCAGAATATTTTGAACGAGCACCATCACTGTAAATTCACTGAAAAATAACACTAATGAAGAGTGCCAACTATAATTTATTGGTAATTTGAATTATGATTAATTATTCATGCTAATTTCAATTAATTTTAACAGTTTCTATGTGTACTTACGTTAAAATTACTTTTGACATGACATCCATACATAATATTTTAAACAGAACACAACCTGCAGGCCATATATAATAGATAACATTCTAATAAAACAATACATAGTGCCAACCGCTTAAAACAAAAAAAACGTGATTTTGACATGACAGTCGAAAAGTGTAGGCATGTAAAAGATGATAAAAACGTTCATTGAGTCATACAGCTGTCGATGCAGTGCAGTTCAACGTGAGGTAACCTCATTGTTGTTCTGGTGATTTCAGCAGATTTTTCCAACTGACAATGTTAGTTTAAAGGTTCAAATTGTGCTACGGGATGGGAGCATCAGTCTGATAACATTTTAAACACCGAGAAAAACGACATTACACACTTTTTTCCCGTAGCGGCAACTTAGTGTGACGTCACGTGATAGTCAGCGACATGCAACATAATATTGTTGGCGCTTTACTTGGTGAAAATGTTTAAATACGAGAGAATATTACGCACCTTGCTTTGAGAGCCACTCTTTAGCCACCGACAGTGCAATTTGCATTTCTTTGAAGAATTTCTGCAAATATTATTTCCCTTTAGATCGTTGAATCATATCTTGCCGATTGAGTTGCAGTTCATACAAAATACCAAGTATTTACTACCAATGAAAGGAAAAAATATTGCTTATACCTTTCCAGGGTATTGGAAATTTTAATCGAAGTGAAGCAATATGTGAATAGAGTGATAAATTGTAAAGGTATATTTTAAAAGCTGTATTCAGTAGTATAGTTTTGTATTCTTCTTCGCAGTGTTCTTCTGCAAAGCGGATCAGTTCAGTGGAACCAGTGGACTGTAATTTTTTTGATGGTGGATGTGGATGCTGGGGAGGGGGGGGGGTGGCAGTGGCAAAGGGTGGAGGTAGGCTGTTAAGATCCGTCATAAATAGCTCACACTAAACTTTGTCAGTCAAACATATTTGTTTTAATTACTACAATTTACTACAATTTACAGATAGTGTTGGTTAGTTTTTAAAATTCAATGCTGCGAAAACCAAGCCATAATAGATAATAGCCAAAAAAATACTCGTCTATCTATAGAATTAAATTAAATTATACATAACTCTGGATGTTTTATAGAGATAATAATATTTTTTATATATTAGAGTTTGGTTTAGGCAGAACTTAATGATTTAAAAAAAAAGAACCAACAATGTGTGTAATATGTATACTTAATCGAACGAAAACAAATAAGTATTTATGAAAAAGTGTGCACAATTTTGTCGTATCGCCCAAAGTATACTAAAACTATTATGGTTTGGTTTGATCAGGGTTTAATTGATTTTAAAAACTAACTAACATCATCTGAAAATTATTGTAGTCGAATACTGACATACTGACAAAGTGTATTTTTTGCGATTTATGTCAAATCTAGACAGCCTACACCCATCCTTCATTACTGTGAAAAACCCAAATATCCCAAAAGAGGAAACTTCATTTGATAAAATCAATACTTAGGAAAATTAATTTATGTAAGTAAGAATCAAAATTGCAATACTTAGCAGCATACTAATTCCTGATATTGATTTTCATTAAATGACATTGATTATATTTGTCGTTATACCAAAACAAACTTCATTTCATGAACCTGTTTGTAAATATAATGACGCTCGCGAGCACATACTCGCAATGTGACCATGCCTTTTAATCCTGTATGTGCGATCCGCTACCTTTTTACTTTGAAACTCTAAAAGTCTAAATTAATCATCATCATCATCATCATCATCAGCCTGAATATATCCACTGCTGGATGAAGGCCTCTTCAAGTTGCGTCCACTTATCTCGGTCCTGTGCATTGCGTTGCCACGTACTTCTGCAGAACTTTATCATTCCATCGATCCAGTGGCCTCTAGGTCTACCTTGCGGACGTTTTGTACTTCTTGGATACCACTGGATGACTAGATTTGTCCAACGATTGTCTCTTCTTCGAGCTATGTGTCCAGCCCATCTCCATTTAAGGCTTTTAATAAACTCTATTACATCGCAAACCCTTGTCTGCTTCCTTATCCACTCATTCCTCACTTTGTCCTTTCGCGTTATGCCCAGCATGCACCTCTCCATACCACGTTGTGCTACTCTAAGTTTCTGGATCTCTCTTTTACTTAGGGTCCATGTTTCATACGCATATGTGATCACGGGAAGCACACACTGGTTGAACACTTTGCGCTTTAGGCACAGTGGAAGGTCACTTTTGAAGATTGAAGATTGTAGTCTTAGTTCAATTAAAACAAATACGTATGACTAACAAAGTTTAACGTGCACGATTTATGCCGGATCTTTATAGCCTATCTCCACCCTTCGCTACTGACTGGCACTGAATTGCGAGTTACGATGGTAGTTATATTTCACAACGTTTTTCTTAGCTCGTATTCTTATTTGTCCGTTGGTTCTTTGTCCGGTGGTTTTTTGTCCGGTACAAATCTTGCAATCGATTTTTAACTAACTTCCCGACTAGCTAGACATTTGAAACTTTTATAATATATCAGAACACGATGCCAATGCATTATTTTAATACTTTTAGCCTTCTTTAAGTAGAATTGATTTCATTTTCAGTTAATTCTGTTTTGTACGAATAGTTATTTCGACACCATTATTGGTTGCTAGGGGGGTCTGGGGTCCTAGCAACTAAATTATTAATATATACGTGCGTTACTATGGAAATCAATATGACATGTCAAATACAATTTTTTTGATCGTTTAAGCTAGTCAAGTCAAGTTTATATGATTCAACAGAAAATTTAACAACATTGTATATAAAAAGTTCTTTTTATCTGGTAATTATTTTTCTACAAAATGACTTTTTCTAGTGTGTATGTTTTCAAATGATGTATATTCAGTGTATAGAATGTTACATTCTCATATCTTGTGTCGCATTCGTTGAATAAAAGAAATAGTTTAATATACAATAATCGTTGGTGACAAAACTCATCATCATCACGACAACCCGGTGTGGGTCCTGGCCTCCTCCAACAGCTCCCTCCACCTGTCCCTATCCAGTGTGGCCGCTTTCCAATTTGGTACCCCCAGAATACGGCAGTCACTGGCAGCTCCATCCAACCACCGAATCTTTGGCCTCCCTCTTCTTCTACGTCCTATTGGATTGCTGGACATCACTCTCTTTGCCGGTTTATTGTCATTCATATGGTGCACATAACCTAGCCATCGCAGTCTCCCAATCTTAATTGATTGAACTGCGCTGCAATCTTCGTACAGCCCGTAGAGCTCAGCATTATAGCTTCTCCTCCAATTGGTGCCATCCTTTATCGGTCCATATATACGGCGGAGAATTTTTCTTTCAAAGATGTTCAGGGCCGTTCATTTCGCAGAGTTAATGTCCAGGTTTCCGATGCGTAAGTGAGCACTGGCTTTCAAGTGTCTTGTAAAGAGTGCTTTTAGTTCGGCGAGATAGTAAGCGGGACTTAAAATGTCTTAACAGGCCAAAGTAGCATTTATTCGCAGACATGATTCTCTTGTTGATTTCTTCTGTAATATCATTATGTCGAGTTACAAGAGATCCAAGGTATATGAAACTGTCTACCGTATCAAACTTGTATGCACCAATATCTAACTTTGGTGTGACTTCTCGTGGCGTGACATAGACAGGCATGTAGATGACAAAACTCAACACAGCATAAATCATGAACGTATCAATTAGTGGCAATTGCCACAGGTATTATGTTTTTAAAATTCTCATATTTTAAATTATTATTTTCATTCTTCGCTACCGCATCCTTCATAATATGCACAAAACAGATAATAATAATAGAATTCCGATAAGTTATATACCAATACAGTAAAAAATGTTGACGCAGGGTTTTGAATGTGTGAGTGTACTCCTACTACAATAATGAACCACGCTTTATAGTCGTGCAATATTGTCTGTAATACACCAATATTAAATGACCGTCAAAGCATAAACCGAGAGCAGTTGTCAGTATTCGACGTATGACGTATATTCTTGATACGTGTAAGTACCCTTCTTACCTGTTAGGTATTTCAGTGCCCATTATTTCTGAGTTCCCTGTTCATATTATTTATTCAACCAAATATTATTGAGCGTGTTTTTTAAAGTATTGTTCTTTTTTTCCAGATTTGCTTGATTTTACTGTATTGAAGACAACAAATACCGTACCCGGCCATACGAACGGTAAGTGATTTTTTTTTTCGATTTCAAGATTATGTGTAATGATCATTGTTCAACACTACAACATGCCACGAGGACGAACACAGTAATGAAACACATCGCAAAACATCCAAACTTAACACAGTCACAGCTGACTAGTTAATTACTACAACACGGTCACTGCTAAAGACACGCCTGGCGTGAATCAATTAGCATGATAATTAAATGTGGTAATTAACTCGTCAGCAATGAAAGTACTATTTAATGGCCACGCGCACAGCGCGTCTTTAGCCCAATATTTTATAGGGCGCCATGCACGTTACTACACTGTTATTTCCAAATGGTAGTAAACTTTCGTCTCAATTCTCAATACGTATCTAAAAAAAAACTTAACTGAAATAACGTATAATATTTGATATCAAATTCGCATAGCATCAGTAATAATATAACGCCAGAATGTTTGCATATATGTAACAAAGGTCTAAAATTAAATTTACTCGAACAGTTGGAAATTAATCGTGAATTATCCAAAAGTAATCACATAATTAATGAATATTTGGTAATGCATTCGTCGCCTCTATTAAAAATAATTTAAACACACGATTAAGACAATTATACTAATAATATTTTAATTGATTAATAATGTCAATAAATAACCAAAGCACTCGAACACTGTACTTTCGATAAATTTTGTTAATATTGATAACCATTAAAAACCCACTTAGGGTTTTCAAAGTATTAATAATATTACAATTAATAATAAGTATACAAAGTCATAATATTGTTTAAGCGAATAAGAAAATGTATTCTGTCTCTATCTATGCGTATAGTATTTAAGCAAAGGCAAACGGTATATCTGAATAGTCTTGATAATGGTGTTACAATCGAAATAGGTATCGACAAACCTTTTTAAAAACCTGTAGAATTTAATATTATTATATTTTCATTTCTTGTAAAATAACGCACTTGTAATAATATGAGATAAAGCACGCGCTTAGAAATCGAACAATGAATAATACAAATCAGTATATTTCATCACTGTAGGTACATCAGCTGTCAATTTTTTCTTATTACTATCACTTGTATAACAATGCCCACGATTGCCGAGCGGTAATGTGATGGCGTATAAAATCACGGGCATGGCCCCCACAAAGGGACGACTGACCGGGCTTGGGGAGCCAGGCGGCCCAGCGCGGCGGATCAATCAGTAATAGTGCAGGATCCCATAGATTTTTCGTATACATAATATGCGGAACGCATTCTGACAATTGGAATAGGTTCTAGGGGTCACAAAGATATATAATGTCGATGTTGCCAGGCGATATTAGGGGTCGATTTTTCCTTTGATGATTTCCTACAACTTGGCTATGAGTTACGAGAACATAATTTGTATCCAAGACAAATGACGAATGAACCTCTATCAAACTATTTAGTTAAACCATGCAAATGTAATTCTAACTGCCGTACATTATCATGTAGTTATAAGAAATCGGCTTTGACATGTATATCATTGCGCAAATGGGTAAGTAGTGTTTGTAAAAACTGTGATCATGATACTTAAAGCAGTTTGAACACTTGACATGTTGTTTCTTATTTTTTTTTTAATAAATGTGTACTTAGTGCGGTTAGTGGTTATCGTTATTTAATTTATTCACCTACCTATATACGCAACTTACACTGTTTCTGGATTGACCATAATACTAAAACTAATGTCATATGCATAGATATAGTAAAGAAACCAATCTAGGTGATTCTATACAAAAATGCTACTAAATAAAATAATTTAAGCCAAGCAGGATCCTACGAATCGATAATTTTGAACACATTGCACTACCCGCTATTTTTATTTTTTCAAATGGGCGAACCGTTCTACGACCATGCCGGTGGCATGGTATAACTATTGCATTTTCAATCAATCCCTAATTCGGTCTTGGTTTTATTGAAGAATTCAGAACAATTTTTGATGGGTTATAAGAAAAAAAATTAAAACCTCAATAAAAAAATTGAGCACTAATATCGCCTGGCAACATCGACATTATATATCTTTGTGACCCCTAGAACCTATTCCAATTGTCAGAATGCGTTTCGCATATTATGTATACGAAAAGTCTATGGGATCCTGCACTATAAAGTGAGATTTACACATACCAAAAATTTGCTCTAATACTCAAAAAGTATAGGTAGCTGTACAATGCAATTTGGTGTGATTTGATAACTGATATAATTCATGTGTAGAATTTAATGTTATTATTACTTTTAGTGTGTTACGTGACTAATAAAAATGGCTATTTATCCAATATGGTGAAGGATCGCATGTTATATGGCTACCATAAAAGAGAGTCGTGATCAGTACTTCAGTAGATTTATTTAAAAAGACAAAAAATCTCTTAAAAAATACACGGAATACCCTAATTGTACCTCGGCAAACCCCAGGGTTCCACGAAATACAATTTAGAGAACACTACCATAGAACTTCACACTGGCCGTAACCTTAGCGAAATGTATGGACGCCCGCCAAACATCCTGGCATAGAGACCCGCGTCTGAATGTAGGGGCATGATTGGTGGTTCCGCATTCGAATCCCGAATCTGGAAAATTCAAATGTGTGTTTTAAATCCAGAGTATGGACTTAATAAATTGAACAAGTCGTCAGCTGAATGCAAAACTACTATATTCTAACTCACATTTCAAATATTTTGCAAGAGTTTTTTGAAGCAGCCTACTTTAGTTATTTATTATTTACGTATACAGTGTATGGACCATTTTTTCATCATTAATCCTACTAAAATATGATGCGTACATTGATTCATAAAAATAATAAATAATTTCACTAAGTTGTTTCAAAAAACTCTCTCCTCAAAAATTTGAAAGGTAAGTTGGAATAGTTCAGCTGACGAAGTGGCTAACACCCATTTCTCGTAAAAAACAAAAATCTGTTAACCATACAAATACAATCCTCACTGTTTGGAGGCACATAATAATATGATCACATTGGCGACTCTCGTGGTGTAGTGCGTAAAGCGCTGGCTTTCCATCCGGGAGCTCCGGGTTCGATCTCTGTGAGGACTGAGGACACAATATATTTAAATGATTATCCCAAAGCCTAGGTGTTTGTGATTGGTCAAACTACTAACAAACCACCGTGTCTGAAAAAATCATATTTATGGTTAATAATAATGTTGTGTTGACCATGTCCGATCCTAATAGGATCATATGAGCCTCCACAGAGTGGAGGTTTGTATTAACAGATTTTATTTTTACGAGAAATGGATGTCAGCCACTTGCTCAACCTATTAGGTCCATACTCTGACTCATACACAAATTTAAAAACAATATGTGTACTTGCCAGACCCAGGATTCGAACCTGGGACCCTCGACATTATAGACCGGCGCTTAAGCCACGCGGCCATCGTGGGTAATAATAATAATAATAAATATGATCATATAATTATAGCAATATTGTGTTTTTTTAGTGTTATTATTTATCACACAGGTACGAGTAAAAAATGATTATTTTTATATACTCAATTCAAACTGTCACATATTATCCATTATTGTGGAGTAAATTGCTTTGGGTATATCTAATTCTTTTTACGAATATAAAACAAAAACGTTGCGAAAAATTTCCAATCTACAAATTTACGAGTATAATAATATAGAATTTTTTTGTTGCGAATTATTCGAAAGATAAAACTTTGACAAACCTCCGATGTCGAAAAATTCTATTATCTACCTACATCGGTCGAAGAAAGGTATAATTTAAAGGTAGGCCTGTATTGTTTCTCGTGAAAACGGGACAAAAAAATACTTTATGTAATGGGGACCCATGGAAATGGACGTAAGAAAAACATAAAGAAAGGTCAACATTTAAGGGGAGAGAACATCATTAATCTGGTGTCACCAGAGCGGATTGCCCTCAATGAATTTTGTGTTTTCTATCAAATAAAATAAATATATTCCTAGACAGAACATGGGATTGGTACATTATGAAATAGCGTCCAAATATATTTTGGTAGAAACTTAAATAAAAAACAAACGAATTTTATATGTCATAAATAAATAAAATATTCGGTGTGTGTACTTATGTACGCGCGTTAGAAGTTATACTTCTTTGGCGTAACAAAACAAAAACTTGTAATAAATTAGATTCTTTGACTAGCTCTTAATTATCTTGCTAAATTACACACTCAAGAAAAAGGACCGCTTATTGGGACGCCGTTGGTTTATTTCTATACACTTTAACTTATATTACTAAATTATATATGTAATGGTTTCTCATTGTTTTTATTTTTAAAGTTCCAACTGCCACTTTGACGTTTAATAGTTTGTTTACGTAAGGAATTGCAAATGGCCGATAATAATATATTCGCTGCCTAGGCAACGGAATAATTCTAAACTATAATATTATACTGTATAATCGTCACAATTCCAGTAACATACTGTGGCGTAAAGGTAGTGCGTTCGGCTGATAACCGAACAATCGGTGGTTCGAATCGAATCGAATGCGTTTTTTTTGGTGTGAAAAAATTAATTATGTGTTTGTCACATGCCAAAAATACACTCTGATCTGATTTTCAAAACGCGCCAAAAGAAGTATAACTTCAAAAATGATACATATTATTACATTATTATGTGTGAAATATTTTTTGTCTTCTCCTTCATTTCGTGATATCGCCAAATGGAGATGGATCACTATCATATGCTACTCGAAACGTTTCGGTAGAACTGCATTCGTATAATCTACGCAGTTTCTGAATATGGTTACATGTAAATTGTACATAAAACATTTCACCGTGGCACAGTTCGCCTTGAGCTTTCTTATCAGAAAGAGATGACCGTATAGTTAGACGACGGTCTTTAATTTTCTTAGATACAATATGAACACTAATTCAATTTTCATAGCTGATTTTAGCAAAATTCATGAATTCAAGAAAGAAAACCTAACCTAACCTAACCTAACGTAACAAATTATCCAGTATATTGGCTTTTTTTCAAAATTTGTTTGTTGTTGGCTTCCTGTAAAGTGTAAACCGACAAGAACCGTGTTCGTATTGACTTCGTTCTTAATTGAATAAGTAAATTAACAGAAACTGGAGTTTTTTCATGCCAAATAGATTGTTTTCATATCCCGTCTGGTATGTTTTTTTCAACCACAATTGGCAACACTGTATCGTTGTTCTTGGATTAAGGCTATACCTCAGTTCAGGCATGGCCTAAAAAGATCGTGGCTAGGCGATGCGCAGACGCTAAATGACGCATGCCGAACGAAATATAATTTTTCATATAAATCCAACATGCGTCCATTTAAAGTTCTGTTTATTGTTCTATAACTAGAAGACTCCAACCTTCGCACTGGATTAGCCAGTTCCTCACCGGCCATGACAACTTCGCCGCCAGACTCCACGAGTTTGGCTTGATAGTAGATGGGCCGGGTTGTACCTGCGGGCATGACCACTAAGATGTTGAACACATCCTCTAGGATTTCTCGCTTATGGAACTAGAACGAGCGGAGCTGTTTACCAGGGTCCATTCTCACACGGGCCCAATTGGTCATGGAGCTCTGATAGCAACCGAGGCCAACTTTGTGGCATTCGAGAAATTTGCAGCGTTGTATGGGGAGCGGGATAGTCCCGACTCTTCTGTAGACTCATCCATTACAATGCGTGACACTCAGTATGCGGGTACACAAAGCGCTTAACGTCAGCGGATAGCAGAGCCAGTCCAAAAAGAAAAAGAAAAAAATCTTTATTAACTTTATTTTTTAAGCACTACGGTGCATGGTTGCAGCATCAGTCCCGTGCGGCTCCGTCTCGGGACGGAATGAGCACTTAAAATCACTTCTTTCAGACACGTCATAGATAGCGGCCGTGCATATCCACGGCTGTGCATATATGACGGGTGGTGGTGGGAACTTTAACGTATGTTCTATTAGTAACAATAATAATATATTCATTGACATGTTTTCTTTTCCAAGTAAATGGGTAACGTTCTTAGTCATCTTTACATGATTTAAGAATCAATACCCCCGTCGCCATCACGAAACAAATTTACGTGTACCCAGCTCGACGTTCTCTCTCCGAATGCCAGCGAGTCTAAAATTTCGTCGCGCCTATAGTTGAAAATTATTTTTCGTTTCACTGATGTATCGTCTTAAGCAGTTTTCAAAACCTTGCAGCACCATCTAAGAGTGACTTCTATACTTAACTCAATGTGTGAAATATGTGCCGCTTATCTTTGATCCGGAGGGTCCCTTCAATTCGGTTACATGTAAATTGTACGTAAAACATTTCACCGTGGCACAGTACGCCGTGAGCTTTCTTATCAGAAAGAGATGACCGTATAGTTAGATGACGGTCTTTAATTTTCTTAGATTCAATATGAACACTAATTCAATTTTCATAGCTGATTTTAGCAAAATTCATGAATTCAAGAAAGAAAACCTAACCTAACCTAACCTAACGTAACAAATTATCCAGTATATTGGCTTTTTTTCAAAATTTGTTTGTTTTTGGCTTCCTGTAAAGTGTAAACCGACAAGAACCGTGTTTTTTATTTAGACATGAATTTTATGTCAGTACTATACGATCCAAGAGGTTGGACGGTCTTTAATATACGGCCGTATATTTCACGGTGAAGTGTGATACGGCGAACTGCATACGTACAAATTTCCGGACACGCGTATCCACATAATTATGATAATCGAATGTGCGTATAGCCTAGTGATTATAATAAATTACCATTAGTATCTGTTTTGTCTTTTAAAGATGTCACATCACTAACTGATCAATTCAGGAATAAATTAAACCCCCTCCCCGCGTGCCCTGCACTTCACGTACTTGCACAGCGTATTCTGTATATAGTTTCACTTAAAAGGGATAGGTATAATTTTTGTTACTTTCCGCTGAATAGCTGCCGAGTTATATCTGGGGAAAATGTTATAAATTTTGTAACACTTTAACACCAAGATAGCACCCAATTTTGGTTTGATAGCAAAAGCGTATTCTACGCTAAAAAAGTTTCAGAAGTACTGCTCTAAACAGCCACTACATATCTCACCTGCAAAAGAAAACATTACGAAAGACATTTACAATTAAAACCATGAAACAAAAAAAATGTGCTCGGCAAGAACGTGGTTTAATTATTGACGACGCGATAAAATGGCCGCTTCCGCCATTTTGTCTTCATGACATGTCACTTAATTAAGCGCGGGAAACGTGGTTTAATAGTAGGTACATGAGATGTGTCATTAGAACGGTTTTTAGGCTACCATAAAACTACATATAAACTGATATAAGCAGGTACATATAAAATAGGTTTGGAGGAGTCCATTTTGAAAAAAATGTTCATAATATTTTTCAATTGATTTTTAAGACATCGGCAAGGGGCGACGTTAAGAAAATCTAGCAGGTTCTAACTTTTCTAGGTGCATTCCCCATACACAGACACTCCGTTCTTTAAATTTAGCGATAAATACTTGGGCTGCAGGTATAACTAATGTTATAACTTATGATTTATTGTAAGCTATCGCATCCACAAGTGGTTATCAAATGCGCGTCATAATTATTTGGATTGTTAGTGTCCGTTTGTGTCATCCGCGTTGTCTTATCTTTTAGACATGCCGCATCATCCGGGTGACGATCCTTAGTAATGATGTCCTGATGAAGTAATATTCCATTTACCTGAATAATTTGTATTTTTTCCGTTTCTGGGGGGAGGGTCTGGACCCGAGCCCCGCCCTCCTTGTGTGCACATATGGATATAAGCATCATAATATACAAATAAATTTACGTGTATTTAAGTGTAACCAAGATGATCGAAAGATTGTACTTGTAATTTTTAACACCACACTAGAAAGACACTGTTTGTATGTTATGAATCAATCACAAATGTCGAAACAATCAATTTGTTACCTGAATCGTTACGTGTAATTAATATTTAATTGCCCACTACTCTCAGCGTAAATAGTTGAGTCTGGGAGTTTGGGAAAGTGTCCATTTTGGATAAGGGCAGGTGCAGATAGTTGTTGGAGAACGTCAGAACTAATCCACAATCCACTAAAGCGCGAAATACATTGTGGTGCCATGTCGCGGACTATCACGCTGTCACTGCGACAAATTTAGTCTATGGTTTCGTCATTCTGCAGAATATTTTGAACGACCACAACCTATGTAAATTCAATGATTGATAGTGCCAACTAGGGAATCCAATCCCGAGCCAAAATTCTGATCGCGGGATTTCGGGATTACAATTTGACAATCCCGTTTTCCATTGTTAATATAATTTTTTTATATTTACAAATAACATTGGTAAAATCGGTCAAAAATAAATCTAGTATAATTTATTCTATTTAAGACATTTATATTGTATACGTTCAATCTTGGAAATACACAAGTTTAATGGAGTAAATAATATTGTAATATAAATAATAATGGGAATTTAATATGAGATTGCTGTTTCTGATAGTAAAGACATAATGAATTAGCGAGATTTAAAATAGTAAAGCAAATAATCATGGCGTACTTATGGCCTTTCCGCTTCATAAATCTAATTAGTCAGTCAAATATGAAACTGCCGTAAAACGTATGATATAATGGTGGAATTATTTTGTTAAAAGTGCGAAGCATTGTTTTTTCCCAATCTTTCTCATTTTTAATAATTTATGTGAAAAAATAAAATGAATCGGCCACCTACACATGGGTATAAATCAAACTTCATTCAAACTCAGTTTATTTCTCATGTAGCTATTTTTTATTAAAAGTATTTTTTCTGTTATATTTTCGCTTTTATTTTATTTTCCATAAAAATTGATAAAAAAATCAATCCCAAAATCCTGGGATTATGTTTATCAATCCCGGGATTCATAGGTATCGAAAATAGCTCGGGATCCCTAGTGCCAACTCTAATGTATTAGTATTTTGAATTATTATCCATGCTGATTGCCATTAATTTTAACAGTTTTTACGTGTGCGTACGTCAAAATCACTTGCGATATTATATTCATAAATAACATTTTGAACAGAACCCAACCTGCAGACCATATATAATAGACAACATTCCTATAGAAAATACATAGTGCCAACCGCTAAAAACAAAAAAAAACGTGATTTTTGACATCACAGTCGAAAAGTGTAGGCATGTAGAAGATGATAAAAACGTTTATTGAGTCATACAGGTATCGATGCGGTGCAATTCAACGTGAGCTGACCTCATTGTTGTTTTAGTGATTTTGGCAGATTTTGCCAACGGACGATATTCGTTTAAAGGTTCAAAATGTGCATCAGTCTGATAACATTTTAAAGACCAAGAACAACGACATTACACACTTTTTTACCGTAGCGACAGCTTACTGTGACGTCACGTGATAGTCACCGACATGCACCATAATATAATTCGCGCTTAAGTCACATTCCTGATTATGATGGTGACGAATGGTCAAAAAAATAATGTCGCATCCATTCATTGCAACGATTAAAGCAGTCTTAGCGCGCACACAACCTGAGTCGACCTTCCTATACCATATCTATGGTCACATAACAATATTATGAAAAGCGCGGGAAGTCTAATCAAATCGCGGCGGACTTACCCCCTTGGCGTTGCTCTTTTTCAGCGCCTACCCCTTCACCTCTTCGCACTTGGGCAGGCGGCGAAATGTGACGCCGTGTAATTACTCTCAAATTGGAGGGCTGACGTTTTTAATCTGTAAACTGATTGTCAGGTCGAGATTCAATTTGAAATTGGTGACCCCTACCGAAAGGATTATAAACCGTGTCGTGGATATATTGTAGTCTATGATTGGATGCCGAATTATGTTATGAATTATTCATGGCGATGACAGTGTAAGCTTGTCTTATGGAATGTAAATCTGACCTGACAATCCACATCTTACCAACGTCCCGGCGTGTCCAGAAGAAAACATTTTCTTCGATGTCTCTGGAAAGCCCATCAAAGGTCATGTGGCACAGAAACGAAACTAGGTATTTTAAAACCAGGCGCAGTAAAAAAGAAATGCAACACGCAACAATTTTAAATTTAACTCTCAAATGCATAATGGCAACCCTTTAATGTACATATGTATTACTTTACTAATCGATCACATGTAGTGTTAAATATTATTATAAATAATTAATAAATTTATTTACATATAGTGAACGTTACAAATTATAAATTCAAGACGTTCACAGCATGACATAAAAAAAAACAAAGAGATATTATTAAAAAAAAACTATTCATAAATATGTATGCCGAATGAGGAATTTATAAAATAATATCCACATGAACTCATTCTCACGTAAGTGGAATATATCAATATCCGAAGCGATTTGGTTGTACACAGTTATTGCCCGCCCAATTGGCATTACCAATCGGAAATTAGTTCGGCACTTTGGGAGAAAAAAAAACCGATGTTACCGATTTCTACGACAGTTAACGACACACATATCAACACTACCAAGAATGGCAAAGTTATAAATCGAAAAAAATACGTTCGTCTTCTAACATTTAGACAGCAATATGTCACCATATCTAAGATAAAGTAGATTGGACAAAGCCACAGATAGTATTCAATGGAAGGGTAGAGGTAGGCTGTTAAGTTCCGACATAAATAGTGGACATTAAACTTTGTCAGTCATTCGTATTTGTTTTTATTGAACTAAGCCTACAATTATTTACAGATGGTATTGGTTAGTTTTTAAAAATCAATTAAACTTTGCCTTAACCGGCTTAACCAAACCATAATAGTTTTGGTACGCTATGGGCGATCCTACAAAAATAGTGTAGGTACACTTTTTCAGTCATACATATTTGTTTTCATTGAATTAAGAATACATATTATACATGTTGTTGGTTAGTTTTTTTTAAATTCATTAATCAAGCCCTGCCTAAACCAAACCACAGTAGATAAAAAATATTACTCTATCTATAAAAAATCTAAAATTATGTATGGTTTAATTGCATCATTACTTTTTGACTACTATCTTTTTATGGCTTTGTTTTCGCAGTGTTCAATTGAATTAAAAAAAACTAACCAACACCATCTGTAAATTGTAGACCTAGTTCAATGAAGACAAATACGCATACTGACAAAGTTTATTGTGGATTATTAATGTCAGATCTTAACAGCCTCCCTCCACCCTTCGCCACTAGACCCATACAACCTCAAGAATCTCTTCAGAGCTCTCTCCACAATAAAACCGTACTTCAACCGATCCAGAGCCCAAACAATAGACCCACTCTCAAGTCTACTTCAAATTAAGGAATTATAAGTAATTTGGAATATCGTGACATTCTAAAAGACTCTTGAAATATGCAAGATGGAGTCCAATCTGTGTATTGCCTTTTTACAAATGGCGACTTTGCACACAAAACTATGTATGATCCTTAATTTCTTTTATTGTGTTAATTGTCCCTCTGAGACGGATGAACCCGGTCCAGATTAATTAAATAATAAAAGTGGAATAAGTAGTAAAAAAATTGCGTTTTATTAAATTAATCAATAATTGGAGGAGCACCCACGATGGCCGCGTGGCTATTACGTCATGGGTCCCAGGTTCGAATCTTGAGTCTGGCAAGGACACGTCATATTGTTTTTCAATTTGTGTATGAGTCAGAGTATGGACCTAATCAGTGACATCCCTAGACAAAATGCCGCCCCTAGGCAGCGCTAAATTGCCGCCCCATTTTATACAGTATTTTTAATCATCCTTACATGACCCCAATATTTAAGAAATGTGTTGTATGGATTCATTACTAACAAAATATATACCACTAAATACAATTTAAATGCCATCTCTACTTCAATAATCAATATTGTGAGTCCAAGGTTTCAGATACATTTGAAAATACACCTGGCAACTTCCAAAACACGCAAGCTAGGTAAGTATCTATGTACCTACCTATAATTCAAATATAATTAGCAAATCTGGACGTGTCATTGCTGGTCATCAAGGACGTGACATCCAAAGACAACAGAAGTAAACTAGACATCGCGAAACCGATAAAAAAATACAGTCCTGTTAAACCTTGTATGTTAATTCTTAATACATTTTGTTTCCAACCAGTGAGCTGATTTTGTAATCGAAGGATATTTTCGTTATTAGGTACTGAGTTTAGGTACCTATTTCTATATAATATACCTAATAATTCTCCTCGATTTGCCGCCCTTCGAGTAACTGCCGCCCCCAAGCGACGCTAATCTGTCTACCCGCATGGGACGTCACTGGATTTAAAAGGTTGAGCAAGTGGCTGACATCCATTTTTCGTAAAAACAAAATCTGTTTATACAAACCTCCACTCTGTGGAGTCCCATATGATCCTATTAGGATCGGACATGGTCGAAAGAAGAAAGAAGCATATTATAGTAATCTATGGACTTACTATATACAATCGAGTCTCAAATATACTTTACTGGCTTTTAATATTTTATTCGTCATTAATTAATTATACTATATTATAAAAATAAACTCATCGTTAAAAATGCTTGTTTTGTTTTATTTAAAAAAAAAATGCCATAAGAATAAGTACCGGTATTCAACGTTAATCGTGTTTTGGACCAAAACATTCCATTGAAATATTTCCATCCCTTATTCGCTCATTTATGCAAATGTACGCAGTAAATAAAGTGATGAATATTTAATTGGACATGCCTTACTTAGCCCTACAACTCTTTTTTATCCCTAATTAGGAGTGGCGCAATTATATGTAAATATTTTCCAGTTTTGGACTTAAATATTTATAGAAATATAATACCATGGCATGATAGCAATATTGACTCATTTGTACCTATGTTATTTTACATTGCACAAAACTAAAACCTGGAATTCGGTGGGTGTTCTGCGTAGTTATATTTAAAAAAAAAATTAGACGTTGATGAGTTCGATGACAAATAAAAGCAACAAATAAATAATTACAACATAAAAAGAACTTTATAAATACAACATTTTTAAATTTTCTGTTGAATCATATAAACTTGACTTGACTAGCTTAAACGATCAAAAAAATTGTACTTGATAGAAATAATACTGAAATGTCATTTTGACATTTCATATTGATTTCCATAGTAACGCACGTATATATTAATAATTCAGTTGCTAGGACCCCAGACCCCTAGCAACCAATAATAGTGGATTGGATTACGGATTTTTTCCGAAATAACTTTTCATACAAAACAGAATTAACTGAAAATGAATTCAATTCTACTTAAAGATGGCTAAAAGTATTAAAATATTGCATTGGCATCGTGTTCTGATATATTTTTAAAGAGTACTATTTTATGTAATAAAAATACTTTGTACAGTCATCAAATGTTTAAAATAAATATGAATTATAATAAGGTTTCAAAATTATATAAATAGATTATCTACAACGTTTAAGGAATGTCCAGGTTTATGCTCTGAAAATACCATAAAATCTCCATTTTGACCCACGTGGCGCACGTGAGCCGTTAAATATCTCGCAAACCATGCTACCCCTTCTATACGGGTCTAAGACGATTTGGCACCGGACAACTGGACGCCACGGAATTCGAAAATAAATAGACGTTAGGTACTTATAGGTACTTAAAAATATTCAATATTATTATTTATATTTAAATGATTATATTATGATTTAATAGTTGGTGAGAATGTAAATATGCAGACGTGAACAATGATTTAATAGTGCATATGTTCAAGTTCCAACGAAAAAAGAGTTTTTTATTTTATATAAAGTCTTAGGCATGGTAATTCTCAATCCGTGATAAAGAATACATTCTGTTAAGAGTAAAATTAATTCAAACTACTAAGTAGTAGATAGAAACTGATTAAAATACCTCGTCTATGTTCTGTATACGTGTCTACGACAGTGCGGCGTCCAATTGTCCGGAGGCCAGTCGTCCCATTCCCTTCTATACAGTGTGTGAAATATTCATATTAACTGAATTTCACATAATAATATGACAAAATTGTGTCAAATTCAACTGAACTTTTCCAGTGTTGCCAATAATAATATGACGAGTTTGCCTCGAGGAAGAAGTTTAAATTTCGAACGAAAGCCGCAGAATTTAACGCGCGGAAACTTCGCGGCGGATCGTTAGGAATTTCCCGCGCAATTTGCTGTCACTTTGAGCGAAAATTTTAACCGTTTTGGACAGTCTTTAGCGGAAATTGTGATTATATGTAGAAACTCAATAATATTAAAGTTTATCGCTTGAAAGGCGTTCTTTCGAAATACGATATTGTACCTATGTGTATTTTTCACAACAAACATTAATTGGAACATTTATTTATTACACTCTAGAAAAAATTACCAGATGGTAGTGCCACCTGTAACAATCTTGGATATCGCTTAGTTCCGCAATAAAAGTATTTTGATTAAAAGCATTTCCGAGCACGCCATCGCTGAACTCTTTCATTTGTCAAGCGGCGACGCTCATCTGATGGTTCATCCTCTTCTTTAATGTTTATATGTTACCACGTTTTTCTTAACTCGTATTCTCGTTTATCCGTTGGTTGTTTATCCAGTACAAATCTTGCAATCGATTTTTAACTAACTTCCTGACTAGCTAGACATTTTAAACTTTTAGAATATATCAGAACACGATGCCAATGTATTATTTTAATACTTTTAGCCATCTTTAAGTAAAATTGAATTTATTTTCAGCTAATTCTGTTTTGTATGAAAAGTTGTTTCGATACCATTATTGGTTGCTAGCAACCTAGCAACAGGGGTCCTTGCAACTAAATTATTAAATAATATATACGTGTGTTACTATGGAAATCAATATGAAATGACATTTCATTATTCAGTATTTCTATCAAGTACAAATGTTTTTGATCTTTTAAGCTAGTCAAATCAAGTTTATATGATTCAACAGAAAATTTAAAAATGTTGTATATAAAAAGTTCTTTTTATCTTGTAATTATTATTATTTTATTTTCAGTTAATTCTGTTTTGTATGAAAAGTTATTTCGGAAGAAATCCGTAATCCAATCCACTATATCGGTTGCTAAGGAGGTGGTCCTAGCAACTAAATTATTAATATATATGTGCGTTACTATGGAAATCAAAATGACATTTCAATATTATATATTGGTTTGTTTGTTGCAAAATAGCAAAAAAATGATTTGTTGACAATTGCCTTATTTGTCCTAAATTATTAATACATAGAATTGTCAAGTTTATAATATGATTCAACGGAAAATTTAAAAACGTGGTATATAAAAAGTTCTTTTTATCTTGTAATTATTTTATTTATTGTGTATTGTACACACGAATTTCTTATCTAAATGCCACTTTGTTGATTTTTTAGAGACTTTTACTTAGATTTATCCACTTCTGATATCGTTTCAATTCGAATCGACCATATTCTTATAGAAATTTTGATTTTCAGAGATATGTCAATTTCAAAATTGTGTTTCCCATCCTACACTATACTTCTTTATACCTTCATATCTTTATACAGTAGATGCGACGATTATGCGATAGTTTAAATGACTTGCTTATTCTTATACTGTCGAAATAATGCTGACAAGGCCCGAAGTCATTGACCGGTACAGTTTAATAAAAATAATAGGTACATATTTATAATAATTCAGTTTATATTCCTTCCTGATGCATCATTATATTTGACGCAATCCAGACTTAAAAAATATGATTAATAAAAACACTAGATAATCATAATGTTTGGTACTGTTCGGTTAAAGCGGATACAGCGGAAAACGCATTTTGAAAATAGCCGATAAACTGGATTATTTGTTAGTTTGGATTAGTTTAGGTTAGGTTAGGTTAGGTTAGGTTTGGTTAACCTAACAAATAATCCAGTTTATCGGCTATTTTCAAAATGCGTTTTCCGCTTTATCCGCTTTAACCGAACAGTACCTAATGTTTTTTTTAATCTACATAATTCTAGATGCGTGCAAAAATTATCCCTAGTGCGGCTCTAATGGGATTACATTAGAGGTGGATTAGTATTTTAAACGGCCCGCAAGTCCCTGTTGATTTAGTGTGTCATTCGTCATGACGTATTTATTCGATGGTGGGGGGATTATAAAAACCTCTTCTTTAAGTACCTTTTCAAAAATCTTTTAATTTTTTAAGGTAACAACACACTTTTACACCGCACTAAAAATATGCCAACCCTGTTGTCAAAATGTGTATATTTGCAAGACAACAATGCTGTAATAACATTAATGGAGACTTACAATAATGACCCTTATTGCAATTTAGGTTTCAACCACATCTGTATATATTTAATACTGAATATACACAAAAGCATTGAGCTGGTCTCTGTACTTGACAAAGTTTAACCACTCACCTACGATGGCATATTATAAAAGATTCAATTCGCATGACTCATATGCGGACCGATAGCTCAAGAGAGAAGACCAAACAGTTAAAGATGTGAGATTAAAGTCCCACTTGGTATACATTTTTATCATTCATTTTCAACATCAAATTAATGTTCTTATTGAATCTAATAAAATTTGAACATTAGCTGTTACTTTCTGCAATACTTCACGAAGAACGCGTCATTTTTTGATCTCAATGCTATACGGCCATCTCATTCTGGTAAGATACCTCACGGTTAACTGTGTTATGACGAAAGGTAATAGTAATTACTCACTTCTTGGTCGTACACTCATGGCTGAGGATTGTGACCACTTTTTAATTTTGCCATCTTTTGAGCAACCAAGACTTTTCATCCTTCTCGCTCTTAGGGCACGATGAATGGTGCCCCCAGTCAGCTCTTTCATTAGGTCGCTCCAGTGCGCAGACGCTCTTCCATTTCTTCGTCTTCCTTGGAGGCCACCCAAAACCACCAGTCTCTCCAGGTTGTCCGGTTCGCGCTGGACAATACATCCAAAAAACTGCAGAATGCGTCTCAGACATATTTTCGAGAGCTGTTCCCTTATCTGCAGTCTCTAGATGATTGACTGGTTTGTCCTGTGTTTTGTCCATGAAATACGAAGCATTCGGCGCCAACACCACATCTCAAAGGCATCAATTGCCTTCCGATCCCTTGCCTTCAGGGCTCATGACTCGACTCCTTATAAAAATATAGAGAACACTAATATTTGCACAAGCATAATTTCTGTGACAATCGAAATTGACATGTAACCATGAAAAAAATACCCATAATATAATATAAGCATAGTATACTAGAACCATTTGATTTTTCATGTGATTCGTATATACATTATTAAGCACCATTACGTACATTAATATGGCTTATCTAATAACGGAAGGCTACATCTACATTTTTGATATTTCAATAATATATACATCAGCGGCGAAGGGTGGGGGTAGGCTGTTGAGATACGACATAAATAGTGCATTCTAAAATTTGTCAGTCATATTTACTTGTTTTCATAGAACTAAGAATACATTTTGCCGATAGCACTGATCAATTTTTAAAATTAAATTAAACCCTGTCTAAACCAAACCATATTAGTCTAGGTATGCTATGCGTGATCCTACAAAAATAGTGCACACTTTTTAGTTATACTTGCTTTTTTTTACATATTACAAATGGTGTTATTTTTTTAATTCATTAGGCCCCGCATAAACCAAACTATAATCGATAAAAAATATTCTTCTATCCATAAAATATCTAAATTTAATGATATGATTTTGGATAATTTACAGATAAACGAATATTTTTTTTATTAATATCTACCATAATTTGGATTAGGCAGGGTTTAATTGAATTTTAAAAACTAACAAACACTGTCTACATATTATTATTGTAGTCTTAGTTCAATGAAAACAAATACGAATGACTGACAAAGTTTGTTTATGTCGGATCTTAACAGCCTACCTCCGCCCTTTGCCACTGACGTACATAAGTGCCCAATTCCAACGTTATGTTTTATTTGTATTAGATATGTACTTACATAATAATATAATACAATTTTTTTCGTTGTCATTAATATAAAAACAAATTTTATCTGTTGTTTATTTAAATTACGAGTCATGAATACAGAAACCTGTAGTATTTCATAAAAAGGCGGTAAATTTAATATAAAATGAAAATTTATATTAGCATCCCGGAAGACATAATTTTTAAGATACGAGATTGCATCAAAACGACGATAATAGACGTTTGTCTTTTTGACAGATTCTATTGCTTTAATAACAATGAAAAATACAATACAATACAATACAATACAATAGAAACAATACACTTTTTTATTTAATATTTAAAAGACAACTATTAATTTACACTCTTAAGTGGAGAAAGTGGATTTGAAGGTGTAAATGATTATAGTAATCAGTAGTAAAGACTCCATATAAAGCAATTATTCAAGATCGACGTTGACTCATAAAACTAATTAGTGTAAGTGCAAAAAAAACTCAACATAATGCCATCATATAAATTGACATGATTTATTAATCAATGGTTAATCAAGGGGAGAATATCTAGGGATATAATAATCCGTATAGGAGAAGTTCCAAGATGTTCCAAAGAACATCATAAACTATAGATTTTATGATGTCAACAATTACAATTCTTGTTACAACACCCTTTACAATATTGTGAGAATATACTCGTAGCTAGTTCTTAAAATTACACAATAAATCTAATCTAATCAGTACTTAATCTAAAAAGTATAAGTACCTTATTATTTTATTTATATAAAAACACCCCTTGCTGTAATATTTAACAATATAACATACTCGTAATACTGTTGGAATTAGATCAGTCAATTTACTTATTTAAAAAAAGACACGTTGAGCATATAACAAATTATTAATTCAATACGTTATCAACATGACATTTAGAATAAAAATTACAAGTAAATCAACTAGAGTGAAAACAAGGTACTTGAAAAAACAAAGAAAAAAATAATTTATAAAATAAAAAAAGGATAAATAAGGCATCGCTAAAAATTTCTATATCTCTAGGGAGTGCACCAGCCGCACAACCCTCGCTATTGGTGCCTGGTGAACCTGGTGGTGGTCATAGCTGCGCTGCGACCACGCACGTAATTAATTGACGGGTGCATACAAATTCAAATTTTCTAGAATATCGGGATTGGAATCTAGACCACGTGAGAGCAGGGAAAAATGCTTTGAGAGCAGAAGTGACCTACGATCTTGAAGAGAATGAAAGGCGAGCATGCCTTGAAGAAAGTTATTCGGAAATACTCGTTTGAGAAGCTGTCAAAAGGAAAATAATTATATACTTACATTAAAATGAAGATGTCGAAGATTTTTTTTCTGAACACGCTCTAACACAAGCTTATAGGAAACCTCATAAGGACTCCAGATAATGGACCCATACTCAAGAAAACTCCGTACTGACGTCATATATTTATTAATATTTTATAACACTACCTTGTCCATCCTAGCCTACCTTATCGAAGGCACATAGCAGTGACTCAATAGACTAGGAGTGGGGCATACAACAGTCATATTAAGTCAAAATAATCCCTTACTTGGGAATACATTCTACCTAAAGACGACACTTTGCGACCTGACGATTTTAAATTGTCTGACTTGCGTTACAGTGGAACAGAAGCAATATACAACAATTCAATGATTCAAAACAGGAATATCATAATGGAAGACAGTATTATTTAAATTTCAAAAAAAAGTAAAGTTTCAATTACGTGCACTAGAGGTGGGAAAAACTGGTCGATTTTGAATACTAAGTATACTTACTACAAGTATAAAAAAATACTCAGTATCGAAACTTGTTCCAAAATACTTACTAGTATTTGAGATATTATATAGAGCGTTTGGCGTGCAAAGCTGTGTCAGTGCTTTTAGAAGCCATTTTTACACAAATTGTTTATATAATTATTATCCATTTACACAATCACGCATACAATTTGAATTAAGTTTAACCAGGTAGACGCGTAAATACTTATCAGTCTCATACTCAACTAGAACTAAAACTAACTCCATATTATTACTACAAAACAAACTTGTCACCATTTTTGTTTTTCACTATACCAACTTTACAACTGGGGAGAAAGAGAGAGCAATGACGCCAATGACAGTTGAGTATATAACGGCTCGACATAGGTACGTGTATTTTGCTATCTCGCTCGACGCATTTAATCTCAATAGTGTTGAAAGGCGAGTCGCGATGATCTCATCACAAGTGTTCGAACAATTTTCTTGGAACAAGTTTATTGGGCCATACGTAGAGCCATGGGTAGTTGGATGCCGAGACTTGAGTACACAAACTGGTGACAGTATTTCTAACTCACCTCTAACGTGCACAGATTGATATTTAAATTGCAGCAGAGATTTTATCGCAGATGAATGTTACATCCACCAATCATTAGAACAGTACGTTGACCTTTGTTTTACAATAGTTTTTTACCTTTTTATCTATATGTCTGGAGCGGCATCCATTACACACACTTATCATAGTTAGATAATTCAACCTTTTATCGCATATACTAAATTACTAAATGATATATTATTGGCAATAAATCAAATTATTATAGCAGTATATATATATATCACGTACAAACTATATATATGTTTGTCATAAGTTTATGATGTTTGTTATAGTATATTATTATTGATTTATAGATAACATTTGTCTACATACAGGGTGACTGGCACTTAAATACTGGGGACCTTTTTTAGCCTAATGATTGATACTTCCACGGTTGGATTGTTACGTATTTATATATGTTTGGGGTTACATCGTGTCTTTCTTTTCTCGACGTTTTAGCCTCAATTCTGAGGCCATTTTCAATAAATATGTTATGAGTTATGATAAAATGTAGTGCTGCAATTACTGGGCACATGGAAACAGAACACAAATTTGACTTTGAGACCATACACTAGATATGAATAAGAGATTATTTAAGGAAACCGTTCAAACCCTGAAAATATTAATATACATGGTGGGTTACGGTTAAAAACGTCATGGTTTTTGGCACTGTTAGCAAAATCCAATATTGAATCCAGTATTTCTGGATGTTACAACTGACAGCACATTACTCTGAGCAACGTTTGCTCTCAGCTAATTGGATCCTTTTGACATTCTTAGAGCGGCATTTGCATTCATATACCTATACTACACTTCACCATAACATAACTATTGAGAATGGTCTCTGCCAGAGCCCGAAATGTCGAGGAAAGAGGGATGAAGTACACACGTCGAAAACCGATATATCTATAAAAAAATTGTATCAGCCTTTCTAAATATATATTTATTTTAAACAATTATAATATTTTGTCACATGTTTATGATGAAGTTAACAGATTCAACAAAAAGATAAGGCTTAGAATCCCTAAACCCTGGCTAGATATATCATACTATTCTAGTCAGATATAATATTGTATCTCATAGGTAAGTAGTTAGCTTATGCCATGTTCATACGTAGCAATTTTTGATATTCAACTGTATTATTGAATATTCCTATAAAAATCGTCACGCCAAAATAAACTACAATATTGATTGATATATTAAACTACCAATTAATTGTCTGGTAGCTCAAAGGTACAATGTATATTTGTATATGCTTAAATCTTTCAAATTTTGATATAAAATAAAGTCAATATGATCGACCGTATTTTTATACTTACTTACTTATGTTTATTTGAAAATTATATAATAAGTTTCTATCGACTCCTGATCGCTAATAATAACATTTTTAAAGACACATCTCTTCGAGCAGCGTTCATATTCATATACCTAATAATACACTATATTATAACGGGCCCAGAACGTTGTCAACGACTTCTTTTGTTGTAAGTACCAGTCATCCTGTATATTATGTAATATGAACGAATATAGGGACATTGTAACAACCAATAAAACGTTCAATAATTTTTAAACCATGCCTCATTCGACGGATTAGTGCACTATATTCATACGTAGCATGTTATATTTTTATAATCAACTATCTACGTACAGTGACATTCTAAAAAAATAGTGAATTTGATAATATTATGTATTGGTAGAGAGAAATCCAAGTGACTTGATCGAGTTGGATTCTCGCATGTTTTCATCGTCCATTGACTTTGTAGGTAATCACTAACCTCTTCAAATCATCGACACTCCTGCAGACAATAGTTACATGTAAATGTACGTATTACATTTCACCGTAGCTCAGTTCACCGTGAACTTTCATATCGGAAAGAGATGACCGTATACTAGACGAGAGATTGGCCGTTAATGTCACACTCATGAGAAAATATAGCCAATAGAAAAAATCTTTTTCGAAAAACCGAAACACCCGGCAGGAAACGAACCTGTGTCTCTTGGGTATCGCGCCCTGTGCATTACCACTGTGCTACGACTGCCATGCTTAATTGCGACAATTTTTAACTATTGGCCTTTTTAATACATGCTTATAAGCGCTCTCTAAATTGAGTTGTTCCTGCCGGGTGTCTTACATTTTCCAAAAATATCTTTTCTATTGGCTATATTTTCTCATGAGTGTTTTCAAGATTATATATGTTGAATAATTAGAATGTTACATTCTTAAATCTTCGTTGAATAAAATAAATAAATAGTTCATAAATATTAGTATATCGGTTAAGAATGTCACCATAATACCAAGTGATGCAGTATGTCTACTATATAATAAATTATTTAAAACAGCCGGGGCGTATTGAGCGTAGAGTGTATACACGCTCATTTTCTATAACTGGCCTTGAACGCACGGAATTGTAGAGCGCGAAAATGCTCTTCTGGCATACATCCAGTTAAAAATTTTCGGAATGGTATAATTATGTATTATTTTTTTAAATAAATAAATAATACCTATACTAAAGACTTCAAGCCTAGCCCCCCACTGCTATTGTAACGTGCTAATGATTTATAATTGATAAGAGAAGATTAGTGTAGATAATTCGTATAATGTGCTATTTTACATATAATTTTAATGGATTGTCGATTATGCTAATTGCGTTTTCTATAACACATTAATCCTGTTTTAAAACAATACATTTTATCACATCGACATCACATATTTACAGATGCAGATGCATTTTATATAAGTACATAAAGTGAAGCAGGTGTAAATAAAATTATTGGTTGCTTTCAGAAGGTTACATCTACAAAAAAAATCCTCATATTACATACAATGATTTGAGTTTCTCCATCTCCACCCGCCATCTATATGCAGCCGCGATTTGTGCACGGCCGCCTTCCATGACGCTATAAACGTGTCAGAATGAAAATATTTTAGTGCCACACTTCCTTGTCCCGAAGCAATGCTGCACGGGACTGATGCACCTTAGTGCTTAAAGAAAGAGTTTTAGAAAACTCTTGACTTGCTCTGCAGTCATTTTTCTTTAATGACATTAATGTCTTAAATGACAAGTGTCCTCTGTACCCGTGTACTAAAACTCTGCCGAAACAGAGGAGTCAGGAGTTGAAAGTAATGAATCTAAGGAAGGATCGGAATTATTCCGGATTCATATTTAATCGGAATTATTATATAAAGAGCATGGTTGTTACATCAGTCCCACGCCGCTTCGTTTCGGGACAAGGAAGTGTTGCACGAAAACCTTTTCATTCTGACACGTTTATAGTGTCATGGAAGGAGGCTGTGCACAAATCGTGGCTCCATATACATGATGAGTGAAGATGGCTGATTTTTCAAAACGACATGGATTTAATTCTCCGAGAATGTACAATATTAATTATTGTCCGCTGCTACTCGCTATGGATTTTTATACTGGTATTTCAAAACCGGTAATCGGGTATTTTTCCCATACCGAAATACCGGTTTTAAAAATCAGATAATACTGATACTCGTATATTCGGTATTGAAAGTGGAAACAAATTCTATTAATTAACGTAGAACGTTTAACATGACTATTTTTTATCGGGTTATGCAATGTCTGGCTTACTTCCGTTGTCATTCAACGCCTTTAGAGACCAAAAATGGCAAGTGCTACAAAATATTAATATTTTAAAGAGATTTATATATATTATATTTATTGGTAGATACTTCTGTTTTGGATGAATACCGGTATTTATTCGGTATTGCAATAACTACTGCTCGCCGACGACGAAAAATAAAATTCTACACCATATTATTTTTGTTCTCATAGGGAGTAGTCTACTTATTAATCTTTTACTTGGAACTTGAGAATTTTTAAAATAAGAATATTGTATAATATAACAAGATAAATCATAAAAAAAACATTCATGTAAAATGATATTGCGAGATTACAAACTTCATTAATTTGATACACTGAATAAAATTTGTATTATAATAATATGAAGAAGTCAAAAAAATATATTTAATGAAATTATATTCCAAGAATGCTCTGGGCATCCACGCGATGTAAAAATATTCAATTTGGTTGTATAACATTATAATATTTAGAGATGTTCATATATTATTTCGATTGTGTCGATAATGTATTGATAAATCAGCCAAGGCGGTAAAACTTCCATCATAAATATCTGAGATATATGCGCCTAGAGTTTTTGCATCCATGACTTGGCTATCATCGTGATGACCACGTCATTGGCTTCAAACGGTTCCATGAATAAGCAGCACACGATAAAACAGAACATGAAGAAACAGAACGTGAAAAAACAGAAAGATGACTAAACAGAACAGCAATAACCATAACTATGACCTTTCAGAGAAAATATAACATTTAATACTGTCGTATTTCTATTATATTATGTAGATTCTCGTAACACAGGTTTTCAATACGCCGTAAAAATCAAATTATATAATTTCTGCATTCCTCGTCGCTGGAAAGCCTCAATTGAACTGGACTTAACTCGGTGTTGCTGGAAAGCTTGGGATATCTCATCTTAATCAATATAATTTATGTTCAAAATGCTTGGATGACTAGGTACAACGAAATAATGAGTTTAATAATTCTGTGCAGTTGTGCATGATTATCAAAATCAAGCAGATA
The DNA here is from genome assembly GCF_057557595.1 of Rhyacophila brunnea. Classification (NCBI taxonomy): domain Eukaryota; kingdom Metazoa; phylum Arthropoda; class Insecta; order Trichoptera; family Rhyacophilidae; genus Rhyacophila; species Rhyacophila brunnea. The sequence continues at coordinate 7,971,007 of NW_028232904.1, read as the reverse complement.
CATTTATTGAGGATCTTACACCGAATGGCCAACATTTATATATTATATATGTATTAAATACGAGTATGTCGTATATAAACTAATTTCTTTTATTTTGTTAACTGTCAATTCATGATGGAACTGCATTGTATTGTTGTTGTAAAATTAAAACAACAAGTATATAAACTAGATACGACAAAAATGAATATTTTATTTTTCAATTGGGTGTTCTGTTTTGTCCGGTCACCGCTTCAAACATAAATCATTGATGGTGCAGCTGGTTGGAAAGAGCGGAGAGATCATCACGATGTAATGTTCCACAATTTGAAGGATCATCGAAGTATTCCCACTTCTTCATATTATTGTCTTTGATCCTAGTTACTCCGGCTCGTATTTTATCCATTGTCCTCCAGTTCCTCGTCACGCGCCATTCAAAAAGTTACATTTAATATCATATCTCATTCCATCTCGCCATTCTTTCCACCGCATGCGGCTTCTAAAATATTCTTTGGATAACTTAAGAAAGCTCTTTCTATATTTTAGGCATGATTGCGCCGGTTTATCTGCACTTTTGCCGTAGGGGTCGGTTTGAAGTAAAATGTATTGTCCGGCAACTTCATCTTGGCTACGTGGCAAATCTGTGAACTACAATCCTCTCCAGTACAGCTAATCGAACTTCCGGTTTCAAATTAGGAACGCCCCCAAATTATTCATTACATTTTTGACACTTCGTATTGGACGCATCTATCAATTTACGTAATTTGAAGCTTTTTATATTCAAAAGATGTCTAAAACAATACGAAATGATGTTCGTAATATTATCAGTAAACTTTTGATTTATTGCGAAGAAGAAAAAGAGTCGTATTTAAAAGGCGAGCCTATACAATACTTTAAACAAGCCCATTTTACGGGTTCCTGTCATGTCAGGTATGTCAAAATTCAGTGTTGCAATTTTAGAAATATTTCCCCAAATACTGGAAATTATGTTTGTATTTTATAAAGTTATGTGTATCGTAATCTATTTTATTAACATTTTAGACGTATAATTAAGTATAAATGATCATTAGTTAGTTCATGAATTATCCTTGTATTTTTAAACCGATAAGTAGGTATATATTGTTTTAAAATTTATGTAAGATGGATATAATTTAATTTATAGAAAATTATTTTCACAGTATGTGTTTCTACAACAATTTTAGTAAAAATACGATATAAAGACATCATTTGTAAATTATAAAACATGTGATTGGGTCATCAATATAATATTGAATATGTTATATCTTTCACTTCTACTTATTTAGTCATAATTTGTGTGCTAGTTATTTCATTAATAAATACCTGCAGCAATATTATCAGTTAATGTGGGTTCAATGATACATTTCCTTCCAAATTCAATAATTACGCTGTATTAATTAACTTAATATAATAGTAATAATTAAGAGGTGAAATTATTTGAAAAAAAATTTCTATTGATATTTATTGAACAATAATTTGACTTATAAATTAATGTACTTAAAATGTACTAAAACTAAAATGTATTAAAAAAATGTACTAAAACTTAAAACCTTATTTCGCGGATATGTTTTCTCAAAAAATGACAACACTGAGAAATATTCTAAATGCGACAAGGGCGACTTCCTGTTGTCGCCTAAATAATGTTGTCGGACAGTAGTCATTGCCATGTATAATATTGAATAGGCTTTGCCTGGTATGCCTGCTCTTTAAGCCCGGTCTGTGCGACCATACATCGTCACGACTGCAACATAGCAATACATTAAAACTCCCAGCAATGTTGCAACTCCATTACGCGCACAACAGGATTAGTGACGTCATACGACTATCAGAAACAAATGACTAAACGCACGAGCAGCATATGCGGATGTAGCTGCAACATTTGCAATGTTATGAATGCCAATAAAATTACATGGACGTATTGCAGTCGTGTCGAGTTTTGAAGTGCGACTCACCTTATTATAAATCCCACCAGTGGGTCTATTCTATACTAAATGTGACTATCGACGGTAGTTTATCATTTTTATGTATTGAGGCAGTTAATTGTTAAAATAAGTTAACAGCCCAAGCCCTAAACTATCAAAAAATGCTATGTTTTGACGGCCCCTCTCTTGGCTATGTTAACTTTTAGAGCGAGATAGACAGTTTGGACAGTTTAGACAGCTAACTTGTTGTAACAAATTATAATACCTCCCTTACCGCATTGTGTATTGAATAGACCCACTGGTATCAATATACTACTCAGTTCAAATTAGAATCGTTACTTTTTATCGTCTTGACATCCCTATACGTATCATATTATTCAATATATTATGGAAAACGTGATGCAAATTTTTATATTATTATTTTTTATCTGCTTGACATTTTACGGATACAATGAATTTGTAAAGTCAAATTTAAATTCACTTGATATGACGCGTTAGTATTTGAACCATTGATTTATTATATGGGGATGAGGGTAAGGACGAGGGTAGGTGAGGTTATAATAATACAGTGGCGAAGGGTGACTTTTGGAAAGAGGTAGGCTATGGAGTAACCAAGCTTATCAGATATATTTACGGGAAATAAGAAGATAACCCTATATTACTACTGATGAATAGGTACACTAAATCGATGAAATTTCAAAATCTCAATTAATTTGATATACTTAGTTTATAAATAAGCAATTCGATTGAATTATGTATTTTCCTAAACATTTATAAACGTAACATACGCTCAAAATATAATATTATCTATCATCTTTGAAAATATCCGTTGTTGTGTATAATATGTTCCAAAACAATTTATAATTTAACCCGTAATGCTAGACATTTTAAAATACTTCTATATTTAAAAGACAGACAGGTATAACTAACTGATAAATAAAAATTGCGAGATAAATTATTTTATATTTTTAACAACAATCAATATTTATATGTGATTGAATCCCATAGAAATTATTTTTTAAATTATCTTCTTATTAATTATTTTGAATAAATATGCGGATGTAAGCGCTTACTAAACAGCCTATGATTTTGGAATAAAAAACCAGACAGAGACTGGCGTCAGTGGTGTCGTGTGACTAAAACGCATACAAACCACATCTTAAATTCCTATCGAATATTTCATAACATAGTTGAATCCATGCGGCAGTAGTTATGGTTATAAACCTTACTAATTTATAAAATAAAGCTATGTACTACTGAATTTTGACGATAGATTACTATCAATTATCTTGGATTTTTCAGTGTATTTTTTTTTTTAATTTAAATTATTTTCTTGAAGATCTATTTTTCTTAGTAGGTAGGTTTTAAATAATCGCCTACTATGGAGCCTTCGCCACTGTAATAATAAGACTCAGATAGGATGCGTGTGACAATGAAATTTACCCAGTTTATTCTCCCACATAAAAATTATAATGTAAATAAATATTGATTGAGGTTTTATTGACTGTAATTATATTTGGTTGATTCCTGATCTGGAGATCTGGGCTTTATACCGGATTCCAGACACTGACCTTTGATGTTGAGAGGGCTTGCGCGCACTGGAACTGGCTCGGTGTTCACGCACTGGTAAACAGACGATACACTTTTCGATGGATGATAATATATTATGAGGTTGAGTTCAGAATGGATAATATAGACGCGACGTTTGCTCTAACCGTATCAGATTTGGCGTAAAAAGTTCAAAGAGATGTGCGTCATAATATTATGCCATTGATCATCATAAATGAATAAATTGACTTTACTGATAGAACGGTTGTGCAGATTAATAAATATAATTCAGATACGATATACCCAAATACACTACATTTTTACGCAGGGTTTTGAATGTGTGAGTGTCTTACGAAAACGAAACACACGTTATAGACGTGCAATAGTGTGTGTTGCAACTTTCAAATACACCAATAATGAATGAGTGTCAGTGCATAAACCGAGAGAAGTAAGTTGTCAGAACGAAGGACAAGTTTAGAATAACGTATTCTTGACACATGTATAAGTGTATCCTATATTCTTCCTCACTCGAGATCGGTTGCCTGTTACTCCACACCCGTTAGATATTTAAGTTCCCATTAATCCTGTCTTCCCTGTTTGTGCATCTCTGCATTATATTATTTGTTATATTTATGACGTCATTATACTAACAATGTATTTTTGCCGTGGCACGATTTCTCCCTCATGTGACGTAACACTCATATCACATACTTAACCTAACCAGCGCCTCTCAACTTTTAAAATGAATGGATATCTCTTTAAATAAATAACGTATCTTTGCTAGTACCTAAGCCTTATTTAAACATCACTCGGGTTCTACAAATAATATCTTTCCACAAATCGATACCATCATCCAATAGCGAGGCCGACTATAGCCAGGCCGTGGCATTTTAATATGAGTTACAATGGTAGTGCTAATTATTTATTATCTTCGAATGCAATACAGCATTACATGAAGATTTTCGATTGTATCATTCATTCAAACCAATACCAACGTATTACCAATACATATATAACAATCATCATTTTCAATAAAGAGTTTACCATATTGCAATAATCAACTAAAAATTAATATTTAATAGGGAAGTTCATTAAAATGGTAGAGGTAGGTAAGATCCGACATAAATCGTGCACGCTAAACTTTGTCAGTCAAACGTATTTGTTTTCATTGAACCAAGAATAGTGTTTGTTAGTTTTTTTTAATTTAAATAAACCCTGCCTAATCCAAGACGTCATAGTCATTCATGATAATAGTATTAGTTTATCTATAACATATCCAAAATTATACCATTAAACCATACATAATTTTAAATATTTAATTGATAAAAGAATATTTTTCATCGATTATGGTTTGGTTCAGGCAGGGCTTGAATAAAAAATGAATGAAAAAAACTAACTAACATCGACTGTAATAATACTATGTAGGTACCTATTCTCAATTCAACGAAAACCAAGTATGACTGAAAAAGTGTACACCATTTTTGTCGGATCGCAAATTGTATAACTAAACTATAATGGTTTGGTTTGGGCAGGGTTTACGAGCGTGTTCAGACCAAACCGTCGTGTAAACTATAATTATATCTGAGGCTCCGTGAAAACTCCGTTAATCAAACCACCTGTGTCCGTGTTACCGGCACAAAAACTGTACCGTGCCTACTAGGACATGAGGGCATGCCCCAATTACCGGTAATAATAGCCATAATAATAATAGGTAATAATAGCCAGACCGCAGAACATCACAAAAGATCAGTGCCTGGCTTCCTACGTGTAATCGCCTCTCCCTCCCAGCATTCACATCCACCATCACGATCATTCCACCTATCAATTACAGTCCACTATGAGAAGCGCAACCATTTTATAAAACATTTAAGAGACAATATTTAAATCAATGTTGTTTTAATTAACATTGACATTGCATTGTCCTTAATCTCACTATTTTAAAAATAAGTACCTACATTAAAAATAGCTTATTTAAAATTCAATTTACATACAAATTTCAACATTTATAATTTTATAAAAATAATGATTGACATATAAAATAAAAACGATATGTATCAGATTTTTAGCGCGCAATTTTATTAGCCATTTGACATGCCAATAAAAGCTAAAAAAACCCTCAGTGATTTTTAACGCGCAGTAAAAAAAAAGCTCAAATTTTCTTGTGTGGTGTCTTAATCAGGTTATCCCCGAACAGTAATCGATTTAAAGGCGGCTGTGTTGAGAGCGTGTCATGCAATTTGCATATATTTAACTTTTTTCAAAATTATTCAGTGTGTAGACAATCACGTAGGGAGGGTGCCTGAAACCTGTAGGTTGCGGTCTAGATTGGGCCCGTGAATTAATGTTACTTTTGGATTATTTAATTTTATATTATAGTAATAATTGAGAGTGGCTATATAACCTTATAAAGTCGCAGGTCTCGGGGTCGAATACCGCCTATGGCAATATCTTAGGTTGAGCAAGTGGCTAGTGACATCGTATTGTTGCGAAAATTCTATAAATATACCATATATATAATATATATATATATATATATATATATATATATGGATATATATATATATAAGTATGTCTAAGGGCAGTTAGTGAATCAAACCGTCCACAAATTACCGGAGTTACCTGATCATTTCGACTTATTGGCTCATTTGTCACTTACTTGATCATTGTCAGGTATAGATTTATATGCAGTTGTGACCAGCTCGACGAGCTGGTACCGTAGGTACCTATAACTCAATTTGATAAGGTAAGTGATAATTTCGAAGGCAGTAAATAGGCTCCTATATACTTTTTTATCCCTGAATATAGAACGTGACTTCGTTGATTATTTCCGTTCATTATTAATCGCCTTTAGCTGATCAGAGAGTGCGACGTTGCCACTGCAAGGAAGAGGTGATAGGAAGGTGAGACGAGGGAGGTGAGGGAACGGTGCGTGAAATTTTATAATTTCAATGATATGCGAAAATATCCTTTGCGTAAACTGCATAAGAAATATTTTTTACTGTAGGTACAGGTGCTGGAGACGGGTCCATTGTTTACACCTGAATAAAGTGACACCATTATCAAGACTATTCAGATAGGCCGTTTGCCTTTGCTTAAATACTATACGTATAGATGAAGACAGAATACATTTTCTTATTCGTTGAAACAATATTATGACTTTGTATACTTATTATTAATTGTAATATTATAAATACTTTGAAAACCCTAAGTGGGTTTTTAATGGATATCAAAATACTTTTAGTATTTTGATACTTTTTTGTTTAGTATTTGGACTAGAAGTCATTTCAAGCAACGTTTCGATTCTGAATTGTTGTCTTTCACGATATTGAGAGTATCCACCGCTCCGGAACTTGCCGCAAGTATACTATACTATAATATTTTATAGTAAACAAACGTAAAATAACACATATGAATCAAATAAAATTGACTTAGCACGCCGCGTTCGAACACGCGATCTCCGGATTCGTAGACGAGAATCTTAACCGTTCGTCCACGGAGGTCGTCAAATGATTTGAATAGCAAAAAAGTGCGTAATAATTGTATAGACTACACTTCAGTAGATATGTGCTTAACTATAAGCATACTATTAAAGTTGAAATAAATGGCACGACCTACCAGATGTTTTATTTTTTGCTTGCTTGTATTGATCCAATATGAATACCTACATAAATACACTCAATAAATAAACATCTTTGAATTAACCATTTCTTTTATTTAATGAATAATTCACAAGATTTTGAGAATGTAACATTCCATATATTGAACATACATAACTTGAAAACACCTCAGATATATACCCACTAGAAAAATCATATTTGAAAACAAATACGAAACTCGACGAGATTTGAACCCGTATAACCATTGGTTAATGGATTTAATGCAACTTGGCGCGACATGGAAATTTCGAAAATTATTTCCGACGAAAATAATTACATATATGTAATCAAAATAATACCAATCACTTTACTTACACACACGCATCACTAAAAAGGTATTTTGTTTTTCACTTGAAAAAACAAAAATTTTACAGTTCGTGCACTATTGAAAAATGATGTGAAAAATGTTTTGTTTTGCTACCTGTAAATTTGACTGTATTTAGGGTTTTTAAGAAATTTTGGCTCTCATGTTTTTTCAAATATTGCATATTGGTTAAAATAACAAAAAATATAACTATTGATAAATAATATTATAATCTCTTGTTTTTTAATGATTTGGGTTCTGTAGGTAGATACATAAGCTAGATAACATTAAGATCTTCGTTGTTTTTTAGGTTTGCATTTATCAACAAAATAATAGTACAAAACAGGCATAATCTTCACTGTCTGGAAAGCCCACGAAAATACTCTTGGTATTCCTCTGGTATGTATTTATCGTTGTCACTAAATCACGATATTTTAATTTAGAAATATGATTTCTTTGGATTCTTAATTATTATAGGTATATCTGGAACAATAACAGGAATTCTTTCTATATTTCGTCGTTAACCAACTACCATAAAATCATTTTCTTCAAATGATGTTTATATAAAAAGAGTCTCTCAAAATCATCTCTTCAAACGTGAAACCACGCCATATTGTATATGGGAACTATTTTACCACACAATGTTTTTTTGTAATATAAATTAAATGGTGCGTTGGGTTATCATATTTAGATGCGAATGATTTAAAAACCTGAAACGTCATTGATACAATGAATTTCCGCATTCTTTGACAAAATTACACCAGTCATTGAATGTGAAAATTCTCATCGTAGACAGTTTTTTTTTTTGCTTTATTATGCTTTGGCCATGGTCCCCACATCCCGAACCGGGGCCCCATGCCAGGATGTTTGGCGTGCCCCTTTACCTATCACTGAGGTTAAGGGCAGTATGATGTTCTACAGTAGTATTCCCCATATTATCCCCAAATGATATTCCGTAGAATCCCTGGGTTTGGCGAGGTAAAATGAATGGTATTCTGTGTATTTTTTGTAATTTTCAAATAAATCCACTTGAATTATTGAGTTGTTGGCTTATTATGAACCATTGATCACGACCTCCTTTCATGGTAACATAGTAACATGCGACCCTTCTACATATTGGATAAATAGCTATTTATATTAGTCAGGAAACACACTACAGATAACTATAAAATAAAATTCCAAATGTGAATTATCATCAAATTTAGATAATTTATTGTATCACATAAAATTGCATCACATACATACAAATATTATAAAATCTTGGGTCAAGTTGACGCTAAGGTACAGATTTGGATTTCGCGTTATACACATTTTTATTTATCTAAAAAATCAAAAAAATGAATTATTCAAAATCATTTGAATTTGTGCTGCACAAGAGAAAAACCAATAATCATAGGGTGAAAAACATAACCATAAAATAAAAATTAATAATAAGATGGTATCATTTCACAAATTCAAATTGTATGGTTATTTTATTAATATGTACCTTTTAGGTGGAGAATTTATATTAATAAGTTATAAAATAGTTGGGGTGCATCGAAAAGATTAACAGTAGGCATAATAACAGAATGATTTAAAAAACGCCAAATATAAAATTTAATACAGTTCTAAAATCTAAAAAGTTTTTATGAATAAACACGGCATAAAATGAGAATCTCGTAAAATGAGTAATTTTTCAATTATTAGTAAACAAAAAAAGGTAGCCATTGTTTAGTGGAAAAAAAAATAAGCCCAAGCAGTACAGTGCTCATAATGCTATGTATTGTTTTTACATGCACTTCACAAGATAATTTTATTCATACAAAATATTATTTGGTAGTATGGGTGCCACTGGCACTGGAGACATATTTAAAATTGCCGAAAAACTAATTAGAATTATTACAGTTCACACCTTCATCTGTCTTCTCCAATAGTATGTACATATCCCTGGTGTGGACGAATTATTTTTTTGCATGTACCTACTTACCTTAATAATTAAGGTACACCACACCGTACACCACGCATGTAAATCATTCATTTAGGTACAATACCTATCGTCTTAATCATTTCTAAATACTTTTATTCATGATTTTATCAAGATACCGACTAAACAGATATTTTTCTTATCGATAGTCAAATTTCATTTTTCAAAGCAACAAACTCATTCCAAAATAATATATCAACTTGATTTTTTTTGTAATTGTCAAAATACTTATAATAAATTTATTTTATTTATTTTTCTAATATTATTATCTTGTAATTTACATTCAAATATAAAATGGTCTTAAAAACTCTCATCATAACAATACAACAGCTGTAAAACATTAGTTGAACAAAGCTAGCTCTCAGTTCTGTGTGTTCTGAATTCAAGATAATTTGGCAACGTTGCATGAACGAACAAGTGTGTTGATCAAAATGATCAATGTAGAGACATTAAAAATAGATGATATTTTTTTGGGTATAAACATAATATTTATAGTTAAGTGATAGCTGACCATGTTTTAAATATAACGAAAAAGACAGCAAGTTGCTACCTCATCCATGTCATTATATATGACATGTGAAATAGTGATCGACGAAGGTCGTCTATTCACACATGAGCCACTAAATGTGGTCGGATATAAATATATATATATATATATATATATATATATATATATATATATATAATATTAGTTATTACTACAAAAATCGTTTCCATTTTAACCACACTTGAAATATACATACTATAATAACGTCACTACTGTTTTTTGTTAACATTTTAATTGCATTGAATTTACTTGAATAATTGAAAGATTTTATTGTAGTTAGATAGATGTCACTACCTAATTTAAATAAACACACATACGAAAATATTATTTTATCTCCTTTTAGTGATCAATAAATACTCAGTAATTAGTAGTAGGTTAATTAAATGATTTCTGTAAGTCAAGGTTCCTACACATTAAATCGTCGCGTTTGAGTCTTAACCACTGGAATTTTTAATGTCCTCGCTAAATAATCGCTTATTACTCATCATCATCATCAGTTGGAGTCGATCCGCTGCTGGATGAAGGCTACTCCTAGCTTCCACCATTCTTCTCGGTCCTTAGTCCTATGCTGCCACGTACGTCCATCGAACTTTATGAGTTCGTCCATTCAGCGGGTTTTATACCACTGTCCACATGTTCAGCCCATTGCAATTTCACCTGCTCAGCGACCTCTATCTTGTCTGCTTCCTTATCCATTGGTTTATTTTGTGATCTTTATGCGTTATGTCCAATATGCACCGTTTCATACCATGGTGCGCTACTCATAATTTGTATATTTCTCTTACATTAAAAATCTTTTTTGTAGCACATATTGGTTGATTGGGAGGTCACTTTTGAAGATACTATACAACTTGAAGAATTCTTTCACATCGCGTACTCTTGTCTGCCACCTTATCCATTGGTTTATTTTGTGATCTTTATGCGTTAAGACCAACATGCACTTTCATCAATTGGATTTACGTACTTATTAAAGTCAATCTTTTACACCGCGCCTCGTAAATATTAAACACTTCTGCCACAACGAGTTATTACATTAGGTTTGTCTTCAGATTCTTTGGCCTCCAAGAGTAAGACAAGTAATAAAAAAAATGTCAACACTTTCTTAAAGCGTATGCAGCCCCCCTTTTTGGCAATGTTGAGGTGATATTGTCAATTTAAATAAAGCGAATGTTCGCGAAAGATAGATAAATCAAGAGAAATAAGAAAAATGCGATGCTTCAAGCTCATAATAACGTGATATCATCTAGAACTCAAATTTCATAATATTATAAAAGCTACGAAGAAAGGTGGTGACATCTTACAACCCTTATTAGAAACATTATTAGAAATATTTTCTTTCGTCTTATTCGAAATTCAAATTAAAGGCGGGAGAATGATTTAAAGTGAATAAAAGGATATAGGACAAAGCGTTAGAGACTTTAAAACCGGCTACAAGTAAATTGTACGTATTACATTTCGCCATATCACAGTACAACATGAGCTGTCGTACCAGAAAGAGATTACCGTATAGCATTGGCATCAAATGTCGTGCAGCATTACAGTCAGTATTGTCACACTTGTATTAGATTCAATAAGAACATTAATTTGATACATAAGACTATATATTTACGATCGCCTTCTATATAAATTACTTTCTTACTACTTTAAATCAGTCAGAATTTCTATATATATAAATATATTATATTCGATATAATTGTATTTCTAACAATTTACTTTCATACGTATTTTCAACTGTTTTATTTAGACATGAATTTGATCTCAATACTGTACGGCCATCTATTTCCGATACAACAACTCACGGTGAACTGAGCCTGAATAGTGAACGCCTACCTAAATTTAAATAAAATTTTATGACGTATTTTTTTAATTACTTGCTTGAAGGCTGATAATGAAACTTTACTAATTTGTCGGTAGATGTCACGATATTCTATACAAACATAATACATTTACGTACGGATTATTACAGCCTTTGAAAGCTTTAAACTTTTTACAGTTTATCTTTGAACAAACGAAATATATATGACGAAGCGCATCTGTAAGTAGATATAATATGATAAATTAATTACATTATATTACGGACAATATCATCAAAGCGTTACTGATAATATAGTTTAATTATTAGACTTTCATAATCACATAGTAAGTAGTCTTCGCCACCGCTATATGCTCCACCTGATATTAAATATAAACACACAAAAACACGTTTTATCTACTTGACATTTCCTTGTAACCTACTCGTAGCATAGAAGTCAAACGTATTCCTTCATCTTCTACTTTCGAGCTTTCAAAAAAGTAAACAACAAAATAAACAACTTTTTAAAAATGCGACAGAGTCGGACTGAGTGGCGTTTTAAATGAGACTGCCCACTAATAGTAATTTCCTATTCGCTGAGTTTACACGTGAATGAATAAGTGATTATTTTTTACGACGCTACGATGTCTTTACATGTTTTGCAATCAGGTGCGGCGTTAGGAAATTGGCAATAATTATTAAAAGCTTAACGCTCTTTATTTCACAAAATTAACGATAAAACGTATGAGTAAACTCTGTTTATTACAGCAATTCAGTTTTGTGGGACAATGGGACATTAATTTTAATCTACCATTCCCAATATTTCAGTGATAAAGGGTGGAGTTAGACTGTTAAGAACCGACATAAATAGTGCACACTAAATTTTTCAGTCAAACGTATTTGTTTTCTGTGTAGTGTTAGTTCAATGATTTTAAAATTCAATCAAACCATGCTTAATCTAAGATATTGTTGATAATAGTAAAAATATTTTTTTTGTTTGCTTACCGAGGCTTTGACTGCGACTCACTGTCATATCGCCTCTTCCCTTCTAGAAGGGGATCCGTCGATCAGGTCCTCACTCCTATTCTGTTAAATAACTTTACAATTTTGCCTTGCTCTTCCGTCTTACCCACCGCCAGGACACCCTCCAACTCATCAACATTCTCATAGATATCCGCAATTCGCAGCTGTACTCTGTGAAGTTCATATTTAGGGCATTATAGTGCTATATGTACAATGTCCTCTAAAACATGACCTTCATCGCAGAGCTGCAATTTGCTTCTTCCCATGAGGACATCAAATCTTTTGCCCATTGTGTGCCCTGTTCTTAGCCTCATTCCTCGTCAAAGGAGACTCTACAAACCAGGGCACCTCTCGTGGTGATGGTAGAATAGACTTACTCCATTTCCCCTTTTCTAATGATGCCCTATGGTGAAAATCTATCCACATATTTTGGCCCATTTTCCTTATAGCCTCATTCCGGTCAAGTGTTCTGGTATCCACTGATATGGTCCCCCTGAATGGCCAAAAATGTGAAACGCTTCACGATTTTGCGTGTCATCCTTGCGCAGGGGACATGCTAATCTTCTCTGTATCGTTCCAATTTAGTATATGTACTGCCGAAGCAAGTACAAAAAATGTATTTGTTTTACTAGTTTATAGATAAAATAATATTTTTTATCAATAGTTATTATGGTTTGGTATAGGGTGGGCTAAATGAATTTAAAAAAAACTAACCAATGCCATCCGTAATATTATGTATTCTTAATTCAACGAAAACAAATGTGTGACTGAAAAACTGTGCACTATTTTTGTCGGATTGTCCAGAATATCAAAATTATTGTGGTTTGTTTTAGGCAGGTTTTAATTGATTTTTAAAAACTAACCACCACTATCTGGAATTAGTTCAATGAAAATAAATAGCTATGCCTGAAAAAGTTTAGTGTGTACTATTTATGTCGAATCTTAATAGCCTACCTTCACCACTCACCACTGCTATATATTATATTCTCCGCCACTAGATTGTATGAATTATTTACTTTTGTATTGTAGTCTTGTTCTGTACCCGTTACTTCAATTGGACAGTCTCGACGACCGGCAGACTCATGCCGAACGTCGTGAATTATAATCGTCAGTAATAATGAAGAAGTCTATAACGCATTTTATGACACTTGCTATGATTAGGAGATTGTGAATTTATATATTACTAGAAAAAATATTAGATGGCAGTTACATTCATGGCCCCCACAAAGGGGGGGGGCTGACATGGCGCTAGCCTGGGGGCCCGAGCTCAGGAGGGACCCGACGTGGCAGATCAACTTGTTAAATGAGATAAACACACCGTAAATTTATAAGCTCTAATAGTAAAAAAAGTCGCCTGCGGTGCTATAAGACGAGTAGAATTTTATTTCAAAATTATTTTTAGTGTCTCTTGACTAATGAAAATGATTATTTATGCAACATGGCGAAGGGTCAGTTGTAACTTGGCTATCACAAAAGAGGGTCAGGCTCAGTGCTTCATAATATGATGCTGAGTGCAGACAATTCAAGCTGATTTATTTAAAAATACGAAAAATCGCTTAAAAATACACGGAATAGGTACCCTTTATTTTACGCGGAACCCTGGAGTTCCACGGAATATCATTTGGGAAACACTACTATAGAATATTCTTCTTCTTGGTCGTGCACTCATGGCTGAGGATCGTGACCACATTTAAATTTCGCCATCCTTTGAGCGACCAAGACTTTCCATCCTTCTCGATCTTCCGCTCCTCTCAGGGCAAAGTGGATGGTGCCCCCAGTCAGCTCTTTCACTTAGTCGCTCCATCACGCAGACGCTCTTCCTCTACTTCGCTCTTCCCTGGAGGCTACCCAAAACTACCAGTCTCTCCAGGTTGTCCGGTCCGCGCCTGACAATATGTCCAAAAAACTGCAGAATTCTTCTCAGACATATCGTCGAGAGCCGTTCCTTTATCTTCAGTCTCTGGATGATTGACTGGTTCGTCCTGTGCTCCGTCCAAGAAATGCGAAGCATTCGGCGTCAACACCACATCTCAAAGGTATCAATTGCCTTCCGTTCTCTTGCCTTCAGGGTCCACGACTCGACTCCGTATAGAAATATCGATAACACTAATGTTTGCACAAGCACCATTTTTGTGGCAATCGAAATTCTCCGATCCTTCCTTATAGTGGTAAGGCGTGTCATAGAATATTACTCTGCCCTTAACCTTAGCGATAGGTTGGGGGGCCTGCCAAATATCGTGGCCTGAGGGCCCGCAGTAGGATGTGGGGGCCATGGTAACATCTGTCAATATTCTTATCGATACGCTCAATGTGGTTCAATGTGTTCAATGCGCAGACAAAGAGGGAGTGTGTGGTGTGTCTGTGCATTGTACTGTGTTGTGCTGCGTTACAGACAGATAAATCAAGACAAATATATAATGGAATAGTTTGTGAATAAAATGTAGAGAAAGTCGGATTCACCATCGATATCCGTAAATGAATGTAGCACTTTAAAACAAAGAGGATATCTAGCAATCAGTGGTCGGCAACCAATATGCACTGAAATACCACATAATTATTATTTTATATTGAACCCTTCCGAGCAACATCACCATAAAAAAGATTTTTGAAATTGAGTTAGCACTGGTTTTTATATTTTACATAACAGATGAATCTGGTTCAAAATGGACACGCAATAATACAAAATCAAAAAATACATAGTGTCTACTACGGAATTATATTTTTTGTAAATCTTAATGCAAAATAATTACAAGATTACCGTTTTAAAAAAAATCGGTTATGTACATGTTCAAACACGCGCGTTAACATGATCTTACCCCCTTCGTTTATCGTTTGTCAATTTATGGCTACGGCCGTATGTTGTAACTTAGCCACTGGGAAATGCCAATAGAAATGGCGTATTTCAAAAAAATACTACCTTATTCTTAGGTCAATAATTATTATAAAGCAAACATTATTCGTAGAATGTTTATCACATTTGAATGTTCAAAGACATAGCTTATAATCAGTATCTTCAAAAGTATCTTTAAATGTGTAAATCTTGCCAGTTTTTGAATAATAAAATGCCTAATTGTTGTCAAATTTGGGATCACAGAGATTATCAATATAATTTTTTATTGTAAATATTTCACTATAATAATGTCAACATAAACTTTACTAATGGTTTTATAAATGCTTTTAAAAATTAATAACTATAAAAAATCTTAACACCACTTCACATGGACGTACTGAAATATGACTATATTCTAAAACATTAGAGCGAAAGGCTTAAAAGAATACTATTTTATGTAATAAAAATACTTTATGCAGTCATCAAATGTTTAAAATAAATATAAAGGATAATAAGGCTTCAAAATTATGTAAATAGATTATCTACAACGTTTAAGGAATGTCCAGGATCGTGCTTTGAAAATAGCATAAAAGCTCCATTTTGACGTACGCTGAGCATGTCGGCCGTTAAACGATCAAAAAAATTGTACTTGATAGAAATACTGAATAAATATACTGAAATGTCATTTTGACACTTCATATTGATTTCCATAGTAACGCACGTATATATTAATAATTTAGTTGCTAGGACTTACTTAGCAACTAATAATAGTTTTACTTTTTACGGATTTCTTCCGAAATAACTTTTCATACAAAACAGAATTAACTGAAAATAAAATCAGTTCTACTTAAAGATGGCTAAAAGTATTAAAAAAATGCATTTGCATCGTGTTCTGTTATATTATAAAAGTTTCAAATGTCTAGCTAGTCGGGAAGTTAGTTAAAAATCGATTGCAAGATTTGTACTGGATAAACAACCATCGGACAAACAAGAATACGAGCTTAGAAAAACGTGGTAATAATAAAATACATAGTGTCTACCACGAAATTATATTTTTTTGTAAATATCAATGCACAAAAAATAGCGCCAGACTACAGAATCATAAAAAATGTATGAAAATGTTACTTTTCATCATAATTTAATAGTTGGTGGCCCTCTACAAATAACCTAATAAGCCCCTGACTGTAAACTTCAGAATCCAAGTCGTGTTAGAGAATTCCATATACTAATATAGCAAAAAAACCATATTGTAAGTACTCTTATGAGCTTCTTGTTTAGTTGACTTTCTGTATCTTCCACTGTTTGGCAATAATATATCCTGGATTCAAACCTGTACGTTACTCTTCATCGAAATCATAATTTAGGCGAAGGAAATTGGATGGAAAGCCTCCCTGAAGTAAAAAAAAATGAAAACAAAAACGTTTAGCCTACAAATTGAATGATGTCATATAAATTTCATAAAACCGTTCACAGCGGAAAACTAAATTCAATTCTCTCAAAATAACAACATAGTCTTCTGGTACCTCTTCAAGAATCTACTTCACCTTGGTATTAGATCCATATCTACTTACTATTTAATTTGTCGTAATAGTATACGCAATAGTGAATATAAATAATTTGAAAACATCTCATGCATATACAAAGTAGAAAAAACATTTTGATAACAGAACTGTACTTTCTTTGTCGGCTTGCGCGATGTCTAGTTTACTTCCGTTGTCTTTCGATGTCCTTTGTGAACAGCAATGACACGTGCAGATTTGCGAAACACGTTTGCATTATTTATTTAAGAATACAAAACATTGTGGACATAACAAATCTAAATTGAAGACGTACACAACATACAACATCAAATATTACTCTCACAAGAGAAGAAGAGAATATAGAAAAATGTATAATAACACTAATGATAATAATAATAACAAAAATAAAATAAAATCAAAACATACTTAAGTACAATTTAATACAGAAAAATAAAAAAAAATTAAAACAAAAAACATACAATTTTATACAGAAAAATAAAGTTTCAAAAACAAAATGCAAAGTACATCATATGTGTACTTGCCAGACCCAGGATTCGTACCTGAGACCCATGGCATGATAGCCCAACGCTTAAGCCGCGCGGCTACCGTGGCCACCATGGCTACTCCATACTCGTTAAGTATTTAAGTTGGTACCCATTAATTCTGTGTTCCCTGAGGACGCACTTATTATATAATTTGATATAATTTATTTATTTAAGAATACAAAACATTGTGTACATAACAAATCTAAATTCAAGACGTACACAACATGAGCTGTACATTATAACAAATATTACAATATAGAATATAATAATAATAATAACAGAAAAACAAATTAAATAAAAACATACTTAAGTACAATTTAATACAGAAAAATAAAATTTTGGAAACAAAAAACACAATTTTACACAGAAATAAAATTTTCAAAAACAAAATGCAAAGTACATCACTGAAAATGTATATGTCTTTAGGGAGCGCATTTACTAATCTTACATCCCTCGCTAATGGTGCCTGATAGGCTTGACACGAGGAAACGGTTCTGATCCGGATTAAATCATGGCTACGACCACGTAGGTTATTGACAGGCGCATTTAAATTCAAATTCATTAGAACACCAGGATTGGAAACCATCCCTCGCGATAACAGGCAAAAATGTTTCAAAAGCAGAAGAGACCGACGAGATTCAAGAGAGTGAAAAGTAAGCATGCCTTGTAGAAAGGCATTCGGAAAATAATCATTTGACGAATTGTCGAAAGGAAAATAGTTATATGTCTTAAAATAAAGACATCGAAGAAATTTCTTCTGGACGCGTTCTAAAATAAGCTTATATGAAACCTCATAAGGACACCAGATAATCGACCCATATTCAAGAATGCTACGCACTAATGAGACGTAGAGTGTACGTAAGACATTTGGATTCTTGAATGGTTTGGATTAAAGATTCCACTCCCGAGATCCCGAGCTATTTTCGATACCTATAAATCCCGGGATTGATAAACATAATCCCGAAACTTTCGGGATTGATTTTCTTTATCAATTTTTATGGAAAATAAAATAAAAACGAAAATATAACAGGAAAATATACTTTTGATAACAAATATAACTACATTAGAAATAAATTGAGTTTGAATGAAGTTTGATTTATACCCATGTGTAAATTGCCGATTCATTTTATTTTTTCACATAAATTAATAAAAATGAGAAAGATTGGAAAAAACAATGCTTAGCACTATTAACAAAGTAATTCCACCATGATCTCATACATTTCACGGCAGTTTCATATTTGGCTGACTAATTAGATTTATGAAGCGGAAAGGCCATAAGTACACCATGATTTGCTTTACTATTTTAAGTCTCGCTAACCCATTCATTAAGTCTTTACTATCAGAAACACTAATCTCATATTAAATTCACAATATTATTTATATTACAATATTATTTACTCCATTCAACTTATGTATTTCCAAGATTAAACGTATACAATATTAACAATAAATGTCTTAAATAGTATAAATCATATTGGATTTATTTTTGACCGATTTTATCAATGTTATTTGTAAATATAAAATTTTTATATTAACAATGGAAAAAAATGCCAATCCCGGGATTGTTAAATTGTAATCCCGAAATTCCGGGATCAGAATTTTGGCTGGGGATTGGATTCCCTAGTTTGAATTGTCGCATGATGAATCCTAGAAGCTTACTCGCACGTAGAGCCGTAGAAGTTATATGCGAGTGAAAAGATAATGAAGAATCAAAAATTATCCCAAGATCTTTCGCCTCAGATTGACGCTTTAATGAACTTTTTTACATAATATAATTAGTTTAAGTAGTTACTTCCTTGATTGAAGTGTAAAAGTGTATTAAACTAATAAAACAGATGGAATTGCCAGTGGGTCACATACATAAATTATCGAAGAACACTAAGCTTTCTATATAAATTTATTGAAAGATCATTCGAAGAATAAAGTGCCAATAGTTCAACTACTAGGTATTTAATAAACTATATTTTTTATTCAATGAATAAGACGCATATAGATTTCAGAATACATAATTTGAAAACATCTCATGCATGTAAAAACTAGAAAAAATCATTTTGCAGAAAAAAATACGACACCCGACGGGACTTGAATCTGTATCTGCTGGATTCGCGCCAGTATGCTTTTTTAATTAATAAGTAATTAAGGAATTAATTGATACTTACCATAATTTAACATATTTAAACCAACATTATAACGCCATTCGATAAGCATGTCATGTATACTCGAACAACATTTTCTTGGCTACGTGTTAAAACTGTGAATTGTGTTGCTGAGTTTCAAAACCAGCTATAACACTTTTTCATTATGTTGAGAAAATCAATAAAAACTTTTTGAAGTAAAAAGGTTTTTGAATGTTTCAGTAGTGTTATAGCGGGTGTTGATAGACACATTGATTTTGTTTTATAAATGACAGTTAATCGTAGCGGATTTTGAAAAAGGAGATAAAATTGTCATGTAGAGATTTTAATAACGAATCCATCGATATATATAATATATATCTTAATTATTTCAAAAAAGTGTTATAGCGGGTTTTAAAACTCAGCGACACAATTAACAAGTTTCTTCCATTTAGTCGACAACAACGCCTTCCGGTTTTTGCCTAAATCTTCTTGTTGGAGAGTAACAAGACAAGTATTAGTTAAAATTGTTGTGATTCAATAAAATCCCCGTAGCTTAATTATTGGAAAAGCTTTCTGGTTGTAGAAGCAACAAAATGACTGATCTAAAACTGGGGCAAAATACCAAAATTTCACTATTTCCATAGAGTATAATATCACGGTGGACGCGGTAATAAAAGACAAGGAAAAATAATCAAGATTTCGCCGCCATTTTAAAATCTAATAAGGATGTGAATTGGCTGGCATAAAGCAAACCAATTTCGGCCCACCAATCATTTAAGACAACACTGCAGAGGATAAGACGCACTTGACGCCATCTTGATAATATAACTCGATCATGCTATGACGTCACAGGAACCGTATTTTGGCGATTTTCCCGATTGACGCTTTTGCTCCAATATTGACATGGCGGTAGATGCGGCGTGGTACAAACTGCCAAACATATTAATACAAATTAACCGACATTACTAATAATAATAATTGAAAACAACCATTAAAAAACTAAAACCAAAAAAAAAATATGATAAAGATCATCACTCGAAATTAGGGATTGCAATACCGAATGAAAATGTCAATACCGGTTTTTCGGTATTTCTTAAACATTAAAAAAACGGAAGTAGGTGCTTATCAACTAATACAGCTATTAAAATATTTTTAAAATATTATTTAATAGCAAAAACCTGCATATCTATATTTATTATGTTGTCATTTAAAAATATGTATTGATCATAATGTAGAACTAGTGATTTTTGGCAGATAATTTGAATGTATTGATAATTTTAACTAAAGCCCTCAAAAGTTCATCAAGTGCAAATAAGTCTGGCTGCAGGAAAAGCTTCTTAAATTCAACGCTTGTACAGTCATCAATGATTATAGAATAATTGAACATTTTTGTCACGGATATTTTCTATTTCAAAATAATATTTTGATAATTTATCGCGACAATTACTTACAACAAATAAATATATTTTATTAAATTTGTTTTATTATTTTTGCACCTCTGTCAGATTCACTCAATATATTTGCATTTTAGCAGCACATAACTTATAATTCATTTTCAAAAACGTAAACGAGTGTGCTTTCTTAATACCAAAAAATCCGGCATTTTGGATTTAAAAAACCGGTATTTCGGTATTGATAAATATTGGAAAACCGGTTTTGAAATAACGGTATTGCAATCTCTACTCGAAATATAAAAGTTTATGAACCGAAGCGCTCGATAGTTTTCCGAAAATATTAGTGTGTGAGTTTTATTGTTATATACCTTATATTAACTTACTTATAAACACAAATGACAGTCTTTAGAAATCCTAAACGCACTACTACCAAAGATTTGGGAGCAACGATTTTCAGCACCGCGGGCGAAAAAAGATTACTTATTACGAAATGTGCTATCAAATGTGGCATTATTATTACTTTATCTGCCGTAAAGCTTAAGCATCGGTCTATAGCGTCGTGGGTCCCTGATTCGAATACTGGGTGTGACATGTATACATATTGTTTTTCAATTTATGTATGAGTCAGAGGATAATAGGCTTAATAGGTTGAGCAAGTGGCTGATATCCTTTCTCGTAAAAATAAAATCTGTTAATACAAATATCCACTCTATGGAGACCCATATCGACCGTGTTTAGGAAAAAGGGCGTAACCCACACAGAACAAATTTTACAGGAGCGGCAAAAAACGGGTTAATATTAATAAAAAAAATAAGCACATACATTGCGTCCATGATGATTGATGATTTGGTGTAATATCTTTTCGATCTACTAATAATTAAAGAAGCGATTACAAAAAAATCATTAAAATTGAGGGTAAATGCTTTTTTCCTTAAATTAAAACTTAATTAAAGCTCAATTAAAACCTGAATTTAGATAATAAATCAGCATTTGCGGCTTACTTCCTTTTTACAGAACGTGTATTTGTATACATTGTTAATACCTAATAAAATCACTTTTCGAAAAATCGAGGGTTACACCCTTTTTCCAAACACATTCGATATATTCTTATTAGGATCGGACATGGTCGGATAAACAACGTTGTAACAAAACAACATAAAATCTTATATTTTTTTTATAGAAAGAAGTCTATAAAATATTATTTAATTAAGTTTCTTATTAAACTTTATTGAATATTATAAATTTATATACTGATTTTCATCCTAATTCCCGAACTGGAGCGCTAATTGAATGGTAGATTAAATTGGACCGCCTTATATGGTTGGGTCATGTACACAGGATAGACAAGTCTCGCATTATAAAGAAATTGATGTTTGAGAAGCTGGAAGGCAAACAAAGACTTGTTTGATTTCGTATAAAATGATGGGATAGTGTTGGATATTATTATATTACATATTGGAACATTACTGTAAACTACTGTAGCATTTTGTAACATATGTACAATATTATACTCCACGGTGAAATGTTCAACGAACAACTTTACTCGTCATTTGATTAAATGTTATAAGAATCAGAGCATTGCAACGGAGCTCGGAGCAGGAGCACCAAAAATTTGTAGAGTTCCACTGCTCCGGATGTTTTTTTTTTTATTATATTATTAAATTATCGTCCTATAATCCGATGAAAATATTATATATTTGACACTTTGCAACACTGGAATTATTTGAAATTCGGCAACACTGCCGAGTGATTAATAATCTCACTTTTTTGACAGAGGAGTCAGATAATGAAAGACGATTTGCTGCAGGATTTTGTTTAATAGAATTAATAATGAAAAGTACGAATAATAAACCTTTTGTCAAAACTACTTATTTTTTAAATTTTTAGCATTTGTATGCGTATAACACCTATTAAAACTTTTAACCCGGAGCGGAGCAGACCCTTGAGCTGAGCTGGAGCAAGTATTAGGTCCCGGAGCGGAGCAACTCAAAAAATGGTCTGCTCCAACCATAGATGTATGCTCCAACGCTCTGATAAGAATACATGTTTTAAGGACAACTATGGTCAAATGTATACGTACAAAATTCCGGCACGCTTCGCCACTTCGCCAAAAGAAGTCGTTATACAAAAAAATGTTCATAAGACTCTCTAGTTATAATCCCAAATTCCTATTTTTTAAATTCCCAATATTATTGAAGTATATAAAAAACCTTATTCGAATATATACATTATTTCATTCAGTGGTGCCTTACAAGCCCTTTTATATTGTTATTTCTATAATATACTACGTTGGCTTCTATGCTAGGTCATACTTTCTTTAGTGGCAGTTCCCTTTGCCACGTTATATGGCTGCAATACACAATGTTATTATTAATAACCCTTTAGTAGTGGGTAAGAAAACTTTTGGCCTCGATGTTTTTTTAGTCCAAGGATCGATGTCGCAAGTAAACATACAATAAAATTATTTCGTGGCAGTAGAGGAGGTCAGGCAACACTAAAAAATCATTGGTTTGCAGAAAATTGACTTATACGGACAATTTATTGAGCGCACACAACGATTTGAGTTCCTAGGTAATAATATTGAATAACGAAGACTTTTTTGGGATGAAAATACATTTATTAATGTTTTTAAATAATTTATAATAATTGCTAGTGTGACTGGATGTGCGATGGTGTGACATAAGGAGTAACTAAGAGATAAGAGAGCAAATCATGCAACCTCTCATCACGCTGAGAGTGAAGAGACGTTGTTGGATCTTAAAAAGAAAATTACAACCTGGCTTGTTTGTTCTTCAAGCCAAATAGTAAATATAGAGCCAATATTATGGTGAACGGTTACATGTAAATTGCACGTAAAACATTTCATCTTTACACGATTTAAGAATTAATACCCCCGTCGCCATCACGAAACAAATTTACGTGTACCCAGCTCGACGTTCTCTCTCCGAATGCCAGCGAGTCTAAAATTTCGTCGCGCCTATAGTTGAAAATTATTTGTCGTTTCATTGATGTAGCGTCTTAAGCAGTTTTCAAAACCTTGCAGCACCATCTAAGAGTGACTTCTATACTTAACTCAATGCGTGAAATATGTGCCGCTTATCTTTGATCCGGAGGGTCCCTTCAATTCGGTTACATGTAAATTGTACGTAAAACATTTCACCATGGCACAGTACGCCGTGAGCTTTCTTATCGGAAAGAGATGACTGTATACTATACGGTCTTCAATTTTATTAGATTCAATATGAACATTAATTCAATTTTCATAGCTGATTTTGGCAAAATTCATCAATTCAAGAATGAAAACCTAACCAAACAAATAACCCAGTATATCGACTATTTTCAAAATTTGTTTGCTGCTGGCTTCCTGTAAAGTATAAACCGACAAGAACCGTGTTTGATTTAATAGTTAATTTTATGTTAGTACTATACGACACAAAGAGGTTGGACGGTCGTTAATATACGGCCATATATTAGTGAAGTGTGATACGGTGAACTGCATACGCACAAGTTTCCGGACACGATGGGAAACAGGGAACTGAAATACCTGACGGGTGTGGAGTAACAGGCAACCTCGAGTGTAAAAGAATATGGAATAAACTTAAACATGTGTCAAGAATAAGCTTGCCCTTCGTTCTGAAAACTTCTCTCGGTTTATTCACAGACGCTCATTCAATATTGGTGTATTTGAAGGTTGCAACACGTGTGTAAGTAAGGAATGACCGATCTACCCCCTCGGGACGTCATCAAAGCTATAGACCAACTTTTATATCAAGTCTTCTAACATCACATTGCTGCATGCGTTGATACTATTATGCCACATGCTCATAACTTGTCAATTTGTTATAATATCAGAAACCTGGCACTATTTAGAAGAATTAAAAGCTTTCTTTTCTGTTTCTCATTCTTACAATACTTCTACATTCTGAATTATGCCCTTCGTGTACTTCAGTTAGGA
Source organism: Rhyacophila brunnea (assembly GCF_057557595.1). Taxonomy (NCBI): domain Eukaryota; kingdom Metazoa; phylum Arthropoda; class Insecta; order Trichoptera; family Rhyacophilidae; genus Rhyacophila; species Rhyacophila brunnea. Next base: position 7,945,897 of record NW_028232904.1, on the reverse strand, counting down.
TTTAGGCATTTTAATGTAAAACTCCATGAGATATCCAACACACACTAAATTATGTAAGTGGATAATGTAATAGTGGGGAAAATAAATGCTAGGAGAGGGTTTTAGTTCCAGAAAAAAAACCGTGGTGACGATATTATAGAAGTCGCACAAAGTAATTTTGAAACTAGTTTCCAAGCTGAGATATCTGCTGTTATTTATCACATAATATCATTATATTCATGGACTGGATACATCACTATTTTGAGCCTTTATTAGTTTAGAATTTGGATTAAATCACTAAGTAATTAATTCATAAAATAATATAAATTAATAATAACTTTACAGAACATAATATTACTATGTTGTGATAATAACATGACGTATTCAGTGGAGTTCTATTCTCTTTCGGATATCGCACTTGGGACACAAAAGATAGTTATATGAATTATTAAACTTATCTACAAATCATAATATAAATAGTTACATAATTCTGTTATGATATTGTAATTATACACAAATAATAATACACAAAACAATATATTATTATGATATAGTCAGAGGCGGCGCGCAAATGTTTACTGTGGACACGTTACATAATATTGAAGTTTGTCTTGTTCGGTGTTCACGCACGCATGCACTGGTAAACGGACCATACACTTTTGGATGGATGATATGAGGTTGATGAGTGATGATGATAAGTTCAGGATTCATGATATAGACGCGACGTTCACTCAAACCGTATCAAATTTAGCGTAATATGGTCGAACAGATACGTTTTGAGTTAAATTTTGAATTACTCTATATAACGCGGTGCAGCAACACACACCCGTGGTCTCTTGAAGTGAGAACTTTGTATGTGGCGACGGTTAAGTTATAACAAACTTGCCCACGTCCGCTTGCTGCATATCACTTGAGCTAACTGCCTTATTCGCAATCACGGTCGTATTATGACCAGTAATTGTCATCGTCTGGTCTTGTGACAATAATAATAAGGAGATTTGAGTAGGTGGGGACTAAGGATGACTGCGACCACAATTTGTCCCAACCAGTGGTGGTTTCCATGATGTGAAGAAGGCATTATGGCGGCCCTAATACAATTTAATTACAAGATAAAAATAACTTTTTACATACAACGTTTTTAAATTTTCTGTTGAATCATATAAACTTGAATTGACTAGCTTAAACGATCAAAAAAAAATTTTACTTGATAGAAATAATACTGAAATGTCATTTTGACATGTCATATTGATTTCCATAGTAACGCACGTATATATTAATAATTTAGTTGCTAGGACCCCAGACCCCTAGCAATCAATAATTGTGTCGAAATAACTTTTCATACAAAACAGAATTAACTGAAAATGAATTCAATTCTACGTAAAGATGGCTAAAAGTATTTAAAAAATGCATTGGCATCGTGTTCTGATATATTCTAAAAGTTGTCTTACTCACCTGAGATCATTATTCTTGACGGACCAATTAATACGCTCTCATCAAACCGTGTGCTTGTAAATACATATAACCTGTAAAACATTCAAGACGTCATTTACGTGCACTGGTTTTTGACCGTCAATAACTATTACCGCGCACAGGGTGACTCAATAAATAGTAACCCGCGAGAGTGGTTGTGCAAACAAACCAGACCACGCATCAGCATCATAAAATATCAGTGCCTGATATCCTTGATATAACCCCCTCTGTATTTGAATCATTCCGTTTAATACAGTCCACTAAAAAGCGCCGCCAATATTTATACATAATTGCAACAAACCTATATTGCGTACTGTAAATATATTTGACAATCAGCGTAGGATTATGAATCTTTGAGCGACTAGAGGATAGATTTAAAAATAAGTAAAATAAAACCACGATTTCAATATAGGTTATACTAAATTTCTTAGCAGAGAAAAAATCCAATAAAACGACACGTTTGATATTAGTGAATTGTTATGTACGTTTATGTGAAATGTATTCATTCTTTATATTACAGAAATATAAAAAAACGAGACAATTTGCTACGTGCTATCCGGAGATTCTTCAAATCTTGAAATGAGAACTTGTTGATCAATAACAAAGAATATAAGTGAAGTTGTGTAATGATATATTATTAGACTGACATAGTCTCAACACAGCCATCTCGAAGCTGGAAAGTTTTTCATGTATGGTTTCCTTCCATTTTCTGACTGCTGGCATTACCATGTTTACCGGGTTAAAGGCTTATTTTTAATTGGAGTTTTATTGGTATCAGTAAACAAAAGGTTAGAGATGTCTGTCTGCACACTAAGCATTAGATGGAGCATAATAAAATACCTCGGGGGTCGTTTATATAAAAACTGGACCAAAGACCATTAGATTAGGATAAGGACTGTGATGGCAAGAAACCCTTTTGAAATTAAACATCTTCTCTGCAATTAAAACATACTGTCTGACAAGAAGATCCTATGCAATAACCGGAAGTCTTAACACAGTCTTAACACGTTGACAAGAAGATCTCATTCGACAGTGGCTTTGGACATTCGATTGAGGGAGATCAGATGCTACACCATACCCGTTAGTGATTTGTAAAGTTGAAGCCTGGACTTTAAAGGAACGGTCATTAACAAGACTGGAAGCTTTCAAGGTGTGACTGCATAGTGTGTACAATGAAGATATATTTCCAATGAGGATGTTTTAAAACGAGTCAATTAGACAAGATAAATTTGGCAGGTCTCGTATCCCCTCTGCACCTTGCTGATCTTGCTGGTAGAAGGTTGCTCAGGCGTTCTGGTTGTAGAGGGACAAGACCGATGTAGGAGGGGACCAGGTGTTAAGAGGAGAAGTTGAAATTTGGTGGTTGCTCCGATGGATGGGAGATTTGCAGCGTAAACACTCCGTACAAGAGTACGTTACAAGAGTTATGTGACAATACGTATGATACTGTTACGAGGCCCGAGACTCGATAGATGAAATACTGTCAGTGGCATTTTTAATCAACTGTGATCCGCTATTTATCGATGTGCTCATAATCGAGATAATATCTTAAACAACATATTTAGTAAATAACTATTAAAATTGAGTCATCTATTTTATATCGACTTTGCGATAATTCTACATGATTGACTACATAGTAAAATTGATATTAAGGAAATTGGTCAGCTATTTTATTGAGTCTGCAATAATTGGGCACTGACTATACGGAAAATGGATATTAAGGAAGTCATAATTTCGGTCAGCTATTTTTTAATATGTATCTATACGCTGACATGGCTTTAGTTGTTAATCCTCATAGAACTAATTATACCTAGTGTGCCATATCAGTGGATACCAGAAAACCTGGACTGGAATGAGGCTATAAAAGAAATGTGCCAAAGCATGTGAATAGATTTTCACCATAGGGCATCATTAGAAAAAGGGAAACGGAGTAAGTTATTCTACCATAACCACGGTTGGTGCCCTGGCTTGTAGAATCTCCTTTGGAGAGGAACGACCTTCAGTTAATACTGAGGCTAATAACAGGGCACACAATGGGTAAAAGATTTGATGTTCTCATGGGAAGAAGCGATTCGCAGCTCTGTGATGAATGTGATATTTTAGAGGACATTGTACATATAGCAGTACAATGCTCTAAATATGAACGTCACAGAGTACAGCTGCAAATTGCGGATATCTATGAGAATGTTGACGAATTGAAAGGTGCCCTGGCGTTGAGTAAGATGGAAGAGATTGGAAAAATTGTAAAGTTCTTTAACAGAATGGGAGTGAGGACCTGATCGGCGGATGCCCTTCTAGAAGAGAAGAGGCGATATAACAGCGAGTCGCAGTCAAAGCTTCGGTAAAATCACAAAAAAAAAAAAATATACCTACCTAATATCATGCACAGAAAACTCCGTAACTATGTAATTGGCATCAAGGCTTTGGGTATCCGATACCATTGACTCATTCTAGAGAGCAGTGGCGAAGGGTGACTTTTGAAAACAGGTAGGCCGTGGAGAAAGCACACTTGTTAGATGTATTTACGGGAAATAAGAAGATAATCTGACATAACTACTGATGAATAGGTAGGTACACAAAAACCGATGAAATTTAAAAAGCTCACTGATGGTATAAAATTAAGCAACTAATTTGAATTATGTATTTTCTTAAATATAAACACAAGATAAGCTCAAAATATATCGAAAATATCCGTTGTTGTGAATCTGTTCCATAACAATTTATAATTTAACCCGTAAACTAGACATTTTAAAATACTTCCATATTTAAAACACAGACTTAGATACAATATCAGATTTCAACTTACATATTGGCTGAATAAATTGTCTTAGTCTATGAATAAACTAACTGACAAATAAAAATCACGAGATAAATTATTTATTATTTTTAACAACAATCAATATTTATATGTGATTGAATCCCTAGAAATTATTTTTTTAAATTATCTTTTAAATTATTTTGAATAAATTTGCACTTACATAAAATGCAAGGGCTCCTTAAATAGCTTACCAATTTATATGGGCCGCCGCAGACGTCTTGAAATTATGAGAAACAAACTTTATATAAAAAAAGTTTTCGATTCACGCGAACGTAATCCATACAATATGTGAAGCGAAACGAGATGTCGCTTATTTTTTTAAACCTTCGAGACATGCCATAAATAGTGCTTATTTAAATAGTGCTTATTTAAATAGTGCTTATTTAAATAGTGGAAAAGATCGTTAAATTATTATGACAATTATACGATAGATGTCGTTGGGCATATTGAATATATTATTATGTAATTGTATTATTTAATATGTCAATATTAAATTAAAAAATATTTTTCTTAAGAAGGTAGGCTTTAAATAATCGCCTATTATGGAGTCTTCGCCACTGCTAGAGAGGTACTGCCAGTTGGACAGCACTAATACAAGAAAAATGAATAGACTAATACCTACCTCTGTCTTTCTATTTTTTTCAAACCGCAACATTGCACGCAAAAGCGGATTAAAAAAAAAGAGCTTCTAATAATACCATCAATAATTAAGATAAGTACGCCACTGTAGAAAACTATTTTTAGTAAGTAGTTATAGTTTGTAGTTTGCTATGCAGCCATAGGATCGCTAGAAATGTGTGTGTGTCTATTTTGAGCTAACTTACCTTTTGGTGAATTTCATATCTGTTGCGTATATAATATTTAGGTATGCGATTTTTCTATCCGTGAGGCATGTGAGAACCTCACAAAGGTATGCTATAGAAATACCTGTTCGGCGTAGCGTACTACAGGTACAGGTAAACATGGAACTGGCTAAATGCGTCACATTTTAAAAGAGCGGCAATTTCACAAAAAAAAATAATGAAAATGTAGCTTTCGAAATTGATTCTCACACTCTAGTCTATATATTCACAACGAGCTCGCATATGATTTTTTCTCTCTCCTGCGACGCTGATTTCTTGTGATTTATACATATACTTACATAATTGAGGTGGCAGTAAAAATAGAACAAATTATTTTTAACTATTACAAACATTTCAATTTTTTAACAATCCATTAGAAGCAAATAACTGAACACAAAAAAGAATTTTAAAAATATTTTTTTGAAACATCTTCATAATACATAATTTTGAACACACTTCTGAGAAAATATATTATAACCAATAGAAAAAATCTTTTTCAAAAAAGTAAGAAAAGGGATTCAAACCTACATCTCTCGGGTATCGCGCCCACGCACATATACCACTATGCTAAATGAGTCATACTTAATTGTGACAAATTTTAGCTAATGGCTTTTAATACTCACTGAATCGCTTTCCAAATTTAGCTACTATTAGCGATCGGCTTTTGTATTTTAAATCAAAGTAGTTATTACTTTTAATTACTAACATACGTCACGGATCACTCCAAGATTTTTGTTGTAACTTACTCGAACTTGTTAAAAAAAATTAATTAACTACCTATTTTTTATTCAACGAATAATTCACAAGATGAATAAAAAAATAGTTAATTAAACCTTCATAATAACTCATATCTGCCTAATCTTAACGTCTGATGATTTCAATTTAAATTAATTTTTTCAGCACGTCCCGTGCTTCAGCGAAAATAACGAGATTAAAGCGGTCAAACAACGGCCGATATAACCACTTTTAGCAGGTAGCATATTGTAATCTCGAGCCCCTTTTCAATTTCATAATCATGTATAATGTATAATGTACCATATAAATGTGTTTTATCGAATATGTAAATTGGTGGCGCTTTTAGCAGTGGACTGTACTTTGAAGGTGATGCTGGTTGGTGGATCACGGATCGAGGGGGGAAGGGGGGAGTTACACAGGATGCCAGACACTGACCTTTATATTGAGAGGGCGTGCTGGGGCAGGTTCAGTGTTCACGCACTCTCGCACTGGTAAACGAATTGTACACTTTTGACGGATGATATATGAGGTGTATGAATGATGATGATAAGTTCAATATGGATGATACACGTGACGTTCGCTCAAACCGTACCAGATTTAGCGCAGTGAAACTCAAACAGGTGCATTGTGTCTGTAGTATGTAGTCATTGCAGTATGTAGTTAATGCGGCCTCGTTCGTATCGGTATCATATTTAGTGCGATAGCTTTATCAAACCTACGCGATTGGCTGTCTTGGAGTAAATAAACTTAACTTCCATCACGGTCGATCGTGACCCGTGACTGGTGGTATTGTGACAATAATTGGGGATTTGAGGTTGGTGGAAGGAAAAGATGAATGCGAAATACAACCATAAATTATTAATAAAAGACTTCTAATTATTCGGTAAGTATAAATACGCAAAAAAAAGGAAGTACATATCTTAATAAAGTAGTTTATTAAACGTTGGGAATAATTTAATATCAATAATAATGGATATATATATATTGTGTTATCCTCTGACACACGTAATTTAAATAATGATTATTTAGTTTTACTACCGATTTTTTAATATTATTACTTGCTCAAACATTATTTTTACCTTGCACATTGAATACTTACCAATGATTAAAAACTCTGACACTTGAAATTTAAAAACTTTTCAAAATTATTGTATATTAATACTTACTGCAAAAATACACGTCTTATTAAAATAAATGTGTTATATTGAATCAGATCGTAAATGAAGTATCTATTATCAATTACCTACTACTCTACCTTCTTAAAACAAAATCATAACGGGTACCATAAGTCCAAGTGTGACAATTTAATAATATAACTATTGTAAAGTATACCATATGGATATACTAATGACGTGTCAATTATCAAGTAAGCCACTCTTATGCCACTAGATTTTAAACTACACATATATTATAATATATTACAAAACAAAGAAATTTATATACCATTAAAAAAAACAGAATAACAATAGGGCAAAGTATATTTTAAATAACACTGTTCCAACATTTTCTTTAACATCCAAAACAAATTTTTTTTATAGCTTGCTTTGTAAGTAGTTTCCATCTACATAATATATATTGACACATGCTCGAAACATGCGTCGATATATTATATTATTGTTATATTCATTTTTTTATCGCATACTTTGAGTGAAAGAAAAATGTCGATCAAAATGTCATCATTTATCAAATTTCATTTTTTTCTTCTTTATATTATAATGTAAAACGTTTACCTGAGTATATTGAAAAGCCAACAGTGTCAGGGAAACAATGAAAAATATTCTTTACAGGGGTTGACAAAAGTTCACACGAGCATTGTCTTAATAATCCGTAATAATAGGTTCACTACTGTGCAAATTTTACTTAGTTGACGACACCTGTAGATGCGTTTGGAATAAAACAAATTACTTTAAAAATATTAAATATGTATAGAGTGATGAAAATTTTTAAACACTTGCTAAATCAACATGTTTCTCCTGTCATCGTGAACATTTTCACATCAAATTTATTTTAAAAATATACATGAACAGATAGATTATGACATGCATGACGTTGACAACAAGTTGCTAGTTATCTTTCTTATGGCTTGGCGTAGTTATTGCTATACCGGTATTTCAAAACCGATATCCCAATATTTTTGAATACCCAAATATCGATGTTAAAAATCAGACAATAGCGATATATTCGGTATTGAAAGTTTAAACAAAATGACATTAATGTTTAAAAGGTTTCACACGACTGCAATTTCTTTGTTGGCTTACGCGATGTCTAGTTTACTTCCGTTGTCCTTCGATGTCATAATATGTCACATACATTTGCATTATAGGTAATTATTTTATTGATTTAAGTGTAAAAAGTGCAATAAACTAATAAAAAAACAGATGAAATTATGTCATCTCCCTCCATTTACGAAAGTGGAAAGATGCTGTAACTTTTATTTTTGTATGGTTTTTCATCTGGATTCGGGACTTGGAGGTGGACAAATAACACACCGGAATTGTGGTCAGAAACGACGAGATTTATTTGCGTTAATAATATCTACTAATGGTTACATTTTTATAATTTCATTTATGCGTAGCGCGAGTTAATAATATTTACTCTTTGAGTGTCTGCAGCATTCTATCGCGCCAAAAAAAAAACGGCCGCTTACGAAACGGTACCAATGCGACGTTGCCAATATTAAATTTTGGCGCCAAACATGTACAACGTAGCCGGTTTATTATTATTTATTTTCGTGATCAACCCTTACTATTTGTCGGCTTGATACCGATTCGGGCTTCTCCAGATCCACAGAGACATCACCAAATAGGGATCATTTGTGAGTGTAACAATTACCAGTGGGTCACATACATGTTATCGAAGAACACTTCATAATATAAATTTATTGAAAGATCATTCGAAGAATAAAGTGCCAATAGTTCAACTACTGTGTATTTGTAAACATCGGTATTACTATCACATCTTCCTTTTTCTATTTTAAAGGTTTACGTTATATACCTTTGCACCTATTTATATAGATTGATATTATTTAATGTTCTCTCGCTCGTGGTTATTTTACCCGATTGTCATGTAAGATGGTTTAAACTATAAATAATTACAAGATAAAAAGAACTTTTTATTTATTTACAACTTTTTTAAATTTATGCTCAAATTTGTAATTGATATGAAGTAAATAAAAAAACGAACAAATATAGAATACTGAAATGTAATTTTGATTTCCATAGTAACGCACGTATATAATATTAAGGCTATACCTCAGTTGAGGCATGGTCTAAAAAGATCGTGGCTAGGCGATGCGCGGATTGCAGGTCGCGGGTCTAAATGACGCATACCGACCGAAATATAATTTGTCATATAAATCCAACATGCGTCCATTTAATGCTCTGTTTATTGTTCTATTAGTAGCAATAATAATATATTCATTGACATATTTTATTTTTAAAGTAAATGGGTAACGTTTTTAGTCATCTTTACACGATTTAAGAATTAATACCCCCGTCGCCATCACGAAACAAAATGACGTATTGACACCTCAACGTTCACTCTCAGACTGCCAGCGAGCCCAAAATTTCGTCGCGCCTATAGTTGAAAATTATTTTCCGTTTCACTGAAGTATCGCCTTAATAATTTAGTTGCTAGGACCACCCAACCAATAATAGTGGATTGGATTACGGATTTCTTCCGAAATAACTTTTCATACAAAACAGAATTAACTGAAAATGAATTCAATTCTACTTAAAGATGGCTAAAGTAAAGAATGCGTTGGCATCGTGTTCTGATATATTCTAAAAGTTTCAAATGTCTAGCTAGTCGGGAATTTAGTTAAAAATCGATTGCAAGATTTGTACTGGATAAACAACCACCGTACAAATAAGAATACTAGCTAATAAAAACGTTGTAAAATGGTTAATGCATCCCTTTCAAAATCGCAATGAAAACATATTATATTACAACTGAAGGTAGATGCTTTTTACATTGTCATCACTATATTCTTATGGGTCAATGGGGTGCCGGGTCAATAAAATGGTCGATCCAAATCCTTCCTTCGATCGACATGCCTGATATAATAATTATTATGTAACATAAACACTTAACAAACCTTGTATATCAGAAAGGCGTGAGTAAATATTAAAACTTGTACGAAGTTTAGAAACCCTTGTATGATATTATATTTACAAATTGTATTATACTGTAAATCTAATATCGTATGTCATTTAGTATCAGATCGATTATTATTGTCAAAAGCTAGTGTTGAACCGTCATAACTGTCATATGTTTGAAGTATCCAGTGATCGATATAAGATAATATCACGTTTTTAGTGAAGTAATACACAATAATACTAAGTTTCCAAAACTTGTGAATAATATTTTGAATACATTTGTGATATTATCTGTATAGTGGCGCACTTAAGTTGGTGTCTGCCCGACGCACTGATTGATTTTGAGGCCCCCACGATAAAAATAAATAAAAACCATAAATTCCAAGTTATTTTATTTGCATAAAATGTTGTCTAATTTGCATTGCTTTTTCAAAAAGGGTTTTAATCATCATGTTTAATTGATTTCAGTTTTCATTCTGTCATAACATAACATAGGTATCTGACAAAAGTGGAAAGGCAAAACTTACCTGTTTTTTTCAGGAATTATTTAGAAATGAAAATAACTTGCTCAAACTCTAGTGCGCGACGACTTAAAATAAAAACAAAACTCTTATAATACTAAACTAAGATTTAAGATTAAGTATCATTTAATAACTATTATATAACTTATATGACTAAATTTATGTATAGTTTAATGGCATAATTTTATATATTTTATAGTTAAACGAACATTTTTTGACTATTATCTACTATGGCTTGGATTAGGCAGGGTTTAATTGAAATTTAAAAACACTATCTACAGTCTACACACTATCTTAGTTTAATGAAAACAAATAAGACGAATGACTGACAATGTTTATTTTGCAATATTTATATCGGATCTTAGCAACCTACCTAGAGTTGGGTATTTTCCGATAAAATCTCAATCTGAGATTCGGGATTTCCAGAAAAGAATTCTCTAGATATCGCGAGAATTAAAAAAAAAACCTGTAAAAATCCTAAAATCAGTGTAAAAATAGACAAATTCCAAAAAAAAAATGTTTTTTTTTTTATATTTTAGTAAGAAGACGAACAAAATAGAAGTAGAAAAACGAAAATAATTCAAAACATTTCCTACTTATTAAAATAATGACTGACACAAAATTCCCTGATGTTGAAAAATTGCGCTCATTTTGAGTCGACTTTGGCTTAATTGTGTTAGATGCCCCGATCAGTCTTTGAACGTTTTGTTTCTGTCCACTTCAATTAATATTTGATAATAAAGAAATCCCGAATCCCGAAAAAAGATTCTCGAGATCCGGGATTTCCCGAAATGTTAAAAAATTCAATTCTCGAGATTCGGGATGAAAAATCTAGAAAAATTTATCGGGAGTGTCCGTCGGGAAATTCCCGAAACCCAACTCTAAACCTACCTCCATCCTGATATTCAATAATGCAAAAATCGTATTTTTGACAAAATGTCACTTACAAGGTGTCGTTTCTTAACCATCGGTATAGCGATTTGTGACATTCTGTCCGTTCGGCTTTAATTGTGTGTATATAACGAATGATATAGAATTGGTTTAATATTTATATACTCCGACAATAGGACACATAACGCCATCAAATTTATAACTGCTCGTAATAGAAAATTCACTCAGTAATTGGCACTTTTATATTTTGGTCCATTGATACCCAGAATTCTACTCTACATTAGACATGTCCATTATCCAACATTAAGTAGACTTTGGTCTAATATCTATAATCAAAACTGACAATAATCTATCATATCACACTCTGCCATCATCATTCTTCTACTTGAACAAACGCATTATATTTGACTGAAGGTACTGAGCTGTCACAAAATTAAACAACATTTTATCTTTTCGTCGCTATAGGATTGGTTTGCCGAATATCCGTTTTTGTCGAAATCGACCTTTTAATGCAGAATATTTTTTGTATCTGTGAACCAGAACCATCCTATTATTTAAATTACTTAGTAATGGTAATGAATACATCATTCATATGCTGTAAAAGCAACAATTTGAATATCTCCATGTATTTAAATATAGGATTATGAAATTTGTTTTTCATCTCCTGAACATTTGGTCTATTCTGCAAACCAATCTACAGCGATGTTTTGTCATCACAAAGAAATATTCAATTTACCATTCGTCGTGAAAATTATATGTTTTGGTCAAATTTTGGTCACTTTTCGGCAAAGTGCAGAGCCTAATGCGCAACGGTAAGGGGCGCTACATCTCAGTATAAAGCGCGGAGATTCATATATTCTCTTTATGTTGCTCCTGCGGCTGGCCGTGAATGACACATTATATATCAAGTGAAACTAATAGGTCACGTGGGATCCCTCATAAAAACGTCTGTCACGTACGCTGATTAAAGAAATAAACATAGGAATGGGTTATTCTTCCTCTTTTTAATTTCAATGAGATCATAGGCATTCAAACGAAAGTTCATTAATATCACATTTTTCCTACTCTCACGAGGTATGGTTTGGAATTGTGATATCCTAAAGAATTTTTAATTTATTTACCCTCGTCAATTACCTACATGTTACCCCTTATGAGTCAGCACTATCAGGCCTATCAACCGCCATTAGTGAGGTTACGAGACTAATCAATGCGCTCTCCAGACACACGCATTTTCAGTGATGTGCTGTGCATTTAGTTTTTTAAAATTTTATTGTATACTCAATTTTTTTTTTCGACTAAAATCCTTTCCCGTGATCGACACATTTGGACATGTCTGTAATATGGACATCAGTGGCAAAAGCTTCATTCTACACTATTTTTAAACCCTACCTATTTAAGAAAAATAGTGTTTAACTGCCTATTAACGTATTTAAATAATAATATAATTTACCAACGTCATCAGTATGTATCATAAATTGATTATCGGCTTGCCAAACCAGACGCCTCCAGTTAATGTCACTAATACAATGACAAAAAAGCTTTAATTAATTTGGAATATTTCACGCATACTACACATACATACGATTACATACGTACTGTAAGAAAAAAAACAATGTCTTAACCAGTGTCATACTATCACGTGCTCTGAGGATGTAGGGTTTTTAGCCAAACGTGTTTACAGAGATGTAATTGTTATATACTTATATTAAATCCATTCGAGGCCAAATGATTTCTTGGTTTAGACGCTGAGCTTTCGAAACTGTAGAATATTCTAGCCGGAGTTCGAAGTTACTTTTATTAAATATATATTTTAGTGTCTGTTGTCTTTAGTAAGATAAAATAAAATGTTTTTTATTCGGTAAAATACTAACTAATAAGACTAACAAAATTCAGAGTCCTGTAAATTTTACTATCCTAGTACTTGTTACAATTACCTACCATAGGCTAGCTACCCTCAACCACCACACAACATTAGTTTCAAATATAAATCATTATATAATCAAAACTAATAAATTTTACCTTATTCTAACATAGAATTTGATTCACTATAAATCTACTACCAATATAGTATGAGATTCGGAAATGTGTGATATCAAATTGAACGCGCATGGTGGACATTACTATGGAGATTTGATTTTAATCTCTTTGAAGTTTGTCCCATATAAAATGAGATACAACAGATCAAATATAATATGATCTGGATAAAAGTAGCGATGCTGAACCAATGGCACAATAACTAATAATAGATTTAATATAATACTTAATAATAATAAAGTTATCACAATTGAATGCTTACTCAGTGAAGTCCCGTGGGGGTAGGCAGATTGAGCGTCCTTGGGGACGGCAGTTACTCGAAGGACGGCAAATCGATGAGAATCGTTTGGTATATAATATAGAAATAGTTACCTAAATTCAGCTCACTGGTCGGAAACAAAATGTATTAATTTATATAAAAGGTAACACGTCCGACGTCCTTGGTGAGCAGAAAAAAACACATGCACAGATGATAAAAAATACTGTATACAAAAATGGGGCGGCATTTTGGCGCTGTCCAGGGGCGGCATTTTGTCTAGGGACGTCACTGCATATTACTATATTGTGCTATTCTCGTGTGTGATGTAATAAATCCTACACACATTAGTAATGTAACAGTTGATTATCTGAATTGTTCGTATATTTTGTATATTCATTTACTCATATGAAGACAGATTGTATATAATTACACATTATATAATAATATTATAACATTTCGTCTCGCGTATGTTTAAAAATCAACGCGAAGAAAACCAACGTTTTGTGAAATAGCACCTGTCCTGCGCATCTATTATATACACAATACTGCTTTCTGCCGCTGCGGCAGCTATCTAGGGTAGGTTTTATCGAAGTATTGGCACGTATTGTAATAATTACAATAAGTTAGCCATAACTGTCTATATCTCTCTAAAATTTACCACAGCCAAAAGAGGTGCTGTTAAAACATAGCACTTATTGTAACATATACAACTGTTTTTGAATAGGCATCTAGCTTTTGAAATTTTCACCTGGAATATAGCGTTAAATCTAGCATTTTTAGACATCGCAAATAGCCTAATACTTAAAATACTTAAAAAAAACTCTAACACTACACCAGAATTTTGAAAATTAACCGGATAGTCTTTTGTACTCAATATCTTTATTTTTATTCTCCAAGATGTACGTAGTTGTTAACTCACTTGATTTGAGAGCCTTTGATTAGGATCGTTTTTGGTTCAGCAAAGTGGTTTTTCATTACTTTTCTCTTCGTAACATTTATTATCAACCCTACTTTGCGGCTATCATTTGCCAGTTCCTGCATTGCTGTTCTGGATGTCATCTGCATCATTCGCAAAGACAACAATATCGCCTACAAAGCGCAGGTCGCTTCACTGTTCCCCCAATCAAGTGGTAAATAATTTGGGTAATATCGTGTCGCCTTATCGGACACCTTTGCTAATAGGAATATGGAAAATAATCAATATAAACAGCAATCATACCACTCAGCATCACATGGGTGATACACTTTAATAGTTGTGTTTTGTTGTCAAAAAAAACAATAGAGCGATAATAATCGTCAACATTTCCTCAATCATAACTAGATCAGTAGGGTATGTTATGATTTATTAATTGCGACAATGTCTCTTGTAATATATGGACTGTATTAGCATAAATAAGAAGGACAATACACAAATCCTCACTCACTCATCGAGTCCATCACGCGATGCACCACTATCATCACGAGTCCGTCAAATGACGTAGTAAACCCACATTCTACTCGAATCAAGTCGCTTAGTTCATTAAAACATAATCAATCTCTCGATTACATCGCAACAACGACTTTTATCTCATCTAGCTCATTTACCGTGAAATATGTATTATCATCATCATCAGGGGCGCGACAACCCGGTGTGGGTCCTGGCCTCCTCCAACAGCTCCCTCTACCTGTCCATATCCAGTGTGGCCGCTTTCCAATTCGGTACCCCCAGAATACGGCAGTCACTGGCAGCTCCATCCAACCAGCGAATCTTTGGCCTGCCTCTTCTTCTACGCCCTATTGGATTGCTAAACATCACTCTCTTTGCCGGTTCATTGTCATTCATACGGTGCACATTACCTAGCTATTGCAGTCTCCCAATCTTAATTGATTGAACTGCGCTGCAATCTTCGTACAGCCCGTAGAGCTCAGCATTATAAATCTTCTCCTCCAATTGGTTCCGTCCCTGGTCGTTCCATATATACGGCGGAGAATTTTTATTTCAAAAATGTTCAGGGCTTGTTCATTTCGCAGAGTTAATGTTCAGGTTTCCGATGCGTATGTGAGCACTGGCTTTACAAGTGTCTTGTAAAGAGTGCTTTTAGTTCGGCGAGATAGTATGCGGGACTTAAAATGACTTAACAGGCCAAAGTAGCATTTATTCGCAGACATGATTCTCTTGTTGATTTCTTCTGTAACATCATTATGTCGAGTAATTAGAGTAACTTCTATAATAGGTATTATAGAAGGTTTTAATTAACTTTTTCGATAGCAGGCGTTTCTGCTAGTGATATTATTATTTTTAATTTCCTAACTATGACTAGCAAGACAAGACAAGTGTGTACCTTGTATGACTTTTCATGTGTGTACATACGATTACACTTTTCAGTTACCTATACTTCGTTTACCTCTCTCTGATAAGTAGTCTTCGCCACAAGTACATAAAAGGTTAAGCATTACTATTGCCTCAAAGGCTTATGTCTTATATTTTATGCCTTCGACCGCGTCAAAGCCAGCCGAAAATAGTTCAAATCTCACGTATTTCGTCACAATTTTAATATTTTCCCACCAATCCTATTTGAGAGAATTTTTTGAATACGTAGCTGTAAAAAATAATCTCGTAGTCCTGCCATAATCTTCCGGAGTGTAGATGTATCTTTCTACAGTATTTTATGCGAGAGTTGGTTGTTAATCAATCAATAATTAATCCTTCCTACTTGCAACTTTAATTCAAATATACATTATTTTATTCTGTAGTTTTTCGCACATATTGTCCGTTCTATTTCAGCCGGTGACCCCACAGAAAACCCTTGGCGACCCATCTGGTTTAGATGGTGGCCGAGCTTTTTAAGTGGACTGTAATTATTTTAAGAGAAGATGAGGAGGTCGGATCTAGGGGTGGGGGCGATGGAACAGATGATGGATGCCAGACACTGACCTTTGTGATGATGTATGATGGCTCCGTGGTCTGGTTTCAACTTTTACTCGAGTATCGGTATTGTTGTTTTGGGTCACCCGGTTCGTACACTCACGCCCTTTGTGACACAGTTGTATGGATTATATGTGAGGGTGTATGAATGATGATGATACATTACGAATGAGTCTGTATCTATTGAGTCAATCACTTAAGCGACGGAAAGCTATTAGAAGCCCGCTCACGCCCGCCATCGAGATGCAACTCAATGTTCTTTGTGACACCGTCTTTCATGACCCGTAATTGCTTATTGATTATCTGGTAACAATAACACTGGGGATTAGGAAGTGGGTGAGGAGATAAAGAATGGAATGGGAACATAAATGGCCCAACCAGATGGATATTTTTAACAGAGTTGTTGCCCCATGCCTACTTTACTTGACAATGCATTTAGTTATATACTATAGTATATATTGGTGTTCATTTTCATATGTTTGAGGTGGGTGCCATTAACCAGGATCTCTTTATGCCACACTACGACTTCTTTCACCACATAGTTATATCAATCTTAATATAACATAAAAATCATCTAAGATCTATGCTCAATATATTCGAGATTCTAGCTAGCGATCGCAATTCTTTCGACCATGTCCGATCCTATTAGGATCATATTATGGGCCTCTACAGGGGGGAGGTTTGTATTAACTGATTTTGTTTTTACGAGAATTGGATGTCAGCCACTTGCTCAACTTATTAGGTCCATACTCTGACTAATACACAAATTGAAAAACAATATGTGTACTTGCCAGACTCAGAATTTGAACTTGGGACCCACAATGCTATAGGCCGACGCTTTAGCCGCGCGGCCATCGAAATCTTTAAAATATATAAAAAAGCAGCACATAATACTATCTATTAAAATCTCTTTAAACATTATTTTGTAGCAACATTCTACCTACCTATATTTATTACGTTCACATTAAAAAATATGTACTTATTGATTATAACACTGGTGATTATTATAAATAATTTGAATACATTGATAATTTTAACTAAAGTCCTCGAAAAGGCTAGTTCATCAAGTGCAAATAAATCTGGCTGCAGAAAAGCAGGAAAAGATTCTTAAATTCAACACTTGCACAATATCATTGAACATTTTGTCACGGATTTTTTCTATTTCAAAATAATATTATGTTAATCCATCACCACAATTTTATAAATATATTTAATGGATTTTGTTTTATTTATTTAAGAATACAAAACATTGTGGACATAACAAATCTAAATTCAAGACGTACACAACATGAGATTGACATTATAACAAATATTACAATATAGAATACAATAATAATAATGACAGAAAAATAAAGTAAATTAAAACAAACTTAAGTACAATTAAACACAGAAAAATAAAATTTTGAAAACAATAAACATACAATTTTAAACATAACAATAAAGTTTCAAAAACAAAATGCAAAGTACATCACTGAAAATGTATATGTGTTTAGGGAGCGCATTTACTAATCTTGCACCACTCGCAAATGTTGCCTTATAGGCTTGACATGAGGAAACGGTTCCAATCCAGAATAAATCATGGCTGCGACCACGTAGATAATTGGAAGGCGCATGTAAATTCAAATTTACTAGGACACCAGGATTGGAAACCATCCCTCGCGCTAACAAGCAAAAGTGTTACAAGAGAAGAAGAGACCGACGAGATTCAAGAGAGTGAAAAATAAGCATGCCTTGTAGAAAGGCAGTCGGAAAATAATCATTTGACGAATTATTGAAAGGAAAATAGTTAAATGTCTTAAAATAGAGACATCGAAGAAATTTCTTCTGGACGCGTTCTAAAATAAGCTTATAGGAAACCATATTATTATTTCACCTCGATGCGGTCAATATATTTGCATTTTAGCAGCACATAACTTTTACACTCAATTTAATCGACAAAACAGTACACAGTAATGAAGAAATAATAACATTAAATTCATTTTCAAAAACGTAAACGAGTGTGCTTTTTACCGAAAATGTCAGTATTTTGGATTTTTAAAACCGGTATTTTAGTATTGATATCATTTGTACTGGAATACCGGTTTTAAAATGCCGGTATTGCAATCCCTAATCCTAGTTATTACAATCCAGATATAATTAAATAAAGATGTCACGCGGTATCGTCATGTTTCAACCCTACTTGTGACCTACAATAAATAATTCTACATTTTATATTCAAGACTATTTATATTTTGTAATATTACAATCTAGTTTGTTACAAAAATAAGTCTCAATAAATAATTAACTATGCCATAACATAATATCCTGACCTTATTTTCTATTTATATATTATATTATATAGCAAATATAATATAAGACAACGATACTTACGTGTTATTATCTTTATGGAGCGATAAAATATATAATTTTATCGACTTAGTGATGATCTTGAGAGAAATTTTCCGACCTTTTGTTTATGTTCTTTATAATGATATCTGGTTATTTTTATAGTTGATAATAATCGTTACATTCTTATTAAAGGTTATGTTGTATTGCGTTATTAGGATAATATAAATAATTACGGAAATAAATGTGATATATTTATCACATTTATCACTTTATTAAGGCAGTTAATTATCACAATAAGTTAACTGTCAAAAATGCTATATTTTAACACCCCTTCTCTTTGCTATGTTAACTTTTAGAGCGAGATAGAGTACGTCAATTACATATCGAAAATTAAGATGCGACTATTTTGGAAAATAATCTACGTCACGAGTCACGCCCGCTGCCTCAATTTCCATATCCCCGTGAGCTGTCAAATATCGAATGACGAGTACATAGTAACATGTTGATATGTTCAATGCTTGTTTGAAGCTTCAATACAAAATATCGGGGTTCGTGTAGAAAAACTATATGTACGCCAGCACGAACATACCCGAATTTGACCGAGGTAAGCAAATAATAGATGTATTCCACGCGACATGTCTACCAACTCAAATTTTCACCGTATTACGAATTTATCTATTATTGTAGATAACTGCTGATAACTCCCTTGTGTATGGAATTGCTTCCGTGTTAATTTTGACTAATTAAAATAACGGAAACGTGCTGAAGTGTTAACTGTTAAGAATAGCTGTGCAGGGGCGATTTTCATTGACGTAGATAACGCAATTGATTCATCAGAACATTTAAGGGAGCCTCGAAACAGATCAAACCGGTCATAAAGTTAACTAAAAATATTTAAAAAAAAATGCGTATCTTTTACAAATTATGTATAAGATGCCCAAAACATTATAGGATCCATTCAACCAACTTCAAACTGGCACATAACATAATCATTCAAACAGGCACGTAGTAAGTATATTGATTTGTTTGTAATAATATGATAAATATGATGTCCTATAGTTTCAAGAAACCGCTGATGTTAATTGTACGAAATGTCTATTATTGTATCGGGTATCATCCCTTTAAGCCCCTCAAGCCCTGTTCACATACGGACTTTTTTACCGGTAAAAATAGGTACCGACCTACCTAAGTGTCTGATAGTCAGAAATTTGATGCGGGTTAAAATAAATAAACTAAATATCTAGCGTATTTTCAGCACATTAAAAGCTGTTGGAGGCATCAAAAAATGCTAGTGGAACGCCACAAGCCAGATGCATTGTTTGCAAGCTATACCTACGTTAAAGTTCCCACCATCACCCTTCATATATGCACAGCCGTGGACAGGGAACTCAGAAATAATGGGAACTGAAATACACAACGGGTAAGGCAAAACAGGTAACCGACTCGAGTAAGGATGAATCCGTGTCTAGTCTAGAATACGTTTAACGTCGAATATTGAAAACTGCTCTCGGTTTATGCATTTACGCTCCATTAATGTTGGTGTATTACACACACTATTGCCCGTGCATAATGCGTGCTTCATTTTCGTAGGACACTCACACATTCAAAAGCCTGCTTCACCATGCGGTGTATTGAATATAGCCTATTGGTATTCTATTTATTATCTGTTCTGTGACCGTGGATATGCACGGCCGCTTAGCATGACGCTATGAACGTGTCTGAAAGAAGTGATTTTAAGTGCTCATTCCGTCCCGAGACGGAGCCGTACGGGAGTGATGCTGCAACCATGCACCGTAGTGCTTAAAGAAGAAAGTTAAGAAAGATCTTTTTTTTGTTTTTTGGACTGGCTCTGCTGTCCGCTGACCTTAAGCGCCCTGTGTACCCGCATACTGACCGCATACAATTGAAATGGATGAGTCTACAGAGTCGGGACTATCCCTCTCCCCATACGACGCTGCAAATTTTTCGAATGCTACAAATTTCTCGAATGCCGCAAAGTTGGCCTCGGTTGTTATCAGATCTCCATGTCCAATTGGGCCCGTGTGAGGACGGATCCTGGCAAACAGCTCCGCTCGTTCGAGTTCCATAAGCGGGCAATCCCAGAGGATGTGTTCAACATCTTGGTGGTCATGCCGGCAGGTACAACCCGGCCCATCTACTATCAAGCCAAACTCGTGGAGTCTGGCGACGAAGTTGCCATGGCCGGTGAGGAACTGGCTAATCCAGTGCGAAGGTTGGAGTACCTATCGAAAAATGCTAGATCTGACCAGTGACGTCCCGTGGGGGTAGGCAGATTGAGCATCGCTTGGGGGCGGCAGTTACTCGCAGGGCGGCAAATTGAAGAGAATCATTTGGTATAATATAGAAATAGCTAAAATTATTTTGTTTACGTATTGTATAATAATAGCATAGTAAAAATGGTGTGAAAATAATAAAGCTGTGTATTGCTAAATGGTACAAACCAAATGTGTCAGAAGTATCAACTAATTAGGACATCAAACTCTGTTGATTTGGGCAAGTGTCTAACATAATTACCTTATTTATTCGATTTTTATATCTAAATTTAATTTGGTATGTTTTAGTGGCACCTATATATTTTGTTAGTAATGTCTCCATCACAGAACAGATAATAAATAGAATACCGATATGCTATATTCAATACGCCGCATGTTGATGCCGGGTTTTGAATGTGTGAGTGTCCTACGAAAATTATGCACGCATTATGCACGTGCAATAGTGTGTGTAATACACCAATTAAATGCATAAACCGAGAGCAGTTTTTAGTATTCGACGTAAAACGTATTTTTTACACGAGTTTAACCCGGATTCTTCCTTACTCGAGTCAAGTCGAGCCTTACCCGTTATGTATTTCAGTTCCTATTATTTCTGAGTTCCTTGGTCTCCATACAACACATTTAATATATATTGAAGTTATGAAAGGATGATAAAACATACTCACTGTTTTAAAAAAATGGGACGCTATTTTGGCGCTGCCTAGGGGCGACATTTTGTCTAGGGACGTCACTGGATCTGACAAGAAAAACGCTAAATTGCCAACGCTGGTTAGATGTGGACTAAGTTTCAGGCAGAGCCGCCAGTGGTGTCACAATATATACTTATTTATTCATCAGCTCTCTGATTACCCTCAATAGTTCGTTAAGTACAAGCGATTTAGGAAAGCTTCCGAAATGCGGTGGATTGAGTATGATTGATGATAAACATATTGGGCGCCTAAATTAAATTATACCTATTAGCCGTATATACGTAATTTTTAAACAGCTGGATACATATTATAGTTACCATCTAAAACATTTATGAAGTTATGGCTAATTCATTAATCATTTCTTCAATGAAACCAAATTTCTAATCAAATAAGACGTGTAATAAATCTTCATAAATACGGGATAATAATAATTGTCCGTATTATGACGTATGAATAGATTTTGATTTCAAAATTTAATATTATTATTTATTATGGTATAGGCAGGGTTTGGATGGTTAAGCCAGTGGTCACGTACGCATCGAAAACCTGGACATTGACTCTGAGAAATTAACGAGCCCTGAACATCTTTGTAAGAATAATTCTCCGCCGTATATATGGACCGATCAGGGACGGCACCAATTGGAGGAGAAGATATAATGCTGAGCTCTACGGGTTGTACGAAGATTGCAGGGCAGTTTAATCAATTAAGATTGGGAGACTGCGATGGCTAGGTCATGATCACCATATGAATGACAATGAATCGGCAAAGAGAGTGATGTCCAGCAATCCAATAGGGCGTAGAAGAAGAGGCAGGCCAAAGATTCGCTGGTTGGGTGGAGCTGCCAGTGATTGCCGTATTCTGGGGGTACCGAATTGGAAAGTGGCCACACTGGATAGGGACAGGTGGAGGGAGCTGTTGGAGGAGGCTAGGACCCACACCGGGTTGTCGCGCCCCTGATGATGATGATAGGCAGGGTTTAATTGAATTTTAAAAACTAACCAACACCATCTGTAAATGGGTCTAGGAGGATTCGGCGCCGAGACAACTGGGCGCCACGCAATGGAATGAAATTCATGAATTATCTTCTTCTTCTTTCGACCGTGTCCGATCCTAATAGGATCATATGGGCTTCCACAGAGTAGAGGTTTGTATTGACAGATTTTGTGTTTTTACAAGAAATGGATGTCAGCCACTTGCTCAACCTATCAGGTCCATACCCTGACACACACAAATTGAAAAACAATATGTGTACTAGCCAGACCCAGTATTCGAACCTGGGACCCACGGCGTTATTAGCACGGCGGTCGTGAATAAATTATATGTACTTTTAAAATATACATTTAATATTAGTATGTTTACTTAAATTATTATATTATTATTTAATGCTCACATAAATAATGATTAATTGTGCACATGTTTAGGTTGCAACAAGAAGAGAGTTCTTTTATATATATATATAAAACCTCAGGCATGATAATTCTCAATCCGTAATAAAAAAAATATTATGTTAACAGCAAAATGAATTAAAACTACTAAATATTAGATATAAACTAATTAAAATTCTTCGTCTACTTTCTGTATAAAATCGTAACGAACGCCTATTTATTTCATTTGACAATACGGCGCCCAATTGGCCTGGCGCCCAGTTGTTCCATTTCCCTGTAAGTTGTATTCTTAGTTAAAGGAAAACAAATAAGTATGACTGACAAAGTTTAGTGCGCACTATTTATGTCAAATCTTGGCACCCTACATACACCCTTCTTCTTCTTTGCGGCGCCTCCAAGAATCCTTTTCGCTTGCTAGTCTTCTTGCTTCGTTCCAGATGAAACCAGCATCCCATAACTCCGCCGTATACACTGTATATATAGTATTTAGCAGCCTTCCAGGAGGCCGGAATCCGGTCGGCTTGAAGAACAGGCAACCCAGGTTGAGGTTCACTTCTGGCATCTGCAGCACGTGGCCAGGTCCAACGTCGCTTCTCCACTCCCATCGTGATGAGAGGCTGCTTGGTGCGTTCTCTTATCTACTCGTTGCTCCTAAATTCATACCACCGCACACCTAGTATCAGTCGCAAACATCTGTTTTCGAAGCTCAGTATACGGTTGTCCTACGCCTTCGTAAGGTGCCATTTCGCTACCGCAACGCAGCACCGTCAGAATGCAAGCGTCGAATAGGCGGCATGCGCATGGGCGAGTTCGTCCTCATGATGACAGTTTGTCAGAACGAGATTTTTCACCTGGACGCCACCAGCTTTAACATCTTGAATAGCGTACTTGTGCGCTTGTTCATTTTTATCAATTGCCATTTTTCAAAAATCCCTACTGCAGTTACTTCATACTAGCAATCATCTAGCAATCTAGTGAGACCGGGTATTCAACAATTCAAATTATTAAAACCGAAAACTATTTGCCTAGTAACCAAAAATATAACATTTTCTGTGGTCGTCATTATTTTATTACTGAGAAAATTTACCTCCACTGACTGGAACAGCTGGAAAAATGTTTTAAAACGGTAAAATGAGATAATGTGATTAATCCACCATCCCCAGGGACTTTACTATTTGAGGGTAGTCTTAGATCAAGCTTTTATTTTCTCTCTGGAATTATTTCAACGGTCACACGTATAGAAATCACAAACAAATGGATATTTTGTGATCTATTGTTTTAATCTACAGTAACTTTTGTGAGTGGCTTAGTCAAGATATACCAAATATTTAGTTAAATAGTAAAGTTAATAAACAATAGACTTCGAGAGTTTAAATTTAATGAACTAACCATTAACTAGGTATATACGTAGAGTGCATATATTATATACAAACGTTATTTAAGGCAAACTTACTTAATTATGTACATATATTCATATTATTTAATATTCTATGAGGCTTCCGCGGTTGGTTTCGTAAATCGGTGGATTATATTTAATTCCCAGTTGAATCAAATAATACCTAACTACCCTTACAGTATTAAATAGTTGTCGTATTTTAATGGTCACTTAGGCCGGTATTAGAGGATCAGAGATATTTTATAATATGTTTTATAGCATTCTTTTATAAAACACGAGACGGCGTAATACGGAAATTAGACAACTGGGCGCCAGGAAAATTGGGCACCGCATTATCGAATGAAATAAATAGACGACGGATATATAAATCTGATTTTATACAGACAGTAGACGAGGAATTTAATCAGTTTCTATCTACTACTTGGTAGTTTTATTACATTTTGCTCTTAATATAATGTTTTTAATTGTGGATTATATAAAAATAAAAGAATTCTCTTCTCGTTGGAACTTAAAAATATGCACAATTAAATCATTATTTACGTAGTCATATTTAAATTCTCACTAGGTATTAAATATATATTTTAAAACTAGTTATAATTCTTCTTTCGACCATGTCCGATCCTAATAGGATCATATGGGCCTCCACAGAGTAGAGGTTTGTATTGACAGATTTTGTTTTTTAAGAGAGATGGATGTCAGCCACTTGCTCAACATATTAGGTCCATACCCTGACACACACAAATTGAAAAACAATATCTATACTTGCCAGACCCAGGATTCAGATAATTCACGAACGACTAATTATTTTTGAATTTCATTTGATTGAGTGGCGCCCAGTTGTCCCGTTGTCGAATCTTTCTAGAACCCATAATACACTGCGTAATGTATTTAGAATTTATGCAACTTTTAAATCTACTGAATTTTTACAATAATTTTATCTGGCAACACTGCCATACACTGATTACCGTGTACTAATTTTTGAGTAAAAGTAATATCATAAAAGATAAAAAACGTAATGATATAACATACATAATTTTGAAAAACACTTTCTGAGAAAATATATTATAATTAATAGAAAAAATCTTTTTGAAAAAAGTAAGCCACCCCGGCCGGGAATCGAACCCTGCATCTCCCGGGTTCACACCCGTCGCATTAACCTCTATGCTACACAGTGACATACTAATTGCGACAAATTTTAACTATTGACCTTTTTAATACCTACTCATCAGCGTTCTTCCAAATCAAGCTACTTTTAGCAATCGGTTTTTGTTATTATTAAATCAAAGTAGATACTTATTACTTCAATCACTAACCGACGTCGTGGATTTCTCCAATATTTTTTTATGATGTAACTTACTTGAACTTGATAATAATTTATAATTAACTATTTATTTTATTCAACGAATAATTCACAAGATTTAAGAATGTACCATTCTGATTATTGAACATACATAATTGGCCAATAGTTAAAATTTGTCGCAATTAGTATGTCACTGCGTATAATGGAGGTTAATGCGACGGACGGGGCGTAAACCCGGGAGATGCAGGGTTCAATTCCCGGCCGGGGTGGCTTACTTTTTTCAAAAAGATTTTTTCTATTCGTTATAATATATTGTGAATTATTCGTTGAATAAAAGAAATAGTAATGATATGAAATTATCAAACACACAAAGAAAAGAACCAAAACTGGTGCGATACATGCAATGAATATCTCTGTACACTTAAAAGGAGAGTTTTGAACCATGTTACATCAAAGACAGTGTTTTGAGAACTGCAACTTTATATTATGACCCACTGCGTGATTATTTACACTTTGTCGTTTAGTTTAGACCACTGTAGGCAGGTAGGAAACCATGTTGCTCGTTTGTTTGAGTTTCCGGTGCAAGGAAACTGAGACAGATTTACTATTCAAGCTTTGTCAGGTATACTAATAACCAGCAGTGAAGGGTGGAGGTAGGCTTTTCAGAACTGACATAAATAGTGTACTCTAATCTTTTTAGTCATACGTATTTGTTTTCATTGAACTAATACTACAATAATTTACAGATAGTGTTGGTTAGTTTTTTGATATCAATTAAGACTTACCTTAACCAAAGCATAATAGTTTTGGTATGGTGATCTGACAAAAACAATGAATACTTTTTCAGTCACACTTATTTGTTTTCTTTGAATTAATAATACATAATTACAAAATAAAAAGAACTTTTTATATACAACATTTTTTTAATTTTCTGTTGAATTATTATGCTCAGTATGCTCAGTATGCTCAAACTTGTACTTGATAAATGAAGTAAATAAAAAACAAACAAACAAACAAACAAATATAGAATACTGAAATGTCATTTTGACATTTCATTTTGATTTCCATAGTAACGCACGTATATATTAATAATTTTGTTGCTAGGACCACCCACTTAGCAACCAATAACAGTCTTTTACTTTTTACGGATTTTTCTGAAATAACTTTCCATACAAAACTGAATTAACTGAAAATGAATTCAATTCAAATGGCTAAAAGTATTAAAAGAATGCATTGGCATCGCATTCTGATATATTCTAAAAGTTTCAAATGTCTAGCTAGTTTGGAAGTTAGTTAAAAATCGATTGCAAGATTTGTACTGGACAAACAATCACTGAACAAACAAGAATACGATCTAATAAAAACGTTGTAATAATACAGAAATGATGTTCTTTCAGCTCTGCATAAACCAAACCATTCTTTTATCTATAAAATATCTCTGGAATATGAATGTGCTTCAACCATTGATAATATTGATGAACTACTGGATGAATCATATTATGCTTCTTAAAATGACACCCGATTTTCAGCGACTCGGCCAGTATTAAAACCTACTGTTTTAATATCAGCGAACTTAACTCGATATAAGCTCACTTAATATTTGTCTCGAAAACGACCTGGCAATAATTATGAGTAAGCCCGATCTAGCTTGCATCCTACTCTCACTAATAGTCAGCGCATGACGACTTGCTCTGTCCGCTCAGACATAAATTGTTGGTAGCTTGCAAGTTTTGGGTTGCAGATACCCTTAGGGTCACTATTCCAAGAACGCAAATTTAGTTTTACAGTCAAGGCAATACGGGTGAAATTCGGGAATCCATGTTAACGGACTTAACGCATTATACCTACAAGGAAATATTATAAGACGATATTCGTAATATTTTCTTTTGTGGTACATTTTTAAAATGACACTTGTATGGGAACTCCTCATTATCAATGGCTTCAACCAATGAGCTACCTAAAAGAATCGACCCATTGTCACGCTTGCTTCAAACTAAAGAAGTTTTCATACAGAAAAATATAAATTTTCCATCAAATCACGTAATTGTATTTTGTCGATTCTGTGTTTCTCAAAATACGAGCTTACCTGTTTCAATCAAAACACAAAACTTAAATTGAAAAAGTCGGCTTTCAGGCTACGCCTTACTACGCCAGTCAAGTGCCAGGCGTCAACTAGAAGGGCACGTCGCGATGAATTCCAAACCAATTTCGCATATTTCCAAAAACAATCCAATAAACCGAAAAACACAAATCACAATACTTCTGTCAAATGTACAGAGCCTTTGCTTTGGGGTGGCTTTTTGGTATATAATTGAAAAAATAAATTAAATGTGGTAGGTAGTACAAGCGACACGTAAAAAGCTCTATAGAAAGGTTACGAGTTTTTTTTTATAATAAGAAAGTAACAAAATCTTCACACGGTTTCTTACTCGTAAAGGAAAAAATACGTTTTTATTTTTTTTAGGTTAACCTAACCTAACCTAACCCAACCTTACTTAACCTAAACAAACCAAACTAACAAATAATCCAGAATATCGGGTATTTTCAAAATGTGTTTTCCGCAGTATTCCTCATAACCGAACTGTACCCGTTTTTATTTATCAACAGTGTTATCGTACATATAAATATCGAAGAATGGCGAATATGGCGAAGGATGGAGGCAGGCCGTTAAGATCCGTCATAAATAGTTCACACTAAACTTTGTCAGGCATACATATTTGTTGTCATTGAAATAAGACTTCAATTTACAGATGGTATTGGTTAGTTTTTAAAATTCAATTAAACCCTGCGAAATCAAGCCATAAAGATAATAGTCAAAAATACCAAAATTATTCCATTAAACCACACATAACTTTGAATATTTTATAGATAAAAAAATATTTTTTATCTATTATAGTTTGGCTTAGACAGGCTTTACCTAATGATTAAAAAATGAACCAGCAATATGTGTATTGTATTCTTAATACAAAGAAAACAAATAAGTATGAATGAAAAGGTGTGTACAATTTTGTCGTATTGCCAAAAGGCCCTAAAGTATACCAAAATGATTACGGTTTGGATTTCTTTTTATTACAACATTTTTATTAGGTCGTAATTTTATTTGTCCGGTGGTTGTTTGTCCGGTACAAACCTTGCAATCGATGTTTAACTGACTCCCCGACTAGCTAGACATTTGAAACCTTTAGAATATATCAGAACACGATGCCAATGCATTTTTTAAATACTTTAGCCATATTTAAGTAGAATTGATTTCATTTTCAGTTAATTCTGTTTTCTACGAAAAGTTATTTCGGAAGAAATCCGTAATCCGATCCACTATTATTGGTTGCTAGGGTCCTAACGTCTAAATATTAATATATACGTGCATTACTATAGAAATCAATATGAGTGTCAAAATGACATTTCAGTATTATTTCTATCAAATACAATTTTTTTTGATCGTTTAAGCTAGTTAAGTCAAGTTTATATGATTCAATAGAAAATTTAAAAACGTTGTATATAAAAAGCTCTTTTTACCTTGTAATTATTAAATGGTTTGGTTTACCATCTATAAATAATTATAGTCTTAGTTCAATAGAAGAATTACGTATGACTAACAAAGTTTAATGTGCACTATTTATGGTAGATATTGACCGTGTCCGGAAACTTGTACGTATGCAGTTCGCCGTATCACAATTCACCGTGAAATGTTGTATCGGAAATATATGGCCGTATATTAAAGACCGTCCAACCTCTTTGGGTCGTATAGTACTGACGTAAAATTTATGTCTAAATAAAAAACGGTTCTTGTCGATTTACACTTTACAGGAAGCAAGCAGCAAACAAATTTTGAAAATAGCCGATATACTGGATTATTTTTTAGGTTAAGTAATATCACCCACAATGGCCGCACGGCTTAGCGTCGGCCTATAACGTCGTGGGTCCCAAGCTCGAATCCTGGGTCTGGCAAGTAGGTACACATATTGTTTTTCAATTTGTGTATGAGTCAGAGTATGGACCTACTTGGTTGAGCAAGTGGCTGACATCCAGTTCTCGTAAAAAATATAAATCTGTTAATACAAACCTCTACTTTATGGAGGCCCATATGATCTTATGGACATGGTCGAATAGATCAGGTGAGGTTAGGTGTTCATCCTTGAGTTCATGAATTTTGACAAAGCAGCGATGAAAATTGAATTAATGTTCATATTGAATCTAATAAAATTGAAGACCATCAAATAGTATACGGTCATCTCTTTCCGATAAGAAAGCTCACGGCGAACTGTGCCACGGTGAAATGTTTTACGTACAATTTACATGTTACAACCCTTCGCTACTGTCGTTGCCCGATAACGGATATATCACAGAAAGAACTAGAATATATCGAGGGTATACTGACAGAAAGCATTAATTCATTAAAACAAGTTCTGAGATAATCGCAAAAAGGACTTTAATTTTTTTTTTAAAGCGTTCTCCTACGTAGAATATTTATGATTTAAAAACAGTTTTTCTACATTATAAAGACTAACCTTTATGGCAAACACAATATACGACATGTTACAAGTCCTGTATTTTGTATACTCAAAACGCATTAGGTCATTATCATGCTTTCTATCAGAATAAAAAAATAACAATATGATTTAATAATGTTTCTATTTTTTCACCATTATATTCCATGTCTTTGAGCGTTTTACCAGGACGTAGAGCGTAAAATTGTATACATTTTGGCATTTAAAACAGAAAAACAGCAAAAACTGAAATAATGCGTTCTGTCAGTATACCCTCGATATGTATCGCTAGATTTCAAAATCAGCCAAGTCCATAATGGATGAATAGGAGAAACACAGCTTTTTGTTTTCTCAAGTACATAGTCACAAGGGTGAAAGTTTATATTATTTCGATTATGGAATACTTAAAATTAATAAGTTCCACATTTCGATAATACAGAAATGTTAGAAAGTAGTATTTCTTCAACAATTCACAAAAAAGTCAAAAATACCTAAATGTGGACTTGGCTGATTTTGAAATCTAGCGACACATATTATATTGTATCTGCTGCTATTTTCATTGTCGTATATTAGGCAGTATTACGAGAGATAAAGAAACTATGGAAGCGTAAGTAATCTCGTCGAAGTAGAAGTAGCGAAATTATTGTTGGAATCATTTTGTAAGTAAGCTTCGAAGTAATCCAATCGAAAGTAAATTGAACAGAATGTAAATGCATTCAGTTGGTTAACGCGACTGGGAAAGCCGTATTGGAAACATTAATTTACACTGCAGTGGCGTACACAATATCCTCACCGAGGCGAATAATATCGGGAGTGCTTTGCTAAAATGCAAATAACAATTTGCGATAAAAGCAATTGTTGGAAATTTAAAAAAATACATTTTTTACTTACTCTAAAGATGATATTCTAAACCTTTCTGCGAAATTTATGATATTCTTCATATCGAATATTAAAAATTACATTTAGAATTAAATACCCTCTACCAAAAATCAAATGCATTTTTTATTTGGATGTACCTATATT
This sequence comes from Rhyacophila brunnea, assembly GCF_057557595.1. Lineage (NCBI taxonomy): Eukaryota > Metazoa > Arthropoda > Insecta > Trichoptera > Rhyacophilidae > Rhyacophila > Rhyacophila brunnea. The sequence goes on along the minus strand of NW_028232904.1, from coordinate 7,914,443 downwards.
TGTGAAAAACATTTTCTATAATGAGCATTAATAAATCAAACTTTAGATCAAAATTAACAGATAACCATATCATATCTGTTTTGCGTATTCACACTACAAAATTTGAGCATAAATTGCAGGATTTAGTTTTAAACACACAATTGCATAAATCATAAATGATGAATAAAATTTAAATATAATTTTTTAGTATATTAATAAGATTAATTCTAATGTATATTTAGTAAACAATATAAATTTACAGAATGAAATAAGTAATTTTATTTATTTGCCTTATATTTTTTTAAAACAGGAAATATTGATAAAAGAAAGGGCTGCGCGCCAAATATTTTTGATTTAAAAATTCTCCCTTTGAAGGAAAAGTTTGTAAACCCCTGTTATAAACAATTTAGCAACACAAATAAATCATTTTTCCACCCCCCACCCTTACTTCACATCTATGTTAGCAAACACGATATTTTTTGAATGACGTTGCTAAAAATTAACCTGTAAAACAAAAGATATCTCTCAAACTGTTTTTAGTCTCAAATTTCATAATAAATAATATTTAAATTACAAAAAATATTAAAAGAGAAATAATTACATATTGAAATTGTTTACAATGTTGTTACTTCGCTACTTATGCGTGCCTTATGCGTGCCATATGCGCAAATACTTCTTTCAAACTGTCAACGGTGACCACCACAAATAAATGATTGAAAACTTGTGGCACCCAAAATGGAAGATTTTGAAATGGAAAATATGTGGTTACATCTGGACGACACCATGTCACACCAAGAGTTATTCCCCGATCGTATAATTTTACGTTTTCATAAAATAAATGTACGCACGTGCCACTAAGATCATCCGATTTAGGGGGCCCAGATTTATTTATGTGTGTGTGCAGATAAAATGAAAATGAGCTTGACATATCACTCGGCATGTAAACAACTACTAGACAAATCATACCGTCATACAGTGGTATCCAAGGTGCACTAAACGACCACAGGGATGTCTTAAAACTCACTATAGACGAATTTATAAACTCTGGTGGATGTAGATATTTGGCAAGAAATAACTAGGAATCGATAAGATTGGAAGAAGCTAGTGGAGGCCTTCATCCAACTGCGGCTAATTATGACATTAAAAGTCCGAATAAACCATAGAGATTGAGACAATTTAAATAAATCGAGATATTGGAGGCAGTGATGAAAAATACCATTAAATATTTACAAGATAAAAAGAACTTTTTATATACTTACAACGTTTTTAAATTTTCTGTTGAATCATATAAACTTGACTTGAGTAGCTTAAATGATCAAATAAAATTGTATTTGATAGAAATAATACTGAAATGTCATTTTGACACTCATATTGATTTCCATAGTAACGCACGTATATATTAATAATTTCCTAGCAACCAATAATAGTAGATTGGATTACGGATTTCTTCCGAAATAACTTTTCATATATAACAGAATTAACTGAAAATGAATTTAATTCTATTTAAAGATGGCTAAAAGTAATAAAAAATGCATTGGCATTGTGTTCTGATATATTCTAAACGTTTAAAATGTCTAGCTAGTCGGGAAGTTAATTAAAAATAGATTGCAAGATTTGTACCGGACAAACAACCACCGGAAAAATAAGAATGCAACCTAATAAAAACGTTGTAAAATACCCGAATTTACACAGCGACTACTTGCGGTCAAATAAACACAAATAAAAATAACTATGGTGTCTTTAATTATTGATTTTAAAATTATAGACTTAGATACTTCATCATCGCCTAATCAGATAATACATAAAAATCATCGGTATTTAATGTTATATTCATTGTATTATCATAATATTATTTCCGGTTTTATTGGCACGCCTCTGCGTTTATGCCAGATGTAAATAGTTCCGAGCGGATGTTCTTAAATAAATATTCATTGAATTGTCCAAGAAAGAGACAAATTTTAATGTCTTCGTCGAACGTCGCGATGTATATGAAGTCGAAGTGAAACAAATCCAATTGAATAGAATAATATTGTTTTATACATGAAGACAAACGATCAAGAAACAATGTGAAGACGCAACAACTGTTATCAACACAATTATACATCATCACGGCATTCATGATGAAATGCAATTAGGGACTATATTAATACTATCAACCGAAAGTACTTGATGGAATTTGAATTTATATTCTAATAGATTTAAGTTTTGTACTATTCCATTTGAGTCGTTTTTTGCGACCCGGGTTTCGCCTTTCGGCGCATCTTCAAGCACTATTTGCACTTACCAAAAGGTAAATACACACTGACAATAAATGCAATTAATTCTAACTTATATAATAAATTAATACAATAAAGTAGGTAAAAACTTTATCACCCACATATAAATTCAACAAATTATGAATAGTTGAACTGTTTGTAAAAAACCCTTATCACTAATAATACAATCAATAGGCGTATGCATCGTCAAACCCTAATAATAGATCATTGAATAATCTATTACATAAAATGTAATGTTTGTTTGTTTGTTCGTATTTTATGCGCTGCCATACCGTGCATCCTATTGCGATAAAACTTTGTCAACTTATTGCTTGCACTTGCGCGAAGGTTATAGGCTATATCTTATATATAAAAATGAATGTCTGTCTGTCTGTCCCGTATGCGTTCCTATACCATTCATCCGATTGCGATGAAACTTTGATGAGTTGTTGTGTGCACACCCGCGAAGGTTTCTAAATTAGTACAACCATCTTCTTCTTCATTATATATCTTCTTTTATTCGTATGGTTTCTATACCATTCATCCGATTGCGATGAAACCTTCGTCAGTTGTTGTGGCAATACCCGCGATGGTTTCTGATTTAGTACAACCATCTTCTTCTTCGTTTTCTCCTTCTTCATTCTATCTTTTTTTATTCGTATGGTTCGTATACCATTCATCCGATTGCAATGAAACTTTCGTCAGTTACTGTGCCAACACCCGCGAAGGTTTCTGAATTAGTACAACCATCTTCTTCTTCATCTATTCGAATGCATTCCAATACCATTCATCCGATTGCAATGAAACTTTAGTGAGTTGTTGTGCGCACGCCCGCAAAGGTTTCTGAATTAGAAAAAACCATCTTCTTCTTCTATTCGTATGCGTTCCTATACCATTCATTTGATTGCGATCAAAACTTTTATCAGTTGTTGTGCGCACACCTGCGAAGGTTTCTAAATTAGTATTATATAAAATACAAAGTTTGTTTGTTCCATCCAATTTTGAATTTTTTCACTACATATTAATACTATGTTTGCATATTTTGGATTCGATATTAATTTAGTGTTCTTTTGTTTGACCTTTACTCCTATTAGAATTATTTTCATATTACCATATTGTATTACACAGATATTTTAATATTAAAAAGATAATTACTTATTATTATTTTTTTTAAATCTAAGATAAATTTATCCACGAAGCGACCCTGTGCGAAGCCAGTACTTCAGCTTGTAATCAATAAATATTACATCCAAGAAGTCTATAATCGTTGATACTAGGAATTTAATGAAGTTAACTAATGAGATGCCGAAAATTGAAACCCGGGTCACAGAAAACGATTCAAATGGAATAGTACAAAACTTAAATCCATTAGAATTAGGGATTAATTTGAACAAAACATCCCCTTTTAATTTAGATATATAACTGCATTCAGTAACCCGTATTCAGTTACCAAAATGTGGGTTCGATATGAGTGCATGACATGGTCAATATATTATCACTGTAGTCATCACGGCATGTAACGAAAACTTTCACGGATGACGCATTTCCATCTGACGGTATCGCGAAAGTAGTTTGTTCGAATTCTAAAAGCACGACGGCACCCATATGGAACCAATGTCAAAAACGTATTCAAGTACAAAAATACCCCGAAGTTACGCGATAGTTAGGTCCGAGAAAAATCACTTAAGTCAAATTCACGTAAGTCGGAGTACAACTTTGCATATAAATACATATAAATTTTATTTATTGGGATCAAAGACTAACACAAACACTAGTTTAAAAGAAATAATTACAAGATAAAAAGAACTTTTTAAATACAACGTTTTTAAATTCTGTTGAACCATATAAACTTGACTTGACGAGCTTAAACGATCAAAAAAATTTGTACTTGACATGTCATATTGATTTCCATTGTAACGCACGTATATATTAATAATTTAGTTGCTAGGACCCCAGACCCCTAGCAACCGATAATGGTGTCGAAATAACTTTTCATACAAATCACAGTTAATTGAAATTGAATTCAATTCTACTTAAAGATGGCTAAAAGTATTTAAAAAAAATGCATTGGCATCGTGTTCTGATATATTCTAAAAGTTTCAAATATCTAGCTAGTTGGGAAGTTAGTTAAAAATCGATTGCAAGATTTGTACCGGACAAAGAACCACCGGACAAATAAGAATACGACCTAATAAAAACGTTGTAAAAAATTATCGAATTTTGCAAAGCGCTTCAATGTGTAAAAACTTTTAGTTAATTTCCTCGTAATTAGAGCGTCTTCATGGCTCAATTTGTAAATCACATTGGATGCGGGTTTGAGTCCTGCTGGTCCTCGTATTTTTGTATATATCTGTGGTGTTTTTGAATTATGTACGGTCCAATATAAGAATGTACATTTTCTAACGTGTGAATTATTAAAATTTGTTGAATAAAAAAATATTAAATGCGTAGGTATCCTACAAAGACGTAGTTATTAAATAATTTCAAGATAAAAATAACTTTTTATATACAACGTTTTTAAATTTTCTGTTGAATTATTATGCTCAATATGCTCAAACTTGTACTTAATATGAAGTAAATAAAAAACAAACAAGCAAAATAAATATAAAATACTGAAATGTCATTTTGATAACGCACGTATATATTAATAATTTAGTTGCTAGGACCCCAGATCCCTTGCAACCATAATGGTGTTTAAGTTTTTACGGATTTCTTCCGAAACTACTTAAAGATGGCTAAAAGTATTAAAAAATGCATTAGCATTAGGTTCTGATATATTCTAAAAGTTTCAAATGTCTAGCTAGTCGGAAAGTTAGTTAAAAATCGATTGCAAGATTTGTACCGGACAAATAAGAATACGAGCTAAGAAAAACGTTGTAAAATATTTAATAAAATTGCAGTTCTTTGTATATACCTATTAATGAATTAAATACGTAAAAAGTTATATCAATGTCGATGACTTCATAAAATCTATCAAATTCGCTTGATGACACAATGCTTTCTTTTTTTCATGTAGAATTTCTTCGTGGTAACTAAGTTACTATGCAGTAACTAATAATTCATTTTATTTCTTGTTTGTAGCTTTAACACGTTGTTTGTTAGAGTCCATGTTTTCTAATAAAATTAACCCCTTTTCAATTGAGCTGAGACCTTGTGGCAAGCTTACAATTTAAAAAGAAATAAATATTATTAAACAGTGTAAAGAAGAAATAAATATGTGCAGTATCACAAAAACAGTAATATGAAAAGTAAAGTAAAGTAAAATGTACGAAAACTATAAATTATAAAGCATGGAAGCACACCAAATGAGCTTAATGGCAGTGGCGAAGACTCCATACTAGGCGATTATTTAAAGCCTACCTTCTTAAGAAAAATAATTTTTATTTTCATGTTGACGTATTTATATAATCACAAATAATAATACATTCAATATGCCCAAAGACATCTATCGTATAATTGTCATAATTTTACGATCTTTTCCCATATTTCAATAAGCACCATCTATGGCATCTCTCGAAAGTTTAAAAAAAAATAGAACACACCACGTTTCGGTTCACATATTGTATAGGATTATTTTCGCGTGAATCGACGGGTTTTTCAATATGAAGTTTTTTTCTCATTATTTCAAAAATTTTTCATTATTTTTCATTATTCACAAATGTACAAGCTTTTTCGTTAGCGCTTACGTCACGAGAGCATATTTATTCAAAATAATTAATAAGAAGTTAATTAAAAAAATCATTTCTATGGGATTCAATCACATAAATATGTATTGATTGTTGTTAAAAATATAAAATAATTTATCTCGTGATTTTTATTTATTTATTAATTCACTCATTAGACAATTTAGATACCTGATATTGTGCCTACCTAAGTCTGTGTTTTAAATATAGAAGTATTTTAAAATGTCTAGTTTTCCGGGTTAAATTATAAATTGTTATGGAACATAATACTCGTATTATATACAACAACGGATATTTTCATAGATGATAGGTAATATATTTTGAGCGTATGTTATGTTTATAAATGTTTATCACAATACATAAGTAAGTAATTCAAACTAATTGCTTATTGTTATGAACTAATTATAACAAACCAATTAAGCTTTTGAAATTTCTGCGTTTTAACGTACCTATTCATCAGTAGTAATATTGGGTTATCTTCTTATTTCCCGAAAAGATATCTGACAAGCATGATTACTCCCACAGCCTACCTCTTTTAAAAAGTCACCCTATGCCACTGAAATGGACCCTATTTTAATAATTTATAAAACCACGCCCACTTATACTCATCTTCACGTAAGTGGAATATATCAACATCAACGATTTGGTTAAACTGAGGTATTGCCTTCCCAATTGGCATCACCAATGGCAGGTTAGTTCTGCTCCGTGGAAGAACAAATAACTGACGGTCCTGATTTCTAAGATAATTTTCAAGAACAAACAAGTCAATACCACCAAGAATAGCAGAGTTCTCATTTACGCCACGTATAAGTCGAAAAAATACGTAGCCAAATATTGATATCTTCTAACATTTAAGCTACAGTATGTAAGTATACCTAAGAGAAAGCCAGTTGGATAAAGCCACGTATCTGTAGCAATCATACCACTCAGCATCAAATGAGTGACACATTTTATTATGTATGTTTTGTTGTCAAAAGAAGACCATAGAGCGATAATATTTGTCAGCACTTCCTTAATCATAACTATGAGTCTAAAAAATTCGTAGCCAAATATTGATATCTTCCACCATTTAAACTACAGTATGCAAGCATACCAGTAGAAAGCCAGTTGGATAAAGCCACGGATAGTATATGTAGCAATCATACCACTCAGCATTAAATGAGTGACACATTTTATTATGTATGTTTTGTTGTCAAAAGAAGACAATAGAGCGATAATATTCATCAGCACTTCCTTAATTATAACTATAAGTCTAAAAAATACGTAGCTAAATATTGATATCTTCCACCATTTAAACTACAGTATGCAAGCATACCAGTAGAAAGCCAGTTGGATAAAGCCACGGATAGTATCTGTAGCAATCATACCACTCAGCATTAAATGAGTGACACATTTTATTATGTATGTTTTGTTGTCAAAAGAAGACAATAGAGCGATAATATTCATCAGCACTTCCTTTATCATAACTATAGTCTAAAAAATACGTAGCCAAATATTGATATCTTCCACCATTTAAACTACAGTATGTAAGCATACCAGTAGAAAGCCAGTTGCATAAAGCCACGGATAGTATCCACATAACCTCAAATAAAGGAGTCTCAAAAAATTATTTTGAGCTTGCTCCGCCATAAGGTCATATTTCAACTGAAGTGTCGGATAAAGAACCGCATAACTCCAAGTTCACGTAAGTCAGGACATTACTGTATTAGAATATCAAAAAAATAATCTATTGAAAACGTATGAATATTTTATTGTACACTGTATTGTGGCCATGACTTTGTATAATGTATATGCTACCTTTTAAAATCAGTATTGTACACCCACATGGCTCGGCGGGGCTTCTATTCCGTACAAATGAAAAAGAACATTTCACGCTTTGAATTTTCCTGCATTTTCCATTTTCCTAATTAGACCCAAGCAACCGTCACATTGTTCATGCATTTTCTACCGTATTTATTTCGCGAAGCGTTGAATGTAGGTTAACATACTTGGGCAAAAAAAAAGTTTAAATATTCTAATTGATTTTTTTTTTTGCTATTCTGTTTCAGTCATTGTTTGCGACCGTGGTTTCGGCATCTTCAGGCACTATGATTTAGTGGCGAAGAGTAGAGGTAGGCTATATCCGACATAAATAGTGCACACTAAACTTCGTCAGTCAAACGTATTTGTTTTCATTGAACTAAGGCTACAATGTGTCTAATAGTGTTTGTTAGTTTTTAAAATTCAATTAAAGCTATACTTAAGTTGAGGCATAGTCTAAAAAGATCGTAGTTAGGCGATGCGCGGATTGCGGGTCGCGGGTGCAAATGACGCATGCCGAACGAAATATAATTTGTCATATAAATCCAATATGCGTCCATTTAATGTTCTGTTTATTGTTCTATTAGTAACAATCTGACACCACCGCAGAGATCCGAGGACGTTCCTTACAGGAAGACTGTAAGTGACATTGTGTACAAGACCGCATTTGCGGCATGGCAGGCGAGGTGGACCGCCTCCCCCAAGAGGCGGCACACTTACCGTTTTTTTCCAGACGTATTCTGCAGGCACCAAACTAGAAGACTCCAACCTTCGCACTGGATTAGCCAGTTCCTCACCGGCCATGGCAACTTCGCCGCCAGACTCCACGAGTTTGGCTTGATAGTAGATGGGCCGGGTTGTACCTGCGGGCATGACCACCAAGATGTTGAACACATCCTCTGGGATTGCCCGCTTATGGAATTCAAACGAGCGGAGCTGTTTGCCAGGGTCCGTCCTCACACGGGCCCAATTGGTCATGGAGACCTGGTAGCAACCGAGGCCAACTTTGCGGCATTTGAGAAATTTGCAGCGTCGTATGGGGAGCGGGATAGTCCTGACTCTTCTGTAGACTCATCCATTTCAATTCTTGACACTCAGTATGCGGGTACACAAAGCGCTTAACGTCAGCGGACAGCAGAGCCAGTCCAAAAACAAACATTTTCTTTCTTAACTTTCTTCTTTAAGCACTACGGTGCATGGTTGCAGCATCAGTCCCGTGCGGCTCCGTCTCGGGACGGAATGAGCACTTAAAATCACTTCTTTCAGACACGTTTAAAGCATCATAGAAAGCGGCCGTGCATATCCACGGTTGTGCATATATGACGGGTGGTGGTGGGCACTTTAACGTGTTCTATTAGTAACAATAATAATAATATATACATTGACATGTTTTCTTTTTCATGTAAATGGGTAACGTTTTTAGTCATCTTTACACGATTTAAGAATTAATACCCCCGTCGCCATCACGAAACAAATTGACATATTGACACCTCGACGTTCGCTCTCCGAATGCCAGCGAGTCCAAAATTTCGTCGCGCCTATAGTTGAAAATTATTTGCCGTTTCACTGATGTATCGTCTTAAACCTTTCCTAATAAAAGCCATAGTAGATATTAGTCAAAAAATATTTGTTTGTTTATAAAATATCTAAAATTATGCCATTAAACCATACATTATTTTAAATATTCTATAAATAGAAGAATATTTTTTATTAATAATGGTATGGTTTAGGCAGGGCTTAAATGAATTTAAAAAAATCACCAACACCATACCATGTATTCTTAATTCAATGGAAACAAATAAGTATGATTGAAAGAGTGTACACTATTTTTGTCGGATTGCCCATAGCATACATAAACTGTAGTGGTTTGATTTAGTCAGGGTTTATTTGAATTATAAATTATACTAATCCACACACTCTACATAATATTGTATTCTTAGTTCATTGAAAACAAATATATATGACTGACAAAGTTTAGTGTGCACTATTTATGTCGAATATTAATAGCCTACTTCCACCCCTCGTCATAAATATGCCCACTCACCAATGGTAAAAGTACACTGACAACGAATACAGTTAATTCTCGTTTATAACAAATTAAAATTAATGAATGTGAATTCCTTATTATTTCCTAAGTTATTGTAATAATTTGTTTTTTAAATGATAACTAACTGTATTCATTTTCAGTGTGCATTCACCATTATTCCAAACTATATGAATCGACTTTTTAATGCAGAATGATTATTTGTATCTAAATGGACCAGAACCATCCTTTTGTTTAAAGTGCTTTGTAAAGAAAACAGCATTAATATGCTGTAAAAACAACAATTTAAATACATCCATATATTTAAATATATGATAATGAAATTTATTTTCGTCTCCTGAACATTTGACATTTTGGTCTATTCGACAAACCAATTTACAGCGACGCATTGGTGAGTGCGCGTAGAAGATACATATATTGCAATGTATACTTATATAATATAAATATAATATTATATTATCTTGCATTATCTGTCACACGAGAAAAAACATATAAAAACGAGGCAAGGAGAAGACCTACTCGTATTAAACATACACGTATAAACGCAAGTACAAAAAATCGTCCATTTTGGGAACAACGACTCAAATAAAATAGTACGAAACTTAAATCCCCTAGAATTTAAATTCAAATTCCATTCCTTTGGTCGATAATACCTATTAATATTATCATTTTCCATTTAATATGATTTCATTAATTAGCAGTAGACAAGTAACTATGTTTCTCGAATTTAAATAGCCTCATTTAATGCAATCTTCATGATTTCCGGGATCGCTGAAAATTAATAATGCAGGAACGCTGGCATCGCCAATGCAACAGTGTCGGGAAATTCCGCAGGCGGGAATTTTCATAATCTCGGTTGCTTCTGTGTTTGCACGCTGCCAATGGTAATTGGCAATGAGAATTTCTCAATCTGTTATTCTATTGGAACCACTGGCATGTATTGAAGAAACTGTTTTGCCTAAAATTGAGCCTAAATCAAAAAACCTCTTGTATCTTCAGTTGCTTATATATTTGTATCTCAAAACCACAGTGTCGTATGCAGTGGCGGCCGGTGAATTTTTGGATTGTAATTTTTGAGGGTGCGCTGGAAACTTACATTATTGAAAAATGAAATCAATTCGGCGTTGTTTTTGATTTGACAAAACGTTAATGACATTTGGAAAATAACCTGTATATTTTATATTTTTAATAAAACATGTTGCGAGTTACTTAAATCTTTATTGGATTAGTTTTCAGAAACGATTTCATCTCTTATAGTAGATAAATACTACTTACTTTTAACGTAAGCCATCTTATTATATATCAGTACATTATATTTAATAATTTGTACACTGTATGAATAATGATTATTATGAAACTGCACTCGGTTAAATAGTATTAAGATTTATTAGCTTATCATTTCATGGATTAATAATTTTCTATACCTATTATAAATAACCATCATCATTTCATGTTAAGTCAACACACATGATAATGAAATATTAATTTTCCAGAAATGCGGTAGGTAGCAAAATTATTTTAATCTTCACTGATTTAAATTGCAGTTCACATAAATCAAAATATCTTACCGACATTGTATTATATTTCTTACCCATTTTAAATTTAGAAAATGATAATGAATTCTATTGTTTTTAGTTTAACAGGCATTTTACATACGAGATTGCTGAATATGATACAATACTTTGAGCGTGAACAGTAAGCTGCAGCGTCTATAATAACAAACCATAATTTAAATCTGTAATTACTCTCTACTCAGACCTATGTCATTTTACCTGGTCGGCGCATGATATTCTGGAACGTACGCATGGCTAAAACGATTGGCACGGTTTAAGTTGTTTTATAATGGCTTTAGTTAATACTCAGCTTGGAGTTCATTTTAAATAAACTAAATTTATTGCCGGGGCGCAAACGATTTCAGTGAAGATGACGTATACGGTGCATAGTGCCTGTATTATCGCCGATTGACAATATGGGCACATCGGCTTATGGGTTGCATTACAATAATTGAGCGATAATATTTAAAACCTATGAAGAAAAAATATGATTTACGATGTTTCATAGCAAGTCAAGCAGTGCAGTGCACTTGTATGATGTTAGACCAGCCACCACTCGTCGTATGTACGATTTTACATAAAACGAGTAAGTGTTAGATTGTGTAGTGTGAGTTAATAATAGTTATCACAACTACCTAGCATAAACGTGAAGTTGCTAACACTAAAAAGGTGAAGTCCATAGATTTTAAACAGCTTAAAATTTTTCAACTGTGGGACCGGAGCGCAATGGATTGGCGAGTCGCCACTTTTTTCCAAGCCGATGTGCGCTCCATCATTATCTTCAACCAATTGTGGGACTGGTGTCAGGTATGTGACCAGTTAATCACGTATGCATGTTAAAAACTGAGATAACTTTTAACTATGTTGTTGACAGTCCCGAGGTCTGTCACGGACCAGGGCCTCCAAGAATCCCTGTCGCTAGCCAGTCATCTTGCATGGTTCCACGCCATACCGGCATCCCGTAGCTCCACTGTATATACTATATAGATAGTATTTAGTGGCCAGGTCCAACGTCACCTCTTCACTCTTAGCGTGATGAAAGGTTGCTTATCATTTCGTTACTCGCTGTTTTCTAAGCTCAGTATACGGTTGCTCTGAGTAAGGTGCCATGATTAATTTTTAATTCATGTTTTCTTTTATTTAAATTAAATTGCTAGCGTTTTCTATACGGTAATACTTTGAGAACCACTGAACCAAAACAATAGTACCATATAGTTACTAAATCCTGCATCTCCAAATGCGATATTCCACATGTTGATAAGGGGTTATTGAGATATGTTTCGGAATTCAGTTCAATGGATTATCATTAAAGTTCTACTATCTAACTATCAAGTCCTAAATACAGTCTTTAATTTAGTAGGATAATTATTATTTAATACTGAAAACTATTCTAGGTCCTAATACAGGCATGTCCAACTTCGAATAGGCTGTGATCTAGTATCCAATATCAAAATACTAATAGTAGATTGGAATAACTAAATGTTTACCATTCTCGTTTAGGTAAACAGCGTTGTTAACTTAGCATTTTTCTTGTTTGATCTACTATTTTTGAATATGCATGTGGCTTAGAAAATTCACATCTGGCATATGGCGTTAAATCTAGTGCTCTTCTACAACATAAAAAAACTTAAAACTTCTCATAAACACTTCGCTAAAATATTATTATAACAAACTTGCTTGAAAATCAACGTAATGGTCCTTTATACACTATTTAGAAATATTACAATATACTATAAAATGATGACTATTTTTCTTATTTTTATTTAGTGTAATTTATTAGTTGTAAAGCGCAATGATCATTATTCTTGTAAGACCATTGTTAGTAACAATGACATTTTTGTAATGCTAACTTTTTGACACTTTTTTTAAGTATAAGATATCAAAAAAAGGTGGTATGGGAACTGGGAAGATACATGCTGGTAGAGTTGGGTATTTCCCGAGAAAATCTCAATCTCGAGATTCTGGATTTCCCGAAATGATGAAATTTTGAATTCTCGAGATTCGGGATTTCCTGAAAAGAATTCTCGAGAATTCCCGAGAAATCGGGAATATTAAAAAAAAACTGTAAAAATCCTAAAATCAGTGTAAAAAGAGAAAATTTCCAAAAAATATATGTTTTTTTTTATTTATGTAAGAAGACAAATAAAACAGAAGTAGGAAAACAAAAATTATTCAAAACATTACTTATTAAAATAGAATTTCAAAAAACACAGACCATCAATCGCTGCGTCTGACAATCACGTACGCTTTTGAGACACAAAATTCCCTGATGTTGCAAAAATTGCGCTTATTTTGAGTCGACGTTGGCATAATTGTGTTAAATGCCCCATCAGTCCTTGAAAGTTTTGTGTTTTCTGTCCACTTTTTTATATAGAAAATCATTTTTTCAATTAATATTTGATAATAAAGATATCCCGAATCCCGAGAAAAAATTCTCGAGATCCGGGTATTCCCAAAATATTAATGTAATGCATAAGAGAAAATATATGTAAATGTAGGAGAAAGTAAGATAGTGAGAAGACGTATTAAAAGGGGTAAGGTCAGAGGAAAATATGTTTGTAATTACAAATTGTAAATTTAAAAAATAAATTTACACGCAAATAAAAGAATCGTTTATTATATAGCTAGCATTTTTTCTAGTCTAGTATAAAATATACAATTCACAAAAAAATCGTTACTGATAAAAATATAACATTTTTATATAAATTCCGTAATGAATATCTTTTATTTACTTGTATATTAACAAAGGATTACATCTATCTTTCATTCCTTTATTTGACACTTCATTTGAAAAAGGAATAAAGTTTTCCCATAAGAAGAAAACTATTTTATCTGTTTATAAATTGTTTTCTTAGTGACAATGTCGTATTGACAATGTCTATTATCTTACTGTAATCGGCCGAGATTTATATTATACGATTTTACCACAGAATTCGTATGTTTTTGTTCCCCGTTCTTTACAATTCAAACAATACATAATATATACCTACATATATATTATTTCAAAGTTATATCCCAGGATAATATATAGTTTTTCATTTATTTTTCTATTCTTTTTAACGCATTTAAACAGTTTAATATGAATAAGCTTTTCACAATATCAAATGGTTTTATATTATACGAGTATTTTGAAATAGTCTCATGATATGAAATCATTATGACAGGAAATGTTTGTTTGAAATAGAAATGTTAAGCCGAGATTTCATTTTTCTGTCATATAACAATTTTCTGTTAGATAATGATTTAATATCAAAACCTCTTCTTTCTTTTTAATGAATGACGAAATATAAAGCATTTTAAGTTTTACAGGCAGCATTTGACATGTTATATATCACAGTAAGATTATTAATATGTTGATTGTTAGCTCTGTTTTCTCTATTTTTTTTTAAATGTATTTAAGTTATTTTTTTTTTTTCTAAGAAGGTAGGCTTTAAATAATCGCTTAGTATGGAGTATTCGTTACTAAGATACGTAAATGGATAAGAGTGGAGGTAGGCTGTGGAGATCCGATATAAATATTGCAAATGAAACTTTGTCAGTCATACTTTTTTGTTTTCATTGAACTAAAAATACAAATTGCAGATGGTATTGGATAGTTTTTAAAATTTAACTAAACCATGCCTATAGCAAATCATAATAGATAATATTACAGAAAATAACATCTATAAAATGTATATGTAAAACGTCTATAAAATATCTCAAATTGTGCCATTAAATCATACATAATTTTAGATACCTACATATTATTTAATATATAGAAGATTTTTTTTTATCTATTATGATTTAGTTAAAGCAGAGCTTTTTTGTCAGATCCATAGCCTACCTCCACTGTAGTGGTTTGATTTTTCTCGGGGTTTAATCGAATTTTAAAATGCATCTGCAATTTGTATCCTTAGCTCAATGAAAACAAATAAATATGACTCTACTATCTCCACGGCCTACCTCTACTATTAGGCTTCGTCCATATAGGCAGGTGCTTCGCTAAGATAGATGCTAAGCTTGTCTACACTACTGCCACATTGCAGGCTACGTGCTTAGGTACAAATTCATTTGACATTTGGGAGCGCTCAAGTCAACAACGATATGTCACTCTCAAAACTAACCAGAAACCTACTTCTCACAGAGAATTTAAGTTTAAAATTTCGAAAGTCTCAAATTCGAACTTGTTAGATGCATTCATCCCATGCGTCATTATTCATAACCTCAAAATATACCGTATTTGACGTTTGTCATACTGAAGAAACATCCGCCATCTTGCAAAATCCATAGACAATGGCAAAATCACTAGGTGACACAATAAAAACAACCAACACGTTTGTTCGCCAGGAGACTCACGAGGTGACCCATAATCACTTAGAAAGGCGCGAAGCGTGCAGTGTGGCCATTTCGATAGAATAGTGTGCGTTCGTTCACTAGGATATTTCACATAGCACGTAGCTACCAAGCAAAGCACCTGCCTATGTGGCCGAAGCCTTATGGTTTGGTCATGGCAAAGTTAAATTGAATTTAAAAAATAACGCAAAACCATATGCAGTATGTAGTCTTAGTTCAATGAAAACAAATAAATATTACTGACAAAGTGTATTTTTTGCGATTTATGTCAAATCTAGACAGCCTACACCCATCCTTCATTACTGTGAAAAACCCAAATATCCCAAAAGAGGAAACTTCATTTGATAAAATCAATACTTAGGAAAATTAATTTATGTAAGTAAGAATCAAAATTGCAATACTTAGCAGCATACTAATTCCTGATATTGATTTTCATTAAATGACATTGATTATATTTGTCGTTATACCAAAACAAACTTCATTTCATGAACCTGTTTGTAAATATAATGACGCTCGCGAGCACATACTCGCAATGTGACCATGCCTTTTAATCCTGTATGTGCGATCCGCTACCTTTTTACTTTGAAACTCTAAAAGTCTAAATTAATCATCATCATCATCATCATCATCAGCCTGAATATATCCACTGCTGGATGAAGGCCTCTTCAAGTTGCTTCCACTTCTCTCGGTCCTGTGCATTGCGTTGCCACGTACTTCCGCAGAACTTTATCATTTCATCGATCCAGCGGCCTCTAGGTCTACCTTGTGGACGTTTTGTACTTCTTGGATACCACTGGATGACTAGATTTGTCCAACGATTGTCTCTTCTTTGAGCTATGTGTCCAGCCCATCTCCATTTAAGGCTTTTAATAAACTCTATTACATCGCAAACCCTTGTCTGCTTCCTTATCCACTCATTCCTCTTTTTGTCCTTTCGCGTTATGCCCAGCATACACCTCTCCATACCACGTTGTGCTACTCTAAGTTTCTGGATCTCTCGTTTACTTAGGGTCCATGTTTCACACGCATATTTCATCACGGGAAGCACACACTGGTTGAACACTTTGCGCTTTAGGCACAGTGGAAGGTCACTTTTGAAGACATTATTCAGGCGGCCAAAAAAAAAGCACTCCAGCCTAGCTTTACTCTGCGAACAATTTCATCAAATATACATCCATCTATAGATACTTGTTGTCCGAGATAGATGTAGCTTTTCACCTGTTCGAGCTGAGTGCCATTGATGAGGATCTCTTTTTGGCCTGCAAAGCAGTTGAACATGACTTTCGTCTTTGTTACATTTATTTTCAAACCTACTTTGTTGCTTACTTCAGCGAGTTCCTGCATTCTGCTTTGGAGGTCTTCTGAGTCTTGCGAGAAAATTACTATGTCATCGGCAAAGCGCAGATGACTCAGGTATTCTCCATTTATGGGGATCCCTTTGTCATTCCAGTCAAGTTGCCTGAATAAGTCTTCAAGGGTAGCTGTAAATAGTTTAGGTGAGATTGTATCACCTTGTCGGACTCCTTTGCTGATAGGAAATCTGCGCGATGGTTTATGGAGATTTACAGATGCTGTTGCGCTACTGTATATATTATTGAAAATATTTATATAGCGTCCAGGGATTCCTTGTTTTCTGAGTGCGTCGAGTATTGAACATTTCTTTATCGAATCAAACGCCTTCTCATAGTCTATAAAACCCATGCATAGTGGCAGTTTGTATTCCTGGTACCGCTCTATGATTTCTCTGACGACTTGGATATGGTCCATAGCACTAAATTAATACCAGTGGCAAAAAATCCACAATAAGCAATTATTATTTAACTTAACATAAATTATTTAAATACAAGAATTCGTAAACGTAATATTTACAAGGCCACGAATATTGCGAATTTATTTATTATTCCAACGATAATACTGTGGTTTTATTTGTATATTATTTGTTGATTTGTAGATGATTGTATAATCATTGCGGTCAAATTGAATGAATACGTTCAAATGACATCAGGGGTGCGACAACCCGATGTGGGTCCTGGCCTCCTCCAACAGCTCCCTCCACCTGTCTCTATCCAGTGTAGCCGCTTTCCAATTTAGTACACCCAGAATACGGCAGTCACTGGCAGCTCCATCCAACCAGCGAATCTTTGGCCTCCCTCTTCTTCTACATCCTATTGGATTGCTGGACATCACTCTCTTTGCCGGTTCATTGTCATTCATACGGTGCACATGACCTAGCCATCGCAGTCTCCCAATCTTCAAATTTCTTCAAACATTCAAATGACACGGTGTTTAATAAACTCATTCGATGTCTGTTTGCGATCATTGCACTGAACGCCTTGAACAAAATAAATGTATGTATCTACGAGCTGCTATGCGATCATCGCATAATAAGCTAATTAATTTACAATACATGTAAAACAGAGGATTATTGGGTCAGTAATCGAAACTAATAATATTTGTCTATCAAAAAATAAAGATATCAATAAATAATATTAGGTATATTGATACTTTTTTTAATCTGATAAATACTTATACTATTTTTTATTCAACAAATAGTTCACAAGATTTGAGAATTATATAATTTTTTATTTTTTAAATATAATTATGTACATACTCAATTTCCAACACACCACAAACACCAATTGCCAATAATAAACCAATGTGTTAAGCGTTTCAGTTGCAGCCTGCTATATACTACTAATTAGTGTCATCGTTAGGACGTTAGTTAGGATGTAAGTGGCTCAATTGGTAAATCACTACTGTGACCCTTCGCCATATTGGATAAAATAAATAAATAAATGTCAGGAAACATTAAAAATAATTATAACATAAAATTCTACACGTGAATATCAATCATCACAACATTTTAAGTTGCATCGCATAGCAATATATTTTAAAATGTTGATATTTCGTAAATATAATAGCGCCGCAGGCGACTTTTTTTACTATTAGAGCAAATTTCTGCTGTGTGTTATCTCACTTAAATGCTCGACCTGCAACGTCGCCTCCCCCCCTTGTGGGGGCCATGGGAGCCGTCACAGAATCCCTTTTACATTGTTTTGGATATGCTATCAGTACTCCGAGTTCCTTCAGTATCTGTGCTATTACCTTATTTCCGTGTATTTTTTTAGTAATTTGATTTTTTCTTTTTTTTCTCAGGTAAGTCTTAATTCACGACAGCAAAAAAATTTCAACATAAGATATATCGGAACTCAACGTGCATGATAATGAAGAGATCCTAAATGCTGTCATCTTTACAATAAAGGCAAGTAATAATAATATTATGTTAGTCTTAACTTGTAGTCCAGAGCCAGATTCTTAGTCATACATCATATTATGTACATATGTGCCTACGTAAATTGCCTTAAGTGCCATTAAAGTTAGACGGTTGAATTCAGACGTTTAATAACCAGCAACACAACTAAACAGTGGCAGAATTAAGAAACACTAATGGCAACTGTGAATTAATAAAGTATTTTAATAAAATATAAACGAAACAATGACGACAGTTAAGTAGTTATGTGTAACTGATTTTCTGACCGAAATCATCATCAACAGCACAGCCGACAGCAGTTACATATTATGTGGGTTGGATCTTGTTTTCAGAAATACGTCCAATTATTATTATTATTAAAACAAATCGTCCACTTAGAACAGAACAAGCCTAACTGATTTTTTGTAAAAAAAAAATTTGTACTTACTACTAAAAAAATCCTTTTTTGTTTCTCTATAAATGGAGTCAGATCAAGCGTATCTGAATTATGAACATAAAAAACGGTATCAGCTTAGAATTCATAGATCATTCCAAGCCTAACTTCAATCTTAAAAACATATTGGAACATAATTAACTTATCTGATGTTATCTGACAAAATATGTAACAGAATATACTTTTTTTGCTTTTTTCACATAAATAATGCTTTTAACTAATGCATTATCGTATCGCACCCCCGGGGAATAATAGTGGCACAACTCGAAAAACTTGTTTTTGCAAGAGTGCAGTTTGAATATTTCATTTTGGTATGTTAAATCAGTTTTATTTGTAAATTACTTTATAATAGCGTGAAGTTGACACACTTGAGTCATCTCATTTTGAATATTATCCGCAATAACAATGGCACAATGATCATTGTGCCACTATTTCTGCTTGAATTCAAGTAAAATGTTATAATATGATATTGAAAAAAATGTTTTTAAGACTACCATTATATTTTTAAGAATTATGCCGCTATTTGTGCGGATAGAAATGATATCTTGGAACATTTCTGTATACTCAAAAATGACAAATTTGGACTTGTGCCACTATTATTCCCTGGGTGCGGTATGTATATTAAAATCAATATTCTTATATTTACAGTTTTCAAATTATTGACAATAAAAGTTTAAAAGTGCCCTCCTGTAAAATGTCAAAATAATATCAAGATAAAAAGAACTTTTTATATCCCACGTTTTTAAATTTTCTGTTAAATCATATAAACTTGACAATTCTATGTATTAATAAAAACTTTTTATTGTACTTGATAGAAATACTGAATAAATATTATAGAATACAGAAACGTCATTTTGACATTTCATGTTGATTTACATAGTCATCATCATCATCAGCCTGAATCTATCCACTGCTGGATGAAGGCCTCTTCAAGTTGCTTCCACTTCTCTCGGTCCTGTGCATTGCGTTGCCACGTACTTCCGCAGAACTTTATCATTTCATCTATCCAGCGGCCTCTAGGTCTACCTTGTGGACGTTTTGTACTTCTTGGATACCACTGGATGACTAGATTTGTCCAACGATTGTCTCTTCTTTGAGCTATGTGTCCAGCCCATCTCCATTTAAGGCTTTTAATAAACTCTATTACATCGCAAACCCTTGTCTGCTTCCTTATCCACTCATTCCTCTTTTTGTCCTTTCGCGTTATGCCCAGCATACACCTCTCCATACCACGTTGTGCTACTCTAAGTTTCTGGATCTCTCGTTTACTTAGGGTCCATGTTTCACACGCATATTTCATCACGGGAAGCACACACTGGTTGAACACTTTGCGCTTTAGGCACAGTGGAAGGTCACTTTTGAAGACATTATTCAGGCGGCCAAAAAAAAAGCACTCCAGCCTAGCTTTACTCTGCGAACAATTTCATCAAATATACATCCATCTATAGATACTTGTTGTCCGAGATAGATGTAGCTTTTCACCTGTTCGAGCTGAGTGCCATTGATGAGGATCTCTTTTTGGCCTGCAAAGCAGTTGAACATGACTTTCGTCTTTGTTACATTTATTTTCAAACCTACTTTGTTGCTTACTTCAGCGAGTTCCTGCATTCTGCTTTGGAGGTCTTCTGAGTCTTGCGAGAAAATTACTATGTCATCGGCAAAGCGCAGATGACTCAGGTATTCTCCATTTATGGGGATCCCTTTGTCATTCCAGTCAAGTTGCCTGAATAAGTCTTCAAGGGTAGCTGTAAATAGTTTAGGTGAGATTGTATCACCTTGTCGGACTCCTTTGCTGATAGGAAATCTGCGCGATGGTTTATGGAGATTTACAGATGCTGTTGCGCTACTGTATATATTATTGAAAATATTTATATAGCGTCCAGGGATTCCTTGTTTTCTGAGTGCGTCGAGTATTGAACATTTCTTTATCGAATCAAACGCCTTCTCATAGTCTATAAAACCCATGCATAGTGGCAGTTTGTATTCCTGGTACCGCTCTATGATTTCTCTGACGACTTGGATATGGTCCATAGTGCTGTATCCTCCTCTAAATCCGGCTTGTTCTCTCGGTTGGTTCTCGTCTAGTACATTTTGCAGACGGTTTGAGAGAATTTTTGTGAACGTCTTGTAGAGAATAGGGAGTAGACTTATTGGACGATAATTTGCTAGGTCTTCTCTGTCACCTTTTTTGTAAAGAATGACAATGCTGGCATTTTTTCATACCTCTGGGACATCTTCTTTGCATATGCAGGCTGTGAACAATTGTGCAAGTACTTCATTTGCATCCATTCCTGCTTTTTTGAGGATATCTATCGTTAAACCGTCTTCCCCGGGGGCTTTCCCACTTTTCATGTAATTTAAAGCATGGGTTACTTCCCAGGATGTAATTTCGGGAGTATGGTCTTCCGAATTTCCATTTCTCTGAAGATCTAAGTCTATAGTCGTATTGTCAGTGTCATCACTGTAGAGATCGCTGTAGAACTCTTCAACTCGGCTTAACAAGTGTTCCCAATTTCTGACGATAGAACCATCTTTTGCTTTTAGTGCTGTGATTTGACGTTTTCCTATCGACAAGCATTGCTTGTTTTTGTTTAAACTTCTGCCTGCTTTCACAATTGCTTGTATGAGGTTTACATTGAATTTACGAAGGTCTTCTCTAATCTTCCTTCGGAGGGTTTTGCAAAGTAATGAAAACTCCATATCATTTTGTGCCTGTCTATCGCTCTTGGTTTTCCTTCTCTGCTCCATAAGATTCAATGTTGCCTTCGAAAGCTTGGTGGAAGGTTTAACTTCTGAGCTTTTTACGCCTGTTTTTTCTGCACATTGTAGAATAATATTCGTTATATCCTCCGCGTTGGATAGGGAAACGGTTTCGTTCTCATCTAAGAAAGCCGATAGTGCATTTTTGAGTTCATTTTGGAATTCAGTGTTGTTCTGCAGGTATACGCGAGCATTTGACTTCTTCTGCAGTTTGGATCTTTCTGATTTGACGTTCAATCTTATCTTACATCTCACCATCCGGTGATCACTGCCGGTGTTAAACTGATTGATCACCTTACAGTTTAAAAATGTATATTTTCTGTCAGTGAGGATGTAATCGATTTCGCTGGTCCTTCCTGTCGGGCTTCTCCACGTCCATTTACGTGTAGGTTTATGTTGAAAAAAGGAATTCATGATGTGAAGATTGTTGGTTTCAGCAAACTCCACAAGCATGTCCCCTCTACCATCCCTTGAGCCATGTCCGAAATGTCCGACCGCTACGTCATCTCTTTGGTATGATCCAATACGTGCATTGAAATCTCCCATTATGATGTTGAAGTGGCATTTACTTTTATTTTTCAAGGATGTTATTTCCTCGTAAAACTCTTCCACTTTTTCATCAGGATAGCTCTGTGTCGGAGCATATACTTGCAAAATCTGAATCCGGTACCTAGCATTGATTTTAAGTATCACGCTTGCGACCCTGTCAGAAATGCAGTTGAACTCGACTATGCGGTCCCTCCAGGCTTTGTTGACAACAAATCCAACACCGCTCGTGCGTCCTTCATCGGTTCCTTTGGAGTACAGCACATGTCCGCTTTGTAAAGTAATAATACTCTCACCTTTACGCCTTACTTCGCTGAGTCCGACAACATCCCAGTGGATATTCCGGAGCTCTTCTTGAAACTCTACAAGTTTGGCATCGCTGGACAATGTTCTTGCGTTATATGTAGCAATGGTCATCTATTTACATAGTAACGCACGTATATATTAATAATTAAGTTGCTAGGACCCACTTAGCAGACAATAAAAGTGAGTAGTAAATATTACTTCTAACGAATTTTTTCCGAAACATAAAAACCAGAATTAACTGAAAATGAATTCAATTCTGCTTAAAGATGGCCAAAAGTATTAAAAAAATGAATTGTCGTTGTGTTCTGATATATTATAAAAGTTTCAAATGTCTAGTTAGTCGGGAAGTTAGTTAAAAAGCTTGGACAAACATGAAAAAATTTGTACCTACTGCACAAGAAAAAGTACCGGACAAACAAGAATACGAGCTAATAAAAACGTGGTAAAATCAGTTAGGTTTGTTCTGTTCTAACGAGACGAAATATTGTTGACTATCTTTTCTCGATGCACACCAGTTGTGGAGCAATGCTAAGAGGAAATGTTCACGGAAATAGTTATCAGTCTAGCTAGACTCCAGCCCCATCTGCATGAGCCTCGAATTTGCATACAAAAGCGTATGATGACCATGTTCTTGTCACAAAGGAGCAGGGCTTGCTTAATCTATTCTTTTGTGAACGGGCTTTACGAAATTATTGTTTGCCATCTGTTTAGTTATGCGCTGTGCCTTCACGTAGACCAGTGTTTCCCAACATATGATACGCGTACTCCCTGGGGTACGGGAAGAGTTTGGTGGGGGCACGCGCTATTGTATCGGGCTATGGCTGTGCCTGGTGCAACAAGCATTGATACAACATCAATACAAAATCCATGCTAGAAGGTTAATCGCATGCGGAAGATCAGCAATTTTTGGAATTAGCTTCAGACGGATTCTTGAAAAATAAATATAATTAGTGTACTTTAACATCATTCTGGTTGCAAATGCAACACGTGTATCCAGTTTTAACAGAAAATATCCTGAAATACATCTTGTCTATTTCCAACTTCATATCTATGTGAAGTTGTTTTTTCAGAATTTTGAGATATTAAGTCAAAAAATGAACAGGCTTTTGGATGTGGAACCGCATCTCAGATTAAAATTAACAACCAGGAAACCAAATTATGATGATCTGTCTCAACTTCGCATTGATTATAATGAATTTTATTTATAATATAACTTTCATTTATATTTTACTATGAATGGATTTTATTTGTCGTTAGTAGAATAATAAAAAACGATAAATTAAATATATTTTGATTGTTATTAAAGTGCTAATGTGCATTTTTTGACGAAGGGTACTCAGTATTACGAAAATTATAGAAGGGGTACACAGATGTCAAAAGTTTGAGAAACACTGAATTGTAGACGTCAGAGTAAGTTTAGACAGAAATAATTTAATGTAGGTTGACTTTAATTAGTAATTACCTCAACTTTTAAACTGGATTATTTAACATGTACTTATAATTTACATATTATTCATAAATCATTTAAAAATATAATGAAAAAGACGAAACTCTTATTCATTAATTCATTTGTATGGTGGTATGGTGTACATGACAGTATATTTCAGTGGCGAAGGGTGACTTTTGGAACGAGGTAGGCTGTGGAGATCAGAGAAAACAACGAACTTGTCAGGTATATTTACGGGAAATAAGAAGATAATATGATATTACTACTGATGAATAGATACACACTAATTCGATGAAATTTCAATAACACACTGACGACTTAAAATTGAGTAAGTATGTATTTTCCAAACACATAAAAAATTAATATATTAGGTAATCAATATTTTTGAAGTTATACTTCTTTTGGCGCGTTTGAAAAATCAGATCAGAGTGTATTTTTGACGTGTGACATATAACACATAATTTATTTTTCACACGTAAAAAACGCACTCGATTGGATTCGAACCACCGATTGTTCGGTTATCAGCCGAACGCACTACCTTCACGCCACAGTATGATACTGCAATCGTGACGATTATACAGTTTAATATTATAGTTTAGAATTGTTCCGTTGCCTAAGCAACGAATTTATTATTGTCGGCCATTTGCAATTCCTTACGTAAACAAACGATTAAACGCCAGAGTGACAGTTTATACTTTAAAAATAAAAACAACGCGAAACCATTATATTATAATTTAGTAATATAAGTTAAAGTGTGTAGAAATAAACCAACGGCGTTCCAATAAGCGGTCCTTTTTCTTGAGTGTGTAATTTAACAAGATAATTAAGAGCTAGTTAAAGAATCTAGTTTATCACAAGTTATATTACGAAAAAAAGAAGTATAAATTTAGCGCGCTTACATAAGCGCACACACCAATTTTTTTTATTTTTAAATACAATCTATATTTATTTCTATGTGATTGAATGCCATATAAATTATTTTTTTTAAATTAGCTAAATTATGAATTATTTTAATAATATATTATATACACAGATTTTAGGCTTACGCATTAGCGCCTATCGTTTTGTATAGACTGCTCCAGACATACTAAGGTCACGTGACATAAAGTTTACACCCACCCCAAAGTAAAGGTTTTCTACACTGATACCGGATAGTAGATCACAGCCTACTAGAAATAGCTACATGCATGTAATAGAGGATATTTCCTTCAATGTCTTTGACCTGTATCAATGTGACTTACAAAGGGCTGAATGTGTATCCTTGACTTTTGTTTTTGAAAATGTACAATATAATAATCACGAATAATTATATGGTACCGTTAATTGTTTTAAAACTCTAATTACAAACCTTTATCACAATTTTCAATAGGCATATCATTACGTAGGTGTATGTAATTTATATTTTAACACATTGTGTACAAACACATTGTTTATTTTGGCGCCGGTTCTACGATAATATATAGTCCTATCACAAACAGTATTAAGCCTGACATGAGGTAGATATAAACTTTTTAATTGGATGGCCATTGAAGACATATTATTTGATATTAACTGTAACTAAATAATACATAACCAATAAGCAAGGCAAGTAAGATTGTTAAATAGAACTAAATATTGTAGACTTTAACGTGGAGTAAAATTATACAAACTTTTTTTTATTGAAAATACATAATTTTGAAAACACTTATGAGAAAATATATTATAACCAATTAGAAAAAATCTTTTTGAAAAACTAAGACACCCCGCAGAAATTGAGCCAGCATCTCTAGGGTATCGCGTCCATGCACATAGTCCACTATGCTAAAGGAGTCCTTGAGACTCCTTTACTTGAGGTTGTATGGATACTATCCGTGGCTTTATCCAACTGACTTTCTCTTAGACTGCTGTGTGCAATTTAGAAGAAATCTTTATTAAGCTACGTATTTTTTTCGACTTATACGAGGTATAAATGAGAACTCTTCCATTCTGGGCAGTGTTGACCTGTGTATCCCTGATAATTATCTTAGAAATAGAGACCATCAGTTGTTTATTCTCCCAAGGTGCAGAACCAACCTGCCACTGGTAATGCCAATTGGGAGGGCGATAACTATGTTCAACGAAATTGCTTCGGGTGTTGATATATTCCACCTACGTGAGAAAGAGTACATGTGGACGTTGTTTTTTAAATTCTTAAAATACGGTCTGCTTAACTCATCTGGTGTACTTCCTTGTACCTATCTAATTTTTTGTATTTACACATTTCTACTGTTTAACAACATATTATCTATCTCAACAATGATCTATCTCTTTTTTATGTAATACTGTTTAATATTTCTTTGTTTCTAAATGTCATGTTGTGAACGTCTTAAACTTATAATTTGTAATGTCTACAATATGGTAAAAAATAAATAAATTGAATTAAATTGAGTCTTACTTAATTGCGACAAATTTTAACTATTGGACTTTTTAATACTCACTGAAGCGCTTTCCAGATTGAGCTGCAATTTGGCGATCGACTGTTGTATTTTAAATTAAAGTAGATATTACTTTAATTACTAACCGAAGTCACGGATCATTCCAAGATTTTTTGTTTGTGACTGGGCGCGATACCCGAGAGATGCAGGTTCGATTCCTGCGGGTCTTACTTTTTTCAAAAGTAAGACCCGCAGTGTTTCAAAGTGTTTTCAAAATGATGTATGTTCAATAATTAGAATGTTATATTCTTAAATTGTGTGAATAAATATTCGTTGAATAAAAAAAATAGTTAATTATAAACTTGTTTTATGTTCAAACATTAATTATTGGCAGTGACCCAAACAAAATTAGCACAGATTAGAATCTCGATATAACATAACATCTATATAATGACCATTAAACCATACATAAATTTAGATATTTTAGAGATAGAAGAATATTTGCTATCGATTATGGTTTGGTTATGCAGGGATTTAAAAAAAGTTACTAAAACCATACTTATGTAATAATATAATATAATATTCTACGAAATAAAATAAATATCATCAAGGGGGGAAATGCTCAGCGTAAGTCAAAATGGAGCTTTTGTTCTATTTTCAAAGCATGATCTTGGACATTCTTTAAACGTTGTAGACAATCAATTTATATAATTTTGAAGCCTTATTATCTTTTATATTTATTTTAAACATTTGATGACTGCATAAAGTATTTTTATTACATAAAATAGTATTCTTTTAAACCTCTCGCTCTAATGTTTTGAATATAGTCATATTTCAGTACATAAATGACAGTGGTGTTAAGATTTTTTAACTTTAATTTAATTTTTAAACGCATTTATAAAACTATCTGTATAATTTATGTCGACATTATTATAGTGAAATATTTACGATAAAAAATTATATTGATAATCTCTGTGATGCCAAATTTGACAAGAATTAGGCATTTTATTATTCAACAAAATGGACAAGATTAACACATTTTAAGATAATTTTAAAGATATTAATTATAAGCGATGTCTTTGACCATTCAAGTGTGATAAACATTCTACGAATAATGATTGCTTTATAATAATTATTGACCTAAGAATAAGGTAGTGTTTTTTTTTAAATACGCCATTTCTTTTGGCATTCCCCGGTAGTTAAGCTACAACATACGGCCGTAGTCATAAATTGACAAACTATAATTGAAGTAGGGAGTAAAATGATGTTAACGTGCGTGTTTTAAAAAAAAGCTCAATTTTGACCCACGCTGAGCACGTCCGCTCTTAACAAAGTGTACACTATTATTATGGGATCGCCCATAGCGCACCCAGGGGGGGGCAAGGGGCCCTGGCACCCCCCAAAAATGAAAATTATCAGAATGATTTTAAACATTGAAATTGAAAGCCAATAAACTATACCTTTGGGCTTAGACAAATGAAAACACGACAAAAAAATGATTTGTAAAAATTCTCCAGCACCCTTTTTAGACAAATTTCTTAGATTTTAATTTCTAACACAAAAATTTCGAAACACTAATGTCAGGTTTTTTAGAAACCCAATCCCTAATGGAACTGTCAAAAAATTCTCGGTGTCCACCCGAATTCCGTAGTGGTGTAGGTCATGGCTGGGGAGGGCTGACAGGGCTGTAGCCGGGGGCCCGGGCTGTGGGGGGCCCGGCGTGTCAGGTTGACCAGATAAGTGAGATAAACACACAGCTATAAGCTGTTAGCTTTAATAGCAAAAAAGTCGCCTGCGGCGCTATTATACTTTATGGCCATGAACATTTTCAATTACTTATATAATTGTGCAATATATTTTTTGATTATTATGTGTCGATACTCGACAGCTCCATTATTAAATTAGATGTATTAAAAATCGCCAATAATTCACTGTATAAGTACCCTTAATTTGAACAAAAACACAATTTGAAAAACGTTAATGTAGTGTTTCACACTGCCTTTAATATTAGCGCTAGGTAGGGGGCCCGCTAAATATCCTAGCCTGAGGGCCCGTTTCAGAATGTGGGGGACCATGGGGTAGGTACACCGAGTGCAATAGACAAAAGACCGATAAACGAGAAATTAGGCTGTGAAGAAGAAAAAGAGCCTATATGACTAATTTACATTCTCCTCTTTGGGCCCCCCCCCCAATATTAAATCCTGGGTGCGCCACTGACTAGCACCATCTGCATATTGTATTATTTAAGATCATATGGGCCTCCACAAAGTAGAGGTTTGTATTAACAGATTTTGTTTTTTTATGAGAAATGGATATCAGCCACTTGCTCAACCTATTAGGTCCATACCCTGGACTCACACACAAATTAAAAAAACAATATGTGTACTTGCCAGACCCAGGATTCGAACCTGGGACCCACGGCGTTATGGTCCAACGCTTAAACCGCGCGGCCATTGTGGATGAAGTTTAGTGTGAACTATTTATGTTGAATGTTAACAACCTACTCCACCCCTCGCTACTGTTATATTAAAACATATTGATCATAGCCTAGATGTTTGTTGTTATAATCGTTTTCCTCCGTATTACAGGAAGTCATCTTCACTGAACCGTGCAGTATGCATTTTAATTCCTGTAATTAGTACAGACGTTTATCCATGTTTTGCCCCTATCTCGTGTGTTACCTGGGGAAACACGAGTTTGTACGTACAAAGCTCGCTTTACAGAATATTTACTGACACTATACAAGCTTTAGATTTCAATTCACAGACGCAGCTTTATACAGAAATGTTTTTACATGATCATATGCAACACTCTGGTATTAATTAATATAAATTGTTAGTAGAAAGGCATTATATTTGTCGGTATCTACTTCGGCAGAGAGCGAGGCATGGAGAGGTGTATGTTGGGCATCACGCGAAAGGACAGGAGTAAGCGATGTAATAGACGTTGCCAAACAGCTGAAATAGAGATGGGCGGGGCACATTGCTCACCGAAAGGACGGCCTCTGGACAAATGCCGTCATCCAGTGGTACCCAAGGGGCACGAAACGGCCACAGGGTCGCCCTAAAAGCCGCTGGATTGACGAACTGGTAAAGTTTGGCGGAAATACGTGGCAGCGAAAGATACAGGACCGAGAGAGTTGGAAAAAGCTTGGGGAGTCCTTCATCCAGCAGTGGATTGATCTCGGCTGATGATGACTTTGGCGGTGGATAGGTGATACAGATGAAAGACGGTCGTGGATGTTCGTGATGATGGAGAAGTGAGAGTTTATTTACTGTTTACATATAGGTACAAGGGT
The DNA here is from genome assembly GCF_057557595.1 of Rhyacophila brunnea. Classification (NCBI taxonomy): domain Eukaryota; kingdom Metazoa; phylum Arthropoda; class Insecta; order Trichoptera; family Rhyacophilidae; genus Rhyacophila; species Rhyacophila brunnea. The sequence goes on along the minus strand of NW_028232904.1, from coordinate 7,884,343 downwards.
ACAATCGGACGTAACTAAGTAGCGAAGGGTGAAAGTAGGCTGCTAAGATCCGCCATAAATAGTGCACATGAACTTTTTCAGTCATACGTTTTTGATTTATTGAACTAAGACTACAATTTACAGATGGTGTTGGATAGTTTATAAAAATCAATTAAACCTTGCCTAAACCAAACCATAATAGCTTTGGTATATTTTAGGCGAACCGATAGAATTGTGCACACTTTTTCATTCATCATTATTTTTTTGTTGGAATAAGAATATAATATATTACACATAGTTTGTTATTTTTTTTTCAAATTCATTAAAACCTGCCTAAATATAATAGATAACAAATATTATCTTTTTATAAAATATTCTAAGTTATGTATGATTTATTAGCATCATTTTAGATATTTTATAGATAGACGAATATTTTTTTTACTATTATCTATTAAGTATCATTTATAAAAACCAAACAACACTATTGAAGTCTTATTTTAATGAAAATTAATTAACACCTGTGACCTACAAAGTTTAATATGCACTATTTATGACGGATCTTAACAGCCTACCTCCACCCTTCGCCACTGTGAATCGGTACAATATATTAAATACAATGACAATGCTCTCGTGGTGCAGTGCGTAAGGTGCTGGCCTTCCATTCGGAAGCTCTGGGTTCGATCCTCGTGAAGACACAATATTTATGTGATTTTCTCAAAGCCTGGGTGTTTGTGATTGTTCAAAAATTACTAACAACCACTTTGTACGAAAAAGCAGGGACATGGTTATTAATAATTAAAAAAAAATGCTTTGCGATGTACTTTTTACGGGAAGTTATAATCGAATGACATTTTCAATCAAATGTCATCCGCTATTTATCGACGTACTCACAATCAAAATAATATCTTGAAAATAATATTAACAAAATAACTATTATAATTTATAATTAACTATTTCTTTTATTCAACGAATAATACACAAGATTCAAGAATGTACCATTCTGATTATTGAACATACATAACTTTGAAAAACACTTTCTGAGAAAATATATTATGACCAATAGAAAAAATCTTTTAAAAAAAGTAAGCCCGGCAGGGAATCGAACCCTGCTTCTTCTGGGTTTATGCCCCGTCCGTCGCATTTACCTCTATGCTACGCAGTGACATACTAATTGCGACAAATATAAAATTTTTGAAAGCGGTATTTCAGTATCGATAAATAATTGAATACCGGTTTTTAAATACCGGTATTGCAATCCCTAGCAACATGATATACAGTAATTCATGACAGAATCAAGTTACTGAGAGTATCTTCATTGCGAAGAGTTCTTTTAGAGTAGTTCAGTATATATGGGTGGTTCACAATAATTATGGATCAAGTCCAATTTTCATAAAAATCGATTTTTTTTATTTCAGTGGCTAGATAAAACAGATTCCTATAATGTGTGTTAATATCACAATCGTAGGTCAACAATTTTCCACATACATGGCAATACTAGTATTGATAAGACATCAAATTTAATGGGAATCATTTAATTTCTGACAGTTCCTTCAGCATTGTAAAGAGGTATCTGCTAATATTGATTTGCTAAATATTAATAAAGCCTGAATATACTTTATCTTTCTCCTATTTATTTAAATTGATCCATGTACTATTAAAATATGGTAAGGAGGTATATACAGTGAAAAAATTCCTGAATTTTACAAAAGGGATTTTAATTTTAGGTTTAAATATCTCAGGATCCATTTTGATGGACTTGATCCATAATTATTGTGAACCACCCATATATATCACTTATTTGTTTATCAATAAATCTTGAATAAAAAATATTTGTAATTGATACTTTTATACTTATTGACATATTTCAAACATAGACCTGAAAATATAGACACAGTAATTATATAAAATAGTAATTAGCTTCGTTTGCAAATGCCAGACTCCCCAACATTTCAGCCAGCTCACTTCGCATTAATGTTCAACTGAAAAGCATACCTAACCTCGTTGCGTGCTTTAAAAGCTTCTCTTTTCTGTCTCTGGCATCTGTAGAATAAAGCATACTTGTTCAAACTTTAACAAGCTGCGGCCCACGGCACGGTCAAGGGTCACTAGTTTCAGCGGCCCACTACAACACTCCACGACTCCACTTATTTTCGGTTCAAACTATTGGTATATTAATTTTATCCTTCTTATTTGACTTTCCCTAGTAAGGTTTAGCGTTCATCAGGCATTCATCAACTGGGATCTGCTGGATAAAAGCGTCTCTTAACTCCTTCCACTCTTCTTCAGTTATTTGCTACCACGTGCATCCACCGAAATTTACGAGTTCCTCTATCCAGCGAGTACCAAAATAAAATTTCAAACACTCTTACTCTTGCTTTTCCCTCCTCCACCCGCCATGTTTCCACACCCATTATGCAGGCGCATACTATGGCGTAATTAAAGTTATGCTCTCTTCAAAGTTGTGCCGAAGGTGTCCCAGAAGCAACTTTTCAAGACCTTGGTTGGCGTGCACTAGAGTGTGCATAATTCCTACTTCGATATAATATATTATGAGAAAAAACCTTCTCGCTCACCGTTAAATGTCGCAAACTTTCCCTCGTAGACACCAAGTGAGGCTTTTCCCTTTCAACGGACATACAGGAAAACCCCATAGAATGTGATCGGCATTATGCAATTTGCCACACAAGCAAGTTAGAGATTCTATAGGGCGAAACTGACAGAGCCTGGAGGCAAAACCACTGTGTCCTGTTAAGAACTGAGAAATGGTCTGGAGTCAATCTGGTTATCTCTATGCGCAACTTAATATTTGGAAAAAATAAATGTTTTTCCTGCCCTTGGAAGAGGAGGTCAAAACGGTTGCACGTAAATTGTACGTATTACATTTCACCGTAGCACAGTTTACCATGAGCTTTCTTATCGGAAAGAGATGACCGTATACTATACGATACCATAGCACCGATATGGGAAAAAAACGCGTTGTTCGTGGAGAATTGTTATAGCAGATTTTGGAAAACCTAACATAACCTTACAAATAATTCAGTATAGGTATCTACTATTTTCAAAATTTGTTTGCCGCTGGCTTTCTGTAAACCTATAAAAACCGTGTTTTATTTAGATATGAATTTTTATCTCAGTACGGTCTCCAATTTTATTAGAATCAATATGAATATTAATTCAATTTCCATAGCTGATTTTGGAAAAATTCATAAATTCAAGAATGAAAACCTAACATAACCTAACAAATAATCCAGTACCTATATCGGTTATTTTAAAAAAAATGCTGCTGGCTTCCTGTAAAGTGTAAACCGACAAGAACCGTGTTTTATTTAGACATGAATTTTATCTCAGTACTATACGACCTAAAGAGGTTGGACGGTCTTTAATATACAATCATATATTTCCGACACAACATTTCGCGGTGACACGGCGAACTGCATACATACAAATTTCCGTACACGGGTCCAAACAACTACAAATGGTGGTGGAAAACGACATATTATACTTACTAGTATTTTTATTGATATACTTTTTAAAGCCTAAGGCAGACTGACATTATTTGTTTTGATTATAATAAATTTTATCTGAAGAATCTTTGAGACCGCGAACTTCGATTCGAAAAGCTCTGCCGTAATGCGCGATACAGGCAATGTCTCCCTTTGATAAAACACAAAATAAAACATTGCCAATTGCTCCCTTCTTTGCTCTTGGTTTATGGTTTATTATTTCGGTTTTAGAGGTTTTTTTATTGTTTATTGTTTTACGGGGAAAGACAGGCCGGCCAACTTACAGAAGCGGAATAATTATTATATTATTATCATTTTAAAGAATGTTATTTTTTCGTCGTTGTTTGTTTTTTATTTTCATATTTTGCTTTACGACTTTTGGCTTTTAAGAAAATAAATATTTTCGTTGTTGTGACACATGCTAGTGTCTACGAATATAATGTATAATATACAGCCCACTATCATTACTGCGTCCTTTCTCAACACAACAAAGGAAACTTAAAAAAAATGGTAGGTAGGTAGGTACATTGTATTGTCTTATAAAAGTAGATTATTATATAACAACTCAACCAGCCGTAATTTTTTTTGACGCAGCTATTGCAGTCGATTCATCAAAAGATTTTAAAAGGGGTCTCAAAACAGTATAAAATTTTATCCAAAGCATAACAAAATCCCTGCATACTAACATCAAAAGGGTACACAACACAAACGGGTAAGTACCTACTATATATACAAAATATAAATCACTAATAGTGTCTGTGTGTTAGTTACTTGCTTTTTCCCCCACCACTCGCAACGTCTCCACACCCGTTATGCAGGCGCACACCGTGGCATCACGGACGGCAGGCGTCCTTAATATGCTCTGAGAGTGCCCCAAGAACAATTTTACAAAACTTTGAGTGCACTATAGTGTGCGTGATTCGGTAACCGGACAAAACAGAATATGACAAAACATAACGGTGACAAAACAAAACAGTGACAAAACAGAACAGCGATAAATAGAACTATGACCTTTCAGGAAAAATATAATATTTAATATCAAAATTGTCGTATCTCTATTATGTTGATAGATTTTTAATACCACAGATTTTTAATACGCCCTAAAAATCAAATTATATAATTTATGCATTCCTAATCGAAATATCACCATTCTGTTTTGTGATGTTATGCTTTGTCATGAAACTGTGCGATTCCTACTTCAATATAGTAAATTACAGTCAATTCTCCGTGTAAAACGATCTACTCGCCGTAAAAAAAATGCCAAGCCGCAATAGCCGACTGGTCCAACTGGGGGTCGGACTGACTTGAGAAACTCTTCCCTTTCAACCGACATACGGTAATACAACCAGAGGATGTGATCGGTATCCTGCAATTCGCCACATAAGCAAGTTTGATAATGCATAATGGGTTTGGGACGATTTGACGCCGGGAAAACTAGGCGCTACGCAATCGAATGAAATTCGAAAATAAATAGACGTTCGTGAATTATACGTACTTTTAAAATAGATATTTAATACTTATATATAATTATATAAGTATGTTAAATATGCACATGTAAATAATAATTTAATAGTTCATAATAATATGTTTAAGTCCCAACGAGAAGGGAGTTCCTTTATTTATATATAAAAGCGCCAGGTATAATAATTTTCAATCCGCTAAAAAAAAAAACATTATGTTAAAATCAAAATCTATCTCACACCATGAGAACGTGCACCAAAGTCAGGTATTGGTGCATACAAGTTTGATATGGTCGACAGTTTCATATACCTTTGATCTCTTGTAACTAGACATAATGATATTACAGAAGAAAGCAACAAGAGAATCATGTTTGCGAATAAATGCTACTTTGGCCTGTTAAGACATTTTAAGTCCCGCATACTATCTCGCCGAACTAAAAACACTCTTTACAAGACACTTGTAAAGCCAGTGCTCATCTACGCATCGGAAACCTGGACATTAACTCTGCGAAATGAACGAGCCCTGAACATCTTTGAAAGAAAATTTCTCCGCCATATATATGGACCGATCAGGGATGGCACCAATTGGAGGAGAAGATATAATGCTGAGCTCTACGGGCTGTACGAAGATTGCAGCGCAGTTCAATCAATTAAGATTAGGAGACTGCGAAGGCTAGGTTATGTGCACCATATGAATGACAATAAACCGGCAAAAAGAGTGATGTCCAGCAATCCAATAGGACGTAGAAGAAGAGGGAGGCCAAAGATTCGCTGGCTGTATGGAGCTGCCAGTGACTGCCGTATTCTGGGGGCTACGAATTGGAAAGCGGCCACACTGGATAGAGACAGGTGGAGGGAGCTGTTGGAGGTGGCCAGGACCCACACCAGGTTATCACGCCCCTGATGATGATGATGGTTAAGATCAAAATGAATTAAAACTACTAAGTAGTAGAATATAGAAAATTCTTCCTCTACTTTCTGTATCAAATCGTAATGAACGTCTATTTATTTCATTCAACAGTGCGGCGCCCACTTGTCCTGGTGTCCAGTTTACCCAGTGCCTGCCTAATGTGGCATCACTGTCACCTTCGATAATAATTGCAATAGTAGTGGTAAAACTAGACGCATTTAAAAATTGCCAGGTTTTAATTACATGCCAATGAATGCCAAGAAAAGTAGAACCACACCACAAGGCTGTTGGACAGTCAATTCACCAGAGTTACCATCTTCAGCCATAGGGCTCTGACGGAAAAAAAATACCTTATACTCCATTGACCTACATAATTTGTGATATTTTTCTCTACTGACGGTAGAGACCTGAGGAGCCTCTTTTTGTATGCAATCCTGCCTTTTTTAATCATTATTGTTATTCTTTTCGTTTACTATAATCGTTTCGCTCCGTCTAACATCCAGTTATAAGTTATTATGATTAAAATTAATATTATTAACCTTCTATAGTTACAGAGTGTAACGGATATATTAATTACTCCTTGTCAAACCTAAGATATCTTCCGTCAAACAGATAGCTTTCTACGATCGAAAATGTATTGATACAATGCAATTGATAACATACAGTGTGCGCAAGAAATATTTATTAATTTATTCAAAAAACTCTCATGAAATTATTATTTATACATCATCATCGTTAGCGTATCAATTATTATAAATATATTATTATATTAAATTCTGAATCTACAGTAAGGTGTCAAGAATACTTCCACCAAGGACACGACAAAAGAAAATTTGAGCTAACTGCTAAGCTGAAAAAGTGGCTAACATCTATTTCTCGTAAAAAAAATGTTAATACAACATCCACTATGTGGAGGCTAGAGATTTCAATACTGGTATCTCATTATTTTCAATACCGGTCTTAAAAATCAGACAATACCGGTTTATTCGGTATTTAAATTAGAAACAAAATAATATGTTAATTAACATAAAAGAAGGCTTACATTTTTGTCGGATTACGCGATGTCTAGTGTACTTCCGTTGTCATTAGACGTGTAAGTGAAAAATTACAATAAACTAATAAAAGATTAGGTGGAATTATCAGTGGGGCGGGGCTATCTAAGATCACTTTTATCACTAAATATAAATTTATTTAAAGATAATTCGAAGAAGAAAGTGGCAATCGTTCAACTACTAAATATGAGCAAACATCAACATCTCTACCATATCTTAACTTTACCTAGGTTTATATATTATAATATGTACGTATTTAGATATTTTTTTCTATGAAGTATTAAGGCTATACTTCAGTTGAGGCACGGTCTAAAAAGATCGTGGCTAGGCGATGCGCGGATTGTGCAAATGACGCGTGCCGAACGAAATATAATTAGTCATAAAAATCCAACATGAGTACATTTAATGTTATTATTATTGTTATATTACTAATAATAATAGTATAAGCATTGACATTTTTACGTAAAGTTTTTTAGTCATCTTTACACGATTTAAAAATATTTTCACCCGACGCCATGACAAAAAAAATCGACGTGCGGACACCTCGACGTTCGGTCTCCGATTGGCGACTAGTGAGAAATTTCGTCTCACCTACTGTGTAGTACTAAATTATTTGCCGTTATTAATATTATTGGTACATAGTTACTTCTATGTTTTTTTATACATTTCACGAATACCGGTATTCAATAGGAAATACCGAAATACCGGAATAGGTATTTTCATTCTGTATTGCAATGGAGGCCCACGTGCTTTGCTTAGAATCGGACAGGACTCTTAATCTATCGTCTCTATGTGGATATGCGCCTAAACTCTTGCACCGTGATGGCCGTGCCATTCACTATAAACGGTGTATAGTGCAGCTGGTTGCTTATGCATATATGATTAAAAATATTACTAGAAACAATTACCAGGTGGCATTGCCATCTGTCAATATTCTTGGATGTGGCGATATGCTAGTACAGTGGTCGGCAAACCGCGGCTCGCGAACCACACGTGGCTCTTTGACCCCTTGAGTGTGGCTCTACCACAAATGACCACGTATGGACTAAAACAGTGAAAGATAAATCAGTCAAAATGTCATCGATTATAACCAATCAGCATATCGATGATCTTAAATTGGTTTCAACTTTATTAATAGTAGTTGACGAGTTTTGTGACATTAGTGATACAGGACAAATTTGTACGATTTATTTCATCTACAGGTAATAAAGAAGAACTTTTAGGACTATTGCCTCAAAGGTCAAACACGTGGAGAGGATATTGCAAATGCTGTTATTGAGTGCATGGAAAAACGTCATATTCTACTCGATAAAATTGTGTCAATTTAAACAGATAGGGCGAAAACTATGAACGGTGTAGGAAAAGGGTTTGCTACTACGAGGGTGGGTCAATAATTCCTTAGAAAAAAGCATTAAAACAGTTTTTATTTTTGTATTTTTTTTTTATTTCTCAACATAATCTCCTTGGAGTTCAATACACTTGGTTAGACGTTTCTCAATTTTTTTTAAACCGTCAGAAAAATAAGTTTTCGGAAGGTCCTCAAAATAAGCATTTGTCCGATCGATGACTTCTTCATTTGAAAAAAAACGTTATCCACTTAGCCATTTTTTTAAGTTTGGGAAAAGGAAAAAGTCACTGGGGGCTAAATCTGGCGAATACGGTGGGTGGTGGGTGGTCGACCAATTTGAACTTCAATTCTTCAATTTTAGCCATTGATCGTAAACATGTGTGAACACGGGCATTGTCCTGATGAAAGAGGATTTTTTCCTGTTTAAATGAGGCCGTTTTTCTTCAATTTTGTTTTTTAGCTGGTCCAATAAAGATGCATAATAATCCCCTGTTATTGTTTTTCCTTTTTCCAAATAGTCAACGAAAATAATTTCACGTGCATCCCAAAATACAGTAGCCATAACATTACCAGCTGATTTTACGGTTTTCGCCTTCTTTGGACATGGTTTGCCTTCGCAATCCACTGCTTTGACTGTTCTTTCGTCTCGGGAGTATAGTGGTGTATCCATGTTTCATCTACAGTCACAAAGCGACGAAAAAATTCATCCGGATTGCGTTGCATGAGCGACAACAGGGCTTTAGAGGCCACCACCCTATTGCGTTTATTGTCGACTGTGAGCAAACGCGGCACCCATCTTGCAGAAATATTTTTCATGCCCAATTTGTCATGTAAAATAGAAATGACGCTACCTTTTGAGATCCCTGTAACCTCAATTATCTCACTCAACTTTAATCTTCGGTCACTTAACACCATATCGTGGATTTTATTGATCATTTCTGGTGTAGTCACCTCTACAGGACGTCCTGAGCGTGGTTCATCCTTTGTTGATGTACGACCACGTTTAAATTCATTTAACCAGTTATAAATAGTTTCAAGTGAAGGAGCAGATATGCCGTGAACTAAATCCAACTCATTTTTTATTTCCTTTGCTGTTAACCCTTTTATATTAAAATGTTTAATAACAGCTCTAAACTCAATTTTCTCCATTTTCCATTTTTCCATTTTCCACAAGCAAATTTTTTTTTAAATGTACGAGAAACACACAACAACCCGACCAATCTGATTGAAACTTCGCAGCATACTGAATCGGTAGTGCCGCTGCATGAAAACAAACCGCTTACAGTACTAGTCGCGCCACCTGTCGGCTTTTCTAAGGACTTATTGACCCACCCTCGTATTTTGAAAGAAAAAAATAAGCATATTGCATCATTCGTCAAAAAGCGCTTTGTGCGCAGACATTTCCAAAATAAATTTGCAAAGTTAGCTCTTAATTATCGCCATTTTTTTTTTTAGTTAGTTTAGTACGCAGATCTTCTGCTGCATAACAGGGTACGTTGGTTATCAAGAGAAAAAAGTTTTAAAACGTTTCGCTTCCTTTTTTAAATTTAAATTAAAGCATTTCTCCTTGAGAAAGGTGTTTGTTCACTATCCAAAAATATGGTAACGGACAATCAGTTGATCCAAAAATTCTATTTCATGGGAGACGTTACGTCTCATCTAAATTAGCTTAATCGTAAACTGCAGGGGGAAGGAAATACATTTTTTCGATGTTAGAAGAAGTTATTTCATTAGAAAACAAAATATCCCTTTTTGCTTAAGGGGGAACATGCTCGTCGAAGGTCAAAATTGAGTTTTTATTGTATTTTCAAATCATGATCCTGGACACTCCTTAAACGTTGTAGATAATTTATTTATATAATTTTGAAGCCTTATTATCCCTCATATTTATTTTAAACATTTGATGACTGCATATAGTATTTTTGTTACATAAAATAGTATTCTTTTAAACCTCTCGCTCTAATGTTTTAGAATATAGTCATATTTCGGTACATAACTGTGCAGTAGTGTTTAGATTTTTTACATTTATTAATTTTTAAACGCATTTATGAAACCATTAGTATAATTTATTACGAGATAATTTTTGTAAAATATTCACGATAAAAAATTATATTGATAATATCTGTGATCCCAAATTTGACAAGAATTAGGCATTTTATTATTCAAAAAATCGGCAAAATTAACACATTTGAAGATGATTCTAAAGATACGTATTATAAATTATGTCTTTGACCATTCAAGTGTGATAAACATCTTGATTGCTTTATAATAATTATTGACCTAAGAATAAGGTAGTGTTTTTTTTGAAATACGCCATTTCTTTTGTTATTCCCTAGTGGTTAAGCTACAACATACGGCCGTAGCCATAAATTGACAAACTATAATTAAAGTAGGGTGTAAAATGATATTGACGCGCGTCTAAAGTATTAAGTTGAAGAAATTTGGCTCTTCAAAGAAATCGCAATCGTTGTACTGTTGATATTTGGCTCTCTTGACTAATGAGTTTGCCGACCACTGTGCTAGTAGAACACTCCAAACATCTATCAAACTATTGTGAGAGTATTCTATCATTTATTTTCTTTCACGACTAGATTAAAATAAACGATTCGCGTGTCAGCTAATTTTTTAAATTTAGTATTTGCGTTTATGTATGTTTTCTCTCACCTTTCCATTCTAATTAGGGATTCCAATCCCGAATCCCGGGATCCCGAGCTATTTTCGATACCTATGAATCCCGGGATTGATAAACATAATCCCGGGATTTCGGGATTGATTTTTTTATCAATTTTTATGGAAAATAAAATAAAAGCAAAAATAAAACAGAAAAAATACTTTTAATAAAAAATAACTACATTAGAAATAAACTGAGTTTGAATGAAGTTTGATTTATACCCATGTGTAGGTTGCCGATTCATTTTATTTTTTCACATGAATTATTAAAAATGAGAAAGATTGGAAAAAAACAATGCTTCGCACTTTAAGTAATTCTACCATGATCTCATACGTTTTACGGCAATTTCATATTTGGCTGACTAATTAGATTTATGATGCGGAAAGGCCATTAGTACGCCATGATTATTTTCTTTACTATTTTTAATCTCGCTAATCCATTCATTATGTCTTTACTATCAGAAACAGCAATCTCATATTAAATTCACATTATTATTTATATTACAATATTATTTACTCCATTAAACTTGTGTATTTCAAAGATTGAACGTATACAATATTAACAATAAATGTCTTTAATAGTATAAATTATATTAGATTTATTTTTGACCGATTTTATCAATGTTATTTGTAAATATAAAAATTTTATATTAACAATGGAAAAAAATGCCAATCCCGGGACCAGTCCCGGGATCCCGGGATTGTCAAATTGTAATCCCTAAATCCCGGGATCAGAGTTTTGGCTCGGGATTGGATTCCCTAATTCTAATAGTCTTATCTCTGTCTCGCTCTTTCTTACACATATACATTTACGTTTTCTCTTATACGTTACAGGCATATTATATTATTGTAATCTAGACTTTGATGTACCCATGGGAAGAAGCGAATCGCAGCTCTACGATGAATGTGATGTTTTGGATGACATTTTACATATAGCAATTGTATTATATATAAATATGAACGTCACAGAGTACAGCTGCGAATTGCGTATATCTTTGAGAATGTCGACGAATTAAAAGGTGCCCTGGCGGTGAGTAAGACGGAAGAGCTTGGCAATATTGTAAAGTTCTTTAACAGAATTGGAGTGAGGGCCTGATCGACGGATCTTCTTCCAGATGAAGAGCCGATTTGACAGCGAGTCGCAGTCAAAGCCTAGGTTAAATCATAATAATATATTATATCAGTGGCAAAGGCTGGAGGTGGGCTGTCAAGATCCACCATAAATAGTGCACACTAAACTTTGTCAGTCATACGTATTTGTTTTCATTGAAATAAGACTACAATTTACAGATGGTGATTACAGGTGTTGGTTATTTATAAAATTCAATTAAACCCTGCAAAAACCAAACCATAATCGATAATAGTCAAAAAATACTGACTATCTATAAATATCTAAAATTATGTAACTAAAACATACATAACTTTGGATATTTTATAGATAGAATAATTTTTGTTATCTATTAGGTATAGTTTGGTATAGACAGGGCTTAATGAATTTAAAAAAAAAATGAACCAGCAATGTGTGTAATATGTATTAATAATCTAACGAAAACAAATTAGTATGAATGAAAAAGTGTGCACAATTTTGTAGTATCGAACGGAGAATTGCAAAACTATTATGGTTTGGTTTAGGCAGGGTTTGATTGATCTTTAAAAACTAATCAACACCATCTGTAAAATTATAGTCTTATTTCAATAAAAACAAATACGTATAACTAACAAAGTTTAATGTGCACTATTATTTAAGGCGTATCTTAACAACCTATCTCCACCCTTCGGTGCGGATATAATAAATATATATATATATATATTATAGTAATCCATTTTTGCGATGGCGTGTGTTAAAAAATTCCATGATTTTTACTGATGTATAAGTAATACGTGGTGGCCTTTATAAATAAGATGTAATTAATTATTTCTTTCATTCAACGAATAATTCACAAGATTTAAGAATGTACTATTCTAATTATTGAACATACATAATTCTAAAAACACACATGAGAAAATATAGCAAATAGAAAAAATCTTTTTCGAAAAAAGTGAGACACCCGGCAGGAATCGAACTTACGTCTGTTGGGGTTCGCGCCCTGTGCATTACCACTATGCTATGACTGCCATGCTTAATTGCGACAAACTTTAACTATTGGCCTATTGGGCCTATTGACCATATTGGCCGTAACTTAATTTAGAGATCGCTAATGACCAGGTATTAATAAGGCCAATAGTTAAAGTTTGTCGCAATTAAGCATGGCAGCCGTAGCATAGTGGTAATGCACAAGGCGTGAAATCCAAGAGATGTAGGTTCGATTCCTAACAGGTGTTTTACTTTTTTCCGAAAAAGATTTTTCTATTGAGTTGAGTTGAGTTATGGGTGTTTTCAGAATTATGTAATGTTAAATAACAAGATGTAATATTTTCTGTTTACTCTGTAAATTCCAAACTACCAAGAAAACGTTCGCTAAGACGAGACGGTACCGGGCAGGACCGCAGAAGCGATCAAGCGAGGAGGCTTCAAAGGAAACCAATTAACGCATAGCCTTCCAGTACATAGCCAGGGAGGAGGGAGGCGGTAGGGAGTCATAGGCTAGGAAGACCTTTGGCTTTATTAATTTGATATGGGATATTTTAGTATTGCAAAGGCATACGTGGTCGGCCGATGGACGTCATACTAAATATTTGAGGACATTTTGGGAATTGAAATGAGGTAAAGGACGTATTTTTGATATTAAAACAATTATGGTTTCTATTTAATTCTATATATGATACTATTTGGACGTAGCATAGGTAAATGATTATCATTTTAATATTGATAAATTATTATTACTAGCAAACAGTGGCGATGGATGACTTTTAGAAAAAGTTAAACTGTGGAGAACAGAAAAAAAGAGCACACTTGTCAGGTTTACTTGGGAGAAACGAGAAGATAATACGATATTCAACTACTGATGAATAGTGATAACTGCATACTAATTCGATGAAATTTCAACAGCTCACTGACGACATAAAATTGAGTAATTAGTTAAAATTTTTTATTTTCCTAAATATTTAAATACATCAGAAATCATTAAATAAAATTATGTTTAATTTTTAAAATCAATCTATATTTATTTATAATATGATTGAATACTATTGAAATTATCTAATTATTAATTCTGTCATATACAATATTATCATACGACATAATAAGATTATAGGCTTATACATAAGAGCCGATCGTTTTGCATACATTACAATAGACATGCTGAGGTCACGTGACTTAAAGTCAATACAAAAAAAAACAGTATTCCCGACGAATAATCCAATAATTTCGTTAAAGACAAATGGCGCGGCGCGCTGTGGCATATTTTTTATACCTTTAACAGATTATGCTGTAATTCGTATTTCTTTATAATAAATTCCTACTTTCCTACATATACGACAGATGTCGATTGCAAATTAAATTATTTTTATAGAATATAATTGAGTACGTCAATATGCAATTTTTTTTTTAAGAATGTCGGCTTTAAAGAATCGCCTAGTATCGAGTCTTCGCAACTGATTTAGACATTGCATAGGTTAATGATTATATTAATTGAGTTGGCATTTACTTGGTAGAATTCCATTTTACAAGAAATGAAAATATAATTAATATTAAATTCTACAGGTTTAAAAAAAAATTGTCGATAGCTATTTCGGTTGTAACACCATTATCAAGACTATTCAGATAGGCCATTTGCCTTTGCTTAAATATTATAGTGTATAGATAGAGACAGAATACATTTTCTTATTCGTTCCAGTAATATTATGAATTTGTATACTTATTATTAATACTTTGAAAACCCTAAGTGGGTTTTTTAATGGATATCAAAATTTACAAAATTTATCAAAATTGCAGTGTTCGAGTGCTTTGGTTATTTATTGATTTTATTAATCAATTAAAATATTATTAGTATAATTGTCTTAATCATGTGTTTAAATAATATTTAATAGTGGCGACGAATGCATTACCAAATTTTCATTAATTATGTGATTACTTTTGGCTAATTCGCGATTAATTTCCAACTGTTCGAGTAAATTTAATTTTAGACCTTTATTGCATATATGCAAACATTCCGGCGTTATATTATTACTTATACTATGCGAATTTGATATCAAATGTTTAGCAAACTGAGAATCTGTTTTACCATTCCTGAAAGACCGGAGGTGTTCTTCGAAACGAGTTTTTATTGGCCTCCCAGATTGACCAATGTAGCATAGACTATATGTGCCACATGTTATTTTATAGACTCCGCTTTTCTCCAGTTTGTTGATTTTATCTTTACTATTTTTTAAGTTTAATCCTAGATTATTATTAGCTTTGAATGCTACGTTAACGCTATGTTTAATTTCTTGATAAATTTTGTCTGAAATAATGCCGTGATAAGAAATGGACTTGCAATAACGATTTGAATCTTTAGCGATAGAGTATATTGTTGATCTAGCTAATTTAGGTTGTTTTTATATAATATTTTATCTACCATTGATGTTGCATATCCATTACTTAAGGCTATTTATTTAATGGTATGTAGTTCATCCTCAAAATCTAATTTGTTCATGGGCACGCTAACTAGCCTGTGGATCATGGCATGGTATGCCGCCAACTTATGAATCCATGGATGTTGCGATCCTTTATGTATAGTAGTTTCAGTGTAGGTGGGTTTTCTATATATTTTAAAGTTATGTTTATTATTAACCCTCTAGTGAGGTCTATAAAATTAATTCTGTTTTCTATCTCTACTTCGACCATGAATTTAATATAACAGTGCAATGCGTTAGCCCTTTTGACGAACGAGTTAAGTTGACGGTCAGTTCCTTTCCAGCAAATCAAAATATCATCTACGTATCTATGGTAATATAATATATCAGCTACTGAATCTATTTAAAGTGATTCCGATTCTAATTTGTCCATAAAAAGTTCTGCGAGCAAAGGACTTAAAGGAGACCCCATAGGGACTCCGTCAAGTTGATTATAAAACTCTGAATTAAATGAGAAATAGTTATTTTCTACACATAATTTCATTAAAGAATAAATTTCTTCTAACTCGAATGGGTGTACTCTATTATACATACTAATAATATTTTGATTGATTAATAATGTCAATAAATAACCAAAGTACTCGAACACTATAATTTTGATAAATTTTGTAAATTTTGATATCCATTAAAAAACCCACTTAGGGTTTTCGAAGTATTAATAATAAGTATACAAATTCAAAATATTGCTGGAACGAATGAGAAAATGTATTCTGTCTCTATCTATACACGTATAGTATTTAAGCAAAGGCAAACGGCCTATCTGAATAGTCTTGATAATGGTGTTTCAACCGAAATAGCTATCGACAAACCTTTTTTTTTTAAACCTGTAGAATTTAATATTAAATATATTTTCATTTCTTGTTAATGATTATAATTTTAATATCGATATTATTATATTACTAGTAATTACTACCTGTCAAGATTGTCATACGTATTCTGCCATACGTTTACCTTTTAAGTACTACATATTGAATTATATTTTAAATTAATAAATAACTATAAAGTTGCACAGAGAATACATGCATATATCGTAAAATTAAAATAGCAGGTAATATGAAATGTGCGCTTATAAAGTATTGGGAGTATAAACTGGGTTACCGTTTTATTGAAACATACTCGGGTATAATAAATGCAAAAAGACTGTCATAACAGTATTTACTACCCGGTAAGCGTTTCCAGCGATAAAACCGGATATGATAAATTGTATGTAGGTTTATACAAATAGTAGCTATATCGGTGTCTTAATGACCAACATTGACAACTACATAAATGGGGTGAAATATAAATGTGGATTTGGATATTATAGAATTATTAGTAGATAAACTTTTTTTTATTCAACAAATAATAATTCACAAGATTTGGGAATATGTAACATTCCTTTATTGAAACATACATAATTTTAAATCACCGGATTCGCGCCAATGTGCCTTGCCAAGTGGACCATTTGCGTACTATCTAAGGGCCGTATGTATGAGATTCCGAAATTATTTATAAGCTATTTAACCGATTTTTCACCATATAGCGTATAGCACTGTTTGTGACGTAAGCAATCTGACGTCACATGTCATTCAAACTAGCTGCTTCATCTGTCACTTTCGAATGTCATTTTAATAATGCATTCATTACAACAAACGTTTGCTTGAGGCCCTCGTTGATTTTGTAGACTCTGTAAAACATTTCCAAACTTTAAAAACAGTTCCTAGTCGTGCTGTTTATTAATTTCATTCATTCATTCATTTATTTTTATTCCGTTTTGACATCTCATAATAGAAGTGATTGAAGTAAAGTTAGTCATAACATAACTGTATATATTGTCACCAAATAGAAAATTTTACTGGGAATACTGTATCCTTTCGTACAGTTGAATTATCAAATAAATGTGATAAAATAACTGATAAATTATTTAAAGTTTATAATAATTATTAAATTTATATGGTACCATTCGCACACTTTCAGACACATTTACAATTTGAAAATTTTAAATTAATGATCGGGGAATGAAATTTTATAAGTTTTCCATTATATGAACGCCATGACACATTATGAGGTCACATCGCGACGTCGCTAACCAACTGATTACATTTGCACTCATGCATACAAATGAGCAGTATTTAGCCTATAAAGTATTTGGGAATCTCATGCATACGACCCTAATTTCGATGAAATTAACTAGTACTTTTTACATCCTGCGCATCTATTCTATACACAAAGCTGCTTTTTGCCGCTACAACATCAATCTAGTGTAGGAAAGTATCGAAGTACTAGCGCATATTGTAACAATTTTTCGATGTTTTTATTTTAAGACATATATCTATTTTCCTTTTAATAATTCGTCAAACGATTATTTTCCGACTGCCTTACTACGAGACATTTTCGCTTTGCACTCTCGACTCTTGTGGGTCTCTGCTGCTCTGAAGACGTGTTTGCTTGTTAACACGAGAGATGGTTTCCAATTCTGGTATCCTAAATAATTTGAATTTATACGCGTAAATTACCTCCATGGTCACAGTCATGGCTACTTATTCTGGTTCAGAACAGTTTCCTCGTATCAAGCTTATCAGGCACCATTAGCGACGGGTTCAATACTAGTCAATGCGCTTCCCAAAGACATAGACATTTTCAGTGATGTACTATTTTGATATATTGGACAAGTATGTATTTTACAACGTTTTTCTTAGCTCGTATTCTTATTTGTCCGGTGGTTCTTTGTCCGGTATAAATCTTGCAATCAATTTTTAACCAAGTTTCCGACTAGCTAGACATTTTAAACTTTTGGAATACATCAGAACACGATGCCAATGCATTTTTAATACTTTTAGTCATCTTTAAGTAGAATTGAATTCTTTTTCAGTTAATTCTGTTTTGTATAAAAAGTTAATTCGACACCATTATTGGTTGCTAAGCGGATGGACCTAGCAATTAAATTATTAATATATACGAGCGTTACTATGGAAATCAATATGAATGTCAAAATGACATTTCAGTATTATTTCTATCAAGTACATTTTTTTTGATCGTTTACGCTAGTCAAGTCAAGTTTATGTGATTCAACAGAAAATTTTAAATCTAATTACAAGATAAAAAGTTCTTTTTATCTTGTAATTATTTATTTAACATTTTTAATTAGAACTATAATTTTTTTTAATTTAAATCTTGTGTTGTGAACGTCCTGAATTTTGATTCGTTATTTCCACAATGTTTTGTTTTTTTAACAAATAAATGACATATACGATTTTCTTACAAATTCTATATATTATCTAGGTTAAGCCAGCTAAGATACCCCAAATTCTTAATTTCCGTATTTTAAACAGATAGTAAATAGCAGTGACGTCCCTAGACAAAATGCCGCCCCCAAACAGTACCAAACTACCGCAACATTTTTTTATACAGTACTTTTTATCATCCTTTTATGACTCCAATATATAAGAATTGTGTTGTATGAATACATTACTAACAAGATATAGGTACCTATACTACTAAATCTAACTTAAATGCCATCTCTGCTTCAATAGACAATATTGCGAGTCTACGGTTTCAGATAGGTACATTTAAAAATACACCTGACAACTTCCATAACTCGCGAGTGACTGTGAAGAACGTGACGTCCAAGGACAACGGAAGTATAATAGACATCGCGAACCCAACAAAAAAAATCCTGTTAAAAATTTTAGGTATAGTACTTATCTAATTAATAGATATATTTTGTTTCCAACCAGTGAGCTGATTTTTTTAATGGAAAGATATTTCCGTTATTACTAAGTTAAGGTAGCTTTTTATATATACCTAGTGATTCTCTTCGATTTGCCGCCCTTTGAGTAAGTGCCGCCCCCAAGCGACGCTCAATCTGCCTACTCCCACGGGATGTCACTGGTAAATAGTAAATGTAGTAAATAATAATAATATAAACAGTTTTTTTCTATTCTATAAAATATCCGATTTGTGAGTTACCAAATCTTCATTTTAAGCCATCAAATTTTTATTGTTATGACGTATTTATAGGTATAATAATTACAAATAATATTTGCTATCGGAAATAATTTAGAATACATTGGTATAGCCCCGGGCACTGACTGTCCAATTTTCAATTTAATGAAATCCATTCCGGAAATACTGTATTATATATAATATTACTGCTTATTGAGTGTAGTATTCCAATATTTTGAATGATGAATTCTTTGGAATAATGGTTGGTTATTGGGTATCTGTAATAAAAAACGTGGTAAAAAAACACATTCATAACCCAAGTCACACAGCATTACTAAAACGTGATGTACTAGTTTGTTTCCCTTGTGAGCATTGATTCAAAAATATTGAAACAAAAAACGTACGTTCCATACAAAATGACAACGGTTGATTCTATTTACGAATTTTTCCATTTTATGAATACAATTTAAGATTGATATTTGAAATGATTAGATGTTTTATGTATGAAAGAATTTTATACAGAGCTTTGATAATGCTAGCTTATTAAGGGGGGACATGCTCAGCGTAGGTCAAAATGGAGCTTTTGTTCTATTTTCAAAGGGCACGTCCGCCCTTAAGGGTATTAACATAGTTTTTATTAGTAGGTACTACAAGATATAATATCATTTTATAGATAATTATGTTTGATCACACAGATTTTAAACATATATTTAAATGTACCTATTAATTATATCACTATGATCATTATTTTTTTAACATGTTGTCAGCTGAATGCAGAAATATTTTAACTAAGATTTGAATTATTTTACAGATGTGTTCTTTTAAACATCATATGTAAGTTATTTATTATTTATATAGACAGATTTTATGCATCATTATTTTTATCAATTGATCTACTAAAATATGATGTATTTATTTATCAATACAAATAATACATAATTTAAATAGGTTGTTTCAAAGAACATTCCTGTAAAATATTTCAAATCTGAGTTAGAATAGTTCTGCATTCAGTCAGAATTATCACTCTGTCAATACCTTAAACTTGTAATTTGTAATTTTCACACACGTAAATGAATAAATGAGTTGAATTGAAATAAGATTGATTTATCAGTTAATACCATAAATCAGTGATTCCAAACCGGGTTCCAAAAAAAAGGTTGAAACTATTTTGATAATAGAGTTAAAAAGGGTAGACACGACATGACCATCCCATTACCATTTCATCTGTTTGGCGACTTTTCTCACATCGGGTAGTTTTTCTGCTTCCTTATCAATTTGTTTCTTTTGTGATCTTTACGTGTTATGCCAAACATGCACCTTTCCATACCACGTTGCGCTACTCATATTTTTTGTATTTTTCTTACATTAACAGTCAATTTTTCACGTCCATACGTGAACGTTGGTAGAACACATTCGTTTACTTGTATTATTTATTAAAAAAATAATTAATCTCTCTGATAATACAAATATATGTCGATAGCGTCATGGGTTCCAGGTTCGAATCCTGGGTTTTGCAAGTACACGTCATATTGTTTTTCAATTTGTGTATGAGTCATAAGTAAGGACATATTAGGTTGAGCAAGTGACTGACATCCATTTCTCATAAAAAACAAAATCTGTCAATACAAACCTCCACTCTGTGGAGGCCCATATGATATTATTTGGATCGGACATGGTCGAAATTTTTATACTCTCACCTGCGCATGTATTCTGTACACAAAACTGCTATCTGCGGCTAGTTGTTTATCATATTTTTGTATTGAAGTATTATAGTTGCTACAATAAGTTAGCCGTCTAAACAGTCAAAACTGTCTATCTCGCTCAAAATGTTAGCACAGCCAAGAGAGGTGCTATTTAAACATAGAACTTATTGCAATAATAATTTCAAGTAACTTATTGTAAAAATTATAATACCTCATTACAAATGGTGACATGTAATGATGATTCATGCCTTTCAAATCCAATGATTGCAGTCATATAAGATAGGATAAGTATATGCTCAGAGTCATTTGCGACATTTCTTTTACCATAGGAAAAACTCGGCTATAATGAGTTGTAATTCTCAGTTCCCAATGAATACGACAAAATATTCATCAGAATTACCACCGCCTTGCGCTACAAAGAATTTTCTAGCGTTTTTGCAAGGCGGTTTCATAGGCCCTGGCCGAATTTAAATTAGCAATACCCGATGCGGGTAGAAGAATAGTTTTTAATAAGGCATATTTCTCAGCCGGCACAATTTTCATTTGACTAGCATCAAGTAGAGCAGTTTGCGTGCCAAAGTTCCTAAAGAAGCCTCGATAGTAAATGCGAGGTATACATAAAGGCACATAGAAAAATGAATACAAGAATATGAAAAACTATCCACGATAGTCGTCGATAGCAGCTGATAGCAGTCATGTGTATAGAATAGATGCTCTGGTGAAGATTGACAAAAGTTTTTTTAATTATAACTCATTTATTTTATAAACAAAATGTAGATGTCATTAAAAGTCACGTTTGGTCACGTGTACCTATAAACCGTCTAACTTAATCTCGTAGTATCAAATTTCAAAACTAGTTAAAAACAATCCGATGTTTTACAATATATTTGACACCTTTATTTTTAGTTTTGCGTGCCAAGTCAAACGTAAACGAACCAAAATTATGGTAATTTTTCGTAACTTTTCATCTCGAAATGAGTTTTTGAATAAAAGTTGGCAACGTCATATTTAATCTCTCACAGAT
Source organism: Rhyacophila brunnea (assembly GCF_057557595.1). Classification (NCBI taxonomy): domain Eukaryota; kingdom Metazoa; phylum Arthropoda; class Insecta; order Trichoptera; family Rhyacophilidae; genus Rhyacophila; species Rhyacophila brunnea. Next base: position 7,862,216 of record NW_028232904.1, on the reverse strand, counting down.
GGACTGGTTATGTAAATACAAATCCAACTTTAATAATTATTAATATTTGAATTCGGCATGAACATTTTAAAAAGGTGGGCCCTTACGAGATGACGTATGTACACATTTTTTAAAGTATTTGAAATGAAGTACGTGATTTTATTTAAAGGTTTTACACTCTTCTACTTATAAACGACGTAAAGTGGTCCTTTACATCAGCGGTTCCCAACCTGTGGTACGCGAGTGGATAGTTGGTGGTACGCGAAAAATAATCAGTAATGGCGGACATAAAAAGTAAAAAAAAATCAGTCATAAAAATAACATTTAAATTTATTTCGAAACAAATTGGACGCAGGTGTAGATTTTAAGGATGAGTATATCTCACATCTTTTGAACCAAATTTCAAAACATTATGTTCTTCGAAATAAGCACAAGGATCTCATTAAATTTATTTTGCTTATATTATCGTGCTTATATTTTGGTAAAATTTGTTTAAAAATTAAACTTATAACTTGATAACAATGTATTATAATCTTAATCAACACTTTCATAACTATTATTTTCGATAATAAATAGAATATTTCGGTAATAAAAATATTTTTAAATACAATTTCATTAATATTATTATATTGAAAACAAAAATTTCGCTGCGGCGTTGCTGTAAATTTGTAAAAATGAATGTGTGAATTGTCTCGTTTTCATACCGTATACATTTTTATCGTGTTTAATTAATTTTATATGCATATATTTTCTATTAATATCGGTAATTCTTGGAAAAATTGCCTGCGGCGCATTTCATTTTTTTATACAAATAATTTATTTTAATTCTATGTAATTTTTTTTTTAATAAAAATTTGTTGTTAAAAAAAACTACTTTAAATGTCCTGGTTTTGAATTTCGACAAGAAATGAGCTTCAGCACCTTTTATTAAAAAAAAATTGTAAAGTTCAAATGTCTCATTTTTATCAGAAAAATAAAACCTTTGGTATTTTTTTTTAAACTTAAATAAATTGAGTTCTGGGAAATATAGTCACCCTATAAAATTTTTAATTCAAATAGAATAACAAATTTCTCGAAATACAATAATTTTTACGAAGTGGTACAATTAAGCGTAATGTACTGTGGTACGCGTATGTAAGTGGTACGCGAGCCAAAAAAAGGTTGGAAACGCTGCTTTACATAGCATGCATAGAGCAAACACAAGCCTCGGTCAATCGCTACATCTTGCGCCTGCTTCTATCGGAGACGTACAGCGCGTAGATCGTTTTTGTAGCACCACTGCAGGATGAAGGACGGGCGACCATATTTCGTACTCTCTATAACAGATTAACAAACAAACAAATAAATAATCTTGTACGAACATTTGCATAATTAATACATTCAAAATATTTTTTTATTCTCCCACGGATCGAAAATATGTGTTTATTTCATATTTCGTTCACACATACTTGCAAATATCACTTAATTAATTAAATGTAATTTGGACAGTTCTCATCAAAAAAGTTTTAACCAGCACAAAATGCTTTCATAAAAACAATATTCGAAAAGACCAGATGTCGCTACTTACTTTCCTCCCAAATATGTTGTTTCTCGAGATATGTTTTCTATCAGCATTAGAATAAAAAAACATTTTGAATGTATTTATACAAATGTTTGTAAACCATTTTAGTACCTACATTATTTATTTAATTTGTTAGTTTATCGGTTATAGAGTGTACGATGGCCCATATCTCTTCTAGGATATATATCTCCTGATAATGGCCCCTGCGATGAGCCCGAAACGTCGAGGAAAGAAGGAAGAAGTACACGCGATGGAAACCCAAAAATCTATTACAATATTGTACTGCATTTATATAAATTCGAACAATTCATGAATCCTCACTCACTCATCGAGTCCATCAAGAGACGCACTACTATTGTCACTTTTTCTTCTTTCGACATAGTTAACCGTCATTCTACTCGAGTTCAGTCTCTCACTTTATTAATATAATCATTCTCTTTATCACATCGATCTCAACAGTATATCAATATTCGCGATTATACTGTCATGCTGTCATCTTTATTAATGTATTTATTGCATTCTGGTATCAACAATAAACGCTGATCTTACAACGTACAAGCCACTACGACTTCGCCTTTATCTACAGCCAAATACGAGGGTTGTCCAAGAATTAAAGACCTTTATTCATTGTTGGTGACGCGGATATTATTTCTCAAAAGATGGCAGTACTGGCGTGTAGCGTAGACTTTCCTCTCCAGAACTAGTGGTGAGCCGGCTCGGTAACTGCTTCAGTATGACTTTTACATCCGTTTTAGATGGACGCTCCCCCGTCAAATGCCGCCGCCTGCGAGGTGCGTTCAATCATTCGGTTTTTCTACCAGGAGGGAGTCTACCATGTTGAAATCCATCATCGTCTCACATCAAATTATGGTAATGTGATTAACCATTGGAACGTCAGGAAGTGGTGTACTGAGTTTTCGAGTCGTAGAATGAGTGTTCATGATGAGGAGGGGAGAAGAAGGAGGTCCTCAATTTGTGATGTTTTGTTGAAGAAAATCAATGGAAAAGTTCATTAAGATCGCCGTCTGACAGTCCGTGAGCTCCTAATTTTGATCCCAAACGTCATTAAGTCTACCATACAAACGATTTCGAGGGGAAAAATGGGTTATGCAAAGGTGTTCTCGTTGGGTACCGAAAATGCTGACGGAAGATCACAAACAAAATCATGTGAAAAGCGCATTGGTATTGTTGACTTTTGGACTCATTCAAATGGGATGTCTTTCGTCATCCTACGTATAGCCCCGATCTGGCGCCGAATTATTTCCATTTTGTTCTTCGCCTAAAGCAACATTTGGCCGGAAAACGCTTCGAGACCGACGAGGACGTGGAGGAAGAGGTGAGAACATTTTTGTGGACGGCGGTGGCGGAGTTCTACGACAAAGGAATCAAGGACCTAGTGCCATGGCTCACCATGTGAATTGATCGTGACGGGGACTACGTTGAAAAATATTGGGGATATGTACCTAAAATTTCGTATGCTTTTTTTATAATAATAAAACTTTCCTGATTCATCTGATCATCATCAGCCGGGGTCAATCCACTGCTGGATGAAGGCCTCCGTAAGCTTCTTCCAACTCTCTCGGTCCTGTGTCATTCGGTGCCACGTATTTCCGCCGAACTTTATCAGTTCGTCAATCCAGCGGCTTTAGGGCAACCCTGTGGCCGTTTTGTGGCCCTTGGGGTACCATTGGATGACAGCATTTGTCCAGCGACCGTCCATATCCATTTCAGCTGTTTGGCAACGTCTATTACATCGCGTACTCCTGTCTGCTTTCTAACCCATTCGTTTCTCTTACGGTCCTTTCGCGTGATGCCCAACATACACCTCTCCATGCCTCGCTGTGCGACTCTTAGCCTTTGGACATCTCTCGTATTGAAGGTCCACGTCTCGCAGCCATACGTGAGCACGGGCAGCACACATTGGTTGAACACCCTACGCTTAAGACATAATGGTAGGTCATTCTAGAAGATACTATTCAGACGTCCGAAAGCACTCCATCCCAGCTGTGTTCTGCGAGCAATTTCATCGTACATGCTTCCGTATTTTAAATAATAATGGTCTTTAATTCTAGGACAATCCTTGTATATATTATCATGCATTTTAGAGGGCTCGCACATCAGAACTCGCCGCATGCGTCTTACGACGAATTCGTCGATGTGACGACATCGTAAACCAAGAAACAAACGTTATCAAATAGAGCTTCGCAGATTGGCCGTTGCAACTGCAACGCGAGACGATCCGCAGATGCAACATGTCGAATTTAATACAGCCTGCATGTCGTATCTAAAAAAAGTCGACTACGCGCAAGCGCACAGCCCGCGACCATCGGCCATTTCTGTCTCTATCTCTGTCTACACTGTCATTGCTCGCTCATCGCTCGCTCATCGCTGGTCACCGCGTTTGACGTTTGTTCATACAATCAACACAATAAAAATGGCAGACGAGAGACTCTCCGATGCGGCGAATGTCGATATCGCTAGGCAGATGTGCGAGGTTTTATCAAGGAACACCGCCTGCCCGTTCTCGGAAGCTTTGATTTATGGAGGATAGGCACACGAGGCGAGTTGTGATGTGCGAGCCGGCTTATAGTTCATCTTACGGACATTGTACAGCCCCAATACAGGGAAACAGCCTAGAATTCGATATATAATAATCAACTGCCAACTGTTTGGCATACTTTCCACAGAAGTTATCAAATTTTGACGGAGGTAAGTAATTAGGCCACGAGATATCGATATCGACAATGCTGAATGAGGTCCTTGGGGCGGGTCAGACACCGTTGACTGACGATCTGTTTGACCCTTGTTAAATACCTCAGTCGTTTAAACCATGCCATCTTCAAAAGTTTAACTTTAAACGCAAGTTAGCGTGGTTTAATAACGACAAGAATTCCCTAGTAACGTATCGTTGAATAGAGATCCAGTGGCGGGTTTCCTTGAAACATAAGGAGTGCTTGTTTCATCGGAAAATTTTATATTAGGTACGCATTTACAGCTCGTATTCTTGTTTATCCGGTGGTTATTTATCCAATACAAATCTTGCAATCGATTTTTAACTAACTTCCCGACTAGCTAGACATTTGAAACTTTTAGGATATATCAGAACACGATGCCAATGCATTCTTTTAATACTTTTAGCTATCTTTAAGTAGAATTGAATTCATTTTCAGTTAATTCTGTTTTGTATGAAAAGTTATTTCGGAAGAAATCCATAATCCAATCCACTATTATTGGTTGCTAAGGGGGTAGTCCTAGCAATTAAATTATTAATATATACCTGCGTTACTATGGAAACCAAAATGACATTTCAGTATTCTATATTTGTTTGTTGCAAAATAACAAAAAAATGATTTGTTGACAATTGCCTTATTTGTCCTAAATTATTAATACATAGAATTGTCAAGTTCATATGATTCAACAGAAAATTTTAAAACGTGGTATACAAAAAGTTATTTTTATGTTGTAATTATTATGCTTAATTTATATGCACTAAAACAGCGTTTTTTAGGAATCAGATTATTTTTAGGTAGGCTTCTTCTATGTTGTTTAACAGGTCACATGTTTTTTTTCAAATATACTTATTTTTTTATTTTTTGAAGTTATACTTCTTTTGGCTCATTTGGGAAATCAGATCAGACTGTATTTTTGGCGTGTGACATGTAACACATAATTTATTTTTCACACGAAAAAAAACGCACTCGATTGGAGTAAACGTGACGATTATACAGTATAATAATATAGTTTAGAATTTATTATTTTTTGCCATTTTCAATTCCTCACGTAAACAAACGATTAAACGTCAGATTGACATTTGGTACTTAAAAAATAAAAGCAACGAGAAACCATTATATAATTTAGTAATATAAGTTAGAAATAAACCAACGGCGTTCCAATAAGCGGTCCTTTTTTTTGAGTGTGTAATTTAACAAGATAATTAAAAACTAGTCAAAGAATTTAGTTTATCACAAGTTTTGTTTTTGTTTTGTTACGCCAAAGAAGTATAACGTCTAAAGCGCGTACATAAGTAAACACACCGATTTTTTTTTCTAATATTTAAAATGTCTAAAACTTTAATTATTGTTTATTCATATCGAATCGAGTTTTACTAGGTCACAATACCAATGCTAAAATCGAAATAAAGAAAAAGGATTTGAAGTTATATACATACATAATAATATGTTAAAACTATGACTTTTTACAGAGCACATCATGTTATATTTAATCAATCATTTTTTATAAAATACGGTTTCCAGGAAACGGCCATTTTATATTTATTTCTTATGAAGTATAAGATTTTTTAACATATTGATTATTTATCATTTTGCAGAAAAAATATTATATAAAATATAACACTAGGGATTGCAATATTGGTATTTCAAAACTGGAAACACCGGTTTAAAAAAACAGACAATAACGATTTATATTCTTTATTGAAAGTGGAAATAAAAGGTTTAACAGGACAAACGTCAGCATCTCTATCATATCTTATATTTACATATTTTGAAAGATTTACATGTATTTACCTATTTAGATATTTTTGGTAGAGACTTCTGTTTACTCCATGAGATATTTCACGAATACCAGTATTCAACAGGAAATACCAAAATACTGGTATTAGTATTTTCTTTCGGTATTATAACCCCTGTCACTCCTCAGTAGAAATATTGGCTATCAGAGAATCTCTCGAGTGGGCACTGAAAAGATTAAAGTTCCACAGATACAACTATGTTAACATATTCTCAGATAGCCAATCCAGTCTGGTAGCTCTTCAAAACCCATCATCCATACTATATACTATCAACACAGCTTCGAATGATAGGAACAAACCCTAGATTCTTCTGGATAAGAAGTCACACGGGGATAGCCACAAACGAGGAAGCTGATAAATACGCCAAACAAGCCACAACAGATAAAAGACCTTCAACCTACGCAAAACAAAAACTAAACGAAGACACAATAGAGCTATGGAACCAAAGATACACAACATCCGCCACAGGATCAATAACGCAGAAATTTATTCCAAACATAAACTCTGCCATCACTCTTGCCAGGAACATAAAAATATTACACGAACTCACACAGATACTAACAGGCTAACGGTGGGATCTTATCTAAAAAAGATTTAAATTGAGGGATGATGACTGTTGTCCATGTGACGGCAACACATCTCAAACTATGTGGTATGTCATCAACGACTGCCCTTTACTATAAAGGGAGCGATGGACTCTCAGGACTCGGTGTAGACAGCATAATCATGAAATCGACCTCCAAAAGCCTCACGAAGTACTTAGCAATAGAACAACACAAGAACACTACACAAAATATTTAATCCTGGCCATAAAGAAGATTAAAGATATAAATGGAAGAACCTTATTAGCCCATATTAATGCAACTAACCCAACCTTGTACGAAAAAGCAAGGGCATAGTTATTAATATTAAAAAAAAAACCTATCACTTAGTACCTAGTGGCTTAAGTTTTTCAAGGAGACATCAAAATCTGTACAAACAAAAATAATAGATTAACCAAATACGTAAATTTGTCAATCTACTTACACAAATTAAGTAAACGCAGTATAACTTTGTAAGTCACTTACTGGCATCTACTAAACTGACCCACTTTGGGGAATTGGTCAAGCCCGGCTTGTTGACGTTGTCATTACTGTGAAATATTTGTAATTTGCACTAATAATAATTTTAAGTTATATTTTATAAATTAATGTTAAAATTAGTTTTAAGGCTTGTTTATACTTTTACCGGAACGTTAAGTGGTTCCAAATTCCGAGAATTCAGGCTCAAGAATAGAGCGGTGTTGTACTGTTACGTCCCTTAGGGAAGAAGGCAAAGGAATCAGGGTGTGACCGTATTGAAAGGCACCCGAGGTGGTATGCTGGTGTTCAAATTTATTTAAGAAAACAAAACATTATGTACATAACAACAGATTTATACTATAACAAATATTATTCTCATAAGAGAGAAGAAGAAAATAATAATAATAAAAATAATATAAATAATTTTATAAAATAAAATAAAAACAAAAGAACAAAGTGCAAAGTACATTATTGAATATGTCTATGTCTTTGAGGAGCGCATTTACTAGTCGTGCACCCCTCGCTAATGGTACTTGATAGGCTTGACTCGAGAAAACAGTTCCGACCCAGAATAGCTCATGGCTACGACCACGTAGGTAATTGACAGGAGCATATAAATTATTTTTTTTAGCCCACCAGGATTAGAATCTATCCCTCGTGATAGCAGACAAAAATATCTATTCTGATTAACTAAGAGCAAATGTTACTCAGAGTATTGTGGCAATTGTTACTACCAGAGATACCGGATCGAATATTGGATTTTGCTAACAGTGCCAATAGCCATGATGATTTTTTTTGGCATTCTTAAAGCGATGTTTGCATTCATACACCTACACTACACTTCATCAGAAAATATATCATCTCTTGATAATGTCCTCTGCAACTAGCCCGAAACATCGAGAATAATTTACAAGATAAAAATAACTTTTTATATAGGTACAACGATTTTAAATTTTCTGTTGAATTATTATGCTCAATGTGCTCAAACTTCTACTTGATATAAAGTAAATAAAAAACAAACAAACAAACAAATATAGAATACTGAAATGTCATTTTATTTTGATTTCCATAGTAAAGCACGTATATATTAATAATTTAGTTGCTAGAACCACCCCCTTAGCAACCAATAATAGTTTTTTTATAATTTTTACGTATTTTTCTGAAATAACTTTCCATACAAAACAGAATTAACTGAACATGAATTCAATTCTGCTTAAAGATGGTTAAAAGTATTAAAAGAATGCATTGGCATCGTGTTCTGATATATTCTAAAAGTTTCAAATGTCTAGCTAGTCAGGAAGTTAGTTAAAAATCGATTGCAAGATTTGTATTGGATAAACAACCACGGACAAACAAGAAAACGAGCTAATAAAAACGTTGTAAAAAGTACAAACGGTGGAAACCCAAAAATCTATTACGATATAAATGAGAACTTTGCCATTCTGGCATTGTTGACCTGTGTGTCCCTGATAGTGATAACTATCTTAAAAATAGAGAGAATCAGTTGTTTATTCTCCCAAGATGCAGAACCAACTTGCCACTGGTGATGCCAATTGGGAGGGCGATAACTATATTCAACCAAATTGCTTCGGGTGTTGATATATTCCACTTGCGTGAGGTGAGTTTAGGTGGACTATATTTTATAAATTCTTAAAATAAGGCATCATTAGCAAACTCGGTGTACTTCTTTGAACTTCTATAAATAGATGTGTTCTCTTTTTATATTTTAATTTTCATCGCATTTATTACTTTTAATAATAATGTTTCATGTCATGTTGTGAACGTGCTAGACTTATAATTTGTAATATCCACAATATGTTTAAAAAAAATTTAATAGATAGCCGACTCCGCAAAAAATATTCGTCAAGCGTTCGTGATATTTTAAATTTCCACTAACAAAAAATATGTTTTATTTTTATTTTGCCCAGAGATTGTAAGTGTTGTTTCCAATTATTGTAGAATCGTTTTGAAAGAACTATTTTACACCTGTTACACGCGTGCATTTAAATGCACATTTCACGTGAATGCACCCGAGGCAAAATTGCAAGCAACATACGGTGCATGTTCGCGAATTCACAGGCGCGCTTTGATTGAAGCTATGGTTTATTTCTGTTCTTTTTTCAAACACAGTTTTTTTGAAATTGGAACATTTAAAATAAAAAATGAAAACTTGCACTACAGAGCGTAAACGCGATTCTCTTGTGAAATGTTTTATCACCTGTACACGTGCATAGATTTTCTGGCACCAATAAAACTATCGCGATAATAACTGTGTACACGTAAAAGTGCTGACTGTCTCAATCTTCAAGCGTAAACGAGACGCGATGCTGTCATTTTAAGGTGCTATTTGACTGTGAAAAATTGTTAACGTCAAAATGCTTTGCGCTGTGTAGTTCGTATTTTTTGCCACCAGGTTCGCCACTATCGTTATACTGCGCAGGCACATATATTGCACAAATTGAAACTGTCGCGTGAAAATTTAGTAGCTTCAGAACTTTTTTGATCCATGCATGCAATCTTTACACTGCGGTTGGCACTATGTATTTTCTACAAGAATGTTGTCTATTATCTATGGTCTGCAGGTTGGGTTCTGTTCAAAATATTATCTATGGATGTAATATCGCAAGTAATTTTAACGTAAGCACACGTATAATATTTATTGAAATTAGCATGAATAATAATTCAAAATACTAATACATTATAGTTGGCACTCTCCATTATAGAATTTACAGAGATAATGATTGTTCAAAATATTTTTCAAAATGACAAAACTATAGACCAAATTTGTCGCCGTGACAGAGTTATAGTACGCGACGTGCGTCTCAATATAATCACAAGTTTAGAGTCCATGTTTCACACACACACTCACACGTGAGCACTGGTAGTACACATTGTTTGAACACTGAAACTAAACTATGCTATATTATATCAGTAGCAGTGCCGTCCCTAGACAAAATGCCGCCCCTAAGCAGCGCCAATATGCCCCCCATTTTTATACAGTGTTTTTTACCATCCCTTCATGACTCCAATATCTAAGAAAAGTGTTGTATGGATACATTAGTAACAAAATATTATGTACTTACCACTAAATCTAATTTAAATGCCATCTCTACTTCAATAGATAATATTGCGGGTCCACGGTTTCAGATACATTTAAAAATACATCTGACAACTTTCAAAACTCGCGAGTGACTGGCAAAAATATTTGGATAAATTTATTAGATTATTATGTACCTACCTATAATTAAAATATAATTCGCAAATCTGCACGTGTCATTGCTGGTCTTCAAGGACGTGACGTCCAAGAATAACAGAAGTAAGCTAGACATCGCAAACTCGACAAAAAATTACATTACAGTTAAACCTTTCATGTTAATTAATAGAATTTGTTTCCAACCAGTGAGCTCATTGTTTAATGAAAAGATATTCCCGTTATTACTAAGTTTAGGTACCTATTTATATATATCTAATGATTCTCCTCGATTTGCCGCCCTTCGAGCAACTGCCGCCCCCAAGCGTACCCCCACGGGACGTCACTGATCAGTAGCAAAGGGTGGAGGTCGGCAGTTAAGATCCGCCATAAATAGGGCACATTAAATGTTGTTAGTTGTTTTTATTGAATTAAGACTACAATATATATTACTGTAAGCAACAAAATACAGTATAAATAAAAATCTAGCTAGGATTACTTTCAAGTATTGCAGCTCCATGTCGTGGCTTGATAATAGAGGGCTTTGCATGAAGCTGATATACGAGATGAATGAAAATATGGATTACATATAAAAACTTTTTTTTATAATGCCCGAGAATTATGACGCGGTCGCCTCGAGCTATGACGCTGACATGTTTTAAAATGTGTTTTTTTAAATCCACGTGTTTTGTTTTTATAACAATGATATTTTTTCAAAACTCTAACATGGAATAATATTTCTTGAATTACCTACCGGATGAATTTTGAATTATGTTTTATTGTATTGATAAAATACTCAAATTTGATTAACGTCAATGAGGTTAACATAATAATATTATGTTTATTTCATGATTTAATAAAATTTATATCGGTTTTAATGAAAACTCTGCAGAATTAAAGCATTATAATCTGGTTGTGCTTTTTGCAGTGGACTATAATTTGAAGATGATGGTGGATAACGTATCTGGGGGGAGGGGTATACAGGATACCAGATACTGACCTTTTATGTTGAGAGGACTGGCACGCGCTGGGGCCTTATGTTGTAACTTGCGAGTTGAAGTCTCCCGGTCAACATGACGTCATATGACATCATTGTGACATACTACCGGAGTGATAATAGCATTAGAGAAATTAACGCTACTCAAATACTGGCGTTATTCATTGTCCCCATACACAAATAGGTGTTTCAGCATAATAATATCTATGGTGAGCCGTGTGCTTGGGCAGCTCGCCTCGATGCGTGTATTGAGGTTACGTCACAATTACGTCATGTCGTCGGGTGACTTCATGTCACAAGTTATAACATAGGGCACCTGGTGCTGGTTCGGTGTTCACTGGTAAATCGACGACTCGAAATGTAACTCTCAGGGTTTCACTTTGGTTTTGGGATGAATGATGACGTTCACTCAAACCGTATCAAATTTAATAAATGGGTTACCTTATGGGTGAGACTGTAACAAGGTTTAATTCTCGAGTGTGGATAAATATGAGATAAACTTAAACACGAGTTAAAAATATGTTATTTTTCAATATACATTAAGTAAATAAAACGCGTATTCGATATTGGTAAAAATTAAATTGGGCGGGCTTTGTATTTCTTGCGCTGTAACTTTAATAAGCTGAAAAAACCTTGTTCGATGGCGATTGGCTTTTGAAATTATATCTTATATTCTGTTTTGTGGTTTATATTAACATGGCAAATTAGTTTTCAAACCCAATTAACTCAAAACTAATAAATTGCTCTGAATTAAATTTAATTATTATATGGTTTAGTTCAGGTTTCGTCCAAAGTCTCAGATACTAGCACTATTTTTTCTTAACCTTACGACAACAAGTTAAACTTGGTTTTCACATGTAGGTAGGATCGAATGCATTCCACACTTTGACGAGAAGCAGATAGGAATTTCGCCCCGAGGCGCATTATCTAACCGATTCAGCCCTGTCTGTAAGAGAAACCAGAACCGCACCGGAGAGGGAGGCGTTTGAGATGGGTTTGTAAGTGAAAATTTACCTACCCCCGCCCACACAGGTAATGATGTACGGTCCGCTCTCACCTGAGACAGGTAATTTTCAATCAGCAGGATAATCTGGCGACAAGCTCGCTGCACAGGAGGTAGGTGCAATCGTATCTTGAGAAACATTATTGACTGAATATCATTATTACGCTACCAACAATATTGATTATAACAATGTACGCACCTTTATTCTTATTTTTTACTCTGGGGTAAATACGTTTTCTCTATCTTTCATACAGTGTGGCCAGTAACGAAGGGTGGACGTAGGCTGTTTAGATCCGTCATAAATAGTGCACATTAAACTTTGTTAGTCATAGGTATTTTCTTCCAAGGTATTTTCTTCCAATATAAATAATACTTCCATTAAAGTTTATTATTTTAAGCCTGAGGGAATCTTTTCTATGAATATATTTGGAATTCAAGTACCGTGAAGTACCTCGAAATCGTCTCAATGTCAATCTCGACCATTGATATATTAAATCGACCAATTAAATTGTTCTCCATACAGACATTATTGAAATGAAAATGCTTTACTTAAGCACGGTAGTTAGTAATGGAAAGTGATTTTACACGTTTACCTTGAAATTAGTATTTGCAATTGCCGACAGATTACGGGTGAAAATCCATGTAGGTATAACATATTAATAAGATATAAATTATTTTAGGGTCCCCATCTCCACCATGTACCTATGTATGTACAGCCGTGGATAGGCAGCAGTAGTGAAGAGTGGAGGTAGGCTGTTAAGATTCCCCATAAATAGTGCACATTAAACTTTGTTAGTCATATTCATTTGTCTGTATTGAACTAAGACTACATTAAATTTACAAATGATGAGTGTTGTTTAGTTTTTAAACATCAATTAAACTCTGCCTAAACCAAAACATAATAGTTTTGGTATACTTTGGGCGATACAACAAAATTGTGCTTATTTGTTTTCGTTGGATTAAGAATACATATTACACATATTCTTGATTCTTTTTTTGTAATTCATTAAGCCCTGCCTACACCAAACTATAATAAATAACAATTAATATTATTCTATCTATAAAATATCCAAAGTTATATATGATTTAATTGCATTTTATAGATAGACGAATATTCTTTGACTATTCTTTATAATGGCTTGGTTTCGCAGGGTTTAATTGAATTTTAAAAACTAACCAACACCGTCTGTAAATTGTAGTACTGTTTCAATGAAAACAAATAGGTATGACTGGCAAAGTTTTGCGTGCACTGTTTATGGATGATCTTAACAGCATACCTCCACTTTTGGCCGTGAGTTTCCATATAATCATATACACCATAAGCGTGTCCGGAAACTTGTTCGCCGTATCACACTTCACCGTGAAATGTTGTATGGTCGTATATTGAAGAACGTCCAACCTCTTTGGGTCGTATAAATAGTACTGATATAAAATTGTCTAAATAAAACACGGTTCTTGTCGGTTTACACTTTACAGGAAGCCAGTAGCAAACAAATTTTTAAAATAGCCGATATACTTGATTATTTTGTTAGGTTACGTTAGGTTTTCATCATTTAATTCATGAATTTTGCCAAAATCAGCTATTAAAATTGAATTTATGTTCATATTTAATCTAATAAAATTGGAGACTGTATAGTATAGGTTATCTTTCCGATAATAAAGCTCACGGCAAACTGTGCCACGATGAAATGTTTTACGTACAATTTTACATGTAACCCGCCGTAACGGCATAATATGCTGAAAACAATGATATGGGTCTACTAAGAATATACAAAACTATGAAGTTTCTTTCTGGCAAAACTAATGAAGGTATCTGTTTCTAAGGTTATCAATAAAATACACCTTTCAACAAATAAAAAAAACGAAATAAATCGGTTTCGGCAAATCTATACAATTAGTTTCCCTGTCTCTTATATAAAACAAAACGCCAATTCTTATAATACAGTTTTTACGTGCTTTTATAACTTTACTGAAATGACAATATTAAAGGTAGTTTATACCCTAACTCCGTTCGGGTCTAAGACAATATCCAATAAGCTTTGAGAATCTATGATACAATAAACATTCATTTGACCACCATAATGCCAAGGCAAACTCATTTTTGTTTGAGTTGTTATACAAAAGTGGTGATACTCGAAATGAAACATGCAATAAGTATTAATTAGTCAATGTCTAAATTCCGAAACTATTATTAGTTAAGTCCATATTGACAATTGTATAGTACCTAGAGACAAATGAGTGATTTTTGCCCATTAAACATATGGTATTTTTAATGATTAAAACTTTTTTTTTGAGCATACATAATTTTGAAAAACACTTTCTGAGAAAATATATTACAACCAATAGAAAACATCTTTTTGGAAAAAGTAAGCCACCCCCGCAGGGAATCGAACCCTGCATCTCTCGGGTTTACGTCCCATCCGCTCATTACTTCTAGTATGCAGGGAGATGCTAGGTATGTTCAATAATTAGAATGGTACATTCTTAAATCTTGTGAATTATACGTTGAATAAAATAGTTATTTTTTTTTTGTTAATGAAGATAATATGAATTACTAATATTTGTCATGCCATAGCGTACATCAATGGATTTTTAACATACTAATAACTAATTTTCATCAAATGTGTACAGAATTACTGTAAACCACCTCTCGCTTACAGGGTTTATTTTATGTCATCATCACCATCAGCCTGTATCTATCCACTGCTGGATGAAGGCCTCTTCAAGCTGCTTCCACTTCTCTTGGTCCTATGCGTTGCGTTGCCACGTACTTCCTCAGAACTTTATCATTTCATCGATCCAGCGACCTCTAGGTCTACCTTGCGGTCGTTTTACCACTGGAAGACTAAATTTGTCCAACGATCGTCTCTTTTTCTTGCTATGTGTCCAGCACATCTCCATTTGAGGCTTTTAATAAACTCATCGCAAACCCTTGTCCGCTTCCTTATCCACTCATTCCTCTTTTTGTCCTTTCGCGTTATGCCCAGCATGCACCTCTCCATTCCGCGTTGTGTTATTCTAAGTTTCTGGATCTCTATTATACTTAGAGTCCATGTTTCACACGCATTTGATGTAATGGTGTTAATTCTTACAAATATAGAACATATTTACTTTTACTTTTGTATGGTAACCAATTCAACCATCTTGAAAATATCATCCTAAAATTGAATGGTGTCAGATTCTTCTTCAGATCTTCCAGATAGTTGCTTTTAAATGACATTAACACTGTTCCAAATTGATTTCGTCGTGACCGCAATACCTGAAGAATCTGTCTTGCCTCTTCTTCTTCTTCGATGGCACTACAGCTCAATTAGAGCCCTGGCTTCCTCCACCACCATCCTTTGGCTGGTATGGTCCTCCCCACGTCTTTTCCAGTTACCGATTTTTAGCAGCTGGTTGGCATCTTTTGTAACGTTATCATCCCATCGTGTGCGTGGCTTTCTCACTGGCCTTTTCCCCTGGGTTTCCTTCGAGTATCTTCTTCGGTATCCGTGACTCAGGCATGCGTTGGACATGGCTTGCCCAGTTGAGTCTCTGGAGTTTTATGAAGGTGGAGAGTTTTGAATCTTGGTATAAGCTCTATAGTTCAGTGTTGTCTGTCTTTCCTTTACTTTACAATAATTAGAGATTGTGATCGACAATTTATTATTCTCGAGAAATCAATAAACTGTAGCTGTAGTATAGTAGCGATCAAATATCTATTGTTTAATGTATCAAATTATTCTGCAATAATATATTCTCAGCGAATCAATTTCCAGTAAACAAATCTTAGCTAGATCAGCAAGTTGATTGGCAATATTAGATACGGTATATTATTACATCATATCACAGCACATTATATCATTACGGTGTATTAGCCGAATAATCATTTTTCATGATATCCTATTTTCTTACGACGGTAATAATAAATAATATTTCACAAGCTACTCGATTTAAAACGCTGACTCTATAATTAGTCCAATATAATTATGTACCAGAATTTAATGTTAATGTATTACTTTTTATTGTATAAATAACGAAGAATAATTTTTCTAAATGTCACTCGAATCCAAGTACCTAGCTCGTAACTATCTCAGTAGATTATATGTACTATCATTGTATAATATACTATTGTACCGATACGCTGCTTATAAATCTCACCCTGCTACATCGTAGACTTCATTATCATCATCCTCAACCCACACATCGAACACCACAGTAGTGACCTAATAAAACCAATCTCGAATCGAGAACTCACAAGCTCTACTTACAACACAAAACTAACATTATGTATATTTTTTACAGACTAGCAGCTCTTCTTACAAGGCTTTTTGAAGAATCAAGTCAATTTGGTAAGTGATTTCATTAAAGCTTTAAGTTCATCTCAATATGATTTATTTATCTTATTATTGTTATAATGAACGCCATTTTTGACAATCCGTAATCTTAGTATTACTGCACCTACCATAGAACAACAGAAAGATATAATGATAACTGCTGGGTGTACTTCAGAGACTGGTCAATAGTACTGCGAAGGGGTGAGTCTATAAAGATGGTCATGAATACGTGTATTAAATAAGGCTCTAAGTATCAAAAAGTAGTATTGCCCGTAGTTACAAAATACCGAGTCATTGCAGTAAAACTTCATGAAGCAGACCTTTTGAAAAATGTAGTTTTACAGTGTGAAGCAATCACGGCAGCTTCTATAATTTTATGTATTAAGAACTCGCAAGTATCAACACACCATCGTCAGCTATTTTATATTGAATGCCGTTGACCACTGCAGTGCTACTTACACCATTATAAATAAAACACGCCAACGGACTTACAACGTCGACAGGTTTAATTATTTTGCTGTATTTTTTTGACTTGGTTGAGGCACTTAGACTATAGTTGAAGTTGTTGGCGTTGGTATGTAGAATATTTTTCTATAAAAATGTCAGTTTTTATGTGTTTGGTACTTAGCGCCTTAATTAATACACGTGTTCATATGTAATGCAATAGCTAGCAATATCCAGTATTAAAACTGGTAGTCATCTAAGACAGTCTCCATTATTATTCTTCAATTTAAACAAACTAATTATATTTGGCTAAGGATACTAAGACGTACAAAATTAAACAATATCACTTGTTTTTTACCATCACAAAGAAATATGTCATTTTCCGTTCGTCGTGAAAATGAGTTTAAACTGAAGAGTTTTGATCTTATTTTGACACTCATCATCAAACTATTCTACTGGTCTGTGCAAAGAGTCTACAGCGCAACGGTTAGATGAATCTACGGTACAGTTTAAAACGCAACGCGTCACATTCTCATACCGTGTAAATAACTATCTGTACGATGGTAAGGAGAAAAATATGTCTTAGTTTAAAGCGTGGGGATTCACTTTTTTTATTTCTCTCACTCCTGCAACACGCTCTGATTGATACAATACAAATCAAGTGATATGACAAGGACGTGGTTAAATTGAAAACGACTTTCCATTAAGCCAATAAAAATATCAATGGTGAATGTTACCCTTCAAAATTTCACTGATATATTATTATATTGCAACTGAATTTACATGCTTTTTACATTTTCATTTACAATTTATATCGACTCTAGAAAGGAAAAGGGGCGTAATCCAAAAAAAATAATATTTGACAGGAGGCACAAAAACGTTTTTGTTATGGTTTTCGTCAAAGTTAAAATAATAAATAGACATAACCTTGAAGTGCATGCTAATCAATAATTAAATTTTTATTTCCCTAAGCTGATATTAATTATTGAGTTAATTAAATAAAAACAAATATGATGGTTAAGTCGTTTTACCCACTTCACTTCCTTTTTTTACAAATTGCCAGTTAAATTTAGATAATCGGTATTTTCAGCTTACATTCTTTGGGCACAACGTGTACTTAAGTCGTGCACAACGTTATTATCCAATAAAACCTATTTTGAAAAAACTGAGGGTTACGTCCTATTTCCTTTATACAGTTGATATGTAACCATGGGAAAAATTAGATAAAACATAATTATTGATTATCTTCATGTTAAGTATCTTCACCAAATTATATTTTTTATGCAGATGTGAGGGGAGATACATGTTAAGTAACTTGGGGGATATTATAGTGTGTTGAGCAATTTTACACTTTTTCTATTATGGCAACTATGCACTGGGGTGTAGTGCTGTGGTTTTAAGATTGGTTTGCTTTACCGTGTTAAAATAAACACTTTTTAGTATCTACTAGTATACTACAATGACGTCCTCATTCATATTTTAATGGGGTCGTGTAAGGGAACAAAATGATAGTCTCATTATAGTTTGACAGCTGATTACAGTGCAGTAATAGCATATCAAAAAAGTAATATGTTATTAAAGAGATTTAACTGTAATTAAAATGGGGATAGAATCTAGTATATAGTAATCTACTGTAACCTTAGGCAACATATATAATTAATCAAAAAGTAGAAAAGTAATGGATGAGAAAGAACCATACAGCTATGTGTTGCTGCCAGGTTGATGCAGATTCGATTAAAGCTTGCCTAACCATAATAGATATAAAAATAGGGTACAGTTCGGTTATGAGGAAAACAGCGGAAAACACATTTTGTAAATAGCCGATATACTGAATTATTTGTTAAGTTAACCTAACCTAATTCAACCTAACCTAACCTAAACTAACCCAAACTAACAAGTAATCCAGTATATCGGGTATTTTCAAAATGTGTTTACCGCTGTATTCCTCATAACCGAACTGTACCAAAAATAGATGTTTGTTTTAATGGCATTTTTTCAGATATTCTTATAGACAAAAGAATATTTTTATGAAATATATATTTTAATTTGCTTTAGGCATGGTTTAATTGAATTTTAAAAAAACTATAGAATACCTCCTGCAAATTGTATTCTTAGTTCAATGAAAACAAATAAGTATATTTTGACAAAGTTTTGTGTGCAGCATATATATAAAATGTTAACACCCTACCTCATGGCCCCCATATAATGAAGCGGGCCCCCAGACTAGGATCTTTGTCGGGTCCCCCTACTTATCGCTAAAGTTAAAGGCAGTATGATGACCTACAGTAGCGTTTTCCAAATGGTATTCATGGTAAAATTATGGGTATTTGGTGTATGTTTAGTACTTAAATCCACTTGAATTATGGAGTTGTCGAATATTTACAAACAATTAAAAAATGCATCGTATCACCACATAGTTTAAATTTAAAAATATTAACATTATTGAAATAAAATAACCCGCAGGCGACTTTTTTTTACTGTTAGATCAAATTTATGGTGTGCTTTTATTTCATTTATCTGGTCGACTCGCAACGCCGGGCCCTCCATGAGACCGGACCCCAGGCTAGAGTCCTGTCAGCCTCCCCCTTGTAAGGTCCATGGCATTCCTCCACCCTTCGCCACTGCAGGTGATACTGCCATTTACTAGTATACTATATACAAATAGGTTTGAAAAATAATTACTGTAGTTTACAAATTATCTAACAAAAAATATATTTACTTATAAGCATGCTTCGTAACTTTAAAACAATTTAATTACATATTTTGCTGACTAAACAGGATAATTTTTAATTAATTAATATTGTTTTCCCACTGCCTTAATATAACTACTAAGAATAACATTTTTTCAACGTATATATTAGAAGAAAATGTTGAAAATGTCTCTTCTCTTTCTTCATTATACGCTCTAGTATTTCAGCAGAATGTCAAGAATTTAGCGAATCACTGGCTTATATTATATACATCCAGGTGTCGTGACGTCACATTACAGAGTCGAACTGAGAATATAACTAGAGTATTTTTTAAACGGAAACCTCAATAAAATGCAATTAATCGCACAGTTACTAATAAAATAATATGCAAATCTTTTTCTATTAAATATAAATTAAATTTTCGTTTAGTAGTTCTTTTATTCTTAGCTGGCTCTCATGTCTAATCTCGCCTCGTTTGACGCACAGCCATAAATCAAACCTTCCAAGTATGTCACTCCGATGTTAAATATGAAGACCGCGCACTAACCTAACCTTACCTAACCTAACGACAGGTGCGTAACCTCTCGAAACGTATAAATATATTATTTGGATGCAGTGACCGGCGAGCCAGTATAGGAATGGTTAATTCGTAGGTGTGCGTATGCGATCTGGCGGCGTCGACTTTTTGCTAGTTGCTAGCAGCACTAGATTTTTTTTTTTAATTAAAAAGTCGCATTCCACCAATATACGGTGCTCCATTATTTGGCAACGTGTGTTTTGTGAATAACGATGATGTCGCATCGACGTATTCGATACGTTGCAGACGAGCTTATATAACGAATATCGATATAACGAAGCCGGCTTATATAACGAATATCAAAAGTTTGCATTAGAATATTGAAGAATGAAAAAGAGTAATCGTTTATTTGTATACATACTATTTTTTTTAAACTACATCCGATTCCAAGAAGAACATAATTTTCTTCTTATGTAACTACATTGAGTGGTGGTTTGTATTGTGAATTTTGTTTTTGCGAGAAATAGATGTTAACCATTCGCTCAACTTATTAGGTCCATACTCTGACTGCAAACTCTCACTGAAAAATAATATATCCTGAATCAGGACTCGAACTTTGGACCCACGACATTATAAGCTAACGCGTAAGCCGCTTGGCCATCGTAGGGCCCTACTACCTAGTATACGTCAGTGGTGAAGGGTGGACGTAGACGTGACTCTGTCAGTCATCTTTATTTGTTTTCATTGGGCAGTGTTGACCTGTGTGTCCCTGATAGTGATAACTATCTTTTAAATAGAGAGTATCAGTTGTTTATTCTCCCAAGGTGCAGAACCAACCTGCCACTAGTAATGCCAATTGGGACGGCGATAACTATGTTCAACCAAATTACCTCGGGTGTTAATATATTCCACTTGCGTCAGGTGAGTTAAGGTGGACGCTATTTTATAAATTCTTACAATAGGGCCTCCTTAGCAAACTCGGTATAGGTACTTCTTTGAACATCTATAGATGTATAATTGTATTTTCACTGCTTTTGTTTGTTTATATTTTAATATTTTCATTTTTATCGTTTTTATTACTTTTTTCATTATAATAATGTTTCATGTCATGTTGTAAACGTCTTAAACTTATAATTTGTAATGTCCACAATATGATAAAAAAATAAATTGAAATCACCATGTCACAGTTAGTTATAACTAAAGTGTAATAATAACAAGATAAAAAGAACTTTTTATATACAACGTTTTTAAATTTTCTGTTGAATCATATAAACTTGACTTGACTAGCTTAAACGATCAAAAAATATTGTACTTGATAGAAATACTGAATAAATATAGAATACTGAAATGTCGTTTTGACATTTCATATTGATTTCCATAGTAACGCACGTATATATTAATAATTTAGTTGCTAGGACCACCCCCTTAGCTACCAATAATAGTCTTTTACTTTTTACAGATTTTTCTGAAATAACTTTCCATACAAAACAGAATTAACTGAAAATGAATTCAATTCTACTTAAAGATGGCTAAAAATATTAAAAGAATGCATTGGCATAGTGTTATGATATATTCTAAAAGTTTCAAATATCTAGCTAGTCGGGAAGTTAGTTAAAAATCAATTGCAAGATTTGTACTGGATAAACAACCACCGGGCAAACAAGAACACGACCTGATAAAAACGTTGTAAACAAATCGGATCTACACCCACGATTGCCGAGTGGCTTAAATGCCGGCCTATAGAGTCGAGGGTCCCAGGTTTGAATCCTGGGTCTGGCAAGTACACATATTGTTTTTCAATTTGTGTATGAGTCAGAGTATGGACCTAATAGGTTGAGCAAGTGGCTGACATCCATTTCTCGTAAAAACAATAATCTGTCAATACAAACCTCCACTCTGTGGAGGGTTATATGATCCCATTAGGATCGGACATGGTCGAAAGAAAGAAGAAACAAATCGACACATATAACTAGACCGTTTTAAAATTTGAAATGAGTTTTCAATATCAAAAGAGACTTTGTACACACGATTCTATCGAGATCTTCACAATACACGTACATTTATCACAGTGACAGCCGTATATCTACACCTTCTATCGTTCGCGTAAATAACCATATCCCAACTTTACCTTTTTCTATGTTATACATTGCCATGTCCTGAATACATCTCTGTACTACATCTTATAAGTGAGATAGGGTTCGCCTTTAATCGAGTTCTGATTTCTTAGCAAAGTCATGCTCTGGGAAATAAGTAAACATATCGCTTTATTTAACCCGATGCGCGAATGAATGTAGGGCAGAATTATTGATAGGTTTTCTAAAGTATAACATAAATCATCAGTTGGGATCGATCTGCTACTGAATGAAGGCTTTTCCTAACATTTTCTACTATTTTTGGGTGCTAGTTCTTCGCTCCACTAAAATTTTATATGAGTTCGTCTATCCAGCAGGTTTACAAGCGTCTCTATGGGCGTGTAGTATGTCAAACGCATTGCCATGTCATCAGCTTACCGACATTATTTGTCACATCGCGTACTCCTTTTTTCTTCCTTTTTCATTGATTTATTTTGTGATCTTTATGCGTGATGCCCAACGTGCACCTCTCCATGTTATGTTGCGTTAGTCGGTCGTGTCGGAAAAATATTGTTTAATATTATTATTTTAAGAGTTTCTTTGTTTGTGGGTCATTTATGATTGATATTATAGAAATAAATATTAGAAATATTGAACTACACATTTTAAAATTCTAATGGATTTAAGTTTTTGACTGAAATCGTTTTATGCGACCCTGATTTCGCCTTTCAGCATCTTCAGGCACTGTTTAGACTCACCATAAGGCAAATAAACACTGACTACGAATACTCTTAACTCTAACTTATTTATAACCAATCAATACAATAAAGTAGTTAAAAACTACATTACCTACCTATCAAGTCAAGGGTCACAATAAAAAATATAACAAACAAAATATGAATAGTTAAATTGATAGTAAAAAAAACGTCCTATCTTATTAATAATAATCAATGACATTATTAAGGCCATGCATTAGTTGAGGCACGGTCTAAAAAGATCGTTGCTAGGCGATGTGCGGATTGCGGGTCGCGGGTGCAAAAGACGCCTGTCAAACGAAATATTATTTCTCATATAAATCCAACATACGTCCATTTTATGTTCTGTTTATTATTCTATTAGTAAGGGCTTTGCCACAAACTCTCGAGTAAGACGTACATCGTGTAGCTCCCGGGTCTTTTGTGCTTTAAAAATCGAAAAGTCATCCGATTTTGAAAAAAAAAAGGTTTCTCTGTTTTGGCTCATGAATGTCAACCTGGTGATACAAAACTTTTCCGAGAGATTCCTCCGGAAAGCCGTAAAGCCGGAAAATCTTTTTGAATGTTAGTTTTTTGATAAAGTGTCGCGAGAAAGTGTTTCAGAAAAGTCGGTTTTTGCTCCCAGGCGTCGACGGGAGCCCCCTTGCATTCGAAGTCGTCGGAAAGTTTTCGGAAAATCTCAAGGTTCTTCGTGAATCGAGTGAAAACCATTTTTTTTTTGTCTTTTTTGTGCTATTTGTGACATTGTGAAGGCCCCCTTTGGGCTATAGTAATAAATTGTTTGTGGAATACAGGCGTATGTGCCCTCAACGTTTTGGTGTTTGTCCGAAGAAATTCGGTTCAGACCAACCGATTCTAGCTCCAAAAAACCATAATTTGTATTGTACCATTCCCCGAACACGTGCAAATTATTCATGTTTTGATTTGAACGATTTCCAGAACTTTCTCGAATGATCTGGAAGAATCGAATTTCGAAATCCGCATAGCAATTACACTTAACTGCAAATTCTTCTAGAAGTTTCTCGAAACTACTGGAGGAAATCGAAAACTTCGAGGGACTTTTTTATTAATAATATTACTTGCATATATATTTTAAGTTTAAATTTAATTTAGATTATTTTATTGAACTGAATATTATCATTTACCTAGTTTCTTTAATAAAGAATATATATTTTATATATATTTTTTAGAAATATTTTTTAATTTTTTTTTTATAATTCTAAAAAAGGATTTTTTAAATAGTTTTTTAATATTTTTTTTAAATAACATTTTTTTTTTCTTTAAATATTTTTTTCAATAATTTGAAAAAATATATAATTTTTTTTTTAATTTTTAAATTTTTTTTTTTTACTTTTTCTTTTACTTTAGTCATTTACTTATGCCACTAATCTTATATATATATATTATATAATAAGCTTCTCCACAGCAACTCCACAAGAAAAGCAACGGCATGGGAAAACCTGCAGTCGATCCGCCCCCGGGAGGGGATAAGCCAATAGTTCCCGAGGACTGGTACAATACGCAATCCGACCCCTCCTCCGAGGACTCTGACACAGATGCAGTGCTTGACACCACCAAATCCGAAAAGGAAACGGTGAGAACTAGGGCGGAGGCTGCCACAAAGGCGAAAATCCTTGCTCGAAAGGCTGCGGATCTGAAAGCGGAAAAAATCCTAGCGGAAGCTGCCGTGAAAGCCAAAGCATCCGAACGCCAAGCGGCCACAGAAAGAAAAGAGAGGGAAGAGGCGGCAGCCACCAAGGCCAACAAGAAGGTCAAAAAGGTCAGGAAGGAAAGACGTTCCCTGGCTGAGGAAATACCACAGGACTCCGAGGAAACCCCGAGGCCAAACGCCAAGAATCCAAAGAGCGTTGCCCCTCCCGGGGATAGGATAGCCGACTCGGATGTTACGGACTCACAAAACGGGGCTACTAAGGTTGCTCAAGCAATCCAAAGAGTGAAAGAATTACTCTCCGGCAACGGAAATATCCCCGCATCGACAATTAAGGCGATAACAATGGAACTGGAGGCAGTCGTCGCGGAGACTTGGTCTCTCGCAATCAAGCTTGAATCCAGCAAAGCCATACTGGAAGATCGTGCCTCCTACATAAACGCGGTTGCCGCTGCCACTGGTGACGCAGTCAGTGAAGGAACCAAGTATTCTTGGAGCGACGTCACTCGAAAAGGCGCCAAGCCGGTCAGACAGACTTCTCCGGAATGGCCAATTGTGCCACCAACAACCGCCGCAAGGCCCGGCGTGTTCTTTTTTCCTACACAAGAAGGAATGGAGTCCCCGGCCACTAAAGAAGTCGTCAAGAAAGCCATCGTGCCCGCGGAACTAAAAGTCCAAATAACGGGCTTGAGAATGGTACGTGGAGGTGGGGTAATCATTCACCCCAGAACCGAGGAAGAGGCCAAACGACTGGCCGCCGCTCCTGGTCTAAAGGAGGCCGGTCTCCGGGCTGAAATCGCAGGAAAAAGGCTCCCGCGGATAATTGTATTCAACGTGCCGGTCAAGACGACGGAGGACGACCTTAAGGAAGCCATTAAGGCCAACACTCAAGAGGTCACGGGTCTCCCCTCGGAGGCATACCGCCATGTTAAACTGAGCCACAGGGCAGGCCCCAGAATCGGAAAATGTCACATGGTGATATCGGTCCCGGCAAAGGTGAGGGAAGCGCTCATCAATGACGGGCGCATATATATGGGATGGGAATCCTTCCCAACCAAAGACTTCTGTGGCGTCGTCAAGTGCACAAGGTGTCACTTATACGGCCACATGGCAAAGAATTGTTCGGCGAGAAGCGCCACATGCGGCCATTGCACCGAGGAAGGACACGATAGGGCTGAATGCCCTAATATTAAGGCCCCCGGAAAGTGCCCGGCCTGCGCCAGGCACAAGAAGCCGCATCAACATGCAGCGATCGACCCTGATTGCCCAGCGCGCAAGTACGCAATGGCACAGGAGCGGAACCGAACGGATTATTCGATTCAATGATTCGGTTCGGTCAGTTAAATGCGGGCAAAGGGAAGGCTATAACGGCGGAGCTGATCAAGACGGTTCGGGAAATGGACATCGATTTGGTCCTGGTGCAGGAGCCTTACTCCTACGGCCCCAACCTGGGTTTCAGTGGGGGTCGGGTAATGCACCACGGCCTGGGGTCCATGGCCTGCATCTTCGTTGCGAATCCTACCCTAGTGGTGCTACACCTTGCCCACTTGTCGAGCGAACTCTTTGCCGTAGCGGAGGTCTCCGACCGATCGGGGAACTCCATTGTGGTGGTCTCTTCTTACTTTAAATTCAGCGTAAACATCCTGAAATGCGTCGAGCAGCTCGATAAAATTCTGGTTGCATGCCGCGGCAAACAGATTATAGTGGGAGCGGACGTCAACGTTCAATCATGGCTGTGGGCCCCCCGGGGGCCGCGGTCTGGCCGGGACAATCCGGCGCCCCTCGAGGAACTCGTGGCAACTCACGACCTGACGGTGCTGAATAACTCTAATGGTCCAGCCACATTCTCTACCAACAATGGGGAATCTCACATTGATGTCACTTTGATATCCAATGGTTCTGCCGGACGCGTCGTGAACTGGACTGTCCATTTGGAAGCGTCAGCAAGCGACCACCGTCTGATCACGTTCGCCTACAGGACCGAGAGGGGCCACGCGTCTCTCGCTCCACTTGTGAGCGAGTCACTGCCGAGGCGTTTCAGGACCAAGGGAACCGACTGGGTACGTTTTGACCGCGAGTTTGCTGAGGGTCTGGACAGGATGGCCTCGCGCCCTCCGCCAAAGGACATGCACGCTGCGGCTGAGGACCTCACGAATCTCATTATTGAAAAAGCGGAGGGCACTATCGGAAGGACGACCCAGAGACCGCCGAACCTCGCACCCTGGTGGAAGCCGAGACTGACAAGACTGAGAGACACGATGAGGAGGGCCAGAAGGGCCTTACAAGCAGCGCGAAGATCGCTGGAGGGGCCGCTGCACGCGGACCATCCGCTTGCGGTCACCTACAGGACCACTAGACTCAAGTTCAAAAAGGCAATCAGTAAGGCTAAGAAGGTGCACTGGAGAGAGTTCGTCACTGAAATGGGTGGCAATGATCCGTGGGGCCCCCCCTTCCGCGTGATGAAGCTGGGCTTACGGCCCGGAAAAGTCATGTCGGCGGTACGGCGCCCCGACGGATCGTTCACCAATAGCTCTGAAGAGTCCGCCACAGTCCTGTTGGATGCTCTTATCCCGCAGGACAACGAGTCGCTCGACATTGACAAAGACCGATTTCAGCAGCTTCGCGTCTATGCGCTGCTCCCCTTAAACACTCCGCGATCCGCAGCCACTACCATGTCCGAGCTAGGGATCCTGTTTGCCAGCCTCCCGATTGGCAAAGCCCCGGGGCTTGACTGCATAGATAACGCGCTAGCGAGAAGGGCGTGGTCTCTTGCCTCACACGAGATCACGCAACTCTACAAAGAATGCATGAGTAGTGGCATATTCCCCGACTGCTGGAAAAAGGGTCATCTCACGGTGATCCCCAAAGCCGGCAGTCGCCCTCCTTGTGACCCGAAAGCGTATAGACCGATTACGCTCCTTCCCGTCTTCGGGAAGATATTGGAAAGATTGATAAACAGCAGGATTGAGTCCCACCTGTCGGAAAACTGTCCAATCTCGCAAAGACAATTTGGGTTTAGACCCGGAAAGTCCACCGAGGATGCGATTCGCTTTGTGATCGATTCTGTGGAGAGCTCTGGCAAGGACCTCGTTGCCGGGATTTTTCTCGACATAGCGGGCGCGTTTGATACTGCGTGGTGGCCCTTGGTTCTGGCAAAGCTTAGGCTGAAACAGATCCCCGGGGACCTCTTTGCCTTAGTTCAAAGCTACTTCAGCAATAGGGAGATAACTTACGACTCCGGCCCCAGCCTGATTCACAGGAGGACCACCATGGGGTGTCCCCAGGGCTCCGTCCTGGGACCCCTTCTGTGGAACATTCTGTTTGACGACGTTCTGTCCCTGCCACTGCCTCCGGGCTGCACGCTCGTTGCGTACGCCGACGACTTGCTCCTGCTTGTTGGGGCGACCAGCCGACCGGCACTTGAGCGTGCAGCCACGGACGCCTTGGGCAGAATCCTTAATTGGGGGTTGCTGAACAAGCTGACCTTTGCCCCGAGCAAAACGGAAGCTGTCCTCCTCAGGGGTAGTTCTCGGGTCAACATAACTCGACGGCCGCCCACGGTTCGTTTTGGCCAGACCTCAGTGCGTTTCTCCGAAAGGGTAACGTATCTGGGAGTAATTCTTGATGACAAGCTGTCTTTCGTTCACCACGCCAAGACGGCCGTCTCTAAGGCCAATTCGGCCTATCAGAGAATGGCCCGAATGGCGGGCAGCAATTGGGGACTTAAGCCTAGAGCCCTTAAGGTTGCATACGGCGCAATTTTCATGGGAATTGCCGGTTACGCCTCCAGCATTTGGCATTCTCGAGTAAACTCCTTAACTCTCGTGAGACGCGCACTATTAAGCGGGCAGCGACTTGCGCTGATCTCGCTTACCAAAGCCTACCGCACAACTTCTACTGACGCGCTTGCCGTACTCGCGGGGGTGCTACCCCTCGATCTGCACGTCCAAGTCAGAGGATCGATCACCCTCCTCTTGAGGGGGATCAGCACAATACTCGCCGGTGTCCATCTGACACCACCGCAGAGATCCGAGGACGTTCCTTACAGGAAGACTGTAAGTGACATTGTGTACAAGACCGCATTTGCGGCATGGCAGGCGAGGTGGACCGCCTCCCCCAAGGGGCGGCACACTTACCGTTTTTTTCCAGACGTATTCTGCAGGCACCAAACTAGAAGACTCCAACCTTCGCACTGGATTAGCCAGTTCCTCACCGGCCATGGCAACTTCGCCGCCAGACTCCACGAGTTTGGCTTGATAGTAGATGGGCCGGGTTGTACCTGCGGGCATGACCACCAAGATGTTGAACACATCCTCTGGGATTGCCCGCTTATGGAATTCGAACGAGCGGAGCTGTTTGCCAGGGTCCGTCCTCACACGGGCCCAATTGGTCATGGAGATCTGGTAGCAACCGAGGCCAACTTTGCGGCATTTGAGAAATTTGCAGCGTCGTATGGGGAGCGGGATAGTCCCGACTCTTCTGTAGACTCATCCATTTCAATTCGTGACACTCAGTATGCGGGTACACAAAGCGCTTAACGTCAGCGGACAGCAGAGCCAGTCCAAAAACAAACATTTTCTTTCTTAACTTTCTTCTTTCAGCACTACGGTGCATGGTTGCAGCATCAGTCCCGTGCGGCTCCGTCTCGGGACGGAATGAGCACTTAAAATCACTTCTTTCAGACACGTTTAAAGCGTCATAGAAAGCGGCCGTGCATATCCACGGTTGTGCATATATGACGGGTGGTGGTGGGCACTTTAACGTATTCTATTAGTAACAATAATAATATATTC
Organism: Rhyacophila brunnea; assembly: GCF_057557595.1. NCBI lineage: Eukaryota > Metazoa > Arthropoda > Insecta > Trichoptera > Rhyacophilidae > Rhyacophila > Rhyacophila brunnea. The sequence continues at coordinate 7,832,641 of NW_028232904.1, read as the reverse complement.
ATTGACATGTTTTCTTTTTAAAGTAAATGGGTAACGTTTTTAGTCATCTTTACACGATTTTAGAATTAATTGGCCCATCGCCATCAGGCAACAAAGTGACGTACTCTCAATGAATGAATGCGAAGCGAGTACAAAATTTCGTCGCGCGTACAGTTGAAAATTATTTGGCGTTTCACTGATGCGTCACCTTAATGGACGACGCACTCAATACGGTAGCTAGCAAGTAAATTCGCATGTATAGGTAGCCGTCACGCAATTTCCATTATGCGATATCACGCATAGGGAATTTATAGCAATATGACCTTTATTGTAATGGCGTTAGAGCAGTGTTTCTAATATCAATGTTCATTTGAGCGAACCCGTTCGAACCGAACCATTCGGAAGATCCAACAAAAAGCATCAGGAATTTATAGCAATATCACCTTTATTGTAATGGCGTTAGAACAGATTATGCCATTCGGCAGACCCGACAATAAAGTGAGTGTCATTTTGTTTTCCAGATGATTCGTCCATATTAATGACATTGATAATAATACACTCGATAAGCATATTATAATAAATCGTCAAAACATATTAATAGATCAATATCTACTTATAAACAATAAAAATACTATACTCAAGAGGTGTAAAATCGTCCATTCTAGGAACAATGGTAGCGTATTGCAAATTAATGGAGTTAACCAATCTATGATATCAGTCTTTAAAAGATATTAGTTAAACAATTAATATTCAATAATATTCTTACATGAAACATACGTTTTCAGGTTGTCCCGGTTTTCACTCCTAAATACCGATTTTTTACAACGTTTTTCTTAGCTCGTATTGTTATTATTTGTCCGGTACAAATCTTGCAATCGATTTTTAACTAACTTCCTGACTAGCTAGACATTTGAATCTTTTAGAATATATCAGAAAACGATACCAATGCATTTTTTAATACTTTTAGCCATCTTTAAGTAAAATTGAATTCATTTTCAGTTAATTCTGTTTTGTGTGAACAGTAATTTCAACACCATTATTGGTTGCTAAGCGGATTGTCCTATCAACTAAATTATTAATATATACGTGCGTTACTATGGAAATCAAAATGAAATGTCAATATGACATTTCAGTATTCTATGATCGTTTAAGCTAGTCAAGTCAAGTTTATATGATTCAACAGAATATTTAAAAACGTTGTATATAAAAAGTTCTTTTTATCTTGTAATTATTTTATTTCACATGATAAAAATCCCGATTTGGTAAAATATCTGGCAACGCTGATAGCTCTATGGATACGAAAACGAAGAAAACTGAGTCACGACCACCACAAAAAATGTATTTACTACATATTATACAATAGTCGTGTGTTTTACGGAACATAGTACAGTTTAAAGTTCCGCATTTCTCTACGATTTTTAGTGATTTATAATAATGGGGCCTTAGTGGGTCTTGAAACTAAATACATCACATGCAATGCGATAGCAAACAGCTGAGCGGTGTCCTATTTACCATAAGTGTATTTTCTACTAGTTCTGATAGATTTTTTTGACAAGGCAAATACGTTAAATCTATCTCTACAAGATAAACGTGACATTTTTACAATGGCCACGAAAGTGGGTAACTGATTTTTGTAAAGGAAATTCGGATTTATATGGAATGTTTTTTTGAGACATTTGGGTCAGACGACACACAAAGAAATATGATTGTTGATACTAGGTATAATATACTGAAACGCTTGTATTAAAAAATGAAATTCATTCATATCAATTCATAGTGACCATGTTTCGGAATCATCATCAGCATAAATCTATCCACTGCTGGATGAAAGCATCTCCAGGCTTTTTCCACTTCTCTCAGTTCTATGCTTTTCGTTGCCACGTACTTCCACAGAACTTTATCATCGTAGTAGATTTTTTAAAAATCCATTATTTGAGCCGGTATCTCTGGTCGTCACGATTGACACATTACTCTGAGCAACGTTTGCTCTTAGCTAATCGGATTCCTTTTGACATTCTTAGAGCAACGTTTACATTCATATACCTACACTACATTTCATCATAAAACATATCATCTCTTGATAATGGCCTCTGTAACGAGCCCGAAACGTCGAGGAAAGAAGAAAGGACACACTTTGAAAACCCAAAAATCTACTACGATAAAAAAAACAACCGTGAAGGCCTCGAACTTTATTATGTTATTCAATTTTTTTTTGTATTACCTACTTATTCCACTTTTAATCAATAGATTAGGACCGGTTTTGTTCGCCTCAAAGGGACATTTTCAACTCTGTTGTTATTGATTTTGTATGTTGTGTCTAATGTAAAATGTCCCTCTGAGGCGGACAAAACCGGTCCTAATCTATTGATTAAAAGTGGAATAAGTACTACAAAAAAAATTGCGTTTTATTAAAAAAAAAAAAAAAAACAACAACAATACAATGCATTTCCACCATGAATTGACAGTTAACAAAATAAATTAAATTGAAGAATATTCCATATAGTGCCACAAGAAAGTCCAAGTTCTTGAGAAGAACCTGTAATTTATTGTTCTAGATTTTCATCCACACTTTGATTCACAACATCGATATTTTCAGGAGCACGTTTACGTTTTTGACCGATTCGATTAATTAAATTAATAAAAGAAATTATTCAATTGAATTCAATTTTTATTTTACCCTATTAGCTTATCAATCCAGCGGCCTCTAGGTCTACCTTTCGGACGTTTTGTACCTCTTGGATACCACTGGATGACTAAATTTGTCCAAAGATTGTCCCTTCTTCGAGCTATGTGTCCAGCTCATTTCCATTTGAGGTTTTTAGCGAACTCTATTACATCGCAAACCCTTGTCTATTTCTTTATCCACTCATTCCTCTTTTTGTCCTTTCGCGTTATGCCCAGCATGCACCTCTTTATACTACGTTGTGCTACTCTAAGTTTCTGGATCTCTCTTTTACTTAGATTCAATGCATGTGATCACGGGAAGCACACACTGGTTGAATATATTACTAGAAAAAAATACTAGTGCCATCTGTCAACATAATTTGAATATGCTAATACTGCACTATAATACGAGGCGGCTCTCATGATGCAGTGCGTAAGTTGCTGGCCTTCCATCCGGGAGCTCTAGGTTCAACCCGGTGAGAACACAATATATTTATGTAATTTTTTCAAAGTCTGGGTGTTTGTGATTGTTCAAAATTACTAATAACCACCTCGTACAAAAAAACAAGGACATGGTTACTAATATTTTTTAAAAAATCTGCACTATAAGCATACCTATCTCAAACTATTATGAGAGTATCATATATTTTTTTTCTTTCACGTTTATCACATTAAAATAAATGATTTCTTTATTTTCGTGTCAGTGTATTTTTTAAATTAATAATTTCCGTTTATAATATGTATGTTTTCTCTCATATTACCCTTTTTAATACATCCTCTCCCTATCTCGATCTCTTCTACACAGTTACATATGTTTCCTTTCATGTTTTACTGATATCGATATAGATAAATCGAGACAAATTGTATGATATCTATCATTAGCAGCAGTGGTTAATTAACCACTTAATAATGAAGGAGAAAAACTCGTTCCCCCACCCTTGAAAATAATGGCAGAATCTACATACTACACGTAGTTGTTTTATGTGCGTGTCCTAACGGTCCTAATTATCTTAATTATCATCTAATTTGTCCGCTTGTATCGTCTTCGCCACATTTTCATATCTTTGAATCATTTTGCATGGTAATACTAAAATAATAATCACCGCGCACCTAAGTAATAAGTCTACTTTTCTCGCAAGATTTTAGTTTTAATGTAAAAAAAAATATAGACACATTTAAAGTATATATCGTCGGTGTTTTGTAAAAAGATCGAACTCATTCGCTGCTGACTAGATAATGACTGTTTAATTACCACCTTTAAAATGCACGTTGATTACATCGATCGGCCGCCTGGTCATTACGCGCCAGGTGCGTCTTCAGCGTCCAAAGTATTAACCAAAATGGTATTTTACAGGAGAAGGATTTTTATCTTTTGACATTTATTTGTTAATTACTTGTGTTTGATTATAAATATCCCACAAGTTTATAATAAAGCTTAGAAAGAATACTGATATTATAATAGGCACTATTATATAATATTTTAAAAGACCTAATATGTCACATTCGCTTTTTATTCGTAATACTAAATGAATATTCGCCCTTAGGCATAAAGCCCACCAAAAAAGGGCTCGGTGCGCTCACTATTGAGTAGGCCCCCTCAAACCCGCGCATTGCCCTTCACCTATGTAATAAGGGGCCCAAGAAGCACACAATAATTATTATTATCAGCGCCTCTCATAACAAAGCAATAAAAATATTATATTATTTCTCGGGGCTTGTAATTAATATTCACGATGACATCATTCTACCAGCGAAATATTGGACACGCAGCAAACTAAACAATGGGTTCACTGTTATTAAATAATGCCTTCTCGCCCGTCTATCGACGACGCTTCCAGAAGCGTAATTTTGTTTGCCGTGTTCAATGAATGGACTACGTTGTATTTTCGTTAATTCGTGCCGCTGAGAAGCCACACAACGGTGAATCATGGGGCACGCGGGCACAATGCGTCGTCAAATCCAGTGTGCGCTAGCGTATTTGATTACGTTGTATTTTCGATGATTTACGCGCCACTTGTGAAATTTTGCGCAAGCGCCCCACTCGCTGCGTTAAGTGAGTTTTACGCCTTACGATTATCGTTTTTAAGTACTTTCCTGTGGAGATACAAATTCGCCGTTTTCACACAACAAAGCTAATAGGGTACATATTGTATTTTCATTAAAATCTCGATTTCGCCAAAATGGTTGTTTCGCCCTTTTTACAAAACACCGACGATAATATAGGTACATTTTATTGGGACACCGTTATATAAACAATTTTCAATAAACAAAAAAGGGTTAAATATTTTAGTTAGAAAGTTTTTCTACCTTTTGACGCTTTCAATCAAGTTCCTTAGTGCGGAGAATATCTCACTTTTTATGTCTACTTTGTTTTTAATTGGAATTGTTTCCCTAAGTTTAATTTAACGGAATAAGAAATCTATTACAAGAGAAATTGTTGCTAGTAAATATTCAATCACTTTTTTAGAAATATTTTTTTCAACAATGGCAAGCCCAGCGTGAATCTGCGCGTCAATATATTTCATAAATTTCACACTTTTAGTTATTGAAAACATATTATCAACAATATTGGTCATAAATTAAAAATTATAAGTACAAGTTTCCGGATACGGTTGGAGCTTGAATGTTGTGAAGGGAGAGTTTATTGATCGATAGAAGAATACGGTAATACTTTAATAAAGATGACATAGTAAAGATGTACTGGTGAGAACTCGTGACAATAGTAGTGCGTCCCGTGACAGACTCGATGAGTTGAGTGAGGATTCATGCATTTTTTTATTCCAATTTATACAAATTCAGTACATATTATATTACAAGAGATATTGTCGCAATTAACAAATCAAAACAGACACTACTGATCTAGTTATGATTTGTTATGACACGCGGTTGTCAAGTCACTATTCAGACGTCCAAATGCACTGCATGGCAGTTAGGTCGTGCAAGCAATTGTCATATATACCACCCGTCAATTGACATTATTTTTTCAATTTTCAATTTGAATTAATTTTTTTTTTTTTTTACATATTGTGGACATTACAAATTATAAGTTTAAGACTTTCACAATGACACACAATCACATGACATGAAACATTATTATAAAGAAGAAGTAATAAAAGGGATAAAAATGAAAATAAAAAAGAGAACATAATATAAACATACAAAAACAGTGAAAATACAATTATACATATTATTATAGAAGTTCAAAGAAATACACCGAGTTCGCTAAGGAGATCCTATTTTAAGAATTTATAAAATAGCGTCCACATAAACTCACCCTCACGCAAGTGGAATATATCAACACCCGAAGCAATTTAGTTGAACATAATTATCGCATTACCAGTGACAGGTTGGTTCGGCACCTTGGGAAAATAAACAATTGATGCTCCCTATTTCTAAGATAGTTATCAGGGACACACAGGTCAGCACTACTCAAAATGGTAGAGTTCTCATTTATACTTCGTATAAGTCGAAAAAATTACGTAGCTAAATAAAGATATCTTATAAATTGTAGACTGCAGTATCCGGAGTATCCGGAGAAAGTCCGGGTTTGTCGAACTTGTACCACATAACATAAAGACATTTCCAGTTACTACTGCTTTTTGATATGTATAACAACATATTATAATAACTGGCCGTCCAAATATATTTTTATTCAAAACAAAACTAAAAAGTATATACCTACAGATGTAGAAAAAAACGATGAAACAGAATTAGACCCATATTTTATTTTGTACCATCAAACCTTTTTTGGACTTCCCTCCCAGAAAGAGCCGGTTCGGTAGCTGCTTCGGTGTGACCTTTGCGTTCGTTTGAGATGGACGTTCCGCTGTTGAAACCCGCCACCTGCAACGTGCGTTCAATCATCCGGTTTCTCAATCTGGGGGAATCCACCGTCGTCTCACATCTAATTATGGTAATGTGATGAACCAGTGGAATGTCAGGAAGTGGTGTATTGAGTTTTCGAGTGGTAGAACGAGTGTTCATGATGAGGAGGGGAGAGGAAGGAGGTCCTCAATTGGTGATGTTTTGTTGAAGCAAATTAATGATAAAGTTCGCGAAGATCGCCGTCTGACAGTCCGTGAGCTCCTAATTTTAATCCCAGACATCAGTACAAAGCACCATACAAACAATTTTGAAGGGAAAATTGGGGTATGCAAAGATGTGCTTATTGGGTGCCCAAAATGCTGACTGAAGATCAAAAACAAAATCGTGTGAAAAGCTTTTTGAAGTCTTTTTGAAGCTTTTGGACTCATTCAAATGGGATGTCCTCCGTCATCCTGTTCATAACCGACCTGGCGCCGAATTATTTCCTTCTTTTTCTTCACCCGAAGCAACATTTGGCCGGAAAATGACCGGCGAGGACGTGGAGGAAGAGATGAGAACATTTTAGAGGACGGCGGGGTCGGAGTTCTACCAGGGAATCGAGAACCTAGCGCCACGGCTCACCAAGTGCATCGCAACGGGAACTACTTCAAAAAATAGTGGGGATATGTACCGAAAATTTTTCCTGTTTTTTTAATAATAATGGTCTTTAATTCTTGGACAACCCTCGTACAATACTTGGAAGTCATAAATGGCTAATATACATGAACAGTCTCGAGTTGAAGATTGATACCGACCGATACAAGTGGAGCAGCTCTGCCACTTTGAATAAAATTAGTCTCCCTGCAAGACGATGGATCCATTGGTAATAATTAATTTCAGATATTTTTTTTACAACAATCATGCGTTACGCCCTTTTTCCTAAACAGGGTCGATATGTTTTCTTTTAAAAATAAACGTAGGTACTAGGGACAAAAATAACAGGATTTTTTTTGGTACATAAATTATAAAAATATATCATATAAATAGAACCTACCCATTTGTCATCAGATGTCATGTTTTGATTAGTAATTATTATGAATCCTATGCTATAATATAACAATTCATAATTTAGCAAAGCAAAACGTAGCATGACAACGTCGCTTTTGGCATTCGAGAGTGTTGTCATTCCTTTTTTGAATTCCGATTTTCTGTTTTTTTTAATTAATCTTGAATTTTCGTACAATTAAAATTTATTTATTTTACAAATATAGAACATGACAAATTACAAAATTTGTATTTAATTCAAAGAGTGCACAAAGAAAATTAAAACAATATTTAAATTAAAAGACAGGGTAATATGAATCAAATAATTACGTATAGGTACCAACACTTATTCTCAAGTGGAATATGTCAATATCCAAAGCAATTTGATTCAATACAGTTAATGCTCTCCCAATTATTGGCATGTAAGGTTAGGTTAGGTTAGCGATTTCTAGGGATACACAAATCAATACTGCCAAAAATGGTAGAGCTCTCAATTACATAGCGTATAAGTCGTAAAAAATATGTAGCTAAATATAGATCTACAGTATGTCAGCATTCTCAATATAAGTCAACAAGATAGGTATATGGATAGTATCCATACAGCCTCAAGCAAAGGAATCACAAAAAAATCTTTGAACCTTCTCCACTAAAAGGCCGTACTTCAGCTGGTGCAGTATCCATACCATAACCCTATCATTATTTTGAATCTAGTCTACGTGTTTGCAAGCTAATTCCACTGCTCTTGGTCCTGTGTGTTAGGCGGTAATGCGGTATCACGTACGGCTATTTTCTACTATAACTTTCTACGTATGACTAAATGGAATCGGCTCGAATCCAGGGTCTGAAAAATACACATATTGTTTTTCAATTTGTGTTTGGAGTCAGAGTATGGACTTGAGCAAGTGGCTAACATCCATTTCTCGTAAAAACAAAGTATGTTAATACAACCTCAACTCATTGGAGGCTCATATGATCCTCTAGGGATCGAACATGGTGAAGTAGTAGTAATTATAATTCAACTCTGTTCAGTGAAGGTAAAAATATTTTTACCATAATAACACAATATCTCATTATTATATTGTGTGTATTTAGAAATAGAGGTTTATGCAGCAAATTATAATATTATTTTACCATACATCCGAAGAGTTTTGTATTAAGCTCATGAACCGGAACGATATTTTTTCTACAAGACAGAGCGTGGGCTGGAGAATTTCACAGACCAAAACTGCGCTACAGTTCACTCCGGTCCATTACGAGCACTGCTCCTAGCCTTATTTCTGCCAACCCCCACTTCAACGGTTCAAAACTCTCCATGCCCCCCCCCCTATCAAAATTTTATATTTACCTAACTAATTCTGAAAAAAAAGGAATTGCTTGATGACCTTTTTGCCCCCCAAAACATTCAAATTGACCCCCGGTGGGGCGTACGCCCCACGTTAAGAATCACTGGTTTACACCAATTCACATTCGATAGTGAATAAATAATCGACCATAATTGACCCGCGGTGGCCGCGCGGCTTAAGCGTTGGACTATAAAGCCGTGGACCCCAGGTTCGAATCATGGGTCTGGCAAGTACACATATTGTTTTTCAATTTGTGTGTGTCAGGGTATGGACCTAATAGGTTGAGCAAGTGGCTGACATCCATTTCTTGTAAAAAAAAAAAACAAAATCTGTCAATACAAACCTCCACTCTGTGGAGGCCCATATGATCCTATTAGGATCGGACATGGTCGAAAGAAGAAATTGACTGTATATATTTTAACATGGCGTAAAAAATCTTTTCATTAACCTTTAGAATGGTAATTGAAATAGGTTTTATTTATTCATTCATTTTGATTTAATATTGACATTAGATTCTAGGGAGTATGAAGACACGTCGTCTGAAAGGGAAAAATGTCTCTATTCACCTCATTTTACAGTAATTCTTTTATTTTTAAAAGTAGGTAACCCAAGTAGGTTTTTTAAAATGTTTTGCGACAAAGTTTTTCAGACCTTCTCAAAGGTCCCACCGGCCTCGGGCTATTGACAAAGTATGTGGAAAGACTTGTCGGAAAAACGTGCGGGAAAGGTAAAAGTGGGTATAAGAGGTTGTTTTGTAAACTGTTTCGGACTTTGGGTCGGTACAGGATGTTTATATTTCGGCAGGAAGTCCACAACTTCACGTCGAATACGCGGTGCTTTTTTTTTAAAACATTCAAACGAAGTTCTTATTTATTTAAATTCGGAACACAATAAAATATTCTTAAAAAAAACATATTTAAAAATGGAACGTTTATGTTTATTCTTAGAAATAAAGTAATAAAATTAGTTAATATGATTTTGGCTTGTTTACTATTACCAATTCTTATTACATAATATATGCGTAACTTTTTGGATCACAATAACTTCTCATTAATATCAGTGGCGAAGGGTGGAGGTAGGCCGACTTAAATATTGCACACTAAACTTTGTCAGTCAAACGTATTTGCTTTCATTGAACTAAGACTACAATGTATAGATAGTGTTTAAAATTTAATTAAAACCTGCCTAATTTAAGCCATAGTATTAATTCATTAATTTATCTATAAAATAAATGTAAATATTGCTATTAAACCATACATAATTTTAGATATCATATTACAGATAGAAGAATATTTTTATCGATTATGGTTTACTTTGCTTTAAGCAGGGCTTAATGAATTAAAAAAAACAAACCAACACTATCTGTTCAACAATCCAACGAAAATGTATAAGTATGCCTGAAAAAGATGCATTATTTTTGTCGGATCGCCATACTCCAGCACGCCGACGGTCTTCCTCTGCTTCGCCTTCTCTGGAGACCACCCATAACCACCAGTATCTCCAGGTTGGCTTTTGTCTGATATCGCGAGGGACGGTTTCCAATCCTGGTGTCCTAATGAATTTGAATTTACATGCGACTGTCAATTACCTACGTGGTTGCAGCCATGATTTATTCTAGATCGGAACCGTTTCCTCGTGGCAAGCCTATCAAGCACCATTAGCAAGAGGTGCTAGACCAGTCAATGCTCTCCCCAAAGACGTAGACATTTTTGGTGACATGCTTTGTATTTTGTATTTTGTATTCGAAATTTTATTTTTTTGTATAAAATTGTATGTTTTTTTTGTTTTTCTGTTTACGATTGTATTTTTAACAAGTATGTTTTATTTTATTATTATTATTTTATATATTCTCTTCTTCTCTCTTGTTAGGGTAATATTCGTTATAATGTAAATCTCATGTTGTGTACGTCTTGACTTTGAATTTGTTGTATCCATAATAGTTTGTTCTCTTAAATAAATAAATATGTGAATATAATATATATACGTCAATATGAAATTAAAAGTTATTTTTTGTAAGAAGATAGGCATTAAATAATCGCTTGGTATATCTGAGGTGTTTTCAATATATGTATATTCAATAATATATAATGCTACATTCTCAAATCTTGTGATTATTCGTTTAATAATAAGATAAATGGTGTACTTATTATATTATATTCTTTTTTTTGGTGACATCTTTTATCAAAGGTTGGTGATAGTAGTATCAGATCTTCAACGCTTAGGTCATTTAATCATAGCCTCAGAACGGTTGTTAGTCATTTGCCCAACTCATTGGGTCATCTCTATGTGTCAAACTCAGATTTAAAAATAACAATTTAAAATTTCTACTCAATACTGAATCGAAACCACATTCTGAACTTCAAAGAATGGCGCTCCACCATCTACGCCATCAAGATGAGAGCATAGTAACATAAAGTAACACAATATAAATAATCATTAAAAGTTTATATTTTGATATGTAGCTTAGTTTGAGACGATTTTATTGACTTATTAAGAATAATATGTTTTTTTTTGTTGTTTATGGTTGGGAAAATTCTTTTTTCGTTGTCTTTTTCCGACGCTACTTTAATATAATGAAAATTTAAACCTCTCTCTGCCATAAGGGTTAAATGTATACTTGCGAATACATCACGTATATTGACATAAAAATATTTCAAAAATATATGTTTAGTCTGAAGTCGAGAGTATTTACTTAACCCATAATAAAAAAAAAGTTTATCGGTTTTCATTGATATTACGCACTGAGGTTTTTCGAAATAATATATTTCGGTTAATGTTAAACTAGCATTGCTAAATTTTGTATGTATTCTGTATTGAACATTTAATTTATAATCATTTCAAGAGAATCATGAATTAACTTGTTATAATGATGCGGACCCACTGACCCATCCAAGCGAGCGAATCTGTAACTAACGATTATTAAATTATATGGAATAAGTGCTACATAGTAATCATGTTTCATTTTAATTCAAATTAAATTGAGTGTTTACAGTCCTGAATCATAAAATTATCTTTTTAATAAAATTGGTGGCGCTTTTGCAGTGGACTGTAATTTGAAAATGCTGGTTAGTGGATTACGGATCTAGGGGGTTGGGGTATACAGGATGCCAGACACTGACCTTTTATGTTGAGAGGGCTGACGTGCGCTGGAGGTAAACGAACGGCTTGGAATGTCACTCTCTCGGTTTGATTGATGATGACAAGTTCAGGATGTTCACTATGCACACTCACCAATGGTAAGTGGTTTGCTGAAAAATAAGCATAATGAAAGTGTAATACAAAAAAAATCGGCGTGTGTACTTATGTACGCGCGTTAGAAGTTATACTTCTTTGGCTTGACAAAACAAAAACAAAACTTGTGATAACCTAGATTCTTCGACTAGCTCTTAATTATCTTGTTAAATTACACCCTCAAGAAAAAGAGCATTTTATTGGAGTGCCGTTGGTTTATTTCTATACACTTATACTTAATATATTACTAAATTATATAATTATTTCTCGTTGTTTTTATTTTTAAAGTAACAACTGTCACTCTGGTGTTTAATCGTTTGTTTACGTAAGGAATTGCAAATGGCCGACAATAATAAATTCGATGCCTAGGCAACGGAACAAGTCTACTATCAAACTTTCGTTTGTATACAGCTGACTGATTCGCAGCTAACTTCATACTTTCGCGCACTTTCGTAACTCTCAATTCCATTTTCTACCAAATGCCCCAAAAGAAGTATAACTTCATTAAATGATGAAAATACCTCGGCCTCGGGGATGTACGTCACTTTGTACACAGTCAAAAAATCACCAATGGCTACGTTTTCCAACCATCATTCTTTTGAATAGTAGCCTCGAGTTGGGTGTCTTACATCCTTGAGATATGGTTTGCCCAACAGTATCGTGTCACTTTGGCGGATCATTCTAAGTACAATACCTTCCTCGTCATGTGCTATCTACGTCACACACGGTCCCAAAGCGTTCTATAATAATATATTTTTTATCTCTTTTGATGAGGGTTTTGTAGAATTTTATTTTAGGTTTCTTTGGGAGGAATCTTGATCAATAAACTCCAATATTTTTGAAGTTATACTTCTTTTGGCGCGTTTGGGAAATCAGGTCAAAGTGTATTTTTCGTGTGTGACATGTAACATATAATTAATTTTTTCACAGAAAAAAAATGCACTCGATTCGATTCAAACCACCTATTGTTCGGTTATCAGGCCGAACGCACAACCTGTACGCCACAGTATGATACTGCAATCATGACGAGTATACAGTATAATATAATAGTTTAGAATCGTTCCGTTGCCTAGGCAGCGAATTTATTATTGTCGGCCATTTTCAATTCCTTACGTAAACGTCAAAGTGACATTTGGTACTTCAAAAATAAAAACAACGAGAAACCATTATATAATTTAGTAATATAAGTTAAAGTGTATAGAAATAAATCAACGGCGCTTCAATAAACGGCCCGTTTTCTTACGTGTGTAATTTAACAAAATAATTAAGAGCTACTCGAAGAATATAGGTTATCACAAGTTTTGTTTTTGTTATGCCAAAGAAGTATTACTTCTAACGACTTTTTCTTTTTTTTTATGAGGGTTATGTAGAATTTTATTTTAAGCTTCTTTGATAGAAGTCTTGATCAATAAACTGCAGTAAGTTTTATTAGCAGTGTAATTTTTCTACTAGCTTTATGCCTGACGTCGTTCTTAAGATTCAAAAATATATTTTCCATAAATTTAGTACGTTTTCCAAGAAATAATATAGTGCCAAGCGATTTTTAAATAATAATAATAAAATGGACATTACATTATAATATTAATGCCTTTTTTCGGACGTAGACACTCTTCTAACTTGTCACATTTTTGAGTACTTAGGTTTTTTTTTCAAAAAACCAACCGTAAATCATCTGTCAAAAGGTTTCCGTCGAAATGGGTTGGCATTTTTCAAAATATAATGGCTTCACTACTTGCAAAAAGTTTGTACGTCTTTTTTGGAGTTGGAAAATATGTCTAAGTAGTCTATTTTGAAGTAGATATTCATGAGAATTGAAAAATCATATAATATCTATATGATAAAGTGTTCAAAACGTTGAAAAATAAATCTAGAATCTTCAATATAGATAAAGATTATTTTTATCATGCTACGTAAATGACAACGTATATTTAAAATTATATATCAAAATTTTTATGTATTAAAACATAATTAAGTTATTAAAGAGAACTTCAACTTGACTTACTATTCTCACCAAGTATTAAATAATATATATATATATATATATATATATATATATATATATATATATATATATATATTAAAACTATCTATAATTCACAAACGTCAATTTATTTTTGAGTTTCATTCGACTGCGTAGCGCCCAGTTGTCCCGGCACAAAATCGTTCTAGACCCTTTGATACCAATCAAATTATCTCTTTCCGATACAACATCTCACGGTAAATAAACTGTGATATGGGAAAACGTAAGGTTACATCTACCATGTACATTTAGTTGTACGTATGCAGTTCATCGTGGGACACTTATTCGTGCGCAGTAGTAAGTGAAACATGAGTTCGTATAACATTTTATCAAATGACGAGTTCTTGTTCGTTGAACATTTCACCGTAATTATCTTACAAAATGCGGCGATAGTTTGCAAATAGTACTGTTCCAATTAGATTAACCCTAACCTAATGACGCACACTGAATTTTCCGCCCCTGTGGGGGGCGCTCCCATAAGGAGTAGTGCCTCCCAACCGCTCGGTCTGATCCTGGTAGTCAATGTGCCACCGGTTAGATGATTACGACCCTCGACAAAGCAGAACAATATTTAATATATGTAGAAGTCCCGCAGTTTGCTCTGACAAGTCCCACCACTTCTCAGGGTGAACTGTGGAAGAGATAAGTCGGTCACAGACCATGTACATATAGGTAATAAGATAATAGGATTAAATTTTGACTAAATATAATATGCTTAGGTAAAGGGTTAATTAACGCTTTCGCTGCTGAATAGATAATGAGATTTTAATTGCCCCCTTTAAAATGCACGTTAATTACATCGATTGGCCGCCTGGTCATTACGCACCGTGTGCGTCTTCCGCGTCCAAAGTATTAAGATAGATTAAATATAAAATATGATTTGGTTGTAAGATAATTGGTAATGTATAATTGAAATATAATGGTTAATACTTTGGACGCGGAAGACGCACACGGTGCGTAATGACCTGGCGGCCGATCGATGTAATTAACGTGCATTTTAAAGGGGGCAATTAAAATCTCATTACATATTCAGCAGCGAAAGCGTTAATGAAATGTAATATGCAATGGGTTAGCGAAATAATAAAGTGGGACATATGGACGGGCGTTAATATTATATGGTAATTAATGTAATTAAAGTAATATTAATATTAATCATATTATGTACATCGACATCACTATATGTTTGGTTGATAGACTGACATCCGTCAACCTTATATAAATGTGTAGCATATGGCGGTATCGGTGATCGGTGGGAATAGGTAAGAAATACGACCACCCCTAACGGATAAAAAGGCAAGATTCTAAAATCCGATATCAGTCTGCTTGTGGATCCCGGGGGGCGTCTCTGTGATGCTTTGTTGCCCCGAGACCTGCGCGATCTCGTCTGCATAACTAATTAGAAATAATTAAGATAATGTTAAATAATTAGTTAATAATAATAAAGTTAATTTTAAAATAATTAATTAATAATATTCGAATTAATTTTTAATTAATCAGTAATAAATGTGGTTATTTTTGTGGACTTCGAGATATAAATACATCAGACGTTTTCAAATGTTATTTTTTGAATTTCGAGATTTAAATAAATGACTTTTCATAATTTACTTGTGAATTTCGGATGCGAACAATTCAGACCTTTTCCTTTTGGATAGTTGTGGCTTGTAGACGTTAAATAATTTTGACATTCGACTTATCGTGATTGTTTAACGAGAATCTAGTTACATATAAACATTTTTTCACTGACATTTGATTATAAACTTTTGAATAAAGGGTGACCATAAGTTAAATTGTGTAACAACATTGATAATATACCAGTTATGAAGTTTAACCAGTGTTTTCTTGAGTTATCGACTTTCTTTCTCTACCGTAACTTCTTGGTTACTCCACGTCTATGAGATTCTTGCCTGTTCCTCCACATTAATGAACCTCCACTTCCAAGTGCCTGAGCTAGTCAGGAAGTCGGAGGCCTTCACTAACCTAACGTAGTAAAGACATCTCATAAAATTCGCCATATGTTGTAGCATACGTACAAATTTACTCCACGGTGAAATTTTCATCGAAGAACTCGTCTTTTGATTAAGGCTATACCTCAGTTGAGGCATGCTCTAAAAAGATCGTGGCTAGGCGATGCGCGGATTGCGGGTCGCGGGTGCAAATTACGCATGCCGAACGAAATATAATTTGTCATATAAATCCGCGTCCATTTAATGTTCTGTTTATTGTTCTATTAGTAACAATAATAATATATTCATTGACATGTTTTCTTTTTCAAGTAAATGGGTAACGTTTTTAGTCATCTTTACACGATTTAAGAATTAATACCCCCCGTCGCCATCACGAAACAAATTGACCGTATTCACAACTCGGCGTTCGCTCTCCGATCGCCAGCGAGTCTAAAATTTCGTTGCGCTTATAGTTGAAAATTATTTGCCGTATCGTCTTAAATGTTACACGAACTCCTGTTTCACGTACTGCGGCGCACGAATAAGTATCCTGTGGTGAACTGCTTACGTACAAATTTCCAGATACAACAATGTAATACGTATTGCATCCTGTTTTCATTATTTGTCGGTTTTTATTATTGAATATTATGAGCTCACGTGACGTGATGATAATAATATATTTGTACAGTTACCACTGGAAAACTGTGCCTTAAAAACCAGACTACGGAGGCCGCTATGATTATGCAGAATTTATGTATACATGTATACTTTAATAATACACTTTACCTTTGGAAGGAAAAGTAATTACTTAACATAATGCGATTAATAAATAACCGCGAAAACTTCACTAATTATCATGGAGACAATGTGGAACTCTGACATTGTGGAATTACGACGATTCTCATAAAGAAATAATTATAATGTACGACTTAGAAACATACTTAAAAGATACGTATAAACCTCGTAGCACCAGTACGTATCGACATTGTATTTTATTTTTGAAGTTATACTTCTTTAGGCGCGTTTGGGAAATCAGATCAGAGAGATATTTTTGGCGTGTGACATGTAACACATAATTTATTTTTTCACACGAAAAAAACGGACTCGATTGAATTCGAACCACGATTGTTCGGTTATCAGATGAACGCACTACCTTTACGCCACAGTACGATACTGCAATCATGACGATTATACAGTATAATATTATAGTTTAAAATTGTTCCGTTACCTAGGCAGCGAATTTATTATTATCAGCCATTTGCAATTCCTTACGTAAACAAACGATTTAACGTCAGAGTGACATTTGGTACTTTAAAAATAAAAACAACGAGAAACCATTATATAATTTAGTACTATAAGTTAAAGTGTATAGAAATAAACCAACGGCGTTCCAATAAGCGGTCTTTTTTCTTGAGTGTGTAATTTAACAAGATAATTAGGAGCTAGTCAAAGAATCTAGTTTATCACAAGTTTTGTTTTTGGTTTGTTACGCCAAAGAAGTATAACTTCTAACGCGCGTACATAAGTACACACACCGATTTTTTTTGATGTAGACCTACGTCTTTGTATTCGGAAAAGTAGTTACTAACCGCTCGGTAAAAAGCTCCAGATTAAAAACAGAATCTTTTTATTTTACCTACACTGGACTCAAATTTTGGCTTATATTATATACCGAAGTGACGACTACAGCCTGGAAAAACTCGTTGAAGGTCGAAGAGGTCAAATAGATAGGACGTAGCAATTAGATAGGACACGTATAGCTTAGTAGTCAAGGAACGTGAGTGCGAATAACAGCGGGCGCATGTTTGAACCTGCTGGGTGTCGTTTTTTTCTAGAGGTTATAATAATATGTTTGCTGTGAAGTGTTTTCAAATTATGCATAGTCATACAATAAATTGAATTTTACTGAAATCTTAAGAAGACGCGTATTTCAAACATTATGAATATTAAATAACACTAATATTATTATAGGTCATTACCAGGGAACTCAGAAATAATGGGAACTGAAATACATAACGGGTAAGGCGATAGCAGATAACCGACTCGAGTAAGGAAGAATCCGGGTTAATCTTACACACGAGTCAATAATACGTTTTAGGTCGAATACTGAAAACTGCTCTCGGTTTATGCATTTACGCTCATTTAATGTTGGTGTATTACACACACCATTGCACGTGCACAATGCGTGCTTCATTTTCGTAGGACACTCACACATTCAAAATTCTGCTTCACCAAGCAGCGTATTGAATATGGCCTATCGGTAGTCTATTTATTATCTGTTCTGTGGTCATCACTGTCATATTCAATATTAATTGTTTTTATTTACAGTATGTGATTCTAGAAAAGAATTTTTTTTTGGATATATTTGATTTTATTTAGTTTTTTATCGTGGGGGGCATAAAAATTAGTCAGTGCCTTAGGTGTTCACATCTCTAAACCCGTTACTGAGTCACCACAGCAGTAATTTAGTTTGGAGTTTACGTAGCGATTTCGTTCGCAGTTACAGTGTTTTTGCGAACATTGTGCATGTGCCGACTCTTATATAAAGAATTCGCGATTTTCCTTTTAATCTTCTTAATTTCCAGGGATCTGTTTTAAATTGGATTGTCAAAGTCAAAAATTGTGCACTCGGGTGTGTTACTTTAATAATGTTATTTCTGTAAAAAGAAAAAGAAACAATACGATACAAACAATGTCGAAAATTCCGTTTCATGGAATATTCGAAATACGTTTTGAGAATCACTGCTTGCTTAACAGGATTAATTTTGATTGATATAAACCAAATGTGAAATAATTGTGTAATAATAAAAATTAAATTGTGTTAACTGGCAATTCTTTTTGGAAAAACATTATATCTTTGGCTAGGAGATGGAATAAGGAACAGGCAGGGTAGATTGGTTTGACTCCAATAATAAGAAGATTGATGCGTGAATGAAATGAACCCTGGTTATATTATCTCCTTCCAAATAAATATTAATTTAATTATTACAGGTACGTTTACAGATTATAATTTAGATGGGTGAAATCACGAGTATGCGTTCTGATGAATTTACGAAATCGATCGGGCGAAGCTGAACGATAACCTTACGGTTAAATCTTTGATAACTGACTGCCATATTGATTTCATGTACTTCATGAGTGTTTTTATAGTGATTCGATACAATAGAAAATGCTGCTATTGTTACTTGAATATTTTGATAATCATGCTTTATTGTGTAACGCATGATTCGTTTCATAAAGTATAAAAAATTGATTTCAATTTGAACAATTATGCACTTTTTAATAATTAAGCAAAATTGATTTTATATAAATCACTTTTGTGCATATCATAGCAAACTTAAATAGCATTATTTATTAATTTACAATATTATTGATTAAGTGAATTATTAAATTATTTTTGCTAAATTAGCTTTCTGTTGATCGCTTGTTTTGTAATTTTAACAATATTATGTTGCGAGATACATTGTAGTTATAAATTAATGGTTTCATGCCAAGTCATGCGGATGGTAGGGTATTACCCTACATATCAATTAAAATAAAAAAAATATTATAATATATTATAGTACACAGTAATTTATATGTTTTGATAACTGGTGTTGTCCTCTTAGTATAATAACTTAATATAAAAGCTATGACCCTGTACAGGAAGGAAGTTAAATTGTCAGTTTTACGAGGAATACTTGTTAAAAGCGTACATAAGTGAAACGGCAAATAATTTTCAACACTATGTGGGACGTAATTTCGGCCGCGTTGCCATTCGGAGAGGGATAATGGACTTGTGAGCACGTCCATTTGTTTTGTGATGGCGTCGGAGGAATATATTCTTAAATCGTGTAAAGATGACTAAAAAACGTTCCGCATGTACTTGAAAAAGAAAACATACCAATGAATATACTATTATTAGTACTATACGACAACATTATTTAGGCAACAACAGGAAGTCGCTCTTATCGCGTATAGAATATTTCACAGTGTTGTCATTTTTTGAGAAAACATATCCCGCGAAATTAGGTTTTAAGTTT
Organism: Rhyacophila brunnea; assembly: GCF_057557595.1. NCBI lineage: Eukaryota > Metazoa > Arthropoda > Insecta > Trichoptera > Rhyacophilidae > Rhyacophila > Rhyacophila brunnea. Next base: position 7,812,591 of record NW_028232904.1, on the reverse strand, counting down.
ATATCAATTCTATTCTCAGTAAGTTTATAAGTACATTAATTTATAAGTCTAATTATTGTTCAATAAATATCAATAGAATTTTTTTTTCAAATAATTTCACCTCTTAATTATTACTATTATATTAGGTTAATTAATACAGCGTAATTATTGAATTTGGAAGGAAATGTATCATTGAACCCACATTAACTGATAATATTGCTGCAGGTATTTATTAATTAAATAACTAGAACACAAATTATGACTAAAAAACTAGAAGTAGAAAGATATAACATAATCAATATTATATTGATGACCCAATCACATGTTTTATAATTTACAAATGATGTCTTTATATCGTATTTTTAGTAAAATTGTTGTAGAAACACATACTGTGAAAATAATTTTCTATAAATTAAATTATATCCACCTTACATAAATTTTAAAACAATATGTACCTACTTATCGGTTTAAAAATTAGGAAAATAATTAGGAAAAAATAGGACAATTCATTATCTAACTAATGATCATTTATACTTAATTATTATACGTCTAAAAATATTAATAAAATAGATTACGATACACATAACTTTATAATATACAAACATAATTTCCAGTATTTGGGGAAATATTTCTAGTATTACAACACTGAATTTTGACATACCTGATATGACAGAAACCCGTCAAATGGGCTTGTTGAAAGTATTGTATAGGCTCGCCTTTTAAATACGACTCTGTTTCTTCTTCGCAATAAATCAAAAGTTTACTGATAATAATTCGAACATCATTTCGTATTGTTTTAGACATCTTTTGAATATAAAAAGCTTCAAATTACGTAAATTGATAGATGCGTCCAATACGAAGTGTCAAAAATGTAATGAAAAATTTGGGGGCGTTCCTAATTTGAAACCGGAAGTTCGATTAGCTGTACGTAGTTCACAGATTTGCCACGTAGCCAAGATGAAGTTGCCGGACAATAGTAATATAACAATAAACATAGCATTAAATGGACGCATTTTGGATTTATATGACAAATTATATTTCGTTCAGCTCGCGTCATTTGCACAATCCGCGCATCGCCTAGTCACGATCTTTTTAGACCATGCCTCAGCTGAGGTATAGCCTTAAGCAATCTCCCAACTTAATTGTAGATTATTGCACTCGATCAAGTACACGTGATATGCATTTTTATAATATTAATACTATTGACCGAGGTTACTTGAAGGGTACTTGATGGAATTTGAATTTTAACTCTAACGAATTTAAGTTTTGTACTATTCCATTTCAGTCGTTTTTTTGCGACCTGGGTTTTGCCTTTCGGCATCTTCATGCACTATGTGCACTCACCAAAAGGTAAATACACACTGACAATGAATACAATTAATTCTAACTTATATAATGAATTAATACAATAAAGTAGGCAAAAACTTTATCACCTACCTATTAAGTCAAGGATCACAATAAAAATATAACCCAACAAAATATTATGAATAGTTGAAGTGTTTGTAAAAAAAACCCCTATCACTGATAATACAATCAATAGGCGTATACATCGTCAAACCCCTTATGATAGATCATTTTTGTCAGTTGTGGTATCGCACCCATGACTCATGACTTCTGAGACTGCCACTCTACCAACTAGATAATGGTTATGTAATTATTCTTTTATATTAGAATTTTAAATGATTGTTTTGTGATTGAATTCGTAATTATATACAAAATAACATTGTATTAGCAGGATATTCTGTAAAATAAAAATACGAATAAGAATATGGAAAACCTCGATAGACTGAAAACTATGATGTGGTGCACTTATAACGATATGGTGAAATGGAGAGTTCTCTGATGATGAAGCCTACGTGTGTAGTTCAGAAAGGCATTAAAAATCTATATTCACTCAAGGCAATACTAAAAACACAAATTCAACGAGTTCTTACAAGCTGAGGAAAATGGTGTGACTTTTGCTAAATTCTGTAGCAACACCCTTTAGTCATTCAAACCCTGCGAGGCTATTCTAACATATTACTTCACATCCAAAAAGAGTTACATGTCATAAATATTTCACATGTATCTATATAATTAATACAATAGGTAAATTGACCGTCTGATCTGTTAAAAAGTTATATCTTTCAATATCGAGTGGCTAGTAGTAACATAATATATGTTGTTTTACTGCAATTACATTTGTATTACAATCGCAATGACATGATTAGTAAAATTGTAGGTTATGTTGATTTGTTTGACGTTTCAATACAAAATTGGTTCAGGCGTATCCGCCAGCACGAACATATCCGAATTTGACCGACATGTCTACCAACCTAAATTTTCGCCGTATTACGAATTTATCAAGCCGATAGTCGTCGATTACCGCCTTGTGTATGGAATGCCTTCCGTATTAATTTGGACCAATGGAAATAACGGAAACGTGCTAACTGTTAAGAATAGCTGCGCTGATATGAATGATTACAAAATAGTTGATAGTTGTATCATAGTAAATCGTAGGGATAATAAAATATATTGTACGAAAATTATTATCTTGCTAGGCGGATTTTATATGGCGTAGCAAAAGCGTAGCACCGTAGAGGCTTTGTGTAGCTATCACCTAATGACAGACGATGGTCTAAAAGATACGATTTACGCGCAATATTATTTCTCTACGTGTGGCAAAGGGTAACAAATAATTTATTATATATGTTGTCCTATAAAACAGCGTTTCTCAAACATTCGTAGTGTTGATACCCGTTTAGAGTAGCGTTTCTCAATTAAACGTTGTCACGGAATCCTTTATAATATCGCTGCCTTTGTACAAGGGTACAACTATATGACAAAATGTCATCTTTAACTTATGGATTATATACTATGGAAAAACAGTCGAAGTTTCTGGGCAAGACTGCACTATTTTTGTAGAAATTTATTTTACCATAATATTTCAGATAAATTTGTATGACATTAACAAACATGAATATCAAAGGAGTATAATTGTTTTAGTGCAGTACTACACATGATTACATAAATTAATTTCATTTAAATATGGGAGGGATTTAAGGATTTTTTTTTTAAATACGGTATTTTGGATAAAATATTCAATATTTTTGGATATTTAGATAATAATACAATAGTGTACCCTTGTACTGTGACTCAAGAATATAGAAATTTGAGCCTGGGCCCCTCAGATGATGGTTACTTAAACCCTGCCGGCTAAAATTATTAAACACGGAACATGCTTTGTCTACTGATTCTCTGAATGCTGGTTGTCAAAATTCGAAAGAAAATTTACTTGACAAAGTAAACGAATACAAAGGATTCAAACAATTTTACTTTTCTGAAAATAATGTAATTACAATAATAAAACTAAAGAAGTAATAATAACAGACGAACAATACGTCGCACAGAATGTAGGCTAATATGAGGCTACTGAACATAAAATGAAAATAATCGGCGCGCGTAAGTAATCGGGGCGGGGCGCGGGCCGCGGGTGGGCGGCGCGGACGGGCTTCGCGTATATAGTTATTCTACGTCTATTTTTCGTAACGCTTTTGCGTCGGAGATCATGAGTAAAACATGTTCCATGTTAAAAAAAATTAAAAAATTAAAAAGGGTTATATAATACGTGAGGTTGGTGTTGTGATACGCGTGAGGTGATATTGGCATGGTGGCATGGTTCGGATTAAATATAAAATAAAAGAATAGTTCACATTGTTTCTCGTGACACGATCTTTCCGTGAGCTCACGTGCGCTCGTGCGTCATGATAATAATGTGTTTTCGTCTTAAGACTCCATATGAAATGATTGTTTAGAACTTACTTTAAAAATACCAGTAGTGAAAACTCAACAGCAAACCAGCAAATGATTAAGTAACATTTAACATTTATGTTCACTTATAAATAAATCATTTAATTACAAGAATTTATTACCTATTCAAATTCAATAATGGTAGCAAAAATAATATACGTGTGCTTATTATTACGTCATATATCACCGCATTGCGTCCTTCTCGGAACCGGTCCGCAATTCTCTAGGTAGGTTACATATTTAATCACCAAAAGCTGGTTCTGGCGTATTTTGGGAAGGCGCCAACAATTATGTATCAAACCATAATATTATTTTAAAAATTTTAGAACACTATCTAAATGGCTGCTTGTTCGCAATAGTCTCTCTAATATAACAGTTAAAACAATATTTAAGATTGGCAACATAATTTTAGTGTTACAATAATATGAAAGCATTATAATTATCTCTGACATTCTCTTTCCGTTCATATAATTTGAACAAGGGCTTATTATTTTAGACGTAAATCTATCTACCTTTCAAATAACATATTATATACATGGTGGCTGGGACTTAAATATAGATAATATTATTATATAATTATCTATTAACATATATGGGGGCACATTGCTTACTCTAACAAGTTGTCATAACTTTTAAAAATCGAGTTTATTTTTATTTGAAACATTTTGATTTAAAGAAGAACTTGGAGTTTATAAATCACTTTACTACAAATGTATAATTATATAACTAACTTTTTCTTTTATTCAATGAATAATTTACAGAAAACAAAAATCGATTGCCAAAGTAGCTTGATTTGGAAGAACGCTGATGAGTAGGTATTAAAATTAACCAATAGTTAAAATTTGTCGCTATTAGTATGTCAGGCCGTAGCATAATGGGTAAAATGCGACGGATGAGGCGTAAACTCGGGAGATACAGGGTTCGATTCCCCGTCGGGGTGACTTACTTTTTTCAAAAAAGATTTTTCTATTGGTTATAATATACTCTCTCAGAAAGTGTTTTTCAAAATTATATATGTATAATTATATATATCTAGGACAAAGATAATATGGTAAATTAACAGGTTCTTACGAGAAATGTATATTAGACAACTGCTCAACATCTTAGGTCAATGTTCAGGTTCCAAACTCAAAAAGCAACATGTGAATTCACTTGGCGGGATAAAAGGGACAAAAATACTTATATAGACTATATTATATGAATGTATTTTTGATGAAAACAAAACTGTTAAATGGGCTAAAATGATTTTGATCACCTGAGTAATGTTGTAACTAATGTGTACTTCTGTGAACCCGTATGCATAAATAATTACAGGATAAAAAGAACTTTTTATGTACAACATTTTAAAATTTTCTGTTGAACCATATAAACTTGACTTGACTAGCTTAAACGATCAAAAAAAATTGTACTTGACATGTCATATTGATTTCCATAGTAACGCACGTATATATTAATAATTTTTTTGCTAGGACCCTAGACCCCTAGCAACCAATAATGGTGTCGAAATAACATTTCATACAAAACAGAATTAACTGAAAATGAATTCAATTCTACTTAAAGATGGATAAAAGTATTAAAAAATGCATTGGCATCGTATTCTGATACATTATAAAAGTTTTAAATGTCTAGCCAGTCGGGAAGTTGCAAGATTTGTACCGGACAAATAAGAATACGAGCTAAGAAAAACGTTGTAAAAATACTAATTCTTTGTAAAACGGGTGTCTAGAAACATACGCACAGCGTAGAATGGATAAGTGTGTACTGGACATACAAAGGCTTGTAATATAATTTACTTAGAAATGGGCAGGACACACATTTCGTCGATAACACAATCATTGGATAGTGTGTATAAAACGCTAAAAAGCCAGATCGACGATATAGTCAAATTCTATGGAAAAATATTGTATCGCATTGCATAGTATGGAGAGGAAATGAATCGCCTTAGTTAAGCATTCATCCAGCAGTGGATTGATGCAGGTTGATAATGATTACAATAAATGTGAAAATAATTAAAAAAAAAAAAAAAAACAATAACAAAAATTGCACCTCTAGCACCGACGTTCAAGCGTGTTCAGAAACAAAATCGAATCACTTGATCCACCAGGTGGTCGAATAGTGTGATCACCTGACACTCTACAACTCCTGAAAGAATTTTGTCAAATGACCCATAACGTGATATTAGATCTGTTATCAATCATACCACTCAGTAGTACATGGGTGACACACTTTATAACATGTATGTTTTGTTGTCATAACAAAACAATGGAGCGAAAATTATTAATATAACACATATATTACACAAATACAACTACAATTATTCACAGATGGTGTTGGTTAGCCTTTTATAATTCATTTATACCCTTCGAAAACCAAGCCATAATAATTATATAATATTCAAAAAATACTGGTCTATCTTTAAAATATCTATAATTATGACATTAAAGCATACTTACATAATTTTGGATATTTTATAGATAATAATAATATTTTTATATATCATGGCTTCGCTGAAGCATGGCTTAATGAATTAGAGTAATGAATTTAAAAAAAAACTGGCAACAACATGTGTTATATATCCTTAATTCAACGAAAACAAATATGTATGAATGAAAATGTGTGCATATTTTTTTAGGATCGCCCAAGCATACCAAACTATTATGGTTTGGTTTAGGCAGGGCTTAATTGATTTTTTTTAATATTGACCAACTCCATCTGTAAATTATAGTCATAGTCCAATAAAAACAAATACGTTGGACTGACAAAGTTTAATGTGCACGATGTATGTCAAATCTTAATAGCCTACTTCCACCCTTCGACACTGGGGTATATTATGATTTTTTATTGCAATAATGTATATTGTAATATAAGGACTGCATTAGTATAAGGACAATCCATAAATCCTCACTCTCTCATCGAGTCCGTCACTCGGCGCACTACTATCGTCACGAGCCCGTCATTCGACGCACCACTCTCACATTAAGTCCGGTCACTCGGCAGAGTTAACCGTCATTCCACTCGAGTCCAGTCTCTCAGTTCATAAATTTAGTCGATCTCTCGATCACATCTCACCAGTACATCCGTGTCCGCGATTATAACCTCATGCTGTCCATCTTCACAATATCCAAGTAACAATGGCTTTATCTCCGCCACCTCATCATCTCCAAACATCTGATCTGTACACATCGTCCCTGTTTTATTAGATATTCGTTTTATATTTTACTATTTTATATGTCGCCTGTCTGTGTTCATATCTCCCATGGGTACACATACCTTTCAAAGAACAATAAACCAAATCAAATCACACTTGAGTGTGTCGCAGATGTCATTATTGGTTAACTGCTCCTGATATATTCCCAGGCATATGAAAATTGTCGGGCGGGGTATTTTTATTATACAAACCGGTCGTACCGCTTTACCATATCGCTCTTTAGTCATAAAAGAATATAAATCCAAGTGCAAATCATCCTGTATAATGGTTTTCATTATTTCATTATAACTAAGTAAATTGTGATTACGATAAAACATTCAATATCAGAGAATGTAGGAATGAAATATTAATTATTAATAACTAACTAAAAGGTAAAGACATTCTGTCTTCTGTCAGCTTAGATTTATGTTCATCGTGGACCAAAAAGCTTTGAAATACTTATATTTCTGGGCCAGCGATAGCAAACTTTTTTCAACACGTGATTAAATATTTAATTAGAAAATGTATGGCGGTAAACAACTTAATCCGTGTCAGCATATTGATCGGCGATATTAAATATCCATTTCCCGTAGTGTCCAATTATGGCAAACTCAGTAAATAGCTGATTGCAATGATTGTTTCCGCGATATCCATTTTACAACGTTTTTCTTAGCTCGTATTCTTATTTGTCCAGTACAAATCTTGCAATCGATTTTTAACTAACTTCCTGACTAGCTAGACATTTGAAACTTTTAGAATATATCAGAACACGATGCTAATGCATTTTTTAAATACTTTCAGCCATCTTTAAGTAGAATTGAATTCATTTTCAGTTAATTCTGTTTTGTATGAAAAGCTATTTCGACACCATTATTGGTTGCTAGGGGTCAGGGGTCCTAGCAACTAAATTATTAATATATACGTGCGTTACTATGGAAATCAATATGACATCTCAAGTACAAAATTTTTTGATCGTTTAAGCTAGTCAAGTCAAGTTTATATGGTTCAACAGAAAATTTTAAAACGTTGTATATAAAAAGTTATTTTTATCTTGTAATTATTTCCACATAGTCGGCTATATCCGATGAGGCAAACTCCATGTAGTGTAGCTGACTCAAGTATATTAATTATTTCCCAAATAATCTTTTCGTGATACTATTTTAATTGTGAGTACATCAATAAATAGCGGATCATTCATTGGACATGTCACTTGAATATAAGTTCCCGGTCTGTTAGAATCTGTCTCTATATCGCTCTGCACAACATCTCATCCTACCAAGATTCGGACCTCGGAACATTATCATTAGTATTGTAACATAACTACTGTAACATACTCTTGTACCGACTGTTTACGCTGCAAATATAACTCGCTCCTCCATCCATCGGAACAACCACTAAACCTCGATATCTCATCTCTCCTTCTGACGACTTCATCATCCATCACACCATGACTCCCATAGTGATGACCTTCCACATATACCTACCTTCAAATCAATATTTTATTTTAATCTCTTCATTTTTTTAGCATCATTACTGAAGATGGTGATTATTGAAACTACAGGGTTTGTCAATCACTCTTTTTATATGGAACAATGATTGTTTCAGTCAATGTTAATTTTTTTTTTAAATATTTTTATGGAAATCGCATGATCTACTATTTTCTTCCTTCGGTACCTCCAGTAATTCTTCATCCAACAATGTGACAGAATAATTTTAGAAAGTGCCTCTGACAAATGTTCTTACATTGGTACACAAAGATCACAAAACGTTCATAGAACCGTCCTAGAATCCGCAATGACAAAAAATATGTAGCGAGAAGGGTAGTACGATCAGAGTTTTCAAACCCTTCTTCCAGCAATGGATTATCAACAATGATGATTATAATGATCCTCACAATATATGCACTATTATTACAGTTTTCTGCTAACGTCTCCGCACGTACCTACTTTAAATATAACGTCACATATGTAAAATTTTCTTTTTAATTGAGGCTGTTATTTTCAAAATCGTTAAGCACCATTTCTCCCCATTTTGAGATAATCGCACTAAACCGTCAAAGCAAGCTAATTTTATGAGTGTAAATAGAATATTATGTTATTTTTTCAAACATAATAATTAGTAAACAATTATATAGAATTTTCAAATAGAAAATTAAAATTTTCACAACGTCATTAAAATTGATACATAATAAAAAGTAGTCGTAGAATATAAAAAAACGACGGCTGATGAATATAAACGAATTTTCGTTAAACTTTCACTTTAATTTAAGTTAACAAACAAACGGAAATTGGATTGATATTTTATGAATCTATGTATATCTGAAGCAAGAAAAATGTTAAAAATGTACAAGTGGAGGTTACCGACTTTGAAACCAATAGCCTTAATTAGTTCTTAAATCAGATGTGGACTAAGAAATTAATGTTAGCCACTAGCCCAATCTATTATGTCGATGCTTTGAGTCTACACATATATTAAAGAACAATGTGTGAACAATGACGTTCCTAGACAAAATACCGCCTCCAGGCAGGGCCAAAATGACCCCCCATTTTTTATACAGTACTTTTCATCATCCTATCATGACTCCGATATATAAGAAATGTGTTGTATGGCTACATTACTAACAAAATATAATTACCACTAAATCTAATTTTGTTAGTAAATGCCATCTCTGCTTAAATAGATAATATTGCGAGTCCACAGTTTCAGATGCATTTAAAAATACACCTGATAACTTCCAAAACTCGCTAGTAACTGGCAAAAATTTGATACATTTTAAATTAGGCAAGTTTGTACATTGCTGGTCATCAAGGACGTGACTTCCAAGGACAACGGAAGTAAACTAGACATCGCGAACCCGACAAAAAAGTTACAGCCCCGTTAAACCTTTTATGTTAATTAATACATTTTATTTCCAACCAGTGAGCTGATATTTTTAATGGAAAGATATTTCCGTTATTACTAAGTTTAGGTAGCTATTTCTACATTTATACCTAATGATTCTACTCGATTTGCAGCCCTTGAAATAACTGCCGCCCCCAAGTGACGCTTAATCTGCGTACCCCCACGGGACGTCACTGGGTGTGAATCTGTTTATTCCGGGTTCCGAACCTGAGACGTGTGGTTTTATAAACGGACACTTTACCGCCCGTCTAACGTGGGCCACACATACAAATTACACGGTATTTATTCACGTCTTCATGCGAAGATCGCTGTGGAAGGCTGTGTCCTGTTTAAGTCAATACATGAATATGATTAAACTGCTGACTGATTTTTGTAAAAAAAAAAACCTTTTTTTAAATAAAAATAAAACATTATAATTTTGTAAGCCATCACGGGCATTGTAATTTATTATATATGAATTATTCATTACAGAAACAATATGATTCTTCTCTAATGAAAAAGTTTGATTAAAAAAATATTCTCCACCCTTAATTTTTCCCGAATTTTTAATTAATATTTCTTTTATTTTATATTACAAAATTACCTTTCGACAAACATTATCATAAAATTTTTGAGATGAGATATTTATTTTTGCATTTCTACATATAAATTGTACGTACAGCAGTGGCGAAGGGTGACTTGTGGAACTAGGTAGGCTGTGGAGATCAGAGGAAATAATTACAAGATAAAAAGAACTTTTTATATACAACGTTTTTAAATTTTCTGTTGAATTATTATGCTCAATATGCTCAAGCTTTTACTTGATATGATGATGTACTTGTAAATAAAAAAACAAACAAATATAGAATACTGAAATATCATTTTGACATTTCATTTTGATTCCCATAGTAACGCACGTATATATTAATAATTTAGTTGCTAGGACCACCGTCTTAGCAACCAATAATAGTCTTTTACTTTTTACGGATTTTTCTGAAATAACTTTCCATACAAAATAGAATTAACTGAAAATGAATTCAATTCTGCTTAAAGATGGCTAAAAGTATTAAAAGAATCCATTGGCATCGTGTTCTGATATATTCTAAAAAATTTAAATGTCTAACTAGTCAGGAAGTTAGTTAAAAATCGATTGCAAGATTTGTACTGGACAAACAACCACCGGACAAACAAGAATACAAGCTAATAAAAACGTTGTAAAGAACACACTTGTCAGGTATATTTACGGGAAATAAGAAGATAATACGAAATTATTACTAATGAATAGGTACACACTAATTCGATGAAAATTCTATAACTCACTGATGACTTAAAATTGTGCGATGAATTTTAATTATGTATTTGTTTTAACATTTATCCACATCAAAGACCATTAGACGTAAAACATTTCACCGTGGCACTGTTCACCAGAAGCTTTCTAACGGAAAGAGATGACCGTAGGTATACTATACGGTCTCCAATTTTATTAGATTCAATATGAACATTAATTCAATTTTCATAGCTGATTTTGACAAAATTCACGAATTCAAGAGTGAAAACCCAACCTAACCTAAAAAATAATCCAGTATATCAGCTATTGTTGGCTGCTGGCTTCATGTAAATTGTAAACCGACAAAAACCGTGTTTTATTTGGACATGAATTTTATGTGAATACTATACGACCCAATGAGGTTGAACGATTTTTAATATATGGCCAATAATTCAATTTTCATAGCTGATTTTGCCAAAATTCATGAATTCAAGCCATCCAAGAATGAAAACCTAACCTAACCTAACAAATAATTCATTATATCGGCTATTTTCAAAATTTGTTTGCTGCTGGCTTCCTGTAAAGTGTAAACCGACAAAAACCGTGTTTTATTTGGACATGAATTTTATGTCAGTACTGTACGACCCAAAGAGGTTAGAGTGGTTAGACGGTCTTTAATATACGGCCATATATTTCCGATACAACATTTCAAGGTGAAGTATAATACGGCGAACTGCATACGTACAAGTATCTGGACACGGCTCAATACACATTGGTCAAATAATGACAAGAGTCACATTCAAACTGCTAACATTAATGATTATCACCATCAAATCAGAATATTGTTATATTTTCAAATCGATTGAATACAACATAATATTTGATAATAATTGTGTTTATATGTTTAAAAAAAATCCCTCTCTGATACAGTGACGTGTTGTATCATTTTTATACTTTTCTAAATTATTCATATTTTCTTGTTACAGTCATCAATTTTTATTTCAACACGTTGTTTTATCTTACATGTCTAATATATCAAGCCGCCAACTACCACCACCTGTCTAATGCTCAGTGGCGGCTCGACGACTTTGTAGGTGGTAGCATGTATCCATTAATTATTAAATATACATATATACCTTCTTTCTAATATTATACATTATGTAGCGAGCAGCTACTTACAATAATATGATTTTATTAATGAGGAAATGAGTAATTTTTCAAATAAATAATATGATTATCTGAACCGTTATTTAATGACATCTAAAAAGCGTGCTTACAAATATTATCTTGATTAATAATAATAACTATTAGAGACTTACCATTATTAGTTTTGAACAACGACATACAGCGAGCGTTTTTACTCATCTAGGAGTCATTTGATTCGCTCCCCAGTATGCGTATACTAACGCTAATGCATTCACATCCTTTATAGATCGAGATTTGTACCATGGCGACGGGATGGGATTGAGTGACCCCAGGTCAGCGAAAAATAGACACCATAGCTTTCTTAATACTTTGGACGCTGAAGACGCACCTGGCGCGTAATTACCAGGCGGCCGATCGATGTAATTAACCTGCATTTTAAAGGTGGTAATAAAAAAAATCATTATCTTGTCAGCAGCGAATGAGTACATACAGTGCTGACGACACGACTGCCGTGTCGTCACCACTGTATGTACTATTAATTGGCCGTTATATATAATTAGCATGTTATTTAATTGTGGTAATTAAATATTAATTAACTGGTCCGCAGTGAATGAGTTTTTTGTACATGGGTGTCACCGTGATATAGGACGTATTTATTGTAATTAAATATTTTAATACCGTGTAATCATCATTATGTTATTATATAATTTACAACCATTGCTTCATTTATTTGTATAATAATTACAAATATCTCAATAAAATTCCGACGAGTTTAGATGGATAAAATAATAGTTAATTTAATAATGTAATTAAGTATGTATATTATAACAATGATAAATATATCGGACGTGTATTTTTGACATGATAACGATGTGGGGATGGTCCCTACGAACCCTTAAGGTAGATCCGCCCCTGCTGAGTAATGCTACTAGACGCAACATAAAGGCGTGCGTGAACATTCTCAAATTTCCACAGGCAGGACACATTGTCGAAATAAGAAATCTTGCCGCCCGATAAATCACAATGTATTTGATAGATAAACTGCGTTTATTGATGGACCTTTTTTATAACTATAAATTTGTCTATCTATCTGACAGAGACAAAGTGCGTCTATTGAACGGGTTTAAATAGTTTGTAGTAAATTTTCTACACTGAACTACAATATTGATGCTGTTATCACACCAAAGAGAAGGAAAAAATACAAATTTCAGATGATGTGGGTTAGTTCTTAAAAATCAATTAAACCTTGTCTATACTTCGGCAAGGGAGCGGAAGGCAATTGATGCCTTTTAGATGTGGCATTGGCGCCGAATGTTTTGTAGTTGTTGGACAGAACACAAGACGAACCAGTCAATTATCCAGAGACTGCAGATAAAGGGGCGGCTCTCGACAATATGTCTGAGACGCATTCAGCAGTTTTTTTGGATATATTGTCTAGCGCGAACCGGACAACTTGTGGTTTTGGGTGGCCTCCAGGGAAGGCAAAGCAAATGAAGAGCGTCTACGCGCTGGAGCGACGGGGTGAAAGAGCTGACTGGGGCACCATTCATTCTGCCCTGAGAGAAGCAGAAGATCGAGGATGGAAATTTTTAGTCGCTCAAAGGATGGCAAAATTAAAAAGTGGTCACAATCCTCAGCCATGAGTGTACGACCAAGAAGAGATACTTAAATATTATAGTTTGATATTAATCAATACCATATTCTGTATAGATGGAGCATCGGTTGTTTGCTCTCCAAAGGTACATAACTTAACTTTTTTCAGCAATGACAATTGGGAAGGCAATAACTGTGGTGTTCAACCAAATCGCTTCGGATATTATTGATATGTTGTATTTGCTTGAGGGTGAATTTAAGAGAACAATATTTTATAATTTTCAAAATTGTTCACTCGATATACTTCCATGAACTTTTTAAAAGAATTTTATGTTAAACACGTCGTTGTTTGATGTAATTTTGAATTTATAATTTTTAATGTTCACTACGTCATACTATATATAATATATTACTTTGAATGTAGATGTCACTAGATCAGTCAATGCATAATGCAGTCCAAATACGATATAGTATCTGAAACTGAAAACCCAAAAAATACTCAATAGTTGAGTATAAGATAGTCTCATATAGACGACATAACTTAAATATTTAGTAGAAAATAAGAAAAATGTTCTATTATTCTATAGCCCAGCTTTCAGTATATATTTATATGAGCTCTATTTCTAAATGGTAGAAGGTGTAGGTGGGCGATATCATTGTTTGTGCAAAGTCCGCAGCAAGATTAGCATAAATAAATATTTTGGGATAAACCTTCTTTCGAAGTCAGTTTATAAATCCTTATTTAAAAGATTAATTTGCATAGTGGATTATTAAAAAGTCAGAAAGGATTACTACAATAAATTAGATGTTGTATTTCTATTTAAAACATCGATTTACCTTTCATATTGATCATACTATTGTGAAGGGACTGATTTCCGGGTGAAGCATAGCGGCCTTCAAGGCTTGTAATAATATAATTTCTTCTTCTTTATCCGTTTCCGTTGGTAAATCATGTTGGCATCACGAGTAGCCTCCAATTATTATCACTTACCATTCTTCTTGCACTTTTTAGGTCATGACATAATTAGCCTGATACACTGAATGGTATTTCGCCGCTGGTTTCCAGGACGACGGATTTCGTTTGGCTTTAAGAAAAGGCAGGCCAGGTAAATTAACACTATTTTGAGGTATTCGTAACACGCAGCGAAGCCGCTAATACGAATCGCCATTATTGGTAGTATTTACCTGTGTACCTCTGATCTTAGAAATCGGGAGCTTCAGTTGTTTGTTCTCACAGGTGCAAAACTAAATCTTTGTTTCACAAATTTTATGTTTAAAATTACTATCCGGCGCCTAAAAATCTCTAAAAATGGAAACCATATACTGAGCTTCGAAAACAGATGTTTGCGACGGATGGGTGTGCGGTGGGGTGGTATGACTTTAGAAGTAACGAGGAGATAAGAGAACGCACCAAGCAGCATCTCATCACACTAAGAGTGAAGAGGCGATGTTGGACCTGGTTCGGCCACGTGCTGCGGATGCCAGAAGAAAACCTCAACCTGGCTTGCCTGTTCTTTAAGCCAACCGGATTCCGGCGTCCTGAAAGGCCGCTAAATAGTGTATACGATGGAGTTACGGAATGCTGGTATAACCTGGAATGATGCAAGAAGACTGGCTAGCGACAGAGATTATAAGGGGCGTCGCGTGATGTCCATATGCTCCAACTAAGGGGTGGATACAAGGCCTGAACAAAAACGATGCATGAGTGGGAGTGAGAAAGTATTCGGCACCCTTATAATCTCTGCGACACGCGCTAGAGTAAGATAAAAGGTCTACATATTTTTGAGTCAGTTTCCAAAAGTATCGCTGGCAAATCGTGGTGAATCGCTTCATGTAGCATCGATAATCTGCGAGTTCGTGTTGCTAAATTTGCTATTTTTTGTGTTAAACATAAAGTCAGTGTTATATATTTTTAGTTAATTAAGTAGGAAAGGTGGTTTTGCGTGTTGTATTAAATTATGGTAGCCGTACTGATAAGCAAGAAGATGGTATTACGTTTCATAGGTAAGTTGATACATGTTCGTGACAATTTATTTGTATATTATTATTTATTTTAATATCAGTGACCTAGTGTTTCTTTAAAATAACTTAAATTATGGATATCTTTACCTAATGTTTGCATTTTGACGGATTAAAAATACTATATAACGTAAAAAAATAGAAAATTATATTTTAATTCTGAGCGTCTAGTGCGAGCACTTTAGGCGAGCACTAGCGAGATGGTCAATCTACATTTGTAGGCGAATGCGTTCGCTCGCCCACAAACCAAACGCACGGCATGTATAAGGTAAATCGTTTTACAGTGGCACTATGGGTACGGCAAATACGGCTTGCAGTTGTAGTGGTATTGTTTGCTAGCATTGAAACAGGCATTGTCGCAAGCAATTCAATACACGCGCGAATCGCCTATAGTGTCACTGTAGAATGATTTACCTTATAGCTTCATTTAGCAATGCAACGGGTGGGCGTCTAGATGTATCTATATGTATGATATGACCGAAGAAAGAAGGTGTAAGAAGGTGTGTAGGTGTAGAACTGGAGCAATGTGGTTTTACCTGGAGCAGGAGCGGAGCCGAAGCACTAAAAAATTGTAGTGCTCCATTGCTCCGGATGTTTTTTTTATTATTAAATTTTCGTTCTAAAATCTAATGAAAATGGTATATTTTAACATGTTGTAACACTGGAATTATTTGAAATACGGTAACACTGCCGAGTGATAAATAACCTATAGAAGAGGTAAATAATGATAGACGATTTGCCGATGTATTTGTTTACATATAATACTTATTAAAACTTTTCATCCGGAGCGGAGCAGACCCTGGATTGGAGCTGGAGCAAGTATTAGGTCCCGGAGTGGAGCTGGAGCGGAGCAACTCAAAAAAGGGCCCGTTCTAATCCTCTGGTTTTATTTTCGTTGGGTTATAAAATAATTAGTGATAATTGGATATCTACATAATCTACAAATATCTATCTTTCGAAAGGATCGTCATATATTGGTTTTTTATATTATTATTATTAACTCAACTCGTGTATACACCCCCTTAATAAGTAAATAACTAATCAAAATTGAAATGGTACCTAATAACTTGGTGTGGAGTAGGGATTCCAATCCCGGGATCCCGAGCTATTTTCGATACCTATGAATCCCGGGATTGATAAATATAATCCCGGGATTTCGGGATTGATTTTTTTTACTAATTTTTATGGAACGTAAAACAAAAGCGAAAATATAACAGAAAAAATACTTTTAATAGAAAATAACTACATTATAAATAAACTGAGTTTGAATGAAGTTTGATTTATACCCATGTGTAAGTTGCCGATTCATTTTCTTTTTTCACATAAATTATTAAAAATGAGAAAGATTGGAACAAAACAATGCTTCGCACTTTTAACAAAGTAATTCCACCATGATCTCATACGGTTTACGGCAGTTTCATATTTGGCTGACTAATTAGATTTATGAAGCGAAAAGGCCAGAAGTACGCCATGATTATTTGCTTTACTATTTTAAATCTTGCTGACCCATTCATTAAGTCTTTATTATCAGAAACAGCAATCTCGTATTAAATTCACATTATTATTTATATATATATATATTTAATATTGTTTACTCCATTAAACTTATGTATTTCCAAGATTGAACGTATATATACAATATTAACAATAAATGTCTTAAATATTATAAATTATACTAGATTTATTTTTGACCGATTTTATCAATGTTATGTGTAAATATAAAAAATTTATATTAACAATGGAAAAAATGCCAATCCCGGGACCAGTCCTGGGATCCCGGGATTGTCAAATTGTAATCCCGAAATCCCGGGATCAGAATTTTGGCTCGGGATTGGATTCCCTAGTGTGGAGTTTTTACTAATGTGCTCTCTTGCGTAGCCATCCTAAGCTTGCAGTCACCGATTCAATATAATATATTATTATTTTAACATGAAATCAAATTGATTACGTCATGAGCTAGGGTCCCTGTGATTATGCCACCCTTCTGAGTGATTTCGTTACGCAGTCATTATCCAAGCCATTCTATTGAATTTATAATTGAAATATGATATCATTCAATCGGAAATATTCGACTCATAAATTGAACAAATTTTCGGCTTACGGTAGAAAATTAATTAATCATTCAAAATTTATTTTATTATTTTTAAATAAAACATACTTCAATTTATTTATTTTTTTAACATATTGTGGACATTACAAATTATAAGTTTAAGACGTTCACAACATGACATTTAGAAACAAAGATATATAAATATAACAGTATTACATAAAAAAGAGATAGATTAGTAGATAAATTAGATAGGTACAAGGAAGTACACCGGATGAGTTAAGCAGACCCTATTTTAAGAATTTATAAAACAATCTCCACCTAAACTCATTCTCACGTAGGTGGAATATATTAGCTTGGGTAGCGTAATATCTCATGAAGGAAAAGAATTGAGAGACTGAAATTCGTCACACAATGTTATTAAGTCATATCAGGGAACATGATATCCGAGGAGATAATCGATTCTTATGCTGTGATTACATTATGATGCACGAAAAAAGCATGTAATGTCGTTTTTCTTGGTGTTTAAAATGTTATCAGACTGATGCTCCCATACCGTAGCACATTTTGATCCTTTAAAGTTTTAAACTAATATTGTCAGTTAGCAAAATCTGCCGAAATTACCAGAACAACAATGAGGTCACCTCACGCGTACCGCGCTGCATCGACACGCGCATGACTCAAATAACCTTTTTTATCATTTTCAACATGCCTACGTATTTTTTTTTTTTGTAGTGTTGGCTCTATGTATTTTTTTATAAGAATGGTATCTATTATATAATATGGTCTGCAAGTTAGGTTTTGTTCAAAATATTATCTATGGATACAATATCGTAAGTAATTAACACGTAGAAACTGTTAAAATAATTGAAATTATTAATTAACTATTTCTTTTATTCAACGAATAATTCACAAGATTAATAATGTACCTACCTACCATTCTAATTATTGAACATACATAATTTTGAAAAACACCAATAGAAAAAAACTTTTTCAAAAAAAGTAAGACACCCAGCAGGAATCGAACCTGCATCTCCTGGGTTTACTCCCCAATCCGCGCATTATCCACTATGATGAATGGACGGTCTTTAATATACGGCCATATATTTCTGATATAATATTTCACGGTGAAGTGTGATACGGACTGCATACGTACAAGTTTCCGAACACGAGTTGATAGAGCGCTCATTTCGGGTGAATTCCGCATCTGGCAAAAAGACATGCTGTTTTTACAATTTTATTTTCCATAAAAATTGATGTTTATATAACTTCCACTCTGTAGATTCCCACAATATTATGCTCCCCTACGGAGTAAAAATGGTTTTTTTTCACCCCGACTCTATAATATATTCCAACTCGATAATAAATCGGGGATGTTACGAGTATATTATCGCCACCCCATTCGATTCTCATGAATGACAATAAACTCAAGATGGCTATATGACGTCTTCTGATTGTCTAATAATACTACATCTGTTTTACAAACTCGGTAATTCCAACTTCCCCAGGGCTCGAATTGTAACTTACTAGATTCTGAATGATTCATGTTGTAAAAAACTTTAAAAATAAATATTTTTGAATGTGTTTTCAAACAAGCATGTCCAACGCATCAATTTCGGGACATTTCTTGATTGCAGCATTGGAATTCAGTGGTATAAATGTAAAAAGGATGTAATATAATATGATTTCATTGAGGTTTTGAAGGAGAATCATTCACTATAATTATTTTTATTTCTTTAACCAGCTTAGGCGAACATCATTTTAAAATAACAAAAAGGAAGTCTACGTGACCTTGTTGTATCACATAATTCGTATTGTATCACTCACAACATGCAACAGTAGTGAGAAAAAGGGTTTCCTCTTATCATCAGACAGTAGGCTCTTTGCACCAGTAAAATAGTTTAACTATAAATGCAATGAGAGCTCAAAATGAAAACTAAAACATTCATAATAAATCTGAAATTGAGTATGTCATTGTAATAGTGAAAGATAATTTAGTGTTGTCATTTAATTTGTAATATCACCACAGTGTTCTTAGCTAAATATAATATCGTTGTTCAAGTTGAGGAACAATACTAGGAGATTATAGTAAATTATTGCAGTTTTGTTTAAAACACCCATGATGGCCGCGGGGCTTAAGCGTTGGCCTATTGCGTCGTGGGTCCCAGGTTCGAATCCTGGGTCTGACAAGTACACATATTGTTTTTTATCAATTTGTGTATGAGTCAGAGTATGGACCTAATAGGTTGAGCAAGTGGCTGACATCTATTTCTCGTAAAAAAAAAAATCTGTCAATACAAAATTCCACTCTGTGGAGGCCCATATGATCCTATTAGGATCGGACATGGACGAAAGAAAAATAAAAGTAGTAGATCATTGCTAAGTTTTGACACTGGATCACGGCTTATTTGAAGTTGAATATGCTTGGTTTAAAATTAAATAACGGGAAGTCGAGCGCAAAGTCCACAAATATCCAACTTGATCCAACAAGGATTTCAATCCTGAAATTCTTGCAATGCAAACTAATACTTCAGCCATAGCCCCCATAAAGGTGGGGCTGACAGGCCTCTAGCCTAGGGGCCCGGACTCATGGGGGGGCGGCGTGGCGAGTCGACCAAATAAGTGAGATAAAATCACAAATTTGATCTAATAATAAAAAAAGTCGCCTGCGGTGCTATTTTTCTTTAGTAATAGCTATATTTTAAAATACGTTGTTGTGAGATGTAATTTTTAGTTACGTCATTACTTGATAACTCCATAATTCAAGTGGATGTAGGTTTTAAAAACGTGAACGTCATTTGGAAAACGCTACTGTAGAGCGTCACACTGCCTTTAACCATGGCGATAGATAAGGGAGGCCAACAAAGATCCTAGCCTTGGGGCCCGCTTCAGGATGTGGAGGCCATGACTTCGGCTATATAGTATTTATAACCATCATTTTGCCTTTATATTTCAATATTTAGTACCACGCCGAAATTAAAATTAGCATCCATAATATGTTATGTAGAAATAAAATTATGTAAAAAAGATTATCAATACACGTAATACATATATTACCGTTAAACTCTGGCTGATATTACTATATGCACAATTAAATTTAAATAAATACATTATTCAATGTTCCGGTCGGTGAAATTTCTCATTCGGAGATCTGGTACCGATTACAGTCACGCTTTGTAAATTATAAACTTTTCGATACATCCACTTAAAAAGTTTAACGGCTGGCGGAAGATGAAGATTCGATCTTATTTGTAATCTCTCCAGCACCAGCAAGCATCGATGGGCGCCATTAAAAACTTTTAAAGATGGCGATTGGAAATCGCGCAATCGTTAATCGAGGATCATGTGTACACTATTACTATTGCAATAGATATTGCGATACTTTCGTCTTCACTATATTTGAACTTACAACTTTAACTTAATACAAAACCCAATAAAAAAACATACCGTTACCTGAAAGCAACAGTGATACAAAGTGATAAAGTCGATTTTGAGGTAAGTATGCCAATACATAATCAATCACTGAGATTAAAAAAACTGTAATACCTCGTTTGGGTGTTGAGGATGATGATGAAGAAGTCGAAGATGTATGCAGGAGCGAGTTTTATTGAGCGTAACGGTTGGTACAATAGTATGTTACAGCAGTTCATGCTACAATGCTAAACTTATGATAGGTACGGATCCGAGGTCCGCATCTCGGTACAATCAGATGTTTGGGCGAAGCGATATAGAGGCTGCGATGGTAACAGACAGGAAACGTATCTTCGAGTGACATTTTGATAAATCATTATTCGTAATTTATACAGTCGAAAGTAATACCTAAACATTATATTCTAGTACATAATTATATTGAACGAGTCAGCGGTTTAAATACGAGTAGCTGTGAATTTTATTTATTATTACAGTCATAATATAATATGAGACTATGGGAATGGATATCCGACTAATTTTCCATTGCGATAGCGTATTTCATATCGCCATCCAATCTGCTGATACAGATAAAAGTTGTTTACTGGAATATGAATCGCTGGGCATATATTATTGCGGTCGAATAATTCGATACATTAAAAATAGATATTTGATCGCTAATATACTGACAGCTACACTCGTTTAAAAGAAAAA
Organism: Rhyacophila brunnea; assembly: GCF_057557595.1. Lineage (NCBI taxonomy): Eukaryota > Metazoa > Arthropoda > Insecta > Trichoptera > Rhyacophilidae > Rhyacophila > Rhyacophila brunnea. The sequence goes on along the minus strand of NW_028232904.1, from coordinate 7,790,562 downwards.
CAAATCGGTGTGTGTACTTATGTACGCGCGTTAGAAGTTATACTTCGTTGGCGTAACAAAACAAAAACAAAACTTGTGATAACCTAGATTCTTCGACTAGCTCTTAATTATCTTCTTAAATTACACACACAAAAAAGGGGCCACCTATTGGATCGCCGTTGGTTTATTTCTGTACTTTTTAACTTATATTTCTAAATTATATAATTATATCTCGTAGTTTTTATTTTTAACGTAACAACTGTCACTCTGACGTTTAATCGTTTATTTACGTAAAGAATTGCAAATGGCCGACAATAATAAAATCGTTGCCTAGGCAACGGAACAATTCTACTATCAAACTTGTATTTATATACAGTTGACTGATTCGCAGCTAACTTCATACTGTCGGGCACTTGTGCAGAACAGTTTGCGCGCGTAGCTTTCAATTTTTCACTCTTTACCAATCGTCCCAAAAGAAGTATAACTTCAAAAATACCAGCGTTGCATTTATTAAAATTGTCCTGTAACTTGAAAGCAACAGTGCGATAACTCAGATCCCCGACTGTTAATAATGTGTAAAATAAAAAAAACGCAGAAACAACATAACAAAATAATTTATTTTATTCAAGCAACAAGACAAACGATTTGAGAATGTAACATTTTTGTAGATATATTGAACATACATAATTTGAAAATATCTCATGCATAATAAATAGCCACTAGAAAAAATCTCTTTAAACTACGACACCCGACGTGACTTGAACCTGTAACCGCAATTAGATAAGCATTAAAGCACTACTAATTAAAATCATCGTAATTAAGTAGAATTCAACGGTTATAGCAGTGATTCTCAACGTGGGGCGTACGTCCCACCGGGGGGCAAAAAGGTAATCTTGAAAATCATTTGAAAACGAAGCATAGAACAAGGATCGCACTATTTTTTTCCGAGTTGTACATTGTAACGAAAGTTAAATTAAATAATTACAAGATAAAAAGAACTTTTCATATACAACGTTTTTAAATTTTCTGTTGAATCATATAAACTTGGCTTGACTAGCTTAAACGATCAAAAAAAATGGTACTTGATAGAAATAATACTGAAATGTCATTTTGACATTTCATATTGATTTCCACGTATATATTAATAATTTAGTTGCTAGGACCCCATCTCCTAGCAATCAATAATAGTGCATTGGATTACGGATTTCTTCCGAAATAACTTTTCATACAAAACAGAATTAACTGAAAATGAATTCAATTCTGCTTAAAGATGGCTAAAAGTATTAAAAGAATGCATTGGCATCGTATTCTGATATATTCTAAAAGTTTCAAATGTCTGGCTAGTCGGGAAGTTAGTTAAAAATCGATTGCAAGATTTGTACTGGGCAAACAACCACCGGACAAACAAGAATACGAGCTAATAAAAACGTTGTAAAATATTATTGCCTATGTGCATTTTTTTATTTGAAACAATTCATTTTTTTAGAATTAGGTAGGTAACTATAAAATAGGGAGGGCATGGAGATTTTTGAAGTGTTGAAGTGGGGCTTGGCAGAAATAAGGTTGGGAAACACTGGGTTTTTCTAAAAAGATTTTTTCTTATGATTAAATGCATAGAATGTTTTTAATTTAGATATGTTAAGAATTAATATAGTTAACATTTTTCATTTGTATGACACAAATATTAAAGTTCAATTATTTCGATACTAGTATTTTACGACTGTTGCATTCAAGAGCGATAAGTTTTATTATTTTAAAACTTGGTACCTATACCAGCTGTCACTCTTAATAAATAATTGTCTACAGGGAATTATTAAGAGCGTACTTCAGTAAAACGGCAGTAGGTGCGACGAAATTTCTCACTAGTCGCCAATCGGAGACCGACAGTCGAGGTGTCTGCACGTCGATTTGTTTTGTCATGGCGTCGGATGAAAATATTCTTAAATAGTGTAAAGATGACTAAAAAACTTTACGTATGTACTTAAAAAAGAAAACATGTCAATGAATATGCTATTATTATTAGTAATATAACAACAAACATAACATTAAATGGACGCATGTTGGATTTTTATGACAAATTATGTACTGAAATATGACTATATTCTAAAACATTAGAGCGAGAGGTTTAAAAGAATACTATTGTATGTAATAAAAATACTTTATGTAGTCATGAAATGTTTAAAATAAATATATAGGATAATAAGGCTTCAAAATTATATAAATATATTATCTACAGCGTTTAAGGTATGTCCAGGATCATGCTTTGAAAATAGAATAAAAGCTCCATTTTTACCTACGCTGAGCATTTCCCCCCATTAATCAAAAATATTTGTTTGCTGATATATTTAAATGTATATTGTAAGTGTGTATTGCTTCATATTTCGTTTTATAATATGTTAAGGCTATACTTCAGCTGGGGCACGGTCTAAAACGATCGTGACTACGCGACGAGAAGATTGTGCAAATGACGCGTGCAGAACAAAACATAATTTGTCATAAAAATTGAACATGCGTCCATTTAATGTTCTATTTATTGTTCTATTAGTAGCAATAATAATATATTCATTGACATTTTTTCTTTTTAAAGTAAATGGGTACCTTTTTTTAGTCATCTTTACACAATTTAAGAATTAATACCCCCGTCGCCATCACGAAACAAATTGACGTGTTCACAGCTCGACTTTCGCTCTCCGATTGCCATCGACACCAAAATTTCGTTGCACCTATAGTTGAAAATTATTTGCCGTTTCACTGAAGTATGCTCTTAATAATTTAGAATATTTGATTTAGTGTCCTTAATGATGTATTATGAAATATTAATATCCAATTTCATTCATTTTAATTTAATTGTTATTAATAACGTATTATTTAATGAATATTTCAATGTATCAGTAGATTATTTGTCTCACCTTTTGAATTTGTTTTGACAAATGCCTGTTTTATAAAGATTATTCAGTTGAAAATGTCTTTTGAGGCGGACGAAACTGGTCCAGATTTATTTATTAAAAGTGTAATAATTACTTTAAAATTTGCATTTTAATAAATTAAATTAATAACACAATGCGTTTCCACCATGAATTGACAGTTAACACAATAAAATAAATTAAAACATATTTATACTAGAGCAAAATAAATATAATACCCAAATTATTTCCCATCCCATCATAAGCCCAAAGTCAACGCGAAATATTATTTCAATTTTAATTTTCACAAACAAATTGTTGTGCTATGACAAATAAAAGTAATTATGTACACATATTATAATAAGCGACCAAAGGCAAAAGTCATTTGGAATAATTCTGAAAAGGGTTATATTATAACATTTAAAAGCCTGGGTTAACCGAATAAAAGCCTATTTTTTACGTCTCATTGTGCACGTTAACTAAGTTTGCTAATACGATTTATACTGTTCATATACTGTAGCTCTCCTTTTTTGATTAGTATATTTCTTATTTATAAATGGACGTATATTCAACATATTATATAATTTGAAAACACCTCAGATATATACATAAAAACACACAAAATATACGGTGCCTGACAGGACGCGAACCTGCATCCACTGAATTCGCGGCAATGTCATTTACAAATTGAGCCACGACATTTTATTTAATTATGACGAAAACAACTAGTACCTAGTATATAAATCTGAAATCTATACACCCATTAAACATCTATTGCCATTTGTATCGTTGTTTTTTTTTAAATAATTGGAATCCTATCACTTACAAAAATGGTAGATACATAATATCGTCACTGTTCTGGCAGAAGACATTAATTCGAAAAAAATACATATTGAGTTAGTTATACCAAAATGTTCTTTATTTCAAGCTTTACCGTCTGGAAACCTTCTTAATAAATAAACAGTCTTTATTTTAAAGTCATCCTTTTTACGATTACTTAATAAACTCACATTTCACAACCATTTCAAACATTTTTAACAACTTCAAAGTCAAATTACTCAAAACTAGTATTCTCCAGTTAGTGTGTTCTGCTAGAACAGAGACGATATTATGTGATTACCTAATTTGGAGCCATGTCTTGATATGTTGCCGCATTGCCGACTCAAGTAGAGAGCCGATACATTCACAACGACTGGTCCTACTTTTTCCGCCCATCCCATTGTTGTATATGGATGACCTTTCATTGTTCTATAGATAGAGTGCTCATACTGACGCATATATTGTGTTCACACAGTGAATGGTTTGATTTGGATAGATAAGTTACATGATAAATAAAACACTAGCATTAACACACCTTCTACAAAAATGTAATGCATAGATCAATGTTACATATTTTTTGTAAATCGATATTACCACCGGTTTTTGTGTGAAGGACTAGTCTGACTTTAACACCTGATGAATAACAGGAATGTATATTATTTATAAATAACACTGATAGTTAATAATATATTTGATTTGAGAATTTTTTATAATCCATTTTAAAACGAGAAAGGGCGAATCAATATGTCAAGCAATCCGGGATCTGATTTTGACAGCTGAACAGTGGACCACTCGTTGCTTGTGCAAAATATATGCTCAGGCTTTATTAATCTAAAGATGGCACTGGTTGCCGTCATCAGATTCCTGTGATCTAGATCAATAAGTATAATATTATTTCTTAACATTCATTTCAATGATAGTCAGCGAATTGTTCAATTGTGCGTCGGTCAATAAATACCGAATCATAATAATTGATTGGACATGTCACTCGATAATAACTTCCCGGTCTGTTGGTCTCTAGTCTCTGTATATCTCCGCACAGCATCTTATTCTACCGAGACTCGGACCTCGGATTAGTATCGTAAGTATTGTAACACACTCTTGTACCGACTGTTTACGCTGCAAGTAAACCTCGTTCTTCCGTTCATCGGAGTAACCACCAGATCACGACTCTCCGCCTTTCCTCCAGGCTATCCTACTACCGCAGTCTCGTCCCTCTACAACGAAACCGCCAAAGGAAGAGGGGTGGTATGAGGGTAAAGAACTCAAACCTTGTCAGCATATTGATCTGGGTCACAGGAATCCGATGACGACCAGACATATAATATATATGTACATAATTATATTTCAAAATCAATTGCATCCTTCTCATTAATAAAATTATTATCTATATTACAATATATTTAAAAATAAATGTTCCACGAAACAAATTTTCCATCCCAGCGCGCCATCAGACAAAAAAAAATCGGTGTTTGTACTTATGTACGCGCGTTAGAAGTTATACTTCTTTGGCGTAACAAAACAAAAACAAAACTTGTGATTACCTAGATTCTTCGACTAGCTCTTAATTATCTTGTTAAATTACACACTCAAGAAAAGGTCACGATTGTAGTACCATACTGTGGCGTAAAGGTAGTGCGTTCGGCTGATAACCGAACAATTGGTGGTTCGAATCTAATCGAGTGCGATTTTTATCGTGTGAAAAAATAAATTATGTCTACATATCACACGCCAAAAATACACTCTGATCTGATTTTTCAAACGCGCCTAAAGAAGTATAACTTCAAAAAAAAGTTTGGCCGACACTGATTTAATGCATGTGTTACGCCAACTGTGCGAAATTGACTATTACATGAAATGGGCAAAATTTTGCCTAAATCATGAAAAATGCAAGCCCGTTGCCTTATTCATGAATTAGGCAAAATATCTGCCAAGTGCATGAATTCGGCAGTAATTTTTCTGCCTCCAAATGTGTCAAATGTTATTGATTATATAAAAATATACCAATCAATAACTACGATGACGTTCATATCGATTTACTATGCCCAAAAAAATATCTAGAACTATAATATGATAACGGAAGAATTTTATTAAAAGGTATTTTCGCGATTTGATTCGTGCTTTGGTATCAATCGTGCAATGGTCGATTGTTTGTTTGTGATAGTATTTTGACACTTGTTAGCTAGCCTCAAAACCTAACCTAACCTAATAATAATAATATTATATAATGTCAAATTATAACTAATAAAACCATCCGTAATAAATTTACTATTTCTACCTGTCATATTGACAGTTTAAGAATTCCATACCCTGGTGAATTCACGCACTCGGCAGATAATTTACCTAATTCATGAATAAAGCAACGGGCTTGACTATTACATAAATTAGGCAAAATTTTGCCCATTTCACGTAATAGTCAATTTCGCACATTCGGCGTAACACATCCATTAAAAATCACTCAACCCCCATAGTCTACTCTAGAGACATTTTATTTTAACAGACGTTTGGTGCATCACTTTACAGTCTAGCAAGCTAGTGTTTTTTTTTACATTTCAATAAATTCTTATTCTAAGTGTAAACGATTAAAACGAAACAATAGCTCTCTGGTTACCTACGTAGATGTTATGTTGAGATAATTACGGAATTTAACACCAAATAATTATTTATTATGCAGGCATTGTGTTCGTGTTGCCATGTCACAGGCATCGGGAATATTCCCAGATCAAAAAATATTACATTAGTAACAGCACGACGATAACAAATTCTTCATGTGTAAATAATAAATGAAACCGGTCGTTTGACATGTACATTTAATGAAATTGTTTGAATTCTTCGGTAAAATGTGTTGCTTTGACGTTTCGTATTAGATTTTTTAAAACAATTTAAATCAATCATTAGGCATTTAAATAATATATTTATTTTTGAAATTGGAACACAAAATAATTATAAAAAAATTCAACAAGTAATTTATTTGTGTAGAATTATTTAATTAAACTTTTAGTATATATAAATTATATCACGGAGAGTTGGGGCTTTTAATATTTGACTGTATAGATAGACGTTATCCTCAAAATTACTTGGACTGACTAGGTAACTATAGCTCAAATTGAATTTACATTAAAATAATGGGTTATCAATTCAATTCAATTCATTTATTTTACATATTGTGGACATTACAAATTATAAAGTTTAAGACGTTCACAACATTTAGATATTTAGAAACAACGATATATTATTAAAACAATATAAGGTACATAACAAAAGAGATAGATCAGTATTAAGTTATTCCACAGTATAAATGTGTAAATACAAAAAAATATATGGGTACAAGGAAGTACACCGGATGAGTTAAGCTGACCCTATTTTAAGAATTTATAAAATTACGTCCACCTATACTCATCCTCACGTAGATGGAATATATCAACATCCGAAGCGATTTTGTTGAACAGACTTATTGCCCTCCCAATTGGCATCACCAATGGCAGGTTAGTTCTGCTCCTCGGGAGAACAAACAACTGATGCTCCCGATTTCTAAGATAGTTATCAGGTACACACAAGTCAATACTACCAAGAATGGCAGAGTTCTCATTCGCACCACGTATAAGTCAAATCAAATATGACATAAGTATATATATTTAATTTGTAATAAAATAAGTTGATTGTGACACGCACTGTATTGGCATGTTGCACCATTTTGTTGAAACCACATTATTGTCCAGATCAAAATCATCTAATTCATGCCAAAAACCAGTAATCAGATGCATTCTCTATTGATAGTAAACTGCATTACCTTCTTTTTAAAACAAAAATACGGTCCAATTACAACTCCAGACCATAAACTATACCAAACGGATAATTTTTGTGGATGTATAGGTGTTTCAAGAATAACATGACGTGGGTTTTCATTCCATTCCATTCAAGCCATTTAACCAAAAATGAGCTTCATAACTGAAGGTAATTTTTTCATGAAATAATGGGTCTGTTTCAAGTTGCTCTAAAGCTCAATTAGTAAAAATTCGACGCACGAAACTCATTCGGTTCAATTTCTCGTGTTATTTATATTTTATACATCTTTAAATACATTTTTTTATGAAGAATATTCATTCATTCAGTTGAAAATGTCCCTTTGAGGCGGACGAAACCGGTCCTAATTTATTGATTAAAAGTGGAATAAGTTCCACCATGAATTGACAGTTAACAAAATAAAAGAAATTGAAGAATATTCCATATAGTGCCACAAGAAAGTCGAAGTTCTCGAGAAGAACGTGTAATTTATTGTTCTAGATTTTCATCCACAACATCGATATTTTCAGCAGCACGTTTACGTTTTTGACGGATTAGATTTTTAACATCGCCAACATTACTTTTTGACTCAAATTTTTCAATTAAATTACGAATAGTAAGCTCTGTATGTCGATTATTTTGACCATAAATTTTACATAATGCCCGAAACGTAGCTTGAATTAATTCGTTATTGCTGTAATACATTTAACAACTTGTTTACGCTGTACAACTGTGTATCTACCCATTATGATTTTTCAAACAATACTGAACACAAATGTCAATTTTGATAGGAATCGGAAAAAATGGCTGCTATGACGATTTAAAAATCGATAGTACTAATTTAATAATCCTTTAAGGGGGGACATGCTCGTCGAAGGTCAAAATTGAGTTTTTATTGTATTTTCAAACCACGATCCTGGACACTTTTTAAACGTTGTAGACAATCTATTTATATAATTTTTGAAGCCTTATTATCCTTTATTGTTATTTTAAACATTTGATGACTGCATAAAGTATTTTTGTTACATAAAATAGTATTCTTTTAAACCTTTCGCTCTAATGTTTTAGAATGTAGTCATATTTCGGTACATAACTGTGTATTGGTGTTAAGATTTTTTACATTTATTAATTTTTAAACGCATTTATAAAACCATTAGTATAATTTATTACGAGATATTTTTTGTAAAATATTCACGATAAAAAATTATATTGATAATCTCTGTGATCCCAAATTTGACAAGAATTAGGCATTTTATTATTCAAAAAATCGGCAAGATTAACACATTTGAAGATGATTCTAAAGATACTTATTATAAGCTATGCCTTTGACCATTCAAGTGTGATAAACATCTTATGAATAATGATTGCTTTATAATAATTATTGACCTAAGAATAAGGTAGTGTTTTTTTGAAATACGCCATTTCTTTTGTCATTCCCTAGTGGTTAAGCTACAACATACGGCCGTAGCCATAAATTGACAAACTATAATTAAAGTAGGGAGTAAAATTATGTTAACGCGCGTGTTTGAAAATTACTATTCATAATTCATTATCAATCATTATTCATAGGATGTTTATCATACTTGAATGGTCAAAGACATAGCTTATAATAAATATCTTTAGAATCATCTTCAAATGTGTTAATCTTGCCGATTTTTTGAATAATAAAATGCCTAATTCTTGTCAAATTTGGGATCACAGAGATTATCAATATAATTTTTTATCGTGAATATTTTACAAAAATTATCTCGTAATAAATTATACTAATGGTTTTATAAATGCGTTTAAAAATTAATAAATGTAAAAAATCTTAACACCACTGCACAGTTATGTACCGAAATATGACTATATTCTAAAACATTAGAGCGAGAGGTTTAAAAGAATACTATTTTATGTAACAAAAATACTTTATGCAGTCATCAAATGTTTAAAATAACAATAAAGGATAATAAGGCTTCAAAATTATATAAATAGATTATCTACAACGTTTAAGGAGTGTCCAGGATCATGGTTTGAAAATACAATAAAAACTCAAGTTTGACCTACGACGAGCACGTGGGCCGTTAAATAATATTATTATTCCTTCAAGCTATTTGTGCAAACTATTTCGTGTGCACCAGGCATTATGATAAAATTAAAGCCAAAAACTTTACTGAAAATCTTTTCTGTAAAATTTTTAAGTGGCATATTTGAAAATTTAAAACTTTCTTGAGATCTTGAATAAGAATATAATAATATGTAGATATTACTTTCGTTTCAAATGGCTAGGAGTTTTGAAGCCTTTTGTCGCGTGGTTTGACATTTCAAGTTTTGTCAACTGCACACGTTTAGTTAGGCTAAAACTTTTAAAAGTTATTACCAAGTCCATGTCAAGTATTGCCAGATTAGCAAACAGAGTATAACTATTTGCAGTAAATCCTATCAGTAGCGCACCCAGGGGGGGGCAAGGGGCCCTGGCAACCCAAACATGAAAATTATCAGAATAATTTCAAATATTGAAATAATTGAAAGCCAATAAACTATACCATCTGGCATAGACAAATAAAAACACGGCAAAAAAATGATTTGTAATTCTCAAGCACCCTTTTTAGAAAAATTTCTTATATTTTAATTTCTACCACAAAAATTTCGAAACACTAATGTCAGGTTTTTTTAGAAATCCCTAATAGAACTGTGAAAAAATTCTCGGTGTCCACCCGAATTCCGGAGTGGTGTAGGTCATGGCTGAGGAGGGCTCTAGCCTGGGGACCCGGGCTGTGGGGGGCCCGGCGTATCGGGTTGACCAGATAAGTGAGATAAACACACATCATAAATTAGCTGTTATAGTAAAAAAGTCGCCTGTGGCGCTATTATACTTCATGGCCATGAAAATTTTCAATTATATAATTGTGCAATATATTTTTTGATTATTATGTATCGATACTCGACAGCTCCATTATTAAAGTAGATGTATTAAAAATCGCCAATAATTCACTGTACAAGTACCCTTAATTTGAAGTAAAACACAATTTGAAAAACGTTAATGTAGTATTTCACAATGCCTTTAATCTTAGCGGTAGCTAGGGGGGCCGCCAAATAGCCTATCCTTAAGGCCCGTTTCAGGATGTGGAGACCATGGTGTAGGTAATAGACAAAAGACCGATAAACGAGAAATTAGGGTGTGAAGAAGAAAAAGAGCCTATGGGACTAATTTACATTCTCCTCCTTGGGCTCCTCCCAATATTAAATCCTGAGTGCGCCACTGAATCCTATTATAATAAACCTAATATTAGATAGGTACCTATACCAATAAGAAATCAATTATTTCACAGTTAATTTCACAGTCGATTTTCAATAACGTATATCTCGGAAACCGCTCGAAATTTGACAAATATATATAGAGACAATTTTGTAGAAAATTTAATTAGCTTTTATTTTTAATTGAAACATTTTTTTTCTACATGCACCGTTTCTGAGATATTAGCGAATCAAAAAATGGGACCTTTCGACCCCACTCCTGCCTTTAGCTCACCTCCCAGGAGCGGGGACTTTTAGTATGTTTGCTTACTAACTACTCTTAACAAAGTCTTGAAGTCAAAAATTCTCGTATATTCCATGCACTCTACACCAGTGGCTCTCACGTGAAATTTAACTGTGGCCGCACAATTGACATTGACAGTTCTACGGAAACGTCTGGTGGCCGCACTAAATTTCACTTTTGTTATGATTGAAAAAATTAAAATCAAATTTTATTTACATCAATATATTTATATAAAAGTCCATTTGAACATTTTAGTACAAATCTATTTATTTAAAAATAATGCAAATAGAAATTCGTCAATATTCCTTTTTGCTAATGCGATCCGTATGGCTGCTTCTGATTTGAAGTTAACATTAAATCTGTCAACTGGCTTCGATATTTGTTTTTTTTTTAATGCATTACACTGAATGATCTTTCACAGTATACAGTTGTAGGAAAAATCCGAACGGGAGGAAATACTCAAGTCGGTCCAACCAGCTGTTGGGCACATCGGCCCGTCCGACCTGGTTGCTACAAAGGCCAATTATCTTGCTTTTTAAAAAAATGCGGCGTCTTACTGCGGGCTTGAAGATATCTTCACACAAATTTTGCTTCCCGTATGATTAGCTTCGTTCTTTTTGCTTTATACCCAACGTAACTTCATTTTTTTTTTCTTAATTCCCATGTGCTTTTTCTCTCCCTGGCACTTTGCATTAAAGTAAACTCAGTCAGAGTTCACTCTAAGTGTAGCAACTTAAGTCTTGGGCATCTTCTCTCAGGACACTCCCAGTCCAATTGATTTCAGATGCTTCACATCACCAATTGATGGGTCCTGTTATACGCTCTATTAAGACCGAGCATGGTGCGGGGCGGGTTGGTGGAGAGCACTTTACTTCATTGTAGGAAAAATCGACAAAATTAATAAAGTAATTGTTGCCAATTCTTTGATTGACTTGATTTTTGGTCAACGTATAACTTCGACCAAAATTTTTCAACCGTGGTATTATTAAAATGGTTTTTAAGTACTTAGTCATGACTCATTTCCAATAACGCATATTTAACGTTAGCCCAGTTGATTAAATTAAATACTGCAAATGATGTTAATCTCGTTTGTAGTCCTATGAAATTTTCATTTGTCATCATCTGAAAAGGCGAAGTTATCATTTGAGCGCGAAAAGAAATTGAAGACAATTAGTATTAAACCAATTTCATAATTTTATATATCTTTTTTTAAATATTATACTGTAAAGCGCTGGTGGGTGCAGCAAAATCCTCTGGTGGCCGCACGTGAGAACCCCTGCTCTACACCCATCTTTTGAGCACTCATTGACTGGACTAAAAATGCTTTTTCAACGAGAATCTGCAAGCTTATGTTGTAGAATGGTGTTACGAGCCTTTGTCAAATTTTTGTAGCAAATCCTTATAGCTATTGAATGCCCGTCATTATGAAGAATTTGTTATGACATGATGCTTTCAGGGGCGGCTCTACCTCAAGGGTTCGTAGGGACCATCCCCACATCATTATGTTAAAAATACACGTCCGATATTTTTACCACTGTTGTAATATACCTATTTAATTACATATGAATAAATTAAATGAACTGTTTAGTTTATTTTAACCATCTAAACCCATCGCAATTTATAGAGATATTTATTATAACACAATGATGATTACGCGGTATTAAAATTATTAATTAGGTAGATTAAATATCTACGCCCTATTTCACGATGACATCTATGTATAAATTAAGAAAGCTGTGGTGTATATTTTTCGATGACCGGGGTCATTCAGTCTCATACCGTCGCCGCGGTATTAATTTTGTTCTACAAAATACGTGAACGCATTAGCGTTAATATACGCATACTGGGGAGCGAATCAAATGACCCCTAGATGAGTAAAAACGCTCGCTATATGCCGTTGTTTAAAACTGATAAGTAGCTTGGTAGGTAAATAATGTATAATATAAGAAAGTAGGTATGCATGTATATTAATAATTAATGGCTAAACCCCGCCATCTAGAAAGTCGTCGAACCACCACTGGATGCTTTTATTAATAAAACTCCTGTTCTGTATGCATTATTTACGCCCCAATAAGCACACGGCCCACACATAAAGTTTTTGATTAAATGACACAAAATATCGATGAATTTACGTGTTTTTTCTAATCGAAAATAAAGCCAAACGAAAAAGGCAATAAATGAAAATGTGACATTTCAAAGCGTTATCTTCCCAGCTGTCAGAATTGACGTTCGAAATATGCGGGAAATATTGTTATTGTGAAAAAAATATGAATGAAAAGTTGTGAAAACGATTATACATCATGACGTACCATTTTTGAATACCATATATAGATATTATCTATATCTTTATAATTAACATGCAGCAAGTACCCGGCATACCACACGTTCGTGATAATAACATAATATGAATAGAAACAATTATTTTGAAAAATTTGATTTAGTAGTGCCCAGGTATGTATGATTATTTCACTTATATTCATCATCATCATCTCACCCTGAATATATCCACTGCTGGATGAAAGCCTCTCCAAGCTGATTCCACCTTTCTCGGTCCTGTGCGTTGTGTTCCCACGTACTTCCACAGAACTTTACCATTTCATCAATCCAGCGGCCTCTAGGTCTACCGTGCGGACGTTTTGTCCCTTCTTTGAGCTATGTATCCAGCCCATTTCCATTTGAGGTTTTTTGCGAACTCTATTACATCGCAAACCCTTGTCTGTCTGCTTATCCACTTATTCTTCTTTTTGTCCTTTCGCGTTATGCCTAGCATGCACCTCTCCATACCACGTTGTGCTACTCTAAGTTTCTGGATCTCTCTTTTACTTAGGGTCCATGTTTCACACGCATATGTGATTACGGGGAGCATACACTGGTTGAAGACTTTGCGCTTTAGGCACAGTGGGAAGTCACTTTTGAAGACATTATTCAGGCGGCCAAAAATATTACTACGCTACTATTTCACTACACTACTGACATTGTGCCTCGTGGCCTGTTATGTGCTAATATTTAAAAATAATCTATATATTTGATGAGGTGAAGGAGAAAGAAGGTTGTTACATGGATGTTTGGAGGTGAATTTATTGGTCGTAACAAGAATACACTTGAGGGTGGAAGGAGATTCCGCAGACAACGTGCAACGTGTCAATAGCATTTAAGTCATAGTTAAAGAACCTAGAAATATGTACATCATATAACTAATCTTAAAGTGATTTCAAGCCAAAATTTACAGCAATATAATTTTTTACGATCAGTAAACTCGTTCGTGCGAACCGACGTATAAGATTTCCCGCAGTCCGAAGGAATGTTTACGTGTCAGGTTTCATCTGTTGTATTACAAGAATTAACAAGTAAATGGTGCATTTCTGCTACATTGTAGTGAGAAATCCATTATTTAATTGATAACATTTGTGTCATAGTCTAATTTCGCAGACAAATCTCTAAGAAATAATCCACGGTGTGGGAACAAGCAACGGTCAGTCAACCACGTCGTTTCTGATATTCCTTTGTCTACTTTTGCTATAAGAACCAATTTCGCAATACAGCAGTATCTAGTACCTTCAAATCGTTCAAACTAATTACATGCTTCTCGCTTCGGCGTTAAATGATTTTCATTGCAAACACAATCATTGTAAATATTATTTGTAAACTTCTCGTTGTACGATCTGTAATTGAACTTGTATTTTTGTTTGTTAGGAGATAATAAATTTGGGCTACTTTATCACGCATCAAAACCCTTCTGTTCATTCGTAACCTACCCATCATCACACTCCCTTACTACAGTGTACTTAATACATACCTATTATATTACAGGAAATATTGTCGCAATTACCAATCATAACAGACCCTACTGATCTAGTTATGATTGAGGAAATGCTTACAACTGTTATCACTCTATTGTTTTGTTTTGACAACAAAACATACAAGTGTATCATTCATTTATGATGAGTGGTATAATTTCTTAAACACGTTAACAGATAACATGTTTATTTAACTCGAAACTAACTAAAAACACACTAATCTTCATCCATTGACTACATATATTATGTTTGTTGTCCATGTGTGTACCTTCCTACAACAGGCAGTCTTCTACACTGCGGTTTATAGTAGTAAATGTAGTTTAAAATAAATAATAATTACAAGATAAAAAGAACTTTTTATATACAACTTTTTTAAATTTTCTGTTGAATCATATAAACTTGACTTGACTAGCTTAAACGATCAAAAAAAATGTGCTTGATAGAAATAATACTTTAATATTTTAACATGTCATATTGATTTCCATAGTAAAGCACGTCTATATTAATAATTTAGTTGCTAGGATCCCAGACCTCTAGCAACCAATAATGGTGTCGAAATAACTTTTCATACAAAACAGAATTAACTGAAAATTAATTCAATTCTGCTTAAAGATGGCTAAAAGTATTAAAAGAATGCATTGGCATCGTGTTCTGATATATTCTAAATGTTTTAAATGTCTAGCTAGTCGGGAAGTTAGTTAAAAATCGATTGCAATATTTTTACCGGACAAATAAGAATACGAGCTAAGAAAAACATTGTAATAATAAATATGGTATAACGATATACTTGTTTCTCCTTTTTAACACAAATATACCGTGATAATAGTGACGATAATGTGTTGAACAAAAAATTCCGTCGCCAAGTTGCCCAGTCGTTCATGGCGTCCAGTCGGTAGCACCGAAGTCCCATTCTCTGTGTCTACATATTGGATTTAATTTCGGTGTGCCACTAAGCATTGGCTCTCGGTAATTTATTCCCTCTACGAAATAAGCCATTGATCCTCTTTGACTGTATTTCAATTAGTGCCGTGTTTGGTTGCGTTTCCCTCGCATTTTTAACTGCAGACGATTGTCAGGTAAAACAACAATCAGCTGTTAGATGCACCTAGTTCTCTTGCAATTAAACTGTCAACAAAAACAAAATAAATGCATCGCTACGGCGGAAAATCAGGGGAAACTATTGCAATTTTATTGCATTTTCTAGTCGATTATACGCAAAAAAGAACTCATTTCACATAGTATAGCGCCTGTACACGTACGTGGCAGTGGCGAAAGGTGGATGTAGGCTGTGAAAATCAGCATAATTATAATTAACTTTGTCAGTCATACGTATTTTTTTTTCATTGAACAAGTCTACAATTTACAGTTGGTTAGTTTTTTAAACACTGCAAAAACCAAGCCACAAAGATGATTGTTAAAAAATCTACTATGGTTTGGTTTAGGCAGGGATTAATGAATTTAAAAAAAAGCTAACCAACAATACGTGTAATATTATGTATTCTTAATTCAACGAAAACAAACAAGTATGAATGAAAAGGCATGCACTATTTTGTTGAATCGCCCATAACATACCTACACTAGTTGGTTTGGTTGAGGCAGGGTTTAATTGATATTTAAAAAAACTAACCAACTGTAAATTGAATTGTGGTCTTAATTCAAGAAAACGAATACGAATAACTTACAAACTTTTTTCAAAAAAGATTGTTTGGTTCTAGTCGGTTATGTGGAATACAGCGGCAAACACATTTTGAAAATACCCTATATACTTGATTATTTGTTAGTTTGGGTTAGTTTAGATTAAGTTAGGTTATGTTTGGTTGGGTTAACCTAACAAGTAATCCAGTTTATCGGCTATTTACAAAATGTGTTTGCCGCTGTATTCCACATAACCGACTTGTATCGAGTTTTTCTATTAGTTATTATATATTTTCTCATAAGTGTTTTCAAAAATGTGTATGTTCAATATTAAAATCGTTTAAAACAAAATAAATGAATAAATCCACATTGAATCGAATTGATTTACAGCTGCTCAGATTCACCGAACGATAAATTTAATAATAAAGCAAGCGTTATTTTAATATGTTTTTTCAAAACCCATTCAGCTTTACTCTCGCGCATTACGTATGCATCAAAAGGAAAGTCAATTTCCTTTCCACAAAAGGTTTTTCGCGGTAGATTGGCGGTCGTTTATGCTCTGATCAAAATAAAACACAATTCTCTAACTCACGCATTTAATAAATCCTCACGTATTTTATACAAATATGGATTTGTGGCTTACTGGATTTCATGCGCGCGATATTGAATACGCCGGAATATTATCTAGTAAGTAATTATTTTGGACATCACTTACCGCTAGGTACAGTGACGTCCCTATATAAAATTCCGCCCCATTTTTTATGCAGTATTTTTGGTACTGTTCGGTTATATGGAATACAGCGGCAAACGCATTTTGAAAATAGCTGATAAACTGGATTATTTGTTAGGTTAACCTAACCAAACCTAACCTAACCTAACCTAAACTTACAAATAATCCAGTTTATCGGCTATTTTCAAAATGCGTTTTCCGCTGTATTCCGTATAACCGAACAGTACCATATTTTTTATCATCCTTTAATGTCTCCAATATCTAAGAAATTTGTTGAATGGTAACATTGCTAACAAAACATATACCACTAAATCTAATTTACATTATTGCGAGTCTACAGTTTCAGATACATTTAAAAATACACCTGAAACTTTAAAAACTCGAATGACTGGCAATGGATAAATAATTAATTAGGTAAGTATGTATCTACCTATAATTCATACACCTATAATAATATGGTATGGAAGTATGGACGCTGAACCAAGAGATGTCACGGAGACTTGAAGCTTTCGAGATGTGGCTGTATAGACGCATCCTCAAAATTCCTTGGACCGACCGGATGACGAATGTTGAAGTTCTCAATCGAATGGGGAAGTACCGAGAATTTCTACGAAGTATCCAAACCAGGAAACTACAGTACCTCGGCCATATTATGAGAGGACAAAAGTACAGCGTTCCCCAACTTGCCATTCAAGGAAAGATCAACGGTTATCGCAGCAGATGATGGCACCGCATTTCGTGGCTTAAGAACCTCCATGATTGGTACGAGTGCAGCTCCACTGAACTGTTCCGGGTAGCAGACGATAAAGATAAGATCGCCTTAATGGTGGCCGTCCTCCGCTAGAGGATGGCACAATAAGAAGAAGACTTATAATTCAAATATAATTGCCCAAAGACAATGGAAGTAAACTAGATATCGCGAAACCGACATTAAAATTACAGTCCTGTCAAACCTTTTTTGTTAATAATACATTTTGTTTGCAACCAGTGAGCTGGTGGAAAGATATTTCCGTTAATACTAAGTTTAAGTACATATGTATATTATATAACAAATGATTCTCCTCGATTTGCCGCCCTTAGTACTGCCCCCAAGCGTCGCTCAATCTGCCTATCCCCACGGGACGTCACTGGCTAGGTACCTACTCTGGAAGATATATTCTGGTGCCATGACTGGGAGAATAGTGGAATCGTCATTAACGGCGAACCTTACTTACCTGTTCTTTTCAGACGACACTGTTGATGATGTCCCAGAAACTCTTCAAAACTGGAAGCGAGAATTTTCAAATAGAAAAACTAATAAAACTACGTCTATATCTGACAACCAATGGCGAAGGGTGGAGGTAGGCTGTTATATCCGCCACAAATAGTGCACACTAACTTTGTCAGTCAAAAGTATTTGTTTTCATTGAAATAAGACTACAATAATCATTTACAGTTAGTTTTTAAAATTCAATTACACCCTGCAAAAACCATGTCATAATAGATAATAGTCAAAAATACTTGTCTATCGATAGAACATCTAAAATTATGCAACTAAATAATACATAACTTTGAATATTTTATAGATAGAATAATATTTTTTATCTTTTATAGTTTGGTTAGGCAGGGGTTAAAGAATTTAAAAAAATTAACCAACAATATATTATTGTGTAATATGTATTCTTAATCCAACGAAAACAAATAAGTAAGTAAGTGAAAAAGTGTGCACAATTTTGTCGTATCGCCCAAAATATACCAAAACTATTATGGTTTGGTTTAGGCAGGGTATCATTGATTTTTATTAACTAACCAATGCCATCTGTAAATTGTAGTCTTAGTTCAATAAAAAAATACGTGTGACTAACAAAGTTTAATGTGCACTTTTTATGGCGGATCTTAACAGCCTACCTCCACCCTTCGCTACTGCTGATAACAGACGTTAATTGACTGTAATATGTATGAGCCCTCGGTGATTGAGGTAATCATGAAGGTACGCTTTACATGGCTGGGACATATGTTCCGGATGCCGCCAGAGAGTGCGACACTCCGTATCCTTGTGGCATAGCCTAAAGGGTTCCGTCGTCGCGGCCGGCCCTCCCTCACCCTGGAGCGGTGCTACAAAAGTGATCTACACGCTGCAGGTCTGGCATGGTCCGAGGAAAGTGGTGCGAACTTGTGCTTGCCTTATGCCCCGATGTTGGGGCATGGCGAGATTTCTCGCAGAACCAAACTGGCATGGAGTGCATTTTAACACCTGAATCTTCAAAAGTGGCCTCACACTGTGTCTTCGTAAACCAATGTGTGCTTCCAGTAAAACATGGACTGTTAAAATAAGAGAAATCAAAAAATGAGGAGTATCTCAACGTGGAATGCAATGATGCATGTTGGGCGTAACGCGGAAAGACCACAAAAGAAACCAGTGGGCAAGGAAATAGTCAAGAATACGCGATGTGATAGATGTCGCAAATATGAAATGGCAATGGGCTGGATTTCTCGATCGGCGAATGGACCAAAGGGTCACTAAACGACCACAAGGATTCGTTATAACCCACTGGATAGACGAACTCATTAAGTTCGATAGATGTACATGTCAGCAAAGAACTAGGAACCGATAAAAGCGGAGCTTGAATCGACCCCGGCTGATGATGATGATGATTTTGAACGTATTATTAAATTGGTTATAGTTTACCTAAAGCTAGGCCTTGGGTCAGCTAGTCACAACTCGCGATCTCTATGTGGATCTTTGGTACGCGCATGGTCCTTCAGAAATATTGAATTATAAAATAAAAGGACGATGTTTTTAAAATTACACTGCCAATATAAATAATACTTCCATTAAAGTTTATTATTTTAAGCCTGAGGGAATCTTTTCTATGAATATATTTGGAATTCAAGTACCGTGAAGCGGTCCTAGCTTTCCTCGAAATCGTCTCAATGTCAATCTCGACCATTGATATATTAAATCGACCAATTAAATTGTTCTCCATACAGACATTATTGAAATGAAAATGCTTTACTTAAGCACGGTAGTTAGTAATGGAACGTGATTTTACACGTTTACCTTGAAATTAGTATTTGCAATCGCCGACAGATTACGGGTGAAAATCCATGTAGGTATAACATATTAATAAGATATAAATGATTTTAGGTTCCCCATCTCCACCATGTACCTATGTATGTACAGCCGTGGATAGGCAGCAGTAGTGAAGAGTGGAGGTAGGCTGTTAAAATTCCCCATAAATAGTGCACATTAAACTTTGTTAGTCATATTCATTTGTCTGTATTGAACTAAGACTACAATAATTTACAGATGGCATTTGTTAGTTTTTAAAAATCAAGTAAACCCTCCCTAAAGCAAAACATAATTGTTTTGGTATTTGTTGGGCGATACAAAAATATTATGCATACTATTTCATTTTCATACTTATTTGTTTTCGTTGGATTAAGAATATTACGCATATTGATTGTTGGTTCATTTTTTTTAAATTCATTAACGGCCCACATGCTCAGCGTAGGTCAAAATGGAGCTTTTATTCTATTTTCAAAGCATGATCCTGGGCATTCCTTAAACGTTATAGATAATCTATTTACATAATTTTGAAGCATTATTATCATTTATATTTATGTTAAACATTTGATGACTGCATTAAGTATTTTCATTACATAAAATAGTATTCTTCTAGTCTTCTAATCTAGTTTGAACATGTACCGTTTAAAAAAAAAATGGTTAGGTACATACACAAACACGCGCGTTAACATGATCTTACTCTCTACTTCAGTTTTAGTTTGTCAATTTATGGATACGGCCGTATGTTGTAGCTTAACCACTGGGGAATGCCAAAAGAAATGGCGTATTTCAAAGAAACACTACCTTATTCTTAGGTCAATAATTATTATAAAGCAATCATTTATTTTATTATTTATATTACACTTGAATGGTCAAAGACATAGCTTATAATTAGTATCTTTAGAATTATCTTCAAATGTCTTAATCTTGCCCATTTTTTGAATAATAAAATGACTAATTCTTGTCAAATTTGGGATCACAGAGATTATCAATATAATTTTTTATCGTAAATATTTAACTATAATAATATTGACATAAATTATACTAATGATTTATAAATGCGTTTAAAAATTAATAAATGTAAAAAATCTTTACACCACTGCACATGCATGTACTGAAATATTACTGTATTCTAAAACATTAAAGCGAGAGGTTTAAAAGAATACTATTTTATGTAATAAAAATACTTTATGCAGTCATCAAATTAATGTTTGAAATGAATATAAAGGATAATAAGGCTTTAAAATTATATACATAGATTATCTACAACGTTTAAGGAATGTCCAGGATTATGCTTTTAAAATTCAATAAAAGTTCCATTTTGACCTACGCTGAGCATGTCTCCCCTTTTGAATTTTAAAAACTAACCGACACTATCTGTAAATTGTAGTCTTCTGACTGACAAAGTTTAGTGTGCACGATTTATGGCGGATCTTAACAGCTTACTTCCACCTTTCGCCACTGATGTGCAGGCCCGTCTTCCATGACGCTTAAAACGTATCTGAAAGAAAAGACTCTACGTGCGCACTCTACTGTCTCGCTACGGAGCCGCACGGGACTGATGTAACAACCATACACCGTTGTACTTAAAGAAAGGATTTGGAGAGAAATGGCTCAGCTAGTCTCGGTAACATTTATGTTGCGATTACATTATGATCACGTCATGTGCTGTCACATGCTGGTACGGCGACAAATTTAGTCTATAGTTTGTCATTCCACAGAATAAATTCAATTATGGAGAGTATACAGTAATTTCTACGCGTGTGTACGTTAAAATTACTTGCGATATTGCATCCTTAGATAATATTTTGAACAGAACCCAACCAGCAGACCATAGATAATAGACGTAAATACCAGACATAGACAATAATTTAATAGAAAATCCATAGAAAAAAAATAAAAACAAAGAGCGCGCGTTTTGACGTGAGTTGAAAATGTGTAGGCATGCAGAACATAATTTAAAAAAAAGCTCATTGAGTCATTCGGTTGTCGACGTTGTGCGGTACGCGTGAGGAGATCGTATTGTTGTTCTGTCGATTTCGGCAGATTTTTCTAACTGATAGTGTTCGTTTCTATGCTACGGGATGAGAGCATCAGTCTGATAACATTTTAAATACCAATAAAAACGACATCACACACTTTTTCACGTAGTGGCAGCTTACTGTGACAGCACGTGATAGCACGTAACGTGATGATAATGTATTTAAAGCATAAGTATCCTATGTATCCACATACTGGATATCAAGATTTAAATTCGATAATGATTCTACAGAGGAATCGAGATACACCTGATTAACCTTCTGTCTATACGACGCTGAAAAAATATCAAATGCTTGACGCTTGGGTCTTGGTTGACACCTAGTCCCTGAACGGACCCTGACTCGCTCTAAAACTGTAAAACCCATCGCCGTGACTAACGTTTTTACCCAGGAACTTTACTCATTTTCATACGTTTGTACTTCCCGTACCTATGTTTCTTCCAAATCTCTCTGCATGATTCATTAACTCGTTTGTCAAGTTCGAAAATATATACTTACTCATGTTTTAAAATTATTGTCTCTTTCAGATTAAACCGCCGGCCAGTATGTCTGTAACACGCTGTCTCCTCCGTTGCGCCTTGCTTCTCGCCTGCGGCGCATTTGCAGCCCCCCGGGGCCTCTCCTCACAGAGCCTAGAACTGGAACCACCCTTGGCGCTACAGGCCCTTGATGCACCACCCGCAGATCAGGTAATTACTTCAGTCATGCGGCTGATTATAAATTATTCTACCAAGAAATATTAGAAATAAATAGAGCACAATTGCAGAGCTTACCTATCTTGAATGATCAACTTAGCTTTCCTAATAGCATATTGCTATATCTTATAATATGATGGTTTACATGCGAGACTATAATTATGGTCAATGGTATTGATATACAACATTTATATGTAAGTATGAGGATGTATGTATGTTGATGTATGTATGTTGATGTAAGTATGTATACGTGGGTATATAAATATATATATAGTAGGTGGGTTTATTTGTGGATTTGTTATATTTAAAAAATAATATTATAATAAAAAATATTATTGAATATTAATTGATTAGTTTTTGAAGCCTAATATCATAGATATATTTCATCAGTTGACTTCATTAATTCCCAATACGTTACCATTGTTCCCAGAATGGACGAATTTACACATCTTGACTGTAGTATTTTTATTGTTTATAATAACTAATGATCTATTATTAGGTTTTGACGATTTATTATACGCTTATCGATGATAAGGTAGAGGGTTTTTTTTTAAACACTTCAACAATTCATAATGTGTTTGTTATATTTTTTATTGTGACCTTTCACTTGATAGATAGGTAATGGAGTTTTTTACCTATTTTATTGTATTGCTTTTTTGTATAAATTAGAGTTAATAGTATTCGTTATCAGTGTTTATTTGCCTTTTGGTGAGTGTAAACAGTGCCTGAAGATCCCGAAAGGCGAAACCCGGGTCGCAAAAAACGACTAAAATAAAATAGTACAAAACTTACATCGATTAGTATTTAAATTCAAATTCCATCAAGTACCTTCGGTCGATAGTATTAATGTTCCAATAACTATTAGATAAGAAGACCCAAATTGCGAAAATTGTAAAACCAAATTGTTAATATTGATATTTGTTTGGTATTTCAGGAAACATTCGGATATCTACTTCCCAGACTGGCCTCCAAATACAGACCTTCGCTAGCATGGGGAGGAGTATCAGACCCAAGGCTCTACGTTCTCACTGAATTGGACAACGTTCAGGTTGGTTTCTTTATCTCGTTGGCTTCAAGTTGCATGATATCATATTCACAGCGATTTATATTATGTCCCCGCAAGCAAAACGCTAAGGCTTCGGCCAAATGGGTAGGTGCTTCGCTAATGCATGTCTACTAAAAACAATACTGCCACATTGCACGCTACGTGCTTAGCTACAAATTCAGTTGACATTTGGGAACGCTCAAGTCAAGAACGTTATGTCACTCTCGAAACGAACCAGAAAGCTACTTGTCACAGAGAATTTAAGTTTAAAATTTCGAAAGTAGCAAATTCGAACTTGTTGAGTGCATAATGTCAATTCATCTAGAAGTAGTCTTGGAGAGTTTCAACTTCTCTACAAATAATTTCGGAAATATAATGAAAAGGTCTTTAGTTATTTGAGGATAAACCAGGAAACATTTTACTTATTGTTGGGTAATTTATAAAAGAGACATTACAAAAGGATGATACGCATTTCAGATGTTCTATATTAGGTACGGTGTTTTTTTTTAACCACAAAGGCTCTCTTTTATAAACTGCTTCTATTAAAACTTCCTCCATATTGCAAAATCACTAGGTGACACAATAAAATTAACCAACACGTTTGTTTGCCGGGAGACTCACTAGGTGACTAATAATCACGTAGCGAGGCGCGAAGCGCGCAGTGTGGCCATGACGATAGTATAGTGTGCGTCCGTTCGCTAGGATATTTATGTCACCTAACACGTTGCGTAGCACTAAGCACCAAGCAATGCACCTACCTATGTGGCCTTAGCCTAACCCAGGGGTCGGCAAACCGCGGCTCGCGAGCCACATGCGGCTCTTTGGGTATTGGCGTGCGGCTCTTTGCCAAATTCCCAATTCACATTTTTTACAAAAAAGGTATGATTGTTGTCGTTTTAAATCCGCCCATTGCAAAAGTCGATAAACTAAATTTTTCTCAATTTCATATTAACACGAGCACTTTTAACAAGCAAAGAGTTATGTTGCTCCAAATTTGTAGGTATCGCTACCAAAATTGAGGATTTGGATAGAGAAAAATGCAATTTAATTTCACAACTCAGCGGAGCGCTCTAAAAGATCTACATAATAAGGTAGATACTACGATTTTTAATACATGGTATAGCTTTCCGAACTCATATTCGAGTCTACATAGTGTGTATGCGAACATTCATTTTCAAACATGAATAATATAAATAGCATTTAGAAAAGCCAAATAACCGATGAGAATTTGGAGTCGCGCCTAAAATTGAAAACTACAAGTTACATACCAAACATACAGACACTCTCCAAAGAAATGCAAGGAATGCGTGAAAATTGTATGTTACTCATTCTCTGTAAAAAATATATTTATAGTTTCAATAATAAAAAAAACTTATATTTGCGTTAGTTTTATTCGAAAAATCTTCTTCACTTGATAAATAAACAAGAACATTCACTGAAATAAATCATATTTATAAAAATATATGTATCGCTCTCGAATTTTTTTTTAACCATTGTTATACTCATATTTGGCTCTTTTGGTCCAATAGTTTGGTGACCCCTGGCCTAACCAAACCTCTTCTACCTAGTTATTATTTCTCACTGATGAGGCTCTTGGCTTTTTGTTGACTTCGTTTCCTACGATGACCATCTAATATTCCTTCCTGCACTCCACAACTATGAGGGGTATTAGTATACAGAAACCCGTATCATACTTCACCTGATCACATGAATATGACCAAAGAATCCGAGCATTCATCGACAGTTAATTAATAATTGTGTATAGCACACAATTAATAGTAACTGGCTTCCCCTGTCCGCTATCGGGTGTGGTATAACAGACTACGGATCTCCAGTGTGGAAAAATATAGGTTAAACTTAAACACATGTTATTTTCAATAGTTACGTCTACAATATCAGTGTCAAAGACCCCATAATAGGTGGTTATTAAATTTAAAGCCAACCTTCTTATAAATTTTAATTATTAAAAATATTTTTTAATTGGATATTAACGTACTTATTTCAATAACATCTTGATTATTTTATAATCTGCAAACATAGGTAATTTAATTTTCCAACGACATCTGCCCTGTATGTAGAAGTTTGTTGTAAATATGTACTCGTATATACAGAACCATCTGTCAAAAGCTTAAAATATATACAAGATAAAGAGAACATTTTAAATACAACGTTTTTAAACTTTCTGTTGAATTATTATGCTCAATATGCTCAAACTTGTACTTGATATGAAGTACATAAAAAACAAACAAATATAGAATACTGAAATTTCATTTTTATTTCCGTAATAACGCACGTATATAAATTAATAATTTAGTAGTCTTTTACTTTTTACGGATTTTTCTGAAATAACTTTCCACACAAAACAGAATTAACTGTAAATGAATTCAATTCTGCTTATAGACGGCTAAAAGTATTAAAAGAATGCATTGACATTGTGTTCTGATATATTCTAAAAGTTGCAAATGTCTAGCTAGTCGTGAAGTTAGTTAAAAATCGATTGCAAGATTTGTACTCGACAAACAACCACCGGACAAACAAGAATACGAGCTAATAAAAACGTTGTAAAAAATATGCCAACTCTTTTCAACTATTGTATGTACCTATAGGTATATCAAATTATTGTGCGATGAATGTCCGATTTTTTTCCCGTCAATACGGTAAGCTCGAAAAGCGAAGTCTAAAACCTTTGCGCACAATAATATTGTCTATGACTGCAGTTTTGTCCACAATAGTTAATAATAATGCTACAAATACACTTTATGACGATCGGTCATATATATGTCGAAAAATCCGTTTCTTATGTTAGCGTCCT
This sequence comes from Rhyacophila brunnea, assembly GCF_057557595.1. Lineage (NCBI taxonomy): Eukaryota > Metazoa > Arthropoda > Insecta > Trichoptera > Rhyacophilidae > Rhyacophila > Rhyacophila brunnea. The sequence continues at coordinate 7,763,759 of NW_028232904.1, read as the reverse complement.
GTGTCACAGAGTGTAAATACGATGTCATAGCTCCCATACAATATGTATGTATAATATGTCGGAATGGCATAGATTTGATCATAGACACTAAAACGCTCTTAGCACATATCGTCATAATATAGTCTATTTGAACCATAAGATATTTTTTTAAATCTATGGCATCAATCACATTGTTTTTGAAAATAACAATTAATTTTATTTGATGATTTTTGATTTGTATAAATGCTTAGGGAACTTAAACCCATCACTCAATTTTATATCGTCAGTAAGCTATTGAAAATTCATTTGTAGTAATACCGTACTATCTTCTTATTTCCCGTAAGTTTCCCTGACAAGTGTGCTCTTTTTCTACGATCTCCACAGCCTGCCTCTTTTCTAAAGTCACCTTTCACCATTGGACAATATGCATTAAAGTTTGTCACGTAAACATAACGTGTATTCAACATTTGAGGACAGTCGGCGCGCTAAAGTAACAACGCGAATCGTACTTTAAACTGGCTACCACATACGGTAGAAATAAGCCAGTTCTCAGTAAGTTTCTGTTCCCTGGTTGACAGTCTATTCTCCTTCAGGAAAGAATCGTTAATAGGCTTCGCTAACAATTTACGTACAAACTGTTGTGGGTCCACGCATGTGCACATAAAAATATTAATGTGGTTGAAATTGCTTTGAAACTTGCATCAGAAAACATAACCAGTAGATGATAATAATAAACTAAACTCCTATCGTGTGGCAAAAACTTGGGCGCTTGAGGCAGGACTTTGAAAATGAGTGAATTAAAGTCCGCTCGACAAGCGATTTTGTTCAGGTGCAATTAAAACTTATCTAATTTAAAAGCCGCGCGACAGGAAGCGACGCCATTTTTTTTTTAAATATATCAGACTCATTTTGTATGTGGGTAACTTTTTTAATAAACTTCCATCCGATTGCAGTCGAACGATGTTTGTTTTATTTTATTAATCTTGGCTGACGGGAATTTATTTGCGTTGCCAAAAATGTTTCGGGTTTTTGATTGGCATTTCGGACTCAAACGCATTATTAAAAACCGCGGGAAATCATCGATTTATCGGCGACATCGGTCTAGTCAACTGCTTGGTCGGGTCAAAAATGTTGTTTTTAAACGATCGACACATTAACAATTTTGCTCGGATACCCGATAAGTAGCTCGTTATAAAAGTGAATAAATGTATGGAGAAAATCATACTCTAAAATGTAAACGAATGTTTCCTCGTCACATCCCGAGATTTCGCTATTTCCGTGATCGTAATAGCCATTTTCGACTGTATATATTAGATTTATATTATATATATAAGAGATGGCCATAAATGAGGTCAACGAGAGCCACATTCTGGATTTTCATATATACCTATATAAAGAGCCACACCATATCACGGTCTCACGTAGTATAAAATACACAAATCTTGTCACTTACAACATATAGAACGGAAAACTCACGAAAATACAAATATCATGGGGAAAGAAAATACCTATATTTTTATCAAGAGATATTGGACTTACCCAACGAAGAGCCGCATATTCCCACGTCTAAGTGAAGTTAATACATATTATAAGGTCACTAGTAAAATAATGCATTGTTTTTTTCTTCTAGGACTCTGATGATCCCCTAAGGTCCAAGCGCAAGCAGCCGTCCCTGTCAATCGTCAACCCAATGGACGTCCTCCGGCAGAGGCTGCTCCTCGAGATCGCTAGGAAGCAGATGCGCGAGAACGAGATCCAGGCGGAAAAGAACCGGGTATTCCTGAAGAACGTCGGCAAGCGCGACTCGCAGAGAGACTTCCTCCTAGACAACTTCAGACCGGTCGAGAAGCGCGCGCAAAACAATTCCAAGATGGCCGCCGTCGACCGTCAGGCGAACGTCAACGATTACCTGCCCAATGACATCAATGTACTGTAAAATGAACGCGTCTATTACTCCAACAGGACAATTGGGCGTTAAAAATGCACAAATTCGATTATTTTAATTGTATATTAAACAATTCATTTCAAATCTCCTCAAGAACCTTTCGCTTTTTCGACTTTTAAGTCTAAAAAATGGCAGCTAACCTAATATTATGATTATAAGCATTTGAAACTCTTTACCACTACTTTTTGTCTGGGTATATTCCCCAATACCTTTAACCAGCTGCTCTCCATCTGTATAAATAACTTTGGTGTACGAAAAGTTTCTTAAGTTAACTATTCAATTGTCAATAAATTTATTCCCTCAATAACTAAGTAAATTAGCAAGACATTATTAAAAAATAATTTGTTGTGCGCAATATTCTAACAAAGTTTAATTAATTTTACATAGGTAATTATAAATTAAAACTTTTTTTCTGTATTAATTTATAAAATATTATTATACACATCTGCGTTAACAAAATTTTATTTTAATATTATTTATATTATATAATTCTACATTTCGTTTTATTTTTTATTGTAATATTACTATGATTTAGATGATTATTACCCAGAATATATTTTCCATATTTTTTATTCGCCACTATGATTGTTTATAATTTTTAGTTAAAATGTGATCATTAAATCTATGCATTCCATCTTTAACTTTCTTTTTAAGTATAAAATAATTTCCACCATTTTTTTCGACTTTTAAATTAAGAATGTATTTTTTTTAATATTATCGCAACACATGTCAATAATGTTCATTTTTTTTTAAATAAACACGTACAACTTACAAGACACTTTTCCATCATTAATATTATCAATTCTCATAATATATGTACTATAATATTATTCTCTATATAAATTAAATTATGTTATGTATCTACAATTATCAAATTATTTTTGAAAACTTATTTGTTATGAAATTAAAACCTGAAAATTGTGTAACTTTAAATAATTCAATTAATCAGAAATTCGAGAATAATTATAATTTAGCACAATGCTGCCCGCAATATCTAGCAGAACATCTGGCAATCACCGCTGGTTCTTACTAGTTTTTTATGAATGTATTATTTGTTCATACATAAATAATAAATGTGTATTATTTGTGCATTTTTAATGTCTGTCCTACTGTTAAATAATATAATACATATTCAATCATTTTAAAAGAAAGAATGTTACGTCATATCTAATCCAAAGAATCTTTATCATATATTAATATAAACAATGTTACATAAACTACTAATATGTCGCCACGTCATCTTACTAGATGTGACATTATTAATTATATTGGTGATTTCTTTTGCAGCTAATACGATAATTAATTAACGCAAAAAAGATAGTATAAAATATGTATAGTATATCTACGTTTAATATACTTAATAAAGGTATCCTATTTTATAATAAACAATATTTAACAAAAGAAAAATCAGTATTCTGTTTTTGACATTTTGTATGCATTGATCTATTATAGTTAGATGAGACATTAAATACAAAAATAGTGTGTTGTGTTAATTGAGCTGACCTTGACTACCCTGCCTAGACACCATAAGTGTTTCTTGCAAGTTTAAGTAGTTTATATGTGTGCGTATTACGAAGACAATCCATCATTACAATTGTTGGCTACATCCTGAAAAGGTTTCTTGACAGATTTTTAAATAATAGTTTTTGATCATTCGCTCAATCTTTATCCAAAAGACACTTTCATCAACGGAGTAACATTACCATTGAAGCTATCGTCATATACCTACTATTATAATGTGCAATTTGAGAAGATATTACACCAAATAACCTTATAAATTTTAAAATAAAATAATTATACTCAAATCGTTTAAAGGTCTCGTTATGGTTACCATACAACTATCAAGGTATGACATGCATGTGGCATTATTTAAACATTTTATTTATACACATTCACTTGGAAATCAATGATACCTATACATATTTTAGTAACATGTCCCAAATAATCTGTTATTCATGATTCTTATTACATCTCTTGCAGTTAGTGTGCCATAGCAAGTATCTTATATTGATATTGGTATTGTAAATCCAATCAATGTTATTCTCCAAAACAAAACTGCACGAGTTTTCTCCTCGTGACAATTTTAACAGACTCACTGCTGATATTCAGCCATTATCTTAACCCCTGATCTTCTTCTTATTGTGCCATCCCCTAGCGGAGGTCAGCCACCATCAAGGCGATCTTAACTTTGTCGTCTGCTACCCGGAACAGTTCAGTGGAGCTGCACGTATCAATCACGGAGGTTCTTAAGCCACGAAATGCCGTCTTCTGCTATGCTTACCATTGATCTTTCTTTGAATGAAAAATTGGAGAATGCTGTACTTGTATCCTCTCATAATGTGACCGAGGTACTGTAGTTTCCTGGTTTTGATACTACGTAGAACTTCTCGGTAAAGAAGGTTTATTAGAACACCTTGCGTTATACGTACCCAGGGGTAGCATATATTATATACTATGGCAAGCAAAGCATTAAGACATGCGTACTGTGCTTGGCATGGTTGTATACTGGCATAGCCATATTTTGTATAAGCGTGTCTCATCTACGTGTAAATATGTCAATGTATCTAATACCTATGAGAAAATTCTACTTTTTGTATTTTCTGAAAGCTTTTTATTAAAAATAATATATCAAACATCTTGGCTGGACCGAGAACACGTCTTTAACGCCCATCAATGAATAAATAATTTTAATTTTACATCGAATTCGTTAGAATAAACAAAACCAAAGATAATTTTATTTCTTATCTCACGTTATTTATTATCATTTTGAAATTTGCTAGCTTTCATTGTATCTACGCCAAAAAACACTATTATTATTAAGAAGAAAAAACAGTATTTTGAGAGAAATGAAAAAATGTTGCCAAAATAGTGAAATTATATTAAAATCGACAGATAAAAAATATTACATTCCCTATAGCATTAAACATCTATTATAGTAACTACCTATAATACTGTAGTAGGTATCTAATTTATTTAAATATTTTTGAGTAACTATTGTGTACCTAAATAATTTTATTCATATTAGTTTCTGTTTATGACTAACTGAAGAGGTGATATTTCAGAATTTACCAAGTCAGAAATTATGATTCAGTAATCAAAATATTTGGGAATTTGTTTGAAAATGTTGTCTTGAAAGTATATTAACACTTCAAGAAAATTGATTTAATACATTTTGTCATATTCTTTGGACCCTCAGTGTGTTCTGGCGATAATGCAAATGGTTTATACTAAATTTAAAGAGGCTTGGAATTTTTTGATTTAAATATGTATTTACTTTATTTTATTTATACCTATATGAAAATAGTTCATCATTTTAGATTTAAGATATATTTTGAAATGTCACTCATCAGTTATATTTATTTTCAACCCATAAACTGTAATCAAATCAATAAAAATATATTGCAAAAACAACATCTTATTGTTTATCTACAACATACTATGTAACACATTTGTCTTCAATGAATTATTGCTATGCTATGAAGCAGCTGTCACTAATATAAGTACAACTACATCAAACCTACTATTCATATAATATTATTGAAAGACGTTATACATTATACATAATATGTGCCCCAGTGGAGTAGTGGTGTAAACAGGTTTGAATCAAATTCACTACTTGTTATTTTTTTCAATATGTAAGCGGGTCCAGACCAATAAGTTTTGCCAAGTGTTAAGAGTACTTCCTCGTAAAAATACTAGCGATAAGATAACTCCCTTTCTATGGAGACTCGTATGTTCTACATTTAAATAAAGTATAATTACTTGAACATGCAGTTTCAATTTGGCAAAATAAGATAGCTTTAACCATTTGAATTTGCCTAAATATTATGAACCAGGTAGTCAGTACTTAGTCATAATTAATTATGTACACAACTAAGTTTGACTGCAGCTTAACGTTGAAAAGCTAAAAACTATCGTTTATTGACTATAAATGTCACTAAATGGTGGCAGAATTGATAAAAAGTGGTATATTGTAGCAATAGTGACTATATTTTCATAAATTCTGTGTTACTATAATACTTTTGAAAATTGCTGATTTTGTTTCTCAATTCAGCCACTATTTAGTCATGACGCCACGTATATACACACGTATGACTTAGCATCTGACCCCTAGTTAGAATATTTTAACGGCAACATCTTTGCATCTACTCCTAAGTCCCCAGTCAGCCCGATGACACAAAATTTTAAATTTGTCAAAGTAGATAATATCAATAAATATTATACCTATTTAATAACATCTTAAATAATATATTATATAAATATTTTAGACATGAGAATGCATTTATAATGGTGACTGTATTAATAAATAAAGTGAATTCATAGAATTTCTACAAATATAATATGTATAGAAAACATAAATCACATAAAATACCAACATGGACTAAGAATTCGTAAAGTGCCATAGTTTGGCACATTTTGGTCTTCGGAAAAAAAACAATGTGTGAATTTGACAGAGCCGATAACGCCATTTTTTATTGAAATGATCATATTATTTTATATTTAAATTCTGTGCTATATTGTGTTTACTTATTTCAGTTTTATACATTAAATTATTTATAGAAATCACCAAAGAACAAGTGTTAACAAAAAAGATTCCAATATCTGTATTTAATTTTAAATAATAAAATAAACACTACCTATCATTAGTAGCAAAGTCAATAAAATTCTTTTAATACAATATACTATTTTGATAATGCAATGTTGACAGTAAAAAAATAAATAATTATGCTTTCATTAGCGTTTTATAGTTCCTAACATATTATCTATATTTGCAAACTATTCATTGTACAATCTTTTAACCATAGAAAAGTATCTAAAAAAATAGATGGTAAACTTCCATGTGATTATTGTTTGAGTATAACTCATTTGCGAAAAGAAATATATATTAGAATTAAAATAATATAATAAATAAGTAAATGTCTCTCCAATAAAATGTGGAGTATATTATTATGATCTAAGGATTTAGACAATGATTCTAATTATTTATTTATTATTATTGATTTATAAAGAAGAAAAATGTAGAATAGAATCTCCTGAATATAAAAAACAGCTGATTTTATGACGGCAGCCATTTTTTTTATATTTTGCATCGCTTGTTGCCACAACTACAAAAAAATGATTTTTGATTGAGGAATAATTGTACAAAGTTATTTACAGACTGTAAAATATAAATATTTCAAATAAACAGGAGAAGTTGTAATTGCTATGTGTTTATTATTAAGGTATACAATTTTATGGGGATGATGGAACTTGTACAACATCAACAACAGATTGTACCTGTGAAATTTTGTTGGGTAGGCTATCATCCTATTTTATCAGTCATCATCTACTGTGGATTAGAACATTTCAACGAAACATATTATTTTCAAATATAAGTGTTGTTAGGAACGTCGAAGTGTGAAGTGTTCGAAGGCCTACTCGTGAATTTATTTCCAATGCAATAAACTGCAATCGGTTATTATAATATTAACGTCACCTCAATACTACAACTAGATAACTTGATTTTCACTGTTTTTTGAGATAGATAGTGAATGTGATTCTACAATATGTCCTTCTCAACTAAATGATAAAACTAGGTAAATCATAAGTAAATAGGAACCGTATTAATTTTGTATTTGAAAATATTAGATAAATATAAAACCATAAATGCATTAAATAAATAAAATAATATATTTACAATATTTTTTCATATAATTGAACATTATTTAATTATTTCCAATTAGATAAGCACAATTTTCCATTTTTATTTAAAATAAGTATAGCTTAGATTTATGTTAATCAAGTAAAGTTTAAATTTCATTTTTTCAACAATGGCCAAATCAGAGTTAACTAGTTGTAGTACTGAGGTGACGACATAAAATAGGAATAACAGGATAGGTTAGCAGGATTTGTAATTCTTCCATTATTTTTTAAACTAAGATGCCGGCACTTCATGGAAAACTGCCGCTGTTCTCAAAAGTTGTAATATTCGTGTTTATTCTTTCTAAGCAACGTATGATCTGCCTACTCCCACGTGACGTCACTGGAGGCGCTACACTGACACGACATTGGTGCAGTGACATTATAGTTTCTATATTGATAGAAATTATTCTTCATTGCAATAATTAAAAAGTGATCGAACCACATTGGCGAGAAATCTAGTGGATACGGATTCAAGTTCCATCGGGTGTCATACTTTCTTTCAAGTAGGTATATATCTGAGGTGTTATATTAGTAATAAACTTAGTACGTTACCTACTGTTTTGTTTTTTTAGGTAAACCAAAAAAGAACAAATTGTATCAAATAACAAGATATATTGAAAATGATTAAAAAGAAAAATACATAATATATATACAAATAAGTAGGAAGTAATATCCTGAAAGAATGAAAAATAGAAAAAAACCTGAAAAACTTAAAAAATTTAGTACTTATATAATATATGAAGAGAAAAAAAGCAATATAAGAAATAAAAAATACAATCAAAAAAGCAGTCGTCCAGATACAATTAGTCGTAAATTTTAGGGCAACTTAATTTGAAAGAGGCAAGAGAACAAAACAGATCCAGTCAATCACCGATCATGGTGAAGATTCATGCTTCTGCAGAGTCGAGCCACCGGACAATCTAGATAGACTTTATCAATGACATTAATATGGACAAATCATCTGGGGAAAAAAGTGACACTCACTTTTTTGTCGGGTCTGCCGAATGGTTCGATTCGAACTGATTCGCTCAAATGAACATTGACACTAGAAACACTGTTCTAACGCCATTACAATAAAGGTGATATTGCTATAAATTCCCGATGCGTGATATCGCATAATGGAAATTGCATGACGTCTACCTATACATGTGCGAATGTCGTATGCGCGAATTTACTTGCTAGCTACCTGTATTGAGTGCGTTGTCCATTAATAATGTCATTGGATTTTATAAGTATGAATATATGGAAGTGAAAAGATGTGTGGACGAATATTGACTCTGGGTACGTGAATCTTAATGTTTGACAGTAATTGTGGGCAATTTGAATGATTTTTATATAATTTAAAGAAAAAAAAAATTTAATTAATAATTAGTACGCCGTGTTTCTAAGGATTGGATTTTAAAATGTTATGGAAATTAATTTGTTATAATTATAATCGAGGAACCTGAAGAACGGGTCACAAAAATTACTGAAATAGAATAATATTTGAAAAATGAAATAGAGTAGTATTTTTTAAAATACGCCATTTCTATTGGCCAATAATTATTATAAAGTAAACGTTATTCGTAGAATGTTTATCACATTTGAATGGTGAAAGACATAGCTTATAATCAATCAGTATCTTTAAATGTGTAAATCTTGACCATTTTTTGAATAATAAAATGGCTAATTCTTGTAAAATTTGGGATCACAGGTATTATCAATATATTTTTTTATTATAAATATTTCACTATAATAATGTCGACATAAATTTTACTAATGGTTTTATAAATGCTTTTAAAAATTAATAAATATAAAAAATCTTAACAACCACTTCACATAGACGTACTGAAATATGACAATATTCTAAAACATTAGAGCGGGAGGTTTAAAAGAATACTATTTTATGTAATAAAAATACTTTATGCAGTCATCAAATGTTTAAAATAAATATAAAGGATAATAAGGCTTCAAAATTATGTAAATAGATTATCTACAACGTTTAAGGAATGTCCAGGATCATGCTTTGAAAATAGCATAAAAGCTCCATTTTGACGTACGCTGAGCATGTGGGCCGTCAAATCAATTAGATTCTAAATTCAAATTCTATCAAGTACCTACCCTCAGTCACAAAAAACTATTTACCACAAAAATATTGAATTATCTTATCGGTTTATTAAAATAGACAGGTCAGATAGGAGAAAAATAAAAGAACTCACATCATAGTTTCCAACAACAATATTATATTTTATATTAATTTTATAAACATTCATAAAGAAATCAACAAAATATACCTAATACTAAAAATATTTTAAAGCTTGCTGTAGGCAGAATGGTGTGCCACAAAGTCTGGCGTCACGTCTGATATCTGTGAACATCCTGGAACAGGGCACCAACGTAAGTTTTAGTAGGTATATATTATAATATATTGTTTGAAAAATTAAAATGAAGAAACGTAAACAAAAATATGTGTCATAGTGACCTCTATAAGTATACACGCGTCGTTCATGTACGACTGACTTGAAACATGTGAATCAGAGGCTGTTGAGAATAATTTTTGTTATCCGTGACTCGAATGACCTAATCAGTAAGAACGAAACATGAAAATAATTGAGACGAAGACTTAATTATGTTCAAATTGAAGTGACTCGGTTTCATCTCAAATCCTCCAGCTTATTAAACACGAAATGATCGTTATACATATTACTTAATAGTGATAATCACATTGCACTAATGCATTTTTCAAACTCAATTATCTCAAAAAGTAAATCGGTGGCATGCATGCATTTTTTTACATTTTTATTTGGAAAACATCCACGAGGAATGTAATAGTGAAGGTTCCAGCTCAATCGCATCCTTTAAGTTAAAAAAAAACTTAAAACTTAAAAGTTTTAAGAACCTTGTATGGAGATTCCGTGAGTATCCGATCACCCCCAATGGCAATATATTGTCATCAATAAAAATTTACAAAACTTGCAATGATTTACAATCATTTTTTCAAATTTATTTCACACGGGAAAAAAGGTTTTTCGCCACATTCTTTTTTTTAAGATACAAGTTTTATTGATTGGTGTACTAATTCAATTTATCGTACTTATTTTAACGTTTAATATAAATATAAATGAATAGTGACACATGTGGATAAAAACTATAACTTAACTATTCTATCAAAACGACTGCAGAGAACTACAAGTTTTTAAATAAAATTACATTCAGACAAAAAATACAAAGAATAAAACCATGCAATAAATTAAGGGTTAAACACAAGGCCTGAACAAAAACGATGCATGAGTGCGAGTGAGAAAGTATTCGGCACCCTTATAATCTCTGCGACACGCGCTAGAGTAAGATAAAAGGTCTACATATTTTTAAGTTGGTTTCCAAAAATATCGCCGGCAAATAGTGCTGAATCGCTTCACGTAGCGTGTTGTTCGTGTTGCTAAATTTGCTATTTTTTGTGTTAAACATAAAGTCAGTGGTAAATATTTTGAGTTAATTAAGTAGGACAGGTGGTTCTGCATGTTGTATTAAAATATGGTAGCCGTACTGATAAGCAAGAAGATGGTATTACGTTTCATAGGTAAGTTGATACATGTTCGTGACAATTTATTTGTATATTATTATTTATTTTAATATCAGTGACCTAGTGTTTCTTTAAAATAACTTTAATTATGGATATATTTACCTAATTGGGTGCATTTTGACCGCTTAAAAATACTATATAACGTAAAAAAAACAGAAAATTATATTTTAATTCTTAGCGTCTAGTGCGAGGACTTTGGGCGAGCACTAGCGAAATGGTCTATGGTCTCGAACATTTATAGGCGAATGCGTTCGCCCGCCCACAAACCAAACGCACGGCACGTAGCTTCATTTAGCAATGCAACGGGTGGCGTCTATATGTATCTATAGTCTATGGTTAAACAGCGCTCGAAATAGATAATTTTACGAACCGGAGCGCTCGATAATTTTCCGAATATATTTTTTTTTCGACTAGGATCATATGGGCATCCACAGAGTACAGGTTTGTATTAACACATTTTTGTTTTTTACGAGAAATGGATGTCAGCCACTTGCTCAACCTATTAGGTCCATACCCTGACTCACACACAAATTGAAAAACAATATGTGTACTTGCCAGACCCAGGATTTGAACCTGAGACCCACGGCGTGATAGTCCAGCGCTTAAGCCGCGCGGCCCGAATATATTCACATAGTTATCTAATTTTATGTATATTTTATAAAAAAAGTATATTAGGTTATTGATATTTGTTCTATCTACAGTCCTACAAACTTATCTGAAGAACGGTCAAAAACGGAACTGCGAACTACCACATGGACGCCATATTGAAAACGTCATTCAAATGGCAGATGCTGTCCAGTTGAGTCTTGATTGGGTAGTTTTCGACTGGGTATTCTCCCACTTGACCTGCACATTCAGGTCAGCGGCGCTTCAGTGTTGCTCCTCAAAGGTGAGGAGGCCGACGTTGGTGATTTTCATCTCGTCCCCCCCCCCTCGACGAGCCGGCGAGGGATTAGCACTACTGAAGCGCAAAATTAGACTCATGTCGCTAGATGCGGCCATTAAGACCTGGCAGCGAAAGTGGGACGAATCCACCAAGGGCCGGCACACATACAGCTTTTTTCCAGACATTCAGTGGCGAATGGAGATAACCAAGTATTTGACTCCAGACCATTACACCAGTCAATTTGTGACTGGTCATGGTGGTTTCGCTGGCAGGCTCTTTGAGCTTGGACTTGTAAGCCATCCGACATGTCCATGCGGATGGGAGGTACAGGATGCCAATCACATCCTATGGGAGTGTCTGAGTATGTGCTCCGAACGGGAGGAAATGCTCAGGTCGGTCCAACCAGCTGTTGGACCCATCGGCTTGTCCGACCTGGTTGCTACTAAGGCCAACTATCTTGCATTCAAAAAATTTGCGGCGTCTTACTACGGGCGTGAAGATCTCTTCACATAAATTTTGCTGCCTGTATGATTAGCTTCGTTCTTTGTTATATTAAAATAGTAGCTTCTTTTTCTTTAAAGTAAATTCCATGTGCTTTTTCTCTCCCTGGCACTTTGCATTAGAGTAAACTCAGTAAACTCAGTCAGAGCTCACTTTGAGCGTAGCAACCTAAGTCTTGGGCATCTTCTCCCAGGACACTCCCAGGCCAATTTTTAGATGCTTCACATCACCAATTGATGGGTCCCGTGATACTCTCGATTAAGACCGAGGGTGGTACGGGGCGGGTTTTGGTGGAGGGAATTTAACTTCAATGTGGCTCCCCCATCCATTCTTCAGATAAGTTTGTAGGTCTGTACCTCTAACGGTCAAATTATTTTTTCCACGAGACGGAGAGATAATTTTGCCGATTTCATTAACCGGAACGGCGCTCCGATCCGTTTCGAGCCTTGGGGTTAAACTAACAACCATGCAAATTAATTGAAAAACTTTAAGTGTCTGGATATACGGAAAATAGGAATAGGAAAATTGAGTGTGATAGATAGATACGTCAGTAGTTAACATAAAAACTTTGCATATTTTAGCTTATCTTGTTATGGTGTAGAGCAGATGTACGAGTAAGTCGGTATAATACCCGTGTGTTGACAAAATAAATCAAAATAATACAACACTTACTGTAAAATTACCTTTGACGCCATAAAGAGATAACATAAATTATTGCTTCATAAAACAAAGATAAATATCCACTGTTTGTCAAAGTAGCTCGACCAGATGGCGTTTTAATTAATTATATTCAAGATAATTTAAAGTGGAATCATTTTACTTATAAATAAGTTTAAATCTCATTAATATTAAAGATGTTCCACTCTTGCTAAAAGGTCGACTTTTTTTTATCACATACCCCTAATAAACAATTAATAGTATTTCTGTAGTAAGATGTCAAAACACGATAAGTCCGTTTTTTTCTAAATTGTTCAGGAGAGCAATTTTAAACTTCGAAAAAAATTCAAACATTGAAGTTAAGCGCCCTCCACCGAAACCCGCCCCGCACCACACTCGGTCTTAATCAAGCGTATCGCGCGACCCTACAATTGATGATGTGGAGCATCTGAAACGATTGTATTGGGAGTGTCCTGGGAGAAGATGCCCAAGACTTAGGTTGCTACGCTCAAAGTGAGGTCTGACTGAATTTAATGAGTATATTTTAATGCAAAGTGCCAGGAAGAGAAATGCACTGTAAGCATATCACATATTGACACAGCTTATTTCTCCCAACCTATAAGCCGGCCCTCACATCTAAACTCACCCGTCTGCCGCATAGCCATAAATCAAACCTTCCAAGAACATCGATCCGGTGTTGCATATGAAGCCGCGCACATCTACCTTGCGACAGTCGCACATAACTTTCGAAACGTATAGATATTTGGATGCGGTGAACGATGAGCCGTTTTACGAATGACCAATTCGTGTTCGAATGCGTCCTGGCGCCTTCGACTCGCAGCCCGAGAAGCATGCAACTTGTTGATTACAACATTAGATGTTTTTTCAAACTAAAAAGTCGCATTCGACCAATCTGCGGAGCTCCATTTGGCAACGCGTGTTTTATGAATAACGACGACGTCACATCGACGTATTCGACACGTTGCAAACGGACGAGTTTTGATGTGAGAGCCGGCTAAGAACTAGACTTACCATAATATTTTAACATCTTGTAGATCTCACTGAGACGAGTCTGAAGATATACATAACTCAGTTTGCCAAAACAAAGGACATATTATTATGTTTTGCGATTGCATTAAGATGTTATTACAGAATTATAAATTTAACCAGGGCTCGAAGAGGACCGAAGCGGGCCGTGAAATCTTCAAGAAATTTAAAAAAAAATGCTCTTTGGGTCGTAAATCATTAAGAAAACTTTTTGGACGCATGATAAAACATAATAATTACAAGATAAAAAGAACTTTTTATATACCACGTTTTTAAATTTTCTGTTGAATCATAAAAACTTGACAATTCTATGTATTAATAATTTAGGACAAACAAGGCAATCGTCAACAAATCATTTATTTGATATTTTGCAACATACAAACAAACAAACAAATATAGAATATTAAAATGTCATTTTGATTTCCATAGTATCGCACGTATAATATATTAATAATTTTGTGTAGGGACGTCACTTCCAATAATAGTGGATTGGATTACGGATTACTTCCGAAATAACTGTTCATACACAACATAATTAACTGAAAATTAATTTATTTCTACTTAAAGATGGCGATGAAAGAATGCATTGGCATCGTGTTCTGATATATTCTAAAAGTTTCAAATGTCTAGCTAGTCGGGAAGTTAGTTAAAAATCGATTGCAAGATTTGTACCGGACAAATAAGAATACGAGCTAAGAAAAACGTTGTAAAAAATGATTTTGGTTTAGCGTCCCGGATTTCGCCTTCCGGCATCGTCAGGATCTTTTCATATTATGTTAAAATTAGAGAAATATGTTACCTTCTGGTATTCATAGTAGTATAATTCTCAAGGGTGAAAAAATACGAGATACATTTTAAGCATGCGTAAAAGAATATTATATTTTCAATATTTACATATAATAATATATCACAATATGCATTAAAGTTTGTCACGTAAGTTGTCACGTAATATTTGACATCACTCAGCAGGTTTTGTATTTTTTGAGTTTTATAGCGTGACTGTCATTAAGAGCGTACTTCAGTGAAACGGCAAATAATTTTCAACAGTAGGTGTGACGAAATTTCTAACTCGTCGGCAATCGGAGACCGATAGTCGAGGTATGCGCACGTCGATTTGTTTTGTCATGGCGTCGGATGAAAATATTCTTAAATCGTGTAAAGATGACTAAAAAACTTTACGTATGTACTTAAAAAGGAAAGCTTGTCAATGAATACACTATTACTATTAGTAATATAACAATAAACATAACATTAAATGGACACATGTTAGATTTTTATGACAAATTATATTTCGTTCGGCACGCGTCATTTGCACAATCCACTCATCGCCTAGCCACGATCTTTTTAGACCATGCCTCAACTGAAGTCATAACTAGTTTTAACTACTATAATTATCTACCTGAGATAGCCATCGCACTTTTAAGCTCAAACTCCAGAATCTCAAGAATCTTCTCCACACCTTGCTGGCCACCATTAACCAACCCCCACAGAGCTGGCCGTCCACAAAATACCTGCAAAATAATCTTACATTAGAATATTATTCTTCAGCTGAGGAAAGAACGAACATTCTAAAATATTCCATAGTAAATCTTCTTTTCCTTCTTTCCTCTAGCCGGCACCTCTGCACCCATTGACACCCTGAGTTAGGCAGGTCATACGTTGCATAAGGGTGGCACATTACAAAGGACAGCGAATGAGGGAACGATTACAAATATTACAATTTTTGAAAAAAGCAGACGATGTGATCGTTTCATTAGAAATCAAGACAACACAACTATTACCTAAATAGCGCCTGCCCACGTGCATGGATTTACTGGCAGCAATAGTGCGTATTTTAAATTATCGTGACAATAACTGTAACACGTAAAAGTGCTGACTGCCTCTCCAATCTCATTCTTATATATATAGATATAGTCATTTTATGATACCATTTGACATATTAAAGTGAAAATCGGTTAACCTCAAAATTCGTTTTTTACCGGCAGGTTCGCCACTATCGGTCTACTGCGCAGGCGCAGATCTAAAAATTTCCTACTGTCGCATAAAAATTAAGAAGCTTCCAAACTTTTTTGATTCATGCATTCAAGCTTGCAACTGCAGGATAATACATCTTTACCCATGCATTTTTTTTGTTATGGTCGCGATAATACTTACTGTCCAGTAAATCCATCCACGTGTAAACGGGGTATAATGGTAATACGAATTATAATGATGGTTTATTCTTTTATCTTTCGTCCATGTTCGATACTAATAGGATCATATGGGCCTCCACAGAGTGGAGGTTTGTATTGACAGATTTTGTTTTTACGAGAAATGGATGTCAGCCACTTGCTCAACTTATTAGGTCCTCCATACTCTGGCTCGTACACAATTTGAAAAACAATAGACCGGCGCTTAAGCCACGCGGCCATCGTGGTGGTTTATCGTACAGGTAAAATATTCTCAACGGCCACCTAAAACCAGTACTATTTGTGAGTAGGTTTCGTGGAAATGCTCTAATTCTCAATATATACCTATGGTGTGTGTCCATTTAAATGTTTTTTAGTGCATTTGTCTGTTTAATATGGCCGAAAATAAATAATAAAATGGGTTACTAGGTACCTAATGAATTTGCAGTTAATCTGAAATTAAAAATTAGTGGGGGTGACATTCTAAGTTTGATTAAGGTCTGCACTTTGTTTAGGGACGTACAATTTGCACCCCATATCCAGTCATCTCCGAGGAAGACAAAATCCGTTTGACGAAGCATCACACTATCAGACGACATCCGGAGAAGACATATGGCCAGTGGCGGCTCGACGACTTTCTAGGTGGTGGGGTTTAGCCATTTATTATTAAATATACATACCTACCTACTTTCTCACATTATACATTATAGATACGTATAATAATAATTATATGATGTAATATAATGAGGAATTGAGTAATTTTTCTGAATAAATAAAATGATTATCTGAGTCGTCACTTAATCACATCTAAAAAGCGTGCTTAAAAATATTAACTTAATTAATACCATGGGGTCATTTGATTCGCTCCCCAGTATGATAAAATAAATTAAATAGTTAATTTAATCATATAATTAAGTACATATGTATATTATGACAGTGATAAAATATCGAACGTGTATTTTTGACATAACGATGTGGGGATGGTCCCTACGAACCCTTAAGGTAGAGCCGCCCCTGCATATAGCCATACGCGTGTTGCGCCTTTCCAAATAATTTACCAATTGTAAAGTCATTATGGTGTAGGGTTTTCTTTCTTCCTTTACCTCGGCACTCTTTAATCTTACCCAATTATAGTATTTGAATAAATCAATTAAATACAATTATTGTTTACCATTTTCGCTCCTAACGCGAGTGCCTTTAGTACATCAGTTCCTTGTGATACTCCGCCATCCAGATAAACTTCAACCGAGGTTCCTTTTACTGCTTCTATCACCTCCGTTAATACTTCGATCTGTAAATGAAGTAGGTACAGTATAACCACAATATAACGTACTTCGGATATAACGGACAAAATATCCAGTAAAATATAAAAATTGTTAAAAATATCCTGTTAGTATTATACAATATGTTTAAATCCAAGTGTCACCCATTGTTCTGCTTGATAATCTCGTCATATCTCTCACACTCGAATTCGAATCATAATGCCGTCCTGCTCGTTGACTACACGTAGCACTGACGTTTGCAACCCTGTCCGCTAATGCACACAGCTGCATAGCAGTTTAATTTGTTTACTCTAAATGAATGCATGCATTTATTATTTTATTAAATAAGATTACAATGGTTAGAAGTAGATAAAGGTGATCGTAGATCACACCATTACTGAAAGTGAAATATCAGATGAAGTTATGATCTTGGAAAATGATGATAGAAGTGAAGATAGCGAGGAAGAAGAAGCAACACGCCCAAAAACAAAGTTATCAGTGATCGATCTAATAACATTTATTGACTATTCGTCGATAGAGAAATTCAACATTACCTACACGCATTTTCGTAATTTTAGAAAATTGATGTTAAAAAACAGCAGACTTCAAAATTTCAAACAAAACTTGATTATTTTTTCAAAGCAGAATTACCAAAAGCAAGCGCGTCGACATCGAACATTAAAATCACTCCACAACGGGTATATTTGGATATATTTTTAATTGAAATTAAAAAACTAACCATCACCATCGGTAAATTGTAGTCTTACTTCAATGAAAACAAATACGTATGACTGACAAAGTTTAGTATGCACTATTTATGGCGGATCTTAACGCCTATCTCCACCCTTCGCCACTATAAATCGATGATCTGTTACGACTGGGATAAGAAGATGTCACCAACATTCGAAAGAAGACGGCACCAAAAGAAGAAGAATGTATACTTACAGTTGCTGGTGTACCGTCAACTTGCCTGGCACCGTGATTGGAGACCACAATTCCTGCTACTCCCACATCTGCGGCCATCTTAGCGTCGTCACCCCTTAGAATCCCTTTCGCAATTATCGGTAGTTTTGTGATGCTTCAAAACGAAAGATTATTTGCATTTTTAAATGGTAAATGTGCTAAAAATCGCAAAAAAAAATAACCATAAATCTCTGAGTGTGGAATCAATATAATATGAATAATATGAATACGTGTATTAATTAAGGCTCTGAGTACCAAAAAGTCATTGCAGTAAAATTGCGTGAAGCAGACCTTTTTAAAAATGTGTTTTCACAGTGTGAAGCAATCTCGGCAGCTTCCATAATTTTTGAAATTAAGAACTCGCAAGTGTCAACACACCGCCGTCAGCCATTTTATATTGAATGTCATTGACCACTGCAGTGGTACTTAAACCATTATAAATAAAACACGCCAACGGACTTATAACGTCGCCAGATTTAAATATTTTGCTGTATTTTTTTGACTTGCTTGAGGCACTTAGACCATAGTTGACGTCATTGGCGTTGGTATGTAGAACCTTTTTTCTATAAAAATGTCAGTTTTTATTTTTTTGGTACTTAGCGTCTTAATTAATACACGTATTCATTATTATTGGCTGATACCTAGACTATCCAGGGAAAGATCTGCCAGATTCTAATATGGATTATCTGCCCCGATCGTGAAAAGTGATTTTTTGATGTCAAAGCCAAAATAGAATACCCCATTGGAGACCGAATGAATTTTTGAGGATCACTTAAAAAAGCACGCTGATTACTAAAATTGATATAAGTCATTTATTATTTATTTAATTCAAATAAATTCTTTAAAAAATTGTAGGTTTTGAATTCTTCTATTATTTATTTATATTTTAAGTTAATTTTGTGTATCAGTGGAATCAAGAAAACATGTCAAATATAGGTACCTACTTATTTGTGTTTTTAGCCCTTTTTATACAAAATGACAAAGGTAAAAAATCTGTGATAGAAGTACATGATAAAATAAATATATACTAAAACTGAAGATAAATATAATTATCTTCAATATATTTAGAAGATGGAGGGCCATTATACGTTTTTACTCGTCATATTGATTTCCATAGTAACGCGGTAAATAATTTTGTTGCTAGGACCTCAACCAATAATGGTGTCGAAATAACTTTTCATACAAAACAGAATTAACTGAAAATGAATTCAATTCTACTTAAAGATGGCTAAAAGTATTTTTAAAAAAATGCATTGGCATAGCGTTCTGATATATTCTAAAAATTTCAAATGGAAGTTAGTTAAAAATCGATTGCAAGATTTGTACCGGTCAAAGAACCACCGGACAAATAATAAGAATACGAGTTAAGAAAAACGTGTCTCCATTGGGTTAAATGCCTATTATTCGTGAATGACTCAGTAATTTGAAGTTTATTTAATTTATTGGGTTTATATTTTCATGTGTGACAGTACAAATTAAAATATAAAAGGCATCACACAGGGGATCTTAGTTCTAATAATTAGTTCAATACATTTTCTCAGGAGTGTTTTCAAAATTATGTATATGTTCAATACTTAGAATATTACATTGTTAATTAAATCTTGTGAAATATTCGTTGAATAAAAAAAATAGTTAATTAAAAATTATTAGCAAGTTCAAGTAAGTTACAACGCTAAAATATCTTGGAGTAATCCGTGACGTCGGTTAGTAATCAAAGAAACACCTACTTTGATTTAAAATACAAAAACCGAATCGTAGCTCAATTTGTAAAGTACGTCAGAGAGTATTATAAGAGCCAATAGTTAAAATTTGTCGTAATTAGTATGGCATAGGGAATCCAATCCCGAGCCAAAATCCTGATCCGGGATTTCGGGATTCCAATTTGATGATCCCGGGATTGGCTTTTTTTTCAATACTTAATATAAAAAATTTATATACACAAATAACATTGATAAAATCGGTCAAAAATAAATCTTGTATAACTTATATTATTTAAGACATTTATTGTTAATATTATGTAAGTTCAATCTATTGCTATTACTTGCCAGACCCAGGATTCAAACCTGGGACCCACGGCGTTATAGTCCAAGTGGCTGACATCCATTTCTCGTAAAAAACAATATCTATCAATACAAACCTCTACTCTGTAGAGGCACATATGATCATATTAGGATCGGACATGGTCGAAAGAAGAAAAGAAGTTCAATCTTGGAAATACGTAGGTTTAATGGAGTAAATAATATTGTTATATAAATAATAATGTGAAATTAAAACAGTTTTATTTATTTATGAAAAGATAATATAATAAGATTATTTCTAATGTATTTATACGTTATTAAAGGTATTTTTTCTGTTATATTTTCGTTTTTATTTTATTTTCCATAAAAATTAATAAAAAAAATCAATCCCGAAAGTTTCGGGATTATGTTTACCAATCCTGGGATTCATAGGTATCGAAAATAGTTCGGGATCCCGGGATTGGAATCCCTAGTATGGCAGGTTTACCATAGTGGTCTATGCGCGGCGAGCGCGATACCCGAGAGATTTTTGAAGTTACATTTCTTTTGACGCGTTTGGGAAATAAGATCAGAGTGTATTTTTGGCGTGTGACATGCAACACATAATTTATTTTTTCATACGAATAAAAACGCACTCGATTGGATTCGAGCCACCGATTGTTCAGTTATCAGCCGAACGCCACAGTATGATACTGCAATCGTGACGATTATACAGTATAGAATTGTTCCGTTGCCTAGGCAGCGAATTTATTATTGTCGGCCATTTGCAATTCCTCACGTAAACAAACGATTAAACGTCAGACTGGCAGTTGGTACTTTAAAAATAAAAACAACGAGAAACCATTATATAATTTAGTAATAAGTAGTGTATAGAAATAAGCCAACGGCGTTCCAATAAGCGGTCCTTTTTCTTGAGTGTGTAATTTAACAGGACAATTGAGAGCTAGTCAAAGAATCTAGTTTATCACAAGTTTTGTTTTTGTTTTGTTACGCCAAAGAAGTATAACTTTAAACGCGTGTACGTACACACACCGATTTTTTTATATTGGTTATAATACATTTTCTCAGAAGTGTTTTCAAAATTATGTATGTACAATACGTATTATAACTACAAACCTCTTAAGCCATTTAATGTCCTCCCATGTCAGCGAGCTGTCAAATATTTTACTGATGAAATCGTTGAGAGCAGACCCTTTACCGGAAGTCCGAACCTTCTCAGCTACATAATCATCAAAGTTGGCAAGCCTGAAAAATAAAATATTTAATTGTGTTGCGTATTGTTGCAAGTTGTAAATGAACATTTTCATAGCGGTTAAACCGTCAACCGCGTTCGGATGTTACTGGGCGTCTTACGTGGGCGAAGTCGGCGAAGCGTTGAGCGGCGCGCGCAACTCAAACGTATAACCTTGTGTGAAAATGTTCGTAGACAAAGTCTTTTTTTGGTTATACGTTTATACGTTTGAGTTGCGCGCGCCGCTCAACGCGCTTACCTAAGACGAGCCGACCGCTGTTACGATTCGACCAGCAACGTGTCAACACCACCGTAACGCAATCATAGACATATTAACCTTTATTTTCTTTTATTTTGTTAATTGTTAATTATTCATGGTGGAACTGTATTGTATCATTGTTTGATTAAATAAAACGCAAATTTTTTTGTAGTACTTATTCCATTTTAATAAATAAATTTGGACTGGTTTCGTCCGCCTCAGAGGGACATTTTCAACTGAATATATTTAAACAGTATTTACCAAACAAAAACAAAAGAGGAGGATCGTAATAGTACCGACATAAAATTCATGTCTAAATAAAATACGGTTCTTGTCGGTTTACACTTTACAGGAAGCTAGCAGCAAACAAATTTTGAAAATAGCTGATATATTGGATTATTTGTTAGGTTAAGTTTTCATTCTTGAATTCATGAATTTTGCCAAATTCACCAATGAAAATTGAATAAATGTTCATATTGAATCTAATAAAATAGGAGCTTTAGTGTACGGTCATCTCTTTCAGATAAGAAAGCTCACGGCGAACTGTGCCACGATGAAATGTTTTATGTACAATTACATGTAACCCATTATTTATGGCATCATAAATTTTTTTATAGGTATAAGATGTTTTTTTAGGGGTATCATCATCAGGGGCGCGACAACCGATGTAGGTCCTGGCCCCCTCCAACAGCTCCTTCCACCTGTCCCTATCCAGTGTGGCCGCTTTCCAATTTGGTACCCCCAGAATATGGCAGTCACTGGCAGCTCCATCCAACCAGCGAATCTTTCGCCTCCCTCTTCTTCTACGTCCTATTGGATTGCTGGACATCACTCTCTTTGCCTGTTCATTGTCATTCATACGGTGCACATGACCTAGCCATCGCAGTCTCCCAATCTTAATTGATTGAACTGCGCTGCAATCTTCGTACACCCCGTAGAACTCAGCATTATATCTTCTCCTCCAATTGTTGCCATCCCTGATCGGTCCATATATATGGCGGAGAATTTTTCTTTCGAAGATGTTCAGGGCTCGTTTACTTCGCAGAGTTAATGTCCAGGTTTCCGATGCGTAGGTGAGCACTGATTTTACAAGTGTCTTGTAAAGAGTGCTTTTAGTTCGGCGAGATAGTTTGCGAGACTTAAAATGTCTTAACAGGCCACAGTAGCATTTATTCGCAGACGTTTTTTAGGGGTATAAAATGAAATAAAACACATAAAAATCGTAGTAATTGCCATAGTATTGATTAATCCGAAGGTGTTAAATCACACGATCTTGAAGGCCAATTCACAGGTCCATAACGCGAAATTATGCGCTCATCGAATGTTTCATTCAATAAATTGATTGTGTGGCATGTTGTGCCGTCTCGATGAAACTACAGCTCTTCCACGTTAATGCCATTCAATTGGGGAACGAAAAGGCCAGTAATCGTTTATCTATAGCTCTCCATTGCAGTGGCGAAGGGTGGAGGTAGGCTGTGCACACTAAACTTTATCGTAATACAATTTTATATAATATTATTATGGTGATGGTTATTTTTTAAAATTCAATTAAACCTTGCGAAACCAAGCCATAATAGATTTAATAATAGTCAAAAAATACTCGTCCATCATTAAAATATCTAAAATTAATAAATAAATTAAATCATACATAACTTTGGATATTTTATAGATCGAATAATATTTTTTACCTATTATAGTGTGGTTTAGGCACGGTAATTAATTGTAGTCTTAGTTCAATAAAAACAAATAATACGTATGACTAACAGAGTTTAATATGCACTACGTATTTATGGCGGATCTTAACAGCCTACCTCTACCCTTCGCTACTGCTCCATTGACTGTAACGTTCTGGTCGGCATCATTTATGAAGAAATATGGACCAATCATTCCACCAGTTCATAAATCACACCAAACAGTGACTTTTGTGGATGTAACGGCGTCTCAATAATGGCTTGCGGGTTTTCTTCACTCCAAATGCGGAAATTTTGCTTATTGACGTAGCCATTCAACCAAAAATGAGCCTCACCGCTGAACAAAATTTTGTGGTGAAAATGAACTGGACTGAACCACGATGTTCGCAATTTTCAAGCGTTGTTCTGGTGTAAGGCATGGTGAAATGGCAAACCAAACTGAGCACAAATCAGCTGTCAGCTGTCAAATTGGCTGTCGCTGGAAAAGTGTTGATAATTCGAAAAACAAACCTCTTAAAAAACACCTTTATTATGTAGGTATGTTTCCAAAATATATGATATGTTAATTAATATTAAATCTTCTGAATTATTGGTTGAATACAGTGTTGCCATCTTTTTAAAGTCGAATTATAGTACATAGCCCCAAAAATTATTGTATTTGGGGAAAAAATATAGTACGCGTTGTAATCTGTTGAAAATGTATAGGTTTTTGTTTCTCGATATATCTCTGAATATCGAAATTTTAGTACTTTTTACATACTTTTTCCGATATTTAAAATTATAGTATTTTGGGCGTACTATACCTGTTTTATATCGTGCATAGTACGCGGACCAAAATTATAGCACAAATACTATAATTGTATCGCTAGATTTCAAAGTCAGCCAAGTCCATAATAGATGAATAGGAGAAAAACACCTTTTTGTTTTCTCAAGTACACAGTCACAGGGGTGAAAATTATTTAGAGTACAGAATATTTCACATTCCGATAATGCAGAAATGTTAGAAAGTAGTAGTTCTTCAGCAATTCACAAAAAAGTCAAAAATACCAAAAGGTTGACTTGGCTGATTTTGAAATCTTGCGACACAATTATAGTAAGGTTCGCAACAATGGTTGAATAAAAAAAATACTGTACCTTAAATGGGAAGGTAGAGTGAATTTGTTACGTATATCATCTCTTCTAAGCCCAAAAGTTGGAGTGTCGACTGTCAAAACGATTGCTTTAAATCCTGCTTTTTCAGCTCTTTGTACTAGCTGTCTGGATAAGTCTCTGCAATGAATAATAGCACTCTTATTAATCTTGTACTACTGCTATCTACCAAACGTACAATAATTTCATACTTTCAATTGCATGTTTACTACGGCTACACACTCTCACGTAAGTGGAGTAATATATTAATATCAGTAATCGAAGTAATTTAAGTAATTTAGTTGAATACAGAGCTATTTTCTTGCCGATTTTCATTACATATCGTCGCTGTAGGATTGGTTTCTCGAATAGACCAAATGTCAAATGTTCAGGAGACAAGAAACAAATTATCCTATATTTAAATAGGTACATGGAGGTATTTAAATTGTTATTTTTACAGCATATGAATGCTGTATTCATTACAATGTAATTCAAATAGAAGGATGGTTCTGGTCCATTTAGATACAAAAATCATTCTGCATTAAAAGGTCGATTTCGACAAAAACGGATATTCGACAAACCAATCTATAGCGACGATATGGCAAGATACTTTTCATAATTAATTTCAGATATTAATAATTATGTAGTTGAGATCCTTACAACTGCTTGTATATCGTCGGTGTTTTGTAAAAAGGGCAAATCAACCATTTTGGCGAAATCGAGATTTTAATGAAAAACCAATATGTACCAATATGTAGCTTTTTTGTGTAAAAACGGCGAATTTGTATCTCCACAGTACTTAAAAACGATAACCGTGTGAAGCCCAAATTCCATTGGCAGATTGCGTCTGGCCCGATCGTCTGCCACGACTGTCAAACTATATTCTCTGTGGTTTTCAAGGATCGTGAGCGATCGGGACGAAAGTGGAAAATTTTCTATTATTCCGTCGTTCGATCCATTCATTATCAAGCGAAGATTGCCGAAAGCGTACGAAAATAGCCGAATATGCGCCTGCTCGCGAGTCATGCAAACGGTCGTTCATTTCATTCTACTGGTCGATTTCAACTGAACAACTACAAGATGGCGAAAACTCAAAAAATATAATATGGATTATCACCGAGGACACAGTCCTAGTCGAATTAATACACGCCAAAGATATAGTGTGGAACGTAAAAAACCCGTTTTATTCAATGGCGATCACGCTGTTCTTCAGTTAGCCAACTTTTGACCCAGTGTTTTCGTTTACGGCGAGTCCTGACCGCCTGAACCAGTTGAAATATAGCCATACTCGCTACAATAAATTAGTCTTTGGATTATTCGATTTTGATATTCGAATTACTCAATTGGTTTGGAGATTCAAGCTCGCCCAGTTATTCATGACGTAAAATAACAATAAGTATACAAACTTTCTATAAATGTCAAACGGCCACGTAAATTTTAACAGATGCTTGCTAGGTTTGACAGCTGACAGCTCAGTTTTTTTGACGTAAAATTGCGCGGGAATGCGTTCAGTGTAGCCACCAATCTAAGAAATATCTAGTTTTCGGTCAACCTATATTTATCAATCAAAAGCAAGGACAACGCGATTCGCGTGTAATTACAAATAGTGTAAAAACGTTGGCGACGACGGTTGACGTGGATCGTTGGATCGGGTTGGGTCTGCGCGTCTGCCAATGTAATTAAGCCATAACGAATAAAAAGCGAATGTGACATATTAGGCCTTTTAAAATATTATATTATATACACAGTATTCTTTCTAAGCTTTATTATAAAATTGTTAGACATTTATAAACATCCACAGTTAATTAATAAATAAACGTCAAAAGTTAAAAACCCTCCTCCTGTAAAATAGAATTTTGGTTAATTCGCCCTTTTTAGAAAACACAGATAAGGTTCATCGGAGATGCTTGATCGTAAAACATTTTTATTGATATTCATAATTGAAAATGTTTGTTCACAATTCGACTGTGTTTAAGAAAAAGGACGTAAAGTGCTTTTATTAAATATTAACAATGCATACAATTAAATACACGTTATATAAAAAGGAAGTAAGCTGCAATTGCCGAATTATTATTTAAATTAATTGAGATTAATTAAGTTTTAATTTAAGGAAAAAAGCATTTATCCTCAATTTTAATGATTTTTCTGTAATAACTTCTTTAATTATTATTCTATCTAAAATATATTTCACCAAATCATCAATCATCATGCACCCATTGTATGATCTGCCTATTTTTTTTAAAATATGAAACTAAAATCATTCAAAAAAACGTTTTTTTTGCCCCTCCTGTTAAATTTCTTCGGTGAGGGTTACGACCATTTTCCTAAACATGGTCGAATATTATGTAGGTTGATCCAAAACTAACCAAAATTTTTCGAGCAATTGTTCGAATTTGTCCAAATTAAGAGTGTTGTAAAATTTGCAGATATCTTTTCGACGGTGCAATTCATGCATTTTAAAATTTTAGTTTTAAAAACGCGTTAAAATGTAAAAAAAAGTAGACTTTTTTTCAGAAATACGATTAAAGCTCGGAAGCCCCACAGAAATACTCGGCTGGCCGTAGTTTACACAGACCTGCCAAAAATATAATAATTATAATTTCCTCTAGAATTTATTTTAGAATGGTGAAGGGCATATTATAATAACACAGTGACATGGGGTGGAGGTAGATTGTTAAGATCCGCCATAAATAGTGCACAATAAATTTTGTCTGTCATACCTATTTGTTTTCATTGAAATAAGACTACAATTTACAGATGGTGTTGGTTAGATTTTAAAATTCAATAATTAAACCCTGCGAAAGCAAGCCATAATAGATAATATTCAAAAAATACTCGTCTATCTATAAAATATGTAAAATTATGCTATTTTATAGATAGAATAATATGTTTTATTTATTATAGTTTGTTTTAGGTAGGGCTTAATGAATTGAACCAATAACGTATGTAATATGTATTCTTAACCCAACGAAAATAAATAAGTATGAGTGAAAAAGTGTGCACAATTCTGTCGTATTGCCCAAAATATGCCAAAACTATTATGGTTTGGTTTAGCCAGGGTTTAATTGATTTGTAAAAACTAACCAATGCCAGCTGTAAACTGTAGTCTTATTTCAATAAAAACAAATA
This sequence comes from Rhyacophila brunnea, assembly GCF_057557595.1. Classification (NCBI taxonomy): domain Eukaryota; kingdom Metazoa; phylum Arthropoda; class Insecta; order Trichoptera; family Rhyacophilidae; genus Rhyacophila; species Rhyacophila brunnea. The sequence continues at coordinate 7,735,651 of NW_028232904.1, read as the reverse complement.
CGTATGACTAACAAAGCTTAATGTGCACTATTTATGGCGGATTTAATAGTCTACCTCCACCCTTCGCTACTGTCGGGGCTTGAAATGGACCGAAGAGCAGCTCCATTTCGTGAAAGATTTAAAAATTGCGTTCCGGTTCGCGGATTATAAAGTAGATAATTTTATTATTATAAGGCTCACCTTTCCTTGTAGATGTAAAGTTGCATCCATTTTGTCGTGTCCGGAGCAGCCTTCGCCACTTCTTCAACGGTGCAATTAGACATGGTGCTAAGCATAAATATAGTCCCAAACCTTCCAGCAGCTAAAATAATTGTAATATCAAGATAAAGTCACATATAAAAATGTTTCTTGGTATAGTTACATTTAAACTTTACCGTTAACGTTAACATGTTAACGCGCGTGATTGAACGTGTAGTTAACCGAAAAAAAAAATCTTTTTTTTAAACGGTACATGTTCAAACACGCGCGTTATCATGATCTTACTCCCTATTTTAGTTTTAGTTTGTCAATTTATGGCTACGGCCGTATGTTGTAGCTTAACCACTGGGGAATGCCAAAAGAAATGGCGTATTTCAAAAAAACACTACCTTATTCTTAGGTCAATAATTATTATAAAGCAATCATTATTCGTAGAATGTTTATCATATTTGAATGGACAAAGACATAGCTTATAATCAGAATCTTTAGAATTATCTTCAAATGTGTTAATCTAGCCCATTTTTTGAATAATAAAATGCCTAATTCTTGTCAAATTTGGGATCACAGAGATTATCAATATAATTTTTTATCGTAAATATTTCACTATAATAATGTCGACATAAATTATACTGATGGTTTTATAAATGCTTTTAAAAATTAATAAATGTAAAAAATCTTAACACCACTTCACATAGACGTACTGAAATATGACAATATTCTAAAACATTAAAGCGGGAGGTTTAAAAGAATACTATTTTATGTAATAAAAATACTTTATGCAGTCATCAAATGTTTAAAATAAATATAAAGGATAATAAGACTTCAAAATTACATAAATAGATTATCTACAACGTTTAAGGAATGTCCAGGACCATGCATTGAAAATAGAATAAAGGCTCCATTTTGACCCACGCTGAGCACGTCCGCCCTTAAGTCTTTACTATCAGAAACAGCAATCTCGTATTAAATTCACATTGTTATTTATATTACAATATTGTTTACTCCATTAAACTTATGTATTTTCAAGATTGAACGTACATAATATTAACAATAAAAATTTCTTAAATAGTATAAATTATACTAGATTTATTTTTGACCGATTTTATCAATGTTATTTGTAAATATAAAAAAATTATATTAACTATGGAAAAAAATGCCAATCCCGGGATTGTCAAATTGTGATCCCGAAATCCCGGGATCAGAATTTTGGCTCGGGATTGGATTCCCTACTCAGGTGGTATGATGGTGTTCTCTTCCTCCGTATCCTTACCAAAGACTATATATATATATATATATATGGGCGTCCTCTGAATAGTATGCACAACTGTTACTTTTAAAGACCATCGTCTTGAAGGTAATTGACCTTCGGGGATGTGTTTAGACTAGATGTCGAAAAGATGATCGGGAAACAACAATAGCACATGTACACTTGAATGGATTTACTGGCAGCAATAGTGCGTATTTTAAACTATCGTGACAATGACTGTTTACACGTAAAAGAGCTGACTGTCTCTCCAACCTCATTCTTCAAGAGTAAGCGAGACGCCATGTTGTCATTTTATGGTGCTATTTGACAGGTAGTGAAAATCGGTTAACTTCAAAATGAGTACAGTTCTGCAGTGACGCCCCGTGGGGGTAGGCAGATTGAGCGTCGCTTGGGGGCGGCACTTACTCGAAGGGCGGCAAATCGAGGAGAATCATTTGGTATATATCTATAGAAATATGTAACTAAACTTAGTAATAACGGAAATATCTTTCCACCAGCTCACTGATTGGAAACAAAATGTATTAATTAACATAAAAGGTTTAAAAGGACTGTAATTTTAATGTCGGTTCTTGGGCGAATTATAGGTAGATATATACTTACCTAATTAATTTATCCAATTATTTTTGCCGGTCACTCGCGAGTTTTAAAAGGTGTATTTTTAAATGTATCTGAAACCGTGGACTTAGATATTGGAGTCATGAAAGGAAGATAAAAAATACTGTTTAAAAAAATGGGGCGGCATGTTGCCCCTGCCTAGGGGCGGAATTTTGTCTGGGGACGTCACCGCATTTCTGTATGGGTAAACATGTATTTTCCTGCAGTTGGCAAGATTGCGTGCATGAATCAAACAAGTTTTGAACTCTCGAGATTCGAGATGGAAAATCTCGAAAATTTCTTGAGAATCCCCGTTGGGAAATTCCCGAAACCCTACTCTACTTGCATCAATAGTGTGTATTTATTTTTAAACTGGCGATAATAACTGTTGTAAAGTGCTGACTGTCGCGCCAATCTCATTCTTAAAAAGTAAGCGAGACGCTATGTAATCATTCTATGGTACTACTATTTACGACAGGTATATTGAATGGTACTATTGAAAACCGGTTAACTCAAAATGAATCTGCGTGATGTAGTCCGTTTTTTACCGGCAGATTCACCACTATCGTTCCCCTACGCAGGCGCAGATATCGCACAGTTCAATTGTCACGTGAAAATTCACAAGCTTTTGAACCTTTTTGGTCCATGCATGCAATCTTGCAATTTGCACGGTAATTTACACGTGCATTTTTTGTTATGGCCGTAATAATACGTACTGTCATCAGTAAATCCATGCATGTGTCAACGTGTAAAAGTTAGGTTTGTTATTAATTACACACTCTGAAACTTGGGAGGTCAGAATATCGCATTATACACATGCACTTGTCCAGATGGCGCTGATTGACTGGCACGTAAAAACTCGCGCGCATTCCAGGTATATGTGAGCTCATTGAGCTGTCCACATGTAATCGCCACGTGTCACCTCTCGCGTGCGGTCGAGTTACAACAGGTGATCTCAATGAATTGTCCACATGCACTAGGGGTATATCGCAGCGAGACACGTGTCTTCGGGACTAGCTCTAAGAAACTATAATGCTAATTTAACATAATACTCTACCTCTGGCGGTAGCCACCTCTCCTTCGGGGTGGGCCATCTTCTGCATGGCTGTTGGAGCGATGCCGAAAGGAACTTTCACCTTACTGCCGAGGACCGTCGTGGATATGTCCACCTTTGACACATCCCGCATGCAACGTGGCCGGAGACGCAACCTTCGAATAAATCATCATTGCCTTCAAATCAGTATAGCTGTGATATCAAATAGGTAAGTCGTGAGAGTGACATTTTAACGTTTGAATTGCGATGGGTTCAAGAACGAGAAGGCCCGACTCACTGACTGACTTTGACTACCACGATAAAAAAATTATATATAAACCATAAATCACATCCTTTAAGGCGAAGTCTTCACTGAGTTTTTTTAAAGAGGCACCTAGCAGAAAAATACGAAGCTTGCAATTTGAGACATTTTTTTGATAATTTACAATTTCAACTGTATTAATGAATAAATATGTATCTGAAAACATAAAAAAGATAATTATTTTTATTTTAAGTCAAAGTCAATTGTAAAAAATGTAATAAAATGTGAATTTGTTGAATCGGACCGCACCCTATTATTACATATATTTTATGGTCATATTTATTATTAAAATTTAGTTTATTAAGTTTTCTAAGCATCACCTAAGAGATTTTTGACTAATTCATAGTTTTAATATTTTTTATATCTCTTTTAAAAAACATCGATTTTTATAAAAAATATAAATGTGTATAACTTGAAATCCTTTTTACGGTGTGGACACGGCATAATGCAACGCCGCACACTGATCAAATGCGACATTTTTAGTTTGAAAAAAACAGCTGGTGTCGCAAGCAACAAATTTCATTCGACATGGGGTGCTGTATAATTCCAAAATGTCACACAGTTTTTTGCAACAGTACATTAAGCTACATATTGTGTAATGGTCAATGACTTCGGGAATTGTCATCATTATTATTTTCAACGTTGTAATAACTAGCAAATCACTTAAACTATCGCACAATAGTCGCATCTACAGTCAGCATATGCTACACGCGTGACATCGAAATACAATAATGCAGAGAAGTTCAGAGGAGTTCGTGTCCGGAAACTTGTACGTATGCAGTTTGCCGTATCACACTTAACCGTGAAATTTTGTATCGGAACTATATAGTCGTATATTAAAGACTGTACAACCTCTTTGGGTCGTATAGTACTGACATAAAATTCATGTCTAAATAAAACACTGTCAGTTTACACTTTACAGGACGTCAGCAGCAAACAAATTTTGAAAATAACCAATATACTTACTGGATTATTTGTTAGGTTTTCATTCTTGATTTCATGAATTTTGACCTAATCAGATATGAAAATTGAATTAATGTTCATATTGAACCCAATAAAATTGGAGACCGTATAGTATACGGTCATGTCTTTCCGATAAGAAAGCTCGCGGTGAATTGTGCCATGATAAAATTTAATGTGTTACGTACAATTTTCATGTAACCGCAATCCTTGCAGATAGAACCAAAGATCTTTCGCCATATTTTATACTCAAAACACGTCCTGCTCAAAACCTGTTATTATGAAATAAATAAATCACCTAGAGAATGCCAATTTGTTTTCTTGCAGAGTTTGTTCAGTTGTCGCTCCACTTTTGTAGTAGTCACCAATGGACTTTGGCAATTTCATCAATGCAGCCTTTTCAAAATCACTAATACACACTAATTGATCCATTTTTAACAAAAAATATTACCTAAAAACTTAAGTAATAATAAAATTGATGTGTGAAGTAAAATCACCACATTACTGTTCTATCCGGCGTCTTAAACCTAACTGATTTGAAGCTGTTCGTTCATTACGTAACTTAATGATAATATTATCTTGTTTATAATATGTAGACATATATTTTAATTAATTCTCAAACTAATGGTTGTCTCAATAAAATCTATACAAACTTTAATTGAGTTTTAATGTAAATAAGACTTATTTTGGTTCTATACGTTTATCATGTATACAGCGGCAAACACATATTGAAAATAGCCTATATACTGGATTATTTGTTAGTTTAGGTTAGGTTAAGTTAGGTTAGATTAAGTTATCCTAACAAATAATCCAGTATATCGGCTATTTTCAAAATGTTTTTGCCGCTGTATCCAGGATAACCGACTTGTACCCTTAGTTTTAATAACATAAGGTTTATTTTCAATAAATTACATTATGTATCATGATAAACAGAACATAAAGAAACAGAACAGTGTCAAAATAGAACAGCCATGGGAAAAATAAAACATTCATTTTTGTCGTATCTATTTATTAATTAAATACTATTTATAAACTAAATATATATAATTAATATTTAATATAATATAATATAATCACTGCATGTTGGCCATTCGGCATAAAAACCTCAATTCAAACAAAACTCCACAGAATTATTAAACTCATTATTTCGTTGTACTTAGCATTTTGAACATATTATTATTATTATCCCGTTATTAGATTCCCGTTTAATTGAGGCTTTCCAGCGATGCATAAATTATATAATTTGATGTTTTTTTAAGTTTGTTATTAACTATATATACAACATAATATAGAGATACAGCGATTTCAATAATAAATATTATATTTTTCTCAAAAGTCATAGTAATATTATCGCTGTTCTGTTTTTTTCATGTTCTGTTTTGTCACCGTCCTGTTTATTCAATAAGCAATCACCCGCAGTGAGCTTCGGCGACTCTGCTATAAGGTTTTCTCGAGAGGTGACCTGCTTGGGGGTCGTTCTGGACAAGAAGCAGACCTTTTTGAAGCATGCTAAAGTAATTGTGGCTAAGGCCAACTCAGCCTATCAGAAGGTTGCTCGCCTGGCGATTGGCATTGGGGCCTAAAGCCTCGGGCCCTGAGAATCGCCTACGAGGCTATATTCATGGACATCGCTGGCTATGCCTCCAGCGTGTGGCACACCAAAGCCTCGCTGACAACCTGTGAAGAGGGCTCTGCTTAGCGGACAGAGGGCTGCTCTGATTGGCCTTAATAAGGCCTATAGGACCACATCTACGGATGCCCTGGCGGTCCTTGCGGGGGTCTTTCCCCTCGACTTGCACGTTCAAATTAGAGGATCGATCACTCTCCTTGTGAGGAGGATCAATACAACTCTCGCCGTGTCCCTCTTACACCGTCATCGAGAGTGGAGGGCGTGAGCTACAGAAAGACTGTATCTGAGCTGGTCTACAAGACCGCATACGCGGCATGACAGGCGAGATGGGTGGCCTCCCCTAAGGGCCGCCAGACTTTTCTATACTTCCCAGATGTCTCGATGAGACACATGACGAAGAGACTGATGCCGACCCACTGGACCAGTCAATTCATGACTGGCCATGGAAACTTTGCGGCCAAACTGCAGGAGTTTGGTTTGGCAAGACATGGGTCGGGTTGCTCATGTGGACACGACCAGCAGGACGCAGAGAACGTCCTGTGGGACTGTCCACTTATGGGCCCCGAACGAGCGGAGTTGTTTGCCCGGGTCCGACCCCATTCGGGTTCAATAGGACACGCGGACATGGTGGCAACCGAGGCCAATTTTGCGGCTTTTACTAAATTCGCCAGAGCGTACGGGGAGCGGGACACTCTCGACTCCCTTTTCGACTCTTCAAATTAAAGTCACTCTGATAGTTGCCATATAAATTAACATCATGCATTCACACTTCGGTGCAAGGTTGCATCACCAGTCCCGTGCGGCTCTGCTCGGGACAAAATAGGGGCTTAAATTCTTTGATCTGGCACACGTAAGGGTTACGTTAGGCCGCCGCGTATGACGTGGCTGCATATACATAACGGGTACGGAGTTTTACACACCATGTCGTCCTGTTTATTCATGGAACCGATAATTATTTTACCAAATCAGGATTTTTACCATGTAAAATCAGGATTTAGGAGCAAAAAGCGGACAACTTAAAAATGCATAGTTCAATATTTCTAATGTTTATTTCTATAATATCTATCATAAATGACACAACACAACCTACAAAACTCTTTAACTCTCAAAATAATACTGTCAAAGTATATGTTTTCCTGACACTATCCTATGTATACTTGGCTGGAGATTTTACTTCCTGAAGAGTTTCTTTCTGCTGCTTAATATATGTGTAAAGTACATCACATGAGTATATCATGTTGAATTGAACATGTAATTCAGATTTTATCAAATTAATAGAACATCTACTTCTTACATCTGACCATTTTTAATTCATCTGAGACAATACCCGTTCGGTATAGCAATGAAATGTTGGTACTTATACTTAAAATAAATGAAATTAACTTGAAAATATATTTTGGTTCTTGTCGATTTACAGGAAGCCAGCGGCAAAAAATTTTGAAAATAGCCGATATAATTAGGTAGGTACTGGATTATTTGTTAGGTTATGTTAGGTTTTCATTCTTGAATAATTCATGAATTTTGCCATAATCGGTTATGAAAATTAGCGCGGTTCCCGCCTGGCTGTATCTATATATTCAGTCTCTTTTTCCGGGAATAACTTGAATATATCTTAACCTTTACATATTGTTTGTATTATTTGTTGAATAATCGTGAATTTTGCTGTCCTGCACAGGACAATATACTTTCGCTTAAAAAGCGGGACGTCCCCTAAAAATCGGAACGTCTGGCAACGCTGGTGCCTACATATAATTCTATTATTTATTTTGACTATCTTTTAAGGGGGATGACATCAAAAATTGTGTTTTCATAGAGACATCTATTACCCGAATTACGAAGCATATACGAAAAATTATATTGGAATCTCATTCCAATACTGATGAACCTTCGAGGCATCTTAACTAGATGTCTCCGTATTATAAATTGATGAAAAAAAACTAAAAACCGGTGTTATAATAATTACAGTTGTTATTTAAACAATGGTATTATACTTACATTTATATAACATATTGCATATTATTTCAATCGAACTGTCTTCATATTTTTATAAAAATACTATAATGCAACAAAGAACTGTAAAATTTAACATCATACAGCGCATCTATTCTATACACAAGACTGCTTTTGGCCGCTATCTAGGGTAGGAAAGTATCCAAGTATTAGCACTTATTGTGTAGCATGTATAACAATTACAATAAATTAGTTGTAATTGTTACAATAAATGCTATGTTTTAACAGCCCCTCTCTTGACTGTGATAAATTTTAGAGTGAGATAGACAGTTTTGACAGTTCAGACGGCTCACTTATTGTAATTGTTACAATAAGTGTTAATATGTCGATACTTTCCTACCCTAGTTAGCTGCCGTAAAGGCCGAAAGCAGTCTTGTGTATAGAATAGATGCGCAGATCATTTACTGCGAAATAGAGCATTTCCACGAAACACACTCTCAAACAGCTGTGTTTGAGGTCTGACAGATTTGGAGGCCTGTTTGTAATGCTGCGATCGCATCGTTTGCTCATGGAAGACCATCACTCCTTTCAAAAGTTGCAATGTATTATATTATATCATTTGCCGCCCCTATGCTTATGGTAAAAGGTCACGACTAGGGAATCAAATCCCGATCCAAAAATCTTGATCCCGGGATTTCGGGATTACAATTTGACGATCCCGGGATCCCGGACTGGTCCCGGGATTGGCATTTTTTCCAATAGTTAATATTTAATTTTTATATAGGTACTCATACAAATAACGTTGATAAAATCAGTCAAAAATAAATCCAGTATAATTTATACTATTTAAGACATTTATGTTAAGACGGTACTTAAGTGAAACGGCAAATAATATTCAACTATAGGTGCGACGAAATTTTGAACCCGCTGGCAATCGGAGAGCGAACGTCGAGCTGTGAACACAACAATTTGTTTCGTGATGGCGACGGGGGTATTAATTCTTAAATCGTGTAAAGCTGACTAAAAAACGTTAACCATTTACTTGAAAAAGAAAACATGTTATTATAACACATTATTATTGTTGCTAATAGAACAATAAACAGAACATTAAATGGACGCATGTTGGATTTATATGACAAATCATATTTAGTTCGGCACGCGTCATTTGCACAATCCGCGCATCGCCTAGCCACGATCTTTTTAGACCATGCCTCAACTGAGGTACTTTCAATCTTGGAAATACATAATATTGTAATATAAATAATAATGTGAAAGTAAAACAGTTTTATTTATTTATTTATGAAAAGATAACAAATACAAGTACAATGTTGTGTTGAAAATAAATACATTATAAAAAATTTAAGATTTAAGTCATTTTGTTATTATTTTAAAAGGAGAGATAGTAAATAACGTTTTTATTAATGACAAATGCATTAACTTCCCGGATGTTATGCTTTTTACGAGCGTCGTCAACAAGTGAGTGTTTATATTATTATAATATTTTTAAAGCTTTGTAAATTATTAATAATATTAAAATAATTATTTTGTGAGTATGTAAGTATGTGCCGCCGAAGAATAATAATTCCGATAGAATGATAGATAATAAAATATTGTATTATTTATTTCATTATGAATCGTGAGCGAGTGAATAAGAGTCGAGAAAGGACAACAATTATAATAAGAATAACAATAACGCTTCTTCTGCCCTTTGCGCCTATACCAATAAAAAATACTATATGCGAAGAGCTGTTGCGCGGGACGTGATGTGTGATCTCTGGCGAGAATACGTCGCTTAAGCACTTTGGCCACGAGCGCCCCGATCCGCTTGTTTTGATGGGCTTTGTCGCGAAAATGTTTTTATTCCTAATTTCTAATATAATTATATTATAAAAAGTATGTTATATTTTCGTTTTTACTTTATTTTCCATAAAAGTTGATAAAAAAATCAATCCCGAAAGCTTCGGGATTATGATTACCAATCCCGGGATTCATATGTACCGAAAATAGTTCGGGATCCCGGGATCTCGGGATTGGAATCGCTAGTCACGACGTGTTGCTACACAATTATGATCCGCGAGACGTCACCGCTCTTATGCGGTTTTAAGATAAATCTCAAAAATACATGCAAGTAAATTAACATTTTGCTCCTAGCCGTAGCATTCGTGGAGTTACTGCCAAAAGTTGGTAAGTCTCGAAATCATGTTATCGAGTAATAATCGCAATTTGAAGTTTGACAATATGCCCTCTAAAATCAGGCATTATGGTGATTTCTTTGTGCTTTATGTGCATATTCTATATATCGGATAAGCTTGATTTATTTTACTAGCATACCTACATCATCATCATCAGCCTGAATCTATCCACTGCTGGATGAAGGCCTCTTCAAGCTGCTTCCACTTCTCTTGGTCCTGTGCATTGCGTTGCCACGTACTTCCGCAGAACTTTATCATTTCATCGATCCAGCGGCCTCTAGGCCTACCTTGAGGACGTTTTATACTTCTTGGATACCACTGGATGACTAGATTTGTCCAACGATTGTCTCTTCTTCGAGCTATGTGTCCAGCCCATCTCCATTTAAGGCTTTTAATAAACTCTATTACATCGCAAACCCTTGTCTACCTTGTATACCTACATATTTATATATACCTAATCATTGACAGGAATGCAGGTTATATTTTCAGATTTTTACGAGTAATTTTAAACCCAACCAATTAGGTCGTTTCAATGGATCAAATAGGTAACTACACATTGAAAAAACGGTAAATGTGCCGCAGAGGTGGACATGAGATTTTACAGCTTTCTATTTAGACCAAACCAAACCTAACCTAATCTAACCTACCCCAACCTAATATTACCTCATATAATCTTAGTTTGTGATAATGGTGTATAATGTATGAAAATTTCAAATTTTCAATTAACGATTATTGGATCTAAAAACCGATGCGCCGACAGAAAAAGGTATTTATTATAATTGTCTACAGGGAATAAACTGTTTTCGTAAAAAAAAAATGTAAAAGCTCGTGTCCACCTCTGCGGCACAATAACCGAAAAAACAGCATCCATTTTATGAGAAGTCCGTGATATTATGTTTGATAAGAAAACTAATAATTATGTTTTAATTCAGGGGGGCAAACTTTTTGGATGGAGGGCCAAATTCAAGAATTCAAAATGAGCGGCGGGCCGCAAGTAAAATACCAATTTTAGATATATACTATTTATTATCACGAAAAATAAACATTACAAAAAAATTAATGAGAAGAATCAAACTGTTGTACATTTTTTAACATTTTTTTAAATTCATGTGTTAATTTTGTAGTCAATATTCTCAAAACTGCTTGTAAATGGACATCGGAGATATTTCGTATGATCGTAAAGAATTTTTATTGAGGTTCATGATCGAAAATGTTTGTTCACATATTATATATATATATAGGTTGATCCAAAAATAACGAACATTTTTCTTGCATAATCTTTAAGTTGATCGAATTTGTCGGAATTAAGGGCATTGTAAAATTTGGAGATTTTTTCACGACGATGCAATTTTCTTAAATCAGTGTCACACTGCAGATCAATAATCTTAAGTTGTAGCTTTGTCGGTACACTATCAATATCTCATAGAAAATGGATCGCGTACTATTGCTAAACTTGTCTCAATTTTTCGGAAGTCACCAAATCTTTGTGAAAAATCGTCATTCAGAGCTTTAATAATTTTACCATATTCTTCAGATTTATATTCTGGTATATTCAGCAACTTCAAGATTGGAAAGTGGTCCACGCTGTTATTCGATATTTGTCGAAGGAATAATTTGAGTTTTAATTGAAATCCATTCAAACTTTTTATCATATCATGGGCATATATTTTTTTCCTTGCAACGCGGAGTTAAAAGTATTTAAATGTGTCACGATGTTCAACGTAGAAAATAGTGGTTACTGAGATAATAAATTAAGACGTACTGAGATAATAAATTTACGAAACAACAAATTCTTCAAATTTTAATCTATTGTCAATATTTTTTTTAAAAATTATAAAAAAGTTATTCGTAATCAGAAGTACAATTAATGATGGCGGGCCGCAAAAAAATACCCGGCGGGCCGCAGTTTGCCCACCCCTGTTTTACTTTATACTATTGTTGAGATAAGACTTTAAGTTCTTTCATAGAAATAATATGGTAATGTCATTATTATTCAGACACAATTTTTTTTTCATACAGATAACGATAACAGTGTTATTATTGTTTATAATGTTTTGAAAATAATATAATCACTTATCACTCTTATCACCTTATCAGTGACATTTGTCTTCAAAGCACAACAAACGCACACTTTGACAAAGCTTACAACGAGTTACAAAAACTTATACGGATGAGAATAATTATTAAAGATGTTCTGGTGATTTCATGTGTAAAATTTCTCACTCAATGGTTTGTGGCACAATGATTTGAGTTACCCCATTTCCACCTGTCATATTATATATGCAGCCACGATTTGCAGTGACGTCCCTAGACAAAATGCCGCCCCTAAGCAGTCCAAAATGCCGCCACTTTTTTTATACTTAGAGTATTTTTATCATCCTTTCATGACTCCAATATCTAAGAAATGTGTTGTATGAATACATTACTAACAATACCATTAATTAATCTAATTTAAATGCCATTTCTGCTTCAATAGACAATATTGCGAATCTACGATTTCAGATAGGTACATTTAAAAATACGTCTGACATCTTCCAAAACGAGTAACTAGCAAACATATTTGGATAAATTTTAAATTAATGTACGTATGACCTACCTAATGTAAGTATAACCTACAATTCAAATATTATTTGCAAATCTACACGTGTCATTGCTGTTCACTAAGGACACAGTGATGCCAACCGTACTATAATTATAGTACAATACTATAATTTTAATTCCGCGAAAAATGTAAAATACTATAATTTTACGCCAAATATACCAAAATACTATAATTTTAAAGGATTCAAGATAAAAATGTTCCTGTACTATATATTTTTCCGAAATACTATATTTTTTACGTCTTTGTACTATAATCAGCATAGAAAAAGATGGCAACACTGTAAGGACGTGACGTCCAAGGACAACGGAAGTAAACAAGACATCGCGAACCCGACAAAAAAAATTAAGTCCTTTTAAAACTTTTTAGTAATAATTAATACATTTTGTTTCCAACCGGTGAGCTGATTTTTTTAATGGAAATATATTTCCGTTATTACTAAGTATAGGTATTTCTATATATAAATAACGATTCTCCTCGATTTGCCGCCCTTCGGGTAAGTGCCGCCCCCATGCGATGCTCAATCTGCCTACCCCCACGGGACGTCACTGGCGATTTGTCCACGGTATCCTTCCATGACACTATAAACGTGCCTGAATTAAAAATATTTAAATGCCATACTTTCCTGTCCTGAGACGAAGCCGCACGGGACTGATGTCACAACCGTGCACCGTGGTGCTTAAAGGAGTTTATACTTGAAAAACATTACGAGCACATCACGTAAACTCACAATGAGTTTGCTACATGGGCAAAGTGTGCAATGTTGTTATACTTGGTATTAAAATGGTGTTAATCTAATAATATGTACTTCCATCCCGTTGCAGATTTTGATTCGAAAACGAATAGTGTCCTGTTAGCAAAATCTACAAAATGTATAGAAATCGTATCGCCTTGCTGGTGAAAAACAATTCATGAGGAAGCAAACTATCCATCTAATGACGCTGGATGCGTCCTTTAAGACCTGGCAGAAAAAGTGGGACGCCTCCACCAAAGGCAGGCACACATTTTTTTTTCCAAATATCAAATGGTGAATGGAGATAACCGCTTTGACTCCAAATCATTACACCAATCAATTCTTGACTGGATATGGTGGCTTCACTGGCAGGCTCTTGGTCTTGTTACCCGTACAACATGTCCATGTGGCGGTGAAATACAGGATGCAAACCACATCCTCTGGGAATGTCCTGAAATGAGTACGGAAAGAGAAGAGCTGCTCAAGTCAGTTCAACCAGCTGTAGGGCCCATCGGACTGTCCGACTTGGGCGCCACAAAGGCCAATTTTATTGCGTTTAGAAAATTTGCGGCATCATACTGCCAACATGAAGATCTCTTCACTTAGAGTGTTCGGCAGTTTTGTATTAGTTTTAATTTGTTACTTACTACAATATTTAATATTGCCTCTACGTGCTCATCTCTTCCGTGGGTAGGTACCTAAACTAGTCATGTAAATTCAGTCAAAACACATTTGAGTGTATGGCGACCTTAGTCTTGGGTAACTGCTGCTGAGACATTCCCAGTCATAAAAAAAAATTATGCTTCACACCAACTGATACGCCCGATTAAGACCGGGTGTGGTGCGGGGCAGGTGTGGTTTGGTGGGCCATTAGCTTCATTGTGGACCAAAGAAGTGGAGACAAAGAATGAACTAGAGGAAACCTTCGTCCATCGACTCCGGCGATAAAATAATTAAAAAATATGTATCTTTTATAATGACTTAGTTTTATTCTTTTCATAAATACCTAATACAATGTTTTATGTATAAAATTATTACAAGGTATATTAGTTTTTTTTACACAGCTGTTTAAAATCGCACCTAGACTCTTCCCATTAATAATTAATATTTATAAACATAGCCTAGTGAATTTTATCAATACCTACAATCATAGGTTTACTCAGAAAAAAAAACCGTTAAAATTGCGATATTTTTCACAATTAATAATTACATTATGTTTAAATAAACAATAATAAAACTTAAAGACCTGTTTTTATCATAGATAAGATACACAGTCTTTAATGCCCCTGATCCACTGTTATGCAAATGCCAATCTAAATAAAAGGCTTCACAGTAAAAACAAGATGGCGATCATTTTAGCATACCATAGACTGCAGAGGTTCCAACTTTTCAAAGTCAGGGGCATAAATGAACATCTTGACAATTTAAAATATCAAAACATCAGCAGAATTTCCATTATAAAAATTTAAAATATAACAGTACATAAGACTCCCAGCAATAAAATGCTTCAATTTATAATAGGTAGGTAATTTTATTACTATCAAAAGCTAACAGCTTAAAACAATAATAAATTGATCTAATGAGTTATAAAGCGTTTTAAAAAAATAATCAACGCTTCTTTTTATTACCTCAATTAGATTCAAAGGCATCTCTTGACATAACGAAAAAAGAAAAGCTAAATTTAAATGATGAAAATTTTACTCATTTGAAATAATATTTTTTTTCTTATAAATATACGTCATATACTTTAGAGGTATTGAGTGAAGATCAATAATAAAATAAACAAAATAATAAAAAAAAAAGTTCCGTTTAAACTTCACAGAAATGTAACAGTTCAGTATCCGGTGTTCTTCATAGATATGTTAAGTAGGGCAGTGATATTAACGACATCCAGTGATGGAATTACGAAACAATCAAGTGTTTCAATTAATCAATAATTATATAGGTAGGTATATTATAAAAAAAACTTTTGAAAGTTAATTTTCAAGGTATTAAATAGCATGTTTCGAATTTATATCACTAGATGTCACCAGAAACGCCTACGATGGCCGAGTGGCTTACGCATCTTATGTCACTGGTTCTGGTTGAATGCTGAGTCTGGCAAATACACATATTGTTTTTCAATTTGTGTTCCGAGTCAGAGTATGGACCTAATTGGTTGAGCAAGTGACTAACATCCGTTTCTCGGACAAAAATAAAGCTGTTAATACAAACCTCTACTCTGTGGAGGCCCATATAATCATATTAGGATCAGAAATGGTCATAAGAAAAGAAGATGTCGCTAGTCACTATACTCCCCCTTAATAATTCTATTGTCATCTATCACTGTAAGCGAACGAACAATATTTATACAATAAAAGCCAGTTATTAATACGATATTTTTCTATTGTATAAAAGTCTATTAATACATTCTCCATTCTGTGTAGGCCGATATGCTTCACTCCGAATCGAACATGGTATTTCTTTATAAATCACTTTACACATTCATTCGAACGACTTTGACAAAATTGAGACATCATGCATAATATATAGATCAAGCAACCATGTCAGGAAACTGGATGACCTCTTCCCAACTACGCTCAACCGAACTAACTAGAAATCATGTGCACTTCCATTCACAACCAAGATCTTTAGAAGTTTATCTTGGGACACTCCGAGCACAACTTTGACTGGGTGCTACTCATTCGTTAAGCCGCTGTATGTGCCAGCTAGACATGACGGGAGTAGAGTATGTGTATATAATTCACCAATGGTGCTTAGTTAAAATCTATAATATGCTGAATGTATTCGTAAGACATTTGTTAGGCGTACCTACATATTATTATCATCCAATTTTTTATCACTAAAATGAACATTAAAAACAAAGCATAAGGCATAAAATGCGGATACTGATCAATCACTGAGACGTGTAAACGGACCCTTATACAAGAATTAATAAAATAAAACTACTATATAATATTATAATACATACCCTGTTACATAAGTAATGGCATATTTCATATAATAATATACATTTGAGTCAAAAATGTCTTATCTTGTAACACAATAGAAATTAATAGTTTGATTGTAATCGTGGTGACTTAAAGATGCCGAAAGTCGAGACTCAAAACGTAATCAATTAATTGAATCCTCGATTATCCGAACCATCCTAATCCTCGTAAGGTCCAGATAATCGACGTTCTACTGTAATTTGCTCTTAATGTGTGTCAACAGTAATCAAATTGTTTTGTTACAAAGATTAATAATAGAGGTACTGAGGATTGAATGAATACAAGTGTGCTGTGTCTGGAAATTTTTAGGTATACAGTTAGCCGTATCACAGTTTAAAGTGAGATATTGTATCGGAAATAGATGGCTGTATAGTATTGAGATCAAATTGTCTAAATATAACACTTAAAAAACCAGAATACAAGAAAAAGACAGAAGAAAATATGTAAGTAAGTAGATTAGAAATATAATCATACCGTATAATTTATATAAAATTTTAAGTATCAAATTGTACCTCGTATCGAATTATAATATCAACATTATTATCTGATATTCAATACCAATCAATATCAAAATAATTGAATGTAATAAAATTGGAACATTCCTGTCCGCAATGAACAATGCGTAATTTTTTGATCACAATGCTATATGGTCATCTCTTTTCAGTAAGACAGGTTATGCTGAACTGTGCTACAGTGGAATGTAATACATACAATTTACATGTAACCCAAGTGCGCAAATCAGCAGAGTTTTGTAAATGACGAATTGTTTTTAGTGTTTGAAGGAGAAATAATTCAAGCTAAAACATTCAAATTATATACAATTTATTGCTATATTAATAATGCTCCAACGTTGGGAATAAAAAGTAGTTATATGTTTTCATGTAAAATGTTTAAATCCATTAATAGATTATGTTGCTGATGTGACATATACTACTAATCCATGTGTAATTATAATATATCACTTGTACGTGTTTAATCCTCAGTATCTCATTGTTATTATAGCAAACAAATAAAATTGAAATGAAAGAAAACTGCATTGCTATAGGTCCTAAAGAGGTAAAATGTTTTGGAGTTAACGCATTTTGTAACTACATAGTGAGTTAAAATACAAAAATAATTTTTACATCTGTGAGTGAAACAAACAACACAAATTTAATACACTATTATTTCAAAGATAGTAGATATTCTAATGTAATATGTACAAAATGTTAAAAGTGAATAAAGCACATTATAACGTGAATCACTCCGTACGGTTCCTATAAATTGACATACCTAAGACGTTTGTGGGAAGAAGAAGAAGAAGAATGAGGTACTTGTTAATTATACAGGCTCCAAACAGATTTTTACAATCTTTTTATATTGATTTTTGTAATTATTGAGGAACTGTTTTTAAGAATTGTATATAAGGCATATCAATATATTTACAATTTTACTTAGGCCCCTTTTCTATACAGCTCTTCAATTATTACAATACCTATTGAGTATTTTGAATCAAAAAATGGACTTATGTGATACCACATGCTAACTTTTCTCTTTTCCTATTCCTTGAATGTGGATTTAACAAATGGGTAATAACCAACGCCGGGTTTAGGGATGCCTGATGCACGTGAATGATTTTGATACGCCCCACGATAAAAAATTTAAATAAAAACCATAAATTCCAACCACCAATGTACCTAGTAAAAATATCGATGTAGGTATGTATTTCTTTCCTAGAACTACATCCTGTAACTAAAAATAGTTATTATTAACATTTTTCTATGCCTCACAATATTACTATGGCAGTATCTGACAGGCCGCAGATTTTTAACGACACACGTAAGAATGTAGAGCGAAGCTCTTACTATAATCGCTGTAATACTAATAATTATTCAAATAGATGTCACTGTGTGTTTAATTTTTTAGATTATGCAAATCAATCGACAGTGGCTAATAATTTTAGTTTAATGTCGGATGAGATAACTCGCGAAATTTATATATGCCGTCTGTCGATCACGGACTCATAGAGCGAGATAACTCGCTGAAGGCATAGAACAGGTTAAGACGACACGTAATAATATTAGTGGTTTAACTTTAGTTGCAGGGATTTTGTTATGCTTTGGGTAATATTTTTTACAAAATTTGTGAAGAATACGCCAATCATCCCGCCCACGCATTCCATTGTGATGCTTTGTTTAAAATTGTTTCAGTAATGTTTTAATACGCGATGTAAATTTTCATTGTTTAAGTGACCACGTTGCGCACGTAACCAACTTTAAAAATAGTCCCTTACAAAAATGACCTAAAATCATTAGGTTACATTGGTTTCCCGTATAATCAACAAGTGCCGTGCGTGATTTTTTGTGCAAAATTTCGATTGTCCTATCATAATGCTTCACTATGAAGTAAAAATATATTATACTAAAATCTGCACACACGATATATTTTTACTTCACAGTAAATTTATGACTAGTTTTCGTCAAGAAGTCATAGTAGGTAATAGAAACATGGTTTTTTAAATACGTCATACCTAATGTATAGTGTATTCAATCTACATAAGAAAATGTATTTTTAAAGGGTATACTCAAATCTAATAGTTGCGTTAAGAATTGTATTAAATTACATACAAAATAAAAAGAAAATCAACGATATTAATTTATTGAACTTTCATACAAGAGTTTTTGCGTGTTGATATTGGTTTAAAAGTTGGTAAGTCAAAAGGGTGTACATAAGGCGAAGTCTTTACCTACTAGAGAAGCTTGCAATTTGGGACATTTCTTTGATAATTCACAATTTCAATTGTATTACTAAATATGTATCTGAAAACATTAGTTGAAAATATAAATTATCAAAAAAATGTCTCAAATTGCAAGCTTCATATTTTTCCGCTAGTTGCCTCTGGTAGGTAAAGATTTCACCAGGACATTCTGCAAATTTACAGAACGGCAAAATAAAACAATTACACCCACAATAGCCAAGCGGTAACATTACTTGACTAAAATGACTTAGTGTCGTGCGTCCCAGTTTCGAATCCCAGGTCTGGAAAAATTCACATGTTGTTTTTCAAAGTGTATTTTGAGTCAAAGTATGGACCTAATAGGTCGACCAAGTGGCTAACATCCATTTCTCGTTAAAACAAAATTCTGTTAATAGAACCTCCACAATGCGAAGGATCATTTGATTCCCTCAGAATCGAACATGGCAATATAACATGTCATTTCTCACTAAATACTCGACCAAAAAAATGTAATATCTTTTACGCCCTTTTGGCTTTAGATTCTACTGGCAGTGTAAGTGCTGCTTATTTAGATGTTGTCATCGTTACTTTAAAATGATACTAATAGCTCCTGTATACGTGCATGGATTTACTCGCACCAATAGTATGTATTTTAAACTATCACGATAATAACGGTTTACACGTAAAAGTGCTGACTGTCTCGCCAATCTCATTCTTAAGGGAGACGCGATGTTGTCATTTTATGGTACTCATAAACCTCAAAATGAGTCTGTTCGCGGTATAGTTTATTTTTTTCCGGCAGGTTTGCCACTATCGTTCTACAGCACAGGCGCAGATATAGAACAAATCCCAACTGTCAACAAACTAAACTTTTTTGATTCATGCATGTAATCTTGCACCTTGCAGGATAATACATGTTTACACATGCATTTTCTTGTTATGGCCGCGATAATACATACTGTCAGGAGTAAATCCATGCACGTGTAAACAAGGTATAACGCCATTCCATAACGATTTCATCGTGGCTGCAGTACGAATTAACCTTTTCTATGCCTCCCGATATTACCGGCAAGGAACCAGCCGAGTTTGCTTCTGAGGTATATTCGATTCATATTATATTCAAATTAAAATAAATATCATAGTATAAAGACTCAAATTAAGTAGAGCACTTTAGCGAAATAAAGTCTCATTGGCTGCATACCGCTCCATACCAATTAGTTGACACCTCATTGGCTCGATGCCGCTGAATACCAATAGGTTGATTGACGAACGGTCCTGAGTGTTTGTACAAAATGTCAGATATTATATACGTGTCAAACACATGTGTATTTAGCAGTGGCAAAGGGTGGAGGTAAGCTGTTAAAATTCGACATAAATAATGCACACCAAACTTTGTCAGCCAAACGTATTTGTTTTCATTGAACTAAAACTACAATTACTACTATACTTTTTAAAATTCAATTAAGCCCTGCCTAATCCAAGCCATAGTAAATAATAGTCAAAAAATATTCGTTTATCCATAAAATATCTAAAATTATGAAATTAAACCATACATAATAACCTACGTATAAGGCCATATTATATACGGACTTTTACATAAGAGGTGTCGAGATATAAGAATATATTTTACCGATTATGGTTTGGTTAGGCAGGGTTTAATTGAATTTTAAAAACTAACCAGCACCATCTGCAAATTATATGCTTATTTTAATGAAAACAAATAAGTATCAATGTCAAAAAGTTTAGTGTGCACTATTTATGTCGAATATTAATAATATCCTACCTCCACCTCTCACTACTGGTACACAGGCACCATATTATTATTTATTCATAGAAACACACCATAAAAAGGTCACTGTCAAGTGTTAAATTGAAAGAATTGACAGGGTCTTTATAATTCATGGGTGTTACTTTATAACACCCACGGTGGCCGCACGGCTTCAGCGTCGGACCATAACGCCGTGGGTCCCAGGTTCGAATCCGAGTCTGGCAAATACACATATTGTTTTTCAATTTGTGTGTGAGTTAGGGTATGGACCTAATAGGTTGAGCAAGTGGCTGACATCCATTTCTCGTAAAAAACAAAATCGGTTAATACAAACCTCTACTCTGTGGAGGCCCATATGATCCTATTAGGATCGGACATGGTCGAATTATAATTCATCTATTTTTAACAAATTTCATACAGGGCATTATAATTATACAATCTGTAGCGCAATTCGCAGTACAAAAAAGACAGCACAAGTTACGAATTATTTTATTTTGTAACAATTATTTTCTCCAGTAAAATTGTACTTTAAATATAAAGTGTCTTTATAAAAAGGCTATGTATTATATTAAAAAATGTAGCATTGGTAGAAAGGTATATCAATGGAGGGATATTTGCTTATTTCGTACTTTATAATATTTTTACAAGTCCGTGATATTTCATAAAATACGTAATTTCTTTGAAATTCGTTTTCAATTTTTTAAAAGAGAAATCTGGAGGGGTCAGGGGTGGTTGAGTTTTCTGCCATCTTAGATCTCACTCCCGTCATCGAGTGCTTTTCAAATACCACGATTATTGCAGTTTACAGAAGAAAAAAAAAAACTTTTTAAAATTAAAAACAATTATATTAAAATAATAAAAAAAAATTGTACAAAAATAACATGGTGTATTTCAGAAATGCGACGTTTTCTTAACAACTAAATGGCGGGTGCAACAAAAGCGAGAAAAGATCTTATGGCAACCGATTCTATTGCTTGTGTATTGCAACAATACTTCCGTTATTCCTTGACAAAAATTAATACATACTTCCCAGTGTTGCACGACATTATTCAGAAGTAGTAATTGAAAATAATATATATTACTTGCCACGTTTTGGTAAATTCTCTTTTTTACCCAATACAAACAAGGTAAGTAATTTTTAAACTCCTCCGAGGATTTACAACACACCTACAATAAAATGTCACGGTGACATCGAAAACATCATACTGCACAATGTACGCGTAATACATCCCAACTGTCGTTTGTAAAATTGTATAGACTGAACTAAAATTAGGCAAAGATTTACATTAAAATTTTTAAAAATTATACTGTATTTATTACTGTATTTTAAGAAATCTATAATCTAATAATATATCTTTTAAAAAAATTAAGTCACCTTGGTTGTCAACTAACTTACTACATATTATATTATAACTTAAAAAAATGGGTTCGGTTTACCAAATTACGTTTTGATATTTCAGTACTGTGATGGCAGACGGTTATAACTGCTATTTTTCACTTTTTTAGTTTTATTCCAAATAATTCCTATGTTCCAAATTGTACATTTTTTGACGTGGAAAAATATTAGAGCTGCAACTTTATAGGTCACAAAGTAACGTTAAAAGATATCTGCATCAGACCAGATGTGAAAAAAAGTTGATACGGCAAAAAGATACATGAGGCATCTAATTACAAAAAGCGACAAGTCCACAATTCAATATTTTCGGGACACAACGTTTTTATGTTTCAAGCTTCAATTATTTGTTTTAACGTGCGATTATTTTTTCCGTTGTATTCTATGTCGAAATGTATTAAATATAGGCAAAATAAAATTGGACATAGCACTATTTGTACCTCACTTTTTAATTTACTCCGCATAAGGCACATATTTCCGTGGCACTGTCATGAGTTTACCAGATGCTACAGCATGGGAGACGCCCTTTTCAATATTGAACGTTCCCTTATTGGTTGACTTAAACACGCGCGAAATCAACCAAGCTTTAAATAATACGAAACACGGACTTGGCGCTTTTTGTAATAAATCGAGACTTAAAATATTTTTTTTCGTAGGGTTATGTCGCTTTTTGGAATTTATAGATCAATGCATATTGTGTAAAATTATACACAAAATACGTGCGTATTTTTTTCTCGATTTTGACCAAATATGGACTTATCGCTTTTTGGAATTAGACGCCTCACATCTGCTTAAAATGCAAGATAAATAAAACTTCAATCTTTTTAGGATGCTAATTCCGCTTATTTTGATATAACATCCTTCTAATAAACTAATTCTTGTCAGACTGATTTCAAAACTTTGTTTTTGCTCTCCTGTAAAATTGTGTAAATAGCAGTTATAACCGTTTGCCGTCACAGTACCGATTTATTTGTTCAAATATATTATAAAACATACAGTTGGTCCCTCGACTCTCATACCTTCTACTTTCGTACAATTTGCTATTTCGTTACCTTACTTTGAAAAGGTTCTAACTGACATTTCGGCCTAAAATGACTTTTTGGTGTGAAAAGGTTCCATTAACCATATTCTATCATATTTACGTTCATTTCAGAGTCATCCATTGTCAAATATGGGAATTAGCAGTATGCCGGAGTTCTATCTACATGTCTCTTTATATTCAAAATATGACCATTCCAAATTTCAAATGCTCATAGAAACATGGTCAAGTGCAATTAGAATCTTTTCAAAGTAAGGAAACAATATGTAAAAGGTAATTTGATTGTTAGTTACAATTTTTTTACCATAGTGGAAGAATGTGATCCCAATGAAAAGCATATATCTCAAATATGTCAGGCAATTGATATGCACACATTTTGTCATCAAGGGAAGAAAAAAAGGGTGGTATTCAACTATCTCTTTATAAGTATTGTACCTATAATATAATGTTTTCATTTACTATTTACGGAAGTCGAAGACAAGTCTGTATGTTATTTTATAAATATATGTGATTCGTAAATTGTAAATTTTTCAAACGTCCATATCTCTGAAAGTAAAAAATGTGGAATGGGTCAGTTTACTGCCAAGGTGACAAATTTAGTAAATGTTATGTCAATATTCTTTGTATTATTTAAAAAAGGTTCTACAAATTCCTGAGTAATAACTAGATACTGTTTGTTTCGATAATGATTAAAGTCAGCGTTTCCCATAATATAATGAGGTGAATGCGAAACATGGACACTAAAAGAAACTTTAAAAAACGGCCACTGCAAACATTCAAAATATGGATTTACAGCTTCAGTTATCATACTTTGATAGTCACCGATCCAGAGGTACTTTAATATAATACAAACGGGCATCAGTGGCAAGATTGGCGGTAGGTTAGGAAACACCACTCATAGATGTGAGACCGAAAGGAAGGAAGATGGCGACCACACTGTCCAGAAACCATGAATACGTGAAATATGAATAACACGCCTCCGTTCCAATTTTTTGTAGGTTATAAACTTTTGTATGTCGTATTTATGCTCCAATGGCCAGCACAGAACAGAAGATTAAGTGTCGACAGCTTCCAATACCTTCACAAGAAGAGCTTACTGTCCAAATGGGAGTAGCTGGAGTAACTGACGACTTCAACATGAATGTCTCTCGACCGATAGCTACATATGATATCGGTGATAACAAGAATGTCGCTGGTTCAACGGCTGCTTTACGGTATTGAATCAAAGTCTCAAACCCGACCGTATACTGAGTTTCAAAAATGAATACTTACGGTGAATATAATGATAACAGAAAGTGCAGCCTGTTATCGGATCCAAAAGATATGTCATCGGACGTAATTCAGCCATGCTAGGCTATCTTCCATTTTACAGACTGGCGAATGATATGATATTTTCATTGTTATATTCCTGTTGAAGTGGAGATGTCGTAAAAACATATATTTTGCGTGAAGTATAATATAATGATGGGAAACCCTGACGAAAATCAAACACTTAAACACACTGCTGAATTATCAACATTAAATTTATTATACTGAAATTTAGTACACTAATATTTTACAATCATATTTGCATTACAGCAGTGTTTGACGTATATACTCTGAAAGATGACATTTTATACTTAGAGTACCTTTACTAATCTTGCAAAGAACTGAAATCGCAATCGCAAAGAGACGACATGTCTTACGAAAGGTAAATTCTAAATTACGACTCTTTGCAGGAATAACAAAGTCACGAGTGTGTTTTATATTACACATTACAAAAGTTATCAAAGATTTTACAATAGTTTACAAAACGTTCCGATGAAAATTTGTATCAAATTTTGGTTGTATGAAACAAGAGCACTTATTTATCCATTAAGATTACAATAATTACCCATTCAAACCGATCATATTAACATTTATGATTTACGATCTAAGGAGTATTCAATTCAAAGATGCCAGAAAGATTACACAAAAAATTGCAAGTATCAATGTAATTCGTAATATTTTTAATCGAACGAAATCAATGGCCAGTAATATTATAGTATTCTACACGCTTCAGATATTTTTACCGGCCACGAATCACTGTTAAAACACACTTTGTAATTTAAATTAATTTCGAAATTTCATCTTTCGTATGGATATTTGCTTGAATTTGAAATTTCTTTACAGACATGATAAAGTGCTTTAAAATTTTACACGTTTGGCGAAACTTTTGTCAATTGGAGCTACAAGAAATCTGTACATTTACAATAAAATTATATTATGTATTATAAAATAATAATGCAAAAAAAAAAAAAGAATTACTAGATTAAAAATGTAACGTTACAAACTTCGTAAAGCGTGATATTTATTACAATAATTAAGTTTTGTGTTTACGCACTGGCAAAAATGTTTGAATAGATAATTATCCTAAGCCTTACTCATTCACTATAGATACTTAAATAGTAACAAGTTTACAATATTTATCAATGTACAAAATTTTGCATGACAAATAACAAGTTGCCACTAATAATACAAGATAAAAGACATTTCTTTACAAGTTATCATATTTGACTCTTATTTACTTGTGAATTATAAAAGGGGGAAATAAAACTAAGAAAAAATACAACTAGTAAATCACAAAATGTTTCCATTCACAATGATAAAATACTATTTTAAAAAAATAAATACCTACGCGAAATCAAAACAAGATTCATCGATTCCGCCACGAAGAATAGAATATTTTTGGCTTTAACTCTTGACCCTTAGAAGTATTCGACTGT
Source organism: Rhyacophila brunnea (assembly GCF_057557595.1). Classification (NCBI taxonomy): domain Eukaryota; kingdom Metazoa; phylum Arthropoda; class Insecta; order Trichoptera; family Rhyacophilidae; genus Rhyacophila; species Rhyacophila brunnea. The sequence continues at coordinate 7,709,523 of NW_028232904.1, read as the reverse complement.
TCCAGACTACGTTCTGTACGAATATTGAAGCAGACGCCTGATGGGGTTATGAAGTTAGTCACGGTTAAAGAGGCTCTGCCGAACCGCATCGCCCCAAACTCCAGCGATGAGGCACGAAAGACAACAATAGCAGATAGAGGAGACGCCACTTTATCTTCCGATACTGTACAGCACCCTTCAGATAGGGAAGGCGTATCTAACTCTATGAACTTAGATGTGAGAGTATTGTAACCAATACGGCGAAATGTTTTTCAGATTTGAGTGCGTTTACCAAATCACTGCCGATTAAAGGTGCTGAAGATTTTTAATTCTCACTGTTTCGAAGGTGCAAATGGAAAAATACAGCGTCAACCATTAACAAAAGCAATAATACTGCAAATGTATTCGCTTTTTTCTCCCATTGACAACCAGCCGCCATACGAGTAAATAACATAATATATTGGTATAAATACTCTCTAGCGTTTACTATTGATTTTTTACAAAAATGTTGGATTTCACTCCAGTTTATTTTAGAATCGGCAATACATAATATGGATTCTTCCATATGGAAGTGTGAAGAGTAAAAATGCCTGACTTAAATTGGTATTTTAAAAACATGTTTAAAACAAAAATAAAATCATTTTATAGAGAAATAAAATTTAAAACTAATTTGTAGAAAATTTAAGCACAGTGAAAAATAATAAATTTTTCTATTTTTTTTTTCAATAATGGCAACCGCAGAAATTTTATTGTATGTACGCTCTGTAACCACATTCCTAAATATTGTAATGATGTATTTAATTTAATAAAAAACAAAAATAATTTACTACAGACAATGTCTCTATATTATGGATTCTAAGCCCGTTATTAATATAGATAAAAAATATTAAATAATAATAATACATTATATGAGTAAAGATTTCAATCGTAAGTGAAATATATAATGATAATTTAGAATATTCATTTCAAAAAAAATTATTTAAATTTGGAGCAAAAACTGTTTCTCTTGAATTTAGTTTGTAGCTGAATTTAGAATGGGGCTAGATAAAATTCATTTACTGTTAACTATTAAAATATGAACCGTATACAGTAGGGAGACAAATTTTGATGGCGAATATATATATTCTAGTATGCAAAAGACTACGTAATATGGTAAATTTACCCTTTTAAACGGTAACATGGTGGTAGACATCTCTTAGGCTTCGGCCACATATGCAGGTGCTTCGCTAGTCCTGAGCTAAATGCTATGTTTGTCTACTAAAAACACTACTGCCACATTGCACGCTACGTGCTTAGGTACAAATTCATTTGACATTTGGAAGCGCTCAAGTCAACAACGATATGTCACTATCAAAACTAAAGAGAAAGCTACTTCTCACAGAGAATTTAAGTTTAAAATTTCAAATGTCGTAAATTTGAAATTGTTGGGTGCATACTGTCAATTCATCCCATGCGTCATTATTCATAACCTCAAAATATTCGGTGTTTGACATTTATCATACTGAAGAAACATCCGCCATCTAGCAAAATCCATAGACAGTGGCAAAATCATTAGGTGACACAATAAAAAATAACAAACACGTTTGTTCGCCAGAAGACTCACGAGGTGACTCATATTCACGTAGCGAGGCGCGAAGCGTACAGTGTGGCCATTGCGATAGAATAGTGTGCGTTCGTTCGCTAGGATATGTCACATAGCTATCAAGCAAGGCACCTGCCTATGTGGCCTTAGCCTTACAATATCGTCAGCTTATTGCAAGTCACTAAGTGTAACTTCGGCTAAACCTGAATTTGTTAGAGCCGAATGCATTAATGTCACTGTTATGCAGGCGTTTTATTGACAAGCATGTTAGACGACCCGGTGCAATACCGATCTAAATAAAAATGCCATGGAATGCTTAACAACTAGCGGATAGACTAGGCCATCGTGCTTTTCCACATGGAAAGCGAAATGTAGCACACGTACAACGTACGACATCCGTTCTACTGTATGCTCACATGATGGTGAACGGTGCCTATTGTAGATAAATAAAATGTGATAGGTAAATGAATGAATGAATGAAATCAAGGGCTAGTTTATGACTTCTTGCACTAAGCTGATGATATGTTATTTTGCAAAAACCAGGACCCACCATTTGGTACTATGCAGCCTTAGCCACTACACTGCAGTGGATGTCATTCTGCAATTACATCAGATATTGAAGAAGAGGACATGTGAGATAATGTTTATATTCCTTCATATACATAATATAACGCAAGAATGTGTGAATCGAACATCATTTCCAATTATCACTGTGCATGTACAATAATTACAGATACTTAGCTAATTTAAATACATGATAATCAGAAAGGTAACATAATGATATTAATAATAAAAGCTTTGTAACAGAATATTAGAAAGAACGGCCATTTCAAATATACAAACGTTTATAAAAACGTACACTTACACCGAAACTAAAATATTAAAACAAATAGTATACAAATTCACATCCCGTCCTACCGCAACTAGTTTTACCGTAATTAGTTTGACTGTACATTCGCGATAAAAAAAGGCAATATGTATTTAGTTTCTTAAAAAAGTTACAGCTACGTAAAACTGAAAAACAATATCAAATACAAATTGAATCATTTATTATTACAAAGAGTATTTTTATTTAAGTGCTTTTCTAAGGAGACAATCGACGAAAGAGTAACTCTGGGTAAAATGAACATGCTAACTGTACACCATGCTATACGGCACGGCCGCAATCGGCCCGACTGCAAAGTGTAACACTTAGATGTACAGAAATCTAAAACTGTCGAAAACTGACTTACGACCATACAGCAGTGGCGAAGGGTGGAGGTAGGCTGTTAAGATCCGCCATAAATAGTGCACATTAATTTTTTTCAGACATACATATTTGTTTTCATTGAAATAAGACTACAATTTACAGATAATGTTGGTTAGATTTTAAAAATCAATTAAACCCTGAGAAACCAAGCCATAATAGATAATAGTCAAAAAATACATGTCTATCTATAAAATATCTAAAATTATGCAATTAAATCATACATAACTTTGAGTATTTTATAGATAGAATAATTTTTTTTATTTATTATAATTTGGTTTACGCAGGGTTTAATGCATTAAAAAAATGAACCAACAATATGTGTAATATGTAGTTTTAATCCAACGAAAACAAAAAACTATGAATGAAAAATTTTGCACAATTTTGTCGTATTGCCCAAATTAGACCAAATCTATTATGGTTTCGTTTAGGCAGGGTTTAATTGATTTTCAAAAACTAACTAACACCATCTGTTAATTGTAGTTTTAATTTAATAAAAACAAATACATATGACTAACATAGTTTAGTGTGCACTATTTATAGCGAATCTTAACAGCCTACCTCCACCCTTCGCCACTGCCATACAGTATAGATTAGACGTAAATAATTTAAATAATTAATTTACTTTTACTTATGTGACACTCACTGTCACAAAAGAGACAAGAAATATTACAAAAATGTGTCCGTTTCACCCAGGTTTACTCTTCTATATTTCATCTTACGATGCCAGTTGTATGAAGTGCGTAATTTCACGAATCGCTAAAACAATTTCCATGTTAAAGCCTTGTCCACATGGAGCGTTTTGACTCTAGCGCATTCTTGGTCCATGTGACCTCATTGAGCCGTCTACACGCGGCGAGACACGTGGACAAGGTCTATGTTAAACAGATATTTTGATACTAATGTTAGATACTAAAATAATATTATGCTTAACCCAATGCTTACGGGCCCTTTTAATTAATTTTGTAATTAACGTGTTAATTTGCATTTGAAAAGTAATTAGCAAAAACACAATTTTGTGCGGCCCGTAAACATTGGGTTAATTTCAATATTTTCTAAAAATGTCAGCATGCAGATTTCAAATTCTGCTAAAACTGAAATATGTTTAGCAATCTTCTGACTTTATCTCCAATATGGCCAACAATATTAAAATCAATCCAGATTGACTATTATTCTAAAACATAGCCTCATTTTCTGGATATGGTATTATAGAATTATTTTAATGAATTTTGAAATTAAATACTTCATAACCTTATACATGAAATCTATAATTGTGAGTGTCTCTTATTTGATAAGGGCGTGTCCATTTTCAGTACATCATTGATTTAGAATACACGCGTTCATGAGAAACGTATATATATTTATTTTTATATAAAGCACCTTTCATAGTGACCGACACGAGTTGCCGATTTTCAGTGTGACAGGTAACAAGCGCTCGGACGTCATCATTCCTGGAAAAGAAAAATTTACCCATTACTGAATTAAATTGCCAACAAAGTGAATAAAACTACATAATTATATGCATTTGTGAAATATCATTGACATCTTTGGCTTGTGGCGTGAAGAGTTAAAGAGTAAACCTGGGTCAAATGGACATATCTCTTTGGTAACATTTCTATTTATTTCTTGTTCTTACAACGATTGACTAATTTCAATCGATTTGAATGCGGTGCAGAAGAAAAACGGAGTGTGGGAAGACCGTGAGTCGGGTGGCATGATAGCCTAAGAAGAACCTTGTAAAGTGATCATAAATGTTGTAATCTAAACAAGTCAATTGTCAATGTCAATGTAGATAGTCATTGACTATAAAAAGGCATTTGATTCTATTAAAAATTCTCAATTTTATTATAGACACCATGTATAACCAAAGAATCTCTAGGGAGTTTTTAAATATCCTAAATAATACAGTGATGCAGCAGCTGATGTAAAGCTTCATTAACCGTCCCGCAAGTTTCCTGCAGGCGAGGCAACACGATCTCGCCCAAATTATTCACCACTAGTCTGAAAGATCTATTCAGGAAATTTGTGAAGCATGGGCCCTTAATTTAACAAGGAAATGTGCATGTTGGGCATAATGCAGAAAGACCACAAAAGAAACCAGTGGATGAGGAAGCAGACAAGAGTATGCGATGTGTTCGACATCACTAAGCAGATTAAATGGCAATGGTCTGGCATGACGCTTGACAAGTGGACAACCGCTGTTATAAAGTGGTATACAAGAGGCGTTAAACGAACACAAGTACACCCTAAAACCCACTGGATAGATTAACTCGGTTCGGAGGATGAGATGAGGATGAGTTTGTTACACAAATTACTATACTGCCATATTATTTGACGTTACAGAACGGGAAAGATTACAAGTCAATTCATCACCTAATTGTCACTCACTGATTCAAAGTCTAGTTCTTCGAGTGGAGTGGGCTCCATGTCCGCCAGCAGAAAGATGACGCACTCGTCCCCTGTGGAGGGAGGCAGCGCCACCCCTTCCTCCACTTGCTCGGATGTGGTCCCCTCCCACCGCTTCCTCTGCGGGCTGGTCATCACGCCCACCGGAGAGTTAGGCTGCACATTCTGCGGCTTGTGAGGTGGGGCGACGTTGGAAGTCATTCCCGATCTGAAAACATGAGGTGATTGATTAAATTTAGGAACATAATTATTGTGTCAACAATATATTACAGTATATATTTTTAATTAGGTAGGTTACCTACTAATTATTGTTAGTTATTATAATTACCCTACCGTCAGCAATATACCATGTCGGTAAACAGGTCATGCATTGCTTAGGGCAAGATATTCCAAGAAGGCGGCAGATTAAGGAAGAAATACAAATATTACATCTTTTGATGGTAGATTAAGTGAAGATTACATAATTTATCACTTTACACATTCTTACCTTAAGATGTCTTCAAGCGAGAAGCCGTCTTTACCGGCGGACACACTGGGTGACATCATGCTCTGATCATGCCTCTCGTCCACTGCTTTCCCACTCTCTTTGGGGCTGACCTTGCCACCGCTGGGGGTGACTGCAATCTTCTCATTCAGCTTGGGAGACTGGTCCGCAACGGCCTGCGTATGATGCAGGGAGGTGGTCGGCGGGGAGGTGATGTCCAGGGGGGCGGAGGTGGTCGTGGCGCGCTGTTGCAACTGACACGCCAGCACGTGGCGATCGTCGCACACCTGTTCGCCTTCCTTGTCACTCAGCGACGCATCATCGTCGTCTTCGTCAGGGCACATTTGGTATGCTCTGTGAACGGCAATATGTGACAGTGAAAATATGTTCTATGATTGAAATACAGTGAATCCTTATTTTACATTTTTGAAAGTGACCAAAAAAATTGCTAATAAAAGGACAATGTATATTAATGGTATTGGAAAATTGATTTATAAATTATACAAATCAGTTCGGAAAATGCTATATCAACGTGTTCTATTTTCCTTTTCTCTAGAACTGATAAAGTTTTTCATTGCCGTGGCATTATCTAAACAAGTGTTAAAAAATTTAAAAAATTACCAAAAACTTGTACAATTGCTTTGTATAACCTTGATCTTGGTATAAATAGAATTTTTTTATGACGTTTTTATTAGTTCGTTTTCTTGTTCGTCCAGTACAAATCCCGACTAGCTACATTTGAAACTTTTAGAATACATCAGAACACGATGACAATGCATTCTTTTAATACTTTTAGCCATCTTTAAGCAGAATTGAATTCATTTTCAGTTAAGGTGATGTCTCTAGGTAAAGTTGTTATCGAAAAATAGCTAGAAAAGTTTATTAATCGGTAAATATATATTCAAAAATAATGAGAAAAATAAAATAAAAAATTAAGAAGTATCGTGGAGTTCTATATACCAAAAATACGTGTCAAATTCGGTACATTTCTATCGGGTGGTAAGAATGAATGACATAAGATTTATTTTCAAAATTACGATAAAAATGTACGTAAATCTATTACCTAGGGAAACGCTAAACGAAAATTGGAATTTATTATACCCTTATATCTTTTTTTTCAAATTTAAAAAACATCGATTTATAGGTTAGAAAGCATGTTTTTAAAATCGAAATATCTTGGTTTAGACTCAATTAACGACGAAAAACGCTTAGCGTTTCTATTAAAAATACTATTTATTAATTTTTACGGGAGTTATTTAAATTTAATCTTGTATTTTTGTATATTAACGAATCGATAGAAATCGAAATCATAATAATTGTCCAAATTCAACCGATGTTTAGCTGTCCGGTGCTGCCACCGTGGAACTATTTCGAAACAATACATATATACAAAATACACACACATGCAACAACATGACGTTGAAAATGAAACTCACACATAGACAAGACAACATAACATTTTTCTGCTTCATTTTGGCTAGAATCAGTTTGTGGTAAAACTTCGAGGCGAAATTGCCATATGAATAAAAATAACTTAATAATTAAAATATATTTTACTTAATATACGTAGGAACCTGCCTATATTCAAAATTTGTAACTGCAAATTATTTGCAATTAGTATTTGCTTAAATTACAACTGTTTTTTACCATTATTTATGATAAAAATAATCAAAAAATATACAAATCTCGCATTTTTACATATGGTAGCATTCGTGCTGTCGATCGAATATCGTGTTTATAACAATTAATTATCATCTTCTTTACATATTTGGCTATTATTATATTGTTTGAAAACAGGAATGAATCGATCATCAGTAACATTTTTGTCAAGTAAGTAAACTTTTCAGTGTATAATAATATTATCATACATCAATGACAAACTACCTATGTCACGCAGTTTTGATTGTCAAACAAACATTCAAAAATTATTTAAAAGAGTTAAATATACTGTATTTTCAATCACCATCATAAGCATTTATCATCAATATATATTATTTTAGGCGAAGACTCATCGTTTTCGTAAAATTATAAATACTTTACGTCAGTTTGAGGTTATGTTTATGACAAAGCAATTCGTTATGTTGAATGTTCAGTAGGTACCTAGGTATGTAATATAATTTATTTTTAAAATGAGAGCATACTATTATTGACCGAAACTACTGACTATAAACTGCTTTGTTTTTTGATAATCAAAAGTAAGTGTGACAGAAGAGGTAAGTAGGTACCTACCTATCTTATCTCCATACCAGTAGTAATGCAATTATAGGTACAACAAGTAAACATTGATCTAATTTTTTATTTAATATTTTCAGATGCCTCGGCGATGTTCTGCTACGTGATGAAAATCTAACTATGTATGATAGTTTTTATAAAAAAATCCGATGCTATCTACATTTCGTTTTCCCATGGACGGTGACATGAAAAGTGGCGTCAAGCAGCAGTTCCTTCAATATTCGATAACCTGCCATCGTACAGCAGTATAATATACTATTTATTATGTAGGTAGGTAGTGGTTATTCTGTTATGGTACGTTTACATTTGACACTAATATCGTCATATTTATGTATGACACAATATTCACTTAAGTGTAAACAGTAAGTATATTTGTATCTGCCACTTATTTTGCTTGTGTCGACTCTCACCTACCACTTATTCAATCTACTTATATACGCAAATGTAAACACCGCGTTTTCGACAAGTTCGAACTTGGAGCGATATATCACCGAAGTTGGACCACCGTCTACTTTTATGTCAAGTACCTGACACAATATTCGTAGTTTGACAGGTACCTAGTGAATTGCATATGTATATTTCTAAAACAACGGACAATCAATAATCATAGGTACACCATGAATGTATGCCCAACGTTTACGTTAATAAATGTACTGTAGCGATCTGTCAAAAATCATAGACAATGAGAAATAAATCGGATGTGCCGTGTTCTATGGATTTTGTTCGAAAATAAAATATCGCTTGTTCTCGGCACATACGATTAATTCTGATGCACTCTGTGAAGAAAAAATGCGCTTCAAATGGTATTACCTAATTCATTTTGGCCCACACCTGCACTCGTATTAGGTACGATAATATTATATTGAATATGCAATGACGATCAAGAGCTAGATATCGCAATGTTACTGTTAATCGTTCTTCTACGCATTTCTGAATTGTGTGTCTTGTTTTTTGGCAAAAGGTCCAATCTTGCAAACTAAAGTTCACAAATTGAGTTGGATCTTCGATTTTAAACTCTGACATTAAACGGAAGGCACCTAGTTCTTCTCGTCGCTGAATCCATTCCCGCACCCATCTAAACCATTTTTTCCTCCTTTTTGTTGCCAAAAGACTTAAAATAATAACACTCGCTACTTTCTTTTTTAACATTCCCATATTGACAACTGACATAACGTTTTTGAGAAGTATACAAAATAAGTGTCCGAATAAATTACAATATCATATGTAAACACCGCATATATTTATTCCAATGTTGCCATTGAATAAAGTGTCGAGACTTTATTTCAACGAGAAGTATACCAGAATTTTATGTCAGATCCATGCAGGTGTAAACAGTAAATGAAATTTTATGTCCGACACATAAAATAAGTATAACGGTATAAGTGTCAGATGTAAACGTACCATTAGATAGTGAAATACCTACCTACTCAGTGCAAACTACAAGTGTTAAAAAATCCAAGTCCTGCGTCAATGACATTGAACTACTTTACAAGGTGTTTGTTGACAAATTTAAAAGCGGGTGATTCAGCTACTGCGATTGTGATGATGACACACAAAACTTTCCATTCGCTGAGAAGCCACAAGCCAGCGACTATTTTGACAGAACGTAGTTGCAGATCATAGACGATAGATAATATACGCAAAAAAGTATAGATAATATATACAAGCTAGCGAGTTGAAATCATAATATTGTATTGTTGTTTACTTTTATCGGGCTTTAACGCTATGAAATGGAATGTAAATGAAAGTAAAATGCTTGCCGAATAATGTTTCCATTTTAAAACGTCAAAACGGTAAATGTCAAAATGAGTTGTTCGTTTTTTTACCGGGACGTCGCTACCATCGCTCTACTGCGCTCTGCCGGCTGTCAACTTTTCTCGGTAGATTGTTTATAATCTGCTTGTTAGCTTGTTCGATGATGACACTGGGCGAGTATACGAGCAGATTGTAAATTCGCTATAAAATAACTAGTGGAACTTTTTTATATTATAATAAGTGAAGTAATTCCATAAACAACGTTTTTTGTGTAATTGAATTTGATCAAATTATATACCTACAATATTATATTATATACCTACTATAATGTAGTGGTTATTTTGGTTTCTTTGGCAATTCTTCTAAAATATATTCCTACAATTGCCAGACTTGTGATAATAAAAAGTATTTGTAATCTACGTATGTGTTTCAATATTATTTCCTTTGGCCCTATATTGGCCTTTTGTATTCTAAATTTCTATTCAAAATGAAAAAAGAAGTTGGCAAGTATAAATTGATTTCATATTCATAGTCGTATTCAACATCATAATGTTGGAAATGGAGACAGTGAATGTACTGAATCGAAGTTTATTAATAATAATTTGTGGAACTTCTTTAAGGGCGACCTATTGCATATTATGTATTACGAATTTCAGAATATTGATTGGGAAATTTTATATTCGATTAGTGGCGTCAATGCTGCAGTGAAGGTATTTTACCAATATAATGTATTTGACAAGTCATTCTTTATAAAAAAATCATCGGGCTCTTCGCGTCGCTACCCAAAATGGTTCAATTTTGATTTAATTAAAAACATACGACTAAAGCACTTGCATCACAAAAAATGGAAGAAAGCGAAGTGTCTTAGCGATTATATTTTATTTTCTTATATCATATCACGTGTATTATATCAAATCTTGTGACATTGTCAATGTTATCAATGGAATCCAGTTTTTACTCTTGGCAGACGATTTAAAATTATATGTGTCAATTCACAGTGAATTAGATTGTCACATATTACAAAATAACTAGTGGAACTTTTTTATATTATAATAAGTGAAGGTAATTCCATAAACAACGTTTTTTGTGTAATTGAATTTGATCAAATTATATACCTACAATATATTGTAATATACTATTATACTATCATAAAAATGTCAATACGATATAATAAAATATTGTACTTATTTAAAAAAATTAATAATTATTTGAATAAGTATATATATAATAATATTATAGTAAGTAGAATATATTATATTCTTATAATATGTAAATGAATTTTTGTCTAGCGATTTTTTTCATCTGGCAATTTTATTTAATCATACTTGCAACTTATTATAGTAACTTACTGCCATCTAGTTGGAATTGACCAAAGTTTTTAGTAACAGATTTTTAGAAATTCATGGTAGATGCCTTTAAATATAAATAGATGGCGTAAAAGTCACATTATATGTGTTATTTAGGCTAAAGACATCGCCTTAATTCTGTTTTGTATGGAAAGTTAGTTCGGAAAAAATCCGCAAGGTGGCGCTTTGATCGAATTCAATGCTTGCACTTTTGCATAACGGCGTTCGACGTTTTTGAAAAAAGAATTAACTTCAAGAATTCATATCAAGTACAAGTTTTAAAAATCTCATATATTATGTTATTCAATTAATAAATGTTTGAAAATTTCTAATAATTGCTCTCTTTATTACGATTTGATCATTTTCTTTCAAGTTGATGGGATAATTCATATAAAAAAAAATTTTAAAGTATTTATTAATGCATAGAATTGTCCAGCTTATATGATTAAACAGAATTTAAAAACGTGGTACATAAATAGTTCTTGTAATTATTTTCATTCAACTCATTTGGAATTGCAAATTGTAGAAATTAAAAATGTAAAGCCAGGAATCATTATAATATGTACTACAATATCTACAATGTGAAATAGCTTGGCGATAATTTAACCGGTTAAGTGCCCAGAGCGTCTTTGCACGCCTTAATTACACCGATTCTTACGTTAATTACTATCAATTAACTAATTGCGGCATAGAAAGGATTAATCATCAGCAACCCTTTTTTCAACTTTCACATGAAAACTCTATCAGCATTAGAAGAAAAGTTTCTTCAACATCTTCGGATGACGAGGATAAAAATCCACAATCCGAAAAACTCTTACTTTTGTAGTATTCTTCTGGCGGAGTCACTTCTCTCGAGGAAGTATCCTGGTGAAGATTCATTGGAGGTCCTCGGAGGTGACCAGGGGCTGTAGTTGTACGCTCTGGGACCGTAGCGTTGCTGTAAATAAAAATTAAAATTGTAATACTGATCGTAATTCATAAACCTCGTTAATACGAATTCCATGGGACCGAAAATTGAAAAAAATTCGAATTACAAAATATGAAATGTATGGGGGGGAAAATTTTTGATTTTCATTAATTTTGTTTCCGATCATAGTGTGCCTACCGAATTGGATCATAAAATGTCAGAATTATTTTTATTACTTTCATAAAATAAGTAATTTTTGATGTTTTAAGAAAAGTCTGTCACAATTTTCAATGACTGCTCATGAAATAGTGTATTTTATTACGATTTATTGAATATTTTTATATGCCAGGACTCTGAAATCATTTCGAATTACGAAATTCGAATTAAAGGTATGGTTTTATATGAAAATTATGTTCAAGGGACTTTTTTTACGGGAAAATTTCGAATTATGGCGAATTTCGAATTATCAGTGTACTTACTAACGAGGTATTACTGTAATGCTTTGCTTACGTTATAAGTCAAACAAATGCACATCCTGTTGAAATGATCATGCATGTCGAAAGTAATACAAGAATAACATCCATTCGTAATAAACGCAAGTTTCAGAATTTATGTTGACAATAAATAGCTACATATTAGGGCCAATGTATTGTTGTAATCGTGAGCAGTCAGTTGGATTTTTGTTTGAAATTGGCGCCGTTTTAGCAAGATGCACTATCCCCCAGCGAAAGCAGTAGCACACCCGCATTTTAATACTAATAAGTTAAAAATCAATTCTATAACTGTATATAATTCCCACATAAATATGTTTTGAACATGTGTGGTTCTGGTCGGATACGACCGTAAAATATGTACCTATTATCAATTACCTACTCTCGAATCGAAATCATATCAAGTTTTCCGCCATTCTCCATAAACTAACATCAGACCTGTTTCGCAGTACTTAAATGGACTTAACTAATGCTTCTCCATATGCCACCGATATAGGCAACTTAGCGGTAGTGAGAAAAACAAACAACGTGTTTACAATAAGAATGTTTTAGTTTGACTAAAACGACTTAATAATGAAATATTTACCCGATCGAGTTCATCCTGCAGCCATGCCACGGCCATGGCCCACTTCTTCCGCAGATCTCTCTGCTCGCGGAGCACACGCAGAGCGGTGGGACTCCGCGTGAACACAACAACCAACAACTTAATGCACTGGTACGCGCGCTTCTGGTAGTGGCCTCGCGTCCGCGCTATGTTGTCCAGCAGGCCGTCCCTATCGTCTCCTGAAAGCACCTCTGATGGGTTATTGTCAAGGTGAACCACTTCTTAGAGAGAAAATATTTATAAAAAATCTATCCATAGGATTCAATTGAGGATTTATTTCCTACATACACATACATGAGCAGACATTGGTTATACAATTATTTATGTTTAGGGCTCAATATTTTTTTTACATAATATAGTCGAAACGTATAGACACCCTAAGGGCACGTGAGCGGAAAGCAATTGACGCCTTGGAAATGTCGTGTAAACGCCAAATGCTTTGTATTTCTTAGACAGAGCATAGGACAAACCAGTCAAATCATCCAGAAACTCTAGCTCTCGGCAATATATGTCAGAGACGCATTCTGCAGTTTTTTGGACATATTATTTGGAGTGGACTGAATAACCTGGAAGTGTTGGGTAGCAAGGGAAGGCGAGGCAAAGGACTGGAAGAGGAGGAGAATCTCAGTCGCTCAGAAAATGACTCAATTTCAAGGTGGTAACGATCCTCAGCCATGAGCGAATGACCAAGAAGAAGTCTAAAAGTTAGAAGAGATCTTTATTTGCCTACATATCTTTTCTTTTTCTGCCATTGGTAAGCCAAGGCCCTCTGTAGTCAGACCGCAGCTGTGAATTTAGATCATAGTGCTTGTTATAACGTATACTTTGAATTAAATATGGTAAACATATTGCAAAAAATGACGATTGTTTACAATTATAAGTAAACCAAAAAATATCTATTGGTCGGCTCATCGGCAACACTAAACAGTGTTCACCCATATATTACTTTAAATGACAATGAAAACTATTGAAGATGACGTTTAGATAAGTAACGATTTACTGATTGTATTTACCGTGTGCGGCCATACCCGGTAAAGCTCAAGATTAATATGATATTTTTATATGTTTTCGGTAATCTTCGACACGAGTGTCAGGTGAATCGTGCCCAAAAATAGGACTCCAGAGACGACTTAAGTGATTTTTCACAATCAGGGGCGATCGTGGTACACGGTCGACCTAAGAATCTGCCAATGTAAATTGAGCTTTAAGCTAGCAGTTCAAGCACCACAAACAAGACAGACTACAGCAACAGAATGACCTTACTGCACCAAAATTGTTAACGTCTGACCAGCAGGATAGCCGCCACCCTAACCATGAAACACAAAACCGAATCAGACAAAAACATACCCTTAATAGCGTTGTTGATCCTGTGCGTCTGCCAAGAGTCTTCCAGGAGGAGAAGAGCCAACAGAAGTTCCACGTGGTGCTGTAGATCGTGGCAGTAGGCGTACGCCATCTGCCAGAGCAGTTCGGAGAGCGCCGCGCGAGACCACAGCGGATTCTCCCACGCCAAGAACTGGACAAGCCGCGTTGAATACTCGCAACCATTGCTTTCTTCAATCAGCTTTTTCACGTAACTGAAAAATACAACAAATTACATTAAAATATTTATTTTTCAAGTTTACAGGATAGGCTTTTAACTAACTAATTTTACATTTGAAGTCAATTGAAACCGTGCATTTATCGACCATTACGATTATCCTCACAGAGAATGGTGCTGCATTTTTTAGCTTATGAACCTCGACGGTTGGTACGACTGCAACTACACAGAACTGTTCTGTGTAACAGATGACAGCGTGACCTAATGGTAGATAATATTCCAAACACAAAGAATCATTACCCTAACTCAGCGGTTTATTGGTGCCTACAATAAGAAAAATAATGCGGTTACCTGGTCTTATTATAGAGTATATCGGCGCACTGCGGTGGCAGCTGTGGCCTAGCAAGGTTGACAGGCAAGAGAGGCGGCTCCGCGAAAGGGTTGAGGAAGGGAGACACTCCGTTGCCCGTGTCCGACGACTGACACCGACTTGACACATCGCAACTCCTGACTAGAAGTGACACAACCTGTGCAAACACGCAATACTTTAGATGCCATACTTATATCACCACTATTGTCGCTCTGTAACAGCGAAGACTCCAACACTAAGCAATTATTAAACATTTACCTTGCTCGGATTTTGTTACTTCTTTTAGTAATCAGTCTTTTTCTTCTTCCTGGTGCTACAACCCTATGTGAGTCTTCTCCAGCATCTGCATCCATCCAGGTCAGTACAAAGTTGCTTCCCTCCAGTCTATTAATCCAACTCGACACTATTCCCCCGTCTTGAACGTTTTAAACCAGGTCTTCGTTTACCTTTCGGCTTCCTGTATGTCGTCACGGGTGACCCATCAATCTTCTGTACATAGCCCAGCCATCTAAAGTGGCCTAATTTGATAGGCCCCCCTCCCATACAACGCTTACAGCTCGTAATTGTATCTTTGTCTCCACCCCAACTGTGTGTCATTGAAGGGTCACGCTCCGTAATATAATCAGTGATATAGATAATCTTCTATTAGGACGCACAACAGAGCTTATGCAAGGTTGTGTGCTCTATTTATAGAAGTCATGTCTGCATTTTTTATTTATTTTTTACGCGCGTTCAAATAACTTGAAAAAGGTGAAAGAACATGTTGACATAATATGTTCCTAACTAATTTGTACGATTTTCAATACCCGAGCAACGATCTAGAGCAGGAGAGAAGAGATGGCAGAAAGAGATGTTGGCATCATATTGTGAAAGATGATGACATGAATCACAATTAATATGCTAACATTTAAGACTAAAGGTGCTTTTAAACGTCAGTTGTCCGTTCAGTCAAGGTTTCCGTTTTGGTCCATTCAGTTTTGAAACGGCGGTGTATTTAAACGATCAGTTGTCCGTTCAGTCGAGGTTTCAGTTGCCTGTTCTGTTCGGAATCGGCGGTATATATTTACGTATTTTCGGCGGTATATATCCACTAAAAATGAATAATTATTATTATATATACTTTCTAAACCATATTGGTTGGTGTAATACAGTATCTATATTTGAAGAAATAATAAGATTTCAATCAAAATTAGAAAAGTAGTATTAAAAATATGGCAACACACTAATTTACACATCAATTTAACTGGCAACTCTAAAAACGGATATGAAAACTGATTGAAAATCTATCCTGTTTCCTCTCCGTTTTGCATTTACACGTCAGTTCAACGGACAGCTCGACGGAAACGGAGAATGATTGGATAGCAAAACTGATAGTTTATAAGCACCTTAAAATTAATATAACCAAGACAAACCTGATGAAGCTTGATGATCTCCGTGTACTGGAACTTGATCCCCTGCGTTGTTTCATCTATTGATATTGATACCAATAAGTATATTACGTTCAACTGTAACAAAGAAAGACAGAAAAATAATTAATACATAGTCAACATCAAAGAGTTAAGATGATACATCAGTGAAACGGCAAATAATTTTCAACTATAGGCGCGACGAAATTTTTGACTCACTGGCATTCGGAGAGAGAACGTCGAGCTGGGAACACGTCAATTTGTTTCATGGTATATAAATCGTGTAAAGATAACTAAAAACGTTGCCCATTTACTTGAAAAAGAAAACATGTCAATGAATATATTATTATTGTTACTAATAGAACAATAAACAGAACATTAAATGGACGCATATTGGATTTATATGACAAATTATATTTCGTTCAGCATGCGTCATTTGCACCCGCTACCCGCAATCCGCGCATCGCCTAGCCATGATCTTTTTAGACCATGCCTCAACTGAGGTATAGCCTTTTAAGGCCATACATAGAAAGAAACATAAATAAACTTCCTGTATTACAACATTATGACGATTTTAATTAGGTAGAAACACTGTTCCCTTAGTAACCTCATTATCCAGTACAGCAAATGTATTCCAATTACATAACTCCATAATACCCGATAACGCCATTTCATTATATTTCCAAGATTTCAGATAATCCCAATGCATTACGGATATATTCTGTGTGCAAAACAATTATCTGCGGTTACCTAAAAGTCTGTTTGTTACCTGTGATTCGCCCGAACTTTAGACTCGTGCATCACGCAAGGTCGTGTTTGCTCTAGGCGCTATCGTTGTCACACCAAAATGACAGATCGTCCAGATTATCGAATTAACACCTGGCGAAACTAGTGTTAAGAGTGTTGTTATATCACAATTTTGGATGAATTTGGAATTACGTGTTATGTTGGAATAGACATGCATATTCATAATGTAATAATGACTACATCCGGTTTTTCTTCAGCGTCTTTGTTTATAGATTATTTACCTTGATGAGTTGGTGTTTTTCGAGCACGCCGAGCGAGGCGTACATGTGGAAGAGGGCAAAGATCATGGGCAGGTAGCGAGCATGCTCTGCCGCCTCCCGACCGCTCGCCAGCGCCACCACGCTCGCCAGCAGCTGATCGGACAAATTCGCCTGCCCCGATATGTCTGCCGCACCGTTCACCGACACTGCAGGAAAGATCAAATGATGGTAAATATGTGATAGCCGTCGTGTAATGAATTTTATTTTTTAAATATATAAATATTTTAAATATACCGTCTATCAATTGAAAATTTAATGTAAACTTGAAAAATCTTAAGACCATAGATTAATTTTATTAGATATATTTTATTAGCAGTTGTCAATCATTACATTAACTATTGAGGTAGCATTCACTTGCTAGTTAAAAGTTATTAAAAAAATGTATATTACCTGGTGGATCGTTAATAGAGAAGTGTGCTAAGAAGACGACTAGTTTCATGAAAGTCATTCGGACTTCCGTTGAGGGGCACACCAGTAGGTACTCGCACATCCTAGAACAACCACAACGACAAGAACTAATCAGTATCAAAATTATTACTCAGGAAGATAGATCATTGAAATTGCAGGCTTAACTGACAATCTCAATATGAGACGACAGTGCCTTACACATTGGACTAAGTTGCATTACATTCAATTTTTTATCTCTACTAGATTAGCCTCTTATCACGCTGAAAGTGAAGAGGCGACGTTGGACCTGGCTCGTGCTGCGGTTGCCAGGAGAGAGCTTCAACCTGGTTTGCCTGTTCTTCAAGCCAACAGATTCTGGCGTCCTGGAAGGCCGCTAAATACTATCTATAGAGTGTCTACGGCAGAGCTACGGGATGTTGGTATGACCTGGAACGATGCAAGAAAACTGGCGAGCGACAAGGATTTTTGAAGGAAGACGCTGCGAGGTGTCCATATGCTCCAACTATAGGGCGGATTTACCATCCACGATGGCTGCGCGGCTTAAGTGTCAGCCTATAACGTCGTGGGTCCCAAGTTCGAATCCTGGGTCTGGCAAGTACGCATATTGTTTTTCAATTTATGTATGAGTCAGAGTATGGACCTAGTAGGTTGAGAAAGTGGCTAACATCTATTTCTCGTAAAAACAACAATCTGTTAATACAAACCTCCACTCTGTGGAGGCCCATATAATCTTATTAGGATCTGACATGGTCAAAAAAAAGGGGGGCGGATATGGCCAAAGAAGAAGATAGTATCGATTGCCGAGCTACTAAAGGAGTATTCTGTGATGCGTCTATGGACCTTTGAATCATTGAGGTGTATGGAGACTCAGTTACAACGATGAACTCTATAATCCGTACAAGGATCCTTGTCATGTAGCAACACCTATCCAAAAATATATATAATTGAATATGGTGTCACTATGGATATAATTTTAATTTAAATCACGAGATGGCACTGTTGAACTAAATAATCGATTCAGAAGTGCAGATGATCAATTAATAAAAAATCAAATTTAAATATATTTTTTGAATTATTTTCCAACTCAACATTCACAAAATTTATTTATTTATTGATATATAATTTTACTCATAAATAATACTTACATAAATATAGCCTCAAATCTTGATACACAATCTTTACAATGAAAAATAAATATACACTCCAATATAAATAAAGTTTTATGAATATAAATTAACAGTGTAGAATGTTAGTCTACAGAAATTTGTTTATAAACATATGTATATATTTATTAAAACACAATATTGGTTATGTTTATAACACATGCTGTTTACTTGGTTGTATTGAACGACTAACTAATTGACACTATGCGCATGTACCCCTAAGACCGCAATGAATATAATCATAAAATACAACTAATTTCATTCATATCAGATACCTGCATGACAGAAGTCAAACTAAAAGCATGTAATTAAATTTATTTACAGTAAAATCTTGTACATACCTGTGAGGATGCAGATCAAATATGGCGTTTGTGGCGAACCACGATCTGACAGACGCGGAACATCTCAAGTGATGGCACAGAATTTCACACCTGGAATGATACATCAATCATTTAACAAGCTATGCAGTCACCTTGAGACAGATGTCACCGTCATAAGCAGAGAATGAATTTGAACCAATACTAACACTAAGATAACATTAAGCCAATCGTAAATAATCATTTCAGTTCACAAGTAAAGAAATGTACATAATGTAATATAATAGTTAGACCAAAGCAGGCCACTTTACCTGGGCGAAAACAGTAATACATCAAGAACGACCATAATATATAAAACTGATTCACATGAATCATAGTTGGACCGAGTGATGCCAACCGTACTATAATTATAGTACAATACTATAATTTAGATTTCGCGAAAAATGTAAAATACTATAATTTTACGCCAAATATACCAAAATACTATAATTTTAAAGGATTCAAGACGAAAAATGTTCCTGTACTATATATTTTTCAGAAATACTATAATTTTTACGCCTATATACTATAATCAGCATAGAAAAATATGGCAACACTGGTTGGACCAGAAACTCAGGGGTTAGAGCATTCAGCCGGACATTAAAAAGACATGAGGCTCCAACCTTTCTAGTATTTTTCTAAAGGTACATGTACATATTTCAAAATTATGGTCATTTTCATTTGTTTTTTTCATCTGACATCGACTCCAAAATAATC
Organism: Rhyacophila brunnea; assembly: GCF_057557595.1. Classification (NCBI taxonomy): domain Eukaryota; kingdom Metazoa; phylum Arthropoda; class Insecta; order Trichoptera; family Rhyacophilidae; genus Rhyacophila; species Rhyacophila brunnea. The sequence continues at coordinate 7,689,464 of NW_028232904.1, read as the reverse complement.
TTTTTAAAATTGGAACTGCACAGAAGTCTCATTCGTGCATATTTCAAGCTTAATTTTTTGGAAAACGTAAATTTATATATATTTAAATTAGCGTATGCGTATAGTGTTAAAACTGACCAGTCAGTGGCGGGCCCCCGTAAGGTTTTCTTCGTCCGAAAACCGACGTGGAATAAAAATTTGGTAGCTAGCTGAACACACAACATTGAAATATCTTCCTGCTCCTGGCCCTGAAAATAAATAAATTGTCATTACATAATATACAAACTACAGACTTTGACTATAAGAAAAGAGAATAATTATAGTTTTAAAACACTGGCATATCTGGATTTGATGGCAAGAGCAAACATAATACTTCATAAGTTTGTGAATTGAAATGCAACAATGCAATCTGTTTTAACACTTTCGTTTGATTACGCAGTGGTGGCCAAGCCGTGGCGCATTGGATAATTACAAGTGGCGCATTGCATCTTTGCGCCTACTTATTCTTTTGAAGTAGGCGCCATAACCGAATCCATCTACATATTTTCAACACCTGTGCTCTCAGTTCAAGAGTTCAACCTTCTTACTCATCAGTTCGTCCTATTTTTTTGACAGTTTACCCATAAAATTGATTAAAAGTAAAACAAGGTCGCAAATAACTGATTCAAATTTGAAGAATTCTCTGCTGCTCTCCGTAACAAATTTAACACCAAACATTGAAAGACTAGCGAAATCCAACCGCTCAAAAGCTCTCAGTGCTCCATCCCACTCAGAGCTCTCTCACTCTCTCATCACATCCAACAACTCTGTTCTAGAGTTATCTTCACCAAACGAGACTCTCCGGCATGGTGCTACCATCAGCAGGGTCCACGACAGCGATCACCCTCTCGTCCAAGAGATCATTTCTGACGTACTGAACTGGCAAAAATTAATTAATATAATTGCGTGATTGAGTTATTCCTTTTCCTCCCCTAAGGAAAGCCGATCCTACCCCTATCCCTATTTCCCAACCCCAACCGTGAACGTAAGGTAGAAAACCTGCCTGAGTTGTATGGCGCATCTGAACTCGCCTGTGAAAATAATTAGCAGATGGTATGCAAAAGGTTGGGTACTCTTGGATTACAGTATCATCATCATCATCATCATCATCAGCCTGAATCTATCCACTGCTGGATGAAGGCCTCTTCAAGTTGCTTCCACTTCTCTCGGTCCTGTGCATTGCGTTGCCACGTACTTCCGCAGAACTTTATCATTTCATCGATCCAGCGGCCTCTAGGTCTACCTTGTGGACGTTTTGTATTTCTTGGATACCACTGGATGACTAGATTTGTCCAACGATTGTCTCTTCTTCGAGCTATGTGTCCAGCCCATCTCCATTTAAGGCTTTTAATAAACTCTATTACATCGCAAACCCTTGTCTGCTTCCTTATCCACTCATTCCTCTTTTTGTCCTTTCGCGTTATGCCCAGCATGCACCTCTCCATACCACGTTGTGCTACTCTAAGTTTCTGGATCTCTCTTTTACTTAGGGTCCATGTTTCACACGCATATGTCATCACGGGAAGCACACACTGGTTGAACACTTTGCGCTTTAGGCACAGTGGAAGGTCACTTTTGAAGACATTATTCAGGCGGCCAAAAGCACTCCAGCCTAGCTTTACTCTGCGAACAATTTCATCAAATATACATCCATCTATAGATACTTGTTGTCCCAGATAGATGTAGCTTTTCACCTGTTCGAGCTGAGTGCCATTGATGAGGATCTCTTTTTGGCCTGCAAAGCAGTTGAACATGACTTTCGTCTTTGTTACATTTATTTTCAAACCTACTTTGTTGCTTACTTCAGCGAGTTCCTGCATTCTGCTTTGGAGGTCTTCTGAGTCTTGCGAGAAAATTACTATGTCATCGGCAAAGCGCAGATGATTCAGGTATTCTCCATTTATGGGGATCCCTTTGTCATTCCAGTCAAGTTGCCTGAATAAGTCTTCAAGGGTAGCTGTAAATAGTTTAGGTGAGATTGTATCACCTTGTCGGACTCCTTTGCTGATAGGAAATCTGCGCGATGGTTTATGGAGATTTACAGATGCTGTTGCGGTACTGTATATATTATTGAAAATATTTATATAGCGTCCAGGGATTCCTTGTTTTCTGAGTGCGTCGAGTATTGAACATTTCTTTATCGAATCAAACGCCTTCTCATAGTCTATAAAACCCATGCATAGTGGCAGTTTGTATTCCTGGTACCGCTCTATGATTTCTCTGACGACTTGGATATGGTCCATAGTGCTGTATCCTCCTCTAAATCCGGCTTGTTCTCTCGGTTGGTTCTCGTCTAGTACATTTTGCAGACGGTTTGAGAGAATTTTTGTGAACGTCTTGTAGAGAATAGGGAGTAGACTTATTGGACGATAATTTGCTAGGTCTTCTCTGTCACCTTTTTTTTGTGAAGAATGACAATGCTGGCATTTTTCCATACCTCTGGGACATCCTCTTTGCATATGCAGGCTGTGAACAATTGTGCAAGTACTTCATTTGCATCCTTTCCTGCTTTTTTGAGGATATCTATCGTTAAACCGTCTTCCCCGGGGCTTTCCCACTTTTCATGTAATTTAAAGCATGGGTTACTTCCCAGGATGTAATTTCGGGAGTATGGTCTTCCGAATTTCCATTTCTCTGAAGATCTAAGTCTATAGTCGTATTGTCAGTGTCATCACTGTAGAGATCGCTGTAGAACTCTTCAACTCGGCTCAACAAGTGTTCCCAATTTCTGACGATAGAACCATCTTTTGCTTTTAGTGCTGTGATTTGACGTTTTCCTATCGACAAGCATTACAGTATACCCTGGTTAATTCAAAATTCAATAGAAATGAAAAAAAATGGTACAGTTCGGTTATGAGGAATACAGCGGAAAACACATTTCGAAAATACCCAATTTACTGGATTATTTATTAGTTTGGGTTAGTTTAGGTTAAGTTAGTTTAGGTTAGTTTAGGTTAGGTTAGGTTAGGTCAGGTTTTGGTTAGGTTAACCTAACAAATAATTCAGTATATCAGCTATTTTCAAAATGTGTTTTCCGCTGTATTCCTCATAGCCGAACTGTACCAAAAAAATTTTTGTTCCAATTTCATAAAATTGTTCTATTTATATAGATTTTATGAATTTTCGTGAAAATTTCGAATTAACCATGTTCGTATTAACTGGGTTTTACTGTACTTCCATACAGTTATTTACAATTATAATAATATAATGGTGCATTGTTAAAAAAACTGCAGTGCATTTTTCCCCAGAATTTCCAACAAATGAATCTGCAATACTAAATTACGCAGACAATTCATTAATTTGACTTAGTATCCTGCTTCCAGATTCACTTTCATAATTTAAGTTAGATCTGATTGCTTCAGCATCTTATACAAGCCAAAAAGAAGTTCTCAATTCGCTAATTCCCACTTTCTTTCCATATCTGTCTTTTGACACATAATGTCAGTGATCACAGTGGCCACATCTACATGTTCGCTCCACCGTTTATTGTGTGCGTAAAACATCTGTGCTTGGCCTGAATTAACAGCGCACAGCAAAACATAAGTGGCTGGTCCGCCGTTGACGGTGCCCAAATGTTGAAAACAAAGGTCTCCCGTTGCCACATATAACACCAGGTTAGTATCCGTGGTTCCTCATTCCTGCCATTCCATCAAAGCATTACAGTTCACTCATTTTATCAACTAAAGTATTTTATAAAATAAAATCATCATTATGGATTTAAAAACGCATAAGATCACAAAAATGGACTTTCATAATAATATGTAGGTACTGTTGGCCGCCATTTTCATTTTATTCATAAACAATATATCCAGTGTAATCCACATAGACAATACTAACATTTCTATAGTTACAAATTCAACCAAAGTAAAAACGTTTCGAAACTGATATAAAGTACAAAAAATCTTTGGCCCAAAGTCAATGTTATCAGACGGAATACTGACCCAGGGGGATCCAGGAGAAGTGGGAACGCAGAGCCTCATGCAGCAGAGTTTCTTCATAAAATTGAAGTGCTCCAGGCTGAACTGACCCTGGTGGTGCGAGAAGGCGATGTTGCCCCGCCTCACACACTCCCATATCGCCTGAGGCACGCCACTGTCCCTGTGGAAAGAAGAGTTTCAACAAACAAAATTAGTATTTTAACCCAGGTCTCTACAATCATCACCCGTCCTACTTGCTTTTCCCTCCACCACCCGCCATGTCTCCGCATCCGTTTTTCAGGCATATACTGTGCCGTAAAGAACGTTAGGCGCTCTTCAAAGTTGTGCCGAAAGTGTCCCAGGAACAATTTCCCAAGACCTTGGTTGGCGTGCACTAGAGTGTGCGTGATTCCTACTTCGATCAAATGTATTACGGTCAATTCTCGATGAGAAAAGACCTTCTTACTTGCCGTAAAATGCCACAAACTTTTTAAAGATAAATACCAAGTCGCAATGGCCGACCCGGTCCAACTGAGGGTTGGACTGACTTGAGAAGCTCTTATGGGGACACTCCCTGAAGATGTGATCGGCATCCTGCAATTCGCCACATAAGTCGGAGATTCTAGTAGGCCAAGCTGACAGAGCTTGGATGCAAAACCTCCGTGTCCGGTTAAGAACTGAGAAGTCCGATGGTCTGGAGTCAATCTGGTTATCTCCATGTGCCACATTATATCAGGAAAAAACAAATGCGTTTGTCTGCCCTTGGAAAAGGAGGTCCATCGCCCCTGCCATGCACGCAGCGCGGTGTCATACGCCAGATTGCATACATCACCCGTCCTACTAGAACTCAGAACTCAAGCATCGCTAATGCACTGAACTAGGTGAGCTAGATAGTGGACTGATCTGAACTTATATAGCTGAACAGGCGAACCCTTCTCTGCCTCTTGTGTGATAACGTTGATGTGCTCTCTAGTGGGAAACACCTGGGCTGTACTGTGTGCAACCAACAAAGCTGGAAAGCATTCGAAAATATATATAAATTGAAAGAGCTCATTGACTTTATTACAGATTAAATAGAGAATTGCAACTCACTTGATAGATAAACACGACATTGGCTGCTCTAGTGGACATGTCTGTACGGCATCTTCTCTGGTATAGAAAAGCATGTAAGCATTCCACCATCTTTTTTGTCTTCTATAGGAAACCCTCTTCAGCATTGGATCAAATACCTAAATAATTTAAAACAAATTATGTTTTTAGCAAATCTTCTAAATCGTAGAGCTTTTGATATGACAAAATTTCAATTTGATAGAAAGAGATAAAAAAAACTGCAAAAATTCAGATATGAGTGTGAGTTTAGATGGATGTTGATTTATAAATTAATACTGTGGCTAGCACACGCAACAGAAGTGACACAAAAAATACAATAATGCTTTCGATTTACTAATTCGAATTGACTTGAATCCCTCGAATAAGGCAAGAAATTAATGGACCACAACTTAGTTAAGTAGCTGTTTGTAATGTTCCATAAAATTGAGGCTCACGCCGCTATTGATAAAGACATGGCACGTCCGCTCCATCGCACACTAATTGAGGATGGCAGGCTTCCGCCAATGGGATATGCTGTATTGACGTTACGAAATATACATTTACTTCTCCCATATAGTCTCCCCCGAAGCACTGGGCCTTCATCTCCTCGTCGTCCTGCATGGCACACTCCGACACGTCTCCATCATCGAACTTCAGCCACCGTGAATTGCCACTGCTGTCTCTGCACGAACAAATAATAAACATCCATTACTTACACGCTCATGTTTTAACTGAAATTACTTTGCGTGTCATTTAGCTGAGATTCACAAAAAAAATGCATCGAAATCTGCACGCTAGATTAACGCAACATTATTTTTTAGAATGACAGCTGTTAGCACACATATTGCTGAAGTGTGTAGTTCAACAAATCGCCTTTAGTTTAAACAATGGCCGTATTTATCTGGCGGATCGCACTGAGTACGAAAATGATAATCAACGGCAATCATAATGAAACGACATCTCAGTTGAGTCATGGATCCTGAGGACAAGTGAACGGAAGGCAATTGATGCCTTCGAAATGTGATGTTAATGTCGAATGCTTCATATTTTTTGAGCAGAGCACAGGACGAACCGGTCAATCACCCAGAGATAGCCCAAATTCGTTCCAAATTGTACCGTTAAACCTTCACAAAGAATAATACAATAGGAATATAAATAATTACCTGTGCAAAACGTATGAATAATAATGTCCACCCGACGCCTGCCCCGAGTGGACAACGATACCGGATAAAGTGTACAGAGTATTCCGATTGTTGCCCGTCACTGAGCCCTCCAGTAATGACACGTCACCCTCAGCCTCGGCAAGTCCCCAAACTGCAAAAAAATTAATGAACGTTAAACATGTTGCTACCCATTCTATTATTTAATCTACCGTAATACCGTAATGAAATAAGCGACTGTCATATTACCGGTATATGGTTCCACATCGAGTTCCCGAGGAAATTCAAAGTAGTCGTTGAACTTAATGGCGCAGACTTTGTCAAAGTCGTACTCGAATCTCTTCAGCTGGATGCCCAGAACGGGCGGCAGTTTGTTTAGGCACAATCGTTTTACAGTCACAACCTGAAAATAAACACCGATGAACTATTAACGAAAGAGTTTGAAGAAGCTTTTTATATTAGAACACTTGATGGCAATTACACAACATTTTCTCTGCGAGTTACAGCTAAATTTTTATTACAACGTCAGTGCTTCAGTTACAATACAAATCTAACATAGTTTGTGTACGAAATGGTCAATGTATGTAATAATTTACAAAACAACACCATCCATTCATAACAAATTGAAGCTTAGCTTGGCGATATCTGCACATGCTAACATTTGACATATCATTCGATCATGGCCCCACATCCTAAAGCGGGCCCCCCTAGCTAACGCTATGTTTGATGACATGTGTGACACACAACAGAAGCGTTTTCAAAATCGTGTTAGAGGTAGAAGTAATGGCCTTCAATTTGCTTTTAGCGATTTTTTGTAGTTTTAATACATCTACTTGAATTATGGAGTTGTCGAGTATCAACACAAAACAATCAAAAATTGCATCTTACAACCTCATATTTTAAATGTTAAAAACCCTCAGGTAAAGTAGCGGCACAGGCGACTTTTTTTTGCTATTAGAGCAAATTTGTGATGTGTGTTTATCTTACATAACTGATAGACCCGCCACACCGGGCCCCCTGAGCCTGGGCTCCTAGGCTAGAGCCTTTCCAATACCAACCAATCACAAGGACAACACACAATCCTCGGCAAAATATAATTAAAAAGTAGTCAACCTTTTTATTGCATTTGTCACAGTGATAAGCGTCAGCCCCCTCCAAGAGCTCGCCTCTGACGTACGCCTCGAGAGATTCCTGCAGCCGAGACATGTTCCGGATGTCCAGTGAGACCACCGAAAACGGCTCTTCTTTGCAATACCTGAAGATGATAAACAAAACATTTATAAAGTTCTAAAGATTGAACGAATACAACTGCACAGTTGAGTAAATTGAAACTTTGAAGTTAAATATGGAAATGTAAATGCTGCATAACAGTTTTCAACATTCTCTCAATAGCCACTTGTGGGTGTGACAGTTTGCAGAACAGATGTAAAGATGCGGGGAAATGCAGGCAACCCATTGGATACGCAACGAGGTGCAGTACAGTAATTGGCCGCAGGATGGAAAGTTGTGCAGGACACGGGGTGATAACCCCTACAGTTAGATGCAGTGAATGTAAAGTATCTGCCTCATCGCATGTTCCTTATATAAATTCAGAGTGACTCATATGATTGCAGTTTGTTTTACGCTGATTACCTACGGTGCCTAGTTGCTTCCGCAGGGGGATAACAGCACTTCCCTGCTCACATTCCTCATGTCCAGACACTCCGTGCAATGAACACCTATAATGTCATCGCACCCACAAGCGGTTGTCATGTACGACAAGCCTTTAATATTTCTTTCAATTAAGCAATTTACTACGCGTAATATAGTTATGTCCAGAACTTTTGTGGTGTCGCTATAATTAAACAATAGAAATATTTATGAAAGCTCACCTATGCGGGCATCCTTTGCAGATTTTCTGATCAGAGAAGGACCCGCCGAGCGTTCGCGCCATCAGCTGCTCCTGCCCCAGGGTTTTCAAGGCTTCGTCCAGTGACTCCACGAGTGACATAAAGAATTCCACAGCGTCCTGTTGCTCACGGAGATTAACCGGTTCGCCTTGCAATCTAACAGTCAAAATGAGTTATAGTGACTACCACATAGATAAATATTGAGAGCCTCAAATCAAATTACATGTATTAAGAATTAAGAATTTGGAGTCTAAGCCTGCCAACTTAAACTTTGTAAGAGAGATATTTGTGTCTTGGCAATAACCTAAGTACATAATATAATATCCGCTATACATTTCTTCATCGTGTCAAGGCTCCAATGATTACAGGGTGTCAATTAGAGGTGAGTTGGAAATACTCTCACCAGTTTGTGTACTCAAGTTCGGATGAAACTACCCATACTCAGTACGTGTGGCCCAATAAACTTGTTCCAAAAAACTTGTGATGATATCATCGCGAGTCGCTGGCTAGTTGGTAGACTTTCAATAATATCGACATTAAATGCGGGCGAGCGAGGTAGCACTTGAATACAATTATATTTTAATTTATTAGTCTATGCATGCGAATGACATCATCTTATGTATGAACAAATAGGTTATAAATTTTCTGTAGCAGCATATTATTCCCTCGGAAATATGGTGAGGTGACTGAGGTGACGCAGTTGACAATAAAAAATATCATTGTTATTCATTTTATGGTAACAAGAATATTAAACTTAACATAAAAACAACTCATAAATTTAAAGTGTTTAAAAATTTATAATAAATGGGACATTTCGAAAACCCCAGCTCAGTGTATTTTTAGCGATTCTATTGAAGCCGATATTTCAAATACTAATATGGAGTTGGTTTAAGTTTCAGTTGAGTATGAAACTTTTGTCGCATACGCACGCCAAACGCTCTATATAGTATAAAAAATTCTAGTAAGTATTTTGGAACAAGTTTATATACTAAGAGCCGAGCCACACCGGGCGACTGGTCTCTTCGGGCGATTTACTCGGACGACTTGCCGGCGACCAGAGAGGCAGCCAATAATAATAATAATAATGAATGTATATGCAATTATGCAAAAAATGCGGCGTGGCTGCCGGCGACTGGTCGCTTAGTGTGGCAGCGCTCAATACATAGGCTATATGTTTTCATACATCGCTACCGCAAGCCCGACCAGAGAGACCAGACAGACCGGGAGACCAGACCGAGCGCACAAACGAGATTTTACTGATCGCGCGACTTAATTGCTTGCGCGATTACTGGGCGACCAGGTGTGGCATGGTCCATATAACTGCATGCATCGGTCTGGTCTCGGCGACTGGTCTCAAGACCAGAGTCGCCCGGTGTGGCTCGGCTCTTAGTATTTTTTTATACTGGTAGTAAGTATACTTAGTCTTCAAAATCGACCAGTTTTCCCATCTCTAGTGTCAATCCAGAAGTAAGAATAGCAATTACAACACCATTTTCCTCAGCTTGTAGAATCTTATTCAAATTACATTTACAGACTTCGTCGTCAAAGAATGACAAACTCATGCGCAACCTGTCATTCTCGTGTCTTATGATCGTCTGCAATTGACTCTAAAAAGACTTTCCATGCGCGGTGTTCGAGATAGCCTCCAGACAGGAGACGCTCTACTGTCCTTACGCATTCTTCGAGACGCTGAAGAGGCTAGATTAATTTTTACACAAATGTATACCCATTGTATTAATATTAACTCATTTAGTGATGACAACGCGACTGGCGCGTTTGCATTAGTTGGCCATTAGATATAATTAACGTGACATTTAAATGTGGTAATTAACTAGTAATTATCTGGTCAGCAATGAATGTGCTAAAAAACTTACTTGAAATGAGTCCAAAGACCTCTAGGCACATAATATTGAAGTTTACTATAGTGAAGGTGGGCGAAGATCGCTTGAACTTGCTTCAAGATGACCACATTGTAATCGGTTGACTCCTGAAAAGCAACATCAAGATCTATTAACACTAATGTGACAGCAGAAACAAAATATATTTAGTAAGATAACGATCAACAGGTTTGAAACCTATCTCATGATAGCGCTAGTTTTCTGTAAATCAGTTCAAACACTCAGAAATAATGGGAACTGAAATACCTAACGAGTATGGAGTAACAGGCAACCGATCTCGAGTGTGGATGAATATGGGATAAACTTAAACGTGTAAAGAATACGCTCGTCTTTCGGTCTGACAACTGCTCTCGGTTTATGCATTGACGCTCATTCAATATTGGTGTATTTGAAGGTTGCAACACACTATTGAACGTCTATGTGTGGTTCCTTTTCGTAGGACACATTGAAACCCTGCGTCAAAATGTAGTGTATTGGGGAATAGCCTATCGGAATTCTATTTATTAATCTGTTCTGTGGGGACACTCATAACATTGTTAATTTGTGATATTGTATGCCCTGTGTGAAACCAAAACGGGTACAATGCTAGGGTCAGCAAAACAAGACAATATGATAAAACAATTGACATGAGGATTTTATTTTACTTATTAAATACACATGACGTGTTTGACGCGTACATAATATCTGACATTTCGTAAAACAGACAACGAGCCAATGAGGTGTCGGCTGATTGGTATAGAGCAGTTTGCAGCCAATGAGGTTTTATTTCGCCTAAGTGCTCTACTTAATTTGAGTCTTTATACTATGATAGATATTTTAATTTGAATATATTATGAATCTAATATACCTCAGAAGCAAACTCGGCTGGTTCCTCGCCGGAGAAATCTTCGTTTGGATCAGTCACAGCTCCTAAAATAGACATTTTCATGAAAGTGGATACTTTTTTTACACACATCTTTATTACAGTAAGCCGGGCAAGTTCAGGGGACGGTAAAGGGTGAGGATAACATCACAAACACCTCCGCCATTAATCCACTCAAAAACAGATGTTTTTCAAATTTAATGACAGCTACCAAATGGTCATCCAGAGAAATTTTGAATAAAACACAGCCAATAGAGTAAACAAATTTTTACGTAATAACCAACCTTCAACTCTGAGTAAGTGGTCTCTGATAGCTGGCACCATGTACAGCTGCTGGAGTACAGAGTTCATGTAACAGGTGGCGCCGGCATTCTTCAATCCGACCAGACCCGACGGAGACCGAGGACCTACAGCCGGCAGGTATTCCCATTCCGTAAGCGCACTGCTGCTATCTGAAACGAAAGGATTACGATTAATTGAATTCTTGTATCAAACTTTTGAGTGATACAGATTAGATGATGACATATTATGCTGACTGTAGGAGCCAATTATATCCAATCTACCTTCCTCGGCCAGATGCCAACATGCAACAACAACAAAAACCACTAAGCAAAGTTTGACTATGAATAACTAATTACTAGTGCTGGCACTTCATTCTTTCAGGTCAATCAGTGATGCTGCAGTTAAAGCTTACCATTATAAAACATGTCTGTGAGCAGCGTTGTGAGGAGGGCCATGTTCGGTGCGCAGCGATGGCAAAGCGCAGCAAGTAGGTCACAAGCGGCGGCCACCGCACCAGGCGTGACGCAGAGCGCCGTCGGCATGGTACCGCCACTGCTCTGACCGCTTCCGCCATCTCCACTGCTGGACATCGCTCCCCGCTTCATCTGGAGCTGCGCCCAGGAACAAGGCCACAGGAATTCGCTTACGAGATCCTATAAACAAAAATAGACTCACATATTGTATCTATCTGTCAAGAGAACTAGGATGGACGGAAAAGAATTTAGTTTTGCATTAAAATTAATATAATCAATGATAATAAGAAGCTTTACCTTTATAAGATGGACATCTTTTTCTCCATTGGATCCGTATTCATATTTGACCTCACTGCTTGACAAAACAAAGATTTCTTTTGCCAAACTCAGGTGACCTTCCAACAATGTGTCGTCCACCTGTAAGACAAAAAATATTAACAACTTTTTAAATGCTAGCACTAAATCCCAATTATACCTACATCGTTTCAATTGGCTTCCTCCACAAACATTTAGTGTGACACCAATATAATCCGAACTCCAAGAACAAAATTGTATCATTTGTAAATAAAATTCACAAAGTCGGCGTGTCACAACTGCTCTGAGATTGAGTGTGCGATCTTAACAATGATCTTAAGCACTCCAGAATACCAAATGTATGTTTACGAAGGCATGAAATGTAACCTGCCAACTGCAATTATTGAGATTTGATGAATTTATTGATGTTTGGCCCATCAAAGGTTTCATTAGTTCATGATATTATAGTGCCTGTACACGTGCATGGATTTACTGGCATCAATAGTGGATAAATAAAACTATCTCAACAATAACTGTTTATACGCAAAAGTGCTGACTGTCCCGCCAATCTCATTCTTCAAGCATAAACGAGACGCATTGTTGTCATTGTATAGTGCTATTTGACAAGTTGTGAAAATTGGTAATCATAGCAATGCGTGTTTTTCGCATCGGCTCGGTTTTTAATAATATTTTTACCAATCAATGCTAAAACGCAAATGACGAAATTCATGCGTAAATGATATATCACATTGTATAAATAATAGCAGGCAGATACGCTTTAAGAATAAGCGTTTGGTTTAATTTAAATTGCATAGGTCTGTCCTTATGTTTTATACGTCACACATAATATTATCGCACTGACCTCATCAGGTGGCGGGGGAAGGCGCGCCGTGAACCTCTGATTTTGATTGCTTTACAAATGTTTACAATGCTTGAGACTGCTTTAGCGAAAGAATGCCTCACCTGATTGAAGCAATTCTGACGTCAAATTGTGCGTAAAGAGCCTCAAGGCTCAAGGACTCAATTATAATTTTTGGACTTTTTTAATAGAATTAATTTTATGTTTTCCTTATGAAAAACTGCTCGGCACGTCAGACAGTCAAAAAATAATATTTGGGAAATTTTGGCACGCGTACGTAAAAAGGTTCGTCAACCCTGACCTAAGGTATCAATGATAAAGTAAAACTACAAGATATGTAGGAATTAAATAACCTGATGTCCAGCAGCTGCTGTCTCTTTGGCGGTCTTCAGCCATGCCACCTCCCTGGCCATAAGTGGCTGGGCGGCGGTGGGTCCGGCGGCCGCCACCAGCCTGTTGAGCAGCTGAAAGTACTGGTGCGCGTTGGAAGCGTGGCGTCTAGCGGCCCCGCCTGCGTGCGGCAGTAATGCGGCTAGCGCGGAAGCCGCACCGGCACCGGAACACCAAGAGCACATCGCCAGTAGTTGTTCTGCGCAGCATACTCGTACCTGACAAATGAAAATATACCAATATCAATGAGTTACGACTAATCAAGAGCTAGCAAAAAAAATTTAAATATCTGTCTGAAAAAGACTAGTGTCTTAACCTGCTGATTTTTTTCGATCTTCCGGGAAAAACTGATGATGAAATTCAATATGTCTTTCAATCTGTCAAAAATGGCCAGCGAATTTATTTTATCAAAAGAAATCTCATATTTTTATGAAAACTTTAGATGCTAGATGCCGACACCGAATGCCATAATGATACATCTCGACAGCCTGAAAAAAACTTGTGATATTGGGTAAGGGCCAAAGGTTTGAGAGGGCAAGGAATAGCTCCCTCCAGATAGGTAGACGAAATCAAAAATGGCACAAGTTTCACACTGGAAAAGGCCCTCTGACGGTTATTGGACCGCCAAATCAACTGGGTCACGATCCTTAGTAATGAATCATGAAGAAGATAAGATACAGCCACATTACAAAAATCTGAACTCTCTATGATATATCCTTATTTAGCATCCACACCTTCATGTAAGGCATAAAGCCCATTGACGCAGCGAGTGCGGCGCTCGAGCAAAATTTCTACAAGTGGCGCGTAAATCAACGAAAATACAACGTAATCAAATACACCAGCGCCCACTGGATTTCACGACGCATTATACGCGCCCGCCGCATCAATCATCGTTTTTTCGCGAATCACCGCTTCTCGGCGATACGAATGAAAGAAAATACAATGGAGTCCATTCATTGAACACGGCTACCAAAATTACGCCGCTCGAGGCCTCGTCGATCGACGGGCGAAAAGCAATTATTTAATAACAGAGAATCATTGTTTAATTTTACTGCGTGTCAAGTTTATCGCTGGTTGAATAATGTCGTCGTAAATATTTATTACAAGCCCCGAAATAATATAATATTTTTATTGCTTTGTTATGAGAGACGCTTTAAAAATAATTGTTTTGTGCTGCTTGGGCCGCTTATTACATAGGTGAAGGGTAATGCGCGGGAAGAGACGTGTGATTATGGTTATGAATAAACACTGCATTCGCCGACTTCGCCCGCTCGACGCGTTCTATGAGCGCTATCGCTAAAAGATATCATTTGTAGAAAAAACTGTTACGTAACAATGATCATATTAATTACCTGAGGATTGGGGCACATGATGACCAGTTGGACCAGCAGGTCCTGCCACCATGACTCTCCGATGAGGGCGGTCACATGACCCTGATTTAGAGCCACACAAATTGTCACCACTTCCAACGCGTCTCGCACCACTGGAAAAAAGAAATCACAATGAAATTTAGCTTGATATAACTTAACAATATGTCTATCGATCAAAATTCTGTCCCTTCCTACTATAATGCCCCATTGCATCAGAATACAAAACACGGAAGTGTAAAGAAAACCAATCTCATTATTATTGACAAAACCATTGATTGATTAATATTACCTCGAGTGTTGACTGACGTCTTCCACTTAAGTGAGAATAGTTATACCAGATATCATTTGGCTAGATTTGATAAAATTACTGTCAGTACTTTCTCATGAGCGTTTTCAGAATTATGTATGTTCAAAATTACTGTCATTACACCCGTAAAGTGGCAAAAATGGTTGACAAGGCAAATGATTTAAATTAACTGCAAGTTATTTCTAGCAAGTTTTATTGAAGATTCACTTGTAACAAGCATCACAATTGTGTTCTGACATATCGTCGCTCTAGTATTTGTTTTACGAAGCTCCATTTTTGGCGAAAATTGACTTTTTAATGCAGTTCATTTTCTTGTGTATAAACGCATCGAAATCATTAAAAAAAATATACATTTTTTATTAGAATAAATTAGATATTTTTTTCAAAAAATGTCCAAGAAAGAAACACGGTATAAAACAATCATTCGAAATTAACCTTTCCAATGTACGGACCAAACGGTGCTGAGGTTGTTATACAGTTACCACCCCCTCTACTACATGATTGGTCAATGGATCGCTTGTTTTCGTCTAATATTATCAATGTCCAGCTCTACTAACTACGTCCTCATTATACTGATTTCCGCCGTTTGAATACATTGTTTCATTTTTTAAGTTATTATATATTTTTAAGGCTAAAGTGCAGAATCTGCCGTTAAATATATAGGTACAAATTCTTCTTAATTAAATGAGTAATATTGCTGGATTATTCTTTTAATATGTTCTAATATAATTAGGGAATCCAATCCCGAGCCAAAATTCTGATCCCGGGATTTCGGGATTACAATTTGACAATCCCGGGATCCCGGGACTGGTCCCGGGATTGGGATTTTTTTCCATTGTTAATATAAAATTTTTATATTTACAAATAACATTGATAAAATCGGTCAAAAATAAATCTAGTATAATTTATACTATTTAAGACATTTATTGTTAATATTGTATACGTTAAATCTTGGAAATACACAAGTTTAATGGAGTAAATAATATTGTAATATAAATAATAATGTGAATTTAATATGAGATTGCTATTTCTGATAGTAAAGACATAATGAATAGATCAGCGAGATTTAAAATAGTAAAGCAAATAATCATGGCGTACTTATGGCCTTTCCGCTTCATAAATCTAATTAGTCAGCCAAATATGAAACTGCCGTAAAACGTATGATATCATGGTGGAATTACTTTGTTAAAAGTGCGAAGCATTGTTTTTTTACCAATCTTTCTCATTTTTAATAATCTATGTGAAAAAATAAAATGAATCGGCAACCTACACATCAAACTTCATTCAAACTCAGTTTATTTCTAATTAGTTATTTTGTATTAAAAGTATTTTTTCTGTTATATTTTCCATAAAAATTGATAAAAAAATCAATCCCGAAATCCCGGGATTATGTTTATCAATCCCGGGATTCATAGGTATCGAAAATAGCTCAGGATCCCGGGATCCCGGGATTCGGGATCCCGGGATTGGATTCCCTAAATATAATCTATCTCTCAATATGTAAAATAGATAAATATGAAAGATCTTCCAGCATTGAATTATAAGGTAATGAACTTTGTTTTTCGTCTCCTGAACATTTCACATATTGTTGCTTTGAAAAAAAAAATACTAGAGCGACGATATATTTGTTTCTGGCACTGTGGCAAAACTGCTTTGAATCAATGCTACAAGCTAAAAAGATTTTTTTTTATAAAACGAACTGTCATTATTTAGACAATCAATCCCGTAAAATCGTAAATAAGTATCAAAAACAAAACTGATAATGCAGAAAATATATTTTTTTCCCACAGTTTCTAAATGAACCATGTTAAAAAGTTTTGGAATAGAAAACTCTCTAATTGAAGGGTTGATAGTCTATAGGGTCTAAGTTCCAAAAAAAGATTTTTACTTCAATACAATCTATATGCCAAGCCTATTGATCTTCTGAAGGGTCTAAGTTCCTAACTATTACCATTTTTGTAACACAAATACATTGAAATATGTGGACGTTTCAATATTGACCATGTTTAAATATCTTATTCTTCCTTTATTTATTTTATCTTTACAATTATGTAAGCTTATCATATTATACTGATGTCCTTCTTTGTAACTTTGTAAAAATATAAATGTAAGTTTTCAAAAATGTATTATTTTATTCTTTTTTTTGTTATATCTCAGTTTCACACTTTCAAACTTTCATAGTCCAAATAATATTTTGACCTACGTATAATAAACAACTCGGACAATCATTGTGCAACTTACAGGCTACATCGTCATTGTGCAATCTGGGAGGATGGACGACAGGGGCGGCGCAATTGGCGACATAATTAGGCTGCGCGGGTGGCGTGGGCGGTTCGGGCAGCTGCTGCACGGGTTGGGAGAGAGCAGCTGAAAGGGCGTGGCCCCCCGCAGCTCTGATGGTGACCGTGGAAGGCAACCTTCTCGATAACACTAGTGCGGCCATCGTTTGGCGATTGCTGGTATCGGTCACCATCTAAAAGATATCAAATTCAATATATTATAATAAATTATCTCCTCGATCACTGTATTAATTTATTTACTTTTATTATTTATTATTTGAAGCTTAGCTTCTTAAGAAATATAAATTTAAATAACCTAGACATTTCAAAGATAAAAATATACCAACAGAGCAATGACATTAATATGGACGAAGCATCTGGAAAAAAATATGACTCACTTTTTTGTCGGGTCTGCCGAATGGCATAATCTGTTCTAACGCCATTACAATAAAGGTGATATTGCTATAAATTCCCGATGCTTTTTGTCGAGTCTGCCGAATGGTTCGGTTCGAACGGGTTCGCTCAAATGAACATTGACACTAGAAACACTGTTCTATCGCCATTACAATAAGGTCATATTGCTATAAATTCCCGATGCGTGATATCGCATAATGGAAATTGCGTGACGTCTACCTATACATGTGCGAATTTTGCTATGCACAAATTTACTTACTAGCTACTGTATTGAGTGAATTGTCCATTAATAATGTCATTGCAACAGAGCCATTCATCTCTAAGTATTGAATTTAAGATACGTATAGATATACTGTATCTTATTCAATCGAATCCTCTACTAACCCATAAAAAACAAGTC
Source organism: Rhyacophila brunnea (assembly GCF_057557595.1). Taxonomy (NCBI): domain Eukaryota; kingdom Metazoa; phylum Arthropoda; class Insecta; order Trichoptera; family Rhyacophilidae; genus Rhyacophila; species Rhyacophila brunnea. The sequence goes on along the minus strand of NW_028232904.1, from coordinate 7,671,563 downwards.
TTCAAAATCTAGTCAAAATCTTAAGTATTTTTGAGTCCTTGATGTCCTTTAGATCTTAGAACTGTCTTCTTCATTATATGAAATGACGAAACGACAATGGTTATGTTATTTTTCCGAACAGTAGTCAAAGTCTGGGTGGCCTACCGGACAAAAAGCCAATCTAACGGAGCTGTAGAATTTTTTAGCACAAGTTCAATCCCCCGGTTGGGCATCACTTTTTTTGTAAAATATCTATTTTAGTACGTTATCTTTTCTAATAAATATCTTTGCAATTAAAGTCCTGTAAATATGACTGTCCTAGGAGTTCGTTTTTTCAATTACCTACCAAAGCCGACAAAGATCAGAAACATAGATATATTACTAGGTTAGTTTGTAATGAATGGCGGTCACTTTGTGACTGACAGAAATTGTGAGACAATTTCTTCCTAATGACATGCTGCCTCTAGCGCCCAGTTTCAAAGCTACGTTTCAGCTTGTTATTTTTGTCCAAAGGTGTCACTGCGACAACTCTAATTCTCACTGTATAATTTAAACTAAACGACATGTTGTGTATCTCTTGTTTATAATGTATTAAAATTAATTAATTGTAATCGAGTTAATGCCTAGTGCACACACCTGTTCAGCCATGCTCTGGGCCACAGCCTTCAGCATGAGCTCGCAGTTATTGTGATTGGGCAACGCCTGCAGAGCCTCTTGGAGTACCTCCGTTGTCCCTATACTATTTCTGGAATCACAAAACAAACACATCTATTTACATACCTTAAAGCTCAAATTACAAATTACAAGACCATAATAGTGAAATGACATTTTGGATCGTTCCCTGAAGTCGCAGGCAAAATAGAATAATTCCTAATTTAACAAATCCAACTATAGATGATTTTTGAGTCCAAAAAAAATTATTACAAGCAGGTACCCTTGTCAAAAAAATGTAAATTACCATTTTCAATTGGACACGAAGGCTTGATTGTAAATATTTAAATAACGTTTTCCTTGCCTTATAAAAAAATCGTTTAATTAAAAGGTCTTATTAACCATAATAATATTAGTGGCACAAATAATTGAGATCAATTTATTTGTGCAAATTTCAATTAGGTACACTGTGAGCAATTTGTGACATGTATAATATGATTTCAATGATAAACTGCTTTGCTGATCAATGGCACTCAAATCGAGCGGGACAACAACTACGTCTATCTTGGACAACAATGTCAATTGACGGTGGTATATATGACGAGTTTGCACATAGAACCAAACTGGCATTGAGTGCATTTGGGCGCCTGATTAGTATCTTCAGTAAACCCCCATTGTTTCTTAAGCGTAGTGTTCAACTAATGTATGCTATCAACACCAACGCTCACGTATGCATGTGAAACATGGACTCTTAATGTAAGTGAAATCCAAAAATTACAAGTAGGGCAACGCGGTAGGGAAAGATACAAATTGGGCATAACACATACAGATCACAAAATAAACCAATGGATAACGAAGCAGAAAACGTGATAGAGGTCACTAAGCGGACGACCGCTGGACAAATGCTGTCATACAGTGGTACCCAAAGGGCACTAAACGCCCACAGAAACTCATAAATTTTGATGGATAAAGCTAGAAGAGTGGTGGGAGCTAGGGGTGGTCTTCATCCAGCAGTGAATCGATCCCAGCTGATGATGATGATATGATTTCAATGGAATCTATGAATAATTTTGATTGTAACTCAAACGTTTAAAATGTATAGCAACTGTAAACAACTCAGCGATACATAGATGGTACAAAGAGTACTGTACTGAGATAGCTTAGCTAGAAAAAAACAAACAGAATGCGAATCGTTTAACTTGATGTGCGGCAGCTTGAAGACCGAATATCCTCTCTCGCACTTCGCTATTTGTTCCTCTTACCATGAAATCATTTGACGTTTCTTATTTGTGCGTGCTGTAAGCCATTTAAATGTATTAATGTGGGATGTTCCAATAAATTTATTCCTAAAGATGGTATGCCGTGTTACTGACCTTAGTTCTGACCCATTTGAAGTGGGAGAATCAGGCGCTATCAGCAACAAAAAATGGCCGACAGCATTTAGCACCAGTTTCACCAGCCTCAACATGTACAACACCCCACTCCTGAAAACAAAAACACACACCCATTAAGAAGCTATAAGAAACGTTATGATTTAATTACTTTTAATTGAAAACTGACTGACTGAAACCCTAATCAATGAAACTATTAATAGACTAGAAAAATACTAAAAAAAATATTGAACCAAGTTCACCACCACTTTAAATCGTTAACCACTTCAGTCATTTATTTTCATTGAACCAAGAATACTTAATGCAGATGGTATTGGTTAGTTTTTAAAAATCAATTAAACCCTCCCTAGACCAAACCATCATAGTGGAGGTAGGCTGTAGAGATCCGACAACATACTTATATGTTTTCATTGAACAAAGCATACAAAGTTTTTAAAATTCGATTAAACCCTGCCCACCAAACTGTAATAGATAAAAAATATTCTTCGATCTATAAAATATCTAAATATATGTATGATCCAATGGATAATTTTAGATATTTTATAGATAGAAGAATATTTTCAATTTAACATCTATCATGGTTTACTTTAGGCAGGGTTTAATTGAATTTTAAAAACTGACCAATACCATCTGCAATTTATATTATTAATTCAATGAAAATAAATAAGTATGACCGACAAAGTTCAGTGTGCATTATTTATGTTGAATCTTAACAGCCTACCTCCACCCCTCACTACAGTATCCTAAACATACTTTTTGCAAGGATTGTTTGGTAGGTATTCATCAAATTATTATCACTACACATATTATCAAAGTTTAGTGTGAACTATTTATGTCGGATCTTCCAAGCCCCTTCGCCATTGGATTCCAATACATGTATTTTGTTAGTTGGGCAAGTTCTGTCTACCAATTAAGCTACCATGTCAAGTGTCAATATGTATCTAATTTCTAATAACCACACTATCCGCAAAATGATTGTGATGACATTAATTGGTGGCATTTTTGTAATTGAAATCTAACTAATGACATTACATACATACTAACTTCATTTATACCTAGAGTCAAAATTACTCAAAATTTTAAGTTTTGACATGGCAATCATTTATTGAGAATACAAATTTCAGATTGATATTGTGCAAGGACACTTGTATGGGGAAGATCAATTGGCTAAAAGTACTTGCCTGACAAGCGACAGATATGTGTTTGAATCCCAATTGGTCCAGTATTTTTCTAATAGATATGTTTCTCAGGCTTCAATATTCCAAAGATCTTCTTGTCAGTCGGTCTCTGATAGCGAGTATTGAAATGTTGATACCTGAACTTTAAGTGAATGTCACAATAATAGTATAATGTCAGTACCTGACGGAGTGTTGTGATCCCCCTTGCAGGAAGGCAGTATTGGCAATGGCATCAAGGAGTAGGGGAGCGTGGCGGACGCACGCCAGCTGACCAGCAATCTTCGACAGGGGTTCACCGGCTGGCATCACAGTACTGTACAGCACCTGGTCAGAATCATACATAATCACTACAAATTCTATATCAATGAGTCCACAGAAATCAGAAAACCGTCCACTGCAGTTTGCTGTTTCTCAAACGTTTGCCTTTGATTATCTCAGAAAATAGATCGACAGTAAACACTTTTTTAACATTTATGGAAACTGACTATGAAAAATTGATCGGTAAAGATTTGAAACCAATATAACAAACATAATATTACATCGATTGAATAACAAAAAAGGTAGTATTTGGCAAAACATGCCTATTGTAGCGCATGGTGGTATTTCACCCGGTCCCGCATGGTAACGAAATCGTCCGTCTGTGGTCCATCACCACCCCTCATGACCAGTGTACTCCTCTGTGCTATAAGTTTATATTGTGTTTTTTGCGAACAGTAGTGCCATTTGTCAAACTGACACCTGTACCATCGTAGCATGAGCGACTATGTGAGCTTAGTGCCTACAAGTAATCTAGCCTTTTTCATGATACATACATGACGAAGATTCCTCGTACAAATTGATAATTTCTACGGAAGATGCACATACATATGAGTGATATATTGTTTGGCGAATGAAGATTCATGAATGGTGAAATCATCTTACCTCAACATTATAAGCTACATTTGGCGGAGGGATCCCAAACATCATCTGATGCAATACGGAATCATCCTCACTGACTAGAGCTACAGATAACCGCTCCACCTGGAAACACACAAAATGACCATAAATATGTTTGCAATGTTCATCATAGAAGTGGAAAATGTGATGCTGGATCTAGCTCACACGCAAGCTACAAATTTATCGAGCAACCGGCCTCTTAAAAAGCTATTACAGATGGCCCTCGCTTTCACACATTTCTTAAAATTTAGATTTTTGTCGATATGCAAAAACTATACGCTTCATTGCAGTAGAACCTCTCTCCTCCGCTCCCCGTCACCTTCTCAAATACGTAAACAAGTTTAGTCTTGCATTCGGACGCATGTTGATGCGTTGTGCGTTTTGCCAGTTTATGTAAATATTATGCCCTTATAAAGTTATAAACACGTGACATAAAGTCCATACAAAAAAACATCAGCATTCCTCGGCGAATAATTCGATAGGTCCACGGTTACTCTGATGAGGATGAAGAGTGGGAAATGTCATTTTTTTTTCATGCGAATTCACTTCTAGATTATTTGGTTATGCGTTTTGTCAAATATTTTATGATTTTTGGAAAATGGATAAATGAAAATAACACATCTATAACTGATAAGCGATAATCATAAAATACGTACAACAAAAAGGTGAACTTAAAAATCCATGAGTTCGTATGAGATTTCACAATGTTCAAGCGCAGTGCCAACGAACAAACAAGTCTCTGCGACCGTTGCCGACGGAATACTAATGTATAGAATATTAATTGAGTTAGCATTTACTTGGTAGAATTCCATTTTACAAGAAATGAAAATATAATTAATATTAAATTCTACAGGTTTTTTAAAAAGGTTTGTCGATAGCTATTTCGGTTGTAACACCATTATCAAGACTATTCAGATAGGCCGTTTGCCTTTGCTTAAATACTATACGTGTATAGATAGAGACAGAATACATTTTCTTATTCGTTCCAGCAATATTATGAATTTTTACATTATTATTAATTGTAAAATTATTAATACTTTGAAAACCCTAAGTGGGTTTTTTAAAATGGATATTGAAATTTTCAAAATTTATCAAAATTACAGTGTTCGATGGTTATTTATTGACATTATTAATCAATTAAAATATTATTAGTATAATTGTCTTAATCGTGTGTTTAGATTATATTTAATAGTGGCGACGAATACATTACCAAATTTTCATTAATTATGTGATTACTTTTGGATAATTCGCGATTAATTTCCAACTGTTCAAGTAAATTTAATTTTAGACCTTTATTACATATATGCAAACATTTTGGCGTTTCATTGTTACTGATGCTATGCGAGTTTGATATCAAATGTTTAGCAAACTGAGAATCTGTTTTACCATTCCTAAAAGACCGGAGGTGCTCTTCAAAACGAGTTTTTATTGACCTGCCAGATTGACCAATGTAGCATAGACTACATGTGCCACATGTTATTTTATAAACTCCGCTTTTCTCCAGTTTGTTGATTTTATCTTTACTATTTTTTAAGTTTAATCCTAGATTATTATTAGCTTTGAATGCTACGTTAACGCTATGTTTAATTTCTTGATAAATTTTGTCTGAAATAATGCCGTGATAACCAATGGACTTGTAATACCGATTTGAATCTTTAACGTTAGGGTATATTGTTGATCTAGCTAATTTAAGTTGTTTTTTATATAATATTTTATCTACCATTGATGTTTCATATCCATTACTTAAGGCTATTTGTTTAATGGTATGTAGTTCATCCTCAAAATCTAATTTGTTCATGGGAACGCTAACTAGAAAGGCAAACGGCCTATCTGAATAGTCTTGATAATGGTGTTACAACCGAAATAGCTATCGACAAACCTTTTTAAAAAACCTGTAGAATTTAATATTAATTATATTTTCATTTCTTGTATAATGTATAGAAGCTTCATACTAACATCACGCGTAAGTGCGAGATCGGCACCTGCGCAAGCCCCCTACTCCGCACAAACGTGATGACAGATGGCGCACTGTGGCATATTTTTTTAAACCTTTGACAGAATCTGTATATATTTATAATACATTCCTACATATACGACAGATGTCATTGTCAAATTAAATTATTTTTATAGAATATTAGTAAGTAATTATTTTAAATACGTCAATATGCAATTTTGAAATTACTTTTCATAAGAAGGTAGGCTTTAAATAATCGCCTAGTATGGAGTTTTCGCCACTGATACCCATTGATAAATAAATATTTTAAAGTAGGTACTTTTTGAAGTTTTTTTTTACATTGCTCTACTTTTGTACACATTTTCAGGAAAGTCGGGGGCCGCTTGAACAAAATAATCTAAACTATAGAAAGCAAACGTAGACAAAGAAGGAATATCAGGTTATTACCGTATTACGGTGTGGCGGTAAAATCTTGGTTAGCTGATGCGCCCCGTCCCTGAGAGGCGGATGGTTGTATTCACAGCCTGTCTGTTCTAAATCTAAGATGAACGGAATCTGCCAGTCTCCCCGCGCCAAAATCTGAAATACATAACATACATTCAAACAACATTGAATAATCACAATAAACAGCGTGTATTTATACGTGGATGCGCGCAAAATGTATACTGACCACCCCGGGAAGCTGCCTTTCGGGTAACGGCGGAGGAGGTGGCGATCCCATCGAGGAATCTGAAGAGCTATCGTTCGAAGACTGACCCGTCACACCAGCTGGACCTACCTGGAAACAAACAACATTCATGTTAGTATTAATTCTCTATAAACTAATTGTATTGCATCTAAATAAGTATTACTTTGAGACAGAACATTCCAAGGGGCGACAAATGAAGGTAGGAATGTAAATGCATTCTGTTATAGAAGCGAGAAAAGTGTAGTAGAAATAGGTAAATATTTTTCTAATAGGTTTGCACCCACGGTAGCCGAGCGGGTAATGCATTGGCTTCTGTCGTGGGTCCCGGGTTCAAATCCTGGGTGTGGCAAATACACATATTTTTTCAATGTGTGTTTGAAGTCAAAGTATGGACCTAATAAGTTCAGCAAATGACCAACATACATTTCTCATAAAAACAAATACCTGTTATTATAACCTCCACTCCGTAGAAGTCCATATGAGGCGTCTAATTACAAAAAGCGACAAGTCCACAATTCAATATTTTCAGGAAACAACGTTTTTATGTTTCAAGCTTCAATTATTTGTTTTGACGTGAGATTATTTTTTCCGTTGTATTCTTTGTTGAAATTAGAACCAAATGGCAATTTGTTTCAGCCGATTAACTCTTAAATGTAATAAATATAGGCAAAATAAAATTGGACGTAGCGCTATTTGTAGCTCACTTTTTAATTTACTCCAGATAAGGCACATATTTCCGTGGCACTGTCATGAGTTTACCAGATGCTACAGCATGTGAGATGCCCTTTTCAATATTGAACATTCCCTTATTGGTTGACTTAACTCTTTTACTCCCAGCTGATTTAGCCTAGCATATGCGAAAACTCCCAAGCGTTTTTTGACAAAAAATCGTCGATTTAGTTTTTTTAAATAACTAATTCTACACATGTTTTAAAAATTTGAAACTTTTTTTGTGTGTTCTCAATGGTGTATAAAGCAATAATAAGTAATAATATTGATAGTTTACATCAATAAAACAAAAGAAAAAAATAATGTATCAATATTTATTTAGAAATGAACGGATAAAACTATGTTTGAACAACAAAACAAGTGTGAGAACATTTTTTTATTTATAATTGATTTATCAAATTTTATAATATAATCTATCCTTATGTAGTAACAGAAAAAAAAATAAACAAATTATTATTTATCTATGAAATAGAATTTTTATAAAGTAATCAAAAAAAATCGTATAGTGTCCAAGGTATTCAAGAATATTATTCAATTCACGAAATCTCAAGAGAATTCGATACAGTATCGACGACTAACTGATATGGGAATGAAGTAATTTCAAAAAATAACTCTCAAAGCACTAAATCATTTATAATAATATTTATATTCATGTATTTTTTCACCATCTTACAAAAAGTACAGTGGCATCCATTGTTAGTTCAAAAATTACAAAACTCATTTGTAATGTGATATATGAATCATAAAACAACTAAAAGAAATATCAGAATTTAAAGTGTGTCATAAAAATAATGTTTTATTATTTTTATGACCCTCTTTGGTCTCGAGTTCGACAGCAGAGCAATTATGACTTGTGAGTTATTAGGGTATGCCAAATTATAAACAAGTGCGGCACTAAAATAAATATTAGTCATGCCCAACACAGAGTGAATATAATGCTTTGTCTACATGAGACGAAATATGACGGGAAAATTTTGGAATAAATCGTAAATTTGGTTCCAAACTTTCGGCCGATGGATCGGCCCAGATGGAGTTTTCGCATAGGTATGGTGGGCCGAAATATCGGCCCCGTAGGAGTAAAAGGGTTAAACACGCGCGAAATCAACCAAGCTTTAAATAATATGAAACACGGACTTGGCGCTTTATGTAATAAATCGAGACTTAAAATATTTTTTTTTGTAGGGTTATGTTGCGTTTTGGAATTTATAGATCAATACATATTGTGTAAAATTATACAAAGAATACGTGCGTTTTTTTTTCTCGATTTTGACCAAATGTGGACTTATCGCTTTTTGGAATTAGCGCCTCTAGTATGTAATACGTTTTAAAATATTGTTCCATTTACATCCGCAAATCTTATGATTTATTCATTGAATGAATTATCAAGTAGTTAATAAAATTATTAGCAAGTGCAAATACGTTATGATTTAAATTTGGAGATCCTGATGTCAGCTAGAAATCATGGTAAGTAACTATTATTGGAACTTTGAGTCAAACCACAAAAACCGATGGGCTTCTGTTGTATGGCTTCTAGTTAATTCTATAGTAATTAGGTAAGATGCATGCTGGTTTGACAGCATAATACTTTTTGAGGTGTTTTCAAATCATGTATGTTTAGAAATTAAATCGGATCAACAAACCAACCTTTCCAGTGATGATTGACTTGTCTCTAATTGGTATTTCGGAGAGTAGTTTCCTATCGTGACTCGAGTCCAACAGTTCTCCATTTAAATAAAGTTCTAACTTCATATTGCTGCCAACCACACCTTGTAACCTAGAATAAACGAACATCGAAATGTAAAATAATGACAAATAAGAAACAAAACATTTACTGTCGATAAACATGTGGTAAAGAAGAAGGGTGCTGTTGGGCCTGCCCGGAGGGAGGTGAGCGAAGGATAACTGGAAATAAAAATGCACATTTGAACAGTCATATTTAAGGGACTAGAAATTAAATTTTGTTACATTTTCAGTGTTATACTGATTAACATATTAATAAGTAACTACTTGTCTGCACAATTTAAACACACAGAATGGCTTTAGGTAAGTCACCTGTCACTCCAGGTTGTGTGATCTGCGTTGAATATGTCTAAAAAACTGCAGAATGTGTCTCACAACATGTTTGGATGATTGACAGCTGTCCAAAAAATATGAAACATTCAGCGCTAACACCACATTTTGAAGGCATCCATTGCCTTCTGAACCCTTGCCCTCAGAGTCCATGACTTGACATAATACAAAAATATGGAGAACGCTAATGTTTATATAAGCATCATTCGTGGTAATTAAAATTTTCGATCCTTCCATATAGTGGTAAGACGCCTTTTCATTTCTGTTTCACATCCACTTTTTCATATTGCACTGGAAAAGGCAATACAGAATGCAGATACCAATGCCAACAATGGAGTGGCAATGTTTATGAAACCTGTGCCGGTATGTGATACCGACATATTGATATGATTACCATATCAGAATCACCGCAGAAAAAGCCATTCAGAGAACTGCAAGTGTCATGCAAAAGAATGGGTTTACAAATAAACAGTTGCAAATATGAAGTTTATGAGTCTACCTTTTCTGTATCATGTTCCTCAGGAAGTGTAAGGTCTCATTGGAATGTGTAAAAAGCTCCATATCATCCAGAGGCCTCTGCCCCGCCTGAAATCTCACTATCAAACCACAGTGTCTACCGCGGCATGCCCTGGAAAAAATTATTATAATTATAGTGGTACCTCCGAATAATTAAGTAGGTGGCGCTAATGTGTTTATTGTTGATGGTTAGTATCGCTGTTGTCTAGATTGCACCAGTTGTATAGTCCTGTCTCGCCTGGCGCCTTCCAACTCATTCTTTTTAATGCAAGTCATTTTTAATCACTTTTTCAAAATTCCAAATGAATGTAAACCTTTCAACTCTTTCAAGATTTTTGAGTTTTTCAATTTTTTTTATTATAATTTCAGGATTTGAGTCCATGACCCAACAGAGGCCGGCAAACTAGCTGTTAAAATATGATTTAAATTACCTATACAATGGTAATATCTCCCGAATGGGGGTATATCTCCGGTCGCACTCTTCCACATATTCAGTCAGGACTCGCAACACTCGGCACAACCGAACACAGCACGCAGTCGCCTCTGAAAATAAAAGAATGATTATAAGACTTAAAGCAGATCACTCTTTCAATTACACTGCAGAGTAAAAGAGGACGGAAGCCATGGGGGTTATTCACAAGAGTGGCGATCCAGCAGCATCTGAAAATCTATATAAAACAGTCTATCACCGAGGACTCACTAGCCAGTTCACTAACCCATGACAAGATTCAGTGGAGAATCAATTTGCAAAACTCAAAAGTTTAGACATTTTTTATACTCATTGTTTTTATTAATCTCTTGATGGTAGAGGCATACTCACGCTGCGGAGTTTCGGATTCGGCCAGTGCTTGATGCGTGGCCTTTAACCTCTGGCAACAGTCAGCCACGAAGGTCTCGTGGTAGGAGTCGGCCACTAGTCTCCCGCCCGGGTTGGCGCACAGCTCTCTCATCAGCTCGATACCCCGCGACGCTATCTCTTCACTGCAGTCACTTATCACCTTTAACAAACAGAATACTATATACACCCCTTGTATCCCAAAAAGCGGCTATTACATCACTTGCTTTCTCCGTTCATTCAGCTTCATTCAAAACACACCTCTAAAACGGTTTCCTATACGTTTACATATTTCTAGAACATTTATTTCGAGCCAAACACCCCCCTTCAAAACATTTGTGCGTAATACAAGCAGTCCTCCACTTAAAATGACTATTTTAAATGCTACGTTTTTTTGGCATTCATAAAACCTCATGACTTCCCACTTAAATCTTCCATCACCTAATTCTCAGGCATTAGCGCCTGCTTCAGGAATCATTGCTCTGGAATGTAAGATTGTATAGCGGACAGTATCCACCCTTTTGCATAGTGTTTTTCACTTGTGCTCCAATCATTGATAACCCGTGTGCCACGGTTTGCCTCTGGCTGACTTCCCTCAGAACACGGTCAAGTCACTTACATATGTAGCCCCATACAATACATGATCGTTGTCTACAGAATACGCTCTATCGTTTATAGACCCTGCCACAATCCCGGTGATGATTTAACCACTTAACCTAATACAATACAAAAAGACTTACCCTCCACAGATAGTCCAAGCCGATAAGATCAGCCTCGTCCATCTGGTATCCTCTCCGCTTGGCTTTTAAATTCCCTTCTTTCACGTTGACAGCTCGAAAAAATCTAAAATCAATAATTCAATTCATTCAATTGACCACTCAATTTTCTGTTTCAGCAGCTTTATTCCAACCTGCCGCGAGTTTGCGTCATAAATTCATAAATGTTTCACCTAGAATTGCGTAGTTTAGGTTATTTTGCTATTATTGACAATGATAGCAATACCATCCTTTCGTGACAATTTCAAATTTCAAAGTATATCTTGGCAACATCACTGCACATTTATTATTTTACTGAATTGGTTGTTCGAATGAATGTAAAATTGTGTTGAAATGATTGCAATTTTTGACAAATGCAGACGGTAACAGTGCTGCCAACTGTCGTTCACAAAAACATCCCATACGGGCCACGAAAACAAGCTATTTGGCAGGAAAAAAACGCTAAAGTCAATATCTTTCCTTTCGCTTATGGAAAAAACTGCAAAAATTGAAAAAATGTCTGCGTGTAAAAACCAAACATTTTAACAGAAATATCTTTCAAAATTGACAACAAATGCCTATATTGTGTCAACAGCGTTCCAAGTTTCATGTCATTCAGATAATCGTCAAACTGATGTGATATACCACATACATACATTAAATTACATGACACCGTTTCACTGCATGGCCATGAATGCTCCAAGTGTTAAATTATGTTACTAAAATAAGTACCGATCTACTTGCATTAAGTAGGTATCTAGTAGATAGTCGGAAATTTGATGTACATGAAAATAAATAACTAAATATCTAGCACATTTAAAACTGTTGGAAGCATCAAAAAATTCTAGTAAAAATCCCACAAGCCAGATACGTTTTTTGAAAACTAGATGCCTATCGAAAAATGCTAGAACAGGCGGTAACAGTGTAAAGCTTATGAGCATTGATGTGACAAATTGACTAGATACACCTTCGCCATCTTTCGTAACCGGTGTTACTGAAACTAATCTCTATGAAAGAATAGTGCAAAACGGTTGTCAATAAGAATTAGAATTCAATTTCAATAACACTACTTAGTCGATAATTATTGTTATATAATTAATTTTTAAATAATATATTATATTCTCCTCGTGAAGGAAAAGTTATAAGTTTAACGGTAACCTTTCAAAGCACTTGATCCCGCTGTGAGTGAGCAGCTTGGGGTCAAGCATGAGCACGTTCTGCTTGAAGAACTGCAGGTTGATGCCAGGGTCCAAATCCGGCTCCATGCCCATCAGCTTGCTAAACCACCGGAAACAAGCCTCGCGGTCGTCAGGGGACACTGCCCTCTCTGCGAGACACACCCAGATCTGTTTCGCCTGCAAAGATATTTGTACAGTGAAGCCAACTCAAGTAGAGCACTTTAATATATCATGAAGACTGCCTGTTAGACAGAGGTAAATAAACAAAAGGTAAAACAATACACTGTGATTAATGTGTATATATTATGCTCTAGTTAAAAGAGGATAACTAATAGAGAGCTTAGTTTGACTAACCTGTTCAGCACACAGCCATAGTTGTCCGTCCTTCAGTAAGAAGCGGAGAAAAGCCAGCCTTTCTTGGACCTGCGCTACATGAGGATATCTTCCGTCGGGAAGCCAAGTCTCCCAATCCAGATCTGGTTGTTCTGTTGATAAACATATAAAATACTCCTTTATACAGTCTAACTCATTTATTACGGAGAAGATGAGACCGACTGAATTTGCTCGTTATAAGCATTACTCATTATATCGTTACATAACATTTTTCGCGGCACATTCTATTTAAGCATAGAACATAAAAAATCCCCAAAACAAGCATGGCATTCATAAAAGAAGTTGTTTATTGTAATGAAATGCTGAGCCGCCGGCGCTGGTAGGTACCTGCTGACTTCACAAAGCTTGGATTTTTACATGCAATTTCAACCATATGCGTAGATACTTTTTCAATGTTGTCGGCGAAAACACCAATTAGGTAGTTAGACACTTAACTAGTGTCATAAACGTAATCCAATCCCGGCGGCATCAGTTAAACTTAAATTTTCAAATTAGAACAATATGTATGTCTATTTTTAAATTTAGATTTCGAGCTTGTATAATTTCTAATATGAAAGCTATTAAATTGAAATAAATAAACCACTCACGTTTAAAAACTGCCCTAGCATGCTCCATATATGAGGTGAGTGAATCGGTAACCAGGATGACGAGGGAGTGCTGACTCTGGAGCCTTTCGATTACGGCCTGTCTGAGCAGGGCAGCAGGAGGCGGCCGGGCCCCCGCCTGCTGCCCATTGTTGGCCGCAATGGGAGCGTTTGGAACTGCCGACCCTCCCCCGCACGGCATCCCGCTGGAGTTGAGCGGCGCCCCCGATATGTTGGTAAGATTCCCGCCGGCCCCACCGCCAGATCGAGCTTTGTACAGGCAGCAGATTTCTCGTATCTGTTTGAGGGCTGGCAAGGCCCAGCGTTCTGATGATTTAAGCTCTTCTACGCATCTAAAAATGAAGACATAATAATCAATATTAAATAAACGCTCCTTGCTATTCTAAGGCATATGGATGCTTCGTGTGTTCACTCCTAAGCGAAGCATCGTGGATTATGTTGTATACGGATGCTGTATATGGTCATTAATCAATCGTGGAAATGGAGGCAGGATTAATATCAAACTAGAGTATATTATAATAACTGAATTTATTGTTAGTCTGAGTTACACTAGACATATTTTAAACTTAGTAATAACATTGATATTGTATTAGAATTGAATTACATGTTACTAGATTGACTGGAATTTCAAGTATGATAAAACTGATTTGTATTTTGTGTGGTTCACTTGATCTGCTAACAATATTGTTCTAATATTGACACCTGGCAGTTCACATTCCTAACTACACTGAACTCCCTTTTTAGACAGTTTTTTTTTTACACGATTTCGAAATGACACGGTGCAAAGCCATCAGCTCTGAATGCATGTTGGAGACCAATTTGGCCAGTATGTGTTAAAACATAGTGAATAATTTTTGTTACCTTTTACTTTTTAACACGGTATCGCGTGGAACGTATCTACCGTGTAAATGGGGAGTTCAGTGTATATACATGTCGGTCACATCTAATACAAAAAGAATCCCTGTTGTCCAAACAATCTTTTCACTTATATTGAATTTATCTCAGCACCTGTAGTTTCATCGATTGACACTTCCGAGGCATTAATTGCATTAATTGCATACATGTCCATCTTCAATGTGATGAGGGTACAGATTCTTCATTTTTATTTCCTCATTTCTCAAAGGTTGTTGTTAGTAGAATCAGGCTTGCTGACTCAGTGACTCACGACAACCATAAATAACAATTATTGTCGAAAAAGAGCTTCTTGTCCACGTGTTAAAACTGTGAACTAACAATCCCCTCCAGTGCAGCTAATCTCGCACTTCCGTTTTCAAATGAGGAACGTCCCCAAATTTATCATTTCATTTTACGCCCCCGTGGTGTTCGGATCTATCGATTTACATAAATTGAAGCTTTTTATAATAAAAATATGTCTAACACAATCAGGAGCATGGGCGGCTGGCTCCTAGGGTCAAATAGTCAATGACCTCCCAAAAATAAATATCTTACAATCTATATACATTATACAATGTCAATTATCTCCTATATATTATTATCCTAAGCCTTTTTCCGTTTTGGCGAGCGATTGTAACGTGACGCACGCTAATTTGTATGTACGTGTATCTAACCACCATACACACACACACGTATCTCAACTCTCACAAGCGTTTCTCGGTCAATTTCATGAACGCCAAGATTCATATTTCTTAATAATATTTCTTTCTCTCTCATTTCCCATATGTGAGACGGAAAGAAAGCACAAAACACGCCTTTTTTTCATATTGTTTTATCACTTGCATACACAAAATTTTGGTCATTGCCGAAAACGAGACAGCTATACTATTTTCAATATGTAAAATGAAACAGAATGATATAAATTTTTCCTTAAATGTTTCAAGAGTTTTGTTCTGTGGTTTCAAGGTCTCATTTGTGTGGCAAACCTTTTTATTCTTATTTGTTGTCGCTTATTATTTCAAACTGACCATTGTTCTCTGAAAGTTTCATATGTTATTAATTTGTAGTTCAGTTTAAATCCAACCTTTGAGTAAAACCCATCGACTGCAATTTCTGTATTAAACCATTGTGTACAAGTTACCGATTAAAATGTAATCTGCTATATTAATCATAAAGTTACCTTCTAATGAGATCAGTGGAAATATAAAAAGTGTTTATATATAAATGATCCCGCCATTCCATAACACTAGGTATTATAACGGAGTTTTTATTAAATGTGTTTGATTGTTTTAATCTTATGTTCTTAAATAGTATTAAGTACAACAGTTATTAGGTGTATAAATAGACACACAAAGTTTATTTTTTGACCTAATTTACAAAAAATTATAACGTGTTGGGTGCAATTTCGGTTAACGATGAGTTGACAACGTGAAAAATGGAATTTTTTTAAGGGTAAGTAACCTACATATAAAAATTTATAGTACTTCTTCTATAATGTATAAAAAGCTAATTTGCAATACGTCTTTTAAGTATACAACGAAAAGGCAAATTAAAATAATATATTCAAAATTGACCTACCCCGTTGCCAGGCTTAAGGCCGCTATTGATCAGGAGTGATGTTAGAATTATTATTAGTAAATTTTTGGTTTATTGCCAAGAAGAAAAAGAGTCACATCTAAAAGGAGAGCCGATACATTATTTAAACACGCCTCCAACATGCGTTACCGTCGTGACAGGCATGTCACCGAGAAATCTTCTATGTGTGACTACACTGACTTCATGTTATCGCCGATCTCTTTTTGTCGGCCAGTACGTGCAACAATTCTAATCCTAAATTGACCATCTCGACACTTGCTGTGATTAGTTCATAACATACATTGTGTGCTACTGTTAAAAATTATAAATAAACCCAGAAATATAAAATAATATATTGGTCAGCTTGGTGGCTAACCTTAACCCGATCGCCGCGGATGGGACATATGTTGTTTTTTACATAAGCTCTGATACTGGGCGGATGTCGCAACTGTTGATATCGAAAATTGAAATGTCGGTAAAGTAGGAAATACTTCACGCATAGTATTAATTTTTGTATTGAAAAATGCTCTGATTCGTGTTCGTACCGCCATATCGATAACTTTGTCAAAAATATGTTGTTTTAATTTCATAAACATCGATCTTTCGAACCCCCTCGATCTATCGAGATTCGCCGGTACGATTGCATCAGTTCAAATCTACGCGGTATTTTTCGCGGCTGCGCAGTAGGTATACAAAATATATTTCATTCGAGTTGAGTGTGCGCCGAGTATTTACCGTGTAAAGTTGAATTCACCGCGATTTTTACATCATGTGCGGGAATACGAAAAAGACAACCAAAAAACGAAAAGAAATTTGTTGTAATATTTCTAAAAATGTACTTGAACTTGTGTTCTGGATTATGTCATTTATTACTCATGTGTCTCCCTAATTGTTTCAAAGTCATAAATCGAGCTCATTATTGAAAGTCGTAAACATTTAGTAAAGATGCGTCCACACGGAATGAAAAAATATATATTATTATATTTTAGAGGATTGCAAGTTTTACCAATAAATTACGAATTACTATGAAGGAATATATAAAACGTATAAATTTTTGCTAAAAAACACACGGGTAGGTATAAAATATAATATAAAATATAAATCATGGAATATTGACTTTTCAACTATATTACATAATTATCTTCGCGTACAATTTAATGCTTATAAATTTTTTAAACCTTACCCAAAAAAAAGTTTTTATAGCACTTGGAAAAACGCAATTCAAAAAATAAATATTGTTTTTTTTACAAAACATAAAATGACAATCACTAACATAATACAATGCTCAATAAAACTGAAAAGTAATCTACAAAATCCAAGTTTCACTAAAAAAAAAAAACTAAAAAATTATTATAATATTTTCAACGAGTGTGGACGCACCTTTACGCTTAAATTAGAATGGCCCATAAAACATGTAAAATGCTGACACAATCTATGCCACGAAATAAAACTGGTGACTACCATCCAATTTTAATGGATTTGTCATCTATAAAACTTACACTAATTAACAATAATTCATAAGTCACCAATAAAAGCTATTATTTTCAATAATTTTTATGGCATTTTTAAGTGTTTTTAACACGCGTAAAATAAAATTAGTCAGTGATTAATTGCCTTCATCGGCGCACTTGTTTTGAAGTCGAGTGTTTGTCATAGAAAATGGCTACAGAGTTTATCCGAACAAAGCAATACGGTAGTTTTGTTAAAGTAAACACAGTGAAATTCAACACTCCATTATGTGTTTTAGTGTGGCACTTGGATCCTTATGTATCAAGGCATGATAACAGTTGTAGCCACAATTTTTAACTGCCGTATTTATTATAATACAGCGAAGAATAACATTTCGAAAAACCTACCGCGGACAGCACATCTTTTGTATGGAAACTTAACGCGCCGATCGGGTTAACAGTCTTTCAAATTTTCTTACTTCAAATATTACCACAAACTATTGGAAATTGTATGCGGGCAAGTAAAGTTACAAGTTGCCGAAGTTACCAACATATTAATTTTGTTTCGTATTACTATTGTTTGACAATAATGAATACAGTCCATTGACTGCTATTATAAATGCAAATGTCAATATGACACCAGGCCAGAAGCGGAACCTAATGCTTTCGAGGCAATTTTTTTAACCCGATCTTCGAGTTGTCCAAGCTATAATAAAAATGTCTCTATGACTAGATAAAAAGATTCAACCTGATATTTATCGATCAGGCCAGACGGTCTATCGGTAATTTGAGCATAAAAACTAATATCGCTACATGTAAAACAACATTTAACATTAAAATCTACGGAGTTAACCGAAGTTTGAAACAGAGAACTCACAATGTGCTCTATTCGACCGTTTCCCAATATCGATAAAAAGGGAAGAGGCTGTATAATTTGTAACTTACTTATCTAACCAGATGGTCTTCTGGGCATCCCTATCTTTACAGCAGCTGTAGTCGAGTATCTTGGCGTGGTTGGTCAAGGCTACATCCATCACCTCTGTACAGATCTCCGCCGAGTGAGCCAAATTCCAAAACAGCACCATAACCTACACAATATCAATGGTTTCAATGAAAGCATAACATAATAAAGAATTAATTGGGAATATTTATTCGCAATAAAACTACGATAATTCGAAATTCGTAATTCAAAATAATTTTTGAATATTCTTCTTTCCATAATTCTAATTTTCTAATCAATGTACTTTATACATAAAAATATATTTGGCCAAAAAATACCTATTATACTTGAAATAGCACATTGTCAATACCTTGTGTGCCATCACTCCATCTTTATCATCCTCGGCCAACCTTCTTATCACCTCCAACAGTTTGTCGCTTTGTTTTTTACTCGACGTTGACCAACTAGCCTGAAAATAAAAGAAAAACATATTATGAAGAATAATCCAGTTTATCGGCTATTTTCAAAATGTGTTTTCCGCTGTATTCCTGATAACCAAACAGTACCGAATATTCATCAATAAAGACGGAGCCTAAATATATTAAGATGATGCATTGAAATAAGCGGCTGTAAACTCTCACCATCTTTGGCGGCTTGTTTCGACATTTCGTTATTCTTGACACGACCTGCCCATTCACAGGTAGTTATAACTACATTTAAATTATACTGTCAATAATTATGATTGATTGATTGAGTGAATCTAAAATGTGTTAAAATACCTGCGATTGTTGACAGATGCGGTCGATAACAGGTGGAGTTTGCTACAAATTAATCTGCAATGCGAAATGACAGCCAGCTAGTTTGAACAGCAGACCAGAGTCCTCCTCTTATCAGCTTTCATATATTTGGGCTTTGTCTAATAGAGAAGGCGAAGAAGAAGAAGAAGAGTTGCAACTGCAACTACTTAACTGATCAGCCTTAAAAATTTAACATTCAAAAGTAAGATTCAATAGTTTCGAGTAGGAAAAAAAAATGGGTAGAAGGAGCACAGAGCAAGACAAGACGATACAACAGGCACGGCCTAAACATTGCAAATAATACCTACCATCAACAATAAGCTCATCAGCTCTGTCTACACTTATACACAAATCTTGAAGTTTTTTTTTCAGTTTCACTTTCATATTATGTTTAGGCTCCGTCTATACAAAGGAAGATTTCTCTCACCTTGAAACAGTCGAAGAGATGATCCAACTGGTCGGGGGTGAAGTCCCAGGCAAGCTTGGCCAGCAGGTCATGCACGTTCTTGACGATGGCCTCGTGCTTCCCCTGCTGCGCGCCCCAGATGGCGTCCAGGTGCGCCAGAGTCAGCGTCCCCTCCTTGATCATAAAGCGCACCATCTTCTCGAGCCGCTCCACGTACTGCGGCTGGTGCATCGAGTCACGGAGCACTATCTCCAGCACGTTATTCTCTTGGATCCATTGCTGTCGGTGAAAATACAAAGTAGAATAAAATACAAACTGCAAAAATCAATCAATCTGGCACTTACGGATAAAAGTGCCAAATGAAGAATTATGAGTATATTAGCGATATAAACCTAAATAATTCGGTAAACTTATTCATTATGATGCTCTATCTTACCATGCAAATCTGTTATTTTCATTTTTACCAATGCACATATGAGGTGCCTGGAAATAAAAACGGCAGTTTTTAAAAATTGATAAAAACAAAAATGCAATTGTTCACCAGGTGACACCAGAATATTGCCGTTTTTGTTTCTATCGATTTTGAAAAACTTCCACTTTTGTTTCCAGACACCACATATTAGGAAGTGTTATTTTTCCATAAATATCGACACATGAGAATGCGGCATTAAACTCCTTGTATCAAGAATCCAAATTCTTTGGACGTAAAATATTTTTACAGCACCAAGTTATAACGCAGACGGGCATCTTGCGTCTTCAATTGCGATAAAAACTGGATATACAAAATCTGTGGATATTTCTGTGTTACTCACGGCAATAGTGGCAGACGTAAGCCAGTCGGGTTTGGAAGGCTGTGAGACGGATCCGATGACCTGATTGACTTCATTCAGCGCTGACATCTTACCGTTGAAGGATGGCATCTGCAGTAACCTCAGGATCATTTTTAACCTAAACATTTCTAGACCTGTAAGGACAAAACAATAAACACCATTAATAATTGACAAGCAATATCAAATTAATGTATTGCAGATTCCAATGCATAATTAAATATCTGCATGCCACAGAGCACTCAAAGCTTATCTAAAAAGATTCACACCAAGGGACGATGACTGTTATCCATGTGATGGCAACACCTCTCAAACAGTGGGAAGTCATTAACGACTACCTAACACTAGAAAAGCATAGCCCATAGGACCCCAGGACAAATAGAATCCTGATTTTTTCCTATTACACAAAGGAAGAGATCTCTCGATTCTTACGAGCCTATAGATTGATCAAAATATATCTCCGGTCGATCACGATTAACGCATTGGACATACCTTCTCTATAAAATCTACTTATACTTATGCCTAATTTTCTCTGGATGACCGATTGCTAATCCACCATTGAATCAAAAAACACGCAGGTGTATTTGCAACAATACTCTTTAGACTTGATAAGTAGAAAAATATGTTTTATTGATATTTGGATGAATAATGCAATAATATCCAATGAATCACCTTTAATGAGGTCAGGGTTCTGCGTGGCTTTTAAAGCGAGGCACTTGCAGGTCCTGATGAGGCACGAGAGTGTATCCGTCTTGTTCTCGCTGCTACCTGCCTCCCGTTTCAACTCCTCGTCCGAGAGACGCTCCAAGACTGCAGGAATCCATTCCTGCAAACAGATGTACCGATTACTCTGGAATCTTCTAAACTTTCAAGACTATGGATTCTTATTTCATTGTGGATAGATAAATAAATTGATGTAGAATTTTTTAAATAATTTGACTACACTACAATGAATCAGCAGTGCCGTGTCAAAGCGTGTCGACTATAACTAGCCTTATTATTTTTTGTATTACAACACTGCCGATTCAGCAATATTTTTAGTGCGGTTTAGTGAGGCTTTTCATAATAAATCCTCAATGTATATTCAGTTGTTATGTTGAAAGTTGGTGCATTGAAATACAGCGGCAATGTTTAGCTGATATTCGGCAGCGACGATCAATTAGTTATTAATACTTCTCGTGACAACTATTTAGTGTTTTTTTCAGCTTTATCTTCATATGTTTAGGTCCACAGTGGTTTTAGGAGAAAAATAGTGTTGAAATGCTTCCAGTTTTGATAGATGCAGGCAAAAATAATGCTACAAATGAATACGCAATGTGGAATGAATTGCATCTGATTTAGTCGTAGTAGTTAACAGTAGGCCACAGGTAGACCTTTCAATTAGCGAGCATGCATGATACCGATTACACTATTCCAACTACCGAGTGAGTGTCATTTTTTATCCATATAATTCTCCTTTATCGATAGAGTAGAAAACTATTATTGTAGACACAAACCAATAATTTCTTGATTTTTAAAAGTATTACTTTGAGTCAGTATTAACAGATGACTGCATAATATTAATATTATATTTGTTTGGAAATTTAATCAATGGCAATACATTTCGATTTTAATTCCATTAAAAATACAAAATCAAATATTATGAAATTTATATAGCTGGTACCGATAAGTTCAGTCACATGTTTCACCACACGCTCAGTTTTTTACAACTTTACTTTCACATATTTAACCTCAATCCAATAGATTCCATTTCCAATTTATTTTTATGAATGTCTTTAGATTTTACAAATTCTCTTCTTCTTTCTTTCACACGAGTTTCAGGGCACTCACCAGTATAGGCATTAGGTGCTTATTAATAGTGTAGGAAGTAAGCAGATCATGGCACAGTCCGAAGGGCCTGATGAGCTGCCACACGGCCATGACAGCGTCAGCCGCGTTGCCCGCCTCGCCCACCGCGCAAGCCGCGCTGCCCAATGAGGAGGCGGAGCCGCTCATCACCGTCGCCGGATTCGAGAGCTCTTTGTCTGGCGGCACTTGCACCGCGGGGCTGGCATCGATCGCCTTCGTAACAGCATCCGGAGACGATTTATTTGAGGGGGACTCTTTTTCTTTGGGGGTGTCGTTTTCCTGGAAGAAGAATATTTATGAGTTTTTTGGATTATTACTAAGGCCATCCGCTCACGCAGAAACTAAAATCTGACGAACGACTGATGCTTCACACATGGAGCTACTGAAACCTAATAATCTCATAACCTCAAACTGTCAAACCCATTGTCTTTCCTACTTCATTCTAAGATTTTTCTGTAATATCTTTACGGAAATATTCTGGCAACCTATAATAATTATAGGTAATTATTATACAGGCAGGAGTTTTTCTAAACATCTGCCACATATTTTAAATTAAAAATCGGTTCGCCTGTCTTAACTTGTGACGTCTTGGCTTGTTCAGTTCAGTTCAGTGCTACCAATTTTGGTAAGAAAATATGATTTTTCATCAAATCTACTGATTTTGGTACAACTCTTTTATGGGTGACTGGAAACTGTGAGACTAGCATGTCGCGTCTCTTCGGTTTCGGTCGCGGACATTTTGAAACTGAGAGATTCCAGCGTCAGCGAGCCACTATTGAAATACATTGGCTAGATACTGGAGTTTCAGTCCTTTTTTGAGTATTCACGACAGCGGATGGCCTAAAGAGGTTTGAAATTTTTCCACTCCACTGTGGAGAGAGCCTTACGCACAATTGAGCTTCCTTGGCTGTATACCTACCACCAAACACCAACAGGCCGATTGCCTTATGAAATGGCAACTGAGTACGCATCAAGAGAATCATTGCAAGAGAAGATGTGAATGACTTCATTTTAAACTGAGGCGTAGTTCTCCTCCTACAGATTAGGAGAATGGTTTGACGATGAATGCATAAAGGATAAGCAAGCAACTTCACCACAAACGCAAACTAATTTGTAACGCCTCAGTGTCCTAAATAACTAACTATTCTCTAAAATATGTCTACAAAGAGTCTTACAATTCGTTGGCCACATAGCCAGATGGATAAACAATAATTTGGAAATGTTCATTATCAGCGGAAACAGTTGATGCGAAGGAAGCAGATTGCCTACACGCTGATTCGACCGAATCAAAGACCCTATGGGTCTCTCAATAATTTCAACTGTACCGACATCAGAACGCAGGGATTGCTAGTGTTAGAGAGTGAGGGTAACAGAAATGAAGAAATAAACAAAATAGAACCTCAACGCCGACGGGTCCATTGTCAGTCTTGGTGACGGCGTCCGATCCATCTGTCTCTGTCGCTGTGGTGTTCTCCTCTGACGATGGGGCCAATTTGAGACCTGTAACTGCCGTGAAGCGCTCTGCCACCCTTTGAAACCCTTCCAGATAGCCAAACCTAACCAAAATAACATTTAATCATTATCTTGCATAGAATTACCCCTCTACCAACAGCGGCCTTTACTAACATCATGCATGTGCGCTGCACTCCCACCATTTTCTGAAACAACTCAATGTGCATCATTGCTATTCATAAGTCATCACTCGCCTATCGCAATTCAATCCATGTAAATTTGTAACAATAGCATGTACCCACTGAACAGTCATAAAAAAGCGCTGACGGAGGTAGAGCACGGATGGATCTTAGTTTGTCAGAAATATAACATTGGATGATTTAAATATATGCAGAATCGTGAGGCAGAATCGTGAGGCACATTCGCACAAAAATATTATTAGCATTCGGGTTAGCGGCCGATCTTTTATATTGCAGCATTCGTATTCACTAAATTCGACACAGCAAAAAACACATTACACACTGAATAATGCCATAGCTGACATTTAGAAGGATTGATAAAAAATAGTTTTATTTAAATTTCATATAACTTCAACGTTCTTCAACTTCCTCTGTGACAATCAGCATTTTTGTGTGTACAGTTATCGTGTACTATTAGGTTGTGCAATGGATAGCTCACCAATTTATTAAGTCAACCAGCCACCCTCTGCGGCTCCTGTGATCTTGGGAGCGGGCATACACCATGCTGTCCGGAACAGCCTCGCTCTGACGGCTTGCATTGAAAGAATGGAATCTGGAAAAAGACCATCAGTCAATCGGTTGTCAATGTCTAGGGACTAACTCAAAACATGATTATTTTGAATGTAGATACAGTAGATGCACGGTAATCCGGCGTGTCCAATAGTCCGGCATTTTGCAACTCAGCTCTCCTGCTCTATAATCCAGCAGGTTTCACATTAAACTGCCGGATTACAGAGCGAAGAGCCGTTCGCTCGGCAGTTCGGTGCCCGACCTTGACAGATTATTTATTATTTCCTATAGAAATCCAATAATCCGGCATAGGTGAAAAAATATGGGTGCCGGATTACCGAGCGCCTACTGTAGATAGATATAATATTGCTGTGAACAGTAACTACATATTTTTTAGTAATTATTATCGTTTTTTTTTTGTGATTTTACCGAGGCTTTGACTGTGACTCGCTGTCATATCGCCTCTTCTCTTCTCTATTTATTATCGTTTATTTATGAAATATTCAGAAGTTAATCGTAACACAAATCATATCTAACAATAAATCGAAATATCGAAGAAATAAAAGCGTTTTTATACAATATTGTAAAAATATTTAACTAGGTATCTATTAAAGCCATACCTCAGTTGAGACACGGTCTAAAAAGATCGTCGCTAGGCGATGCGCGGATTGCGGGTCGCAGGTGCAAACGAGGCATGTCAAACCAAATATAATTTGTCTTATAAATCCAACATGTGTCCATTGAATGTTCTGTTTATTGTTTTATCAGTAACAATAATAATATATTCATTGACATGTTTTCTTTTTAAAGTAAATAGGTAACACGATTTAAGAATTATTACGGCCGTCGCCATCACGAAGCAAAATGACGTGTTTCCAGCTCTACATTCTCTCTCCGAATGAGAGCGAGTGCAAAATTTCGTCGCGCCTATGGTTGAAAATTATTTGCCGTTTCACTGATGAATCACCTTAAGGCTATACCTCAGTTGAGGCATGGTCTAAAAGGATCGTGGCTAGGCGATGCGCGGATTGCAGGTCGCGGGTGTAAATGACGCATGCCAAACGAAATATAATTTGTCATATAAATCCAAAAAAGGTCCATTTAATGTTCTGTTTATTGTTCTATTAGTAACAATAATAATATTTGCATTCAAATGTTTTCTTTTTAAAGTAAATGGGTAACGTTTTTAATCATCTTTACACGATTTAAGAATTAATAGCCCCGTCGCCATCACGAAACAAATTGACATGTTCCGAGCTCGATGTTCTCTCTCGCGCCTATAGTTGAAAATTATTTGCCGTTTCACTGATGTATCGCCTTAATATACCAATCTCTAATGACGATATTGTGATATTGAAGAAAATTAATGAGCACGGTGAGAATATATAAAACAAAAATTGTGTGTAAACAATTACAAATGACGTTTAAATTATTATTAACGTATTAACCGTATCAACGGATTGAAGCGTCTCTCTACCTATGATTCAATTTATTTTATGGCGGATTGTTGTTTTTGTATTAAGACTTATTATAAAATTAATCATTTTTGTAGCAGTAAAGGAGAAAACCATAATACTATGATAGATTTATTAGCGTTCGAAGCCAACTGTCAAAAATTAATGTAAAAATTTTGTTTCTAAAGTGGCTGTGTTGATTTTTGCAAGTGCTTGACGCTGATCGGCTGTCTATAAAGTCGCATGGACTTATCAACATTTTGAACAAACTGCACCGCGGACTGAACACCGTTAGGAATTCATCCTGATGTTGAAACTCTCTTATGAATTTTTGTCGGTTAGGAACCGATCAACATTTTATTAGTGTGGAAAGCTGCCAGTAGAACACAATGTCATCATTATCCCAATTTTGAATCATATTGGTCCTTCATATATAGGAACTATACGACTCAATTGTAAACACCTCAGATATATACGTACTAGAAAAAAAATGCTACGCCGGACTTGACTTGAATCCGCATCCATTGAAGTCCGGCAAATGTGCTTTACCAATGAAACTGTCTGCGTCCTACTTAATTACGACATATTTAACTGGTATTCATTCATCTGAAGCGCTTCACAGATTGCGTGATTGTTGTTTTCAGTTGTTTTCAAATTATGTATACAAAGGAGACACTTTAATCCGTATTATTAAACGTCATTTGTAATTGTTTACACACAATTTTTGTTTTATATATTCTCATGGTGGTCATTAATTTTCTTCAATATCACAATATCGTCATTAGAGATCGACAACACTATAACTTGAAGTGCGGCGGTTCGAAGAACTAATAGCGCTTGCAATACTCAATGTTTTTATAAGTAGTATTAAATGAAGTAGACTTATTGTATACATACAGGAACTATACAACTCAAATAATGTATGTTCAATAAAGAATGTTACATTCTCAAATCTTGTGAATAATTATTTGTTGAATAAAAAAAATAGTTTAGACTTCGAGTGCACAGCAAATGAAATAATGTATTACACATAAGTGAATTTTTCTTTACTATCGAAATCATAGAATTAAAATATATCATCTACGGTCATCATCTGTGAGCCATTTATCGTATACTTACTTGTTGTTAGGGTTAAAGAGAATGGAGAGGAGGTTGAGCAGATGAACGTTATCCATTCTCAAGGTACAGAGCCTGACGAGCCTCTCGCAGTTGGCGCGGATGCACTGCTGAATGTTTGGTTTCCATGACGACACCGCCTCGTCCGTCAGCAGTTTCGTGAACGACACCGTCAGGGCGTCCCTGTAGAACCGCTGGCATATTGTGCAGTTCACGTCACGCCCTAAACCAATCATTGAAGACATACATGAATAATAATACTATCACAGCCCCAAAGTTAGTTTAAACCACCACTCAGTCAGCCGGCTCGCACATCTAAACTTGTCTCGTCTGCAACATGTCGAATACGTCGATATAACATAGTTGTTATTCACAAAACACATGTTACCAAATGGAGCTCTGCACACTGCTGAAAAGCGACATTTTAGTTTGAAAAAAACATCTTGTGTCGCTAGCAACAAATTTCACGCGACTGGCACTGCATGCCGCTCATCGTCTGTCTTGCAGCTATGCATGCGCAAACCGCTACGAGTCAGCCATTTTAATTCAAACGTCAAGTCAAACTCACAAGTCGCGCCGTATCTTCTACAAAATGACAGACGAGCGCACCAATATTTACTTCATCCAAGAGATTGAAAAATATCCGTGCATATATGATAACACAAAAAGAGACCATTTCAGAAAATTTCTATGCTCAATACATAATAATTGCTGTTTCAGCGTCTGATAGCATTTTAGTGCAATAACGTTTCATTTTTTTGAAGACCACAATGTCACTAGGCTCCTATGTCCGCGGCCATCTATACAACATGAATGCGACACTCCTACAAGGTTTGATTAATGACTGTGTCGCAGATGAAACTAGTTTAGATGTCTGAGTCGGCTTAACTGAGCATTTCGCTTAACGAAGCATCAGCAGTTTTTTATGCCTGCGAATGTCTCAGAAGCAGTTACCCAAGACTGAGATCTTACCGTAAATAAACGTGCCAAAAGAGAGGCGCATGAAGAACTAACAAAAATAAAAATTATAAATGATAATATAAAAAGGCAATACAATCATACCTTCGTTGGCAAATGTGATGGCCGCTTTAAGCAGCACCTCTAGCTCCTGGTCAGGGAGGACAGGAACCACCCAGCGGGCACTGGAGATCTTCTCCTCAAGGGCGGTCAACTTACCGAGGGGGAACTCCATCTGCTGTCAGAACAACACACAATAAATATAGACAATATTTAACAGGCTTTCACATAGAAGTGTGGTGACATTTGTTGAAGATGTACAACAAGCACAGATGTTGCAACAGAGTTAATTATACAGTTACAATTTTAAACGCTAGATATTATTTTCGAATGCGATTTTACGCCAGATGGCGTGCGAAACGTGTAATTGCGTTCACGGAGATTTTGTATATAAGCAAAGTAAATACACAGTTAGTAAATACACATCAGACGCAGATTCATGAAAATCTAATAAATATAATATTATATTTTCAACAACTCAATTCACATGATTGTGCTGGAATCGATTTATGCATAATAATTATATGGTATACTATCACGATAACCATTTACTTTTATTAACGTTTATTCGGCATTCGGATTATCCGGCCATAATGTAATATTAAATCGAAAAATAAAAGAAATATGAAAGTATGCAATAGAGAGTTCAACATATAGGGTCTACTAGGGATATCTAGCGGCAAAATGCGAAAATTTATCATTTGACAGTTAAGCGCCCATAGACATCAAAAAGTGACCATAGAGAAAAATATTTTTCTGTTTTTATATAAGGAATACTTGTTTCAAATAGACGTGCATGTACAAACACCCTTATTTGAATGGAGCATTATGGAACACGAAGCGATTTCTGTATACAGTTTCACACGCAGCTCCATGAACCCTCGACTAGTTAGTAAATGGTTGTAAACGGAAACAGCGTAAGGTTAGAGGTAATAAACAATTCGGTTTGGCCTATTTTGATGGACGGCCTATAAAACTGAATCAATTTCAGTACTTCTGAGTCAACCGAAAACCAGCCTTAAGCCGCGTTGACACAGTCCAAGTACGATCCAAGTAGACTTGGATAGGAATAATTAGTATGAAGATGTCTCATCCAAGTGACAGCTTCATACTATTTATTCCTATCCAAGTGACAGCTCCATACTATTTATTCCTATCCAAGTTAACTTGGATGAGTAGGACGCGGTCCAAGTAGCTTGGATAGGAATAATTAGTATGAAGATGTCACATACGAGTGCACTTGGATAGGAATAAATAGTATGAAGCTGTCACTTGGATGAGACATCTTCATACTAATTATTCCTATCCAAGTCTACTTGGATCGTACTTGGACCGTGTCAACGCGGCTTTAATCATGTTATCAATAAATTCAAAGTTATTATCGCGTACCATCCCAGTGTCATTCAACATAATATAATGATGCATTCTAAAGCTCTGGAGTCAACCTAACGCCAAAGCACTCTCAGCAGGAGTGAAGAGACCGGTATGAAACAGTGTCAACCATGGCCCCCACATCCTGAAGCGGGTCCCCAGGCCAGGATGTTTGGCAGGCCCCCTTACCTATTGCTATGGTTAAGGACAGTGTGATATTCTAAAATCATCATACTCTGCCTACACTAAACCATAAATGAAAAAAAATATTCCTCTATCTATAAAATATTTAAAAATTTATATGGTTTAATGGCATAATTTTAGATATTGTATAGATAAGCAAATATTGTTTGACTATTATCTACTATGGCTTAGATTAGGCAGGGTTCAATTGAATTTTAAAAACTAACAAACACTATCTAAACATTCTAGGTTTAATTCAATGAAAACAAATACATTTGACTGACGTTTATTGTGCACTATATATGTTGAATCATGACAGTATACTTCCACCCCTCGCCACTGATGTCATTATGATACCTTGTCTTTTCTCATCTTAGAAATTAACATTTCAAGACATTATAGCATTTTTTCTAATAATTTTGGAGACATTTTCAATGGAGTTGTAATCGCGCTCATTGTTTTAATTTGTTTTCTTTATGGATTTTCTATTATATTATAATCTATATCTGGTGTTTACGTTGATTATCTATGGTCTGCTTGTTGGGTTCTGTTCAAAATATTATGTATGGATGCAATATCGCAAGTAATTTTAACGGGCGCACATGTAGAAACTGTTACATAATATTAATTGAAATTAACATGAATAATGAATAATAATTCAAAATACTAATAAACTTGAGTTGGCACTTTCCATAATTGAATTTATAGAGATAGTGATAGTTCAAAATATTCCGCGGAATGACGAAACCATAGACCACATCTGTCGCCATACCAGCATGTGACAGTACGTGACGTGATCATAATGTAATCGTAGCATAATTCTCCTACACGGATCCACAATATCAAAAAAAAATTGCCTTCATGAAAAATAAAAATAATCGGACATATTATCTTCTGGGGATGGTTGTAAGAAAGTATGATTTTTGAGTGTAGGGAAATATTTGACAAACTTAAAACACACTATAAGAGAATAATATGTTATTTTCAATATTTTATATCTGTATTATAACATGCATTGAAGTTTGTCACGTAAACAAAGCTGAGAATGAATTCCGCTTCTAACATGCTTGCGTGTGGGCAAGCTAAATATTTTTTTTTTCGACCATGCCCGATCCTAATAAGATCATATGGGCCTCCACAGAGTGGAGGTTTCTGTTAACAGATTTTGTTTTTACGAGAAATGGATGTCAGCCACTTGCCCAACCTATTTGGTCCATACTATGACTCATACTGTGTACTTGCCAGACCCAGGATTCAAATCTGGGACCCATGACGCCATAGGGCATAGGCTGATACTTGGGCCGCGCGGCCATCGTGAATCTAAATCATCTCAATAACAGTAACCTATTTACAAATTATTTATCAATAGCGATGTATAAATATAATTATAATTTTATTACAGCCAATCTCACAACATGTCACATTTGCTCCCATGGAGAGTAGTAACGGGCAGCTAGTATATAATTATCTGAAAGTCCTTTTTTGCAAATTTCATTAATAAATATGTGTAGCTATTGTTTACTTTTGCATTTCTATGCCAAAACATGAGTTGCAATAATTATGAATGAACAATTGCGAATAGTGTTACCATAAGCATGAATACACAACTCCACCCCAGCGCGTCTCAATACATTAATAACTGACTTCACAAATTTCATAAAAAAAACACACGATAATATGCAGCTATTCTCTATGCCATAATAGAGTTGTAACAATTATGAATGAACAAGTAGTAGCAATTAAATAAATTGGAACTATTACGAATATAAACAAGTTGCAATGATTACACACAGATTCTCTAATAATCCCACCATTCCCTGTCTTTTGTTTCTATTTATGTTTATGATATTACGCACTGGAATAAGATTTTGTTGGCAAATCTAACGGCCTGACAAAGTTGGCTCACATCCAACCTTCTTATTACAGCTAACATCTTCATATTTGGACCACTGTATACAAACAACACGGAAACTTCCTTGTTTTGGATTGAATGTTTGGAATACAAGGATTAAATAATAATAAACAGAAGAAAAATTCCAGTCCTGTACGGATATTTTCGGCATTTATGACTGTATACATTTGGCATAACTTTCACATTGGATAGCAATCAGAGAACATAAAAATAATAATGGAAAGTAGGTTATCTATTGGGGGAGGCTGAAAAAGAGTTTAATTCGTAAGCGTGGAGAAATTTGGTATAAACCATGGCCTGAACAAAAATGAACCATAAGTGCGAGTGAGTAAGCATTCGGCACACTTATATCTCCACTCTATGCGTTAGAGTAAGATAGAATTTCTACGGCTGAATTGAAAAAATCGATTTGGCTGATTACATGCATTTAAAAACTGAGAGCTTGCGTTGCTTAGATTATTGTATTTGTGTTAAATATAAAGTTGGTGGTAATTATTTTTAGTTATTTTAATAGAACATGTGGTTAACTATGTTGTGTTTAAATTTGGTAGTCGTACTGAGAAGCAACACGATGGTATAACGTTTCATAGTTAAGTTGATGATAATAAAATCGTTGTTCTACTGTGCGTTATACGCTAGAAACACGGCTTCATTCGGCCGAAAAATAGGCCCTCTCTATATATCATTACTCTAAGGTATAAACTTAAACATGTATTAAGGAATATGTTATTTTCAACAGTTACGCCTGTATCATAATATGCATTGAAGTTTGTCACGTAAACAAATGCGAATCTTTCAAATTATAGACTTAAGCTCAAATTACATTGGCAGATTGCGTCTGGCCCGATCGTCTGCCACGACTATCAAACTCTCACGGCCGCGCAAATTTCAACAGTAGCTTGCTAGGTTTGACAGCTCAGTTTTTTTGAGGTAAAATTGCGCTGGAATACGTTCAGTGTAGCCACCAATCTAAGAAATATCTAGTTTTCGGTCAACCTATATTTTTAAGAATAGCAACACTATATTTATTTTAAACCAATCAAAGGTAAGGACCAACGCGATTGAATCATTGCGTGTAATTGCAAATAGTGTTGAAACATTGGCCACGACAGTTTTTGGAACGGGTTGGGTCTGCGCGTCTGCCAATGTAATTAAGCCTTCATTGTCATAAAGTAATAAATCGTCTCTGGCTTCAAAGCCTTGGTACATGGTGACTGGTAGTCACATTTCTATTTTATTAATCTGTTTTGTCAGTAATTATATCTCTCAGATGGAGCGCACAACATATAAAAACCAGTAAGGGTGGGGCGTGAACAATCAGACATAATGACAAGTTATACCGCATTTACCAGGACTAAAAACTCTCTACCTTCTTACAATTACAGACTGAACTAGACAAGCTATGTCCAGCATATGCCAGAGACACAGGTACAAAAAATGGTCCTCATTGGGAACCCAGTAGAAAAAAGGCCGTTGGGATAGAGTAAAAAGTGACACAAGACCCCTCTACGTCAAAGACTGGATCACACCAGCTGGAGGCAGGCTGTGGAGGAGGTCAAGGCTCTAATTGAACTGTAGAGCCATCGAAAGAAAAAGCTGGATTGCACATAGACTCAGCGTGACTCCAATTTATCGACTGAGTACATATATGATTTAGTTGAGATTCACTAACACAATATGTGTCAGCATTGTTCGTTGGAGAGACAGCTGTTGGAGCTTGCATCGAAGTTGGGAGACGCTCAGCATAAATATCACTAAAGCTTCAAAAACTCCCCATGCCCAGAATCCATATTATTCATAGCGCGTGAGTTGCTTTTCTGTCAGATCATACAGAACACGATAATAAAACGTCTCTGGTTAAGAAATTTCCGTCTAACAATTAAAACACTGCATTGGTTTATTTCTAATGGATGAATGTACCCAATATTTCCACGTACTTATTTCCTATTTTCCAAAGTACCAATACATAATCAGTTTATGATATACAATGACGTTTATCCGACGTTTTAATGCATTGCAAGAGAGTGAATGCAACTTTATTGGCTTTTCTCAATTGGGGTTATGTTGGTGCCGTATGTTGCACTCTGGACGATAATTAGGACTATAATATTGAACTAAAATGCTGAAACGAGATGGCCAGAACGGCTTTCACACAACTGAGGACGAAATACTATATAGCCACATAATTTGGGAAACAGAATGAGAACCGTAAGACGCTACGTTTTATGATCCTACTATACATAGTGGAGACGTGGACACTCACAGACACGAGATTAATAAAACATAAAACTTTGAAATGTGGGTGTACAGAAGTATACTCCACACCTGCTGAAAGGACATACTTACAAATGTCGAGGTGATATTGATGATGAAAAAGAAAGAAGAAATAATCAAACAAATTCAGAAGAAAAAGGGAAAAGATGCCCAAAATTATCGCCGGTGTTAATAATAACGGATATGGGACAGAAAGGAGAAGATCAATATTGATATAAAACTGATCACTGTCGTAGTACAAAATGATTGTTAATCTGCTTTTTCAATAAATAATATAGTATTTATTATTTAACGAAAGCCAGGCGGTTACGTGTCAGGCTTAAAATGTCATGGGTCCCGAGTTCGAATCCTGGGTCTGGCAAAAAAATCACATACTGATTTTCAACATCAATGATATTCATTTCTTGTAAAAACAAAAAATCTGTTAATAAAACATCCATCCTAGGGAGGCCCATAATATGATATTTTTAGGATCGGACATGTTTTAAAAAAAAACTGTAAAATATCATATCGTCTCTGTTCTGGCAGAACACACTAACTGGAGAATACTAGTTTTGAGTAATTTGACTTTGAAGTTGTTAAAATGTTTGAAATGGTCTATCATGTGAGTTTATTAAGTAATCGTAAAAAGGATGACTTTAAAATATAGACTGTTTCTTTATTAAGAAGGTTTCCAGACGGTAAAGTTTGAAATAAGGAACATTTTGGTATAACTAACTCAATATGTCATTTTTTCGAATTAGTGTCTTCTGCCAGAACAGTGACGATATAATCTAAGTATAGTAGAACCTTGATATAACAGACCAATGCGGGTGAGGGGGTCCGTTAATGCCGAAAGCACGTTATATAAAAACACAAACCAAACCCTGTTTATTCGTCTTCGGATGATATATCCACACACACGTTGCGGAGTAACGTTAATTTTCGATGTCGACGCGCTTGCTTTCGGTAATCCTGCTTTGAAAAAAGAATCAAGTTTTGTTTGCACTTTTGAAGTCTGCTGTTTTTTTATAATCAATTGTCAAAATGCGTTTAATATAGTTGAATTTCATTATCCGACGAATAGTCAATTAATGTTATTAGACACTTATCTCTCTACTTACTCATTAGCAGTATGTTTTTAACAATTTTCACATTTGACCGGATATTTTGACCGTTATATCCGAAGTCCGTTATATCGAGGTTCTACCATATATTACATTATCATTTTGATAAATGGAATTCTACTAAGCAATAACCAATTATCACCTCATAATACTGAGCGTGTTATGTATGCGAATATCAGAGCAGAGAACTGAACCCAGGATCCGTTATAATCACACAACTATTATGGATCCGGAACCCTAATGTCAGAATTCGCATTCCAACAGTTCAACATGTACTGTTATTTCTATACATGCGACATTCATGTACGACTGATTAAAGATGTGTGAGACAGAGGCTGCCTATTAATGAATCATACAATATAACAATTGTCTCGTGATGTCATGACTAAAGCGCTACGTTTCCATCCAATGGATGTGATTCATGATCCCTTTTAACACAAGAACGAGTTAGAGCATTGTCCATGAACGCATTCGATTTTGTTGTTCGTAACTCAGATAACCTAAATAATCAGGAGACATGAAATGTATTTCAGTGACTCACTTCCCAGTTTCCCTTCTTTAGTTTTATTTTATTCAGTTAGAAATTAAGTATGACCAAATCTTTTAAATTTGTGGTGATCAATCATGGATTAAGTCCAAAAACTTCTAGTGTAGAAGTATCCTAACAGTGGCAAAGGGTGCAGGTAGGCTTGATCCTACATAAATAGTGCACACTAAACTTTATCAGTCAAAACGTATTTGCTTTCATGAACTAAGACAACAATGTGTAGATAGTCTATGTTAGTTTTTAAAAATCAATTAAACCCTGCCTAATCCAAACCATAATAGTTTAGGTATGCTATGGCTATGGGCAATCTGACAAAAATAGTGCACACTTTTCCAATAATACTTATTTATTTTGTTTTCGTTGAATCCATGATTATGAATTTTAAAAACTAATCAGCACCATTTGCAAATTGTATTCTTAGTTAAAAGAAAACAAATAAGCATGACTGACAAAGTTCAGTGTGCAATATTTATGTTGAATCTTAACAGCCTACCTCCACCCCTCACCACTGTATCCTAAACATACTTTTTGCAAGGATTGTTTGGTAGGTATTCCCTAAACTTGACGCAAACACGTCATGTATACTTTAAAAAAAAACAACATGTCGTCGTTGAAACTAGAAAATTGTGTAACTCCGTTTTAATCGAAAATTGACTTTGAATGCCATCTAGTGGCCGTTGATAATATCTATCCGTCTTGCAAATTTTGTAATTCCAGAAAAATTGTATCATTGTTAAATCATGGATGATTTCACTCCAAAACCATACATTTGTATAGGAAACCATAATGTTTTTTGTCTCTCCTGTAAAGTAGTGTTTTTGGAGTTACACAATTTTCTAGTTTCAACGACGAGTGGATTTAGCCTAGACGCCTAGAACTTAAATTTTACCCATTTAACCAAAGACGAGAACACTTGTCTCTATCCCATTGTTCCATTGCGGAGGGCATAAAAAATATTTGATAATAACTATACCGCTTCAGAGTCTGCTGGTAAGGCCATTTTGGATTTTACTCCATTGTTTTTGGCTTTTATACGTATAAGCTCATCTGTAAAACTGCGTTTGGCAATTAAACTATACCTAAAAATGTTAGGATCCTTATTATATAAAATTTAATCCAATATTCATAAATTTCGTGAATACTATTCAGTATTGAATTTTTAAAAAATAAAATATATACCTACCTATATACCTATAGGTAAACAGCTGTATTTTTTTGATATCAAGATCTATGGTTCTCCTTAGGCACAGAGAAAATTTAATTCCTAATTTAAATTGATACAACTAAGGAGCAAGGGTAAACTTAAGTAGGTACATACTGTCAAAAATATAATTAGCCACTATTATAGGTACCTACTTTATATAAGTTTTAAAATCTAATCGTTGTCATAGGGAGTATTAGAACATTTTTTGATTACTGCCACGCATTCTTTCAAAATTTTTAAATGTAAATAGGTACGTAAATCATTTTTTGTATGAACGTTTATTGTCAACATTACAGGCAAAAAAATACACGATATGTCTATTGTACGTCGAGGATTAAGATAACGGACACGTCACTATTATATTTTATAAATATATAATTGCGCAACGGGAGAGACGATATTAACTTATTCCAGTGTTTTTTGCCCTGAAAGATTCGTCAAAATTCATAATATTCCACATAATAAGTCGTGTAGTTTTCAATCCAAATAATGTTGCTAATGCATGAATTTTGCTTTCTGTCGTTGCGCGGAAAAATAACAACATTGGCATAATCACTCTCTGCGGTAATTTGGATATGTTTTATAATTGATTTTAAACAGATTTGGGTGCAATTTAAAATAATAAATCCATAGTTTTGATTATTGTAAAATCAGCCGGCCAGACAAAATGGCGTCCTAGAGGAGAAGGCAGATAATTTGACTCCGAAAAAATGCACAACTAACGAAACACGGCCATAAAAGGACACCTCGGGAGCGATATTTCGTGACGGGATTAATGCCGCTTTAAATAAAAAATAATTTGCTAACCTTTGCACATAATTCGTAGTATTACAATTGACGTTAAATCACACTACCATTTCTGAAGTGAAACGATTTTGAGATGTATGATTTTGACGTACAAGAATGAAAACTGCATTTTCTACCATAAACAACCATTGGGCGGTCCCGACTCCCGATAATGCGACAACTTGCAAATACTTGAAAAAAAACAAAAAAATATTTTCATTTTCAGTTTTATTTGTATTTAATATTAGGTATTATATTATAATACCTATATGTTTAATATTATTTTTTAAAACAATATTTTTATCTTTACTGATCAAAACGTATTAATATGTTACAGCTAAAATGCTAATCATTTATCCCAATCGTTACTGTTCTGGCAGAAACACTAATTCGAAAAAAATACATATTGAGTTAGTACCAAAATGTTCCTAATTTCAAACTTTACCGGCTGGAAACCTTCTTAATAAATAAACAGTCTTTATTTTAAAGTTATCCTTTTTACGATTACTTAATAAACTCACATGATAGACCATTATTTCAAACTTTTTAACAACTTCAAAGTCAAATTACTCAAAACTAGTATTCTCCAGTTAGTGTGTTCTGCTAGAACAGAGACGCCATCGTGTCATTATAAAATAAGCTCGGTGTTCTATTTAATTTTTCATATTTTAAAAACCACTAGATAAGTACTTACTTTAAACACATTTTTCAAATTTTAATTGAACTCGGAAGTATATTTTAATATCTGCCGATCCGAGAAAAGAAGGTGTTCGAAAAAGATAATAATGTAAAAAAAGTTCTTGACTTCGATAAATAATGGGATTTCTTGAATTATTCCTAGGTATCTAAATAAAACCACGAATTTTCTCAAACTTTTTGAGAAAATCACACAAAACACATCTTTGAATAGATTCATAGACAAAAAGTTTGAAAATAAATTATAATAAATTAATGGTCGTGGTTAACGTTGATACGATTATTTAACCCCAATCGTCAAAACATTATCTGACGTATTTTTACACAAAATTACCTAATAGGTATATCACTGCGATCCCTTGCAATGACATTAATATGGACGAAGCATCTGGAAAAAATATGACACTCACTTTTTTGTCGGGTCTGCCGAATGGCATAATCTGTTCTAACGCCATTACAATAAAGGTGATATTGCTATAAATTCTCAATGCTTTTTGTCGGGTCTGCCGAATGGTTCGGTTCGAACGGGTTCGCTCAAATGAACATTGACACTAGAAACACTGTTCTAACGCCATTACAATAAGGGTGATATTGCTATAAATTCCCGATGCGTGATATCGCATAATGGAAATTGCGTGACGTCTACCTATTCATGTGCGAATGTCGCTATGCGCGAATTTACTTGCTAGCTACTGTATTGAGTGCGTTGTCCATTAATAATGTCATTGATCCCTTGTATAATGACAAATGTTGACATTCTGTTCTTGGCTAGGCAATGTACCTACTATTGCATAATACTATTATGCAAAGAGCAGACGGGTACTACCCACCTAATATCTGTACCTCAGAGGCAGACGGATGCAACTCCATTTTTGGGGAAAATGGTTTTTTTTAAGAGTCGTCATGCGAAAGGCTTTATTTATTAGAGGCAGAGAGATGGAAGTCCTAGTCCAAGATATGCATGGAATAAAGATGCAAGTGCCATACCTACCTTAGAGGCAGAAGGATGCAAATCCAATAATCCACTAATATAAAATTCTCTCAAACCGTCTGCAATATGTACTAGACGAGAACCAGCCAGGAGAACGAGCTTTAGAGGAGGATACAGCACTATGGACCATATCCAAGTCATCAGAGAAATCAGAGCGGTAACAGGAATACAAACTGCCGCTATCCATGGGTTTTATAGACTATGAGAAAGGGTTCGATTCCATAAAGAAATTTTCAATACTCGATGCACTCAGAAATCAAGGAATCCCCGAGCGCTATATAAATATTTTCAATAATATATACAGTAGCGCAACAACATCTCCATAAACCATCGCGCATTTCCTATCAGCAAAGGAGTCCGACAAGGTGATACAATCTCACCTAAACTATTTACAGCTACACTTGAAGACTTATTTAGAGAACTTAACTGGAATGTCGCGGCCCCCCATAAATGGAGAATACGTGAATCATCTGCGCTTTCCCGATGACAATAAATAGTAGTTTGCAAGACTCAGAAGACCTCCAAAGCAGAATGCAGGAACTCGCTGGAGTAAGCAACAAATGTGTCAAAGAAGAAAGTCATGTTCAACTGCTTTGCGGGCCAAAAAGAGATCCTCATCAATGGCATTCAGCTCGTACAGGTGAAAAACTACATCTATCTGGCACAACAAGTGTGTATAGATGGATGTATATTTGATGAAATTGATCGCAGAGTAAAGCTAAGCTGGAGTGCTTTTGGCCGCCTGAATAATTTATTCAAAAATGACCTCCCACTGTACCTAAAGTGCAAAGTGTTCAACCAGTGTGTACTTCCCGTAATCATATGCGTGTGAAACACGGACCCTAAGTAAAAGAGAGATCCAGAAACTTAGAGTAGCACAACGTGGTATGGAAAGGTGCATGCTGGGCATAACGCAAACGGACAAAAAGAAGAATGAGTGGATAAGGGAACAGACAAGGATTAATGATGAGATAGAGTTTGCTAAAACCTCAAATGGAAATGGGCTGGACACATAGGTCAAAGAAAGAACAATCGTTGGACAAATTTATTCATCCAGTGGTATCCAAGAGGTACAAAACATCCGCAAGGTAGATCTAGAGGCCGCTGGATCGATGAAATGATAAAGCTCTGCGGAAAAACTTGGCAACGCAACGCACAGGGACGAAAGAAGTGGAATCAACTTTGAGATTAGCGAGGCCTTCATCCAGCAGTGAATAGATTCAGGCTGGTGATGATGATGAATACATAATAAAAATTTTTAAAAAATGTGTTTTGCTTTGTTATATTTATACTTATAATTTTTTTTACTTATAATTTGTTTTATATTGGCTAGGTAAATAAGATAAAAATCCACATTTAACAAAATATCTTTAGAGGCAAAATGATGCAAATCCACAATACGTTTTTTATTTTATTTTTTTTAGATATAAAATTGTATTATTCGAATTTGACTTTGAAGTCCTCGAGATAGGGTTTGCTCTTTCTTCTTCGCGTGAGGTTATATTCTACTAATTTATTTTCCTTTTTCTTGTCGTTGGTCATTCCTCTCTTTTCATTTACTGGTCATACCCTTTTTTATGTAGGGAGTTTGGCATTCCTTTGTTTTCACATTATGGATTTGGCTTTCTTATAGTTTACATGTTGCGCTGACAGTTCATTCTAACTATTAAAAAAATTATCTTGAACGAACGTTAAGTGATAGTTAAGTGAACGTTAAGTGATCAGTGATTGTGGCGCAACATCTGAATGACCGTGAGGAGGATATTCTAAAAGCAATGGACATCAGACGGCGAAGCAGAACTACCACGGGAGGAAAAGTTCAACGTACGAGCGTCGATTAAGATGCTGATGGTTGAGGTATCCTCGTTACGTACCTTATTTTAGCAGGGGGACCGGCAAGGAGTGGCACAACGCCCAAAAATTAATTCTTGGCGGCCCCTACGGTCGTAGAGTTAGGTATATATGACAAGTTGCGTCGGTGCGACCATTCGTCATCAGCTAACCATCTGACGGAGAGGACCATCGCGGCCCTCCAGAATACGATGTTTTCCCGACGGGACAGCTTCTGGAAGGGTATGCAAGGGTTAGTGGATTGGGCAACCATTCCTCAAAACATCATAACAGCGATGGGCCTGTACCA
This sequence comes from Rhyacophila brunnea, assembly GCF_057557595.1. Taxonomy (NCBI): domain Eukaryota; kingdom Metazoa; phylum Arthropoda; class Insecta; order Trichoptera; family Rhyacophilidae; genus Rhyacophila; species Rhyacophila brunnea. The sequence continues at coordinate 7,629,972 of NW_028232904.1, read as the reverse complement.
AAAAATCGAAGAGGGTTTTGGGGACAACGCATAATAAAATTTTCGAGAACATGACTCAGATCCTTACCGGAAGGATACCTTCACTCGGGAGGCACGTCCTGTGGGAAGGGAGTTCTCCATCGGAGGTACGGGCTCCACCAGGGATCCGTACTCTAAGCGGAGGTGACCGTATCTGGACGACCAACAATATTGGGGGCCGCCTAAGAGACTGGCGTAGTGTACCCCCCTCCACGAGGAAGGTTGCATTGCCGACGGCTACAAAGCTCCAGTCATAAATATTGTCGAGGTCACATACTCGCCAATAAGCTACAATCCCACCACAGGCCTAACAGGACATCATGTGGTGGCTCCAGGTGATAGGCTTCTCAGAGTTGACACACAGAACGACATTTAATCACTTCCTGACGACAGACGCAGCCGACACAGGCTAGGGAGCCCAACTGAATGAACACCACCTATCAGGTACGTGGGAACAAGACCATTTAGCATGGCATGGCATTCCAACATGAAGGAAATGTTTGCAATTCAATCTCGGGTACAATCAATCATAGGATCAGATCTGCTTCTGCAGACAGACAACAAAACAGTGGTGGCATACATCAACAACGAGGGCGGCACAAAATCTGTCACCCTCCTAAACCTATGCCGACAGATACTAGTATTTACCAGTCGAGCCAACAACACGTTTACTGCACAATACTTCCGCGGAAATTACAACTGTGTGGCAGATCATCTCTCCCGCAGACAACTCATTCCCAAGTGGCACCTCATCAACACCGCAATCATCCCCCTGTTTCAAAGATGGGGTGTACCCGAGGTGGATTTATTCGCAAGCGAAACAGCACATGTCGTTGCAACGTATCTGTCATGAGAAGTTACAGACAGTGGCGCGCTGTTTCACGACGCCTTCAGCCGAGTATAGGACTTGCGTGGATATTTCCCCCACCAAACTTACTTTCACGAGTCCTAGCGCACCTGAACTCAGCAAAAGGGAAGTACTTACTAGTGGCACCGAGCTGGAAACAATGCTTTTGGGAAGTGGACTTACGAAAAAGGGTGATAGTACCTCCTTATACAATGCCTCACCTACATACGACACTAGTAGGTATGGAGACCAACCGTCCACCTCCAAGGACCCAGGACCCGTCCCTTTGACTATGGTTTATTTCGGGTGGGGTGAAATAACATCAAATTGAATGGTGGAAGAAAGGGCACTCCTTATTTCCAAATGGCGGCCATCGACTCTAACAACTTACAACCAGCTTGGAACAAATGGAAGTCAATGACATGGTGTAACATGAACCTAATGGATCATAATAGCCCTCAACCAATGGAATTGGCCAGATACCTAGGCTACTTGCACAACATGGAGGGTTTGTCGTACAACACCATCCTGGTGCATAAGTCAACCATAGCCACATTTTGCACCGATTATCATTGTAGATATCAGCATGTGGTGGTGGTACAACACAATATGTTACAAGCAATTTCGGTACACAAAACGAAACCTGTCAAACCACCGGTTTGGGATCTAGGACGAGTGGTAGATCATCTTAGGAAAACAGCACCGGTGGAGTACAACCTATTCGAAACGTCTCGTAGGACAGCTACCTACTCGGCTGCTTCTCGCATCGGGACGAAGGGTTCATGACCTTACACTACTCAGTAATAGTAGACAATGGATTAGTGGATAAAGGTGACCACATAATTGTATGGCCAATGTTTTGCGCAAAGACAGATACCGCCAAGCATCGTCAATCGGAATGGAAGCTAAGCGCTTCCACGTGTCAAAACATCGACTCAGTATTCTGGTTACGGAAACTCGTCTGCATGTCAAACCCAAGGAGAGAGGAAGGATATTTCGGAATTATTTATATCTTCAAGAGGACCACCAAAACCAGCCACCAAGACAGTTATAGGGAATTGGATAAGGTCAGTACTGTTGGAAGCAGGTGTCCAAGAACCACTAGGCAGTGTCCGCTCAGTGGTGGCTTCCTTAAACTGTAAATATACCCAATAGATGATATCTTAAAGAGAGGTAACTGGCGTAGTGAGTCGACATTTCACGACAACTACCAGAGAACGATGGACACACCACTATCAGAAGGGGAAAAGAACCCATTAACTTCTCTAATCAACCATATACATTGAAAGTCACGATGGTCTATACCTCGTCAATGAATCATTGTCACATACAGGAATTTGGCATACCCAACACCAGGTGATAACAAACAGATATCTCAAGGACTTCAAAGTCAAATTCGAATAATGAAAGGAGTTTTACCTACCAATAAAACTCTTATTATTCATGTTGACTTTGAAGTCCAGGTAACTTCTACCTGGTTCCTTGAGCCATATCATAATGAAAACAAAGGAATGCCAAACTCCCTACATAAAAAAGGGTATGACCAGTAAATAAAAAGGAAGGAATGACCAACGACAAGAAAAAGGAAAATAAATTAGTAGAATATAACCTCACGCGAAGAAGAAAGAGCAAACCCTATCTCAAGGACTTCAAAGTCAACGTGAATAATAAGAGTTTTATTGGTAGGTAAAACTCCTTTCATTATATTTATTCCTTTCTTACATATTCCAGAAGTACTTTAATTGAATTAGAATAAAAAAAAATGATCATTACATGTATATTTTCAAAGAAGTTATGAATATTCGTTTAGAATAAAAATTGTTTTTTGGCTCTCCTGAATAATTGGGTATTTGGCACTTGCATCCGTCTGCCTCTGAGGTACAGATATTTTTTTAAATTTTTGGAAAAATAAAAAAGATCGGGTAATTTCCATATATAAATACGTCAATGGCAACTCTAGTCAATCGAGTATCTATGGTCATGTATATTATCTATGGTCATAATAATAATTCATTATTAGTTTGTCTATGATTATTTGTCTATTGTTCATATTTTGACGGTTGCCGGGTTAGGGTTTGTTTTTGTTTTGATCGTACGGTGGATCAATTTTATTATTGTAGAATTTGCACAAAATGTTTCCTCACGCCGATGGCACCAACGCTTAAATTTAGTGACGGTATGCTTATTTTCATTGACATGTTCGTTGTGCATTTGTTATGTTATGTACGTTTCCACATTGAAATATATAATATTTTGGTACAAGTCGGTTATGTGGAATAAATACAGCAGCAAACACATTTTGAAAATACCCGATATAAGTAATGGATTACTTGTTAGTTTGGGTTAGTTTAGGTTAACCTAACAAATAATCCAGTATATCGGGTATTTTCAAAATGTGTTTGCCGCTGTATTCCACATAACCGACTTGTACCAATATTTTTTTTACAGAAGAGAATGTTCCATGGGGCCCTAATCTATGAACCAAAATGTCTAAAGAGAAACATGTTAAATATCTTATCTATTACGCCGGTTGGAATAAAAGGTAAGTGTTTGCATCTTATTAGGTAACAAATCTCAAATGGGTCTAATGAAGGTACTACGATCCAAGGTATTGAACCGGCACTTGAAATGCATTTTGTACAAAACACTAATAAGACCAGTTGTCTATGGCTCGGAAACCTGGTGCACGACTAAAAGCATGGAAAAAATGTTGGGCTCACCTGAGCGGAGCATGCTATGTGGTATCTTTGGATCCATCAATGACGCACAGTCGGAATGGAGACGAATATACAATACTGTCTGGTCCGCACAATGTACATTCCATCAAATGGGCTGCCTTACATAACTGGTCCATGTAAAGAAGACGAACGCGTGACTCGTGATAAAAAATACTGACATTCGGGAAAGCAGAAGGCAAACAAAGCCCTGGTCGACATCATACATGATAGAAGGTTAGTGTTAAGTTGGATTAAAAGACTTTGGATGTCCTATACTGGAGGGAAGCTGCTTTGGACAGACCTAGATGGAGACGAATGCTGGAGGTGGCTGAGACCCACACATGATTGTATCGCAAGGAATAAGAAGTTTGCATCTTCATGAATATCACAATGGGTTACATGTAAATTGTATGTATTACATTTCATCGTAGCACAGTTCACCGTGAGCTTTCTTATCGGGAAGAGTTGACCGTATACTATACGGAAATTAACCGGAAGTTACACAACTTGAGGACGCAATTAAATATCGAAATACGCAAATTGGACATAGTTATGCAGAAAGTAGCCAGTCCACAAAAAATTTAAAATGAGATTTGATATAGATCAGACGCGAGAGGGTTTTCTCTACATTCTGCTGAAAATAGCCAAGCCGCAAAAAAATTATTCTTGAAATAAAATACTATTTACAATTTGACATTTTTAATAATCATGTTGTTACTAAAGTGCCATTATCTCAGCTCGACATTATTGTGGACTGGCTACATTCTGCATAACTAAGTTCAATTAAAGAAATGAAAAAGTGGATGGGAAGCCAATGAAACGTATTTTACCAGCACATGGGAATTTTTTGATGCGTTGAAATTCACGATGCCGACAAACACAGACAAAATTTTTTTTAATTTTCATCAAATATATTATGAAGATATTGTGTGACAAAATAAAAATTCAGAGAAATGCTTCAATTGACTATGGATAAATTAAATGTTCAACTTATACTGCCGCTCTACTTCTCCCTCTGTTACACTCTTCTCGGATTTCCTTACTATTTTGACTGAAATTAGTGATACGTGTTGCTTGTAATGGAAATAAGACATTGTCGTGTCGATTTTCTTCTCGCCAGTTGTCAGAGACGATGTCTCCATCGACTTCTCTATCAAATGTGCCAAGAGGTGCATATAAATGGCGGTTATGAAAAGTTATGTAGAACACATATCACACATACAACACTTTTTACATTCTCCAGACAAAGCTTGATTGGTTTACTTAAAACTCTGAATAGGTTTCCAATAATTATACCAAATGCATTTTCTACAACTCGTCTGGCTCTGGAGTGTCTCTAATTATACACATGATTTGGCCCCGGTTGATTTGGAAAGGGTACTGTTTCATGAGATAAATTTTCAATGCAAATGCGTCATCTACTATTATTACGTGTGACACTTGCATAGTTCTGCCTCGCAGAGGTTGAGGAGCTGGAATGTTCAGTATACCTTCTTCTATAGCTCTTAAAACAGAGTAGTTCTCAAATACCCCACCATCAGATACCCTTCAATTGCAACCGACGTCTATATAAATAAACTTGTAAATGGCATCTACCAATGCCATTAAAGCAATGCTAAATTTACCTTTGTAGTTATAATAAAGACGCCGACTATTTTTTGGTGCTTGCATAATTACATGTTTTCCGTCTAGTGCTCCAATAGCATTTGGAAAGTTCCATTGCCTTTCGAATTGATTTGATATTTCTTTCCAATCTTCGGTTAAATTTGGTGTCTGTAAAAAATGCATATATTATAATATATTATTATTTAATTTCAGCAATTACTAAGGAGCAAGGAGAATCATGAACCGTCAACAGTCCCTACAACGAGTGCCAAATCAACGCCTGGAGGTAATACAAAACCCCTGGCAAGCAAGTGAAAAAAGGAGGATGAGGTGTTGAAAAAGCCACTAGAACCCATGAATGCACCGCACCGCTGGATGATGTTTAACTTTGTTGCGTCTTTGTGAAATTTCAGGTACGATAAAAATAATAGATGGGTCAAACGGAAAATCCAGATATTTATTTTGGAGGTTGAAGAGAAAGATGACTTGACTTGGAGGAACAGCAGCGAGTTCATTCGATTCCAATTTATACTTTGATGCCAAATCGTCTCTGTTCTGGCAGAACACACTAACTGGAGAATACTAGTTTTGAGTAATTTGACTTTGAAGTTGTTAAAAAGTTTGAAATAATGGTCTATCATGTGAGTTTATTAAGTAATCGTAAAAAGGATGATTTTAAAATAAAGACTGTTTATTTATTAAGAAGGTTTCCAGACGGTAAAGTTTGAAATAAGGAACATTTTGGTACTAACTCAATATGTAATTTTTTCGAATTAGTGTCTTCTGCCAGAACAGTGACGAAATATTCCATGGACGTCACCAGAATATGATGACGAAACAATGTTTAATGTATAAACTTTTTATGTATTTTCTGTTTATACCACTAACCATTAAAAATATATGTAATTTGCATTTTGTTGTTTCACTCACCTTTAGATAATCCGCATTTAAAACGTCGTAAATAGCCGGACGGCATTTAGGTATTATTTTCGAAATTGTTTGCACAGGTGTCAATAAATACATGATTGAATGGTAACTGTACCCTAAAAAAATAGTTTTTTTAGCATTTCAATATAGAACAAGGTTAGATGAATAAAGTAATATAATAATAATTTAATCAAACCATATTTCCTTACCTGAAGCTAAAAATCTTAAAGTTACAGCCAATCAATCGTTCACCCGCAGATAGACATTGTAAACTTTGTGTTTTGTTTTTTAATTTTCGGTGACACTTTCTCTGACAAAAAATCGAGATCACAACTTATCATGCGCAGAAGGTTCTTATAACATTATGGATCTTCACTTTTCAGTTCCACCATCAGTCGATTATATTATGACCCCAATTCCTGTGTCTTTTTCATCCAATCTTTCTCTCAAATCAATCTAATCTGCCTTCGACGTCGTTTGATCAAAATACACGACTGATGCAGCACAACGTTCGTCCATGGTCGACTATTTTGTACTGATATGAATGAGTGTCGCAAAAAGTGTATTAATAGGTAGCGGAATACCATTTGGGAAATGCTGAGAAGAGCATCTTAGTGATAAGTAGGAGGACCTGGCCTGGGCGCCCGCTTCAGGATGTGGGGGCCATAGCGGAAGGTTTGGAGTAACAGCTGCAGATATGAAAATTTTAACTTAGCTTGCCAGTTCTTCAAGTCAACTGGATTCCGGAATCCTGAAAGACTGCTAAATACTTCTGTCGAATATGAACTTCTTGTCGACGTGTTAAAACTGTGATCTAACAATCCCCTCCAGTGCACAAATCACACTTCCGTTTTCGAATGAGGAACGCCCCTAAATCATCATTTCAATTTACGCTCCCGTGGTGTACGCATGTCAATTTACGTAATTTGAAGCTTATTATAATGAAAATATGTCTAAAACGATCAGGAGTGATGTTAAAATTATTATTAGTAAACTTATGGTTTATTGCGAAGAAAATGAGTAGCATCTAAAAGGAGAGTAGATTCATTATTTAAATACACCTTTAGCACGCGTTGCCATGACAGGTGCGTCGCTAGAAGTCTTCTACATGCGATTACAGCGACTTCCTGTTATCGCCAATTTTTTTTTGTCAGACAAGTATCAGTTTTCCAATATACTCACGATAGCGGATACATTTTAAATAATCCAATGAACTGCACAGTTTCAGGTTGAAAAAAGGTTGGAGAGTCTTTAATCTGTAAGCCCTTGTTAATTCTAATCAATACCTCCACGCTGGTAGGTCTTTTGACTCACACTGATGCGTAATGTGTAACATAGGGACTGAGGATGAAGGAACGAATACAAATATTAAAACTTGAGAGCGGTGGCTGTTTTCCATGAAAGACGATGCGGTCACTTCATTAGAATGTATCGATATCCTAGTTTGAAAAATGATCGAAGCATAAAAAATAATCCTGAAAACATAATTGTCGTCATATTGTAATACAATATATTATTACGATGGTTTATCGTTAAAATGTTCACGTGGGTGTCTAAAAACTTGTCAACTCCACTGTCTGAGAGTGAGTTTCGTAGAAATAGATGGTGGGTATGCAAATTTAAGATTTTTGGTGTATTGATAACCGAAAATAAATAATAAAATAGGTAATGCCGGTCCGCCATGTCAGACCTTTATTGAGATTATTGATGAAAACAATGGTGTGCTTTGTCTATATGAGTAATAAATAACTGAAGTAAGTTGTTTCAAAAAACTCCTCAGTCTTATTTGAAATGTGAGTTAGAATAGTTCTGCATTTAGATGAAATCTGATTTTTGCGGCGGATACGGAGTCTGCGGTGGTAAGTAAGTGGACCGTGCAGACTCTCATCATGAGAGGTGATGTTGAACAGGACGCGGCCACGTTCTGCTGATGCCTCCACGAGAATTTCAACTTGGCTTGCCTGTTCTTCAAGCCAACCAGATTCCGGCATCCTGAAAGGCAGCTAAATAGTGTAATATGGCGGACATATGGGCTAGCATGACCTGTGTAGATACAAGAAATCTGGTGAGTGACAGTGATTCTTGAAGACACCGTGTAGTATCCATATTGCTCTAAGGTGCGGATATAGTCAAAGAAGATGAAAAAAAGACTTATTACAAGAATTGTTTTTTTATTCAGAATCCAAAAAATACATTAAAAAATCGTATCATTCATCAAGAAAAAAGTTTGATGTCTTTCGTCACATAATGAGTAGTAGAAGATATATCCGTATACAGCAACAATACGTCGATAACTCAAAATCATATCTTATGGTTCTTCCATATTGTTTTAAAATATTGTAATGTTGTACAATGATAATTTAGACATTTCCTTATGGTATGTTTATATCGTGATGTATGACACCATATTCACTTAGTATAAACAGTATTTATACTTGTATCAGCTACATATATCGCGTGTGTCGACACTCACCTGTCACTTATATACGCAAATGTAAAAACCGCGTATACGACAAGTCCGAACTTCCAGAAAAATATCACCGAAGTTGAGCTGCCGTTTACTTTTATGTTAAGTATCTGACACATTATTCGTAGTTTGACAGCTGGTGAAGTTGATATTATTTTGTACGATAAATTATTATCCATGATGAGTGATAAAAAGGAATGAATCGATATTATTTAAAACCGGAACTATGGGATGTGAATTCAAACGAATTTAAAAACAGGGTGAAGAAAAATGATGTGACAACAGAACTCCAGAATTTTTAAAAGAATAACACTTGCTGCGACTTTCTTTTTTGAACTGACACAATGTTTTGAGAGAAGTATACGACATAAGTGTCAGAACAAGCTACAGTGCCATATGTAAACACCGCGTATATTTATTCCAAATGTTGCCCTTGAATGAAGTGTAGACCTATTTCAGCGAGAAATATAAATATATATAGGTACATGATATAAGTGTCAAATGTAAACTTTGCATTATATCCACATATTCCACAAAAAAAGAGTACTTGTGAAGAAAACTGCCGTAACCATTGTTGATTTTTGACTAATCAATATATTTCCGCCACGTATGGATATTACTATTCTAACCATTGAGCTTAAAAATGAGAGGAGACTGCATTTGGGCAAAATTTTTAATAAAGTTTAAATAAACTGTCCATATAACTATAGATCCACCAGTATAAGTTGTCCGCTGAGTGAGGGCGCCACATGCCAACATTTGACATATCATTCAATACTTTTTATAATGTGATGAGCTTAGTTCTAAATTCAAACACCTGACGATTTAAGATGGTATATCAGCTATAGTGTTGTCTCATACGAATACGTGTATTAATTAAGGCGCTAAGTACCAAAAAGTAGTATTACCTGTGGTTACAAAATACAGAGTCATTGCAGCAAAATAGCATAAAGCAGACATTTTGAAAAATGTGGTTTCACCATATATTGAAGTCGTCGTCAGCCATATATTGAATGTCGTTGAACACTGCAGTGGTACTTACACCATTATAAATAAAACACGTCACCGGATTTACAACATCGCCAGATTTAAATATTTTGCTGTATTTTTTTTGACTTGCTTGAGGCACTTAGACCATAGTTGACGTTATTGGTATGTAGAAGATTTTTCTATAAAAATGTCAGTTTTTATTTTTTTTGGTACTTAGCGCCTTAATTAAAACACGCATTCATATATCTCGAGTAGCAGTGATTAAATAATACAGCCTAAATTTTAACTAAGACCGAGAGTCACCCAAATAGTCATATGAAATACAGTCTCCTGACAAGTCGTTAGCTAAATTATTCTATAATGGGAGTAATGATGGGAAGAAGACATATCTTGGCTAAAGAAATGGCTGATATTATTCAAACGTAACCTATTAAAAAGTTTATATATACTAAATATTTAAAATTACGATATTAAAACCATTTGATTTTGGCCATAGAGCTTTAGAACGGTAAGTAATGAAGAGAATGGGTTGATTTCATGAATGAAAAATACTCATTAAAACATTATATATGTATGTATATTGAGAAACCGAAAACAAACTCATTCCATCCTATTCTAAGCCCGGATAGCAAAACATCGAATGGTATTATTTTAATATCACCAATTTCTTCTTTCACCGTGATGCCTCTGATCATCATACCTCCTGTTGTCGTGTCTGTTGGAATTGTAGGGCCTGTGCCTATTATCAGAGTGTCTATTGTAGTCCCTATCGGAGTGGCTGTTCCCTGATCGACCCCGGTAAGAGTGCCTGTCGCGATTTCCCGACCAGTCTCCCGAATTACCGCCTGACCTCCCCGAACCGTCTTCCCTGTCGTCTCTTCGATTCCTCCTCGGCCTGAAAGCGTACCACGGCGCGATGATCGGAGGATCGTCGATACTCTTTCCGTGGAGTGTCATAAAGTCTTCGTCTTCATCGGTGAATCGGTTTTTGAATTTCTCTTCGCAAGTCTTCATAAATTCCTCCTGGTCTTCCGTCAAACCTGCGGCGACTTCCGCCATTTTGTATTATTTGAATTGAAGTTATAAGTTTTAACGTCGATTAAGGACACTTAAGGTAGTATACGTAGAAGCAGAAATAGTATAAGTACTTCAATACTAAATTCGAAGTGAGTTCGGAAAAACCATGAGTGAGTCAGTAACTGAAAAAGAATAAAACAAAAAATTTAAAAACAAAGTTTTAAATAATAACTAGGAGTCTTATGAACATTTTAATGCATCTGTGCCAATGTGAACACGTTCGCGGATATGGCCGGGCGGGCGTACAGTGCCATTCAAACAAAAAACGCGAACTTATTCACTGTCTTTGAAGACGCGTTTGTTTTGAATAATTTAAAATTCGGAAGAATACTGGTCCAATAATGAGACATTCATTTGATCGGTTAGTGTTTATGATACTATATATTTCAAAAAAAAAAAAAAATATGTTTATTTTTGCTAAAAAATTCGCGGCCTCTCACTTGCCGTTATGCAAAACCTCTCGGCACAGATCAGGATAAACTGAAACATGATAGAGACATGTTTTGATTGCTTTTTAATCGATAGTAGACTAAAAATGTAAATCACAATTATTTGCTCACATATTTATATATTTAACATTATATAAATTCCATAGACTAGGTACGAATATCGAATGTGCGAAATTGACTATTACATGAAATGGGCAAAATTTTGCCTAAATCATGAAAAATGCAAGCCCGTTGCCTTATTCATGAATTAGACAAAATATCTGGCGAGTGACAAATTAGATAGCAGCGCTTCGGTGGTATTTTTGCAACTAAACTAAATGTGTCAAATGCTCATGCATTGGTCAAAATGTACATATATTATCTATGGTCAAAATAGATGATCGCGCTCCGGTGGTGTTTTTTGCAACTAATCAAACTAACCAAATGTGTCAAATGTCATTGACTATAATATAAAAATATACCATATGACGTTCATATCCATTTACTATGCGCAAAAAAAATCTAGAACTATAATATGATAACGGAAGAATTTTATTGAAAGGTATTTTCGCGATTTGATTCGTGCTTGGGTATCAATCATGCAATGGTCGATTGTATGTTTGTGATAGTTTGTTGACACTTGTTAGCTAACCTCAAAATGGACATTCAGTTAAATAATTTAAGTAATTCAGAATTACAAAACCTAACCTAACCTAATAATAATAATATTATATTATGTCCAATTATAACTAATAAAACCATCCGTATTAAATTTACTTTTTCTTCTGTCATGTTGACAGTTTAAGAATTCCATACCCTGGCGAATTCATGTACTCGACAGAAAATTTACCTAATTCATGAATAAGGCAACAGGCTTGACTATTACATGAATTAGCCAAATTTTTGCCCATTTCATGTAATAGTCAATTTCGCACATTCGGCGTAACATATATAAATAAGTTAAAATTTGTTTTTGGTTCAGTATAAATCATTTCATATATATATATGCGTTTATAATAAAGTGCGCATAAAGCTACTGTAAAATAATGCCGATATATTTGGGGAAAAGATAGGATTTTATAAATCTATCGATACCTATATTTATAGCAGCGACGAAGGGTGGAAGTAGGCTATTAAAATCTGACATAAATTGTGCACATTAAACTTTGTCAGTCATTCGTATTTTTCTTATTGAACTAAGTCTACAATTTACAGATAGTGTTGGTTTGTTTTTAAAAATCAATTAAACCTTGTCTAAACCAAACCATAATGGTTTTGGTATGTTATGGGCGATTCAACAAAATACTGCACACTTTTTCATTCATACTTACTTCCTTTCGTTGAATTAACAATAACAACAATAACAATAACGCATGTTGTTGGTCAGTTTTTTTAAATTCATTAAGCCCTGCCTTAACAAAACCGTAGTAGATAAAAATATTGTTATATCTATAAAATATCCAAAATGGTGTAATGTTGCCTGGAATAATGGGTTTGTCTTTTTTTTTGGCGCAAGAGACCATGTAGTAACCTCGAGCTCCTAATCCGTGCATAATAATCATATAAATGTGCTTTGTCATATGTTTAAATTAGTAAGTACCGAAATAAAATATGTGTTTAGTAAAGCCTCAATAACATTGAGCTTCTTTACGAGCTGTGTGTTGGCGAATTTATAATCTGCCTGTAAAGTCGCCCAGTGTAATCATCGAACAAGCTAACATGTTCGATGATTACACTGGGCGACTTTACAGGCAGATTATAAATTCGCCAACAAACAGCTCGTAAAGAAGCTCAATGTAATTGAGGCTTAAGTAATCATAAATGAAGTACCTATTATCAATTACTTACCCTTCATTTATAGTAAACTACAGTAAAGCCCAAAGTGACAGTATGCGATTTTTGCCAGGTAGTTTTGAGGTGACCTATTAAAACCCTTCGGATGCTACGCAATGATATATCATTGTTTTTAATATTGGCCAGGAATGCTAACAACGATCGTCGTTTTGCTTTTGATGCCTGAAATGTTAAGTTAATTTGGGAACAAACTACTGCACCAGATGAAACATTTTTTTTATCTATTTAGTTGTGTAATATAACCAGATTGATATATATTTTGTGACTGGGTAGGTTTAAAAATGATAACTATTGTATTTTTTTTAGTGGTGATATATGAGTTTTATCGGCATAATCTTGATACAGACACGTCAGAAATTAATGCTAATTAATAAAATTTAAATATTATTTTGATGTAATCGATCAAAACGCCGTGCACGTGATTGTGCGTTTCACTCACTCGCGCGATCGCCTGTATGATGGATCGAAAAAGAGATATATCAATTACTTTTAACAGTACATGCAGCGCGGGATATCTAATTGACTCATTATCTATTCAATAATTTCATAATATTCCAATTTCGCAGAATCAATTAAAGTGGTAGGTGTCTAAAAATAATACAATACTTTCATTTATCAACAATAATTGGTAGCAATCCTCGACCGGATTTTGAAAAACATCGTAGCATCCAAAGGTAAGTCTTGCAGACCAGTCTAAAAATGATTTTGTATTAAATCCACTTACACTTTTCGCTCAGCACGTTATCCACGATAAGTGCGTAAAAGCCGTCTTCCGATGGTTTACCGAGTCCTGGAGTGGCAGAGGAGAGAGGCTCAAACAACCAGCCGAGGTGCGTGCCGCAGTGAGGACAGACACAGTGCCTCCAAGCGAATCCGGGATACCAAGAGTGAGCGTTATGCCACTGAAAATAAAATATATTTTTATAATGATTCATTAGGATTTCTGTGTTTCCAGAGTGAAAATTCTTGACACGTTTTGACAAAAATGCAACTTGTTGAATGTGTGCGCAAAATGGAGTTTTTTTTTGTGTCAAAAGTATGTTGTGCAATGAGAGCATGTTGGTCATTAATTATACTTAACCCAATGCTTACGGGCCGCACAAAATTGTGTTTTTGCTAATTGTTTTTCAAATGCAAATTAACACGTTAATTAAAAAATTAATTAAAAGGGCCCGTAAGCATTGGGTTAATTAACACGAAAGAAACATCAATTTACATCATAGCTACACCAAACTATGATACTTAGGTATGTAATAATACATTCCAAGTGCACTTATCACAATATCAGCAACTAAACTAACTGTAGAATGAATTTTTACCCCGGAATCACAGATTTCATGTTAATAATTTGGACCATGAATTAAAATGAACAAATCAAGACATAAAAAACGAAAGACAAATCGTGAGCCTAATACTACAAGGTTCCAAGTGTTCGTCCTTGAAAAAACAAACCCAACAAAGAAGTAGTATTCTAAGCTACCCCATTGTTACTTTTGTTTCTCCAAGGACAAACACTTAGAACCTTGTAGTTCTCCACTCGCGAAATGCTAATATTTTTTCAAACCAAATACTAAACAATTTAAATTAAATTTATATCAATTTGAAAATTATGGCTATATTTTCGAACAGCCTTTACGGATCACAGTCTCACATCGACTGTCATAAGCAATTAACTGATGGTCATAAATAATAGCTATTACACACAATGCATCAGCTGAATGCAGAACTATTCTAACTTACATTTGAAATTTTTGAGGAGAGAGTTTTTTGAAACAACTTACTGAAATTATTTATTATCTTTATGGATAAGTGGATGCATCATATTTTAGTAGGATTATTGATGAAAAAAATGGTGCATACACTTGTCCATATAAATAATAAATAACTGAAGTAGGCTGTTTCAAAAAACTTTTCTGCAAAATATTTCAAATGTGAGTTAGAATAGTTCTGCATTCAGCTGACAAATGGTTCAGGTAACAACTGTATCGTCTAAACGCTTGTTGAGAGTAACCCAGAATATCATAATATGTTGTGTTGCTAGTGTTGAAAATTATAAGTAGACTGGCCATCCGCTCACGGGAATTCTTAAAAAAGACGTGACTGATACTAAAATTCCAGCCAGTATCTAGCTAACGTATTTCAATGGCGGCTCGCTGACGGTAAGACTGGAATCTCTCAGTTTCAAAACGTTCGCGACCGAAACCGAAGAGATACGACATGCTAGTCTCCCAGTCTATCAGTTTCCAGTCACCCATAAAACAGTGATACCAATATCAGTAAATTCGATGAAAAAAAGCAATACCAAGTCAAGACGTTAAAGGTTAAAGATGGGCGAACTGATTTTTAATTTAAAATATGTGGCAGATGTTGAGAAATACTCCTGCCTATATAATTAAGGCTGCCAGAGTATTTCCGTAAAAATATTACGGGAAAAGCTTAGAATGAAGTAGGAAAGACAATGGGTGTGATAGTTTGAAGTTATGAGATTATTATTGTAAGTAGCGCTGTGTGCGAAGCATCAGTCATTGGTCACCAGTCACCGGTCTGTCAGATCCATGAGCGAAGGACCTTAGTGGTTACGTAAGTAGGTATTTTCTTGTTATTATTCAAATTGTAAACTGCCACCATTTTTAAGCTGTGCATATTGAGTTCACTTTTGTTAACTATGGTCTATCCGCTGTAAGAAGTCAATTAGCTGAAGCGAACATGCTGTCCCTCTCTTTTGACGTATGTAACATTATATCTATGTATATTTGACATATGTAACGTCCATAAATCGGTCAATCATGCAGTCAAACTGTGATTTCACGACACTGTCTTTAAATAATTTGTTTTTTTTTTTCATTGATCACATGATCAGAATACAACAAACGATCGCTACACATAACTGTAAGGCTTTTAAAATTAAAATACCACCCACACTTGTCAAATCAACATCCATGATAAACGAGCAGAAACTCACTTTTTGGGTTATAGTTACAATGTCAGGCATCACTGACGAAGGGTAGAGGTAGGCTGCTAATATCCAACATAAATAGTGCACACTAAACATTGTTAGTCAAACATATTTATTTTCATTGAACTAAGTCTACAATGTGTAGCTGTAGACAGTGTTTGTTAGTTTTTAAAATTCAATAAAGCCACGCCTAATCCAAGCCATAGTACTTAGACAATGTCACAAAATATTCGTTTATCTATAAAACATCTAAAATTGTGCCATTAAATTGATTAATCATACATAATTTTAGATATTTTATAGATAGAAGAATATTTTTATAGATTATGGTTTAGTTTAGGCAGGGCTTAATGAATTTAAATAAACTGACTAACACCATCTGTAATATTATTATGTATGTATGCCAACCCATACATAACTTTAGGTATTTTATGGATTAAAGAATATTTTTTGACAATATTGTCTACTATAGCTTGGACTACGCAGGATTCAACTGCACTCGAGTAAGTAATCTTAATGAACATAAATATAGGCAGCCACTGCGTAAGAAAAACGGAATGGCAACTGAGTGTTGTTAATATTTGCGGAGTTAACCAACTTAACCATGCTCCATGCGTTTGGTAAAAATAATTTTAAATGTCATAACAGAAATAATGTATAAGGTTCCTTCTATTTATAGACCAAATTTTTTTGCTTTAAACTGATATTTTGATAATTATGGAAAATTTTTCAAACTTCCATTTTACCCTCCTGAAAAATGGACAAAAGTGAGTTACTGCCAGTGGCGAAGGGTGGAGGTAGGCTGTTAAGATCCGCCATAAACAGTGCACATTAAACTTTCTCAGACATTCCTTTTTGTTTTCATTGAAATAAGACTACAATTTACAGATAGTGTTGGTTAGTTTTTAAAATTCAATCAACCAAGCCATAATAGATAATAGTCAAAAATACATGTCTATCTATAAAATATCTAAAATTATGCAATTAAATCATACATAACTTTGAATATTTTATAAATAGAATAATATTTTTTATTTATTATAGTTTGGTTTAGGCAGGGCTTAATGAAATAACCTGAAATATGTGTAATATGGATTTTTAATCCAACGAAAACAAAAAACTATGAATGAAAAGTGTGCACAATTTTGTCGTATTGCCCAAATTAGACCAAAACTATTATGGTTTCATTTAGGCAGGGTTTAATTGATTTTTAAAAACTAACTAACACCATTTGTAAATTGTAGTCTTAGTTCAATAAAAACAAATACATATGACTAAAAAAGTTTAGTGTGCACTATTTATAGCGAATCTTAACAGCCTACCTCCACCCTTCGCCACTGGTTACTGCTATGTTCGTTGTGGATGTCGAAATGTTACATCATACTGACCAATGTTGATATTTTAAGATACTACAGGTGGTTACATGTAAATTGTACATAAAACATTTCACCGTAGCACAGTTCGCTGTGAGCTTTTTATCGGAGAGAGATGACCGTATACTATATGGTCTCCAATTTTATTAGATTCAATATGAACATTAATTAAATTTTCATAGCCGATTTTGACAACATTCAAGAATGAAAACCTAACAAATAATCCAGTATATTTTGGCTATTTTCAAAATTCATTTGCCGCTAGCTTTCTGTAAATCGACAAGAACCGTGTTTTATTTAGACATGAATTTTATCTCAGTAAGTACTATACGACCCAAAGAAGTTGGACGGTCTTTAATATATGACCATAATATAGCTCCGATACAACATTTCACGGTGCAGTGTGATACGGCGAACTGCATAATGTACAAATTTTTTGACAGGTTATATCTAATTTGCCATTGCGCGAGGGAAATGTCATGAGAGGGAAAGGATGTTTATTCCAACTGTCTGCCTTCCTAGATATCGTTAAATTCGGATCGAAGACAAAAGAATATGAAAATGAATGCAGATACGTCGGGATTGCAAACCTAAATTCACACAAAGCAGGTATATATTGAGATTAACCATGTTTAGCTGACGGTCACAAGAAAAAATAATCATACATGACAAAATAGAAGTGATTAACTTACATCCCCAACGCCTGTGCACAGGGCTTTCGACGTGTTAATTACTTTGAACTTTATTCCATATGGGTTAACTAGCACTTGTATTTTTATATCTGATTTGCCAAAGATTGAATGATTTGAGTGTACTATTGACTCGGGGCTTAAATGGTTATAAAGATAATAAGAATCAGCTACATCTGCACCGCATTGCCTGCATATGATGAATTCTAAAAGGCAAATAAAGAATTAGATAAGTGCATCATTGTTAGGACCAACCGAAATCAAGTGTAATAATTCTAAACGACTATCAAACCTTGTAGTGCGCTCTCTCCGTGTAATTCAGTAGCTGCTAGGATGATTTTGGTTACCAATATGAAATTCAATAACCAAAACCTTTGATTAATGGAGCTATGTGACATTACAAATTAAAATAAAAACTTCAACGTTGCTCGGCGAAATTTGACATTCCGGTAGTATATTATCTATGGTTATTGGTTATTATTTTATTACTAGTAGAATAATTTTCCATAGATATACAAATAAAATGTTTTATCAAACCCCCTGCTTTATAAAAAAGTACCTAATTTGAATAAATGTTTTGTACTAAAAAATAAGATTGTTTCAATATTATAATCAAAAACTGTCTCAAAAATGGCATCTCTTCTGATAAAATAAAAAAAAAAATTGTGTCGTATTTGAATTTTGAAAAATGGATAATTGAATGAATAGTTATTTGTAATGGCAGCATTGTTGCCCTATTTCTACAGAAACGTCAAAATAATAATTCGTCGAGATTATTGTGACATTTGATTGTTGACGTTTTAATCGTAATCGTTTGATAATTAATACGCAAAGTCATGATTGTGTACCAGTAGACGTATCTAAATAATGGCATCGTTCTTGCGAGGGGTGCGCGACGGCACGTCAGCCCGAGGCCGCGACAGTCTCCTCAAGGAATCTCTGACAAACAATCTATCCGAATGCGTCAAAGCCATTCAATTCAATCACCAGACGGAGGAATGCCTCCATCAGATCGTCGGGAGCAGCGATACGTCGAACGCGCTGTGTTTCGCATTGGAGGCGATATTCTTGCACGGTCAAAAAGATACGTTTTTTAAGAAAGCAAAAAGTGCGTTTTCTGGCGACGTCGATCACAAACCGGAGCCCAGCTTCTGGCCCCTGATACTCGTACTCTCTCATAGAGACCACATCGAACATATTTCAAAACTACAGCAAATATCGACTGAAATAGGACAGTGTAGAGCCTGGGTCCGAATGGCTTTGAACGACTGTTTACTGTCTTCGTACATCTCCACAATTCTTCGCAATATCAACTCGTCGAAACCGTACTACTCCCCTTCCGCATTTATCAGAGACGCTGAACTATTAGACGTCGCTCAGAGGCTTCTGGAAGGCGTGGAATCCTGCACCGAGTTCGAACTGCCGATTAACTCGAGCCTATTAAACAACTGGCCGGAAGACGTTCTGATGTTGGCCGGTATCTGGATGCCGACAATGAAGATGTGCCCGGTGGCTCCTGGTGTTGATATCGCCAGCACTTTAAGTGACGAACCGCAGGAGAGGAGGATGGCGATTCCGGATTCGAATCTCGTGGGCCTCGGAAAAATGCTAGCGATGGACCAGGACCAAGCATTTAATTTTATTCTTTCGTCGACTCCGGACAATATAATCACTCGGGACTCGACAATGGAAAGAAACAAACTGTCCGACGCCGATGATCAAGAAGATACCGATGCGCAAGATACGAATCCGAGCGACTCAGATTTAGTAGAAGAACAAAAAGATAGTTTGTATGATGAGGATATATCGGATATCGGAGAGGCTTCTAGCCGTCCAGACGTAGCAATAACCGGTAACTCACTAATCGGTAAAACCGGCTGGTCTTCGGATGTGGCAGAAGACTCGAGAGTGTCGGTCATGTCTGATTCTTCTAATGCCGATTCGAAAAGTATAACATCGCTCGACATCGGAGCATCTTATGTTAAAACTCCAAACCTTCGAGAAGTGATGAGAGGTCTTCATAAGGAACTGAAGCTGACGTGCGACGATGATGAACGGGAGTCCGCCCCTGTTTCAGTATGGGACACGGCACAGGCAGCTATCGATGATCCGATTATTACAGGCATGGGTTTCGAAGTCGTATCAAAACTACCGTCAACCATTTTCGAACCGCCAGAACTGGAAAAAATGATAGCCCAAGTGGGTGTGCTCTCCAGAGAATACGGTTTAGACACTCAAGAGTACCAGTGTATCAGCTGTGCGGATCTGCTAGGGACTAGGATATCAAAAGCGAGAGTCTGCGGTTATACTGGCCAGTATTACTGCTCCAAATGCATGGATCCGAATGTCTTTATGATACCCGCGAAAGTCATTCACAATTGGGATTTCCGACGGTACCCTGTTTCCAAGCGTGCCGCATTGTTTTTATTAGAGTTCCAACATCAACCCTTGATCAACATGAAAAAGATGAACGCTTACATTTACGTGGGCGTCGAACCGATGGCGCAGCTTGAAAGGCTGCGAATCCAGTTGAATTTTCTGCGCGCGTATCTCTTCACGTGCCGGGAACCTGTGATCGAAAAATTGCAAAGGCACGTGTGGCCGAGGGAATATCTTTACGAACACGTTCACAGATACTCAATCTCTGATCTAGCGCAGATTTCTAACGGGTCTTTAGCTAATCAACTACAAAGAGTTATAACGTTTGCGCAAGGACACGTCAAGGACTGTTGGTTGTGTGCTCAGAAAGGCTTCATCTGCGAAGTCTGCAAGAGTCCTAAAGTTCTCTATCCTTTCGACACGGATACGACTTACAGGTGTGATCCTTGCGCCAGCGTGTTTCACGCCAAGTGTTTGAATAAAAGGATGCCTTGCCCAAAATGCAAACGGAAGAAAGAGAGACAGGGCATGTCTTTAGTGGATGCTGTGCATACTAATTTCGTGTAGTCACGTAGTTTTATTTAAAAAAAAAAAAAAAACAAAAACCTGCCTATGTAAATTAAATATTTATCTACTTCACTGTTTTATAATAAGAAATGAGGTACAATAATTTATTATAATAAATGAATCTCGTAATTAATATTTTTTATCAAAATTTCATGCTACAGGTAACCCCTGGTTCATCGCGGGGAATACGTTCTGGACATGGTCGTGATAAGCGAAGTTTCGCGATCGGATTCCCTTGTTTGGCCTCTACGTTTATTGTGCAAAATTTGCGATTACATACTGTCAAGTAATGCATTACAGCCACGTTTTACAGCACTCACTCGCTCATAATCTTCGCCTTTCTCTTCTAACAACCCTTCGCATTGATTGTGAAGAGAAAGGGCCTTTTCAATGGTTTTAACACTTAAATTTCGCACGGGAACAGGTTTGGAGACGTTCTAGGGACGTATGGCAATCCATTTCCTGCAGCTCTTCATTAGTTAAGGGTTCGCCGTGTGATTTTAACAAAGTCTGAATATCATCTACATCAACAGCTTCCATGCCTCCGGATAATATGGTTATAAGACTAATCTCTTCGATAATATTTTGAATGTCATTTTCGTAATTGCAGTGAACTTCAACAATTTCACTGAACAACCTTTTCCAAACACCTTTCATACACGGCTGGGTGACTTCATTCCACGCTTCTTCGATGTTTCTAATAGCTTTCATGATATTAAATTGTTTCCACCAAACCCGCATGGCATACCTCGAATCAGTTTCTTCAATGAGTTGAGAGAAGAAAATTTAAACGATACTTGGATGCTTTAAATCCAGAAGCAGTTTTCTCCTCTATGAAAATAAACGTACGTGTTGGCATTCATTTCCAATAGAGTCTATATATCTCTAAATACCTAATTCATCAACTTAGCAACTTTTGGCAGCAATCCCACGAATAATCACATTTTTATTTTAATATGTATGCACACTGTCGGATGAAGGCCACCGCATAGCTCCCTTCACTTTACTCGGTCATCGATTCTTCATCACCTTCCGTGGTATATCATGATCATGTCGTGGGTTAATGGGCGTTCGACACGTCCATGAAATATCCAAACCGTCTCAGAAATCTTCACCTGTACTTCATGCGATTAGTGTTTTTGGCTAACCGTTGTAATTGTCAGTGGGCCTAAGGTAGGGGTCGGCAAACTCTTGGACCAAAAGAGCCAAATATGAGTATCACAACGGTTAATTTTTTTTTCGAGAGCCATACATATATTTTTATAAATATGATTTCTTTCAGTGAATGTTATTGTTTATTTATCAAGTGAAGAAGATTTTGCGAATAAGACTAACGCAAATATAAGTTTTTTTATTGTTGACATTATAAATATAATTTTTACAGAAAATGAGTTTCATAAAATTTTCACGCATTCCTTAAAACAAATGTGAACAATGACCTTCCTTGCATTTCTTTGGAGAGTGTCTGTATGTTTGGTATGTAACTTGTAGTTTTCAATTTTAGGCGTTATCGGTTATTTGGCTTTCTCTAAATGCTATTTATATTGTTCATTGTAGTATCTACCTTATTATGTAGATCTTTTAGAGCGCTCCGCTGTGTTGTGAAATTAATTATATTTTCCTCTCTCCAAATCCTCAATTTTGGTGGCAAGACCTACAAATTTGGAGCTACATAGCTTTTTGCTTGTTAAATCCACCAAAAAAAAATTATTTCAAAAGTGCTCGTGTGGAGTGGAGAACAATTTAATTTGTCCACTTTTGCAATGGGCGGATTTAAAACTACAAAAATCATACCTTTTTTGTAAAAAATGTGAATTGGGAATTTGCAAAGAGCCGCACATCAATACCCAAAGAGCCGCATGTGGCTCGCGAGCCGCGGTTTGCCGACCCCTGGCCTAAGGGATACAAGCATATTGTAACTTTGGGAAATACTGACTATAAATTATTGAATAGAATTGATAATATTGTTAAATAATGTGTACATAATTGAATCTGTAAAATATTATATATACACTTTTTGTATGGAATAAGTAAGTCATATTTATTATATAATTCTTCTTTATGTGCGGTCTTATATACGAGGTTATTAGTTTCAAAGTCGAATATATATACATAATCCGTCATTTTAGTAAATACTTAAAAAGGGCTAACAGCGTAATAAACTGACTAAGTCATTGAATTTTTTTAAACAGATGTTTAGAATTTTTCGAAAAATATAAAAAATAACGGTTGATGAATATAACCAATTTTACCGTCAACATTTGGCTATTATACTATTTTACTAGTTAATTTTTTATGAATATACATAAAGCGCGGTGCTCATTAGCAACCCACAACTGTGATTGCTGCAGATACAGTAACCAATATGGATGCCAAATAATTAGTTCGTGAGCACCTCGAGGTGCGCGCTCGCAGCGATCGGTCGTTTGTCAGTTTTAGCCGCGAATCAATGGGAGGCTCGCAGTCACTCGTGGTTGTTGAATGTGATACCCGTTGCTCGCCGCGAACAGAGAAAATACTTCGATAGTGTTGTTGTACATATTTTTACGTGAACATGGCTGCTGACTGAGACGAGGAGAAATGCCTACTTTTAATTATTGATCTTTATAAAAATAATAGAGTGCTATGGGACCCAAAAGACTTTAAAAAATCAATCTTAGGTCAAAATCTGTAGGACTCATTTGTGTGAAATTCTTGTAATAACCACTGATTTGTTGATATTTCAAAACAGTAAGTAAAGAAGAATTGATTCTTCTTTCATACATATCATGACTCCACAAACATCGTCGACAACGTTTGTCTTTATCGAGTAAAAAGTATATAAAAATATACGCTGCACTAGCTATCGTCTGCCATGATTCAGCTCAGAACGAACACTGCGGATACGGCGGCTCGCCATTGGTTACATGGATATCATTGAAGTCGCGTCCACATCTACAGGTGGTTACAGTATCTGCAAAGGTCACAGTTACGGCTCGCTAATGACGATAGAAATGTACCAGAATTAAGAAAATATCAAAAAAGAATTAAGAAAAAATAAAAAAATAAAACCAACTTTGAAACCAATAGCCTCATAATCAATGTAGGTTGAGATTGCACCATTGTATTAATCTATGTATATTTTTTGTGACTCCGAAGAGTGACTATTTTGGTCAGCCAAGATTTAAATAGCACAATTTTATATTATTATAGGTACAAAGTTAGTCAAATTCAGTCAGGGCCAGATCGAGAGAATTTTCGGCACGACCCTAAATCCGACCCCTTGGAGATAGAGAAACATCTATTTTTACGGTGACCATACTCATGGGTTAGTTGGTCGGTAGGCGCACAGGCTTTGCGTCCAGTTTTGTATATTTTGAGTAAGTTAATTTGAAGCCGAAATGAATATTATGTCTGTACTAAATCAATGCTTCTCAAACTTTTTCATACCACGGTCCCCAAAATAATCCCTGGCCCCCCTCCGCTGAAAAATAAATTATTTTAGTTATCAAAAGCTTTATTTTGCATTAATTATTACTATATTTATCACAAACAATATAAAATAAGAAAAGTTTACTATAAGCCTCCAAAAATTAAATAAGAGGGATGTGGTTGCATGTTTTTACTTACATTTTACGGTAATTTGCTGGTCGTCTTTCAACGTCTCCGTTGAAATGTATTACGTGTCCTTATTTTTATAACTATATTGTCACAAAAGGAATTATGGTTACCGATGCTGCTTTTGCAATAGACAGAAATTCTTGCCGTCACTTTATCTAAAATTCTGAAGTCATAATATGTATTTACACGTGCTTTTTATTGTTATTGGCCGCAATGATACCTACTGTCAGCAGTAAATCCATGCACGTGTAAACAGACTATTATAGACTATTACATATTGTGTGAAATTTTACATAGATTACGTACCTAAATATCTTTTGTTAGATTTTGACCATATGTGTGAGTTGGTTTTTATTATTAGTCGTCTCACTAGGCTGCTCCGGCACTGACTAAATTATACATACTTGGTAATTTAGATTTATTGCAGTATGTCACAGTTTCCATCATTTGTTTAGATCCTGGTTTTTACTATGTAAATGATAAATTATTCATATATTATGTGTATTGTATAAATTAAAAAAAATATTAAACTAATATATTATATTACAAAAAATTAAATTACATTTATATTATAATTGTTGTTTTATTAACTATATATACAAACAAGCATTATGCCTGAAGTGTTAAATATTCAACCCAAAGAATTTCTCGATCCTGGACCTTCGACATTATAAGCTGACTCGTAAGCCACTCAGCCATCGTAGACCATAAAGATTTTATTAAGTATTTTAAGTATTTGGGAATAAGAAGCCAGTGCCTTATGCACTGGACTAACGAAACCTGCGGCCACTCGTCGCCATGGATTGATGGTACACTTTGTATCCTGGATTAATAGAATGAGAAGGAGCCGTTTCACACGGGAAACCTGTGTCCAGCCACCGGTGTGTCGAGTGGCTGCATTTACACATAAATGAATGGGCGGCGTTCAGACAGAGACACACGAGTGTCGCATTCATTTATATGTAAATTCGACATCTCGACACCGTTGGC
Source organism: Rhyacophila brunnea (assembly GCF_057557595.1). Taxonomy (NCBI): domain Eukaryota; kingdom Metazoa; phylum Arthropoda; class Insecta; order Trichoptera; family Rhyacophilidae; genus Rhyacophila; species Rhyacophila brunnea. Next base: position 7,604,488 of record NW_028232904.1, on the reverse strand, counting down.
TGGACACAGGTGTCCCGTGTGAAACGGGCGTAAAACTAAATAAAACACGAAATCAAATCTAAACGAATATATTTTGTATAATAAGTATATAATATATGTTTTTAAATTACTTTCCACACGTGTATAATAATAACTGTTTTCTCTCAACATCATGTCTTTATATATAGAAATATATATAATAAATATACATTTTTAGTTATTAACATTCAAATTAAATATGCAAATAATTGAAAATCGTCACGCTAACGTTCGAAACATTTTAAAATTACCAATACATTCACTTAGTCTACGTAGATCAAAAGACAAAGTATGAAACAGAACTGTATTGCGAACAACTTAAAACTAAAAGTCAATTAATGAGAACATAGGAACGCAATAAGATTGCGTCATATCAATAATTATTAATTAATATATTATAATTATTCATCAGTTGAGAAAACGAATTGAGTTTGTCTTGTTGAATTGAGTTTGCGTATATTTTATGCCACTCAAACATCAATAGCGCATCCTTCGAAATATTTCATATACATACAAGACATAATAATAATTTACAATATTATATTGTTCACAGTATAAAAAAATCATGATTTCAACTGAGCATCAAAGTGTATTCAATAAATAAACTATCATAATTAAATTAATATCTAATTCTTTCAAAGTTAAATCTAACAATAATAATTAATTTCACAGTTATTAAAAAGTATTCATTTCAATCACACTTTTACTTTTTTACCTTAGGCATATTATTATAACCTATGTTTTAATACAATAGAATATAATAATAAGACATTGAAGAAAAATAATTAATAATCAATAAACAGAATATAATATGTATATACCTATATGAAATGTTGTTATATATTAAGAAAACAAAAATGATTTTGAAAATTACAAATAATTTACTTTCAAATCACAGTTTATAATATGTACTATGTGGTGTGACATTAAAACAGTGTCAGAATGAGGTATTTTAGTGCCCAGAGCTCACGTTTGAAGCTGATTAAATTCTACAAATGAGTCGCTAAACCCATTCTGGAGGTGTTTTTGAGTTTCGAATTTTGCTAAAAATCATAGTTTGAATTGCAACGTCCGATTGGTCGATTATATAGAGCGGATTTAGTAACCTGTTATTTATCCTAGAGTGGAATCGACTCAAGTCACTTTGATGAAACAGGGCGGAATTTAAAACTCGCACCTCGATAGACTGATAGACCATTCGATAGATATAGCACATTCGTACATTCAAAACTAAGTTTATTGAAAAATCGCCCAGCGCGAGTTCGGCGACTAAATGACTCAAACGACCTGTTATAAATTTAATAATAAACAAAGTAAACCAAATGAACTTTTTGAATGTATGAGCACACGCCCTGACCTCATTCCGGCACTGTATTAAAATAAAGTAAAAATCCACTTTTATTTAATTAATTTTCGATTAATTTTTAAGTGAAGATAAAAAATTAACAATATTTATTTATAAATGAGTACAAAATTCACATATCTAAATAATAAAATTTGATTTGACGATACCATAATCATCACTTAACCTGAATAAATTATGTCAAAGTAAATTCATTATAAATTATTATAGGCACGAATATAATTATTAAAAATAAAATAAACATGGCCAAGTCAATGGTAACGTAAGAAAAATAATATACAATAAAATAGATTGGCTTAACAAGGGGAATTCATTGTGATCGTTTTTAAAAAAAAACATGAGAAATGTCATCCAAATAAAAATATCATAGATTTATAGCTTCCACAGAAGAAAATGATTCTTTTTATATTATGTTAATTGGTAATTTTTAAATTCATAATGGCCTGTGTATTTCGAAACTCACTATAGCCGGAAAATCGTTTATATTTCTTCAGAGGTAACATTTTTTTTAAAAGAAAAACAATTAAGAAACAAAATTTCATAAAATCAAACTTATTTGTAATTTCGCATTGTTACAATGTCTCATATATTTGAATAAATGAATAACTGTAACTCAGAAATAATCAATTATATTATACAGACAATGTTTGATGATGATTTGAATACAGTCGCTGTATATTAAATACTTCCTATGAGGTGATTTTGAAGAAAATGAGTTATTGATACCACGTGATGCGCATTTTTTTCCTCTACCATAATATGTATTTATATCACTTATGTAAAGATCAAACAAAAAAATTAAATTACGGTAATTAATCCTATGTGAACGTCCACCGCAATAGATCAGTATTAAAATAATCTTATGTTATCCAGGCATGTTTACATATTCAACGTATTCAACATAGTGCATATAGAATCAATCCTATGTGATAAAAACATGAAAAAAGCTACAATTTTCCCATTAAATAATAAATATATTATAAAAAAGAAATATGATTATCCAATTTTAATTTATGATTAGAATCTACAAAAAATGTTAAAACATAAATACATCATTTACAATTATTTTTTAATACAGTGACTCAAACCACATAGGAGGTATTTAAAATACAGGGACGATATACAAATAAATAAATAATTACAAACAAAAAGTATCCCTCAACAACATGCAAACGTCATAAATACATAAATGAATCCATATTTGTAAGTGTTTTCAATGTCTTGGAATTGAGGAGCTGGGTAGATGACTGGCGTAAGTGCTTAACTATCATATGTATATGTTTTGGCCATTAGCGGCACCTGCAGTCGTTAGATCGAAATGATTTTTGGTGATATGGTAAAAAGGAATCAGGAAAAATACTGTCACAGCAGAACGCCCCAATTTTACTTAGGTCCTTCTTTTATCCAGCTCCGAAATTATTCTCATTAGCTAATTTGAATATTATAATTTTTGGCTTTGGAAGTAAATGAGCAGTCGCCATTATGAACAATTTTTTGACTTAGGCCCAAAAACATAACCAGGCACAGGTTTAATGTGCATCGTTTAACGAAAAAACTTTTTATATTCATACTTGAACATGATCAAGTAAACATAATATTGCTGTATGTTTTTTGCAAGTATTTGGCAACATTGTAAATGGTTAAGCCAATTCCCTACTTCCATTATTGTATGAATTCCGTTTTGTATCTATATATTAAACCTGTACCTAAAATAAAAGGTGGGTCGGTTTTTAGTATTGGTTGATTTACAGCGATTAAAATGTCAATTATTGGTTGTTATAGAATAAAGTAAAGTTAAATTCATTCGGAGACCATAATCATATTATTTTGAATTGCAGCAATTAATTAATTATTGAAATTGCAGAGAAATTGCAAGACATTTATGATTTTGTTACGATAACATTATTTCTTATATATTACAATAATCAGACTAATTTTAAATGGTAACTGATTAATAAGAGAAAAAACACTTTGTAACAAACAAAAATGTAAAAATGACTTACACTGTTTTTATTGTTGAATATTATATTACAATCCGTTCATAAAAATAATGATTTCTAACAACTTTACTGACTCACAAATGGTAAATTAAAGTATTTTATACTCGTAAAATTATTAAGTGGATTTCTAAGTACAGTAATTGAAATAATTAAATACATATTAAATTCATAGGTACCAAGGTTTAGAGTAAAATGAAATTAATACTCGCGTAGAAATCTTAATTTCAAATTTCTATATCCGGGTAAAAAAATTTCTAAATTAAGGTAAATTTACAATTTGCAATAATTTTTAAATTTACCAAAAATTAGAATGTTTTCTTTTTTAAATGAATTTCAAAGAAGTACGATGACGTCAGTAGAAAATAATACAAAGACTACAATACAATAATTATTATAATTTTAGTTATTCTACGAGACAAAGCATTTACCGTACCAACATATCGGACACAGCTTTAAATAAGTTGTTTTTACCCTCTGATGATATTATATTGTCAAAGACAACGAAGATTATGATTGACGACAATCATTGTTACAAAGTTACGATATCTTCCAAATATTAAATATTTTGTTGTCGGTAAGGTAAATGTTTAAGGCTGTATAGTTTTCAACATGCGCGCGATCAGGGGAATCCTTTTGGAATTACACAATAATTTAAAAACTAATTTGAATACAATATGGAATCATAAACAATCTTTTCTCTTTAAGAATTCTATGAATCAACATTATAAATATATTGTGTTACAATTTAATTAGTAACATAGGTATCTAATAGCTCTTTAAATTTATAAATTATGAATATAATACATACTATGTAATCGTAATTAATTATAATACTCAAATAATTCCTCGTAAATGATTATTTTCTTCAGATACATTCACATATTATAATAATACAATAATGCTAACACATGCGTTACACATTTATACACAAGTTTATTTTTTCAGAAATCCGGATTATAATATTATGGAATCCGGACGTAATTGAATCAAAAATATTATCGAGAAGGAGGATTTTGTGATTCGGAAATCACAATTCATTGTGCAAAAATATAATTTCTCACTGTTATTTGTTTTATTGGTAATTTTTAAAGTTGTACAATAATATTCAAACGTTTGCCTAGCCGTAATGCAGTTGTAAAAAAAAATACTTGGACCATATACAATATCAGACCGATACATTCTTTTAAATCGAAAATATGGACTTTTTATTATTTAGCATTTTGTTTCGACTGCATTTATTTAAGCTTTGTAAGAATAATTAATATTACAACGAGTTGTCAATCAAAGTTATTTAGAAATGTTATTTTTGTTAATATTTTTCAATCGATTATTTTGCAAAAATACAATCAATCAAAACTCTCCGCGGGTTCTAATGATTCGTAGTAATATATTTATATTCAACTATGGATATCACATTTACATTATATTTTCAAATTCCACTCACCAACGTCGACTATGATGTCAGCTGCGAGTTTTCTTTTCGGGAAATCAACGGATATGTTCAATTTCAGATTAGCTTTAAAATACAGAGAGTTGAATTAAATACTCGTAATCGTAAAGTTATTACGACAATCTTAATACACCTAAGAGATAATGACACAACCAGCTTTTTATATATTTTTTTTTACGAAAGACTGATTGTAGAAAATACTTGCCGTATTGGAAAATAAAGCGCCTAGAGACCGCAAATTTTAGTTTTACATATTTATAATATAAAATTGTTACCGAAATATTATGATTTTATATCTATCTTTATACAAGAATCACATCAAAGACAATTCTGAACACAACGATTTCTCTCAGTCGAGAACATATTTCACGATATATAATTATTATTATGCATTTATATTATAATCAGGAATTCCACAATGCGTAAACACCGCACAAAATAAATGTGGCATTCATTTTATTTTATAATATTGGCAACACTACAGTGTTCTTATCTTGAATATATTTAGATTTTTCATCTGTCATAATGAAATAGCCTGGTTTAATATTTCACCATAATCTATCTATGTATGATTTTTACATGTCATAAATGAATATTATTTTAGGCAGAACGATGTACAGTATTAAAGATGCTGTTCAGTGGAATTCCTCTATGATAGATAATATTATCTTATTCACAATGATTGATTGAAAATTTTGACATGTAATTTTTAGATTTACGTATATAATAATAGTACTGTTTCTCTTCTGTTCTAACGTAGATATATATATATATATATAATATATTATACTGTAATATATAAAAGCTTTGCTTAATGTATTATTTTGTCAAAAACGTACATTACAAAATGTAACAATATTGCATTATTGCAAGGAAAGCACTTTAATACAGCGACGTTAAACCTATCAACATAATGACATCGAGACAATCATTCAAAGGAACATGACTTACGGATGAGTTATCCAACTATCCATAATCAATCTCAAAGACACAATTGAAATCTTGGTGTTCGTTACAGAATCTAAAGATATTCTGAACAAAGGCATCTATGATGTTTTACTTTGATGATTCACGTAAACGTAGGCAAATGACGCACAATAAATTCTACTTAACGATGAAAAAATGTAGAATAAAAGCTCAAAACGTAGTAATAGAATGCAAATGTTATATTATGTTTCAATCTGTAACAGTTAGAATCGTAGATGCTTGTTGAATCTAAGGATGATAATAGTAAAAATGTCATAAATATAATATTGACTGTAGAAAGGAAAAAGGATGTAACCCTCAGTTTTTTCAAAATTGGTTTTATTGGATAATAACGTTGTACTAAACTAAATACACATTGTCCGAAGGATGTAAGCTATAAACGCTGATTTATTATCTAAATTTAGCTGGCAGTTTAAAAAAAAAAGTGGGAACAATGACTTAACCATCATCTTTGTTGGTTTTTCTTTAATTAACTTAATAATTAATATCAGATTGAGAATATTAAAACCAAATTATTAATTAATTATCATGCACTTCAAGGTGATGTCTATTTTGTGTTATAACGTTGACTGAAAACCATAACAAAAATGTTTTTGCATGCTGTAAAATTTGATTTGTATGGATTACGTCCTTTTTCGTTTCTACAGTCGATATGACGTACATTCACTCATATTGTAAAGATGTTTGTTGCAAAAATCGATGACATGCTGTTTGACATAAAAGAACGAAATATTAGTTTTATAGATTGACAGCTTTAAAACCAACATTAAACGCAAAGTAATACACGATTATATCAACGTGATTCAACGGTGTTTTGGAATATAATATTAAAAAAGAAACAAATCGTAACAGAATATAACATTTTAACGAAATAGCTAATGAGATTGTAATAGTGTATGTAAAAAAAAACAGAACGTTTACTGTACAAATAATCAATCAATAATTATTACAAATTAACATATTGTCAAAGAAACAGTAAACTTTATGACGTGTAAGCAATATTACGAAAAACTACACAGCTAGCTTACTACGGCGCACGTAACAAATTATGTTTTGGAAAACAATCTTTTAATTACTATTGATGTTAATCAATAATTTGTATGCAAAGGCTTTTTCTGTGACTTCAGAACACAGTTGAGCTGATTCTATCGATAAAATATTTATAATTAATAATTACAATTTATTGTTCATTTTATATTAAGGTTTTGATCGTGATTCATGGGAGAGATGAATTATTATGCAAAAGGCATCGTAATGTATAGTATCTATTCGATTCAAGTACTCTAATTGCCGATCTATATTATATAATATAATAATGTATTCTGTATTATAAATATAGGCATATATTTTGCTCTAGCACGCATATAAGAAATAATAACTACGTTCAATTAACTTTAAATCTTATAAAATATATTTATGTACATTTTTATAAATTGTACTTTCATAATTTAAGACAAAGATTTTTATGTTTGTAAATATTTTAATAAGATTTTTATTAACATTTAAATATTAAAACAAAAAAGATTGTGCCATAATATTATTATAAATACTACGATAAAATTTAAATTAATTACCTATTGAGGATAAATAATATTTGGGTATTGAGATCCTTAAAGATATTAAAAAAATATCAACAGTAATTCATTTTGTATTGAAGAAATTAATGAGGTTCTTACTTTATGTAAATAAACTATACTTTCTAAAAAATGTCTACAATTACTACATGGACTTACGATTCTCAAATTGTTTCTTTTTCTTTGAGGTATGTATATAAATTAACGGGTTCTATGCCTTCAGCGAGTTTTATCGCTCTATGAGACCGTGATCGACAGGCCGCACATACGAATATATTGACTTTAAACCCAAATTACTAGCCACTGTCGATTGATTTGCATAATCTTAAAAATTAAACACACAGTGACGTCTGTTTGAATAATTATAAAATACTAAGCCACAAATTATAGGAATTAGGCACAGCGATTGTAGTAAGAGCTTTGCTCTACGTTTAACGTATGTCGTGAAAAATCCGCAGCCTGCCAGATGCTGCCATAGTAATATCGTGAGGCATAGAAAAAGTTAAAGACCGTTAATTACGTTACATTCTGATCAAAAAGTTCCAGAAAATTCACCCACAAACCTAAATATATTCCAATAAGTTGATTTCAAATGAGCAATAATTTAACACTATCGAATATTTACAATACATATTTTTTTGAACTTTTCGACCAGACCGGGTACATAAAAAAGGGTTAATTATTCAGGTAATTATGTGTACCTACAATACGAAATTAGAAGAAAAAAAACCATAGACATTAGTTTCGAACCGTAATAAAATTATGTACAGACCTACAAACTTATCTAAAGAATGGATGGGGGGTCACTGTCGAAAACTACCCAATCAAGACTCGCAACTGGACAGAATCTGACATTCGAATGACGTTTTAAAATGGTGTCAGTATATTTCGTAGTACCATTTTTGACCGTTCTTTAGATAAGTTTGTAGGACTGCCGCTACTTAATTTTACAAAATCTCCAAAAAATTACAATCTATTGTTGTTTATTTATCATAAACAAGAGATAAAATAGCTCGATGGTCAATTTTAAAATTGGAACAACTCAAAATTTCTTGTTTAATAATAAGATTTTTGTACAAAAACATAAAACTAATTCTCTGAGCCAGAAATTTCGAATTGTTACTATTTTGAAATCAATCTGTCAAAAATGATACGTTATTTGTAATTTTATTTCATTCATGATCATTTTGAATGTAGGACCAGTTTTAATGTTTCAACTGCGTTATAGAAAAGAAAAATTAGGTGTCTATTCGATGTCACTGTGAACTCACAACGTTACTTTGGCATGCTTACGAAACTGTCGGGAGTCTGTTTACGATATCGATACTATAAGATGAGATCTATAATCGCTTAAGGCAATAATGAGTCGTTGTGTTTTAAAACTGAGTATACTTTTTCATGCGCAAGTGGACTGTCTTATAATTATTTAAAGTCTGAACAGCGACAATACGTGGGACATTTTAAATAGATTTCGCATCATTTTTAGCAACACTTTTCAGAAGCACCGGACATTATCAATCAAATAATTTATCTGTCGGAAGATATTTAGCGACAATTTAAAACTATCACCACATTTTTTGGTGTTCCTCAAGGCTCTAACATCGGGCCATCTGTGTTATTTATGTAAATAATATAAAAATGTTAATTTTAAGATGCTGTCACTCTACAGTCAGGGTTTCCGAATCAATGTTCCACGAACTTATTAGAAGAGTACTCCAATATGGCAAAACAAGTTATTATTGTGTAACTTGCGTTAACTACAACATAATGCAAAACAAGATTTTCTTATTATGCTGCAACCAAGTCGAAGTCCATGAACAAGCTCGACGCCACACCAAATATAAGAATTTAACTTTCTAATATTGTGCCTGATATCAAGAAGATTTGCAATTCAAGGACCCAAAATCATCATCAAAGTCTTTTAGAACTTCATTCATTCAAAATTTCAGGATCCTTCGCAGGAAATGTTTGGGAAACCCTGCTCTAGATGACCATCCATTGTGAATGTAAGAACTGATAACTTGTCATATTTTGTAATACTAATAAAATTAAATTCTATTTTTAAAGTTTATGAACAGACAACTGAAAAAAATTAATGACACAGAAAATATGAATAAAATTCTATTTAGCACTTTATCCAGTAAATCTCTTTGTCCAGTGCTTCTGAATTGTCGTCGGTTATATTTTTTCAAATTAAAATATGGAGGGTTTTGATAAATTTACTCTTCCGAAAGCTTTGTTTCAACGATATGAGCAAAAGGCAGAAAATATGGCGACACTATATTATATTACATAATACAAAATAAATACTTAACGTCTAATTAATATTTCTTCAAACACTACTTTAATGGAGTTCAACATCCCGTTGAATCAATGATACAAGGATGCTACCGTTTGATATACTTTACACAGAAGCGTAATACTTCAAGTATAATTACACAGTTATAAAATGTAATTAACGAATTTTGAATTACGTAGAACATTACAACCTTGTTACGTTGAAACAGCGAACTAGCACTAAGCACTATTATCTACTAAAATATCTACAATGATTCACGTTACAACAGCGATAATATTAAACTCACCGCAGAGTTTCGACATAGAAACTTATTCCAACAGGCATTATATGATTTAAGTCTTTTGTTTTTATTTACTCTTTATTGATTTCTTCATATAAACAACAAAGATTACGAAGAAATTTTGATACACGATTTTTTTTTGATTCCCAATAACGATTAGAATAACCTACGTCATTAGTTGAAGACAATATTAGTTACGACACGATTCCTTGTACTTCATCAAGTCTAATGGCCAATTTAAACACTGTGGTATTGATTCAGCATCCATAATCAATTGTCGATTTCAATAAACTGTAATATAATAATAATAAATAATAATAATAAGCCATAAATAGTAAATTACAAAGCATTGTAAATTTAATGATTCATTTGTATACCAAATGAAACGAGCCCTTTCTATGTCAATATGTAACTGACAAAACTGATCACTTAGCTCAAGATCAAGATAGCCGTTCAACTGGCGACAGAACCATCTTAATGGTGTTAACTGTCAATTACTTAGTACAAAGACATTATTATTTCGTTTTATTAGGTTAAGTCCTACTTATAACAAAAATAATGTTTTTATATATACGGATACTGAACAATCGGCATACTGAATTGTTTAAATTGACCTAAAACAAAATTTCTTTTTTTTAAATTGCGTACAAAGTAAAGTGAAGCGTTAAATGAGCGTGAAAAACAATTAAATAGTCACACTACAACATTTTTAATAAGGATGTACTTATTATTACATGTGTACTTGTGTTTTCCAATATTTTTTTTTATTGGTTACCACAGCAACTAGAATAAACAGTCAGACATGTTAAATCCCTATGCGATAGCTGTAGTTATGATATCCAAACAATTTCATCGCTTCACTTCACTTCGTAGTCAACGTACCAATTATTAGCAAACATTTCTGATTCCGGCAACATTCCAAACAAACCATAGTAAACAACGCATACTAAAATATCAAAAGCCGATATATTTTACGATAATATAAATTGCAAGCCTCTGTAATACACTAATTATTAATTTTTAAAATTGTATCTCTATTTACATTGGTCAATAATATATTGCACAGTTATTTTAACAGCTTCTGTAACTCTACATTATTAATTTGGCTTCCGTTTAATATTTAAAAAAAAAAATAGAACGAGACTAAAATAATATTATATAATATTTTTAAGTTAAAGGTAACAATATCCACATTTTCTCAAATAATATTAATAAAAAGTTATAATTATTAATTGATTTATAAAATGGTCAACACTGAAACTCAATTTAAATATTTAAATTTAGAATAAATCAAATATTTATTAAAAATTTCGCACAATAAATTATTATTGGATTACTTATGTATTGAAACTGGTAAAAATAAACAATGAATTACAGAAAATTACAGTTAATATTATATTGCATCATTATTATCATTTATACTGTGAATTAATTATTATTATTATTATAAATCCAATATTATTCGCTGAATAACTTAATGGCAACACTGACTCTATCTAAAATGTCTTTTTTATTGAAAAGGGAAGCCGTTTTATTTGGCAAGATTGAGGAATAGAAAATGTCTACAACACCAATATTCACTAATTAGTTAATCGCGTATAATCGATGTTATATTAAATATGATATTGTTTATTTTACGTAGAACGATCAGACTTTACGAAGCCCAATGATACTCGCATTGCGCAGTGAAATGAGGCGTGTTTTGATTGAGTACTTACGAATATACCGCGAGGTTAATGATTTAAATTTAAAACAGGCAACACGTTTCAAATCCTCAAATCATAACTGTAATTTTTTTTATATCTAGGAGTAAAATTATCTACTCTTTGAAAATATTGTGTAGGCGAATAAATGGTAGACTTTCCAAGCAAGCATGAGTGATGCTACATTTGAATTGAAACCACGGCAAGCTAAATAGTATATTTACACATATCTGTACTACCCCCGATGTCTCGGTAATAAAGGATAGGTATCAGTTGTTACGAAGGGATGGATAATATAGATATTCTAAATGAACCAACTGGTAGTTTTAACAATCGTAAATAACAGCGCCTGTACATGTGCATGGATTTACTGGCAGCAATAGTGTGTTTTTTAAACTATCACGTTAAAGTTCTAACTGTCTCACCAATATCATTCTTCAAGAGTAGGCGAGATGCGTCGTGAAAATCGGTTAATCGCAAAATGAATCTCTGTGCGGTGTAGTACGTTTTTTTTCCGGCAAATTTGCCACTATCATTCTACCGCGCAGATAAGTCACATGAAAATTCATAAGCTTCCGAATTTTTTTGAATCATGCATGCAATCTTGCAATTTGCGAGTAATGCGTGTTTACACGTGTATTTTTTTGTTACGGCTGCGATAATACGTACTGTTAGCAGTAAAAGGGTATAATGCCAGTGTGATACTGGCGGTACATGCGTGAACAATAATATACGTAGAATACAGAACACTAAACTCTGACGATATTTACTAAAATATTTAATTAATGGACCTTAATTTGGTTAGTATTTAACTAGTAAGTAAATTTTCTGAAATCATGTGAGAATTATGAATGGGAATTATGAATTATCGTGAATGATTTCTATTACTGACCAATGCTACCGAGGTATATGTCTATTTAATTTTATTAATATTGCGAATATATTTTAGTTAAGTATAATGCTTTTGTGCGTTGACTGACATTTAAATAAAAGAAAAATATTATTTGTAAATTTTAATTACGGAAATAAAATTATCAATGACGAAATGGATATTATACTTAGGAATTTATAAAATTTTCGAAAGTTTTCAACCATGCTGCACATACTAGTTTACCATTTCCGGAAACTAGTACATATGCAGTTCGTCGTATCACACTTCACCGTAAAATGTTGCATCGGAAATAGACCGTCCAACCCCTCTTTAGGTCGTAGAGTACTGATATAAAATTTTTGTCTACATAAAACACTGTTCTTGTCGGTTTACACTTTACAGGAAGCCAACAGCAAACAAATTTTGAAAATAACCGATATACTCGATTATTTGTTAGGTTAGGTTAGGTTTTCATTCTTGAATTCATGAATTTTGTGAAAATCAGCAATGAATATTGAATTATTGTTCAAATTGAATCAAATAAAATTGGAGACCGTGTAGTATATGGTCATCCCTTTCCGATAAGAAAGCTCACGGTGAACTGTGCTACAGTGAAAGTATTACGTACAATTTACATGTAACAATAGTTTACAATTTAATAAGTTTTCTCATTTTTTGAGGTTTATTATGAAGAGAAAATTTAAAAAAAAATCATCGGATAAATATAACAATAATTATTAAAAAATAAATAATATTCAATAAATAAAATAACAAGGATATATGATTCTAAATCGCTATGATAATAATGATATATTAAACAATAGAGGACTATACTAGTTACTAAAAACTACTTCGAAAAGACATATATATATGCATTAAAAGAGTATATCGAATGAGTTTAAAATAAGTCCATCGGTACGCTGACCTTAAAAGTTACGAGTTAAATTAACCTATGTGAGAGCTTTGCAGAAAACTGTCATTTTTAAGCTTATAAATAAAACGGAATCAACTTAAAAACACATAAAATATGTTATGTATTAATGAGGCTCTAAGTGAAAAATATTGCCAATGCATGGTTTGGTCAAGAATGACGCGATTATAATAATATTATTTGATTTATTACAATGAAACTTCTCCGATAAAAATCTTCACGAAGAAATATCATAATGCCTTTTAGACTAATCGTTAATTTTTTTCATATTGGTAACAGTTAATTTACTTTAGAGTGGCAATACTTTTCTAATCCTTTGTACAAATTTCTAGCTGTCATAAACTTCGCAGTACGAGTGTCCCGTGAGAGAAATGCAGGCAAGACGACCGGTTGCATCTTCGTTTCGACGTGACAACATTCTGAATGGACCAGCACCCTTCCGCTAAGCGTGACGTCAGAATCACGTGCCTGATTATTATTTGAGATCTCCGCGCACGGCGGACGTTATTATCAATACTTTTTACTTATAATTAAGGTTTGTATAAATAAAAAAATACTAAAATTTCTTTTAAAAAAATATCACACTGAATAATTGTACATTGTACACGAATGGTAAATGTTGAGAGTTTTGACGATCAACTCATGTTTTACTGGGACCCAAATATTCCTTAAAATGCCCAGCAGTCTTTCGCTCGGTCAGGCTTTCAGTCCAGGAGGAGTAAATGGAGTCCCCGACGCCGGCTAAAATCCTCCTTCTCAGTCCAGGAAGTTTTATCGGAGGATCTTCGTCAGACGGGCGGGCCTACCCCCTTAAGCCGACAATAATTTATATATACAAGCGGGCGCATTGAAAAAAACATTATTGATTTCAGCCCAAAAAAAACAGAACTACTTTCATTCGATAATAATTTATAACGTTATCGTCATTGCGATACGTCATATCTATTCTAGTGATGTACCTTATACCCAGTATTTACCAAATTTCCGATATACCAGGTCTCCGATATATATCAGTGACCCAAATTTTACATGTGTCAAAACTTATTTAAGACAAGTATATTCGATGATTAAACTTCACAAAATAATCAATGAATAATTTGTTAATTATTATTGAAATATGGATATTTGGTATATTGTATGTTTTAGCACATTGGCACATCACTAATCTATTCGTAAAGTGTATATTGAAAATACTATATATATATTTGGCTGCAGCATTTAGGATAAAGAAATGTGTCCCTTTGTTTATAATGAATATGTATTATCCTTATTGCGATATGTTAGCATAGTCCGAACGGTTCTGTTCCATTGAGAATATCATCAACACTTATTAATCTCCGTTATAATTCTTCCATTTGAACGACCTCATATACAGTAATAATCTTTCAATGACCTAACATAATTCACCGACGCGCCACTTTCAAAATGGCATCCCCTTAATATCGATCACTAACGTTATAAATAATTTGAAATGACAATATTATAACATCTACGTTAAAATCTAATTATTCACAACTATATAACAATGTATAATAATAATATATTTATATACATATTTCAATCTTTTTATATACAGTATTGCATTTGAGTAAAAATATCATTATGCAATTATAATAATATATATATTACGATTAAAGAATTAATTCGTAAGTTATAATTTTTCTTTCAATCTTTTTTTTAAAATAATATAATGCCGTTTATTGCGTACGGTGGACTTAACGCACATTATAGAGTTTGTACTATACATCTTACGAAGTATTAAATTCTATAATATCAAATTTGCGTCGAACACGATCGACGTTACGAAGACGCCTCTCGAAAGACGACACGTCAAACAATCGAGGCAACGATTTGTCAGCCGAATTTAAAACAAAAATCATGCAGATTATCTTTAATCGAAATTCCGACGAGATTTCAAACGCGGCATATAAAAATAACAGAGTTTTAAAATTTGCACATCCTCTTGTCTCAAAAAATTATACACCAACCTGTTTACATCAACATTATCACAAATTCAATAATACATTAACATTGAATCTGTGAATATCTTTTACACTGGTTTCATCTTACCCTTCGTGAATGTCTTAATACATTATTTTGCACTCTGTTATGAAAATTCTACCACAGAAGTAGCTCGGAATAAGTTTCACTATTTGGGAATCTTAGAAGATTCACTGGAGATAGTAGATTATCTCGAGTCTTTTAGCGACACTGGACAGGGTTATAGGCGAGGGGCGCTCGGCCCTGCTTGTTTAGTTAGTCTCCGAAACGCGAGCATGCTTTCTTCCACTTGCACTGGGTGCACCACTGCTCGCGGCGGTCCATTCCGTAATATTTGCGGCACTTTTTGCTCTCACGGGAACGGCGGGCGGGGCTCAGCGGGGCTCCCGACATCTTCATATGTTTCTGCGGTGAATTCTGCAACAAATTGAAATTAATTAATTGATTAGGTAGGTAGGTAGGTAATTAAGTATAATTGATTAAAGCTAAATAAAAGTGAAATATCATAATGAAAACATGAAGTGTTGTTGTATTGTTGCAAATGCATGTATCCTATGCAATGGCTACTAAAGTGGTGATCCAAAAAACTCAAGGACTCAAACCAACTTTGTAATTTAAATGAAAGTGCTTTAATGTGACGTCAGGAATTATCCAAATTTAGTCAGCCCTAATGTACAAATAGCTACACTGAGAATTGATGTTTATAGACTTAACAATGTATTCACGCAATACACGGATATAATCAATTATTTACTTTAATTATTATAAATAACAGTAGAACCTTTGTGTTGTGTATAACGTAATTAAAATTATTATCAATAATTCTCATGAATTATAGACGTATCAATAGCTTTACGGATAAGAGCACTTATTTAAGCTGGCTCTACAGACTATTCAGGTCCATTGGCCGAATGCAAAACCGTTATTCAGACTAGTCGGTCACACTCTGCCTCTGCGTACATCTTGATGTTATTCGCCCATCTTCTCCGGGGATCGCCCAGGGGCCGAGTACCTACAGGAGTTCCTTCATAAACTTTATGGTGAGCTCGAGATCCGTAGCATCTAACAATGTGACCGGCCTATCTAAATCTTCACGCCCTCAAGACATTTACTATATTGGGCTTAAATGATTCGCAAAATGCGCCGCCTTTCATTTTCTTTAAACGGTCCAAGTATTCTTCATAGAATTTTGTTTTTGAATACTTGGATAGCATTCTCTTGTTTCTCCGTTAGGTATCATAATATAACTTTTTTTTTCTATGAATTTTTACTAATATATTAGTTTGGCAGTATCATGACTTACCGGTGAATGTGAGTTGGCCCAGGGCGCCTGGATAGCACCAGGTATTGTTATGGGTCCAGCTGGCAGAAGAGATCCCATTGGATAATGCGGTGACTGGATTGAAAGTAGTCCTTGTCTGGAAAATAATTCAGATCATTTATTATTTTACCGTAGTGGTAGATCTAATATGTCGTGGTCTGCATTAAATTCCTTCAGTTTTCTACATGGACCATTCACTTATTCTACAATCTTGCAACAGATTTGGCCCCATCAGCGAGGATGGCATCTAGCGATGTCGCCATAATTATTAGGTTTATAGTTTGAAGAACCTGATGTTGCTAGATTAATTAAAATCCAATGCCTGTGAGAGGCTGGCCACGTAACAAGTAC
This sequence comes from Rhyacophila brunnea, assembly GCF_057557595.1. Lineage (NCBI taxonomy): Eukaryota > Metazoa > Arthropoda > Insecta > Trichoptera > Rhyacophilidae > Rhyacophila > Rhyacophila brunnea. The sequence continues at coordinate 7,587,339 of NW_028232904.1, read as the reverse complement.
AGATAAACACCGACAAGAGTCTCACATGTAGTGGATCAAAAGGAAAACAAAGTGCAGGAAGATCACAGTTTGGATGGCTTGATTACCTACAGAGAGACTTGCAAGTGCCATATGTGATCAACTGGAGAAATGTGTACCTATACTTAACATGTCAAGAATATTTAAAATAGGTTAACTATTTGCTCCGTTTTGTCTATATAGGTCTGCTCTTTAAATGGAGCACATGCATCCCTATGACCCGACGCCTCCAAGAATCTCCGTCGCTCATCTTATGGACGCCATAATCCAATTGCATTAAAGAAAGACCATACCAAATAGGGAACCTCTTTACGCATCCATTATTAGGTACAATTATTTACCTAAGCAAAACATACCTGAACGTTCCCACAAACTGTCTTTGGTAATCTGGATCCTCATGAGGTGGACGGCACATGTCTCGATGCGATAGGGTCGGCGGAGGTGGAACCTCGCACTCTGTGTAGTAAAACTCTTCTTCATGATCTGATTCTTCTGGGTTATTTGATTTTGCTCTGAAAGTAAAGATAAAAAAATTTAGATTTTTCGTAAATCATAATATTAATGTGACGGTTATAAGGTAACTTCTACATTTTATCATCCTAGTGAATATTCCCTTGGAGAAGATGAATAAGTAGTCCAGCCAGGATGTTTGGCGGGCCCCCCTACGTATCCGTAAAGTTAAAGGCAGTGTGATGTTCTACAGTAGTGTTCCCTAAATGGTATTCCGGGGAACCCCAGAGTTCTATAAAGTAAAATTGAGTGAATTCCATGTATTTTTAGCGTTTTTTTGTTTTTATAAATAAATCTACTTGAATAATTCAGTTGTCGGCATTCGTCACCCTATTATAAAGTGCTGATCGCGACATATCTACACACCTTTTTTCGTAGGTAAGTAACATGCAACCCCTATTGGATAAATAGCCACATATTTTCAAATATAATATATAAGGGAACAGACAAGGGTTTGCGATGTAATAGAGTTTGCTAAAAACTTAAAATGGAAATGGGCTGGACAGATAGCTCGAAGAAAGGACAATCGTTGGACAAATTTAGTCATCCAGTGGTATCGAAGAGGTACAACACGTCTACAAGGCAGACCTAGAGGCCGCTGGATCGATGAAATGATAAAGTTCTGCGGAAGTACGTGGCAATGAGACGCACAGTACCGAGAGAAGTGGAATCAGCTTGGAAAGGCCTTCATCCAGCAGTGGATAGATTCATGCTGATGATAATGAAATACAATAGCTCCGCTCCGCAGATGATTTTTTTAACCTATTACAGCAAATTTGTGGTGTGTGTTTATCTCACTTAACTGCTCGACCCGCCATGCCGGGCCATAGACGCAGCCATAGACAAAGAGGTTATTTCCGATACCAGAAGAAGAGGATTATTTTAAGGAATAAGAAAAAGCTTGCATAGTGTGCCCAGTTAAAATATTTACATTTCAATGTATATCATTTTATTTTGAAAATAGAACGAGTCTTATAAGAGCTGTCACGAATGATTGATTACCGCCTTTTTTTAATGAAATATAAAAAATAAAAAAAGAAATCTTTATAATTATTGCAATGTGTAAAACAGCGATTTGCAGATGTTGCTACCATAATAAATGCATTAAAAGATTACAGTGTTTGTTATTCAATAAAAAAAACAACAATCCATTAAGTGCGACCTTGAATCGATATGTCAAGTTGAAACAAAATGCATGACGGATTACGTGCGTAATTCGCTGCTTACATTACCAACCAGCTAGTTATGCAATTTTCTTTGTTCGACTATTCGCAACGAATCTGTAATGGCGTACATCAGCGGTGCCCAACCCGTGGCTCGCGAGCCACGTGTCGCTCGCGTACCGTTTTAATGTGGCTCGCGGCTCGCGGAATGTATGTGAAAAATCGCCAAAATTGCTACCAAAGAATTTCAAGTTTTATAAAAATAGACATAAAAAATATTAAAACAATGAATTAGTCAAAAATCTCTTAGGCGATGCTTAGAAAACTAAATAAACTAAATTTTAATAATACATATGACCATACAATATATAATATAAATGTAGTAATAAGATGGGGTCCAGTTCAACAAATTCATTTTTATTGCATTTTTTACAATTATTTTAAGTTTTGACTGAAAATAAAAAATATTTTTCTTTTTAATGTTTTCAGATAGGTACATATTTATTAATTAATACAGTTAAAATTGTAAATTATAAAACAATGTCTCAAATTGCAAGCTTCGTATTTTTCCACTAGGTGCCTCTGGTAGGTAAAGACACCAGTTAAAGAAAATTTAAAGTGAAAGAATTTGAAAGCCACATTAGTTGCCCAACAATCTATATTTACTAAGTCCGTAACTAAATCAAGAGCTGCTACAATTATTATACTTTCAATGCACAAAAAACCCTTTGACCACGGCAACATAATTAAAGAGGCGATGTTTGCTGCATCAGAAACATTGTTTCAAGAATTTAAAAATAAGAATAAAACTATTTCAGCTATTGAAGATGTTCAATTATCAAGAAATCCAGTCATTCGTAGAATAGAAGCAATGTCTGAAAATATCAAATTACAGAGAAATAAAGATTTAGAAAAATGCGTTTTTTTGTGCTGATTTTTTCAAAAAAAAAGGTCATCTTCCTATGTGTAGCTCACTCTAAAATTTTTAAATTCTCAATTTGCTCGAGATAGACTAAAGGTTGGGCACCACTGTACGCCTTAAGTACGCCGTACATAATATTAATAATATTATGCGAGACGATAATAAAATTAATAAAAATCGTACCTATGCAGTATCCCTAGCTGTGACGCAGTGGCCGGCGATCGGTACCCAAACCTATGACGGTATTTATGTAGTTGTCCCCTTGAGAATAAATACTACGACGTCACGATTTTTCTCTCTGTCAATGCCAATATTATTATGCAATTTAAGCACTGCCTACATAACAAGTAGTAAATTAATACATCGCTGGATAACGCGAAGGAAACAAGGAAAAACATCGATAAGGTCTCGGTTTATAAACGCTTTAATTTATATGTAATTAAACGATGACATTGTACGAGAAAATTACATGTTTTGAAACCGGAAGACATCGGCGCGAATATTTTTGACAGTAAAATGACCGGGACATCAAAAAATATTACCACATTGTAAAAACAACATCGAGTATCCATAGCATATTAATTTATGGATACTTGATTTAAATATTAAATAAAGTTATCGATTATGTTATAATTATAACTATGAAAACTTACATAATTAATTAATTTAATATAACTACTGATCCGACATTATTAATTTAATAGCTATGATAAAAGCACTAAAATGGATGCACGGAAATGCAGTAGGTAAAGTTTATAGCCCGGAAAATGTAGGGAATTAACGTTTACCATTAGGCAATAAAAACCTAATCGGTGGGGAGACTTGATCAAACTATTATTAGGTAATATTATTTTTTATGGCCGATGCGTGTCCGTCTGTCATAGACAACCTAATGTCTGAAAGATTCGTAATATTGTATCCATATTTGTAGGGATTTATTTATGTAATTATATGCCACGAAATAATGCATTCCAGTTACAATGCTGATAGATGAAGTATTTTGTGTAGTTATCAAGTCCTAGGTAGGTACTGTTTGAGCACGCCGTGGACCTGAGTACGACCAATCAGCTCTTGATCAGTAGGTCACGGGTTTAAATCCCGTCTAGCCGATGGAATTTAAGATTTTTTCAATTAATGATTATCGAATCCAAACATATAGGAATAGAATTCATTCCAAATGTAAGCTGATAGATAAAATGTGGCAATATCTACCTAAGAAACATCAAAACTACACACATTTTTGTGATAATTGATTCCAATTCAACAAAAAAATCCCTTACAACAAAGTATAAACAAGATAACAACCCTACCAACCTTGAACGAAAGACTACAGAATCCTTTAACTGCTAATAAGCCTATACACTGAAGGTTAATTTGCGTTAGACCAAAAATTGTGATTTACCTACCTCTCTACCGTATACCTACCTACCTGCCTACCTATTCCATAATTTTCATAGAGAATAAAAATGACATCGTGCATTTGTGTTCGTAGTTAGCGCCCTGGGAATACCTACATTACGCGGAAATAGCGGGAACAGGTTTTCCCGCGCTCGCACGCACGATTCACAGTTACATTATTAAGTTACTCGTATATCTTCCTTCCGCAATAAGAAAACGGCGAAGAGGAATACCTCGTTACCACAAGCAGAGATCATTGCACCAATGGACAAACAACCTGTCCGCTTCCTTGCTGCACAACTTACGGCGCACGCAAAGGATAAATATTATCGCGAAAGTTTTAATATCTGATATTTGATACTTAATAAAATTGGAACATTACTGTATGTAATGCCATTGTAATGACAGCTCACGGTGAACTGTGATACGGCAAAATATAATACATGCGTCCATTTAATGTTCTGTTTATTGTTCTATTAGTAACAATAATAATATATTCATTGACATGTTTTCTTTTGAAAGTAAATGGGTAACGTTTTTAGTCATCTTTACACGATTTAAGAATTAATACCCCCGTCGCCATCACGAAACAAATTGACGTATTCACACCTCGACGTTTGCTCTCCGAATGCCAGCGAGTCCAAAATGTCGTCGCGCATATAGTTGAAAATTATTTTCCGTTTCACTGAAGTATCGTCTTAATAGCAAATCAAGTATACGTAGATACTCATGGTCATGGGTATAATGTAGATGCCTACCTATTTACATGAAAACAAAAGAAAATGACCGCGACGTTGCACCTTACACGTGTCTATAAAATATTTACATGTGATAAAATTTAATAATAATGATAAGTCCTTCATTGCCAGTGACAAGGTTCCCCGCTAGAGTTACGGCCCAATAAAATGACTTTATGGAAACAATGCACTTTGTCTATGATAGTTTTAATATTCCTCACGAATTTAATTACTTTGTCACTTCGATTTTTAACGACTTTGTGTGCAGCATTTTAACTAAAGCTTGTCAATTTCTAAAAAAATAGACTGCAGTTGGGTAAGTACGTTTATTTTTTAATTAGGAATATATTTTTTAATATTTTTAGATACGTTCACTCCAAAGAACAGATTAAATAGAATTCCGATAGGCAATATTCAATAGACTACAATTAGACGCAGGGTTTTGAATGTGCTAAGTGTTCTACGAAAATGCACCACGCAATGTGCAATAGTGTGTTGCAATCTTCAATACACCAAGGGTCATTGCAAAAGTATGACGTATTCTTGACACGTGTTTAAGACTATACCTCAGTTGAGGCACGGTCTAAAAAAATGGTGGCTAGGCGACGCGCGGATTGCGGGTCGCGGGTGCAAATGACGCATGCCAAACGAAATATAATTTGTCATATAAATCCAACATGCGTCCATTTAATGATCTGTTTATTGTTCTATTAGCAACAATAATAATATATTCATTGACATGTTTTCTTTTTAAAGTAAATGGTTAACGTTTTTAGTCATCTTTACACGATTTAAGAATTAATAGCCCCGTCGCCATCACGAAACAAATTGACGTGTTCCCAGCTCGACGTTCTCTCTCTGAATGCCAGCGAGTCCAAAATTTCGTCGCGCCTATACTGCCCTTCCAAGGAAGAAGGCAGTAACTTGCAAAATTTGTGAAATTGAGTTATGAATGCCAATCGTTAGGTAATTTTGAAAGCTATATATTCTGTTCACTTTAAAATCAGTATTATCACTAAAATACCATTAAAATCTTGACTGAAAAAATGGACATCTGCTAAGATAATACAAATATCTTAGCAAAAAGCCAGTAATTGCACCTATTTATTGCAGTTACTGCTTGTTTATTATTTCTTTATTTGTATTTTAATATCCTACTAATAAAAATTACCACCGTTTTTTATCAATTCACAGTACTAAAGTATGAAAAAAACACATTATGTCATTTATCTCAAAAGTGTGTGAGAGTCAGTTACTGCCTTCTTCCTTAGAAGGGCAGTATAGTTGAAAATTATTTGCCGTTTCATTGATGTATCGTCTTAAGTTTATCCCATATTCTTCCGCACTCGAGATCGGTTGCCTTCTCCACACCCGTTTGGTATTTAAGTTACCATTATTAGTTCCCTGGTATACTAGCAGGTAGGTATAAGCGCAACCTTAGCAGAGTTACCAGAATATTCTTTACCAAATCGGGATTTTTACCATGTGAAATAAAAATAATCGGGATTTAGGAGGAAAAAGCGGGACACCCTAAAACACGTATATTTCGGGAATAGGACAACTGTACTCCGGACAATTGGACACCGCACTCTCGTAGACACGTATACAGAACGTAGACGAGGATTTAATCAGTTTCTATCTACTACTTGGTAGTTTTAATTCATTTTACTCGTATTTTTTATTGCGGATTGAGAATTACCATACCTAAGACTTTATATAAAATAAAAAACTCTTTTTTCGTTGGACTTAAACATAATATGAACGATTAAATCATTATCTACGTCTGCATATTTACATTTTCACCAACTATTAAATCATAATATAATCATTTAAAAATAATTAATAATATCAAATATTTTTTTAAATACCTATAAGTACCTAACGTCTATTTATTTTCGAATTCCGTGGCGTCCAGTTGTCCCGGTGCCAAATCGTCCTAGACCCTATATTTCTAATGTTTATTTCTATAATATCAATTATAAATGACACAACACAAATTACAAAACTCTTTCTATGAAAATACTAATATTAAACAATATTTTTTCTAGACACTCACCTATTTATACCTACTTGGCTTATATACACAGCTAGATATTATAATACTATGTTTCTTTCTAATTCTGTCGATTAAAGAATTATTGGTGGGGGGGGGTTCAGGCATTTATTGAGTTATTTGGTATCAGTACATATTATAATAGGTATATTATAAAATTAATAAGAAATTTTTTTAATACTTATTTCAATATGGAACGCAATATAAACAATTTCCACGAGACAGTAATAATCTCGGGGATTTCCGGTCCATTTCGAGCCCTGTAGACTTTCTTCGTTTACCGTGTATTATGGCGCATTGGCCAATCACTGTTATATCATAATAATACTTACTGTTGTTTCTAAATAAAGAAAATATTATAACTGGCTTCCTGCAACTTAAATGTACCTAATACATTCGAGAAGCCAACCGCAATTAGGCATTTTTTTCTTAGTATGTAAATATATACACAGAGTACCTATATAATATCTAAGTGATAGTTGAAATGTTAGGCCCCGTAGTGATAGCTATGTAATGTCTTGATTATACCCTAATTATTTTTTACCAACGCCTACCATTTCACAAGAAATAAATAGCCACGTTTGGTTAATGATGATGATGATTGTGTGCTCAGACCCGTTTTGAAACATTTTACAGGTAAATCTAACATACAATTTTATAATAATTAGGAAATGCACTACCGGTTTTAATGGTAAGCACTTATAGAATGTCACATTTTCCTTCACAATGTTTTGTCTCAACGTATCCCGTTCTGGATGAAATAACAAGGCCGGCACTCTTATCATAATAATAATATGTATCAATAATAAGATGAATGGCAGAATATATTTTATTCTGGTTCATTTTAAATAAACTAACGCATTCTAACAGCTCCAAGGACATTCTAAAGCTAAAAAACATCTAAAAATGTCAATGGATGGCCGACGAAGGCGCGAAACAAAGCAGTCACTGTCATGTGGCGACATCTCCTTCCTTCTCAAGGGTTTGGTTCCACTCCCTTCGGCATTCTACATCACGCAAGATCCGTGTCTAGTGGAAGACACGTTGCACTCATCAGGGGCATCGGATTTTTTCTTTAGGACACTAAGGTCTTGTCCACGTGGTGCGTTTTCACTCGCGCGGATTCCAGGTACACGCTACCTCATTGACACGTCCACACGTAATCGCGCCGTGACGACTGTCGCGCGCGGTCTAGTTACAAGTGACCTGATTGAGGTATCCACATGCACTCGCGGCGAAACACGCGCCACGTGGACAAGGCCTAACGATCCTAATAATTACGACCGTTAAACCACGCGTATTCGATAATCACTTCTGAACGCAACAGTTCGCAATAACCCGTAGTTATAGCTGCATGCCCATATTCGTTTTCGGACTGAAAGTACGGAGTGTCTGGGTATTTGGGTATGTACCCGGAAGCTGCAGTAAACGTCAAAGTCCGCAAAAATTTTCCGCGATGAGAAGTATGGTTTACTCCAACTTATAATACAGGAGAATGTAGAGGGTTGCAGAAACGTAGCTATAAACTGATTATCTTGGCTACACAACCTCCGTAAGTGGTTCAATTTCCAAGGCGTTGGAGATCTGATACGACTGGCCCCAGGATAGAGAGGTGTAGGTGCTGCGAGTTGTCGCCAACCTTCGATAGAAGACGGCACAAAAAGAAGAAGACTGTAACATAGCCAACGTATTGATTGATAAAAATAAATTAAAATGTATTTTTAGAGTACCTACATTGCATTATAGTGCATGCTTTGGATTGATGCAATTAGTAAAAATCGCGGTAGCTTTGCATTTCGCCTTAAGTCCAGGCTGGTATCAACTTTCTAGTTATATGCTCTTTCAACTCAACTACATCGACAGACGAACATATTATACGATCGTAGTATGATATAGTATATATATTTAAATATAATTTACAGTTCAATACCTTCCAGTCTAATTACCATAGACGGCATGGACATTGGAGTTGTCTTAGAAAGGAATTTGTATCGGATACACACACTTATCATTTGAAAATTATAGGGAAATTAGCAAAGCTGGGACCCGACGAGTTATCAGTAAACGATTAACAGTTTTAACACTGTACCTTTTCAATTTCTAGTTAGTTTGTAGCACTAGTATGCATTTTCCAACTGAGTTGCAATTTGCGACACGCGAACAAATTATTGCACCATTATTTCTGTTTATAACACAAAATTAATTTTGTACGTATAGCAAAACGTACCAGACAAATTAGTATAATAGCACCCAGCAACTAACTAACTTCAACATATAATGAATCGTAAATTAATACTGTAAACGTGTAAACTAAGGACATTGGGTCAACTTATTACATCATACGATCGAGCGAGTTTCCTTGGAAAGAGTGGATTTGATGTATTTAAATATAAATAATATCTCTATAAAATTACGTATATTATGGCAATGATAAAAATATCGGACGTGTATTTTTGACAAGATAACGATGTGGGGGTGGTCCCTACGAACCCTTAAGGTAGAGCCGCCCCTGATTCGCAGAACCACAAATTTAACCATTAGGTATGTACGAATATAAGTAAATTATTAACACAAAACATAGCAGAACGAAATAGTCATCAATCCACGTCTGTCTTTTACTATATGGCATTTAATATAAGTGTATTACGTCGTATTGAATATGTTATGGGTTGGAATTATTAAAAGATATTATTAATTGTATTTAATGTTGTCCTTTACTTCCGGTTAATAACACAAAATCACATAACATATTATTATTACTGGTATACTAATATAAGGTTGAATATTACTAGGTACAATATGTGTTTTCTGTTGGAAGTCCGACTGAAGAGTGTTTTATATATTGGAATACTACTAGAAAGGAACAATAAAGATGATGCAACAAACTTAAGAAATGAACAAGATTTAACATGTAAAAGAAACAATAAACTCATTTCAGCCGGTCGAATTCGACTGGCTGACTCACTAACAGTTACAATTTTGAATGGCACATAACAAATAAGTAATAGAATTAATAAGACACAGAATATGCCACAAACTATTAATTATTTGCTTTTATTTTGGGAGTTTTTACTGAGAAAATATTTTTATATCATGTGTTCACTCTGTCGTGAGAAAATGGGAGCAAAACATATAATTGTGACCACGGCCCCCACGAGGGTGGGTCTGACAGGGCTCTAACCTGGGGGCCGGGGTGGCAGGTCGGCCAGTTAAGTGAAATAAGCACACACCACAAATTTATACTATTTATCTAATATAGCGAAGGGTCGCATGTTAATTGGCTATCATAAAAGGGGGTCGCGATCAATGCTTCATAATATGATGCCGAGTGCTGACAACTGAAGTGGATTTATTTAAAAATACCAAAAATCGCTAAAAATACATGGAATACCCTTTATTTTACACCATGGGTGGCCAACCCGCGGCCCGCGGGCCGCATGTGGCCCATGAAGCAGTGAGAAAATAAAAATAATATCAAATGCTACCTACCGCTAGATGTGCTAATTTCGGAAATTGAGATTCGATATTGGCTCAAGATTTTAAAAAGCACCGTGCGCTTTTTGCTGCATTTGTTACACAATTCTCTGTAGACGTGAATTTATTACCAGGAAATTTACAAATGGAACATTGTGAACTATGTTACGATGAACAGTTAAAGAAGAAATTCCATCAGGTTGGTTTGGAAGAGTTTTACAAAACATATTTGGACAAGGGGAAATATCCTGCATTTTACAAACTTGCTCTAATGATTACATCGCTATTTGGAAACACTTACACCTGTGAACAGCTTTTTAGTCGGATGAAGTATATCAAATCCCGAGTGAGAACATAAATCACTGGTGTGCATTTGGAAAACTGTTTGCGTGTAGGAACAACCTCACTCGATATCGATATTGATGAACTTAGTTCTGCCACGTCACAAAATCAAACTTCTCACTAAAATTTATTATTTTTATACTTATTATTTTGCTTATTTTTTATTATTTAAAAAAAGTCTAATCTAATAAATATGTTTGATTCTGATTTTTGTTTTATTTTATTAATATATATGATATATATTTATTTTTTGTTTTGTATTATAAAAAAAATCGGTTTTACGGCCCGGTAGGAAATCTCATTTTTAGAATCTGGCCCGGCTGCTGAAAAGGTTGGCTACCCATGCTTTACACGGAACCCTGAAGTTTCGCGGAATACAATTTGGGGAACACTTAACATTACACTGTCCTTAACCTTATCGATATGCTGGATGGGGGGGGGGGGGGGCGCCACACATCGTGACCTGGGGGCCCGCTTCAGGATGTGAGCGCCATGATTGTAACTGTGAATTGAAGAGACATCCTACCAACCTAACAAAGTATAATTATTTACAGAACAGATTAATAAGACAGAAATGTGAAAGCCAGTAACTGTAAACGTCAGCTGAATGCAGAAATATTTTAACTCAATTTTGAAATATTTTAGAAGGGAATTCTTTGTGAAACAATCTAATTTCAAATATTTATTATTTGTATAGATAAATATATAGGTACATCATATTTTAGATGGACTATTGATGAAAAAAATTATGCATAAATGTGACTATATAATTAATAAGTAACTTAAAATAGGATTTTTCAAAGAACACTAATTCTGTAAAATGTTTCAAAGGTGAGTTAATTCATCTGACGAGTTTGCTCTGGATAAACGTTTTGATTTTTAGTTAGACCACCACTGTTTAAGAATAGGTTTCGTGGAAATGGTCTAATTTTCAGTAGATGACATCTGTCATTTTAAAGATTGGAGTATTTGCTTAAGGCATCCGAAAAGTCTTCTTTTAAAGGGCGGTACTTTGCCTAGGGGCATCAATTGTTAAATGAAACAACTTCTGTAAGTTTTTAACAACCAACAATTTAGATCCCAAAGTCTTCGGAATTCGACTAAATTATTAAGAATATGTAATATGGAAGTTTTCTTACGGTAAATGTGACTTTCTGACGTGTCCAACAATGGAAGAGCGTGTATTTGTGGTAGTAGCGCAGCCAGGGAAAGTGCATTTGAAGACCTTATGGTTAATCTGAAAACAAACACAAAATAATCATTAGCATCAGTTAATTATAACAAAAGACCCAAGAGCTCAAACAGTAACAAGGGCGAAGGGGGGCAGATGGTATTACAGCTGGTGTTTCTGCCTCTATGTGCTCCTCTCTCTCAGAGTTATGTACATTCAGTCAAAGCACATTTGAGTGCATGGCGACCTCAGTCTTGGGTAACTGCTCCCGAGACATTCCCGGTTATAAAAAAATGGCGATGCAAAGCAAACGATGTGGTGCGAAATTAACTTCATTTGGCGGGTTGCACATTCATTGCTGGAGTTTGATTGCTGTTTCCGCAAAGTCAATCGCCGAATAAATGGCCGGAAACGATTTAAGTACAAATGAAAACTTTTGAAAATGTAAAAAGCGTCATTCAGTTGTAATAACTAAAGAGGATTGGAGCGGACCCTCTTTTCGAGTTCTTCCGCTCTGGGAAGAAAATTGGACGAATCATTTAGCTTCCTCCACTCTCCACGGGTTGATTAGGTCCAAGATGAATCCAAAGCCATGGTCTTCCTTCATTACGTTTTCTTTCTGATCCAGGATGCGAGACACTTTGTCAAACTTAGGTCATCCATTATACGTGCCACGTATCAGCACCGCGATTTCATAACTATCGACTCGTGTGGCACCAGACGACATGACGTAATTGTGACGTCAGCCAATACACGCTCGAAGCATGCCGCCCGCCCGCAGTGCCCACCGTAGATATTATTACGATGAAACACCTATATGTGTATGGTGACAATGAATAGCGCCGCTGTCGGAGTAGCGTTATTTTCTCGAGTGCTATTATCACTCCGGTAGTACGTCACAATGATGTCATATGACGTCATGTCGACCGGGCAGCTGGCACTCGCAAGTTCTAAGTGCAAGAACGTAGTGGTCGCGCGGGGGCGGCGCGGCGGCGTCTTGCGAAACTCAAACGTATAACCGTGTGTAAAATGTTCGTAGACAGTGTGTTTTTTGGGGCATAATACACACGGTTATACGTTTGAGTTTCGCAAGACGCCGCCGCGCCGCGCCCGCCAATTGACTACGGCCGAGCACTAACATCGGGCCCCAGGCCCCATCGCAAGTGTTGGTGTTTCATAAATCTGACAATGTCAGACTACAATATTATTATATTTCATTACTAACATAATATTTCAGTTAAAATTTATTTAAGAAAAGGTGTCATGACATCCATGTGGGATATTAAAAAAATCCATATTTGATTATGCGTACAGATTATTCCAATTACATACATAATGTAAAGATAAATCACCACATCACGTAACAATAACGTTCCCACTATGCATTCCAACATAATTCCTACACCCACGTCAAGTTGTATTTAATGCAGTGTTGCAACACTTGATATGAATTAGGGTTACCACTCCAAAATACATATTTTGCTGGGGTAACTTTGAGCCACCTATATCTTTTTACCTATATTTACATAATAATTGTTATTCCATAAAATAACAATAGTATTTAAGCGTGTAGTAAGCAGTTTTAGTCATTAGCTTGTCTATAAATATGCCACTAGTAAAGACCTATTGACATTTCAAGTTGTTCTGTGTTCTGATTTCTGCAATTTATTGTAGTAAACCAAACAATATTTACGGAAAATATGTTAGTTTTGATCGCAATGACCTGAGAGCCAGTATGTCGTATCTCTAAAAAGAACACATGTAAGATTTTAGGCATTTAGAAATTTCTGGTTTCTCTTGTAGAATCCTTAAAGATGAATAGGCTCTAAAAGATATTACCTTACCAGTGGCGGCTCGACGACTTTCTAGGTGGTGGGGTTCAGCCATTAATTATTAAATATACATACATTCCCACCTACTTTCTCATATTGTATATTAAATGTACCAAGCTAATTTAAAAAAATATGATTTTATTAATAGGAAATGAGTAATTTTTCAAAATTAATAATATAATTATCGTCAATCGTTACTTAATCACATCTAAAAAGCGTGCTTAGAATATTTAATTAATTAATAATTATTATCATTATACACTTTTGTTATACACAATTAATAATTATTATCATTATCAGTTTTGAACAACGACATACAACGATCATTTTTACTTATCTAGGGGTTATTTGATTAGCTCCCCAGTATGCGTATACTTAAGCTAATGCATTCGGATCCTTTGTCGAATGAGATTTGTACCACAGCGACGGGATGGGACTGAGTCATCCTGGTCAGTAAAAATTTGACGCCACAGCTTTCTTAATGTGTAATGGTGTCTCCAGTAAATAGAGCGTAATTAATTTAATTAATTATTTTAATACCTACTTCGTAATTATCATTACGTCATTACATAATTTAACATCATTGCCTTATTTAATTATATAATAATAATACATACATCTTTAAAATTGCGACGGGCTTAGAGGATAGATGGATAAATAAATTAAATAGTTCATTTTAATCATGCAATTAAGTAGCAATATTAGGACAATGATAAAAACATCGGATGTATATTTTTGACATTAGATCGATGTGGGGATGGTCCCTACGAACCCTTAAGGTAGAGCCGCCGCTGTACCTTACTGTGTATAATTAATAGTGTTTGTTAGTTTTTCAAATTCAATGAAACCCTCCCTGAACCAACCCATAGTAGATAACAGTAAAAAATATTCGTTTATCTATAAAATATCTAAAAATACGCCGTTAAACAATACAAAATTTTAGATATTTTATAGATAGAAGAATATTTTTTATCGATATGGTTTGGCATAGGCACAGCTTCGTGAATTAAAAATACTAACCAAAACCATCAATAATATGTATTATGAATTAAACGAAAACAAATAAGTAAGACTGAAAAAGTGTGCACTATTTTGTTGGATCGACAATGGCATACCTAAACTATTATGATTAGGAATAGGCATGGTTTAATTGAATTATAAAAACTAACCAGCACCATCTGCAATTGTATTCTTAGTTCAATGACAATGCATAAGTATGACTGACAAAGTTTACTGTGCAGTATTTATGTCGAATCTAAACAGCCTACCTCCACCCTTCGCCACTGGAATAGATAGGTACTGATCTAATACGGAGATATTATTTGAACGGATTAAGACTAAACATCTTTTACATATACACCAATTTCCTCAATTTCTCGTTTTAAAATTAATTAATTAACTTTTTATATACCTACAAGGTTTTTAAATTTTCTGTTGAACCATATAAACTTGACTTGACTAGCTTAAACGATCAAAAAAATTTGAGCATGACATGTCATATTGATTTCCATAGTAACGCACGTATATACATATAAATAATTTAGTTGCTAGGACCCTAGAGCCTTAGCAACCAATAATGGTGTCGAAATAACTTTTCATACAAAACAGAGTTAACTGAAAATTAATTCATTTCTACTTAAATATGGCTAAAAGTATTAAAAAAACTGCAAAGTTTCAAATGTCTAGCTAGTTGGGAAGTTAGTTAAAAATCGATTGCAAGATTTGTGCCGGACAAACAATAATACGAGCTAAGAATGCGTAAATAAGATAAGAGCGTTGTAAAATTACGCTTTACAATGTATGTCATCATCATCATCAGGGGCGCGACAACCCGGTGTGGGTCCTGGCCTCCTCCAACAGCTCCCTCCACCTGTCCCTATCCAGTGTGGCCGCTTTCCAATTTAGTACCCCCAGAATACGGCAGTCACTGGCAGCTCCATCTAACCAGCGAATCTTTGGCTTCCCTCATCTTCTACGTTGCTGGACATCACTCTCTTTGCCGGTTCATTGTCATTAATACGGTGCACATGACCTAGCTATCGCAGTCTCCCAGTCTTAATTGATTGAACTGCGCTGCAATCTTCGTACAGCCCGTAGAGCTCAGCATTATATCTTCTTTAAGAGCGGAATGCAGAAACATTTGTCATAACTAAAATTTCCTTAGCAGAAAACACTATGCAGAAACATTGTCCTTAGTTAAGATCATTTCTATTGAAAATAATACCATATTTAAAAATTCTCGTTAGGTAAATTAGGTAAATTATTTTATAATTGTTAAACGATGACAAAAATATCACAACTTTATTTAATAAATGCAATAACTATAAATAAATATTAATATTTAATTATAATACTCTTATGTTTCCGTTATAAGTCATTATACGTGATTCCACAGGTACCGCAAGATATTTTTTTAACATGGTAACACTAGCCTCAAGTGTCATTCTTCACCTGGCATTTTGTATTTCTGCGGGTTGGCGTATAAAAGTAAAATAATATTCTGCAAGTACATGCCAAACGAATTAACACTATCAATTTCCATATTGAGCTACATTGTTAAATGAATTTGAATGTATGGACTGTGTTATAGACATGCGAATTTATTTTGACAGCAGCTGTCAGTGGTAAATGGTAATACAGAAGGGGGCGTGTTTATACCAAAAGTAGTCTATGGTTAAGGATTCCTTAGCTCTATACTCAGGATTGTCTATAGTTAAGTCATGCTTTTCGGCGACTTATCCTTAGGAACGAAATCTTAGATTGTGCATGCTGCTCTAAGATCTTATTTTACAATGTATGTATATAATAATAAACTAACACCGAAATCGAGCGGTATCAAGGTGATTTGGGATCTCGGTTTTGCAAACCATAATATGAATGAGTGGTCGTTACAAAAATAGGTGGAATCGCGAAGGGAAATGCCGATTGGCAAGAGTTTCGTCACGTGACGTTTTTGGCAAAGAAATGAGAAAAGCGGTCAATTTAAACACCCTTGAAATTTCAACGCAATCTGTAGTGCTGTTATATAATCATATCGATAACCAATTTATCACACGACTGATTGATTACTGATATTGTAATATTATGTACAGTGGATGAAAATTATAATTGAAACGCGTCATGCATTCGTCAATTAGATACTATCTAATTAATTGATTATTATTAGACAAAAAAAACTCACAACTAATTATTGCCGATCATTATGAGCAATCGTCAATATCATAAATAACTACTACACACACCGTTTCAGACACCAATTGGATCGTCTCGACCAGGGATTTTTTTGTGTTGTAGGTATGTAAGATATAATCATGCTTTGGTTCAACTTATTTATGCGAATCATTATTTTCAACAATGAATATATTAATAAAATCGAAATACAGATCGCGACTCACTAATACGAATTTACATCTAAATAACCATATAAATTCCTAATTATAAAAAAGCGCCTCTACGGTCGAAGCGTGTGAAGCTTAAGGCTATACCTCAGTTGAGGCATGGTCTAAAAAGATCGTGGCTAGGCGATGCGCGGATTGCGGGTCGCGGATGCAAGTGAAAAAGAAAACATGTCAATAAATATATTATTATTATTACTAATAAAACAATAAACAGAACATTAAATGGACGTATGTTGGATTTATATGACAAATTATAATTCGTTCGGCATGCGTCATTTGCACCCGCGACTATTAAAAGAATGCATTGTCGTCGTGTTCTGATATATTCTTAAAGTTTCAAATGTCTAGCTAGACGGGAAGTTAGTTAAAAAATTTGTACAGCACAAGAAAAAATCTGTATCGGACACACAAGAATACGAGCTAATAAAAACGTAGTAATAATAATTAACATTCCAGAAAACGTTCTCATTTGTATATAACACGGTATATGATTTGTACGAAATCAGGGAAGTATTCAGTATATAAACATACTAGTATCAAAATAAGTGTGTCATCAGGGCAAGCAGGGTAAGTGGGTCAGGTCGTGTCCTCTCCTCGCGCCCCCGGGACAATCCTACCACGGTCTCCCCGTGCAACAGATTACTCATGCGGCCATCTTGCTTTTCGGCGTTCGTTTTCACGATGACGCTTTAATTTCCCGCCCAAACGCTGCCGTCGGGGCCGATGGGATTTTTCGTGCGGGCGCATTTGACCCAATTCGGCATTTGTCAATATCATTATTTATAATAATCAACGATCAAAAAAAAAAGAATGACAGTCAATAACATAAATCAACTTTGATACAAAAACTAGTATCTACTCAAAACATTTTACAATGTTTTTATTAACTCGTATTCTTGTTTGCCCAGTACAATTCTTGATATAAATTTTTAACTAACTTCCCGACTAGCTAGACATTTGAAACTTTTAGAATATATCAGAACACGACGACAATGCATACTTTTAATATTTTTAGCCATCTTTGAACAGAATTGAATTCATTTTCAGTTAATTCTGTTTTGTATGGAAAGTTATTTCAGAAAAATCCGTAAAAAGTAAAAGACTATTATTGGTTGCTAAGGGGGTGGTAATGGCAACTAAATTATTAATATATACGTGCGTTACTATGGAAATCAAAATGAAATGTCAAAATGACATTTCAGTATTCTATATTTGTTTGTTTTTTATTTACTTCATACCCAGTACAAGTTTGAGCATAATAATTCAACAGAAAATTTAAAAACGTTGTATATAAAAAGTTCTTTTTATCTTGTAAAATTATTTGTGATAGATTTATTAAAAAAAAAAAAGTTCCTAATGACATTATCATCAGCCGGGGTCAATCCACTGCTCCCACTGCCTCCATCAGATCTTTCTATTCTTCTCATTGCCAATCCTTCGCTACGACGTACACCTACCGAAGTTTACGAATTCCATCGATCCAGTGGGTTTAGTTTAATACTGTTTAGAGCAGGGGTGGTCAGCCTGTCCCTACCTCTCACTAGTGGGCGTTCCAGCTTTCATGGTGGGCGGTAGGGGTGAATTTAATTATTTAATTATAATTAATTATAATAATCTATGTATGCATAGTATAAATAAAAAGATAGATTTAACTACAGCAAGTTGTTTTATAAAGATTTATTCTGCTAAACTTAGCGAAAGTCTGACATAAAGTATTTGGTAAATAATTATTATTATATGCTTTAACTTGTCTTGCTGTAACTCTGCTTTATATATTTTATAAAGTAAGGTACTTCCCTACTTTATAAATCACCATTACTATGAAACCAGTGGACGGTTAAAAAAATTTACTACTAACAGGGATACAAAAGTGGGTTGACAAAAAGGTTGACTACCCCTGGTTTAGAGCATACTTGTTGTCGTTGAGTGTCCCATGCTACACCTGTATGACGGCATTTGTTCGCTGTAATACGGATACAAATTGACCGTTCATAGACAAAGAATTCTTTCAAGCGAAAAAGCTAGGTTCCAATTCAATTTGAGAAAGCTCATTTTGTGGTTAATGTAATTATTTGAAAGTTTCTAAAGGGTGTATTATATTATATTAATCACTTTTATTTTATGTCATTAGGTGTCGCTATTTCCTACGTGAATAAACGTCAGAGTTTGTTCATTTATGTAGGGCTGTAAAGTCAGGACCGATAAATTTATTTGTGCGGTCGCATTTGACCCAATTCTGATTTTCTCAATAAAGTATTTCTGATCCGAAATATGTGGTGGTTGTCAATTTATATAACGTAGGTATGGTAAAAATAAAAATTATGAAGTATGACAGAATTAAGGACGTCAAAATAGCCGTCCACCATTTAAGTAATATTCCAGAACACACGCTGAATAAACAATATGTGGATTTGGGCCAGTCACAGGATTCGAAACTATCATCCTCAACAATCATTTATAATAAAAGAACAATCACTAGCAAATGAATAATAATATGCGTAAAATACAGGTTTAATTCGACGTTTAATATGATTTTTTTTTGTCTATGACCAAAATGAAAAACATAAATCACCTGTGAAATATGTCACAACGCCACACTGTAGTGAGGCGCAGCGAATATGTTAATACAGTAATCAAATATGCAGGCCTGTGACGAAATTTCCACGAATAATAAAAATAATAATACTTTCACATGACTTGCTCGAGAAACTCAACAGCATAAAAGATAAATAAAAAAAAAGAAAATCCCGCCCGTGACAAGCGCCAGTCTTTCGTATTTCGAATTTCGAAATTGGAACGGAAGAAGAGCGGTAAGTTATGTTGGCGCCACCGGGAATACGAATAATCGAAATACGAATACGGACTTAGAATAAATTTTCAATGTCTATGGATTTCATAACGGACTTTTTTACGACTTTCATTTTGTTATAAAAGAAATTTATTTAAGTTTATATAAATATTATTAAATGACTCACAGGTAGATCGACTATCCACATAGAAACACTAAACCAGTGATTCCCAAAGTCAAATTTCCCAATTTGCAGCTGTTATTTTAAACTTTTAAAAAAATTTAAGTATTCACAATCCTTCAGACAAGGACTCCTTAGACTAGTTAGTTAGACAGTGCTAGGCATTATCAAATATATGGGAGAAAGCTGAATATTTTTGTAAGAAAAATAATTTGAATGGTGTTGGGAGCCGTGTGGTGGTTGAAAGGTAGATACAATCACGAACTATACCTGCGAATTGTAGAATGATCCTCCTCACATGGATATGTCTGAAAGAAGTAAAGACTACACGAAAACACCAAAGAAGCTCTTTTTGAATGGACCAGAAGGGAAAAGAAAAGTCGAGAGAATTAGATTGTTGTGTTTTTGATGGTGTAGAAAGAATTCAATATTGCACAGACCCAGCAGATGTAGCTTGAGGTAGACAAGAGAGAATGGAGGCGATCCTAGATGAAGCTTAAACCTATATTCAGAGCCCAACAAACCGAAGAAGAAATAACATAATCAGTTTAGATGAAAGAAGCCAGCGTACCTCATCGTATCCTCCGTGCTTTAAACTGAGGCATAGTTCTATTTACCGTCACGCAGTAGGCTCTTTGTACAGTAGATAATATTTTATTTATTTCCAAAAGAAGACCGAAAACATTTTCATCATTTTCGTGATCATTTTCACGACGAATGGGAAATTAAGTAATTATTTGTAACTGTGTGGTCAAGTGGCTGTTTAATTGTCTTCATCCAAATATAACTCGTCTAATCAGGTTGAAAAATGACAATGGGAGAATTTAGTGGACCACTGATGATTGAACTAGCGCTAAGGTCCATTTAGGTCCATGGCCGACTGCACAACCATCCTCCAGGAGTCTCTGTCCAGAGCTTCTCTTTTCCAGTCAGTCACACCCAGCTTCGCTGAATCCCTGCTGACGGCGTCCGACCATCCCTTCCGAGGTCGGCCTAGAGGCCGGATACCCACTGGGACTCCCTTGTAGACCCTGTAGAGAGCTCTGCTTTCTTCGCACCTTACATCGTGACCGGCCCATCTCAGCCTTCTTGCCCTCAGAATATTTCTGATCTTCGGCTTGAAAGACTCGTAAAGTTCGGCATTCTTACGAATGCGCCGCCCTTGGTCCTCTTTAATTGGTAAAAGTATTCTTCGGAGAATTTCGTTTTCAAATACTTGGATAGCCTTTTCTTGTTTCTCCGTAATGCTCCAGGTTTCGCATCCGTAGAGAACTATAGGTTTTACGATCACGTTGTATACTCGAAATTTCGTTTTTCTGGACAGCAGTTTGGACCCAAATATGTTCTTCAATGCAAAGAACGCTCTATTTCCACTCTTCAGTCGGCAAGCTCTGTATCAAGATCTTTTTTTTTGTGGACGGACCACTGCCCGTTTTAATATTTGATAGTAGATCACAGCCTACTTGAACTTGGAAATGCCGGTATTATATAATACCGCCTCACCACGGAGTATTATGGCATTTTTAAACGGAGAAACGACTACTCGTGACGTGGCATTGCATCAAGCCCAAGGGTGGTGTGCTACACTTGACACATAAATTCTCGCCGCCCCGCCTGACTCCGTGACCCACTTTCCCGAGTGAATGGCGCGAGGGGGAGGGGTTAGCGGAGCGAATGTGGGGGCTGCGTGGAACGGGCGTGGGGTTCGCGGGTTACTTGTGGGGGGTTGTCGGGTTATATCGAGCTTTCGCTTGCGGCTACGTAATCCCTTTGTTCCTGGCTGCGTTATGCATAATATTTTGTGAGCGCTTGTCGTATTTATGAAATGCACGTCCGTGGTTCACTTTTGAAATATTTATTCCATTTGCCGGCAGCGTTGCCAGATCTAGCATTTTTCGATAGACATTTAGCTTACGAAAATGCATCTGGGTTGTGGCGTTTTTACTAATGCTGAAAATACGCTATATATTTAGTTTATCTATTTTCATGCGCATCAAATTTCTGACACCAATCAGATAGGTACCTACTTAATGCAGGTAGGTAGGTCGGTACCTTAGACTATAGATACATCTAGACGCCACCCGTTGCATTGCTAAATGAAGCCGCGTGCCTTGCGTTTGGTTTGTGAGCGAGCGAACGCATTCGTCTACAAATGTTCGAGACCATAGACCATTTCGCTAGTGCTCGCCCAAAGTGCTCGCACTAGACGCTCAGAATTAAAATATAATTTTCTATTTTTTACGTTATATAGTATTTTTAAGCGGTCAAAATGCAACCATTAGATAAAGATATCCATAATTTAAGTTATTTTAAAGAAACACTAGGTCACTGATATTAAAATATATAATAAAATACAAATAAATTATCACGAACATGTATCAACTTACTTATGAAACGTAATACCATCTTCTTGCTTATCAGTACGGCTACCACATTTTATAGCGTATAAACATTTTGTCGATTTTTTCACTTCTTTTCGATACGTGAAAGGAAATGTATTGACTTCGTTCTTGGTAGAATAAGTAAATTTACTGCAATTTTATTTCCACAAAATCTAGCGCATATTCCTGCCAATTAACTTGTTTTCTTACCCCATCTGGCATATTTTTGTCAACGACAATAATTGGCAACACTGCTTGCTAGGGGAAAGAAAGAATATTCAGAAAAAGGATGTAACATTTTAAAAAGCTGCCTTGCGAGAGAACGTTTTAATATCATTTAAAAATAACTACATTGACGGAAATCTCCCAAATTTATTTATTTATTGCTTGATGAACGACGTATCCGGACCCCCCCCCCTTCCCAGGGACGGAACAATCTCAAATTATTTAGGTAAATAGAATTTTACTACGTCTTCCTTTTCGTCAATACCTCACGACTGATGAACGTGACTCGCATGACTTGGTCACTGAAAGACTAGTGGCACTCAAGAATTGATGCAATTATCTGGGACATTTAATGTTTGATGCGAAATGTCTAAAAGACAAAAAATCACACGACACAGACGGGCACTAACGATCCTAATAATTATAACCGTTAGGCAACGCGCATTCGATAACACCTGCAGGACAGGCGTTTATCGCTAGACTCAGCGGAGTGTCGGGGTATGAGGAATGTACCAGGAAAAGTGCTGAGTTCCCCGTTGAAATGACGAGAAGCTATAAGTTTGGTCCACGTCGCCATAAGTCAATAATAAAATATTATGGATATTTTATCGAAATGGACTATCTACAAACTATTTTTCTGTGTGCGCGCCAGATACAAACAGGTATCTAAGTTATAATGTTGATTTCGTGAAGAATATTCTAAAATTCATTGAGAGGCATATGACATAGATCATTTGGTAGATCACCAAATATAGAAGAGAGTTTCTTTTATTTTGTTAACTGTCAATCCATGGTGGAACTGCATTGAATTGTTTAATTTAATAAAACGCATTTTTTTGTAGTATTTATTCCACTTTTAATCGATAAATTAGGACCGGTTTCGTCCGCCTCAGAGGGACATTTTCAGCATGAGTTAATTAAACAACAATAGAAGAGAGTATTTTTTCCAACTGTCTTCAAATAAAACAATTATTATCAATATACTTATCTCGAATATAGATATATTGGTATCGAATGCGACAGATAAGTAGGATTAATAGATTATTCTACACATAATTGTAACCAAAATAATAGTTAAAACGAAAGCGTGTTAAGTAAATTAAGGGAACAGTATGTATCCTTGTTATTGGTATCAAAAATCTAGACATCAGCTTGCAATAATATTATTGTGATCTAATGATATATCATTATAACTAGATATGACATCTAAAAAAGAAACATGTCGAGTTGAGTTAACATGATCGATACGTTTTGGCGTGAAAATGGATGCCGGTAAACCAGGCCCAAACAAAGAGTATCTCTGTTGCCATGGTTACCGAGAGAGATGTCACACAAAGCCGGATGTCTTTGTTATTAAACTCCCCACCGTCGTTACCTGCAATAGTTTTCAGGTAACAGCAAGTGACACTACTATCAAATCGTCGTCGTATGACTTTCTCGGAAATGGCTTACTGGCCGAACATTCAAATAAAAGTATATTACCATCGTACAGCCTATCAAATTTATGCATATATACATAAAATACAATTAAATTTTAATACATATTATTATTACATATTAATTTTAAACTAATTCCTAGTTATAAGATCACTAGAAGAGGGGTAAATTAACTGTATATTCGTAAATTAAGTAGGTACTTAAGTATTTAGAATTAACTATTTCTTTTATTCAACGAATAATTCACAAGATTTAAGAATGTACCATTCTAATTATTGAACATACATAATTTTGAAAAACGCTTCCGAGAGAATATATTATAACCAATAGAAAAAATCTATTTTTGAAAAAAGTAAGCCACCCCGGCAGGGAATCGAACCCTGCATATCTGGGTTTACGCCCCGTCCGCGCATTATACTCTATGCTACAAAGCGACGTACTAATAGCGACAAATTTTAACTATTGCCTTTTTAATACCTGCTCATCAGCGTTCTTCGAAATCAAGCTACTTTGGCAATCGGTTTTTGTTTATTAAATCAAAGTAGGTACATAATAGTAACCTAGTAGGTAGGATAATACGCGGACGGGGCGTAAACCCAGAGATGCAGGGTTCGATTCCCTGCCGGAGTGGCTTACTTTTTTCAAAAAAGATTTTTTCTATTGGTTATAATATATTCTCTCGGAATCGTTTTTCAAAATTACGTATGCTAAGTATTTATGTTTTACATGAGTTATATCGAACGAATAACACAAACTGATATAGGTACACGAGTGTGTAGGGCTTTAGGTTTATGAAACGAAAAGGGTAATGTGTAGGCACATAATATGTAAACTGTATCATTAAAATTTTAGTTTTTTATTGGACGTATTTTTCTGCAAACAAGATTCAACTCACACATGTGACATTCTGAAAAAATTCAATATTTGAGAGAAGGTTGATTTAAAAAATATGACGTATGTTCATTTAATTTATACATTTGACGGGATATTTATTATAAAATAATTACAAGATAAAAGGAACTTTTTATATACGTTTTTAAATTTTCTGTTGAATCATATAAACTTGACTTGACTAGCTTAAACGATCAAAAAAAATGTACTTGATAGAAATAATACTGAAATGTCATTGATTTCCAAAGTAACGCACGTATATATTAATAGGTAATTTAGTTGCTAAGACCCCAGATCCCTAACAACCAATAATGGTGTCGAAATATCTTTTCATACAAAACAGAATTAACTGAAAATGAATTGAATTCTACTTAAAGATGGCTAAAAGTAATATAAAATGCATTGGCATCGTGTTCTGACATATTCTAAAGTTTCAATTGTCTCGCTAGTAGGGAAGTTAGTTAAAAATCGATTGCGAGATTTGTACCGGACAAATAAGAATACGAGCTAAGAAAAACGTTGTAATAATTAAATAACCACACATCATTTTAAATAATATCACACGTGTTGGTTAGATCTTGTTTTCATTGGTTATCTATAACAATAAACTGCAATGACATATAATTCAAGATCATTTGAAAACAATGAATTTAATAATATTAAGTATCAATTCCACTGAATCAAATTCATGAAAAAATCCGCCAGTCAGTGACTCAACATAATGACATACGAAGGCGCGAAAAGAGAAGCAACCCCTGTGAATATATTCTGCCACTGTACACAATAACGAAGCCTTATCCCTCCCAAAGGTTCAAAGAAACCCTCAGTTTTCCATGGAGATGGTGACAGGGTGTCAGAACGATGTCAAGAGTGTATTGACACACGCCGTGACGACATAAACAAGAAAATGGCGCGAAATTATGACGGATAACAAAAATATAAATAGGGAACGCCAGTTTAATACTGATATACGGATCAGTTTGCATGGCATAAACAACAGAGAATTCGTCGATGATAAACATCTTTTAAACGAAGATACACGAATTGATAAAGGTTTACGTAAAAAAATGAATAACATGTTGCCTATACACATGCAGAGAGGATGGTGGAACCACTAACGATTGTGTATAGTTTAACTTTCCTTCTTCTGGTTCGTGTCTGGAAAATTGTACGTATGCAGTCGGCCGTATCACTGTTCACCGTAAGATATTGTATCGGAAATAAATTTCCATATAGCATTGAAATCATATTCATGTCTACTCTCCGACAAGAAGATCTCGGCGATGATAGTTCACAGTTTTAACACGTGGACAACTCGTCGATGACCGGAAGTCGCTGTAGTCGAAGTGCGGTTAAAAACAGGAGGGACTTGTTAGTTCACAGTTTTAATACGTAGATTCGTTCTTGTTCGACAATATAAATAGAACACTTATAAAATACGTAATAAAAACCGCCGGAATTGAAGATAAAGACAAAAGAAAATATGTACCTAGGTAAGTAAATTAGATACATAATCATATCGTATAATTTATATGAAATTCTGATAGGTGCTCGTAAGTATCAAGTCATAACCTATCAAATATCAACGTAATGTTCATATTGAATTTAATAAAATTGGAATATTATTGTCTGCAATGCTCCACGAACAAGGCGTCATTTTGTTCATCTCAATGCTGTAGGTACGACGATCTCTTCCGGTACGACAGCTCACGGTGAACTGTGATACGGCGAAATGTAATACGGCCGCCAGAGAACTACCAGGTGATGACAAAAAATTTGAGGGTTGGTGTTTTAATTTATAACCACAAGCTCGACGTTTATGGTTTATTAAGAAGCTAAAGAGTAGGTACACACATTTAACATACAAAAAAAGAGGTGCTTGCATTTTAGTTAATAAAACACGTTGTGGCGAAGCGACTTTCTCGGGAAAAATCAAATCAGAGAATTAACAACACCGTGTAAAAAGATGTCGCACATTTTGTGATTTCACAAGCGGGTTGTTTTTATTAAAAAAATAAAACTAAATTGTTAGAATATCATAATAATGCATCCGTTTTCATCCCTTGGATGATGCATGATTATTACCGCGTTTTTATTAGCTCGTATTGTT
The DNA here is from genome assembly GCF_057557595.1 of Rhyacophila brunnea. Classification (NCBI taxonomy): domain Eukaryota; kingdom Metazoa; phylum Arthropoda; class Insecta; order Trichoptera; family Rhyacophilidae; genus Rhyacophila; species Rhyacophila brunnea. Next base: position 7,560,308 of record NW_028232904.1, on the reverse strand, counting down.
GTTTGTCCAGTACATTTTTTTTCGTGTTTGTCCAATATAAATCTTCCAATCGATTTTTGACTAACTTCCCGACTAGCTAGACTTTTCAAACTTCTAGAATATATCATAACACGATGACAATGCATTCTTTTAATACTTTAAGCCATCTTTAAGCAGAATTGAATTCATTTTCAGTTAATTCTGTTTTGTGTGGAAAGTTATTTCGGAAAAAATCCGTAAAGAATAAAACACTATTATTGGTTGCTAAGGGAGTCCTAGCAACTAAATTATTAATATATACGTGCGTTACTATGGAAATGAATATTAAATGTCAAAATGACATTTCAGTATTCTATATTTATTCAGTATTTCTATCAAGTACAAAAAAAGTATTCATTAATACATAGAATTGTCAAGATTATTATGATTCAACAGAAAATTTAAAAACGTGGTATATAAAAAGTTCTTTTTTTCTTTTAATTATTTTGATAACAACATATTATGTAGGCCAGTGATCCATAATTCGACTATTATATTGTAGGTACTGTCCATATCTGTAAAGTGGAAGAAACCAACCACTCAGGCTGCCATGGTTGAACAGCTCACAAAAAATATATCCATTGTTATAGTATTTTTTGCAAAATACAACAAAATTCATTATACCTACTACCAATGAAATAATGATAAAGGCTGGTATTAGATTAAATATCTACGTAAATCCAGGTTTAATCGGGATTTCCCTCAATCTGTAGCATCATAATCTTGTGTGGATTTTCAAAATCCCCGTTTCGTAGATTCAATTGAGGAAATGAAAAATTTACGCGGGAAACTGGTGCACTTAATACTTGGGATTTCATTTAATCTCATACAATGGTTGTCAAAGTTTTATTGAACATATTATTTTTACAACATTTTTTTTAGCTCGTATTCTTATTTGTCCGGTGGTTCTTTGTCCGGTACAAATCTTGCAATCGATTTTTAACTAACTTCCCGACTAGCTAGACATTTTTGAAACTTTTAGAATACATCAGAACACGATGCCAATGCATTTTTTAATACGTGCGTTACTATGGAAATCAATATGACATGTCAAGTACAAATTTTTTTGATCGTTTAAGCTCGTCAAGTCAAGTTTATATGGTTCAACAGAATTTAAAAACAATGTATATAAAAAGTTCTGTTTATCTTGTAATTATTGTTACATTATGTTATTCAGAAAATGTCGTGCATTCTGTTGGTTACGTCAAGATATGTATATTAATATATTTGAGTTTTTATGAGGTGCCGTTGTCGAGGGAAGAGAACCACTTTAGGGGTGACATATGTAGGAATGAAAGTGAGGTTGCTCAGATGAATGGAAGAGCGAGAGTTTATTGCTGATAGAACGGTGTACAGTTGGAACAAGAGTAAATTATATACGAGTTATGTTAGCGGTCCGAGGCTCGGTGGAAGAGATGCCGTGCGGAGTGATCCTGAGATTGAGATTTGACTGAGCTAACCAATAACATTATTAATGGAGAACGCACTCAGTACAGTAGCTAGCAAGTAAATTCGCGCCTAGCGACATTCGCACATGTATAGGTAGACGTCACGCAATTTCCATTATGCGATATCACGCATCGGGAATTTATAGCAATATCACCTTTATTATAATGGCGTTAGAACAGTGTTTCTAGTGTCAATGTTCAGTTGAGCGAACCCGTTCGAACCGAACCATTCGGCAGACCTGACAAAAAGCATCGGGAATTTAAAGCAATATCAATTTTATTGTAAATGGCGTTAGAACAGATTATGCCATTCGGCAGACCCGACAAAAAAGTGAGTGTCATTTTTTTTCCAGATGCTTCGTCCATATTAATGTCATTGGAGCTAATCCATCAAATATGACTCAATATTTATATACTTACATGAATATTCGGTAAATTGCGAAAAAGAGAGTCATTGTTTATGTAGTTTGCAATTGGGAAATCTGTTGACCGCTGCATTGTTGCAACTTCGAGGTACCTGTTAGAAAAAATCTTGAAAATATATGTTAACGGATAGGTATGTTTTCTAATAATTATGTATGTTTCTTAGCTGTTTCCAAATTATGTATGTTCAATAAGGAAATAAGTAGATACAGCAACATTATTTAAAATAAAACATTCGACTATTCTGATTTCGTTGATTGGGCAAAAACGAATAAACCCGAACGGATAAGTAAGCATTACTTGGCGTCACTGTCTTCAGTGTATTCTGAATATAGACATAGTGACTTTCTGTCAAACTGTATAGGTAATACGTTTCGTTTACTAACCATAAATTAATGACAGTTTTCACCACTGATTTATACAATATCATCGTGAATGGCGACTTTCGTAATCCAATGCGTACAACACTGGCTTATCATACCGTGATTTCGGTTTCGATTCCCAATTAAGTCATTATATAAAGCATCTTTGTGGTTTTTTCAAGCCTGGGTGTTTCTGTGATTGTTTCACTCCTATTATACACCACTATAATTTAGTATCGTTGCCTACTGTGGTGTTAAAATATATATAGTCGGTACAACGAATACTTATAAAAAGGCATTGAGGAAAAAAACCTTTGAGAATGCTGACTCTGTTCCGAGTACACTTAAGTACCTACTGCGCTTAAGCCTGCATTTCACAGTGCCCCCCTTCACAAGTAGTGCGGCACGTGTAAACCACCCCCTTGGGATGAAAACCTCCACCCTCTGAACGTTTAAAACCCCCTCTATGCGATACCGCCACCCCCCACTAGTGCAGCAAGGTTGCACCAAACTCCGCGCTAATAGACGACGCCATGCTGTACACTGAAATATGAGAGTTAAATGTGAAGTTTTGCAACAACGTAACGATATGAAATGCTTTATGTAGGAAAATTCCATAGTGAATACATAAACAGTTAGTAAACTTTTCCATAACTACTTTATATCTACCAGTTGAGGGTTCTTTGTCATTTTGTAAATACAAATAACAATTCCCAGTGTTTTTCATTTAAAACTATATACCTATCAATATTATAGTTTGATATTAGGTACTAGCTTTCTTTTTGAAATCCAAAAACAACGTTCCTTTTTTGAATATTTTTTAACTAAGAGAAATATAATATGAAAATTATACTGAAAAGGAAATGAGTGTCTAAAATCAACGATTGAATTAACTGCTAGGTTAGTAATTTTGCATTGCAGATGTATTGTAGCAAACCTCACACTTGTGTGCTCTGAGAATTATTTTTCAATGCTTCGCTGAGATGATATTATGTAGCCTTTGGTATGTAAGTAACGAACATCAAAACTAGTCGCCATCTTTTAATGCGAAAAACCATTAGAAAAGCCAACGAAAATATATAAGTATAACTTTTTCACAGAGCGGAGATTGAATTAACGAAAATTGTTTTTATAAGAAATGTCAGCCACTTGCTGAATTAAAACTATTAAGTCTATACTCTGGGTTCAAACACATATTAAAAAATAAAATGTTATTACAACGTTTTTCTTAGCTCGTATTCTTATTTGTCCGGTATAAATCTTGCAATCGATTATTAACTAACTTCCCGACTAGCTAGACATTTGAAGAATATATCAGAACACGATGCCAATGCATTTTTTTAATACTTTTAGCCATCTTTAAGTAGAATTGAATTCATTTTCAGTTAAATCTGTTTTGTATGAAAAGTTATTTCGACACCATTATTGGTTGTTAGGGGTCTGGGGTCCTAACAACTAAATTATTAATATATACGTGCGTTACTATGGAAATCAATATGACATGTCAAGTACAAATTTTTTGATCGTTTAAGCTAATCAAGTCAAGTTTATACCTATGGTTCAACAGAATTTAAAATCGTTATATATAAAAAGTTATTTTTATCTTGTAATTATTTTTAGTTAGTTACCCGCTCGACTATCGTCTACGTATTTAATTCAAACTCAATAAAAACGCTGCATGAAAGTTCTTAAGTATCCCTCGAATTATAGTAAAAACTTTTTGGTAGCAGCAACACAGCTTAAAAATAGGCATAAATTATAACAAAGAAAATGCTTAACACATAATTTTATATTAGGTTGCATAATGTGTTATATTCACTGCTAACAGTGTTACATTAGCCGAATTGACTTCGTAATAATTTATCACAATCCTTTCACAAATAAAAATAATAAATTCAGTTCGATGTTGCCATGAGGATAAAAATAGAACGATAAATTCAAAGCTCCCGTTGCAATATTTCGTTGGGGAAATGGTAAGGAAGGAAAATTCATTATTCGCTATTTGGGGGTCCATGTGCGGACAAAGAAAACGAACAAAGCTATTGAGTGATGCGCATGCGTTGAATATTTGGTACTTGCAACACTCACACAAAGCAGATTTATTTTACTCAGTGCTGCCAATTGAACGGTGAATAGGATGTCTCCTGTAAAATATGATTTGACATACATATTATAATTTATTAACTTCTGAAGAGATTCTCCGGAATTCAAAGCTGGGAAGGAGTTTCAAGAGTGACCTCTTTCTATCTTAAAGAGTCAATTTGATTTCTTCCATTACTAACGTATGGGTACGAAACTTGGGCATTAAATTCAGTATCAAAAGCCAAGAGTAACAATAACCAAAATGCCATTTTAGTATGCATATGTGATTGATTACTCAACAACACACAGGTTGGACACTGTATTACACTTTTGAAGACATTATTCAAAGCACTCCAGCCCATTCATCTATTTTCTATAGCAGGGTTGGCGAACCTTTTTACGTACATTATTTTTCGACTGTCTGACGTGCCGAGCAGTTTTGGCGGGGGAAAATAGTATTTAAAAATTCTATTAAAAAATGATGATGTTCCAGATACCAATCACATAACATTGCACACATAAAACAGCTTTATCCTTAGACTATAGATACATCTAGACGCCACCCGTTGCATTGCTAAATGAAGCCGCGTGCCTTGCGTTTAGTTTGTGAGCGAGCGAACGCATTCGTCTACAAATGTTCGAGACCATAGACCATTTCGCTAGTGCTCGCCCAAAGTGCTCGCACTAGACGCTCAGAATTAAAATATAATTTGCTATTTTTTTTTACGTTATATAGTATTTTTAAGCGGTCAAAATGCAACCATTAGGTAAAGATATCCATAATTTAAGTTATTTTAAAGAAACACTAGGTCACTGATATTAAAATATATAATAAAATACAAATAAATTATCACGAACATGTATCAACTTACTTATGAAACGTAATACCATCTTCTTGCTTATCAGTACGGCTACCACATTTTAAGACAAGACACAGAACCATCTTTTCTACTTAATTAACCAAAAATATTTACCACTGACTTTATGTTTAACACAAAAAATATCAATTTTAGCAACACGAGCTCGCAAGTTATCGACGCTATGTGAAGCGTTTCGCCCCAATTTGATGGCGATACTTTTGGAAACTGGCTTGTAGCTAGTAGACCTTTTATCTTACTCTAGCGCGCGTCGCAGAGATTGTAAGGGTGCCGAATACTTTCTCACTCGCACTCATGCATCGTTTTTGTTCAGGCCTTGGCTTTATCACTTTTTTCAATTATGCCATACATTTCGGTACACCAATTTTGAAACTGTCTGCCAAAATCTACTACCAGCTTCACCAAGTTTTTGTTTCTCATTTGGTGCAGTCATTTTTTGTGGGTAGAAATGAGATTATTTGTTAATATATTAATTAGTTTGGTTCTTTACGCAAAAATTGACACCAGAATTGTCGCGATCAGATGAGGCATTGGTCTCAAGCATTGTAAATCGATCAAAATTAGAGGCTCGCAGCGCGCCATCCCCCGTCGCCTGATGAACTTAGTGTGATAATATTACATGTAACGCACAACGCTTGAGGACCGACCTATGTAATTATACATTTACATTAAACGTAATGCTCATTCTTGAAGATTATTTGCCTGGTATTTTTTATACAAAGCGATCTTATAAATATTATAAATATTATAATAAATATTTTTCTCGTCAAACGCAAAATCATCTCACGTGCCATTGGTTCGCCACCACTGTTCAATATGCACCTGCGTCCCAGATATATGTAGTTCTTCGCCGTTAACAAGGTTTTCTTTTCGGTCAGCAAAGCAGTTAAACATGACTGACGTAATGAATTATAATTGCAGAGTGCTATTAAAAACTACGAGCATATACGAACACTACCATACATAATACGCGGGCATAAGTGAACATGCAATAGTTAGCGGGAACGCAGCGGTGAAGTTTCCCTGCGCGAATTTAATGCTGATTCCTAGTAAAGTTATACGCATTAGCTGGAGAGACGCCCAGGGGAGAATTAATTATTGTCGCATGACGATTTGCTTGCCCACAGTGGTAGACTACAGCTACACCATGCCATAAATATAAATAATTAATTACGTTTCCATCATACAATATGCCACTTGAAATACTAGACCGCATAAAAAGGACGAATCTATCTTGGTTAGACAGAACCAATGACATTAATATGGACGAAGCATCTGGAAAAAAATGACACTCACTTTTTTGTCGGATCTGCCGAATGGCATAATTTGTTCTAACGCCATTTACAATAAAGTTGATATTGCTTTGGTTCCCGATGCTTTTTGTCGGGTCTGCCGAATGGTTCGGTTCGAACGGGTTCGCTCAAATGAACATTGACACTAGAAACACTGTTCTAACGCCATGTATTTTGCGGCCTTTACTAAATTCGCCAGAGCGTACGGGGGGCGGGACACTCTCCACTCCCCTTGCGACTCTTCAAACTAAAGTCACTCTGATAGTTGCCATATAAATTAACATCATGCATTCGCACTTCGGTGCAAGGTTGCATCACCAGTCCCGTGCGGCTCTGCTCGGGACAAAATGAGGGCTTAAATTCTTTGATCTGGCACACGTAAGGGTTATGTTAGCCGGCCGCGTATGACGTGGCTGCATATACATAACGGGAGCGGAGGTGGGAATTTTACACACCATGTTCTAACGCCATTATAATAAAGGTGATATTGCTATAAATTCCGGATGCTTTTTGTCGGGTCTACCCACAGAAGAGATAATAAATAGAATACCGATAAGCTATATTCAATACGCCGCACGTTGAAGCAGGGTTTTTGAATGTGTGAGTGTCCTACGAAAATGAAGCACGCATTATGCACGTGCAATAGTGTGTGTAATACACCAACATTAAATGAGCGTAAATGCATAAACTGAGAGCAGTTTTTAGTATTCGACGAACAACGTATTCTTGACACGTGTGTAAGTTTAACCCGGATTCTTCCTTACTCGAGACGGTTACCTGCTATCGCCTTACCCGTTGGGTATTTCAGTTCCCATTATTTCTGAGTTCCCTGGGTCTACCGAATGGTTCGCTCAAATGAACATTGACACTAAAAACACTGTTCTAATGCCATTACAATAAAGGTCATATTGCTATAAATTCCCGATGCGTCATATCGCATAATGGAAATTGCGTGACGTCTACCTATACATGTGCGAATGTCGCTATGCTCGAATTTACTTGCTAGCTACTGTATTGAATGCGTTGTCCATTAATAATGTCATTGGATAGAACAGACAGTAAATAGAATTCCGATAGGCTATTATATTCAATACGCTACATTTTGATGCAAATTTTTGAATGTGTGAGTGTCCTGCGAAAATGAAACACGCATTATGCACGTGCAATAGTGTGTGTAATACACCAATATTGAATGAGCGTCAATGCATAAACCGAGAGCAGTTGTATGACGTATTCTTGACACGTGTGTCAGTTTATCCCAGAATATTACTTATTCGAGATCTGTTACCTGATACTCCTTACCCGTTAGGTATTTCAGTTCACATTATGACTGAGTTCCCTGATAAATGCGGTAGAAAAATCAATTTTAAAAATTATTGCCATTGGTGCCTATAGGTAACTAATTATTGTTTTCGATTGTCCTGGGATTATGATATAAATTACATTATATTCCACATTTTTTTTAATTCGATAGCTATTTCGATTGTAACACCATTATCAAGACCAAGAAAATGAACAACTTCTTGTCTACCGGTATAAATTTTGTACGTATGAAGTTGACCGTACTTCATTTTGAAAACACTTGATTTTTTATGTATATATACCATGTTCAATTCTATGTACCTCCGAGTGGAGGTTATATCAACAGATTTTCATATTTTACGATAAATGGATGTTAGCCACTTGCTCAACATAAAGTAAATACTCTGGGTCTAAAAAACCACGTGAAAACCAACATGCAAATTTTGCCAGACCTGGGATTCGAACCCGAATGCGTGATAAAAAACCACCGGAATACTTCAATTCATCAATTTCATTCATCAATTACCTACGTGGTCGCAGCCATGATTAATTCTGGATTGGAACCGTTTCCTCGTGTCAAGCCTATCAGGCACCATTAGCGAGGGGTGCAAGATTAGTAAATGCGCTCCCTAAAGACATAGACATTTTCAATGTACTTTGCATTTTGTTTTTGAAACTGTATTTTTCTGTATAAAATTGTATGTTTTTCGTTCTCAGAAATTATATTTTTCTATATTAAATTGTACTTAAGTATGTTTTGATTTTTTTTTGTTATTATATATATATATTTTCTATATTCTCTTCTTCTCTCTTGTGAGTGTAATGTTTGACTTATAATGTAAATCTCATGTTGCGTACGTCTTGAATTTAGATTTGTTATGTCCACAATGTTTTGGATTCTTAAATAAATAAATAAATATAAAATTCTGTAGGTATATATCAAATATCCAATAATAATTACAGAGCTATTATCAGATAGTTGCTACCAATCTCTATTAAATTAATGTTCTTATTGAATCTAATAAAATTGAGACATTAGTCTGCAATACTCTACGAACAAGGCGTATTTTTTATCTCAATGCTATACGGCCATCTCTATCTGGTAACACAGCTCATGATGCGAAATTTAATAGTCCACATCCGCGATTAGCTACGGTTTTTTACTTATGAAATAACCACGCAGGTGAACACCACTTTTTAGTCGCGTTAGAAGGTAATAATGGCGCAGTTTTTAGATTAATTATTCCCTAGAAATGACAATATATATGATTAGTTGAATCAGCACACGTCCGATGTCACTTATCCACAATATTTCCTCATTTCAAATTAATCAGAAAACATTTTATTACCTTTTATTTGTATTTACTATTAAATTATTACCAGTTACCACTGACGTCTTTAGACAAAATGCCGCCCCAATATTTTATATAATATTTTATATCATCCGTGCTCGTGTCCTTTCTGGTCACCAAGGACGTCTAATGGCAACGCCAGTAAACTAAACGAAACCGATGTCCTGTTTAACCTTTTACGTTAATTAATACATTTAGTTTCCAACCAGTGAGCTGATTTTTTTTAAAGGAAAGATATTTTTGTTAAGTACCCACTTTACATAGCTATTTCTATATAGATACCTATATCAAATGATTCCTCTCGATTTGCCGCCCTTCGACTAACTGCCGCCCCCAAGCGACGCTCAATCTGCCTACCCCCACGGGACGTCACTACCAGTTACAATATTCCATAATGTAAAGGACGGAGCAAACAAAGGCCCGCGGGCCGCATGCTGCCCGGCAAGTATTTCGGTGGGGCCCGCGACCTTATAAAAACATGTTGAAAATGTAAAACAGTTTCATTCTTCTCATTAAATTCATGGCTATCGACAACCTCCACCCCTCCCCTCCCTTGTGCGCGTGCCTATCATCCTCAGTAATGAGGCAATAGACAATCAAAAAGATATTGCCAGCATAATTCAACAATGCCAACGCAACACAATGAAAGTGCATATCCGGTAAATCTATACGTACCAACATAATATATAATAATATAATACAAACACTTGTTAAAATATTCCCGTAGATTCGCGCGTAAAACGTGTTTGGAAAATGCGTGAGCGTCGGATTTCCCGACGCACTCTCGGCGTGACGTAACAGCGTTCCCCGCCCCGCAAACGGTTCGTTCCCATTCAAGGATACGAGCCCCCGCGCTATCGATCGAGTTTTTCCCGCCCTTGTGCGTCCCACCTACCTACCTATACACACGGACAGGATACTACGCAGATGAAAGCGCGGGAACTACGACGTTATCTATGTTATTTTTGGCTTACGTTTTTTATGGCGCTCTTTGGTGAACTTTTCGCGCAATTTTTATTTGACATTTAACCAAATAAAGTGTAGTCGTGTGTACACATATACAGGTAAATCGCTTAAAACGATTATTTATTTATATCAACAGACAATATATATATATATATATATATATATATATGTACAACGGCAAATAATTTTCAACTATAGGCGCGACGAAATTTTGGACTTGCTGGCATTCGGAGAGCGAACGTCGAGGTGTCAATACGTCAATTTGTTTCGTGATGGCGACGGGGGTATTAATTCTTAAATCGTGTAAAGATGACTAAAAACGTTACCCATTTACTTGAAATTTACATGTCAATGAATATATTATTATTGTTACTAATAGAACAATTAACGGAACATTAAATGGACCCATGTTCGATTTATATGACAAATTATATTTCGTTCTTTTTAGCCACGATCTTTTTAGACCATGCCTCGACTAAGGTATAGCCTTAAGCAGAGAACTCTACAATATTATTTCATTCATATATTTTTTTAAATATAAATAAACATGCCCTTGCTTTTTCGTCTTTAATTTTCTTTATGGCCAGAATTAAATATTTTGTGTAGTGTTCTTGTGTTGTTCTATTGCTTAATAATTCGTGAGGCTTTTGGAGGTCAATTTCATGGTAAGTTGTCTATACAGAGTCCTGAGAGTCCATCGCTCCCTTTCTAGTATAGGGCAGTCGTTGATGACATACCACACAGTTCGAGATGTGTAGCCGTCGCATGGACAACAGTCATCGTCCCTCAATTTAAATCTTTCTAGATAGGCTCGCACCGCTCCGTGTCCTGTTAGCATCTGTGTGAGTTCGTGTGATATTTTTATGTTCCAGGTCGGTATTGCACTATCAAAGATTATTGACAAAATATTTTTTATGGAGAATATTTTATAGGATTTACTTGCTTATGTTGAAATTAGACTGTCCCGCTACTAACTAGATAAAACCGTTTTTATTCTATATTATTTTTAACACTACAACAGACCACGAGGCCCTATGTCAGTAGTGTATTTAGTAATAATATAAGAGACAAAATCAGAAACACCCAGGCTTTGAGAAAATAGAAGAGAAATAAATATATTGTGACCTCACATCACTCGGTGCCCCCCAATAAAAGGCCAGAGTCATATTTTATAAAAAATGTTTCCAGATGAAATTTAGGAATTTCAGTAAATTGAAAATATGCATAAAAATCAAGGATTTTACTTACCGAAACTAGATTATTATCCTTCAGAGCGAGCTATTCTATAATCTCACAACTTTCTTCGCAAAAATCACGCAAAAGTGACATTTAAGTAATCCATATCAAATATGAATAAATATAGGTACTACAAACGCGGCAACACTGAAACACTGTAGTTTCAAATTGGAAGACGGCAAGAAATTAACCAAATAATATTATATAAGAAACATAAACGTACAAGCCAATACAGATGTATTGTTCTTTTTTTAAAACAACATTAATTATTATAACATATTACCAGTGTATACTTCGGAGCTACGGGATGCTGGTTTAACCTGGAACGAAGCAAGAAGACTGGCGAGCGACACGGATTCTTGGAGGCGCCGCGTGGTGTCCATATGCTCCAATTAAGGGGCGGATATGGCCGAAGAAGACCAGTGTAATATTCTCATGTTTTATAAAAGAATTCTCTTAAACGAAATACTATAAAACATGTAATTAAACATCTTTATAAAAGATCGTTGATACTCTAATGCCTGGTCCACACCGGCAACAAGTCGCGCGACAATTCGTTAAATTTTACGATAATTATCATAATTGCTTAAGAAATTTTACGATAATTATCATGCTTATCGTAAAATATAACGAGTTGTCGCGCCACTTGTTTTCGGTGTGGACCCGGCATAATATCGGATTTAAAATTGTACATTAAAAATATAAACTAAACTCATTAGGTATTAGGTCCCACATCGATAAAGAAATGTCTCCAAAGAGGCACACACACTTTGCATGTTTGGGAAAAGCAGGTCTAATGTAATGGTAATATCAATTTGTTTGTATAAAAGTAGACGCTTTCACATAGTATATTATTATAGTGTTGCTATTTTTGTTTACCAAAGCGATATCGCATATTTATATCAATTACTCGGCCAAACTTTAGCTGAACGGTATATAGTCTTTTCGTCTAATGTTGATTGATGAAGTCGGAAATCGGTTTTCGTCCTCAGTGGCATTTACCTACCTACCTACCGACCAAATGCTCAGTGACCTTGCAATAGAACATGCTACTTCCGTTTCCCGATCGCTTCTTACCTATCGACTTGGTATATCTACAAATCGCAGGGCAAACGAAATGTCGAAATAACATTATTACATAAATGTCTCAAAGACAAAAGTGATGACTGCTTTTCGAACCCTGCGATTATCTGTATTAATGGCACCCAACTCGAGCAAGTCAGCAGCTACGTCTATCTCAGACAGCAGGTGCCCATAGACGGAAGCATGCACGATGAAATTGCTCGCAGAACAAAGCTGGGATGGAGTGCTTTCGGACGTCTGAATAGTATCAGCGAGGCATGGAGAGGTGTATGTTGGGCATCACGCGAAAGGACCGTAAGAGAAAAGAATGGGTTAGGAAGCAGACAGGAGTACGCGATGTAATAGACGTTGCCAAACAGCTGAAATGGAGATGGGCAGGGCACATTGCATCGCATTTTTATTAATAGTAGAGTACCTATACGTTTTACAACTTTGCACTTTTTTGGAATTTTTACTACACTGATACGCCTCTTTGCCTGATTACCTCGCATAAAATTAGATCAAATGATATTCACTTTTATGTAGTAATAAGAAAATAAATGGATAATATATGTAAAAAAAATTTTTAGAAGATTTTTAATATTACATCATTTTCATCCTAGAGCCGGAGTTCAAAGTTAAGAAGCATTTTATACCGTTTTAGCACGTCATTGGATGGGTTTTACACATAGTAAGTATACCTACAATAAAGACAGGTGATATTATTTTATTATGTCTACCTTCTTCTATCGCAACTGCTGAGAGCTGATCACCTGAGTTATTTAATTAGTAGGTGTGTGGTGATGTCACTTGTACACCTTTGGTCGTCAGCCCTTCGATAAAAATAATATAAATGAGCCTTGACATAGTGATAATTAATATTGCTGTTCTAGTATCCCTCCCCTAGCCTGTCCCCATCACGTCACACTGCACTCAATAGCCATAATTAAGTATAACAACAAATATTACCGCACCTACTCTAGTGTTGCTAGAGTACCTACATACGCGCGATTTTCCGACTCATTGCTATTTATACTAGAACAAAGGGCCGACCATTCTTTGTGGTAACCCTACGGTAAATTTTTAACCATTATGTGCAGTGGCGGAAAACTTTTACTCGGGCGCTTGTCAAAAAATATGCAAATAATAATGTAGAATTTTTACAAAGAAAGATTTCTTTATTGGAAATCTAACAAACCTAAATCCTAGTTTTTTTTAACTAACATCTTTCATTTTGCAGATGAGTGGTTTTATCTATTAACTCGATCCACAAACACCTACGCTATCTGAGCTATTCAAATGACTTCAAGTTTTAGACTTTTAATGTATGATGACGGTGCACTTTTAATAATTATTAATATAATTACTTTTCTTCAATTAATAGATTTAACATTTGTTTAAAAATAGTAAGTAATATTACCAAGTGCATGGACATAAAAACTAAAATTTCGTATACTCCTGACGCTATTTAAAAATCAAATTAGTAATTGCAATACCTTGATTTAAATTACAAATATCGTTGCCATTATTTGTCGATTAAATTTTAAACAACTCAGATAGTTATTATGAATTATTCACAAGGACAAAAGGATAGATAGGTATATTAATTCAATTTCATGTTAATGTAATAGAGAATTAAACCAGAAACTGAAAGATGCGACGTTATCTCATACCAGTGGCGAAAGGTGGTAGGCTGTTAAGACCATGGCCCCCACAAGAGGGAGGGTCTGACAGGGCTCTAACCTAGGGGCCCGGGTTCAGGGGGGCCCGGCGTGGCTGGTCAATCAGATATGTGAAATAAACACACTTCACAAATGTGATCATCACACACTCTAATAGTAAAAAAGTCGTCTGCGGCACTTTAACACGAAGGGGTTGTTAACATTTAAGAAATGAGGTTGTAAAATGCAATTTTTGATTATTTTTTACACTACTCGACAACTCCATAATTCAAGTAGGTAGATGTATTAAAACTCCACTAAATCGCTAAAAATAAACTGAAAGCCCTTACTTTTACCTCTTACACAATTTTGTTGTGCATCACACATGCTATTAAACTTAGCGATAGGTAGGGGGCCCGCCAAAGATCCTGGCCGGGGGGCCCGCTTTAGGATGTGGGGGCCATGGTTAAGACCCTCCAAAATTAGTGCACACAAACTTTGTCAGTCATACGTATTTGTTTTCATTGAAATAAGACTACAATTTACAGATGGTTAGTTTTTAAAATTCAATTAAACCCTTCGAAAACCAAGCCATAATTCACATTTTTTTTTATTTGACCAGTTTTCCCACCTCTACTATATGGTAAGAACACAAAACAAAACTTTTTGGCTCGTATGCCAATGTTTGAAGCCGCTGGCTTACACCATTTTGCGCAAATTCCATGTCACGCAGGTGGCTTAGAAAATTATGTAAGCAATTGACTAATAAGGCGTGTCCACTATGTTTTTGCCAAACTCCATCACACCCCTGGGGAAATGTGCCATAATAATAATGTAGCGGGAAATTCAGAATGGATCGAACACTATATTTCGAATGGCAACTTGACGTGCCTACGTCAAATTCGTGAGAAACATGAAATATTAATAAATAAAAAAATGGTTTAGGTAGGTAGGTACGTACAGGGCTGTTTCAAGAAAATTCGTAGGCCTAGGCACTTATTTTTAGATGCCTCGATCAGAAATTTTAACTGTAAAATTTTCAGCATATTATGGAAGATCTCAAATGGTGTTTATTAGAGCCTACCAGCGCATCTATTCTATACACAATACTGCTTTCGTCCGCTATCTAGGGTAGGAAAATATCCAAGTATTAGCACTTATTGTAACAATTACAATAAGTTAGTTGTAATTGCTGCAATAAGTGCTATGTTTTAACAGCACCTCTCATGGCTGTGATAAATTTTAGAGTGAGATAGACAGTTTTAACAGTTGAGACGGATAACTTATTGTAATTGTTACAATAAGTGTTAATATTTCGATACTTTCCTACCCTAGTTAGCTGCCGTAAAGGCCGAAAGCAGTCTTCTGTATAGAATAGATGCTGGATGCACACAATTGAGGGTTTTCTGGTCCGGATCCCCCACCCCCCGGAAACGGTTAATATAAAAATGATTTAAGAAAAAATATAATAAGTATTCCTTCTTATTATTCGTCGTCAGTACCTCATGACTGAGGATCGTGACCCAGATGATTTGGCTATCGAACAGCCTTCTGAATGGGTTGATCCTACTCCTCTCTGAGTTGTACAAATAAATACAAAAATAAATTGGTACAACCATCCGCAGCATGCAATAGTTGCAATTAACATTCCGATGTGATAATGCATTTTTTTAAAAAAAAGAGAACGCGAACGATACAAACGGACACTAATGATACAAATATTTTTTTATGAACGTTAAACCACGTGCATTCGATAAGAGGATGCGACAGCTCGCAATAACTCGTAGAAAACCCTTAGTTATGCCTGCAGGTCAGCTGTTTATCATTAAACTTTAAAAAGTAAAAGAGTGCGGAATGTCTGAGTATGGGGAATGTATCCGGAAAATTGCGTAAGCTTAATTTAATGTGGAAGTCTGTGGCACCTGCTAGATTTTGTGGTTCTTGTCTGTTTACTATTTATGTTGGGTTGAGTTAGGTTAGGTTAGGTTTTCATTGTTGAATTCATAAATTTTGCCAAAACCGGCCATGAAAATTGGCGCGGTTCCCGCTTGGCTTTTGGATTTTGTTATCCCCACCCCTCCCCGACATCTTAAAAATAAATAAAACAATTTATAGATATTTTGAGATTTCGAGATGGACCCCCAAGAAAAATTCTGTGTTCGCGCCCGCTTATGCTAGTTCTGCATCACTTAGTTTGCTCTAGAAAAACAGTGAGGAAATTTTCAAACTTCTACCAAAAAACTCAAAACCGGTCCGAAAACTTAAACTTCATAATAAACAAAGAAGACGTATCCAGTTAGCTTCCAGCGAATTCCACGCAACATTGCGCATGTGCGGACGGTGCCCTTGTCCGTAACGATTCGGAAGAATCCTTCAACCCATCAACAACAAACTACAGCGGCACACAGAAGCACGTGCTTTGGGCCAAAACAACGAAACAAAAACTCAGAGATGTAGTGGATATCAAAAAAGTTCCAGAAAATTATTTAATTGTTTTAAGATTTTTAGAATGAATTCTAAGGCTATACCTCAGTTGAGGCATGGTCTAAAAAGATCGTGGCTAGGCGATGCGCGGATTGCAGGTCGCGGGTGCAAATGACGCATGCCGAACGAAATATAATTTGTCATATAAATCCAACATGCGTCCATTTAATGTTCCGTTTATTGTTCTATCAGTAACAATAATAATATATTCTTTGACATGTTTTCTTTTTCAAGTAAATGGGTAACGTTTATAGTCATCTTTACACGATTTAAGAATTAATACCCCCGTCGCCATCACGAAACAAATCGACGTATTCACACCTCGACGTTCGGTCTCCGATTGCCAGCGAGTCCAAAATTTCGTCGCGCCTATACTTGAAAATTATTAGCCGTTTCACTGAAGTATCGTCTTAAGCATGTGGCAGTAGCGAGGGGTGGAGGTAGGCTGTCAAGATTCGACATAAATAGTATACACTAACTAAACTTTGTCAGTCATACTTATATTACATGTTTTCATTGATTTTTTATAAAACTTGCAGCCTAAATCAAGCCATAATCGATAACAAATATTATTCTACCTATAAAATATATACAATTATGTATGGTTTGATTGCATAATTCTAAATATTTTATAGATAAACGAATATTTTTTTTACACACTTACCTACATAATTTTGAAAACACTTAAACACGTAAATATAATATTATAAGAAATAGAAAAAATCTTTTTGAAAAAAGTAAGAAATCGAACCTGCAACTCTCGGGTTTCGCGCCCATCGCGACCACTATGCTAAAGGCGCCATATTTAATTGCGACCGAGAGATGCAGGTTCGATTCCTGCGTTCTTACTTCTTTCAAAAAGATTTTTTCTATTGGTTATAACATATTTTCTCAGAAGTTTTTTCAATATTGTGTAGGTATGTACAATAATATTTAGAATGTTACATTCTTACATCTTGTGAATTATTCGTTGAATAAAAAATAGTTACCTACTTAATTAAAGAATGTTTTTTTTATATTATCTACTTTGGCTTGGATTGGGCAGGTTTAATTTTAATTGAATTTAAAAAAAACTAACAAACACTATCTACACATTGTAGCAATTGAATCAATTAAAACAAACACGTTTGACTGACGAAGTTTAATGTGCACTATTTATCTCGGATCTTAAGAGCCTACCTCCATCCTTCGCAACTGACATATGGTCAGTAAAGGTTCGGATAAAGCACTTGGAAGAACAAAGAATATAGATTTACCCATAATCATTTAATCGCTTGTTTACGCATTTTTACGTCACATTAATGATTGTGTTTGATTTTTTAAAATTATATTCGATCGTAGATCATACATGGACCAGTGGAGATTGTATTAACAGATTTGTTTTTTTACGAGAAATAGATGTTAGACACTTTCTCAACCTATTAGGGTTATCACTTATCACATATTGACGAACAACATGTGAATTTTTGCCAGACTGACACGTAGGTACATCTGTAAACTGAAATCTTATTTCAATGGTAAAAAAACGTATGACTGACAAAGTTTAATGTGCACTATTTATAGCGGATCTTAACAGCCTACCTCCACCCTTCGTTACAGATGTACGCCTTCATTCTGTGTGGAATATTAAAAAAAAATATTACTGTATGTTTAAAGATGGAATTTGCATAATATGTAGTTGCTGAAGCACAAAAAAATAGTTAATGATAATATTTATTTGCAAACTGTCAGTCTGTCATAGGCATATTGCAAAAGGTGCACGCCATAGACAAGAGACCCGTTTTAATAATAGTTTACGTAGAGGAAAAAAACGAAACAAAAAAAGAAAATTGCCATGCAGGCCGCCTCGCACACTCGCGTCAATAAACTTTGAAACAGGAACAACTACAGAAAAGGGCGCGCAAAACAGCTATTCATAATATACCGTTGTGAAGTGAAGTCGTTCTCATTCTGAATCCATCTAATTTTCTAAATTTCCCTGCTCTGAGGTTAGCTTCAGACAGTAATAATTATAATAAATAATAACACGCACACGCATGGAAACCAGCGTAGAATATTATTTAAAGATAATCAGAGGAACGCAGCAATTTAAGGCTAACTTCAGCTGAGGCATGACTAAAACTCTAAATCTAAAAAGATCGTGACTACGCAACGCGCAGATTGTGCAAACGACGCGTGACTAACAAAACATAATTTGTCATAAAAATTCAACATGCATCCATTTAATGTTATGTTTATTGTTATATTAGTAATGATAATAATAATATATTCATTGACATGTTTTCTTTTTCGAGTAAATGCGTAATGTTTTTTAGTCATCTTTACACGATTTAAGAATATATTTCTCCGACGCCATCACAAAACAAATTGACGTGGTCACAGCTCGACTATCGCTCTCCGATTGGCAACGAGTGCGAAATTACGTCCGACCTATTGTTGAAAATTATTTGCCGTTTCACTGATGTTATGCTCTTAATTAAGGGTTAGCGAGAATGATTATTATAAAAACAAAATAGCATAATAGCTTCTATACACATGCAAGGATTTACTATTACTGGCAGCAAGAGTGCGTATTTTAAACTATCGTGACAATAAATAACTGTAAAGGTAAAAGTGCTGACTGTTTATTCAATCTCATTCTTCAAGAGTAAGAGAGACGCGACGCAGGTAGTGAAAATCGGTTAACCTCAAAATGAGTATAGTTCGTTTTTCTGCCGGCAGGTTCGCCACTATCGTTCTATTGCAGGCGCAGATCGAAAAAAAACCCTACTGTCGCATGAAAATTTAGAAGCTTCCAAACTTTTTTTATTTATGCATGCAAGCTTGCAACTGCAGGATAATACATGTTTACCAATGCATTTTCTTGTTATGGTCGCGATAATACTTACTGTCAACAGTAAATCTATGCAAGTGTAAACGGGGTATAACATGTTCAAGAAATATCACGTAACTTCTGCAAGATTCTAATAAATGAAAAAGCTACTTTGCCAGTAGATAGGCGTTTACACAATAATTACTGTCCATTTTTTATCCCTCACTCTTATGAAAGAGTATTTCTAATTAGACAAATAGCAAGGAAATTTGTACGTATGCAGTTGGCCGTGTAGCATTGATATCAAATGCATGTCTGAATAAAACATTTAAAAATACGTAATAAAAATCACCGGAATACAATGGAAAGACAGAAGAAAATTCGATAGTAGTCGTATCATATTCGTAGGGTTTCGTGAAGCGAAATAGTTTGAAACCACTGCCCTAGAGTCCTAGCATATCAGCAGTTAGTAACTAAAGCTCTTATCTCCGTAACTCTGTACTAAGTTTGCAATAAGCTCTCAAGAGATATAAAGATAACACTTGGAAGCAATTTCATAGGGAGAGAGATAATATTCCAATACGGATACACTGTATGTACCTATACTTTGCGAAAGATTAGTGATAATCCATGCTGTTATCGATTTCCAAATTCTGTTTAAAAGTTAAAATGTAAACTTTGAAGATGTAAAAATACGTGTTACCTCCACACGCGGCAGAAGTGTAACTTAGTAATGACCATTACGATGTAAATTCAGCTGATACAAGATACAAGTATTCATAATATTAATACTATCGAATGTACTTGATGGAATTTGAATTTAGTTTCTAATGGATTTAAGTTTTGTACTATTCCATTTGGTTGTTTTTTTTGCGATCCGATCTTCAGGCACTGTGTACACTCACCAAAAACAAATAAACACTGACAACGAATACTACTAACTCTAACTTATATAACAATACAATAAAATAGGTAAAAACTCCATTATCTACCTATCAAGTCAAGGGATACAATAAAAATATAGGTATAACAACCAAATTATGATAAGTTGAAGTGTTTGACCCCTATCTCATCAATAATAATACACTCGATAAGCATATTATAATAAATCGTCAAAACCTAATAATAGATCATTAGTAATTATATAAACAATAAAAATACTAATACATAATACCATATTCAAGAGGTGTAAAATCGTCTATTCTGGGAACAATGGTAACGTATCTATTGTGCATTAATGGAGTTAACTGTTAACTATTGAGATATATCTATGATATCAGTCTTTAAAAGTTATTAGTTAAACAATTAATATTCAATAATATTCTTAAAATGTATAAAATTATAAAAATGTTTTCCAATTTTCGGTTTTCAATCGCTGATTGTTTTGGTGTCATCTCTTTCATTTACTCGCTAAACGTCTCGCTATCTCATTCTAAAAAACATGCATTTACGCACACGCAAACAATCGTGAACACACTATCAACCTATTAAAATATATTTAAAAATACATATTGTATTCTGCTGGCTTGTTCCTAAAATGTATGCCGTATCGGCTACCGTTTCTCTGTAACAATTACGAAATTATTATAAACAAGTTATAATGAAAGAGATACAAATATATCTCCCGCTGCTCTCGTGGAGGTTACAAAACAAAAACGGCGCATATTATTATCGCTTGATATGCAGCAGTGTGCTAGGACTTATCGATTTGTTTTCGTTGCGACTCTTTCTGGCACAGGCGGCGTTTGTATCGCGCCGACTCTCTCACACACCGGTCCAACACAAAGATGTCGCCATCTCACTTTTAAAAACGAGATTTTTCACTGTTTACGAAATAACAGTAAATTCACAAAATAAATATAAATCTATACCTACAAAACAATGATAACTACAGAATCGTTTGAAACATGAAACATCGCATTAACTTTACTTCACACAGGATGGGTTGAATTATTTTATTAGTTGTATTTACTGGATTTCCTCCATTGTTTACATTGAAAGTAAAGAACAATTTCATATTTTGCACAACACAGTTGTGTAAATAATTCGACCATGTTTAGAATTGGATGATTGGAATTGCACAACATCCTACATTGTGTAAATCAAAATGGGTTTATTGTTTTATACAGGAAGTTTAAAATGCGTATTTTCGTTGAGAATCCTTGAACAATATTGAGTTGTTTTGGTTGTGTCTCTTTCACACTCGCACATGTTTCTCGCTATGTTTACCTTCTCTTTGTCTGCTTCGAATTGAGTCAACAGAACTAGTGCTATCTCTTTTTAACATACGTGTCAGCAGAACTTACTACAGTGTGATCAAAATAAACAAGTAAATTATATATTTATTTAAACAAGTTAATATACATACAGTATATTATGAAAAATCAGTGTACAGTGGCACCATAGGAGCTGCAATGCTACCAAACAATACCAGCACACTGCACGACGCTTTTATAGTGCCACTGTACATTGATTTACATATTATGCATAATGACAATCGCACAATCGGCCCAGAGGGTTTGGGTTGTGAAAGTGATGGTAATTTTCAAATTAACCATGAAAAATTCCGCGTGACTTCGTCGTATCACGATTCGTATAACACCATTCACAGCCTGTCACGAGAGTGAGAAAAAGAGTATAATATGAATCCTGGCACTTTCAACTAAAGCATAGGATCACCTTATTGTCACGCAGTTGGAGTAGATTCTTTGCACTGGAAGAAAATAGTTTCACCATTAGTGCATACTTGAAGTTAAAAATAATTGCCATACATAATAATTAACTAAGAAATCCATCAGTAAGATATTCAGCAGTTAGAGCTTATAGCAAAATAGTTCAGAATGGAGATTGAAGAGAAAAAAGGTAACTCCGGTAGCGATGAACTCTGATCACTATCAGAGTAACTAAGTCCAAAGACATTATGAAGAAGTGGGGAAACCGATACTAAGTCATACTGCGAATGTGGCAATTGCAGAACATGTTGCCTATCACGAGTGTGACGACAGAATAAGATCAAATCAAAAATGAAGAAGCGTTGTTGGATTTGGCTCCCTATATTTTTTGTATAAATATCGTTAATACTGTTATACTTTTCTTCGTTTTCTCTCCCGTATAATTTATAAACTTCACAAAATTCTAATTAATTCGAATTAAAAATGAGAATAGAGATCAATTTGTTATACAAAGTTTCTTTCAGGTTAATCAACTAATGATACTAGAATTAATAGTGCGTTGTGTAATTATGTAAAATCGTTAAAGTAAAAAAATAATGCTTGCGTAACGATTCACGATTTCTGAACCACCCAGCACATCTGCCACTTGCACATGATGTATCGATTTGTTTTGGTGCCATCTCTCTCTGGCGCATGCGGCAGGCACATAAGACCTTCTCGCTAACACGAGTTGAATTGAAATATTTATTGTGAATTTGATAAGATCGTCCGACTCTTTCAAACCTTACCAGAACTGCATCGGTCTGACTCTTTCCCTCACAGCAGGAAGCGTTTTCCTTGAAATGTGTTTATGGTTCTGAATTTTAAGAAGTTAGTGAGTTTTCCTTGGGAATTTATAGAAATTGTTAAAAGTGTGCTAAAGGCTTCTAACGATTAACATATTAATGTTGGCCATAAACGTTGTGATGTCTATCCAATTTTAATTTATTATTAATTGAATGGTTATCAATCGGATAAGTAGAATGGTGTCAGATTCTTGTAGCAGTGTAGGCGACTTATTTAGGTGTAGAGTCGTTACTTAAGGTGCATCTCACGGTGATTGTCGCCTTCTGTCACGGGCTGCCTGCCGCTACGGGGGAAAAGTGTGTAATGTCGTTGTTCTGTGTGTTTAAAATGTCATCAAACTGATGCTCCCACCCCGTAACACACTTTGAACCTTTCAACGAACTAAACGAACATTTTTAACCAATAGGAAATGCCAATATAAATGGCGTATTTCAAAAAAATACTACCTTATTCTCAGGTCAATAATTATTATAAAACAATCATTATTCGTAGGATGTTTATCATATTTGCATGGTCAAAGACAGCTTATAATCAGTATTTTTAGAATTATCTTCAAATGAATCAAATGTGCAGATTTTTTGAATAATAAAATGCCTAATTCTTGTCAAATTTGAGATCACAGAGATTATAAAATATAATTTTTATCGTAAATATTTCACTATATAATGTTAACATTAATTGTACTAATGGTTTTATAAATGCGTTTAAAAATTACTAAATCTAAAAAATCTTAACACCACTGCACATGGATGAACTGAAATATGACTATACTATAAAATCTAAAACATTAGATCGAGAGGTTTAAAAGAATATTATTTTATGTAAGTAATAAAAATACTTTATGCAGTCATCAAATGTTTCAAATAAATATAAAGGATAATAAGGCTTCAAAATTATATAAATAGATTATCTACAACGTTTAAGGAATGTCCAGGATTATGCGCAGAAAATACCATAAAATCTTCAATTGACCTACGTGGTGCACGTGGGCCCTAACAATAAAAATATGGATCTTCTTTTTTCTTTAAAATCGATCCCCTAAATTATTTTTCTGTGGCTATGGCTAATAACAAGATAGCTGGTAGGAGTGGTAGGTATTGGTAAACCGTTCAACAGTGACACCATGGGTACGATGAAAGCTATTTTCAGCTGTATATAGTATTGTTTGCTAGTATTGGAAAATGCATTGTAGCAACATTTCAATACACTTGCAAATCGCCGATAGTGCCACTTTAGATTGATAGAACGACACATATAATATACTAAATTATAGCTGTAGGATGTCAGTATATTTATAAATTTAATAATGGTACCTATATGGTTTACTGTTTTACATACCTACGTACAAAATGATCTAAATTATATTGTTAAATTGATTTTTAATATGTTTTAAGGTTAATAATACGCAACCCTCCCATAAGCGCGGTTCAATTAATAAAAATTAAATTTATAATATTTATTTATTTATAATATCCGATTCTTTGGGCACCTTTTCCACAATGGCAATAAATAAACACACGGCCTTTTGGTAACATCGTAGACAGGACCTTTGGAAGGCATTTAAAGGCACCCCTCGCATCCCATCGAACCAGTTTTCGGGGCGAAATAATAATTCACGTTGTTAAATCAAAACCTGCGCGGTCGGGGGATGAAAAATATCCAGGTAAAATCCCACCAGCATACTCGACAACAGCTGCTTGAATCTGGAATACCTTTGTTGTTCATTGAGCGTTTCGATAGATACCTATTGGAAAACGTAAACAATGTTTTAATAGACAGGTGAACTAAAACACCAACTACCCACCTACTCACCGAGTCAGTGAAAATGGATTCATGTTTATTTTCTGAGTAAAAAATATATACTTAATATCGTCACCGTTCTGGCAGAAGACACTAATTCGAAAAAATTACATACTAAGTTAGTTATACCAAAATGTTCCTTATTTCAAACTTTACCGCCTGGAAACCTTCTTAATAAATAAACAGTCTTTATTTTAAAGTCATCCTTTTTACGATTACTTAATAAACTCACATGATAGACCATTTCAAACATTTTAACAACTTCAAAGTCAAATTACTCAAAACTAGTATTCTCCAGTTAGTGTGTTCTGCCAGAACAGACGATATAATATGTTTGAATAGATGCTGTTATGCATTTTTGAGAAATATTTTACACTCAATTTATGAAAAATACGAATCTTTTAAGATTTTTGTAAAATTTAATAATTTTATTATTGTATGATTCTTAGACTATATTAAGATTGTATGGTTGGTTTTATCTGTTTCGAGTCCCCGTTTTAAATATAGCATCGTCTGCGTCAAAGAAAATCACACATGCACAACGTCAGCTGAATGCAGAACTATTCTAACTCACATTTGAAATATTTTGCAGAAGAGTTTTTTGAAACAGCCTACTTCAGTTATTTATTATTTATATGGACAAGTGTATGCACCATTTTTTTCATCAATAATCCTACTAAAATATGATGCATTCATTTATCCATAAAGATAATAAATAATTTCAGTAAGTTGTTTCAAAAACACCCTCAAAAATTTCAAATGTAAGTTAGAATAGTTCTGCATTCAGCTGACGACATCGACAATTGTAGAGACACAGTCCATGGTGTGCCTTGGCTCCTCGAGTCGTGATTTGAAAGTAATCTATGGATTTTTCGACGAATATATTGCTTCATAGAACTCTTGCTGGACCTTAATACCCGAGATCATTCCCTGGGTCTCTCTGGAGTCTAGCCTCTTTATTATGTTTCTTTGTCTTCTGTCTATCTGCAATTGGAGACTATAATATTCTGGTATTTTGGTATTTAGACCGCTGATTGTACAATTTGTTACGGATCGATGTATCATACAACTCAATCGTGTATGCAATTAACTAATTTGATGATTCTTAAATTATAGTGAACTGTGAACTGTCATAGTAGAAAATGTGGAGTACTCTTGTAATGAACTAACTCTAATAAGTCATTATATAATAGGTTTTTTTGCTTCAATTTCATACTTTAAATATGGGAACCGGACAAAACAGAACATGAAAAAACAGAACAGCCAGGAGAAAAATAAAACTTTCATTTTTGTCGTAGGTACCTAGAGTTTATAAACGCAATATATATTATAATCACTGCATGTACCTATTCGGTGTAAAACCCTCAATTTATCTGCTTGGTTTTGATAATCATGCACAACTCCACAAAATATTAACCTCATTATTTCGTTGCACCTAGTCACCCAAGCATTTTGAACATATTAGATTAATTAAGACGAGATATACCTAACTTGACGGCAACACTGACTTGAGTCCCGTTTAATTGAGGCTTTCCAGCAATTAGGAATGCAGAAAATATATAACTCGATTTGTTTACGGCGTATTGAAAATCTGTGTTATTAAAACTCTATACAACATAATATCGACTGTGTTTAGGAAAAAGGGCGTAACCCTCGATTTTTCGAAAAGTGCTTTTATTAAATATTAACAATGTATACAACTAAATACACGTTCTGTAACAAGGAAGTAAGCCGCAAATGCCGATTTATTATCTAAAATCAGGTTTTCATTGAGCTTTAATTAAGTTTTATTAAGGAAAAGAGCGTTTACCCTCAATTTTAATGATTTTTCTGTAATAACTTCTTTAATTATTAGTAGATCGATAAGATATTACACCAAATATCAATCATCATGCACCCAATGTCTGTGCCTATTTTTTTTATTAACATTAAACCAAAATCATTCAAAAAACGTTTTTTGCCTCTCCAGTAAAATTTGTTCTGTGTGGGTTACGCCCTTTTTCCTCAACAAGGTCGTGCAAGATGCGACAATTTCAATATTACATATTGTTATATTTTCCCCGAAATGTCATAGTTCTATTTACCGCTGTTCTGTTTTATCACCGTTATATTTCTTCATGTTATGTTTATTCATGGAACCATTTAAAGTTTGCTATCAATATAATACACTAAGTAAGACTGTTTTGATAATATTCATAAATGTTTATGTTATAAATACCATAAATTATTAATTAAAATCAAATTGAGTAGCAAGTTCATTAAAAATTAAATAAGGCGGCAACACCCCCACCGTTTGATTGGCTGCAATAACCTGTTGATTGCAACTATGGCAAATCGCTCTCGCAATTATGGAGGTATAACATTTATAACACTTACGCAGGTATTCTGTGGCATAGGCATAATTACTATTTCCTCGTAGAAACAAAGAACGCATTGCTGCAACGTTATAATAGGCGTGTTGCCGGCTTGGCAAGATATTATAGTGATCAGGGTTTTAATTTAAAACTTCGCATGTAGGAAATGTCTAGAAATGGGACACCATTTTAGGGAATACTATTGCCAATACTTACGTCAATATCATAGCCCGTGTCTATTAATAGTATTGTAAGGCATAAAGCCCACCAACGCGGCGCTCGGTGCGCTCTCTACGAAGTAGGCCCCCTCCCACCCGCGCATTACCCTTCACCAATGTGCGCTCTCTACGAAGTAGGCCCCCTCCCACCCGCGCATTACCCTTCACCAATGTGCGCTCTCTACGAAGTAGGCCCCCTCCCACCCGCGCATTACCCTTCACCTATGTAATAAGGGGCTCAAGGAGCACAAAATAATTATTATTATTAGCGTCTCTCATAACAAAGCAATAAAAATATTATTAAATTTCTCGGGGCTTGTAATTAATATTCACGATGACATCATTATACCAGCGAAATATCGGCACGCAATAACTAAACAAAGAGTTCACTGTTATTAAATAATGGCTTCTCGCCCGTCTATCGACGACGCTGCCAGAAGCGTAATTTCGTTTGCTGTGTTCAATGAATGGACTACGTTGTATTTTCGTTAATTCGTATCGCTGAGAAGCCAAAAAACGATGAATCATGGGGCAGGCGGGCGCAATGCGTCGTCAAATCCAGTGTGCGCTGGCGTATTTGATTACGTTGTATTTTCGATGATTTACACGCCACTTTTTTCGCCACGCGAAATTTTGCGCGAGAGCCCCGCCCCACTCGCTCCGTTAAGTGGGTTTTACGCCTAATGAAACACACTGAAAATATAATGTACACTAACAGTTTTGTGAAGCACCTAATTGTGACTTATCTAACAAAATAAAGTTTTTTTTTCAGTAAAACTACTTAGCATACTTGCACTTGCTAATAATTTAATGAACTACTCAACGAATCATTCACTATTAGGAGTGATCCGTGACGTCAGTTAGTAATTGAGGCATTTAATTGATACCTACCTTGATTTAATATACAAAAACCTATAGCCAACTTTATCAACGAAATTTAATAAGCATTTCATATAAGAACTACTAGTTAAATGAGTCGTAATTAAGTAGGATGCCCGTAGCTTAACTGGAAAAGCTATGGCCTCCACAAGGGGGGGGGGGGCTGACAGGGCTCTAGCCTGGGGGCCCTGCCTTAAGGGGGACCCGACCTGGCGAATTGACCAGACAAGTGAGAAAACACACATCACAAAATTGCACTAATTGTAAAAAAATGATTGAGAGTTAGAGAGGATGAGACTGCTATTTCACTTAATTATAATTTTTAATTATGCGGTTGTGCGATGCAATTTTTTTTGATTATCGTGTGTCAATATTCGATAACTCCATAATTCAAGTGGGTGCATTAAAAATTATTAAAATACCCTAATTTTTACCTCGAACACTATTTGGAATAATATACAACTGTAGATAGTCACACTGCCTTTAACTTTAGTGATAGGTAGGGGGGCCCGCCAAATATTCTAGCCTGGGGGCCATGGGAAAAGCACACTGGCGTAAATCTAGTGGTTACAAGTCCCGTTAGGGATATTTTACAAGTGGGTATATGCATGAGATGTTTTCAAATTATGTAATTATAAGTATTAAAAGTAAAAAGTAGCATTATTTATTTTAAATACCTACATAACTATGGAAAAAATACAGAACATACATTTTAGAATTAATACAATAGAAAAAAAAATTCTTGACCCACGTGGAATAAAATATACATTTTCTGCTCGCAGAGCAAGTGCTCTGGCCATTGAAATATCAACATAAGATTGCTAAGTGCTAAAGCTCAGTCGAAATCACTCGAAAACTCAACATGAAACGAGAAGTGAGATTAGTTAATCTAGCAGCTAGCTGTATCTAGCTTGATTCCAAGTTATAAGAAACTGTGTGGTGAATAACAAGCTTTCCGATCCCACTAATTTGTAATTATTTTTATGGCGATGTGAAAATTGTTTTATACACTAAGGGCGCCGTGTAACAAAAAGGTTTGATAACCACTGTTATATTGATTATTAAATATTTTTTATCTGATACTCGACTCGTATTAGCAATTAGTCAGCAAAGTGGTTTCTTGTGCTCTGTCCATACTAGACGAAGAAAGGAATAAGAAATTCCTCTGATAGCCTGATAATAATGGAAACAGATAAATGAAACCTATGCATTGTTTTCCAAAATACATACGCTATACCTGGTCATTTTGGACTGAATTTCCTTGCGGTAGATTAGCACATGTAACACCTGGGTTAAACACATGCTATGGTCATGGATAGTAGGATATATAAGTACACAAATTCCGTACAGAAAAACATTCATAATTCTTGCAATGTTTCCTTATAGTCGTATATAAATTAGCTAAGTAGAGATACATAAATATTGTAGATAGCTAATTTATATAAGACGACTATAAGGAAACATTGCATAAATTATGAATGTTTTTCTTCTTATGGACATACCCATATAATATTATATATTATATTATGTACTTAGGCACTTAATCCTAGAATTTAGATACGTACTTGACAATAATATGTTTAAAGATTTTGATTATGTAGGTACCAGTGAGTGGTGTGCGTTGACTTTCACATGTAGGGACGCTGTTATTATGCTACATATCATTTATTTAAATGTGGACATGACAAATCAGAATTTAGAACGTTCACAACATGAGATTAAAATTGAAAAAAAAACTCGAAAATGCATACCTTCAGCGCACCTATTCTATACATAAGGCTGCTATCGGCGGTTATCGAGGGTAGTTTATCATATTTACGTATTTAGGTATCTTTATAATACTTGTTACAATAAGTAAGCCGTCTAAACTGTCAAAACTGTCTATCCCTCTCTAAAAGTTAACACAGCCAAGATAGGTCCTGGTAAAAGGTAAAACATAGCACTTTTCGAAAATTCAGACGGTTAACTTATTGAGACAATTAACCGCCTTAATACATAAATAAGCTACCCATGACAGCTGCTGCCGATAGCAGCCGTATATAGAATAAATGCGCATAAGACAAATGCATACATAATAATATTATCACATAACAGTGCGTAGGTATATCGAATATTTCCTGGTATACCCCTCATCTTCATCACATATGTGCCGCATGCATGCCACTGGTAGGAACGATATGATATGACACTCTGTTGTAGTAACAGTCAGGTGCGTGATCCCTGTCACGTCGGCTGGCAATGCAGGACTTAACAGAAGTAGGGGAATGCAATGCAACAAGGCGTTGCACCCCAAAGGCAATCCGGTTCAACGACCGACGAAAGGGGGCGCGGAGAGCCGGGGGCTCTGGCCACATCCACAGGTGGCCCCCTACAAGGGCAAAACAAACCCCCCGCCGGCTCGTCCCGCTGTCGCGACTGGCGAAGGGAAACGGCGAACCTTTTGGCTCTTCGCACCCTTCCAGAGATTTACCTGGCAGTCTTACCTTGAATCTTTATGGAAGGTGTGTTGGGATTTATAAGCGATAAAAACAGAATTCCTTCAACTTGATTTGACACATATTTCCTTGTATTCTTTGGTAGAGTACCTACATTTTTAGTCCTGGTGTTACTGCGGCGTGAATGCCAAGCAAAATACGCCTGTCCCAAGATAAGGTATCATTGCCTGTTATAGGTAAGTATCCTTTCTTCACATCTTAGGCCCGTTTCAGACGGGACACCGGTGTCGCGCTCTGTATACTATAGCAGGCCTTTGTAATCGAATAAATTATGGGCCTTTGTATTATGGTAACGGATCTAATGAGTCAACGCGTATCGGTACACTTTTCTGTCGGCCGCTACATTCTCAAGCCGCCGATACACTTGTTTTTATTACGGTATATTCGGTATTGACAAAAGAAATAAAATGTATTAATATAACATAAAAGGCTTAAAAGCAATGTATTTTTTATCTGGTTACGCGTTTATCTGGTTATGTCTAGTTTACTTCCGTGACCCTTCATCTTCTTTGGTGACCAGCAATGACACATGCCATAAAATATGAATATGTTAAAGAGATTTTTACGTTAATATATTAGATATATTTATTGGTAGATACTTCTGTTTTTTCCAATTATTTTACGTATACTTACCAGTATCTATTAATACCAGTATTGGTACTTTCATTCGGTATTGCAATCCCTATTAACCTGGTAAAAATCTAGTTACGGTGCGGTATTTGAACGCGAATGGTACATTAATTAAATTTGAAAAAGAGCTTACTGAGTATCCGACATGGAAATCGAAGGTAGATACGTTTTTTGAGAAGGCATCAATGCTTACCTGTAATGATAAAAAAAACATAATTAGATACAATACAATATTATGGACTATTTGGGGCATACTACGCGGCGTGATAAATAATATGCCAAAGAACATGATAAGTATGATAACATGTAATATTATTTAAGTACCTATACCAGTGGTTTTAAACCGGTGCACCGCTAGCTGGTTACAAGTGCACCGCGAAAAAATTATAATATCATCAAATTTTCGACATCATATATTATTATTTGTGTGAGCATGGTTTGTTAACAATAACTAATATAAAAACTAAAAAACGGGAAAAACTTACTATTTTATTAACAGTTAGGTACATATTGATTACAAAAATTTGAAATATAATAATGAAAAGTTATTGCAACCAGCAAAGTTTCCATGTATACATTATAATATAGTTAAGCCTAACAAGATAGAGAGTAAGAATAACATAAATATAAAGAAATTACATAAGAAAATTGAGAAAGAATAATGAATAATTAAATTATATACAAAAAAAAGTAGCATAAAAAATATATAAATATATATATATCTATTTATACAAAATTTTGAAGATAGTGCGTTTGAATGAAACAGGTGAATTATTAAAAGGATCAACGGTGGAGAAATACATATTATAATTTAAACAAGATCGCCGAATAAAAGAGTTTTGTGCATAATCCTAACCGCTACAACTGATATGGTACAAAGTTTGGTTTCGCGTAAATCTTGATGGACAATGGAAACCCACCCTTTCGAGTAGGTTTGGCGAGTCAACAAAACCATTGATAATTTTAAAAAGAAATCAGATCAAATTGATCAGATATAGAACGTCGACTTTCCAAAGATGGTACCATGAAAGTTGCAGTGGTCGAAAAAGAATTAAATAAATCATAACAGTAAGTTTTAAAATTAAGCTTTAATAAGCTTTAGTACGAATTTAGACAAAGAGTTGAGGGTAGCTAAATCAAATATTCGACCTAATATTTCTGAAATTTGCAAAATCCAATAATCTCAGGAACCACATTAATTGATTTTCACATCAAATAAATTCCATTTTTTTAAGGATAATTTTAGTTACAGTTTTTCCATATAAATTATAACATAATATCTTATATATCTGTAATACCTATCTTATATATATTTTCTTTAATATTTTTTTTCTTTGACTGTTATATTATCTGTCTAATTTGGAATAAAAGTTATGTCCGCTTATTTTTCTTTGTTTTCTGCCCATTTGATTTTGGTGCACCGCAATTTTTTCTTTTGATCAAAAGTGCACCGTGACTTCGAAAAGGTTAAGAACCACTGACTTATCCATGTAATGAAAAAATGATTAATTTTTACAATTATTACAGTTCTACCGCTCTTTAAGAGGACGTTCTACAGAATTGGCCTTGAGAATTGAAAATAGGATTTTTTAACATGTGGTCCATAATATCTGGTCTACTAGTTAATATAAAAAGGTCATGTCAAAGTTGTTTGTGTTAATAAATTTGCTCTGTGACTGATCCGACTCATATTTCAATTTATTTCATCAGGGCTGTCGAAGACATAAATCATAATATATATTTATAATTTTAAATTTTTATTTATAATATATATTATTTAAGTTTTGTGCATCTAATGCCGGGTCCACACTGGCAACAAGTTAATTTTCTGGCAACCTCGTTAGATTTTACGATAATTATTGTAAAATTTCTTAAGCAATTATGGTAAGTATCGTAAAATTTAATGAGGTTGCCAGCAACTTGTTGCCAGTGTGGAAATGGCTTAATATCCACTGTGGTTCACGTAGTGGCATGGACCTGGGGTTAGCTAATTCAGGAAGTCAACACCCATGATAGAATTTTTTTCCAGTTTTGGTTGCATTATATTCCAAAACTCTTCTGTAAAAATCGTTTCCGAGTTTATAAATGGAAATTTCTCGGTGTACATAGTAAACAAACCTACGAATAAAAAAAGACAAAAAGGAACATACTGATTCATCTCAGTAAAATCTGGTAATCAAATTCGCCATTTTGAAAAGCGACGATTTTGCGTAAACAAATATCACGTGGTCTGTACGTGTGCGGCAAACTTCGAATGTGTTTGTAATTGTGTGCAAAGTGCGAATGTAATGTTTTCAAATAATTGATATGGATTAATTATACCATCGTATTATTTTCTCGAAATCATAAACATACTATAATAGTATTTGAGTATCAACCCATGTTCAATTTGAATTGGGTTACAATAATAATATACCCGTATATATATCAATAGTATGTTTGCTACAAAATCCACCCAAGTTACCAGTACGTACTTGCACAGGTTTGATTAAAAACCATGATGAAATTAACATTTAAAAAATATGAATGCTTAATATTATTTTGACAGCCCTGTTTTCTGATCGGCTTCATCTCGCAGGTGTTCATAAAATAATAATAATTCTCTGCGCGGCAGAAATTATCAGTAATAATAATAATATTTCTTGAAATAAAATCTCCGATGATTAGTGATTTTTGTGAAAAGATCGATTTAAATTGACTTAGTTACGACGCCGAGGTCCTTTTTATACTGAATTATATTTGAAAGGCGGGCTCTTCAGCGGGCCCTTAAGGCGATACTTCGGTGAAACGGCAAATAATTTTCAACTATAGGCGCGACGAAATTTTGGACTCGCTGGCAGTCTGAGAGTGAACGTCGAGGTATGAATACGTCAATTTGTTTCGTGATGGCGACGGGGGTATTAATTCTTAAATCGTGTCAAGATGACTAAAAACGTTACCCATTTACTTGACAAAGAAAACATGTCAATGGATATTTTATTATTGTTACTAATAGAACATACGTTAAAGTGCCCACCACCACCCGTCATATATGCACAACCGTGGATATGCACGGCCGCTTTCTATGACGCTTTAAACGTGTCTGAAAGAAGTGATTTTAAGTGCTCATTCCGTCCCCGTAGCCGCACGGGACTGATGCTGCAACCATGCACCGTAGTGCTTAAAGAATAAAGTTAAGAAAGAAAATTATAAAATTTACTAATAGAACAATAAACAGAACATTAAATGGACGCATGTTGGATTTATATGACAAATTATTTAAGGCATGCGTCATTTGCACCCGCGACCCGCAATCCGCGCATCGCCTAGCCACGATCTTTTTAGACCATGCCTCAACTGAGGTATAGCCTTAAAAACACCCATTATGTGCGACTGAGCTAATATATTATACATATTCTTCGCGTATTAAATTTATAGATATTAAATGATTTAATCAATAATTATTTATAGTTTGCCATTTTTTATTGACGGATCAGAATTATTGCTTTGCAAATTTCACAAATCGGCTCCCCCGATCCTCCAAGCCCTGTACATTCCGAGCCCTGAATAAGAGATAGGCACGCAGCAGTGCGGACTGGCCGTCCACTAACAAGGGCTTCTGTCCAACAGATAATGCCAAGCATGAAATCACAAACATACCGACAGATCGAGGAATTCCAATATAGCAAGACAAATGGCCTGAACCTACTTATGTCATACAAATCTCCAGCTAACTGTCCGTCTTTGTTTCGTACACACAAAGGATAAAATGGTTTAGTGGATTGGTACTGTGTTTTGAGAATGGTGAACAATTCTGCCAAGGAAAGGTCAATATAATTACAATTGAATGCAAATAAAAAAACAATTATTCCCGTTCTAAATTCAATTTTAAATCAGTTGACAATATGATTCGCTGATTAAAACATTACAATTAAGTATAAAACAATTTCTTGTTGAACGTGTTTGGAAGATACCGTGGAAATACGTTCTATCACTAAATTAAATTGTAGGTAAACATAATGGTTACATGTAAATTGTACGTAAAACATTCCACCGTGGCATAGTTCGCCGTGAGCTTTCTGTCGGAAAGAGATAACTGTATACGGTCTCCAATGTTATTAGATTCAATATGAACGTTAATTCAATTTTCATAACTGATTTGTCAAAATTCGCGAATTCAAGAATGAAATCATAACCTGACCTAACCTAACCTAACAAATAATCCTGCATATCAGCTATTTTCAAAATTTGTTTGCTGTTGGCTTTTTTTGGCTTGTTCTTTACATATTAATAAATAACGATTTCACGTCTGTATTAATTTGCTATTAAACAATAATTAGCAGGTCAAAAGCAAGAGGGTTTCTCTCCATCACTTACTTTGTATTATATTAACAGAGACTAAGATAGTTTGACTAAAGTTTAAAATTAAAAATAATTTGTACTAATATGAACATTTAAAAGGGCGAAATGTGAGTTTTGCATTTCAAAAATGCAGAGAATCCCTTTTGCTTGTTACTTGTTAATGTGAGTGCGCACAGTGCCTGAAGATACCGAAAGGCGAAACCCGGTCAAATGGAATAGTCATAATCATCAACATCGGCCGTGGTCGATCCACCGCTGGGTGAATGCCTCCCATAGCTCCTTTCGGTTACTAGTTCTTTGCAGCCACGTAGATCCAGCGAACTTTATGAGTTCTTCTATCCAGCGGATTTTAGGGCATCCCTATGAGAGTTTAGGCCCCCTTGGGTACCAATGTGTGAAGGCATTTGTCCAGCACAATGGGAGGTCACTTTTGAAGATAATATTCATTCAGGCGCCCAAATGCAACACTATGTGCAACACGATGCCAGCTTGGTTCTCATAAGATGAGACAAGCTGAGAGAGACGCAAACATATTGAATAGTACAAAACTTAAATTAATTAGAATTTAAATTTAAATTCAAATTCAACCGATAGTATTAATAATTGTTGATTGTATAATAATTGGATCGAATTGGAAATCAATTCTAGTTTATTATTTTCAATTATGACATGCGATTGTCCACGGATGGTGATTATTTAAATAATAATTTTAATGTTATAGTGGTTAGACAGTGCAGTTTTACGGCAGGATTTCGAATCGCAAGGTTCGATTGACTAGTTTGATAGAGATTTTTACGACACGATAAGTATAAATCAACGTAATAATCATAAATGCAAAACCGGACGTAAATTTATAAATAATTGAACTAAGAAACAGTTCAAATATTAAATTTAATGAGAGATAATAACATAATAATGTGGACATAAAAAGATAATTGTCTACATAATATTGCACCTATTCTGCCCTTCCAAGGAAGGAGGCAGTAACTCGCAAAAATTGAGTTCTGAATGCCATCCGTTGGGTAATTTTGAAAGCTATATATTCTGTTCAAATTAAAATCAGAATTATCACTAAAATACCATTAAAATCCTTAGTGAAAAAATGGACATCTGCTAAAATAATACAAATTTCTTAGCTAAAAGCCAGTAATTGCACATATTTGTTGCATTTACTGTTTGTTTATTATTACTTTATTTGTATTTTAACATCCTACTAATAAAAATTATCACCGTTTTTTATTAATTCACAGTACTAAAGTTGGAAAACCACATTATGTCATTTATCTCGAAAGTGTGTGGGAGTCAGTTACTGCCTTATTCCTTAGAAGGGCAGTATTATGTGGATAAGGAAGCAGACAAGGGTTTGCGATGTGATATGGTTGAAAGCTTCAAATGAAGATGGGCTGGACACATAGCTCGAAGAAGAGACAATTGTTGGACAAATTTAGCCATCCAGTGGTATCCGAGAGGTACAAAACGTCCGCAAAGTAGACTTAGAGGCCGCTGGATCGATGAAAAGGGTCAGAGCTGATCAGACTAAGCTGACTAGCTGTAAGAATGTGAATAAGAATTATTACGGAGTTAACATAGTGTTAAATCCTAATCCGTCTACATAACACTCACTTGCACAATGTGCAGCGACATCTGTGGGTCTTTTTTCGAAGTCATGCCGCTACATACCCTGTTTACACGTGTATGGATTTACTACTGACAGTAGGTACGTATTATTGCGGCTACAACAAAAAAATATGTGTAAACACGTATTATTGTGCAAATCGCAAGATTGCATGCATGAATAAAAAAAGTTCAGAAACTTCATAATTTTCACGCGACAATTGGCGACAACTACACCCCGCAGAGACTCATTTTGAGGTTAATCAATTTTCACGACCTGTCAAATAGTACCATACAATGACAACATCGCGTCTAGCTTGCTCTTGAATAATGAGAATGACTAGACAGTCAGCACTTTTACGTGTAAACGTGTTTTACGTGTAATTCCGGGGTTTCGGATTTACATTTTGATAAATTTCTATGTTTCTTTGTTATACCTACCTACGTAATTAATTTGTACAATATCGTTATTTAGTTTATTTGTTTAAATAATATCCAGATGAATTTTACAACATCACAACGATAAAAAGTTATTCAACTCATCAAGAATTGATGATAATATGTGATAGCAGCGTAAACTAATTAGTAATTACAGATAACGTCCCAGAGGTGATTATGCAAAATTAACAAAATTCAAAGTTCAATTTATTATTTACAGATCTAGTTACCTTGACTCGCCAAGTGTAAACAAGACAAACGGTCAAATAAGTCAAAAGTTTCTGTGATTAAAATACGATTACAAGACCGTAACGATCGAAACAAAGAGCTGGGAGTAAGTACATACAACGACAATCTAATTATAATTATTATCAGGACTCTTCTTAAATACACAAAGAAAACGGTTAATTTTAACCATACTATGGTCTCACAAGAGCTCCCATTACATTTGGATCTATCGTAGGTAAGATGGTACAATGAAGTTGATATTGTTATCGCACGGTTTATGCGATTTTACTTTATTCAAATACATACTTCATTGGATTCAATAAATTGACAATAATAATTGTAAAGTCAGGTATTTAACACCCACGATAGCCACGCGGCTCGCGGTCGTGGGTCCCAGGTTCCAATCCTGGGTCTAGCAAGTACACAATATATTATTTTTCAATTTGTGTATGAGTCAGAGTATGGACCTAATAGGCTGAGCAAGTGGCTGACATCCATTTCTCGAAAAACAAAATCTATTATTGCAAACCTTCACTCTGTGGAGGACCATATTATATTGATCTTATTAGGATCGGACATAGTCGAGAAAGAGATGAATTTAAGCATTCAAGGCTAATATCTGCACATACATGTATGTAAGTATAGTATGTAATTGCCTATCTAATTTGGGTGAATTTGCAATCATAGCGGATAATTTAGGGATTGCAATACCGGTACTTAATAAATTATTTATCGATACCGAAATAACGGTTTCAAAAATCTAAAATACCGGTATTTTCGGTATTAAGAAAGCATACGCGTTCGAACATCGAAAATGAATTTAATGTTATTTTTTCATTACTTACCACTATATTCAATATTGTATAAATAAGTATTTAATTTAGTGTATAAGATTAATGCCTAATAATAAATATATTGACTGAAACCAACAAAAGTTAAACAATAATATAACAAAATCCCTAAAATATATACTATCCTACCTAATATAGAAGTACAGCTATGAATTAACATATTTCCAATTATTCGCTAACTTACTATCGATCCGACGTTGATAATAATATATCCAAAAAAACTTGAATTTGAGAGAGATTATCATAACCTAATTCTAGCACTTCTAAAATATTATGATCAATACATTTATCATAACCTAATTCTAGCACTTCTAAAATATTATGATCAATACATATTTATAAACGTCAATATAATAAATGTACGTAGGTACTTTAGGTTGATATAAAATAGTGTTTGAAATAGATTTTAATAGCTATATTTATTGATAGGTACCTACTTCTTTTTTTCGATATGTTTTGACGAATACCGGTATTAAATACAGAAATACCGGCAGGTATTAAAATATTCATTCGGTATTGCAACCCCTAAGCGGAATGTCGTAGTATAACACATTAGTATGAAGTTATATACAAATAAACGTGCAATGAGAAGTCACATAATTATAACTTAGTGGTTGTTTTTTTTGCTACAATTTTTAGGCTACAATCTCGATAGATTTTTTTCCAAGATCTTTAAGTACACCTCCAACCATGAATAATGTGTACCTACATTATTATTGACAAATAAAGCCACGAAATAAATAAAGTGGGTGAAGGAAAACAAAGGAAATTGAATTGAAAATGCCTGATGTAATACCAGGGCAGTATGATGCGATGACGCGTCGCCGCACTCTAAAATGCAATGCACATTGAAATGTGCGTGTGTAGGTGCATGACGTCACGATGCAATCCTCCTCGAAGGTTCATCGACACCGCGGACTACTAGGCGAGCAGAAAGTAGGAGGGTTGGTTGCTAGGCAAGTACAGACTACCTAAATAAATGTAGCCAGTGCGCAATATTCAATTTCGGCGAATGATTTTACCCCCTGCAATTTTCTGCCGCCCTGCTACTCGCTAGAGTGCATAATAATAATCCCACTCGATTTGAATTTTCGTTTTCCCTCCAGAATGCCTCCATTTCGGGCAATCTGACGTTTGTCTAGTTTTCCCGCCGAATTTCCGCGCAATGGCCGCCGGTTGATACCGAAGAAGGGTCAATGCCCTTTTTCAATTATCATTTCTTGGAAAGAAATGCCGTGGTATTTAGATCCACAGGTCCGATGAACGATACAAGGAAAAGGTTGTAGTTTATTAAAATAAGCAGGTAATAAACCAGGATTCGGTAGCGAAAACCACAACAAAAACAGCCAAGGTTACTCATCGATATCCCAAGACAAGAATTAGATAATGATACCAAATTTAAAAATTAAAAAAAAATGAAAATAATAATTTGCAGGACAAATAAAAGAATGTTGTAGGTGTAAGAAAAAAATAGAATTGATTAGGTATCTACTTATTTCTTTGTATTCTTTGTTTTGAAACGTGTAAAAATATTGTTTTTAATAAATTATTGATGTAGGTACGGAAAACGTCATAAAAAACCTCTTCGTAACTAACCTTAAATATTTGAAATTAAATCTTATAAAGAGACAATAAGAGTAATGCTTAAAATATTAGCTGCAACCTGCAACTCATTTCACATTGCAAGACACATTTCGCGAGTGGAGAACTACAAGGTTCTAAGTGTTTGTCCTTGATGAAACAAAAGTAACAATAAGGTAGCTTAGAATACTACTTCGTTGCTGGGTTTGTTTTCTCAAGAACGAATACTTAGAACATTGTGGTATTAGGCTCGCGATTTGTGGTAACATTCAAAATAATTGTTATCGCTCGCGTCTGTTAAAAATCTAGTATATTATTTCAAACTATAATTTTAGATATCTTTAATCAGTCAATTCGATAAATTATGAAATATGAACATGAACAACCACATTTCATTTAAAAAAATGCAGAAGTGAAACGTCAACCAGTGCAAATTAACTGGTATCTGAAAAGTGTTAAAATCACAGGTTAGGCATAAAGTCCACTAAAGCAGGCTTGCGGGGCGCTCGCGCATTTTCTATGTGAATCATCGAAAATACAACGTAATCAAATACGCCAGCGCACACT
The DNA here is from genome assembly GCF_057557595.1 of Rhyacophila brunnea. NCBI lineage: Eukaryota > Metazoa > Arthropoda > Insecta > Trichoptera > Rhyacophilidae > Rhyacophila > Rhyacophila brunnea. The sequence continues at coordinate 7,519,416 of NW_028232904.1, read as the reverse complement.
GGATTTGACGACGCATTGTGCCCGCCTGCCCCATGAGTCACCGTTTTTCGCTTCTCAGCGATACGAATTAACGAAAATACAACGTAGTCCATTCATTGAACACGGCAAGCAAAATCACGCTCCTCGAAGCGTCGTCGATAGACGGGCGAGAAGCCATTATTTAAGAACAGTGAACTCTTTGTTTAGTTATTGCGTGTCCGATATTACAAGCCCCGAGAAATTTAATAATATTTTTATTGCTTTGTTATGAGAGACGCTGATAATAATAATTATTTTGTGCTCCTTGAGCCCCTTATTACATAGGTGAAGGGTAATGCGCGGGTGGGAGGGGGCCTACTCAGTAGTGAGCGCACCGAACGCTTTTTTGGTGTGCTTTATGCCTTAAAGTTCGAATCGAATACCTCTTCTTATAATATAATGATGTCCTGATACTTCCTAACGACTTTCGGTCTAACATTGTTTTATTTTAGTTTAGGTGATTTGACGCTATCGCGGATAATCAAAATTATCCATGTAGGTACCTATAGGTAATCAAAACGTTCAGACTCCAAATTAGTTTAATGTGCAAAACAATCCTTAGTTTGCGATACCTAACTACCCATCTAATTAAAAATATTATCTATCAAAATGTTCAAGTGAAAGAAGATTCTAAAACAAATACAAAGATAAAATTCATTAAAGTAAACCTATTATCACAACATAACAGTAAGTATAATAATCTCATTATTACAAAATGCCTTGTTGTCGGTAATATTATAATGTAAACATTGTAAAATGTAAACAAAGAGATAACATAACCTCACTTTTATCTGTCAGATTTTCTTTGTTTCGTTTCGGTAATTCGGAAATGTACCGCCAGAGGCGCCGATCATCTGCCCAATGTCGCGTACAATAAACTCAGTTGGTGCGTAAAACTGTCAGAGTGTTGAGGGGGAAAATCTACAGAGATAACAAAAGGCATGTCCGGCGAAATAAAGAAAAACTGACAGTATTAAATTTCATAATAGATACCTACTTACATTGCGTGGCAAAATAGTTGATTTGAACTTTTGAAATACAACCGACGCCATTTGGGCCGCGATGTATGGATATTGATGTGAAAGCTTCCATACAGTTCCTCGATTTCAGCAGTGTGGTTTATTATGACTGTAACCGGGTTCCATTTTTTTATGTAACTACAAACATTGTATCGCTTCTGGACTCAAATACATATTAAGTACATTATTCATACAGGTCAAGGTCAAGGAACACAAAAAAAATGAGAAGTGGGTTGCCACCAGTGTAAAACTGTAACAAAATTGAAAACTTATATATTATTTTGGAGTAAACTTATACACGTGTTAAAGAATATGCTATTTTCAATTAGTGTGGTTTTTTGCGTTTTTTCATAGATCCACTTGAAGTATGGAGATTACACACAATCATGACTTTTTATACTATTATTCGAAAAAAAAATGTGATGTGTGTTTATCTCACTTATCTGGTAGACCCGCCACACCGGGGTTCCAAGAGCACTGTTAGCCCCCTACATGTGGGTGCCAAGGACACACCACAAACAATTAATAATTAATAGAGATACCTATATAAATTAACTGCAACAACCAAATGTTGTATTTTAGTCGATTTATATTCAGTAATAATCAGACACATTGATGGGTTGCCGTAATGGATAAATTAAATGTTTATATTGTGGCTAGTAAAATGACTTTTGGTGTATCCCCAATTTCATCATCGCAAACACCTTCTCCTCTCGGTGGTGGAGTGAGAGAGACGCAACGATAACAACACTAACACCCTTGCACGATGCACCAACACCACCGCAGACCTCATGTAGTCCGAGCGCAAGCACTCCCGGCCTAGTTTGATGGCACTGGAAGAAGAGGGTATTGACCTCTATGGATCGGTTTGGCGACTACCACTACATGCATAATATGAATACATGCTTACTGCCAGTGTTGCGAGTTGCACGTGCGTTTGTTTTTGACTTTACTTCAGTTTACCAGCTGGATCCAGTTGAAATTTGAAATCAATTTTATTGTTTTTATAAACATCCAAAGGATTTATAATAATTATCGTCGATCATCGTATTATACTTTGACTGTATGATAATTGGTAAGTTAGGGGAAATTCTAAGAAATGAAGTCACAATCGCAAATCTCACATAACACAATAATAATATACCTATCAATAATAATCATCTGTTATATAGCACCTATAGACGTCCATGGATTTACTGGTAGCAATAGTGTGTACATATTTTAAACTATCGTGACCATGGCCCCCACACCCTGAAGCGGGCCCCCAGGCCAGGAACTTTGGTAAGCCCCCTACCTATCACTAACATTAAAGGCAGTATAGCGCTCTACAAGTACTACCCTACATACTAATTCATCTATTTGAATTATGGAGTTGTCGAGTACCGATACACAATCAAAAACTGTACCTACCTATCGTACAACCACATAATTTTAAATAATACTAATATTGAAGATAAATAGCGCCGACTTTTTTTAACTATTCGAGAGAAATTGTGATGTGGTCGATTCGCCACGCCGGGCCCATCCTGAGCTCGGGTCCCCAGGCTAGAGCCCTGTCAGCCCCCCTTTGTGGGGGCCATGCTTATAGCAAATTTAATATTACCCTCACAAAAGAGAAGATAAAAAACAAACAATGTTATACAATAAAATAATGTTTCAATAACAAAATACACAGCACATTACTGAACATGTATAACGTCTTTGGGGAGCGCATTGACTAATCTTGCACCCCTCGCTAATGTTGTCTGATAAGCTTGCCACGAGGAAACGGTTCTGCCCCTGAATACGTCATGGATGCGATCACGCAGGTAATTGACAGGTGCATCTACAAAAAATCAAATTCATTTGGATTAGAAAGCATTAAATACGGCGATCACGCATACCTATACCTACCTAGTTGTCAAAATCATCAGGGGTGTGTTTCCTCTAATATTAAGGAGACATTATGGTTTGGAATGCTAGTAAACTGCATAACAAGGTTGAAAAGTGGTCCACGACATCACAAACAAAGCACACTAATAAAAAAAATGTAACAAAGACAAACAAGTTATTTTCTGACTGCATCTTGCTCGAGCAAGACGCAGCAAGTAGAGTTGGCAATAAAATGATATTATACATCTACCAGCGAGACTTGTAGGTAGGATATACCGTATTGTATCGATTATGAGACGCATGTTTTTGGTGTCTCTGGATTCAGATAATAAATGGCGTCTTACAATGGCTATTTTATCGGAAAATTCAGAAAATATTCAGAAAAGTCGGAAACTAAATCTGAAGAAGACTCTGATGGTGTATAATTATAGATGGAAGAACATAAATGCTTTTAACTGTCATTGCCAACGAATGACTTTACCTACATTATAAATTGTGCATAATATTATTATCGGGGACGTCATGGAATATAGGAAACGTAAAGAAATGACCAATTCGTGGGTGTGCGTATGCGTTCTAGCGGCTTCGACTCACAGTCCGAGACGCATGCGATTTGTTGCTAGCAGCACTAGATATTTTCTTCAAACTAAAAAGCCGCATTCCACCAATGCGCGGAGCTCCATTTAGCAACGTGTTTTTTGTGAATAACGATGACGTCACATCAACGCATTTCGACACGATGCAGACGAGACTAGTTTTGATGTGCGAGCCGGCTTAGAATCAATGCAACATAAAGTCATACTTCCAATAAAATCTCCCACATAAGTAAGTACCAAAATTATTCACAGCGATCTTGCATACACTTCATAGAAAGCCCAAAGTGACACTATCTTTCATAGACAGTTTCGGTACGAGTCAAACAGGTTTCGTGTTTCAAATAGACAATGTACCTAAGTATATACATTGATAAAAGAAAACTATCGGCTTATAAAAATTCAAGTATCATGGTTTTATATTGGCAATATGTGTAGATTTAATAATCAATGAAATTGACTTGACTTGAAATTGCGATTGCGGTGTTAACATATGCGGGTGATAATAGTATGAAATCTACATACCTATATAATATGAATTGCTGGTAAATAATTCATCGCTAGTTTTTCTAAATCTAACCTACTGTTTCTGTATCAGATTTTAATTGCAGGTTGCTATTATCTACACTTTGGTTGGTACTACTATAGCAATAAAGCTGGTTTACCGGCGCGGTCCACCCCCCACCCGTTCTTGGCGGTTGTGTGACTGCTTGGTTTGTTTTGGAACAGGTCGCCTTAATTTGACCCGAACATAGCCGCAATTTACCGGTAACTAGGCAACGGGAATTTGTTTATTACAGAGATACCATCAAAATGTCATAATTTAGATGCAGGCCTAATTTGAACATCACAAAATAATAGGGTCGAGTGCACCGTTTTATACGTTGATAATAAATACCAAATAGCTGCGTTTAGTGGGGCAATTGGGTTATTAATGGAGACGACATAAATGGTAGATTAAGTGCATTTATCGTTTGTCTACAATTGAGTTGTTGATTTCAACCGGAGTCTGCTCGAAGAAATTGTATTATAACGGTATAATATTTTATTTTCTGGTATATCATGAATCGTTAAAAATGTAGTTTCAAAATATGCATGAATACACATTCAATCAGTCAATGACCAAATCAAAATAAAAAGATTTCACTCCTAAACAAAATTGGGTCCAAAATGCAAGTTAATAAAATGTAACATAGCTAATGTCTACATGACTATTGGAGACAGACCGTGAGATTATATTAATATCAAGATTCAGATGGCAAGAAACACTTTTGAAAAAATGCTAAATCTTTACTGTAACAGAGACATAGCTCTGGGCATTCGATGGATGACGATCAAGTGCTCCATAATACCCGTTACTGGTCCACGGAGTAGAAACATGGACTTTAAAGGAACAGAGAATTAGAAGATTGGAGGCTTTCAAGATGTCATTGTATTGGAGTACCATGGATACTTATATTCTGAGCTGATTACATTACCAATGAGGATGTTTAAGACAAGAGGACTTATAGCTACTATCCAGGTGTAAAGACTCTGCATACTTCGGCCATATTTTCCGCAATAATTAGAGGTATGATTTATTTCAACTCATAATGCAGGGTAAGAGAAGCAGAAAGCGTAGGTAGAAGTAGAAGGAGATTGGCTTTGCTATGCAATTTCGAAACAAAACGTTTGGTTAGGTTAGGTTCAATTCATGGTTTTGACAATAGGTACTAGTCACAGGTGATATTGTTATAAAATAATACACTATCAGCAGAGAGTTTAGAGATTAACATCTAGACAATGAGCCTCAAAATAAGACATCTTTGATCCGGTAACCAAGGCAACAAACAAAGCTACGCGAAGCAGAAAAAGTAATGTCCGCCATTATGCGTTGCAATCGGCCATTTGGTGCATTCTAATTATGGCCGGCCAAAGGAAACTGCAGGAGCAAACGGGGGAGGGTAATTCCCGTTTTGGGAGAAGACTTACTGTGACAAAGAAAATTGTAGAGGGGGTTCCACTTAGCAATAACTCCCGTATTCCCCCAAAAACGTAATGCGCCACCGACTGCGACGCATTTGCTTTTATACCGTTCACAACAGTTTATTGGATCAGGGCTACAGACAAAGAATAAGATAGAAAATAATTATATAATTCTATAACTAGTTGCGAGTTTCCATATAAATTAAACTGACTAATCAGTAAACTGAAAATTGTTCTATAAAATGGATCGTTTGAACTTCATATTATAAAAAGCTTAACAAATACAATAAAGTTTATAATTAGGTTGATCTTTTTTTAGTACTGTCTTCTATAATAGGCTGGCGAACAACTTACAATATCTACACTTTTTTTTTATCCTGGGGCATGATTTGTGTTACTCCATCTCCATCCGCCATGTATATGCAGCCGCCGTTTGTACACGGCCGCCTTCCATGACGCTATAAACGTTGTCAGAATGAAAAGATTATAGTGCCAAGCTTCCTTGTTCCGAAACGATACCGCACGGGACTGATGTAGCAACCATGCACCTTAGTGCGTAAAGAAAGAGTTTTAGAAAATAAAAAGAATCTTGACTTGCTCTGCTGTTATTTATTTTTAAGTGTCTTCTGTGTGTACTGAAACAGAGGAGATCCCTAACGCCTTAGCCGTAGACGTTGAGCCACTTACAGAGGTTGTGTTCCAAGAGAATCTACTTCTACACACACCTCTGCTGACTAATACCTTTTCCTGTATTATATTAATTATAAGTCGGAGTAAAATCACACTTCTCATTGAAAGTATGCAGCATTTCTGCGCTTGATAGAAGATAATAAGTTATCATGCCTTCTTTCAGCCTCCGATCAGCCCAGGATGTCTGCAAGTTGGTCCTCATCCATGTTACCAAGTTTTTAAATGCAGACATTGATATTATAGGCGATACTAAAAACACATACATCGTAAGACTTGCTGGTTGTCATATACACGCACATGACACATCCAAAAGATGGAAGGATAATTACTGAAAATTCGCAACAACAACAACAAAAATAACTGAAAGAACTAATGGCACGTATGTCCAACGCCCCAACGCGTCGATTGCAGGATGGATTTTGATTGATTGTAAGTATATTTAGTTTGTAATATATGTCATTGAGATTTTGAAGGCGAAGCATTAATTATTTCCATGACACTCATGAAGATTGACGAAGCCTGCATGACCTCACCATCACTTAATTATTTGTATTGCCTCACACGAGTGAGAGGAAGAGAAGACGAGAATCCTCGCGCTTTAAATTGTTGAATAAAGAATGACAATAGGACATATTAGCTAGAATATGAACAGGAATAATTATCTTAGTAATGTATAAAATTATTTAGTTGTACAAATAGATACAAAGCATTAACAGAAAGGCATTCAAAATTACGCGTACGTAATGGCTGAATTCATTTTATATCACAAAAAAAAAAAATTATCAACGTTGATGACCCTTATTGTACTTGTACATACAACATGACGTTTTCTGTCGACTCCGTCTTGAAGCAAAACGGGTTTGTTTTTGTCCCTACGAGTTCGTATCAAGAAGGTTTTTGATCTGAAGAGAAGTAGGGTTTGCGTAAGCCACCAAACAGCTGTCCGATTCAATTTAATGTGTTTTGATATTAATTTGATGTGATGAGGGGGATTCCGTATATGAATGACAAATTAAAAAATATATATGTCAAAATAGTATGTCGAAATAGTGCCAAATGAAATAAAATCCATTTGCATAATATCAATGTCATCTCAATCAGCCAATAATCCGTGAACAGCTTGTTAAAATCTAATTTATAATGGGTATTAATAACACCGAATTGGGTAGATATTTCGAGTTCATTACTTTCATAGGAGGTGGCGGAGGATACATCAAACCCATGGGCCCCACATCCTGAAGCGGGCCCCTAGGCTAGGATCTTTGGCGGGCTCCCCAACCTATCGCTAAGGATAAAGGCAGTGTGACGTTCTACAGTAGTGTTTTCCAAATGGTGTACGCGGTAAAATTAATGTGTATATTTAGTGTTTTTTTGTATATTTTAATACATCCGTTTGAATTATGGAGTTGTCGAGTATCGATACAGAGTTAAAAATTATATCGTGCAACTACATAATTTAAAATAATAACATTATGGAAGGAAAATAGCTCCGCAGGCGACTTTTTTTGCTATTAAAGTAAATTTGTGATGTGTGTTTATCTCACTTATCTGGTCGACTCGCCACACCGGGCCCTTCCTTAGCCCGGGCCCGCAGGCTAGTCCTGTCAGCCCCCCCTTGTGGGGGCCATGCTCAAACCCATTGGTTATAATATGTACATTAAATAATATATACATCAACGAAATTAATTAGTATGTCATTGATATAAGTACATAATATAATATAAAATGTAAATATTCTTCAATATCTACTTTATTATATTTCTGCATAGTATCATCAAAAGTTACCTCCCATTGTGACTTAAGCGTAAAGTGTTCAGCCAATATGTACTACCAACGCTCACGTATGCTTATTGTGAAACATGGAATCTTAATGTAAGAGAAATTCAAAAAATACAAAGTATTGCAACGTGGTATGGAAAGGTGCACGTTGGGCATAACGCGTTAAAGAAACCAATGGATAAGGAAGCAGACAAAAGGACGCGATGTGATAAAATTCGCTAAACAGATTAAATGGCAATGGGCAGGGACGCCCTCAAACACTCTGGATAGACGAAGCTGTAAAGATCGATGAATATAGGTGGCAACGAAGAACTAACGACCGCGAAGAGTGGAAGGAGCTAGGCGAGGCCTTCATCTAGCAGTGAATGAACCCCGGCTGATGAGGATAATGATTGTCGCGTAGCAGTGGCGTAGCAGTCTCGTAGAGTCGTAGAGAGCCTTAATAATTTCTTTCGAAATTAGTAGCAATGTATCATTAGTACCTACTTGAAGGTCTCAATATTTAATGATATACAGTGTTTGAAAGAAGACATGTAAAACTAAAACGTTCAAATCAGATAATATGTAGATAGGTACCTAAATAATAACATCATTTATTTTATACACTGAAGTGTTATACAAAACACATGTCTGAATCCTGTTTCATGTACAAGTATACACATGACGTGTTATTTCACTAATATTATGCTACTTGTATTCCTCTATTGATTTTTATACAGGAAGACGAGTGAATATTGTACCTAATATGATTTTTTTTGGAGTCAAAGTTGACCCCGGTGTCAAAGTTCCTCCACCACTGGGTCGCAGACGAGACGAAGGGCCAAGGGAAAGCAAGAGAGAGGGAAGACAAAGGGCGTTGACACCGCCTTGGGCACAGTGGTAGACTGACACTGTCTCTCGTCGGATGCACTCTCCACCAGGTACATCCACGGGCTACCTTACACAGAGGGAGAGACTGCGCAGTGCACAATTGACAGTGGTGGATTTTGAAGAGGGTAACACCGAGTGAAATAGGTAAACTACAAACATATATTATTGTAGGACAGACCTTCCCAACCGGATGGAGCAATGGGTAATTGTTCCGTAATAATAAATGTTTCAACAAATCAATAAAAGACCCCATGATAGAGGTCAGAATTTTGCGTGACTGCAAAAGAACAATTTTCTTATATTAGAGAGAAAGAAATATAGTAGGTGTCCTATTTGCCGCCACATATATATTGCCTCGTCCAGGAATTGCGTCCAGCTCTTTCAAGCATCGACACGGATAGCAATTATCATCGTGTTAGAAGAGATCATTAGCCATAATTATTTAATGATAAGCGTCGGCCTATTGTGTCGCGAGTCCCAGGTTCGAATCCCGGGTCTGGCAAATACACACATTGTTTTTCAATTTGTTATTCATATTAGGATCGGACATGGTCGGAATGAATGAAATGAATGAATACATTTTTAAAATATGTTTTAAGGAAAGTGAAAGACGTGAGTTATGCGAGTCGCACATCTAAACTCCTCTCGACTGCAGCACGTCGAATGTTGATGTAATTTTGTTGGTGTTCACAAAACACGTGTAATTTAATGTACCTCCGCACACTGCTCGAATGCAACATTTCAGTTTGAAAAACACAGCTGATGTCGCAAGCAGAAGTGGTTTTTTTTATTAGTTTCGACATGACGCGTGCCGTTACTGTCCTGGCATGGCCTCGCCTATGTGTGCAGAATATAGTTACAAGATTGCGCCCAATTTTAATTTATGACTATATCCCAGACGAGACGATTTTCAATGTGCGACTCGGTCTAACTTTTTTAATATGTATGTTTCTGAGGTAATTCAAAATTGTATTTTCAGTGTGCGTGAATAATTTATAATTTGATTGATGTGCCGTGTTTTGATAACAAGCTTGGTTTGATTATTGTACCCGTGACAGACTGAAGATTTAATAAAAATAGAGGTGTTTGATTAATAAATGAATAAAATTCGTTTGTGAGTGGTTTCACCCTCCACCACTGTGGCGGGATCATCGCGCCATTCGACCTGTTGGCTGGGCTACAGGGTCGTTCGTTGCACGCTGCTCGGTGCGTTCAACAGCCTCCCTAGTCCCTACCAAGTTCGGTGCCACAAATCGTAACTCGCGACTACTTCTTGGCACCTGTAACGTGTAACACGGTTACAGAAAAGACCCACTATATTCAGGCCGCAGCACGAATCTATAGTAGTATTTCTTTGAATTATTAATATCCATGTCCTTGCTTTTTCGTACAAGGTGGTTGCTAGTAATTTTGAACAATCACAAACACCCAGGCTTTGAGAAAAATACATAAATATTGTGTCCTCACCGGGATCGAACTCAGAACTCAAGGTTGGAAGACTCTCTATAGAAGTATTAATTATTACTTCGAATGCAATATGGTAAATCAGTAGCGAGGGGTGGAGGTAGGCTGTTAAGATTCGACATAAATAGTGTAAACTTAAGGCTCATTTTGACGAGTCACTGTAGTGAATTACATTCATTACAGCAGGTTTACACGTGTCACCGAAAGTGAAATACTCAATTCATACCAAAATGGCGTCAAGTGAAATTGTGGTGTAGGTTAGAATTATAAGAATTTGTGATTATTTGTTATATGAATGCAGAAATTTCATCGAGAGAAAGGGAGATAGGAAAAAGATGCGTCAGTGGATAAAGCCATGGGTAATGCGACGTAATATAATGGGGAATATGATGACAGTACTCAGAGGCGCAGTGCGCATACGCGTATCATCCGTAGCAATGACGTATTAATATGGACGACGCATCTGGAAAGAAAAATGACACTCACTTTTTTGTCGGGTCTGCCGAATGGCATAATCTGTTCTAACGCCATTACAATAAAGGTGATATTGCTATAAATTCCCGATGCTTTGTGTCGGGTCTGCCGAATGGTTCGGTTCGAACGGGTTCGCTCAAATGATGATTGTCACTAGAAACACTGTTCTAACGCCATTACAATAAAAGTGATATTGCTATAAATTCCCGATGCGTGATGTCGCATAATGGAAATTGCGTGACGTCTACCTATACATGTGCGAATGTCGCTATGCGTGAATTTATTTGCTAACTACTGTATTGAGTGAGTCGTCCATTAATAATGGCATTGATCCGTAGTGATCAAAAAATTATCAAAAAGTAGAACCAGTTGAATTCCATTCACTTTCGATGATTCATTAATGAATGTGCGTTTGCACGGGTCACTGTTGATGATTCCTCCGCGATGATCGTCAAAAGTGAATCGTGTAAACGGGACTTTAACTTTGTCAGTCATACTTATTCATTTTCATTGAACTAAGAATACAATTTGAAGATGGTGCTGGTTAGTTTTTCAAATTCAATTAAACCCTGCCGAAAGAAACCATAGTTTAGATATGCTATGGGTTACATTGATTTGTTATGTCGTGATTATGTTGAGTTTGTGCAATTCAACCAATATTCTACTTTACCTGTCACCATTTCTTTGCTACGCTACCCCAAGCAATGCACATACGATATAAAAAAAGCTTGATGAAGATTAATCGATTTAAAAACGTTTTTCTCTGAACATATGTGACGTCACTGATAACTACGGTACGTTCGTGTATATTGGCTGCTTACTGGTGTTGCCAACAGTGTTTTTTCGCCAAGCATTTTTTAATAGTTGCCTGCAAAATTTTCAGGACCACTGGATAAAAATTTATCATAAAAGAATATTACTGTTTTATCATATGTATGCTTATTAAATAAAACAATATAATATTAAATTTAAAATATAACCAAATCTATATTTTTAGTTATAGGTACCTACGTATCATTTGTTGTGAAAATTCATTCAAAATTATGATTAATTTAACTGTTTTATACGAGGAGCAGAAAAAACTCTAGTGGAGACAATTAATAAACAGCATCGCAAACAATGAACAACACTCGAAAGTCGATTTCCGAATAGCGTCGGAAATCCCCGACGGGACACGCACGCGCAATAACGGGTTCTCAGATTCACCATATGAAATAGTTTAAACTGCTTCAATGATTCAATTTTGCTGAAGTCAGCCGCATAACGACATAAATAGTGCACACTACACTCTGTCAGTCATACGTATCTGTTTTCATTGAATTAATTCTATACATAGCATAGTGTTGCTAAGTTATTAAAATTCAATTAAACTATGGTTTAAATTGTGGTTTGGTTTAGGCAGGATTTAATTGAATTTTAAAAACTAATCAACATCATCTGCATTTTGTATCAGTAAAAACAAATAAGTATGACTGGTAAAATTTAGCGTGCGCTATTTATGTCGGGTCTTAACAGCCTACCTCTACCCCTATTCTTCTTCTTAGTATAATCCTAGGTTATGGGGCAACTGGGCTTTGAGCCCTTCTCCCCTTCTTCTGAAGGGAATGATCTGTATTATATAGTAAGTACACACGCACGTTCTTGCTCGATGGTTTTACGCTCATTCCAACACGTCTCAACGTCCGTAATTCTTGCTCGATGCAGTTTGAGTGAGAGAGTGAGGACACACCGGCAAGGCTCGTGTGGCCTCGCTCCAATGCCTCGCTCTCACTCGTGGTTCAAGTCGTGGCGGTGCGACGGTGGCCTCATAGCGTCTTGTGTCGAGTTGCTCGACTGTGTGGACGCAACGACGAGCATGCTTCCAAGTCAACATGCTCGATCGAGCAAAACCGTCGAGCAAGAACGTGCGTGGGTACTTGGCTATTAGTTTGATTGAATTTATACTATTTTTAACAAGGTGTACGGTTTTTTACGTGTGCTCATAACGATATTAGGTTGCAAAAAGATGTTTTGTTTTTTCTTTGAGTTTGTTTCAGCATCGAGCCACTGTCTCGACGACGCGCATCCTTGGTGAAAGAACGGATCCTTTGTTTGTTCGTCTCATCTCCGTCCATCATCCCGGCTGTTTGGGTCCAAATTCAGCACTTAACACCCCAGCCCCAGGATAAAAGAAGAGAGAAGAAGAGAAAAATCGACGCAACATCCGGAATACAGTTCAGTTAAAGTTGAACCGCGGAGGGGTGAAAAACTCCGATAGTGTGTACTCTTGTCAATACTCTTGGTCAAATCATCACTCCCTGTTGGTATTTATCATGGTTGTAATAGAAACAGAAAAAATCTGCTTATTTAACTGTCTGATGTGTTATTTTACTGCTGGCAACACCGTGCCTACCGCAATATAACGAATGACATCACCTTGCTAATAAAAAATGCACGGACCAATTTAACACAACGATGGCAGCGATTTATTATTTTAGTACAGGTAAAATAAAATAAAACACTGCAGAGATGGAATTGAAAGTTGAATACCTATCCGCAATGTCAAGTTCGCTTCAATATATTTAATATGAGGATGGTTATATTATTGTGTAAGTTTTTTCTGTTACAAACAGCGGTCATATTTTGCTTAACTGATCGCGTAAAAAAATTACAGATTGGAATAGACAACCTTTTTTCATTTGTGGTAATCGGTTACAAGAATAATGACATCGTAGTTCTTCTTCTTCGTCGTCTTCTAAAATCCTCAGATTTGAAAAAAGACGTCGATCGGAAGATGGATTTTGATCGATCCCAAAAAGCACCACTTGAATTGTGTCGTGAAAATATAACGAACGTAATTATACTACTTAATATATGATTTCATCAACAATTCTTATTTTTATTTACGTGAAAGTCGTTCAAATTAACCGTATTCACGGCCTGCCGCAGGAGTGAGAGTAATAGAAGATGTGAATACCCGTACTTTAAAACGGGGCGTAGTTTCCTGTTACCGTACGTGCAGTGAGCAATTTGGACATCGATTCTAAATTTTGGTATGGTCAAAATATTAAAGCACGGTTTTATGTAAATAAAAAGTATTTTAAGTTATGCACATATTATTTTTTATATCCATCCATATAGGTATTTTAAATAAATAAAATTGATAAGTACTACAAAAAATTACCAGATAGCAGTGCCACATGCCAACATTCCTTTCGATGCACTAAATGCGTTCAATATTTTCAATGCAGACAGAGGGAGAGCGTGTGTGTCACTGCGTTACAGACAGACAGATAAATCACGATAAATAGGTTATAATTTAAGTTGCTGTAAGATTTCATGTAAGAACTACAAGTTGAAGTTGTCGTAATTAAGTAGGACGCCCGTAGCTAAATTGGAAAACCACACTGGCGCGAATCCAGCGACTACAGGTTTAAGTCCCGTCGGGTGTCGTATTTTTTTTTCTAAAAAAAGTTTTTTATAGTGCATGAGATGTTTTCAAATTATGTATGTTCAATAATAAGTATAATGTAATAATAAAACTATGAATTATCCAGAAATATGTTCGTTGTGGATTTTTTTAGTTTATCTTTGATATTAAACAAATAAAAACATTTTTCTTTTTAGTGTTTTTAAACAGGTACGTATCGATTATTTAAAATACTTTAAAATGTAAATAATTGGTAAATTGTCTCAAATTGCAAGCTTCGTATTTTTTCCGCTAGGTGCCTGTGGTAGGCGGTACATTTACCTGTAATAAGTATTTTTAGTGGTTTTTGTGTAGTGGCTCACTAAAAATAATTACTAGATTATATTATAATTAAGTACTAAATTAAATATATGTATATATTTCTTAATAATTATAATTTTCTATGCCGGGTTTCTTATCTCTGAGTATGTTAACATTTTGATAAGGTACATTAGTACCTACCTACAACTTGGAATGATTTTCTATACAGCACAATAGATTTAGCCGCCATTAGCCAGGCTAATGACAGTGTACTGAACCTGCTGTACAAATTACCAATGTGAATGTCAAATGATTGACATTTAACAATGCAATATGGTGGATATTACCATTTACTTACTATTGCCAGTCCGTTGACATTGCGCTGTGAACTTATTATTATTCCAATATGTCGGTGTTTTTTTTCTTCTGCCGTTATTTGAAAGCATGCTTGATTTGATTCAAGTTAAAAAAAACTACAATAATTGAGATTGCAAGAAGTGCCTTTCTCAAAATAAGGCTATGCTAATAAGCGTATGGTATGTTGTTGTGTTCTCTCAATTATTTTCTATGGTATGGAAGTATGGACTCGCTAAACCAAGAGATGTCACGGAGAGTTGAAGCTTTCGAAATGTGGCTGTACAGAGTATAGACGCATCCTCAAAATTCCTTGGACTGACCCGGTGACAAAAATGTTGAAGTTCTCAATCGAATGGGAAAGGACCGAGAAGTTCTGCGTAGTATCAAAACTAGAAAACAACAGTACCTCGACCACATTATGAGAGGACAAAAGTACAGCATTTTTTTTAATATTATATGAAATCTAGCAGTTTCTTCTTATCTACCCTGTATATTAGTGTATACCATATTTTTGTCGAAGAGAATTTATAACGCTCGCATTGAAAATGGATACGATAGCCAGAATATGCGAAATAGATGAACGTAAATAATTGTCCTAATTGTAATATACATAGATTGATTTAATTTTTTTATGTAATACAGCTGCTGACGGGTTGATTTTTTAATCATATTCATGTGACCCATGTGTCTATGAATAAGTTCATTTACTCTTCAGATCCTGCATTCATCCATCAGTAAGTAAGTGGTTTGCAAAAAGGTCCTACACGCTGTACACTGAAGCATGTGGACATTCAATATACTTTCTACCCTTGCGAATGCGAATCTATTCTATACACAAGGGTAGTTTATCATATGTATGTATTCAGGTATTATAATTGTTACAATAAGTTAGCCGTCTAAACTGTCAAAACTGTCTAAAAGTCGCTCTAAAAGTTAACACAACTAAGGGAGTTGCTGTTAAAACATAGCACATTTCGACAGTTCAGACGGTTAACTTATACTTATTGTAATAATTAACCACCCCAATACATACATAATATGATAAACTACCCTCAATAGACGCCGCTAGCAGCCTTGTGTATAGAATAGATACGCTGGAATGATTGTAGTATTACCGCAATCCGCGCATCTAGTTGAAGGCTGCAAACACTTACTGGAAATTATTCAAAAGATACTGCTATCGCCAGAGATACGGACGTTTTGGCTGGAGACATCGTCCAGTTACAGTTGGCAAACCCTGCTGCAGGCAAAGATCAGATAAGTAATTTGTAACAATCACATTAACCGACAGTTAACTTTGGAAGAAAACGAAATTTCTATGAAATTATAACACTAATAAAAGCGATACCACGATACAAATATTATATCAATACGAAAAAAGAGGAATCCACACACACACGTCATACTAACCATTAGCAAGCCGCCTTCGGAGCGAATTATAAGTAACTGAATACTAGGCCAGTGACGTCAGGAGTCACGTGGGCGGCGTGACGTCACCGCCCTAAACCGCCTAAGGTCAGACGGTTTGCGAGCACACAACTTCCACTGGGTAGGCGGCATTGTCATAATATCTACATTGAAATACCTCGTATGAATCTACTGCAATTTTCACGATTTTGTTCGTTTGACTATTGTTCGAGACAGGATGAGAGAAAGATGAATTTTATTACCTTTGAGAGTAGAATCCTGACAAGAATCTGTCTCGTGTACAGCAACTCTCGGTAAACTGTGCTACGGCGAACTGCATACGTACACTTTACATATTATTACAAAACTTATAGCCTCCGCCTATTACGATGGCATGTTAGTGCAACTCGGCGCAATGGGCTAGTCGGTGGGCTAATCACCAGACCTTTTCGACGTAGACTAATCCGTTTGTATCCCCGCGCGTACCTTACATCGCCTTATTACATCCGCAGCGGTTCTCCCGCTTTACCCCGCTTCATCTCTCTTCTCCAGACAAAACACAATCTACGTGGACTGCGTGTGGTTATGCCAATGACATTAATATGGACGAAGCATCTGGAAAAAATAATGACACTCACTTTTTCATCGGGTCTGCCGAATGGCATAATCTGTTCTAATGCCATTACAATAAATTCCCAATACTTGTTGTAGGTCTGCCGAATGGTTCGGTTCGAACGGGTTTGCTTAAATGAACATTGACACTAGAAACACTGTTCTAACGCCATTACAATAAAGGTGATATTGCTATAAATTCTCGATGCGTGATATCGCATAATGGAAATTGCGTGAAGTCTACTATATACACGTGCGAATATCGATATGCACGAATTTACTTGCTAGCTACTGTATTGAGCGCGTTGTCCATTAATGTCATTGGGTTATGCTCATCCATCAGCCGTTGTGTCGAATAGCAGCGACTGACCGTCGTAATGGGCAGAATCAATTACATTAATGCAGGTTGATTAAAATATAAGTAATATCGTTTTTAATACATGCAAAACCAATAAATAACCAACAATAATAAAATCAATAATGCCTCTACTGTATGTATGGAAATTTCCTAGCAATATTAAGACTACTTCATTTGACATGTACGAGGTATTCACATGCCGGAAGACAATATTATGGTTTCCTAGTATTGTTCCCGTGACGCGAATCTACCACCCCCGCATTTTTACGCTCGCATTGCTTCGCAGCCACTGTTGCCGACTGGCCTGGTAAATTTCTACACTAAATGGGCCATGGGAGATATACTGGAATCGGTATTTCTGTTATCTCAATACAAGAAGGTCTCATACAACATCTTTTTGATAGACTTAGGCAACAATTTTACAGCAAATGTAAATTTATTTATTATTATGTTTCACAGATTAATTCAATTTTAAACGATCCAGCTTTTCGCCCACAGTATTTTGCATTGCAATTATCGCAAATAAATAAGTCAATAATAAATAGTATGTCCCATTGCCTAAGTGTGAAGATATTTTCTTTACGTACTGACGAAATAAACTGATTGTATTCCAAAATGGCGTTAAAAAATCAAATACAAATAATATAAATTCATAGATCAGATTAATAAAAATAGAATTCCGTTAAGCTATACCCCACACACTACATTTTGACAGAGGGTTTTGGATGTGTGAGTGTCCTACGAAAATTAACCACATATTATAGACGTGCAATAGTGTGTTGCAACCTTCAAATACACCAATATTAAATAAGTGTCAGTGAATAAACCGAGAGCAGTAAGTTGTCAGAACGAAGGATAAGCGTATTTTCGACAAATGTTATTAAGACCCGTTTCACACGGGATAACTGGAGATTCCGACACATAGGTGTCCCGTGTGAAACGGGTCTAAGTTTATCCCATATTCTTCCACACTGGTGATCGCGGTCCATATTATAAAACATTTTATTTCCTTCTTAACCTGTTGAACGCCGGATACCCACGCATCCGACGATAGATTAAATCTATTCGCACTCAACAACAACGATAGAGTAAACATTGTTCAAAGATAGAACAAATTCTTCCCTGAAAAATAACTCGATTATCTGTGAAGCAAACCCCACGCACGCCCACTTCATTGTATTGCATTGTTTTCGTGTTATTTCAGAATTTAGGTAGGTATGTCTTTATTTCAGGAACAATTTATTTAATTTATAGTGCATAATAAATAGTATATACCAATTAATGTCGCGAATTGACAACGATACTGTCAATAACGTAGTATTATTTTAAGAGCGTACATAAGTGAAACGGCAAATAATTTGCAACTGTATGTGGTACGAAATTTCGGCCGCGTTGCCATTCGGAGAGCGATAGTCGACCTGTTTGCACGTCAATTTGTTTTGTGATGGCGTCGGACGAATATATTCTTAAATCGTGTAAAGATGACTAAAAACGTTCTGCATGTACTTGAAAAAGAAAACATGGCAATGAATATACTATTATTATTACGAATATACTAATAAAAACAACATTAAAAGGACGCATGTTGAGTTTTTATGTCAAATTATATTTCGTTGGGTTCGCGTCATTTGCACAAGACCATGCCTCAGCTGAGGTATAGCCTTAATACTATCCAGGACTTTGTCTTGCGTACTTCGAGGCTTTTTAATGTCACAGTATTAAGTTAGATACATAATTAAGAGTGGGTCGTTAATTAAGGCACCGTACCAGTTAAAGTACAGATCTGCGGTCGGGAAAATAATAGAAGATATTTTTGAGACTTTTACTAGATGCTCTATCCTGACATCTATGCCTGACAGAAAAATATTATGGGGTGCATTTAAAAAAATTATCGATAATAATTTATTATCGATTTTTTTTGTTTTTGGCTCGAGCAATTTATTTACTACAGGTTGATCGCAAATAAGTTATATTATAATTGACATAAACAAATAATTATTAAAATGCTATGTATGTTAAGGACTAAATTTAATTACACATTAACGAACCAAAACAATAAATATGTAAAATGTCGGAAAACCAAAACAGCAAATAACTATTTTGATTTTACACTGAGCCACTAGCCGTATTAACATCGTTTTGGATTTGATGGTAATCGATAGAAAACCAGTTCCTATGATCAAAAATATTATGACACTCAATGTAGACCATAGACTATAGATACATCTAGACGCCACCCGTTGCATTGCTAAATGAAGCTGCGTGCCATGCGTTTGGTTTGTGAGCGAGCGAACGCATTCGTCTACAAATGTTCGAGACCATAGACCATTTCGGTAGTGCTCGCCCAAAGTGCTCGCACTAGACGCTCAGAATTAAAATATAATTTTCTATTTTTTTACGTTATATAGTATTTTTAAGCGGTCAAAATGCAACCATTAGGTAAAGATATCCATAATTTAAGTTATTTTAAAGAAACACTATGTCACTGATATTAAAATATATAATAATATAAAAATAAATTATCACGAACATGTATCAACTTACCTATGAAACGTAATACCATCTTCTTGCTTATCAGTACGGCTACCATATTTTAATACAACACACAGAACCACCTTTCCTACTTAATTAACTAAAAATATTTACCACTGACTTTAATATGACTATAATGATAACTAAATATATAATGACTTTAATGTTTAACACAAAAAATAGCAATTTAGCAACACGAGCTACGACGCTACGTGAAGCGATTCACCGCGATTTGTCAGTGATACTTTTGGAAACTACCTAAAACATAATATGTAGACCTTTTATCTTACTCTAGCGCGTGTCGCAGAGATTATAAGGGTGCCGAATACTTTCTCACTCGCACTCATGCATCGTTTTTGTTCAGGCCTTGATGTAGACAAAATAATTAACCCACAGTAATAGATGAGGGCTTTTCTTTGCGTATATTCACGTAAATTTTGTGCCATTTATATTCTGTTCCGAATTTATAAAAAAATCTTACAATATTATATTGTATACCGTCGGCTTAATTCTAACATATCGAAAGTCAGTTTAACTTAAGTGTTCAGGAAGCAGTTAAAACTAAATATTTCAACTTACGGAATCAAATGCATATACTTTTTTTGTTGTAGGATAATCACTATTCTGAATTATACTTTAAACAAAATATTTTATAATTTTTAAATTATAATGTATCTACAGGACTTACATGTTATTAGAACTATCAACCGTATGAGTTACGTGTTATTATCGAATAGGCACATAACTTTATGAATACCGCGTGAAATTATCATTTTTCGAGTCCAGCGAGGTCAGCCCTTCGACCTTTTACAAATAAACTAAATTGGAGTGACCTTCTCATCGGATTGGATTAGTTCCTCATAGATAGATGGCCGTTCACTAATTTGACATGTCTAAAACAATGTAGTTAGCATAACTATGATAATATTATTATTTTATTTACTTTATACTCTATCTGTTAGTAATATGTATTATCTATGGTCTCCTACGTTATTTTTATCCATGGAAATAATCTAACGCATTAAAACTAGTAATGATCAATAACAGATTTGAACAATAACTAAACTATGGTTAATCGAAAATACAAGAAGTTCAAAATGAAGAACCTGTGGTACCTATATTAGAAATTTTGTCATGAACAATCAAACTTTGAAGGAAAGATATTTGTCTCGTTTCAGATCAGAAATAGGTTTATCAGTTTTCCGGTGAATTTTGATGACCTACTGAACCAAACGGGAAAAATAATTAGGGAATTGTTCCATCTTCGTTTCGAAGTCAAATTTATGGTCTCCATTGAGTGTACGGCAGTCGCTGAAAATGTGTAATATTTTAACCACAATATGCCGTCTAGACTCCAGGGTTCAATCACACTTTGAGGAAAGAAGAGGGAAAATACACGATGACAGATCTAACAATAAAATACAAAAATAACAACCAGTTATGAAAGTCTCAAGGAATATTGTTTTAGAAGTTTTAGAAGATATTTAGATGCTAAATAAAAATAGATGTTATTAGGTGCATCAAAACAATTTGATAAAAAAAAACAGAAACGCGAAAGAAATACATTGAGTTCGACTTCGACAAATAAATACTATTTTCAACCGAACACCGGCCGTGTTGGATTTTTTCGTGATTTATTTTCGTTTGGAGGCCGTCCCTACACAAGGTCTATCTTGATGTGTTTGCCAATCATCGCCATTATGATAAAATAAACAATGCGATAACAATAGCCCTCTCGTTAGCGGGTTAGCCCTTCTTGTGCTGTTTATAAAATGGATTCGCATGACAACAAGATGGCGGAGGAAAAACAGCAAAAATCGTTTCATCCGCATTTTACACTTACATTATCTATTAAATTAATGAGTATCTCGTTAAAATGTGAGATTTTTTCAATCCTTGATTATAAGTTATACCCATCCGCTATATGTGACTTAAAAGATGCGTCGTTGTGGTGACACAGCGACTGTAGAAAGGAAAAAGGGCGTAACCCTCAAACCCTTTCAAAATAGGTTTTATTGGATAATAATGTTGTACCTACATGACTTAATACACGTTGTGACCAAAGCATTGTAAGCTGCAAACACCAATTTATTAGGTATTTAAATTTAGATTTCATTTTTTTTTAAAAAAGAAGGAAGTGAAATGGGAAAACGACTTAACCATCATTTTTGTTAGTTTTTCTTTAATAAACTCAATAATTAATATCAGATTAGCAATATAAAACCAAATTGTTAATTATCATGTTATGTCTAATTTATATTTTGACTTTGACCGAAAACCATACGTAACAAAAATGTTTTTGTGCCTCCTGTAAAATTTGATTTGTGTGGATTACGTCCTTTTTCTTTTCTACGGTCGATATTTATTAGTGGACATCTCAAAAATCATTGGAACCTACATTATTCATACTTAAACCAGAACTGCATAGTGCATACCCAACACTATAACAAGCATAACCTTGTAATTTGCAAGTGAATGCAATTATTTGAACAATTAATTATCGTATTCGGTTAATATCCCGTTCTCCAAAAAAACACATCGAATCGCGCTAAATCCATATTACACTATAGATATGGAATCTAAATGTATGAGATTGAAGCAACGAAAGAACTTCTGGTCTACAGAGACAGACTAAGTTAACTACAAGTGAGATTGCATTGGAGATTCATTTGAAGATAACTTCACACTTCTACTATGATACTCAGTTCAGATTCTATTGTCAAAATAAGCCTTCAATTTTTAATTTCTAAAGATTGTATAGTGCATTAATAAATTCGACTTCAATTTGACATTTTAATAGACAATTTTGCGAACAATACCTTTGGAAAGATGCGTCCTAGTCAATTTTATGTAGGCAGCCAACGGAATATGGGTACTGACAATTTTTTTAAGATTAATAATCACGTAAAAAACCGAGAAATACGTATATTGGTAGGTTATATAAACGAAGTAACGTACTTCAAACCAGAATGCGAGCCGCAATTTTGTATTCGAGGATATCAATATAAAAAGAAAAATTATGAACTTGTTACCAATACTATTATTATAACTTATAACACGTAGGTACAATCATTCGATTATAAAATCAAACTGCCTTCAAAATTGCTAAAACGGAATGCCTAATTATATGGTTATCACTTATCAATCAAATGTTCTATATTTAAAATGTGTTTATATGCTGTATTCGAATCGAATCGAATACCTCTTCAAATATTATGCCAGCCTGATACTTTATGACATTTTCGTGACGAATATTGGTCTCCGATTCCTTTTCATCAGACGATTTTACGGTCGTGTCCGGAAATTTGTACGTATGCAGTTCGCCGTATCGCACTTCACCGTGAAATGTTGTATCGGCAATATTATATGGTCGTATATTAAAGACCGTCCAACGCTGGGTCGTATATTACTGAGATAAAATTCATGTCTAAATAAAACACGGTTCTTGTCGGTTTACAGGAAGCCAGCGGCAAACAAATTTTGAAAATAGCCGATATACTGTTTTATTTGTTAGGTTAGGTTAGGTTTTCATTAATTTCTTTTATTTTGTTAACTGTCAATTCATGGTGGAACTGCATTGTATTGTTGTTTTAATTTGTCCCTTTGAGGCGGACGAAACCGGTCCTAATCTATTGATTAAAAGTGGAATAAGTACTACAAAAAAAATGCGTTTTATTTAATTAAAACAACAATAGGTTTTCATTCTTGAATTCATGAATTTTGCCAAAATCGGCTATGAAAATTGAATTAATGTTCATATTGAATCTAATAAAACTTGAGACCGTATAGTATATGGTCATCTCTTTCCGATAAGAAAGCTCACAGCGAACTGTGCTACGGTGAAATGTAATACGTACAATTTACATGTAACATTTTACGCTAGCTCGGTTTAAAAAGTTTTACCTCGAAAATAAGAATTTGTTGATAAAACAACAGCTTCAGGATGGAGAATTTTAATACATCTGGTTCTGGTTGATATAATTAATTAATAGACAAATACAAACGATAAACATATCTACCTAACCCTTTGCGCGCTGATGCGTTGAAACCTTGCAGACTATAATTACAGCGAAACGATTGGAATAGGAAAAACGCGATTAAATAACGCAGAAGCGGGTCAAGGATGAAAATAATGGTTAGGTGTTGTAGGACACAACGTAATGATTATCTACAGCTAGAGATCTCTATTTATATTTGATGCAAGAGAAAACGTTTGTGATTCGGTTCTCAGTTATATTAGAACAGTGAGAAACTGTGAAGGCGTTGTAAATAATTATTGTGTAGCCATTTGCATGGTAAAGTACGTCGGATTTCGCAATATGGGAGGGGAGGGTTAGTGTTGGATCTAGGTAGTGATCCACGGTCCTAGAGCAGTGGTGCACAAGCTTTTTGAAAGAAGGGCCAATTTATCCATTTTCAAATTTTTCACGAGCCGCAAAGGGTCAAAGCAAGGCCTGAACAAAAACAATGCGTAAGTGCGAGTGGGAAAGTATTCGGCACCCTTATAATCTCTGCGACACGTGCTAGAGTAAGATAAAAGGTTTACAGATGTGTGCATGTAATGGTTGCATTTTGACCGCTTAAAAATACTATATGACGAAAAAAAATAGAAAATTATATTGTAATTCTGAGCGTCTAGTGCGAGCACTAGCGAAATTGTCTATGGTCTCAAACATTTGTGTACGAATGCGTTCGCTTGCCCACAAACCAAACGCACGGCACGCAGCTTCATTTAGCAATGCAATGGGTGGCGTCTAGATGTATCTATAGTCTAAGGGTCAAAGTGTTGAAAAATAATGATATATTATACTATTAATTTTATCAGCAACTTCAATCACTCTCCACTCCGCATTACGTGCATATTTGCACGAAGAAAGTTAGTTCAGACACGATGAATTTGTTAGAAAACTATAAAAGTACATAAAGAACTTTCCACACGCACTATACATAAGTACATATGTTCACAAACAAATGTTTGATAATCGAACTGTATTTTTTCTGTTAAGACAAGCGATTTTTTAATATCGATTCACAAACGTCTTGAACTGACAAAATTCCTGGAGAACTAACACTAAAATTCGCGTTTCGAAAACAATAATCTAAAAATATACCGCACCTGCACCACAGACGTGTGACTCATTGTAAAAAGATGAATTTCGGTCGCAAATCTATACCCATGAAAATATAATCATATTACATAATAAATAGCATTAAGTTTTCTATCAGTGACGATTCATATATATATCGTTGCTACTGCATAATTTGTTCACAATAGGTATATCGTACATAGATTTTTATCATATTTAATGAAAAATTTGGTGATGAAGTAGGTACTTGTTATTTTGGGCCGCAACAAATGCCATTTCGGGCCGCATTTGTGCACAACTACTGTCCTAGAGCATCAGGTTCGGCAATTTTATATCGAGTACCTACCTAACTCACAACAGATACTAACGTTTGTCGACGGAAGGGTTGAAGCTTAGATCTAACCTAACATAACCTAACCGATATTTCTCGATTCTAACTTAGGGTTTTAATTGACATAATTTTTACAGTCGTAATTTGTATAGGATATAATATATCAAACAGGTGACTATTTACATAGTTCGATATATATATATATTTGTTAAATGAGTGTGTGCTACGAATACACGCGACATACCTATAATATCAAATGTTAAAAAAATGTATTAACAATTATTTTATTGGCATCTGTTAATGCTAACCCAAACTAATACCTACTTTACAAATAGATAATAAATATTGGTTTGCGCGTCTATAATACTAGTTGTTGACCGCCTCCAACCAATTTTTCTCCGTGCGCCCCTGAGATTGCATTATTTGCGACATTTACGTAACATCACAATAATGTAACTAAGCCAAAAGCGAAAACTAAAAACATAACACATACATAATAATATTATTGTTCTAATTTATCTGCGTTTGAAAACAACTAATAATTATTCAAAACACAACAAAACCACGAGAATGTCCTGTCGTCATAGACATGACAACGAAAATAGAAT
The DNA here is from genome assembly GCF_057557595.1 of Rhyacophila brunnea. NCBI lineage: Eukaryota > Metazoa > Arthropoda > Insecta > Trichoptera > Rhyacophilidae > Rhyacophila > Rhyacophila brunnea. The sequence continues at coordinate 7,493,671 of NW_028232904.1, read as the reverse complement.
GACATATTGCGTGAGTTGTGTTTTGATAAAAAAACTAATATTAGATGTTATTAATAGAAAACGTGCGGTAGGTAAACATAACCAAAATAATATTATTGGTATAACTCCATAATAATATATTTTGTCACGATTAAAAACTCAACAATATGTATATTGAAATTACATAATGCAAATATTTTTAAAGATAAATTGGGGTCACGACCACAAAAGTTTTTCAATGTATTTAGGAATTCAAAACTACAAATCAATTATTGACTAGGTACAAAGCATAGTTTTCATTTTTGATTTATTATCTCTTCTGATACTCATAGCCTTTTCGGTATTAATTTCGTCTATGCATGTCCGGAAATTTGTACATAATATGCAAATGGCCGCAGTGGCGAGAGGTGTGGAAATAGGCTGTGTTGAGATCCGACATAAAAAGCGCATAACTATGTCAGCCATATTTATTTGTTTTCATTGAACTAATAATACAATTTGCAGATGGTGATGGTAAGTTTTTTAAATTCAATTAAACCCTGAATAACCAAATCAAACCATACATAATTCTGAAAACACTCGTGAGAAAATATAGCCAATAGAAAAAATCTTTTGCGAAAAAAGTAAGACACCCGGCAAGAATCGAACCTGCGTCTCTTGGGTGTCACGCCCTGTGCATTACTACTATGCTACGACCGCCTGCTTAATTGCGACAAATTTTAACTATTGGCCTTTGTCTCAAAAGATTTTTTCTATTGGCTGGTGCGTGCTCGTAAGTATCAAGTCGTAGGTACATAATATACAAATATTAATTGATACCAATATTCTTATTGAATCGAGAGATAGTTAGTTTCTTTAAGTTTAAATTGATTAACTCTATCTATATGGGTAGGTACCTAATACCTAGTGATGGTTTTGATACGAATTCGTTTATACTTACTAATAATTGTAACTAATATACATAAACTTAATAACATCATAGTCATGTATGAATTCCAGAAGGTATACGTCTTATTGTTTTAATTATGCACATGAGTTAGTTATGTGCACCGCAAAATAAAATGCAAATCACCATTGACTGCTCCCGAAAAGGAATGACACTCTCTTGACGTTTGAAAATATGCCAACGCCTCCTGTCCTTTGTTACAAGTTTTTACGAAGGATGCGTTCGACAAGAGTGTGAATGCGAGAATGTATTTAAAAAAATGTATAAAATACTAAAACAAATGCCGACAAAATTAAGATATTTAAATAATTATATTATATTGAACAGGCGCACACACGAGTGGCGAAGGGTGGAAGTATGCTGTTAAGATCCGACATAAATAGTACACACTAAACTTCATCAGTCAAACGTATTTGTTTTCATGGAACTAATACTACAATGTGTATTCATAGTATTTGTTAATTTATAAAATACAATTAAACCCTGCCTAATCCAAAACAAAGTAATTTTGAAAACACTTCTGAAAAAGTTCAAGTCAGTTACAACACAAAATTATCTTGGAGTAATAGATGACGTCGGCTAGTAATTAAATTAATACCTACTTTGATTTAAAATACAAAAGTCGTTGCCAATCATAGCTCAATTTGGGAAGCGCTTCAGAGAGTATTATAAGTGCCAATAGCTAAAATTTGTCGTAATTAGTATGAAAGCTTTAGCATAGTGGTCTATGCGCGGCGGGCGCGACACCTGGAGAGATGCAGGTTCAATTCCTGCGGGTTGTTTTACTTTTTTCAAATAGATTTTTTCTATTGGTTATAATACATTTTTTCAGAAGTGTTTTAAAAAATATGTATGTTCAATACTTAGAATATTACATTCTTAAATCTTGTGAATTATTCGTTGAATAAAAAAAAATAGTTTATCAAAACATAGTCGATGTAAAAGTCAAAAAATATTCGTTTATCTACAAAATATCTAAAATTATCCATTAACATTAAACCATATATAGTTGTAGATATTTTATAGATAGAGGATTGTTTTTTATCGATTATGGTTTGCTTTAGGCAGGGCTTAATGAATTTTATCAAACTAACTTATACCATCTGTAATAATGTGCATTAAATTCAACGAAAACAAATAAGTATGACTTAAAAAGTATGCACTTGTGTCACAAGTGTTCCTTTTTTTAAATTTACCGCCCCTAAGCAGCTCACGGCCTGATTACCCCCGCGAGACGTCACTGGGTGCGGTCTATCGTAGACGTATCCATAGAGAAATGAAAATGTTCACAAAGAGCGTTTTGCATCTTGAATAGTATCTTCAACAGTGACAAAACTTCCATTGTGTCTAAAACGCAAAGTTTCTAACAAGTGCTTCCCGTAATAATTGCATAATATGCATACAAACATGGACCCTCAGTGAAGTCTAGCTAGAAAATAATGTTTCCGGCTCAGTGTGATGGTCTTTTCAAGAGATCCAGTGTTTATTTCGTGGAAATCCACGATGATAATTTATAAAATTAGTTTAATACTTTGGTATTTCTTCACCTTGCTGAGAGCTTTATACGGTGAATAATCCTGTCATTGCATGCTTCCTAAAGTTTACACAGAAAGCTCATCAATGTGACGTCATAATATAATTCATCGTATCCTTTTGCCAACAAATAGGTTTTCAGAATAAGCAAGTCTCAGCAAGTATGAACTTGGAACAGGTGAGTCAATTTTTGTGCGGGTTCGTTGAATTGATTAGGTATTTCTTTATGCATTCTTACGACAGATAAAAACGTATAAGTATATTATGTTATGAAAGTGATTATAATTACAAGATAGTAAGTATATAAGTATATTATTATATATTTATCAAAAGATAAAAAAAGAAAATAAACAATAGAGATTTATTATATTTCGTAGATAACAAGAAAACAATAGAATAAGTACCTACTTAGATAACAAATTGGGAAAAAACGGAACAATATATTAAATTGATTTACCTATCGATATTAAGGTCGTGAAACAAATGACGCAAATATGACATCACCTTTTTGGTTGATGAGCATTGCATGATTAAAATACCTTTAAATGCATGATGTTGCACTTTTATATCAAACTATACTACCTACGTCACCCACGATGGCCGCGTGGCTTACGCGCCGGTCTATAGTATCGAGGGTCCCAGGTTCGAACCTGGGTCTGGCAAGTACACATATTGTTTTTCAAATTTGTGTTTGAGTCAGAGTATGGACCTAATAGGTTTAGCAAGTAGCTGACATCCATTTCTCGTAAAAATAAAATCTGTTCATACAAACCTCCACTCCGTGGAGGCCCATATGATCCTATTAGGAGCTTTCAGTTATCTGCGCATCTATTCTATACCTACACAAGAATGCTTTCGGCCGCTATCTAGGGTAGGAAAGTATCCAAGTAGGTATTAGCACTTATTGTAACAATTACAATAAGTTAGTTGTAATTGTTACAATACGTGCTGTGTTTTAACAGCACGTCTCTTGGCTGTGATAAATTTTAGAGTGAGATAAACAGTTTTGACAGTTCAGACGGCTAACTTATTGTAAATGTTACAATATGTGTTAATATTTCGATAATTTCCTACCCTATATACTACCCTAGCTGCCGTAATGGCTGAAAGCAGTCTTGTGTATAGTATAGATGCGCTGCAGTGTTAACAGTTTGCTAATAAAATAACAATATTTGTTGTTTATTTATCAGCGACATCTATGGATAAGAGCAATAGTTATTTTGCAACCCAACTTTATCCACTGCAGAGGACTGCAAGTTTTAAAATAAATTTTCATTCACACAAAAATACATTACAATGAATAACGTGGTTTGTTACCGAGATTTACCATTATAGGTATTACGTAAAGGTGTGAAATAGATTATTAAATATTTTGCTGATGTGCCTACAGCTTGAAATAGATACAATACACCTTTTTTCAAAATTGATATTATGTATCATGGAATGGGAAGTTTCGCATGAATGTAATGTTTGATGAATGTAATTTGTACATTGTAGCATTGTATACACACCGGTACATTGCCCAAAATTTGAGCGACACAAAGTACAACTGCGACTTGTAGACTTTTAAGTGAAGGGTCATAGGGGCCGTTACTCGACCGAAATAATAGAAGAAAATGGATTGACTCGACTGAAAATGATTTTACTAAATTTGTCTGTTCTTACAGGTTTAGTAGGTAACTAAAATTACTCGCCACTAGACTAAAATATCTACTAACATAATCTGAACTTGGCTTAAGTAAATTTATGCACAACGTAAAATTAGTTAAGTACCTATATTATAATATTAGGCACTTTTACATACCTAACGAATTTTAATAGATTAATTAACTGATGAGTGATGTGATGACTTACGTGCTTTTATTCAAGGGTACGACCACAAAGATATAAGTTTGGGAAACATGATAAATATAATAAAAACAATACTTTGAAACTATGATTAAATTAAGTAAGTATAATATATTTCTATTACGACGTTAGATATTATTATTGATAATTATTATAAGACAACAATTTTATAGAATTACGCAACTGTCAAAGAATATTTGTATAATAATTTAGGTCAGATATTAATTATTATCTGTGGAACACTTCACGCTTTTAACAATATGTCAAAGTCTTGTTGTAAAATAAATGGCTGGTTTAATTAGGTTACAACAATTTGCATTGACAATGTGTCAATGAAAAGTGCACAAACACTCGTGAGAAGCTGCTGCAGATTTCTAGATTCTAGAACTTATCTAAGTATACTATAGTATATTCTAAGTATGCTATACAGTTGTCGCGGAATGATCTGTAACCCATCGGTGACCCTAGCGTGCATCCGTAAAATGAACGAAATTATAAATGGTTTCGTAGATCTTAATTGTCGTGTATTAAATTGGATATAATCGGTGTTGTTTATCATTATTTTCATTTTGGGACTAATATTGATTGGATAAGTTTTTAAAACAAGAGATGTCACGGTGACTTGAAGCTTTCGAGATGTGGCTGTATAGATGCATCCTCAAAATTTCTTGGACTGACCGGGTGACAAATCGTTGCCTGATTTCCAGGTCGTTCTATTTCACATTTTTAAGAAAAATTACTTTTTAATGCCATTTTGTTCTATTTCCAGAACTTTGTTTAACCCATTAGTTAGAATATAAAAATTATGAACGCATTTGTCGATAATCTCGAAAATAAGTTATTCTTTTATATGCAGAACACAGTTTTTAATATACATATAATATCGTCGGTGTTTTGTAAAAAGGGCGAATCAACCATTTTGGCGAAATCGAGATTTTAATGAAAATACAATATGTACCACACTAGCTTTGTTGTGTAAAAACGGCGAATTTTTATCTCCACAGGAAAGTACTTAAAAACGATAATCGACTAAAATTAAATTAATTAAAATTACGAAATAAAAAGCAAATGTGACATATTAGGCCTTTTAAAATATTATATAATAATACCTATTATAATGACAGTATTCTTTCTAAGCTTTATTATAAACTTGTTAGATATTTATAATCATCTACAGGTAAAAAACAAATAAATGTCAAAAGTTAAAAATCCTCCTCCTGTAAAGTAGCATTTTGGTTAATTCGCCCTTTTTACAAAACACCGACGATATATAGATTGTGCAATTGTTTCAATATGAACTATCAAATTGCTCTCCTGAGAATTTTACAGAAAATGACATAGAACAACCTGGGAATCAGACAGCGAAATATATCGATACCCCCAGTTCAATAGGGGAACAACTCAAAATCTAAAGGTTTTGAGTTAAGAATGCCATTCGATGTAGAATAAATTTCTCTACACTTTCATCGAAATCAAGGCGTTAAAATTAAAATGAGATGCCATTATCTTGGAACACGGTTTTATGAGTTGTTCCCCTATTGAACTGGGGTATCGATATATTGGTGGTGCAATTTATTATTTCGATGTGAACTTTCAAATTGCTCTCTTGAACATTTTACTGACAGTGACATAGAACAACCTGGAAATCACGCAGCGAAATGTTGAAGTTCTCAATCGAATGGGGAAGGACTGAGAAGTTCTACGTAGTATCAAAACCAGGAAACTACAGTACCTCGGCCACATTATGAGAGGACAAAAAAACAGCATTCCCCAACTTGTCATTAAACGAAAGATCAATGGGAAGCGCAGCAGAGGACGGCGCCGCATTTCGTGGCTTAAGAACCTCCGTGATTGGTACGAGTGCAGCTCCACTGAACTGTTCCGAGTAGCAAACGACAAACATAAGATCGCCTTGGTGGTGGCCGACATCCACTAGAGGATGGCACAATAAGAAGAAGAAAGTTTTAAAGTGATATTTTTGCAACACGGGATAAATTTACATAAGCTTCACTGAAGAATATCTACAGGTTTTCATAAAGAATCTCACTCCACGATAATTTTCCGAAAATATAAAGTAACATAGTTATTTATGTCATTTTATGGCTGGCCTTCCGTCCTGGAGCTCTGGGGTCGATCTGGTGAGGATACAATATGTGATTTTCTCAAAACCTGGGTGTTTGTCATTGTTCAAAATTACTAACAACCACCTTGTACGAAAAAGCAAGGACATGGTTCTATATTTCTTTGTCAGGACCGTATGAGTGAGGATCGTAACCCAGATGAACACGTTTCAATCGGTGATTGGTTATTGAGAAGTACATAAAATTACAAAATGGCGGTATAATAGTATATAGATAGATCGACAGAATGTAATTTCCCATCCATACAATTGTTTTGTATTTTAACAAGTTATAATATTATCTATTCCACACAATTAATCCCACACAATAGATTCCCGGCATAGCAAGATGTCCGCCCTAGTTACGCTACGACAAAATGGCGGACGGCCTTGGCGCTTGGATACGTTTCCACGTCCCGGCAGAAAATGACCACTCCTTACTAGCTGTCAGAATGTCGATACCTACTTCAAGATTGTGGAGAATTGATAGATTTTAATTTAGAATAATAGTGTAAAAAAGTTTACGTTGGTATACTAATGCTATTTTTCTTGTTTTGTAAGTATCGCGTTATCATTTTTGCTTTTGTTTATTTGATGGAATTCTAATTTTAATTCTAATTAATTTAAGTGTTGCACTATTTCTTCTCACCATGTTCATGGAATACGCGCACAGTGATAAATGCACACTGATAACAATTATATGTTATTATTTATTATATATAATATAGATAAAATATGAGCAGTGACGTCTAGTGGGCAGTGGCGAGGGGTGATGGTAGACTGTTAAAATTCGACAAAATATTGCACACTGTCAGTTATACTTATTTGTTTTCGTTGAACTAAGAATACAATTTGCAGTTGGTACTGGTTAGTTGTTAAAATTAAATTAAACCCTGCCTAACCAAGGCATGCTATGTGCAATCCGACAAAAATAGTGCATGCATTTTCAGCATACTTGTATATTTTCGATGAATTAAGAATACATATTACAAAATAGCGTCGATTTTTTTTTATTCAATAAGCCCTGTCAAAGCCAAATAGATAAAAAATATTCTTCTATCTATCAAATATCCAAAATTATGTATGCTTTAATGGCATAATTTTAAATATTTTATAGATAAACGAATGTTATTGTTGATTATTATCTACTGTGGCTTGGATTATGCAGGGTTTAATTAAATTAAAAAAAAAACTAATAAACACAATGTACCTACACGTTGTTATAGTCTTAGTACAATGAGAACAATATTTGTGAATCATATTAACATTATTAACAGCCTATGTCCACCCTTCGCCACTGCCAGTGGTGGTATGCGGATCATGCGTTACACAGGGGCGGCACATAATAAATGGAATAGCGAGTACAAAACATTCCAACCTTTGAGAGCATTGGCGGTTTTCTATAAAGCAGACGATGCGGTTGTTTTATCAGATAAATTATTGAGATCTAGTTGTTTAAAAAATAATCAAAGCATTACAAATTTTGACAAGGTAACTAACTATATTTATATATAATCCCCGTTGTAGTATGTATTGTTACATGACTGTTAATCGCACAGCGAAAATTTGTAGACACCTAAAAGCAAAAACCACCCCTGTTTGAGAGTGTCAATTTAAGATTATGGGTATTTTTGTCTATTGAAGATAGTCGAAAATAAATAATAAAACAGATAATTAGGTATCTAACAAATTTGCAGACAATTTGAAACTAAAAATAAAAGAAGGCATAATTATGTATTGTTAAAGTCACTCACCGAATATAGTCTACAAATATAGACACGTCCTAGTGAAAATTATCAATGCTTACCTGGAAATAAAGGAAAACAATAATTAAATACCTATAAGCAAAAACATTATTAAATTATACAAGTAGGTAGATGAATTATTTGGCTAAAGAATGTACATTTGTTATGGTGGTATTGTAAACTAAAGCAATCGGCAAACACTCAAAGACCCTTCTTTACATTGGGCCATCGTTGGCGTCGATGAACGGCCAACATTTTTGCCGGCTATGCCATCTGCACCCCACGTAATTGCGAGTATATTAAAGACAACGTTTTGGAAAGATCCTGGTGTCGACTAAGAATCAAGGAAAGTAAGGCCTTCCGCTCACGATACTACTAAAAAAAGACGAGACTGAAACTAAAATTCCAGCCAGTATCTATCTAATGTATTTCAATGACGGCTCACTCACGGCGAGAGTTGAGTTTCGGGAATTCTCGAGAATTTTCGAGATTTTCCATCCCGTATCTCGAGATTTGAAATTTTTAACATTCCGGGAAATCCCGGATCTCAAAAATCTTTTCTCGAGTTTCGGGATTTCTTTATCATCAAATATTAATTGATTTTTAATTGAAATAAATTAACACAATTTGAGTTCGAGTATGTGCGAGTGTGATTTTAGTTCAACACAATAATTAAGACAACGTCGATTCAAAATGAGCGCAATTTTTCAACATCAGTGAATTTTGTGTCTCAAAAGCGTACGCGATTGTCAGACGCAGCCCATTGACAGTCTGTGTTTCTTGAAATTCTAATTTAATGAGTATTTTTTTTAATTATTTTTGTATTTGTTTGTCTTCTTATTTAAATAAAAAATCATATTTTTTTGGAATTTGTCTTTTTTTACACTGATTTTAGGATTTTTTACAGGTTTTTTTTTTAATTTTTCTCGATATCTTGAGAATTCTCGAGAATTCTTTTCTGGAAATCCCGAATCTCGAGAATGCAAAATTTCATCATTTCGGGGAATCCTGAATCTCGAGTTTGCGATTTTCTTTACTCACGGCAAAGCTGGAATCTCTCAGTTTCAAAACGTTCGCTATTAAATTGAAGATACGCAACATGCTAGTCTCCCAGTAGTCCCAGTCTCTCAATTGACAGTCTCCCATAAAACAGTGGTGCCAATATCAACTAAATTCGAAGAAAAATCATATTTTCTTACCAAACTAATTGGTAACACTGACAAGCAATAATAAGTCAAAAGTTAAAGATGGGCGAACCGATTTATAATTTAAAATTTGTGGCAGAAGTTGAGAAATACGCCTGCCTGTATAATTACAGGCTGCCAGAATATTCCCGTAAAGATATTACGGAAAAAGCTTGGAATAATGTAGGAAAGACAATGTGGTCGACAGTTCGAGGTTATAACCGAATATGTTACATTCCTGCCATGCAGGACCGAAATATGTTAAATTCTCAATCTTGTGCATAAAAACAAATATGTATAATATTATCTAATAACCAAACTAGCTGGTAACTGTACTCATTGCCAAGTATTTATTTTAATGTCGACCGGTCTGTTCTGGTTGTTAGTGCATTTTGCTATTATCAGCTCTGTAAATAATAATGCATACACGACTGACTGCCATTGCATTAAAATCCACAAGCTGCACGTGTAACTAAGTAACACATTCAAAATAGACCGTCCAGAACTCTCACAATATCTATCTACGTGTAATGTCAAATACCAATATCACTTCGACGCAAATAGATTTAATAATTGGCACGTGACATATTTTAATTGATCTAGCCGCGCGTTTTATTGGCAGAACTCCATTATACAGATAGTTGTTGTTAAGTCACAATTTGAAATTTTAAAGGAAAGCAAAATGAAACAATAAATTATTTTTTTAGTAAACTATTTAGTTATGAGTTTAACACAAGAATTTTATTGACTCCCACAATATATATTTTTCATTTACGCCATATTTACAGTGACAATATAATTTCGTCAAGGAATAAATAACTCTTGCTGTCGTTTTGTGGCGCTGAAACTGATATTGTAAACAATTAAACCGCACGATTAATTAACTAATTTGCACCCACATATCCCTTACGTACCTTTGGCTTAGTAACCTCGACATGAATATAACTGGCGATCAAAAATGAGAAAAACTAGAAAAAAAATCGGTGTGTGTACTTATGTACGCGCGTTAGAACGTGTTGTACGTGGCGAACAAAACAAAAACAAAACTTGTGATTAACTATATTCTTTGACTAGCTCTAAATTATCTTGTTAAAGTACACACTCAAGAAAAGGGACCGCTCATTGGAACGCCGTTGGTATATTTCTATACACTTTAACTTATATTAAGTACTAAATTATATAATGGTTTCTCGTTGCTTTTATTTTTAAAGTACCAAATGTCAATCTGACGTTTAATCGTTTGTTTACTTAAGGAATCGCAAATGGCCGACAATAATAAATTCGCTGCCTAGGCAACGGAACAATTCTAAACTATAATATTATACCTTATAATCGTCACTTTTGCAGTATCATACTGTGGCGTAAGGGTAGTGCGTTCGGCTGATAACCGAACAATCGGTGGTTCGAATCCAATCAAGTGCGTTTTTTTCGTGTGAAAAAATAAATTATGTGTTGTGTATGTAACACACACGCCAAAAATACACTCTGATCTGATTTCCCAAACGCGCCAAAAGAAGTATAACTTCAAAAATCATTTCAAATGAGTATGTAGAGTTCGCGTTTTGATCGACAGTTATTTTGTATCGACTTATGCAATGTCCACTATATTTTATTTGTATAAAATACTCACGTTTTACACATCAAACAGTGATGGAACCTCAAGATGGCACTGGTGGTTTAGCGGAGGTCGTATTTTTTAAACTGGGTAACTTAATGTCAATAATGTAGAAAACACAGTTTTTAGAGAAAATGTAACAACAAATCGGAATACATACTTACATATTATAACACGGCGTACTGTTGTCTAATATAGAATAATACTATAATATATCTAATAATATCTTAACTTGTAACCTTATCTTAATGCTTAACCATATATTATTAATCCACTTGTTTTGTTTTAGTAATTGTAAAAAATATGTAAGTATCTCGTAAGTTTGAAAAGCGGTGGTGGCTAATTTAATGCATGAAAGACGAGTTGCATAAGTGAGGTCAAATTCAGATAAAAATAAACGAGTGACCTCAATGTCAATTTATCAAGGAGTATTTCGACAAAGTGATTGAAGATGTTTTTAATAAAAAATAAAAAATAAATGTAAATGGGCTATTCTAATCTATAGTCCCTAGCGAGCATATTATGCTTTGCCAATTTAGGGTTTTTCTTGCAAGATCTAGCTTATTTCAATAGCTACGACAAAAACACACCTGGATTGTGGCGTTTTCACTAGCATTCTTTGATGTCTCCAACAGATTTAAATGTTTTGAAAAAACGTTATATTTTAGGTTTGTTTATTTTCATGCGCATCGAATTTCTGACTATCAAATACATAATGCAGGTGGGTCGGTACCTATTTTAGTGAGAAATAAAACAAGAAGTTTTTGTATATTATTCCGAATCTCCGCGTATATAAAATAATAATTTAGCAATTATTAATCTAAAATTCTAAAAGGTGTGTTCTTTAATTATCTATCTTTAATTTGTTGTCAATTTTCAAATATAGTTTTGGTACAATGTATGGTTTTTGCACGTACCTATTGACATTTTTTTTTTTTGATTTTTGCACTTTTTTCGATACATGGAAGGAAAGGTGAAACCAACAATATCTGCAATTTGTAGTCTTAGTTCGATGAAAACAAATAATATGTATGATCAATAAAGTTTAGTGTGCACTGTTTATGTCGGATCTTAACAGCCTACCTCCACCCTTCGCCATTGATATCAATATACTTAATACTTAACAAATAAGAAAAATGATAGTAAAAAATGCACATTTCTCACTGTGAGTTTTAGTGGTTAAGTATTAAGGAAATAAATATATTATTATATTTTAATTACTGGCAACTAATTCTATAATCTGTAATAGATTTAAATCAAGTTAATAAATATCGTAAACACAGAAGTAGTGATTTATGTTTTATTTATGAAATGAATAACTGCAGTCTGAAAGATAATCAATTATTTGCCAACTACTTTATTGCAATGGCCTTAATACGGGTTAAAGAATGCTTAAAATGTGGTGGGTAGCGGATATTGATTGCAATTCTACGTAGGTACTTATAGATAAAGATAGATATTATAATCTCTGAAATGCAAGCAAGTGGACGGTGCATTATTGAAATTATATATTATATATTCCCCGCAGCTGCATAGGGCATAGCTAGGGTTTGCAATACCGGTGTCCCAGTATATTTCGATACCGAAATACCGGTTTTTAAAAATTAGGCAATAATTAGTTAACATAAAATGTTTAATAGGACTTTTGTCAGATTACACAATGCCCGGTTTACGTCCGTTGCCCTTCGACGTCCTTAATGAGCAGCAATTACGCATGCACATTTGCGAAATACATTACTGTAGGTACTTCAACAAAAATACGACGCCCGATGGGATTTGAACCCGTAACTTTATTATGTCGCTGTATGAATTATCTTTTTTCTTTTGTTTGTTGAGTCTACATTTCCATCTTTTGGAAGGCCTGTCGTGAGGGTGCCAGAGGATCTACCGTGCAATGAGATAGGTGGAATTCTAGTATTTATTACCCATCCTTTCCACGTTTGTATTTCAGAAGTTTACTCTTTTGTCTTCCCCTTAACTTACCGATGTGTATAAATGTTTAGAAAAATAAGTAATTTAAACTCATCGCTCAATTTCAGTCAGTGAGCTATTGAAATTTTGGTACTGTTCGGTTATACGGAATACAGCGGAAAACACATTTTGAAAATAGCCGATAAACTGGATTATTTGTTAGGTTAACCAAACCAAACCTAACCTAACCCAACCTAACCTAACCTAAACTAACCCAAACTAACAAATAATCCAGTATATCGGGTATTTTCAAATTTTATCGAATTAGTGTGTCATTCGTGTCTACCTAACTATTCGTCTATTCTTATTTCCCGTAAGTATACCTGAGAAGTGTGCTCTTTTTCTCTGATATCCACAACCTACCTCTTTCCAAGAGTCACCCTTCGCCACTGCCTGATATATACCTAGCATTAACTCAAATCTAATACAAGGGTGACGAAATGGCTAATCCTTAATCTCCAGAGCTAAAAGTTTACAATAAAGCTTATGTGGTGACCCATCCAATTACTATCCGCGAGCAATACTGCTTAAATATAAATAAAGTACCTACTTTAACGTGAAACGGTTTGGTCAACATGGTATTGACTGGATATTATTATTAAAATAAGATTAAATATCACTAAATTGATACGATTAAAAAAGAATTATATGTCATTAAATACTACTCCGATACCAGGAGATCATAAGCTAACAGAAGGCGTTAAGCAAGAGATGACTTTCATACTATGTCCGCCCGTCACCCACACCATGTCATATTTAACACCGCTAACCAGATCAATTCAAACCCAACGTGGGATGGTTGACTTATGATAATAGCAGGATTATTATGATTTATTTTCAATAACACAGAATCGACGTATAAAAGCATTAGTATTTATTTCAATACAACATAGTCCAATAATACTGAAATACCTGTATAATATTGGCACACAAAAAATAAGGTCTCTGTTGCTCTTTGCATACGTCATACATAATACACAGTGGAGATTTTCTTTGACGCAATTTATTCGTCAGAAAATTGAAAAAAGGGGGTTTAAACCAATCATAAATTTATTAAAATAAACTGAAATCTTACGGCATATCATAACAAAATCCCTGCCACTAACAACTATTATAAGTTCTGAAATAATCATTGCAACTGTCAATATAATATTGGATAGGGAAGAGATACATTCAGTGTTGCCAATTATCGTTCACAAAAACATGCGAGACGGTATACGAAAACAAACTGTTCGGCAGGAAAAAACACTAAATTTTGTGGAAAATACCAGTTTTCTGCCTATCGAAATAAAAGTGAAAAAAATCGGTAGACATACTGGTAAAAATCACACTACGTTTTTCCAGAAACTCATTTCAAAATTGATAAAAAATAATTTCTTCTTTTCTTTCTTTCGACCATGTCCGATCCTAATAGGATCATAATATGGGCCTCCACAGAGTGGAGGTTTGTACTGACAGATTTTGTTTTTACGAGAAATGGATGTCAGCCACTTGCTCAATCTATTAGGTCCATACTCTAATAAATATGAATTTAAATATGAATGTTACGTGGGCACAGCATAGGTTAAATACTGTGTCTTGAACAATGCATGCAGTAAACCATTAAAACTATTTTCCAACGATTCCAGTGACATAAGATGTCAAATAATAGATCTTTACTTGCATGGAAAAATACCAAGTGGACGTCGTAATTATTGCTATGTTGTCGGCATGTAGTGCATCATTACAGTTTAGATCATTATTCAAATACAGTGCGGATGCAAGGCAATGTCATTTTGACATTATTTCGTTTTATTTCTGGCACCAGACGCCATCTTGTTAGCCGGCGAACATAATAATAACTTTTGCAAACGGCTACCTTTGAAATGTGTTAAGTATAGCGAAACTTTAATAATAGCTTAGGTACTATTATGACATGATGTCACCAGCGCATCTATCCTATTATACACAAGACTGCTATCGGCAACTATCGAGGGTAGTTATGTGTCGAAGTATTAGCACTCATTGTAACAATTGCAATAAGTTGGTTCGTTAATTGTAATTGTTAGAATAAGTGCTATGTTTTAACAGCACCTCTATTGGGTGTGCTAAATTTTAGAGCGAGATAGATAGTTTTGACTGTTTAGTTTAGACGGCTAACTTATTGTAACAATTAGGTATAATAGTTTGACACAAACATATAAAAACTACCCTCGATAGCTGCCGATAGCAGTCTTGTGTATAGAATAGATGGGCTGGAAGTAAATTTTTGAACCCATGGCAATATTGATTAATACACAGTTGAAAGTTGAAGGGTATGTCCTATTATGAACGACATTTCCAAAACACACAAAATAACACGTACACAAGGCAGTGTTGGTATCTTTGAGTAGGAAAAAAGCGAATCCGGAGAGTGGCGCGTTTAGTGACGTAGACACCCGATAAAAAATATTATTTTCACTTTCACGAAATCTACTGTAAAATATTCCTGCGTGATTTGCTGTCTTTTAGCAATGCATGATCTGGGAGGAATCCCACGGGATATCACTCATTTTAACATTATTTAATGATACGTAATTAGCGATTGTCCTGTAAAATCTATATCGGTAACTATTATTAAAAAAATTAAATAATAAAATTGTGAAAAAACACGCATTTTTATAGATTATAGTATCCCCTAATTTGTCGACGTATCGATTGCGTAATTTGCGTTAAGGAAAAGCACCGCTGTAGTCGGGTAAATTGTGCGTATACAGCTGTTGTATAATGTTAATTTTGTATGCACAAACGTTTTTTAGATAGGTACCTACAAGGTTTATCTACTTGACAGTTAGTAATGTTCCAATAGAATTGAAATAATATATAGGCACTGCCATCTGTTACCGGCACAGAAATCAAAGCTATAATATTATATTCGGCGAACTGCATACATACAATTCACAACATGTAACCGGAAAATAGATTTAAATTCAATTTCAATTTATTTATTTTACACATACATTGCGGATACTCCAAATTATAAGTTTAAGACGTTCACAACATGACATTTAGAAACAAAGAAATATTATTAAAACAGTATTAGGTACATAAAAAAGAGATAGATCAGTATTAAGTTTTTCTACAGTAGAAATGTGTAAATATAAAAAAATATAAAGTATATAGGTACAAGGGAGTAGGTCCACCGGATGAGTTAAGGGGGGACATGCTCGTCGAAGGTCAAAATTGAGTTTTTATTGTATTTTCAAACCATGATCCTGGACACTCCTTAAACGTTGTAGATAATCTATTTATATAATTTTGAAGCCTTATTATCTTTTATAGTTATTTTAAACATTTGATGACTGCATAAAGTATTTTTGTTACATAAAATAGTATTCTTTTAAACCTCTCGCTCTAATGTTTTAGAATATAGTCATATTTCGGTACAGAACTGTGCAGTGGTGTTAAGATTTTTTACATTTATTAATTTTTAAACGCATTTATAAAACCATTAGCATAATTTATTACGAGATAATTTTTGTAAAATATTCACGATAAAAAATTATTTTGATAATCTCTGTGATCCCAAATTTGACAAGAATTAGGCATTTTATTATTCAAAAAATCGGCAAGATTAACACATTTGAAGATGATTCTAAAGATATTTATTATAAGCTATGTCTTTGACAATTCAAGTGTGATAAAAATATTATGAATAATGATTGCTTTATAATAATTATTGACCTAAGAATAAGGTAGTGTTTTTTTGAAATACGCTATTTCTTTTGTCATTCCCTAGTGGTTAAGCTACAACATACGGCCGTAGCCATAAAATGACAAACTATAATTAAAGTAGGGAGTAAAATTATGTTAACGCGCGTGTTTGAACATGTACCTAACAGAATTTTTTTTTATTTTTTTTAAACGGTACATGTTCAAACACGCGCGTCAATATCATTTTACTCCCTACTTCAATTATAGTTCGTCAATGTATGGCTACGGCCGTATGTTGTAGCTTAACCACTGGGGAATGACAAAAGAAATGGCGTATTTCAAAAAAACACTACCTTATTCTTAGGTCAATAATTATTATAAAGCAATCATTATTCATAAGATGTTTATCACACTTGAATGGTCAAAGACAAAGCTTATAATAAATATCTTTAGAATTATCTTGAAATGTGTTAATCTTGCCGATTTTTTGAATAATAAAATGCCTAATTCTTGTCAAATTTGGGATCACAGAGATTATCAATATAATTTTTTATCGTGAATATTTTACAAAAATTATCTCGTAATAAATTATGCTAATGGTTTTATAAATGCGTTTAAAAATTAATAAATGTAAAAAATCTTAACACCACTGCACAGTTATGTACCGAAATATGACTTTATTCTAAAACATTAGAGCGAGAGGTTTAAAAGAATACTATTTTATGTAACAAAAATACTTCATGCAGTCATCAAATGTTTAAAATAACTATAAAGGATAATAAGGCTTCAAAATTATATAAATAGATCATCTACAACGTTTAAGGAGTGTCCAGGATCATGGTTTGAATATACAATAAAAACTCAATTTTGACCTTCGACGAGCATGTCCCCCCTTAAGCAGACCCTATTTTAAGAATTTATAAAACTACGTCCACCTATACTGCCCTTCCAAGGAAGAAGGCAGTAACTCGCAAAATTTGTGAAATTGAGTAAAGTTATGAATGCCATCCGTTAGGTGATTTTGAAAGCTATATATTCTGTCCACTTTAAAATCAGAATTATCACTAAAATACCGTTAAAAGCCTTATTGAAAAATGGACACCTGCTAAAATAATACAAATTTCTTGGCAAAAAGCCAGTAATTGCACCTATTTATTGCAGTTACTGCTCTTTTATTATTACTTTATTTGTATTTTAACATCCTACTAATAAAAATTATCACCATTTTTTATTAATTCACAGTACTAAAGTTGGAAAAAAACCACATTATGTCATTTATCTCGAAAGTGTGTGAGATTCAGTTGCTTACTGCCTTTTTCCTTAGAAGGGCAGTATACTCATCCTCACGTAGATGGAATATATCAACATCCGAAGCGATTTGGTTGAACAGAGTTATTGCCCTCCCAATTGGCATCACCAATGGCAGGTTATTTGCTCCTCGGGAGAACAAACAACTGATGCTCCCGATTTATAGGATAGTTATCAGGGACACACTAGTCAATACTACCAAGAATGGCAGAGTTCTCATTCACACCACGTCTAAGTCGAAAAAAAGTCGCCAAATATTGATATCTTCTGGCACTTAAACTACAGTGTAGCATAAGCAGATCACTGATAAACACAGCTGTGTGTATAAATACACATACAATGCAGCAATCTTACCATATGTTTACACCCATATATGACAGTGTTCACGACACGTGACCAACATTGCGTTGACAACTCGCGTCATTTTTTAACGATAAAACAATAAATAATTATAATGACCGCAACCAGTCGCCACTGTGTCTGGCAAGTCGAGAATTTATTATGAACGTCACTAGTGAGTTATGCAAGCGATTCTAAAACTTTTGTACAATACGGCTTCTTTCATTAATCCATGCCAGTTATACTAGCGATACTCAAACTGTAACTGAAAACAAAAAAACGCCGGTATTTTATAGCAGAAGTTTTTTTAATTGCGTTGAATTTTTTTAAATTGTATATTGCGGCAGAAACAACTCCGTCCGCGTATTATCAGGTACCAAGCTAATCCGATGTGATTCATTATATTGGCGATGTACTGAGCGGCTGCCTTCCCCGTACCAAACGGTACGCGGTATTGCCTGTAAGGTAACACATACCAATAGATTCGGCTAACGTAGTAAAATTTCGACGTTGGAACCTTCTAACAGGCGGTCCTATTCGCTGGAGAATATCGCACTATTTTTATTCACCATCCTACAACGATGTCACGTGTATACCAAGGCTTAACGAACAAGAAACTCCTTTCATGGTTGTGTCCCAGGACAGGCGCGCGTACTAGAGGTGGATCTCGGGTTCAGACCCCATCCAGAAACGAAAAAATAAAATTAATTAGGTGAATGAAATATATCTTCATCTTCGTTAGGACTTCAAGACTGAGGATCGTGAGGTTGGACGGTCTTTATTATACGACCATATATTTCCGATAAACAGACGAAACAAAATTGTCCTGTGGGCGCACCTGAACGAAGGTGTCATATACTTTGCGAACCACTGAATACCGCTATAATGATCATGTATTGGATGCACGACTCACTGAAAATATCAATTACTTCTTACTTATTATTTGCTTGACAACGACAAATCCTACTAAAGCCGGCCGGTAGCATTTACACACACAACTAATTGCAAGCATCCAGTACGGATTGGTGCAACGGTGCAACACATTGTGCAGTCAGCTGTTACGCTATTACGTAAGCCGTGCAATGAAAATAGATGTCGCTAATTATGATCGTTCTTGCAGAGTGGCGGGCCCGTTTGACGTATTACATCACAAACATTATTGGCACGACAATAAAACGCTAGGTACGATAATAAAATTTTCAATGCCGTTATTAATAAATACCTACTTCCTAGCTATGACTTTTTTCAATCGCAAGGGTACTGAGTACTGACTTACCAGCGTTGCCAACTTGTCAGATCTAGCATTTTTGAATAGACACCTAACTTGTAAAATACCCATCTGGCGTATGGCGTTAAATCTAATGTTTTTCGACAACGAAAACAGCTTAAAATTTCCTATAAAAAACGCTTGAAGGTACACCATTTTTCTTCAAAGTCAACATACTCGCCTCTTGTATCTACCTTGTATTTTACCAATATGTTCAGCAAAAAGAATGTTACATTCGTAGATATTGTGAATTGTTCGGTTGAATGTAAAAAAAGTTAACTAAATTATTACCAAGTTCAAGTAAGTTACAATAAAAATCTTGGAGTGATCCAAGTTTATAGATTAAAGTAGTAGGTACCTACTTTGATTAAAATACAAAAAGCCGATTGCCAATAGTAACGCAATTTAGAAAGCGCTTCAGAGTATTGTAAGAACAATTTGTTAAAATTTGTAGCAATTACATAAGATTTCAATAGCATAGTGGTTGCGAATCTCGAGAGACGCAGGTTCGAATCCTGCTGCTAGTTATGCTGCTGTTATATATTTATCAGAAGTGTTTCCAAATTTTGTATGTTCAATAATGTTCAAGGAATGTAAGGGACATTCTTAAAAATTAACAACAGCGCACCTCCACCCTTCGCCACTGCTATTTGTATAATATAAAAATTTTAATTATCGATCCCGGGATTGTAATTCCGAAATCCCGGGATCAAAATATTGGCTCGGAATTGGATTCTCTAGTCTGGACAATACAACGTGTGGAGATGTTTCAAATTGGAGTTGTGGTGGCTTTGAAGATAACGAGATGACGTTGCTCGTAAGCCGTATGCATTATGCAATAGTATGCAAAATAATATTGTTACATGTGCAAGGTGCAGCGCGATAGATTTGGTCCCGATTAACACATTGACATAATATCATGCCATAACAATGCCAAAACGTATGACATAGAATGACAGCTTTTCATCTCTGAACGCATTCATTTAGCTCAAATTTAAATAATAATGATTATTACTGACACTATATAACAACGCCAGATTGACTTTGAACTTTATACCTAAATAATAATAAAAAAATATTAGTAGGAAACTCATAACGATTACATGTAAATTGTAGGAAAAACATTTCACCGTAGCACAGTCCGCCGTGAGCTTTCTACCTGATTCCATAGCGGATTTTGGCAAAGTTCACGAATTCAAGAATGAAAACCTAACCTAACCTAACAAATAATCCAGTAGGTATATCAGCTATTTTCAAAATTTTGTATGCCGCTGGCTTCCTATAAACCCACAAGACCATATATTTTCGATACAATATTTCACGGTGAAGTGTGATACGGCGAACTGCACACGTACAAATTTCCGGACACGACTCATTACATATACGAAGTCTTACATAACAAGAAAATATCTAAATATAAACACTCGTAAAATCTGTACTATATAATATTACTTACAAACATATAGTCGAACAAGATCTTCTTGGCTACGTGTTAAAACTGTGAACTAACAAGCTCCTCCCAATTTCGATTAGAGCGCCCTACGGTTAGCGACGAGTTATCCACGTGTGAAAACTGTGAACTTAAGAGGCTCCTCCTCTTTAGTCAACGACAGCGACTTCCGGCTTGTGCCTAAATTTTCTTGTTGGACAGTAGCTCGGAAAAGCTTCAGAAAAATCTTAATCTTAAATAAAAATCGTGGACCAAGTGAAAATTCCACTTCAAACATGCATCTTTCGCTTGATGGGCGACTGCTCTAGCCACTGGGCTATCAACCGATTCTTTCTTACGGATGCCGACTGTCGATTATTCAAGATATGGTTACCATTTTTGTAATTTAAATCATGATCATAGTAAATAACATTAATAAATTTGATTTTTATAATAATATGGTGTTTGGATTGCTTCTGATTGTGACGTCCATTTTTTTATTATTAAACACTGACAGAAAGAACAAGTCGTAAAAATGACGTAAGTACCTATGTTGTAAACAATTATTATTGTTGTGATAATAATTATTTACCTAGCAATCAAACGAAAATAGAAAATAAAGAAATACCACTTAAGCCGAGTTTATTACTTAGTAGTTCGTGGAAACTGTGGAAACCACTAAAAATCATTAGACACGTGTAAGGAAACAGGGCTGACACAAATATACGCGTACAGAAATCTGTCTTTACAAGGAAACTCTAACTAACTAGAATTAGGTAACACATTAATTTAGCCGGCTCGCACATCAAAACACGTCCGGCTACAACGTGTCAAATACGTCAATGTGACGTAATCGTTATTCACAAAACACACGTTGCCAAATGGACCTCCGCAGTGCATAATCCACGGCTGTACAGACACGGCGGGTTGAGGAGGGTGTATTGGACCTCCGCAGATTGGTCTAATGCGACATTTTAGTTTGAAAAAAAAATCTAGTGCTGGTATCAACGAATCGAATGCTTTTGAGGCTGCGATTCGAAGACGCCAGAACGCATACGATCACCTACGAATTGGTCATTCCTATACCGGCTCGCCGGTCGCCGCTTCCAAATATCGTCGGTGTTTTGAAAACATGGCGAATAAACAAAAATGCTATATTAAAGGAGGATTTTTAACTTTCGACATTAATTATTTATTAATTGCCCGTGGATGATTATAAATGTCTAACATGTTTATAATAAAGCTTAAAAGGAATGCTGTCGTTATATAATAAGCTTTATAATATAGTATTTTAAAAGGCCTAATATGTCACATACTTTCCGGTGGAGATACAAATACGCCGTTTTTACACAACAAAACTGGTGGAGTAACATAATATTGTTTTAAAATCTCGATTTCGCCAAAATGGTTGATGCGCCCTTTTTATAAAACACTGATGATTATAATCGTTTCGAGAAGTTACGCGCGACTATCGCTATGTACAGGTATAGGTCACACAATGAAAGTTGAAGCGAACACAGATACGAAAGATTTTGTGTATTGGTGCATTTCTGAGGCAACGGGAATTGCACAACGTCTACGAGAATCAGCCGTTTGTCTTGCTTACGCCTACTTATTGCGCTTATAACGAAAAGAGAACAACATGTGTATACGTTGATGTAGATTGAAACACCCTGTTTGTAAACAATGAGACTGTGCGAGTATTGTTTCGCCTCAACTCTTGTTAACACATCTATAAATCTTTCTACAGAGGGACCATAGGCGACTCGCGGGTGTATTAGAATTGTTTTCTGCAATGCTAATTTCTATGCTAGCAAACAATACCACTACAACTGCATGGTGCTTTAGTGCCACTGTATACTGATTTACCTATATATGTGCGCGGTCTTCCTAGGAGGTTTGATTTATGGCTGTGCGGTGGACGAGGCGAGTTTAGATGTGAGTGTTACACACATTCGCAGCCCATTTATCTACATTAGTGTAATTGTTTTATTGATGAATTAATAAAGCACGGGTTCAAAAACTTGTTTTTTATCAAGAGCACATTGTTGTACAACAGGCTTGTTCAACGCGTCAATCACGGGATGAATTTTTGAAAATCTAAAAAACATGTAGGTACTATGTACATTCCATTTTTTAAACCTTAACCAGATAATGTGAAAGTCATTTTAAAATTAACCACGAGGAAGCCCGTGTGACCTGATTGAATATAATATCACTCACGATCAATCGTAGGAGTTCCGTGCTTTGATCGACTATATTAGGCTGTTCCAAATAGTGTAATTCATCAAATTTGTTTCAGAAATATCCATATTTATACCCACAATTAAACAACATATTATTGCAATGTCCCTATGGCATACGTTCGAGTTAAACAAAGGACCTGTCATGCTCCGGGAGTATTCCTTTGTCTGGACGTTACGTAATTCGGCTTTGTGGCAACCCTGGTGTTTAGCAGAACGCAACTTGCAAACGCTCGCTAATATGATAATATCATGGCCGGTGCACGAGCCGGAGGGGAGGGGGGCATCCGTGCATTTATTCAAGGTCACGCCGGTGCGGGAAACGAGCTGGGGGGAGACGGAGGTTGAGTTGCACACGCGCTGCAGGCGGAAAAGTGCAACGGATGGGGGGCGGAGTGCGGGTTGAGGGACGAGTTGGCTATCGGCCACCTAAGTAAAACACTTGCCAGAGATCAGAATCGATATAATTGTAATAATGTATTACGTTAGTATATTTATACAGTCGAACTTGGTTATTACGAGGAAGATGGGACCGACTGAATTTGCTCGTAATAAGCGTTACTCGTTATATCAGAGAATAGGCATTTTTAAATGAGCGGCCACATAACACAAAAAGTCGAAAATAAAAAAATGTGAAAACCATCGTAAAAATCCTCGAAAAAAGCATGGCATTCATAAACTACAAAAGAAGTTGTTTATTGTAATGAACGCTGGTAGTTAACTATGGCTTTCACAAACCTTGGATTTGTCAACCATATGCGTGCGCCTTGCGCTACAAAGAATTTTCCAGGGTTTTTGCACGGCGGTTTCATAGGCCCTGGCCGAATTCAAATTAGCAATACCCGATGCGGGTAGAAGAATAGTTTTCAATAAGGCATATTTCTCAGCCGGCACGATTTTCATTTGACTAGCATCAAGTCGAGTAGTTTGCATGCCAGAGTCCTGAAACAAACCTCGATAGTAAATGCGAGGTATCCATAAAAGCATATAGGAAAAAAACCATATGCGTGGATACTTTTTCATTATTGTCGGCGAAAAAACCAATTAGGTACTTAGTGTCATAAACGTAATTCGATCCCGGCGGCATCCTGCCTGGTCGGATTTTATTGCTTAAGGTCGAAAATGTTTTTAAACGATCGACACCTTAACAGTATTTTAGCTCGGTATATTTGATAAGTAGCTCGTTATAAAAGTGAATAAATGTATGGAGAAAATCATAAACTAAAAAATGTCAACGAATGTTTCCTCATTACATCCGGTATCTCGCTATGTCCGAGTTCGACTGTATTATGTTAGTATACCCATTATAATATTATTTGGTTGTTTTATTATATTTATTTATTTTATTTTTATAAAAAGAGTAATATGGCATTACAGCTATTGGCCAATGCGCCATAACACTTAATAAATACAAATGTATAAAAATATCTTAATTACAAATAACAATAAAAAGACAGCATGTGTAAATATTAATGAAATATGATAATTTATACAATTATAAATTTAGCCTATTTAATTACGTCCACAAACATTATATAGTTAATAAAAAACAAATCAACCTTTATGGTGCCATCAAATAAGCTAATTGCACGATACACAGCATCATGAAACATAACATCTGTCCTGCGACGAGGTAGGTATATCGCATTGGGAAATTATTCAACAGTGAACTGTGATATATATCTGACTTAAAGGTTCGTCCCGTGTCCTTATATCATGACATCACACCATAATATTGTGTGGGGGGGGGGGGGGGGTGTAGAAAATCAGACGTCACTACTCACTAAACCAACAATACATACCTGCACGTGTTTTGTTCAGATAACATTATTTATTATAGGTACGACCAAAGCCGTGTTAACAGCATAGTGACTCATCAAAAACGCATATGTTCGACCTTCGTTGCGCTAAATCTGATATGGTTTGAGCGACGTCGCGTATATCATCCGTCCTGAACTTGTCATCATCATTTATCCCAAAACACAAGTGAAACCGCGAGAGTGACATTCCGAACCGTCCGTTTACCGTGCGAGAATGCGTGAACACCGAACCAGCTCCAGCTCACAACATCAAATGTTAGTGCCTGGAATGGAACACTGTTTAAACCCCCCCTTCCGTAATCCAGAAGCTTGTTCAAATTACAGTCCACTGCAAATAGTGGAACCAACAGATAATAACTGCTACACACACAGTACACACTACTAACGAATGGTATGGACGATTTCGATTATGAAATTTCAGAACTATTCGAATTTTAATAATCAAAAGGAATCAGTTACGGTGTTCGTTCGTCCATGTCCTGTGACGTCCCTCTCTGCCTACAAAGAATTTACATATTTTTTATAACAGCCATGACCTTCTCAACGAAAAGTCGTTAAAAAAAGATAACTTACCAACTTGGCAAAACTTAATAAAATCATTAAAAATTGAATCAATTATTTATTATCCGGTTACATAAATAAAAAAGTAACAAAATGGACGAATAAAAATAATAAGAATTTTATCTGATATAATCTTGAATGCAGGTCCGCCTTAAGGTATGCGGTATACGGCCACTATCTTTAGAAAACATTTTTTTAATTTGCAATAGTAAAATCACATTGGTGCAAAATAACATAGTCGATTATGTAAGGCTGTAATATTTTGATTTGAAATGAACGAACTGAATAAAACATAATTTTTACGTGTAGTAAACTAACAGTTGGAGTTATACAGAAATGTTACGAAATAGTCGGCAATGAAATTTTAGTTAAGAGACGTCAACGTTGAAAACGTTTTTCATAACGGTCGATTCGCCACACTACTATTCCTGTCAATGCAATTGGCATACTAAAACTTAGCTCGTTTTTAATCGATTTCTGCTCCGTGTTTGTGGTCGGCTGTGGGCATAGCATGTAGTAAATAAACAGTGTTTATACAGAAATGCTACTAAATAGTTTTCAGATGGAATTTAAGTCAATTCCCAGAATCGACAATACTGAACCCGTTGGGCTATCAATACAGAGCAGATCAATAAATAAAATTCAGATAGGCTATACCCTATACCCAATACACTAAATTTGGAAGCAGGGTTTTCAATGTGTGAGAAAAAAACACACGTTATAGACGTGCTACTTACTTAAAATGACACTTTTCTTCTCGGTTGTTCCCTCCCTCAATAGTGTGTGTTGCAACCTTCAAATACACAAATATTGAATAAGCGTCAGTGCATAAACCGAGAGCAGTTGTCAGAACGAAGGACAAGCGTATTCTTGACACGTGTTTAAGTTTATCCCATATTCTTCCACACTCGAGATCGGTTGCCTGGTCCACCTTTAGGTATTTTTGACTTTTTTGTGAATTGCTGAAGAACTACTGCTTTCTAACATTTCTGCATTATCGAAATGTGGAACTTATTAATTTTAAATATTCTATACTCGAAATAATAATAAAATTTCACCCTTGTGACTGTGTTCGTGAGAAAACAAAAAGCTGTTTTTCTCCTATTCATCTATTATGGACTTGGCTGATTTTGAAATCAAAGTTCAATATATCAATGGTTCAAATGCAGTTGAGTTAAAAATGGCAACTTCGCGATAATTATTACGCGAGGAGGAATTTTTCAATGTCATCCACGCACACTATCGTACGCTCGATAGCATAGCACGCTACAAAATGTCTTCCGCGCGGCAACTAAACGGTGTGACATCACCAGCTGATCGGAATGGCGATACAGAGGACAATCGAAGGCACTTTGTGACAGCGATGGCGGTCGTTATAGGATTAATGGTCCGTCAGTATGAACAACATCGAATTTATGACTTTTTCGAAGGATTTTGATAGCTAAAAGGTTAACAAAGGAACAACATGTCACTCAAATGTAAGCATAGACTATTTTTTATTGAGAATGGTTGGATGCAGGTTGCGCAGAGGAAAAATGATTTGGTGGGGGGCAGTCTATTTTGAAAAAAATATCCACAGTATTTTTTTATTGATTTTTAAAGCGGTGCGGAGTTGCCTAACTTCCATATTTACCCGCTAAATCGGCTAAATACTAACAGATTCTTATCGCTAAAATCGCCGAATACTGCACATTTGCAAGAATGTTCCCCATACCCAGACACTAGACACCCAGACACTAGAGTCCCAGCAACTTGTTGCCAGTGTGGACCCGCCATTAGAGTGCAATATTATGGAAAGTCTAGACTAGGTACACATTTCAATGAATATGTAATAGCAAGAAACAAGACATATGTAGGTACTTACTTAAAGTGTTGAGATGATTTATTTATTGTTATTGTGATTCGATTGTTTCGCTTTATTAAAAAAAACTATGCATGCTCTGTTGTATGTATTTATTTATTAAAAGATCGCGGTATCATTGTATTCATATTATTATCATTAAATATAATATAGACGCCAACTTGGCTACCGGTTTGCGGCTCTCGGCCTTGGTTAGCAATAATAATTTATGTTCCCGCGCGTGAGTGACAGATGTTTAAATTTGGAATTCGCGGCGCGAATCATACGCGGCTGAATTGCCAGTCGTAAAAATTAAGCGCGGTTACGGTACATCGTTTTGAATTTATTCGCCGTTTTCGCTTTTAATGCCGTTATCATAGCGGGGATACTCGGTCGGCTAATTATATTTCATTTTTATTATACAATATTGATAGGTAGGTACCGTTTTAAGGCTGCCGTATGGAAGATGCACAGATGAAATTGCTGCGTGAAATTCATGCATTGTATTTTTAATGGTGGCATAATATATTGACTATTTAAGGCAATTTAGGTTGACCGCACCCGATAAACCATGGCTCAAGGGTATCTATAGAGTGTAAGTATACGGCGGAGCTACGGGATGTTGGTTTTACCTGGACTGGCGAGCGACGGGGATTCTTGGAGGCGCCGCGTGGTGTTCATAACTAAGGGGCGGATATGGCCGAAGAAGAAGAAGAAATTAGGGCTTAGGCGATGTGTGGACTCTCCGGGTATAATGAATATGAAAACGGGTATGCCTCTTGCCTCTTGTTTCCTCATCGATTAGGTATCTACAGTTCCGCAGCAGGCCAACCATATTTTAGATTTAGTGCTGCTTTCCATATCCATGCAATCTTAACTCCTTGCGACATATCGCACCCACAAGCGGTTGTCAATCGTCAATCTTATTAACCGTTTGAATGGGATTTGCACACGTCGCGTAGCGTGAATTGACCGGATGCAAAACCTCACCGTTCACAGCAACTGAGGGCTGCTCGTATCCCCCATATTAGCTTACCGCACCTTGCCGCTTCCCCGGTCAGCATGCGCATTGGTAAGTACAATTGGCTTAGACGATTGGTGAGTGTTGTCCCGATCAAAATAATATAATACAATAGCAACATAAAATATAATTCGTGAGTAGTGGATAACACTAATAGATAAAATATATAAATAAAATAAAATAAAAAGCCTTATTATTTCTTACAAACAAAAGTAAATGGCAGTTAAATGACTATATCTAATGAATATATATATATAACCTATGAATATATCTATTATGTATATATATCTATCTATGGTTGTATTATCTACTTATTTTCTAGTTTATATAATATTAATTATTATTATTTTTGTATATAAACTATTAGATAATGTTTATAAATTGAACAATGGTATGTAATTAGTTTGTTTGGTTTGTAGGAACCCCTCTTCGGGTGAAGGCCTCCTCCAAAGTGTTAATCTCTGGCCTCTCAGGTTTCTTTCTCCATACCCGTTTGATTTCGTAGCTAAGTATTCGTCTTGTCTGGGTTGGCCTATTTTTGTATTTAGGTCGCACATTATTAAAAAAGTTTTATGCGCTTGGTTAATAGCTATGTTTACATTTGTATAGAAAGTATCATTTTCTTCTTCTTTCGCTATTTCTGTGGGTTTCCTTGTATTTTTAAATTCAATAGATATAGGATACAGTAGATAAAATACCTACGCAATAATATTGATTGTTGTGCAAGTCAGTAAATAGGTACCTATATAAATGTTATCTTATCAATCAGAGTAGATAAACCCAGCTGATTTCAATATTGAATTCAATGACACGGGGGACTCCTACTATCATTGCAAAGATCAATTCGACTGCTTTATTTTCGAAATATAGACAAAAATGATAATGCATACGTAGGTATATTGGTATTATATTTCACAATATTGTGACATAATATATTATATTATTAACAATAATAATTAGGAACCTATGACGAATATGGGATTGGGTACTTCAAATACGTGATCGTATCTCAGTATAATTATTAATTACAATGAAGGAAATAAAAGGACATCAATGTCACCAATTATCACTTAGGCCATCCTCCCACGGCGCAACTGAAATCTGATGGAACTGGTTTATGAAGGAACTCATAAACTGACCAATGTGATGCTTCGCACACGGCGCTACTGAAACCCAGTTGAAATAATAATCACATAACCTCAAACTGTCAAACTCAACTATCAACCGTGTTGTACAAAAACTGACAACACGCGCGCTGCAGCGTTTACATAAGGTTATTTTGATTTTCCAATTAACATTTAACCAATTTTGGTAAGAAAATATGATTTTTCACCGAAATCTAATGATGTTGGTACCATTGTTTTACGGTGACTGGAAACTTCAGAGACCGCGCGACTAGCATGTCGCATCTCTTCGCGACCGTTTTGAAGCTGAGAGATTCCAGTTTCGCCGTCAGCGAGCCGCCATTGAAATACATTAGCTAGATACTGGCTGGAATTTTAGTTTCAGTCCCGACGGACATAAGTTGCGCCGTGGGAGGATGGCCTTATCTGCCTACCTATCATTCAAGATCAATGTTTGATTGGCACTGGGACAACTACACGCCAGGACAAGTGGGCACCGCATTGTCGAATGAAATAATGTTCATTAAAGAAATAAATACACGTTCATTACGATTTGATACAGAAAGTAGACGAGAAAGTTTACTAAGTTTCTGTAGTTTTAATTGATATCGCTTTTAACGTAATGTTTTTTATTGCGGATTAAGAATTAGTATACCTGCCGTTTTATATTAAAATAAAAGAACTCTCTTCTTATTGGAACTTTAACATAATATGCACAATTAAATCATTATTTACGTGTGCACATTAAAATTCTCACCAAGTATTAAATATATAATTTAAAAATACCTATAATTCACGAACTTCTATTTATTTTCGAAATTCATTCGATTGCATAGCGCCCAGTTGTCCCGGCGCCGAATCGTCCTACTACCTAGACCCATTAGATTCTAACTAAGCGACCGATATATGGACCTTCACTCTGTATGGATGTTAGTCACTTAGCAAACTATAAAAGTGGGGCCACACCGGCAACAAGTCGCGAGACAACTCGTTAAATTTTACGATAATTATCATAATTGCTTAAGAAATTTTACGATAATTATCATGCTTATCGTAAAATTTAACGAGTTGTCGTCGCGCGACTTGTTTTCGGTGTGGCCCCACTTTAAGATCCATGCTCTGTGTCACTCTGACACGATTCGAATATTGAAAACCAATACGTTACCGCTCGGCCATTGAAAACGATAACAGTAAAAAAAGTTTGCATGTATTTTCCTAAGTGGAGCATATAGATATACCTCCACAAAGTGGGGGGTTGTATTAACAAACATGTTCGAAGTTAGCCATTCGCCAAACTTATAGGGGCCTCGCACTACATCAAATTAAAATGATTATTTAATTAAATTATGGTAAATATAATTTATTGACACCCACGGTGGCCGCGCAGCTTAAGCGTTGGACTATAAAGCCGTGGGTCCCAGGTTCGAATCCTGGGTCTGGCAAGTACACATATTGTTTTTCAATTTGCGTGTGTCAGGGTATGGACCTAATAGGTTGAGCAAGTGGCTGACATCCATTTCTCGTAAAAAAAAAAACAAAAAAAATCTGTCAATACAAACCTCCACTCTGTGGAGGCCCATATGATCCTATCAGGATCGGACATGGTCGAAGAAGAAGAAATATAATAGGAATGGCCCCCTACCTATCGCTAAGGGTAAAGTCAGTGTGACGCGCTGCTGTAGCGTTACCCAAATTTAATGGTGTATTTTTAGCAATTTTTAATATGTAATTACATCCATTTGAATTATGGAGTTGTTGAGTATCGGCGCACAGTAAAAAATTGCATGATACAACCAAATAGTCTTAATTATCAATATTATCAAAGGAAAGATTTTTTTACCATTAGAGCAAATTTGTGATCTGTGTTTATTTCGGTATGGTCGGCTCGTCACGCAGGGCCCTTCCTGAGCCCGGGCCCCCAGGCTAGAGCCCTGTCAGCCCCCCCCCCCCTTGTGGAGGCCGTGATAATAGGTAGGATGTACCTACACTGGATTAATGGAGTATGTATTACATACAAGTGATATAATATCATGATATACGTTAACCTTAATTAGAAACACTTTTCACTTCGCCACATACCTACACATAAGAATAATAATTGAAGCATTTAACTGTTTTTCTTGAAAAGTTATAAGAATTTAATTTCCAACATTTTGATTACCACTCCATTAATGTATGCGCATAATTTACCTATAAAATGTTATTTGGTTATCGTTTCATAGCGGCATAATAAATTTCTGTTTTGACTTGACTAGTTCTCCTTCAAACACTAAAAAAACTCTAATAGGTTATCAATAAAAATCAATGTTTTTTCTAAACTAATAATGAACTATGTGGGAACAGTTATATAAAATTTACAATTGCAAAATTATTTAACTTTTAAACAGAATCATTCCAAGAGAACTTTACATTTCCACTATGCGATTGATTTGCTAGTTTGCTGGTGGTATGAAAAGAAAATCTGTCACTATGAGTAAATGGATAATCGGCCAGTAATATAACATTTATTAATTTTAAAAAAACCTGTCAAATCGTCTACAACTAACTGCACGAGAAGAAGTAAACAGATTTACAGGCAACCGTAGCCGCCATGTTACAACGTTTTTCTTAGCTCGTATTCTTATTTGTCCGGTACATATCTTGCAATCGATTTTTAACTAACTACTACTAACTAACTACCCGACTAGCTAGACATTTGAAACTTTTAGAATATATCAGAACACGATGCAAATGCATTTTTTAATACTTTTAACCATCTTTAAGCAGAATTGAATTAATTTTCAGTTAATTCTGTTTTGTATGAAAAGTTATTTCGACACCATTATTGGTTGCTAGGGGTCTGGGGTGCTAGCAACTAAATTATTAATATATACGTGCGTTACTATGGAAATCAATATGACATGTCAAAATGACATTTCAGTATTATTTCTATCAAATACAATTTATTTTGATCGTTTAAGCTACTCAAGTTTATATGATTCAACAGAACATTTAAAAACGTTGTGTATAAAAAGTTCTTTTAATCTTGTAATTGTTTTAATCCTCAACAGTGGCGGGTTTAGGGACTTGTGGCAGACTGACTTTAACTACGATAAAGGAAAAAAAAGATAAATTGAAACTACCAATGTACATGGTAAATATATGGTAATGGTTTGACCTGTTTCGAGACCCCCTATTAAATCTTCTGACGAATCGATTGCGTCATCTGCGTCAAAAAAATATTATTATGTATTGGCAACGTTGTACGAGCCTCACACGAATAAGATAGATAATAATTTTATTATGTATCTAATATAACAACGAAGTGTAAAGCGACTGATTTAATCGACCTATCATCGACGATCTATCGGAACCATAAACAACACAAACAAAAAGGTAGTATTACCATAAATTACAATAAACATTCCGGACCGCTGTCATTATTTAAACGCCTCTACATTTTTGATTACCGGGCGGATCTGGAAAATCAATTTACATTACAATTTCTTTATAATAATATCACTAGTACCGCACTGCATTTACAAGCGTTGTCTACATTGTGGAATATTACTCGAAAGTGTACATCTACTAGAACAGTGGTTCTTAACCAGGTTCGATCGAACCCCAGGGGTTCGGTGAGTCAGTCTCAGGGGTTCGGCGGAGGTCAAGACACACACCCGACTCATATTATGATTCGTGATGACACGCCCCGCTTGGCCATCATTGGCCGCAGGTGATCACGCATCACCACGTTTGTTACAACATATCTTTGCGAGCAATCCTTTTCGAGGATGCTGGACATAAAAATGAAGAAAAGGAACAGACTTTCTGTGCACTAGTAAAATATATACCTATGTTTTGAATTTGAAAAAATCATATTTTTTATTCATCCAATTAAGAAGGGTTCGGTGAATGCGCATATGAAACTGGTGGGGGTCAGTATCTCCAACAAGGTTAAGAACCACTGTACTAGAACCTTCAGATAGGTATTGTTAGCTGGTGTCGTCAGCGGGCTGAAGCTATTAATTAGCTTTTGGTAAATTTGCGGCATCGGCGAAGGAGGTCTAGACTCTAGAACTAGAAATCGTACACGCATTCGTAACTAGGCTTATGGGAATTATATCTACGACGCCCCTAGCACAACTATGAAGGGCGTTGGTCGTTAGTAATGGTGTGTCAAAGTGTACGGAACACTTTAATTATTTAATTATACCTCCCAGAACCATGGGGTTCCAATCTACTATAGAACATCGAACAGCCATTAACTTAACCTTGGCGATAGGTAGGGGACCTGCCAAACATCCTGCCCTGGGGGTCCGCTTCAGTATGTGGAGGACAATTGTCTACAGAATGGGCAGTGATGTCCCGTGGGGGAAGGCAGATTTAGCGTCGCTTGTGGACGGCAGTTACTTAAAGGGCGGCAAATCGAGTAAAATCATTTGGAATATATAGAAATAGCTACCTACATTAAGTTAGTAATAGCGAAAATATCTTTCCATAAAAAAAATCATCTCACTGGTTTTGTCGGGTTCGCGATATCTGGTTTACTTCCGTCGCCCTTCGACGTCCTTGGTGACCAGAAACGACACGACGTGCATATTTGCGAATAATTAGTCTGATATTTTGTTAGTAATGTATCCATACATCATATTTCTTAGGCATTGGACTCAATATGCAAGATGAAAGGATGATAAAAATAATGTATACAAAATGAGGCGGCACTATGGCGCTGCCCAGTGGCGGCATTTTATCTAGGGACGTCACTGAGAATGGGCTTATAAGAGGGTGGATCGAGGTCTGAACAAAAACTAACCACGAGTGCGAGTGAGAAAGTATTCGGTACGCGTATAATCTCTGCAATATACGATAGAAGTAAGATAGAAGACATATGCATAAACGATTTAGTGAAGCCAGGCATGAAGCCAGTTAATATTAGTTTGATTAATGTGCCCAGGGCAAAGTTGGGAGTACGTGTTTCTGAAACATGTAGAATAATCGTGGGGTTGCAGCCAAAAGTTGGTAAGTCGATGATTTAGGTATTTAGAGTTAACATCTGATAATGTATTTGAAATACGTATGCTAGAAAAAATCAAAGCCATCCGATATATAGACCATGCACATAAAGCACAAAGAAAATAGCATTATCATTAAACCTGATTTTATAGGGCATGTTAAAACTTCCAAAATGCAATTACTCCATAACTTGATTTCAAGACTTACTTACTTTCGGTAGTAGCTCCACGAAATGTGACTTTATGTTTTTATTTCCTAAACACGGAAGTCGTTTTAAAATTAATCATAAGGAAGCCCGCGTGACACATAGTTCGTATTGTATTATGACTAGGAAATTCAGTATTTATTTGGATGGTGAAAGTCGAATGATGTTGTTCAATACCTAACCTCTTAGTGTCCTGACTCCTGATACGTTTATTAAAGTAAATCTGTCACTGGACAGTATATGTACATCAGTCAACTTGAAGTTAGATATGAAGCGCCTAGTTTCAAAAGCCCCTAAAATGGTTTTTGAAAATTTTCGAGTTAAATATGTAGTTTGATGGATATTTATATAACCTATATGTTGGCCCTCGATTGAACTTTAAAAAACGCCAAAATTCGTCAATACGTATGATCAAAAATTAGGGTAAATTTCAAAATCCGCTAAAATGGTTGGGTGTGCTTTTCAAATACCGCTAAAATGGAAAGCCAAAATACTCTTTAGAATGTAACAAATTAAAAAATAAATACATAAAGTTCACAGATTTAATAGATATGATTTTTTTCTTATGTTTCTCAAAACTACCTAAAATCGTTTTTCCCATTTATCTCAGAACTACCTAAAATCGTTTTAGGGGCTTTTGAAACTAAGCGCTTCACATGTCTGTTACAATATGCGTACAGTCCATCCATATTGTCTGGGCAATAAATACTACGCGCAATATTGACTACAACATCACGCAATATATCGACCCGTGTGCACCCTACACGCAACGCAATGAAGTCAGAAACAAGTTCATTAATGATGTTGACGCTTCTCTGTAATTGTAAGCGATAACTTTCACCGCTGGATCAATTCTCGTCTTCATTTTTCTCTCTAAGCATCGAAATGATTAATGATTGTAAGCAATCAACAGGTATGTGTATCGGCAACGGTTATAAATCATAAAAGTCGGTTTAAACCCGAATTAAAACCAACTAGCATTTACTTGATTTTAGAATGCGCCTAGCAAATTCCATTTTACAGTGGTAGGTATATATATTGTAACTATAGTTCCACCAGTATAAGTGTCTGCTGAGTAAAGGCGCCACATGACAAAGCATGCAATACCTTTTATACTGTGATGAGCTTAGTTCTAATTTCGAACACCTGACTATTTATGAATGTGATGGTTGACGGTAAGCTGTTTTACCGGAAAGAGATGGCCGTATAGCATAAAGATAATAAAAAAATACGCGTTGTACAGTAAATGTTACAATTTTATTAGATTTAATAAGAACAATAATTGTATATTGATTGGTATCAAATATCTGATAATAACGCTATAAATATATACAACATGATTGTATTTCTAATTTACTTAAGAATATTATTCTGTCTTTCCCCTGTATTCCGGTGGTTTTTAGTACGTATTTTGTGTTTTATTTAGGCATTAATTTGATCTCAATACTATATTACCATCTATTTCAGGCACATCTCACGAAGAAACTGAGGGACGACCAACTGCATGTGTACAAATTTCCTGATACTGGGTTAGTCAGTGGTGCAAAGGGCTGGAAATTTTGCACCGCTTTTAGATGTAACACCAATAATGTTCCCAAAATGAATACAAAGAAAATTGTTAGGCCATCCCCTCACGCAGAAACTAAAATCTGACTCACTGGTTGGTAATGGAACTCATAAACTGGTGACTGATGCTTCGCACACGGCGTTACTGAAACCTAATAATCTCATAACCTCAAACTGTCAAACCCATTATCTTTCCTACTTCATTCTAAGCTTTTTTCAGTAATATCTTTACGGGAATATTCTGGCAGCCTGTAAGTATACAGGCAGGAGTATTTCTCAACATCTGCCACATATTTAACTTTTGGCGTCTTGGCTTGTTATTTATTGTTCAGTTCAGTTCAGTTCAGTGCTACCAATTTTGGCAAGAAAATATAATTTTTTATCGAATCTACTGATATTGGTACCGCTGTTTTATGGGTGACTGGAAACTGATAGACTGGGATACTAGCATGTCGCGTCTCTTCAGTTTAGTC
Organism: Rhyacophila brunnea; assembly: GCF_057557595.1. NCBI lineage: Eukaryota > Metazoa > Arthropoda > Insecta > Trichoptera > Rhyacophilidae > Rhyacophila > Rhyacophila brunnea. Next base: position 7,456,871 of record NW_028232904.1, on the reverse strand, counting down.
GCGAAGCGAGCCGCCATTGAAATACATTGGCTAGATACTTAAGTTTCAGTATCGTCTTTTTTAAGTATTCACGTGAGTGGATGGCCTTATTGTCCAACGCTAATTTTCGTTGTTATCCTTTAAGTAGGGTTCCCGTTATTAATGCAGTCATTAATATGAATGCATAAACACTAAAGGGATGCAGGGCGAGGACTTCTTTCTATTCTTATTTATTATACAAGCTGATATCTTGGAATAGAGGAGCGAAATTTAAAGTCATTTGGCGTAAACATGAATTCGATAAACTTTATAAAACTAAGTATTAATAACAAAATGTTGTTGCTCACCATAAACAAGTCGTGTCCTACCTTTTTCTTTTTTGGCATTTCATCGCGTTCGCAGTAGTCGAGGCCGATTCCTTCATCACTGAGGCTTGCGGGCCAGCTGGCGGGGGATCCACCCAGCGGAGGCGACGGCGTACCCGAACGCCATGACCCGCTGCTGGAGCCGCCCGGAGACGCTGACGAACTTCCACCCCAAGCACCTGAGGAACACAGCAAGTATGAAATACATACGTCCACAATAATATCAAAACACCAATCTTAGTACGAAGATCTAGTATGGCGGCAGGGTGTATATTATAAAAAAGCACAGTCACAGTAACACAAGATCACATTGTCAGCACTACAGAGCAGTAACGAAGGGTGGAGGTATGCTAGATCAGCCATAAATTAAACTTTGCCAGTCATACGTATTTGTTTTCATTGAAATAAGACTACAATTTACAGATGGTGTTGGTTAGTTTTTATAAATCAATTAAAACCCTGCCTAAGCCAAATCATAATAGTTTTGGTACATTTTGGGCGATACGACAAAATTGTGCAGACTTTTTCATTCATACTTATTTGTTTTCGTTGGATTGAGAATAAATATTTTTTTTTAGAATTATTAATAACCATGTCCCTGCTTTTTCTTACAAGGTGGTTGTGAGTAATTTTCAACAATCACAAACACCCAGGCTTTGAGAAAAAAACACATAAATGTTGTGTCCTAACCGGGAATCGAACCCAGAACTTTCGGGTAGGCAAGCGCACGAGAGCCGCCGAGAATAAATATTACACACACTGTTGGTTAATTTTTTCAAATTCATTAAGCCCTGCCTAACCAAACTATAATAGATAAAAAATATTATTAAGTATATCTGTAAAATATCCAAAGTTATGTATGATTTAATTGCATAATTTTCGATATTTTATAGATATACGAGTATTTTTTTTAGCTATTATTTATTATGGCTTGGTTTCGCAGGGTGATTTGTTAGTTACGAGCAATTAGGCAGGGTTTAATTGAATTTTAAAAACAAACCAACACCGTCTGTAAATTGCAGTGTTATTATGACTGACGAAATTTAGTGTGCACTATTTTATGGCTGATCTAAACAGCCTATCTCCACCCTTCGCCACTGCTACAGAGACACCGATAAAGACTCAAACTATGCCAGCGCGAGTCCTACTAGGAATCACAGCAACGGTTTGAATTTCTCCGTACTATAAACGAGGGGTATTTAACTCCCATCTTATGCATGTTGTTAATTATTTTTTAGGACTACAAGAAATCACCCACAGTGGAATATTGTCAAAATATCCGACCCTGAAGCCTTAGACATAAAGCCCACCAAAAAAGCGCTCGGTGCTCCAACCCGCGCATTACCCTTCACCTATGTAATAAGGGGCCCAAGAAGCACAACATAATTATTATTATCAGCGTCTCTCATAACAAAGCAATAAAAATATTATATTCTTTCTCGTGGCTTGTAATTAATATTCACGATGACATCATTCTACCAGCGAAATATTGGACACGCAGCAAACTAAACAATGGGTTCACTGTTATTAAATAATAGCTTCTCGCCCGTCTATCGACGACGCTTCGAGGAGCGTGATTTTGCTTGCCGTGTTCAATGAATGGACTACGTTGTATTTTCGTTAATTCGTATCGCTGAGAAGCCAAAAACGACGAATCATGGGGCACGCGGGCACAATGCGTCGTCAAATCCAGTGTGCGCTGGCGTATTTGATTACGTTGTATTTTCGATGATTCACATAGACTATGCGCGAGCGCCCCGCAAGTCCGCTCTAGTGGACTTTATGCCTTAGGCCCGTTTCAGACGGGACACCGGTGTCGCGCTCGATATAATATAGAAGGCCTTTGTAATCGAATAAAGGGGCCTTTGTATTATGATTATGAATGCCCCAGAGCTAATGAGTCGACGCGTGTCCAGTACACTTTTCCGTCGGCCGCTACATTCTCAAGCCGCCGATACACTTGTTTTTATTACCGCAGCCAGTTTTATATTCTAATTTATAACGTGAAATTCTAATTAGCTCCGGGCGTTCATAAACATAATACAAAATCCCCTTTATTCGAATACAAAGGCCTCCTTATTATATACGAGCGCGACACCGGTGTCCCGTCTGAAACGGGCCTTAGACCACAGATTCATGTCCAGGGTCTGGAAAACATGTTAAGTGTTTGATCCAGAGATAAGGCCAAATGAGTTATAAAACGTAATTTATATCACGTAAAAAAAACTGTTGTAATACTCGATACGAATAATTAAGATGGCATCAGAATTACGTTCAGCTCACGCAGTAGCCAATTGAATTAAACACGGTGGTACCACGTGATATATTTGTCAACATTTGTCATCTACGATGTAACATTCTATAAGCGGTATTTTAATTTTAACGGTTTTTTATTTGTCAGTTGTAGTGTTCTTGAACTGTGTTCTGATAATGACATCAATTATTAAGAAAAAAAAAGTTTATTATATGTCGTGAATTCATGGTTCAACTGCGTGACTGACTGATTTATGGATGTTATACAAGTCAAAAATACGTAAATACAGGTGTGCACACAGAAAAATTTAATGAGGAGTATTTCCACTTCGAATATCGTCGTTGTTTTGTAAAAAGGGCGAATCAACCATTTTGGCGAAATCGAGATTTTAATGAAAATACAATTTATGTACCCCACTATTTTGTATCTCCACAGGAAAGTACTTACTTAAAAACGATAATCGTAAGGGCGAATATTCATTTAGTATTACGAATAAAAAGCGAATGTGACATATGTATTAGGCCTTTTAAAACATTATATAATAATGCCTATTATAATGACAGTATTATTTCTAAGCTTTATTATAAACTTGTTAGATATTTAAAATCATCCACAAGTAATTAACAAATAAATGTCAAAAGCTAAAAATTCTCCTCCTGTAAAATAGCATTTTGGTTAATTCGCCCTTTTTACAAAACAGCGACGATATATCCAAAATGATTTAAATATTACTGATTTTTTTTAAATCGGCAGGAAGGAGTGTCATCTAAATATCTCGCCACTGATTTCCACATCAAAGTGCGGCCACACCGAAAACAAGTGGCGCGACAACTCGTTAAATTCTACGATAAGCATGATAATTATCGTAAAATTTCTTAAGCAATTATGATAATTATCGTAAAATTTAACGAGTTGTCGCGCGACTTGTTGCCGGTGTGGACCAGGCATCACGCCTACTTGTCTTAGCTTCTCCCCACACACTTTTCCGGGTACATTCCCCATAACCATGTACTCTGAAGTCTAACGATTGCTAACGATGAACACTTGGTTGCAACTATAACTACGTGTGCTCACCTACTCATGTGCGACCTGTCGCATCCGTGAGTGGTTATTATCAAATGCACGTGGCCTAACGGTCATAAACATTAGAATCATTAGTGTCCGTTTGCGTCGTCTATGCTGTCTTTCTGCATTTTCTGTATGCACAACCGGGGAGCAATTTGAATTGTTTTGGGGGCAATGCGCAAATCATTAATATTTGTTAAAAATTGCTTTCGCACCTTAAGCCTCAATGACATTGAGCTTCGTTACGAGCTGTTTATTGGCGAATTTACAATCTGCCTGTAAAGTCGCCCAGTGTAATCATCGAATAAGCTAATAAGTAGGTTGTAAACACTCTACCGAGAAAATTTGAAAGCCGGTCAACTTTACACGCTACACGCCGGCGTGTGGGCCTACTGCGTCTGCGCAGTAGAGCACAGTAGCAACCTCCCGGTAAAAAAACGAACTACGTTCTGTCAAAATAGTCGCTGGCTTGTGGCTTCTCAGCGAATGGAAAGTTTTATGTGTAATCATCAAATCGCAATAGCTGAATCGCCCGCTTTTAAACTCGTCAACAAACAGCTAAAGAAGCTCAATGTAATTGACGCTTTAGACCAGTGATTCCCAAAGTTGACTGGGCTCCGACCCATCTAACAAAAATTTCCAATCTTGGGACCCACCTCTTAGCTGTCTTAGAGAAAAGAGAGCATAAATATTGGTAATGCTCAGATTCCCTAGTGGCGAGTCGTGGAACTACTTAATGTTCTAATTGAAATTAAAAAAATATTTTTTATAAGTTTTACCAATATGAATGAAAGACTGTTGAAGTAAGAAACACAACTTAAATAAAAAAAAATATTACATAAATACCTACACCTGCAAGGTTTTTTTACAAAGTTATTTCAATGGGAAGGATATATTTGTTTCTTATTTTTCTTCATTACAGTTTTAGCATCAACTTCAGCTTTAGTTACTTTTAATCGCAGTGAGTTTGATATATCCAATTTATTTCGGTATTTAGTTTTAATGTTAATCATAGCCGAAAATCAGACCACACATAGATATGGGGTAGTAAAGAGGAGGAAGACTTTCATAGCTTCATCGAACAGGCAAGGGCAATTATCAGCAACTGAGAGCCAGAATTTCGTAACTTAAATTTATTTAAATTTTTAGTAATTATAAATAGCGGAATGAAATATCAAATTTATCATTTCCTATTTTTTTTAATTCATGTATACAGTGGCGAGGGCCCACTCAATATTCGCTCGCGACCCACTAGTGGGTCGCGACCCATAGTTCGGTAAACCATGCTTTAGACAACTCAACCGATGCCAATGTTGCTAGATATAACTGATGTGTCCATGCAGCATTAATCAGCGAAATCGCTTCGGATATTGATATATTCCACTTACGTGAAGGAGAATTTAGGTGGACGTCGTTTTAAAAGTTTTTAAGATAGGGTCTATCAAAGTTCACTCTGTGTCCTTCCATCTACATTTATTTTGTTATTTTATTACTTATTGTATTATTAACGTACACTTCTCTGTATTTTTATTTTTAAAAATTATTAACACTTATTTAAAGTCACGTCGTGAACGCTTTGAATTTATAATTTGTTATGTTCATTATATGTAAAATAAATTTGATTTGAATTGAATTTGATTTTATTTGATTAAGAAGAACTCTTAGAATTGCAAAATAATGAATCTTTTAAAACACTATTTAACATGAAAAATACAATGGCGTGGCTTTGTGTCGAGACAGAAAATAAATACCCAGTTATGACAAATTTAGCAAGACAATTACTGTTGCCTTTCCCATCATCATAAAAAACTATAACATTTTGATAGGGGTGCATAGAGATTTTTGAAGCTTTGAAGTGGAGCATGGCACAAATAATGCTTCCAATCTGGTTTAAACCGAATCGCGTTAACCGGGTAACCGCGCGTTTGTAAACTAACCGAAAACCGGGTAATTTTACGCGGTTAACCGCTCTTCTCAGTAACTACATAAGTATATGAACATTATGAACCAAAGAGGCAAACATAACCAAAATATTTGTAAAAGCTATTTCAGGAATGCCCCCCATACTAATTGACAACAAATAACGTCGCCTAAGTAAATGACTTTATTTCCAATTATTGAGTTCTACTGACATAAACAATTCGATACCACAGTTCAATAGGGGAACAACTCAAAATGTAAAGGTTTTGAGTTAAGAATGACATTCAATGTAGAATAATCTTCTCTTTATAATTCAGCAAAAAAAATAATCAAAAATTTCTTTAATGTGTCATAAAATCGAATCGAACCCTTTCTGAGATTAATCAGTAATTCCGTTATATAATCAAATTTATTGGTTAATTCTTTATTAAAATGTACAATTTCATTGTGCATTAATGAATTCCACTAAATTAAATATGAAAAACATACACTTTCATCGAAATCAAGGCCTTAAAATTAAAATGAGAATAACTGCAAAATATTCAAACGCCATTATCTTGGAACAGGGTTTTATGAGTTGTTCCCCTATTGAACTGGGGTATCGATATGCTTTACTCGTCGTAAAATGCTGAAAAAAGAGGGATAAACCCGTTGATGAACCTGTTCCACAGCCAAATCATCTAGGTGACGATCCTCAGACATGAGGAGAAGAAGAAATATTACAATCACATATACTTACAATTTTTTTTATTTTTTCAATCCTGTGGGAGGGTACGGATACTAAAATCCCGTTCTTGAGTGCGCACCTGCGTAGATAAATTAATGTTACAAACGTAAAAAAACAGGAACATCATGACCGATTTAGGGTAACAGGGTGAGATAAATAAACCAAAACACAATTAAAAGCAATAGCCATGACTACTCACGGTGTCTACGACCCTTGTAAGGTCTCGACCTCCGGCATCGTCTGGCCTCGTGGTTGGTAAATTCGGTAAGAATTGCTATTGTATCGTGTTGGTGGTTAAGCGTACCTCCTCTGGGCGAATGGGGCGAAGAGCTGAGAGACATGAGGACCAGCGCAGCGTTGCACTCGTCCATCTGGTCGTCCTTCATGTCGCTGTCGCCTGAACTGGACGGGCGGCGCTTGCGGGGGCTGTAGATAAAGAAAAAATATATATTAGATTTTATTTGAAGGGGTGAGTGTTGGGCAGGTGAGTATTTTTTTTAAAATCTTACATTTATTACTTTTACGTGGGTTTTAGATTTTTCTTTTATCATTACATCATCATTTTTTATTAAGTACCTACATAATTACATAATATTAACCATGCCCTTGCATTTTCGTAAAAGGTGGTTGTTAGTAATTTGAACAATCATAAACATCCAGGCTTTGCATTGGTGGAATTTGAAGTAGAATAAAACGCTTCAGAACTTCGCATTTCGGCTCTAGGATGAAAATGATATACCTAATATATTCAAAAAATATTTTTTTCCCATATATTATCTATCTATTTATTACTAGATACATATCCTATTAATTACAAGTGAATATCATTTGACCTAATTTTATGCGAGTTAATCAGGCATAGAGGCGTATGTACCTATAAGTTTAGTAAAAAGTGCAAAGTTATAAAACGTATATTCTACCTCAGTTTAAGCGTGAATATAAGAAATTATAATTTGTCATATAAATCCAACATGCGTCCATTTAATGTTCTTTTTATTGTTTTATTAGTATCAATAATAATATATTCATTGACATGTTTTCTTTTTAAAGTAAATGGGTAACGTTTTTAGTCATCTTTACACGATTTAAGAATTAATACCCCCGTCGCCATCACGAAACAAATTGACGTATTTACACCTCGACGTTCGCTCTCAGACTGCCAGCGAGTCCAAAATTTCGTCGCGTCTAAAGTTGAAAATTATTTTCCGTTTCACTGAAGTATCGCCTTAAGACGGTAAGTTCGAGTCCCACTCGATCCAACTGTAATTTTTCTAGATTTTCTTACGTTTGTGAAATTGTATTTATTTTACAGAAGTACTTATTATAATATAAGAGTTATTAAAATTAAAACAATATTAGTTGATTACCTACTAGAAATTCTCTGGGGTTAATTTAATATCCGATATATTATATTATTAGGTCACATCAAATTTTTGTACTTTGGAATTATGGAATGGGGAGTTTCATAGTGGGGTTTTTTTTGCATAACAAACAAGTGAGTACCTATGTTTAATGAGGTCATCGTTTATCACTGACAACATCATTGCAAATACGTAGAATCATGTTTTATTTATATGACGTAGTATTTTCCTCAAAAAAATCACAATACAGAAAGTCGTAGTAGCGACACTCGCGTATGCCGGCGAAACTACGCATCACGCGCCGGCCGGTTAATCTTGGCGGGAATAGAAGGCCATAGACAACAAACAAACGCAAATAAACAAGCATTGAACACGTGACACCTGAATGTGGAAGCAACGTATCGCGGATGCTCGTAATAAAACTTATAAGTAGAAGTACTGCGATGTTACCTATATTATTTGGTAACATGTAAATTTTACGTAAAACATTTGCACCGTGGCACAGTTCGCCGTGAGCTTTCTTTGAGCCAGCCCTGTTTCGATAAAAAACAAAAATGTGGCGGCCTTTATATACTTAGAAAGTTTGTCCAACATTCAGGTACATACCTACAAACTTATCTAAAGAATGGATGGGGGAGCCACTGTCGAAAACTACCCAATCAAGACTCGCAACTGGACAGAATCTGACATTCGAATGACGTTTTCAAAATTGCGTCCATATGGTAGTTCGTAGTTCTATTTTTGACCGTTCTTTAGATAAGTTTGTAGGAGTGTAATCGTGTAAAAACACGACGTATCATTATTTTTGTCAGGGCTTTATTTTGTAGTGTTTCTGTTTCAATGTAAAATACGGTTACATGTAAATTGTGCGTAAAACATTTCACCGTGGCACAGTCGCCGTGAGTTTCCTATTGGAAAGAGATGATCGTATACTAAACGGTCTCCTATTTTATTAGATTCAATATGAACATTAATTCAATTTTCATAGCTGATTTTGTAAAAATTCATGAATTCGTGAATGAAAAATAAACCTAACCTCATAAATAATCCAATATATCGGCTATTTTTCAAAATTTGTTTGCTGCTGGCTTCCTTTAAACTTTTTAAAGTGTAAACCGACAATAACAGTGGTTTATTTAGACATGAATTTTATGTCAGTACTTACTATACGACCCAAAAACGTTGGACTGCAAAATATCAGTATCGGCTTCGTGGTCAAGGGGGTATTTTTTTAAATGCGTATTTTTCACAAATTATGCAATATAACAATCTCTGCAACTAACATCAAACTATGACTTAGTCACTCAAACAGATGCGTACTTGTACACAAATGAACAAAACAATAATATTATTTTGTGTCATCTCTGTAATCTTCAATAACAATTATGTTTAGTAAGAGGAAGTGATTCTAGGAAAGATATACTTACATTAATATTTTTACTAGGTAGATAGGGTGAGAATTGAAATGCTTGGTAATTATATTATTTTTATCGTGGGGGTCTCTAAATAAATGCCTCGGGCCTATACGTCCCTAATTCCAACGTGCTCTGCTAAGGCACCGCGCCCTACATAATTACGACGAAATTGATTAATACTTTCTGAAGCGCTTTCCAAATTGAGTTACTATTGACGATTGGCTTTTGTATTTTTAAATCAAAGTAGGTATTACTTTAATTACTAACCGACGTCACGGATCACTCCAAGATTTTTTGTTGTAACTTACTTGAACTTGCTAATAATTTTATTAACTATTTTTTTATTCAACAAGATTTATTAAGAATGTAACATTCTAATTATTGAAAATACTTCTGAAACTAGAACAATAAGAATGTTGCATTCTTAAATCTTGTGAATTAATCGTTGAATAAAAAAAATTGATTAAAGATTTAATACTTCTGATTGGTTGTTTTTGTTTCGTAAAACGTTGTTCGGAATATCGCGTAAATACTGCGAATGGTGGTTCATATAAATAAATGAAGTGGCGGCTCGTGGATAAGATATCTGGGGGTGCTGCGGTTGATTAAAAATAAAAATAAATGTTTATTTGGATTACTTTTTACTATTAACATCAAAATTAAATAGAAATAATTAATTAAGTATATTAATAATTAAAATAAAGAACTTTGCATAAATTGCTTGCAGAAATAAATTTAAAAAATGTTAATAAATCGCGTGCTCACGCACGACGCAGACGCAGAAGCGGAGAAATACTGAAATCGGATTGTCTGATCCGCAGTACCGATTAGGCTTCCATTTGCGAGCACCGCTGCCCGCGCCCATCTTTGCCCACTCAAGAATATTATATTGAAACCGGTACTGTGCAAAATCAAGTACCTACCGCGGTGCATGCTAATATAATTGGACATTGGATGTATCAATGCGTGGGCGAGCTGATTACACGCTTAATAATATTAATATTTTCATTATAATATAAGTACATAGATTTATCTATATTTTAATATTACATTTGTCTCAATTTGCTTGGGGGTGCTGCAGTACCGCAGTGCATATGGAGGAGACGTCACTTTATAAATGTGCCATCCGGCCAGACTATCCTAGATAGGAACACACACACTAAGTAGACGATAAGGAAAATGCGCTTAAAATAATTAATATCGAATTAATTGACACAAAGGCAATATCCAATTGAAACATGCCTAAGTAATAATGATAAATATTTGCAAAAACAGATAAGAGAGAGGCGTACGAGTAGTTTTCTGATTTTATTAAGTAGGTACTCATATAATCGAGTGCATTGCACTATATTTTATAAACTACATTAAAAAAAACCTATACAGATGGAGCTAAGACATAATAATTATGCAATATAAGTTGAATAAGAGGTTACTAAATTACACGCTGTAAAGTAAATGATCAGTATTAGATCTAGAAAAATGCTTGGTTTTGTTATTTGGTTTCAAAATCATTCGAAAATCTCCAAGTGCTTTTGTGTTAAGTGTTATCGAATAATATGTCAGCATTATTTAGAGTCCTCCTGAAGTTGGATCGAGTCCACAATTGATTTCTTAGATTTCTCTACTAAAGGACATACGCATTCTTTCCTTATGATAATGATAATAAAAAGAATTTTCTGACTCGTTTCTTCAGGGTATACTATCAATGCAATTCTTGTCCACCCGAAGAGTGAAGAATGCTCTTTTAAAGCATTTCTTTTTACTTCTTCGTGGGTTCATTTACAATCTATCTATACTGGCAAATACATATACATTTTCATGTTCCCACTAATATCACTTGTAAACCTGTAGTCTTTATGATATCCAGTTCCAGGACGAATGTGATGTTTCATGATGATGCGTATCGTACGATTAACATGTTTGATCGCACCGTAAAGGTAGATTTTTTTTAAGTGTAAGTATAATATTCGTGGATGTGTTAAATAGGTTGTATTTGTAATCGGTTTTTATCATTTTACTTTAATATTTAGGTACAACATACGTTCTTTTCTACTTTGCTATTTATTATATTGGTTATTTGTAATTAAATCATTTTTTTTTTTAAATATTTCGTATTTATTCTGTATTATGGCGAAATGGCCAATCTTTGTAATGCCATAATACTCTTTTTTCAAAAAAAAAAAAAACAAATAAGTATTGATCTATGGAGGATCAGTTGTTTGTTCTCCCAGGGTGCAGAACTAACCTGCCATTGGTAATGCCAATTGGAAGGGAAATTAAAGTGTTCAACCAGAACGCTTCGGATATTGATTGATTCCACTTGCGTGTTAGGATGAGTTTAAGGGAACGTTGTTTTATATAAGTATATTATATATATTTTTAAATAGGGTTATACTTAGCTACTTAGGTGTAGGTACTTTCATTTAATTTTATGATATCATGTAATGAACGCCTTTAATTTATATTTTGTAATATTCACTACTTGTAAAAGTAAATAAAATTGAGATTTTATTGATTAAATCAGCTGCTGCAAGTCATTTTGTATCGCAGATTCAGTCGGAGCGCATATTAATGTTTTGTGCTCTGAGATTTATTTTCCAGGGCTGCCAATGCTTCCAAAGCATGCAATATGCTAGTCATGTATTTGGTGACTAAACACATTCTAGAATCGCCACCAGCCTTGCATACAACTCAGTTTAAAATCTTCCAATAGCTATATAAAGTACCAGTCCACGTTTTTGCATTTATATTTTATTTTGTTTACACTCGATTTCATGAAAGGGTGGTTGGATATAAGATTATAAAAAAAATAACATGTCGATAATCAGTCTCAAAATGAAAATCTTAATTAACGTGACAGCACGTTTTTTAAATTATTTTTTTGACAATGGGGCCTGCAATAGTCTATATATAATATTATATACCCACTTCGGAAAAATATCGCCATTCAATGTCGTCAATGGCTTTTACGTCATGAAAATCAAAACTCGCGTAATGACATGACAGTGTTCAATGCTCACTTTATTACCTATGTATACATAATATTATAGCATGTATCTCTGCATAATGTATGTAAACAAAATTACGTATAGCATTTAAGTATATGTACATAATGTATTATGGACTTATCAGGCTTCGTGTATTTTGATAATGTATTTCGTACTTCCATTCTATTGCGTACATAATCCTGCTTATGCCCATCGATTTTTGGACATACCCAACAGTTAATACGAAGGCTTGCAGATAATTTCCAAAAATATTTGACGTGATTATGTATCTGTCTGCAACGCGTATGCTGTCTCTCTCTCTCTGACTCACGTACCGTTTACACGCGTCTTTGTTGTACGGTCGCATAAATATAACAGCCACGTAGCATCCCCTCGTGCACACTGCTTAGTCACGCATATTATGCATTTCCGTCACACGTTTCTTGTCCCATTCACTGCGCTGTATTAAAGTTTAATTAAAGCAATTATATGTTCTACATTTAAAACAATATTATTTAACTAACGCTAATCTAGTGGTTTAAACTATTTAACACAAGGTTTTATGTTAATCCTACGACAATAATTATTGTTGAGTTTTTTGGGATACAACCAACCTACCCATCTTTAGAAAGACACTAATATAAGTTATCTTGTTGTTATGATTACTATTATAATGGAGTTCTACAACGTAATCGCTAATTTAATTAATTAATTAATAATAAAAGCTGTTATTATGGCAAATGCAAAAGTATCAGAAAACATAACATAGCTGTCTATAATATTGTTATTTAAGTAACTTTTGCCAAATAATTGACAATAGATTTCTTTTGTGAAAATTTACATAATGATTTTTATTGTTATTATTATTATGCAAAGGGAAAGCGACCAACCTTCTAATTGATAAATCCAGTTTTGTGACGTTCAATGAAACACAATATTGGAAAACGTCAAATGTTTTTATACACTTATCACCGAATCACTTTGTAAGGTAAAAATTGTTTATAAACCTTGTATTTTATTAATAAATAGAGCCTAATATCACTGGCAGTTATTGTATTTTTTTTCACAACAAAACACTGCACAAAAAATACACAATTTCTTTTATAATTCTGTTTCTGTCACAGTTATTTTTTTTTTAAATTAAAGTATAACAATGAATTCGCTTTGCGATTCAGACGACCGCAGAAAATTCTTCACTCTATAGCCACAAAGTTCGATTTGAATTTCGAAATAAGAACGCAAACAAAACAACGTAGTGGAAAGGCGCGCGAAAACTGTCACGGCACGGTCGAAAGCGAGGCAATCACTGAAAAAGACGGCGCGGCCGCAGCGCAACTCGAAACAACGGCCGCAAGCCGGCCGGTGACGTATTAAATTCGCAAAACACGTGTATCAGATAAACATATTGAATTGAAGCGTCATTGTTTGTAGGTAATATCGGCCCGTTCACAACACAATATTCAGTTTTGTTAATAAAATTGCGCTGAATACATTAATATTTAAATTAGAAAAAAAAATCTTCTTAAATCGATCAAATATTTACGTAGGTACTAACTAATAAATATAATCTTTTTAATTAATAAACATTCATTGATGTGACAGGAAAAACTTAAGTAAGTACAAGTGTTTCAAATAATATTCTATAGGTATTTAAAATTTTTACTTTATTGTTGTCATGTTCGTTTACATCAGAATCGAATACCTCCTCGATATTATGTTGCCTTGGTAGCTTGGTACATACGATATGATATGTCGTGATGAATTTAGGTCTCACATTCCTTTCATTCTGGCGATTTTACATATAATTCTTCAAACATAAAACCAATACATGTTTTAAAACTAAAAAAACTTGATGGCCAGCATAGTGTACAGAATACAATCTTATCTGGAGAATTAGATGGGGGAGCCACTGTCGAAAACTACCCAATCACGACTCGTAACTGGCAAAATCTGACATTCGGACTGTATTGTGACAGATCATAACCTAGCATTGGTAGCCACTATTATTGGTCTACAGCCAAGAAATGCGTCTACTTCCTGCCCTTCTATTGGCCCATATCTATGATTGACTGAAGCAGTGTATATTATATTTCACATTCAGCATGATGTGCTCAAAGAATTCGAGTTTTCGTTTCCTCACGATAATTAATAAGATTCAAAGGTCTTTATTAAAACCTATTCTTTGGAGTACTACATCGCCGTTGGTAGTGTTTGTTTCCATGATACTAAGGATTTCTAAGTATACAGACATATCGAAAATGTTATTTTACGCAGTATCTAACGAGTGCCTTTCTATGGGTCTATTCTATACCCTTATCGACCGCCAAAGTGATAAAGTGATAAATAGTATCAAACTTAGGACAGGTTTGTATCAAAGTATAAGCACTTACTGTAACAATAAATTACAATAAGTTGGTTTTTATTGTAATTGTTACAATACGAGCTAATATTTTGATACAAACCTACCCTAAGTTTAATAATATTTATCACTTTAGCGGTCGATAAGTATAGAATAGACCCAGTGATCGTATAGTTGGGCATGCTAGCGATCAGCTAGAATTCATAACTGACGGCATTAAAGACGTTCAGTTGGTCGCGTCGACAACTCTGTGCTTTTTCTTGAGGCAGGTGAACATATTTAAGTTGTTTATCTTACACAATGGTAATATAATTGTAGGTGGTGGACCGTGTCACTTGGAGAAAAATACACGTGGCCCATATTCTGAAAAACTCTGCTTATACCTGATCTATATTAATCCAGATTGAGTCGATTGCACGATCGATATCGAATATCAATACGATTCACTTTATCAGTCCATCAACCATCTCATTTCAATTTGGATTGCGATCAAGGATTCAACGGATAATACCTGCCTAAAATGTGAGTATTGCATACTTATATACTTAACAATATCATGATTTACATAATACATATTTAAACAAGAAAAATGAAGTATCATTGCACAGATTCCATGCATATATAATAAAGATAAAAAATATTTTTTCTCAGTTCCATGAAAAGTTTGCTAAACTTATAAAAGTATAATGATTACTTGCCATTAAAATTTCGATTCTCTTTGCAACAATTACGATAGGACGCCAATGAATTACAATACAATTTTTACAATGAATTCATACCAGAATCTAACGGCACATTCCAGTAAATGTAATTATAAGTCATACAATATGATTCAAAACCTCAACGCCTACGTATAACACATATCACTAGTAAAAATACGAATCTAACCATTGATATAAGCAATATAGATGAGGCATTACTAATTAAAAGTAACATTACTGGATTTACAATTATGCGCGACTAATATATAACTATCGGCGGCTATTTATATATTGAGGTGGTTAATTCTTACAATAATTTAACCGTCTGAACTGTCAAAAAGTGTTATGTTTTAACAGCACGTCTCTTGGCTATGTTAACTTTTAGAGCGAGATAGACATTTTTGACAGTTTAGACGGCTAACTTATTGTAACAAATATAATACCTCAATACATACATAATATGATAGATTACCCCCGATGGCCGCCGATAGCAGCGTTGTGTATAGAATATTTTCACATACAAGCACATTTAATTGACAACTCAATTGAGATTGGGAAGATACTCTTCAAACGTGTGCAAAAAACATATACCCTTCGAATGTTCTTAAAAAATATATCTACACTTTTTAAACCTTAATACAATTTTGATGCCTTTGTCATTATTTTTTCCCATTTTTTTTAAAATTCTTATTGGTGTATTATGGTGCAAACGACCAAATCCATCCCGTGACGCATTGGATATGACAGATAGTACTGAATAACACATCCTCACTAGAAGATAAGGGTGTCAGTCGAAGCCTCAAAACAACATAATTAATTCATTTATTTAGATATATAATGTGAACAATGCATAGTTCAATAATTGATAATGCAGTATGAAACTACGCAATAATATTGCATCTAATGTTTTATAAACGCAATAAACAGCTGCGACATAAAATCAGCCCGTGCCACGATCAGAAATTGATGCGTTTTTAAATGCTACCTCGTGCCGGAGTTGAACTAATGCATTTTCTTTGTGTGCACGTTGACTTCGCGAGACGCGCTGACAGTTCTATGTCCCTCTGTCTTGTGACTGAGTAATGAAGCTAGAGTCACAGTCACGGTCAACTGCAGTGGAATTGGCCGTATTCGCGGAATTTCCCGGCGACTTTCCACACCGAATACGTCACAGATTTGTTGTTTATTATGTCCTAAGTTTGCTAATTAAGTTCTACAGAAAAGAAAATGAAATCAAAGATATCAGGGTAATGCGATTAGATATCAGTGGAGAAGGGTGGAGGTAGGCTGGATCCGCCATAAATAGTACGCACTAAACTTTGACAGTCATACGTGTTTTTCATTGAATTCAATGAAACCCTGGGAAAACCAAACTATAATAGATAATAGTCAAATAAAATACTCATCTATATATTATAAAATATCTTAAATTTTGCAATTCAATCACACATAACTTTGGATATTTTATAGATAGAATAATATTTTTTATCTACATATTAAAGTTTGATTTAAGCAGGGCTTAATGAATTTAAAAAAATGAACCAACAATATAAATGTAATATGTAGTCTTAATCCAACGAATGTATGAATGAAAATGTGTGCACAATTTTGTCATATCGCCATATATTTGTATACCAAAAACTACTATGGTTTAGATTAGGCAGGGTTTAATTGGTTTTTAAAAACTAACCAACACCATCTGTAAATTGTAGTCTTAGAGCCCTATGCACAATCGTCTGTCATAATTACAACAAAATTACAACAAAACACTATGCAGAAAGCATTTCATAGTTGTGATCGAGTTGTCTATGGTCCACCAAATCTGCAATAGCTTCGTTCTGTTTTTCTATTGAAAATATTACCATATATAAAAATTCTCTTTTTCATAATTTAGGTAAATTATTTTGTAATTGTTAAACGATGACAAAAATATGAAAAATATACAAAATAAATTCAATAACTATAAATACACAATTAATATTTAATAAAAATGATTAAATGTCTCCGCAATTAGTGAATAATATAAGTTATTTTTTGACCATGTTTTTCCCGATACGGTAACACTTGCCGTTGAAATGTCAGATTTTGTCATTTACAATTATTACAAATATATGCCATGATGTGAATAATTATATAGAGTGATTAAAACTAATATTACCATGATGGTGTGTAGGTAACTAAGTACTTATATATTTCAACTACCAATCTATTGGTTTAATATTACATAAATATCTAAATCTGAATAAGAAAAGTTAATTCATAATTCATTGATACTGACATTTCAATTCGATAATCGGTTTTACTAAATTAAGACATGTACAGAATCAAGAAAGTAAAGGAAAATATTTCATATTAAATGTCACGGATATTTAATAGTTGTTCAATACCCATATTGAGATCAATTGTTAAATGAATTTGAGTGTATTGGCCGTTTTAAAGCCACGTCAATTTATTTTGACAGCAGCTGTCAGTGGTAAATGGCAATACGGAAGGGGGGCAAGGGGGCGAGTTCATAACAAAAGTAGTCTATGGTTAAGGATTCCTTATCTCTATAATCTATAGTTAACAGATGGATTTCGGCCACTTACAATTTTTACTGTTATTTTATGGTAAGTACGAATTGAGCATCGGGCTCTTAGTTCGATTACAACAAATACGTATGACCAACAAAGTTTAAAGAGCACTATTTATGGGGGTTCTTAACAGCCTACCTCAACCCTTCGTTACTGCTAGATATGGTAGTCGCAGTGTAGGTACGTACGTGCCGTGCCTACTTCAATAGATACTATGACACAATATCTAATCACGAATCAGTAACCAAGCGATAGTTGCAAAATGCTTCATTGTTCAACATAAGTACTTAGTACCTAAATGCTTTCAGTCGCACGTTTTTCGCTAACTTTTGCGAAACCGGTCGAGAATCACTCACACACGTATTTAGATTTGTGGATAAAAATAATTACACAATTTGTTGACCCTACAAAAGTGTGGGAGAAAAAAGAAAAAATCAATTACAAACAAGTGCTCCGTGTTACTTGACGTCATTCAGTGGCGAAGACTCCATACTAGGCGATTATTTAAAGCCTACATTCTTAAGAAAAATATTATTTAATTGCATATTGCCTTATTTATATAATCGATTGATTATTTTATATTCTATAAAAATGATTTATTTTACCAAAGACAGAATATAATATGTTGAAATGTATTATACCTACATATAACAAAACAATCTGCAAAGTTTGAAAAAATATATGCACCACAGCGCGCCATCTGTCTTGACGTAAATAAATGTCAGATTATTTCTCAAGGATTTGTGATATTTTTTGTATGGACGTAACGTAACCTTAGTCAGTCTATCGAATATTATGAAATATGGCAGGCTCCTATAGCAGAGCCTAAAACCTTGTTGTCATGACTGAACTTTGTCCAAAATAATTAATAATTAGATACTTAAAAAAAACTATAATAGTAGATTGTTTTTAAAAATAAAAAGAAATTTTATCTAATTATTTTTGATGTGTATAAATGTTTTGAAAAATACGTAATTTAAACTCATCGTTCAATTATATGTCGTCGGTGAGTTTCATTGAATTAGTTTGTCGATGTAATTAGTGTGTACCTATCCATTCGTAGTTATACCGTATTATCATCTTCTTACATCCCGTAAGTATACCTGACAAGTGTGCTCATTTACTCAGATCTATACAGCCTACCTCTTTCCAAAAGTCACCCTTCGCCACTGACGTCACTGTGGACTGTGGACTATTGTATAATACATTATTTGTCACTGATAAGTGTGTAATATTTTCTTTTCAGTTGCTTGAGTTTCGCGATTATTACCAAAAACTCAAACATACCCACTCAGTTCTAAATATATATACAATCACAGAACCTGCTGCGTTTCCACTTAAATCAATTGACCTCCCAGTTCAGTTATATTTTCTACACTACTTTCGTAATAGGCGCCTGCGAACGTCTGATGATAATGACACAAGTCAACGTAGATATAAATAAATACTAGAAACCAGTTATAACCAACCGTTTGTTTACCTCATTCCAGTGAGAATTGGTAAAGTGCCAAATATTATTTGCCGAATTCCAAAACAAACAAAAAATCGAGGCCGCGATACGCAGGTCGATTTAAATTTTACTTTCTCGACTTTTAATAGAAGCGATAAGCATAGAAAGTTTAGAAGAACGAGGACTTTTTCAACTGGGTTCCCCTTGTTATTGCATTATTTTTTTATGTTGTAACATGCTCAATTTTAACATATTTTTCATGAGTTCATAACAAGGCCAATTGCGAATTACGATAGTAGCGCAATTTATTGATTATCATGGAAAAAAATGCGATAGGTAACCGGTTCGTAATACTTAAATGATTTGAGAAGATTTTCAATGGCATATTTCGTTCAAATTATAACCATCTTAGTTAATTACGACGATTTTAACTAGTAGTTGTTACATGAAATCCTTATCGAATTGCGTTATAATACTATATTATGTAGGTAGCTTAATTGGTAAAGCCATGGGCCCCACATCGTGAAGCGCCCCCCCCCCTACATATCGCTCAGAATAAAGACACTAAGTACGCGGTAAAAATAATCTGTATATTTAGTGTTTTATTGTAATATTTTAATACATCCATACGAATTATGGAGATATCGAGTATTGATACACAGTTAAAAATTGTATCGTACAACCACATAACTTTAAATAATATTATCGAAAGAAAATAGCGCCGCAAGCGACTTATTTTTAGTATTACAGCAAATTTGTGATGTGTGTTTATCTCACTTATCTGGTCGATTCGCCTCGCCGGGCCCCTCCTGAGCCCGGGCCCCCAGGCTAGAGCCCTATCAGCCCCCCTTTGTGGGGGCCATGGGTAAAGCATACTGGCGCGAATCTATCAGATACAGGTTCAAGTCCCATTGGGTGTCGTATTTTTTTCGCCGATTTTCCATACAACCATCTCGGATATAATCGCGAAGGCAGCCATATCGGACCAATATCTCTGATGACGGATTTAAGACGTTTGAATCGGATCATTGCAAATAACCTTTAGTTCCGTTTACATGATTCACTTTCGACGATCATCGCGGAGGAATCATCCCCAGTGACCCGTGTAAACGCACATTCATCAACGAATCATCGAAAGTGATCATCCGGAATCAAAAGTGAATGAAGTTCAACTGGTTATACCTTTTGATCATTTTGTGTTCACTGCGGATGATTCCAAAAGCCTTACGCATGCGCACTGCGCCCCTGAGAACTGTCATCATATCCCCCATGATATTAAGTCGCATTACCCATGTATATTAGTATATTAGTCTATGGTTTTATCCACCAACGACTCTTTTCCCTATTCCTCTTTCTTTCGATGAAATTTCTGCATTCATATAACAATCTGAAATTGTTTGAATTCCAACCTGCAGCGTAATTTTACTTGACGCCATTTTGGATGAATTGTGTATTTCACTTTCAGTGACACGTGTAAACAAAAAATGAACGCCTGCATTCAATTCACTGCGGATGATCATCCGCAGTGAGTAGTCTAAATGAGCCTTTAGATTCCTAAAATATTCTAAAATTATAATTTCTACATAATTATAATGCATGTCTGTCTTTAAGTGACTCGTAAATTTTATTCTTCAATGCTGCTGATAATAATGGTACATGTATAGTGAATTATGACGTCATCCAAACATTAGCATTCCAAGATCAACCAATAATAAACTTGTTTTCATCTTGTCAGTTGTTTGCGCGCCAAAAAAATATCCATTCAAACACTACGTAATTTGTATTGTAGTATGGTGTCTAAGGTAAACAACATGTTTTTTATCATCACGTGGGTGATACGATGTTTCCGACGTTTTCCAGTTAGCAGTAATCACTTTCATTGAATCGCCAAGTGCTAAAAAAAAGACAACAAGCTCAACCATAGATAATAAATAATTTAAGGGGAATTCTCGTGAAATCCATGCCAATATGATGTCAGAATATTGTGCAATCCACTGATTAAAATCTGCAAAGTACATAATATATTATTACTATGTTCAAAGAATTTTGATTTGAAAAACCTTGTTTTTTCATTATTCCACGAATATGTTGAAATAACATAATATTATAGATAATAAAAATGCTCTTGGTGTCTACACGTTCACACATCGTCCTCCGGGTAAATTAGTTCATGTCTGTGATTTCATAACGCTGTGTGTAGTGTAAACAACGATGTGTACGCGAAAGAGCGTGGAGATTAGTAGTTACACAGATCGCCGCTAAGATGTCCGCAGACTGTAAGGGCTTGCGCAGACAGAGCGCGGTCAGGCGGTCTGAGTTCCGCGTTCGGAGTTCGGCGTTCTTTGTACTGTATGGACTTCATACTGTATGGGTACACAGCCGGCGGTCAGACCGCACCGGTCAATTGGAACGCTAGAGTTCTGGAGTTCTATGCCCGGAATTACAAAGAACGCCGTACCTCCCGTCCAGTCCCGTCATAGGAATTTGAGCAGTCACACAACATAGAGCGAAACCACACGGGGGAGTGAGTACGCAACAGCGGTGCTTTCTCACTTCCACTCGCAGTCGGAATATAGCGGTCTCGCATTATGCAGCGCTTGTGTCAGTACAACGTTTGTAAACAAATGGAACGCTTATTGTTGACCGCCACCTGTCTGCTGTCCATGAACGTTAGCGGTCAACGGTCGGTTGAACGCAGAACTCCGACCGCTCTCTGTCTGCGCAAGCCCTAAGGAGTCGAAGCACGCGCGCATACAAGACGGAGGGGGGGGGGGGGGGGGGGTTCGGTACCGGACCCCTCCACAAGGAACAGAAAAACACAAATTATTGAGATGAATGGAATACTACTAATTCTTTTTCCTCTTTGCTATGATCTTATGACAGAGGGATCAAGACCGGATGATTTCACTATCGAACAGCTTACCAATTAGACCCCCTCGCCATGCAACTATATGAGGAATCCAAACTTGTCTTTAAGAGCGTATATAAGTGAAACGGCAAATAATTTTTAACAGTATGTGGGAGTGTGGGACGTAATTTCGGCCGCGTTGCCAGTCGGAGAGCGACAGTCGTTCTGTGAGCACGTTAATTTGTTTTGTGATGGCGTCGGAGGAATATATTCTTAAATCGTGTAAAGATGACTATAAAACGTTCCGCATGTACTTGAAAAAGAAAACATGTCAATGAATTTACTATTATTATTACGAATATAATAATTAACATAACATTAAAAGGACGTATCGTCGCTATAGGATTTGTTTCCCGAATATCCATTTTTGTCGAAATCGACATTTTAATGCAGTTCAATTTCTTTTATCGAACTCTACCGAAATCATTTATAAAAACGATATATTTTTATCTAGGAACAGAGATATTTTTTTAAAAAACCCGAATACGCCATGTTAAGTTACAATTACTCCGTGGTGTTCTCCCGAATATCCAACTATTCGTACCTGAATATCCAAGTTAATTTTGGTCGAAATATATCTCTGGCTGAGTGTTTATTTCCCGAATATGACTTTAGCCAATCAAACCGCGCTCACGCCGTGCATCTCGCTCCCACATTCACGCTGTCTAGCTCTAAAACAATCACGCCCACTTTCATATGTTTCGGCCGTCCGGAGACTTCTTTCAAATTTCGTCTTATTGATATTGTTTTTAACGTTACTATTGTTTTAATAGTGAATTCATCAAATTTGAAGAGATCATTCATAGCTGATACATCACCAGTTCGCCCTGAACTTACAGTAGAGTTGTGGAAGTGACTATTTTAACCTAAATAACTGCATTTTGTTTTGATAAATGACACAAAATCCCAACGGTTATATGAATTCTACAGTATGACCCGGCAACTACTATGACGTAAAAAATAATTATTATTTCAAATTATTATTAATCAAACATTGTTTGTCTTTATTTTACTTTTAATCTAGGTATTTCTATGAAAATAAAGGCGATGCTATTATTTATTTTTGAATGCGCTGATAGTTAATTTAATTTAATATGTATGTTAGTAACTATTTATTTGGTGGATATTATATACTAAGGATATTGGTACCTACCTAATATTAGCAGCTAATGGTAATTAATTTATACATGCTATTATTTTGTGTTGTTATTCCTTACAATAGTAAATATATAATATTTATTTGGTGGTTTGTAATAAGTTTAATTGTCAATTATAGAAATATATAGATATAATAATATACAGATATATATAAATAGTTTTTTTTTTTTTTGGAAAAAGTATTAATATAAAATTGTTAGCAAGTACGAGTAAGTACCATCATAAAATATTGGAGAAATGACCGTGACGGCGGTTAATAATTGAAGTAGTAGATACCTTATAATATATTTTATCAGAAGTTATTAAAAAATATAAAATATAAAAAAATAGTTAATTACTTAAAAACTATTTTATTGCTTAATCCGAAAAAAACCGAAAAAGCGATTACCGCATGTTATTATTACATACGAACTTGGGTAATTACGATCATTAAGTATTTAAATAGTAGAGGTAATTATTAACAATTATCGTGTAAATAAATATAACATTTGAGGCCCGTACTTTTTGACCACTCAGTAATCTGTGGGCCGTGCAGCAATACGCTACGGTTTTAAATCCCGAACGTCCATGTTTTGTCCCGAATATCCATTATTCTGAGAGAGCGCTAAAAATTTCCCGAATATCCACAGTGAATACTTGTAAATAAAACGCATTTTCTGTGCATTTAATGATTTATACCAGTATATTACTCTTGGAATCTATTCTTAGATAATTTTGCAATCATACAGTATTGAAAGAATGATTGATACATCTACTGATATTAAAATATACGACAATGAAATTTGTTTTTCGTCTCCTGTAAAATTGACATTTGGTCTATTCGGGAAACAAATCCTATAGCGACGTATGTTGAATTATTATGACAAATTATATTTCGTTCGGCTCGCGTCATTTGCATAATCCGCGCACGATCTTTTTAGACCATGCCTCAGCTGAGGTATAGCCTTAATATTCTGATGCGGCATGTCTAAAAACATAAAAGAGCGTGGACGATACAAATGGACACTAATGATCCTAATAATTATAACCGTTAGGTTACCGCTGCAGACATTACATAACTACTTGTGGATGAATGAAATAATTAATAGGTACGTTAGCAAACGTAGTTATAGTTATTGTCTGGATATGGGGAATAATACCCGAAACCAGTAGGCGGGGTAACTGTGCTACCAGCTAGATTTTGATAACCCCCCTCCCTCCCGCCGCCTTAAAAATCATTAATAAATTATTAAGGATATTTTTTCGAAAATGGACCACATCTAAACCTCTTTTCTGTGTGCGACAATAGGGCATATCCTATCATGTTTAATTAAACCAATCATTCTCAGTTTAATTTCTGTAATAAATTTGTTGATTTCCGTGTATGTATGTACTTATGTAGGTACTAATTATTTTAAATTTAACCGTGGAGCGTTCAAATAGTAAAGTAAATAACTAATCATTTAATATTTCAAGCTGGGTATTCGTGATTTTAGCTAATGGTTAAAATGACCTACACTTAACATTTGTTCTGACAATGAAAACTATATTTGAAATGAAAAAAATAAACATTATTAAAATGGAATTATAGAGCGTCTGCGGCAAAGTTTCCACGAATTTAACTGAAGTTAGTTTCTACCGTTTCCACAGTGTTTCCTTTACTCCACGATGAGTCACGAAGTACTGAAGTTCCACCAAGTATTATTGCGTCAGATTTTATCACGAATGTGGGTATAATAAATGATTCAGCTATACGTAAATGTTTGATAATCGAGCATGTTAAAATATAATTAAAACAAAGTCAAAATTCGTTATCAAGTTTCATTTAAAATTTGTAGGTTATGTTTAAACCAATATTTTATTTACGTTTATCAAAATAGTTTAATAAATGGAAAGCTAAAGGTTACGGCGTTAAAGTAACTAATAATATAGGAAAAAACTCAAAAACATACCTACTTAAGTAAGTATTAGATAAAAATCTTGAAAAAAATATAATAACATACAGGACGTAAATTTCATCCGTCGAATTCCGGCTATTTTGTGTTTTTTTTTCTTCTATACATAGCCACTATTTTTTTATCCAACGAATAATTCGCAACATTTAAGAATGTAACATTCTAATTATTGAGCATACATACTTTTGAAAACACTTCCTCAGAGCAATGTCCTCAACGAAGTAGAAGAAGGCTTTTTTCACATATTCGTTTAGTAAGTACATATACTTTTTCAGCTTCCATTTCATATATTTACGTCGAACTTGGTTATTACGATCACGGAAATAGCGAGATCTCGGATGTAACGAGGAAACATTCGTTGACATTTTAGTTTTTGATTTTCTCCATAGATTTATTCACTTTTATAACGAGCTACTTCTCGGGTATACCGAGCAAAACTGTCAATGTGTCGATCGTTTCGAATTAAAACAACATTTTCGACCCTAAACAATAAAATGCGACCGGGAAGTTAACTAGACCGATGCCGCCGAGATCGGGTTACGTTTATCAGACTAGTTAAGTGTCTAAGTACCTAATTGGTGTTTTCGCCGACAACATTGAAAAAGTATCCACGCATAATATGATTGAAATTGCAGTGTAAAAAATCCAAGCTTTGTGAAGTGAGTAGGTACCTACCAGCGCCGGCGGTACAGCACTTCAATAAACAGCTTCTTTTATAGTTTATGAATGCCATGCTTGTTTCGGGGATTTTTACGATGGTTTTCAGATTTTTACAACGTTTTTATTAGCTCGTATTCTTGTTTGTCCGGTACAAATCTTGAAATCGATTTTTAACTAACTTCCCGACTAGCTAGACATTTGAAACTTTTAGAATATATCAGAACACGATGCCAATGCATTATTTTAATACTTTTAGCCATCTTTAAGCAAAATTGAATCATTTTCAGTTAATTCTACTTTGTATGGAAAGTTATTTCAGAAAAATCCGTAAAAAGTAAAAGACTATTATTGGTTGCTAAGGAGGTGGTGCTAGCAACTAAATTATTAATATATACGTTCGTTACTTTGGAAATCAAAATGAAAATGAACAAATGACATTTCAGTATTCTATATTTGTTTGTTTTTTATTTACTTCATATCAAGTACAAGTTTGAGCATATTGAGCATAATAATTCAACAGAAAATTTTAAAACGTTGTATATAAAAAGTTCTTTTTGTCTTGTAATTATTATGTTCTGTGATTAAATAGAACGTGGCACTAAAAATGTTATATAACGATAGGTATAACGAGTAATGCTTATAACAAGCAAATTCAGTCGGTCCCATCTTCCTCGTAATAACCAAGTTTGACTGTTCTGTCTAAGGTTCTGCAAATGTATAGAAGGAATTCTTCAAAATATTTGCTTAATTATCATATCTGCGAGAGCATTAGAGAGATTTGTATTTATTTCCATTCTGATATTATCATTCATTATTTATTGTGTTATTACAAATTATTATTTCTTTCCGTATTAATTATGCATCTCTACAATTTGAGAAATCGCGTGGTTTGTTTATAAAACATTTTGAAAATAGAATGACAATAAATAACATCTACGATTTACGCCCATTTCAAAATAGCGCGGATAGGCGCCGATTTTGTGTCAGGGTTGCAATAACTAAACAGTAGTGAGAAGTCGAAAAATCGCCTCTCGGCTGTCATCTAGCAAAACCGGTTTCGCTTTATTATTATTTATCTATTTGTCGTGTCTATGTTACTATCACTTCATGGCGTCAAACATTGTCTATTATTGCAGGGATGTTCAACACGCCAATCACATTTTACCATAATTTCAGATTAGCCCAATTAGTAAAGTTATTTACATATTGTGATACAAGACTTAATATCACACTTTACGTTGAAGTAAAATCTCGAATCAATGTGTAGCAGTGTATGCTGTTAAGATCCGACATAAACAGTGCACATTAAACTTTGTTAGTCATACGTATTTGTTTTTATTGAACTACGGCAAAAACAATTTACAGATGGTGTTGGTTAGTTTTTAAAAATCAATTAAAATTACGTATGACTTAATAACAAATTTAGATATTTTATAGATAGACTAGTATTTTTTTATTATGGTTTGGTTCGCAGGGTTTAATTTAATTTTTAAACTAGCCGACACCATCTATTAATTGTAGTTATTGTTCAATGAAAACAAATACGTATGACTGACAAAGTTTAGTGTGCACCATTTATGGCGGATCTTAACAGCCTACCTCCACCCTTCGCCACTTTCATCACCACTCATTGAAATGGGTTTGAGATTACATAGGGAAGTTACATTTTCAATGGAATCTTGTTCGTGTTGAGTCCTTTTTTCGGTTACGTGAAAAAATGGCTCAAACCAGGCTGCGCGTTTTGCTGAAAAATAGCCAATTTCAAACAAAATCAAATTGCATAATTATATGCTTCGGTCACGCATAACTACATTAATACACCGATTCACACATCGCAACTACGTGACTAACAAAACATAATTTGTCATAAAAATTCAACATGCGTCCATTTAATGTTATGTTTATTGTTATTTAAGTAATAATAATAATATATTCATTGACATGTTTTGTTTTTCGAGTAAATACGTAACGTTTTTTAGTAATCTTTACACGATTTAAGAAATAATTCCTCTGACGCCATCACAAAACAAATTGACGTGCTCACAGGTCGACTATCGCTCTCCGACTGGCAACGCATGCAAAATTACGTCCCACATATAGCTGAAAATTATTTGCCGTTTCACTGAAGTATGCTCTTAATGGAAACCTCCATTCAGTGGAGGCCCATATTATGATGGGACATAGTAAATAAAATTATGATGCATTTTCTATACCTGAATAATATCATATGTGCGACAAGGTGTTTTAAATGATATCATATATTATAATATACAGTGGCGAAGGGTGACTTTTGGAAACAGGTAGGCTGTGGAGATCTGACAACGATACACTGATTTAATGAAACTTCAAAAACTCACTGACGACATAAAATTAAGCGATCAGTTTGAATTAAGAACGTATGTCTTCAAATCATTTATACACACCAAAAATCATTACATAAAAGTTCTTTTTATTTTTAAAAACAGTCTATATTCATTAATATTCGATTAAACACCATAGAGATTTTTTTTTTAAATTATATAATAATTATTTATTTAGTTTTAGGCTCTGCGATCGGAGCTTACATTAGTTCATACAATTCGTTATACTGGGCGGGGCTACGTGACGTAAAGTTCATATGAAAAAAAATGAGAATTATTTGAAACATAATGCGACCTTTATTTACGGCAAGACAGATAGCGCGCTGTGGTATATTTTTTAAAACCTTGCAGATTGCTTTGTTATTATCTGTGTAATACATTCCTACACATACGGCATCTCTCGTTGGCAAAGTAAATTATTTTATAGAATATAATCAAGTGATTGTATAAATAAGTCAATATACAATTTAAAATATTTTTCTTAAGGTGACGCATCAGTGAAACGCCAAATAATGTTCAACTGTACGCGCGACGAAAATTTGTACTTGCTTCGCATTCATTGAGAAAACGTGGAGTCGGACGTACGTCACTTTGCTGCGTGATGGCGACGGGCCAATTAATTCTAAAATCGTGTAAAGATGACTAAAAACTTTACCCATTTACTTTAAAAAGCAAACATGTCAATGAATATATTATTATTGATACTAATAGAATAATAAACAGAACATAAAATGGACGTATGTTGGATTTATATGAGAAATAATATTTCGTTTGACAGGCGTCATTTTCACCCGCGACCCGCAATCCGCACATCGCCTAGCAACGATCTTTTTAGACCGTGCCTCAACTAATGCATGGCCTTAAGCAGGTAGGCTTCAAATAATCGCCTAGTATGGAGTCTTCGCCACTGATAATATATGCATTAGCAACAGATGGATCTAACTCCAGTCGTGTGTATCTGCAATTCTTTATTTAAAAAATATTGATAAACGATAACATTTAAGATATTCAGTGTCTATTACTTGTTATGAAATACCTGTTTCAAGTTTTAAAAATAATATTATTAATGTATGCATTTCCAGGTGTTCGCGGCCCACACTTGGATATCAAACACAAAAGACTTGCTACACGGATAGTGTTTATGTCACGACACGATGTTTATGGATATTACAATAAAAATGTCTAACAATTTTATTGAGGTTAGCGAAAACTCCACTGAGAGTGCTGTACGATATTATCATTTGAATTGCTTTTGGCTTCGCAAGAGTGAAAGTCGCTTTTGTGTTATGGTAAGCGGCATTTTCGGATCCGGATAACATAACGTTGCCTGCACGAATGCATGCGTATTGTTTCGTTTTCTATCACTGAACATGATTAATTAATTTTATATCATGATTGCTAAAAACGTGCTGTGATTTTTACCGGAACGCTTTCATGTGCGCCTGATATGTTGACGAATTGACCGGCTATAAAAATTTGAAATAAATTAAGATTTTTTTTTTAAAAGTCAATTCAATCTCAGCTCTAACTTCTTCAAAATGACATACAAATGATATCGATTTTTAGAATATTTTCAATTACGTTCGTTACACTTTTATCATCCAAACGAATTTATGACCGCCTGGTATTTTGTCAAATTGACTGGGTGTGAACAATACAAACAAAAATGATTTATTTATAAATATCAGTGACGAGGGGTGGAGGTAGGCTGTCAAGATTCAACATAAATAGTGCACACTAAACTTTGCCAGTCATACTAATTATTCGTTTTCATTGTACTAAGAACACAATTTGCTGATAGTGCTGGATAGTTTTTTATAATTCTATTATACCATGTCTAAACCAAACTATATTAGTTTAGGTATGTTATTGGTGGTTATGCGTTAATGACATTGAGCTACTTTACAAGCAGTTTGTTGGCGAATTTAAAAGCGGGCGATTCAGCAACTGCGATTGTGATGATGACACAAAACTTTCCATTCGTTGAGAAGCCAACAAGCTAGCGACTATTTTGACAGAACGTAGTTCGTTTTTTTACTGGGAGGTCGCTACTACGCTCTACTGCGCAGACCAGTAGGCAGGCCCACACGCCGGCGTGTAGCGTGTAAAGTTGACCGGCTTTCAACTTTTCTCGGTAGATTTTTTACTATCTGCTTGTTAGCTTGTTCGATGATGACACTGGGCGACTTTACAGACAGATTGTAAATTCGCCAACAAGTAGCTCGAAAAGTAGCTCAATGTCATTAACGCATTAGACAAAAATAGTGCACACTTTTTCAGTCATACTTATTTCTATTTGTTGAATTAAGAATACATATTACTTACGTCTTACATATTACAAAAAATAATCGAAAAACAATATTACTTTAAAAAATATCTAGAATTATGTGTGTTTAATGGCATAATTTTATATATTTAATAGATAAACGAATATTTTTTGATTATTACTATGGCTTGGATTAGGCAGGGTTTAATTAATAATTAACACTATATTATACACATTGTACAAATGAAAACAAATGGGTACGTTTGACTGACAAAAGTTTAGTATGCACTATTTATGTTGAATCTTAACAGCCTACTTCCACCCTTCGCTGTAACTATATATTATTATTCACGAATCTGATATATAGGTATAGATACGTAATATAGTGAGAATTTTCATTTGTATTTTTACACACTAAAGTTTATGTGTACCTGGTATTTTCTTGAATAAACTGTTTAATATTTTTTGCGGCTCATCATCAGAATAAAAATGATTCGAGTGAAACAAAATATTATCACAGAATTTATAAAATACATATTAATGATTTTTAAATGTCACAAAATCCACATTTCCGGGATACAAAGCCTTGAATAAGAAGAGCTGATAACTAAACGAACGAACATTACCAAGAAAATGATAATGACGCTAACATGCACGTAAAACATTATACTTAGATATGTGATGTAGAGCCTAGGTATATAACAGGGATGGCGAACCTTTTTGCGTACGCGTGCCAAATTTTCCTAAATAATATCTTTCGACTGT
Source organism: Rhyacophila brunnea (assembly GCF_057557595.1). NCBI lineage: Eukaryota > Metazoa > Arthropoda > Insecta > Trichoptera > Rhyacophilidae > Rhyacophila > Rhyacophila brunnea. The sequence continues at coordinate 7,425,664 of NW_028232904.1, read as the reverse complement.
CTGGCGTGCCAAGCAGTTTTTCATGGCGAAAAAAAGTTTTCTAAAAAAATGGTTTTTAAGAATTCTATTAAAATAACCTTAAAATTACAATTGAGTTCTAGATATACTATATTTCATTGTATTTATAGCCGAAGGCATATCTTTTATTCTTTGAATATTTTGTTCCTTGTTTTCAAAATTCTCAAAGAGATCGTGGAAGCATTTAATTAAACCATTCTTCTTTCATATTATATTCTCCATCACTGAGCTTTTTTCCATTTTTAGAGATTGTGTTTGAAGTAAAATAACAAGCAGTTAAGCAAAATTTTGCCTTATTCATGAATTAGGCAAAATATCTGCCAAGTGCGTGAATTTGGCAGTAAATATTCTGCCTAGTTCATGCATTGGGCAAATTAGATAGTAGCGCTACGGTGGTGTTTTTTTGCAACTAAACCAAACGTGTCAAATGCTCATGAATTGGTCAAAATAGATGGTCGCGCTCCGGTGGTGTTTTTGGCAACTAAACAAACTAACCAAATGTGTCAAATATAAAAATATACCAATCAATAACTATAATGACGTTCATATCCATTTACTATGCCCAAAAAAATCTAGAACTATATGATAACAGAAGAATTTTATTAAAAGGTATTTTCGCGGGTATCAATCGTGCAATGGTCCATTGTTTGTGATGGTATGATTTGATAGTTTGTTGACACATGTTAGCTAACCTCAAAATGGACATTCAATTGAATTCAGAATTATAAAACCTAACCTAACCTAATAATAATAATATTATAGTATGTCCAATTATAACTAATAAAACCATCGGTATTAAATTTACTTTTTCTGTCATGTTGACAGTTTAAGAATTCTATACCCTGGCGAATTCACGCACTCGGCAGATAATTTACCTAATAAATAAATAAGGCAACGGGCTTGATTATTACATGAATTAGGCAAAATTTTTCCCATTACATGTAATAGTCAATTTCGCACATTCGGCGTAACATATATAAGTAAGCACACACATTATTTATTTGTAAAACTTTTTGTATAAATTTTTTTTTATAAATATATATAAAATAATAATTTATTTTCTCCTGAAATATTCGCGTGCCATGCAAAATCATCTCGCGTGCCACTAGCGGCACGCGTGTTATAGGTTCGCCACCCCTTGTATATAAGAATAATAATTATCGTTATCTACCTGTTTTTCCGCAGGCCAGACCAGTACGTTATCTTGCCGTTAAATTTGTTTGCAATCGTAGGCAACTTCTGACATAATCGGACGTGATATGAACGAAAAAAACTGATAAGATGTAGGTACCTATATACAATATTTACAGGTTATTTATAAAAAACGAGGTCAGCCGAAATCCATTATTTTTATAGCAGTACTCTTATTTGCTAAAATTAAGAAAATGGCACCATATTGGTAAACTTAGCCAAATCTTGTCTATTTTATATAAGTACGTATATTAAGATTTATGTTTAGTCCACTCTGTATGGGAAAGTCTCAATAATTTAACTTCACATTAATTTTGAAGGTAGCTCGATTTCGAATCAGGCGATATGTACGTGTGTTTGCAATGGTAACAAGTTCATTATTTCTCTTATTATATTGGCAACCCCAACTGCAAAATGGTGTACAAGGTGTACCTACTCACATCCCAGGGTTTCAAGTGATTATTGATTGCTTTTGGCTGCCTACATAATATTATAATTTAGTAAGTATATTTTCACGAGAAACGTCTCGCGATGACCGAGCGTGTCAAGAGTTCAAATCCCAGGATTCCCAGGCCTTTTCTCGATTTCACATATTATTTTTTCAATGTGTGTTTAGACTCAGAGCACGGACCTAATAGGTTGAGCAAAATGGCTATCCATTTCCGTATAAGGAGTTTTTAAGGCAGTGCGATTTTCGAATTACAATTATTATCCATATATGGTTTGTCATTGGGTTGCATTGGTAACAAGTCTATTATTTTTCTTCTTCTGCTGGTACCGCTGATTCAATTCAATTCAATTTATTTTTAACATATTGTGGACATTACAAATTATAAGTTTAAGACGTTCACATCATGGCATGAAACATTATTATAAAGAAGAAGAAAAAATAATAAGAGCGATCAAAATGAAAATATAGAAAGAGAACATAATATTATTATAGACATACAAAAGCAGTAAAAATACAATTATACACCTAAAGAAGTTTAAAGAAGTATACCTACTGAGTTTGATAAGGAAAGAATTTATAAAATAGCATCCACCTAAACTCACCCTCACGCAAATGGAATAGGTATATCAACAGTCAACACCCGAAGCAATTTGGTTGAACATAGTTATCGCCTTCCCTGATAACAAAAGGGCGGCTCGCGTTCTGGTTTGAAGTTTTTTTTTGTTAATATAACTTAAGTACCTACGCATTTCTTGCATGAAACTTTAACTATCCCAGAAGCGACTTCCTAAGTAAGACATGTCTATATTTTATTCATATTTTGATTGTAACTATACCTACATAAATCAAGCAAATAAACTATTGTATTATATTATACCTACTTCAAATTACCTATCAGTAGGCTGATAGGCTTAAGTACTGTGCAGGTTTCAATAGAGCCCTATTATAGATGGCTGTCCTTTTTCCATATTATGATAAGGACATATATATTAAATATAATAATTTTAACATACCTGAAGTTCACACGCAAAACACCTGGCATTCATGTATGAGTAGGTACACCTGGTTAGTGGTTATACTAACTCGGCGAAGAGCAAATATGGTTTGAAGCAAGGTTACTTAGAAACTGCTGGAAAATCACACGTACAAAATGGAGAAAATCTCGCGTGTTGTAACTATGATTTATTGCAGTTTATTATTTACTTACAAATAGAGATATCTGACTAGCTTCTTGCATTGGCCTTGTGTGCATAGCTGTGTTTGTGCATATATGATAATTCGGTCCATTGGTATATTTAAATATTTTCCGCAAAAGCTCTGAATATTAAATTTATAGAGGCGGATCGGTCTCATATGCCAGCCATCCACTATCGGGAGTCGGCAGGTTACATGTAAATTGTACGTGATACATTTTGCCGTATCACAGTTCACCGTGAGCTGTCGTACCAGAGAGATGGCCGTTTAGCATTGAGATCATTTTTTTTATTGGCCATGGGTTTACGATATAACGTCTCACAGTGAACTGTGATACGGCCAAATGCATAAGTACAATTTTCCAGACACGAACTAAAAAGCCTGGTAAATTAGTGGTGTTACTCCTCTCCCATACCCAGTTGAGCACATTGAGAGTGCATCACAATAGCTCACGGTTAACTGTAATACAGCCAACTGCATACGCACAAAATCGCCGTTCGTCTATCTACAGCAGGGGTAGACAGCCTTTTTATATCTACCGCCCACTTTTGTATCTCTGTTAGTAGTAAAATTTTCTAACCACCCACCGGTTCCACAGTAATGGTGACTTATAAAGTAGGGAAGTAACTTTACGTTATAAAATTTATAAAGCAGAGCTACCAAATACTTTATGTCAGACTTTCACTTTGGCAGAAAAAGTCTTTATAAAATAATTTACTGTTGTTAAATCTATGTTTTAATTTATACTTTGCATACATAATAGCATGAAGTCTGATGAAATTACATTTAATTAATTAAATTATTAATGAGATCCCTGAGGCCGATGCTGCGAAACTAAATACTGGATATCTGGCTTAATTTTTGTGAGGAACAAACAAAGGTCTACCGCCCACCATGAAAGCTGGAACGCCCACTAGTGGGCGGTAGGGACAGGTTGACTACCCCTGATCTACAGTCAAAGTGGCAAGGATGAACGTGTGATTGTATAAAATACTTAAATAGTGTTTTTCTTACTTACGAATATTTTTAGGGTTATAATTTTTATAAAACGCGTGATAATAAATAAAATAACATTCGCCAAGCCGAGGTTGGCTTCTGCGTGATTTCTTTTATTTAAATGCGAGGAAGCAATCGTGGAGGCAGCTACTTACTTCACAATAATAACACGATGATTGTTTGAATTAGAAACCTTGGAACAAAGACGTTACTTAACAGTGGTAAAGGCCAAGACGATGTAATGTCAAATTCTATTGTGTTTGTCTGGAGGCACCGCTGCTCACGGTTCGAGTTGAGTGACCATTGTGTTTTTAAATATCGCTGCAAGAATATGACAGTACACGGTGAAACTTATGCATAATTACCATGGTAATATTATATTAGAAATGGTAGAGTTTGGACTATAACTCGACGGACGTGGCGAACACTTATGTTGAACAGGGGGGGGGGGGGGGTAAACGATTATAACTAGAAGAATAATATACCAGGATTAGCGAACCTTTTTACGTACGCGTGACAAAATTTTCCAAATATTATTTTTTGACCGTCTGACGTGCCGTGCAGTTTAGTTTGTCAAGGAAGAAAAATAGTTTTTAAAAATTCTACAAAAAAATGATGATGTTCTAGATACCACTCACAGACCATAAGCACACATACTACATTTCTCTCCACTACTTGATGAAGACCTCCTCAAGCTGTACTTACTATTATCGGTTCCTTGTATTAGATAAACGAATATTTTTTCACTATTATCTACTATGGATTGGATTAGGCAGAGTTTAATTGAATTTTAAAAACTAAAAAACACTATTTACACATTGTAGTCTTAGTTCAATGAAAACAAATACGTTTGATTGGCAAAGTTTAGTGTGCACTGTTTATGTCGGATCTTAACACCCTACCTCTACCCTTCGCAACTGGACGGTAGTGCTAGTTATTGCTGATACTTCAAATGCAATATGATAAATTATTTATATAGAAAATGACGATGATTGCATATTGAAATGATGTCATTTACTTCGAACAGATTACCGCATTGCATTCGAAGATAATCAATATCAACGTAATACGCTATTTAGTGCCACGGCCTGAATATAGTTAGCCTTGGCTGTGGAATGTAGAGTACTAATGATAAATAATATTCCTCACGTGGTATCGGAAAATAACAACAGAATCGCGACTTTTTACGCCGTTTTCGTCACTCGACGAACGTGTCATATCTATTCGCGCGGTGCGACGTGCGTCACAAAAACGCGTCACACAATGAGCCATTAAGCCCATTTACAGTACACATTATAAATCGCATTAAAATTCACCGGTGACTCGTAAATAAGCGATACGTAGTCCTTTTCAGAGCGTTTGAAAAATAATGTCACTCGTGTATTGTGATTTGATAACAATGGTGTGGAAGGCACAGACGATCAATGTTGCCAACTGTGGTTGACAAAAACATGCCAGACAGGGTATGAAAACAAGCTATTTGGCATGAAAAAACGGTAGATTTTGTGTAAATAAAACTGCAAGTAAATTTACTTATTCTAAAAAATATCTCCATGGTACACATTTTAACAGAAATATATTTAAAAATAACATCAAATACCTACTGACACCACCCCACACTTCTGGTCTTATACCGGAAGTACCTTTTGGGTAATTTAGAAAGGCCTAAACATGCCCTTGATCTTGGAGTCAAGACTACCTATATTGTCTCAACGGCATTAAAGTTTCGTTTCATGGTTTGAAGACGAGAGCTTCTTCATTGTAGGACAGAGAATTAAAGTATAAACCTTTTTTTAGATGAATAATTGTTAAATTACAATTTTATATACGCGGAAATTCGGAAATGCTTGATATTGTTTCATCGTGTTTTATTTCTCACTACAATAGTGTTACCGACCTACCTGCATTAAGTACTTATCTGATAGTCAGAAATTGGATGCGTATGAAAATAAATAAACTAAATATCTAGCGTTTTTTCAACACATTTAATGCTGTTGAGACATCAAAATACGCCACAAGTGAGATGCATTTTTTGCAAGCTTTTAGCAAGAAACACGTTAAATTGGCAACGCTGCAACCAATCTAAGTGAAAATTGAGCAAATAATTTTAATCTAACTGATGTTCACGAATTCTTAGATGTAAATAAATAAATATTAAGAATGCTAGAGTTCTCATTTACACCAAATTGAAAAAGAAACATAGCCAAATATAGATAGTCAAATGGGTATTGGGTGTAAGAAATTCAGTTGGATAAAGCCACATGGTATCTAAGATGGCAGTTGTAGCACTTGCACCCCGTGGATTCTAATCAATGCAATTATTCATGAATCATGCATTGTGGATGCCTTTGAATTATCATTACTTGTTGTGCAAACAGGTTTTATAGTGATCCGAACAGGAAACACTCAATCCATCAATCAGTCAGTCAACTTCTCATCGTAGACGAAGGTTTCCCAAGGAATTCCATTTAGATTTTGATTATAGCATAAAACATTGAAGTGTTCGTTGACATACCCAAACTAACAAACCGAGGAACAGATACGTTGTCATGGAAATAACAACATGCAGTGGTGAGATGCTATTTTAGATCTGACAAGCAATGGTTGCTATTTCATAACACTTTACGTGAAAGTGCAGAGATTTTTAGTTCCGCAGATCGCCACTGACACATCCGCAACCATGATAATATAATTAATTAAACTATGAATAGAAGAAAGCGTTATATTATATTATATGTATATGAAATTAGCATTCCTGATTCATTTGTGACCAATAAACATTACAATTTTTACAACACGATTAATTTGATAGAACTGAAATGAGATAAAACGGCATAGGTACAATTCAACGCAATATAAACATTTCCATTTACTTCATAGACAGTTTCCAGATAGAAATGTTAAAAACGTGAGTGTCATCGATCTACTTTTCGAGTTGGAACGGACCTTAAACACTGTATTAGCGCCAGTCATCATTTTGCGAGTGTAGTTAAGGTAAGGTAGGGGCTCTGGTGGGGGGTCAGTGTGAAGAGCAGAGTGCCTCTAATCTCTAATAGAAATAGATATAATATCAGTGAAGGTTTACCATACTTAATGAATAAATTTATACATTGGCAACACAGACGTGATTTCAACCGAGACCCACTTTGAGGTATTTGAGCATCTTTGTATCATCGCATTCAAATCCTGATATTCAGTATACGGATACAGAAAGCACCTAATAATTTATAACAAAGAAACCTTTTCTTTTCTCTCTAAATTCTTTCTTTGAGGACCACGGTGCATGGTTGTTACATTAGTTCCGTGCGGCTCCATATCGGGATAGCAGAATGAGAACGTAAAATCTTTTCTTTCAGACACATTTTATGCGTCATGGAAGGCGCCCGTACATATCCACGACTGTACATATATGACAATCATTCTTTGGGTATACTGAAGTAGAAATTCTTTAAATGGTGACTTTTACTAAAGCGATATTTTTCTCTTCGTAAGTCTAGCAATGGTAAAATTAACGATTTTATTCCACTGTAAAATGTATTGTAGAAACCACAAACCACAATGATGAATCATTATCACAGACAATGATATTAACAAGCATTATAAAGTAATCTGAGCATAGACAAGGCTAATACTGCCTACTGTTTTTTTTTTTACTTGGGCGAGGAAAATTGCTGCATTTTCATTGTTAAATGTAAGAATTTACCACACCACTTATATAATTATGTACTTATATAACAAACATCGGCGAAGCCTGCCTTTTGAACGAAGGTAAGCGATCAGTAAACGAAATAAAGCAAAAGGATCAGGACCAGTGGCGAAGGGTGGCTTTTGAAAAGAGGTGGGCTGTGGAGATCAGATAAAAAGAGCACACTTGTCAGGTATACTTAGAGGAAACAATAAGATAATACGATATTGCTACTGATGAAATGACAGCGACACACTAATTCGATGAAATTTTAATAGCCTACTAACTGACGACATAAAATTGAGCGATGAGTTCAAATTATGTATTTTCCTAAACATTTATAAAAATCATTTTATGTAGATAAAATTTATTTTTATTTTTAAAAACAATTTATCTATTAATATGTGATTAAATGCCAATAAATTGGTTTCTTTAAAATTATTATCTAATTATTTTTAACAAAGCTGTAGTCATAGACAATAATATTAAACTCAGCCATCCGAGCCTTTCGTTTTGCATACATTGCGATAGACATGCTGAGGTTACGTGACATAAAGCCCATACAAAAAACATCAGCATTCCTCGCCGAATAATCTGATTAAATACGTTAAAGAAAGACCTTTGACATAAATGTTTCTGTAATCTATATACCTTCCCTATATGTATTTATAATACATTTCTACATATAGGTACGAATGTTGTCGTTGGCAAATTAAATTATTTTTATAGAATATAGGTGATTATAATGATTTAAATACATCAATATGCAAATTATGTATATATTTTTCTTAAGAAGGTAGCGACATCTTTGGTTAAATAAAAATCTGTTTGTAGTATGTGAAAGAACTTGCACTTGCAAATCCACGTGTGGCGCAGGTATAATACCAAAATGCCGCACTTCGTCATTCATTTTGGCTAGCCGCGTGACGTCACTGTCTCGACATGGTCTGGCCTGTGCGTGCGGAAGAGAGTTGCAACATTTTCGGTAAGAAAATTTTCAATGTGCGACTAGGCTTAAGGTGACGCATCAGTGAAACGCCAAATAATTGTCAACTGTACGCGCGACGAAATTTTGTACTTGCTTCGCATTCATTGAGAGAACGTGGAGTCAGACGCACGTCACTTTGCTGCGTGATGGCGACGAGCCAATTAATTCTAAAATCGTGTAAAGATGACTAAAAACTTTACCCATTTACTTTAAAAAGAAAACATGTCAATGAATATATTATTATTGTTACTAATAGAATAATAAACAGAACATAAAATGGACGTATGTTGGATTTATATGAGAAATAATATTTCGTTTGACAGGCGTCATTTTCACCCGCGACCCGCAATCCGCAAATCGCCTAGCAGCGATCTTTTTAGACCGTGCCTCAACTAATGCATGGCCTTAATCATACTTACTAAATCGCAGAACGGCGCTAGAGTATTCCATATATTATATTTTAGTTAAGATTATCTATTATATAATTTCATACAATTTATAGCGCTCGTTAATTTCTAAACTAGTCATTTGAATACTCACAAAATGGCGGATAAGTCAATTAACTATTTCCGCTTTGCATAATATTATTATCATTTTATAAATGGCAGTCTTGCAAGGATGGGAAAATTTTAAAATCAAACCAAGACTGGGAAACATTCAATCCGGGGAATTTCAGGGGGTATGTAATATGTTCCCAACCTCATTGCGGTAATTTGTAATTAATTTGTAGAGTACCTACTTGTGCAATTTAATAAGTCATATTATTAAGTATGTGGTCTGTCAAAGCATATTTGTGACGTATGTGTACTAGAATTCACACAAACTCTTGAATTATACTGCTTATTCATTCGATTGGTAGGTATAATTAATTGTTTATCAATGAGCTTCACCAGTCTGCATGTAATTTCAGGTTCGGACCCTCCGAATATGACTTTTTCTATTCTTCATCATGACCACATGCTTGAGGATCGTGTCCCGGATGATTTGGCTGTCGAACAACCTTTTGAACGGGTTGACCCCACTTCTCTCTACATTCTACGACACTCAAGGCCGTGGCACTAATAAATTGATGTACTTAACTGTTTGGGGCATCCAATGTTTGCTATAATATTGCGATAACCAAACCATAATAGATAATAGTCAAAAAAATACTATTGCGTCTATCTATAAAACATCTAAAATTACGTAATTAAATCATACATAACTTTAGATACTTTATAGATAGAACAATATTTTTTATCCATTACAGTTTGGTTTAGGCAGAGCTTAATGTATTTAAACAAAATGAACCAACAATATATTGTGTAATATGTATTCTTAAGAGCATACTTCAATGAAACTGCAAATAATTATCAACTATAGGTGCGACGAAATTTCAGACTCGCTGCCAATCGGACAGAGCAAGTCAAGCTGTGAACACGTCAATTTGTTTTGTGATGGCGTCGGGGGAATTAATTCTTAAATCGTGTAAAGATGACTAAAAAACGTTACCCATTTACTCGAAAAAGAAAACATGTCAATGAATATATTATTATTATTACTAATAGAACAATGGACGCATGTTGAATTTTTATGACAAATTATGTTTTGTTCTACACGCGTCGTTTGCACAATCTTCGCATCGCGTAGTCACGATCGTTTTAGACCGTGCCCCAGCTGAAGTATAGCCTTAATCCAACGAAAACAAATAAGTGAACACAATTTTGTCGCATCACCCAAAACATACCAAAACTATTATGGTTTGGTTTAGGCACGGTTTAATTGATTTTTCAAAACTAACCAATACCATCTGTAGATTGTAGTATTAGTTCAATAAAAACAAATACGTATGGTTAACAAAGTTTAATGTGTACAATCTATGGCGGATCTTAACAGCCTACCTCCACCCTTCGCTACTGGTGTATAGCCTGTCGGAATTATATTTATTATCTCTTCTGCGGTGCACTCAAACAGATTTATTTAAACGGACAATGCAACATGTAATAGCTTCGAGCTGTAATAAAATTGACTAAGTAAATATTTCGCACCAATTTGCCGGTTGACTGACGAATTTGTTCACCGGTATAGTCGGTTCACCACGCCCTCGCAAGCTGTAACCGAACAGTACTTGCCTCAAGGCCGAATTAGACCGGCGATAGATACCTATTATTATTTTAGTTTATTCAGTGCTCGGCTACCTACAAACAAATGGCGCATGGCAACGTGGAAAACTTGCGAGACGAATTATTGACATCCGAGCCAGCTGGCCAGATATCAAACTCAAGTTTAAACATTTCAAATTAGTCCGACTTCTAAACGTTTAATTGAGAGGCTGAGGATTAAAATGATCAAGACTTCAAGTTAAATTTATTCGATTATAAATTCTTTATAACTGCTTTCAACAATAATGTGAATTAATTCTGTGGTTCTCAAATTATACATTATTACTATTTAAGGCTATAAATACTTCAGCTGGGGCACGGTTTAAAACGATCGTGACTACGCGACGCGACGATTGTGCAAATGACGCGTGCAGAACAAAACATAATTTGTCATAAAAGTCAACATGCGTCCATTTAAACTTATGTTTATTGTTCTATTACTAATAATAATAATATATTCATTGAAATGTTTTCTTTTTCAAGTAAATGGGTAACGTTTTTTAGTCATCTTTACAAGATTTAAGAATTAATCCCCCGTAGCCATCACAAAATAAATTGACGTGTTCACAGCTCGACTTTCGCTCTCCGATTGCCAGCCATTTCGTCGCACCTATAGTTGAAAATTATTTGCAGTTTCACTGAAGTACTGTCTTAATGGAAAAATATTAATATTTTTTTCATATTTATTAGTGCTTTTAGTATTCTAAGTCAGAGGAAAAAAATCACATAAAATTATAAACCAGGGAACTCAGAAATAATAGGAAATGAAATTCCTAACGGGTGTGGAGAAGCAAGCAAGCGATCTTGAGTACCTATGGAAGAATACGGGATAAACCTAAACACGTGTCAAGAATATACGTCATACGTCGAATACTAACAATTGCTCTCGGTTTATGCACTGACGCTCATTTAATATCCGTGTATTGAAGTGTATTGAAGGTTGTAACACAAACTATTGCACCCTAAGCCGTGAGGGAACAACCGAGAAGAAGAGAGTCATACTTGGTCAAATTTTAAGTAAGTCTTACATAAGTGAAAATACGCTATAAAATTGTACCTAGGTATATCCTATTACAGCAATGTAATATATTAGATAAGATGCTTTCGTAAGTATATAAAAGTAATACAAATAATTACAAGATAAAAAGAACTTTTTATATAAAACGTTTTAAAATTCTCTGTTGAATCATATAAACTTGACTTGACTAGCTTAAACGATCAAAAAAAAAATGTACTTGATATAAATTATACTGCAATGTCATATTGATTTCCATAGTAACGCACGTATATATTAATATTAATAATTTAGTTGCTAGGACCACCCACTTAGCAACCAATAATAGTGGATTGGATTACGGATTTCTTCCGAAATAACTTTTCATACAAATCAGAATTATCTAAAGCTAAAAGTATTAAAAGAATGCATTGGCATCGTGTTCGGATATATTCTAAAAGTTTCAAATGTCTAGCTGGTCGGGAATTTAATTAAAAATCGATTACAAGATTTGTACCGGACAAATAAGAATACGAGCTAAGAAAAACGTTGTATAATACAAAGTATGTTCCAAAAATACTTCCAAGGTCGAGAAAGCGATAAGAGAATACGCATATTGTATGATATTATAATAGTTTGTGTACATGGGTATACTATAAGACATACGACCATGTGAATTGGGTGACTGGTGTTGCCATTGCCAACTTAGTGTGTGTTTCTTTTCAGATCTAGTATTTTTGTAGCATCTCTAAATTGCAGAATTTTCATCCCGCGTGTGTCGTTAAATTTAACGTCTTTCGACACCGCAAACGTGTTACTCATAATGAAGCTAGAATAATATAGTATTATAACAGATTTCCGCTTTAAAATTAACATGCTGGCCTTCTGTACCTTATCCTAATAAGCATAAATAAAATAAATGTGACTTACAAAATGACGACGAAATTTAATATGCACTACCACTTGCGGATGCGACAGGTTGCAGTAACGCGTATGTGAGCACCCATAGTTATAACTGCAGGTCAGCTCTTTATCGATAAACTCAAGTTTCGGAGTGTATGGGTATGGGAATTGCACCAGGAAAAGTGGAGGGGTCCGTGGTTGGAGTGACAAGGAGCCATGGGTAGGAGGAAGGGTAAATACGGAAGTCAGTGGCACCTGCTAGATTTTGTGAACCCTGCACCCTCCCGCTGTCTTAAAAAGTAAATTATAATTATTATGGATATTCTTTGAAAGTTGCACAACCTAACAACCAATTTCCATACTACCACATTCTATCAATACCAGTGGCAAAAGGTGGAGGTAGGCTCTTAATATGCGACACAAATAGTGCACACTAAGCTTTCTCAGTCATGTTTATTTGTTTTAATTGAACTAAGACTAAAATCTTTATAATATAGTGTTTGTTAGTACTTTTAAAATCAAGTAAACCCTGCCTAACCAATGCCACCATAGATAATAGTAAAAAAATATTCGTTTATCTATAACATATTATTTTTATCTATTATAGTTTGGTTTAGGCAGGGCTTAATGAATCGAATAAAATGAACCAACAATATTGTGTAATATCTAATATATATTTTTTTTTCGACCATGTCCGATCCTGATAGGATCATATGGGCCTCCACAGAGTGGAGGTTTGTATTGACCTATTTTGTTTTTACGAGAAATGGATGTCAGCCACTTGCTCAACCTATTAGGTCCATACCCTGACACATACAAATTGAAAAACAACATGTGTACTTGCCTGTCCCAGGATTCGAACCTGGGACCCACGGCTTTATGGATGTGGGTGGATATTAACCCAACGAAAATAAATAAGTATGAATGAAAAAGTGTTCACAATGTTGACGTGTCGCCCAAAGTATACGTAAACTATTATGGTTTGGCTTAGGCAGGGTTTAATTGATTTTTAAAAACTAACCAATATCATCTGTATATTGTCGTCAGTTCAATAAAAACAAATACGAATGACTGACAAAGTTTAATGTACACTATTTATGTCGGATCTTAACAGCCTACCTCCACCCTTCGCCACTGATCAATACATAATACCTACTTTAACCGTAATTATCTAGGTATTATCTGGTAAAAATGTCTCATGATTTTATGGATGCACCAAAACAATTAAAGTATAAGAAATAAAACATTTAAACTGAGTAGGTGGTTATCAGGATTACATAATGATCAGCCAATTCAACAAGATCACGTTGCCGAACATTTAAAAATGCTACCGTATTGGTCCGGCACGAATTGAATAAGTATTGTAAACTTGCCATGCTGGAAAAACATTTCATTTATTCGGCGGATGAAAGAATGCGACCGGCACGTGGCAACACTTTGCAAAACCGGATAATAAATTTTCGCCTTTCAACAGGGAAAAGTTGTCTGCACACGGCTACCGTGTTTTGACAAACTAGTGACCACTGTATAATCACTACGATATTGTGTTCATAATGAAATATGTATAAATAACGAAATGTTGATTTATAAAATAAGAAAAGACAATCGGAGTGACATAATATATCGTCGTCATACAAGTAAAAGTGTCCAACTGCATTTTTCGTGAACATGCACTAAATGACATTTTAATTTTAGTAACGTTGCGGTTGTCTGGAAATATGCCCAGCTGATTTACAGCCTGGAAACATAAGGGGGGACATGATCATGCGTAGCCTTAAATTGACAAACTATAATTGAAGTAGGGAGTAAAATGATGTTAACGCGCGTGTTTGAAAATGTAGTTTAAAAAAAAATCGGTTAGGTTAGCAATCATTATTCGTAGGATGTTTATCACACTTGAATGGTCAAAAAAATAGCTTATAATTATTAACTATAGAAGTATCTTCAAATGTGTTAATCTTGCCCATTTTTTGAATAATAAAATGCCTAATTCTTGTCAAATTTCACAGAGATAATCAATATAATTTTTTATCGTAAATATTTCACTATAATAATGTCGACATACATTATACTAATGGTTTTATAAATGCGTTTAAAAATTAATAAATGTAAAAAATCTTAACACCACTGCACATGCATGTACTGAAATATGACTAGGTATATTCTAAAACATTAGAGCGAGAGGTTTAAAAGAATACTATTGTATGTAATAAAAATACTTTATGCATTCATCAAATGTTTAAAATAAATATAAGGGATAATAAGTCTTCAAAATTATATAAATAAATTATCTACAACGTTTAATGAATGTCCAGGATCATGCTTTGAAAATGCAATACAAGCTCCATTTTGACCTACGCTGAGCATGTCCGCCCTTAAGAGACATTGTTTTACCTGAAAAAATTGACTTTACAGGGAACGTTTGATATATAAATTTTCTCTATATTCATAGATGTATATTATGAATGGGGGAAATGTGCCAAAACCAAGTAAGAGGTGATTTTAAATAATATATTTTTAAGGCTATACTACAGAGGCATGGTCTAAAAAGATCGTGACAAAGCAATGCGCGGATTGTGCAAATGAGGCGTGCCGACCGAAATATAATTTGTCATAAAAATTCAACATGCGTAATAATAATAGTAGGTATATTCATTAGCATGTTTTCTTTTTCAAGTACATACGTAAAGTTTTTTAGTCATATTTACACGATTTAAGAATATATTCCTCCGACGCCATGACAAAACAAATTGACTTGCGCACACCTCGACTGTCAGTCTCCGATTGGCGACGAGTGCGAAATTTCATCGCACCTACTGTTGAAAATTGTTTGCCGTTTCACTGATGTATCTATGCTCTTAAATTACTTCGTATTTGATTTTTGTAGAACCAGAATGCTTCTTTTCTTTGTTGCATTATTATTATTTAATAATTATATTACAGTTGAATGTTCTATAACTTGAATAGTTAGTTGTATCGTTATGTATACCTACCATTAAAAACAAAGCATAATTTTGTTTTATTTCTTATGATGGTGTTTGTTTACTAAGACTACATAATTAACTGCATATTTTAGGTTTGTAGTACAAGTAAAATTGACCAAGTGACCTTCTAAAGTTATGACAATGAAAATTCAATTGTCTTAATCATATCTATTACATAAAAAAAATTAAATGTTATTATGTAAAACTATACATAATGAAACAATTTAAGTAGCTACCTTGCTAAACACAAAAATGGCTATACTGTAAAATGTCGTTTATGCAGTTGTTCACTTTTAGTAGTTGTAGACAATGATAATATAATATCTTACCTAAAAAGTATACAGATTGTACGAATAAAAAAATACCACAAATCTTATTCGACCCCACCCTATCGTCAACAATTCTGAAATATATTATATCGTCACTGTTCTGGCAGAAGACACTAATTCGAAAAAAATTACATATTGAGTTAGTTATACCAAAATGTTCCTTATTTCAAACTTTACCGTCTGGAAACCTTCTTAATAAATAAACAGTCTTTATTTTAAAGTCATCCTTTTTACGATTACTTAATAAACTCACACGATAGACCATTTCAAACATTTAACAACTTCAAAGTCAAATTACTCAAAACTAGTATTCTCCAGTTAGTGTGTTCTGCCAGAACAGAGACGACATTATCTTGTGCAAAATATGTTCGCAGCTTTTAGTTGCGTATATCCAAAGTCGTCGAAGTACTCGTAGACCTTCTCTACTAATTATAGTAGGTAGACGAAACCTACACATTATACGGAAGTGAAACTGAAGAAAGGACCGGTGGCCTACTGTTTAAATTTGGCTAAACTAATTTGCGATTGATTTTTTAATTACGAGAAATTAGGCAGGGTTTAATTGAATTTTATAAACGAACCAACACCATCTGCAAATTGTATTCTTAGTTCAATGAAAATAAATAAGTATGACTGACAAAGTTTAGTATGTACTATTTATGTCGAATCTTAACAGTCTATCTCCACCAGTGTTGACAACTTACTGTCGTTGACAAAACATGGGGTACAAAAAACGCTAATTTTTGTGAAAATAAAATTGAAAGTAAATTTACTTATTTTAACAAGAACGAAGTCAATACCATTACCTTTCGTGTATCGAAAAAAGTGCAACAGTCGAAAAAATGTCTATACGCGTAAAAACCACACATTTTAACAGAAATATATTTCAAAATTAACAACATACCTATGCCAATATTCTGTCAACAGCGTTCAAGTTTCGTTTCATGTTATTCCGTTAAACGTGAAACTGATGTCAGTGATGTCAAATACCGAAGCACAAATTAAATTATATGAAACCATTTCACTATAAAGCCATGAATGCTCCTATTAAGTGTTAAAAATTATGTTGTTTTATTTCCCACGCCTAAAATAGGTACCGATCTAACTGGTATTTGATAGTCATAAATAAGTTGATCTGCATGAAAATAAATAAACTAAATATCTAGCGAATTTTCGTCACGTTTAAAGCTGTTGACGGTATCAAAAAATGCTAGTAAAAACGCCACAAGCTACATGCGTTTTTTACACCTTTTCGGTACCTGACCTACCTGGTATCTGATAGTTATAAATTTGATGTGCATGAAAATAAATAAACTAAATATCTAGCGTATTTTCAGCACATTTAAAGCTGTTGACGGTATCAAAAAATGCAAGTAAAAATGTCACAAGCTAGATGCCTATCGAAAAATGATAGATCTGGCAATAAAAAAGCTAAATTGGCAACGCTGATCTCCCTCCACTCCTCGCCACAGTCGATACACTGAAATATAACAAGTAACAACAGGATACCGGCTTTTAAACCTTGCTTGACAATTTGATAATACTATAATCCTCACAGTATAATACTTAAAACTGGAAATAACCAGTATCAATAGTAAAAACGGGTTATTTTTTTTTTCTTACACAGCGCGTGAAAATGTGTCGTATGTGACATATTGCCCCACAATGCTATTTGGCCAAGTTATTTTGCCGATCATTGTGTAAGAATCTCGACTCGCCGAAACAAGAAAACAGGTTGTGACGTCCGATGCGCCTGTTTGGCATTTTGTCAACGGACCACTTACAGCCAATTGACAGCTACGTACTTGTTACTAAAAATCAATTCGTATCAATAATAATAATGGCGGTTAACAGATTTTTTCCGGGTATCGATATAATCCAGTTACCTCCAGTACAGCTATAGAAATGTATAGTTACTTAGCACCTATTTATTATACAGTAAAATTCAACACTTTAAAATGTTTAGTTACTTAATACATACCTATTCCACAGTAAAGTCAAATTTTCAGTTAGTGTCAGCGGTTACTAGCCGCGTAAGTAAACATTTATATTGGTTTAAAATAAATGAGAATCTAACATACACAGAACAAATTAATAAGATACAATTACTTTACGACAGCAATTCAATAAAACGCATGAAATATAAATCGCGCAGAGTGTCTGCAAATATTACCAATATTGAATACTTGCATGTTTAAAATAACAGGCTTATCAAGCATCAATAGAGAGGTCTGTGCGGCTGGTAAATGCACTCCCTAGAGTCGTACACATTTTTAGTGATGCACTATGTATTTTGTTGATGCTATTTATATATTTATTAAATTATTGTTGTTTTTGATTATAATATTATTTTTGGGTTTTTCTCTCTATAACTTGATTTGCTAGTTATTTTCAATCTAAATTACATGTCGTGGACCTCTTGAAGTACTTAATAATTTATTATGCACCAAATATGTTTTTTTTTTAATAAATACATATTCCTTAAAATGTGTTTAAGTTTATCTAATTTTTCTCCACATTCTGGAATCCCGTTGGTGTCATCGGCGTATTTTAGATTACCCGGTAATTTATCTCTTATGGAAACCTCGTCGTTCCAACCTAGCAATAATGATCATTATAATTTTCCTGTTCATAGTCTGGGATATAGTATGCATCATGCATCCTTGTGGTACACCTTTTTATGCTTTAAATGTGGTAGATTTCAATTCATTATTATTATTTTTTTTAATTTAAAGTTAACTAATCATGTAGAAGCTTATTTTTAGTAAGGATTTTACCAGCTTGAAAATGAGTATTTAACTCATTTTCTTTGATATAATATCATAGGGAAATGTAACACTTAATTATTCCGATTTTGTTTTTCATCAAATTTAACCATACATTCCCCGGAAAAGTTCTGAATATTATTCTACTATTTGGTTTAAATATATTAATTTTTAAGATTAAGATAAAAAATAATAATTGGTAAATCAAAGTAAAATTGAGATTCATTCAAAAGGTCACATCGTTATCACATCACCGATCTAAGAAATAATTTATAGCAAGCTTGTCGTCAGACACTTTTGAAATATTAGTCACGAAACCCAAATAAATCCAATATTTGCTAATGAAATTAAAATAATACCCAGAAACTTAATACCAATTATACTATATCCTATTCTAATTCACAATTTAAAAGGGTTTCCGCGATTCGCCAAAGGATATAGATATACAATACAAAATGATATTAATGAACCTTAAATTATAATTGTACAAAATGAATAATATCATTTACAAACATCTTAAGGGGGGACCGTGCGCCGCGTAGGTCAAAATGGAGCTTTTATGGTATTTTCAAAGCATGATCCTGGACATTCCTTAGACGTTGTAGATAATCTATTTATATAATTTTGAAGCCTCATTATCCTTTATATTTATTTTAAACACTTAATGACAGCATAAAGTATTTTTATTACATAAAATAGTATTCTTTTAAGCCTCTCGATCTTATATTTTAGAATATAGTCATATTTCAGTACATCCATCCATGTGCAGTGGTGTTTAGATTTTTTATATTTATTAATTTTTAAACGCATTTATAAAACCATTAGTAAAATTTATGTTGACATTATTATAGTGAAATATTTACGATAAAAAATTATATTGATAATCTCTGTGATCCCAAATTTGAGAAGAATTAGGCATTTTATTATTCAAAAAATGGGCAAGATTAACACATTTTAAGATAATTCTAAAGACA
Source organism: Rhyacophila brunnea (assembly GCF_057557595.1). Classification (NCBI taxonomy): domain Eukaryota; kingdom Metazoa; phylum Arthropoda; class Insecta; order Trichoptera; family Rhyacophilidae; genus Rhyacophila; species Rhyacophila brunnea. The sequence continues at coordinate 7,406,051 of NW_028232904.1, read as the reverse complement.
CTGATTATACGCGATGTTAAAATTAAAGTTAAAATTAATAAATGTAAAAAATCTTAACACCACTGCACATGGATGTACCTACTGAAATATGACTATATTCTAAAACATTAGATCGAGAGGTTTAAAAGAATACTATTTTATGTAATAAAAATACTTTATGCAGTCATCAAATGTTAAAAATAAATATAAAGGATAATAAGGCTTCAAAATTATATAAATAGATTATCTACAACGTCTAAGGAATGTCCAGGATCATGCTTTGAAAATACCATAACAGCTCCATTTTGACCTACGCGGAGCACGTGGGCCGTTAATAGTAGATAGATATGCCTAATAATTATTGTATCTATTAATAGTGAAATTTGTCTACTAGTAGTTGAAGAGTCCATTTTGTCGATCGGTAAGTATACCTACCTGCTTCTATAACAGTGAGTTTCGTGTTTGAGACTCGTATTTCATTCTGTGAAAATGTAAAAAATACTTAATTTTCATTGGACAATAATGGCAATAACAATCAATCAATCCGTTTTAAATTGATACCTGATAATCACGCACGTGTCAACGTGGTCTTATAATGTAGAAAAACCAGTGTCAGCTACCTGTCATTTGATTCTGTCGTTCGATATAAATCCCACATAGTGTTAAATGTATTATGAAGTAAATAATAATTATTTTAATTTATTATATTAGTTTGATGGCCGATTGATTTATTTATTACGTTGCGAATTACACATTATAATAATTATCATAATTTAATTTTCAGATAATCAATAATTCAACATTAATAATCGATTACCTCAGTCACATTTACAAACATAATTAACTTAGATCTGAATTAAAATAAAGTTAAAGTCTCTATTATAAAAATGACATCAGTTAGGCTCGGTTCAGACGAGACGTATTCCGCGCGTGTTCGGCATAAAAACAAACGCGAGTATAGAAAAAATCACGACAACTCAATTGTGTTAGTCGGTTTCTATGAGATTTTGTATTTCGGGATAACTTGCAATATAATATGTATTCTCGGCACTTTACAAGGTGGCTAATTTATTTCGGAATAGCTATAAAAATATCGCGTTGGAGCGCCAGGCGGTCGTATTTTATTTTTAATGGCGGTATACGCCGCGATCTTCCAGAGTCTAGCGATTGCGGGCGATTGTCGCGAGTAATTGTGGACGGCTCTATGAGGTCACGCGCGAGTCAAAACGCGCCATGTGGACAGGCTCTAAATTGATAGCTGTTCAGAAAGACGAGATTTTCGCGCAGAAACCGAGTTCAGAGCTTCAGTATTATTAACACGGAAGTCGAAAAAGCAAAATGTTTTTGGTAGTCTATAAAAAAATATACCCACGATGGCCGGCTAGCTTAAGCGTCGGTTTATAATGTCGTGGGTTCCAGGTTCGAATCCTGGTTGTGCCAAATAAGAATATTGCTTTTAAATTTGTGGTTGGAGTCAGAGTATGGACCTAATAGGTTGAGCAAGTGGCTAACATCCGTTTCTCGTAAAAACAAAAATCTGTGAATATAAAATAAAAATCTGTGAAAAATAATATGATCCTATAAGGATCGAACATGGTCAAAAGAAGAAAGAAAGATAAAAATGATAGTATTGGGTGAACCGATAATGAGAATATACATAAATAAGTACATAATCTATATTTGTGAGGAAAGATCGGTAGTGCGGAAAAAAATGGGAAGAAAGGCTAAAACAAATCTTTCGACTAGATTCAGAACTGATTCTTTTTTATTTAGAAAGAGAAAACTGCTTGTGGGAGAAAAAAATAGAATCAAAACTTTAAACCAAAAACAAAAAGGTCTCGAATCTGATTCTGGGGAAAAAAACTTTCAATACAAAATATTTTATAATTATCTATTTGTCCCGGAAATTTATTGTGTCAAAAAAGAAATTGTCAACCTTCATCACACATGATCACTATCTGTTATGATAATGCATCGCAACGTGTTAAAAGTTGAAAATCATTTAAGCATCATGCAAGCAGGAATTTTTGCAGGTAAAGGAGTATTCCAGCTGCGTAAGCAATAAGGCGAGGTACGGCAATCGGCTGGGGACAAGCTACAAGTGATGATCACGCGCTGCGGACTTCACGTCACTCACAGCTAGATTTTGGAGAACCGCTGGTATCTCGCACTACTACACACTAAACTAAGCAGTTTCCTGAATTTGCAATGTACTGTATTTATAGAAGACCTACTTACCAACTATTTTTTTTTAAATATGGAACGAACTGTCAGAATATTTTCGGACATTCGTTCGATAATGCAACGTAACATTAACCCGCAACGAAACTAGGCGCGCTTTCCCGTACAAATGGCACTCATTTATTACAACAGATAGACACGGGCGGGGTTTCTCACGTTGGCATAGGTCATGGTTATTTTTTAAGTTCTGACAGTACCGCAATTTAGACTAGGGTGCAATTCTTCACATGCGCTAGAAGTAGGCGGGTTATAGAGTATTATTGCCTATCCTAGACGGTGTTTATATTTCTTTCGTTGTATCGATCGGTCTGCAACTCGGTCACCTACCCTCCCCGCCTTGCCCATTACCCGCCCGAATTATCAAACTTTACTTGGAAATGTGATATATATTGTATATAGCAGTATAGACTATAGAAATGATTTACCGCACTATCCAGTAACGTGTAAAACAAAAAATCGTTACAAAAATGACAAGACACACATGCAGAATGCATTCGATATGCGATTAAGTGCTTTATGTTGAATATTGTATTGTCGTTCATACAGTTGAGTACTAACAGTTGAAAGTTAGTAGTGAGGAACCATATTTCAACAAAAATGATCAACTGTAAGTTGAATTGAATGATCCTTTCTACTTTTATCAATTCATCAATTCAATCGTCAAACACATTTGAGTAAGCTGGTGGCCCAGCAAGTTGCCTAGAATAACCAACTCGCATCTTCTTTCACTCGACGTCATCTTGATTACGACTAGTGGTTCAATTTAAATCGATACGTGGGAACGTGCATTTCAACATATAGTTGAACGACAAAAATCGCCTCGTGTGAACACGGCATAATTAGTTTCGCCGATTCAATAATGGTGAAATCGCCATGACAACCTCATCGAAAGAGTATCGCGAAAAAAACTTGCGAATGAGAAAAGCAGGGCCCCCTACTTATCGCTAAGATAAGGGCATTGTGATTTTCAAAAGTACTGTTCGTCAAATGGTTTCCGCGGAACCACAGAGTTAAAGTTATTCCGTATATTCTTAGCGATTTTTAAATAAATCCAGTTGATTTATTTAGTTATCGGCACTCATCGTCATATATTAGGAAGCCACTGATCGCGACATCCTTTTGTGGTAGCCAAGTATCATATCATGCAACCCTTCGCCATATTAGATAAATAGCCATTTTGTAAATCAAAAAACACACTTAAATAATTATAAAATACAATTATTCCACACGTGAATTATCATTTGTAATTGGACGTATTTCTGCAAACAAAATCCAATCCACACGTGTAAAATGTTGAGAAAATTCAATATTTGAGGGATGATTGATTTAAAAAATATGATTTGTGATTATTTAATTTAAACATCTCATGGGATACTTTAATAAAATCAAATAATTACACATCATTTTAAATCAATCCTAACTCAAATGTTACACGTGTGGGTTGGATCTTGTTTGCAGAAATACGTCCAATTATATTAATCATAATTTCGCATTAAATTGCATTGCACAACCACATATTTTTTATGTAACTTTTTTTACCAATAGACCAAATTTGTGGTGTGTTGTTCTTACTTAACTGGTCAACCCGCTGCGCCGGGCCCTCCCTAAGCCCGGTCCCCAGGCTAGAGCCCTGTCACCCCCCCCCCCCCTTTGTGGGGGCCATGAAGAAAGGTCTTGGCAGCGTATATTCTGACAATAGATTTCAAAATAAAATAAAAACGTCTGTAGTGAATGTAAGCAATACAGTTTTTTTTTTTAAATAATAATAATATTTAACTACTGAAAACTTTTCAGGGGTATTCATTCGATAATGCAACGTAACATCTGGCGAAACTAAGCGCGCTTTTCCGTACAAATGGCGTTCATTTGTTACGACATTGCAGACAGGGGCACGGGCGGCTAACGTCAACATTTCGCGCGTTGTCATAGGTCGCGGAGATCTATTCAATTTTTTCGCAAACCGCGAGCGAAAATTCGCCAGCCAAATGAATAAATTCCCGCTAGCGGCTAGCTCCATTACATACCTACTTACGTTTTATCTGTTCATAATACGCCGCTTTGCCGTGTATTTTTTACATATTTTTTTCGCGGATAATAAATATCTTAGGTACACTAAATCTGCCATTACGTAAGCGCTGCAATGACTGGCAAAAAATGGCGAATATATAAATTTTTATTTCGTTTGTAGAATAGTCGTTTTTATTTTGTTGTTAACTTTGACTAAGTTGAGCAACTTTACTTTTATCAAGTTTGTGACACTTTAAGTCCTAATTTACTAATATCTTGCCGAATTAAAAGCACGCTTTACAAGACACTAGTACTAAATCACATAACCTGGCCCTGGATAGAACACAGTGTTGAAAAATACACACATTATACTTACTTACCTACTATTTAGTTATTTAGTACATAATTTTTATCTACGTAGGGTTTTGTAACTGTAGCAATCATACCAGTCAGCATTACAAGTGTGATACACTTTAATATAAGTATATGTTTTTTGTCAAAACAAAATAAAATAACGGAAGCGATAGTCAGCATTTTCTCAATCATAACTAGATCAATACGGTCTATTATGATTTGTTTAACGACAATGTCTCTTGTAGGGAATCCAATCCCGGGATCCCGGGATTTCGAGCTATTTTCGATACCTATGAATCCCGGGATTGATAAACATAATCCCGGGATTTCGGGATTGATTTTTTTATCAATTTTTATGGAAAATATAACAGAAAAAATACTTTTAATACAAAATAACTACATTAGAAATAAACTGAGTTTGAATGAAGTTTGATGTGTAGGTATAACAGAAAAAATACTTTTAATACAAAATAACTACATTAGAAATAAACTGAGATTGAATGAAGTTTGATGTGTAGGTTGCCGATTCATTTTATTTTTTCACATAGATTATTAAAAATGAGAAAGATTGGTAAAAAAACAATGCTTCGCACTTTTAACAAAGTAATTCCACCATGATATCATACGTTTTACGGCAGTTTCATATTTGGCTGACTAATTAGATTTATGAAGCAGAAAGGCCATAAGTACGCCATGATTATTTGCTTTACTATTTTAAATCTCGCTGATCTATTCATTATGTCTTTACTATCAGAAATAGCAATCTCATATTAAATTCACATTATTATTTATATTATAATATTATTTACTCCATTAAACTTGTGTATTTCCAAGATTTAACGTATACAATATTAACAATAAATGTCTTAAATAGTATAAATTATACTAGATTTATATTTGACCGATTTTATCAATGTTATTTGTAAATATAAAAATTTTATAATAACAATGGAAAAAAATCCCAATCCCGGGACCAGTCCCGGGATCCCGGGATTGTCAAATTGTAATCCCGAAATCCCGGGATCAGAATTTTGGCTCGGGATTGGATTCCCTAGTCTCTTGTAATGGAAGCATGGACCCCACATCTTGAAGCGGGCCCTCAGGCTCAGGCTAGGATGTTTGGCGGCCCCCCCTACCTATCGCGAAGGGTAAAGACTGTGTGACGCACTGCAGTATCGTTTTCAAAATGGCGTACGCGGTAAAATAAAAGTGTATTTTTAGCGATTTCTTGAAATTTTAACATGTAGGTACATCTATTTGAATTATGGAGTTGTCGAGTATTGGCACACAGTTAAAAATTGCATCGTAAAACCAAATTTTTTAAATTATTAATATTATTGAAGCAAAATAGCGCCGGCGGCGCAGGCGACTTTTTTACTATTAGAGAAAATTTGTGATGTGTTTATTTCACTTATCTGGTCGACTCATCACGCCAGGGCCTTTCTGAGCCCGGGCCCCCAGGCTAGAGCCCTGTCAGCCCCCCCTTTGTGGGGGCCATGAATGTAAGGAATGCATTTGTATAAATAGCAAGGACGGTGCAAACATACATGACTGCTACATAACTATTTGAAACTTGGTGTGCAGCCGACGAAGAAGTATGTGGAGGGTGGGTGGAGCTGCGGCCTAGCATATCAGAAAAATTATGTAGAACCTTTGAGTAAAATTTGCAATACGATTACATGTTACTATTTTTATTATTTTTATGGGGATGCGAAGTACCGGACGCCAGTGATAAAACAATATATATGTTACGTTTAAATGAAATAACATCAATATGGCAGCTTGAAACTGCATCCGCTGGATTCGCTCCAGCGTGCTTTTCCAATTAAGCTACGGGCATCTTACTTAATTACGACATCTGGTCACGTATCATGCTTATCAAATTGCGTTAAAATATTGGCTTCCAGTTTCTAAGTTTAGTTTAGGGGTTTAGCTCCGTCGGGTGTCGTATTTTTTTCTATAAAAGATTTTTTATAGTGGATATATTATATGCATGAGATGTTTTCAGATGTACGTATGTTTTAAATTAATTTATAATGTAACGTGTTAAAAAAATATTAAAATGTGTTCCCTTGCCTCCGTCGTATGGCCACACCGCATCTGTTGCATCGGTCGACTTCTACGTTGTATTCAATAGCAACGTAATCAATAATACCCGTTGTCAAGGAAAATCGTAGATGGAAATGGAAGTTATTATCAAGAAACGTGAAGGAGAATAATAACGCTACGTCATGCAACATTGACTGCGAATCCATTGCTCGGAATCGGCAAGGCGTTACTGACATCTTTACCATATCAGATAAATAAAACTTAGAAGTAGGCCATGGCAACAGTCTGTTCATATGATAAACGCATCTACAGTGGCTGAGTTGGTAGAACGGCCGTTTTCGAAGCCGTGGGTCAATGGTTCAATCTATATAATATAATATGCAGCGCTCGAAATGGACCGGAAAGCACCGGAGCGCAGTTCGGACCGCTCCGTCTCGTGGAAAAAAATAAAATGGCGCTCGGTCCGGAAATTATTATGCCAACAATTAATAAGAAACTTGACATGTCGTACAACGTATGTCTACAAACAATAAAAAGATTTTGTGTTGTTTTGTCACAAAATTTTTATGTTATCTTAAATTATTGCAGAATTTACATACTTTGGAAGAAAAAAATCTCAAAACCTGTATTTGAAAAATTTAGTAAACCGCTATTTCGACCATCTTTGCTTAAACAGATGACTGCACAACTATTTTCGTTTACAATAATAATTCATTACAAATCGTATATGACATAAATTATGATTAATAAGTGTTATGTATCATTACATAGGATTTGGTTTTAGTTTTCAAGGATTCGAATTGCTAATTATTTAATATATCTTCTATTCAACATATAATTCACAATATTTGAGAATGTAACATTCAGTCAGGGCTCGAAATGGACCGGAACGCACCGGAGCGCCGTTCCGGTTCATAAAATCCATACAATTATCGCTCCGTCTCGTGGAAATATTAATTTGACCGTCTGAACTAGATATTTCATATAGTAAAAAAAAATAACACACTTATTTTTATAAATCACATTTACAATTAATGTAGTAGATATTTTCGTAAAATTATCGAGCGCTCCAGTTCGTAAAATTTTCCATTTCGAGCGCTGAACATTCTTTATATTGAACATAAGTATTAATTAATATTTCCAAAATATTATGTATGTTCCATATAAAGAATCATAAATTCTCAAATATAATAAAATAAATATATAGATATAGATATTAATAAATATTAATCTTTGTATTTTTATTAATATATATAATGTATATCAGTGGCGAAGGGTGGAGGTAGGCTGTTAAGATCCGACATAAATAGTGCACAATAAATTTTGTCAGTCATACTTATTTATTTTCATTGAACTATGAATGGAGATTGGAGATGATAGATGAGATAGTTTTTAAAATTCAATTGATTCTTTCTTAAACCAAACTGCAATAGTTTTACACTATTTATATCTGATACAGCCTACCTCCACCTTTCACCACTGGTTTATAGACTAGTTTAAAATGGAAATAGCCAGCATGTACGTTTTAAGGTGGTGTCTATAATTTTCATTCAATCGTGCACTAATAATATTCATCCCATCATCATAAAAATGCATACTAATTATGTCTGCCAAATATAAATTAGGGTAAACATCGGTTGTTTAATACAATATGCCATCAAAACAAATCCAGCGCCATTGCGAAATCTATAAATTATTCTGCATCGAATGTCGACAGATAGGATAACCTACCGTCATAAAAGCGCGCGCGCCGACATTTTGAACGCAACGCCGCCGCCATCTTGGCAACCTTGTTCCCATTTTGAATTTGGAATTCCGTGATCGAGCAATCATTATCACGTTAGATATAAAATAGAGGTTAATAGGTATACCTGTTCCACGCGTGGTTATCAATATTATGAAATACGACATGAATTATAACAAGGTGATGGAAAAGTATTCTTCACAATATAGAAAAGTTATCTACAGGGAGTATGATATATTTTGAATGTACAATGGTATCTAAATAAACAAGAATCAATATGTGTGCGAAACGAAAAGGGTGATGAGTTAGTCATACTAAAATAACAATCTTATTATTGCCCCCACAAGGACGGGGGAGGGGGGAGACTGGTATGACGGGTCGACCAGCTAAGTTAGTTAAACACATATAAGTAAAAAAAAAAGTCGCTATTTTCCTTCAAGTATGATAATGTATTAAAATATATAGTTGGGCCAGACGGCCATTGCGACTAGCTTTTAAAAAGTTTGAGGCATTTTACGGCGAGCGAGAAGGTTTTTTCTCATCGAGAATTGTCCATAATATCGAAGTAGGGGTCACGCACATTCTAGTGCACGCCAACCAAGGTCATGGGAAGTCGCTCCTGGGACACTTTCGGCACAAATTTGAAGAGCACCTATCGTTCGTTACGCCACGGTATACGCCTGCATAACGGGTGGCGGAGGGAAAAGCAAGTTGTTCGAAACAGAATTAAATGATAACTCACATGTAGAATTTTATTTATAATAATTATTAGTGTTTCCTGATCCTATTTAAATACAATATGGCGAGGGCTCGCATGTTAATTGGTTATCAGAAAAGGGAATCGCGATATGTGTTTCATAATATTATGTGTCGAGTGTTGACAATTCAATAATTAAAGCACAGAACAGATAAATAAATAGAATTCCGATAGGCTATATCCCAATACAGTACATTTTGACGCAGGGTTTTGAATGTGTGAGTGTCCTACGAAAATGAACCACACATTATAGACGTGAAATAGTGTGTGTTGCAACCTTCAAATAGACCAATATTTAATGAGCGTCGCGAGAGCAGTTGTTAATGCGTGTATATTAACTATACTATGTATATTCAACAAAATATGCCAAATAGATTACTGAAGCGTCAATCAGAAATTAAAGATCTTGGCATATTGTTTGACTCGGCATTGCGTGCGAGCATGTTTCTAGGATTCGTCATGAGACAAGCCAAGCCTTCATGAATCCAACTGTTTTACGTAAACTCTATGTGTCGTTAGTACGGAGTATTCTTGAGTATGGGTCCATTATCTGGAGTCCTTTTTCCTATAAGCTTGTTTTATTTTAACATATATTATTATATAACTATTTTCCTTTTGATAAATTCTCAAATGAGTATTTTTCGATAATCTTTCTTCAAAGCATACTCACCTCTCATTCTTTTGAAGCTCGTATGTCACTTCTGCTTTTAAAACATTTTTTCTGCTCTCACGTGGTGTGGTTTGCAATCCTGATATTCTGGAAAATTTGAATTTAAATACGTAATATTTGTATGTACCAATTTCAACATTGTTATGATATAATAAGTAGGTATATATTGCTAAAAGAGACGGTGATGTAAATAAACCAATTTATGAAATAACAAGTTGTAATTGTTATATTGTTTTTGGTCGTGTTTTCCTGGTGATTGCAAATTCTGCAAGCAATATAATTTGCCATCTAAAAATCTAAAATATTACCAATATTTGATAATTCCACAGCGCAAAAATACCAAAGCACTATTATTTCCAATAGCCGTTACGTAAACCTAGCTAGAGTTACTTTCTATTGATCACACAACATTGATTTTGAACTGTGGTTGTTTGCTGTACAAACTGACATTGTCAAACGACCGGCTGACCTATTTGCCCAGCGAGTCCAACAAAGCGCAATCAATCTCCTTACCTAACATGTGCGCCTGATACTTTCCGAATAAAATATATTGATTTAAACCAATAAATCTATTAATTAATTCACTTCTCGATAGTTCCTCTGGGACCGAGGGTGAGAGGCGCGGTATAAATCAGATTATTTTTACATTCCAATAATAATTATATTGTAATGTCAGCCGATATTATAAGCTTGAAATACAAACAATGGAGACATAAAAACTGGCTGTGATAATAAAGTGTCTCGGACGCAGTGTCCGTGGTGCGAAACACACGTATTTAAATTATACGAGTCAACCTAAAGAGTCCCATCAACAGTCTGGACCGAACGAGAAAATAAATGTCATTTTCGATTTCATCGTTAAAACGTGAGCAAATTAGAAACATTTCGACCTATTTAAAAAAAATATACTATTGACTGAGGATATCTGATTGAATTTAATACATAGGTATTTTAGTGAAGTATGTCATTACCTAATTTTATTGAGTCAGCAGTTACTTGGTTTTATTAAGTTTCACACTAAGTAACACTTTGAGGCCATCCATAGACTGAAACGGTATGCAGTTTAGAACAGTGTACCATACTAAACTTATTATTTCTGTTCATGGAAATATATTTTCACTCCATGTGAAACGGGCAGACACTGCAGTGTCGAGTGGCTGGACAATTCGTTGTCTCGAGACGCTGTACTTAGACATAAATGAATGGGCGTCGCGTTCATTTATATGTATAAGCAGTGTCCAGAGACACCGGTATCCAGACACCAGTGTCTCGTGTGAAATGGTCCAAGACTCCCATGACTGTCAATGATAATTACATATCCAATACAATTATATGGTATTTAAAGACGTAACTAATTTCCCACATTGTAATTTCATACTTAATAGATAAGTAGACGAAAAAATTACGTTTAGAAAATTCTCGATTTTAAATAATTTAACGTTACATAATCACTTTGTATTGAGTTATCGCCACTGGTGTTAGGGACACCTGGCCTTTAACGTACCTATAATAAAATAAATATTATACTTGGATAGCTATTTTATTATCATTGAACTTGCACTAATTTCATAGCACACATAAAACTAATTACCTTATCATATACGTATATATATAATACATACATATATTATGCTTTATGATAAATAAACCATTATGCAATATACCTACCGGTGAATTGCGATTGCGGCATATTGATTTTTCTATGAGTAAACTCAACCCGACCTGCACGACAGTTGCGGTTTTCCCGTATAAGTTATGTATATATATTTATCTATGTGATAGTTTCAAGGTTTCCCTGTTATTTCTTTGTTCATTTAACCGTTCACCTCTTCCACGAGTAGCACGGCTATTAAATAATGCATTTTCCAAGTTTTCCATATGCCAACACTTCGTGTTTCTAGCTCGTATTGTAAACAGATACCCAGAAAAACGATTTATATTTTCTGTAGATAATTTGTACCATTATACATAATATTACAATAAAACACATTTAAATTACTCATTTGCCGCATATTACGTTTAAATAGTAGGTACTCGTACCTACCAGTTTCCCAAAAGATTGTCTTGTCATTTTAATTTTAAAACTGATAGAAAATAGTTTTTCAATAAGTACTAATACCCGGTTTAAACGTGCATGGATGTACTGTGCACAGTAAGAAAATGTATGGGGAAACATGTACCTATTATCCTGCAGTTGGCAAGATTGCGTGCATAAATCAAACAAGATTGGAAGATTCCGAATTTCCAATGCGACAGTAAGATTATTTTCGATCTGCGCCTGCGCAGTAGAGCGATCGTAGCGAACCTGCCGGTAAAAAAACGAACTACTCATTTTGAGCTCCGATTTTCAATACGACCTGTCAGATAGTAGTATAAAATGACAACATCGCGTCTCGCTTACTCTTGAATAATGAAATTGGAGAGACAGTCAGTACTTTAACGTGTAAACACTTATTGTAATGACAGTTTAAAATAAGCACAATTGCTGACAGTAATTCCATGCATGCTATAGTATTAGTGTCTTAAAAAGTTGTAAGGAAATGTCCATGATATTTACGAGGAGCGTTTATTAATTTATCTACTTCAGCAGAAAACGACAGTTTAATACACTTAAGATCATTAAAACATATTCTGTCTTCTGTTCTGCAATCTCGGCCGTCACCACCACCCGGGTCAAGACATTTTTCAGCAAGCTATTTTGCCAACGTAATTGTTTTCCTACCGTTTTCAATATTTCTTCGTGACCCAGACGATGATTAAACCGTTGGAAGGTCTACTTCAGGGATTGGTTCCACCCCTCTCGGTATTCAGCGCCACGCAGCACCTGATCTAGTTCATCCGCCTAGAGGTAGCTAGTCCTCTCCACTTTGATCTTCGACCTTTGGTCAAGTTTTCTAAACACGAGTGTTCTAGGTTCTCACCCTTTCTGCGGGATATAATATGACAAAAAGCATATTTTTCACATTTTCTGCCATTGATATTTTCCTTTTGATGTCAATATCGCATCCACATTTTATCATAGATACTAGAGCTGATGAACATATTCGATGATTGGGTTTATGTTTAACACTTTTTCATTCATACTTATTTGTTTTCGTTGAAATTAAGAATGCATATCGTCAGCTGAATGCAGAGCCATTCTTACATTTGAAATTTTTGAGGAGAGAGTATTTTGAAACAACCTGAAATTATTTATTATCTTTATGGATAAATGGATGCATCATATTTTAGTAGGATTATTGATGAAAAAAATGGTGCACACACTTGTCCATATAAACAGTAAATAACTGAAGTAGGCTGTTTCAAAAAACTCTTCTGCAAAATATTTCAAATGTGAGTTAGAATAGTTCTGCATTCATTACCCATATTATTATTATTGGTTCATTTTTTCAAATTCATTAAGCCCTGCCTAAACCAAACTATAATAGAAAATAAATATTATTGTATCTATAAAATATCAAAAGTTATGTATGATTTAATTGCATAATTTTAGATATTTCATATATAAACGACTGTTTTTTGACTATTGTATATTATGACTTGGTTTCGCAGTGTTTAAGGCCATGCATTAGTTGAGGCACGGTCTAAAAAGATCGTTGCTAGGCGATTTGCGGATTGCGGGTCGCGGGTGAAAATGACGCCTGTCAAACGAAATATTATTTCTCATATAAATCCAACATACGTCCATTTTATGTTCTGTTTATTATTCTATTAGTATACAATAATAATATATTCATTGACATGTTTTCTTTTTAAAGTAAATGGGTAAAGTTTTTAGTCATCTTTACACGATTTTAGAATTAATTGGCTCGTCGCCATCACGCAGCAAAGTGACGTGCGTCTGACTCCACGTTCTCTCAATGAATGCGAAGCAAGTACAAAATTTCGTCGCGCGTACAGTTGACAATTATTTGGCGTTTCACTGATGCGTCACCTTAATTGAATTTTAAAAACTAACTAACACTATCTGTAAATAATTATTGTAGTCTGGTTTTAATGAAAAAAAAATATGTACGTATGCGTATGGCTGACAAAGTTTAGTATGCACTATATATGGCTGATCTTAACAGCCTACTTCCACCCTTCGCCACTGATCACAGGAATGGGTTTTTAATTAGATTGTTTTCTAACGATTTATGAACAAAAGTTTCGTCTAACATTTGTTTAGTTTCCAATAATTTAAGATCCTTTATCCAACATGTAAGCCTGATACTTTTCAAATAAAATATATTAATTAAAACCAATAATTGATTGAAAAACCTTGTACTGACCTATACCTACATAATATATTTATCTATCGATGTAATCCTGATATTACTTTAATTATATGCACTGTGTATTTTTACCGCTAGTTTGACAGCGTTCCGCCGATAATATGGCATCGATTTGACATAATCACGAATAAAAATAATTATAGTTCTAAATTCAAAATCTTAATGACGTTTGATTCAGTTTCTCTCCGGCCAATCACGTGACGCTGCGACGTCAGAAGCGACGCCGCGCGGCCGACTTCGATATTCAACTTTCCATTTTGTCGGTCAGTAGGTTAGGTTAGCCTCGGCCGGAGAGGGACACGGCCATACCGAACGAGCGAGACGACGCAATACGGCCGGCGAATTTATGCAGACTAATTACGTAAACTTAACCTAAAATCTAAATTGCAGGTGGAATTTTTGTGCCAGCCTCGAATACGAGAGAGCGTTTCGTCACACAGCCATGCTACGTCCGCACGATAGAAATTGCATCGCGAAATATAACGACATATAAATGTTACATTAACAATAATTAAAGTATGATCGTAAGGCTATACCTTAGTTGAGGCATGGTCTAAAAAGATCGTGACTAGGCGATGCGCGGATTGCGGGTGCAAATGACGGAAGCGGAACGAAATATAATTTGTCATAAAAGTTCAACATGCGTCCTTTTTATGTTATGTTTATTATTATATTCGTAATAATAATAGTATATTCATTGACATGTTTTCTTTTTCAAGTACATGCGGAACGTTTTTTAGTCATCTTTACACGATTTAAGAATATATTCATCCGACTCCATCACAAAATAAATTGACGTGCGAACAGGTCGACTTACCCTCTCCGAATGGCAACGCGGCCAAAATTTCGTTCCACATAGTGTTGAAAATTATTTGCCGTTTCACTTATGTACGCTCTTAATACAATATTTATTAAATGAAATCCATTTACTATTCTAGAAAAATAAGACATAGTCGTTTTTATGTGCGATAAGAAAACTCATTGTTTCCGTGATTTCAATCGAACTATGTTCCAGACCTAACCGATAGTCACCAACACAATTGGTTTTTGGAGTTGAAGTTGGAGTTTTTATCTACATTCTACATTGTAAAACAAATAGGTACATAACGAAATCCTATAACTTTTAAACTTCAGTATGTAGCGGTGGCGAAGGGTAGAGGTAGGCTGCTAAGATCCTAAATAAGTAGTGCACATTAAATGTATTTGTTTTCATAGAACCAAGACGACAGTGTGTAGATAATGTTTGTTAATTTTAAAAACTCAGTTAAACACAGCTTAATCCAAGCCAAAGTAGATAATAGTAAAAAAATATTCGTTTATCCATAAAATATCTAATTTATGCCATTAAACCCAATTTTAGAAATATTATAGATAGACAAATATTTTTTTTATCGATTATGTTTTGGTTTGGTAGGGTTTGATTGAATTTTATAAACTAACGAGCACAATCTGAAAATTTTATTCTTAGTTCAATGAAAATAAATAAGTATGACTGACAAAGCTTAGTGTGGCCACTATTCATGTTGAATCTTAACAGCCTACTTCCACCCCTCGCCTCTGTCTATGTAGGTAAGTATGTCCAAGAGAAAATCAGTCGTCAATGCCATCTCACAAAATATTGTGACGAGTAGGTATACTTAAGACGATACATCAGTGAAACGGCAAATAATTTTTAACTATAGGCGCGACGAAATTTTGGAATCGCTGGCATTCGGAGAGAGAACGTCGAGCTGGAAACACGTCAATTTGTTTCGTGATGGCGACGGAGGTATTAATTCTTAAATCGTGTAAAGATGACTAAAAACGTTACCCGTTTACTTGAAAAAGAAAACATATCAATGAATATATTATTATTGTTAATAAAGCGTCAATTACATTGAGCTTCTTTACGAGCTGTTTGTTGGCGAATTTAAAAGCGGGCGATTCAGCTACTGCGATTTGATGATTACACACAAAACTTTCCATTCGCAGAGAAGCCACAAGCCAGCGACTATTTTGACAGAATATTGACTATTTTTACCGGGAGGTTGCTACTGCGCTCTACTGCGCAGACGCAGTAGGCCCACACGCCGGCGTGTAGCGTGTAAAGTTGACCGGCTTTCAACTTTTCTCGGTAGAGTGTTTACAACCTGCAACACTGGGCGTCTTTACAGGCAGATTATAAATTCGCCAACAAACAGCTCGTAAAGAAGCTCAATGTAATTGACGCTTAATAGAACAATAAACAGAACATTAAATGGACGGATGTTGGATTTATATGACAAATTATATTTCGTTTGGCATGCGTCATTTGCACCCGCGACCCGCAATCCGCGCATCGCCTAGCCACTATCTTTTTAGATCGTGCCGCAACTGAGGTAGGCATAGCCTTAAGGTGGATATTTCATCGTGTGGACGTACCGCGAGAATGTATAGGAATAGTAATCACTATTGGCTTGCCCGAATCTTATTTATTAAGCAGATAAATCCACACGAAATAATGTCAGAGTCGTCATCGTAAAATTTAACGACGAATAAAATTATGGCCAGTTAAGCCTAATTCGTATAATAATGTATAACAAATACATTTTGATGCAAAAAGCCAGTTATTCTAATGTCGAAATCCAAAGTGGATGCAATATAATCGTTAATGACCATGTTTAAAAATAATATATGGGGGATATTGCGATATATCGATGGTTACAAGGCATATTATATTATACATAATAGCCACTTGTAGCCACAATAGACATGTAAATGAATGCTATGTTGAGGGGTGGAGGTAGGCTGTGAAGATTTGACATAAATAGTACCACTTGTCAGTCATACTGATTTATTTTCATTGAACTAAGAATACAATTTGCAGATGGTGCTGGTTAGTTTTTTAAATTCAATCAAACCCTGCCAAACCAAAACATAATAATTAATTTTTATGTTTAGGTTTAAGGGCATAATTTAGATATTTTATCGATAAACGATAAAATATACAATTTCCAGATGATGCTGGTTAGTTTTTAAAATTCAATTAAACCATGTCTAAACCAAACGACAATAGTTTAGAATATAATATGCAATCGGTGATTCGACAAAAATAGTGCACACTTCATAATTTTATTATTTGTTTAGTATTACAGATGTAGTTCATCAATCCCTTCCTAAACCTAAAGCAAACCATAATCGATAAAAAATATTTTTCTATCAATAAAATGTCTAAAATTATGTCTGGTTTAAAGGCATAATTTTAGATATTTTATGGATAAACGAATATTTTGTTACTATTTTTTTACTATGGCTTGGATTAGGCAGGGCTTAATCGAATTTTAAAAACTAACAAATACTACGTACGCGTTGTAGTATTAATTCAATGAAAACAAATACGTTTGACTGACAACGTTTAGTGTGCAATATTTATGTCGGATCTTAACAGCCTACTTCCAACCTTCGCCATTGTCATATAGGTATGATGAACTGACACTTTCAAGAAATAGTTTACTAACTGTATAATACATTTGTCTTGATTTATCTATCTGAAACGTATAAACTGTCTCTCTATCATCATTATTATGGCACTACAACCCTTGGTGGGTCCTGGCCTCATTCAATAGCTTCCTCCATCTTGGAACATTAAGTGCCGACACTCTCCAGTTGCTTTGACAAGAGTATATTTTATAGATAGAAGAGTATTTTTGAAATCTGTAATGATTTGGCTTTGGCTTAGGCAGAGTTTAGTTGAAATTCAAGTTCTGTTGAAAATGTCCCTCTGAGGCGGGCGAAACCGGTCCTAATCTCTTGATTAAAAGTGGAATAAGTACTACAAAAAAATTGCGTTTTATTAAATATAAACAACAATACAATGCAGCTCCACCATGAATTGACAGTTAACAAAATAAAAGAAATTAAATAAAATAACATCAAATTAAAATCGAATCGAAAATATTCAAACTTCATTTTCATCTGTCGTGAAAATTCAAAATTGGAATTAGTAGAATTACGTAATTTGAGCAAACAAATGTTGTATTTTTTACA
Source organism: Rhyacophila brunnea (assembly GCF_057557595.1). Taxonomy (NCBI): domain Eukaryota; kingdom Metazoa; phylum Arthropoda; class Insecta; order Trichoptera; family Rhyacophilidae; genus Rhyacophila; species Rhyacophila brunnea. The sequence goes on along the minus strand of NW_028232904.1, from coordinate 7,387,971 downwards.
TGTAGACATCAGTTTAGGGCCCAGTAGGAAAAGGTAATCACTAATCACACACTTTACTATTTTGAATTATGCATATAGGTACAGTACTCTCTCAGTAATCCACCATCCCAAAATCCAGACAAATGTCCAATTAGTGAAAGCCGCGGATTATAGTGTATGCATACAAAATATGGTAAAAAATAAAACACTTATTTGGTAAAAATAGTTTTTTTTTGAGAAATTCGTACTAGTAAATTACGATTTTATTTATAATCAAAATAAAGTAATTTACTAAATTATACATATTTATAAACAGTAAATCACTTGACACAATCAGTTGTGCAGTGAGGCAGATATTCTTGAATGGCTTAGGATTCCTGGCTTTCCCTATGACCAAAAGCTTCATTTTGTGTGTCCCGGTTGCATTGGAGCACGGCATAATTGTGATGCGGTCCTTGGGCACTTTTCTCCCTGGTACATTACTTTCTTCGCGATGAACGTACGTTTTACGAAGGAGAAGTTTCCAAAATAAACCCGTCTCATCTGCGCTGTAACTTATATGCAGAGGACTACTGAATTTGACAATCAAATACCGGCAATTTATTTATAGAGCTTGATTTTGTGCTTTCAACTAGTAAAAATAATGGCGAATTATATAGATATAACACTTATAATATAAGTTATATTACATAGTATTTGCGACTATTTATTTACATAGAGATCATAGACTTGTACGTGGCCGAGTTACTTTTTCAATTTTGCGAGGTCAGGTCTTAGATCTAAAGTGTTGTAATGGAGTCAAGAGGTTATCTGAGTCGCAAAACATCTGCGCGTGCGTTTTCTTCCGAGACACGAGGATCATTATTCATAATAAGTAGAGGTAATCATTATACACATCATGGACGGAGGAGAGAAGGTATAATGTACCAATCTATGTTTATTTCATAATATTTTTAAATTATTGTCCGTTGCCGTTATGAGACTAGGTACCTACCCAGATATTAAAAAAAATGTGCCTAATTAATAATATACATAATTATATTATTTTTAATGTATTGCCAATAAGTGACGTGATCATGGCCCCCAAAAGGGTGGGACTGACAGGGCTCTAGCCTGGGGGCCCGGCGAAGCGAGTCGAACTGATAAGTGATATAATCACAAATTGGCTTTAATAGTAAAAAAGTCGCCTGCGGCGCTATTTTCCTTCATTAATATTATTATTTTAAATTATGTTGTTGTACGATACAAATTTGAATTGTGTATCAATACTCGACAACTCCATAATTCAAATAGATGTATTAAAATATACAAAAAAAAAAACACTAAATATTCACATTAATTTTACCGCGTACACCATTTGGAAAACGCTACTGTAGAGCGCCACAATGCCTTTATCCTTAGCGATAGGGGGCCGCCAAAGATCATAGCCTGGGGCCCGCTTCAGGATGTGGGGGGCATGGACGTGATATATATCTCATGCTAGGCTCACCTTGCACTAATAGCGAGGGCTGTGCGGCTGGTTAATGCACTCCCTAGAGATGTAGACATTTTTTGCGATGCAAAATGTATTCTGTTTTAAAAATTCTATTTTATTGTTTAATTTGTTTTTACAATACCCACTTGGTACATACAAATTGTTTTCTACGATTTTATATTCTGAGGTTTTTCAAATTATGTATAATTAAATTAATTTGAATTGGACTCGGATTGGATCGAATCTAGATGATGATGACGACAGAAAGCTGATGATGTCTAAACTCTAAAATTGAACATAACATTATTATAATACCTATATTAAAACAATAATATACCATAACTATAGCGTCATTTAAAACGAGATTTGGTGTATATTATGTAGGTATGTAGTTTCGTTTGATTTTGGCCTAAAAACGTGATTCGCTATACCAGAAATATCCAACTTCAAACCGTGTCCGAAACGCGAGCGCGCGGGGCGCGAAACCCGACAGATGCAGGTGCGATTCCTGAAGGGTGTCTTACTTTTTTCAAAAAAGATTTTTTTCTAATGGTTATTCGAGTACTATATTATTTTCTCAGAAGTGTTATCAAAATTTACAGAGGGTTGGAGCGGACCCGTTTTCGAGTTGCTCCGCTCCAGCTTCGCTCTAGGAAAAATACTTGATGATGATGAATAATGCTCCAACTCTTCTCTAGCGTATGCTCCGCTACGGGTAAAAAGTTAATAGAAATCATAAGTATACAAATTAAAAAAAAAAAAAAAAAATAAGTAAGTATGTAGTTTCAAAATAATCGTCATTTTGATTATACCAATAGCAAATCGTCTTAAAACATAAGGTTAGTTTAATCACTCGGCAGTGTTGCTGTATTAAAAATAATTCCAGTGTGGCCGCTTTCCAATTTGGAACCTCCGTCCAACCAGCCAATCTTTGGCCTCCCTCTTCTTCTACGTCCTATTGGATTGCTGGACATCACTCTCTTTGCCGGTTCATTGTCATTCATACCGTGCACATGACCTAGCCATCGCAGTCTCCCAATCTTAATTGATTGAACTACGCTGCAATCTTCGTACAGCCCGTAGAGCTCAGCATTATATCTTCTCCTCCAATTGGTGCCATCCCTGATCCGTCCATATATACGGCGGAGAATTTTTCTTTCAAAGATGTTCAGGGCTCGTTCATTTCGGAGAGTTAATGTCCAGGTTTCCGATGCGTAGGTGAGCACTGGCTTTACAAGTGTCTTGTAAAGAGTGCTTTTAGTTCGGCGAGATAGTATGCGGGACTTAAAATGTCTTAACAGGCCAAAGTAAAATTTATTCGCAGACATGATTCTCTTGTTGATTTCTTCTGTGATATCATTATGTCGAGTTACAAGAGATTCAAGGTATATGAAACGCTCCTCTATGAAAAGCTCCGCTCCTGCTCCGGGTAAAACCCCATTGCACCACTGCTCCATGCTCCTGCTCCGAGCTCCGCTCCAACGTTATGTATGTTCAATAATTAGAATGTTACATTCTTAAATCTTGTGAATTATTCTTTGAATTACAATATACAATGAACACGTTTTTTGCAGTGATTCAATTCCTATGGGCCTGGTGTAATCGACCAAAATCCATCTCGCGACCGGCGAGTTGAAAATGCCTGCATTATACGAATTAAAAAAAAACTTTCGCAATATATTATCGAATCACGATGGCCCATAATCACGACGTCTGTCTATGATGACAAAATCACGACAAAAAAGCGACCATTTTGGAAAAATAGCATCACTATGCACGAAAAGATGATTATCCACTTTCGATCTCTACAAAGTTAAATGATTATTTCGGATATGTGGAAACGATTTCAATTTTTCATGATTTTTAAAAAGAGCATCACTAGCAGAATAATTTATCTTCTACATAATTTTAGATATATACTTACATAAATGCAGAAATTATCGTAAAAACTCTAATTTTACACAATAACTGTCATTCGTACGCACTGAAAAAATATGTACTTACGCAAATGTTTGTATTGTACGGTGTAAAAATTAGTAGCGAAGGGTGACTTTTGGAAAGAGGTAGGCCGTGGAGATAAGAGAAAAAGAACACACTTTTCAGGTATACTTACCGTAAAACCGTATAATTGTACGTAAAACATTTCACCGTGAGCTTTCTTATCGGAAAAAGATGGCCGTATACTATACGATCTCCAATTTTATTAGATTGAATATGAAAATTATTTCTATTTTCATAGCTGATTTTGGCTAAATTCATGAGTAATTCAAGAATGAACACCTAACATAACCTAACATATAATCCAGTATATCGTAAAGTAAGTAAGTCCAGTAAAGCGTAAACCGACAATAACCGTGTTTTATTTATACACGAATGTTATGTCAGTACTCTAAGATCCCTGGACCCGAGGTTGGGCGGCCTTTAATGTACAGCCATTTCTTGAAACACTTTTGCTTGTTAGCGCGAGGGATGGTTTCCAATCCTGGTGTCATAATAAATTTGAATTTACATGCGCCTGCCAATTATCTACGTCGTCGCAGCCATGATTTATTCTTGATCGGAACCGTTTCCTCGTGTCAAGCCTATCAGGCACCATTAAGTATGTTTTGATTTAATTTGTTTTTCTGTTATTATTATTATATTCTATATTCGCTTTTCCTCTCTTGTAATGGTAATATTTGTTACAATGTAAATCTCATGTTGTGTACGTCTTGAATTTAGATTATGTTCACAATGTTTTGTATTCTTAAATAAATAAATATTTCCGGACACGTCTCTGAATATCTTTAGCTATTTGGACGGCGCAATGAAGGGATCGTTTGAAAGACACAGCTAGGACATTTTATAAGATTCGCGGTCGACATTGAAAACACCTGCTGCTGTCGAATTCAACATTTAAGGCATAAAGTCCATTGACGCAGCGAGTGCGGCGCTCGCGCAAAATTTCTACAAGTGGCGCGTAAATCATCGAAAATACAACGTAATCAAATACGCCAGCGCACACTGGACTTGACGATGCCTTGCGCCCCGCCTGCCGTATGAGTCACTGTTTTTCGCTTCTCGGCGATACGATTTAATGAAAATACAAAGAAGTCCATTCATTGAACACGGCTACCAAAATCACGCTGCGCGAAGCGTCGTCGGTCGACGGGCGAAAAGCAATTATTTAATTACAGAGAAGTCATTGTTCCGTGTCCTATATTTCGCTGGTTGAATAATGTCGTCGTAAATATTAATGACAAGCCCCGAAATAATATAATATTTTTATAGCTTTGTTATGAGAGACGCTGTAAAAATAATTATTTTGTGCTGCTTGGGCCGCTTATTACATAGGTGAAGGGTAATGCGCGGGAAGAGACGTGTGATTATGGTTATGAATAAACACTTCATACGCCGACTTCGCCCGCCCGACGCGTTCTATGGGCACCATCGCTAAGGTTGCCTATGAAAATGCGAGAATTCCGCACACTCACGCTCGTAAGTCGTTTGTAGAAATGTGAAAGTGCATATTAGGTATTAATTGACGTCGGATTATTTATGCAATAAATCGTGGCGCGAGCAGGCATTACCCGTGGAGAGTTTTTCAAGCCGATAAATTTCCCTCACCGGCTCTCGTAACGATTCGCTAAACAGTATTTCATTGTAACACTTTGGGCATGTTTAATACCTACTAGCCCACTGCGTGCACAACAGGTGTGCTTATTTTTATCGTATTCTTCAATTCTTGAATAAGTGAAATGACCACTCGTGATGATATATTACAGTCTTCATTCGCGAATTTATTTCCTTGCTCGATACAAATGATATTTATCATTGGACATATATGCAGAAAGTAGCCAGTCCACAAAAAATAAAAAAAATAAGATATGATATAGATCAGATGCGAGAAGGTTTTATCTACGTTCTGCTGAAAATAGCCAAGCCGCAAAAAATATTCTTGAAATAAAATACATTTTTACATTTTACATACATTTTTAATACCATGTTGTTGCTAAAGTGCTATTATCTCAGTTCGACATTATTGTGGACTGGCTACATTCTGCATAACTACGTTCAAATGCATTTTGAATTTCACTGTTACGATCAGTGACGTCCCGTGGGAGTAGGCAGATTGAGCGTCGCTTGGGGGCGGCAGTTATCCGAAGGGCGGCAATTCGAGGATAATCATTAGGTACCTTTCCATTAAAAAATTTAACTCACTTGTAGAAAACAAAATGTATTAATTATGTAAGTAGCTACTATAAAAGTTTTAATAAGACTTTTTTTTGTCGGGTTCGAGATGTCTAGTTTACTTCCGTTGTCATTGGACGTCACACGTCGTTAAAGTTATGTGACTGTACGATACAATTTTTAATTGTGTATCAATACTCGACGTCTCCATAATTCAAATGGATGTATTAAAATATACAATAAAACACTTAACATACACATTAATTTTACCGCGTACACAATTTGGAAAATGCTACCGTACAGCGTCACACCTCCTTTATCATTGGCGATAGGTAGGGGGTCCCGCCAAATATCCTAGCCCGAGGGCCCGCTTCACAATGTGGGGGCCATGGGCCTCTAGACTCATAATGATCTTGCAGCATCACCGTTATATCTATTATACCAAGATTCGATGCTTTCCACATTCGTAAAACCTACACTGGACAACCAAAATACCATCACAATACAAGATAAACGATTGAAAAGAATCTTGACCGCGAAAATGTCGCGCAATGGCCACATGGTTCTCAATGACTTACCTGACTTTCCAAAAAAGGAGCAATATGACAGCTTACAAACAGTTGATAAATAGTCTTATGTCAAAATATTACAATAGCGCCCAATATGTAATGATGTATATAAAAAACAGTATAATTACAAGATAAAAAGAACTTTTGATATACAACGTTTTTAAATTTTCTGTTGAATTATGTTCAAATTTGTACTTGATAATATGAAGTAAATAAAAAAAACAAACAAATATAGAATACTGAAATATCATTTTGACATATAATTTTGACTTCCATAGTAACGCACGTATATATTAATAATTTAGTTGCTAGGACCACCACCTTAGCAACCAATAGTCTTTTACTTTTTACGGATTTCTTCCGAAATAACTTTCCACACAAAACAGAATTAACTGAAACTAAAATCAATTCTGCTTAAAGATGGCTAAAAGTATTAAAAGAATGCATTGGCATCGTGTTCTGATATATTCTAAAAGTTTCAAATGTCTAGCTAGTTGGGAAGTTAGTTAAAAATCGATTGCAAGATTTGTACTGGACAAACAACCACCGGACAAACAAGAATAGGAGCTAATAAAAACGTTGTGATAAATAGATATGTAACTCTTGCATCAATCATAAATCGTTGGTCAGAGATGATTATTGCTCTAATTTTCACTAGAAATAATGCTGTATCCGTAGCACTTTTTATTTCAGGGATTATGTATTACATATATTTAATCTGTCTTCTCTTCGAGCATATTTCTCACACATGCCAGTATTAAAATGGCTTTAGCAGACGTTTGCACATAATAATAAAGGTGCGTTAGTTAACACGAATGTTAACATCGCTAACACGGTGACCCGCTTTTCAAATAGGCCACGCGAGCTGACGAGCCATACAGCCGGGCTCTTGTGTTTGTTAAGTTGGTAATTCTAGCTTGATTAACGAATACCACTGCATCCAATGCAATACAGGGACTATGCAACGCGCCTAGATGGGATATAGTGCACTAATTAATTCAACCAAGGTGCATCCTCCTATCAGGGCTGCGCCTGCGTGCAGCGCGTGCGGCCAATTATAGGGGTGTCCGACACTAGAAAATGCAATACGCATCACAGGATTTTGTTGATTATTGCTCAAACTACTAATTCAGAATATTGTAATTCAAATCGCAAGTAAAGTTGGATAGCTATATAGATTCTAGTATGTATGATGGTGTAATATATTTTGAGCACTATAATAATAATTATTCCACTAGCAAATAAATCTTATTACTGTTTACAGAGACATGTCAGATAAAGACTCAAATAAAATTAATTAAGCTAGGTTGTACTACATTTACACATAACACAGTTAACCATATTTTCTACTAAAATATCTAAAAATATTGACACGTACTTCCGATTTTGCTCGAAACACGTAAGTACATAAGTCAAACCAATATTTACCAGTTTCATGTTTAGCTTCACTAAATCTTCAATCTATATGTCTTCTAATTTACTCTAACGCATATTGTGGAGATTATATGCGTGCTGAATGCTTTCTCAATCGCACTTATTGTTAGTTTTTGTTCACGTATACATGATGGAAGAAATCCAAACACCCAAGAGGCTTCTCTTCAATAAACTAGAATTACAGACGGCAGACCTAAACTTTAGTTGAACTGTGTAGGAAGATGAAACACAGCATCCATGAGAGGCTGTAGAGGGATATTGCGGCACAGAAGGTAAATGGAGACGTTTCCTGAACATGACCCACACTGCATTGTTGTGTCAAAACATAATGAATGAATACATAATAATAATAATAATAAAACAAATTAGACACAGGTAGAAAGGAAGGTAGGTATCTAATAATTTGTCATCAAGATAGTTAGATAGCTTTATCAAGAAATAGTAAAGACTCAAATGATGTTCAATGGATACTTATTCACTTTTACAGTGAAATTTTAATAAATATCGATAAAGCCCCTTGCTACTGAACACTTTGTCACTAATTTTGAATTGCATTGAGTAAAATTCATATTGTAGGCCCATCTCTACTTACCTGACTATTTTTTGTAACCCAGTCGTTAATTGAATTGCTTTATACGTTAACTCAAACAGAATAGAAAGATAACCAATTTGTACAATACATAATATGCTAATTGTCACCTTCGAATATAAATGTAAAGCAGACCGATGCAATTATGGGCTGCATTCACCATCCGGTCGTGCTATAACTTCTACACTTTCGGATAAATTAAATTATAACGGGCGCTAAGTGGTTGATATTAATGAATACAATACAGCCGCATTCCTTTGATAATGCAGCTAATTGGCGAGAAATTAATTAAAACATTTTCTTCATACTTATTTTTCTTATAAGTATAATTGACGGCTTTGATATATAGCCTTAATTTACGCTGTCAACAATTTATGCTAGTCGTGTGATGTTCAGTGAATGACTAACAACTAATTCTAAAAAAATAATGTGTAGATATGTGTCTGACGGAACCAATAGAGGTGTGTATATTTATGATCAAAAGTATTATGTATGTAACAAAATTAAAAATATGGTATGAAGATAACAAAAAAACATAATATTATGTTACTTGCAAGCAACACCAAAATTCAAATCTCCGCAATAATTATGTCAGCTTGGTGCAGTAGCGAAGGGTGGAGGTAGGGTGTAAAGATCCGCCATAAATAGTACACATTAAACTTTGTTAGTCATACGTATTTGTTTTTATTAATCTAAGACTACAATTTACAGATGGTGTTGGTTAGTTTTTAAAAATCAATTAAAACCTGCCTTAACCAAACCATAATTGTTGTGGTATATTTAAGTCTATACGACGAACTTATGCACACTTTTTTGTTCATGGGTACTTATTTGTTTGGATTAAGAATACATATTACTAACACATATTGTTGGTTCATTTTTAAATTTATTGAGCCCTGCCTAAACCAAACTGTAATAGATAAAAAAATATTATTCTATCTATAAAATATCAAAAGTTGTGTGTGATTTAATTGCATAATTTTAGATATGCTATAGATGGACGAGTATTTTTTGACTATTATCTATTACGGCTTGTTTTCGCAGGGTTTAATTGAATTTTAAAAACTAACTAACACTATCTGTAGTCTTATTTCAATGAAAAAAATACGTATAACTGACAAAGTTTAGTGTGCACTATTTATGGCGGATCTTAACAGCTTACCTCCACCCTTCGCCACTGGCTTGGTGCTTATACAACAAAACAAATACGAAAATATGACGAATTAAAAAAAGACTGTAATAATATTTAGATAGCGAGGTATCAGGGCATCATACGTTGTATAAATTCAGTATAGAACTAACTAGGTAGGGATGAAACGATATAGTAACACGTTGCTATCAATCTTAAGTAAGAGGTTTTTTCACGAGATGTTCATTGTAAAAAAATACATAATTTAACCTTTAAAAGATGTCTATATTTCTAACAATAGCGCCTTTGCTGCCTATGAAAATACTGTGAGAAAGATCTTCTTCACAACAATATACACTACGTAGGAAAAACTGTCAGAATGAAAAATAACAACCTACATCATGGTTTATGTTATTCAAAGCGCGAGGACCTTGGCTCCATAGAAATCACGCCTAAAACCTTGATAGTTGATGAAATTCTATATGGTAGCTCTACCTACCTATGGCCCTTTTATACGGAACTCATTTTAACCTAACTGGTTTCTAAAATAGGTATTTCATTGCATAATGACCATGAAAGGTAGGTACTCACTCGAGAGGCGTCTAGATGAAAAAATAATTCAATTTAAAATTTAGACAGGTGTTATTAATAATATTAAACACTTAAGGTTTAATATGACGAAATTTTTACGGTAATTATTTATCTTTGAGATATTATATTGCATACATTGTTCATTTAAAAGGCAAAATACCTAGACTTAATTTTATAGTGTGAATAAATGTACTATTTGATCGAGCTACGAGATCCAAACCTGTGACCAACAGAGTTACAAACAAGACTATATTATTTAATAAACAAGTTTATATACAAATGGCAATACTAAACTTAATGAGTGAAAGGTAAACAAATATGCTGAACAGATTCATATGATAAAAATGCGAAAACCAGTCGTTATGGACCCATAGCAGCTACAAGGGTGTCAATAAAACAAGTAGGAAAAACACTCATCACAGATTTGCACTAATAGTAAAAAAAGTCGCCTGCGGGGCAATTTTACTACATAAGAATATTATCATTAAAAAATATATGGTTGTTCAAATGCAATTTTAGACTAACAACTCCATAATTCAAGTGGATTTATTTTATTCAAGAATACCAAAAGTCATTAAAAAATGCACTGAATACCCATCATTTTCCTCGACTGCTTTTAACCTTGGCAATAGGTGAGGGGCCCGCCAATGATCCTGGCCCGCTTCAGGATGTGGGGGTGATGCATAATCCAATTCCAATTTTGGTTAAATTACCATTTAGTTAGGCCATTAAATACAAAAAATGTAAAGCCCCTTGATGTCCTTAAAAATCAACAATATTGAATGCGCATTTCGTCTACATTGCCTACTTTTTCATTATGATAAAGACGTAAATATTGAAAATAACAGACTTTATTTTTAACACGTGTTAAATATACTTGAAATCGTACCTACTCACAGCCACACCCAGAAAGAAACCTTATTTTTGTGTTCCCTACTAACAACCATTAATTAGGCGGCTCTTGTGATGCAGTGCGTAAGGCGCTGGCCTTACATCCGGGAACTCTGGGTTCGAACCGGTGAGTGGACAAACACCGTTTCCATGAATAAACAAAACATGAAGAAACAGAATGGTGACAAAACAGAACAGCGATAAAAAAGGAAAAATATAACATTTAATATTGAAATTGTCGTATCTTTATTATGTTGCATAGATTTTTAATAACAAAGGTTTTCAATACGCCGTAAAAATCAAATTGTATTATTTCTGCATTCCTAGAAAACAATTAAACGGGACTTAACTCTGTGTTTCCGGCAAGTTAGGTTAGGTATATCTCGTCTTAATCAATCTAATATGTTCAAAATGCTTGGGTGACTAGGTACAACGAAATAATGAGTTAATAATTCTGTGGAGTTGTGCATGATTATCAAAATCAAGCAGATAAATTGACGTTTTTACGCCGAATGGCTAACATGCAGTGATTATAATTAATATACATACATTAAATATTTCGTTTATATACTTATTAAGTTTTATAAGTATTTAATTTAATAAATACATACGAAAAAAATGAAAGCTTTATTTGTCCCCTGGCTGTTCTGTTTTCTCACTGTTCTGTTTTGTCCGTTATTGAGTGGAGTGAACCTTAGACTATAGGAGTGAACTTCTTGTGATTGTTCAAATCACTACCTACAACCACCTTGTACGAAAAAAGCAAGGGCATGGTTAAAAAAACAACCATTAATGTACGAGGAAGTTCCCTCCACTCAATTACTTGACAATTTATATTATTATTGTATTAGGCGCACATAAATGCACAAGCAGATATGAGTAAAATAATATGAATTTAGTTTCTGCGGTTTGAATGATATTTCAAAATGATACCTACTACCAGGAAAACATGATAATAATATTATTATGAATACACTGTTTTCATATTACTATTTGGTATTAGGAGAACATAATACGAAAAGGATAGATATTACATAATATTGTTACTGTTTGTTCGCAAGGAATAAAATAAATTATCCTGGAAATGCACCATACGTAGATTTAACAAAGTATCCGGAGCACATACAATATCGGTAATATTGCCATATAAAAATCCAGTTTAACATTGAACACGATATTTCTATTCTATTAGGAGCACATAAATGCTAGAAGAATGTGAGATTTTACTTTCCTCGAGTCATTTCGTGGAAATGCTCCATAGAAAAACATCGACAAAGTATTAGGCGCACATAAAAGAAAATCGCGGTGAATTAGTCCCCCGATTCCAATTCGGTTGGTCACCGAGCATAGGGCCGCATAGTAACCGAGTACTCTCAGAACTGTTACAAGGACGCTATGACACAATTTTCTATTACGCTGACTAGTTTCGAAATAGTATACGTATCAGGCCATTGTGGCCTTTATGCTCATTATCGTTATGGTTTATGTTTAATTCGCTAAATGGTTTGGTTATATACATATTATGCATTTTCCCCGTGCCAGTTGAGTGCGCCCTATGATGCATTTTGTTCACAAAACGACAGACAATAATTGCCTTATTTTACCTAATGCACCCACAAGCTTTTTTGTGTTTCACACAGTTATTATACAAAACGAAAGGAAAATGCATTTTGTCAAGGTAAATCATGATTTAAATAATAGGTATGTGTAATATTGTTGACAAAGGTATACATTACAAATAATATATGTACTTAAATAATAAAATATATATTATGCATTAAAAAATTGAAATTTTACGAAGATTTAAAAAAAAATTGACTCTACAATCCGACGTGAATCCCATCAATCGAAATGGATGTTAGCCAATCGCTCAACCTATTAGAATCATGGCAGCCCCAAAAACAACGTGGCGGCTCGCGTTCTGGTTTGAAGTCTGTTGCATTCTTTACATAATCTACGTACGCATATATCGGTGTTTTACGTGCTAATTAATCTTAAAAATAATCGTTAATTTATTGCTTTGGCTGGCTACATAAATATTTTTTTAAATAAGGTATTTATAGCTTAATTTTATATATGTCTGCTTTGATAAGGCAATATAAAATGTAAAATTAAATTCGAATTTAATCATACACTGTCCAATTTTATAAATTTAAACAAGTGTTTTTAATTGACAAATTGGGTTAATTTGAAATTATAGTGGAATGTCATAATAGAGGACTGAAATTATCTTTATGTTAACTTGCAAGGCGAAGGCACTTGTTGCTAACATAATCAGTAGAAGTCCTTTTTGCTTCAATTTTATACGTCCTTCCATATATATGGCTCATAGCGCCTGTACACGTGAATGGATTTAACGACACCAAAAATGTATACCTATTTTAAACTATCACGATAATAACTGTTAACACATAAAAGTGCTGACCGTCTCCCCAATCTCACTCTTCAAGCGCAAGCGAGACGCGATATTTTCATTGTATGGTGTTATTGACAGGTTCATAGATAATTGGTAAACGTCAAAATGTTCTGTGCGGTATAGTTCGTATTTCCTTCGGCAAGTTCGCCACCATCGAACTACTGCGCATGCGCATATATATACCATGCAAGTACCAATAATCATTGCGTGAATAATCAGACGCTTCTAAACTTTTTTGATCCATGCACCTTGCAACTTTGCAACGTGCATTTTCTTGTTATGGCCGCGATAATACTTACTGTCAGCAGTAAACTTATGCACGTGTAAATAGGGTTAGTTTTTTTAAGCATATTTAGATAACAATCAATGATTAGGTTAACATTAAGAATAATTGTTTGCCAAATTTTATTTCAAACATAATTCTATGAAGGTCAATAGCATACGACAGTTTTTGTGTGAAATTTCAATGATTTATGATAATATTATGTAAAATAGATAATAAATGATCAATAAAATGTTAATTAATTCTGTTAAATAAAAATTTCGCTATACTCCCATCGTAACACATCATAATTGGTCAATCAATCAATATTTTAATATGAAATTTGACCCGCATTTGTTTTTTTAATCAATGTTCTTAATAATTATTATGCATGTAGGTTCAAATTTGTGTCAATTGCATCATGGAAGCGCTTAGTCCGTATAAATATTCATTATGAAACATATCGCCCCCAATACACGAATAAATTTAATAAACGATGCAGTATTTGTGAGCAGAAAAAAAAAACTACACAAATTTGACGAACGAAGCTTGACGTAATAATTTGCAACGTCACGTTGCTTGTTTTAGTTGCACATAGCAGCAGTAAAGTTGCATTTTATCGCATTACTTACTTGCATGGTAACATCGCGGGCTTGGTGTTTTTTTTAGCAAGGACAAATCATATATTATAGATACGTTATACATATTTCAATTCAAATATACACACCTACTACATACTTACATATACTTGAATAAACACAATGGAATAAAGCCTAGTTTCCGTTTTAATATATTGTTGGCATAGCTATAATAAAAAAAAAATACATTCAGTCAAATCGATAATTTGATAATATAGTAACCAGTGATGCTCTCTCTTCCTGTTTGGAGTACCGGATCGCCTACAAATTTTAGTAGAATGTATTATCACCACATTGCACTGTAAAGGAAGTAGGCGAAAAGGCTTTTTGAGCGGGGCAAAAAAATGTTAACGGCAATACGTTGTAGATTATGGTGACATATAAATTGTACGTAACACATTTCACCGTAGCACAGTTCGCCGTGAGTTTTCTAGAGTGCGAAAAGTTTAAGTTGATGTGCGGTGGCTTGAAGAACTAAAATCCCCTCCTCTCGCGTTTCAGTATTCATTCCCCTCACCATGAAAGCATTCAACGTGTCTAAGTGCGCGATATCAGTCATTTAGATGTGTTGATAATAGCAAAAGTTTTGAAAAGTGACAGCAGGAAGATTATAAATCATCTTATATCCAGCTGTGAAGAAGAAAACGATAAAATAAACTCATTCGGCTCTTCAACGACGTTATCGAAAGAGTTGCCACGATGACATCTACAAAACACACTTGAAATTTTAATGTTGCCATATAAAATTTATCCTAAGTTTTTTGGAAAAAAAAATGTAAGTATATCATTGTATTTGAAATTTACAAAAATATATACATATTTAAGGAAGTGGGAAATAATATCTTTCAATCCTGGCAATACTCTCACAATACTTCAAAACCGAAAACAATACGAGTGCTACCGCCAGGCCTGGCGTTAAACTTTTCGGTCTATATCTGAGAGAGATGACCTGTGAGAGATACCTACTTATACGGTCTTCATTTTTACTAGATTCAATGTTCATAGCCAATTATGGCGAAATTCATGAATTCAAGAATGAAAACCTAACCTAACCTAACAAGTTATCTAGTATATCGGCTATTTTCAAAATTTGTTTGCATCCTGGCTTCCTGTAAATCGACAAGAATCGTGTTTTCTTTACACATAAAGTTTATGCCAGTACTAGGTATAAAGACCGAAAAGGGTTGGACGATCTTTAATATACAACATGTCATAGTGAAGTCTGTGAAATGCATACATACACATTTCCGGACACAGTAGATTATAATAGCTTATCCTTTTATATTATAGATTAGATTAGATACTAGGACAGTATGAAGTTAGGTAAAATTTTAAGAAATGAAGTCACAATCACAAATCTCACATAACTTATGTATCATATTATGTTACTAGGCTACATTAAAATTGGTTCTTATCTATTTAGTGGAGCCAGCGGCTAACAAATTTTGAAAATAACCGGTATACTGGATTATTTGTAAGATTTAAGTTATGTTAGAGGTTGGGTTATCATCTATTCAGTGGAGCCAGCGGCTAACAAATTTTAAGACGATACATCAGTGAAACGGCAAATAATTTTCAACTATAGGCGCGACGAAATTTTGGACTCGCTGGCATTCGGAGAGAGAACGTCGAGCTGGGAACACGTCAATTTGTTTCGTGATGGTGACGGGGGTATTAATTCTTAAATCGTGTAAAGATGACTAAAAACGTTACACATTTACTTGAAAAAGAAAACATGTCAATAAATATATTATTTTTGTTACTAATAGAACAATAAACAGAACATTAAATGGACGCATGTTGGATTTATATGACAAATTATATTTCGTTTGGCATGCGTCATTTGCACCCGCGACCCGTAATCCACGCATCGCCTAGCCACGATCTTTTAAGACCGTGCCTCAACTGAGGTATAGCCTTAAGTTATGTTAGGGGTTTATCATTCTTGAATAATTCATGAATTTTGACGAAATCGGCTATGAAAATCACCGCTGTTCCCGCCTGGCTTTCAGTAAACAGACATGTGCGTACCTTAAAATTGTCAGCAGTTTTGTCATTTAGTTTATTTTTAACAGTTAAGCAGACACCATCTCGTATTTTTTGTAAATAATGCCGTTTGACTTAACGCTGTGAAATTATTTTTTTTCTTTGCATCCCCTCAATTATTGGATAATAATATATCTAACTGGTATTAATTTATTTACCACTACACCACTGGTAGGTATATATCGTTAAACTGTAGCCAGCGAAAGATCGCGAGTATATTTCGAGGATGGGTTTGAAGCCGAAACAGCAGTCATTTAAAAAAGTTCTACAATTAACAAAAACTGTGTTTCATAACCACTATAATAATAATGAAGATCTACCACATAAATGTCATTCTAATTAGGTAACGAGAAAGATATATTAAATTTCCACTTCATAAACAAGCTCTCTTTTTCTTCCACTTCTTCTAATGTAGCTATTACAAATAAATTTATTAATTAATTTAGTTTTACGTAATGTTGTATTTAGTCTTTTCATCTTGACTGTCACTCGCTAATTTTATTGTACTCTGCCCTTCTAATGAAGAAAGCAGTAACTGACTCTCACACACTTTCGAGATAATTGACATAATGTGGTTTTTTTTCCAACTTTAGTACTGTGAATTAATAAAAAACGGTGATAATTTTTATTAGTAGGATGTTAAAATACAAATAAAGTAATAATAAACAAGCAGTAACTGCAATAAATAGGTGCAATTACTGGCTTTTAGCTAAGAATTTGTATTATTTTAGCAGATGTCCATTTTTTCACTAAGGATTTTAACGGTATGTTAGTGATAATTCTGATTTTAAAGTGAACAGAATATATAACGGATGTCATTCATAACTCAATTTCACAAATTTTGCGAGTTACTGCCTTCTTCCTTGGAAGGGCAGTAACTGTCTTCGTACACTTTTTAGTTACCTACAAAAACGTTTAGTGGTAAGTAAATCACTCACCACACAAACACTAGAATAATCTGAACAGGGCTTTATTAAATAGTAAAAGATCATTTCAACATTGCGTACGAATTTTATGATCAATAAAACCGTTAAACTATACATGCTTGAATCGGCAATTAAATAGATAATAAAAATCAAATTCATTGCGTAATAAAGAAATCATTGATTATGCAGTGCTATGTGTAGATGTAACTATATAAATAATCAACCTGTTATATGTAATAGTGCTATTGTATTTGTTGTACAGAAATCATAATCTAATTCCTGCGCACTAGAATAAATCGCATCAGCGCATGTAATGCTAAATTGCTTCACTCTACTGTTATGAAAAAAACTAACACACATTTCGAAATAAATTAGTTTTTAAATGGGGTATCACATCCCAAGATGAAATAAACACTGGCATTCTTAAAAGTGCATTATTTCTGCAAGGCTCTATGCATCTAATACTAAACACTGTCTATTAAAATGCATTGCCAAATTTAATATTACATAGTTTTTTCTGTTAGTGCAGAAGGCTGTATTAGTTCAATGATTATTCCTTATGTCAAGTAGATACAAAACCACAGTCGTATTTACGACTATAAAGACGAAATAAGAAATTACTTTTATTTAACAAATAATTCATAAGATTTATGAATGTAACATTCTTTATTGAACATGCGCAATTAGTTATGACACACATAGCTTATCGGTCATGCACATCGGCGCGAATACCGCTGAGCGTCGTATTTTTACAACGTTTTTCTTAGCTCGTATTCTTATTTGTCCGGTGGTTCTTTGTGCGGTACAAATCTTGCAATCGATTTTTAACTAACTTCCCGACTAGCTAGACATTTGAAACTTTTAGAATATATCAAAACAAGATGCCAATGCATTTTGTTAATACTTTTAGCTATCTGTAAGTAGAATTGAATTCATTTTCAGTTAATTCTGTTTTCCATGAAAAGTTATTTCGACACCATTATCGGTTGTTGCTAGGGGTCTGGGGTCCTAGCAACTAAATTATTATTATATACGTGCGTTACTATGGAAATCAATATGACATGTCAAGTACAATTTTTTTTATCGTTTAAGCTAGTCAAGTCCAAGTTTATATGGTTCAACAGAAAATTTAAAAACGTTGTAAGTATATAAAAAGTTCTTTTTAACTTGTAATTATTTTTAAATGATTTTTAAAAGGTGTTTTCAAATTATATGTAATATTTACGTTTTATACATTTGCACTATCTACTAAGTGCATTTCAAGTAAATAATACAGGTGTTTATAATTTATTTATTTATTTCTTTTTAGTTTTGAGTTCACAATTTTTTATCGACAGATGGCGTTGTCATATTTTTCGAAAAAATCGTGTTGGGGTAGGAAATCTTATCTTGAACAAGTACATTAATTATTAGATACTTACTACTTATAGGTAAGAGCTACCACGTGCGTTATTGCAACTCATATGCCTACATACAGTGGCAGTTATATTAATAGATTGTTAGGAGGAAGACCCGTTAGCCTTTCATCCAATCCATTGGGTTCGTCATTAGCATGCACCCAGTTTTGCCAGATGTGGTAACGACAAGACTCGAAGGACAGAATTGGAGTATAGGTATATGATGGTAGGGATTGTGATACCTGCCAATATTGACAAATTGTGTGGATACAACTTTGTAATACATACATTACAAGTACGAAGAAAATAATCGACTTACTTGAAAATTGGCAATGGCATGTCGATGCTGTGTGTAACCTTGCGTCTGTCTCCAGCCATATCTGCCAAACGAGCGAAATCTGTATCCTGATCAGCGAGACGAGGAGACTTTCTGGACTCCAAGAGGCGCACTTCTTCCAAACGCTTGCGAAGTTCGATAGGATTCTGCAAAGAGAAAAATTTTAAAAATTAGAGAGGTAATTAAATTCCATAGGTATTCTTATAACAGTGCTTTTGAGGATGAATTATTTAACCTGGTGGTGTTCCTCAAAGGTCGCACATTGGTCCGCAGAAATATCAGTGTTTATTACTGGAAATAATAGTGCGTTCCAATTTCGAATTTCTTTGGGGTCGTCCATAATGCCGTGTCCACACTGGCAACCTGATTAAATTTTACGATAATTATCATAATTATCGTAAAATCTAACGAGGTTTCCAGTGTGGACCCGGCATAATATATGACGTTATCCGAAAGGGGCGGAGGGGTTCTGACATAATCGGATGATTTGTGATTAAGGTGATAGGAGAGGAGGTAAAAATATGGTCACAGAACCATTAAAATATTAAGAAGTTTTTTTCTTAAAATAATATCTTATTTTGCGAGAATATTATATCTAATGAAATTAATAATTTTGTCTTTTAACGAATGTGGGGGAGTCAAATACGTGATTTAATTTAGACAGGAATCAAACGATTTTGTGACGAAGTTTTATGATGAAAACAAGGGGTTCAAAATACAAAAAATGACCCTTTGGAGTGCACATCTTTAACCTGTAAACGACGCCATCTTAGATAGACCAGTGATTCTTAATAATGGCGTTGGTGAATTTTATTATTATCGTATTGTTGACCCACCCTTGACCCGTGCGACGAGGCGAGCAATGTGTCCGAACATACCAACGCATGCACGCACCTCATAGATTCAGTCTAACAGAATGAGTCCGGTAACGATTCGCAAAATATATTAACATTCAATGTAAAATTAAGGGTTTATTTAATATTAATTTTATTCATACTTTTCATAATATTTTAACAAATTTTTAGTAAATTGATTGTCCAAGATTTGCCATAGTATATGGTAGTGGCGAAGAATACTTGCTGTAAGAAGGTAGGTTATGAAAAAAGTGGTGGGACGATCATATTTACGGGTCTTCAAGTTAAGTGTGTTTCATCTTCAGTATTTTAATGTCAATATAGATGATCCTCCTACTTGTCCAGCTGTGGGTCGGACCTATGGGTTGCGAGTGGTTGCGACAAGACTTCATTGACGGCTGCTCTGACAACCAGCCCACGCACATAAAAATGTGAACGATAGAGAGTTATACAAAAAGAAGTAGATACGAAAAACAATCATTATAGACGTCGTATAGTCGTCGGTAGATTATTATAAAATCATTATTTTATTTATTTTAAAATATACTGCTTTATTTTTTCGGTGGGTACGCCAAAGGCTTCTTATAAAACGCCTGCTTTATCGATACAATTTGGAGTGTAATTTGTGACGTCACCGCCGCGTTTGTTTAAATTTTGTACGCGTGTATAAAGCAGCTTATAATTGGGAGATTTCACTGCCTTATTTAAATAGACACAAAACTAAATATAATTTTTTTTATCACTAAATAACCTTTTAGTTTTGATATTCTCATAATTTATTTACTTACAAGTCTGCTATGGGGTCGTCGAAACGTTAATAAATTAACATACAATACAATCACATATAGTGGAATAATTTAACTTTGAACATGCGCAGATTGCGATTTCTTCCAGTGCGCACGAATTACACAGAGAGAATTTAATTATTGCTATTTCCGACTGCTCTTACATAAAACATAATGCATAGTTTTCTCTCGCTCATCGTCGGTCCAATTATGTTATATTTTTTGTCAAAACTATCGAATATCGCGGTTATGTGGTATTTTTATAGTAAGGAGTTTTAGCCACTGATACAAGGAGTTGAATTCGTGATCGACCGGAATGCTTATATGAAACGGTATATAATTGTAAAGGCACGCACACATAGTGGTTCTATTTTACCTCACCTTTATTATTATTTAACAAGGTCAATTATCGGCACGAAATTAAGTGAAATAATACAATATAGCATAGTCATAGAGTGTGTAACCTAACATAAACATGTAATAAAAAATACTATAAAGGTTTGGGGTGTTTTGGACAAAAATATATATATACTCGGGTGTGGGCGTAACATTATAAAATCGCCAATGTTGCCGTGCTTTCTTCTGCTATAAAAAGCATGATCAACTTCACATAGGATCAGTAAGCTGCCGCTACGGGAAGTGTGTATTGTCGTTTTTCTTGGTGTTTAAATGTTATCAGACTGATACGCCCATCCCGTACCATATTTTGAACCTTTAAACTAACAACAATGAGGTTACCTCACGTTGAACTGCACTGCATCGACACCTGCATGGCTCAATGAACGTTTTTATCATCTTCTACATGCCAACGCTTTTCGACTGTCATGTCAAAATTACGTTTTTTTGTTTTTAGCGGTTGCACTATGTATTTTCTATAAGAATGTTGTCTATTATCTATGGTCTGCAGGTTGGGTTCTGTTCAAAATATTAACTATGGATGTCATGTCGGAAGTCATTTTAACGTACGCACACGTAGAAACTGTTAAAATTAATTGAAATTATCATGGAAAATTAATAATAATTCAAATTACTAATACATTATAGTTGGCACTCTTCATCAGTGTCATTCTTCAGTGAATTTACGGAGATTGTGCTCGTTCAAAATATTTTGCAAAATGACGAAACCATAGACTAAATTTATCGCCGCGACGGCGTGACAGTAGGCGACATGCACCTCAATTTGATTCGCGCTTTAAATTCGTCACACTTGGAATGTTCTATATTCAAAAAATGTCTTTATTTTTATCAGGATTATTTATCTCAGAATCAAATATCTCTTCGCACACCATGCTACCCGTATACGTTATATTTTGTGAAGAATATTTAGTCTCATATTTCATTTCTCAGTCGAGTTGTAAAAATTAAAATTAAAAAATCAATTTTTTACTTCTTTTATAATAACCTTCCCATTTATCAAACTTCCGGGCCGGGCTAATTTCTCAAATGGCAATAAATAATTTGACGTAAATTCGAGGTTGTTTTCCTTCCCTTGCGATGGAAATAAAACTGACCCTTTGTCACGCCAACACTTCATAATAGGTGCAAGGGAAAACTTTCGGAAACAAAACGCGAAAAACTAACACAAGTTTCATAATACCCTGAAAGGTTTTGTTAACATGCGGTTTGTTGACACGCAACCAACGTACTTCTAGTTCAATTCAGGTAAAGCGAACCGTAAAATGGTATTAATGAAAATAATCTAATCATATGCTCACTGAATGTCATGTAACTAAAAATCAATCGTCTTAGTAGTTGAACTATTGCGTATTTTTAAATATAGGGTTAATTCTATACCTTTATAAAAATCTAAGGTAAATACCTAGGTGGCTGACACATTATATTCTACTACGGCGATGTTTGCAGTGTTGCCAACTGTCATTCGGGAAAATATGCTAGATAGTGTAATAAAACAAACTAGATGTAAAAAATTGTCATAATTTTATTATAACCATTGTTTTTACAAGAACTTGAAAGAGAATTTAGTATTTTACAACTAATGTTATAAAAATTAAAAATGAATCCAAGTGAGAAATATTACTGATCTTTTGATTTATCTGTCTGCAACACAGCACATTGTCTGCGCATTGAACGAATCGACAAGAATTTTGACAGGCGGAACTGCCGGTATTTGTTTCCCGCGCATTTATTCTATACACAAGACTGGTTTCGGCACTTATTGTAACAATTACAATAAGTTAGTTGTAATTGTGATAAGTGCTATGTTTAAACAGCACCTCTCGTGGTTGTGATAAATTTTAGAGTGAGCTAGACAGTTTTGACAGTTCAGATGGCTAACTTATTGTAATTGTTATATAATAAGTGTTAATATTTCGATACTTTCCAACCCTAGTTAGCTGCCGTAAAGGCCGAAAGCAGTATTGTGTATAGAATAGATGCGCTGTAAGATATTATAGGGTACAAAAGACCAGCACGTTGATTTTTAAGCAAATGTGGTATAATATTTTAGCTTTATTATGAAATATTTGCGGTGCCGAAAAACACTAGATTTAACGCCATATGCCAGATGTGAATTTTGCAAGCTAGATGCCTATTAAAAAATGCTAAATATGGTATGATAATCGCTACTTTAGCAACGCGGGATGATTGTCCAAACAAACATATTTTGAATAAAAAATAGAAATTTAAGAAAAAAAAGGACCTCTAGTTAGACTGATTAAATTAACTACATAAAAGTGACTTCGCATAGGATGGTCATTTAACGAAAACTTCCCATTTTGACACCATTTAAAATTAAGAGCGTACATAAGTGAAACGGCAAATAATTTTCAACAGTATGTGGAACGAAATTTCGCAGTCGTCGCCAATCGGAAACTGAAAGTCGAGGTGTGAGCACGTCAATTTGTTTTGTGATCGCGTCGGAGGAATATATTCTTAAATCGTGTAAATATGACTAAAAAACGTTCCGCATGTACTTGAAAAAGAAAACATGTCAATGAATATACTATTATTATTACGAATATAATAATAAACATAACATTAAAAGTAGGTACGCATGTTGAATTTTTATGACAAATTATATTTCGTTCGGCTCGCGTCATTTGCACAATTCGCACCAACGCCTAGTCACGATCTTTTTAGACCATGCCTCAGCTGAAGTGCCTTAACAATGTACACGACCTAAATATCCTGGAAATAAAATACATATTCTGCGGTCAGTTGCA
This sequence comes from Rhyacophila brunnea, assembly GCF_057557595.1. NCBI lineage: Eukaryota > Metazoa > Arthropoda > Insecta > Trichoptera > Rhyacophilidae > Rhyacophila > Rhyacophila brunnea. The sequence continues at coordinate 7,364,302 of NW_028232904.1, read as the reverse complement.
AGCGTGGTAATTTTTCCATGAAACCTGATTATTTCCAAGGATAAAATATATTATATTATAGATACCTGCTTCTTACGCGTGGTGCTCCAATATATCCTAACCATAGTGAAAATTTCCTATTATTTGCTAACTTAGTCATAATTTAATAATCTTTCATACATATTATATCTTTAGCATTAATAAACACAGTGCGTGGAAAATCGCTCCACCTCCTTTCTACGTATATAAAATGTGCGATAATATGTGTTTATATATATGTAGGTGCACGTACGTATCGAGGGATACCGGATATGACATAACTGTAACCGGAAATTTCGATATACGTCACGTCACGGCATATCACAAAATCAGTGTCGTTCATCAAATACAGGATTGGTAATACCTCGGCCCGCATAAGTAGTGCGAATACCAATACACGTATGGCAAGATTAGTAAAATATATGTGGTATAGATATAATATATTGCCATTCTGGGCAGTGTTGACCTGTGTGTCCCTGATAACTATCTTAGAAATAGAGACCACCAGTTGTTTATTCTCCCAAGGTGCAGAACCAACCTGCCACTGGTAATGCCAATTGGGAGAGTGATAACTATGTTCAACGAAATTGCTTCGGGTGTTGATATATTCCACCTACGTGAGAATGAGTTTAGGTGGATGTTGTTTTATAAAATCTTAAAATAGGGTCTGCTTAGCTCATCCGGTGTACTTCCTTGTACCTATCTAATTCATCTACTGATATATCTCTTTTTTATGTAATACTGTTATATTTATATATCTTTGTTTCTAAATGTCATGTTGTGAACGTCTTAAACTTATAATTTGTAATGTCCACAATATGTTAAAAAAATAAATGAATTGAAATGTTGATTGGCAGTTGTAGGCATAATCTAACATCGTACTAAAATTCAATTGATAACACACGCTAACAAATTCTGTCATTTGTTTCTTATGCAAACTGTGCATAACGCTTACCGAAACGTTATGTTCGAAGAAGAAGAATATAATATAATAGCAGTATTATCTTTTTTGGCCGTTCCCTCATGGGTGAAGAGTGAAGACGATGCTCTCCTAAACTTCCCCTTCCCTAGAGAACCGAGACTACCCAAAACTATCAGTGTTTCCAGATTATCCGATCCACGCCAAACAATATGTCAAAAAAAGTACAGAATGTGTCTCAAACACACTGTCGAGAGCCGACCCCTTGTCTAGAGTCTCTGGATCATGACCCCCACAAGGGGGGGGGGGCTGACAGGGCTCTAGCCTGTCGGCCCGGGCTCAGGTGGGGCCCAGCGTGGCGAGTTAACCAGATAAGTGAGATAAACACATATCATAAATTTGCTCTAATAGTAAAATGGCGCTATTGTCTTTCAATAATATTTTTACACAGTTTCTGTACAATGTTTAATTGTGTATGGATACTAGACAACTCTATAATAATGAAAATGGATGTGAGTATTAAAATATACAAAAAAACACTAAATATAGACATTCATTTTACTTCGTACACCATTTGGAAAACGCTAAGTACTGTAGAGCGTCACACTGCCTTTATCCTTAGAGATAGGTAGGGGGGGCCGCCAAAGATCCTAGCCTGGGGGCCCGCTTCAGGATGTGGGGGCCATGCTCTGGATGATTGACTAGATCGTTGTGTGTTCTGTCCAGGAAATACCACATTTCGAAGGCATCAATTGCCTTCCATTCCCTTACCCTCAGGGCCCATGGCACCGAACAAGCATGTGAAGAACACTGATGTTTGTATAAGCATAATAATGTCGCATGTAATAATCGTCGCAATCGAAATACCATAATATAATGAATGATAAAACGTGTCATCGCATTTTCGCAATCTATGTATGCCATCGTATCCACTAATGGATTTTGGAGTGTACTTACATATTAAAGCATGGTAAAAGATGTCTACAATTTTAAAGTGATCGTAGACTTCAAATGCTTTGGATCCAATATCACGAACTATGAGTCCATCAAAGTCACAAAACGAATCGCCATATTATGTAATACGACTTACTTCTCCCTTCTACTTATTTTAAGGCCCAAAAATGTACACATAATACAGATGTACAATCATAATATATATTTTTTTCATTTTGTTGTCTCATTGCTTTGTTATAAATATGCCATGCTTGTGAATCCCTGACCTAGGCAAAACATCACTGTCAAATTCCCCTTTTGACTAGAAAAAGCACACAGTTTAATAGCGACAATTGAATAAAAATAATTAGCACTTTTATCAAAATGATAATGAATTTCCATGTTAAATTAATTCAGCCATATTTGTGCGGTTAACTTCCATCACTATAGGACACATCCGGCGCAATAATAAATGTTAAATTGCCCTAACCAATAAGACCTGTGATATTTTAACTAAATATTTAAACGAAGCAAGTTTAAACGCTGTTATTACATATTAACACATTTCGTCGCTATAGGTTTCCCGAATATCCGTTTTTGTCGAAATCGACCTTTTAATGCAGAATGTTTTTTGTATCTAATTTGACTAGAACCATCCCTTTCTTTAAATTACTTTGTAATGGTAATGTATACCTACATCATTCATATGCTGTAAAAATAACAATTTAAATATCTCCATGTATTTAAATATAGGATTATGAAATTTGTTTTTTGTCTCCTGAACATTTGGTCTATTCGGGAAACCAATCCAGCGACGATTTGTAAGTCAGATCAATGTCCACATTGTGGCGGCCAGAGGCTACGTCTGGAGTTGGTAAGTCTCGCTGTTCCTACTAGATTTATCATTCTTGCTTTACTTATTACGAATTCCTTATTCTTTGTTTTTGTCGCACGGAAGGCTGTATTCTGGAAGGACCAAAAAATGTCGTTTATTCAACGCGTGCGTGCTACCTGTGAGACATGGCATCTTACTAAGCTTCAAAGTTCTCGGCTTTTAAGCTTTGAGAATCGATGTGTCCGCTGAATCTTAGGGGTACATTGGTACGACCGCGTTACAAACACTCGAGTACATGATGCCGTCAGAGCCTGCCACACTTCGTACCCTTGTGGCACACCTATCCACAGTGACCGGATATCCCTCACCCTGCAGCACTGCAGGTCAGGCAGGTGCGAGAGTTGGCGATGGACCGAGGGAAGTAGCACGAACTAGTAATAATCGGCATATGTGACATAAGGTGAAAGAAGAAGAAGAAGTCGACAATTTGTTAAAATAAATTTTAATATTTAGAGATTAATAAATTACGTATTTTGTATTAGGCGTACATAAATTCGAACGGATGATAATCGTTTGAATTTATCATTCAACCAGTAGCTAAAGGTAAAAAAAACACACCCACATAATTTTACTAATGTACGAATTACATAATATATTATTCTCTCAATGCTGTCATTGGGTTCTACCGCGTATAATAAATATGGCAATTGAATATTATATTAATTTTCAAATCATTTGATTAAGAGTACTTATGTATTTTGGTGTTGTGTTCGACGAATTTGTATCAGGCGCCAATAAATTTGAAATTTGAATTTGAACAAAATCATTTCGTTATCTGTCAGCCAGTAATATCTGACTGACGGAAAGTAATGCGATATAACATTGACCGGTTGGCAATGACAAAACGTATTATTACCATTGAACGCCACGCGAGTGTAACATCATTGACACAGATGCATGTAATTTTTCCCTTGTTTTCTAACGATGACAAATTGCATATATACATGCCCTCGTGTGCGCATGTAGATTTTGCCACTGCTATTACGAAATACACAAACGCGCAAGCTCTGTATACTGCATATCAAACAAAGGGCCTATTATGATTATTATTTAGTAAAATTTAGCATATGCACATTGCACGCCATAGGCATATAGGTATACCTAGTATTTAGTACTATGGAAATGTGAATTAGACCTTTCTAAATATAATATGCATTTGCCAGAATTTCTGCCAGTTCAACGGTTGCATTCAGGCAGTGCTGCATGGCCCCCACAAAGGGGGGGCTGGCGGTTGACAGGGCTCCAGCCTGGGGGCCCGGGTTTAGGAGGGGCCCGGCGTGGTGGATCGACCAGGTAAGAGAGATAAATACATACCACAAGTTTACTTTATCGGTAAAAAAGGCGCCATTTTGCTTAACGAGTATTGACATTAAAAATAAAATGGCAGTGCGATGCCATTTCGTGTGATTTGATCGATTTAATTAAATGATAATTTACGCGTATAAATTGTTTTTAGTCCTGACTAATAATAATGGCTATTTATTCAGTATGGCGAAGGGTCACATGTTACTTGGTTACCACAAAAGGGTTTCGTCCAGTGGCTTTATAATATGATGCTGAGTGTCGACAACTCTTAAATTCAAGTGGATTTATTTATAAATACAAAAATCTTAAAAAATATACGGAATACCTCTAAATTTACCATTAATTTGGGAAACACTAATATAAAACATTATAATGCCCTTAACCTTCGCGATAGGTAGGGGGCCCGTCAAATAATGTGGCAAGGGGGCCCGCTTCAAATGTGGGGGCCATGCAGTGCTGATTTACGAAAGAAACTCATGACATCATACGAAAAAACATAGCAACCATATAATATGAGGTTCATGTACATTTGCACCTGATACTGGGTGTGCGATGGTAGTTACTTACATGTAAATTTTACTACTATATTTAGCCATATAACAGTTTAACGTGAGTTGCTGTACCAATAAAAGATGATGCCATATAGCATTCGATCAAAAAAATACGCATTGTCCGTAGAGCATTGCAGACAGTAATGTTGCAATTTTATTCGATTCAATATGAACATTAATTTGATAGGTTTGACTTGATACTTACGAGCACCTACCAGAATTGTATATAAAAATATACAATATGATTGTATTATTTCTAATTCTACAATCTACATGCTTACTATTTTTTCTGTATTTATCTTGTATTCCGTTGGTTTTTATTGCGTATTTTTAAGTGGTTTATTTAAACATGAATTTTATCTCAAGACTATTCGGCCATCTATTTCCGATACAGCAGCTCAAGGAGAACTGTTCTATGGCTAAATTTCCGGACACGTGGGGTGGATGTTTTGAAAACTATATTGTATAGTGGTTTTGTTAAGTTCTTCCTAAGAAGCTTCTAGGATACTTTGAATCTCGTATCTAGTTTGTTACGCCAATGTATACGTGGCGGGTAGATAAGAGAGCGGGGATCATACATCTTCTAAACACATCTACAGTGAAGATACAACATTACACCTGGATAGGCCATGTGTTACTCCGATTTTAACCCAATACCTGCGTCTTGAATTGCTGTTAAATTTAATTCACATGGCGCTGGTATGACTTGGGAAAATGCGAGACAGGCAAGTGGCAAGAATTCCTGGAATCTCCACGTGGTGTACATATTGTGAACCACGTAAGAAACGGACACGGACAAAGAAGAAGAATCGATTACTTCCTCGCAATAGAACACTTCGTCAAAAGCTTTTTCCATCATGTTCATACGATACATTTAAAGTACATTGTGAAACCAAATTATACAAGACTGTATAATCAAGATTATACAAGACTGTGGTACACCGAAAACTTGACAACAAAATGATCATTCAAAAGTATGCAAGACGCAATGTACCTATAATAATTGAGGTGCTAAAGATTGAATGTACACAAGTACAGCAGTGACCAAGTTGAGTAAAACGACTTCAAATTTAAATGTAATAATTATTGTATTTTCATTTAGGTACCTTCCTAGCAGTGGCGAAGACTCCATACTAGGCGATTATTTAAAGCCTACCTTCTTAAGAAAAATAATTTTTATTTTCATGTTGACGTATTTATATAATAACAAATAATAATATATTCAATATGCCCAAAGACATCTATCGTATAATTGTCATAATTTTACGGTCTTTTCCAATATTTCAATAACCACCATCTATCTATGGCATCTCTCGAAAGTTTAAAAAAAAAGAACACACGCGTTTCGCTTCACATATTGTATAGGATTATTTTCGCGTGAATTGACGGGTTTTTCAATATGATTTTTTTTTCTCATTACTTCAAAATGTCTGGCGTCCCGCATACAAATGTACTAGCTGTTTCGTTAGCGCTTACGTCGCGAGAGCGCATTTATTCAAAATAATTAATAAGATTATTTAAAAAATATTTTTTATTGGATTCAATCACATAAATATGTATTGATTGTTGTTAAAAATATAAAACAATTTATCTCGTGACTTTTAATTATTTATTAGTTCACTCATTAGACAATTTAGATATCTGATATTGTACCTACCTAAGTCTGTGTTTTAGATATAGAAGTATTTTAAAATGTCTAGTTTTACGGGTTAAATTATAAATTGTTATGGAACATAATACATATACAACAACGGATATTTTCATAGATGATAGGTAATATATTTTGAGCGTATGTTACGTTTATAAATGTTTAGGAAAATACATAAGTAATTCAAACTAATTGCTTATTTTTATGAACTAATTATAACAAACCAATTAAACTTTTGAAATATCTTCGTTACCTATTCATCAGTAGTAATATTGGGTTATCTTCTTATTTCCCGCAAATATATCTGACAAGCATGGTTACTCCCACAGCCTACCTCTTTCAAAAAGTCACCCTTCGCCACTGCTTCCTAGCAATGGCGTGCGGTGTCTTTTGATGACATTTATAACATTTCTTGAAAAGCCGGCAAGCATGTTCCAGTTTTGAAATACATAATTTCCAGAGGGTTGGAGCGGACCCTTTTTTGAGTTGCTCCGCTCCGAGACCTAATACTTGCTCTAGCTCCGTTCCAGATTATGCTCCACTCTAATTTCTTATATAATATCGTATCATATGTACACAAATAGTTTTGTTATAAGGTTTATTATTCGTCCTTTCATTATTAATTCTATTAAATTAAACAAATCGTCTTTCATTATCTGCCTCTTCTGTCAAAAAAGTGAGGTTATTTATCACTCGGCAGGGTTGCCGTATTTCAAATAATTCCAATGTTGCAAAGTGTCAAATATAATATTTTCATTGGATTTTAGGACGAAAATTAATAATAAAAAACATCCGGAGCAGTGAGTGAAGCACTACAAATTTTCGTTGCTCCGGGTAAAACCCCATTGCTCCACTACTCCGTGCTCCTGCTCTGAGCTCCGCTCGAACGCTCTGACTATTTAACTATATGTATTCCTTTTATTAATTCGACAAACGATTACTTTCCGACTGCCTTTCTACAAGGCATGCTCACTTTTCACTCTCTAGCCAATAGAAAAATCTAGGCCAGAGCCCTGTCGGCTCCTTCCTTGGGGGGGTCATGGCCCTACCCATGTGATAGCATAAAATGATAGGAATACGATGTTTATAACGATTTTTTAAATTATATTACTTGACTTCGTTTAATTCTCAGCACCTTAATTTAAATGAATACCACGGTATCATTATCATATTATTACCTATATATTGTTCCGTCAAAGCAGATACGATACAACGCGCGAGCGGGGGCTCATTGACCCCAGGACGCTGACGCCAAAACGCACGCAGAATAGCCCCCCTGATTCAGAACACTCATGCTATGGATATTTTAATGATATGGACGATAATCGGTAGGTACACCACGTAACGGTAAATCGTTGGAAAGGGCTCGTGTAAGAATATGTAATTATACTAATTATAAACAACAGGTGTTATAATTTTACAGCAATGTAGCGAGCTGTATGCTGTATTATAGTGTATGTATCTCATTCTAACATTTAATGTTATATTATTCTTTACATATTATTGCAATTACGGTGGATACATCATGCGGACACTTTCAGGTGTTTGAGAACTGCGAGATAAATAATAAACCAAAGCCACCTTTATAATAATACCTATATTAATTTTCGAAAATTTCTAGGTGGTTGCAGGTAAGATATTTCAGTGGGTAGTAAACAAACCGCCCTCAAATGCGATGGGAAATTAGTGGGAGGGGTGGAATGTTTTTGGTGATTTTGAAAAACTGCTTTATTATGACAGACAGTAGAGATTGCACAGTTAAGTAGGTATATTAAAATCTTTTACACAATACGTGTGCATGGAGGACTATCAACTTTAGTTTTATACATCCAGAATGCGCACCGTAAAACTCGTGGCATGGTGTCTAGATGTAAAATGCGATATGTGTAGGTTTATTGATATATTTTAAAATGTGAAAAAACGAAAAAAGCTCGTCATTTTTAAACGCGCCATCTCCGCCCAGCCTTGATCGCAATGGAGCTGATCTAAATATTATTTTTATATAGGTATGTATGTGATTATACCATCTATTAGTCTCAAATTGTATTTTTTTCTGACGTTTCTGTGAAGGACTAAAAAAGTAGTATATACCTACTGTCGAACAAGAACGTCTTGTCCACGTGTTAAAACTGTGAACTAACAATCTCTCCAGTGCAGCCAATCACACTTCCGTTGTCAAATGAGACACGCCCCCAAATTTATCATTTCATTTTACGCTCACGTGGTGTACGGATCTGTCAATTTCTGTAATTTGAAGCTTTTTATAATAAGAATATCTCTGAAACGATCAGGAATGATGCTAGAATTATTATTAGTAAAAGAAGAAGTAGGTACAGTAGTTACTCTTAGCCTTGCGCGGCTGGAAGAAAAAGGTAAAATTAGTCGGCAACTAACTCTTGAATGTCTGGGCGCGACTAAATCTAATACGCCTCCCATTTCGCGCCAAAGTGCGCGTACCTACAATTAATAAGTAAATACATAATGCCGATTTTATTTTTTATTTTTATTTTATTTATTAAGGAAACAAACAGTTACATATTGATTACAAAAATTTAAAATATAATAGTGAAAAGTTATTGCAACCAGCAAAGTTTCCATATATACATTATAATATAGTTAAGCCTAACAAGATAGAGATTAAGAATAACATAAATATAAAGAAATTACATGAGAAAAATGAGGAAGAATAATGAATAATTAAATTATATACAAAAAAGTAAGTAACATAAAAAAAATATATAAATATATGTATATATTTATACAAAATTTTGGAGATAGCGCGTTTAAATGAAACAGGTGAATTATTAAAAGGATCAAAGGCGGAGAAATACATATGATCGGGGCATTCAACACAATTAAGCCGACGTCGACTCAAAACGAGCGCAATTTTTGCAACATCAGGAAATTTTGTGTCTCAAAAACGTACGCGATTGTCAGACGCAGCGATTGACAGTCTGTGTTTTTTGAAATTCTGTTTTAATAAGTAATGTTTGTTTTCCTACTTCTATTTTGTTTGTCTTCAAATAAAAATAAATAAATAAAAATCATATTTTTTTGGAACTTGTCTATTTTTACACAGGTTTTAGGATTTTTACAGGTTTTTTTTTTAAATTTTCCGATATCTCGGGAATTCTCGAGAATTCTTTTCTGGAAATCCCGAATCTCCAGAATTCAAAATTTCATCATTTCGGAAATCCCGAAAATCTCGAGATTGATATTTTCTCGGGAAATACCCAACTGTTCCAGATACAGATTACTAATATTTCAGATGGTGTCAATACACAAGATAGCAGACGAAGTACCGATAGCGCAAAATAAATTGCTCTACTGCACTTTGATAAATGAATGCAAAACGTGACCTCTCCGTTTTAAGAAAACGGCGAACGATCATGAATCCATTCGATGACTTATCGATTTGTTTCGACTAGTCAGCGAATGATTTTGCGTGACCATTTTTTAATAGAGCAAAACCGATTAAGTGCAAGCGATGAACTTTGCTATTTGAATTTAAAATACGTGTCATTGCCCTGTCCACAAATGAAATCGAAACTCATGCAAATTTTATAATGTTAAGATTGTTTGTGGAAAATATTGTTTTGTCTTTCTGGTAGTCAACAAGTCGGGCTTTTATTATATTATAAACATTACGGTCACATGTAAATTGTACGTAAAACATTTCAGCGTAGCACAGTTCGTAAGGTTTGTATCGGAAAGAGATGACCATACACTATACCAGTGCTCCGCAACCTTTTCCCACCCACGGCACACCAAAGGTCTTCCCAGAATTCCGCGGCACACCACACGTAAAACAATTTATATACCAAAACATGGACCCCACACCCTGAAGGGGTACCCCAGGCCAAGATCTTTGGCGGGGCCCCCTACCTGTAAGCTAAGGTTAAAGACAGCGTGATACTCTAAAATAGCATTTTTAAAATAGTGATCGAGGTAAAATTAATAGTATTGATTTTATGTTTAGTAATTTGTCGTATGGTTATTATTAATATTATTATGGTTAGTTGTCGGGTTAGGAATAATTATTTGTCGAGTATTGACACAATAATAATAAATTGTATCCTACAATAAGATGTTTTAAAATATTAATACTAGCGTAGTAAAGTAGCGACTTTTTTTACTCGAAAATGGGAGCTGAACTGCGATAGGTTTGTCGGAAATCCGGGGATATTTTTTATTAACCGAAATCTAGAAAATAACCAGTGGAACATCGGCGAAGTCTTTTAGCGTCCCGTCATTTATCAATTCAACAAATTCCTCTCGAATTTATAGGAAAAGCGCTTCTATAGAATTTTCGGCATTGCTTGCAAAAGGGTTTCGTATCCAGTCGCATTGATTGTATGAAAGTACTGATGAAATTTCTTTTGCATCAAAGTTAAATGTTTTTGAGGCGGATCCAAAATATATTGCTTGTTTTAAGTGGTGGTCTGGTAGGTCATTTGGTACATTTGTAGAGGAACCTTGTCTTAACTCCTTCTGCCAAAGTTCGAGTTTATTTTTGAATTCTGCTAATTTATCAGAGCACGTCAATATATTTTCATTCTGACCTTGCATTGTGTTATTAAGTTCATGCAGGTACTCAAATATATTACCAGCCATGTACGCAAATTTGGCTATTGCACCGCGGCACACCTAGCATCGTCTCACGGCACACGAGTGTGCCGCGGCACACCGGTTGCGGAGCACTGCACTATAAGGTCTCCAATGTTATTAGATTCAATATGAACATTAATTTAATTTTCATATCTGATTTTGGCAAAATTCATGAATTCAGGAATGACAACCTAACCTAACCTAACAAATAATCCAATATATCAGCTATTTTCAAAATTTTATTGCCGCTGGCTTACTGTAAAGTGTAAACCGACAAGAACCGTGTTTTATTAATTTAAACATAAATTTTGTCTGAGTACTATACTACCCAAAGAGGTTGGACGTTCTTTAATATACGCCCAGATGTTTCCGATACAACATTTCAAGGTGAAGAGTGATACGGCGAACTGCATACGTACAAATTTCCGGACACGAAACATTACAACTACAATTAATATGTTTCTTAGAGCTAACTTTGTGGATGTGTTGATATTCAGCGCAAAATTCACCGCCGCAATCAACATAAAACCCTCAGTTCAACCCACCCTGCACCCATGCATGGTCATATTCGGTATCACGGGTGCACATAAGGGACATAAGACATCTGTAGTCTTTTAAGTCTGCAAATATCTAGAGAGTAATCTCCAAAGACGCATGTATGATTTGACTGAGTTTACTGATATTAATACTATCGACCGAAGGTACTTGATGGAATCCGAATTTAAATTCTAATGGATTTAAGTTTTGTACTACTTATTCCATTTGAATCATTTTTTCGACCCGGGTTTCGTCTTTCAGCATCTTCAGGCACGGGAATGGGACGACTGGCCTCCGGACAATTGGACGCCGCACTGTCGTAGACACGTGTAGACGAGGTATTTTAATCATTTTCTATCTACTACCTAATAGTTTGAATTCATTTTATTCTTAACATAATGTATTCTTCATCGTGGGTTGAGAATTACAATGCCTAAGGCTTTATATAAAATAAAAAAAACTCCCTTTTCGTTGGAACTTAAACATATGCACGATTAAATCATTGTTTACGTCTGAATATTTACATTCTCACCAACTATTAAATCATAATATAATCATTGAACTATAAATAATAATATTGAATATTTTTTTTGAAAGTACCTATGAGTACCTAACATCTATTTATTTTCGAATTCCGTGGCGTCCAGTTGTCCGGTGCCAAATCGTCCTAGACCCTCAGACACTATGTGCACTCACCAAAAGGTAATTACAAACTAACAACGAATAAAATTAATTCTAACTTATATAATATAAAGTAGATAAAAACTTTATCACCTACGTATTAAGTCAAGGATTACAATAAAAAATATAACAAACAAATTATGAATAGTTGAAGTGTTCGTAAAAAAACAATTAATCACTAATAATACAATTAATAGGCGTATACATATCGTCAAAACTCTAGTAATAGATCATTAAATATTAATCAATGATAATACTATATTCAAGAGGTGTAAAAACGTCGATATATTATAATGGATTTTGTCTAAAAATGAATAAGAAATCCATTGCAAAGCTCACACAATTAGCTGTAAACATGAATTATTAAACGTTATAAAGAAGTCACTCCAATTCGCATGATTAAAATGTGAAATATACAGGGGTTAAGTACGATCCAATTACACTTGGACCGAGTGCCATCCAAGTGACAGCTTCATACCAATTATTACTATCCAAGCTACTTGGACCGCGTCCTACTCATCCAAGTTAGCTTGGATAGGAATAATTAGTATGAAGATGTCTCATACGAGTGCGCTTGGATGGCACTCGGTCCAAGTGTACTTGGATCGTACTTGGACCGTGTCAACGCGGCTTTAATGTGAAATATAAAGGGGTTAAGTACCTATGCAATAATTATTATTTTGTTCTGTATATTAAATGTTAATTTCTTATTGAATCTTGTGAATCGATCAACGCGTGTAATATTATCTGGGTACATCGCAAAGCAGAGCACCAAACCAGGACAATATTATTTATTATAATAATTGAGAACGTTCATGTTGTCTCAACTATCCTCTGATGGAGGCGGGTTGACCGCGGATGATAATCGATATTTTTTATGAATATAAAATATATAAAAGAAAATAAATTAATAAAAGTACTTAAAATGCATTATCATGATAAGACCGAGTGCATTTACAAAAGTCCACTTTCCCAACGAATTTTGACAGAGTGATTAATAATCCCGACGATTGCCACAACGATTAATGCACCTTACAAAAGAAAGTGCATTCAAAAATAAATAAACCGCTTTCCCAGCAGAAAAATGTTTAAAAATATGTCAGAAATGATTTGGCCAAATAACCCAGTGCTCCGCAACCGGTGTGCCGCGGCGCATTGTTTCTAAAATGCAAATAATTTTGTATGTTATACAATACTTACTTAATGGCCAAATTTGCGTACATGGCTGGTAATATATTTGAGCGCCTGAATGAAATTAATACAAAAAATGCAAGGTCAGAATGAAAATATATTGATATGCTTCACTACCATAGATATATTAAATAAATTCACTACCATTGAAAACAAGCAATGCATTTTGAGTCCGGCCCAAAAACTTATAACTTTGATGCAAAATAAATTATTTCATCATTACTTTCATACAATTTCAACGACTGGATTCGAAACCCTTTTGCAACCAATGCCGGAAATTCTATATAAGCACTTTCCCTATAATTATATTCGTGAGAAATTTTGTTGAATTGAGGAACGACGTGACGCTAAAAATGAATTTCGCCGATGTTCCATTGGGTATTTTCTGGATTTCGATAATAAAGAATATCCTCGGATTTCCGACAAGGCTATCGCAGTTCAGTTCCCATTTTATACGACATATACCTATGTGAGCAACGTTTTTCAACTCAAGCTATAATTAAAAATGATAAGCAGTCAGTCGCAGATCAACCAGATAAGTGAGATAAACACAAATTACAAATCTTCTCTAATGGTTAAAAAAAAACTCGCCTGCGGCACTATATTATTACACTGATCCTAATATGTTTAAATATGCGATTGGGCAGTGTTTGTATTAATAAATACAAAAAATAGCTAAACATACAATGAATACCATTAATTTTACCTCGAACACCATTTGAAAAACACTACCTACTTTAGAGTATCACACTGTCTTTAACCTTAGCGATAGGTAGGGGGCCCGCTTCAGCATGTGAGGTCCATGTTTTGATGTATAAATTGTTTTACCTGTGGTGTGCCGCGCAATTCTGGGAATACCTTTGGTGTGCCATAGGTGAGAAAAGGTTGCGGAGCACTGAAATAACTAACCAATTATTTAACTGACAATTCTTAATGGAAAGACTTCTCTTCTCTTCATGGTCGTTTCTTAGTGGCTAAGGATCGTAACCGCCCTGATATCCAGTCATCCTTTAAGGCCTTTAAGCAACAAAGACTCTCTATCCCTCCCGTTCCTCGGCTTCTGGTCACCTGGTTGCTCCAGTGCGCCAATTACTGCATTAATTAAAATAATATACATTATCTAGCACTAAATGAATATATGACGTCACAAAACTAACAATTATTTATAAATGCATTTTTTATAATCATCGCCGTATTATTGTCATACCGATATCAGATGGCCGTATAGCATTAAGATCAAACAAATTCGCGTTGTTCGTGGAGCATTTCACGAGAACATACTCGCTAACTTACTTTTGAATGATTCAGAATTCTATATAAATAATATATACGATATGATTGTATATCTAATTTACTTGCCTACCTATTTTCTTATGTCGTTCCCCTGTATTCCAGTGATTTTTATTACGTATACGTTTATACGGCCATACGTTTACGACTCAACAGCACACTGTAAATTGTGATACAGCTAGGAATTGCAATACCGGTATTTCAAAACAGTATTTTTCAATACCAAAATTCCGGTTTAAAAATAGACAATACCGCTATATTCGTATTGAAAGTGGAAACAGTGTGTATTAAATAATATAAATGGCTGAACAGAACTGTAATTTTTTGTCGGGTTACGCGATGTCTGGTTTACCTCCGTGGCCTTTTATTGTCCTTGGTGACCAGCAATGACACATGCTATAAAATATTAATATTTTAAACAGATATTTACATAGTTGTCTACTTATTTATTGGTAGATAATTCTATTTTTTTCTAATTGTTTTACGAATGCTGGTATGCAATAGTAAATACCGAATTACCGGTAGTTACATGGCCCCCACAAGGGGGGGGAGCTGACATGGCTCTAGCCTGGGGGCCCGGCGTGACGAGGCGACCAAATAAGTCAGATAAACACACATCACAAATTTGCTATAATAGTAAGAAAAGTCGCTATTTTCCTTTAATAATGATTATATTCTAAAATATGTGAATGTGTGATGGAATTTTTAATTGTGTCACTACTTGATATTAACTCTATAATTCAAGTGGTTGTAAGTATTATTTATTTTTTATTATTTTGACCATGTCCGATCCTAAGTGCAAGAACGTAGTGGTCGCGCGGGGGCGGCGCGGCGGCGTCTTGCGAAACTCAAACGTATAACCGTGTGTAAAATGTTCGTAGACAGTGTGTTTTTTGGGGCATAATACACACGGTTATACGTTTGAGTTTAGCAAGACACCGCCGCGCCGCGCCCGCCAAATGACTACGGACGAGCACTAATAAGATCATATGGGCCTCCACAGAGTAGAGGTTTGTATTAACAGATTTTGTTTTTTACGAGAAATGGATGTCAGCCGTTTGCTTAACCTATTAGGTCCATACCCTGACTTACACACAAATTGAAAAACAATATGTGTACTTGCCAGACCCAGGCTTCGAACCTGAGACCCAATAAAAATATCGGAAAACGTATGAAATTATTTATGAAAGACCTCTAAGTACTTACTGTTGCAATTTTTAGCGATTCCACTTTATAACAATTAAATTGACAATCTGTATTTTTTCCAGACGGCTTGTCTGCCATGTTCGTCAATAGGCATTTTTCAATTAATGTTTTACTAAATACCTCCCGAGTGCATATTTACATAGACGTTAATAGAATAAATGAAACGGCTATTAATTATCCACGAAATCATTCCTTCGCTGACTTACTATAGAAATTCTATTTGCGATAGGTTACTGTTATTTGTATAAAATCAGTTTATTGTTATGTTTGCATTATATTACAAGTGACACCTGTATAATCAAACCATAACAAAGATTTCTTTCGTTTGTAAAGATGTTATATCCATATTTCAGAGGCGTAGAACACCTGAGTGTGTATAACCTTATATATATATTGGTTTTAAATTATCTGTAACGCATGAGAGAAAACATATGAAAATGTGTAAGAAAGAGCGACACAGGAAGAAAACGAATTAAAGATAGATGTATTCTAAATTTGAAAAATCAGAGGTATCGTCTATTTTAATCGGGTCGTGAAAGATAATTATTGTAAGTCTCATAATAGTTTGAAAAATACCAATATTCAATAAGAAATACCGGTATTGATATATTCATTCGGTAGGTTCGGTTCATATCGAAGTAGGAATCACGCACACTCTAGTCACTAGTGCACGCCAACCAAGGTCTTGGGAAGTTCCCCCTGGACACTTTCGGCATACATTTGAAGAACGCCTAACGAGGCGGCAATCTCTAGGTATTATGAGATACTTCGCTGCGGACTTGCTAATTATATATAATGGCCACCTGATGGGCAACGCACCAGTTGCGATTTCATTCATTTTCATTACTAAATATTATTGACATAATATTATTTGATAGGATACATACTTCAATGTAGGTATTGGTTGATTGTTTTTGTTACACTTTTTGAATTTGTTATTATAAATGCCTGTTGTGTTGAATATTTTTTAATTGAAAGTGTCCCTCTGAGGCGGACGAAACCAGCCCAGTTATTACATAAAAGTGGAATAAATACAATAAAAAATGCGTATTATTCAATTAAAGCCTCTTGAAATCCATGTGGCGCGAGAGGCTTTTTGGGGCGGTCCGGTTCTTATTTTCTCTGGCTTGTCTTACCATCCCGTCGTAAAATTTGAATAGATTTCATTGCAATATAGTATTAATACGTTTATTTACAAATGCGGAAATTATATCTACGTCAATGGATAGAATAGTAACCTGATTTTTATTAGTACAGGTGGTATGAAATAATGCCGCAATTTAAACTGAAAGAAACTCGGACTATTAGGTATAATTTGCCACCACGTTTTATATTGATTAATTGGACCGGTAATTTACCTGACAGATTAGCAGAATATAAATTATTTTTTTAAAAAAAAATGTAGTATTGCTATTCGATGGAACAGTGATTGTAATCCCTTTATTAATGTTTAAACTTGAGTTTTCCTAGACATGTATAAAAAATGTAGGCATACGAATTGACATAATAAGATCATTATTCTTTATAAACAATAAAAATACTACACTCAAGAGGTGTACATCTTCAAACCTAGGAACAATGGTCATAATATATTGGAAAATAATTAATGGAATTATTTGACACTATTTACCAGTAATTGCACACATCAATCGAAACGATCTGAGTCGAACCCCGAATAAAATCAGAATTTCTTCAGCCTCAATTACATTGAGCTTCTTTACGAGCTGTTTATTGGCGAATTTACAATCTGCCTGTAAAGTCGCCCAGTGTAATCATCGAACAAGCTAATAAGCAGGTTGTAAACACTCTACCGAGAAAAGTTGAAAGCCGGTCAACTTTACACGCTACACGCCGGCGTGTGGGCCTACTGCGTCTGCGCAGTAAAGCGCAGTAGCAACCTCTAGGTAAAAAAAGAACTACGTTCTGTCAAAATAGTCGCTGGCTTGTGGCTTCTCAGCGAATGGAAAGTTTTGTGTGTAATCATCAAATCACAGTAGCTGAATCGCCCGCTTTTAAATTCGCCAACAAACATCTCGTAAAGAAGCTCAATGTAATTGACGCTTTAAGCTAAAAACGTCTAATTTTCAGATATCAGTTAGCTAATTACAACGTTTTTCTTAGTTCGTATTCTTATTTGTCGGGTGGTTCTTTGTCCGGTACAAATCTTGCAATCGATTTTTAACTAACTTCCCGACTAGCTAGACATTTGAAACTTTTAGAATATATCATAACACGATGCCAATGCATTCTTTAAATACTTTTAGCTTTAGCCATCTTTAAGTAGAATTGAATTCATTTTCAGTTAATTCTGTTTTGTATGAAAAGTTATTTCGACACCATTATTGATTGCTAGGGGTCCGGGGTCCCAGCACCTAAAATATTAATATATACGTGCATTACTATGGGAATCAATATATCATTTAAGCTAGTCAAGTCAAGTTTATATGGTTCAACAGAAAATTTAAAAACGTTGTATATAAAAAGTTATTTTTTATCTTGTAATTATTTTATAATAAATTCAGTCTAATAATTAATTCAGCGTTTACCTGTTTTGATTGGTGAAAGTTTATTTTATTGCCGATCCTGCAGGTACATACTGATTTCCACCTATTTCTGCACTACACAGTTAAGTGTAATTTATTTAATGTTAGAAAACACTTTCTCTCAATGCATAAGTAGGTACATTGCCGGACTTAACCGGCGAGTAATAAAATCATAATGACCGGCTAACACTTCTGCGCGCCTGGTGGAAGAATAATTACAAGATAACGCAATTATTGTAAATATTACGGTATATAATATAAAGTAGAATTTATGAAAAACTATAACATGATACCACAGAACAAATTATTAAATAGAAATTATAGGATGATGGTTTATTCATAAAAGAGAAACACTCCCGGTTTTATTATTTATTCAGAGTTCACAGAGATTAAGGCTTATACCTCAGTTGAGGCATGGTCTAAAAAGATCGTGGCTACGCGATGCGCGGATTGCGGGTCGCGGGTGCAAATGACGAATGCCGAACGAAATATAATTTGTATTTATATGCGTCCATTTAATGTTCTGTTTATTGTTCTATTAGTAACAATAATAATTAATTCATTGACATGTTTTCTTTTTCAAGTAAATGGGTAACGTTTTTAGTCATCTTTACACGATTTAAGAATTAATACCCCCGTCGCCATCAAGAAACAAATTGACGTGTTTGACGTTCTCTCTCCGAATGCCAGCGAGTCCAAAATATCGTCGGGCCTATAGTTGAAAATTATTTGCCGTTGTATCGTCTTAACAATACACGAAATACGAAATTAGATTAACAAGGTAATATGACATTGCCAAAGAATTAGTTCAGTCCAGTTAGGTATCGCTAGCATGGCTTTCACATCCTGAAGCGGGCCCCCAGGCTAGAATGTTTGGCGGGCCCCCCTACCTATCGCTAAGGCTAAAGGCAGTGTGACGCGCTGCAGTAGCGTTTTCCAAATGGTGTGTGTATGCGGTACAATTAATGTGTATTTTTAGCGATTTGTAAATACATCCAGTTGAATTATGGAGTTGTCGAGTATCGGTACACAGTTAAAAATCATATACTAGAGCAAATTTATGGTCTGTGTTTGTCTCACTTATGTGGTCGACCCGCCACGCCAGGCCCCCAGGCTAGAGCCCTATCAGCCCCCCCCCTTATGGGGGCCATGATCGCTAGTATCGAATTTGACAACTAGATAACTACAATCAACACTAGAAACGAATCTCGATAGTGTAAGGTACATAGTTATAAAATAGAGGACCTCCATGATCAAAAGGGTCAGAGCTAATCAGACGAATGTAAGTAAAAATTACGGATTTAACACAGGGTTAAAACCTAATCCGCCTACATATTGCTTGCGGCATCCAGTCAGTGGGCAGCGCCATCTGTGGTATTATAACGAATTACGATAGTAAACTATCGAAATGGAACAAAATTCTGAAGCAGGGTAGTTTAAGGCCTGACCGCCATAAAACCCAAGTAAAAAATATAGCGTCGACTGTTTCCAAAGATTGAAAGGACGTTAGGTTAATGTGCATATTAATTATAAAATATAGCATATTCCCTAACACGTGTTTAAGAATATCCCACATTTTCCACACTCGAGATATTTAGCCTGTTATACCACACCCAGAAGGGTAGGTACGCCAGTTCCCATTAATTTAGTGTTCCCTGAATGATACCTTCCAGGGTCTTTTTATCTGTTACAAATTATGTTACCGTATTACATCTTTATATAATTAACTATTCAAAACAAATAGCGACGGACAGAAGAACATCGAGAGCGTAAAAAATACGTATGACTAAACAAGTTTGTGTGCACTATTTATATCGGATCTTAACAGCCTACCCTCCACCCTTCGCCACTGATATACAGTTATCTCTTCCCGATAAGAAAGCTCACGGCAAACTGTGCCACGGTGAAATGTTTTACCTACGTATAGTTTACATACAACCCTGGATAGAATCTGTGATTTTGTAACACCATAATATTTGTTACGCGATTTTTCGCGGGAAATATCCAAAGTGTAAATCGAGGGATGTATGTATGTATGCCTTTCACATTGATAGAATTCCTCATATTCTCGACAGGTACGCACCTGCCAGGAATGTGCGAAGAAAACGCAACGGCAGTCAACAAAAATTACGTGCGAATAGTCAGGTAGGCAGCTCAACCGGAATCGCAATTTCGAGAGAAGAAGATCGCTTTCTCCACATGGGAAAATAAATAAAAGTCAAGTTCCATGGTACTCACTTGCATTCATTAAACCCAGATACCTAACTGTACGATGAAAGTGTCTTACCCATTTAGTTTGAATACGTTGTAATAAAATAGAAATACTAATTTTAATTCATATGCATAGACAATAGTATTACATTATAGTATCTACGTGAGTAATAATTTTAATAAACTGTTTTTTTAATTCAACGAATAAGACACAAGATTTCAGAATGTAACATTCCATATACTGAATATACCCACATAATTTGAAAACATCTCATCCATATACACGCTAGAAAAAAACGTTTACGTAAAAAACGACGCCCGTTGTTACTTAAACCTGTATCGTAATTCGATAAGCATTTCATGTAACAACTACTAGTTAAAATCGTCGTAATTATCATAGGCGCCCCCCGTAGTTAAATGGTAAAACATACTGGCGCGAATCCAGCAGATACAGGTTCAAGTCCCGTCGGGCATCGTATTTTTTTCTACGTACCTACTTACTATTAGAAACAACAGGAAAGTCAGAAATAATGCGAACTGAAATACCTAATGGGTAAGGAGAAGCAGGCATCCGATCTCGAGTAAGGAAGAATACGGGATAAATTTAAACACATGTCAAGAATACGTCGAATACTCACAACTGCTCGGATTATGCATTGACGCCATGGACCCCACATCCTGAAGCGGGCCCCCAGGCTAGGATGTTTGGCGGGCCCCCCTACCTATCGCTAAGTGCAAAGGCGGTGTGAAGTACTGGAATAGCGTTTTCCAAATGGCGTACGCGGTAAAATTAAGGTGGAGTTTTAGCGATTTTTATTATATACAAGTTATATTACATGTATTATATACAATATGTACATCCATTTGAATTATAGAGTTGTCGAGTCGGCACATTTAAAAATTGCATCGTTAAACCAAATTTTGAATTTATTAATATCATTGAAGGAAAATAGCCCGCATGCGACTTTTTTCATAATGAGAGTAAATTTGTGATATGTGTTTATCTCACTTACCTGGTCGACTCGTCACGCAGGGCCCCTAGGCTAGAGCCCTGCCAGCCCCTCCCTTGTGGGGGTCATGATTGACGCTCATTTAATATTGGTGTATTAAACACACTATTGCACGTCTATAATGCGTGGTTCATTTTCGTAGGACACTCACACATTCAAAACCCTGCGTCAAAATTGACTGTATCTAGCTTATCGGAATTCTATTTAGTATCTGTACTGTGAGAGTCAACAACACAAAATCAGACTGTCAAGGAGAGGCACATTCAATTCACGCCAGTATATTTTTATCAGCTCGGTGGGTGGCAGAAAGGCCTCGTATTAACGGTATTCGAGATGCAGGTCTCAGGCATATTATTATAATATATATTATAGGTATATTATAACAAATTTCACTGAAATGTTCGTAAATTGACTTACATACATTTTTCAAACTTAAGTCAACAAAATCTGAAATGCATTGTTCGGGTGATATCTTCAAATATCCGTTCTGACTGACATCCCTGGACCCTGAACCGAAGGTGAAAAATATGTTTACATGATATCAAAAATAATAAATCACCCCATTAAATCTGTCATCTGAAATTCATTGTCATTTTATACATATTTTCAATATTGCAATTAGCAAATGACATTTAGAATTCTCTGGTGAGCATGCGCAATAGGAGTTGCGCAACCAATTTACCCTGATGCACAATCAGTGGATCTGTCCGCGATAGATTATCGTGGCACGAATTCAAGTTGCCTAGAGCAGTGCACATCAACCGGTGGTCCGCAGACCGGCGCCGGTCCGCGAAAGCTTTCACCATGCTATCAACCGACTATATCGCTACACGATTCGGGGAATTCGCTCTAGATGAAATGCTGGCAGAATTTTTGAATGCTGCTGATATTAACCAAACAGTAATATTCAACATCATATGCCAATATTTAAAAGCGTTAGCTGAAAACTTTTATAAATATTTCTCTGAAAATTAAGATCTACGTAAAAGCGGACCTCTAACCTCTGAATTAATAAACCTTTTTTTAAGGTATTAAATAATGGGCACTTGATCCTCGTGAGAAAGAAAAGCTGATCGAGCTATCTTCTGAAGTCATTCTGGTGTCCAGACATAACATGCAATCGTTGTCTCAATTTTTGATATCCTTTGATAAAGAATATCCATATCAGAATTATAAAGATCAGATTATTTGTAATTTTTTCGACTTCCTATTTATGTGAAAAAAATGTTAATGCAGCGCTTCGTCTCTCAGAAACAATACTGCAACCACGTAGGTATATCAAATTTGCTTACAAAGAAGCAGCAGCAGATATGGCACTAACCAAAAGTGGTGATTTTAAAACATAAGATTTAATAAATAAAGTTCTATTTATAATGGTTATTATTTCTGGCGAATACCGGTCCGCGAAATATTTCTCATATTTTCACCGGGCCGCGGGTGCTAAATGGTTGAAGAACACTGGGCTAGAGTCTAGAACTTAGAGTAACCAAATTGATAACTACTCGCGAATCACAGAGAGATGTATTGCATTCGCGGTGAGTACGTGGAATAAAGCTGTAGATGCACTTATTATGCACGATTGATTATTAAACATATTGGACACAAACAATCAATAACATCGTCGATAAATCACGTTGTCGTTCTGCATGTGACCGCATCAACGACAAAATGTTAAACAAACGAGCCGTAAAATAAAATTACACAGTGCAACGTGAAATTATTAATATTATCGGTCGGGATCAATGACTTCTCGTTGCCTTGCAAAGCCGGCCGGTGGAAATGTCACTACTTACCCGTGCAATGTACTGCACTGAACGAAACTAAGTTTAGACATGCGTCGTTCATGTACGACTGACTTGAAACATGTGAATCAGAGTCTGCCCGGGACAGTCTCGCCAAATATTATCTCAATCACAAAAATATCCTAAATAAGGTAAATAGATCCCAAAACTCAAAAAGTATCCAGAAAAAAATAAGTATCATTGTTTTTACAAGAACAAAGATCGCAGAATGTTGTGAGATGTTTTACAAAAAACAAAATAAACCAAAACAATTAAAATGTACGCAGACAAAAAATTTAGTAACATAGATTTTATTTAGAAGGTAAAAAGGCCAGCATGTTGATTTTCAAGAAATGTTTCATGTTTGTTTTGTAGAAAAACGTAGATTCAACGCCATTAGATCCAAGCTTTGCAAGGTAAAAGTAAATGCTTGGCTATTCAAGACTGATAGATTTGGCAAGAAAAACATTAAGTTGGCAACGCTGCCCGGGAAATTCCCCGTCATACAACAGATGCCATTGGTAAAAATTACCTTTTCATCCATCCAAAGTCTTTCTTGAACGCTGTAAAGGCAGGAATGAATCAGACGCTACTTCGTGAACGCTACGAAAGCAGGAGCGAGTTAGACGATACGCAGTGAACGTCCTGAAGACAAAAACGAATGAAGGCGTTCGTCGAGTAATTTTATTATTCGTGTCTCGAATGACCTGATCAGTAAGAACGAGACATGAAATGTAGCTGACTCGAAGACTTATATTATTCAAATTTAAGTGATTCATTTCCCATGATAACTGACTTGACACTACACTATAGGATATATTATTTAGCATTCACTGAATCAAAAAATAATTATACATAAAAATAACTACATACTAAGAAGGGTCTCATTAAAAACCCTTGAACTAAGTGGGTACTTTCACTTGATGAGGCCTTTATTAAACACATTGACTGCTGACTAGATAATTACTTTTTAATCACCACATTTAAATAGCATGCTAATTATATCGAATGGCCTCCTAATCGTTGCGCGCTAGGTGCGCCTTTAGCGTCCAATATATTTGCATTAGATAGGTACAAATCTAATTAAGTTATCTAATTAATATTGTCTCTTACTTATTCCAATTTAAGAAATACAGTTGACATTAGCAAATCAAAGTTATTTAGAAAATACATCTTTTTAGGTATTCTAGCTCCACTTTGTCGATATAATACTATGTAGATCGTATCTCCTAGGCTTGCGGCATTATTACCTGTTGGAAAAAAAACGCTACACACGTGCGTTAATGAGTTTTCACGCTGTGAATTCCGTTTAATGTACAATTTGGAGACAAACAGACTGTTATCGAAGCAACAATTCGTTTAATGGATGTCATTTCAGTTCATTTTCAAGCCTCGGGCTTAAAAGAAAAAAATGCAGACAACGTCGTAAATTAATGACCCTATTAGACTCCAATAGTAACACTCCAATACAGGGGCGGGCAAACTTTTTGGATGGAGGGCCAAATTCAAGAATTCAAAATGAGCGGCGGGCCGCAAGTAAAATACCATTTTTAGATATACACTATTTATTATCACGAAAAATAAACATTACAAAAAAATTAATGAGAAGAATGAAAGTGTTGTACATTTTTTCAAATTCAGGTGTTGATTTTGTGGTTGATATTTTCAAAACTGCTTGTAAATGGGCATCGGAGATATTTGATCGTAAAGAATTTTTATTGAGGTTCATGATCGAAAATGTTTGTTCACATATATAGGTTGATCCAAAAAGAACGAACATTTTTCTTGCATAATCTTTAAGTTGTTCGAATTTGTCTGAATTAAGGGCATTGTAAAATTTGGATATATCTTCACGACGATGCAATTCTCTTAAATCAGTGTCACACTGCAGACCAATAATCTCAAGTTGTAGTAGCTCTGTCAGTACACTATCAATATCTATTGAAAATGGATCGCGTACTGTTGCTAAACTTGTCTCAATTTTTCGGAAGTCACAAAATCTTTGTAAAAAGTCGTCATTCAGAGCTTTAATAATTTTACCATATTCTTCAAATTTATATTCTGGTATATTCAGCAACTTCAAAGTTGGAAAGTGGTCCACGTTCTTATTCGATATTTGTCGAAGGAACAACTTGAGTTTTAATTGAAATCCATTCAAACTCTTCACCATATCGTGGGCATATATTTTTTTTCCTTGCAACGCAGAGTTAAAAGTATTTAAATGTGTCACGATGTTCAACATAGAAAATAGTGGTTACATAGTGTGAGACGAGACGCAAGGAAGACGTACTGAGATAATACATTAACGAAACAACAAATTCTTCAAATTTTAATCTATTGTCAATATTTTTTAAAAAATATATAAAAAAAGTTATTCGTAATCAGAAGTTCAATTAATGATGGCGGGCCGCAAAAAAATACCCGGCGGGCCGCAGTTTGCCCTCCCCTGCAGTCCAATACAATAATAATTATCATAAATGTATTTATTGAGATATCTTTAATTTATTTGGTAGAATTCCATTTTACTATGTGTAGTTAAACATGAATTTTATAAGTTTTCTTGACGCGACGATCGAAAATAATTCAATAGGTAAAATCGATAATAGACCTGGCCTCCGGACGTGGCAGAAGTAATACCGATTGGTTTATATTTCGACCAAAACCACCGCTTAGTTTAACCATATGGACACCACGCGGTACCTCTAAACAGGCTCTCACATCTAAACTCGCCTCGTCTGCCGCACAGCCATAAATCAAACTATCCAATAACGTCGATCCGGTGTTGCATGTGAAGACCGCGCACATCTATTTACCTAGTGACAGTCGCACGTAACCTTCGAAACGTATATTTGGATGCGGCGATCGGCGAGCCGGTATAGGAATTACCAATTCGTAGGTGTTCGTGTGCGTCCTGGAGTCTTCGACACGCAGCCCGAGAACCATGCAACTTGTCGATTGCAACAGTAGATGTTTTTTTCAAACTAAAAAACTAAACTAAAAGTCGCATCCGACCAATATGCGGAGCTCCATTTGGCAACGTGTATTTTGTGAATAACGATGACGTCACATCGACGTATTCGAGATTTGATGTGAGAGCCGGAAGAATCCATGTCGCTAGCCAGTCTTCTTCCGTCTATATATATATGGTATTATTTAGTGGCCTTCCAGGACGCTGGAATCCGTTGGCTTGAAGAACAGACTAGCCAGGCTGAGGTTCTCTTCGCTTCTCCACCCTCAACGTAATGAGAGACTGCTTGGTTTGTTATATTATCTCTTCGTCATTCCTAAAGTCACACCACCCGCAAACATCATTCTGTTGTCGAAGCTCAGTATACGGTTGCTCTGAGCCATCGTAAAGCTACCGTAAAACAGCAACATTTGGTTTTTGACAACCAAAATATAATATAACATTGATCCGAATACCGCGTCAATGGTAGTTTGGAATCTAGTGGTTGATTCACATGGGGTATTGTTTTATTCATATTAAAATTAAATTACTTCTTCAAAAATTCAAACAATACCTCTCGCAAGGTGAAGTTGACATTTAAACATCAAACTGAAAATCATTCGTGTTATAATATATGAGTCTCTTTCAACATTACCCTATCTCTATAGAATAATTGCGCATGTACAGTGCATGGATTTACTGGCACCAATAGTCTGTATTTTAAACTAGCGCGATAATAACTGTTTACACGTAAAAGTGCTGTCTTTCCAATCTCAATCTTTACGCGTAAACGAGAAACGATGTTCTCATTGTATGGTGCTATTTGACAGGTTCGTAGATAATCGGTACATGTCAAAATGTTCTGTGTGGTGTAGTTCGTATTCTTCCGGCACATTCGCCAATAGTTGTATCAATTATTGCGTGAAAATTCAGAAGCTTCTGAACTTTTTTGATACATGCATGCAATCTTGAAAGTGCATTTTCTTGTTATGGCCGCGATAATACGTATTGTCAGCAGTAACAGGGTTTCATTCAATATTTCTGGTAAATATTATAATTAATTCATTGATCTCATAGGAAGATTTATTTTATTATTTGTTTCAAAATGTTCTATATTTAAAATTTGTTGTTATGTTGCATTCGAATCGAATCGAATACCTCTTCACATAATATGTTGCACTGATACTTTGTAATATTTCGTGACGAGTTTTGGTCTCAAATTCATTTCCTTCAACCCACTTTATATTAATGCGGCTTAAGAACTTTTACTTCAACCATAATACACTTACTATTATAACATTCGAGTACCTACATATCTAACAGCGTAAGTATAGCTGGGTGGATTTTCCAAAATACACTTAATGTTCTATTTATAAAGCCAATCAAACATTATATTAAACGAGAAAGCAGAAGGAAGAAAGAACGAGAAAGAGAGAGTAAAAGCTGAGAAATCATTTCGGTTTGTTTTGTACACGGAAATACAAGGCTGACTTGAATAGAGTTCGAAAAATGAATGTTTTCTTTTTTGTTTGTCCGAAAAAGCAATCTC
The DNA here is from genome assembly GCF_057557595.1 of Rhyacophila brunnea. Classification (NCBI taxonomy): domain Eukaryota; kingdom Metazoa; phylum Arthropoda; class Insecta; order Trichoptera; family Rhyacophilidae; genus Rhyacophila; species Rhyacophila brunnea. Next base: position 7,336,479 of record NW_028232904.1, on the reverse strand, counting down.
CAATGCAATAAAAATAACTAAAAGTTTAAACATGTATAAAATTGTGAACGTTTCTATATATTATTTTATTTTTACTGATACATTATAGCAGGGGCGAAGGGTGAAGGTAGGCTATTAGATCCGCCATAAATAGTGCACACTAAACTTTGTCAGTCATACGCATTTGTTTTCATTGAAATAATAGGTACTACAATAAATTACAGATGGTGTTGGTTACTTTTTTTTAAATTCAATTAAACCCTGCCTATCTATAAAATATCTAAAATTATGCAATTAAATCATACATAACTTTGGATATTTTTAGAAAGAATAATATTGTTTATCTATTATAGTTTGTATTAGACAGCGCTTAATGAATTTAAAAAAATAAACAAACAACATGTCTAATATTTTTCTTAATCCAACGAAAACAAATAAGTATGAATGAAAAAGTGTGGACAATTTTGTCGTATCGCCCAAAGTATACCATCACTATTAATGGTATGGTTAGGCAGGGTTTAATTATTTTTTAAAAACTAACCAACACGATCTGTAAATAATTGTAGTCTTAGTTCAATAAAAACAAATGCGTAAGACTAACAAAGTTTAATGTGCACTACTTAGGGCGGATCTTCACAGCCTACCTCCACCTCTCGCTACTTCATTAAGAGTAAGAGCCATTAGTTAAAATTTGTCGCAATTAGATACGATTGTGGTCGATATGCGTGTGAGTGATTCCCTAGAGACGCAGGTTTGATTCCTGCTTGGTGTCGTATTTTTTTCAAAAAAGATTTTTTCTATCGGTTACTTATATATTTTCTCAGAATAGTTTTCAAATTATGTAGGTTTAAAACGTTGGTCTAATATAAATCCCAAATAAGTACTTACATTAACATAGTTATTATCGACGTGTTCGACAATGGAGATCAAATCATAAAGTTTCGCTTCTATCGCGTGTAATAAATTAATATAAACATATTCAATAAAATCTATACAATTTAGTTTAGAAGGTGTTAGAGATTACGAAGTATTAGGATAACAGAAATGCATACACTAAGTTGTTATATTTATTTTGAAATAAATAATCCAGTTCCAATGATTAATCGATTCATTAGCCCTAAAACTTAACACACTTTTGATTGGTCGTTTTACATTGCTGATAAAACACCAATCCGGAATATTTGACAAAATTAACCCAATCCAACTTGAAATCATTGTGCAAGCGAGGTGGTCTAAATATAATAATAATTCTATCAAAGTATCAGGCGAGTAGCGGAAAAAGTGGGTATACTGACTATAATACCACAGCCGCTAGTAGCTGGCCGATGAGTTCGCGTGCGTGCATTTCTTCGGACATTGACCGCTGGTTGGCTAAAAGGAAGATTTCCACTGCTCGTGGAAACCACTACTAGAGCACCTGGCTGAGACTATGTATAAGCATTTGAAATATATCAGTGCCTATATTGAAACCTGTTTTCTTGCGCATCTTGCATATATAGATACTATGTATAGCAGCTTTACATTGACCGAACAGTCATTCGTTTGAACAATAGAAAGGAACACTGTTTGGTTTTCTCTATCTATTCGAATAAGGAACATCATGTAACCCTAATAGTTTAATATTGATACATGCAACTGTTAGTAATATGATGTTCCTGGGTTATAATTCCATTGACTTACTGAAAATAAGCATTTTCGGTCAACATGGATATAATATGTTATTGGGCATGATATTTTATGTTTATAATGATTTGGCCGACTAAATACCTATCATCATAAAAGGAGATTAAAATACATCACGCATAGAGAAAATATTATATACCTATGAATAAACCACATTCTTCTTAGGTCAATAATTATTATAAAGCCAATATTATTCGTAGAATGTTTATGACATTTGAATGGTCAAAGAATAGCTTATAATCAGTATCTTTAAAAGTATCTTTAAATGTGTAAATCTTGCCCATTTTTTAAAATGCCTAATTCTTGTCAAATTTGGGATCACAGAGATTATCAATATAATTTTTTTTTGTAAATATTTCACTATAATAATGTCGACATAAATTTTACTAATAGTTTTATAAATGCTTTTAAAAATTAATAAATGTAAAAAATCTTAACACCACTGCACTGTACTGAAATATGACTATATTCTAAAACATTAGAGCGAGAGGTTTAAAAGAATACTATTTTATGTAATAAAAATACTTTATGCAGTCATCAAATGTTTAAAATAAATATAAAGGATAATAAGGCTTCAAAATTATGTAAATAGATTATCTCCAACATTTAAGGAATGTCCAGGATCATGCTTTGAAAATAGCATAAAAGCTCCATTTTACGTACGCTGAGGGTGTTGCCCCTTTCAATCCATTTTCAAAATATGTACGGCATAACAAAAACTTAATAAATAGGACATTGGGAAATTATCTGAGTTGCCTAAGCATATAATTAATGCTTGCAGTATAATATTTGTGTATCATATTCCATTTTCTATAGGTTTATTGATTATTGCAATTAATCATATGGTTTCTAAATATTATTTTCAATAAATCAATGACGGGTGCTGAATGATTTCTTTATTACATTGGGCAAAAAACGTAACAATTCGTGATACGCTGTTACCGATAGCTTTAATATAATGTTCACTTTCGTTTTAGCTGTACGCTATAATCGTTGATAACACGGTGATCGCAAATGAACTCATTTTTTTTAAATTGAGAAAAAAATATTAGGTTTTTTTTACATTCAGATTAATCGGAACGACAAATAAAAAGATAACCAGTGAATTTAATACGATTCAAGAAAACATTTTATATTACAGTGAATGAAGAAATTTTCCAATTATCTGTTTCAGATTATAGAGGTTTTACAAAAGAAGCACATAGTTTCAAATCCCCCTAAAACAGTTTTTGAAAAATTTTGAGTTACATATATATTTAGAATATTTAGATGGACATTTTTGTTACCTGTATGATGGCCAAAGATTGAACTGTAAAAAACGGCTTAAACAATCAAAAATTAGGCTAAATTTCAAAACCCGCTAAAATGGTTGGGTGTGCTTTTCAAATACCTACCCCTAAAATGAATAAGCCAAAACACTCATAACATTCGTAGAATGTACGAATTAAAATATAATAAATACGTAAAGTTCACAGATTTGGTAGATATGAGTTTTTATCATTTTTCTCAATACTACCTAAAATCGTTTTAGGAGGTTTTGAAACTAAAGGCTTCAAAAGATTAATTTAAAACGACATGACAGTAATTGATGTACATTTATATCGTTTGCCTAAAGCGCAAAGTGTTCCACCAGTATGTGCTTTCCGTAATCACACATGCGTGTGAAACATGGATCCTAGGTAAAAGAGAGATCCAGAAACTGAGGGTAGCACAGCGTGGTAAGGAGAGATGCATGATGGGCATAACGTGAAAGGAACAAAAAGCGGAATGATTGGAGAAGAAAACAGACAAGGGTTTGTGATGTTATAGAGTTCGCTAAAATCCTCAAATGTAAATGGGCAGGACACATAGCTCGAACAAGGCTGGATTGCTGGACATCGCAGAATCGCTGGACAAATCTCGTCATCCAGTGATACCCAAGAGGTACTAAATGCCTGCAAGGTAGACCTAAAGGCCGCTGGATCGATGAAATGGTTAAGCTCTGCGGAAGTACACGGCAGCTTGGAGAGCCTTCATCCAGCAAAGGATAGATTTAGGCTGATGATGATAATTTAAATAGATTAGGTATCTAAATCTAATCTAATATATTAAAAGTGAAATGTTTACTCAAATGTCAACTGTATAACTTATTTTATATAATCCAATAGCTATGTCGCGTTGTGTCTAGCATTCCCAGAAAAAAAAAAATTATGGTTCAACTTATACTTCATGGGGAATGAAATGACCATTGCCACCACACCCTGAAGCGGGCCCCCAGGCTAGGATCTTTGATAGCCCCCCCCCCCCCCACCCCTACTTATCGCTAAGATTAAAGGTAGTATGGCGCTCCCCAGTAAATTTTTCCAAATGGTGTTAGAGGTAAAATTAAGAGTACCTATTTAGTATATTATTTTAAGCGATTTTTAGTATTTTTTAATACATCCACTTGAATTATTGAATTGTCGAATATCGACACACATCAAAAATTGCATCGCATAACTACATTAACATTTTAAGTAAATTTGTGATGTGTTTGTCTCACTTATCTGGTTGACCCACCACGCCGGGCCTCCTTGTGGGGGTCATGGAAATGACAGTGGGTACCGACAAACGTAAAAATAAATTATAATATATACTTATAAATCTCGATTTTATCAAAACGGTTAACGTACATAGTATAAATATGTATGTAATATAAGTTACGATGTCAGTTAATTCTCGACCGGTTAGTTATACATAAAACATATTACGGTACATATCTAACTATGTTATACGACCGTAAAACATTATACAATACAATATAATAGCCAAAGATTATACACTGCGCGTATGATTATATTTTTCTAATTTATTAGTAGAGGTATTAACAGGCAACACTAAAGATTTAAATGGAATAAAAAAAAATAAGTCTTAATTTATTAAGTATGTGATTTACGTAATTCAGCATCGGAATAATCGTGTTATTTTTTTTCATGCATCCATTAATCAATTATTCAATTGCTAAATTTGATAATCTGACGTAGATATAATAATATCACGTACCTGCCTACATCAATTCATTTACAATGAATGATTGAATGTGCTGTATCCGATTGCTATTATTTTTTTTCCTTTTAGTTAGCCAAGACTTTAAATGTACTTGTCTTTCAATCTTTCCATTCAAATGTAATCACTCAAGAGAACACAAAACTTTATCAATGATGCACGTAGTCCAGACACAGGTGTCTCGAGAGGCTGCATTTACATATAAATAAGGGCGCGTTCAGACGGAGACACACGTGTGTCGCATTCATTTATGCAGTGTCCAAAGATACCGGTGTCCAGACACCAGTTTCTCGTATGAAACGGTGCATTTATATGTGTATAATATTTACATTAAAATCACCATGAACGGAAAGGGAAAGATTAGATACTATATATATTAAAAATATATAAAAGTTCACCTGTAGTTTTATTAAAACATAACTAATGTTACGCGGTGTTTGGCGTGTAGGCACATGACGCACAGTAATTCGAAAAATTAGCTAATGACGTTAGGATGTATGTTTTCATACGGTTGATTTGATTTAGTTACATCGCCAGCCACGATTCGGGATAATGTGATCAATACTTAAGAATATACGCCATTATTTATTTTGTAAAATATAATATTGTAACCTTACGCGAATTATCTAATATGACACAAATTTAATGCTAGTTGTCTGGGCCATAATACATTGTACGAACACGAAAACATTGAGCGAGTGCAACAGGTCGCCTGGGAGGTAAGTTTGCCCACCGATAGCTACCGCTGTAAGACACGTAATCAGCTAGATCAAAGGGTGGAATGTCTGGCCACAAGTTAGGTATCTGCCAGCGATAGAGATGACGAGGCATGGTAAGGTAGTTCGGCTCATCTGTTACCGAACCTCCAAGAGGTTGTGCCACTGAATTGCGAATTACGATGGTAGTGCTAGTTATTGATTATATTCGAATGCAATGAGGTAAACTGTGTGTAAACACAATAAATAAATATTTTCGATTGCATATTTCGTTCAAATAATTATCTACCATTAATTCAAATATGCAAAAATTATCATTTGATACAAACAGTTTACAATTTTTCATTCGAAGTATGAGGAATAACTAGCAATACCATGGAAGTTTAGAGTTTCGTGTTACGGCCTGACTATAATAGTGGGCCTTGCCGAAACCCGAGAGATAAAGCCACACTGAATAAATGTTCGAGCTCAAATTTTCTATGTAGGTATGTATTGTAAACGACTTCCTTGTAATAAATGTTGATCATTATCAAACTGTTATAGTGTAGCGTGGCCATACGAAATGCATATCAAAATAATGTATAAGGGGAAATATATATTATCCTGCAGTTAGCAAGATTGCGTGTATAAATCAAACAAGATTGGAAGATTCCAAATTGTGATGATTTATTGCGCGCAAGTAGATTATTTTCGATCTGCGCCTGCGCAGTAGAGCGATAGAGAGCGAGTTAGCGATAGAGAACATGCCGGTAAAAAAACGAAATACTCATTTTGAGCTCCGATTTTCAATACGTCCTGTCAGATAGTAGCATAAAATGACAACTTCGCGTCTCGCTTACTCTTGAAGAATGAGATTGGAGAGACAATCAGCACTTTTACGTGTAAACAGTTATTGTCATGACAGTTTAAAATAAGCACAATTGCCGACAGTAATAATTACATGCATGTGTACAGGCGCTATTACATAATTTTAAATAAAAAAAATGTCGATAACCATATCAATGTTAAATTGAATAAAGAAATAAAAAATAAATTCCATGTCTACGGTTATAACAAGAATAAAACAGTTAAAATTAAATTTACTGTCGGATCAGTGATTACCAGGAGTTCATGAGGTGAGAGGAGGTAAATATAAATTTAATTTATAATGCTGTCATAAAAGAGGCGCGAAAACTCAGCGATTTCCCGCGCGTTCGACAATGCAGTCGTAAAAAGTGAAAACAGCTCCTCACGACTTGCGGCGCCCCGCTGGTATCTTGCCGAGAAACATAACGCCAGTAAAATATTCTTGCAAAATACCACACTTCAATATTTAACTATCGAAACAGTAATTCGTATAGTGTGCAACCATTTAAAACTATTATTCGATTATGCCTCGGATAGTAGGTACCTATATGAAAGCATTAAACTGCATTACGCGATAGCAGAAAATCCATCGAATACATGGGAATTAGTGTATATTATGTTACGCCGAATGTGCGAAATTGACTATTACATGAAATGGGCCAAATTTTGCCTAATTCATGTAATAGTCAAGCCTGTTGCCTTATTCATGAATTAGGTAAATTATCTGCCGAGTGCGTGAATTCGTCAGGATATGGAATTCTTAAACTGTCATTTTATTAGTTATAATTGGACATAATATGTATTATTATTATTATTAATAATATAATACAATTATTAATTGGAGATTTTTTTAAAATTTTATTTATTAAGGAAACAAACGGTAAGATATTGATTACAAAAATTTTAAATATAATAATGAAAAGTTATTGCAACATAAATGACATATAACAGTTTTAGTAAATTTTCTGCATGTGGTGACATTTAAGTAAATATGCACCAATTGTGATATACAATTTTGAGGTTAGATTAGGTTAGGTTTTGTAATTCTGAATTCAACTGAATGTCCATTTTGAGGTTAGCTAACAACTGTCAAATCATACTATCACAAACAAACAATCGACCATTGCCTGATACCCAAGCACGAATCAAATCGCGAAAATACCTTTAAGTTAAATTCTTCGAAAGTAAACCACCGCGGCAGGAGATCGAACCCTGCATCTCCTGGGTTTACGCCCCGTCTGTCGCATTTACCTCTATGCTACGCAGTGACATACTAATTGCGACAAATTTTAACTATTGGCCTTTTTAAGTAGTTTGATTTAAAAGAACGCTGATGACTAGGTATGTGTAGGTACAGGATACACTAGACTAGACAGGCGGTAGGTAAACGAAAAATATTGTGATTTGAATTTTATTATACAGCGAACCGGTAGATAAAAGATAATAAAATGCACAGTTGAATATTGAGAGTTATATAAATTTTTATTAAAAAGATAAGACATGAAAAAGATCTGATGGTAAATTTGACTGACATACCGCATCGAATTGTTTGATAGATAGTATTAAGAGATACTTCAGTGAAACGTAAAATTATTTTCATCTATAGGTGCGATAAAATTTTGGACTCGCTGACAATCGGAGAGCGAAAGTCGAGCTGTGAACACGTCAATATGTTTCGTGATGGCGACGGGGGTATTAATTCTTAAATCGTGTAAATATGACTAAAAAACGTTACCCATTTACTTGAAAAAGAAAACATGTCAATGAATATATTATTATTGTTACTAATATAACAATAAACAGAACATTAAATGGACGCATGTTGAATTTTTATGACAAATTATATTTCGTTCGGCACGCGTCATTTACACAATCTGCGCATCGCCTAGTCACGATCTTTTTAGACCGTGCCCCAGCTGAGGTATAGCCTTAACAAAACGCAAAAAATAATATAATATGAAGTCGATTTCTACTCATTCAAGGAAGTGAATATAATATTTTATTATACCTACACATAATATTAGTTTTATATTTGAAGAAAAAGTATCGCCATATTAAAAAACCCGTTTTTATTGAGGTGACAGAAACACCAATTCATTGATATTATGAACATTTACTATCATTGCCGTTTCGGTTTTTTTTGTATGCTAATTTACTGTTCAAATCGCGGATATGTGGACAGTTAATTATTTATTTCCACTTAAAATACAGAAGCAATCGCCTTAAAGCTTTTGTAAACAACCTGTATTTGTTTTAATTATAATTTTATGTTATGTTTATAAAAATATTTAATAAATACTGTCCGGGAAAGGACAATCATAGCAGTAAGTTACTTTTATTGTGTTTATTTTATTGTTAATTCGCATTGGAAATGTATCATATTAAATAAAAACACGTATGGAATGCAAAGAACATCGATATTATGTAAAACGTACCTTATGCACAAATGGACAGGTGAGAAAAACAATCAGTTAAGTTGAATGAACAAAACAATTAAACTATGTTTCAATTGCGATGCTAAAAGTATGAAAACTGCATTGTATATATATTGAATCATCATTATAAACTTTGAGCTGGAATATCGCTCGGCGAGTGGACAACCGCTTGACAAATTAAGACGATACTTCAGTGAAACGGCAAATAATTTTCAACGATAAGTGCGACGAAATTTCGGACTGGCTGGCAATCGGAGAGCGTAAGCGAGTTGTGAACACGTCAATTTGTTTTGTGAGCGACGGGGGAATTAATTCTTAAATCGTGTAAAGATGACTAAAAAACGTTACCCATTTACTTGAAAAAGAAAACATGTCAATGAATATATTATTATTAGTAGTAATAGAACAATAAATATAACATTAAATGGACGCATGTTGACTTTTATGACAAATTATGTTTTGTTCTGCACGCGTCATTTGCACAATCTTCGCGTCGCGTAGTCACGATCGTTTTAGACCGTGCCCCAGCTGAAGTATGGCCTTAATGTCGTTATACGGTGGTATCCAAAGGTTCGATAGATGTATGTCGCAACAAGGAATGAAGGATCAAGAAGAGTGGAAGGAGATGGGGGAGGTCTTCATACAGTAGTGGATCAACACTGACTGATGATGATAAACTTTTTTTTAAATAATTAATCGGTTAGTTTATTGGCGATATTTACATTATAACATAAAATTATTCAAAATAATGTAATTCACGTTATTCTTTTCAGTTTTTTAATTGAATAAATGCACGCAACGCGGATAAAGTATTCCCAGCATTTTGACAAAACTACTCTAAACTTTATTTTAATGTGAAAATACCAATTTATGATTGTGTAGAAATACAATGGTAGGGTACGGAATTTAGGGGCAGCTTTAACCTAAAGCCGGGTATTCATTAGCGAGATGTAACTGTAACCGTTCCAGATACTGTATCCAACTCTCTATATGCGAAATATTTATTTATTAGGTTCGCGAACTATTTTTTGGCGTTCTTACTGGTTACCTACTGTATCTGCAACCCTTACAGTTACGGCTCGCTAATGACCTGTCATAAGGATTATATTCACACCGTATTCTGACAACGCCGGGTATTTACAGCTGCATACATCATAATATATGTATATAGTTAGAGACACCGAACCAATTAATTTTATTACTTCTGTAAAAATCGAATTATTAATAATAATTAATGCCGACATTGTATATTTCCCACTGGAATGTGTGTTGCCAAACTGAAAAAACGCACCAATTAAATTTGCAAAACGCCTCAGCGAATTTCAGAATTTATATTGCTTATGTATTTTCTTTCGTAACGTGATCATTGTTGCGGACGAGATTCCAACAATTAATTGTAAATTTTATAATAATAAGGAAATTAATTGTTACACGCTTGAGAATAAACTCGCAAATTATTCCGTATAAATTAAAAGTGAACATGGAAACAAACTCTCACTGAAGAATTAAATTTATAAATTTAAAAACAGTAAACGCATTTTATTTCTGAATTACTATAAATAATTGAGAATCCGACGATTGAAATTATATACGTGCAAACTCTTTAATATTTAACTAAGACGTGGTAAATGGCTTTATTAATTTATTATTTTAGCATTAATGTTGCAATTGTAAAAAATTATTTAATATAATACTTAGACAATACTTGAGTAGCTGAGGACTCAAGCGAAGCTATTCTATACGCAAGGCGGCTATCGACGGTAGTTTATCATATTTATATAGTGAGAAGGTTCATTGTTACAATAAGTTAACCGTCTAAACTGTCAAAAAGTGGTATGTTCAGCGCTTCTCTTGGCTGTGTTAACTTTTAGAGCGATATAGACAGTTTGACAGTTTATACGGTCAACTTATTGTAACAATTAACTGCCTCAATACATAAATATGATAAAGTGATAATATTTCTCACTTTAGCCGTCGATAGCCGCCTTGTACCTATATATCACTGCATTTAAATAACATGCTAATGTCCTAATCGATCGGCCGCTTAACGGGGACACGACAGCCGTGTCATCCGCGTCAAATGAGTTATTAAGCTACGGGCATCCTACTTAATTACGATGTATTTAACTAGTAGTTCTTACATGAAATGCTTATAAAATTGCGTAAATAATGTTGTTTTCAAATTATGTATGTTCAATATATTATAGAATGTTACATTTTCAAAATATTGTGAATTATTCGTTGAATAAAAGAAACAGTTTATTATTTTTTTGATATTTAATGAGGTTATAGATCCACCGTGAATATCTTCAATACATACAGATGGAAGAATAAATGAATTTTCATTTGGAATGGCAATTATAATGTAATATAAAAGTTACATAATTTTATAGTACCGAGGCTTCACCAGTAGGGATTCCAATCCCGGGATCCCGAGCTATTTTCGATACCTATGAATCCCGGGATTGATAAACATAATCCCGAATCTTTCGGGATTGATTTTTTATCAATTTTCATGGAAAATAAATTAAAAACGAAAATATAACAGAAAAAATAATTTTAATAACAAATAACTAAATTAGAAATAAACTGAGTTTGAATGAAGTTTGATTTATACCCATACGTAAGTTGCCGATTCATTTTATTTTTTCACATAAATTAATAAAAATGAGAAAGATTGGAAAAAAACAATGCTTCGCACTATTAACAAAGTAATTCCACCATGATCTCATACGTTTTACGGCAATTTCATATTATTTGGCGACTTATTAGATTTATGAAGTGGAAAGACCATAAGTACACCATGATTTGCTTTACTATTTTAAATCTCGCTAACCCATTCGTAAAGTCTTTACTATCAGAAACCGCAATCTCATATTAAATTTACATTATTATGTATATTACAATATTATTTACTCCATTAAACTTATGTATTTCCAAGATTGAACGTATACAATATTAACAATAAATGTCTTAAATAGTATAAATTATACTAGATTTATTTTTGTTCGATTTTATCAATTTGTAAATATAAAATTTTTATATTAAAAATGGAAAAAAAAATGTCAATCCCGGGACCAGTCCCGGGATCAGAATTTTGGCCCGGGATTGAATTCCCTATTCACCAGTGCAATTATACATTATGAGTCAGGTCTGAGACAGTTGTTTCGTAATCAAAGGCTACAATTAGGCTCGTAAAAATATACTTACCTGTCATTGAATTTATGTATAAAATTCTTTGTGGACAGTGAAACTTTCGTTCTTACCTGAAACAAGAGAAATACAATGATTAAAATAATATTCATTCAAGTAAAACAATACTAATGAATATAATTATTTACTTCTACAGCCAATCTTTAATAACGTTAAAAGTAAGAGACTGACAGATCTACAGTATCATCAACGTGAACGGAGTGGTCTAATATGTTGATAGCAGTGGCGAAGGGTGACTTTTGGAAAGAGGTAGGCTGTGGAGATCTGATAAAAAGAACACACTTGTCAGTTACACTTACGAGAAATAAGAAGATAATACGATATTACTACGAATAAATAGGTACACACTAATGACAACGACACACTAATTTAATGAAACTTCAAAAAACTCACTGACGACATAAAATTAAGCGACCCGTTTAAATTAAGTACGTATTTTTTCAAAACATTTATACACATCAAAAATCATTAGATAAAAGTTCTTTTTATTTTTAAAAACAGTCTATATTTATTAATATTCGATTAAACCATATTTTTTTTTAAATTATCTAATTATTAATTTATTTAGTTTTAGGCTCTGCGATTGGAGCTTACCTTAGTTCATACAATTCGATAGACTGGGCAGGGCTACGTGACGCAAAGTCCATATGAAAAATATTGAGAATTATTTGAAACATAAACCGACTTTTATTTACGTCAAGACAGATGGCGCGCTGTGGTATATTTTTAAAAGCCTTTGCAGATTGTTTTGTTATTATCTGTTTTGTAATATATTCCTACACATACGGCATCTCTCGTTGGCAAAATAATTTATTTTATAAAATATAAAATCAAGTGATTATATAAATAAGTCAATATGCAATTAAAAAATATTTTTCTTAAAAAAGTAGGCTTAAAATAATCGCCTAGTATGGAGTCTTCGCCACTGATGCTTCTGGACTTTTCTAATTGGACTAATTGGTAAATACACTGACGTATATACTACGATATTATGTACCTAAGCCAGATAGCAAACAAAGCGTGTTACTATGGCAAGTTAGATTTTCTTCACTGTTTAGTTTAGTGTCACGGATATGAAAGTGATAGTGTGCAGCAAATAACTTGAATAACAAATAACAATGTCAACGGAAAGGTGTCACGCCCCCCGTAATATTGCGTACGGTCAATTTACACCTCGGCCGCTCTCTGTTTTCCTAATACATTTTGTCATTTTCTCAATATGGCGTTTGTCAATGTTTCGCATTAATATGGTAGGTACTGTGCTTCTCGTGTATAATAGTATAGTATATCAATGAGTGTGTGCACATATATTGAAGGTCCAGTGTTTAGCGAAATTATTATATGTATCTACTAAATAACACTTGTCTGCATAGTGCATTTATGCTGGTTAACTATTATTGTACATACGTCCAAACGGGGTGTCGTATCTAATTAAAATGTACATATCTTTTATACTTGAGCTTACTGTCGAACAAGATCTTCTTGTCAACGTGTTGAAACTGCCAAACAAGCACCTCCTATTTAGTTAATCGCATTTCGACTCCAGCGACTTCCGGTCATTGGATAGATCTTCTTGTCGGACAGTACTTAGGGTAAACACAAGAAAAACTCGATATGCGCATCGATTGTATACACAAGACTGCTGTCGGCAGCTATCGATCGTAGTTTTTCATGTTTTATCGAAGTACAATTATAATTGTTTCAATAAGTTAGCCGTATAAACAGTCAAAACTGCCTATCTCGCTCTATAACTTAGCACACCCAAGAGAGGTGCTGTTTAAACATAGCACTTATTGTATAGCACAATTACAATTAACTTATTGTAATTGTTACAATAAGTGCTAATACTTCGATATAAAACTACCCCCGATTGCTGCCGATAGCAGACTTGTATATAGAATATATGCAATGATGTCGATCAGAGGGGTGAAGTGGTAGGTAGGTACTTAATTTACGGTTGGATCCGACCAAACACATTTGCTCTGGATTAAACATACATTTGAAAAATGACAATATGTGAAGGAGTCTGTGAGATTCGAGCCCAAAACTGTTGAGATGAGCGCTCCGCCAACACTCAACTGCGGGCACAAATTCACAAATTACAATTAATACAAGTCTCAGAGATTGTACCTGGTACTTTCATGAGTGACAGATGCCGGTCGAAACGTCAGTTGTTGTTGCCGGGAAAAGTGACAGTCTTTTGAAATTGGAACACAATGATAATAACCTGAATGTCATAACATAACTCAACTCGACTCAACTCAGAAATATGGGCGTAAACTTTTACTCGGCCGAGATACTGGTTTAGATAAAAGTGATTGCATTTTCGCCTTTCAACATAGAAACAATATGTAACCGATAAATTAATTTCATACAATACACAACAATTGACAACCAACGACAATGGCAGAGACAGAGGTCTGTAAATTGTAAGGTCTAATTGTAGAAATAAGAAGGCATATTTCATAATATTATATAATGGAAGAGAAACTGACTTTAATCCTATAGATATCAGGGAACTCAGAAATAATGAAGACTGAAATACTTAACAGGTAAGGAGAAGCAGGCAACCGATCTCGAGTAAGGAAGAATACGCGATAAACTTAAACACGTGTCAATAATACGTCATACGTCGAATATGTAATACGAATCGGTTTATGCAGTGACGCTCATTTAATATTGCTGTATTACACACACTATTGCACATCTATAATGCGTGGTTCATTTTCGTAGGACACTCACACATTCAAAACCCTGCGTCAAAATTTACTTTATTGGTATACCACCATCATCATCCATCCACTGCTGGATGAAGGCCTCTCCATGCCGATTCCACTTCGCTCATTCCTGTGAGTTGCGTTGCCACGTACTTCCGCAGAATTTTATCATTTCATCGATCCAGCGGCCTTAAGGCTAAATTCTAGATGTAGAAAAAAGTAAAGCATTTTCAGAAACACGATTAAAACGTGCGGACCCCACAGTATACCTTGCCGTAGTCTGTCCTGGCCTGAGTATCGAGTATCGAAATAACATCTTGAGAAATGCTTAATTTAGGAATCAAACCAACACCAGTATCTCCTCAGAATAAGTCTAATAAATATATAAAGTTTTTTTAAATATATATTTTCGGTGTTAGAATAGTAATAATATTTTAACATTACTCCATCTTTTTTTCTTTTATAGTGTTAATTGTCAATTCATGGTGGAACTGCATTGTATTATTTGATGAATTATTTGTAATTAAATGAAACTTTATATATTTTAATTAAATTCTGGAAACTGGACGAAACCGCTACAGAATTTAATCAAAAAATGGAATAAGTACTATACAAATTGTGTTTCATTTAATTACAAATAATTTTACCACTAATTTAAAACTGGTTAATAACTATATTAAATACATGCGTAGTCATTATATAGTTAATTATTCAATAAGAGAAATATGTAGTTAAAAAAAAGAGACAACAATTATTCTCAATGACAGCATAGAATGTCCGGATATGAGATCTGTCGTCAAAGCCTTCCACCATGATTTGAGAAATGAGGTCAAGATTTGTGCTATGCCGGTTATGAAACACGGAAAAAAATTACGTATAGAAATCAAAAAGAATGGCGAAATACTAATATGAAAGTGAAACAGATACGAGAAGAAAAAAAAAAGAATATGAATATTCATAGAGCCTCGCTAATGGTATCGCTAATTTGACGGAAATACAAGTTTCTTGGATTGCATGTAATAATTATTTGCATCACGACAGACACCGTTAGTACAGTGTTGGGAGTGTTTACATATATTTTTTTAATTTCCGCCTGTAGGTCGATTCTTGATAAGTGAGTGAGTGACAGTCAATCATACCAGAATCGAGTACCTACTTGCCATATCAGAAATATGAATGCAGCTTGGTCTTGCAGCTGTGATAAAGGTTGTAAAACAAAATCTGTATTGATTGGGTCTATACTATAGCATTTTCCGAGGGCGTGCGCCTTTCAGATGCAGCGACATCAAAGATGTAGTCAGCGGAGCCCGCCGGGGAAGCGCACAGTTTTCATATATTATAGTTTTGAGTCACGTTAATAAAGATTTTTTTACAGCTGTTATTTTAAATTTAGAATCAATCGAGGATCAGTTAACTGGGGGTAAATATACGAGGAAATCGATTAGTCAATTCAATTCCTAAGTAACTGTGGGAAAATGTATTAATCTATAACATGCTATCGTTTTAATTTTTGTGTATCTATCGATAATCTTGGTCGTTTAAAATGGTAATTTAAAAACAGATATTTAGGACAACACCAATAAGCGATATCATCATAGTTTTTCCTGGAATATCATGCGAATTAACGTATAATAGTATGAGATTGTTGGAAAAGCCTTCAATAATTGCAGTTATTTTGTCATCCTCAGTAATGAGGCGAGATACGAACAAATTATGCTAAGTAATAGAAAATGCCACCCCTACCATTTTCAATCTAAAATATAACGTAAATTAATAATCTACTTATGTATTATATTTATGGTGACCAATCTGATGAAAAATAGTAATAGCCTTGTCATGTCGCTCAGTGATTGAACAACACAACAGTCATACAGTGATACCCAGGTGGTGGCAGATATATTTCAATTTAATTTCAATTTATTTAATTTCAATTTCATTTTTTTTTTTTTTTTTTACATATTGTGGACATTACAAATTATAAGTTTAAGACGTTCACAACATGACATTTAGAAACAAAGATATATAAATATAACAGTATTACATAAAAAAAGAGATAGATCAGTAGATAAATTAGATAGGTACAAGGAAGTACACCGGGTGAGTTAAGCAGACCCTATTTTAAGAATTTATAAAACAGCGTCCACCTAAACTCATCCTCACGTAGGTGGAATATATCAACACCCGAAGCAATTTCATTGAACATAGGTATCGCCCTCCCAATTGGCATTACCAGTGGCAGATTGGTTCTGCACCTTGGGAGAATAAACAACTATCGATAGAAGATATCGATAGACAATATCCAATTAAAGCGGACGAATCCTCATGATTATTGTTCTAGTAAATTAGGAATAAGTATATATTGTATACTACATATTATACATAAATAAGTTGAAAACACTTCTGAAAAATAAATAAGTAACTACTAGAAAAAATCTTTTCGAAAAAAAAATACGACACCCAGTAGGATTCGAACCTGCGGTCCCTGGGATTCGCGCCGATATCCTCTGACTAAGCTATACCGTTTCCAAGTTATTATACTAATTAACCATGTTTAATAAAATCGCTTCGGATATCGATATATTCCACTTACGTGAGGTGAATTTAGGTGGACCTTGTTTTATAAGTTTTTAAGATCTATCAATAGTTCACTCTGTGTGCTTCCATCTACTTTTATTTTTGTTATTTTATTTTATTTCTTATTGTATTATTAACTCACATCGCTCTGTATTTTTATTTGAAAAATTGTTAACACTTATTTTATGTCATGTCGTGAACACTTTAAATTTATAATTTGTTATGTTCATTATATTATTATGAAAAATAAATGAATTTGAACTTGAATTCATGTCATAAATGTAATTGCAACAAAGTTAACTAGTGGTTTTTCTAAATTGCGTTACTTTTTCGCATTCGGGTTTTGTATGTTAAATCAAATTATTGATATTACCTCAACAACTAACCTGTGTCAATATCACTCCAAATTTTAGTTATAACGTACTTGCACTTGCTGATAATTGAATATTTTTTTATTCACGAATAATTCACAAGATTTAAGAATGTAACATTCTTTTATCGAACAGATAAAAGCAGAAAAGGGTTTGCGATGCGAGAGTTCGTTAAAAGCTTCAAATGGACTGGCTGGACACATAGCTCGAAGAAGGGACAATCGTTGGACAAATTAGTCATCCAGTGGTACAAAACGTCCGCAAGGTAGACCTAGAGGCCGCTGGATCGATAAAATGATAAAGTTCTGCGGAAGTACGTGGCAACGCAACGTACAGGACCGAGAGAAGTGGAAACAGCTTGGAGAGGCCTTCATACAGCAGTGGATAGAGTCATGCTGATGATGAAATAAATTGAAAAAAATACCCTGCAGGATTCGAACATGCGCATACTTACTGATTGGGAGCAACTACCACCTTTCAAATAAATTCAACCGACGTCAAAGTAGACACACGTAGGCGGCAATTCGCAGTTTAATACAGGTACCTATCTACCCAAGTGCGTGCACGATTAAGCCCTGACTTAGATAATACTTCTAATATGTTATATACTTATATGCTATCTAAGGGGGCATATAAGTCATATATCATATTATCTACAAAAAGTTGATCGTTGATTTACTACCATGTAAGCGAAATCCGTGCGTATGTACGCGGAGAAAACACACATATAGAGTCGGGGATACCAAATTTAGTATTTTACCAGGGGTTGACAAATTCAGGCACGGATCGGGCAGACTAGAGTCCGTATTCTTTATGCTGGCGTTCACGTCACGTCGCTCGCGGACGGAAAGCAATGTGTCATCGCGTACGACTGTTGCAAGTTTTCAATGGGAGGGAACGAGAGGGAATGCAGTGTTAAGATGCTAAAGCTGGGGGGGGGGGGGAACCGTACGCCAGCATAAAGAATACGGACTCTAAATGTGTTGAAGAATAACCATAAACCATTTATAAAGATAGAGCGCTAATCTATGAAATTAATATTATTACGATTAATCCCTAAACCTACAAAACAAAACTCACTTCGCTGGAGGCGTTAAGGAATCGGAAAGCGGGCGGCAGTCAGAACGCCTCGGGAGGCGATAGCGAGCGGATATCTGACTGCACGGGTCACACGATGCCATCTGTAATGTGTGATACATCACAGTGTTTGTGTTCTGTGTACTCAAATTAGCCGCACTTTGACACGTGTAGTTCGCAAAATTTAGAAGCGTTCGGTAGCCGGTAACCCGCGGCGTTTCATCTGTCCGTGTAGAATGGCCCTTACGATGGTTTCCAGGGTTCTTTAAACCAGAGAAAACCTTTCGTCCTAAAATCCAATGAAAATATTATATTTGACAATAATTTGCAACGATGGAGTTATTTGAAATACGGCAATACTGCAGAGTGATAAATAGCCTCAGTTTTTTGACAGAAGAGGCAAATAATGAAAGACGATTTGCTAACGGAAATTTTGTTTAATATAATTAATAATGAAAAAGACGAATAATAAACCGTATTTCACATTTGTATACATATTAAAACTTTTTACTCTGAGCGGAGCAGATCCTGGAACGGAGTTGGAGCAAGTATTAGCTACCGGAGCGGAGCTACTCAAAAAAGGAGCCGCTCTTACCCTCTGTTTTTAACTAAACATATTAATTATATTAATGCCTTTCTCTTGTAAAGAAATTGAAATAAAAAAACTAACGTTATCGGTAGAATCAAATCATTTAAATTGTATTACGTATAATATATCATACCTTCCTTGTCTATGTTACCTACGTAACATAGACAAGAATCTTCGATCTATCAGATAAAATCAATCACATATGTAAGACAGTTTAATCCGCACGCCATCGGTTGGCAATCGCTGAATTAGTGTGTCTAAGATTAATTTTGGCAAGGCAAACGTGAACGGGTTTAGATCGTGTTTGGTTTTCACTTGCACAACATTAAATCTATAATGGATCGCTTATACACACATGACCAAATCACGTTAGGGTCTGTCTTGTATTAATTAGTTCGTACCATATACCAGTAATTTTTCTTTAAACATTACTGTATATCATGGAGCACAAAATTAATGGGAACTGGCTTGGAACCTACAGGGTGCGGTAGCAGTTTTTAAACAGGGTTCGTTTTAAGCGGCACAAAAACGCGCCGACTGCCCTCAAATATTGAATGCATGTTATGAGACAGGCGTAATACTATTGAAAATAACATATTCTTTAACACGTGTGACGTGTTTAAGTGTATCCCATATTTTTCCACAGTCGAGATCCGATGTGTTCCCTGCTATGTATGGTAGCAGTGGCGAAGATTCAATACCACAGAAGAGATTATTAAAATAGAAATGTGAAAACCAGTCGCCATGGAGCAAGGTTTTGAAGCCGGGTTCGGTTTATTACTTTACAACGACCGGTCTATAATAAAACACAACAAACAAAAGCGCGCGTATTAAGCGAGTGTATTAAAATATATTGCAATATTGAATGCACGTTTCGTTAACGTGACAAACTTCAAGTATACTATGATACAGACATAGGTAACTATTGAAAATAACATATTCTTTAACAGTGTTTAAATGTAGCTCATACTTTTCCAGACTCGAGATTTAAACCTTGTCGCAACCTCACCTAGAAATAATTCATAAGTGTACCACAGTAAATATATTTATATCTATCTACCAATCATAAAGTCGAAGTGGCAGTCTGTGATTTCGAAATATTTGTCGTTTGATAAACGTCAAATAGACAACGTTAAAATACAGGCAATGAACAGGCGGCATTTGACTAACTATAACTGGAAGTCCCAGACATTCCAACATTTGAATTCGTTGCAGGCTCAGCTATTCCCATTCGGATAGGAATCTCTCTTTGTGAAATGCTGTTTCCCCCATGGTACCTATAACTGAAGATTTTCTTCATATTCTGTTGCTGGCCAAAAGAAAGTCCTAATCGGGACGTTGTATAATATGACGTTGGTTTTCTTCGAACTGATTGCCATAACAATAAAGTTTGCCTTTCGAATTGACCGATAAAGTTGTTTTTAATAATACAGTGTCAGTCACTATGGGAATCTCCGATCAACATAAATTTAAAAAAATCCCCACTCTGATAAGCGAAATATTTTATAAAAAAGTGATTGATGGCTTATTAATAATCACATTTGAATGAAAATTGCAATAAATAATACCAGGGCAACACGTCGACTTCACGGTAGAAATACCTATAAAATAATTGCAAGTGTTAGATTAATACGTATACCGGTATATCAGTAGTGCGTAAACCCATAGGCGTCGACCGATATAATTTATACTCTCCTGGTAGATAGATAGTCGGTGGTGGTATCAATACTCAATAACAGTGATTTCAAACAATTTTAACTAGTTTCTAGCCTATCGGACTTCTTTTATTCGAAGACAGTATAATAATTCACAGGCCACTTCATAGATGCCAGTCAAAAATAAGAATTTATGGGTCTACGCCTGAACCAACTACAGGCTTTGTGGGATACATCTAAAATAATGTGATGCTCTATTTTTTTGGTTATGGGAATCAACATTTAATTATTACATACAATATATTAACACAATAACGTTATATACTGTAAATATCCGTGTTTCTCTTTTAAAATTATTCTTATATTATATTATTATCTTATTATATGAATATATTTACTTTAAAATTCTTACATACGTTCGATAAAAGTAGTACTACACTACTACATAATATTGTGTGTTATTTTAATTAATACAATGTTTTTCACTGTTTACGGCGTTTACGGTGGCCGCGCGGCTTAAGCGTTCGACTATCACGCTGTGGGTCTCAGGTTCGAATCCTGGGTCTTTCAAGTACACATATTGTTTTTCAATTTATGTGTGAGTCAGGGTATGGACCTAATAGGTTGAGCAAGTGGCTGACATCCATTTCTCGTAAAAAACAAAATCTGTTAATACAAACCTCTACTCTGTGGAGGCCCATATGATCCTATTAAGATCGGACATGGTCGGATAATGTACTGGAGATGGGACAGAAGAGAGTATGTACATGTTGTAAAAAAGGACAGTTGGGGAAAAACGTTTAATTTAACCGAACCAA
Source organism: Rhyacophila brunnea (assembly GCF_057557595.1). Classification (NCBI taxonomy): domain Eukaryota; kingdom Metazoa; phylum Arthropoda; class Insecta; order Trichoptera; family Rhyacophilidae; genus Rhyacophila; species Rhyacophila brunnea. The sequence goes on along the minus strand of NW_028232904.1, from coordinate 7,314,782 downwards.
TTGCAAAAGTTGAAGAGAGGGAATCATTGCGGACACCATAATAAAGATATAAACTACTCGCGAGCAACCGGTCTGACACCACTGCTAGTCAGGCTACCTGTTGGGACAACCTGTAATAGCCATCGATCGATCAGGTTTTAGATAGACCCGTTAAATCGATTCTATTATACCTGTAATAAATCGATACAGTCACGTATTGGTATAATGTACCGTATATGCAGTAACTCAAAAGAGATATGCAAATGTACACATTTCTTGATTGCTATAAAATCTGGTCATATCAATTTTACGACGATTTAAATGAATGTATTTATTCATCAATCATTCATCGTTCGGAAAGATTATTTATGTGATATTATATACAATAATTTAATTTTCATTCAAATTTAATTATCATCGGATCAATCCATCGATTGATAAAGACATCTATCTGGCTTGGCTATATATAATATATATATATATATAGGTAGGTACACATTTATAATATATAAATTTGTGATATTACACTGATAAACCCAGGGAACAGGAGTAACACGCAACCGATCTCGAGTATGGAAAATATTGGATAATAAACACTTGTAAAGAATATGCTTATCCTTCGTTCTGCTCTCTGTTCATGCGCTGACTCTCGTTCAATAGTGGTGTATTTGAAGGTTGCAACACACACTATTGCACGTCTTTAACCCATTGTACCCTATCGGCGCCAATTTGACGCCGGTGTTACAGGATGCAGGACATGATGAAAATCAAACAATTTTAATCATATTTTGAGTTTTTTTAAAGTTAAAATTACTTAATAATAGATGTAGCTATCATTTTATGATGTTAGTTATATACAGTTCTATATATTTTAAAAGAAATATTTGATTTATAAAATCTGCTTTTATTTAAATTTGTCAAAATAATGATCATTACGCTAGGTATGAGGTGTTTGAGACAGTAATAAACATAAAATGGCCCTCCATCTTTTAAATATCTTGAAGAGTATTATATTTAGCTCCAGTTTTAGTATATCTTCCTTTTATTATTTGCTTCTATCATGAACTTTTTATCTATGTCATTTTGTATAAAAAAGGCTTAAAAAACCAAAAGAACCTTATTTGACATGTTTTTTTCATTCCACTTATACACAAAATTTACTCAAAATGTAAATACTTTAGAAAAATTCAAAACCTATAAATATTTAAAAGAGTTATTTGAATTGAATGAATAATATATGAGTTATATCAATTTTAGTAATCAGTGTGCCTTTTTAAGTGATCCTGAAAAAATAATTCTGTCTGCAATGGGATAATATGTGGTTAATTTACATAGGACACTGCGATGAAACACTTCGCAAATCCTTTGAGCGGAACACCTTGTTTTTATCTAGGGTAGGTAAATAAAACATTATCAATACATTTTAAAAAAATGAGAAAAAGACAATAATTATTTACTTATTTAGAAACTATTTTTAAAACACAGCACATAAACATGTAAGTGAACAAAGTTCTTAATGTCTTCGGGTCGATGATTTTAGGTCCTTAATTTGCAAATCTTTTTTATATAAGGCACAATATTAGAAAGTTAAATTCTTATATCTGGTGTGGCGTCGAGCCTGTTCCTGCATTTCGATTTCGTTCCAGCATATTAACAAAATCCTGCATCGCATAAATGTACCACAATGTCAACAATAATAACAGCTTGGTTCGACACACTGGAGTAATAGTCTGATAAATTTTCTGAACACAGTTTGCAAAATACTGTTGTAGTAGTTGAGTAGAAGTGAAACGATCACATAAATATATTGTAACTTCAATAGAATAGAACCCGGAACCCCGAATGAGAAGCCTTACCTTACACACGAGGGCCGCCAATTCTTCTTCTTCGATGGCGCTACAGCTCAAGTCGAGCCCTGGCCTCCTCCACCACCGTCCTCCAACTCCTTCCAGTTCATGATTTTTAGCAGCTGGTTGGCATCTTTTGTAATGTTGTCACCCCATCGTGTGCGTGGCTTTCCCACTGGCCTTTCCACCCTGGGTTTCCTTCGAGGATCTTCTTCGGTTTACCTTCAGTTTAGCCTTTGGAGTTTTATGAAGTTGGAGAGTTTTGAATCTTGGTATAAGCGGTATAGTTCCGTGTTGTACCTAATTCTCCACTCCCCACCATCATTCATGAGTATATCCGCCTAAGGATCTTTCTCTCAAAGCAATCCACCATTTCAGCTGCTTTCGCATTTAGCGTCCATGACTCGTATGCAACGACTGTGCGTATGACGGTTTTATAGAGCCGCGTCTTAGTTTTTCTGTGGACGGGGGGCCGCCAATTACTTCCGTAAAACATACCTAGGTACTTCCTACATGGCTTAACTTGTCAGACGTTGTCTACCGCGTGTATGACAAAATTTGTCCAACAATTTTCATTCGAGGTTTGTTAATCCAAGTGTTTTCAAAACATCGTTGATTACATCGCATACTTCAGGGGTTCCAGGAAGAGCTTCATCATTAGTAACATATACCCACATACAATAATAATATTATATAACAATGATTGAAAAACTTGGTTATATAGATTGTCACATATGTATTATTATAATCTTTTAGATGGAATTCGCCTAATCAATTCCCACCTGTGGGTCTATTCTATACTTATCGACCGCTAAAGTGATAAAGTAATAAATATTATCATACTTAGGGTAGGTTTGTATCAAAATGTTAGCACTTATTGTAACAATTACACGAAGTTGGTTTTTATTGTTGCAATAAGTGCTATATTTTAACAGCACCTATCTTGCTGCTGTTGAAATATCGCACTTATTGCAACAATAAAAACCAACTTCGTGTAATTGTTACAATAAGTGCTAATATTTTGATACAAACCTACCCTAAGTTTGATACTATTTATCACTTTAGTGTTCGATAAGTATAGAATAGACCCACTGATTGATAGCGACTTCTAGGAAGTATTGTCAATAAAAACAATGTGGATACTTGAATATTCAATAATTTTCGGGGCAATAAATTGTTATCTACCTACGTAAAAAAATGACTTTTTTGAACGATAAATTAATTATATCTATATAAAAGAATATTAATGGGTACGCAAATACCTTTCAGACTGATAAATAATACACTCTACATAGGTCCCAATTCGGTTTATTTTTTGAAAAATCAATAACCTATATAGTAAAACAGGTAGATTTTAAAATATCATGAATAGGTAGGTATAAAATAAATGTATTTTTACAACGTTTTTATTTACAAAGTTTTTCTTAGGTCGTATTCTTATTTGTGCGGTGGTTGTTTGTCCGGTACAAATCTTGCAATCGATTTTAACTAACTTCCCGACTAGCTAGACATTTGAAACTTTTAGAATATATCAGAACACGATGTCAATGCATTTTTAATACTTTTAGAATTCTTCTTTAAGTAGAATTGATTTCATTTTCAGTTAATTCTGTTTTGTATGAAAAGTTATTTCGGAAGAAATGCGTAAAAACAATGACATTAATATGGACGAATCATCTGGGAATAAAAATGACACTCACTTTTTGTCGGGTCTGCCGAATGGCATAAATCTGCTCTAACGCCATTACAATAAAGGTGATATTGCTATAAATTCCCGATGCTTTTAGTCGGGTCTGCCGAACGGTTCGGTTCGAACGGGTTCGCTCAAATGAACATGGTCACTAGAAACACTATTCTAACGCCATTACAATAAAGGTGATATTGCTATAAATTCCCGATGCGTGATATCGCATAATGGAAATTGTGTGACGTCTACTATACATGTGCGAATGTCACTGTGCGTGAATTTAATTGCTAGCTTCTGTATTGAGTGCGTTGTCCATTAATAATGTCATTGCGTAAAAAGTAAAACTATTATTGGTTGTTAAGTGGGTTCTAGCAACTTAATTATTAATATTAATATATACGTGCGTTACTATGGAAATCAATATGCCATTTCAGTACTATTTCTATCAAGTACAATTTTTTTGATCGTTTAAGCTAGTCAAGTCAAATTTATATGATTCAGCAGAAAATTTAAAAACGTTGTATATAAAAAGTTCTTTTTATCTTGTAATTATTCTACTCTACAGCAAAACAAATACACTATAGCCCTCGCAATAAGGAGTAGGTATTGATTGTAAACTATTATTCTACTACCGTTTGTGCTAGACCTCAATTCGTTTCTGCAGCTTCCCTCCAGCATCAGTGACGTCCCGTGGGGGTAGGCAGATTGAACGTCGCTTGGGGGCGGCAAACCGAGGAAAGTCATTTGGTATATATAGAAATAACTACCTAAACTGAGTACTTAATAAGGAAAATATTGTTCCTTTCAAAAATTCAGCTCATTGGTTGGAAACAAAATGTATAAATTGGCTTAACAGGTTTAACAGGACTTTAATTTTCGTTTTTTCGTCAGTTTCGCGATGTCTAGTTTACTTTCGCTGCCCTTCGACGTCCTTGGTGACCAGAAACGACACGAGCACGGATATTAAAAAATATTATATAAAAAAATGGGACAGCATTATGGCGCTGCCTAGGGGCGGTATTTTGTCTAGGGACGTCACTGTCCAGCATGCACCATTTATCGTTAGGGCGTCGTTTTTTTTATACACAACAACTCGTTTATACATTTACGCGTAGCACTACATTGACGTAGAGTTGCAAATAGCAAATTAGTCTTGGGTGACTGCTTCCAATAGCAGTGGTTCTCATGTGCGGCCACCAGAGGACCAGAGGATTTTGGTGCGGCCACCAGCGCTTTACAGAATAATATTTCAAACCATTGTATTAATACCATGGTTGAAAAATTTTGGTCGAACTTATACGTTGACCAAGAATCAAGTCAATTCAAAGAATTGGCAACAATTGCTTTATTATTATTGTCGATTTTTCTTACTACTGTATACTGTTAAAGATCATTCAGTGTAATAAATGCACTTCATAAAAAACAAATATCGAAGCCAGTTGACAGACGTAAACTTAGAAGCAGCCATGCGGCTCGCATTGGAAAAATTGAGCAATTTACATTTGCATTATTTTTAAATAAATAATATATGTACTAAAATGTTAAAATGTCTTTTATTCAATGGACTTGACTATAAATCAATTGATCCATTTTTTTAGTAAATCAAATTTAGCTTTAATTTTTTCAATCACAACAAAAGTGAAATTTGATGCGGCCACCAGACGTTTCCATAGAACTGTCAATGCCAACTATACGGCCACACTTAAATTTCACGCGAGAACCACTGCTATAGACCCACCAATATAAATTATCCGCTAAGTGAGGGCGCCACATGCAACATTAACATTTGACCTATCATTCAATACTTTTTATACTGTGATGATGTTAGTTCTAAGTTCGAACACCAGACAATTTATTTAATATGGTATATCTATATTTTTAGACTCTAAAAATCTATCTAAGCTTCGGGCTACGCCCGTTTAAAATCCGGAATTGGGTAGAGTGGATTTTATAATTAGTAAGTAATCCAAAATGTCAACAACTAAACTAGCCAACAATTTATTTAAAAAATAAATTGAATATATCGGGGATTCCGTAGTAGATTCGCTGTAAAGTTACAGTACTAAATTATTAAAAGTGATTATCTCAGGCCTGGGTGTTTCTATGGTGTTTCACTACGTCTTTGGAAATTTGTAAGTATGAAGTTGGCAGTACCACAGTTCATCATGAGCTGTTGTACGAAAATAGATGGCTGTATAGTATTGAGATCAAATTTATGTCTAAATAAAGTGCTTAAAAATACGTAATAAAAACCACCGGAATACAGGGGAAAGTAAGTTTGTAGTAGGTAAGTAAATTAGAAATACAATCATATTATCGTAGATACATATTTATATACACTTCTGGTATGTGCTAAAAAGTATAAAGTCGTAACTATCAAATAAGTAATTGATACTAATGACAGCGTTATCATCAAATATTTGATACCAATCAATATTAAATTAATGTTCTTATTGATAAAATTGTAACATTATTATCTGCAATGCTCTACGAACAACGCATTTTTTTTTTAAATTCTGAATGCTATACGGCCATCTCGTTGCGTGAAGATATCTCGCTTTATGTTTCACAGTTTTATGTTTCGAAAATGTTCGTAATAGGAGCTCGTTGTAATGTTATAAAAAAATATTAAATTATTTATTCAATCCCTTTAGAAAGGTGTGACTAATTTTTTGAAATGATTTCATTGCTAACTTCACGTTGGCCGTCTCTAAATATTACGCCATGCCTCAATGCGAGTATAGCTATTATACATTATTTATGTTGCCGTAACACAAAAACAATACAAAACGCATTGTTTTTTTTCGTGGATTTTAAATTTATTAAAAAAAAAAAAAAACAATCAAAATCAATTCACAGAACGACCTTTATTTATTCAACCGCCGACCTCGATTATTTCACAACCTGTTTAGGCGGCCGGCGTTTCTAAAAACGAATATATTTTTCTTTACCAACCCGAAATGCTCAAAATTTGAATGAAAAATAAACAATTTGAAACTTTCGTGAAATATTAAAAAAAAAAAAATAGAAAATGTATTTTTGATGACGCTAATCTATTGTTACAGTTTGTTGAGACGTTAATCACTTATGAAAGGCGCTTTGATGCCGTTTGCGACATTGATGTGATGTTGGAAGTCAATGACAAAGTCTAACGTTTTAGATTAAGGCCCGTTTCAGACGGGACGCCGGTGTCACGCTCGATATAATATAGGAGGCCTTTGTATTCGAATAAATGGGCCTTTGTATTATGTTTATGAACGCCCCAGAGCTAACGTGCCAACGCGTGCGTGTCCGGTACACTTTTTCGTCGGCCGCTACACTCTCAAGCCGCCGATACACTTGTTTTTATTACCGCAGGCAGTTTTATGTTCTAATTTATAACGCGAAATTATGCTCTGGTGCGTTCATAAACATAATACAAAGGCCCCTTATTAGAATACAGAGACCTCCTATATTATATCGAGCGCGACACCGGTGTCCCGTCTGAAACGGGCCTTAGGCAATGGTTTATCGCTCGTGTTTTGCCATACAAATGCAACGGGCAAATTATTATAATGTTTTATGGGTACAATAGCGTGAAATTATTTCTATAAAAATTAAAAAAGATACTATGACGATATCTATAATATAAAAAGGTTTAAACATAGTTAAACAGGTTAATGCATACGTGTTAAATTAATAATTTGTAAAGTTCACTACCTATATGTAAAAAAAATGATTTTAATTTGATAACATTCTATTTTTGAACAGATAGATTGGCACACAATTTACAATTTTTAGTAGTGTTTCATATATTTATCAAACAAATGACTATGTTCTGTCTACACTCTACATATACCTATATTATATGATTCTGTGAGATCTATAACTATTATGGATCACCTGAAGTACAAATAAAATAATCAAAATTACGTTAGAGAGTCACATATTAAATAACCAGTGAGTCAGAATTGAATAATCAATCAAAGAAGATCATTTCACAATAATAAAAACAAAGAAACAATGAAGCATTTCTATTTATTCAACTTAAAGCTTCCTAAAGGAATGGCCATTGTTTAAAGCAGTTTAAAAAAATCTCTTTTACGCATTTCATTTCATAATGTTGACATATCAGATATGGTTAGATTCACAAAACAAGTATGTAAATAAACACATAGTCAATACGGCATATTTCGAGGGCTGCCTGATACAAGAAATATAATATATTTTATCTATCGAGAAACCGCTTATATCCAGTTTTTTGTATTTTTTATCATAATAATAGATAATATTTTTTTTTCATTGAAAACAAGTTATGTTGATTCTGTACGACTTTTACATAAGTATTGTTTGTGTAACAAATCACAAATCCTTCGTCAAAAAAATAACTTATAATATTCATAATATTCTCCGAGAAAGCAGGTTGGCGCCGCAGGATAAAAAAAAACATTCAAAGACAATTATATTTATATATATGTATATCTTTACCACAGAATAGATTATTAAATATAATTCAGATAAGACCCCAAGGGTTTTGAATTTGTTAGTGTCCTACGAAAATGAAACACACATTGTAGACAATGCAATAATGTGTGTTGCAACCTCAGATTAATAATATAAAGAGAGTGTGTACTGTTTGGCTATATGAAGCCGTGTTTCTTGCATATAACGCACAGTAAAACCTCAATTTTATTATTATTAATTTAACTATGAAACGCTATACCATCATGTTTATATTTAACACAATAACAATACACATGCTAGCAGTTTTTAAATGCCTGGAGTCATCCAATCCATTTATCGACGACGTGTACAAACAGTATTTAATTCAGCCGTAGAAATTCTATCTTACTCTAATGCATATTGCGGAGAATATAAGCGTGCCAACTGCTTTCTCATTCGCAGTTATGGTTCATTTTTATTCAGGTCTTGGTTGCAACCTTCAAATACGCCAATATTGAATGAGCGTCAGTGGATAAACCGAGAGCAGTTGTCAGAATGAAGGACAAGTTTAGAATGACGTATTCTTGACACGTGTTTAAGTTTATCTCATATTCTTCCACACTTGAGATCGGCTGCCTGTTAATCCACACCCGTTAGGTATTTCAGTTCCCATTAATTATGTGTTCCCTGGCCAAGACGTTATATAGTGTAGTAGACATTCGTAAAATTCGTTTTTTTTTAATTCATTAAGCCCTGCGTATAACAAACTATAATCGATACAAATATTCTTATATCTATAAAATGTCTAAAATGATGTATGGTTTAATGACATAATTTTAGATATTTTATAGATAAATGAATATTATTTGACTATAATCTACAATGGCTTCCGGATTCCGCGACAGAGTGCGACACTTCGTACCTTTGTGACACAGCCTCAAGGGTTCCGTCGCCGTGGCAGTCCCTCCCTCACCCTGCAGCGGTGCTACAGAAGCGATCTACGCGCTGCATGTCTGCCATGGTGGGGGGGCGCGAGAGTTGGCGGTGGACCAAGTGAAGTTGCGCGAATTTCTGCATGCCCTATACTCCAATGCCGAGCCGTGACATTGTGAAATAAGAAGAAGTATTTACAATTTAAAGACAAAGTTTTTTATTTACAAAATTAACAATACCGGACGAAACCGGCCCTGATCAATATTAACCTAAAAGGAACGTAGTAGGTAGTTTGTATTGTGCTTTTGTTTTTTAATTGATGCAATGTTTTTCCACCAAAAATTGACAGTTGACACAATTAAAAAACCTAATCGAAATTTCCTTTTTAAATTATATTATCGACAATACGATACACATTGTTGAAGTACTACCTGCTATGGGCTAGATTACTGTTTAGAAATTAATTAGAATATACAAACTAAATTTATTTATTTATTTAAGAAAACAAAACATTGTGGACATAACAAATCAAAATTCAGGACTTTCACAACATGAGATTACAACTACTTTTAAAAGAGAGAAGAAGAATAATAATAATAGTATCTAGCGATAATAATAATAAAAAAAAACATTAACAATTTTATACAATAACACAAAGTTTCAAAAACAAAATGCAAAGTACATCATTGAAAATGTCTATGTCTTTAGGGAGCGCATTTACAAATCTTGTACCCCTCGCTAATGGAGCCTGATGAAAACAGTTCTGACCCAGAATAGGTCATGGCTGCGACCACGTAGGTAATTGATAGGCGCATATAAATTGAAATTCTTTGGGACGCAAGGGTTAGAAACCATCCCTCGTGATAGCAGGCGAAAATATTTCAAGAGTAAAAGTGACCTACGAGATTCAAGACAGTTAAAAGTGAGCATGCCTTGTAGAAAGGCAGTTGGAAAGTCATCGTTTGACGAATTATTAAAAGGAAAATAATTATATGTCATAAAATAAAGACACCGAAGAAATTTCTTCTGGACGCACTCTAAAATAAGCTTGTAGTAAACTTCATACTCCAGATATAATAATAGACTCGTATTCAATAATGTAATTTGTAAGTTATTGAATATCTGCATAATCATTCCCCCCAAATTTAAAATGTCATACACGTACATATTATGTAGCTTCCCTAATACTGGATTCGGCCGTCACAATTTCCAATGGCCGCCAATGTACAATCCTACACGTGCGAAATTTCGTAACTTGCACGTGGCCTAGTTTTCTGTTCACCCACACACGCAAAACACTTCGTTGCTGTAAAATATGTTATTATGCGACAAGGCTTCTGAAACTGCAAGATATCTCGATAAAATATATATAATATATTATTTACCTATGCAAAGAAAGGGCAATATGATGCTTACCTATCTAGGGCAAGCTTTTAAGTTGAGGAACCAAAATATTAGACAAGGAAATAGAACTCCAAACAGCTTTTAATAGACTACGTTAAAGTTTCCACCACCACCCGTCATATATGCACAGCCGTGGATACGCACGGCCGTTTTCCATGACGCTTTAAACGTGTCTGAAAGAAGTGATTTTAAGTGCTCATTCCATCCCGAGACGTAGCCGCACGGGACTGATGCTGCAACTGACTGATAGTGCTTAAAAAAGAAAGTTAAGAAAGATTTTTTTTTGAGAAAGAATTTTTTAATAGACTAAAAGATATTCCTTTCCTTCGACCATGTCTGCCCCCCTAGATGGAAAAATTGTGGACACCATACGAGTGCCCGGAAAATTACACTCATGCAGTTCACCGTATAATGGCCGTATAGCATTGAGATCAAATTCATACATTAATAAAACACTAAAAAATAGAAGACAGAAGAAAAGTAAGTAAATTAGAAATAAAATCATATCGTAGATTTATATATTTATATTAAATTCCGATAGGTGCTCGTAACTATCAAGTCGTACCGCTCAAATTATTGATAATACCTAATGAGAGCGTTTTTATCAGATATTTGATATCAATCAATATTAAATTAATGTTCTTATATACTGAATCTAATAAAATTGGAACATTACAAAGTTAGGTGTTTTCATTCTTGAATTCATGAATTTTGCCAATATTAGCTATGGAAATTGAATTAATGTTCATATTGAATCTAATAAAATTGGAGTACGTATGGTATATGGTCATCTTTTTCCGATAAGAAAAAGCTCACGGCGAACTGTGCCACGGTGAAATGTTTTACGTACAATTTACATTTAACCGGCAAAACAATATGTTCAATTTTGACTTTACGCAGTCGCCGGCAATGTTTAGAAGCCCGTATTACACGACCACATCGACACGAGAGAGTACACCGGTGCGTCCATCGTTGACATGGAAGCAAACAACGCAGTAAAATATAGGTCATGTCACACAGCCGTGCATCTACTGCAAATGGCGGCCTACTGCTTCTTGTTAGCTACCGACTCCGTGCCTAGCTACAAACTACATGCGAAGATTTTTTTATAGGCGCAGCCTTATAAGAGCATCACACACTAAAAATCATTTACATGTTCATTGGCAGGTCTAGGTGCTTAGAGACAAGAGGCACTGACTGATCTAGAAGCCCGCAGAATAAAAAAATAAATCATTTATATGTATCTGAGGTGTTTCAAGTTATATCAATCAGTATATCGTCGGTGTTTTGTAAAAAGGGCGAATCAACCATTTTGGCGAAATCGAGATTTTAATGAAAATACAATATGTACCCCACTAGCTTTGTTGTGTAAAAACGGCGAATTTTTATCTCCACAGAAAAGTACTTAAAAACGATAATCGACTAAAATTAAATTAATTAAAATTACGAAATAAAAAGCAAATGTGACATATTAGGCCTTTTAAAATATTATATAATAATACCTATTATAATGACAGTATTCTTTCTAAGCTTTATTATAAACTTGTTAGATATTTATAATCATCTACAGGTAAAAAACAAATAAATGTCAAGAGTTAAAAATCCTCCTCCTGTAAAGTAGCATTTTGGTTAATTCGCCCTTTTTACAAAACAACGACGATATTATAGAATGTTAAAATCTCAAAATCTTGCGAATCATTCGTTGAATGAAAGAAAATGTTTATTAAAAAGTTGTTAGTAAGTTCAAGTAGACGTAATAACTAAAATATTATGCCGGGCGTCGGTTAGCAATTAAGGTAATTAATATTCCTTGATTTAATACACAGAAACCGATAGTCAATAATAACGCAATTTGACAAGCATTTCATGAAGGAAGCTACTAGTTTAAATTGTCGCAATTATATAGGAGGTTCGTAGCATAATTGGTTGTTGCACAGTGGCGCGATACAGGGGTTATACGAGTGGGTATATTTATATCTGAGGTGTTTTCAAGTTATGTATGTTCAAAAAAATAAACCATAAATCCCAACTACCAACATAACTAGTAAAATATCAAAGTATATTTGTACTTTGTACTGGAATCGCATACGGTAGCTAAAAAGAACTATGGTTTATTTTTTATTTGTACACAAGTATGTAGATACTTATCTGTTTAAATGGTAATGTAATGTTTATAAGCCCTTTTGAAATTAGTTACAGAGATTTCATTATGCTTATACTTACCTACTCAATTTGTGAGAAATACGCATTTTTTTCACGATAATTGTATAAATTAATAATTGTACGAATGATTTGAACTGTTTCGAGGCACCATTTTATTTTTTTCTAACGAATCGATTGCATTATCTGCGCCAAGGAAAATCGCCTCGGTACGTGTTATATATTTTCTGCACAAGAACAAGAACACTTTCGGGAAAACAATTTTTAAGATTTTTGTGGTTACAAAAGGAAAATCCGGTCAGAAAGAAAAACAATATTATTTATGTCTTAAATCAAATTACGTACTTATGTTTTTTAATGACCAAGTTTATGGCGGGAAATAATAGTCTAATTCAAATATAATTTAGATTTTTATGCCCTAATTTAAAGTCACGCTCCTTATGAATGGTTTGCCTAGTGGCCGGTAACTATTTCTATGATAATGAAATTAGTAGGGTGATGTTCACTCATTGTTACGTGTAAAATTATGTCAAACTTAATATTGTTTTGTTTACCGAATGAGTATTTTATGAATTATTGCTGAACAATTGACTTTGTTGCTCTTATAAATGTTGATGGGTGAAGATCTATTAAGTATGTACCTGCCATTGGACACACGTAGACGTATGACTTGGATTAATTGATTTAACGCGTGCCAAAATTTATGATATGCTTGATAATGCAGATAAAACATTTCAATAAATACATTATACGGACTAGCAAGGGGCATAACGAGGTCTTTTAACGGCCGGGGCAGTAACAAAAAAATTGCGCCCTTTACGCAATGCAAAGCTTGTACCTTTGCTCACTTACCACGTGCATAATAATATCGTCTCTGTTCTGGCAGAACACACTAACTGGAGAATACTAGTTTTGAGTAATTTGACTTTGAAGTTGTTAAAATGTTTGAAATGGTCTATCATGTGAGTTTATTAAGTAATCGTAAAAAGGATGACTTTAAAATAAAGACTATTTATTTATTAAGAAGGTTTCCAGACGGTAAAGTTTGAAATAAGGAACATTTTGGTATAACTAACTCAATATGTCATTTTTTCGAATTCGTGTCTTCTGCCAGAACAGTGACGATATAATATATTTCAGAATTGTTGACGATAGGGTGGGGTCGAACAAGATTTGTGGTATTTTTTTATTCGTACAATCTGTATACTTTATAGGTAAGATATTATATTATCATTGTCTACAACTACTAAAAGTGAACAACTGCATAAACAACATTTTACAGTATAGCCATTTTTGTGTTTAGCAAGGTACCTACTTAAATTGTTTCATTATGTATAGTTTTACATAATAACATTTAATTTTTTTTATGTAATTGATATGATTAAGACAATTGAATTTTCATTGTCATAACTTCAGAAGGTCACTTGGTCAATTTTACTTGTAATACAAACCTGTGAATATGAATAAAATAATTACTAATTACAATATTTTTAAAATACATGGCTTAAACAGAAAATAATCGTTATGTAATAAATGTTTTTATTAAAATCGTAAATTAAAGAAAAATAATGAATTTATATCATTGACAAAAGCGTTCAACAATCTTTAGTATTGCACATTTGCGCCGCAGGCGATTTATTTACGATAAAACGTTACGTGTTATTAAAATAATAAGAAGGTTCTTTCTCCTCAGTATTTGGTAATTTCAGTATAAAATTTTACTACTACTACAGACCATCATAAATCGTCCGGTGGTCGAATTTAGAACTAAGCTCATCAGAGTATAAAAAGAATTGATTGATAATATGTCAAATGTTAGCATGTGGGGCCCTCACCAGCGGACAACTTATACTAGTGGATGCATAACAATGCCATGTTAGATGAAAAATTATAGGTAGCTACTGCAATATTATTTATTAAACTAATATGTACTCTCAAATGATTTATAATTAATTTAAGTTTTGTATTATTCCATTTGAGTCATTTTTTGCGACTCGGATTTCGCTTTTTAGCATCTTTGTGTATATGTGTACACTCACTAATGATAAATCCAATGTGAAATTCTACACACGAAACTATAATTGTATATATTGTCATTTATATGTGAAAACAAATAGAAAGTAAGTAGGTACCTACGTATACATATGTTTAACTTAATATTTGCATGTGATATAAGAATAAACTACAGGTGTACTTCTACCTGCATGCCTTCTTAAAGCCTGAAGAAAGAATACAACATTCTTAAATCTTGTTGACCTATATTCAGCCTTGATTAAAACATAATTCAAATTGAAAATTTAACCATTACGGAACGTTTTAAGCAACAATTATATTATATTATGTTACTAATTCTCTGTGACCCAGTAAAAACGGTAGCAGCTACTCGGCGTTGGTATCTATCTAGTGTGTGGCCTAGCCGGCCGGCATCGTGACCTACTTATCTGATAGAATGACTTGTCGCTATTTCGTAACCAATTAAGAAACGCGGCCAAATTAACTCCACCGCGGCCGATGCATTATTTGATTACACACTGCAAATAGAGTACCTAGTCACTTCAAATTATTCAGGTCTGTCAACATAATGAGATTGGATCGGGGTCCACAATGAGCTTATTCAACGTTAAGATTGTGGACCGGACATCTCGGTGTCGCACATATGAATGAAATTCGCGAAGAAATACGCTACGTTACGATTTTTTGAAACTGCTGCGATATTTTTTTATCCCTTGTCACAAATACAAATAACATAAGTAAAGATATAAATCACCAAATCAACCTAGTCAACGAGTATTATTTTGGTCTCCAAAGGCTTCTGAAAAACGTGGTACTCCTAAGGCAACTCTATATACATATACAACTACTGTCATGCGTGCGACGGTGGAATGAATCTACGAAGGGCCGGCACAATAATATATATTTTTTCCCAGACATCAAATGGCGATTGAAGATAACCAAATATTTGACTCCTGACCATCACACCAGTAAATTTGTGACTAGCCACGTTGGGTTCGCTGGCAAGCTCTTTGAGCTTGGACTTGCAAGCCGTCCGACATGTCCATGCGGAGGGGAAATACAAGATGCCAACCACATCCTCTGGGAATGTCTTGCGTATGTGATCCGAACTGGATGAGATGCTCAGGCCGGTCCAACCAGCTGTTGGGCCCATCGGCCCGTCCGACTTGGTTGCTACTAAGGCCAATTATTTTGCATTTAAAAATTTTGCGATGTCTTGCGGGCGTGAAGATTTCTTCACACAATCTTTGCTGTCCGTATGCTTAGCTTCGTTGTCTGTGTTATATATACCTTAAGCTTAAATTCATTTTCTTTTTTGTAATTTCCATGTGCTTTTCTCTCCCTGGCACCTTGCATTAGACATTAGAGTAAATTCTTTAAACTCAGTCAGAACTCATTTTGAGCGTAGCAATCTCAGTCTTGGGTATTTTCTCCCAGGGCATTCCCAGGCAAAGTTGAAATAGATGCTTCACATCACCACTGTAGGGTCCCGTGATAAGGTCGATTAAGACCGAGTGTGGTGCGGCGCGAGTTTTCGTTTGGAGGGATTAACTTTAATGTCCTGCGTGAGCCAAGTATTGAAGTATTGATCAGAATGCTGAGCACTTAGCGAACAGTAAATATCTTGGAATGCCATCTGGAAGTCGAGATATAATGAGGAGCCAGCTATAGGTTTGGGGTGAAAACGTGGCATATGAAAATTCAGAGATTGCTATGGAACGACCACGTGCATATAATGCCGTAGGATTTACCAGTGAGGTAGGCTATGTACGCATCCCCTGAAGGCAAGAGATGGCCGGAAAAAATATGAACTGCGCCAAAATGCTCGGACAAAGTAACTGGAGAGTCCAGCGTGGGAGAAATTTTTGACAGAGACCAAAACATGCCAATGGTTGTAGTGAGTTGTAGTCCCATATAAATGATGATTAAATGGACAAGCTCATATTGGTCCGTCGTCGAGTTGGCAATATGACATGGAAAGGTGCATGTTGGGCATAACGCTAACCACAAAATAAACCAATGGGTAAGGAGTCAGACAAGAGTATGCGATGTGATATGAAGTTGCCAGGCAGACAATATGACAATGGGCTGGACAAAGGCTGTCATAGAATGTGTACCTGGCTGGTAGCACCAGCAATAGATCAACCCCAGACTGATAATGACGAATCGCTTAGTATGGAGCCTTCGCCATTGATTAGACGTCATACCAGTTAATACGACAATTATAAAATATATAAATATATAATCGTGCATATATAACGACGTAGATATACGTAGAAGCAATATACACAATGAACGAAGCCATAATAAATAATATTATCAACATTGAGTGAGAGATAAGGTAAAATAGATTAACATTGCACCTATAACGTGAAATAAAATTAATAGTGTCATGACCACGTATATATATGTAATTGACAGTATTGACAACCGTGTGTATGACCCACAAATTATTAAACATTATACGTTATTGATATGGATTTTTTTGATGGTAATTGACGTATTTGTTTTTATTAATGTGTGTACTTATTTCAATGACAACCGGTATTGTCAATAGCCATTGACAAAAATATGCCAGATACTTTTAAGAAAATAAGTTTAGTTAGGTGGAACATCGTGTATGTGACATTGAAACATTTTTGCCCGTTATCGCGAGGGAAAGTTTTCAATTCCTGGTTCTAAAGAATTTGAATTTACATACCATCGCAGTCATGATTTATTCCGGATCGGAACCGTTTCCTCGTGTCAAGCCTATCGGGCACCTTTAGCGAGGGGTGCAAGACTAGTCAATGCGCTCCCCAAATACGTAGACATTTTCGGTGACGTGCTATGTATTGTGTATTCGTAATTCTATTTTTCTGTATAAAAATTGTTTTTTTTTTCAATTATTACTATGATTATATAATATATACATTCTCTTCTTCTCTCTTGTGAGGGTAATATTTGTTATAATGTAAATCACATGTTGTCAACGTCTTGAATTTAGAATTGTTATGCCCACAATGTTTTGTTTTCTTAAATAACTAAATAAATAAATTATAATTAACTATTTCTTTTATTCAACGAATAATTCACAAGATTTTAAGAATGTATCATTCTAATTATTGAATGCGACGGATGGGGGGGGCGTAAACCCGGGAGATACAGGGTTCGATTCCCCGTCGGGGTGGCTTACTTTTTTCAAAAAAGATTTTTTCTATTGGTTATAATATTATACTCTCTCAGAAAGTGTTTTTCAAAATTATGTACGTTAAATAAATAAATAACATACGGATTAAAATATATTATAATGTACAAGAGAAGAGGCCAGTACGTCGATTTTCAAGGAAATTTGTGTAATTGTCTAGCTTTTTTATGAGAGATTTTAAATTGTTTGCGTTGTCGAAAAACGCAAGATTTAACGATATAGGTACGCAAGATACGAATTTTGCAAGATAAATAATTTTCTATTAAAATTCTAGCTAAAAAAACACACAGGTATTTTGCTTCAATTTCATACATTTAGGCTACCGTACTAAGAGAAGGTTTTGAGTAAAAGCCTTACTCAAAATATTTAACCTTAAATTTTATCTCCTTATCGGGATGATGGACATGGCGTCCGCTTACGAATGTCTTCTATTCGTGGTACAACCGGCCAATTTTCGATGCCAAATAGCAGTTAAGGGTCGCACACACGTGCATTTGACCTAGGCTCCCGGCACCGGCGTGTTTCACGGATTCCCGGCGCCCCATAAAGTCCCGGCCTATATAATGTAGGGGGGGCGAACTAGGGCGCGGAACCCAGAACTAGGTCACACCACCCTTTGGCCCGGTTGCGTGCCGGTCGATGCTATATCCCGACGCCGCGCGCTAAAAATAGACGCCGGCTTCGCGACAGGTTCACTTTGGATTGTTCCTGAAATAGCCGCCACGATGTGTGGATTTGGTTAATGCAAATTTGAAAGTTTACAGCGTTTCCTTTTGGACAGTGGCGAAGAATGGATGAAGGGGTTCGAAGGATTTCCAGCAGGATAAAAAAAGTATCAATAACGATAACATTTTTTTTTATTCAACGAATAATTCACAAGATGAATGTCATTCTTTTATCGAACATACATAAATTGAAAACACTTCTGAGAAATATATAAACAGTAGAAAAAATATTTTTAAATAAAATACGGCACCCAGCATGATTTGAAAATGCGTCCCCCGGGATTTCCACTCATGTGCACTGAACACTGACAGTGTCTTATCTAATTGCGACTTAGTTAACTAATAATTATAACAATGCTCTCTGAAGTGCTTTCTAAATTGCATTACATACTGGAAATCTTCTTTTGTATTTTTAAAACAAAGTATTGGATTTCCTTAATTATTAACCGATGTCAGGATCACTCCAAATTTTGGTTATAACGTACTTGCACTTGCTAATAAATTAGTGAAATGCGATGTTGGACCTGGCTCGCCCACATGCTTCATGAATTTATTTAGGGAAAATTAAAATTTGCTTGTTCGTTTTGCATCGTAGGGGGCTTCAATCAGTCATTGCGTCGGGCATCTACCTCACTAAACGCACCACTGGGCGAGAGGATTCATAGAGGTGTCGTGTGGTGTCCATATGCTTGTAACTGAGGAGCTGATCTGATTCATGAGTTTTAAATATAGACTTCCAGTTTACAGTAATGTCGTGCATTCGACTTGTCACTGTTGCACTATTATTTAAAAATGTCGCCAGGTACTTGCATTAGGTATAACCGCATATGACATGATAACAATACTTACTGAGGGTATCAATCGCAAGCAGATGTTTACAGAAAGTCATAGAAGCTTACCTGAAAATAAAAGAAAAGTACAGTTTAATACAAACCAAAATCATTGAGTTAAGGGTGGTAATTGAATATACATTAAAAAGGCGAGTATGAACATTATATTATACATACTATAAACAGCTTATATTTGAATAGTTTTCACATTGACAATGATTATTTTGAAAAACAAACTTCATCCTGCAACATTGATATACTGATTTGAATTTGGATAACACATATTCTTTATTTACATTTTTTTGAATTTAGAAGACACTATATTATGTTGTGTCATCATGGGCGAATCCACGCCTACGCAGTAAAGTGTCGTCAGTTCTGGGTTCGAATCCCGAGCCTGCCAAATTCGCATGTGGTTTTTCAGTGTGTGTTTGGACTCCGAGTATGGACTTAAGGCTATATATGCCTCAGTTGAGGCACGGTCTAAAAAGATCGGGGCTACGCGATGCGCGAATTGTGCAAATGACGCATGCTAAACGAAATATAATCTGTAATATAAATCCAACATGCGTCCATTTAATGTTCTGTTTATTGTTCTATTAGTAACAATAATAATATATTCATTGACATGTTTTTTTTTTCAAGTAAATAAGTAACGTTTTTAGTCATCTTAACACGATTTAAGAATTAATATCCCCGTCACCACCACGAAACAAATTGACGTGTTACCAGCTCGGCGTTCGCGCCTATAGCTGAAAATTATTTGCCGTTTCACTGATGTATCGTCTTTTCTCGTCAAAATAAAAAAATCTGTGAATTTACAACCTCCACACTTTGGAGCTCATAAATTATGTTAATCTTAGGAGCAAACGTCGTGATTTCATATAGATGTCGGGTTTTGAATTGGTAGTCAGATAGACAAAAATGAATATTCTGTGCGTTGGCATATTGACATATTGAAACTATAAACTCTTGTTTATAGCCGTAATCTTCGGCAGCTTTTGACATACGTATGACTGTCAATATAATTCATGTAAAACTGTTTTGAGTGAATCTAAAATCGTGTAGAAATCCTCGGGTTTTTTCAGAGACGGAGGCGTTTATAGCTACAGATGTATCAACAATGCGATAAGACCATGGTCCCCACAAGGGGGGGGTCTGACAGGGCTCTAGCCTGGGGGGCCGGGGTCATGGGGGGCCCGACGTGGCGAGTCGACCAAATAAGTGAGATAAACACACATCACAAATTTGCTATAATAGTAAAAAAAAACCTATTTCTCTTTATGTGGCGGTGTATTTTTTAATCGTGTAATTACTTGATAACTCCATAATTTAAGTGGATGTAAGTATATATATATAAATAAACTAAATATCCTTATTTCTACCATTAACATAATTTGAAAAATGCTACTGTACAGCATCACACTGCCTTTAACCTTGGCGATAGGTAAAGGGGGCGACAAAGATCCCAGCCTTAGGGCCCGCTTCAGGATGTAGGGTTCATGGATAAGACTTACAATTGATTTAAACGTTAATTCTAGCGGTCCTTTTTCAATTTTACCTTTATATTCTGTACGTATGACATATATCTCAAGAGAGTCAACCTGACCTGCATTTTCACAAAGCCAATTTTGAAGGCTGAAAAATATCACAGGTTATAATTATATAATAAGTCAGAGCTACGGGATGCTGGCATGACTTGGGAATAAGCAAGAAGACTTACAAGCAACATAGATTCTTGGAGGCGTCGCATGGAATGCTCTATCCATCACCACGATACTGGTTTTATAACCGATTCATTGATTCACTTAAAAAAACACAAAAACACGTGAATCTTAAAAAATACACCCATTCAAGAAAAAAAATGTTTTTTTTTTATCAGCGGAGATAAAAAATTCTGAATGATTTATTTATTTGTTGGCTAACTTGTAAAACTAGGTTACAAGAATAAAATTGAATTTGGAACATCTCGCGGCAAACTTTCAAAAAATAATACGTAACTAACTAATACAATTAGATTCAATAGGAAATAAATCACTTGAAATTGACTTACTTGTTACCTGTATGTGCCTCTGATACAATCGAAAATGACTTCTTCATAAAAATCAAGAATTTTACTAAGTACATATAAAAAATATATATTTTTGAAGTTATACTTCTTTAGGCGCGTTTGGAAAATCATATCAGAGTGAATTTTTGGCGTGTGCCAACACATAATTTATTTTTTCACACGAAAAAAAACGAACTCGATTGGATTCGAAACACCGATTGTTCGGTTATCAGCCGAACGCACTACCTTTACGCCACAGTATGATACTGCAATCGTGACGATTATACAGTATAATATTATAGTTTAGAATTGTTCCGTTGCCTAGGCAGCGAATATATTATTGTCGGCCATTTGCAATTCCTTACGTAAATAAACTATTAAACGTCTTAGTGGCAGTTGTTACTTTAAAAATAAAAACAACGATAAATAATTATATAATTTAGTAATATATGTTAAAGTGTATAGAAATAAACCAATGGCGTTCCAATAAGCGGTCATTTTTCTTGAGTGTGTAATTTAACAAGATAATTAAGAGCTAGTCGAAAAATCTAGTTTATCACAAGTTTTGTTTTTGTTTTATTACGCCAAAGAAGTATAACTTCTAAAGCGCGTACATGAGTACACACACTGATTTTTTTTTTTTTTTTGTATTTATAATCTCTGCGGCGTTTCCAAACGAGATGAACGTCGTAATGTAATAACGAAATGAACAAGCGTTTAAAATTGTTCAAATAAACTTCAACCATAAAAACAAGTATGTAGGTAGGTATATTTGTCTTTAATTTGAAGAAACCCAATGAAATTGATGGGTTGTGACGAAAAATGGCTGAATATTCGCTCTGTTAGTGGATAACCACTGGGAAAAATCCACAGGGTCGTTAGAAAATCTGATGGATCGACAATAATTATTGATTAAGTTCAAAATAAATAAGAGAAAGGAAGAAGCTAGTAGAGGCCTACACCCACCATTAAATCATCTAAAATTAATCCTGGTGATAAATCCAAATAAAGTGATCGATCGCATGCATACTCTCCACTACACTTCATGTCTACACTGTGGTGTAACGAACAAGAAGCACTTTTAAAGTTGTGCTGGAAGTATCCTTGAAAGAACTTTCTTTGATCTTAGCTGTGTACCTTATAGTAAGAAAAAATCCTGTCTTAATTACGCATTTGTATTGTAACTGCGGTTAAACCTAGATAAGAAGAGAATTTCTCCTAAAGACGTATGATGCCGCAGATTTAGGTACTTGTACTGCGTGGAAACCATCTTACATCTCACAATAGCCGATCGGCCTAACTCGAGTTCGAACCGGCATGAGTAACGCTACCATTTGACACATTGGGATGGAGACACTCCTAGAGGCTGTAAAGTGTATTCTACGATTCTCCACATAAGCGTGAATGGGTTTCTATTATAATAAACAATACTATTGTAACCTGTCTGTCTGATTATCCTGAGGTACCACGTAATATTCCGAAAGAACACAGACAGACGCGCACAAGCAAAATGGTATGGGGAGGTACATTTCGAAAAACGATGCCATTGATTTCCGGGTACATTCATCATACCCGGACACTCCACACTTTTAGTCTAGCGATAATGGCTGACCTGTAGCTATAACTACGGATGCTCACATACACATTTCTGTGGCACTGTGTTATTTTATTCTGTTAATTAGCATTGCATCAAATTGCACCGCAGGCGACATTTCAGGTATAATCAATTATTTTATGATAAAATCGAATGAAAATGCGGCTCTCGACTAGATTGCGAGAGCAAATAACATAACAATGTGTTGATAGTTGTAATGGCCCTGGTTGAATCCACAGTTCAACCAATTTTAAGGTTGTAATCCTACTCACTATGCTGCATCATCTGAGTTATGATCCTCAGTCATGACGTTCCAACGAAGAAGAAGAACGAATGGGTGGTTCACAATAATTATGGAGCAAGTCCAATTTTCATAAAATTCGTTTTTTTTTTGTTTCAGTGGCTAGATAAAACAGATTTCTATATTGTTAATATCACAATCATGGCTATACAATGTTCCGCATCAATGGCAATACTAGTATTGATACGAAATCAAATTGAATGTGAATCATGTCCATTTTGACAGTTCCTTGAGCAGTATAAAGAGGTCTTTGCTAATATTAATCAAGCCTGAATATACTTTATGTTTCGACTATTTATTTAAATTGATCCATGTACTATCAAAATATGGTAAGTATATACAGTGAAAACATTCCTGAATTTTACAAAAAGAGTTTTAACTTTAGGTCCAAATATCTCGGGATCCATTTTGATGAATGTACTTGATCATTGCCGACTCAAGTAGAAAGCAAATACGTTCACAACGACTGGTCTTATTTTTTCCGCCCTTCCCGTTGTTGTCTATGTATGAACTGTCATTGCCTGACATTGTTCTATAGAGTGGTCATACTGACGCGTCTGTCGTTTTCACACAGGAAATGGTTTGATTTGAATAGATAAGTTACATGATAAATAATACACTAGCATTAACACACCTTCTACAAATGTAATGCATAGATCAATGCGACATATTTTTTGGAAATCGATATTACCACCAGTTTTTGTGCGAAGGACTAGTCTGACTTTGAGAGCTGATGGATAACAGGAATGTATATTATTTATTAATAACACTATATAATAACACTACTATAACAATATATTTGATTTGAGATTTTTTTATAATTCAATTTGAAACGAGAAAGGGCGAATCAATACGTCAAGCAAGTCAAGTCTGGGATCTGATTTTGACAGCTGAAAAGTGGACCACTCGTTGGTTGTGCAAAAAGTTATGCTCGGGCTTTATTAATCTTAAGATGGCGGTGACTTCATCCGTAATTATTGTGAACCACCCAAAAATACTTAATTAATTGTAGTAGGTACTTTATGTTTTTTCGTTCCTGCCTGTGCGCGCCTAAGCACAGATGATAAGTTTGAAACTCGATTGATAATTATACAAATAAATTTGACAACTGACATATCCAAATTTGCGTGAAATCAGTAAACAAAAAACAAGCTGAATAAAGTTGTTTAAAACTGAAATCAGCAGTGCGTCCCCCCATTGGCGTTTGATAAGATAACAAAATCAAATCTTGTTGCCATTGAGCAACTAACATAAAAAGAAATTCCATATCGTTTTGTATAATGTCATTTCGTTTTATAAGTGGGTCAACCATAGACAAATAAAATATAGCCGAATTAACAAACATCGGAATGATGACGTTACGAAACACGGCGATTTTGGCTCTGACTCTAATATAAATAATAAAAAACATCACGATACGGGCTACTGTTATTTTAAAAGATTTATTATTTAATATTATTTAATTATAATTGTGTAGAAATAAATCAAAACGACTTTATCGGCATTTAAAACAAATAAAATAAATCATTCCTCAAACAATACATTATAAATAAAAACCAGAATAGTAGTACGTATATCACAATCAGGATTACCCACATAATTATTATGTAAACACTGACCTATTTTGTACTGCATAGATAAGGATGCATCGTGAACAAATAAAATAATCAAGGCACTTACGTATGTAATATTAAATTTTCATAAAAAAAGGAACTGACTCACGGAGATGTGGCACATACTGGCGAAGGGTGAAGGTAGGCTGTTAAGAATTGACATACATAGTGCACACTAAACTTTGTCAGTCATACTTATTTGTTTTCATTGAAATAAGAATACAATTTGCAGATAGTACTGGTTAGTTTTTTTTAATTCAATTAACCGCACCCTTCAGGTACGCCAATATTGAATGAGCGCAAGTGCATAGACCGAGAGCAGTTGTCAGAACGATGGTCAAGCGTATTCTTGACACGTGTTTATGTTTGTCCCATACTCTTCCACATTCGAGATCGGTTGCCTATTACTCCACACCCGTTAAGTATTTCAGTTCCCATTACTTCCGAGTTCCCTGCTTACAGCTAACATAAACACGTTGGCAGTTTATTTCTTTGTCATGTAAATACAATGCTCAAATGCATTGTATAGATTTCGACACATACCGTATAGAATTTAAAATTCTGGGAATTTCGGGATTAGTAATACATAATATTCTGATCGCAACTTCGGGATTCCTGCTCACGATGCTCACGACAATGCCACGATTGATAATGTTGGAATTTTGGGATTTCGGAATAAACTTTCTAAAAAGAATTTTTATCAGTTAAAAGTTAACTGAAATAATTACAAGACAAAAAGAACTTTTTATATACCACGTTTTAAAATTTACTGTTGAATCATATAAACTTCACAATTTTATGTTTTAATAAAAACCTTTTTATTGTACTTGATATAAATACTGAATAAATATTATAGAATACAGAAATGTCATTTTGATTTCCATAGTAACGCACGTATATATTAATAATTTAGTTACCCACTTAGCAAACAATTAAAGTAAGTAGTAAATATTACTTTTAACGATTTTTTTCCGAAACATACAAAACAGAATTAACTGAAAATGAATTCAATTCTGCTTAAAGATGGCCAAAAGTATTAAAAGAATGCATTGTCGTCTTGTTTTGATATATTCTTAAAGTTTCAAATGTCTAGCTAGTCGGGAAGTTAATTAAAAATCTTGGACAAACAAAAATTTGTACTGCACAAGAAAAAATCTGTACCGGACAATAATGACATTATTAATAGACAACGCACTCAATACAGTATCTAGCAAGTAAATTCGCGCAAAGCGACATTCGCACATGTATAGGTAGACGTCACGCAATTTCCATTATGCGATATCACGCATCGAGAATTTATGGCAATATCACCTTTATTGTAATGGCGTTAGAACAGCGTTTCTAATGGCATTGTTCATTTGAGCGAACCGTTCGAACCGAATCTTGGGCAGACCCGACAAAAAGGATCGGGAATTTATAGCAATATCACCTTTATTGTGATGACGTTAGATCAGATTATGCCATTCGGCAGACCCGATAAGAAAAGTGAGTGTCATTTTTTTTTCCAGATGCTTCGTCCACATTAATGTCATTGCCGGACAAACAAAAATACGAGCTAATATAAACGTGGTAAAATGGAGAGGTGGCCCTCCGACAATATTTTGATTTAAGATGCTGTTTATAATAAATAATATTGGACCTACAAAATAATTAAATTTAAAAATGACTAAGCCCTGAAGCTGTAATAAATAATAATATATTATTATTTTAATACGCCGTATTATCGAAAGATTAAAATTGTACGTAATAAATAATAATGTAAGTTGTAAAAAGTGAAACTGATAGATTAAAATATTATCGTAACCCAGACGTAACCTAACGAATGTTTCACATAGTAACTGACTGTTTGAGAAAATTATAATTCTATACTAAGTATGACAAAGAGAAAGGGATATTGTAGGAAAAAGACAGCACTACTAATCAGGAAATCAGAATGCTTGCAAGTGAGATGGGTTATCAATGAAAGAGAGAGGAAAAACACAACATAGAAGTGGCATATTCTATGACAGGGATTGGATGTAATATATTACTTTAATATACCACATATTATTAACTATGCATGTATTATAAATACACGTAGGTACATAAAGTGTGAATACTTATACATTAGATTAATGAATGCATGTAGGTACATACTTACTACTCCTTCTCAGTGAGGTTAGCTGATATGCAAAATTATTCACGTTATATGACAAGAAAATGCACGTGTAAACACGTATAATTGTGCAAGTTCAAGATCGCATGCAAATATCAAAAAACTTCAGAAGCTTCTAATTTTTCACGCAATAATTGGTACTTGCATGGCGATGCGCATGCGCAGTAGAACGATAGTGGTGAACCTGCCGGAAGAAAGACGAACTACACCGCACATCATATTTTGACGTCTATCGATTATCTACGAACTCGTCCGAACCTGTCTTAATCTGTCAAACAGCACCATACGATGCTTGAAGATGAGATTGGAGAGACAGTCAGAACTTTTACATGTAAACAGTTATTATCGCGATAGTATACACACTATTGCTGAAAGAAAATCCATGCATGTGTACAGGCGCTATCATATTTTCACTAACTCAACATAGGTAAGTACCTACCAATCCTACCATGTTAGTATAGTCTAGTAAAGAATGCATTTTCTGGAAAGGGGTGTATTCTATCTCCCCAGTTATTCAATATATGGAGAGCATATAATGGGAAGAGCCCTAGATCATTTGGCAAGGCGGAATAACTATTAGAGGCCAGAAAAGCAGATGCTACTACAGTATCGCTGCTGACGAAAGAGAAGCTGGTACACCGGGAAGTCGAAAATACGGTCTCTTCATTAGAATAGGAATACGACCAATTTAACGGCTATCGATCGGGATAACCTGCTACCATCCTCCATCCTAACCACATTGATGAGAAGACAGTTTCAGGCAAAATTGGTTTAAAGTTTAAACAATAAAAGTTATATAAATAATATGTATAAGATTTTTCTTCAACATCTTTGGTCCGCTCAATATCTTCAGACCAGGCATGATATAAGAGTTATTTACAACTCGAATATGCCACCAATAAACCTTTTCGTTGATGTGTAGTAAATTTAATGACCGCCTACCAAATCTAATAAAGTATTCTCGACTAAATTAACTGTCCGGTGCAATATTTAACGTTCGAGAAATTCCTCACGTCATTTCGACTAGTAGACCGCTACTCTCAGTTTTATGAGTGAGCTTTTTACCAAGTGCTACGTTTACACTATTTACTTACACGAAGCCCATCGTAGAACTGATAGAAGATTCACGGGAGCGCTGGAATGCAATGGGGCGGTATGTGGTAATGGAACAAGAGGCGGTAGGCTACTCAAAATAGATGAGTCAATTTTTTCCCCAAGGATTAATTAATTCACTTACCTGTTTTCAAAAAAAAAATAGGTTTTGTTATTAAAACTTAAATTTAAATGAATAGGTTTATAATTATACAGTATTTCTTTGTTTACCAATTAAAAATGTCCATTTTTGTCACTTTCCATTTCCAAAGTATTATTTTGGAACCTTTTCCATTTTCCAAGTTTTCAACGAAAATTTTCGTAACCTATAAATTTTAAAATAAAATACAAAGTGACGTTTTCAAATAAAACAAATCTAATAGGACAGCCGCGCTGAAATAAATGACTGTTAACCATTAATAATTGTATGTGTTATGTAGTAATACATTCTGATTATACATTAATGAATATTGCATTGTAAATAGTTTTTTTTTAATTATTTTAACGTATCAGTTGGATTTACTCGTATTTATATATTTATATATCTGTCAATACTCCCGCGCTGAGAAATAATGTTACTACAAGAGCTATCTACGCACTGCAGAGCTGGCATGAAAGAAAGCTTAGGACGAGGCGTTGCTACGACCAAAATAAGCGCGAGCATTGTGCTGGTTGATTATCACGAGTGCTTATTATGAGTGACTTGAAGGTGCGATGTCTGTAACGGCAAGTAACATGCTCTAGCCACTCGCAGGATGTAAACTAAGCACTATGATCAGGCTTTGCATTTTACTACAGGCCGTCTCTAAAATGGAAACCATCAAACACTCGATTTCAAAACGATTTTAACACTATGTACTTATTGCTAGGCAGCGGTTTGGTACATAGTCAAATCAGAGCCGGAATACATAATATGGAAAATAGGTCACCGATATAGTATAGCGGAAACAACTCCAAATAATGCGCCTATCCAATTCAAAATATAGGTATGTATACAATTAACAATGCATACATACAATTCAATAGGGCCATTTACATATCAATGTTGAATTATTGTAGATGGTTAGTTTTCTGTTTATATATTATATTATGATACTCGTAATACATTCGAAATTGGTTATTACTAGGAAGATGTGACCGACTGAATTTGCTCGTTATAAGCATTACTCGATAGATCGTTAACATTTTTCGTGCCACGTTCTATTTAAGCATAGGTACAACATAAAAAAATCTGAAAACCATCGTAAAAATCCCCGAAACAAGCATGGTATTCATAAACTACAAAATAAGTCTACTGACTTAGCAAAGCTTGGATTTTTTACATGCAATTTCAACCATATGCGTGGATACTTTTTCAATGTTGTCGGCGAAAACACCTTATTAGGTACTTGGACACTTAACTAGTGTCATAAACTTAATCCGACCCCGGCGGCATCGGTCTAGTTAACTTCCCGGTCGGATTTTATTGCTTAGGGTCGAAAATATTGTTTTTAAACGATCGACACATAAACAGTTTTGCTCGGTATACCTGAGAAGTAGCTCGTTATAAAAGTGAATAAATGTATGGAGAAAATCAGTTTTTTCGTTACATCCGAGATCTCGCTATTTCCGTGATCGTAATAACCAAGTTCGACTGTATATTATCATGATCAGCTGGGCGTTTACTTCTGGAAGAAAAAAACCTTTCATGCACTGTTATCGCCCATAAGTATTTCACTAACAAGGACATCGTTAAATTCGAGTGAGGTATTTTTATGAGGCGCCTATTTGTTTATCGACCCATCCTCAGAATTCCTTCCTAAATCCTAAAACGAATTGGAAAGTATTAATAAGTTCTGAGTAGTATTAAAACCATTTATGAGAGAACAAAGGTTTAAGGCGTTTAAGCATTGCCCAATTTTTCATCCAAGGAAAAATCAATAGTAAATGGTGAGAAAAGGGAGGATGACAATAGTAATATCTACCGCCTATGTTTATATTTTATTTGTGCATAATAAAAAATCAAAGTTCGCTGCAACATACATCCGCATAAGTTAAATTAATTAAAAATTGAAAATACAAGTGTTTTCAAAATAATATGACGGCGAATATGACGGCCGAACGGCAGGCTTATATTGTCGTAGGTCTCGACTTCGACAATACTGTTTCTGGCAAAAACTCACATACTGTTTTTCAATGCGTGGTTAGACCTAAACAGTATGGACCTAATAGGTTGAGCAAGTAATACAAAAATCCATTAGAAACATGTTTTAATATCTAGGTACTCTTGCATGTAACTTTTTTTGTTGTCAACCCTACAGTAAATTGCATATTTTTGACAATATACTATCAATACGCGTCAGGCTTATAATATAGTAGATCGAATTCCGGACCTGGAAAACAATCACATGTAGTCGAACTCAGTTATTAAGATCATGGATATAGCGAGATGTCGAATGTAACGAGGAAACATTCGTTGAGTTTATGATTTTCTCCATACATTTATTCACTTTTATAACGAGCTTATCGGATATACCGAGCCAAAAGTTATAGTAAATTTTTTTTTTAAAACTATTCATGTGTCGACCGTTTAAAAACATTTCGACCCTAAGAAATAAATTCCGAACGGACAGGATGCCGCCGGGATCGGATTACGTTTATGACACTAGTTAAGTGTCTAAGTACCTACCTAATTGGCGTTTTCGCCGACAATATTGAAGGTTTGTGAAGTCAGTAGGTGCCTACCAGCGTTCATTACAATAAACAAGTTATTTTGTAGTTTATGAATGCATTCCTTGTTTCGGGGGAAAATTCTAATTGTGTATTTTTGTTTGAATTGCGACTTTTTGTGTTATGTGACCGCTCATTTCAAAATACCTATTCTCTGATATAACGAGCTAATTCAGTCGGTTCAATCTTCTTCGTAATAACCATTTCAATGTGTGTTTGGACCGCATAGGTTGTGCAAGTGACATCCATTTCTCGTAAAACAAAAAATAATATTTGCAACGTGTTTTTTTTCATTTGGCTTTTCTTGTAAATTGCATATTTTTGACAATAAACAAAAATGTCGTTTACCGTTGTTTAATACTCGATTAGGGCGATTGAGGTTCACATCGTAAGCGCAGATTTTCCATCCTGTTACCAGGAGCGCAGAGCGGCCGAGGAGGTGTCATGAATTTCCCGCAGACAAAGGGCCGCGTCCTAACGCAAGCGTCTATTGCGCCGGGTCAAACCGCGTCGGTCCCCCCCACCTCTTCGGTCTTCTGCTATCCGGCGACTAGGATTTGTACGTTCGCGATGCAGCCGGCCGGTATTGTGCAACAGTAGAAGCGCACGCGTTGTGACCTGACCTAAATATCGGCCAAGCGACACGAGGGACGGGTCTCTTTGTATATAGCTGTCCGTCCGCGCTTCTATTTTGCCTGCGTTTACTTTTACACCGGTTGACTATCGAGCAAACTAAACTCCGTGATTTTGAAACCATACTAAGTTAATTAAATAGAGTATTTATTTATTTATAACACCCGCGATGGCCGAGTGGCTTAAATGCCGGCCTATAGAGTCGAGGGTCCCAGGTTCGAATCCTGGGTCTGGCTAGTACACATATTGTTTTTCAATTTGTGTATGAGTCAGAGTATGGACCTAATAGGTTGAGCAAGTGGCTGACATCCATTTCTCGTAAAAACAAAAATCTGTCAATACAAACCTCCACTCTGTGGAGGCCCATATGATCCTATTAGGATCGGACATGGTCGGAAAAAAAAATATTTATTTAATAAAGTTCTTTTATTCAACGAATTATTTCACAAGTTTAACTTTCGACAACAGTGTGTATTTCAAACTATCGCAATAATAATGGTTAAGAGTCATACATAAGTGAAATGGCAAATAATCGCAATTCATGTCACAAATATACATCCACCAAACAAAGACAATACTCTAATGAGTCTAATGAATGCAATAAACTATGATCATTTAGAAAGATTGAACCATGTTCTCGAAAAATAACTACTTATAGGGGCGGACATGCTCAGCGTAGGTCAAAATGGAGCTTTTATTGTATTTTGAAAGCATGATACTGGACATTCCTTAAAAGTTGTAGATAAACTATTTACACAATTTTGAAGCCTTATTATCCTTTATATTTATTTTAAACATTTGATGACTGCATAAAGTATTTTTATTACATAAAATAGTATTCTTTTAAACCTCTCGCTCTAATGTTTTAGAATATAGTCATATTACAGTACTTACATCCATGTGCAGTGGTGTTAAGATTTTTTACATTTATTAATTTTTAAACGCATTTATAAAACCGTTAGTATAATTTATGTCGACATTATTACAGTGAAATATTTACGATAAAAAATTATATTGATAATTTCTGTGATCCCAAATTTGACAAGAATTAGGCATTTTATTATTCAAAAAAATGGGCAAGATTAACACATTTGCAGATAATTCTAAAGATACTAATTATAAGCTATGTCTTTGACCATTCAAGTGTGATAAACATCCTACGAATAATGATTGCTTTATAATAATTATTGACCTATCTATCTACAACGTTTAAGAAATGTCCAGGATCATGCTTTGAAAATGCAATAAAAGCTCCATTTTGACCTACGCTGAGCATGCACTCCCTTGTTTTTCGAAATGCATATTTATATTAAAAATAACAACAAACGGCATATTTTAAATCCTCTTGTAGAGATAATATGAAAACAGTTATCATATATTTTTTATTCCTACTATTTCCTTATATCATACGAGGGTGGGTCAATAATTCCTTAGAAAAAAGCATTAAAACAGTTTTTATTTTTGTATTTTTTTTTTATTTCTCAACATAATCTCCTTGGAGCTCAATACACTTGGTTAGACGTTTCTCAATTTTTTTAAACCGTCAGAAAAATAAGTTTTCGGAAGGTCCTCAAAATAAGCATTTGTCCGATCGATGACTTCTTCATTTGAAAAAAAACGTTGTCCACTTAGCCATTTTTTTAAGTTTGGGAAAAGGAAAAAGTCACTGGGGGCTAAATCTGGCGAATACGGTGGGTGGTCGACCAATTCGAACTTCAATTCTTCAATTTTAGCCATTGATCGTAAACATGTGTGAACACGGGCATTGTCCTGATGAAAGAGGATTTTTTTCCTGTTTAAATGAGGCCGTTTTTCTTCAATTTCGTTTTTTAGCTGGTCCAATAAAGATGCATAATAATTCCCTGTTATTGTTTTTCCTTTTTCCAAATAGTCAACGAAAATAATTCCACGTGCATCCCAAAATACAGTAGCCATAACCTTACCAGCTGATTTTACGGTTTTCGCCTTCTTTGGACATGGTTCGCCTTTCGCAATCCACTGCTTTGACTGTTCTTTCGTCTCGGGAGTATAGTGGTGTATCCATGTTTCATCTACAGTCACAAAGCGACGAAAAAAATCATCCGGATTGCGTTGCATGAGTGACAACAGGGCTTTAGAGGCCACCACCCTATTGCGTTTATTGTCGACTGTGAGCAAACGCGGCACCCATCTTGCAGAAACTTTTTTCATGCCCAATTTGTCATGTAAAATAGAAATGACGCTACCTTTTGAGATCCCTGTAACCTCAATTATCTCACTCAACTTTAATCTTCGGTCACTTAACACCATATCGTGGATTTTATTGATCATTTCTGGTGTAGTCACCTCTACAGGACGTCCTGAGCGTGGTTCATCCTTTGTTGATGTACGACCACGTTTAAATTCATTTAACCAGTTATAAATAGTTGCAAGTGAAGGAGAAGATATGCCGTGAAATCCAACTCATTTTTTATTTCCTTTGCTGTTAACCCTTTTATATTAAAATGTTTAATAACAGCTCTAAACTCAATTTTCTCCATTTTTGTAAACAAGCAATTTTTTTTTAAATGTACGAGAAACACACAACAACCCGACCAATCTGATTGAAACTTCGGAGCATACTGAATCGGTAGTGCCGCTGCATGAAAACAAACCGCTTACAGTACTAGTCGCGCCACCTGTCGGCTTTTCTAAGGACTTATTGACCCACCCTCGTATATAATTCCCTGAGCTTTTTTTTAATGAGATCGATAACATCAAAATATTACAATACGCGCGGGTGAGTATATTCAACAATAGGCGAGATGAAATTTCGCACAAGTCGCCAATCGCCGAGCGGCATTCGAGGTGGCAATACGTCAATTTTGTTTGTAATGGCGTCGTAAGAATATATTCTTATATCGTGTAAAGATGACTAAAAAACGTTATGCCTGTACTCGAAAAGGAAAACATGTCAATGAATATATTAATATTATTACTAATATAACGCATGTTGAATGTTTATGACAAATTATGTTTCGTGCGGCACGCATCATTAGCTCAACCCGCGTGTCGTATTGTTACGATATTTTTAGACCATACCTCAGCTGAGGTGTAGCCTTAACACGTAAAAGTGCTGACTGTCTCGTCAATCTCATTCTTCAAGAGTAAGTGAGACGCGATGATCTCACTGTATGGTACGATTTGACAGCTTGTGAAAATCGGTTAACCTCAAAATGTGAGTCTCTGCGAGGTGTAGTTCGATTTTTTTCCGGCAGGTTCAGCACAATCGTTCATGTAAGAACTATCAGTTAAATTGTTAGTAATTAAGTAGGATGCTCGTAGCTTGATTTGTAACGCACATTGGCGCGAATCCTGTGGATACGGGTTCAAGTCCCGTCGGGTGTCGAATTTTTTTCTAAAAAGGATTTTCACCAACATATTCACCAGACATCTCCACTTCTACTAGATCTGGCAGTGATCTACTACACTCTCACATTATCATTCTTCAACTTATACGAGCGTACAGTAAAAATATGATGAAGTTCTTCTTTGGTGCTAAAGTTTCAAGAAACGTATGAATGAAAAAAAAGTATCTGGGCTGCGCTCTGATGTCTGTAGATCTATTTTCTGTGTAAGCGGAAACTATGCCACAGTTTAAAACGCAGGTATTCATAACTTCCCTTTCTTGCACTTCTGTCACAGAATACGAAACAAGCGATATATTTAATTGTCGTTGTTTAAAGGTAGTTCAAAGTGATTTAATACAAAAAATATATAAAAATCTCTTTAGTTGTCCAAACTCATTGTGGTTTAGGACGTTTACGTATTTCTTTCATTTCCATCACTTCCAAGTGACAGATCACATACATCCCTTCCGTTTAATATCCTGTTTTTATTACTAAAATCCTTGGAAGGTTTCTGCGCAACCTAAATTACATTTAGAACGTCTGAAGCTTCCTAGAGGGTTGACAGTATCTCATTAATTATATTATTTCATCTTCTGAAATGTGAAAACTTTGCTACATTACCTAAATGTGTTTTAACTGGAATTGGATGAGTTAATTAAATTCAACACCAATGAAAATCAAATCGTATTCTTGATTGGTATGCTGTTAAGATCAACCATAAATAGTACACACTAAACTTTGCCAGTCATACGTATTTGTTTTTATTGAAATAAGACTACAATTTACATATGATTGATGTTGGCTAGTTTTTAAAATTCAATTTTAAACCCTTCGAAAGCCCCGTAATATGCCCGTAATACATAATAGTAAAAAAAATACTCGAATATTTATAAAATATCTAAAATTATGTAATTAAATCTTACATAACTTTGGATATTTTATAGATAGAATAATATTAGTTTTCTATTACAGTTTGGTTTAGGTAGGGCTTAATGAACCAAAAATATGACAACAAATAAGTATGAATGAAAAAGTGTGTACAATACCGTATCGCCCAAAATATACCAAAACTATTATGGTTTGGTTGGGCAGGGTTTAATTGATTTTTAAAAACTGACCAACACCATCTGTAAATTATTGTAGATTTAGTTCAATAAAAACAATGTGCTATATTGATGGCGGATTTTAACAGTGTGCTTCCTCCTTTTTATATGAAACATGTTAATTGTAAACCCACATAATAAGACATACTTATTAAAAATGGATAAAAACTGTATTTAAAAAGTTGTTAGATAATTGCAAGCGTTCATACTAGATTCATTGTGTGGGATTTATAGACAAATACAAATGATATTGACATCTGGTTGCAAGCGAACATGTACATTATTTATGAATGTGACTAGTAGAAAAAAATACATTTCAAGTTCAATAAAACGTCGAGAATATTATTTAATCGAATGACGCAAGGAGGTACCTATAATAATTTTATAAAAAATATTATTAATTCGCATTTATGTTATGTGTTAAATGTAAATAAACACTGCAAGGTTATCACAGAAATACAGATAAGTAAAAATATTTTAATGCATTAATAATTTAATAATATGAATACTACATCTTTTGAAACAACACCAGAAACATAATAATAAATAATTACCTACCAAGGCCTGAATAAAAACTAACCGTAAGTGCGAGCGAGAAAGCATTCGGCACGCGCATAATCTCCGCAATATGCGTAAGTGTTATGTGTTGTCGGAAAATAATGGTTTGACTTATTGAGATAATATTCAAACTATTAATAATTGACATACTATTAAAGAGCCTACTGCGCGACGATGAGAGGAAACGTAGCCTCAGCTTAAAGGGCGGAGATTCAAATATTCTCTTTCTCTCACTCCTGCGGCAGGCCCTGCGTGATGCAACACGAAACAACTGATACGACGACGTCATAGCGGGCTACCTCTTGGTTAATTTGAAAATAACTTTCGAAACCCTTAAAATCTTAATTAAATCATATTATATTACAAATGAATGTAGGCTTTTTACATTTTCACGATTCAATTTAATACGCTTAGTCCTTAGTAGATGGTAAAGAATCTTAGGTAGATATAATATAGGAGGTTTTTGTATTCGAATAAAGGGGCCTTTGTATTATGTTTATGAACGCTCCAGAGCTTATGAGTTAACGCATAATTTCACGTTATAAATTAGAGCGTAAAACTGGCTGCGGTTATAAAAACAAGTGTATCGGCGGCTTGAGAATTTAGCGGCCGACAGAAAAGTGTACCGGACATGCGTTTACTCATTAGCTCTGGGGCGTTCATAAACATAATACAAATGCCTCCTTATTATATACGAGCGCGACACCGGTGTCCCGTCTGAAATAGCCCTAACAGGGTGTACTTATGTCTTGGCATCATGCTCAGTAGTTTAAATTTATCCGCACTCAGATAGAGAAGGATTTAATCCCCACTTATGCGTGTAATAAAAACACCGGATATGACCGCCACGTAACGTATCTGAATATTGAAATAAATATAGGTATATATGATTTTGAATCCCATTCGGTCTGATTTTTTCCATGTATGTTTCCGAGTTTTTCCAACGTAGGAGGCATTGGGAAAATCTATATTTCTTTCGGGAAACATTTTCTGTTCCACGGTCTGTGCCACCAAGGCCGTACATATAATTAATCAACGTCAGAGAAAAACATACATATTAGATGTCACAGCATAAAAGGTAGACTTTGTATAATATGCCTGATAATATTGTGTAGAAAAGAATCACGGACTGCTGTTAAAAATAGAAGCAATTCATTTCGGGGTGCGGATTCACTTGTAGCAAACTTTATAATAATTTTTCTCCCACATCTCTCAAAAATAATTGTAGATTCATTTAATTAAACAGTCATTTTATTATGTTGTCGAATCCGAATAGTTTTAACATTAAGTGCCATAATTTATAACAATACGATGATGACGAGTGAAAATGAGACACAGGCCATTCTGAAATGATCGGTTAAAATCGTCAAATGGCTTTTCAATATAGAATTTAGTCGTAATTATTCAAGTTTTCAGAATTTTTGAAGATGTTAGCAAACCATGTGCAATGTAAACTATTGTTTGATATTTTGGGAATATTATTTATAATGAAAAATCATAAACATGACCCCCACACCCTGAAGCGGGCCCCCAGGCTAGGATCTTTGGTGGGTCCCTATATCTATCACTAAGATTAAAGGCAGTATGGCGCTCTACACCAGGGCGGGCCGCATGTGGCCCGCCGGGTATTTTTTTGCGGCCCGCCATCATTAATTGTACTTCTGATTACGAATATTTAAAAGAAAAATATTGACAATAGATTAAAATTTGTTTAGCAATAGTACGCGATCCATTTTCAATAGATATTGATAGTGTACCGACAGAGCTACAACTTGAGATTATTGATCTGCAGTGTGACACTGATTTAAGAGAATTGCATCATCGTGAAGAAATCTCCAAATTTACAATGCCCCTAATTCAGACAAATTCGACCAACTTAAAGATTATGCAAGAAAAATGTTCGTTATTTTTGAATCAACCTATATAATGTGAACAAACATTTTCAATCATGAACCTCAATAAAAATTCTTTACCATCAAATATCGCCGATGCCCATTTACAAGCAGTTTTGAGAATATCAACTACAAAATTAACACCTGAATTTAAAAAAATGTTTCATTCTTATTAATTTTTTTTTGTAATTTTTATTTTTCGTGATAATAAATAGTGCTTATCTAAAAATGGTATTTTACTTGCGGCCCGCCGTTCATTTCGAATTCTTTAATTTGGCCCTCCATCCAAAAAGTTTGCCCCCCCCTGCTCTACACTAACGTTTTCCAAATGGTATTAGAGGTAAAAGTATTTAGTATATTTTTTAGTGATTTTTAGTATTTTTTAATACATCCACTTGAATTATTGAATTGTCGAGTATCGACACGCATCAAAAATTGTGTCGCATAATTACATATTTTAAAACCATTATCAACATTAACATTTGAAGTAAATTAGCGCCGTAGGCGACTTTACTACTATTAGGGTCAATTTTTATGTGTATTTATCTCACTTATCTACTTGACCCACCACTCCGGGCTCCTCCTGAACCTGGGCCCTCAGGCTAGAGCCCTGTCAGCCAACTGTATTTTGACAAAAATTGTCCACAAAGAACTCTAGCTAGTAAACTAAAAATCAATCAATAAAAGATTTAATTATCCTATCAATTCACATATTTTTGACTCGAGCAATAAATACCGAGTATATTTGTTAGAAATTCTTTGGTTTCAGGAATTCATTTTCCATTTTCATTTCCCAGTCAATAATGCAAAATACCAGGCGAACATAACAATCGAGGAGGTATGTGCAATCCGAGAAAATTGCATATCGAGCGAGATACGCTTTCCTTGTACGTAGGTACACGCGGGTGGCGTGTTCCATTTTTGAAAGTTTCAAGCCCGCGACGACAGAATCGATTCGTTAGTAGCCAGAAGTAATATACCTCTTCGTGCCGCTGCTATCCTGGTAAATCGCTTGGCTGGCGGGCACCGTGCGCCCGGTCGGGGGGGGGGGGGGTGTGCCCCAGTTAAAAGCCTAGCCGGGACGCTTTCTAGGTTAGGTCACGGGGCGATGGGGCCGCCGAGTTAAGGGGCGCCGTAAAAAGCCCTCTTCTGTACAAGGGCAGGCTACCGTGTCAATATTAAGGCCAGAATTTTCAAGACAAAAGAGCAAAAGCCGTCAAGTTCGCAACCATCATTAGTAATCACACGACAAGGAGTTTAGTTTGAAGATAGCTCTCTACTATCTACTCTAGAAATTCAACCATTCTGTTCTCATATCATCATCAGTTCAACCCCTCTTGATCCATTGTTAAAACATGTTCCTTGTTGTCTCCATTATTCTCAGTCCCTACTCTTTTGTTTCTGTTATACTTAATTACCTCATCGTCTGGTCGACGGTTGATGAAGTTTTTAGTGTAGTTAAATTGGTAGCCATGGATTAAATAACATGCTATACCTTGGCAACATTGAAACATGGGTGCATAAACAAGATATCGGATAAAGGAATACAATAACTGACCGTTTATTATCAAAGCTTTAATAAATAAAAAGGATTTCAAGTAAACGTATTGAGATATTAAAGGGGATGAAATAATTAACCATATGTACCTACCTATTTTTATTTCCTTAGCCAGCTTACGTGAAAGTCGTTTTAAAATTAACCACGAGGAAACCCTCGTAAGGGGGGGGCATGCTCAGCGTAGGTCAAAATGGAGCTTTTATTGCATTTTCAAAGCATGATCCTGGACATTCATTAAACGTTGCAGATAATCTATTTATATAATTTTAAAGCCTTATTATCCTTTATATTTATTTTAAACATTTCATGACTGCATAAAGTATTTTTATTATATAAAATAGTATTCTTTTAAACCTCTCGCTCTAATGTTTTAGAATATAGTCATATTTCAGTACATGCATGTGCAGTGGTGTTAAGATTTTTTACGTTTATTAATTTTTAAACGCATTTATGTCGACATTATTATAGTGAAATATTTACGATAAAAAATTATATTGATAATCTCTGTGATCCCAGATTTACAAGAATTAGGCATTTTATTACTCAAAAAATGGGCAAGATTAACACATTTGAAGATAATTCTAAAGATAATAACTATAAGCTATGTCTTTGACCATTCAAGTGTGATAAAAATCCT
Source organism: Rhyacophila brunnea (assembly GCF_057557595.1). Lineage (NCBI taxonomy): Eukaryota > Metazoa > Arthropoda > Insecta > Trichoptera > Rhyacophilidae > Rhyacophila > Rhyacophila brunnea. Next base: position 7,274,332 of record NW_028232904.1, on the reverse strand, counting down.
ACGAATAATGATTGCTTTATAATAATTATTGACCTAAGAATAGGGTAGTGTTTTTTTTGAAATACGCCATTTCTTTTGGCATTCCCCAGTGAGCTAGTAAAGCTACAACATACGGCCGTAGCCATAAATTGACAAACTAAAACTGAATTAGGGAGTAAGATCATGTTAACGCGCGTATTTGAACATGTACCTAAGCGAATTCCTTTTTTAAACGGTAGGATAATAAGGCTTCAAATTATATAAATAGATTATCTACAACGTTTAAGGAATGTCCAGGATCATGGTTTGAAAATACAGTAAAAGCTCCATTTTGACCTACGCTGAGCATGTCCGCACTTAAAGAATGACAATAATTGTAGAATGTGGTAAACGAGTATATAGTTGAAGATCGACATGCTTAAAATGATAAATAATTCGATGAAAGTGTAAATAAGAGCATAGTTTTTTACGTGTATACATTGATGAAGGTACTTTAAAGTGTAACCCGATTTAGCAGACTATTGAGAAGACTTTGTATCCTTTAACACTTATAAATTAATAAAGAACATTAAAAGAAGAAAAAATTCAACTGTTTTTGTACTTAGCAAATAATTGATAATATATTATAATGATCTACATATTATATTTGCGCATATTTTTGACAGCGACCTTCCAAGCTAAAAGATAATGTTTAATCCAAGGATAATTTTACGATTACAAACAAGAGCATGTTGACGACCGCAGGCAATATTTGTGTAAAACCGCATTTATCTGTACACAAATAAAGCGTATTTTTATTTAAACAGTTGTTTGATAATGTTGTCAGTGTGTATATTAAAAAAAATGTAAACAAAAAACCGGTTTATCACATCGGCATGCTTTGCGATGCAGCATTCCGAATTTCTGGCAATCCACGCGAAATGTTTCGCTACAATAATATTTTTTTTAGCGCGGCAATTTGTCAATAAATTGTGATGTTGCTATGTCAATTTGCTATTACAGTTAATTGAACCTCGATATAACGGACAAAATACCCGTCAAATATTAAAAACGTCCTGTTAATGTTATATGTTTAAATACAAGTACTTATCCAAAAATGAATGTTCTACTAATCAGGTCATAACCTCTCAAACTTCAATTCGAGTCATAATACCGTCCTGATCGTAGACTGACGTAGCACTGACGTTTGCAACGTTGGCCGCCAATTCACACAGCTGCACAGTAGTTTAATTTGTTCACTGGAAGTGAATGGATGCATTTATTACTCCATTCAATAAGTTTACAGTGATTCGAAGTAGATTAAGGTGACCATCACATCATGACTGAACGTGAAATAGTAGATGACGTTATGATCTTTGAAGATGAGGATGGAAGTGAAGATAGCGAGGAAGAAGAAGCGACACGCCCTAACACGAGTTACCTGCGTCTCACTTAATTACGGTGAAATGAACTAGTAGAGCCTATATATATACATAAACAAACAATCGACTTTTTCGATTTGAATCGAGTTGTCAATAATGTGTACTTACGTTGATTCCTAACCGATGTCAGGGTCTTTCCAAATTTTAGTCTTGACGTACTTGCACTCGCTAATAACAACGGATATATTCACAAGATTTGAGAGTGTGATATATATATAATTACAAGGTATTAATTAATAAATTTAGGTATGCGACTTTGGTTTACTCGTGTTAAATACGATAATTGTATTATGAGTGACTAACATGTTGGAATAATGTTGTGATAGTTTGCTAAATTCGTTACAGCCTGTAAAAATACTTATTCGTGGCACTATCAAGTTGGTTCAGCCATCTGGTGGAAATTCTTACCGAACAAGCCAGTAGTTTTTCTAAGCTAGAATTTTATTCTCTCTGAAATTTCCAAAAATCTAACACGAGTTCTAGCAAAGAACTGTGAAAATTCTTCGCAAACTTCTCTAGCGATATCTATTATTGTATATCCAAGAAGAAGGTATGTGTTATTATTATTATTATTACAAGACTTTCTCGGCTGATTCTGTATCCTATACATTTTAAATTCAAGTAACTTTCAATTCAGTAAGTATGCTAAGCGACGTATTCTAGTGACTATCTTCGTTTAAACTTACGATCAACATTAACTTTGTCAGTTTGCCAATGCTGTAACCTTCCCACACCATTTGCTGGGTTAAAATTATCCACTCACTCCCTTTTGTGTCCGTTTCAACATGAAGAATAATGAAATTAAGACCTAGGCATCAGTGCTACGTGAAAACATAACACATAACTTGTCTAATCTAACACATCGATAACGTTTTAAGGTATCTAAGTTTAAATTTTTTATAACAGCATGCCGAGTTTTTTCCGCATTTTTTTTTCCATTCGATCGAAAGTTATGCGAATTATGTAGGCCAAGTATGGCTTACAAAAGACAAATGTTATTTTAAAAAATATATATAACTAGTCATAACTCGTCTTAATTTATCACATGTGTTGCACATTATATAATAAAATATGATTACCTACTTGGAGAATTATTTTTCTACGTAAATCTTTCTCTATAATATGTTGGAGCAAGTAGTCCACATGTCATGTCTTGACCCATTTCTCGTAATGATAATTTTCTTGTTTGTTTTGTTTTATTAGGTAACAAATAAAGATGTAATCAAATGTGTTTTAATACAGATGCAATAATATCTGACACCAGCAGTATGGCCCAGAATTGCCATATAACTATTTTAACTAATGGTGAAATGATCAAGATTCAAGATTGTCAAGAATCAAAAATCTAGGTTCCCAACCAGTATATCGCCAGCCCTGTCAACCGATAACTTAAAATCTGTTTGGTATATTGGTATGGTTTGTTTAGTTAAACATTAAAGGACATTAAAGGCAAAAAATGATACATCCATTTAAAGATTTAAACATTACGAAGTTCACTGAAAATTACGTCCCATGCGGGTAGGCATGCCACGTGTTGCCAAAGGGGTGATAAATTAAGAAATTAGTTAACTCCATTAATTATTTTTCTTAGAACTGACGATTTACACCTCTTGAGTGTAGTATTTTTATTGTTTATAAATAATAATGATCAATTATTAGGTTTTGACGATTTATTATAAAAATATTATTCTATCTATCTATAGATATATAGCTATCGAGTTTATTGTTATTATTAATACGATAGGGTTTTTAATAATTTGGTTTTTTACTGGCAGTTCAACTATTCATAATTTGTTTATTGTATTTTTGTGACCTCTGACTAGATAGGTAGGCAATGGAGTTTTTACCTACTTTATTGTATTGATTTACTATATAAGGTAGAGTTAAGAGTATTCGTTCGTGAGTGTACACAACGCCTGAAGATGCCGAAAGGCGAAACCCGGGTCGCAAAAAAAACTGACTTAAATGGAATAGTACAGAGCTTGAATCCTTTGGAATTTAAATTCAAATTCCATCAAGTACTTTCGGTCGATAGTATTAATATTAATAATGCAAATACTTCACAGTGTAGATTCTGCGAAAATAACCATGATAAAATAAAGTAATTCTTTCACTTTCTCATCGTATTAGGTCCATATTCTAACTCCAAACACAAATTGAAAAACAATATAAGTGTATTTAACAGACCCAGGATTCGGACCTGGGACCCACGACGTTATAAACCAGTGTTTATCAACCTTTTTACACCTACGGACCGATGAAAACATTTGAAATATTTCGCGGACCGATGACGCAGAAATAAAAACTATTATTTATATAGTATGTTATATTAAAACAGACATAGGTATAACATATAACAGACTGATTGCGAATACAAAAAAAAAAAAAAAAAAAGCGTAAATTAAATAAGGACATTAATCTAATGACGTCATAACTTAGAGATGATTATTCTTCTTCCAGTAATATTATAAGTGCCCATAAAATGACGATTTCAATCAATAAAATTGTTCATCTTATATTGCCCTAATGAGCATCCTTATTATTGGGGTAATGCCTTTTAATATTGACTTATTAGTTATTATATTTACAATGACTTTCAGCGGCCCTATGTTAGAACTTGCGAGTCCCAGCTGCCCGGTCGACATGACGTCATATGACATCATTGTGACGTACTACCGGAGTGATAATAGCATTCGAGAAAATAACGCTACTCAGACAGCGGCGCTATTCATTGTCACCATACACATATAGGTGTTTCATCGTAATAATATCTACGGTGAGCACTGTGCGCTGGGCGGCATGCCTAGAGCGTGTATTGGCTGACGTCACAATTACTTCATGTCGTCTGGTGCCACACGAGTCGATAGTTAGGAAATCGCGTCGCTGGTTGACGATGATTGAAACTCACTCGAAACTTATTTCCTACTCTTACTTGTACACGATTCGCAAAGACTCAGGTCCTTTTTAAACGCATCCAATATGTTTTTTTGTGTAAAAACATTTGTGGAATATGTAGGTACATATACCTACCTATATTTTAAAATAAAAATATTTTAAATAGTGCACACCAAACATTCTCACTCATACTTATTTGTTTTCATTGAACTAAGAATACAATTTTCAGATGGTGCTAGATAGTTTTTAAAATTCAATTAAACCCTGCTAAACCAAACCGATCCGACAAACATAGTGCACACTTTTTCAGTCATACTTATTTGTTTTCGTTGAATTAAGAATACATGTTACAGGTGGTGTTGTGACACACACTTAATTTTCCGCCCCTGTGGGGGGCGCTCCCATAAGGAGTAGTGCCTCCCAGCCGCTCGGTCTGATCCTGGTAGTCAATGTACCACCGGTGAGATGATTACGACCCTCGACAAAGCAGAACAATATTTAATATATGTAGAAGTCCCGCAGTTTGCTCTGACAAGTCCCACCACTTCTCAGGGTGAACTGTGGAAGAGATAAGTCGGTCACAGACCATGTACATATAGGTAATAAGATAATAGGATTAAATTTTGACTAAATATCATATGCTTAGGTAAAGGGTTAATTAAGATAGATTAAATATAAAATATGATTTGGCTAAACCCTTTATTATTTCGCTAACCCATTGCATATTACATATTTTCATTAACCTTGTTTCCAAAACATATTTTCCTTGTAACCAAATTTCATTAATTGTGGCTTGTAGACGTTAAATAATTTCGACATTCGACTTATTGTGATTGTTTAACGAGAATCTAGTTACATATTATAAACATTATTTTACTGACATTTGATTATAAACTTTTGAATAAAGGGTGACCATAAGTTAAATTGTGTAACAACATTGATAATATACGAGTTACGAAGTTTAACCCGTGTTTTCTTGAGTTATCGACTTTCTTTCTCTACCGTAACTTCTTGGTTACTCCACGTCTATTAGATTCCTGGCTGTTCCTCCACATTAATGAACCTCCACTTCCAAGTGCCTGAGCTAGTCAGGAAGTCGGAGGCCTTCAGTTGGTTGATGACATGATTGAATTTTAAACACTAATAAGTTCCTTAAGACGATACATCAGTGAAACGGCAAATAATTTTCAACTATATGCGCGACGAAATTTTGGACTCGCTGGCATTCGGAGAGAGAACGTCGAGCTGGGAACACGTCCATTTGTTTCGTGATGGCGACGGGGGTATTAATTCTTAAATCGTGTAAAGATGACTAAAAACGTTACCCATTTACTTGAAAAAGAAAACATGTCATTGAATATACTTATTATTATTTTACTAATGGAACAATAAACAGAACATTAAATGGACGCATGTTGGATTTATATGACAAATTATATTTCGTTCGGCATGTGTCATTTTCACCCGCGACCCGCAGACCCGCAATCCGCGCATCGCCTAGTCACGATCTTTTTAGACCATGCCTCAACTGAGGTATAGCCTTAATAAGTTGTAATGCAATGAAAACAAATATGTTTGACTGACAAAGTTCAGTGTGCACTATTAATGTCGAATCTTAACAGCCTACCTCCACCCGTTTTTGCCACTTTTTCTCTTAGTCACCTGCATGTATGTCGCTCAAATTCTGGGCATTGTATCACTATGACGTCAGTGTGCAATGTTATCTTGGAAAATTAAAAAAAATATTCAATGCCAATTAGATCCTCATTCAAAGTGGCGATATGACAGTCTCATTCAAATATTCTGGGAGTTTATACCCTAGTGAGGATTCGCCATCGGAAGATAAAACAACATAATAAACCTAAGCAAATCAAATAAACAAGAAACTTCGAAGCTCTCCTGCTTCGGTATCGTCGTAGCAAAAAGTTGCGTTTACCGTTGGTGGACAGATAACGGGAAACGAGAAGCGAGATTTAGGCCCGATGACGCAATGATGTTCGCTGAAAGCAAAAATAAACGAACGCTCTCGTATTATTCGGCTAGTGGCGTTCGGTTTTTTTCGCGCGGGTGAATTATCGCAAGCGTCATCGCGGACTCGCGTAAATAATGGCGTCCAACACGGCTTCATCCGATTTATTTTTGACATCATTAGTCATATTATAACATTTGTGTAGCTTTCGCGGCAGAATGATCGTGTTCTCTGGGATTGACTGTAGATAAAACTGCTCGTCTCTACTATTATCTGACTTCACTAAGGCCCGTTTCAAACGGGACACCGGTGTCGCGCTCGATATAATATAGGAGGCCTTTGTATTCGAATAAAGTGCCTTTGTATTATGTTTATGAACGCCCCATAGCTAATAAGTCAACGCGTGTCCGGTACACTTTTCCGTCGGCCGCTACATTCTCAAGCCGCCGATACACTTGTTTTTATTACTGCAGCCAGTTTTATGTTATAATTTTTAACGCGAAATGCGTTGACTCATTAGCTGTGGGGCGTTCATAAACATTATACAAAGGCCCCTTTATTCGAATACAATGGCCTCCTATATTATATCGAGCGCGACACCGATGTCCCGTCTGAAACGGACCTAAGGCAGAATTGACCATCGGACTAAAGGGGCTATCACAGGGCTCCTCCGTATTGGTAGGGCCTTCAGAACCTTGAAAATTTTTGAAGCGAAGGAAGCAACTGCAACCTGCGCCAATCTCGACAAAAGTAGGAAGGTAATTTCATTAATAATTATCATATTTATTAATTAATTTAATTAATCATCGTTTGCATACTATATTATGCCACTTGAATAAATATATCTACAATGTAAAATTACTATGTATCAGCGCATCTATTCTATACACAAGACTGCTATCGGCAGCTATCGAGGATAGTTTTTCATATTTTTGTATCGAAGTATTATCACATTAGTACCTATTGTAATTGTTACAAAATGTTTTAACAGCACCACTCTTGGCCTTCAGGGTGAGAGATATGCGGCCTTTTGGTTTTTAGAAGATGTCTATTAGAAAGACGATGTGCATAGGTGTATAATATGGTAATATAGTAATTTAACCATATTTCAATAAATAATACCTGCACACAATGTACACAATAATATGTTAGTCGTAAATATTATAATTCTTATACTTACCAATTATTGGCGTGATAATATCAACACGTCTATCGATATGCTGGCTTCTAACACCTACAACTACTGTAGTTTAAATGCAAGTAGATGAACCTTACCTGAAACAAAAGAAGAAAAAAACCATTATTATTATTATTGAAATTTACAAAAACAATACGATATAATATGTATCTATATTCGAGTAGATACTGACAATAACTTGGTTATAATATTATTATAACGAGCAGAATGTGAATTAAGGGGGGAAAACCAAGGGGAACAACTGACATTTCACAATATAATATTCATAGGTGCAGTTTTCAAATCACCTCATACCTATTATTACTAATGTGTGATTGTTTATACACAGTTAATATTGGCTCGTGTAGGAATGTTAAAATATATAATCACGTAATACAATCTTATAATATCTAGTATACCTACATCCCAAAAGCTTCCTCATAAAGTATTACCAGAGTTGATTATGGAACCGAACTCTATGAATTGATATTGTGGCTATAGAGTATCGGTGTAGACTTATAGAGCCGATACACGTGTATGGTGTATGCCAGCAATAGTGCGTATATCGCGACCATAACAAGAAAATGAATTGTAAACATGTTGCAAACAAGTTGGCAAGGTTGCATACATGAATCAAAAAAGTTTGGAAGATTTTGAATTACTAACTAGGTATGTAAAATAGCATGGATTTACTGCTAACAGTACGTATTATCGCGGCCACAACAAAAAAATTAACGTGTAAACACGTATTATCATCCAAGTTGCAAGATTGCATGCATGAATCAAAAAAGTTCGGAATCTTATGAATTGTCATGCGACAGTTGAGAATTTTTCGATCCGCGCCTCCGCAGTAGAACGATAGTGGCAAACCTGCCAGTATAAAAATGAACTACACCGCGCAGACTCATTTTAAGGTTAACCGATTTTCACTACCTGTCAAATAGTAGATACTATGAAATGACAACATCGCATCTCGCTTACTTATGAAGAATGATCACTTTTACGTGTAGTGTAGGTATAAGGTAGGTATACAGTTTTTATCGCGATAGTTTACAATGCACACTATTGCTGCAAGTAAATCCATACACGTGAGAGGCGGGCGCTATTAGATTTTCTTCGACGAACCTGATTTAAACCCCTGAACCGGTGTTCAGATTTTTCCTTTTTTTATCGGAAAAACATTTAAAATTTAACAACACGACGTATCGACATGACTGATAATAAAAGGGTAATTGACTACATCAGTCTACGATACAATGTTAGTATTGATTTTATTTTTAAAAGAAATTATTGTCTACAATATATAAATCGCAAATATACAATAAATAAATCATATAATAAATTAATGCAGAAATGCATTAAGCTCTCGACAGACATTACGAATTTATATTTAAACAGCTGGAAGTATCAGGGTAGCATGAATAAGCAGAGGCTAAAGACCTGCGAACAATAAGCACCTAGCGAAATAATTTTGTTTACATTTTAAAACACCTCCTCAAACAATATGCACTCCGTGGAATGACGTTTAACAAAACAGTCACAATTAATAGACAATAGTTTTTTTTACGTTTAATAAATATATATTGTTTTATACGATAATTATAGATTTACTAAGTTATTTGGTGTAAGATAAAAAGAAGAAAAATAATTTTAAGTCACCCACTTTGTTACCCACTTACCTACTAATGATTAAATTAATAAATGTTAATAGTAACTAATGTGAATGTTAGGGATTCCAATCCCGGGATCCCGGGATCCCGAGCTATTTTCGATACCTATGAATCCCGGGATTGATAAAAATAATCCCGGGATTTCGGGATTGATTTTTTATCAATTTTTATGGAAAATAAAATAAAAGCGAAAATATAGAAAAAATACTTTTAATAAAAAATAACTACATTAGAAATAAACTGAGTTTGAATGAAGTTTTATTTATATTTTATACCCATGTGTGGGTTGCCGATTCATTTTATTTTTTCACATAAATTATTAAAAATGAGAAAGATTGGAAAAAAACAATGCTTCGCACTTTTAACAAAGTAATCCCACCATGATATCATACGTTTTACGGCAGTTTCATATTTGGCTAACTAATTTGATTTATGAAGCGGAAAAGCCATTAGTACGCCATGATTATTTGCTTTACTATTTTAAATCTCGCTAATCCATTAATTATGTCTTTACTATCAGAAATAGCAATCTCATATTAAATTCACATTATTATTTATATTACAATATTATTTAACTCCAGTAAACTAGGCGGCTCTCGTGGTGCAGTGGGTAAGGCGATGGCCTTCCACCCGAGAGTTCTGGGTTCGATTCCCGGTCATGACAAAAACATTTATGTGTTTTTCTCAAAGCCTGGTTATTTGTGATTGTTCAAAATTACTAACAACCACCTTGTACGAAAAAGCAAGGAAATGGTTATTAATAATTCTAAAAAAAAAAAACTCCAGTAAACTTGTGTATTTCCAAGATTGAACGTATACAATATTAACAATAAATGTCATAAATAGTATAAATTATACTATAAATTTTGTATTAACAATGTAAAAAATGCCAATCCCGGGACCAGTCCCGGGATCCCGGGATTGTCAAATTGTAATCCCGAAATCCCGGGATCAGAATTTTGGCTCGGGATTGGATTCCCTAGTGAATGTATAGGACATACCGTGGAAGACACAATCAATCACTGGATGAATTTAGTCATCCAGTGGTACTCAAGAGGTAGAAAACACCTGACAGGCAAACCCAAAGGCCACTGCTTCGACAGTTGTGAAGAAGTACGTGGCAACAAAATAGTTTATAGATACCATCGAGATTGATGATGGGAAGCAATGATTATAATGTATCATTAATAATTGTTAGGCTTCTTTAAAACCAACTTCAAAGTATGAGTTAAAGAGTAGGTGACAGCATACATCCGTGTCGGACACCGCTACGAATTTAGTTTTTAATCTAAATAAATTGTGGGTTTGCTGATCAGCGTGTGTTATTTGCGTGGGGAAATACAATTAATATTGCGTGATTTTTAATTGTATCGATGCGCAATGGGGAATAGTTACGATTGTGATAAAAAATAATGGTTTGTCATAATATATCAGCTTCAAAAGAATACACTTGTCAGGTATACTTACGCGAAATAAGAAGATAATACGATATTACTACTGATGAATACGTACACACTAATGACAACGACATACTAAATCGATGAAATTTCAACAGTTCGCTGACGAAATAAAATTGAGCGATGACTTTAAATTAGGTATTTTTTTAACATTTATAGATAAAATTATTTTTATTTTATTTATACGTGATTAAATGCCATAGAAACTTTTTTTTTTAATTATCTAATAATTAAATATTTTGGAAAAAACTGCAGTCATATTATACGCAAAGATTTTAGGCTAACCCATCAAAGCTTATCGTTTTGCATACATTGCGATGGACATGGTGAGGTTACGTGACATAAAATCCATTAAAAAAACATCAGCAGCCCCGGGAAAATAATCCGATAAATAGTACGTTAAGACAGATTTTTTAAACCTTATATTTATAATACATTCCTACATATAAGTACAACATAATTATGTCGGTGGAAAGTTTAATTATTTTTATAGAATATAAGTGATTATTTAAATACGTCAATATGCAAATAAACAATATTTTTCTTAAGAAGGTAGGTTTTAAATAATCATCTAGTATGGAGTCTTCGCCACTGAATTATAGTATATTTAATTGTCATCATATTATAAAGTGTTAACATGTACACGCCAATTCGATTAATTAATATCGCTATTTTTAAAACGGCTATTAAGGATAATGAAGATATGACATTTTGTAAAATAATTTTAAAGATGATCTCGTTCGTAAACACAAATTTAATAATGCAAGTCAAAAAAATATATAGCGGCCATGATATTTCGATAATTCTTATTAAGTAACATAATATCTTTATATTTTTTAACGCCAGCGTATATTATGTACCATAAAGCTTCCCAACCGGTGTGCCGCGAGCGACGGGGAAGTGTGTCGTATGATATTCTTTTACTGTCTAGTAAGTAGATACTCAACGTCGATCTGTCGCATTAAATTTGACGCGATGACATCGAATCTAAATGCTGACTCGAGGCAAACGATGACGTTTAAAATATCTTGGTTACGAAATTTAGCGAGTAGCTCATTCAAACATCGACCAAAACACAAAAAGTTATGTTCTCTTGATCAAGAACATGTATCGCATTGAAGGATTGACGACCTACAATTAATTACATTCTTATTAGAAAGGGACTTTATTTCGCGCCAAAATTATTTATGATCTGCACACATAATAGAAAAAAATTAAGAGAACGTTGTCAGTACGTGGTACGCAAAATATCAAGGCCCTCTATAGTAAAGCCGTGAAACGAAACTGTCAATTTCGTTCGTTGTGCAGGTTATTGCTTATACTTCGAATGAAATAATGTACCTAAGCGGTTTATTGTCAATGATTATTGTTTATATTCCAAATATGGTAACACTCTAATTCTAATAAGTACAGACGAAATATGCAATCGAAAACATTAATTTAAAATTAGTTGCTAGGACCCCAGACCCCTAGCAACCAATAATGGTGTCGAAATAACTTTTCATACAAAACAGAATTAACTGGAAATGAATTCAATTCTACTTAAAGATGGCTAAAAGTATTTAAAAATGCATTGGCATCGTGTTCTAATATATTCTAAAAGTTTCAAATGTCTAGCTAGTCGGGAAATTAGTTAAAAATCGATTGCAAGATTTGTACCGGACAAATAAGAATACGAGCTAAGAAAAACGTTGTAAAAATATTATCTATTGGAGCAAGTTCTACACATAAAAAAATCAAAACAAAAATCATAAGAGTACAAAAAACAAATTGAATTAAAACATTTTTTATTTGATTTACTTAGCCGCTTAAGCGATACCGTTATAGTAAGGTTTTCAAGGGACAGAGGACTATGTGGTGGCTGCAAATTATAAACTGTGACGTCTACGCAAAATATCTAACACTTGGTGGAATAAGAATATGAGTTTTCTTACATTCACCACCTTACACAAAATCCTGGCGGCGCATGACACGAAAAAGGTTGAGAAGGACCGGTGTGCGAGCATAGAAGACGTTTGTAAACATTATTTGGCTGTTAATAGTGTATGACCTCGACTGATAACACAAATTATAGTATAAAATATGGCCTTAGACCAGTGACGCCGACGAATCAAATATTTGCTCAAAAAACTTCCTAGTTTTAAATAATCGTGATTGTATTCCTATGCAATACAACACCCAACGATCATTTTGTTATTGTGATACGAGAAATAGTTATGTAGTTAAGTTATTAAAAGGTGAGTTGAAACTGTGTAAAATGTATCGATAAAACATTGTATATGTAATGAAACTGTACGTATGCACACACACAGATTAACAAGACAGAAATGTAAGAGCCAGTCGCCATGGACCGAGATTTTGAAACCGGGCTCGATTTATTACTCTGACCATAGATCGCAAAAAAAACACAAATGGCGCCGAGTATCCTAAAATATTATCAATATTGAATTTACGTGACATACTTTAATGATAATATTACTATTGGAAATAACATATTTCTTAACACGTGTTTAAGTTTATCCCGTATTTCTCTACATTCGAGATTTAAAAATTGTTACTACAATATCCAGAAGGTTACGCACTTATAAATTTAATATTTCTGTGTTACCTGGATGTCTTATTAAAATTTGACATATTACATTTTAATTTTAGGGTTATATGAAAGTATGCGGTCTAATATAAACAGAAAATAAAAATAATAAAATCGTCACATCGAAGGTGTTAACAGCTCAACCACGATATACCTATTATAAAAACTACCTAATGAATTTTGTTTTTTTTTCTGTTCGAATGTTTGAATTATAGAATTTTAAAAAAATCGTACATTAACTTATCGTTTTGAGAAGTAATTTTTAATGAAATTCTGTTGATGGCAGAATCTAAAAAGTGTTAGTTTGTCCTTGGCTATAATGCGTTTTTAATGGATTCGACCATGACAGTAGTGGTGGTCAATTAAAGTAATACATCGCGAACAAACTCACCGTTATACAAAAAACAAAATGAACACAGTTATGTTTTTTATTACTATTTAAACGACAAGTTATATTATATGATTGTTTGATTGCAAGATGATGTAAAATAAATAACTATGTATATATTATTATAACATAACTACTGGAATTCAATTTAAACTGAGATTAACAGTGTGGAAATAAACGAAAATTAATAACATAAATATTTCGTTTACAGTCATTATCATCACCCTGAATCAATTCACTACACGATGAAGTCATCTTCAAACTGATTCGATTCTTACCGCATTACGTTCTACCACGTACCTATATCAACCAATACTGACTATCATGGCCTCCACAAGGAGGGGGGCTGACAGGGCTCTAGCCTGGGGGGGCCTAACGTGGCAAGCCGACCAGTTAAATGAGAAAAACATACACCACAAATTTCATACATGGCACAGGGATGGAGGATGGATACAGGGCACAAATTTTACTTTGAGACCAAGATATTGGGTCGGAATAAAGGATATTTCGCACGATTGGTAAAGGAGGCCATTGAAATCCACAGAAACCATGAAAATATCAATAGGGATGATGGATTACGGTTAAAAACGTCATGGCTTCCGGCACTATCAGCAAAATCCAATATTCGAGCCAGTATCCCCGGTCATAATGATCGACAGATTACTCTGAGCAACGTTTGCTCTTAGATAATCGGATTCAATTTGACATTCTTAGAGCAACGTTTACATTCACATACATACACTACATTTCATCATAAAACATATCTCTTGATAATGGTCTCTGCAACGAGCCCGAAACGTCGAGCAAAGAAGGAAGAAGGAGACACGGTGAAAACCCAAGAATATACTACGATATTTTATGTGTGTTTCCTGACTTATGCGAATAGGTATATGGCGAAAGGTTCCATGTTACTTGGGTACCACAAAATGAGGTCGCGATCACAGTGCTTTATAATATGCTGAGTGCCGATAACTCAATAAATCAACTGGATTTATTTAAAAATCGGTAAAAATACACGGAATACCCTTAACCCTGGGGTTCCGTGGAAACCGCTTGGGGAACACTACTGTAAAAAATCACACTGCCCTTAACCTTAGCGATAGGTAGGGGGGCCCGCCTTATGATGTGGGGCCATGCTGACTATAGACAGGCTGGGGCACCGAATTGTGAGTTAAAATAATAGTGCTAGTTATATTCGTATATATTTCACATAATATGAAACAACTATCATGTTATATCTACAGTTTACCATATAATTGCACTCGAAGTGTGAACAATAATTAGCACTATGATCGAAATGGATAGTATCATGTCACGGCCTGACTATAGTGGGCCCTAACATATATCACCATTAAGACGACCTCCAGATCTATCTTTCAGGCGTTTTTTACCTCTAGGGCAAGTAAGGTCTCGGCAATAAATAGTGATTTCCGATGGTAGTGAGTAAGGTATCGGCACTAAATAATGAGTTCCGATGGTAGTAGGTACTAGTAGTTATTGCGTAACTTATGGGCCAACAATAAATATTATCGATTACTTATATATTGTCTACATTGCGGACGTTTTGTACCTCTTGGATACCACTGAATGACTAAATTTATCCAAAGATTGTCTTTTCTTAGAGCTATGTGTCCAGCCCATCTCCATTTGAGGCTTTTAATGAAAATTATTATTATTATTTGTATATTATATTCTCTTCTCTCTTGTGATGGTAATATATTTCTTATATCTTATATCTCATGTTGTGAACGTCTTGAATTTAGATTTGTTTTGTCCACAATGTTTTGTTTTCTTAAATAAGTAAATAAATATTAGGATACATAATGCTTTAAAGCTATTTTTTTAAATCACCTTACGTAGTCCGTATTCAAATTATTTGAAAGTGCAAAACAGTCCATGACCTATTTGCGGAGAAAACTTGATTTTGTAATACGTACAAATTTGAATTTCGAATACTTACAACATGCAGGAAATTTTCGTAACCTCAATCCTTATACGATATCCGCAAGTGGCTGAACTTGCGCTAAAAAAATTGAACTGGTACTATTTACGACATACGTGTTCCGGCGTGTGTCACTCACGGATATTTTTAACGAAAAAATTGTTGAGCTATTAAATTTAGCTCTACTGTCTTGCGGGAAACATTTGAGTTTTAAACGTCACGAAAACCTTCGTGACAGACTTGCGCTTCGTTATGTCACGAACAAATACGTGATTCAATCTAAGACAAATCCACAGTAGTAATGTTTAGTGACGTAGAGGCCCCCTACCGTAAAAAAATCAATCTATTTTTCATTTTACAAATAAATCCATGCATTCAAACAAATCATTATTTTGTATAAATTATACTAACAAAATAATATGGTTTAATCAACTATTTTTTATATTCAACGAATAATTCACAAGAATTAAGAATGTATCATTAAATTATTGAACATACTTACATAATTTTAAGAACATTTCTGAAAAAATATATTATAACCCCGCAGGAATCGAGCCTGCATCTCTCGGGTATCGCGCTCATGCACATAACCACTGTGTTAAAGGCGTCATACTTAATTGCGACAAATTTTAATTAACGACGTTTAATACTCTCTGTAGCGCTTTCCAAATTGAGCTACTATTGGCGATCGGCTTTTGTATTTTAAATCACAGTAGGTATTACTTTAATTAGTACTAACCGACTCCACGGATCACTCCCAGATTTTTTGTTGTAACTTGCTTGAACTTTCTAATAATTTCTAATTAACTATTTTTTTTATTCAACGAATAATTCACAAGCACGAATACATAAGTTCACCTAGCCGTAGGTATTAATACCAATTTAGTATTTAGAAAATAGTTTTCCTGAATTTATATATAAAATAACAGAACGGAAGTAGGTGAATTACAATAATAAAGGTACATTTAATTAAAACCTTTTAAAATATATACCTACCTACATAAATAAACTTATATTATTATTACAGTACATTATGGCGTTAGCGCCGCAGGCAAAAAAATCTTACAACCACAGAATTTAGCATGAAAGATGTGTGTAATATTCGTAATTTTCTGTCGAAACCATGCATGACCTTCCTACTCTTACGTGACGTCACAAAACGTTATATATATAACTACCTATACATGAATTTACCAAATTATAAATGCCATAATTTTGTTATGCTTTGCGAAATATTTTACTGAGTTTGCGTCAAAGAAACGCACCGCTGAAAATCCATGTAAATTGTAAAAGAAGAAAACTAAAGAACAACAAAAAACGAGTGGGGTAATGGCAGTGGTAATCAAAAATACCCCGGAGCATTGATTAAATATAATATTTAAGAGACCCCCCCCCTCTATTTTAAAATGTTTTGAGTATTTTTTTTAGAACGAAGTTGTTCAGACGTTAGTCATGTGGTCAATGAATGAAGGATCCATGTTAATGATCAAATAGGGTTATAGGCACTTGAAGGAGCAAAATAATATATTTTTTCCCATAGTCGCTTCGGAATTAGGCTTTTTACCCCATTTTCTTCCTCAGTTTATTCAGTTTGAATATTGAATGTACCTACATAGTTATTTACATTTTCGATTTTTTTCCTAAGTCAAAAATAAAAAGGACCAAATTATATATTATCTACAGTCTACACTCATGGTCCCCACTCCTGAAGTGGGCCCCCAGGCTAGGATCTTTGGCTGCCCCCCCCCCTACCTATCGCTAAGGATAAAGACAGTGTGACACTCTTCAGTAGCGTTTTCCAAATGGTGTACGCGGTAAAATTAATGTGTATATTTTTAATGTTTTTTTTATATTTTAATACTTAGATCTATTTGAATTATGGAGTTGTCGATTATGGATACACAAATAAAAATTGTATTGTGCAAACAGATAATTTTAAATAATAATGACTTTTTTTACTATCAGAGAGAATTTGTGAAGTGTATTTATATCACTTATCTGGTCCACTCGCCACACCGGGCCCTTCCTGAGCCCGGGCCCCTAGGCTAGAGCCCTGTCAGCCCCCCCTTTGTGGGGGCCATGTCTACACTACATTCATATGTAACATAATATTGATTAGAAATGCAGAAGTGCCGAAACGCCATAACCATACAGATGTGCAGGTGTTGGAAGGAATATTGGTTCAGAGTGATTTGTATTTTTAGATTCCGGCCAGGTTTAAGATAATAAATATGAAATGAATATCCACTATTTTTTGCAGAACATTTCTAACATTCCGTTAAACTCAGGGATTACCCAACTTTTCCACAACAATGACCAGTGTGGTCTATGTTTATCCACACGCATTTGGTAGACTTTGTTTCACTGGGAGATTCCATTGGTGGTAAAAAATCTATGTAAATTTTAAATACCTACTGTAATAGTTGTTGGTTGTTGTAATGGTTGTTGATCGGGCCAACCTTCTACCAACACCAAATACACTCTAAAACCTCGAAACAGTCGACAAGTTTGTATATCTTGGATCGACCATCAGTGGAAAGAGCGGATGCGAAGCGGAAATAAGAAGGCGCACACAGATTGCAAAAAATGCGATGACACGCCTTACCACTATATGGAAGGATCGGGGAATTTCGATTGCCACAAAAATGATGCTTGTGCAAACATTAGTGTTCTCGATATTTCTATACGGAGTCGAGTCGTGGACCCTGAAGGCAAAAGAACGGAAGGCAATTGATGCCTTTGAGATGTGGTGTTGGCGCCGAATGCTTCGCATTTCTTGGACGGAGCACAGGACGAACCAGTCAATCATCCAGAAACTGAAGATAAAGGAACGGCTCTCGACGATATATCTAAGAATTCTGCAGTTTTTTGGACATATTGTCAGGCGCGGACCGGACAACCTGGAGAGACTGGTAGTTTTGGGTAGCCTCCAGGGAAGGCGAAGCAGAGGAAGAGCGTCTGCGCGATGGAACGACCAAGTGAAGGAGCTGACTGGGGGCACCATCCATTCTGCCCCTAGAGAAGCGGAAGATCGCGAAGGATGGAAAGTCTTGGTCGCTCAAAGGATGGCGAAATTGAAATGTGGTCACGATCCTCAGCCATGAGTGCACGACCAAGAAGAGAGAGAAGAGATTGTAATAGTTACTGATGTTTGGTGAAGAAGGGCTGTTATATTAAGTATTTTGCGTGTTAAGATTTCGGTAGGAAATCAAATACCGAATATGAAAATTATATTCTTTCAATTTGAGGGGACGATTCCATTGCTCCTCGTCAGTGTAAAGAAAGAGGTAGGTCGGGACTCGGCAGGTGTGAAAGGAGATGGAGTGCTGGATGTGATAAAACAAAATTGAAGAAGAATCGCTTTTCATGTAAATCTCTCAGAAGACTTTAAATCTTCCATGTCTTTTCTTCAAATCCATTAAATTCTAGCATTCTTGAATGACGTTTAGAGCTAAGGAATACTGGAATCACGTACAACCTGATAAGCTATAGATGTTCTCAGTTGCACAACTTGGATAACAGATTCGATGGTGCTGGTTAGTTTTTAAAATTGAATTAAACACTGCCAAGACCAAACCATAATGGTTTAGGTATTTTATGGGCGTTGCGACCAAAGTAGTGCACACTTTTTTCAATCATATTTATTTGTTTTCATTGAATAAGAGAATAATTACATAATATTATAAATAGTGTTGGCTAGTTTTTTTTAATTCATTATGCCCTGTCTTCTCCAAGTAAAAATATATTAAAATATACATAGCTTTAAAAAATTGATCGTATGTAGACCTACCTAACATATACGAAAATCCTACATTACTTATAATCCATTGAGGCGGTATATACTCAATATTGAGGACAACTCAAACATCCACTGCATTCGTAGATTGGATGCAAATATATCAATATAAATCAAGATTTCAGTGAAGAATGGAAATCAGCCAAGCCAGCAAAACATAACCGATAAAAAATATTCTTCTATTTATAAAATATCTAAAATTATATATATAGTTTAATATCATAATTTTAGATATTTATGGATAAACGAATATATTTTTGACCATTGTCTACTATGAATTGAATTTTAAAAACTAACCAGTACCATCTATCTGCAAAGTGTTTTCTTAGTTCAATGAAAACAAACACGTTTGACTGATGTACACTATACACGTGTCAGAAGAAAATTAACATGATATTACCTATCCAGTTCATTTTGTGACTTTAGGTATCAGATGAATCCTGATACTGAAGCATAGACATATTTGTCAATCAAATTTTACTTTGGAGTGAAATAACAGTCGGAGAGATCAGAATAAGCCTCAACTAAATGGATTGACCAGAATCATCAGCTGAAAATGATCTGTAGTCGCCAATGACGTATGAATTCCTAATAATGTGTGTGACGCAGCGGTCACTGCGGGTGTCGGAAAATACTTTACATCGTTTTCAAGTTGTCGCTCATTCCGGGTGGAAGTTGGTCTATCATTAGGAAATAGTTTTAGTTTCAAGGGCTCATAGCTCGCTTTGCATAACATCATATTTAAAGTATATTTTATAATAATTGCTTCAACTTAATGAAAATGCGAGATTTATTTTATGGAACTCAATAAATACTCTTGAGAAAAATATCGTCGTTGTTTTGTAAAAAGGGCGAATTAACCAAAATGCTATTTTACAGGAGGAGCATTTTTAGCTTTTGGCATTTATTTGTTTTTTACCTGTAGATGATTATAAATATCTAACAAGTTTATAATAAAGCTTAGAAAGATACTGTCATTATTAGGCATAAAGCCCACCAAAAAAGCGCTCGACGCGCTCACTACCGAGTTGGCCCCTTCCCACCCGCGCATTACCCTTCACCTATGTAATAAGGGGCTCAAGCAGCACAAAATAATTATTATTATCAGCGTCTCTCATAACAAAGCAATAAAAATATTATTAAATTTCTCGGGGCTTGTAATTAAAATCGGACACGCAATAACTAAACAAAGAGTTCGCTGTTCTTAAATAATGGCTTCTCGCCCGTCGCATCGATGACGCTTCGAGGAGCGTGTTTTGCTCGCCGTTTTCAATGAATGGATACGTTGTATGTTCGTTCATTCGTATTGCCGAGAAGCCAAAAAACGATGACTCATGGGGCGGGCGCGCATAATGCGTCGTCAAATCCAGTGGGCGCTGGCGTATTTGATTACGTTGTATTTTCGTTGATTTACGCGCCACTTATGAAATTTTGCGCGAGAGCCACACTTGCTGCGTTAAGTGGGTTTTACGCCTAATAGGTAATATTTTAAAAGGTCTAATATTGTCACATTCGCTTTTTATTTCGTAATTTTAATTAATTTAATTTTAGTTGATTATCGTTTTTAAGTACTTTCCTGTGGAGACACAAATTCGCCGTTTTTACACAACAAACTAGTGTGGTACATATTGTATTTCAATACATCAACATTTCAACATATTAAATCTCAATTTCGCCAAAATGGTTGATTCGCCCTAAACACCGACGATATAAAAAGTTTGGTCTAATAAAATAGCAATTCCAGAATATTTTAGTAGGTACCTTATCTAATGCTGCGTTCTCGCGTGGCGAATTTTGTCGTTCAACCTTCTGCTAAATATGAATACTAGCGATCGAAAGTACTTGATCTAATTTGAATTTAAATTCTAATGGATTTAAGTTCTGTACTATTTCAATTGAGTTATTTTTTTGCAACCCGGGTTTCGCCTTTCGGCATCTTAAGGCACTATGCGCAATCACCAAAAGGTAAATACGAACTGACAACGAATACAATTGATTCGAACTTATATAATAAATGAATACAATAAAGCATGTAAAAAAATTTATCACCCACCTGTGAAGTCAAACTATGAATAGTTCAAGTGTTTGTAAAAAACTCCTATCACTAACAATTAATGTGTATACATACATCGTCAAACCCTAATAATAGATCATTAATTAATAATCACTAAATACTAGATTCAAGAGGTCTAAAATTGTCAATACTAGGAATTTAATGAAGTTAACTAATGGAATATATCAATAATACATATCAGCCTTTAAATAGTTATATTAGATCTTTTGAATGTTGAATATTCATTGCCGACTGAAGAGAAAGCCGATACATTCACGACTGGTCTTACCTTTCCGCCCCTTCCGTTGTCTATGGATGACCTGTCATTGCCTGTCATTGTCTATAGAGTGCTCATACTGACGCGTCTCTCGTGTTCACTTATAGATGAGTTAAAAGATAAATAATACATTAGCTTTAATACACCTTCTACAAATTTAATGCATAGTTTATAGAGAAGTGTATAGAAATAAACCAACGGCGGCCAATAAGCGGTCCTTTTTCTTGAGTGTGTAATTTAACAAGATAATTAAGAGCTAGTCAAAGAATCTAGTTAATCACAAGTTTTGTTTTTGTTTTGTTACGCCAAAGAAGTATTACTTCTAACGCGCATACATAAGTACACACACCGATTTTACAACGTTTTTATTAGCTCGTATTCTTGTTTGTCCGGTGGTTGTTTGTCCAGTACAAATTTTGCAATCTATTTTTAACTAAATTCCCGACTAGCTAGACATTTGAAACTTTTAGAATATATCAGAATACGATGCCAATGCATTATTTTAATACTTTTAGCCATCTTTAAGCAGAATTGAATTCATTTTCAAAGTAAAAGACTATTATTGGTTGCTAATGGGGTGGTCGTAGCAACTAAATTATTAATATATACGTGCGTTACTATGGAAATCAAAATGACATTTCAGTATTCTATATTTGTTTGTTTTTTATTTACTTCATAAGTACAAGTATGAGCATACAGAAAATTTAAAAACGTTGTATATAAAAAGTTCTTTTTATCTTGTAATTATTTTATTATTATTTTATAAAACGAAATTTTATTAAGCTAGTGGCAACTCGATTAATCTTTGTCATTTTTTGCCAATATTTACTACATAAGGTCTACTAGACAAACTACCAGGCGTACATAAATTCGTTCGGGTAAAAAACGTTTTTTTTCTGTTCCACTTTCATGATATAATGAAAAGGCTCAATCTGATAGAACAAATAAATGTTTCGTTCAACATAGTTGCCTACAACCGACGCAATTTTGATCAAATGTGAAAACAGAAAAAATATTTTTAAGGCCGTGTTTTGTTATTGTTACCTTGGTGCGAAAAAAACGCACGACAAGCGAAAAAAAACACATCCATTGAACGTCAGGCGGCAGTAAGTTGTGAAATAATACAATTTATAATAACGCACCGTGGTAATTGCGTACATTCCAAGAAGTTACTCATGCATATGCCGGGTTGCGTTGAAAACGTATTGTATCGTAATTAAACAATATCATGTATAAGTACGGACCCGTACTGGGGCCTTATGTTGTAACTTGCGAGTTGAAGTCGCCCGGTCGACATGACGTCATATGACGTCATTGTGACGTACTACCGGAGTGATAATAGCATTCGAGAAATTAACGCTACTCAAATACTGGCGTTATTCATTGTCCCCATACACAAAAAGGTGTTTCAACATAATAATATCTATGGTGAGCCGTGTGCTTGGGCGGCTCGCCTCGATGCGTGTATTGAGATAACGTCACAATTACGTCATGTCGTCGGGTGACTTCATGTCACAAGTTATAACATATGGCCCCTGGCGATTATGGTTCCCAAACTGAGATGAACGCCTTCTTGTGGACAATGACGTTCCGTGGCAGTAGGCAGATTGAGCGTCGCTTGACGACGGCAGTTACTCGAAGGACGGAAAATCGAGGAGAATCAATATGTATATATATAGAAATAGGTACCTAAACTTAGTAATAACGGAAATATCTTTCCAGCTCACTTCTTGGAAATAAAATGTGTTAATTAACATATGAGGCGTATATTATCAAAACCTGCTTAACTCCACGAACACAATTGTTGGCAAAAGCGAAAAAACTGCTGTGGGCTTAATTATTGCAAAATATAAGAAAAGATAAAATTAATGAATAAAGAAGTAGATAATAACACGTCACCTGCCGGGTTTTAATTGGACGAAAAATCAAAATGGCGGTTTTTATCTCTGATGTCATTGGTTGTATAGATATGAGTCTATTTTGAAACTAAACCATTAAGGATTTGAGCACGATTTGATACTGAACATGATTTTCAACATGAATTATCTCTGTATTTAAAGCAGTTACGCAAGCGAATGAATATTTATTCTATAGGTATTGCCAGAACAGTTTGGCATCAAAATTTGAAAAAACTCGAAAATGGTCGTTAGGTATCTTTTGATAATAAGGTGCTCATATAAGGTTTAATAGGGCTGTATTTTTTTGTAGGGTTCGCAATGTCTAGTTTACTTCCGTTGTATTTAGACGTCACGTCCTTGATGACAAGCAATGACACGTACAGATTTTCGAATTATATTAGAATTACAGGTAGGTACATACCTACTTACCTAATTAATTTATCCAAATATTTTTGCCGGTCACTCGCGAGTTTTGAAAGTTGTCAGGTGTATTTTTAATCGTGTTTGAAACCGTGGACCACAATACTGCCTATCAAAGTGGAGATGGCATTTAAATTAGATTTAGTGGTATATATTTTTGTTAGTAATGTATACATACAACACATTTATTAGATATTGAAGTCATGAAAGGATGATAAAAAATACTGTATGAAAAAATGGGGAGGCATTTTGGCGCTGCCTAGGGGCGGCGTTTTGTCTAGGGACGTCACTGCTTGTGTACAGAGGATGGACAGACCTCTTCAAAAACGTCCTGCATTGAATGCAAGCCACGCAAAAAATAGTGGTCCTAAATTTTGATGGAAAGAGAAAAAACCAGATTTAAAATCATAAATCAATATTCGAAATTACTTTTGTACAGATCACAGGCTGCCAGAATATTCCCGTAAATATATTACGGAAAAGGCTTGAAATGAAGTAGGAAAGACAATGGGTCTGACAGTTTAGGTTATGAGATTATTAGGTTTCAGTAGCGCCGTGTGCGGAGCATCAGTCACTGGCCAGTTTATGAGTACCATCACCAACCAGTTCGTCAGATTTTAGTTTCTGCGCGAGCGGTTGGCGTTAGGCCTTAGGGTAACTAAATCATTCGCCACTCGACTAAACTACTCGACTAATCTGAACCAGCCTTTAGTGAGCGGCTTCTATGCGTAATAACGAATAAATAAGAAGAAGATTTGGTTTTGGTTTTGCGTATTTAAAAAAAGTTTCAAAGTCGCTGCCTTACGTAGTAATTACTAGTAAACATAAGTCACGTGGAGAATCTACAGTGTAGTGTAGATTGTAGGTACACATTGTACACTGTACTGTACGGTATCCTGCCGAATATCGGTGCGGCCGGCATTATGTACGCGGAGAGAAACGCAAGGCCGAAAAATGAAAACAACAAACATCCATCGACTCTACGAGCAAGGCCGTGACACAGGGCTGCCACAAAACGCTTCGTCGCGGCTTCAAGTTTAACATTTATTAATATTTTAACGTAGAATGCGTTTTTCAAATCGGTCTTCCAGAGTCAAATCCTAGAGTCGGAGTGTTAGTAGCAGTTTTTAACTGCAATATATAAATGAGTGGATAGGGGAACAGACAAGGGTTTGCGATGTACCTAATTGAGTTTGCTAAAAACCACAAATAGAAATGAGATAAAATATAGCTCGAAGATAAAACAATCGTTGGACAAATTTAGTCATCCAAGCGGTACAAAGGTAGACCTAGAGGCCGTTGGATCGATGAAATGATTTAAGTTCTGCGAAAGTACGTGGCAACGCAACTCACAGGACCGAGAGAATTGGAATCATCTTGAAGAGGCCTTCATCCAGCAGTGGATAGATTCAGGCTGGTGATGATATCAGAGAATAGTAACAAATGATATCCCGTTCGAAAGTCAAATGTACAAAGCTAACTACTGGACAAATCATGCTTACAATGTGGGGGTAACGAGAGGAAGGCGTAAGATAAACCCGAATTGCGTCAGTCTGTAAACTTCAGCCGCTGGCAAATCACGAACTACGTATCAGAGCTCAACGAAAACTGTCTATGGTCCGTCACATTGTGCAAATATATCGACGCATATGAAACATACATACAATAAAAAAAAATGTTTGTATGCCTTTGTATCGCACTTGTCATAAAACAAAATCAAATAAATGCAGTCACCGAGTGTAACAGTCGTTTCGTTTCTCAACCACTAATCCCAATAATTAGTATTCTACATTCAAACATACTCCCGTCTCTTCGACGATGCTACTGCTGATTTTTAAAGAAAGCCTTTTCATGGTCATTCAAAAAGTTTATTATACCAATACATAATTTATAGTCAGTAGGAATAATCTCATCCTACATTAATTTAATAATATAAAAAAATCGATAACCAATATAAATAACGCAATTTGATAAGCATTTCATGTAAGAACTACTAGTTAAAATTATCGTAATTAAATAGGGTGTCTGTAGCTTAATTGAAAAAGTACACTAGTGCAAGTCCCGTCGGGTGTTCTAAAATGGATTTTTTCCTAGTACTTCGGTATGTACATGAGATGTTTTCCAATTATGTATGTTCAATATTAATATGTGAACACATTGTCATACAATCATCGTGAAGAACTGAATTAAACGAAATGATTATAGTTTCCCAACTATATTTTTTCCTTCTATAAACTTGACTCAATCAAATCGATCATCTTTATCTGACGACCTGTAGAAGCAGGCAGATCAACCTAACGGTTCAAAAGTCATCAAAATTAAGTGGTCGAAGCGCTCCAGCCGCAGGGTAGAAGTAATAAGAAGATGGCATTTCGTCTCTTTCGTTAAGACATCGTTATATGATTTGAAAGCTTTCTAAAGAGTACGAGCGGGAAAACTTTGCGGAGATGAACGAGACACAGCAGCTTTCACTATTTTTTACATTCAAATGGATAGTTTTTAAGTTTCTTTAGACGTGATTATTTCCGTGTTCGGAATTCCCAAGCCCGCGAAACGCATTCTAAACGGGCGCCATTTTGACGAGTATTAAATCTATGGCCATTTTGTAAGATATTATTGTAGATATTGTGGATAATGGGCTGAGGTGATTACTTTTGAGCCAGAGGCCTACCTCCTAATCGATGGGCGTGCGATTCTGCGATGAAGACCAGCACCGGAAATTGCTGGAGAATTTAACGGTGAAGAGTTAATGGAAAAACGAGTTAGCTTATTATAACTAGCAATCCAAATAGCCCTATAGTCAAATGGGATCTTATTACTATAAAATATCAAATCCTTATACATAATTATTTAAAATAAGTAGTTAGTAGTAATATTCCAGGAAGAGTTATAGAATAACATAGTACATAATTTTGAAAGCGTAGTGAATTTGTATAAGAGGAGGCTAAATATATGAAAGTGAAGCTGGAAAAGAGATTACTTGAAAATCATTTCGCATTGCAGATTCAATCAAGTATTTTTTTTTAAATAAAAGCGTTCGTCACGTGACAATAAAATAAGTGTTAACAATATTTTAATAAACGAATGGGTATGTAATAAGAGGAATAAAAAAACTACATGGAAGTAAATCGAGTGACCGTATTTAAACATATAAGTATATCAAACAACATTCACTAAACTCATCCTTACGCAAGTGGTATCCCTACGTAACTATATAATTAATTATCTACTATGGTTTGGATTAGGCAGGGTTTAATTGCATTCTAAAAATTAACAATTAACAAAAATTACATATTATTGTAGTATTAGTTCAATGAAAACAAATAAATATGACTGACAAAGTATAGAGTTCGCTTCACTATTTATGTCGAACCTTAACAGCCTACCTCCACCCCTCGCCACTGTCAGACATGTTACACTCATATATTAAATCAATCTCATAATATACAAAACTACTTATATATATTATATATTGCAGTTTTCGCAATAACAAATAAAAATGGATATGAACTATTCTTACTCACATTTGAAATATTTTGAAAAAGAGTTTTTTGAAACAGCATATTTCGGTTATTTATTATTTATATAGACAAGTGTATGCACCATACTACAATATGATGCGTATATATCCATAAAAATAATTACATGATAAAAAGAACTTTTTATATAAGTACCACGTTTTTAAATTTTCTGTTGAATCACATAAACTTGACAATTTTATGTATTAATAAATATAGAATACTGAAATGTCATTTTGACATTTCATAATGATTTCCATAGTAACGCACGTATATATTAATAATTTAATTGCTAGGACCCCCTAAGCAACCGACAATAATAACTCTCCATACAAAACAGAATTATCTGAAAAAGAATTCAATTCTGCTTAAAGATGGCCAAAAGTATTAAAAGAATGCATTCCCGTCGTGTTCTGGTATATTCTAAAAGTTTCAAATGTCTAGCTAGTCGGGAAGTTAGTTAGAAATTTTGGACAAACAAGAAAAAATCTGTACGGGACAAACAAGAATACGAGATAATAAAAACATGGTAATAATAAATAATTAAGTTGTTTCAAAAACTCTCTCTTCAAAAATTTCAAATGTAAGTTAGAATAGTTCTGCATTCAGCTGACATTATGATTCAATATGTCATATTATTATATTGTGTACGTACACATGGACCCTGGACATGGAAACATGGACCCTAAGTAAAAGAGAGATCCAGAAACTTAGAGTAGCACAACGTGGTATGGAGAGGTGCATGCAGGGCATAACGGGAAAGGATAAAAAGAGGAATGAGTGGATAAGGAAGCAGACAAGGGTTTGCGATGTAATAGAGTTTATTAAAAGCCTTAAATGGAGATGGGCTGGACACATAGCTCGAAGAAGAGACAATCGTTGGACAAATCTAGTCATCCAGTGGTATCCAAGAAGTACAAAACGACCGCAAGGTGGATCGATGAAATGTTTTGCGGAAGTATGTGGCAACGCAACGCACAGGACCGAGAGAAGTGGAAGCAGCTTGAAGAGGCCTTCATCCAGCAGTAGATATATTCAGGCTGATGATGATGATATTTATTGAAGAAAGTTTTCACTATAATTAGTAACGTTAATTTTTTTATACCTATGCCACTTTATATAAATAATATAAATGCATCACGTGGACCAATTAATGTGGTAACTTTTTAAACATTTCTAAACGATTTGATTACTTACCTCCATTCAAGTAAGAGTATTCGAAAAAAATTGGCTCTAGGCAGCCATTTGTAACAGATTGCCCACGCTAAGTGAATAAATCGGGTCGATAGATTTCATTATCAACTGTGTTTTTTGCACTGTGTAATATTCTTACGCTCCTACTTATATAAAAAACAAAAATTTAATTACTTAATATTTCGATAGTGCAATAAAGATTCTGAATTCATAAGACGAATTCGCTGTGGTTAAGTTTGTAGTTTTTACACCATTAGAAATTGTAGGTATTTCAATTAATTATAGGTGGCGAATTGTGAGGTAGGCTGTTAAGATCCGACATAAATAGTGCACACCAATCTGTGTCTGAAGTGTATATAATGATTAGGCTTAGGATTCTTAGAGCGGAATGCAGAAACATTTGTCATAACTAAAATTTCCTTAGCAGAAAACATTATGCAGAAACATGTCCTTAGTTAAGATCATGTTGTCTATGGTTCACCTTGTCTTAAAAGCTTCGTTCGTTTTTTTCTAATGAAAATAATACCATATTTCAAAATTCTCTTTCCTATAGTTTAGGTAAATTATTTTGTAATTGTTAAACGATGGCAAAAATATGACAACTGCAATTTATAAATGCAATAACTATAAATACATAATTAATATTTAGTTATAATACTCTTATGTTTCCTTTATCAGTCATTATACGTGATTTCACAGGCACCGCAAGATATTTTTTTTGACATGGTAACACTAACGTCCAGTGTCATTCTGTCTGGCATCTTGTATTTCTGCGGACTGGCGTATAAAAAGTAAAATAATATTCTGCATGTACATGCTAAACGAATTAACATTATCAATATCCATAATGAAATAAATTGTTAAATGAACATGAGTGTATGGACTGTTTTATAGACACGCGAATTTATTTTGACAGCAGCTGTCAGTGGTAAATGGTAATCAGAACATCAGAAGGGGGCGTGTTCATAACAAAAGTAGTCTATGGTTAAGGATTCCTTAACTCTATAGTCAGTATAGTATATAGTTAAGTCATGCTTTTCGGCAACTTATCCTTAAGATCGAAATCTTGGATTCTGCATGGGGCTCTTAGGTATTTAAATATTTATTTTTTTGAGTGGCCCAAAATATAAAAAAAATATCTATCTGTTTTAGACAATTTTGAAACATTTAAGCCCTATTTGTTAGCACCTATTTTTAAATATTTTTGGATAATTACATATGTTTACATATTTTAGGTTTGCGCACATATTTTCAACAAATTTAATTAACATAATAACACTAGTAAACACAATTGAAATATTGGAATCATCTGCAAAGTCACTAGTGGAGCAAATTGATATTTTAAACAATATGTACTGCTGAATAAAAATAAGTACAAAATTCTAGTGTTCTAAATAAAAATACTGGACTTCAAACGCTGCAGAATATTAAAGCTATATAGGAATATCCATCAGATGCCTCAGATGTTTCAATTTTTTCTACTTCAGAAATAGTTTCATTTACACACGTAACAATAACATCTGTAGAAGTGGAAAGAAGTTTTTCCATGTATAAAAATTTGCTAGGATCAAAATTTGATCGATTTAATCGTCAAAGATTCACTTTCGAAAATTTGATGCATTATTTTATTAATATATTTTAGTAATAAAGCGTTTTCTGTTTGTGAATAAATAACAAATTAAACTGTTGAATATATGATTTATTGCAATATTTACATAAATTTTTAGCACCTATTTTTGTTTTTTAGCACATAATTACGAAATTTTAATAACATATTTTCCAATTATATCTAAGTACATATTTTAGGTACATATTACTTATTTTTTAGCACCTAAAAATCCTAAGCGTAATAATGATTAATATTTCCACGATATCCTACGTGTGGAATTACAAAAGTGGTGAAGTGCCAACAATTTAAATGGATTAACGTCATTTCGCAAGTTGCGTTCGACGATTGCCATCCGCGATGCATTTTTAACACATTCCGCTGAAATGTCGGCCGTAAATTAGGATTTCGGTTTAAAATGTCGACTTGCATACAAATTAAACAGTTTTGTAAGAATTTTAAACATATTTCGCAAGCATTCATTTAGTCAACGCATGATTTTAAATTGTGTTATTTGCAACAAAAATTGTGGAAACGGTAAAGAATATTTAAAAAAAGTATTATAGATTTATATGCAACAAAAATGATAACGGTGCCAACATAACGTTTTTTGACAAATTTAGCATTTTTCAATCTTCCCCTGGCATGCAAAATTTTAATACCCAGGGGTTTTCTACTCAACAAACAGATTTATATTTCTTATTTTAAAAAGCTAGACAATAATAAATTGATATCATTAAAAACAACATTCTGCTATTGCATTACATATTACCAATAAAATATTAACTAATTCAATTTCATATCTTTAGGCATGGCCCCACAAAGGGGGGCTGGCAGGGCCCTAGCCTGGGAGCCCGGGCGCAGGAGGGGCCCGGCAAGCCGAGTTGACAGATAAGTGACACACATCACAAATTTGCTTCACTAGTTAAAAAAAAAAGTCGCCTACGCGCGATTTTCATTGAATACTAAATACCTATTATTATTTAAAATTATGTGGTTGTACGATACAATTTTTCATTGTGTATCAATATTCGACAACTCCATACCTAATTCAAATGGATGCATTAAAATATACTTACAAAAAACACTAAATCCTACCTGTAGTTACACATAAATTTTACCGCATACCTACACAATTTGGAAAACGCTACTGTAGAGCATCACACTGCCTTTAACCTATGCGATAGATAGGGGGGGCCGCCAAAGATCCTATCCTGGGAGCCCACTTCAGGATGTGGGGGTCATGTCTTTAGGTCTATATAACGAAGATTTTTTCAACATATTTAAGTTTTACCAAAGTATTTTAATTATGTTGGAGTCTTATAAAATATATAACGAGTAAATTGTATGTATTACATTTCGCCGTAGCACAGTTTACCGTGAGTTGTCTTACCGGAAAGAGATTCCCGTATAGTATATATATTCGATTATTATTGGTTTCAAGTTTTTGATAATACTTAACGTTGTCATTATGCTCAGATATTTGATAGGTACGACTTGATACGAGAATCTACCAGAGTTTTATATAAATATATATGATTGTATTTCTAATTTACTTACCTACCTATTTTCTTCTGTCTTTCTCTTATATACCGGTAGTTTTATATACGTACTCGTATTTTTAAGTGGTTTATCTAGACAAGGAATTGATTTCAATATTATACGGTTATCTATTTCCGATACAACATCTCACGATGAACTGTGTTACGGCCAACTGCATACGAACAAATTTCCGTATACGGTTTTGTAACAAGTGTTGTATGCTGCCTATCTGCTCATCATGACGGATTTCTTTGCGTATGCGCTACAAATTGGCAAATAAATCTCATTGCAGAGGTGTGAAGTTCTCTTCAAATGAATCTATAATGCGACGATAATTGTAACTAACGTAATTAGTAAGTTAAGGGTACTTTTTGCTTCAATTTAATGTGTGTAGGTTAGATCTATATAGAATATTGTTTTCTTCAAGATATCTGGGTTTTACGTACTAAGTTGCTATTAGCGTTGGGTATTTCCCGATAAAATTTCAATCTCGAGATTCGGGATTTGCCGAAATGATGAAATATTGAATTCTTCCAGATATAGGGGATTCAAGAAACCTGTAAAAATCCTAAAATCAGTGTAAAAACAGACAAATTCCAAAAAAATATGATTTTTTTTTATTTATGTAAGAAACAAAAAGAACAAAATAGTAGTTGGAAAACTAAAATAATTCAAAACATTACTTATTAAAATGGAATTTCAAAAAACACAGACTGTCAATCGCTGCGTCTGACAATCGCGTACGCTTTTGAGACACAAAATTCCCTGATGTTGCAAAAATTACGCTCATTTAGAGTCGACGTTGGCTTGTGTTAAATGCCCCGATCAGTCTTTGAACGTTTTGTGTTTTCTGTCTACTTTTTTCATATAGAAAATCGTTTTTTCATTTAATATTTGATAATAAAGAAATCCCGAATTCCGAGAAAAGATTCTCGAGATCCGGGATTTCCCGAAATGTTAAAAATTTAAATTCTCGAGATTCGGGATGGAAAATCTCGAAATTTTCTTGAGAATTCCCGTCGGGAAATTCCCGAAATCCAACTCTAGTTGCTATGCCGCAGTTTTGCAGAAGTTTTGACGATTACAATCATCGTCTCAAACATTACACAAGAGAAACGGAATATTCGCCACGCGGCTGCCGCGAAAGGGAAAATCTATTATCAGCCCGCGATCAAAACGGAAAAAAACTCGAACTTTAACAATGCCGTCGTCGTAGAAACTTAATTATTGCGGCGTTGGTAACGGCATCACGACGTTTTTTTCCTACCCAACAATGAAAATGACACAACCGTTCAGCGAGAAGAAAATGGCCGCTCGACTTGTTCGCTTTTTGCCGCCGTTTTCTCGATTCGCGCCGCACGTTCCGAAAACAGCAAAAACTGCACGCTGAGATGACAGTTCATAGTATGGAGGTAGGTAGGTAATTATAATAAAAATTCACGCTCAAAAGATTTTTAAAAAATCGTTTCAAATTTTGAATAATGCACACCAGTGACGTCCCGTGGGGGTAGGCAGATTGAGCGTCGCTTGGGGGCGGTAGTTACCCAAAGGGCGGCAATTCGAGGATAATCATTATTCCATTAAAAAAATAAACTCACTTGTTGGAAACAAAATGTATTATGTAGGTACTATAAAAGTTTTAACAGGACTTTTTTTATCGGGTTCGAGATGTCTAGTTTACTTCCGTTGTCATTGGACGTCACCTACTTGTTGAACAGCAATGACACGTGCATACCTAATTTAAAATTTATCCAAATATATCTTCCAGTCACTCACGAGTTTTGGAAGTTGTCTAGTGTATTTTTAAATGTACCTATCTGAAACCGTAGACTC
This sequence comes from Rhyacophila brunnea, assembly GCF_057557595.1. Classification (NCBI taxonomy): domain Eukaryota; kingdom Metazoa; phylum Arthropoda; class Insecta; order Trichoptera; family Rhyacophilidae; genus Rhyacophila; species Rhyacophila brunnea. The sequence goes on along the minus strand of NW_028232904.1, from coordinate 7,240,707 downwards.
GCAATATTGTCTATTGAACCAGAGATGGCATGGCATTTAAATTAGATTTAGTGGTATATAATATTCTGTAGTAATGTATCCATACAACACATTTCTTAGATATTGGAGTCGTGAAAGGATGATAAAAAGTACCATATAAATAAGAATGTGGTGGCATTTTGGCACTGCCTAGGGGTCACTGATGCACACTATATGAAAAAAACCCTTGTCTGCTTCATTATCCTTATCATTATACAAGGAAGCAGACAAGAGTTTGCGATGTGATAGAGTTCATCAAAAGCCTCAAATGGAAATGGGCTGGACCTCGAAGAAGAGACAATCGTTGGACAAATTTAGTCATCCAGTGGTATCCAAGAGGTACAAAACGTCCGCAAGGTAGACCTAGAGGTCGCTGGATCGATGAAATGATAAAGTTCTGCGGATGTACATTTTGAAAACGACATTCGAATGTCAGATTCTGTCCAGTTGCGAGTCTTGATTGGGTAGTTTTTGACAGTGGCTCCCCCCCCATCCATTCTTTGGATAGTTTGTAGGTCTGTACCTATCTATTTACGCATAACATAACTAGTAGGAAGTAGGTAAGCAAATGAAGGTATAAGTGAGTCAAAACTGTTATAAGCGCAAATATGCAGTCGGGTGATGTTAGTTTTGACTTATCTCATGGATAGTGAAATGACTAACTACTTTAAAATAATAAAATATCCATAGATAATTTACCTACTTTGCGATTATTTCTTCAAGCGGCATTTTAATGTTATTGCGTTGAAGATAATACGCCATTTTGTGCGCACGTATTCTCTATCTGATCTCTTGACTCGCCTTTACAAATCATTTGATTAAATTTAAATAGAAAGTCGGCTCGTTAAATTTTAAGAGAGATAGTTTTCCGTAACTGTTCGCTCTGTGTATAATGGACTCGGGCGTAATAAAATACGTAACACATCGCATGTCAAATAAAACGCACGGTCAAATTTTACTGCCGACGGATATCGCTAATTCCTCGATTCAAGGCGAATTAGATTGTTTTTGGCATTGACTTTTGTTTGTTATTTAGGATAATTTGTTTGCCATTTTAATTAACAATGCACAGAATCACCTGGTGACCTTACCTATATGCAAGCATATGTCTTAATTACTTTATAAATAGTGTATATTTCAATAACCAAAAATAGTTTAATTATCACTATGTCTTCTTCTTCTTCTTCCACCCTGTCACGTCCCAACATTGGGGCATAGGGCAAGCACAAGTTGGCGCCACTTCCCTCGATCCATCGCCAACTACTGCGCCTCCCGCCATGTCAGACCTGCAGCACGTAGGTCGCTTTTGTAGCACCGCTGCAGGGTGAGGAAGGGCCGGCCACGGTGACGGAACCCTTGAGGCTGTTCCACAAGGGTACGAAGTGCCGCACTCTTTGGCGGCATCCGGAATACGTGTCCCAGCCACGTAAATCGTCTCTTCGTGATAACTTCAATCACCGAAGGCTGTTGTGTCTGCTCACGAACTCGGGTGTTTGTAACGCGGTCGTACCAATGTACCCCTAAGATTCGGCGGAGACATCGATTCTCAAAGCTCAAAAGCCGAGACTCTTGAAGCTTAGTAAGATGCCATGTCTCACAGCCATACAGGAGCACAGCTAGCACGCACGCATTAAACAAACGACATTTGGTCCTCACAGAATACAGCCTTGACCTCCATGCGACTCCAAGTTGGTTGAACGCAGAGCCCGCCACACCCATGCGGATTCCAAGCTCACTAGAAATACCACCATCATCGGCAACCGTGGCACCCAAGTATTTGAATCTGGACACCAGTTCGACGGGCAGACCATACGGGTACCACTAGGTACCTATATAATAATAAATAATATATAGGCGCGTCACTTAAGGGTGAGAATAATACATCTGGCGACAGAATATTAAAACTGCAATTTAAATATTACCTAATTATATTTTACTAATAATTTTCATTTTAAATAATCAATACCTACGTGACTAAAAACATAATTTTAAAAACACTATTATAAAATGAGTATTTCATAAATGAATTAGTCTTATTATTACTAATTGTTTATAAGTTATTTTTATCATTATAATATTGTAGTTTAATAAGTTATCTCGAACGCTATATAAAGGTCTGTTACGGTTTGAAAAAGGTTAAAAAATGAATGTTGTTTTTTTTCAATATGAATTTGATACAATGCAAGAACCCAATGGGTTGGGCGAAGGGCTAAGAAATATTACTTGTGAAAAGACTGTTTAATGCAATCTCCACTCCGTGTAGGCGTAAGTAGGTACTTACTTACGGACGGCATAGTAAATACACATGTGGGTCTATTCCTATTCTATACACAAGCCTGCTTTCGGTCCGTTACGGCAACTAAATAGGGTAGGAAAGTATCGAATTATTAACACGTATTACAATTACAATAAGTTAGCCGTCTGAACTGTCAAAACTGTCTATCTCGGTCTAAAATTTATCACAGAGAAGAGAGGTGCTGTTAAAAAACTTATTGTAACAATTATAATTAAATTATTGTAATTGTTACAATAAGTGTTAATAATTCGATACTTTCCAACCCTATTTAGCTGCCGTAGCGGACCGAAAGCAGCCTTATGTATAGAATAGACCCGATGAAATGGAAGTAAGTATTGCAATAAAAAAAATCGTATTTAAATTATTTTCATAGAACACACACCAGAATTATAAATGTTGGCTGTAAACGTCATTTTTGTACGGATAAAAGGCCAACAAAGCATAATCTTAAGATTCTTAAGATTCTTAAGACTTGAAGGAAGGACTACCCACTCATTTAAAAACAGATTAACAAACAAGTCAAAAAATGCCATTATTAAAATACTAAATATGTTCAAATTCGTTATGCCAAAAAAAAAACCGAAAAGATGTGCTGAAACCGAGGTCAATCAGTTCGTTTCCTTAAAAACAACTCACAATTCGTCACCTGAAATTTGTTTATTTCTTTTCCGTATTTGATATATTTTTGAAAAAAAATAATCTGCAGTGGTGCAAAATCGTCTAAATAAGCGCTATCCAACTGGCGACCCGCCAAATTTTTTTTGCGGTCCGCGAGCTGTACAGCAAATTTTTATCAAACATTGGGGAGCAAAACTTTGTCAGAATTAATATTTGACGTGAATGGGTGAAAGAAAATATAAAATTATGTTCAGAATTACCCATCATAGATTAAAATATGAAAACAATTCATTATAATACTAAATAATTTTATTAAAAATACAAAACAAAGAAATATGCTGCTTAATTTTTCCAGCTTGAAAATAACATAAATTTGTTGATGAGAATTAAAATGTTGCCATTAAATAACTTATAAGTACGTATACGTATAATCTTTGTTTTGTAAACGGAATTAAATGATGAATAAAAAATTTTACAAAAAAAAAAACTTAATATCTAATATTATTGTTTTTATTATTCCTAGTTGTGTTATTTTTTATATTTTTATATAAAAAAAATTACTTTTTAATTGGCATTAACTGACTTATAATTTACCACCTATCCTCTTTGGCCCCGAAATGTTTGTTAAAGAAAAAATGGCCCGCGGCCTAAAATAAATTGGACAACGCTGGTCTAAATGAAAGGAAAATGAGATTTAAATTCGTCACGAAATATCATAAAGTATCAAGGTAGCATAATACTTGAGGAGGTATTCGATTTGATTCGAATGGAGAATAAAGACCAATTTTAAATTTGGAACATTACAACTAAATTAACTACTTACTTAAATTATCCTGTAAGGTTTTTTATTTGACAATATTAACAGGTGTAAATAAAAGTAACAGCATATTTTGCTGAAAATTATGTGCTTAAGTCGAGGTTAGCCTTTGTCAACTGGATAAAATCGGTGTGCTGCCATTTAAGCTCGTCGTTCTCGATTGATGTTCAGGTGAGGTGGTGATTTTACGCGCGCGGCGCCGAACGTGTTAACGGCTCGATAAAATTTACGACTATTTACTATCCAAATAGCAAGTGAAAGTAAGTGATTCTAGCTTCTGCGCGAGAGAGAAAGGTATATGTTGGAAATAATTTTACGGTACTTTTTATGCTCTGACGTAGATCTTATTAAATACTCTCAATTGGGCTGCGTTATTTATTTATTTTATAGCTGATAGAGACCAAGCGACGTTTTCGCAAAATTGAGATAATAATAAAGCCTTATAATAAATGCAGGTGAATCTTATTACATGAAAGCGAAGCTGAAAAAACTGAACTTTTTACCCGAACGATTGTATGTGCGCCTGGTATTTTGTCGAATAGAACATTGATAAAATTGTTGAAGAAAAAACCTTCTTATATAAAAAATGAAGCCTAGTTATGCAAAAGTGAAGCTGAAAAAATAGATTCTAAGACTAATGACTAAATTAACTGCAAATCGTTTCGTATTACAGATTTATTTATAACAATAATCACAAGATTTGTTTGCAAAGCTGAGATAAAAACGTCTTGCAACATGCCTAAAAATTGTTTTATAAAAAATCACGTAAAATCACAAAATAATTGTAGAATGTTATTAATTAATTAACTGAAACAAGGCTTCGACTGCAGATCATCATTTTTTTATTTTAATTTAGTTATTACTAGTGTATTTAATACAGATAACACTAAGTAATGTTTATATAGTTATTAGTTAACAATCCAATAAGGCTAAAAAACACGTTATACAATCGCTGTAAACTGTTGTAATCCTCTATAAGTAGAAGTTCGATCTATTACTTTTACTTTTACTAAAATATACTTTTTTTTTAAACGTGTACGAAAAATCTACGTAATATTTCTTACGGCTACTATAACAAAATACAGGTAAAATTAGTAATATCCATCAATAAAGTTACTTCAGTAGGTACTGACTGTTTGTTAATATTTTTACATAATGGTAATTGTATATTATGTTAATACACAGTTGATTGAAAGCAAAATTAATGTGGTGCATAATAGATTTGGTGGGTCTACGAGAGTACTACGGCCTACGATTTTTTTGCTACGTTGATTATGAAAAATTTAGATAAAATATTCAAATAACTAATAGAAAAAGCATACTCACGCATAGGTACAATGTAAATATATTCTACATTAAATACGTTGACAAATACTTATTTGTGAGGTTTTGTTGTAAAGCATTCGAGTTAAAATAAAAATAACTTTCTTTATTGCTAATACATATTGTTGAAATGCAAAAACAACCAATGGCAAGCCAATGGCGGAGACTATATACTAGGCGTTTATTTAAAGTCTACCTCTTTAAGAATTTTTTTTTTAATTGCACATTAACATATTTACTTACATAATCACTATAAAAATGATTTAATTTTCCAACGAAAAATATGTTGGTATGTATTATATAAATATTACAAAATACTCTGCTAAGGTATAAAAATTATACCACAGCGCGCCATCTGTCTTTTCAGGAATTGTGATATTTTTTCGTATAGACTTTACGTCACGAAACCTCAGTCAGTCTATCGCATTGTATGAACTATGGAAGACTCCTATCACCGAGCCTAGAACCTACGCACATAATATTGTTGTCATGCCTTTACACTGCACTTTGTCCAAAATAATTAATAATTAGATAGGTAGATACGCAATTAAAATAATAAAAATATATTTTTTTAAATCAAAAGAAAATTTATCTAATGATTTGATTTGAAAAATACGTAATTTAAAATCATCGCTCAAGTTTAAGTCGTCAGTGAGTTTTTGAAGTTTGAATTAGTGTGTACCTACCTAGTAGTAGTAATATCGTATTAACTTTTTATTTCCCGTTAGTATACCTGACAAGTGTGCTCGTTTTCTCAGATCTCCAGAGCCTACCTCTTTCCAAAAGTCACTCTTCGCCACTGATAAATACCTACACGTACCTCGTATAAATTATAAATTGTTTCCATACATGTAGTTGATTGGTTTTGCATAGATACCTACAGCTTGGTTGAATATTCACTAATGAAGTTTTTTTTACGTAGCTACTACCTGGCAATACTCAAGGCAACACTAGACGATTAAAAATGACATGTCACTTTTCAGTATTTACAATAAAGTGGCCTATTTCCAATTTGGGCCATTGTTTCTGAATCGAATATTGATTGGTATAATTAAAACCACATTCATTTTCATTTGGCACGATTCTTATATAATTTACAATGTTATTAAGTTTACAATGACTAATGGGCTTAATAATATACATACTTGTGCGTAACTTGGTTTACTTTTAACCAATGAAAATTGTCAAATGAATATATTAATTGGCATGCCAAATAAGGTCAGACTTATTATGTCTTATTATGACCAAATGTACTAGATTTTTTTAATTAGTTAATAGATATATTATAACAAAACACTTCGTTTTGTGTTATTTCATTTTAAACAATTTACATGAGTACTGAAACATAATATAGTAACGATTATAAAACTAACTAAAGACTAGGTAATAAGAATAATGATGAAGTTAGTTACAGGTCATTTCGTAATGCAAATTAGTGAATTAGCAAACTTCACACTATTATTGTATGCATCTCTTAAAAACGCAAGCATTCGCTTCTATAAATTATCTGGTATCTGGTGTCCTTATGAGGTTTCCTTTACGTTTATTTTAGAACGAGTCAAGAAGAAATTTCTTCGATGTCTTTATTTTAAGACATAGAAGTAACAATTTTCCGTTCTATAATAACTTGTCAAATTATTATTTTCCTACTGTCTTTCTACAAGGCATGCTTTTGCTTACTGTTCACTCTCTTTTATCTCGTAGGTCACTTAAGACATTTTTGCCTGTTATCGCGAGGGATGGTTTCCAATCCTGGTGTCTTAAAGAATTTGAATTTACATGCGCCTGTCAATTACCTACGTGGTAGCAGCGCAGCCATGATCTATTTTGGGTGAGAACCGTTTCCTCGTGTCAAGCCTGTCAGCGCGTCTATTCTATACACAAGACTGCTTTTCCGCCTCTACAGCAGCTATCAAGGGTAGGTTAGTATCGAATTATTAGCACTTACTGTAACAATTACAATAAATTAGTTGTAATTGTTACAATAAGTGCTATGTTTTAACAGCACCTCACTTGGTTGTTAACTTTAGAGCGAGATAGACAGTTTTGACTGCTGAGACGGCTAACGTATTGTAACAATTATAATACCTCAATACATAATAATATATTGTGATAATATTCATCATTTTAGGGGTCGATAGTCAGCTTTGTGTATAGAATAGACCCACAGGTACCATTAATTAGTGAGGGGTGCAAGACTAGTCATTGCGCTCCCCAACGACAGACATTTTCAGTGATATTCTATGTAAGTATTTTGTTTTCGAAAATTTATTTTTCTGTATCAACTTCTTCAAAATCTCATCATATTATAATATTATATGATAAAATTTTCACGACTCAATTCCTATGGGTCTATATCTACTCTATCTATGGTGTGATATAAGTATTTTAACATATGCTATTTTGATAAAAAAAAAAATACATATTCTTTCTATTGGGCCGCACGTAAGGCCAATCTAAAATAATTGTACATTTTAAATAATAATATCACAAGTTCGATGACAAACGAAAAAAATCTGGCGTGATTGTAATTGGATAAAATTCGAGAAATACAGTTACCATTTATTGCGCAAACTAGGAAGTGAGTAAGAAAGAGACAGAAGCGAGAATGATTTTAGTGTTGCCAGTTTCAAAGAAAACCGGTGCCTTGGCCGTTTTTTATGCAAGGAGTACCTATGGCCGGCCGTTTGGTCCGTTACTGCAGCGATTTATAACCTGTGGGACGCACAGACCATTATTATGTATAAATATCTAGATTATTAAATTTAAGCTTTCATAGTTCCATTTTCTTCTCCATTTTCCTCAGAACTTCACTTTTATTATTCCATCGCCCATTATACATATACATACGCAGCATTTACCAGTACTTAACTACAACCATATCTCGAATATGTCCATACGCTAAAAAGGGATTATTATCGAAAACTGCCAAATCTTGAAAACCGTAAAAATCACGTCATTCACTGCTGACCAGTTAATTACCACATCTCGGTCAGTGTTCAAGACACGCGTGGCGTGTAGCAATTAGCATGATTATTAAATGTGGTGATTGACTGGTCAGCAGTAAATGTACACATTGTATCTAATGGCCACACGACAGGCGTGTTTTGAGCACTGACTGTGTTAATATATTTTTCACGCTCTCACGGTCTAAAACTCTAAAACATTAGTAATTAACATTCTTATATTCAACGAATAATTCATAAGATTTAAGAATGTAACATTCTTTTATTAACCATTTTTTACCAATTGATTAAATTCTTAGTAAGCGAAAGTACGTTATAACTAAAATTTGGGGATATCCTGACACTGGTTAGTAAATAAGGTAATTAATGGAACTATGATACAAAAACACAAAAGCCAACTGCCAAAAAATTGTGAACGCTTCAAGATGAAAAAACTACTAGTTAATTTCGTCGTAATTAGATATAACGCAAAAGGCTCATTGCTAAAGCACATTTTCCCGGATCCAGTGGATGGCGGTTCGAGTCTTGCTCATTCATCATTTTTTATTACCTATAGGTGTGTATACTTATATTTTAGTTATTTTCAACTTATGTATGTTTAATAAAACATTTAATATCTCGTAAACCACTCTATATAAGTTAACCCTTTAGAAAACTCTAACTAGATATGCCAAACAATAAATTGCATCGTACTGTCGAGAGTCGAGACTAACTGCAACAAGAAAGCAGGAAAACTACCAAAAAACGGAAGGAGTAGCGTTAATTTTCTGAAAAACAAAAAACTCGCATTTACCTCGCTCAACCAGCTAAAATATTGTACGGTCCCGCAAAAACATAATACGGGCAGACATTTTAGTTGTAGCTCCACCCTTCACGCCCTACAAATCGATTGAGGAAATAATATAACATCAGATCATGTGAAGTCGAAGCTTCATGGGTGAGCTTACGTTTAGGAATGACATCGGATAAAGGTTTGGCAAGCGGTGGTCAAAGGTTTTACTGTTATTCTAGTAAGCAACACCTCATTTCAGTCAGCTTCATAGGCCGAGCAGAAAACGTGTTCTACTTTGGCAGATAGATGATTTTTTTTGCCCGCGAATAATATATCGACAAACCACTTCGCCTATCGAGGAGATTGCCATATTTTAAAACAGGTGTAACTAACTATCTACAGGAAGATGAAACACAGTATGATCGTAAAGTCAATACAATCAATTCATGCATATATCATACCAGATTAAATATAATTATAAATGTTAAAAAGCTCATTAAAGCATCAATCTGAAGCGAGAGATCTTGGGATTATTTTTGACTCTTCATTATCTTTTCGCTCGCACATAACCTCTACAGCTCTACATGCAACTAAGTTTCTAGGATTCGTCAGACGACAAGTAAAACCACTCAATAATCCAAATGTCACCTACACTCTACGCCTCGTACTCGTTACTGCATAGTATGAAGTTTACTACAAGCTTATTTTAGAGCACGCCAAGAAGAAATTTCTTCGATGTCTTTATTTTAAGACATACAACTATTTTACTTACGATAATTCGTCAAACGATTATTTTCCGACTGCCTTTCCACAAGGCATGCTCGCTTTTCACTCGCTTGATCAACTCCTGCTCTTGTGACATTTTTGCCTATTGCACAAGGGGTGGTTTCCAATCCTGAAGTCCTAAAGAATTTGAATACCCATCAATTACCTACGTGGTCGCAGCCATGACCTCTTCTGGGTCCGTTCCCTTGTATCAAGCTTATCGCTATGCTTCTGCTGCCCTCTAGCTTAGAATAAAACATATTTATCATTGCAGAAAGTATGCACCCTGTCAGCGTTTGATACTAGCCATAAATTCTCTAGTATTATTGGTTATTCTTAAAACCTCTGCATTGGTAATGTGATCAGTCCTGGATATATTCATGGTGGCTCCCATCCATCGTTACGCGGTATATACCAAGACAACCCATGTTCAAAGCGCATATACGAACGCTGCAAACACGCATTGCTTGCACATTTTTTTGATCACAATATTATGAAGTACATTACAGATGTTTGCGACGGATAATGGGTGTGCGGTGGTATGACTTTAGGAGCAACGATGAGATAAGAGAACGCACCAAGCAGCCTATCATTACGCTGAGAGTGAAGAGGCGACGTTGGATCTGGCTCGGCCACGTGCTGCGGATGCCAGAAGAGAACCTCAACCTGGCTTGCCTGTTCTTCAAGCCGACCGGATTCCGGCGTTCTAGAATGCCGCTTAAATACTATCAATAGAGTGTATACGGCGGAGCTATGGGATGCTGGTTTGATCTGGAACGAAGCAAGACGTCTGGCGAGCAACAAGGATTCTTGAAGGCGCCGCGTGGTGTCCATATGCTCTAACTAAGCGGCGGATATGGCCGAAGAAGACATTATAGTTGTGATGGTATAATTTATTACTCCTTCTCCACACAAATATCTACACTACTTCACAAACAGCCTATACTTTCTTAACTATTATATTTTTTATATGTTACTAGTGTATACAATTTTAATGGTGTACCTAGCCTATATACGTATCTGAAATTAAGAACATTATTTAAATTAAATACTCCGAATACTCGAATTAACAGCGATTTGTCTCTTAAACTATTTCAAACATATTGTAACAGTTATTCTTAATATGCTAACATGACCACTCACTAGCAACCAGCCACATGATACTACAACGGATGAATATAAAGCTCACTATTAATTTAACCGGGTCGTCTTAACCGGGCAAAGAATTAACCGTGGTATAAAAAATGAAAAGAAAAACTTTGATCAATACATGGTTTTTCGCAATTCGAACGATTAAATTAGTAGTAGGTGGTAAAAAAATACTTTTAATGCCTGTCAATTAAATGTTCTATTTGTGGTAGGCTAAGCGAACCACTATTATTACTATATTTTTACTAATCAATAATTATTGTCAAAACGTTTACAAGGGGTGAAATAATATTTAGATGCATTTTAAAACACAATGTTCTAATTTTATAATGTGTCAATAAACCAGTTATCATAATTAGTGTTCATCTTGAAACAATCTCCCCTCACAAAGAACCCTCCCCTCTAATTCGTTCTGAGAGCAAGGGTGGTTTGTCAGTACATACCTGTAATTAAATGTCGAAATTGTGAAACAGGTGACCAGCCTCGTTCATCACGATTGTGTTTTATTAAATCCGCTAACTTTTCTACCAAAAATATTTCAAGTCACTGAACGCTCCAGTTAAAAATAAATTTTTCGCCGGTCTCTCTTGAAAATGGCGATCGACTTTTTTTCAGTCAGAAAAAAAAGCTAACAATGTGTTGAAACGAGTTTTCGATTTGACGTAGAAATGACCGTGCACCAGTGGCGTTACTAACAGCTCGAGCTCACGTTTCGAATAGGTACATATATAATAAATCGAAACGTCAGTTCAAGAAATCAGTATTTTTTATAAACTTGACAAATTTAAAAAAAAAAACTAACTAAAACATTGACGAAAATAAATACTCACTTGTTTAAGTTGTGTGCGAATTCGTTTCAATATTATTTATAGAATTAATAGTAGAATAATTACTATATCGTGAAAAGCCATTATCCGTAAGTAATAAATGTCCAAGAGCATGATGAGTTCTGTGTAGTATCAAAACCACAAAACTACAGTAGTAGATAAATCGGTCATATTATCAAAGAAAAAGTGTATAAAAAGCATTCCCTATTCGTTATCCAAAGGAAAATCATAGGTAAACATAGTAGATTCTCACTAAAACGATTCAAATGGAGTAGTACAAAACTTCAATCAGTTAGAATTTATTTTTAAATTCCATCAAGTACCCACATGTGATGGTGATGGTGATGGTGCGACTGCTGTAGCAAGTATTCCTCAGGGTGTATTATTGAAGCACTAATCACAGAACCCGTTACAATTTATTATAACATTCTTCTTCTTATTGTGCCATCCCCTAGCGGAGGTCGGCCACCATCAAGGCGATCTTATCTATGTCGTCTGCTACCCGGAACAGTTCAGTGGAGCTGCACTCGTATCAATCACGGAGCACCAATCACAGAACCGGTTACAATTTATTATAACATTCTTATTGCGCCATCCCCTACCGGAGGTCGGCCACGATCAAGGCGATAGCAGACGACATAGATAACTATGTCGTCTGCTACCCGGAACAGTTCAGTGGAGCTGCATTCGTACCAATCACGGAGGTTCTTAAGCCACGAAATGCGGCGCCATCCTCTGCTACGCTATAACATTACTTATACGATGTTTGTGATTATGCATCTACATATATTGTTCGTTCATCAAACCTTGGCAGAAGTAACTGACTAATGCTTTCAAAATAATCCTCCCAGCATACTAAAAGGAATGTTCACGCAGTGCGTAATACATAATATGCACCCAAATGATTGAATTTTAGTAAAAAATGAGCAACAGTTATTTGTTCTCCCACAGAACTAACCTGCCATTGGTAATATCAGTTGGGACAGCAATAACTCTGTTCAATCAAATCGCTTCGGATGTTGACATATTCCACCTAAGAAGGGGATGACTATTATAGGTAGGCATTGTTTTATAAATTCTTAAAATAGGCCTAGCTCATTCGGTGTACTTACGTGTATCTAATTTAGAATTTTTGTATGTGTGCTTTCTACCGTTTAATAACTTAAGGCTATAGTTCAGTTGATGAAAGAGCGTGGCTAGGCGATGCACGGATTGTACAAATGACGCGTGCCGAACGAAATATAATTTGTCATAAAAATTCAACATGCGTCCATTTAATGTTATATTACTAATAATGATAGTATATTCATTGACATGTTTTCTTTTTCAAGTACATACGTATAGTTTTTTAGTCATATTTACATGATTTAATAATATATTCATCCGACGCCATGACAAAAAAATCGACGTGCGCACACTTCGACTGTCGGTCTACGATTGGCGAGTCCAGGCGACGAGTGCGAAATTTCGTCGCACCTACTGTTGAAAATTATTTGCCGTTTCACCGAAGTACGCTCTTAATACTGCAACTATTTTTTTGTTTTTAAATGTCATGTTGTGAACATCTAAAATTAATAATTTGTAAAGTTCACTATACGTAAAAAAATAAAACAAATTTGATTGACTTCTTGTAAAAAGGTCGACTAAAAATACACGCTGGATTGTAGGATAGACACACTGATAAATAAATACATTTTTAATGAATTTTAGTTACTAGATTATTTATTAATTGGATACAATTGTGAGAATGTATTTTTATTAAGGATTGCATGTTTTATTAAAAATGTATCCACTTCACTGGGTCACAATGCCATTTGCCATTCGCCGCCTTATCATGATGCAAAGACTCTGATCTCCATCTCACGAGGCGACGATAATGGCTGGCCATCCATCCGTAACCGGACCGAGATCGATTGGAAAGGGACCAGCTTTTTGGTTTTGTTGTAATTCATATTGCCTTCTTGATGTCGGAAACGCAAATCGTATTGGACGAAGCGAGGTGTATTCTTAGGAGAAAGTTGAGCGCGAAAGTGGCCTGGTCCAGAGACACATTACATTTGAAACCCAACTGCAGAGATTGATATAATATGCCTACGTATGAAGCTATCAACATAACTTTTCTGTTCGTAATACTGGATACCAAAAAATACTACAGAAAAATCTCTTTATTCCAGGAATTAATTTGAGAAAATATTGATATTGAAAATAATATTATATTGTCGATTTCGCGTTAAACTGAACACCTGCACATTAGTCATCGGATTAGGATTACTTAATATATACAGGTATTTTATGACACGTGTGCTCATAATTATATTTAACTTTGTGTAGTAGTAAAATAATTACCAATATTTGAAGGCGTCCCCCGAAAAGGGGTCTATATGCAAAAATAAAATTGTTCAGGAGAGGAAAAAAACATTTTATTCGATCATGCGGACTTTTGGAGTATATCTGTGATAATACTTATTTTCATGAAACCAATCTTTATCATTTACATTTTTTTTATTTTATTTTAGATAATAAAATAAATCATAATATAGACCCCTATTCTACGGTAAGCATTTTAGTATTGCTAACATCTCAAAAACTGGCAGATAACAAAAGATTCCAATAACGTGAGCAATGCCTATATGGACCCGTTTTAGGGTCGTATGCATGAGATTCCCAAAAACCTTATAGGCTATATACTGCATGTTTGTATGCATGAGTACAAACGTAATTCGTTGCTTAGTGACGTCATCATGTGTCATGGTGTCCGTATAATGGCAATCTTATAAAATTTCATTCCCCGATCAATAATTCAAAATTTTGAAATTGTAAATGTGTCTGAAAGTGTGCGAACGGTACAATATAAATTTAATACGTATATTAAATTTAATAAGGACGCCTTCCTTTACCGATCAATAATAGCATAATTTAACATACATAACTTGAAAACACCTTACCACACCACCACAGAAAAAACACGAGCGTCCTACGAGGCTCGTAGCATAATTGGTTAATGCACAGTTGGCGCGATACCAGTTAAGGTTCAAATCCCGTCGAGCATCGTATTTTTTTTTCAAATATGATTTTTTTCTAGAGGGTATATTATATATCTGAGGTGTTTTCTAGTTATGTATGTTCAATATTATGGAATGTTACATTCTCAAAATCTTGTGAATAATTCTTTGAAGAAAAGAAATGGTTTATTAAAAATAGCATAATTATTGTGAATACTCTTGAGCTTGTCCAGATGACGTGTGTCTCGCCGCGAGTGCATGCGGACAGCTCGATGAGGTCACTTGTACATCGAAAACGTGCGAGACGTGGCATTACACGTGGACGGCTCATGTCATGTGTACTTGGAATGCGCGCTACCTGGACAAGGCCTTTCCGCGGAGTGGATTACGCGTGGAAACAGTGACTAAATTTTGAACATTTTAAAGGCAGACGTATGCTCCAATAAAGGCGTCTTTTCACGGTGTCGTTACTTCGTTATGACACAAGGTTATGAGTTATACTGACAATATTAAGTATTAACTATTAGTATTAAGTAGTAACTATGACGTTACACACAAGGTTATGAGTTATACTAACAATATTAAGTAAGTTAACGTTTCAGTTAACCGTACAGATAGATAACACTAAGTATCAAACTTTTAAAACGAGTTATGAAAAAAATGATTTTATTCGATTTTCTTTCTGGGCTTAAAATGTGGCGCAATCGCCCGTTGTATCAACATAATAGAGCGATATTTTGTGATATTCGTAAATTTTGTTTCGCTCAGTTTAGCATTTTGAAATACGGAGAGGCGTTTAATCGCTGTCGGATGAAAGTCGCGCACAAAAATGACACGCACGAACTTTGCGTTTCTCGAAAACCGAAATGCATGACGAAAGACGAAAATCAGAAGGTAGGTTTACGGTGTTTACACGGTTATGCCAGAAAATATGGTTATTCTACCGTAAACTGGTGTCTGTCAATGCAAGAAGTTTTGAAGGATCGAGGAATCTCAATTACTACGGAAATACTTCCACTTACTGGGAGTAGCCTACGTTTTCCACCGAAAGAAGCAGATGATTGATAAATAAGAGAAAAGAAATTGTATTAAAAAAAAAATACTTCACGTTGTGGCTTTTTGGTTAATGATTATTTAGCCCAACTTAAAACAACGTTATGTAAATGAGCAATAATTGTAAGTTTTAACAAATTAATTAGTAAAATAACTGAAACATTATTACTCATTTACAAGATAATATATTACAATTTTACTGATGCCACTTCAAATTATGACTGCTAACCTCAATAACTAACTGTAATGTTATATTGTGTATCTCATGGATCGAAAACAGTTTTTCACAGTTAATTCTAACACATTAAAAGATATGAACAATTAATTCAGATAAATTTATACTATCGACTGAAGTTCTTTGATAATAATGAGAGCTATAAATTCAAATAATTTACACGTATTACAGGTACACGTACTGTAAGAAAAGTAGCACTAAAATGGTATTTCAGAAGTTATACAATTGAATTAATTTTATTCTAATGGATTTAAGTTTCGTACTATTCTATTTGAGTCGTTTTTTGCGACCTAGTTAACGCTATTAATTCCCAATACGTTACCATTGTTCCAAGAATGGACGATTTTACACCTCTTGAGTGTAGTATTTTTATTGTTTATAATTAATTACTAATGATCTATTATTAGGTTTTGACGATTTATTATACGCTTATCCAGTGTATTATTAATTATTAGTGATAAGGTAGGGGTTTTTTACAAACACTTGTTCATAATTTGTTTGTTATATTTTTTATTGTGATCCTTGACAGGTAGGTGATAAATTTTTTACCTACTTTATTGTAATCATTTGTTATATAAGTTAGAGTTAGCTGTATTCGTTGTCAGTGTGTATTTGTCGTTTGGTGGGTGCACATAGTAACTGAAGATGCCGAAAGGCGAAACCCGTGTCGCAAAAAACGACTCAAATGGAATAGTACAAAACTTAAATCGATTAGAATTTACCAAAAGTGTTTGTAACAAACCCCTATCACTAATAATACAATCAATAGGCGTATACATCGTCAAAACCCTAATAATAGAACATTAAAAAATACTGCATTCAAGAGGTGTGAAATCGTCAATACTGAGGGAAAAAATGGCAACATATTGGGAATTTAATGGAGTTAACTAATGAGATATATAATATCAATAATTAATATTCTTACATGATACTTTATTTTAATATAACAAATCCACAAATAAGTCCACATATATACCCAAATACACATAATATATTATTTTATAGTTGGTTGTCGACCTCTATCACCTATAATAACTTCCTCATAACACGAGTTTCTGTTTCTACTTACAATCTAATTCTGATGCCATCATGGAAAATGGCATACAGCAACTTACTAAGTACTCACAGTCGAGAGCGCTCGCTTTGGTTGTTAAATTTAATATTACCTAGTAAAAGAAAACAAATTTAATATCCCGACTCTTGGTTCAGTTTTCAAAATCTTCTGCGCACGTCAAATTAGCAATTTCACGAAATAATTCTATGTCCGGAATCCATGACGCCAGTGTATTTCAAATCCTCATTAAAATCGAAATCAATTTTCGACATTCTTATTTACTATTGCATAAAATTCTTTTATGTGAAAACGAACGGCAATAAGTAGTCTACTGATTTTGTGACGTCGGTAATGAAAAAAAAAATAGGAAATGCTTTATTCTCAATAGTAAAATGTGTCGCTAAATTTCAAAATCAGCCAAGTCCACCTTTAGGTATTTTTGACATTTCTTGTGAAATGCTGAAGAACTAACTGCTTTCTAACATTTCTGCATTATCAAAATGTGGAATTTATTAATTTTAAATATTCTATACTCGAAATAATATAAACTTTCACCCTTGTGACTATGTATTTGAGAAAATAAAAAGCTGTTTTTCTCCTATTTATCTATTATAGACTTGGCTGATTTTGAAATCCAGCGCCACAAGTGTACAATTACTATCACTGTATCGTAATTTAAAATCGATTAAGTATATTTATAGCAATAATATTATGGCAATGGGACAACAACTGGGCGCCAGGACAATTGGACGCCGCACTGACGATTTTATACAGAAAGTAGACGAAGAATTTAATCAGTTTCTATCTACTACTTGGTAGTGTTAATTCATTTTGCTCTTAACATAATGTTTTTATTGCGGATTGAGAATTATCATGCCTGTGGCTTTATATAAAAATAAAAAAACTCGATTCTCGTTGGAACATTATATGCACAATTAAATCATTATTTACGTGTACATATTTAAATTCTTACCAAGTATTAAATACTAATAGGTATAATAATTTTCATAAAATATATTTTTTAAAAGTACCTATAATTCACAAACGTCAATTTATTTTCGAATTTCATTGGATTGCGTGGCGCTACCAGTTGTCCGGGCGCCGAATCGTCCTAGACCCAATATTATATCTTTTCTTAATTGAAATTCTGTACCTACTACTTTCTCGTGCTCCCTTTTCCAGTGGGTCAAATCAAATCTTGCAAGTTGCAAGATTGCATGCATGAATCAAAAAGGTTCAGAAGATTCTGAATTTTCACGCGACAAGAACGATAGTGTGCGAAAAAAAAACTACACCGCGCAGAAACTCATTTTGAGGTTAACCGAATTTTATGGCTGTCAAATAGTACTATAAAATGACAACATTGCGTCTCGCTTACTCTTGAAAAATGAGATTGGCTAGACAATCAGCACCTTTACAAAACTTTATTTTTGCGATAGTTTAAAATACACACAATTGGTGCAAGTAAATCCATGTACGTATAGGTACATGCGTTATTTAGCTATCTTCCTCCTACTGCCACATGCACGCGTCGCACAACGGAATGTGAAATAGGTACATGGGCTTCTAATACACACGTACATATTGTATATAATATATTCATTTTCTTTTTCCTATTACGGCCATCAGTCATCGATAACATCGTAAGCCTTGCCACAATCAAAAGAAAGTCAACCGAAGAAAATTAAAATATTCACAACACGGGTTTTGCTCATCGCGCTCAATACGGCATCCTATCCGAGCTTCATAAAATGTGAAGAGATAGATATATTATTATAACAAGTTCTACGTATCTGGCTTAAATGCGATGATTTACAAACAATAATGCATTACCTAAGCTACGGAGACACGCTCTCTTAAATATAAGATACTAAATCATAATACTTTACAAAGGGATTTAAAATTTCAGTAATGATTATTTTAATCGCAGTGGTTATTACAAAGGAAATTAACAAAATAATTATGTAAGCTATCAAAATAAATATTATATCCTCGAATTAAAACTACTACAATATGTAACTGACGATTTATAAGGCAACACTCAAAAACTTGGCTGTTAACTCGACAAAAAGAACGAACCGTGGACATTTAAAAAAGTAAAAATCTCCATTATATCATTGGGCCAATCAGGAATGACAGCATTGATTGAATATACATTGAAGTTAATCCCTCCAAACCAAAACCCGCCACGCACCACACCCGGTCTTAATCGAGCGTATCACGTGGCCCTACAATGGCGATGTGAAGCATCTAGTTCAATTTTAGGCCGGGAATGCCCTAGGAGAAGATACCCAGGACACAGGACAGGAGCATTGTATATGCTGAACACGAAGATCTATCTATCAGGATTGCGAGATTGCGCTGACTAGGTAATGTCCACTGTATAATCAATACGATTAAAGCGCCGGCTAGACGTTTATGTTTTATCACAAGCTTACCTGCGCAAACCGGCTTGTATCGGGAAGCCCGTCTGTATGGACGGGAAAACGGTGTCTCGGGCGAACCGAAAAGCGCTGTAAAAGTTTTCCGTATTTTTTGCACATACTATACTGCGCAGGCAAGTCGCTGCCGTCTAGCCGGCGCAGACGAAGAAGAAAAGGCATGCCAATGACTACCGCAGACTTGGGATACATCTTTCAAATCCAATACAAACCCTTAAACTTCAAAAAAAAAGTAAACTTAAAGATCGGTTAACCTCAAAACGAATCTCAGCGTAGTTCGTTTTTTTGCCGACAGGTTCGTTATTATCGTTCTACTGCGCAGACGCAGATAGTGCACGGTCCATTTGTTGCGGGAAAATTCCGAAGCTTCTGAACTTTTTTGATTCACGCATGCAATCTTGAAATTTGCACGATAATATGTACTGCCAGCAGTTAATACATGCACGTGTAGGGACGTCGCTGAAATGGCACAAAGTGGAAATGAAAAAGATTAAAATTATGAATGTGAAATAATTAATGATTTTTCACCTGGAATTGGATGGTATTTAAAAGGAGACAATATGTAATTTAATATTTCAATTAGTAAATTATGTATTTAACCAAAAAAGCCATGTAAACATTGAGGAAGTCGACATTTGTACATGAATCGACCTTCTAATCAGTTAATACGACATTAAATCACATTTTTCAAATGTATGTACGTTACATCATTCGATTTTTTCACGATAACACACAGTAACCAAAACTGGTTTTAGGTTTAAGTAAGTAATCTTATTAGGGCCAAGGTTACATAATATACATTTCAAAATATTCCCTTCTTTACTCTAATTATTATTGAACTTTTGATATTGCCAAGACTGATGTAATTAGGTATGTGATAAAAAGTGTGTATTCTAAGTGCGTTTGGCAGTGCCGGATTGTGAAAGGGTTAACATACTTTCACAGCGAAATGTAGCTAACGGCCTTGGTGCTGTCGTAATGTTGCGCAAACCGATGGTTACGGAACAGATTGACAAACCAGATAACCATTATTGCCATGCACCAGCAGCGCTGATGTGATCTGGTGGCATGAAATACGGAAGCAAGGACAAGACGCTTGTAAATGTAATTGAGTGATTGATATCGTGTGTCTGTGGATATCTATGTTAAAATGCCCTACTTTGAGTTAACATTGAAAAATATGATGATAATTAATGATTGAAGGAGCCTCGTCGTGTTTTCGGTGGATTTGGCATTTAGTCAGTGATAAAAAATAACTTAAGTGAATTGAATTTGAAAAGTTTAGCTAGACTATTCAGTCTCGCTATTAACAAATTATGGATAAATCCATTGCAAGATAAACGCCTCCACAAGCTGATTCTACTCCGTACCCATTTCGCAGTGGGTCTTCCTGTCGGACGTCTGGATGACTAGATTTGTCAAACGATTGTCCCTTCTTCGACCTACGTACCAATTCAATTTCTATTTGAGCTTTCAGCAAACTATATAACTACACGCGCCTGTCAATTACCTACGTGGTCGCAGCCATGATTTACTCTGGATCGCAACCGTTTCCTCGTGTCAAGCATATTATATTAGCGAGGGTGGAAGACTAGCCAAAGACATATACATTTTCGGTGACGTGCCATGTGTATTTTGTATTCGAAATTTTATTTTTCTGTATAAAATTAAAAGTATTTATTTAATTTTCTGTATAAAAGTACTTATGTATGTTTTTATTTTTATTATTTTATATATTCTCTTCTTTCTTGTGAGGGTAATATATTTTGTTAGAATGTAAATCTCATGTTGTGTACGTCTTAAATTTAGATTTGTTATGTCTACAATGTTTTGTTTTCTTAAATAAATAAATATCAAATCGCATAACCGTGTTTGTTACCTTATCAAAACGTTTAATTTGACAAAACAAATACCTAATTCAATTGCCACGAATGGTGCAAATTGATTTAGTATTCCACCCGTAAGTAATAAAATTACACCGTGATCAATTAGCGATAACATTTTTATAGATCTCGCTGCCAATAACTGCATACTATTTAGTGTGCAGTTATTAGTCTATAATCTTAAGCCATCAACTAGTGTCGCATTGTAGTGGGGATCGTGAGGGAGGATGTGATGAGGCGATAAAGTGATTGCGGTGAGCTAGGTGCTCAGACCGAGCCGCGATCTGGTTGCGACGACTACCGATCTACTGTTAAGCAGTGTCGAGTGACGAGTCAGGACTGGAATAGTGAGTCGAGTGATGGACTCAAGATGAGTGATGACGAGTTATGGATCGTCCTTGATATTTATACAAATTAACTCAATACATTACAAAATTCAATGCCGCAATTAAATAAATTATCATGGACACTGTTAATATAGGTTATGACTGAGGAAATTGCTGATAATCACTTCCGCCACTCTCGTGTGTTTTGACAACAAAACAAATATTTAAGTGTGTCACACTTATAATATAATGCTGAATATGGATACAGAACTGAGAAAGATTCAAACATAAGTATACGTACATCATGGCCCCCACAAGGAGGGGGGTGAAAAGGCTCTAGCCTGGGACCCGGACATAGGGGGGCCGGCGAGGTGGGACGACCAGCTATGTGATAATAAAAAAGGCGCTATTTTACTTAATGATTATTAAATATTTTAAATATGTGGTTGTCCGTTGTACTTTGATGTGATATGACGATAGATATAGGTACTTAAATAATGATTCTCTTGTAAAATTTTGTAGACCATCAGACGACCCTAACTTTAGGGATAGGTAGGGGGGGCGTCAAAGATCCTGGCCTGGGGCCCAGCCATAAAGTACCTACATAGTATTTTAAAGAAATTTAACTGAAATTACCCGATTAATTAATAATTAATTATTATCATTTGAAATTTTAATTTAATTTTCATATATTATTTAAGAATCTAATCTAAATAACTCCGCCGTATATACCCTGTCAGTTTATCGGATTTCCTTTTGGAATGTGAGGAGTCGAGGACCCGTTATCATAAAGTAAAACCATCAGAATGCAAGCATTGAACAAGTAGTAAGTATTTGGTTTGGTTAAAATATTCTTTTATTATAATATATCTAGGATGGTCGTTATTTCCTGCTGATAACGGTATATCATTTAAAACGAAGCGAATAATTACTGTAAAAAAAATGCATACTCAGTTTGTACAAACCAACTACTGGTATAACTTTCAAAATTAATTGAGCGCTGACTTCCTACATAGAAGAAAAGTAAGTTTAACTATTTTTTGTATGGTAATATCACGTTTATTGTGAGCACGTATGATTTTTCCGTTACGCCAGTGGTATGCAAGCTTTACTGGGGCGCGCAAGTGGCACGCAGGTCGCGAACCCTACTTAGCGATAACTGCTTTTGTATTATCATCGTAAATGGATACGTTAATGGATGTTACTTGTAACCGATTTGTTTGAGCGATATTATCAGTTCTTTGGTTAATATATTCAAACTATGGAACTGTAATTAATATTGGCCTGTAGTTATCCAATGAAAAAGGTGACGACAAAGACGTTGAAGAAAACATTTTTTGGAAGACTAAATAATATTTTAAACCTTTACTTTCGAATATAAATTGAAAAGCTTAAAATAAGCTCTACATCAGCTATCAAAAATCAACACAGTTTTAGGTGAATTGGTAAATTAATTAATTCCATAAATAATTATTAAAATATGTCTTTTATTGTGTTAACTGTCAATGGTGGAAATGTATTGTATTAAGTATTAAATTAAAATATGTAGGAATAACTTGAATTTGTTTATTATATTATATGAATCGTATTGTTTTTCTTATTAATTTCAACGCGATCGAATACGAATTTTGTTCGACTTGTACCGGAACAGAGAAGGATAACATTTAAATCGACGTCCATTTCGGATTTGAATAAGTGACGGTATTAAGACAGTACTTCAGTGAAACGGCAAATAATTTTCAACTATAGGTGCGACGAAATTTTGGACTCGCTGGCAATCGGAGAGCTAACGTCGAGCTGTGAAAACGTCAATTTGTTTCGTGACGGCGACGGGGGTATTAATTCTTAAATCGTGTAAAGATGACTAAAAACGTTACCCATTTACTTGAAAAAGAAAACATGTCAATGAATATATTATTATTGTTACTAATATAAGAATAAACAGAACATTAAATGGACGCATGTTTGATTTATATGACAAATTATATTTCGTTCGGCACGCGTCATTTGCACAATCCGCGCATCGCCTAGCCACGATCTTTTTAGACCATGCCTCAACTGCACCGCGATTTCCTAACTCTCGTCTCGTGTGGCACCAGACGAGATGACGTAATTGTGTCGTCACGCTCGAGGCATGCCGACCGCGCACAGAATAACCATAGAAAATATTATTATGATACACCTATATGTGTATGGTGACAATGAATAGCGCCGCTGTCGGAGTAGCGTAATATTCTCGAGTGCTATTATCACTCCGGTAGTACGTCATAATGATGTCATATGACGTCATCTCGACCGGGAAGCTTGCACTCGCAAGTTCTAACATAGAGCCCCTGAGGTATAGTCGTAAGTGCGTGTATCCCGTCGCCTCGACGGGTTTGGAGGTCATCTTGCGAAAAATTTGCATATACCACAAACCACCATTGAGCTTACGGCGCGATTGTGAAAAATAGGCATCTTTGAAGTAACCACTAAATCTACTTCAAATTTTCTCCTGGTGGTTGCAGAATTTTTATTTTAAAAAATCAATCTAGAATGTTATTTCATAACAAATTAATTCCTTTTTATCATAATGCATTACTTGTCATCCCTTCCATACGGATGCATTAAAATGTGGGTTATTATAAGTTTATGGCATTCGTTAAGTTCTGGCTAGAAACCGATCCTTGTAAAAAATCGGTTGAGATTTCTCCGCAGCAACAAGGCTACGCGGTTCGTCGTACTTGCGTTTGTACTGTTTTTAATGGCATCAACTCACCGTGCTAAGTTTACGTAAGCTAATAAATTTAACACGATTTTTAACGCATCTCTCGATACGCATTGTAGCATGTAGCGGCAAATACGCATTACTTTCACACTTCTTGGTATCTACGGCAGAGCTTTTCAAAGCATGGGGCGCTGCAAAACATTTAGAGAGGGTTCAGAAGAAATTCTTGAGACTCCTTTACATGAGGTTGTATGGATACTATCCATGGCTTTATCCAACTGACTTTCTCAAATGTTACTTAGGTATGCTTACATACTGCAGTCTGCAATTTAGAAGAGATCTTTATTAAGCCACGTATTTTTTTCGACTTATACGAGGTATAAATGAGAATGACCTGTATGCCCCTGATAACTATCTTAGAAATAGAGAGCATCAGTTGTTTATTCTCCCAAGGTGCAGAACCAATCTGCCACTAGTAATGCCAATTATTGGGAAGGCGATAACTATGTTCAACCAAATTGCTTCGGGTGTTGATATATTCCACTTGTGTGAGGGTGAGTGATAAATTCTTAAAATAGGACCTTAGCAAACTCGGTGTACTTCTTTGAACTTCTATAGATTATATAGGTAAAATGTTTTACGTACAATTTACATGTAATTTGTGTCTAGTTTAGTTCTACGATTTGATACCAGTCTCTCCGAGTCTACTATGTAATTGATATTATTAGAGCGTAGTGATAAAATCTTTATACTTCAAGGGCGCTGTGAAACGAAAAAGTTTGACAGACGCTGTACGGAATGAATTAGTGTTACGTTAACTACTGCGCTATTGTTGTGTGGTAAAGTGGGAATATTCTTGAAGCAGTGTTTGCTTGTTTTTTTTTAATATATAACGGAGCATTTCACCACACAAAAGCCCGTGGAAATGTTGCGAATCAGCATGCGACAGGTGTACCAAACTGAAAATGCAAGCTAGTCGTAAAAAGAAATCTGATTATAATCAGCGACCAACGGTACGAATTCGAATCGTACAGAGCCAAGCGAGTGAAAAATACAATATGTTTACTTTTACTTCTAACGGTGGCGAAAACTGTCGGTTGGACGGACGTAAACGATTATAACAAACGAATATATGAATATGCACTATCTATATTTTACATTTAGTTACATCAATTAAGTAGCACATGCCATTTCGTCAATCGGAATATAGAGCGAATTATTATCTTTCGTATATTTTTTGTATGAAAAACTGACCTATCTTATTTACCCAAAAACTTCAAACAAAATATAATCGTTACTATTACAAATAATTACAAGACAAAAATAACTTTTATGAACAACGTTTTTAAATTTTCTGTTGAATCATATTAAACTTGACTTGACTAGCTTAAACGATCAAAAAAATGTATTTGATAGAAATAATACTGAAATGTCATTTTGACACTCCTGTTGATTTCCATAGTAACGCACGTATATATTAATAATTTAGTTGTTAGGACCCTAGCAACCAATAATAATGGATTGGATTACGGATTTCTTCCGAAATAACTTTTCATTTCTTTTCAAGTTAGTTAAAAATCGATTGCAAGATTTGTACCGGACATCGGAAATTTTAGCCATCTTTAAGTCGAATTGAATTCATTTTCAGTTAATTCTGTTTTGTATGAAAAGTTGTTTCGACACCATTATTGGTTGCTAGGGGGTCTGGGGTCTAGCAACCAAATTATTAATATATACGTGCGTTTCTATGGAAATCAATATGACATGTCAAGTACAAATTTTTTTGATCGTTTAATCTAGTCAAGTCAAGTTTATATGGTTCAACAGAATTTAAAAACGTTGTATATAAAAAGCTCTTTTTATCTTGTAATTTTTTTATTAATAATGTAAAATATGCTTTAAAGTTTCGCATAATATGAAGTGTTCGCCATGCATAACGCATTCCCATTAACTAGAAATTATGTTTTAAAATAATTATCATCATAGAACTTTCATTCTCACGAATAATCTTTCTAACGAAATATTGTAGAAGGTAATCATTTACTTTTTTACGTCGGCTTATTGCATATGTCTCAGATAGTGCTGTTTTGCATTTAATTAATTCGAGGCATGCGTACAGCCAACAAGCATCCGGATAAAAAATGTAATTTGTGTTAATATGCAATGGTGATTTTGTTTATATACTACTTTTCCCGTTTTAACCGTGAGATTAACTCAACACTTTGCTGCTTATATTAAACTAACTTACTTACACATAAAGCTAAGTCAGCATGGAAGCAATATTGTTTGCATCGCGCAATAATAATATACGCTCGAAACCATGGCTCCCTCCCACAAAGAGGGGGCTGACAGGGCTCTAGCCAGGGGTCCGGGCTCAGGAAGGGCCTGGCGTGGCGAATTGACCAGATAAGTGATTTAAACACACACGAGAAATTCTCTCGAATAGTAAAAAAAAGTCATTTATTTACTTTTTAATTACCGCATTTAAATAACATGCTAATTATATCGAATGGCCAATTAATTAGTGTACAACAGGCATGCCCCGCTATTTTCCTTAAATGGTATTATTATTTAAAGCTATGTGGTTGTACGATTCAATTTTTAATTGTGATACTCGACATCTCCATAATTCAAATGGATGTATTAAAATACACAATAAAACACTAAACATACACATTAATTTTACCGCGTACCTACACCATTTGGAAAACGCTACTGTAGAGCGATAGGTAGGGGGGGCGCCAAAGATCCTGGCCTGGGGGCCCGCTTCACGATGTGGGGCCCATGCTCGAAACAGTCGTAAATAATGCAATTTACCGGCACTATTTACTTGGGTCTGACAAGTACGTTCGCATATTGTTATTCAATTTGTGTGTCAACTGTGGTGGACAAAAACATGGGGAATGGGACGACTGGACTCCGGACAATTGGACGCCGCACTGTCGTAGACACGTATACAGAACGTAGACGAGGTATTTTAATCAGTTTCTATCGACTACTCAGTAGTTTTAATTCATTTTACTCTTAACATAATGTATTCTTTATTGCGGATTGCGAATTACCATGCCTAATGCTTTATATAAAATAAAAACTCTTTTTTCGTTGGAACTTAAACATATGCACGATTAAATCATTATTTACGTCTGCATATTTACATTCTCACCAACTATTAAATCATAATATAATCATTTCATCATAATATAATCATAAATAATATTAAATATTTTTTAAAGTACATATAAGTACTTAACGTCTATTTATTTTCGAATTCCGTGGCGTCCAGTTGTCCCGGTGCCAAATCGTCCTAGACCCAAAACATGCCAGATAGGGTATGAAAACAAGCTATTTGGCATGAAAAACGCTTGATTTTGTTAAAATAAAATTGCAAGTAAATTTACTTATTGTACCAAGAACGAAGTCAATACAATTGCTTTGGCGTATCGAAAAAATGTCTATATGTGTAAAAACCACATTATATAACAGATGTATACTTCAAAAGAACAACAAATATAGTGTCAACTGCATTAAAGTTTCGTTTCATGTTTGAAGACGAGAGTTTCTTTCTTGTAGGACAGACATAGAGAATTAAATAACATACTTTTTAGATGAATAATTGTTAAATTATTATTTTATATACGCGGAAATTCGGAGTAATATACAAAAACATTAGGTACATAATGCATGAAATTGTTTCATCGTGTTTTATTTCTCAATAAAATATGTACTGATTGAGTCAGAAATTTGATGCGATGAAAATAAATAAATTAAATATGTCGCGTTTTTTCAATTCGAGGCATCAACAAACGATAGTAAAAACGCCACAAGCCAGATGTGATGTTGCAAGACGCATGAAATTGTTTCATCGTGTTTTATTTCTCAATAAAATAGGTACGGACCTACCTGCATTAAGTATCTGATTTAAAATTTCTTCTTAACTTTCTTCTTTAAGCACTACGGTGCATGGTTGCAGCATCAGTCCCGTGCGGCTCCGTCTCGGGACGGAATGAGCACTTAAAATCACTTCTTTCAGACATGTTTAAAGCATCATAGAAAGCGGCCGTGCATATCCACGACTGTGCATATATGACGGGTGGTGGTGGGAACTTTAACGTAGTGAGAAATTTGATGCGATGAAATTAAATAAATTAAATAGCTAACGTTTTTTCAATTCGAGGCATCAACAAACGATAGTAAAAACGCCACAAGCCAGATGCGATGTTGCAAGACAGATGCCCATCAAAAAATGCTAGATCTTCGTACGTAATATTGCCTATTTGGACGTGGCTTTACTGAACTGCAGTGTTGCGTTAGAATTTAGAATGTAGGTATATACAATGTTGGTGCTATCGTCAATCAAAAGTATGGCGCCAGAGATCGAGACTTTTTATACTGCCAGCTATAATACCACGGAGTCATGATTGCTTTATGGATTGACCATTTTATTATTTGAGTAACTGCCTGCCATATAATGGCGGCCGGTGGATTAATAATAATTGCTGCACTTTGTTTATATTTCTATGGAGATAACTGTACGCTGAGATCAATGTAGTCGTATGTATTTATAAACACATTAAACACCATAATTGTTTGACAACAATCGTGGCATGTATATAAAGGGGGAATGTTTGACATAACTAGGGATGATTGATTCTCGCAAAAAGATCATCTCTATTGAGTAATTCAGTAATAGGTGGAGATAGATAACCTCAAAACGTCAAAAAAATTTGTAACCAATGAAGACAATCATCGGCGCCATTTTTACCTCGCTTTTCAGCAAGTGATTCTGGATAGGGATTCCAATCCCGGGATCAGAATTTTGGCTCGGGATTGGATTCCCTAATTCTGGACAATTTAGTATGTTAATTTGGCGACGCTTGCCCTTGATAAAAAGACAATTATAATATGAAAATATTTTTGTTTAAAAAAAAATGACATTAAGCTCTTCAGTTACGCTAAATTTTCGCATATTATGTACTTCTCATACACCACATATTGTGCTAATGCGATGATAATACAGGACAGTCCAGCACTCCAAGCACGTGGTCTCCACTCTCCATACAACGTTCTTGATAAAACTATTTTTTTATTTATTGATTAGCACTGATCTGAAACAACGTTTTTAAATGTTCTGTTTAATCATATAAACTTGACTTGACTAGCTTAGACGATCAAAAAAAATGTACTTGATAGAAATAATACTGAAATGTCATTTTGACATCCATAGTAACGCTCGTATATATTAATAATATAGTTGCTAGGATCCCAGACCCCTAGCAACCAATAATGGTGTCGAAATAACTTTTCATACAAAACAGAATTAACTGAAACTGAATTCAATTCTACTTAAAGATGGTTAAAAGTATTAAAAAAATGCATCGGCATCGTGTTCTGATATATTCTAAAAGTTTCAAATGTCTAGCTAGTCGGGAAGTTAGTTTAAAATCGATTGCAAGATTTGTACCGGACAAAGAACCACCGGACAAATAAGAATACGAACTAAGAAAAACGTTGTAATAAAATAGAGTAAACTATTCGAGATAATGAAATTTATTTGTTAGGTCGTCGTTATGCGCGTCTAGTGAAAGGAGGGCAGGAGTTCTGGCGGAGGGTCGGAGTGCGCCGAAGGTGGCCAAGGGGTCAGAGACTCACAAATATTCATCTAAAATCAGCCTCTATAATTTTGAAATCTGAACGACACTAAAAATATCTCATTGTTTAGGGTACATTTTTAGAGAAATTAATGAGAAAATACCTATTTTTTTAAATGACTATTACTTTTCAAAGACACGAGATTAAATAATCTTTATAAGTGTTGAAATTGAAAAATCGATTATAGTCACGACGAAAAAATCAATTTTAATCGCAAATTCCTACGGCCTAGTACTACACAATGCAGAAAGATTTCTAAAAAACCAATGTATTAGAAGAGAAGCAAGAGTCCTGAAATTAAAATAGACTGGACAATAATGTAATCACTCGGCGAGTGGACAATTGCTGGAGAAATCAACTATGATTATAAACCGATTTGCATATCAATGTCCATTTTATACTTATTGTAGTGTTGAGCTAGAAACATTAAATCATTAGTATGGGCCACAGAGCTTTATTAATAGAAGTGTTTCTCGTCAGCTCATAGAAATAATATATTTATTAGCAGCGAGCCAAAAAAAAACTCGAGGTCTTCCACCGATAAACCTTGAGGTGCTCAAATTTGACTGCCGACATATTGTTTGTGTTAAGTATTTAAATTCTTCCGCTGAGATAATAAGTACTAACCAAACTAAAAATAAACCAATAATCGTTACTGGTTTAATTTTAGTTAAAAGATATAATAATTATCGGAAAAACGAATAAATGAAAATATCGTTTGCGAACTTTACTTCAAATACAAATTATTGAAAACACTGACTACGCCACTGTGTGAAACAAATATGTTTAACACATTGTAAATTGACTAAAGGATGTTAACGAATTAAGTCAGTGGCGCGTTTAGGTTGGTGGAGGCCCGACGCACTGACTGATTATGTGGCCCCCACGATAATAAAAACAATAAATTGCAAACATTTTTATTTGTAGAAAATTTAGTCTTATTTGCAATGCTTTTTCGTAAATAGACTATTTTTCGACACTTATAAATATTAAAATACCAATACAAACATTACCCAACTACATAAATACATAGGTACCTAATCTTTTTATAAAGAATACTAAAAAATATTCTCTTCCTTCATTCAGATTTGTATGCGCAGAATGAATAAATAAATAAATAAACAACTTTTCACAATTTACTAATTCAATGTCTAAAATTGTTACACAAAATCTACTATGTACCTATCTATCTAGTTTATATATTTTTATTTGACTAAATAAGGTAGATATAAGTATACATTTAAGATTTTGGAATACATTCATTATTTATTCTATGTTAGAGGTCACTTTTTAAATCTTATGACGAATTTATTACGTCATTTGCGGTAGATAAAATCCGCCACTGAGTGAAACAGATATGTTCAGGTATATGGCCCAAAATTAGCGAGTTCGGTTGATATCCATTATTGATATCATTGAAGACTTGAAGGGTCTGAAATTTGAAACGAGGTGATTACGAAATCACTCTCCAATAATTTTCAATGTGAATAAATTTATATCATTCAGCAAACTTTACCGATTATCAGTACCACCTTCACCAGCAATTCAGGCTTGGTTTCGCAGGGTTTAAATGGATTTAAAAAAATAACCAACACCGTCTGAAAATTGTAGTATTATTTCAATGAAAACAAATACGTATTTTATTTTATTTATTAAGGAAAACAAACAGTTACATATTGATTACAGAAATTTAAAATATAATAATAAAAAGTTATTGCAACCAGCAAAGTTTCCATAAAAACGTATGAGTGACAAAGTTTAGTGTGCATTTATGGCTGATCTTAACAGCCTACCTCCACCTGACTAAAGGGCAGCACTTTGCCTTGGGACGTCGCTACCGGAGCACCTGTATGACTAGAGTTGGGTATTTACCGAGGAAATCTCAATCTTGAGATTCGGGATTTCCCGAAATGATGAAATTTTGAATTTTCAAGATTCGGGATTTCCAGAAAAGAATTCTCGATAAATCGTGAAATTTCAAAAAAACCTGTAAAAATCCTAAAATCAGTGTAAAAACAGATATATTCAAAAAAAAATATGTTTTTTTTATTTATGTAAGACATAGAAAATAGAAGTAGGAAAACAAAAATAATTGAAAACATTACTTATTGAATTACAGAACTTATAGAAAATAGAATTTCAAAAAACACATACTGTCAATCGTTGTGCCTGACAATCGCGTACGCTTTTGAGACAAAAAATTCCCTGATGTTGCAAAAATTGCGCTCATTTTGAGTCGAGGTTGGCTTAATTGTGTTAAATGCCCCGATCAGTCCTTGAATTTTGTGTTTTCTGTCCACTTTTCCCATATAGAAAATCGTTTTTTCAATTAATATTTGATAATAAAGAAATCCCGAGAAAAGATTCTCGAGATCCGGGATTTCCCGAAATGTTAAAAATTTAAATTCTCGAGATTCGGGATGGAAAATCTCGAAAATTTCTCGAGAATTCCCGAAACCCAACTCTATGTATGACAATCCCAGTGTCTTACGCTTTGGACTTTACAAGACACGCAACTTACTGAAATCTAACTAAAATGGTAAATATAACTGTTTCACCTTACGTTACTTCACGTTGTTTATGTAGGTACTATTCAAAAATATATATTTCCGGAAAGTAATAAAACTATAGTAACTATACGCTGTACGCAACGAAAACAATAAAATCATTGTGGGGCCTTGACTATTTTTTTCAACCTCCATCGAGCAATAAATTATTTAATTTTTCGATTGGCTGGCTTGACAAAATATAAATATGCAGAATATCAATCATGTTCAGTGCCTATAAAAATTACCATATTCACGAATGAATTTGTAATTTTTTTTTTTACGTAGCTATTCTGTTTTCGTAAAAAGTCATACTCAATTAAAATATATTCATAGATTAAGTTAAGATTAACACATGTAATGAAATACTGGCATTTACGTGGTAGAACAGAACATATAACTCAGTTATTATTGTTTAATTTAATAAAACGCATTTTTTTGTAGTATATATTCCACTTTCAATCAATAAATTAGGACCGGTATCGTCCGCCTCAGAGGGACATTTTAAACTGAACGCATTTTTTTAAAAAACAATATTTATCAAACAAAATACAAAGCGACAGAAATAATATAACAATAGGTACATAAATTATCCGTCCAATAATACCTTCCCAATAGCAAATTAATTTAAAATTAATGATGTTGGACATTAATATTTCATACTACATCAGGGGCACTAAACAAATTATTTTAAAATATTAAGAAAACACAAAATATGAAACAATCGATACTTACAATAACATTAATATAAACAAATTTTAAATCAAAATATTTATTGATATTATTTGTTAATTATTAATAAAAGAAATTAACTCAGTTATAGCCATTAATAATATTTATTTACCTTAGTGTGTCTTCAGTCAATTGAGTTAAAGTTTTGAACACAGAACAGATTAATAAATAGAGTTCCGATAGGATATACCCCAATACACTACATTTTGACGCAGTGTTTTGATAGTGTCCTACGAAAATGAACCACACTTTATAAACGTGCAATAGTGTGTGTTGCAACCTTCAAATACACAAATATTGAGTGAGCGTCAGATAGCGTATTCTCGACACGTGTTTAATTTTACCCCATATTCTTCTTCCACAATCGAGATCGGTTGCTTACAACTCCACACCCATTAGGTATGTCCCATTATTTCAGAGTTCACTGGTTTTTAACCTAGATTATCATATCTTTCCGGACCCGACCCCCCAAACTTGTCGTATTAAATATTTTGTAAATGTGGTAAATACCAAGGAGTACCTACTTAGTAAAAATTTAATTCAATTCGACAGGTTCATACAAAAATTCGCAAGCCTCGTGCCTGTCAAATTTAGAGATAAGTTTTAGTGTTTTTAGTAATGGTAAAAATTAAAGAAATATATCATTAAATTTATAAAGTAAACATCGTATGTCTTGAGAACAGTTAAACTTTTGGTACCTACCTAACGCTGTGTCAAATAATGAAAGGATCTCTGCTTTTTATTTCACATACAACGTAACTAAGAAATGCGTCCATCATTAAGCCACGCAATTGACGCAATAGTATTTTTTTCATATACGCAGAGGAGCACTTGTGCTCGTGTGAATGAAATAGAAACATGACATGACATTGGCACCAATCTTCTAAAAAAGATTATGGTTAGGTGGTGATTCACAACGCTAGTGTACTACATAAATCCGTAGCTAACTCGGTCACAACCTGTTGCTAATATTTTTGTAGCACGGACAAAAAAAAAGAATAAATGAGGTACTATTATAATGTAAAATCTTTAATTATATATCCAACATCTTACATTGGTAATCTCTCGCCGAAACGAATGTATAACTGTAGAAATGCATGATACCATACCGATTCTTAATTAAATCTTGATTTTTTGTCTACTAAATTTAAACGAATCGCAGTTTCTTATTGTTATTTTCATGCTGAGACAAATAGCATTCATTCGAATGCCTTCTTTTCCAATTAATGAAAGCAATGTATATAACTTTTAAATCACGACTGTAATAATTTTTCTATTAATTACAATCAGATGTGTGAAAAAATGTGACACCTAGATAACATACTACCTCTGAGCTAGGCATATTGCATACAAAAATGTATGTAATATAAACAAAACTCTCATGAATCAATAATTATCGATTTAATATTCATATTGTGTATCTAAAGTTTGGTTTTCTTGTGTTTTTTTTTTTTGAAGATACAAGCGATAGATAAGTGTATGAAGTGATTAATGAAATGGCTTACTTTACTGATATGTCATTTATAAATATTTAGGAACATGGGTCAATGAGAAATGCGACCAGTCTCAGGAAATAAAAAGTAGAATTGAGATCACAAGGAGTGTCTTTCTCAAAATGAGACGCCTCACATAGGTCTGAGACTGTGTATGGTACGTTGTTATGTTCTCTTAATTCTTTTCTATGGTATGGAAGTATGGACGCTAAACCAAGAGATGTCACGGAGAGTTGAAGCTTTCGAGATGCGGTTGTATAGACGCATCCTCAAAATTCATTGGACTAACGTAACAAAAAATAATGAAGTTCTCAATCGAATAGGAAAGGACCGAGAAGTTATGCGTATTATCAAAACCAGGAAACTACAGTAAGTACCTCAGCCACATTACGAGAATGAGTGAATAGAGATGGTAAGCTTAGCAGACGACGACGCAGTATTTCCTGGCTTAAAAACCTCCGTGATTGGTATAAGTGCAGCTCCACTGAACTGTTCCGGGTAGAAAATGACAAAACTAAGATCGCCTTAATGGTGACCGATCACCGCTAGGAGATGGTACAATAAGAAGAAGGCTGATAATTTAATAATTAGTTTTAGTAACCTTTGTTTGCCGTTTCACTTTTATAAATTTATATTTACGCTCCGTCAATATAGAGGTTTTCTTCAACATCTGGTGGTCATTGAAACAGTTGGAAAGCACATCCAACAAAATATTATAGAGATTTTTTAATTTGCCTGGTTATAAAACGCCATCTGTAATCAAATTGCGGATATCGACCGGTTCTTCAGAGTAGATTGTTAGGTGTTAGCTAAACTCAGATTGCTTACTTATTATATTATAAAGAAAGTTTAATATTCAATTTGGACAGATTAAAACATGTTATTCTGTGGCATTGTGGACACGCTGTGATTAATACTTCGCATCAAATATAATATCACCTGTTATTAGGTTTTTTACTGATTGTACACAGGTGATATCATCATCTCTGAGAATGCCGAATACACGTACATAAGTATAATAATTCAATTAGCAGAAAAAGTTTAAATTGATTCGAATTTGGAATAACCACAGAGTTAATAGTCATTTTATAGGCCGTACAAAAAAAAACCAACGGTGAAACGAATCTGACTAAATTACAACTGGCTATTTCTATCTATCTCCTACTATCTTCTGCTTGCCTGATACATTGGACATGTAAAAAACATCGTATTATTTTTAATTTAATAATAATAAATTGATATTTTTATTATTCTGTGGCAACATTTAATTTGCAGAATGCGGAATAAATTTATTATTATTTTATAGATTTAAAAAAAAATCAATAAATATAATATACAATATGAAACTAAAGTCTGTCTTCTATAAGCTGGCGTGCGGTTCCCCCCCCCCCCCCTCGCTTCAGCATCCATCTCGTTACTGACCATTGAAAACTTGCAACAGTTGAACGCGATGGCACAATGCTTTCCGTGTGACGTGTATAGAATACAGAGTCTACATACCAGCAGTATATGGAGCGACGTATACAGCTATCATATTAGTTAGTTAGTACCTACATAATATATTAATTATATTATAATATAAAATTCCGTGTTGTAGATACCATAAGTTCAATGGGGTAACCGGACAAAACAGAACATGACAAAACAGAACAGCTAGGGGAAAAATGAAACATTATTTTTTGTGGAATCTATTTATGTTAGGTTAGGTTAGGTCATTATTTCGTTGTACTTAGTCACCCAATCATTTTGAACATATTATATTGATTAAGATGAGATATCCTAAGCTTGCCGGCAACACCGAGTTAAGTCCCGTTTATTTGAGGCTTTCTAGCGATTAGGAATGCAGAAATTAGGTATATAATTTGATTTATTAAGGCGTATTGAAAATCTGTGCTATTAAAAATATATCAACTTAATAGAGATAGGACAATTTCAATATTAAATTTATATTTTTCCTGAAAGGCCATAGTTATATTGATCGTTGTTCTGTTTTGTCACTGTTCTGTTTTGTCATGGAACTAAACTTATTTCGGTATTTGACGGCTTGAATAAAAAGGACATTATTCCAATTTTGTCAAATCCTCTTTATATTTTATTTACACACAACTATTCAAATTGATGGCAATACCTTTATAACAAAATACAGAATGAATAAACCGAATCAATAGGAGCAAAGTTATGTCGTAGTTTATAATAATATTATTTATTTATCCGATGTGTTTTATGTTCGCCTAATACAAATCCGTTCTCACTTTGTGATGCCAAGCAGTCTACACAATTCGCAAAGTGATCACCGCAAATCTGTTCTACTTTTTTGAGACTTGAATAATAATTTATTAGCAAATTATTCATCTCAAACATTATTAATGTTATTAGAATTTAGGTTGCAATAATGACTAAACACAGTTATTATATTATATCGAACATCCAAACAAGCTTTTCAATATTAAGATTTTTTTTAACCTTTTTGTCGGACCTATCGCGTAACTTCGCGGTATTTTTCGTTTCGTACTATTTTTTCTATACATTTATTTATCCTATGTAATGTTCACTATTGTTAATAAAGGAGTTTATTGAATAAACTAAGCCAGTTTTTCCAAAACTTGCGACATCTGTGTACCCTTCTATAATTTTTGTAACACTGAGTACCCCTCGTCAAGAAAACTTGCTTATAGGTGCTTTAATAACAATCAAAATATATTTATTTTTCCTTTTTTAGTACATAAACAAAATAATAATAAACGAAAAATTAAATTCATTCATAATAAAACATAAATAAAATAAACAAAAGTTATATTATAAAAAACATTCATTATAACTTTATAAGCAATGCGAAGAATGAAATTGTTTATGTTGAGACATATCATCATAATTTAATTCCCTGGTTGTTAATTTTAATCTAAGATGCGGTTCCACATACAAAATCCTGTTCCTTTTTTCAAATATATGCAAAGTTGGAAAAGGCAAGACGTATTTCAGGACTATCTCCGTTAAAACTGGATATACATGTTGCATTTGCAACCAGAGTACACTCCTTATATTTATTTTTCAAAAATCCGTCTGAAGCTAAATCCAACATTGAAGTTAAAGTCCCTCCACCAAACCCGCCCCGTACCACCCTCGGTCTTAATCGAAAGTATCACGGGACCCGTCAATTGGTGATGTGAAGCATCTAAGAATTAGCCTTGGAGTGTCCTGAGAGAAGATGCCCAAGACTTAGATTGCTACGCTCAAAGTGAGCTCTGACTGAGTTTACTCTAATTCAAAGTGCCAGGGAGAGAAAAAGCACATGGAAATTACTAAAAATAAAATGAAGCTACTTGTTTATTAAATTAAAGAACGAAGCTAATCATACAGGCAGCAAAATTTATGTGAAGAGATCTTCACGCCCGTAGTAAGACGCCGCAAATTTTTTGAAAGCAAGATAATTGGCCTTAGTAGCCAGGATAGGAACCAGGAACAGCTAAATCCAACAATAATTGCTTTTCTTCCGCATGCGATAAACCTTCTAGCATGAATGTTGTATTGATGTCGTATTAATGCTTGTTACAACGGGCGCAGCCAAAGCCCGGTGCAGCGCGTACCCCACCAAACTCTTCGCGTTCCCCAGGGGTAGGGAATCCAATCCCGAGCCAAAATTCTGATCCCGGGATTTCGGGATTACAATTTGACAATCCCGGGATCCCGGGACTGGTCCCGGGATTAGCATTTTTTTTTTCATTGTTAATATAATTTTTTTTATATTTACAAATAACATTGATAAAATCGGTCAAAAATAAATCTAGTATAATTTATACTATTTAAGACATTTATTGTTAATATTGTATACGTCCAAACTTGGAAATACACAAGTTTCATAAAGTAAATAATATTTTAATATAAATAATAATGTGAATTTAATATGAGATTGCTGTTTCTGATAGTAAAGACATAATGAATGGATTAGCGAGATTTAAAATAGTAAAGCAAATAATCAAGGCGTACTTATGGCCTTTCCGCTTCACAAATCTAATTAGTCAGCCAAATACGAAACTGCCGTAAAACGTATGATATCATGGTAGAATTACTTTGTTAAAGGTGCGAAGCATTGTTTTTTTCCAATCTTTCTCATTTTTTAATAATTCATGTGAAAAAATAAAATGAATCGGAAACCTACACATGGGTATAAATCAAACTCATTCAAACTCAGTTTATTTCTAATGTAGCTATTTTTTATTAAAAGTATTTTTTCTGTTTTATTTTCGCTTTTATTTTATTTTCCAGAAAAATTGATAAAAAAATCAATCCCGAAATCCCGGGATTATGTTTATCAATCCCGGGATTCATAGGTATCGAAAATAGCTCGGGATTCGGGATCCCGGGATTGGAATCCCTACCCAGGGGGTACGCGTACCACACTTTAGGAAACACTAAACTAAGCTATCACTTTATAATTTACACATTGCCATTTAATTGTATTTCATCAGATTTTGCCATCCGCACAAAGTACAGTTAATATTGCGCAGTGGCGTAGCAGCGTCGCTCGTTATCAGTAAAATATAAATAACAAAAAGAAGTTTCATTAGAGTTATCAATTTATTTATCATTAGATATCATAGCTAGGTCGACGACACGCGCCAACCTCGTATAGATTCGCACTCATTACTTGACATGCTACCTAAGTAAACATTTATTTCATACCTAAGCACATTATCTTGATGAGAAAATGATTGCTAAAGGAAAATAGAATTATTGCCCTCGAAATGTGTTTGAACAATGAATCAATATTCCAGTCTGGTACACCTGCGTATTCAAAACATGTAAATGATAGGTATAGTATAACTATAAGCATATACCTTGGTACTAGGTTATTATCTAATACATTTGTATTTTTTTATATCTACCAATACGACAGAATTCAATAATAATTACAAGATAAAAGAACTTTTTATATACAACGTTTTTTAAATTTTCTGTTCAATTATTATGCTCAATATGCTCAAACTTGTACTTGATATGAAGTAAATAAAAAACAAACAAACAAACACATATAGAATACTGAAATGTCAAAATGACATTTCATTTTGATTTCCATAGTAACGCACGTATATATTAATAATTTAGTTGCTAGGACTACCCCTTAGCAACCAATAATAGTTTTTAAATTTTCTGTTGAATCATATAAACTTGACAATTCTATGTATTAATAAAAACTTTTTATTGTACTTTATAGAAATATAGAATACTGAAATGTCATTTTGATATTTCATATTGATTTCCATAGTAACCCACGTATATATTAAAAATTTAGTTGCTAGGACTACCCCTTAGCAACCGATAATAGTCTTTTACTTTTTACGAATTTTTCTGAAATAACTTTCCATACAAAACAGAATTAACTGAAAATGAATTCAATTCTGCTTAAAGATGGCTAAAAGTATCAAAAGAATGCATTGGCATCGTGTTCTGATATATTCTAAAAGTATCAAATGTCTAGCTAGTAGGGAAGTCAGTTAAAAATCGATTGAAAGATTTGTACTGGACAAACAACCACCGGACAAACAAGAATACGAGCTAATAAAAACGATGTAAAAATGGGGACAAACACGGTTTTTTGAAATTGAATTTCTAACAAGTACACACAGATGATTTCCATGTATGGAAAATTGAAACAGGAAAAAATATTGTTCTTTGCTGATTTCAGTGCACTTTCAAATGAGCCGTTTGTATATATATTATTATATTGGTGGCGAAGGGTGGAGGTATGCTGTTAAGATCCGACATAAATAGTGCATACTAAACTTTGTCAGTCAATTGTATTTTTTTTCATTGAAACAATAGTGCACACTTTTTCGGTCATCTATATTTATTTGTTTTAGTTGAATTAAGAATACATAATACTACAGATAGTGTTATAGTTAGTTTTTTTTTTAATTCATTAAACTTTGCTTATACCAAAGCATAATCGATAAAAAATATTCTTCTATCTATAAAATATCTAAAATTATGCCTTTAAGCCATATTTTTTGACTATTATCTACTATGGCTTGGATTTTTTTTTTCGACCATGTCCAATCCTAATAGGATCATATGGGCCTCCACAGAGTAGAGGTTTGTATTAACAGATTTTGTTTTTTTTACGAGAAATGGATGTCAGCCACTTGCTCAACCTATTAGGTCCATACCCTGACTCACACACAAATTGAAAAACAATATGTGTACTTGCCAGACCCAGGATTCGAACCTGAGACCCACGGCGTGATAGTCCAACGCTTATGCCGCGCGGCCACCGTGGATTAGTGCTTGAGGGTTTAATCGAACTTTGACAACTAACGAGCTCCATTTGCAATAATTTGTATTCATAGTTCAAAATAGTTCATAAAACAAATAATTAGTATGACTGACAAAGTTTAGTGTGCACTATTTATGTCGAATCTTAACACATTCGCTGCTGACTATATAATGAGATTTTAATTAGCACCTTTAAAATGCACGTTAATTACATCGATCGGCCGCCTGGTCATTACGCGCATGTGCGTCTTCAGAATCCAAAGTATTAACGGCCTACCTTCACCCTTCGCCAGTGATATATACAAAGGTAAATTTATACCTACACCGAATTGCATCGGATACTCGAAAACGGTGTTTGATCTATAAAAGCAAAATACATTATCAACTCCCAACTGAAGCTAATTTAATTTAATTCACACATACCGACATATCGTTGCAATGATAAGAATTAGGCAAAGCAGCTGACATTGGCCCGTTTCTATAAGATAACACACACAATGCCTTTCCAGTAGGTATCGTTTATTCAATTCAGTGGCTGCTCAGGCCTAACCACAAAATAGAGCCCACCTTAGAAATCGACCGATAATGACGATAAAATCGTTCACTTACAGACCGTTTCACCCAAGGATTCCGATAGAAGAAAATGCGGTACAGTACTGACGAGAAAATGAACATTATCATAGAAAATGCAAGATATATATGAGTCATACATACTAAGGGGGGTGGGGCATGGTCCCACATCCTGAAGCGGGCCCCGAGGCTAGATGTTTGGCGGGCCCCCCTACCTATCACTAGAGGTAAAGGCAGTGTGACGCGCTACATTAGCGTTTTCCATGGTGTACCTACATACGCAGTAAAATTAAGGTGTATTTTCAGCGATTTTTTGTATTTTTAATATGTACCTACCTACATCCATTTGAATTATGGAGTTATCGAGTATTAGCACACAGTTAAATATTGCATCGTTCAATCACATATTTTAATTATTAATAATTATTAAAGTAAAATAGCACCACAGGCAACTTTTTTTACTATTAGAGCAAATTTGTGATTAATCTTACTTAGCTAGTCGACTCGTTACGCCGAGCCCTACCTGAGCCCGGGCCCCTAGGCTAGAGCCCTATCAGCCCCCCCCCCCGCCCTTGTGGGGGCCATGGGGT
Source organism: Rhyacophila brunnea (assembly GCF_057557595.1). Classification (NCBI taxonomy): domain Eukaryota; kingdom Metazoa; phylum Arthropoda; class Insecta; order Trichoptera; family Rhyacophilidae; genus Rhyacophila; species Rhyacophila brunnea. The sequence goes on along the minus strand of NW_028232904.1, from coordinate 7,198,605 downwards.
GGGGTCTGATTTATAATGAGATGATTTGGGACGCAAGGGTTAGGGCGATTATAGATAATGTGATGTCAAAAACCCAAAAAATATAAACATATATTGTATATGTATTTACATGTAGTGAGCTTTACAAATTGTAAATTTAAGACACTCACAACATGAAATTTAAAAACAAAGCAATAGCATCAAAACAGTATACAAAAAACAAAGAAATATACGCAGTGTTAGAAACACTGAAACAAAGTATAAGAGTGAATACAAAAATTTGAATAAAATATTCCATGAACGCATTATACTGAATTCATTCATTGTATACATTTAATAGCAACTTTTTATGCTGATTATAGTGTACACTCTTTAAACGGTGTAAATATTATAGTATTTTTGAAAAACGTGTATTAAACAGTTAATTTTCGTATTATTTTCAAGAGTATTTTTTTGTAGTATGTGTAATAGTGTAGGTATGCTAAAGGCGATCTGACAATAATAGTGCACTCTTTTGAAGTAATACGTATTTGTTTTCTTTAAATTAAGAATATACATTACCTACAAAATATGTTGTCGGTTAGTTTTTTTTAATTCATTAAGTCCTGCCTAAACCAAACCATAATACTTTATACATCATTTAAAATATTTTATAGATATACGAATATGTTTTGACTGTTGTCTATTATGGCAGGGTGTAATTGATTTTAAGAAATAATCAATACTATCCACAATTTGTAGTCTTAGTTAAATGAAAACAAATACGTATGACTGACAAAGTTTAGCGTGCACTATTTATGTCAGATCTTAATAGCCTACCTCCGCCTTTCGCCACTGGTATGATCCATATAAAGAGCGGACATAGACAAGGATGAAGATAGTCATCAGAAATCAGAACATTAATTATTGTAGAGTCACCGCCATCTCGAAGTGACATCGGGTCTATAGCTTACAGACTGAGTGTGCACGACATTTTATTGATTCAAAATTTTGACTCCTAAGGTCAAATTCCGTACCGTTTGACGATGATTCCAAAAAGAACGTATTAAAAATAAGGTACGTTTATGTTGACTTTCTATTTATTATGTTATGGCTTTGGGTGGTATTGAATATTACCGATTTTATTAGATAATCCACTGCAAAATATTATATTCTACAGTACTACTAGATACCTAGTCGCAGCGACTTGCCTGAGCGGTATAGACTTTTACAGCGTTTTTCAGTTTGCGCGAGCTTCAGTTTTCCCGTCCATATACACGGGCTTCCCGATACAAACCGGTTTGTGCAGGTAAGCTTATCGTTATCGCTTTAAGTGAGTTCTTATTATTAGTACAAATTAATTAGAATTTACTTTGAATGTAAACAATGGTTTATGTCACATATAAAATAACAAAAAAACACTTAAAATTCTTTATTAGTTTTATTATTACTTATTATTCCACATATGTTATAATATACTGGTCTATGGCCCCCACAGGGTTCAAGCCTGGGGGGCCCGCGTGGCGCGACTACCTTATAAGTGAGATTTGAAATTTGCTCTAATGGTAAATGGGAAATTAGTAATACCTACAAAAGGAATAATCACGAACACCTAGGCTTTGAGAAAATCACATAAATATATTGTGACCTCACCGAGGATCAAACTCGGATCGCCCGGATCAAATGGCAACCTGAGGGCCGCCTGAAAAGATTGTAAGAATAACTACTACATGGCCCAGTGTAGGCTTATTCAATCAGGAGCCAATTAGTATCTAACGGTATTAATACTGATTTGTGTAATTTGTATTTGTATTTGTATTTGGTGTAAATTTTAATTCAATTTTTATTAATCACAGTTTTCTACTAATTCATAAGAGTCGGTATTAGAGAGTCGGGTTACGCTTTTTGAGAACTGTGAGATACAATTTCAATAACCTTAAAAGCTAAATATTATCTCAAAATACTATTTTGCTTAATGTGTCACTGTAGTTTTGAAGTATCAATGTGTATTATTAAAAAAATAACATATCTAGGTACTTATGATTGTTTCGAAATATGATGTGTCGGTCAGTGGCGAAGGGTGACTTTTGGAAAGAAGTAGGCTGTGGAGATCTGATAAAAAGAGCACACTTGTCAGGTATACTTACGAGAATAGTACGATATTTACTACTAATGAATAGGTACACACTAATAAATGATAACGACACACTAATTCAATGAAACTTCAAAAACTCATTGACGACATAAAAATGAGCGATGTGTTTAAATTAAGTATTTTTCAAAACATGTATATGTTTACCCATCAAAAATCATTAGATAAAATTTATTTTTATTTATAAAAACAATCTATACTTACTTATTTATTAATATTCGATTAAACGCCGTTGAAATTATTTTTTTAATTATCTAATTATTAATGATTTTGGACAAAGTGCGCAGTCGTGACAACATTATTATGCGCGAATGTTTTAGGCTCTGCGATAGGAGCTTACCTTATTTCGTACAAATCAGCAGACTTGCTGAGGTTACAAGACGTAAAGTCCATACGAAAAAAAATCAGAATTATTTCACACATAATCGGAGATTTATTTACGTCGAGACGTCGCGGCGTTTATTATTTATTTACGGCGCGCTGTGGTATATTTTTTAATACCTTTGCAGTTGTTTTGTAAACTGTGTAATACTGTAATACATTCCTACATAATATACGACATCTCTCGTTGGCAAAATAAATTATTATTATATAACATAAAATAATGAAGTGATGAAGTATATAAATATGTCAATATGAAATTAAAAAATATTTTTCTTAAGAAGGTAGGCTTTAAATAATCGCCTAGTATGGAGTATTCGCCACTAGTGTCGGTAATAGATTATTAAGATGCAAACTGTATCTTCTTGTAAGTTATTATAGAAGAGAAATTTATATTATTTATATTATCTCAATACCGATAACACACGTGCCACAAAAGTGACTCGGAGATTTAAAGATTTAAATAAAATGACCAAGCAGAAAATCAGTGTTACTCTATTGTGATTATAGTCACTACAATAGGATTACCAACGAATGACACAAAAGCTTCGATACAACGAGAAAGTTACAATAAGAATGTTAATGCAGGTGAAGTACCTACATCATTATCTACAGGTCTTTGGATAACCTGTCTTTTCCGTTGTTTTCTCTTTTGGCACTTAGGTGGATAGGTCACAATAGATCAGTTGTTGTTTTCCTCGCTGGACATGGTTCGGTAATGCGAAGAAAGCATACCTGTATAATAGATACGCAAACCTATAATTTGCCTGAGGCTACACCTGTGCACGAGAGATATGCTGGCTAATTAATGACATAGGTATAACATATTATAATTCAGAGTAGGTACATTAAAATTATACAGTTATCTGTAGAATATTAGTTGACCGCATCGTATGTTACCTGAATCATTTATAATGAATTATTTTATATTAAATTTACTTAGTTAATTTTTCTTAAGTTGTGATTATTGTATATCTGGGCATAGAACAAGTGGTGGACTTAATACAGTGTGCCCAGACCGCAAAGTAAAATTAATAACCCTTGGTATATTTATTATATGCCTATTCATACTGCCGAAGTTCATGGTTATAAGTGTTATAAGTTATAACTAGGGAATCCAATCCCGAGCCGAAATTCTGATCCCGGGATTTCGGGATTACAATTTGACAATCTCGGGATCGGTCCCGGAATTGGCATTTTTTTCCATTGTTAATATAAAATTTTTATGTTCACAAATAACATTGATAAAATCGGTCAAAAATAAATGTAGTATAATTTATACTACGAGGGTGGGTCAATAATTCCTTAGAAAAAAGCATTAAAACAGGTTTTATTTTTGTATTTTTTTTTTATTTCTCAACATAATTTCCTTGGAGCTCAATACACTTGGTTAGACGTTTCTCAATTTTTTTTAAACCGTCAGAAAAATAAGTTTTCGGAAGGTCCTCAAAATAAGCATTTGTCCGATCGATGACTTCTTCATTTGAAAAAAAACGTTGTCCACTTAGCCATTTTTTTAAGTTTGGGAAAAGGAAAAAGTCACTGGGGGCTAAATCTGGCGAATACGGTGGGTGGTCGACCAATTCGAACTTCAATTCTTCAATTTTAGCCATTGATCGTAAACATGTGTGAACACGGGCATTGTCCTGATGAAAGAGGATTTTTTTCCTGTTTAAATGAGGCCGTTTTTCTTCAATTTTGTTTTTTAGCTGGTCCAATAAAGATGCATAATAATCCCCTGTTATTGTTTTTCCTTTTTCCAAATAGTCAACGAAAATAATTTCACGTGCATCCCAAAATACAGTAGCCATAACCTTACCAGCTGATTTTACGGTTTTCGCCTTCTTTGGACATAGTTTGCCTTCGCAATCCACTGCTTTGACTGTTCTTTCGTCTCGGGAGTATAGTGGTGTATCCATGTTTCATCTACAGTCACAAAGCGACGAAAAAATTCATCCGGATTGCGTTGCATGAGCGACAACAGGGCTTTAGAGGCCACCACCCTACTGCGTTTATTGTCGACTGTGAGCAAACGCGGCACCCATCTTGCAGAAATTTTTTTCATGCCCAATTTGTCATGTAAAATAGAAATGACGCTACCTTTTGAGATCCCTGTAACCTCAATTATCTCACTCAACTTTAATCTTCGGTCACTTAACACCATATCGTGGATTTTATTGATCATTTCTGGTGTAGTCACCTCTACAGGACGTCCTGAGCGTGGTTCATCCTTTGTTGATGTACGACCACGTTTAAATTCATTTAACCAGTTATAAATAGTTGCAAGTGAAGGAGCAGATATGCCGTGAACTAAATCCAACTCTTTATTTCCTTTGCTGTTAACCCTTTTATATTAAAATGTTTAATTACAACTCTAAACTCAATTTTCTCCATTTTCCATTTTTCCATTTTCCACAAGCAAATTTTTTTTTTTAAATGTACGAGAAACACACAACAACCCGACCAATCTGATTGAAACTTCGCAGCATACTGAATCGGTAGTGCCACTGCATGAAAACAAACCGCTTGCAGTACTAGTCGCGCCACCTGTCGGCTTTTCTAAGGACTTATTGACCCACCCTCGTATTTAAGACATTTATTGTTAATATTGTATATACGTTCAATCTTGGAAATACATAAGTTTAATGGAGTAAATAATATTGTAATATAAATAATAATGTGAATTTAATATGAGATTGCTGTTTCTGATAGTAAAGGCTTAATGAATGGATTAGCGAGATTTAAAATAGTAAAGCAAATAATCATAGCGTACTTATGGCCTTTCCGCTTCATAAATCTAATTAGTCAGCCAAATATGAAACTGACGTAAAACGTATGAGATCATGGTGGAATTACATTGTTAAAAGTGCAAAGCATTGTTTTTTTCCAATCTTTCTCATTTTTAATAATTCATGTGAAAAAATAAAATTAATCGGCATCGTACACATGGGTATAAATCAAACTTCATTCAAACTCAATTTATTTCTAATGTAGTAATTTTTTATTATAAGTATTTTTTCTTTTATATTTTTTGCTTTTATTTTATGTTCCATAAAAATTGATAAAAAAATCAATCCTGAAATCCCGGGATTATGTTTATCAATCCCGGGATTCATAGGTATCGAAAATAGCTCGGGATCCCGGGATTGGAATCCCTAGTTATAACTTATAATATACAAAACTGCACAGATCTAGCTTATATTAGTATCTACAGTTTTCATGAAAAAAAATATTCAAAAATATCTGTACTTGAGGGCCGGTGTATCTCTATATTTATATTTAAAAAAGAACATTGGGAAAACGCAATTTATTAAAAAAATCAGCAAATTGCAACTTTCGGAATTTCTGGTTTCTGTTATGAATATACTCAAATTGTGATTTGGGTCAAAATTACAGTGTACCTATCTGAAACCGTAGACTCGCATTATTGTCTATTGAAGCAGAGATAGCATTTAAATTAGATTTAGTGGTATACCTATATCTTGTTAATAATGTATCCATACAACACTATTTGAGTCATGAAAGGATGATAAAAAGTACTGTATAAAAAAATGTGGCGGCATTTTCACACTGCCTAGGTAGGGGCGGCATTTTGTCTAGGGACGTCACTGACTAAACTTATCCAGTGACCTATATAATCAGACAAGTCAATTTACGTTTATAATTATTATTGTAGTGTTATATTTTGTCTGCAGTGGAAATGTGGGAAGCCGCGCCTCGTTTGCACGAAGAGAGAAAAAAACATGCTATTTCGTAACACGTTCGTTGTCAAGTGTCATCTCTAGCGCTAACTTTTTTCTGTGCAGTTGAAAAATTTGAACAATTTTTAAAAATAACTGGATTGTTGGAATCGGTGGACATCGGTGACCTTGGAGATCTCAAAAAAATAATGACTTCGTTTACCAAAAGAAATTATGTACTGTGCAAATGAGTGCATAAAACGTCTTCAAAATCAAATACTTAAGCGATTGTAAATATTACTGTTTTTTTTACATTCTGTAGGTACTTAAATGAAGTCTTATTTTCAAATCATCCATTATTGCTATGCTAAGAAAAAAAATGATATTTCTTTTTGTTATTAATTTCGAACGAAAGTACGAATGACAGATCAGGCCAAAATATTAAAATTATATTTAGATAACTCGCGGTCTACACCGTCTATAGAATAATACCAGAGGGTTGGAGCGGACCCCTTTTTTGTTGCTCCACCCAGCTCCGCTCCGGGACCTAACACTTGCTCCAGCTCCGCTCCAGGGTATGCTCCGCTTCCGGTAAAAAGCTTTAATCGGTATTACGTCATGTACATGTTATACAAATGTTAAAAAATAAAAAAGTAGTTTTAAAGTAAGTTATTCGTCATATTCATTATTAATACTATTTAAAAAAAGTGAGGTTATCACTCAGCAGTACTTCAAATAATTCCAGTGTTGATAGATGCCAAATACAATATTTTCATTGAATTTTAGAACGACAATTTAATAATAAAAAAAAACATCCAGAGCAGTGGAGCACTACAAATTTTCAGTGCTCCGGCTCCGGGTAAAATCCCATTGCTCCACTGATCCATACTCCTGCTCCGAGCTCCGCTCCAACGCTCTGACTAACACACAACAAAATCAAATCTACTAGGTAGGTAAGGAATTACTTTAAAAAAATGTATGAACTTAATAATGACCTTTAAGGCGCAAATTGACCAATCAAAAGTATTAAAATGGAAAAAAAGTTGCTGTGACAGAAAAATTCACTTGACGTAGGTATATCGAATGTTCTATATTTAAAATTAATTTTTCGAGTTTTGTTTGCCTCCTCACACAACATGGTTCCCTGACATGTCGTGACAATTTTTGGTCTCACATTCCATGTGAAACTTCACTTCAAAGGACACGTTTATTTCGTGTCCGGAAACTTGTACGTATGCAGTTCGCCGTATCGTAAATAATATGGCCGTATATTAAAGACCGTCCAACCTCTTAAAATTCATGTCTAAATAAAAATAAAACATGGTTTTTGCGGTTTACAGGAAGCCAGCGGCAAACAAATTTTGACAATAGTCAATATACTGGATTATTTGTTAGGTTAGGTTAGGTTTTCATTCTTGAATTTTGCCAAAATCAGCTATGAAAATTGCATTAATGTTCATATTGAATCTAATAAAATTGGAGAGCGTATGTGTAATATGCGGTCATCCCTACGATAAGAAAGCTCACGGCGCGAGCGAACTGTGCCACGGTGAAATGTTTTAAGTACAATTTACATGTACCTAACCCGTTTATTTATCCAGATACGATCTACGTTGACAATTTGAACGAACTTCAACAGATTAGCGGTCGAAAGACACGACAAAAAATAGATATTTAAGAATAGTCAAAGCTCTATAGTAGTAAATATACTCTAAGTTGAAATTACAGAAGCATCATCATTCGTCTTGAATTCGGGTCCATTTAAATTAGGCCAGTATGTCTCACACTGTTGAAATTCAGATCACATTAGATCTGTAGACACAGGCAGCAGGTGTGTTGCGCGTTTCGCAGAAAACCACTGCAATCCTCAGAACACTTTCACTCATAACAAGAGACAGAGGAACATTTCGCCGGCTGGCCGTTGCGAGGCTGGGATCGTGCCAAAACTGTTTCTAGGTCGGTACATCGCGATTTGAGCCATTCATTGTGGATTTATGTGCCGGTAATGTTTCGACCGGCGGGCATCGAACCCGAGGGGCAATAAAAACTAAAAAAAATCATACATACGAACGCAGTGGGTTCAAGCTAGTCAGTCACTCACAGACACTCTCGTACGAGAATTCGAGAAAAATAATTGTATAGAATGCCCCGGCAATATGCGAATCGATGATTACATGACGAATTCTTCTTCGTCATGAGAGGATCGTAAGCTTCGGTAGTCAACCTTAAGTGGATCATGGCCCCCACAAGGAGGGGGGGATAGAACTCTAACCTGGGGCCCGGCGTGGCAGATCAAGCAGTTAAGTGAGACAAACACACACCACAAATTTGCTCTAATAGTAAAAAAAAAAGTCGCCCGTCGCCCTATTAGAGCAGTAGAATTTTATTTTATAATTACTTTTAGTGTGTTTCCTGTATAATAAAAATGAATATTTATCCAATACGGCGAAGGGTCGCATGTTACATGGCTATCACAAAAGAGGGTCGCGATCAGTGCTTCATAATACGAGTGCCGACAATTCAAGAGGATCTATTTAAAAATACCAAAAATCACTAAAAAATACACGGAATACCCTTTATTAAACACGAAACCCTGCAGTTCTGCGGAATATCATTTGGGAAACACTACTTTAGATTACAGTGCCCTTAAGCTTAGCGTAAGATTGGGGGCCCACCAAATATCGTGGTCTGGGGGTCCACTTCAGTATGTGGGGGCCATGGTGTGGACCACCTGATTTGACTCGTGAAAGTGAAGAAAGGTTTGTCTCGTTCTCTCCTATCTTTAACCTGACAAAATACCACGAGTTTTCGAAGGTTTTCATCGTCCCTGCAGGCATATGAACCCGGCGTAGCAATCCGAGGAGTAGAAATCCGCCATCTCGAATCCAGATGTTTTGCTCTTTCAAATTGATTGTAGTTTCGCCATTATGACCATATAATATTATCATCGGTTTCGCCTTGGGTAGGTACGTGAAAATTTTTACTGTAACTTATACAGAACAAAATTGATCGAAACCGTCATACCAATTCACAAAAAAAAACAGAAAAGCTTTCAAAACGAATTAAAATATCATCGAAGAAATCGTTGACAACACAGAATATTATATTTGTGCAAATTTAAACTAGGTTTTATGATTTAAAACAGTCATGTCCCACATAAATAATCGAGAGTTAGTTATTATTAATTCGTAAGAAATATTTGATAACAATTTATTACGATGGGCAGATGCTTATTTAAACTTTCGTATTAATGAATGAATAGGTAATGCTGTTGGTTCCTAATTGCTTGTACTAATTAATATTCATGCCATTTTAGCGGTTTATTAAAATACACATAAGACATAAGTATAATATTATACATTTCTACTGTTTAATCTGCAAACCGGCTAACTCCACTTGGGCAAATTGTTCAAGAAGGAGAAAAAACTTAATAATTAAACTACGGAGCGGAATTTAACAATTTCAAAAATACACTTGTTTTTTTTTATTTTTACAAATAAGCTGCACTATGAAATAATACAATATTTTAGCTTCCCTTTCATATACCTATATAGAAAATTTATATAAATAGCGGAGTTGTTTCATTTATAATATTGGAAATTTGGCACCTTCAATTGGCTATTTTGTGTGAAGAACGATAACGCATTTATTTATAGTTTTAGGAATTTAAAATTTTGTGTAAGCATAGAAAACATGTTTTATAACAAAATGTTATTAAAATTTAATTTTTGGTCAAAGGTGCAGTTGGCTGGTTTGCAGGTTAAGCAGTCGATTTATGACTTTGATTTGTAAGATACTATTAATTTTAAATGCTTAAATGCACGATTACTTCAAAACAAAACTCATGCATAATGTCAATGGAAAGGCGGATGCTTTACAAGCGTTAAATTCCGCTTTATTCATGATTGTTAGAATAACCACGCATGCAGAATTGATACCGGTATAGTCTTTAATTTTCAAACACGATTTTTACACACAGATACATCTTGCTATCATGGCAACACAGCAATCTGGCTATTGTTATTTCGTGCAATATGATGTTGCCGAGTTGATTGCTCTAAACATGGCGTGACAGTTCACAGTTGTTGTGTTGTGACGGATTAAATGAAGAGGCTGTGACAATTTATTATTCAAGGTTGATGTTATTATTCGTACAGTCAATGACCTGACTAGTTGTAGGTATTTAACATCGACTAAGCAACTAGAGGTTTCGGTAGGCACCAAAAAATACAAACATATTATTATAATATACCAATATGTAAATAATATGCAGAAATCAAGTCTACTGCTGAAAGACATAAATATGGGTCAGCGGATATGTTTATCACGTGTCCAGAATCTCCGATAAAAGTGGATGAGGAACTGGCATCAATGTAATGGCGTCAAAACTGCAACTAATTTGCAAACCGACTCAAATTCGTCTAGTTTGTCTTCTCAAATCGTACGTTATTTATTTGCCTGCGAGACTTGGATCGCGATGCAGAACCAAGTGGATTAACTTGGCAATAAACAACATTCATAGTTGCAAGCATTTAGTTAGGCGTATCTTGGTCGCATTTTAAATGGTTTAATCTGAGTCCACTGCCTTTTTTCCGTAGATTTACTACCTACTATATGACGAATTATCATGTATGGATATTGGATACAGTAGGCTATGCAATCTAAGCATTGGCCTCTTAAATATAAGCGCATACATTCGACTCATTAGAGACTTATGCTCCTAAAGCCTCAATTACATTGAGTTTCTTTACGAGCTGTTTATTGGCGACTTTAAAAGCGGGGCGATTCAGCTACTGCGATATGATGATTACACACAAAACTTTCCATTCGCTGAGAAGCCACAAGCCAGTGACTATTTTTATAGAACGTAGTTCGTTTTTTTTAACGGGAGGTTGGTACTGCGCTCTACTGCGCAGACGCAGTAGGCCCACACGCCGGCGTGTAGCGTGTAAAGTTGACCGGCTTTCAACTTTTCTCGGTATAGTGTTTACAACCTGTTTATTAGCTTATTCGATGATTACACTAGGCGACTTTACAGGCAGATTGTAAATTCGCCAATAAACAGTTCGTAAAGAAGCTCAATGTAATTGAGGCTTAAGCATGACCCCCACAAGGAGGGCTGATAGGGCTCTGGCCTAGGGGCCCGGCGTGGCGAGTCGACCAGATAAATGAGATAATGAGACACACATAAGTATTAAATTTGTTGAAATAGTAAAAAAAGTCGCCTGCAGCGCTACTTTACTTCGAGGTTATTACCATTTTAAAATATATCACTGTGCGATGCAATTTTTGGTTGTTATGTGTTGATACTCGACAAATCCATAATTCGATGTGTTAAAAAATCGCTAAAATTACACTAAATGTCATTTGATTTGGAACACCATTTGAAAAACGCCAGAGTAGAGTGGCAGACTGCCTTTAACCTTAGCAATAGGTAGGAGGGCCGTCAAAGATCCTGGCATGAGGGCCTGTTTCATAATGTGGGGGCCATGCTCACAAAACCATCATCAGTAAACTCCACCATCTATAGTAAAGTTATATAATGCATACCTACATCCATTTTCTATAGTTACCAATCAAACTTAATAATGTAATTTAGACAGAGGGCCAAGAGACTTTGCGACTCAGTGTTACGTTAGGGGGGGGATTTAAAAATACAGGATTTTCTTGATTTTTTAAATGTTAAATATTAACAGAGCGACTTTTTTTAATCTGAGGGTTCAGGTAGCGCTTATTCGGATTGCCGGTAAATCGATCCACTCCTGATTGTAAGTTTAGGAATCACTGCAATAAAATATAGACATGATAACTTCTGATATTCTTATACAAGCGCCATGGCTTTTATTTATCTAATTTACGAGTCGATTCGAATCGGAAATTACTATGCACGCGAGGTTTCACTGCCAGCCAATCAAAATAATATATTTGACAACTTTCCCAATGCGTAAGAGCACCGGGTTTCGTAACGCGATTCAAATGTTATATCCACAGCACCGCTTGCTACTGGTTTACTTTCTTTTTTATTCCGAATCGGAAAAAAAATGATAATCACCGTAGATATATTTAAATTAGCTACATTTGCATATTTTATTATGATTGCGATTTATTATAAACGAACGAAACGGAAAGGTACACAAATAGGGAGTAAACAGAACCGCTAATGGAATTGGAACGGAATCCTGAGAACCCGTTAATTATTTGGAACAGGAACCGTGATCAGAACCCTTGATTCCGAGAGAATCTCATACTGGATCCAGAACCCTTTCAAAATCTCATAGTTCTTAAGGTTCCATCGCCTTCATTTACTGATACAATAACTACTATAAACGTTATGTCCATTATATTTTCCGACGTAAGTAATATAAATACATAGCGTTTTTGTATGCTTTCGCAAAGGTTTGGGTATTTTAAGTAATAAAACGCCACGTGATATCAAAAACACACTGATTTATGGGCAAGGGAGTGTAAATGCGGAGGACGGGTGTTAGTTCCAGAAGTAAGTCAAAAAGCACTCGTCTATCTATAAAATATCTAATTTATAAAATTAGATATTTTATATTTCATATAGATGAAAGCACACAGAGTGAACTTTGATAGACCCTATCTTAAAAAATTATAAAACATCGTCCACCTAAATTCACTCTCACGTAAGTGGAATATATCAATATCCGAAGCGATTTCATTAAACATAGAACACATCTTTTGGACTCTCTCCACCATAAGGCCGTACTTCAACTGATGCGGGGCCCAAACTCTTCAAAACAAGTCTGCTTCTAACTAAGGAGTTATAGAGAATTTTTAGTACCGTAACATCCGAAAAGACCCGGGAAGCACGCAAAACAAAGCCCAACATCTTTAGCGCCTTTTAACAAATGGTCTCTATATGACCACTAAACGTCAGTTTACTGTCAAACGTAATTCCAAGATCTCTTACAGATGATATTCGCGAGAGAACTCTGCCATGCATCGAATACTGGAAAAACAATACTCGTGAGGCTTTAGTAAACGATAAAACATTGCATTTACCAATATTGAAGTCCAGTTTGTTACGCCTGCCCCAATCTAATATATTATCTATATCAAGTTGGAGTTGACGACAATCGTCCAAGGTGAGAACTTCCATGAAGAGTTTCAAGTCATCAGCAAACAACAAAAACATAGCATTTTTAATTACCAATGCTATGTCATTTATAAAAATCGTGAACAGCAATGGCCCCAAGTTTGAGCCCTGAGGCACACCAAAAATGTTTGAAATGTCTGTATCTGATAAAGGCCGTACCATTAACCAACACCATCTGTAAATTGTAGTCTTAGTTCAATGACAGTAAATTAAAATATACGTAAGACTGACTGAAGTTTAGTGTGCACTAAGTTTCCTCGACCAATCTCCACAGGTGCCAATTGTCCCTACCATGTTTATTCCCAATAATATATGACATTTTACCTCGTAGTATAATTCAGCGATTTCCAAACTGAAACGCGGAGTGTTGCAAAGGGAGGCGCGAAAAGTTAAAAAAAATAATGTAGCCACATGTAGTCATTTCTGTGCCAGAGATATTGAAGCAAACAAAAATCTATTTACCGAGTTCTTGGTTAGTTTGCTAATGCACTTTTCACATAATTTTATTAATAGTAAAAAAACTCGCCTGCGGCGCTGCTGTGTTCCAAGACTATTAAATATTTTGAATGTGTGGTTGTGCGTTGCAATTTGATGTGATACCTATATGATGATTGATATTCTTAAATGATAACTCCCGTGTATAATTTAGGAAACACTACTTTAGAGCACCACACTGCCCTTAACCTCAGTGATAGGTAGGTGGGCCCGCTTCAGGATGTGGGGCCCATGATAGAATCAATTTGTCAATGAACGATGATGAATTTGGATTGACTACTATTGAAATTGATTGTGCTAATAGAAAAGCACATTCATCGCATGAAAAACATATTAATTTATAAATTAATATAATATAAGTAGTAAAACCTTGTTTATTTTTATAATTATTTTTTTTCATTTTTGTATTGGTACATTGTTGACTATTTAAAAAGGTGTCTGTATTATTTAATGAAATAAAGGGGAGGAGACGCCAAGATTAGATTTTTTTAAAGGGGATGCGTAGTAACATAAAGATTGGAAACCACTGGTATAATTCATTATAGTAAGTACTATAATATATAGGTACCTATTGCGTAATTCTGGATAGGTTTTGCTTGCTTACGACATTCTTGTTAATTTCGTCGAGGCCGCGAATTTTTTTCATTGTTTACTTAACTGACTGTCTTACCTAACTATTGTTATGTGAGATTTTCAATTATCGTTGTTTTTGCCCATACGGTCTTGAAATCGAAAATTGTCACGAAAAAATCGCAACGCCCGCAAACCGACTTCCCTGCGTGTTGCAATGTCAAAAGTTACTTCCGCGTTGTAACAATTCATTTAAGTTTACAAAACAATACAGACATGTGTTTAGTTTAATAAGTTTATAACAAACTAGGTAAGTACGTGTTTCTGCAACTTTATAACGAACATGTGATAACTGCACATGCGTAATTATCGGTGAGTAAGGCCCGTTTCAGACGGGACACCGGTGTCGCGTTCGTTTACAATAAGGAGGCCTTTGTACTATGTTTATGTTGCCCCGGGCTAATGAGCCAAAGCGTGTCCGGTACACTTTTCTATCGGCCGCTACATTCTCAAGCCGCCGATACACATGTTTTTTTTATGAAACAGTTTTATGTTCTAATTTATATCGCGAAATTATGCGTTGACTCATTAGCTCTGGGCGTTCATAAACATAATACAAAGGCCCCTTTATTCGAATACAAAGGCCTCTTTATTATATACGAGCGTGACACCGGTGTCCCGTCTGACACGGGGGGGGGGGGGGGTAAGCTGCACAGAAACGCGAAAAATGGCAGAGGTTTGAGACACATTTCTTTTAATAATATCTAAGATAAGATTCTTTTTAAAAATACTTTGTTTTGTAAATCGTAAGTACCTACCTACCTAAGTTACTAAATGTTTTTTTCGAATACCCACCTGTTGTTCTCAATCATCATGGCGACACGAATTAGAGCCGCAGGCGAATTTTATAGCACGATTTATCAAAAATATTTAATAGAACACAAAAATAAATTATGAAAATAAAGCTGAAAGAAAAAAAAATAAAACTAATGTTTAATTTATTTGTTAGTAATTTCGCATTGCGGATTCATTTGAATCAAATTAAAACTTTTCGGCTCTGATATTTATTATCCAGGGGTCCGGTGAGATAAAAAAAACTTACATTAGTGTCACAACACTCGATAAAACATGTTTTATGCAATCAATCATAATTAATTATCCGCTAGGATATTTATATGAACAATCACAATGAACGCAATTGACAGTACCTATGTAGATTTGTGGGGATGCTGCTTAAGTCGATAGTTTAGGTATTTAGAGTTAAATATATGCTATAGAAAAAATCAATGTTATCCGACATAATTATGCACATAAAGCACGAAGAAATTAGATTTATGCATGGTTTTAGAGGGCATGTCAAGTTTCGAATTGAAATTACTCGATAACATGATTACAAGACTTTTGGCAGTAACCCCACGAATTATTAGAAAACGTAAGAATATGACGTTATCCTAAGTGTGCCGTTATAATGTGCCAATTATTCAACTACACTAGAAACGTTATGGAATCAAGTTTGTAATACAAAAAATATAACTTTTATATTTCTTTATTTGTGGTTTGGACAATAATTTATTACTTATTGATAATTACATAAATAATATAAGAATATTATGAAAGATAAAGAAAGCTGTTGGTATATTTGAATCAAAGCTCATTTTTTGCATGTGTAAGAGTCGGGTCGGGGTAGGCAAATCGAGAGGCAGCGGGTTAGTTGAGTTGTCGTTACAGGAAGGCGGGGTTAATTCGAGTTCCACTTCTAACGTCGCATACAAAGAAAGACGCATTCGATTGAATTTTCCTTTGATGTAGAACAGAACAAAATCAGTCACTCGGAAAACTCTCTGCTCGATTTTAATTTGAATGGTGGAGATTTTGTTACCTCGGGCTACAGAGGTTTTCCGTTTGTTCTTAGGTATTAATTATTATGTAGCATTGTAACACATAATAAAAAGGTATCATTATATTTTACAAGCTTATAGGGTTCCCGATACAACAATGGAATAGTAAGTTTTTATAGATCCAGTGATTCTTTAAAGTTGGTAATGTAGGTTCTAGTCGCTGTGTGATTTTAAAAACCCCTATGATATAAATTACAGCTATCAACCATAGAAAT
Source organism: Rhyacophila brunnea (assembly GCF_057557595.1). Lineage (NCBI taxonomy): Eukaryota > Metazoa > Arthropoda > Insecta > Trichoptera > Rhyacophilidae > Rhyacophila > Rhyacophila brunnea. The sequence continues at coordinate 7,182,136 of NW_028232904.1, read as the reverse complement.
AATGTAAATTCAGTTTGTTATATGAATTTGCAGTTTGTTTTATTGCATTTAGATTGATACACAGTAAAACATCGATATAAAGGACAAAATGTCCGGTGAAATGTGAAAATTGTTAAAAATATCCTGCTAATGTATACAAATATGTTCAAATCCAAGTGTCACCGTTTGTAAACAATGTTCTGCGCATGATTATCTAATTATAATATGTAGGTACCTATTGACTATTCGTCAGATTACGAAATTCAACTACATAGGTGTTGGGTACACGCATTTTCGTAATTTTAGAGAATTGACGGCAACGCTGGCCGCTAGTTCACACAGCTGCACAGCAGTTTAAACTGATCATTAGTAAATGGATACATTTATTTCTCTATTCAATAAGTTTACAATGGTTAGAAGTAGATGAAGATGACTCTGTGTTATCATGGGAGGGGAGATTCAGGATGCCAACCACATCCTCTGGGAATGTCTTAGAATGTGCTCCGAACGGGAGGAGATGCTCAGGTCGGTCCAATCAGCTGTTTGGCCCATCGGGCCGTCCGACTTGGTTGCTACTAAGGCCAATTATCTTGCATTTAAAAAAAATTGCGGCGTCTTACTGCGGGCGTAAAGATCTCTTCACATAATTTTTGCTGTCCGTATGATTAGCTTCATTATTTTATTTTATATACACTAGAATCATTTTTATTTTCATAATTTCCATGTGCTCTTCTCTCCCCGGCACTTTGCATTAGAAAGTAACTTTAAACTCAGTCAGAGCTCACTCTGAGCGTAGCAACCTTAGTCCTGGGTATCTCCTCCTAGGGCATTCCCGGCCTAAAACTTAACTAGATGCTTCACATCGCCAATGTAGGGCCACGTGATACGCCCGATTAAGACCGGGTGTGGTGCGTGGCGGGTTTTGGTTTGGAGGGATTAACTTAAATGTGTCATCATGACTGAAAGTGTAATAGCAGATGAAGTTATGTTCTTGGAAAATGAGAATGAGAAAAAAAAGAAACAACACGCTCAGAAACAAAGTTATCAGTGATATGATCGCATCTCGACGATATAATAACATTTATTGACTATTCGAGTCAGATAAGTAACGAAATTAAACTGTATTACACGCATTTTCGTATTTTTAGAGAGTTGATTATAAAAAAACAACAGACTTATAGGCCATCCATGGATTGAAACCGTATGCGGTTTCGAACCGCATGCCATACTAAGCTTATCTTTTCTATTCATGGAAATATATTTTCACAACGTATATTATAAGCATCTGATCGTATCCGTTTATACCATACACTTACAAATTTAGTGAAAATATATTTTCATGAACAAAAATCATAAGTTTAGTATGGCACACGGATCTAAATCGCATACGGTTTCAGTCCATGGATAGCCTCTTAAAAGTGCAAACAAAACTTGATTTTTTTTTTCAAAGCAGGATTACCGAAAGCAAGCGCGTCGACATCGAACATTAACGTCACTCCACAACGGGTGTGTCTGGATATTATCATCCGAAGACGAATATACAGAATTTCGTTTGCATTTTTATATAACGGACTTTCGGCTTTAACGGACAGCCCTCACCCCCTAACCCGCATTAATCCGTTATATAGGTATCGAGGTTCTACCGTACCTACTATTTAGCAAATAGTATTTACCTACCATTAAAATTCCTACCAAAAACAATTGTCATTTGAGATGAGTATTTTTTATAATCATGAGTGTTTTTAATGTAAAAAAAAATGCAACAAAACTCTATTAGGGTGTATTTTAATATTCAATGGCGGCTTATCTTACAGGTTAAATTTCCCAATGCGTCGAAATCGGTCAGCGCCTGGGGCATCCACGTTACACGTATGTACCTATTTTAAAGAAAGCGTCTTCTTTGCATTGGCAACTCCATGCTGCAGGGTTTGGAAATAAAAAGAGGATATGATAAAAAGAGGAAAAAGGAGATATCATGCTGAGTTTACTTGTTTGAAAATACTCATTGTTCATTTGCTTGCATTTCTTTGCATAAGTACAACTAATTTATTCATTATTATTATTATAAACATTTTTCCTGTTTCGTGCATGTTAATAAGGGTTTTCTTCAGCATCTTTGGCCAATATCTACGTTAATAATAAGGAAAAAAGACAAACCTCAGATCCAATAGGGCTGATGACAACGACCACTTCATCCAGGTCGATGCGGTGCTTCCTGACTTCTCCGCTGACCTCACGGCCGTTGAAGGTGAGGAACACCTTCTGCCCTAGGGCCAGCTGCAGGCCGGCGGTCCCTCTGAACCCCGGCCCGACCAGCTCCTGGGCGGCGAACTCCCTCCCCAAGCGCTTCTTCGCGTCGAAACGGACCGAGTATCTGGTGTTTGGAGTCAGATTAATGCAGTTGGAGTTCTCGGGATATGTCGCCGGCGTTTTCACGGCGTGGATCACGCCCGAGTAGTACATCCCGTCGTCTCCGGGAGCCACGACCCTCGTCCCGATTATCGACCTCTTGGCCAATCGCTTGCCGGTAGACATCTTTTAAACCTGGTGAAACGCGGCCTTATTAAAAAAACGATCTACTCAACAACTACAAAAAATCTTAATTAAGTAAGTATTGTAGATATTTTATTATTACGATTTATTATGCAATAGGCAATAAAAAATGCACTTTTTTTAATTGATAATAAATACTATATTATGATAGATATTGTAATATTATTTATTACAATAATAAAAAACACAGTTCATAATAATATTATAGTTTTTACAAGACACTATTTTCAATTAGATTATTCCTTAAATTGAAAGTTTTTTATTACACGTATTTTAATTTGATTACATTCGTTTTAAATCGCATAGTTTTCAACGAGTGTAAAACACAAACATTAGAAGATTAAAACAGACCACTTTTTTGTTGTTATTAAAAATCCACACAAGTTTTTTTTTATTAAGATATTTGCAAGATATTGTTGAAGTACAATGAATAATTGATACACGATGTTTCATTCAATAGGGGGGGGGGGGGGATAATTCACAAAACAACGTCTTTATAGGAATAATTCACAGGGTACACTGAAAGTTTCTGCCGGAAAACTTGGAATCGGAAGCAAAGCGGATGATTATTAACAATTACCACCGGCGCGCTGTTAGAATTATTTACCTCACTGCTCTGGGAGCGGTCGACATTGTTACATTCAAGAAACGAGCTGGAAATGCACACACCTTTGTAGGACATAATAATTCTTTATCGATCTACGGAACCGCGTACTAACAAAGAAAGCGACAAAAAATTGAACGGGGCGACACGACCGCTAGCACAGAGGGGCAAAAGATAACTGATTCCGAAACAGGAACTGCAAGCATCGGCCGAGGCCGGCCGGTGAGTGCGAAACCGCTAGGAAAACAACAAACAAAAACCGACACACAATAATATACTTATCTCTTTTTATTACATCAAAAACATCTTTCTTATTCGTTCTTACAATGAAGTAGCTCTGATGTAATACCTCTCGTTTGTTATGGTACTCAGCTGTTCGAAATGGGAAAGAAACAGATATACAACCGGAGGATATTAGAGGGAGATGACGATATGCAAAAGTTTTCATGGAAATTTCACGTACGTGGAGTCTCTTTGTCTACGTCTTTCTCAGCGGTAGATACGCGATCAAATTATTTGCACAACCTCACTGTTGTGCGACAGAGGATTGATGTTTGCGCAGCGCAACACACTTTTTTAATTTCTGTAAAACACATAGTATAATACCATAATAGTCAAACAAACTTTTGATCAAATGAATCGATTAAAATATTTGTTATAAAGGAAGAAAAGCGATACATAAGAAGGAATAAGATATAGAATTGAATGTTAGATACTATTTCATTCCTAAGCGGAGCATCCACATATAAGATTCTATATTAAATAGTATTTTTTACAAGAAATGGTAGTGAGCCATTCGCCCATCCCATTAGGACCTTGCGTAGGATCAAACGCACATTGGATAAACAGCAATAATATTTTCACCCACTGGGGCCCTATGTTAGAACTTGCGAGTGCAAGCTTCCCGGTCGACATGACGTCATATGACATCATTGTGACGTACTATCGGAGTGATAATAGCACTCGAGAAAATTACGCTACTCAGACAGAGGCGCTATTCATTGTCACCGTACACATATAGGTGTTTCATCGTAATAATTATCTACGGTGAGCACTGCGCGCGGGCGGCATGCCTCGAGCGTGGATTGGCTGACGTCACAATTACGTCATGTCGTCTGGTGCCACACGAGTCGATAGTTAGGAAATCGGGGCCCTGGTATACAATCATGCGGGGTGATGTTATAAAAATATAATTTTAAAAGTTTAAGACATTGTTTTATTACATATTATATTATCTACATTATAATTGGTAGAATTCCTTTATAACAATGAAAAATATTTTGTTAATTATCTAATCCTATAAAGTTCTGCATTTTTCATAAATTCAGAATTTTAAATATGTAAATATCCTCATCTATGACGATGACACGTTTACAATCTGTTTATTGTTCTACATGTACAATTATTTATCTTGATATTGATAAATTATTCTGATAGATATTTCTTTGCGTAGAAACTTTTAATTAAGTAATAATAATTATTGAACTATCGAATTTGCTAAACCGAAATGGCGTCATTAAATTATAATCAGAAATTTGATAATTTTAACTTTGTCACGGAATAACACTTGCTGATGTACTTTTGGGACGCTGAAGTGACATTCTAAATAAACTAACCTTATAAAATAAAAATATCGACTTCATGTCAAACATGCTTTTTTATTATTTAATATGGAATAATAATATCATTAATATCTTGTCAAAGCAGGAAATAACTGTTTAAGTTAATTAATAAACAAATTCACTTAATGCCAAATCCCCTATTCCACCCCTGACAAAAGTTACTACAATATTTAAAAAAAAATCAAGATAACAATTTTATAATCTTGTTATTAGAATCACTTGGATCTTTTTAGTTGTGGAAGATAACACGAATAGTAAAATTGAAGAAAGTTGGAGTAGAAATAGTGTAACGATTCGCTAACGGCTTGTATAAAAATAGAATCTTTCAGTTAGGCCGTGGGACGTATTAAGAACGTAAGGCTACTTCGCCTGGGCCAATCTATTTCCACCGTCTTGATGGTGGTAAAATGTCACGCGGCTTGCCAAATTCGCTATGGATTCCAGAATGAAAATAACAGGTCAAACGAATTAGTCTGCGAAGTAATAGGACGCCTGTCATATTTTATTGATGAACCTAGGACTTTTCTAACATATCACTTAACTCCAAAATCAATATAGAAAAACGATGAATATGCTACGGTCGACCATGACCGCGTTAACCGCGAGCTGTCAAATTTCGTTCTGAGAATTAGTAAAGTAAGACGTGTTAACTGTGCTAACAAATTATTGTAGATAATCGCCTCTTTTATGGAGTTGCTCTGAGTGATATCCGTGTTATTTTGAAGCAATTAAAATAACGTACCCGTGTTACCGTATCGACTATTTATAAAGCCCTGCGCATCTATTCTATACACAAGACACAATTCATGTGTTTGTATCGAAGTATTATAATTGTTACAATAAGTTAACCGTCTAAAGAGAGGTGCTGTTAAAACATAGCACTTATTTTAACAATTACAACTTACTTATTGTAATTGTCACAAAACTACCCTCGATAGCTGCTGATAGCGGCCGATAGTAGTCTTGTGTATAGAATAGATGTGCTGGTGGGCATACGTATAGGATGCCCAGTTTATTCTGTTTAGCATTTGAAGCTAACGAATTTATTGCTATTAGGAAGATTTGATACAAATATCATCACATACAATATAAACCAAGATGATTTAAATTGCTGAAAAAGTGCAAGGCAGATTGACTCAGCGATTCGCCAGAAATATTCAAATATGCCGACGTATGTTTTTTGCTTAACGATTTGTTATAAAAATGCAATATATATTTAAATAATTTATATGATAGGTACCTATAACGGAAATTTGAATCTTTCGAGTGTGATTATAATGCAATAATTATTCCTAGCGGATTGTCGTTACTATTTTCGGGAATGGGGGGGATATTCACGGGACGTTCTTTGAAAAATAAAATTACATAAATTCAAGTGACCATATCGTAATAAAGTTTGTCTAAATATGAATTGAAAGTGAGCTGCGACATAACCTCTTGGTTCCACTATTCCTATGGGGGAAGTGAAAATCTTGAAAATTATGAGTAGAGATGCAACCCTAACTATAACTATTCGTATGTTAAAAAATGAAAAAGCTATCACCTTTGCGCTGTATAGTATAATATTATGTTATGGAGTCTTTCCATAAATGACACCCCATCCATCAGCATACTTTGTCACAAAGTCTTTAAGCAATGTCTAAATTAGGTACCCTAGATTTTTGAACATGTCCTCAATTATACATTACCGATTTCAGTATAATCTTCTGACAGAATATTTTATTTTCAGAAAAACCTCAGTAAATTTTGTTGTACTCCACATTATATGAAACCCCACCTTAGTACTGTGTGACTTCGTAAAATATGAACGACCCATTATGTTTTGCTCTAGTGCAAGTTGTTATTAAATGTCAATATTTTTATAATGTATTGTCATAAATTTAATTCGCGAATATAACCATTAGTGGTTTGGCGTTTTAACCAACTAATCCACTCCTTTGTCATTCCTCGGCGAGCGAGCAGTGTCGGCGCGCGACGTACGTCGGATTCGCACCTCGCGAGCCGGCCCAGCTGACAGATGATAACAAAGCCACGTGACCGCCGGGTCGCCCTCCGATTGGTCGGCCTCACAGTGACCCAGATTCCTATATTGGCCGAAGCTCTACGCTCCTGGTTAACTGGTTAAGTATATGGAACCGATCGACCTGCAAACAGGGAAGTAAAAACTGTGTAAGTACCTAATCAATTCGATGATTAGTCATTTGATGATTGTCGGACATCGTGGCCGAATGGAAGTGTTGCGGGCTTATGCACTAGCAATATGACATGTTGAAGACTTTAGATTCGAATGTTGATCAAAAGGAGTTAACAAGTTTTATAGGTATAATCGAGGGAGTAACACTAACATGTCATATTAACTACCTACAGTGGTGTAGTACCTATCCTAACTCATATTTTTCACTCACGACTCAGTTGATGATCGGTAAAAGTTGCATCAAGCATCAGGGCCGGATTTACTCTTGAAGCGATCCTGGGCTAATAATTATTCATATTATATTATTTGTTCTTTCGCGAATATCATCTGTAAGAGATCATGGCATTACGTTTGACAGTAAGCTGTCATTTAGTGGCCATATCACATAGCTATCATTTTTGTAAAAAGGCGCTACAAATGTTGGGCCTTTTTCTAAAACTTTTGTTTAATTCTTTAGTTCGAAGCAGGCATGAGAATGGGTCTATTGTTTGGGCACCGTTGGGCATCAGTTGAAGTATGGCCTTATGGTGGAGAGGGTTCAGAAGAAATTCTTGAAACTTCTTTACTTGAGGTTGTATGGATACTATCCGTGACTTTATCCAACTGACATTCTTTTAGGTATGCTTACATACTGCAGTCTACAAATTAGAAGAGATCTTTATTTAACTACGTATTTTTTTCGACGTATACGTAGTGTAAATGAGAACTCTGGCATTCTTGGTAGTATCGACTTGTGTGTCCCTGATAAATGTCTTAGAAATCGGGAGCATCAGTTGTTTGTTCTCCCAAGGAGCGGAACAACCCTGCCATTAGTGATGCTAATTGGCAGGGCAATAACGGGCGGATGTTGATATATTCCACCTACGTGAGTTGAGTATTTATAGGTGGATGATGTTTATACTTCCTTCTAATTTATATTATTTTTTTATTACACATTTCTACTGTTTAATAACTTAATATCTACTGATCTATTTCTTTTTTTTATATAATACTGTTTAATAATATTTCATTGTTTCGAAATGTCATGTTGTGAACGTCTTCAATCAATAAACTGTAATGTTCGCTATATGTAAAAAAAATATTTTAATTTGAATGCGGGATCGTTAATGCGGAATTTTATTAAGCATGTTCCAGTTAAAAAAAAAACAACTGAAATCCAACACGAGACTTACTAAATATATTTAATTGACATTTCACGATCGGGGCGGACTTGCACTTAATTATTAAATAAATAATATTAATAAAGATATTTTTTTCTAATAGATATATCTAAGGTGTTTTCAAAGTATGTACATTCAATTAAATATTGTCTCAAAGAAATTCATTATAATATGTTATATTGTTATGGCGGTTTATCGTACAGGAAATTTTTTCCTAAGGGCACCTCAAAATTTGTCAGCGCCGCAGTCTCCTCGAATCTAAAACCACCACTGTTTGACAGTACGGTTCGTGGAAATGCTGTAATTCTCAGAAGATGGTGTGCATGACAATTCAAGATTCTTACATACAAACATACAAAAGAAACATACAAACAATTCATACAAAAGATAACAAATAAGAGAGGACAGAATTGCAAGCCTGTTTATATATGTGTTATAGCCTGTTATGTGATTCTTCATCAAAATTATGATTTTGCGTTGTAACACCGAAAAAAGGTGTTGGTACTGTTCGGTTATCAGGAATACAGCGGAAAACACTTTTTGAAAATACCCGATATACTGGATTATTTGTTAGTTTGGGTTAGGTTAGGTTTGGTACCTAACAAATAATCCAGTTTATCGGCTATTTTAAAAATGTATTTTCCGCTGTAGGTATTCCTGATAACCGAACAGTACCAAGGTGTTTTTTTAAATCGTAGTTCGGCTCTAACAAAACAATCTCAGAGCGAAGTAGTTTATCTTGTCAACATCTGCACATCTAGTTATTTACGAAAACTAGCATTGTGTTGAAATGTTTGCGGTTTCAAGAGATAACAGTGTCAAGTTTGCTACAAAATAATATAGGTACAATGCTTGATTACTTGCAGCTAATCTAGTCATTTGCCTTATCCTTTCCATTTTCAATCTCATATCATCTAAAATCTTAAGTGGCATAGAAGGGAATCATAACTTCAACATATTTGCTTCAAATCCCATCAGTATCAAAAATGGGTACCATAAAAAAGTCACAATATTTGTCCTTCGGTAAAGCACCGCCCTTAAGGGGGGACATGCTCAGCGTAGGTCAAAATGGAGATATTATTGCATTTTCAAAGCATGATCCTGGACATTCCTTAAACGTTGTAGATAATCTATGTATATAATTTTGAAGCCTTATTATCCGTTATATTTATTTTAAACAATTGATGACTGCATAAAGTATTCTTATAACATAGCTACGGCCGTATGTTGTAGCTTAACCACTGGGGAATGCCAAAAGAAATTGCGTATTTCAAAAAAACACTACCTTATTCTTAGTTCAATAACTATTATAAATCAATCATTATTCGTAGGATGTGTATCACACTTGAATGGTCAAAGACATAGCTTATAATTAGTATCTTTAGAATTATCTGCAAATGTGTTAATCTTGCCCATTTTTTTGAATAATAAAATGCCTAATTCTTGTCAAATTTGGGATCACAGAAATTATCAATTTAATTTTTTATCGTAAATATTTCACTGTAATAATGTCGACATAAATTATACTAACGGTTTTATAAATGCGTTTAAAAATTAATAAATGTAAAAAATCTTAACACCACTGCACATGGATGTAAGTACTGTAATATGACTATATTCTAAAACATTAGAGCGAGAGGTTTAAAAGAATACTATTTTATGTAATAAAAATACTTTATGCAGTCATCAAATGTTTAAAATAAATATAAAGGATAATAAGGCTTTAAATATATATAAATATATTATCTACAACGTTTCAGGAATGTACAGGATGATTCTTTGAAAATAGAAAAAAAGCTCCATTTTGACCCACGATGAGCACGTCCGCCCTTAAGCAGGATTGGCACCACCAAACACTAAAATGCAATATCAACGAAACCCCATTTAGGAGAAGATTGTTGTTCCCTTTGATAACTTAATCGGTAAAATAATATTGTGGCCACCAAAGACTCTACATAACGAAAAAGAACTTACCTACTATTTTATTTAATCCACAAAAATACTAATATTTATTTCTGTTATGTTATGTTTTATTTATGGCGTTCCACATCATGAAAACAACATATTCATGCAAAATTTTATCTCTATTCAAAATAATATTAAGTCTGGACTCTGAACAGTTAAGTAGGTAACCACAATAACAAAATAATATTTTCCAAAATGCCACGGAGATTATTATCTACATAACAATATTTTGGAAGGCCTGAATATTTTCTCTATCATCACAAAAAAATATTATTTGACTTCTGTGGATTAAAGAAATATAATATGTAGATAAGAAAATAGCGTGAAAACAATTTATTTTACCGCCAGACATTGGAAAGCAGTCGGAACTGTGTCTATTTAAAATGATTATTGTGCATTTTTCTTATTCTTAAAAAATGTAGTCTTAGGTCTTCTTCTGTCGTATCCGTGTGAGATGTACGATTAAAATTAATGCGCCAAATATATTATGATGCACGTCGCGTACTATCACATGACGTTACAAAAAGCGGGAAAATATTCTGTAATGTCGTTTTTCTTGGTGTTTAAAATGTTATCAGACTGATGCTCCCATCTCGTAGCACATTAAACGAACATTGTCAATTAGCAAAAACTGTAGAAGTCACCAGAAAAACAATGAGGTCACCTCACTACCGCATTGCATCGACTCAATGAAAGTTATTTCATAATTTTCTACATGTCTACAAATTTTAGATTTATGTCAAAATCAAGTGTTTTTTGTTTATAGCGGTTGGCACTATGTATTTTATATAAGAATGCTGTCTATTATATTATATATGGTTTGTAGGTTGGGTTCTGCTCGAAGTATTTTTTATTAGTAAATTTAACGTACGCACACGTAGAAACTGTTAAAATTAGGTAATTGAAATTAGCATGAATAATGAATAATAATTCAAAATACTAATACCTTAGAGTTGACACTCATCGAAATTATAGAGATAGTGATCGTTCAAAATATTCTGCAAAATGGCGAAACCATAAACTAAATTTGTCGCCGTGTCAGCATGACAGTACGCGGCGTGCATTACAATGTAATTGAAGCACAAACCACGCCTTGGCCACTGTGATGGCCGCGTCATTGGATTTAAATTAAACAATTTTTCATCCATGGTGCAATTTCAAGTTCTTATAGTTCTAGTCACACTCGTCCAGTCTAGTATCCGACTTGTCGTCTTGCAAGCCGCGAAGTCTTACATGGTCCCATGTGGTAGCTGCTTATCGGACACCACATTATGATAAGAAGCTGTTTATGTTGCTATTCTTTTATCCAGTGATGTCCCTAGACAAAATGCCGCTCCATTTTTTAAATACAGTCTTTTGTATCATTTTTCTTTACAATATCGAAGAAATGTGTTATATGGATACATTACAAACAAAACATACAAAATAAAAATTTTAAATATGTTTCCCCAAAAGTGGGGATTTTTTTGATGTTGGTATTACAGTAGTTTCTTACATGTCATTTTTGTGATACATTAATTTGCTCTGTCTTGGTGAATTAAGGGCGATCCATAACACTTTCTTCTCCACAAAGCTTGGCAACATTAGCAATGATATTGTCTGAGACCGCAAAGGTGTAGGCATTATTAAATTGATACCTAGCCATCAATGACAACGGAAATAAACTAGACATCGCGAACCCGATAAAAAATTACAATCCCGTTAAACCTTTTATGTCAATTAATACATTTTGTTTCCAACCGATGAGTTGATTTTTTAATGGAAAGATATTTTCGTTATTTATTAAGTTTAAGTAGCTATTTCTATAAATCTACCAAATAATTCTCCTCGATTTGCCGCCCTTCGAGTAACTACCGCCCACAAACGACGCTCAATCTGCTCAACTGCAGACGGCTCTGAGATTTCTTTGAATAACCAAAGGAAGCATTTTTTGGATTTCAGGCGTAATTGCACCGATGTATATTATTATAATGTTTTTATTTCATCACATATTTGACTTGTGCGATTACATCAGCGATTCTAAGTACCTACATCTGGTGGTTATGGTATTCCAGCCAAACTATGCACTTTTGCTACATGTGTAGGTTTCAAGCATCGCGTGAACGATTCCAAACGGGTCATGCATATTCACCAGCTGAAAAGTCAATGATAGATCAGTCATTCTCAGAGCATGGGGTCTAGCACCCCGACTACTTCACCTTTGGTACTTTTAATAATACCTTAAGTTTCTTGTCCTTTTTTACTAGGGATTGCAATACCGAATGAAAATACTAATACCTTTCCGTATTTCCTATTGAATACTTTGAAGTATATGGAAAAAAAAACAGAAGTAGGTAACTACTAATAAATATTATATATTTTATATATACCTAAAAAGGTCTTTATAATATTAATATTTTACAGCACGTGCCATTTCTGGTCTCCAAGGGCGTTGAAGGGCAACGGAAGTAAACCAGACATCGCGTAACCCGACAAAAATACCATATTAAACCTTTTTGTGTTAATTAATACATGTTATTTCCACTTTCAATACCGAATATATCGGTATTGTTCGATTTTTAAAACCGTGATATCGGTATTGCAATCCTTACTGTGTACCTCTACGAGTATATTAGATACGTCAAGTCTTTGAATGTCCACAGTCCACACCACAAAATAAATTAATAAGATATACATGCGATGCGATAGTTCTTTATCATAAACCATCGTTTTAAAACTATTTTTGGTTCATTAATACACGTCAGGCTCATCAAATAAATAATATTGAATGCGTATTTCGTTTTCGTGACTAACTAATGCATTATTATGGATACAGGGGTATATATTGAAATAACATAACATATTATTTAACACTTTACGTTTGTCACATATTACCCACATTCGAGAATGGTACCTCCTTACAGCTTGACCATTATTTTTGTGTTCACTTTTCCATACGTATTCTCTGTCCCAAGTTCATATCTTCCTACTCCCTGAGTCAGTGGCGCACCCAGGATTTAATATTGAGGGGGGGGGGGGGGCAAGGAGGAGAATGTAAATTAGTCCCATAGGCTCTTTTTCTTCTTCACAGCCTAATTAATTTCTTGTTTATCGGTATTTTGTCTATTGCACTCGGTGTACCTATACCATGGTCCCCACATCCTGAAACGGGCCCTCAGGCTAGGATATTTGGTGTGCCCCCTACCTACCGCTAAGATTAAAGGCTGTGTGAAACACTACATTAACGTTTTTCAAATTGTGTTTTTGTTCAAATTAAGGGTACTTATACAGTGGATTATTGGCGATTTTCAATACATCTACTTTAATAATGGAGGTGTCGACTATCGACACATAATAATCAAAAAATACATTGCACAATTATATAAGTAATAGAAAATGTTCATGGCCATGAAGTATAATAGCGCCGCAGGCGACTTTTTTACTGTTAAAGCTAATTTATGATGTGCGTTTATCTCACTTATCTGGTCAACCCGACACGCCGGGCTCCCTACAGCCCGGGCCCCCTAGGCTAGAGCCCTGTCAGCCCTCCCCAGCCATGACCTACACCACTCCGGAATTCGGGTGGACACCGAGAATATTTTGACAGTTCCATTAGGGATTGGGTTTCTAAAAAAACCTGACATTTATTAGTGTTTTGAAATTTTTGTGCTAGAAATTAAAATCTAAGATTTTTTTCTAAAAAGGGTGCTGGAGAATTATTACAAATCACTTTTTATGCCGTGTTTTTATTTGTCTAAGCCCAAAGGTTATAGTTTATTGGCTTTCAATTTCAATGTTTAGAATCATTCTAATAATTTTCATTTTTGGGGGGTGCCAGGGCCCCTTCCCCTCCCCTGGGTGCGCCACTGCCCTGAGTGACGTAAATTTATTCTCTAGGTACCAATGCAATGTTCATAGATGCTGTAGATATGGAACATGAACATCCCCTGAAGTAATCAATAAACTGCCATGCTCTAAATTATATATTAATTATTGTGTACAGTAGATCATTACCTGGCGATTATAATCTCATGCTATCATCCTTATTATTATATTCAGTCTATTAATTCTCGTATCAACCAATAAACTCTCATCTCAACAACCAAGAAACAACGAGCTTCTTTCATCTCCACATCATCATACCAATGGACATCTCACTTCACATTGGCGCGCACGAGAAATTGTGCATGAAAGTCATTTACAGATGTATAGGTAGACGTCACGTGACCATATGACGTATCCGTTTCCATTATGCGATACAAGCTTCGAGAATGTATAGTAATATAACCTTTATTGTAATGGCGTATTAGTGTCATTACTCATTACGTTAGAAACAGATTCTAGGTTACTTACGACTTCTCGGAGATTAGACGCAAGTGGGCCCAGCGCATCACAGGCGTCTGTCCAATGGTTTCTGTCATTCAATTGCATTGAATAAACATTCATCAATATGTATCTTAAAATGGTATTTTATCAATAATAAATAATACTAACACATGAAAAGTGATATCCCATCTTTCTTGGAGTGTTTAGTAGATTACAATTTTTAACTAGGCACATTGGCATTTTGTAACACAATAATAACGGCGGAGTCGAAATCTGACAGTCAGAAATTTTGTATGGACAGATTCAGCGGTGTCGCCAGACCGCTTGCAAGCAGAATGTTCATTTGAACGTAGGATACCGATATTAAAATATGAATTTCGCCATCCGGCAGACCCGACACAAAGTGAGTGTCATTTTATTTTCCAGATGCTTCGTCCATATTAATGTCATTGCCTCCAAAGCCGTTTTCAAAGAGCTGACGGTCTTTTATCAGTTAGGGAGCGCATTTATATACAACAAAAACATGATTATATGCATGCACATATGCGCTTAAAATCATTGAAATATGCACTAAAACCAAAGATGTATGCAGTTAAAAATTTACATTTTTATGGGAAAATATTCTAAATACCCACTTCACCCAATATTACCGATAAAAAAAATCGAATAACAAATTAATAATCCTAAGCAACATAATACAATAACAAAAAAACACACAATAATCAATTACAATGTTCATAATACATAGTTTGTTTACAAGTAGGTACAAATAATTGAACAAAAAAATGCAAAATGTAAATGTAAACTATGGAAACTAAACACAATTTAAAAAAAACAAAAACGACACACTTAACTATTTCTAAATACTATTTGCTGTTTTTTTGTCCGAAAAAATAAGTTACAATATTTTTTTCAATATTCTCTGGCATTAAATTATCCGCATATCTGTTAGTATTTTTTATATGCGTAAAATGATCTCTCAACGTCCACAGAGGTTGCCCGAGTTGACTTTTTATAATGCCATTAAAAATGCAAGCGCATCTACCTGGTTTAGTTATGATTCGATAAAATTATAAATGCAAAAGCCCTAAAATATGCATTTATTAATGAAATATGCACTAATGTCTCAAATATGCTCTAACGTCTCAAATATGCATTTATATGCACAATACAATTTTATTTTTGGATTCTGCGTCTTTCGAAACGGATTTCTGTGTAACTCCCATAGCTGCGCATACCTACACACTAACAAAACATGCACTACTATAATAGCATATTAATCCGGACCCTATTTATCACAAATAAAACAAAATTTTGACTATCCCTGGTGTATGTGAATCATTTGCACTGCACTTCAAGAAATATGCGTGCTTCGGCAAATGTAGATAAGACGGTATATTTAACATTATGCAACGAGCAATTTGGCACACAGACAATTCGCCGACTGCCAGATATAATCACGAGGTAGGACAATTTTCCTACTTGGCCAGGTGCAATAATTATTCATCTTAAAAACGTAGTACTGGGGAATGCTTGACCTCGTTGGAAAAGAGGGCATTTTTTCAGAGTAATAAAAGACCTATTATATCATTCTTAACGTAAAAGAAATCCAGAAACTACGAGTAACACAATCTTGCATGGAAAGGTGAATGAATATAAGATATAACGCAGAAAAAACTACCAAAGAAACCAATGGACAAAGAAACAGATGAGACTTTGGAGGTAGATGAGGTGGAGGTGAGATCGAGATGATTAAGAGATTAATAATTCTATTAATTAACTGAGAAACTTAAATCGAGTGGAATAACGGATGTACTATGTCGACTGAAGAACTCTTGACATTGGCATGGACATGGAACATGTATATTTTTTTTATATTTCAATACTAATAATAAAGATGCATTATTAGTGTTTGTCTAGGATTTAGAAATATTTGCATTTTCATCGGCGTTTTAATTATTTCACAAAATATATAATAGTGTTTTTTAATTTTTGGATGTAGTTATGTTATAACTAAACAAACTAGTAGACACGTGCTGATTAAACGCATAACGTCTAGCTCCGAAAATAATGCACTTGCAACAATTCATCACGAGGTGAAAAAGCTATCATATAGCAGTAGTGGCGTGGTGAGTCGGGGTAACCCACTTCCCTATGTAGAAATAGATTCCCTACGGCTAGAAGGGTGGAGGTAAATTGCAAATATATCGGGTAACGTAGTTATTAGGTAATATGTATCTGAGGGCTAACCTTCTACCAAAGCTAAATGATAGTGGACGAGTTTGTATATCTGGGATCGACTGTTAGTGGAAAAGGCGGATGTGAAGCAGAGATAAGAAGGCCCACACAGATTGCGAAAAATGCGATGACACATATTACAACTAGATAATATATGGAAGGATCGGGGAATTTCAATTGTCCCGAAAATGATGCTGGTGAAAACATTAGTGTTCTCCATATTTTTGTATGGTGCCGAGTCATGGAGCCTAAAGGCAAGGGAGCGGAAGGAAATTGATGCCTTCGAAATGTGGTGTTGGCGCCAAATTCTTCGTATTTCTTGTAGAGAGCGTACCAGTCAATCATCCAGAGACTACAGATAAAGAAATGGCTCTCGACAATATGTCTGACACGTATTCGGTAGTTTTTTGGACGTATTGTTCGGTACAGACCGGATAATCTGGAGAGACTGGTGCTTTTGGGTAGCCTCTACGAAAGGCGAAGTAGAGGAAGAACGTCAGCGCAATGGAGCAGCCAAATAAAGAAGCTGATTAGGGGCAGCATTCACTCTTACCTAAAAGAAACAGAGGATCGAGATGGGTGACAGGCAAGCTTGTTCGCTTAAAAAATGAAAAAAATCAAAGTAGTCACGATCCTCAACCATGAGTGTACAACCAAGAGGAAATGGTAAATAAGTACTTGGGTACACACATTATGTAACTCTGCCCTCGATTCCTAAGGTAATTAATTATCAGAGACACACAAGCCAACACCACCAAGAATGGCAGAGTTCACATTTACGCCGTGTATAAGTCTGAAAAAATATGTAGCTAAATAAAGATCCCTTATAAATTTTAAGCTACAGTATGTACCTAAGCATCCCTAAGAGAAAATCAGTCGGATAGAACCACGGATAATATCCATACAGCCGAAAGTGAAGGAGTCTTAAAAATATCTTTTGGACTCTCTCCACCATAAGGCCGTACTTCAACTGATGCGGGGCCCAAACGATAGACCCACTCTCAAGTCTGCTTCTAACTAAGGAGTTATAGAGAATTTTTAGTACCATAACATCCGAAAAGACCCGGGAAGTACGCAAGACAAAGCCCAACATCTTTAGCGCCTTTTTACAAATGGTATCTATATGACCACTAAACGTCAGTTTACCGTCAAACGTAATTCCAAGATCTTTTACAGATGATGTTCGCGAGAGAACTCTGCCATGCATCGAGTACTGGAAAAACAATACTCGCGAGGCTTTAGTAAACGATAAAACATTGCATTTATCAATATTGAAGTCCAGTTTGTTACGCCTGTCCCAATCTAATATAATATTATCTATATCAAGTTGGAGTTGACGACAATCGTCCAAGGTGACAACTTCCATGAAGAGTTTCAAGTCGTCAGCAAACAACAAAACATAGCATTTTTAATTACCAATGCTATGTCATTCATAAAAAACGTGAACAGCAATGTCCCTAAGTTTGAGCCCTGGGGGACACCAGAAAATGTGTAAAAGGTCTGTGACTGATAAAGACCGTACGAATTTGCCGCCCTTCGAGTAACTGCCGCCCCCAAGCAACGCTCAATCTGCCTACCCCCACGGGACGTCACTGAGTGTGGCAGACACTGGTCTAGCTAGACTCTATAAAAGCTACACTTAATAAAGTTGGTTGTATTACTAGCAAATTGAGACACCTGTGCAATACAATTAAAATCTGTATTAAATTCATTGATAGTAATAGTAATAGATTTTTACAATAGTGCACAGATGTCATCTGTCAGTCTTATTTTTCTATTATGCTTTTAAATTTAAATATTGCATGCTTGTGATAAATGAATAAATCAAACATTTCGTGTAAAGTAGTAATAATTTGAAAGGATGAAAGTGCTTTTTAGAGTAGTTAGTATTTTTCTTTTAAATGAGATTGATTAATCATGTAAAAGGAGTATCGTGTAAAACGCAATGGTTACCTCATGACACATGACACGACATAACATCAAAAGTATTAACACATCATGGTGCAATCCATCAGTCATATTGTATCTAACTATAATGTATCAAGTAGATCTTCTACTTTTTCTTATTCTTTATCGTGGCGGAGTTGGCGAAGTCAACACCATTTTCCTAGGGCTTGTATGATCTCGTCGAAATTGCATCTTACTGGGCAAGCATTGCATGAAAAGAGATGCTCCATGCTTTGCATTTTACACAGGTTTGGTCATCAGAGAACCCGCACTTCACCATGTTGCCTCGAGCGTTTCCTACCATGGTTCTGTCAATAGACTGGAGCCGACTTATCCTAATAATATTATTAAGTTTTATTTTATAATTAATGCTATTTCCGAGAAGATCACACCTGCGCCTCCGACAGCGACGGCTTCATCTAAAGGAGAAATCCATCGGTATGGGATGAATTTTATATCGTTGCCGGTTACATGGGAGTCGCGGGTAACAGCACTCATCCCTTGTCATTTAGCAGGCCGATATACTGCATAGACTGCCTTCAAATTTACACTGTACCTTTAAAATAAAAACCGTTTTCCGCCAAGTTATTGATTATTGTACACCTCTCTAGCGTTAACAATGGGTACTTAATTTTCTTGCTGTATCAGGTCACATCAACGTTAGGTACATTCAATTCCATCCGACCCACGAATGCTAGATTAATTATTATTACCGTGACGTCACTCACTAATCCACTGTTGGATGAAAGTTTCTCTTTGCTGTCTCAGTCCGTAGTCTTTCGATGTCACGAACTTGATGATCTCATTGATCCAGTTAATTCTTATTCGCCCGCGGCCCGTTAAGTATTTTATTATCACTTGGTTAGAACTGAATGATGAGATTTCTCCAGAGATGATCTGTTACTTACTTCATCATGTTACGTTCCAACATTTCAGCACAGGTCAAACAAAATGTCACGCCACTTCCCTCGTTCCATGTGAGACCCGCAGCGCGTAGATCAATTTTGTAGCACCACTGCAAGGTGAGGGACAATCGGTCACGGCGATGGAATCCTTAAGTGTACGTCCTGAGTGGCAGCGTTCGGCGCAGCGTTGAGCGTTTTGCGCAACTCAAACGTATAACCGTGTGTGAAAACGTTCGTAGACAATGTCTTTTTTTGGTTATACATTTATACGGTTATACGTTTGAGTTGCGCAGAACGCTCAACGCTGCGCCGAACGCTGGCACTGAGGCCTCACACTAAGGCTATGCCGCAAGAATACAATGGTACGAGTATTGATACGGGGGTATTACGTGTACTCTGGCACGACCGTGTTAAAAACACTCAAGTTTGAGCCCACGGTGATTGAAGTATAGATGCTTCACGTGCTTCGCTTCATAAGCTTCTGAACTTTTTTGATCCATGCATACAATCTTGTAACTTGCACGATAATATGTGTTTACAGATGCATTTTCTTGTTATGGCCGCGATGGTACGTACTCTCATCATTAAATTCATGCATGTGTAAAAGGGATATTATACTCAAATCTACCGGTACATAAAGTGTTAAATAATAATTAACTAAGATAATTACATATTACTAAACACATTGCAGCATAGACGGTTGTTACACAAAAAATGGACACAGTTGTCATAAAATAAAGTTATATTGGATTTTAGTTATAGTCATAAGCCGTATCCGTCGCGAGGTTGATTGATAGAATTTCTAACCTTAGACTATAGATACATCGTTCTAACTCATTTTTTTTATTTAGGTACTTCTGGAGGTATACATTAAATTTGTCATTTGAGATCCTTGATTCGATTTTTGAATTTTCCGGTACCATACATGCACACAGCAAATGGGTAATGGAGAGAGGGGTTGCTATTTGAAAAAATATTTACACACTTGCGTGGCGTGCGCATTCTTCCGGGTACATTCTCCATGCTCATGAACTATGAATTGTCACACCCACACCTGGTTATCACGTATGCGTGGTCTGGCGGACCTTATTAATAGGACCGTTTGTGTCCGTTTGTGTATACCGCGCCGCACTCTCCTGCCTTTAGACATGTCAACACGTAATGTTTCATGCACGTAAATAATTTGTGTTTTTTGTGCCTGGGGGAGAGGTCCGGAGCCGAGGACCTCCCACTCCTTGTGTGCATGGCTTTCTGGTACTTATGTATATGAAAACGTGTAATATTGCTAGCGAACCATGAATTATACGTAGATGGCAGTGGCGAGGGGTGGAGGTAGGTTGTTAAGATTTGACTTAAATAGTGTACACTAAACTTTGTCGGTCATACTTATTTGTTTGCATTGTATTAAGAATACAATTTGCAGATGGTGAAAGTTAGTTTTTAAAATTCAATTAAACACTGCCTGATCAAAGCCATTGTAGATAATAGTTAAAAATATTCGTTTATCTATAGGTAAACTATCCAAAATTACACTACATCTACACATTGGAGTCTCACTAAAAACAATTGCGTTTTCCTGACATAGTGTAGTGTGCACTATTTGTGTCGGATCTTAACAGCCTACTTCTACTCTCCACCACTGGTAATTGGTGGAAGCACATAAACTTGAGAGCAGTGGCGGCTATACATGAAGCAGACAATGCGGTCATTTCACTGTAAAATGTGGACATCTTAGTTTAAAAAAATGATCAAAGCATAATATAATAATTCTCAATAGATTGTGTTATGTGTATGTAAATAATTTAAAGGTGTATTGATAGGTGTAAATAAATAATAAAATAGGTAGGTAAGTAGGTACCTAGCGGCATGGCCCCCACAAGGGGGGGACTGATAGGGCTCTAGCCTGGAGGCCCGGGCTCTGCGTGTCCGGCGTGACGGGTCGACCTGATAAGTGAAAGGGGGATAAGTGAAAAGTCGCCTGCGGCGCTATTTTATGTGTAGTGTCCTAACATTTTAAAATGTCCAGTTGTGTGATGCAATTTTTGATTACTATATTATTTCTATATTCGACAACTCCATAATTCAAGTGGATTTAATCAACAATACAAACATATCACTAAAATAACCTTATAAAATTAATTTTACGAAATAACATTTCTGTAAAGCATCCCACTGCCTTTAACCCTAGCGATGGGTAGGGGGGGCCGCCAAAAATCCTGTACTGGGGGCCCGTTTCAAGATGTGGGGGGCATGCCTAACGGATTTGTGCGATACTGAGCATATTACAGTATGGTTTATTTTTAATTTTTAGAGATAATATACCTACTTAGATTTTTCCATTAGGGTTTCCCAAACGTTTTCTGCAATGAACACTTCGCAAACCCTGAAATTTTAACAGAACATATTCATTATTTTGTAGGTTATTTATTAGCGCAGCTAACCGTTCTGCCAATTTTGGCAACTGTCGTTAAACTGAATAGACTTGTCAGCCGGTCAGTTGAAAACAATATACCCCATCTTTTTCATGCGCACGGTGTGAGAAAAGATGGTCCTCCGTCTGTACCTAGATCATGGCCCCCACATCCCGAGGCGGGCCCCCAGGCTAGGATCTTTGGCGGGCGCCCTACTTATCACTAAGGTTAAAGGCAATGTGACGATCTAGAGTTGCATATTCCAAATGGTGTTCGAGGTAAAATTAAGGGTATTTTTTGCGTTTTTTTGTATTTCTAATCACCCACTTTTATGGAGATGTCAAATATCGACAATAATCAAAAATTGTAAGTATGGCAAAACCACATAATATTATTAAATGTTAGTAAGTTTGAAGTGAAACAGTAGGCGACATTTTTTTACTATTAGTACATGTTTGTGATGTGTGTTTATCTCACTTGGCTGGTCGATCTCCCGTAAACCCAGGCCCCCAGGCTAGAGGACTGTCAGCCCCCCCCACCCTTGTGGGAGCCATGACCTATCTAGATACTTGACGTCATAAACATCAGTGAAGATTGATCATTACTCGCCTTTGAATATAAAGTAGATTCTTTAATTATTTTCGTTTTACTTATTTTACTTCTATTTTACTTCGCGGAACACCTATTCAGGTTCGGCGGAACACAGTTTGGGAAACTCTGGTCTACTTAACTGTCATATCATCATACCATTAAACCAGTCCAAACAACTTGGTCCACTTAGATTATAGAATAATTTGGTCCAACTGTTAACCTGTACGGCAATTCTTTCATAAGGCCGTGATCAATAATTACTGGTGTTGGATTGGTATTACTATTGGATACATTGCCGGATAACTTTGTAAGAAATACTTAGTTTTCGTATGACTTCGGTAGTCATGAAAACTACGTGGAAGAAGTATCTGAATGTTATCTTTAGTGCGACCTTCAAGAGGTTCTTGTATTTCGGAGACAACAGCAATCTGCACGGAATCAGATTTGTGACGGAGAAGAAGCGCTCGTTTGGCTGCAGGTAAAGAGGTTTTTTTTCTAATGACTGACAAGTGCCTTCATAATAATATGCACTATGATAGCGGTAGTGAACCTTTTTACGTACGCGTGCCAAAATTCCCCAAATACTACTTTTCGATCATTCGGTTTGAAAAGGTTTGAAAATAACAATTGAGTTCTTGAGATTCTATCTTTCATCGTACTTCTTGCCAAATGCATATCTTTTATTCCTTGATTATTTTTTTCCTTGTTTTCAAAATCTTCAAAGAAATCGTATATGAATTTTAACCACGCTTGTTTCAACTTTTATTTAATTCGTTATTTCGAAGCAGACTTGAGAGTGGGTCAGTTGAAGTATGGCCTTATGGTGGAGAGGGTTCAGAATAAATTCTTGAGACTCTTTTACTTGAGGTTGTATGGATACTATCCGTGGCTTTATCCAACTGACTTTCTCTTAGGCATGCTTACATACTGCAGTCTGCAATTTAGAAGAAATCTTTATTTAGCCCTCGTATTTTTTTCGACTTATACGAGGTATAAATGAGAACTCTGTCATTCTGGGTAGTGTTGACATTTGTGTCCCTGATAACTATCTTAGAAATAGAGAACATCAGTTGTTTATTCTCCCAAGGTGCAGAACCAACCTGCCACTGGTAATGCCAATTGGGAGGGCGATAACCATATTCAACGATATTGCTTCGGGTGTTGATATATTCCACCTACGTGAGGATGAGTATAGGTGGATGTTGTTTTATAAATTCTTAAAATAGGGTCTGCTTAACTCATCCGGTGTACTTCCTTGTACCTATCTAATTTATATTTTTTTTATGTACACATTTCTACTGTTTAATAACTTACTATCTATCTCTTTTTTTTATGTAATATTATTTCTAAATGTCATGTTGTGAACGTCTTAAACTTATAATTTGTAATGTCCACAATATTTTAAAAATAAATAAATTGAATTGAATTGAATTGAATAATATATTCCCCATCACGGGACGGTTTTCCATTTTATTTGATCGACTCCCAATAATATTTCATTAGGTGTTGGTTAATTTTTACTTGACCGAGTAATAAATTCTTTTAGTTCGCCCTTACTTCTCCCAAGGAATGACTTATGGTTTTTTAGAATACAAAATTCATACTGATTCATTGATCATGCTATACTCTTCAGTTCACCGATTTTGAAAGTCTCTGCTGCATGATTCTAATATGTTTGTTTTATTTTTTATTTCCACTAATCTTGTAAAATAGAATTAATTAAATTAAATTAGATGCACGCATTATTTTTACCATCACTTTCTACAATAATAAACATAACCTCCAATGATAATAACATGTGTTGCCAGCTTAAAATATACAGGTATACATACGGAAAGAGAGATAAACGAAGAGTCCGGAAATACCATGCATAAAAAATTGAATTTGTGAATTATTGTTCACGTGTTAACTAAATTTTCGTACGTGCCACCTCAGGCACGCGTGCTCTAGGTTCGCTAACACTGCACTATAACCACCATAGCCTACCAGTTTCCAGTGTTGTACACAGTGTTTACACAATATTATTCCATGGTCATAGGTTTCACCATAAATACGTCATGTTATGTTTTAGAATTTTCTGGCTATCTGCTATAGTGGCTTGCGCATGGGGACTGCGAGAAATAATGAGTGGAGCCATCAAGAGTGCTAGGGAAGGCGCCTTAAGTTTCACTCCCGAAACGCGATGGCTTCTGTGGCAGACTGCTTTCCCTGCAGTCAGCATTTGCGAGAAATACCGATATCGGAAAACTTTGACTACACTTATTGAGAAATTACGTGAGTGTTTCAAAATATTTATTTCATAATTTATTAACTCCTTGGCTACTACATAATCAACATAATGGAAAAATGTAATTGAAAGGCAGGTTATCAAAAGATGTTTCAAATATAAAAATGACATCTAATTGCATAGGTTTAAGCAGGGGGGGGCAAACTGCGGCCCGCCGGGTATTTTTTTGCGGCCCGCCATCATTAATTGTACTTACTTCTGATTACGAATAACTTTTTTATATTTTTTTTAAAACATTTTGACAATAGATTGAAATTTGTAGAATTAGTTGTTTCGTAAATGTATTACCTCAGTAGGTCTTTCTTGCGTCTCGTCTCACACTATGTAACCACTATTTTCTACGTTGAACATCGTGACACATTTAAATACTTTTAGCTCCGCGTTCCAAGGAAAAAAATATATGCCCATGATATGGTAAAAGTTTGAATGGATTTCAATTAAAACTCAAGTTATTTCTTCGACAAATATCGAATAACAACGAGGACCACTATCCAACTTCGAAGTTGCTGAATATACCAGAATATAAATTTGAAGAATATGGTAAAATTATTATTAAAGCTCTGAATGGCGATTTTTCACAAAGATTTGGTGATTTCCGAAAAATTGAGACAAGTTTAGCAATAGCACGCGATCCATTTTCAATAGATATTAATTAATAGTGTACCGACAGAGCTACAACTTCAGATTATTGATCTGCAGTGTGACACTGATTTAAGAGAATTACATCGTCGTGAAGAAATCTCCAAATTTTACAATGCCCTTAATTCAGACAAATTCGACCAACTTAAAGATTATGCAAGAAAAATGTTCGATATTTTTGGATCAACCTATATATGTGAACAAACATTTTCGATCATGAACCTCAATAAAAATTCTTAACGATCAAATATCTCCGACGCCCATTTACAAGCAGTTTTGAGAATATCAACTACAAAATTAACACCTGAATTTTAAACAGTTTCATTCTTCTCATTCATTTTGTTGTAATGTTTATTTTTTGTGATAATAAATAGTGTATATCTAAAAATGGTATTTTACTTGCAGCCCGCCGCTCATTTTGAATTCTTGAATTTGGCCCTCCATCCAAAAAGTTTGCCACCCCCTGGTTTAAAGCAATGGTGCCTGTGATGACGTGTGAATGACGCCCCTGATGATGATGATATCACACATTGATATATCATCATCATCAGAGGCGCGACAACCCGGTGTGGATCTTGGCCTCCTCCAACAGCTCCCTCCACCTATCCCTATTCAGTGTGGCCGCTTTCCAATTCAGTACCCCCAGAATACGGCAGTCACTGGCAGCTCCATCCAACCAGCGAATCTTTGGCCTGCCTCTTCTTCTATGCCCTATTAGATTGCTGGACATCACTCTCTTTGCCGGTTCATTGTCATTCATACGGTGCACATGACCTAGCCATCGCAGTCTCCCATCTTCATTGATAGAACTGCGCTGCAATCTTCGTATAGCCCGTAGAGCTCAGCATTATATCTTCTCCTCCAACTGGTGCCATCCCTGATCGGTCCATATATATGGCGGAAAATTTTTCTTTCAAAGATGTTCAGGGCTCGTTCATTTCGGAGAGTTAATGTCCAGGTTTCCGATGCGTAGGTGAGCACTGGCTTTACAAGTGTCTTGTACAGAGTGCTCTTAGTTCGGTGAGATAGTACGCGGGACTTAAAATGTCTTAACAGGCCAAAGTAACACATTGAGATATGCCGATTAAAATAATTACCCAGTTTTGCGGGTTTTTTACGTATATTATAAGTTTAGTTTAAATTTAAAATAACAACTTCATTTATCTTAACATTGTAGAGTGGCTGCTGTGAATGAGTGGAACTGATTGGGCCGAATGAGCTGACTGAGCAAACAGTGCTGACTGAGATCTGAGTCTGACTGACGCGAAGATTACTGATTGGACTGAGCTAACCCATCAACTATGACTCGCTGTTTATATAAAAATATGAATATTCGGTAAATTGCAAGAGTCATTGTTGATGTAGTTCGCAATTGGGATATCTGCTGGCCTCCGCATTGTGACATACTTCGAGGCGTTTCGATGACCAAGCCCGAAGTAGTCGAACTCCGTTGAAGTATGTCACACCTGTAAAATATGCTGATTGTAGATGCGAGGGTTGTGCGATAGTTTAAATAAGTGTTCTTCAATCCAACACCCACGGCCCGGTGACCAAATTTCGCCTACCTGTATTAGCCAGAAATAATAACCATTATAGATAGAATTTTATTTATTAAATCTTATGTTTGAAATTTATTTGGTTAGTGCCCACATCTGCTGCTGCTTCTTTGTAAGAAAATTTTATATACGTGGTTGCAGCATTGTTTCTGAGAGACGAAGCGCTGCATTAACATTCATTCGATTTCTCTGTTTGGTTTTTATTACTGACATAGAAGAAAAATTCTTTTCACATAAATAGGAAGTCGAAAAAATTACCAATAATCCGATCTTTATAATTCAGATGGATATTCTTTATCAAGGGATATCCAAAATTGAGTCAATGATTGCATTTTATGTCTGGACACCAGAGTAACATCAGAAGGTAGCTCGATCAGCTTTTCTTTCTCACGAGGATCAAGTGTGCATGATTTAATATCTTCCAAAAAAGGATAATAAATCCAGAGGTTAGAGGTCCGGTCCGCCTTTACGTAGGTCTTAATTTTCAGAGAAATATTTATTAAAGTTTTCAGCTATCGCTTTTAAATGTTGGCATATGATGTTAAATATGACTTTCTGGATAATATCAGCAACATTCAAAAATTCTCCCAAAATTACATCTAGTGCGAATTCCCCGAATCGTGTAGCGATATAGTCGGTTGATAACATGGTGAAAACTTTCGCGGACCGGTAATAAGTGTTTGCGGACCACCGGTTGAAGAACACTGGTTTAATTGACTTGCTGATTGTTACGTTGTTGAAATAACGCTGACAAGGACCGAGGTCATTGCCCGCTACATAGATACATATAATATATATTAAAAAAATAATTAACTTAAGAATGGTGTCTTTTAGCTGCATTCATGGAATCATACGACTTCAATTACATGAAGATGTTTGCTGACATGTGCTTTGGCGACAGCACTTGTTCACTTTGTGGCAGTGGGTGTGGAAAAACTATCAACTGCTCCATCGACTGGAGGCGGCTATCTGATACGGTAAGGACTACGGATCCGAGTTCAATGCAATCATCGTCTTATCGATCAGAATCACCTTCGCCATGCGTATGCTTGACTAAAGGCGCCTTTTGCGCCCTGTCGCTATTGATAACAACTGTTAATAATATTATCAAGTGAACCGCAAAATAATTTGATATTACCTGTATACTGTATAGCATTGGTTCTCACGTGAAATTTAACTGTGGCCGCACGAATGACATTGACAGTTCTATGGAAACGTCTGGTGGCCGTACCAAATTTCACTTTTGTTGTGATTGAAAAAATTAAAGCTTAATTTTATTTACTAAAAAGATGGATCAATTTATTTATAGATAAGTCCATTTAATAAAAGACATTTGAACATTTTAGTACATACTATCTATTTAATTAAAAATAGTTAATGCAAATGGAAATTCCGTAATACTTACTATTTTTTCCAATGCTAGCCGCATGGCTGCTTCTGAGTTTACATCTGTCAACTGGCTTCGATATTTGATTTTTATGAAGTGTATTACACTGAATGATCTTTCACAGCATACAGTAGTAGGAAAAATCGACAATATTAATAAATTGATTGTTGCCAATTCTTTGAATTGAATTGATTCTTGGTCAACGTATAACTTCACCCAAAAATTTTCAACCGTGGTATTATTAAAATGGTTTTTAAATACTTGGTCATGACTCATTTCCAATAACGCATATTTAACGTTAGCCCAGTTGATTAAATTAAATACTAAATAATTACAAGATAAAAATAGCTTTTTATATACAACGTTTTTAAATTTTCTGTTGAATCATATAAACTTGACTAGCTAGCATAAAGAGATCAATAAAATTTGTACTTGATAGAAATAATACTGAAATGTCATTTTGATTTCCATAGTAACCATTAATATATACGCACGTATATATTAATAATTTAGTTGCGACCACCCTTTAGCAACCAATAATAGTGGATTGGATTACGGATTGCTTCCGAAATAACTTTTCATACAAAACAGAATTAACTGAAAATGAATTCAATTCTACTTAAAGATGGCTAAAAGTATTTAAAAAATGCATTGGCATCGTGTTCTGATATATTCTAAAAGTTTCAAATGTCTAGCTAGTCGGGAAGTTAGTTAAAATCGATTGCAAGATTTGTACCGGACAAAGAACCACCGGACAAATAAGAATACGAGCTAAGAAAAACGTTGTAAAATGATGTTGTTGGCCACGGCAAAATCCTCTCGTGGCCGTACATGAGAACCACTGCTGTATGGTACACCTATTTACTGATTGTGTTTATATTTTAATAACACCACCATCGTAAGTGTTGCCAAAAAATACTAATTGTTAAAAAAGAATCACAAAATGTTTGATTTGAAGTTCATATATTATTAGATATTATTATAACAAAAAAAATGCATAAAATTATATTATCTTTTATATAGCGATCACTGGCTGTTAAGTTTCTAATTATGGTATAAGATAAAAAGATAAGGTAAAATCTGCCATATTTTTGTGTTAAGTTTTTCTGTCACACTACATTTTCGCCTACTTCCCGTAGATAGAATAGAATAGGACTTACCTAGAATCTTGAAGTTTAGTACACATATGCTTATGCGGTGAAATTTTGTTACTATTTGGGGGCGGTCCAGTTCTCCAAACTCTCAATTTATTACATACAATATTCTTTAAAAAAAATCACTATATGAACTCACTATGAAATTGCTGTTTCCGATAGTAAAGACTTAATGAATGGGTTAGCGAGATTTATAATAGTAAAGCAAATCATGCTGTACTTATGGCCTTTCCGCTTCATAAATCTAATTAGTCAGCCAAATATGAAACTGCCGTAAAACGTATGAGATCATGGTGGAATTTGTGTTTTCCAATCTTTCTCATTTTTATTATTTTATGTCAAAAAATAAAATGAATCGGCAACTTACGTATAAATCAAACTTCATTCAAACTCAGTTTATTTCTAATGTAGTTATTTGTTATTAAAAGTATTTTTTCTGTTATATTTTCGTTTTTATTTTATTTTCCATAAAAATTAATTAAAAAAAATCAATCCCGAAAGTTTCGGGATTATGTTCATCAATCCCGGGATTCATAGGTATCGAAAATAGCTCGGGATCCCTAATCCAGAGGTACCCAAGAAGTATAAAGCGTCCGAAAGGTAGACCTAGGCCAGTTGGATCGACGACATCGTTACGTTCTGCAGAAGTAGTTGGCAACTCAACGCACATGACAAAGAAGAATGGAATCAGCTTGGAGGGAATTTCATCCAGCAGTGGAATGATATTGATGATAATGACAAAGACATTAAAAAATTGGTTATTACTATTTCATTTCTTGCTTCCTTCCCAATGAACTGTTCACACTTATCTATGTTTACACATAACCTATAATTGCAGTTGCTATTATTTTTAGATCCGTCACCCATGCACTGGGTTAATTCGCGATTGTGAGTGGATGGGAAAACCAATAGATTGTTGCGAGTTTTTTCTGCCCATCGA
Source organism: Rhyacophila brunnea (assembly GCF_057557595.1). NCBI lineage: Eukaryota > Metazoa > Arthropoda > Insecta > Trichoptera > Rhyacophilidae > Rhyacophila > Rhyacophila brunnea. The sequence continues at coordinate 7,151,699 of NW_028232904.1, read as the reverse complement.
CACAGACTATGGGACATGCTACTCATTCAATACGCTTCAAAGCAGGTAGAAATTTTCTTCAATATTTTTGCTAGAATCTTATTTTTATATTAGTAATTATAATAATCCTCGTGGTCTAGTGCGTAAGGCACTGGCTCAATGACATTATTAATGGATAACGTACTCAGTACAGTAGCTAGCAAGTAAATTCGCACATGTATAGGACGACGTCACGTGACAAAAATTTTCAATTTACATTATGCGATATCACGCATCGGGAATTTATAGCAATAACACCTTTATTCTAATGGCGTTAAAACAGTGTTTCTAGTGTCAATGTTAATTTGAGCGAGCGATATTGATATTAAAATATGAATTATGCCATTTCGGCAGACCCGACAAAGAGCATCAGGAATTTATAGCAATATCACCTTTATTGTAATGGCGTTAGAACAGATAATGCCATTCGGCAGACCCGACAACAAAGTGAGTGTCATTTTATTTTCCAGATGCTCCGTCCATATTAATGTCATTGCACTAGCATGTTATCTGTGGGCTCTGGGTTCTATTACTGCAATGGAAGCGCCGAGTTTCAAAAGCCCCTAAAACGATTAGGTAATTCTGAGAAAAATGAGAAAAACGACTTTAGGTAGTTTTGAGAAAAATTAGAAAAACTCATATTTATTTAATCTGTGAACTTTATGTATTTATGTTTTAATTCGTTACATTCTAAAGAATATTTTGGCTTTCCATTTTAAGGGTATTTGAAAAGCACACCCAACCATTTTAGCGGGTTTTGAAATTTACCCTAATTTTTGATCATACGTATTGAAGGTTTTTGGCGTTTTTTAAAGTTCAATCTTAGGCCACCAATCTGATTTTAAAAAATCAGTGATATTTATTGTATTATTTTATTTTTATTCAAAGGTTGTCAGGAAGTGTCCCTATTTTTAATGTAAATCGATCAACGGGCCCTGGATTTCTTACGTTCAATGCAACCGAGGATCTTGAAGTGAGTAATTTTTTCTTTCGTGTGATTTTTTTGATAAAAATGCATTTACAGCGCAAATCAAGTTTCAGAAAATTTAATCATTACACATAATTCGAAAACACATCAAAGAAATATATCTGCTAGAAAAAATCTTCATGAAAAAAATAGCACATCCAACGGGAACTGCGGAACCGCGGTCACTGGATTAGTGATAATATGCTCTACAGAATTAATCTATGTGCATCAGTAGTAGCTTTTACATTTTTGAAGCGCTTCATAAAATGCGTTAATCTTGGCAGCACAGAACAGAAAATAAATAGAATACCAATAGGCTATATTCAATACGCCGCATGGTGAAGCAGGCTTTTGAATGTGTGAGTGTCCTACGAAAATGAAGCACGCATTATGCACGTGCAATAGTGTGTGTAATACACCAACATTAAAGGAGCGTAAATGCATAAACCGAGAGCAGTTTTTAGTATTCGACGTTAAACGTATTCTAGACACGTGTGTAAGTTTAACCCGGGTTCATCCTTACTCGAGTCGGTTACCTGCTATCGCCTTACCCGTTGTGTATTTCAGTTCCCATTATTTCTGAGTTCCCTGTTTGGCAGTCAAAACAGGCAGGTGTTTTCAAATTATGCATGTTCAACAAAGAATGTTACATTCTCAAATTTTGTAAGTTATTCATTGAATAATTGCTTATTTAATCATTAAATGTAACGTTATTGCACACATTTTAAACGCTTTGGCAGAAACAAAATTAACAGTAGGTTCGTGGTAGGGCGGTAACGTTTGTTACCGACGAAATTAAAATTAAAATACTAATTAAATTTAAAAATATGTACTACACTGTTTTAAAATATCGACTGCTTATCTGCGAACCGGTTAAGGGCGGACATGCTCGGCGTAGGTCAAAATGGAGCTTTTATTGCATTTTCAAAGCATGATCCTTGACATTCCTTAAACGTTGTAGGTAATCTATACATATAATTTTGAAGCCTTATTATCCTTTATATTTATTTTAAACATTTAATGACTGCATAAAGTATTTTTATTACATAAAATAGTATTCTTTTAAACCTCTCGCACTAATGTTTTAGAATATAGTCTTATTTCAGTACATGCATGTGCAGTGGTGTTAAGATTTTTCGCATTTATTAATTTTTAAACGCATTTATAAAACCATTAGTATAATTTATGTCGACATTATTATAGTGAAATATTTACGATAAAAAAATATATTGATAATTTCTGTGATCCGAAATTTGACAAGAATTAGGCATTTTATTATTCAAAAAATCGGCAAGATTAACACATTTGAAGATAATTCTAAAGATACTAATTATAAGCTATGTCTTTGACCATTCAAGTGTGATAAACATCCTACGAATAATGATTGCTTTATAATAGAGTTATTGACCTAATAATAAGGTAGTGTTTTTTTGAAATACGCCATTTCTTTTGTCATTCCCCAATGGTTAAGCTACAACATACGGCCGTAGTCATGTAATAAGAATACTTTATGCAGTCATCAATTGTTTAAAATAAATATAACGGATAATAAGGCTTCAAAATTATATACATAGATTATCTACAACGTTTAAGGAATGTCCAGGATCATGCTTTGAAAATGCAATAATGGCTCCATTTTGACCTACGCTGAGCATGTCCCCCCTTAACTCAATTTGTGCAAATTATTCAGGAAAGAGAAAAAACATAACAATTTAACTATCGAGCGGAATTTAGCGATTCTAAAAATACACTTGGATTTTTTGTACATATAAGCTGCGCTATGAATAATTAATACTATATTTTACCCCCCTTATTCCTTTTTAATAATATATAAAGAAATTTTCTATAAAGAGCGGAGTTGTTCCATTTACGAAATTGGAAATCTGGCACCTGCAGTTGACTGTTTCATGTGAAGAACTATATAAAGCATTTATTTATAGATTTAGGAGTTTCAAATATTGTATGTGCATAGAAAACATGTTTTATAACAAAATGCCATCAAAATTTAATTTTTGGTCAAAGATGCAGTTAGCTGGGTTGCTGATTAAGCAATCGACTTGTCGTTTTATTCTATTACCTAATCGGTTTCAAGTTGTAGGTTGTAGGTTTTGCGAATACCCGCGGAACCCCGTAGGTAATCGCCGCTCTAGCGTCTTAACAATTCTGATCATATGCGATACGGTTAACTATGTCCTAAGCCAGGGGTCAGCAGAAGCGGCTTTTTGCATAGACGTTTGCGGCTCTTCAGACATAAACTCCAATTTCACCTCATCTTAAGCAGCCTTATAACTAGGGCCCGGATTTGTATGCAACAGAAAACATGCACGTATGCACTTAAAATCAATAAAATATGCACTAACACCGAAGAAATATGCAGTTAAAAATTGTCATTTTTTGTGGGAAAAAATTGTAAATACCCACTTTACCCAATATTACTGACAAAAAATCGAATAACTAGTTAATAATTTTTCAACATAATTCGATATCAGAACAAAAAACACAAACAAAGAATATAAAGTTAATCAATTACAATTTTCAAAATAGTTTTTTCACAAGTACTACAAATAATTGAATAATAAATGCAATGTAAACCAAACATAACTTAAAACAAAAACGACACACTTAACTATTCCTAAATACTATTTTCTGTTTTTTGCCCGAAAAAAAATTACATAATTTTTTTCAATATTATGCTCTGGCATTAAATTTTTCCGCATAGGTATCTGTCAGTATTTTTTTTATATGCGGAAAACTACCACTCAACGTCCACTTGGGCAAACTTTAAATAATAGTGCCCGAGTTGACTTCACTTTTTTCACTGATAAATCCACAGCTCGGAGATGGCATTAAAATGCAAGTGCATCTAAACTATCTTCCTTCCTAACTTAGTTATATTTCGATAAAATAATTTAAAAAAACTAAAATTATAAATTCAACAGATCTAAAATATGCATTTATGTATGAAATATGCACTAATGTCTCAAATATGCTCTAACGCAATGATACTCTTTTTTTCTTAGGGTCAAATACATATATTTGTAAAGTAACGCGGGCCGCATCACTACTGGTGTGATGAAAAAAATCATGAAACCCCCCTTTTTTACAAAACATTTTTGAGATTTTAAAAATTATGCGTGTTTTTTAAATTAACCGTGTGCAATAGCAACACTCCTATACCAGATCTGATGTGGACCATAATGACAATCCTCTTCGGGTGTCACTATCTGTGCGTCAACGTCGAAACGAATCTCAAGATATACGAAATTCCTGATAATTAATGTGTTTCGGGCTGCACATAAAAGCTTAAAGAGCCACATGCGGCCCGCGGGCCGCAGGTTGAGTATCGCTGCAGTCTAACTTCTCAAATATGCATTTATATGCACAATCAATTTTATTTTCGGATTCTGTGTCTTTCAAAACTGTGCAACTCTCATAACTGTGCATACACCCTAACAAAACATGCACTAGCATATAAATCCGGACCCTACTTATAACTTATGAGTTTATGAGATAGAGAAAAATGAAGAACAGTTTTTATGAACGTTTTCACCAGTTCAGAGCAAATAAGACTAAACTAGCTTTTATCGTACACCCTCTCAAAATAAATGTCAATGATTCACTCCAGATGGCCCAGATGCAGTTATAGATTTAAAAAGCAAGGAACTGTTGATGAACAAATTCATAGATCTGACCAACCGCTTGGAAGAAATGGAAAGTGAGAAATCCAATTTGACTTCTCAGCACAAGTGGACAGCTATAATAAAACAACTGCCTAAAATAGAAACAATAATATTGGATACATGGAATAGTTTGCCTTAAACATATGGCGTGTTAAGAAAACTAGGTTTTGGTATTCTCACAATATTCGGCTCTACATAATAAATATATGCGAACAAACATTCTTATCTATGAACTAAATAAAAAATGCACTTAGAAGCAGAATAACGGATGAAAATTTACAATCATGTATTCAATTAAAAATAAGTAGCTATTTGCCAGATATAGTAAAGCTATCAAAAGCATGGACGCCGTTCTAATTATTTTTTTATTAAAAAATCTTGAGCTTTCCGCCCCCCCCCCCCCCCCCTAAAAATCATATCCATATACTAAAATATGTATTTTACATATATGCGGCTCCATGGTTCCTTTGTTATCCTGTTTCCTCGACAATTTGGCTCTTCTCACTTGACAAACTGCCGAACCCTGTCCTAAGCTAATATTTTTCTTTTTTAATTCCAGTGTGAAAATCTTTATCTTTGATAACGGCTTATTTGTTGTAAGGGATTATCCACTATTTTTTTGTATTATTCGATTACCTACAGATATATTTTTTTAAATACAATAAATATTATATTTTTGGTTTGCTTGCATTATTTTATCTCTATGCGTTGGCTTCATTATCATATGCTAGCCTGGTAATTCCAAACAATACTTGCGGTAATTTGCGGTTTTTAATACATTGTTTTCATTTTTACTGCCAAAAATGTGTAAATGGTTGACTGTCTTTAAACAATGATTTCTTCTTATTCTGTGCCTAAAACAATTTCCAACAGCGTCGTTTGCTTACATAATATGAATTGTACGTTTGCAGTACAGAGCAGTGCCGAGGGGTGGAGATATTCTGTTAAGGCTATGGACCAGAAGACGCGAGTTGACGTGCGCGTTCCAGGTACATGTGACCTCATTGAGCCGTTCACATGTAATCGCCGCGTGTCACTTCTCGCGCTTGAGGTACGGGTGACCTCATTTAACTGTCCACATGCACTCGCGGCAAATCCCGGCGAGACACGTGTCATCTGGACAAGCTTTAAGATTCGACATAAATAGCGCATACTAAACTTTATCAGTCATACGTATTTCTTTTTAATTGAACTAATAATACAAATTGCAGATGGTGCTACTTACTTTTAAAAAATCAATTAAAACCTGCCTAAACTAAACCATAATCGATAAAAAATATTCTTTTTATATATCTAAAATTATGTATGGTTTAGTCATTAGTGACATAATTTTAGATATTTTATAGATAAACAAATATTTTTTGACTATGGCTTGGATTAGGCAGGATTTAATTGAATTTTAATAACCAACAAAGACTATACTCATTGTAGTCTTACTTCATTGAAAACAAATACTAATGAGTTTAAATTCAATTTCCATCAAGTACCTTCGGTTGATAGTATTAATATGAAAACAAATACGTATGACTGACAAAGTTTAGTGTTAACTTTTTATGTCGGATCTTAACACCCTACCCCCACCCTTCGCCACTGGTTTATAGTGAGTGAGTGACAAAGAGATAATCTCTATTAAGCCTCATAATATTGAGATCAAAAAATAACGCGTTGTCCGTAGAGAATTTCACTGTGTAGAAAGTTGTATGGAATTTTGAGAAGACTCTTTGAAGAAAGAAGCATTTGGAGGTCAGGGTATAATGAGGTAAAATAACACACTTTATGGTGGCGAAAAGATCACGTGGCATATGACAATGCAGAGACTGCGCGAGATCGGCCACGTGCATTGAATACCCGAAGATATACCGGCGAGGCGGGCCTGGACTGCCGAAATTGAGATGGCTGGACTGCGCCACAGGAGATTTAAAAATTTCGGTCAAAGCAACTGGAGAGTATCGGCGCTGGATCGGCCAGGATGGAGGAAGTTTTTTAAGGAGGCCAAGGCGTGTAGTACCTATCATAAATGATGATGATGATGATCTGATCGATCCGTCACATCTTGTGGGGGCCATGACCATCATAGTTAATTTGTGATTCTAGCGAGTAAATTTTAACTCAATGTAATTATTTAGGTATATATACACGGGGGGGAAGCAGTCCCGTTTGCAAAGACAGACGACCTCAGATTCGAAGTGTCGGACCACACGGACCTTTACTTCAGTGTAAGTATTTTTTCTTTGCATGATCTACCTGATAATGAAATTGTATACGGAGCCTCCGTTTCTAAATAAATGCTAATTCGGAACCCTTCATCTGGAGACTCGTAGATTAGGTTGGCCCAGGCACCAGTGGTGGCCTAGTATTACGAGATGGCTCTACAAAAAATCAGACATCGGGTGGCTGGCTTTGTCTCAGATCAGCGCTATATTGAGATACAAAGCCTGAAGCTATATTTTTGCACAAGCATATTTCTCGAACGAAAACAATAGTGAACACGTCACTAAAGGTACTGTATATAACAGGGTTTACGTGTGCGTGCCAAATTTTGCCAAATAATATTTTCCGACTGTCTGACGTGCCAAGCAGTTTTTCATGGCGAAAATTTTTTTATTCAATTTTCTAAAAAAAACAGTTTTTAAGAATTCTATTAAAATAGCTTAAAAATTATAATTGAGTTCTTGATATTCTATCTTTCATCGTATTTTAGCCGAAGGCGTATCTTTTATTCATTGAATACTTTGTTCCTTGTTGTCAAAATTCTCAAAGAGATCGTGGAAGCATTTAAATCACTCTTCTTTCATATTATATTCTCCGTCACTGAACGGTTTTCCATTTTTGTTTGAGGCAAAATAACAAGCAGTAATTATATTTGAATGACTGCCGATAATTAATCTCATAATGTCTGTTTTTTTTTTAATTTTTTATATATATTAAACTCCGAAGTCTTAATTGAGTCTTATTTAGCTTTACTTTTTAACATATACTATTAATACATATTATTACAATAATTACTCATACATTTATTACAATACAAATATACAGGAGAGGGAAAAAAAAGAAAAAGAACAAAAACAGTTTAAACTTGTAGGCCACACTCACTCAGAAACATTTGGACACACTGGAATGGAACGCCTTGATATTCGGCCGAGCCAAAAATATCTAGAGATCCAGTGGCAATTGGTACTTTTGTTTACTTAAATCTTTAAGAAGCCGCTGTCTCTGGGTATCATACAGAGAACATTGCCAAACAACGTGGTTAACATTTTCAGTCTCACTTCCGCACCGGCACCCAGGTTCATTTATTATACCCAAGCGAGCCAGGGATAAGGCAAGATTATAATGGTCCGCTCTGCAGCGATTGATTGTGACGATTGTTTCCTTATTTAGCATTTTATTGGTATACCATGGCTTGGTTTCAGAATTGTAATAACTTAGAAAGTACTTTTTCCCTTTTGTTAGACCTTGTTCTTTTAATAAATTATCTGTTTCAGTTTTGGCTATTTTTTGAATGTTTCAAAAAAGTCTGTATACGGTATGGGGAGTTTATCAATGCTCCTCTCAAGAGTTGCTGTTTTTGCAAGGCTATCTGCGTTCTCGTTCCCCAGAATTCCAATGTGTGAATGAATCCAGTAGAATGTAATTGTGCTGTTATTTGAAGTTGTTTGTATAAATTTGTTAAACCTTTTTTTAATCTCAGATATATATAAATTGGTTTTTATGCCCAATTTTGGAAAAAATAGACATTGGAGAGCACTGAGTGAGTCCGTAAAAATGATTATATTTTTGTTGACGTGTTTGAGCGCTATGTCAAGTGCATCGTTCAAAGCGATACATTCCGCAGTAAATACAGATGCATTTTGATTAATGCTTCTTTTTATTTGAATATCCAATTCCGGACAAATGCATGCAGTTTCAACTGAAGGGGAATCTTGAACTATACTGCCATCTGTATAAATTGCACACAGACCACCCCGAGAAATGATATTGTTTATTTCGAAATTTGGATTATTGGAACTTTTAAGACTGTTGCCTAGCTTGGTAATGATGTCAATCGAAGTAAATGTTGTTTTGTATTCATGGCAGTACGGTGTATAGTTATTTAGAATATTTATCTGCTCACTAATATCCATTATAATTTCGATACAACAGCGTAAGACCCTTTTTATTTTTCTTTTGTCCTTTTTCTTTTTAAATATATTATAACTATTGCGAATTTTATCATACGTTTGTGAACCGCTATTTGATAGTGTTTTACTCAAGTGGCAATTACACAGAAATTTTGTACGCTCTAAAATCAGAGTTAGCTTTGACTCCGCAAGCAAAATATTTTTTGGCGTACTTATGCGATATCCTAGTGCAGCTCTCACTGCTGTATATTGTATTCCTTCTATTTTGTTAATCAGATCTTTACGAGCAGGAAAGTACACAAAGCTAGCATAGTCAATTACGGAGCGAACGAAGCTCTAGTACAATAATATCAATGTTTCCGGGTTGGAGCCCCACCCAGTGCCACACAAGAATTTGATTATATTTAGTGCACGATTGCATTTCTTTTGAATTTGGTTAATTTGAGGAATAAAAGTCATGTTATGATCAAAAATAACGCCTAGAAAGCGGACGGTCTCAGAAGATTTGATTGTGCAGTTATCAATTTTGATACCAATTTTTCCAGGCTCAATGTTTTTTTTTTTACTGAAGTGAATCAATACCGTTTTTTGCGGAGAAAGTTCCAAGTTCTTTTTTAATTATATTGACCGAGTTTTCTATAGTGTCTCGACCTAATTCGACAGGTATGATACTTGTATAAATTCCAATATCATCTGCAAATTGCGAAATTTCTACACATTTCGGTATATTCTCTGTGATCCCAGATACATATTTTGCATACAGGAGCGGGCTAAGCACCCCTCCTTGAGGTACTCCTTTGTAAACAATTCTGTAATCTTCTCCAAATACATCAGCATGGATATATCTTTCGTGAGAACTAAATTTAATGAATTTGATTATTTTTTCTGAACAACCAATCGAAGCTAATTTTGTCAGTAATATATCGCTATTTACATTATCAAAAGCACCACATACGTCTAGAAACGCGGCTAGTACATCATTTTGGTTTAACATAGCTTCATCTACGTGAAGTGTTAAATTAAGTAAGTTATCGATACATGATTTACCTTTTCTGAATCCTGTTTGGCTATTAGGTAATATATTATGATATTCCACCCACCATTGCAGCCTGTATTTTATAAGGGTTTCAAACAGTTTGCTTAGGCAGGAACATAACGATATTGGTCGCACGCTTTTGCCATCTGTTTTGTTGATAAAGTGAACAAATGATTCTTTCCATTTGGATGGATAGTCATTAGAATTGAACATTTCATTAAATATATCTAATAGAATTAGTTTGTATTTAACGGGGATTTTTTGTAGTATATCGTAATATATGCCGTCCATACCAGGGGCTGACTTTGGATTGGTTGAGTTTAGAGCTGTGTTAAATTCAATGAGGTTAAAAGTGCAATCAAAAAAAATATTTTCACCGCATATCGGCTCCCAATTTGGGTCAGTGGGAGCCCAAGGTGGACATATCTTATTTAAAGCGATTTTGATTTTTTCTTCGGTTTGTAAATTTCTGTCACATGAGTAGGGCTAACTTTAATCCAATTGTTTTTAAAAATTTTGCATTTATTCCAAACGAATCCAGAGTCAGTCCTGTGATCAATGCTAGAAGCAAAATTTTAAAATTCATCCTTTTCTTGGATTTAAATGTTTTTATTGCTGTCGAACAAGTTTTTTTATAGTTAATTAAATCCTGTAATTCCAGAGTGTGTCCCCATTTTTTATATGCAGATTTTCTTAACCACAGAACAGATAATATATAGAATACCGATAGGCAATATTCAATACGCCGTATGGTGAAGCAGGCTTTTGAATGTGTGAGTGTCCTACGAAAATGAAGCACGCATTATGCACGTGCAATAGTGTGTGTAATACACCAACATTAAATGAGCGTAAATACATAAACCGAGAGCAGTTTTTAGTATTCGACGTAACACGTATTCTTAACACGTGTGTAAGTTTAACCCGGATTCTTCCTTACTCAAGTCGGTTACCTGCTATCGCCTTACCCGTTGTGTATTTCAGTTCCCATTATTTCTGAGTTCCCTGTTCTTAACCTCTTAATTTTATAACACTCGGCATCCCACCAGGATGCTGGATTGCTGTATTTATTCGATTTAGATTTTTTTTGAGGGAGTGCTAGTTTTTATAGATTCAGATAAGATATTTATAAATGAGTCGTATTTTTGGCTTGCAGTCATCTGCTTATAGCTATCTGAAATAAATTCAGGATACGAATTTTCTAAAATATGTGTGACTTGAGGCCAGTCAGTTTTAAGTGACTTGAGTTTGAATGTTTTTTTTTTTGTAGTAGTATTTTTCTATATTTACGTTAATTGATATAGGGAAGTGATCTGAGCCTAATGTCTCATTACTAACCTGAACATCTATTTTGTCAGCTAGGTACATTTAATGTAGAGAGAACAAGATCAATATTATTTTTTTTGTTTCTATGCAGATCTATCCGTGTATGTGAATTGATGTTATGAATCATCAAATCATGTTGTGTAATACTGTCAAGAAATCTTACCCCGCTTGAGTTTGTTTCAGTGCAGTTCCATATACTGTTATGGGCGTTAAAATCACCCATTAATAAACAGTGATTATTTTTGTTCACATTTTCAACAATTGTGTTCCATTGCACCTGAGAGAGTGTAAGACCTGGATTTCTATAGCATATTATGATATCCAAAGTTGGATTAATATTATTGATTTTAATGCCACATATTTCTACCGAAATATCATGCGATTTAATATTTTTAATTTCAGCAAAGGCAATATTTTTCCGAACCAAAATTACGATCCCTCCTCCTTTAGAGTGAGTTCTATCTCTTCTATATGTCACTAAACCTGGAATATTGTAAGGCGATGATGGGTGGAGCCATGATTCAACAGACACAAATATATCGATGTTGCGCAGAATGTTTTGCATCTCGTACTTGCGCCTCATCAAGCTTCTCGCGTTCCAAAACAGGATTCTGAGAGTTGTTATTATAGTTTGGTCCATGATAGTAATATTATAGAGTTTAAACAACTTGATCCACTATGGAGCTTAAGTCTTCGCTTGAAGTTGTGAAGTGTTGGTTTAGTAATCGTTTTTTTATTCTAGTTATCCGGCTTTTTAGGCTCCGTTCTTTTAGGTGCCCATATATTTCCGTGAACATTCTTTCAAGGGCAGGGATGTCTGGCGTGAAATCGTTGGCAATTTCCGCAATATTTTTATTTCCGTGTGTCTTTTGCAGGAAATCCAGTAGCGTTTCATATGTTAATGGAAAATGTTGGAGATTTTTTAGGATATGTTCCTTTGCTGGTAACATTTGCTCGACTAATTCACTGTTAGTCGTGGCTTGTATATTTGTAGAAGGCTGTGCTCAGCTGCATTTTGAGATCAGTCGCTGCACTGCCACGTTGTTCATAATATAATAGTTGAATAGTTTTAAAAATATAACCCTGCAACTTGACGGGTCGTTTTTGTATAAATATGAAACCGTGGATGGAGGGTTCGAACTCCTGGTTGGTCAAAAAATGCATGTTGTTTTGTTGAGTTGATTCAACGAGTTATGGGACTAACAACTTTTCGTAGTAAAAAAAACTGTCCATCATCTCTCATATGCTTCGCTTAACCCCGATCACACATTGCAAATCACCTCGACTGGGATATGGTCGTAAATCAAAACTACTGGCAACGTTGTTAACTCTCCTACCACAGGCAAGACCATGCCGGGACAGTGACGCCGGCTAGCTAAAATTAATGAAAAACGAGGTGCTGTACATGCCCCGAAGTATTATTTTGCTTTCTACCTGCGGTCATTGTTGGGTGAAATTTTTTAATGCGACAAACAGATGTTAATATCTAGCAAAAAATGTCGATTTTGATCGTCTGGAAGTGATAAGTGGCCCCAGTCAACGTGGGACTACGCTTCTTGATTTTGATCGTCTGGAATCAAGAAGCAGGTGAAATTTCTTTCACCCGGACACACCCTGAGATCCAAACACCGGAATAGGAAACGGCGAGGAAAAAACATCCAGAGGCTTGCCTCTGGTGGCGCTCAACAAACTATAATAAAAAAGCAGTAGAAAGAGGATGCTGCCAAAGCCAAGCCAGTGAAGAAAAGAGCAGAAACACCCGGATTGCGAAGTCATGGCTCCCGATGTACTCCCGACCAACTGCATCCGCCAGCGAACTTGGCTCACGGACGAGTGTATCGGGCAAGACCCTGGCTCCAACGAGGGAAAACGGCGTCAAATGCCCTGCATCATCAGCCGCTTGAGCCCTCTTCGTCAACAGCAGCGTGTCTGTGAGCCTTGCAATCAGCCCTGGCCCAGATGCACCAGGATGAAGAGAGCTACAAAGCGGCCTTCTTCAGCTGAGCAAAGCAGCCTCCATCAGCGGAAAGCAGCCAAGCAGCATCCTCAGCCATTAGCATCATAGATTAGTTAGTTTTAAGTGTTTGGAAGCGATGCATAATAAGTTATTTCAGTGCTCGAAGTGGAAAATTTTACAACCCGGAGCGGTTGTATGAGGCAGAATGGCGTTCCGGTTCATTTCGGGTCCTGATATATTTTTAAAATTATTTTTATAAACTTTAAAGCCATTTTAAGTATTAAATTAAGTTTTCTGCATATTATATTAGTATAATATCAGTGCAGTGCGTGTAATTCGATAGCCACGGCAGGGCAAGCGAGCAAAAAGGGGAACGAGTAATGCGCCGGTATGCATTTTCGTGAGGGATCGACTGATTTTCGGACGGTCGCTGTTGGGAAGGCTGGGTGCGACGTCCTCTCTCAGCATCCGCCCGTACGGTAGACATGGGGAGCCGCGAACCACTACGCCCACAAAGCGGCGTAGTGCTGCATCCGAAACTCTCCGGTTGCCGACGGTCCGAGGGTGTTGAGAGGGCTGGGCGCGACGCCCTCCTCTCTCAGCAGCTTTACGGTGGGCCCGGGAACCGCGAACCACTATGCTACAGTGCTGCATCCGAGTCTCTCCAGCCGCCGACGTACCGGAAGGGCTTCGATCCTTCAACGTCTAGAGACGCAACCACCCCTTATCAAGCCGCCGCACTGTCCAGTTACACACGCTATCGTAATCAGCCCTTAGTTGGCCCGATCCCCATTCGGGCCTTTCCGGAGAGGTGCGCTTGTGACACCACCGTATGGTCCCCATTTGGGGATGTCTTTGTGTATCTGGAGACGCCCGAAATGGTATCAAAGCCAACAAATAATAAAGCGCTGATTACGAAAATAAATAATAATAAAAGAGCCCAGCCGGCAATGCCGTAAATTTTATTAACCGTTGGAGATTTGCAACGTCGCTTTCTTTTTGACGACGGTTTCGTTGAAAAAAATCACAAGATGGCGCGCAGATCGCGACAAACAGAAAAATCGCGAGCACGCCGATTTCGTACGGAAAAAATAAATTATTCAAAATGTAACCATATAGATTAGTTAGTTTTAATATAAACTTAAATAAACTCGCCGTTTTCCATCACAATTCCGGTGTCTTAATTATCCACCTTCATCCCAAATACAGACGATAAAAAAAGAAAACAAACCACAAAGTGACAGTTGAGAAATTCTCTTACCAAAATGGAGGGAAGTGATACTACGTGCAGCAATATATTAAGTTACATTATGTTTTGTGAACGACAACCAAATCATATCGACCTATTCGACGTATTGCAGTCGAGACTAGTTTGTATGTGCGACCGGGCTAAGACTCTCAAACCGATCATCTACTTTGATCACTCCAAGATCGTGAAATTTCATTTTGTCATTTTGTATCGTTCCCCGGAGTCGTTTGTCAAAGACCAAGCCATGCATTGACGCCGAACACTCCTCGGATTTGCCTGTCGAATAAGTGAATGACTTTTAATACCTACTTCGGTAACATGGTCCCAATGATGGTAGCCTTTCCAGTGAGCTAGGCGTCCGCATGGCATGGCTTGGCTGCGTTCACTGAACCCTTGTATGGAGTGGCATCAGACGAATCTGAGATCCGGTATGTGAGCTGTATGGCAGAATTAATGTACCTAATATATGCGGAAAATTTAGCTGAACCAAGGAAAGTATGTGCTCGCCCTTTGCTCTGAAGCTGAAACGTGACACTAAGCCGGCTCTCACATCAAAACTCGTCCGCCTATAACATGTCGAATACGTCGATGTGACGTCATCGTTATTCACAAAACACACGTTGAGAAATTGAGCTCTGCAGATTGGTCGAATACGACTGTTTCGTTTGAAAAAAAACCCCTTTGTTGACAAGTTGCATGGTTATCGGGCTCCGAGTCGAAGACGCCGGGTCGCATATAAACACCCACGAATTGGTCATTCCTATACCGGCTCACTGATCGCCACATTCAAATATCTATACGTTTCGAAGGCTACGCGCGACTGTCGCTAGGTAGATGTCTTCACAAGCAACACTGGATCGCCGTTCTCGGAAGGTTTGATTTATGGCTGTGCGGCATACGGACGAGTTTAGGTGCGAGAGCCGACTAAGTAGTAAGTATGTTGGGATATCTCTATGATCAACTGTTTATTCCTGTTTTATCTTCACAGATTATCGAAATATCCAATGATCAACAAGTGGCAGGTTTGGACTTGGATCTTAGGAAATGTAGATTACCCTACGAAGTGACTCCGGGCGATCTTGGAAAATCTTATCCGGTAAATATCAATTCACAATAAAAAGTGTTGATTATGAAGGCCCAAGGTACCGTATAAAAGTCGTAAATTAATAATGTTGATTATATTACGGATATATCGCACCGTGAGTGTAAAACCAAGACATGTGCAAATTTTAAAATTTCGAGATTAAATGCGAAACAACTGCAAAAGTTGTGAACTTGATAATGTAAAAGTGAAGTAACTGAAAGTACATGCAATATAATGTAAATGAAAACCAAATATTATGGTTTTTTTTAGAAACTCTATTTGTCCCAACAAAACGAAGATGTCTTCAGATCCTAATATCTCCAAAATATGTCTTTTACACATGTCTTGGTTTTACACTCACGGTGCGATATGCTTGATCAATTTGTATACATTGTAGGCAGGGAAAATTGTTGGATCTCCACGAAATTTAGCGAAATTTTCCTGTATCCAGGGATAGTCGCTATTTGGTCAATTGAAAAAAAATTTGCCCAAAAGGTAATTTGTACGAATTTTAAAATTACGTAACATTTATTTGAGATGCAAAATGTATTTAAAAATAATGATGTGTTACTGTGTTACAGAATAAAATAGGAAAAGGACATCAATAATTCTAAACGAATATTTGATTATAATTGAGTTTGGTACATAATTACTTATGTACAATATATACATTTTGAGCGCTTCTTGTACTTACTCATATTTTAATATAATTTGTATATGTATTATACAGACAAAATACATAACAATAAATTTTACATACCTACCTATATTAAAAATTCGTACAAAGAGTTGATCAATGAAAATTCCATTCGGCCTTTTGTAAATCTACCTAATGGTATCCGTCAAATTTCTTTCGGGCAAATTGAGCACTACATATCATAAAAAAAAAAAAAAATCGTGTCACTGATTAATTATATTTTCAGGTATACAGCTATTCCACGTGTGTTATCACGTGTGAAACTGAATTCATGTTTGAGAAGTGCAAATGTGTCAGCCACCTAAGGGACATCATATGTAAGTATGTAAAGAAGATTTTTATAATAATAAAATGCAAAATAAAAACATTTTTTTATTGTTTTCTAATATTAAAAAAATGAATATTGCTGCCAAGTTCAAACAATTCCATGTGCCGATAGAATTCCGACAGGAATGATTACAATTCCTCTGATTACATGCAAACTGTTCGTGTCCGCTTCGCAGTATCACAGTTCACCGTAACCAGTTGTACCGCAAACAGATGGCCGTATATCATTACGATCAACAATTTACGTATTGTGCGTGGAGCATTAAACGAGAACCTACTTGATAAACTACTTTTGAATCATTCAAAATTCTATCGAAGTATATACGATAAGATTATATTTCCTTTGCTTGTCTACCAATTTTCTTCTATCTTTCCCTTGTATTCCGGTTGTTTTTATTATCAATACTATACGGCCATCTGTTTTGTATGCAACAACTCGAGATAAACTGTGTATGTACCATTTCCAGATACTGTATCCTCTTCCAGACGTGCAATCCCCACGTCCAGATAATCTGGACTTTGATCATATGAATCAACATCTGACCTGCGGTTAAAACCACTGGTGGGATGCTCAACTTCCACACACGTCCTGTCGCGTAGTAAGACATATTGGGCCCTTTCCAAAAATCATTCAAGGGACATGGCCCATTATAGTCAGGCCGTGACACGAAACTATTTGATGATAGTTTTAGTTATTGCTCATACCTACTTCGAATGTAAAATGGTAAAATGTTTGTAGAAAATTATGTGTGTTGCATATTGCAGTAAATGATAATAATTTTAACGAAATATACAATCGAAAATCCTAGTTATTTTGCACACATGACGAAACCGCAATCTATTCGAAGATAATAAATAACTAGAACTACCATCGTAATTCGCAATACAGTGTCACGGCCTGAATATTTTTTGCTTTGGTTTACAAGTTTACACATAAGATAATATCTTCTTCTTCTTCTTCCACGGCGCTACATCCCGGGGTGGGATTTGGCCTCCTCCACAAACGCTCTCCACTCACTCCGGTCTCTCGCCACACTTCTCCAGTTACCGGGTCTTCCTATATGAACCCAGTCCACTTCTACGGCATCAGCCCATCTCCTTCTTGGACGGCCTCTGGGTCTCTTCCGTTGGGCTAGCCACTTCGTCATGATCCTTGGCGCTCTAACTTCAGGCATTCTCTCCACATGTCCCGCCCATCGTAGTCTTTGGGACTTACAGTATCTTATGATTTTTTGCTGTTCAATCAGCTCTTCCAACTCGTGTATTCTGTAGTTCCCATTTTCCAACGTGGGTCCAAAGATTTTTCAGAGTATTTTGCGCTCGAAGACAGCTAAAAGTCTCACAGCCATACGTGACCACTGGCCTTATAATTGTTTATGACATATGATAATATATGCCACAAATTATTTTCACATATAAATAGAATATACGTATTATTATGTCATATATACGAATCTATTGATGGTGTTTACACGTGGTCAAAAAACTAAATCAATGTATGCAGTCATATACCTTACACACAGAACAGATTAATAAATATAATTCAGATAAGCTATATCTCAATACACTACATTTTGAAGCAGGGTTTTGAATGTGTGAGTGCTCTACGAAAATTAAACAAACATTATCGACATGAAATTAGTGTGTGTTGCAACCTTCAAATACACCAATATTGAATGAGCGTCAGTGCATAAACCGAGAGCAGTTGTCAGAACGAAGAACAAGCTTAGATTAACGTATTATTGACACGTGTTTAAGTTTATCCCATATTCTTCCACGCTCGAGATCGGTTTCCTGTTACTTCACACCCGTTAAGTATTTCAGATCCCATTAATTCTGTATTCTCTGACCTTACATAGCAGTTTATGGTATATGTCAGCCATTAATATGGTATCCAGCATGTTTTTAGTATGTGTTAGTGTGTTATGACAACATAACGGCGTTTTCAAGACACTATAGCGGAATATACATAATTTGAAAACATCTCATGCATATACACACTAGAAAAAATCATTTTGAAAAAAAATACGATACCCAACGGGACTTGAACCTGTATATACTGGATTCGAGCCAGTCAGCTTTACCAATTAAACTACGGGCTCCTTAGATAATTACGACGATTTTAACTAGTAGTTGTTACATGAAATGTTTATCGAATTGCGTTTTAAGGTTATAGGTATCAATTAATTCCTTAATTACCTACTAACCGACCACGGATTACTCCATTATTTAATTTTTATAACGTAATATATATTTTAAACTTGCTAATAATTTTAATAAACCATTTCTTTTATTCAAGGAATAAGACACAAGATTCTATATACTGAATAAACATAATTTGAAGACATCTCATGCATATACAAACTAGAAAAAATCGTTTCGTCAAAAAATATAACACCCGACGGGGTTGAACCTGTACCTGCTGGATTCAGTGCCATGTCTGCTTTTTTAACGGCCCTCCCCCATTGTTTCTAAAAATAATTTTAATATTTTACTCTCCGAGTTGCCAGACTTCGTCCGTCGATCACCATGCAAATTCGATTTGACATTTAATACGCGATCATTCGGACCGAAAAAAAATCTGTAATTGTTTTAAACATTTTCATTGATTAATTTGTTAAGTTTACACATTAGAAAATGAGAGATTTATCAATTATTTTTTTATTTGTATTTATGAAATTCATAAAAAAACCTAAAACTTGTGTTGTTTTGGCTACTATATTATTTTATGCACGTCTACATATAAATAACACAAAATTATAGGATTATCGGAAGACATTACGATAATCGCAACTTTTGAATTTTTGGCAGCTCGACTTTTTTATTCGTTCGTTGATCAGTAGCAGAGCATAGACAAATCGGACGATTTATTGTCCTCGGACTTTTGGCTCGCCATTTGTCACTAATAACAAAATGTTTGATTTTTTCTTTCAGATAAAGACGTATTTTGCAACTACAGCGGTCTAGCATGCCTTTATGAAATTTGTAAGTAACCGTCAGTGGCGTAACCAGGAATTTTTGAAGGGGGTTGTTTGGGCTCGACGACTTTTGCTACTAGCTAATTCTAATTGGTGTAATTGTCAACTAATTAAGTTTCCATGACTTAAGTATTATCAATTAGGGATATTCGATTCATGCAAACATATTATCATATCTTGAATATCGAATAGCAATAGAGCTAGAGCTAAAGTGCACTCAATAATTATAGCAGTATCAAATCGGGAGACAATTTTCGTAATGCTATTAAAAATAAACACCAAATATTTATTCATAAACTTCTTAAAAAAATATGATATTGGTAATCACTGTAAAAAAAATATATTCACTATTGAAATTAACGAAATAGTATTTATTTGAATGAATTATGGATTCTCCATTGTACATAATTCCCATAAAATATTGTTGTGTATCTAGATAGGTACCTACGATTAGTCATAAAATAAACTACAATCTTGTTTCTGCGCATCTATTCTATACACAATGCTGCTATCGGCAGCTATCGTGGGTAGTGTGTCTAAGCAGATGAAATGGCAATGGGCTGGAAGAACTTGAGGCCGAGAAGAGTAGAGACCTTCATCCAGTAATTTTAGTAAAAAAAAAACAATATTTATGAAATTAATAATATCTATGACATCGCAAAATAATAATAATTGTGACCTGAGACGTCAGTAAAATAACAGGATTTTGGAGAATAATAATGCAATTATTGGCAATTTTGCAGTATAATTTGAATAATATAAAACATTTACATATATCAAGAACGTAAATAAAATAATTATTTTAAAAATGATTTTCTAGCTGAGGATAGAAAGAAACTGACAATGGAAGAGAGCAAGAGTCTATGTGAACACTGTTTGCCATCATGTGAAGAAGTGGAACTCACACAAGTCCATTTGAAGGACATCGAGTAAGAATAATAATTATATTTTCTATTTTAGATATCTATAGGCTCCAGGCGCTAATACAGAAAAGTGGTATTTGGGGTGGGGGGGTCCATTTTGAAAAAATATCCATTTTATTCTGTACTGATTTTAATGCGGTTAAGATAATCTAACAGGTGCCACTGACTTCCACATTTACAGCTTCTCGTTGAACCAACCGCAAAATACCGCGCTTTTCCGGAAACATTACCCATAGCCTGACACTCCGCACTTCTATTCTAGCGATCAACAACTGGCATACGGGTATTCAGCTACGAATTAATACGAGCTGTTGCATACACAGGCGATTATAATGTCATAATTATTAGGGCCGTTAGTGGCCGTTTGTATCGTCCGCGCTGTCTTGTACGTTAGAGATTCCGCATCAAAATATTAAAGCAAACATTGGATGCCCCAGATAGTTGCACTAATAATGTATCAGTGTCACGGGCCTCGCAGTGGCCACAGGTCTTGCGTGTCGTAAAATACCGAGAGGAGTGGGGCCAACCCGTTCATAAGCTGTTCGACAGCCAAATCGTCCGGGGCACGATCCTCAGTGATGAGGTACCTACTGACGAAGAAGTTATAGTTTTTTTCTTTCATGTTTTGAGGGGTCCGAACACTAACACCCCCCTTCCCCCTTGTGTGAGCGCCTGATAAACTAGATAGGACAAATTCTACGTATAACATAGAATGATGGGCATCTAATTTGGGCACTAGGACAACTGGACGCTAGGACAAGTGGGCGCCGCACTGTTAAATAAAATAACGTTCATTAAGTCAATAAATAGACGTTTGTTACGATACAGAATGCACATAATGATACAGAAAGTAGACGAGGAAGTTTAATAAGTTTATATCTACTACTTAGTAGTTTTAATCCATTTTGCTCTAAATATTATGTTTTTTTTATGCTTGATGCTTCATATAAAAGTAAAAGAAATCTTTTCTAATTGGAACTTACACATATGCATAATTAAATCATTTCTTACGTGTGCATATAGCGTCGTGGGTCTCAGGTTCGAATCTTCAGAAACTTCAACTGATTCTCCATATTTTATAATTCATAACGGAGATAAAAGATTTGTGTGTATTGTATGATACAAAGTTCACTTGCAATCAGCATATTCTTAACATCAGTACTAGATCTAGCAAAATGCTTGGTTTTGTTATGAGGGCTTCAAAACCGAGTGCTACGTACATTATACGTATCATTTGTGTTGAGTATTCTTGAATATGCCAGCATTATTTGGAGTCCTAATAGGTCCATCCACACAATTAAGTTGGATCGAGTCCACAATAGATTTCTTAGATTTCTCTACTTAAGAACATACGGGTTCTTTCCTTATGATAATGACAATAAAATGAATTTCCCGACTCGTTTTCTTCAGGGTATGCTATCAATGCAATCCCTGTCTACCCGAAGTGATTGTTCTTTTAAAGCATTTCTTTTTACTTCTTCGTGGGTTCATTTACAATCCGTATATACTGGCAAATATTAATTTTCATGTTCCCACCAATGTCACTCGTAGCTCCACGGTCTTCAAGATACCCCGTCGCAGGACAGATGTTATGTTTCATGATGCTGTGTATCGTGCAATTAGCTTATTTGATGGCACCATAAAGATTGATTTGTTTTTTATTAACTATATAATGTTTGTGGACGTATTAAATAGGTTAAATTTATAATTGTATAAATTATCATATTTCATTAATATATACACATGCTGTCTTTTTATTGTTATTTGTAATTAAGATATTTTTATACATTTGTATTTATTATGTATTATGGCGCATTGGCCAATAGCTGTAATGCCGTAATACTCTTTTTATAAATAAATAAAAATAAAATAAATAAGTCAAAATTGACATATTGTCAAATAGTGTACCCTTGTACTGAGACAGCGACATATTGTTTTTCAACTTGTGTATGAGTCAGAGTATGGAATATGGACACATTAGGTTGAGCAAGTGGCTGACATCCATTTCTCGTAAAAACAAAAATCTGTTAATACAAACCTCCACTCTATGGAGGCCCATATGATCTTATTAGGATCGGACATATATATTTTGGAAGGATATATTTTTTAAGTAGATATAATTCACGAACGTCCATTTATTTTCGAATTTCATTCGATTGCGTAGCGCCCAGTTGTCCCAGCGCCGAATCGCCTATATCCCTAATTCGTTATTAGGTACATAATATTATTATTATACATAAATGATGAAACTCAGAATACCTACATCGAAATTGGTAGTCATCAGTAAAATGATACTCTTGTAACTGAAATGCAGTGACGTCCCGTGGGCATGGCCCCCACATCCTGAAGCGGGCCCCCAGGCCACGATATTTGATGGGCCCCCAACCTATCGCTAAGGTTATGGGAAGTGTAATGTTCTATAGTAGTGTTTCCCAAATGATATTCCGCAAAATTCCGTGTATTTTTTATGCATTCGGTATACTTTTACCGATTTTTGGTATTTTAAATAAATCAGCTTGAATAATTGTTGGCACTCAGCATCGTATTATGAAGCACGGATCGTGACCCTTTTTTGTGATAGCCAAGTTACATATTGTGACCCTTCGCCAAAATAATCATTTTTATTAGTCATGAAACACACTAAAATTAATTATAAAATAAAATTCTATCCGTCTTATAGCACCGCAGGCGACTTTTTTTTACTATTAGAGCTTATAAATTTAGTGTTTATCTCACTTAACTGGTTGACCTGCTACGCCGGGCCCCTTTTAAGCCCGGGCCCCCAGGCTAGAGCCCTGTCAGCCCCCCCTTTGTGGGGGCCATACCCGTGGGGGTAGGCAGATTGAGCGTCGCCTGGGGGCGGCAGATACTCGAAGGGCGGCAAATCGAGGAGAATCATTTGAAATATATAAAAATAGCTAAAATTATTTTGTTGACATGTTGTATAATAATAGCGTAGTGAAAATGATAAATCTAATAATCTATGTATTGCCAAATGTTACAAACAAATTTGTGTCTGGTGATTTGGGTGTCTAACATAATTACCTACCTATTATAATATTATATTTATTCGCTTTTTATATCTAAATTTAATGTTATATATTTTAGTGGTATTTATTTTGTTAGTAATCTATCCATACAACTTATTTCTTAGATATTGGAGTAATGAAAGGATGATGAAAAATACTGTTTAAAAAAATGGGGCGGCATTGTGGCGCTGGCTAGGGGCGGCATTTTGTATAGGGACGTCACTGCTGAAATGACAATTATTTACTAAATATGTATAATACTTTTCTAGGGCACCGGAAAAGGATGACAAACGTGTCAGAATAGAAATGCTAAATGTTCCCAATATTCAATATCGAAGAAATGTCGTCAGAACGCAGATGGATTTGGTTGGTGAGTATACTTCCTCGACTGTAATTCAATATCTGACTGTCAAGAACTCTTGGAAATTATCCAGTTTCGTATACTCACTCGACATACGAAAAATTGTGATAGGTACATTTCACGTGGGGTCCCGACAAAACCGCTCGAACCAAAACCACCCGGACATTACCGCCCAGACATTGCCGCCAAAAGAATTTAAATATGAGACAATTTATATTTTTACATAATATTATGTTTTAGATAAGTATGAATAATCTTTCATTAAAATGGCAGAGATTCTGATACTTACATAGATCACTGTAATAAGAGAAAACACAAGGAAAACTTGCTTTTTGCTTGAATGAAGACGTAGACATTCTTATTTATCCACAATTCTTGGGTTCACACTATAATACTCGCTAATACTTTGATTTCTTTAAATACAACAAAATCATAGTGAAACAGAAGTAAACATTAAACACACATTTTTTTAAAATATAGTCAATTTTAAAAACTACACAAAACAGTTTTGACAAAATGTAGAATATATCAGGGGCGAAGAATGTTTTAAAAAGAAAAATTGGTGGGAAAATCATTTGGCACTCATAATTTGCGCCATCCATCTGAAGGAAGTTGTTTCTCACACTCTTCAACAAGTCCAAATACTACGAATTTTCCCATGTCATCTTCCTCAAGCGTGAAGCCAAAAATTAGAGTGCTCGGCACAGTCAAACTCATAATTTCATCCAACTCGTAGACTTTCAGGATCCTTTCCACATCCAGCACCACACTTCAAATAGTATTTCACCAATACGTCTAGTTGCTGTCTCTCCCTTGACGTTAAAGTCCTAGGATCAAAAGGATCTCCTATATATTATTATCCTAAGAGATTTTGGAAAATACGTCAACTTTTTTATTTAAACACCGTTTTGTTGATTATTAAAGGAATTCACTTCAATTTTTAGAGTCCCGAATCTACTTCCATTTGAATCGGGCACAAATTTGATATAACTCGACACTATCACAGATAATATCGTTTTTAAATCGCGTTTTACATCCGTCACCATACATTTTCGCATCTTGCTAGCCATCTACGGCAAATTGATTATATTGTCACTTAATACTTTTTATATAATCAATATTGCAAAATATCTAAATTAATATTCCACAAAATTATTCAAATCTGTAAGTAGCACATTGGCGTACGAAGAAATTTAACAAAAAATAAATGGATATTTCCTCACTAATTATTACGAAAATATAATCTAAAACCATGTCACTGCTTTTTATCTGTCAAACTAAAAGACTTAGATTGTCATTTGTTTTCATTCGCAAAACAAGTTCATTTGACGTATCAGATTTCAAATTTAGAATTTGCAGGAATAAGTAATCGAAAAAATGTGACATTTCTATTAGCACCCATAAATAATCAATTTCAATCAAGACATTTATTGTAAGATGAAGATAATTTTAATAATTCCATCAATAAATTGAATAATTTCAGACTTAATAAATAAGAAACTAGATTATATAGGTACATATTACGCTCTTCTCAATATTATAGTAAGTCGACTGTGATCTGACAATAGTATCTATCTGCAGTTTTGGCAAATTCTAGGTTATTGGTGTATTTTGTACAAAATGGTGACGGATCGAATGGAAATATTGTTCTACAAAAAAAATCCTAAAATGCTCAAATTTGACGTGGAAAATAGTGTATATCTGCATCGAAGTGTCTAGAAACTAAAAAGAAATATTATCTATCTGCGTGATTTATTTTATTATGACATTACAATTTTCATACATCTTTAAATGACTGTTTTAGTACTAATATTAAATCATTTCACTTGAAAAATAAAAATAATACTGATACCGACAAAAACAGTTTTTTGAACCCCCTGAAAAATTGACTATAAATGTCAGATAGATACCATTGTCAGATCAACGTCGAAGTATCACACACTTCCATATAAAATAGATAGGTAGTTATCGTGATTCAGTAATAATTGTATTATTTTTACATTTCGTTGGTAAATGAAATTCATGTGACGTTTAATACAAGTAATTAAACATTAATAATGTTTAGGTATATATTTTATAATAATAATTACATATAAAGTTACAGTAACCTTTCTTCTTCTTCTTTTATATCATTAGTAACTATTAATATTAATAAAAATTAAATTGCAATAATGTTTCTTTTGATAATGATATTATGCATGTTGTTTGCTATTTCATCTTTTATTTCTTCTAAGTGAAATATATATTTATAGTCAAATATAGTCGATTATGACCTTTATACGACACAATTAGGTACAATAAGTAAGTACCTACCTGTTTCTTTTTCCATTTTTGTACATGATAAAAATAATATTTTTTTTATTTCCCCACAAAGATAATTTGTTAAATAATAATTTTAGCATGTTGAAATTTATTCATTAGTATACGAGTATTAAGACTTACGAATTTTAAAATAAAGTACTTACCATTTTTGCTCTTAAGCAAAGCATATGGACACACCCCTTCAGAGTGGTAATTACGAGTATCTTAAAAGACTTATTATAAGAAATAGTGGGTGCAATCTAAGGTGATCCCATTGAATAAATAAAACGTATTATATCGCAATAATCTAAATGTATGAAAAATAAGACTATCCTGCAGTGGCGATGGGTGGAGGTAGGGTGGATCCACCATAGATAGTACAGACTAAACGTTGTTAGTTATACGTATTTATTTACATTGAACTAAGACTACAATTTACAGATAGTGTTCTCATTCATTCATATTTATTTTAGTTAAACTATAAACATACATTACACGTCATGTTGTTGGTTAGTTTTTTAAATTCAATTAAACCCTGGGAAACCAAGCCATAATACGCATCTGTCTATAAAATATTTAAAATTATGCCATTAAATCATACATCATTTTGGATATTTAATAGATAGAATAATATTTTAACTACTATTGTTTGGTTTAGGCAGGGTTTAATGAATTATAAAAAACTAACCAACAACATGACGTGTGATGTATGTTCTTAGTTTAACGAAAATAAATAAGAATGAATGAGAAAGTGCAATATATAAACATATTAGGTATATTCTATTAAAATGTCAGTAGTAGCGATCGGCGATTGCCAGCTGTTCTGCTAGGCCTATCAGTCTGAAGTGGTGTCAGACGATATTTTAAAGGCCAGACTCCAGAATAGACTACGCATATGACCCCGAATTTATATTGGTAGTGACGACTTGCAAATCGTAAAACTGACAAATCAGCGAAATATCAAACTGTCTGAGGTGAATGAAAATCTATGACGAAGGGAAAATTATGGCGCCGCCTATGCATACTTCACAATTATATTAATATCGAATACCGCCAAGCCGTCTGCAAGACCTAGCGAGACAGACTGGCGAGAGCCAGCTGGCTCAGCTAGTAATAATATAATATTGATGTTTATTACAGACCACTAATCCTTTGTAACGTGCAACAATGACACGAGAAGAAAAATCATTTAAAAAAACAAAAGAATACCTATATGATTTGAAAAAAGAAACTACCCTTTGAGCAGTATTGCCAAATTTAAAACTGTCATAAATACAATATCAATGTATTTTCACTAAAATAATAATATAATCAATTATTGGAAACACAATTGACGCATTTCAGCCGTTTTGTTAAAGCGTTTACTGATCTAAATCTATGGCATTTAAGATACTTACATTGTTTTTTACCATAATTTTGAATTTAAGTAAAATAACAATTTTCTAATCGATGCGTGAAAAATTCAATTACTGGAATCTGGCGATACATTACAATTATTATATTAAATAGCTTAACTAAAGAATCTTATTTAGAAAATTCCAAATGATTTCGATGAAAACCTACTTAAGTACATACATAATTATTTAACTTGATACAAGACAACCTTCACGATACAAATATAATATACCAATAAATTGCTAGGGTGTGTGAGA
Source organism: Rhyacophila brunnea (assembly GCF_057557595.1). Classification (NCBI taxonomy): domain Eukaryota; kingdom Metazoa; phylum Arthropoda; class Insecta; order Trichoptera; family Rhyacophilidae; genus Rhyacophila; species Rhyacophila brunnea. The sequence goes on along the minus strand of NW_028232904.1, from coordinate 7,123,996 downwards.
AAATATTGATACCGCTGAACCGTCTCAAGGTTAGTTGGCAAAATATTACACAGTGAGACTTCGAATGCAGTTACATGGTCGAGTGGCAAAATATCTGCTTCTGAAACAGGTTATAGGCTCGAATTCCGCTTATTTTAACGAATAAATGATTTGATAATTTTGCTCGAAGCACATACTCAACATCTACGATTATTTTATTAAAGAAAACGTATTATACGTTACCATGATTTTTGCACCCACCCCGGTGATCCAAATCCCTCCCTTATTGTGTATACACCATTTTAAATTCGTCCCTACAGTACCTACATCAAAAGTGTACATATTAAATTACTTGATCAATACCAACATTTTGTAGCCATGAAAGTTATAAAACAGAAAGTAAACCAAGTAGTGATTCGGGAAAATTCCTAATTCAAATGTAATACGATACAATTAAACGTCAAAAATAAGTTGGACGGATATATTTTCTGGATGTGTACGTGCTTTTAACCAAATCAATTTCAACATGAGTGAATTATTGATTGAATCAGTACGAGGTGCACTGTGTTTATATGATACTAAGTACATAATATATTATACCATAAAATACAATTAAGAGTCAATATGGGCGAAAATTGCAAATGAATGAAATTACTAGGATGGTGAGTACCTAGAACAAAAACAAACAATGAGCTAAAAGCGACCACTAACTACAGCCTCTGGTTGTCAGGGAAGAGCCCCTTGTGCATTAAAATAATGATTTGTAAATCTGTTTCGTACTGTGAGAGCAAGTGCCGCAACTGTTTATCGCGTACGAGAGTCTAAAGTCCTGTTGTTTCGGAAATGGACGCACTACATTTTCCATCAACGGAAATGCTTAATTGGCATAGGTTCTTTTTTATCGTTTAATGGCATTTCAAATTGTAACAATTTGCTGCCAAATGCCTCTTGATCTGGGGATGGCATATAGATAGGTTGCAAGCATTTCCATATAACATGACACATTTTCTACTATGCTTGACACTGTTCTGTCATTAAGTCTGCAGCTATAACCGAGGATCTCGTATGATATACCAGATGCGAAATATCTGGAATAAAAGGTAATCGAAATTATAGTTTTGGTCAATTTGAGACGCAATCAGAAGGAGGAAAAAGTTATACAAAAGTAATTATTCGGCCATTGTGTATAAATATAGTTTTTAATGCCTACACTTATTTTTAATTCTACCCCAATAAATCGAAAGCCAATTACTATTCATTCTCACCGCGCATTTGGTTAGGCGCCATGACTCGTTCAACGATGCATATTACCTTGGATATGACGAGAACCTGTATAGTCTGTTCTCTTATCTCCTCACTATTATTGTCGTCGACAAATATAAAGTTTCTAATATTTTGATTTGATGTTTTGGTTTAAACAAGGAACATATCTTTCGAAAGCTAACTAAAGCTCACTTCATTCTAGCAGAGCATTTGGTAAAGTGCCATGACTCGCATCTGTAAAGCAGCACCATCAAGAATACAAGCATTGAACAGGTGATATCTGTTTATAACCAAATAATATGTGAATCAATTAAATTGAGTTGCATGTTGCTCCACCCTTTTCCATACAGTATCGTGAAGCGAATTCCTAGTGTCCAAATATATATTACCTACTAGATACCATTTTTCAGATTATATCTCACTTTAATTAATAATTGTCTTCACCACTAATATCTATATATCCTTCAAGTTGGTATTAATCATGTTAATAAATGGACCAGTTAAAATTATTTTTACCCATTACATCATACGCACAATGTTAATATCATTGAAACTGATAGAAATTCTTGTAATAACGGAAGCAGAAAACCAATCGCTCCCATTACTATTCAACATTCTTACAACTGACATATTAAAATTAATAACAAGGCTCAACATTTTGTTGACCAAAGGGCACTTTTTGTTTGGGAGAAAGAGTAGATGAATGTCAAAGGTTAATGCAGAGAAGTCTTGACGAAATGAAATTATTATTGGAAACTCGAGGCCTCGAAGTAGCTCCCAACAAAACTAAGGTGGTACTTTTTGCCAGAGACAAGAGACAAAACCAGCTTAATTTAAAAATCGACGGCACTATAATAGAAAGAGTATTTACTTATAATTTTTTAGGTATGAACCTGGACTATAGACTAACGTGGAAGCATCATATTAGTCATTGCGTGAATAGCCTGACACAACCTCTGAACATACTTAAAGTACTGGCGGGAGGTGGGTGGGGCGTGCACCCCATTTATACGAGAAGGTTATACACGGCACTCATTAGAAGCCGATTAGATTACGGGAGCATGTTTTACCACGCCGCTGCCGAAACTAATTCGGTGAGGCTAGACCGCATCCAGTCCAAAGCATTAAGAATATGTGGAAGATTTATCAGGACAACACCCATTCACGTGCTACAAGCGGAACTCAGCGTACCTCCCCTGAGTGTCAGGAGATGGCCACTGGCTACCAAGACATGGATGAAGTGGAAATCTATAATAGATAACCCCATATTGGCAAAGGTGAAACTCCTATACGAGCTCGTTGAAAGCAATACATACTATGAGAAACGAAAGCTCCCACTACTGATAGGAATCCGTAAAGCCACAGAAAGTTGGGAGGTATTAAATACAAAATGCCTAGGTATGTATTCGCTGAGTACCTTGAGTTGGTACCTACGACCTCAGCTCTGTTATCAAACTAGATGTCAAAGGAATAGACAAACCAAAACGGAGCATAGTATCCGATAAAGCAAAAGAGCTCGTCGAAAAAATGCTGGTATAGAGGTACGCAGGATGGATCCACCTTTATACAGATGGGTCCAAAGATGAGAGAATAGAGCAGGAGCAGCTCTTGTGATACCAGAAGTAGGTATAAACAAGAGCTGGAAGCTAAACCCAGCAATACCAATAATGACGGCGGAGCTCATCTCGATAAACGAAGTAATTAAATACACTTTAAGCGATGATTTCTCGGCGCAATCCGCTGTCATATTAACAGACTCCAAAAGCGCTTTACAACATCTTGCCGCAGCATCTCGCTCACATAACAGTAAAAACATAGCATACCACATCCTTGACCAGATCGACGCCAAGAAAAATAGAGGAGGAGATCTATGCCTTCAATGGATCCCATCGCACATGGGTATTGAGGGCAATGAAAGGGCGGATGATTTGGCAAAGTAAGCTGGCCATTCAGGGGTACCATATCAGTGGATACCAGACAACCTGAACTAGAATGAGGCTATAAAGAAAATGGGCCAAAGTATGTGGATAGATTTTCACCATAGGGCATCATTAGAAAAGGGGAAATGGAGTCAGTCTATTCTACCATCAACACGAGAAGTGCCCTGGTTTGAAGAGTCTCCTTTGACGAGGAATGAGCTTAAGTTAATTATGAGGCTAAGAACAGGGCACACAATGGGCAAAAGATTTGATGTCCTCATGGGATGAAGCGAATCGCAACTCTGCGATGAATGTCATGTTTTAGAGGAAATTGTACATATAGCATTACAATGCCCTAAATATGAACTTCACAGAGTACAGCTGCGAATCTATGAGAATGTCGACGAATTGAAGGGTGTCCCAGTGTTCGAAATGGACAATACTTTTTAATAATTCACGAATTGTAGTGCAACTTTTCATTTTTCCACGAGACGGAGCGATAATCTCGAGGATTTCACGAACAGGAGCTGCGCTCCGGTGCGTTCCAGTCCACTTCGAGCGCTGGCCGGTGTCCTGGCGGTGGGTAAGACGGAAGAGCTAGGCAAAATTGTAAAGTTATTTAACAGAATAGGAGTGAGGACCTGATCGACGGATACCATTCTAGAAGAGAAGAGGCGATATGACAGCGAGAAAGAAATTTTGAAAATAATCGATATACTGGATTATTTCTTAGTTTAGGTTAGATTAGGTTTTCATTAATGAATTCATGAATTTTTCCAAAATCAGCTATGAAAATTGAATTAATGTTCATATTGAATCGAATAAAATTGTAGACCGTATATCATACGGTCATCTCTTTCCGATAAGAAAGCTCACGGCGAACTGTGCCACGGTGAAATGTTTTACATACCTACAATTTACATGTAACCATAATTATCAAAATGAATTTGTCATAATATACCTTTTTTCAGTGTCGATCGGGGGCTTAGCTGGATTGTTTTTCGGGGCCTCACTTCTCAGCTTAGTTGAAGCACTATATTATTTATTTATAAGAACGGGAGAAACGCGCTATTAAAATATAGTGTAACGCTCCTTTCACATTATACGGTTTTCACCGCATAGTGTGAAATAACCCTTAGTGTATACTATTTGATACTTTAATTGCCCACTTTAACTAATATTATCAGTAACATAACCAAATTTGGATTTGTATAATCATGTCCCTTGATTAGCATAACCTAAAATATTTTTTTGGAATTTATATAAAAAACCACAATTTAAGAAAATTTTTATTAGAATAACTACCAGCCTATTCATCTACACATATTCGACTTATTTTCAATTGTATTTTACCTGTACATAATATAATATTATATTTACTAAACTAATAAATTAAATTATTATGCTTCAAACATGTGTTGTTTTTATACATTGATTCAACTCAATCAATTTTCTTGTTATTTTATATTGTGCCAAATTGGAGCAACAAATAGGTACCCAGAAAAAAATGGATTTGCACCATAAAAAGTAATAGTGTGGTGTACAGACGCAGATGAAAAGACCCAGAATGAAACCCGGTCACATATACAAAATCGCCTCGACTGGGACATGGCCATAAATCAATAACGCCGTCAATGTTGCAACTTTCTTCCGCGCACACGCAATCTTTAAGTAAAATCGCGCCGCAGGCGACTTTTTTATTATCAGAGCAAATTTGTGTTGCGTGTTTGTCTCACTTAATTGGTCGACCTCCCACGCCGGTCCCCTCTAAGCCCGGGCCGCCAGGTTAAATCCTTGTCACCCCCCTACCTTGTGGGGGCCATGGTGCTAGCACTATGCATATGCGAATTCTAGGAAAAGGTTATTTTGCCCTTCTATGAATTATTACTTGACTATGTTTAGAGGTCACCTAAACTAAATTTATTTTTCGGTAACTAAGCGACGCAACTCTTTACCTAATAAAGCGAAAGTTTGATCAATATACTACATATTGTTAGGTTGCTATGACGTAACACGTGACAAGACACGGAAACTTCTAATAGGGAAACCATTCGTTAGATTGGGAATTTTCTTCCAGGACGCAGTTAGGTTATGTCGCACGAGCCTAACGCGCCTAATGTCCTGATTTCGATTACTAGCTCAATTGTTATAAAAACATATTATATTCATCAGTTATTAGAATAATATGTCTTCTTTTTATTGTGCCATCCCCTGGCGGAGGTCGGCCACCATCAAGGCGATCTTATCTTTGTCATCGAACAATTCAGTGGAGCTGCACTCGTACCAATCACGGAGGTTCTAAAGCCACAAAATGCGGCGCCGTCCTCTGCTACGCTTACAGTTGATCTTTCCATGAATGACAAGTTGGGGAATGCTGTACTTTTGTCCTCTCATAATGTGGCCGAGGTACTGTAGTTTCCTGGTTTTGATACTACGTAGAATTTCCCGGTCCTTCCCCATTTGATTGAGAACTTCAACATTTGTCACCCGGTCAGTCCAAGGAACTTTGAGGCTATACAGCCAAATCTCGAAAGCTTCAAGTCTCCGTGACATCTCTTGGTTAAGCGTCCATACTTCCATACCATAGAAAAGAACATAACAACGTACCATACGGGTCTAGGACGATTTGGCACCGCGAACTGGCCTCCGGCGATTGGCCTCCGGTAATTGGCCGCCGGTACGATCGGACGCCGGCCCAATTGGACGCCGACCCAATACGACGCCGACCCAATTGGCCTCCGGGAGGATTGGATGCCGCACAGTTGAATTAAATGCGCAAAGGAATAGACGTACGTTACGATTTGTTGGAGTAAATAAGCAAGTCAGGTTAATATGCTTCTATCTTCTCAGTAGTTGTACCTTATACATTTCGCGCTTGACACATTTTTAATATAGATTGAGAATAATTATTATGCCTTATGATGTTTATTAAAAGAAAATAAATCTTTCCTCGTTAAAACTTAAAGATGTGCATAATCAATTAATTTATTGTCTATACATGGGTACTTATTTATATTCACAACAAATATTAAAAATAATGGTGGATGTTAGAATGAAAATAACATTATATTTCAGCGTTTTATCGACTTAATATTATAATAAAGCTTAAACATGTATATTATTATGCATAAATGCGTATTTTAATATAGTATGAAATTACAAAGTATTAAGTAAGTTATCTGCTAAGTATAAATGTTTCAGTAGTTTGATTGATAAACTACTTAGGTACTGGGTGCCGGACGAAATCCCGAAGGCCAAAATCCCGAATGCTGAAATCCCGAATGGCCGAAATCCCGAATGGCCGAAATCCTAAATCCCGAAAGCCGAAATCCCGAATACCGAAATCCCGAACGCTGAAATCCCTAATGGCTGGAATCCCGAAGGCCGAAATCCCGAAAAATAAAAAAATACAAACACCAATAATTGCGAAATTTTTGCAAGAGACACAAAAACCCATTTTTTGTGGAAATATAAAAAAAATGTAAAATACAAACATCAATAATTGCGCAATTTTTGCAAGAGACAAAATTCATTCGTTCTACAAAACGGTCTCTCCAAAAAAAAATTGCGCAATCGGAAAAAACCCATTTTCTGCAAAAAATGGGATTTGTCTCGCTTACGAAAATTGCGCAATTCACGATTGCGCAATTATTGGTGTTTGTATTTTACATTTTTTTATATTTCCACAAAAAATGGGTTTTGTCTCTTGCAAAAATTGCGCAATTATTGATGTTTGTATTTTTTTATTTTTCGGGATTTCGGCCTTCGGGATTTCGTCCGGCACCCAGTACCTAAGTAGTTTATCAATCAAACTACTGAAACATTTATACTTAGCAGATAACTTACTTAATACTTTGTAATTTCATACTATCTTAAAATACGCATTTATGCATAATAATATACATGTTTAAGCTTTATTATAATATTAAGTCGATAAAACGCTGAAATATAATGGTATTTTCATTCTAACATCTAACATTATTTTTAATATTTGTTGTAAATATAAATAAGTACCCATGTATAGACAATAAATTAATTGATTATGCACATCTTTAAATTTTAACGAGGGAAGAATTATTTTCTTTTAATAAACATCATAAGGCATAATAATTATTCTCAATCTATATTAAAAATGTGTCAAGCGCGAAATGTATAAGGTACAACTACTGAGAAGATAGAAGCATATTAAACTGACTTGCTTATTTACTCCAACAAATCGTAACGTACGTCTATTCCTTTGCGCATTTAATTCAACTGTGCGGCGTCCAATCCTCCCGGAGGCCAACTGGGTCGGCGTCGAATTGGGTCGGCGTCCAATTGGGCCGGCGTCCGATTGTGCCGGCGGCCAATTACCGGAGGCCAGTTCGCGGTGCCAAATCGTCCCATTCCCGTACCATACGCAGTCTCAGACCTAGGTTAAGGTCTCGATTGCTAAGGAGGCGTCTCATTTTGAGAAAGGCGCTCCTTGCGATCTCAATTCTATTTTTTATTTCCTGAGACTGGTCCTATTTCTCATTGACCCATGTACCTACATATTTATAATGGGTCACAGGTTCGATTAGTTCGCTGTTAATGACAAAATTTGTCTTAGTGTCTGGTGTCGCTATTTTTGATACTAGTAATAGTTTTGTTTTCTTGAAGTTTATTTTTAAACCATAAGAATTACTGATAAAAATAAAATAAAGGTAATTCACATAATTTTTACGAGAGTATCGAGTCTTCATCACTATTTATTTAGAATATTTAGATTTTTTTAAATCATATTATTTTAACCGTTTCAGCCAATATCAAAAAGACGGAGGTCGTAATATCATCAAAATTTCCTACAATCTTTGTATTTTAAATCAGTTAACAACTTGATTTATAAATGGTGTCAGGATTAGGTGATCGAGATTTAATTTTTATGTCCTATGGTTTTGAAACAAATTTATTTTTGTTAATTCTACTGTATTAAGTTATTTGCGTTGACAGCTGTTTCGGGCTAAAAATCCATCTTCGGAACGGTCGACGATATTATAAAACCATTATAATCTCTATAATCATTATAAAAAAGTAATAATATAAAGATAGTGGGTATTGTTCGGCAAAACGAAGCCGTGTTTCTTGCGTAAAACACACAGTAGAACCTCAATTTTATTATTATTAACTTAACTATGAAAAATTATACCACCATGTTGCTTCTCAGTACGGCTACCAAATTTAAACACAACAAAATTAACCATAATTTGTACTAAATTAATTAAAAATAACTTTATATTTCACATAAAAACAATAAATTTCAGCAATACGTGTTTAAATGACTGTAGTCATCTAAACCAATATTTACCGGCGACTTGTACAATAAATATTTAATTCAGCCGTAGAAATTCTCTCACTCTAACGCATATTGCGGAGATGTAAACGTGCTGAATTCTTTCTCACTTGCACTTATGGTCAATTTTTATTTTTACACGTTCAAGAAAACTCTATTTTTACACTGCCACACCTTGCTACACCACTGCTGATACATATTGTTTTAATTTAATTAAGGCGTTACTTCAGTGAAACGGCAAATAGTTTTCAACTATAGGCGCGACGAAATTTTGGACTCGCTGGCAGTCTGGGAGCGAACGTCGAGGTGTCAATACGTCAATTTGTTTCGTGATGGCGACGGGGATATTAATTCTTAAATCGTGTAAAGATGACTAAAAACGTTACCCATTTACTTTAAAAAGAAAACATGTCAATGAATATATTATTATTGTTACTAATAGAACATACGTTAAAGTCCCCACCACCACCCGTCATATATGCACAGCCGTGGATATGCACGGCCGCTTTCTATGACGCTTTAAACGTGTCTGAAAGAAGTGATTTTAAGTGCTCATTCCGTCCCGAGACGGAGCCGCAAGGGACTGATGCTGCAACCATGCACCGTAGTGATTAAAGAAGAAAGTTAAGAAAGAAAATTTGTTACTAATAGAACAATAAACAGAACATAAAATGGACGCATGTTGGATTTATATGACAAATTATATTTCGGTCGGCATGCGTCATTTGCACTCGCGACCCACAATCCGCGCATCGCCTAGCCACGATCTTTTTAGACCATGCCTCAACTGAGGTATAGCTTTAATGGGAATGGGACGATTTGGCACCGCGAACTTGCCTCCGCCGATTGGCCTCCGGTAATTGGCCGCCGGTACAATCGGACGCCGGCCCAATTGGACGCCGACCCAATTCGACGCCGACCCAATTGGCCTCCGGGAGGATTGGACGCCGCACAGTTGAATTAAATGCGCAAAGGAATAGACGTACGTTACGATTTGTTGGAGTAAATAAGCATGTCAGTTTAATATGCTTCTATCTTCTCAGTAGTTGTACCTTATACATTTCGCGCTTGACACATTTTTAATATAGATTGAGAATAATTATTATGCTTTATGATGTTTATTAAAAGAAAACAATTCTTCACTCGCTAAAACTTAAAGATGTGCATAATCAATTAATTTATAGTCTATACATGGGTAGTTATTTATATTTACAACAAATATTAAAAATAATGTTAGATGTTAGAATGAAAATAACATTATATTTCAGCGTTTTATCGACTTAATATTATAATAAAGCTTAAACATGTATATTAGTATGCATAAATGCGTATTTTAAGATAGTATGATTGATAAACTACTTAGGTACCTACTGGGTGCCGGACGAAATCCCGAAGGCTGAAATCCCGGATGCTGAAATCCCGAATGGCCGAAATCCCAAAAAATAAAAAAAATATAAACATCAATAATTGCGCAATTTTTGCAAGAGAGACAAACCCCATTTTTGAGGAAAGTGGGTTTTTCCGATTGCGCAATTTTTTTTCAGGAGAGACCGTTTTGTAGAACGAATGGATTTTGTGTCTCTTGTAAAAATTGCGCAATTCACGATTGCGCAATTATTGATGTTTGCATTTTACATTTTTTTTATATTTCCACAAAAAATGGGTTTTTGTGTCTCTTGCAAAAATTGCGCAATTATTGATGTTTGTATTTTTTTTTATTTTTCGGGATTTCGTCCGGCACCCAGTACCTAAGTAGTTTATCAATCAAACTACTGAAACATTTATACTTAGCAGATAACTTACTTAATATTTTGTTTGTAATTTCATACTATCTTAAAATACGCATTTATGCATAATAATATACATGTTTAAGCTTTATTATAATATTAAGTCGATAAAACGCTGAAATATAATGTAATTTTCATTCTAACATCTAACATTATTTTTAATATTTGTTGTAAATATAAATAACTACCCAAGTATAGACAATAAATAAATTGATTATGCACATCTTTAAGTTTTATCGAGGGAAGAATTTTTTCTTTTAATAAACACCATAAAGCATAATAATTATTCTCAATCTATATTAAAAATGTGTCAAGCGCGAAATGTATAAGGTACGACTACTGAGAAGATAGAAGCATATTAAACTAACTTGCTTATTTACTCCAACAAATCGTAACGTACGTCTATTCCTTTGCGCATTTAATTCAACTGTGCGGCGTCCAATCCTCTCGGAGGCCAATTGGGTCGGCGTCGAATTGGGTCGGCGTCCAATTGGGCCGGCGTCCGATTGTACCGGCGGCCAATTACCGGAGGCCAATCGGCGGAGGCCAGTTCGCGGTGCCAAATCGTCCTAGACCCAGCTTTAATACAATGTCCTTCTAGTAAGAATTGACAATTAACACCATTGAAAAGATTACAGTCCCTAATTTTATGTTGCGAATTGTGGTGACACCACACAATATTATTCTACGTCGTGAATATTATTCCAAGCAAGGAGTTTACGGTAGTACCTATTTACATTTCTTAGGATGATAATATAATAAGATTCTACAATGAACAAACAATGTTAGTTTGTGAAAGCTATAGTTAGCTTTTAGTGATATTGTATTGTAATTATTTACATTATTTAATTTGATTGGTTGAAAATGGGAAACACTGAAAGCAACGTGACGAGTGGTGTGAAAAAACAAGCTGGAACATCAACACAAAAACTTTATAAACTTGTGGATTTAAAAGGTACGTATGAATCTATCTAGGTACTAACAATTAATGTTTTTTTTTGTGATTTTACCGAGGCTTTGACTGCGACTCGCTGTCATATCGCCTCTTCTCTTCTAGAAGGAGATCCGTCGATCAGGTCCTCACTCCTATTCTGTTAAATAACTTTACAATTTTGCCTAGCTTTTCCGTCTTACCCACCGCCAGTACACCCTTCAATTCGTCGACATTCTCATAGATATCCGCAATTCGCAGCTGTACTCTGTGAAGTTCATATTTAGGGCATTGTAGTGCTATATGTACAATGTCCTCTAAAACATGACATTCATCGCAGAGCTGCGATTCGGTTTTTCCCATGAGGACATCAAATCTTTTGCCCATTGTGTGGCCTGTTCTTAGCCTCAGTATTAACTTAAGCTCATTCCTTGTCAAAGGAGACTCTACAAACCAGGGCACCAACCGTGGTGATGGTAGAATAGACTTACCCCATTTCCCCTTTTCTAATGATGCCCTATGGTGAAAATCTATCCACATACTTTGGCACATTTTCTTTATAGCCTCATTCCAGTCCAGGTTTTCTGGTATCCACTGATATGGCACCCCTGAATGGCCAGCTTGTTTGACAGATCATCTGCCCTTTCATTGCTCTCAATACCCATGTGCGATGGGATCCATTGAAGGCATAGATCTCCTCCTCTATTTTTCTTGGCGTCGATCTGGTCAAGGATGTGGTATGCTATGTTTGTACTGTTATGTGAGCGAGTTGCTGCGGCAAGATGTTGTAAAGCGCTTGCTGTTAAGTGTTACCTCGTTTACATAATTAATTGCACTTACAATATACACAATTGTCACAAAAAATTAAGTAAGTAAATCGAACCTTCTAAACCAGAGTTAAACCAGTGGGTGTACCTAACTGTAAAAAGGTACAATGCGGGAAATATTGGGTATACCATTGCCGACTCAAGTAGAAAGCCGATACATTCACAACGACTGGTCCTACTTTTTCCGCCCCTCCCGTTTTTGTCTATATATTACCTGTCATTGTTCTATAGAGTGCTCATACCGACGCGTATATCATATTCACACAGGGAATGGTTTGATTTGGATAGATGAGTTACATGATAAATAATACACTAGCATTAACACATCTTCTACAAGTGTAATGCATAGATCAATGCTACATATTTTTTGGAAATCGATATTATCACCGGTTTTTGTGTGAAGGACTAGTCTGACTTTGACAGCTGATGAATAACAGGAATGTATATTATTTACAAATAACACCGATAGTTAATATATTTGATTTGAGATTTTTTTATAACTCAATTGAAACGAGAAAGGGCGAATCAATATGTCAAGCAATCTGGGATCTGATTTTGACAGCTGAAAAGTGGACCACTCGTTGCTTGTGCAAAAAGTTATGCTCATGCTTTATTAATCTAAAGATGGCGATGGATATACTCAAATATGTATTTTCTATATTTACGTATGCATATGATATGATATTCAGGGGGATTTGGATTTCTGGGGTTTAATTGCCTGGTAAGTCATAAACCAAAACTGCCTCAAAAATATTGATCTATGGAGACTGGTTTTCGCATTTCTGTCTTATTAATCTATTCTGCGCAATGACATTAATATGGACGAAGCATCTAGAAAATAAAATGACACTCACTTTGTGTCGGGTCTGCCGGATGGCGAAATTCATATTTTAATATCGGTATCCTACGCTCAAATGAACATTCTGCTTGCAAGCGGTCTGGCGACACCGCTGGGTCTGCCCATACAAAATTTCTGACTGTCAGGTTTCGACTCCACCGTTATTATTGTGTTACAAAATGCCAATGTGCCTAGTTAAAAATTGTAAAAAAATCTACTAAACACTCCAAGAAAGATGGGATATCACTTTGCATGTATTAGTATTATTTATTATTTATAAAATGACATTTTAAGATATTGATGAATGTTTATTCAATGCAATTGAATGACAGGAACCATTGGACAGTCAGTCGCCTGTGATTCGCTGAGCTCACTTGCGTCTAATCTCCGAGAAGTCGTAAGTAACCGAGAATCTGTTTCTAACGCAATGAGTCATGACACTAATACGCCATTACAATAAAGGTTATATTACTATAAATTCTCGAAGCTTGTATCGCATAATGGAAACGGATACATCAATGGTCACGTGACATCTACCTATACATCTGTGAATGACTTTCATGCACAATTTCTCGTGCGCGCCGGGTATGAAGTGAGTCGTCCATTTAATATGTCATTGATTCTGCGGTATACCCACATTTGACCGGGGCTCGAAATGCACCGGAACGTGCCGGAGTGCCGTTCCGGTTCATAAAATCCCCAAAATTATCGCTCCGTCTCCTATAAATATTAATTTGACCGTCTGAGCGAGATATGTTATATAATAAAAAAATATAACACAATCATTTTTTAAATACATATATGTATAGAATTAGATAAGTAACAGTGTTAATATTTTCGTAAAATTATCGAGCGCTACGGTTCGTAATATTCTCCATTCCGAGCGCTGCATTTGACAATACAATAATACAACAGTATCTATGTGCCAGTGGCGAAGGGTGGAGGTAGGCTGTTAAGATCCGACATTGATAGTGCACACCAAGCTTTGTCAGTAAAATTAATGTGTTTGTTTTCGTTAAGGGGGATCATATAATAAACAAACAGAGAACCTAGCGGAAAAATACGAAGCTTGCAATTTGAGTTTTTTTTTGATAATTTACAATTTCAACTGCATTTAATAATAATTAATAAATATGTATCTGAAAACATTAAAAAGATTTCTTTTTTTTTTAAGCGAAAGATAAATTGTAAAAAAAATGTGAATTTGTCACATATTTGGTACATAGCTTTCGTTATTATTATCTACATAATTTTTATGGTTAAATTTATTATTAAAATTTGGTTTATTAAGTTTTCAAATTTTCCCCGTTTAGATTTTTGACTAATTCATAGTTTTAATATTTTTTATATCTATTTTAAAAAACATCGATTTTTATAAATAATATAAATGTGTATAACTTGAAATCCTTTTTATTTATATCAAATCGAGCTTAAATATTGGGACCATACCTAAATAAGGTTTGATATAAAATAAAAAGGTTTTCATGTTATACACATTTATATTTTACTTAATCTTAACGAACTGAATCGTCTCCTTCGTTACCAGGCGGTGGACTGCTGGTGGACATGATGAAGAGGGCCGCACAAAGCAAGCAGTACGCCGAAATAGACCATGCGATAAAGACCAAAGTCGAGCCATTCTTGTACAACAAAGGAAAGGGCAGATATTTACCCATTTCGCAATTGGTCTTGCTCAGGAACAAGGAGAGGGGACGCCATAAACAGGTCAGTGGAGGCATCTGCACTACTGCAGCGACGGTTTTCCTTGATGCAGATGCGGCAATCGATTCGTCAAGATATTTAAGAGGGGCCCTCGATACAGTTCAAACAGTCATACAATTGTTTTTAAATTATACCTTAAAAGGATGTGTGTTTCTCACAAATTGTGTAAAACAATACGGAAATGTTCGGGTCGGTGACCTCTATAGTTCCGGGAAATTTCGCGTCCGGAAAGTTCCCGGGAAAATTGGGGTGTTTGGCAACCCTAAATTAGATACGATCTATGAAAGATTAGTATGAATAATGCTATAGTTAATACTAACTTGACATGTCCATTTTAATGATAATTTTGCAGCTTCCAGTTTTAAGAGCGATGGAAAATCCTGACGACGATTTTGACATAGAGAAGGATTGGCCTGACGTTTCATCTGCGGAGTACGCACGCAATCCTATTGCATATAGAGACATCTGTTGGGATCTCAAAGTAATTATTTTATTAATTTCTCAACTAATTTTATCGTAAAATTGTTGCTGGATTTCATAGATAGATGGTGTAACTGAACTGTATTATTTAATAAATTATACAATTATGAACACCTTAATTTCTGCACCCATATAGCGGCGATTTTCGTTGACGCAATCGATTCGTCGGATAATTTGAAAGGGGGCCTCCAAACCCGTTATAAAATTATTAAATTATACCAAAAATGCTATAATTCCTTGACGCTCTTAAGTACATTCAAAGGTAAACTAAAAGTTTTAAAAAACTGTTCAACAAATGTACGTTTGTTGAAGGAAAATAGAAATAAATTTTATTTGTTTTACTTGAAATTCTTTTTATTTATATCTATGAACATCGATTAGGAAGACTTGTTGAATATGGTGAAATATTAACCATGATAATAGCACAAATTTATTGTCCTTTTGCAAAAGAATATTTTTTTAATTTAGTAAGTATCATACAGGAAAGGGGAGCTGTCGGTGAAACTATTTTGCATCTCTGTCTATTAAATGCAACGTCTCTTCATGCAGACCTCGCCAAACGATTGCTTCGGTTCTATCCTAAGCTCATTAACGACATCTACATCAGTGACGAATATTACGGTAAGTTTGCTATGGAATTAACACTATTTAATCGATATATCCCAGAGAATTATTATTAAATTATAATATAAATTCCAGGAGAAAGCGTGTTGCACATCGCAATTGTGAATGAGGATCCGTCCATGGTGAAGTTCTTACTGGACGCTGGAGCGGATTATCACGAACGTTGCTTTGGGAACTTCATGTGCCCTGAAGATCAGAAGCCTTCCAGAAATGATTCGCAGGATCATGAATGGGTGAACGTTCAGCCCGTCACCAATTATGAAGGGTAAATTCAATTAATAGTTACATATATATGCATCTTCCTTCCAGATCTGTCTAATGCATTCGTGGAGACATTGGTTGCGGTTGATAAAAAGTATTTATATAATTATTCAGCAACTCAACACTAGTGAAAGGAGTATAGGTAGATTATTTGTATGGAAAGATCACTACGTCAAACACATTCACTTTATCGCTTTGTGCTAGTCAAGTTTAGCAGTCGTTTAGTCCTCAACTTGGTGTTGCGATACCAACCTATTCTAAATGGGGCTATTCTAATACATAACTTAACTCCAAAATCAATAAAAAAAGATGGTGTTATGATAGTTAATTATTCCAGGTGTGAACTGTCAGGAGCAATACAATGCAATATATATTATAAAAGACATTTAAAATCTAACTGAGATATAGCGTTAACATAATTTCAGTTATTTTTTTAGGTTAAACACACATCACGTCAGAATTTATACTCGCATGTTTACTTTTGAAATCGATTTACTCAACTTGGTGATCAGTGATCACCCTTCAGCACCTCATATTAATAAATTTTATTGCAGATATGTTTATTGGGGCGAATACCCGCTAAGTTTCTCAGCGTGTCTGGGACAAGAGGAGTGTTATCGGTTGATGCTGGCGAGAGGCGCTAACCCTGACAGCCAAGATACAAACGGCAATACTGTACTTCACATGCTGGTCATCTATGAGAAACTGGTGAGTCTTTGAATATAACTTAATATTATGACTAGCGACTAGCCAGTCAGAGATTTGGAATAAGTCATCACATAGGTAATACCAGCGTCCTTCCGATTATGACTTGTTTCGTGCCAAAATTATTGAACCTCTTTAAGAAAAATTACCTGCAAGTTATTACGCATTGAAATTCATTTGTATCATATTTCATAGTGATATTATCATAAAACCGTAAGCATTTCAACATAATTTATGATTCACTCGATCATTTGATTCCATAAATTAAAATATAATATATGCAGTGTTTAATTGAATTTTAGAAACTAATCAACACAATCTGCAATTTGTAGTGTTAGTTTATTAATACTTACGATTTCCAAAGTTTAGTGTGCACTTATTTATGAAGGATCTTAACAGTGTACTTCCACCCTTCGTCACTGCACTGGTTATGTATGGATAATATTTTAATAATTATCTTTGTTATTCACAGCCAACATTTGACATGGCATATGAGGTAGGAGCGTCTCTGGCGGTTCGCAACGTTCTACATCTGACACCATTGACCCTCGCCGCAAAGCTTGCCAGGATCGAGATGTTCTTCCACATCATGAACATTGAACGGGAGATATACTGGCAAATCGGCAGTATAACATGTGCCGCATACCCGCTGTCTCAGATTGACACAATTGATATTGAAACCGGAAACATCAGCAAGGATTCCGCTCTCAATTTGGTGGTTTTTGGGGTAAGAAAATTATTTATTCGATACATAAAAACCTCTCGAAATCGCAAGAATGACAGCCTCATAAGTCGGAACAAACTTAAATCCAAATAAAAGTCCAAAATTGCAAATGACTCACAGCAGAGTTAGAGTAAGAATCTTGTTGTAGAGTTTTCTTAATAGCACACAAGGGATGAGGGGGTGTACGGGTCTGGACCGCCCTCCCCCAGAAACAGAAGAAATACAAATGATTTAGGAAAATGTAATTTTAATTTTTTTTATTCTTCACGAGGACCTGACTAAAAAAAGATTTGGGTGTCGAACAGTCTTCTGAATGGGTTGGCCCCATTCCTCTCGCATCTCGCATCATACAACACGCAAGGCCTGTGGTCAGTGGAAGACCCGTGGCACTCATAAATTGGTACAACCATCCGCGGCATGCAATGTTTGCTTTAATATTACAATGTAATGCATGTCTAAAAGACAGCGTGAACAACGCCAACAGACACTATTAATCTAAATAATTATTATGACCATTACTTGACGAGCATTCGGTAACCACTTGTGAATCTGGGGGTATGGGGAATGTGCCTGGAAATGTAGGGTGAAGACCGTAGTAAAAATTAAAATATTATACTGACATATACTTACTTAAATTGATATTAATGTGTACCTTCGTCATATCTCTCTCATGTGACTGTGACACAACCTCTTTGAAGAGTTCCGGAGAGGTTGAGGAATTACATATGGCTTAACATCAGTAATTTGAGCCATAGCACTGATCTATCTGGTGTTTCAGCACTTCTTCTGACTATCAATCTAATTAGGAAGGTAGGGTGTAGAGCGGATTGCTAAAAATCAATAGGTACCTATGTAATAATAAATTATTTTTTTTATTCAAATTATTAGCAAGTAGTGCAAGTACGTTATAACTAAAATTTGGAGAGATCCTGACACCGTTTAGTAATTGAGGTAATATTAATACTTTGATTTAAAATACAAAAGCTGATTGCCAAAAAGTAACACAATTGAGAAAGCACTTCACACAAGACTGCTACCGGCAGCTATCGAGGGTAGTTTTTCATATGTTTGTATCGAAGTATTATAGTTGTTACAATAATTTAGCCGTCAAAACTGTCTAACTTGCTCTAAAATTTAGCACAGCCAAGAGA
Source organism: Rhyacophila brunnea (assembly GCF_057557595.1). Lineage (NCBI taxonomy): Eukaryota > Metazoa > Arthropoda > Insecta > Trichoptera > Rhyacophilidae > Rhyacophila > Rhyacophila brunnea. Next base: position 7,105,474 of record NW_028232904.1, on the reverse strand, counting down.
GGTGCTGTTAAAATATAGCACTTATTGTAACAATTACAACTAACTTATTGTAATTGTTACAATAAGTGCTAATACTTCGATACAAAACTACCCCCGATAGTTGCCGATACTAGTCTTGTGTACAGAATAGATGTGCAGAGAGTATTGTAAAAACCACTGATTAACTTTGTTGCAATTAGATAGGACACGGATAGGTTAGTGATCAGGCACATGGGCCTGAATCTCGGGGGCCGCAGGTGTGTTTTCAAATTAAGTGTGACCTATGTAATAATTTCGTATTATCTGATTCTAGGATAAAGATGAGCACTTGGAATTAATGGACGGAGTACTGGTAGATTTACTAAAAACAAAATGGACCGCCTTTGTGAAGCGCAGATTCTACAGACAGTTTTTCCTGTTTGCCTTTTATTTCTTAATATCACTAGTCTGTTTTACGCTACGGCCGGGACCTCCTGACAAGACTTCTTCACCATCCTCAAACACCACAATGGGCAACTCCACCAGCAAAACATTACCAACCAATAACACGTTTAACTTATCGACTACAGCTTCACCAAATACCACTAATATAACACTGCCGGATAGCTTAACTACTAAGTCTAATGAGACGGCTAAATCTCAGTTTATAAGAACTGCTCGGGATGGTAATCATGTGTTTAATTCAAATCCTAATTGCTCTGACTCCAAAAACAACTCTTCAAGCAATGGTACGACACCATGTCAAAAACTGCGCAGTAACAGTGGAAGCTCATCTAAAGATTATCTTCCGAAAGGTATTTATTTAAAAATATATTTGCTGTGTATTTACTTTCGCTTGGTGAGCGTATAACTGCTGGACAAATGCCGTCATACAGTGGTACCCGAGGGGCACTAAATAGCCACAGGGACACCATAAAATCCACTGGATAGACGATATGGCAGCAAAGAGCTAGTGACCGAGAGGAGGGAGCTAGGGGAGGCCTTCATCCAGCAGTGGATCCACTCCGGCTGATGATGATGATGATGATGATATTTACTGTTTATGAAATATATTTTACTGTAATTTATTATCATGACCAACCTCACCTCAACTGCAACCATTGCCCCCATAAAGGTGGCGGGCTGACAGGGCTCTAGCCTGGGGAACTGGAGTTAGAGAGGGCATGATGCGTCATCAACATTGATATACTACTAGATGAGGAGTTCCCATACAAGTGTCATTTTAAAAATGTACCACAAAAGAAGATATTACGAATATCGTCTTATAATATTTCCTTGTAGGTATAATGCGTTAAGACCGTTAACATGGATTCCCAAATTTCACCCGTATTGCCCTGGCTGTAAAACTAAATTTGCGTTCTTGGAATAGTGACCCTAAGGGTGTCTGCAAACCAAAGCTTGCAAGCTACCAAAAATTCATGTCTGAGCGGACAGAGCAAGTCGTCATGCGCTGACTATTAGTTAGAGTAAGATGCAAGCTAGATCGGGCTTTATTGCCAAGTCGTTTTCGAGACAAATATTAAGTGAGCTTATATCGAGTTAAGTCCGCTGATATTAAAACAGTAAGTTTTAACACTGGCCGAGTCGCTGAAAATCGGGCGTCATTTTAAGAAGCATATGATTCATTCAGTAGTATATCAATGGTCATCAAGCTATGTAAGAAAACAGAAGACAAAAAGTGACTTTATAAAATTTCATCTCTTATTTTGCCCGTCGACCTAAAATTATTTATTTTATTAGGCACATTGCATTATCCTCTCATGATAATACCGACTTTTGGTGTCGTCTTGATTTATTGCCATTCATAAATACTTTTATTTTTGTCGATGAACCTGTCGTGCCTGAAAGACAGATGTTTTTTGATTAAAATGCATCGAGAATAATTTAGCTAAGCAAGTTAATTTTATTGGTCATTGAAAAATTTTCCCCGTCTTCTACTACCTTGTCCTGCATTATGAGTTCAAGTAAATCATACTTCTCATTGATAATGCAAAATATTGCCGTATACACCTATATGAGTATACACCTTTTCTGTGCTTGATAGTATCTATAAGTGGTTTTGTCTTATTGACGCATACTTATTGGTAATGTGATAAGCCCAAGATATCGTAATGGTCCGCCAACAGTCACATCTCAAAAGTTTTCAATCTTCTTATCGTCCATAAACAGTAAACGAAATTAAAACATACTCCTATATTATAGACAAAAGGAAGATTTCTAATTAAGACTAATACCAAAGACGGGATAAAAAAAGTATCCCTGGTATTTAAAAATTACTGACTTGTATGTGTATTATTTATATCACATGACTTCTTCTTCTTCTTCGGCCATATCCGCCCCTTAATTGGAGCATATGGACACAACGAGGCGCCTCCAAGAATCCCCATCGCTCGCCAGTCTTCTTGCATCGTTACATGTCAAATCAGCATCTATGTCACATGACAAATGGGAGTAATTCTATACACCAGAGCAACGTTACTTCAAAAAGACTTACCAATTTTATTTTATTGAAATATTTATGTTGAAAAATACTTTACAAGTCGAATCATTATTTTACAGAGCCGAAAAAAGTTGATAATTCATCAGAAAGTGAAATGGAAGAATGGTGGGACGACTTGACGGAAGAGTGCCGACTGATGCAATTTAATTCGTACCAAGCTAAGGTCTCACAGTTTCACTTTACTTATAAAATATAGTATACATTATATTAAATTCTACAGCTTTGTATATATGTCCAGAGATAATATGGTTTTAACTCTTATGCCGTGTACACACTGGCAACAAGTTGCTGGCAACCTCATTAAATTTTACAATAATTATCATAATTGCCTAAGAAATTTTACGATAATCATCATAATAATCGTAAAATCTAAAGAGGTTGCAAGCAACTTGTTGCCAGTGTGGACACGGCATTAGGTTCAGCAAAACAATAAAAATGATTCATATGAGTTACAAGTTACAATTATTCACTTAACGACATTGATCCGTACCTTATAGGTTAGAATTATAGCTGAGATTGCCCTATGGCTGGGCTCAATATTATACATCATAGCTGCCTTAAGGGAAGCGAAATTCCTTGGGTACAACATGTTTGTGGAGAACTTGATGACTGCACCGTCTCGGGTGATGTTTCTGTTCTCCTGCCTTCTGATGTTGGCACTGCCGTGGCTGCGGTTGGCGTGCATGGACGAGGCCGAAGACCATGTAGCTGTCATTATAATGTTAACAACAGCGCCATACTTTCTATTTTACTGCAGGTATTACACATGACTTGTATGATTGAAATTAAGTAATTTGAAAAACCTAATTATTAGTAGAAAATATAGAAAAAAATTTGGACGCAGTGGGATTTGAACTTAGGTCTTTCACATTTCAGAGAATGGTTGTTATCCATTAGTCTACCGATACATCCATCAATCATGCAAATAATAGCTAATAACTTAAATTACATTTACATTTACATTTACACGCCATAATTAATTTGGATTACTTCCGAGACCAACAAGAAATCATATTAGTTTCACAATTACCGTGCTTTTATTTTAAATAATGATTGAGTTAGGCATTCCTTGACAGACTTTAAAACTTTAGATAGCGTTGGTATTGTCAGCTGTAATGGATGCATGTTCAAATTCCACTCAGTATAAATATAATATTTTTTTTAAATATTTCTTCTAATAGTTTCTGAGGTACATATTCAAAATTATGGATGAAAATGGATATTATCTGGTGTGTTAACAGTAATTTTACATCTGTTTTTCAGAGGTTTCAAAACTGTCGGACCCTTCGTTGTGATGATATACAGAATGGTAATGGGAGACCTTTTGAGGTTTGTCTGCATTTATTTGGTTTTCGTCATGGGGTTTTCTCAAGGTAAACAAAATTCATTCTTCCTTGTAAGTATCTAACTTTACTGCTTCCATGTTTATTTTGCTATAAAAATATTATAAAAAACTCCACATAAATTAATAATGATCAGGACCATGTCTGTCTACTGATGTAATTAATACAATGTCTTTCCATCAAGAATTGACAGTTAACACCATTATTATAGAAACAGGCCCCCAGGTCAGGATCTTTGTCTGCCCCCCTACCTAGCGGGTTAAATGCAGTGTGACGCTCAACAGTAGCGTTTTCCAAATAGTTTTTGATGTACGCACAACCATAATAATATATTTTTAAATATTAATATCCTCAAAACCGAAATAGCTCCGCAGGCAATTTTTTATTCCTATTAGAGCAAATTTGTGATGTGCGTTTATCTAATTTATCTGGTTGACCCGCCACGCCGAGCCACCCTTGAGCCCGTGTCCCACGGCTAAAACTCTGTCAGCCCCCCTTGTGGGGGCCATGGAGTAGGTACAATATAACGTTGTGTCTAGCCCAATCAAAGAATTCACATTGTCATTACAAAAAACTGTATTCCAACTGGGAGCTGGAAAACAATCGTTGGAACCCCGAACCATAAAAAGAAATACCAAAGGCTACAAAAAAAATTTGACAGAGCCGAACCTATTTTTTCACTAGAACAGAACCTTTAATGAAAGTAAGGGTTGCACAAGTGACATTGAATGCAAATTTCTTAGGTACCTACTGACCTATTTATTAGTCATCATCTACTCAGGATTACAGCATTTCCATGAAACATAGTCTCAAAGGATGGTGTTTTCAGGTATGTGTAGGTCTGAAGCCCTGACAAATGCAATAAACTGCCAATAAGCTGCACAAAAATGGGACTAATATAATTGGTTGAGGACTTTGAATGCTTCCATTATTTTTTAAACTAGGATGTCAATATTTTTCAATGAATCAACTGCATCGTCTGCTTGACGGAAAACCACATCTGCTCTCAAAAGTTGTAATATTCGTATTCATTCCTTCGTTTGCCGCCCCTAAGCAACGCGTGACCTGCCTACCTCCATGGGATACACAGCTCTGTTTTGAACAAAAGAGGATGTTTAATTATCAGTAAAATTCCCTTTTTATGATCGGTTCGCTAACAATTATCGTGAGACGTAAATAGATTAGGTATATATAACTACAGATAAACTCGTCAGCTTTAATAAATAGTATGTTAAAATTTCAGCGTACTATATCATATTCTTATCCTTTGATAATCCGAATACACCTGAAGGAGTGGATGATACAATATCAAATCCAATGCCGAGCCCAATGGAAAGCGTAATGGCCATGTTTTTAATGTCGATGACTTCATTCGGTGACTATTACGGAGCGTTTGAAAGGACGGACCATGAAATAGAAGCAAAGGTTTGGATTTAAAAATCTTTAACAATTTACAGAACCAAATGAATGGACCGCATAACCTCTCGGAAGGTCAAGAGTGAAGATGAACTTTGCTCAGATGCACGGTACGGACGCCTAGCAGTATTCTGATGAATGCTACGGAGTACTATATGTGACAAAAACTATGCTTCTCGCAGTTCTCAGTCAAATCCCAAAAATCGAGAAATCGTGTATGTAATTGATTCCAACACATGGGTATTTGTGATGCATTCCCCAACCTTATTCCTTTAAATAAAAATAATTGTTAATCCAACTTTATTTTTATTCAATGAATTTTGTTGATGATTATTGATTTAAATTAAAAAAAGATAATCAAATTTTATGGAAAAGGATATATACCCATATAAATATGCAATATTTAAAAATGTAACATTCTTTATTGACAAAAAATAATAGATATGTAATATGTCAAAGAAAGAATGTTACATTCTTAAACGGATGTATGCCACAACCGCATTTACGCGCTCTACAAATCCGTGCTTGCAAGACGAGCCATAGAAAGTGAGCATGCATACACGCTGTACTTTACACTCATACACTAGCCCCGGTCGGTTGTTTTAAATAAATTAATACATTGTACACAATATACTGCCATCTCTTGTAAACATGGTGATATTTTTAACCGATATACAAGTGTTTATGATATAATTTTAATATATTTCTAATAATGATGTTTCTAAGGTTTTATTTTTTCATAGAAATTAATGGCCCGCCAGGTACCACCATTCTAATACCTCCCGGAATTTAAACATTGTGAAAATTAAGTATTAAGAAAATCAAGTTATTTGGAAAGATCCAGACGAATCAAAGTTAGATTTTAAATTACAAAAGATATTAGCAATTTTAACAGAATTTGGAATAACAATCAAATGCATAGTTATTTGGAAATTTCCACGTGTTTAGTATAATTGTATCGGCAGCTTAATTGGAAAAGATCACCAGCTGGATTGCGATGGATCTGGGTTCGATTCACGTCCAGTACATTTTTTTTCTAATAGATAAAATAATTTCTTTAGTAAAAGTCTGTTTTATAAAAGTTTTGTACTTTATTTACAAAAATCGGTTTTAGTGAGCTGGGTTTGGTCTTTCAAAACGATACTTAAATGAAACACCCGGGTTGTTAAATTGGACCTTCATGGAAAAATGGAGAAACAAAAGTTTAATTCAAATAAGTTCAGTTAACAATATTTGTTTTTGATGAATTTATTCTTACAGCTAATGTTCGTGATATACATGGTCATAGTGGCAATTCTGTTGGTAAACATGTTGATTGCTATGATGGGAAACACTTACCAGAAAATAGCGGAGACCAGAAACGAGTGGCAGAGGCAATGGGCGAGGATCGTGCTGGTGGTGGAGAGAGGTGTGCCACCCACCGAGAGACTAAGAAACCTCCTCACTTACTCCCAACCCATGTCTGATGGACGCCGAGCTCTCGTACTACGCTTAAATCAATCGGTGAGATGTTGATAGTTTACTGATTTCAAATTACTCTACATGCACCTGATAACTTGTAAATCACAATGACAGAAGTGTAAATTATATTTTATACTCTCTCATATCGTAAAACAGTAAATCGTCACCGTTTTAGCAAAACCATCTATGTGTCACTTTTATCAAAAATGACTTTTAAATACCACGTCATTCCTTATTTTTTTCTCTATAGGCCAGTAAAATGATCTATGTGTTGGGTAAACTCGCTCCGAAGTTATTTCAAAAAATAAAAAACAGCTATGTGTAAGGTTCAAAAACCACGGTTCACAAAAACAACTATGTGTATATTATAGTAACATATAAGTAAGATGGTATTTTGATATCGAGAGTGTAATGTTTTTTTACAGTTTGGCTACACATTGTTTGTTTCTATGTTATATGCTATGCATTATGGTCTTGCACGACGGTTTGAAAGATGCTTTCTCAAAAAGAGAGACAGGAAATATTCAATAATTTCTGGAAGATGCCTACATGGTCAATAGGGTATAGGCGAGAATTAATTTAAAAGTTGGATAAACAACTACAAACGCCTCGATGACAGTGGCCAATTGAAAGCAACAATGACAAGTAATAAGAATCTGACTGAAGATAAATAATTGGTAGTGCAACCAAAAATCAAAACGGAGAGATTTGTGGAAAAATGTTACATTATGGTTGGATCTAATTCCAAAGTTCCCACCCATTATTGCAGAGAAAATACCTCCAGGGTGTATGTGGAATCGTGTTTCCGATCCAAAATACAAATGCATGATGAATATAAAAAATGGTCTCTGGAAAATGGTCATAAAGCAGCTGAATATACTCCAGTATATTTACCACCAAAAAATCAGTATCCACCAACCACGTAAAGATCAGTGTGCCATCACTGCCATCTGCTGTAGTTATAAAATGAAGAATGTTTCAGAAATGGAATACAATAGCCACATTATTAAAAAAAAAAAAGATGCTAGAAGACCAAAAATGAAATGAAGGAGAGTACCAGAAGTATTACTGGACGGTTAGTAATCACAATGGATCTCCAAAGTGTGCTGCTATGTCCAAAACACAGGCACAAATGTATTATAAACAAAAGCTGCAACTACACAATTTCACCATATACATTCTTCATAATGTATCTTCTAATGAATTTGTCTCATCTCATCGAAAGCAGGACAATACAATGAAATAATTCTAATATCGGATGGGTGTGGATATCAAAACCGAAATAAATTATTCGCTACTGCTCTAAGTTATATCTTTAGAGAGAAAAAACATCGAGATTCAACAGCTTTTATAATATATATAATGAATCATTGCCAATATCACAGTCGAAATACATACATCTTCAGGAATTAAAAAGTGTAATAGAGAAAGATCACCACTATTTCTACGATAACCTAACATTTAAACCTGCTAATAGAAAGTAAACGAACTTATAAATATAATATCATCTCACTATTGCATTAATAATTAATAAAATGATATTGCAATTTATCACTAACGCACTATGTATATTTCAACTATTATTTATGTAACAGTTTTTCATGAATTTATTATTATTCACATTTTGATGAATAAATTAAACTATGTGTATTTACAAAACGGTCAAAACAACTTATGTGACATCACAAACTGTATTTTTATTATTTTTGTATTAAAAATAAAAGATTTTTGTAAACAAAATAATAATCTTAGACCATTTTCTGATTATAATAAAGCATTCTTCATAATTTTAATGTTTAAATGTAACATTATTTTTTTATTCAGTTTTATCCTTCTCCTGCACAATTTGAGAAAGTGCACATAGATGGTTTTGCTAAAACGGTGACGAAATGTTCATAATATTAATACTTTCGACCGAAGGTACTTGATGGAATTTGAATTTAAATTCTAATGGATTCAAGCTCTGTACTATTCCATTTAAGTCGTTTTTTGCGACCCGGGTTTCGCCTTTCGGCATCTTCAGGCGTCGTGTACACTCACCAAAGGCAAACACACACTGACAACGAACACCCTTAACTCTACCTTATATAGTAAAACAATACAATAAAGTAGGTAAAAACTCCATTACCTACCTATTTAGTCAGAAATTACAACAAAAAGTACAATAAACAAATTATGAATAGCTGAAGTGTCAGTAAAAAACCCAATTAGTAAAAACCCTATCTTATTAATAACAATACACTGGACAGCATATTATTATAATAAATCGTCAAACCTAATAATAGGTCAAAATTCTTTATAACAATAAAAAATACTAAACTCAAGAGGTGTAAATCGTCAATTCTAAGAAAAATAATTAATCGAGTTAACTAATGAGATGTCTATAATAATACTACTTACAAGGTACCTACTTTTATTTTTATAACATTATTTTTTAACAAAAACAAAATTATACATATAAACTCGCTTAATATAATATAATATATAACTCACCTAATATAATATATATATATATATTATACAATTATGCATACCTAAATCCTCATCCCTAGACTCTCATACAAATATATATAATCTCATACAAACATATATAAATTGTGTGTCAATACAATTGACCATAATATAGTCTCATATGTAAAACATCATATTATAGGATATAACAAAGGGCTACTAGGAAAGCTGAGTTGATCGTTCAATATAGGTAAGCTCTGCAACTGTGCTCTATTTATTTCTAATATTTCTTGGTAGAATAATTTATAATCACCCGTATGACTGTGAAGTAGTTTTGCACCCTTTTCAATGTCACACGTGTGTTTTTCATTTAATTAGTGGTTAGCAAACGTTGAAGTATCCTTCTCCAATCTTTGGACTGCTAAATGTTCTGAAATTCTAATATTTAGGCTCCTCGTAGTTTTCCCAATGTAAAATTTAGGACAGTTGTTACAGTCTAATTTGTACGCCTGAAGATGCCGAAAGGCGAAACCCGGGTCGCAAAAAACGACTTAAATGGAATAGTACAGAGCTTGAATCCATTAGAAGTAAATGTTCATGTTTTGACTTACCCGTACTTAGACATAATGTACAGTATAAGATCACTTTGTGTGTGTTCTCTAACACAATTGTTATGAGACACACTGTATAATATCGTCTCTGTTCTGGCAGAACACACTAACTGGAGAATACTAGTTTTGAGTAATTGACTTTGAAGTTGTTAAAATGTTTGAAATAATGGTCTATCATGTGAGTTTATTAAGTAATCGTAAACAGGATGACTTTAAAATAAAGACGGTTTCCAGACGGTAAAGTTTGAAATAAGGAACATTTTGGTACTAACTCAATATTTAATTTTTTCGAATTAGTGTCTTCTGCCAGAACAGTGACGATATTTAGGTATGCGAAATAAGTCTTGAAATTTGTCAAATGAGTTGAATACGCCAAATTAAACATAATGTATAAATGAGAAACAGAACAATGACTCTGAACTAGAATAGTAAAAACATTTATCACTTTACGTATTAGTAAGTAGTAACTGTCCAAAAGTGCTATCTTATAACAGCCCCTCTCTTGACTGTGTTAAATTGTAGAGCGAGACAGCCATCTCATTTTCAGTCGTCTAGATCTTCTCTTGCCCTCAGAGGACGCGTATATAGCCTACCTTGCTAGTAACTGCTCCGGCATTCTGCATTTCCATATTATGCCACTTGATCTTTTTGCCCCCATAAAGTATGTACAGCCAGTGACGTCCCGAGACCCATTTTTTATACTGTATTATTTATCATCCTTTCATGACACCAATATCTAAGAAAGGTGTTGTATGGATACGTTACTAACAAAATAAATAGGTACCACTAAAACATTCAAAAGTAAATTTACAAATGTGTTTACCCCAAAAGTGGGGATTTTTTTGACATACTTAGTGGCTTTTACATGTCATTTTTGCGATACATTAATTTGCTCCGTCTTGAGGAATTAAGGGCGATCCGTGTCGCTTTTCTTCTTCACAAAACTTATAATGATATTTTTAGTCTGAGATCACAAAGGTTTAGGTATTACTAAATCGATAATCAATATAATGACGGCGTGATGCTTTGATACAGACTAAAATCTAAGCAGAATAAACTAAACATCGCAAACCTGAAAAAAAAATCGTTAACAGTACCGTTAAACCTTTTTATGTTAATAATTAATACATTTTGTTTCCAACTAGTGAGCTGATTTTTTTAATGAAAAGATATATTATTCATTATTATTAAATTTAGGTAGCTATTTTTATATATACCAAATGATTCTACTCGATTTGCCGCCCTTCGAGTAACTGCCGCCCCCAAGCGGCTGACGCTTAATCTGCCTACCCCTACGGAACATCACTGTGTACAGGTTCTCATTATACAGATGCCATCTCCTTGAACAGCCTCAAAGATTCATATCAAGACTCTCCTGTCAAAGATATCCATATTTCTTTTTTCCTGTTGCCTGAGTGCCTAGTATTCTGAACAGGATACTTCAAGATACAAATCCTTTTGCGACGGAGACTACACATTTGGAATTTAATGTAATATGTTGTACTTTGCAGGATGATGATAAAGAAGAAATGAAAGAAATACTTGAAATGAAACGGACTCACGAAAGAATGGTGAAGAAACGGAAATTAGGAGTTACAAATAAAATGCCTCCAAGTCCCAAACGGAGCCTGTTCTAATGAAATGTAATTTAAATAATACTAAACAAATAAAGACATCATCATTGTCAGCTGTGGTCGATATACTGATTGAAGACCTTCCCTTTGTCCTTCCAGGCCTATCAATCAATGAACGTAATCAATTTAATAAATTCAGCGATCTTTGATGCCGCCTGTAAGCGTTTATGACTACCGGAGATCTATTCCAAATACGTAATTCCAAGCCCCGATCAGAGATAGCACCGATGTATTGTAGACTTATTTCAATAAAAACAAATACGTATGACTAACAAAGTTTAGTGTGCACTATTTATGGCAGATCTTAACAGCCTACCTCCACCATTCGCTACTACTGTTTTATATTTAAAATAAATAAATAATATTTTACCTACTTATAAAAATAAATATGAAAATTTCCAAAACCTAATACAATGCAACCACCATGAGTAATATTGTGTGTATACCTAATCATTCTAACTCTCAGTCAACAGTCAAACTTCGGTTTTGGTAAATAGTGTGGGTACTCCAGAGTAAAAATATAAAGAGAAAGGCTATTATTCAGCAAAACGAAGCCGTATTTCTCACGTATAAACGCACAGTCGAACATCAATTTTATTATTATTAACTTAACTATGAAACGTTATACCATCATGTTGCTTCTCAGTATGGCTACCAAATTGAAACACAACATAGTTGGTATAAATAAGAACTCTGCCATTCTGGGCAGTGTTGACATGTGTGTCCCTGATAACTATCTTAGAAATAGACACCATCAGTTGTTTATTCTCCCAAGGTGCAGAACCAACCTGCCACTGGTAATGCCAATTGGGAGGGCGATAACTATGTTCAACGAAATTGCTTCGGGTGTTGATATATTCCACCTACGTGAGAATGAGTTTAGGTGGACGTTGTTTTATAAATTCTTAAAATAGGGTCTGCTTAACTCATCCGGTGTACTTCCTTGTACCTATCTAATTTATCTACTGATGTATCTCTTTTTATATGTAATATTGTTTTATATTTCTTTGTTTCTAAATGTCATGTTGTGAACGTCTTACACTTATAATTTGTAATGTCCACAATATGCTAAAAAAAAAAAAAATTGAAAATTGAATAGTTAACCATATTTTCTACTAAATTAACTAAAAATAATTACCACTAATTTTAAATTTAACACCAATAAATTTCAGCAATGGTTTCAGCAACCGGTGATGTTTTCAAAAAATATTTAATTCTATCTTACTTTAACGCATATTGCGGAGATATAAGAATGCTTTCTCATTCGCACTTATGGTTCATTTTTATTCAGGCCTTGGTAGGTACCCATAGCTGATTAAAATAAGGTCAATAATAATAAAACAATTTAAATAGAAAAACGTTTTTAATAAATAATAATGTTTATGTTGTATTTGAATATGTTTTACAGTTATTAAATATTTCAACAAAATTTATGTAATTTTACAAATCTCCCTAACTACATTGAATGAATGAACAGATCTTAAATATGGAGGCAATTACATTTTGGTAAATAAAATCACAGCTTTCTAAGTTGTTGCTAAAATTCCGAGATTCTATCAATGAATTAGTAAAAAAATCTTACTCAACTGCAAATACAGAAATTCTTGATTAATTATTAAATATTTCCTGTTTTCCTATCTGGATAATCAATCATACATAATGTGGAAACACCAAAGAAATATATCTATTAATATTGGCTATCGATTTTTATAATTTGAATCAAAAAATCGAAATTGGAAAAGCTTCAGTTTCACAACTATTAATTTGTTAGTTTAATCGTCAGGTGGCTAAATTCGTTAAGCACAATGGCCGAAATCCAACAACTGCAGGTGTGAGTCCTGTCCGGGACCATAGTTCGATAATGATTTTTTTCTAGTATTTGAGGTGTTTCCAAATTATATAGTAATCAAGAATGTTACATTCTTATATCTTGTGAATTATTACGCAAGTATATAGAATTTTGAACGAAGACATTATGTATACATTACGTTATTAGTTTAATTAAAGAAATACATAGCTGTCTATTTTGTGTTGCGTTTCCACGTGGAAATTTTTGTCATTCAACTGTATGTTGAATGAACATAAGTGGGAACCATATTTCAACAAAGTTGATCAATTTGCAAGTTTAATTGAACAAAATTGAGATTTTTTTCTACTTTTGTCGATTCAATGGTAAATCATCATTCGACTCAATAGGTTGCCGAGCAAGTTGCCATGAGTAACCAAGGTGAAAACAAACCGCATCGATATGTAAAAATTGTTTGTTTCATTTGACGCCGTGTTAATTACAACTATCGATTCAACTTAAATGATACGTGCGAACATTCTTTTCGATTTCTTGTTGAACATTCAACAGATAGTCAAACAACAAAAATTGCCATGTATTATAATATATATGCATTATTTCAAAATAAATCGCAAATTGAAGGATTCATTTATATTGAAAATAGTATACTTTGAGTATTAAAAATAGTGTTTATATATTTTTTATTGATTATTATTAAAATATAAATGCTTTGATTAGAAAGGGAAATTATAAAGCTGTGGAATAATATTTCATTTGAAGCAACAGAAAGAGTGGTAAAATAAAATTATAAGTACTGTTATCGATATATTGATTTCATTTTGTTGATGATTTTTCCAAGACATCAATTTTTTTACTGATGGCCGCCAAATTTTCCATAACTGACATTGAAACCTGATTATACGTCTCCATTGCCTGTTGGACGCATTTCTCCACCTGAAACAAATTATATAACTCTATAATTATTAATAACAGTGGCCATAAATAGTGCACACTAAACTTTGTCAGTCATACGTGATGGTTAGTTTTTAAAATTCAATTATTAAACCCTGCAAACCATAATAAATAGAAGAATATTTTTTATTTATTGTGGTTTAATTAAATTTTACCATTATGTATAGTTCAATGAAAAGAAATACATCAGCATGACTAACAAAGTCTGCATTACTTTTGTCGAATCTTCACAGCGTACCTCTACTAGGCAGGGTTTATTTCAATTTTAAAAACTAACCAATACCATCTGCAATTTGTATTTTTAGTTGAATGAAAACAAACAAGTATGATTCAGAAAGTTTAGTGCTCAGTATTTACGTAGGATCTCCACAGGCTACCTCCACCCTTAGCCACTGCAGTAAAACCTCGATCAGTTTCGTAAGATTATAATGTATGATTAAGAAAAATATGCAATATTTTTTTAAAAATTGTAGTAAAAATAATTGTACGAGTTTTCGATTATCCGGACTATGTTTATCTTGAGTGGATATGTTATGGACCCCTGTAATATTAGTTGCAAGGCTTAGATTATAGAAAAATATAGATAGAGCTATTGCAAGTGTTTGTCCTTCAAAACATGACGAACTTTTTCACGCACTTGCTTCGCCCCCTTCACGTTTCCCCCGCGACCCTTTCCTGGGTTATTCGAAAATATGTGCGACTGTGTGCGTGTCGTAGTGTTGCCAGATATCGAATATTTATTCCAATGTTATAATTTTACAAGCGATGTTTTTATAGATTATATTATGGCAACACTTGCGTGTTGGCTATGCACTTGGTAAAACATTACTCACTAAAATCGGCTCTTGAGGAGGGCTTGTTGCAAGGATTTTGTTATGCTTTTGGAAATATGTCATACTTAATTTGTGAGAAATACGCTTCTTTAACTGAACTGAACTTCGAACTGTTTCAAAGCCTTTTTTTAAATCGCCGCTGACCATTATGAAAACTACACTGAAATAACTATAGAGTAATAAACAAATCTGTACAATTTATATTAACAATATGTAAAACATAATAGGTACTACGTAGATGCTTACTTAGTTAATAATTTGAGAGTAGGTTTTGTGGAAATGAGATTCTTTTGCCTGCAACGCTGACTTGGTTTTATTTGCTCTAAACGTCAGTAACATTAAGCATATCATTCAGTATTTTACAACGTTTTTATTAGCTCGTATTCTTGTTTGTCCGGTGGTTGTTTGTCCAGTACAAATCTTGCAATCGATTTTTAACTAACTTCCCGACTAGCTAGACATTTGAAACTTTTAGAATATATCAGGACACGATGCCAATGCATTCTTTTAATACTTTTAGCCATCTTTAAGCAAAATTGAATTCATTTTCAGTTGATTCTGTTTTGTATGGAAAGTTATTTCAGAAAAATCCGTAAAAAGTAAAAGACTATTATCGGTTGCTAAGGGGGTGGTCCTAGCAACTAAATTATAAATATATACGTGCATTAATACTATGGAAATCAAAATGAAATGTCAAAATGACATTTCAGTATTCTATAATTGTTTGTTTGTTTGTTTTTTATTTACTTCATATCAAGTACAAGTTTAAGCATAATAATTCTACAGAAAATTTAAAAACGTTATATATAAAAAGTTCTTTATATCTTGTAATTATTTCATATTGTGATGAGGTTAGTTCTAAATTCAAACACCGAAAGATTTATGTTGTCATATTATCATCTATAGATGATGCGTATGTCATAATATTAGTTATAAAAGTTTTTATTGAATTTGTCCATTTTTAAGATAGTCAAGAAGAAATAATAAAACAGATCGGTAGGTACCTAATGAATTTACATAAAACTTGTGAGAGAAAAAGAAAAGGGTGTCATTTTGCTAGAGACATCACTGACTGAAAGACAAACGTGACAGGAGGCAAGAAGTATCTGTTGTGAATAGTCAGAATAACGCAGAATATAGAAGTCTTCGCCAGAATGATTGTTGGAAGAAAAAGTAAACGACACTCACATGGTCACACTGTTCCTTGCTTTCCATATTAATAACTTTCATCTTTTCTAGACTTTTGGTCAGATTGCCAATGTTGGATATCGGTTCAGAGTCCAGCACAGATGACTTCTCCTGGCAGAGCTGCATGCACTGGCAATAGTGCCGGATGGATGGTTCATTCGTTATCACATAGTTAGTCTTGAGTTTTCCTTCATTAATCTGAAATATAATGTATCATATACATATAAAACACATTATTTGGATGCAAGTTATACCAGTGGTTCCTTACAATAGTTAAGATTAACTAGTAGGTAATCTTGCACTAACTAAGAAGATAACTTGGTGATCCAAAAAAGCTGGTCACGATTAAAAAAGACATATAATGGTATATATTTCGAATAACAAAACCAAAATACTATTACAATTGTTTTATTCAACACTAAACAATACACAAGATTTTATTTTGTGGTCTTTCCGCATTGTGCCTAACATGCACTTTCCCATGCCACATTGCGCTAGACATGTTGCTCGGTCATTACAGTGATACCCAAGCGGCACTAAACGACCACAGGAATATCCTAACACCTGCTGGATAGGCAAATTCATAAAGACCGAGAATGGTGAAATGAGCTAGGGGAGGCCTTCGTCCAACAGCAGAACGAACCCGGGTTATAATGATGATTCAAAATTTAAGAATGTTAGATTCTTTATTATTTAAAATACACAATTTTCAGTTGATTTTGTGTTGGTGATTGCGGTGTTATTTTTGTGGATATATCTATATTGTTGTCCACACTCTGCCACCATTCGTGTAAATGTAAATGAATGAATTAATCACTAACCCAGATCTCATTTAATAAATATTGAAACAGTATATTACCAATTTAATTTAAAAAAATATTTCATGACTTTAAAATTTCAGTTATTATTATAGCGCCTGTACACGGCATGGATTTACTATCAACAATAGTGTGTATTTTAAACTATGGCGATATTAACTGTTTACACGTAAAAGTGTTGACTGTCTCGCCAGTCTTATTATTCAAGAGTAAGCAAGACGGGATGTTGTCACTATATGTTAACATTTGACAGCTCGTGATAATCGGTTAACCCCAAAATGAGTCTATGTGCGGTGCAGTTGGTTTTTTTTCCAGCAGGTTCGCAGATATCGAACAAATCCTAACTGACGCGAGAACATTAAGAAGCTTACGAACTTTTTTGATACATGCATGCAATCTTGTAACTTGTATGATAATACATGTTTACACGTGCATTTTCTTGTTATGGCCGCGATAATACATACTGTCAGCAGTAAATCCATGCACATGTAAACGGGGTATTAAGTTAAGTGGAGTAGTAGACCGAATATCCGTCTCTATAGTACTAATTTGTTTATTACATTCTATATTTTTTGTGACGATCAATTTGATTTTGAAAATAATAGATTTGGACCATTTCTCAATCCTTCATTTCACAATATGCTACGCTATAATTTGACAAAATAAAGTTACAGAATACAGTACCTGGTGAATATATTGTGGATCCAAATAGCTATTTAGCTCTTCCAGACGTTTATTAATCTCCACTATCTTTTCACGGCCTGAAGTTGCACTATTTAAAACAGATTCGGCCGATAAAAGATCTTCTACAATCGTTTTTTCATTCAATTCTTCAGGTGGAAATCCCAGCTTACATTCCAGCTGCTCAATTCTGTTTTCAATAACTGCATAAGCGTCCATCTGAATCGATTGAATTGGTTATACCATAGGGTTATACAAAAATACAATCATTAATAATTTTATTAGAATAAGTGAATTTAATATTTTATTTACTGATATAAACATTGGACGCGTATACATACCTTCATTAACTTATGCTGTGTTTAATAAATAAATAATTAAAAACTTATGTGCAGCTCTTTTAATAATAATTCTTCAGTCTTCGGATATTCGGATGAAGTAAGAAGTTAAGTTGACGTCAGAAATTTTGACAGTTCGAAAGTCAATACTGGAGATTGTCTGTGGTCAATGACAATATTTTTTTTGTGCCAATTATGCGGCTGATCCATTGCTACGCATACAGAAGCTCTTGTACGCTAATTGATTATTGTAGAGCTTTGAGGCATAACGTCTAGTTTAATTGGATTTTGAATATGTCTGTGGCGTTATGGCAGAAGTTGATATGTCCGTTTTGTGTCATTTTGGGTTTATTCCAACAATTTATAGAAAATGTTCTCCGGCATGTGGTGGAAAAATTTGGTATGTCAGTCATTATCCATGCAAAAGATATAGCGTGTGACCAATCTTGATGTGTCAATTTATTAAAAAGGATGAGAAGCCAAAAAAGGTTATGTTACATATCGTTTTTGGCATCACACAAGTACAGCATCACTATTCATACTATGTGGCGGCAATACCTGATATGTATACTTATCAACTTCTGGCAACTCGCACTTTTTGTGAAAAGTTTGAATCAGTGTGAACATTTCACAGTTGTCAATGGACCTGTTGTCGCTGTCAATGCTTTAATATTGCTTTATTTTGTGTGAAAACACTGTAAAGAAGTTAAAACATACAACATGTAGGTATTCAAACCGAACTCGTTGGATAATGGAATTGGCAAAAAGGAACTTCTTAGATAAAGAAGGTATATATTTGTATGCGTTTAACTTTTTTGTTTCATAACCTCAATTTTGTTTGACACTAACTTGGCAACAGAACATGATATTAAGATAAATTAATGATAATGGCTATTTTATTGTGTCGTTACGTTATTTACATTGTAAATTGAATGGTTAGTATTTATTTAAACGTATAATGTATTATTTGCATGCTTTTACTTTTAACTTTGTTACTTCATAACCTCAATAATTTTAAATTCTAATGGATTCAAATTCCATCAAGTACCTTCGGTCGAAAGTATTAATACCTACTCAATAATTTTGTTTGACACTTGACAACAGAACAAATGGTATTAAGATAAATGATAAAAATGGCTATTTGTATGTGTTGTTACGTTATTTACATTGTAAATCGTGTGGTTAGTATTTATTTAAACTTATAAAGTATTATTTGAATGATTATGGTGATTTTCTTTGCATTTCAGAACAAAATGAATCCTCAGTTGACAACATATGTGAGAATGCTGGGAGCAGTTGGCAGGAAACAATAGATTTTTCTGAGGATTCTGTAGAAGACATTGATTACATACTACCAACTTCAGAGGAAGAGTCATCGAATGAATTGGAGAACATCGTACCTATGCAACTTGATTCTGCTGATGAGCGAAACACGGCTTTTATCCCTGCCACTGTGGTCGAAGGGAATCATAATGAGCCGATTGAACTTCCTTAGAGGTTCGTCAAAAAAAAAATAACGATTAAGCGTAAGGAGCAACAATGATTAAATTGCCGAAGGAAGCAGTATGTAAACTGGAAAGGGAATATGGTCGCTGCTAAAACATTCAAACCAATAGATAAATGTTGCAGAAAAAAAATTCATATGTTGTGTTCTTCTCGTGATCAAAATCAGATATTTGACAGTTTTTATATGAAAACTAGGGATGTACAAAATCAGATCATCACCAGTGGAATAGCAATTGCCAAGAAGAAAGAAAAGGAAGATCTGTAAATGGCGGAGAACATTCCCGTAATATTACGGCTACATATTTTGTTCAGGCAAGCGGTAGTCGAATTGTCGTGTGTAAAAAAATGTATCAATGCATTTATGGAATCTCTCGTGGGAAAATAGAATTAGCACTCAAGAAGGTTAAAGGTTCAGGTAATATTATACCTGATGGTGACAACCGTGGAAAATACGAACCTTTCAATAAAATGTTACCGGAAAGACAATGTATAAAAGAGTTTATTCAGAAGTTTCCCAAATATGTGAGCCACTATTCACGTCAACACACAGCTAAAACATATTTACCCAGTCATTTAAATATGAAAAAAAATGTATGAATTATTCTCATATGAAAAATTGAAAGATCAAGATATCAATATTAAATGTGGATCCTATGATTTGTTCAAAATAGTTTTCAAGGAAACTGAATACAAATTCAAGCAACATAAGCTTGATACTTGTAAAACATGCGATAGTTTTTCCTTAAAACTAAAACTATGCAAAGTTCAAGCAGAACGCGAACTTTTGGAAATAGACTTCAATAGTCATAAAATCACGGCAGATTTAGGGTACAATACAAAGAAAGAAGATAAAATCTTTGCAGCAGAAAATCAGAACACCAGAGTTTTATAATAATAATAATAACTCTAGACAAATATCTTTCTTGGTCACGTTTAACTTAAAGAGGTCCTTTTTGGGAACCCAAACAAGTGTGAGAGATTTAATAGGTCAAGGAGAAGTCGTCTCCGCATATTTATGGTAAGTAAGGAAAATATTGTATCGTCGTGGAATATAATATAACAAAGAATGAAAGTGTTAATATACTGAGTTTTTCTAATATTTTGTTATAAGTCTCTTCAGGCTACCAAAGATCTTTTGGTACTGTTCGGTTATACCGGAGGCAGCGGAAAACGCATTTTGAAAATAGTCGATAAACTGGATTATTTGTTAGTTTGGGTTAGTTTAGGTTCGGTTAGGTTGGGTTAGGTTAGGTTAGGTTAGGTTTGGTTAGGTTAACCTAACAAATAATCCAGTTTATCGGCTATTTTCAAAATGCGTTTTCCGCTGCCTCCGGTATAACCGAACAGTACCGATCTTTTAAATGAAGCCATTTTTACCAAAAAGGTCCTATCACGACGTGGTAAAAATATGTAGAAGTACATAAAAAGTAAATCACGTTCAAACCAACTATTTATGTATCAAATGATATAATTCCATTTTTATCATACATTGAAAGTATTGAAACATTTGGTAAGCTTATAAAGTTATAGTTTATTAAGTATTGTGTAAAATGTGACGTGGATCATTCTCGGATTGAAAGGGCCAAAGAACTTAGTGATATTCCCATTATGGTTCCAGAGACTGGTTTCAATTTGGTCGAACAGTGAGAGGAAAAAATTTTTTTACAGTTGAGATGACTCAAGATGATTTCTTGGCTTTTTCAAATATTTTCCGATCTTGTCTTATAAAAAAAACTATCGATGTTGACGGCCAAAAAGTCAACTGAATGAAAATAAGGTAAGAGAAAACATTTGGTGTTTTGAGTTTCAAGTACACATTAGTTGAGTCTGAGCCATTCAGAACATTAGATTTGCGACGAAGTAAAAGAGGCAGACCTATTAATGTGAATTGGTCTTTAGAAAAGCGCTATGATTAACCCTCTTAAAAATAAAGATT
The DNA here is from genome assembly GCF_057557595.1 of Rhyacophila brunnea. NCBI lineage: Eukaryota > Metazoa > Arthropoda > Insecta > Trichoptera > Rhyacophilidae > Rhyacophila > Rhyacophila brunnea. Next base: position 7,084,021 of record NW_028232904.1, on the reverse strand, counting down.
TAATTGATCTCTTGCCATTAATAAATAAAGAATTTCATTATTTTTATAACAGCTTAAAAACAAGCTACACATGTCCTGAAGTTGATTTATTCGAAGACGAAGAAAAAGACGATGGAATGAATAATGAGTAATTTTATACGTTCTTAATAATATGTTAACTAATAATTATATTTAATTTTTGGTTTAATAAAAAAAACAACAAATTTACATATTTTAATGTCATGTCTGACTACTTCGATATTTTTTAAATACATTATAATAAAATATTATGTGATTACCTACTTTGTATGCTAATAAAATGTAAATTTTCGAAAATTTGTTTTTTTATAACACTATTATGCTGCCACTTTGAATTCCTTTCAAATTATCTAATTTAATTTAAATTCAATAATTAATTTTTATGATATGTCAAACTTTTTCTCATCATTATAAGAGATGTGAAACTATGCATATGGTGGCAAAACATGTTTTGTCACAAAACCACCATTTACAGCTTAACCATGTAAACTATACCAAAGTGCAATTGTTTAGTTACTTGCCAGATGTGTGAGGCACCAATTAGTGAAAGAATATCCTTTAATTCTGATTTTTAATAGCCTATCAAAGTTTATACTTCTTATCCTGTAAACTAAGGTAAAACGGACATATCAACTTCTGCCATAACGCCACAGATTCGCTGACCACAAATACCGCAGATTTGTGTTATCAATACGCTGTAGTTTGAATAAAAGAATTATGTAGGTAGGTACCTACCTATCAGACGAGGGATACGAAGATAGGTTCTTGCATGGTTGGGCCTCACACTTTTAAGAGCCTCGAATATGCAATTCGTTTGCAACGAGTATAATAAAAATACAATTGTTTTACAATAAGGTTTGTCAAGCAATCATGTAGGTATGTAAAGGAAAAAAATATCATTATTCGGTGCACCTGCTGAAAAGAAGTAAAACTGTAGGTAGATACTTTATAATATGATCAACAATTATCTAGCGATATTTTCACGTAGGGGCTTAAAAAAATACCAGTTACCCCAAAGAGATTGAAGACTGGAGGAGTCCAATCTCTTTGAGTTACCCTGAGCATCGCCATTTATATGAAGGGTGAAGGGATCTATCTGATTGTTATAATGTTTTATCAATAATAATTGAATAATGAAGATCAGGATTAATTAAAATGCTTCACTAGGCAGAAGACAGATCTAGACATAATACAGAACTCGATTGCTAATTTATTACAGCTCAATGCATTGCCATTAAATGTGCAATTAATCTCTGTAGGTATCTATATACAATATAAGAAAAACAGCCGTTTATTCTTGGAGCTACTTCAAAGTTACAGTCATTTCTTAACCTGAGGGCAACTCATATTATTCACGTCGTCCGTTTATTTTGTAGATAATAGATAGGTATAGCGGTATTTATAGGAGTAATTTGATTATAAAGCCAAACTATTTGGAGAACACAAAAAAACGTACCCAGGTACCTCGGTAAGATTTCATTATACTCGTATTATTAATTGTATAAGCACTCTAAACTGTATCGTAATATTCCAAATCGATAACATCAACATTCCTCTATACATTATTATTTACTTATTACATTATTACTATATAGATACAATTTTTTAAGTTTATCATAATATTTTGCAGCCGCTGCTTGTTTTAGTAGAGTAAATATTTATAAAAAACACACACATCAAACAATAGTAGGTACCTATCTAATAAAATAATTTCACTTTGTTTCATATGTACAATATTTATCGCATGACATTAAATTCTATAAAGTAGGTACCTAGTAAAAAGTAAAGCCCGTTTATTTTTTTCATTTGTTTATAAAATTTTATGTATACACAGTATAATAAGTAACCTTTGTGAATATAACCAAATATTTTCTTAAAGGATAGAAAAAAAGCTACGCAGCAGCCATAAAATATATTAATCAGCTGTCTCTCTCTGTTCTGCCTGTCGTGGACTGCGCAAGTTGTCAAAAATATCTATTCACAATGGCATGCAACGAATTTATTCCTGACAGTAATTTTAGACTTCCTCCAATCAACTATGAGTGTAAGAAAAACACTATTTATTCATTTATTATTATTTAAATTATTTTATATTTGTCATCACTTGTGCAATATTCTGCAGGTATTGCGCATGCGCCATTGTTTGTACAAGTGAATACGTATATGCACACACACTTCATACTCATTACAGTGTGTGTGGGGCGTGTGTGTACAACTTTTGGCGGGTAAATTTTAACACCAATTGGTGTAGAATCAAAATCGGCAATGTTTAAAAACAATGTCGATTTGATACGTAGGTATTTTTTATTTCCATTTTATTACTAAAATTGAGTATTTTATTAGTTTATTTTAAGTTTATTATGGATGCATTTATTATACATATTGTTTTTTTGTCTATTCCAGATCTTGACCACACAGCGGACGTACAGTAAGAAAAATACTTGTAAAATATAAAACATAAAATAAAATAAGACTTTAGTATGTAGGTATATTTCTCTATTTGATATTATAATAAAGGTACCTACCTATGCACATACCTAGTAACCCTTGCATTTGATTACCTATTACTTACATATTTTGATGGTAATGATTATAGGTATTGTTTTTTTTCTTTTCAGATTGCATTCGTGGGGCGAAACATACGAAGAAGCTTTTGAGCAATGTGGAATGGCAATGTTTGGATACATGACAGAGTTGGAATACGTTGATATAAAACTTAGCCAAGAAATCGAAGTCGAAGCGGACGATATGCTGGGCCTCCTCTACAGATTTTTAGACGAACTGCTGTTTTTATTTTCCGCCGAACCGTACATGATCTGTCGCAAATTAGAAATATTAGAATTCAACACGAGCGAATTCAAAATCCGTTGCAAATGCTACGGGGAGGAATTCATGATAGGAAAACACCCCCAAGGGACCGAAGTCAAGGCGATCACCTATTCCGCAATGCAAATCGTCGAAAAAACGCAAAATAATCCATATGAAGTATTCGTCATTATTGATATATAAATTTATGTTTTAATTTATTTTTAAATACAATATTTTTACCGTAAATCTTGCGTTTTATTTTTTAAATATCCCGAAATTGTGTATCACATCCTGTCATTCGTTACGCCATGTTTGTTTACAACGATATCTACGTTTATTGACAGCGTTAAGGTTAGGTAGTTTCCCAGTAAAGCTCTGCGTAATTTGCATTTTTTAACCATTTGTTGCGAAGATACGTGTTCATTCTCGAGATTGATTAGAAAATATATTGTAAATTTTCAGTTATAACCGTGAATTATGTCGATGAAAAGGTTTCTAAAAGGGTAGGTGGTAGTGCGCATGCGCAGTCGGTTCGCGCCACCGCTACAACAGGCTGGGACTGGCTGCCAGATGTTCCGAAAAGCTCACCTGCAACGGTTGTTTGCGTGCGTACTTTTGCCTCCTATGTGCCGGATAGACTTTATCAATTGGGTTTTGAATTCGTTATACACGGCTAAAATTTCAAGAAATGCCTTGAATACTTGTTAAATTTCGATATTGATTAGTTTTCTTCTCATTTATGGTTATTTCTGGGCGTCCCGACAGCTGCGAGTCTCTCGCATACATAACAAGCGGCGCAGCGGCGGACATTTTATTTCTAGTTCTCGACAATGTAGCGACCGCCTTTCAGAAAATCTTATGTGCGGATCCGCGGCAGAGGAGCGAAATCAGTCTGATATCGGACCACCATCGATAAAAGTGAGTTGATATTTATTGTCTCATCGCATTTGTCGCGCATTTTACATATCTCTTTCCTCAGCTCTCGCAGTTCGAGTCGTTTTTTCACAACCGTAGACACGATGCTCCGTGCAGTTTTTACCAGTAAAATGACGTAAGCACATCTCATTATCAACGTTTTGTCTATTTAACATCGGAAAATATGCATTCGATCATCCGTTTCCCGACATTTGTGAAAAGTTTTCACGCGGCGTAGCCGTAACGTGCAGCTCGCGTTTCCAACCTATACGCCGAAATTATGGATCGAATACTACCTGCACGAGTCAAATTTTGGCGATGTGTCCTGCCGCATTCGTCCGTCGATATCTGGGGCCGATTTTAATTGGTATTTTTTATTGATTTCATAAGAAATGCCTCGCGGCATCAAAAGGGCGGCCTCGGTGGAGATCAGGCAGATGGACAGCACCGTCAACAAGTACGGCGTGCCCATCATCAAGAGGGTGGTCCACGGGTCCCCCGACACCAATTTCACCAAGCCTCCCGTCCAGCCCGCGACCTTCGCCGAGGAGGTCAGCCCCAGTCATGCGGTAGGCTATCATCTGGTCGACCATGTCTACGGAGTCACGCCGCAGCATCAGATCATGCGGGAGGCGCCCCTCGTACCGCCGAAGACATCGGAGGTTCGTAATCGATTCACATTTTCAAGGCTTATTTTCATAATTGCTCAATCTGTTCTAAAATTCATAATTTCCTGCTAAATTCGATACATTGTTTTTTCTCTGAATATATTTATCTGTGACCTGATTTGTATGATTTAAAACTTACCTACCTACATAACTAGTTCTATAGTGCTTTTGTTTGTTATTAATTAATTCGATTTTGTGTTTCTTATATGAATAGTTTTGAGTGATGGGCAAATAATGACAACATTTACATGGTCATCTATCGTATTTTTATTGTAAGAGGTTTATTATTTATTTTTGTAATCTGAAAACTGGTAAGATAATACTGATGTATTTTTTTCTTGTGTTGCACAGTTGATAAAATATTATCAAGTATAACTAATAATTTATTTAAAATACTAGAAATGCATTTTTGTACTTGTGGCACATTAATCCTTTGGCCCTACTTCAATCAGGAAGTTATATGACAATTCTTCACGAGAATCCATTTGAATAAGGAGTGGACAATATCATGAGCAACCATGTTAGCCTATAGTTGTCGTCCTCCTTGTTGAGGTTCGTGTGCTTTAGTTATCCTACTCCATTCATGTCTGAAATTCTAATAGTTATTTGTTCGCTCCGATGATTCAGTGACCTTCTGGACCCACAATGTTTCACCGACTGTTTTCCCGTGACAATCAACCATGATTGTTGTTCTTAATACTGAAAATCAAATAGGACTTCGGTAAATGTGCCGCAGCTGCCGTTATGAGATTTTATAACTTTCGTTTTAGACCAAACCTAACCTACCGCAACCTAATATAATCGAAAAGCCTATGCGCCGACGGAAAAGGGTATTTATTATAATTGTTTTCGTAAAAAAAAATCATAAAACCTCATGTTACCAATTTCATTATTGCAAGAAAAAGAGGCGTGATGGCATCACAGAATCACCCATCCTCAAAAATAAAATGAATGTTTTCTTTTGCCTCTGCTGGCTATCGAAGCGAAGACCTTCCGCATGCTGAACAATTGGTGCTGACCGTATAAGTCATCGACCCTGGTACAGAATGGAATATTGATATTGTGCAGGGAATTTCAATTAGTACATGAAATTATAAGTTGGTCGCTCGGTGATTGAATATTTTATTCAATCTTATTTTTAGATACTCCTTATCAATATTATCAACAAACACATTTTACTTATATGCATCCACATGGGCTGTCAATATGACATTGTAGGTTAAATTCGGTTCACTGCATTCATTAATTCTTGCTATTGCTCTTGCTGGCTATGAAGGTATTAGGTCATCATCAATCGACTGCTGGATGTAGGCCTCTGCAAGCTGATTCCATTCTTCTTAGTCCTGTGAATTGTGTTACCACAGACTTCAGCAAACTATCTGGGTACCACTGGAAGATTAGATTTATCCAGCTATTATTCATTCCTCGAGTCATGATTTTGTTTCCATTTATGGTTTTTAACAAACTATTAGATTGCATGGCTTTGTTTGTTCCCAGGGAACACAAAAATGAGGAAAGTGAAGGTACAATTCTAGAAATATGGGATAACCATAAATATGTGTTTGAAAGTAATTATTATATTCAATACTTATATCTGTATCATGCGTTATAATTTGTCACATTCAATATTGGAGACTTTGTATTTCTTCCGTTTAATGGCCTGACTGTCATAAACCCAAACTGCATTCTAAGTTTTGGTCTATGGCGACTGGGTTTTGCATTTCTATCTTATTAATTTATTGTTCTGTGTTTGTCTAATATCCAATCGTGTTATGGCCAATTTCAATAATCACATTCGCTCCTTAGATGTGTGAACATCATATTAACAAACCTTTTTTTTTACAAGAAGGAAAGGTTGTTGGCAATTCGCCCAACACATTGTGTCCTTGCACCGTATTAAACACACATTGATGGAATCGAAATGCATCTTTTGCCCGGACACCAGATTAAACCCGCAGCCTCAGGGACAGTCACTTTACCAACTAGATAACCGTGGTTTGGATATATTTGGTATTGGACATGACGTGGGCATCTATAAAATGCAAATTCAAGCCATTTGGCTTTCTTTATCGATCGATTAAAATTATTGCTAAATCGAGTGTTGAAAATTTACACAATAATCTTAATTCACAACATTATGCAAGTCCAGTGATTTCAATGTTGCAAAATTTTCATTGATGGCACAACCTGCCAATTGTACTTGAATTTGGTAAGATTTTTGTGTTAATTCAATTGTTTTTTTTTCTTTTTTTACAATTTGAGTGCCAAAGTGTTTTAAGTCCAAATTGTGTACATAGGTATGCTTCATTGACAGATTATCATATTAATCATCATTACCGCTCCACATGGAGCATATGGGCTATCACAATGCGGAAGGTCTCGAAAGTGTTTTTTTTTTATAAGAATTGGTTCCTAGTCATTAATTACTTGATCCCAATTTGGTGAAGGGTGGCATGAAAGAGTAGGGAAGGAAAAACATTGACTGGACTGGCCTGATGTGACTGATTGTGATGATTTCCGACTTACATTGGATCTGACATTTTCGGTAGTATTGACTTATGTGTTTTTAATAGTTATCTTATAAATCGGGAATATCAGTTGTTTGTTCACATAAGCTGCAGAACTAACCTTCCGCTAGTAATACCAATTGGATGGGCAATAATTGTGTTCAACCAAATCGCTTGGGACATAGATATATTCTACCGGCTGATATTTTTTATGAGGAAGAATTTAGGTGTAGTTGTAAACCAGCCAACTGCATTAGGGCAAATTGTTCAGGAAATAGAAAAAACTTAATAATTTAACTATCGAGCGGAATTTAACAATCACAACAAAATACATACATCTGGTCTATTGGTATTTTTGTGGAGGAAATATTGGTTTTAGGTAGGCATTATTTATGTACACCCACGATGTCAGAGCGGTAGAATATACATTTCATAACTGCACTTTTTACTACACTGATACGCCTCTGCCTGATTACCTCGCATAAAATTAGATCAAATGATATTCACTTGTATTAATGCAAATGTAGTCATAAATAAATAAATAGTTAATATATGAAAATAAAATATTTTTAAAATAAGTATATCATCTTCATCTTAGAGCCGGAGTGCAAGTAAGCTTATAATGTCGTGGATTCCAGGTGTGAATTCCAGGTCTGGCAAATTCGCATGTATGAACCCAATAGATTAAGCAAGTGGCTAACATCTATTTCTCACAACAACAAAAATCTGTTCATATGAACCATCACTCTGTAAGCCCATGACTCATACGATCAAATGTGGTGATTTAATGTAATGAAATTTAATAATCTAGGTGGTTTCATTTTGGAGGGAACCTCATCGTGAGGCTGTCAATATCCACATCGAACTGTAAAGCCAATGAAAAAAAATATATATATCCCTGTGATGGGGTGGTGCTAGTGTGCCCATATCTGGGGCCGTGGGTGTGGGTTTGAATCCTGCACAAGGTTAATGATCCAGATAATGTGGGTGAATTTATTTTGTATTTTTTTTTTGAAACCTCTGCATGTGAAAAATCAGTTAATATAACTTTAATTCTGTGGAGGCCAATATACCTACTCTGTTTAGAAGAGAAAATTGTAATTTACTTTTTTATTTTAATTATTACTTCATGATTAAATTTTATCGGCATCAGTTTTTTTTAGTAATATCAGTGAGTGAAAATTTTGTCTTATTGATTTATGTTAATAAAACAGCAATTTTTTTTTTTGTACTTCCACTAATAAAATAAGTACAAAAAAATGAGTTTTATTAATATAAATCAATAATACAATGCAGTTCCACTATGTATTGACAGTTAACACAATAAAAGAAACTTTAGTCATAAAGGGAATAACAAAACACTTGTTAAATATTTTATTTTTAGAAACTTCGTCTTTTTATACAATACTAAAACCAGTTTTGTCTTGTCACATCACATTGGTGAGTGGTACCATTTTCTCCCAACCCTCATGAGTCTTTCAGCCAAGAAATAACAGTAGAAAAAAAAACGAAAATTTCGTTTTAATATTTGACCCTATTTTTATCCAGGAGGTACCTTCCGATTGTTACACACTAGATAGGAATAAATCAAGCATTAAATGAGTCCTTTACAATTTATTACGCTTGTGTGTATTAATTTTCACATACTGCACATGCATGTCCTTTCTTCCCTAGTGTGTACCTCAAAGGACTCATTTTTGCAACCCTCACGGTTTGCCACCGGCCCCCCTCGCCCCCTACTTCATCTAACTGCATTGGCAATCTTTCTTCCCCTTCTTAGCTAAGATGCTTCCTGGTTTGTAATTAAATGAAACATAGTGTACACATACAGTCGCAAAGTGTACCACAAATGGGATTGTCTATTCGTTATTTTGTAATTATAGTGCACTATTTTCACATGAAGAATTATTGTCAATTTTTTAAGTGTTTCGCATGGACACCCAGCCTTATGTCAAAACTATTTCATTCATGATTTAAATTAATTATAGTACCATATCCATTGTATAACTGTTAACATTGAGTCACTGTTACAAATTTAGTACCTACTAAAAATAATATTTTGGCAAAGCAAATCTATCAGAAAAATCTTCCATACAATTTCATTGAAACTTCAAAATACAACATCTCTTGAAGAGCGTACATCAGTGAAACGGCAAATAATTTTCAATAGGTGGAATGAAATTTCGCACTTGTTGCCAATCGGAGAGAGGTAGTAGAGATGTGAGCACGTCAATTTGTTTTGTGGCGCCTGAGGAATATATTCTTAAATCATCTGAAGATTACTAAAATACGTCACGCATGTACTCGAAAAAGAAAACATGTCAATGAATATACTATTATTACTAATATAACAATAAACATAACATTAAATGGACCCATGTTGAATTTTTATGACATTATGTTTTGTTCCGCACGCATAGTCACGATCTTTTTAGACCATGCCCCAGCTGAAGTATAGCCTTAACACCAGATCTTGTGTGAACAATACGGATAGTCCAACCTAACCTGTTCTCCATAGTATTCAGTTTATAGACGCATGTTTTCTGTGTACATATTTTACAATATAGTCCTAATTTCTCTTTGATTACCAGTTAAATTTGTATTTAAAAGGTTTAACTGAAAGTAAAATAAGTTGAATATTTGGCCAGATTTAACATTATCCAATCAATCCTCAATTAATGCAGATAATTGAGGTTCTACTTTGCCGAAATCCTGTTTGCTCGTGACCTAAACAAAAACCAAACCAAAAACAAACCAATACCATTGAGTACGCATTCGGCACGCTTATATCTCCGCACTATGCGTCAGAGTAAAAAAGAATTTCTACGGCTGAATTAACGATTTTTTCTATACATAGCCGGTAAATTTGGATTTGACTGATTACATTCATTTAAAAACTGCGAGCATGTGTTGCTGAAATTTATCGTTTTTGTGGTAATTATTTTTAGTTAGTCCATAGTTAAAATAAAATCGAGGTTCTACTGTGCGTTATACACAAGAAATATGGCTTCATTTTGCCGAAAAATAGGCACTCTCTATAATATAATATCATTACTCTGAGCGTTTCGTCTATAATTTTTTTAATGTATGTTCAATAAATAAACTGCTGCATTATTCAATAAAATATAATTTGATATAAAAAATGCAGTAATACATAATTATTGTTTGCGGCAGGAGTTTATGGAATATACCTGAGAATATCCTATCGAAATATTTAATCTGTTTTAACATTGACAAAGCAAAATTTATGCTGAGAAAATTTATAAATAGATAACCCATACCCCCCCTGAGATTTCAGAATATTGTCTATTATGCATTATTATTTAGTGCATCATTCTTTACAACTAACAAGAAGTTTGAACTGAACAATACCTAACCCATCAACCCCTCAGTTATGGACTCATTCAATGGATGTCATTGCCCTCAATATTTTTTTTATTCATGGCAAAAGTGTTGTACAAATTCCTGTGACCATCATTGTATTTTTACCTCCAGTATAATGTTGTGTGCACAAGTAGTGTGGCAGCTGACATATATTGTAATACACACACCATTCCATGCGGCATACACACAAAGGTGTGTGTGTGTGTGTGTCATACCATTTTCCAGTTTCTGATGCACACTCATGCATTACTAACTGTTCACCCTACTCATTCATATTAACTTACTTTGTACAGGGTTCACTGGTTTGTAGAAAGGACACTATAAATAATTATTATTTTATATATCGAGGAATTTTTTATTTTGCGAATTTTAAAGGTTTTTTTTATATTTATTTTTTAAATTTTCTTCAGTCTAATGCAGCAGTGACAAACCTTTTTTGCTTATGTGTCAAAAAACTAAAAAAAAATTCATAATGATGGGCGGTCTCAACAGTTAATATGGGGGGGTATAAACTTGGAACAGTGTTATATACTGTCAACAAAATCTTCTTGGCTACGTGTTAAAACTGAACCAGGGCTCGAAATGGACCGGAGCGCACCGGAGTGCCGTTCCTGTTCGTGAAATCGGTAAAATTATCGCTCCGTCTCGTGGAAAAAGTTAATTGACCGTCTGAGCTAGATAGGTAATTTAATAGAAAATCTAACACACTTATTTTTATGAAATACACATAAAATTCGATAACTATGTAAATATCTTCAGAAATCTGTCAAGCGCTCCGGTTCGTAAACTTTTCCATTTCGAACGCTGAACTAACAAGCTCCTCCCATTTTTAACCGCACTTAGATTGAAGCGCCTTCCGATTAGCGACGAGTTGTCCACTGTGAACGAACTATTAGACTCCTCCTATTTAGTCGACGACAGCGACTTCCGGCTTGTGCCTAAATCTTCTTGTTGGACAGTAGCTATGTATCAGCAATCCAATCCCGTGATAATGAAAATATTTTAATAATGATTAAAAAAATCACATAATATACATTTATTGGGTATACAAGCAAAAATATTTGCAAGTGCCATAGGTTCCCCACAGCTGATATAGAATAGGAGTATACGTTTTATAAATTATATAAGCATAATATATACTGTATTAGCCAAATTTCAATGTAACCCTGTAGTTGAAATTCCATAAACAAGGCATACTTACTCCAAAGAGCTTTTAAATGATATCACAGCGAAAATGAGCACAAATACACTATTAGTACTAACGTCTAAATTAGCTGTTAGTCGTTTTGCATTGCAGATTCAGTTGATCATTTTGGTCATCATCGGCTCATCAACCCAATACAGGTTGTGGCCGCCTTGGTATTGAGGATGTTGTGTCTCTTTCACACAGTCTAATCACCGCAGTCTTTGTCTTCCAGGCCTCCTTCTCTAGTAGGGTGATAATAGAAGTGAAACAATCACAAACACCCAGGCTTTGATAAAATCACATTAGATATTTTGAGACCTCACTGGGAATCGGACCTGGAACCTCCTATCTGGAATATGAGGGCCGCTTAACGTTGAATGCATATAAGTAGGTAGGTCGCTAAAATCACAATATTCAGATGAACACTGACAAAAATCATAATATCTAATGCTATAAAATAATTAAGAAAGCTACCTAAGACGGCAGTGGCATGTTTCAATACGCCAACTTAAAAATATTATTTTTGTGGCTTATGAATTACTAAATCATAAATGTGTAATATGTAAGGTTCTCCTTCAAAGCCTAGTTGTTAATAAATTTATTACTTACCCAGTTTCTTAAATAAGACTTGCAATAGTGCATATGGCAACACTTGATAATAACAAAACAATAAAATTCTGTAATTTGACAAAAAAAATGTTTATTTATATTTGATTCACCATGTCAGACTCTGTTTATCTAGATGTACTATGCTTCCATACAATGGTATAATTTTAATCTTTCCTATTGATAAGACCAGTTGTTTTGATAATTTTAATATTATTATACTCTTGTATGGCACTATCAAATATTATTAAAAAGAATTGATTAGTTGCCTAAACAAGTACACTTAATGAATTCTGAATTTTTTTCTCAAATCCCGCGAAAATGTTAGTTGTGGAAGGTACAGGGTTTGAATGCTTGTTAATTGGGTCAACCGATTTGCATAAAAAAAATCCCTCGATATTCCGTCATTATATTTAACATGCCATTTCTGTGACAAGATACGTGTATGTACATCCCGTTTTTCCGCTGATTGGTTGTTAATCATTCCCATTGAGACAGGGCCGGGATCTTTTGAAATGGGAGAGAAATAAACTTATACAAACTCTGCAGAGAATGTTTGTTTCTCACTGTAGTGGCGTTACCTGTCAATTTTTAGTGGAATGACATTAAATAAAATGAAACTCTTTGCACACATTGTTAACAGTCACGGCCCGTTTATATCTGCCTCAATAAGTAGATATTCTTAACTAGTTCAAATATTTAGTCTTAAAGTTGTGAACAGTAATTAAATATATCGTCTCTGTTCTGGCAGAACACACTAACTGGAGAATACTAGTTTTGAGTATTTGACTTTGAAGTTGTTAAAATGTTTGAAATGGTCTATCATGTGAGTTTATCAAGTAATTGTAAAAAGGATGACTTTAAAATAAAGACTTTATGTATTAAGAAGGTTTCCAGACGGTAAAGTTTTAAATAAGGAACATTTTGGTATAACTAACTCAATATGTCATTTTTTCGAATTAGTGTCTTCTGAGAACAGTGACGATATATTCTAAATGAATTCTCTGTCAATATCCAATTAATTTTAAATCCAAGAATTCCATTGGTTCTTTACCCATCTACTTGCATAAATTATAAATAAAGAACTGTCAGTTGTATATTTACTATAAGTTACATAGTGCCTGAAGATGCTGAAAGGTGAATCCCGGTATACTAAAAACTATTCACATGCAGTAACTATAATAAATTAAGAACAATATAATAAAAGGGATCAACAAAATATTTGCAGGAACACTTTCAATATCTCAGTTCCATTGTAAAGATTTCTCACAGCCCTCACTTTTGTCAAAAATCCTCTGTGGCCTGGTCACCCCAACTTTTCGCATCTTTGTCTGAGTAAATAACCCCCCATTTTATTGCAAGGAGGCAGCCACACCAACACACTCACGCGGGTTGCATGCTTGGCGAGTTGTCTTGCGATTGGGGTTGCCCTCGCACAATGCTGTAAGTCTTGCTAAGGCTTCTCACTACGCACACACTCACACCCTGGACAATAATTTCTCCCTTTCTTTTTATAAACCTATGACAACTTGCGCCATATAATAAAGTGTGAGTGATTCTTGAAGGAAAAAAATGCCAGGTGTGCACATTTTGTAACTAGGCATTGTGATGCAATTTCTTATTGGGGGTTTTTTTTGACTTGAGTGCATTTATAACAGTAATAGTATTTGGAAATTTTGGAATGGCTATTGTATATTATTATTATGGTTTATTATATTCGAATCGAAAAAATTTAATAATTACAATTTGTTTTCATTATGTAAAAACCAATATTTATTTATTTATTTGTGGTATTGGCTGATACACTATATTGAAAATACACAGAGAATGGAAGACATAAAAATCTGTGACCATAACGCACCCCCAGTAAAATACTGTAGTAAGTCAAAAATTGGCATTTTGCAGGAGAGCCATTTGAAGTTTCAAATATTCTTTGTAAATACAGGAAAAGTCTGAATGTAAAAATTATTACTCATTTTTATGGAAAAACATGATCTATTTTCAACTGTATTCATCATTTTTCTCTAAAACATATACAAACGGAGATATTTGAATATTACTGAGTTACGACTGTATTTTATTAGGATATTTGACAATTTCATGGTAAAATTTGAATCAACTCAATACTTTCTATGTAAATTTCCCTACCATCACTCTAATAATTTCAACTAATTTGTTGGGCACTGTAAAGGAAGGTTTTCAAAATATTAAGTTATGGTACAATCTTTAAAGATTTATTGAAAAAAAAAGAAAAATACAATTATTAGTTCAAAACAACAAAAAAATACTTAATTATTTAATTTAATGGGAAAATAAATTTTTTACATACGATTTTTAATTTTTAAACATCACTTGGAAGAGAAGCAAAAATCATAATAAAATTCACGATGTTTAGCGGTGCAGAGGAAAGCAAATCCTTCTTTTTAATTGTCGTTATTTTTGGCCACTCTTGATATGCTTTGGATATATTGAGACCATCCATTGGTAACGGTTTGCCTATTTGCTGTTGTCGAACATTCAATTTCCTACATTCTTCATGATAACTGGTTTTAAAAAAAAATAATGTATGGATAGTCTCTGTCTACTTTTATAACTTTAATCTTCTGCCACAAAACTTTTTCTCCATTTTCATCCGTGTTGTAATTTTTACCGATTTCATCTGCTAGTTTTTTCATGTTGAGAAAATTATTTGTCGTCATGGGTTTAACTATGTATGGTTGTCCTGTTTTCTTACTTGTTTGTACAATGGTAATCATTTGGCTGGGCACAAATATTGGTCCACTTTTTAGAGCCCTGGTCTTCAGCTGCTCAATTGTAGAATGGACGATATCGCCTTCATTTTGTTTATGCCCGGTGCCCAAAAACTTATGAGAGATCGTTGTATTTTTTTGTGAATTCCCGGTGGCATATAAATACATTGCAGCAATGTATTTATTTTTATTCTTCCCGGCACAATTGTCACTGTAAAAAATAAAATGCTCATTGTGGTGATATTTTTTACATGCATTGTAATCGAGTACACAGCTACCAATTTTATTGGATCCTCATGCAGCTTGACTCTCGTCCCACATGTATCAGTTTGCAATATTTTCAGTGATATTATAGACTATACGATTGTACATTGCCAAACTTTCGTTTATAATAGAAAGTTGACACATTTCCGCAAGGAAGCGGTAAAACAGCCTGCAAATCATATACAGCTACATTAATGACGCTATTTTGGCCATTAGTTCGGGACTCTGCTACGTCTTTGATCTTTTCATCCCTTGCCTCTTTTTTCCAGGTTGATGTGTCTCATATTTTTCTTGAAGTTGTTTTTTTTCATCTGGTGGTGAAGAATTATTGTATAGGTCGCATTCAACGCACAAATCTTTTTTTAGGCTTAAAGAAGCCAATATTAAATTCGTCATTAAATATAGATGCGTATAATAGTGTTCTTTTCCAAATGGCATATTGCTGTCAGCTTGTTGTTTTTTGTATAACCGATACATTTCAGCAATTGTTAATTTACCATCTAAATACAATTTGGACGTCTGTGCACGCAAATAATGTTACTCGATCACTGGGAAAGACTTAATGTGAGCTCTTATATCATTTTTTTAAACATCACTAATTTTTTTGTGACTTTTGTGATCTCTTTGTTCTGGAATTGGCGTTCCGGAAAGAAGATCTCTTGTTTTCCATGCAGTGGAGCAGTACCTTTCACTCACCCCAAATGTGTTGATAAAGTATTTTTTGCATACTTCTTGTACTCGTATTTTACTTCCATTTAATTGTTGATAACAAAAATTGTTGCCTCTGCTGCTTCCAGTTTTTTTTGTTTGAATACTTTGGAACAATAATATCCATGCAATTAGTGAGAAAATTACGCTGTATCTCAAGATTTTCCTGTAGTAACAGAGTTACAACAGTATTTTTTTGAAACGTATTGTTTTAGTTTTTTAGAAAGCTTCTTGTAAAATACTGTCGTAACTTAGTTACAACACTATTTTATTATCTATTCAACAGTTTTCGGAAAGTAATGTACTGTATTAAGTGCTTTCTCTCCGACACTATTTGAGTTTGAGATACGATAGTATTTTATTAAAATAGCAAAAAAAAATACGAATCCAACCACATCCATAACTCGAAAACGCCCATTTCAGACTTACGACAGTATTTTACTGGGGGTGCGATAATATTACACATAGTTGAAAAATGAAAAGCAATAGGTATCAAAATGGTGCGGTCAAATATGTCTTTGTAGGTGTCAATATATTCATCTTTGAGAGGTGAGATTGACCATAATCGATTAATTAAAATTGTCTATGCCTGCGGCTCTCAAACTTTTCAAAAATGTATTTAACAAAAATGTTACAGAATAGTTAATTATAGATAATAACAAAGCGTATCGACAAACACCCGCCCTTAAACATTTTCTTCAATCCACTCTAGAAACTCTGAAATAGTGGCAACTGTGCAAATAAAAGCATTACTTTTGGATGGTAATATTAGATATTTTACTTTATATTGCACAACTTATCCGTGTTCCAGCAGTCATTTGAAAACCACTTATCTATGCAGTAGTTGGTCGGTGTAGCTTTTAACTAGCACTCACTTTCGGGTTCAAATCCCAGCGACAATAATTGACATAGTATCAGTTTGTTTGGTTTACTCGCCTTTTAAGGCAAAATAATGATTGATTTGTGTCCGTCCACCACTATTCGACCGTGACAGAATTTTTAAAATATCAATTTTAAGTTTCATAAATACTTATTTATTTAGTAAATAAGTAATTCCGACTCATTTGTCTGCATAAGTTTGCTAGACCACTGGATAGGGGAGTGATCCTTAACATCAAATGAGGACTTCTGGAATACAGTGGACAGAAAAAAGTTTCCATTTTTAAAAGCGGCATATAAGATAATATCATTTTTCGGTTCCACATACCTTTCCGAATCATTGTTTTCAAACATGATTTTAATTAAATCAAAATATAGATCTTGACTCAATGATGAGCATCCTTATAATTGTTTACTAACAGGCGTATCGTCATACCCATAATTATGAGGCAATTACAAATGAAATACAATGCCAAAGATTCATACTGACTTTGAGATTGATAGATACTATAATTTTTATATAATGTTTACTTTGTATGTATGAGGCAACCATGGCGTTTATTCATTTTACAGAATATAAACAGTAATTTTTTAAATTATTTTTTGTGTAATATTTGCAATTATAACTGCTTTGAAAAAATAGGTGGTGTCAGTCACGTTAGGCACGATTAGGTTAAGTTAGCGAACGAACGTTGTCACGACGAGGTCGCTTCGGCCGTCGATGACGGACAAGAGCGCCGCTTAAAGCATGACATGGGCCCCGCCTGCATAGTGCACTTTACGTCCCACTCTCGCCGGTTCGGCGGCGTGCGTATTATAACGATATTATATTGATATGTCAATGGTATTTATCATAATAATATATGATGGATGAAACGCCGATATTTTTAAATGTGTTCTAGGATTCAAAAAAGTTGGGAACCCCTGCATTAAAACTATACCTCGGTTGAGGCACGGTCTAAAATGCGCGGATTGCGGGTCGCTGGTGCAAATGATGCATGCCAAACGAAATATAATTTGTCATATAAATCCAAAATGCGTCAATTTAATGTTCTGTTTATTGATCTATTAGTAACAATAATAATATATTCATTCACATATTTTCTTTTTTAAAGTAAATGGGTAACGTTTTTAGTCATCTTTACACGATTTAAGAATTAATACCCCCGTCGCCATCACAAAACAAATTGACGTATTGACACCTCGACATTCTCTCTCCGAACGGCAGCGAGTCCAAAATTTCGTCGCGCCTATAGTTGAAAATTATTTGCCGTTTCACTGATGTATCACCTTAACCCAATTGACTTATAAAGTATAAAAAGGAGGCATAATTGTCACGTAGCTTTAAAACTTGCTGCTGCTGTTTCTACTAGAAAATTTAATGAGATTCTTCGTCTCTATCTGCAATTTGTATTATTAGTTCAGTGGTGACAAATAAGTACGACTGTCAATGTTTAGTGTGCACTATTTATGTCAGATCTTAGCAGCTTACCGCCACTGGTGGATAGCATAGTAAATAATATTCATTACCTTCAATTTTATTTCTTTCTCTTCCAGACTGTCAAGAGAAGACTTAACATGAGCGGCAGTGACAGCAATGGAAGATCATCTAGAACCCCTCCAATAGTCCCGCTCAAAGCCGATTTCAAAAATCCAAAACAGAAGAGATCGACTAAATCTCATTCGGCTTCCTTTAGATCGTCTACCCCTATTAAGAAATATACCGAAAGATCCAGGTTGGTAACTTCTCTTTCGAATATATTGTGACCATACAAAATGCTTCCAAACATATCACTATATCATTACATGAACTACATCCATACCTTGTATTTTGATTAATTATATTATGTGTATCAAATCAAGTTTTCATTATGTGAGATGTTCGCAATCATTACAAGATTTAAAACACACCAGGATTTTATAAAAAATAATTGCTGTCAAGTGATATATTGTAAAAAAAAAAAATAGGAGCAGTTTTTACACAGTGGTCGAGTCTGTCTTCTTTAAGCTGGCTGCTTCAGCATCCATCTCGTTCCCTCCCATTGAAAACTTGCAACAGTTGAACGTGATGGCACAATGCTTTTCGTGTGATGTGTACGCCAGTTTATAGAATACAGACTACCTTATTATGCGTTAAGTTTAAAAGGGGAAAATGGACCAACTTCCTTATTTAATTTGTAGTCAATTTATTATGAGTACTATGTAACAACTTTATGTGTTTATTTTGTTTTCTTTCCAGCCGGTTCGATACTTCACTTAGTTTGTTGACGAAAAAGTTCGTTCACCTATTGCAAACTTCTCCGGACGGAGTGATGGACTTGAATGTGGCATCGGAGAAATTGGAAGTTCAGAAGAGGCGGATATATGACATCACCAATGTTTTGGAAGGCATTGGCATCTTGGAGAAGAAATCTAAAAATAACATTCAGTGGAAAAATGGTAGGGAATATGTTAAAACGTAACGTAACAATCCCATAATTATGTTTTGCCCAATTGCTGCACAAATAAGTCATGGCCAAAGACATTAAAGACAACCTCCTCTAGAAGACAAGAGCCTAAGCCTTAAATTGTGTTCGAACTGAGGGGCGGATGTGGTCGTTTTATTATTAAAAAGTCATTTAGAATTGCAGATTCTTTGCAAATAGAAACTTTGCACTGTCAGTCCCATTTGCAAAAATACCAATCGTTACACAATGTTGGTTTCACTCAATTCCGTCAAGTGGAGGTTATGTTAATATATTTTTAAGAGGAATAGTTGGCCGCTATAGAGCGGCTGCCTGTACAAATGCGATGGTTCGGTATCTTGTTTTTTCAATGTGTATCTGACCCAATGCAAGGTTGGGTGAATGGCTAACAACAATTTCTCAAAAAAAGGCAATTTCCACAAATTATTGAATGTACGGATAATGAAATTTGAAATTGTTGTGAAACGATGTTATCGCATTTTTAATTGCTGCATACGTTGACCATTTAAGACAAGAAACGTTCACATTATAATGGAAAAAAAATAATTGCTTGTGACAGACTTAGGAAAGAAGTTAATTACTATTCACTCCTAAGCGGAGCATAGGGCCTCCATGGAATGGAGGTTATATTATCAAGACTTGCAAATAATGGTTGTTAACCGTTTTACCAACCCTTTGGGTCCTTACACTGGATCAAACTCATCGAAAAGGTAACATGCACTTTTGCCCCGCTGCTAGCCTGTGATCCACGCCTAGATACATAACATACTTGCATCGACAGGCAGTGAAATATAGTGAACCATCATTTAAATATATCGTACGCTCATAATGTTGAATCTCATGATTAGCACTAGTGCATGTTTTGAATACATATTATATATTTTTACATATTATATAAATACATATTTGAGACGTTAGAGCATATTTGAGACATTAGTGCATATTTTAGGGCTTTTGCATTTATAATTTTAGTTTTTTTAATTATTTTATCTAAATATAACTTAATTAGGTAGGTAGATAGTTTAGATCCACTTGCATTTTTTTCATGGTATCCACGAACTGTGGATTTATCAAAGTCAACTCGAGCACCTATATTTAAATTTTGCCCAATCACCTCTGTGGACGTTGAGAGGTCGTTTCCGCATATAAACAAAATACTGACCGATTTGCAGAAAAATTTTATGTCTAAACACACAAAAAAATTTTACTTATTTTTTTCAGACAAAAAAACAGCAAATAATATTTAGGCATAGTTAGTGTGTCGTTTTTGTTTTTTTAAGTGGTGTTTAGTTTACATTGCATTTCTTATTTAATTATTTTTACTTAAAACAAACTAAAACTTAAACAAACTTTTTGAAAATTGTAATTGATTATCTTTATATTGAGTATTTGTGTTTTTTTGTTATTGTATTATATTGATTAAGATTATTAATTTATTAGTAATATTAGATGATGTGAGTATTTACAATTTTTAACTGCATATTCCTTCGGTTTTAGTGCATATTTTAATGATTTTAAGTGCATATAATCATGTTTTTTGTTGCATATAAATCCGCTTCCTACTCATAATAGTGCAGTTTTGACTGTTGCTTTAACTTAATAAATGCCTAAGTTAATGAGTCAATTTTTTTCATCAGACACCAAGGAAGAAACCAGTAAAGTCGCCAAGACGAGACAGTTGAACCGGCACTTGCAGAAGTTGAAGTTGCAAGAGACTAACCTGGACACGGCATTAAGTTTAGCCACCCGCGACCTGCGGCATCTCTCCCAGGACAAGCGGTTCGCCTACATTACTTACTCCGACCTTAAGAACATCTCCGAGTTCAAAGATCAGACTGTCATACCCATCAAGGCTCCTCCTGAAACGCAATTGAGTGTAAGTGATATAGTTCTTCTTTTTTTATGCTATATTGGCCACCTCAAATAGACTCCTCGATGCAGGTCGGTCGGAAAACTGTAGTAGCACTTGACATATCAGTCATCGGCCAATGCGCCATAATACAAAGTATACAATGATTTTACAAATTAAAGTAAACAAAGATACAATTAATGGTCTTATTGCACCGTCCTCTAGTGGAAGTCAGCCACCATCAGGGCAATATCTGCCACACTAAACGGTGCTGTGGATCTTAAGTCATGAAATGCGTCGTCGTTCTGTGCTACACTTACCATTGATCTTTCCATAATAACAAATTGGGGAATGCTGTACTCTTGTCCTCTTATAATGTAGCCGATGTACTCTAGATAGTTTTGATGCTACGCAAAACTTCTGGTTCATTTCGCATTCGTTCGAGGACATCAATATTTGTCAACTGGTAAATCCAAGGAATTTTGAAAACACTTCTTAACAGCCGCATCTCGAAAGCCTCAACTCTCCTTGACATCTAGTTTAACGTCCGTTACAAAATTTGTAACGGACATTGATTGCTAAAGGGCATCTCATTTTGAGAAAGTCACTACTCCTTGCTATCCTGAGACTGGTCCCATTTCTCATTGATCCATGTATATTTATGGTCAGTCATACATTCAATTAGACTACTGTTAATAACAAGAAATACACATGACATACAGATGTTGTATGTCATGAGAAATTTGAATATGGGTGGATTGTAAGGGTGATGGGCATAATATGTATTTTAATGAATCTATTTTCACACAATTGTTGCTTTTCTAGGTACCTGCCCCCTACAAAAACAAATATGTGATACTCATGAAGGCGGAGGTAGGCGAAATAGAAGTGTACCTCTGTCCCAAAGGCTCCCCGCCCACCACCCCCCTCAACCGTCCCCTGGATCCTCTCCTGGAAGACAACAAATCCCTTCTCACCCCGCTGTTCGCCGATCTCGAGCAGCAGAATAAGATGCTGAGTCCCCTCCGGCCCATCCGGTCGCCCTACTCCGTAAAGCTCAGCCCTAAAATGATGAATGTCCTGAAGAAGAAGATCATTGTCGGCGCGGCTCAGCGGAATCTGTCGGCTACCCTGGCGAGGTCTGACGGTTCCGACAAGTGGCATCCGCCCCAGCAGACGGTGACACAGCCCACTCTGGCGGTGGTGCACACGGAGAACAAGACTGAAAAGGTGTCCATGCTGAGGCCCGAGGACATCAAGCGGGAACCCCTCGCTGAGATGCCTCAATCGGATATCGGCGAAGTCTGTAGGCTGCGGAGCGCTTTCATATCTGACAGCGACGACTTTGGACCGATGGGAGGTGATAAGTTTCAATTCCAAACCGAAGATCAGCATTCGTCCGGTAATTAATTTTCCTTCTCTCATTCTAAATGTTCACGAGCTAGAATGTCTGTTCTCTCGTGGCGATACTCCCATCTTTCTTTCTATACTGGGTCAGATAATTCACAGTACAAACCGACGTGATGTCATTTCGCATATCAATATGACCCTCGGAAGGCCAAGTCCCACTAACATGATTTTCATATCACAGTAATCTAGTCGTTTGGCATTTTTTATCAATTAATTTCCATTTATGTAAAATATAGTTGAATGTATCTAGTCAAATGTCAACTTTGCACGGACAATGACTAATTTATTTTAATTATGTTTCTTTAATTACTTCTGGTGTGGACAATTCGTAATACAGTGTGTTCGCCCGTTTATAAAAGGTCTCTTCACAATTAAAATGATACTACACTCTTCAAGATGCAAATTTATCCAAGAATGCAGTGTTCTTTAATGATAGTCGCATAAAAAAATCTACGTTTGATACTCTACATAGGGATGTTTCTGGAATTCTCTCAAGAGGAATGAAAAAATATATGCCTGGCTAGACCTCTAACTGTGACCTGTGGTGTTATTTTCTCACATCACAGTCAGAGTTCTAGCTTGGAGTATATTGCAAACGCCATCCGGAAGATAATCTACATCCAGATAAAGGTATTCATTCATAGGTAATAATTTTGATTTTATGTCTATTGCTTTCTAACATCTTTCACAACTGCTGCTTATTAGTCATTATTAACGTGATATGTAATAATTTGTACATTTACGAATATTACCGTGTTGTGTATTTCACGTGTTACGAATGCCACATGTAAATAATCATTGGTGTCTATTAAGTTTATATTAAATTTTACTACTTTTTAATTCTAACATCCTAACATCATGTTTGCACTCTAACTTAACACAATCAAAATATTAAAATATTCTCTAAATTTCAATTGAACCACTGAACATATAAAATTATTCGATGTAATATAAAATTAGTTTCAATTTCATGTTGCATTAGTATGTAATGTAATTTTTGTCATTATTTTGTTGAAAATATTAAATTTTTAAATCATTTTAAAATGCAAAGAAGTGTGTACAGTAATACGCGAACTCGTTACGCGGTTTTTGATTTTTCGCTCGGTAACACTTCAGACCCAGTTCCACTGGAAAAGCAATTAATTGCAAGTTTGATAGAAGGTCTCAGCGCAATTGAAAACGGCTTAAGAATTTTAGTAAACATGGAATAAAGAACGCATTATAGCTACAAAGCAAGGAATAAAAGAAATAGCTTTCTATGAAGAAATTCTGCGTGAAAAAAAGAAGGCATTGTGTTTGACGAATTTGTTGGATTTCATGAAGCCATTGACATCGAAATAACTTTTTTTACGTATTTAACTCATTTATTTTCTTAATATTTTGTACATATTAATATGTACAAGGAACTGCAATTTTATTAAATATTTTTCTTCTAAACCAGTGTTTTTGTTAGTCCTTGGTACCAATCAAACAAAAATTTATATGCAAAGCTGGGCACCGACTTGTGTGAATTCGACTTGAGCGATTATCGCCAGACCCACCTATCGCGTTACTTCGGGGTTTTACTGTACATGGTTCAACTTTTATAGAGGATATGGCAATAATGCTGTTCTCTGTGTGATAGAAAAGCGTCTTAGTAATTTTTTTTGCTTTCGGTTTCGTTGCTGGAAGTCTTGAATCCATACAGTAATGACTGCAAACTATATATAAATATAAACTGCTTAATTTTTACATGTATCCGTGAATTGCGTGACATTCTCATTATTTATTGAAGCGAGTCAAACATACTAAAATGCGTTATTAACGAATTGCATGATGCATTCTTCTTAACTTTTTAATAGTCATTTCCAGATAACATAATATTAATGTCGGTGTTTATAACACGCCTGCACCCTTATGGACATATTGTGATGAAGAGATAATCCCCACATTACTTATTTACATGACTATTTCACCTATTATCAAATGTTCACAAAATTGTGTTTTAACATCGGGCAAGGTTCCAGTTTTGTTGATAAGTTCTCGTAAAACGTGGCTTTGGGTTATTGGATATTTTGCTTATGCCATACTGCCCCATTAAGTTAAATAGAAGTAGTTCAAATTAGATCATCAAAATAACAAAGAATTTAACGATTGACACTTCGAATCGGCTGTGAAATAATTTGATATTTCTGTGTTTTTGTTATGCCAATTACGACAGGCAACATTAATTAATCAACACCATCAAGTAATTTGTATAGGGCATGGGTAGCCTAATCAAACCTGTTACCTTTTATAGTTTTTATTTTCTTTTCATTCAAGACATTCTTCATTTAATATGATATAATATGATGTAATTTGGAACAGGCTCATAAACACATATACCTACTTGAAAAATCTTGCGATGGGATGGGATTCGAACCAACATTTATCACATTCCAGACAAGAGCTTTACCAAAGTACTCACTGTACGGTGTACACACTGATATTTCCTAACAACTTTGTAACTTTCAATCTATGATCAATTTCAATCGTTTTGTTATTTTAAATCAAGGCAACGATTGTCACTATAAATTGACCCAATTTGAAAAACACCTAGGTTTAATATTACAAATATCAGCATGGATAGCGTCTTGGATCGGTATCTTAATTGGTAATGTTTGCCTGGAACGCAATAAAAGTGGATTTGATCGCCATTTAGTCTCAAGATTTTTTCTGCAGATGTTCCGATTTTTTTTGCCATGCCACGTTTGAATTTTCTGATGACTATTCGAAATTCGATTAGGTAAACAGTAAGAAAATGTCTCCGCATATGCTCCCTTGGTGGGTCAGTATTTTGGTCTGATTCTAAAATAAAACAATGTCTGGTAAGTATGATGCTTTGGTTTTGGTGTGGACTTGCAATATTTTGGCGGCGGTGTCAGTCAGGGCTGGTGCGAGAGTTGGACCCCGTGTCGGGCTGCACTCGCTAGTGTCAGTGTTTCATCAGTGGCCGGCTGTAGCACCATGGGATTCAGCTCACGCCTCACTCTTTGTATGCTTCTCTTCATCACAAATCACCACCTAACCTAACCAGTCTCTTAACAACCAACCATCCATATTAAACAATGCTGTTACCACCACCTAAACAAACTAATATTAATAATTATAAGAATGTTTCCTTCGCCTAGGTGAGCATGGTATTGTTACGATCATGACTCATGATCCTTTGAAATGTATGCAATAAAATTTATTAAAAGTCTGAATGTTTTCATGCTTTGAGTAAAATAGGTGTAATTATGTCGACTGTATTTCACCTGAAAAGTTCCATATTATGAATTGTGCAAGATTTTATGATTTTTTCAAACGGCAAGTTATTCAAGGGTTTATCTGATGCCAGCGCTCCATTGGCGAGCCAAAAGTCCGAGGACAACAAATCGTCCGATTTGCCTATGCTCTGCTGCGGATCAACGAACTAATAAAAAAGTCGAGCTGTCAAAAGTTGCGATTATCGTAATGTCTTCTGATAATCCTATTATTTTTTGTTATTTATATATAGATTTACATAACATAATATAGCAGTTAAAGCAACACAAGTTTTACGTTTTCTTTTATGATTTACATAAATACAAATAAAAAAATTATTAATAAATCTCTCATTTTCTAATGTGTAAATTAACAAATTAATCGATGAAAATGTTTAAAACAATTGCAAATTTTTTTTCGGTCCGAATGATCGCGTATTATTGTCAAATTGATTTTGCATAGTGATCGACGGACGAAGTCTGGCAACTCGGAGAGTAAAACATCAAACATGTTTGAAATCCAACGAGCCTGGTCTGCGGATTAAAAAGTCCGCAGATTTGGGGTGCTCCATGCGAAAAAAAAAGCCCGAAGACTGTAAATCGTCTTGCGTGCGAATGGAGCGCCGGCTTGATGTCACATCAGGCATGTGGTCTTTATTTCTTGCTGTTTTGATGCTAGAAACACATTACGTTATGAGGTCATGAGATATTTAATAATAAAAACCGGACAACCTACAAAAACATTGTCAATTACCTGTCATTTACGCTGTCACTAAAATCAAGTATACATTAGAGCGTGTGACTCTAGAAAGAATAAATAAAGTTCTATATGCATGAGGGGACCACCTTACTGTGGTGGTTCTCATGATTTGGCAGATTTTGGTAACTGACCCTATTTGGCTCGAATGTGCTACGTGATGAAATTAATCTGTCTGATAACATTTTAAGTAATGAGTATAACAACATTGCACACTTTTTGTTGGGCGTACTTTACCGTGAGCTCATTCATGTGACTTGATCGTGATGTGTTTCTAGCATTAGTTTCTATGTCAGTTTACTCCACTTTTGTGCTGGGATTATCTCATTAACATATTGACTGCTGACTAGATAATTACTTATTAATTACCTCATTTATAACCTCAATAGCATGCTAATTATATCTAGTGGCCACCTACTAATAATACATAATTAAAATTAATTAATTTGGGGTCTGTCTGTTTCACGTTTTGAATTTTTAATTATTTATATAATATTATGTTTATCAATGCAAATTCTTTTTGCTCTCTTTTTTGTGAATATCCCAGGACAAAAGATTATGGAGGTAACTGCATAGTATTGCCAAATTATTAAATTGATAATCGTCGCAGTTTAAAAATTTTATTATGTCGCTTTTACGAGCGCATTCAGTCTGAGCTCACCTGCGCCTTTACAATATAAAACCTCATTGCCCGTAAACGGTTCCGCTGCAATGGACCAGCCAATAGGTGATGGGAAATGTCAAAAATTATATACATTTTTAAATTACATTATAAGTTGCAACTCAATGGTTATAATAGATTTGACATGATATTGTAAATTCAAAATAAAACTTTTGTCCAAGTTTCTAATAGAAAATGCTTGAAATATCATATGTACAATTTATTGCATTTTCTTACATTAGCTCCAAATTGGATGATAACTATTAGATCCACCAGTGGAAATTGTCCGCTGAGTGAGGGCGCCACATACTAGCATTTGACATTCAAATGTCCGTGATCGTAATAACCGAGTTCGACTGTACTTATACGTGTTAAATGTAATTTTTTATGTAATGCTATTTGGATAATTTGTTTAATTTTATGCATACTGATACCATTGACAGATTTAAGTTTTTTACTATTCCTTTTTTGCCAACCAGATTTTGCCTTTCGACATGCTGACGTTGCTGAAAGGCGAAACCTGTTTCGCAGAAAATTACTCCCAATGGAATAGTACAAATTCAATTCGAATTTGTTGCAGTTTGCCATTAATTTTGAATAGAAGATTGTCCCTTAAATCTTGTTCACGGTACAGTCACTTTCCACTTTGTAATATGAAATGGTTAACTCCCAGCGAGCCCTGTTTTTATCGGATCGGTGTTGTGCATTCCAGATGTCCTCGCGCACGACGATATCTTCGCACCTTTCCTGTCGCTGGAGCCGCCGCTCACCGAAAACGATTACATATTCTCGCTGGACACCGAGGAAGGCATATCGGATCTCTTCGATTTCGACCTAGTGTTATAAAACAATATTGACTCTGCACTCAGTGAGAGATCAAGTGTTCGCATCAAGAGACCGGGCGTCTCGTTGTGAAAATTGACTTTTCAATCGATGATTTTAGTCTTTTAATAATAAACAGATTGGTGGGTTCGCACCCAAAGATTCCATGTGAAATTCTTTACGCAATCAAGATATGCCGTGACAAACGTTCAGTTAATAATATCTGTATATATATTTTGTTTTGTTCTTACATTCACATGGCGTTTGGAAAGTTTTTGTATATTATGCAGGAAAAGGGAGTGAATATGAGGAATGTTTATTTATATATTTTTTTTAGCTGTTCCATTTGTGTGACGCTGATCCTGTTTGCTCTTGTAATATTCTTTTTAAAAAAATTAACTACATTTCTGATGTGAACAGTATTGCGTCGATTGCCAAGCAACATTGCGGATGGCAATAATGTTGCGTGTATCGTGGCAATCTCTGTGTG
The DNA here is from genome assembly GCF_057557595.1 of Rhyacophila brunnea. Lineage (NCBI taxonomy): Eukaryota > Metazoa > Arthropoda > Insecta > Trichoptera > Rhyacophilidae > Rhyacophila > Rhyacophila brunnea. Next base: position 7,055,611 of record NW_028232904.1, on the reverse strand, counting down.
CGAGCCCGCTAAGGAAAATGTACAAAACTATCACATTAGTTGGAATGTAATTTATATATCTATATTTGATACTCGATAAGTAGGTACAGTTGCATGTTATTTATATTTTGCCAATATTTTCTACATTTCCCAGCGTATACGGATTATAAGCTGTTACAATTAAATTTTGAATTGCTTTTACAGCTAGCTAAAAAATTTGAGATATTGATAATAATTAATAATGATTGCTATTTTTCATACATAACTTATTTGAATTGGAGTGTTTTTGAATGCTCAAACCGCATGGTTAATTTTTCCGTATAAGAAAATTACCATCAAATAATTAAATCTTTGTGATTATATTTTTACGCGTGTACAAATTATTTATATAAATATTCCACGGTAAGGATGGGAATCTATCACGGGAAATTTTGTCACATATCATTGACTGATATGACTATGGATTTGTTCCTCTCGTCTTGAAGGCGTGCGTGGTAATGGGAAATTTTATTGCGTAAATAACAATTTTTTATGTTTTGTGTTCGAAAGTTTTATAATTTTATTGGAAATTTCGTAAAAATTTCAATTTCTATCACTTGCAATTGCAATTTAAAACGCAATATTTTAAAATTATGTTTCTATATCCCCAAGAAATCTATTTCTCCGAAGCAGGAATAGTCTGCTTCAAACATTATTGAATTATGTATTAATTAAGTACATTTAATTTCATATCAAAATTATGCCCTGAATGTATTGACCAAATTATTCCAGACTTCTGAGTGATGGAAGAATAAGTCATCTTTAAACTTGTTACACAAAAGATTGTGAATGATTCCATTTCAATCGACTCGAGCATTCTTGCTTGAATCTAATGTATTATAATGTCAGCCGTAAGCAACAGTTTATGTATTTATTTTTTTTATACTAACTGTTCCATAATATCTCCTTTCACATAATGTTCATATTCAAATTACATACTTACATTAAGATAGATAACAGCCCTAATTTCATGTTTTCACTGATTTCCTGATGTCAAATATCAGTACTGAACCCCAGGATTGCAATTCCTCTGAACAACTGATCAAATACAGTATTTTTTATGGCATCAATCGTCCTATGTGACAGTCGTTTCCGAGTCGAACTGGTGTTGTAATTTGGCCATATGATAACTGACAAATTTCATACTCTCACAATATTAATAAAACTGCATTGGAACATAATTTTTTTGCTTCAGACAATAATTGTGAACATTCCATGTTCGTGATTTTGAACATTTGTGCAAATACATATCAAGTAATATCGTAAAAAATTTGCAATGGGCTATGTGATGGTTTCTACCAGCAATTATGCATTGTACTCTCCAACAAGAAGATTTAGGCAAAAGCTGGAAGGCGCTGTTGTCGGCTAAATGGGAGGAGATTGTTAGTTTATAATGGAATTGCGGTTAAAAATGGGAGGAGCTTGTAGTTCACAGTTTTAACACGTAGCCAAGAAGATGTTCGAGTATAAAACTATACTTTGGCCGGTGATTTAATGTATTGGGTGTCCTATTTATACCTCTGGATTTAATCAAGACTTGGTACCGTCCAATAAATAACTGATTATAAAAGCACTTAACTCGATTTATCGGGCTTTTATAATATTCATACTTTTTGCACTTCGGACTATTAAATTCGCAGTATATCGGTTTTCCAATCATGTTGTTGCTGAAGTGCCATTATCTCAGCTCGACATTATTATGGACTGGCTACATTCTGCATAACTACGTTCAATTGTCACTACAAAATGCAATCTTTTTTATCAATCTCATGACGATGCTGACTGTTCAAATTATGTTTTCAGTCAACATTTCCGATGTCTCGCCGTGAACAGACTCAAAATTCAGCAGTTTTACGTACATACCTTCCAATGGTAAAAAGTATATAAGTAACAACAACAAGCGCTAGTTTAACTTCTTTTCTATTTGAAGTGTTATTAGTAACACTTACAAAATGCGTCTTCTGTCTATTGCCAATCATTCATACGCGGAATAACAGCCGGGACCAATGTGTGAAACCGGGACGTATGGTAAGCCTAGTCACAAGTATTGTCCTGAATATTTTCATTAAGTGGGCTTGCACATCAGAACTCGCCGCATGCGTCTTACGACGAATTCGTCGATGTGACGTCATCGTAAACCAAGAAACAAACGTTATCAAATGGAGCTTCGCAGATTGGCCGATGCAACTGCGACCCTGCGACATGCCTCGAGTTGCATTGGCCAAAGCCTGCATGTCGATCTCGAAAAATGTCGACTCCGCGCATGCGCACAGCCTGCGGCCATCGGCCATTTCTGTCTCTGTCTACACTGTCATTGCTCGCTCATGCAACATTCGCCGGCGGTCTCAGAAGTTTTGATTTATGGCCGTCAGGCACACAAGGCGAGTTGTGATGTGCGAGCCGGCTAAAGGTTTCTATCAACCGGAAATAGATTTTCCCATATACCCTGGTAAATCGAGGATCAGGTGTCACATATTTTACTATATTGATAATCAGTATATTTCAAGCATCGTTAAAAAAAATGTGTTGGTAAATTGAATGTATTTGAACATTATTATTTGTCTTACCATGTCATTGTTTTTGGTGTTGCATGAAGCATACTCGGAAATAATGTTATTTTGTATCCCTGATTGAAATATTTTATTTCTGATTTAAAGTGAATTGTCCATCTGGCTTTTTTTAAATAGAGTACAAAATTTAATTGTTTTGATTTTAATTGTTTTTACTGAATATATTTTTATACAAATAGCGGTTGGTTAATTTCATAAAAAATTCAATTTGCTCAAAATTGTATTTGTGATCGCAAGGATTTTGCATGATGGATTGATTGATTGACTCGCCTTTTATGTGTATTCTCATAGTAAAGTGAAATGAATACTGAATAGGCGTGTGAAAACAAAAAATCGCTACATAATATTATATTATTATTACGAGAAGAAATTTTGCCTTTATTGCTCTGTTTGGAGAATCAAATTGATATTTTTAAAATAGTACAAAAGTAATATCTCAGTCTTAGCGACTTCGTTACGTGGTTTCTTATCATCTTGGCTACATATTCGTTAAATCTATTTGGTTTAGACCAGGTTGGGTGTCTTACTTTTTTCAAAAAAGATTTGTTCTATTGGCAATATTTTCTCACGAGTGTTTTGAAAATTATGTACCTATGTTCAATAATTAGAATGCGACAATCTTAAAATCTTGTGAATGATTCGTTGAATAAAATAAATAGTAAATTAATATTTACATTAAATGTAATGTTTATTCTTGAAGAGTATTTGCCTGCTATTTTTTATACAATGCGATCTGTCATTTATTATAGGTATATTTTTTCTCTTAATAATAAAACATTCGCATGCCATAGGTTCGCCACTACTAACTGGTCTAGACGTAATTGAGAAACTTGATTCAAAAATTCTACCACTGGGTCAATCAATATATAAGTTATCGGTACAAATAATATTGCAATGACAAAAAATCACTGGACTATGACAAAAGTAAAATCAAGATGGCCACCGGTTAACTGATGGAAATCGCCGTTTTGAGTTACAGCACGTTTGCTTCAATTATTGGAATATATCTAATAAATATTAAGTCTTGCGAAATTCTGCATTAAAAGTTCAGTCGTGCTGGTTATAGAAACAGCCATCTTGGATTTCGTGTAGGATAAATGTCACGATTCAATAGAGTGATACCATTTACATATTATAAAAAAGTACAGTTTTTATTCTTTTCATTATTTAAAATTTGCCTATACCTGAGTGTTACAAAGAGTTTTAATATTTTAATGTTTATTTTTTCTGTTACAAAATTTTATGCTTACATCACATTACAGATTGGTCTTCAGAGCCTTTCTTATATTATTACAATTATTCATGCATAATGTGGACTACATCGGGTATGTTATTTGTTAATTTGTACATATGTATATGTTAATTCTTGTGTATTATTATTAATGATGTCTAGTTGCCATTTTTTTCACGTATTTTACATTATATTTATGTAAACAATAAAATTACATCACAATAATGAAGACACTACATTCAATCGAACTATTATTATTCATTCTAAAATTCTTTCATAATGTTTAATTATTATTTAATTTTATTGAATTAATTTCAAATCCATTTTGCTTGAAAATAAATAAATTCCAGTTCAATCAGAACTATATCAGATTATTGGCAATGGATTCGTCACAATAATTAGACTGGATAAAAATTATCAAACTGGTTTTTTTTTTTTTCAATACCTATAAAGTAGTTACGGGCGTGTAGTAAATGCACATTTTTTTTATGAATGGCATATATCTGCAATCCGGTGGTGCCCCAACGTAATGTAAGATTATTTGCCTGAGAATAATGCCTGCAAAGATTGATAATTTACAATAAACCATTCACGGCTAAATTGCCAATAAGCAAACCCTCACTGATTTATGAAAATTGATTATGTTCTTCTGTTTCATACCAAAGTTATAATCTACTTACATTGGAGCTCAGTCACATTTGCATATTAGAGCCTACTAGACCTGTATGTGTGTAACAATAACAGATGATGAAAATGTTTTTAAGTCTATTGTTATTGGACCTACAACCCTACACGGTTATTAGCCTTTAGAAAACTTCTCCACTCTGCTCTACTCCTTTCAACCACCGCTTAGTTTAGTTCTGGATATCTGAATCCTCTAGTCTCAAAACATTTCACTTCCCTCCGAAACATATAGGAAAATGATGTAAGTGTGACGTTCAAGCTCTATAGTAGATTAAAACTGTGTATGTCAGATGAAAACATTTGGGGTTATGATATGAACATGAAGTCTGTTATTAATTGTAATTTTATTTAGATTATTTTTGGAAAATTGCCACTATTGAAAAAAAAATCCATACCTCTATGTCATGATATAAATAAATCAATAACGATTTGATTGCAGATGGTGCTATGTTTGCAATTACTGTTAAATAATAAATAATATTGTTTTTTGTGGGTGAAGTGACGATTGGACCAATGGACAGTGAGCGGAGTGTATATTGTAAACAGTGCATATGTGTGAATAATGACAATTTACGATGATGGTCTTTGCACACTTGTAAAAAAAATGTATCAGTGATCAGACAAGGTATATATATATATGATGACCATAGGTGCCTGTTTACTTAGCTTTAAATGATGTTGGCCGTGAGCTGTTAGTTTTTTTTAATTATTATTTCGCAGTTATCCCGAAACCATTTTAAAGTTTCCATATTATTGTGTTGTGGTTCAGACACGTTCCCAATGAAACCACGTCGAAAATAAAAAGTTGATTATAAAATTTTAGCGGTGTTGTTTTATTTAATTTTTACCCACATCCCATATTCTGTGTGCAAAAGGAAAATTGAGATTACACTATTCTTACTACATTTACGGGAGCCTGAATATTAATATTGAGTTTAGTTCAACATTGAATAGGCGTTGCTTCAACTTATCTCTATCTTAATTTATGTATTGTAATTCTGCCAAAATTCAATAATTTTACAAGTTTCAAGACTTTCCTTTTGCACGCAAATATGCTTTTATACCAATATCAAAATGTGATGTCATGTCATGATTTCCAAAAACAAGGATGCAGCAAGAGGTTAAATGCATTGCATTCATTTGTGCTACATAGTTCCATGTAAATTATACGTATTACATTTTTGCTGTATCGCTATCGTACACGAAAGAGATAGCCATATTGCATTGAGATCAAAAAAATACGGATTGCAGACTATAGACAAGATATGACGAGCACTTACCAGAATTGAATATAAATTATGTGATATACTTACTAATAATTGTATTTCTGATTTATTAGAAATGAATTTGATCTCAATAGTATACAGCCATCTATTTCCAATACATCTGACTGAACTGTGGGGTATGACCAATTGCATACTTACCTAAAATTGTATTTTTTTCAGAGAATCGTTTAAACAAGCAATCATTATTTCAGATTTTGCTTAAATTATAAAGTTTCCGAAAATGAGTATCAACATGACTATAATTAACAAAATCAACAATACTGTGTTTGGCGTTCTGTGTCAAATATAATACAAAAGCTCTATGCATTTAATTGAGATTCATCTGAAACTGATTACTTGTTTAATTATGGTTGGTAAGCTATCTCTTTTGACTCCCGGTTACGAAAACAATATTTTGCACCCCCGCAACTAAACTGCCACAATCCAAACAGAAAATCAGCTTTGAAGTTTTTACCTTTCGCATTTTTGTGGTGTTTTTGTATTATATTTAGATATTGCATGAATTTGATGACATTTCGGTACATATACTATGAACAATAGACAATGAAACATAGTAGTTAACTCAAAACACATAATTTTGGACTTGTGGCGGTTTAGTTGCGGGGGTACGATTTATCCTAATGCCCAGTGTCATTGATGTTGTCACTCAGATCTCAACGGAAACTCATGTTAATTCTGTTGTTTTACTCCGTAATGAAAATATTTTTTAATACAATTATAGATGCAGTTTCATCTCAAAGAAAATGTAAGTATTCATATGCGAAGAAAGGGGGGGGGGAAATTTTAAGCAATTCCTAGGTACCATGGAAACAAAAATGTCCTGTGGTGAAGATTGATTTATAAAAGCTACTCATAATATAAGTCTAGGTAGGTACTAAGAGCGATGAATTCAAATTTATCAATAGCAAATTATTTAAATCTCTTTCATTCACAAGATTTGAGAATCTAAATATTGATCATACCCACATAATTTGAAAACATGAGAATTATTTCATGTAAGAGCTACCTAGTTAAAATCTTTGGAATTAAGTAGTATGCCCTTAACATACTGGCGCGAATCCAGTGGTTGGAGGTTTCAGTCCCCTCCTGTGTCGTATTTTTTCTAGTGGGCATGAGTTGTTGACTAATTTAATTGAGTCTGGTATAGGTAGGTACGACAGAAAAGGTTCAAATCTTTACTAAAGGTGCAGATAGACGATCTGACAGGCGTATTGTTCTCTATGGTCATATGTTTACCGTTTCGTTTACAGTGTAAACACAAAACGGTAAATAGGTACATTATGACTTTATACCTACCAATACCCACTATAAAGTCAGCCCCTGACACGAAACTGTACACTTTGATGGTGGTCATTGCTCTTCCTAATCATTCTTAGAATTGCAATATGCTAAACTGTTTGTGGAAAATTATGCTTAATGGTAATAATTTGAACGAAATATAATGCAATCGAAAATATTCATTTATTGCAAACGGATTACCGCATCGCATTCGAAAGTAATAAATAACTGTCATTATGATCGTAATTCGCAATTCAATGCCACAGCCTGAATATAGTCGTTCTTGGTCTTTTTGATTATGCCACAAATTTAATATCCTTCACGTATAAATAGAATCTAGGTACCTACCTATTCGTATCGATTGATTCCTTAAGCGTCAATTACATTGAGCTTCTTTACGAGCTGTTTGTTGGCGAATTTATAATCTGCCTGTAAAGTCGCCCAGTGTAATCATCGAACAAACTAACAAGCAGGTTGTAAACACTCTACCGAGAAAAGTTGAAAGCCGGTCAACTTTACACGCTACACGCCGGCGTGTGGGCATACTGCGTCTGCGCAGTAGCAACCTCCCAGTAAGAAAACGAACTACGTTCTGTCAAAATAGTCGCTGGCTTGTGGCTTCTCAGCGAATGGAAAGTTTTGTGTGTAATCATCAAATCGAAGTAGGTAGCTGAATCGCCCGCTTTTAAATTTGCCAACTAACAGCTCGTAAAGAAGCTCAGTGTAATTGATGCTTTACACTCTTACAGTGTATGTTATGATATTAAGAAACGGCTTTTTCAAAACATTCAAATTATTTTTAACATTTTGTCTCACTCTCACCGGTGAAGGAATTTTTCAAATGGTTTCATATTTATTATAGTAAAATTACCGTTTTATTAATTAAAATTGATAAGATTGTCTTTAAGGCGTTTAGGCATAATAGGTATCAGTGGAGCAACCAGGGGGAGGGGCGCAAGGGGCCCTGGCACCCTCCGAAAACATTGAAATTGAAAGCCAATAAACTATACATTGTGCTCAGACAAATAAAAACAGGGCAAAAACATGATTTGTAATTCTCTAGCACCCTTTTTAGAAAAAAATCTTAGGTTTAAATGTCTACCACAAAAATTTCGAAACACTAATGTCGGGTTTTTTTAGAAACCCTAATTGAACTGAAGTTAAATTCCCTCCACCAAACCCGCCCCGTACCACCCTCGGTCTTAATCGAGAGTATCACGGGACCCGTCAATTGTTGATGTGAAGCATCTAAGAATTGGCCTGGGAGAAGATGCCCAAGACTTAGGTTGCTACGCTCAAAGTGAGCTCTGACTGAGTTTACTGAGTTTACTCTAATGCAAAGTGCCAGGGAGAAAAAAAGCACATGGAAATTGCTAAAAAGAAAATGAAGCTACTTGTTTATTAAATCAAAGAACGTAGCTAATCGAAGAGCTTGCCAGCGAATCCACCATGACCAGTCACAAATTGACTGGTGTAATGGTCTGGAGTCAGATATTTGGTTATCTCCATTCGCCACTGTATGTCTGGAAAAAACGTATATGTGTGCCGGCCCTTGGTCGATTCGTCCCACTTTCGCTTCCAGGTCCTAATGGCCGCATCGAGCGACATGAGTCTAATTCTGCGCTCCAATAATGCCACTCCTTTGTCAGCTAGCCGAGGGGGGGGGGGACGAGGTGAAAATCACCAACGTCGGCCTCCTCGCCCTTGAGGAGCAATATTGAAGCGCCGCTGACCAGAATGTGCAGGTCAAGTGGGAGAATGCCGGCCAGGACCGGGAGCGCGTCAGTTGAGGTAGTACGGTAGGCCTTGGTAATGGACAGAAGCGCGATGCGCTGTCCTCTTAAAAAGGAGATTCTCAGTTTGACACTTTTGGGAATGCGCGGGCACCAATCACTGGCGGCATAAGCCGCGATTCCCATAAAAATGGCGCCGTAGGCGATCTTGAGCGTCCTTACTTTTAAGCCCCATCCTTCACCAGCCATGCGGCCAACCCAGCATTGTAGACTTGGGTTTCGGCATGGGTAATGGAAATTTAACATTGTGTCCATTTTGACGCCTAGATAGGTGACGATCATCGACACTTTCACTCTCGTGTCGCCGAATCGGACTGTGGGTGGTCTCGAACAGCTAAGTCGTTTCGGTCCTTTGAGGACAATGGCTTCTGTCTTGGAAGGTGCGAATGATAGTCTAGTTAATCTACCCCAAGCCTCAATTGATGCTAAGGCTTCGCCAACGGCGCTCTCAATCTTCGCCCTGCTGTCGGCCTGGACCAGCAGCAGCGCATCGTCTGCGTAGGCGATGACAGTACAGTCGGTTGGAAGCGGAATTTTAAGGAGATCGTCGAAGAGTACGTTCCAGAGAAGAGGCCCGAGGACTGAGCCCTGGGGACATCCCATGCTGGTGTTCCTCTCTATTATGGTTGATCCAACTCGAAACTATTGGTGAAATAACTTTGAATTGACGCGAACAAATTTCCTAGTAGTCCCTTCAGCCGGAGCTTTTAAAGTATAAGAGGCCAGGACGCACTATCAAACGCACCTGCAATGTCCAGGAAAACTCCTAGGTCGTATTTACGGCGGGAATTTTCAGCAATGGCAATCACATTCCTTATGGCGTCGACTGTTGACTTGCCTCTTCTGAATCCAAATTGCTTATCGGAAAGCGGCGAGTGTGTCTCCAGGTGGGCTTGCTATCCTGCGGCACAGTAGCTTCTCCAGCACTTTGACCAGAGCGGGCAGAAGTGTTAGAGGGCGGTAGGCTTTGGGGCTTGACGGTTGTCGGCTGCCAGCTTTGGGGCTTACCTTAAGTAAGCCCCTCTTCCAGCAGTCGGGGAACGTGCCGCTCCTGATGCAGTCACTGAAGAGGGCTGTAATCTCTGACGCGGCGATGGCCCATGTGCGTTTGACAAGCAAATTGTCAATCCAGTCCGGGCCTGGGGCCTTGCCAGCAATCAACGTGCGTACGATGTGGTTGATCTCCTGTTCGGAAGGTAACGATGAGTGATCCGTTTCGATGGGAAGAGAAGCCTCAAAGCGGGCCATCCTCATGGCGTCATCATCCCTGGATTTGTCATCCAGGGGGATGAGGGCCTCAAGGAGGACCGCAGCCGTTTCAGACTCAGTACTGGTGAATCCGCCACCCAGTTTCTCGATGCCGCACAAGAGACTCGTCGGTCTGAGTCCCACCCTCGATGCGCGATATGGAGGACCCCAGGGGTCCGAACCTTCCTCGATGGTGACGAAATTACGCCAGTAGTCTTTCTTGGCTTAAGTGATTGCTTTCTTGTATTCCATTCGGGTGGAATTGGCCAAGGTTGCAAGGGTATCGATGGAGGCAGGTGGTTGCTTGCGCAGGCGTGCACGTTGATGGGCCTTGCGTGCTTTTCTGAAAAGGTCACGCAGGCGCGAAACATGCTGCGTCCACCACGGCGACTGGCTTGGTGGCTTGGGCTTACAGCGTCCGAGTCCATCGAGGAGTCAGCGGCCAGCTCAAAAGTGACCAACCGGTGATCGCTCATGGAAGCGCTCTCATGGACACTCCAGCCGCTGATTCGTCTGGCGACGCACTCAGTGGCCAGGGTGATGTCGATGTGGGTGCTTCCGCGGTTTGCGTGCGACACAAAAGTCGGCATGCTGTTGGGGTCGTTGAGGACGACCAGGTTGTGCTGGTGCACCAGCTCCTCGATGACGTCCGCGTCGCACAGGGGGATATCCACGGGCCCCCAGAGGGGGTGATTGCGAGTTTGCATCCGCACAGATGATGACATCCCTGCCACCAACTGCGCGTAGGATGCCGTCGAGCACTGATGCCACGTGTTCCTTTGTGCTCTTAAAGCTGAAGTAGGCGAAGAAAACCACCACGCTGCCTCCTCCGGGAAAGCTTATTTCCGCGCACGCGACTAGCTCAGTTTACAGGTGCGAGAGCGACAGCACGCCAAGGTGGGGGTCAAGAGCGAAAACGCAGGCTTTTGGCTCTGCACATCTGGCACTGACGACAAGGCCCGCGCACCCAAGTCCTTTTTCAATGACCTTGGGGCCCTTTTCAGAGCCCCAGTAGTACGGTTCCTGCACCAGCGCCAGAGACATGCCCGCGGCCCGCATAGTCTCAATCAACTCCGCCAAGCCGTCGCAGCTCAGCGTGTAGTCTTGCTGGGCACTCGAGACTGCCGGTGGAATGATCTGACGGTTGCTTATGTTTGTGGCAAGCCACGCATTTGGGTGCGTTTCCTTTGTTGGGGCAGTCCTCTCGGTCGTGGCCGGAGATGGCGCAGTGGCTGCATGTTGGGGTCTTGTTCGCACACCCTTTAGCCATGTGTTCGTAGAGGTGGCATATATTACATTTGACTAGCCCAATGTAGTCCCTCAGAGGGAAGGATTCCCACCCCATGTACAGCCTGTCTTCTGCCAGGAGGGCAGACCAGATGGCCGCCGGGGCGAAGACCACAAAGTGGCATCTGCCTGTTCTAGGCCCGGCTTTGTGGCTTAGCCTGATGTCCTTGTATGCGGGTTCTGACAGGCCGGTCTGCTCTTTGGTGGAGGTGAATATAGCTTCCCGGAGTTGAATTTCTGTCAAGGTCGACGGCAAGTTAAAGATGATTAAGCGAGGCTGCTTTTTCCTAGCGAGCTCGACTCGTAGGGCAGCCTCCGAGGTCTCCAGGGCTTTCATAAGGGCCTTGGCCTCGATTTCGGAACGGGGGTGAACAATAACGGCTCCGTTCCTTATATTTCGGATCCCCGTAATTTGAACCCCAATGGAACTGGGGTCGAAAGCCTTCTTAAGGATCTTCTTCATTGTGTCCGATTTCTTCTTATCAGAGCCGGTCGGGAAGAAAAGAACCCCCGGTCTGGTGGCGAGGGGAAGGAGTGCAGGAGGCAGTAGGAAGGCGGCTTTTCCTGCCTAGTGCTGTGGCCCATGACATTGGTGCGGGTGTCGTCGTGGCGGTGGGCTGGGCGTTTGTGGGCGCCTGTTGTGGCTGGATGGTCTACAGGGTTTTTGTTTGCGTATGGAGGTCTTTAATTGCCCTCTTCTGCAGTTTAAGGCCGATAGTTCTGTCCTTAAGTAACTCTTCGAGGTGTTAGATCCTCGCCTCTTGGACGATCGTCCTCCTCTCGAGTTTGACCATTGCCAGGTTCTGCCAGCTATGGGCTTCCGAGAGGCTCAGGAGGGCGTTTGTGATCCGGTCCTTGGCACCAGCCTGTTTGCCGCGGAAGGCCGTTATTACTACGTTGAGGCAGTTAGATACATCATTGTAGACATCCTCGTGCTGGTCAGGATCGATTCTGGAGAAGTAAAAAAAACTTACACGGTGATGGTGTCGATCAAAAAAATATTTTTTTTCAGTGGAACTCGGCATAAATATTGTAGCTCTAGCTAGACTCTAGAGTCTATACCAAGCGGGTAGCACAGTCGATATTATTTGAGTAATGGTTTAGCATACTAGGCTGTTAGTCACTTCCAATCCACCAGTTACTGATGACACGCTCAACGGTTACCGCCACTATGCCTAAAATTTAATAAAAATGTTTTTTAATCCTTGTCGACAAAACTTGTGACATTTCGACAACGGAACAAATTTCTTTAAGAACAAGAGCACATGAAAAAGCTTATGTGACAAAATATTGGAAAGTTTCCATAATTACGTATCGATTTGTCATATTTACGTAAACAAGGTTACGACGGTGCCGCATCAATGAGCGGGAAGTATAATGGTCTCATATATCCACAAGCTTTATAAATGTTCATTGTGCATCACACAGTTTGAATTTGGAAATTGGAAATGCTGTAGCTGTGACTGAAATAAGAAATTGTATTGGCACTATTAAAAAAGTATATACTTTCTTCAATATTCCTTAGAGACAGGCAGTCCTTGTTGAAAATATTGATAAATATTCACAGTAAACTAAAGACAGAAACTACGTCAAGTATACCCAACTAGGTGGGTGGAACGGCATGAAGCGCTCATGACCATGGTAGAACTATTTGATGCGGTGATTCATAATTTAGAAACAATAAATTACTTGTCTCGTATTCGTCTTCTAACCCAAAATTTTTGAATAATTCGTTATGTGAGTTTGGTTTTACATTATCATTACTGTGATTGCAAACTAGAGTCTGTCGTATATAAGCTGGCATGCGGTTCCCCCCCCCCCCCTCCGCCTCAATATTCAGCACTGCATTCCCTCCCATTGAAAACTTGCAACAGTCAAACGCGATAGCATAATGCTCTCCGTCTGCGAACGACGTAACGTGAACGCCAGCTTATAGAATACAGACTCTATAAATTTGAGTACACCTTGCCATTGTGTAAAATATTGCAAAAGTCAGACAGTGACCTTTAACTGCCCTAACTTTTGTTTATGATGTTGTGGGTGAACTAAATACCGTTCGCAAAACAACAGAATCTTCATTTTTTAAAGTTATTTATGATGAAGCGTGTGCAAAAGCCAACAACTTTAATGTTGAAATAAAAAAGCCGTGAACACATCGAAACAAACATTGAGGTGTACTGGTACTGATGTTTCAGTAGAAGAGTATTTCAGAAGAACTATCTTTCTTCCATATCGACAAAATATTATATCAGCTCAATAAACGTTTCCTGCGACATCGCGAAATACTAAAGTAGTTTTTAACTCTTCTTCAAATCAGAAAAGATACTCCAACAGAAAGTGTATTGGAAGAAATTCGTGAGCTGAGCTGTGCGAATTTTATGACCGTGATAATATGCCTTCAACAAATCTTGCAACGAACGCTGAAATTAAATATGGTATAAAAAGATCGATAAATCAAATACAGTCACTCCATGCAGAAATTCTGTAGATGCCATTTCAAAATGCGACAAAACGATTTACCCCAACATCTAGGTATAAGTACTTAAAATATTTGGAACACTCCCGTCACAACATGCGTCAGTAAAAGATGATTTTCAGCCTTACGCCTTTTAAAAACATACCTAAGGTCTATCATGATGCAGTCAATATAAAATGGACTGGCATTACTTTATATACACAAAGAGATTAAAGTAACCACGGCCGAAATAATTCAAGAGCTTTGCAAAAAAAAAAAAAACTTGACTTTGTTCTGTAAATAAAATTTTCAAATCGTACAAAGTGTTTTTTTTTCAATTACATGAAAAATATATTTTTCCCTCCTACCTGGCTCCCCCCAATATTAAATCCTGGGTGCGCCACTGATATGTATATCTACCTATATTGAGTAAAACTACCTATATTATCTATGGTACGCTTCGCTAATGAAATTTTAGTTGCTATGGCAAGACCGATAGCATACAAATATTTGAATTGCCATGTTAAAAAAAGAACGATATTTTGGATTTTGTGTAAGCAGTTGGTAGGTAGCTTTGAAAAATAATTGGCATGAAAACGAACAGGTAAAACATAATTCCTAAATATTATATTATTATTATTTTCTATGTAAATTCTACAGTTCAATAAGACAGTAAGTAAGTAAGTAGATTATGATAATATGGATTTATTTATATAGGTTTCTTTTATAATACCTACCTAGGTATAATATATAATTATATTTCCTAGGTAGGTACATTACATTCTATCCTAAAATATCGTAAACTTATGAATAAACTTTGCTTTTGAAACTATTACAATAAAATGGAGTTTTACCATGAAACTTCTAATTCAATTAATGCTCTAATTAAACAATTACGAAAGTTAAAAAATAATTAGTAAGTATAATATTTTTTGTTTATACAAGCTTTTTGATCTTTAAGTATTAAACGATTTCAAATTAATTACCTAGTAATATATTTATGTAAGGGTGCCAACCATTAACGTGTTATGTCGAAAAGAAAATAACAGGTAGGTACTTAAACAATTTATTTTAATCTGCCAGAATCATTCCATCTTTTGTTGATTCGTTCATATCATAATAAACAAATAACACAGAAAAATGATATGAACAAAACGAATTCACGCTCTTCTAGCACTCGAATTTAAAATGGAATATGATTTAAAGTGAATGGGATAAGAAAACTTTTGTAAAAATATGTTGCATATACCTACATAAGACTGAACTCTACATACATTGTAATAACGGTAATACTACTTTTTTTCAGATGCTTATAACCTTTTTTGTATAGATATGCTATGAAAGTGTGTTATGTATGCTGTTATTGAAATACAAACACATAGTTATACATTTTTCATACTATAAAAATGATTGAATGATTTTATTATAACACGGAAATCATCTAGCCGAAAAGATGAAGAGGAATGGATTGTTCTGATGCTTAGACATTTATATAGAACGGATATAATGGGATAATACAATTTATTTGATTAATAAAATATAATATGGATTACCTAAGTGTTAAAAAAATAAACTTAGGTACCTACTAGGCTATTGTAGCATATAAGGGGGCGTAGTAAATTCGTTATAAGAAACCCCGGCCACTGAGGGAAGTTTTTTCATCCCCATATTTGACGGTTATGGATGGGTCCATTTCGACCATAATTGAGAATAGAGAACTGATTAGACTGGATCACAAGTTTTAAAAATTATTAATTGTTTATGCTATATTTACATATATTTTTCCGAAATCATCAATAACCTAGCTGTAATTAATATAGAAAACGGTGGTTAATAAACAGATGTTGTTTGAAAATGGCGCTTTTTAAAATGTCAATGGGTTAGTGAAAATTGACGTACGTCATAGTAAAATGTATGTGAAGAGTACACATCTCTAGGTGAGAAAGAACATAAACAGACGTCTTTTCCAGCTAAAAATTTAATTGGTAAAGTCGTCCATGACAGATGTGCGCGCGCAATCGAGCCGATATGGCGGACAGACACTGAAAGGTTTTGGTCGTCTGTTTTGAATCGGTAAACATCGACAGTTTTAAATGGCGTAATCAATCTATCGTGTAATTTAAGGACATTGTAAATAGTTCTGTGTACAGATAGTGATAATATTTGTGTGTTTCCGTAATTCTGTGAGTGTAAATTGTGTGATTCTTCCAGTGTTTGTGTGTTTTTGAAAGAATATTTTTAACGTACCGACGCCGACGTTTTTACGTCAAATAACAGGGATAATACGTTCATTTGATGTTAAATAAGATCTCATATTAATTTAGGGTGAGATATTGGTGTATTTTGTCAAATTTGTTGCGTATTTACACTCGAATCCGATATTTTTTCTTTGTGTTATTGCCGCTGTCAAACCGTCGGCTGCCATTTGTTTCTTGCATTTTTTTCAAATATTTTGTATATGTAATTGTCATTGTTTTCTAGTATCAAAACGATCTTTCCAAAGCCAATATCTGCCCAAAGCTAGCCTCGTTTCATTTCTATCATTGCATTACATCAAATGTCTACTTGACAGTCAGGCATACATTTTTATCGAGTTGTATACATACTGCAGGGCGGTAGCTATCCGCAAGTCAGCGCTGTAAACAAAAAGTTTTTTTTATTTTAACGCTCCGTTTTGTAATTTTGACAGGCGCTTTTTCACGTCGGAATCTTCGCGAAAGGGTAGCGAGTCGTTGTGAGCTGTGAATATTTTGCTGGCAGTAGAATTAAGGGGGTAAATTGAATGATACAGTCTGACAACAGCTTGATGAAGTGGTTAGCGAGCGCTGACAGCGGCGGCGATCCGTCAGGGCAGGGCGCGAGGGGCGCAGCCCCCGGCCGCTCTCAGGATGACGCCGCCGTAGGCTACGTCTTCCAAAGGACGCCCCAGGATCCAGAATTCCCACCCTTTGCACCAAAGCAACAGAGATGGGCCCTGGGAGACGACACTGTTATCGACGTAAGTAAAAACATGCATTTTATTTTGTTCGTGTTGTTTCCCCGTGTGCACATGCTATTTAATAAATTATAATTCATTCAGTGATCACCATTTCCATGTATGTAACACTGTTAAATTGCATTCTCTCCGTTATTCAACAGTCTTTGATAATTTGACAGCTAGTGGGTTCCGCAATCCCCCCTCCATCGTATTATTTTGGTGTTATTAGATTCTTCCGTTTTCATAAACACAGCAAAGAACAGCTAACCGTCAAAATATAATCAAGTAAGTATTTTTTAAAGATGTCACAAAGATGTACATATCGGTTGGAGTATATTATTCTATAATGTTCTCGAAAACGAATAATTAGTTATTTATTCAAACAGCATATTACACAAGATAGTTTTAATTGAACGAATTTATACTAAAATATAGCAACTGAAAATAAATATAAGACAACAAGAAATAAA
The DNA here is from genome assembly GCF_057557595.1 of Rhyacophila brunnea. NCBI lineage: Eukaryota > Metazoa > Arthropoda > Insecta > Trichoptera > Rhyacophilidae > Rhyacophila > Rhyacophila brunnea. Next base: position 7,038,314 of record NW_028232904.1, on the reverse strand, counting down.
TTATTTTAATACATTTTTAAAAGTTTTTCAAATTATTGCTGTCTTGCTTCCAAATCCTCACTTAAAAATACCAGTGGCGAAGACTCAAGTCAAAGAATTTAACATTTAATGTTCACCTCACCTTTACTTATAAAGAAATCATTTTACTTACCTACGAGAACGCCTCCGTGCATGGATTTATTGTTGACAGTACGTATTATGGCGGCCATGACAAGAAAATGTATGGGTAAACATGTATTATCCTGCAGTTGCAAGCTTGCATGCACAAATCAAAAAGTTTGGAAGCTTCTGAATTTTTACGCGCAGTAAGTAGAACGATGATGGCGAACCTGCCGGCAAAAAAACGAACTATACTAATTTTGAGGTTAACCGACTTTCACTACCTGTCAAATGGTACTATAAAATGACAACGTCGCGTCATCTTGAAGAATGAGATTGGAGAGACAGTCGGCACTTTTACGTGTAGGGTGTAGGTAAACAGTCATTGTGACGATAGTTTAAAATACGCACTATTTCTGCCAGTAAATCCATGCACGTATACAGGCGCTAGAAATTATCAAACATCAAAATGTAATACTTAATTGTTCTAATCATAATATTATTTACATGACGTGTTTATTTAATAAAGTAGGCAGTGACATCTTTGGGGATCTTAGAACCCTCACGATTATTGCAGCCTACTTCACGTCTACAAAATCTAAACAAACGCGCCGATGACGTCACAATCAATATTCAAAATTGTATGGGTGGACTATTTGATTTTTGAAAAGCCTACGGCATTATAGAAATATTAAACTTCGTTTTTACTCATTGTGGTTGCGTTGTTGAAATCGTGGGTCGCAGGATCGAATCTGCGGCGGCTGGTCAAATAAAAGTGCATGATATTTTTTTGTGTTCATCACAAGATGGCCCAAAATTCAGCTTCAAGTCAGTAAAGTACGTATGTATGACTTTGTTTTGTTCGGTTACACATCGCCTACCTCCCTCCAACTGGCAGACTTCGCCAATAATTCTGTCTATATTTACGTCTTTTTAGTCTCACTATGTTTGGTTTTACGCGGAGTACCTATACGGATATCTACAGAGTGGAGGTTATATAATATGAAGATATGTTGTTATTGGCCGTTCGTTCTACCCATTTTTCTTCTTCTTGGTTATTTATTCCCTTATGGCTGAGGATCGTGTCTATCTTTGAAATTCAGTCAACTTTTGAGCGGATAAGACTCTCCACCCCTCTCGGACCACTGCTTCTCCCACTTTGGGAAACCATGTGTTTAATTATTATTTATTTAATACTCAGTATTGATGTAATACTGTATGAATTGAGACCCGACTTATTAATGTAATATTACGGTCTCTTTAGCTAGGTATTCAAAACATTAAACGTAAGGAAGTACCAGAGTCCATATTGATAACCTTAGAAAAGCAACCACTTTAGGTATTTATTGATATGTCTTATTTTTGTATAAGTGACTCAGTGCTGATTATTTTTATACACTTAGTTGAAAATGTATTATAATATAATGAATGCTCAGAACACAATAATTAATTAGATACAATTGAATATTAATTAAAACAATCGATAGTAATATTTATTGAAACTTATGTTGGCTTATACAGTTAACTGTCGCGATGACAACAATTGAGATAGTATTTAATTGGTGGAATACACCCGACTTGATCTTATAGGTAATCCATGAAAGCTATTTAATACTTTCATAGTCAAACTTTAGTAAAGCCGGTTACAGACGTATAGTTACTTAGCAGAGCTGAACGCGTAGCGTAAACTTGCGCAAGTCTGAATCAGTAAAGTTGCTTATTGGTTGTGTTTTTTCGATACATCGTTTAACTTTAAAAGAGTAAAGCCATACAGATGTAACTGCATAGGTACATCCCCATACTAACTACTATCGTCGCTGTATGATTGGTTTGTCGAATAGACCAAATGTCACATGTTCAGGAGACGAAAAACAAATTTGATTATCCTGTATTTAAATTGTTGTTTTTACAGCATATGAATGCTGTTTTCATTACAAAGCAATTTAAAGAAAATGATGGTTCTGGTCCATTTAGATACAAAAAATCATTCTGCATTCAAAGGTCGATTTCGACAAAAACGGATATTCGACAAACCAACCCTATAGCGACGTTATGTCAACAAAAATTGCATGGCTCTTGTTGTAGTAAAATACATGAGCCGAAAAATAAGGAAAGGCAGTCTTATTTTATTTTTTTCATTTTGGTCTTGGTCACCATGTTAAGTTTCTCGTCCTATGGACTGTTAACATTTTAGTTAGACTGCAGTGGTTGCCAAAGTTGACTGGGCTCCGACCCATCTAAGAAAAATTTCCAATCTTGGGACCCACCTCTTAGATGTCTTAGAGAAAAGAGGGCATAAATATAATTGGTAATGCTCAGATTCCCTAGTAGCGAGTCGTGGAACTAGTTAATGCTGTCTTATTTGTACTAATTGAAATAAAAAAAATATTTTTATAAGTGTTACCAATATGAATGAAAGACTGTTGAAATAAGAAACACAACTTAAATAAAAAAAAATATTACCTCAACACCTACACCTGCAAGGTTTTTTTTACAAAGTTATTTCAATGGGAAGGATGTATTTGTTTCTTATCTTTCTTCATTACAGTTTTAGCATAAACTTCAACTTTAATTACTTTTAATCGCAGTGAGTTTGATATATCCAATTTATTTCGGTATTTAGTTTTAATGTTAACCATAGCTGAAAATCCGACCTCACATAGATATTAGGTAGTAAAGAGGAGGAGGATTTTCATAGCTTCATCGAACAGGCAAGGATAATTTATCAGCAACTGAGAGTCAGAATTTCGTTAACTGTTTACGATTGAAACTGTTTTTCAGTGACGTATCTTCTGATAAATCAATGAGTTCTTCACTTGCTTTTGTTGACATACTAGTTGGTAAGTCGTCTTGAAATGGGTTACAAATCCAACGCAACGAATCAAACTTTTTCATCTCTTCCCCAATAGTCGTCAAAGTTATTTATTAACAGTGATAAATGACTGGAGATGTCAGACAGTACGTTCATCTTAGGCTGCACTTGGTTTTCAATAATAAAAGTTTCAAGTGTTTCATGAATGAAATATCAAATTTATCACTTCCTATTTTTTTTAATTCATGTATACATCGACGAGGGCCCACTCAATATTCGCTCGCGACCCACTGGTGGGTCGCGACCCATAGTTTGGGAAACCATGAGTCAGAGGATCCAAAAAGTATGGTTGTTTGTAATTTTTTGAGCGTGCATAACTCTCAAAATTTTCAATTTGGGGTAATTCGCCTCTGTTCCTCGATCCCTGGATTACGCATCGTTTGTAATAATATTCTTAATTATGGAGATGCCACACTGAATAAGTACAGCTGACCCATTTTCGTCTTTTATCTTCTCATCTCTTTATCCCAAACTTATGGTGTTGGAGCTTACCTCATGGGAGACATATTTTACCGGCTTAGTTTTGGTGGACAAATTTCAATATTTTATGAATAAATTACCAATAAGTTGAAATTATCAATGACGAGTAGGCTTTGGAGATGTATCAAAGTATAGTCGGAAATAGGTATATATATTTATTTATTTATTTGAAAAAGACACGTTGAGTACATAACAAATTATTAATTCAGGACGTTCACAACATGACATATATGTATACATATATATTTTTTAAAACTAGAGTGGTGGCAGTGCCACCTTGCAACAATATTATTGATGCGCTCAATAATTCTATATAGTTAACGGCAATACCATAAGCAAAGCAATTAAATGGATAATATATGATAGGATAGAATAATTTGAATACCAATATAGATTGGTTACTTGGTTTTCGATAAAGCCGGTATATTTTACCTGAGTTTCATGAGTGATTGAAAAGATAAATTAAGACAAACATGTTGTGTGTATAATATGTTGTAGTTATGTCTATAGGTTGTAGGTAGGTACGTCGCGTTACCAATAATTATTACAAAATTATCTGACTCAAGAATCCTAAGAAACTTTACTAACTAACACGTAAAAAAACGGGACATGTTAAATCTATATTATATTTTCAACATGAATATTTTTTTTCTGTTCTGAGCAGTCAATTATTTTTTTCCGTTCATGGTAGTGATCTTTAAAACGTCTCTTCATCAGATCTATGTCAGGTCTTTTCTTCTTGTTTTTTGGTGCAATCTTCTGTCGAAGGTTGGCGACCAACTTACAATACACATCTCTATCCTGACCCACTCGTATTAGATTCTCAACCCCTTGGACATTGAGATACTTACGTAGGTTGCGTATCCAATAAAATCTCTTTCTACCTACATTTCTGCTGCATTCTACCTTTCCCTGCATTAGGCGCCGGAGTTAATAATATATAAGTTATGGTTTACTAGTTGATTCTTGAATACAAGTTAATTGATTTCTATTTATTTGGTTATTTGCTTTTGAGTAAGTAGTCCGATTCTACCCGCCTACATGCAAGTATAGTAATATAGTATAACTACTGACCGAGTTTTCTCCTTCTTCCCCGCAGAACCACGACAAATGGAAGTACCCGCCGCCGCCCGCTATGAGCAACACCTCCTCAAGCCAGATGAATCAAATGAATCAGATCAAATCGGTGACCTCGCAGCCGAGCCAGCAACAGCAGCTGATGCTGGCCGCCGCGCAGGCAGGTCTGGGCACGGCCGGACACGCCCACCTGTCCTCGGGGCTACTGCCCACCATTCAGGGTCACCCGGGCTTGGGGGGAGGACTAGTCTTGCAGTCTCACCAGCAAGGCCTTTATGAGCTTCATCAGCATCAACAGATGCAGCAAGTGAACGGTGTTAATAAGGGAGACCATGTAATGTTCCATCTTGGTCAGCCCGGAGTGCTCACCGGGCCGACTCCTGGCCAGTTTGTGCAACAGAGTCAGAACCAGCTCGGACTCAACCATATTGGAGGAGTGCGCAGCCCTGTAAGTTCATATTCTTATTTTTGTATGATTGTATTTTTATGATTTTGATGTCTGATGTACGGGTGTAGGTATATTATGAGATTACGTATAATATTAATAAATGTACCTACTTATTCTAATATATACCTACGATTCAACATATTATTATAAGTAGGTACTAAGATATAATGAGTAAATAATATATTATGAGTTATGTTTATTTTAAGTACCTACGATAAATTATCGATGGAGTGTGTATTTATGTACTACAAAAACATAATAAAACATAATTAATATCTCTATTCCCCCACTCAAATAATATAACACATACCACACACTCCTATGTACACTGCCATATTATAATGCAGCCGTGTTTCAGCGGCTGGCCGTCGTAGTGGGTGCGAGGCTCTAATGCTAATGCAACGATTATTCGGTGTTTACATTGACTTGTACAGAGTAGTTAGGGACGGGACATCACGTCTTCACGGAAGCCAGGAAGGAACCATCGACATGTTTCGCTCAACTTTGCTAAATAGTATATTATGCGGAATAATAAGACTAATGATTTGTTTATCATTCAAACGGTGACATCTTTTATTGATATTTGAAATTATATGTAAGTAGATAGTATGTAATCGTAATTATTAATCATGTATAAACATAATAATTATTTACCTACGTGAGAAATAAAAAAGATTAGGAAGTTTATAAAAAAATGATATGATAAAAATAACGAAACAGTTAATGATTTTTCATTTATAGTTCTGTAGTAAGATGGCAAAACACGATATGTCCGTTTTTCTAAATTGTTCAGGTGAGCAATAATTTTAATCCTCCAAAGAAATTCAAACAATGGACATAATGTCACATATTGAGACATCCCATATCTCCTAACCCATAATATCTAGACATACCATATCTTGTAGATTTTACTGAGACGAGTCTGAAGGTGTGCAACTTAATTACAATAATTTGCTACAGAGTTAATCTACATCAATAATCCATTTGACCAGTCGATAAGGTCGTCAGACGATAGACGATTTCAACTAGCCGTTTTCACCAAGAAATAGCATTCAATAAATGAAATAACATTGTAGGTATATTGCAACACATTTATCACTGTCTAAGTGTGTATTACTTAGTCTTTTCGTTTGTTGTAATCGTTGACTTACAGGTGGTTTGCGCCATTGCTACTGTGTTTATAACATGTGTAAACTATTGAATTTAATTCAGTCAGTGATTATAAAATAACATCATTCAATCGAAAAACAATTACTATGAATAGGTACCTATACCGACGAAAAGTAATATTATCAACTGGAAAATGGTAGATATGCCCAAAGTCATATTGTGTTGTGTAGTAGTCGATTATGGTAAAAGCAAGAAAGGTTTATCTCATCCAAACGAAAGTGGAAGTAGGTACATAATATTATAATGTTGGTGTTGTCTGGTCGAAGTTGATCGTCGGGGAGTCATCTTGAAACGGCTGCCTGTTTTACCGGCGACCACCTTCCTCCCCTCCCACCCTGCGCGTGCGCACTCGCAGACATGTGGCGACGTCTCTTGTCACTTCGCTATGATAGCGAAGTAGCCTTTTTATGTTAGTGACCATAATAATGTTAATGTATTGTCTCCGTGTGAAAATCCATAAAAAAATATAATACGAGGTGTCTTTCAAAATTTGAACGGACGTTAGTATGTAGTTACTATCGTATATTTTTAAAACTTTTTATAGTAAGTAGATCATTATGTATAATTTTGTAGATAAAACTGCCGGATATCTACTTATATGATACCCTAGTATACCCTGTTTACATGTGCATGGATTTACTGTTGAGATTAAGTATTATCGCCGCCGTAACAAGAAAATGTATGGGAAAACATGTATTATCCTGCAGTTGCAAGCTTGCATGCATGCAATGACATTATTAATGGACGACGCACTCAATACAGTAGCTTGCAAGTAAATTCGCGCATTCGCATGTATAGGTAGACATCACGCAATTTCCATTATGCGATATCACGCATAGGGAATTTATAGCAATATGACATTTATTGTAATGGTGTTAGAGCAGTGTTTCTAATGTCAATGTTCATTTGAGCGAACCCGTTCGAACCGAACCATTCGGCAGACCCAACAAAACGCATCAGGAATTTATAGCAATATCACCTTTATTGTAATAGCGTTAGAACAGATTATGCCATTCGGCAGACCCGACAATAAAGTGAGTGTCATTTTCTATTCCAGATGATTCGTCCATATTAATGTCATTGCATGCATGTATCAAAAAGTTTTGAAGCTACTGAATTTTCATGCGACAGTAGGAATTTTTTCGATCTGGCCCTGCGCAGTTGAACGATTGTGGCGAACCTGCCGGCAAAAAAACGAACTATACTTATTATACGCATTATTTCTGCCAGTAAATCCATGCACGTGTACAGGCGATATTGGTCTTGTGTTTATCTTGTCTGACTAGTTCCACTGTCTTCCAACGAACTACTAAAAAATTGTGTTATCATGCTTTGGTAATACATATTTAATTGAATAATATTTTTACGGCATAATTTCCTAAAACCTATATTATTTGGATTTCTATATTATAATATCTAGTAATAGTATGATTGCAAGAAAATGATAAGGAAAATAAAAATACCCTCACAACATATCTGTCATGGCAAATATAGAACGCAAAATATTCCGAATTTTCAAAAAATATAAATCAATGTAAACTGTAAAGATTGAAGATTAATTTACTATATAATGCTATTAATACGATTAAAGATATGGACGTATTGATAAAAAGAATAATACAAATGGCTTTATTCTCAATTTATAAGACGTCGTTTATTTAACCTGCCCGCACATTAGCCGGCCAGTAGCTGCAACTCGACCCAATCACCGGTCGGTGGGCTTACCACCAGACGTTAACGCAGTGCGTACCTTATCTCGCCATACTACGGTACTCCCGCTTTACACGGCTTCGTCTTCATACCATGTCAGTCCATAATCAATACGGACAGCATGTGGTTATGCTCACCCACAGGCTGTTGCGTTGAGCTCCCCGGCTGGCCGTCATAATGGTCATAAAATGATGATTTCTATGATAAAAAAGATAGAGCCTAATGATAATGACGTAATTCGCCTCTTTTAAAAAAATCCATCGATTGTTACAAGATATCCCAAAATATAAATTTTTTACGTTTACACGACCATTTGGAAATCGGGATTGTATGCAAGAGTATGCCGCACGCGTATCTATCCGGCAGAGAGAGTAGTAGAGGTGAGTTGGAAATACTGTCACCAGTTTGTGTACTCAAGTTTCGGATGAATCTACCCATACTAAGTATTTGTGGCCCAATAAACTTATTCCAAAAAACTTGTGATGATATCATCGCGAGTCGTTGTTCTGTGCACTCGCCAGTCGGTAGACTTTCAACACTATTGACATTAAATGCGCACGAACGAAATAGCACTTGAATATAGGTATATTTTAATTTATTAGTCTATTGCGTTCGAATGTATGAATAATAATAGGTCATAAATTTTGTGTCGCAGCACAGTGATGAGATGACGCACAGGCTAAGGCTTGTTATATACCGCTCAAAACATGTTTAAAATTAAAAAAAAATCACTGTTATTCATTTTTGTTAACAATAATATTGTAACCTAACGGAAAAACAACTCATAAATTAAAATATTTATAATAAATGGGACTTTTCGACAAGCGGAGCTCAGCGTATTTTTAGCGATTATATTGAAGCCAATACACAGTCGGAGTTCCCTGAGCCGATACGTATTTTAAAATACTAATAATATACAGTTGGTTTTAGTTTCAGTCGAGTATGAAACTTTTGTCGCATACGCACGCCAAACGATCTATATAGTATGCCAAATACTAGTATGTATTTTGGAACAAGTTTATATACTAAGTATTTTTTTATACTGGTAGTAAGTATACTTAGTCTTCAAAATCGACCAGTTGTCCCATCTCTAGAGAGTAGTATAGATGAAGGGTGGTCCACAGCTCTCCCACATACCATTATCCCTACTGAAATGATTCGCATGTGGCGTCGCTGCATTAAATTTCCATGTCCAAACTGTCCCTAGAATGAATATTCTACCTGCAACTTTTAAGTGTTAACGACTTTTAAAGTGTTATTATTGTTAAGATGTATATAATTTCGCTCGTGGTGATTTATGGGGTGATCAAACACCCATTTTAGCCAGACCGTTCCGTCCCACAAAACTGTAAATTTCGATCGATCCTAGTGTTAACTACTCATACTTCGGAGTGCAATAATTATTTATTTACTAGCACTACCATCGTAACTTGACCTTGGGAATGATTGCATATTAGGTAGGTACACGCATTTCTTCAAGACGTTGAGTGCGATGATGTGAATTCACTGCCGTTTGAATGTACACACTCAATTCTGTTCCGATTAGGGAATCCAATCCCGGGATCCCGGGATCCCGAGCCATTTTCGATACCTATGAATCCCGGGATTGATAAACATAATCCCGGGATTTCGGGATTGATTTTTTTATCAATTTTTATGGAAAATATAACAGAAAAATACTTTTAATACAAAATAACTACAGTAGAAATAAACTGAGTTTGAATGAAGTTTGATGTGTAGGTTGCCGATTCATTTTATTTTTTCACATAGATTATTAAAAATGAGAAAGATTGGTAAAAAAACAATGCTTCGCACTTTTAACAAAGTAATTCCACCATGATATCATACGTTTTACGGCAGTTTCATATTTGGCTGACTAATTAGATTTATGAAGAGGAAAGGCCATAAGTACGCCATGATTATTTGCTTTACTATTTTAAATCTCGCTGATCTAGTCTAGTCATTATGTCTTAACTATCAGAAATAGCAATCTCATATTAAATTCACATTATTATTTATATTATAATATTATTTACTCCATTAAACTTGTGAATTTCCAAGATTTAACGTATACAATATTAACAATAAATGTCTTAAATAGTATAAATTATACTAGATTTATTTTTGACCGATTTTATCAATGTTATTTGTAAATATAAAAATTTTATATTAACAATGGAAAAAAATCCCAATCCCGGGACCAGTCCCGGGATTGTCAAATTGTAATCCCGAAATCCCGGGATCAGAATTTTGGCTCGGCTGAATTCCCTAGTTCCGATGATCGCATAAGTAAAATCACATTATTATTGTAGTAGGTATAATATTGCAGTTGTATATGGATTTAAAGGTATCAGGTAATGATTGTTTTTTTTTTTAATATAAAATTTCGAGTACCGTGGCAATAACGCTATTAATGAAACCGCAGCGATGTGACCGTAGCACTCCAGCGACGCCGCTCGCCTTTTGTACGGCGATCATCCAGTCAACGCACGACCTCCGTGTTTGCTCGTGTCGCGTCTGTGAAGTTTCGTCCATTTATTATTGTACAAAAACATCAAAATAAAATCACAAACGTGCTCGAAAGGAAATAATACAAGTTATTATTTATCATACAAATTGTTACGAAAATGGTGTGATCGACGAGTGAGGTGCATCCATTATTGTGAATTAGTGTTTTGTATATAGTGAGCCGGGAGTGTAAATAAGCATTTTAATAAAATAATACAAAGGAATTAGCCCCCCAAATTTGTGAATATTTAAATTAATAATATTCTGAATACAACACGTAGTGAATACTTGGTGTTGTATTGTTTTAAATTTACTGCGTACGGTTGTGTCAAAGTTTTGACAAGAGTTTTCTATATTTTTCTTTCGGTGTTGCGCCCGCTACGTAGTTTTTTGTGTGCGACGCTGTGCTGTGTTTGATAGTGGTTGTTTTCGTGTGCACCAAAAAGCCGCTCGGATGAAACCGCTGAGTGACTTCTTCTTCGCTCCCGACGTAAAAGACATGGGCCCAGACATGGTAAAATATGCCTTATGTATTATTATAATATCTAAAACAAAATCGCCGTGGGTAATTTAGGCGGCACATTCGAACTGAATCGATTCGATGAAAATTATTTTCGTGTATTTTGTTATTATTCCGTCTTTCAATGACAATGTTTGGTTGGCCACACTGCCACTCATATAAATAACAAATGTAGAGAGTGGTTAGATTTGTATTTTCTTTGTGTATGTGTGATGTCAGTTGGTGTTATTGTGGATACACACGATACATGTAATAATGTAGATGCATCAGCTATCCAACGTGCCAAGAGTGTTAAGTACATAACTTTATTATACATGTTTCGAAGTACATATCAGTATTATAATAGGTACTATCATGCTATGCTGTGTACACTCTGGTTACCTTTGTGATAATAACTAATCTGGATAAGTGCGCACACAGGTATATGGCTTCGAAGGGGTCCACTTTGAAAAAAATATCCCTAATAAATATTCTTTAATTAATTTTTAATTTGGCGGGGGGGGGGGGGGGTCACGGTTAAGTAAATCTAACGTTAACGAAATTCTGGCTTTCAGTTGCTGATAATTATCCTTGCCCGTTCGATGAAGCTATGAAAGTCCTCCTCCTCTTTACTACCTCATATCTATGTGAGGTCGGATTTTCGGCTATGGTTAACATTAAAACTAAATACCGAAATAAATTGGATTTATCAAATTCACTGCGATTAAAAGTAACTAAAGTTGAAGTTGATGCTAAAACTGTAATGAAGAAAAATAAGAAACAAATACATCCTTTCCCATTGAAATAACTTTGTAAAAAAACCTTGCAGGTGTAGGTATTTAAGTAATATTTTTTTTTTATCTAAGTTGTGTTTCTTATTTCAACTGTTTTTCATTCATATTGGTAACACAAAAAATATTTTTTTTATTTCAATTAGAACAAATAAGACAGCATTAAATAGTTCCACGACTCGCCACTAGGGAATCTGAGCATTACCAATATTTATGCCCTCTTTTCTCTAAGACAGCTAAGAAGTGGGTCCCAAGATTGGAAATTTTTGTTAGATGGGTCGGAGCCCAGTCAACTTTGGGAACCACTGTATTATATCATACTTAGCGATGAAAGATATTTATATATTTCTAATGAGATTAAAGTTATGATAGTCATCCCTTAGTCAGCCTTAGTGGGTTAGTAGTTGAGACTAGTTTGCCTGATGAAGACGTCATTTTATTGACTGATGGAGTATTCCTGGAATTAATCTGTTGTGCAGAACCGGTCTGGTTTCTTATGTTGCATAGCTGGGGAAACCATCTCCTTCTTATTCCCCAGTGCCTCTATTTTCCCTTCCAGTAGACATCATAACAGCTTCCAAGTCTTTGGATCATTGGCTTGAGTTTTGTGACTGATAATACTTCATTATTTAATTAATGTTATACATTCTGTGTACATAACCGACCATATATATGTGGTATATATGTGTATACCAGTCGCCGTGTACCGAGGTTTTGAAGTAGGATTTCTTTTATTACATCATAACGGTCAGGCCATAAAACGTAATAAATTCAAAGGATCTCCAAAGTTTGTTTCACTTTCAAAGTTTTTTTTGTGGACAAAGGTTATGACTTAGGTACCTAATTTAACTTATGTAAGTTAACTGTAGCTCAATATAAATTATTCGAATTAAATTTATTAATGTGTGGACATTACTAATTACGAGTTTAAGACGTTCAGGACTTTCAATGAAACTTAAAATGAGTGAAATAATAGATATATAGCAGTGTGATAAACATACTAAATCACACTCAGGTATAAGACAATACGCAGAATTTTACAATTTAAAAAACTATCGTCCATATAAACTCTCTTCACGGTAAATGTGGTATTTATATCGATATTCAAAGCAATTCGACTAGAAGTAGCTATTGCCCAACTGGTGTCACCAATGACAGGTTAACTTGACTGGTGACTTCTGTGATCTGTCGTTTGCACAATCCAACCTATTAAAATAATGGTAATATTTCTATAGTAGGTATGGTATTAACCTTTGTAGTTTCTATGCTCGGTAGTTAATTATTACAGGGAATTGCTTAACAAATTAAATTAGTAAATTAATCAATAAAATCTTGGTCATTCAGATACGTAAGTCATTTCGCCTTTTGAAGGTGAGATTTATCCGCGAAACGGGGGGCGGGGGTTGTTGAGCAACAGGTAGGTTGCAATCGCCCGCACACCTCAGAACTGCGCTTACGTCCTTCCACCCCTTCCTTGCCGAACGACCATTTTCTTTTGTTTACCTGTACACGTCCAACCGTGCAAATACTGGACCAGCATTTTGTATGTAACCGGTGCTACATTCATTCACAACCCGACCCCCCTTGCATACATATCGGGATAGCCTATGTACATATTTAATTGAAGGTCTAGTCTCAAGTACATACAAACAATATAATATATTATTGTCCGCGTGGAAACATTTACCTTGCTGATGCGAACGATTTTAACAAAGATGCTGGCAAAACCCTTTTTTTTATTGAGATGGAACCTAAGTGTATGACAATTAAGGAAAAGATAACTCTGCTCTACTGATTACGTTATCCACAGCTGACTTCGAATTGCAGGTTCATTGGATGATAACTTCATACTTCTAATATGACATTCCACTATAATTTCAGATTCACCCGATTAGTTAAATATGTACATGACTAATGTGCAAATTATAGCCAAAACTAGTCTTGAATAAGTACTTAAATTCAGAGCGTTGGAGCGGAGCTCGGAGCAGGAGTACAGAGCAGAGGAGCAATGGGGTTTTACCTGGAGCACCGAAAATTTGTAGTGCTCCACTGCTCCGGGTGTTTTTGTATTATTAAATTTCCATCCTAAAATCCAATGAAACTATTATATTTAACACTTTGCAACACTGGAATTATTTGAAATACGGTAACACTGTCGAGTGATAAATAACCTCACTTTTGACAGAAGAGGCTGATACTGAAAGACGATTTGCTGTCGGTTCTGTTTAATAGAATTAGTAGTAATGAAAAGGACAAATAATAACCTTATTTCAAAACTACTTATTTATTTATTTTTTTAACATTTGTGTACATAGGTATACATATTAAATCTTTTTACCCGGAGCGGAGCAGACCCTGGAGAGGAGCTGAAGGGTCCGCTCCAACCTCTGCTCAAATTCGTAGGATAGGTCTGGATAGGATATATAGTGTAGGTATATTTCAATTCGAAATCTCACATTATGCGACATCGATGAGGATATTTAAATATAAAGTTTAGCTACAAATACCTGTGGAAAAATACTACCTCGTCAATTTTATGATTCTAATTTTCCCATGAAAGCAATACATCGAACATTATTTTTTAGATGAATAATCACGTAGAACACTGAGAAATACGTACGTATGTAGATAATGTAAAAAAGCAACTTAACCTCAAACCAAAACGTGATCCGCCATTTTGTTTTCGAGACAGACAAATAGAAAAAAATGAAACATAATATAAACTTTTCACAAATCCCAACCACACGTATGATCGCTCGATTCGTAAATCAAACTGCTTTTTCAAAATACGGAATGCTTATAACGCAACAAATTGTGAGAAATTCACAGAACACGTGATCAGTTAATTAGGATGGCATATTAATCAATTAATAGTAATATGTTGATTGTGATCGCTTGTTTTTTTTAGAAGAACAGAAATGTCTTAATTTTATATTTTGAGAAATAGACTTGTTCGAAATGGGCCGTTCTTGCAGTAAGATAAGCTTATGTAATTTTATTCTAGATGTGCCTTAACCATTGTTTCATTGTTGTAATAATTGTAATGTCTGCCCACCCGTATTTGTGATAATTTCGATTCATAAAACACAATAACTTGGGCAAACTCGCTTACCAGATCTTTGGTCCTTCGCCTGTCCGCGCTCGCAGCACGGCACTCTTCGTCCGTGGGGTGGCCGCGGGGAGGGGGCGGCGTCGCCGGGCGGTGGGGGCCCGCCTCGCTGACCGTGTAGGAATCTCACGGCGGTGTCCCTGACCCCCGCGTTTCGAGACTCCGATGATGGTACACTGGTACTTGGCGTCGCGGGAGGACTGCGCACGCGCGCGTGCATTGTACGATGTATTGTGTATATTGAAACCAATTGAATTTTCGGTTGCTCCGGATCGGTACAGAAAAATTTCAAAGTTATATCGAGTAACAGATATCGATAAAGGTCTTCGGAGCTGCGGCTGGGAAGGTATAACCGCGAACTTTGTTTGATTTACAATGTTATTCCTCTTTTGTCTCACGTGAAAGTCGTTGTGACTCCGTTGGGCAGGTCATATCTCAATAGTGTGAAACATCAGTCGCATTCGACCAATCTGCGGAGCTCCATTTGGCAACGTGTGTTTTGGGAATAATGATGACGTCACATCGACGTATTCGACACGTTTTAGGCGGATATGAGGGCCGGCTAAGGGCGAAGACTCACGACACTTAAGTTCGAGTTAGTCGAGACAGGTCTTACTTGATTCCAAATACATCGTATTAAAATCTCCAGTCGGATGAAAAATCCAATTTAAGATTCTAATCGGATGCATTTATAATCAAGTAGGTACCTGCGGCTATGGCGGTAAAGTGAGCTTAGTGGAGGCTGCCAAGATCGATATTGGGTTGAAGTATCGATGAATGAATGGATTGCTTGATTTTAAGGGTCAGTCAGAGTGCTGTGTATAAGTTGTTTGTTGAGTATAGTGAACCAAAATGACAAATGAATAAACATCTCCACATTTATTTGTTTCATTGTGGAACAAATCTGTGTGCAAAACATTGAAAATGATTTTCTTCTGCCAAATTATCTATACTGCATCATACGTGGGGAAAAGGGCAAGTCAAATCATGTTCAATTATTAATCAAATTCACACAGAAGCAGAACAGCGTAATATCCATAATGCTCCACAACTTCTTTTGGCTATCCTGAAAAGCAGTGATTTTACATTTATCTCCCCTTTCTATGATTCAAAGTGCACATTAGTCGATCTATTTTTATATTTCTATATAGAAGTAATTTGGTATAGAGTTGATATTGTCTTCGCTGGTAATTAGTAATTACTGTTCATTTAATTTGTTGAAATGTATGAGATTGTACTTGGGTATACCTATTATGCTTTTGTCAAACTAAGCCTATCCTGACATTCCACACTTACAGGATAATACAGATTTCATATTATTATGGAAGTACGATCAAATTGCCTTTGGCATTGCTAACTGGGAATAATTATTAATTATTTAGATCTCATATTGAAATCAGATCACCTAACCAAATTAAACGTGTTTGCACAATGTTTTAGTTCTCCAAATTGCGAAGTTTTTTTTTCACAAACATTATTAATGGGCGATTATTATTAACCTTGAGTTAGCTGAAACTCTTAATAATATTAAATTATTCCTGATTAATGACAGTGTGATTCTGCTGTGAGATTATGACTGAAGTCAATGTACGTAGACAAGTCATTAACAACATTTTCACTAGAGCATTTTATCTATTTTACAACGTTTTTTTAGCTCGTATTCCTATTTGTCCGGTGGTTCTTTGTCCGGTACAAATCTTGCAATCGATTTTTAACGAACTTTCCGACTAGTTAGACATTTGAAACTTTTAGAATATATCAGAACACGATGCCAATGCATTTTTTAAATAATTTTAGCCATCTTTAAGTAGAAAAGAATTCATTTCCAGTTAATTCTGTTTTTTATGAAAAGTTATTTCGACACCATTATTGGTTGCTAAGCGGATGGTCATAGCAACTAAATTATTAATATATAGCTACGTGCGTTACTATGGAAATCAAAATGAAATGTCAATATGACATTTCAGTATTCTATGATCGTTTAAGCTAGTCAAGTTAAGTTTTTATGATTCAACAGAAAATTTAAAAACGTTGTATGTAAAAAGTTCTTTTTATCTTGTAATTATTTAATTTAATTGTTCGCCGGTCACACGTGTCGTGGATAATGTTATATTCTTTCTGGAGTCAAAAATAGACATACTACTTGGCGGCGGCGAAGGGTGGAGGTAGGCTAGGTAGGAATACATATTACACATATATATTGTTGGTTATTTTTTTAAAATTCATTAAGCCAAACTATAATAGATAAAACATTATTATATCTATAAAATATCCAAAGTTATATCTATAAGTGATTTGATCGTATAATTTTAGATATTTTATAGATAGACGATTACTTTTGACTATTATGGCTTGGTTTCGCACGGTTTAATTGAATTATAAAAATTAACCAACACCATCTATCAATTATTGTAGTCTTATTTCAATGAAAACAAATACGTATGACTGACAAAGTTTAATTTGCACTATTTATGTCGGAACTTAACAGCCTACATCCACCCTTCGCTACTGCTACTTAGTGACTCCTTCTTTCTTCTCATCTTCAGTTCTCCTATGTAATTTTGCAAAAACAGCTGGTTTAGACGATGTTACGACGTTATACTTACAATTTTCTCCATGCATATTTTTTTTCGTCGGATGGGTCGTTATAAACGGCATGCGGCCCGCAGGCCACTAATTATGTACCACTGACGTAAGGATGTATAGGTAAATTCCGCTTCAATTTATCATTAATTATTCACTGCCCACATTTGGATCAATCGTATGTATCCATTCAAATAATTGGCAGCATTCATTTTTTCTTATTGTGAAACTACAAATTGAGGGGCTGAGGTATCAAAGTGTATTAGACATTAAAACAATTTGATAAGCATTTCATGTAAGACCTGCTAGTTAATTTCGTCGGAATTAAGTAGGATGTCCGTAGCTTAATTGGTAAAGCACGTCGGCGCGAATCCAGCTGTTACAGGTTCAAGACCTGTCGGGCGTCGTATTTTCTAGTAGGTGTACATTATATTATAAGACTACAATTATTTACACATGGTATTGGTTAGTTTTAAAAAATCAAATAAATCCTGACTAATCCAAACCATAGTATATTTTGGGTGATACGACAAAATTGTTCCCACTTTTTCATTCATACTTATTTGTTTTCGTTGGATTAAGAATACATTTATTGCATACACATATTGTTGGTTCTTATTTTAAAATTCATTGAACCCTGCCTAAGCCAAACTATAATAGATAAAAAATATTATTCTATATCCAACGTTATGTATGATTTAATTGCATAATTTTAGATATTTTATGGATACTGTTTTTTTTTTACTATAATCTATATACCTATTATTGTTCGGTTCTCGCAGGGTTTAATTAGTTTTAAAAACTAACCAATACCATCTGTCAATTATAGTCTTATTTCAATGAAAACAAATACCTACGTAAAACTGTCAAAGTTTAGTAATATTTCACTATGACGGATGATGACAGCCTACCTCCACCCTCCGCCACTGCCATTTTGGCTCCCTTGTGTCTTAAATTTTTGAACTAATATCTGCTGTCTTTTCATCCCCAAATGATTTCAATGTTTTCTTACTCATGAAAAATTTGTCCAGTTAGTATTTTTGTCACGTTTTCAAGTGTTGCTTACTTTGATTTTATCCATATCGATTACCGTCAACCTGGACGGAAATACTGTGGCTTTGGATTATGGATTCACGAATTCTTGGTATTTTCAGCTGTGTAGATTGGCGTCCTTCCTGGAAATTTGACATTTTGTAGAGAATACACATAATACAAATACGAATAATCAAGCCAGACATTCTACAACGACTGTTGAGTATTGTAATAGGAAAAATTCATAAACCTCCCGCTAGTTCAGTGGTTCTTCACCTGGTTCGGAGAGTCAGTCTCAGGGGTTCGGCGGAGGTTAAGACCCGACTCATATGATTCGTGATGACATGCCCCGCTTGGCCATCATTGGCTGCAGGTGATCACGTAACATCGCTTGGCCTATCTGTGCTGAATACCTCGATGAAATCATTGAAATTCAGCAGAGCCAGGTTCAACAGTAACTCTTCAGAACAACAACGCTCTCAACGTTTTGGTGTCAACAAATGGTATTGCTAAGAAAGCTCTGGAGATTTTCATACCGTTTGTTACAACATATCTTTGCGAGTAATCCTTTTCGAGGATGCTGGACATAAAAACGAAGAATAGGAACAGACTTTGTTGCGAAAATGACATGAGAGTGGCACTTGCCAAGGTGAAGCCGCGCATTTCTGAACTGGTCTCTGAAAGGCAACAGCAGAAGTCACACTGATTTGCAGTAAATACTCATTATTATGTTTTTGTTTGTGTGTGAAAATCATGTTTTAATGGTTTTGTTCTTTGAACACAGTGATGTTGATGCACGGTTCATTTTGTGCACCAGTAAAATATATTTCCGATGTTTTAAATTTGAAAAAAAATCATATTTTATTTTTCCAATTAAGAAGGGTTCAGTGAATGCGCATATGAAACTGGTGGGGGTCAGTACCTCCAACAAGGTTAAGAACCACTGCGCTAGTTATAGTCAAAATTATGTTGATACTGTTTCTTAAACTGGTGTTTCCCAACGTTATCGCATAAAGTATTACGTACAGAGCAGATTAGATTGTGTCCCCTGATATTAAGTAGAACGTATTTTTTCAAACTGATTAACGACAAATATTTTGCTTATTTTATAAATATAAACAAAATTGTGTACTTACATCTTTTATGTCGATTAACACGTCATATTCCATAACAATAATTATTATACTAGTGTCACATTTACTATTAATGCATGTGTCCCTGATAACTATTTTAGAAACCGGGATCATCAGTTGTTTGTTCTTCCAATGTGCAGAGCTGACTTGCCATCGGTATTGCCAATTGGGGGTACAATGATTGTTGTGAAATGAATCGTTCCGGATAATTATATATTTCACTTGCGTGTAATGAGTTTAGGTGTGGCGTTGTATACACTCATTCGATGCAGGTGGAGGATGGACAGATTCTAATGTCATTGCGGCTACGATGAAATGCCATTGGAACGGTGTTAGTTCCATTTATAAATAACAAAACCAACACCTAAATGAGTCGCCTACAGTGTCAGAAAAATCTGACACCGTTCTATTTTGTATGCTTTTGATACTGCTTTTAGTTACTCTAATACTGTTAATATTGTCCGATCCTAATAGGATCATATGGGGCTCCACAGAGTGGAGGTTTGTATCAACAGATTTTGTTGTTACGAGAAATGGATGTCAGCCACTTGCTCAACCTATTAGGTCCATACTCTGACTCATGCACAAATTGAAAAATAATAATATGTGTACTTGCCAGACCCAGGATTCGAACCTGGCATCCGCGACGCTATAGGCCGAAGCCTTCAGCCGGGCGGCCATTGCCTACACCAGCGATACTCAACCTGTGGCTCGCGGGCCACATGCGGCCCTTTGAGCTTTTATGTGCGGCCCGAAACACATTTATTATCAGGAATTTCGTATATCTTGAGATTCGTTTCGACTTTGACGCACAGATGGTGACACCCGAAGAGGATTGTCATTATGGTCCACATCAGATCTGGTATAAGAGTGCACACGATTGATTTAAAAAACACGCATAATTTTTAAAATCTCAATTTTTTTTGTGTAAAAGGGGGGGTTTCATAATTTTTTTCGTCACACCAGTAGTGATGAGGCCCGCGTTACTTTATAAATATATGTATTTGGCCCGAAGAAAAAAAAGGTTGAGAATCATTGGCCTACACTGTCAGAAGAATCTTACACCATTCTATTTTTTATGGTTTTGATAATCATTTTAGCTACTCTAAGGCATAAAGCCCACCAAAGCGGCGCTCGGTGCGCTCACTACGAAGTAGGCCCCCTCCCACCCGCGCATTACCCTTCACCTATGTAATAAAAGGCACAAGAAGCACAAAATAATTATTATTATCAGCGTCTCTCATAACAAAGCAATAAAAATATTATTAAATTTCTCGGGGCTTGTAATTAATATTCACGATTACATCATTCTACCAGCGAAATATCGGACACGCAGCAACTAAACAATGAGTTCACTGTTATTAAATAATGCCTACTCGCCCGTCTATCGACGACGCTTCCAGAGCGTGATTTTGCTTGCCGTGTTCAATGAATGGGCTACGTTGTATTTTCGTTAATTCGTCCCTCTGAGAAGCCAAACAACGTTGAATCATGGGGCGGGCGGGCACAATGCGTCGTCAAATCCAGTGTGCTCTGGCGTATTTGATTACGTTGTATTTTCGATGATTTACGCGCCACTTGTGAAATTTTGCGCGAGTGCCCCACTCGCTGCGTTAAGTGGGTTTTACGCCTAATACTGTTAATACTGTATTGTTGTTTTTATTTAATAAAACGCATTTTTTTCTTGTAGTACTTATTCCACTTTTAATTAATATATTAGGACCGGTTTCGTCCGCCTCAGTGGGACATTTTCAACTCAATAACAACAATAAACAACAATACAATGCAGTTCCACCATGAATTGACAGTTAACAAAATAAAAGACTGTTAATACTGTCACATTTCTTTTCATGATAAGCTGTCAATGTCTTGAATTTTAGTAATAGTTTTGGTAAGTTAACACAATTAACACGGTTATGACGAAGAGACCAACCATTGCCGGTAATTGAATAGCTAACTTCATTAATGACTTCTATACAAGAGTTCGTTTTTTTTAAATATATTTGTATCTAACAGTGTAACTCATCCATATGGGCGTTTTGAGCAGTCAAGTCTGTAATAAATAATTAAATTCCACTGGGTGATGGGGAGGACGGTCGCCGCACGAGATAATAAATATATGGCGACCTTCTCGTATCGCTAAAACCAGTCTGCTACAGTGTAGACATATTACGAATTGAGATAATTATATTATTAACTTTATCTTTGTCCGTTTCACATGGCAGTTACCATTGCCACTTTATTTATATATTTTATGAGGTATCCTTGAGAGGTTTAAGTATTATTTAGTTATATATAATGTAAGACACATTATTAATTATTGTTAACAGTGGAACTTAAAATGTACCGTTTTATTACAAGACACAACCTTCTCTTGTAAGTTATGTTTCAATTTAATATATCTACAAGTTGACTTAGAAAAACCATTTGGTTACTAAACATATATATATATATAATGTTATATTTCTCGAGATTTGTACGGTTATTATCAGCTGTACGATTGTGTTACTTTGGGAGTCCGTGACTTTGAGCAATGAGAGAACATATAACACACGGTTATAATATAATATGCGAAGAATCAATGAATACATCGGTTATTCTGAATTATAATTTCAAAAATCGTCCCTTTTGGCTGCTTTGAGACATAATATCGTCGGTGTTTAGTAAAAAGGGCGAATCAACCATTTTGGCGAAATCGAGATTTTAATGAAAATACAATATGTACTCCACTAACTTTGTTGTGTAAAACGGCGAATTTGTATCTCCACAGAAAAGTACTTAAAAAACGATAATCGGCTAAAATTAAATTAAATAAAATTACGAATAAAAAGCGAACGTAACATAAATAAACAGGTAATAAACAAATAAATGTCAAAAGTTAAAAATCCTCCTCCTGTAAAATAGCATTTTGGTTAATTCGCCCTTTTTACAAAACACCGACGATATTATCTCAGCAAGTAGTTGTGAAGAAGTAAAGGTAGAAGGTTTTTGATTAGGGATGTGGGGTAAAATCATGTTAGGATAAACACTTTTGGTAATATTGATTTATTGGCGTGTTTGACAAGAGACAGACTATATTCAGGCCGGGGCACGAAGCTGCATATATCTTCGATCGTAGCGCTAGGTGTTGATTATTCTTCGAATGCAATATGGTGAAGCTGTTTGGGAAATGACGTTTGTTGTAGAATGATGGTACATTAATTTGAACGAAATATGCAATTGAAATTGTTCATTTATCTAATTGCTATCTAATTGCATTCGAAAATAATCAATAACTAGCACATCATAATTAACTCTCTCTATTCAGTGCTCCGGCCTGACTATAGTCGGCCTTGGTTTCGACATGGAGGTCGTCTATAACAATATTACATATTATTTCTCTAATAATTTATTGTACAACCCAAAAAAAAAAAGTGTCTTGATCCAGCGGCTGGAAGGTAGATGCTAAATACGGACACATTGTGCATCCAAGATGCATCATAAACCCGAAACGTGTGGCGAATCGGTTTTACGGCCGAATGCGTGGTTGAAAATGAATCCAGAGAGTTGCCGTGATATAAAGGCGATGCCACTGCCCGATTTTAGGTATCTAGAATCTAGATACACTAATGTAATAATAATAAATATGTATACCAAAAAGTTGTTTGTATTGAGCTAATGCTCACGTCTAGTTTAATATTTTTTTCATGCGAATAAATTAGTCATAATAATAATATACATATTATAATATGCCCATATTTTCATATGTAGTCATTTGATTCTCGGAACATGTGCTCGTTATAATCAAAGTGGTGGAAGTTTTTTTTGCGTTGTTTAAATTTTCAGTTGCCATGGTAGACACTTATAATATGATTGTATGACTCTCTCAATGGGATGCGCGAGTTGATCATTTTACGTAAAATTCAAAGAAATTCACTACTTTTCGCCGGACACAAACTTGTTTAAATATGCGTTGGTGTCTGTCGTTTTCTTGTGTTCCTTGACTCCCTTATTACTTGGTTTATAAGTGTTATCGCGAGTTTGTTATAGAGATAGAGTTCATCTGTTGAGATTGAGTACACAACAGAAAATATGGTAATGTAATCTCTTCAAGAAATTGGTGTGTTAATTATTATGCTGATTATAATTTGGGAAATACCTTGCGATGTACACATTTTATAAATTATAACTAGGTATGTACCTAGTTTAGCTTAGCTTAGTCCAAAAGCTTTGTTCAAACCTTGTAGCGAGTGTTCCAAAACCCGCGTTGAATCGTATACTTGTTCCATCTATCTTCGGATCGCGCAAGTTTTTGGAAATGATATCGCAGGTGGGATGTCTTTTCCGTGACCTCTGTATTGAATCCATATACGTATTACCTTTAAATATTGTATAGAAATCGTATTAATTATATTGTGAATAATATGTTTAAAAATTACTTACGATTACATACAATCTTTTTCATAAAGATTTCACCAGGGAATTCAGAAATAATGGGAATTGAAATATCCAATGGGTGTGGAGGAGCAGGCAACCGATCTCGAGTGCGTAAAAATACGTGATAAGCATGAACACGTGTCAAGAATACGTCATTCGTCGAATACTGACAACTGATCTCGGCTTATACAACGATCCTCATTTAATATTGGTGTATTGAAGGTTTCAACACACTGTTGCGCTTCTATAATGCGTGGTTCACTTTCGTAGGACACTCTCACATTCAAAACCTTGCGTCAAAATGTACTGTATTGAGATATTTATTAATCTGTTCTGTGGGTTTCACCTAAAATTGCGTAGTTTATGACGTTATTCATTTTAAGATTGACATTGATTTCTCCTAGTAATGTTTACTGTTAGAAAGGTTCAAGCAAATTATTTGATTTTTATATAATAACTAGGGCCTGGATTTATATGCTAGTGCATGTTTTGTTAGGGTGTATGCAGAGCTATGAGAGTTGCACAGGAATCCGTTTTTAAAGACGCAGAATCCAAAAATAAAATTTTATTGTGCATATAAATGCATATTTGAGACAGTGCATATTTAATACATAAATGCATATTTTAGGACTTTTGCATTCATAATTTTAGTTTTTTTTTTTAATTATTTTATCGAAATATTACTAAAATAGGTAGGTAGATAGATAGTTTAGATGCACTTGCTGTGGATTTTTCAGAAAAAGTGAAGTTAACTCGTGCACCTTTTTTTAAATTTTGCGCAATCACCTCTGTGGACGTTGAGAGGTCGTTTCCCGTATATAAACAAAATACTGACAGATATGCGGAAAATTTTAATGCCAAAGCACAATATTGAAAAAAATTATTGTAAGTAACTTTTTTTCGGACAAAAAAAACAACACTTATACATTTAGGAATATGTCGTTTTTGTTTTTTAAAGTTGTGTATAGTTAGTTTACTTTGCATTTCTTATTCGATTATTAATTGTACTCGTAAACAATGTAAACAAACTATTTTGAATATTGTGATTGATTATTTGCGTTTCTTTCTTTTTGTATTATATTGATTGAGATTATTAATTTGTTAATCGATTTTTATCAGTAATATTGGGTGAAGTTGATATTTACAATTTTTTTCCATAAAAATGTAAAATTTTAACTGCATATTTTGATGATTTTAAGTGCATATGTGCATGCATATAATCATGTTTTTTGTTGCATATAAATCCGCTCCCTAATAATAACAGTAAGTATCGTTCTGATTATGAAAATTTCCATTCTGACGACATCCACGGGTGGGAAATGTGTGAGGTTTATAATATTATCACCGTAGTAAATAATCTGCAAAATGTCTTCCACGTTTACCTAGCCCCTGGAATACTGAATTTTTCAGTACATTCCCCATGCCCAGACACGGCATTCTAGCTAGTTATAGCGGGCTGTAGTATTCGCAAGTGGTTAACAAATGCGCGTGGCTTAACGGTCATAAGTTAGTATTGATCAGTATCGATGGTGTCTGTGTCTGTTCGTGTCGACCGCGCTGTCTTGTCTTTAAGACATGCCTCATCCTCATATTAAAGCAAACGTTGGATGACCCGGGTAATTGCGTCAATTTATGGGTGGTGCATTCTTCCAGTGGTCATAGGCTTTGCGTGTCGTAGAATAGAGAGAAGTCAGACCAGTCCGTTGAGAAGGGAAACAATTTGTAATTTATCCGCTTCTGGGAGCGTCCGCCTGCTACCTACAACTTATTAATTCACATCCCTCCATCGAGTCTTATTACTCTAGCAGTTTCTGTGACGTCAAAATCGTCAGAGTTGGTTGTCCAGTAGGCTTGTTAGTTGTCCAGCACTCCAGCACCTATCTGTTTGCGATGGCAGGATGTATCTTGTAGGTACATGCCCATTGCCGGCGAACCTTCGTGTCATTGCCCACGCCCGCGCGCGTCCTAACAAATTGACTGACCGGAGCCGCGAAACGACGCTCGAAGGCCGACCGACGAATGAACGAAATTGCAAACGCCTTTCGGTTTATGTTTATGACGTTTATGTGGTTCGCTCGCGATGTATCCGACAGGGTTGCATACGTCATATTTGTTAAAATTTGTCTAGATTTAATGCTATACAGCAGGGGTAGTCAACCTTTTTATATATACCGCCCACTTTTGTATCTCTGTTAGTAGTACAGTTTTCGGTACTGTTCGGTTATCAGGAATACAGCGGAACATACATTTTGAAAATACCCGATATACTGGATTATTTGTTAGTTTGGGTTAGTTTAGGTTTGGTTAGGCTAACCTAACAAATAATCCAGTTTATTGGCTATTTTCAAAATGTGTTTTCCGCTGTATTCCTGATAACCGAACAGTACCCAATTTTCTAACCGCCCACCGGTTCCACAGTAATGGTGATTCATAAAGTAGGGAAGTAACTTTACTTTATTAAATTTATAAAGCAAAGTTATAGCAAGTTAAAGCATATAATAATAATTACTTACCAACTACTTTATGTCAAACTTTCGCCAAGTTTGTCTATAAATCAATTATAAACAGTTATAAGACAACTGACTGTTGTTAAATCTGTCTTTTTATTCACACTGTTCATACATACACTTAAGCATGAAGTATGATGAAATTACATTTAGTTAATTAAATTATTAATGAGATCCCTGAGGCTGATGCTGCGAAACTAAATACTGGATATCTGGCTCAATTTTCTCAACAAACGTAGGTCTGCTCTTTTGGAAATATTCAGGCGGTTTCTTTCTTTGGTCATAATATTATGATTAACAGTACACTAAAGCATGATTACACAAGATATGAGGTAGGGAAAGGTATCAATAAACTGAATATCTGGAAAATGTTCCAGACATTTAGATATATTTATGTACCTAATAATTATATAATTTTATGAAAACATAATGAAAATGTATTTAAAACCTTTACCGCCCACCATGAAAGCTGGAACGCCCACTAGTGGGCGGTAGGGACCAGGTTGACTTCCCCTGGATAATGTATTTGAAATTCTGGTATCATGTCCTACCTGCAGCCTAATGGCAGCGTTATTATGACATAATTGATAGCAATCAATATAAAATAATCTAATAAAAATGGAACATTACTGTTTGCAATGACGCTTATTTTTTCGTCAATGCTATAGGGCCATCTCTTTCCGGTACGACGGTTCACGTTGAGCTGTGCTACTGCGAAATATAATACGTACAATTTACCTGTAACCGATGTATGCTGTGGTAAAATTTAAAAGCTCACTTGAGAGCTTGGGTATCTGCTCCAGAGAAATTACCAAGCGTAAAAGAAACTGCTGATGCTTCGCATCAAACGTAGTGCCTCGTGATACGATCGATTAAGACTTACTGTGGTGCAGGGCGGTAGGTTTGAAGGGGTCTTTGTGTTGTGGTAAAATTATTTTATTCATTAGAATTTATTGAGTCGGAAAAACAGATAGGTCTTTTGTCAAATCAGGTTTTCAACCATACGTATACCTATGAGGTGTAGATTTGTATTCTTTACTTCATTTGAGTAACCTAGTCCCCATTGGGATCGTTACCATCATGTCGTGATAGATATCTGGAAAGCATGTATTGATTATTATATTAACAAATCGTAATTGAATGTAGTGAATTGTGCTAATTTTCCTGTTTCATTACATCTTGTAAGTAGAGTTTTACGAACTGTAAAGTACGTACGTACTTGTATAATATTATGTTCCTAATAATATTACAAAAGTGATCGAAGGTAAAAAACAATACACCATAACTCATAAGTCTTAAGACTTATAGTCATATAACATAAGACTTCATTCGCAACAATGTTTACTAATTATTGAATTCTTTGTTGAATCAAATTACAGCACATTGATAATATCTAATATTTTTCCACGTATTTTCTACCAATGGTTATTTGTTGTTTTTATAAAATAAATGAAGTATTAAACATGCGATAATATCATCCATTGTTAATCGAGTCGATTCACTGCCTGGCGAAGACTTCCTCAAACTCATTTCACACAACTGGGGCCTTATGTTAGAACTTGCGAGTTGTACGTCGCCCGGCGACATGACGTCATATGACATCATTGTGACGTACTACCGGAGTGATAATAGCATTCGAGAAAATAACGCTAGTCAAATGCTGGCGTTATTCATTGTCCCCATACACAAATAGGTGTTTCAGCGTAATAATATCTATGGTGAGCAGTGTGTGTTGGGCGGCTTGCCTCGAGCGTGTACTGGCTGACGTCACAATTACGTCATGTCGTCGGGTGACTTGATATCACTAGTTAGAACATAGGCCTGCAGAATATATTTATACTAAAAATATAAGTATAACACTAGCTGCTTTTGTGGATTTCCCTTTGGTCGTTGTGTATCGCTGATTGGCACACCATCTTTTATATTTTCGTAATAAGCAAATAGAGGATGTCAGGTTAAATTTCAGAGAGGATGAGGTCTTTTCAGACAAGCAGAACAACTCAATAGCGCCATTGTGTCTCCAGTGACATGTCCTGCATGTTGCTGTTGGTCGAGGGGTTAGTTAGGACACGACTAATCAAGTAGAGGAATTTTTTTTAAACAGCTAACATCTCATTCGACAGCCATTTGTGGGTGGGTAAAGACACATGACGTCTGAACATGGGGTACCGGCGTGGTTATTCCATCGCGGTAGTAACGTAGCTGGGCGAGGAATGTCAAATACTCAGCATACGATCTGGTTCGCTGCGATTCCCCTTCATTCGTTGATGCTGCGTGTCTGCGGCTATTTTCCCGGCCAATTATCTTAACGCGCCTCGCAACTTCCGTAGCTGTCTATCATTTTATTAAAACATAACCTTTTCCAATACGCGCCCACTAATTGATAAATTTAGTAGATTTTGTTACATCCATTACTTATCTGAAGACAAAGATGGTCCGTCGTCCGTGCAATAAACATATTAACATTATATTATGAACATATTGCCTGATAGGTATCGAATACATATTATAGAATTCCTTTGATTGTTCAGTATTCATTTGTATTTACTTGACACCATTATTATAAATAGTATTACTATTCAATACGTGAAGCTTACCCGTTGACAATGTTGTGTTGAAATCTTCAATAATATGTACGTAAAATATTTTTCAATTTCAGGTAAACACGAAACGTGCTTTGTACAATAATATCGTGCTTAATACACACGCTATTTTCTTATAGCATCGCGAACAAACATTGAAATACGGCTTGTTTTATTATATTATTATTAATATTGTACCCATGTGATCATATTTCGCATAGCTGTATTTGCATGCAGTTATATAATGTTATGCATATTAGCATGGCAAATAATCTGCACATTGTTTGTAACTCTCAGGTAAATGCATATTATTGTTATTCACACTTCTATTATTTCTGTATTCACACCTTGCGTTGCTAATACGCGTATGCAAATGTGCAACGAACGAGTCGTTTGGTCAGTTTTGGTTGTATTTTGTTACCGCTTATTATTTAATAGATAGTTGATTTGATCATTACGGTTCGAATGTGAAATATGATAACTTACATTCTAATTACTTGCCTACTGAATTGTTTTAATTATTGCTAAAGCGTCAATTACATTGCGCTTCTTTACGAGCTGTTTGTTGGCGAATTTATAATCTGCCTGTAAAGTCACCCAGTGTAATCATCGAACAAGCTAACATGTTCGATGATTACACTGGGCGACTTTACAGGCAGATTATAAATTCGCCAACAAACAGCTCGTAAAGAAGCTCAATGTAATTGAAGCTTAAGGGCCGTTTCAGACGGGACACCGGTGTCGCGCTCGATATAATATAGGAGGCCTTTGTATTCGAGTAAAGGGGCCTTTGTATTATGTTTATAAACGCCCCAGAGCTAATGAGTCAACGCGTGGCCGGTACACTTTTCCGTCGGCCGCTACATTCTCAAGCCGCCGATACACTTGTTTTTATTACCGCAGCCAGTTTTATGTTCTAATTTATAACGCGAAATTATGCGTTGACTCATTAGCTCTGGGGCGTTCATAAACATAACGCAAAGGCCCCTTTATTCAAATGCAAAAGCCTCATATATTATATCGAGCGTGACACCGGTGTCCCGTCTGAAACGGGCCTAAGACTTTATACACTAGCCGCGAAATGATGTGTAAACTATCTGTGATGCAGTTGTAAACTTACTTTGGTAAGTCAAAATTTAGTGTGGTTAAGTTATTACTTACTAATAACGCCCGTACACGTGCATGGATTTACTCATTACTGGCACCGATATTGTTTAAATTAAACTATCGCGATAATAACTGTTCATACGCAAAAGTGCTCGCCAATCCCATTCGTCAAGTGTGAGCGAGACGCGTTGTTGTCATTAAATGGTGCTATTTGATAGGTTGTGAAGATTGCAAACGTCAGAATGCTCTGGCGGTGCAGTTCGTATTTTTTCCAGCGGGTTCGCCACTACCGTTTTACTGTGCATCTGCAAAATTCAAAAGCCGTAAAACTTTTTTGATCCCATGCAAGATAATACGTGTTTACATTTGCATTTTATCGTTATGGTCGTGACAATACGTAAATCCGTGCACGCGTAAACGAAATTAAATTTTTTGTGTATAACATGAGAAATAATAAAGTGATTAATTCTTGATTTCAAAAGAGAAAATGTTTTTTGAAAGTCAAATGGCCTCTCCTGTTAGGTTAACAATATATGGACTGATCGTTTATCTCTCATAAAAAACATGGTTTCTTTGGTCTTTTTTTGTATTTTTCGTCTAGTAAAATTAAACTAATCGCTGTTTATTATCGTTAATTTCGTGATTGCATAATTATTCAATATGCGCACTGACATGCATTCTTTTTCAAGAGCAAGCAAATAAAAGCGATAATCGTATGTTATATTACTACTTACCATATTGTTGTAACTGCGTCTACCAATATAAAACTCTTTTTATACGCTTTTTTTCTTTGGTGGTGTTAGCTGTCAATTTTTTGTGAAACCGCATTGTCTTTACGTGAGTTTTGGATTAAATTAAGTCTATTTTGGCATATTGAGTCTGTTTTTTTTATTCACTTAAGAATTTGATTGTGTGCAATTATTGGAATATGTACGTATTCTCTCGTAGTGAGTTTTGTCTTGGTCAAATGCAGGTTGTTTTAATCCGCGTCACTGTCGATTGATGCACTCAAAAAATGCATTTCAATTAATATTGGTTCCAAGACGAACATAATGATGGGAAACTGCTCTTAGTGAGTGGAGGAAAAACCATGGATGTATAATAAATATTACGGACAGCCTAAGCGATTGTTTATCGTGAATCTACGTTTTTTATTTCTGTCAGTTGTACCCGCATATCGCAATTACTATTCAGATAATGTACACTATTAACTGAGTATGCCAAATGTCATTTAATAATAATAATACAAAATCATACTTGTCAAAATACGCTCGCAAAGGATGTTGGATTTTCTCGACATTCAGAATCAAGTTTTTCGGGGCGGAGTTGAATAAATACTAGCTTTTATGATAGATTAATTAATAGTTTGCATAATCTTTTGAATATTATTATTTCAAATGCACTGATTTTATTGATTATTAAATGACTGCTGCAGAATTTAAATATGAATTTTAATCAATTAAAAATAAAACATGATAATTAAAATAATAATACCTATAGTATTTATTCCACGTAATTGAATGCAGATCGGGACCGCGTTAGGACATTCTCAGCTGACACTAAAATAGCTGAGGTATGCTTAATTGACCATCTCAATACTAATTGAATGGTATTTTGAAAAATAATAATTCCACTAATTTCCTAGCTTTGCGGAATTCATTCATATAAATGGCAGTCGATATTTCAGGCTTTATAATACGATTCAATAATTAAATATAAATGATAGTTATATTATATTATATAAGCAACAGGTAAAACTCAAGCACAGGTAACATCAAATTAATAATCATTGACATTACCATAATATTATACGAATGCATTTTTAAACGATATTCTTATTATCATTTCGTTATGGTCAATCAGATGTTTACTCGGTAAGATAGGCATATATTATGTAACTTCTATAAAATGATAACGTCCTGTCACTTTTATGATAATGTGTAATTTGTAACTCCAATAGAGTTTTATGCCAACTCTATGCCTGGATACGGAGTGTATAGATTATTGAAATAGAATTTGATTAGGTATAACTTGACTGGTTATTCGTCCAGTCAAGTAGCACGATACAATACTTAGAGGAAAATACATAGTAAGTAAGTACCTATTAGAATTATAATATTATATAAGTAACATCTTACTTTTGATTAATTTAAATATTAATTAAAACTGGACAATACGGAATGCTGATAGCTTTTGGCGCGCAAATTTTATCGCAGCTGATAATGGCTTGACGTCCGTGACTTTACGTTAAGTTGTATATAAATAATGTGCAGATGTAATAATATTATAAAAATGATATCATTCTCAGACATTATGTTTCTGTATTAGTAATAAGTAATAATAAACGTAATAATTCATTTCAGTTTCTCATTGTATATTCATGTTGTATTTAAAATTTAAATATCAACACTGCTCTATGATTAGATAATATTAATATTTATCGTTTTTCTAAATAATAACATTGAATTCCTAGGTACCTATGGCATTTGTAGTGGGTATATATATATATTCATAATTTATCGTTCGTAATGACTAGTTTATAATGATTGAGTGATTATGGTGACTACCCAACTTGTTACTTTATATAGCTATTGTGACACCCCCGTATGGTCCCCATTTGGGGATGTCTTTGTGTATCTGGAGAGGCCCGAATCGGTATCAAATCCAACAAATAGTAACGGCTGATTGCGAAAATAATTAAATAATGTTAAATATCTGCCGGCAACATTGTCTGAATAGCGTTAAAAAAAATACGAATGGCAACGCCGCATTTTGTACGGCTCTCAAGTGACCGTTGGTTTTAGCGGGAGAAGCGTTTTTGACAGCAACGCTGTAAGCAGTGTTAACCTCGCTTCCGTCAAAATTAAATCGAAAAGAATTTGTATAAAAATGTAACCGTTTAGAATATATTAACGTAAATATACTTTGCCGTTTCCAAAACAATTCCGGTGTGTTAATTGTTCACCTCCACATCCAGAATCCAGACGAAAAACCAGACAACAAAATTAAAGTGACAGTTTGTATTCACTTACCAAAATGGAGGGAAATGTTACTATCTTACATTATTAATTATACCGTGTAAAATTAACTTAAGTAATATTTATGTGACTGGCCCTTGGGGTGTTCTGGAACTTTTCTGGTAAGGGATTACGTGATTGTTCACTTCTTGTGGTATCGACTGGTGCCTGCAGACCTATTCTAACATATCACTTAACCTCAAAAATGAGCTAATTGTGATAAAATATTTATCACATTGATCACTTCAGGCGTTTAATTATGTAAATAAGTTAACCGTCCGAACTGTCAAAAAATTGCTATCTTTTAACAGCCCTCTCTTGGCTTTTTTAACTTGTAGAGCTACACAGAGTACGTTAATTTTGTTATGGATTGATATACTTGGTACTTACATCTTTTTAAATAATACAAAAAAAAAACAATATTTATAGGTACTACGTTTGCTTACTTTTACTGTGTTTTCCACATATATTATGGTGTTTTGAATACCCACGATGTCTCTAAAGTACGGTTAATTCATGAATTGATTTGAAATTCATGGCGAGTAAAACCCCGGGAAAGATTCTCACTAAATCAAAAATTGACATTTTTCAGAACTACGAAATGGGATGATACTATGTTAAATTGTTTTTATTTCAAGTACAGTCTTAACCTACATCCGTATGTTGATAAGAAAATTTAACCACATCACCCAGGATAACTAAGTAACAATGCAACATTAATGCACATCGCGATAATGCCAAGCCTTATCACTTTTCAATCGAAACCCCTTTGTATTGCGTATAGTTACCGAGTTATCGAAAAAGTGTGTTATGGAGCTCTGTTTGCATTCCGAGGAAGGTGTTTTATTTCAGAATTAAAGGAAACACCAGTACGTCCCGATTGCAGGATGTATTGTATTCAAATTCAAATCTACTTCATAAAATAACATCCCTTCCACGAATCCGAGCATCGACTCTCGCGGTACATTGTAAAAATACAAGTGTATTCTACTATTATTATGTTACGTACTCACTCCACGCATTGCATTTACGTCAAAAAGAGTGGTTTACTTAGAAAGTTTCGCGGGATTTTTTAAACATACTTTGATTTTTTATGTATTTTGAGGTGCTTAAACAGTTTTCTGATTCTAACTGGTTTATTGTGTTCTTTATGATTAATATAGTTCCGTAGTAAAATAATATAGAGAAAATTTCGTATAATCTATGTCCTGATATATTTTGTCGTTGGGTGATTGCTTCAGGCGCAGGACCATGACAAATATTACAGTCTACTGTGGTTAGTTGCGAAGACGGTTTTTAATGTGTATATTCATTGTAAAATACCGGCAAATGTAATCGGGAATACTTTAGAACAAGAAAATACTTCAATACTTCCTAATTGATAATGTACGTCAGGACGAAATCAGCTGTTTATAATACAATCTTCTTCCTTTGGTGCCGTGTTGATAATCAATTTGCGAAACATCTCTCTATTCTGGGGTAGTCGTATCGCATCACTAACGGGAGTAGACACAAGTCAATACTAACAATTATGGTAAAGTTCACATCTTAGATTATAGAAAAATATAGATAGAGCTATTGCAAGTGTTTGTCCCTCAAAACATGACGAACTTTTTCACACACTTGCCTCGCCCCCTTCACGCTTCCTCCGCGACCCTTTCCTGGGTTATTCCAAAATATGTGTGACTGTGTGCGTGACGTAGTGTTGCCAGATATCGAATATTTATTCCAATGTTATAATTTTACAAGCGATGTTTTTATAAATTATATTATGGCAACACTGGCGTGTTGGCTATGCACTTGGTAAAACATTACTCACTAAAATTGGCTCATGCGGAGGGCTTGGTTCACATGTATACAGTCGGAAAAAATACGTGGTGAAATATAGATATTATCCAGCCTCCAGTAAAAAGTTTTAAAATTTTCTTTTCAACCTTCCATTATAGGACTAACTGATTCAATTATTTCCAATTCATTCCAACATTATCTAATTTAATGAATGGACATACATAATATTGTTACAGAGTAAAATATGTACAGAATTTTAACGTAAGTATTTATAGTAAAAATTATATTCAAGCCTTTTGTCGTTTACTAGGGGCGATTGGCGACGTCGCCAGCCCCTATCGAAGTCTATAAAATTTAAATTAAATTCTATAAATATTTATTATCTGTATTACGTATCTTTTTTGTGTCTTTTTATGCTTTCTTCGCTGGCCGATTGGAAAATGCATTAAATAAAAAAATCTAGTGACACAGGCCTGTCGTAAAGTTGGAAGATGTGTAGGGCCGCCGTAAATGTAGAGGCAGTGGTGGGTTTTGCTTTGAGGGGGGTGCTAACTATGACAGATAAAAGTGCCAAAAACCCAAACACAATTGATTATACATAATTTGAAAACATCTCATGCATAATATACACACCAGAAAAAATCATTTTGTTGAAAAAATACGACACCCGACGGGACTTGAACCTGTATCTGCTGGATTCGCGCCAGTATGCTTTTCCAATTAAGCTACTGGCACGATTTTCACCAGTAGTTACATGATATGCTTATCGATTTGCGTTATAATATCGGTTTTAGCATATTAAATTAAGGTAGGTATCAATTAATTCCTTAATTACTAACCGAAGTCACGGATTACTCCATTATTTAGTTTTTGTACTAATTCTTGTGTTAATAATTTAATAGACTGTTTTTTTATTCAACGAATAAGACACGAGATTTGAGAATGTAACATTCTATGTTTTGAATATACCTACATATGTAATTTGAAAATATTTCATGCATATAATATAATATATATCTAGTAGGTATATATTATATATCCACTAGAAAAAATCCGTCGGAATAATTATTCATTACGCACTGAAAAGTAAGTTATATTGCAATATGAAAAATAAATTTTGCAAATAGCTGATAGACAGGATTATTTTTTAGGTTAGGTTAGGTTTTCATTCTTAAATTCATGAATTTTGTCAAAATCAGCTATGATTATTGAATTAATGTTCATATTGAATCTAATAAAATTGGAGACCGTATACGGAGAGAGAAAGAGATGACCGGACTAGTCCGGTCATCTCTTTCCGATAAGAAAGCTCACGGCGAACTGTGCCACGGTGAAATGTTTCAACGTACAGTTTACATGTAACCAATATATTCGAGTATTATTAAATTGGGATGTATCAGGTAACAGGTGATTCGATTGTTGTCGCACGTCTTTGGGTGGGGGGTTCTCAGCTTGTAGTATCGTAAAAACACAACGTAAAACTTCTGTCCTCTGGCTCTCGTTTAATTCAATCCTTCCGTGATCGAACTACTTCCGACCGATAACATGAGCAATAATTTACTGAGCAGCGTTCTTTCGTTGTATTTCCAATACCTGTGCACTGTCGTTAGTTAGCCAGGTTAAGCGGTGCCCTTTCTACTATCTACAGGCAGTTCCGGTGCCATCGTCGATGGCAATATTGTTATTATAGCCTTTGCTATCCCACAATCTGCGTCGCCGACGTCGCCGAGTATTGATTTAAACGCTTTTGGGCCGTATTAACGATATATCTAACAAATTGCTGTGGGTACTTGCCCGTTCTCCTGTATCACCCCACTCGCCCTGATCACCTGACGATGGGCAACGTTTGGAAGGAAGTCCTCGTCCCAATTTTATAGGCCTTTGCAGGAACTCTTCCATGAGATTGATCGTGTGGAAGGAAGTCATCGTCCCAATTTTATAGGCCTTTGCAGGAACTCTTCCACGAGATTGATGTATACAATATCGTCGTTGTTTTGTAAAAAGGGCGAATTAACCAAAATGCTACTTTACAGGAAGAGGATTTTTGACTTTTGACATTTATTTGTTTTTTACCTGTAGATGATTATTAATATCTAACAAGTTTATAATAAAGCTTAGAAAGAATACTGTCATTATAAGAGGTATTATTATATAATATTTTAAAAGGCCTAATATGTCACACTTGCTTTTTATGTCGTAATTTTAATTAATTTAATTTTAGTCGATTATCGTTTTAAGTACTTTCCTGTGGAGATAAAAATTCGCCGTTTTTACCCAACAAAGCTAGTGGGGTACATATTGTATTTTCATTAAAATCTCGATTTCGCCAAAATGGTTGATTCGCCCTTTTTTACAAAACACCGACGATATATCGGTGGCGAAGGGTGGAGGTAGGCCGTTAAGGTCCGCTATAAATAGTGCAAATTAAAGTTTGTTAGTCATACGCATTTATTTTTATTGAAATAATACTACAATTTACAGATGGTATTGGTTAGTTTTTAAAAATCAATTAAACCCACCAAGCCATAATAATATTTTTGGTATATTTTGGGCGATACGACAAAATTGTGCTATCTTTTTCATTCATACTTATTTGTTTTTGTTGAATTAAGAATACATATTTAACATTACAGATGGTGTTGGGTTAGTTTTGTAAAATTCATTAAGCCCTGCCTCCACAAACCATAAAAACGATAAAAAAATAGTCTTATATCTATAAAATATCTAAAATTCTGTTTAAATATTTTATAGATAATCGAATATTTGTTGACTATTATCTACTATGGCTTGGATTAGGCAGGGCTTAATTTAGATTTAAAAACTAACAAACACTATCTACAACACACTGTAGTCTTAGTTCAATGAAAACAAATACATTTTCCCGATGAAGTTTAGTGTGCACTATTATAGCGTATATTAACAGCCTACCTCCACCCTTCGCCACTGCTATATTATATTATGCAGTTGTAGAGAGTCAATCGTTTGCGTGAAGTATGTGAAGAAGTGTTGTGCCAACGTTAAAAGTAGCAGAGTGTATGTACCGGCTTATTATAAATCTTCATGTAAGCCCCCCCCTATATAACCACAATATGATTGGTGTTGGAGACGGATTTGAGTATCCATTTGTATACGTATATTATTATCATAGGAATATAATATGAATAATTAATACATACTGGAAAACCCTTACTTGCAAAAAATGTGAATTTCCATATCAACTTCAAATTGGATGGCTGATTCAAAATAATTAAATTCCGGCGTCCGCAAATATTTTTTTTATCTCAATGAAAAAAAAATCACTTATCAGTTAAGTTACCTTGACATTGGGACTGCATTGTTATTAGTATGTACGTAACTGAAAGTATACAATAAACTTTAAAACATTTGTCAGTCAGTTGGGTTGTTTATCAATATAGGTAGATGTCTTATTTGAAATGATAAGAATTTTATAGTTAACCGGCAGAAAATTTCACATGATTTCGATTCGAGGATGTGGAGTGGTAGGTAATTTATAATTGAACGTAGTTATGCAGAATGTAGCCAGTCGACAATAATATCGAGCTGAGATAATGGCACTTTAGCAACAACATGATATTAAAAATGTATATAAAGTTGTAAATAGTATTTTATTTCAAGAATAATTTTTGGGGCTTGGCTATTTTCAGCAAAACGTAGAGAAAACCTTTTCGCATCTGATCTATATCATATCTCATTTTTTCATTTTTGTGGACTGGCTACATTCTGCATAACAATGTCCAATTCTAATGGCTACTTAATTTACAGTCGACCCCTGACCATTTATTTATTCGTATTCTAATTTATACATTTGTATGATGATTATTCACGATTGTGGAATTACTTTTAAAGTTAAAATTGAAAGGGGGCTTCAGATTCAGAGAAAACAACCCCGGGGTTGTTACATTTTGAATCGGATGCTTGCTAAATACGGTCAAAGGATAACTGATCAATTAATCATTATTTCAACGATAGATTACATAATTAGATTAATTCTACTTTTATTACAACACACTTAGCTACACTTGAAATGATTTTTTGGGCTATCAGTGTCAGCGTTTGACAATTTATATTTACTAAACATATTAGGATAACTGCTGCTTCTGCTGTTTTTTTAGAATACGTAGGTAATTAAAAACCCTGTGTGTTATATACCGTGTCTGGAAATTTGTACATATTCAGTTGGCTGTGTCACAGTTCACCGTCAGCTGTCGTATCTTGATTAGATGGCCGTATAGTATTGAGATCAAATTCATGTTAAAATTAACACTTAACACAGCCACAACAGAATACAAGGGAAAGACAAAAGAAGGGTAGGTAAGTAAATTCGAAATACAATCATTATCGTATATTTTTATATAAAATTCTGTTTGGCGCTCGTTTGTATCAAGTCGTACACATTAACTATCTGATAATAAAGATATTTATTACCAATCAATATCAAATTAATGTTCTTATTGAATCTAATGAAATTGGAACATTACTCGGGCAACGCGTATTTTTTTATCTCAATATATCTCTTACCGGTAAAACAGCTGACTGTGAATGATGTAATACGTACAATTTATATGTAACCGTTATTTTATTAGTGTAATATTATGTTGATTTGATAAACGTAATCATTGACTCTGTCGTTTTCATGACATTATTATTTATATCTCTTGTCGTTATCAAACCCCTTTCGGGAATAATGCCCATTACTCGAGAGGACAGGTATTCTTCAGAATGCTTTGTTATGCCATCGAGCCGAGCGTCTCTCGGTGTACTTCGCGTCTGAGGGAGACCTTGAACAGTGCTGTGGCTGGCTGTCTGTAATAATTTCGGTTCGCTGTCCTCATTACAATCGGAATCGAAGCAAAAAGCTGCTTTTTCATTGCGCAACCTTCGCCGAGGCTTTTTTCCGTTGCGAGAGATCATTCTTCGCGATTCTCGATAGTCGACTGACGGTGCTGGCGGCACTGGTAATCTAAGAATTTGCGAACGACACCTGTTGTGTGCTGTCAAATTGTTATTTTTCCATTTTTGGCGGATATATACAAATTATTATGGTCCTGATACTATTAAATATTTCAGCGTCATGTGTGTTTTGTTACCTTTATTAATTAGCCACGCACAGTCCATTATAACTTGCTATCGATTCAATGTTTGCGTTCAATTCGACCGCAAAATGCAGCAGGTTGCTAGCGAATGATGTTTTTTGACACACAATATGAATTGATAGGTCCGATATAAGCACCTCTGGAGGGAATAATCTTTCGTGGTTGACACGGGAGTAAAATACAGACACGTGGCGTCGAACCAGGGTTGACACAGAACAGCCGGGCACTTTTTAGTTTGTTAGATGAACACAGCATTGCCTGCCTCAAACCGGTTTCAAAATGCCTTTTTTTCGTGCATTGCCGATGGACATCTTTTCAACATTCAAAAATGTATGATAGTATATTTACATTAAGTATAGGTACTATAATTTTAAATAAAACTACTATTTT
This sequence comes from Rhyacophila brunnea, assembly GCF_057557595.1. Classification (NCBI taxonomy): domain Eukaryota; kingdom Metazoa; phylum Arthropoda; class Insecta; order Trichoptera; family Rhyacophilidae; genus Rhyacophila; species Rhyacophila brunnea. The sequence continues at coordinate 6,997,882 of NW_028232904.1, read as the reverse complement.
TACACATTTGTATTAAAATCAGCATTATAAAAATATGTCAACATACAACGTACAAGTATGGACAGTCGACGCGGTGTGTTCACGCTTTCAACCTAACGCATGCGTAAAACTATTCAGTGGTGTAAAACCAGAAGTTGAAATGATCAAATGTAGACTGATAATAGCTAGATCACGGTAGCCATACGGCATAAAGCCCACCAAAAAAGCGTTCGGTGCGCTCACTACTGAGTAGGCCCCCTCCCACCCGCGCATTACCCTTCACCTATGTAATAAGGGGCTCAAGGAGCACAAAATAATTATTATTATCAGCGTCTCTCATAACAAAGCAATAAAAATATTATTAAATTTCTCGGGGCTTGTAATTAATATCGGACACGCAATAACTAAACAAAGAGTTCACTGTTCTTAAATAATGGCTTCTCGCCCGTCTATCGACGACGCTTCGATGAGTGGACTACGTTGTATTTTCGTTAATTCGTATCGCTGAGAAGCCCAAAAAACGGTGACTCATGGGGCAGGCGGGCACAATGCGTTGTCAAATCCAGTGTGCGCTGGCGTATTTGATTACGTTGTATTTTCGATGATTCACATAGAAAATGCGCGAGCGCCCCGCAAGCCTGCTTTAGTGGACTTTATGCCTTGGGATAAATAGTTTGCGACCGCAACGTCGTGTAAAAATCAAATCTTTACCCCAGGATATTCAGATAGAGTATATACTGTTCTATTTTTTTCTATTCCAGATTGAATAATAAAAAAATTAATTTATTGTAGAATGTAACATTTTTCATTGGCCTTTCCTGATTTGGAACCAAATGAGTATGTTGGAATTAATTAAAACATAATTTAATTAAAAATTATTAAACGTTTAAGGGCGTCAAAACACTATGAATCATTATTGTAACTATTCACACCAATCTTTAAATAAAACAATACAAAAACTGGTTGCTTATGTTGATCGACTAGAAAGGATACCTCAGACGTATAATAGTTGATGGACAATTTATTCATGGGAGGACAGCTTAATTATTTCTAGGTTCCGAATGTAAATAACTCGCTTTGAGAACAGTTAAAATCTTGGATGAGAAAACTCCATTTGTAAGCATACAAATAAATGTAGACTTATTGGATGGTTTTATTTAAAAAAAATGGCTGGTTGGAATGCCTGGCTGTAGTTATTTCCTAACTCAAAGAAATGTCTAATAGATATCTGCCTACTCTAGTCTTTCAGTTCGAGCTGAATAAGAAAACGCAATTAAAGGTATTTTTATAAGTCAAATGACACATGTTTAGTTCCCAAAGTGGTCGAAGATCAATATCATTTCATCCACTAGCTACCATGTTATAGTTACATTATTATAATATATATATATATATATATATATACCTACGTACGTGCGGCTGTCGTCCGTAAGGTTTTTTATTACTATTTTAAAAGGCTGCAGCCGTGGGGTGTATGCGGTGGTGGTGGTGGGCAGTACCTACATGTTGTTTTACTATTTAGTGAATGTGTTGGTGACCACTCGATTCTGTGCGAAGCCTGACAAGTTTTCCACCGAGCGTTCACCCAATATCTAATAATATACGTGACTAACGCTCGTATTACAATGAGATACCTGATTCTAGTTTATGCGAGACGAAAAGATAAATCGGCAATTTACTGACGTCTGGCGGGCTGTTCCACGAGGTGGGATCGTATTAAAAATGGCAATCTAGCTTAACATGTAAACATAATATAATAATCGTTAGCTGGGCTCACTCCATCCACTCTTATCGTTTCCTAGTTCACCTTCGCTACTACGTAAATTCACCGAACTTTATGGGTTCGTCTATCCGGCGGGTTTTAGGAAACCCCTGTGGTCGTTTAGTATTCCTTGGGTACCGCCGTACCACATTAATCCAGCGTCTGTCCAGCCCTTTGCCATCTCAACTGCTTAACAGCACCTATCACATCGTGTACCTTCCCTATCTATTGGTTTATTTTGTCGTCTTCTTTATTTTATTTTCCGAATGCTGCCTATTTTGTTCTTTTTCCATGTCGTGTTGTGAACGTCTTGAATTTGTAAAGTTCACTATATTATGTAATTATTAAATTTGAATAATTTATTTGCGGGTAGAATGATAATTTAATTTTCCATAAATATTAAAATTCTGCTGCCCGCTGTTGACGTTAATAGTGTTCGAGATATTGGCATTTATGTATTTAACGGTTTATGTAACGGTTACATGTAAATTGTACGTATTACATTTCACCGTGGCACAGTTCGCCGTGAGATTTTTTATAGGAAAGAAATGACCGTATACAATACGGCCATTTCTATTTATAACACCTAGATGAAAATTGCGCGTTGTTTGTGGAGCATTGCAGACAAAAATGTTCCAATTTAAACCGAACCTAACCTAAAATAATCCAGTATGTCGAATATTTAAAAAAAATGTTGGCAGCTGGTTTCCTGTAAACGGACAATAATCGTGTATTTTATCTCAGTACACGACCCAAAGAGGCTGGATGGCTTTTAATATACGACCATATATTACCGATACAACATTTCACGGTGAAGTGTGATACGGCGAACTGCATACGTACACATTTCCGGACACGATTGACAACGTGGCAACGTTTAGCCCGTATTATATTCAATTGTTGCATTAAAAAAAAAACAAAAACATGAAATAAAGTACATAATAAAGTTGGAATCAGACTTTTTCTTATCATCGACTGTGTAATCTGGTCATATGACCAATGTCATCGAGTTAACTTGCTAAGTTTATTCTGTGATAGAATCGTATATCTATCTATTCAGATATAAACCTGGCCGACCTTGCTCGCTATGATGGGTTGTAACTCTGTCGTTCAGTAGTTCAGCTTTTGAATAATTACACACTGAAATGTATTATGCATTAAGACTACCGTCCTGCGAAGGAATGTTATTGCATCATTTTTATCACCACCATTACAGACTATTTTTCGTCCAATAAAGGAGACGGATTTGCCATTCTCCTTCACTCTTCCCGATCATGCGCCCCGATAGACGACTTTGACCACATCCCTGAAAATTTTATTTTTACCCTCCGTCGTTTCGCGGACTTTGTTATTTCTGTGCTAAATTAAATAACATCTTTATATCATAGAATATAGATAATATTAATCTGTGGAATTGTCTAAACTGTGTGTTTTATTTTAAAATTATGCTATACTCATAATATAGTAAAATATGTTTCGTCATTGGATGATTTCTTTGACTGTGTTGATTACGTTGTGACATTTTCTCCATTTAATATCTATTCAGTTAACGTAAATCTAATTAATCAATTTTTTAAGCCTGTATTTGTTGAAGTTAATCTATACTAATAGTAAGTACCTACCCAATTTAAATTTCTGTGATTTCGAAATTGTTATTATGGAACGGCGGGATCAACTTCATATAAACATAAACTCTTATCTTTATTTAAACTGGTTTTAGTAGAATGTAATATATATAATAGGTTATGACGTGATGGACGATAACTTGTTAATAGTCTGATTTGATACGTACAGCGATTAATTGCAGTCGATGCTACCTTCTTTAGGACTGAGCTTATACTGATTTGAAAAGCTACTATGATTCTACATAAAACAGACTTTATTAATGTTAAGCATAGCGTTCTCAGACGTTTAGTTTGATAAGAAAATTAGATATAAAACATACTATCAGAAAGAAGGCTTGAAAATAATGAATGAAAAATAATACCTTATCAAATGCATATACAGACGTCTATTCTGCTGCTTATTAATACTTGTTAAGAATACTTAAAGAAGAATCTTGATAGAATAGAGTTTCATCAAGATACCTCAAAAAGTTTCGAAGATACAACATTGAAGTTGCAAACACTTTGCAGTTGTCAGGATATGGCAGCGGTGCAGTGGTGAGGTTGGGGCAGAGGGATCTGACCGCACTTCTCTAAAGGCACCGACTGAATATTTGTAGAAAGGTATAATGGTACGCGCCGGGCCCAACCGTTGTCGTATCTCATTGATTTGCAGACTGATCTAATCTGTCTACTTTTTATATCCGTATTTCACGCGGATGAACTCGTAGGCTATAAGCTAACATAACAAAAAAATAATCTATCGTTTTATTTTGTCTCTTCTAATTTTATTTCCACTGACATAATAAGATAGATTAAAGAAAACATTTGTATGAATGAATGCTGATGAATAAAGGCCGGATCTTTCGAGTCTTTAACCGTCAACCCATAAAAAAACACATTAAAATGGTGGACGAATCCAATATCCTAAGGAGACTTTTGCCCAAATGATTCTTAGTATGGATTTCTACAATTAATCAGTTGTTTTTTCTGGCAGCTCAGGTGCGATGATAATTATTGTAATTAAAATAATCGTCTTGCCAATATTATAATGCGAAGTGTGGCCACTTCAAACGAATTCAAATTCGCAAATCGCAATTAAAAAGATCGCATTACAAAATTGATGTTTTGTTTTATTGCAGGTAAGTAATGGTAAACCATTTTTATAAACTGCGTGTAGAATATGTTTTTCATAATTAAATATCGAATAGCTTTTGCGTACCTACCATTAATATAAATACAAATATTGAAAGATTTTGTCCGCTGACCCGTTTTATGTTCTAAATGTATCATATTGATACCTATTAGTATTACCAAGTGACAATACCGATATCGCAAAAGTACCTACATATCTTTTATTTTGTTAACTGTTAATTCATGGTGGAACTGCATTGTATAATTGTTTAATTTAATAAAACGCAATTTTTTGTAGTACTTGTACCACTTTTAATCAATAAATTAGGACCGGTTTCGTCCGCCTCAGAGGGAAATGAGTTCAGCCTTTATGCCTTCAGTTGAAAATGTCCCTCTGAGGCGGACGAAACCGGTCCTAATTTATTGATTAAAAATGGAATAAGTACTACAAAAAAATGCGTTTTATTAAATTAAACAACAATACCTCCATATCGATAAAAAAGTCATATACTTATTTATTTATTTAGATATTTAAGTATTTTGAGGATGCTCTGCCCAATCTGGTCTATTTGATTATAAACTATTGACATTGAAGAATTTCATCAAATTGATCGTAAGAAATTTCCTCTTCAAAATACCAGTGGCGTACGGTCTATAGAATACATATGTAGATGCGAGACATCCCTGGAAATATTCGTTTGAATAATTAAAATACCTACTATTATAATATTGTGTATTGCATAAGCCGTAATTGCATTTTTCTAAAAGGTTTGCAGTATAATATTACTTCAGATTTTCACTTATTGAATAGGTTTATTATAAATATTACGTATTACGTTAATATATTTAGATTTAGAATATTCCAGAGCTATTAATCCGCAATGCCACACACTAAACTACTCACCGTGATTAAATTAGTTATAAGACCTTGAGTAGATAAAATGCATGTTACAGACCTACAAACTTATCTGAAGAATGGGATGGGGGAGCCATTGTTGAAAACTACCCAATCAAGACTCGTAATTGGACAAAATCTGACTTTTTTCAAATTTTGACCAATTTTCAAAATGGCGTCCTATGGTAGTTCGTAGTTCCATTTTTGGCCATTCTACAGGTAAGTTTGTAGGTGTGTAACGTTAAAAAAAAGTCCCGCCGTCCCATTTAATACTTCAGATTTTCACTTAGTGATTGTATTGCGTTAATATTTATTGTTGTTTAATTAAAAAAACGCATTTTTTTGTAGTACTTATTCCACTTTTAATCAATAAATTAGGACCGGTTTCGTTCGCATCAGAGGGATATTTTCAACTGAACAAGGGAAGATTCAGTTGAAAATGTCCCTCTGAGGCGGACGAAACCGGTCCTAATTTATTGATTAAAAGTGGAATATGTACTACAAAAAAAAATGGAGCCATTGTCGAAAACTACCCAATCAAGACTAGTAACTGGACAAAATCTGACATTCGAATGAAATTTTCAAAATGGCGTCCTATGGTAATTCGTAGTTCCATTTTGGCAATTCTACAGGTAAGTTTGTAGGTGTGTAATGTTAAAAAAAGTCCCGCCATCCCATTTAATTCATTGTACGCTAAAGGCGCGCCGATTAGGTGGCCATTCGACATAATTAGCATTATATTTAAATGTTGTTATTAAAAAGTAATTATCTGATATCTGATATATGATTATATTATGTATTTGATTTAAATACTTACATATTATAAAGTGTAAAGAACTATTCATCACATAAAACGACTAGTACCTAGAATCTAGATACATATTTCATTAAAACACTTTATATGTACTTTCGTACTTTTTCCACATTTATTCCATAATGTTGATATTCAACCGATTTTATCCTAATGGACATTTTCAATTGAATAACAGTACAAAATATAGGTAGGTACATATTATTGCATAAAAAGTCAATTAAGTATAGAGGACGTGGGAGTCGATTGTTTACTTGAACTAACTTGTTGGTGATATTTGTCCTTATTTATTAAATGACTGATTTATATACATTAAGAAATAGCGTAACTTCAAAACTGTGAAAAATTTGCTGTGTTTAAAATTCCACATAGGTGTATGTATCAAAAAAGGTTCCCGACCAATGACAAAAACTTGAAGACGATTTTATTGCTTTTGTCGCATGATACGTACAAGAAGTCCACAACTTAAAAATGAATTATTTTCCATACGATAGTATGTATCATCATCAGCTGTAGTATATACCAATATTGTATATAAATTTATGTTTACATTTTAGATATAATAGTGCAACCATCTATAATACCGTGGATTTACAAGAATAAAATTACAAAGCAAAGGATAATCTTTGCAATGTGCTTTTAAAACAATATGAACGGCAGGTTTACATAGGTCGTAAGTGCATTTGCTAGTCACGCAGCCTTCGCTATCGAGGCTTGATAATTATATATTATATACTTACACAATATTATATATGTGACATATTATAATATTTATTAATATTATATTTCATCCATTGTTGTTATTTTTAAGTTAATAAGTCAAAAGAATAATATCAACTAAGATTTAATAACAATAAACAAAAATGCAAAATGTACAAAGTGTTTAAAAGTACCTTATATACCTTCTAGAGGAAAGTGGTATAATGGTCCCTATATCTAACGGGTACGAGTGGCAAAAATATTAATCAATAAATTCTAATTGATTTATGTTTTGTACTAGGTATTCTATTAGTCATTATTTACGACCGGGTTATGCCTTCTGGCTTCTTCGTGCACTATGCGCATCACCGATCGTAAATGCACATTGACATAATAAAAGATTGTTAAAACCTTCTTACCTATTAGTAAAGGATCAAGTAAAAAACAAATTTTGATTATCTGAAGTGTTTGTGAAAACCCGTAATGAATATATTACATACTATTAATACATTCAATAGGTAAGCCCGTTAAAACGTCATTTCCCGTAAACAATGGAACCAGCTAATGTGAAATATCACGAAATATACCTACTCACTAAATAAAAACAAATAAACAATTTTAAGCTATAATCCATAATCGTCAAAACTGAAGTGATCTCGGATTTTAAGAAAATACGTAGATCAGTTAACAAACGCGCAGGTTAAGTTTTTTTTGTTTTTTCTACCATATTACTATAACATCAAATTATAGTTTCATGTGTGAACTCCCAGATTGGATAAAGCAATGAACTATTAGAACCAAGGTCAACTTGTTAAGGCAAATGGTAGGCACTGCAACTGTGTTATACCTATTTATATCTAATATTTTCTTGATAAAATAATTTATTATCAATGGTATTAGGTACTATATACACAATGTATCAATGTCGACTAATTATGATTGTATCATTTTGATAACTTCCGAAATAAATAATTATATCGGGTTTATATATTTCATTGAAATAATACTATGATATATAATTTATAGTATTAGGGAGTAGCAATTAACAGAAAACGCATGTACTTACATATTTTGCATGATGAATATAAAGTGTTTGAAAATGGCCTATAAAAATGTCAAAAAAAACATTACAACATCAGTACCTACCTATATATTAAAATTGAATATCTCAATATGTCCAACCACTTGCTTGAAACACAAAAGTACGATTTGAAGTATCTTTCGTACGAAACTTTTTCTAAAGGGTTTCATTAACCACGTAGGTCCGATATTCCCCATCTTACCTATCCATAAATCCATATAATATAATAATATGTTTTCATATTATATATTTTCGTAGTATCAACATAATATACGAAATCATTCAGATTTGGTACGATTTTAATAATACACTAGCTGTCAGGTCCTTCTCATTATGGGAGCAAGTGTGATTTGTTATTTGATAGTGAAAATAAAAGTAGTTTAGTAGAAATTTTAAACTTTGATTTCAATAATAGGTATATAAAAAGTGGAATATTATTAAATATTATAGATATTACTATTAACAACTAATTCTTCCACTCTATACGTAAGCGCTTCATTAATTTCTCTAAATAGTATAGTATATCTACTAATAGCAGCGTTTCTATATAATTAAGTATCGATAAAGTCTCTTGCACATATTATCAATATCATTTATTTCATATTTCATTGTACCTACTACATCGTACAACTTATTTTTCTGAAAAACATAGGTTCCATAAATTATTAACGCATTTTTTAATTAAAAAATGTTGTAATATTCGAGTCCGTCCCAAAAAAAAAAGGACTCCAGATGTCCGGTGTCTACTGATGAATGTTAGACTAAACTTACGCGTCTAGATGCTGGGGAAATATGATTTTTTAATTATCTTTTACTCTGTAAAAGTGCGGCCACACCGAAAACAAGTCGCGCGACAACTCGTTAAATTTTACGATAAGCATGATAATTATCGTAAAATTTCTTAAGCAATTATGATAATTATCGTAAAATTTAACGAGTTGTCGCGCGACTTGTCGCCGGTGTGGCCCCACTTTAACATCGGCCAAACAGTCATGGTCAACTTTTTGCCTGAGACACGATCGATTTAATAATTTTTATTATTACAGCTACCTAATAATTATTAATTATACACGTTCTTTGTCTAATGCAATGAATTAATTTATACTATTGATAAGCAACTATATAATTGCTGTGTAGCAGTTGCAAATCCAAATTGGATTCTTATTTTAAATTTGTAAGATATGGAGTTTTTCTGAGCTGTATCCATTAAAACAGGGTTTCTCAACACATATTTATATTGTGCAAGTCGTGTAGCAGATACGTAGCATTGGCGAAGGGTGGATGTAGGCTGTTCTGACATAAATAGTGCATACTAAGCACACTTTTCGTTGAACTAAGATTACAATGTGTAGGTAGTGCTTGTTAGTTTTTAAGATTCAATTAAAGCCTGCCTAATCCAAGCCATAGTAGATAATAGTAAAAAAATATTCGTTTATCTGTAAACTATATCTAATAATTTATTTTATCGATCATGGTTTGGAAAGGCAGGCCTTATTGAATTAAAAAAAAAAACTAAGCAACACCTTAATTCAATGTATGACAGATAAAGTGTGAATTGTTTTTGTCTGATCGCCCATACCTAAACCACTATGGTTTGGTTAGGCAGGATTTAAATTGAATTTTAAAACTATCCAGCACCATCTACAATTGTTTAAAGAAACAAATAAGTATGACTGACAACGCTTAGTGTGCACTATTTATGTCGAATCTTAACGGCCTACCTCCACCCCTCGCCACTGATACGTAGGCAATCAATTAATTGTCAATTGCACGATAACTAAATACATTGTTATGTTACCCCATGATAAAAATAGTATTGATCCTGTGCCGAAGAGATAAATTGTACGAACTTCAATAAATTAGTAGGTATGTAGCATTTATACATTAATACGACATTTGTTATTTGCAAACAAATCATGTTGCACACAAATTTTATTCATTCAAAATGACTTTATGATAGGAAAATTAGGCATCACCGTATTTTTTATTACGACGTTTTTCTTAGCTCGTATTCTTATTTGTCCGGTGGTTCTTTGTTCGGTACAAATCTTGCAATCGATTTTTAACTAACTTTCCGACTAGCTTAGCTAGACATTTTTTAGAATATATCAGAACACGATGCCAATGCATTTTTTTAATGCTTTTAGCCATCTTTAAGTAGAATTGAATTCATTTTCAGTTAATTCTGTTTTGTATGAAAAGTTATTTCGACAAAATTATTGGTTGCTAAACGGATGGTCCTAGCAACAAAATTATTAATATATACGTGCGTTACTATGGAAATCAAAATGACATTTCAGTATTATTTCTATCAAATACAATTTTTTTTGATCGTTTAAGCTAGCAAGTCAACTTTATATGATTCAACAGAAAATTTAAAAACGTTGTACATAAAAAGTTCTTTTTATCTTGTAATTTAGTATCAAATATTTACATCGAATTCGATAAAAAAACAAATGGTTGATTTAATCTAAATGGAAGATATTCTTATTGTTTATTGCGTATTCAAATCGTCTAAAACCGGACATAATATGCGACAACCAGTATTATCTATTCTTACAATAGTATATTAGTATATTACCATCTAAAGTCGTAATTAATGGTTTGTAATTGATAACTCGCTACGTACTATTGGGCAAAGTCTTCGATTTGTCTCGTTCAGGAAATGGATGACCGCGCCGCTGGCTTTGCACCTTCGCTCTGCTTAATTTTCGGCTCGAATGCCTTCAATAACGAATGTAGCGGGTAAACGAGCTTACGAAAGCTCTATTGTACGGCAAGACTCGCCTCCTCTGCCAAGTTTTTCCCGATATGCCTTATCCGTGACAAATTGCAACTGCCGAACGACTTGCCATAGATTTTTTTCTGTCGTACATTCAGACTTTGACATAATGGGTTTTCACATATATGTTTTATTTATGCCCCTTTCAGTATGATATAATATAATACCTATGACAAAAGGGAACACGGTAATAATAAATATATTGTTGAAAGTAATTAAGGGGGGACATGCTCAGCGTAGGTCAAAATGGAGCTTTTGTTCTATTTTCAAAGCATGATCCTGGACATACCTTAAACGTTGTAGATAATCTATTTATATAATTTTGAAGCCTTATTATCCTTTATATTTATGTTAAACATTAAAAAAAATCGGTTAGGTACATGTTCAAACACGCGCGATAACACAATTTTACTCCCTACTTCAATTATAGTTTGTCAATTTATGGCTACGGCCGTATGTTGTAGCTTAACCACTGAGGAATGCCAAAAGAAATGGCGTATTTCAAAAAAACACTACCGTATTCTTAGGCCAATAATTATTATAAAGCAATCATTATTCGTAGGATGTTTATCACACTTGAATGGTCAAAGACATAGCTTATAATTAGTATCTTTAGAATTATCTTCAAATGTGTTAATCTTGCCCATTTTTTGAATATTAAAATGCCTAATTCTTGTCAAATTTGGGATCACAGAGATTATCAATATCATTTTTTATCGTAAATATTTCACTATAATAATGTCGACATAAATTATACGCAGTAGGTATTTATTCCACATGATTTTAATAACAATCAGCGGCGATTTGAGAAAGTTTCATTGACAATTTATTGATAAAGTATAAAACAAAATAAAGCAGTACCGACGTGTAGATGTTGATATATTCCACTTACGTGGTGATGAGCATAGGTTCAAATATAGTATACATTCTTAAACTAGGATCTGCTTAACTCATCCGGTGTACTTCTTTGTACCTATCTAATTTATATATGTATATATATAATATATATTTTGTATTCACACTTTTCTACTGTTAACGTAATAGGTACTGATCTATTTCTTTTTTATATAATACTGCTTTAATAATATTTATTTGTTTCTAAATGTCGTGCTGTGAACGTCTTACATTTATAATTTGCAATGTTGCAATTTTGTATTTAGGTACTTACGACAATATCTAAATTGTTAATATATGTCAAAATAAGTAATTCAGGAATAATGGTAACTGAACTTACCTAACGGGTGTGGGTCCGGAGTAACAGACAACCGATCTCGAGTGTGGAAGATTATGGGATAAACTTATGTGTCGAGAATACGCTTGTCATTCGTTCTGACAAATTACTGCTCTCGGTATATTCACTGACGCTCATTCAATATTGTTATTCATTTTCGTAGGACACTCACACATTCACAACCCTGTGTCATAATGTAGTGTATTGGGGTATAGCCGGGTATAGCCTATCTGAATTATATGTATTAGTCTGTTCTGTGATCACAATACATCGGTTCACAAGACAGTTTTAGTGCTAGGTACCTACATATTTAAAAATCTTATTATTTAGGTGGTAATCCAATCCCGGGATCCCGGATAATTTGTTGATGCATATGAATCCCGGGATTAGTAAGCATAATCCCGAAACTTTCGGGATTTAATTTTTTATCAATAAAAATCAAATGCGTACAAAATCAGTATGTTAGTGATAAAATATCTACCGATGAATAGCAATTGTTTGTATTTGTTGTCAACAACATGTTTGTCATATTTTCTTGAATAAATAAATACAACTCACTTTCACATTAATATTTATATTACAATATTATTTACTCCTTGAATCTATGTATTTACAAGATTGAACGTACACAACATTAACAATACATATCTTAAATGGTAGGTATAAATTAGACGAGACATTTTTAACCAATTTATCAATGCTATTTCTATGGATACAGATGTATATTAACTATATTAAAAATGCCAATCCCGGGATCGTCAAATTGTAATCCCAAAATCCCAGGATCAAAATTTTGGCTCGTGATTGGATTCCCTAATCGGCGCCATCTTATCGATGCAATGCTATACGGTAGGTTAAATCAGTGACGTCCCGTGGGGGTAGGCAGATTGAGCGTCGCTTGGGGGCGGCAGTTACCCGAAGAGCGAACAATCGAGGAGAATCATTAGGTATATATAGAAATAGCTACCTAAACTTAGTTATAACGGAAATATCTTTCCTTAAAAAAAATCAGCTCACTGGTTGGAAACAAAGTGTATTCATAATTACTAAAAAGGTTTGATAGGATAGGTTCGCGATGTCTCGCGATGCCTAGTTTACTTCCGTTGTCCTTGGACGTCACGTCCTTGCGCACATGCGCAGATTAGCGAATTGCATTTGAATTATAGGTAGGTACCTACATACTTACATACCCTAATTTAAAAAAAAATTAGCTAACCTAAATTTTTAAAAAAGTTACGTGTATTTTAAAATGTATCTGAAACCGTGGACTCACAATATTTTTTGTCTATTAAAGTAGAGGTTTAGTGGTATAGGTATTGTTAGTAATGTATCCATACAACACATTTCTTAGATATTTGTGTCATGAAAGGATGATAAAAAATACGGTAGGTATAAAAAAAATGAGGCGGCATTTCGGCACTGCTTAGGGGCGGCATTTTGTCTTGGAACGTCACTGGGTTAAATGCATTGCTTACTTTGTTAATTTCCGTATATTCTCAATAATTATTTGCTGCTTTAAAATGTTGATCCGCATTGCATATTTTGCAAGTCGGAAATCGCGACTCTGGTTATTAAAGATTCAATAATTATTATTATTCGATCTCGATTAGTTCTGTCTTCGATCGACGCTGACGATAATGAGCGAAACCAGTTTGTCGCAAAACCAGTCCGTTAACATCATAAATACTGAATCTAGTATGCTCGAAATATTCATTTTTTTTATATTACGATTTAATAAGATGATAATGTATCAGGATTTCTATACATAATATTATTATCACCGTCACTTAATAGTAGCCGGAATTTGGCGCACTTCATCGATCGAACTTGTTGTTTTTTTTTTTTATGACCTCATGTGACTTAATGTGATCAACATAATAATATTGTCATTTGTATGCTTTCGGTATTAATTTGACTTAACGAAAACTCCTTTGATTTTTAAAACTTCATGTTTATCGCGCAATATCGACAGTAAAAAAATTGTAACACCTGGGCGGCTCTCGTGGTGTAGTGCGTAAGGCGCTTGCCTTCCACCCGAGAGTTCTTTGTTTGATTCCCGGTCAGGACACAATATTTATGTGATTTTCTCAAAGCCTGGGTGTTTGTGATTGTTCAAAATAACTAACAACCACCTTGTACGAAAAAGCAAGGACATGGTTATTATAATTCAAAAAAAATAATTGTAAAACCTGAATGTCAGGAGCAGGCCCGTTTTGATCGAAAAAGTAAGCATCTGTTTTCCGACAAAGCTAGACACATTCTCTGACCAGTATCAACGTATTCATTAATTACATAGGTACATTGTAATAACATAAAGTAATATCACCATTCTTTTTGGAGGTCAGAGCAAACTGGCCTTACTCTGAAACCCTTTTTCCGTATTGTATTGTATTAAATAGCCAATGTAAAATTAAACGTATCCCACTCTGTGCCACTATGCCTAATAGTGCTAGGTGACCGTACAAGTCATATGATGTCAATATACAAACCATCCATTATACGTTTGATATTCTTAATAGATCTTGGCCTTCAAGAATCTTGGAATAATTCTAAATCATCATGTTTCTTGAATTATTGTTGTTTTTTAAATTGTATTTCTTTTACTATGAAATTATTTTTTACTTTACTATTACTAAGTTGATTTACATGTACTTTTTAATCTTAATGTCATGTTGTGAACGTCTTGAATTAATAATTTGTTATGTGATCAATGTGTCTTTTTTAAATACTTAAATAAAATAAATAATACATTTCCTTGCCCAGGTAATGTTATATTGACAATGAGGTCTGCTCTGGTTGGTAGTGGTTCGCTAAAATCTGTCATGTCGATTGTAGGCAGAATATAGTATGGTAATTAATATGTAAAACACTGCCTTGTATTTCACTATAGCTATGTCGTAAAAACCGTGTTGAATTAATTACGAGCTACAATTTTTAAGTTTTTCATGGAGCTATTAACGTCGTTGCACTATTCTGTTTGTCTTGGCTGTGTAAAACTTTTCAACTAGTATTCTCTTTGTCAACTCTTCCCTAACGTGAGTCAGAAAAGTTTTCCGAGTAAAAGGAGCGTCGCGGCGGCGTGTTTTCCGGCGCCGGGCGTCGTTTTTTTACACTGACTTGACGCTGCATTGCCGTCGACTGTGCATGGCGTATATTTCTGCAGTGTTTCCATTTCTTTTGCATTCACTTTACTACTGTAGAATGAGACAGCACATGCGTGGATTGAACAATTATTATTCTGATGCTTTTTTATTATACTGGTTATATGAAAATATGTTGTGTGTAGTAATATACAATTGTGTATTCTTCGGTCCTTAGGCAGGCGTAATGCGTAATGGTCTCCGCGATCTTATCTGGAAAGTATGATTGTAATGCCGGGTCCACACCGAAAACAAGTCGCGCGACAACTCGTTAAATTTTACGATAAACATGATAATTATCGTAAAATTTCTTAAGCAATTATGATAATTATCGTAAAATTTAACGAGTTGTCGCGCGACTTGTTGCCGGTGTGGCCGCACTTTAAGAAACGACAACAATCAAACGTGTTAAAGAAAAACAGTTGAAAAGTGTAGGTATTACATATTACACTAAATGCATCAGACTGCTCTGTGAAATTTATTTTACAAGCTCGTTCCGAAATAAAAACGCACACCTATACATACTATTATTTATATAACGTGAGCACTGAAATACCTAACGGGGGAGGAGTAGCAGGTAACCGAGATAAATTACGTATGTCAAATACTGACAACTGCTCTCGGCTTATTCATTGACAGCAGAAAGACTACAGATTTCGGTAACCTATTAACAATATGTTAACTATTATGGTAGATATTTAGGTATGTTATTATAATGATCATCCATTTCCATTAATTCATAATTTTGGAGAATTGCATTGTTTTGCATGTTTCAAAATATGATTAACTTAATTTACCCCGCAATTTTCGAGATATGCATGCAACACATGTCTAAAATTCTATGGTAATTCCTCAAATTGATTAAAATTAATTGTTTCACCGAAGGAAAATATTTTGTTCGTAGATTTACTTTTGATATTTTCTTTTAAGGTTGTTATCCGTCACCCTGTTCCCACGCGGTAATAGATAACAACCGGCGAACATTTTTCACCATTTAATTGATATGAAAAGCGAAAATGTTCGCGGGCAACGATGATGTTTTCATAAACGCCGGACCCCCTAAAACGTGATGCTATCTCTTCCCCGTGGGGTTGGCATTCCTGCCGAATCAATATGGGGGTGACGTTCGGTAACAGACCTGTTAGCGCCCCCGCCCACTACCCCCTGACCAAATTACCCACCACCACCGCTGGGGGCGCTCTCTCGAACACTTCTGCTCGCTATGGCAACCGTCCTCCGACTGCCAGGGTTGACAAATTGCTTTAATTAATGAGACGTTGATCAATTTGCTATGCTTTTGCGAGTATTCGTTGTAAATATTAATTGAAAGACGTGACATACTTTTATGTTTATGTCCTAAACGTTCGGCTCTCTAAAATATGTCCCCAGAGAGATCTGCATTAGCCGTTTAGAAAAACATTTGTAAAAACTCATCGTCAGCCGATACATTGAGACTCAATCGAGAGTGGGATAGTTTGCGCGATCTATGGACCCAAAGAATAATGCTACTGAGCCCTACATACATAACTAGGACAATATCTACGGCTGGGAACCATAATGACAGGCATCTTTCTAACAATTAAAAAAAGAAGAAGAGATCTATCTTCACGTCCGTTGTATGGAGCAGCAAATTTTGTAAATTCAACAAAGTTGGCATTTGTGGCGACCGGGTCAAACGGCTGAATACATCCAACTGCAGGCTTATTGTAAACGTTATTGGCATTGTGCTGTATTATAAATATTGTGATGATTCTAGTTTACTTAAGAGAAGTGTCAACAAGTCGCAGTTTAGCTTACGACGTTAGAAGTCATCGATTACTTATTGTCAATCGATCAGAAGAAAGGATTGACTATTCATGTACTATATATGATGGCACACATCCCTGCTTTCGATTCCCGCCCAAATTTGATTATTCACTTTTGCCATATCCTCCCCTGTTCTGGTGGGAAAGCGGGCGTTCTCTGGCTCGTTTGTAATTTGAATGTCGAACGTTTTTCGCGCCCAAACCAGACCCGCCCACCCTCGTCTATATACAGCCCGTGCAAATTATTATTTCACATCAGTTTTTTCTATACCGGTCCGGTATGTGCTCGAATGATTTCGCCATGTAGGTATCCGGCAATATCAAAGAAGAATTTTATTGTATTCTCATCTCGGTGGTATCGTAAAATCCGATTTATTCGCGCGATTTATGGCGGCCTCAGGAGGAGCCTAATAAATTAAAAAGACGATTGAATGAATTTTTAACGTGGGAGTTTCTACCCCCGACTGATAAATGCTGAAAACGATTTGTATTGAATAATAATTGACCTCGAAAAAATCTACGCCGTAAAGTATTTTATATTCACTGGAAATATCTTAAATCATAATTGGAAAACTATATAATATAGCATCGCGATAGTATTATGTATTTACCAATGGATGATTCGAGTTGATTCGAGACATTGCGAAAAAGACTACATTAACATTAGCTCATTGATATATTATATTAAATTAATTGAATTGGCGTTTTAATAGTTGAACATTGTTATAATATAATTTCTTAGTAGGCTTGAGAGTGGGTCCATTGTTAGGCCTCCGCGCCAGTTGTACGGACTTGTGTTGGACAGGTTTCAGGTAAAATGTTTGAGACTTTTTTAGTTGCGACGCTGGATGGATACTTGCGGTGGCTTCAGCCCACTTACATTCTCTAAAACAAGCTTACACATTATAAATTCTAATTGCGTTAAGTTTGGTACTATTCCATTAAGATTATGCGATCCCGGTTTCGCCTTTTGGCGTTTTCAGGCACTATGCGCACTTACCAATGTAGTTATAGTAATTTAATGCAATAAAATAAAGTATAATATATAAAGTATAAGTAACTGTATTCATTGTCAGTGTGTATTGCCCGTGTGTGTAGTCTTTATAGTGGTGTTACAACCGAAATAGCTATAGCCTTTAAAATACTTGTATAATTTAATATAATTTATATTACCAATCATTTGTAAAATTGAATTCTCTAAGTAAATGTTGACTCAATTAATCATATACATAAATTATGTAGTATTATTAACATTACATATTTGAAAAGTAGAACCTTTCACTGTCCGGATGACTGATCTAATTCACTGAACTATTTATTGAGCCGCCTATGCTTCATGCGAATTTTTACACTTAAATAATAAACAATTTTACATTCTTAATGAATATTGTGTGTATTCAGTATTTAATAAAAAAATCACTATTAAAAATTATTTGACAGCACGTGTTTTGCTTACACAGTAAGTGTGGTGTTGTGAAAGTCTTAAATTTGTAATGTGTAATGTTCATATGTGACGTTAAAAAACAAACGTGGCTATCTCCAGTCACTGACTTTTTTGAGATTTTTGGTTGGTATGACTGCTTGTGTTGTTTTATATAATAATATTCACTTCAGACATGTCTATCTCCTTATTTTCTGCTTAAAAAATCAAAAAAAAGGTTGTGATTTTTTTCAAACTTAGTCATCTCCATTGACTTTTTATATCAAACGTGGTCACATTCGTCTTAGCCAATCACGACGTAGCACTTTTTCAGAATGGCCAATCATGTCGTGGCATTTTATCAATATGGCTCCCATCAGCAAAAAGTTTTCTCTGTATATAAGATGTGCTCTTCAAGTTTTTAAGCGAAATAATTGTCAAAGAATGGAAAATAATCCAAATAAAGTTTGAAATAGTGTCTCCAGAGAATGCACGAAAGTTTACCAGATCAAATTATACCATTAAACGTTCAAAGAAGACTGAAAAACGGTAAGTAAATTTTGATTTTCAAACGTTTTACGACAGTTAGCATCTTAGAACCTCAGGGCTGTGCCTTGGCTGTTCATATTTTAAGTTCAGTTTTAAAGCTGCATAATATCGTGTAAACTGGTTCAGTCATCTATATTTTTATATATATTTTTATTCAAAAATATTGTTATGTTTGCTTAGTTACCTATTTAATTCTAATATCATAAAACTCAAAATAAATTCATAAACCCAATTATAATTTTCAAATTATTAAGTGTTAGTTGTAAATATGAAATAAGTTATACATTTATATTGTTGTTTTTTTCGGGTGCCGGACGAAATCCCGAAGGCCGAAATCCCGAAAAATAAAAAAATATAAACAGTAATAATTTTGAACCAGCGGCACCCCAATAGGCGGCGCTTTTCCTCGATTGTATAATTTAACAAGATAATTAAAACAGTTATATAAAAACTATTATTAATTATAAAATGAAGCAAGAAAATAATTTTCAACCAGCGGCACCCCAATAGGCGGCGCGTTTTCTAGAGTGTGTAATTTAACAAGATAATTAGAATAGTTATATAAAAACTATTATTAATTATGGAATGATGCAACAAAATAATTTTCAACCAGCGGCACCCCAAAAGGCGGCGCTTTTTCTCGATTGTATATTTTAACTAGATAATTAAAATAGTAGTATTTAAAACTATTATTAATTATGGAATAAAGCAACAAAATAATTTTCAACCAGCGGCACCCCAAAAGGCGGCGCTTTTTCTCGATTGTATATTTTAACTAGATAATTAAAATAGTAGTATTTAAAACTATTATGATTTATGAAATAAAGCAAGAAAATAATTTTCAACCAGCGGTACCCCAATAGGCGGCGCTTTTTCTTGAGTAAGTAATTTAACAAGATAATTAAAATAGTTATATAAAAACTGTTATTTATTATGAAATGAAGCAACAAAATAATTTTCAACCAGCTGCACCCCAATAGGCGGCGCTTTTCCTCGATTGTATAATTAAACAAGTTGTGGCAACAAATAGTTATATAAGAACAATTATTAATTATGGAATGAAGTAAGAAAATAATTATCTTGTTTAATTACACACTCTAGAAAAAGAGCCGCCTATTGGGGTACCGCTGGTTGAAAATTATTTTTTTGCATTATTTCATAATTAATAATAGTTTTTATATAACTATTTTGATTATCTTGTTAAATTATACAATCGAGAAAAAGCGTCCCCTTTTGGGGTGCCGCTGGTTGAAAATTATTTTGTTGCTTGATTCCATAATCATGAATAGTTTTTTTATAACTATTTTAATTATCTTGTTAAATTACACATTCAAGAAAAAGCGCCGCCTATTGGGGTACCGCTGGTTGAAAATTATTTTTTTGCTTCATTCCATAATTAATAATAGTTTTT
This sequence comes from Rhyacophila brunnea, assembly GCF_057557595.1. Taxonomy (NCBI): domain Eukaryota; kingdom Metazoa; phylum Arthropoda; class Insecta; order Trichoptera; family Rhyacophilidae; genus Rhyacophila; species Rhyacophila brunnea. The sequence continues at coordinate 6,977,579 of NW_028232904.1, read as the reverse complement.
AATACCACTATTTTAATTATCAAGATAAATTATACAATCGAGAAAAAGCGCCGCCTTTTGGGGTGCCGCTGGTTGAAAATAATTTTGCTGCTTGATTCCATAATTATGAATAGTTTTTATTATAACTATTTTAATTATCTTGTTAAATTACACATTTAAGAAAAAGCGCCGCCTATTGGGGTACCGCTGGTTGAAAATTATTTTTTTGCTTCATTCCATAATTAATAATAGTTTTTAATACTACTATTTTAATTATCTAGATAAATTATACAATCGAGAAAAAGCGCCGCCTTTTGGGGTGCCGCTGGTTGAAAATTATTTTGTTGCTTCATTCCATAATTAATAACAGTTTTTATATAACTATTTTAATTATCTTGACACACCCAAGAAAAAGCGCCGCCTATTGGGGAACCGCTGGTTGAAAATTAATACTGTTTATATTTTATTTTTCGGGATTTCGGCCTTCGGGATTCCGGCCATTCGGGATTTTGGCTTTCGGGATTTCGGCTTTCGGGATGTCGGCATTCGGGATTTCAGCATTCGGGATTTCGTCCGGCACCCATTTTAACACAACCCTGTTTGTGAGAATACAAAACAAACCAATCGAATACAAAACAAAACTGTCCATCTCCAATAGTATTTATTTAAAACCTGGTCAAATCCAGATGATACAAAACAAACATAGCCATCTCCAACATAAAATCGTAAATATCTTGTTTGTTAAAGATTCGCGATTATTGAGCATTGTTTAAATCGTATCTTTTAAATAAAATATAATCATAAATTAGGAAATTATTAACTTACGGGTTCAAATTAACCACAAAAACAAAAAAGTTGATTTACTCAGTTTCACTTGTGATGGAGATGGCTACGTTTGTTTTTTAGCGTCACATATGTAAATAAATAAATTTGAAATGATACCAAAATACAATGTTTGTGTTTATATATCTTTTAAAATTAACGTGTTGTTTTTCATTGGACCCATACTATGGATTTAGATTTAGTAGGTTGAGCAAGTGACCAACAGTCATTTCTTGTAAAAATAAAAATCTGTACAACTTCACCTCGAACTTGCTGATGTATGTATGTATAATAAAATAATTGTCAGCACTTTGAGGTGGTGTAAAGAAAAACAACTATGAGAAATGGACAGCTGATACAATAAATTTCCATGTTTCAATCGAGCAGAAATGTATATTTATTAGAATTAGACATTAGACACGAGATTAAAATTAGAAGACATATGACACTCATATAAAGGTTACTCGATACATATCGTTATCAAGTATTTATTCTACGTTCTGTTATCTATCTTATCATACGAAATTATTTACTTATCTGCACGTATAGTAGTGTAATGTACGCAGAGAAATGACTAATGACAGCGTAGCCATGTGGAAGCTGCTCCAACACACACGCACACCCATGCGCGATGAAGCCGGCTTGTTTATTTACGAACGCGAGTGCCCCGATATCGATTCGTCTGCGTTTTGGTTTCCCGCGTAATTTTCACTGCACCGTATTGCGTTGTGTTCGCCGCCAGTCTGTCATGCGAAATAAAATTGTTGTGCAACATGCCAGAGGACTGCCTGCTGGACCTTGGTAAACGATTATTACAAAATAAAAATGACACATTTGGACGGTGATCAATGCGCTCCAATAAACATCTTGCTAGAGCTTGTGGTATCTAGACTATTTTTCCGATTCTCCTCCCCCGACATTTTCTCCCTTTTCCAGAATCAGAGACGAAAGCTTTCTTACTCCGACTGCCAATGTTTTCCGGAATTTCTCGAGGCACAAACATTTGTAATTAAAAAAAAAAACTGTTATAACTTCTCAATTCATGGTGGAACTGCATTGTATTGTTGTTTGATTTGATAAAGCGCAATTTTTTTTTGTAGCAAGTACTTATTCCACTTTAATAAATAAATTTGGACCGGTTTCGTCCGCCTCAGAGAGACATGTTTAACTGAATGAATCAGTTGAATATTTTTGCGTTTTATTGAATCAAACAACAATTAAAAAAACTAGAGAAATGAGAATCAAATTTAATTTTATCACTATTTATCGAGAATTAATTATTCTCGATTACAACCACAATAACACTGTGGTAGCATCCTAGCGGCTTTCTTTACTATTATCGAGGAATCCAGCATCATGTAATGCTTTCTATTATTTATTACTATGATAATATTACTCGCGCACTTTTTTCTGTCATACGTGATCAAATATGTTATGTTCAAATAACATAATTTTGTAAAACCTCGGACACATTAAACTTATTATAAAAGTTTGAACGAATGGGACTCGAACTCACGTCTTTCTATTTCCAAGTGAGTGCTTTGATCCCAAGCTATTTACGTTTAAACTGAGGTACCTCAAATTCCACCCCAATCAGGAGGCTATCAGATGTAATTGGCATGTTATTTAAATGTGGTAATTAATTAGTAATTAACAGTGAATATGATACATTACATTACTAACTTAATTGTAACTAACAGACGCCTTCGGGCCTCTTCTATACACAAGGCTGCTTTCGGTTCGCTACGGCAGCTAAATAGGGTAGGAAAGTATCGAATTATTAACACTTATTATAACATTATATAATTTAGAAAAACACTTTCTGAGAGAGTATATCATAACCAATAGACAAAATCTTTTTTGAAAAAAGTAAGCCACCCGGCCGGGAATCGAACCCTGCATCTCCACGGGTAAACGCCCCAATCGTCGCATTTATCCAATATGCTACGGTGTGACATACTAATAGCGACAATTTTAGCTATTGGTCATTTTAATACCTACTCATCGGCGCTCTTCGAAATCAAGCTACTTTGGCAACCGATTTTTGTTTATTAAATCAAAGTAGGTAACTATTTACTATTACTTTTGATTACTGACCGACGTCGTGGAATTTCTCCAATATTTTTTAGAAGTAACTACTTGCACTTGCTAATAATTTATAATTAACTTCAATAATCAGAATGATATATTCTTAAATCTTGTGAATTATTCGTTTGAATAAAAGAAATAGTTAATTATAACTTATTATAACAATTACAATAATTATAATTGTTACAATAAGTGCCATATTTTAACAGCACCTCTCTTCCCTGTGATAAATTTTATACAGAGATAGACAGTTTTGACATTTCAGACGGTTAATTATTGTAATTTTTACAATAAGTGTTAATAATTCGATACTTTCGTACCATAAGAAATAGTTAATTATAACTTACTATAACAATTACAATAATTATAATTGTTACAATAAGTGCCATATTTTAACAGCACCTCTCTTCCCTGTGATAAATTTTATACAGAGATAGACAGTTTTGACATTTCAGACGGTTAATTATTGTAATTGTTACAATAAGTGTTAATAATTCGATACTTTCGTACCATATTTAGCTGCCGTAGCGGACGGAAAGCAGGCCTGTGTATAGAATAGACCCGCTAGGCGGCTAGCCACATATTATTTATTATTGACGCTCTTGCAGTTGTGAATAAAGAAAATATTATTTTATTCAATATTGAATGTAAAATTTCAGAATGTTAGATTATTTATTATTATGTTATATCTATAACAACCTCGTGTACCTATATTCAATATCGAATAATAAATGATGAATGATGAATCTTATAATATTTTGATTATCTATCACCAATACAAGTTTTTTACGAATCAGTGTGAATTGCCTTTTTACCCCGTGCCTTTGCATGGACTCTATGATTAATTTAATGCATTTTCCGCTCCCCAATAATACGATTGGGTAGGTTCTTAGCAGTTTCCTATCACGAATACATTTTACATTTCTCATATAAAAACGATTATTACTATGGCACATGCAATTCTGATGTGTGGTGTTCGTGGCCGGGTAGTTTCTTGATTAAATTTTAATTGTCACCGTATTCATATTTCATATTATACGTATGGCAGTGGTTTCCAAACTTTATGTTACTACGCCTCCCTTTAAAAAAAATCTAATCTTGGCGCCTCCCCCCCTTTATTTCAATAAATAATACAGACAGATTTTTAAATAGTCAACAATGTACTAATACGATAATGAAAAAAAACAAGGTTTTACTACCTACTTTTATTATATTCATTTTTTAAATGAATTTGTTTTTCATGCGACCAATGTGCTTGTTTATTAGCACAATCGATTTCAATAGTAGTCAAATCAAATTCATCATCATTCATTAACAAATGGATTCTATCATGGGTTTTCAACCACATATTGGCGCCGCAGGCTACTTTTTTTTACTTTACTTTACTTTACTTTTAAATAATGTGAAAAGTGCATTAGCAAACTAACCAACTTTTGTTTGCTTCAATATATATATATGGCGTAGAAATCATTTAAAAGTGAGACATGGCGAACTTATTTTTTTTGTAATTTTGATATCCAAAGCTCCAATTTTTTTATGAATGCCTTCACTTTGTCTTTTTAAATCAGTGAATGCATTGATTTATTCACTCATTTTTTTTAAATTTCAACTAAATAGACAAGTTTAACAACAAAATTATCGTTCCTAAACAAATTTGCCTCAAATTTCAACATTATGATTTGACCCTTTTATTTCATTTTTTCACGAGATAGCTAGCGAGTCTCCATATTTTCAGACAGGTTTGCAAACAACCTTTTATAGGAATGTTTTTTGTGTATAACTAGCGGCCGTTTTATAAACTATGCATTTGCAAACTGCAAACATGTGGCTACATTAATTGTGTTAAACTTTTCGCGTCACCCTTTGCACCACTCCGCGCCTCCAGTTTGGAAATCGCTGACGTAAGGTATATACGTAGATAGAGAGAAATGACGGATTTTTAATGGTAGATATGAATATAAAATATAATATTATGTATTCTTACAAAGATTGGAAATTGATTTAAAACCTTTAATTTACTGGTGTACCTATCTATTTTTAGCAAAGGTGACCCACTCTTAGTTCGATAGTGTCCCTGTATCGTGTAGATCTCTCTTGTAGTCCATTGCTGTACGCAATATATAATAATTTTAATGCTTAATTTTATTCGAACGTATTTTTTGGATCACAATCTAATGTCTCATTTCGTCTATAATCTACGCATTTCGTTCAGTGCAGTTCCACCTTCCACCGAACTGTTTCGGGCAGCAGTCAATATGGTGACAGATCACCATTAGGGGTTGGCATAAGAAAAGGAAGGTTAAAATTGGATTTCAGTTTTGTACTGTTTTGAGTCGTTTTTTGGGACCCTGGTTTCGCCTTTCGGCATCTTCAGGCACTATGTGCACTCACCAATGGTAAATGCACACTGACAACGAATACGGTTAATTCTCGCTTATTATATCTATAATAAATTAATACAATACAAGTAGACAAAAATCTTTGTAAGTACTTTGGTCGATAGTATTAAGAAGGAGATTATTATTCAAGTCTGGATACACATAGATTTATGTTCATTAATATAACAATAGGCAAGTTAGTGGTTTATTGGGAAAGTAATCCCGATGCTGACTGGCTTTGCTTTGCTCTCTTAAGGCTTTAGGTTTTTTTTTGTATATAATTCATTTTATTTATGTACCTATCTTGAGACATGTCTTTCATTCAAGTTATCAATTATCGAAATATGTTCAGTGGTTTTTGCATAATTTCAAGTCGAATACGGAATTATATATTTATTATTTATGTTACCCATAAGTGGCAAGTAGTTGGGCTATGGGGGTCATCGTGCATATTATGTAGGTACTTGTCAGTCATACTAACTAATAATGGAGATAATAATTATTATATTACTACTTACCTACTGCTGATAAATGGATACACAACTATATCGTATAATCAAAATACATAGTATGGAGTTATTTAATATTTACATAAATTTTATTTTTAAAATACTTACCTAAAATTAATTATGATTTACCTGCGTACGTGTTATTACTGCTTTTGAACTCACGAGTATTGCTGGTGAATATACTACGCAATGCACCTGTACTAGATGTTATGTTATCCAACCATAAGTATTTTTACTACACTGTAATCACAGAAGCAAATTCTGGCGTGATTATTATGCGAATCGGTTTTCGTAGGACATTATCTGTGACGAGAATTAAATTTAATACCTTCGCCAAAATGTCTATACCTATAAGCATTGATGCTGCCCAATAATTGTCAATCATAATCCCTCCGTCTGGCCGGCTCTGACGGCTACGCAACAGCGGGCCTCCGTCAGTGCACCCACACCGCACACACCCCTGCCTGCGGCTCGGCGCACACCTCTCGCTGATGCATTCGGGGGGGCGCTGGTAGGCATCGCCCCCTGTCTGCCCGCTATCGATCCGTCTGGCGCGACCTCATGCCTCCATCCCCCCCGCCGAACGGTGCGGGAATCACTTTTGCGATTGAGGCCCGTGCACATACGTGTGGTTCTGTTCATTAGCGTGTGAAATTTTCTTATCACTCGCTGAATGTACCGACTCAAACGATTCTGGATAACTACAGTGAATAATCAGCAAACATCTATGCTACCAATTTTATATACTTGTATTTTATTTAAGTACAAATTTCTTCCCATAGTCACCGATGACATAAAATTCCTGCGAAAATCACAAATAGGGTACCCGATACAGGATCCATGTCCGCTCTTTAAGTTGAGCATATGTGCCTACATGTCTCACGGGGCGTCTCTAAAGGCTTAAGACCTTGTCCAGATGGCGCGTGTCCTACCGCGCTTTACGTTCGAGTACCAAAAATGTGCTCCGTCCAGATAGCGCGTTCCATTTGGCAGTGAACAAGCTAGGTGACGTAATTCATTTTTGAATCAGCATAAAAAAACGAGTGCAAGAAAATACCCCTACAACTCAATTGTTTCTCGGTTTCTGTGAGATTTTGTATTTCGCGTAACTTGCAAGATGTATTCTCGACACTATAAGCTAGGTTACGTAATTTAATTTGGAGTAGCCATAAAAACTGTCGTAATAGTTTTAACCTTGTTTTATGTAAGGTTTAAGGTCACAGTTATTTATTGTGTTATTTGTTATTTAAACTATCCAAGGCTGCAAAGGGGTCTAAACGAGGCTTTTGCAGCATTCTCCTATAACATATTACAAGTAGTGAGAGGAATCGCAGCCACTCTTCCGTTGCGAGACATCGCGACGTCGGCGTCGTCCGCTTCAGAAGTTGAGACCACTTGACGCTTGTAAACACCGTGCCGATTCATGTCGCGCATCCGTATCTATAAACGCCGGATATATTTTGCTGAGTTTTCAGATCGACAAGATGCCGTGGTTTACCACGTGTGCGAGTAGTATGCACGTGCAATGATTTACTCAAGGGAGGTTTTACTTGACGTGTCGATTATGGATCAATTCCCACTATTTCTAGAAATTATATTATGTTTAATATTTTTTTTATTAATTGTTTTTACGCCAAGGTTAAATAACCAGTTAGCGTAAAGTGCGCCTAACATGGTTTGTCGAGTCTCATTTGAAAAGGAATGAGCTTAAGCTAATACTGTGGCTAAAAACAGGGCACACAATGGGTAAAAGATTTGATGTCCTCATGGGAAGAAGCGATTCGCAGCTTTGCGATGAATGCGATGTTTTAGTGGAGGACATTGTACATAATATAGTAGTACAATGAAATATGAACGATAAAAAGTACAGCTGTGAATTGTGGTATCTATGAGAACATCGACGAATTGAAAGGTGCCCTGGCGGTGGGTAAGACGGAAGAGCTTGGCAAAATTGTAAAACAGAATAGGAGTTAGGACCTGATCGGCGGATATCCTTCTAGAAGAGAAGAGGAGATACGACAGCGAGTTGCAGTGTAAGCCTCGGTAAAATCACAAAAAAAATATATTTCATAAGACCACCGCGGTATAGTTTATTTATTTATATATAATACAAAATTGAGTGTTATTAATTCAAGACGTTCACGACATGATATTTAGAATGATAAAAATCGGGTAAATTAGGTTAATAGGAAAACGAGTATATAAAAATACATAGCGCGTCACTTAAAACTTCTACGTATCTAGGAAGCGCATTGACAAACAGCACAGCCCTCCACGTTGTACCCGATAAGCCTGACACGAATAAACAGTTTTCATATAAACGACGTCATTGCTGCTACCACGTTTTGTATAAACCATTCGTCCTAAAAGTGTGTCAAAATAACCTCCATGCTTTAATGACACTTGAGTGAAAATGTTGACTTACTTTTGAATAACTACCATAGGTATATAAAGTTTTTATTTGCGACGTTTAGGATGATTGATACCAGCTTTGGGCATATTATTAATTAACATTTATTATAATATATTGAGGGTACCCACCCTTGTAGCTAAAAACGATTCAAAGGAATCGTAGGTACTGTTATATACATTAATAATACATCACACCTATTTAATTTACAATGTTATTTGATTATAGCATCATATAAACTTAAAGCTTTTAAAAGTAAACAACATAATATAATATAAACATTTATGCACCCACTTGAATGTGTCAAACTTAAGAAATATTCAGAGTGATCTCACAGCATTCAAATCACCATTTAAAAGCAGTAAATTAACTAAAATAACGCATTAAACCAAAAGCGCATCTGCAGTAATAAATAGAGTGATATATGTACCTTTTTACACAAATGACACTTCAAAGTGCTATTAAGGAAATCTCTCAAAAGGTGCATCTTTCTCACCCCCTTTTAAAATACTGACACGAGTTAAGTAATACACTTAACTGGCATTTATTAATATTATTTACGAGTTCATGCAATCTGTTCCCACCTTTTTGGGGTAAAAACACCTGCAGATAAATATGTTGATTTAAACAGATGCATCATTATCTCACGCTTTTGCAGCTTAGAGATAAACCAGAAAAAAGCACTTAACTGGTAATTATCAGTTTATTTACGAGCTTATGTTTTATATTTGAAGTAAAGCAATTTGTTATCTATATTGATTACACAAATGTGCATCTTTTTGGGTTAGATATTCAGATCCTACACACTCTTTAACCTTTTGACCCGAACTAGAAAACTCACTAACCATTACTAGTGTTATTTATTGTCGATGTAAGTAGATGCGATTATGGACACCTGCACAGTCGAAATATGTCATAAATGTTATTTCTTGTTAATGTAAAAGCATATATGCACACGTGCAGTCTGTTCAAGTCAAAAACCCATTAAAGAGAATAGTATAAAACCTCAGGAAATGCCACCTCTGTTCGTCTTTAGTCTCCAACCATAGTACTGTACGTAACTTATGTCTGTCAAACACTTTGTACTAAAATTATTACTGAAATAAATAGTAATGTTTTACTTCGCGTAAAACCCTATTCTTCATCGTGTTCATAATCAATTATAAACGCCCACCGCTCAAGCATCCTAAGAAGGTAAATCCCCTGACAAAACTACCTTCAAGACGTACCGTCTATAACCGTACAAGAAAACTGTGAAGAATTACATCAAGGAGATTCACAGAGTGTCCCAATTCTGGTAAGAAACTTAAGGAAGGTTAATATCATCAAACCATACAGGACCTGCCAATCCAGATCTCCTACTCCATTAAGCTACTCATCACTGGGACATAACAGTACCTATAAAGCTTGAATCAATTATACTGTATGTATATGAACATCTCACCTGCAATTGATTCACATGAAAGATTAAAATTCCGCCATCGCATTCGGTTCTTCTCAATCGCGGCGATGTTATCAAACATCCTGTTGAAAGATTCACAAAATTAAAGTTTTCTTACACCTTTTTAATTATCGTCGGCAAGTGTTTTCGGGTCTCGGCGGCTGTTCCTGGCGCCGGCGCCGCTTCCCGCCCAAACCGGAGCCCTCCCCGGAAGCGAGTCCTCTCTCACCACCTGCCACCCTTAAACTTGAAAACGTCCCTCCTCCGACCCCGCACCCCCTTCTACGCCGACCGAGCCGCGATTATCTGCTCAGATTACGTTTACACGTTCATTTGTCGCGCTGATTTCTCTGTCGCTATTTGTCTTGCAGGAACTGATTTAAACTTTCCATCGAAACCTGATTTCTCCCTTATTTTATGATATTCGGGAGAGAATTGAGTTAAACATAGATTTACTTTTGCAACAGTTTATTCTAACCGTTCTCGTACAACTTGTAGGTTGTAAGTTAAATATACAAAGGACACTAAGACGCAAGAAAATATACTGACAAGTTGGGTTCATAGGAATCGAAGATAGGACGAAGTTTCGTTATATGCCGCGTAACTATACAAATGACTTCGCCCCGACTTGCCACACACTCATGAGTACGAGTACACAAGGTACGTGAATTGTGCGTGTCCGATTATTATTGAGAGAGCGTGCGTAATCATTCTTCAACCAAATATATTCATACCAAACTTCGCGCTATTACTTATCGCCCGCATCTGTCAAATTTGGAATTGTGCCGTTGTTACGTATGATTTTTATTGTTGTCTCTTATTCTTCGTAGTTACCTTATGGCTGAGGATTTTTAGGACCCTGTAATTCTGTCATCTTTTGAGCGATCAAAATTTTCCACCCCTCACGATCCTCTGTTTCTCTCAGGGCAGAGTGAAGGTTGCTCCCAGTCAGCTCCTTCACTTGGTTGCTCCAGCACGCCGTCGATCTTCCTCTGCTTCGCCTTCCCTCGAGGCTGGCCAATACCACCAGTCTCTCAGTCATTTGTAGTAAAACAAACTATTACACTTCTCTGAACATCAGATTTAGACCCAATTAAAATGTACCATTTCGAATACAAAACAATATGTTTGACACGTCGTAAGAACATCTAAGTCATTCGCATTATTATAAAGCATATTATGTGGCCTGTGAAAGGGTGGACTGCGTACGTAGAAAAGCAATAAAATATATCGAACGATTACTTAATATATTTTAGATTAATAACCGAAAACTAAAACTTCGGGCTTTAAATGACGTCACATTGCAATATGCCCATTTAAAACATTTAATTTCAGAAGGCTCCAATGTGTAGTACGAACTATATGTATAAATCACATGCGCGGCATAGCGGTGAGAGATTACACAGATACGTGAAGATTTCGCCGACGTTCTTCACTCAGAAATCGACGGCTCGACGCAATCCAGTGAGCAGGCATTCAATGGGGCGTCGTATTGTAGTCCTCCCTCACGGTAAGCCGGGTGGCCCGCCCACCCCATACCACTATTTCGCCGGCCTCGGTCTGCGAGACTGCCTGGCAGCGAATGGACCGTCGTTTGGCAGTACGCTATACAGATTGCACGTAAACGTATTTAGATATAATGTCATCATCATCATCATCAGCCGGGGTCAATCCACTGCTGGATGAAGGCCTCCCCGAGCTTTCTCCATCTCTCTCGGTCCTGTTTCGTTCGGTGCCACGTATTTCCGCCGAACTTTACCAGTTCGTCAATCCAGCGGCTTTTAGGGCGGCCCTGTGGCCGTTTCATGCCCCATGGGTACCACTGGATGACGGCATTTGTCCAGCGGCCGTCCTTTTGGCGAGCAATGTGCCCCGCCCATCTCCATTTCAGCTGTTTGGCAACGTCTATTACATCGCGTACTCCTGTCTGCTTCCTAACCCATTCGTTTCTCTTACGGTCCTTTCGCGTGATGCCCAACATACACCTCTCCATGCCTCGCTGTGTGACTCTTAGCCTTTGGACATCTCTCGTGTTGAGGGTCCACGTCCACGTCCACGCAGCCATACGTGAGCATGGGTAGCACACATTGTTTGAACACCCTACGCTTAAGACATAATGGTAAGTCACTCTTGAAGATACTATTCAGACGTCCGAAAGCACTCCATCCCAGCTTTGTTCTTCGAACAATTTCATCGTGCATGCTTCCGTCTATGGACACTTGCTGTCCGAGATAGACGTAGCTGCTGACTTGCTCGAGTTGGGTGCCATAAATACAGATAATCGCAGGGTCCGAAAAACAGTTACTCATCACTTTTGTCTTTGAGACAATCTTTAGACCGACCGTTTGACTGACAATGTACTGATTTTAAATGTTAAGACTCTTATTAAGTTCAACATGCAAAATTGACGGTGCATCATGAGTATTTAGAAGCAGTGGCGAAGTGTCGAGGTAAGCTGTTAAGATCCGACGTAAATAGTGCACAATAAACTTTGTCAGTCATAATTAGTATTAGCTGTCATTGAACTAAAACTACAAATTGCTGATCGTGTCAGTTGTTTTTTTAAATTCAATTAAACCCTGCCTAAATCAAACCATAATAATTTAGGTATACTATGGGCAATACGTCCAAAATAGTGCAATTTTTAATCATCTTGTTGATGATTGCGCGTTGACTGCGGGTGGAACGTTAATATTTTTTACACTGCATTTGCGCAAAGATTCTTATGGTAACCGTTATTGGGGCTTGAATATGATAATGAAGTTGGACATAAGCATTTGGCGCCAACTGTTAATGTTCCACGATGGCCGCGAGGCTTAAGAGTCGGCCTATAGCGTCGTGGGTCCCTGGTTCAATCCTGGGTCTGGCAAGTACACATTTATTGTTTTTCAATTTGTGTATAAGTCAGAGTATGGACCTAATGGGTTGAGCAAATGGCTGACATCCATTTCTCGTAAAAACAAAATCTTTTAATACAAATCACCACTCTGTGGAGGCCCATAGATCCTATTAGGATCGGACATGGTCGAGAGAGAGTTAATGTTAATTTGTTTTATTGAGTGCTTACCAATGGTTATTATCCGATTATTTTTCGGTTATCTTCAGTCACCCATTTTTCTTACGTTTTTGTTTATTAATCACTGCCTTCCAATTAGCGCCACCAATGGAAAGAAAATTAGAAACCTAATTATTTTATCGTTGCAAACTTTGTTACATAGTTCAAAGACTTCCAGTGTGTCATGTTAAATCGAGCACTCCAAATCAGCTGTGGCTGTGATCATGCCAGACGCTGAATTAATTATTGTATATGTTGTATATTGGTTGCTAAGGCATCCTGATAAATTCTTTTCTTCGTCATTTCGTGCTACCGAAGGTCGCTCCAAGTTTGTACATTTAATCCTTTTGTAAGCGTCGTAAGTATACATCCTTTGGGGGGCACCCCACGGCCCCATGGCCCCCATGCATGCTAGCGAGACCGGCCCGCAGCTATATCACTCCGCCTGTCCTGGGCGGAAGGTAGGCAGCGGCGGATAGGCGGAAAATAAGCCCACACCTCGCACGTCAAATAAACCCATTTACGTGAAAGCGATATAGATGTCGGATATATATAGAGAAATTGCCTTTTATTGCTCGTGACATATTGTGTGCGATACGACTCAATGTTTTTTTCGGACCTGAGAATTGACATTTGAAAATGATTTCGAATATTGTTGTGATAATGGTAAAAGAAAATCTGACTTCGGTATGATTTCATTTTATGATTCTTGATGTCAAACTCTAAGTAGGCTTTAATCTACTTACCGTACCATTGTCATTCAACTTAATTTCTTTACTTATTGAAGCCGGGAGAAATAAATATCTTCGACTCCATTATTCGGTGGCATTTTCGAAATGTTTTAGTTGTTTGTTGATTATTTTTTATTTACTATCGAAAAATGAATATAATATATTAAACTTTGGCTGAGAAGCCGTTACAAAATAATCAGCATAAGACGTTTGAGAATATTACGGTTTGTTACCGTAATGGATTTCAGGATTTTCACTGCGTGTTTTTTTAATAGCTAACCGGATCCCTTTCGCCATACCTGGAGCGGCGTTCGCATTTATACACCTACAGTACACTTCATCATATTACTAATATATCTTGAAAATGCCGCCGATATATTTAGTATAGATTTTATATATTCCTATTTGGACTAGGTTTGTGAGAAGATGATAATTCAATTATTTCCAAAGAAAACTTTGGCACGTCACGTTAAAACCAGCCAAAATCTATAATATCAAAACTAGTTCATTTGGTTTATTTATTGCGCTTCTCGACCTACTGCCCTTTGTTTCACTTGGATGGCAATATTTTACAATCAGCCAAATACGTTGTCAGTGTTTCACCTTTATAATTCATTTAAGGAGTATGGAGCTACCGGGTATATCTAGTGACGGAATTACGAAACATTACATATTTTCTGTAACACTAGACTACAGAGAAGGGTGCCCGACGGACAAATCATCCGCGTCTCGATGGTCAGTCATGAGGTCCTGACGAATTGTAAGATTTTCAAAACAGAAAAAAAACATGCGCTAATTATTTATACCTACGTGTCGTCAAATAATTCTTATACGGTATATTTTATATTATACTAAGTATATCTTGCTATCTATCCCAGAGGATGCTATCTTCGGAGGAGGCCTTCATCCGAAGAGGGGTTCTTACAAACCAAACAAACCAAACTATTAGTTAAGTTACAAATACAAAAATATATACTATATAAACGTTACATTGCACTGTTTAATATATAAAAATTATTTATCAGTATTATACAAAAATATAATTCGATAAAATATAAAAAATCATAGATAGATATATATATTCACAATAGATATAATTATAGGTTTTATATACATTAGATATAGTCAATTCACTGTCATTTACTTTTTGTCTAAGAAATAAAAAGGCTTTTTTATTTTATTTATTTATTTTTATATCTTTAAAATGTATGTAAGTACTTTGGTAAACTAAAGTATTTTATCACCGACGTGTCTTATGTTTGTCATAATATTATATTTCACTACTGTATTTCGTCTGCTTCTCCTCAGTTAAGCTTTTCAAGAAATTAGGCGTCTGTTAAATTAACTTATCCAATTTCCGCTCAGAGCACGAGAGTTGGCTCTTAGGACAGTGAGACTCGTCTGTTTCCTAAGCAGTTAACGTTTTACCATTCCGCCTGTGTAATAGTGAAACATTAATAACACTAAGTAACGTAGTCACTGGACTCCACACTAGGGTGAGTTATACTTTTCAAACAAAACAACACTCGTGCGACGTGGGTACTTTTATACATATGTACCTAGTGAAATAGTGTGTCGCATTGAATGAAATCCCCGGAAACGTGTCGTGGCAATTACGGCCCCTACAGTGTCACGCGAACTGTCCTCGTAAGACGGAAACTGAACCAATTGTCTTTAAAGTTAAAGTATACAAGAGGTCGGCGAAGTTGCTAGTTACTTATTACTTACCAGTGAAAGCTCGTCGTAAAAAGGTGAAAGTTCTTACCCATAAATATTAATTGAAAATTAGTTTTTTTTTTAAATTGTAAATGCATTAGGTAATTTAATTTGACATATTGGTGGTTCACAATAATTATGGATCAAGTCCAATTTTCATAAAATTCTGATAAATACAGTGGCTATAGAAAACAGATTTCTAAATTGTGTGTTAATATCAAAACCGTAGCTACAATTTTCTACATAAATGGCAATACTAGTATTGATAAGACATCAAATTGAACGTGAATATGTCCACGACAGTTCCTTCAGCAGTATAAAGAGGTATTTGCTAACATTAATTTACTAATAATAACAAAGCCTGAATATACTTTATGTTCCGACTATTTATTTAAATTGATCCATGTACTATCAAAATATGTATATATCATCATCAGCCGGGGTCAATCCACTGCTGGGTGAAGGCCTCCCCAAGCTTCTTCCAACTCTCACGGTCCTGTGTCGTTCGCTGCCACATATTTCCGCCGAACTTTACCAGTTCGTCAATCCAGCGGCTTTTAGGGCGACCCTGTGGCCGTTTCGTGCCCCCTGGGTACCACTGGATGACGGCATTTGTCCAGCGGCCGTCCTTTCAGCGAGCAATGTGCCCCGCCCATCTCCATTTCAGCTGTTTGGCAACGTCTATTACATCGCGTACTCGTCTGCTTCCTAACCCATTCGTTTTTCTTACGGTCCTTTCGCGTGATGCCCAACATACACCTCTCCATGCCTCACTGTGCGACTCTCGCCTTTGGACATCTCTCGTGTTGAGGGCCCACGCCTCGCAGCCAGTAAGTATATATAGTGAAAACATTCCTGAATTTTTCAAAAAGGAGTTTTAACTGTAGGTCCAAATATCTCAGGATCCATTTTGATGGACTTGATCCATAATTATTGTGAACCACCCATATCTACTTAGTATTATTATTCATGTTAAGTGTTAAATCGTACAGCTGATATTAAAAAATAACAGGTAATATGGTGGCGTGTGTTGACATCCTGTTTAAATGTAGTTTTTAAATAATGTCTACTCTTTTTTTGTTACAAAATTAACTACCTACTTATTATTTTATCAATATATATTATGTTCAATATTTGAGGCTTTATTGACATTAAGTAGGGCAGTCGAGCTTATTTTGGCCAATGGTGTTTCGCAAATAATTTTTATTTCGTGACAATGTCAACAATGAGCAATCTCTCGTCTTGGCAATTCGGTTACAGGTAGGTAGGTATACCAACTGAGAACATTATTTTTAAAGCGATTTGACTGTTTTGAAATATATTTAGAATTTGATAATCATATTCTAGAATCTAGAAGCTCGCACTTTTGTTGATTCCTCTACAGCAGGGGTTGCAGGGGTTCACAAACTTTATCGTCAAAGGGAACAATTTTGATATAAAAAATATATTTTCTGTTTTTAAAAAAACATAAGGCAAAAAATGAAAAAAAAATCATTGTGTAAACTTACATTTTTAACTAAATATACATTATTATTACTCTTATTAATATACTAAAAAATAATTTTTATTTTTTTCACCATGTGATTTATGCGATTGTTTGTTTGAAACTAAATCCTGAAAACTAGGCTCAAAGTGTGTGGCGTGAATACGAAAAACAGATGCGATATGGTTGTCTGTTAATTTTGATCTTAACTTTGATTAAAATCCATTAATGCGCATCCTAAAAAATGTTTTTTTACAAATATAGGTACTTCCAAATAAAGAAGCCATTTGATGAGCATGTTTAACCATAATTGGATAAAGGACCTTCACCCTTTGTAGAATTCAATTGAATTTTTATCATGATAAGATGCTTTTGCTTCCATGCTCTCCTGCAAATCTATTGATTGTCGGGAACAGTACTTCGCACATCTGCATACACAAATATCAAAGTGTCTGACCATTCATACTTGCCAGACTTACTTCTCAATATTCGATATGGAGAATAAAAAAATAATACAGATTGAACATACTTAAATCTCGCGACAAAAAGTCACGCGGGACACACTTTGTGAACCCCTGCTCTACAGTCTTACCGCATAGTTTTTTTGTGGATTATATAACATTTTCAGGTCCCGGGGTCCTATTAATTTGGGGGACATGGGTTATCGCCTAACGCCCTAACCCAAGTCCCCCACTAACTAAAATAGGTCATTTTTATATTGTTATTCTGTAAAACGGAGTTCTAACAACTAGTTAATAATCGATTCATTTATTCGGTGCCCTGTTAAAGATTTGATGCCCTTATTGGAAGAAGCGATTAGCAGTGAAAATCTCGGTAAAATTATAAAATATGTAATAAATCGGGAATCATATTGCAAATAATCAGAATCTTATCATTCAGCGGTTCGAAACTAGGTATATTAAAATCCCTAAAAGGCGAGCTCGGTCGATGAGGTAACGAAAGACTAATGCATGAGAAAAGTGCAGAAAACAGGAAGAGGCGTTCGTTCATCCAGTAGATTGAGGGTTCTTAATGTTGATGACGTTTTGTTTTTAAGTCACTGTCCTTGTTCTAGCAGTAGCAGCATATTAGCAAAATAACACGTATAACTGGTATAAAAACGACGTTTAATGTTTAATAGGAACTTATATTTGATGCGCTCCAATAAGAAATGCAATTAAATTATGACGTATTAGTACTTACCTGAAGTTTATTGAAATTGAAATGAATAATCCTACATACGAGTGAGATTGATAAATGAAAACCTCGCTATTTTAAAATTAATATACGAATTAGCATGAGAAACTCGGCCGTGTGACCGATTGCGGGTTCTTTTTAATAAATTTAATGCTTGTCATATGCGCGGGTAAAATTTACATCATAACGATTTGTACAATATTAATGATATCAAAATTTTCATTAGTTTATTTTTTATTCCGCGCAATGCCCATTAGCGATTTTCGGTTTAAGTGAACCTGTTTTTACAAAAACCCGTTTTGTTGTTCCAGTAGTCTGTCGCAAAAATAAAGCTCTCCAATTTAAAGATAAAATATACTGATGATTAAAAATAATACAATTTTTTAGTGTATTTAACATATGATAATATATAAATCGAGGTATATATTCAGGGCTTATTCAACAAACTACGAGTACTCTAGTCGCGAAATTTCCTGATAACGCAAATGCATAAAATGCATGTGTCATGGTTTTAATATCACGATTTTCGTATAGTCAATCTAAACTAATCGGAGTTTCTTATCGTTATTTTCGTGATGGGACAAGTATTCATTAAAATATTTTCTTTTTTTAAGTTCAATTGCTCTTTTTTCAGTCATGTTTTTTTTTAATTTTTCATTTATCATGTCAGACGCATTTAGAACGTGGCAGGCAATTAACGTCCTGCCTCTGAGTTAGACGTACTGCGAGTTGGCAGACTGATTTGAAATAATTAACGATTATGACTTTTCATGTATGTAATTTTCCTGAAAAAACAATGATAATATTATGTACATAATATGTGTATCGGTAATCTAATTTATATTTGAATCGAGAAAGTAAATTGCCTACAATTATTTAGTTCAGTGGTATTACCAATATATATAGTATGTATAAATATCGTATACGTACTTACGTAATGTTTTTTTCCTCCGATAATTCCACGCAAAATTCTGATACCTATTAGGTTTGACATGGCCTTTACATTATTGGTTAACTAAACGAGAATTCATAAAAAAATAGTCATTATTCACGGAAATATTGTAACGATCGTGCTAAAGCTAAACGAATGTTTTAATTAACTATTTCTTTTATTCAACGAATAATTCACAATTTTAAAATTTAAAAATGTACCATTCTAATTATTGAACGGTGTTGATTGAATTTGAATTTGAACACACAATTGAATTGGTGTTTTACTTTTTTCAAAAAGATTTTTTCTATTGGTTAAAATATATTTTCGCAGAAGTGTTTTTCACAAATTATGTATGTTGAATAATGTTTTGTTTTAATAGATGTTTGGGTAAGCGAAAAACTTACAAATTTTACATTTATTATCAGTTGAATGTCGGGTAAATTTGAGGCTTCGGCGGAATAACTTTTATTACAATATGTAAAGCGAACACATAGCTAATGTCTAGGCATGTACGTTCTCTATTCGTTTTCACGTTCCTACGTGAAATTTTATTATTATCCGATTACATAAAATTTGCATCTCTTTGCAAAAGGCTGTTCAATAGCGTTCGCAACAGGTGGTTGGCGTACCTCAGTTTCAGTCAGTCAGCGCACATCGCTTGTAAGGCGGATGATGTCATTCCGTTTGCGCCGACGAAAATAACTCCTTTTTATTATGTCGGGGTCGTCGCCCGCTGAACCATCTCCGCGGAGCCTCCTCAAATGATAATTATCGAAATATACCAAAAACAGCGTTTCATGTGGCTCTTAATTTCGTATTATGCAATGATTTAAAATCTAGTCTCTATTTCGTCCTTATGAACAAATTATGCGCGATTTTATTACTTACTGGTTATTTAAAAAAGATATTCCAATAGAATATCTGCATTATAATAATATGACTCGTATCGTCGTCAGCTGGGTTCAAGGTCTCATTTACCGCCTTGCATGTCTCTCGGTCCTTGACCTTTCGCTGCCACGTATCGTTCGCCAATCTTGATCATTCGTCGATATATCTGGTTCTAGGGCTCACGTGATAGTCATTCATTGCATATTCGTGCATATTTGCCATGCTTTCCTTATTCGTTGACATATTATTTTACACTATAGTTCCCATAGCCTAGCTACTAGCAGCAGCAAAAAACGGGACGTCTTACTTTTTAAGCAACATCAAAATTCTCCACTTTTCAACAAATACTCTCGGATGAATTAAAAATGGTCAGTTGTTTTATTGAGTTGATAAAATCGGCGTTACTTGTTCAATTCAACATCATAAAACACCTAGTCATGTGCAGAATTTTACAATACATTTAAGCAGCAGAAAGAAAAATAATTTACAGGATAAAAAAAAATTGTTTTATATTATTTCGATAGGTAGTTAAAGAGTTTTGTAGCTTGTGTTGTATCATTTATCGATATTATAGAAATAAACATAAATATTGAACTATGCTCTTTTTAGGTTGTCCCACTTATTGCTCCTAAATCCTGATTTTTTTATTTCACATGGCAAAAATCCTGATTTGGTAAAATTATCTGGCAACGCTGCTAGCTAGTCACTTCGTACACATTAATATCATTGTCGCTTTTCCTCCGCGGATTTTTTAATATAACATTTTATGGACAAAAAATAGCTATATCATTTAAGCACACTGTGACACTAGGCGTTGATAGAGCTACTCGGCTATTATATTCGAATAAGGGCTTCGGTGCATTTAATTATTATATCAAAATATCCACGTGGACGGTTGGCTAGCCACACATATTGATTTATGCAGGAATTTGACAATAAAGTAAGTATTTCTAATTTTTATTATTTCCAAAGTAATGTTTTTATGATAAAATTAAATTAAAATAGGCATTTTTTTTGCTCCGGAAAGATGATGGAATAAATTTACACGGTTAGATTGGATGTATAAAACACGTTATCAACAGAGTGTCTTCCCGGGCGAAACAGTGATTGTAGAAGTTCGACACGTGTACAGAGCTCACGTGTTTTGCAAACCAGACTGAAGTGTTATTATTGTCACCTTTCACATCTCTTTCTGATGTATTATTATGTATCTACTCCAGGGGTTTACAAAGTGTGTCCTGCGGGCCAATTATGTCCCGCGTGACTTTTTTTGATGTTATTCTGTATTATTTTTCATTCTTCATATCGAATATTAAAAATTACATTAAAAATTAAATATCCTCTGGCAAGAATCAAATGGTTTCTTTATTTTGAAGTACCTATATTTTCTATCTATATAAGAAACATTTTCTACAATGAGCTAATTTATAAAAACAAACTTAAGATCAAAATTAACAGACAGCCATGTTTTGCGTCTTCACACCACAAATTTTGAGCCTAGATTTCAGGATTTAGTTTCAAACAAACAATTGCATAGATCACATGGTGAAAAAATTAAATAGTAGTTTTAAGTGTATTAATAAGACTAATTATAATGTATAGTTAGTTAAAAATATACGTTTACACAATTAAACAATTTTTATTTTTTTTCCCTTTTTAAAAACAGAAAATATTTACAAAAAAGGCAGCCTTACAAATATTTTTGATTTAAAAATTGACCCTTTGACGAAAAAGTTTGTAAATCTCTCATCTAATCTATACTACAGATTTGGAGGTACGATTAGGTGTCGTAATTATGCAGTCTCATATTAACTGATTTCACCGATATTGCAGACTATAAACACACGTAAATATTATATAATCGAATTATACCACTGGTGGTTTGAATATATACTCGTACACAAGTACAATGTTCATTTGATAAAGTTCTCCTAAAGCTAAAGTTCGCTTAATTTCCTTCACGTATTTCATACTGACTGGTATTTATTTATCAATGGCTTTATACCTCAATCTGCATATTTTATGACTTAAATAGAATATGTAGCCGCCGATATAAATTGGTGTAATCAAATGAAACTAAATAGCCACGTAATTGAATTAAGTTATTGTAAAATCGCTCTAAATAACACCCATAACAAACGGCGTGTAAACTCTAACCACAATGTTTTCGGTTATTATCACAACACCGATATTGGAAAACCGCTACATACTAAATTTGTAATTATATAATATTTAGATTTGATTTTCAATTTCACTTAATTTTATTGCGGTGTGAAATGTTGTAAATTTGCGTAGGTACGAAAGTGAGTAATATAATAGCAAACTGTTGTTATTAGTGTGCAACTATTTACATATAAAATATAACCGATGTGATTGAACTTGCTAAGGTATATATTATATATATTTTTTTTCTTTTTAAATTTTCACTTATATTTTCTAAATGTTATGAAATCACAACGCGAATGATTACAGCTGACGACTGACTCCCAGCGATCGCAAGTTTTTCAGTATTTATCAGGTTGTCAAGCCGCTGAAGTCGTTGCTAGTTGATCAACTATACCTACGTGTTACGTGGCCGGCCCATCGCATACTGTGAATTTCGATCGTAGTTCTAATTACTACTAGTACTCTAGTTTGGAAGAAAATGATGATTGTTTCATATTGAAATAAATGTTAATTGATATGAACGAAATATGCTATCGAAAATCTGGATAAAAACTACCGATGGAACTCACACATATGGCTACTTTAGGACGTCACCGTAGTCCACTTTCGTTATTTGGTTTTACGTATATGTCCTAAATAGCATTTGACGAAATTGCATATGAAGTGATGTGTTGGGAATTGGGATAATATAATTTTACATTTTGATTTGAAATCGGCGTCTCGATAAATGTTATCACTGGTTAGATTCATAAACAACTATTATCTCCCCTTATTTCTGCAGTCAACTGTTATATCCGTTATCGCCGATCATTTCCCTGGCTATATTTTTCCCGTATCGCTGCTCAATGTGGGGCTTAGTGTGCTGAGCTTAAACTAGCCTCTGAAATTCTTGACTATTATCTACCCATTACTTGCTTTCTTCTCTCCAGCATCGTTAGTAAACAACGAGCACTAGTTCGAGTGTCTGTGACGCGGTAGTGCCAGTGTACACACAAGATTAGAGGTAGATATCGGTTCTCAAGACTAAAAGTTAGATCCCTTGGATTTTAGTCAGGTACTACGATTCATGGCAGTAAAAGAGTGAAATAGGTTAGACAACCTGAATTTCGTCCTGGCACAATATTGCGGCGATCACTATACTACTTTTAAGATGGTCATACTCGTGCGGACGCCAAGTTAAATTGATAAAATTAATGATCACTATGACATTAAAAAAACTGGTAATCATTTTGTAATAATTATTTTATACTAATTTTTGTTTCACAACATAAACGTTTTAAAATAATATGTATTTATGAATTGTCGTAGACGTATCCTTTATATTTTTTATTGAAAAATAATACATTTTTGGATTAGGGAAAAAAAATCACTTACCTAGTAAATGTTTACTTTATGACATATTATGTATGTTGGTACCTACCTAACAAGTACATATTAATTACGGTATGCACTAATTATGCAAGGAACTATCCATGCACGACTCCATTATATTGCCTTCGTCACTTGTGTGTTGGATTTCGCAAGTTCTCTCTCAAATTGCGTTAGGAAGCTTTCCATGGAAGACGGATGTAGCCGCATGAAGTGGGCGTCTCCTCTCGGCTTTTCCGCTCCGCGACCCCTTAGCGCCTCACACCCTTTAGCGCCACTACTCCCTACAGTGGCCCTCATTTGGTCGTTCACCTTGGCAACGTAGTTACCTCTTGCATCACCTTTATCATTCTATCTATCCAGGAATTTTATTTTTCTGTCGTTGAGCTTCGCTAGGAAATTTTGTGTTCGTTGACCTTATTTCCAGTTAATTATTTGATACGAGGGTGGGTCAATAAGTCCTTAGAAAAGCCGACAGGTGGCGCGACTAGTACTGCAAGCGGTTTGTTTTCATGCAGCGGCACTACCGATTCAGTATGCTGCGAAGTTTCAATCAGATTGGTCGGGTTGTTGTGTGTTTCTCGTACATTTAAAAAAAAAATTTGCTTGTGGAAAATGGAAAAATGGAAAATGGAGAAAATTGAGTTTAGAGTTGTTATTAAACATTTTAATATAAAAGGGTTAACAGCAAAGGAAATAAAAAATGAGTTGGATTTAGTTCACGGCATATCTGCTCCTTCACTTGCAACTATTTATAACTGGTTAAATGAATTTAAACGTGGTCGTACATCAACAAAGGATGAACCACGCTCAGGACGTCCTGTAGAGGTGACTACACCAGAAATGATCAATAAAATCCACGATATGGTGTTAAGTGACCGAAGATTAAAGTTGAGTGAGATAATTGAGGTTACAGGGATCTCAAAAGGTAGCGTCATTTCTATTTTACATGACAAATTGGGCATGAAAAATATTTCTGCAAGATGGGTGCCGCGTTTGCTCACAGTCGACAATAAACGCAGTAGGGTGGTGGCCTCTAAAGCCCTGTTGTCGCTCATGCAACGCAATCCGGATGAATTTTTTCGTCGCTTTGTGACTGTAGATGAAACATGGATACACCACTATACTCCCGAGACGAAAGAACAGTCAAAGCAGTGGATTGCGAAGACAAACCATGTCCAAAGAAGGCGAAAACCGTAAAATCAGCTGGTAAGGTTATGGCTACTGTATTTTGGGATGCACGTGAAATTATTTTCGTTGACTATTTGGAAAAAGGAAAAACAATAACAGGGGATTATTATGCATCTTTATTGGACCAGCTAAAAAACGAAATTGAAGTAAAACGGCCTCATTTAAACAGGAAAAAAATCCTCTTTCATCAGGACAATGCCCGTGTTCACACATGTTTACGATCAATGGCTAAAATTGAAGAATTGAAGTTCGAATTGGTCGACCACCCACCGTATTCGCCAGATTTAGCCCCCAGTGACTTTTTCCTTTTCCCAAACTTAAAAAAATGGCTAAGTGGACAACGTTTTTTTTTCAAATGAAGAAGTCATCGATCGGACAAATGCTTATTTTGAGGACCTTCCGAAAACTTATTTTTCTGACGGTTTAAAAAAAAATGAGAAACGTCTAACCAAGTGTATTGAGCTCCAAGGAAATTATGTTGAGAAATAAAAAAAAATACAAAAATGTTTTAATGCTTTTTTCTAAGGAATTATTGACCCACCCTCGTATAATAGTGAGTTTTTACTATCTGTGAAATGACTATCAGGCTTTTATCTTCTTCTTATCTTACCATCCCTAAAGTGCCGGCTAGATGCTCATGCTTTACCACAAGCTTACCCGCGCAAACCGGTTGTATTGGAAAGCCCGTGTGTATGGACGGGAAAACTGTAGCTCGCGCACACCGAAAAGCGCTGTAAAAGTATTTTTACAAACCATACAGCGCAGGCAAGTCGCTGCCGTCTTCACGGAGGTCGGCCACCATCAGACCGATCATTGCTCTATCATCAGCTGATACCCAGAACAGGAGCGTCTCATTTAAAAAAATAAGTGTAATCTATTTTGTATGTCGTCATTGGTGTATTCATTGAATACATTCATTCATCAGCAGTGAATGACCCATTGTTAATTTCCCTCCAAAATTCACTCTTCGGCATTGCCGGGTAGAGGAAGGACAGATTCTTCTGGAATTGCGGCCACGACTAAATACTAAATGAGTCGCCTGCACTGCCACAAGAATCTGACACCATTCTACCTACCTAACTACCAACAAAAAGAATAAATTTAATATAACAATAATTATTTTGTTTCTGCAATCCGAATATTCTCTGTTGGCAGAAAGAAATATATATTTTTTATAGATTTCTTCAAAACCCACAGAGTTCGTAATACTCTCGTACATCATGCTATTATCCATTCATCTTGCGTGATAATAATAATAAAATTGCTTGTAATATTTACTGTCACGTTTTCGGCTTTCTATATTATCACCATTAAACTTTTAATGGCTGGATTAGGTCATGGATTTCAAAGCATTTACGTTACATAATCTAACTCTACAGAACAACTTATAGGTAGATGTATCCTTGGCTCAGTAATCCACGATCAACTTGTAAATTTTTATAACTTTATCTAATCTGTCTGGATTACTGTTTGTATATCCATGTTTATTTTAGTTGAGTACTTTTTTCGAAGTATTAATTTTGTTATATTTTGTCATGCGCTCGTGTACAAGGCGTTGGTAGTTTTATATTATGAGTTTGCGTATTTTATTATATGCATTCAACATTCAATACTTCAATGTTTGTAACTATAAATTATTGGTGGAAAACCCTTACTCTGAGAAGGCAAAACCGGTAGGTACCTACTATTCATGTAATTGTATGAATTAAGAACATTATTTTGGTGTCGGTGTCGAGGTAAATTCTTGATAAGTTAAAAAAAACTACCTGCAGGGTTATTCCAACTAGTTAACACGATAACACCTTTCTGTTATTTTCCTTGAACTGAAATAACACGAATGTTGCTCGGGTCAATCCTGAATACATGGCGGTTATCTCAATCGCAGTCATTTAAAAAAAAATATTATGTCCCTTTGTCACGTATTGTTTAACTTATAAAAAAAATGGTATTCTGCATGCACGTTTGTAATGTATTATTATATATTGCACAGATGTAGGTACATTGCCTTTAACATATTTCGCCAAATCAATGAGTTTTCACAGCTAGCGAGCGTAATTCTATATAATGGTGAAATTGTCCTCAATATTGCATTAATTAAGTTGGTGGTAGCGACGCTGGCCGCATTAAAACCGTTAATCCTGACAATTTATATCCCGGGATAATTAACTCTTAGAATACGATATAGCATATTTATCAATTTCGACCAAAATCTTTATTATTCTTGCATGTGAATATCGTATTCGATTTATTGAAGTTGCGAAGATTACGCTTTCCTCCTGCATTCCGATGCACGTTTTATCGCGAGTCTTCACTCAACAACAATATTAATAATATATTTCGCAATTCGCCTAAGTAAAACACTGAGTATTATGCGAATCTGCTCTGATTATCGTAATTTAATCTCCTGTCAGCATAATACTGCGATATTATACAACTTTCACGTACAGTCATTCGCAATCGTAGTTAGGTAATTCGGCAGGTAATCTTTAATTATTTATGTATGTACCTACTCGCTTACGTGTATTTCGGGTATGGTCCAAGTATTTAGATTAGTCTGCTTTCTGCCGGGAGCGGTGCGGAAATGGACACGGCGTTTTGCATATGTAAATCTCGTAGAGCCCCAGTCTACTTGACTCAAATAATTATTATTATAACATATACCTATTTGGCGTTGTGTGAGTCAAATATTAATTACGATCTATAGCAGGCATGTCCAACGCGTCGGTCGCGAGATGGATTTTGGTCGGTCGTACAATAGGCCCATCAATTCAAGAACTATCGTTTCCAAATTAATTATGAGAAAGCCCACGTGACCTCATCGAATCGCTTGATTCGTGTTGCTCCACTCAACCATCATCCATCCACCCTGCTTTAAACTGATGCGCAGTCAGTCCCCCCAACCGTCGCGCAGTGGGCTCTTTGCACGATGAGCGCGAAAATTTATAATTTTCACGACGAATAGAAGAATGAGCATTTTTTTGTGACGATAGTGTTTAATTTTTATTGCCTCAGTGTCATCAGCCAAATATAATAAGTTTGTTCAAGTTAATGAATGTCAGTGGAAGAGTGTAGTAGATCAATTGCCAGTTTTGATACTGGATAGTAGTTCATACCCTACCTGAAGTTGGACATGCTTGCTTTACCTATGGAGTTTTCTTGTTTATTGCAAAATATATACGATCGACTATGTGGAATTAATCAATATTATGCGTGAAATCGAATGTAGACACGGTGATGCACGTCTTTCCACGAAGTTAGTATGTGTCAATTGTTAGTGTTTATTTTCAAGACCAAAACCCCCACATAGGTTTAAATATTTCTGAATATTAAGAATGTCTTGGTTTAGAGTCAGATATATTGATATTCGCTATAATGGGTTTAAAATGTTAATTTTTAATAGTTGTATCGGATCAATAGATAAACAAACGCATGGATTTTTTTGTATAAAGATTGTGTCAGAACAACTATTGTTTCGGAGAAAACGTGTAAATGAACTGAAATATGAGAGGGTTGGAAATGCGTTTTTTATTAAATAACTTTCAATATTAAAAATGTGGTATGAATCTCAATCTAGAGCAGTGGCCCTCACGTCAAATTTAACTGTGGCCGCACATCTTCAGTTCTATGGAAACGTCTGGTAGTCGCACCAAATTTCACTTTTCTTGTGATTGAAAAAATTAAAGCTAAAGTTTATTTACTTAAGAAATGTATCAATTTATTTATAGATAAGTCCATTTAATAAAAGACGTTTGAACATTTTAGTACAATCTATTTACATATAATAATAAATAATACAAATGGAAATTCCTCAATACATATTCTGTCAACTGGCTTTGATATTTATTTATTATGAAGTGCATTACACTGAATGATCTTTCACATTAGGTATACGGTACAGTAGGAAAAATCGACAATATTAATAAATCAAGTGTTGCTAATTCTTTGAATTGACTTAATTCTTGGTCAACGTATAACTTGGACCAAACTTTTTCAACAATGGTATTATTAAATGGTTTTTAGGTACTTTATCATGAGTCATGAATCATTTCCAATAACGCATATTTAACGTTAGCCCAGTTAATTAAATTAAATACTTAAAATGATGTTGGTGGCCGCAGCAAAATCATCTGGTGACCGCGCATGAGAACCACTGATCTAGAGTCTTCATCTCGTCAATTTCAGGTAGGTAGTTAACTATAAAGTAAGGAAAGATGAGTTGGTTTTGGGTGGCTAATTTTTCTACATTAAGCATGAAGGTTGTAATAATTTATTTCTTTGATAAATATAAATTAATAATGTAAAACGTAGTCCTATTCATTCGACTATGCTGGGTTATTTATGTATCCTTGTACGTTGAACTGAATAATATTTTTTGTCCATTTTTACGTTTTTTTCCGCATAGTTAGGACATTATTTACCACAATGTGGGTGGGGAAGTAAACGTATTTTTTACGAAGATTGGGAGGACGATAATTTATTTACACGGGCGGCCATTTACAACTTTAAGACATTCACGAAATGGCAGGATTAAGTACAAAAAAGAAGTAACATTATTAAAACATAAAGTGGCAATAGTTACTTAAGTCCTTAATAGTACCTATATAAAATAATCCGTTTTTAAAAGAATCAAATTTATACACTCATGCATCCATTTCGTTAAATAAACCCTATCTTTAGAATTTACCAAGCAACATCCACCTGACCTCACTATCACACAAATCAAATGTTATCAATAGCCTGAATCTATCCACTGCTGGATGAAACTCTCCAAAGTAATTCCATTCTTCTCTGTTTGGTGTGTTGCCACGTAATTCCGCTGAACTTGACTATTTTGTTGGCC
Source organism: Rhyacophila brunnea (assembly GCF_057557595.1). Classification (NCBI taxonomy): domain Eukaryota; kingdom Metazoa; phylum Arthropoda; class Insecta; order Trichoptera; family Rhyacophilidae; genus Rhyacophila; species Rhyacophila brunnea. Next base: position 6,948,383 of record NW_028232904.1, on the reverse strand, counting down.
CAGCTGCCTCTATGTCTACTTTTCGAAGGTTGCATATCATCTACCCACTACTGCATGATTATATTTGTGTTTTCGTGTCATGTACCTATTGTATCAATTTTCATTTTCAGTTTTAGCGAGATCTTAATTTTGTTACCTTGTTTATTTCCTTATCTAATCGTTACATGTTTGTATTTTCGCGTTATGCTCAGGATGCATCTTTGCATACTACTTACACTTACGTATTACAACATGTAAATTTATTATAGCGATATCTAAATTCTACTTCTACTTAGTTTGCACACATATTATATTGCTCCTGCCAATTGGCGTGATGTAACGAATCCTGCTCAATTACAATGACTGGGTGGGAAAGAGGAAAGCATTATGTACCTATGTGCAGCCAAGGAAGTTGAGCTTTAGCGCCTTCGGAATAATACGGAATAATGGTCTAATATTTCAAGATGAAAACTTACATTTTTTTCAGCAACTTCTTAGGTAGTTATTTGAGACTACTGATTTTACGGTGTATGGTAGCACATACTGACCTAATATTTAACTTGAAACTAAAGTAAAATGCGAAATGCGAGACACTTGTCGTAAAGCAAACGTCGAATGGATACAACCAAATATGATACTTTGGGAGAATATATGAATTTAAGGTAACTACAGATTTACGTATATTTCTATGCCTCCGACCCCCGCTAAAGCCAGTAACATTTGATAGTATGGAAAGAACTATAAAATTGCAGTCAAGACAAGGTTCTAGAATAGTTGTCAAATGTTCAGAGATTTTTTTAAAACCTTGTCAAATAAAATATAAAAAAGTTTGCATCAAAACATTGAGTAATGTGAACAGTACATAATAATTAATAATGTTTATATTATAAGTACTCATTTTATCGTTAAGACGTTTTTGGTCGCGATGTTTTTTTATATGTCATCATATTGACGTTTAACAACGTTTTGGTTAGATTTTGTTTTAATTATTCAGTGTCCTCAAAAACATAATTTGACTCTTAACTTAGATGCATTTAAATTCGTTAAATTTGGCCATCATTTTGCTGGGGTGATAAATTTCCTGAACGTTGACAAATGGGTGTGGATATAATATATGGAAACTGATGCTGTCCTCAAAAAAAGTGCAGTTTGTTTTATTATATTTAGTGGAATGTCATAATGATCAACACTTAACGGCTCTCGTGCTGCAGTGCGTAAGGCATCGATTCCCGGTCAGGACACAATGATTGGGTTTTTTTTCTCAAAGCCTGGGTGTTTATAATTGTTCAAAATTACTAACAACCACCTTGTACGAAAAAGCAAGGACATGGTTATTAATAATTCTAAAAAAAAGATCCAACACTTCTTCTTTCTTAGTATCCGTAGTAATGCGTGTCTGAAGACTAAATGATTTCAGGTGTACATAAGTAAGACAGAAAAAGTGCCCACCACCACCCGTCATATATGCACAACCGTGGATATGCACGGCCGCTTTCTATGACGCTTTAAACGTGTCTGAAAGAAGTGATTTTAAGTGCTCATTCCGTCCCGAGACGGAGCCGCACGGGACTGATGCTGCAACCATGCACCGTAGTGCTGAAAGAAGAAAGTTAAGAAAGAAAATGTTTGTTTTTGGACTGGCTCTGCTGTCCGCTGACGTTAAGCGCTTTGTGTACCCGCATACTGAGTGTCACGAATTGAAATGGATGAGTCTACAGAAGAGTCGGGACTATCCCGCTCCCCATACGACGCTGCAAATTTCTCAAATGCCGCAAAGTTGGCCTCGGTTGCTACCAGATCTCCATGACCAATTGGGCCCGTGTGAGGACGGACCCTGGCAAACAGCTCCGCTCGTTCGAATTCCATAAGCGGGCAATCCCAGAGGATGTGTTCAACATCTTGGTGGTCATGCCCGCAGGTACAACCCGGCCCATCTACTATCAAGCCAAACTCGTGGAGTCTGGCGGCGAAGTTGCCATGGCCGGTGAGGAACTGGCTAATCCAGTGCGAAGGTTGGAGTCTTCTAGTTTGGTGCCTGCAGAATACGTCTGGAAAAAAACGGTAAGTGTGCCGCCCCTTGGGGGAGGCGGTCCACCTCGCCTGCCATGCCGCAAATGCGGTCTTGTACACAATGTCACTTACAGTCTTCCTGTAAGGAACGTCCTCGGATCTCTGCGGTGGTGTCAGATGGACACCGGCGAGTATTGTGCTGATCCCCCTCAAGAGGAGGGTGATCGATCCTCTGACTTGGACGTGCAGATCGAGGGGTAGCACCCCCGCGAGTACGGCAAGCGCGTCAGTAGAAGTTGTGCGGTAGGCTTTGGTAAGCGAGATCAGCGCAAGTCGCTGCCCGCTTAATAGTGCGCGTCTCACGAGAGTTAAGGAGTTTACTCGAGAATGCCAAATGCTGGAGGCGTAACCGGCAATTCCCATGAAAATTGCGCCGTATGCAACCTTAAGGGCTCTAGGCTTAAGTCCCCAATTGCTGCCCGCCATTCGGGCCATTCTCTGATAGGCCGAATTGGCCTTAGAGACGGCCGTCTTGGCGTGGTGAACGAAAGACAGCTTGTCATCAAGAATTACTCCCAGATACGTAACCCTTTCGGAGAAACGCACTGAGGTCTGGCCAAAACGAACCGTGGGCGGCCGTCGAGTTATGTTGACCCGAGAACTACCCCTGAGGAGGACAGCTTCCGTTTTGCTCGGGGCAAAGGTCAGCTTGTTCAGCAACCCCCAATTAAGGATTCTGCCCAAGGCGTCCGTGGCTGCACGCTCAAGTGCCGGTCGGCTGGTCGCCCCAACAAGCAGGAGCAAGTCGTCGGCGTACGCAACGAGCGTGCAGCCCGGAGGCAGTGGCAGGGACAGAACGTCGTCAAACAGAATGTTCCACAGAAGGGGTCCCAGGACGGAGCCCTGAGGACACCCCATGGTGGTCCTCCTGTGAATCAGGCTGGGGCCGGAGTCGTAGGTTATCTCCCTATTGCTGAAGTAGCTTTGAACTAAGGCAAAGAGGTCCCCGGGGATCTGTTTCAGCCTAAGCTTTGCCAGAACCAAGGGCCACCACGCAGTATCAAACGCGCCCGCTATGTCGAGAAAAATCCCGGCAACGAGGTCCTTGCCAGAGCTCTCCACAGAATCGATCACAAAGCGAATCGCATCCTCGGTGGACTTTCCGGGTCTAAACCCAAATTGTCTTTGCGAGATTGGACAGTTTTCCGACAGGTGGGACTCAATCCTGCTGTTTATCAATCTTTCCAATATCTTCCCGAAGACGGGAAGGAGCGTAATCGGTCTATACGCTTTCGGGTCACAAGGAGGGCGACTGCCGGCTTTGGGGATCACCGTGAGATGACCCTTTTTCCAGCAGTCGGGGAATATGCCACTACTCATGCATTCTTTGTAGAGTTGCGTGATCTCGTGTGAGGCAAGAGACCACGCCCTTCTCGCTAGCGCGTTATCTATGCAGTCAAGCCCCGGGGCTTTGCCAATCGGGAGGCTGGCAAACAGGATCCCTAGCTCGGACATGGTAGTGGCTGCGGATCGCGGAGTGTTTAAGGGGAGCAGCGCATAGACGCGAAGCTGCTGAAATCGGTCGTTGTCAATGTCGAGCGACTCGTTGTCCTGCGGGATAAGAGCATCCAACAGGACTGTGGCGGACTCTTCAGAGCTATTGGTGAACGATCCGTCGGGGCGCCGTACCGCCGACATGACTTTTCCGGGCCGTAGGCCAAGCTTCATCACGCGGAAGGGGGGGCCCCACGGATCATTGCCACCCATTTCAGTGACGAACTCTCTCCAGTGCACCTTCTTAGCCTTACTGATTGCCTTTTTGAACTTGAGTCTAGTGGTCCTGTAGGTGACCGCAAGCGGATGGTCCGCGTGCAGCGGCCCCTCCAGCGATCTTCGCGCTGCTTGTAAGGCCCTTCTGGCCCTCCTCATCGTGTCTCTCAGTCTTGTCAGTCTCGGCTTCCACCAGGGTGCGAGGTTCGGCGGTCTCGGGGTCGTCCTTCCGATAGTGCCCTCCGCTTTTTCAATAATGAGATTCGTGAGGTCCTCAGCCGCAGCGTGCATGTCCTTTGGCGGAGGGCGCGAGGCCATCCTGTCCAGACCCTCAGCAAACTCGCGGTCAAAACGTACCCAGTCGGTTCCCTTGGTCCTGAAACGCCTCGGCAGTGACTCGCTCACAAGTGGAGCGAGAGACGCGTGGCCCCTCTCGGTCCTGTAGGCGAACGTGATCAGACGGTGGTCGCTTGCTGACGCTTCCAAATGGACAGTCCAGTTCACGACGCGTCCGGCAGAACCATTGGATATCAAAGTGACATCAATGTGAGATTCCCCATTGTTGGTAGAGAATGTGGCTGGACCATTAGAGTTATTCAGCACCGTCAGGTCGTGAGTTGCCACGAGTTCCTCGAGGGGCGCCGGATTGTCCCGGCCAGACCGCGGCCCCCGGGGGGCCCACAGCCATGATTGAACGTTGACGTCCGCTCCCACTATAATCTGTTTGCCGCGGCATGCAACCAGAATTTTATCGAGCTGCTCGACGCATTTCAGGATGTTTACGCTGAATTTAAAGTAAGAAGAGACCACCACAATGGAGTTCCCCGATCGGTCGGAGACCTCCGCTACGGCAAAGAGTTCGCTCGACAAGTGGGCTAGGTGTAGCACCACTAGGGTAGGATTCGCAACGAAGATGCAGGCCATGGACCCCAGGCCGTGGTGCATTACCCGACCCCCACTGAAACCCAGGTTGGGGCCGTAGGAGTAAGGCTCCTGCACTAGGACCAAATCGATGTCCATTTCCCGAACCGTCTTGATCAGCTCCGCCGTTATAGCCTTCCCTTTGCCCGCATTTAACTGACCGAACCGAATCATTGAATCGAATAATCCGTTCGGTTCCGCTCCTGTGCCATTGCGTACTTGCGCGCTGGGCAATCAGGGTCGATCGCTGCATGTTGATGCGGCTTCTTGTGCCTGGCGCAGGCCGGGCACTTTCCGGGGGCCTTAATATTAGGGCATTCAGCCCTATCGTGTCCTTCCTCGGTGCAATGGCCGCATGTGGCGCTTCTCGCCGAACAATTCTTTGCCATGTGGCCGTATAAGTGACACCTTGTGCACTTGACGACGCCACAAAAGTCTTTGGTTGGGAAGGATTCCCATCCCATATATATGCGCCCGTCATTGATGAGCGCTTCCCTCACCTTTGCCGGGACTGATATCACCATGTGACATTTTCCGATTCTGGGGCCTGCCCTGTGGCTCAGTTTAACATGGCGGTATGCCTCCGAGGGGAGACCCGTGACCTCTTGAGTGTTGGCCTTAATGGCTTCCTTAAGGTCGTCCTCCGTCGTCTTGACCGGCACGTTGAATACAATTATCCGCGGGAGCCTTTTTCCTGCGATTTCAGCCCGGAGACCGGCCTCCTTTAGACCAGGAGCGGCGGCCAGTCGTTTGGCCTCTTCCTCGGTTCTGGGGTGAATGATTACCCCACCTCCACGTACCATTCTCAAGCCCGTTATTTGGACTTTTAGTTCCGCGGGCACGATGGCTTTCTTGACGACTTCTTTAGTGGCCGGAGACTCCATTCCTTCTTGTGTAGGAAAAAAGAACACGCCGGGCCTTGCGGCGGTTGTTGGTGGCACAATTGGCCATTCCGGAGAAGTCTGTCTGACCGGCTTGGCGCCTTTTCGAGTGACGTCGCTCCAAGAATACTTGGTTCCTTCACTGACTGCGTCACCAGTGGCAGCGGCAACCGCGTTTATGTAGGAGGCACGATCTTCCAGTATGGCTTTGCTGGATTCAAGCTTGATTGCGAGAGACCAAGTCTCCGCGACGACTGCCTCCAGTTCCATTGTTATCGCCTTAATTGTCGATGCGGGGATATTTCCGTCGCCGGTGAGTAATTCTTTCACTCTTTGGATTGCTTGAGCAACCTTAGTAGCCCCGTTTTGTGAGTCCGTAACATCCGAGTCGGCTATCCTATCCCCGGGAGGGGCAACGCTCTTTGGATTCTTGGCGTTTGGCCTCGGGGTTTCCTCGGAGTCCTGTGGTATTTCCTCAGCCAGGGAACGTCTTTCCTTCCTGACCTTTTTGACCTTCTTGTTGGCCTTGGTGGCTGCCGCCTCTTCCTTCTCTTTTCTTTCTGTGGCCGCTTGGCGTTCGGATGCTTTGGCTTTCACGGCAGCTTCCGCTAGGATTTTTTCCGCTTTCAGATCCGCAGCCTTTCGAGCAAGGATTTTCGCCTTTGTGGCAGCCTCCGCCCTAGTTCTCACCGTTTCCTTTTCGGATTTGGTGGTGTCAAGCACTGCATCTGTGTCAGAGTCCTCGGAGGAGGGGTCGGATTGCGTATTGTACCAGTCCTCGGGAACTATTGGCTTATCCCCTCCCGGGGGCGGATCGACTGCAGGTTTTCCCATGCCGTTGCTTTTCTTGTGGAGTTGCTGTGGAGAAGCTTATTATATAATATATATATATAAGATTAGTGGCATAAGTAAATGACTAAAGTAAAAGAAAAAGTAAAAAAAAAAAAATTTTTTAAAATTAAAAAAAAAATTATATATTTTTCAAATTATTGAAAAAAAATATTTAAAGAAAAAAAAAAAATGTTATTTAAAAAAAATATTAAAAAACCATTTAAAAAATCCTTTTTTAGAATTATAAAAAAAAAATAAAAAATATTTCTAAAAAATATATATAAAATATATATTCTTTATTAAAGAAACTAGGTAAATGATAATATTCAATTCAATAAAATAATCTAAATTAAATTTAAACTTAAAATATATATGCAAGTAATATTATTAATAAAAAAGTCCCTCGAAGTTTTCGATTTGCTCCAGTAGTTTCGAGAAACTTCTAGAAGGATTTGCAGTTAAGTGTAATTGCTATGCGGATTTCGAAATTCGATTCTTCCAGATCATTCGAGAAAGTTCTGGAAATCGTTCAAATCAAAACATGAATAATTTGCACGTGTTCGGGGAATGGTACAATACAAATTATGGTTTTTTGGAGCTAGAATCGGTTGGTCTGAACCGAATTTCTTCGGACAAACACCAAAACGTTGAGGGCACATACGCCTGTATCCCACAAACAATTTATCACTATAGCCCAAAGGGGGCCTTCACAATGTCACAAATAGCACAAAAAAGACAAAAAAAAATGGTTTTTCACTCGATTCACGAAGAACCTTGAGATTTTCCCAAAACTTTCCGACGACTTCGAATGCAAGGGGGCTCCCGTCGACGCCTGGGAGCAAAAACTGACTTTTCTGAAACACTTTCTCGCGACACTTTATCAAAAAACTAACATTCAAAAAGATTTTCCGGCTTTACGGCTTTCCGGAGGAATCTCTCGGAAAAGTTTTGTATCACCAGGTTGACATTCATGAGCCAAAACAGAGAAACCTTTTTTTTTTCAAAATCGGATGACTTTTCGATTTTTAAAGCACAAAAGACCCGGGAGCTACACGATGTACGTCTTACTCGAGAGTTTGTGGCAAAGCCAGTCACATAAGTAAGACACTCATAATATGTAATAGCTTCTCTTATTAACACGTTGATCGCCATGGGGGTCACCGGTGACCGGCATTGGATTACGTTCAGGGGGCCATGGGGGTCACCGGTGACCGGCAAAGAAGACCTGAGTAGAGTTGTTCTACAGCGCCGGCGGGCACGCGCGCTGTGCATTTTTCGATACGCCGTGACCGGCATGGCCCTTCTGTATATTACTGCCACTTGGCCTGAAAATATGTCTTCCCAGTCACAAAATATAGGCTCACTAATGTAAAGAATGTACATAATGAAAAAAAAAGTTTTCCTTTTAAATTTTAAATGTGTTTTTGTTGATATAAAAATTAAAATTAAATAGATTATAAAAATGTAAGTTATAAAAAATATGTAAACAATAAAAAAATAGAATAAAAAAAATGATTATAAGGTATGTATACGTATATTTCCAGTTTATGTGTATCCAGGTATTATACTACCCAATTTGAAAACTTTTATTCCGTATTTGTGCCTTTTCTGTTTATTATACTATCTAAATCTAAATATAATTCGACCGCGAAATGGCACCATGCTCTCGTCAACACATATGGACAGGTGACCGGCGAAGTGGCCGGCCCGGCGCAATAGAATAAATTAACTTGTTGGCGCCGCGACGGACACATGTGGCCGGCACATCATAAAAACCAATATTTACGTAAAAAAATCATCAAAATGAAAAAAAACATTATATTCTTTCATTACCTATCAAATAATACCTTAGAGACAAATAATCATTTTTTAACTATTTTATGTAAAACTAGTTGGCGATCAATGTGTTAAACGCGGCTCATACCGGCTCACGTAATAGGTGAAAGAGTACTAATTTTATTCGCCCGCATGTACTAACGCTACCAGGGTCACGTCGGGCGGTGGGTATCGAACCATTTCTCCTCTGGTCGAGGCACGGCCGCCCTTGGCCCACTAGGCCGCCTTCGCATCACAGTCTCATTATCGCCGACTTAAGATGTCTTCAGCATATTGATCATATGAATAACAACTGATATCGACTGATCGTATTCTCAGTGGGCACGCACACAAGAGGGAGGTTTTCGGATCTAGACACCCCAGTGGTCTATTCACTCTATTCTATACACAGAGCGGCTATCGACGGTAGTTTATCATATTTATTTATTGCGACGGTTAATTGTTCAGTATGTGTTAAACATCTAGTGGTTGTCGTATACGGTGAGCATAAAAGTTTTTGCGACGAGTGTCCCAAAAACAAATTCGCTAAGGTCTCTTAGTCTTATAGAAATACTACGTAATATTATGTAGTAGTATACTGGGGAATTTAAGCCAATTGAAAGAATCTACATTTTTTTTTTCATTTGGGACGAATCGTCCTACGATTGTTCCGAACATAACTCTGTTGGCCCTGTCCATTGGGTTCTTGCACTGAATCAAATACGTATTGCAAAAAAACAACTTGCGTTTTGTACGACTTCGTATTTATACAAAGATGGCCACCTCTACGAACTAGACTCTAGAACTAGTTTACTTAATCTAAAATTGTCCCGTTTTCTCTGTTTGACTGTTTGGTACTAGTTCCCAGATAGGGAAGCATGTGAAAGGATAGATAATAATATAATTATGTCGGGAGATTTCGAGTAATTAGAATAACCTCCAAAGTATTTCGGCTGAGACCACGTTTTCTTGGCGATGCTTTGGCAACTTGACTGTTACTTATCAGCCTGCCTAAAATTCTTTTTATCTGCTGCAACGTGCCACGGATTGTTTATGCAATCTAAACTTTTGTTTGCTAGTGTGTGTTTTTTATTGAAATAGATTACATTTTTTAGATAAACCTCTTGTTTGCACTATTTTTCGAACGTTTTTCTCTATTTCTGCAATCGAGCGTTAAATTTTCAAGGCTTTTGGAAGCGTAATCTAATAGACGAAATTTGCAAACATACTGTTATTACTTATTAGTTATAATGCGGTGAGAGGTGCGGAATACGCAATATCCGGCCATGCCTTAAGGATGGAAGATATCCAACAATTTAAATAGTTCCCAAAGACAAATGGAAGTTGATTCGAACAGTTGTAATCAACGGTTACAAATTCGAACAGATCTTTCGGAACTCCCATTGTTCCTATATATTGCGCAGGTGTTAAAAAGGTAAAATAAATGTCTGCTTTCCGTGTTCACGTGTGCTTGTTTCTCCGTGTTTACGTGTGTTGGTCTCTTAGTAACAGAGAAATTCAGAAATTAAAAATTGCACCACGTGGCACGCAGATCTGTATGTGACATCACACGCAGACAGAAAAAAGGCAAACGAGAGTAATATTATGCATACATTTATCTATATAAGGTCTCACGTTGTTTCAATTCTTAAATATTTTAAATGTAAGTTATAATAGTTCTACATTCAGTTGACCGGACAGATCCTGTCTATGAGGGTAGGTACCAATAATTTGTCTTCAATAGTCAGATTCTTTCCACAACAAAATGTATCAAAGAACAGTTATGAACGTAGGTACATAAATACTATACTTCAGTGGTAGTTTAAAACTAGGAAATAAGATGAGAAATTTGATTGCTAAGCAACGGAGTCTATTGAACAAGAATAATAATTTATTTTCTTGGCAACCAGCCATGTTTTGCGTTACGTTCTCAAAACATGCTTGTTTTCTTCGGGCCATGCTATGAGACTGCACACTATTATTATTGTAGTACTAGGCATTTACGCTTATAAGTAGCGCAGCTGAAGGAATATTACGTAGTATTTTGTAAAAAGAGTATTGTATCCAGGAAAACATTGTATGCGTTCGAAGTATCAAAATGGCTCGTTATTTTATTGTATAACATATGCGATCGGCGGTATTGTGATTCCGCTTGTTATTCTGGTGTAAGGGGCGTGATTGTGCATTGTGCTGTGTTCAAATCCAGGATTACATATAAGCCGCTTGTCTTAACGTTACAGATAAGCGAACGGATTGAAAGATTTAAGTATTTATAATAATAATAAAAAAATACACCTACTTATCTACATAACAATGAATTTAACGTTTTAATATATTCCCGGCATAGTTAAACCGAGTGATTTTGGATTTCTGTATTTCCTATACCACAGATGGATGACACATCTTGTGTGGATTTGTTAACAATATTGAAAATTATGTTGAAAGGTAGGTTTTCACTAACTGCAAACTTTATCATAAAACTACACATTTATCGCCCACTTGTTACTACTGCATATAGATACATAATATGAAATTTAATTCATTTCTTCGACGACATTATTTTTACTGTAAGTATTTTTTTTTACCACGAGGCCTAATGAGAACTGTGTTGACTAGTGTAGTAGTAATGGAATTGAAACAATCATAATCACTTGGGCCTTAATAAAATCATTGTATTGTAACCTCACCGAGTCGTATCCGGAGCGCCCGGTTATGAAACCAATGTCTTACGCACTGCACTGAAGACATCCGAGCAGCCTTGAGAATAAGGTTGTAGCGTCTAATGGAGGAGGCGTGGCAGTGTGCCGTCTGGATGGAGCGACTGCATTAACAATGGCTGAAGCAGTTGGAATGACACTAAGATGTCTGTAATGTCAGTGAACACCTTCCTCAATGGTGTGACAGTGCACATTAGAAGACATTTATTATGAATAATGTAAAATTAAAAGTAGTAGTCAACGTGTCTCGGGAATTTACGCAGATTGTAACCCAGAAGAGTGGATTATGGGGAGGCCTTCACCCAGCAGTGGATCGACTCCGGCTGATGATAGTGATGATGAATATTATATTGGGATGATGCATAATATTGCCAAAACTTTCGTAGTTTTAATAAATAATAATTAACAAATTAATATAGTGAGACAACGGACGCATACGACGACACCCGAGGAAATAAATGTAGATCGACGAACATAACCTGAGTTGAGTATATAGACCGCGGATTGTCCTATGCAGCTTTCTATAATAATTTACATTTACATGTTACAATAATTCCTTGGGCGATGACTGCTACGAGAAAACGTCTATACGGCAGATATACGTCATATTAAAAGGCTTTGGTTTATCTCTCAGAATGTAGAATTATCTTTTTATTGCCCACTTACCTTTTATCGTAGGATTTATTTTGTTGATTATATAAGACAAGTACTCTTGATAAACTTCGACACTTGAGATATACACCAATTATGATTAGTTAAACTCAAGATTTAACAATAAGATACCGATCGGTGTTATGGTAATTGCTAAGTTATGTAAAATTAACAGCGTTATCAGTTATCACCTTTTAAATCTTGTAGAAATTTTAACTGACAATTTTATTACTGGTTTAACATGTTTTTATTAAATTCGTCCAATACTTGAGTAAATTTTCTTGCCTATAATGACCGAATAACTGATGGATACTTGAAAGCAAATGGTAATATTAAATCCTGTAAACTATGAAGGATGACTAAAGTTAGGTAGACAATTCGAGATAATATTAGGCCTTTGGTGAGAAAAGCGAGTGTAGTTTATTAGTAAGGAATTTAAGGGGCACGTGGGTTAGTAAGAAAACTTGGCAGTATTTCTCAATTGTACATTTTACTTATAGGGATCAATTTGAATTAATCGATTCCAATAAATATTCGCTCGGTGACCCGATTGAAATCGCGACATTTTCTGATCTCGGTTGAATGAATTTATTAGAAACACCGTTTCAATGCGTCGACAACTTTACTGTGGCATCTGTGAATCCTTGTAGGGAGTGTCGATCGCCATATGTTGGATTCGCTCGAGCATGTTAATTATTTATTATTGTCAGACTTGCGTGTCTTATTTATGTACTTGTCTAATAATGCCATTGCTCGACTCGTTTGTACAAAAACAATTAGACGGCGTGATTGCTGATTGCAGTGTTTCGTAATAGCGATCATCGCTTCTTTACCGGCGTAATAATCATTATGGATATTATTATGTACTGCTTAATCTAGCAGTCGTGCTAATTTCCACTTAGCGGAGTTTAGCACCTGTTTGGGCACTGTCAAACTGTAGTGAGTCCGTCCGTCTGTCATTCAATTATACAATATTTATTATTTATTTTAATATCTAACTTAATTAACCTTCCACGTGGAAGTTTTTATTCTAGTTTAAATCACCGTCTGTCTCTCTCTCCCCCCGTTGGTAGTGCATTTATAATCACATCAGTGAAGGGGACGTTACAGTGTGCAAATCAGTTTTTTACTGCTGAATTCGCAGTACAATGGAATATATAAGTATGTACAAATCTAATAAAAACTATACAATTGAACATGGAATAAGCACGTCCAGTCATAAAAACTTGACAAGTCGCCTGTTGCATTCGACAACGCCGTGTCAATTTTTTTTAAATTTAATATCGTATTGCGCCACTTGGATGTATGTAGGTAATAAGACGTATTATAATAGGTTTGATCTTGACCAAATATCGTCGGTCGTCGCGAGCGATCGTGATCGCCGTCACCGCTGATTGGTTCAGAACTCAAGTCAGAATTTTGCTGACATTTGAACCGAGTTTTTTTGTCCATCCGTTAAAAAGAATCGTGACTCTCGTTTCAGTGTTATCCAAACGATACGCGTAGAAAGTTACAAAATGATGAGCATTTTCAAATACGGTGTTGGGCATCACCAATCGTTCGGGACAGCGGACACGTCCTTTTATTGACAAGATTTAATCCTGATAATATTATATTATTTAAAACGTGTTGTGTTCTGACATTTGGTTCGGCATTTCGAAGTATTTAGTTATCGTACGCTGTTGAAAATTAACTAAAAGTTTTTGAGATTACTTCTTATTGTGCCATCCCCTAGCGGAGGTCGGCCACCATCAATGCGATCTTATCTTTGTCGTCTGCTACATGAAACAGTTCTGTGGAGCTGCACTCGTACCAATCACGGAGGTTCTTAAGCCACGAAATGCGGCGCCGTCCTCTGCTACGCTTCCCATTGATCTTTCCTTGAATGACTTGTTGGGGAATGCTGTATTTATGTCCTCTCATAATGTGGCCGAGATATTGTAGTTTCCTGGTTTTGATACTACGTAGAATTTCTCGGTCCTTACCCATTCGATTGAGAACTTCAACATTTGTCACCCGGTCAGTCCAAGGAATTTTGAGGATGCGTCTATACAGCCACATCTCGAAAGCTTCAAGTCTCCGTGACACTCAGATTACTGATTGAATCAAAAAGAGTTGACTGAACATAACAATTACTTATACCTCAGAGAACCATGGAAACGTATTCATCGCAGTGCCGCTTAATAAAATAGAAACCCGAAAGCTAGTTGCCACGAACCAAGGCTTTAAAAAAACGCAAGAAATTCAAAACGCGCCGACTGCCCTTAAATACTAAACTGGGTTTAACCCATATTTCTCCACACTCAAGAATTAAACCTTACAGAAGAAAGTCCCAGAAGTCAACCCGCTTCTTTATTTTTTATGTTTCCCGTTCTATTCAATTTCAATGTGCGAGATGATGCACGATCACAATGATATATCATTTGATCCCGGGGCAGTTTTCTTCAGATGATAATTAAATGTACAACTCTTATTCTTTATCGCTACCGTGACCATTCGTTGTTAATTTTAAACCCCACATTAAATTTGTCCTGGAAACACGAATTACTTTACCGTGGGTACCTACAAAAAGACTAGGTATAGATTGGTGTAGAGCTGTAGACTGTAGAGAAAAGCTCTGACGTCTGATTCTCGTAGGGATACTTTCGATTGGCAGCTCGGAAAAGCTAAAAAAAGCTCAAAATGTGATTCCAAATGGAAAATATTTACGGATAATTTTACCAAACACCTGAAACAATCTCTTATATACATGCACCACAGATGAAGGTGTAGGTATATTGTGACCGGATATGTTTCATTATATGACACGTTTCGTTGATATAGTTTTAATAATGTGTTAATTATGATTATACGTCGTATTTCTGACAGCAGTTACAATAGCATATATATGTGTGCAGCGCACAGTGATAAAACAACGTGTAGTATGCACAGAGACACACCCGACTTTCTACTACGTAACCACTTGCTCATCAATGATGAATTGTACAACAGTCTGTACTTGTATTACGATGTATTGAAACCGAGAGTGAATCCGTTTCATCCGCCCCACTTGATCTGACTTACCCGCCTATTGGCGCTGCACTGGTCCCCGCCTTTACCCGCCGCCCTTCGCCGCGTATCGTTAACACGCAAGGGCGGGAAATTTGCGTAGACAGACTGTTTTTCATTGTGTTGTTTTTCCCATTGTTGCGCTGTATTTTGATGGTAGTATGTTTTTATACTTATTTTTAAGCTCTCCACTGCGTGACGCAAATTTACAACTCCAAAAATTTACAACTCTAAAAAAAAAGACTTGCTTTTACGTCTACTAAATCCAAACTAATCGTGGTCTCCTAACGTTATTTTTGGCATGATTTCTTTTTCGAGTGCTACCATTGAGTTTTTAAGTTATGTTTTTGTGTTTTACTATTGTCATCACAATTATTGATAATTAAATACAGATCTGTAAAGATATTTTGTTACTGATCTTGGATACATTTTTGACATAGATTTGTAGTTTATTCAATTTATTTATTCGTTTGTCACACCAGATTCTTAAACGTTACTATTGGTCAGCATTGCGTATGTATCGCAATGCTAACCGATTACGTGTGTATTGTTATTCTTTTTGTTTTTTATAATTTTTTACCTACATACAAAGGCAGTTCTCGTCACAGTTGCTTACCATACTCCACAGTTTTCTTGCAGATGTACTTCTGTTTCATGTCTTCTGCTTATTCTTTTTCATTTGTTATTTTAATATTTTCTTCTTCTTGCAATGGCACTATAACGAAATTCTAGTTCTGGCCTCCACCACCGTTTTCCTTTAGTCACATGTCTTCATTATTTGAAAGGGATCTTGCGTCGTTCTTTCATATCATTTTTACGACCTATCCACGTTTCCTCCTCTTCATCCTATTTATTGAATCGATAATTATTATAATAATACGGTATATTACCTAAATACTTTGTGCAATTTGAATTCAATTGTTACTTATTTATTCATGTCGTAAATTTATTTTTATGGATAATAAAAAAACGCTTTCAGTTTCTTAACATGCCCCCAATTTCAACGAACGCAATAAATATTTGAATGTAATTTCGTGTGAATGGTTTTGTTTAATTTAATGCAATTGTCCTAGACATTGCAATCGGCTTCGTGGTCATAATATTATGTACTCTTCTGTGTATACTCCGCTAGGTCCCGCTTCCATGGGGTCTATCGTCACCCAAATCTTCGTCTTCTATCAAGCTACCGCATTATTTTGGAGTAGTTCTTCAGAAAACCTGCTGAATATTTCACCATTTCGTTTCGTCCACGCGCTCCTGCCGTTTTCCTACTAAATAGAATTTCGTTTAACTCGCAGACAATGGATTTTAATCTTTGGAAAAATTAAGTTAGTATGTAATAGCATTCTATCAAATGATTGGTCGATGATTTAACTCCAACAGTAGAAAAGAATTAAAATTACGTATAACATTATTGTATGGCAATATCCGACTGTGCTGGCTGATACCTTTAGATATGATTTTGGCAAAACCGACTATTAAATGTTACGACATTTGATCTTTCAATGAAAGTAAAGGGTGCGCATATAGATGGAATAATGATCCATCTCAGAGTTTCTCAACATTTCCGCAGACATTTTTTGGTGGTCCTCGAATTTTTGGCGTCCAAATGCCAATGCTAATAATTCCAATAAAATATTCAAAACCCGTGCACCCGCAAGTGGTTGTGCATTGTGTTTTTGTTCTTAAAATAGATTTTTAGTTTTACGTGACAAAATCAACGGCGATCCGACTGTATTATACGTTAGGTAGGTACTATATAAATAATATGTTTTATTTTTGTGCGGTCCGCAAAACTTTTATCCTGTTTTCAGTGGTCCGCAGGTGTAAAAGGTTGAGAAACTAAATTCTAGCTCTTAGTTTAATTCGAAGATATTCAGTTGCTGAACTTAGGTTTAATGGAAACGAAGATCACCTATCGATTATATAAAAAAAATCTATCATTTGCAGCAATCTTTTTCGACGATATATCGAGAATTGAAAAAGAAGCCCATCTTTATAATTTTTTGAGTAGGTATTATGAGTAGCTCTTTCAAGCATTGATCCAAAATATTCTCTCTGAAGTCTGCCGTGAAAGGTTGGGAAGAATTGCCATAGGTAAATAATACCGATTACACGCGTAAACAAGTAAACACTTATAGTTCTATCTACTGTATCGCGTGAAGTTTAATGGAAAACCGGACATCGATTTTCCCCATAAACGCCAAGTGGCGTGCAATCGTTTCGCCGCGAAGTTGGCGCCTTCGGCTGGTACTCCCGTGGAAAATGGCAAAAGCATTTTCGCCGTGGACGTGATAAATGGTTTTATTTTCTCACCGCGCGTTCTTCTTGACATAAACGCTGCATGTATGGGCGATTATAATACGATTGCTTATTGTGGTGGGTACTAGCCTAAAATTAACTTCAATACAGAAATATCAGTGACTGAGCTGAAAGAATGTCAGTCAGACAATATCCGACAGTAACTTAACTGATAATAATATTGTCTAATTATGTTTCTATTCAAACAAAAATCGTAGTTAGCCGTGTAAAGTTATTGCATGTTCAATGAGAGTCTGATAAAACCACCAATGGGATTCATTCAGCATTCGAGTAAAAAGTCTTATACATTTTTGCTGTACTTATGCGGTACATACCTAAACAATGGACTAACTCTGAAGCCTGAATTATAAAGAATTCTAAAAACCTAATTAGATTGTGATACAATTATAGTCACATACCTGCTTCATAATAATGCATATTATATACTCGTCTACCATATATATGGGAAGCTTCATAAATATAACAATTACATTAACGCATACATTGTATAGTCGTAACTAGGTACATTATTTTATACACATTTTATGCACCTACGTCTGCATGAAAGATAAAAACAAAACGTAGGCAACCAAGTACATACACTTAAGAACAACTTATTATTATTCAAATCGGTGAAATAGACAACGGTTGATCTAAGGCGCCTCTATCTAGCCATTCCATTTTTATGAATATCTACCAGTTGGTTAGTGCCTTCAGACACGTACCTCAATATCATCCGAGCATTGATATACTACTAGATGACGAGTTCCCATACAAGTGTCATTTTAAAAATGTACCACAAAAGAAGATATTACGAATGTCGTCTTATAATATTTCCTTGTAGGTATAATGCGTTAAGACCGTTAACATGGATTCCCGAATTTCACCCGTATTGCCCTGGCTCTAAAACTAAATTTGCGTTCATGGAATAGTGACCCTAAGGGTGCTGCAACCCAAAGCTTGCAAGCTACCAAAAATTCATGTCTGAGCGGACAGAGCTAGATCGGGCTTACTCATAATTATTGCCAGGTCGTTTTCGAGACAAATATTAAGTGAGCTTATATCGACTTAAGTCCGCTGATATTAAAACAGTAAGTTTTAACACTGGCCGAGTCGCTGAAAATCGGGCGTAATTTTAAGAAGCATATGATTCATCCAGTAGTATATCAATGCATCCGAGTGATTCCGCATGTTCGGAAAAGGCTGGAGGTAGGGCGTAGGCACTCGAACCTCTACTCGCACCTCACCTCACCACTCCACCAGCGATTCTATCTGACCTCTCAACTTAGTCTTGAAGAATTGTTGCAGAGCGTTCGAGAAGTTTGAAACATTTCAAATATCAATTTGGTTAAGTTTCATACTTTGATAAATTGGTGCATGCATACTAACAATGTAACATAACAACCTGTGCAAGTATCGTTAATATTGGTGGAGTAGTTTTTTTAATTATACCATACACAAATTAAAATAATATCTATGGAAATAGTCAAGTCAAAACGCTTATCTAAAGGCAAGTATTTCAAAATCAAAGACGCATACTTTAATTATATTTATTATTCTTACACACATAACAAATTTAATTCAGTCGATTATTTTAATTACAAAGAAGTTTTATACTTATTTTAACCAATGTTTGGATTATTAACAATAGACCTCGAAGTACCTACGTAATACTAAGCCCAATATGATTGTTACGAGTGTTTCGACATGGCGGTTGAAATATTAACCGCACCTTGAGAGGCGCTGTGAAGATAGTTAATTCTGTCTGGTTTAGATTGGAATTATTTTCTGTACCACTACATTTAATAATGTAAGTTTTCTATAACGATCTCACGAAATAACAAAATTTCGAGAG
Source organism: Rhyacophila brunnea (assembly GCF_057557595.1). Classification (NCBI taxonomy): domain Eukaryota; kingdom Metazoa; phylum Arthropoda; class Insecta; order Trichoptera; family Rhyacophilidae; genus Rhyacophila; species Rhyacophila brunnea. Next base: position 6,929,604 of record NW_028232904.1, on the reverse strand, counting down.
AGTCGCTCCGTGTCACGGTCCGCGGAGCATCGCTTCACGCCTCACGGGGGCGGGGGCAGAGCCGCGGCCTTGAGCGGTTCGGCGACCCTCGCCTTGTCAAGGGCGCCCCCCTCTGCCGAGCCGGCTCGCTCGCCCCCCCTGCTTCTTGACGCAGCGACGCGATAGTGCGATCCGTCACCGCAACCTCTTCTGCGCTTGATCTTGGCCAGGCAGACATAATACCACCCAAGTAATAATTAGTTGGTTATAAGTTATAACTTATGAGATAGTTTGAGTTTGAAACATTCCAGCCCGTTAGATGAAGCAAACTATGTTGGTGTTGTTTTTTTGTATTTTCACCATTGTTTATGAAGAGCGAAGTCTGACGTTTTGATCGAAAGCTGTTTCGGTTGTCACGTCATTATCATTATGAATATAAAAATAAACGGATTGTTCCCAGAAAGAAACAAAAGCTAGTAATCTAATAAAGTAAGCTAGTTCACTCTAGTAATAATTTCGATAACGCATACAAATTATAATTTCTTCAGTTGTATCCAGTGACGTCTCGTGTGGGCAAGCATTCAATGCGTTGTTTATGAAGGAATGAGTACAGTGGTGGTTTTCCATGAAGCAAACGAAGCGGTCGCTTCATTAGTTTAAACCTTAAAGTATCGATATCTTAGTTTTAAGACACCATAACTAGGGATAGCAGTACCGGTATTACAAAACCGGTATTCCCGTGTTAATCAATACCGAAATACCGGTTTTAAAAATCCAAAATACCGGAATTTTCGGTATTAAGAAAACACACTCGTTTGCGTTTTGAAAATGAATTTTAATGTTAGTTTTTCATTACTTTGTACTGTATTGCCTATTAAATTTGGTGTATAAGTTATGTGCTGCTAAAATGAAAATATGACTGAATCCAACAGAGGTGAAATAACAACAAACCAAAATCCATCAAATATACCTATTTATAAAATTGTCCGGATAAATCATATTATTTCGAAATAAAAAACATCCGTGACTAATTTTCAATAATTATTCTATAATACAATTATTGATATGACTGTATATGCGTTGAAGGAGCTTTTCCTGCACCCGCAGTTTAGCCTTTTAGAGGGCTTTAGTTAAAATTATCAATATATTGAAATTATTTGTGAAAATCACCAGTTCTACAATATTAATTAATATGATCAATACATATTTTTAAATGTCAACATAATAAATGTGGGTAGGTTGGTTTTTGCTATACAAAGAGATTTTATTGGCTATATTTACTGTTTTTTTTTTAATGTTTTAACGAATACCGGTATTCAATAATAAATACCGAAAAACCGGTACCTATTGATATTTTCATTCCGTATTGCAATCCCTAACCATAACGTCCATAGCTATTGTTGTATTGTAATACACAGTGCACAAATATAATAATAAACAAATACCTAAAATCACCGTTTTTTGATAGAAGTTTTCGTGGAAACACTGTAATCTTCACTGTTTGACTGCTTTGTGGGAAATTTGCGGACACCTTAAAACTAATAATGAAAAGGTACGGTGTTCTAATTCTGCCTAAGGGTGGGTGTGCCTAGTGACTTCACTGATTGTCTCAATATACAGGTCAAATAATAATGTACATAATTATTTGTATTACAAAATCTCTTATTAATGTATTGTTCAATTCATATAAGGTTGATGGAAATTCTGATTTATACATAATAATATTTTTTTATATCTCGAGGATGTCGTAAATAGACCATCCCAGGAAAGGGGGTGGGGTTAGGGGGCTGTAGTAAGTGTAACCCCACAAAACTTAACAACTCATTTTTTCTAAGAATAAAATGTAGGTACCTTTGAAAAACCATAACTGAAATCGATAATTTTCTACGAATTTATTTTTCGTTATATGGGATAGGGGTGTTTTTTTAATGAAAAAAATACGTGATGTAGACAAAGAGTTTTGTGACAATGTGTTGATTTTATATGAAGGATATGTCGTTTATGAACGGGTAACATCTAGATCAATGATACTCAACCTTTTTTTTCTTCCGGCCAAATACATATATTTGTAAAGTAACGCGGGCCGCATCACTACTGGTGTGACGAAAAAAATCATGAAATCCCCCCTTTTTTACAAAACATTTTTGAGATTTTAAAAATTATGTGTTTTTTAAATTAATCGTGTGCAACAATAGCAACACTCTTATACCATTTCTGATGTGGACCATAATGACAATCCTCTTCGGGTGTCACTATCTGTGCGTCAAAGTCGAAACGAATCTCAAGATATACGAAATTCCTGATAATAAATGTGTTTCGGGCCGCAGGTTGAGTATCGCTGATCTAGATTCTAGAATCAAGTACCTACCTACCTACTCATCTTATTATTTAAATTTTAACTTTCAATAAATTTTAAAAATATTAACATTGGAATTATTCATTTACTGTAGAATGGTTTCATATTATTAAATCCTGTATAAGTATGTTTAGTTTTTTTTTTTTTAATTTTCCTGCAATTTCGGCTCTCAAGAAATAAACATAATTCTGTATAGATTGTATTAATAAAGTATGTAGGTACTTATAGTATTATACCCAGTACCTAACATTTAGTTACCTATTTTACATTTAGTTACGACTCAATTAATCATTTATTTTATGACTTAATAATCCCGACATTTCTTTATCCTTGCGCGTTTTATCATTTTTATTTCTTTGATGTGATCCTACCTACTACCGATATCAAGGCTTTGCTGTCTATGATGGCTTTCACTGCGTAATTCGGCGCAGTTCAGCTCGAAAATTCTGGGATTATCGAGCCTTGTTCTGAATTTACTAAGCAAATACGCCATCATTTATTTATAATGGCTCTTTCTATACATTATGTCCGCCGACCGCTGAGTTGGGTCCGGCCGCCCCGCCAAACCCGCCGCTAATAGATTTATTTATACTGCATTTATTAATACTTATTATCTGATAAATAAATTATAAATTATTTACAATTTCATTGTTTTCTATCTCTCATTATCGGCAAAAATTGTCAGCCGTGTCGGTTCAATTCTTGATGAATCCCTTAGCTACTTCCACTCTATTCCGTCCTTTTCGCTGCCATGTACCTACATCCGCCGAATTTTATAAGTTTGTCGATTCGGTGGGTTTTAGGGCGTCCCCGTGGTCGTTGAGTGCTATTTGTGGGTTGTCAACGAGCTGAACGACATGTCCAGCCACCGCCATCTTTAGATTAATAAAGCCTGAGCATAACTTTTTGCACAAGCAACGAGTGGTCCATTTTTCAGCTGTCAAAATCAAAATTGACAAATTGATTCGCCCTTTCTCGTTTGAAATTGAATTATAAAAAATTCTCAAATCAAATATATTAACTATCAGTGTTATTTATAAATAATATACATTCCTGTTATTCATCAGCTGTCAAAGTCAGACTAGTCCTTCACACAAAAATCGGTGGTAATATCGATTTCCAAAAAATATGTATCATTGATCTATGCATTACATTTGTAGAAGGTGTATTAATGCTAGTGTATTATTTATCATTTCTCATATATCCAAATCAAACCATTCCCTGTGTCAAGATAGCTGGAGATATCGATTTATAATAGCATAATACTTCCAATTATTAATAAAACAGAACCACTGAATCAGATGAACTCCAAGGTCTCCAAGATACGTTAAAAATAATCTGAAACTAAGAATACTCCGACAAGTGAACACGACAGACGCGTCAGTAATAGCACTTTGTAGACAATGACAGGTCATCCATAGACAACGGGATGGGCGGAAAGGTAGGACCAGTCGTGAATGTATCGGCTTTCTCTCCAGTCGCCAATGGTCCAGCCCATTGTCATTTCTTCACGTCGCCTACTCTACTGGTAGCTTCTCCGACGTTGTGTGGCTAATCCAACGCGGTCTTTGCATCGTCACCCAATCATATTATAACCCCTCCCCTATAGAGACTCTCCTCAAAAATTTCCATCGCTTTCCCACCCCGTTTGCTGACTACTCTGTGCACACTATTGTTCGTCTTAGGTATTTTACCTTTTTTATAATAGATATCTCACGAAAAAAAGAGAACATAAACAAAAAAGTAATGCCCAATACGAGTCCAACTCGGGTTAGCAAATTCTACTGATTTTTAAAGTCCGTATGCAATCGTCTGTATGTGTTGTATGCGTGAAATGTACCAATTCAAATTAGTTGAAACATTTGTTAGATTGTGTTATGTATAGCTTGTTACGTATTAGTGGAATTGCTACGCGCCGTCTGGTTGACCAAATCGGCAATCAATTTATAATACACACCTACAGACAGATGTCGTCGGCAAATTATATAATTTTGTAAAATAGAAAATAATAATTATAAATTATCATTTACTTATAAAGGCAATTAAAAAATATGTTTTTTTTTTAAATAATCGCTAAGTACGGAGACTTCGCCACCGCTGAATTCAGATAATTTTAAATGTCAAAACATAAAAATTTTCAACGTTAAGGGTTTTTTTAATTGGAAGGAGATAATAAATTGACTCGCAATTCATGCGTTAATTAGAATCCTGGACTTTCTGCACACGCTGTGCGTTATTTTTGTAACATACATTATTTAACGTTGGTATCTACTATCAAAGCTTTCGACGGATCGGTATAATAATTATAATCTATGTTGTTTATGGCGTTATTTATCATTTTCTCTATGTCAGAGATATCTCTGGCCATAATATTATTGATTATGAATTTTCATACATAAAATTGCTATTATTTTTACGCCTTCACGCACCATTTACCATTTCGTATGAAAAAGAATTCTCACACTACATATTTTTTCAGTTTATCGCGAAAAAAAATTCTGACACTCAATATTTTTTACACCCCCCATTGATGGCCATACTATCTCGTGTGGCATTTCTTTTGAGATGATTTACTTTGTCATTTTTATCGTGCAATATTTCGTGAAATTATTGCAAGAAATAATATCTCGATAGGTTCCTTCAACAAATGCGTTTGTTTTACAACGTCTTTATTAGCTCGTATTCTTATTTGTCCGGTGGTTGTTTGTCTGGTACAAATCTTGCAATCGATTTTTAACTAACTTCCCGATTAGCTAGACATTTGGAACTTTTAGAATATATCAACACGATGCCAATGCATTCTTTTAATACTTTTAGCCATCTTTAAGTAGAATTGAATTCATTTTCAGTAAATTCTGTATTGTATGAAAAGTTATTTCGGAAGAAATCCGTAATCCAATCCACTATTATTGGTTGCTAAGTGGGTGGTCCCGCACGCACATTGTCATGTATTTCCGAAAAACCCTTGAAAGGGGCGTGAAGGAAGCGTGGTGGGGGCGACCCAAGCGCGAGAAAAATTCGTCATCTGTTCAGGGACAAACACTCATAATGGTCCATCTATATTTTTCTATAATCTAAGTATGAAAAGTTATTTCGGAAGAAATCCGTAATTCAATCCACTATTATTGGTTGCTAAGTGGGTGGTCCTAGCAACTGAATTATTAATATATACGTGCGTTACTATGGAAATCAAAATGACATTTCAGTATTCTATATTTGCTTGTTTTTTATTTACTTCATATCAAGTACAAGTTTGAGCATATTGAGCATAATAATTCAACAGAAAATTTAAAAACCTTGTATATAAAAAGTTCTTTTTATCTTGTAATTATTTACTTAATGGTCTAATTCTATTCACTATTGTATTAAAAATTGAATTAATAGTTTCTTCCATGATTTAAACTAGGTGTCTATAAGATGTCTCTCCCTTGACTTATAAACGGCATACGTACTTACTTAAGGGGGGACATGCTCAGCGTAGGTCAAAATGGAGCTTTTGTTCTATTTTCAAAGCATGATCCTGGACATACCTTAAACGTTGTAGATAATCTATTTATATAATTTTGAAGCCTTATTATCCTTTATATTTATTTTAAACATTTGATGACTGCATAAAGTATTTTTATTACATAAAATAGTATTCTTCTAAACCTCTCGCTCTAAATTTTTAGAATATAGTCATATTTCAGTACATAAATGTGCAGTGGTGTTAAGATTTTTTAGATTTTTTAATTTTTAAACGCATTTATAAAACCATCAGTATAATTTATATCGACATTATTATAGTGAAATATTTACGATAAAAAATTATATTGATAATCTCTGTGATCCCAAATTTGACAAGAATTAGGCATTTTATTATTCAAAAAATGGGCAAGATTAACACGTTTGAAGATAATTCTAAAGATACTAATTATAAGCTATGACCATTCAAGTGTGATAAACATCCTACGAATAATGATTACTTTATAATAAATATTGACCTAAGAATAAGGTAGTATTTTTTTTAATACGCCATTTCTTTTGGCATTCCCCAGCGGTTAAGCTACAACATACGGCCGTAGCCATAAATTGACAAACTATAATTATTGAAGTAGGGAATAAAGTGATGTTAACGCGCGTGTTTGAACATGTACCGTTAAAAAAAATCAGTTAGGTACAGGGTATCTCCACGACCCTCATTTCACCTAGATTTTTTCTAGTTGGTGAGGTGTTTTCAAGTTATGCATAGTTCAATATAATATAAGTAGTTCGCGAACATACGTTTTTTTCACAAACCAATTTCGTAATCATTAATTGAGCACAGTCCTGATATTGCAACCCTTACTATTTAGGTGTCTTGGTAATAATATAATATTATTATTATCAAATATTAAAATCATATCGTTCAAGTCTGAAAGTACTTTCTTTTTGTAATGGCATGCCCTACAAACTTCTTTGCGTAAAAATGTTATATTCAAAGCGTTACTTTCATTTTAACGATCGTTTTCTATCGAAAATAATATCTTCATCCACTGGCGTGCGATAGGGGGTAGTGAGTGTACGGCCGATCCGACATCATTGTAAGCGGCCGTGACTAAGTGCTATTTTTCCGAAGCTACAATATCGGCATCCACTTCGATAGAAAAAAAACGTCGGATATCTCTATACCTATTCAAGGAGCTTTCGCGACGAAAGAAAGCTACGTCTTACTGAACATCAGTAGCAAACTTTTAACACGGGTGCCTTTCGAACTTGCGATACGTATTGTGTGTGTAAAATGTCAATTAAATTATATCGACGTGTGTATAAGCACTATGTTTGACAGCGATTTGTTTACTGCATATTCTATTTATGCCAATGCAGTATGAAATATTGTGCGGTGTATTTTGTTTTTGGGTTGTCACCGTGTGTTCTTGCTTTTCTCCAATTCGATAATGTGGTTAAGTGTCTTCTTCTTGGTGTATGTTTGTTGCTTTAGTCATACATGTACATACCACGCGGCTTGTTCTAATATATAATACCAGCATCCCATAGCTGTGGTCACCTAGTGGATGATATTTTGCGGCCTTCCAGGCTTCGTCGGTATCCAGTTGGTTTCAAGAAACAGCAAGCTAGATTAAAACTCTTCAGGTATGAGTAACACAAGAGCGAGTCAGGTTAAGTGTAGGACAGTGTAGGTATTGATTTCGTCGATTCAGCGGTTTATTTCCCGACCACGTGATCGTCAAGTGACCCTTGAATTTCTCCGTTGCACAGTTCATCGTGAGCGGTCTTGCCGGAAAGAGATGGCCTTATAGAATTAAGATTTAAAAAAAGAACGCGTTGTTCATGGAGCACTGTAGACAGTATTGTTACAGTTTTATTCGATCTAATAAGAACATTAATGTAATATTGATTTGTATTAGATAACACCTTTTAAATATGGTTATTTTGTTTAATTGTACTTTAATTGATTCATTTACGTTGACAGCTGTTTCGGGCTATAAACCCATCTTCGAAACGGTCAACTATAACTAAAGTTGAATATTCGGATAACCTGTTCCTACTCTCGGGTTGTTGGAGTGCTATAGAGAGACGCAATATTGCTGTTATTATCATCGTGCGATTTGATACTTGCGAAAACCTGCCAGAGTTTTATATTCTTAAATATATATAAGACATGATTATATTTCTAATCTAGTTACCTACCTATTTTCTTCTGTCTTTATATTGTGTTTCTTTGGTTTTTAAGGATTTTATTTAGACATGCATTTGATATCAATACCTACTATACGGTCATATATTTCCGATACTGCGCGATGAATTGTGACACAGCCAACTGCACACGTATAAATTTCCGGACATGGCTTTTGGGTCATCAAGATCGACAAATACATGACTGACAGTGTAAAGAGATACGACTGGGAAGCCCTTCATCCAGCAATGGATCGACCTAGCTGATCTTCGAAAGATTTGCTTTAAATTATCGAAGTAACACTGATCAATATTTTTGTTGGGTTAATTTTTTATTACTCATTAAAAGTTATATGATTTGCTAACAGTTGATATTGACCTGTTTGGCTCCAAATATAATGGCTTGCTTCTAGTGATGACAGTAATTGACATTGAACGATATTGAATATACTGCCCACGATTAGCGTGGCTTCGGGAACATCATTGTCAATGTATTCCCACAAGAAGCGAGGCGGGAATTTCAGTAATGCTGTATTATTTTTATCTTGAATGAAAATCTAGTCTTCGCCATACGCCAGCGATTTCCAAACTGGGAGGCGGGAAAAGTTTAACACAATTAACGAAGCCACAGGTTTGCAGTTTGCAACTGCGTAGTAAAGTTTATAAAACGGCCGCTAGTTATAAACTACACAAAAAACAGTCCTATAAAAGGTTGTTTGCAAACCTGTCTGCAAATATGAAGACTAATTTTATAATACCTACCTTCTATAAATCTATACTATTGTGAAGGGCGCTGGCTATTAAAAAGGTCAAATTAATCATAATTTTGTTCTTAAACTTGTCCATTTGGTTGAAATTTAAAAACAAAATGAGTGAATGAATCAATGCAAGGACCACCAATGCATTCACTGATTTAAAAAGACAAAGTGAAGGCATTCATAAAAAATTCGAGTTTTGGAAATCAAAATTACAAAAAAAAAAAAAGTTCGCCATGTCTCCACTTTTAAATGATTTCTACGCCATATATATTGAAGCAAACGAAAATCTATTTACTGAGTTTTTGGGAAGTGTGCTAATGCACTTTTCACATTATTTTATTAATAGTAAAAAAAAGTCGCTGCTTTGCTTCGGAGCTATTGATTGAAAGATCCTGGTCTGGGGGCCCGCTTCAAGATGTGGGGCCCATGATAGAATCCATTTTGTCAATGAACGATGATGAATCTGGATTGACTACTATTAAAATTGATTGTGCTAATAAACAAGCACATTCTTCGCATGAAAAACAAACAAGTGGTAAAACCTTGTTTATTTTAATATTTTTTTTTCATTTTTGTATTAGTAGGTATATTGTTGAATATTTAAAAAGGTGTCTGTATTATTTAATGAAATAAGGACGGGGGAGGCGCCAAGATTAGATTTTTTTTTAAAGGGAGGCGTAGTAACATAAAGTTTGGAAACCACTGCCATACGCTGTGACCTGCCTCAATTATAACTCAGTTGATTTTATCTTATGCTTTTTTTATCTATCAACCGGCTTCCGACTATTTTATATTTGCTATTTATACGTGCATTGTATTATGCGTAGGTTGAACCTGTCAAGATACGCGTATGAAATTTATGTGTAAAATGTTATTTTTAATTCATGGGTACTAGCTTCTTATTTTTGTTCTGAACGACTTGCTCTCAGGCAGATGAAACGCAATTCATTGTAAATGTGTCATAATATAAAGCAATAGTACAATGTATAAAAACTGTTTGAAAACATTCTGTAGTAAAAAATGTACATATATGGAAAGCATGTGTAAATATGTTTTATTTATTTTGAGAAATCACGCAAGTAAACGTAAACCGTAGAAAAAAATAAGATATCAATGCGAAAATAGTGCTCATAGAGAAAGACTATGGAGCAAGCTTTGGTTTACTATTTAATGACGGCCATGCTATAGAACGCAAGGAATACAATGTCATGTGGGCATCTCAAATACTACCGATAATGAATACGCGTTTCGTTTACATACGTTACAGATTTTAATGCGTTTTTAAGCCGACCTTCTCAATTTGGGATTTTATTCAAATAATTGTGAACCCCGAGTCGTATTCAGAGTGAAAACTATCGTCAACAGCAATTCTGTTTTTTAAATTATTTCGAATATTGATAGGCTTAGTGCAGGGGGGGGGGGGGGGGGCAAACTTTTTGGATGTAGGGCCATATTCAAGAATTCAAAATGAGCGGCGGGCCGCAAGCAAAATACCATTTTTAGATATACACTCTTTATTATCACGAAAAATAAACATTACATAAAAAATAATGAGAATAATGAAACTGTTGTACATTTTTGAACATTTTTTTTTAATTCAGGTGTTAATTTTGTAGTTGATATTCTCAAAACTGCTTCTAAATGGGCATCGGAGATATTTGATCGTAAAGATTTTTTATTGAGGTTCATGATCGGAAATGTTTGTTCATATATAGGTATAGGTTGATCCAAAAATAACGAACATTTTTCTTGCATAATCATTAAGTTGGTCGAATTTGTCTGAATTAAGGGAATGGTAAAATTTGGAGATTTCTTCACGACGATGCAATTCTCTTAAACCAGTGTCACACTGCAGATCAATAATCTCAAGTTGTAGCTCTGTCGGTACACTATCAATATCCATTGATCTACATACAATACATCTAGAGCCAGATTACAATCCGAAATTTCTTTCCATTCATTCCCAATTCAACGTAGAAAATAGTGGTTATATAGTATGAGACGAGACGCAAGGAAGACGTACTGAGATAATAGATTTACGAAACAACAAATTCTTTAAATTTTAATCTATTGTTACTTAATATCTTTTTAAAAATTATAAAAAAGTTATTCGTAATCAGAAGTACAATTAATAATGGCGGGCCGCAAAAAAATACACGGCGGGCCACATGCGGCCCGCGGGCCGCAGTTTGCCCCCCCCTGGCTTAGTGTGTACAAGTGACTTTATACAAGACACTAATACGAATTAAATAACATGCTATTTTTCGTAGAAACTTCTGATTTAATTTTTTTGCCTGATATTTAAAACACTAAACACAGTAATATACCACTACATAAGAAATATACAATATTTTTTGCGAATATTGGTTCGTGCTAGAACAAGTCCTCATTTACACAATATTGATAATAGTTACGTAGAATTTACAATCACCCACTCCCCCCAGTTAGTGTTATTATGAATGATCTCATCTGCAGATTTATTATATTATGTTTTATTCATTAATTAAAACTATAACCTCAAATTGCGGTGCCAATTGTAGTTTTGATGTACATGTTTTGCATTCAATTACCCTACCTAGTGCCTACTACAGACCCTTTGAATACAACGGGTTGTATTTAAGAAATTCCAAGACTTTTAATTTTATTATTATTGTCACGTCGCAAAATTATCGGGCTCGCTGTGTCTGGGCAGGTTCAGTCCAGCCAGACGCCAGACAGATTTTACCATCAGACGCCCAGACGCCGGCGCCCCAGAACGATAACAAAAACACAACCATAAGGTAAACACCACTTGCCTTCTCACATGACATGCAATCACGCCGATGTGTATGGCAAATAGATAATAAGTGGCTATTTGAGTTTATGTGATATGTACATACTGAAATAATAATTGTATCCTACGCATTATAACACTAGAATGGGATAAGTTACAATTTTGCCATCATTGATATTAATTTTATTGTTAGATAGGTTTTAATTTTCTCGGTGATAAAATGGCATTGGAATAATGGAAAAAAATATCCATAATAACTTTTTATTGATTTTTAAGGCGGAGGGGTTAACCTCGTATTCCACTGCACGTGATGTACTGACATTTTATCCGGGGGCTCCGGGTTAGATCCCTGTGAGGTCACTGTACATCTATTATTATCTCATAGTCTGGGTGTTTGTGATTGTTTCACTTCTAATTAAACTACACTACTTATGGGTTCTCATCGATTCATCCGCACTTTGCTGGGTATATACCCCATAGTCCCCATACCCAGACAACTTTGAGTCTAGTGACGAACACCTATAACTTATTGCGACCTGTCGCATCCACGAGTGATTACCAAAAGCGTGTTGCCGAACGTTCATACTTATTATTAGGATCAGTATCGAATTAGTAGCTACAGCCAAAAATATGTCGAAGTTGTGCGCATTAAAACATAGCGGCATTTTTATAATAACCATTCTAAGCATTTTAGTTTGCTTACTAGATTGGCACTGCCTTTAAATGTGTTATTCCATACTACACGTCCATAACACTGTTATCGCAATTTTGCATGATTTTGGAACCGCTTTGTGACGTGAAGTTATTACCTTATTCTGGAGCTTACTTGAAAACGAATTTCACACGGCTGTGAGTAATGTAAGTAGATGATGCCAAAGTAAAAATAATTTTCTTTTCACCCACCAGATGCCACAACAATAATATAAACACTGACTCACAGTGTTGTTGGCTATGTGCAAATATTCCAATATTCTTTACGGCTATATGTACAAATCGTAAATGGGATGCTATGCGGTGCTAACTCTATTGACACGATGCCAAAATGCCTCGGCATCACAGCTGAGCAACGTCTTCATGAATGGACCCCCACCGCTGCCGATTCGGAGCTATTTGCAAACTATGCATTGCGTCTGAAGCGAGTACTACGCCACTAGACTAGCGTGCGTAAATCATTTAGTATAGAGAACATAATCGCGCGTGCCTTCATTGACCAATAAATCATAATGCTTTAACTTTATTTGTAATATGTACTACAATAAAACTATTAACGTTGTCTTCATTTTCAATTTGTTTACACTTCTAGTATTAGCAAAAAAGTCTTTTTATGCCTACGCATCCTATATTAGTACATTTTGAAGGCAGTTTGAATTTAGAATCTACCGATTGTACTGTATAATTAAGTTTACGGTGTACATGTATTGGCAGCACGAAGCACAGCAAAACAAAATGGCCGCTCACATTCTGGTTTGAAGTCTGTTGTTTTGTTTACATAACCAACGTACGCATTTCTCGGTCTTTTACCGAATTATTAATCTTAAAATAATTGTTAATGTACTGCTTTTTTTATCTACGTTAAATTGACGAGGGAGTATCTTTTCGCAGGTATTTATAGCAAAATAATGAAACCGTATGATAAATAAATTTTAAATTTTGAACTTGTGCCCCTAAATATTTCATTACGTTATTTACAATTACTTTTTTTCCGGTTGACGTCAGCAGAAATTCAAAGTGGAACGTATCCATTGTATTGGTCAGTATAAATATGTGTGGAAAATCTATGCGTAGGGATATTAGGTTGGTATGCTGGGATTTTTTTTCTCGGGCATTTTAAAATAAGCAACAACTATTTGAGGACTATTGAAAAATTTGGATAGGACAAGCGATTGAGAAACACCGCTCTACGCCACTGATCTATGCTTATAAGAATACGTCTTGTATTTTTATGAGAACAACGTTTGGCGAAACCAAGTAAATTTGATTTAATTTTTTACCTGTTCTTGAATATGAGCAATTAGCGCCGCAGACTAATTTTATCAACCACTACTTCATAATATCCTATGAAATTTAAAGATAACCCAATAATAACGATGTCTTCTTCTTTCCTTCCAGATCGCTCCCGCAGCAAAGAAGCTGTGGGACAAGGGCCCCGGCGGCGATAGCAAAGCGCCTCCTCATCTGCCACCTCTGCATTTCAATCACGAGCAGATGTGGCGCGACCCCACCTGGTCGACGCAAGGTATGTTATTTTAACTCTCTTCACTTTAACTTCCTGTTTTATGTGTAGATTTTGTAATAGTAAAAGGCTAATAAATAACTCAACCACATGAGAAATATTGTGGAATCGCCATAAAGTACCTGGTGAAAAAATGATTATAAAGTATCTGTTGATAGCAAAATAACCCATTAAAAAATTTATAGCAAAATAAATTGACTCATTATAGTAAATTTATTGTGTTGTCAGATCCGTATAAATAGCTTTAGATTCTCTATTTAAGTATAGGGTTTTGAATTTGTGTTTTGTTTTATGGAGACCAAAATAAATATTATGTGCGCGCACGATTATGCAACTTAAAATCTGACAGCTATCATAATATTGTAACAAGAAAAATATTTTGAGTACCGATTATATACACAAACACTAGCAGTATTGAACACGTCGTATAATATTATTTACACTCTTTACATAATATTATGTTATGTAGACAGACGCCATTTTAATAACTGTATACAATTAAAATATTCAAATGAGAAAACACAATTAATTAGCAACCGCTAAATTATCGTCCGCAATGGCCGAGCGGTTTCCGCATTTGTTTATAATGTCGAGGGTCCTGGGCTCGAATCCCGTATCTGGCAAATTCATATGTTTCTTTTTCAATGTGTATTTGGCCTAATAGGTAAAGCATGAGGCAAACATCCATTTGTAGTAAAACGAAAATCTGTTAATACAACCTTCACCCTGTAGAAGTCCTTATAATCGTCTTACGTTCGAAGATGGTCTGTAATAAATTAGCTAAAGTTTGTATAGACTATTAACATATAATTATTCAATTTACACTGTGCAGCTTTCATAATTTTACCATTCATTGTACGTCAATACAAAAATATTTTAATAATGATCGGCGTTGCCTTGCTAATTAAGATTTTCGCTTACGTCATTCTGTATGGATTACATATGACGTTATTTCCCATGAGCATGGAAACAAAATAATTTGAAAAAATATTATACCGCTCAATAATATGATTCATCGAATATTATTGGGGCCATCCATCTGAGATTTGAAATATTTGAAATGTCAAAGATATCGCATACCTGCGCGCCCTAACTACACCATTATCGTTAATCTGACACGTGATTGATGAGCGAACATACCTTTAATAATGTGACGTGATATTTCAGACTATCTCATATACTACCTGTATTCCTTTACCCTCGCCATAATAAATTGCCCGCAGGCTTCTTCGCACGTGAGCCGGCGGGGTGACTCAACTCAATCATTCGAGATTTTATTTTATTATTATAGATTTTTTTTTGCTTTACAAGTAATCTAAATCGACAGATTGGCAATTTCCGCAGCGCGCGGCTGAATCACGCCGCGTAAAGCGCTACGTCCTACGCTGGCAACAGAGTGGAGCGACGCGCCACAAGCGTCCTAGGCGTTTGATTCACTTCATAGTATGTTTAGACTATTTTCACAACGGGTGAAAACACAAAT
Source organism: Rhyacophila brunnea (assembly GCF_057557595.1). NCBI lineage: Eukaryota > Metazoa > Arthropoda > Insecta > Trichoptera > Rhyacophilidae > Rhyacophila > Rhyacophila brunnea. The sequence continues at coordinate 6,914,367 of NW_028232904.1, read as the reverse complement.
TTTATTCATCAGATATTATATTATTAATTCGACGACAAGAATCTGTACTAGGTAATAATAAAATTGTCGTATCATTGTGTAATTAATATTTGGCTTTTGATTAGCGTTTTCTATATTTCAGTGATAGCTATCGGCGTATCCGTTTATTCGTGGCGCTAAAACTAATTAACAGACCAATATGTATGCAAGGTGCATAGGTTTAAAAAAAATTGGTGCTGCCTATTTATAGTGGAACAACTTAAAGCTTGTTCGCACGAATATATAAGGTAAATTTAATTCTTGTTAACATTATTATTTCCTACTGCTCTTACATAAAACGTATTCCATCGTTTTCTCTCGCTCGGCGTCGCTCTAACTATGTCATATTTCTGTCAAAACTATCGAACTTCACGTTTATGTGGCATGTTAATAGTATATATCTTGGCATATGAAAAGGTTCCAAAGTTACAAGATCAACTGTTTTGAAAACAACGGACTTCCAACAATAATTGATAGAAATATGGATCGCCCGGGTGAAGAAGGAATTTTTCATTTCCGTATTTCACACAGATTAATTTGCGGGCTTTCGCTAATATATAATAAAAATGATATATATACACATATTCGTAGCTCTACACCCAAAATTTTGGTATAAAGTACTGTCACCACAATATATTCAAAGTACCTACCTATTTGAATTTATTATGCAGCGAATGTGGCCGGTTCTATATTGGGTAGACATCGCGATCCTTCAACATCAGGGTTAAGTTTTTGTTATATTACTTGATAAATTAATTATTTGAATTGACAAAACGTTGTAAAACTCGAATAATAATAGTTTTACATATAAAGTTTTCTGTTAATTCTAATATATTATAGTTATTTCTTTTGACAGCTCTTTCGGACCGGAGACACGTCTTTACTATGATAGCCATGCTAAAATTTTAAACAACGAACGTGCACAATATTGACTTGGAAATATCTTTAAAAAACCCATTGATAAAAAAAACCGTTGTGATTTAAATCAACCACGTAAACGCCTGGACAATTTGTAACACAATAACTACCCGGTAATGAATGCTATCTATAGGAGAACAAAGTATTGTAATTTGTAAATTTGGACACGTATAACTTCTGAGGCAGGCCGTTAATGATCCAATAGTGATACTATGAGGTGACGCGGGCTTTCTCACGGTTAATTTAAAAACGACTTACAAGTAAGCTGGTTGAGGAAAAGAAAATATGAATAGTTATTTCTTCCCCTTCAATATCCCAATGAAACCATGTTGTATTACAACTGAATGTAGGTACACGCTTTTTACGTTTACACGAATCAATTCCGATCAACCAAAATCCATCATCGATTAATTTTGTTGCATCTATTTTCTATTGTCATTTATTACCCGCGCGCATCGCTCGTCACACACCTTCGCTCGACTATGTGTTTGGCTTCAGCGATTCTTTTCGGTGAGTGATTTTACCGGCTGACTTCCTTCCGTATTTGACATGACTAGCAGCCGCACTTACATTTTTATTTCAATTTAACATTATTCTGTCTCGTAAAATAATGACGGGGAAATAATCTAGGAAATTGTGTTTTTTCTAACTTCATTTTTTTAAATTACCCCAACGAGTGAACGCTCGGGTTAGTGCTGAACCAGAACCTTGCTTGAAGTAATTAATTCGATTTTAACATTTTTTTATACTTAAACTTATTTTATTATTTCTGTTGTCTTAGGTTGGGGATTGAGATATCCCGAGTTCCGGTCTAGCTCAGAACTGTGTCGAACTCAGGATTCACAAAAATTAATTAAACAGATTTGGGTTAAATGAAAAGTCTTTGTCCTTTTTTTTTGTTTATAAGCACGTGGCTTTATATTTTCAGTGATTTTTCTTTGCTACACACTTATATGCTAATAATTAAAACAATAGTTTATTTTTAGCGCGGAGTACACAAATTCAACTTGCGTCCGCTCGCAACACGTGTTTCTTCCGACTGCTTTTAAATAGAAGAAAAAAATCTCACTTGATAATTGAGTGAGTGGTACAGTCGCTACAAAAGGAACTTTCATACTAACTCTCTTCCACTCATACATCTTTCACGCCCATCTCTTTCAAACTTAAAAAACAAAATCTTACATATTATTACAAACTTTTTATCCAGATAGCCAAGTGATACGTCATAAGCCTTTCATATTTTGTTAATTGACTATGTGACCAAGCTGCACGCTTAGCGATAGTGCCCATAGAACGCGTCGAGCGGGCGAAGTCGGCGTATAAAGCGTTTATTCATAACCATAATCACACGTCTCTTGCCGCGCATTGCCCTTCACCTATGTAATAAGCAGCCCAAGCAGCACAAAATAATTATTATTACAGCGTCTCTCATAACAAAGCAATAAAAATATTATATTATTTCGGGGCTTGTAATTAATATTTACGACGACATTATTCAACCAGCGAAATATAGGACACGGAGTAAAATTAAACAATGACTTCTCTGTTATTAAATAATGACTTCTCGCCCGTCGAACAACGACGCTTCGAGCAGCGTGATTTTGGTAGCCGTGTTCAATGAATGGACTTCTTTGTATTTTCATTAAATCGTATCGCCGAGAAGTGAAAAACGGTGACTCATGCGGCAGGCGGGGCACAAGGCATCGTCAAGTCCAGTGTGCGCTGGCGTATTTGATTACGTAGTATTTTCGATGATTTACGCGCCACTTGTAGAAATTTTGCGCGAGCGCCGCACTCGCTGCGTCAATGGGCTTTATGCCTAAGCGATAGTGCCCATAGAACGCGTCGAGCGGGCGAAGTCAGCGTATGAAGCGTTTATTCATAACCATAATCACACGTCTCTTGCCGCGCATTACCCTTCACCTATGTAATAAGCGGCCCAAGCAGCACAAAATAATTATTATTACAGCGTCTCTCATAACAAAGCAATAAAAATATTATATTATTTCGGGGCTTGTAATTAATATTTACGACGACATTGTTCAACCAGCGAAATATAGGACACGGAATAAAATTAAACAATGACTTCTCTGTTATTAAATAATGACTTTTCGTCCGTCGAACGACGACGCTTCGAGCAGCGTGATTTTGGTAGCCGTGTTCAATGAATGGACTTCTTTGTTTTGTCATTAAATCGTATCGCCGAGAAACGAAAAACGGTGACTCATGCGGCAGGCGGGGCAGAAGGCATCGTCAAGTCCAGTGTGCGCTGGCGTATTTGATTACGTTGTATTTTCGATGATTTACGCGCCACTTGTAGAAATTTTGCGCGAGCGCCGCACTCGCTGCGTCAATGGGCTTTATGCCTTTACAGTATTTAGAGGTACTTACTTATATGTTATGTGGCCGAGCGGCAACGTGTCGGCTTGTAATCGGTTCGAATACCCGGTCAGACAAATTCACTTGTCGTTTTACATTTACAATATGTGTTGGGACCCAGTGTATGTGTTGAGCTGGTGGCCAAACCTGTTAATACAACCTCCACTCCGTGGAGGTCCATATATGATCCTCTTAGGATTGCGTGTGGTAATCTCAATACATACTATATTTTTTACATTTAATTTAATTGTTATCGGCTCTCGTGGTGCAGTGCGAAAAGCATAAAGAGCTCCGGGTTCGATAACCGGTGAGGTAAAAATATATTTAAATGATCTGATATGTAAACTCCTCAAGCCTGGGAGTTTTGCCACTCACTGTAAACGGGTTTCACGGCCTGTTGTGGCGTTTAACAAAGAAACAAATAAGTATCTAACATTGTATAGTAAAATATATTCCGTAAACTCTCCATTGTAATATAGAATTTACTTGTAATTTCTGAGAAATAGCAATATCTTGGCATCTGTCATATGCCATATGTGTACCTAATTATGATTGTTTAATTGCTTAATATGTACAATATTTTTTTATCTCAAAGTCCATTCTTTCGTATTAAAATTAAAACTAAAAACATCAATTAACATTATGGCATATCTGTGTATGACGATGCCCAATTCTACCATGACAACAAATTGAATGTTCTGAAAATCTTATATAAACTGACTTGCATTGGAGTTAATATTTTTTCATTATTATAATAATAATAACATGTATGAATAGTGTTTAGATTTTAGAATGAATCTTTTTCGCAGACTAGCAGTCTGTTTATTTGGAAAGGTTGCTTCAGTATAATACGTCTCTGGGAATCCTCTACTCGGTAGAGGCTCCCAGAGACGGCTAGACGGCGAATTAAAACAATAAACGATGCGTCTGCTGCCGAACACAGCCGAGCATACCCGAATGAATCTTGTGCAATTCCGATGCATATTGTCATAAATGAGTGATATTGATATTCAAAGAATATTTTTATCTTGTAGTTACAATGTTTTCGTATGTGTACGTTCTTTTTCATTCAATTTGAATATTATCTGGATTCAAGGTAGATAGGTATTATGAATTATAATGTTATATATTTATCTCACACACATTCCATAAATAGGGGTTGAATGAATGGCATATGCACAGCTGATAATTTCAATAATCATTTCAAGAAACTTCTTTATTTTATACAACATAATATTTATTTACATTTACACATACATAAATCTTATATTCTAACTATGTACTAGAAAAATCCCTTTGAAAAAAAATGACAACCAGCTGGATTCGCGTCCATGTGCTTTGACCGTTAAGTTATGTGTGTCCTATCTAATCGTGACGAAATTAACTAGCGGTTCTTCCAATTCACACTGAAGCACTTTCTAAACTACGTTATTGTTTTCACTAAACTATGTGACATTCATACATCATATGAATTATTATAAGTTAAATACAAAAAATAGTTTATTATATTTAGACATCTTGCGTTCAATGCAACATAAATTTACAACAAATTGTGCATTGAATAAAACATAATTTGATCTACTTATATGTTATTATTTTATTTCTTCGTTGGTATATTTTGATTGAGCTCGGCTTCACCACTCTCGCCTAGAGTTGGGTTTCGGGAATTCTCGAGAATTGAAATTTTCAACATTTCGGAAAATCCCGGATCTCGAGAATCTTTTCTCGGGATTCGGGATTTCTTTTTCAAAGACTGATCGGGGCATTTAACACAATTGCCAACATCGACTCAAAATGAGCGCAATTTTTGCAACATCAGGGAATTTTGTGTCTCAAAAGCTTAGGTACGCGATTGTCAGACGCAGCGATTGACAGTCTGTATTTTTTGAAATTCCATTTTAATAAGTGATGTTTTGAACTATTTTTGTTTTCCTACTTCGATTTTGTTTGTCTTCTTACATAAATAAAAAAAATCATTTTTTTTTGTAATTTGTCTGTTTTTACACTGATTTTCGGATTTTCACAGGTTTTTTTTAAATCATCCGATATATCGAGAATTCTAGAGAATTTATTTCTGGAAATCCCGAATCTCGAGATTGAGATTTTCTCGGGAAATACCCAACTCTACTCTCGCCCATTCGGCCAAAGTACCTCGATTTTGATTGTCCATCTCAAGAGAGTTCTTCCTCGTCCTCTCCTATCTTCGATCTGACCAAATACCTTTCAAGTCTTTCCAATCTGTTCACTATGTGTACTATCTAAAAATAGTTGTATCAGGATCAATGAACCGGCGAGTGTATTTTCAAGTTTATACATTTGAAATTACTGTAGTTTCAGTTATTTACGCGGCTAAATAGCTGTAGCCGAGCGTTCTTTCAAGTCAAAGTAGAGTAAGTTAACACTGCTCGCTCGCCGCCATTCACGACCTAATGACACGCAGGTGACGAAAGGTGTGTGAGCTTTTGCGTCTCGGAAAGCTCAGTAGCGTTCGCCAAAAGCACAGGGGTTTACGAAAGCATATTATTATAAAAAATATGAGGCAATAATAACATATCGTTGCCTATTAGGCGTTTTTTTGCCAGATCTGGTTTACTGAGTTAAATCTAGAATTGTTCGACACCGCAAATAACATATAATTTTTTATTCAAAAATATTATTTGTCATAAATTTAATGTAACATAAAATATTTAAACGATTCGTATTTCTAATAATCGATTTGTTGCAGAACAATAAATATTCTTCTCCAATATTTGTTTCCTTGAAAACATTGTTCATCCTTACTAGACTTACTTTTTGTAATGCTAGATTTTAGACTTTTTTTTGAATATCGCAAAAATCTCGCATATTTTTCTGCAAGCTGGTTTATTTATTCTCTGGCAGATTTTTTGTCAACGACAGTAATGGCAACACTGATCTTCATGTGAATCGATTTAAAATTTCTTTCATCTTTTTTTTTGTCGTAAGTCTGAATATAGGTAGATATACAAGGTTATAGCATTTTTTAATTGAAAATTCTTTGAAAAGTCTCTCCTGAAAATAATATAAATTCCTAGAAAACAAAAATATTGGATCGAGCGGGATTCGTACACACACTCTTGCCGGCGGAGTGGTCGTAACTCTGAACCAATTATAATTAGACAATAAATTCGCCAATTATTCACCGACTTCGGTTGATAATCGGCTGTATAGACGCATCCTCAAATTCCTTGGACTGACCGGGTGACAAATGTTGAAGTTCTCAATCGAATGGGGAAGGACCGAGAAGTTCTACGTAGTATCAAAACCGGGAAACTACAGTACCTCGGCCACATTATGAGAGGACAAAAAAATACAGCATTCCCCAACTTGTCATTCAAGGAAAGATCAATGGGAAGCGTAGCAGAGGACGGCGCCGCATTTCGTGGCTTAAGAACCTCCGTGATTGGTACGAGTGCAGCTCCACTGAACTGTTCCGGGTAGCAGACGACAAAAATAAGATCGCCTTGATGGTGGCCGACCTCCGCTAGGGGATGGCACAATAAGAAGAAGAATCACCGAAAATTTAAAGATATACACTATACTTATAACTGATGAGTTCAGAATACGTATATTATTATTGCTGTTAAATAATATTTTAATGGTTGTTTTCGTGAACAAACCTAATATTGAGATGGTCATTTTTAAAGTGTAGCCAATTTGATAATATATCACGTATGTTGGTCAGTAATAAAATTATTCTGAGATTTTCTCCATTTCTTTGTTTTTCCCCGAGAATATAATAGTATGTTTAATTGTTGCTAAGGTTCCTTGGGCAGAGGTAAACGATTATAATTGACGAAAATATGCACTCGGACAATGACCGATGTACATGCGTTATAATAATATTATAGTAACGCGATGCAAAACTCAGAACATTTCAGAGTCTGTTCTGATTTTTAAAATTATTATAATTATATTTTTTGTTTTGGCCTATGCTCATACAGATATTAGTTACGATTACATACTTATTAATTTCATAATATTGTCGCTAGTTAATAGCGCTGTAATTTCATTATTTAAATATGGAATAATTTTGCGCTATTCATAGTAAGTACATTGTATGTAGGTATTATGTTTGCAAGGTTCTCCAGTCAAGTTGATCATTAAAATATCGCTAATTTAGCTGTTTTATCGAAATTTTGATTTTGATAAAAAGCTAGAAATGTAATTAATGCAAGTCAAGCACTCTTCGCCCTTTGATAATATTATTATGATGGTGTTGTGATACTGTGCGCCAACCTTCCGCCCACATGGTCCTTCCGCTATCTTATTTGCGATTCAATCTTTGGATCCCTCGGGGTCGAAGCTCTTTCCTGTTTTATTAAATGTTTGTCTGCGTTTATTACAGTGAAATTTTAGTATGTACTGTGTCCTGTCTCCAGGCAGTAAATAAACAGGTGTATCAACACGGAGAAGGTGTCAAACGCACACAGTTGTTGATGTAATTTTATTACCGCTGCAGCGGTGCTATTCATATTCATCGCACTAGCGGGCGGAAGATCCAAGGTGCAATTCCCGCATATGTTAAGAATAGTTATAGATATAGCGTCTATTATGGGGAGTTTACTTTAATCTCTCAAGTTTATATTCTCCCTCTTTTATGCGTCAGGATTGGTGGTGAGAGGGTACCAAATAACACATAAAATCATAAAACACATATTCCCGTGTATTAAAACTTTTTTATTATTGATAAGATAACAAAGAAAAAAATATAGATCTTCAATTTGCCTATTACACGAAGTGGCGATTTCTAAAAAAATACTTATAGCACCCAATTCTGGTTATGACATCCATCATCCATCTAGAATTCGTGTGGCCCATAAACCTTTTGGCATTTTCCGTTCCAACGCAAAAGGAGTTTTCTTCCAGAAATGGGTTTATAGCTCGAAATACCTGTCAACGTAAATAAAAATAACTTTGTTTCAAAACCATCCAATATTACCATTGGTGGTGGTAATTCACCTAAATTATTCACCATTATTATAGTTGTTAGCCAAGGGATGCTTTTTCGTAATTTTTAGTAAAATAAACCACCCTTTCGCCTTATTAGACACAATAATTTTCTGCAGGCGGTCGCATCGCATTTAAATTTTTAATTAAAATTGGAAAAGTTGTTATCCAAATAATGTATTGTGTTCATTTTCCATTGCCACTTACTTCCGCTCTTACCCCACATACAATTCTCATGTCCAGACATTAGCATTTTGGTTATAGATATGAACACCTGCTTGGAACCATACCTACTACTAGCAGGCGCGCTTATCTATCAATCGCTTCGACGTGTCGCACCCATAAGTGATTATTGTAAAACGTAGATTACCATAATAACATCAATAACTAATCATCGTTGGCCTTACGTGCGTAATGCTAGAAACACATTACCATCACGTCACGTCAGCGCACTTGGCATAACAAGTGACAACCTACTAAAACACTGTCAATATTTGTCATTTGTAGACTTCTTCTAAACTACTAACAACAAAAATACAGGGGAGCACGTGACCTAAAAGTGTGTAAATTTTCACGTTTCATGATGGTGTTGTGGCATGATACACGTCGGCGTGAGACGGCCTTAATCTAATTCTGATGACAACATGTTCTATAGGGTTGGCGCATCAGATATTTTTTTAAATACATAGGTACCAAGTAAAATAAGCTAGTTTACGTATGCTCACGTGACGTGATATTAATGTGTTTCTAGCATTATTTGCCAGCATTTATTTATCTATCCATAGCATGCGGTGGTACTCGTAAGTTTGTGGACCTTTCTTTCAATATTAACAAACATTGTTCAAGTGACCAAAAGAACTTCATCACAGTTCTGTTATGTGAACGATTTCAGTAAATGTACAGTCGTACGTTCAACTATTCATACTTATACTAGATACTCAAAAACAGTTTAAGCTATGATAAAATTGTTGTCTGTTATTCTCACAAAGCGAATGTATATTATATCTGTCACACAACCGTAGACAAAGTAACCTTTTTGACATGAACAATTCACAACTTTTAGTAAGTATTCTTTATTCAGTGTTGCGACTTAATTCGACGCGTTTGTACCGTATGATTTATTCACGAAGCAGAAAAAAAACCGCCGTGCTTCCTACCTACGTAGTAGCCACAAGCAGAGCTGGAAGCGGAACCGGAAACGAACCCGTAAATATTTAGGAAATGTGAATCCGAACCCTTGAGAATCCCGTACCAGAGCTGGGGAATGTAGGGATACGGAGATATTTAAATTTATAATTTCGTAATATTTCATTTGATTATCTTTGGTCATTGTTCAACCACACTGGAAGGAGTTTTTCAAAACAAGCTTTAAATTACCAGATGGCAGTGTCACCTGTCAACTTATTTTTCGATATTCTCAATAATACTATTTAGCTAACGGTAATACCTACTATTTTTTTAAAATCATAATCAAACGAATACCTAGGGTAACAATATCAATAGCTGAAGAATGTGTCGAATTGAATACTCATGCATACTTATCCGTGTCTAAGCAATTGCAACGTGGGTGTTCTATTTATGCGATCGTGCAGCAAAGAGATGTGCGTGCGTCAGAGACACAGCTTAGGTGTTACAGGCTGATCGATAAATAAAACAAATACGTATACAATTCTTAATACTGATTCACACAATTCACTACATCTTTTTCAGTCGCGTTCGATCGGTTGCTAGGTAGGTATAGGTTCCCCATCTTTTTCCATATTTTCCGTTACCTAACTATTCCCTGCTACGTAGATCCGTCGAACTTAATGAATTCGTCGATCCGGTGGGTTTTAGCCTTTATCCATTGTTTCCTTTGATAGTTTGACAGCATTATGACCGACCATCTTTTCATGTCTCGTTGCACTCGTCTTGGTTTTCGGATTTCTCTTCCATTAAGGATCCACGATTCACATGCATACGTGAGCACTGGTAGTACACGTTGGTTGAACACTTAACGTTGCGTAAATAATATAATATGCATGTCGACGTAATGTTTTACATAAGTATTTTACTATGTCGTTTGGATATCTATACACTGTGTACACATCTCCTTTTTGAGTTTTGATTTTAAAATAAAATGTTATATTCCCACTGGAACTACAGAACACATTCATAATATTATAGAAATGCAAAACCAGTCGCCATAGACCAAGTCTTTGAAACCGGGCTTTCTTTACACCTTGATAATGATAATGGCATAGAATTCAAGAAATACAAAGACGCTGGAGTGTCCTCAATTATTACCAATATTGAATGCGCTTTTCGTTTACGTGAAAACTTTAATGCGTATGATAGACGTAACTATTGAATATAACATAATATTCTTTAACTCATGTGTTTAAGTTAATCCCATATTTATCCACACTCGATAATTATAGTTACCCGTAAGGTAACGAATTTCTTGTTATTTTTGTGTTCTAACCAACTTGGACCCCATTCGATTTTGTAACTGGAACCTAACCGTTAAAAAAATGAGGTTTCCATCAGCTCTGTCCAAAAGTAAAATAAAAAGTTGGCCGCGTATTTAGGCGTCGTTTGAAAATTTCGTTAAAAGTATTAAATATTTCATCCGTGTGCCGCCAGTTGTTGGATGGAGTAAGCGAAAAGTTTGTCCCGTTTTGCGAATAATAATATTTAATTTAAAAAGGTTGTAGGCACGGCCATAAGTCCTTTCTAATCGGCCTCACTTGATTTCTTCTGGTTATCGTTCTCTCTCTCCCTTATCTTACGCTGCATCCTCTCTATAAGGGTTCTTCGTCTTCCTGTACGGATTCAGTTGTAATTGTTTTGACCGGATATTGGTAGGCTTTTTTTATTGTGCGAAACTATAAGTCATTATTCTAAGGGTTCTGTACTATACTATTCCAGTTCAGTCATTGTTAGCGACCCGGATGGCGTCTATAGCCACTAATAATATTCACAAATGGTATAGAATATAGATTATAGTCAAGTACTTACTATATAAACATATCTTAGTACTCTAATATAAAAAAAGTTAGCTAAAATCTGCAATATAGTAATCGAATTTTGGGTTTCCACCGTGTGTACTCCTTCCTCGACGTTTCAGGCTCGTCGTCGTTTCGGGTAGTGTAGGTATATGAATATAAACGTTGCTCAAAGAATGTCAAAAGGAATCCGATTAGCTAAGAGCAGACACTGCTCCGAGTAATGTGTCAATCGTTCCGACACCGGCTCGAATATTGGATTTTGCTGATAGTGCCGGAAACCATGACGTTTTTAACCGTAACACATCATCCCTATTAATATTTACAGGGTTTCTATGGATTTCGATGGACTCAGGTAACAGGATACAAATTTGACTTTGAAGCCAAGATATTGGGATATTTCGCACGAGAAGTAGACAAGGTGGAAACCCAAAAATCTATTACGATAAAAAACAACCGTGAAAGCCTCAAACATTATTTTATCTGCAATGTTTTCCTTCCTGTCCATCCCATTTTCCGTAAAGGTACATAGGTTTGACATTCGGCACACAGCTGCAAATACAGTGACAATTATATTCACTTTTAGGCGGTACCATACATGGAGTATCCGTAAAATGGTTTCACTTATAGATTCATCATGGACGGTTTCCGTATATTATTTAGAAATGTAAACAACATGGATATCGCTCATCAACTTTTCTAGATAATGGAAATTAAACATTGTATAATTTTGATGGGATCTTCATACAATGTTCTTTGAAAAATCTACCCTTTTTATTGATTTCACGATGAGTTTTAAGCAATATTTTATATTATTACAGTTATAGTAGTTGTAATTTTTAATGTCTGCAATAAGAGAAGAGAAGTGTGAATCGTTTTATCGCTTGAAGAAAACAGCCACCGTAGCGTATGAATCTCTAATTAATTATGACAGTTAATTGTTAATTAGCTTATTGAATTGAGATTAATTGGCCTTATTATTTTTTCAGCTTTCGCTTCAGTCACATTCAGTTATAATATGGTTTACTACATGGAAGTCCTCAGACCTCATCGTATCACTTGATTCGTATTGAATCACTTACGGTCTGGTGTAGGAGCGAGAGAAAGAGAATATGTGAATCTCTGCGCTTTATACGATACGTAGCCTTAATATTACAATAGTTTGACGATTCGTGCACAAAAGAAGATCAAATATAAAATGTTTATTTATTTGAAGAATGACAACGGGAAGTGGTAGATGACCACCAGTTTTGACAGCCTACTTAAGTCGGGCATACCCATCGATTTAATCTCATTATCGTACTATTAAGTAAAAATCCGATATTGCGTCCCTCTTACGTAATATTGTTATCAAGAAACGTGCTCGTTCATATATTTAGACTCTGCTGACGCAATTTCCCACGTGAAGTGACCGCTGAAATGATTGTGTAATGTTTGTTCGTTTTGCGTATTTTCAGGTTTCATACAAGCCCAAAACGTATTTTTAACGTTGCAATAAATAAATTTTGCACAAGGCCTTTTTTCACAATATTGTACTAACAAAGGTTTTCTTATTGACTAAAATAAATAACGCATTATACCAATATGGGTTTTATTGGAAAAAGTTTTTGTAGAAAAACTCACTTATTTTTAAAGCTGGTATTTGACTATCGAATATTTATGAAGAATATTTTATAATTTTTTTTCCAGTATTAATCAATATTTTATAAAACATGACTTTCATACAGGATTTTTTATAAAGACAATTATTGTTCGACATAACCGTTTATCAAAGATTTATCTATTGTAAATAGTGTTTTGCAGTCTCGTACATTACCTACTTCATCGAGAGCAAAGTGGTAAGAAAATTCTTTCCAAAAATGTTGTTTCTAAGTTGGTTTTCAAAATCTCGTAAAAAAGTTAAAAGAAAAGAGTGAGATATTATTGTATCGTTTTCTTTAAGCGAATAATATTAAAGTCTAGAAGTGTGTTATTCTTTGGGTTTTTCAATTTCTTTCCATCCGATTCCCGATACTTTATAAATTCATCTTTATTCATATAAATCAATTTACTCTTATATCCATATGTTCACTATGTTTTTGAAAAACGTGTTATTTTGTATAAAATGATATTCACATTTCAGTTGATTAGGCACGCTTTGAAACTTGTCTTGTACACGTCATTTCGTTTGAATATGGATGCGTTGTACTAGTTGACTACAAATTATTGATACTTATATTTTATGCGCCCTTCGAATACAAGCCGGAACTTGCATTATTTGGTGGTCAAATTAATGGAGTCATTTGCAACATTTTTAATATGTCCTTAAAGAAACTCGATAGTAAATGCGAAGTATCCATGAAGGCATCTAGAATTTTTTGTTTGTTTTTTAATATGAAGTTTTATTTATGTCGGAAAGGCAGACCAGGCCGTACCATCCTACGGCGCTCCGGGAACGGCGAACTCACCACCATTTGGATACGACCAGTTACCTGGGCTTGGTTATTTGGTATTTAACTATCGGCTTAATCGATCTCATTTCAAGTATAAACTGTATTTAATTACATGACGGCCCCAGTCATAGGTAATCGCTCCTGATATATCCCCGCCATATAAAATGATGCTTCATATCAATCGTGGGATCCCGTGATCGGCTGATTAAGACCGGGTGTGGTTTGGTGGAGCTATTAAGTTCAGTGAAAACTGTATCAATTCGTTGTAACTGTGGATACCAGATATTCAAATACATACCGTTCTCTGATTTAACACTAAATTAGTGGAATCAATCCCCCATGCCCTAGCTCTAGAGGCCATCCATATAATGTAACCGTATGCGGTTTAGAACCGTGTGCCATACTAAACTTATGATTTCTGTTCATGAAAATATATAGTGTATAGTATAGAAGGATACGATCAGATGCTTATAATAATACTTTGTGATAATATATTTCTAGTATAATTAGATTAGATAATATATTAAGTCCAAAAGCGAACTATTTGTTTATTCTCTGGTCGCGAAGACTCACGAAGTGGAAAAGGATTATAACAGGGTGGAAAAGCCGGGAATCTAGAAAAAATGACGGACATTGGACGGAGTAAATCAAATTCATAATAACTTTTAACCATGTGCGACTCGGTGAGCACACAATATTATATTTATGTGATTTTCTCAAAGTTTGGGTGATTCTTTCTCGTCTATTACTAAATATACTGTTTAACTACACTACTTTCATTGGGCCACATGGCCTGTCGTGTTGTTATAAAAAAGATCATGACCTATACAAATATCGATAAAAATAGAAAGTCTTTTGTCTCTTGCTATCAGCAAAATATAATCGAATCGTTTGATAGATAGATAATATTTATTGATTCTAAATACGTTTTATTAATGCATACGTTGGAATAGAAAATCCTAAAAAACCGTATCTTTTGTTACTACAATTGAAATATATTGTCGGTAATTAAGATAAATCGGACATTTATATTTTGGCATTGGCAAACGTTTGAAATAAATTATTTCTAATGTGACCATGTACGCATATACTTCACTGCCCATACATTATTCCATTACCCTCCAAAATTGAGGATATCCGGCGTGTCTGAAGGAATAATACAATTAGATAATTATTTAATTTAATTCAACCTGCATACAACTTGCAATGCTTTTTAGTTCTATGCGGATGTAAATTAAATAATGTATGCAGAATGTAACGAATTATAGTTTAATTTCTGGATTATTAATTATCTAAACTCTATATTTATAACCACGAGCAGATAACTACTTTAGATTAAAGAAAAAAATGAATGAAATGAAGAATTTTGGAGTGCATTTATTTGCAGACTCCAGCCAATGTTTGCCAAACTTTTTTACTTCACGGCACGCACACTTGCGAATGGGAATTGTTCCGCGACACACCAAATAAAAATGCCTTAAAAAAGGAAATGTACCTTATTAATATGAATAAACGAAATCATAGTGTAGGTAACATTTTTTTTTTTAAATATTTTAATAGTTTATCGCCGAAAAACTATATTAAAGGTACGACGATCCAAACGTCAACATAGATTTAATTGCTGTTGTAGCCTATCGAGGATATTGACTTCACAGCGATATCCAAAATGCTGACAACTCTAGCTCAGAAAATCAGCGATTGTATTGTGCACAGGGTCGTTTTTAGATCAATTAAAATTTCTTCCTGTGTTTGTGTCAAGTCTGTACCGGCGAATATTGCGAATGGATTGATAATCAAGCGATGGAAAATGATGCAGAAAGGAGTTCGAATGATGTTGAATTTATTTAAAATTGAATAAAATTCAATGGAATATACATTATTTAAAATGAACAGTTTGAGGCTTCTTCTTTCGCGGCATGCCCTGTCACTTCTTGCGGCACACAGTTTGCCTGACACTGCTCCAGACTAGTGTTGAGAGAATAATTGGGTATATTATCAGGATTGTAATAAATATATCCCGATTTTGTTAATGTTGAAACAATGGTTATAAATATGCGTTGCGTAGATCCCCTGAATAGTCAATGAGGCGGTGGGAATATTATATTATATTAGGCTTAGCTAACTCTACGTGCTACGCCGTAGCTTTAATAGCTCTACGCCACTGATTCATTGTTCCTAGTATAGAGCTTTTTTATTATTGGCATATGATATCTTTATTGCATTAAAGAAAACCAACTGGTTTCGATTGTTTTGAAAGGAATTAGTGGACTGTATTAGCGAAGGGGAATGGTGGATTGGTGTGTTACTGTCATTGAAGTTGTCCGAATTTCGGGACGATAAATATTGGAGGATTTATTTTATATCATATATATAACACATGCATTAGCGATGTGATCTGCAATTAAATAGCAGTTTTAACAATCTCGAAGCCCGGGTAAGGAAAATTTACATGCGGTTTTTTCAATGCGTCTTTGGATTCCGAGCCGAATACGTAAGGAGTCCGGGTTCGATTCTTGGCGAGGTCACAATATACCGATTTATGTGGTTTTCGCAAAGCTTGGGTGTTTATGTGAACGATACTTTTATTTTTACTACTGCACTGCTATTTCACTACCCTACTGTCATTGGGTGTCATGGCCTATTTATTACATAATACTCTAATAGGTTGATCAACACAAACATACTCCCTTCCAAACCAACCGCCCCGCACCACATTCGGTCGTAATCGAGCGTATCACGAGGCCCTAGGTTTGGTTTGAACCATCAGCATTCATTCTTCTATACCCGGGATTGTCTCAGGAGAAGATACACAAGAATATGTTGAGCAAAGTGGCCAACATCCATTTCTCGTAAAACAATTCTGTTACGCGATCTCTTCCAGACTCGGCCCAGATCCCACATCGGATTGTAGAGCCAATTATAAAAATACATTAGTTTATTGACAGTCACGCATGGGAAAATTGACATATTCACCATGTTTTATTTGGGTACCTAGGTACCTACTGAATTTGAAATAATGTGTACAACTAAACTTTGGTTGGCGGCACTTTCGATACGCGCGCATTGTAGACGAATGTGTGCTGCGCCAGCCTCGCTCTGGTCGCAGGCGGTCGGCACCTGGGCGGGGCTCACCCGGCGGTCGCCATGGCAACAGACGCCGGGACGCTCGCGCCCCCCTCCGTGTCCTCCGCGCCTTGCGGCACTCGCGCTGCGTCGTTGTCAGTGTTGCCAGCAGCGAACAAACATCACTGATAATATAATCTGCAGCTGGAAACGAATGTCATTCGGTTTTAGATAACAGTGTTCATTTTCATATCGACAAAGCTGATAATGTAAATATGTGTCAAGGCACGGAAGGGAAGCCCTATAAGCTTTACATTCTGACACGTTTATATAGCATGTAAGACGGTTGTGCGCACACTATGGGTTGCACGTATTATATCAATATGTACATGAATGGGGGGGGGGGGGGGGGGGTAACCTTAGGCAAAAGCCAACAAATGCTCGCCAGTCTTTTACCGTCTTAAGCGTCAATTACATTGAGCTTCTTTACGAGCTGTTTGTTGGCGAATTTAAAAGCGGGCGATTCAGCTACTGCGATTTGATGATTACACACAAAAAGTTTTCCATTCGCTGAGAAGCCACAAGCCAGCGACTATTTTGACAGAACGTAGTTCGTTTTTTTTACCGGGAGAACACAGTAGGCCCATACGCCGGTGTGTAGCGTGTAAAGTTGACCGGCTTTCAACTTTTCTCGTTAGAGTGCTTACAACCTGCTTGTTAGCTTGTTCGATGATTACACTGGGTGACTTTACAGGCAGATTGTAAATTCGCCAACAAACAGCTCGTAAAGAAGATCAATGTAATTGACGCTTTAAGTGATGACATGTCATGGTCCCCGCATCCTGAAGCGGGCCCCTATGCCAGGATATATGGCTACATATATGTGTGACTACAGTGTGATTTATTTACAGTAGTGTTCCCCAAATGATTTCCACGGAACCCCCCAGGGTTACGGGTATTTCGTGTATTTTTAGTGATTTTTAATTAAATCCAGTTGATTAATCGGCATATTATTACGAAGTTATGTGTAATAGTAACTGTAATAGTAACCAAGTAATATGCAACCCAACCCTTCGCCATATTGGATAAAAAAGCAATTTTATAAGTGTGTTTTTTCTCACTGAACTGGTCGACCCGTCACGCCGGGCCCCCTCTAAGCCCTGGACCCCAAGCTATCCTTAGCATGACATGTAGTCGACCCAGGTCCAAATGGCTTTGTAACGATATGTTAAGTTTACCTTTGTCTATTTTGATTTTTTCATTTCTATTTGGAAACTGACCACGTCGAAACAATTAATTTAGCTAATGTGCCAATGGGTTGGGCGAATGCCTTACAATGATTCCTCGTAAGATGTCCGTGTAGATAACCTCCACACCGGAGACTTTATTTTAACACATTGTTAAATTGTGACTGTAGGAAATTCACCTTCACGTGATTATTTACAGTTTAATTAAATGGATACCGCTCTAAAAAGGGTTTGCTTCAAATGGCAAGGTGAATACAATCGTCAAAAAATGTTATAATGGTATTATGGAAGCTTGCATGGGGAGACACTGCACTTATTTTTCACTTTTAGTACTTCTAAATATTTTTAATTTTTATTTAAGAATACAAAACATTGTGGACATGACGAGTCTAAATTCAAGTCGTACACAATATAAGATTTACATTATAACAAATATTACCCTCACAAGAGAGAAGAAGAGAATACAGAATATAATAATAATAACAGAAAAAAATTAAATCAAAACATACTCAAGTACAATAATGTAATACAGAAAAATAAAATTTTGAAAACAAAAAACATACAATTTTATACAGTTAAATAAAGTTTCAAAAACACAATGCAAAGAACATGATTGAAAATGTCTTATGTCTTTAGGGAGCGCATTTACTAATGGTTCGTGTATAATTATTATTGAATTTAAAATTATAATTATAACTTATAACAAATATATGAATGCGAGCAGATGTCCCTAACGCCCACGATGGCCGAGCGGCTTAAGCATCGGCCCATGATGTCGTGGGTCCCAAGTTCGAATCCTGGGTCTGGCCAATACGCATATTGATTTTCAATTTGTGTTTTGAGTCAAGAGTCTGACATCCATTTCTCGTAAAAACAAAATCTGTTAATAGAAACAAACCTACACTCTGTGGACGCCCGTATATGATCCCATTAAGATCGGACGTGGTAAAAAGATGTCCCTAGGCAAGTGCCGCCCTTATGCAGTCTCAAATAACCGTCCCGCACTGTTTGTTGTCTCAATAATTTCAATGATTCAATTGGGTTGAAAAATATTGTTTGTGGGTTAGCATTTTCGTCTTCGCATATTCTTCTCTAAAAACGTGTATTATTCACACGTCTTCTTTAATTTGCCGCCCCTAAGCAACGGACGGCCTGCCTGCCCCCCTACGGGATGTCTCTGCATGCGGGAATACGTAATTTCCATCATCATAGGAAAACGCGCGAAACTTTGCTAATACTACCTACGTCATAATAGTATCATATTGCCAATGCGGCGACTGCTCTCGGTAGACGGCGCGTCGTGTACGGCTAGATTGGCAACACCGCGTCGTTACTATTGACGGACACGCGTGCGTTGTGTACGCGCCCGTCTATGTGTTGGTGTTTTATTACGCACGTGAGTGTGGGTGCCGCATATTGGACCTTGGTATTATTATTACGAGGACGTCTTCCTCAAGGCCTGCGCCTGCCTGTAGTTTCTTACCATTAGACGCTGGTTCATCTAAGTTTTCCTGTAAAACACACGTTCATCTTTATCCGTGGCCTGTGTACATGACTATGCTATACTCGAACAACATTTCTTGGCTGCGTGTTAAAACTGTGAACTACAAGCTCCTCCCATTTAGTCGACATCAGCGCCTTGCGGCTTTTGCCTAAATCTTCTTTTTGGAGAGTAACTAGTAAACTCATAGTCTGTCCAGTGAGATTAGCCTAATTAATTCTCTTCACCAATATGGCGATCTTTTCTTATTTTATACTACTCACTCCAATGCGCTTAACTCATTAATTCGAAGTTGTTACATTCAAACTTCCACCCCATCCGCACATATCTTTCTTATATTATGTATAATTTCTGAGGAAAAATATTTTTAAATGTTCTTTGTGTGCTAATAATAATATACATACACAATAACCCGTTTACACGTGCAAAGATTTACTGCTGACGGTATCCACGTATTATCACGGCCATAATAAGAAAATGCACGTGTAGACACGTATTATCCTACAAGTTTCAAGATTGCATGTTTGGATCAAAATATTTCATACAGCAACTGCACAATGGACAAGATCGCGCCTCGTTTACGCTTGCAGAATGAGAATGGAGAGTCAGTCGGTACTATTACGTATACACAGTTTTATCGCGATAATTTAATTACACACTTTTGGTGCCAGTAAAGCCCTGCGCGTGTGCATGCGCTATAATTTTAAAACTTAATATAATAATATACCTGATCATTTATAAAAAAATCAAAACAATTCGATTCATACGTAATTCGAAATATTGCTTGTTTTTTGTTTACATTTTACACTGAATTTGATATTCGTTTATTGTAAATGAAATACTTAGCACTTATCAGTAATAACAATGTATGTCCATTTTGATAGTAGTATATAAACATACTCAATTTATGAAGACGGAGCATTGTGAAGAGGACTTCTACACAAAACTTTTTTACAAGTACCATCGGTCGAATCACATTGCATATCATTTTTTGTGTTTATGGTAAGTTGAACACTACTTACATCGCCACCTGACTCTTTTTCAATTGCCAGCGGAATCGCCCGACGAAACGCAGTCTCCGGTGAAATAGAGGCTCTTCTCCCGTCTTTTTGTCGTTTGTTTTTCCCGCCACGGGGTTTTTGAATCAATATCTAAGTATCCACTGAGTAAACAACATGGGAATATTTTATTCCTATAGGGATTTTCCGGAGCACTTACATAGTTAGGTTGGTTACCCACCCTCGTTATTTTGCAGGCATATTATAACTAAATACGACGGCGGTTCACTATATCAATTTTTATCTGAATTTTGTAATCTTTCATGCCTATAAAGTTTATTTTCAATTAAGTACCTTTAGTGGATGGTATTAAATTTCTGCTGATAACGGTTACACAAACGGTAACCATAATTTTTCCAAGGTAATATTTCAACCCACTCCCAAGATATCGATGTTATCATCATTAGTTTGAGTCAAAACCACTTCTGGATGATCTGGTGGTTAATTAATGGCCATTAAGGGGGGACATGCTCGTCGAAGGTCAAAATTGAGTTTTTATTGTATTTTCAAACCATGATCCTGGACACTCCTTTAACGTTGTAGACAATCTATTTATATAATTTTGAAGCCTTATTATCCTTTATAGTTATTTTAAACATTAGATGACTGCATAAAGTATTTTTGTTACATAAAATAGTATTCTTTTAAACCTCTCACTCTAATGTTTTAGAATATAGTCATATTTCGGTACATAACTGTGCAGTGGTGTTAAGATTTTTTATATTTATTAATTTTTAAACGCATTTATAAAACCATTAGTATAATTTATTACGAGATAATTTTTGTAAAATATTCGCGATAAAAAATTATATTGATAATCTCTGTGATCCCAAATTTGACAAGAATTAGGCATTTTATTATTCAAAAAATCGGCAAGATTAACACATTTGAAGATGATTCTAAAGATATTTATTATAAGCTATGTTTTTGACTATTCAAGTGTGATAAACATCTTATGAATAATGATTGCTTTATAATAATTATTGACCTAAGAATAAGGTAGTGTTTTTTTGAAATACGCCATTTCTTTTGTCATTCCCTAGTGGTTAAGCTACAACATACGGCCGTAGCCATAAATTGACAAACTATAATTAAAGTAGGGAGTAAAATTATGTTAACGCGCGTGTTTGAACATGTACATAACCAAATTTTTTTTTATTTTTTTTTAAACGGTACATGTTCAAACACGCTCGTCAATATCATTTTACTCCCTACTTCAATTATAGTTTGTCAATTTATGGCTACGGCCGTATGTTGTAGCTTAACCACTGGGGAATGACAAAAGAAATGGCGTATTTCAAAAAAACACTACCTTATTCTTAGGTCAATAATTATTATAAAGCAATCATTATTCATAAGATGTTTATTACACTTGAATGGTCAAAGACATAGCTTATAATAAATATCTTTAGAATCATCTTCAAATGTGTTAATCTTGCCGATTTTTTGAATAATAAAATGCCTAATTCTTGTCAAATTTGGGATCACAGAGATTATCAATATAATTTTTTATCGTTAATATTTTACAAAAATTATCTTGTAATAAATTATACTAATGGTTTTATAAATGCCTTTAAAAATTAATAAATGTAAAAAATCTTAACACCACTGCACAGTCATGTACCGAAATATGACTATATTCTAAAACATTAGAGCGAGAGGTTTAAAAGAATACTATTTTATGTAACAAAAATACTTTATGCAGTCATCAAATGTTTAAAATAACTATAAAGGATAATAAGGCTTCAAAATTATATGAATAGATTGTCTACAACGTTTAAGGAGTGTCCAGGATCATGGTTTGAAAATACAATAAAAACTCAATTTTGACCTTCGACGAGCATGTCCCCCCTTAAGTAGAGTATTCGTTTTATAACTTTGCACTCTTTACTATACTGATGCGCCTATTTGCCTGATTACCTCGCATAAAATTACATCAAAAATGAAATTTATTGTATTAATATATTATGTCATCATCGGCCGGGGTAAATCCACTGCTGGATGAAGGCCTCCCCAAGCTTTCTCCAACTCTCTCGGTCCTGTGTCGTTCGCTGCCACGTATTTCCGCCGAACTTTACCAGATCGTCAATCCAGCGGCTTTTAGGGCGACCCTGTGGCCGTTTCGTACCCCTTGGGTACCATTGGATGACGGCATTTGTCCAGCGGCCGTCCTTTCGGCGAGCAATGTGCCCCGCCCATCTCCATTTCAGCTGTTTGGCAACGTCTATTACATCTCGTACTCTCGTCTGCTTCCTAACCCATTCGTTTCTCTTACGGTCCTTTCGCGTGATGCCCAACATGCACCTCTCCATGCCTCGCTGTGTGACTCTTAGCCTTTGGACATCTCTCGTGTTGAGGGTCCACGTCTCGCAGCACGTATATTATGTAATAATACTTAAATATACATATATCACATCATTCTCATCCTAGAGCCAGAGTGCAAAGTTATTAAGCATATACTGTCTGTAATTTGTCCAGTGATCTATCTATTGCTGAGTGACATTCCGGCCCATGGTCATTTCATAAAATTGACGACGCGTATTCTTGTCCGCCGTAGTTTTTGAATATTTATTACTAAAAGGGTCCATGTTTTACATCAGGGAACTCAGAGATAACGGGAACGAAAATACCTAACGGGTGTGGAGAAGCAGGCAACCGATCTCGAGTGTGGAAGAATATGGAATAAACTTAAACACGTGTTGAATACGCTTGTCTTTCGTTCTGACATCTGCTCTCGGTTTATGTTTATGTGTTGACGCTCGTTCAATATTGGTGTATTTGAAGATTATCACACACTATTATACGTCTATCATGTGTGGTTAATTTTGGTAGGACACTCACACATTCAAAACTCTGTGTCAAAATTCACTACCAATTGGAATATAGCCCATCAAAATTCTATTTATTATGTTCTGTATTTTACATGCATTTCTTAGCACTCGTAATACGCATTGGTCAAACATTATGCTTTTGCCACAGTGGGGTAACCTTTGAATATACTATTAAGGCGCCCGAATGCACTCCACGCCAGTTTGGTCTTATGCGTAAAGTGTTCAACTAATGCGTGCTACCAGTGTTCGCAAGTAAGCGCAACGTTGCATGTAAATGTGCATGTTGAGCATAACGCGGAAATACCACAAAATAAACAAATATATATAAGGACGCAGTCAAGATGGAGGTCGCTAAGCTAAGATGAATTGGCTATGGGCTGGCATGTCGCTCGGCGAGTGGACAACCGCTGGACAAATGCAGTCATACAGTGGTACTTACGGGGCGCACTAAACAACCACAAGAATGTCAAAATCATAAAGTTCGGTGGAAGAACGTGGCAGCGAAGAACTAAGGACCGAGAAGAGTGTTAATAGTTAGGGGAGGTCTTCATCCAATAGTGGATCGACACCGGCTTATAATGATCATGGATTATGTTGTACAATGTACATATTAGTTTGATTATTTAATCAGAATTTTTGGAGTTGCATTAATATGTACATACGCATGTAAAGGCAAATAACAATGTTACGCATTGCAGGGAATGCGTAACATTGAACTGCGTGGCTCGGTTTTCTTTTGTAAGTCATGGTCAAAGAATATCAATTCTTTCTGATTTTATTTTATTTTATCATTTTGGTATCCTGAGAATATTCAAAACGCAGAGCGAAGTTCGGTTAGTAATAATAATTTATACCGTGGCCCGAGTATAAACATCGTGGAGTAGAAAATATACGATAAAATATTATTATAGGTCATCCTAACCAAACATTACTTAGATTTTTACTTGAAAGGGTATCTCGTCTACTCTGGACCTAAACATACGCACATGTTATTATCTTTATTATCAATTAATTACATTTTAATTTGACTAAAGGTTTACGTCAAAAAAACATAGTATATTTTAAAATGACACGTGTTCGTTTACTGTCATTTTTTTTAGTAATAATGAGTTGGCTTTCCACCAAGGTCATGCAGCTGTATTGATGGGCCTTATCCTTGCATAATGAACGCATTAATGCGGCTACAACCGCGACTAGAGTCCTAAGACTGAGGTTCCCACGCTCTCTAGTGTGATTTCGCCGAGATTATATTTTAAAAATGCTCATGTGAGAGAGAGGAGTAAAGTGGAAAAACTATAGTGAAAAATAAATAAAAAAATATGTCATGTTTGAGACTTATGACTTACTCATTATTCGTAGGATGTTTTATCACATTTGAATGGTCAAAAACATAGCTTATAATCAGTGTCTTTAGAATTATCTTCAAATGTGGTAATCTTGCCCATTTTTTGAATAATAAAATGCCTAATTCTTGTCAAATTTGGGATCACAATAAATATAATTGTTTATCGTAAATATTTCATTATAATAATGTAAACATAAATTTTACTAATGTTTTTATAAATGCGTTTATATATTAAATCTTAACACCACTGCACGTGGATGTACTGAAATATGACTAAAACATTAGATCGAGGGGTTTAAAAGAATACTATTTTAGGTAATAAAAATACTTTGTGCAGTTATCAAATGTTTAAAATAAATATAAAGGATCATAAGGCTTCAAAATTATATAAATAGATTATTGCAACGTTTAAGGAATGTCCAGGCTTATGCTCTGAAAATACCATAAAATCTACATTTTAACCTACGTGGCGCATGTGGGCCGTTCACAAGGCACCCTGAATACACTGAATAACAGAAAACCCGAAAATCTATTATGCGAAGAAAATATATTATATATGAGATTAGAAACCGTATGCATGATGCATTATCGCGCGCGCGTTGGGGGGGGGGGGGGGGGTTGAGCGAGCGATAAGGCGTCGCAATGCAATTCCACGTGACTCGGCCGCTGCAGCAGTAGCGCAATGTTACACCACTTATACCGCCCGCGTTAAAAAAGCCAAACAAACCCAAGACTACTTTGGCGTCGGGCCAAGAAGTATTTCTAGTCCCCTCGTGGCTTCGGCGATGTCTACTTTATCCCTATTCCGCGATTTTCGTTCGCTCTCCGAAACGATAACTTTCTGGAGATAATATCAGCGTTTTCCCCTCATACTTAATATACAGATGGGACCGGTTTGTCTATTTTTAAACATTCATATTGTTTCTTGTCTCTTTGTGTAAAGTTAAACCCGTCTGTTGGTATGGTTTTGGTTATGGTATAGCGCTGTCATGAGTCGCACCGACAATAATTTTAGTTTATTACCACGTTTTTCTTAGCTCGTATTCTTGTTTGTCCGCTGGTTGTTTGTCCAGTACAAATCTTGCAATCGATTTTTAACTAACTTACTAGCTAGACATTTGAAACTTTTAGAATATAATATCAGAACACGATGCCAATGCATTTTTTTAAAATTATTTTTAGCCATCTTTAAGTAGAATTGAATTCATTTTTAGTTAATTCTGTTTTGTATGGAAAGTTATTTCAGAAAAATCCGTAAAAAGTAATAGTTGGTTTCTAAGGGGGTGGTCCTAGCAACTAAATTATTAATATATACGTGCGTTACTATGGAAATCAATATGAAATGTCAAAATATCATTTCAGTATTCTATATTTATTCAGTATTTCTATCAAGTACAAATTTTTTTGATCGTTTAAGCTAGTCAAGTCAAGTTTATATGATTCAACAGAAAATTTAAAAACGTTGTAGGTATATAAAAAGTTCTTTTTATCTTGTAATTATTTCCACAAAGCCTCCTTCACTTTGGCATTTAGGTATTACAACTACTCATTCATTTTATTGACTGCCATGCCCCTCAACATTGCGTCTACTTCTTCTGGCGACTGTCCAAGTACGACAGAATCCCCTTCTTGCACATTCCGAAAAAGTGTTTTTCTTATCAGTATGTTTTTCATAATGTAATCGTTTATACATTGAGCACTCCATGCTATTCATAGCATATGTTTTACATGTCGCTATCTCAAAGGCACTGATCATGGACCGTTCTATCTTATGAAATGTACTCATACAAATGCGTTATACAATTAATACTGTGAAGAATGTGTTCCAAGATAATATTACTGTATCAATTAACATTATTTCTGAATCCGTGATTCGCGGCCAAATTCGCCAAATTCACAATATTATGAACTTTTATGTATCCAATACGTATTATATTTGGTTTTTGCATCCATGTCAGTGGACATGGACCATTGGGTTGATAGACATAGATTGACAACCAACAATTCTCTGAATATTTTTGATAATCTTTCCGCATCGGAGTGGAGATGGTTATTAAATTACCTGCCCTTATTTACTTTACCAATTCGATATTATTCAACTGCATGCAGCCAAATGCACCAACGATTGGTCGCCCACCTGTTGAATGCATTCACCCAATCGTAACGTAAATGCGAACGTTTTCAAAAAGCCTGTGTATGAAGTTTATTAGCAAGCATTTTCACTGTATACATATTATACGTTGTTCAATTCGAATATAAAGCGTTTACATTTACTATTGTAGCCAATGATGAATAATTTATTTATGAGTGGCATCGCAAATAACAAATTTTATCACTTATCGGTGTCATGCATTTCTGTCCTTGTTTATTGGCTTCGTCCTTCAGTGTGAATATATTATTATATTTCAGTTTACGTGGCATTCCAATATTTTTTTGAATAAAAACTTTTGTCAATAGGTAGGTGAGTAAAATAAATTGTTAATGTTATTTTGTAGAGATTTTCTTAAAATATTTGTCTGTTTATTAACATTTTCGGGAAAACAACCTTTGTCCGGCAAAAACATGTTTCTAAAAAGGTGGGGTCAGGAAAATATCATTTCATCTGCATGAATATAATAAAAATCAGGTATTCTTTATATTATCTAATAATAATTGATGAAAGAGAATTATCATAATAATAATATTGTATCTCAAAATTATAAACTAATACAAAATTGAAATACTCTACTCTGATAAATAATGATCTGACCTGCAGCATAATACATACGGCACATTATAGTGCTTTTCCCCATGAAGTCATGACTGACTAAAAAAGATTATAATATTGTGCCTAATATTTTTAAGTGAACGGAGTATTTATTATACAATGCATTCAAATCATTTATATATTAGTGTTTAATTGTAAAAGTTTTTTTTAGATATTCCAGGTTTTAAAACTTTTTACTTAAAATTACACATATGTGATATTTGCTTGTGGTTTTTAAATGCACCTACCTAAGACATCGTTATCAATTATGGACTATATCAAAATAATTCGTCGGTGGACTGTGCTGACTTGTTAAATGACACTGTTATTATTGGATCCAAGGTAAGAGTGTCAGACAGAACTGTCAGCGGTGTTCTGTTCCTCACATTATTTTGCAATCATTGAATTAGTAAGCTAGTAAAAAGTTGCTTTATGGGGATTGTTTGTTCGCCATTCGCTAGTCCATATTCATCGGTTGTGCAACACCGCAAACACGAACGCTCCAAATATAATAGGGCGATACAAATCAACGCAAGCCTCTCTTAATAGCGTCCACCTACCTGTGCTTTGAACGTTTATGGTTTATCACCACGCCACGTTTTATTTCCGTGCCCACCTATACCTTCACACCTTGTCCGAATTGACATTTAAAAAGTGGTACAAGTGGCACAGCTGTTGCGAGCGATCCGGTTTTCGTAGACTCGGTTCCCGGCGTCGAGCGTTCAACCCTCCGTCACGGCCGCGGATAGATGGGGTGGCCTTCGCCCAGCCGTGTCGCCTGAGAATACGAGAATAGCCCCCCACCCATTCACCCAGGGCTTGCGTTGCCGGTTAACCGGCGGAGCCGCATACAATCAATTACCGGTGATTGTTTAACATTTTTCATTTACAGAATAAAAAATCCTTTATCATGTGCCATTTTTTTATGATTTTACTGAGGTTTGGACTGCGACTCGCTGTTATCGCCTTTTCTCTTCTAGAAGGGGATCCGCCGATCAGGTCCTCCCTCCAATTCTGATAAAGAACTTTTTTGCCAAGCTTACCGTCTTACCCACCGCCAGGGCACCTTTCAATTCGTCGATATTCCTAAAGATAAGGTGTCATTCATATTTAGGTCACTGTACAGCTATATGTATCATGTCCTCCAAAATATCACATTCATCGCAGAGCTGCGAATCGCTTCTTCCCATGAGGACATCAAATCTTTTACCCATTGTGTGCCCTGTAGCCTCAGTATCAGCTTAAGCTCACTTCTCTTCAAAGGAGTCTCTATCATGTTCCATTACATTACGATATATTATTTGTGCTTTAATAGAGGCAGGATAATATCGTATTTTATTATTTCGTACGGTGTTTTGCAGTTTGTAAGACCAATTTGGAGATGGAAATAAAATTCAAACCTACTTCTTCGGGTCACTTATTTGTATTCAGCTCGCAGAAATGGTCGTAAGACAAGTGTGCTCTTCTTTTGGATCGACAAACTATTTTCTTACTGTGGAAACTGCACCTCAGTTTAAAGCGCGAATATTCACATCGTCTCTTTCTCTCACAGCTGTGGCAGGCCGTCAGTGATAACTGATAAGAAGTTGGTTAAGGAAATGAAAGGAATGACTAATGCTTCCCCTTCAAAATCTCAATGAATTCGTATTATTATATTACAATAATGTACATGACTGAATTCTTATATGGCGCGATCGACACGTTGGACATGCCTGCTTTATTGTATTATATCTCCAGTGATATTTCTATTCCGCATGTCCGCATGGCTGATGGAATAGCGTCCTTGAATGAATGATGATAGTCATTTTGAAAATATTAGGAAATCTTAAATATCGTGCAATAAGTATGACCGTATTATCCGTCGTGTCCCATGTTCGTTGGAGCCCCTGCATTTACATTCGAGCGTTTTGTTTGTCGCGTAGTTATCGGAGACGGCGAACAATGCACGTAAAGGTCACCCGAAGTTTTCTTTCCGCCCTTGTGGACAAAAGAGCTACACTTTTTAATGCTCGCTGTACTTTTATGTCTTTATAAAAAAAGCGGTATTTAAAATTGAATACTTGCGACTTTTTAACGGTTTTTGGATTGCACGCAACGCGTCGTCTATAGTAATAAATAAATCGACGGTTAATAGAAATACCCTAATTTTAATGCAGTAAGAACACTGCTACAATAAAGATTTTAAAATAAAAATATTTTCTAGAAGGTTCGCCTAGTACATGAATTATCATCTTTGTTAGTTACATTACAATAATTCATACCTGGAGCCTGGAGTCACTCACATTCTCAAAATATTAAGTTTAAAGAAGATTGCAAAAAACTGATAGAGCACTATTTTTCATAATAATTACAAAATAGTGACCTCCCGTGAATATTAATTATTAATGAACGATATTGTTGATTTGATTTATTTTGTTAGTACCTACAATATAAAACTTACCTTGGCTCCTTCCTAAGATGTAAACTTAAAATTATCGTTCATTCAAATTCTATTAAACTTTTGTCAGGCCTTATATTAATTACAGGCCTATATTAATCTATAGTTAGAAATCTTGGGTTTACAGATTTATGATGAGACGCTGGATATCTTCGGAATGACGCGTACTGACAAGGCCAGGGTGAGTGCCGTAGGTGGCCATATTATGAAGATTTCATTTATATGCCAAGAAAGGTAGCAATGAATTGTGTATTGTACATAATATAATGTTTCATCTGTGAAATTTGTCTTGAAAACAAACCGTAGAAGACTATCCCACCACCGGCGAGATTCGTCATTAATATGTTTGAAACGGGGAAATGTTGATCTGAACACCTTAATTGATATTGTTTCATGTGCTGCACAGGTGCTCAAACTTATTTCCACCACCTCCCACTATGAGAATTTGAAAAAATCTAGTGCTCTCCGTATTTTTTAACTTACATTTTTGCATTACCATCTGTTGCGTATCTTAAAAACAGTTATTGCAAATATAATTTTAAAACATGCATTATTATATGGATAGGATAGATAATGTCATATCCTATTTCTGAGATCAAAGAATGTTTCAATGAGAGGAAATAAAACTCATACATAATCATATTTAGAAGTATTTTTATTAACATTAAAAGAAGGCTTTGAATTTAAAACTTATCCAATGTGAAGGATGGATTTGATGCATTTCGATGTGTTTGTTAATATCAGACTCGAATTCACTTAAAACAGCCGTAAGTAACTTGCAACCGATTTCTCTTATTAGTTATCAACGTTGCTACAGCACTAAATCCACGTTCACACAAATACGACGATGGGAATGCTATCAAAAATCGTTGAACAACCGACCATAACCCAGGGTACAGTTGAGAGATTTTCGCATCTCAAGTGGTGTCGTGTCTAGATTCCGTCGGATTTTTATAGATAGAATTTGTCTGCCGTCGCCCCTTTAGATTTCCTTACCGCCCCCTTATTTTCTTTGAGCCTTCTATTGCCCCCCTGTAAGCGTCCAGCGCCCACTTTGAGAAAGACTGATGTACTGTTTCATACTGTACAAGTCACAGATGGAAGTGAAGATATTTATTTTATGGGTGTTGTAAGCTAATTCTTGGTTTAAAAACGTTGTGTTATGAATCAGTTGTGAATATCTTTTTAAGGCGGATTAAATAAGTAAAGAATGTGGAATATGTAAGTATCTATAATTCTATAGTGTTTTTTTTATTATTCAGAAGTGGGAATGTTTTAGAGAGGGTCGCCAGAAGACGCACCACCGGGCTGTGTTTGCAACTTTACTGTTAATACATAATATTATGTATTACTGTTGCGATATTGTGGCCATTGTTTTACAAGACGCACAATAGGAAACATTTTTTTCTACAATTAACTGTCAATAATTCTTGGTGGACAGACATTGTATTAATTAAAATAAAACACAATGTGCATTAGGTACCTACTTATTCCACATAGTTTAATGTTCATCGGGGCCGGGGTATCATCTGGTTCAATTACCTACACATTGTCAAGTGATACAAAATATTATACAATCTTACAGCAATTTATATATACTAATAATTTAAAGACAAAATTAAACATTTAAAACATATTCCTAGCCTTAGACGTTCGCACATGTATAGGTAGACGTCACGTTACAAAATTTTGCAATTTCCATTATGCGATATCACGCATCGGGAATTTATAGCAATATTACCTTTATTGTAATGGCATTAGAACAGTGTTTCTAGTGTCAATGTTCCTTTGAGCGATCGATATTGATATTAAAATATGAATTATGCCATTCGGCAGACCCGACAAGTAGCATCGGGAATTTATAGCAATATCACCTTTATTGTAATGGCGTTAGAACACATTATGCCATTCGGCAGACCCGACAAAAAGTGAGTGTCATTTTTTTTCCAGGTGCTTCATCCATATTAATGTCATTGACCGCACACCACTGATCGATGACTATTTATCATTGTTCAAAGTTTCGATTTCTACCTGCACCCAAATTTATTGTGAGATATTATATACCTGTATTGTATATATATATATATATATTGTAGAGCTTTTATTCTTTCCTCTGACTAAATTTGAATATTTACGTAGACTATGTTAAGGTATACCGCATACCTTCATTACGCCTAGATCCTTTTAATGCCTCCAACGATGCCTGATGGGATTTTGGCTGGCTACCAAATTACCGTATTCCGACGCTTCGCCTTCCCTCCTTACTTACTTGTTGGCTCGGAGGAGGCGTTTAGTATCGCCGCTGAGTTATCTTAAACGCCTCCGTGGCATCCTGCGAATTCATGCATTTTTAAACACTTAAGGCTCCCGCCTTAACTCATTCTAGTAATGAACGGGCGCACCTAGCAATGTGAATGAGATTGCGGATTTTTCTATTTTCACTCTCTCGCTGGCATATTTTTCAACTTTTTGTTTGTTTGTATCTTATTAAAACAAACGGCATATCACCATGGCTCCGATACAAACATTCAATAAATGAAACAGAACAGGATTAAATGAGAACAAATGACGTACCTATATATAATTAGACAAACAACATTTATACATCAACCTTAGTCCTGTGTATCTTCTCCTAGGGCATTCCCGGCCTAAAACTGAACTAGATGCTTCACATCGCCAATGTAGGGCCACGTGATACGCTCGATTAAGACCGGGTGTGGTGCGTGGCGGTTTTTGGTTTGGAGGGATTAACTTTAATGTACATCGGGGCTGGCGAAGCTTTTTAAGCACGTGCGCCAAATTTTCCTAAATATTATTTTTCGTCTGTCCGGCGTGCCGAGCCGTTTTTCATGGAGAAAAATAGTTTTTAATAAATAGTTCTATTAAAAAAAATTAAAAATCTTTCATCGTGTTTCTAGCCGAAGGCGTATCTTTTTTTCTTTGAATATTTTTTCCTTGTTTTCGAAATTTTCTAAGAAGTCGATGGACTATTTTAACCACGCTTCTTTCGTAATATATTCCCGATCATCTTTGAAAGTCTCATCTGTTTGATTTTAATATTTTTTATTACACTATATTACTTTTTATTACTTATACACTAGCCATGTTAAATATGATTTAGAGGCAATTAAATAAAATGCATGCACTAGGTTCGCCATCACAGTTGTATTATTATGTTCTCACATCTCCGAACTCGCGAAAATTTTCCCACAAATGAAAATCATAAATTGCCCATATTCGGTTTGGGCATACGCGATATATCGCAAATCTCATTGGCCGATAACCACTCCAAACTAATTAGTCAACACCTCATTGGCTGCGTATCTATTAATGCCACTACGTAGACTAATGAGTGACTCCGAATGCGTTTTGAACTATTAACTGTTGGAGAACTGATGAAAATTATGTATGCATCAAATATATGTACTTATGTGAATTTAGCTACAGGCCTATCCTAGATGGTAAAGTAATGATTAATATGTTATAACATTACGTGTTTTAGCGTCTGTTTACGTGGACGGACTTACCGGCTCCAATATTGTGTACATTAAACCATTGCAATAATAACTGTTTAAATCTCATTCTTCAGGCATACATAGATATGATAAACTATCATCGGTAGCCGCCAATAGCCCTCATGTGTATAGAAGAGACCCACTGAGGTGTTTTCAAGTTAGGAATGTATAATCCTATATGCTTTAAAATTTAAATTGACGATAATAGGTACGTAATTAATGATGTTGCTAACGTTAACAACACGTCGGCCGCGTTTATTATTAATCCGGTAATACGTTCCACAGTGTCATATAATATCTCATTATATTGATTATCTCCTTCCGACAATACGGCCCTGCGCCATTAGTCATTTTTCATTTGTACGTGAATCGTGGTACAGATTTCGCAAATTAATGTGTCAATATGCACTTAACAATGATGCCTCAAACCTTGTGCAACGTCTCGATTCTCCGGCCGCAGCGAACCGGAGCGAGCGAAAGCGAATTGCATAATAAATACATTCGGTTGGCAAAGTGTCTCTCTTATCCCCGCGATCCTCTCAGTTTTGTCATCTCATTGTCGAATTGAAATGATGATGTGCACCCACCGCGGAATGGCGGCTAATACACACGCCTCATGTTTGGGGTCGAATTCGTATGTTGATCAATGAGTATGGTTTTGTTGAGCGTGTCCGGAAACTTGTATTTATGCAGCTCGCCGTATCACACTACACCGTGACATGTCGTATCGTATATATTTGGCTGTATATTAAAGACCGCCCAACGTCTTTGGGTCTTATAGTACTGACATAAAATTCATGTCTAAATAAAACACGGTCTTGTCGGTTTACACTTTACAGGAAGCCAGCAGTAAACAAATTTTGAAAATAGCCGATATACTGGATGATTTGTTAGATTAGGTTATGTTTTCATTCTTGATTTTATGAATTTTGTCCAAATCAGCTATGAAAATTTAATTAATGTTCATATTGAATCTAATAAAATTGGAGACCGTATGGCGTATAGTATACGATCATCTCTTTCCGATAAGAAAGCTCGCGGCAGGTTTGATTTATGACTTTGCGGCAGACGTGGCGAGTTTAGATGTGAGAGCTGGCTTAGAATATCCGTGATCGGTACGGTACGAATGCAGCTTCACCAAACTGTCAATAATGATGGTATATGTGAGTCGAAAACCTTTTTTTGCTACAAATTAGTCATTAGCATACGTACAAGTTTTGTTTAGTTACACTTGCATACTCAAGGGTTTCATCACTATAGGCAGAAAAAGACTTTTCTTCTAGATTTACATCCGTACCTAATATATTGTTGAAGACAGAAATTTTATTTAGAAATGTTCTACAATTTGCACGCCCTTGGAGTTAATAAATAATTTACCTTTATTTGTCGTTACTTCGTTAATTTTAAAACGTTTCTTACAGATGCGTACTTATTGCGTTTGAGATAAAATACATTAACTTCGAACGTGCCTTCCAATCAAATTTAATTCAGGTAGCTACTGCGTTGTCTTTTAAATTTCTATTTACTGTACTGAAATCAAATCTGTAATCCGGCGTGGAAGCATTCGCGCGCAATATTGAATGTTAACAGCTTCCCTTTATGTATTTATTTATCCGTAGTTTGAATTTATCCTCGAGCGTTGAGATATATTAGGATTTAATTATTGTTACTCTCTCGTTTTAGGATTCGAGCTGCTGAAAACTGGACAACATCATTGTACCTATAGTAGTTTCTCAGCCTTTGTTGTTACCTTTTTATCGTACATAATTCGTGCTATACGAATATCAAGTGTACCTATAATTAATTGACCTGATTCATAGTCTACCGAAAACTTGTTTAAAAATATTAATATTATTTAGAGCTCCAACAACCATGTTAAAGAAAACCTGCTTGTTTGGAGGCTTTTATATAATATGAAAGTAACACCGATGAAAGATTATTACGGCTAAATACTCCGTTTACACGTGCATAGATTTACTGTGGACAGTAAGAAAATGTATGGGGAAACATGTATTATCCCGCAGTTGGCAAGATTGCGTGCATGAATCAAACAAGTTTGGAAGGTTCCGAATTCAACGCGCAAGTAAGATTATTTTCGATCTGCGCCTGCGCGGTAGAGCGATAGGGGCGAACATGCCGGTAAAAAAACGAACTACTCAATTTGAGCTCAACCGATTTTCAATACCTGTCAGAGAGTAGGTACTTCTTCTTATTGTGACATCCCTTAGCGGAGGTCGGCCACCATCAAGGCGATCTTATCTTTGTCGTCTGCTACCCGGAACAGTTCGGTGGAGCTGCACTCGTACCGATCACGGAGGTTTTTAAGCCACGAAATGCGGCGTAGTCCTCTGCTACGCTTCTCACTGATCTTTCCTTGAATGACAAGTTGGGGAATGCTGTATTTTTGTCCTCTCATAATGTGGCCGAGGTATTGTAGTTTCCTGGTAGGAGAGATAGTCAGCACTTTTACGTGTGAACAGTCATTGTCATGATAGTTTTAAATAAGCACTATTGCCGAAAGTGATTCATAATGATTATAATGATTTGTTTAGCTGCAAGTATGTACGTATATTGGTTTACAATAGTGCTGCAAGTTATTGCTGCCTTGTGATCTGGTTTAATCTCCAGGGCCACATTGAGATAAATTGTATTGGCGTCACAAGCCTAAAAGTGGGTTTATTACACAGTTTACAACGAAGCATCATTTTGATAACAGGAAAGTAAGATTGCAAGCAAGTTACCACACGAGACTTCAATAATAGAATGGCATTTTCTTTTTCATTTTTCCTTTTTTTATTTAAGAAATGCATTTGATGCTTTTATTGTTCTGCAATTGTTACTGTTTTGTAATTGCCAATCCTTACGATAAGTTTTCATTATTCTGTAACTCGTGTGTGTAAAGCGAAAACTCTAGTAGAGTTAGAGTTGAGCAAAATACAACGTGCTTGCGGATAATCAGTGGGTATTGATTGGATAATCAGTGGCTATTGATTTTAGTTTATGGGAATCGACGGCACGCCTAAGGGTGTCGGTCACTTAAGTCTAACTCAGATCACCCTGCACTTTGGCACCGTGATTTATTATGAACAAACATCCGACTGCATATTTGCGGATATTCAATTTGAGTTATTAAATTTATCATTGCATATATCCTAATACGATTTCATGTTATTCCATTAAAATATGAAATAGAGAATCTAAAATCTGCCCTATAGTGACGTGGCGCATGATGCATGACGAAACAAGTTTACTATGCAGTATAATTCAAATCACTACTCATTTGATATAGTTGAATTATTTACCAATATTCAAAAAAAATCTTTAATCTTTCATAGATATTGTGGAATACCACCAGGAAATGAGATAGAGCTTAAACGTATGACAATTTTAGCAAAAAGGATGGCTAATTACCATAGTATAGTCTATGAACTACCGTGGTTGTTGTTTCTTCCTTCCGTTCATAATGAGACTCACATCAAAGTTAAATTATTGTCTTGATGCGATTTTTAATAGGGAAGGCTTCATTTGAAAGAAGCTTTAGCAGTTTCGTTTTTTAAAAGAGTTCGTTTTTAGGACCTGTAAGTTAAAAAACGGATGGCGGTGAAGCGAGATTTCTTATGAGGGAGCTTGGAGTAATTATAAAATAATTTTACCACGTAGTCACGACTTGAAAAAAATATTAAAACAAAGGAATTTATATCTGGTAGTGAACACTATAAAGACATATTTGTTACAGTTATATATATAATGCTTTGGCTGAGGAATCAAATCGCCGCGGTAAAATCGGTTAGTTACATTTTGAAAATCAATAATTCGTCTATCTCTTTGGCCATTATTTTGACAGCTAGCTGCCGACCGAACTTATGATCGCTTGCACTATAAACGCGCGCCTCTTTTGATTTTTTTTTTGTTATATTACGTGTCTTTTTTAAATTCAACCAAAATAATGCATCTGATTACAAATCTCACGCAAGCATTGGCATAGTGGTAACCGTACTGTTGTATTTACTTCCCTCCTGTTAATGGCCACTGTTCGCCACAGGCGTAATTAAAACACCTACGCATGGTGTCGTGATTTTTATATTGCACTGCCGTATTTTACCAGAATGTACTCTGACGTGCACAGGAATGCAGCGAATATCTCAGAATCGTACCAGGGAACGAGAATAGATTTTAGCCATGTGGAAAGTATTGCGTTGATGTTAGCTTCATCCTTGCGGCTTATTTCTCTGACCGACGACATCCCGGAGGATTTTGTTCTTGAGGTTCTGCAAGTTTACCATCACTGGACAGTATTGTAGCCTTTTGTCATCGATAGGCAACTGTCACCGTTCTTCCGCTGATTCTTAGCACATTCTGTCAATGGAATGGTAATATTAGGGTAACGTAGTATTCCACTGATAAAGCTGGCGCCATAATCCGTTAAAGTTCATAACCGGTTGCACAACTGTTCTCTAGTAATCTATTACGAGCTATCTTTCCATTCGGTCACACCCTAGTCTCTCTGCATCCCTTTGGACTTGTGGCCACAACTGGATTTAAATTATATTCAATTGAATATGTCGCCACCACTTAGTTATGGATTTGAACCACCAGGTGGCTGCGCTAAAATCACTCTGCCAACATATCAAGTAGAACATAAAGCTACCAAGAAGTTACCAACTTCAGGCTAATCAGACTAACTACTTTCCGTTCTCCAGTCAATCAGCTAACATGTAATACAATTCTTTAATAAAGTATTAATATATCCATCAGCCGTATGCAAAGTGTAAACCTGAACAACGATTATCTCATCTATATCATCGTTTCAACATTTATGATGTATTATATCCACTACCATAAAACACATAATTCCAATGCTGGATTCTTGACTCCACACTCCTCATTCCTACTGGGGGTCCTTCATAAACCTTATGGTGAGCTCGCATAACCATCGCATCTAACGATATTAGAGCATCCTAGTCTGGAAGTAAAATTTAAATGAATTATATAATTTTCAATAAGCTTGTAATCCTTTCCTACAACAAAATTTTCGTGTATTAATCATCGCATAATGCGTGTTATATATATATGTTTCATGTTTATGTGTCTTCGCGTGTCTCCTTGGCCGTTGTCTCACGTTGTTACGTCAAACCTGCGTTACATAATACTTGACGTTTACTCCTGTAGGTTGCCCTACATAATTTTCCCTTTCTTGCCCTTAATTATTTTCCTTGCGGAAGTTTAGTTTCCGGTTACCATGGCAACTGTGGCGAGCTCTGTATTGTTATTACATAGCTTAATGCGGTATATATCTTTGCGTGATTTACGTTTCGCAAGTCTTGATAATGTTTTTTTCATTAGTTTCAAAGTTGTAGACGTCAAAAGGCTATGACTGACATACCGTTTGTATGGGACCCTCGCACGCGTAGCTACACGGTACGGAGATCAGAACGGTCATAATCAGCCGTCGCGAACGCGGACAACTTTCATCAATACGCATATTATTTAATTAAATTATGCACTCGCCCATGTCATTGTCCATGCCCAGAAGCTTCACCCGCGGGAGGCAAATTCGTCGAAGGCGTTTTTTTCTTTTTTTTTTACTAACATGTTAGTAGGTAAAACGTATTCTAATGCGAATCTCTGGAATTATAAACAAGAGTGAAATAAACGTCAATGTTCATTGATAGCTTTCTACTGCCTATAAGTCGATCTTCTGGCCGTGGAAATGCGCTGTAAAGCACGTAGCAAAATAGGTATATACTAGTGGCGAAGGGTGGAGATAGGCTGTAAGATCCGACATTAATAGTGCACAATAAACTTTTTTTTACACCCACGGCGGCCGCGCGGCTTAAGCGTTGGACTATCACGCCGTGGGTCCCAGGTTCGAATCCTGGGTCTGGCAAGTACACATAGTTTTTCAATTTGTGTGAGTCAGGGTATGGACCTAATAGGTTGAGCAATTGGCTGACATCAATTTCTCGTAAAAAACAAAAATCTGTTAATACAAACCTCCACCCTGTGGAGGCCCATATGATCCTATTAGGATCGGACATGGTCGAAAAAAAAAATTGTCAGTTATACGTATTTATTTTGTTTTCATTGAACTAAGTCTACAATTTACAGATATTGTTGATTAATCTGTAAGCAGTCAAAATATGAGGTGTGCTATATTTATATATTTATGTATAAGTATATATATATTTTTTTTCAACCATGTCCTATCCTAATAAGATCATATTGGCCTCCACATAGTGGACTTGCCCAACCTATTAGGTCCATACTCACAAATTGAAAAACAATATGTGTACTTGCCAGACCCAGGATTCGAACCTGGGCCCATGACCCATGTCATATTTATATTTACAAGAGAGTTATTTATATATCACGCAGGAATTCACTCGCAAAAAGACTAGAGGTTTCGATGTTTGAAATAAATGTAGCTTTAGGCTGCTGACGTCTTTGCGGCAATCTGTCGAACTACAAACCCCCTCACTATTTTACGTACATATTATCTATTATCCTGACAGCCGCTCCTGTCATTTGCACAACTACATACTACAACACTATGAAATGGCAGGAATGAAATGTTAGTTGTAGAATAGTTGCAGTAAGTACCTAAAACTATCTTGTAATATCTACTAAGTATCTATTTGTTTCGTTGTTGCTATTCACCTAATTGCCTAACGGTTACAGCACCTCAGTAGTGAATGTTCATTGTTTAAGTTATAATTCGCGCATGTTGGTTACCCGATTTTCTCGGTCCAACCACCGACGCGACATCTAGGTGTTGCCGAACACCAGCGTCCAAAGTTAATCCCAATGTCATCTGATCGCAGATTTATTTCCACCTTTGAAGGGGGTCACGGTGAACCCCCGAATTGGGTCGTCTTCGTCACCGCGGTTTTTAATCGTAACAATTAATTGTTAGAAGTTCTTTTCTGTTGTGATTGATCTAGTTTCGCCGAGTTGCGCAAACTGCGGTCGCTCGTGAATTAAAATGATAGAATTACTGTAATCGGTTAAATTGTAAATCGGTGAATTTAATTGGGAATTTTGAACAATGGCGTTGGTAAATCTAGATTCTTCCATACAATGGAAATAATTTGAATACAGTTGTTCGTAAAATAGGTCTTTTATTACGTGATTATGAGTGACACTAATGTATTTATTATTGAAATATGCGCGAGTACACCTATACGCATCACCTAAGTCGGGAGGGGTATATGAATTTATTCGCGGTGTGATCACGTGGAAACAGCGAAAAAAAAATACAAAACAGCCTACGTCTCATGAGAATGCTGTTGTAAATGCGTCTTTTCATGCTGTCACTAATTGTCTCTACATTTGAAGACTGCGTATTTACTTTTGTTGTATTCACTATGTTGGTTATGAGGTATAATGATTTAAAAAAAATCAAGATGTATAGATATATTTTTCCATGAGTGAGGGGGGAGGTTTACTGAACGGTAACATATTAAGTATATAAAATGATTAAATTCACACAGCCCTCTGTTGTATAATTTTAAGAAATTTCTAAATATGCGAATCTAAGGTGCCTTTGTAAAAATCTTATCCTTTCGCCTTAAAGGCTGGCTATATGTAGGTACATATCTATTAACGTGAAAAGCTTTTATTCGTGACATGGATTGTGTAATACTTTCTAGTGTATTTTTCATATCTTATTATAATCATATCATCGCTGTGACCGACGGTATAATGTTTAGACGTTTTGATTTATTGACACTGTCAAAAAGTTATTCCGGCGTCAAATTAATGTCCATTTTAATATCATTAATATTTATGTCCCTCAACAGATTATATTTACACAATACTACATGATATTTATTAAAAGAACATTTCGTTAGTTTTCTTCGGCGCATTTATCGAATTGTGGCTATTCTAGATCACAGGACCTGAATCAGCTCTTTTCATGCCAGCAGGCTCTCACAGAAAAAATGGTATGGGCGGGCGGGTCCATTTCGAAAAATGTTCATAATAAATAATTATTGTTTTTTTAAGACGACAGGAGATGGTAGGTTTGAGAAAATCTACCAGGGACCATTGACTTTCTCAACTATCTCGCCTGCACCTTACAGCTTTGCTTCGCATCAATCGCGGAATCCACAAATGGTTATCGATTACACGTGGCCTAACAGTCGTAATTATTACGGTCGTTAGCGTACGTTTGTGTCGTCTGCGCTGTCTTCTCTTTTACACATCGGATTCCCTAGATGCTTGCACCAATTTAGGTTTTCCACCGACACGTTTTGCGTCTCGTAAAATGAGAAGATGAGTGGGACCAACCAATTAAGAAATCTCAAATTAAGAGAACCAAAATCATCATCCTTAAGTTAAGCATGAGGTCCTAAGAAATGATATTTCATTCACGTATTTTGGTTTCGTTCCTGGGAGGTCCGGACCCGAAACCCTTCCCCACTTGTGTGCGCGCCTGCATGTCAAAATAAGGAGTTAAGGGATTAAGGCTATATCTCAGCTGAGGCATGATCTAAAAAGATCGTGACTAGGCGATGCGCGGATTGTGCAAATGACGCGAGCCAAACGAAATATAATTTGTCATAAAAATCCAACATGCGTCCATTTAATGTTATGTTTATTGTTATATTGCTAATAATAATATTCATTGACATGTTATCTTT
The DNA here is from genome assembly GCF_057557595.1 of Rhyacophila brunnea. Classification (NCBI taxonomy): domain Eukaryota; kingdom Metazoa; phylum Arthropoda; class Insecta; order Trichoptera; family Rhyacophilidae; genus Rhyacophila; species Rhyacophila brunnea. The sequence continues at coordinate 6,872,280 of NW_028232904.1, read as the reverse complement.
TTCAAGTAGATGCGGAACGTTTTTTAGTCATCTTTAGACGATTGAAGAATATATTCCTCCGACGCCATCACAAAACAAATTGACGTGCTCACATGGCGCCTATCGCTCCCCGAATGGCAACGCGGCCGAAATTACGTCCCACATACTGTTGAAAATTATTTGCCGTTTCACTTATATACCCTCTTAATAAATGAACTGTGCGAAATACAAGTAACATCTTATTTTCACACTTTACATACGTAGTATGTTTAAATAACACTATTAAAAACGTTGCTACTGCCAAAATCAGTAGTCTCCATGTTACTCCGTATTGTAAATAGTGTTATTTTAATAAATCTATACACTGGTTGAAATCTGATCTGCTTTCACACATAGCATACCACCTACATTTGGGTCATTTGGGATGCCCAGTGCTACGTGGCACCAAGTATTTGACATGACCCGGCTCACGGCTAGCTCAATAATGCTACCGGGCCGTCACTGAGGAGACTAGTGATGAACTAGGAGAGGTGGATCTCCTTTGTAGTATCACAACTTTTGAATTCCCGAATAAAACTCTCAGCTGGTGTGGTGCCGAATTTATTCAGGTACTAGAGTTCACGGTCACACAATAAGGTTAACTGTCATTGTTCCCGTAATTAAATCTCATTAAAGTATCAGCAAACTATTTATTTGTTCACTATAGGATCTCTGTGAAATCTTTCACAAGTTCCCAAAAAGTCACACCTAATTCAGAGAATGTATACGCAGATATTCTTTGGATATTTTTAATTCATGAAATATTTTCCCATAAGAAAGAAAATATAAATTATTCTTTGGTCACACAGTATTAGGTTTATAAAAGAATAGAATTGTTTTATTGTTGTTTATAAAGTTTATTTATGTTCACAGTGTATTTACAAATATTTATTTGTGTTTACTGACTTGTTTACAAAAGGTTTGCTTAATGTTTACAAATTTATTTACTAAAATTTGTTTTTATGTTTATGAATTTGTTTACTAAAATTTATTTTATGATTATGTTTACTTAATAAAGTTTCAAAAATTTATTTTATAATCCCGAAAAGATTTGTAAAATTTATTATTACAGACTGAGTTTATTAATTTGTTTTTATAAAACAAATCCGATCGCGTAATTTATCCCGATTACGTCACCTCGTAGGATGAGTAATGAAAAATAAAATTACTCCGCGTGTACGTCACTACCGGCAGATACGTGCTATTCGCGCTGCGTTTTAGCGGCCGACGTCACTACCGACAGATACGTGTTATTCGCGTTACGTTTTGCCCGCCGAAGGGGGACTTACTGGTACGTAGGAATCGCGAATGTACTGAGAACCATGTCTCGCAAGCTTGCAGTGAGGACTGCTGCTTGCTGAAGATCGCTGGTGAAGAGTGTAGAAACTAATGATTTTACGGGAAAAGTGGTCGCCTTTTATACCCTTCGGATAGAGGTTTAACAGGAAACAGTCCGTAAGGGATAGCAGATGTATATCTTTCTCTCACGGGATAAATTTACGTATATCTCCCGTTCCTGGCAACTTTCTAATAGAGATATCGTCTAATTTAGTCGGGTTAAATTTACTCTACTTTATTTTCGCAAAATTAAGACTTAATAGGGGTGTTTCAAGCACCCTCTAGAACATGTCCCTTAAATGCGCAGTTAGGATGACGTAAGCAAAATAGTTGATTTTATATGATTTTTCGTGTTCAAACGAAGGGGAAAATTTCTAGCTTTCCAACGAGGTATCGGAATAGGTATTCGGGTACTAAATAAGGGAATGGCAGTCTTTAAATTTAAAATGTCAAAATGAAAGGTTGACACCCACGTACTAGTCCTTTCCACCACTCTTGGCCTTTTTAGGCCAATAGAATTTTACTAAGTTTTAATAAAACTGTTTGGAGCCGCAGAAACTTTCTCATTCGATATTTACTTTTCGGACGAATATTATTACGAGAAAATACTATAATATTATACTTAACATTTCAACTTAAATATATAAATGCTTAATCCTAACAAGATGTTATACAAGAGCAGTTACTAACTTATTTAATCTTGCATAGTGACTTTTATATAGTAATATGGATGTAACCTTGAATCTATTTTTACCTCGCGAGCCAGCACAGCTGGGCCGTAAATTCTAGTCGGACAGAATTCAGTTAAAGTTCAAGGTCACACGTCAATTTGTATTTTTAGTTGCAGTATTTAATTCTTTTATTTACCCAAGATGCGATTAAGATTTATTATTATTTATGGGTAGAAACCCATCTATGCCAGAATCTTAAGTTTTTCCAATTGTTACTTTTACAATATTCGTTATAGTCAGTAAGTTATAGCATTAACAAAATCTATAATTATAATTACGCGTCTATAAATATAGGTACGCGTTTACAGTATTTTTATAACGGTAGTTAGCTTCTATCTTGTATTGATAAAATTAGTATTAAAATTCTTTATTCACAATTATACAGTATATAAATTTATAAATATTCAATTTTCTTTTCCAATTTTCATACACTTCCATTATTGCTATAAAAGTTATTGAAGCATGTACTTGCTAAATTTTACGTAAACAATCTCTCCCATAACTTATTTCCTAAGTTTAATGGAGATTTCCCGGAAATTTATATTAAAAAATACATCGCGCTGATATTTCACGACGTGACATTTCGAGGTCTGTGGTCACAGCGTTCCAATTACACTGGAGCACTCTTAATTTTCGGAGGCGAAAATTTTTTACGTAAAATTTTATTACATTTACAAAGAAAAGGTTAACAACATACATTTTACTTCCTAATACTAAACGATTACGCTAGTGGTTACCTGTTCATGGTCTTTTTGACCATTTCATTCTTGATTCTTCCATAGTTTAGAACCATGGGACTTATATATCCTGTCTGAACCGTGTCGTGAGGTTGTCGCAAGGCTATTGAGAAGTAGAATTGACTACAAGGCTAGATTTGTATAGTTATGTCGTTAAACCATACTCTGCCACAAACACTAACTGAAGGTCGGCGTTTTTGTTCGTGTCATATTTCTATTTTAAAATTATGTACTTATGCAACGTTGTATGAATACTTTTGATACGTAGTCCATCGTCCCTATTAATAATATAATCTTTCGACTGAACATATCGCTTTACGTCTCACTTGGAGCGGCGTTCACATTCATACACATAAATAACGAGTTGGCGAGTTAACAGAAACTTTTTTCCTATAGAAACGTGACATTCATACCAACACAATGTAAATAATAAGTATCATCTCTTCATAAAATAATAATATGTACCTACCTATCCGAAATCAGCTGTTGTTAACTTGTCCGCATGAACACAAGGTTGCTAGCTTTTTTTAGTCAGCCATCAATCTTAAATCTCTCAAGACGTTGCTATTAATCCTCCAAAGTTGATGATATTAAAACATTGTCGATGAGTGCGGGGGAACCTGGGGCGTTACGTAACACGAATCCGGAAAACTTTTTCGGCAATTATTTTAGGATCGTAAAAATGTGATGTTATTAAAAAGGGTTACCGAGTATCAACTACTTATATATTTTTTTCGCCATTAATTTATTTAATTTCCAATGTAGTTAATTGACCGTGAATATCTTCACACCTAGTATGTAGTTTATTAGTTTTGATTCACTGTTATTATTTATTTATTGCTTAGTAACCGAAGTAAAGTAAGTTATAAATAATTAAATCAATTTATTTAACTACTTACGTTCGTTTTTAGTGAATGGATGATGTTAATAAAACACGAAACACCTGCAGAGATCATAGGCGAAATCGTTCTTTTTATAGATTTACTTGAAATATTTAAATTACCTTCTCATATATTTTTTTTTACCAAACATAACAGGTATTCTTTTAATTGGCATTTAATTAGTGTTACGATATGATGTAACAGATGTTTCGAACTCTAAACACATCACCAGAACGGTTTGTATTGTAAATTGATTGTGAGATAAGTCCCTACCATTCCGATGTGGATTTCTTAGCCGGAAACAGCAGACAATATAATTTTAACAAAAAAATGTTGCTTTGATCAACGAATGTGTTTCACATCACATAATGGAGTAATGTAACTATTATATGGGTAATAAATGCTACATATTTAAAGATTTTCGAGTAAGTAATTGGGCGTACATTTATATTATTTTATTAGAGCCGAGCCACACCGGGCGACTCTGGTCTCGAGACCAGTCGCCGAGACCAGACCGATGTATGCAGTTATATGAACCATGCCACACCTGGTCGCCTAGTAGTCGCGCAAGCAGGCATACATCGGTCTGGTCTCGGCGACTGGTCTCGAGACCAGAGTCGCCCGGTGTGGCTCGGCTCTAATACATACTCCATAACAATTTACGGTACCCCATATCCCCTATTAGTTTAGAAGTAAATATTATTTTATCGGTAGGTAAAGTGGGTGGTATGTCTTCAGAGTGTTAAGATATTGTGTAAATCAGTGATTCCTAACATTTTTTTTATTTGGCGGTACATCCATTGAATCATTTTGGCGCGTCACCATATAAAATGGTAAATTACAAAAGGTACGCGCAGAGGAGTAGACACTCTATCTTACGGTCCCTTACTATTATTTGTAGTATTGAACTGTATGTAAATGCGACCTTCTTAAACGGATATATATCTACAAATATGTATATATTTTTTAAAAAGAGTTTTGCAATAAGAGGGTCCCTGGTTCGAATCCTGGGTCTCGCAAGTACACATATTGTTTTTCAATTTGTGTATGAGTCAGAGTAATGGACCTAATAGGTTGAGCAAGTGGCTGACATCCATTTCTCGTAAAAACAAAATCTGTTAATACAAACATCCACTCTCTGGATGAACGCCCATATGATCTTATTAGGATCGGACATGGTCGGAGAGAAAAGATCAGTCGGAAATATTAACGGTGACAATAATTAAATGTACCCTATGTAATTCGTACCTACGCAGTGGAAGAAATCGCAATCTGCGCAATTTAAGTTGTTATATTATTTCATTTTTTCCACCACTTTACAGCAATCTGCTGCCTCGGAGTAACGAACGCATGATCTGTCAATCTTCATGGGACGTCGTCAACGATAAAGATCAAAACAAGTAAATAATATTATTTCGGATACACGAGTCAACACTTTGAATTTAAGGCAATTGACTGCAACGTTACTACACACATTGTAAAGGCTTTGACGGAAACAAAAATAACAGTAGATAATAATATAATAAAGTAATATAGTAAGCGGTGATGTTCATAATATACTCCGTTGTCGATACAGAAACTCCCCTCCAAAGTAAAATTCTTACGAATTACGTACTTCACTGATAAGTATGGCACAAAATCTCTAATCAAGCAAAGTGTTTACATGGTTTATTGATTCAAAATAGGCCACGTTAACATTTTTTACCTACCACCAAAAAGGTTTCAAATTACATTTTTTTTCGCAGGCTTAAACGATTTTTTCCGGATCTGGTTGGGAATCACTGTCTATAGATGCACTCAAATCGGAGCCACTGACATTATGCTCATCGTCGAGTGAGCGACCTTGCGTCGGCGAATGCACTTTGCAATATTGGTCCGCAAACAGTCGTCCATCATTATTTATTACCCGCTCGGCGCTATTTAATTCACAATTATCTACGTATGCGAGGGATCGGATCACCGGTAATGTTTTCCCGTATAACCGATTTTACGGGTACCTTTTAACCATATTACCGGTTATATTAGTTATTATTATCGGGAAATTATTAATAGTTCTAATACAGAAAAAAATGCGGCGACCTACATGAAGTTGGATCCATTGAATGCTCATTGCTGACTGAATGTATTTTGCAATATATTATGTCCAAAATAGTCGTCTTAGTAAAAACAAAAGACACGTCAACCGTTTAAAAATGCAAATATCTAAATTCCGCACGATAATCAATAATTATTATGAATCCCTCGTGATCATTAATATCAGTAAACGGAACTGGGCGATTTTTTAAATTCCATTAAGGGCGGACGTGCTCAGCGCGGGTCAAAATGGAGCTTTTATTCTATTTTCAAATCATGACAATCTAAAACTGAAGTAGGGAGTAAGAACATGTTAACGCGCGTGTTTGAAAATGTACCTAACCGAAAAAAAAAATCTTTTTTTCTTAGGTCAATACTTATTATAAAGCAATCATTATTCGTAGGATGTTAATCACATTTGAATGGTCAAAGACATAGCTTATAATCAGTATCTTAAGAATTATCTTCAAATGTGTTAATCTTGCCCATTTTTTGAATAATAAAATGCCTAATTCTTGTCAAATTTGGGATCACAGAGATTATCAATATAATTTTTTATCGTAAATATTTCACTATAATAATGTCGACATAAATTATACTGATGGTTTTATAAATGCGTTTAAAAATTAATAAATGTAAAAAATCTTAACACCACTGCACATTTATGTACTGAAATATGACTATATTCTAAAACATCAGAGCGAGAGGTTTAAAAGAATACTATTTTATGTAATAAAAATACTTTATGCAGTCATCAAATGTTTAAAATAAATATAAAGGATAATAAGGCTTCAAAATTATATAAATAGATTATCTACAACGTTTAAGGAATGTCCATGATCATGCTTTGAAAAAGCTCCATTTTGACCTACGTTGAGCATGTACCCCCTTAATGACACTTATAGATGATTGCTGTGGAAAGTGGTATGCGTATTTTATAATATTGTAATATCTGATGGGAGTTCTTGTGCGTTTTATTATGTACATTTGCAGTGTTTGTGGGATATTATAATCGCCCTAGAAATGGTGATACTTGTTTCGGGCTCCAATTCAATTCGCATGTCACACAGTCTAAGTAACATTATGATATACATATCTCGTAGATACCTACATACTATTGAGTGGTGGTGAAGGGTGGAGGTAGGCTGTTAAAATCCGACATTAATGTTTCACACTAAATTTTGTCAGTTTAACGTATTTATTTTTATTGAAATAAGACTATAATAATATGTTAGTTTTTAAAATTCAATTAAACCCTGCCTAATCCAAGCCATAGTAAATAATAGTCCAAAATATTTTATAGATGAAAGGATATTTTTTATCAAGTACGATTTGATTAGGCAGGGCATAATGAATTAAAAAAAACTAACACCATCTATCTGTTATATGTATTCTTAATTCGACAAAAACAAATAAGTATGACTAAAAAAGTTTGCACTATTTTTATCGAATTGCCCATAGCATACCTAACCTATTATGGTTTTGTTTAATTAAATTTTAAAAACTAACCAGCACCATGTGCAAATTGTATTCTTAATTCAATGAAATCAAGTAAGTATGACTGACAGAGTTTAGCGTGCACTATTTATGTCAAATCTTAACAGCCTACGTCCACCATTTGCCACTGCTATCGAAATTAAATGATACTTATAAAATTAACCATTTTTCATTAGCATATTGTACAGAAATTAGTTTTTTTTTTAGGAATTACTGTACATTTATGTAAAATGAAATAACCGGATAAATCTATCAGTTAATCAGTATGTTTTTAATACCTTATGCCCTTTGGCGGCACGTCATGTATTGTTCTTATAGTTTTTTTTTTATTTGATATCAAAGCAATTAACCGATTGAACTCCAGAATGGATATTTTTCTTCAAATAAGTGATTTCTTTGTACTGTTTGATTGTTCAGGTGTCACATGGCGAATGATGCAGGCATGTAAATTAGATTTATAAGTTATATTCTTGAGGTAATCGTTCTAATGCGCGATGTTTGTTTACATTTCGATTGTATGCTTGATCTTATTGAATCTACAATCTATAACAATTTTATTTACTGTTTCTAAAATTAGTCAACTGTTCAGATGTCAGGTGCGACATTTAATCTTTGCACCTTATCACTAAATGTAGATAGGTGATTTTTAATATTGAAGGTATCTCCGTAAGTTATGCGTTTTTTGAGAGCACTCAGTACGAATCATGCCCATACTTATTGTCGGCGTTTAGCAAGGGGAGACGAGCCAGGTGAAATTTATCTTTCTCACAAAATGGCAGCCCAATGGTTTCCCAAATCTATATTAAAATGTATAGCCATGATGGCCTATAACGCCGTGGGTCCCAGGCCAGATTATGGACCTAATAGGTTGATCTAGTGGCTGACGTCCATTTCTCGTAAAAACAAAATCTGTTAATACAGACCTCCACTCTGTGGAAGCCCATATGATCATATTAGGATGGGACATGGTCGAAAAAAAAAATATAAAATTAATATTTCGATTTTTGTAAGTGAGGTTTTCAATTTTCAGTTTATACGATGAGATATCCAATATTGCGACCATTATTTTACATTATTTTTTCATTATTCGGCTGATATTATACGACAATCATGCATTTATTTAAAAATACGTTGTGGCTCCTAATATTTATATTGTCATAAAAATATAATAGATTTAAATATTTTATAATTCTTGGGCGCCGCGGTGTTAACCACAACTCTATACGTCGTAACAATCACTATAAAATCGAAGGAGCACATGCAAGCAGTATGCATTAAATTGTTTTTATAAAGACGTTGTCAGCGAGAAAAAAGAGTAACCTACATTGCAAGAAATGGGGCAAGGTTAATACGTTTTTTCAATACGTTTAAGTGCTCTTTCTTGAACTTTATGGATCGAAATTTCTCGCTAATTGCAAAGGTGATCGGATCGGCCTGACATTTTGTCCCGCGAAACCGCAGGATATCGAGAGCTATAATCAGCCTTTCTACATTGCCCAACTATTATTGTATTCTACATAATATAATACAGGCACTCGAGTCATAAAATCGAAATAATAAAGAAATGTTTAAATCTTCTCTCATAAACATTTCAATGTGCCATCGTTATCATTTGTAACAAGTATTATTCTACAGCCAGATTTTTTCCTTTTACAATATTTTATCGCCTTCTATATTAGCTTAAGTATATTATATAGACACCAGTGGCGAAGGGTGGACATATGTGTTAAGAACCGCAATAAGTAGTGCACACTAAACTTCGCCACTGTTACACAAATATTATGGTAATTTACAGAATCCATCCTCTCCCAGGCCATCCCATAATTTGGCTGAATACAGATGGTTTGCAGAAAAAGACTTGGTTGAGGTATCATTATCACGTGGTCTACGATGTGGAGATCCGTTCCATTGTCTACCCATTCCTGACGGTAGCACGTCACTCATGTTGTGTTATGAACGTCTTAAACCTAAAATCTGTAATCCCTACAATATGTATAAATAAATAAATTGAATTGTGTTAAAATTGTGTGTCAGTCGATCTTGGCCACCTCTTATAAAATCCTAAATTTATTAATCTTACTAGACTGTTAACCACACTTACATCAGTGTTAATTTGTCAATTCTTATTGGATCGACAATGTGTTAATTGAGTTTGATTGGGGAAACTCGATTATTCAGTGATATAATTCAAGCCCGAAACCCACCGATTCACTTCGCCTCGGGACAGATTTCATATTTCACCAAAAAATATTATTTAAATGAACTATACAAATCACACTGCAATCTGTTGTCAATGATTTATAGTGCTATACTAAGAAGTCTTTGTCACAAGTAGGGAATCCAATCCCGAGCCAAAATTCTGATCCCGGGATTTCTGGATTACAATTTGACAATCCCGGGACTGGTCCCGGGATTGGCATTTTTTTCATTGTTAATATAAATTTTTTATATTTACAAATAACATTGGTCGGTCAAAAATAAATCTTGTATAATTTATACTATTTAAGGCATTTATTGTTAATATTGTATACATTCAATCTTGGAAATACATAAGTTTAATGGAGTAAATAATATTGTAATATAAATAATAATGTGAATTTAATATGAGATTGCTGTTTCTGATAGTAAAGACTTAATAAATAGGTTAGCGAAATTTACAATAGTACAGCAAATCATGGTGTACTTATGGCCTTTCCGCTTCATAAATCTAATTAGTCAGCCAAATATGAAACTGCCGTTAAACGTATGAGATCATGGTGGAATTACTTTGTCAATAGTGCGAAGCATTGTTTTTTACAATCTTTCTCTTTTTTTATTAATTTATGTGAAAAAATAAAATGAATCGGCAACTTACGCATGGGTATAAATCAAACTTCATTCAAACTCAGTTTATTTATAATGTAGTTATTTGTTATTAAAAGTATTTTTTCTGTTATAATTTCGTTTTTATTTTATTTTCCATAAAAGTTGATATAAAATCAATCCCGGGATTCATAGGTATCGAAAATAGCTCGGGATCTCGGGATTGGAAACCCTAGTCACAAGTGACGAATATGTGTATACTGCCGTGTATCTTTGTATGAAACATTATTGTCATCTGTTTATATTTGTGTGATCGTGAGCTATAAAAAAATGTCTGTTTTTTAAGACCACGAGCGCAAATCTAAGAAGCAAACATACCTACATTAGAATGTCGGTAGCTGTGTATTGTTGCATTGCAGAAGCGTGTATGGCAATCCGCAAATCCATTAAAAGCCCTATTATTAAATTTCGCAAAATTCTGTTTCCCATTTCTATGCGTTCTTTGTTGGCTGGCGCACATGTTTCATCAGAGAGGAAATAATAATATAATCGTACCATTTCACGTCAGTTGAAGAACGTGTAGATTTTACTCTACAAAGAATATCTACTTTGTTTTCTCGTGTTTTTCCCCCCCGTTTTTCGTTTATTTCTCTCGATAGGTTTTTCAATTCTGAGGAAATTGAAATTTCAAATCTTCAATGGGGCCAGGCAGCTCATGGTTACAAATGTTTGTACTGTAAACAGTTTCCATTTATCTTTTTGTTTTTACTTGTTATAAATACATATTATGATTTTGAAACTAATTTTTTTATTAATACGACGACAAGAACGTCTATATCACACGAATTTCGTATCCAAGTGCCACTTTATTGATTGTTTACACGTTCACTTCGAATTTTACACTCCAAAAATCTTTTTAATTTAAATCGAGAACCTATGTATATTCTTGTAGAATTCGTCGTTTTCAGTGATACCTATTTCATTTTCAAAATCGTGTATCCTACTCGCCAACATGTACTTATTTATAGCTTTCCTTCAATCTGTAACAAATTAATTGTAATTTCGTAAAATACTTTCTGTATAATCGATATACTACTACCGAACTGTAGGTATTGGTCAAACTATTGTGAGGGTATCATTTGTTTTATTGTACGACCCGATTAAAATATATTTTTCAAATTGAGAATTACTTACGTTGACGGCGTATGTTTAATACGTCTTTACCCTGTCTCGCTCTCTCTTGCACATCTCCGCATGTTTTCTAACGTTACAGATACTTAAAAAGATAACTAACTAACTAACTAACTATATTATAAGGTAATATCGGTGAATTGTGTTTTTTTTCTTTGTCACTGTTTGGTGCCCGACCCGTCGACCCGAAAAGTCACTTCGCTGGTCAATGTTCTCATGTCAAAAAGAATACACCTCGTAGAATCCATGGTGCGGGGATGGGCGAACCAGATGAAATGCTTGTCGTTTTTGACAGACGAAAATGTTGATAGGTTTGTCACAGATGACTTCCAGTAAATTAAAAGTCTGTCCATTGATGTAAAGCATTCTTTTTGGCGTTACTTTCATATATTTAGAGAGAGTTCTTTTAATTCGCCCAACGTATTTGATAACAGATCTCATATTGCTAAATAAATTCCAACAGTATTTCTGATATAATTTGCGTCAGCTAAGTGACTTTTTTTCCCAATTTGGTAACGCAGAGACCCACTGCATCTATGAATCCGTTGTGTAATTGGTTTCGTTTTGTAAAAAAAAATATGACATTTAATAGATAGATAGGTACGTCAGACATGCTTTATTATTTAACGTTTATCAAGATTACGAGACTGGATAGTTGGTATACATTGTTTGATTTATTGTCTCGATCAATTAGGATTCGAGTCGCGTTTCTCCTTTTTTTTTTTTTTTAAACTTGAGTCATGCTTTGTCAGTCCTTATCGCTAAACTGGTGTATTCGAATAATACCTAATTTTTGCTAAATGTAGGTACATCAACTTAAGATCGATTGTCTTAATATTGTTTTCTTATTCGATTATATGATTATAACTTAGGAGTAATTGTGCCCATAATTCGCTATTTTGCAAGTCTCGTTTCCAAAATGGTTTGATTTGTTTTAATTGGTAATCTGTATCACAGATCCCACACCTCATTCCTTAAAAAATCCTTTTCTTACGACATCACATTACTTGTAATATTAAATGCCACAGTTTTTTGTGTGATAATTGTTACAGGCGTGACACTATTATCAAGACTAAGGCATAAAGCCCACCAAAAAAGCGCTCGACGCGCTCACTACTGAGTAGGCCCCCTCCCACCCGCGCATTACCCTTCACCTATGTAATAAGGGGCTCAAGCTGCACAAAATAATTATTATTATCAGCGTCTCTCATAACAGTCATAACAAAGCAATAAAAATATTATAAAATTTCTCGGGGCTTGTAATTAAAATCGGACACGCAATAAAATTAAACAATGAGTTCTCTGTTATTAAATAATGGCTTCTCACCCGTCGATCGACGACGCTTCCAGAGCGTGATTTTGCTCGCCGCGTTCAATGAATGGACTGCATTGTATTTTCGTTCATACGTATCGCCGAGAAGCCAAAAAACGATGACTCATGGGGCGGGCGCGCATAATGCGTCGTCAAATCCAGTGGGCGCTGGCGTATTTGATTACGTTGTATTTTCGTTGATTTACGCGCCACTTGTGAAATTTTGCGTGAGAGCCACACTTGCTGCGTTAAGTGGGTTTTACGCCTAAATCTACTTCTTTTTCCACTCTGTCACGTCCCAACATCGGGGCATAGTGCAAGAACAAGTTGGCGCCACTTCCCTCGGTCCATCGCCAACTCTTGCGCCTCTGACTCCGCCTAAAGACTAAATACATTTCCCCTTTTTCTGCAACGTTACGTTATGCACGTATTTTGTTGTCGTATCTGTCTGTGGAATGTTTATATTTTCATAACTGACCAAATTCATCTGTTTCGATGACATCATTATTTGTTAAGGCTTTCCAAGTTTTGTACCCCTGAATCTTGGGTAGGTATATATTTATTTTTTACCACATCCAAAAATGTCCTCTACCCAGGTTTCCCCAATGATGCCTTATATATTCTGCAGGGACTCTAAGTTGTCTACCCATATATTATTATGATAGGTAATCGAACAAAACAGAACATGATTAAACAGAACGATGACAAAACAGAACAGCCAGTGAAAAAATAAAACATTCATTTTTGTAGTATCTATTTACCAATAATAAAGTAAATACTATTAAACTTTTATGTTAACGTTTATAAAAGAAATATATGTAAATATATAAATATTTAAAATTATGTAATCTCTGCACGTAGAAACCTCAATTTATCTGCTCGATTTTGGTAATCATGCACAACTCCACAGAACTTTTAAACTCATTTTTTCGATGTACCTAGTCACCCAAGCATTTTGAAAATTATATTATATTGATTAAAACGAGCCGGTAACACCGAGTTAAAATACAGAAATTATATAATTTGTTTTTTAGGCGTTTTGAAAACCTGTGTTGAAAAAATGCCTTGGTTCATTTTGTCGCTGTTATGTTTTGTCATCGTTCTGTTTTTTCGTGTTCTGTTTATTCATGGAACCATTATGATATTACGAAATGTATACGTAGTAATATTACTTCCACAATCCACGATTGTAGTAGTCTTAAAAATACACATAGCCCTGTACCACGTAATAGTTTAATAAGATAAAAACATGAAAACTAGTGTCATCAATACATGACATACTTTCATGCATATTATTATGATACAGAATTGACTATTGAAAATAACATATTCTTTAACACGTCTATCCCATATCTCTCCACACTCAAAGATTTAAACCTTGTTACAGCCTCACTCAGAAGGCAACCCACTTATTTTTGTTTTCCTGTCCAGACGTGTTCTAGTTTATAAGTATTACTATATTCACCTGTCTTATTGTGTACTTTTAATTTCCAGTTGAACATCCAGTGTCACAGCCGATCCCAATGGGCGGGCGAAGAGGTGGGGGCGGGTTCCCCGGCGGAGATGCCGGAAGCATTTTATCCCCTCGCGACGCCACTGGAGGTCTGGGAGTCAAGATGGTCGAGTACGTCCTGGGAGGTTCACCCACAGGTGAGGGATATAAAAATGAAACTTGAATTTTTTGCACCATATCCATTTGTCTTAGGCCTGTATTAGACTATTAAAGATATTTGACATATATCTTTTAAGAAGAATATTTTATGACCTATATTTGATTAGCCAAATAAGTCTTTCGTAACCACGTAGTAAATTCAGTTTTAAATACCACTAAGCATACACTTCGATGCTGGCGAAGGGTGGGTGTCTGTTGAAGGTAGCCAGGATGTGGTAGGTAACTTAAACGAAGTCCTAGGACAGTTTGAATTCGTGTTTTGTTCATCGTCAGTATTTTACTGAACAAAGAATATTTTATTTTACCCTTTTATAATAGATATGTTATGATAAAAAGACAATATGCACTAAAATAGATATAAAAAAATAATTACTAACCGCTATTTGAACTCGGGCTAGAAAAATCTCGGTAGTTCAGCATTTTGTCGAAGGAACCGTTTTGTATCGAGTCCAGCGCGAAAAAAATAAGTTCTTGAATTATTATTATTATTAAACGCCATAGAAATCATACTTTTAAATTATCTAATTATTAATTATTTTTGACAAAGTGCAGTCATGACAACAATATTATGTCCTAAGGTTTTAGGCTCTCCGATAGGAGCTTACCATATTTCATACAATTCGATAGATTGACTGAGGTTACGTGACGTAAAGTTCATACGAAAAAATATCACCATTCCTTGACAAATAATCCTACATTTATTTTCGTCATGTCAATACATATTATGCAGCGCTGTGGTATATATATTTTAAACCTTTGCAGATTGTTTTGTAATCTCTATAATACATTCCGACATAGTATACGACTTCTGTCGTTGGTAAATTAAATTATTTTTATAGAAGAATATAATATAATAATCAAGTGATAAAGTGTAAATATGTCATTATGCAATAGAAAAATATTTTTCTTTAAAAGGTAGGCTTTAAATAATCGCCTAGTATGGAGTCTTCGCCACTGGGTTACAATATGCATACACAAATGCAACTATGTTAATATTTAATAATATCCGTAATCCTATCGATCATCCTGTCAATGCTATCAATAATTCTCATTTGATATAACTTTCCTCTGAAACGTTTCCATATACCTTCGGAATAAAACCGATGGCAAATATTTACTGTAGATATCGTATCATGACTTTGCATACAATGCACGCTGATAACATGGTTGTTGAGTACAAATTAAACTATGTGATCGTTTCATTCTTGCCGAATACACATGCGAGTTAATAAAATATACCATGTAATGTATTGAGAAATTACACACGTCGGGTAGATGAGTTTGACACCAATGTAATAGCGTCCGAGCTGAGGTGGCAGTGATGAAACCCCCAATCTTCCTATCGACCGAAAAAAATGTTCCTATATGTATTGTACCAACTCTGCCAGTATAAACTATTTCCCTATTCAACGAATAACACACGACATTTATTGAGAATATTCCATTCTTTATTGAACATACATAATTTGGAAACACTTAAGAAATATATTTGACGGTAGATGATGTGGAAGAGACAGAAGGTCATGGATGTCTGGAGGAAAGTTTAGTTGTCATTACAAAAATACATTGAATACAATAATCAGGATGATAACGTGAGATCATAATCACGGGTAAATAATGTACTGGTGAGATCGATGTAATCAAGAGATTGATTATATTAATGAACTGAGAGACTTGATTCGAGTGGAATGACGATGACTATCTCGAGTGAAGGACTCGTGACAATAGTAGTTCATCTCGTGACGGACTCGATGAGTTGAGTGAGGATTCCTGCAGTGTCCCAATTTATACAAATGCAGTACACATATTACAAGAGATATTGTCGCATTAACCAATCATGATATACCCTACTGATATAATTATGATTGAGGAAATGCTGACAATTATTATCGTTTTATTGTTTTGTTTTGACAACAAAACATACATTTTAGAGTGGTAGATTGCTACTTATTACATATTAGAAAAAAAAATTGAAAACTGAAAATGACGCCGAACTAATTAATTAGTTATCAACTACAAATTTCGCTATTATGGCGAATGGCTTTCATGTTTTGAATCAAGGTACCAATGATAGGTACTTACCAGTGGCGTTCGGTCTATATAGTCTGTGGATGCGGAGCATGCCCAGAAATGTAATTATGCAATAATATTGACGTGCATTTACAAACGGATGACATATTTTATTTCACTATATTTTTTCTGTCGGCATTCCATGGATAGGTTTTGTAGATTTTGATTATGTTACGTTGAATAATTTTGTGTGGCAAACGTACATTTTGATTATTTTGTCTCCCAAATGATGTATATAACTGAATATAGTTTTATTTAACAAATGGGACCCACAAAGCTCAGGAATGCTGATAATTTCTGGTAAATACGTGGATTTTTCCAACAGCAGGCTTACGAGGCAAACCTCACCGCACGCCACTGGTATTTACCCTGATCACTATTCAGCGTCAGGAATCTCCAATCTTTAGTCTTAATTTAGTTAGGTACTATTAATCAATATATTCATTATATACCAATGTTAGGGTCAGCAACATACAAATTCTTTCATTAGGCATGCAAATTGATATTTATTCTGTGCCTAATTCATATTCTCTTTCTTTCTACAGGCAAAGATAACCACATGTCGAACCTCGAGCCCAGACTCCGCGGCTTAAAGTTATCAGCCGGCAGCGGCGATGTGAACGCCGACGGTGGCGTCGCTGGGGGCGGATCCAACGACGTCCAAGACCAGCAACAAGGCATCATAGATCAACAGCATCAGCACCAGCACCAGGCCAACGGGGGTCCACCGATGCACAACGGCAACGGAGGCATGTCGCAAGACGAGGAAAAGGGTTTCAAGTGAGTGCCAATTTTAAGATTTTCTTCACGTCTTATTACACTTTATTGTTTATTTTGATCAAGGAGGTCCTGAATATATGTGTACTGTTGTCATCCATGGTTATGTGATTGCAAATAACCGTATTCCCAAGCTTCGTGTCGAGATATTTAAAAAAATTATCCACGAAGTCTTTTACCACTAACCAAAATTCGAGACTGTTGGGATCGAAAGCTTTTTTAGGTCTCCGTAAAGTATCAGTAACCGACGTATCCATCGGTCAACAAGTATCAATACATTTTTGACACCCTTGATGTATTTGATACCTTTGCTTCTGAGAGCGGCGTTTCGTATTATGTGTTTATTTATATTATACCTATCCAAGATTCAACAATCTCTCTGACTTAAAGTAAATCGTATATGTGTATATTATTTTAACAACAGAATCATTCATAGCATTGTTATGAAACTGAATTTCTCTGATCAATCCATTCATAGAATTAAATAATTACCTTGCCATCCCAAGCGAATTCGCCATAATGCGAGCAATACTTCTGCTCCGAAAACCCCTTTATACAACAATTTTTTATAGATACTTACATCCGTATGTCGTTTTGAAGTGCTCATTCACGCACTTAGAACTTAGAACATTGCATAACCGCCCCATTTAATCTTACCTCATATTTTGTGCTCGAGTGCTATATATTCTTCATCCATACCCTCCCTCGACCAAGCTTGAGCTTTTTATCACTATGTACCTATACAGTAGTGAGTAATGAAAACGGTAATATAATATCTTTTGTCTTTGGTTCTTCAAATGATGTCTCAATATTAATTGTCACTATTAAACGAATAGGTACCTATATGCCGTACCTATGGCTCCCACAAGGGGGGGCTGACAAGGTTCTAGCCTGGGTGCCCGGGCTCAAGTGGAAATCGGCGTGGCGGATCAACCATATAAGTGAGATAAACACAGTTCACAAATTTGCTCTATAGAAAAAAAAGTTATATTAAAAAAAGCGTTATTTCACTTGATAGGTTTTAACATTTTAAAACACGTGGTTTTGCAATGCAATTTTTAATTATCGTGTGTCGCTACTTGACAACTTCAAGTGGATTTATTAATAATACAAAAAATCGTTAAAAATACTCTGAATACCCTTAATTTTACCTGGAGCACCATTTGGAAAACGCTACTGTGAATCGTCACACTATCTTTAATCCTAGTATAGGTAGGATGGCCCGCCAAAGATCCTGGCCTGGGGGGCCGCTTCAGGATGTGGGGGCCATTGCCGTATCATACTGCGAGATTTAGTCATATAACAGTCAGCACAAATATTCAATCGATATTTAAATTCACGTGGTATGTACATCGTAGACGTTGTGTTTATTGAGAAAATTCAATCAGTAATTACGATCTACGATTACTTTGGATTCGACAATATTGATTGCCCAAATTATGGACCCGCGATAATTTTTTGTTTGCACCCTGCGGTCGAATTCGCAAAGTATATTTATTATTATCATTATGTAAGAAACTTCGCACGTAATTCTCTGGCACCGACCACCGAACCTTTAAAAGCTACCCGTGTATATTCCACCGACTGAACAAACTGAAAAACTCCCTCGGCATGAGGAGAGATCGGAGGCGGAATGCTTCCACGCTTTCATCGGTTTTCGAGATTGATTATATTAGTATTTGGATTAATTATTGTTCGCCGGGTTTGCTCTATTCATCCGTTTATTTTGTCCACATCCTTTAGATTTTAGTTAGTCGTGTTCTACTTGGTACTTAATATCGTAGGTATATTCACAGTGGCTGCGGTCTATAGATACTGTAGACCAGGGGTTCACAAAGTGTGTCCCGCGAGATTTATTATTTTTTATTCAGAAAAGAAACATCAAACGAATTTTAATATTTTCCAAGATCCCTTTTCATGTAGCCCGGACGCTGTTCCCGTAAATATGCAGTTTGAATTAATTGATTTGCAAGAGAACGTGGAAGCAAAAGTATCTTATTGTGATAAGAATTTAATTGAATTCTACAAAGGACATTGACTTGAGGTATATCCAAATATAGTTAAACATACTCATCAAATGGCTTCTTAATTTGGATGTACCTATATTTGTGAAAAATCATTTTCTACAATGAGCATTAATAAATCAAAATCAAGGCCTGAACAAAAACGATGCATGAGTACGAGTGAGAAAGTATTCGGCACCCTTACAATCTCTGCGACACGCGCTAGAGTAAGATAAAAGGTCTACATATGTGTGAGTTAGTTTCCAAAAGTATCGCCATCAAATCGGGGCGAAACGCTTCACATAGCGTCGTTAACTTGCGAGTTCGTGTTGCTAAAATTGATATTTTTTGTGTTAAACATAAAGTCAGTGGTAAAATTTTTTAGTTAATTAAGTAGAAAAGATGGTTCTGTGTGTTGTCTTAAGATGTGGTAGCCGTACTGATAAGCAAGAAGATGGTATTACGTTTCATAGGTAAGTTGATACATGTTCGTGATAATTTATTTGTATTTTATTAAATATTTTAATATCAGTGACCTAGTGTTTCTTTAAAATAACTTAAATTATGGATATCTTTATCTAATGGTTGCATTTTGACCGCTTAAAAATACTATATAACGTAAAAAAATAGAAAATTATATTTTAATTCTGAGCGTCTAGTGCGAGCACTTTGGGCGAGCACTAGCGAAATGGTTTATGGTTTCAAACATTTGTAGACGAATGAGTTCGCTCGCCCACAAACCAAACGCAAGGCACGTGGCTTCATTTAGCAATGCAACGGGTGGCGTCTAGATGTATCTATAGTCTAAGATCAAAATTAACAGACAACCATATCGCATCTGTTTTGCGTATTCACACCACAAAATTTGAGCCTAGGTTGCGGGGTTTAGTTTCGAACAAACAATTGCATGAATCAGATGGTGAAAAAATTAAATATTACTTTTTATATATGTTTACACAATAAAATATATTTTTTTGCCTTATGTTTTTTAAAAACAGAAAATATCTTTGATTTCATAATTGTCTCTTTGACGAAAAAAGTTTGTGAACACCTGCTGTAGACGCTCCGCTTCCCCAGATATATTATTATGTTATGATATTATGCAGGTATTTTACTTAACTTATCAAAATTACGTAATTATTTTTTTCCAGCGTTATCCTTCCAAGCAAAGGTCAATCCACGCCAATCTAATTTTGACTTTAAGTAAACTGAGCTTTAGGGCAACGAAACTTAATACAAATTGTGATTTTTCACTTTCTCTTCTGTGTCTGTTAATATTATTAGTAGGTATGTGTTCTTTTCGTGCCGTCGTCTACGCGAAAGACTGAAACCGGTGATCGTGTTTTAAAATCTACTGACATATTACATATTATCTTCTTCCACTGTACTTCGTTCCTAGATCTTCGCTGTCACGTACTTCCACCAAACTTGGTCTGGTCGTAGAACTAGCGTGGTCTTGAGGAGGTCCTATGACCGTTTAGTGTACCCGGGGTACCGCTGTATTACTGCATTTCTCCAGCTGTTATCCACGAATGACATGTCTGGCCCAATACAATGTCCCGGGTCGGAAAATTGCATTGTTGATAATAATATATTGATTATTGCAATTTGACCGGATTATTTTCCATCGTTGGAAAGTATTTTTTGTGTTCACGGCGAGGGCGCGTTCGCCATACAAGCCAGGACGACGCGACGTGCCTCTGTGTAAAATTTTAATTTTATTTTCACATGATTACTCTTATAGTAGCAGACAAGGGTTTGCGATGTAATAGAGTTTATTAAAAGCCTTAAATGAAGATGGGCTGGACACATAGTTCGAAGAAGAGACAATCGATGGACAAATCTAGTCATCCAATGGTATCCAAGAAGTACAAAACGTCCGCAAGGTAGACCTAGAGGCCGCTGGATCAATGAAATGATAAAGTTCTGCGGACGTACGTGGCAACGCAATGAACAGGACCGATAGAAGTGGAAGTAGCTTGAAGAGGCCTTCATCCAGCAGTGGATAGATTCAGGCTGACGATGACGATGACTCTTATAGTCGTATATTACAGATCTTTTGGTGAGTGGTGGAAAACCTCACCAGCGGTTTTATTCATCCATATGAATATTCTCATTCTAATTCATGAATAGCAAACAACTATCTTGAAATTGTTATGTTTCTATCATTTTTCATACATAGCTTATCACTACTATACTAATTTATTCTCCTAAGCATTTTGTGAAAGAGTTGGGCCTTTATGTTATGTGTCCAAAAGGTTTTTGAACGCTCACAAAAAGGTCCAAAGTATTTATTTATATTCCAGCAGTTTACAGCGTGTTTTCGGTCACCCGTTAATATGAATAATGTAATGTTGTGCTGTACGCTTCTGAATTCCTGTCACGCATAGCAGTGGCGTAACTATCATTCAGTACCCCATAAGAAAATATTCTGTCAATATTAACACGGAAGGTATCAAACTGAGATACAGAAGCCGCGCGTGAAATGTCCTTGCGTTTTGTTTTGCCAGGTATCTAAAAGTGCGGCCACACCGAAAACAAGTCGCGCGACAACTCGTTAAATTTTACGATAAGCATGATAATTATCGTAAAATTTCTTAAGCAATTATGATAATTATCGTAAAATTTAATGAGTTGTCGCGCGACTTGTTGCCGGTGTGGCCCCGGCATAATATAATATCCGCAATATAACTCACTAAAAGACGACGTCGCTAATAAGACCGTCCGCTTGTCTGTTGTACTGTCTGAGTTTAAAGAGAAAGGAAGCGAAGTAATAAGGTAAGGTATGGATGCATGTGATTAGCCCAGCGACTAGCCGTCACATCGTGTTGCAGCGGTTGGGCGTCCTAATAGGCGGAGAATCTTAGTAGCGACAACTATTAGTTTATGTACATTTTATTTTGATTGAATGCTCGTACCGCTCGCTAAAATGAACCCCGTGCCGTCGTAGGCTTTGCGCTTTTACCGTTGATCTTTCATTGAATGTCCTGGGTTTGCTGTACTGTTGTATTCGTAGAGCGTATATGGTAAAACCATTTTCAGTTCGTCTCAGAAGTCTTTTCTTCAGGCCCTAGTTACGACGCAGTTTGCTTCCGTGGATGTTATTCAATTCTGGGAATTCCCGACGAAAATTTCGGGAAATGTGACTCGTTCTCCCGCGGGATTTTTTCATGTCGATGCGGTTACGCTCAGTTAGCGTTGGCCAACAGAAAAGGATTCCTTGAAATTCTGCCTGATCGTTAAATTTATTTTCATTGGGAAACATATTTTAGACGAAACTTAATTTTTATATTAGAAGTTTTAAGTGTTGGTTTTGGTAATATTTTACATTTTTTAGAAGATATCCCTCAGCACACTAATAATCTTTTAGTATCTCACGGTGTATGATAACTGGAAAAACTAGTTCAGTTAGCTTAGTGTCATTTAAAAAAGAATCGTTTTTTCACTTAATTAAATAGGTACTACCTATTGTATCAGTGGCGTGCGGTCCACACGTGATGTGAATGCAGCGCACCCCTAAATTATTCCAAGATATTTAATATATCGTTACGACCTAAAATAAATACATATAATTTTATTTAAATTCACGGAAATAAGCTAATATTGTTATACTTGACGTATAATAGAGATAAAATATTTAATGTACCTACTTATATCTCTCTTTGTCTAGTTGTCGTAGACCTCGCCAGATATGTACACGATTGTTCAAAGTTATAAAGTATTTTATTCGTAATACCCATAAATAAAACGTATCCGTATAGGTCCAGTTTCTTCGCATGCAGCCAAATAATTGTTTGTATTGTACTATAATATGTTCCCAATTGGATTCGTTTGAACTGTCTAGTTCAACACTGGATGTCGATTCCAGAATGTTTTTGGTGTGTTTGAATTTATAAGCATGGAACATAATTATTTAATTAACAGTATAATGTGCCTTATGAGCATTGAAACAGCCGCGTATAATCAATATTGCTGTCTGACATTTTAGTATACTGTAGGACGTAGGTTATAACGTATGTATAGTGTACTATTATTTGTGTTAGTTCATCTAAATATTTTAGTATATAATTATAATACTTAATTTATAAATCTCGGAGCACAGCAGTCTGTTCTTGGCATCATGCTTTGACTGCGTACTTTCGGACTCTTATCTATCGTGTGTGTACAAAATAAGTAATACAATCTGCAAAGCAAAATGTATTTTTTTAAAACTTCACTTTCGTATATTATGTATTAGATATGTTAAGACTCCGTCTATGTATTATAGAAGAAAGTTTCTTTAACGTCATTGCACAAAACCATTTATTATTGTATTTAAATTCCTGCGGGCATATTCCCATGGTTTGAATCACCAAAAGTAATGTATATTTGGCGTCCGCTCTCGGCTCCCCATCCGTCTCTATCATCCTCTGGTGTTACCTGTCTATCGTCTGTCAGCCTGCCCCTTCCCTTCCGGCTGGCTCACATATTTATTTATTTGTTTGCTGTTCCACTGTCCGTTTGGTCGTCTCTAATACGTTTTTAATTGGGGACCGCCCTATAACTAACTCTCAGCGTTCTGCAACACACGTCATGTTGTCCGAATGACGATACTAGAGCTCTCGCGATGTATTATATTATAATTATTGAGACTATTACTCACTGAATGATAATTGATCATTTTCGATGGGCGCTATATACCTGGTCTTCGTCCAAGCAAAATACATTATAAACAGAATTTACAGTTTTGTCTTTAATATTATGCGGATTATGCCGTACTCTTTGAATGGGCCACTGGCCGCTTGATAAATCTTGATTTCATACACACATTTTTGGCGTCAGTATTTTTCGTTTACTAAATTCATACCCACGGTGGCCGCGCGGCTTAAGCGTTGGACTATCACGACGTGGGTCCCAGGTTCGAATCCTGGGTCTGGCAAGTACACATATTGTTTTCCAATTTGTCAGGGTATGGGCCTAATAGGTTGAGAAAGTGGCTGACATCCATTTCTCGTAAAAAACAAAAAATCTGTTAATACAAACCTCTACTCTGTGGAGGCCCATATGATCCGATCCTATTAGGATCGGGCATGGTCGAAAAAAAACATGGAAATGGCGGTTTCTTATCGCTGTTTACGTGCTGGGAGAATATAAATATTCATTCAATTGTGTTTTTTTTAATTTTGATTTGCAATGTACACTCAAACGAATGAAAAAAATCGATACGTAATTTTCGTCCTGCCGTCCTGTCACTGACAGACACATCTGACAAAATCCGCTCGGAGGAATATTATTATGGACGGAGAATTGCAATAATTTTGCCTACTTAAATTTTACGCGAATCAAAAAACGAACATTCTAAAGAAGATCTTATCATAGGAAAGATCTAATTTTATTTTATTCATTCGATGTTTTTATGGTAATCATAATCCTCAGCCATGTGGGAACGATCGAGAAGATGTTTTCTACATTCTCGTGCTTTTTTGATACATCGATTTTGTGTTTCATTAAAGAAGTACCTACTATTAATATCTCATTCAGGAAATTTAAGAATGTGGTCGGTTAAGCTTCATCTTGTACGATATAATATATTAACTTACACAGTGAAACTTTAATCATCAGTATCTATATTTTGATTCATCATAAAACTCAATTTAAAAAAAATAATCGACCGCTTAAAAGGTGTAAGTTATCAATTACTGTAGGAGACAACATTTCCTCAGACATCACTTCTAAATGGTGATCTAATGGATCACAAAATAGTCTATAAAATCCTGCACAATCGCTGGTGAAAGATAATTTATTATTCTCAATTCTATTGTTTCGAAATACTGACAAAATATTTCCTTTGCCGTATCTTGTCAGTTGTCAGTTTATTCGGTAAGCGGTCATGTTTCACGGCAGTGCTACACTGGCCGTCACTACCGCGATGCCGTAACACCGATGTAATCATTACTGGAAATGTCAACGTACCTCGAGCGTCGGGAGTACGTACGTGCGGTTCAGCTCTCTCGGCTGCGACCCGAGCCCCCTAAGATCGGTGACCTTTGGCGCTGGCCAGCCTCTCGTCATCATCACGATTCGCTCGGCCAGACAGATCTAGTTTTTAGATTATTTAGATTGGATTGGTTTCTTTTGATTTATGGCAGCGGGTATCTTTTTACTAAAGAGAAGGCTGTAAGGAAAAGTTTAAGGAATCTATTTTAATTAATTATTTGATGCGAGGACTGATGAGTATAATTTCTGATAAACACTTCAGTTGTAGGTATTATAGATGGCGACGGGTGAAGGTAGGCTGTTTAGATCCGATATAAATAGTACATATCAATTAAACTTTGACATCCATACTCATTAATTTACATAGCACTAAGAATAAACGAATCCGATCATAGAGGTATTCTCAGCTGTCTCATTCAACTAAATGAAGAAGGCCAACAATAGCCGATAACTTACGAGAAATAGCGACGCGATAAAAAAAAATGCAGGGCATCACGGAGGATTTACTTTTGCCTATTGATCGTCATTATAACGTACCCATCCATATACATAATATAATAATGTTAACGTGGAAGTTTTGCCGCAACTTGATTACCAGCCTGCTTCACCATATTTTAATATAACCTGCCTGCTTCACCATACTTTCATATAACCTGCTGCCCCTAGATTACGATGGTATTGATTAGCTTTTGAAAATCAATTAAACCATGCGTAAACCAAGCCATAAATAAATAATAATCAAATATTCGTTTATCTCTAAAAAATCTAAAAATATGCCATTAAATCATGATTAGTACTAAAATGATTTTTTTAAACCAACCAGGACCATCTGCAATTATATTCTTAGTTTAATGAGTATGTATGACTGACAAAATGTAGTCTGCCCTATTTTTGTCTGACTTCACAGCCTACGTCCACTCTTCGCCATAAAACACATGTGTACTTATACGGCTACACAAGAATCTGATAGTGAAGATTATAA
Source organism: Rhyacophila brunnea (assembly GCF_057557595.1). NCBI lineage: Eukaryota > Metazoa > Arthropoda > Insecta > Trichoptera > Rhyacophilidae > Rhyacophila > Rhyacophila brunnea. The sequence continues at coordinate 6,846,220 of NW_028232904.1, read as the reverse complement.
TTTCTATGAGGTACAAAAATGGCTACCGTCGATTATTTAATATTATTTATTAGTTATTCATTCATTCCGACCATGTCCGATCCTAACAGGATCATATGGGCCTCCACAGAGTAGAGGTTTGTATTTATTAGTGCAGCAAACTTCGATTTGAACTAATTTCGGGACATGTATTAATACACATCGCAACTCGATTGAGAATGTTTGATAGGCACTCAACATAGATTGAAAAACAACGCGTGAATTTACCAGATCCGTAATCATTTACGTTTGCATAATCAGAGTTTATAATCTAAAATGTAATTTGTCACCTGTCTGCTTACTAATTGGTAATATTGAAGTCTGATATTTCTGTATTTCAAAGATATCTTATTTCCCAGGAGATGCGTCTATAGCCATAGCTATGCTAATTACATAACCTAGTAGTGATATTTCGACTGCGGAGTGCCCGTACCAACTGCCTTATTATTAATTAATTTATTTAGTTAGACTATACCTTAGGGATATAATATACCTACTAGTGATTGAAATATCGAATGAAAATACCAATACCGGAATTTAGGTATTTCGTATTGAATGCAGGTATTAATACTGGTTAAAATATTAATATTTTAAGAATAGCATGTGTCATTGTTAGTCACCAAGAACGATGAATGACCACGGAAGTAAACCAGATATCGCGTAAACCGACAAAAAAATACAGCCCTGTTAAGCTTTTCATGTTAATAAATACATTTTATTTCCACTTTCAATGCCCATATATTCGGTCTGATTTTTAAAACCGGTATTTCGGTATCGAAAATACTAAGGAAATCTCTAATATATACTATATTATCATCGTCAGGTCGATCCACTGTTGATGAAGAGCTCCCATAGCTCATTTTACTCTTATATGTCCCCAGTTCTTCGCTGTCATCTTCGCTATCCAGCGGTTTTTAAAACGTCCTTTTATTTTATTGGGTTCTTAGTACAGACAGTCTCTCATCTATATATTATATTTATGCTTCGTCAGCATGTGAATGTTTTTCTTCACCATCCTTTTGTGCTTAACCAACGTATTATCATGTTGCTATTATTTTGTAAGTTAAGAGCTTTTTAAGCTCTCAGGTAAACCGAGCAACTTATTTTTGGCGTGTTCGTTTTAATTTCCTTAAGACATTAGATGTTTTAATTGCGTTGAAATTTGAGCGCTGGCTCGTTTTATAAATGATTACTTACGTGGGGGGGGGGGGGGGGGGGGTAAAATGCGGGCGCATTAATTGCAATTACCATTATTATTAATTATTCCAATGCGGGGGGGGGGTTGGTGAGTGGGGTGCCCTTTGAATTGTGCCGGCAATTAACTCGTTCATCCCGCGAGATTATCCGGTGCCATCCGATAGACTTATGGATAACCTCGCCGAACCCTTCTTCGTCCTTATTCTGGATTAGTGGGTACAAATAATTATCGTAATGGGGACAGATCGTTTGACATATTTATTTTGGCCACAGTTTCCAGACTTGATTACGTTTTTTTTTTTTTACCCTGTTCTTTATTCCGATTGCGCAGTAATCCGCCCTTAGTTAAAATGTGTACCTTACCGACCGTCCCTTCCGCGTCTCCACAGGCGTTTTATTGGCTCTCACGGTCGGTTTATTTATTTCATCCATCCAGACTCCGGAGAGAGACGGTAGTCAAGAACTTACAATCAATGCGATATTTTTTTGGTAATTTTGTAGGAGTATTTTTCGTGACCTGACCACATGAACGTAACGTGCGAGTGAACGACTGATCGAAGAATTATATCCATTGTTTTATTAAATCTTCGTAAGGGGCCGTCCATATATGACGTCACGCTCTAGAGGGGGTCTGCTATTATGTGATGATTTTTGACAAAGTTAACAAAAATATAATGGGACAGAATTTGAAAGGTCGATGTGCTTGGGCGCAAATCCCGAGAGTCGCAGGTTCGATTCCTGCCGGGTGTAATATTACAAAAAAGAGTATTTTCTATCGGTTATATTATATTATTTTCTCTAGTGTTTTCAAATTATGCATGTTCAATAAAAATAATGTTACATTCTAAATTCTTGTTTATTATTCGTTGAATAAAAAATCGTTAAAATTAATATAGACATGGTGGTAAAAGGTTATGTGACTGGGGGGGGGCTTAAAATAGCCAAAATCGTGTGACGTCATAATATGTATTGGTTCTGACGGATTAGTGGTCTTAGATGTTTTGAATTAAAGTTTGAATATTAGGTAGGTGGTTAATTACACCATGGATTCGTTTTTAAATTGTACGCCCGGTAACCGGACAAAACAGAACTTGACAAAATAGAACAGTGACAAAACAGAACATGACAAATCAGAACACTGACAAAACAGAACAGCCTGGGGATAAATGAAACATTAATTTTCGTGGAATGTATTTATGTTAGGTTGGGTCATTATTTCGTTATACCTAGTCACCCAATCATCTGCCATATCATATCATATGCCAATCAAGCCGGCAATACTAAATATACTGTACGGCAACACTTATATAATTTGATTTATTATGGCGTATTGAAAATCTCTGCTAATAAAAATCTATCAACCTAGTAGAGATAGGACATTTTCAATATTAAATTTATATTTTTCCTGAAAGGTCATAGTTATATTTATCGTTGTTCTGTTTTGTCACTGTTCTGTTTTGTCATGGTACGCCCGTTTGCCCAGACTCATATAACCAAAGCAAAGGAATTAATTCCGTGGAATAGGGTGGGTGTTGGCTTTTCGACAGAGGTCAGATGAATCGTCACTATCATTGTGCATGGTCGATTCCGGTATTTTAATAATAATTATGGACCATTTTTGCTGGTTATGTCTTATTGCCATTATCGAAAATAAAACGCCACGAAAATGGCTGTGGAACGCATTTTTTATTTATTTTTTAAACTTGAATTATAGTTTAAATTTCTAAATTACTTGTTCGCTCTAAGATTATTTTGTTATTATATTAATATTTTTTCGTGATGAATTTCAATAAATCAATGCTTATCGTGGCTTATCTGCTTACTTTCTATTATTTGTAAGACAGCTATAAATAATGCATTGAGTGACTTTTATTCTGAAAGTAAGTATAATAAAATTGATGATTACAATTTTTTCACGTTATATTTATTTTACCTTATCAATAAGTTTTGTTATATAATTTCAGTCATCCTGGTTAGTGTGCGATTATTTTTATATAAGTTTTACTGATTACCAAACGTAATAGATATTAGGTATTTTTTTACTGTAATGAAACACTCTTTAATTATATCTGTTGACATTGTCGATCTGAATGGAAGAAGCCGAACCTGATCATCATTACATTATGTTAATTATATACTATATTTAATCAATATAAAGTTGTATTTATCATTAATCATTCATTATCAATCCGTAAGCCACTTGTAGGTGATGTCGCAGTACATCTGTGTGTTGTCAAATCTAGGATGTTTTTTTTGCACTGCTGCTACTATTCTACTTTGATTGTTAACTACTCTCATGGTATATTGCAGTGGCGAAGGGTGGAGATAGGCTGTTAAGATCCGACATAATAAGTGTAAAACCATGCCCAATTCTAGCCGTTGTAAATAATAGTTCAACAATATTCGTTTATTCATAAAATATCTAAAACTATACCATTAAACCATACATAATTTATAGATTGAACAATATTTTTTTTATTGATTATGGTTTGGTTAGGCAGGGCTTAATGAATTTACTTACACTATTTGTAATATTTACCTATTCTGAATTCATCGAAAACAAATAAGTATGACTAAAAATCGCCCATAGCATTCCTAAACTATGGTTTGGTTTAATTGATTTTTAAAAACTAATGAGCGCCATCTGCAAGTTGTATATTTAGTTCAATGAAAACAATAAAGTATGACTGACAAAGTTTAGTGTGCATTATTTATGTCAAATCTTTACAGCGTACCTACACATCCACTCCTCGCCTATGGTATATTGTAGTGTCAAAAAGAAAACAAATTTGATATCTATCACGTGTACCTACTGTGTTCTTAACGTATTTGCAGAAATATGGTAATTGTTATGCCAGACACCTCTGCATCCCCTAAATACCTAAAATAATTTTAGTTAAGGGTAACGAATTAAGTTGAGATACAGCTGTATTCTATAAATTCATTGTGTATTAAAATTTGAAAGTCATCCATCCGTACTTCTCGGTAAAAGGGGAGTGTCTCAGTCCTCGACACATTGTTGCGATGTGTGCATCTAAGCCTAATAAATGTGTTAAAAAAAATCTCGCGTGTAAATAAACATTTGGAATACGTGTGGGCATATCAGTTGACATCCGTATTATTTATGTTCAAGCAGGTGAAAGCGGATCTGTCATATATTATCACTACCTGTGCTTATTCAAAAATCTTTACAACTCCATAGTGATATAACTGACGGTGTCTTTTATCTAAGACTACTGAAGTGATGAAACTTATTTTATTACTAGGATGGAATGCATTTCGGATTAGGTCAGCGGTTTCCAACCTGGGGCGCGATCTATTGCCAGGGGAGGCGCCAAAATTTTTTAATAAATAAATTTTTATACCATAATATCTACAAATAAATAAAACTTCATATCTTAACGTAACAGTGAAAATTCAGTGCATGAATGTTTATTTTAATAATACGTAATACATATATTTAAATCCTATTAAAAAATATTTGGAGCGGAGAAATTTAAAAATGGCGCTTTTGCAAACGCTCTGTTTCGGTAATGCACAAAACGACCGCTGGTTGCATGAAAACAATAACCTCAAATTTAAATGTCACTCGTAGCTATAGTGTCAACTGAAGCGTGTAGGCAGGGTGTGATATTGTTTTTTTTTTAAATTGTTTTTGACCTGATTTCTTTAATATAATATAATAATAAAATATTTTTTAGTGGAATGGATACATTTTTGAGTGGTTGTAAGAGAAAAGATGCTGATACTAGTGAGAATAAAACCGAAATAGAATAAGGAAGTAAAGCTCCCAAGAAAAGACAATACAGTTCATCCTATTTATCATTAGGATTCACTAGTGTTAGTATAGATGGCTTGGAAAAACCAATGTGTTTGTTGTGTTCGAAAGTTTTGGCTTCAGATAGTATGAGACCAGTCAAATTAAAACGGCACCATGAAACTCTACATTCTGAATATGTTGATAAGCCCATAGAATTTTTTCAAAGAAAATTGGATGAGCTTAAGTTCCAGCAAAGTTCAAAAAAATATTTTCTGTAACACCAAATGCATTATTATTGGCTTCGTACCATGTCTCTTACCGAATCGCAAAATGTAAGAAACCACATACAATAGGAGAAACTCTAATTTTACCAGCAGCTATTGATATGGTTCGAATAATGTTCGGCGAATCATATGCAAAACAGTTGCGACAAATTCCGCTTGCTGATAATACAGTCGGAAGAAGAATCAATGATATATCTGAAGATATTTGCGATCAATTAGTTTCTCGGCTGCGTACTTCGAAATTCGCCATACAAGTAGATGAGGCGACTGATATAGCTAAAGATGCCCGTTTAATTGCATATGTTCGATATGTTGGGGAAAATAATATATTAGAAGATATATTATTTTGCAAACCCATTCCTGGAAGGACCACATCCATTGAAATTTTTAATATAATGGACAGTTTTTTTGAAGAAAACGACATACCGTGGAATAATTGCATTGGACTGTGTACTGACGGTGCTCACTCATGTCCGGACACAAGCAGGTCTTCAAGCATTAGTTAAAAAGAAAGCACCACATGCTATCTGGACGCACTGTATGCTTCATAGAGCAGCTCTAGTGTCAAAAAATATGAGCGAGAAACTTAACAACATTTTTACAAAAATTACAAAAATTATAAACTACATTAAGAACAGTCCGTTGAGATCTAGGCTGTTTGCTAAGTTGTGTGTAGATATGGAAGCTAATTATACCTCACTTCTGTATTATTGTGAAGTTCGCTGTCTATCTCGTGCAAAAGTGATTCAAATGGTATTTGAACTCAAAGAAGAAATAGCAACCTTTCTCGAAGGAAATCACCATGAAGAGGCACATTTGTGGACGAACGATAATTTCCTTGTTAAACTTGCCTATTTGGTTGAAATTTTTGGAAAATTGAGCAGTTCAAATCAATGCAGGGATCACAAATGCATCCACTTGTTCAAAAAGACAAAGTAAAAGCTTTCATTAAAAAGTTGAATTTATGGAAGTCAAATTTACAAAAGAATGAGTTGGACATGTTTTCACTGCTAAAAGATTTCTGGGCCACAGCCAATATTGAAACAAGCAAGAATCTTTTTATTGAACACTTGGATGGTTTAGTGCTGCATTTTTCAAATTATTTTAAAGACCTTGATTTCTCAGGTTTTTGTGGGTACAGAATCCATTTATCGACAATGAAGATGACGAATTTGAGCTGACAACCATTGAAAAGGAAAAGCTGATAGAATTATCATGCGATAGCCTACTAAAACAAAAGTTTCAAAATGAAACCTTAATTCAATTTTGGATGAATCTTAGCGGAGAGTATGAATATTTGTATTACAAAGCAATGCAAGTGCTTCTACCGTTTGTAACGTCGTATTCATGCGAAACGGGCTTTTCGGCACTGGCTGCAATGAAAACCAAATATCGAGCTAGGTTAGTAGTCGAAAAAGAGCTACGAGTGGCACTCTCCACATTGCCCCCAAGATTTAATAAACTTTGTGCCAATAAACAACAACAACCCTCGCATTAAATTATTATGCGATAGATGTAGTTGGTTTAAATGTTTAAAAATATTTTTTATAAAAAAATAAATCTACACGTATGTGTATGTTATAGTTAAACCTTGTTATTATTCTGTTAGTTGTAGTTTTCAGTTTTTTTTATAATAAAGTTTTAATTATTTAAAACGTTTCTATATTATTTAATCTATTAAAACAATAAAAGGTAAGGGAGGCGCGGAAATTTTTTTCTTTCTTCGGGGAGGCGTAGTAGCATAAAGGTTGGAAACCGTTGGATTAGGTAATAGTTAATAACCTAGCAACATGGTATTGACAAATTGTTAAGACGTGTTTCTTAATGCGCGATATCAGGGTCGATCGGATGCTAGATGAAGTGCTCCTCGAAGTATTTTCTTCCGGTCTGTTCTCGGTCCAAAATCATTCTTCCGCATGATACCATGAACGGGGTGATTTCGTTGACCTGATAGGTTTTTAGGGATGCGCCGTGATAATAGCCTACAGAAATCGGAAGCTTTAAATAAAAATGTTTAATTTATAATAAACAGTTAGGTCACTTTTTGGGTGGCATTTATTTTGATTTGGCCTGGATGTTAATATTTGCATTTAACTAGTACAGTACACTCTCAGTAATCCGCCGCTCGATTATCCGACAACTTAACTATAATCCGCCGTTATTTTTATTAGTTGAAAGCACAAAATCAAGCTCTATAATTCACCGGTATTCAATTGTCAAATTGAGTAGTCCGCCGCGCACAAGTATAAAACGCAGATGAGACAGGTTTATTTTGGAAACTTTTTTATCGCGAAGAAAGTAATAATGTACCAGGGAGGAAAGTGCCCAAGGACCGCATCGCAATTATGTCGTGCTCCAATGCAACCGGGACACACAAACTGAAGCTTTCGTGATTAAAAATAACATACACCCATTATTATCTTAATTTAATTAATTGTAGGTTTATTAATAAAATCCGATACCTACCAGGGGAATCTGTAGTTATAATTAAAAAAATATATCTATAGAATAGATATTGCCCAAAATCTAAGCTCGGTTGGCTAAACCTGTTCTTAACTCATCGATTACAATTTTATTATACATTCAATATAAAGAATTATCGTTTCAATATCCACTGGATTTCCGCCTGTGTCAGTATGAGGTGCTGTGCTACCCGTAACTCCCTTATTCCTCTCGTCGACGCGGAGTACTGACACCACCTACCCACTTCGCCACGTAGTCGGCCGGCCGACCGCATAGTAATTGATTTTCGCGTTCGACATCCTGTGGGATCCGACGCGGGGGGGCGAGAGCTGCTGAAACACTCTATCGGAGTGACTGTACTGCCTCGATTAATATCATCGCTGATTTCATGCGGATATCGAGTGTGCCGGTGACTATTGTTTTAAATAGACACATCTTGGCTCTATGGACGTCCTTTAGAAGGAGGAAATCTCGGAACGATGGAATTGCCCCATGTTACAGATTTGATGATATGAATGTTTACCATCTTTTATATTGTTCGCATGTACGATAATCAAGTTATAAGTGCGTATTAACATTTATTTTTGTTTATAAACTAATAATGTAAACATATAAGTATCTAACGATTTTCGGTCGTAAGCGGAGCATATGAGCCTCCGCAGAATGTATATTTACCAGTGGCGAAGAATGGAGGTAGGCTGTGGAAACCCAATATAAATAGTAGATACCCAGTAAACTTTGTCAGTCATACACATTTGTTTAAGATTACAAATGCATATGGCATTGGTTAGGTTTAAAACAATTAAACCATGCCAAGAGCAAACCATAATAGATTAATATTATACATAATTCTGAAAACACTCTTGAGAAAATATAGCCAATAGAAACTCTTTCGAAAAAGTGTTTACAGAATTATGTATGTTCAATAATTAGAATGGTACATTCTTAAATCTTGTGAATTATTCGTTGAATAAAAGAAACAGTTATCATAATAGATCATTTTTTTATCTCTTATGGTTTGATTTAGGCAGGGGTTAATCAAACCTGCAATCTGTATTCTTAGTTCAATTTAAACAAATAAGTATGACTGACAAAAATAGTATTTTATTATTTTTGCCGGATTTGCATAGCCTAACTCTACTAATTATGGCTTAGTCAGGGTTCAATTTAATTTTAAAAAACTTGAGGCAAAACTTGCAAAAGGCGGGTTGTATGGTAGAATGTTGTTAGATTTTTGGACCAATGCAGGCGATTCATTTAGGTGTTGTGTCGTTACTTTCAAATGACGCTAACACCCTTCCAAACTGATTTCGTCGTGACCGCAATTCAAGAAGAACCTGTCCTTCCTTTACGTTACCTTAGATTATTTTGGTTAAAACTAAACACATTGAAATTTTCTTCATCAAATGTGGTATAGTTTTAAATACAACCCGACGTAATATCCGTGTGTACCAGGTACATACGGCCGACATTGTGTGGGTATACCGTCGATCTGAATTGAAGATCTTGGCATAAAAACAGCAAATGTCACAAAACACTTTTTTTTCAGGAGAGGGTAAAAACATAATATCTTGGTTGTGAATTTTTTTTTTATTAATTTGACAATTAGAAATTATAGAGGAATTGTATATGCACTATTCGAATGTAAAAAAAATATTAAATTTATTTTGGTTAAATAGATATTTAAAAAAGAATGAGTGTGACATTTGCTGTTTTTACACAATTTTTGGACATTTGTTGTTTTTATTGCAAAATTGAAAAGATCGAAATGTAAATAGTACGACTAAAACTATAATTTTATTAAATAAAATAAAGAATATATATTTCTGTTATTTTTAAATCATAATACAACTTTTAATAAGGTTTGGACATATTATTTATCTATTAACAAACGACTTCAATGTTTCTAAAAAATCAAGAATTAAATATTTGAAAAAATGTTTTAATCATGTGCGGGTTAATACTGATTAGCTTCATATTATTATTATTGATTTAATTTAATAAAACACATTTTTTAGTACCTACTTATTCCACTTTTAATAAATAAATCTGGACCGGCTTTGTCCGCCTCTGTTTTTCTGCCAACTGTTTTCAACAGTTGAAAATGTCTCTCTAAGGCGGGCGAAACCTATCCAGATTTCTTTATGAAAAGTGGAAAAAGTACTAAAAAAATGTGTTTTATTAAATTTAATCATTAAAACAATGGATTTCCACCATGGATTGATAGTTAACACGAAAAATGAAAACCGATTAGCCTCGTCTGACACCTTCACTGCAAATTAAACGATACATTTATTGGGTTTTGTAAATATTTAGCTAATTTTAAAATATTTTTTTATTTAGCTCCTTTCAATGGAACTAATCCACCATTATGTTGTTTTAAATGCAATCGTGACTTGCATTTGATTTTTATTCACTACATTGAATCTATCCCACAGCCTAGAGAGAAACTGAAATGTTCGCAAAGCACTTCTCCCTTACTAGCCTGGTCTATTTTGTACATTATTACTAGCCTGAAATGCCAAAGTTTTAACCTATATTTCATATTAAAAAAATCTTTTTCTCCGGTCTCTTTAGATTTTATAATGAAGGGCCCAGAATTTTCCTTATTGCATCCAACTGAACAATAATGAAAGTCACCGTTATTTGGTAAAAACGTTGCATGGTTTTGTTCATTTTTCTCTTTCAAGACGTTTCAGATGTCTATGCTAGTAATATCCATGATAAAATATAAAAACAATCATAAGAAAACGTTATTAAAAGCAATAATTAAACGAATCAAGGATAATTTGACAGCTCAGACACTAAATTGTATGGAATGTATACTAACATTACTAACGCCGCCTGGTGATAAAAGTGTAGAACTACTGGACCTTTGCTGTTTTCACACAAAAATGCCTGGACTATTGCTGTTTTTAGAAAAGTGGCATATTTTTGAGAGCAGATTTGAGGGTCTTATGATTTTTTTAAAAAATATATCTTTGCACAGTTGTATGTAATCATACACAGGGAATATAGAAATGCAATAAAACGAAAATGGAAAAAAGTGGACATTTGATGTTTTTATGCCAAGATCTTCAATTGTGAACCAGCCGTGACTATCTGATTCTGGCCGTATTCATGGTCGCCACAATGACTGCGCCCCGCCCGGCGCTCGTCGATTCCCGCCGCCTGTTATGAAGTCAGTCAACCGCCCTAACGATAGAAACCAATTCGAGTGTGATAATTTAACTTGGAGAAATTTACGCTCCGATCGACGATTTTTTTTTTGTATTATTAATTTAAGGTACGTAGATATAAAAAACGAAATAATATATTATGAAAATTTGAGTCTATTAAAAGGTGGGACGTCATTTTTTTTTAAACATCAACTACTTTAATGATTGCAGCCACTTTTGTTGAAGTCAAGAAAATAATTGGTAAACTCTCGTATTGCTTCTAATTTGTTCGATAAACTTCTTTCACCACGTGTACTACATTACAAAACTTATGTATACTGTCGCTACCAGGGAATTCAGAAATAATAGGAACTGGAATGCCTAACGGGTAAGGAGCGGCAGGTAACCGATCTCGAGTAAGGAAGAAACCGGGATAAACTTAAACACGTGTTAAAAATACGTCATACGTCGAATACTTATAACTGATCTCGGTTTATGCATAGACGCTCATTTAATATTTGTGTATTACACACTCTATTGCACGTGCATAATGCGTGTTTCATTTTCATAGGACACTCACACATTCAAAACCCTGCATAAAAAATGTAGCGTATAGAAAATAGCCTATCGGAATTTCTATTTATTATCTGTTCTGTCGTAGCTACCTACTAACTTGTTAACACATCAACAATCAGAACGTACCTATGATATTATAATGTCGGCTGATGGAGTAGTTGATTCAGAGTCCACATGCGGATCATGGACCCTCGACTGGATTCTAACCATTTGTCGCCCAGAATAACCTGTTAGGTTAACTACCACTCTGTCAACTCTCCACGTGCTCTGTCTTGGAGTGAAAGTGATAGAAGTCTCATTTTCGTTATAGGAGTCAAGTCTTCTCAGTTAGGTTAGGTCTGGCACGGACGCAACCACATGTGGTTAGCTGTAACCGGTGGCAGCCACGTTTTACGTAGTGTATTTCTCTGTGGCGAAGGGTGGAGGTAGACTATTAGGATCTGACATAAATAATGCACTTGTTTTAATGACGTATAAATAGTGATCTATAAAATATCTAAAATGGTGTATCGTTGAATGGCATATTCTAGAGTTGTTATAGATAAACGAATATTTTGTTGACTATCTACTATGGTTTAGTTTAGGCAGGGTTCCATTTAATTAAAAAAAAAAATAACCAACACCAGCAACATCTGCAAATCGTATTCTTAGTTAAATGAAAACAAACTTAGTTTGCACTATTTATGTCAAATATTAATTGCTTCAAATTGGTATGTCTCATACGTATGAGAGACTTTCATACTTTACATTCGCTACCGGTCGATCGCACCATTGGTCCATATCAAGTCGGGAAAACATAAAAATGTGAACATTCTGTTGTAATGTAATACGTTTTCATTGAGATTTTATGGTTATGTAAATTATAATTCCTGTTTTTAATTCGTTTTCAAAATATCCACGTGGTCGCACTTTAAACTTGGGCCTTTCCGTCAGTATGAGAATATTTTGACGATGGGTACAATGAGTGCTCAAAAGAAGACCGAAACATTACTCTTTATGATTGTAAGAGACAATACGATTGTTTGTTTTTAATTTGTAACACCTCAGTGTCCTCGACCAAATGTTAACTCAAGCAAATAATGAATGATAGATCGTGGCCTACTTGAAGTTGGACATGCCTGTCTTATCCCATTACGCTGATGACAGAGGAAACTGAGAAAACCCGGCCGAAGAGAATAAATAACTGGCGACGGTGGGATATTCGATTTAAAATCTGTCTTTGTATAAAACGCGCTAGTACGGAATAAATAACATCGTTTGCTTTGTTGGGCGTTATGACTAAATTATCTAGCCATCCACCTCCTAGCCGAGGCGTTGGTATGCCTAATTCGTGATTCGCGCCTTTAGCGCTGTTTTCTTTCGGATCCAACAATGCGACCTCTTCATAACAAGATATTGTTGCGGGCTTAACGACTTTAATAAATCAAAAGACGCAATTAGGATGCATCCAATCAACAACAGCACCTCTGGCACTGTATCTTTTCAATTTTATTCGTGTTAATTTGGTAGACACCTCGTTTTTGCTCCACGTTATGGCAGAATCGTTTATCTTTGGGAACTATATTATGAAAGTGGAGAATACGTTTTATAACTTTGCACTCTTTTGTACTCTTTACTATGCTGATACGCCTCTTTGCCTGATTACCTCGCATAAAATTAGATCAAATGATATTTACTTGTATTAATATAATATTATGTAGTAATAAATAAATAGACATCATAACTAGGTATCATATAATGCATATATCTCGATTCCTGGAGCATAATATATCTCGATTCAATAATATACAATTTAGATTCTCACAGATTGACTTTTGTATTAGCTTTTATTAGTTATAATTTGAAATTTTGCCTCTATGTGCTCCTCTCACCAATGGGTACTTTTAACATATAGTCATGTCAGGCGGTTCTCCTGGTACAGCGCGTAAGCTTCGGGTTCGATTCCTGGTATTCCGATTCATGTGATTTTCTCAAAACCTGGATGTTTGTGATTGTTTCACTTATATTACTAAAATACACTGCTGTTTTACTACACCACAGTCAATATATATATTGTAGGAATTAAAAACAAATAAATCCAGTCAGAGCAGATTTGTGTGCATGGCGCCCTCGGCTTTGGGTAACTAACTGCTCCTGAAACATTTCCAGTCATAAAAAATAATGCTTTACATTCAAACGTATGGTTCCGTGATACGCTTGACGTCAATGTTTACTGTAGCACATTTTAGTGCATGACGACCTCTGTTTTGGGTAACTACTCCTGAGACATGATGCTTCGCATTCAAACGTAGGGTCCTGTGATACGCCCGATTAACACTGGGTGTGGTTTGGTGGGGCCATTAACTTCAATGTAGCCGTTTGACAAATTCTAATCTCTGTGCTGAGCAAAGAGAAGTAAGAAATAATATGTCGCGTTCTCTCCGTGTCCATTAGTATTCTTCGCCCATCCTGCGCTGTTTCTGAAGTATTTAACCTCCCATCCGAGGAATGCACACACGAACCGGCCGAGAGGAGAGCGGAGAGCACAATTCGAGAGGTTTTCCCTCATATAAACTCTCTCTCGCTGCGGCCGCCGAAATAATTTACGGCCGGCGTAAAAATGTACGTGGGCAGTGGTAGTTATCGTTGTGGCGTTCTAGGCATCTTCGGCCCAAGTGTTGGTAATCGTGCGATGTATAGTCAATTTTGCTGCCGTATTGTTTCGTCGCATTTCAGGGGGCTTATGCCGACGTTCTGTGTGGCGATGTTATGAAACCATTTCGCCTTGGTATGGGCAATTTAATTATATTTCGTTCAACTTACGTGATTAATTAATCACACAGTAATTAGTGGGTACATACAAACATCCAAATCTTTCTTTAGCATATTTCATGGATTGGTAAACTTTTGACATTTATATTCATGTGTAGAGGTGTACTCAACCATATAACTGTCGCATTATTGTCTATGCTCATTTACATTGCATAGACAATAATACGAATAGGAAATAACAGTCAATAAATCAGTTGCATTTCGGCCCTTCAACAGTCTAGTACATTTAACCTCAAACCAAATCATAATTTAAACCTTCAAACTCAACATAAAAATTAATGTGACAGTCCTGTATTAGTGCCGTGTGTATCCAAACTTTATAACTACAATATAAAAACAAGAAAATGAAACCACTGTGTATCATTCCTCACTACCCGCATAACCATTTCACGCACACTCAGCGCAACCTGCCAGATCAGATACTTGTTAATAACATCGGGCCACATCAGCATCTTCGAGGTAACCCCGATACATGTAGCAATCCTACCATTAAGGGGGGACATGCTCGTCGAAGGTCAAAATTGAGTTTTTATTGTATTTTCAAACCATGATCCTGGACACTCCTTAAACGTTGTAGATAATCTATTTATATAATTTTGAAGCCTTATTATCCTTTATAATTATTTTAAACATTTGATGACTGCATAAAGTATTTTTGTTACATAAAATAGTATTCTTTTAAACCTCTTGCTCTAAAGTTTTAGAATATAGTCATATTTCGGTACATAACTGTGCAGTGGTGTTAAGATTTTTTACATTTATTAATTTTTAAACGCATTTATAAAACCATTAGCATAATTTATTACGAGATAATTTTTGTAAAATATTCACGATAAAAAATTATATTGATAATCTCTGTGATCCCGAATTTGACAAGAATTAGGCATTTTATTATTCAAAAAATCGGCAAGATCAACACATTTGAAGATGATTCTAAAGATACTTATTATAAGCTATGTCTTTGACCATTCAAGTGTGATAAACATCTTATGAATAATGATTGCTTTATAATAATTATTGACCTAAAAATAAGGTAGTGTTTTTTTGAAATACGCCATTTCTTTTGTCATTCCCCAGTGGTTAAGCTACAACATACGGCCGTAGCCATAAATTGCCAAACTATAATTGAAGTAGGGAGTAAAATGATAATGACGCGCGTGTTTGAACATGTACCGTTTAAAAAAAAAAAAAAAAAAAAAAACGGTTAGGTACATGTTCAAACACGCGCGTTAACATAATTTTACTCCCTTCTTCAATTATAGTTTGTCATTTTATGGCTACGGCCGTATGTTGTAGCTTAACCACTAGGGAATGACAAAAGAAATGGCGTATTTCAAAAAAACACTACCTTATTCTTACGTCAATAATTATTATAAAGCAATCATTATTCATAAGATTTTTATCACACTTGAATGGTCAAAAACATAGCTTATAATAAGTATCTTTAGAATCATCTTCAAATGTGTTAATCTTGCCGATTTTTTGAATAATAAAATGCCTAATTCTTGTCAAATTTGGGATCACAGAGATTATCAAAATAATTTTTTATCGTGAATATTTTACAAAAATTATCTCGTAATAAATTATACTAATGGTTTTATAAATGCGTTTAAAAATTAATAAATGTAAAAAATTTTAACACCACTGCACAGTTCTGTACCGAAATATGACTATATTCTAAAACATTAGAGCGAGAGGTTTAAAAGAATACTATTTTATGTAACAAAAATACTTCATGCAGTCATCAAATGTGTAAAATAACTATAAAGGATAATAAGGCTTCAAAATTATATAAATAGATTATCTACAACGTTTAAGGAGTGTCCAGGATCATGGTTTGAAAATACAATAAAAACTCAATTTTGACCTTCGACGGGCATGTCCCCCCTTAAATGAGTGACACACATTAATTTTTAATATATATGTTTTGTTGTCAATACAAAACAATAGAGCGACAATGATCTTCAGCATTTCCTCATTCATAACTAGGTCAGTAGGGTCTGTTATGATTTGTTAATTGCAACAATATCTAATGTAAAATATGTACTGCATTTGTATAAATTGGAAGGACAATGCATGAATCCTCACACACTCATCGAGTCCATTAGGTCCATCGAGTTCATTGATATAATCAATCTCTTGATCACATCTTTCTAACTAACCAGTACATATTCGCCATTATAATCTCACGCTGTCATTCTTATTATTGTATTTAGTTATTCTTGTAAACGACAAATAAGTTACCCAACAAGCAACAAAAACTTTATCTCCTCCACCTCATCTACATTGTCATATACATAAATTCCAAATATAAGCAGTGCAACAACGTATATCTTTTGAGAATAGGAGTGTAGTAAAGAGAGTATATTATTATTATACTGTTACTCTTCTGAGAAATTTATAACCACTAGAAGAAATCTTTTTGAAAAAATCCCCCACTAATACGTGTCCGATCTAATTGCGACAAAGTTGACCAGCGGTTTTTACAATATTTTATCTATTTATTGTTGGTATCTATATTAAGTATCATTTCTTACTGAAAAGCGAACAAATTTAAACTACTTCTGCCGTTCGCAATGTATAATTTACTCCAATTAGTTGAGTTGCAGACACAAAAGTACTAGAGACCAGTATCATTATTACTTCAGCCAGAGTCAAAAGCAAGCTTTGTGCCTTCACAGTCTTATGTTGCAAAAGCTGCTATTTGTTGCGATTTGTTCAGTCAGAAGGTTCGCAGCGCAAAGTAAATTGATATTCTATTTCGCTCCGAGTCATGTATCTGTCCTTAATAGGAAATAATCTGATAGATTGTTATTTCTAAGACGTATTGTACTGGTAATAATCGTATGCATACGGTACGTACAGTAAATATTGCTTCTAGGATAGTTTTTTTTTATTGTCAGCATTATCTGGGGTAGATCTATTGCCGGATGGATTTCTCAAGGAACGGTCCCTTCTTCGCTACAATGTATTAGTGAGTTTGTCAATCCATGACTACATATTTTATCCAGCGGTATAACTGCATTTGGTAAACGAATCATCAATAATTATTCCATAATTAAAGTGACTCAATCGAAGTAAAATTAACAAGAATAACTTCGTTTCAAAACAAGAATCTAGTCGGTTGACATTACTGTCACTTAAAGTAACTTGTCTGCAGTCAATGTTTACAATATGCTTTTGTTTTATAGTGCAATTACCGTTGACATATTTGTAACCACAGTATTGCTTTGTGGAGTTGAATTTACTCACCTACATATACGATCACTTTTTCTTACCATACATACCTACCTGAAAGATTTCGTAAACTCTTTGTAATGTTTTATTGCTGGTCACTTTATTATTTTGTACGAAATCAAATAAACCGGAGTGCAGTACTTCTATTTTGATTATTTTACATACTTATAAATCGAATACATAATCAAAATTATTATTCCTGTCAGAAATTGGAATCGCACGATTCTAGATTTCTAGACTGAAAAACGTTTTAAAGAATACTTCCAGGTTTCGCCAGTCCCCGAAGAGGTATTTACATAATTCAATTTTAACAGACGGAATAAACCCTTGTCCGTATTAGGTACCGGTCGGCCCGTCCAAGTCAATGCGACGGCCCGTCGTTGAACAAAACTACACGCAGTCTGTGTATATTTTATATTGTTTAAGTATGAAGCGAGATGAAGCGGGGTAAAGCGGGAGTATTATGGCGAGGTAAGGTACGCAGAGGCTGTGCATCGACAACGTCTGGTGGCTAGCCCACCGACCGGCCGTCTAATGGGCGCACAGTCTTATTTGGCCATCACATCAAGCAGTATTACCGACATCATATTGCATTATTAATTGATATGGCGTCGCCTGTTATTATTTATTCGAAGTTCCGAAAATACTGGGCGAAATTCAAAATTGCAGTAAAAAAGGTATATACCTAACTAAACTGATAGCCGCCTTATAAGGAGTCAAAATTGTAATTATTATATTTTCTGATGCTCATAACTGTGGTGTTGTCGTCAGGAAGAACTTTTAAGTATTTTTTTTATGTTTTCTTATTTAACCTAATAAACAGTTCGCTTGGAAGTTTTTGCTATCCCTAACTCTAAGTTATTAATCTCGCTTGGAGGATGTGAGGTTACAGTAGATATTCGTCGTGATTAGCGTAGGCCAGTGGCGATGGGTGCCTGTCGAAGGAGGGTAGAATGTGGTAGGTAAATTATAAAAAGGGTCTACGATAGCCACATTTACGGGACAATTTGAATTTTGTTTCATCTTCAGCATTTTACTGAACATAAAACAATAATTATTCTACTTTATAAAATAGGTAGTACCTATATAGGTATTTAACTAAAAAAAAAGAAAACATGTAAAGTATATATTTTACAAAAAAAATGAAACCGGAAATCGCAATTAGCTAAAAAAATCTACGGTTTCGTTAGTTGGACATCTTATCCGTAGGCTACCCGGAGTTTGCCTACTGTGCTCAAAGATAGGTAGGCGTTGTCATGGAAGCATTACCCGTTTCAAATAGTGAAGTAGTCTGTCCTCCGATCTCAAAGACAAACACCACGAAAGTTCATAAAAATGGATTATACCAAGTCTTTGTATGCATGTGTTAGTAGAAGATTCGATAGATTTGATTCGATGTGTATGTCAATTCTGAATTAGAAACGGATGGCTCTGATAGAAGAAATATGATTTTTTAACTCTTGAAATGTTTCTAAGTTATTTATTAAATTCATATTTCTTAAGGTAGGCTTCAAGAAGCGATTCGCAGCTCTGCGATGAATGTGATGTTTTGGAGGACATTGTACATATAGCAATACAATGCCCTAAATATGAACGACACAAGAGTATAGCTGCGAATTGCGGATATCTTTGGGAACGGAAGAGCTTGGCAGAATTGTAAAGCTCTTTACCAGAATTGGAATGAGGGCCTGATCGGCGGATCCTTTTCTAGATGAGAAGAGGCGTTGTGATAGCGAGTCGCATTCAAAGTCTCGGTAAAATCATAAAAATAAGTTATAGTCGCCTAGTATGGAGTTTTTGCCACTGGTGTAGAAAAAACAAGTTTTACATCAACGATTTCGTATAAAATAGGTAGACGATTGATTGAATCGTTTATGTTGCACCTACCCGCTTTTAAAGGTCACTTTCCTCCAATGATAATGTGGTTTGTTTTTCACGACTTTTGCGAATATTAAGTAGGGAAGTCGTCGGGTTTGTGTATCGCAACCCGTTCGACACCGGTCGCCGGAGAGATGTTTTCGATGCGCGATCTCATTATTTTAATAGGCTGCGGCGCTGTTGTGAATTATTCAAATTGAAATTTCCCCCGCCGCCGGCCGCGGGAATTATAATAAAATAATACAGTCGCGAATGGGGTTAACCGCATTATTCCAATGCGATAACTTTATTTGTTGTTTGACTTTTGTTTCTACGGTCAATCATATCAATAAAATTATCTCGGGAAACAGGTAATCAACTCGGATATTATAATATTAATGCATACAATTATCTCTCGCATATCATCGGCTATACACCTAATAAATCCAAATATTCAATTTTATAATCTTAATATTATTATAAAATAAAAGTATGGGGTATTTAAAGAACCTTAAAATTATAACTAGTGATTCCAATCCCGAGATCCCGAGCTATTTTCGGTACCTATGAATCTCGGGATTGATAAACACAATCTCGAAGCTTTCGGGACTGATTTTTTTTATCATTTTTTATGGAAAATAAAATAAAAACAAAAATATACTTTTAATAACAAATAACTACATTAGAAATAAACTGGGTTTGAATGAAGTTTGATTTATACCCATGTGTAAGTTGCCGATTCATTTTAATTTTTCACATATTATATTTATAAAAATGAGAAAGATTGGAAAAAACAATGCTTCGCACTATTAACAAAGTAATTCCACCATGATCTCATACGTTTTACGGCAGTTTCATATTATTCGGCTGACTAATTAGTAATTAGATTTATGAAGCGGAAAGGCCATAAGTACACCATGAATTGCTTTACTATTTTAAATCTCGCTACACATTAATTAAGTCTTTACTATCAGAAACAGCAATCTCATATTAAATTCACATTATTATTTTTATTACAATATTATTTACTCCATTAAACTTACGTATTTCCAAGATTGAATGTATACAATATTAACAATAAATGTCTTAAATAGTATAAAATATACTAGATGTATTTTTGACCGATTTTATCAATGTTATTTGTAAATATAAATTTTTTATAATAACAACGGAAAAAAAAGCCAATCCCGGGATTGTCAAAATGTAATCCCGAAATCAGAATTTTGGCTCGGGATTGGATCCCCTATACGGTACCATACATAATTTGACAACACTTTGATGCAACACAAAATATTTTTGAAATATATTTGATCGTTAGGCACGTATGTTTTTGTGGTCATTGCGTATGGGCGCGAATCCTGAGGGACGCAGGTCACGCAGGTTCCCAGCTGTGTCGTATTTTTGTCAAAAAGATTTTTTCTAGTGGTTATATATTTCTCAAAAATGTTTTAAAATTCAATTAAAGATTGTTTCATTCTGAAATCTTGTGAATTATTCGTTAAATAAACAAAATAGTTTATTATCAACGTACTTGACAGCAAAAAATGCTAGATCAGTTGAAAATACACATAAAATTGCAACGAATATAATTTCTTCCATAAACGGCGGCGAGCCCCAAAGGGGAAAGGTCGACTATGAAACCCGTTTTTTCTTTCCTGTTGGGACATCGTGGGGATACTTAACATTTTTCTATGAAGAAAAAACAGGACCCTTTAAAAATAAATCTCACGATAGAAATCATCGCGGGTCAATCTTTGAAAATGCTCTCATGATCGAGGTTGAGAGCTTTTTTATGACCAATCGACAAAATTTACGTATAAAGATGTATGAAACAAACGTATTGTTTTTTTTAAATAGCGTTTAATGAAAATAATATTCATATGTATATGCTTTGAATACATCGTCACCAGACAGGACTCGAACCTGTATCCATTGGATTTCGGCCAACGTGTCATACCTAATTACGACGAAATTAACTAGCAGTCATACGACTGAAGTATTTTACAAATTTTGCTAATATTAGCGGTCGGTTTCAAGATACCAATAATATGTAGCTACATATTTACTTAATTTATCTTGATAACTATAGCCAGCGTCGGGAATCTCCAAAATTATAGTCGTAACATACTTGCACTTGGTAATAATTTAATCAACTATTTTTTTATTTAATTAATAATTCATGATTTTTCAGAAAGGAATATTATAGATAATTTTGTTAGAAAAAATATATAAAAACCTTTGAAATCAATTGCGATATCAAAAACTCTGGTTTTAAAAAGTAAAGTTGGCAATGCTGAGGGTTACAACTTTGACTTATGTAATGTTTAATTCAATTGTTTACCGATTGACGGGAGATTTATTCTGTGCCGATCTCAGGTCCCCAATCGCTTTGCCACATTGCTTTAAATGTAGTACGTACATAAATAGTGAATTCGACAGTGAGAGTAACTCCGTAGGTATAATGATGATTGTAATAACCGTGCTTGCTCTGAGAAATACTTTCCATTTTATTTCGCTTTTAAATGAAAACAAATCGGCGCCGAAGTACGGAAGCCGCTCATTATTGTATGCACGAATTTCCAAGATAACTGCGGGAGTATATTAATAATATCATTTCCGGTCTTTTCATTTTGTATTTTTGAGTTATTTAATATTTATACCGATGGCTATATTGGAATTGAGAGTTTATTTAATTATTATTTTTGATTACCTCTAAACAATTACTTTTTGATTGTTTTGAATTGGGATAGTCTTCCAATGCGTTGCATTTATTACAGCAATTTATTCAAGCCGTTGTCGTTTGACGAAATGTCCGCCTCTGAAGCTGGGGGTCGCGGGTTCGAATCATGCATCCGGAAAGATTCACATATTGTTTTTTTCTTCAGTGTCTGTCTGGATGCGGCGTTGAAAACCTGGCAGAAAAAGTAGGATGCGTCCACCTAAATGCAGGCACACAATTTTTTTTTTAATGTCAAATGGCGATGGAGATCGCTCTGACCCATGACGGGTTGCTTCGCCGGTTGGCTTTATGAGCTTGGTCTTGTTACCCGTGAGAAACACAGAATGCGAACCACAACCCCTAGAATGTCTTAAAATGTATACGGATAGGGAAGAATAGCTCAAGTCGGTTCAACCAGATTGTCCGACCTGCAGCCCTATGTTCTAACTAGTGATATCAAGTCACCCGACGACATGACGTAATTGTGACGTCAGCCAACACGCTCGAGGCTAGCCGCCCAACACATACTGCTCACCATAGATATTATTACGTTAAAACACCTATTTGTCTATGGGGACAATGAATAACGCCAGCATTTAACTAGCGTTATTTTCTCGAATGCTATTATCACTCCGGTAGTACGTCACAATGATGTCATATGACGTCATGTCGACCGGGCGACTTGGACTCGCAAGTTCTAACATAAGGCCCCTGCTCGCCACAAAGGCCAATTTTGCTGCATTTATAAAATTTGTGGCGTCATACTGTCAACGTGAAGATCTTTTTACTTATATTGTTCAGCAGTTTTGTTATGTACTACAATTTTTAATCTTGCTCATATTATATGCTCCACTCTCTCCATTAGAACTCTTAACTTAAAGTCATATAAATTCAGTTAAAGCACATTCAGTCTTCATTTTCAGTCATAAAAAGTACTGGTGCTTCACACCAACCGTAGGGTCTCGTGATACGTCTGAGTAAGACTGGGTGCGGTGGGGGTTGGTTTGGTGAGTCCACCAATTATAATGGATATAGTTGGCGATTATTCTCACTTTCAAATAATACTGACTTTGTACACATTCGTTTATGCTCTGCTTGCAGCTCGCTTGACTGACCGAGTTAGTTTACATTGGCTTTTCTTACTCGTGCCGTGACTATGTACGTAGTGTCACCTTTGTCTGGTTGCTAGCTTTGAGCTTTCAAACAAACATACTAGACTTAGTCCTGGACGCTTCGGATCGGCGATATCCTATACTGGATTACTGCGATGTAGAAAACTGATTATGTTTTACATTGTCAACTAGCCGATTGAATTGATCCGTATAAAACTTCAAATCTTCTTCGATGGCTGTTTTTAGAGCAGTTATAGATGTGAAAATACGCATAATATGGTTATGTTATTTCAATTCAGTGACTTACTAATGTATAAGTATGCTGTTTGTCGTTTTTACCACATAATAATACAATTTTTGCTTTTAGACACGTGTATCACCTTTTTAACGTAGAATTTTACAAAATTTTCAAAAACACGTTTCTCTTCAATCCGTTACCACAAAATAATTCACAAATTACACACTATACGAAAACGTAGATTATATAGATTATAGAATACACAATTTAAACTCATCTCTCAATTTTATATCGTCAGTGAGTTATTGAAATTTTATTGATTTAGTGTGTCCTTGTCATTAGTGTGTACTGTGTACCTACCTATTCATCAGTGGTAATAACGTATTATATTTTTATTTATGTTAACTTTATTATAGTATACCTGACAAGTGTGCTCTTTTTCTCTGATCTCCACAGCCTACATCTTTCCAAAGGTCTCCCTTGGCCACTGACAAGCAGATGGTATGATTCACCAAAAACATTTATTTGTGAATATCCATTCATAATATTATATTAACGTCTACCCGGCGTGGTTCACCATAATCCAAGCTTTGTCATACTAACCTAACGTGACCTAACATCATTATGTATCTTTCTAAATTATGTTATAATATTGATTTCATAATACACGCTTGTCATAGATTGGCCACCGCTGAATATCTGAATTTGAGATGTATCGATTTGTATTCTTCGTCCCTTTTGAGTACTCTAGCGCCCGCTTCTATACGGTGCAACCATCTTCTACAGACCATACCGGGTCTTGTATCATATCCGAAATGCTGTGAATTACCAACTCCTTTGTATTGCTGTGCCTCGTGCTCGGTTCTTTGTATGTGGGATGCAGTCTAGCTGGTGTGGGCGGGTGCACTGGAAACCCAACAAACGTCTCAGTAGCCAAACCAGTTTGGATCTAGCAACTACTATCAACAACGCAACATTGTGCCACTAATATATTGACCGTCTGCCGCCACGGCTGTCATTGACGTAACTTGCGATTGTACCTATCGCTTGACGTAGATAGTCGTTCGAGAGTCTGCATCACGACGTGTTATGTTATAAACGTATTCATGGACTGTTTGACAGGCACTTCGCTCATATGATAATAATATGTAGGTATGTGCGAGTTATTTGTTTGATTACAATTTCAGCGTTCACTTTATAGTGCCTTTTGGAGAGGCAGTTAGACTGAGCCCCCGAAATTTTTACTCAGTCAGTTGACCGTATCACAGTTATCGTATCGAAAATAGATGGCCGTATAGTATTGAGATCGAATTTATGTCTAAATAAAACATTACAAAAAACAACATTGAAATATGAGAGAAAGAATTAATTGGTATGTAGGTGAGTAGGCGCCCACGATGGCCGAGCGGCATACGCGTCGGCCTATAACGTCGCGGGTCCCAGGTTCGAATCCTGGGTCTGGCAAATGCACATAATGTTTTTAAATTTGTGTTTGAGTCAGAGTATGGCTCTAATAAGTTGAGCAAGTGGCTATCATCCATTTCTCGTAGGTACTTAATAAAAAATCTCTTAATACACCCTCTAATGGTGAAGTATATGTTATAAAGTAAAGGTGAGTACACTTATATCGTATCTATGATTTATGTAAAATTCTAGTAGGTTCTCGTAAGTATCAAATCAAATATCTGATAATAATGAAAGCGTTATTAAACCTAGTATTGATCCATTATTTGTAATTAAATAAAACACTTTTTTTTTAGTACCTACTTATTCCACTTTTTAAATTTAATATTTAATTTATCAAATAATACAATTCTACCATGATGAAAAGATATTATTGATCCGTTTGCAATGTGCTAGTGAATTGCGGACATTATTTAAAGTTTTATATCTTATGTTCGTTTAAATCAGTTTAGCATCACCTCTCATTTAGTATGTGACATGACTTGGGGAAAATGTAAATTAAACAAACAGCTAGTAAGTTTTTAATGTTAACATATATAGGTACATATTTGCTAATTGGTGTCAAAAAGTTTTCCTCTTCACCTATAATATAAACGTAATGTGTGTTTTGTATTGGTTTGTGTTAGTTTTCTTTCACACTGTCACTTAAGCGCTAAATGGCATCAGTGAAGGAACAGTGGATGGAACGAGAGATATCATATCGCCAAGCTCGCAAAGTGATGTCTATTGTCTTCGCTCTACGGCTACGCCATAGAGTACGTACCGCTGTAAAAAGCTCTCCGTATAGTGTTGCATGTTGCATGAGCTTGTTTTATACTCGAATATTATTTTACGAATCACCAAAGAGCATTGCGGGAGCTTTCAAATTAGCCGGCCTTTATATGTAGGTAAGTTAGTTTTTTATTTGAGATCACCATTTTTTCAAGACATGAGATTAATATTATACTAACATAATAGTATGTCGTCTGCAGTGTTTCAGTACAGATTTTATACGTGAATTAGTGGCTCACTGAATCATTCGGATAAGGAAGGCTTGGAATTATTTTCGAACATACTATTATTCTCTTCAACAAATTTGGTATAGTTGATCTGTTGTATCCACTAACTTACATGCAGACACATCATCGATGCATCTCATGGGCACGTGAGAATGGTCATACAGATTTTATTTTATGTATTATAAAAGTAGGTACGAACACAGATTCAATTCAATTCAAAATTACTTATTTACATATAGTGATCTTTTCAAATTATAAATTCAAGACCTACACAACATGACATGAAAAAACAAAGGAATCATATTATGAATACGTGTATTAATTAAGGCGCTAAGTACCAAAATAATAAAAACTGACATTTTTATAGAAAAATGTTCTACATACCAATGCCAATAACTTCAACTATAGTCTAAGTGCCTCAAGCAAGTCAAAAAAATACAGCAAAATAATTAAACCTGTCGACGTTGTAAGTCCGTTGGCGTGTTTTATTTATAATGGTGTAAATAGCACTGCAGTGGTCAACGGCATTCAATATAAAATAGCTGACGATGACGTGTTGACACTTGCGAGTTCTTAATACCAAAAATTATAGAAGCTGCCGTGATTGCTTCACACTGTAAAACTACATTTTTCAAAAGGTCTGCTTCATGAAATTTTACTGCAATGACTCGGTATTTTGTAAATACAGGCAATACTACTTTTTGGTACTTAGAGCCTTATTTAATACACGTATTCTTTGATAACAGTATTAAAACAAACAAATAAATATAGGTAAATAAAAGCAATACTAGAAAACTGTGTAAATATCAAAAATATAAAGTAGGTTAATGGAAGTACGCCGAATGAGCTAATTGAACTATTTTAAGAATTTAAGAAACAACGTCCAACTATGCTCATCCTCCCGTAGGTGGAATATATTACTTTCCGAAACGATTTGCTATTGCCCTCCCAATTATTGGGATCGCCAATGGCAGTTAAGTTCTATACTTGTACCTTGTAAGAACGTCTGATTTCGCCGTTTTCTAAGATAGTTATCAGGGACACACAGGTCAATACTACCAAGAATGGCAGATGTAACTCTACCTACATTTGATAAGGGATTACTGCGTTCATATATTATTATTGATCTAACGTGTTCACTTTAATAGTGATATGAGTCAACTGCTGTAGGTATCTAAAGTTTGTGACAATTAATTCTGATTTAGGTTATACGACTGGGATCGCCTGTATTACCAACTGAAAGATGCAGAATACATATATGGAAATTTTCCCTTTTACATCAGTTTTATTGTGTAATTTATGCAATGTGCACCCTCAGATCAGATTAATAAATATAATTCCGATAGGTTATTCCCCAATACACTGCATTTTGACGAATGCGATAGTGTCCTACAAAAATGAACCACAGATCATAGATGTGCAATCAACCTGAAAATACGCCAATATTGAACGAGCGTCAGCGCATAAACCGATATAAGACAAGCGTATTCTTAACACGTGTTTAAGTTTATGACATATTCTTCCACACTCGAGATCGGTTGCCGTTTCCGTTTCTTACTTACCCTTAGGCGTAAAACCCACTTAACGGAGCGAGTGGTGCTCTCGCGCAAAATTTCACAAGTGGCGCGTAAATCATCGAAAATACAACGTAATCAAATACGCCAGCGCACACTAAATTTGACGACGCATTGTGCCCGCCTGCCCCATGATTCATCGTTTTTTGGCTTCTCAGCGATACGAATTAACGAAAATACAACGTAGTCCATTCATTGAACACGGCAAGCAAAATCACGCTCCTGGCAGCGTCGTCGATAAGACGGGCGAGAAGGCATTATTTAATAACAGTGAACTCTTTGTTTAGTTGTTGCGTGCCGATATTTCGCTGGTAGAATGATGTCATCGTGAATATTAATTACAAGCCCCGAGAAATTTAATAATATTTTTTGTTGCTTTGTTATGAGAGACGCTGATAATAATAATTATTTTATGCTCCTTGAGCCCCTTATTACATAGGTGAAGAGTAATGCGCGGGTGGGGGTGGGCTTTATGCCTTAGGTATTTCAGTTCCCTGTGTGCACAACATCGTGGCAACACTCGCAGGAAACTGGCTGATGCGTCAACCCTCCCCGGACATCTTCATGCAGTGATACGAGCACAGAAAATCCTCATGAGCGATATTGTACGATTGTGGGGGTTGGATTCAGAGGGTGCCTTTTCTGCCCAAATATCTATTATTATTTTGCCAAACTGATTATCAATCAAATTACGGAGAGAATGTTCTGATAGGCTATATAGATTAGGCGATACAGGCTTTTGTGAGATATGTAGTCATAGAAAATTGCCATGTAATTATGTAACTTATACGTAGTTATTGTTAATACTGGAATGTGTTTACCTGTTCGTTGTACAGAAGCGATTAGTTTAATAAACTATGTAGATGAATAACAATGGGTAAATACTAAGACAATGTTAGTGCATTATACTAGTATATAATTAATATTTGTATGGCAGGCATGTCCCAACTTCAAGTAGGCTGTGTCTACACATATCTTTCAATACCTACTACAAAGAAATACCCAATTTCTCATCCATTGTAAAAATTATGTTTTCTTTTGGGCGCTCATTGTCAAACTATGATAATACTAAACAAAGAGCCTACTGCACGACGGTAATGGTAAACTACGCATCAGTTTAACGTGCGGGGATTCACCTCTTGTCTTACTCCTGCGGTGATACGACGCTGGCTTGCTGAGAATAGGGAATAGTAAATGTTAATGCTCCCCCTTCAATGAAATCATATTATATCACAACTGATCGTACCTACATGATCTTTATATTTTCCGTGCTTAATTATGTATACCAATAAGCGAAATGAAAATTTCAGAAAAATATCTCTTAATATTTAAAATTTAATTTTTGTATAGATAATGATCTTTCACATCTCTCCTAATAGCAGTGGAGCCAATGACCTGTGTTCATTAAAATATTAGTTAATCTCTCTCATTATTTATGCGTGGAAGAGTCAATAAATATACCTACCTTAAGAAAACTGTCATTTGAATCACTGAGTCAAGGTAGACTTTGTATAATCGCTTAGTTTACTACTTATTGTCATAGAAGAATCTTTTTGGCGATGTTGTTCGCTTACTTTGGCCCGAGGCATACATTGCCCGGTGTGGAAAATACCTTCTGAGAAAATTTGCCATTCCAAACAACCTCTGCAATAAAGTTACATTCCCGAAATCCCTTTAGCAACATGCAAAAAAGAAAGCGTAAAAAATGAGTATTTTTCTGAATTTCCCAGTTCTTTCCAGTAATTCATGATTTTAAAAAAATTGGTTGGTACCTACCGTTAAAAACATTGGGTATTGTAAGCTCATGAGTCATGACTCAATTTTGTTAAAATTATTTTGATTTTACCTTTAACTATCTAATGCTTAGGAAAGACTATTGACAATGAACCATATTGATGAATCTTTATTGGTGAACACTGAGGAATGCTGATTTATTTATAATGATATTTCGATTTTTTACACATGTGGATAGAACGACTATTACTGAGAGACCGCCTTGACCTGTTTTTAGGTTTTTAATCGCATGAATATAAGAAGAAGCTTTGATATTTTCGCTTGTAACTTACTGATGTTATGTAACCAAACGAGAAATAAGCAATCGTTGCTGTATTCCCTTCGCAAAGAAAACCGCCGCATCGCGTCCCCCGGGGATAGGTGGGTCTCTTCTGTGGGCCTCCACCCCTCCCCCCCATCCCTTAGTGAATCTCTTTCACTGCAAACATTAGACATGTTAAGCCGACGCAATTCGAAATGAGGGCCAATAAATTTCAATGGACTTAATTTTGTTAGTCGAGGCGAGAAATAATTTATCGAGATTGGATTTTGAAATTTGGCTGGGATAATTAATTAGTGTTGCAATGTTTGGTGGTGCAGGTGTATTCGTCATAATTTGCCAGGTACGCATTGTCGTCGCCGTGGCGTATTTCAAGTTTGCAATATGGCATGGGTAGCAGTGGCGAAGGGTGGAGGTAGGCTGTTAAGATCTGCCATAAATATTGCACATTAAACTTTGTCAGTCATGCGTATTTCTTTTCATTGAAATAAGACTATAACTATAACTTACGGATGGTGTTGGTTAGTTTTTAAAATTAAATTAAATTAAATCATATATAACTTTCGATATTTTCTAGATGGAATAATGTAATAATGAATTTAAAAAAAGAACTAGCAATATTTGTAATATGTATTCTTTATCCAACGAAAACAAATAGGTATAAATGAAAAAGTGTGTACAATTTTGTCGTATCGACCAAAATATACTAAAACTATTATGGTTTGGTTGAGGCAGGGCTTCATTGATTTTTAAAAACTAACTATCACAATCTGTACATTGTAGCATTAGTTCAATAAAATTAAATTAATAATAATAATAAATTTAATATTTAAATTGTCCTATCTCTATTATGTTGATCGATTTTTAATAGCACAGCTTTTCAATACGCCATAATAAATCAAATTATATACCTAATTTCTGCTTTCCTAATCGCTAGAAAGCCTCATATAAACGGGACTTAACTCGGTGTTGCCGGCAAGCTTAGGATATCTCATCTTAATCAATATAATATGTTCAAAATGGTTGGGTGACTAGTTACAACGAAATAATGACCTAACATAACCTAAATAGATTCCACAAAAACTAATGTTTCATTTTCCCCTGGCTGTTTTGTTTTGTCACTGTTCTGTTTTGTCACTGTTCTGTTTTGTCACTGTTCTGTTTTGTCATGTTCTGTTTTGTCCGCTTACCGTTTTTTTTACATACCATTGTTTTTGTAACTCACTGACTTACGCCGTATGTTATTCTTCATCTTCCTAACTATATCACGGGCAGAGTAAATCGTAGTAAATCTATAATAGTGAATATGTGGTTAATTTAGAATCTAATTTTAACAATCTGTAAAATATCTCATTTCAATTCAGTGGAAACCCATATCAACTAATTTAATGCCCTACATGCGTTCTATTGTGATCAAACATTGAAACACGTACCTAAGCCAAAAGCCTCCATATTTTATTTGAGTACCTACCCTTATTCATTATCTTTTGGGTTAATCTACTCTTTGAAAGAGTTATTAGAGATAGATGCTTATACTACTTTCCAGTTAATTGGGCTTTTAAGTTGACCCCTTCTGTCAAAAATAGACAGGCAGTATGTTATCTAAATGTATCGATTTTAGCACAAACGTGCTTCGCGTCCAAGGTTGTATTGATATTAGGCTGCCGTGTTACATATTTAGGCTGTGAATATAATTAAAATCAGACCAAATAACATCATCATTAAATACAATATATATTCATGATTTTACCACGTTTATATTAGCTCGTTTGTCCAGTACAAATTTTTTCTTGTTTGTCCAAATTTGGATTGGACGACTGAAGATTTTTTACTAACTTCCCGACTAGCTAGACATTTGAAACTTAAAATATATCAGAACACGACGACAATGCATTCTTTTAATAATTCTAGCCATCTTTAAGCTGAATTGAATTCATTTTCAGTTAATTCTGTTTTGTATGAAAAGTTATTTCGGAAAAAATTCGTAAAAAGTAAAATTCTATTATTGGTTGCTAAGGGGGTCCTAGCAACTAAATTATTAATAAATACGTGCGTTACTATGGAAATCAATATGAAATATCAAAATGACATTTCATTATTCTATTCTATACTAAGTACAAAAAAAGTATTTATTTATACCTAGAATTGTCAAGTTTCAACAGAAAATTTTAAAATGTGGTATATAAAAAGTTCTTTTTATCTTGTAATTATTTTCTACTTATCATTATGGAATATTTTTTACGAGAATCGGTTGTTTACTTTGGCTAAATACGTGCTATATTAATTCTGTATGAGGTAGTATAAAATATGGTGAAATTGAGTTATTACTCAATTACAATTGAATTTTCGATCCCTTTACATGATGACAGCAACTCGTAATGTTTTAACAATAAAGAAATTGTTTAATTGTCTTTGGAGGTAAACCAATGTCTATTTTGAGATTTTAAAATATACAACTGAACAAATTAATACCAGCAGAACACAGAACAAAAAATATATCTTGTAGGTATGTCAATTTACGTGATTACGTTATCTTCTCATTAACACATAGCAGATGTGAATCACGAATTTGTAACTCCTATAAAGTTGGCAATATGTACTCACCATAGTTCTCTCATAAAGCCCTCTTCTTCTTCGGCCATATCCGCCCCTTAGTTGGAGCATATGAACTCCACGCGGCGCCTCTAAGAATCCCTGTCGCTCGCCAGTATTCTTGCATCGTTCCAGGTCAAACCAGCATCCCGTAGCTCCGCCGCATACACTCTATAGATAGTATTATTATAAAGAATTATTGGTACCTAGTATATTACCATGTAATAAATGTTTCCGATGTTACTCTCCCTTATAGCCCTTTAATGGCGTGAACTATCAAGTCTTAGTGCAAAGACACCTTATAATATATATATATATATTATTAGTTATTGTATTTCACTAGTTTTCATGTAAATTTAATTTTTGACAGAAGTTGGCAGGGGTGGTACTGCCACCATAATTAATTAGTGATATTTCGTTTTATTTCAATTCATAATAAGTGATTATTGCATGTTCGCGATAATTTCTTCGACATATTATTTTCCTAATGTTTCCAGATCAATACTATGATTTTTTAATGACTAAAGAGAAACCTAACTCCCTTATAAGTCTTAAGGTTTTCAACATCATTGCTTTGTGTAGGTACTATACTTTCTCTGCATCTAAAATAAATAAGGTATAGCACATGGGTGTAGGTATATGTAGACACAGCACGATATACCTAGTGTGCGCGAAGACTGCACTTGTCTCGTGACGGAATGCGCGAGCTGCATACGTTTTAATTATACCTGATTTACTTCGCCCCTCATTAATTACATAATGCACTCACTGGGAAAAGTGAAGTAACAACACGCTGCGTATCGGACTGTCTAGAAGTCATTAATTGCTATTTTATTGTAGGTAATTGTATCTCGGAAAACAATAATATCAATGAACGGTGGGTGGTATGTATGACAAGATTGTTTGCAGAACCGAACTGGGATTGAGCGCATTTGGGCTCGTGAATGGTAAACGTAAAGCGTAATGTATTTAACCAATATAATATGCTTCTAGTGGTCACGTGTGAATGTGAAACATGGACCATCGATTTAAGTCAAATCCAAAAATTAGAAGTAGCATAACGTGTCATGGAAAGGTGCATGTTGGATATAACGCCATACCGCAAAAGAAACCAATTGATGAGGAGGCTGACAAGGGTACGCCATTTTATCCGGTCGTCCTGCAGATTAAATGGCAGTGGGCTGTACATGTTAATTGGCTCATGCTGCAATACCTAAGGGCTACGAACCCATAAAGTTCGGTGGATGTACGTCGCAGCGAAGAACTAGGGATCGAGATAGATGTTTGGAAGCTTTTATCCAGCAGTGAATTTATCCCGATTGATGATGATGACTAGCATGTTATAATGCCATCATTAGATATTTGACGTCTATCCAGATACATAATCTCTTGTGATGTGCACTAACTGGTGTTAAGCACAAGTTGCGGACTGCATTTTTAATATATGAGACGTTCGCACACATCGCGTAGCCCACGTCGAACGTGTGCGACTCGTTGCGGTAGTTGAAACTCTAGTTTCGCTAGTCGTCGCGTAGATACTCTACACCCAGACGCTCTTCGCTGTTCAGCTATCGGTAAACAACTGGCTTCCAGCTACAGCCACTTGTTGTTATGCTCACCAACCTACCAGTGGCTTCAACTTGTAGCACCGACAAATGATGGTTACGTGCTAAATTGAAAATATAGTGTGGCTTCGTTCTTTGCTCGATAACGTGTCTTTTTTCGTCTTGCGACCGGCGCATCTAGAAGTTTAGGTGTCAGTCCACTTATTCAGTGTTTCGATTCTCTAATATAGTTGGAGTTGGGATTTGTCCTTCAAATGCCACTTCTGGAGGAATCTACTTGAACTTTAATCAATTAAGAATTCTCTCCATTTACCGTACCGTCCTAATATCTTGCCAATTTGTAAATTAGCTTCCGTGAAATTCAATTTGTTCCACGCAAGTATGTAGGTAAGTATGTAAATCAATTTGAAATCGAAAACTTCCCTTTTGATGTAATTTACGTTAAAGTTTCTATGGTTAAATTATATTAAATTTGACACCCATTTATGCAAATTTAATGTGGAATTAATATTACTTTTCATACAGTCGACAAGAAAACTCGTGTACGGTACTAGAATAGAACCCACTCTAGATCTTGGTTGCCTCCAAACAATAACCTTTTCTTATATAAGTCAGTGGCGTCGGTGGAGGTAGGCTGTTAAGATCGTCACTCCTGCTCATGCTGATTGTATTCTTTCGTAACGCAAATCTAATGTGATACGTTGTTAATTATACAAAACGAATCACTCAGGTAGTTCACGTGTCTTCTCTGCGACGTCCGCGCGCATACATAATCAGTCACCGCTGCCAACCGGTGGTAACCGTATGCTGTGCACTGAATTTCATACACTCTCTCCTTTCAGTCGCAAATGCAATACCTACTCATAATTAAAATGTCGAAATTCTCATTTGCTGATCGTTAGAGCAGGCGCACGAAATCTACTCTTGAACGATTTAATAATCGGATTCCTTCTTTGGCTTGCCTCCCCTGAGCAACACCCGGCTAAACTACCCCCATGTGACGTCAAGTTGTCTGTACTTGGACGCATGGACACTTGCAACCATAGGGTCGGAGCGGACAATTTTTCGAGTTGCTCCTCTCCGAGACCTAATACTTACTCCAGATGCGCTCCAGGCTCTGCTCCACTGCGGGTTTAATAGTTATTATGTGTATACATTCAAAGTTAAAAAAAAATGTTTTGAAATCATTATTCGTCCTTTTCATTATTAATTCTTTTAAACAAAATCGCCAATCGTCTTTCATTATCTGCCTCTTCTGTCAAAAAAGTGAGGTTATTTATCACAATGAAATAATTCCAGTGTTGCAAAGTGTCAAATATAATATTTTCATTGGATTTTAGGACGTAAATTTTATAATAAAAAAAACATACGGAGCAGTGGAGCACTGCAAATCTTCGGTGCTTCGGCTCCGCTCCTGCTCCGGATAAAACCCGATTGCTCCACTGCTCCGTGCTTCTGCTCCGAGCTCCGCTCCTACGCTCTGTTTGCAACTCTTATCATATCTGTGATCGTGTGAGCATGGTCCTACTCAATCTAGCATGCCGTCTTTATTATTTTTTAAATTTTAATTATTAAAAAACATAATGTTGGATCTGCGTACAAAATCAGCTTACATAGACCACGCGCGACGAATAATATTCCATGAACCCCTACTTCGCTACAAGATTTCGGTTTATCTCCGAGGGTAGCCTTAATAAAATTCCCCACTTTTGATGGGTTACATGGCGAAGTTGCCAGAGTTGTAAGATTGTTATTTTGATATACCGCGAAAGTTTCGCCGGATTATCCCTTAAGTTTTTCCTGCGAATACGTCGCGCACGTAATAGTGTTTATAGTGAAAGTAGGGTTGCCGGAATTGTATCATCCCGAAAGGGACACAATACAAGTTTCAGAATACTATGGTCTAACGTACAGGACGCGATTTACAATATAGACATAGCTTCGGTTGAGTAAAAATCTGAGTTCTGCCACTTATAGTAGTGCTTGCTTGTTAAAATTTACAACATTGACACACTTTACGCCAGCGATTTCCAAACTGTGAGGCGAGGAGTGTTGCAAAGGGAGGCGCGAAATGTTTAACACAAATGTAGCCACAGGTTTGCAGTTTGTAAATGTATAGTTTATAATGAGCCTGGAGCCCCGGCATAACAGACATCACAAATTTAAATAGTCTTAAAAATGTCGCCTGCGGAGCTCTTTTGTTTCAAGACTATTAAATATTTTAAATATGTAGTTGTGCATTACAATTTGATGTGATACCTATATGATGATTGCTATATATGTGCTTAAATGATAACTCCCGTGTATAATTTAGGAAACACTACTTTAGAGCACCACACTGCCCTTAACCCCAGCGATAGGTAGGTTTTGACCTGGGGGCCCGCTTTAGGATGTGGGGCCCATGATAGAATCCATTTGTCAATGAACGATGATGAATTTGGATTGACTACTATTGAAAAGGAAAAAAAATCATAGAATTATCGTGCGAAACTTCATTGAAACAAAAACCCTAGTTCAATTTAGGTAGAATCGAAGTGAAGAAATAATTAATAATACTTTGCCAAGAAAGCAATGCAAGTTGTAAGTAAAGTAGGTACTGATATACCATTCGTATCATATTTTTATGCTAAACGGGATTTTCTGCATTAGCTGCAATGAAATCCAAATATCGACCACGTATAGTAGAAAACGAGCATTTGTGCTAAGAAACAAGCACATCCATCGCATGAAAAACCAATTAATTTAAAAAATGAATATAATAAAAGTATCTACTAAGTAAAATCTTGTTTATTTTTATACCAAATATTTTTTTTTCTTTGTTGTATTTAAGTAGTATATTTTTGACTATGTCTATATTATTGAATGAAATAAAGGGGGGAGGCGCCAAGATTAATTTTTTTTAAAGGGAGGCGTAGTAACATAGAGTTTGGAAACCACTGCTCTACGCAATTTACAACATGGACACAGTTTCAGTTCAGTGTAAGATATCGTTGACTAATAAATTAATGATTTCTTTCACTTATGCATAATTCTTCAATACGCGAAATAATTGTTATAGTGATTGAATTAACCTTAAAATTGCGCAGATTGCGATTTCGAGATCGAGGGATCGAGATCATACAGCTAGTATGCAGCATTGGCTCCCAATTAATCCTGTCATATTAACTGTGTTGAACAGGTCATGTTTTATTCACCCGAATTGCGCACCATTTCACATTTAATTTTGCTATACGCATTTAATGTACTAACGTTTTATTGGACTACTCGTAATCTAATATTAGTGATGTAACATTTATCTAATGTAATCAAATGGCTGCATTAATACGGGACACTTGAGTGTCTCGATTGATATTTTACGGGATAATTGAATTTCGCGTCCAATAATATCGTTATTATACAATCAAGGGACGTCCGCTAACCCTAGTTGATTGTGAAGAGGAGGCCTCTTCGGGTTTCTCGGCGGAAAACTTTGCCTCGGGCACTAGTCGACTACTTGACTATGAATATATAGCTACAAACTGAAAAGAAATCCCCAAATTTCCTCAACGACACAGATATTTTTGTAAAGATTCATATGTAGGTAGGCACTGTTTACTTATAGGCTTAAGTTAAATAAAAAAGGGTATCTGTAAAGAAATTCTGTCGTCTGACGTCGTTGTTGGGTAAAATAGTATTGAATTTATGAATCTTTTTTTTGTTTTAAATATTTTTATATACTTACCTACATACCTATATTCGGTGTTTGATTAGACCAGGCATCTTCATCTTCAAGTACGCTATGATCTACTATTCAGTATCAAAACCGGTATTCATTGCATTCATCGTCGAACTACTCTTTTACTGTTTAAAGAATGTACTGCGCGATTGTAAAGTGAAACTACGCCCCAGTTTAAAGCGTTGAGACGCAACATCTTCTCGTTCTCTCACGTCTGCGGCTGGCAATTATTTCGTATTACAACTTACAACAAAAAATGTAGGCAGGTACACGCTTTTTACACATTTTTCAAAACCAAAATCCAACCCTCGATCGAAGCGATGAAGTCTTGATAATGGTATTACAACTGAATTAGATATGGATTAAAAATATCTTATTGAACTTTATTTTATTTTTATTTATTTGTATTTATTTTATTTATGTTAATATTTATTATCATTTCGTTTGTTCAATAATCTTGAGCATCTTGTTCGCGCGGCTAATTGCGATAAAGCGATTGATTTAGCTTTGTCTAATATCATTGCGTTTTTCTGTTTTTGTTGTCTCTTTGGTCATTCCGGGCGAATACTTGTGGTAATTAATACATCTCCGTGTCACTTACCTTAACCACACTACTTAAAGAGTAAGACATATATTATGCATATATAAATACCTCTAGCACGGTATTGAATGTGTTGCCCAGAACACGATAAAAGTGAGTTTTTTCAAGAACGTCGATTCTCTCGGCGACCCACCTCTCTTTTGCAAATCGCGCAATGTCCGTGTTCGATATATATTCAAATTGCTTCCTCGCTTCGTTTTTCCTTACCATCATGACTGCGGACGTCTTAGCGGCGATCTGCAAATCACCCCGTTCTATTACGTACGTATCTATCAGTGGCGAAGGCTCATACTAGCGAGCCTTCTTCTTATTGTGCCATCCCCTAGCGGAGGTCGGCCACCATCAAGGCAATCTTATCTTTGTCGTCTGCTACCCAGAACAGTTCAGTGGAGCTGCACTCGTACCAATCACGGAGGTTCTTAAGCCACGAAATGCGGCGCCGTCCTCTGCTACGCTTCCCATTGATCTTTCCTTGAATGACAAGTTGGGGAATGCTGTATTTTTGTCCTCTCATAATGTGGCCGAGGTACTGTAGTTTCCTGGTTTTGATACTACGTCGAACTTCTCGGTCCTCCCCATTCGATTGAGAACTTCAACATTTGTCACCCGGTCAATCCAAGGAATTTTGAGGATGCGTCTATAGAGCCACATCTCGAAAGCTTCAAGTCTCCGTGACATCTCGTGTAGCGAGCCTACCTGCTAATAAAAATATTTTTAAATTGCCTAAATATAACACAATCTAACAAAGGTTAAAACTGATTTTGTACATTTGACGCATACAACACATACAAACGATTTCACACGTATTGTAAAAAAACACATGC
Organism: Rhyacophila brunnea; assembly: GCF_057557595.1. Taxonomy (NCBI): domain Eukaryota; kingdom Metazoa; phylum Arthropoda; class Insecta; order Trichoptera; family Rhyacophilidae; genus Rhyacophila; species Rhyacophila brunnea. Next base: position 6,807,404 of record NW_028232904.1, on the reverse strand, counting down.
ACGCAATGTCAAAACCTGAGGCTATGGGTATAAAAGCCTGACATGTTTATAATATACCTATATTTTTTTTGCGAAACGGCCCCTGAGACAAATTACTGAGACAGCAGAATTTTCAAGCCCGAGTTTGAATCGCGGTTGGGCATTACTTTTTTATATCTACATTAGTGCATGCTTCTTGTGAAATATCTATTATAAAAAGGTGAAATATATTTTTTTTGTTCAATGAAGATGAACAAAATTCCAATTCGAGTGCTGTAAATATGACTGTCCTAGGACTCTCTTTTAGTTACCTACCTACTGACACGAGCAGAAACGCCGACCTTCAGTTAGTGTTTGTGGCAGAGTATGGTTGAACGACATAACTATACAAATCTAGCCTTGTAGTCAATTCTACTTCTCAATAGCCTTGCGACAACCTCACGACCCGGTTCAGACAGGATATATAAGTCCCATGGTTCTAAACTATGGAAGAATCAAGAATGAAATGGTCAAAAAGACCATGAACAGGTAACCACTAGCGTAATCGTTTAGTATTAGGAAGTAAAATGTATGTTGTTAACCTTTTTTTTGTAAATGTAATAAAATTTTACGTAAAACATTTTCGCCTCCGAAAATCAAGAGTGCTCCAGTGTAATTGGAACGCTGTGACCACAGACCTCGAAATGTCACGTCGTGAAATATCAGCGCGATGTATTTTTTAATATAAATTTCCGGGAAATCTCCATTAAACTTAGGAAATAAGTTATGGGAGAGATTGTTTACGTAAAATTTAGCAAGTACATGCTTCAATAACTTTTATAGCAATAATGGAAGTGTATGAAAATTGGAAAAGAAAATTGAATATTTATAAATTTATATACTGTATAATTGTGAATAAAGAATTTTAATACTAATTTTATCAATACAAGATAGAAGCTAACTACCGTTATAAAAATACTGTAAACGCGTACCTATATTTATAGACGCGTAATTATAATTATAGATTTTGTTAATGCTATAACTTACTGACTATAACGAATATTGTAAAAGTAACAATTGGAAAAACTTAAGATTCTGGTATAGATGGGTTTCTACCCATAAATAATAATAAATCTTAATCGCATCTTGGGTAAATAAAAGAATTAAATACTGCAACTAAAAATACAAATTGACGTGTGACCTTGAACTTTAACTGAATTCTGTCCGACTAGAATTTACGGCCCAGCTGTGCTGGCTCGCGAGGTAAAAATAGATTCATGGTTACATCCATATTACTATATAAAAGTCACCATGCAAGATTAAATAAGTTAGTAACTGCTCGTGTATAACATCTTGTTAGGATTAAGCATTTATATATTTAAGTTGAAATGTTAAGTATAATATTATAGTATTTTCTCGTAATAATATTCGTCCGAAAAGTAAATATCGAATGAGAAAGTTTCTGCGGCTCCAAACAGTTTTATTAAAACTTAGTAAAATTCTATTGGCCTAAAAAGGCCAAGAGTGGTGGAAAGGACGAGTACATGGGTGTCAACCTTTCGTTTTGACATTTTAAATTTAAAGACTGCCATTCCCTTATTTAGTACCCGAATACTTATTCCGATACCTTGATGGAAAGCTAGAAACTTTCCCCTTCGTTTGAACACGAAAAATCATATAAAATCAACTATTTTGCTTACGTCATCCTAACTGCGCATTTAAGGGACATGTTCTAGAGGGTGCTTGAAACACCCCTATTGAGTCTTAATTTTGCGAAAATAAAGTAGAGTAAATTTAACCCGACTAAATTAGAAGATATCTCTATTAGAAAGTTGCCAGGAACGGGAGATATACGTAAATTTATCCCGTGAGAGAAAGATATACATCTGCTATCCCTTTCGGACTGTTTCCTGTTAAACCTCTATCCGAAGGGTATAAAAGGCGACCACTTTTCCCGTAAAATCATTAGTTTCTACACTCTTCACCAGCGATCTTCAGCAAGCAGCAGTCCTCACTGCAAAGTTGTGAGACATGGTTCTCAGTACATTCGCGATTCCTACGTACCAGTAAGTCCCCCTTCGGCGGGCAAAACGTAACGCGAATAACACGTATCTGTCGGTAGTGACGTCGGCCGCTAAAACGCAGCGCGAATAGCACGTATCTGCCGGTAGTGACGTACACGCGGAGTAATTTTATTTTTCATTACTCATCCTACGAGGTGACGTAATCGGGATAAATTACGCGATCGGATTTGTTTTATAAAAACAAATTAATAAACTCAGTCTGTAATAATAAATTTTACAAATCTTTTCGGGATTATAAAATAAATTTTTGAAACTTTATTAAGTAAACATAATCATAAAATAAATTTTAGTAAACAAATTCATAAACATAAAAACAAATTTTAGTAAATAAATTTGTAAACATTAAGCAAACCTTTTGTAAACAAGTCTGTAAACACAAATAAATATTTGTAAATACACTGTGAACATAAATAAACTTTATAAACAACAATAAAATAATTCTATTCTTTTATAAACCTAATACTGTGTGACCAAAGAATAATTTATATTTTCTTTCTTATGGGAAAATATTTCATGAATTAAAAATATCCAAAGAATATCTGCGTATACATTCTCTGAATTAGGTGTGACTTTTTGGGAACTTGTGAAAGATTTCACAGAGATCCTATAGTGAACAAATAAATAGTTTGCTGATACTTTAATGAGATTTAATTACGGGAACAATGACAGTTAACCTTATTGTGTGACCGTGAACTCTAGTACCTGAATAAATTCGGCACCACACCAGCTGAGAGTTTTATTCGGGAATTCAAAAGTTGTGATACTACAAAGGAGATCCACCTCTCCTAGTTCATCACTAGTCTCCTCAGTGACGGCCCGGTAGCATTATTGAGCTAGCCGTGAGCCGGGTCATGTCACTACCACAGTGTAGCTGCCTTCATCAGGCACCATAGGTCACTGGCAGGAAACTCAGAAATAATGGGAACTGAAACACCTATCGGATAAGTAGAAGCAGGTAACCGATCTCGAGTAAGGAAGCATCCGGGATAAAATGTCAATAATACGTCATCTACGTCGAATACTGACAACTGCTCTCGGTTTATGCATTGACGCTCATTTAATATTTGTGTATTACACACACTAGTGTACGTGCATAATCCGTGTTTCATTTTCGTAGGACACTCACACATTCAAAACCTAGCCAAAAATGTAGCGTATTGAATATAGCTTATCGGAATTATATTTATTGTCTGTTCTGTGGTCACTGGTATCTTGTGCCCCATTATATAGAGCGCAATGACATGTTGGTTGTAGAATAAGCATTAGTTTTTATTTTTTTATTTCGCTCCCCCTTCCTTGAATATGCATATTTAAATATTCACTGCCAAAAACGGAAGCGCCACCAAGCAACTTGCTGATATGAAAGGGATCTTAGAAGAAAACTGGCTTTCTGTCGAGTAAAAGCATACCTACTATTTCACTTACGTTCGAAGTTTTAATTACACACTGCATCCTGCGTTTTTTGATATGAAATATTTTTATACGACAGGTGCTAAGTAGTGTTTACCACGAGCGAAATTCAATTACCTTTTATTAACTCGCGCTAACTTTATTCTTTGACATTGTTCTTTATCGGCTTTATAACTCGTCATAAAACTGTTAACAAGCCGTATTTTACGATCGGTGAATGCGGCGCCCTCCCACGCTCTGGCGCTATTGTGATATTTTCCTATTACGGTGCAAACATGCGAAAAAGATAAGTAATTTTCTTTTCAAAACAACCTCGGGCGATTTCGTTCGGATGGTCGGCGCGATGCCCTTCTGTGTGTACAATGAGTTTTGCTCCGTAATGGCGCACATAATGGAGGTCACTGTCACGATTTGCCATATAATATCACTGTTCAGAGCTAAATGCATGTCTAAGGATTTAATATGAAAAAATACTCCAATTCTCCTCGGCTGTACACGTTTGGTGTGCACTTTGTCATCTTTCGCTATCATTCACCAGTTCTCAGGCCTTTATTACGTCCGCAGCGGTACTTCCGCCCTATAACTTCCTCGCTCTACGTGTACTGCGTCTGGGTATGCGGCACCCACCAGTCGTTGACACGTGTCAATGATGGGCCGTCGTAGTGGGCGCGAGCTCTTATTACCGCGAAGCTTCATTATTGCAAGTAGCTTTACTTATTTTCTGACGCTACAGTCCGATGTCAGTCTTGTTCTTCTTCAACGAGGTCTGTCCAAAGTTTTCTTCCAAGTTGTGGATGACCCAAGGTTTTGAAATCCGATTTTACAATATTCTTCCATCTTTTATAATCTCGAACAAGTCTTCCGATTTCCCGAATGTTATTTTTAATATTTGTTTGACGCCATGCAGACATAGTATTTTAGTTACGTTATGGCTATCTATGTGTAAGTATTGAAAGTCAAGAACATCCAAGTATGTAGTACGGCGTTATGACTATATTTTACCAATTTCCTTTTAATAGAGGAAGGAAACTGATTGCATTTTACACTACTCAGGTTATCGTACACAATATGGCATTAAACAGTACGATGAAAAATGTTAAATGGGTGTCGCATTCCGCATTGCGCCACAGAGCACGTCTGTGTCACTGTTGAAACACACCTTGGCAAATCGCACCCGGTATAACACAGACCAGCTGTACGGATGAGGCCCGACTTGTCATTCGCGTATGTAAATCAATTCTCATTATTCGATGCAAATGAAATGGGTCCCACCTACGCGCGGCCGCCGCAATTTGATGAAATGAAATCAGGACACATACAATACGTAGATCATTATTCTCGCACTTGTTGCAGACCGTTCGTCTAAGGATTGTGATCCCGTTACCCAATTTAATCAGTGTTTTCAAATCTCATAGAACTATTGAACTGGAATACCTAACGGGTGTGGAGAAATAGGCAACCGATCTCGATTGTGGAAGAATATAGGATAAACTAACTTACACACTTTTTACATTAATTAAGATTCCTGGGGTTTTTAAAGCCATTGACGTACGTACTACATACTCACGTATTGTTTGTTTCCATGATATCCTAAGGATTCCCCGCTAAATCTAAATCTCGTATCGAGATCTTATCAACGGCAAATGTATTTAGACCTTTTGACGCTTCCGCCTATATCTGTTGGCATCGATTTTCGTTTGTCCGATACAGATTTTATATTGTGTGTCCAGTACATTTTTTTCTTGTTTGTCAAAAATTTGTATTGGACGATTGAAGATTTTTAACTACCTTCCCGACTAGCTAGACATTTGAAACTTTTAGAATATATCTGAACACGACGACAATGCATTCTTTTAATACTTTTAGCGATTTTTAAGCAGAATTGAATTCATTTTCAGTTAATTCGGTTTTGTATGGAAAGTTATTATTGTCGGATGCTAAGGGGGTCCTAGCAACTAAATTATTAATATATACGTGCGTTACTATGGAAATCAATATGAAATGTCAAAATGACATTTCAATATTCTATAATATTTATTCAGCATTTCTATCAAGTAGGTACAATAAAAAGTTTTATTAATACATAGAATTGTCAAGTTTATATGATTCAACAGAAAATTTAAAAACGTGATAATATATAAAAAGTTATTTTTATCTTGTAATTTTACTTATCTGATATTATCATTTCTATTCTGTGTTGCAAATCGTCTAGCATAATAATTGCATACGGCGTAGAATAGCATATGTTTTGCTTCCCGCAATTCGCCCTTGTGGGAGACCAATCGATTTTTCTGCGGTAGATAAAGATATCGATCGGCCAAGGACAGCGTATTAATAAATTACTTGTCAGGTATTTATATTCAATCAATCACCTTGATTTGAACGGAACGGAGGATTAATTTTGTGGAATATTAGTAATTTATCCAGTCTATAACAAGATATATTATGTTAAGAGTCTGCAACGTTTTTCTTTTAGGTTTCTCTATCACGTTTTCTTGTCACGCAAAATTTCCGCTTATTTTCTGTATTCCAAGAGACACTAAATTCGGTACGCATTCATTGACAATACATTCTATCGATCTTTAGGGGTAAGTCGATGTACCAAACACTCGTGTCCCGTTGCAGTGTCCTGAAAATTCCATTAATACATTTCTCACGGACGCTTCCTAGATTGGCATGTAAAAATGGGTGTCGTCAATCTGCTTTTCGAGATAATAGAAAATTGTATTTGTGCGCGTCGTCGTTTTGCGCTTCTATGAGAAGGAGGGTACGGGATCTGGCGTGGGAGGGAGTAGGGAGTTTGACTGCTGAAGGTGGTCAGGGGACAGAGCTTCACCAGTATACTTAGGTACCTACTATAATTTATTTTACCCACAAATGTTTGTTTGAATATTCTCTTTATAATCGTTAAATGCTGCACCCTTGAACATGATTAAAATTATACTCCGTTCGTGACGAAATCACCAGTCTAATATATTAAATTTATTTGTATACATGAATATTAAATTTATATGTGCTTATATATATTTAGATTTATAAATACACTATTCTCTTCATACTGCTGCGCCATCTAATATCGCAGGATGACTTGCTGTTTTTTAAACTGGAAAACCACAAACCGTTTCATCTATTTATGCAAAATTCTCCATGTTTTTTGTTAGGTACTACCTATCTCAAATTATATTATTTTATTAGGAAATGATAAAATGCTACATTGTTTCTTGCAACGAGTGTCCAGTCTGTCGTGTCGAGATTTCACGATAAAAAGGCTTAAAAAGGCGATGCCAGTTTAGATAGTCTAATGGAAAAAGAGTTTTTCATTGTTTTTTATTCTTTTTATAATGAAGTAATCGCACTGCAATTTTAACGTATGCATATGAGCAGATAGCTATAACAATATTTCGATTATAATTATGTCAGTCTTAGATGGTAGGTACTAGCTTTAAATACGGTATAAATGTAGCTATCGTTTGTCAGAATTGTTTTTAGTAACCCAGGTATTGCCTTTCTGCATCTACGTGCATTATAATATATATACCTAGTTGATTAAATATATCATCATTCATCATCATCGTCATCAGCCAGAGTGGATCCACTGATGGATGGAGGCGTCCCATAGCTCTCGCCACTCTTCGGTCCCTAGTTATTTGCTGCCACGTACATCTACCAAACTTTATGAGATCGCCTATCCAGAGAGCGTCCAATGGATAAGGAAGCAGACAAGAGTGCGCGATGTGATAGAGGTCGCTAAGCAGATGAAATGGCATTGGGCTGGGCATGTCGCTGGGCGAGTAGACAACCGCTGGACAAATGTCGTCATACAGTGGTATCCGAGGCGCACTAAACGCCCATTAGTATGAACTACTGGTAGATCGACCGTCCTTGTATAAATACAAAACTGTTTGTCGCGGGTGGTCAAAAAGACATGCCGTTTTTACGATGTGTATTTTTGATCCAGTACAAGGTCCCAACAGACATATTCTGTCCCTTTTTAAATACGTCTTTTAGTAGCGCATTCTAGTAGCTCCACTTAGGAGGCAATATTATATATTTTTTCTTTGTTTAAGTACTAAGTACCAACCCATAATCAGTGTTAGTTATATTTACCATAGTTATGCATGAAAATACCCGAAAGGCAAAACCCGGATTCGTATAATATAACAGTAGTTACAAAACATAAGTCAACCATAAGTTATATTCCATGAAGTACGCACGGTCAATAGTTTTAATCTTCTGTGGATGTTCAATAAACAGTGTTCCATTCTTAAATACCGTGAATTAATTCTATTATTCATTGAACCGAGAAATATTTTAATTATAAAGGTAAACTCTTTTTGTATAGAGATTGGTCGAGTGTATTAGGGTGCGTTAAATCTGAAGGAATTATATATTTTATATGATGTTTTGCTTCGCAAGTTATAGATAGTGTAAGAATAAACAAATATAATTCAATCTGTATTTGTGTCATGTATGAAAACCGATTATTCGATTACTAACATTGCCCGCTAAAACAACACGCACAGAGCAAACGTAGCCACATATTATTATATTGTAACTTCAAATTGTACACTTCCTCATTCGAGAGGTGAACTCCGAATAATATAACAGGCCATACCGCCTAGGCACCCATTATTTTTTTGTCATTGCAATTATTCCATACTCTCGACTCATTCATATTTTTGACCTGCTGCTAAATTTCATGGAGTCGGCGAATACATATTAGAATTAGTCCTGAAAACGACACCAGCCAACAAGAAATCTCACGGTGGTTTCAGTAATATCATTATTGAAAGGGGTCTTAAGAGCCGTACGTGACGACCGACGATGGCATGATGCGAGGATGGTACAACTATGATCCCCCTGTCGTCCCACACATGAAAGTGGGGCGATCCAGTTGGGTAGAGAATGTCTGAAGGATGGAAGAAAGTCAACCTCACAAGGGACTCGGCTTCCATGACACATGCAGTGAAAAGGAGGGTTGGATCTGATCTGCGATGGTTTTACTGTGTAAACCGTTCATTTTAGCAAAAATGTGTAAGATACATTTTTAGCGTAGAATTTAACAATCTTTATTTCATCTCAGAATACATTTTTTTTGTATGATTAACACTAAATGAAACATTCCCCAATAAACGTTTCATGAGGACTTTTCGCTAAGACGGCGTGCCAGAGTGGCACCCGGCAAATTCGTCACCAGCGGAAAAAAACTAAGTCAGAATCAGTCAACAAACTTTTATCCCTAAGCAATACCGGATCACCCAACTGGCTACCATATTGCTGTGGCTGTGTTTCTGGGTAAGTTTTCCTAAAAAAATAATTAGAAAATATTCTACTTCTTGACTACCCCTGTCTTATAAATCGACATGATCAATAAATAAATCGTAGTATGGCCGTTATCTAACACTGCATTTTTTTAGATGAATAATTCCATATTAAATTTCGTCTGTCTGCCTTTCGCGCTTTTTTTCCTTAATATTATTCAAATTTATTTATAATATACCTACATACTTCTTTGACACTATTTTTCCTTGAACTTGTTTTTTATTTGTTATTCTTTTTTGCCAAATCCATGTCATTCAAGAAACATTTCAAGAGTACTGCATATCTTATTAATTTGTCATGCTTCTAGCAAACGTGAGGCAAAACGCGATATTATCTATTAACGTTTTTCAAATACATATTATTTGTGTTAGCCATCGATTATATACGTGGTTCCTGTAATAAATTATCGTATACTAATATTTTGTATTTTCTGAGGATCGAAAGGATCCAAGGGCATAAGAAACCAAGTTTAGTAAGACTTCAAAATAATAAACACTTTATATTTTATTAGATGCGCTTTTCATAGTGACTGTAAATTTTGGTGGAATGATTGGGGGGGGGGGGGTCACACAAGTTAGTCCATGCATTAACTTTATTTATGTCCAGCCGTCTGGCTGAAACTGATACCTGGTCCTCACGGCCTAGGCACTCGCACGGTACACTTTTGATGAATGATATGATAAATAAGGAGACAACCAATGCCGGTAACACGGCCAGAGGGTGTCTCCCCTGGTTTCAACGATTAACTGAGTTTGTACGGAGACTCGAAAAAAAATATGGTGTCCACGACGGTACTACTGTACACGCTCGTGGTCTGCACTTAATTTTTTGAATCAGTCTGTATGCGCTTTGAATTACTCGTTAAACGACGATTTAGCTGTAGCAAGCCTAGATGCGCTCGAACTAAATGTTATTCAATCAGGGTCGACTGATAACCGTGATAACCCGCAACAGAGTTGCGCCTGGACTTGCGACAATACTGAGGATTTGAGGTAGAAGAAAAATATAGGGATTGAGGCGACTATAATTGGCCCAACCATTAGTGTTTGAAGGTATACACGGATGATGTGTTTGATTCACACGACTTTGCGAGTATTGCATCGATTTTTTTAGAATTAACAAGATTCAATGGAAATAATTTGAGCCAAAGTACACGATGCTAAAAAATGCATTCAGTTTTAATAGTGTGTATTTGTTCTTCTTTAAATTAAATTTTGTATATTTACGCTCAATCTTGTAATGGAGGTATCCTTCAATGTAGTTAAGAATATTATTAGACACTTTAAAAACATTAATTAATCTTGATCACTGAGTGAAAGTCTTCAGATAATAACACTGCGATTTTCCTTTCGATGAATATTTATAATACACTATTGTGTATGACCGCATTTGCATTGAATTGACGAAAACATCCTCCCACGTATGACATTTTGTGCAGTTGGTGTCGTGCCCCCTTTCCAAATACTCATTTATTACCATTGCATCCGTATAATTGCAGACTGCATTGCATCCGCGTACTAATTTATTTTATTAATTCTTAACTGTGGCTTATTTGACGCAGTGACGAAAGTCGACGTTAATCATTGTTGTGATCTCTTTTAATTTGATGATATATGTTTAAATAATCATGTACATACTACTGGATGGATCTGCGATTGCTTGTTACATTTTATATAGCAGGCAAATATATCAAAAACGCTTACCACGGGTTGGATTTTGGTCGCTCGCAACATGCCCATTGGAATTAAAGTGGACATCGTATCAAAGAGAAGTATGTATATGGCCGAAATTGGTTCTTTTTTTCATGAATTTGACAAGAAATTAGGTGACTTAAAAAAATGAAGCATTTGTACAGTACATCAGTGAAATTGACTCATTTGAGCAAATTATCTATTGACAATGAGAAAGATTCTCTGAAAAAAATCATTTTTGGGTAGGAGTTGGAAATTCGTACTTAGACAAAAAAATTGCAATTTGAGAAACTGCACTCATATTTAGAATCAATTTATTTGTGTGAATCTGTATTTTGATATCTAAAAATGATGAATAGTAAGCCAAACTAAGTAACGTTCCAACAACTCCAAGATTCCCTGAAGTTGACCCTTAGCCAGTACTACAGAAATGTAGACCCATGTATCGCACTAACTGAAGCCTCCCCGTCAGTAATTATTGCGCCTCATTTTATTGCGATTTTTATTACGAACTTATCAGGTTTTCTGGAAGCAACTGTCGTTTGTTATCAATGTTATCATGTTTGTCATACGTTCAGCTAAATATACCACGTTTCTTTAAATTGAAGAATGACAATGGGAGTGTTTTGATATTGGATAGTAGATCACACTCTTCTTGAAGTTCGACATGCCCAGGATATATTATAATATATATGATTCTCCTGTATGTGGTTACGCTAACCACACGGAATGAAAACGTGTCAGACCACTCTATAAATCTTATAGACTGCATAAAAGTATGCTCGGTGGTTCGTCCGTAATTCCACAGGGCACAGAGCTTACGTGGAAACTATTCACTACCACGTCTTGAAGTTCGGTGTTTACTTATTTATATTTAAAGAAATTTCAATAAGCATAGCTTTGACCCCAACGTGAACCTGGTTCCCTTTCGTCAAAAGTCAATTAAAGTGGTATTACTAGAGTCAGCCTTCACCGCACAGTGTACGACTATAATAAACAGTCATACGATTTCTATCGATTGATAACCCGCGAAGATTTGCGAGCCGATTATACACGGCATAATATTCTTAAACTGCTGCTAGGCATGGCGGCCGTTGACTCGCTGACGCGGCTTCGGTGTACACTGGCGGGTGCAAGGGTTGTCAAACGTCCCGGGAGACACACGGGACTGTCGCATAGGTATCTCACTCCACATTTTATTGCTGATATAACCGGCTGTCTCGCAAGGACTAAAAACTTGTTGTTTTATTTTATTCTCGATTTAGTTTATTAGGGCTATACCTCAGCTGACGCGTAGTCTAAAAAGATCGTAACTATGCGACGCTCGAATTGTGCAAATGACGCGTGCCAAACGAAACATAATTTTTCATAAAAATTCAACATGTGTCCATTTAGTGTTATGTTTATTGTTATATTAGTAATAATAATAATAATATATTTATTGACATGTTTTCTTTTTCGAGTACATGATAACGTTTTTTAGTCATCTTTACACGATATTAGAATATATTCCTCCGAGGTCATCACAAAACAAATTGAGGTGCTCCCACCTCGACTGCCGCTCGCCGATTGGCGACGAGTGCGAAATTTCGTCCCACCTATTGTTGAAAATTATTTGCCGTTTCACGTATCCTATGCTCTTAAGTTTCTTTGTGGCAATCAGTTTCTAAATCTATGTCTGTGTTTGCCTTTTGATGACCGATATGACTATTTGCGTGTAGTTTCTGCAGTCCTGTTTCATTTTAGTAGGTACGTTTAATTTCCGGTTTTATGTTTATATTATTTTCCCCCAATTTACTTCGTTTTATTTTTTGTCTGTTATTCATTTAAAAACAAAGAACCATTGATGAATCTTAACACTATTTATAGACTAACATTTTTGTAGTAATTTAGTAGTAGGTAGGGAATCCAATCCCGGGATCCCGAGCTATTTTCGATACCTATGAATCCCGGGATTGATAAACATAATCCCGGGATTTCGGGATTGATTTTTTTATCAATTTTTATGGAAAATATAACAGAAAAAATACTTTTAATACAAAATAACTACATTAGAAATAAACTGAGTTTGAATGAAGTTTGATGTGTAGGTTGCCGATTCATTTTATTTTTTCACATAGATTATTAAAAATGAGAAAGATTGGTAAAAAAACAATGCTTCGCACTTTTAACAAAGTAATTCCACCATGATATCATACGTTTTACGGCAGTTTCATATTTGGCTGACTAATTAGATTTATGAAGCGGAAAGGCCATACGTACGCCATGATTATTTGCTTTACTATTTTAAATCTCGCTGATCTATTCATTATGTCTTTACTATCAGAAATAGCAATCTTATATTAAATTCACATTATTATTTATAATATAATATTATTTACTTCATTAAACTTGTGTATTTCCAAGATTTAACGTATACAATATTAGCAATAAATGTCTTAAATAGTATAAATTATACTAGATTTATTTTTGACCGATTTTATCAATGTTATTTGTAAATATAAAAATTTTATATTAACAATGGAAAAAAATCCCAATCCCGGGACCAGTCCCGGGATCCCGGGATTGTCAAATTGTAATCCCGAAATCCCGGGACCAGAATTTTGGCTCGGGATTGGATTCCCTAGTAGTAGGAAAGTTAGCGGCGTGCGGGTGAGGTGAGGTGCTGTTATACGGGCGCTCATCTACGTCCAACCGTTGTCGTTCCGCGGGCTTATTCATGTGTAATACTGACGTACGACGTGTCTGAAGGTATTGACTGTATATTCATAGAAATGGAACGATTGAGTACAGGGATCTAACCTGTGCCAATTAATTGTAACCGCATGGTCCAAGCTGTATTTCCCATACTGTTTGCGGCTCACCGCGGAGTTCGGCATGACGTGTCCCGGCTATGTTTCCCATGCCCAGGAACTCCATGTTTTGATTCTAGCGATGAACATTTAATCTGAAGCTCACCGGTGGGAATTGTGAGATGCTCTTCTATGAGTCGTTTCGGCCAGTCAAACTCACGTCGTTCCACATTAATCGCCCACCCAATGCAAAAGGAGCATAACTGCAAATTCATTGTTTCGAGAAAATTTCGCATTTGAAGTTTTGCATCTACTTAAAATAGAGGTTTAACATCAAATATCTCGAATATGAAGATATTTTTATTTTCTTTTCCTAATGACTTATATTTCAGGTATTTTTACAGCATAATTATTATGAATCCTACGGCCATTTTTGCGTTTAAAACAGAAAATCAAGATTTTTGCATTGGGTGGGCGATTTGTGCGCCGGAAATGCAATGGTTTTTACGTTTTCGCATTTCCGCTTAGTGTGGACGGGGTCTTATATAATATATCTAGTAGCTTTATGTTTTGTTAAATATTTTTTTTTGTTTTGTACCTTAAAAGAGTTGATCTGCGAACCCTGCCTGTATACAAGGCTCCGGCCGTTCCGATTCTGACCTTGGGGTGTGTTTTTTGCACGACCGCGAGTTTTTCGACCTGCGGCCGCGTCGATCCGCGCCGCTCCGCCGCCTCTGGCCACCCCCAACCCTCCCAGCGAATAATAATCTCCCAGGATTAGAGCCACTTTCATCCCTCGGTTTTTCGGACCAAGGAGTGATGTAATGGCTCATTAATTGCAGCGCCGCAGTCTTACCCAAGTTATCAATTATCTACTCTGGTTTCGTTCGCGCTTTCTTTTAATTTAGTCTATTGTTTTTACCTCATACTTGCATCCAAATCTTTTTGAAAAAAGTAAGGCAAATAATAGTCTATGCACGGCGGGCGCGATACCCGTGAGATGCAGGTTCGATTCACTTTTTTCCAAAAAGATTCATTCTATTGGTCATAATACATTTTCTCAGAAGTGTTTTCAAAATTATGTATACTATGTTCAATAGGTACTTAGAATACTTGTGAATTATTTGTTGATTAAAAAAATAGTTAATTAAATATTATTGGTTTGTTTATATAATATAAAGGTTATATCATAATACTTTTATAAGCGGTGTAATAACATCACCATGTTCTTCGAGGTTGTATAAAATGATTTTTGTTTTTACGATAAGTGAATGTTGGGTATTTGCTCAACATATTAGGCCCAAACACACGTTGAAAAACAACACGTGCATTTGTTATAACCGGGACCCATGGGTTTATGGGTCGACACGTTAACGCTCGGCCATCGTGGGGATAAATATTATGTCAGTAAACAGTCTTGAATATTTTCATTATCAGAATCATTTCAACGTGTACATTTGTATAAAAGCGTGATCTTTGACATGGTGAATTGTTTAAAAAATTACATTTGAGTGTTTAGACTCTGTGATTTTTTGGCTACCATATTGTTATTTCATGGGTGGTCAATAATTAGAAAATATCAAGTTTTACTTGAAATTAATATTCAGCACCATAAAATACAATACCTATGTCCAAACTGAAACCAATAAATTCAGATGGTAATTATAGGAAATTGAATTTTTCCTTGTTATTTTCAAATTTTGTAGGGAGTTCTGGATAAATTTTGAAGTAGCGTAATATTTCATCATAACAAAGTGTATGATTTTATTATACGAAGTGCAAAATTCGTTTGAATTTTTGAGCTATGTGCGACCAGAGTATTGGGGACGGATTGATTTAGTTAGGTAATTCGTATATCACTTTATGTAGTCAGGCAGTTAATTATCACAAGAAATTTACTGTCAAAAGTGCTATCTTTAAACAGCCTCACTCTTGGCTGTGTTAACTTTTAGAGCACCATAGACATTTTTAGCCGATAGCCGTCTTGTGTATAGAATAGACCCACAGGAACTAACATTTTACCAACTTCTCCGCCGTTTTATAAAAAAAACTGTCTCGTGTTTTTAATTAATGTAGTTAGGTATATGATATTTTCGCAAAATAATTTTGTATACGAAATATGTCTATTGTCAAAACGTTCTTGCAATAAGTAGGTATTAAGTATTTGTCAATTAACTGTCGTTATTTCCAACTAGTTTTCGAGATGTTTTATTTCGTCATAGTACCTACTGCCTATCAATAATTGTTAGCAATGTCGGAATCGTAGGTAAATTAGTGTGTTTCACTACATCACGCTGTGATTCATTTTTAGATAATATATTTTCTCTGCTTGCCCGACTTGATTGAAAATAAAATGCTAATGCATCGCGTTCTAACGCATACGTAATCGAGATCATTCTTCATGTGCTCTACGTCCATGTGAACTTGACTAGAATGAGAATATTACAATATTAATAGCGAACGCTGCTCTGCAAAATGTCTATTGTACACGGTACAAAAAAAATCCACTGCAACCATGAATTACGTTCGTGGGAACTCAGGTATGCTCTAATAAGCGTGATTTGCGCCTTCGGCCGCGTCCATGTGGACGTCTAGTTAGTGGATACGCGTAGGTATGTAATTAGTCGTAAATTATTCGGCGTTAGTAAGGTCATCTATAGTCAGGCCATGGCACGAAATTGCATCTCAAATGACATAGCATGTCGACTATCATGTGCTCATGCCAGCAAGATTTTCAAATGGTAATAGCACCTATCTCGATAAGAAACTTGCTCGTGCCGTGGCCCGACTGTAGAGGGCCAGGGTGTTAGGCGTAATTGAATTATTCGACGGCGCCGTAGGCTTATTGCGCTGGAAAATTCACGAACATTTGCAACCGGATACGGTTGGATCAGAAGGCGAAAAGCCGGTCTGATTTGATTGTCTGGTTTTGACTAACTTGTAACCTCCTGGAACATCTACTCATCACTTTAATGATATCAATGCCCAATTCTTGGTGCAAATAAAACATAATATTATATGATAGGTATTTATCCCATATAATCTATTCATTTTCAGGACCGATTTCGTCCGCTTGTTAGGGCATTCCCATTTTAGAATTCATCCATCCCAATTTGATTGTTTCTAAATGATTTGTAAAATTGTAAGTACCTACTTATCTAATGTATTTTCTATTCAAATTCAATACGGTGAACATATGAACATATGATACTTATTATTCAACATTTTCTAACGATTATCAAAAATATCCAATGTTATTATTTTGATTTGTGTCACCAAAAACCGGTTGGCCGGATGACACTGACTTGCGTCAAAGAAAGCGAATTTTCATTAAGTAGGTACTATTACATGTCACAGATTGTGTTTGAAATATTTCCCGACGCTCGTCTTCACTTTCTCAATACACAGTTTACAATAAATGGGCATTATGTACTAGATAGTGACCGCAATATTTGATATTTTCTGTTATTTTAAGATTCTGAGGTTTTTTAGATTTATTAATGTACCTACACAGCCAAACACATCGAACTATCATTAATTTCAGGACGCCGCACCTACTGAATTGCGAGTTACGGTAGTATTACTAGTTATTGATTATAGGTTTCGAATGCAATGCAGTAAATGAAGATTTTCGAATGCACGTTTCGTTCAAAATAATTAACGTAATATAACTTATTTCAGTATGAAAAAGTCAACATTTTCTACAAACAATTTACCATATTGAATTCAAAGTAAGAGCACTACGATCGAAATTCACAGTTTCGTATCACGGTCTAGCTCTAGTGGACCTTGTTATTATTTCGAATATTAGACAAAACATTAAACAAAAATCGCGTACGTTTCATACGTAGGTATATTATAAAGCGACTTCAAAACATGCTAACTGCAATCGTGGCTATGAACAGAATTTTATAGTGCTATCCGAAACGAAAAAGTTTGAATACCACTGATGCCCATACATATGTGTTGAAGAGTAGTCGATTATAAAAATGTAAAGCTAGCGATGGGATAATAACAATTATCGTGTGTAATGGTTATGTTATATCGTTATATGTAGCAAAAGAGGCATCTCGCAAAAACTTAGGAATCGCGGTACACTTATTTTTCGCTCTGGGTGTCCCCGCTCTTCAACCGCGACGGTCGATTAGCGGCTGCCATTCAATTCGTGTGAATAGACCGGAGTCAATATTAACACTGTCTACTTGGATACACCACAACACAACATAACATAACAACAAACCATGCTGCGATACATCGGTTTTTATTCATGCTCCAGTATCCAGCATCATATCCATGCTTTGTTACAATGTCTGTAGGTATTTGTAATTTTCTATCTTACATACAATGCATAGTGGGATACGTCGCAGTTCAGATGGTTTTTTTTTTAATAAAACATCTGACCTAAACTCTATATAGATTGGCATACTCCTTCCTACAGCCAAATTATGCCTTTTCTTTTCCACTATTATGAATTATTTTGATGTACTATCCGACAACGAGATCTCGTCGATAACAAGGAGTCACTGTAGTCGCATTTAGAAGACTTCTCATTGACGTACCTGTCATGGTCGAAACGCGTGTTTAATAATGTATCGGCTCTCTTTTTGGATGGGACTCCTTTTATTCTCTGCAATAAACTAAAATTTTGCTAATAATACTTCTAACATCACTCCTGACCGTTTTAGACATATTTTTTTATAATAAAAAGCTTCAAAGTACCTAAATTGATAAGATCCACACACCACGGAAGCGTAAAATGAAATAATAAATTTGGGTGCGATTAACTGCACAGTAGTGACTTCTTAGTTCACATTTTTAACACGTGGACAAGAAGTTCTTGTTAGACAATAGTTTGATCGTGTAAATTCAGTTATTAAATCAATTCATATAAAAAAGCCTCATCATCACTGCAACCACTTCTACCATCGAACTCAATCTTTTGCTGGACGAAAGTCTCCCCATGCTGTCTTTACTATTATCGGTCCTCCACTGGGACCTTGGTCGCTCGTCGGGTCTTGGTTCTATACGATGATGTGATTCGTTCTCCAACGCAATAAGGTATTGGTGCATTCAATGTGTTGTTTATGTAGAAATAGATCAATCCTTTTCACAATTTCGATCTCTGCGCATATAGGCTGATCCAAAGGGATGGCCACAGGCGTCCATGAATTTCACATTAATTTATTACTAAATAAATAGTCGCCGTAAGTGTCTTCAATATGTTAGTATATTCATTCACGTTATTCAAGGAACTGATTGTGTTATTTGAATAAATCTACGACATCCTACGCCAAAAATGTAGCCTGCGGCTCAATTTTCTTCGGATTACATCATAACGATACAAAACGAATAAATATAGAATAGATACATACTGCCGCAATGACTTATATATTTTTAAATATGACCGAAGTGACTATTTTTTGCTATTAAAACCATAATGGCATAGTAGATACTTCAACATTATCTTTTTATTTATGTTTTTTTGTGGAATTATATTTTCAATTGCCAACCAACCCTCTTGACCATTTTATTGATCGTTATGACCAACACACACTTCTCCATATTATCACGTTGTGTATTTTTGTTTTTTGGACCTACTTTGATTGCTATCAAAAGATATATAATATATTATATAGAAATGCTTCTATATCTTTTCTTCCGTTAAATTTTTTTTGAAGTGACTTGCTTTTTATGAGATCCATTAATGATTCAATCTCAGTACTTGATGACAAAGTTATACCAATTGATGAAAATCCAATTATGTCATTATTGCTTATTAATTTTCCAATAAGAACGTCCCCATTTGACCCGCCAGCGAAAATTCTAATCAATACCCACTCTGACCGATAGCCCCGTGGCTAACGTGTTCGGCCGACTCGCCATCCGGCTCGACTTTATTATTATTTGATGCGAATTGTATCAAAACTGGTTCCGCGGCTTTGTGTTTCGATAGGAATAGATTGCATATCAGCTCGCTTCAATTTTGGCGCTCGTCAAAGTTCTTCGCATGCTCGCGAGATTTAATAACATCTGATGTTTTCAACGGTGGGTGTGCGTCGATATAAAATTAATACGGTTTTCTTGGTCTTGGCCGGCTTTACTCTGGTAATTATTTCAAACATTATACAGTTTTTTGGTGGCTTATTAACTGAATAAGCAAATGATTGATCTTTGATGGGGGACGGCACAAGAAGAAGAAAAAGTAAATTCAATTGAACAGGTTATTATATATATGTAACAAGTAGGAAAGTAAATTAATTGTTTAAAATGAATACGGTTTCCAAGAAAGTATTATTCTTGAATAGTTGCAGGGTGAGGGGGAGAGATCATTCTGTCTCATTATGAGTTTTATACTTAAACGTATATAAGTCCTTTATTTTTGTAGTTGTTTTTGACTTAAAAAGCAATGTGTAAAATTTATATTATCATTTCGAAAAACCACATTGGTAAGAATCAAAGTTATCAGAGTGTTATAATTATTGTAATATTCGTCGTGAACTCTACGTCGAATTCAACTAAATTATTGTGTACATTTTTTTATATTTAATAATGGTTTAAAAAAATGGGTTCATAACCCAAAATAGGTGTCAATATTAATATCGTTTAATTACCGACAACCGTGGTTTTAAATCATTATAATGTTAGTTCACGTAAACGCCAATTCTATGATTAAACAACTTTTTACGTATTTTATTCTTCAACCCAATTTTTTCCGCTCTTATACAAAACTGTATCTAAAAAAACTAGGTTGCGGTGTAAACCAACACTTAAGTATTCTTCATATCCTTTGCGTCATTACCGAGGTTGTCAAAAATCTCCTTCTATCTGACGCGATGCTGCGCCAATATTGATGATTCAGTCGATATCTTTTCACGACATCAGTGATCTCCTCTTTAGGCTGTTGGGATCTCGTCTTCATCACCAACATCCAGGAAATGGTGATCAAAGAAGAGTAATAAACATAGACAAGTCCATCATCATCATATAAACATAAACTTTTCAGTAGTGACAAAAAATTTAAGATCATTCCACAGCGTCAAATATTCATAAATGAATAAATGAATGTCGGACAACAATAACAAAATTTGCGGTTTTTGAATGAACCAGAAGTTAACCACTAGAATATATTTTTCGTTATCAGTGGTTGATAACGCCTGCGCCGTGATCTTGTTACTTCGCCACAATGTTATTTGGCGAATTTTTGTTTCTCGTTCCATTGTTTGCGTTCCGCCTCGTTCCCATGTTTGCCGTTCGTTCATCTTGCATGGTAGCAGAGTTTGCGATGAACTCTCCGACAGTCTTTGATATACTAGTTTACCTTTGTGCGCTTACGTCCGCTGCGTCTATGATTTGATGGGATGGATCGATTTTTGGACTGTAACTCCGGGCACTGGCGATCATACAAACTTTCTCACGAATGCATTCTACGCCAGTGTTGAAGAGTGGAGATAGACTACGGAGATCCGACATAAACAATGCACACTTTGTCAGTCTTACTTATTTGTTTTCATTGTACTAAGAATGCAATTAAACATTGCATATGCCAAACCATAACAGATATCAAAATACTCTTCTATCATTAATTATGTATGATTTGATCGCATAATTTTAGGTAGCTATGTATGTACCTATTTTATAGATCCTAGATAAATATATTTTATCTTTTTATCCTATTCTGGTTAGGCAGGGATTCATTGAATTTTCAAAGCTAAGTAACATGATCTGCAATGTGTATTCTTAGTTCAAAAAATACAATTATTCATGAGAAGGTTTAACGCGCACTAATTATGTCAGATCTCCACAGCCTACCTCCACCCTTCGTCTGTTTGTAGTAAAAATAGTTTTTATTTCGGTCTTTCTCTTTAAATATATTTCTAAGTTTTGCATCATACATCCTAAGTGGCAATAGTATGTTCCTTGAGAATGGATAACCATTGTTGAACAAATGCTCTCATACAGCTACTGTAACCGTCTTATTGTGACGGCACATACATGATTAGAATGAGGTTTGTTAGTACTCAAATGGCGCCAAATTGTTTTAATCGACGGTTTAATTGTTAATTATTATGAAAATACGTGGTAGGTAGCGAATAGCGGAGGACTGGCAAGTGTGAATGGCTCCGCGGGGTTGCTTTTATTTAGCAGTCGGTCTTTTGAACTGCGAAATGAGTAAAACACAGATTCTTTATATGGTTTTTTTGTTGATTACCCTCGTTCTTACGCCATCTCTGAAGACTTACCGCTGACGATCAACTTGCAATCCATCTTCTAGTCCTAATTCAGTCTCTGACGTCTTTAATATTGGGCCAATTAAAACAGAATTATAAATCCAATCTGCCAATGTCCGCATATTATATCGGTTAAAACGAGACAGTTCTTAAGTCTGTCCGACGTTTAGTTGTGTTAATTATTCTGTGTTTAGTAAATTTCTAATGTTACGACCAATGACATATTAAATGGACGACTCACTTCATACCCGGCGCGCACGAGAAACTGTGCATGAAAGTCATTCACAGATGTATAGGTAGATGTCACATGACCATTGACGTATCCGTTTCCATTATGCGATACAAGCTTCGAGAATTTATAGTAATATAACCTTTATTGTAATGGCGTATTAGTGTCATGACTCTTGCGTTAGAAACAGATTCTCGGTTACTTACGACTTCTCGGAGATTAGACGCAAGTGAGCTCAGCGAATCACATGCGACTGACTGTCCAATGGTTCCTGTCATTCAATTGCATTGAATAAACATTCATCAATATCTTAAAATGGCATTTTATAAATAATAAATAATACTAACACATGCAAAGTGATATCCTACCTTTCTTGGAGTGTTTAGTAGTTTTTTTTACAATTTTTAACTAGCCACATTGGCATTTTGTAACACAATAATAACGGTGGAGTCGAAACCTGACAGTCAGAAATTTTGTATGGGCAGACCCAGCGGTGTCGCCAGACCGCTTGCAAGCAGAATGTTCATTTGAGCGTAGGATACCGATATTAAAATATGAATTTCGCCATCCGGCAGACCCGACACAAAGTGAGTGTCATTTTATTTTCTAGATGCTTCGTCCATATTAATGTCATTGGTTACGACAGTAACATGTGAATCATGTTTTGAGTAGTTTTCAAGATAATGTAAAACACACCAGTTGTTGTATCTGTTTCCAAATATCACAGGGCCAAAGGTGATGTTACACAGCGTATGACGTGTAGGTGTAGATCACCCAATGGTCGTTATATTTTATTACACCGACTAATAAATCCTACCGCGGTGATTGTAGCGCCGAATGCGGATGCACTCGGAATTTTATTACTAGGCACTGTCATTGTCGGTCGTCGCCGTGTCTTGTTCACTGAACTCCGGCCGAATGGCGATCGTGATCTTGAATCGTTAGTCTACTGCAGTGAAGCTAAACGATTGTTTATAATGGCATTCTTAATAATTAGTGGAGCAATACGTACAGAAGAAGAAGAATGGCGATTGTAATAGGTGAATTAATTATTGATCATTTACTGTTCCTTCAAATTACACGTAGGTACTCATCATGAGACAAGCTAATATGGGTCCACTATCTGGAGTTCTCATGTGGTTTCCTATAAGCTTGTGGCTGCGCTTTGTGGACTGTAATTTTGGGATGATTGTGGATGTGGATGATGGGGAGGGTGTTTCAAACGGGAGTCGGATGATTCTGGTTATCACTTGCATGGTATACAAATATAAATATTAATTTGTAAATAGAAAGTTTGTATGTGACATACAATGTGGTAGTTCGTAATGAGACTCGAATTGAATTACTGCTCGGAAAACGGTCACACTGTATCAAGTTGACACGGTCGCGTTCTGCGAATAACTATGAATCACGGTCGACTGATGACCCGTGATTGCGTTGAGCGCTTGGACTTGGACTTGCAACAATAATTTGGATTATAGGCAGGAGGGAAATATTAGGATGGGGGCGACCATAATCAGCCCAACTAGTTTGTTTTACAGCGTGTCCAAAAGAAATATCTTCTGGACATCTTTATTTCAATGTATGTAACTATTTTCCTTTTGATCATTTCTCAAACGATTATTTTCCGACCAGCTTTTTTCAAGGCATGCTCGCCTTTCATTCTCTTGTATCTCCTAGGTTCTGCTCTTAAAACATAATATTGTCCTGCTCTCACGTGTTTCTAATCGTATAAAAATGTATTTATATGCACCCGTCAATTACATGCGTGGCG
Organism: Rhyacophila brunnea; assembly: GCF_057557595.1. Classification (NCBI taxonomy): domain Eukaryota; kingdom Metazoa; phylum Arthropoda; class Insecta; order Trichoptera; family Rhyacophilidae; genus Rhyacophila; species Rhyacophila brunnea. Next base: position 6,783,916 of record NW_028232904.1, on the reverse strand, counting down.
CAGCCATGACCTCCTTTTGGATGAAAGCTATTTCCTCGTGTCAGGCGTATCAGGCACTAATAGCGAATGCTGTGCGGCTGGTCAATGCACTCCCCGGAGACGTAGGCCGTTTTAGTAATGTGCTTTCTATTTTGTTTTTAAAATTATACTTTATTGTTTAATTTGTTTTTTCTTCAATCATTTTTGTTTAAAAAAATAATGTAGGTAGGTAGGTAGGTACTCAGTAAGTTTTTTAAAATAATTAAATAAATACTTGTTAGATGCGTATTGACTTTTTAATTTTTTTAACGGATGACTGTACTTCAAATAATGTGTACCTATTTTATATCCGACAAGGAAATATAAAAATGCAAATGTATTCTGTTGTAGGAGGTATGAAGCGTATAAATTTATGTGAGACACATAAATTATAGTAGTAATATATTATTTTTTGTACGGTGCCTAACCAATTTTAGCATATCTCATTCATACCGAATGCCAATGGTTAGTCATCGGTGACCTCCGGTGATCTTCAGACTACATTTGAATCAGCAGGAATTCAATGTTATCCACCACTGTCCGCCGAACTCAAACAAAGAAAACGAACATTCACAATGCAATGGTTTTGATGTAGATGACGAAATTGTGTGAAAGACTAAAATCTTACACGGTTTTTTTTAGAATAATTCTTCTTCTGTTGGCCGGAGTGAATTATTTCGTGTCGCATCTGGCTATTGCACCATCAATTAATTGTGGCTTAAGTTCTTTATCACCTTATCATGACGTAACAATCTGCATCTCTTATTGTATAATGTGATAAATGCCCAATTGGACACACATTGCTGAAAGCTTTATAAATAGGTAGACCACTTACAATTAATAAACAATTTTTCGACATATAATTAAATTTAAGTCATGTGCCCCCATATTTAGGATAAAATACCGATCATGGCTCCCACATACAGAAGCGATGGGATTCAGTATGTTTGGCGAACCTCCCTACACACCGCTTAGGTTAAGGGCAATGTGATGCTCTACCTACAGTAGTGTTATCAAAATGCTCTTCATAGTAAAATTAAGGGCATTCCGTGTATTTTTTAAATAAATTCATTTAAATTATTGCGTTGTCGGCACTAAGCAGCATAGTGCGGTGCATTGATCGCGACAATTTTGTGATAATCGAGTAACATACTACCCTTGTCCGTATTGGAGAAATAGCCACTTTTATTAGACAGGAAACAACACAATTAAAATAATTATGAAAAAAAATTCTACATGTGAGTTATCATTTAATTATGTCAATCACAGCACATCAAATTGCATCACACAGCTACAAATTTTTTATTTATATCAATATTCTTTACTTTTTTTTTTACTATTTAAGTACATTTGTGGTCTGTGTTTATCTCACTTAACTTGTTGACCCACCACGCCGGGCTCCCAAGTTAGAGCCCTGTCAGCCGCCCCCCCCCCCTATTACATGTTACCGATACTCCAAAAGTTTGTTTAATTTTGAACGGGTCCTGTAGGTACTAACAATTCGTCTTTTCGCGGGGCGAATATGTATAAGTCACGAAGTCGGAAATGTTATTATTGAAGTATTTTTTGTCAAACACTCCTCCGAGATGGATATATATTTATACTTAATTGTTAACCACCTCGAGCTGGTGTCATTAATGAGTTTTTTTTTTGAGAAAACGAATCAATTTATCATCAATTTAGTTTATTCTTCTTTCGACCATGTCCGATCTTAATAGGATCATATGGGCCTCCACAGAGTAGAGGTTTGTATTGATAGATTTTGTTTTTTACGAGAATTGGATGCCCGCCACTTGCTCAGCCTATTAGGTCCATACCCTGAGACACACAAATTGAAAAACGATATGTGTACTTGCTAGACCCAGGATTCGAACCTGGGACCCACGGTGTTATAGTCCAACGCTTAAGACACGCGGCCAGCGTGGGTGTGTTTATAGGTACATGTAAATTTTAGTTGTGCGCCTACATTTACGAATTATTACTGATATTCAATTCCAAAAGATTTGTTTAAATTCTAATGGTTTTAATTTCAAATGCCATCAAGTACCCTCGGTCGATAGTGTTAGTAGTCATGTTTAAACTTGGACGGGCCATGTTAGTTAGTTAGGACTAATAGATTTATTATTATTGAAAAAACCAACTGATGTTGTATAATAGTTTACTCAGAACGGATTTACGAAGTAGTAGTAGGAATAAATGTTACAGATTGTTCGTTTTTTTTTAATCGTGAATTTGATTGCTTGCAAGGTTGAGATGCTCAACCCCTCACCATGGAATCAATAAGTCAACCAAAAAGTTCGTTGTCACGTAACTAACTAGTTAAAGACTTTTGACGGTTGGGCGCCACGATGTCCCAGTTGTAATGTAGTGAACCAAATTTAAAGTTTTCTTACCGTTCCGCCAGGTTGGCCGCGCTATATTATAGCAACACATTGTCGTGAGCTGCGGAATCGATTCGAGACATTTTCCCATGGCGCTGACTGTTTGTTGCATTCGACTTGTGTTTTTTTTTTCGTTTTTTCCCCCGTCGTATCGCCGCGGTCAAGCCACACAAAAAAATGTTATACGAAATATATAGGTAGCTATATCGTAATCGACGATAGTCCGAGCCTCTAGACTTGAGACAAAGGATCGGCTAGGATTTCCTAGTATAATAATATAAAATTTAATATATATTGCGACTGCTTTTTTTTTACTGTCCGATCGATCTGCATGTGTTGGTATTTTTGGACAGGTTTTTGTGTCCACGAATTAGATCGTGCGAGTTACACCGCAAGTTGGAAGTCCGAAGCATTTCACACCGACGAAATTTTTTACAATTTTACAATGCTATTCCTGGCACTATTCCTTCCTTTGATTTGATAATAAATACAATAATACGTATCACCCAGTAATGAAGGGTGGAGGTAGGATGTTATGATCCGCCATAATTAGTGCTATTACATTAAACTATGTTAGTCATACGTAGGTATTTGTTTTTATTGAACTAACACTATAATTATTTACAGGTGGTGTAGGTTAATTTAAAAAAATCAATTAAACCCTGCCTAAACCAAACCGTAATAGTTTTTGTATATTTTGGGCGATACGACAAACCTGTGCACACTTTTTCATTTTGTTTTCATTGGATTAAAAATACATTTACACATATTGTTGGTTCATTTTTTTTTTAATTCATTAGGCTCTGCCTAAACCAAAATATAATAGATACCAAATATTATTCTAACTACAAACTATGTAATTTAATATATCATATTAGATATTTTAATGCTATACGAGAATTTCTTGACTATCATCTATTATGGCTTGGTTTCGCAGGATTTAAATGAATTTTAAAAACTTACCAACACCATCTGTAAATAGTAGTATTGTTTCAATGAAAACAAATACGTACGATTGACAAAGTTTAATGTGCACTATTTATGGCGGATTTTAATAGCCTACCTCCACCCTTCGCCACTGATGTCACCATTGTCGATTGTCGGAAATTTAGCAATTTAGCAGTGTTTCTATACACACGTACGAATAAATCTATATGGGTTGAGATAGTGACAGTTTTACATTCTTGTTATTCATACTGGAGGGAAATCGCACGCGATAGATAATCTTCGCGGAGTGAGAACAGTACGTTTTCCTAAAACGCTATGTTTAACAGATCTACCCAAATAGCATTAGGGGTAGGGGTAGTTGGATTTCTCAATTATTAGACAGTATCGATCCACTTGTACCTAGCATATTATTCCATTTCGCGTCATTTTCAGCCTGGTGTTGTGTTTTGAGTGTGCGATGCTCCTTGGGTCACACTATTACGGGATATCCACTCACTGTGCAATATGATAGGGGTTGCCGTTATAAAAGTTTAGCGACGTATCACATATCTGTGTTTGCTTAGTTATCAAATTAGTATAATTGTACGCATACATAGATGGCCTTCTGTTTCATTCGTTTCCTTTACTTTATATAGAATTACTTTCATTATTTGTTTCCTTGCGATTGATGCAATATTTTTATTTCTGCTCCACTCTTTCGCCACTGATGTAGCAGCGTCATTCGTCGGTGTTTTGTAAAAAGGGCGAATCAACCATTTTAGCGAAATCGAGATTTTAATGAAAATACAATATGTACCCACTAGCTTTGTTGTGTAAAAACGGCGAATTTGTATCTCCACAGGAAAGTACTTAAAAACGATAATCGACTAAAATTAAATTAATTAAAATAACGAATAAAAAACGAATGTGACATATTAGGCCTTTTAAAATATTATATAATAATGCCTATTATAATGACAATATTCTTTCTAAGCTTTATTATAAACTTGTTAGATATTTATAATCATCTACAGGTAAAAAACAAATAAATGTCAATAGTTAAAAATCCTCCTCCTTTAAAATAGCATTTTGGTTAATTCGCCCTTTTTACAATACACCGACGAATGATGGTTTCAATTTGATACAGCTGGACATACCAAGCGGATAGAGCTACATTCGTAGTTTGTGGAATAATATTTTTAATTTGAATATCATTAATATATATATATATTCCTTTTTAGCACTACAACAGGCCGTGAGGCCAAATGACAATCACAGACACACGGGTTTTGAGAATATCGCACAAATATATTGTGATCACACCGGAAATTGAAACCAGGTGAAAAGCCAGCGCCGTACGCACTACGGTTACATATAAATTGTACGTAAAACCTTTCACCGTGGCACAGTTCGCCGTGAGCTTTCTTATCAGAAAGAGATGACCGTATACTATACGGTCTCCAATTTTATTAAATTCAATATGAACAATAATCATTTTTTATAGCTGATTTAGGCGAAATTCGTGAATTCAAGAATGAAAACCTAACCTAACCTAAAATCCAGTACATTTATCGGCTATTTTCAAAAATTGTTTGCTGCTGGCGTCCTGTAAAGTGTAAACCGACAAGAACCGTGGTTTTTTTTTTTATTTATATATGAATGTTATGTCATTAGTCATACTCATTACCATACTACCCAAAAGAGGTTGGATGGTCTTTAATATACGCTCATATATTTTCGATATAATATTTCACGGTGAATTGTGATACGGCGAACTGCATACGTACAAGTTTCCGGACACGCTTGATTACAAGGGCTGGATCATCAGATCATTCACATCATGATTCTGTATTCAGCCAACACTTTACACTGTACACTGTACAGCGTACATAATGTTACTTGCCTGCTCTATCCCTGCCTACCCACTCTTGTATTCTGTAATCAAAATTGCTTTCTTTCTTTGACTCCCGTCTTCGATTTTGAATTTGATTTTACACTTGTTTCAAGAGATAGCGGTAAATCTTTCAAAAAAATCTTAATATTTATTGCCGTTCTGAAAGACCATACGTTTTCCCAGGGATTCTCTATTGAATACTCAATAACACTATACAAAGACCGTTAAAGCAAAGTAAGGTAGGGCAGGCCCATTTTACTCCTTTGTCCGTACGACCTGTCCAAAAATAAAACAACCTTCCCAATATTTTCCCGGTTTGATGCTGTGGCGCTTCTCAAACTGAAGAGGATTTTTTTTTTAAATATTGTTTCAGTTCCTACGTATTTATTGATTAACCAATTGGTTATATCATTCAATTAAGCTGGGTCTCGACACTTATTATCCCGTGTAGACGTTTACGATAATTTGATATTTATTTGAGCTATTCATGATAGTTCCTCAGGTTATCCACAAAGCTTAACTTTTGGTTGGTCGCTTTCTACTACTTCTTCGTCGTTATATATTTTGTTATGTCCCTTGTGCGGTAGTGGCATCAACCCTATCCCTACATTTCACAATTCTTCAGCAATGCCAGGTTATCTATTAACCATTGCTACCCGTAATGTTCAGCGGAAATACGTGGCAGCGAACGACACAGGACCGAGAGAGTTGGAGAAAGCTTGGGGAGGCCTTCATCCAGCAGTGGATTGACCCCGGCTGATGATACTTACTTACTTATCGTGTCCGGGATCACACCGCTCCTTTCCAAAACGTTGCAGCGGAGACCGCCCTGTCATTGGCCTTCAACGGGTCCTCCTCGACACACTCAATCCCAATTCGAGGACAAACCAACATATGCTTCGCATCCTGCACCTCCCCACACTCGCATGAGACATCCTCGCCGGTTAAGACACCCCACTTCTTGAGGTTTGTCTTGCACCTTGTGACACCGACTCTTAGTCTGTTCAGTGCCTTCCAGACATCGAAGGGAAGTTCGTGTCCCGGCGAGGGTTCCTCTGTTGGCTCTATCCAAGGATTGCAGAGTCTTTCTTTCCATTTCTGGATACGACTCTCTTCTGGGAGGCAATCCACTTCCGTTGTCCTTTTAAGGAAGCTTTTTCTGGACTTGAGCCTTGAAGTCTCTGCTTGATGTCCATGGAGTGGGTGTCTGGGATCATGCGTCTGCTTCCTTCTTTCGACATTCGCCGCTACTTCTCTTCGTATATCGGGAGGAGCTATGTCTATGATGGGGTATATTTTATCAACGAGGGTCGGTCGCAGGCATCCCGATATGATGCGACCTGTCTCGTTGATTGATACATCCACATGTTTGGCATGCACAGATGCGCTCCATACTGGTGCCGCATATTCTGCGGCTGAAAAGCATAGGCTTAAGGCAGACGTGCGCAGGGTATGTGGTTGCGCTCCCCAAGATGACCCGGTTAGTTTCTTTATAATATTGTTCCTCGCGCACACTTTGAGTTTTGTAGTAATGCAGTGTTGCTTGAACGATGATGATGATGATGATACCCGTAATGTCATAGCGTTTATCTTATATATTAAAAAAAAAATCATGATTCGTAGCTTGGTAGATGGAGTAATTTTATCCGTCAATCCTGGAGTGGCGTGTGTACGAACCTAATTGGGTTTAATTGAATTTTAAAAACAAACCAACACTATCTGCAGTTTGTAATATTTAAATGAAAACAAATACGTATGACTGGCAAAGTTTAGTGTGCACTATTTATGTCGGATCCAGCCTACTTCCACCGATTGTGGTCACTATTATATATAATGCTTATCTCGGATAGGGCGTTGAAGTCACGTGATCATATGACATATTTAGTGATGTTTATACATAATACATACATAATTTTGAAAAACACTTTCTGAGAAAATATATTATAACCAATAGAAAAAATCATTTTGAAAAAAGTAAGCCACCCCGGCCGGGACTCGAATCCTGCATCTCCCGGGTTTACGCCCCATCCGCGCATTATCTCTATGCTACGCAGTGACATACTGATTGCGACAAATTTTAACTATTGGCCACTTTTAATACCTACTCATCAGCGCTCTTCTAAATCAAGCTACTTTGGCAATCGATTTTTTTTATTAAATCAAAGTAGATACCTATTACTTCAATTACTAACCGACGTCGTGGATTTCTCCAATATATTTTCTCAGAAAGTGTTTTGCAAAACTATGTATGTTCAATAATTAGAACGGTACATTCTTAAATCTTGTGAATTATTCGCTGAATAAAAGAAATAGTTAATTTTAAATTTAAACCATTCTTGAGTATTTTTGAATTGTCTCGGTATGGGATTGTTACATAGTTACACAATAGGTATTGTCTATCTATATTTTATACACAGCTGATGCGGGAGTTTGGTGATCACTGCTAATGTGCCTATTCTATAACAAAATTAGTTATCTTTGGTGTTAAAAGAGGAATATAGCACATGCACACAGACTGTTAAGGCCATGCATTAGTTGAGGCACGGTCTAAAAAGATCGTTGCTAGGCGATGCGCGGGTGCAAATGACGCCTGTCAAACGAAATATTATTTGTCATATAAATCCAACATACGTCCATTTTATGTTCTGTTTATTGTTCTATTAGTAACAATAATAATAATAATATATTCATTGACATGTTTTCTTTTTAAAGTAAATGGGTAACGTTTTTAGTCATCTTTACACGATTTTAGAATTAATTGACCCGTCGCCATCACGCAGCAAAGTGACGTGTTTCTGGCTCGACACTCTCTCACTGAATGGCAGCGAGTCCAAAATTTCGTCGCGCCTACAGTTGAAAATTATTTGGCGTTTCACTGATGCGTCAACTTAAGGCATCTTCCTTTCTTAGCACGAACACAATCATTGTACGTGCGCTTATAGTACGTACTTGGCTACTTTTAGCTCGAACAATAATAAAAACACAACCATGCTAGAACTGAGATGGTTGATGAACATTTTATTACCTGTAATTTTACGATATGGGTTACGCAGATATCACGTCTTTGTATTATATTATGTATGTCAAAGTGGACAATATATTAAATTTATGATAATGCAAATAAAACACAATGTCGAGAAAGAACAGACTCTTCTGGCACTGCGGTCACGACGAAATCACTTTGGAACGGTGTTGGTGCCATTTGAGAGTAACGATGCCAACACCTAAATGTGCGGCGCGTACACTGCCAGAAGAACCTGACACCATATTACCTATAATTTTATTTTGTTGTTGGGGTCAATAGGTATTCTTAGTTAAGAGGAGACTGGTCTTGATCGTTTTTAAATTATGTGGAATGATTATAATATTTTACTTTAATTTTACCAAACCTAGCGGAAAAATACGAAACTTGCAATTTGAGCTCTCTCCCCTTGAACGCCATTAAAGTGATAATTGGCTGGTTCACAATAATTACGGATCAAGTCCAATTTCCATAAAATCGATTTTTTTTGTTTCATGTACTATCAAAATATTGTAAGTACCTATATACAGTGAAAACATTCCTGAATTTTACAAAAGGAGTTTTAACTTTAGGTCCAAATATCTCAGGATCCATTTTGATGGACTTGATCTATAATTATTGTGAACCACCCAATTGTTAAGTTTATTTAAATACATTGCCATTAAAAGAAAGGCAAGCAGTTCTGGAAGCTATGGTACTTGACATTTACAGCCGCACGCGTACAGTGTACTGTGATAGTTTCGTCTGTGTTTGTGGGCCGAAAAGAAAAATGGATGCGCGTATATACGGAAAGGTCCGGCCCCATTGAGCGACCTCCCTTCCCTTTCGAATTAAAAATTTACGCCTCGCGCGAATGGCATCATTTGCCCGCGCGATCCGGCACTAAACAAAACACCCGGCTTCCGGCTCGCACAGGTGAGCCGGTGGAGAGGGCGGGCACATCTCTATTGGGTCGTTTTCCAGACATGTGGGTCTATTCTATGCTTATCGACCGCTAAAGTGATAAAGTGAAAAATATTATCAAACTTAGGGTAGGTTTGTATCAAAATATTAGCACTTATTGTAACAATTACACGAAGCCGGTTTTTATTGTTGCAATAAGTGCTATATTTTAACAGCACCTATCTTGCTGCTGTTAAAATATCGCACTTATTGCAACAATAAAAACCGGCTTCGTGTAATTGTTACAATAAGTGCTAATATTTTGATACAAACCTACCCTAAGTTTGATACTATTTATCAATTTAGTGTTCGATAAGTATAGAATAGACCCACTGATTGGATTATTTTTTATTTATTTCGCTGGGATTACACTTTATATGCGAGTTGCTATGTTTTTATTGAATTGTCTGGCGTTCGGGCGGTATAATTTACAACTACTTACCTGTAACTCATTTAAACCATTGATCGAGTATGGTACACTTTTATAGAATTATTTACTACTAAAAAAATACCAGGTGAACGTGCCACCTGTCAACATTCTTCAATTTGGCTTAGTTCTGCACCTGCCAAACTATTGTGAGAGTATTATATCATATTTCTTTTACAACCCGATGAAAATATGTAAACGATTCCTTATGTCTCTAAAGTTTATTGTTTCATCTTAGACCATTCTCCCTGTCTCGCTCTCGCCTACACATTTACACATTATCTCTTCTCTAATGTGTTACAGATAAATCAAGACAAATAGATATTATTATAATATTTTTGTCATTTGACGTTATAGTGGGATAATCCTTAACTCAATATTAATCTGGAAACATTGGTTTTCGCTAAATATGTGCTGTTATAATCAATGCCAACTACGACTGATAAAAAATATGTTGTATAATTGAAAAAATGTCTAGAAACTAAAAAAACATTTTAATATAAGGAAAAAAATGTATAAATTTTTGCAAATATAGGCTATTCAATAGCCATGTAGTATTCAAGATTTTTAGTGAGACGACCAATTAAATCAGCTGCCTGTCATTTCGAATTGCAGATTAATTTCTATCATACATTGTTTCTCATTTAAAAATCCCTTGCAAGCATAAAATTTGCTTATACCTATATCAGCATTATTTATTTATGTTACACAGAACAATTGTCACGAACGTACATAACACGTACAAAACGTCAAAAAGGACCGCCATGTTTCAATGCTGCTTACTAGGGCAAAAAAATATTAATTTGGTTACTAATTCAATGACATAAAAATGAAATCTTTCTGGATTCACGATCAATACAAAATGTTTGTATGAATCGCTCTAGGTATTATAGGTGCATATATCAAAGTCTTTGTGATTTTTTAATCTTTTTATCTACATTTGCAAAGGAATTAATGATTTTTTATGAGGTTTAGTTTGTTTATTCTAGTTTATACGTTGGCGGTTCCGATAATAGAATCCAACTGGCACCCATTTGTATAGTTAAATAATTATACCTACTAAACCCGATGAGCTAATAGTGAGTGTATAGTCATAGTGGGGTGGTTATAATCGACCGTTCTGAATATGGGTTTATAACCCGAAAGGCAGTCAAAGTAGGTAAATGACTCAACCTAAAGTAGAATTAACAAAAATAATAACAAGATAAAAATAACTTTTTATATACCTACTTACCACGTTTTTAAATTTTCTGTTGAATCATATAAACTTTACAATTCTATGAATTAATAATTTAGGACAAATAAGGCAATTGTCAACAAATCATTTTTTTTTGCTATTTTGCAACAAACAAACAAATAAATATAGAATACTGAAATGTAATTTTGATTTCCATGGTAACGCACGTATATATTAATAATTTAGTTGCTTGGACCACCCCCTTAGCAACCAATAATAGTGGAATTGGATTACGGATTTCTTCCGAAATACTTAACTTTTCATACAAAACGAATTAACTGAAAATGAAATCAATTCTACTTAAAGATGGCTAAAAGTATTAAAAGAATCCATTGGCACCGTATTTTCATATACGTATTCTAAAAGTTTCAAATGTCTATCTAGTCGGGAAGTTAGTTAAAAATCGGTTGCAAGATTTGTACTGGATAAACAACCACCGGACAAACAAGAATACGAGCTAAGAAAAACGTGGTAATAACTTAGTTTCAAATTCATTGTGATGTATGAACTTAGACAAAATAAAGGATGATTCGAGCTGGCGTTTCCGTTCCCGCCCTTTTGTCTTATTTTTTACTCTGTTTAATTTTGTTTGGAGGATTCGCGCCCAGCAAAAATGAGCTTGTCTGTCACCTTGACAGCGACGAACGACCTGCGATTCGTTGCCGTCGCGCATTTCCGTCGTGTCTTCGGAACGTTTCGGTGATTTCCGTCCGACTTCGCCTTTGCCGGCGAACCGCCATGCTTGTTTGCGGCTTTCGGATGCGCGCGCACCCTTCTGTTATTGAAATTAATGTCAAAAACATTATACTGCAGAAAATCTACACATCGCCATAAATCACAATAAAAAAATGATATATTTATATATACAACTTCTAGTTGATATCATCTTATCTGTTTGTTTATTTTTTCGACATTTTGATGTTACAAATCATCAGCGTGTTGTCTTTACATGAACGGCGATGACATTGCCATCTATCGGGGTAAAATCGCAATGGAAATTTTTAATGTGGTTTGTGTCTTCGCTAACTTCACAGCTGATCTCTGTTAACTTCCATAGTTATTCTAAAGAGGCCGGTAATGATTTAGCACACAATATCAGATCTGTCAAAAAAATATGTTTTTTTAAATTTTGAATAGTATTTTTAAAGATGAAATATTTTATTTCTTTTTTTGCCATGTTATTGAAAAATTTATATCAAATCAAAAGATTTTTATTATGCCTAATTAAGACCGAGACATCGGTTCCGTGAACACTGAACATTGGATATTGTATACATACAATGTATACAATATTATGTTCTCGACCTAGACTAGGTTTTACAACTGTGTGATGTATTGAAGTGTGTGAAGCAATGGTATTAATTTTATATAAATAATTTTTAATACAGTCGATTGGTTTATTAGTATATAGCTGTTCTGGCTATTAAATTATTATACCATTACCAGTCTACCAGCCTTTTTATAAAATGCAAATCTACCAACAATATCTATAATCAAATAATACTTTGCTTGGACGTGTAGTTTCCTAGTATATAGTTTGGCGTAGCGTCTGTCTCTCATACAGTGGATCACACGAGTTTGATCCCACACTATCAAACATATTATATACTGCTGGTTTTTTGCCTGACTGTTGAACATTCCTTGTAAATAATATTTATCTTCATTAAATCTTTTATTTTGGCACTGTCATCTGTTTGATGCCTGTAAATAATTCAGGACCTCCCGATCATGCATCATTTTATTTTATATCCTAGTAATCAAAATGCCATCCAAACTGAAGCGCGGGTTGTCTAAATAAAGAGTAGTGTTTTTGCTTACAGCCGTACGCCGGGGTCCCGGCAGCCGTCGCCGGCCGACGAGGAGGTCGTGCACCGCAATGGAGGAGTGTCCGTCGGAGTCGGTGTCGGAGGGCAGGGAGGCGGAGTCGGATGTGTCGGTGAAGGCGCCCCGTTCGCGCCCCTCATGCAGCCGCTGCCTCATCACATGCACACTATGCAGCAGCACCAGGTGATTTTTGTGCTCATTTCAACCAATCTTCAATTTTATTTTATTTGTGTCACTTTTGGTGCCTACTACTAATAAATTCCATGATGGCCGAGCGTATTACGCGTAACCTTATACTGTTGTGGATTCCAGGTTCGATTCCTGGTGTTGGCAAATACACATATTGTTTTACAATGTGTGTATTTGCTGACTCCAAAGTCAGAGTATGAATGTAATAGGTCAAGTAAGTGGCTAACATTCATTTATTATAAAAACAAAAATATGTTAATAAAAACCTCCAATTTACAAATATGATCTTGTTAGGATCGGACATGGTAAAAAAAAATTAAACCTAATTTAATTTTTATTTCATCTTAAATTATAATATTAATTTATTAATTGAATACTAAGACACACGATGCTGGAATTTGCTGTAAATGGATGCAAACTGTAATTGATTTATTCCAATTGGATCTATTTGGAATTCAGTCCGTCTTGCGTTGATTTGAAATGCGCTGCGTGTCTTGGCCCGTCATTATGTTTATTTATTATAATATTTCCAATAACGCGCCTTCTTGGTATTAATTTCAGCCACATCCGAGTATGTTGGGCCACCCCGGGCAGATGGGGGGAGGTCCTCACATTCAAAGTCTTCACTCGCAACATCCCCAGCACCAACAGCATCATGCGCAGATGCATCCTGGTTAGTATTACTATCTTACTTCATTATGTCATGTGGGTATACATTCAAAATGCACCGGACAGATCTCCAATACTTTCTACATCGACTACTTTTGGAAAAGAGACAACCGATCAAGACACTTAGTTATCACCAGTGGCAATAAATAATAAATGGACTATACGTCATATTACGTCGATAATATATAACGATATACGTCGACAACCATGGTGGCCGCGTGGCTTAAGCGTTGGACTATCATGCCGTGGGTCCCAGGTTCGAATCCTGGGTCTGGCAAGTACACATATTGTTTTTCAATTTGTGTGCGAGTCAGGGTATGGACCTAATAGGTTGAGCAAGTGGCTGACATCCATTTCTCGTAAAAAACAAATATCTGTTAATACAAACCTCTACTCTGTGGAGGCCCATATGATCCTATTAGGATCGGACATGGTTTAAAAAAAATAAAATAAAAAGCATTTTTCAGTAACGTCAAATTTAAATTTTAAACTGATGTTTTTAAAGCCAGAGCATGGTTCCGACTGCTGTGTCTAGTAGTAAAGGACTCTCGTGGCCAACTGGTGATTCAGAGAAAAGGAGAGGAGACAGTAGAGAGCAGTGTTGGTTTACTTGTTGTCAAGTCTAAGCGGAGAGTATAAAATTTTATAGAAGTGTTGTGCACTATCAAATAAAATACCAAAACCTGTGATGAACAACGGAGTTCCACCGATTCTATTTTAAAGCAAGTTTGATGAAATCTTAACACCAAATTCTTAGAACTCAGACGGGTGGTTTCCTCATTATGCAGGATATAAATAAATGACACTCGCCACAACAGATGTCTTCTGCCAAAAATGAACATTTTTGTTATTGATCTTCACCAATTAATTCATCGTGGTCGGTTTCTAAATATAAATAATATATTATAATTTCGATCAACTTTACAAAATAATTAAAAGAATTGTAACTTGACTGCGTGTGGTTTTGTAATGTACGTTCAGCGTATCACAAGCCTTCCTTTATCAGCGTCAAGCAAAAGTAATCTCTAATCTATAATACTCCCCCTGCCATGAAAGTTATTTTATCATTAGATCATGTCTGATTTGTATTTAGGTTGATGGTTAATACATTTTATTATATTTATTCCAGGAATGCCTATCAATGAGTCGATGAACCAGCACCTGGAGCTGGTTCTTCAGATGGAGCAGCATCCTCAATTCGATAACTCGAATTTTGCACCCTCACAGCAGGTAAATAATCATAAAGCATTTTTTGTTGATGCCGTTTCTAACACAGGAGCGCTTAATGACAGGTGTATAAAACATTGTTGTGACACCACTTCATATTGATGTTTAGCTAATGGGTAAAATAAAGCAATGTGGATGTTGGGTGCTTACTTTCCAGGCACTAACCTTCGATATTGATATGTCTGGCACGCTGCAGCTTGTTCCGTGTTCACACACTTGCACAACTAGAATTATCACGGTTCGGTTTATCACTCTCACCGTTACATTGTACTTGTTTGTGATGAAGATGGTACTGAGTTTATGATAAACGTGACGTTCGCTCCAATCATCGATGCAGTGGCTACGAGGGTCGAAAGATAACTGATGAATACGTCAATGTAGTGTGCACAGCGATTGACGCTCAACGTCTTGATGTTATACAGGTTGGACAGTGACTAATTGTCTTTTACCTAATTATTAACATACATGGTATTACAGTGCCTAAATGGTGGTAATATTATTATGATACCTAGATGGAGAATATTGGATCGGATTAGGATTATAATTCGCCCAAACAAGAATGAAAACCTCTATTAGAAGAATATTTGAAATTTTCTATGAATAAGATAAAAAGTTATTGTGGAAGTATATTATTATTATGTTTATAATATAATATGCAAATACATTGGCTTCTGGCCAATGTGCTTTACCAATTTAGCCACCTGTACTCTACCCAATTACTCTGAATTTAACGAATAGTTGTGTTACTGAAGGTTTTCATAAAATTTAATTCATTAGCTAAGTTTCCGATTAATGTATTTTGAATAAAGATTGTGACAGTTTGAAAACTTTATAAAAAAAGTTTATAATATAATTTACTTGCTATTATTTTTGACTGACGTAATTTATCATTTTCTTAAGTACCTCATCCCAATAATTGCGTGTAATTGAAGTTTTACTGTGCGTTATGTTCATTGTTCGTGGTAATTTAAACCGTAATATGCGTAAACGAATCAAATCTATGTTGCGACCGGCATTTAATCGTGTCTGAAATTAATTAAAATCTAATATTCATGGAGTGAACAAATTATAAATTAATTAGTGCGCTTCGAAAGCATTAATTATTGTTTTAATACCTATTGAAAACCAAAGCATATGCATTGACAATATACTTATTTCTTGCTCTGAAGCAGTAATAAACTAGAAAATAGGACAATTTTATCTAAACTTGTTGCGGTAATGATATGAGAAAACGTGTGAATGAATATTTTGTCTTGTCTCCAGGGTTACGCTGGACCTCAGGGGGGCAACGCGGGCTCCCAGTCCCTGGTGAACGGGGGCGGAGTCGGAGTGGGCGTGGGGCTAGGAGTACTCCCTCAGCAGAACCAGCAGCTGCCCGACCAGCAACAACAACAGCAGCAGCAGCATCACAACTTCGATGTTCAGGTCAGTTCTTCATCCATAATTTCATTCATAGTATCTTTACTTCTTAATACACTTTTGAGAGAAGCAGACGCATAAAAATATGTCCTTGAATTTCACAGGGTTTGGAATCTGTTGATAACACATTTAAAGTGATCGCGGTTTTCTGTATCTCGACTGCTTAATTTGCAAACTGGCTAACTCCATTTGGGCAAATTATTCAGGAAAGAGAAATTTTGAAGAAACCTTCGAGCTATTCCAAAAAATTTTTTACAAATAAGTTGCACTATGAATTAATACACTATTTTACCTTACCTTTTATATATAAAGAAAATTTATATAAAGAGCGGAATTGTTTCATTTACGATATTGGAAATTTGGCACCTGCAGTTGGCTGTTTTGTGTGATGAACGTTAATGCATTAATTTAGAAATTTGAAATTTTCTGTGAGTATAGAAAATATGCTTTATATCAAAAGGCTATCAAAATCTCATATTTGGTAAAATTTGCAGTTATCTGGATTGCAGATTAAGCAGTGGATATGCATCTGCAACGCTTGGCAGTATAGTTATCGTTATAAAACCTAGAGCAGTGGTTCCCAAAGTTGACTGGGCTCCGACCCATCTAACAAAATATTCCAATCTTGTGACCCACCTCTTAGCTGTCTTAGAGAAAAGAGGGCATAAATATAATTGGTAATGCTCAGATTCCCTAGTGGCGAGCCGTGGAACTACTTAATGCTGTCTTATTTGTTCTAATTGAAATTTAAAAAAATATTTTTTATAAGTGTTACCAATATGAATGAAAGACTTGAAATAAGAAACACAACTTAAATAAAAAAAAAATATTACTTAAATACCTACACCTGCAAGGTTTTTTTGCAAAGTTATTTCAATGGGAAGGATGTATTTGTTTCTTATTTTTCTTCATTACAGTTTAAGCATCAACTTCAACTTTAGTTACTTCACCTCACATAGATATGAGATAGTAAAAAGGAGGAGGACTTTCATAGCTTCATCGAACAGGCAAGGATAATTATCAGCAACTGAGAGCCAGAATTTCGTTAACTGTTTACGATTGAAACTATTTTTCAGTGACGTATCTTCTGATAAATCAATGAGTTCTTCACTTGCTTTTGTTGATATACTAGTTGGTAAGTCGTCTTGAAATGGGTTACAGATCCAACGCAACGAATCAAACTTTTTCATCTCTTCCCCAAAATAGTCGTCAAAGTTATTTATTAACAGTGATAAATGACTGGAAATTTCAGACAGTACGTTCATCTTAGGCTACACTTGGTTTTCAATAATAAAAGTTTCAAGTGTTTCAAAACAATCATACTTGCCATTCTCAATACAACTTTTTCATGAACGCTCGAATTTTATCCTGAACTGCAAAAATGTCTGATCCGTTTGATCCTTGCAAATACAAATTAAGTTCGTTTAATTTCAAAAAAATATCCGCCAAATAAGTGAGCTTGAGAATGAATTCTTCATCCAGTAGATGTTTATGTACTGAATGAAATATCAAATTTATCACTTCCTATTTTTTTTAATTCGTGTATACAGTGGCGAGGGCCCACTCAATATTCGCTCGCGACCCACTGGTGGGTCGCGACCCATAGTTTGGGAAACCATGACCTAGAGAATAGGTCAATTTTAAGGGGTCGGACTAGTTCTTATCGTGCCATCTCGTATTGGAGGTGAGCAACCATCGGGGCGATCTTTATTCTATCATTTGCTACCCGGAGCTGTTCAGTGGAGCTGCACTCGTACCAATCACGGACATTTTTAAGCCACAAAACGCGGTGTTATCCTCTGCTATATTTACCGCTGATCTGTCCTTCGATAATGCGTTAGGGAATACTGTTTTTTTGTCCTCTCAATGGTACTGTAGTTTTCTGGTTTTGAAACTATGCAGAACTTGTCAGTCCTTTCCTCTTCCAATTGGGAACGTCAATATCTGTCACCCGTCAATCTGAAGAATTTTGGGAATGCGTTTATATAGCCACATTTCGAAAGATTTAACTCTACGTGACATTTCTTGGTTTAGTGTCCATATCGTCGGTGTTTTGTAAAAAGGGTGAATTAACCAAAATGCTATTTTACAGGAGGAGGATTTTTAACTATTGACATTTATTTGTTTATGACCTGTGGATGATTATAAATATCTAACAAATTTATAATAAAGCTTCGAAAGAATACATAATATTTTAAAAAATTATATAATATTTTAAAAGGCCTAATATGTCACATTCGCTTTTTATTCATAATTTTAATTAATCTAATTTAAGTCGACTATCGTTTTTAAGTACTTTCCTGTGGAGATACAAATTCGCCGTTTTTACACAACAAAGCTAGTGGGGTACATATTGTATTTTCATTAAAATCTCGATTTCGCCAAAATGGTTGATTCGCCCTTTTTACAAAACACGGACGATATTATCATGCCATAGAAAATCATTCATAGACATCACATCTTTAGGGTCTCAATTACTAATACTGCGTTCTCATGTGACGATTTTTATTGCACAGGTGTGATACCACACTGCAAATAATTAGAATGCGATAGAAGAGAAAGACTAACATTTTAAATCGGTTTTCATAATACAGATTCTAAAGATTGCAAACTGTAAATACAGGGAGTAGTATAATCTTTTTCACCTCACCTGTAAATCTTGCTACAATGTAACCATTTGCTGTAGTATTATTCTTTTTCACATTCACTTCCCTAATTCGGTGTGAGCAAGGAAAATTGTGATAAGGTTTTAAAAACCATAATACATACATTAATGAGAAATAGGATGAGTCAAGTGACGCATTTAAATTAGTAAATTGCAGATAATAGATATTATTGTAGTTTTCATACAAAGTAGTGATATGATTTGGCTCGCCTTTTTCCTTTATTACACAGGAATTTATCTATAAGTATAGAAAAATTTCTTTCAAAATATGATTATTAGTATTTATTATGACATTCTGTATTGGTTTATAATGATAATTGAAATTAAATCTGTCTTATTGAAGGAGGTTTTTCAATTATAATTATGTCGCTATTAGGATCATCAGTCTGGTGATTTTAATATTTAATTTCGTAATGGAATAAGATGTAACATACATTGACATCAGAATTATCGGTTCTAATTGGCAATTACCATTATGCTAATTGCATATCTCCAGGTCTCCATGTGCCTCCCTTGGGAATCCTTATTGAAATGTGTCATTGACGGGCATACAGTCCCTAGGGTTTTTCATGCATTTCACTCTGAATATCGAGCCAATATGCTTTGGTCAGCCGCATTACTGTTGATTGATTAATTGCGC
Source organism: Rhyacophila brunnea (assembly GCF_057557595.1). NCBI lineage: Eukaryota > Metazoa > Arthropoda > Insecta > Trichoptera > Rhyacophilidae > Rhyacophila > Rhyacophila brunnea. The sequence goes on along the minus strand of NW_028232904.1, from coordinate 6,764,435 downwards.
TTTGTACTTGATTTGTATTCATTATCAGTAATCTAGATAAGTAATAAATATTTTTTTACTATTACCCTCCCGAACACTTCTTAAAGAAGATGTCTATTGACGTTGATGATATCATAGCTAGGAGAGTAGAAATGAGGGACGAACAATTACAAGATAATATTATGCAAATGCAAAATGAACATGTAGATTTGGCCAATTTCCATATCTTCATCATCTGTATTCGTCCTGTCTTCCTCCAATAACTCTTCAGTGGTTCCTTTCTTGTTTGGAGTAGCCACCCCAAGGTATACTGCAGTCATTGGTAATTCCATCTAGCCATCAAATTTTTGGCCTGTCTCTACTGAGTACTATTGGATTGCTTCGTCTATATTATATCCTTTCTGCTTCATTAAGGCTATACCTCAGTTGTGGCATGGTCTAAAAAGATCGTGGCTAGGCGATGCGCGGATAGCGGGTCGCGGGTGCAAATGAAGCATGCCGAACGAAATATAATTTGTCATATAAATCCAACATGCGTCCATTTAATGTTCTGTTTGTTGTTCTATTAGTAACAATAATAATATATTCATTGACATGTTTTCTTTTTCAAGTAAATGGGTAACGTTTTTAGTCATCTTTACACGATTTAAGAATTAATACCCCCGTCGCCATCTCGAAACAAATTGACGTGTTCCCAGCTCGATGTTCTCTCTCCGAATCCCAGCGAGTCCAAAATTTCGTCGCGCCTATAGTTGAAAATTATTTGCCGTTTCACTGATGTATCCTCTAAACGATTAATATGGTACACACCATCTAGACATCGTTTTCCCAACCTTAATCGAACTACGCTGGAATGTTGACACAGATGATCTCATGTAGTGAATTATTACCGCTTCTGATTTCCCCAATAACACGTACAGAATTTTTCTTTTTAAACGGATTTCCAGATTTAATGTTGCAACTTATTGAGGAGTAGGCACATGCAGGCTTTATAAGTGGTTTAAGTTTGGTGGGATAGTGGGCAGGTCTCCAAATGTCTTAAAAGATCGAAGTAGCAATTGTTCGCTGACATGACTAGTTAATTTCGTCCCCTTAGGGTCAAAAAAAATGTATAAATTTTCAGCGATACTTATGTATGGTAATGTGTGTAAAATAACACATTATGAATGTGATGAAGAGACATGATTCAAAGATAGTTGAATACGTCAGTTGAATCTAAATTTACTTGTGTTTGAGCTCTCCTGTAAAGTAGAGTACATTTCTTTGACCCTATGTGGCCAATTTACTCCGATATCATTATAATTTTAATTTCATGGAAACTCTATTAAACAATTTGCTTTTTACTAGGCGGCGTGTTATTTAGAATATATCGCTAGTATTATTTATTCTAATGCATTTAAGTTTTGTACTATTCTATTTGAGTCGTTTTTTGCGACCCGGGTTTCGTCTTTCGGCATCTATAGGCGTTGAAAGCCGGCGCCGAAAGGCGAAACCCGGGTCGCGAAAAATTGCTGAAATGTAGTAATACATAACTTAAATCCATTAGAATTTAAATTCAAATTCCATCAAGTATCATCGGTCGATAGTATTAATATAATAATATTATTTATGTTATGGTTTACGGTGGACCGAGTATGTTTTGCCGCATCGAAAGAAGTTACCTGAGTGTGTGTAGGTGATTAAAGTATTACATTATACGTTGTAGGTAATAGTAAAGCTAGGAAAGGATTGATGTTGTGAAGTGCGATGGCATGATGAGACAGTGTGCATAGTACAGGATAAATTCAATGACTAGAAAATATTGTAAAGATAAATAATTATTAGTCTCTCATAGGACTTCGAAAAATTTGGACTGGTATCTCAGATGGAGACAATAAAGTGTATTTATTTATAGGTACTCAAATCATTCTACAGTGGCACCATGGGCGATTCGTAGAAGTATTTGCATTATTCGCTACAATGCCTATTTCTATGCTACCAAACAAAACTCTTAAGTATAATCTACGAATGGCCTTGGCTGTACCTCTGGTGCCACTGTAGAATGATTCCAGTCTACCTCTGAATACATTTTTGAAAGCATACCAACTAGTGAGCATGAGAAGGGATTGAACTTATTTCATTACCATAATCCACTGTGTTATGGAAGCTAGATCACAAGCACCTATGGGTGCAAATCCCGGGTCAATTTCTCATTTTATTTTTTAATAACACCTACTGTGCGGCTTCTATATATTGACATATACGTCTTGGCGCTGTATGTGATTACAGTATTACGCCACGCACTTTTTGCCTGCTGCCGGGGTATTACAACAGTTTTAGTTCCAGAGACGACCGCGGTGACGTGTATGCCTCGATATTGAAGACGCAGTCTAATATGTTTAGCTGTTGGCTCATACAATATGTCTGTTTAGATCAGTGCTCCGCAATCTTATCCCACCCACGGCACACCAAAGGTCTTCCCAGAATTCCGCGGCACACCACACGTAAAACAATTTATACACCAAAACATGGACCCCACATCCTGAGATCTTTGGCGAGACCCCCTACCTATCGCTAAGCTTAAAGACAGAGTGATACTCTAAAATAGCGTTTTTCAAATAGTGTTCGAGGTAAAATTAATGGTGTTGATTTTATGTTTACCGATTTTTCGTATGGTTATATTATATTAATATAATTAGAGTTAGTTGTCGGGTTAGGAATAATTATTTGTCGAGTATTTGACACAATAATAATAATAATTGTATCCTACAATCTGATGTTTTAAAATATTAATATAAACGCAGTAAAATAGCGCCGCAGGCGACTTTTTTTGACTCTACAATGGGAACTGAACTGCGATAGCCTTGTCTGTAATCTGAGGATATTTTTTATTAACCGACATCCAGAAAACAGTCAATGGAATATCGGCGAAGTTCAGTTCTAGCGTACCGTCATTTATAAATTCAACAAATTCTTCTCGAATTTATAGGAAAAGCGCTTCTATAGAATTTTGGGCATTGGTTGCAAAAGGGTTTCGTCTCCAGTCGCATTGATTGTATGAAAGTACTGATGGAATTTATTTTGCTGCAAAGTTAAATGTTTTTCAGACGGATCCAAAATTGATTGCTTGTTTTCAATGGTGGTCTGGTAGTTCCTATGGACCATTTGTAGAGATCCTTGTCTTAACTTCTTCTGCTGAAGTTCGAGTTTATTTTTGAATTCTTTTAATTTATCAGAGAACGTCAAGATATTTTCATTCTGACCTTGCATTGTTTTATTAAGTTGATGCAGGTGCTCAAATATATTACTAGCCATGTATGCAAATTTGGCTATTGCATCGCGGCACACCTAGCATCGTCTCGCGGCACACCGGTTGCGGAGCACTGGTTTAGATAAATCATTATAGTGTTTCATATTCTCTTTTGCATGAGGCAGTAAATCACGTTCCATTCAATTAGCTTCTTAAAAATATTGTTATTTTTTAATTACAAAAAATGGGAGAGAGTGTGCATATTATGTTTAGTTTCCCAAATATTTTCCATTAACTTGTCATAGCACCTCTTTTCGACATTCACTCACGGATCATGTGCTTCTTGTCCTTATTGCCCACCTGTCTTTCGTCGAACCTGTGGAAAAATTTTGGCCGCTAGTAGCGCATTACAGTAATACCTATTCAGAACAGGTGTATTAAATGTAATTATTGCATTTTTTTCTAAAGTTTTCAATGGTGGAGACATGATCTTATTTTTTAAATTCTGAAACATTTCATATATAGCAGTATGATCTGTTGGCAGTTTGTTTGTAGCTAACTTTGATTGGATACCTGATCTTTTTAATATACTTAATTATTTTTACATAAGATTTAAGAATTTAACATTTGTTATTGAACATACTCTTCTACATAAGACAGTCTTCTTCACAGCTTGGTTCAATCCCCTTCGGTACTCAGTCGCACACAGGATTTGTGTTAGTGAAATAGTTGTGGCAGTCTTGATTTGGTCCTTGTCGTCTACTACCTTAGATCTGACTAAATACCACGAATTTTTCCAGATTGTCACTTCCCTTCGCTCACTTCCCAATCGGTATTTCTTGATTCTGGAGTTTGTTGATTATAGAATCTTTTAGCATCTGTCTTGAGCACTATATTTTAAAAGTGTCTAGCCTCTGAGACATATACGTTTAAAAATTGGGAAGACAGGAGATATTATTAGACACATTTTAGTCATTTTGTTAATATTTTTTGTTTTTGGAAATTTTTTACACTATCGATATAGCATTTTTTGCTCATCAGTGAGATATTCAGTGAACATCTCTGTCTTTCAGCAATTGATTGGTTGTAACCATCAGTTACATCTTATAAGATTGAGGAGATGTCGTCCACGGATAAACACGCAGCGACATAAATATTTCAAAATGCCCTATCATATTATGTAACGAGAACTAATTTTATATTATCATAATATAATAAATAAATCCAGTGACATTGCACGTAAATCAGTTTGACAACTCTGACTTAGATGGTATCATGGTATACTCGGCTCCTCCCGCGTCTTTGGATATGATCCAAAGAAAACATGAAGCAGTCAAGGTGAATAAACTGACTGCCGGACGGCTGTGTGGGAATGAAGTCTTCATCTGCCGCGACGACAGTTACTGCACACTGAAAGATGAATTTGACATTTTGATGAGATTATAATCTGGAAATTAAACACACTGATTGAGACGTTTTCATATATTTTTATGAATTTCTGTCAGCCAGTGCGCAGATTATTTATTGCTTATTTTTAAACGACCTCTTTTATTATCCGTCTACCCATTGCTTTTTTGTCATTTTTGGCAGATGTCAGCATTGTTGACTTACAGAGTGCGCAGACACATGACCCTGCTGTTGCCGTGCACCGACGCAGGTCTAACTTAATTCTGAATGCATCAGATTAAAATCTCCAATTGGATAAAAAAAATACTAAAGATTCTAATCGGACGCACGTGCCATGTGTCTGCACCCTAATGTACACGCATATTTGAAGAATAAAAAAGTTCTTGTAAACGACCCCGCTCATAGTCATCTATCTGACTTCAATATTTCGCAAACAGATGAAATAGATAAATGAATATTATTCAAATAAGGATGCATATTGCAAATAAACATTGTCTTTACAACATTGTTGCCCTATTCTGCTAACGTGTCTGCTTAAATATTGCCATAAACATTGGTTATTGTAGGTATGTGGTTGGACAATGAATTAGGACCCTTATGTCTTTGACTTCTTCTGTAGGCAGGTACTTGTACTAAAAAAAAATATTTTTTTTCAACCATGTCCGATCCTAACAGGATCATATGGGCCTCCACAGAGTAGCGGTTTGTATTAACAGATTTTGTTTATTATGAGAAATGGATGTCAGCCACTTGCTCAACCTATTAAACCTGGGACCCACGGCGTTATAGTCCAACGCTTAAGCCGCGCGGCCACCGTGGGTGTCAAAAAAATTAACCATTAATATTATGTATCATTCTCAGTTTTGATTACAGGATATGATTCTAGAAAGGAGATACGATATTTTTACTGGGAATTACTTGGAATTTATTGTTTATATTTTATTTTTTTATCGTGGGAGTCTCAAAATCAGTCAGTGCTTAAGGCCTAGCAAGTCCCTAAACCCGTCACTGGACACACTCTTATCTCCGCATGATAATCAGTATGTGAGGACCGGCGTATTTCCTGGATAGCAATTTGTACATGGCCCACCATAATATACATAGTCAGACCGTGACACGAACCTGTAAACTTGTAAACTGTTGAAATACGCAATCGATTGCATTCGAAGATGATCACTAACTATATATATATATATCATCATAAATTGTCAGGTGTACGAATTTAGAACTAAGCTCATCACACTATAAAAAGTATTGAATGATAATATGTCGATTGTAAGCATGTGGCTCTCTCACTCAGCAGACAACTGTTGGATTTATAGCATTATTATCGTATTTCGCAATTCAGTGCCACGGCCTGGATATAGTCGGCCTTGAATTTGTATTACCTACGATCGTTTTAAAATTGTAAATCCACATCTGGATAAATAATAATACAATAAACAATATATTATATACTATGTATATCAGGCCAAGAAGCCCAATGACAGTAGTGTATTTAGTAATAGAAGTGAAACAGCCAGGTTTTGAGAAAAATCACAAATATATTGTGACCTCATCGGGAATCGAACCCGGAGCTCCCGGATATAAAGCCAGCGCATTACGCACTGCACCACGAGAGCTCTTAGTCTCCATACATGATTTTTTGATCTTCTGGTCGTCAAATCGGTTGTGGATGTACTTTCCGCCCTGGGTGATAAAATAAATTTGTAATGTAATGCTCAGCAATTCTAGTTTTTATTAATTGTAATAACTCAATACGTCTGTTTCAAACAAACTCAATGGCCCGAACACGACTGTTTGGACTTTACCTGTGTTCAAACATTTAATATTTTATTGCCTCTCCTAGTTTATTTTAATTTTGTTAACTTATTAACTTTCTGTGAATGGTTGAATGAATAGCTGGGGGATTCGAAATTAACTTTTGCTCCCCGAGTAACCTACTCGGGGTAGTACAGCCTCACTATAGAAATTTTAAACTACCTACCGACTGGCAACTTTGAACATTAAAATCTGCTGAGAACTATAAATCCAGTTTCATTAACATTATTATTTCATATTAATTAACAAAGTTTAGGCCAATTTTCGTAAAGTTTTTAATATTAACTACCGTTTGAACTTGTACTGAAATCATTTTTCCGATTGGATTCATTCGAATTGTTTCGAAAATCCTTACGATATACTTAGATTATTTATTATTGTACGTTTATACCTACTTATTCGTTTTACATGCTTCCTAATTTTTCATCGTGAGAGTTTATTACCCAATTGCGGCATCGATATTCTAATGTTAATACCCCGTATCTGATGACATGACGAAAATGATGATGGAATGAACAAAAATACTGCTGATCGACTGCGAAATTTGGAGTTATGTATTTAAAAAAATAAATGATATAACCATTTTAGTAATTTCCCATATCTGAACATTGCAGGAATAAAAACTGCAATAGCCCGTATCTTGCCGCTAAGCTGTCAAGCGTGTTGCATGACGTGTGTTGAATTCAGCTTCAAAATTTCACTTTCGAATTATTTAAAAGGTAAAACAGTAAGTAATACAACAAATTTGGGTGTTTATCTTTATTTATCTAGGTATATATATCAAATTTTATTGGATATTATCATTATATTAGGCGTTATGTTCTTTGCTTTACCACTTTTTACATTACACTTAGATCTTGTACAAAAATCGTAATATTATCAAGTAATTGAAAAGAAAAGTGACCCGAGTCTACGCTCTCCCGTGCAGAGATTCGTCCTATTGTAATGTATTGTTCTCTCTGCACGGGAATGCGTACACATTTTGTTTAATTATTTTATATACTTCTTTTACTACTACTTCACTTTTTACATTACGGGTTATTGGCATGCTATGTAGACCCCGCGATGGCCGCGCGGCTTAAGCGTCGGCCTATGGCGTCGTGGGTCCCTGGTTCGAATCCTGGGTCTGACAAGTACACATATTGTTTTTCAATTTGTTTACGACTCAGAGTAGGTATGGACCTAATAGGTTGAGCAAAGTGGCTGACATCCATTTCTCGTAAAAACAAAAATCTGTTAATACAAACCTCCACTCTGTGGAGGCCCATATGATCCTATTAGGGTCGAACATGGTCGAAAGGAGACGAATGTAGTTACAACATGCGTGAACTATTAATAGGCAGATACGGGATTTTAAATATCTAGTTTTTTTTAGCTTCCTGCACAACTTGTAAAAAGTCACTTATGGGATAAGTATTAACATAAGGCCACCGACATATTAATTATTCGCATTTTAGAATTCTTTGGATATTATTCTTTTTCTGGTGTCGTCTTCTGTCGAAGCCTTCAGCTCTATCTTCAGATGTATCAGATCACCAATGTCTTGGACATTTTGGCCACCTACGGAGGTCGCGTAGTCTTGAAAATCTCCTTAAACCTACGCTTCTGCTGCCCTCACCATCACCTGCATTATGAATCGGCTACGTCATACTTCTCATTGCGGAAAATATTGCCGATGTTCGGAAACTTGTACGTATGCAGTTCGCCGTATCACACTTCCACCGTGAAATATTGTATCGGAAATATATGGCCGTATAGTATATTAAAGACCGTCCAACCTCTTTGGGTCGTATAGTACTGGCATACAATTTATGTCTAAATAAAACACGGTTCTTGTCGGTTTACATTTTGCAGGAAGCCAGCAGCAAACAAATTTTGAAAATAGACGATCCACTGGATTATTTGTTAGCTTTTCATTCATGAATTTATGAATTTTGCCAAAATCAGCTATGAAAATTTAGTTAATGGTTCATATTGAATCTAATACAATTGGAGACCGTATAGTATACCGATATATCTTAAACCGATAAGAAAGCTCACAGCGAACTATGCCACGGTGAAATGTTTTACGTACAATTTACACGTAACCCTTAGCAGTAGCCTATAATTGGAAATGTGACTAGCCCAGGATAATTTAATGGTACGCCGATACAGCCACATATTGTCCGTTGGTTTAACCTCCAGGCTTCGACTCCTTATGATGTAGCATTGTAGCTAGCACCTGATAACATTCCATTGATTGTATAAGAGCTTCTTGCCATATCAATACCATTCTTAATCTCATAGTGATTGAGCTAATTTCCTGCAATACTCCATCCAAACAATCCGAAATCATGCCCAATCATGTCTTCTGGGAACATTCAATTTTAGTGCCAAATCGATCGCCGCAAGGCTCACAACTATAAACATACCACATAGGCGTGCAGTTCGGTAGTTTTGACAGAAAATATGACGTAGTTGAAGCGACGGCGAGTAGAAAGTGAGAGAGTGAGAAAATAGACTTCATGTAAAATAATAACGGTAACTATAATAAAATTTATAGATACTAAGTAATTCGTGCGCAGTAGAAGAAATCGCAATCTGCGAAATGTCAAGGTTAAGTTGTTCACTATATTAATAGTTTCAGAATATAATTACCTAAGTATAAAGGTGACCTAACTAAACACGATAAAAATACAAATGTGCCAGTGAGTGACTCGGGAGTCCAAGAGTCATATCATCAAGAGGTTAGTGCCTGGAATCCACCTCTCTATCTACCCTACTCCATTCAAACTGGACCTTATTCAAATACAGTCCACTCAAAAATATCACCACATGGAATGGGCTCCAGTCTTCCCGTAGGTAGAAGGTACCATTCAATTCTATTCCTAAACAATCATTTAAGATTTCTCACGGAACACTTTGAGAATCACTGCGAGTCTAATGTTATTTTAAACCCTTAGTTAGTTCGATTTATTTCCATTATTACCCAGTTAAGCTTCATTACTCCGATATTGCTAATATAAATATTTCGGGGTTAATTAAACATTTCTGTTTTTGACATCTCGGCTTATTTATTTTATTGCGATTAGGGATCGCTGAATTTTTGGATTCGGCTGTTAACTCCGCCGTTGATCTTATGGGCCCCCACCTTTTAACTGCGCCCCCCCCCCCCTCGAATCTCGCAATAATCTCCAATTACACTCATTTATCATAAGGTAATAGGGCTCTCGGACCATTTTATCTGCTCAATAATGTTAAATATGTACCGAATCGAAAGCAGGGCGATTCAATCGTGGAGTGTTAAGTTTGATGCTTCGTTTGGCTGTTTATTTGTAGTGACTGTGGCCGATTTGGTAAAGCGACCATTTATGGAGTGTTGGATCCAGTGCATGGACCAAGACTGACTGTTTTCAGACCAGACCGGTTCGAGTGCGATGCAAGGATGTGGCAAATTGCATCAAAACTCTAAACTTTTTTTGCAGTTTCAGAATATTCTTCTCCAACGGAAATCCAGAACATGTCCGGAGATAACTCAATATGATTTCTTTTCAACGAATAATTCACAAGATTTTGAGATTGTAACATTTCATATGTTGAACATACATAACCTGAAAACACCCACTAGAAAAAATCGATGCTCGACGGGATTTGAACCCGTATCACCACTGGTATCGTGCCACTGTGCATCAACCAATTATGCTACGAGCCTCATATCTAATTGCGATAATTTAAACTAGTACATGAAATGCTTATCAAATAGCGTTATTATTGATTATCGGTTTCTGTGTATTAAATCAAGGAATATTATTTACCTTAATTACTAACCGACGCCCGGTTCTCACCACATATATATCTGAGGTGTTTTCAAGTTATGCATGATGGAATATATTTGATTTTAAGATAGCGATCAGTTGAAATATAAGCTAACCCATTTTCTTCGGATATTGTAAAATCTAAATCAGTTGGAGTCGTATCTGTATCTAGTCAAGTCTCCACCACGAGACTCCCTATCATCATTAGCCTGTTTCAATATACTGCTTTATGAAAGCTCTTGAAGACTGGAACAATTTTATTTCACGCAATCCACCCTCATTACTAACTAACGTTGTCTAGTGATGACCACTAACTAATTCAAGTTTTCAACTTCAACGTTTACTAATGAATATTTTTTAACAATAAGTCATTTATTTAACCCTGCATATGTGAAAAGGTAAATGTGATTCAAGCTGCATTCGGTACGTTCGAAATCCCTGCCTCATCTCATATTAATACTAACCCCTTCGAGACGGTTCGCGCGTTGCCCCCTTTTCAAAAACCCCGAGCCCGGCACACCTGGGATTAACCGAACTCGGCTTATAATGAAGAGGGTTCGCGGTGCTTGGCTTCTCTTAAAAAAGGTTCCGATATCTGATTTCTGGCGGCTTAGCGGCTTAGCCGGCCTCAAATAAATTAACCGGCGAGTCTCCGCGCATTAATAAACGGCCGTGGCGGGATTTCCCCGGATCAACGCCGCCTTTTTAAATTGTCTCTGTTTATATTTAGTGTTTCGGCCGCCGTGGTGGCCGTCTATGTTTGCATACCGACGAGTTACGCTCCTTTCACATTATACGGTTTTGGCCGTACGGTCAAAATCCGAATCGGCAACAAGTTCACGCTCTCTTCTCACTATACGGCTTATGCACGGGTTTTCCGTCACTTTGTGGTGCTGTTTGGTTATAATGAGTCAACTGATCGTACGATTTAAAACCGTCTAATATGAAAGCATGTATTTGCTGAGTCATCGGTAACCGTCCGGGCGCCGTGCAATGTGGTGACAATGGACGGCTGCTTTACGGCGCCGTTTCGTTTTTCAACCGTCGCCGTGTAATGTGAAAAGGGCCATGCTCTTCTACACGCCACTAAAAGAATGTCGCCGTTCGATTTTAGTCTCTTAGTTTAGCTCTTAGTTTACACTTGGAAAATTACACATTTTCTTTTGGTTAAGTTTTAAATTAAACGTTTCATTTCTTTTCCCATTCTGTGATAGAATGTTAAGTGAATATAACAAGTTGTTCCGTTAACTGACCTGTAAATTGCAAGTATTTTTGAAATCTCTAATACACATTTATCTTATCAGCGGAAATTCAAATCAATAGTAACTAATGGCAAATAGAATTCTTCATTAGAAATTACGTTACAATAAAACACGCTTTTATCAATTTTCAATAAAATTTAATATATTGTTATTACCTTCGTTGTTGATCTGTAGTCGAATACAGTATGGCATACGGCGTAAATTCACAAATAATGTGTTAAGTAAAGCATTTCGCGCTGGGTACCAGAGCAGATTCATTTTATAAATGAATATTGGAAAAACAATCTCTGGGCAATAATAATATAATATGGTTACACGTAAATTGTACATAAGTCACTAATCAGTCATAAATCACAGTTCACCGTGAGCTGTCGTACGAGCAATATATGGCCGTATATATAAAAAAATGACGCGAACATAGCAGGCAGTAATGTTCCAATTTTTTGCATAAGAATATAACGCTGTAGTTATTATCAGATATTTTATATGTACGACTTGGATACTTACGAGCAACTATCAAAATTTTATATTAACTATACAATATGATCGTGTTTCTAATTTACCTAACTGTCTATTGTCTTCTCCGGCGATTGTCATCGCGTATTTTTTAGTATTTTATTTAGACATGAATTTTATCTCAATGCTATACGGCTACCGGTTAACTGTGTATACCTACAATTTTCCGGACACGATAGTAAATATAGATTGTATATTTTGTCTGTAGTCAAACACGATATGGCATACGCTACCAGTATGGACATCGCTATTAAATGTGAAGAGCATTTCGTGTTGCGCTGCAGAGTATGTTTGTAATTTTTTAAATGCATATCGGCAAACCGCTGTTGTAGGGGTGGCATCATGTTGCGTGGTGTTCGGGGAGGAATATTTTACACCGGACCGCACGACTTCGCGCCGAATGTGTTGAACGTTTCAAGGATGCGGTTCGCGTACTAAACCCTTCCTTGAATTATCTTTGAATAAAACAAAACGTATTTACAGATGATTATATTTTTTTATAAAAATAAAAGAAAGGTCAGATTAAAATTGTTAATCCTTTAATTCAAGGATTAAAAAAATATGAAACATCACAAAGCGTGGCTTTAAATATAAAGATTTTTTCCGCATTGTGTTTCAGATTTTTTTTTAAATTTCAGTCAATTTTAATACTTTTGCTCTTTGTCTGCTGGCTATTTTGGTGGAGGGACTTTAACTTCAATGGCTATGTGGAATATATTCTGTACAATGCACACATTAACTACGATAGTCATTATTCATATTAAATCCATAAGGTTTTTACGATATATTTAACCAGTTTTTATTTTCCGCTATTTCAATTTTAAAATTCCTTATTCCAAAAATCTCATGCTCATTCTATACTAGATTTAAAAAAAAAAACCAAATGAATGTCGCTTCCACTGTCACTTGCATATACATATAATCAACGCGGCAATTATGACATCCATCCTATTACTTTATGGAATTCATTCTGTACACATTAACTGTGATAGTACCTACCTATATTATTAATATACCCAGGGAACTCAGAAATAATGGGAACTGAAATACCCAACGGGTAAGGCGATAGCAGGTAACCGTCTCGAGTAAGGAAGAATCCGGGTTAAACTTACACACGTGTCAAGAATACGTTGTACGTCTAATACTGAAAACTGCTCTCGGCTTATGCATTTACCCACATTTAAGGGCCCGCTGAAGAGCCCGCCGTTCAAATATAATTTAGTATAAAAAGGACCTCGGCGTCGTAACTACGTCAATTTAAATCGATCTTTTCGCAAAAATCACTAATCATCGGAGATTTTATTTCAAGAAATATTATTATTATTACTGATAATTTCTGCCGCGCGGAGAATTATTATTATTTTATGAACACCTGCGACATGATGCCGATCAGAAAACAGGGCTGTCAAAATAATATTAAGCATTCATATTTTTTAAATGTTAATTTCATCATCGTTTTTAATCAAACCTGTGCAAGTACGTACTGATAACTTGGGTGGATTTTGTAGCAAACATACTATTGATATATATACGGGTATATTATTATTATAACCCAATTCAAATTGAACATAGGTTGATACTCAAATACTATTATAGTATGTTTATGATTTCGAGAAAATAATACGATGGTATAATTAATCCATATCAATTATTTGAAAACATTACATTCGCACTTTGCACAAAATTACAAACACATTCGAAGTTTGCCGCACACGTACAGACCACGTGATATTTGTTTACGCAAAATCGTCGCTTTTCAAAATGGCGAATTTGATTACCAGATTTTACTGCGATGAATCAGTATGTTCCTTTTTGTCTTTTTTTATTCGTAGGTTTGTTTACTATGTACACCGAGAAATTTCCATTTATAAACTCGGAAACGATTTTTACAGAAGAGTTTTGGAATATAATGCAACCAAAACTGGAAAAAATTCTATCATGGGTGTTGACTTCCTGAATTAGCTAACCCCAGGTCCATGCCACTACGTGAACCACAGTGGATATTAAGCCATTTCCACACTGGCAACAAGTTGCTGGCAACCTCATTAAATTTTACGATACTTACCATAATTGCTTAAGAAATTTTACAATAATTATCGTAAAATCTAACGAGGTTGCCAGCAAATTAACTTGTTGCCAGTGTGGACCCGGCATTAGATGCACAAAACTTAAATAATATATATTATAAATAAAAATTTAAAATTATAAATATATATTATGATTTATGTCTTCGACAGCCCTGATGAAATAAATGTGAAATATGAGTCGGATCAGTCACAGAGCAAATTTATTAACACAAACAACTTTGACACGACCTTTTTATATTAACTAGTAGACCAGATATTATGGACCACATGTTAAAAAATCATATTTTCAATTCTCAAGGCCATTTCTGTAGAACGTCCTCTTAATGTTGGTGTATTACACACACTATTGCACGTGCATAATGCGTGATTCATTTTCGTAGGACACTCACGCATTCAAAACCCTGCTTCAACGTGCGGCGTATTGAATATAGCCAATCGGTATTCTATTTATTATCTGTTCTGTGAATACACCCCATGATAGATTTCTATGTCAAGCGACGTTTCGCGTTTATATATATTTTTTTAATTTTCAAGATATTTAGTGATTAAATAAATAAACATATATTTTCTCTTTTTGGCAGATTATTCTTTGGATCTCGAATGAGTTAATAAGTTAAAGTGACTGACATTTTTGACATGGAATGACATTCGGTCGTAACACTGAATCAAACGTATCCAGGCATATTTTTCGCTCACAATAACTCTTCTGGAAAACTAGACCGAAAAATACTGTATATCGATTGTTTAATCCAAATGTATTGTATGTTTTGAGAAAGTCGAATTTTAAGACTTGAAATGCATGAGAAATGGACATAGGTACAGCATCTTTGCACTAATACTATATTGAAAATATATTTATGATTAAATTCTGAAAGTTTAGTGCTGTTTCGCTATGTAATTATTTAGGTATTTAACATGCATCCAACAAAACACACTTTATCTAACACATTGTAAACATTTAAAATTGTTCACTTGTAATAATTAATGGCTTGCGTATCACGGCTTGGGAAACACTGTTCTAAGTTACAAGAAGCGTGACTAATTTTATTATCACTTAATTATTTAGTCTTGTTTAATTTTTATCTATGAGTATTTAAAAAAAAAAATTTATTCATTTGTCTGATAAACTAGTATTAATCGATCAATACTAATTAAGGTATCTATTTTGATCAAAATTACACAATTATTCATGTATGGCAATTAGTGTAGCAATTAAAATGTTGTATAAGTATATTATATTATTATATATTTAATACGATAAGTTAAATATTTGGATATAAGCAAGTAGGTATCGATAAATACTCATTTTTATATTCATGAGTAGAAAACAATACAAATTTAGGTAGATAGGTAGCAGGTGCATATTGTACTTCTAGTTTATCATACGAAGTGGCACAATGAAAATGTAACAACTCTGCCAATGTTTAATGTCTCGGCGGTACCTACATACGGTAATTGAATCATAATAAATAATAATACTTGGATATTGAGTCGGTAATGTTGAGTCGACTAATATGTTTATTAAAAAAGTGTGGCATGAATAATTCAACATCACCTGTCGGCACGATCGACGATTATTTTTGTTCCACTACCGCAAAGATGCGTGGATGTATGCGAAAGAGTTAAACTATTGCTACAAATATAAATGATAATGGTTGAACAATTGCGGAGCTTACGCTTCTGATGTCGTAGATCGCGAGTTTGAATCTCGCATCTGACACATTTCACATAGGTAATATTGTATTTTACAACGTTTTTCTTAGCTCGTATTCTTATTTGTCCGGTGCATGCCAATGCATTTTTTAATACTTTTAGCCACCTTTAAGTAGAATTGAATTCATTTTCAGTTAATTCTGTTTTGTATGAAAAGTTATTTTGACACCATTATTGGTTGCTAGGAGTCTGGGGTCCTAGCAACCAAATTATCAATATATACGTGCGTTACTATGGAAATCAATAAGACGTTTCAGTATTATTTCTATCAAGTACATTTTTTTTGATCGTTTGAGCTAGTCAAGTCAAGTTTATATGATTCAACAGTAAATTTAAAAACGTTGTAGGTATATAAAAAGTTCTTTTTATCTTGTTATTATTTCAGATCAAGTGCATTAATTTTCTAACACAAAAATCTCGTAAGACATTGCACTCTCGAGACCAGAGGCCCATATGTCCATTTTAGAAACTTTTGGGTTTCCTGGATAATGGTATAATATCACTGATTTGAACTATACACCGGTACTGCATCACTGGCCACTGCAGAAAGGAATTGAGAAGAAAAATATAATAAAACATTGTCATTGTCCAAAGCTATCCATTAATGATATTCTGGGTTTTAAAACATTTTCCGACTGGACCCAACTCTTAAGAATGTTGATTGATGCATTGATTATTTTATAATTTTTACGTATGTTTTCCATGTACGAATGACCGCCAAACTCACTCTTAATAAAGAATAACGTTTGATCTGATATTATTTCAATATTACCTGATAAGTCGTGAGATATTTGACTGCAAGGGCGAGAAGAGCAGGCGTGACACCGTAGGGGTCAAAATCACATGCACGTTTTGGAAGGGCTTTAAAAATACTATTTTCACCCAGACCATGACCCAGCCTTTTAGACGTGGTTTCGAAAACCTTCATTTTTTACGTATCTTATTATGAAGTCATTGTTTCTAACCGAATCATTGATATGAAACTGTACGTACATATCGGTTTGCTATCATGCTGGGACGATTGTATTGTAGTGTGTTGGACTTGATCCGAAGACAATTCAGTTGACGTATTGATTGTCGCGGGATACTTATTTCTTTATCTGTTTTACTGGGTAATGTATCTAGTATCAACCTACTTGATGATGATAGCAGTCATCTTGAAAGTTCTGCATACTTCAGTGCACGCACAACCCTGCGAAAACCGAGACATAGTCAAAAAATACTTGTCTATCTATAATATATCTAAAATTATGAATATTTTTTTTATAAATAGAATTTTATAAATAGAATAGTATTTTTTAACTGAAATTAAAATTAATTAAATGAAAACGAACCAACAATATATTGTGTAATATGTATTTTTAATCCAACGAAAACGAATTAGTACTTATGTATGAAAAAATGTGCACAATTTTGTCGTATCGCCCAAAATATACCAAAACTATTATGGTCCTATTTTTTTCCGACTATGTCCGATCCTAATTTGCAGGAAGCTAAAAAAACTAAATATTTAATATCCCGTATCTGCCTGTTAATAGTTCACAATAGTTCACGCATGTTGTAACTAAACTCGTCTCCTTTCGACCATGTTCGATCCTAATAGGATCATATGGGCCCCCACAAAGTGGAGGTTTGTATTAACAGATTTTTGTTTTTACGAGAAATGGATGTCAGCCACTTGCTCAACCTATTGGGTCCATACTCTGACTCATACACAAATTGAAAAACAATATGTGTACTTGCCAGACCCAGGATTCGAACTGGGACCCCACGACGCCATAGGCCGATGCTTAAGCTGCGCGGCCATCGTGGGTCTACATAGCATGCCAATAACCCGTAATGTAAAAAGTGCTAAAGCAAAGAACAGAACGCCTAATATAATGATAACATCCAATAAAATGTGATATATATACCTAGATATATAAAGATAAACACCCAAATATGTTATATTACTTACTGTTTAACTTTTTAAATAATTCGACACTATAGGCCGACGCTTAAAACGCGCGGCCATCTTAGCTGTATATACAGTGTTTAATTGATTTTACAACGTTTTTCTTAGCTCTTATTCTTATTTGTCCGGTACAAATCTTGCAATCGATTTTTAACTAACTTCCCGACTAGCTAGACATTTGAAACATTTAGAATATATCAGAACACGATGCCAAAGCATTTTTAATACTTTTAGCCATTTTTAAGTAGAATTGAATTCATTTTCAGTTAATTCTGTTTTGTATGAAAAGTTATTTCGACACCATTATTGATTGCCAGGGTCTGGGGTCCTAGCAACTAAATTATTAATATATACGTGCGTTACTATGGAAATCAATATGACATGTCAAGTACAATTTTTTTTGATCTTTTAAGCTAGTCAAGTCTAGTTTATATGATTCAACAGAAAATTTAAAAACGTTGTACATAAAAAGTTCTTTTTATCCTGTAATTATTTAAAAACTAACCAACACCATCTGTAAATAGTAGTCTTGGTTCAATAAAAACAAATACAATATATGACTAACAAAGTTTAATGTGCACTATTTAAGGCGGATCTTAACAGCCTACCTCCACCCTTCGCTACTGATATGGATGGATGGATAGACAGCCTGTTTTTGCTTATTTATTATGTTACTAATGGAAACAGACGAGATCGTCTCTCTTCTCAATAGTACGTGTTTTATTGAATTTTATTGATATCGTTAATTTTAATATACTCTACAACATATTATTACTATCAATTCCATCAAATGCCCTCAGACGGTAGTATTAATAACGTTTGAAAGTACTCTCTCGTAGGTACATAATATCTCAAATGAAATATTTTCGTTTGGTCTGCTTGTTACATTTTACTGGTCTGCAGGAAAATCTTGCGATATCAGATATTCCGCAAAGTCAATATGCTATGCGATTTCTTATCGATATTAAATATCCGAACTCATACTGTACGATTAGGGTCGGCTATTTTAAAATTAACTCTACACGTTATGATTATTGTTATCAGTTGAAAGTGGTGACGAATGATAGATAGTATTGCAGATTGGGGTGTGCTTTGGTTGCCTCCAACACCGCTAAACACTTATCTTTTGACACTTTCAAGATATTGGGTTTGAATGAGAGATATTTCTCACGATTGGTTAAGGAGGCCACAGAAACCCTGACAATATTGACAGGGATGATGGGTTGCGGTCCCGAATTACAAAGAGCAATTCCTACTATTAGTCAGGTCACGACACGAAATTGTGAATTTATATCGTAGTGCCAGTTATTGCTTATACTTAAGAGCGTACATAAGTGAAACGGCAAATAATTTTCAACAGTAGGTATGTGGAACGAAATTTCGCAGTCGTCGCCAATCGGAGACTGATAGACGAGGTGTGAGCACGTCAATTTGTTTTGTGATGGCGTCGGACGAACATATTCTTAAATCGTGTAAAGATGACTAAAAAACGTTCCGCATGTACTTGAAAAAGAAAACATGTCAATGAATATACTATTATTATTACGAATATAATAATAAACATAACATAAAAAGGACGCATGTTGAATTTTTATGAAAAATTATATTTCGTTCGGCTCGCGTCATTTGCACAATCGCGCATCGCCTAGTCACGATCTTTTTACACCATGCCTCAGCTGAAGTATAGCCTTAATACAATACGGTTAACTGTGACCTCAGCAGCGTTGCACACTTTACGTTTTTCTTGCCATATCTAGCATTTTTTCGCAGGTCTAGCTTGCTAAATTCGAATCTGGCGTGCGGCATTAAATTTAACGATTTCCCAGTCGGCAAACAACTCGAAACTTCTCATAATCAAACTAAAATTTTATACCAGATTTGTTTAAAAATCAACATGCTGATATTATATCTTATAAATAGAATAGATAAATTCTACATAAAGAATGATGACTAAGCTTATCATAGTAGATTTTTGTGTTTCCACCGTGTGTCCTTCTTCGTTCTTTACTCGACGTTTCGGGCTCGTTGCAGAGACCATTATCAAGACATTGGGATTGAGATCAAGAGAGGGATTGAAATCCATAGAAACCCTGAAAATATTAATAGGGATGATGGATTACGGTTAAAAACGTCATGGCTTCCGGCACTATCAGCAAAATCCAATATTCGAGCCGGTATCCCTGGTCGTAACGATTGACAGATTACTCTGAGCAACGTTTGCTCTTAGCTAATCGGATTCCTTTTTACATTCTTAGAGCAACGTTTACATTCACATACCTAGACTACATTTTCATCATAAAACATGTCATCTCTTGATCAAAATGGCCTCTGCAACGAGCCCGAAACGTCTAGTAAAGAAGGACACACGGTGGAAACCCAAAAATCTATCATGATAAAAAAAACTACTGTGAAACCCTCAAACATTATATGACTAAGCTTCATGCCTGCATATTTTTTTATTTTATTAGTTGTAGAACACAAATTTACGAAACATTGTTAATATATATTTTTTTTTGAAATACTAATTTCAAGACCTTTTTTTTGTCGTCTAGCTTATTTTCTTGCCCAGTTGATGGTAAGTTCATTTGTAGTTCGCTTTGAAAAAAAATAGACAATTTCCCATATTATTATGTAGGATTATCTACGATCTGGTTAAATAGTATATTAAATCTATTATTGGCTATCTTATAATATTATATCCCTCGAAACATTTACGTCTTGAGATCCAAACTTTTCCCGGCCCTGACCATCTTTTTCCGATAACACCCTCCGCAGCCCCGAGCGCCCCTTGTGTGGCGGCGGGCAGTTTGATCATCTCCATTCGCACCTGCCGCCAACCGCCCCGTGAATTAAGCTCGTGGGAAATTACACCGCGACAACACGAACCGATTATACTTGCCAGGGGGCAGGGGGCGCCGCTTCGTTCACGGGATTGGTTCGTCGAATTATTTTCGGCGGGATAACAACCCCTTCTGCGGACCGTTTGTTGTATACGATGATACATTTTAAATGTGTAACTATTAAAACACCTAGGTGTGTTTTATTTAGAGGTTATTCGAGTTTTTCTTTTCTAAGGGCCGTATGTATGAGATTCCCAAATTCTTTATAAGCTATTTAACCGATTTTCCATCGAATAGCTTATTACACTCTTTGTGACGTAAGCGATCTGACGTCACGCGCCATTAAAAATGGCTGCCTCAGCTGTCACTTTCAAATGTCATTTTAATTTTGCATTCATTGCAACAAACATTTGGTTGAGGCCCTTATTCGTTTTGTAGATTCTGTAAAACATTTGCGAACTTTAAAAACAGTTCCTAGTCGTGCTGTTTACAAAATACGTATAATTTTGATCCCTAGTCTATAATCTAGATAGTAGGTAACTGATAAAATGCCTCGCTTATTTCGCCTATTTCGCTTGCAATATTTCTCATGGAGACATAAGATGGACTTACGTAAGATTACGATAAAATATCTCCGCTAAACCACCGCAAAAATATGTATCTACTGCTGTATCTGGCATTAAAATATACAATTGTAAGCATTCTGCGTTCTTCAAAATATTACGGTACCACCTACCTACCTAGTTAATTATTGTAAGATAACTGTAATAAACAAGGCACAACTCTCAAATACACTGGAAACATCAATAGTATCATACGGTGATTGGTATAAATGATAATATTATACAGAGATCATTACATATTATTGTCTTAAATCATTTGCATTTTCTGTCATTTATTCTTATTCTCTTTTGACATCTCAATAATTGAAGTGAAGTTAGTCATAATAATATTCAGTATTGCCACCAAATGTATTCAGTGTTGCCACCAAATGGAAAAGTTTACTGGCAATACAACCTTTCGTACAGTAGAATAATTATAAAATACATGTGATAAAATAGCTGATAAATTATTTAAAGTTCATAATAATTATTCATGTATAATTATTAAATTTATATGGTACCGTTCGCACACTTTCAGACACATTTACAATTTCAAAATTTTGAATTATTTATCGGGGAATGAAATTTTATAATGCGAACACCATGACACATGATATGTCACATTCGTGACGTCACTTAACAGCTAATTACGTTTTTACTCATGCATACAAACGTGCAGTATATAGCCTATAAGGTTTTTGGGAATCTCATGCATACGACAGTAAATGTAAATAAATCGTGCAATTAATTACGAGTCTTATTCCACCACATTATGCAATTAGTGCCACACAGAAGGCTTAGATTGATTAGTGCTAGTGCAGGTCCGCCGAACTGTTCCGGGGAGCAGATAATAAAGCATAGTATTGTTGTTTGAATTTAATTAAACGCAATTTCTTGATGCGTACGAAACCGGTCCTAATCTATAGATTAACAGTGGAATAAGTACTACGAAAAGAATTGCGTTTTATTAAATTAAAACAACAATACAATGCAGTTCCACCGTGAATTGACAGTTAACAAAATAAAAGAAATTGATATAGCATAGGTCGCAGGGCTATCGGTGGCCATCGTCCGTTACGGCAGTACGGTGTGAAGAAGATAGTTTTAGCAAACAGTGACTTCTATCTGATTTAAATGGCATCTATGGATTATTTTGACATCAAAACCGGTGGAGATGTCTGGTGTTGAAAACAAAATATCCCCAATTTCGTAAAAAGAATAAAATCTTCGGCAATGCCAATCATGCAGCGAGAGATGGCGCCACAGATTAAGACATCGTTAGATATAGAGACACATGGAGTCTGGCGCGTGATGCAACAAGTATGTGGGCTTATTAGCTTCATTCAGGATGTTTCGGATTCATTCAATGAAATAAAGGGTACAAACTTAGTAGCTTACTTCCAATTTTAGACATAAGACGTTTTTATATCCAACTCGACACTGTCCCTCTATCCTGTATGAAGTCGGCCGTGTCTTCGTTGCCGCGTGACACATTCAATTCATGTACATGGCCCAGTTTATGGAGTGTAGGTACAAAGCTCGTTATTATATTCTCACCCCGAGTGTCTCATTAATGGGTCGATGGATGGCCATGAACATAGTGTTGCATAGTAGTTTTCGTACGTGGCGAATATAATAATACGTCCTTCACCCGTTGGATTATTGTAGTATGTTTTAACTCGAGCGAGGCCGTACTAAGAATTATGTTCCTCTTAATATTTTCGACGTCCTCGTAGTGTAGAGCTTTGCGGACCACATTTTAAGCAGGCACTCGCAACACCCCCGCCCCCCGAAGCATCTCAAGATGTTGCGACTAATTGGCAGTTAAATGTGGTATTACAATATACAAACAAAGTGTTAGACAGTTAACCGGTTTCTTCGCACCTTTATTTAATTTTCTCGCGCGCGCCATGGCGGTGGGCTCATTTAAAAAGCAAATAATTGCGAATTTATCGCGCCCAGTTTGCGCGGCAGTCGGCGAAAGAAACACTTTAGAAGCTAATAATAGGGGAGGCTGCGCTCCCAAATTGTATGGAGCGCCGCTGTTTTACAAGGTATATTAATTAAGAATATCTCTGAGCGTTTCTTTCTGCGGGGCAATGTAGCGAGGCTCGCTTTTTAAACTTGTGCTCAAAGACGGAGGCTGCCTTGCCTTAGTTAGAACGATGTTCCTTCCGCGTCATCCTGCCTTGTATGCCTACTTCATATTGTATCTGTATTTTTTATGTATGTAAATGATCTAAAAATTAAACTTAAACTAGGACATCTGGTTCAGGGTGTTCAGGCTATCCGTACCTATCATATTTTAGCCCGCGATCAAATATACCTAGTACCGCTTGATCAATTACGTTTCTCAGTAGAACTTTTCCCTTCGATTTCATACATAATTTCCATTCTTTTATATACTCATCTTCCAGCATTCAGCTGTTGGGCCCATCGGACCGTCTGACCTGGTTGCCACAAAGGCCTTTGTCATTAGGTCATTGCATTTGCGGCGTCTTACTGCCAACGTGAAGATCTCTCCACTTAGAATGTTCGGCAGTTTTGTATTAGCTTTAATTTGTTGCTTACTATAATTTTTAATATTGTCTGTACATGCTCATCTCTCCCATGTGTACCTACCTTACAAGTCTTGTAAATTCAGTCAAAGCACATTTGAGTGCATGGCGACCTTAGTCTTGAGTAATTGCTCCTGAGGCATTCCCAATCTTAAAAAAATGATGTTGCACATTCAAACGTAGGGTACCGTGATACGCCCGATTAAGACCGGTTGTGGTGCGGGGCCATTAATTTCAATACTCATTTTCACCCGCTCACGTGCGTAATACATATTTCATTGATAAGTTCTTCCTTTATTCTTCGGTACCTATATTTCGACTATTTGATTTTATTGGACAGTTTTATGTATTATTAAAACAAAAGGTTCACGGAGAAGGATTTTACGGATCCCACGATGAATGTAACACAGGGAACTGAAATACCTAATTGGTAAGGAGTAGCAGGCAACCGATCTCGAGTAAGGAAGAACCGGGATAAACTTAAACACGTATCAGGAATACGTCATACGTCGAATACTGACAACTGCTCTCGGTTTATGCATTGACGCTCATTTAATATTGGTGTATTACAACATTTACAACACACTTATTGCACGTGCATAATGCGTGCTTCATTTTCGTACGACACTCACACATTCAAAACTCTGCATCAAAATGTAGTGTATTGAATAATATAGCATATCGGAATTCTATTTATTAATCCGTTCTGTGGTAACATACATATAAACACCCCCAATCATCCAATACTACCTACATACAGATGTAGCAATTTATATTATTTTTGTAGAATATAAAATAATCATTTAAATGAATTAAAAGGCACTTAATATATGTTTTACAAAAAGGTAGGCTTTACATAATCGCTTAGTACTGACACTTTGTAATAGTGCGTAAATACGCAAATGAATCACGAAACTTGGGAAAGAAGTAGCAATGACGATTCTATAGACTTATAGATAGAGTTGGGTATTTCCCGAGGAAATCTCAATTTCGAGATTTGGGATTTCCCGAAATAATAAATTTTGAATTCTCGAGATTCGGGATTTCCAAAAAAGAATTCTCGAGATATTAAAAGAAAAAACTGTAAAAGTCCTAAAATCAGTGTAAAAACAGACAGATTCCAAAAAACTTGTTTTTTTTTAATTTATGTAAGAAGACAAACAAAATAGAAGTAGGAAAACAAAAATAAATCTAAACATTAAGATAGAATTTAAAAAAAAACACAGACTGTCAATCGCTGCGTCTAACAATCGCGTACGCTTTTCAGACAAAAAGTTCCTTGATGTTGCAAACATTGCGCTCATTTTGAGTCGACGTTGGCTTAATTGTGTTTATTAATGCCCCGATCAGTCTTTGAACGTTTTGTGTTTCTGTCCATTTTTTTCATATAGAAAATCGTTTTTTCAATTAATATTTGATAATAAAAAAATCCCGAACCCCGAGAAAAGATTCTCGAGATCCGGGATTTCCCGAAATATTAAAAATTTCAATTCTCGAAATTCGGGATAGAAAATCTCGAGAAAATTTCTCGAGAATTCCCGAAACCCAACTCTACTTATAGAGACTCGTCGATCTATATTAGTAACAATGTTTTCATAACGTCAACAATAATAATTGTCACGAAGATGGATAATATCAACAAATATAATTGTTATGAAGGTGGAGTCTAATTACTCCTAATATTTTTCACCCAGTTATTATCGATAGCGAGACCAGACAGAGTGTCTCTAAATACATAGTTTAGTGATTGTAATCATAGGAACATTTTAATGTCTTAATTTTTTCCACCAACCGCCGAAAGTAAATTTACTTTTTACATTTTTCCTAGTTTCATGTAAAAAAAAAAACAGCGATACAATAAAAAAATAAATAAACAGTTAACTACCTACGCAAAAAAATTAAAGCACTTTCATTAGCGTGGTGAAAATATGCAATAAACATTCGCGGAAAAACCGGAAAATTGCGAGGAGAAATTATTAAAGTCCGGGCTAGTGCTGTAATAAAGCACAAACGTTTTGGTTTGATGATGTGCTGTTTGCGCATTTTTTTGTTTTGTTTTCATTTCATCAATCATTGGAATTGCTCTCGGCTGGCGTTAATAATAAATATTGCAATGGTCGGAGTGTTCCGATCACCTGCGCAAATAAATGCATTTAATTCAAACAATCGGGGTATATCGATGTAGTTTGCATTACTTACAGCTTGCAGCGGGGAACTGCAAACTTTTCCTACTTGGCCACATTCAACTTTGGTGACGGAATACGAAAACTGTAATTTACTACGTTTTATTGATGGCTATCGTTTTAAATAAATGATACGCATGTTTCGAAAACAATAAATAGATTCCTTTAAATTTAAAAAATGAACTTACATTATAAAACGTGTATTCTTTGAATGTCATAAATCGTTTGGATTATCCTAGCCATTCTCTTGTCTGATCATTTTACATACTCGTGATTAGGGATTCCAATCCCGGGATGCCGAGCTATTTTCGATACCTATGAATCCCGGGATTGATGAACATAATCCTGAATCTTTCGGGATCGATTTTTTTTATCATTTTTTATGGAAAATAAAATACAAACGAAAATATACTTTTAAATACAAATAACTACATTAGAAATAAACTGAGTTTGAATTAAGTTTGATTTATACCCATGTGTAAGTTGCCGATTCATTTTATTTTTTCACATAAATTAATAAAAATGAGAAAGATTGAAAAAAAACAATGCTTCGCACTATTAACAAAGTAATTCCACCATGATCTCATACGTTTTACGGCAGTTTCATATTTGGCTGACTGATTAGAAATATGAAGCGGAAAGGCCATAAGTACACCATGATTTGCTTTACTATTTTAAATCTCGCTAACCCATTCATTAAGTCTTTACTATCAGAAACAGCAATCTCATATTAAATTCACATTATTATTTATATTATATAATATTTACTTCATTAAACTTATGTATTTCCAAGATTGAACGTAGGTATACAATATTAACAATAAATGTCTTAAATAGTATATACGAGGGTGGGTCAATAATTCCTTAGAAAAAAGCATTAAAACAGTTTTTTTTTTTTTTTTTTATTTCTCAACATAATCTCCTTGGAGCTCAATACACTTGGTTAGACGTTTCTCAATTTTTTTTAAACCGTCAGAAAAATAAGTTTTCGGAAGGTCCTCAAAATAAGCATTTGTCCGATCGATGACTTCTTCATTTGAAAAAAAACGTTGTCCACTTAGCCATTTTTTTAAGTTTGGGAAAAGGAAAAAGTCACTGGGGGGCTAAATCTGGCGAATACGGTGGGTGGTCGACCAATTCGAACTTCAATTCTTCAATTTTAGCCATTGATCGTAAACATGTGTGAACATGGGCATTGTCCTGATGAAAGAGAATTTTTTTCCTGTTTAAATGAGGCCGTTTTTCTTCAATTTTGTTTTTTAGCTGGTCCAATAAAGATGCATAATAATCCCCTGTTATTGTTTTTCCTTTTTCCAAATAGTCAACGAAAATAATTCCACATGCATCCCAAAATACAGTAGCCATAACCTTACCAGCTGATTTTACGGTTTTCGCCTTCTTTGGACATGGTTCGCCTTTCGCAATCCACTGCTTTGACTGTTCTTTCGTCTCGGGAGTATAGTGGTGTATCCATGTTTCATCTACAGTCACAAAGCGACGAAAAAATTATCCGGATTGCGTTGCATGAGCGACAACAGGGCTTTAGAGGTCACCACCCTATTGCGTTTATTGTCGACTGTGAGCAAACGCGGCACCCATCTTGCAGAAATATTTTTCATGCCCAATTTGTCATGTAAAATAGAAATGACGCTACCTTTTGAGATCCCTGTAACCTCAATTATCTCACTCAACTTTAATCTTCGGTCACTTAACACCATATCGTGGATTTTATTGATCATTTCTAGTGTAGTCACCTCTACAGGACGTCCTGAGCGTGGTTCATCCTTTGTTGATGTACGACCACGTTTAAATTCATTTAACCAGTTATAAATAGTTGCAAGTGAAGGAGCAGATATGCCGTGAACTAAATCCAACTCATTTTTTATTTCCTTTGCTGTTAACCCTTTTATATTAAAATGTTTAATAACAGCTCTAAACTCAATTTTCCATTTTTCCATTTTCCACAAGCAATTTTTTTTTTAAATGTACGAGAAACACAAACAACCCGACCAATCTGATTGAAACTTCGCAGCATACTGAATCGGTAGTGCCGCTGCATGAAAACAAACCACTTACAGTACTAGTCGCGCCACCTGTCGGCTTTTCTAAGGACTTATTGACCCACCCTCGTATTATACTAGATTTATTTTTGACCGATTTTATCAATTTTATTTGTAAATATAAAAATTTTATATAAACAATGGAAAAAAATGCCAATCCCAGGATTGTCAAATTGTAATCCCGTAATCCCGGGATCGAAATTTTGGCTCGGTATTGGATAGATAATATGTGTCGTGTAACTTTGGATTTTTTAAGATAACAAGATGAAACTACTTAATTCTAGTACCAAAAATGTAGCCTTTAAGCTTAAAGTTTAAGCTGTGCACGTCCACTCTCGTAACGGAACAGACAGACAACATTAATAAATATGTATATCTATAATATTGGTTAGAAGTAGTCAAAACGCTGATTAAAGGGCAAATATTATTTCAAAATTACAAACACTTCAATTGTATTATTGGTAGATATATATAATTATATATTATTTAATCAAGTTAGTTATTTACCACAGTTTCATGGATTTTAATTGACCTATCGATTCATGTCACTTAAGTAGCACGCCCACGATAGCCGAGCGGTATCGTATCGGCTTATAATGTCGTGGGTTTTGGTTCGAATCCCGCAGATTCACACGTTGTTTTTCAATTTATGTTTGGACCCAAAGTGTGGACCTAGTAGCAAAAATGCATTTGTCGTAAAAACAAAATTCTGTTTATACAACTTTCTCTGTGAAGGCCCGTATCACGATCCTCTTAGTATCGAATACGGTGATGTAACGTGTGCAGTATGTACTTACGGATTACTGCATCAGACTTGTCAGAGATTAAACAGAATTACTCATATAAAGTATTATAAAAGGCATACCGTTGAGTAGCAGGAATTTTAAAACAGTCTATGCACTGTCGTTCGTTTTTTATTGTCCTTGGGGGTAAATACACGTGATTCAATTCGAACGCTGTCACTGTCAGCAAGTGACGTTCCTTTGGGTACAGTTGTGAACCCACAATCGTAGAATTTAATCTGATTTACGCCTCTACGATGTTATTATTAGTATTGCCAAATGATCGCCTTTTATCTTAGATTAAGATATAAACACGTGTCGTGTATCTATACAAAAAATGATCACACGTTATTGTGCTATTTGTTTATGCAACTACCCCCGTTATTATCTTAAATTCAGACGGTTGCTTGTGTATGTGACATTGTATGAGTGTTGGAGAAAAGCACGAGTTTGTATCGTTTATATGGCACAAATACTTTAGTGGTTATTACACGGCAGATAGCATGTTACTATGTTTTGAGTGTAAAGGTTCAACATGACTCTTCTTAATAATTTGGAAAAAGGCTGAGCGCCCTTGCAACCTCTACATAGATTCAGGGTCTCTAGACGACTGTCATTTCCGACTCGCCATTGTCTATGCCCTAAACAAAATCATAGACAATGATGTGTCAGTTGGGTAAAACCTCTACAATACTTACAGCGAATTTATTTATATTAGGTACTTATTACCTTCATGTTTTTCAGCTTCACTTTCATTTATCATTTATTTAAACTACATAACATTGTATAAACTATGTGATCACACTTTCTTGTTTATTATGCGGGTCTAAATAGTTGGCTGTATAATCATTTATTTTGATTCGTATCGAAAATCTCATAATCTCATACTTGCATTGAAAGCAATTCATGAGACAAGAAAATCTTTGCAGCCAAATCAACGTCACATTTCTTAGGATAGGTATATCTGAAGATATCCGTGCTCCAAATGTGTCAAGAATAGTGTTGAATTCGTCAATTTATTGCCGCTAACCTGTTGCAATATTGTTTTTATGTCTGCCTTCGTAATTTATTGAGTTGGATATTATAAATCACACTAATATTAACCTATATATTTTCGTTTGTATATTTATTTAATTCCGGTTGCAATAAACACATAAATAATATATTTTAAATCTTATTAATGTTCATACACACTTTTGCGCTTGATCTGAATTGACTATACATCGAATAATGGGTAAAGTTAAACATAATATGTATCATCATCATCATCAGACAGGGTCAATCCACTGCTGGATGAAGGCCTCCCCAAGCTTCTTCCAACTCTCTCGGTCCTGTGTCATTTGCTGCCACGTATTTCCGCCGAACTTTGCCAGTTCGTCAATCCAGCGGCTTTTAGGACGACCCTGTGGCCGTTTCGTGCCCCTTGGGTACCACTGGATGACGGAATTTGTCCAGCGGCCGTCCTTTCGGCGAGCAGTGTCCCGCCCATCTCCATTTCAGCTGTTTGGCAGCGTCAATTACATCGCGTACTGCTTCTGCTTCCTAACCCATTCGTTTCTCTTACGGTCCTTTCGCGTGATGGCCAACATACACCTCTCCAGGGTCTAGGACGATTTGGCACCGGACAACTGGACGCCACGGAATTCGAAAATAAATAGACGTTAGGTACTTATAGGTACTTTAAAAAAAACATTCAATATTATTATTTATATTTCAATGATTATATTATGATTTAATAGTTGGTGAGAATGTAAATATGCAGAGGTAAACAATGATTTAATCGTGCATATGTTTAAGTTCCAACGAAAAAAGAGTTTTTTATTTTATATAAAGCCTTAGGCATGGTAATTCTCAATCCGCGATAAAGAATACATTATGTTAAGAGTAAAATGAATTCAAACTACCAAGTAGTAGATAGAAACTGATAAAAATACCTCGTCTACACGTGTCTACGACAGTGCGGCGTCCAATTGTCCGGAGGCCAGTCGTCCCATTCCCACCTCTCCATGCCTCGCTGTGCGACCTTAGCCTTTGGACATCTCTCATGTTGAGGGTCCACATCTCGCAGCCATGCGTGAGCACGGGTAGCACACATTGGTTGAACACCCTACGCTTAAGACATAATGGTAGGTCACTCTTGAAGATACTATTCAGACGTCCGAAAGCACTCCATCCCAGCTTTGTTCTTCGAGCAATTTCATCGTGCATGCTTCCGTCTATGGGCACCTGCTGTCCGAGATAGACGTAGCTGCTGACTTGCTCGAGTTGGGTGCCATTAATACAGCTGATAATCGCAGGGTCCGAAAAACAGTTCCTCATCACTTTTGTCTATACTTATAATATGAAATATCCTTTATAAAAAGTATTTAATATTTTTTTTATAACTCGTGCACGACATTATCTTCCATCAAAGATTAGTCTCTGGTATACAGCGTTGCCAGATGAAATTTTTATATTTCGGTAGATTGTCAATAATGTGCGTGAGTATAAAAATTAACGAGTTTACTTAATGCTTAACTGTGACATTTAATCCGATATGTAGTAGATCTAAGGAAATTTCAGTGAACGTACCAACTAACACTGGCTGGAACACCGATCGACAGGTCGTTTCAAAGTTGAAGACGGGAAGAAATTAACCGATAAATTATTGATCGTATTTAAACACGAAATATATTATTATTATTCATATTATGAAATCCTGTAATTATTATAACTCTCCTCACAAATAACAGAAATATAAATAAAATATTGGAAACATATAAACATACAAGCCAGCCAATTTATTATCTATTTTTAAAATTTTATATTATGCATTATGCAGTGTAATACGTCTTTCGTGTTTTACAAAAAATGCTATAAAACATTTGATAAAGATCTTTGTCAAAGATCTTTTATAGTGTAATACACTTAATCGCCACAGTTGATGTCGCACGAACCGATGTTTTAAAAGAGATGAAGTGGTTACAGTGTAGGTACCTACTTCTCTCACGAAGGCTTAAAGCTAAATTGATCTGACGCGCCTTTGTCAGATAATTAATTATACTATTTCTTCATCGTCGGGATCTCATAACTGAGAATTGTGAACCGAATGTTTTGGCCGTTTAACAGGCGTCTCCAGGGCTTGGTTGCTCCATCCTCCCGGCATTCAACGGCATAAACCAGTGGAATTCTTGATTTGGTCAGTTCTTCTGGAATGAGGTCTTCCTCGTTCTCACCGACGAAAAACTCTAAATATCTCTTAAATAATTCAATAAAAAAACTATCGCAAAACACTCACCATTTCTGAGATGGACAATTTATCATCATTAACTTAATTGCTTTGACATACTTAATTAATTATTAATTTTGGTATATTTTGCGTTTTTTGTTGTTGAAATTATTTGGGGTTTAGTGTCTTTTTGTCTTCATGGTGCATTGGCACGTCATGGACCGTGTTAATCGGGTTAGCTAACTTCGAAGCGGCCTGTACCCGCTGGAGAAAATAAATTATGGATCGTTTCATTATTTAACTAAGACCAATTATTATTATCGTGTCTAGTTTTTGTAGAGTAGGAACCTACCTAGTTGAACACTTTATGTTTTTGTTGAAAAATATATCAAGCCAACAATACGTTTCAGGAAGAGTGGAATTGACTAAATAGTAAATCACTAACAGAATACACTTCCTATATATTTGTTTAGGCAAACTATGACAGTTTAAATAAGTTGTATTATTTTGACTGCACTGCGAGTAGAGAAGTGGGTACTGTTTTTGCGTGTATGTATCAGAATTTCTTAATCTAATTGTAGACGAATTTATGACCTGGAGGATTAAATCATCTTTATTGATTACGAGTTATTATTAATTTAATTCGGTTGTAAACTTATTAAGGCTATACCTCACTAGAGGCATGGTCTAAAAAGATCGTGGCTAGGCGATGCGCGGATTGTGCAAATGACTCGTGCCGAACGAAATATAATTTGTCATATAAATCCAACATGCGTCCATTTAATGTTCTGTTTATTTTTCTATTAGTAACAATAATAATATATTCATTGACATGTTTTCAAGTAAATGGGTAACGTTTTTTAGTCATCTTTACACGATTTAAGAATTAATACCCCCGTCGCCATCACGATAAAACTTGACGTGTTCACAGCTCGACATTAGCTCTCCGATTGCCAGCGAGTCCAAAATTTCGTCGCACCTGTAGTTGACAATTATTTGCCGTTTCGCTGAAGTACCGTCTTAAACACTCGTCGCAAAGCATCTATGTTTTAATTGGTTCCTTCAGACTATAGTTGTTTGTGTGGGATATGATCCTGGACGAGTCAGACTGCGAAATAACATTGATTTGTTTTAAATGCAGAGCTATCGATTTTGTCGATCTGAAAATATGTGTCATGATTCTCGTGTCTTTTATCATATTAAAAATAACATTTTATAATCACATGCAACATATAAATATCCTAATAGAGTATTGTCACCGACATGGCCGAGCGACTTACACTTCGTCTTATAATGTCGTGGGTCCCAGGCTCGAATCATGGCTCTGGCAAATACACATATTTTTTGTTCAATTTGTGTTTGGAGTCAGAGTATTGACCTAATGGGCTAACATCCATTGTTCTTATTGGGACAAACACCGTCGTGTTAAAATTGAGAAGTAAATAGATAAATAATTATTGTTTTGTCAACACTGCTTTGTATAATAAAATATTCGGTAAACTTTTCATTGGAGTTTGTAATTGAAGAAAAGTTGAATCGTTATCGCCTCTTTCTTTTTGATGGTTTTAATATTATATTTTATCATAATGGCATATACATCGTTCTCACAAAGTCTACAGATTATTCAGGCTTAGCTTGAAAAGATACCGCGAATTTTTATTTTTAAAGCATATATAAATAGAACACCAGATATCCAGAGCTCTGCGTTGCTCTAAGCTTATACATAGTAGCGAAGATCTATAGTCATAAGGCCGGAAGAGATTATATCACATTAGGAATAACAAACATTTGAACTGTATAATTGTCTCTGTTGTAAAATAAGTATGAGATACTAATAAAACGTATAACTAAACATTTAAAGCGTTTGTTATTACTTATTATACACGTTTCAAAGCAGATTTATCAAACTGCTCTTATTATAAATTACTTAATTCTTTTTATAGATGCTAGAATGATAGGTTAACTTACAAAAATACCGTGGATGACTTGCAAATTTATTTATAGTTAATATTTTTTGTTTCTCTAGTTCTCCGTCACTTTCGTGTAGATAGCCAACGAAATGATACGCCACCAATACCTACAGCTGGCGAGGCTTTATGTACGTATTTTGTCTTCGTTGTTCTCGTCACATCTTTCAAACCTGACTGATGACTCGGCTATTTCTGGCAACTATTTTAATGAAAAAGCTTTTTTTCTGCTTTATTTAAATGCCGATTTAAATTTATCTTCCCTCCTGACAGCCGCCCGCAGCAGCGCAACACTACTGTTATTCGAACACCAAACGAGTGGATTTTTGTGAGGTCTTATACCCTAGCATATCTTGGTATATCGATTATTTAAAAAAAAAATACACATTTATGTTGAGGAGCAGTCGCACACACAAGGCAAAGGATACGGACTATATTATAGAAACTCGTCCGACTGCAACATGTCAAATTTGTTAAATTTGTCGATTTGATTTTGTTGTCACTCGTACGTACTGCCGCACATAGTCTTATAGTACGACATTTTTGGTAGAAAAAAAACATTTGCTTGTCGCGTGTAACAAATTTCACTCGACATGAGGCGCAGGTAGAATAGTAAAATGCCGCAAGAGCTGTTTTTGATTCGTTTCGGCTGCCGCGTGACGTCACTATCCCGGCATGGTCTAGCTTTAGCATGTGCGCCCAGATGAGAGTTGCAACATTGCATCCTGGTTGATTTATAGATTTTACTCCATTATCTCAGCCTTTATATTCTCATTTTAGAGTTTAATTTAACTTTAAATTTTGTTGATAAATAAATCAACATCACGTGAAATAATTTTAAAACGAGTCACAAGACTGCCTTACAAGGTGATTTATCCAAAATTCTGACATATGTGTAATTATTTTGTTTGTGGTTGACACAATTTACCACAAGTTAGTTGACGAATTATTTTTTTAATAAAAAATATACTTTCAGTTCTAACAATTCTAAATAAAGTTTTTTGGCGAATAGCTTAGAGGCGATTCGCATAGATGGCACACTCTACCTAATTTTAACCAACATGATATTAATGATATTTTTTTGTTTGTGGTTAATCACGTAAAAGTTAAAAATACGTGAATACTTTTACGGTATTTATTGCTGACGTTTGTCATCTTAGTAGAAATATTATTTAAAATAGAACATAATAATATGTAATGAATTATTTTATGCAATTAATCCACACAATTGACGATGTCACTGTATGCGCGTGGATTAAGTATTTATTTTCATGGGTGTTTCTTTTTAATTAGGTAATATAAGAATAAAACAATATTTTCATATGTATAAATAGTCAATTTAATACCATAGTTTTATGTACATACTTGATTAGTTTAAAATACAGTAGAATTAAATAATATGTTGAAATATTTACTTTATATTCATTGTATCTAGCTAATATTAAAAGTATCTCTTAGTGTGTGTTTTGTCACAAGCTATGGTAGCGTTCAGAAAACACTCTAATTTTCTGACGTTTTGAATATTTGTCATTTCAATGTCTCTCCCAACTTGCTTCGTCTAATTTAAAATGTTGAAATAACATATTATTGCGGTATTATCTATATTTTGTATCAGATGTCTATGATTTTCGGGTTGAAAAATTAGCGGAGTGAACAAAGGTATGCGATGTAATGGCCGTTTGCTACGAATCTTGGTAATGAAACCATCACTGGGGAAATCTAGTCTTTTAGTGGTATATAATCAAGGTTTGCAGAAATACGTATCAACGCAATAATTAATGGCTTCTACAGCTTACAGCTGTGGTTTGATTCAGGCCAATGTTCATTCATTATAGCGTTGCATTCAATGAACATAATTTAAGTCGACATGCTTCTAAATGTTTATATAATTGGTCACGTCAATCTACATTATTTCAACACGACGAGATTTAAAAGAAAAATTAGTCAACGTAGTTATTTCCTATCTTTTAAGTCAACCAATAGGTAATTCGCTCAGAAAATGACGAAATTTCAGTGTGGTCACGATCCTCAGTCATGAGGGTACGACCAAGAACAGAAGAGAGGTAGAGGATAAGTAAGTACTAAAATTTGTAGTGAATATAATTAATATTATTATTGCATTAAACTGATATTCTTTTTAACGTGGTTTAATTTAGACTATTTTGTAAGTTTAGTTAGTTCGATTTGGAAACTTAACATTTATTAACGATTCCACAAAGTTTCTGCGTGGTTAAATTTGTAACTTTAGTGAAATAATTATCAGTTGTGTTAGTTGTTAACTTTAATAACTTTTTCTAACATTCAATCGTTTCTGCGCATTTATTCTGTGCTGTTATCAGCTGTTACTAGGCTGTTATCGGTGGCTATCAAGGGTAGTTTATTATATTTATGTATTGAGTGTTATATTTGTTACAATAAATTAGCCGTCTAAACTGTCAGGACTGTCACACAGCCAAAAGGTGCTTTTAAAACATAGCAAACGGTTAACTTATTGTATCAATCAACCGTCTGAATACATAAATATGATAAACTACCCTTGTCGGCCGCCGATAGCAGCCTTGTGTATAGAATAGTTACGCTGAAATGAAGATTTGTTTATAATTTTCTAAGATAGAGTATAACATGTCGGTTAGTATTTTATTTTATTTTTGAAAGTTATCCACCGAGTACAAATTTATATGCTGATTTAAATTGATGTCATCACATTTAATTAGTGTTATCTCTAGCAAAAAAAAATCTAATCAGCGCTGTTTATTAGGTAGGTAGGTATTTTGTCAGAGGAGACTGAGTGGTCGTCGGTCGGTGGCGCACCTGCCGTTGCTTCACGTTCCGTTTATTTTCGCCTTTGTCCTCGGGAATAGATTGCGGCGTGTGTGAGGTAACCGCCGTGCGACGTCGCGACGTCAGCGTCTCTCTCGGCAGACTCACCTTTGAGTGACCGATAGGGATCGCAATAACTGCACCATTACGTAATACGGAATATTTAGAAAAATATATATCGGTTTCATACCGTTATAATAAACACCCATATAACCAATTTTGTATGATATTAAGTTAAAACGGTTTATTTATCGGATTATCGGTAAACCGGTTTTTAATACATAATTGGTTTTTGCTATTCGTTTATAAAAACATATTTTACCGTTATATCTTAATTTTGTATGATATAAGTTAAAACGGTTTTATTTATCGGATTATCGGTAAAACGGTTTTTCATAGATAATTGGTTTTTGCTATTCGTTTATAAAAACATATTTTACCGTTATATCTCAATTTTATATTATATAAGTTAAAACCGTTTTATTTACCGGATTATCGGTAAACCGGTTTTTAATAGATATTCGGTTTCTGCTAAATATTAGTTTATAAAATAACATACTTTACCGTTATATCTCATTTGAAAACGGGTCTAGGACGATTTGGCACCGGACAACTGGACGCCACGCAATTCTAAAATAAATAGACGTTAGCTACATAATATAGGTACTTTTAAATAATATTTAATATTATTATTTATATTTATATTATTATATTATGATTGAATAGTTGGTTGTATATGCACACGTAAATAATGATTTAATCGTGCATATGCTTAAGTTCCAACGAAAAAAGAGTTTTTTATTTTATATAAAGCCTTAGGCATGGTAATTCTCAATCCGCGATAAAGAATACATTATGTAAAGAGTAAAATGAATTCAAACTACTAAGTAGTAGATAGAAACTGATTAAAATACCTCGTCTACGTTCTGTATACATGTCTACGACAGTGCGGCGTCCAATTGTCCGGAGGCCAGTCGTCCCATTTCCTTGAAAACTGATTTTGTTCCTTAAAATATAGCCGGTTTTATTAACTGGATTACCGGTAATTGGTTTTAACTAATTAAACCTTTTAAACGGAACCTTTTAATGTTAACTTATTGTTGTTTTCTGGAACTACACTGATAAAGAATATCTTTTATCCTGATTTTACGTTACCCTTTTGCCACTTATAATAACACACAATATGACACGTGTTTCGTTACTTTTTTATTTAATATTTAACAGTGTGGTACGTGACCTGAGGAACATTTGAAATTGGCAATAATAAATTAATCAATAATTATATACTAATGACTGATGTCCCTGTGATTATAATTTACCACTATGTCATCATAAAGTGGACCGATCCACAGTTTGTGAAGTCTTAGCCTATCTTTATCAATTTGTCGATCCAGCAGGTTGTAGTACTAGTAGCCATTTAGTGCTTATCGTGCACGATATAACGGTCATTGTTCTACCAACATACGTTCCATTGACAATACATAATATTTAACATTTTTTTGAAATAAGATTTTACCGGATAACCGATTTCATGTTTTTTCGCTAGGGTATTTCGATCCCTAGTGGCCCACCTTCGATTGACTCACCTGAGAGTATCTTAGTTGCTGCATGATGTGCGATTTTAGCTAAGAATTTTGGCAAGAGAAGACTTTTCTTTGTTACGCTGAAATCGTAGGTTTTTGGCACAAATTTCACTTATTTTACTGCTAATTATTATTGCATGATGTAACTCCTAATTAATCATACAGATTCTCAGAATAACCGGGAACAAATCAACAATTGTTTTAGATATTTCAGAGGAATCATTCATACTTACCAAATTCATTTTTTTTATAAATAGTACTTACTGATCGTTCAATAATATTGGTTGCGAAGGGTGGAGGTAGGCTGTTAAGATCAGCCATAAATAGTGCACATTAATCTTTGCTAGTCTTACATATTTGTTTTTATTGAATTGAGACTACAATCCTGCCTAAACCAAACTACAATAGATAAAAAAAATATTTTATCTATAACATATCTAAAACTATGCATGATTTAATTGCCTAATTTTAGATATTTTATAGATATACGAGTATTCGCAGGGATTAATCGAATTTTAGAAACTAACCAACAACATCTGTAAATTGTAGTCTTATTTCAATGAAAACAAATACGTGACTGTCAAAATTTGGTGTGCACCATTTATGGCGGATCTTAACAACCTGCCTCTACCCTTCGCCACTGATAAATATAATATACCAGATATCTAATGTAATTTCCATTGATAATATGTAGCCGAATTTTTGTTTCAGACAAACGCCTATTCGTTACGTATTTTCTTCCATGTCTATAATATTATAGTTGGTAAGTCAGTTCGGTCCATCAACTATTATTCTGATATATTCACAATACATCACATGTTCTACCAATGAATTTATCTATAAAAAACATTTTGTCAATCAAATACCGAATGTATCAATAGTATTCATCTGATTTCAATCAAATTATGATATTAATCCAAATTTACTTGCCTACCTCACATGATAATCTTCATCTACTTCTACTGTGAACACCCAATTTTA
This sequence comes from Rhyacophila brunnea, assembly GCF_057557595.1. NCBI lineage: Eukaryota > Metazoa > Arthropoda > Insecta > Trichoptera > Rhyacophilidae > Rhyacophila > Rhyacophila brunnea. The sequence continues at coordinate 6,725,089 of NW_028232904.1, read as the reverse complement.
CGTTTCAGTTTATGTAGTGTTATAAATATTATTGTTAATACTGGTGGTGGGGGTGCCAAATGAGGTATGGAATGTGGTAATGATATAGTCAATGACAATTATATGGACGAAGCATCTGGGAATAAAAATGACACTCACTTTTTGTCGGGTCTGCCGAATGGCATAATCTGTTCTAACGCCATTACAATAAAGGTGATATTGCTATAAATTCCCAATGCTTTTTGTTGGGTCTGCCGGACGGTTCGGTTCGAACGGGTTCGCTCAAATGAACATTGACACTAGAAACACTGTTCTAACGCCATTACAATAAAGGTGATATTGCTATAAATTCCCGATGCGTGATATCGTATAATGGAAATTGCGTGACGTCTACCTATACATGTGCGAATGTCACTGTGCGTGAATTTACTTACTAGCTACTGTATTGAATGCGTTGTCCATTAATAATGTCATTGGATATAGTAGCCATTTTAAGATATTGGGAGTGGGATTTTTTAATGGGGAAGTCATGAGAGTGTGGAGCAACTGGATATAAAATATTCTTAATATAACATATTAATTCTCCTATTAAAAATTGAAGTCCCACAAAGTAAACGATGAATAAATTGAAAAAAATAAAATTCTTACCAAATTAATAGTAAAATAATAAAAAGTAAGTGCAAACGTGACCTCACTACCAGTCTTGAAATTAATGTTGAATCTATAGTTATTGATTTTAAAATATGTATTTTTCTCGTTATGTGTATATGCTTGCCATTCATTTAACGAAAATTTTCAAACTGTCAACTGGGGAAGGAAAACTTAACCATCTTCCGCCATGCCTAAGTATCTGGGAAATTATTCAAACTGTCACAACCGTTATACGCACCGAGCAGACCAGGTGCCTGTGATTTATAACACTTTTGGCAACGCTGCTACCGGTCATTCTGATAAATATTATTTCAACAAATTACTGACTATACCTACTCTTATAATCTACCACTGCCTAAAAAAACATTCTTCCGTCAGCCCAATTTCTGGTTACGCAATGACAACGTCTGGACTAATTCTGGACGTTGACGAGGAGATAAGTGCGACCGTGAACCTCAGAAATATTAAAAATAATCATTCCTATACACTGACTGAAGACCTGTTTGATGTATTTCTTTATTTTAGTTTACACAACATTTACATTAAATTTAGTCACCTCGCAGTAGCAATTTCGAACGCTTGTTGTTTACACACACTGGCAGAGACTCCTTGGAGCAGTGTCAATACCTAGCTACTGTAATGTGCTGCTCTTCTTTGTTCGCTATTGTGGCTTTTAATATTATTTTTGTGAAACTAATTCTCGGTAAACCCAGCTCTTTGTCATTACGTAATGACCTATATGTATACAAATATGTAGAGTTTATTAGACAATCATATCTCTGATAAATTGGACATAGTTATGCAGAAAGTAGCCAGTCCACAAAAAAAAAAATATGATATAGATCAGATGCGAGAAGATTTTCTCTACGTTCTGCTGAAAATAACCAAGCCGCAAAAAAGTATTCTTGAAATAAAATACTATTTACGATTTTACAGTTTATATACATTTTTAATATCATGTTGTTGCTAAAGTGCCATTATCTCAGCTCGACATTATTGTGGACTGGTTACATTCTGCATAACTACGTTCAATTATTCTTGGATTAAACTTTCATTTTGTGACAGTAGATTTTCTTAGCTGTAAGCTACGTATGCCAAGGATAAACAAAACCAAAGAAATAATCAGTTGAATAAGAGCTAGAAGGCCTTTGCATTTTATCATTGAAGGGAAGATTTCCGGTAACCGGTGCCTGATCCGGTAATAATAGTAGTCAATAATATCAGAAACCGGTTCGATGTCAGCACTATAGGGAAATGATAGTGAGAATGATCGTTGACGTCTCCGATAACGGTTATGGATAGTATGGCACAGAAAGAAGAAGAATGTTAACATATTACGTAGGTAGTGTCCACTCTCCTCGTCGTAATGGTAATGCAACGGATCAGGGCGTAAACCTGAGAGATACGGAGTTCGATACCCCGTCAGGTTGGCTTACTTTTTTTTTTTAATTTTTTTTTTCTATTGGTTATAATAAATGCTCTCAGAAAGTGTTTTTCTAAATTATATACTTATGTTCAATAATCAGGATGATATATTCTTAAATCTTGTGAATTATTCGTTGAATAAAAGAAATAGTTAATTATAGTTAATATATTTTCATTGTGGAAACGAACGACTTGCCTAGAAGAACGAGTGTGCAAAGATAACGGTTATTTTGGTTTTTTTCCGGTGTTAACAGAGCTATTACTAACCAAACGTGTATTATATATTTACCGTCAGCTGTCGTACCTTTAAGAGATATCCATATAGCATTGCAATAAAAAATGTCGCGTTGGTCGTGGAACATTGCAGACATTAGTGTTCGAATTTTATTAGATTCGATAAGAACATTGATTTGATATTGATTGGTGTCAAATATCTAAATATGATACTTACGGTGATATGTAAATTCTACGTAAAATATTTCACCGTGGCACAGTTTGCCGTGAGCTTTCTTATCGGAAAGAGATGACCCTATACTATACGGTCTCCAATTTTATTAGATTCTATATGAACATTAATTCAATGTTCATAGCTGATTTTGGCAAAATTCATGAATGTATCGAAGGTTATTTCTAAGATGCTAATGTACCCCTCAGGGAACTCAGAAATAATGGGAACTGAAATACCCAACGGGTAAGGCGATAGCAGGTAACCGACTCGAGTAACGAAGAATCCGGGTGTCACGTACGTTGTACGTCGAATACTGAAAACTGCTCTCGGTTTATGCATTTACGCCAATGACATTATTAATGGACGACGCACTCAATACAGTAGCTAGCAAGTAAATTCGCGCATTCGCATTTATAGGTAGACGTCACGTAGTTTCCATTAAGCGATATCACGCATCGGGAATTTATAGCAATATGACCTTTATTGTAATGGCGTTAGAGCAGTGTTTCTAATGTCAATGTTCATTTGAGCGAACCCGTTCGAACCGAACCATTCGGCAGACCCAACAAAAAGCATCAGGAATTTATAGCAATATCACCTTTATTGTAATGGCGTTAGAACAGATTATGCCATCCGGCAGACCCGACAAAAAAGTGAGTGTCATTTTTTTGCCTAGATGCTTCGTCCATATTAATGTCATTGCTTACGAGCAACCTACATATCTACCAACCTGACAACCTACTTCTAAATCATTCAGAATTTTGTAAAAATATATTTGATGTGATTTTATTTCTAATTTACTTGCATGTATATTTATTTATCTTGAATTCCGGTGGCCTTTATTACGTTTTAGACGTGTTATTTGATTGCAATGCTATACGGCCATCGGATTCCGATACAACGGTGAAATGTGGTACGGCCAACTGCATTTAACGTACACGCCCGTGTGCAGATGCATCATATGGGTGACAGTAGGTAGGTGTGTTCGGTTTTTATCACTTGTATAATATAGTGTTCAAGAAGAACTTTCGTCTTGTGGAGCTTGTATGTATAAGAATGTTGAATCATTGCTGCGAATGCACAAAGGTATTATTATTTTTCTATGCATTACAATTCAGTCGTAGATACCAAAAAAGTTCTTGAATTTAAAACAATGAAAATCTGCTTGGCCTAAATGCGTGCCATCTTGTTGTCTGTAAAAACCATGCACTTACCTGCTAATTAGCACGGGTAATGTATTTTCATATAATGTTTTTCTTTGTGTCATTGTATGAATCATTTTTTACAGACTCTGTTGTTTTATTGTTACACTAACGACTAGTCAAATATTCGTAATTTGTACGAAGAGATTAACTGTAACGTGATGAATGATGACCCCTAGGTCTATGCGTCAAACTGCAATACCGTAATAATAACTGTCCCACGTTGTTTGATTTCTTCTATTATATAATTTTCTTAATTACCCTTTCTACGACGCGTAGGTCAGGTATCACAAACATCTGTATTATTCGTTTACAATTTAATTGTTTTTTTTTAAACTAACTACAATTATTTCAATGTTACATACACGCTGAACGAGTGGCAATGGCAGTACAACTTAAGAAACCATTTCAGATTTGATTCATTAAATATGGCAAGACTATGGATTCTTCTTCAGATGCATAATAGCAGGCATGTCCAACTTGAAGTAGGTTGTGATCACATATCATTCAGTATTAAAACTGGCAGTACTACACAATACTCTCCTATTGACAATCTTCATCATAAACTTATTGTATTTTGCTGAGGTCAACAAGTGTTTCAGAGATTAAAATACAATTATTAATACTACTTGTCTTTTACCATAACAAATAAATTCATATTTTCTCATTCGTTATGCAGTGACAAGTTTTGGTCTACTTCTGGACACTTATCGTTAAACTTGTCTCCTATTGTGCATACAGACTGAGATTACAGCGTGGCGGTCAGTGGAAACTATATTAGTTAAAAGCGCGGAAATTTATATCTTCTTTTTCTCTCACTTCTGCGTAGGCCGTCACTGATGCAATGCAAATTAAGTGATGTAACGAGGTCTCGCGGGATTCCTCTTGGTTAATTAATGATTTTTTAGGCAATTTTTGTGCCTAAAATAAGACCAAACATTTTCATTTTAACGACTATGCATTTGCAAACTGCAAACCTGTGGCTACATTAATTGTGTTAAACTTTTCGCGCCTCCCTTTGCAACACTCCGCTCCTCCCCAGGGAGACGCGCCTCCCACTTTGGAAATCGCTGCTCTAGATAGTAGATCATAACCTACTTGATGTTAGATATGTTGACCTAGTTGAAATAATTGTCTTTCCTTTCAAAATATGAATTAATCATATACATAATAGCCCAAAACCAATGTTTTCATTGCTTTCAATGGGTTTGGACATTTTCTGTTGGTTTCGGTACCTTCGTATACCTACAGAATAAATTTAATTTTGTGAATTGCAAATTTAATAAGAGTAATGGTGGCTAATTTTATTTTGTTTTATAAAACTGTGTGATATCGCTTACCCACACACCCCTAATGACTCTACTTACGCAAATGTTGTTAGATATTGCGTGCGGCACGTGTGCGCCGTATATTGTAATAAAATAATTGAAATGAATATAACGTTTCTTTTTGCGAGACAGTGACGGATTTAGGCGTGGTAAAACATTCCGGAACCCAAGTACGTACTGGAATGCTAAATTGGATTTCTTATGCTATTTGAAGTAAATTTATAAATTTTAATTATTTATTTATTCAAGACGTAATATAGGTACTTACACGTGTTCTACACGCATTTTTTATTGAAGATACATAACTTGGAAACGCTATAGAAACATTCGTAGGCGAGGGGTCTGACCCCTAAGGCCTTGTCCACATTGCGCGTTTTGACTCGCGCGCATTCCAGTGGGTCTATTCTATACTTATCGACCGCTAAAGTGATACAGTGATAAATATTATCAAACGTAGGGTAAGTTTGTATCAAAGTATTAGCACTTATGGTAGCAATTACAATTATTATTATTAATAATAATAATGATAAATATATAATTATTATTGTAATGATACAAACCTACCCTAAGTTTGATAATATTTATCACTTTAGCGGTCGATAAGTATAAAATAGACCCACAGGTACATGTGACTCATTGAGCTGTCCACATGAAATCGCCGCGCCCCACTGCTCGCGCGCGGTCGAGGTACAGGTGACATAATTGAGCTGTCTACATGCAGTCGCGGCGAGACACGCGCCGTGTGGACAAGTCCTAAGTTACGCACCCAAATGCTAACCTTGCAGAATTTTGTTAATAATATCTGAAAATATTAAATATGTTTTTAACTTCCATCGATAAATAATTTCGACCATCTTTGTAATTAAAATCAATGTAAAACTTTAATAAATTAATTCATAGATGCGTCAAATTTTCTGTAAATTTAATGTTACCATTTTCGTACTTGCTGACATTTTTTTTTATTATTTACGACGCATGTTTTAAAAATCCAGCATTCGTTGACTCAATGATTGGTTTCAATGATTCGTTGACTCAATACGAGAATTGTATTGTCCATCGAAGAAAACCATAAGACAGCGCCTAAATATAATGATATTAAAATGAGGAAAAGACTTGAAGGCTAATCTATTTTTGCATTTCATTTATTGCGTTTACTACAATTCATCGTAATATTGCAATAATTGCATATGCCCCAAGTATATTTGTGAAATATCACCAATAAGATATCTGCCAAAGAGGCTGGCATTAATGGCAGCAATACTGGCACATTTCAATGCGCCAAGCTACAGTATATTAATTGTTGTACGGCTGCCACACTGAGAATTTTTCGGAATCATTATCAAATGTTCTAATACTAGAAGCTAATAAAACAATGCTCTCAGACAAGTTGACACTCTCGTAAAAACAGCAACCTGTCTCGCCTCGCCCATTAAATATCGGAAAAAGTAATAAAGAAGCATTCATCGTGAAATGATAATTTAGAATATTATGTGTTATCTTTTTTTTCTGTTGTGTGCAGTGTGTACCTACATGTCTAACTCTCCCTTAAATTATAATTCAAAATTTTGTGGTAGAGCCAATGAACAAAAGTAGACAAAATAAAACAGCGTTCGTTCTAAAATAAAATATTGGTATTATATTAATACTATCAACTGAAGGTACTTGATGGAATTTAAATATTGATATTGTTGCGCTTTTCATCACTATCTAGAGCTTTAAAAGCTTGGCATCATTCTCATTATTTGCAAGTTGCCATTTTTCCGAGATCACCTGTGTTTTTCGTTGTGTTGGGAAAATAGACCGATCCCTCTCACCTCATCGGCTTCGTTTGTGGACCGGTCGTTCTAATTCTGTCGCGGGGTTCGGTCGAGCATTAGTCACAATCTAGTTACGGACACACTTGCTCATTCGTTTACCTTGCGAGGCCACCCACGCCTGGTTGTCTCGCGCGCTTTTCTTGATTTACACCTGTATAAATGCAATTGTTTTTCTGCCAATCCATCAATCACTATTCATTGTTTTATTCCTCTTATTTTTGTCTCATATACTTTACTAGATATCGGCGATGATTACGGCGATCTTTTCCTTGTTTGACGTTGCTCTGAACCAGGATAAATAGGCCGATGTTTGACATAAGTTTAGGGCCCTTATATATTATCGATAATCTTCCCATACGTTTATAGTATCCCTGTGGCCAATGTATACTGTCTTTCTAGTGTTGACTTCTTTGATCATCGTCGATTTCACACACAGAAACCGTCAAGTTTGTTAAGCGTTGTTTCTGCAAGTGTCCACGCCGCCACTGCAGTAGTACCGAAAAGACACGGTATTTTAACATTTCATTCTGATTCCAGCGTTTAAATCAATGATACTCAAACCTTTTTTTTCTTCGGGCCAAATACATATATTTGTAAAGTAACGCGGGCCGCATCACTAATGATATGACGAATAAATTATAAACCCCCCCTTTTTTGCAAAACATTTTTGAGATTTAAAAAATTATAAACAAAAGTGATGTGTATCCAAGCGTTTATTTCATAAAAATCATGTTCCTGATAATAAATGTGTTTCGGGCCGCACATAAAAGCTTAAAGGGCCGCATGTGGCCCGCGGGCCGCAGGTTGAGTATCGCTGGTTTAAATCATGGCAATATAATATAGTCCGACAACATAAATGGTAACTTTTTAATGTTCGGTGGGAGCGTACGAGGGAAGGTACGGGAGCGACTAAGAAAGAAACTGCCCGTATTACACGTAGCAAATCATCAAAGTTACTTTCAATATGAACAATTATTAAACTACTTTCCACAGCAAGATCTCGGCGGTAACAGGAAGTCGCCATAGTCGCGTGTAGAAGATTTCTGTGTTGTCATTTTTTGAGATAACATCTGGCGAAATTAGGTTTTTAATTTATAACAATTCTATTCTCATTAATTTACTTAGAAGTCACATTAAATATTCATCATAAAACTATAATTATACGAATGCATTGTGTAAAACAGACTTTTCATGAACACGTACCGGCGTTGACATGCCCGATGTCAGGGATGTACTAATTATTCATCTCTACTCTATGCGCATGAAAGGAGGCGTGCTTCTGCGCTGGTCCGTGCTTATGTTTAGGTATAGTTTTTTTCGCTCTACCCAGAACCACCTACTACATTTACTTCGCACGTCCTGTCATCGATAGGGTGTACCTATTTGCTTATACGCATGTAATACTACGCGAATCCTTCAAATACTGTTGAGTTGTTTCTTTTTTTTCGTTGGGTACAGCTGACACATGCTTTTCCACTGCCCGGCTCTACACCTCTCCACATATTTAGCAACGCGTAGGCCGTAGACGGTGTGTCAGTGGAAAACATGCCGCACTCTTCATCTGGAGGAAGCTCTACATTTTCCTATCTGACCTTCGACTTGCCAGCAACTAACTACATTTTTTTCCTACTTGTCATCATGACTACTGAACGGACTACACAACCAACAAATTGGAGAGTTGGCGAAAGGTAAACAGAAGACAGTTTCTTGAATCTGGAGATAAACGGTTCGTTTAGCTATCCACGAGACGCTGTACCAACTTACAGTATAAGATTATTTTAAGGCTATACTTCAGTTGAGGCATGGTCTAAAAAGATCGTGGCTAGGCGATGCGTGGATTGTGCAAATTACGCGTACCGAACGAAATATAATTTGTCATAAATGCGTCCATTTAATGTTATGTTATGGAATAGCATATTCATTGACATGTTTTCTTTTTCAAGTATGTACATACGTAAAGTTTTTTAGTCATCTTTACACGATTTAAGAATATATTCATCCGACGCCATGACAAAACAGATCGACGTGCGCACACCTCGACTGTCGGTCTCCGATTGGCGACGACTGCGAAATTTCGTCGCACCTACTGTTGAAAATTATTTGCCGTTTCACTGAAGTACCTACGCTCTTAAGCTGGAACGTCTGACGAATACAAATACTAGTATTTTGTAATTTTCTATATTTATACATAAAACAATCATTTAATTGTGATTTCAACTACATCCGAAACAAATGATAGACCACGGGTATCAATTATAATTAATTGTTTGACGTATTAAATTCAATATTATACAAAGTAATTGACGAAAAAAATATCGTATTGTCTTATACATACTTAGTGTCTTATTATTCTGCAAAGGACACACTACACGCAACGCTGCGTTGCGATGTTTTCTGTTGTTTAAAAATTGTCCGGATTTACGGATTAATTGACAGTTTTTGTGCACTTCCATTGTCTTGTAATGACAGGCATTCATATTGAGTGAATAATAATTTGTGTTTTGCGTCGTGTGCTTTGACGATGTCGCCTTGTAATGGTTAAGCCTCAATTACATTGAGCTTCTTTACGAGCTGTTTGTTGGCGAATTTGAAAGCGGGCGATACAGCTACTGCGATTTGATGATTACACACAAAACTTTCCATTCGCTGAGAAGCCACAAGCCAGCGAATATTTTGACAGAACGTAGTTCGTTTTTTTACCGGGAGGTTGCTACTGCGCTCTACTGCGCAGACGCAGTAGGCCCACACGCCGGCGTGTAGCGTGTAAAGATGAACGGCTTTCAACTTTTCTCGGTAGAGTGTTTACAACCTGCTTATTAGCTTGTTCGATGATTACACTGGGCGACTTTATAGGCAGATTGTAAATTCGCCAATAAACAGCTAGTAAAGAAGCTCAATGTAATTGACGCTTTAGCAGTTTGCTTCGGGTTTCGCTTACAGCGTGAAATAATGTATGATATTGTGTGACCCTGTATTCGGTAAGCTTGTCGTCATATGGCGTGTCAAATATTATTTACGTATGCTAAATCCAAACTAATCGCAGTTTCTTATTAGGCTGATACAAATATTGACTGTTTTATTTTTGTAATTTACTAGATTTATTTAATTAGCATATTCCCAACCAAATACATAAATATTATAGTATCATGTTTACTTAGAAATCAATACAGTGCTAATTACTGGTTTCTAAGCTTATTAAATTAGTCAGATTGCAATAATGTCTCAGGTGAGGTTATTTCTATTTGAATTAAAAAACGAAGTGGTTACCTACACATAATATAGTATAATTATCCAGTATAAAACATCGATTATCGGTTTGATTCCGATATTTAGATGCAAACTTTGGATAAATGCCGATTGATATGGTTTAAAAATCTCTGGATAGTATTCAACAAAATATGTTTATCTTACTTATACTCACTCATAATTGTTTTCACAAAATATCGCGCCCATGTGGAACGTATTTCGAGCGAAATGGCAAGTGACATCCGCAGGACGAATAAATCTTATCGGGATTCCTACAGACACGTGGAAATTTCGACGAGTACCTACATAATATGATGAATATGTATATATATTATCATTCAAATTATAATGATACCCCGATGGCCGAGCAGTAACGTGTCGATTCATTATTTCGTGAGTCTCAGGTTTGAATCCCAGTTCTGACAAATTCCCATGTGTCGTTGGCATGGCCCCCACAACATAAAGCGGGCCCCTAGGCTAGGATCTTTGACGGGGGCCCCCTACCCATCGCTAAAGATAAAGGCAGTGTGACGCTCTACAGTAGCGTTTTCCAAATGGTGTAACTACGCGGTAAAATTAATGTGTATATTTAGTGTATTTTTGTGTGTATTTTAATACATCCATTTGAATTGAAGAGTTGTTGAGTGTCGGATACACAATTAAAATTTTTATTGTTTTTTGTATATTTGAATTATAATTACTTATAAGATAAATAGCGCTTTTTTACTATTCGAGAGAATTTGTGGTGTGTTATCTGGTCGATTCGCCACGCCGGGCCCTTCCTGTGCCCGCGCCCCCAGGTTAGAGCCCTGTCAGCCCCCCCTTTGTGGGGGCCATGGTCGTTGGACCCATAGTATAGTTTCAATAGGTTGAGCAAGCCAACACCGTTTCTCGTTAAAACAATTAATAACGAACGTCTTCGTGAGACGTGTAGATCTACTTCGGTTTGTAGAACCAATTAAAAAAAATGTGTATGATGTAGTCTTCCATCGTTATAAAGTAGTTGAATTATTATTAAATAAATTTATTTATTTTGGTTATAATGGTGCTACTAAATACCTTATTAACAACGTAAATAATTTAAGACTATTTTGACGATATATAATCTCATCTCTGCTGGCATTGATCCAATTCTGGATAGATTTCTGGATTACATGGCTCCTTCCACTATTTTCTATACCTAATGATAACCTCTGAACCCGGGCACTCATGAAAAAGACGAGAGGGCGGAGTAGCCGTACCTCATTGTCAATATGGTTAGCAAACATTTTCAAAAACACGGGTTATTATAGGATGAAAACGCGATGTTTGGCGGCGTCATCGTGGTTTATACTGTTAATAGAATCACTTGACGTAATTGAGTTACTGTAATTATTTGTTCTCGCGGGCGAACCCGTATGTCCAAACTGAAGTGCCGTAGAAGGGATGTCACAGGAAAAGATAGTCATTATTTTCAAAATTAAATTAACAAAGACAGCCAATTCGCTGGAAGGGCAAATATGGAGTTTTATAATGGAGTCAGAGATTATGTCACCAGGTACATATACTTTCGCGCCCTTTTGTGCACCAGCACATTGAAACGCATTACACAATTTCACTACATTCTTATACTGCGTGAAACTAAAATTATACTGTCGACGGCACCATGTGGGTCTATTCTAATACTTACCGCTAAAGTGATAATTATTATCAAACTTAGGGCAGGTTTTTATCAAAGTATTAGCACTTATTTCAACAATTACAATAAATTGCTTGTAATTGTTGCAATAAGTGCTATATTTTTACAGCACCTCTCTTGGCTGTGATAAAATTTAGAGCGATATAGAAAGTTTTGAATGATTAGACGGCAAATTTATGTAGGTATATATAATAAATACTATAATATAATCACTTTAGCGGTCGATAGTAGCCTTGTGTATAGAATAGACCCGCAGATGTCTTCATTTGGTGAAATTAGCTGCTTCTTTGCTGCCACATTTCGTCTTTCACACAATCAAGTCACCGTCGTATAAGAATGGCTATTTTTCTTATTTTCGATCACTCATATTTAGCTAATTTTTGTGAAAAGTTTGTCGATGCGTAGTATATAAATATAGTAAAATCATACCTCCTCGCGTCTTCAATCTCCCCTGCATCAGTGTGTGGAATATTGTAATGCGGTTATGGCGTGAGGCTGCCACTGCATCTTGTCTGCATCTGTTTGACACGGCCGCCCTGGCTGAGCTTATCAAGCGTGCGCCGTCACGGGCGGAACGGCATCTGGTGGGTGGCTGCACCGTTCATTACGTAGTAATTAGTGCGGCAGTAACCGCTGATAGGTATATCTTTTGCATTCGCTTTACGACTGACAATATCGCAATATTAATCGATCGTCGATCATTAATGGTTTCTATTGAATTGGTTACGATTCCGTAAACCTATTTTATGTAGACCCGTTAACTCTTATTCATAAATCGTATATCAAGTTTATTACACGTTCTCCCAAACACAATATTTATGCGTGATACATGATTTCGTGTACAAAAATATTTTTTCATTTTATTCCGAACATTAGAGTAGTAGGTATATCATTGTCGAGGAGTGGAGGTAGATTCTCAAGATTCGACATGCATAGTTCACACTAAACTTTGTCAGTCATACTTGTTTGTTTTAATTGAAGCAATAATACAATTCGCAGATGGTGCTGGTTAATTTTTAAAATTCAGTTAGGTAAACCCATCCTAAACCAAACGATAATAGTTTAGGTGTGCTATGGTATGGTATATGATATATGTGATCCGGCACACTTTTTCAGTCATACTTATTTGTTTTCGTCGCTCAATCTAGGAAGCGCTATAGAGAGTATTGTAAGAGCCATAGTTAAAATTTGTCGCAATTAGATAAGATGCCTATAACATTGTGGTCAATGTGCGTGGGCCCGAATCCCGAGAGACGCAGGCTCGATTCCTATTGGGTGTCGTATTTTTTCAAAAAAGATTTTTTCTCTTTGTTATATATTTTCTCAGATGTGTTTTCAAATTATGTATATTCAATAAAAATAATGTTACATTCTTAAATCTTGTGAATTATTCGTTGAATAAAAAATATTGTAAATATGGTTGCTGTCATTTGCATTACGCACTGAAGACTGGTTATAAACTAAATCATTCACCTATGAATATTATATATATTGTGTGTCGAGTAATGGGGGAAATTTTGCAAAGTGTGAAAAAAATATTGTTACTATGTTTTTATGACTTCGTTTATTTAATCGTGGAAGCAATACTTATAAAATGTGATAAGAAGCTTTTTTTATAAATGCCAGTATAATTTGTCCTGAATAATAACAATTAGGATATTTTTGTACTTATTGTTATATAGAATTTATAAGTCATCATCTACTCACTAATAATTATTATTATTGACAGTTGCCTACTAGTTTTTTTTAAATCCTTCGTTTTAAATATGTAGCGTTTTGTAATGCGCCACAAGTTGATCATTAGCTTTTGCATTACACAATATTAAATCCTCCCAAATATTCCCATCAAATGTCCACGTTGAGACTGCCAACATCCCTCGGATACAGGATAGTTGAGGGCTTAATTTTCAATTACATCAGAATCCCGCCGTGTCCTGCCGGCGCGGCGAACGCGGCACCTCGCCGCACTATTCCGTACACAATTACGCCGTCGGATCTCCAGGCTCACCTGGTTTCGCTTTGCTCTTTGAGCCGCAGCCCGTCCGCCTTTGATGTCTGCGAATAATTAAAATCTATCCCGCCGGATTGCTGAGCTGGCCCATCGAGGAGACTTGGGCCGTCTTCTCCTTCCTTGTCTTCGTTTTGATGGCTCGTTATTATTTATTTTGGATAGCTTTGACGATGATTCTGTGCGGGCAAACTATGCGACGGATGAGCTTGATTGGAGATGGAAATACTTCCCGTAGTATTTGATTGATATCTATTCGATCAAAATATTTAGCGAAGATTTTTGTAAGACGGCGATTTTTGCATGTCTTTTGCAGTAGTCATTTTAATAGACAGATAATATTAATTCAGTAAAATAAATTAGTTAATTTTCTCAATATACTATATGTGCTATCAACTTGACTTGTTTTCTATATCAACCATTACTATTTTCATTAGATCGCTTAATAAATAATGAAATTACAGCATGAAAAACATCAACACCTTACAGTGGCGAAGGGTGTAGGTAAGCTGTGGAGATTCGACATAAATAGCTCACACTAAACTTTGTCAGTCATACTTATTTATACAATTAAGAATACAATTTGTACATGGTGCTGGTTAGTTTTTAAAATTCAATTGAACCCTGTCTAAACCAAGCCATATTATTTTAGGTATTACAAAAATTTAGATATTTCATAAACAAATAATTTTTGACGACATCTGCTATTGCTTGGATTAGGCAGGATGTAATTGAATTTTAAAAGTTAACAAACACTATATACAGATTGTAGTCTTAGTTCAATGAAAACAAATCCATATGACTGACAAAGTTGAGTGTGCATCATTTATGTCAGATCTTAACAGCCTACCTCCACCCTTCGCCACTAACACCTTACCACAAAACCTTTCACATTAATTATACTGTATTCATAACTAATATTTCAGATTCCAATCAAATATTATTACAGGCCGCAAAAATTACTAACTTACTTAAACTGGAGCAACAGACCAGATCCCTGGCCGTCTGCGCAACCGTCTTCCAGGTATCTCGATACAAACTCTCTTTCCAATCTGGCAAACCCAGGCTCTTTGCGTTATCATTTCTCCTCCGGGCTATAAGGCTTCCATCATATATTTTTTTAAAAGCTTTTAACAGTGTGACCGGCCCATCTGAGTCTTCCCGCCCTCAAGGCATTGACTATATTGGGCTTACATTGTTTGTAAAGCTCAGCATTCGTACGTATCCGCCACCGATATTCGAATATGTACATGGAGAGTCTTCTCTTGTTTCTCCGTTAGGCTCCAGGTTTCACCCATACAGAGCGATTAGTTTCACGTTGTGTACTCGATATTTTTTTTTGGACTATAGATTGGATCTGAATAGATTCCTCACTCCTCAGTGCGAAAAACGCTACGTTTCCACGCTTCAGCTTCACGGTGATCCATATACCAAGAATTTCGTCTATGTTTAAAATATGATATTAAAAATAAACTGACCGTATTCCAATTTGAGTTACTTGTTTACAGTTAGGTACTGTTTACTTTATTTTAAAATATTCACACAGTATTAGTTATGCCTGCTTTTGATGCGAATGCTTGTTTAGTATTCACTTTAATGGTGTTGTCTAGTTAATATTTCTGGTGTGTATTGTTATTATTTTATTTGTTACATCTTTTACTTCCGCCCAACGGGAAAAGTCTTTGCTGAGCCTGTCCATGGCCAGGTCGCGGCACTATATGGCGAATTACTTTGGTAGCGCTGTTTATTGCGTAACTTCGAATGGAATATGGTAACACTGTTAACCTGTTGGAAGTAAATGAAGATTTTTGATTGTATTAACGTATTTCTTTCAATACGAAACAATCATAATTTTCTTTACAGTTTACCATAAGTATTGAATTCGATGTATAATCGATAACTAACACGACGATCGAAATGCATAATACTTATATACTTATTATAATATATAGTGGGTGTTGGTATTTCACCAATTGTAAAGTTCTTTTAAATCTGTGCAATAATAGATAAGCTCCATCAAATATGTTATTCTTATTTACATTTTTTTTTCAATAATAACATCCCATTGTGTATTAAGCGTCAAGTATTCAACCAACATGTGCTAACAACGCTCGAGTATTCTCTTAATGTAAGAGAAACGAGTAGCGCAACGTGGCATGGAAAGGCGCATGTTTTGGTTAATGCGTAAACATCACAAAATAAACTAATGGATAAGGAAGTAGAAAGAGCATGCGATGTAATAGATGGGATGAACATGTCTCTCGGAGAATGGACAACCGCTGGACAAATGCTTTCATACAGTGGTACTGTATGACCAAGGGGCACTAAGCGCCCACAGGGATACCCTAAAACCTGCTGGATAGACGAACTTATAAAGTTCGGTGGATGTACGTGGTAGCGAAGAACTAAGGACCGAGCAGAGTGGAGGCAGCTAGGGAGGCCTCTATCCAGCAATGGATGCTGATTTACAGGCATAACCTATTCATATGGCACATTCTAGACTTCGCATTAAGAGCGTACATAAGTGAAACGGCAAATAATTTTCAACAGTATGTGGAACGAAATTTCACAGAGCGACATTCGAGGTGTGAGCACGTCAATTTGTTTTGTGATGGCGTCGGAGGAATATATTGTTAAATCGTCTAAAGATGACTAAAAACGTGCCGCATGTACTTGAAAAAGAAAACATGAATATACTATTATTATTACGAATATAATAACAAACATAAAATGTAAAGGACGCATGTTGATTTTTTATTACAAATTATATTTCGTTCGGCTCGCGTCATTTACACAATTCGCGCATCGCCTAGTCACGATCTTTTTAGAATTTCAGTTGTGATTTTAACATTGTTTACGGTTTCCTTTTGGTAATACTCCGCCCTACGGAATTTTAGTTATTCAAAGGGCACCACACTAAAACGTATTGAAATCACCACAAGTTTTAGCTGTCTGTAATACAAAAGGGTTAATATGAATTTCTCCAGTCCTACCTCAAATTAGATTTGAAACTAGATTTGATCAATCACATAATATGAGCGTTCTTTCGCACGATACGTTACTTCTCATTTGCAATTTATTAAACAAAACTTTTCCTTCCACCAACAACGAACGATAATCCCGTTTAATCTGAATGTTATTAAAATGCTTTTGAAATATTAGTTTGTACATAGCTTATTGCACTCGACTAAAGGAGGGTCTCTTCGGCACAGAAGCGCTTCTGTGCAGACTGCAGCTTGTGTCTTGGCAGATTACCGCCTTGTTAAACTTTGAAGGAGCAATTTTAACACTAACGAGAAAGTAGTCTCGTTGTCCTTTCTAGCTTTCTCGCGGAATACGTATTTTTACAAGCACATTCTATATGCACCTATGTATGCATAGGTGAGACACCCACCACACCTGCAAATATTTATAATGATATCGCAGGAAAACTTTCAGCGTCAGTCAACCTTATATTTATAATAAATAACCTAATATTATAGGGAAAGTATTGTACTCAGTGGCGAAGACTCAATAGTCAATAGTAAGAGATTAATTCTGGGCCTTGGAAAAAGAAGTGCCTATGTCGATATGATATGTTTTCCAGTACAAGCAATAATTGTTTAATGCCTTTCAAATTTAATAAGTATTGATAATTTTAATAATAATATGCTTGTGACAAGTATATTATTTGGAAAAGACTAAAAAATATTTTATTTTTTCAACATTTTTAAGTACTTTTCATCACTTAACTCAGTATGAGGAAACTTTGACACACGCACTTCTTTCATAAGGTCCAGAATTAACGTTTACTAATTTGATCATTTACACTCGAGAATTTACTTAATTAGCGACACCGTTGAATACCCTTGGATTGTTGGGCGTGTAATCGTAAATAATATTTTAATGGACTGGCATTGTTATACCTATAGATATTCCACGGTGGCGAAGGACGGAGGTAGGCAGTGGCGATTCTACAAAAATAATACACCTTTTCTGTCATACTTATTCGTTTTCATTAAACAAACTAAAAGAATACAAATTGCATATGGTTTTTAAAATTTGATTATGCCTAAATCAAAACCCTTGGATTGTTGGGCGTGTAATCGTAAATAATATTTTAATGGACTGGCATTGTTATACCTATAGATATTCCACGGTGGCGAAGGACGGAGGTAGGCAGTGGCGATTCTACAAAAATAATACACCTTTTCTGTCATACTTATTCGTTTTCATTAAACAAACTAAAAGAATACAAATTGCATATGGTTTTTAAAATTTGATTATGCCTAAATCAAAACATTATAAATAAAAAAATATTTGTTATGTCTATAAAATATCTAAAGTGATGTACCTATGACTTAACGACATAATTTTGGTTGTTTTACATTTTTATCTAATGGCCGCTATTATGGTTTGCTTTAGTTAGGCAGGGCTTAATTAAATTAGAAAAAATAACCAACACCATCTGTAAGTTGTATTTTTAGTCCAACGAAAACAAATAAGTATGACTGGACAGAGTTTAGTGTACACTATTTATTTCGGATCTCCACAGCCTACGTCCACCCTTCGCCACTGGGTTGCTAATATATTATGGTCATACAACACATTGATATCTGTATAAGTGTGTTTTATGTTTGTCATTTCAAAATGTTTATACCCTTCTCCTAGTTCAAGGTATTTTAAATCCTTACCAAGATAATATATCTACCAGGCGAAATTATATACTGAATATTTTATAGAATAATTGTCTTTTGGCTGTTCTCTCGACTTCTTAGTTTATACTTGGATTTAAACACGTATTGAACGAGATTTGAACTGAATGTTACACACCTGATGATAATTTTTCTTTTTTGTAAATTGTTTAAACAACTATTATTACTAGGGAGCGGATTTATATGGAACAAAAAACATGATTATAATATGCATGCACATATGCACTTAAAATCATTGAAATATGCACTAAAACCAAAGAAATATGCAGTTAAAAATTGACATTTTTATGAAAAAATATTGTAAATACCCACTTTACCCAATATTACCGATAAAAATCGAATAATAAATTAATAATCTTTAGCAATATAATACAATAACAAAAAAACACAAATAATCAATGTAAAGTTAATCAATTACAATTTTCAAAATAGTTTGTTTACAAGTAGGTACAAATAATTGAACAAGGAATGCAAAATGTAAACGTAAACTATGGAAACTAAACACAACTTAAAAAATCAAAAACGACACACTTAACTACCTATTCATAAATACTATTTGCTGTTTTTGTGTCCGAAAAAATAAGTTACAATATTTTTTTCAATATTCTCTGGCATTAAATTTTCCGCATATCTGTCATTATTTTGTTTATATGCGGAAAATGATCTCTCAACGTCCACAGAGGTGATAGCGCAAAATTTAAATAAAGGTGCCCGAGTTGACTTCACTTTTTCTGATAAATGAATAAAATGCTATATTAATAACCTGATTTAGTTATGTTTTGATAAAATTATAAATGCAAAAGCCCTAAAATATGCATTTAATAATGAAATATGCACTAATGTCTCAAATATGCTCTAACGTCTCAAATATGCATATATATATATGCACAATAAAATTTTATTTTTGGATTCTGCGTCTTTCAAAACGGATTTCTGTGCAACTCCCATAGCTGTGCATACACCCTAACAAAACATGCACTAGCGTATAAATCCGGGCCCTAATTATTACATTGCAACTGACATGTTTTCTTTTTTTTGTTTACAGGTAAGACGCAATATTTTACTGCAAGCTATATAGTGGTCGTGACGTCGATGAATAGTACACGGGGTAAGTTTTCACCGCTGCTGGTTTTAAACTCTGTATTGTTGGATGTTATCCCCGGTTAAGTCACGTATGTTGTACGTATGCAGTTGGCCATATGACACTTCTTCCTGAGCCGTTGTCCTTGAAACATGTGTTCGTGTAGCATTAAAGCAAATGGCGAGTTGTTCGTTGAACATATTGTCCCAAGAACAAGATGCTGTCCCAAAAGTATTGTCAGAATAAGGTTACTTCGTTTCCTTCCTTTAAATCGTTTCCGAAAAAACCAATTCGTTTCGACGGGCAGTTTGCTATTTGCCTATTTCGTTCGATCTTTACTACGCCGATGTCCCGCATAACTACAGTAATATTTAAAATAATGATTATTTGTCCATACTTTTGACAAAAACTTGAATCTATAGAAAATTATAACGGAACCAAGTACCACTGACCAAGCAAATAGTAAATAAATAAAACACGTCAAATTTAATAATGACCGACGAACAGACGTGCTCTCAGCATAATAGATATTTGAAAATTTACTGTATCTTAATAATGTTTTTATTTGGTTATTAAAATTATTTCCCGTACGTATCTATTGCTTTGGATATTATATAAATGACGTGTTTCGTGCACGTATTTGATTACATAGTACCTACCAATATTGTAAAAATATTATAAATTTCTCTGTCGTTAAGTTATTTCTGCATCAGTGCATTTATAATTATTGCATTTTTCGATATTTAAAACGAGAGAAATTATATTGTTTAAATTGTCGAAAGTACGTATATTTATTGCTATAATTTTTGTAATGTTTTAATACGAGGATACGTCTACGCGAAAGTAAAACGTATTATTAGTGCGAAGTGTCTGGTTTTTCTCCTCTTTCCGTTATCTTCCAGTAACCGAAACACTCGTTTCTCCTCAATCGCTATCATTCCACAGTCCGGGGTGGGTCCCATTTTCCCCGTGTAGCAGGTTCCAAAACCTTTCAAATCGTGGATACAGTCGATGGGCTCGGACATCCGTTATACTGTCCAGTACATAATATCCTGTCAGATTTCGCAGATTCTATTAGTTCCAAACTTCATCGATCTGAATTGGAAATTTGACGTTTCGCACGATTCAATCGAAAGCCTGTACATTTACACGTGCATTGCCATTACTATATTTATAAATGACCTCAGATCAATAATACTATAGAAAAATGGTATTGTCTGGTTATACGAAGCCGGTTTTTTGCGTATGACACAATATAATAGAACCCGAAGTTTACTTTTATTAAACTTACCAATAAAACCATCATCTTGCTTGTCAGTACGGCTACCTCATTTAAAGATAACATAGTTAATCATCTTTTCTACCAAATTAACTAAAAATATTTATATTATTAATACTATCGACCGAAGTTACCTACTTGGTGGAATTATAATTTGAATATTTGTATGTAGAACCCGTATTTATCCATATTTATTTATAGGAGAATATGTTTTAGCTATTATGATTTGGTTTAGGCAGGGCATAAATGAATTTTGAAAATTCTCACCAACACCATCTGTAATTTGTATTATTTGTTCAATGAAAACAAATATGTTATGACCGACAAAGTTTATTGTACATTATTTATGTCGGATTTCCATAGCTTACTTTCACCTTTCGCCACTGGTGCGTTTTAATCAATTAAAAAACTGAAAGAAAGACATGTCGAGTAATTAATTAGATACATTATTATTATGTAGCAGTGGCGAAGGATGGCTTTTGGAAACAACTGGTAGACTGGGAGATCTGAGAAAAAAGCACACTTGCCAGGTATACTTACGGGAAATAAGAATGAATAGGTGCACACTGACAACATACAATTTGGCTATTAGTTTAAATCGCGTATTTTTAAACCTTTGATAGATGGTGCTGTAATCTGTATTTATATTTATGATACGTTCCTACATTTATATTATGAAGACGTCGTTGGAAAATTTTTTTTTTTTTATAGAATATAAAATTATCATGTGATTACATGAATAAGTCAATATGCAATTAATAAATATTTTTCTTTAGAAGGTAGGTATTTAATGATAGCCTAGTATGGATTCCTTGTCACTGATACATAGTTATATTTTGGTACTTATCTATTAAGTTAGCCAATTTGCACTCTGCTTTATTTTAATTCGATAAAATTGGTTTTCGCTTTACGTAGGTAGTTTTTTTTCGCTCGGAAAGAGTTTGTGCACTTTTGCCGTTTAGTCTCCGGCGCAACCTCCGCACACAACTTTTATTTATTAGCGACAAAGTTCGTCCGGTTGTTGTTGTTGTTTTTCGTTTTTACCACAAACACTGGAAGCTTGTCCTAGTTTTGTGTGCATGCATACAGATGCAGCTTTATTTGAAAGCTTTTTCTTAAGCGTTTTTAATTATGTCATTTTAATGTTGGAATATGCGTATCAGATTTTGTATTTTATCGTATTTATTTATTTAAATTCAACAAATTTCACAACAGGAATTTTTATTAGTTAAGGTAAACAAATCCAATGGGTAATTGTGCCGCAGATGCCCGCATGAACTTTTATTTATATATATATTTTTTTAACGAAAACAGTTTATTCCATGTAGACAATTATATTATAAAATATCTTTCTGTTGGCGCAGATGCTTTTCGACCCAATAATTGTTAATTCAAAATTCAAAATTTTCATACATTTTGATTCATCATAACCGCACACTAAGATTATATTGGGTTTTTTTTTTTTAGAATTATTAATAACCATGTCCTTGCTTTTTCGTACCAGGTGGTTGTTAGTAATTTTGAACAATCACGAACACCCAGGCTTTAAGAAAAACACATAAATGTTTTTGTCATGACCGGGAATCGAACCCAGAACTCTCGGGTGGAAGGCCAGCGCATTACCCACTGCACCACGAGAGCCGCCAAATTATATTGGGTTATATTATGTTGGGTTAGGTTAGGTTAGGTTTCGTTTGGTTTGGTCTAAAAAGAAAGTTATAAAATCGCATGCGGGCATCTGTGGCATATTTAACATCAAATTAATGAAGAAATTGTAAATTTGATAAAAATTGTATAATGTACCAAATCGCATGCAGGCATCTGTGGCATATTTAACATCAAATGAATGAAGAAATTGTAAATTTGATAAAAATTGTATAATGCACCAACCTTATGACGTATATTTAGTGTCGTTCTTTGTATGGGCTTAGAATTAGAAACTGTTCTCTAAATTACTTACTATATAATAATGGTGTAATTTCTTATGAATTGAAGAAATGTCCTTAGCTAGCTCATTAGGTCTCAACGAAATAAAGGACTAAGTCATTGCTGATATAATATTAAATAAAATCTGTGCAGGTACAAATATTTTTCTTATTAAATGTAAAAGCATCGCGACGGTATGGTGTGTTCATTTTGTATTTTTTTTTTTTTGCATCAACATAATTAATCGAAAGAAATCTCCGAAATAACTCTTTTAACCTTTAGAGAGAAGTGCTGCGAGAAGATAAAAGTGTAAGGGATGGGAGGACCAACAGCGAAGCGGCGGCACCTTCGGTGTCCCAATGGAACCAATATTATTTATATTTACTGTCTCTCCCACCCCCTCGATATCTCCGACGTCTCTTAAATTTGCTACCCCCACCCCCGCTGTTTTACTCCTCGCCTGGCTTGCTGGCTGGTGATACTCGGGCAGCGGCGTTACTCGTGGCGCCGCGGAGTAATTTTTGGCAATGAGGCATTCGGTCTCTAAGCCAGCCTTCTTCTAGGATATTATGTGTAAAAAAATCGTTCATAAGTGAACTTATCAGGTTGAAATTCCGATACCTATTCTCTCGGTATGATATCTCTACGTGTGGTTTTATTTATGTGCTTAATACAGCCTGCCGCAATACAAGTAGATAAATAAATATTAAACTCATCGCCGACGTCAATTTGTATGTTGGTTAGTCACTAACTTCAAGTTACATTTTCACTTTATCTTGGCCGGGGAGGAAAGATAAGAATCATTATTCAAATAATGGAAAAAAAACTATATCTCACTAATGGGGCACAATATTTAGTATTTCAACGTTATATATAATAATTTTGTCTGGGTACGTACGTATTATTTGGCATTACATTTTGTTTAAGCAGTAGGAGAGCTTTTGTTAAAAGATGTAACGATGCAGGTACTGATGGCCGATACGTAGAGGTTTGCCAATACATCAATCGAGTTAGGTATTATTCAATTTGGTAGAATTTAATTTCTCCATGTTATTAATTTATTAGATGATAGCTATTTCGGTTATATCACCATTATCAAGACTACATAAATAAACGACTTGCCTACGCTTAAGAAATATAAAACTTAGAAATCATATCTCTCACGCGCCTTGTCTTATACAGGAATAAAACCGTCAGACTTGTAAATCGTATTATTTTAAAAGATTTACTCTTGCAGGTTATTTAATATTCTTTCCGTGAATTGTTTACAATTATAATAATAGGTACACGCAAATTATCAAATTAGACCCATCTGCTAATAAATTTCAGATTTAATTTCATACTAATAGTGCAGGATCCCATAGATTTTTCGTATACATAATATGCGGAACGCATTCTGACAATAGGAATATGTTCTAAGGGTCACAAAGATATTTGTATTTATAAAAAAAATGTATATACAAATATGTACTTAGTGTGGTTAGTGGTTATCGTTATTTCATTTATTCACCTACGTAAATATGCAACCTACACTGTGGATTAAAAATAATACTAAAACTAATGTCATGTGCATAGATATAGTAAAGAAACCAGGGTCATTCTATACGAAAATGCTACTACATAAAATAATTTAAGCCAAGGAGGATCCTAAGAATCGATAATTTTGAACACATTACACTACCCGCTATTTTTATTTTTTCAAATGCGACAAACCGTTCTACGACCATGCCGATGGCATGGTACAATTATAGCATTTTCAATTGATCCACGATTCGGTCTTGGTTTGATTGAAGAACTCAGAACAATTTTTGGTGGGTTATAAGAAAAAAAATTAAAACCTCAATAAAAATAAATTGACCAATAATATCGCCTGGCAACATCGACATTATATATCTTTGTGACCCCTAGAACCTATTCCAATTGTCAGAATGCGTTCCGCATATTATGTATACGAAAAGTCTATGGGATCCTGCACTATAAGGACGAAGCGTCGTTAATTCGATTTTCATTTGTTATGATTTTATTTGGCAATGCATTTTTTGTGGGCGGAGTTGAAATGTGCTTGCCAAAAGCTACATCGATGCAGCCGCAACAACTACCCTGCCTAATTGTGGCTAAGTAGAGTTAGTGATTGTTTGAAACTAAAAAAAAAAGTTTTTAGTTACGCCTTCAACCCCACAGCAACCAGCAAATCCTCATCCCAGTTCCGTTTGTTTCACTTAAAATATTACTGATCGCGTCACACCTGAATCTTGCGTTTCCTCCCCCGCCTTGTTTATTCAGTCTCTATTCCCTCGACTTCTATCTTAATGAATACACCCGCGTAATAGCGTTACTCTTGAACACGAGCCGTGATACAGTAGGTATGCTTATTCAATCTGTTTTGCGTCGTTTGGGGATAAATTCTTGACTCGGGATTTACGGTGACACATTCTTTTAATGTACGTTGCCAATTTTGCTGCCAAGCGGAGCACGTGTGCCTCCAGGGTGATTTTGTTGGTGGAGTGGTTGTTAGCTGCTCGCCCAATCCATTGGGATCAAAGAGTGCATAAAAACAATGTGGTTTATAAGGTCTCAACAACATTGGGCATGCATATTGATGCAACATTACTTAGGTTCTATATATAGTATTATAATAGTTATTATTTTTTCGCATGTATGAATATTTTATAGACGCCTATCACCACGTCATATAAAGTCATGATAGTAATATCGTTGATTTTAATAACAATAATAACAACGTTGGCCGCTTTACAATGCCGTAGTTTAATGCACACATGGTGGCATAATTATTAGGCTTAATTTGCATTGGTCATAGGCAATGACATTATTAATGGACGACGCACTCAATACTGTAGCTAGCAAATAAATTCGCGCATTCGCATGTATAGGTAGGCGTGACGCAATTTCCATTATGCGATATCACGCATCGGGAATTTATAGCAATATGACATTTATTGTAATGGCGTTAGAGCAGTGTTTCTAATGTCAATGTTCATTTGAGCGAACCAGTTCGAACCGAACCATTCGGCAGACTCAACAAAAAGCATCAGGAATTTATAGCAATATCACATTTATTGTAATGGCGTTAGAACAGATTATGCCATTCGGCAGACCCACCCGACAATGTGTCATTTTCTTTTCCACATGATTCGTCCATATTAATGTCATTGGTCATAGGCGATTCGATAGCTCAGAGGATTATAGCACTCGGCCGGGGGTAGTAAACATATGAGATTCGAGTCCCATGGCGTCTACCCCTTTCTTGATCTTTTTTCTTAATATGTATGTTTTTCAGATAGAGACTGTTTTCTAGTTATATTTTTTTTTATTTTTTTTTTTGTACATGTACATTTTCGTATATTTTTCATTATTCGTCTACGTTCTCTTTGAGTGCTGCGTGTGCAGACACCTTCACAACGTCGGTGGCCCGCCAATCTTCACGCTTCATACAAGGATGTCAGGATAACGCAAATCCGTAAAATTAAAAGAATATAACATATTGTGGCGTCATTCAGCAAAAGGGAGGTAACATCGTCGTAACATCTTGTAAGGTCATTCATTATAAGAGGTGTATTTTATTATTTCTACTGTGTTTTTTTTTGCAACGCTTACGATAGATATTTCAAATGGGATCAGATTCATTATGGATTAAATGTGTGTACATATATTATGTCAAGGAGCTTATTTTGTATTTCTTTACTAAACATCGGTTGTTGATGAAATGGAGTAGGTATATTCGCCATTCGTGTAGTATTAGTCCCAGCAAGAGCGCCGCGGCGGCGTCTGCGAAAGGCGTCGATGTCCGTCGTAAAGGTGTCATCGTAAATTTTCCTGATGCGCGCCGTCGCGTCCTCTACCCGTGCAGGTACACAGGTATCTAACCTATCTGTCGTCTTAAAACATCGCGGGTAGTAGCGATATTGAAGTCTCCTGAGAACGCCTTACACTCGTAACGTCAATGGGTTGTTGGTTCATCACTGGATAACTAAAGTTGGATATGTTGTCATACATGTCATATTAACAATAAATTAACTATTAATATTAACAAAAATTAAACAACTCTGCGATGAATGTCATGTTTTAGAGGACATTGTACATATAGCACTACAACGCCCTAAATATGAACTTCACAGAGTACAGCTGCGAATTGCGGATATCTATGAGAATGTCGACGAATTGAAGGGTGTCCTGGCGGTGGGTAAGACGGAAGAGCTAGGCAAAATTGTAAAGTTATTTAACAGAATAGGAATGAGGACCTGATCGACGGATCCACTTCTAGAAGAGGAGAGGCGATATGACAGCCTCGGTAAAATCACAAAAAAAGAAAACAATAAATTATTTTGTGTTTCGTCAATTTGTATTACTGTCAAACGCCGTTTTAACATAGTAATTATTTTTTAATACAATGTTGAATGAAATAAAAACAAAAGTTACAGTTACCTGAAATAATATAAACAGAATTATTTTTTCACTAAGCCCTTTTTATTTTTATTCAATTTCATTTAATAGTTTTTGTATAACATTTTAAATCCCCCCTGTCAAAAGTATTGAATGTCAGATACGAGGTGTCAAAGTTCGAACGTCGATAGGGTAATTTTAATTATTGTATCATTATTATTTCCGACTGCTTTTAAATGAAGCCTTATTGCATCCGTGTTTTAACACCACCTCTTTTGGCTGTGTTTACGTTTAGAGCGACGAGTTTAGACGGCTAACTTATTGTAACAATTATAATAAATACATACATATGACAAACTACCCTCGATAGCCGCCGATAGTAGCATTGTGTATATAATAGATGCGCAGAGAGTATTACAAAAATCTAATAGTCAATTTCGTGGCAATTAGATAGGCAGCATACAGTAACTAAACCTTAGTTGGTAGGGCGCAAATCGGCCTGGGCGTTGTATTTTTTCAAATATTTTATATTTATGAGTGTTAAGTTCTTTATATAATATCTATTGTTATAGATAATCAATTACCGTTTTCTCAGTGATGTAATAATATATTGAACTATAATTGTCAGTTTGTTTTCAATATTTCAATATTATCTGGCGTAATTTTACTGTTTTAACGATTGATTAATCGGTTTTCTACAGAGATGAGATCGTAAAAGCGCGGCCTATGGTTATTTTCAAATTTCATATCACGGAAGACTTTTATTGTGTTTATTTTTTACGATTTTGTGATTTATTCAAGTTGAATTAAGTAAGTTTTTAAATTTCGCCGTCTGTATGGTCTCACCGTAATTTTTATTATCTCGCGTGATTTACTGCGTAATTGAAATATAAATAATAATAGATAAAAAAAAAATCATATTGTTTATAGACGATCCGGTGCCGCTGGTTTATGCGTTTGTATCGAAATAGAGAATGTCATATCATTAATTGAGTTAGCATTTACTTGGTAGAATTCCATTTTACAAGAAATGAAAATATAATTAATATTAAATTCTACAGGTTTTTTTAAAAAGGTTTGTCGATAGCTATTTCGGTTGTAACACCATTATCAAGACTAGATAGTGGTGTCTTGATAATGGTGTTACAACCGAAATAGCTATCGACAAACCTTTTTAAAAAAACCTGTAGAATTTAATATTAATTATATTTTCATTTCTTGTAAAATGTCATATCAATTTGTCAAAGCTGCGAGCGAGACACGGTAAGGGGGCGTAGCTGTAGGGGCGTCTTGATTAAATTTTATTAGAGATTGCTGGCATCGCGGGCCGATTCGGTCATTTGTCATTCGGTGCTTCGTAAATAGCGCACTTTTCTTTGATGGCGCTAATGACTCTGACAGAAGTGCGCGTTCTTACCCCATCCCGTTATTATTTATTTTAAGGAATTCGCCCCATCTTTTGAATATAGTTGCGAATTCAAATTCAATTTTATTTAATATACTTAACTTGCATAATTCGAAAACATCTATTACCAGTAGTATTATAAACTGCTATCGAAAAAAATATGCCATAGGTATAGGGTAAGAAAATAATTGGCAGAACAAAATGTTAGATATTCTTCTAATTAAAATAATGCCTAGAATCCGGCACTTATAAAAAATAAGACATATTTTTGAATATTGTTTTGTGAGAACAGACTATATTGAAGAAGATTTAGTCAACACATAGGTATAATAATTGTTTTATGTTACATTACACAAATACAAAAGGTCAGTATGTTAATTTTCTAGGAAATTGATATAATATTCTAACTTTTTGATGTGAAATTTAAAGCTGGTTAAGTTCGTAGTCTAAAAACGCTAGATTTAACGCTATACGCCAGATACAATTGCAAAATCTGGCAAGAAAAACGTTGGAAATGCTGATTTCCAGCGTCCTGTTGGACTTAGTTTTTTTTTCGAATTATCAATAACCATGTCAAGAAATGAAAATATAATTAATATTAAATTCTACAGGTTTCCAAAACCTGTAGAATTTAATATTAATTATATTTTCATTTCTTGTAAAATGGAATTCTACCAAGTAAATGCTAACTCAATTAATAATAACCATGTCCTTGCTTTTTCGTACGAGGTGGTTGTTAGTATTTTTGAACAATCACAAACACACAGGCTCTGAGAAAATCACATAAATATTGTGTCGTCTCGGGCATCGATCCCAAAACTCTCGGATGGATGTTCAACGTAGTTATGACCGTTGTCGGTTGTAGGCCTCCGTATGCAACGCACACAAGTCTATATTAACATATTTATTAAAATTTAATCAATTTAAATAAATGAAAGCCAAATTGAATTTTATTATTTAATAAAAATTATTAATATTTATTAAATTTAATTAAAAAAATAATTACTTAAGGATAAGATTATAGTAAGTATTCAAACCAGTAAAACAACCTTTCGATATTAGAGCATTTATTCAATTTATTGTATAAAAGTGCGAGGCATTCTCTCTTCTATAATATGCTTTTCAAAATATATTGACATGTCACCCGCTGCATGTCCGGTGTCACGCGTCGAATTGATGCATCCTTGCAGAGTACGTGGATAATAAATTGCGGGTGTCGTCGGCTCGCCCAATAAGATACCTGTCGATGACTTGTCCAGATTGACTACTGTGCCAGCGTCCGCGCGAGATCATCCGTCAACTGGCCGTCTAGTGTTATTGCCGACAGTACGGAACTATACCCTTTACGGACTTTCATAATTTAACCGTAAAATTTAAAATAAAATACTATAATGCTCGTTTACTATACTGAGGTTTTTCCACGAATAACCATTGTTTGCGAGTAGTTTGTAAAATTATTTCGAAATACTAATATATATAAAATATATTTATGGCAGACGACGTTTTTGGGTGTCAAACGTAAAGCCTGGTTCAGATAATGCTAGTATTAGTTTTTGTAGTCGAGTTGAGTCGGGAACACAGTACATAAGTGAGGGGCAATCATGATGCACAACATGTTAAAATAAAAATAAATAAATTAATACAGTTATTTGCAATGGCAACATTAGAAGAAATAAAGGGAAGACATTAGCGAGGGAAAAGAAATTGAATCAATACGAGACAATATGCACTTGTGCTTGTTTATTTTGGTTTGGTTTAGGCAGGGTTTTTAAATGATTTTTAAAAACTACCGACACCAACTGTAAATTCTAGTCTTAGATCAATAAAAACAAATACGTACGACTAACAAATTTTAATGTGCACTATTTATGGCGGATCTTAACAGCCTACCTCCACCTTTCGCTACTGGTATGTACGTATTGCACCTGAAATATCCGCAGCTGGGACGTTTTTCAATTAAATCACGATAATCCTATGTTCTGCCAGCAATTTCATACGTATTTAATATCAAAGATTCAACTGCTAAGCAGCAGATCGAGTGCTAGTTTTCGTTAACGATTTCCGGCTTTATCGCCGTCAAATAAATTCACAAGTTTGACAGCTACTGAGCTACATGTCCACAGCACTGCACGGAATTGCACATTAGATTCTAGGCGTGATTGAACGCTCTCAACGCTAGTTATTTTCATTTGTGGGATCACTATCGTTCGCTAATTTACTTGTAGATTTAACTGTACAGGTGTGTCTGAATTCATGATTATATTGAAATAGAATAGGAAATTAATAAATTAAAATTCTAATGGATTTAAGTTTTGTACTATTCCATTTCAGTCGTTTTTGCGACCCGGGTTTTGCCGGAAAAGATCCTCATCGGGGCGTCGAACCTGGTCGCCAAGACACCAAAATTATTGTATAAAAAATGCGGCTTCTTACTGCGGATGTGAGGATCTCTTCACATATAATGTTTTGAATTAGCTTTGCTGTTTAATAATATTTATAATCCTTGTTTTTATTAGTTCTCATTGCTCATCTGCCATAGGCACATTTCATTAAAGGGGTCTATTTGTGAATCTTAACTCAACTAAAACACACTTGAGTGCGTGGTGACCTCGGTCTTGTTAAACTGCTCCTGAGATATTCCCATTCATTAAAAACGGCTGATACTTCACATCCAAATCGTGACACGATTAAGACTGAGTGTTTTGTTGGAAGGGGCGGTTGTTTTAGAGAGTCCGTGTTTGTGTTGTCGTGTGCGAGCTACCTAATGGTGCGTACAATGTAGATTGGGTGCGATTCGATAACCTCTCCTTTATAGCAGGTATATCTTGGTGATAAGAATCGAGAAGACATAATCTGTCTGAGGCGTCGTCGTTCTCAAATGGAACACAGTTTCGCGATGATTTATCAGAGAGCTGACAGATAAAAAGCGACTTTCCTCAGGAACCTGCCGTTTCACATAATTTTCAACTCACTGAACGTATTGTGACTGTGATTGATTGGGCGCGAGCGACACACGTCTGTACTGCGATGTGTCATGACTCATGTGTATTCTAGTCATTGTCATGTCATGATGATTCACCAAGTGTTATTAAAATAATATTTGGCTAGAGGTTTTATTTTTTTTCTTTGCATCTGACTCCGGGATGCTTTGTAAGTTTTATTTATCATGTAGTGTTTTTTTTTTACTTTGTGTTACTGTAATGACAGTGGCTTGTTTGGTATAGTAGTAAGTAGAAGTGGATTATTCTATCATACACAGAATTTTAGAATTCAAACGCTTTATACTGATTAACTGTTCAGAATGTCGGTTCCTTACGCAATCCTTTCTATTTCTGTTCGTGTATAGTTTCCTTAGTGTAAAAGGTACAGCCCAATCACCAACCATTCTGACGTGACGTTTTCGAGAACCTTAGGACATGTTCTGGTGAGAGTAACAATACTGGTGTCATGTTCTCTGTGTTGTATGGTGTGGAATAGAGACACTTTAAGAGGAAGAGAGGGCTATGCAATTGTGGATTTGCCGCCAAATTGGTCCTGCCAATTTCTTATTTATTGAACGAAGCCTAGAATAAACTTATCCGTTGTTAATATACTAAAAATAAAGGGACGCCTCTAATTACAATAAGGGTAGTTAGTACAAATCTGTGTTCATGCCCTATTATACTAATATGGCTGCAAGTGTCCGCTTAATGATGTTATATACCTACCGACACATACAATGCATTTGTTAGAAAACTAACGTCTCAGACATACGACACGTCTTACTTGATTCCAAATCCATCCAATTAGAATCCCTAGTTGTATTTTTTTTTATAAATCCAATTGGAGATTCTAATCGGATACATTTGGAATCGAATCAGCCTGCGTCGACGCACGTTGACTGCGGCGTTGTATATCTAAGACCTCATACTTCGCAAATTGCAATATTTACCTATATTCTCTTTGTGAAAGACTGCGCCTGGTAGTATTTTATTTAATCTACGGTCCAGTGGGTCTATTCTATACACAAGACGACTATCGGCGGCTATCGACGGTAGTTTATCATATTTATTTATTGAGGTGTTTAATTGTTTGAATAAGTTACCCGTCTAAATTGTCAAAAAGTGCTACGTTTTAACAGCCCCTCTCTTGGCTGTGTTACCTTTTAGAGCGATATAGACAGTTTTAACAGTTTAGACGGCTAACTTATAAAAATAATATTATAATACCTCGATACATAAGTATGATAAACTACAGTCGATAGCCGCCTTGTGTATAGAATATACCCACTGGTATAGTAGTACGCCCACGGTGGCCGCGCGGCATAAGCGTTGGACTACAAAGCCGTGGGTCCCAGGTTCGAATCCTGGGTCTGGCAAGTACAAAAATTGTTTTTCAATTTGTGTGTGTCAGGGTATGGACCTAATAGGTTGAGCAAGTGGCTGACATCCATTTCTCGTAAAAAACAAAATCTGTCAATACAAACCTCCACTCTGTGGAGGCCCATATGATCCTATCAGGATCGGACATGGTCGAAAAAAAAAAAAAAAAAAAAATAGTATGTTAATGCATTGCCTAGTTTTACAAACATACTGCGTATTTATATATTGGATTAAAGTATTTATTTTGTATTTTCTCTATACCCTGTAAGTGTAAGCCATGAAAACAACCCCGAAAGAATGCGAATAAACCTTGACATTCCATTGCACTTTCATAATCCTACAAAAACTGCACTTTTTCAAAACGAGCAGCGCGGCGGTAGTTTTTCTCGCAAATTTAAAACACCCCCCTTACGGAACAAATATAAAACGGCGGCCAGGCGCGTGGGGGTGGGCGTCGGTTTCCGCAGGACGACAGGTTAACGCCGTGAATTTAGTGTCCGGCGGCGTCGTCTTTATTATTATTAGCGCGGGTGTTTGGCCGGGCGGGATTTAGCCCCTACCGGCCGGCCACGGGACACGCCGCACCGCAGCCTAAGCCGCGTGTCTGGCTTCTACAGTACCCACTAGCGTTACCCTTTCGCCACCTCTTCCCTATGCTTCGAGGTTCAGTGGTTCAGTCATTGAAAAGTCTTATTTGTTTACGTGTAGGCTGATAAAAGACGTCGGAGATTACCCTTGTAGCAGCTTTCTTCAAACTTTTTTTAATGCGTACACACGATATTTGAATTAGAAGAATTAGAAGATTAGGAGGTTTTAACTGACGAAAACACCATTTTGTTAGACGTCAACAGTAATAATATCATAGTGAAACATAATAGTTATACGGTGTGTCGGAAAATGTCGATTTTAAACTGACTTTCCTATGAAATCAACGAATTGATCCTTAATGTGTTAAGAGCATACATCAGTGAAACGGCAAATAATTTTCTACAACAGGTGGAACGAAATTTCGCACTCGTTGCCAATCGGAGATAGGTAGTCGAGATGTGAGCACGTCAATTTGTTTTGTGATGGCGTCGGAGGAATATATTCTTAAATCGTGTAAAGATGACTAAAAAACGTCGCCTATGTACTCGAAAAAGAAAATATGTGAATGAATATATTATTATTACTAATATAACAATAAACATAACATTAAATGGATGCATGTTGAATTTTTATGACAAATTATGTTCTGTTCCGCACGCGACGTTTGCACAATCTGCGCGTCGCGTAGTCATGATCATTTTAGACCATGCCTCAGTTGAAGTATGCTAGACATTTTGGGAGCACAAACATTGAAATGGAAACGTTTAAAAATCATTAAAACGTCGGTTTAATACGAAATTAGTGTGTGTTTTCCAAGAGATATCGTATTAAATAGTATTAGATTATTATGGGTTAAACTAGGTCATATTTTTTAGGAATACACACGTCATATAGATGGGGTGCCAAACAATGATCATTTAATAGGACCTAAATAGTTAGTTACATAACTGTCGATTGGTATCATAGTCATCGGAGCATAACTTCTTTCTTTGGCTATATCCGCCCCTTAATTGGGGCATATGGACACCACGCGGCGCCTCCAGGCATAATCCCTGTCGCTCGCCATTCTTCTTCCTTCGTTCCGTAGCTCCGCCGTATACACTCTGTAGATAGTATTTAGCGGCCTTCTAGGACGCCGGAATCCGGTCGGCTTGAAGAACAGGCAAGCCAGGTTGAGGTTTTCGGACGGAGCATATGGGTGTCCACAAAGTGTTTGTTTACAAAGAGTAATGGTTTGCTATTCAAATTATTTTAGAACACAATTATTTATAAGATACATGTTCAACGTAAGTTTTTATTTACGGACTACTTACTTAAATCTAGCTGTTGCATTTTCCCTATACCTACATTACACTCTCATAATATAATATATCAAGTAAAATGTACCATCCAATAAGCCGTCAAGTAAGTCAAGTTTGCTACTACGGCACGGGGTTATTTGCTGCGGCCGAAAACCCATCAATCGTGAAAAGTACGAGGTGGATACATCGCCGGATGTATTGGCTTAGCGTAGTGGCGATTTCAACCGTCCCACACTTCTGTCCAAATAACTAAGCCGCCGGATTTGTACGCGTCAATCCCATGTTTTCATTTAGGACCGTTATCTCGCGGGACGGGACCCCTGCCTTATGAAATACACCACCGAGCAATAAAGCTAAATATAAATAAGTACATGCACACACACATATATATATATATATATATGTGTATTTTTCTTGTTGTGCTACTCTGACGATCGCCAGTAGGTATTAAAACTGGCAGTCATCAGCGACACTTTCCCATTGTCATTCTTCTGTCTACATCGTTAGTCACTTAGTCACGTAGTTATTCTTCAAAAATTATACATTTCAACATCACGAAAAAATACCAAAGTCTATAATAAAATATTAAAGTTGGTCTTCTTTTGGGCACTCTTCGTCTTTTTTTCCCTTCCTGTGCAGAGAGCTTACTGCGCGACAGTAAGAGGAAATTAAAGTTCCTCAATTTTAGTTTAATTAAAATGATAAAAAAAGTAAACGCATGGATTTTCATCTAATTTTTCTTGCAATGCAACAACAGGCAGGTGATGGAATACTAGATTGCGTGGGCTTCCTCGTTGATTATTTGAAAACGACTTCCAAGGAAATACAATTTGGAATGATATATGCATCCCCCTCAAAATGTCTATGAAATCATATTTTGGTTTGGTGGTTTCATCCGGGTTCGATTCCCGGTCACAATATATTGTATCACAATAACTTTTATTGAGCAGTATGGCCTGGTGTAGTGTTGAAAAGAATATAATATGTATTTCAATATATATATAAATATATATTAATTAATTAATAAGTTCATAACAGATATTTTTCATTAGAAATTTTCAAGCACCTTATTTATCAAATAAATGGTGTTGAAAATATAACAGTATAACTTTTACACGAGGAAGGAAAATACTATACGAAAATATTACCAACAAAATGAAAATCAGAACAATTTTATTATTATGCTGTGTACGTATGTCTTCTTGTTCCTTCTTCGTGGTCGTACAGATGCATGTACGGAGTCAGCCGGGAAAACTCAAAAGAAAGAAATCAACTTCTAAATCTTATCAGTCAATTGAGTCAGTAAAAGAACACCCTGGCGCAAGAATCTCAAACCCAGGTTTGAGCTTAGCACTAGGTAGGTGCATCTACATTATTTTTTCAATGCAGCCACAGATAGGAAAATATGATAATCATCGTCGATTTTCAATAACGAACATGGCACAGAAAAAATAAAACCATCAAATACCATTATGTAGTAGAGTTCAGAAAACAGTGTCATTATTATCATTATCAGCATATTTCCATTCGTAGTAAAACGAACGCCTCCTCAATGTCTCCTCACTCTTTTCAGTTGTTTGCTGGCACATAATTCACCCGAACCTTAATATTTCGTCAACCCAGCGTATATTGGGGCAGCCTTTCGGTTGTATATTATCACTAGAATTTCCAACAATGCATGTATCGGATTTTTGCCAGTAACTACCGATATAACCCATTCATAAACAATCGATCGTTAAAAATTCATTGTGTGAAAAAATAATAATATGTATGACAAACAAGTTTACGTAACAAACATCGTGCTGAGAAAAAATAGAGAACCACAGCAGTTCAAATATACGGCTGATATATAGGTTGCCATTTCTCAGACGACAACAAACACTCTAAGAATTCACGGCGCTGTGAAGATGACCAGCGTCATCATCGCGGGATGGCCAAATTCTGGGTTACCATGTCAGATATTTCACGATCTTGACACGAAGCGACACCTACGTGAAAATGAGGTTAATATTACGGGAATAACGGACGGCCGGCTGACACTGGTGTCACAATTATTACCCGAATCCCATTCTTCATGCCGAGAAATTTATTGGCGAGAAAAAAAAAACATTCTGGAATCGAATAAAAATCAGAATTAATAAACAAGTAGGTACTTACCGCATATATTTTATAAACACGTCAGTAGAAAGTAACAAGATTCGAATACGGGGGAGAAGGGATGGAATGTTTTTGGTGAGAAGGGTTCATTGATACAGCAGAAAATATAAAGTTGATTTACATGACAATTTGAAGTTCACGACGTCGCGCTTATGTACCCATTATAAAAAAAAGAGAATTATCGATTAAGCGCGTCCACTATTCAAATGCTTGGCGAGCCGACTTTACGAATGACGGCGAGGTTAGAAATGCATGCAGAGGTTTGCCGTCGTTAAATGGTGATGTCAGTAGGTACCTATTTACAGGGGAGCTTTATTCAAATATTAAACTTTCGCCCTATTTCTCAGTATTAGATTATTCTATCTGGAAAGACAGACTGAATGCATTTAAAATGTAGTGCCGAAAACGATGGGTAGGCGTAGGGTTTTTGTGAACTGTCACGGACAAGCTAAATCATCGACAACGATCTAGCCGCTCTAGATATTTTCGGTTTGCACTCTAGCTTTTTGGCCATTTAGCCTACAGCGACGAATGAACACCTGCTGAAATCGTTACAGTGTACTAGTCCAAAGATCGGAGAACAGAGAGAGCCTTAGGCGCTGTGTGCTGCTAAATGTTGAGGTTCGGACCAAACCATAGAAAAGAAATCACAGTAAACATAAAAGAAAATAAAAGGCTTATTATTACCAATTGATTTGATGCATGCATTAATAGGTTCTACAAGAGCGATCTACTCGAAATATTGACAATTTCCTTGCCTTACGTTCCGAACAAAAAAGCTCGCTAGAAGTATGTATTAGAACCATGAAGCTAGTCCAATCTTTCTTAGCTGACTTCTTAATTTTTAACAATTATTATTGTCCAAATTGCTTGTTTATTGTTCATGCAAAGACAGATGAAAAGCTTTCAACTTTGATCAATGTCTCCGTCTCGTGTCATCATTATTAATTAAATATGTATAATATCATACGTAGTCGACCTGTGTTTGTGTTTCTAGTATGCAATATTTGGCATAATTTTATATTCAAGATAAAATATGTCTTCCCTAAGATTATGTAAATTGCAACCGAATCATATTTTTTTTACACATTTTTAAAGGACGTTTCAGTAAATTGGTTATTATTTTTTCAACGCCGTATTCTCTAGTAGTTTTGGCACAGCGCCATAATCTTTTAACTTGGGATTTTTAATGTTACACGGTGTCGTCCGAAACTATTTACATGTTTTAAAAAATATATATATATTACGGCATTCTTGCATTACATCAGCCCAGGTGATGACTGATTGACCTTTCTGTTTTGTTTGATTGCACCATCTTTATAATGTTATTATATTCAAGAATATCGCTATTTTTTGTGTGTTTTGTTTTGGCGTAACCTGTTGGGCATTAATAACATGTTCAGATTTATTGCTCAGCCTTCGGTATTTATTTTTTTGCTAACAATATGGTTATTTTTGACATTAAACGATTTTTTTTTTGCTTTCTGCTAAACGGACCCGAGTGATTTCTTGAGATAGTATTAACGTAAATAGCCAACATCGTATAGCGCAGGGTTTCCCAAACTATGTTCCTCGGAACACCAGTGTTCCGCGACCACTTGGAAAGGCTTTATACACTGCAACACATTTAAAGATCTTCTACGAAGTAGACGCTGTTTCACTTCAAGCATACTAACATTTAAAAATATGTGGTTTTGCCATACTTACAATTTTTGATTATTGTCGATATTTGACATGTCCATAATTGTCTCAATTGATATCAACATATAAGTGGGTGTATTAAAAATACAAAAAATCGCTAAAACTACCTTTAATTTTACCTCGAACATCATTTGGAATATGCAACTGTAGATCGTCACATTGCCTTTAACCTTAGCGATAGTAGGGGGTCCGCCAAAGATCCTAGCCTGGGGCCCGCTTCGGGATGTCCGCTCCGCTTCGGGATGTCCGCTCCGCTTCGGGATGTTCGCTCCGCTTCGGGATGTTCGCTCCGCTTTGGAGGACCATCTTTTGGTGAAAGATAAAAGATGGGGTATAGATATTGTTTTTAACTGACCGGTTGACAAGTCTTGTCAGTTTAACGACAGTTGTCAAATTTGGCAGAACGGTTAGCTGCGCTAATAAATAACCTACAAAATAAACTAAGTGTTTCGTTAAAATTTCCGGGTTTGCGAAGTTGCAGAAAAAGTTTGAGAAACCCTGGTATAGCGGATTTAGTGATATGCGTCAACAAGGTCGTGAGAGATGCATTTTTTTCTGTTTCAAGGATATAGATTTGTGGTCTATGGTCAATTTATCATACCTAAGTGTAAAATTGGTAATTTCGGTGTACAGTTGTACCAAGCATAGTGAGCTCGTTAATTTAGTTATTTTAATTTTATTATACTATTAAAATAATGATATACGATGTCTAGTTTTATAAAAAAATGTATCATTGTAAATTCTTCTATTAGATTTACATGAATACATTGTTAAAACCCTTACAATGAAAAATATCATTATTTATCATTAACTGAGCAAGGCAGAATTTATTTTCTTTTACTTTTACTTTTACATGCAATTGTATTTATTATGTTGGTTTTCGCTAATAAGTTCTTTTGATATTGGTAGCGTTGAGCCAAAACAATCAACTAAGTTCTAATGGATTTAAATTCAAATTCCATCAAGTACCTTCGGTCAATAGTATTAATATAATCAACTAGATATTAAAATAATACTATCGACTGAGGGTAGGTACTTGATGGAATTTTAATTAAGTGTTTTACAATTTGAGTTTTTTTTTTGCTACCCGGGTTTCGCCTTTCTGCATTTTCAGGCACTATACGCATTCTCCAATCGTAGATGCACACTAACAACGAATACAGTTAATTCAATATAAGAATGTAAAAACTATATTACCTCCTAATGGATCAAGTATAAAAACAAATTTTGAATATTTGAAGCGTTTGTAAAAGTCCGTCGTAGATAGATACAATAAATCGTCTCTGTTCAGGCAGAACACACTAACTGGAGAATACTTGTTTTGAGTAATATGACTTTGAAGTTGTTAAAATGTTTGAAATGGTCTATCATATGAGTTTATTAAGTAATCGTAAAAAGGATGACTTTAAAATAAATACTGTTTATTTATTAAGAAGGTTTCCAGACGGTAAAGTTTGAAATAAGAAACATTTTGGTATAACTAACTCAATATGTCATTTTTTCGAATTAGTGTCTTCTGCCAGAACTGTGACGAAATACTCTCCATTAGAACATACATTCAGTCTGGTCATTAATTTACGAAAATCTTTTTTTATGAAGATATATTAGTAGTTACAGATACATAAATACTTACATGCTTTTTTATTATGTATGTAGGTATGTGTACACACACACACACTCACACACCTTACACACAAAAGTATCTAAAAAATCAAAGTCTACATAATATATGCGTAAAAATAGGTCTGATGTTCCATCAATAATCTACGAGGGATGTAGGTGAACAATACCCTAGGATCTGCCTCAAAGCCACGGGTACACGATAAATAATAATATAAGCTAGGCGAAACGGGTGCCCATCCTCGTGATCAAAGTTAAGTGCACGACTATTTACATTATGCAGCCTCAATCTCGGCTTGCCTCACTACCGCAAGTTTAATTATTTATTTACGTACCTCACCTTCTTACTCCTAGCTAGGATTTTCCTCCTGAGGCCGGCGATAAAAATAAACTAAGTTTTGGTCTGTATTTATGGTATCGGGGCCCTTAACGATCCATCCATACACTTGTATTAGTATGGATGGGACGTTAAAAGCAGTAATAATTATTTCATTTTAGTGCATTGATTTGAGGATGTGTTTGTGTAACGTTTGTTTTTAATTTAAAAAGAATTCTCGAGATATCGGGAATTTAAAAAAAAACTGTAAAAATCCTAGTCACTGTATAAACAGACTAATTCCAAAAAAATATGATTTTTTTAAATTATGTAACAAGACAAACAAAATAGAAGTAGGAAAAAAAAACTAATTCAAAAACGAAACTGTCAATCGCTGCGTCTGACAATTGCGTACACTTTTGAAACACAAAATTCCCTGACGTTGCAAAAATTGCGCTCATTTTGAGTCGACGTTGGCTTAATTGTGTTAAATGCCCCGATATGTCTTTAAACGTTTTGTGTTTCTGTCCATTTTTTTTTCAAATAGAAAATCGTTTTTTCAATTAATATTTGATAATAAAGAAATCCCGATTCCCGAGAAAAGATTCTCGAGATCCAGGATTTCCCGAAATAAAAATTTCAATTCTCGAGATTCGGAATGGAAAATCTCGAAAAATTCTCGAGAATTCCCGTTGGGAAATTCCCGAAACGCAACTGTACTTGTGTGTACTTATGTATTTTTTTCGCTTACGAATCTCTTGCGCTCAACAGGCAGTCTTCGCGAATGATGAGTACACACGCTTTTTATCAATGTCACCACAACTTCACATTACAATATTTTTCTATTTCCTTCGTTTCACGTGTACTTAGAAAAGAAAATGCATTTTGGCGCGAAGTAAATTATCGCGAAGGGCACTCGTTCTGCTGTGGAGTGGTCGCGCTTTTTCTCGCCGCAGCGGCCTCAAAAGAAAACTCGCCCCGTGACATAAACGGGAATATAAGGCGGCGATAATAGCCGTGACAATGGTGTGACGGGGAGGGTACGTCTCCCGCTACGGAGAAAGAACGCCAAAAGAAGAACCGTTTGCGTCACAAACAATGCGAGACTTCGTATATTTATATGAGCGTATAAGTCTCGTTACTTGGCAGTGGCGCGGTGATTTTTTTCGAACGGAAAGGACTATTTTTTTTTCATCGGACTGCTAAACGAAGGCTGGCGATTATTATTAGGTATAAGGTATAATGTTGGTGTTTTTAATTGGTGATTTGAGTGACTGTATTAGTAAAATTAAATCAAGAACATATAAATGGGTAGTTCACAATAATTATGGATCAACTCCAATTTTCATAAAATTCGATTTTTTGTTTCAGTGGCTAGATAAAACAGATTTCTACATTGTGTTTCTATATTATTTCTATTATCACAATAGTAGCTGTACAATTTTTCGCATAAATGGCAATGTGAATCATGTCCATTTTAACAGTTCCAAAGAGGTATTTGCTAATATTAATAAAGCCTGAATATACTTTAATGTTTCGATTATTTATTTAAATTTATCCATGTACTATCAAAGTATGGTAAGTATACTTATACATTGAAAACATTCCTGAATTTTACAAAGGGAGTTTTAACTTTAGATCCAAATATCTCAGGATCCATTTTGATGGACTCGATCCATAAGTATGTCAAAATGACATTTCAGTATTATTTCTATCAAGTACCTACATTTTTTTTGATCGTTTAAGCTAGTCAAGTCAAGTTTATATTATGATTCAACAGAAAATTTAAAAACGTTGTATATAAAAGTTCTTTTTATCTTGTAATTATTTCTACGTTAGCTAGGGGTTGAGTCGAAACCTCTGCGACAGACATTTCTATACATCTCGACGCTAGTAAAATAGTCAGTGTTATAAAAGGATTTTAATTTAGTTTGTTCATAAGAATGTCTAGCCTTCTTGTCATAGACTCATTGTTAATACATAGTTTCTTGCGGCTTGAAATACTGAAAAAAAATAATATTGAGTCTCGAACTGCACGTTACTGTGTCCGCCAGTCCGTGTATACAGCCTACAAGTTCCAATTATCATTTCGCACTCGCTCTGGGAGTGTCGCAGTGGATTCGTGCGTAATACAATATTTTCATTGAGCCCTGACGTCTCTGACACCTCGTACAGCATTCGGCCATTAAAACATTTTTATATGTGCAGGGGTGTGCGGACGCCGTATACACACACTACACGGGCACACTTTTCAAAGTCACCAGACTAATATTTTAAAATATGACACGACTAGGGATTCCAATCCCGGGATCCCGAATCCCGGGATCCCGAGCTATTTTCGATACCTATGAATCCCGGGATTGATTTTTTTTATCAATTTTTATGGAAAATAAAATAAAAGCGAAAATATAACAGATAAAATACTTTTAATAAAAAATAACTACATTAGAAATAAACTGAGTTTGAATGAAGTTTGATTTATAGCCATGTGTAGGTTGCCGATTCATTTTAGTTTTTCACATAAATTATTAAAATAGAAAGATTGGAAAAAACAATGCTTCGCACTATTAACAAAGTTATTCCACCATGATATCATACGTTTTACGGCAGTTTCAGATTTGGCTGACTAATTAGATTTATGAAGCGGAAAGGCCATAAGTACGCCATGATTATTTGCTATACTATTTTAAATCTCGCTAATCCATTCATTAAGTCTTTACTATCAGAAACAGCAATCTCCTATTACATTCACATTATTATTTATATTACAATATTATTTACTCCGTTAAACTTGTGTATTTCCAAGATTGAACGTATACAATATTAACAATAAATGTCTTAAATAGTATAAATTATACTAGATTTATTTTTGACCGATTTTATCAATGTTATTTGTAAATATAAAATTTTTATATAAACAATGGAAAAAATGCCAATCCCGGGACCAGTCCCGGGATCCCGGGATTGTCAAATTGTAATCCCGAAATCCCGGGATCAAAATTTTGGCTCGGGATTGGATTCCCTAGACAGGACGTTCTGATTATGGCTATCGACGAATGAAACGCTAAAGATAAAACTCATTGAATTATTATCATCTTCTGAAAGCTTAGGTCAGATGACTTTCACAAGCTTTACTTATGATGTTTATTGTATCTATTTTTGCGAGGGTAACCTAACGAACCCAACCTAACCTGACCGATGGTGGTGCATAGAAAGAGGAACATGCAGAACAAATTCGTTGGCCTGCCAAAGAACAATGCAAGTTTATCTTGATTTTAAAGATATACATACTAGTAACTACTATAATAGATACTTACACCTTGTTTTACCTGAAATAACTTTTAAAAATACAGATAGGAGGAGTGAATAGGTAATTTTATTTGATAAACAATACAGATTATTCTTATTTAACTTATAAATTGATACATTAGATTAATGTGAAAACAATATTACTACGTACAGAAGTTCAAATGTTTAGGGATACCGTATCACGT
The DNA here is from genome assembly GCF_057557595.1 of Rhyacophila brunnea. Classification (NCBI taxonomy): domain Eukaryota; kingdom Metazoa; phylum Arthropoda; class Insecta; order Trichoptera; family Rhyacophilidae; genus Rhyacophila; species Rhyacophila brunnea. The sequence goes on along the minus strand of NW_028232904.1, from coordinate 6,680,983 downwards.
ACATTAGATACTCACTCTTAATACATTTGGAAAGCCTATTAAAACGACATTACTCGTAAATATTTTTTATTATATTAATGTGTTATAAATATAAACGCGAAATAACTGTATTATCTGTTAGGGTGCATTTGTCGCTCAGTACCTAATGATACCGAAAGGCAAAACCTGGGTTGCGAAAAATGTTTTTTTTTTTTTTTTTTAATGAAATCGTTTGAGCCTATTTCCTGTATTAGGTACGCCCTTCAGATAGTCCCAAATCATACTCATCTATGTATCGCTTAGGCACATTTAATTTAGTGTTGTAACGACCGCAAAACCACTAACAATCAACAATTAAACATGAACTTATGAATTTAATGCATCAGCACTAAAAATACAGGATGACCGCGCGCGCCTGTGTAGACCGTGCGCTCCAAAACCACGAGTGACATTACCGTAACAGTGTGCATGTGGGACTGGGATCTAGGAGTGCGAGATTTTCTCTGCTTGCCGCCAACAAGGCGAGTGCCCGGAGTTTACAAGTCAACCTTACCCCTTCGAAAACCCTACCAAACAATACAGTCTATTTTAATGATGTGTCGGTTCAGTGAATTCTTCATGAAATACATACAATTGATAATAAAGAGTTTTCTTTGCGCCATCCTTGTTTTAAAGCCGCACTTTCTGAATATAAAAAAAGAGCAGCGCTTTGCCGATTTGATTTTACTCTCCGTAAGAGAGTTGAGTGCTTTGTAAGAGGCAGATGATATGCACTCAAGAGTGTTTCGAGGTATAATGTCTAGTTTCGAGAGGCTACAAGCAAAATAATATTTTTGCGGAATCTTTTATGATATGTTAGTCATTTTGATTGACTTTTGGCGAAGCTCAGAAATACTTGCGATGTTTTTTTAACTTTGCGCTTTCGTTATTCGGCTTTGTGAATATGTCACTTGAGGATTTTGACGTCTTCGATTTTAGCGACCAAACTACGGAATCATTGAATAAATCACTCGTTTTTATTAATTTGTACGTGTCAACTATAAATGAAACAAATCGGTTATCAGCGTAAGTTTGACAACTGACTGATATATAACAATAGACTAGTTAATAACTATGTCTTTCTTGGACATCAAATTTAATTTCTTGGGGTTTTCAGGTTCGAATCCTAGGTCTGGCAAATATTGTTTTTCAATGTGTGTTAGGACTTAAGAGTATGTACCTATTGGGGTGAGCAAGACGTGACTAACATCCATTTATCGAATATGAAATTTTTTAATACAACCTCCACTCTGTCGGCTCATATTATGATCATCTTAAGGGCGGACGTGCTCAGCGTGGGTCAAAATGGAGCTTTTTTTCTATTTTCAAAGCATGATCCTGGACATACCTTAAACGTTGTAGGTAATCTATTTATATAATTTTGAAGCCTTATTATCGTTTATATTTATTTTAAACATTTGATGACTGCATACAGTATTTTTATTGCATAAAATAGTATTCTTTTAAACCTCTCCCTCTAATGCTATGTACCATTTTAAAAAAATCGGTTAGGTACATGTTTAAACACGCGCGTTAACATCATTTTACTCCCTACTTCAATAATTATAGTTTGTCAATTTATGGCTACGGCCGTATATTGTAGCTTAACCACTGGGGAATGCCAAAAAAAATGGCGTATTTAAAAAAAAAAACACTACCTTATTCTTAGGTCAATAATTATTATAAAGCAATCATTATTCGTAGGATGTTTATCACACTTGAATGGTCAAAGACATAGCTTATAATTAGTATCTTTAGAATTATCTTCAAATGTGTTAATAATATTGCCCATTTTTTGAATAATAAAATGCCTAATTCTTGTCAAATTTGGGATCACAGAGATTATCAATATAATTTTTTATCGTAAATATTCACCATAATAATGTCGATATAAATTATACTGATGGTTTTATAAATGCGTTTAAAATTTAATAAATGTAAAAAATCTTAACACCACTGCACATTTATGTACTGAAATTTCTAAAACATTAGAGCGAGAGGTTTAAATGAATACTATTTTATGTAATAAAAATACTTTATGCAGTCATCAAATGTTTAAAATAAATATAAAGGATAATAAGGCTTCAAAATTATATAAATAGATTATCTACAACGTTTAAGGTATGTCCAGGATCATGCTTTGAAAATAGAACAAAAGCTCAATTTTTACCTACGCTGATCATGTACCCCCTTAAGATCGAACATCGGAAAAAAATGTGTGACGAAATTATTCGGAGAACGAAACTTACTCCTGCAGCCCGATTTCCTAACTATCGTCTCGTGTGACACCAGACGACATGACGTAATTGTGACGTCAGCCAATACACGCTCGAGCGGGCGGCATGTATTGGCTGACGTCACAATTATGTCATGTCGTCTGGTGCCACACGAGACGATAGTTAGGAAATCGGGCCCCTGAAGTGTCAACCAATGTATGCTTAATGTGACAGGATTATTAAAAACACGAGTAGCATAACGTGGCATCGAAATGGGCTTGTTGGGCGTAATGGGGAGAGACTACAAAATAAACTAATTGATAATGAAACTGACATGAGTACATACGCGATGTGAGATAGATAGGCAGCTAGAACGATAACGGGTTGGACACATCGATCTGGCCAGTATATGACCCCCTTGAAGCCGTCAACAATTGAACCTAACCTAACGTAACATTACACCTAAATGCATTATCTCTTGTGACTAGTTTTTACAGCGACGACGGAATAGGGAGGGAGGAAGAACATACGGATTTTGATAGCCCAAATAGGTACTTAATACGACCACAAACAAACGTGAACGTCTCAACAATATTGAATATAATTATAGTGCAAATCCGATTTATTTGTTCGTATTTAAATTAGCCATCAAAATCAGTGCGAAGCGACCTTGATATCTGTATGATGCCAATGTAATCCAAAGATTATTTCTATAGTATTTTTTTTAATGTATGTAAACCAACGGTGATGTTTTGTGTTAATATAAAAATAATCCACTGTCCCTTAGTAAATTGCAAACGGCACAGATATCGCTGAATATAAATTATACGTATGAAACCATTCCTGGCTAATTTTCAAGTGTATTTACCTATTTTGTCTTTTGATGTTTACATTATAATATTATAATTTGATTAGACGTATGCAGATGGCACAGTTAGTTACGGGAATGATATACAGTTTGCAGACATTGTATGTACGTAACGTTCAAAGAATTGACTGAAATAGGTCGATGTGAGAATAAATTGATTGAGTAACAAGCACCAAGATCCGCAGGTAGGCGGATGGCCGCCCGCCCAACTCTTGGGGAACAAAGAATTCCGCGGTAATTGGGCCGCGCATCGATGACTGTTCCGACACGTAAATAGACCGTTGGGATGTTCAACCGCTAACCACATAAAATACCACTTTCATTTTCATTGCCAGTTAGCCTGAGCTGGCAACCGACACCTGACCAGACTGTCCGCAAGCGGGCCTCTGCACAGTCAACACGCACAATTACAAGTCATACTAAGTTTTCCTGCGTTGATGAATCTGTAACGTCTAGTTTTTTTTTTTTATATATAAATATATCAATGTACACACTTCTTGATTAGTAACTGACATTATGTTGTATTACCTATACCGCCATGTCGCCTATCGTAGAGAAAAGAATCAAACCCTCCATCTTTGGATCGGTGGAACGCGAGTTTTAGTTTTGCTAGCCGAGTAAAATTCACTTGTTTTTTCAAACTAACATCAGTATTTGGATTCAGAGCAATGAAGTTTTGGGAACCTAACATAATCCAAAGATTGAACCAACCCGAAGAATGTTTGATGCGAAACCATCTGGCCGGATTGTTTTAGGTGGTCCAATTTTCAGTTGTTGGATGGCGTAACATAGGATGCGGGAATAATCAGATTGGTGCAGGATTGACCAGAATGGGGACAATTAGGGGGAGGCCAGTGCGTCCTCCACTGATAGTCTAGCAACGAATGATGGTCGTGAAAGGAATTTGGACCCAAGATTTGTGGTAGAAGTAGTAAGATTATGTTAAGGCTTTTAACCAAGGGTACAATTATTTGAATTGCAATTAATGTCACTTGTATGACAAATATGGTATATTAGGCTTGACACCTTTGAAATGTAGTGCTGGAGACAGATGCTGAGAATTTTGTGAACGGCCTAATGTGCTATCAATTCCACATTCGGTGAACTCTAGATTGGAGGCAGACTTCTGTTTGTCTGGTCACATACCCCGCAGAGAAGATGACAGCCTGGAAAAACTTGCGATGTTAAGTCGTGCCAAAGGTCAGAAAGGGGCGAGGACGAACTCTTCCAGAGATGGACAGGCCAAATCAAGTTTGCCACTGTTTTCACACTGCGCGCCTTTGAATGCTGAAAGGGATGGAGCCAAGCCGTGGAGAAAGCTTTTGGATTGGTCAAATTATCTGGGTCATGATCCTCAATTATGAGCTCATGACGAAGAAGAGAGTATTACTAATATATTTCACGAATGCAATACGACAAAATACAATGACTTCGTTTTCTCTGCTCTGTCATGTCATGGGTGGCTACCGCCGTTGTTGCCCTTAGTAGCATTATTTTACTCTAGTGGATGGTGTTAGTAGATTTACTGTTTGGCATTTCCTACAGTTCTAGAATCTTAAAATGCTGTTTAGGGATAGAGAAATCCTAGACAGTATTTTGCGATAAGATATCTCTGGAAGCTGCTTGCCAACATAATATCAGATTGAATTGAAATCAGTACTGACGTTTATTGAAAACTGATTGCAAGCTTTTGGCAATAAACATTAGCTTTTGAATCCGATCGTCCCCCGTTTCGGTCGTACGTGTTGATGCTATTTTAGATAGAGTGAAACATCTGGCCGGCGGTAGATGTGCAACACCTTGGGAAGTATGCCAGGATGGTCTCTCTCAGCTCTTCCGAACACACTCACTCGCTTCTCGTACAATTCGTATAGAAAAAAGCTCGCAGCGGGATGCAGCGGCCGAAGTGGGGAATTAGACTTGGCGGAATGATGCGCGCAATTTTCGGATTATAAATAAGTCCGATCTGACTAATTGTTTTTTTTTTGCGTATGCTGTAAAGTACAGTTTATATTGGACGCTGTACTGGCTAAGTGGAATTGTCGTGCACTATTATCTAGATAGGTACCTACCGAGTTTATTTAAAAATCGTGACCGGTGCCTGGTAGAATATAATACAACAATAACTTTACTTTACTTGTGTATTGAGTGCATTTTTTTCTAATAACGATTGGGCTCTGTTGAAAAAATATCTTAATTAAATATTATTATTTTGGTTTTAAAAAAGTAACGGCTTAAAAAAATGTTAAGTAGGTACTTGATTGTTTAATTGATTTTGACATACGTATACGTCTTATTCCAAACGATCTACGGAAACATTCCCTAAACGCCTAAACAATACGTTATATTAGACTACTAGAGCTTTTTCTCCGTGGCCTGTTCAATAATAATTATTATAATATTTAATTTACAAATATTTTTATCTAATACAGAATCTTTTTATATTTTAATGATTAATTTTGGTGTAAATGAAAATATAAATTATATTAAATTATACAGGTGTTTTCTTATACAATCATTTGTAAAATAAAATTCTACCAAGTAAATGCTGTCTCAATTAATAAATTAATTTTATAGTTGGTATTACTTATTTTTTTTAAAACAATACATATTTTAAGAAATACGGAACCTTATATTACAATATCTGTTAGAATAGAAGATACGATATGTATTATTGATCGAACTAATATTATGTGGTACCATTTCCATTTATTTTAATATTGGTCAGTACCGGTTTCTTCCGCTTCAAAAGAATATTGGCGAAATGGCCAACTTGACTAGTTGCAACTGTCCCTTTGAAGCGGACGAAACCGGCCCTTGCTAATATCAAAACAAGTGGAACAATACACATTGTAATTATTATTTAGTTTTTTATTCAATATTGAATATACACGAGGTTTTAAGAATGTTTGCTAATAACGAATCAAACAGGTCCCACTTGGTCCAAATTTTTTCTATGATACATGTTTCTGAGGTTTATCAAACTGATAATATTATTGTGTTTTATTTTAATTAACAATGCATTTCCACCGATAATTGACAGTTAACACCATAAAAGAAAATATGAATGATTATTTACGGGAGTGACAGTTCATTTTAATTATGTATGTTCATAATATTATATTGACATTTTTGAACAGTAACATAATTATTGTTATAATCACATAAAATCATCGAATAAAATTAAACTTAGTTATATAATATTAAATGCAATGTAACTACTCGCCCTACATTGGACCTTACTTCAGTATTCTTAATTTATAAGCTAGGAATGTTAAATAATCAACGTGACAGTTGTGTTACTGTTGTGGCAGATCGTTCTACAAACCAAGCCCTGGCTTTCGTTTGATCTTGCAAAGGCGAGTTATATTGGGTAAAATCGTATCGTAGGCCAGGAATGTTCATTACGCGGGTGTTGTGGAACAGCTTTGCTTTGTTTTATTTTTGATAATGTGCAATGAGTTTTGTTTATTATACCTACGTATCTTTGTTCTGTCATTACTAGCTTGGTAACACATATATTGGACCTACCGCATCGCACTAAATGCCTGACATGTTGTTATATTGTCGTATTATTTCAATCTGTGTAAATACGTCAAGAGATAGCAAAAATGCGGCCGTATGTATGTATATCAGATGACTGTGGTGGAGAACCTATGGCAAGCGTGCAACTGGTGGCACGCGAGATGATTTTGCATGGCACGCGTTTGAAGAGAAAAATACCTATAATAATAATAATAAATGACAGGCCGCATTGTATAAAAAATACCAAGCAAATATTCTTCATGAATAAGCATTACTTTTAGTGTAAATATATAATTGCAGAGGCCGATCCTTAGGCTTTATGCATCATATATAACCTAACCTCATCAGGCGGCGGGGGATGCTGTACCACGAACCTCTAATTTTGATCGATTTACAATGATTGAGACCACTGTAACCACAGAATGCCGCATCTGGTCGGAGCAATTGTGGTGTCAATTTGTGCGCCAAGAACCAAATAATACACTAACAAAAAATTCATTTCTACCCGCAAAAAATGACTGCACCAAATAAGAAATAAAAACTTGGTGACTACTACTAGCAGTAATTTTGGCAGACAGTTTCAAAATTGGTGGACCGAAATGTACGGCGTAATTGAAAAAAGTGATAAAGCTGTATGTGTGTATGTATCTATAGTCTATGATGTGTGCTATGTTCTTCGAGTGGTATCTAGAATATCATCATTTTTAAATAGGATTTTTATTTATTTTTCAGATATAGTTTCGAATCTAAATAAATAAATACTTACACACATTTTTGTCATTCCTTATGCAATATTTACACACCGAGATATTATGATCCTGTGCTTTAAGATCCAGGATATTGATAATATAGTTTTATTTCAAGATGGGCGCAGGATGACTTGGTTTATATAAAAAATGATTGCTAAGCAGTTCTAATATAAGTAGCGCGTGAAATGTCAGGTGTGTTCACATGTTTATACTAAACTGTCATGACTATTAGAAATATATGCATTTGTATATTATAGAGATTATAGCTATCTAGCAAAAAATTAATAATTTTCTTTCCATATTATTCTTATCGCTTTTTTCAATATTATTATTATTATTTTGTCGACCCGCCCAGTTTTATCTAGCGATTTGTACTTATATAAATAAAAATATAACCAAAGGGATGCTTTGTTCTAACGACCCTCCGGGTGAATATTATCTTTAAAATAATTTCAACTGTTGAATATTTTTTCACTGTTTCCATCGCTTTGAAGGCAGGAACTATCTCGTTTGATATAATCCAATAAAACATTGCAAGTGATGCACATCTAGAGTGCACCAGAATGCCTGCAGGTCGTCTTTGTCAGGGCATTGACCACCAGAGCCTATTCATCATTCGCCATGGTTCGCTAACTCCAAGAATGCGCAATGTGCAACGTGCGTGATGATCCATGTTGTGTTTTGCGTCGAGACTATGTTCCTGATTATATCATAGAGCAATAATAATTCTTAGTTGTAATTATTCCCTGCGAATATCATCAGGAATGTGGTGGTTATCGATGAATGTGGAGTTAGTATATACCTAAAGTTAGTAGGTATCAATCGAATAGAAAATGACTTAATGCGTTTCGTTTCCGTGATTGTATAAAATCAATTAAAATACATGTAGGGATACTAAATATTTTAACTAAACTGGGTACGTGTGTACTGTGTAATAATACATATATATTTTATTTAATCTATGAATCGCATACAAATTACAAACGATATGCACGCATGCTTCAGGCGTAATGGAACTAGAAAGAAACCTTCGTGTGCACAATTTTAACCCTATTAGGATATTTATTAATTTCCCAGTATGAACTGTAATTTGCATAATAAATAATTCTATTATTAATAATAATATATTGTATTGCCGGTTGGCGAACCTTTTTACGTAGGTACGCGTGCCTAAATTTCAAAAATATTATCATTCCACTGTCTGACGTGCCGAGCAGTTTTTCATGGGGGAAAAATGGTTTTTAAGAATTCTATTAAAAATGATGATATTCTAGATACCACTCACAGAACATATAGCTTTATCACTTTGTTCAATTACGCCATACATTTCGGTCCGTCAATTTCGAAACTGTGTCCCAGAATTACTACTATTAGCTCCACCTAATTTTTGTTTCTTTTTTAGTACAGCCATATTTATGGGTAGAAATGAAATTGTTACCGTAGTTTGGTTCTTTACGCATAAATTGACACCATAATTGCTCCGATCAGATGAAGCATTCTCTCGCTACAGTAGTCTCTAGCATTGCAAATCGACCAGAATCAGAGGTTCGCGGCGCGGCTTCCCCCGCCGCCTGATGAGGTCAGTACGATAATATTATGTGTAAAGTCTAAAGAACGACCTATGCAATTACCTATTTACATTAAACGTAATGCTTATGAGGACGTTCTACAGAAATGGCCTTGAGAATTGAAAATATGATTTTTTAACATGTGGTCCATAATATCTGGTCTACTAGTTAATATAAAAAGGTCGTGTCAAAGTTGTTTGTGTTAATAAATTTGTTCTGTGACTGATCCGACTCATATTTCACATTTATTTCATCAGGGCTGTCGAAGACATAAATCATAATATATATTTATAATTTTAAATTTTTATTTATAATATATATTATTTAAGTTTTGTGCATCTAATGCCGGGTCCACACTGGCAACAAGTTAATTTGCTGGCAACCTCGTTAGATTTTACGATAATTATTGTAAAATTTCTTAAGCAATTATGGTAAGTATCGTAAAATTTAATGAGGTTGCCAGCAACTTGTTGCCAGTGTGGAAATGGCTTAATATCCACTGTGGTTCACGTAGTGGCATGGACCTGGGGTTAGCTAATTCAGGAAGTCAACACCCATGATAGAATTTTTTCCAGTTTTGGTTGCATTATATTCCAAAACTCTTCTGTAAAAATCGTTTCCGAGTTTATAAATGGAAATTTCTCGGTGTACATAGTAAACAAACCAACGAATAAAAAAAGACAAAAAGGAACATACTGATTCATCGCAGTAAAATCTGGTAATCAAATTCGCCATTTTGAAAAGCGACGATTTTGCGTAAACAAATATCACGTGGTCTGTACGTGTGCGGCAAACTTCGAATGTGTTTGTAATTTTGTGCAAAGTGCGAATGTAATGTTTTCAAATAATTGATATGGATTAATTATACCATCGTATTATTTTCTCGAAATCATAAACATACTATAATAGTATTTGAGTATCAACCTATGTTCAATTTGAATTGGGTTATAATAATAATATACCCGTATATATATCAATAGTATGTTTGCTACAAAATCCACCCAAGTTATCAGTACGTACTTGCACAGGTTTGATTAAAAACCATGATGAAATTAACATTTAAAAAATATGAATGCTTAATATTATTTTGACAGCCCTGTTTTCTGATCGGCTTCATGTCGCAGGTGTTCATAAAATAATAATAATTCTCCGCGCGGCAGAAATTATCAGTAATAATAATAATATTTCTTGAAATAAAATCTCCGATGATTAGTGATTTTTGCGAAAAGGTCGATTTAAATTGACGTAGTTACGACGCCGAGGTCCTTTTTATACTAAATTATATTTGAACGGCGGGCTCTTCAGCGGGCCCTTATTGTTGAAGAGTATTTGCCTACTATTTTTTGTACAATGCGATCTGTCATGTATTATTAATTATTATAGGTTTTTTCCCTTCAAAATAAAATATTCGCGTGCCTAGGTTCGCTACCACTGTTGTATTGGATATCAATAAAATTTTACGAAGTATTTTTAACCACATGTTTATTACATAATAACATTTTGATTATATAAATTATTTAAGTAACTTCTAATGGGTTAATAAATTATACCTACAACGAGATATGTATATATTTAATGCAATGTCTTTAATATTATTGGTCTTTTCATCTCTGTAAAGATAACGATGTACTTATATGGAATTTCGAAGTAACCCATTTTTCTTTTATTCCTAATGCGTTTATTTTTTGATATCGAACCATTTCGTCGAATTCTGACATATGTCGTACAGCGGTCCCAGGGATGTTTCATGACCACCCCGTGCATATGTACGCATTTACGCATAAGCATCGGTTGCCCAACTTTTGAGGATAGATTATTGTCTCACTTTAAATTTACGTACATATTTGAAATAAATTACAAATTCAAAACGTCCACAGCATGTCATAATCAAAATCTATATCTAAGACAGGTAGTCCACGATGTATTGATTATACGGTTAAGGTTCTTATTCTATACGGTTAAGGTTCTTATTCTTATTTTATTTTATACTTTGTAATGCATTGGTAATTTGATTTAAATTTATTTATTAACTTAGGCATTGGTATGAGAAATTATTAATTAACAGTATTTTGGTAGGTACCTACATAACAGTGGCGAAGAGTGACTTTGAAAGTATGTAGACTGCAAGCTCTTGTGCAATTTGTTACGATTATTTGCCGGTATTAGTCGCGATATTATTGGAGTATTACAGCTTTTGAACGTGGTTACGGGTACCTTAAAATAAACAAACCAGCTGTAGAATATTATGTAGAAGGGTTTACGTCGAGGAGCTTGTTTTGACTTAATTTGAAACCACGGATTTGGAGCAATTGAATATTAGATATATTGTTTACTTTTCACACACATGTTATATATACTATTGCATAGATGCATATTATGGAGATAGCATAAACATGGTTGATAGTTTATCTAAGAATTGTCAAGATGTTACGGTATTTTGTTGTTGGGTCGGAAACACAGTTTATTAACTTTATGCACTGACTTTCGTCGGGATTTTTTTTTTTTTTATTTATTTAATATCGGCCGTAAGACGCGCCGGTTCATTCAAGTGCTTGTTGCCGAGTGACTGTTATCTTTTTTTTCAAGTCACGCCAGGGTAAAAGTAATTGTATACTTCTTACTTTCAACGTCTGTCTAATGCGTCAATTACATTGAGCTACTTTACGAGCTGTTTGTTGGCAAATATAAAAGCGGGCGATTCCGCTACTGCGATTGTGATGATGACACACAAAACTTTCCATTCGCTGAGAAGCCAACAAGCTAGCGACCATTTTGACAGAACGTAGTTCGTTTTTTACCGGGAGGTCGCTACTACGCTCTACTGCGCAGGCGCAGTAGGCCCACACGCTGGCGTGTAGCGTGTAAAGTTGACCGGCTTTTAACTTTTCTCGTAGACAATCCGTTTAAAATCTGTTTGTTAGCTTGTTCACTGATGACACTGAGCGACTTTACAGGCAAATTGTAAATTCGCCAACAAGCAGCTCGTAAAGTAGCTCAATGTAATTGACGCATAACACGGGTACAGAGGACACTTCCAATGACGGCAGAGCAAGTCTGGATTTTTTATTTGCAAGGTGCATGGTTACAACATCAGTCTCGTGCAGCTTCGTTTCGGGACAAGGAAAGATGGCACTAAAATGTTTTCATTCTGACACGCGTTTATAGTGTCGCGGAAGGCGGCCGTGCACAAATCGCAGCTTATTCAAATCATGTTCGTCTTCCGTTATTCCTAAATTTGTGGAATTCCTTATTTTGTTGTCGTGCATACCGACGTAGTGTCCTTCGATCGTTTCGTTTCATAGTTAATAATATTCTGTCGATTACTGGATTTTTGATGTTATATTTAGGCATTTATTTAGTTGGTATCAATATATTTATATTGGGACAACTATTACATTATATTATGTGTCAATGCTTCTGTTAGTCGGCTACTACATTTTCATTAATGTTGGATTTAAATACGCCTAGTAAGGAATCTTCGCCACTGGTATAGGTGAATCAGTAAACATTGGCATCATAGATACGCTAAAAACGCTTTGCAGTTGTAATGGTATTGTTAGCTAGCATAGAAACAGGCATTGCAGCAAATAATTCTAATACATTCGCGAATCGTTTACGGTACCACTGTATACTGATTTACGTATACCGAATATAAACATAATATAAGTTACACTTGGATTTGAAAATAAAATCATCTGTGGGGATCGGGATGGTTTCCGATATGGGTAGCGTGACGTCACTTCCCCCTCCCACATAATATCTATATCTCTCGTTCCGCAGAAGAAGCCGTATTACTTCGCTAAGTGGTATTAAATGTATTTCTTATTTCGCGTATCGCCACCCCCCCTCCACCCCCATGCCTCACCGTGTCGGCTCGACGTCGGCGTCGCTGAATTTTTCATCGCACACGTCGATGTCAAATTACCGCTATTATGGACTGACTACTGACTTACTTGACTACCCCTGCAATGCAAACATAACGCCAACAGTTTGACACCGGTATGTCTGTTTAATGATTATTTTATTTTATATATCTTCTTCTCAAGCTGACTCCTCCATTCTGACCTGTCTCCCTCTTTTAATATCCGGTTGATGACGCTAAACGCTTGTAGGTATTTTTGTATGCTATTATATTAAGCTATTTAACCACCAAAGTCGTGATATTGCCACACATCGATCCAATACACGTGAGTTGCTTCATCGTTGCTAGCTCACTCATCTACGAGAATATGTGTCGCGTGATCGGCTTTTTGTGATAACACATACGACGTCAGACTTAATGAAGAGCTCATAGAACTAATGTACATATTACAACTGCATAGTGACATCGTCTGCTTCCGTTGTTTAGATTCTACGCTTGAATATTTGTAACTTCTGGAGATCACTGACAGTAAGTGGGTCTACACTCTACGCACTAGTAACTAACTAAAAACCACGTGAATTACTTATATTGGTGCTGAATAGTTCGTGTTTCTTGGACAGAACACAGGACGAATCGGTTAATCATCTAGATTCTAGAGACTTGAGATAAAGGAACGCCTCTCGACAATGTATCGGAGTTCTATATATGTATTGTTTGTTGTGGACTGGATAACCTGGAGAGACTGGTGGTTTACGATAGCCTAGGTCAGGGGTCGGCAAACCGTGGTTCGCGAGCCACATGCGGCTCTTTGCCAAATTCCCAATTCACAATTTTCACAAAAACTTTTGCAAAATTCACAATTTGTATTTTTTATCATTGATTTGTACACTTATTATATTATTTATAATGACATTATCGCGAGACTAATTTTTCCTCCACGATGGTTGATGCAAACATGTGTGATTGTTGTTGTTTTAAATCCGCCCATTGTAAAAGTCGACAAATTAAATTTTTCATCATTTGATATTGCATATAACAAGCAAAGAGTTATGGAGCTCCAAATTTGTAGGTCTTGCCACCAAAATTGAGGATTTGAAGAGAGAAAATGCAATTTAATTTCACAACATGAGTGGAGCGCTCTAAAAGATATACATAAGGTAGATACTACGATTTTTAATACATGGAATAGCTTTCCTAACTCATATTCGAGTCTACATAATAGGTATGTAAACAATCATTTTCAAACATGTACAATATAAATAGCATTTAGAGAAGCCAAATAACTAATAAAATGAGAATTTGGAGTCGCGCCTGAAATTAAAAACATACAGAAACTCTCCAAAAAAATGTAAGGAAGGTCATTGTTCACATTAGTTTTAAGGAATGCGTGAAAATTGTATGTAATTCATATTCTGTAAAAAATATATTTATAATTTCTTCTTCGCTTAATAAATAAACAATAAGCAATTAATTTTAATTTTATAAAAATATACATATGGCTCTCGAAATTTTTTTTAACCGTTGTGCCACTCATATTTGGCTCTTTTGGTCCATAAGTTTGCCGATCCCTGGCTTAGGTGAAGTAGAGTAAGAGCGTTGACGCGCCGGATCGACCAATTGAGTGAGCTTATTGGGGCAGCCTTAATTCTACCTTTAGGACCGTGAGGGGTGGAGAATCTGAATCGTTCAGAAGATGACTGGATTTTATGGTGGTAACTATTTTTAGCCACGATGGAACGACCGACAATCCCCGCGAAACGTGTACTCTACCCAAAATCTACATATCTGTACCATAGGTCAATACTAATCGCTGTTTGGTTCCTTGCTCATCTCAGTTTATGTTAATGCATTTGGGGCACCTCCGCATAAAGACACCATATCTGAACCGTCCCCGGAATGGACACCTGGTTTGTGACTTCCTGCGTCTATTGGGTGTCATGTGAAAACGGTCAAAACCTTATTATAAATTTTGATTTGATCCCGGTGGCGAATTGTCTCTATATTATCTGTCTCGCAGTGTCGTACGAGAGCGGCACATACGCGACAGATCCGCACGCGGAGAGGCGCGCCCGCTCGCGACAGTCTGTCAAATTTCCACGTATGAGTGACGCGAGCCGACGCGTTTTTTTCGTTTTTCCCGCCTTTTTGGCCGTGCCGTATCAATATTCGATGCCTCTCGCTACTATGTAATATCGTGTATGTACATGTGTTTTCCCGCAATATACATACACACGAACATACATACAAGAATGTATTAAGGAGGCGTATCTAATGTACGATATATTCAATGATCGTAATTTCATCGGTCTGATACGAGTATATTTTTTCTTTTTTCCCCCAGACATATTCATGAAATTGCAGTAAATAATGTATAAAATCAGTCCTAGAATATGTGGACACTAACAGAACATCTTTCACTGTTGTTTAGTTTTAATTTAATAAATCAATCCTATGCCTGTGCATTTATTTATGTGACAAACTGAGATAAATAATGTACTTTGCAAAAAGTCGAGAAGTGACCTAATTAATGTAAACTTGAATCTGTTTTGTAGGCCTCTCATCTCGTACAAGTGGTTTAATAACGAAATATATTATTTAAGTCTGTTGATGTAAATGCACCAATCATTCATGAACCCTGAACTATTCGGTGAAACTACCTTATACTCTACTTATCACCTGGTAGATTATTACTGATCTATCAGTATTGGGCAATCGAACTGCCATTGTAATAATGGACAAACCATAAAAAATATTCGAGCTTTTATAAATTAGTGATTTCTGCTACGGGGATTGATCCGCATACACCGAATGAATGGGGAGCGGGAGCTGAACATTGCTAACCTCCTGGGACGAATTCAGATAACTGTCCTGGCAGTAGTGAAGGGTGGAGGTAGGCTGTTAAGATCTGCCATAAATAGTGCACATTAATATTTGTTAGTCGTACATATTTGTTTTTATTGAATTGAGACTACAATTTACAGATGGCGTTGGTTAATTTTTAAAAATCAATTAAACCCTGCCTACCCAAACCTAATAGTTTTTGTGTACACTTTAGGCGATACGATAAAATTGTGCATACTTCTTCATTCATACCTACTTAATTCGTTGCACATATTGTTGGGCTTATTTTTTAAATTCATTAAGCCCTACCTAAACCAAATTATGATAGATTGAAAATATTATACTATCTATAAAATGCCCAAAGTTATGTATAATTTAATTGTATAATTTTAGATATTTTATGGATAGAGATTTTTTGGCTATTATCTCGAATTGGTTTTCGTAGGGTTTAATTGAACTTTAAAAACCAACCTACACCATCTGTTAATTGGTGTCTTATTTAAATGAAATCAAATACGAATGACTGACAAAGTTAAATGTGCACTATTTTTGGCGGATCTTAACATCCTACCCCCACCCTTTGCCACTGCCTCCTGGAAACATGGGTTTCAATTTTCACGTCTTTACCTTACTAAGCGATATTCAACGTTATCTAAATGGCGTGCAGTTATAGTGTGCATACTATGTTAATTTTTTACACTCTCTTTTTCTCGACCATCCAAAAACTCTCGATTCCCTTTCGGGCGTATATTATATTGGCGCAATGAACAATACGCGCGCTTAAAAGTTGTGTCCCTGGAAAAACTTCTCAAGACTACGCTGGTCGTGAATGGCATACATTAAGACTAGACAGACCCTAAATCGATTTGCTTAATCATTTTAGAATCCTTGTTGTAATTGTTTTAAGGCTTTCAAAACACTTTTTCGATGTTCAATATGGGCTCGAAAGCGGTTTGATGAATTCTATGAGATTTTCAATGCTAGATCCAACAGTGACCTCACAATGGCTCTTTGTTTTGATGAAAACGCTCTACTATCTATTATAACGTCATTGATTCCACTTTATCAAACATAACTGCCTCTAATTGATTTCATACCGCCCCGTTAACTTATTTGTCGATCGGGGCTGATTTCTAGAACCCTCGATCGTCGATTTGATTAAGCCGTGCCTACGTATTCATTTTATATTGTAATAATATGCAGCGTTAACACCCTACTTAACACGCGTCGTGTGTCATCGTGTCATCATTCATCTTCGTGGAAACCTTCGTCATAAAATCAGAAACACGCTTGATATGTTATTGTGATGCTATGAGCTATACCTAAGTACTTGGTAGGTATGATAATATAATATTCTAGTTTGTATGAGAACACAATATTATGTATACGTATTCTGTTTTGTATGAACACATATTATACCGATTTTAACACTGTTCCAACTCCAACTATGTACATTTTGTTTTAAGAGATTCGGCGTTGACATATTTACTTACGTGGTAATTTAATATAGAATAAACAATATTTTTTAAAATTTAATGCCACAACTTACAAAGCCCTTCAGTGAGAATAGTAAAAACTGTTAGGTAATGTCGCCCGAATTAGATAGAATACACGTAGTTTAGCAGTCAGAATAAATGAGCATGAATCCCAGGGGGCGGGTTTCGAATCATGCTGGGTGTTTTTCCCTCTCAGTTGGACCGGTCGGCCATTGCCGACACAGCAACATCGAAAGGCGAGTAACGTTCGTTACACCACGGTATACGCATGCATGATATTATATCCATGCGTTGTTATTTTCGTGCTCTGCGCAGATACGTCGGAGCGGTGGCTGCGTGAAACTAAAAGCGATTCGCTCGCTATGGATAGTATGGATTCTGCGTATGGCGGCTGTGAGTTTGTGAAGTAGGTGCGCGCTTCAGCGAGATGTAGGTATACTGAGCGTCTTCCAATTTTGTTGCAAGCACCAACGGGTCGTTTTTCAACGAACAACGTTTTTGTGAATCTCAACTTAATCACATACACAAAGTCAACCAGTAGCAGACCCACCTTACTTAAAATTTTATTATATTCCACAATTATGTGATTCACTGTTCCACTTTATGCAAGTGGGATGTTAGCGACGTAGATATTCATTCATACGGCGACGCCGCGCCTCTGTCCTCTCGACGCTTTATATCCGACGTCCTTCCGCCCCTTGTTGTAACACTTGGCAAGCCACTAGCTGAAAGCTCCGCAGAATTTATGCTTTCAATACACCCAACGAGCTTTTATGTTAGTACCTGTTTATAACGTATATGAATTTGTCATTATAATCGTTTAATTGTTTTTTTCTCCTCGCGTTTGAGCACAGTATATTTTCAAACAGACCTTTTAAAAATAGAGTGTGGAATGAAGTGATTATATTGTGACTTTTACATTTTCCTTGTATTTTCCCTGCTTTCGATATGAGAGCGATTAGAGGCGACACTCGATGTCGCTTGGTATGACGCACGTTGAAAGCTGATTGTGTGGTGTGTCTATCACATTATTAAGTATGTATGTACACAATATGACAGATCCATCTTTTCTCTATTAGACTATTGTACTTGGAGTAGGTGTGTTATCACTCGCTATTGTACTGTGGGAATGTACAAAAATCAATAATATTTATTTCATCATCACCATCCGCCGTGCTTAATTCTTTCTTATTTCTAGCTCTTTCCACTATTGTAGGCCCCACGAATTACACCCAGAGGGTTTTACAGTGCCCATATGGTCGTTTAGTATCTCTTGGATACTATTGTGTAATAGCATTTGTCCAGCGGTCCCTCGCCATTTCATCTGCTTAGCGATCTCTTATCACATCGCGTATTTCTGACAAGCAGCCCTATGTTCTAACTAGTGATATGAAGTCACCCGACGACATGACGTAATTGTGACGTCAGCCAATACACGCTCGAGGCAAGCCGTCCAACGCAACACGGCTCACCATAGATATTATTATGCTGAAACACCTATTTGTGTATGGGGACAATGGATAACGCTGCTATTTTAGTAGCGTTATTTTCTCGAATGCTATTATCACTCCGGTAGTACGTCACAATGATGTCATATGACGTCATGTCGACCGGGCGACTACAACTCGCAAGTTCTAACATAAGGCCCAAGATCGTTTACATAACCAAACTGTATGTAGCGCATTTGGGCGCATGCATAGTTACCTCACATCAGTGGCGAAGGGTGGAGGTATATTGTTAAGATCCGACATAAATAGTGCATACTAAACTTTGTCAGTCAAACATATTTTTTCATTGCACTAAGACTACCTATGTATGTGTAAATAGTGTTTGATAGTTTTTAAAATTCAATTAAACTTAAAACTGGGAGGACAACCAAAAAATCCATTAGAATATTACGATAACAAGCAACGGTGAAAGTCTCATACAAATCGTCATTGATTGATTTTTGCAAATAAAAGTGGTTACAAAGTTTTTTCAGTTGGATAATTTTAAAATTTCGAAGGTTACGAGGGTTTAATTGAATTTGATTAAACTAACCAGCACCACCTGCAAATTATTGTATTCTAGTTCAATGTAAACAAATAAGTATGACTGACTAAGTTTTGTGTGCAGTATTTATGTCTTAACACTTAACAGCTACCTCCACCCATCGCCACTGCCGCACAGTGTGTCTTAAGCGTTAAGTGTTCAACCCCTGTGTGTCACCAGTGCTCACTTACATGTGAGAAATGATATCCAAAAATTCAAGTTGCTCAACGTGGTTTGTAAAGATGCGTGTTGGGCATAGCATAAAAATACCAAAATAATATGATTGTTAAGACGGCTGACTAGACTTTTCATTTATCTAAATATCATAAAAAATATATTTAAAAAAGTCCGGTCGTACAATTTGGGGTGGGAAATAACCCTTAAAGAATTCGAAATTTTTAAAAGTTTATCTGCTAATGTATTATTAAAATGTAGTTATATTAATGAGTAATTAATTGAATATGTTGTTTTAAGTATTTTCCTTATATTAATGTATTTTATTTTGTTTGTTACAGGTAAGCTTTCGACTATATACTTACAAAGAACGACGCTGCATTTTAGCCACGGTGATCATATCAGTGAGTTGTTCATGATTTATTATAGTATTATTACTGAAGAATCGATAACTTATTGCGGAAACCGATCGAAAATCACAAACCAGAGTTCACTTCCGGTTCATTAATAAGATACATATATCTGTAGCTACCTATCTAGTTATAAGTATAACTGGAATATTTTATTTTGATGTAAAATTTTACAGAGTACCTAGATGATTTAACTATTTTTTAAATGGTTATTACATCTGCCTTTTGGACAGCCTCTAGGAAAAACCCTGGATGACCTCCGATCTCACTAGTATATTGTACTATTTTAAAACGAATTATTATTTTTTCTCTATCTCTCTATCTCTAAATGTATAATTATCCATATTTTGTCAAACAGCTTTTATTTTTATGCGGGCAGTTTTCCGTCCAGGATTAATTATTGTTTTAAAACGTTTTTCAAGACATCCTTACCTTGGATTATATAAAAACATTTAGGTACTATTAAAAAAATCAGATCCGGCATGATTGAATTATCACTAAAAATAATAGGACAATGCCATGTGGTATCTGTCTTTTTAAAGGTTCCCATGATTCGGAATTGAGGGTTCCAGGGTTAGGTTTCGTTCAGGTATACGAAAGATGGCTACCTACGTTTGTATGTGTGATAGTCTGTGCTAGATTAATGATTAGATTCAATTTCTCTATCGAGCTTATCTCTTTGAATTGCTTGTCGATAATATGTAGCTAACAAGTTGAAAGTGTGAAACTTGTTCCATCGCTCAACACTTGAATCTGGTCTAGGAGAGAGAGAGAGTCGTCATAAATGGACTTCATTGAGTACATAGATAGATGGATTGTTCAAACACTCAAAACCGGTCTCACTGGATGCAAAAACGAGCAATGAGTAAGCGCATCTTCTATATGAATTAGCAATAATTCATTGACTGAGTTTCTCTACAATCGAGTTTTTGCCTTTGCTCCACTTACGAACCGGGTCTATAATATTGATTATATCCGCAATCTGTTTGGGTGACTGGATGAAGACCCTTCTAATAGTTACAGATTATTTGTATGACCGCTGTCTTAAATTGCATAGGTACGTAATGCACAATGGGCTTAAATAATTCAGTCGCCTAGAGTCATAAACTCATAATTCACATTCTCCAAAAATCAAGATTTAAATAAATCGCAATAAATGCAATATCATGAATATTAGTGACAATACTTACAATATCGATTTGATTTTTTAAAAAGTATAATATGGATCTCATTATGTCTTCTTCTTTTCGTAAGATGTAAAATTCGCCGTTACAGTGTGAGAGAAAATACACATTCCTGGAATATCATTGGATTTGTTCAACTTTGATAAAATCTTTTTGTAGATATCATACCAAGGTTTCATATGGCTCATTTAGATGAAAAACATAATGAATTAGGCCAATTTTGATACCAGACAACACATATGTCTGCAGTATTATATTATATTATGTGTATAGTAATAAAATTGTGGTTAGTGGGGTACATATGTCATTATTATTCTAGCAATAATAAATCGTTTGCACATTCAATTCAAAATTAATAATATTTATAATTATCAATATAAATATTTATAATGCGATAATAATCATCATCGTCATAATTAGAAGGGGTCGATCCACTGCTGGATGAAGGCCTCTCTAGCTCCCATTTCACAATAATTAAATTAGTATTTTCAATATCTGATATTTACTACAGATTATTATGTCCTTTGCTGTACAAATAAAAAATGGCAGAAACAAGTACCGAGTGTTGCTATATGTATATGATTATAAAAAGTTATAGTTTATGTGTGATTGCCACTCTTTAGACTCTTTAGAGAACGGTGGCGTGCGGCCCATAGATGCTGTGGATGCGGCACACGCCTGAAGTATTCTTAGATATCTATATTATATTTACATAAACCCAATAAATAAAACAATATAATTTTTCCAATCGTGCTTGATAAATAAAAGTTGTCTTTTTGAAAAGCATGCCTGATTTCAAAAATTACCACACGCCACAGGTTGAAGTACCTACTTATGTTAGTTAATAATATTAATTTTAGAACGTTGTATTTCTCCTCAGTTGTATTTATTTCAACATGGGGAAGGATTGGTTGCTCAGCACGCACCTTAAAATCATTGTTTTATCGATAATAATACCCGGCAATTATTATGATAGTCATTGTTGATTGTTTTATTGAGCAAGCGAATGAACACATTGTATTCAATTTGAAATTCTCACACTTTTCACCATAAAACACAATCAATGTATATTTTGCAATTAGTTCAATAATTCATTGTTTTATCTGCAATTAAATAGAAATGTTTTCCTCTTAGTATTTGGTAGATTTTGCAAAATAAATAGTTCATACGGGTGATTTTGTCATGTGATCTTGCGCTCTAGTAACCATGGGATTCAATTAATTACCTGTATACTCCTGCACTATATATTACACTGTCAAAGTCCGGCCATGTTACACGTATTTATGATCATTTATTATTGATATTATGTTCTTTACTAACTGTCATTCACACTAAAATATGCCACATAAAAGTATTAAAATAGCTAAGTATAAAATACAGAAGATTTTATTGTTTTTATTCATTGAATAATTCACAAGATTTGAGAATGCAACATTTCTTTTTAACCATACCGTACTTGAAGTTGGACATGCCAGGCATACAGACATACTTGCGAGCACTAGAAGCTCAGACCAGCCGTGTCCGGAAACTTGTAGATATGCAGTTCGCCGTATCACACTTCACCGTGGAATGTTGTATCTGAAATATATCGCAGTATATTAAAGACAGTTCATCCTCTTTGGGTCGTATAGTACTGACATAAAATGCATGTCTAAATCAAACACGGTTCTTGTCAGTTTACAGGAAGCCAGCAGCAAACAAATTTTGAAAATAGCCGATATATTGGATTATTTGTTAGGTTAGGTTAGGTTTTCATTCTTGAATTCATGAATTTTGCCTAAATCGGCTATGAAAATTGAATCTAATAAAATTATTCTAGTTCATATTGAATCTAATAAAATTGGAGACCGTATGATGGTATACGGTCATCTCTTTCCGATAGAAAGCTCACGCCGAACTGTGACACGGTAAAATGTTTTACGTACAATTTACACGTAACCCAGACCAGCTAGAAGACTTAAATTGGAGACTGGGAACGGATGAGTGCTGGTGGCAGCCGACGTTCGCCCGAGGCTGTGGTGCCATGGAATAATCTCAGTTGATTTTTAATCACAACAAACACAATAACAACACAAGTTTAAAATGTTAACAACATGACGTGGTAAATTATTATTATGTAAGTAAAATATTGTGTTCTAATCTGATTTGATCCCATTACAGATTAATATATTTTTTTTCTTATACAAGTTTTTTTTTTAATATATTCAACCATGTGATAAAAGGTTAAACAATCATTTAAACACAATAATATTCCACACGTAGTTGTCTTTTTAATTTCGCAAACTTGCCCCATCACTCATTTTGATTTAACAGATTCTGATGCGAACTTCCGCGTGCTTTGTGTAGGACGGATATATCAGGTTACGCATCTCACTTCTGTTTCCCAGCGCTGCAATAGTCTTTTTCTCCGCGTTACAGTAAAATATTAATAATATTATTCATAACTTAGCATGAAAAATGTACGTTTTATTGTCAGTATCCGTTCCCACGTATATATTGTTATTTATTGTATATTTACATGAGACTTGCAATAGCACCTTTGCTGTAGGACCTCAAAGTAATTTTTAAAACCTCTGTTAGTTTTTTATCGTTACATACTCAAATTATGACAGGTCTATTTAATGTTTGGATTGTAAACGTAAATGTCAGTAGATTTCTTTTGATTTTTATCTGGAAAGTTAGGTTTCTCTTGCGTTCATACTGATACTCGTACCTCTCAGTCCATCACTCTTATGAAGAGGGCGGGGTGGTTGTAACACGTTGCCAATGTGGTCGGCAAACATATTTGAGAATGCGGGTTATTATAGAATGAAAACACGATATTTGGCAGTGTCGTCATGTTTCATTTATTTGTACAAATCATTTATACCAAACCGACCCGCGGAGGAAAGGATGCCCGAATAACTGATTGTCTGAAAAATAAATCAATGTCTTCTACATTAAACTCACAAAGATAGCTAGCCCGGTGGAGGGACAGAGATGGAGTGTTATGATAGAGAGAGGAAGCGTGTCACCGATCGCATACGAGCCCTTTTGCAAAGAAGTTACTCCGTTTCATTATGGTTAAAACTCCAATTGTACTATCGCGGTACCTTCGTGATAAAAGTAAACCGTGTTTAATATTCTAACATATATATATATATATATATAAACATTATAATCTATGTTATAAAATAAGATGCAAAACGTGGTTTTCCAAGGGGTTTCCAGAAAATTGTCTATATACAGGTTAGTTTAATAATTAGTTTGTAAATTTGCTTGGAAACCTTTCGCATTCATTCATATTGAAAGTGAAACGGCTTATTTTATACCTCTGAAAAGGATGTCATAATAATTGCATTTATAACAAATTCTAAGTGGTTTCACACCGCTCAGCAATGAATGCATTAGCTCGTGATCGGCTGACACTATGTCGAATCCCGCGTTGATCATATTCATATATTGTTGCTTTAGTCAAAATCTATTAGACTATTAGAAAATTGACAACATCATAATGAAAACATATTAGTATCCCGCACATTTAACTGTTTCTTCATATAAAATATCCTCATTTATATAATTCAACAACATTAATTACCATTACCCAAGAACAAATTACTCACATAAATGTTTTCCGCGTATGCGTGGTTCATTGGCCTTAGCAGTAAAACAACAGTGCCGTTTTTTTTCATATATGAAATATGGTATTTTCATTCACGGCCGGCAATTATAAAATGCCATAACTTTTCGGAAAAGATACACCGCTCTATTGGTGAAATTATAACGTTTTTAATATTCTAGTTGCGTCTATTTAAATCGAGGCAGATGTATCTTCAATATAATTCAGCATTGAGAAAAACGCACATCGTGGAGAAGACATGTGATTATGTTGAAAAGGTCGCCGTTGACCGGGAAAAAATTGCACAGTTTTTCTTTATACATAATACTCTAAAATCTAAAAGTCAGTTTGTATTTTTACAACGTTTTTATTAGCTCGTATTCTTATTTGTCCGGTACAAATCTTGCAATCGATTTTTAACTAACTTCCCGACTAGTTAAACATTTGAAACTTTTAGAATATATCAGGACACGATGCCAATGCATTTTTTGCACCTTTAGTCATCTTTAAGTAGAATTCAATTCATTTTCAGTTAATTCTGTTTTGTATGAAAAGTTATTTCGACACCATTATTGATTGCTAGGGGGTCTGGCGTCTAGCAACATGTGAAGTACAAATTTTGTTGATCGTTTAAGCTAATCAAGTCAAGTTTATATGGTTCAACAGAAAATTTAAAAACGTTGTAGGTATATAAAAAGTTCTTTTTATCTTGTAATTATTCTGTTTACTAAACAATGGCATTTGTATGAAAAGAATTAAAGATTTGGAAGACGAAGACGAGTGGTATCGTTTACGTGAGCATTTCATATGATCGGCCCAATATGCCAGCATTTTTGAAAAGATTATTTTTTATTATTTTCACGCTAAAAAATCTTTGAGAATGGTTTGAGCTCAGCACTTCCTCTTGTCTACAGCAGTGATAGTCAAGCAAAAGAAGGCCAAAGTCGTCATTGACAGCCGATACAGGTATGGCACAGAAAGAAAAAAAATGCGCCGATAGGAAGGACGCATACTTGCATGTCCTACTGATTTCAACTTGAATTATTGACTATGTAATATCGGTTCAATCTTGAAACGTCATAAAATCTCATTAACCCCCGCCCCATTAAGCACAGGTAATATTTTGAATTTCGTAAGCGGCATCCTCACTGATAAGAGACTCGCTCCTACCCGGCACATGGATAATTCACAATTTCACTACCCCTCGCGGATTTCCTTGCGCGCGTAACTGCGGATCGATTCGCATGGAAAACGCTCGATCAGGATGCTGCCGGGGTGACATGGCATTGGTTTTTTGTGGCTCTTCACCCCTGCGGCACTGCTGTATCGTTTTTGCATTCGCGCGCCCCGTAATTGATTTATAATTACGGGCCGCCCTGTCGACTCTGTTTCTGTTTTGCATAACATGGCTTTCGTTGTTGCGTGTTATTGTTTGTCAATTAATTGTTTACTCTACGGTCTACGGTGGTACTTTAAGGTCTATAAGTCAATCAGGCTCTTCTTTATTGTGACGACTTTTTATCAAGGGTTGGATTTGGTTACTAATTGGGGTAGAAACCCGCTGGGCGGTAATATATGAGGTGTTTTAAAATCTTGTATGTTCATGACATTCTCGAATCTTGTGAAATATTAGTTTTATATAAAAATAGTTTATTAAATTATTAGCGAGTGCAAGTATGTACGTATAACTAGAATTTGGAGAGATCCTGATACCGGTTAGTACATAAGCTAAGGTAATTGATAGCTAGCTACCTTGATTTAAAACGTACGTATAACTAGAATTTGGAGAGATCCTGACGCCGGTTAGTACATAAGCTAAGGTAATTGATAGCTAGCTACCTTGATTTAAAACGCAGATACCGGTTGTCAAAAATTAATTGCAAGCGCTTCAAGATGTAACCACA
The DNA here is from genome assembly GCF_057557595.1 of Rhyacophila brunnea. Classification (NCBI taxonomy): domain Eukaryota; kingdom Metazoa; phylum Arthropoda; class Insecta; order Trichoptera; family Rhyacophilidae; genus Rhyacophila; species Rhyacophila brunnea. The sequence goes on along the minus strand of NW_028232904.1, from coordinate 6,654,539 downwards.
TGGCTCAATTATTAAGGCACATTGGCGCGAATCCAGGGGATGCTGGTTCGAGTTCTGCTGGACGACGTATTTTTTCAAAAATATTTTTCCTAGTGTGTACGGTGTGCGAGTGGGCTACGCGTAAGGCTTTATAAGCCACGCCATTATATGTCGTGGCGTTCGGGTTCGAATCTCAGTTCTGGTAAGAATTCACGTTGTTTAAAACCAGAGTAATATGTAGCTTAATGGGTTGAACAAGTGACTAACATCCATTTATCGTAAAAACGACAATCTGTTTAATACAACCTCCATTTTATGGAGGCCCTTAAATGGTCTTAGGATCGAACATGGTTAAAACTAATATATATCTAAGGTGTTTTAAGTTCAGTATGTTTAATAAAATATAACTATAAGTATGAATGTCTTTGAAGTTGACTGAAATACCTACGTATTTTTTATAATTGGTAAATAACAAGAAGTAGATATAAAATTGCCATATCACTGAGTTTCTTGAACAGGTTTAGGAAAGATATATGTTTTATTTATGGTTATCATGTAAACTTCATTTGAAAATGCATCTTTTTTTTATACCCGTTATCTGTTCCCGAATGCGCTGGAGTTAGATAACTTTTAATTGGGTTACATGTTTTTATATATATATTCAGATTAATCCAATCCTATGTGCTCATGCATCGGATTATTATTTTCCCTTCGGAAGTCTCGTTCTGCGATATAAATCTCGCTGAACTTTTTTACGTTTCGAACTGATATGGAGTAATTATTCCTAGTATTTGCAACTTGGCTGGCGATGATACAAAGTGGTTGAGGTATGTTCCTGTAGAATTAGATGCATTGCACGCCACTTCGTGCCAGGAACGAATGACTGTGCTAACATAAACATATTATTATAAATGCATCAAGCTCTGCACATTGAAGGGTTTCATAATAGTGATATAAACAAAGAGTATTATATCAATTAAAAGTAAATGGTTTATTGAACTCTCGTATTATTCTAATGGATTTAAATTCAAATTCCATCAAGTGCCTTCGGTCGATGGTGATTTAATATTGTAATATTATTATTATGTCTTTTCGGTTAACCGTCAACCGTAACTCAACATAGTTCTCCAAAGTGTGATTGTAAGTATATTTTTTTCACTAAGGTCGGTTGTTAGACATGTGCTCAATCCATTATCAAAACAGATATGTTAAAGACTGGCGTGTGATTGGGTTGTCCTACAGAACACATTAATACAAACGCGGAAGACGCATACGGCGCGTAATGACCAGGCGGCCGATCGATGTAATTAACGTGCATTTTAAAGGGGGCAATTAAAATCTCATTATCTCTTCAGCAGCGAAAGCGTTAATATAGAGAGAACTGTGAAAACCAGTAGCCATGGACGAAAATTTTGAAGCTGGGTTCGCTTTATTAAGTTATTACGACCAAGCCATAAAATGCGAAAAATTGTAAATCGGTGTCCACATTGGCAACAAGTTGCTGGCAACCTCATTAAATTTCACGATAATTATCATAATTTATATGACACTAAATTATTTTAATCAAAATTTAACGAGGTTGCCAGCGACTTGTTGCCAATGTGGACACCGCTTTACAGTTTTTCGCATTTTATGGCCTGGCCGTCATACATTAATAAACCGAACCCGGCTTCAAAATTTTGATACTGCATAATACTAAACTGGCTGCCCAGTATTGCTTATGGGGGAAGAATTGCTGAGTCATTTTTTTATTTTTGTTTTAATACAATGACTATTAAAAACTTATTTGTTTATAATTTATTAAAAAAAAAACCCGCAGTCAACGCCATACGTAATGCATACGTAATACAAATAGGTATATAAAAACATGCATCTCAAAATAGCGACCCTCGTAGACTAGTGCTGAGGGCGCTGGCGTTTCATCCAAGAGCGTCGGGTTCGATGACCGGGTGAGGTCACAATATATTTATGTGATTTATCAAAGCCTGGGTTTTGTGATTGTTTCACTTCTAATACTAACTGCAATACTGTTTCACTACGACTACACTATATACTATCCCTTATGACTATCATATATAATTATTTTAATTGTTTGAGACTTCCCTTTCACCGTGTATTCTTCCTCATTCTTTCCTCGCCTGGATACAATATTTTCCACGCTTTCTTAGTTCATGTTATAATGTCGTCAATGTGATGTTATTATCGTCGTTATATGAAGTTATTAAGTGGTCGTTAACATACTTGGTGTATGAATTTCGCTTCGCATTGCCGTCTTCGTGACATTTCCTCTGGGCCGGCCGGTCATCTAGCGCCGTCGAAATGTCAACATAAGGTCTCGATGACTTGTGTCGATATGACGCCGCGTCCCATTTAGAAGAAGGCGCTTGCTAGTAAGCAAATATCAACAGGGCCCCTAATAGAGTGTCACGGCTCGTTGACTTTGACATTTTATAAATGTTATCTCCCCGGAGATTTGAGTAGCGGCGCTGGTGGCATTTGCCTCGTGTACTGGGCATATCAGTCCACCCCCTGGTCATGAAAATCTTTTATGTCATAAGTGGAGCATATATGGTCACCATTTGGCGTCTCTTAAACGACTTTATTTTTTTTTTATGTTAGGTATGTCAAATGCTTCGCCAAATAGAATATTCTGCCATTATACATATTATGGAGATTATTTTAATTGATGCACGTTTGCCGATCTGGTAATGGGTGCGATTCCCGGGTCCGTAAATAATTATATTTCAACATTATGATTTGTTGATAAATCGTTTCTTTTATTCAATGAATAATTCACAAGATTTTGAGAATGTAACATTCCATATATTGAAAATACATTACTTGAAAACACCTCAGATAATATTACCCACCAGAAAAAAATATATTTGAAAAAAATACGAAACTACGGGATTTGAACCCGTATAACCATTTTTTTCCTAGATGCCTTTATGGATACCTCGCATTTACTATCGAGGTTTCTTTCAGGACTCTGGCACGCAAACTAGTCTACTTGATGCTAGTCCAATGAAAATTGTGCCGGCTGAGAAATATGCCTTATTAAAAACTATTCTTCTACCCGCATCGGGTTTTGCTAATTTGAATTCGGCCAGGGCCTATAAAAAATAGATTATTAAAAATTGCTAGCAAGCTCAAGTAGACGTTATAACTAAAATATTTGGCGAGGGCTGGGCGTCGGTTAGTAATTAAGGTAATTGATCTTCCTTGATTTAATACACAAAAACCGATAGTATAAATAACGCAATTTGATAAGCATTTCATGTATGACTCACTCGTTTAATTTTTCGTAATTAGATAGAAGGCTCGTAGCATAATTGGTTAATGCACATATTGGCGCGACACCAATAATGGTTATACGGGTTCAAACCCGTCGAGTTTCGTATTATTTTCAAATATGATTTTTTCTGGTGGGTATAATATATATATATATATATCTGAGGTGTTTCCAAGTTATGTATGTTCAATTATGAGTTGTTTTTTTGCGATTCTGGTTTCTCCTTTCGGCATCTTCAGGCACTATGCGCTAATGGTAAATGCACACTGACAGCGAATACAGTTAATTCTCATTTACAAGTGTTTATAAAAACCCGTGGTATATGCATCAGAAGCTATTAAAATCCCATCAAGTACTTAACCTCGGTAGATAATATTAAAGATTGGTTTCTTTTATTTTGTTACCTGTCAATTCATGGTGGAACTGCATTGTATTGTTGTTTTTATTTAATAAAACGCAATTTTTTTGTAGTACTTATTCCACTTTTGATTAAGTGGAATAAGTACTACAAAAAAATTGCGTTTTATTAAATAAAAACAACAATATTAAAGATTGGTATTTTTTGATTTCAAAATTATATGAAAACAAAAATCAAATTAATATAAATAAGTATTAAGGTTCTAGTTTTATTTATTTTAAAAAAATCTACTACCCGCTGAATAGACAACGTCTGCTTCCAGCAGTGGATCGACACCAGCTGATGATGATTTATTTCAAGTATTTACATAATAATTATAAATACTTTTACTTAATTAATCTAGTGTCGAAAAATCAGTCAGTTCTTGATGATAATGAAATTTAATATTGTACTTCGGTTCACATAGTTGCCCTGTCATCAAATAAAATAAATAATGATACGTATTTCGATCCCTTTGTGTGGCATTAGAGGTGACAAGGTGTCACCATCGAATATCGGATGTTTTTACTAGGTACAAACGTACAAGTAGGGGTTGTTTGAAGGCTCTCACGGCCAAACAAACCGACGACGGCGACATGGCAATATAACAGACGCCTCGTTATTTCTTCTAACATTTTTCATCGCTGTTTGCACAAACCGACACTTCTTGCGTTTTACTCTCCGGTATATTGGTAGACACACGTCCGTCTGTAGTGCAATATGCTTGAATAAATGCCGCGTAGTAAACTGCAAGGTTTATCGTTTTGATCGTGATTAGTTCGTTGGTTTTTGTAATGTTTGTATGTATTGGGTATTCTTTACCTACTCTGTTGATATATTGCGGTACTCTTGGAGGACATTTTTTAAATAATCTATACTAGTGATTGCCAAACGGTCGTTTGCGAGCTACCGGTAGCTCGCGGCGGCATTTTCGGTAGCCCGCGTAGGATATTTTATCATATTTAAAAATTTGCGGTTTACATAGGTTGCCGTTTATATTTCGGGAATTTGCAACACTGGTGATGCTAGGTACAATTTGACTTCTGTATTTTAAAGTTTGACATTTTTAACGGCAAAAGTACTCAGAACGTTTTAACAAACGGACGCTTTTTGTTTTTTTTTTTTTTTTTTTAAATTCATTTGAAAAATTTATCTCGGCCAAAAAATGGAATTTACTCGTGAAAATTTTCTTGCGATTATTTTTAACAACTTTCGAGTGGATTAACACGGGAACAGTGCATCGCTGAACTTAAAGCTTTATATGGAGATAAAGCACCATCAAAAACTACGGTATATCGCTGATTTAGCGAATTTTATCGTGGCTGTCGTTCACTCACAGACGAGCCGCGTGAAGGTCGTCCAAAATCAGTTGTTTCTCTAGAAAACATCGATGCTGTGCGTGAACTGATAATGCAAGATCATTGTGTGATATACCGTGAGAATGAGGCATCTTTGGGCATTAGTAACATTTGCATGTATATGATCTTGCATGAATATTTAGATGTAAGAAAGCTATGTTCGCGTTGGATCCCGCATAATTTGACAATCGCACAAAAAGAGGCGCGTGTCGATTGGTGCAATGAAATGCTCAAAAAATACGATCGAGGTGCTTCAAAAATCGTTAATAAGATTGTTACAGGTGACGAATCTTAGATCTATGCGTATGAGCCCGAAAGTAAACAGCAGTCGACCGTATGGGTCTTCCAAAATGAGTTTAAACCAACAAAAGTTGCTCATGCTCGAAGCACTTCGAAGCAAATGGTCGCCTGTTTATTCAGAAAAACGGGCCATGTCGCAACTGTACCTTTAGAGAATCATAGAACAGTCAATTCTTAATGGAACACAACCATTTGTTTTCCAGAAGTTTTTGGTGAAATGAGGAAAAGCAACTGTCGGCGTCAAATCATCCTTTATCAAGACAATGCGAGCTCTCACACATCGGCTCAAACAAGCGCCTATTTGAGCACTCAAAACATCAAATTGATGGGTCATCCGCCGTACAGACCCGAGTTGGCACCAAATGATTTCTTTTTATTCCCGACAGCCAAGGATAAATTGCGTGGTCAACGATTTTCTACACCAGAAGAAGGGGGTTGATGCATTCAAAAACCATGTTTTGGAGTTACCTTCTACAAAGTGGCAAAAATGCTTTCCAGATTGGTTCAAACGCATGGAGAATAAATAAAAATAATAAAAATAAATAATAGAAGTACGCATTTTATATTTTATTGAAAGTCTGATGTCCTAATTTTTGTTAAGTAATATAATAATATTATAAATGAAACGATAAGGACGATGATAAAAAAATATAAAGACGGAATATGTGTAAGTAGCTCACCAGACAATTTCAATTTCTGAAAGTAGCTCACATCCTTGTTGAGTTTGGAGACCACTGATCTATACCTATTATCAAATAAAATCTCCTTTTACAGTTCTGTATGAGAAATTTTACGTTGTCATAATATGGTTCCATCTAAAAGCAGCGGAGGTTTTTGGCTTTGACCGCTTCAGAGGCGCTAGTCTGTTGCCCGCCTGGCCGGCCGTCTTATTTTTTTTGACATGTTGACATAGAAGCCGCGGGGCATTCTTTGAACCTCCTTCTTCGTATTGTTTGTCTTATTACTGTGGATGGTGATCACTGAAATTACCAGCGTTGGCAACAGTCTCCTTCTATCTAGAGCGATTAAGCGCTGATCTAGTTGCTTATTGGTGATTCAATCGCTTTTTATGTTATCGCTACATCTGTACGCCCTCGCAATTTTCTACCAAATCCTTCCAGCGACATTTTTAGTGAGTTATCTTCCTATCTGATTCTTTGAGCGTCCAGGTTTAAACACCGTATATAAAGATACAACTGAAGTACTGTAATTTCATAATGTGTCACTATCACAAAGCTAATATTGACGTGGTGTATTAAAATAAATAATGCCTAGGTACTGCTACTACTTATTATTTACTTTTGAGTATTGGTTCAGTATATTGTGCTTGATAGGACATAATAATATTCAATGTCAATTGGGTACTGAAGTAGATAGATGATAACCGTCGTATATTATTGCATTTTCATCCATGGATATCATATAGGACTCAGGATTTCCCAAACTATGTTCCGCAAATTTATCAGAAGAGTACCCCTAAGTACCCGTAAGATTTTCTTATTATTCTGCAAGGAAGTCGAAAGTCCAGGAACAGGCTTGACGCCACACCAGATATTACAAGAATTCAACTCTATAATATTGTGCCTGATATCAAGAAGATTCGAAATTCGAGGACCCAAAATCATCAAAGACATTAAGAACTTCATTCACTTTTTAAAATTTATTGATTATGCCTTATTTACTTAGGTACCCTACAAAATAAACAAGGTGTTCCGTTAAAATTTCAGGATTTGCGAAGTGTTCCACCGCAGATAAAGTTTGCGAAATTAACTTGTTGTAACAATTAACCACCTCAATACATAAATATGACAAACTACCGTCAATAGCCGCCTTGTGTATAGAATAGCTTCGCAGAGGTACTACAAGCATGTTATTTGGCGTTTACGTATGAGAACAGCATTATTATTATATATTAGAAACAAAGTTTTTTTACAAAATGATAATACAAATTATATTAAATAATACGAGTTGTTTCATTAGTCGACAGTTATGTTGGTTTTAAATTCTAACCACAGCATTGGAGCGGAGCTCGGAGCAGGAGCACGGAGCAATGAGGTTTTACCCGGAGCACCGAAAATTTGTAGTGCTCCACTGCTCTGGATGATTATTTATTATGAATTAACCTACGGCAACACTGCCGAGTGATAAATAAATGAGGCGTAGAGTGACAAAACCCGCTCTGGGCGATTTTTCAAAAAAAAAAGTTATGAATGTACGCAGGAGCTCTTTCGTAAGACCTATCTTCTGTTCTAGATGAGAGTTTTAAATTCCTCTCTGTTTCTTCAAAAAATCTAAATAAATATCGAGGAGACTGACTAAACCCGCTCTTAAAATAAATTTGTTCTGGTAAAACCCTCTCTGCGTAACCGGCCAATCAGACGCCGCGATTTAAATAATGACTCTTAACGAATCCTTCAATCTCCATACAAACCGTCAAACCGTTTTCTCGTGCGCGTCATAATTTTGCTTCATTTATTTTACTATTTTTTACTTTTAATAATGAATGTATCAATATTTAGTGTGACGGAATCTCAACAAGAACAATCAAGGAAGCGTTTTAAAAATCCAGCTGCTTGGAAATGTAGCCTGTTACGCCAATAAACGTATTTAAAAATTGACTATATTTTGCTGCATTGTTATGAATAACCCAGTGGTGGCTCATATTATTTTCTAGTTTTACATGTATTTTTTGTTGTCATTTATACTTAATATTCTATGTGATACGAGTATAACAAAATAGCATAAGATTCTTACACGTTTTTATCATTATTTGGTTTGTGTCAAAAATATAATTAAAGGAAAACTATTTTCTGTCGGAGAAATGCTTTTTGTTTGATAATTTGTACTATACAAATGATAGATTTAGTAGGTTATGTTACGTTAGGCTAGTTTTTTCATCTCCCTTGATAAAAAATGACATTTCTTATCATTATCTCTACGGGACAAGTTTTTTTCGTCATAAAATTGTATCATTCGTTAATATGAGCGATAATGAATTTTAATTCAAATATGTTTATTAAATTGTAGATTAGTTTAGTTGTAATAACGACACATAGTTAACAATGCTGTGCTATCTTGTAGAAATACCGTTACTTTTATAATACGTTTTTGCAATAAATTTCAGAAATTCCACGTTATCACTATTATTTGTAGGTATATGAAACGGAGCAGGAACAACAGAATATAGGTAATAAATATTTATATGGGAAAATAAGTAAGCTGATACTTCGCTACTTTTGTTTATCAGATTTGGTTTTCTGAATTAAATGCTATAAAATATCTAATATACCTAAATAGATTATGAATAATATAGCTTAAAAATATTATTATTTTATTTTTACATTTAGTAAATAGGTTGGTAGGTAATGATGGGTTTCCCACAGACATGGAATTTGGGGACACAGGTAATACAGGGATTAGTTAGGTAAAAGCCTGTACTTAAGTCCGCTGGGTTTTTTTTATTTATGCTATTGATAATTAACTATTTCTTTTATTCAACGAATAATTCACAAGATTTAAGAATATATCATTCTGATTATTGAACATATATTATTTTGAAAAATATTGGAGAAATTCCACGACGTCGGTTAGTAATCAAAAGTAATAGTAATATATACCTACTTTGATTTAAGAAACAAAAATCGATTGCCAAAGTAGCTGATTTGGAAGGAACGCTGATGGGTAGGTATAGTAATTGACCAATAGTTAAAATTTGTTCGCTATTAGTATGTCACGCCGTAGCATAATGGTAATGCGACGGATGAGGCGCATACTCGGGAGATACAGGATTCGATTCCCCGTCGGGGTGACTTACTTTTTTCAAAAAAAGATTTTTTCTATTGGTTATTATATACTATATCAGAAAGTGTTTTTTTCAAAATAATATATGCTATTGATATTATTAAAAAATATGTTATTGTTATTTCAAATTATCTTATAATTACCTTTTAAGGGTTTAAAAATATCTATCTGATTCAAAATATGGTCATTAATATTAAAATTATTAAGAATTATTAGGGCACTTATATAATTATAAAAGATTAGTTACCTATTAAACAAATAATTTGCATGGTATGTAGGTAATAACTAATTGTTTCCAGGAAAAGTAACATTTAAAAAAAAAAAAAAAATGTTTGTTATAGAATAAAAATAAGTACATGACATTAACATATTAAAATTAAAAAGTTTCACAAAGGCAATTTGACATAGTAAAAAGTAGGTACTATTCAACTAAATAACTATTTTTTTAAATTAAAAAAAAATATTTTTAAGCATATAGCACTATTTTTAAAAAATTATACATACCAATAAAACAGCTAAATATGTAGGTACAATGCGAAAAATATACAGCTCCCAGTAGGTAAGAATGGCTATAAAATATTTTTTAGACAAAGTAAATTCGAAAATATATTACATAATTATAATAAATACGGACCGCTACTGAACTATCATCTCCTGTCAACAATGTACCACTGTGCGACAAACACCGCTCCTTTTAAAAAATTCCGAGTCGAACGCCGCTCTGTCAGGTAGAGACTGACAAAGACCGCTCTTGGGATAATTAAAATGCATTTATTTGAATAAATACAGCTTATACGTTGGATTTGACAATTTATTATACTTTTCCGTATGTAACGGAAGAAATATAACATCTAAAATTACACTTAAATCATCATAATATGCTCAAAACAGTTTTTCGTCATTTACTCAAAACTCAAAAAAGTCTCTAGAGCGGGTTTTGTAACTCTACGCCTCAAATAACCTCATCTTTTTGATAGAAGAGGCAGCTTAATGAAAGACGGAAATTTTGTTTAATATAATTAATAATGAAATGTATAGGTGTATTATCGCGCCGGGTATTATTTGACGCCCGTCGGTAGAAACTCAGGATACAACGCCCCTTTGCGGAATGTCCACATTGTCGATTCTGATGATACAAGCGGTATTTAGCGCAAGTACACCGCAAAACGTGCCTACTGCCGTCCACTCGGGGGCGATTCTCCGCGAGTCACGTAGTAATGAGCGCCCCAATTATGGTTATGTTACGAGTGTTATGACGATGCCACCGCGATATACGGTAGGTATCTCGTTTTAAAAGTTTTATTTTCTTCTCTGGCATCGTCCTCCTGTAGTGGTCAATATGTGATATTTTTTCTTTCTAAATTCTATTCAAAATATCTACTTAAATATTTTGTGACAACACAGAAAACAGTTCAATTGACCAGTTTTCCCTAAATACATTATTATAGTATATACAGTTTCGTGCTATATAATATAATAATGTGTCAAACTAAAATATTTATACGAATGACACAATAATGTCAATGAAATAGTTTTAGGCTACATATTTATGTACATAGTGAGAAGATTTGTTCTGAATTTGTCATTTCGATTATTATTAGCAGTGGCGAAGGGTGGATGTAGGTTTAGGCTAAATGTAGGCTAAACTTTTTCAGTCAAACGTATTTGATTTCATTGAACTAAGAGTATTAATTGAGTTAGCATTCCATTTTCCATTTTACAAGAAATGAAAATATAATTAATATTAAATTCTACAGGTTTTTAAAAGGTTTGTCAATAGCTATTTCGGTTGTAACACCATTATCACTTAATTAATCGCGAATTATCCAAAAGTAATCTCATAATTAATGAAAATTTGGTAATGCATTCGTCGCCACTATTAAATATAATTTAAACACATGATTAAGACAATTATACTAATAAGATTTTAATTGATTAATAATGTCAATAAATAACCAAAGTACTCAAACACTGTAATTTTGATGAATTTTGTAAATTTTGATATCCATTTAAAAAAACCCACTTAGGGTTTTCAAAGTATTAATAATATTACAATTAATAATAAATGTACAAATTCATAATATTGTTTGACCGAATAAGAAAATGTATTTTGTCTCTATCTATACACGTATAGTATTTAAGCAAAGGCAAACGGCCTATTTGAATAGTCTTGATAATGGTGTTAAAGATCTACCATCATAAATTGGCGTTTCAGCGAGGGCGCTAGTATGACATTGAGAATGTTGCCATAACTAACAAAAAAATGGTTATTTATACATTTTTATTGGTAGTAGATTTATGTACAAAAATATTAAAATAAAAAATAAACACAATCAAAATAAAAACGCGTTACTTTCTATATAACCATGAGGAAGAAATCATAAATTGTAAAATATAAAGTAGTATTGTGTATATTTTAGTCATGGAAAAAATATAATAAAAAAGGCGAAAATAAATTAAATTCACTCTAAAGACAGTAAAATAGTATCAAAATCAATGGAATTTTAAATAAAACACGATAACAAACTATAAATTACACAAACCATGTAGAAATTATATAACTACTATTATAATGGTTCAATTCCAGATAGACTATCATCCGATTCTGTGTCACTCTTAGGACCATTTACAGTAAAAATAAAACCAGTCGAGGTCATATTATGGAATTCAAACTTGTAAATGTCAGTTTAATTAATACACTAAATTTCTTTATAAATCCGTTTACATACACAAATAATAAGTAAGTATTCATTTATATTGCTATCCGACATTAATTTTTATTTATATCATAACTTTGAACAAAACTAAAAAAAATAAGAAATAACTTGCGTTGTAATATAAATGCAACTTGGTAACACTGAACAACTGTCATGGCGACTTGCCGTTGTATTCCATTATCGATATAAATAATCATTTCGTTTTGTCCTTTTTCGTCATCGCAGAATTGCCATACTTTTAGAATGATGTCTCTGACATTTCCACGAACTGTTTTAGAACTACTTGCCATTATGCACTATACTTATTTCTTCTGTATTTTCAAAAACAAAATATATACCCCGAATCCTGCACACTGACGTTTCAAAATGTAAACATTTGACTCAGTCTGGAATAAATTTGTCATAACGCCCAATCGCCCGGAGTTATTTTCGGATGTCTACATTAATTTCTTCGTGGAGACATAATTCGTTGTTGATTATATTAAAATATAGCTTACTTTAAATACTTACCAAATAATTGGTGCTAAGTAGCTATCGAATAATGTCAATTATTAAAAGGTCACATTCGTTTATTAATAATCTAAAATGCTCTTTATGTTTTCAAATGTACAAACAATAAAAATCTTGCGAGCAAGAAAAATAGCGTACCTACCTAAATTAGCAACAAACACTCATTCGATTATAAAATACTATATCAAATATAAAATTATGTATTAGGTACATTCCTTATTTAAGGAAAAAGGTTTTTTCACTTGTTGATCTCTTTTTTTAATAGGTAGGTATATTTTATTTATCAACACTAAATATAATGTGATTTTGATATTTTGACGCCATGAGAGCTAAATAAACGCAAGCGCAATCCATAATTCGAGAAACATGTAAAATTAAATGGCATTTGTGACAAATTTATCCTCGATAGACAATTTTAGTTCCAAATTCGACCGGCTGCCAATTTACGATGGTAGATTTATATAACCGAAATAGCTATCGGCAAACCTTTTAAAAACCTGTAGAATTTAATATTAATTATATTTTCATTTCATTGAACTAAGAGTAGGTACAGTGTGTGGATGAAGCTGGTTGGTTTTTTTTTGATTCAATTAAACTCTGCATATTTCAAGTCATAGTAGATAATAGTAAAAAAAATATTCGTTTATCTATAAAATATCTGAAATTATGCCATTAAACTATGGATACTTTTAGATATTTTATATTACTTAGAAGAATATTTTTTAACGATTATGGTTTGGATTAAGCAAAGCTTAATAAATTATAAAAAAAACTAACCAACTCTATCTGTAAAATGCACATAACAGATAATTGTGTTCCCTGGTAATATGTTTCAACGAAAACAAAAATACGTATGGCTGAAAAACTATGCACTATTATTGTCGGATCGCGCATAGCATACATAAACTATCATCGTTTGGGTTAGGCAAGGTTTAATTGAATTTTAAAAACTAATCAGCACCATCTGAAAATTATATTCTTTGTTCAATGAAAACAAATAAGTATAACTGACAGAGTTTTACATGCACTATTTATGTCGAAGCTTAACGGCCTACCTCCACCCCTCGCCGATGTAGCATATAGCAATTATAATAATTGATTTAATATGAAACTTTTTAATTCAATCGTATTGTGACAGGGTAGTGTTTATTATTATTAAAGACTTGAAGTTTATTAAAAACAACACTTCGTAATCCTATCAATTCCTTCATTTGGTTATCAACCAAAATCGTCTGTCTGACACCCCTTTCTACTCTTCCATGTCAATAAGTTGTCGATATGCCTTTCGATCTCACTGTTTTTTGCCTACCCATACTCATTGATGTTGATGAGGGTACGCGGCGCGAAAAACGTCGAGAAGTACTGCCCTTCGTCATAATAACATCAACACAGCTCGAGCTCTGTACGGCCGACCTGTGTACGTACAACTTATTATTATATCTCAGCGGCAGTTTTCCACCCTCTCCTTTCTTGTTTGTTTGGTTGTTAAGAGGGTGTGAGCGCGGGGGTGGTTGATAGTGTGGCGTGTCCTTTATTATATAGGGCATTGTTTGCCAACGTGATATCTTTCAGGATGCATCGTTAGAAGTGTTGCGACTGATTGACGTTTAAGGCTGTTTAACTAGTATAGGTACCTACACTCTACTGTACTTTATAATATATTTAATATTCTAATGCTGTTTATTAGCAGATTCGCCACAGAGCGGCCAATGTAACTATGGTACGATATGATACGCATGGAATAAAAGGAATGGGAGACAAAAAATCGTCACGAAATATTCTAAGCTAAAGTATCAAAGCTGCGCGATTAGCGAGGATGTGTTTAATTTTGAAATAAATGATTCTCAATACAAATTTCAATATAGAACATTCGAAACAAGTGAAATTATTTTTGGTATGAATCAATGGAATGATTATTATTTATTTATTAAAGTATATAATATATTTTATTTGTATGTGCATCTGTGACGCACGAGATAAGAGAGTGCGAGACAGGCAGAAGACGTACTTCTATATTTATAAAGTAAGCAGATGCGCAAATAAAGGAATCGTTTGTTTTAATCGGGTCGTGAAAGAAAATAAATGATAGAATACTCTTATATTAGTTTGACAGATAAGTACTTACAGTACATTACAGTGTATAAAGTATTAAACGACATTTCTATTAATTTGTGACAGTTTATTGGAAAGGTAAGGCAATAATAAAGTCTAAATATGATTTTAATCAAAATAATTCCTGACGTAGAACTAAGTTACATCTAATAATGTTGACAGTTGGCACTGCCATGTTATTCTTTTCTAATGTATCATAATCAGTAAAAGACGATTTTCTCGTTTTAATCAATCTAAACGAATATAAAAAATCTTCCCCAAAATTAATAAGCATTATTGGAACGATTTTGACGTTTCAAATGGTTATTTTACATTTAAATGGTACATTAATAATATTAAGTTTTACTTCTGTCATGTGTGAATGCCTCACATATTTTTTTTAATCGAGCAATTCGGACAAATTATTTTTAACGGATTGGAATTTAAATTCATTTACTTATTTCAGAAACTATTTTTCCCAGGTTACATAAAACGGACAATGGTTTATACTGTTTTATTCAGTAGTTTTGCAAACTAACATTAATAATTACATTCGTTACATACATGCAGAGCGTTGGAGCGGAGCTCGGAGTAGGAGCACGGAGCACTGGTGCAATGTGATTTTACCCGGAGCACCGAAAATTTGTAGTGCTCCACTGTTCCGGATGTTTTTTTTATTTTAAAATTTTCGTCCTAAAATCCAATGAAAATAGTATAGTTTACTTACTTAGTATAGCAACACTGGAATTATTTGAAATAATATGGCAACACTGACAAGTGATAAATAACCTCACTTTTTGACAGAAGGGGCAAATGAGAGACGATTTGCTGTCGGTTTTGTTTAATGGAATTAATAATGAAAATGACGATTATTTTAAAACTACTTATTTTTTTAACATTTGTACCTATAAGTATATATTAAAACGTTTTACACGGAGCGGTGCAGACCCTGGAGCGGAGGAACTCAAAAAAGGGTCAGCTCCAACGCTCTGCATACATGAAAATTCATATTAATTTAATATACAACACAACCTTATTCTTATATACAATGTCTTGCGACAATGCTTGCCGCGTTGATGGGAATATGATACATGTAATAACAAAATATATGTACTTAATATATTATCTGCGGCGACGTTTTTAGCAATTCTTACACCCGTGTCCGTTAAAATAGGGGAACCGATGTCTGCACAAATGACCTCCCCTCTCCAACGCCCTCTCCATCTCGCCCGCCGTGAAGACGTGCTGACGTTTTGATTGCGGCACTTTCTCACTCGGCTAAACGATTGTGTAGATATTTTTATTTTTCATACGCGCGCCCCCATCCTGCACCCCCTTTCGCATTTTGGCGCGAAACAATGGGTGAAGTTCGCGCGCGTTTTTCTTTTTGCGTGCGAGTCGTCCACCGGCGTTGCGTTGTTATTACGCCTGTGACCTTTGAATTTTGTGATAATGTCAGTCGGGGCGTAGACTCACTGGCCCGTGAATGCTATCGATACGCGCTAAATGTTGTGCCTTTTCACCATTGTTTTTGTATGTCAGAATCAAAAGGTCACGTGTCTATAAAGGAGCTTTTTATGGCGAATTTTGTCGTCAGCACAATAGCTTTATTTTTATGAATCAGTTAAATTATCATCGTTTTAAACAGTTCATTCTTCCAGTCATATTGAGACATATGGCTTATTACTCTTATTAGTTTGTTTCTTATTAATCAGTTAATATAACCAAGACTTAAGCACGCAGAACGTATAAATATAACAGTAGTTATTTAGGATGCCTCATTTGCTTCATGGGATACATCTGATTTGAAATTTATCTCCATTCTCGTTTTTGGTGCTTGGGTACATCGGCGCGTTTCCATGACGCAAATTACGCAAAGGTTTCTTCAGGAAATTTAAAAGGTGGCCTCCAAAAACTAGTCACAAAATTGTTAAAATTTATTGCAATTTAGAAAAAGTTGCGCATTTAGTATCACAAACTGAGAATATTACTGTGAACTGTTACTCAAAGCATAATAAAGTCAATTCGTTTATTATTTCTAAATTAAAAATAGATTCTAATTATTTGTCGTCGGGGTTCTAGTGCACGGAACATCGTAGCTGGATATATTTTTTTTTTAAATCTTATTGCCCTTTATTAGCCTTCTTTAGTTTATTTTGTCTTCTAGGCTTGATGATATTGTCTGGTGTTTTAAGACGGTACTTCAGTGAAACGGCAGATAATTTTCAACTATAGGTGCGACGAAATTCGGAGAGCGAAAGTCGAGCTTGAACACGTAAATTTGTTTTGTGATGGCGACGGGGGAATTAATTCTTAAATCGTGTAAAGATGACAGATAAAAAACGCTACCCATTTACTTGAAAAAGAAAACATGTCGATGAATATATTATTATTATTAGTAATAGAACAATAAACATAACATTAAATGGACGCATGTTGACTTTTTATGACAAAATTATGTTTTGTTCGGCATGCGTCATTTGCACAATCTTCACGTCGCGTAGTCACGATCGTTTTAAACCGTGCCCCAGCTGAAGTATTTAGAGCCTTAATGCGTCTTCACTGGCGGCTCTCGTGGTTCAATGCGTAATGCGCTTGCCTTCCACCCTGAGTTCCTGGGTTCGATTCCCGGTCAGGACACACAATATTTATGTGTTTGTATTAAAGCCTGTGTGTTTGTGATTGTTAAAAATTACTAACAACCACCTTGTACGAAAAAGCAGGGACATGGTTATTAATAATTTAAAAAAAATGCGTCTTCTCTATCTTAAAAAGGGTTTCTTATTAGACAAGTTAAAAAAAAAATATTACAATCATAATGTTGACTAGGTTCCTTGCCTATCACTAGGTAAGTATTTCGTTATGCCTGAGTGCTGACAACTCAATAATCCAATGGGATTTATTTAAATATATAGAAAATCGCTAAAATATTACAGAATACTATTTGGGAAACACTACTGTAGAGTGTAGAACATTATACTGCCCTTAACCTTGGCGATAGGTAGATGGCCCGCCAAACATCCTGGCCTAGGGGCCCGCTTCAGGATGTGGGGACTGTGCATTAGACACTTTGATCCGTAATATCAATGGATATAAGATTCAAAATAAATGATTACGTGAGTTACGGGCGGGAACAGAACGTCTTTATCGTTGATATTCAATTCTATGCGATTTACCTCTCCTTATTCTTTTTACAGGGCCGTTTTATTGCTCCTCGAAGAGCAACCTAATAGTTGGTTAGTAATAGATAATGGCCTCCTTGTCTTGAATTTATTTATTCGCGGTTACTCCGGATGCAATTTGAAAGTAAAATTCGATCGGCGCTGCCTGTTTATTTCCATAAATCCATCCCGAGGGATCGATTTGTAAATTTACTCGGACGAAGACGGATGTTTTCACACTATTTATATTTTTGTTTTCCCGCGTTTCGTTCAACACGTGTCAATGGGCACGTAATGAATTCACTGAATAATTTACGGGTTTTCACAAAGTTTACGTTTATCGTATGTAATTCTTTTAAATGTTGTATGTATGATACATTCTTTTTGTGTGGAGCATATGAGCACCATGCGACGCCCTGGAAGCAACCCCGTCAATCAACAGTTTTCTCGAGTCTTTCTACGGTGTACATTTTCTTTGACGTCGGACTCCGGTTGACTTGAAGAAGCGGCTTAAGCGTCGGACTATAGCGTCGTGGGCCCCAGGTTCGAATCCTGGGTCTGGCAAGTACGCATATTGTTTTTCAATTTGTGTATGAGTATGGACCTAATAGGTTGAGCAAAATCTGTTAATACACACCTCCACTCTGTGGACGGCCATGTTATCCTATTAGAATCGGACATGGTTGAAAGAAAGAAAAGAAAGCACGTTCAACATCGCATATTTACCTGCATGGTCCGCTCTCGTATTTACTCGGGTTTTGAGATAGTCACATTACTACACAATCTTCGCATACGGTTGCCTTGAGCCTTCGCAACGTGCACTACCGTAAAGTAGCACTATTAAAAGTTAAATACATGCGATTATTAGGCTGCATTTAATTCTAACTGAGTAGACCAACTTCCAGTCATTCATTTCCATTCGGACAGCGAGATAAATTTACCAACATTCCTAAAACAGTTTTCAGCGCGTGTAATCATCCCAAAACGCAGCATAACCAACTGTTTGCAAATTGTTTCCTTGTAGGTATTTCTTACCGTTCACAATATAAACGTATGTACAATATCCAGGATTTATTTTTAATGTACTTATATTCGTTAGATGTTTTGCGAAACCTTTCATTTAGAATGTGACGTTTATTTTAATGAGAAATGACATCATAATGACACAAATACCGGGATTCCTGGTTCGCAATCCGTACTATGTAGTTACGCCATACACAGAGTAAAAGCATTATGTATGTTTTCAAATGTGTCTGTATCACGCAGTTAAAACTTTTCCGTTTATTTTCCTAACCACCTCTGAATGTAATTTTCACAGCAGGAAAAACTTTGTTTAATCGGCTTTGATTCCGCAGACATAAATCATGAATCATGGCTACCGCATACAACCTGTCTGTCTATACCTAGTACATATTACACCTGGCGATCAAGCCAGTTGGCAAAATTAATCCTGTCATAACATTTTGGGTCATTGGATATGTTTATCTCTGGTTGAGCGTATCCGAAAAAGCTCAATGCGAAACTGATATCGATGTGAGACTATTAATGACGAAGAATACCTTGTCGAAACTGCAACCAATTTGGAAAAGCAAAGTTATTACTAAAACGCTTGAAATGTGTCTAGTAAAAGCTCTTGCCTTTTCGGCTTGTATATATGCGTCTGAGGCTACAACGGTAAAGCCAACATACAAAAACAACAACACAGTTAGAAGTTAGACGCTTTTTAAATGTGGTGCTGAAGACGGTAGCTGAAAATCTCATGGATGGCCAGACGTACCAACGACTCCATAGATAGCGAACTCCAGATTCGTCTTTCCCTCAATTTGCTTTTTTTGGTTTTATTGCTCGCAGAGAATATGATAACATGGGAATATTCCTGATGTTGGTTTGGGTTAGGAGGTTGAAGGGGGCGATGCAGAGCTCCATCCAGATTGACAGACCAATTCAAGAGTGCTAATCGTTTCACGTTGGAAAAAGTCCAGCGTGCCGCTGAATGTCAAGAGTGATGTAACAAAGCCGTCGAGAATGGTATGAGACAGCCAAATCATATGGGTCACTATCCTCAGTCATGCGACTCCGATTAAGAGTAATCTAGGGGGTTACCTAGGAATATTGGAGTAGAGAAGAACATGCATATTATGATTTGCACAGTAGTTGTGAAAACTGCATTTTGTACCTACCTAATGCCGCGTTTTTACTTGTCGATTTTTGTCGTTCAACTGTCTTTTGAATATTATATAATTAAGAAAAACACTAACTGAGAGAGTATATCACAACCAATAGAAAAAAACCTTTTTGAAAAAAGTAAGCTAACCGGTCGGGAATCGAACCCGGCATCTCCAGCGGGTAAACGCCCCAAACTCGTCGCATTCAGCCATTATGCTACGGAAGACATACTAATGACGACAAATATTCAAGCTATTGGCTATTAAATACCTACCACTCAGCGCTCTTCGAAATCATGTTACTTCGGCAATCTTTAATGGGGTTCGGCAATGTTTAACAAAAAATCGAAAGGAATTTTCCCACATTTCGATTTAAGTTTAATTGATTGATAGTCATAACGGTGTCAAACAATGACGTGCATATGTGGCTTCCTAGTAAAAAGAACTTCATTTTAGTTGAATTCAACTTGCAAGTTGTTGTTGAAATGTGTTTCCCACTTATGAATTGACTACAAAAATCGCCACGTAAGAACGCGGAAAAACTCAAGTGATGTCAATTCATGGTGGAAACGCATTATACTAATAATTAAATAAAACAAGTGAAATTCTTCTGGTTTGATTATCGTTGTTGTGAAAGTAGAAACGCATCATTCCATATAATACTGCCTTAGACAATCATCCATAGATAATTCGCTGTGTGTGCAACACACACGCCAACCAATTAATTGGGGATCATCCGCGCGTCTACATTATGCACGTTGCTGCTGTACCCGCTTCATTATTTAAATATTAATTATCATCGCCTAACCTAGTTTTGTAGGCAATTTTAACTTCAAATTGCCAACCCGTCCGACCATCCACCTACCGTGTGCGTTTTTAAAATTCATGAATGTTTATTTTTAACGACTCGCCAGTCCCAATGGTAGCAACTACCGAAATGGTAAATTTCATTAGCGTGGAAAATTTGGTCGGCTTAATTAACGATTATTTTAATTCTATCACTGTCGGCATTATCATGATTATTCATGAATGATGTGTTTTAGAATACTCGCATTTTTCGCGTAAACAAATGACCAGATTGAAATTACACATCGACATACATGTTCCATAACAATAATTATGCTATGGCAGATACAAAATGCTTTCCATCTCTCTGTTTTAGAAGTAAGGAAAAATACTCATTTACTGTTAGCATTATTATTATACTCGATAATGATTTTAGAACAAACTGTTTCATGCTATAATAAACCACCCATCTACTGAACGACAATAATAGTATATAAAAATCCAAGGCCTGAACAAAAACGAACCATAAGTGCGAGTGAGAAAGCATTCGGCATGCTTATATCTCCGCAAAATGCGTCAGCCGGCTCGCACATCACAACTCGCCTCGTGTGCCTTACCGCCATAAATCAAATTTTCCGAGAACAGGCGGCCAGTGTTGCATGACACAACCTCGCACATCTATCTAGCGACAGTCGCGCGTAGCCTTCGAAACGTATTGATATTTCAATGCGGCGATCGGCGAGCCGGTATAGGAATGACCAATTCGCATGTGTTTCTTTGTGACTTCGACCCTCCGACTCGGAGCCCGAGAAGGATGCAACATGTCGAATGCAACAGCCAGATGTTTTTTTCAGACGAAACAGTTGCATTCGGTCGATCTGCGAAGCTCCATTTGGCAACACGTGTTATGTTGTTTCGTTAAATAACGATGACTTCACATCGACGTATTCGACACGTTTTTAGGCGAGACGAGTTCCAATGTGCGAGCCGACTTAGAGTAAGATATAATTTCTACGACTGAATTAAATATTTTTTGGAAACGTCGCCGGTAAATATTGAATTGAATGATTACATACACTTAAAACTGCGGGCACATGTTGATAAAATTTATTGTTTCTCTGTTAAATATAAAGTTGGTGGTAATTATTTTATGTTAATTTGGTAGAAAATATGTTTAACTATGTTGTGATTAAATTTGGTAGCCATACTGAGAAGCAGCATGGTGGTATAACGTTTTATAGTGAATATTAAAATTGAGGTTCTACTGGGCGTTATACGCAAGAAACACGGTTTCATTTTGTCAAAAAAAAGCCACTCACTTTGTATTATTAATTTGAGAATGTAAATATCTGATTTTCAAATCCTAAAACTGAACGCTTCAATATCCAAGACATGGCACAAAGAAACAGTGTACCCACTGTGTGCTATTTCTATCCGGATTTTACTTACTCATTTAGTGCTAACACCGCGACTGGCGCGTTTGGAGTCGTTGGCCATTAGATATAATTAACGTGTTATTTAAAAGTGGTAATTAAAAGGTTAGCAGTGATTGTGTTACCAGAAGCCTAATATATAATAGTTATAGGTACTTAATTGAAATTGATTCGTCTCGTAATTATCACATTTTTTGAATAATTCGTTGTGTATTTTCTGTCATAATTAAACATAATACGTTACCTTCGGCGCATTGTGCGTTTGAATGAAACTCGTCTCCATATAACATCGGAGGTAACACATTGTGTATATAAGTCAATTGAGTGGTTCCAATCAATAGCGTTCACAGTTAGGGAGGGGGTGATGTTTTATTGAATTAAACCAGCAGCGATTGAATTAAGTTGGGGGTGGGACGCCGCATACCGCAGCTATGCGGTACAATGGAATGCTTTGGGAGCCGATACATACACGGAGAATTGTCACGGTGTTCAACGCGTTTGTTGTACGTTGCATAGTGTGACGTTGCAACTTTCTGAAATGTATTTTAAATAAATACCTTTTTTTCGATTGCTTTACCTACATAACTGTCAATATTTGGTTGCAACGTCGGATGATGCTTATCATTAAACACAATAAAAAAATATCATTCCAATATACCTACCGGTAAACGCTACATAAATATTGTCGTGTCCGGAAATTTGTTTGTATGCAATTCGCCGTTTCACACTTCACCGTGAATTGTTGTATCGGAAATATATGACCGTGTATTAAAGACCGGCCAATCTCTTTGGGTCATATGGCATAACATTCATGTCCAAATAAAACACGGTTTTTGCCGGTTTACACTTTACAGGATACCGGCAGCAAACAATTTTTGAAAATAGCTGATGATATACTGGATTAATTGTTGGGTTAGGTTTGTATTCTTGAATTCATGAATTTTGCCAAAATCAGCTATGAAAATTAGAGAGCGTATGGTATACGGTCATCTCTTTTCGATAAGAATGCTCACGGCAAACTGTGCCTTGGTGTAATGTTTTACGTACAATTTGCATGTAACTGAATATATTAGGTTACAAATCAATAAAGATACAGTGCTACATTCATATCAAGACTCTACGTCACCACCGTCGTTTTTTTTTTGAACTAAAACTGCCCTCGCATTTACTTTCCCGCTACGACATTGCCCGCGCCCATAATTCAGTGTGTTTGTTTGATCGCGTGAAGTTTTATTAACATCAAAATGCCTAAATCTTTACGGGATGCAGGCGAAAAGCATTATTTTGAACGTAAAATTATTGTGACGAGGAGTAATGGAAAAGAAAGCTTTCTATAGTGCTATGACACGTCAATAAAGAAAGGGCACGTGACCTAATAGTCAGCGCTCAAAAATGACGTTACGCAACAGTGATGCTGCAAACTTGATAAAGAAGTTAATGTATATTATGAGCTATTTGGTTTTAAATTAGTTAAAATGCTATGTGATTATTGGTGCGACTTCGAGACTTATAACAAGGCAGGTGCGTCCGCTAAAACATCGGTTTCTAGAAAGAGGGGGCAAAATACGTTATACGTCACCATGTCTTAATTTCGAGTATTTTCATTTGCCACCTTCAATCCCATCGCAATTTCGTTCTTAACCCCATGATATATGTATCTCCCTCTTCCCCCAGCAGACGTATATGCCGGCCATTATTCAGTCTCGCCCGGCCCACTTGACCGCCGGCTCCTTACACTCTAATTCACTCGGTGACTCCGGCCTGCGATTTCAGAACTACTAAAATATTTCTTACCTACATACTTGAGCACACTTCGTCCGATTACTCTTCAGAGCATAGGCCAAGCACAATGTCGCACCATTTTCCTCAATCCACCATCACGGTCTGCGTTTTCTGTTATGTCAGCGTTGATGCGCGTAGATCTGTCTTGTAACATTCTCGTAAAGCTCGTGTCTACTGAATATAAATATTTTTGATATTTATGCCATGTCCGTTGTCGAACGTCAGCGATGGTTTCGGCTATACCTATTTCCTTGTCTGTCACTGCTCTATACTGTGATGGAGTGCTGAGCTCAAACCAGTTTCTTGAGATTCTTGAGCCAAGACGTTGTACTTCATCCAAGGGCTCCCCAAGCTAAGCACAATGTCCTACCATTTTCCTCGATCCAACATGACGTTCTGCGTCTCTTATGTCAGCGTTGATGCGCGCAGTTCGCCCTTGTAAAGCATGAGTGTAGTGAATATAAATATTTTAGACATTTATACCAATGTCCGTTGTCGAACATCAGCGATGATTTCGGCTTTATTTTCCCTGTCTGTCACTGGTCTATGTCTATACAGTGATGGAGTGCTGAGCTCAGATCATCTTGAGATTCTTGATCCAAGACTTTCTTCTTCCATGGGCTCCCTCCCTTATCGGAGATCTTCCCTTAGGTGTTGAGATGCAGAAATTGTTTCTCTCAGGATGCCGCATGATGTGGCCAAACTCGGTCAACTTAATGGTTTATATTTCTCTAATTATTTTTTTGTCTTTTCCATCCTTGACATTTGTGGCATACTCACGTTGGTATTGGCTTTTTTCTCTTTCAGTTACAAAGTGACAGTTTGATACGCGATTGTCATCTTTACCAGTATTTTTATTTTTTAAATCGGTCATCCAGAGACATTGCTAATAATTGAATTTAAAGCTGGACAAAAAATAAATCAAACAAGTGTCGAGACCGCAGACCAAAATGATCACATTATGTTTTGCTGATATCTTTTTTTATTTTTCACCACTATTTGCAGTGGAATAATTCTACTTTGTATGTTTTGCTTCGAACTTTATATAAACAGTAAAGTTCTTTCGAATGTTCGTGTGAGAGGAATCCTCATCTGAAATGGCCTCTGCCTCTTTACTACCTGACACCTGAACGCCGCACCAATATTTCATCACAGGCGATTATATCACAACCTGAAGAAACATCCATTCCTCGAAGCCTTAGGACCTTAAGGCTTTTCCAACCCCTGACTCGGTAGGTACGTTTAATTTCGACCGCCGTTTTTATTAGACACCTGCTTCATTTCGGCTTATTTCTGATTGATGTCCATCTTTCTGAAGATATTTTTAATATATTATTTTATATTGTAGTGGTCTCTTTAAATGTTTTGCTATAAGTTTTGTTCGTAATCATTGATACGATGTGACTGTAGCCAGTAATTCCAATAGAAAGATAGATTCCCTAGAGCTATACATAATATTATTATTCATGCACACGACTTAATTGTCAAAAAATCACCGATTTTATGGTTTCTTTACTGCAATAATTTTTAAGAATAGTTTTCGCCTGTTGGTAGGTAGGTAGAATAGTCTTTTTGAAGATATGTGGGTGATGTAAGTATTAGAATTAATTCCTAAGAAGGGCAGGTAGCTATAAATACTATATTTATGGATGATGTGCTCACCCTACAAGCTGCGTGTTGGAATCTCACTTGGTCCAGGATATTTCTGAGTGTCTTCCATGTTATTTATTTTCAATATGTATATATGCATATATTTTATTCTGTACAGAGTATTACTTTCATATCTTGAATTCTGACCAAGGCAGTATGATATTATTTATGTAAAGTATCATATCAGCCACTCTCGGATTAAAGAATCTCACCGATGTATGCAATCTTCTCGTTACTTTGTCTTTCGTCACTGCGTACTCCAAATCTCTTGGGTACCACAGGATAATGATAGTTGCCCAGCAATGTGGCCTGGCCATCTCTACTCCAAGGTTTTTACCTATCATGTTATATTCGCCTCTTTATTTTGTCTAGTTTTCCATTTATTTATTTTTAAATCCTTAAGCGTTATACCCATCATGCCTATCTTGATATGTCAGTGTGTTACTTTTTCTATTACTATTACATAGTTTGATTATTATTGGTTGCTTAAATCTGTAATATTTATATAGAGTATTTATTAATTTGTTTGTGATTGTATTTACAAGTGTGTTAATGTTTTTCTTTCTTGTTTGTTACAGGTATGATTTGTTCACTTACGCTACTTCGCTTCCTCGAAGTAAATAGGTATGTCAATTTTGCAACTTTAAATAGTATTTACGTTATTTTATCTTGAGTATTTTACCATTGATTACGCAGGTATATGATATAAATAAAATTCTATCGATCAACATTCTTATCGATTTCATTGACAGTGTTTGCCGTACGAATAATAATAATTGCGAAAGCTTTTTGCAATTTTTCTTTTTATTATAATAACTGAAGTCATTGAAGAATACGTTGACCTACTATGCCATCGAACTCTTCGCTGACAATACGGTATTTTCAATACAATTTGTATTGCAAACCTTTCCTTGACATTTTATTAGAATTTAACTGTTTATTTTATGGTCACCGACGTTTTTAGTTGTGATTAGTTTTTAAAAAGATTTATGCGTATAGAACTGAATATCAATAGATTGTTTAAAATGTTAACCTATTTTGAGTTATACTCCGCGAAGTTCTACGAGTAACTTTGGTGTGGCATTATACATTTATTTGAGCATTCTTGACATTAATAATAACACAGTATTTACAACTTTGTCTGGATAACCTTTTCTATACCATGTTATACACATGGTTTAATAATAAATTTATTTATTACTTGGTGTTGTCCACATTACGTGATAATATATTTGTAAATCTCTCTGTAGGACGTGATTTCTCTTAGAACAAAAGTGCCATGAAGTGCATTTGGGCGCCTGAATAGCACATAATATCTTCAAAAGTGACCTCCCATTGTGTCTTAAGCGTAAAGTGTTGAACCAATGTGTGCTAATAGTGCTCACGCACGCGTGTTTAGCTTGTAATTTTAATGTAAGACAAATTCAAACTGCATGTTGGGTATAATGCGGAAAGACCACTTAATAAACAGAGTAGGTGCGCGATGTGATAGAGGTCGCTAGGCAGATACAATGGCAATGGGCTGGAATGTCGCTCGGCGAGTGGACAACCGCCTGACAAATGCTGTCATATAGGGGTACCCAAGGGGTACTACAAGCTCACATGGAATCCTTAAAACCAGCTGGATAGACATATTCGTAAAGTTCGGTGGATGTAGGTATGTGGCAGCGAAGAAGTGAGGACCGAGACAAGTGGAGATTTCTTCATCCAGCAGTGGATCGCCCCGGCTGATAATGATGACTAGCGCGATTATAGTAAACGATTCCTTTATTTGAAGGTCAGTTTATTTTTAAAATCTAGAATTTGCGTTCACGTGTATGTTTTCTCTCATGTGTTACAGACAGATCCATAAATCAACACAAACATATTCTACATAATAAACTATTTCTTTTATTCAACGGATAATTCACAAGACTTGAGAATTTAACATTCTTTATCATCATCGCTGGTGTCGATCAACTGCTGAATGAAAGCCTGCTCATATCTCTCTCCACTCTTCTCGATTCCTGTTATTTATATTAAATATATAATATGGAAACACCTCAGATATATACCTACTAGGATTAATAAACAAATTCGACGCCCGGCGGATCTTAAAGCACATCTGCGTGAATCCAGTATTTACAGGTTCAAGTCCCGTTGAGCGGTCCATGAATGTGGTGTTTTCAAATTACGTGTATTACATATATAATATATTGTAATTGTATCCAGGAATTTATTTTCACGTGATTTTAACCTATGATGACTTTAAAATTAATGCTGTAAGCGAATTATTTCGTACAATCGGCAATTAATATTTTGATTGCTGTGCACGTACCTACTACAATGTATTTAGGACAAACTGTTAGATTTTAAAATTCCGTTCGACATTTATTTATACGAGAATTATAGATATGTTTAAGTGTATGTTATTGAACACAAATTAAACAATAGGCCATTATAAAATCGGCATAGAATTGCCGTACTCAAACCAGCTGTGCACAGACCTAGGCTCCTAGCAGTGGCGGCTCGAGGACTTTCTGGGTGGTGGGGTTTAGCCATTCGTTATTTAATATACATACCTACCTACTTTCGAATATTATACATTATGTACCAAGTTACTTATAATAATATGATTTTATTAATGAGGAAATGAGTAATTCTTCAGAATAAATAATATGATTATCTGAGTCGTTACTTAATCACATCGAAAAAGCGCGCTTAAAAATAATAACTTAATTAATAATTATTAGTATTATAGACTTTTTATCTTTCAGTTCAATAGTTGATCAGTTTCGAACGACTACATACAGCGAGCGTTTTTACTCACCTATGGGTTATTTTGATTCGCTCTTCAGTATGCGTATACTAACGATAATTTGGAGAACGAGATTTGTACCGCGGCGACGGGATGGGACTGAGTGACCCCGGCCATCGAGAAATAGACGTTGTAGATTTATTAATTTGTACGTAGGTGTCATAGGGCGTATTTAATTTAAATATTTATTTTAATACCGCGTAATGATAATGTTATTGCATTATTTACAATCATTGCTTTTTTTATTTGCATAATAATAAATATCTGTATAAAACTGCGGGTGAATGGATAAAATAAATTAAATAGTTCATCTAATCATGTAATTAAGTAGGTGATAATATGAGAATGATAAAAATATCGGACTTGTATTTTTGACATGATAATGATATGGGGAGGGTCCTTGCGAACCCTTAAGGTAGAACCGCCTCTGAGTCCTAGCATGTACGAGATATCGAAATACCGAAGCTGTTATCGCATTCTTACGGAGACTTGGCATATTCGCGTACGGTGGAATAATATCATGTTTCCCTATTATTGCAGCGTATCGGAGCGACAGCCGGAGACGGGTGAAGAGTTCGACGATTTGTCATGCCATTCCACTTGAGAGGCTCTCGTGGTTCGGCTTTTCCTAATACTACCCCGCTGCTGCACATAATTCAATGCCACTCGGGGATGGCGTTTTGTAAACAAATCGCGTATTGGTCGGGCTCGGCGCTGGAATATTTTCTATCTTGCCAAGAAGTTTTCAAGTCCAATGGTACAATAGTTAAATTTAATAATACATCAATTGAGGATTTATCTATTTTGTATGTTTCAATAAGAGGAATCATTTACATTCTTAAATGTTTTATATAAACCTGTTGAATGACGTTTAACAAAAAAAATGTATTACTGCTGACGCCAATTTAATTATAATAATAAACAATTAACAAATTTTGATTTTGGTCGTTAGCTGTTACAGTTACAGGTAGCGATTCCAATCCCGGGATCCCGAGCTATTTTCGATACCTATGAATCCCGGGATTGATAAACATAATTCCGGGATTTCAGGATTGATTTTTTTTATCAATTTTTATGGAAAATAAAATAAAAGCGAAAATATAACAGAAAAAATACTTTCAATAAAAAATAACTAAAGTAGAAATAAACTTAGTTTGAATAAAGTTTGATTTATACCCATGTGTAGGTTGCCGATTCATTTTATTTTTTCACATAAATTATTAAAAATTGAAAGATTGGAAAAAAAACAATGCTTCGCACTATTAACAAAGTTATTCCACCATGATATCCATACGTTTTACGGCAGTTTCAGATTTGGCTGACTAATTAGATTTATGAAGCGGAAAGGCCATAAGTACGCCATGATTATTTGCTATACTATTTTAAATCTCGCTAATCCATTCATTAAGTTTTTACTATCAGAAACAGCAATCTCCTATTACATTCACATTATTATTTATATTACAATATTATTTACTCCGTTAAACTTGTGTACTTATTTCCAAGACTGAACGTATACATTACTAACAATAAATGTCTTAAATAGTATAAATTATAGATTTATTTTTGACCGATTTTATCAATGTTATTTGTAAATATAAAAATTTTATATAAACAATGGAAAAATGCCAATCCCGGGACCAGTCCCGGGATCCCGGGATTGTCAAATTGTAATCCCGAAATCCCGGGATCAGAATTTTGCCTCGGGATTGGATTCCCTAGTTACAGGCACCACTATCTAAAGGCGTGTAGTCTTATGTAATATTATTACTAGGGAGCGGATTTATATGCAACAAAAAACATGCGTGCGTGCATATAGCACGCACGCATGCACTTAAAATCAATAAAATATGCACTAAACCGAAGAAATATGCAGTTAAAAATTTACATTTTTTGTGGGAAAAACTCGTAAATACCCACTTTACCCAATATTACTGACAATAAATCGAATAACTGCTTAATAATTTTTTAACATAATACGTTAGCAGAACAAAAAAACACAAACCCTGAATATAAAGTTAATCAATTACAATTTTCAAAATAGTTTTTTCACAAGTACAAATAATTGAATAATAAATGCAATGTAAACCAAACATAACTTAAAAAACAAAAACGACACACTTAACTATTCCTAAATACTATTTTCTGTTTTTTTGCCCGAAAAAAAAATAACAATATTTTTTTCAATATTATGCTCTGGCATTAAATTTTTCCGCATAGGTATCTGTCAGTATTTTGTTTATTATGCGGTAAACGACCTCTCAACGTCCACAGAGGTGATTGGGCAAACTTTAAATGAAAGTGCCCGAGTTGAATTGACTTTTTCTGATAAATCCACATCTCGGAGATGGCATTAAAAATGCAAGTGCATCTAAACTATCTACCTTCCTAACTTAGTAATATTTCGATAAAATAATTAAAAAAAACTAAAATTATAAATTCAAAAGCTCTAAAATATGCATTTATTTATGAAATATGCACTAATGTCTCAAATATGCTCTAACGTCTCAAATATGCATTTATATGCACAATAAAATTTTATTTTTGGATTCTGTGTCTTTCAATACAGATTTCTGTGCAACTCTCATAGCTGTGCATATACCCTAACAAAACATGCACTAGCATATAAATCCCGGCCCTAATTATTACCTACTAGAAAAAAATACTAAGTGGCAGTGCTACTTGTAAACATTCTTTTCGGTGCGCGCAATAGTACTATCTAGCTAACTAACTAATAGTATATCGTATGCAAAGCAATATAGGGTTACGTTGTCCAGTGCGTAATGCGCTGGCCTTTCGTCTGAGGGTTCTAGGGTTGATTACCGGATAATATGTATGTAATTTTCTCAAAGCTTTGGGTTTGTTATTGTTTCACTTCTATTCTATTAATATTTAAACTACTACTCCACCACACTATTGTTATTAAGGTCGCATTGCCTGTTGTAATGTTCAATCGAATACATATATTAATATCATATAATATATCACGATATTCACAGTTTTAAAACGCGTCGATTCGATTTGGTACCAATATGGATAAGTGAGTATCTATTTCAATAAAGCCGGTGATTTTCAACGCGAGTTTCATTGGTATTGATTAAGAAGCGTGTTAGTGATATGTATATATGTAACGAACTGCATGAAATGGATGCAACGTGGGTGTTATATTTATGCGACACTTGCATGAAAATTTACGTGCGTCAGAGATAGGCAGCTTGTACGTTTTAGACAGAAGTTATAGAATAAATCAATACAAACATGTATTAAAACATCGTAAGAAAAGGGCGGCCCTAGTTATCCAAAGGAATAAATTGAAATCTCTAAAAAAGTATCTAGAAATTTTGATCATCCATTGTTTACATCAATGACATTAATATGGACGAATCATCTGGGGAAAAAAATGACACTCACTTTTATTGTCGGGTCTGCCGAATGGCATAATCTGTTCTAACGCCATTACAATAAAGGTGATATTGCTATAAATTCCTGATGCTTTTTGTTGGGTCTGCCGAATGGTTCGGTTCGAACGGGTTCGCTCAAAAAAATGAACATTGACATTAGAAACACTGCTCTAACGCCATTACAATAAAGGTGATATTGCTATAAATTCCCGATGCGTGATATCGCATAATGGAAATTGCGTGACGTCTACCTATACATGCGAATGCGCGAACTTACTTGCTAACTACTGTATTGAGTGCGTCGTCCATTAATAATGTCATTGATTTACATACTTAAAAAAAATGGTAACATATTATGTTACACAGTACCCGTCTGCTCATTGTTTACCTTCTCCCGTCAGTCAATCTTCTTACATGCAACTCCAACCAGACAAATCATCCAGTATATTAGCTATGAGCGATAGAGTCAGGTCACATTGTTATTGTTTATTATGAGCCGTGAGCCCCCTACCGGGCGAGCGATAATTGGGTGACAGATTGTCGATGCCCTGAACGGGCGTCGCGACGGGTCGCAGCGCCGATAACGGTAATTGAACGGCGCTCTCGTGGTTCGGTGTTCCCACTTCGCTCGTACGTTTAAATTTACATTTTATCCGGTTATCGGTATTTAAAATGACCGATTTGTAATATTACCGGTTATACATAAAATTAAAGCAGCTGGTAAGATTTGTTTTGAAAAAACAAATCATTCAAACTCTTTTTCGACTATAGTGACATATTATCCACATTTTTCAATGAGTGCTCTAATTCGTTTATACAGTTCTGATGGCAGTTGGTTTCATCATTGTGGATTGAAGTATTAATGTACATGATCATAGAGTAACAACGTCCCATTTATTATGAATACTGTGGTTTTGGCATCCTTGATGATACAATTTGGATTTCAATTGAAGAATGATTTAAATTTTATTTGACTAATTTATTACTACCGGAGTTTCGCACTATGCGGACTCACTGATCTCAAATATAACAAATTAACTCAATGACAGAACGTAAAAACTTTTTAAATTAGTATCTAAGAAAAAAGTATAAAATTTATTTGTTTGGAAATTTTCACCGTTTGTAAATACTTAGGTATAAAGGAGAATTCGCTGCATTCTGTGGCATTGGGTATATGGCCTGAAGATGCCAAATAGCGAAACTCAAGTAGTAAAAATGTGTAAATATTCCCCACTAATGTATCGAAGGCCCCGGACTGAATTCTCTTCCGAGTAAAACACTATTAGGTATACGGTATACTCATGTATAAATTATGTTGATATAGAAGTCTCTACATTGAATAGGCTTGTTTTTATGTTAGTTAATAATTGTATATTGGTAAACTTTACATGCTGGTATTAAACCGATTACATTAACGATCGGTTAACCGGTTGACCAGTATTACACTCCCTATATTTGCTACGTTATTATGATGTTCGTTCTTGTTACCTGCTGTTTGTTTGTATGGCCAATGGGAGTTGTATTTTTCACGTCGCGCCCTCGCAAATGACCACAAAGGCGTGGTCGATCCTTGTCAATGTGGGAAATGAGTTGTTGTTACTTAATTATAGATTGTTTTCTCTCGATTAAGGGCTGTTTGTTTTGAAATGGACTAACTTGACGCCTTTTTTTATGCTGCTAATACGCATGCTTGTTTATAGCTTAGTTAAAATGTTAGCTTAGTTATTATTTTTCTGAAATGTGGGAATTTCTTACGGGTGATTTTTTTTTTTAATAATTATTTACATTCCGTGTATTTGTATATTCACAGTGGCGTGGAGTAGCGGTTGTGATTCGCATAATCATTGAAAATATTTACTAAAAGCGTTATCTAGTAGTTTTTAAATTAAACCCAAATAAACGAAGACAGACAGACATACCTAACATTGATGGATTAGCCTATACATACTTTCAAGTGGCGAAGGGTAGTGGTAGGCTGTTAAGATCCGACATAAATAGTCCACAATAAACTTTGTCAGTCATACGTATTTGTTTTCATTGAACTAAGTCTACAATTTACAGATCGTGTTGGCTATTTTTATAAAAAATAAATTAAACCCTACCCATACCATGGTGGTTTTGGTATATTTTGGGCGATATGACAAAATTGTGCACAATTTTTCAATCATACTTATTTTTGTTTTCGATGGATTAAGAATGCATACATATTACACATATTGTTGGTTATTTTTTATATTCATTATGCCCTGCCTGAACCAAACTATAATATATAAAAAAATATTATTATCCAATCTCTAAAATATAGTTATGTGTGATTTAATTACATAGTGTTGGATATTTTATAGATAGTATTTTTTGACTATTATCTACTATGGCTTGGTTTGGAGGGTTTAATTGAATTTTATAATCTAACTAACACCATCTGTAAATTGTATTATTAGTTCAATAAAAACGAATAGGTATGATTAATAAAGTTTAATGTGCACTATTTATGGCGGATCTTAACAGCCTACCTCCACCCTTCATTAAATCCATCCATTCATGTATATAAAAATAATTATCAATATCTACGTTATTAAAAATGTGTACCTACAATATAAAAGAAATGTAATTAAATGTAGGTATAGTTCAACGGGGTTGGTGCTCAATGTGATAAAATGGCATGCCCATATTATTATGTATTGAAAAAGCCTGCCCGATGAATTGTCTGTGTGGATCGCTACATGTTCAGCGAATCCGAGACGCAACCTGCCCGTCAGCTGTCGGCAGGCGTCAGCCATGCATTTATCCTCGCGTCACAGTGATTCGACGTCGACGAATCGACGTAAATTTTACGTCAGTTTTTTTAATGTTTCAGAATATATACGTTGCAATCTATTGCGAAAAATGTGGACATGTGCGGCTCTGACAAAGCCGCGGTGGCCTGATATCGATCGCCACTTAATAACGCGTTCGTCAAATGCGACGTGTTTTATTGCGTCCCGTCAATCACTTGAGAAGCGCTGGTTTTTTATTGTTCTAGTTTAACAACGTAATATAAAACAATCCACGTAGCCCAGTGTTATAAACGCTTATAAATGAAATTAACTATTTCTTTTATTCAACAAATAATTCACAAGATTTAAGAGTGTACCATTCTAATTATTGAATAATATTAATAACGCGTTCGTCAAATGCGACGTGTTTTATTGCGTCCCGTCAATCACTTGAGAAGCGCTGGTTTTTTATTGTTCTAGTTTAACAACGTAATATAAAACAATCCACGTAGCCCAGTGTTATAAACGCTTATAAATGAAATTAACTATTTCTTTTATTCAACAAATAATTCACAAGATTTAAGAGTGTACCATTCTAATTATTGAATAATATAATTCTTTAAACACTCATGAGAAAATATAGCCGATAAAAAAATATTTTTCGAAAAAAGTAAGACACCCGAGGAGGAATCGAACCTGCGTTTCATGGGTATCATGTCCTGTGCATTACCACTTTACTTTACTTTTTTTACTTTTGATTTCACATTATTACAATATACAAGTTATAATGTTGGAAGAATATGAGTAACCAAAGGTTGTAAAAGTATTCTATATCTATATCTTTATTACTGAGGAAGTTCATCACTGACATTACAGATTTTTTTCCATATCGATGTTGGTCCATCGCGTAGGAGCTCCTTCCTTAGATACCTACAAGCAGTGATATGTGCCCGAGATTTGGTCAAATAATTAATGAACGCGTCTTGTGCAGGTTTATGGGATACACTCATTGCTTCGAAGCTTTTCCAATATGTAAGCATTTGAGCTATATTCTATGGATTGTAATATCTGTGATAGGTACATACATTTGTTTTGTATCTCTAAAAATAATTAAAATCTCTTGTTAAGTTTTTGTTTTGTTTTGATGTTTTAATGCCGTTGACCGTTTGACTAAAATATTACGTACCGTTGTTGCGTGGCCGCGTAAAAGGCTCATTTGACAAAGCGGAGGGATTACTGCGAACATTGGACGCTAACTCCATCGTTATGCGCGCGGGATAATGGTCTTTGCAGGGATAATCGCGTCGATATTAGCGACAGTGGAGAGGCTTCATTGTTTCAAACGTTTACCGGGAAGCCGGTTTATTAATCGTACTCGATGATGAGACGAACTTGTAAATGTACAGGTACATGCATAATGTTAAGACTGGAGGGTGGAGAATCAGATAATCAACAAGAACTTGGAGGTAATTAATTACTTAAAGAAACAGACGATTGCAGCCTTTACAATAAATAATATGAATTAATAATCATGACAATTTTTAAATGCAGCCGTTAAAAAGATAGGAGCTGAGTCTTGTTATCTGCGTGATCTCAGGTAAACGGCAAGTGACGATAATGTAATCATCACCACCCTCTCAATTCGCGGACTATCGCAAGTCTAAAATAGGTAGGTACCTACATGTTTTTTTAATATGGACAAATTAACGCGTTGGTAATGCTACTATTTGGAGTACTTTTATTTTGTGAATCGTTGTGACGATTTCCGACAGTTTTCCTGCGTCGGATAAATTAAAAGTTGGTAAACCGTTTCATTAGGTAAAAAAAGTTTTCGTGAGGAACGAACACATTAATGGTCTTGTATTCGCTTACCCCAAACCCTTCCAACACAAATGGAAAATAGTACTGCATAATGTACGTCGGTATATTTCGCAAACTCATCAAAAGCAGTTAAACAATGTAAAACACAATTGACATTAAATGCATTGTTATGTGGCTGTCATCGGATTCCTGTAACCCAGATCTCTATTAAATATTCATTTTTCACGTACAATCCGTCAGTACTAGGGGATCCTGAGCTATTTTCGATACCTTTGAATCCCGGGATTGATAAACATAATCCCGGGATTTCGGGATTGATTTTTTTATCAATTTTTATGGAAAATATAACAGAAAAAATACTTTTAATACAAAATAACTACATTAGAAATAAACTGAGTTTGAATGAAGTTTGATGTGTAGATTGCCGATTCATTTTATTTTTTCACATAGATTATTAAAAATGAGAAAGATTGAAAAAAAAACAATGCTTCACACCTTTAACAAAGTAATTCCACCATATCATACGTTTTACGGCAGTTTCATATTTGGCTGACTAATTAGATTTATGAAGCGGAAAGGCCATAAGTACGCCATGATTATTTGCTTTACTATTTTAAATCTCGCTGATCTATTCTTAAGTCTTTACTATCAGAAATAGCAATCTCATATTAAATTCACATTATTATTTATATTACAATATTATTTACTCCATTAAACTTGTGTATTTCCAATATTTAACGTATACAATATTAACAATAAATGTCTTAAATAGTATAAATTATACTAGATTTATTTTTGACCGATTTTATCAATGTTATTTGTAAATATAAAAATTTTATATCAACAATGGAAAAAAATCCCAATCCCGGGACCAGTCCCGGGATCCCGGGATTGTCAAATTGTAATCCCGAAATCCCGGGATCAGAATTTTGGCTCGGGATTGGATTCCCTAGTCAGTACCTATATATAATATGAATAACATTGCGAATTAATGTTATTTCATAATAATTTCAACATATCATTTCATAATGCGGGGCCGGTCAATAAAAATAGCGGGTCAGAATCGATTGGACATCACACTCGATTACAAGTTTCCGTCAAAGACACATCGCACCGAACTAACGTTATATTTATTATATTGCATCGATTGTAGCATTGTAGTTATTTGAAACATTAAGTAAAATCTCGCCTCCTCCATCATCACGAACAACTATTACCGTATCTCATCTACAATACCTATCCTCCGCTGAACCATAATACTATAGTTATTTTTTAATTGTGGTGTATTTGAGAATTGGAGACGCTCCTGATCTTAATGAATTAAAACCACGATATAACGTTTTCTTTTGAATGTAATAGTCAAATCTATAGTCCTTAAATATATTGAGATTAAGCTACTGACTGCTACGAAGTTAATATGAAAGGAAATAATTTTGTTGTAATGCAGACTGCGTCTAATATGAATATAATATGTCTCCGTTTTCCGTTCTCGCACGCCCCTGATTTATGTGCAGTACCTACATATTGGATCACAGCATAGTGTTATTTAATTTAATCCCTTTACAGAAGCGCATCCGTTTGTTGCACACATTGTGCACGCTATTGTACTTATGTTTACGATACACGTGCATGTTGCCCTGGTTCATAATCTACTTAATCGAAATGCAGACTCTTAAGTTCTAATCAAATTGAGGTGCATGCAGCCTACTGTCAAGCTGTCGCGGCGTCAAATTTAGTCTGGTTTCGTCATTTTGCAGAATATTTTGAACGATCACCATCTCTGTAAATTCACTGAAGAATGACATTGATGAAGAGTGCCAACTATAATGTATTAGTCATTTGAATCATTATTAATAATTATGTATGCTAATTTCAATTAATTGAAACAGTTTTTACGTGTGCGTACGTTAAAATTACTTGCGACATGACGTATATAGATAATGTTTTGAACAGAACCCAACCTGGAGACCATAGATAATTGACAACATTCTTATAGAAAATACATAGTGCCAACTGCTAAAAACAAAAACGTGATTTTAATATGACAGTCGAAAAGTGTAGGCATGTTGAAGATGATAAAAACGTTCATTGAGTCATGCAGGTGTCGATGCAGTGCAATTCAACGGGAGGTGCCCCCATTGTTGATCTGGTGATTTCGGCAGATTTTGCCAACTGACAGTGTTCGTTTAAAGGTTCAAAATGTGCTACAGGATGGGAGCATCAGTCTGATACCATTTTAAACACCTAGAAAAACGACATTAAACACTTTTTCCCGTAGCGGCAGCTTACTGTGACGTCACGTGATAGTCAGCGACATGCACCATAATATAATTCGCGCTGTATTCTTATTTGGTTTCTTCCTAATGTGATATAATATAATATTGAAATCTTTATAAGCCGAGTGCTGGGCTCTGCATTCCTCGTCGCTAGAATTCCTGCAGTAACTCATGGCGTTGGGATTCCTATCAATGCGGAATCCATTCTTCCCTCTTTCATCCCATACTTACTTACGGCGGGCGCAACAGAGTCGTATATCACAAAACGCGAGATCACTTTAACAAGCGGAAGGGAATCGTAAGAATGCCTCTCGCAGTCTTCGAGCTGAGCGCAATGCAGTCTCTACCGTGTAATGCGGCCTTTTGTATCAGAGATCGGCGATCGCAGATAAAATGTTATACATATCCGTTTATCTCAAACTAGTCGTCCGTAACAATATCAAAAATGATTCGCGATTTTAAAAAGTTTATTGTGTTTTACAGCATTTATTTCTTATCGAGAAGTGAAATCGCTTGTTAGAAATGAAATGATTTGTGCATCACTTGCTTTCATTTTTTCTGTTTCGCAATATCGAATACGTAGTGTGAAAATAAGCCAGAACCAGCATTTGGGTGCCAAATAAACCGAGTTGCTGCAACATCCAGAATATTATGAGACACGCTTTGAGAATTGTAATTAAAATTACCTGCATAGAGCGAGGCTGATTAATTCTGGGAAGGCAGCCCTTGCCTGCAAATATCGGCTAATACCTTCCAAAAAACACATCGTCATCCGGACCCGACTTGTTTCTGGGCTGTCACACCCGTTCTCTCAATACCTGATTTCTTTTTAATTATAAACTATCACACTGTAATCGGCTAATGATGATAATTGTATTATTGTGTTGTGATGTGATAATAATTTAGTGTTTGATAAATTGTTCTGAGAATGGGTTTAGGTATATTTATATGTCAAAACATCTGTCAACATCAACGGTACTCGAAATAAACTAATAACTAATCAAAAGAAAATGAAGAATGTGATATAAAGTCGATTG
Source organism: Rhyacophila brunnea (assembly GCF_057557595.1). Taxonomy (NCBI): domain Eukaryota; kingdom Metazoa; phylum Arthropoda; class Insecta; order Trichoptera; family Rhyacophilidae; genus Rhyacophila; species Rhyacophila brunnea. The sequence goes on along the minus strand of NW_028232904.1, from coordinate 6,615,029 downwards.
GCTTAAGCTTAAATGCATGTCACAATCCGAACTGCAGTAGTATTTTTTGCTATTGTGGGCATGCGTATCTTAATACTAATATTTGGCTTTAAATTATTATCAACATTTATATAAATGCACTTGATAGCACAGGTGTTTAATATGTATTGATTGTTGTATAAAGTGCCATCTGGCCATTAATTTAGATTGTTTATTGGATTGCTATAATACATGAGTATAAACCAATGTACCTACCTTCTTCAATATTAATCTATCGATATGAAAATTCGTTCATTTCATACAATGTCACGACTTATCAGTGGCGAAGGGTAGAGGTAGGCTGTTACGATCCGACATAAATAGTGCACGCTAAGCTTTTTTGACGTATCTGTTGTCATTGAACTAATACTACAGTGTGTAGATTGTGTTTGCTAGTTTTTAAAATTCAATTAAACCCTGCCTAATACAAGCCATAGTGGATAATAGAAATATTCGTTTATCTATAAAATACCCCATTAAACCATACGTAATTTTAGATATTTTTTGGTTCGGTTTAAGCAGGGCTTAATAATTTAAAAATAACTAATCAACACCATCTGTAATACCTAATATGTATTCCCAATTCAACGAAAACAAAATAAGTATGACTAAAAAAGTGCCCACTGTTTTTGTCGGATCACCCATAGGACACATAAACTATTATGGTTTGGTTTAGGCAGGGTTTCCTTAATTGAATTTTGCAAAACTAACCAGCACTATCAAATTGTACTCGTAGTTAAATGAAAACAAATAAGTGTGACTGACAAAGTTTAATGTGCACCATTTATGTCGATTTTTAAGTCTACCTCCACCCATCCCCACTGATGTACTGTATGGTCACTGATCTAATGAAACCGTATATAGATAATATTATGTTGCCACAAAAGCCAATTATTTTACATTTAAATAATTTACGGCGTCTTATTGCGGATTGTTTGTCCGTATTGTTTTAGCTTTGTTTTCTGTAATTACTGTATTAATTCATTTTATGTTAACTCCATGGTTTTCTCTCTTTATTAAATTTGATCAATTAGTAAACTCAGTCAAAGCTCACTTGAGAGCTTGGCGATTGCAGTCTTGGGTATCTGGTCTTGAGACATTCCCAGGCCTAAACAACTGCTGATGCTTCAACTCCAAACGTATTGGGCTCGTGATACGCTCGATTACGACCGAGTGTGGTGCGGGGCGGATTGGTTTGAAGAGTCCATGTTTGTGTTTATTAACCATAATGTCAAATACCTAAACTCTCAGTGATATATTATTCTGGTACATTGTAGGTAAATATCTCTAGATAGGTACACGTAACAAATTTACCTAATGAAATCGATTAATATACACACTGCCCTCTGACTATTGGAACATCAGATAAATATTTCGCCTCTTTCTATGTTTACCATGCAACGCGTAGATCGCTCTTTTAAATTCGCATTGTTACAGCGTACAGGGTGAAGGTGCGGTCTTCCCCTAAGACATTTTCCGTCTGGTTGCGTCTTTAGCTATCGCTAAATATACAAAATCTATCGCAAACATATCGATTTGCAAATCCAGACCGTGATGTGCGAGCAGTCCTTCATAACGGCATGGTTCGGATCCTATGTTGGACGCGGGACTGACAAATCGCCCCGCTTCCACCAGTCACTGGCCTAATCTGCGGCAAATGGTTTGCGATTAGTCTTCCTTCCCGGGAGCATACGAGAGACATTTTATCAACCGCGCGATATTCTTAGGCGGATATAATATATAACCGGGCCATCTTTCTCTCGGACTTTACCCACCAGCCTTATTACCCCGAAAGACATGATTGTAGTTTGTTGGCGACGTAAATACCGTGGTACTTTGTAAACAGCATATTGTTATAATGACCTGTTACCATGTGTCCCGATTGTATTAATTGATTTCTTCATTTGCGTACATTAATATTTAATTGTATTCCGTTTTCCATGTCAATATTGTCGATTTAGCTACATAGTATTATGTTCCTCGTACATAGCTATGATATCCAATCATACAGGCGTCTATTCTTTCGAATGCGATTCAATTACGATGCGCCATCTCACCTCTGACTCGGTAATTTATCGCGCGACACATCCATTCAAACGCCGCTGAGGTAGGGTTACGGTGGTAAGCCAATTGAAAAATGTGCAAGCCGATGGCAATATGTTCCGGGAAATCTGATTGGAAAATGTAAAAAAATATGTAATAAACCATTGTCGAAAATCAAGGCTGTGATTTGTTAATCATCTTACTATCCCTCTTATATTATTATATTTGTGTCGCTAGATTTCAAAATCAGCCAAGTCCATAATAGATGAATAGAATAAAAACAGCTTTTTGTTTTCTCAAATACACAGTCACAAGGGTGAAAGTTTATATTATTTCAAGTATAGAATATTTAAAATGAACAAATTCCACATTTTGATAATGCAGAAATGTTAGAAAGCAGTAGTTTTTTGGCTAGCGATTTCGAAGCGATAGCGAAGGTAGTAGCTTGGGTGATTTTGAAATGGAGCGACACATTTATCGATTATTTGTTTAGATGTCGTGACGTTCTGCCTGATAAATTTAAGACTGCGTCCTCTCGGCCACCATGATAATCAATTATTAATATACTAACTAAGATGTAGTAACTACTTAATACTTTGGACGCGGAAGACGCACACGGCGCGTAATGACCAGGCGGCCGATCGATGTAATTAACGTGCATTTTAAAGGGGGCAATTAAAATCTCATTATCTCTTCAGCAGCGAAAGCGTTAAACTATATAATTTTACATACCTTGAAAACACCCCAGATTATACCCACTAGAAAAAATTACATTTGAAAAAAATACGACGCCTAATGGGATTTGAACCCATATATCCACTGATATCTCGCCAATATACTTTAACCAATTAAGTTACAGGCTTCCTATCTTATTACGATAACTTAAACTAGTAGGTCTTACATGAAATGCCATATCAAATTGTGTTTTTATTGATTATCGGGTCGGAAAGTACCACAATTCTTGGTATCATTTCAACAATTGCAGTTTTATTTTCGTCTACTGCCTAGAAATAGGCCAGGTCTACCCACGTATCCTGCATTCCTGTCATGTACCGTCAAAATAATGCCTTCCACACCAACTTGTTAGTGGAATTAATTACTCAAATATCGCTATAATACGTTAATTTTTAACGTACTGAAGTTGTAATTTTTAATTAATGGAACATTGTATAATGCATTTGTACGCATTACTAATTGAGTGACGTTTCTAAATCCTTATTGCAGGAATATTGAATATGAGCATAAATCGTGCAACATGAATTATTAAAATGAAAATATCAAACAATGCCTGTGTAATTTCCATGTTTAATTTTGCATTGCTGAATGCGTTGATGAGCTGTCGTTTTATTAAATGCGTTCGATTTTAATATATTATTAATTATAGACGGAAAAAGAAATCTGCTGTGATTGCATACTATGTACCATGTTGATATGATATTATGTCGTAATCCTTTGATAGTGACGCACTGATAAGCCAGGCGTTGCTTTACGAAATTATGTTGTGTTTTTTTTTCAACCAGACCGTACTTACGAGATCTTTTATTAGATTAATTAATTGTGCGTAGAATATGTTGGTTAATAATTTGTTGGAAAAATGCAACATTGCAACTTGCATTTTAATAGTCATTTTCCGGCAAATGACTTTCGAATTGAAACCAGATCTAAACCTGCATTATGAAAACAATATTTGAAATCATTTTATTTTAATTTTGTTTTGAAAATCGTGTAGGTATCACAATTATTGCAAGAGTACATGCTTAATGGTATTTCATTAAAAAAAACTGAGTATATCTAATAACTATAATATACTATTGTCCTACAGTATTGTGTACCTACAGTTGTCATAATCTAGAATATAAGATATAATAAAAGGTTTTTTTTCAAAACTTACTAAACATTTATTTATTACACAATTTATGTATACAATTTTTAATAATAAATAAAGATTCGTTTATTTATTATTAAAAATACATAATTTTATAAAACTCTAGAAATAACGTCGCCGTTGAAAGAGACTTTTTCAAATATGTATATTTGTGGTTTTTCAAAATTTTGTATTAGAATAGTTAGATTAATAAGTTAAATAAGAATTATATTATATTACATTTCGTGTTTAAGGGCCCACATGTTCAGCGTATGTCAAAATGGAGCTTTTATGGTATTTTCAGAGCATAACCCTGGATATTCCTTAAACGTTGTAGATAATCTATTTATATAATTTTGAAGCTATATTATCCTTTATATATATTTTAAACCTTTGATGACTGCATAAAGTATTTTTATTACATAAAATAGTATTCTTTTAAACCTCTTGCTCTAATGTTTTAGAATATAGTCATATTTCAGTACCTACATCCAGGTGCAGTGATGTTATGATTTTTTAGATTTATTAATTTTTAAATGCATTTACAAAACCATTAGTAAAATGACATATTTACGATAAAAAAATATATTTTATAATCTTTGTGATCCCAAATTTGACAAGAATTGGGCATTTTATTATTCAAAATATGGGCCCGATTAACACATTTGAAGATAATTCTAAAGATACTAATTATAAGCTATGTCTTTGACCATTCAAATGTGATAAACGTCTTACGAATAATGATTGCTTTAATATAATTTTATAAAGGATAATATGGCTTCAAAATTATATAAATAGATTATCTACAACGTTAACAATAAAAGCTCCATTTTGACCTATGCTGAGCATGTGGGCCGTTAAACAATTAAGACATTTTTCAAAGTATGTATTGGTTGTTTGGTAAAATTTATGAAATGAATATTTAACAATTATACTGAGTTAATATGTAAAATGATTAAATGATTCGTATACCATTTTTGACTTGTTATTTTAATTGTAAATAGTACAACTCTAATAGCCGCAATTTGAAATCATGATAAATTGGTTTCCTCATCTGCAAAACTATGTAAATGTAACGACGCATTGTATGTAATTTTTTGCTCACGTTACGAATATAATAGGCACTTCCTCGGCGTTTTAATAATATTATCCCGTTTTTTTTTATTATTATTGAATACATTTTTACCGTATATTAATTTTGTTAATATTATTCTCGCGGAATCTGTATCGCGGTGAAATGAGTAGTCAATGAACTCGATTAAACTCACGGCCGTGAGAGAGTGCAATAGCACTGCCATTCTTATTCAATTTATTTAACCCTCTTAATTGATCGCTATCAAAAGAAATGCTTTTTATTTCACGCGTTTGTGAATAAATAATGCAACGGAAAAAAGTGCGTCGCACCGTCTTCCTCAGAAGCAATGCTTATTCACCGCTTGATCAGGGTTTCAATTCCAAGTAAAATTTTGAATTGTATTTAAGATCATAGGTTTACACAGAAACGCTACGACTTTAAATATCTTGATTGACGTTTGAACGATTTCACTGAATACGTTTATCTACTTATGAGTTCAGATAATGTTAAAATGTGCGTGAAAACTGAAAGGTTTACTAAGGCTAATAGCGCCTGTACACGTGCACGTAAAAGTGCTGACTGTCTCTCCAATCTCATTCCTCAAGAGGAAGCGAGGCGCGATGTTGTCTTTTTTGGTTCTATTTGACAGGACGTATTAAAAATCTGTTAACGTCAAAATGAGTAGTTAGTTTTTTTACCGGCAGGTTCGCTATTATCGTTCTACTGCGCAGGCGCAGATCTTTCTTGCGCATAAAAATCATAACAATTCGGAAGCTTCCATACTTGTTTGATTCATGCACGCAATCTTGCCAATTGCCGGATAATAAATACATGTTTCCCCATCCATTTTCTTACTGTGCACAGTAAATCTATGCACGTGTAAACGGGATATAATAATATGTATTAGATATTCATCACCAGCTTTAAAGAGTATTCAACAATGTATTTATCGATCGCAGTACTGTCGAACAAGAACTTCTTGTCCAGGTGTTAAAACTGTCAACTAACAATCCCCTCCGGTGCACACTCACTTCCGTTTTCTAATGAGGACCGCCCCCAAATTTATCATTTTCAATTTACGCTCCCGTGGTGTACGGATCTGTCAATTTTCAAAAACATGTCTAAATGATCATGATGTTAGAATTATTATTAGTAAACTTTTGGTTAATTGCGAAGAAAGAAAGGAGTAGTACCTAGAACTAGAGCAATACGCGTTACCGCCATGACAGGTACGTCACTAGAAGTCTTCTACATGGGATTACAGCAACTTCCTGTTATCGCCGATTTCTCGTTGTCGGACAATACCAAGGTGTATACTGTAGATATAACAGTGGATTATTGGTATTGGTAGAAAAATGAGTTAAGAAATAATTACCACAATCTCGGGGTTTTGCCTATGCCAATCCCGAGTTTTGTGGCCTAATAGTTGTCAAGGATCGCGGAATCGTAAACACCAATTTTTAAGGGTTAATAAAACAAAGGGATTTGTGCATTGTGGCCAGTAAGTTTTCTAAAGAATATTATATATTATATAGATCGCTGATGCCATGTCATTGGCGATAAGAATCTTAGAGTACGGTTTATTCGAAGCAGCTTAATTGTATTAACGGTTTTTACGACTCCAAATGATAGTCACTTTTTATTGAGTGTTCCAATTTCTAAACTTCGTAGCATACTTTTTGTTTTAGCTGTTGATTTCACAGACCTTCGTCTAATTTTAATTCAAGTTTTGCTGTCTCACGTAGGTACTCATTTTTTTGTTTTAAATATTGTTCGTATATATTGACGTCTTCGGGTGGTTCTAGCTTTGTTTATTTTTTGTATATTTTCACCATGGAAATTTTGATTGCCAATGGGATCAATAAGAGAAATCATTACCTACTGCATTATCTGCTCCATCGGTGGACATAGAAGCGCAAGTTTTCTATTGTTTTGAGCAGGTTAGACATTTGGTTTTTATCGTAACTGTTTATTTGATCGACGTATATATTTATGACGAGATTGCTCCAGAACCATCCGGTGTGGAGCGCATTCGGGCGCCTGAATAGTAGAATTTTTCAAAAGTTACCTCCAATTTTATTGTGCCTGACACGAAATTGTCTTATCAATACTAATGTATACTTATAATCTGCGACGATTTTCTTTGACACAATAAAAATGACCTGTCATAAAATTTAAAAGGGTCTCCTAACAGTTTATTAAATTATACCAGAATACAATGATGCGTATTTTTCAAAATCAGTGACTTCATGGAAAGTAGGGCGGATCATGCGTTGCTAAGAGACAGCAAATCATGACAGACATTACGATTAGGTATTATATACACGCCTACATTTTTTATACTTAGTAGATTTCGTGGACATAATATTGTTATTTTTTTTCGTAGCGTTTCAAAATCGGTAAGTGCGTCGAGCATCTACGTCACTAAGCGTGCGACTGCTTATTGCATCTTATATGATGATAAATAATAACATAGTGTTTTCGGTCGATATCGCAAGAACCTCTTAAATGGAATCTAGTCTATTAAAGTCCAAAATGTCAAAGTCATTTACCAGTTTATTCCCTTCATCAATTACCGCGTGCTTATGCACATAACAAAGGTATGTTTAGCAAGCAACACTAAGTATGCAATCGTGATCATGTATTTATGACGCGTGAAGTGGCTGTGGTCATCGGCCCTCCACGTCTTCCCCTGGTGCGTTCCCCTTGGCTGGCCGCGCGTGCTTTATGGAGATGAATAATACTACGGTGACTTACTTCACCACCTTGTGTGATGCTCGTCTCGCTCATTACGATAATTGGCCAGTGGCGTATTGTTCCGTGCGTAATGTGGGAGGTGGTTGCCTCCAGGCGTCGCACCCGGAGCGCTCTCGAATCGGACGTTCCTTCAAAATAAAGCACCTAATGTAGATAGATACATTCTCACAAGAAAGTGGAGAAAACCTATTTTTCGTTGTCCACATAGTATAACAATATAATACAATCTTTGTTTTGAGATTTTTCAATTAACTGCCGCCGAGTCGAAACGAGACGGAGTCCATGAATTCGGGAAATGAAGAAGTGACGTAAGGTCGGCGTAGGGACCACATTCAACTGATGTTTGTCTATATTCTATAGCTAGTTTGGGGGGGGGGGGGGGGTGTTCGGCTCTCGTAGTTCAGTGCGTTAGGCGCTGGTTTTTCAATGCGGGGGCTCCAATTTCGATTTCCGATGTGATCAGAATATATTTATGTGATTTTTCGAAAGTCTGTCAGAAGCTGATATTTTGTGTCTTAGATAGTTGTATTTACTACGAACCGGGGAGATGCTTTACAATCGGTTTTATTTTTCTTAATACATTTTAATAATATATGTAGGTACCTACTTCGAGGTGTCATTGACTTATCTTATTAGTTGTAATAATAAATTAATAAACCACAGTTTTCAGTAATTGTCAGTGAGGATTTATTTAAAATACATGGGTGGTATTTGACAGACAGATAATAAGACACAATACTATCATGTTAATTATCGTATCTTGCAATTAAGATTAAGAAATTGATTTAATTATATTCGTGTTCGAAAAATAGTACGTAGGTATGAAGTTGGCCGTATCACAGCTCAAATATTGTATCGGAAACCGATAGCATTAAGATAAAATTCATGTCTAAATAAAACACTTTAAAATACGTAATACAAGCAACGAAATACGGATGGGAAATATAAGAAAATAGGTACCTCAGTAAGTGAATTAAAAATACTATTTTATTATATCGTATATACTCGTATATTGGATCTCATATTTTTCTTAATCTCAATGCTATACTTACGGCTATTTCATTCCTCTTGGTGAACTGTGATACGGCGAAATATAATACCTACGTACAATTTAAATGTTACCGATTATATTGGCCCACAGATGCCTTGATCCGCCACTGACCGTCACACCATCACTCCGATACGGTTCGTTTTCTCCGAGTTACCTCGCGGCGGTGATGCTCTCGTTTCGCAACAGGCCCCTCGTAATTATCATCATCAGCGTCATCATTGTTGTTGTCCGCCCTGACTGATAATCGCCGGCACAGCGACGTAACTAATCGGCGTCATTGTCTTGAGCATCTCTATGACGATGCTATCGAAGTGGTGGGCATTTTGACATCATCACGACTCTGAAGACTGACGACAGGACAGCCTTGGTCTTTGTTATAGTTACAATGATGTTTAGTAAGTTGCTTATGTCATTATTTATCATTACCTGGAAATGCATCGATGATTTTGTATAATGCCATGTAGAGATTGCAATACCGAATGAAAATACCAATACAGGTATTTCGGCATTTGCTATTGAATACAGCTATTAATATCGATAATCGTAAAATAATTGAAAGTATCTACCAATAAATATAATATCATATATAATATAAATCTCTTTCAAATATTAGTTTTTTATAGCACTTGTCATTGCTTGTCACAGAGTGCCACGGAAGTAAACCTGACATCGCGTAACCTGAAAAAATACAGTCCAGTATGTTAATACATTTTTTTCCACTGTCAAATGCCCTATAAATATTAATTATATCGGTATTGTCTGATTTTGAAAACCGGTATTTCGCTATCGAAAAATTCTGGGATACCGGTATTGCAATTCCTAAATTACCAAGCTAATAAGCCGCCTATTCTGTGGTAAATCGATACTCCGAGGGCTGTTTTGTTCCGGCGATAATAAAATTCCGACGCAAACTTCTAATCGCAGTCGTTACGCAACGAGTCGACGTCGGATAAGACTTCATCTTCCACCGGAAATCAAATCAAATGAAATTTTATTCTAATAAACTAATTCTTTTATTCCACGAATAATTCACAAGATTTTGAGAATGTAACATACATAACTTGAAAACACCTCAGATACTAACCTCGACGGTATTTGAACCCGTACAACCATTGGTGTTGCGCCAATCTGTGCATTAACCAATTACGCTACGAGACTCATATCTAATTACAATTTAAACTAGTAGTGGTACATGAAATGCTTATCAAATTGCGTTATTATTGAGTATTGACTATCTAACAAATATTGCCACTTGACAATATCGGCTGCATTATATATATATTTATTATAAAATCCAAATTTAATAAATAAAAAAGTGGAATAATTACTAACAATTTTCGCGTTTTATTATATATATTACGGAATCAGAGAGTGGATAATAATATTATCGTACTTCAAACCCTCAACGTCTATCTGGTTGCACATAAATTCACGAAAAATCGTATCTGGTCTCTTTAGGGCCGTAGTTGGTATGTAAGTTTTTTTTATTGGACACTGTCACGAACGCACTCCTTTTAATTAACTTGGAAATGCATATATTTTCTTAAAGTTATTATTAAAACGTTGAAGAGTTCTTCAAGCGTTTCATACACCCACGGTGACTTGGTTGGTATTGTTTCTGTCTTTCAAGCCGTTGGTCACTGGTTCGAGATACCGTGTTGTTTTTGTACACTTTGTGTTTGATCTATCAGCAAGGACCCAATAATTTGGGTTAATGGTTTATAATATTTTTTTTTTTTTTTATAAAAAAAGTCTTTTGATATAATCTCTACTCTTCAGGGATGGAGACATTGTGTGTCTCCATATAACCCTGGTGCTAAAATTGTAATTTACCCCTTTATTACCTGTAAACTTGAGGTAACTTCCAAATGTATAGAAAATTAATATAGGTTTCTTGGTTATTGGTGGATAGTATCATGCTATATTCATTACGATTTCTACCCGGAGCAGAATATAAACACGGTAATTTGTATATAAAAAACGTTGTAAATATACAGTGTTTATTGTGTTTAAGTTGGTTTGGAGCAAGGTCAACTTATATGTTTCCATTGAATCTGCAGCTTTCAATTCTATTATTATTGCAGAAAATTAAACAGTTTGTTACTTACTAAGATGCGTTCTGTGTAGATCAATGTGTGATAAAGCTAATATTTTCCACGAATTATCCTCACTTATTTGTGAAATTTAGTAAAAGCTTTACATATTTCAATACGGGCAAAAGTGTTGAGCGAAGGAGTTGTTTTAATGAATAATTCACATAAAGCTATTTCAAAATAGAATTTACAGCGTATTATAGTGCTGAATCAGATGATTGATAGTGGCGACGTTCCACATATAGGTACTTGCATAGTCGTATAAATATAATTTCCGTACAGGTTAGCGTACGGAGCTTAAGTAAAATACCTAGTTATTAGGGCAAATTGTTCCTGTAGCAGTATTAATTTTAGCGTACGGAGTTTAAGTAAAATACCTAGTTATTAGGGCAAATTGTTAATTTATACAATATACATATATAAATATAATTTCCGTACAGGTTAGCGTACGGAGTTTAAGTAAAATACCTAGTTATTAAGGCAAATTGTTCCTGTAGCAGTATTAATTTTAGCGTACGGAGTTTAAGTAAAATACCTAGTTATTAGGGCAAATTGTTAATTTATAAAATATACCCGAGTGAAAAAAAATGTATGTTTTGCACACACTTGTTTTCATAACAAATAAAACTTATCCAATATTCATGGGTAATTTTATAACCCAACGCAAATAAAAATTTGTGTCGAAATGTCGAAGAAATAAAAGCGGCAATCATCTGATTTTTTAAAGCTTTAACTATTGATAAGCTGTTTTGTTTTTGATTCGCCTCATAAAAAGATCGTTTAAACAGACGATATTGCAGATGCTTGGACTATTTCGGTTACTTACAATTAAAATATTACTCCGCGAAACGTCTGTCTCTGGCCGTGTGTCACAATCATCAGTCATTTTAAACGCAAAATTATGACAAAAAACGACTAGAGGTCGACAGCAGCGATTCTTCTAAATTTGGTCAATGTATGAGATGGATCATGTGAATCCAAAATTGTGAAGTTGTCCTACCTGAAAGTAAACTAGTCAGTTTAACTGACACTTAAAAGAGCATTCGAATTTTATTCAGACGTCAACATTTCAATTTGCAATCTGACGCGACAAACTTTGCCCAACGGTAGGTTAAATCACGTCGTATATTACCAGCCACCTACCTCTTTCCAAATCTTGCAGCTGTGGTATGAACCCACAACCTACCGAATGATGTCGGACTTAACTAACAATCCATGTCGGCCGAATGATTGACAATGACCTGAATCTTCCTTGCTTATGAAGCAGTCGAAAGAACTGTAAAATATTAAATAACATTATAATTAGTATAATTCAAGTTTTATACTATTCCATTTGAGTTTTTTTTTTTTTTTTTTTTTTTTTTTTTTTAATGTACACTGATATTATTGTGACACTGGAGTCAGTTTACATGAGTCGATGATATTACTTGTATATTAAACAAAATATCCACTTACAATTATTCTTTTGTATTTTCAGATACAATCCATGGCAATATCTAAAATAGTGTTGTATATATATATATATAATTATATTGTGTATAGCATCTATTCACATTACTACCACAAACGCAACGGTTCTAATAGTATAAAAAAGAGTTAAGCCTTACACTATTCAAATTTTCGTGAACCCTTTAACTTGTAGATGGTAATAATAAAATTATTTCCCTATCAACTACTGTGGTACGACTTCCTATAATATTATGGGCCGGGCTGAAACAGTAAAGGGCCGGTATCAGGGCCGCGATCGCCTTCGGACGTTTTACTTCGCTTCTTAATTAACTGCCGGGTCTATCGAGCGAGGGCCCCGCGATGTCTGACCGACGAGCAGATATGTCGGCCTGATATCGTTCCCTGTGTGTATTTTGCTCGGCTCCCTTTATTGTTATAGATTATATGTTTTAAAGTAGTCACGGAGCGGAGTAACCACTGCGCTGTTGAGGTTGAGAGGATGGCTGTTCTGTAGAGTGATTGCGTAATCTTTGGATCGCGGAAGTGAAATATTACAAATAGGGATGGATTGCACGAGAAGTTGTGCTATTATTATCTCTCGATAGGTTACGTCAAATGGGGTTATTTCAAGGCCTAAACTAAAACGAACCATAAGTGCGAGTGAGTAAGCATTCGGCACGCTTATATTTCTGCACTATGCGTTAAAGTAAGATAGAATTTCAACCGCTGAATTAAATACTTTTTAGAAACGTCGCCTGTATATAATATGGATTTGACTGATTACATTCATTTAAAAACTGCGAGCACGTGTTGTTGAAATTTATTGTTTTTGTGTTACATATAAAGTTAGTGGTAATTTTGTCTAACATTTGGTTAACTTATTCTTCTTCTTCGATGGCTCTACAGCTCAAGTCGAGCCCTGGCCTCCTCCACCGCCGTCCTCCAGCCGGAACGGTCCTCCGCACGTCTTTTCCAGTTCATGATTTTTAGCTTTGCTTCATTTGGTTAACTATGTTGTGTTAAAATTAGGTAGCTTTACTGTAAAGCAATACGATGGTATATCGTTTCATAGTCAAGTTTATAATAATAAAATCGAGGTTTTACTGTGCGTTATACGCAAGAAACACGGTTAAATTTTGTCGAACAATATCAATAGTAAAAAAATAGTTAACGAATCTAGATCTCTTCATTTTGTATAAATGCATCCGACAGGCGGACTCTACTCTGTTAATCTACGCTTGAGCCTTAATATGTCTATGTAAAAGTAGACAGGTTACATAATATATTATAGCCTCCAGAATGAAGAAATGGACCTATTCAATTTGATCTTTTCAAATCGATGAGATAAACAACGGTTGGGTTTAGACTGATGCAGCTTACCGCACCCTTCGACGCTGCTGTATGACCATGTTACTACTCGTGATAAATTGTTGCAAGTGCATTTTTTGTGCAGAAGAATCAAAATTAAATTGGTTTAATGAATGAATTCAAGGTTCATCAATATTGGTGCAGTAGTTCTTTAGTTATAATAGATCAGACAGACAAAAACAAATATATAGTGTGCTTTAGTATAATATCCAGGGAACACGGAATTAATAGGAACTGGAATACCTAACGGGTGTGGAGTAACTGGCAACCGACCTCGAGTGGAAGAATATGGGATAAACTTAAACACGTGTCAAGAATACGTCATTATTAGCTAGTCCTTCGTTCTGACAACTGCTTTCGGTTTATGCACCGACGATCATTCAATATTGGTTGTATTTGAAGATTTCAACTCACATTGCACGTGCACGTCTATAATGTGTTTTTCATTTTCGTAGGACAGTCACATATTCAAAACCTTGCTTCAAAATTTAGTCTATTGGGGTATATTGCCTATCTAAATTCTATGTAGGTACCTATATCGGTTCTGTGATCATATCAAATGAAAATATTTCAAAATCACCTTAACTGCCACAATGTTTTTATAAGGATAGCTCACACTCACCAATCATGTGTATCTACTGTCGTTGTTTGAATATATTGTTCCATTATTGTTATTCCTAGTATCTATACAGAATCAATAATAATAAATTGAAGGACTTGCATCGTAGTGATGGTATCAGTACGACGGCGATACCACGCTGCGATTTTTATTAATCGCCTGATTGGCGACAGCTCGCGCGACAATGAGACTCTGACTTAATTAAACCTTTTATCAGATAGCGGGAACCGGCTGCCGCTAATGCAGGCCAGATGCGCGCCACTCCATCCTCAGTCAAGTGCCGTACTATCTGTGCTATCTGTATTGGCGTATTGGCCACAGTATCTGATATTAGTTGAGGATTTGCTCAGCGGAAAATCGTTCAAGTGTTTTGGGCAAAGCTTACTTATCGCGAGACAAAAAATATAAATAGTCGTATTATGCTTTGCACTTTTGCTTAATAAATAATTCCGCAACATATGAATATCACACGGCAAATCCTCGTTAACACCTTTGTAAAACGTGGACTGTAGAAGCCTTCAGTTTGATAGGGGGGGGGGGGTCATTTTATTATTTAATATAGCGCTAATGAAATAATTATAAATTCAACCATTCTTTTGTATTGTACTTATTTACAAGTATTACAACTACCAATTAATCTTCCTCTTCGGCTGGTCTGGTCTTCATTCTCAGTTAATCCTAATTTCTCCCCACTTCACACGATTCTCCTATTAACTGTTACTTAAAAATTCTAGCAGCTGTCTCGCTCTTAAAATATTTATTTTGTCTTTTTATACAGTCCTCACCTCACAGCATTGACATATTGACAATGAATATTACAACGCAAACTTGTGGTACCTACACACATTTGGCATACATTACTTTGTCAGCGAAATGCGTGATGAATGGTAAGTGAAATCCGAATCTCCTGAAAAGATTTATAGTGCAACAACTTAACCTTGAAATTGCGCAGATTGCGATTTCTTCTATTGCGCAGAAATTGCATAGGGTACATTTAATCATTGTTACCGTTATTATACCCGACTGTGCTCCTACAATAACCCATTGCATCGTTTTCTCTCAAAACTATCGAACTTCACGTTTATATGGTAGGTATATTTATAATATCATTATTTACCTTACTATTTAAGAAGCGTGAGGTTTTTCTAATTTAGATGGAGTCGCTATTCGTTTTGCCAACAAAATTCATGTTATATTTAATATAATTAATATATAAATTGTGACTCTCCACCGAAAACACCGAATCTCTTGATCAAGTTTTATTTACTTGCTTCTTTGTGCCTTGTGTTAGATACAAAAAAATTTAATAGATGACTGATTTAATCAATCACTTTTAGCGTATCGGACTGTTTAAAATGCACTGTATTTATCTACAGTTGTTAATTGTTATTTAACAATAGACTTGCGTAAGTATCACGTCGACCGAATTCACCGAAAACTAGATTTTTTCTCTAAACCCGACGATAACAATATAATTGAAAGAAAATCGCGCAAATCGATTTGTTTACGCTCCACAGCGATTGATTAGTGTTACAACAGCTTTATTTACTCGGCCAGCAGCAAGTGGGCAATATAATAATAATTGACTTTTCTCTTTTGCATAAGCGCGCAATAATTTTAAGTCAATGTTTGTTTGGCTTTCACCTGTTTTTAGTCGAGTTTCGAGTCGATTGAACACAAGCTCTGAAGAATGCGGCCGAACAAACAAAACTTTAGTATTATCGGTGGCGTACTGTATCACTTTACGCCTACACGTTGTGTGTAAGAAATTAAATGCATTACGCAAACCTGGTTTGAAACGTAACTAGAGTTGTTTTTACCTAGGTTGTTCCGATTCTTATCGAAATTCACGGTTTTGTTCGATAGAGATTTTCTCGTAGCAATCCTGCTACATACACAAAATTTTCCTACTGCGTTTATTGAGTATTACCAATACTTGGTTTAAACGTAATTTGCTACAGTAATCACATTTTTCCCCCATTTTCACATATAGACAAATTTAGTCTATTTGCATAATATTTTGAACCATTACCATCTCTGTAAATTCACTGAAGAATGACACTGATGAAGAGTGCCTACTATAATGTATTAGTAATTTGAATTGATATTAATTATTCATCCTAATTTCATTTAATTTCAACAGTTTCTACGTGTTCGTACTTGTTTGCACTTGCGACATGACATACATAGATAATATTTTGAACAGAACCCAACCTGGAGACCATAGATAATTGACAACATTCTTATAGAAAATACATAGTGCCAACCGATAGTGACAGTCGAAAAGTGTAGGCATGTTGAAGATGATAAAAACTTTCATTGAGTCATGCAGGTGTCGATGCAGTGCAGTTCAACGTGAGGTGACCTCATTGTTGTTTTAGTGATTTCGGCAGATTTTTCCAACTGAAAATATTCGTTTAAACTTTCAACATGTGCTACGGGATGGGAGCATCAGTCTGATAACACTTTAAACACTAAAAACAACGACATTACATACTTTTTTCCCGTAACGGCAGCCAGTGACAGTATGCGACATGCATCATGACATGCACTTCAATTTGGTTCGCGCTGGTGACCGTCACCGAGATGGTGTTTAAAACGATTACTATTTCATATATTTAAAAATAAATTTAAAATAGTAAAATTTCATTCTGATTAACCGGGGAATAATATATTACATAATACACGCAGGTAGACAGAATATCTATGCCTCTCGCATATCCCATTTTCCTGGTGCTATCGCTTACCTCTCGCCCCAGTCGCACGCGGTCCGCTAAACGCTAGCCCTCTAAATATTTGATTTGGGTTCTCTAATTACTTTTTTGATCGCAGTTATACGGCGCGGCCTATAACTCACGCCCGCCAAAACAAATAAATATATCCCCTGCGAAGGCGCCCAGATAGACTCACCCCTCACCTTTATACAGCCCGCCGTAGGACGCACGAACGCGATGGGCATACACGGGACTTTCTCCCGGTGCTGTAGATCCACGGGTAGGCTTACACAATCTTACTGCATCGTCATCAATCCTATCCTCTTTCTGATATGATTTAAAGTACGTGTGCATTAATAAGAAAATCATCAATGTAAGAGCGAACGGTTTGTTTTCCCAGCGAACAATGTTGTGTCGACGCTGTGTGCGTCAGAATCAGAGCATTAGGTTACGTGTGTGTTTGCGAATTCTAATTGAATCACGTCCACAAAGTCGACGAAGTGTCAATTTGTAAATATAATTTAGACAGATGAAAAATTGTGTACAGTGCGTGTAACCACTTTGTCGGAACTTATAAATTAACCCTTTTACCTTTTTTAATTTACTACAATTGACAATGTTTGGTTATAGCGGATGAAGCTGGTTCTGATTATTATTAAATTGTGTGGGCTAAGTTCTACATATTGAGTTTTATTTTAATGACAACAATAGTTTTCCAGAGTATTAGTCTAGTATCGACAGATAACTAGTCTTACGACAACATATTTACCATTTTACAATCCGAGGGGCATGGCAGCCAACCTCTAGCAATCTCGCATTTAAAAGCCATGTATTTATCACTTTTAAATGTATGTTTTACACCTACTTCGAGATTTAATATCAATCCGAACGCAAAGATACCTGTACGATTGCAATCTGATCGTGTGCCATTTTGCTGCCAAATGAAAATGACATGGGCAAATAAAGTGCGTACAGCGCGTGTAACCACCGTGCAGGACATTTGAATTTACCTCGCGGAATCACGAATCTGGGAAAATAAATGCTAGTCTAGACAAACAACTCTATTCTTAGGACAACAAAGTTACTATGCAATCCGAGTTTCCTGGCAGTCAACCCCTAGCGCAATCCCCCGTTGTAAAGCTAGTTATTAACGACTTGTAAATTGCTATTATACTGCGCGATTGTTTTCTTGCCCCGCGGAATTAGGATTCTTATGCGGGGCTTTATTTACGGCCGTGGCGAGGTTAAAAGCGGATCGTTGCGAACGGAAACCGCCTAAACTACCCACTGTCAGGTTTAATATTACGCTGTAAAGAGGAGATTGATCGCGTTTCGCTGTATTTTTACGCCATCTTGATTTCGTGCATTTCTTTTTAAACTGTGACTGTGGCACTAAAATTATACGGTTGCCATGGAAAGATGTATTGTAATTTGTATAGTGGTGTGCATAATCAGTCACTCGAACGTAGGATTTACAACTTAGCACGTTTCAATTTTCTCTACAAATATTGGATAGATGATGTATATCAAGTTTTTACTGGAATTAAATTAATAGAAAAAAGTTCCTCGATCCCAGACCGTAATTGCACGTATTACATTTCGCCATAACACAGTTTACCGTGAGCTGTCTTACCGTAATATAGTATACATGTAAAAAAAACAACGCGTTATTTCTGAAGCAGATCGGACATTTATGTTCCAATTTTATCTTAATTTAAGTAGAACACTGACACTCTCAAGCACCTACCAGAATCTTATATAATCGGTTAGATTATGTATTCATCATCATCGTAAGCCGGGGTCGACTAAGGCCATCCTCCCACGGCGCAACTGAAATCTGATGGAACTGGTTTGTGAAGGAACTCATAAACTGACCAATGTGATGCTTCGCACACGGCGCTACTGAAACCCAGTTGAAATAATAATCACATAACCTCAAACTATCAAACTGGACTGTCAGCTGTGTTGTACAAAAACTGACAATACGCGCGCTGCAGCGTTTACAATTATGTTATTTTAATTTTCCGATTAATATTTACTTTTCACGTCTCTGGTTGTTTTGGTTTTTACGATATGACGCTAGCGGCTTTACGAAGTGCTACCAATTTTGGTAATAAAATATGATTTTTCACCGAAATCTAATGATGTTGGTATCTACTACTGTTTTACGGTGACTGGAAACTTCAGAGACCCGCGCGACTAGCATGTCGCATCTCTTCGCGACCGTTTTGAAGCTGAGAGATTCCAGTCTCGCCGTCAGCGAGCCGCCATTGAAATACATTAGCTAGATACTGGCTGGAATTTTAGTTTCAGTTTCGACGGACATAAGTTGCGCCGTGGGAGGATGGCCTTACTGCTAGAAGTAAACCTTTCCATAACTCCTTTGACTCGTCTCGATCCCTAATTCTTCTTCTCGATCCTTGCTCGATCTTGCTCGTTTAATGACCTCAGGTACCAATGTATGTGTGCCTTTATTTCTCCAGTGGTTGTCCACTTGCCGAGCAACACTATCGTTGTACACGTTGCGTTATTTGGATTTTTCTTATGAGGTCCATGCTTAACATGCTTACGTGAGCACTGCTTGCACACATTGGTTGAATGCTTTAGACATAGTGAAATGTTACTTTTGAAGATGATATACAGGCACTCCGTGCTAGTTTGGTTCTACGAGGAAACTCGTCATACAGACTTACTTCCCATCCGTCAATGCCCGAGATATATTATAACTTAACTTTATTTGCAAGCTCCTTTATCCTGAATTTGAGATGGTTTGGATATTTCGGTACTGTGATGGCAAACGGTTATAACCGCTGTTTTAACTAACACAATTTTACAGAAGAGTACAAAGTTTTGAAATCAGTCTGACAAGAGTTACTTTATAAGATATTTTGAAGTGGAATTAGCATTCCAACACAAACGTCAAATCATTTCTTTTAAAAAGATGATTTTTTATCTTGCATTTTAATCAGATATATCTTTTTGCCACATCATTTTTTGATTCGGGATTCTGGCCTTCGGGATTTCGACCCAAACCCCATTTTTTACCACATAAAAAAATATACAATTTGGAACATACGAGGGTGGGTCAATAAGTCCTTAGAAAAGCCGACAAGTGGCGCGACTAGTACTGTAAGCGGTTTGTTTTCATGCAGCGGCACTACCGATTCAGTATGCTGCGAAGTTTCAATCAGATTGGTCGGGTTGTTGTGTGTTTTTCGTACATTTAAAAAAAAATGCTTGTGGAAAATGGAAAAATGGAAAATGGAGAAAATTGAGTTTAGAGCTGTTATTAAACATTTTAATATAAAAGGGTTAACAGCAAAGGAAATAAAAAATGAGTTGGATTTAGTTCACGGCATATCTGCTCCTTCACTTGCAACTATTTATAACTGGTTAAATGAATTTAAACGTGGTCGTAAATCAACAAAGGATGAACCACGCTCAGGACGTCCTGTAGAGGTGACTACACCAGAAATGATCAATAAAATCCACGATATGGTGTTAAGTGACCGAAGATTAAAGTTGAGTGAGATAATTGAGGTTACAGGGATCTCAAAAGGTAGCGTCATTTCTATTTTACATGACAAATTGGGCATGAAAAATATTTCTGCAAGATGGGTGCCGCGTTTGCTCACAGTCGACAATAAACGCAATAGGGTGGTGGCCTCTAAAGCCCTGTTGTCGCTCATGCAACGCAATCCGGATGAATTTTTTCGTCGCTTTGTGACTGTAGATGAAACATGGATACACCACTATACTCCCGAGACGAAAGAACAGTCAAAGCAGTGGATTGCGAAGACAAACCATGTCCAAAGAAGGCGAAAACCGTAAAATGAGCTGGTAAGGTTATGGCTACTGTATTTTGGGATGCACGTGAAATTATTTTCGTTGACTATTTGGAAAAAGGAAAAACAATAACAGGGGATTATTATGCATCTTTATTGGACCAGCTAAAAAACGAAATTGAAGAAAAACGGCCTCATTTAAACAGGAAAAAAATCCTCTTTCATCAGGACAATGCCCGTGTTCACACATGTTTACGATTAATGGCTAAAATTGAAGAATTGAAGTTCGAATTGGTCGACCACCCACCGTATTCGCCAGATTTAGCCCCCAGTGACTTTTTCCTTTTCCCAAACTTAAAAAAATGGCTAAGTGGACAAGGTTTTTTTGCAAATGAAGAAGTCATCGATCGGACAAATGCTTATTTTGAGGACCTTCCGAAAACTTATTTTTCTGACGGTTTAAAAAAAATTGAGAAACGTCTAACCAAGTGTATTGAGCTCCAAGGAGATTATGTTGAGAAATAAAAAAAAAATACAAAAATAAAAACTGTTTTAATGCTTTTTTCTAAGGAATTATTGACCCACCCTCGTATTATGGAAGAAAACTCAAAAGTGAAAACCGTATATAACCGTCTGCCATCACAGTACCGATTTATTCAATGTCGTCTGCATTTCGTAGGCGATTAAGGTTAGTGGCGATTTTTCTGTTCTCTCAGTCAAATTGTCTGAATAGATCTTCCAGAGTAGCGGTGAATAGATTAGCCGAGCTCGTGTCTTATTTGCATAATAGTATCGTTAAATAATATTTTGGTCGCAATTGATTATCCGGATGCCGTGATACAAAATGTGCCCGGGTAAAAATCGCCTAGAATTATTTGAACCTACAGTAAGTAAGTACTTATACTATACTATAAATGGCTGAGTAATGAAAGGCTCTTGACCAGAAGACATTCATTACAAATTAATGTAATGAGTTAATTGAAGGGTCATCGTGTGGGCGAGAATGTATATTTTGTACTTTGCCTCACTCGCGACAGCGTGTTTAATTACATTTAATTACAAGGCCTGATGAGAGCTGATAATGGTAGTTATTGAATTCATTTACTAATTAATAATGCTTTAAGGATCGGCATATCGATGACCTTTGTGATAGTGTAATTACTGAGTATTAATAACTAGGTACAGTTAGTTGAACTGTAAATCTTTCCTTTTCCATTAGTGGTTATTTGTAAATGGATGGATATCTTTAAAAAGCCTCACTGACATGAAGAGATACATACTTAAAAACCTTGAACTGAGTAGGATTCGACCATTGACCACAGTGTAATTATGTCGTAAGAGAGTTTCAGAGATAACAAATATTAAACTCTCATTAAATATAAGTACTATATTATTTCGAGTAAATTTAAAAAATGCAATGGCAGGGATGGTTTATGTTATGAAATATGTGTATGAATACTATATTTTAAACGAATAATTCACAATATTTAAGAATTTTAATGTTCTTTATCGAACGCACATAATTTGGAAACACCTCAGAGACACCTTTTGAAAGAATACGACGCCAGACGGGATTCGAACGCGTTTACAGTTTACTTATTGCTCGAGCTCAGTTCCCGAAAAAATACAGACATACACTCGTAGATATGTCTTAACCAAACGGAGTTGGGTGCCGATAATAGGTATCCTACTTAGTTTTTTCCTACACGAGAAACTGCTGGAATGCAGAAAAGCAGGTGCATTCTTGGAATTTCACAACGATTTTTATTAATGTATGGATCTTCAATAAGGTCGGCCACCATCAGGTGCAGTCAATGGAGCTTACCTGCACTAATTACTGAGGTTCTTAGCTACGTAATGTGACATTGTCTTCTGGTATATTTACGTTTATTTTCCTTTGGATAGCAAGTTGGGGAACGTTGTACTTTTTGTTCTTTCAGTGTGGCCGAGCTACTGTAGTTTTCTGGGTTTGATACTACGCAGAATGGTCTCAGTGCTTTCCCATTCGTTTGAGAACGTCAAATTTTGTCATTATGATTCGAATATGTTTTGAGTATACGACTATGATAAATACATCGACATATTGAATGCCGTAAACTCTTTATATTTCATTAATGTATGTTTTTTTCTCGTGTATATTGAACTGCAATACGACCACCCCATTGGATGTTCTTCGATAAAGCATAAATCGGCCGTTCTGTTCCATTAGGCAAATTAACTCGTTTGTAAATATACGAAAGAAGACCGGGCAGATATTTATACCTACATTACGATATACCCGATTGGGCCAATTATGATAATTCCCACAGGCCGTTTTGCTTTCCTTTTATGTCTACATGGGAAGTGAAGTTGCCTGTTTGCCGTCTATCGATTTGGCAGTGCTTTGCTTAATGCCTTTGGACGTCTTCTACCGCCTCTCTTCGTCTTTGTTTTGTGCAAGTAGTTGCGCCCGCATTGTCGTGTAAACATACATTACTAGTATGAAAAGTTTACCTGCTAGATAGATCTGCCTATTGACCTGAATTTGATGAAGCTTTATTGACTCGGAAAGATCGAGCTTTTAGCTCCATGGCACATTCAAACTCGTCTCAACTGCACCACGTTGAATTAGTAGATGTAATTTTTTGTCATTCAAAACACACATACCGCTTTGATGCGACATTGTTAATGCTATACCTCAGCTGAGGCATGGTCTAAAAAGATCGTGACTAGGCGATGCGCGGAATGCGGGTCGTGGGTGCAAATAACGGAAGCCGAACGAAATATAATTTGTCATAAAAGTTCCACATGCGTCCTTTTTATGTTATGTTTATTATTATATTCGTAATAATAATAGTATATTCATTGACATGTTTTCTTTTTTAAGTACATACGTAAAGTTTTTTAGTCATCTTTACACGATTTTTTTTTTCATCCGACGCCATGACAAAACGAATCGACGTGCAGACGCCTCGACTATCGCTCTCCGAATGTCAACGCGGCCGTAATTTCGTTCTACATACAGTTGAAAATCGCCGTAAAAAAGCCGTTTCACTTATGCACGCTCTTAATATAATAAAAAAATCTGCCTGTCGCATGTAATGTCGCTGTGGGCCGCTGCTAGAATCGCATAATGCGTCGGCGCATGAGCAAAGGCTGCTTTTCGTAGTCACTTTCCCGTCATTGTGGGCGGATAGGAGTTGCAACATTGCTTAATCTTACTTCCTGTTCGGCACACTGTCATTGTTTTCATACAATTTGTCAATATCTGATCCATCCTAACACATAATCTTTGTTATCCGGAATTTTATTGTGTCGCATATGCCAAAATGGCATAGATTTGAGATTAATAGTATAATTAGATTACTTAATGGAGATCTGCTGCATTACGTTGCGATTACGGAATTATTGCATTACTATAATTAAAATGTTACTCGTACATATTACCTTCGTAGAACTCATTGTAATATAATTGTAATAAAACTCTACTTGTTTGTCTCAATAACGTTTCTCTTTTTCATTCCAGGTAAGAATTTATTCTCTGACATACCCTTTACGAAACTGATCTATATTATGATCTGGGACTTCCATACCACGACTGGGGTAAGCATAACTCTCTGATCTCATTTGAAATATACAATTTTACACCTGTCATTATTCTTCGTTCATATTAAACACGGAATATTTTCGATACGACTGCGGTCATAAGCTTACGGAGTAGATTTTCTCATACTAATAATATTATTCACTGAAGCTACTTTTTTCTATTAATCATCAGTAAATACAATATATCAGCTGGAGTCGATCTACTGCTACATGGAGGCCTCCCTTAGCTCCTTACAATATTCTGGGACCCTAGCTCTTCGCTGTCACGTACATCCACCTAACATTATGTATTCAACAAGTTTTATGGCGTCCCTCTGTGGTCGTTTAGTGCCCTTTGGTATCACTATTGTATGAAGGCATTCGTCCAGCCCATTGCCATTGCATCCTATCGTATGCCTCCTTATACATTGGTTTAATTTGTGGTCTTTTCGCGTTATGCCCAACATGTTTATTCTCATATACATTTTTTTTAATTTTTCTTATATTAATGTTCCATATATATGAACACCTTACATTGGTGCATATAATATTCATTCCACTGTACTGCCCGTCTGGCATGCGCAGCTTTGGTACTGGCATTAATATACTTTACGATATGCATGACTTAATCGTATAATTTCTGAGTAGTGATGGAAAGAGTTTCAAGTACATTTTAATTTTTTTCAAAAATACCACTTGGTATCAGATATAAGTTTTATGGTATTTAATCAATTTTGCGTGCATTTAATTCTTGTATGATTATAAAAAAATAGTATGTACCTACCTTTCTTTTGTTCTAATAAAAGTGTTGCAATTATAGCTTAATACATTTTATCCTTTTAAAAATAAAATTTGTATTACGTTTTGTCATTAAATCGAGTACGTTAACGTAACTTGAAAAACCTTACTTATTATGAATCATTCGTATGAAGGACGCGATGGACTAAATATGTATCTAAATTATTAATAATCCAGTGTGGGGATATATACCAGTGTGACCATATCAATTCTATTTGATGGGAATATCATAAAGGTCAATAATCATCGCAAAATTGCAAGCTATATAGGTGGGATTAATAAATTATTCGCTCACTTTCAACATGTAGTCAGTCTATCAAACAATTAAAAACGATCAAATAAGTTACTAATAAAATCGCCCTTTTACTTCAGTTATAATGACGTATCGAATTTTACTTAGTCCGATATAAAATGCACACTTATATTAGGTAACCAAAAGAGCCCTTTACGACCTACATAAAGTATCTTAATAAAAATGCGAGGAAATACGACTGTTAGTGTTATTGCCGGTGGAAATTAATTCTACCAATTCGTTTAGTGTTATTGCCGTGCTGGGGCCGCCCTCCGCCATGCCCGCGGATCCACACCCTGGACGCACGAGTTATTACCTACATGCCGCGGTTTTTTACCGCACCTCTGACCTACTCCGACTTTTTTATGCGGCGTGCGGTATTCTATCCATTGTTTTTAGGGAAATTGAAGAATACTTGCTTAACCCTGCCAAGCGTTTCCTTCACCACTTTAGATTCACTATTTTCATCTCCTGACGCCTCTGGTTCGGCAGCTTTGGGTTTCGGGAATTCTCGAGAACTTTTCGAGATTATTCATCCCGAATCTCGAGAATTTAAATTTTTAACATTTCGGGAAATCCCGGGTCATGAGAATCTTTTCTAGGGATTCGGGATTTCTTTATTATCAAAATATTAATTGAAAAAACGATTTTCTATACGACAAAAGTGGACAGAAAACACAAAACGTTGGAAAGACTGATCGTCTTTGAGCTCAAAATGAGCGCAATTTTTGCAACATCGGAGAATTTTGTGTCTCAAAAGCGTACGCGATTGTCAGACGCAGCTTTTGACAGTCTGTATTTTTTGAAATTCTATTTTAATAAGTAATATTTTGAATTATTTTTGTTTTCCTACTTCTATTTTGTTTGTCTTACATAAATAAAAAAAAAATCATATTTATTTGGAATTTGTCAGTTTTTACACTGATTTTAGTATTTTTACAGGTTTTTTTTAAATTTCCCGATATCTCGAGAATTTTCTACAAGTCTTTTCTGGAAATCCCGAATCTCGAGAATTGAAAATTTCATCATTTCGGGAAATCCCGAATCTCGAGATTGAGATTTTCTCGGGAAATACCCAACTCTAGGTACACGGGTGCAGAGAACTATTTCCCAAAACTTTTCTTTATCCTTGACGGGTGGAAATAATGGGGTAAATCAAATCATTGTCCAGTAGCTATTCAAAAAAAATTTCCTCGTAGAAAATAAATATCAATGGCCTATGCCCTATGGGACTGCCCGCTGATGGGATCCGACCGAGCGGAGCTGTTCGCCAGAGTCCATCCACACACAGGCCCAATTGGCCACGCTGACTTGATGTCAGCCAAGGCCAATATGGAGGACGAAATAATTCCGATACCTCCTTAGATTCATCATTTTGGACTCCTGACTCCTTTGTTTCAGTACAGTGTATGGAGGACACTGCGTGTATTTATAAATGAAGGCAGAGCAAGCAAGTCAAGATTCTATATATCTTCAATAGATATTTACTTAACTTAACTATTTCTTTAAGCATCAAGGTGCATGGTGTTGCCACATCAGTCCCATGCTGCTTCGTTTCGGTGGCACTAAAATCGTTTCATTCTGACACATTTATAGCTTCATGACTAGCGGCCGTGCATAAATCGCGGCAGCTAAATCATGGCTGTTGGAGATGGGGTAACTCAAATCATGGTCCGACCGAGTTTTTTTTCTTTCAACTAACGGGGATGTTCGTCGGTAGTGCAGTGATCGATCTGTCATTTGAACTTTTACAATTAAATACCATTAATATAACTATCTTAATTGAAGCTTTTTCAGAAGTTCGCAAGTTGTAACGGTGTTATTAGGTACTAAGTAATTTATTCAATTGATTTTTACTCAGTAACTATTTTTTTTGTCAGTCCATTTGAGGCGTTTTAAAACTTTATGGTGAGTCAGTAATTTTAGCGTAGGTTTTTTACGTGTTACGTGTATTCATTATAATTGTTCTATCTTCGAAATACGATTTAATAGTTTTTTATTTCATTTTCAGTTATATATTAATTATAAGGTGTATCTATATGAAGAAAAAAAATCACATATTATATGACAATGTTATTAAGCCATCATGCATTTTATGTCGTATTGAACAGTAAATGGGTAATAAAACAATTAGTTAATGTCTTGTACTGTAATGATATTACAGTAATATCGTTACGAAACCTCTACATAACGCGATGTTGATATATTTATACGTTAAATATCTAAGCTAATGTTGCCTTAACTCTTACAACGTTGTTAATATAATAAAACATTAATATTCACAAATTATTTATCATTATTATGTTACCTGTAAGTATACAAAAAAGAACATTAACAGGCAATGTAGACGCGCCCGTTTTAGGCGAGCTTTTTCTCTGTAACGAAACGAAAGTTTGCATTGACAAATGGATAGTGGGCTGGTTTTTCGGGCAAAGTTAGCCGCTCCCTCGGCGGACATGCGATGTGGCGTGTCGCTGTCAATGAATACCTCTCGACTGTCCGTCGCGGTGACCAGCGCGAACGTCGGACGCGCCCTGCGGTTTTTTTTTTATTTTTGTTTTGAAATATTACGTACTAATCCTTTACAGCTGGATGGCTATCTGATGGTGGCGAAGAGTGCCCGTTGTGGACAGGCAGCGATGGGTAAATGAGATGAATGCACCCTTGGATAGTCGATAGCACCACCGATTATTAGTCACATATGTACATAATATTATACAATATTGATATATGAGCGTGAGAAATAAATAAATGGATGAATGATTGTCCAAATCATAGATGGCACCCGAAAACATTTAGATAAAAAATTAAACGTAAAAATGAAATATGTAAGGAAATGAAACAATACAGTTATTACGTGTGAAACGAAATGTGGCTTTATACTCAATTTTAAACATTTTTGTTATCGTCAATTACTGTTGTTTCCTAATGACAATATATTTAATAAACTATTTTTTTATTCAACGAATAAGACACAAGATTTGAGAATGTAACATTCTACATATTGAACATAGGTACATAATGTTTCATGAAATGCTTATCGAATTGCCGTATAATACTAGCATACTGGCGCGAATTCAGCAGATACAGGTTCAAGTCCCGTCGGGTGTCGTATTTTTTTTTTCTGCAGAATGTTTCTAGATGTTTTCAAATTATGTATGTTCGACAATACATTTATTACAATCATAAATGGCGATTATAAAAAAATATTTTTCTTCAAAAAGAAAAAGAAAATTACACCAGAAAACCAAACCGAAAAAATAAAGTGATATAACTAGTTACAATGAAACTGGCAAGGTATCAACCAACGCAACGGCTTCCTGTTTGGGCTGATGTATGGTTGAAACCACACCAGCGAAGGTAGGTATGCATATAATACATGTTGCGTGATGTACTTCGTAGTCTGAAACTCATCAAACTCGCAAAATGGGGACTCTTAGCCCCTCATTATCATATTGTCTGGTATGCCCACACCGGATTCGGTTGAAATACGCTTTTTTTGCGTTGAACCTTCAACCCAAGAAGCTCGTCCAGTGGATCCTCAATATTATAGTCACTTAGCCAGGCACATAGGCTTGCGCCATGAAGTAACAGAGATGCTTTCTTAAGTTTAAATGAACTATTTTTTTTATTATCTGTTTGCCGTATAGTTTTGGTTTATTTTGATTTTTACTTTGTATCATTTTACTAATATACATAATTCCTCTATAAATCCTCTTTACGAAAATATTTCAGTCGTCAATTTTAGATGTTTTATAAGTATTGCGTAAAACACGTAACCTTCTTTTGTATCAGAATACAGACAATTAATTTTCTCCTTGCTCTCTTCCCCCCCACCTTCGTGTTTATTGTGACGTTTGAAATTTTCGCTAGCATCGTTTTGTTTGTTATAAAGCGGACCATTGCGTGACTCGGACTGTTGCGAGCGTTCATTTTTATTCTTGTCGTGGTGTCATCTGAGGGTGCGTCCTGCTACTTCGACCGCCCCCGACCACCCCGCTGTCAGTCGCTTCAATCATTTTTGTGACCGCCGCAGTTTTGCTTTGATGGCCTTTTTCATTGGGCTTCTGTGAAAAGTAATATTACCACTCCTCGGGAAATAGGACGTACAAGAACTGACGTGGTCGTTTACCCCTTTTAATTAATTATACGATTAATTCTAATTTATTCGTAATTGTCATAATTATGTTCAATAAAAAAGAAGATTCAAACTCTATTCTATCCATTTTATTTAGTATAAAATACCTTATTTACAACCCATTATAATATAGAGACAGCGTTTAAATAGGTGCAGTGATATTTTTAGAATGAATGAATGTGAGTGTTTTCTTTTTATCACTTTCCTGTCTTATTGATATCATTTGAATTTAAAAAAAATATATACTTAAAACGTAACTGAGACGTGTCTCATTATTCATACCAAATGCTATTTCCTGCCAGATAATAAATAGCACGATGATCAGAAATACTAAAAGAAAATAAAAATGCATAGATGTGATGGTTTCCGGCTGGGGTGCTATTGCGATTATTTGTCTGATCATAGATAATATATATATTTTAATAATATGTTTTGGTTTTGCCAAATGCTTGAATTAAAAGTATATTAAGTATGTAAAAATATCAAATACTGTATACATAAAAAAATATATATATATATTTAAATGCATGTAATATTAAAACAAAGATTATTTAAGAATAATATTATCCATATTGTGATCAGTTGCTTTCTTGTGAAGAATACATTATGTGTGCAAGAAAATAAATAAATAAATACCTATATGAAAAAGCAGTTGCTTGATCTAATAATTAAACCATCTCCAAATTATAAAATTTAAAAAAAATGGTTGCTGTCTTGGTTTTTCACGGGCTTCCGGTTGAAAATATCAAGCTTAACATCGAATTAATATTCCACACCATAAAATATATGTCTAGATTGAAAATCAATCCAATCAGAGGTAGGTAGGCAATTATTGACAATTGAATATCGACTAACATCTTGGTATTTTATGAGTATTCCAATTGGAAAATGTCTTATTTTACCTAATACATCTCACAACTGCTAATCGGACGGCAACTATAGATAATTGATTCAATATCTTAAAAATGACTTACAATAGGTAATAGGTACCTATTTCTATTCATTCATGAAAAATTTCATGCTTTTAGTGCACATTTATTTAGCTATACCGCAGGACTACAGGCAATCTTCGTCAAATACTATTCATTCACGCTTTTTATATAATATATCGATGATTAAATAATCAAACTTATGGTAGAGTATACGCTTCATAACTTTGCAGTCCGGCTCTAGGATGAAAATGATGTAATATACTCTAAAAATGCTTTTTTTTTAAAAATATATATTATCTATTTATTTATTGCTACATATTAATACAAGCGAATATCATTTGATCTAATTTTATGCGAGGTAATCAGGCAAAGGGGCGGCGTATCAGTGTACTAAAAAGTGCAAAAAAGTGCCAAGTTATAAAACCTATACAACAACTGCTTCGATCTGATAGATCAACGGTATAATTTCGCTTCAGTAGGTATAAATTCGATAAAAGCCCTATAGCATCCGGGGTCGCCCTGTATAAGTTATAGGTTAATTAATATCACAGACAAAAGAGTCCATCGGGGGTGATTTCATGGGAAATATTAGGCATTTTCATTACTTTCAATGTAAATATGTCTATAGATTGATGTGGGGCTCCTTTATTCGGCTAATTAATAAAATTCCATTGAATTTCATAACAGCCGTATAGTTTATTACTATTACCTACCCTTTAATGGGCCGACTATCGATGTTATGTCGGTCGGTACCTAATCATTATGATGACTGTTTATTGGTTACAATATTTTGTTGTGCTTTGAACAAAATCCATTAGATTTTATAGATCTACGACATGATTTCGTAGGATGTAGGTATGTGTTTACTCTAACTAAGGGGTGGATATGGCCGATGAAGAAGAATACAGAATTAATTATCTGTTTATGGTTGATTTAATCGGCTACATGTAAGTTGTACGTAAAATATTTCACCGTGGCACAGTTCGCCGTAAGCTTTCTTATTGGAAAGACATGACCTATACTATACGGTCTCCAATTTTATTAGATTCAATATGAACATTAGCTCAATTTTCATAGCTGATTTAGGCAAAATTCATGAATTTAAAAATGAAAACCTAACATAATCTAAAAAATAACCATCGGCTATTTTCAAAATTTATTTGCTGCTGGCTTCCTTTCCTGTAAAGTGTAAACCGACAAGAACCGTGTTTTATTTAGACATGCATTTTATGTCAGTACTATACGAACGAAACAGGTTGGACAGTGTTTAATATACGGCCATATATTTCCGATACAACATTTCACGCTGTGATACGGCGAACTGCATTCGTGCAAGTTTCCGAGATAATCACAAGGAAGCTCATCATTGAACACGATCCGGTCAGATCCGAACTAAGTATATATTTTAGGCGGTTGAAATTTGTATTATTTACTATCTAGTATCTACAAATAGATAGATATGTCTTCTTTTTTTTGGACCATGTCCGATCTTAAATGATCATATGGTCCTCCACAGAGTAGAGGTTTGTATTAACAGATTTTGTTTTTTACGAGAAATGGATGTCAGCCACTTGTTCAACCTATTAGTTCCATACTCTTACTCATACACAAATTGAAAAACAATATACGTACTTGTCAGACCCAGGATTCGAACCTAGGGACCCAAGGCGTTATAGTCCAATGCTAAAGCCGCGTGGCCACCGTGGGTGTTTGAAATTTTATAGTTTTATCCGTTTTTGTTGGTAACAATCGATTTTATTTGTATGGCGGCTTAATATTGTTTGTCCGAGATAATAAATACAATGCGGACGATGCGCCAAAGCACAACTCTCGTCTCACCGACCCGCGGTTAGTAGACAAGTATAGAGTGGGCTGGCGTGGTCGTTCGCTGCCCCCCTCGCTGGGTGCGGCGGCCGCCCCCCGGCGCAGGAAGTGACGTCACGCGGCTGGTTTGATTGCTTCAGGTGTGGCGCTCCCCGGACGCCCAAACCTTTTAACATATTGATGTTTGAGCGGAACACACCGGCCGCACCCGACAGGCTGGCTTTTAGCGTGTCTGGACGCCGGGCATCATATCTTACTGCGATGTCAATCAGTTAACCGTCGTGGCGCCTTGTCATGGTGATGGAACTGCCGCAGTAGATATTGCTTTACGGGAGCAATTGCAATCAGTGTAGTGCACAAATTCTTGCTCTTTGGCCTATATATACTCGATTGCAGTAATTGCAACACGACCCGCTAGATTATTAATTATAACTTCATAGTCATAGCAAGTGCGTATAGTTTTTTTGTCTATTTTAATGTTCATTTGATCAGTAACTGAACTTTAAAATTGTGTAGGTCGTTAGAATACATGACTATTTTAATAACCGCCTGATGAGGTATTGCTAGACGCCGTTCGAGCCGAAACCCTAAATAATAGTAATTCTTTTTAATATGTGTATTACACATACAAAGGGACTGCCACACCGCTTTCTTTAATAAATTTCTACTGGTTAATAACATACTATCTATCTCTATACTGATCTATCTATTTTTTTATGTAATACTGTTTTATATTTCTTTGTTTCTAAATGTCATGTTGTGAACGTCTTAAACTTATAATTTGTAATGTCCACAATATATTAAAAAATAAATGAATTGAAATTGAAATTAGTGATACACAATACGGTGGTAAATGTCTAGATGTTGATAAACGACCATCAATTAATCCTTTCTATGCCGCAATTAGTTAATTGATAGTAATTAACATAAGAATTGGTGTAATTAGGGCGTCCAAAGACGCTTTCGGCACTTAACCGGTTAAAATGTTTTCATCCAAAGAGTCCATGTTTCAAAAGTCGATAGAAAATCTGTACGTTTACTTAAATAAAAACAAATTACTCTATTAGGTTTTTGAGTTTTTGTCGTGTGTCATTCTCCTCCTTTCATCAACTCAAGAGAGAAGAAGACACAGTGTCAACCAGGGAACTCAGAAGTAATGGTAAACTGTAATACTTAACGGGTAAGGAGAAGCAGGCAGCCGATCTCGAGTAAGGAAGAATACGGGATAAATTTAAACAGGTATTAAGAATACGTCATACGTCGAATACTGACAACTGCTCTCGGTTTATGAATTGACGCTCATTTAATATTGGTGTGTTACACACACTATTGCGCGTCTATAATGCGTGGTGCATTTTCGTAGGACACTCACACATTCAAAGTCCTGCGTCAAACTTTACTGTATTGGCATATAGCCTATCGGAATTCTATTTATTATCTGTTTTGTGTGACAACTTAAAAGCATGTAACCGTGAAAATATCAGATAATAAAAAAACAATTTAGTGAATTTCAAAAGGGTTTTTCCCGACACGCGTTTGGTATAACCCTGCAGGCCGGGATCTGGTTACTAGTAACTACCTAGTTTTGACTACCCACGGTATTTCTAATCATTGAATGAATAGCCATACCATCAACTTAATTCTAACACAGCTCCTCCATCCATTATAAGGGTCGATTATTAATTTCCGTTGTGTTATCTTCCA
The DNA here is from genome assembly GCF_057557595.1 of Rhyacophila brunnea. Lineage (NCBI taxonomy): Eukaryota > Metazoa > Arthropoda > Insecta > Trichoptera > Rhyacophilidae > Rhyacophila > Rhyacophila brunnea. Next base: position 6,580,941 of record NW_028232904.1, on the reverse strand, counting down.
TACGATTATTTTTCACCATCGCGGGCAATTTTTACGTGAAATATTAAACTGAGATCGCGTAAAACGATAGGAAGCTATTTAGCGAGTGAATTTTTAACCCCTTTATGGCTACAAATTACGCTGAAAGCCTACCTGATGCTATTCTGCTGATAAATGGAATGATTTATTATTTACATTTTTAATAAAATTTCATCATATCATCGGCAACAAAGTGGGCTTCGTTGGTATTGAGATACCCTATAGATATAGAACCTTCAATTCCAAGGTTGCGGGATTAATATTAATTTGTTCAATTCCGGGATTGTTGACATAAATTTTTCATTTCTGGGACTAGTCGCAAGCAAGTGATTTTTCGCAGTGAATTTTTTTAGGCGCCACCTACGGAGAGTAAATCTGAATTGTGTCAAACAAAAACTGTCACAATTTCATTCCTTCATTACTCGAATAACTACTAATAACTTGACCAATATGGAGTAAACTGGCACAGTTTATAAACTCATACTGATTAAGTATAATTCATCATCGATTAAGTTACAAAATTCCGGAGGCTATACCGATGAGGCGGGCTGAATACCTGTATGGCCGAAATTGATATGGCTGGACTGTGCCACGGGAGATTTAAAAATGTCGAAAAAAAGAAGTGTCGGTGCTCGATCGTCCAGGGTAGAGGCAGTTTTTCTAAGTGATGAAATAGTAAGGATTGAAACATGACGTGGAGTGCGGGTAGTGGGCGCGTGCATAGATCCAATTGTTTCATTGATTAAAATTATTTTCGATATTAGAATGTGAATCAATGGAAACTGAATAAAATATATATTTCCATCGAACATAATTTGTGATCGTGCTCATATGTGCTTATAAATATACACATACAAGGATATATTATTCTTATATACCTACTCCACGGATCTGCTGAATAGATAATAATATAGAGTGTAGGCAAGTACTTATTTAATGAAATTATCTTCTGTGTGTTTACTGTTAATACTTTACAAAGTCAATGTTTTGTGAAGGAATTTTGAATGTAAGAAAATAATAAACTTTATAGCTTAGGTTATCGTCGTAACACAGATTGAATCCAGAATACTAAACACACTCGCTGGATACTTCGCACCCGGCCTGTTTTTAATGTGTTACGCTTGTAAAAACATTACGTAGGTAACACTTTGGGAAAGACACCATCAGGAGTAGATTTGGTTTGGGTCAGAAAAGGTTTACGATGATTATGTACCGCGAGTATTTAAATACGTAGGATGTTCATTAATTTATCTACCTTTGCTATGAACGGGAATAATGATTCCGTTGAAACGTGGATGTGATTTTACAGCATATTGATGCATGCATAGTGTTAGCACGGTATGGTTCTGAAATTAAAAATGACAGCATATAAAGAGAGTCCCTCGTGTAAGGCTTCTAAAAAAATTCCAATACTTAACTGGGGCAAAATACATATTCTCAGTCAATGCTTTTTAGGGCGACCTTCAACACGTCCAAAGCCGTGCTCAGGTTCAACCACTGAACATATGCGGTGGAGTGAATAGTCCACGTCTAACGTGTGATACCGCTTCCCGTCGTTTCTGACCACTGTTAGTGCCTCGTTTACTACCCTATTCCCTATTTGACCCGTGTACGTATCGAATGCCAAGAGAAATTGTTTTTAGCGGCGAACTCGCGACTTTGTTGTTTGAACCACTGGTGGACATGCCATCTAGCAGTCTCTATGACATGTCGCACTGACCAGTTGTTACTTGTGCGCCAATACAAAAGCTCGCATCGAGTGTAGGTACTGTCGCACTATCGTTAGATAATAACAAGGCGAGCAGCCATCCGTGGGCGTAAGTTTCAGTCTTATTATAGTTCTGACCTCACTCCATTTTTCAAAAAAAAATATGTAATATTGATTAAGGTAGATAGATTAATGAACGCTCTTCGTATATTGTTGTATTTTCATCATCACAAAATAAACTCTGTATAGTTTCAAATTAAAATTCAAACTCACGATGCCTATGAGTGTTGTGCTATATCGCGAATCGTCAGTGTATCAATTCCATGTACTCTCAAAGCCCCTAAATCCTGGCCTTTATTGATATTTCGCTCCGATAGTTTCCGCGGATTTATTCGCCCTCGCTTACCCTTAATTCGGTTGTAATGCTTTTACTGCCAGTGGATGCCAACTAAAGCTCCAAGTACACTTGTAGTAAACCATTTCTTCTTATATATCTTATATATTATATACACAATGAAGCATGGCGTGAGCACAGATCTTCTGCACAGTCCCAATAGTAAACACACTATTTTTGAAGTCGATTACTGATGAACAAAACAAATGAAAATATCGTATCTGTTATTTGCATTACGCAATTAAAAATTAGTTACTTATAAATTATTATTGTGGTGGTTAGGAAATAATGGGGAATATTTTGCAAAGATGAAAAGAATTATGTATTAGTACGGCTTAAAAAACAATCCTGGCCATTTGTATAATATCATTAATGATTAATATTGGCAATAATATCTACCTACTCTGAAATATACAAAATATGTTCATTGGCAGTTGTAAAAAAATGATGATGGGATTAGGTACCAATTTTAAAAGGAAATGGATGAATGCTGTTAGCAATTTTTTTCTGTTATTTTACAGGTTTTTTTATTGAAATATAGTTGGTGTTGAAACTCTGATTCAATCTCCAATATCCATTAAGGCATTAGCTATTCACATTCATGAACGATTATATGATTCTAATGGATTTAGTTTTGTACTATTAAATGGAATAGTACAAAACTTAAATCCATTAGAATTTAAATTCAAATTCCATCAAGTACCTTCGATCGATACTATTAAGATTATATGATTAATCTGAGATATTTCAATTTAGACAATGCAAGTCAACCAACATCCTTATTTAATTAAATTATGTATTATTATCGAGTGCTTAAAGTCAGACAACGTTATCTACAAAAAAGCGTTTTTTTTTTGTTGAGATAACGTTATATTTTACATTTATGGCTACATGATAGTCAAATAACGTTATGTCAATCTTTTCTAATTGCTTATTAAATCGTCAGTAAAGTTTAACGCTAACTACATAAGTTACCCTTGTTTTCATATTTTTTAAAAACTATCCCTATAAATTTTAACATCATCATAAGCAAAATAAATGTACAATACACAATAAATTATAAAATATTAACATTAGGTTTTAAATAAACATTTCCCTTGTTGAGTTACAAGAATGTAAAATAACGATTTTTGGCTCTCCTGTAAAGTTGCACTTTTGTAGATAGTGTTGTTTGACACTAAGCCCTCGAAAATTTATAACCATACATTTTCAAATCTTGTGTTGAAATGATGCAGTCTTTTAAGTTTTGGGTGTATATACGGATTCTTAAATATCGGCGCAAAGAGTTGGAGTATTTTGAAGACGTGATCCCCGGTCTAAAATACCATCTCCTGCAACTTATTATACATGGGAAAATCCTTGAATGAGAGTTCCAGGCAAAAGACGAACATCATAATTGAGGAATCTAAGGGTCGTTGTACATTAGCAAGTATATTATAATGCTGCGGGTAAGCAGCTAATCTCAGCGCGCAAAATACAAACACTGTGGTTAATCAGTTCTTACGCAATAGCCGGAGCAGCGGGATAACCGCTCGCTTTCGCCTCCCGAGGCGTTTTGACCGCCTCCATTGACAGATAATACAGGCGAATTACAATATGTAGTTCTGTTTGATGGCGAATGAACCTCGGCGTTTTAACTGCTCGCATGAATTAAGGCCTTGATTTTATTAGGCAGCTGTCAATAAGGTAGAGATCGCTTTGATGAATGCCCAAAGGAAATATCACCCATTTGATTGTAGCAGATCATATTTATTTTTGAGGTTGTCTACAGCTGTACCGCAATATTGTTCGGAATGGGCTTTCGCGGTCTGGCTTGCGTTGCCTTTTTACTTATTATTTGAACAGGCAAAGTTGAATATTGGCTCCGGCAGATTGAAGCGTTCTACGATCAAACAAATAAAATCGCTCGCCGATCGGGCGGATTCGATGTTAACGTAAATTTAATGCTTGTTGGTTTTTAATTATTTTCGTGATTGCACTCTAGATGTTCTATTTTAGACTCATTACAAGTCCACAAAGCGTTACTGATTTATTAAAAAAAACGGAATTATTTCTAATATCGGTGCGATGAACTGTGCCCATTATAAATAGATTTTTTTTTCGGTTTTTACGGTAATGTGATTTGGTAATCAATTCAAATTTAATCAGTATTGAGAGATACAATTTAGCGTAGACTTTCTTTATCAAACTAAATAAAATAAAATCATTATTACCAATGATCCAGTTCGCTCACTTATACGTCAGGAAAACGGACGATGTAATATTTCATCACTAATTTATCTACATTATACCCACGATGGCCGAGCGGCCTGCGCGCCGGATTATAATGTCGTGGGTTCCAGGTTCGAATACTGAATCTTGTAAATTCAGATTGTTTTACGATTTGTATTTGGAGTCAAGGTATAGACCTTATAGATTGAGGAAGTGACTAACATCCATTTTCTCGTGAAAAATATCTGTTAATAGAAACCTTTACTCTGTCTCGCCTCGATACGTCGCGAGTGCACGTGGACTGTTCAATGAGGTCACCTGTACCGCGACCGCGCGCGAGAAGTGATATGCGGCTATCACATGTGGACGGCCCAATGAGTTGTACTCGGAATGCGCGCGAGTTTTTACTCGCGAGTCAAATCGCGTCTTCTGGATAAGGCCGTCGAGGTGAGAAATATACAATCCGAGAACGCCAGACGATTTCCCCGTCTCGTCCGATTCTAAAAATGTTGAGAACACTGCCGCTAAAATAATGTTGTCACAATTTCGCTATGCAGGTTAAAGTTAACGCCTGCTTCAAGCTGCGCTTAATTTGTATGAGATTACATTATGGAGTGAAAGGGTTCCTCAGGTCTTTACTAATTTAGTAATCTGGTTTTATGGGGGTGGGAATCTGTCTGTATCGCGGGCCGCGAGTGAGTAACCTTTAATAATCCGCTTTATCGCGCAATCTGCCGTAAAACGTCATTTACTTTGTTCGCTGTCGTCTCCGCCTCAACCGATGTGTTCCTCCTTTATCTTTTACCTACGCCACCGCCGGAGGAATGGGGTTATTGAAACACTTTCAGTGTGCGGCCACGGCCATAATAATGCGTATATTTATCGCTACGACTGAAATGTTAGTGGTTATTATTGAATTTTATCGTTTGTATTTTTATATTTTTTATAATTATTACTGGAATCCTATAATCAACAAAATCTGACAGCCACAGAGAGGATGATTTAGCCAAGTATATTTTACATCAATCATTCTGTAGCAATCATACCACTTAGCATTACATGGGTGACACACTTTAATATGTAAGTTTTATTGTCAAAACAAACCAATGGAGCGAAAACGATTGTCACCATGTCCTTAATAATAATTAGATCAGTAGTGTCTATTATGATGTGGAATTGTGACAATATCTCTAGTAATATAATATGGACACTCTATAAATCCGCGACGCTGTACTATTGTCACGAGTTCGTCACTCGACGCACCACTTTCACATTCAGTACGATCACTCGACATAGCCAACCGTCATTCCACTCGATTCCCGTCTCTCTGTTCATTTTCGTAGGTACTCGCGATTATAACTTCATGCTCTCATTTTTATTATTGTAACGATAAATAAACTCTCCCCCTCACAACATCCAAGGAACAACGACTTTATCTCCTCCACCTCATCTACCACCAAAATTCTATAAATTGAAGGATTGCAATGGATCTGGCCCGCGCCCCTCGACTGCCACCAAGACCCGCTGTAGTCAGGTTATGACACAACATTGTACAATTCTCTGGTAGTGATGGTTAATACTCATACTCAGCATGGAATATAGTGAGCTGTTTTTGGAAAATGATAATTGTTTTATATTGTAATTGACGGTACGAAATATACAATCGAAAATGTTTATTTATTGCGAACAAGTTACTGCATTGCATTCGAAGATAATCGATAACTAGCACTAACATCGTAATTCGCAATGTAGTGCCGTGGCCTGAATATAGTAGACCTCTGACTGCCAGGTATCGACTCGCATTCGGCGTTGGTGACGAACGAAATCAGATATATTATGTCTATAATATGTTTTAATTCTCGGATTTCGGTTGGACTAGGTAAGTAAAATGCCTGTTACAATAATATTATTTTTGAATCTACAACTAAATTTAATAAGCTATTTCTAGTTATAATATCACTCGAAGTTGGTTCCAGCGTCATGGATATAATAATCTCCCTGCTGTTACTGTGGTTTTAAATTGATACTGATCCGGTACTTCTAGGGTTGAAATTTTCGTATGCGAAATGCTTGCCAACCCTTCATAATGTGATGCATCATTTTCGCAGTAATTAATACGGCGCTAGTCGCTTCCCGCACAGGGCCTACTGCGAGCGACTGCCGTCTAATATCGTCGTCCATCCGTCTTGCTGCAAAAGCTCTTAGCGGACGCCTAATAACCCGGACTATGGCTTTATGTCGAACTATTCCTGAGCTTTCGCGAACACCTTTCGAGTTTTATGTGCATTCTTAATCAATTTTCATTGTTTTCTCCGGCACACGTCGTCGCACATTCAAGTAGTTCAGTCTGGTTAGTGGTTAAAGAATAAAGGACGACGGATATCATATTAGATATAGAATATATTTAGAGGTATACAAGACACGGTGACGATAATACAAAATGTTTAAAAAAAAATACTTGCATGTCGTCGGTCTTCTTTTCGCGATAGTGGAACTTAAGCTTTTAACATTCTTAAAAAACGTATTTATTTGTCAATGATACCTACTCTCGATCTATACTAGAAGATTTAATAAAAAATGGGTGTCATAGATTTATTTTTCGAGATTATGAAACTTATTACGCACGTCGTCGTTTGCGCGTGTAGGGGTGTTACAAATATTTTGATCAGTAATCATTCTGATCCACGTTACACCTGTCGTTTGTTTGTGGCAGCATTAAAAGAGAAAAATTATGTGTGCTTCATACGTTGCCACTACCTCACCAGTAATTTTTATGTGATTTACTTTTAATTCAAATTAAATTGTTGATTAATAAAATGACTTTCCACTAAGCATTATTGACACTGTTAATTGAATCTGCGTTTCGATTAAAAGATTATTTTTTTAAGCAATCGTAAATAATACCGTTGAATACGTTTTCTACTACGTAAATGTCAGTTCAATTTATAATGATAACAATATAAATCGAGTCATCTTGAGTCAAACGCGAGAATTCTCAATTTATTAACGTTGTCAATTGACGGTGTGATTGATGGAATTTGCAGTACTTCTTGGATACCTACCAAATGATACATAGGTGATTATAAGTTCAACTGTCGTTTATTTAGATTATTTAGAACATTATCGACACAAAAATACATTAATATTCCGAAGATTCAGACATATGTAGCTTTATCAGATGCATATGGAATAATACAATTATTGTCTCAGACCAATTAGACCGATTTTGGCAATATTTTATGGTTTTCAAAAAGGCATAGAGCTAAAAATGCTCAAACTCTCTTCAATTTGTAGAATAGTACCTAATGATTTATTATTATGGCAGTTGTTGAGTAATAACTTACCTGTTAATGGAGAATATATTGTGCTGACGACACCTTTAAATTCGCGATGTGAAACGCAACTACGCATCGGAAAACAGATTATTCTATAAACCTTTTATGCCCTGATTACACGTTTTACTCTCTCCTATTAGTGCCATAATTCACCTCTACGATAGCCCGATAGCCACTCCTCTGATAGGCCACGAATAATAATAATATGTTGGCACGAAACGAGGCTGGCACACCTTCCCCATGCCGATCCCTGTTTTCGCGTTTTTCATTACTTCGCGACTCATTTTCTGTAGGTGTTTTCACGGTAATGAAAATTTATTACCTTAATGGAAAATCACTTTCGATTGTATTACATTTGGATTCTGAGAAAAAGTGTCATGATTCATAAATATGCAATGTTCGCCTAAGCTAATTAATATAATAATGATACTATTCTAATTAACAACCAATTACGATTGATCGCAAGATCTAATATACCCATATATTTTGGGACATGGGTCTATGAGAAATATAGTGCAACTATGTAAACTCGAATACACGCAGATGCATCGTTTTCTCCGCGCTGCACCAAATAGGAGTTATGTGGAATGTTTAGCGAGGAGTCCTTTCTCAAAATGAGACTGCATGGTTTTTCTGTCGCGACAATCTAGACGAAAATAAGATTTTTTTCACGAAGATTGCATCGTTCAAGATGTATGTAGCTGTATAGACAAGAAGTTGGAGCGGACCCTTTTTTGAATTACTCCGCTCCAGGACCTAATACTTGGTCCAGCTCCACTTCAGGGTCTGCTCCGCCGTCTTTCATTATTTGCTTCTTCTGTCAAAAAACTGATGTTATTTATGTTGCCGTATTTCAATTATTAATTCCAGTATGTTGCAGTGTCAAATATAATATTTTCATTGGATTTTAGGATACAAATTTAATAATAATAAAAAAATATCTGGAGCAGTGGAGCACTCTAAATATTCGTTGCTCCTGCTCCGTGTTCCTGCTCTGAGCTCCGCTCTAGCGCTCCAGTATAGATGTTTCCTTCACCTGAGTGACAAGGTGATTAATATTGACTTCCTTAAACGAATGGGTAATGAGTAAGGACTAATAAGTTCTGCCAAGCATCAAGGTATCCCAGCTACATTAAGAGAGTTTGAAAGTACCTTTAGTATTTTCCAGCTCATAATCCGAATAAAGATAACCGGTCGACATATTCAATGGATTACGCATCTCTAGAATTACGATATTCCAACAATTTCTCGTAAAACCTAAATGATTTTACCACATATATTTCAACATTAACGAATTTAAATAATTAAAAATGAGAATGTATCGTGTGGCACAGCATCGTGTGTACAACGCAATGTCGGGCGTATATTTAATTTGTTGGTTTTTGTGATCACAACACATCTACTCCCTTATTAGCCCTCTTACCTAATTAGCCCGCCCATTTTGTGTTGTGCGGGACTATTTCACGCGATTCTCTCCACAGCCATTATTGCTAGCCTCGTGTAACAATAACAATTATCATTGTTAATGGTCGTATGACACCGGAAGACGTGTTCCGGATTTTGGACGTCGATCATACAAAATCACAATATTAGATACTTAGGTATATTACATTTTTTTACATTTGCCGTGATTCGTGTTAAAAATTATTATACCATAGACTTCCTAGAAATAAGTTAATACATTGACATCAATATATTTAACCATTAACAACGATTGAAATCCTAATTATTCTCAACTTCTCATTTAATTGTCTTTTCGTCGAATATGACAGGTGTAGTATCCCTCATTTAAAGTACTCGACGTCTTTCCGATATAGGCGTGGTTACAATCGCTGCATATTGATTAATATATGTCGTTGTTGGCTTAAGAGCATTCATAGGTGAAACGGCAAATAATCGCATTTCACATCACGCCAATCGCCGAGGGGCTTTCGAGGTGGCAGTACGTCGATTTTTTTTGTGAGGCGTCGTAAGAATATATTCGTATATCGTGTAAAGATGACTAATAAACGTTATGCCTGAACTCGAAAAAGAAAACATCTCAATGAATATATTATGATTATTACTAATATAACAATAAACATAACACTAAATGGACGCATGGTGAATTTTTATGACAAATTATGTGTACCTTCAGGCCCGCGTCATTAGCACAATCCGCGCGTCGCATAGTTACGATCTTTTTAGACCATACCTCAGCTGAGGTATAAGCCTTAAGGTTTATTTCTATGTATTTTCTTTTTATTGTATGTTTAGTATACCTACACCTTTACATGGCCCTTTCCTTAAACTCAAAAATGAACGTACTTCCTATATTAAACGTACGTAGAACGTACCTTACTATATTAACGAAAACGTATCATATACTATATTTTTTTTTGTCTGGCGAGAAGCTATTGATATAATGTATGCTTTGGAGAAGATTATTCTCAGTTTTTGCCTCATTACTGATGATCGTGGTCTTCCCACGATGTGGCTGCATATACATGGCGCGTGGGGGTGGGGTAGGTCAAATCTCCTCCAGTTATCGCTGGATGTCGCTGAGCGTATTCAAGGTAGGTGTTTTTCCTATTCGGGTATTATTAAGTTCCTATAATACTCGGTATAGTTCATTAGGCTTTTCACACAGCGAGAATTATAATATTGATGGAGGATTACCCTACTAGTATGAGGTATTGCATTATTACATTTCCTCAGCGCGTTTATGCGGCTCATCGCCAAGCAGAATTGAGTTGAATCTTACGTTGTAATATTGCACACTTTGTATAATGTTGACGATGGGTGCAGCAATTTACGGTCGTCTTTTCACACTCCCTTCGTGCGGCTAACGATGGAATTATTTCAATTATTTATGGTTTTCCACTGGGCCTTAGCGGCTGGGCCGGAAAGGTTTTGACATCAACAATCTCGGAGTTGTTTTTCCTTTGTGGCCGTGTTAATATTCATTTAGTCACTAACCATGCCGTGCAATATTACAATGTGTTGGTTGTAATGGAATATTTTCAATGCACTCACTATGATATTATCAGTAGAAATCTAACTTAGTGTTATTATAGCTATATACATTGGTTACTGCGAAATCATTATGGTGACGTGTTGACCTTTCAACTATTAATTATAAATGAGCGTAGCTTTTAACATAGGCAATATTCCGGAAGTGGAAGCAAAGCAGTCACTATTAATAAGTATAGAAAAAAAATCCATGATTTCCTGATTAACCTTCAGTTGCAATCATTAAAATCTGCAATTTTATTCTCTCTCGACTGTACATCCCATGGCTGGATTTGAATGATGAAATCTTCGAAGAGACACTTCTTCTTGCACCATTCATCGCATCGGTCTGCTGTCATCAGCGTGATCTTTACTGCATTGTCTGAAACCTGGAACAGCTAAGAACAAATCACGGAGATTTTTCCGCGAAAGAAATCCACGTAATACGTTGTATTCATCTGTTATCGTTGAATTTTCCTTGGTTAGTGCGCTGGCGAATGCTGCTCCATGAAATGTGAATATGGCCGACGTCATAATATAATCTTCTAATTAATTCTACGCATAATTTCATGCCCCTTTTCTATTCGTTTGAGGAGGTTGAAACGTATTACTTTATTAGTCACCCTTTCTGGCTTATGCGTTTTGTGGTTTCTATGATTATCTGCAGTCTCGAGTGCCTATCTGTTCGACAGTCATCCGATATATCGAGTGAGCGACAAATAATCATTGAATTTTCTAAACTGTACTTACTTGCGTGCCTATCTTTTATCATCAATTTCGAACAATAAGAATTTGTGATTTCTTTTGAGTCAAAATAGAACAATCTGTAGACTTTGTAGGAACAATATATATGTCGTTATGGCGCTCTGTTTCTTCTCATCGTAGAAATCAACATCTTCTTGTCGACATACAATGTATTAATACTGTAAAAGAATACTCAAGTATAATAAACGTTATCGTTTTACTTTTGAGAGTAATACCATATTTTGGAACGTACCTAATAACACAATAGAATTAATATATTTCGTGATTTTTTCATTGGGGTTTGTAATTGGCTCGTAATATTGAAGAAATTGCAACAGTTCGGGGATCTGTATTTATTGTATTCATTTAATGATAGTGTAATCATCATTGCATAGTATTAATTCCATATTGGTATCGTAAGAATGTGGGAATGGGACGACTGGACTCCGAAAATTGGACGCCGCACTGTCGTAGACACGTATACAGAACGTAGACGAGACATTTTAATCAGTTTCTATCTACTACTTAGTAGTTTTAATTCATTTTACTTTATTGCGGATTGAGAATTACCATGAATAAGGCTTTATATAAAATGAAAGTTGGAACTTAAACATATGCACGATTAAATCATTATTTACATTATCACCAACTATTAAATCATAATATAATCATTTAAAATATAAATAATAATATTATTTTTTTTAAAGTACCTATAAGTACCTACCTAACGTCTATTTATTTTCGAATTCCTTGGCGTCCAGTTGTCCGGTGCCAAATCGTCCTAGACCCTAAGAATGTGTGATCAATTTTAATTGCTATGTACGATTTAAGCGGAGTAGAGGTCATGTGAACTGATTATGTATGCGGAATAAATGTTAGCCATTGGATCCTTACAATGGATCATACATAATATGCACCGTAAGATCAAAATTAAAAAAAAATAATTACGCAATTATGTTATGTTATTTTTTCATAATATTATTTACAATTTCTGTATAGCCACATACCGTTGCGATCTTTTGATGCTACCTCCTCCTCTGGCCCGGGTAATTAATTCTATCGTCGGAATCGCGATCTCGCATAACGCCGAGCCAAACACAGGCCGCCACTTTCAGCTAATTAAATGGTCGTGTACCCACCTACGTACCTACTCTATACGCTCTTGCCAGCACGCCCCGCATAAAGCGGACGCGATATACCTAAGTAGGTAGTTACACATTGTAGGTATCAGTGGCGAAGGGTGACTTTTGGAAAGAGGTAAGCTGTGGAGATCAGAGAAAAAGAGCACACTCGTCAGGTAACTTACGGGAAATAAGAAGATAATACTTACGATATTACTACTGATGAATAGGTGCACACTAATAACAACGACACACTGGTCAAAGGTTTCACCGCTGAATTTGTCAAATTATTTAAATCACTTATGGCAGTAAAATTCCACGCATACTTTCTTTACCAAACAATACGCATCGCCAACCAAAAAGTTTGTTTAATGTATAACTGCCAGTTAAAAACAAATATTTATCATTTATAAATTGTTGTGAAAATGTCTAATATAAGTTTTTTTGCTGTATTCAAATCTAAATGAACCCTTGGAAGGTCAAGCTTTGATAATTTTTAAATGCAATCGTTTGCACAATTTCTACCGGGACACTACACAATTTAATAAATACCTATATATTTAAAGCACTGGCGAATGATTTTGGTACAATATGAGATAATTTATCCACATTCACAGTAAGACAATGAATTTTGTATTATAAAATAAACCTTTACCACCGCTTTGAAATGTCAAAATGACATAAACTGTGAATAGCATGTTATGTTTGTCTATGACTGAAGTAACCTAAATAATAATCGCGAATTTATACAATATTTATTTTTAATAACAATTTATAAATTATATGTGATCGAACACAATAGTTATTATTTTTTTTAATCATCCTTATTATTTATTATTTGCTTTTAAAGATAAGCAAAGACAATAAACAAATCAACATTTCGAATAAGCTTGTCTGTTAACGCTTCCGAGTCTCGAACAAAAACGCAGACATGCATGAAGTTGGCAACTGAATTGCGGTAGAAAATTCGGCTTGGATTATCATTGAAATAATTCTAAAAATAGCACTCACGTTGGACGTTCCGTCATTTATTTTTGATTCGAAACATGACTAAATTAAAAGCTCTACTTATAAATAACGACGATAGATGGCAATCAATATTTTTATTATAACCTACAATGTCCTACAATATTGATATTTATTTATATAAATTAAATACTTGAAAATAGAAGGTAAGCTTTAAATAATCGCTTAGTATGGAGCCTTCGCCACTGGTAGGTATTAATATTCACCTTATGCAAAGGCAGAATGCGAAGTTATTCTCTATCTGTACTGAATGTCATCTTAATTCGCTTTGTTTTTACTCCCCAAAATGACGTCAACCGAGAGATAGCCGTATATCATCGATATCAAAAAATCTGCGTTGTTCGTGGGGCTTATAATATTCATTAGATGCAATTAGAATATTACATTGTCTTCTTCTTCTTCCACGGCGCTACACCCCGGGGTGGGATTTGGCCTCCTCCACAACCGCTCTCCACTCACTCCGGTCTCTCGCCACACTTCTCCAGTTACCGGGTCTTCCTATATGAAGCCAGTCCATTTTTACGGCGTCAGCCCATCTCCTTTTTGGACGGCCTCTGGGTCTCTTCCGTTGGGGTAGCCAGAATATTACATTGATTGGTATCAAATATCTGATAATCACGTTGCCATTGTTATCAGTAATTTGAAAGGTACGACTTTAATTGGACGCCCGTAGTTTAATTGGTAAAACATACTGGCGCGAATCCAGCAGATACAGGTCCAAGTCCCGTCGGGTGTCGTATTTTTTTTCTATACAAAACGATTTTTTCTAGTGTGTATATGATGCATGAGATGTTTTCAGACTTGAATTACGCAGGGTCTAATTGTTTTTTAAACTCTATGTGCTCATTGTAGCCTTAGTACAATAAAAACAAATACATTTGACTGATTAAGTTTAATGTTCACTATTTATGTCGGATCTTAACAGCCTGCCTCCACCCTTTGCCACTGGCAGTAAAGCGTTTGCCCATCATCTTTGTCTTATTATATGTTCTATTGTTGTACACAGATCGTTTGAACTTGATTTTTTTCATTGACGCGAACTATTCAATTACCTATGTAGTTGAAGGAATTTCGTGAAAATTACAAAACACAAGCGAGTATTTATTAAATATAAAAATGTTTAAAAGTCGCTAATTACATGGAGAAGTCGAGCTTTTCCGTTCTTATCTAACTGAAAAATTCTTGCACGACTGCGATCAAGTAAAATAGTAACATTACGTGAAATACCAATGGCTTTGTAATATTAATATTAGGATTCGCGCAGGTGGGGATTCTTACTTTTAGCTGGCCGTCTTCCAGGTTTTTAAAATTCGCATAGCCTATCTCTTTGTGTAGACGATTTTTTTTTCTTTCGTGTTCTACAACAGCCGGATATTGTTTTTTATGCTTTCGTTTTTCGTACCTACTCTCCGACCATTAAAAAATATTATCGTTCAAACAGATTTAAAGCCGGCGAGATAATTAAACGGTCCGTTTTTTTCCGTCCGTCGGAAAGTTGCTACTAGTTAGTTACGACTAGGGATTGCTATACCGGTATTTCAAAACCGGTATTTCAGTATTTATCAATACCGAAATTTTCGGCATTAAGAAACCACACTCGTTTACGTTTTTGATGATGAATTTAATGTTATTTCTTCATTAGTTTACAGTATTTACTATCCAATTGATATATAATTGATGTACTTATAAGGTATGTGCTGATAAAATGCAAAATATTGCCTGAATCCAACATAGGTGAAAATAACAATAAAACACAATTCATTAAATATACCCATTGATAAAATTGTCTCGATAAATTAACATACTGCTATTATTTCTAAATAAAAAACATCCGTGACAAATGTTCAATTATTCTGTAATAACATTATTGATGATTGTACAAGTGTTGAATTGAAGAAGCTTTTCCTGCAGCAATGCTTATTTACACCTAATGAACCTAAGCCTTGAGGGCTTTAGTTGAAATTGTCAATATATTAAAATTATTTGTTCAAATCACCAATAATTCTACAATTTTGTGATTATACACATTTTTTAATGTCACCATAATAAATGTAGGCAGGTAGGTTTTTTACCGATTTTATGAATACTGGTATTCAATAAGAAATACCGATAAACCGGTATTTATATTTTCATTCGGTATTGCAATCCCTAGTTACGACCTTACAAAATGATTTTCATTTTTGTAGTTGCTAACTTGTATTGGGCAGATTTCCGTACAAATTGTTTATTTTTCGCCTTACTTTTAACTTTTTTTTTATCATCTAAATAACACGATGTTCTCGTTAGTTTTAATTGAAACATATACAAATCGTTACGTAAATACCGGTTTTGTATAAGTGAGTAATCTCTGTGTATTAGGGAATGGCGTTTAGTTGCCCACTCCACACACAATATTGTTAGATGAGTATTTATTAGAAGTACTCACTTGAATGGAAATTTATCATTAATCTACACGGAAAATAAATTTTAATTTAAATATGATGGCACCCAAGTTGTTCTGTTGAGCTACAGTAATACCATCGCATTCCTTCGGGTAGGTCCGTACATTGCTATCTAGTCGAATACGCGTGTAAATAATTTCTTTGAAGTAGCTTTTCTCCACATGTTGCTTATCTCGATGATCTGCTAGGATAGTCGGAGTTACAATAACTAAAGATAGGTTAAACTCATGTCTATGATGTAGGGCTAACCACGAAATGTGTATTCAGACTTTATGCCGCTTAATATGTATGGCTGAAATTGACGGTTCAGTGACTTACGACACAAGTGAATTGTAGCAGAATTGAGTAACGCGAGTGACAGTTGTCAAAAATGTTCAATTATACCCGTTTACAAAATTCAAGCGTGAGAATATACGAAATTCAATAGTATATTTTTTCCTTTAATTTTGTGTACCATATACTTGACTATTATTGTGACCAAAGATGATTGTGACATATTACGCCATATCTGTTTCACAAACCTGCCACTTTTTAGTGACGGCGCAGGTTAATCTAACGACGACATCTGCACCTGGCCAATATTGAATTAAGTTGTTTCATCAATAACTGACCTTATGTACATATTGTTAGTTATTATTATTTGTTTCGCATTTTACGCAAGGTGAAATTGTGCCCCGGCATGAGTTTTGGCTTTCTTAAATAGCTCTTCGCCTGTGTCTATCCACAACTCGGAGTTTGAACTAGTTCCAGCGGCTACAAGTAACCTAACACGAACTATTATAAACTTGAAAACTATTATTGACAGCTTTTATCGTCTAAAACTTATTATATCGTATGTTTTTGGTAATCAATTATTCATTAAGTATCTATTAAGTTTTATAACCTTGCATTCGCAGATTTGTACCATCAACGATTCACTGTATAATTCTAAAATAATATATAAAAGATAACGATAAATTAACTGGATCGATTATAGATTAATTTATTATTCATTCTGCCCGAAGGTGTCTTCGTGGGAATTCGACTTTGCAGTGACCCTGCCTATGAAACCAAAATCTATTATAGCGTCTTCATAATCGACGTAATCTCCTTTATTAGATTTTGATGGAAAGATTTCTGATTGGATATCCGATAAAGTAACGGGACTTGCCAGTTTATTGAATTTAATAATATGGATGTAGGTACTGATAAGAACACGTGTTTTTTTAATTAATTTAAAATTAATAAACTATTTTTTTATTCAATCGCAAGATTTAAGAACTTAATATTTTTTCATTGAACATAAGTACATAATTCAGCAACACTTCTGAGTATCTATATGTTTTTTTAAAACACCCATTAGGATTTGCGCTCATGTGCTGTGACCACTAAGCTATACGTGTCTTATTTAATTGCGATGATCTGTCGTTCTTTCCTTTTCTTAAGGTGAAGCCTTTACTGAGCCTTTTTTAAAGAGGCACCTAGCGGAAAAATACGATGCATGCTATGTAATTTGCTGCTAACTTTCTGTATATATCCCATTGAATGCTTGACGGTTACAAGACGTGAATTTTAAGTATTTTATGTAGTCTTGAATCCCAGCCATGGGAACAATTTATCGCCATTTCATTGCACAATTGTATGTATATAGTGGGTCTCTCTCGTCACACACTTTGGCTATACGTTGTAAGTCTATGGCTACTGCCCTGCCCGTCTATTCCGTGTGTATAATAATTCATTTAAAAAGATACAGTTTAAAAATCAAAACGATTATCGGCAGCATTTTAAAATGAAGTACCAATCTAGTCAAGAACATAAAAATATCACACGAACTCACTCATATACCAAGATGTTATGGAACCTATAAAAAACAAACGGATAGATGATGACTGTTGTCCATGTGATGGCAACTCCTCTCAAACAGTGTGGTATTCCATTAACGACTGTCCAATAGGTACTAGAAATGGAGCGATGGTCTCTCGGAGCTCTGTACACAGGACATAATAATACAAACCTGCAAATGAATGTAAATATGTAATTGAACCTATTTAACATAGTATATATAACAGGGCCATCATTACGAAAAAGCAAGAATATGGTTCACAATAATTGTTTATAAAAATAACTACATTGTTAAATGGTAGAGTGCAATGACTTCTTATTTTCGGCCAGTTAACTATTCAGTCCTTGTTCATACATGACTGGAAATATTATTTTATGTACTGTTACGGTATATTCATTAAAACACAGGTCTCTGCCATTTTTTCCCTGCCGATTTTACATAATAACCACTGTGGCGTCTGTTATGTGTTATTTGAATAGAAGCGATATGCAAATCAGCATCGCCTTGTCGTTGCGCCTTCCCATATTTAAAAAGTCATTTCCCATTTTCACCGCGGAAATGTTCCTTATGTAAGTCGGGCGTGTCCGGCGCTCGTTCATTCAGGTGGCATTTTTTCGACGTTGGGTCGGTTAGATTTGTTGCTTTGTTTTAAGAAAAGCTGTACTAAATGAAACCTTTGTATGGGTGCCCGATTTTCTTTCCACCTTACCTATACATATTAATTTTATGCAGGAGTTTTCCGTTTTTTAATTATTCGGTATATTTTTTTTGCTCTTGTGCATGAACTAGCTTCTCAACGGGGGTCAGTATAAGTATTATAAAACTGGTCTATGGCTTGTGATTTATCCGTCTTATAGTTATAGGTACTATGATTAACCTTGCTAACTTATTATTAATATATTTACTTTCATACTTAAACATGAGAATCAATTAAAATTGCGTGGCTTTACTGGTGTTCAATATCAACACCGGCTTTAACCGGTTAGCAAGGCATTTGCAACAAAGGAAGATTGAGGACCGATAATTTTTCGACGATAACATATAACTCTGGATCATGCACCTGATGAATTGGACATCAGATAACGTTTTCAACAGTTTGATTTCTAGAGATAGTTTAGTCCGTTTATCTTAGGGTTCTCTTTCTCGTCTTCTACAATTGGAATAGGTTTATTACAACGCTTTTCTTAGCTCGTATTCTTATTTGTCCGGTGTTTCTTCGTCCGGTACAAATCTTGCAATCGATTTTTAACTAACTTCCCGACTAGCTAGACATTTGAAACTTTTAGAATATATCAGAACACGATGCCAATGCATTTTTTTTTTTAATACTTTTAGCCATCTTTAAGTAGAATTGAATTCTTTTACAGTTTATTCTGTTTTGTATGAAAAGTTATTTCGACACCATTATTGGCATTTATTAATATATACGTGCGTTACTATGGCAATCAAAATGAAATGTCAATATGACATTTCAGTATCCTATGATCGTTTAAGCTAGTCAAGTCAAGTTTATATGATTCAACAAAAAAATGAAAAACGTATATAAAAAGTTCTTTTTATCTTGTAATTATTTTTGTCGTTATCATAATCAGCTCTATCTCATCGCGTACACTTTTCAGCCTGTGTATTCATTGGTTTTTTCGCGTTATGCCAAACATGCACATTTCCATCCCGCGTTGAGCGTAATGTGCGCGTTTATTATAATATTAATATACCTAATTAACAATTTTTTTTATTCAACGAATAATTGACAAGATTTTAGAATGTAACATTCTAATTATTGAACATACATAATTTTAAAACACATCTGAGGAAAAGAAAGCTCAGAGTAAGAGAGTATTAAGAGCCATTAGTTAAAATTTGTCCCGATGAAGTATGGCGTTATAGCGTAGTGGTATATGTGCATGGGCGCGAAACCCGAGAGATGCAGGCTCATTTCCTGCTGCGTGTCTCAATTTTTTCAAAACAGATTTTTTCTACTGGTGATAATATATTTTCTCAGAAGTGTTTTCAAAATAACGTATATTAAAATATCTGCCCGTTTGACCAATACAAACGTGATTGAACTAATTTCACGATATTTAATTGAATAATGTTATATTTCGACGTCACAAACTAGGTCATAGTCGATTTTTGTATAAGTATTTTTTTTTAAATATAAAATAAGATAATTTTAATACTGTCTGGTACTCCTTTGGCAATAATGTATAATTCGTGCCATGCATATAAAATAATGTTCTAGAATCTAAATAATTTAAATTGACGGAATTAAATTCGCGTTGACAACTAACAAGTTTGTAAAAAATTCTTTGATGTGTGATTAAACAATTTCGTAATGTCTCGAGTTCCGAAAATCTTACATCTTGTCTGTAAATCTCACTCGAATTAAAATTTTAATTGTACATCTCTAGTCTGTGTTCCAACGGGTTTTTTTTTCATTTGTGGACCTTGATCTATCACTGGATTATACTAATGAGTCCCATTACACATAATTGCTACAGCAAATTTGACAATTAAATTTAATCTTTTCCAAAATCGTTCGATATTTTGTGTTTCTTCAATATTTTTGTAATTTTTAAAAACCAGATCACGTCGCCAACGAAGGAGTGATAAGACGTCCAAATATATCAAGAGAATTGAAAGGTGTTATTAAGATTAGAATTGTTACATACTTTTCATTTTATTTCGGGCATATAAGTATGATTTACTACACCGTATCATGCAGAGGTATAGTTTGGGCTGTAAATATAGAGGTTGGAAGACGAGGTTTTTTGGCTACGCAATTATTGGAGAAAATGGTCCAAAGTTCGTAAAATTCTAGGATATGCTGATTACAAACGACAAGTCGACACTACATACGTACGGCTAGTTGGTTACAGAAACAAGCAACGTTTAAATGATTTATGGAGAATGTATTTATCAGTTTAGTTTGACAGGGTCTGGATCCCCTCTGGAACGGAAAATATATAAATAAATTAGGTGAATAGAAGTTTACCCATTATTGACTACAGATCGAGACCCGGACGATTTGGCTGTCCTACAGATTTCTCAACGGATTAGCACCACTCCTCTTGGCGTTCTACGACATGCAAAAGCCATGTGGCCACTGCAAGATCCGTGGTACTCGTGAATTATGGTTGCACCCACCTTAAGCTTCCAATGTTTGCTTTAATATTCAAATGCGTCCGCATCGTCCGCAAGACATCCCTTGCGGACGACACAAACGAACTGCTAGGCCAAATTCATTTGATAACCATTTCTGGAGGCAACGTACCCTTAGCTATACTTGCAGGCTATGTGTTTATCGTCAGACATTAAGTACGGAGTACAGGGATCCGCGGTTGAAGTGACGAGAAACTGTAAGTAGTATGCGTTGTAAATGCGGAAGTCAGTGGGTAGTGGGTATCTGATGGATTTTTTTAAATGTCGTTCCATCCCATTCTCCCGCCGTCTTAAAAAGACAATAATAAATTAATAATATATATCTTACTATGTGCGCTCGTCTGCAATTAATTATTATGTAGCTAGATTCGGTACTTTCAATGGATCGTGTCATTGTTTTGGCGATACAGTGATAGCTTTGTCTGAAACTGCAGATAGTTTTAAGACTTAACTGGTTAATTAACTGTTCTGTCTTATAAAACACCGTACCGTATCTAATTATGTAGGTGCTATTAAATAAAATGTCGTCAGCACACTTTATAATAATTTATAATGACATCTCCTATTTACCCTTGCCGCATTTCGGCAATCAAAAATATGACACCCCTATCCCTTAATTTTCAACTTTGGAGCTTACAACAATGGCACCGTGTTCCACTTAAAATTCAGTTTTAGTTTTTTACTGTCGCAGTCATTTTTATTCGTATGAATTTACTTAATATACATGTTATATGCAAATATGTTTTACATTCGGGCAGTTTTATGATTTCACTGTTGAATTAATTATTTTACGGTCGAATTCTTCTTCTTGAAAGTTTATTTTTCGTGTTACAACTTAAAGTTAAATAAACACATATCTTTATTATTGGTTAATTGAATTCGATTCTGATATAGTAAGTCATATTTCACGAATATTCTTGGTACAGTTTAGTTACACGTTAGTCTTTTTTTATATATAGAATCGTCGTACGTACATTGATTACATCATCTATTTAATCATCGATGGTTAAAAACTAAATAACTACCGATTCAACTAATGCTACCCGTAAAAACATGTTTACATATTTTATTTTTAATCTACCTATATTATTAATTGAGATTGTCATATCGACAACTATCAACCTGAGTTTTTGGTTCGCTTTTGTCCGGCTGGGGCCCAATACTTTACACTTGCCATTGAATACCTACGCCTGCGACTCCTAGAGCAGAAATCTAATACCTGGTACAGGGATCAAAGCTTAGGTATATAAGTAGAAATGAGAGACCTTAAAATATACCAAAACAACTGTTTTATCAAATCGTGAGTTCCCTGTTTCAGTCAGTAAACTCCAGGCAAGGGTACCGCCGTGTTTTAAAGAAGTGGAATGCTACGAAAAAGGACATATTGACCAATTTTTCATTGTCTAGTCACTCTAGTCTTTTCTTGTTTTTTGCTGGTTAGGTTAGGTTTGTTTTATTGTGCAACATAAACTGTAGCATGTTTGCAGGTGTAGGTGTGCCTAGAGTTTTAAAACTGTCAACCACTGTAAATTACGTAAGCACTGGAAGCCCACATGTGATTTAATTATGTAGGTATATACTACCATCGATATAGGTACTTACTCTTTTTCTCCAAGATGGGTGGAGTTGCAGACCTGTTCGAGCTATATACCGATTGTCTTTAGGCCAACCAATTAGTTATTCAAATCTTCATTCGAGAAGGTGACTTAGGTGTTCTCCATTAATGCGATGCGAATACGTGTTGGTATATGAATTATATGTCTGCTATTATTGGTTTTTATTATCGGCTAATTCTTACGGTTGGTGTATCTATACGATTTATACACACAGAACAGCTGTAAAACGAGATGGCTTTTTAACGCTAATGGATATCGGTTTAATCTACCTGCGCCTGCGATCCGATGCTAGGAAGACTTGTTTTGATTATTCGCAATTACGCACGTTTCCTCGGCAACGGGCCGCCCTCTGCAGCATAACTCAGACCGCGGCGTTGGCAATAATTAATCGGGGGAGCCGAGTGGGAAACCGGCCGTCTCGTGGTGCGTTCCGTACAACTCGCGTAATATGTTGAGTGACCTATTTATTATCTTTGTGACTGCCCGCCGCGGAATATTGCACTCGCGGATAGATTCACAACGTTAACCAAAGAAATGTTTTTCCCGTCACATTGGCGAGAATTATTAATCACAATTATTTCAATACAATGAGTTACACTAGAATAGACATGTGCAATGCGTCGAATGCGTGATGGATTTTGGTCGATTTCACCCTGATCCTATAGGAAATATGTAATAAGCGTGTGAATTAAGTTGCTATATCGTATATAATTTCATTGAAATTTTGAGCGAGGCGTTTAACAATTCCCATTTTTTGACTCTAATCAGTTAACGTAAATGTCGTTGTCAAATTAACCGTCAAGAAACCCGTGTGAAATCGTTGTATCATCTGATTCGTATTGCTTCATTCACCACTGGAGTTAGAGAAAAAGAAGATGTGAATCTGCACGCTTTAAGCTGAGACGTTGTTTCCCCTTACCGTTCTTTTGCACTACGTAACATTTCTAATTGTTTCACGAATATATACGTGATTGATTTATTGCATGATACCAGTGACGTCCCATGGGGGTAGGCAGCTCAAGCGTTGGTTAGGTGCTGCAAATTATATAACGCGCAATTGAAGAAACGAATAATACCATTACACCTTTTGAAAGCAGTGGTAGGCGATGCGGTCGCATTGTTAGAAAGTACTGACATATCAGTTTAAAAAAATGGCAATGAAGCCTCCAAACTTATCAGCGCCGCGTACGTTAGCGCTGCTTGGTAGTATATTTCGTAGAAATGCTCTAATCCTCGGTAAATAATATTATATAATATGTATGTAATTTTTCCAAAATTTCGGTTGTATTTGTTTAAGATTTTAAAATATGTATCTATTGCGGCACCCTGGCTAAGGACGTCACTGCATTTTACATAATATATTGTCTATTTATTTATTTCTACATATATTAATATTAATACAAGTGAATACCATGTCATCTAATATTATGGGTGGTAAGCAAGCAAAGAGGCGTATCAGTGTAGTAAAGAGTGCGAAATTATAAAACGTATTACTTTTTTTTTCGTGGATTCCGGTGTCGCAAACTATCTACATTATAAAGATCTGTCCATTTCTTACATTCTTGGTGCTACACATGCAGTAGACACGCTCTTCCCTCCGGTGATCCGTACGATGCGGCCAGATCTAGCATAGTTGGAGCAGGTGGTAAATCTCTCATGATAAACTGGATCGGCGATAGAAATTGTGCTACTCTTGGCCTCCATTATAAACCTGGCGGCCGTGTAAGTAGGCTAGTGATACTACTGTCATGAATAGGCCAATTAGTGTCGCAGCTCTGTGTTTACTCGCCAGAGAAATGTCCGTAATTGTTAATTTATTAATATAGGTAATACTTATTTTTAAGTATAATAAAATGCATGACGATGTATTTAGGTTGCAAGCAGCTGTAACTAAATAATTTGAAAATTGGTAATATGAATCTGTAAATAACTATAAATAATTGCATTTAGTAGAGATTGGACGGGTTTTGCTATAAATAATTTGACTTGCAGATTTTTTGTTAGGAAATCAGTCAGCGACTCAATAGATGGTATAATAGTTATCAGAAGCGAACCGTGGAGGTAGGCTGTTAAGATCCGACATAAATAGTGCACACTTATATTTTTTAGTCAGACATATATGTTTTCACTGAACTAAGACTACAATCTGTAGATAGTGTTTGTTAAGTTTTTAAAATTCGATTAAACACTGCCTAATCCAAGGTTGGTTAGTTTATTTTTTAATTCAAATAAACCCTGCCTTATCCAAACCATAGTTTAGGTATGCTATGGGTGATCTAATAAAAATAGTGTTCACTTTTTTAGTCATACTTATTCGTTTTCGTTGAATTAATAATACATTACATATTATGGTGCAAAATTCATTTAGCCCTGCCTAACCAAACCATAAACGATATAAAATATTCTTATATCTATAAAATATCTATAGATAAACAAATATTTTTTGATATTAATACTATCGACCGAAGGTATTTTATGGAATTTGAATTTACATTCTAATAGATTTATTTACTAAATGCTTGTATATTTTTTTGTTGGTGTGAATTTTGACTAACGCGATGTGCGATTAATTACCACCCTTTCTTAATCGTGCCGTTGATACAATTCTCTTGTGAAATTATCGTCATTCGTAATTTTATTTTGACATTCGTATTGGTAGGAACTTCTGCCTCTCTCCAGAGTCGTCGACAGGCAATCTAGATTCAGCGGCCACCTATCTAATAACTATCAGAGCGCAATGCAATGCCTCATTTCGGTGATCTAACTGGAACATGTTTGGTCAACATGCTCTCACCTGGATATGCCATAATTCACTCTTGTCAGCTGTTTTATTTTTCTTTTCTGATATTATTTATTTTACTTTGTGAAACTGAGGTAGAATCGCACTGTATGTAAAGCAGATTGGCAATGCGATGTTTATAAATCATCATCCGCTCGACTTTCTCCGCGAAAATACATATTATCTTATTTATAATTTCACTTCTAATGAAGTGCTTAATAGAGGCTGTCCAGTATGTAGCAAAAAATGTTTTATGATGTTAATTAGTTGGTAATTTAAGAAGATCTAAATGGTGATCACATCGCAAGTAGGTTGTCGTGTTTATTTCTTTGCAATCATACAAATTAGATTATATTGGCGCTTGAGTAGGTCAATCCAATCAGTAGGCACTTCAAACATCTTCACAACATCGGCACGTTATGAATATTCAAAGAATTACCATTTATCGCATGCGATTAAGTTGTCACGTTCACACATCTGTGGTTCGACCATCGGCATCTCACCTCACATCTTAAGCGTCAGCCCTCACCCCGAATATGTGTGCAGCATTCATTTAATATTAGTGATTTTACATAATGCTGTTGACTAGTATGCAAACAGCTGTTATTTTTCTAAATAGTCAAATCTGTACCTATTTACTATATTGTGGCGAAGGGTGGAGGTAGGCTGTTACGATCCGCCATAAATAGTGCACACTAAACTTTTATCAGTCATACGTATTTGTATTTATTGAAATACGACTACAATTAATTTACAGATGGTGTTGGTGAGTTCTTAACATTTGAATAAACACTGCGAAAGCCAAGCCATTATAGATAAGATTTAAAAAAATACTCGTCTATCTATAAAATATCTAAAATCATGCAATTAACTGATACATAACTTTAGATACAGATTAATATTTTTTATCTATTATAATTATAGTGTGGTAAAGGCAGGGCTTAATGAATTTAAAACAAAATGAACCAACAATATGACGTGTAGTAATATGTATTCTTAATCCAACGAAAACAAATAATTATGAATGAAAAAGTATGCACAATTTTATCGTATCGCTCAAAGTATACCAAAACTGTTGTGGTTTGATTTAGGCAGAGTTTAATTATTAATTTTTAAAAACTAAACATCTGTAAATTGTAGTCTTAGTAAGAATAAATAGACATATGTATATGACTAACAAAGATTAATGTGCACTATTTTTGGCGGATCTTAACAGCCTGCCTCTACCCTTCGCTACTGTCCTATATAGGTTATATACACAGCCTTTGTTATAAAGAAGATATTTATAAAATCGAACGCACCCGGGTTAGTCACATAATACAACGTTCAAATATATAGCACACCCGTAAGTCGCGGCCTATTGTTTTAATAGTTGGCTATTATTTATCGGTAGGTCGCCCGGCCGCCATCCCCTGACCCTCCGCCCTAGTGTAGGCGCCGGTCGATCGCCGTAATTTATCACTACGTGTTTGTTTGTTGGGGGCGGTGAGGGGCTCTCGACGCGGGCCGGCCGGGAGCGTTTTGACGTGCGGAAACCGACGCTGGACCAGGTGCCATCAACAGGGAAAATTCTCGTCCTCGGTTTATAAAGGACTGCTTGCTTACTACCTGGAATATATTATTATCTCCCGTATACACTCGCCAAATAGTGTGGTGGTGAAATGGATGAGAGGGCACAAGAGGAGTAATATTTAGTTTCTGCGATGATGAATTTTTACTTCGTTAGGTAATGCGAAAGGCGTTTTTAAGACGTCTATACATCGACTGATAACTGATAGAAAGAAACTGAGAGAAAAAAATTGCAACCTTTCCGCAGTAAGTATGTATTGTAGAATACCAATGGGACGTGTGTGCCGCTCAAAAACAATGAATCTTTTATTTAATGTATAATTGTGAAAGTAATAATGAAAAAAAATCTTTAAATTAGTTGAAAGCCGCTCGACATTGCAAAATTCATACGTGTGATGTGATACCCTGCGCCTGTACACGTACATAGATTTACTGCCACAAATAGTGCGTATTTTAAACCGTCGTGACAACTGTTACACGTAAAAGTGCTGACTATCTCTCCAATATCATTTTTCAAGAGTAAGCGAGACGCGATGTTGTCATTTTATGGTACTATTTGACATTTAGTGAAAATCCGATAACCTCAAAATGAGTATAGTTCGTTTTTTTGCCGGCAGGTTCGCCAGTATCGTTCTACTGCGCAGGCGCAGATTGAAAAAAACCCTACTGTCGCATGACAATTCAGAAGCTTCCAAACTTTTTTTAATTCATGCATGCAAGCTTGCAACTGCAGGATAATACATGTTTACCAATACATTTTCTTGTTATGGCCGCGATAATACTTATTGTCAACAGTAACTTCATGCACGTGTAAACGGGATATTAGTTTTCATGCAATAAACCATAATTATCAATTAATTAAACGAACAAACACTTACAATCGTAAATAATAGTACGTAAGAAAAACGTTAATAATGATATGTAGCCATTTTATTTGTTATATATGTATCTACAATTAATGCTGCTAGTGGCAATTATATCATTAAGTATAGTTGTTTTTTTATTATTTTGATATTTAATTATAGGTAATATCATATAAGTAGGTTGACTGCGATTAGTGTCTTAATAATCTAGGTCTAGAATATGTGGTGGTAAAAAATATTATTGTGATTCTCTTTTCTGGTAGTTTTTCTGTTAAATTTTCTACCCCTGTAGAGTCAGTCCCAATAATGTTGTTATTCGGTGTATAAATCTCCTTTTCAAGTGATAGGAAAATTACGTAGTTATAAATTAAAGGGATTTTCCGTTTCGTTACGCCTCTTAGTTAGTATTTTTAGTAATTCTGTTTACCTCCATAAATACAGAATTTTTCTATTTCCCTAACGGAGTATTTACCTGCATTATTGTATTGATTGGTTATATAAGTTAAAGTTAATAGTATTCGTGGTCAGTGTTTATTTGCCTTTTGGTGAGTATACACAGTGCATGAAGTCACATCATAAAATTTAATCATAATTTGCAAGGAAAAGATTCTATTTTATTTTGCTCTCCTGTAAAATTGTTCAGTTCTGACATAATTATGTTCTTTTTGTAATTCACCCTTCAATTCTTCATCTTATATAAATTTAAGATAGGATTTCCAGTTAGCGTGGATTCTTTACATAAAAATTTCAGATTGTTTTGAGTTTAGTACTCTCTTCACTTCATCAGACAGGCGAAATGAATAACAAGACCATTAAGCGTCAATTACATTGAGCTACTTTACAAGCTGTTTGTCGGCGACGTTTTTAAAAGCGGGCGATTCAGCTACTGCGATTGTGATGATGACACACAAAAGTTTCCATTCGCTGAGAAGCCAACAAGCTAGCGACTATTTTGACAGAACTTAGTTCGTTTTTACCGGGAGGTCGCTTCTACGCTTTACTGCGCAGACGCAGTAGGCCCACACGCCGGCGTGTAGCGTGTCAAGTTGACCGGCTTTCAACTTTTCTCGGTAGATTGTTTACAATATTCTTGTTGGCTTGTTCGATGATGACACTGGGCGACTTTACAGGCAGATTGTAAATTCGCCAACAAGCAGCTCGTAAAGTAGCTCAATGTCATTGACGCTTTCGGAAGGAAAAGACGATGACATTATGTACCTACTTGAATTCTACAATTTACTAATTCCAATTTCTCTCGAGTATTCCATAATAGGAATACCTATGTATTATTTTAGTTAGACTAAAATATCCATACGTCCGTGTGCAGCGAGTGCCTTTTGGCTTGAGATTGAATTTAATACCGTTGGAAGCAGTTCATTTAGCCAAAACATGTGCGGTTTTCTCATATAATAATATTATATTTCATACATCACCGTGTATGATATTACTCGATTCATTCAGTAGAGTAGTTGCTGGCGGGCGGGGGTCGGTACGCTAGGTTTTCTACCAGAGCTTTTCATTCGGCGTTACCGTACGAAATTAATACGAAGAAATGGATTCAGAGGTTTCCACAACCCGAGCAGGCTAGACTAGACTGCCTTTGATACGCCAATATACGCGCCGTGCTTTCGAGAGCTTTTTGGATTTACAAGCTTTTTCTTATTTTGCGTTGCAACTTTGTAAAAGATCAATTTTTTTTTTTGCCTTACCTAAGACTTACCTTATTTCGATTGATTTCATTCTACTCAATTTGTATTATTAATAAATTGAGAATTTACTTGGTAGAATAGTAGACCGATGATCTTATTATACAGAGGTACCCATACACGCATGCGATATCACCGTCAGTGTTTAGACATCTGTATCGCCATGTATCGATAATATACCCTGCCTCTCTTATTCCATGTCCAAACTTTCGAACGATACATTATACTATAAAGTTGTACACTTATTAATAATTATTATGAACATGATATACCTAGGTACCTAGTAGGTACTATCTACATACCAGTGGCAAAGGGTACATAAATGTAATAGTTGCAGAATAATAATCGATAGTGTGGCATGTAATAGTGTTATGTACGTATTTATTGTATATTTTGCATCAGTCGACAACACCCTTCTATACACAAGGCGGATATCGATGGTAGTTTATCATATTTACGTATTTAGGCGGTTAATTGTTACCATAAGTTAACCGTTTAAACCTAACTGTCAAAAGTGCTATGTTTCAACACCCCCTTCTTGGCTGTGTTAACTTTTAGAGCGGGATAGACTTTTTTGACAGTTTAGAGACGGTTAATTTATTGTAACCAATAACCGCCTTAATACATGAATATGATATAGTGATTTATAATTTATAATTTAGCCGTCAATAGCCTCCTTCTGTATATGATAGATCCACTGATTGTGTCATTAAACTAAGTGGAATAAGTATTATAAATTTTACATTCTTACTTATAATAATAATTTGTATCATCAATTAACGCGAGAGTTATGTTGATTTAATCGTTCCTTATATTATTTTCTGTTTTTATTCTGCCCTTTTAACAGATGATATCTCTGTGAGAGTATCTTTTTTTTGTTGCGATAAATGAAACGCGAATGCCTCCCATCTCCTCATAGAAACGGTCTGTTTTTAGTCTCAGTTCCAAGTGAATTTGAAATGCGCTACTCTGTCTGGAGTAAGGATTTACAGCGGACAAGTAATCCTGACCACAGCCTCTAGAAATGTGATTAAAATATTATATTCCTTGCCGACATCATTGCCAACCTGTAGATGTATGTCTACTGTTGCATTTACTGTGAATTTGGGGTGTCTTGAAAAAGTTTAATTTTGTGGAAAGGAAGATAAAATCAGATGTTATTATCATCTTTGTCCAAATCTTATCCAGTAGTACCCAACACAAATTAAAATACCGAAAAAGTGACTGACTCCGATGGGGAGGCCTATGTCCAGCAGTGAACCGAGAGTAACTCAGATGACGATTCTATAGATAGACTATAAAAAAGTGTATGCACATTTTTTTTTCATATTTTTTTTCTCGACCATGTCCGATCCTAATAGGGTCGTATACGCCTCCACAGAGTAGAGGTTTGTATTAAAAAAAATGTTTTTTTACGAGAAATGGATGTCAGCCGCTTGCTCAACATATTAGGTCCATACCCCCCGACTCACACACAAATTGAAAAACAATATGTGTACTTGCCAGACCCAGGATTCGAACCTGAGACCCACGGCGTGATGGTCCAACGCTTAAGCCGCGTGGCCACCGTGGGTGTATCATCAATAATCCTACTAAAATATGATGCGTACATTTATCCTTAAAGATAATAAATAATTTCAGTAAGTTGTTTGAAAAAACTCTCTCCTCAAATATTTCAAATGTAAGTTAGAATAGTTCAGCATTCAGCTCACGATGTTAGTGCTTGCGAACTACATCAATATTGACTTTCGCAATTTACCGAATATGCATGTATATAAATAGCGTGTTATAATTGATGGGTCACCTCAGATCAGATTCAGTCTCAGTATCATACCGCAGCAGAGTACCTCCCCCACCGAGCCTCGGACCAGCGCACTCTCTCGACGCGCCTCGCCCGGAAGCATTCTCTCAGCGTGCCTGGCATTCAATCATCCCTTCTACCGAGCCTCGGACCGCTAACATCTCTCATACATTATTTTTATTCTTGTACCACCTGTATACTGATTACGCAGCAATGAACTCTCGCTCCTCCATTCATCCAATCTCCAACCAGTGTCTTTCTCCTTCTACACCTGCCACCCCTAAATGGTTCTCGCCCTTTTACAACGAGACTGCGAAAGTGTCTTTCGCAGTAAAGTTAGTTTGCTGGAAGAGTGGCACTATGTTTGGAAAGACAGAAGAATATGAAAATCTACTAAATTTTGTACGAACTGTGTGGTCCATAAGCTGTTCCATGTGAACGTCTCTATTGTAAAGTATTTTTGAAAACAGTGGCTAATTGGTGTCATTCAAAGATAATTTTATATCGTGAGGTCACAGTGTCACTGGTGCAATAACGGGATCTATCATTGTGACCATGCATGAGCATCACCGCGTTGTCGATCCTTGCGTGTATAGGTAGGACTCCCCTGCGCACAGTTTGAATACCACCACCACATAGTTTTGAATTTTAATCATAATTATTAGGTTGGAAGTTAAGAATAAAATGTTAAATTTAATGAAAATAGCGGATGAATGTGACCTAAAGGAGGTAGGTATTTGTTTATTTTAATACGCCGTTTACCAGAGTTGATATCAATCAGCTTGTTTATATACGTGCATTATTCACGAGGTTGTTCTGCCTCGAGCATTTCGTTTCTTATCTCGCGCTGACTTTCGGATGCAGGCGAGCCAAGTTCAATGTTGCGACATTGCATCTCGTACGGACAGTGTTGCCATATCGTGTTTTAGTTACCGGGGAATGACATTAAAGTGTTGTAAACAATGTGCTGTTATTACTCTACACTTAGACCTCCTAATGCGAACCGTTAGCTGTGTCATACCATCAGATGTTTCAATCAATGCAATATCAACTCAATGTACAAATAATATCGTCCCTATTCAATTGATATTGAGGTGACTTCTACATGGTCGAAATATTAAGATTATTAATACCTACTTACCAGTGGTCCATAGATGCTGTGGATGCGGCGCATGCATTAGTTATTCCAATTTATCCATATGATGGTTATTCACAAAACCAGATAATAAATTTAATGACATACTAAATGCTTGGCACTGCTCCCAATTAGAACAAAATATGTAGGTACTTTGGCGTAAGTTATGGCTTGTTATTTGATGGTATCTTTTTCATACTGTGTTTATTATCATTGGTTAGTCAATACAAATAATGTATTTAAAAATCCGAATATCGGTGTATGCTTTTAAGAGCAGTCTCAAAAGGCACGCCACTGCTACACCCGTCCTCTGTCATGTGCCAAATGTATTGAACATCGCGATACCAAAATGTGACACATTGCATCGATTTGAATAATAAATTCATTAATCATCAGTAACGTCAGCTTGAATTTATCCACTGCCGGATGACATATACCTATAGAATAATTGCACTCCTCTCGGACCCTGTGCGTTGCGTATGTATGCAGAACATAAACTATTTTATCGTTCCAACGGCCTCTAAGTCTCTTTCGAATGCTTTCTACCATTAGTGTATGAAAAGTGTATGTTTATAGCCCTTTTCAAATTTAAGGTTTTTAGCGTTGTTACGTCGTCTAGCCAACCACCTGCCCTTGTTTCGTTATCGCAGACATGGTAGGCCTTAGGAGTTAACTCGTACCTAATTATTATTAAATTTATTAACTTAATACGTATTCGTTTTAACCAAAAAACCTGTCTTATCACTTGATTCGTCTTGCATCACTCATGGCCTTCTACATGAGTGAAAGAAAGAGAAGATGTGAATCCCTGCGTTTTAATTTGAAATCTAGTTTCCTTTTACTGTCGCACAGTAAATTATCTGCATAGTAAGGGAATAGTTTGCCTATGCAGTACCTATAATTGAAGTAGGCATAATGGTACTCACATTCTTTAAGAAAATCAAAAGCATAGGACATTTTGATTTCATGTGATCTTTGTTGCGATTATTAGTGTTTTATTAGTTTATTTTTTACTTGGATTTAGTCCATGACTAATGGTAAAGCTTAGATTATTGGATAATTAAACTAAATACTTTATACGAAAACATAGAGAAATACTATATCTAAGATTTGAAAATTTCAGGAGAGCTAAAATAAGATTTGAGTTATTTATATGTTATTGTGTAATTCAGTAGCATCGTGGGGTTAGACGTTCCCCTTCTATCTGTATGCATATTGTATGAATCACGACAGAATTAAAATTTTTCTACATGAACTATTATTTTTGTTTTGTCTGTAACAGTCAAAATTCAACTTATTGTAACAGTCTAAATATCTCTGTGAGTGTATTCTCATCCAAAGGTTATGTTATAACTTTTGTTCAGTTGAAGAATGATAATGGTAGAGTTTTATACTATGTATATCATCACAGCTTGGTTGATGTTAGACATGCTTGCTCTTTACGAT
Organism: Rhyacophila brunnea; assembly: GCF_057557595.1. Classification (NCBI taxonomy): domain Eukaryota; kingdom Metazoa; phylum Arthropoda; class Insecta; order Trichoptera; family Rhyacophilidae; genus Rhyacophila; species Rhyacophila brunnea. The sequence goes on along the minus strand of NW_028232904.1, from coordinate 6,547,053 downwards.
AAATTATATAATTATTACCAGTGTACTAACATCCAGTAGAATAGAGTGTATAAAAGAAATTCATCGAAGCTTTGTTGTGCATATCAAGATAGGCATACATCTATAATTTATTTGTATTCTATACAGTAACATGTCAAAAGTTTTAATAAAAGTATTTGAGCATTGTCTACTTTGAAAGAAAATAAATTATTAGTTTATTGATAGTATGCGGGCACTGTGTCATATTTCCATATTCAATTTAATCCTTGAGAGAGATGTAAGTAATAACTTTGTAGGTATTGTGTGAAATTTTTATTAGTTCTGCTTTGTCAACCTTTTATTCAGTTTAATAATACAAAGCTGTTTATCTCAGGACTAGACAACGTGACAAATTGACCGTAGGATATTTATTTCTTCGTGAGCCGTTGTACTGGAAAAATGTGTTGGTATAGCACTTAATCAAATGACAAGTTGTTCGTTGAACATTTCACCGTGGGGGGTATATTGTACGTATGTTACAAAATGCGGGTGTTAATTGTAAAAATATGTTTCTAGTCTCGTAATATTAATTGTAAGAAAACCATGGCCGACTGTATTCAAACTGTGGTACTGGATTGCAGATTAAGATGGTAGTGCTTATTATTGATTGTTTTCGAATGATATTTCGTTCAAATTAAACCATTTTGTACAATTAATTTACGTTTTGCATTCAGTACGATTTCACATACATTCAAGTACGAGCAATCAAAACGTAAGCAAAAGCAAAACGCTTGCATCTTAGTGGCTGATCTTAATTTTTCAACAAATTAATCTTGAATGCGAAATGACATCGATTTTTTTATCGTTTGCCTTTATAATGTTAGTTGATCTTCGCTTCAATATATTTAGAGTTCATCTTTATAAAATTAAGAGTTTTTGAGGTATTTTTGACCGAATTTTATTTACGGAATCTATTACACGCTGGTTGATTCTAGTCGGAGTGTTGTTCGGTTAATCAATCGCTATTTTGGTTTCGTAAATTTGACTTGCGGTGCGCAAGGTACAGGGGTACAATTATTTGATGGTCTATCCGTGGCCGCTCAACGATTAAATCGGTTTCATTGCCTCCGTCGAACACTGAAGTAAGTGCGTCGTTAATCTCATTTCAAGAGATTTATCGAACTACTAATAGCCGGCCGATGTAGAAGTGGAAATGAAGTTATTATAGTTTTCTTTATAAATGCCAATACTGCATTGGATATAACAATGGTATATCCGATATTTAATGTTCATATCAGCGCTTCACAAGTGTTAGTCCGCGGGGCGTATCGCTGTGTGCGCGGGCATGTCTGAAGGCATAATATTTAAGCCTAGTCTAGAGCAATTGGCTGCGCTTTTCAGTGGACTGTAATTGGGGGTAGATTCCATATGCTGGGGAGGTCGGTTACATAGGGATTCAATCCAGGCACTAATCTTTCGTGTCGAAATGGCTGGCACACTGGAGCTGGTTCCGTGTTCACGGACGGTTCTTTGTCACACTTTCACAAGTTCAGAATGGATGAGAGTTTGCTCAAAAAATATCAGATTTAGCGTAACGAAGGTCGAATAAATACGTGATGAATGAGTCGCTCTGTGGTTAACGCGGCTTCGGTCGTATCATATCAGATCACGGTGCGTTGGAGGTCGAAATAGTACTCGTTGAATGAGTCACCCTGTACTCACAGCGGTTTACGTTCAATTCACAAGCGCCGGTATCACGGCTTTACGGGTGTTAGATGTAGGATATAGTTGGTGCGGGTTAAGATCATAATTGGCCCCAAACCACCAAATATATCCGAAAACAAAGTAAACATTTATTTGTAAGCTCTGTGCCAGACAAATTCAATTGTATGTATTTGTATAGGTAATATATAGCGTCGTGGGTCCCAGGTTCGAATCCTGGGTCTGGCAAGTACACATATTGTTTTTCAATTTGTGTATGTGTCAGAGTATGGACCTAATAGGTTGAGCATGTGGCTGACATCCATTTCTCGTAAAAACAAAATCTGTTAATACACACCTCCACTCTGTGGAGGCCCATATGATCATATTAGGATCGGACATGGTCGAAAGAAAGAAAGAAGAATTATAGTGAATTACAAATTCAAGACGTTCACAATATGACATGAACAAAACAAAGAAATAACGGTAACAGTAAAAATGTCCTGCACCATACACATGTTCTTCATCACCGGCGGAATACAAAAAAACATAATAATTTGTACCTATACATTAATTAAAATAATTGTGAACAGTTATTATATAGTATATTTTTAGGGTGTTGGAAGATATTATCTTTATTTCTACGAAAAAAATAATTTTCAGAATTGATAGCGTTCACTTCGGGCCTATCTTTATCGCACATCAGATTAACCAAATATGTTTTAAATATTCAAATTTTTCCTCTACCACAAAGTCTGGGAAACTTTGAGATGAAGAATCTGACAGCGCTGATTGTAAACCAGTACAGTTTTTATAAAACTAAAACTGTATGAGATAGTTATAACGAGCTATAATTTATAATATTTAGATGATTATTTTTGAAAACTTTTATTTTATAGTGTAATTATGTATACCGTTATGAATATTCGTGATATATTGATTCTGCTTATGTCTTAATCTTCCGATGGTACAACAGCTTGTTCCCTGCTGTGCTAATTAACTAATGATTGCTTAATCTTCACGTTTCTCTTGTGTTTCACCTGTCCGCCTCTAGAGTGGGTCGCAACAGGTGATAGATAACACGGCAGCGATCACGTTTATATTTAATAAATCCACACTTATCGGACCTTTTGTTTGTGATTGTAGGTTGCTCTGGCATCGTTTCTTGATGAATTAATTTTGCAATAAAATGATGTTAATCATTCCTACATAGTTTGGTAATGCATACAGGCTTACTTTTCCAGATTTGTCACACTTTGATTTCCATGTAGTAGATCTATGATAATTTAAGAGTAATTATGGATATCGGTAGTTAGCAGTACGAAGGGTTGAGGTAGGCTGTTAAGATCCGACATTAATAATGCACACTAAACTTTGTCAGTCAAACGTATTTGTTTTCATTGAACTAAGACTACGATGTATAGATATATTATTAGTCAAAAAAGTTTCGTTTATATATAAAATATCTCAAATTATGCCATTTTAAACCATACATCATTTTAAATATTTTATAGATAGAAGAATATTTTTTACCGATAATATGTATTTTTAATTCAAAGAAAACAAATAAGTATCGCAGAAAAAGTGTGCATTATTTCGGATTGTTAAGTTTAGGCAGGGTTAATTTGAATTTTAAAAACTATCCAGCAATATGCAAGTTGTTCAATGAAAAATGATTTAGTATTTAGATTAAAGTATTAGGTACTGGCAAAGTTTAGTGTGCACTTTTTATATTGAATCTTAACAGCCTACCTCCATCCCTTGCCACAGATGCATATTGTATTGGATTATGCCTTGATAACACTGAATGATCATTCCAACGGCATGGAAGTTATATTTCATAATTTTTGAAGATTGCCATCTCACATTTGTCTCCCGCCATGAGAAATGGTCATTGGGAGAGAGATATCCGCCCCTGGCCACTCCAGTCCGTTCTAAGTCGAGACGGTTGATATTTCAGCATCCCCAATTTACATAATATTTCATATTTTTTTTTATCAATCGACTAATTGTTTTTTTCTGTTTTTGTTGCAGGTATGTGAAGTCAGCTCTATGTAATATTTGTGTAGTTTCATCATCGTGACACCGGTGAAGTGAATAGGTCGTGGTAAGTACCATATTAAAATATCATTAAATGTTAAACCGATGACCGAGCCGTAGTTATTCTGAGATGGGATCATCCGCACAGTAATGCTGACAGATAGATTCTCTCCCGAACAGACGTGACGGGCAGCATCTTATTGTTTCAACTAGGTAATAAAAAATTACACTGATTCATCGTGAAATCATATCAAATCTGCCGTCAAAACGCGCAGATGATCATTATCAATTATATTGTTTGTTATTTGACCGGCTACAAATGGACAGCACGGTCCGCAGGTAACGTACCTCGTGATTTCCGATTGTGTTCGGTGATTTGGCGGTCAGCCACCCCTGCCGCCGGCACAGCACCAGCGGATTTTTCTTGCGGAAATTTTATCTTCCGAAAGATCTACGAGGAAGTTCGGTCTCCGACCGTGTTAGGATAACGGACCAGATTCACTATCTGATCTAGTAATGGTTTTAAATGTGTAATGGCGCTGGCAGTTAATTGGGACTTGGAGTACATAACGGTATGCTAACTGTACGTTTATGTGTTAGAATTGTTAAAAGTTTTGTAGGGCTACAAATACACTTACCATAGATTCCCCAGCGGGCCGTAAACTCCTTGCAGTAAGCTGCGAATTTGTAAATAAAACAATTACTATTAAGATTTAAACAACTCAGTTGTTTTTTACCCACTTGATAGTTGTGTATTTTGCATTGCATAGCTTCCTTCGTTTTTTGTATTCAGTAAACAAGTTTTTTTGTGTATTTTATTTATTCATTACAAACCATTAAGGCATTAAGGGATAGTCTTTATGATTACTGAAAATAAGTTCTCGAATACAAAAAAGTTTAATAGCGCATGGTACATGTGCATGGATTTACTGGCAGCAATGGTGACTATTTTATACTATCGTGACAATATTATTGTAAGTTCTGACTGTCTCTCCAATTCATTCTTTAAGAGTGAGCGAGACGTGATGTTTTCATGTTATGGTACTATTTCGTACTATTTGACAGGTAGTGAAAATCGGTCAACCTGAAAATTCGTTCGTAGTTCTTTTTTTGCCGCAGGTTCGCCACCTACCGTGGAGATCGAAAAATTCATACCGTCGCATGAAACTTCAGAAGCTTCCAAACTTTTTTGATTCATGCATGCAAGCTTGCAACTGCAGAACTGCAGGATAATACATGTTTACCCATACATTTCCTTGTTATGGTCGCGATAATACTTACTGTCAATAATAAATCCATGCACGTGTAAACGGGGTATAATGTTTGTGGGTGTTGGTAATTATTTCACCAAATACTTAGTACAGTGTTCCCAGATCGTGGGAAGGTTCCCCAGTCATAGGAAATTTTTGCAGTATTGAGTGGAAAATGGGAAATACATCTGAAGTCTAAAATAATCAATGTAATAGGGAAACGGGACTACTTATAATTTCACCTTTTTTTAAATCTAATATTAGTAAAACAACATTTATTCAATTTTCGTCTGGTTTATTGTATTGTGTGCGGAGTACCTATATTTTATTCGTTTGTTTTCGCTCTATTTTTTTCGGGTAGTCAGATGGCACACATAGCATAGTTGAATATGTTACTCTAGTACTCTGTACATTTCGCCGAAGTTTTTTGTACTACAAATTTGCGTTCTTATAACTCATTGTAAAAACGTGTCCATGTGAATATTTTCAGCACATAGCGAACGCATTGTAATTTATTGTATACCAACCTAATAATAATATATCCGCCGTCGTGTGTCCATTGGGCCATTCGGTATTTCTTTCCTGCCGTGCGATCTTGGTTCCATCGGGGTCAAGCACAAGGTCAAGTGGTTACGCTTTCGAGGGGTGTTAAGATCACAAGGTCAGCCGTGAAAACATATTTCGTCAATTGTGCGCTCGCTCCTTCCAGTGTTAGGATAATTGAATTTGTCACGCTTCTTTTGTGGGATAGAATATTTTTCGGCGCGTGATTGTATTTTATCTTCACTGCATATCTTTATACTTTGTAGTTAAATTGATTGCTTGCACAAAAATTTCTTTCGACACGCCATGGTTTAATTAAGAAATATTTTGGATTTGGTAAGTAGCGTAACGTCATCATGACTTATGTTTACTTTTAATCGCCGGCAGGAAGTATTAATCTAATTGCAAGGGGAATCAGTGGTAAATCTTAAGACGTCATTTTGCATACTCTACAATCGACTTTAAGTATTATACAAGGCTCTGATATAAAACATAATATAATTACAGAAAACGGGGGCTATGCGTATAGCTAAATATTTTTCCTAGTCCACGCAAAAGAAAAAGGCTTGGGTTGACATGTTAAATATTTTTTTTAGTTATTCGACGTACTCCTAGTATTTAACCGAGCTTGTATCGCTACACCGTATGTGGTGTCTTTATTTATCTAATGGTTACTGTTGGCAAGTCGGTAAGTAAATATAGATTTATAAAATTTAACCAGGCATGCTTATGTTAAATTATCACTTTAGTTATTATGCACCGGTTTACAAGTCCTACCGATGCATCATCGTGATGTTAACACTACCCATTGAATCCTGATCTCATGTCTGGTCGAATCCTCAATCCCCAGGAAAAGTCTTGCGGTGCAGTGCGTAAGCCACTTGCCTTTAAGCATCCTATATTCTCGGTGTAGTCACAATATATTTATCTGATTTTTCTCAAAGCCAAGGTGATTGTTTCACTTCTATTACTAAATACACTACTGTGATTGGAACCTAATAATAGATCATTAGTAATTATAAACAATAAAAATACTGCACTAAATCAATTATAATTTAAATTCAAATTCCATCAAGTACCTACCTTCGGTCAATTTACTATTTAACATTCACCATTCTTTGATGTTCCAACTTCCGTTGATGTGTGATGTTCAAATACTTTTATATTTATTCAAGACATGATAATTTCTTGATTTTCTCATTACTTTATTATATTTTATAGATGACAAGTCATTTTGTTTTATTTATTAACTAAAATTTCTGTATAACGAACAACACGCTTCTTTGTTTTAACCATTAAAATGTTACAATGTTACTGATATTTACGTAGATCGTACGCAGTCAGTCGTCTGTTTCTAAATGAAATAACTTCTTAATTCGCCTCGCCAAGAATATCTAATTATTTTTGTTATTTTTACAGCTAGGCATAATCCGATTTATTCATTCGTTACAACGCAGCGATAATTATTATTCACGGAGTAACCGTAGAAAAAATGGCATTACCTACAGATTCCGCAGTGGAAAAAGTGACAGACCGGCTTTATCTTCCTATATTTTTTCAGCCCGCTTCATTAGTGAGAAACTTAGGTTTCGCGTGAGAAAATCATAGCTGAGTATTATTACGTAAAATAGCTCGATGGCGCGCATCCGAAACGCGGACAATGGCGTCCATTGTTCGGTTCTTGGGAAATGTCTGACGCTTCTTCACGATGATGTTTCTCGTCTCAGGACATCGCGACTGACTTCACTGGCGGATCGTTGATTTGAGTTGGATGAACCGTGCTTTAAACCGCTATCTCTAGGTTTATTGTACGCATTGTAAAATTATGGATGTGTTCACCGGATTTTATACAGTTTACATATATCTGACGGCAGATTTATTTAGTTAGTCAATTCAAAGATGTTGAAGAGATCCTTCTCCTTCTCAGGGAACTAAGGCAACATAGTTCCTTGGAAGTGACGCGTTGAAATTCGTGAGTCGTTGAGCTGTTTGCCTCCTTAACCTCTCGCGACTTCAACACCTCGCTACGCCACTTCATCGCATCTATTCTATACACAAGACTGCTATCGGCAGCTATCGAGGGTAATTTTTCATATTTTTGTATCGAAGTATTCGGCACTTATTGTAACATTTTTGTTTTTGTAACTTATTGTAACATTTTGTTACAATAAGTACTATGTTTTAACGGCACCTCTCTTGTCTGTGCTAAATTTTAGAGAGAGATATACAGTTTTGACTGTTTAGACCAGAGGTAGTCAACCTGGTCCCTACCGCCCTGTCCATTGTAACATTTTGTTACAATAAGTGCTATGTTTTAACGGTACCCCTCTTTTCTGTCCTAAATTTTAGAGCGAGATAGACAGTTTTGACTGTTTAGACCAGATGTAGTCAACCCGGTCCAGCTTTCGTGGTGGGCATCAGCCTCAGGGATCTCATTAATAATTTAATTAATTAAATGTATTTTCATCAGACTTCATGCTTCTATACTTCAATACAAACATATTATGATCAAGATAGTTATCGAGTTATTTCGTATGCAGATCCATACTGAGCGCACTGCAATTTTTACAAGAGGCCCGCCCTGCTTGGATGTTGGCAGTCGGGAAAAAGTTCACATTACTAGACAATATTATGACGTATACTGTCAACCCTCATTGACAAGGTAGTTACAAACATTTTCTGCCCCAAATACCCCGCCGACTTCTCTCGTTTTCTTTAGGAGTGCCGGGAAGTCGGAAGTGACACTTTACTCATGGATAGATAGACGGCCAAATCCACATTTTATAATTTAGAATATTTAGATTACGAATCACAAAAAATGGCGGTGACGTGTGTTATGAAACATTAGATATAAGCTGATGTGAATCAATATAATTATATAATATGATCCAATGTAATCCAACAACTGACCAGATTCCTATAGTAATATGTTACATTGTTATGCATTGGGATGTTTTTTTTATATAAATAAATAAGGGATACGTTTTAGATTAAGTACTTACCGATTATAATATTATGTAAGATTTATTGTGTGACTTTAAAGAGTATGTATGCGCCCACAGTGTTGTGTTGTGGTAAGAAGCAATAATAAATTGTGATTTATATAATGTGGTCGATAGTTATGATGCTTTTGTGTAAAATATATTGATTAGGGGTCCCTCCCTTAATCATTGTCCGTGTGAATATATCGTAAGTACAATAAATGTCTATTGAGTAACCAACCTATATAATAAATGAAGCGCCTAGTTTCAAAAGCCCCTAAAACGATTTTAGGTAGTTCTGAGAAAAACGATTTTAGGTAGTTTTGAGAAAAATGAGAAAAAATCATATCTATTAAATCTGTGAACTTAATGTATTTATTTTTTAATTCGTTACATTCTAAAGAGTATTTTGGCTTTGCATTTTAGGGGTATTTGAAAAGCACAACCATCCATTTTAGCGGATTTTGAAATTTACCCTAATTTTTTATCATACGTGTTAACGGTATTTGGCTTTTTATAAAGTCAATCTTTGGCCATAATATAGGTAAAAAAATATCCATCTAAATACATATCTAACTCAAAAATTTTCAAAAACCGTTTTAGGGGCTTTTGAAACTAGGCGCTTAATATTAAGCACCTAGTCAATATTACGGCACTGTTGTATGTTAAATACTTGTTTATACATAAACGGATCCAATAAAATATTTTAATAAGACCAACTCGTTAATTACTAATTTTAAACTAATTATAGCTACCTGGTCTAATCGTGCTTGAACAGTGTAACTCTACATCTTACTGGGACGATTTTGTTTTAGTTTATATATATAATATATTATTTACCAGTCCTAGTCCATCAATAACTAACGGCATTGTGACATATTGATTTTGTTGCCTGACAGTTAGTTATCACAATGATACGAATATGCAATTAGTGAAGTAAAGTAGATCTTGCGACTGCATTTGAATAAATTCTGACGACAAGATGAGATGCCGTGGGTCGTCGACCGCTCCTCCATGGTTGGGTTCCTTCCGCGGTCGCATTATTTTATTTTGGAAAGACAACCGCGCCGGTTCTGCGGATGGCCGTTTTACATTACGACGTACCTACCTACTTCATATTGAATAATGTTTCGTTTGCGTTTCTTACGAGGGTGGGTCAATAATTCCTTAGAAAAAAGCATTAAAACAGTTTTTATTTTTGTATTTTTTTTTTATTTCTCAACATTATCTCCTTGGAGCTCAATACACTTGGTTAGACGTTTCTCAATTTTTTTTAAACCGTCAAAAAAATAAGTTTTCGGAAGGTCCTCAAAATAAGCATTTGTCCGATCGATGACTTCTTCATTTGAAAAAAAAACGTTGTCCACTTAGCCATTTTTTTAAGTTTGGGAAAAGGAAAAAGTCACTGGGGGCTAAATCTGGCGAATACGGTGGGTGGTCGACCAATTCGAACTTCAATTCTTCAATTTTAGCCATTGATCGTAAACATGTGTGAACACGGGCATTGTCCTGATGAAAGAGGATTTTTTTCCTGTTTAAATGAGGCTGTTTTTCTTCAATTTCGTTTTTTAGCTGGTCCAATAAAGATGCATAATAATCCCCTGTTATTTTTTTTTCTTTTTCCAAATAGTCAACGAAAATAATTCCACGTGCATTCCAAAATACAGTAGCCATAACCTTACCAGCTGATTTTACGGTTTTCGCCTTCTTTGGACATGGTTCGCCTTTCGCAATCCACTGCTTTGACGGTTCTTTCGTCTCGGGAGTATAGTGGTGTATCCATGTTTCATCTACAGTCACAAAGCGACGAAAAAATTCATCCGGATTGCGTTGCATGAGCGACAACAGGGCTTTAGAGGCCACCACCCTATTGCGTTTATTGTCGACTGTGAGCAAACGCGGCACCCATCTTGCAGAAACTTTTTTCATGCCCAATTTGTCATGTAAAATAGAAATGACGCTACCTTTTGAGATCCCTGTAACCTCAATTATCAAACTCAACTTTAATCTTCGGTCACTTAACACCATATCGTGGATTTTATTGATCATTTCTGGTGTAGTCACCTCTACAGGACGTCCTGAGCGTGGTTCATCCTTTGTTGATGTACGACCACGTTTAAATTCATTTAACCAGTTATAAATAGTTGCAAGTGAAGGAACAGATATGCCGTGAACTAAATCCAACTCATCTTTTATTTCCTTTGCTGTTAACCCTTTTATATTAAAATGTTTAATAACAGCTCTAAACTCAATTTTCTCCATTTTTGTAAACAAGCAAATTTTTTTTTAAATGTACGAAAATAAAAAACAACAACCCGACCAATCTGATTGAAACTTCGCAGCATACTGAATCGGTAGTGCCGCTGCATGAAAACAAACCGCTTAACTGTCGGCTTTTCTAAGGACTTATTGACCCACCCTCGTAATACAGTCCACACGTTGTTTACTTATAAAATTAAACGGAAATTCTGTGAAATTAATTAAAAATTAAATAGATTAATTTAAATTTTGTTAGAGTTGCCAGGATTTAATAATGACGTTTTAATCAAGTACGTGTTGACATACTTTTTTTCCCTTAATAAACTATTTTTTTATTCAACTAATAATTCACAAGATTTGAGAATGTTTCAATATTTTTATTGTAAACATAATTCAAAAATACCTCAAAAACATAGATAATGTAGGTACGCCTTTAAAAAAGAAATTATGTAATCCAATATTATCGTATAAGTACTATATTAATTTATATAGTATCAATATTAAAATATTAAATTAATATTATGTCATACAGATGTTTTTAAGATGTTTACAATTTTCGTTAGGCTTTTTAAACATGAGCCTAAACAAGCAGTCATGAACTGTTCACTCAGGTTTAAATACCTGTATTTATTTTGTTTGTGGACGTTCCTTTTTTCGCGTCATACCAGTTTATTTATACCCTCAGAGTTGAAAAGTTATGTCCTTTTAGAGGGTATCGGTTTTCAAGGCGAGTCCAGGGTGAAGTTACCGGTTGTTGGCCATGCGACTTTTTTTAATTGGCAAGCGAAGAGTAATATTACGTACGGCCGAAGGCGCTCGGTCATTACTCTCTCCGGAGAATTTTGTGGTTTCGCTCTGAGCATTATCGGACATCGTACGTAATGTATTACGAAACAGCATGAATGCAATATGCATTCCGCCGTTACAGCTTTTCGGACGGGTCGTTATTATTCTTTCGCTTTTTTTTTGTTTTGTTACTGGGCATGCGTGCGTGTTTACGCTTGTTGAGCTTTTGTGGCTGTCTGTCTTGTAAAGCTTTTCATAAGTGAGCTTTATTTATCATCATGTAAATATTATGTCGCCTGATTGGATTTATTGATTTCATCTTTTGTGATTAACTAATCGTTTATATTTAATAAACAATTTCATCAATGTAATAATAAATTGTGCCTTTACCGATAAACCCGCTAAGTATGCCTTTCGATTATTGTGACTATCTGAATTGGAATAGGTATATATATATTTGGTATATGTAGGCATTCATTAATAATTATTTAATCATATTATTATATTTGTCTTGATTTATCTATCTGTCAGTAATGCATGAGATTAAACATGTAACTACGAGAGTGCGAGACAGGGAGGTGATGTATATACATGTGAACACAAATTCTACATTTGAAACGAATAACGAATCGTTATTTTAATCGGTTCGTAAAAGAAAACAAATGTCAGGGTACTCTCATAATAGTTTGGCAGATGCTTACAGTGCGGTACTAGCATATCGAGTTTATGGAACTCATTAAATGGCATTGCAATGTGTGAAAGATATGTCTTAAAATGTAAATTTCTATAAGAATATGATGGATTCAAATTGAAAGCATTTCGGAAGTGGATAAATAGAAATGAAAGTTTTAAAAATTCAACAAAGTGCCGTTTAGGTAATAAATTAGTGTGTTATGTAATACACAACCAACAAAAAATATTATGAATAATTAAGAACCATAAGCTAAGCGTTGCCGTTTGACAAATGTACGACGAGTTTGAACCACATCTGTGAATGTTGACAGCTGGTGGCAAGTGCTACTTGGTAATTATTTCTAGTTCTGGTAATTATTACGGCTACGATTTCTAAGCGGCTTACATGTCGTATTATAACATTGTGGGTCCTCGGTTCGAATCCTGGGTCGGGAAAATACACCTAATAGTACCTAATAAGTATCTGATAGATTGTGCAAGTGGCTAACATCAATTTCTCGTAAAAACCAAAAAATCTGTTAATCCAAAAACTTCCACTATGTGGGGCCCATATGATCATTTAGGATCGGACACGGTCAAAAGAAGAAAATGAATCTAATCGGATTCCTTTAGTATCTATCGCATATGTACAAGCGGAGTTGTACAAATGGCACGACTCTTCGGGTGAAATATAAATTTCTGGCGGCGCTTTTTAGTGGATTCTAATTTGCGATGATTATGGATGTGGATACTGGGGAGGGCGGTTTAAACGGGTCGTTCGGCTGTGTGGCTGGAGCAGGTCCCAGGTTCATGCACTCATGTCTTCGTAGGTGGATGGTTCTAAGTGTCACTCTCACGGTTACACTTGTGAATATGAATGATGATGACAAGTCTGTATGAATGCGCTAAATCCGATTGATTTAGCGCTTCGCAGTTCGTATATGTATGAGAAACACTGTGCCGGTAACACGGTTTGATATGCGTTCTAATTGACTGAATTCGTAAGGAGACTCGAATTGAATTATTGCTTGGACGATGGTCAAGTTGACACGGTCGTAGTCTATGAATAACTGCCTTTGTATCAATCATGGGCGATAAATAGTTAAGCGGTTGGATGATAACAATAAATGAGCAAAGTAGGTATGAAATATTTTTGCGGGTTTAAAGATTGTTTTGGAATCATAATCGGCTTAACCAATTTCTATTAGAATAATCATTTATTACAAACGTCGGTTAATCGCCTATATAGGTGGAGACACTCGAAGAAGAGGATGATTTAGATAACATCGTCGAATCAATGCAAATAATAACACACCTAATTTAGTGAAACTTTGAAATCGCACCTAACCGTCGCACTTGATTTGTGGCTCCATGAATAAAGCGAGCGCTGGAAAGTTAGTTCCCGTGGGGTGTCGCATAGTTGCTTACTTACCCTGCCACTACCCTACCCGTCTACTGCAAACCGCGGGCGAAGTTTGCCCTTGTGTATTCGGCACCTCTACTTCTCGCTCCCATCTCACCTGGCCATTAATACAGAGTGCCTCCTAATCTGCGGGCGGTCCGATCGCAGATATTTTACCTAACTATATATTATACTTTCAATGATAAATTTATTTGGTCTTAGAGCAAAGTAATCGCTGTTAATATGTGAGGGTTTTTTATTTTATTTTTTAAAATGACACTTAGCCTTTTCTTTATGATACTAATAAATTCCGTCCGTTCCGGAGATGTCACATTGAGTTACTGTACGAGGAAAACGGTTAGTTTAGAAATATAATACGGTTTCATCGTCATTGTTTCCTATTTCTTTTGTCTATAACATGATCAAAATTGCTTGATTATATATATGAGTATTTCCATACATTCTTCTATCCTACAAGTCATAATACTTTCTTGATTTCACCCCTTAATTTCTAAAAATAATCTAATAATCTCCCTCACAATTGAGGAGATATGTCTGTCTTTATCTCTATTATTCGTAATGGAATGTGACGTTTTGTTTACAATGTGTAGGTAGTTATAATAATAATTATGACAAGTAAATGAAATCTGACGGATATCTATCAATTATATTATGTTCTTACTTACGTAACAATGTTACCGATTTTTAAAATACTAACATTTCAATTAGATGTAATAATTAAGGCCCGGATTTATATGCTAGTGCATGTTTTGTTAGGGTGTATGCACATCTATGAGAGTTGCACAGAAATTTGTTTTGAAAGACACATAATCCAAAAATAAAATTTTATTGTGCATATAAATGCATATTTTAGACGTTAGAGCATATTTGAGACATTAGTGCATATTTCATAAATAAATGCATATTTTAGATTTTGAATTTATAATTTTAGTTTTTTTAAATTATTTTATCGAAACATAACTAAGTTAGGAAGGAAGATAGTTTAGATGCACTTGCATTTTTAATGCCATCTCCGAGCTGTGGATTTATCAGTGAAAACAGTGAAATCAACTCGGGCACTATTATTTAAAGTTTGCTCAAGTGGACGTTGAGAGGTAGTTTTCCGCATATAAACAAAATACTGATAGATACCTATGCGGAAAAATTTAGTGCCAAAGCATAATATTGAAAAAAATAATGTAATTTTTATTCGGGCAAAAAACAGAAAATAGTATTTAGGAATAGTTAACTGTGTCGTTTTTGTTTTTTAAGTTATGTTTGGTTTACATTGCACTTATTATTCAATTATTTGTAGGTACTTGTGAAAAAACTATTTTGAAAATTGTAATTGATTAACTTTATATTCTTTGTCTGTGTTTTTTGTTCTGATATCGTATTATGTTGAAAAATTATTAACTAGTTATTCGATTATTTGTCAGTAATATTGGGTAAAGTGGGTATTTACAATTTTTTTCCACAAAAAATGTCAATATTTAACTGCATATTTCTTCGGTTTTAGTGAATATTTTATTGATTTTAAGTGCATACGTGCATGCATATAATCATGTTTTTTGTTGCATACAAATCCGGGCCCTAGTAATAATACCCGAAATATGAAGATTACGAAATATTTGCAGTTTAATTAATGGGCTGGGTAACCTAAGGTGAAATTAAAGTAGGTCTCGCGAGTTTTAATGACGCACATGTTTACACTGATCCAGTGAAAAAATCCTATATCTATTTTCCACTTCAACCGCAGCCACAAAGCTGGAAGAGAGAGAGTCGCAAGTGCGAGGCAGCGTTTGAAAAACATCCCAAGTTAAATTAGTCAAAAAGTCCGATGTTGAGTAAATTAGATAAGTACATTAGTAAAATTCATCTGTTTATCAAAGAATGAAATTTGTGAGAGCAAACACAGATCTATAATATGACATGGTATTTGCATTTTTAGATGGTTAGTATTGAATCTGCTCAGTTAATGTCATTGGTTACAAATAACGAGTAAATTAACTCGTTTTCTTTGTATATTGATTTAATAAATGGCGTACCTGTAAGGTTTCGGGGTCGTCTTGTAGTCGCAGGTAGGTAGGTACATCTCTGCTCGCGAGCCCAAGTTCTCGCGCCCTACCATACCGCCCATACCGTGTTGATCTTTTCCCATTAAATTTTCACCAGCCGTATTTTCTGAATAAACATTGCCCGCCGCGAGTTTTCAACTCCGTTTACTTATTGTTTTTCTTTCGCCGGCTTATCGGTAATTTAAAGTAGGATAACTGCCTCGGCCCATTATTCTCACTGACGATTCTTAGCGGCTCCGACTTACTTCATGTGCTTTGCAAGCTCTGTGTGCCCTATTATAGCACTTTTCCTTTGAACTAGACGAGTGAATCCAATTTTCTAATACCATTCGAATAATACGTAGTCACTTCTTTCATTCGTATAAACGTATTGAATTTGCAACGTTTTGTCATAAAGCTGTATTAAGTCGTATTTTCATTTTTTATTTACGACGTATAGTCGGTGAAGAAAACCACTGAAGGTTGACAGGATACTGCTGATTTAGAATCCTATGTTTTTATAGAATCGTCGCGATCCTCGTGGAATATAGCATGACAACTGTGATCCTTACTGGTGTACAAGTGTGACAAAATACTCAGTGCGCACTAGTACCGTTTATGGAAGGTCAGGTGAATTACAGGGAACAAGTGCATAAGATTCATCTAATTTATGTACACCACCTGACTGTAGATGCGTCGGTGGTGTGGTAGGTATCTACCTGCTGTAAGTGTTATTTTATTTTGTAAATGAAAAAAAATAGCTCGATTCGCTGGGCACTAAAGTGAAGAGCTGTAAGTGACTTCTAAATACAAGTATATTTGAAAAGAATTTCAATTATATGCCAATTTGCGGGGCGTATGAAAAGACAGTAAAGCCAACAATACAATATTATTATTTAATAGAAAAATCCTGTAAAATCGATTATAACTGAACGCGACTGAGGAAATCATAATTTATTAATAGTAAACGTGTTAAAATTTTGGAAATTGTGTACAACACTGTATAAGATTCCTTCTGTGTAACAAAGAAATTATTTTTTTGTTGGAAACTGAGTACAATAATGCCATGTTTTCTGTTAACAATCATATTCAAAAGGTTTTAATAAAAAATCCCTGGGATTTATAAATATTTCACAGCGTTTAAACATATTTAATTAAACAATTCATGCGTGAGTGTAAAATACTGCAAAAGAATATCATTAAGAGAAAATAGACAGTAAAATAATAATAAAAAAATCTAACAATCTATTCAATTTAAATACTTCTAATTCAAAGCGAACGATCGTGAAATTTAAATATATAACATCAGTAATGCGTTTTATTCATATTTCTAAACACCTATTTCACACGACCTAGTGACTTCTTAGAATATATTTCTTGTATTGACCACATTACTGCGAAAATATCCAGACGTTTTATATCATAATATACTTTCCACCTGTATGGTGAGGCAAGACGGTTGAAAGGCTCTAACGCTTCGATATTTCAAAGTCCCATTCGATTAGCCGATAAATATTTCGGGCAGCGCCGCAGTCTGGCCGTCGGCATCTGCAGGCCGCGAACCCTCGGCGGACTCTCCAGCTCCCCGTGGACCTCCGCGATTTCTTTATTTATCTTCTCTGCATTTATCTATCTTGACTATTGCGAGCCTTCGACATGCTGGGAAACATTATTCACATATGGAAACTTGAATACTTGTATCTTGTATCTTATCCTCGGTATCCTTATTATCTTTGCGTAGCTATAAAAAGTAGGTGGCAGCTGCAACTCTTAACCAGCATAATATATAAATATATAGGTACATATTCATAATACATGTCTAGATTTCTATACAATATGATTACCACAACGATTTTCTGCCATATTTAACCCGAAGACTGCATAATATTAATGTATGTTTCATCTGAATGATTGTTTCTGGATATTAGTCATTTGCCCAATCGATGGAACACGGGTAATCTTTTATTAGTCCACAGTTATATTAGTTGTTGATTAGAACATCGATTTAACGGCATTCGGATATAATGGACAGAATATCCAGTCAATTGTAAAATTTGTGTGTTGACTGTGCACAATAGCGCATGATAATCACGCTATACCTCTCGCACTCAAAGTAGAGCCATAATGCCGTCCTGCTCGTAGACTGAACGTAGCATTGATGTTTCCAACGCTGGCCGCTAATTCTCACAGCTGCACAGCAGTTTGATTTGTTTACTGGAAGTGAATGGATGACTCAATTCAATAAGTTTACAATGGTTAGAAAGAAGTAGATGAAGGTGACCCTGGATATCACATCGTGACTGAAAGTGAAGTAGTATGTTACAAAATGACGAAACAGAGTTATCAGTGTTAAGATCGCATTTTGACGATCTAATAACATTTATTAATTATTCGTCAGATAACGAAATTCAATTTTATTACCTACACGCATTTTCATAAATTAAGAGATTTGATCGATGAAAAACAGCAGACTTCAAAAATGCAAACAAAACTTGATTCTTTTATCAAGGCGGTATTACCGAAAGCAAGCGCGTCGATATCGAACATTAACGTCGCTCCACAACGGATTTGTCTGGATCCAGACTCTGAATATACCATCATAAGACGAATATACAGAATTTTGTTTGTGTTTTTAAATAACAAACTTTCGACTTTATCGGAGTCACCCTCATGCTCATTAGTCCGTTATATTGGGGCTCTACTATTCTTGCTGCCTAGACTCCCCATAATAATATTAAAGGCAGTCTCTTGTGCGCCTTAACATGAACCTGAATACTCATGTAAAATGCAATTTGCTTACCTACATTTTGGGGAGAAGGTAACGAGTTGTAGGTACGGTGCGCTGACGTGCATTACATTTTATTGTAAATTAAGTTTGCACCGGAACGTACTTTTAGTACTGATATAACTGTTACGGGTGCCATTTTTTTATTTTTTTTATAATTTGGTGTAGGAAAAATCATATACTTATAACGAATTCATCTCTAAGAGTAGGTAGGTACATAATCCTTTTCGTATTTCCATCTATTTCCATCTACAAGTTTTTTCTTAGCTCGTATTCTTATTTGTCCGGTGTTTCTTTGCCGGTACAAATCTTGCAATCGATATTTAACTAACTTCCAGATTGAATTCATTTTCAGTTACTTCTGTTTTGAATGAAAAGTTATTTTGACACCATTATTGGTTGCTAGGGGTCTATATGACATTTCAGTATTATTTATATCAAGTACAATTTTTTTTGATCGTTTAAGCTACTCAAGTCAAGTTTATATGATTTAACAGAAAATTTAAAAACGTTGTATATAAAAAGGTCTTTTTATCTTGTAATTGTTTGCCGTGTGTTTGGAGGGAGGTAAAAGCGAAAGAATTCACTTCTATATAGTACATACTTTGACTGTGTTTCAATTCAATTGATTTATTTTACATATTGTGGACATTACAAATTATAAGTTTAAGTCGTTCACAACATGACATTTATACGTATGTTACCTACTATAGGTTTTTTGATAAGAAATATAAGTAATTGTTACTTTTTTCTTTCGTTGAATGTTTGATATTAGCTATTATTTATACACTCCACATAATACGACATTCGAAATCTATGAATTTATAAACGGATAATGAATGCATCGTCAAACTACGTAAATAAACACATTCAAAATGAGCTTGTCGGTCATTTTGAACAAAGCGTGTAAACCCTTAAACCCCTCTCAGGCGACGCTATCACCATTGGCAAGATTTTTCAATTTGGAAAGAATTGTAGATTTATTTTACTTTTTGGACCAGACGTTTCACATGTGTTCACACATATCATGCGCTTTCATTGCTTTCTAAGTAAATGATAGATTCAATTAAAAATATATTTAGTATATATATTATATATGTCACTATTTTTTATTGCTGTATCTACCTGATTTAAATAAATATGCACGCATAAATTAATTTACTGCTTAAACCCACTGTGCACACTGTCTACGCGAGAGGTCGCCAAGAAGTTGAAATGATGATAGATAGGCTGGCCATGTCGGAAGGCTTATGGACTAGCGCTGGATACAGTAGTACCTATTGGGCACTACATTACTACAGGATAACATTATGTGGATGTACGTGGCAGCGACGAACTAGGGACCGAGAATATTGGAAAGAGCTAGCTGAGACCTTCATCTACTAGTAGTTCGAATTAAATGATTTCTTTAGACGATATGGTATTATTTTCTTACTGTGATTTTCATTTCAGTGGCGACCCTAATTTAAATATTAGATTAAAATGCCTTCAGATTGTGGGATTACACATGTTAGATTTTTTATGGGTGCAGACAAGATGAAAAGAGTAATGTTACTTATCGTAAATATGGTTTAGAAGAAATTTTATTTCGCCATTGTGCAGGACAAATCCCTAGTCACTCTAATAATAATACGTTCAATTTATTATTCGATATGCAACCAGACTTTCCCGGTGTTCGCATTGAATACAGAACGGGTGAATCTGGTCTAGTATTTTTTATTTCAAGTCATTATGTATTTTATTAAAGTATCTACTGCTTTGTGTGAAACGTATCGGGTTGCAAGCGTTTAATGCAAGAGTATCAACATCCCTTTGCTTGTTAACTCTTCTATGTCATGCTTTTTATGTTTTTTTTTTTTGATAACGTTTATTTATAGTCTGAGTGTGTAGACTGCGTTCGAATGGGGAGCTTTTACAGCGGATCGTCCCCGGCTAATTGTTTCATTTATCGCGTGTCCATTACCATACACATAAAAATCAGTTTCTTAATAAATTCTGACATTACTTAAATACTTACCCACAGATCATTCAGGTCCATTGTTGACTGCACAACCGTCCTTCAGGAATCTATGCAGTCTGATTCTCTGCGTAGCTTTTGACGTTATCTTGCCATCTCATCCGAGTGTCTACTGGAGTTCCTTCAAATATCTTATGGAGAGCTTTAACTCCACTGTATCGAATAACGTCACCGGCCTACTTGAGTCTTTGTGTCCTAAAGACTTTAACTATAACCGTCCTTCAGGAATATATCCAGTCTGATTCTCTGCGTCCCTCTTGATGTAATCTGGCCATCTCCTCCGAGTGTCTACTGGAGTTCCTTCAAATATCTTATGGAGAGATTTAGCCCCACTGTATCTAATAACGTGACCGGCCTACTTGAGTCTTTGTGTCCTAAAGACTTTAACTATAACCGTCCTTCAGGAATATATCCAGTCTGATTCTCTGCGTCCCTCTTGATGTAATCTGGCCATCTCATCTCCTCCGAGTGTCTATTGGAGTTTCTTCAAATATCTTATGGAAAGCTCTAACTTCACTCTATTTAATACTGTGACCGGTCCAGCTGAGTCTTTGTGTCAAGATATTAACTGTATTAGGCTTAAGTTGTTTGGAAGAGCTCGACATTCGTACGTGTGCGCGCCAGCTTTGGTTTTCTTTAACCGGTCCAAGTATCCTTCGAAGATGTTGTTTTCGAATACTGGTTTGAATGATGAATGAAGAAATCTGGTTTCTATAGTTTCACACCCATACTTAGGCGATTGGTTTACAGTCACATTGTATACCTGGAATTTTGTCTTTTTGGTCAATAGTGTCTTCAGTGCATCAAAGCATTTTCACTCTGCAGTCTGCCGACAAGACGTCAATATAAATGTACAACTATATACAATATAATAGTCACTGGGAATAACTACCGAGCGCGCTAAATGTACCCTCTATATTAAAAGTTTATTAAACAATGTCACGTAAACAAAACACACACTAGAGCACACATTCCCAATCTTTTTCGAGGCGTGACACCATTTTATAAAACCCAAGTGACACCAGACCCCCATAAATTATGAAAATCTTTTTAATAGGGTAAAGAAAACGCATCGATAATATATTTTTCCGTATATGTAATATAATTTTAACATTAAGACATATTTTATGCGATGGTTGAAATTGTGAGTCGTTAACCAGTGTAAAAGTTAACCAGTCAACCAAAATTCGTGGTTAATGCCAACCTCATTTCATTTTCAACATTTCTTGTTTTCGTTTTCAAATGAAGAAGCGTTGAAAATCCACTATCACAGAGATACGTAGATGCAAATTGTAGTTAAAGTCGTACATGGTAATATTTGGATTTGACTGATACACCAGAATTGGTTTAGAATTGATTCTAACGTGTGTGCAATATTAATTAATTATGCAACTTGTTAAATAATCCGATGCGGTTGGAACCTTGTAGAATTAGTATCTTCGTCAGTTATCATCGATACAATGTCTTTGTTATCAATAACTAGCATGCGTGCACTATTCTTTACGTTACTTATCGTTTTCCACCCGCCAGCGGCTACTTTTCGTCACTGTTATTGTGTCACAACACTCATAATATACGTATACCTACTTAGCACCATTAGTCCACGATTCTATTATAGAGCATCAGTAGGCGAAACGGCAGCTGGCTTACATACAATATCATTTTATTGTCCACTAAAATCCGTGTTCCACGAATTTGATATATTTTATTGCATCTTTACGTTGCATAGATAGATTAACTATCTTCTCCGGTCGGAATTATATGCCACCAATAAACTACTGTAAACACGATTCTGAATTGAACAGTATGGTCACCGGCCAAACGGGATTTTCTTGTCTCGTATGCTTGCGTGTAAATTACAAGCTGTTTGTTATTCTCAAATGGATAATGGATACATTAGTACCATTAAGCTTTTTAAGTGACTGCCTACTTGAAAATGATTTTTATCCATCAGATTTATTTTGTGATTCGAAGTGCGAAGCTTGTGTAATTGGTTGAGCGTGTAAACTTTTAGTTTTCTGATTTTTCTTCCAACCGGCTGCTACTAAAACCTTTGCTGTAATTTGTTGATATGTCGTTTAGACCAGTGCTTCTCAAACTAGCGGGCGCGGCCCTGGGGGCCCTGGACCTCCTGCCAGAGCCGCGAAATATTTCAGTATTTGAAGAAAAAAAGTCATAAAAACATGATTAATATCTCGCATTAAACAGAGCAACTTCTTTGCAATACAACTCGATGAATCTACTGATTTTACAAACTACGCACAGTTAATGGTTGTTGTAAGATATCAGTATGACTCCCAAATTCACGATGATTTGCTTTTCTGTAGGGAATTTTTGGCGACACCAACAGGAATAGATCCCCATCATCTAGATTCTAGATAATCGCTTCGCATTAGTTAAAATCTGTGGCAATTAAGTATGACTCTTTTAGCATAGTGGTATATGTGCGTGGGCCGCGATACCTGAGAGATTCAGGTTCGATTCCTGCGGGGTGTCTTACTTTTTAAGCGTTTTCAAAATTATGTATTTTCAATAATCTCTTCTTGTTATAATTCATAATAAGTAATACATCAATATGCATAATATATTAATATTATTTATAACAGTGATGTTATTAATATCCACTTTAAAAGTTAGACTTCTATTTATAGATTTGGTTTGATGGCTTAAGTAAATATTCGTCCTTTAGAATGGTGCTTGTGGATCATTAATTAACTGCTGGGATTAAAACTGACTAAGCAGTTTAGCTACCGAAGGGGTCCTTACACTGCAATAGCGTGGTTTCGATAATAGAGAGATATTCGCAAAACTCCCGAGCGATATATTCAACTATGAAAAACTTTCGATTGTGAATTTCTACTACGTCGGCGAAGTTCCTCCTATTGTGATCTGGCGTAAACGCTCCGAACTTATTTTCACCAGTCGTATGTTTCTGTACGTACATTTCCAGCTGGGAACATCTCGGCGAGCCTCTCTATTCTACTTTTCAGTGCGCCAGAAAACTTTATCTTTCTTGGCGTGAAATACTAAAATATAGCACTCGTTGTCTCTAATAGAGTTATCAAAATTTTACCAGCGAGCAAATAATGCTTCGAAGATAATATCATATAGCCTGCACCTGACTTGCTTGATGCTGAAAGCAATTATTTTCCTTTTGTTGTGGGTAGTTAAATCAACAGCCAGTTTCTTCGAAAAGTTTTCATTGTGTATTGCCTACGCGTGTCTGTAAAATCTTATGTTTTATTCGGATAATTTATTTTGTTTTGCTTCTGGGGTTCTTACCTGACTCTTAATTTCCCATGGAAGGAGGTTAAAATGAAACTGAACATAAGTCATCAGAAAACAAAATCACTAAAGTAAAATCACAAACACAGCATTATATAAGTAATTGCATAAAATGTCACACTTGAACCGGTAAGACATCAATGGTTGAAACTCCTCATGATTGAATAGCTTTAAGGGTTGTGGAAGTGTGGCGTATTCACAACGATACGCTACTCGTTAGCTACGCCAGAGGAGTGGAATTTATTTTATGAGACTCTTGGGGTTCCGCAAGGGTTTAGCCTTGGCCCGTTTGTGTTTTGTTATTTATTGTTAACATAATTGATTTTTTCGGGTCGATTTCGGTTTCTTTTTTCGGTTTTTCAGAAAATGTTAGAATAAAAAATATCAGTATTGCTCGCATATTAATGTTTTAATGTAATTTAATCAAGAAAGATGGATTTTTGTTTGTCTGATTTTATTTCTATGTTATTGTTTATGACTATAACTGTGGGGTCCAAACAGGCGAAGTTTTAGTTTTGTTAATGGAGTAGTCCTTTTTGAATTTGTATTTTTAGGTACACCTGTGATTATTTTATCCGGGATATTGTCTCCTCGTTCTCCTACTTGCTGAGGAAATATGCCACAAATTAATTATACAATATTTTCGCCGTTTAATTTAAACAAGACAATAGTAGTTTGAATATCTTAAATCTTAATTGTATGTTTGTTTACATCCGTCGAAAATTAATTAGCATCATTTAGCTTAACAGTGTACTCTTGTGGGGGAACGATGAAAATGGCAGTTTCCTTCAGGTATTTCGTCAGAACCGCCACGGTATCGTATAACAATAAAAAAATATATATTTAACGGTAGTAGGCTATTCAGATTTTTCCCCCACCTGATGCCAACACGGCCGACAGCTGTTTTCTCGGTAAATTTAATTTAATCGGCGTTCATTAGTAATTATTACAGGTGGTAATTTTCGTCACGTCATTATTGCTTGTGTTTATTTTGTTAGTTATGCATTTTGTTGTTGTGTGCGTGATCGGTACTTGTCCTTACGCTCCCCCACGATCTCAATGTACTATCTGGATATTTTAAATATCACCGTTTACCACATTAACCCTACCTTAAAAATGTGGGGTGAGGTGTTGCGTAATGCGTATTAGGTATTACTTATATGTTTACTTCACCATGTTCCTTCCCTCTTCATTCTCCAGTATCAGATAATATAGTCATATACCTCGCATTTTGACTGACAGTGCGCTCTCAGTGTTCGCTTTTTAAAAGTCGAGTTGATATTCAGCCTTGGTTAGATGCCACGTCTCAGCCAGGCATCTGGTCCTCACTGATTACCTCGGCGACCACCATGCGAAACTCTTGTTAGTCGAAGAAATGACGCATTTTAAATGCTCTATTCTTATATATTTCATCTAAAAATATGTAGTTAAAAATACGTTTCATCTTTGCAGACTACAAAGAATATATTTGAAATCATCCATACTTCGGGTATATTTATTGAGACGATGGGCTGGGGCGGGGTCCTAGGGTGGTTTTAGTTTATTAGCAGGGAACTCTGTAGGGTAGTGCAAGAATCGTACAACGTTTAGCGGAAAACGGTAGATATAATATATTAAAATATGTACAACGCCTAAATTTACAGTAGTTGCCGAGCAGATATAATCAACTCGAGAATCAAAGTCCGAGTGTCGCAGGTATTGGACATGTAAACAAGAAAAAGGCGAGATACGGTTTGCATTGTATTTTACGATTCCGTATAAGCAGAACTTGTCATACGATTGCGGGGACAGCCTGTCTTCCCGAAATTGAACAGCCACGTTCTAGGCAGGACATACTTGTTAAAATTTTAAATTAACTTAGGTTATTTGACCTTCATACGCTGGCTGTCAAAGGTATGTAGGTATAGGTAAATAGGTCTACGGTGATACCACGTGCGATTCATTACCGATACAACTCCGAAACGGTTTTGGAATACCCACATGGTGTCATTGTAGACGTATAGGATCTACCTACATAGTATTATATAATTAATTGTCCGCACAAGTTTCTTACTGAGCAATGGATGCCTTTGTTTCAATATTATTTATTTCAAATATGAATTAACTTATTGTGTCCTTATGTTGTATCAAATATCGAATCAAATCAGGCCGTATCACTGCGAACTCTAATTTCTATTTGCTATGTTTCCGCTGTCGACCATTATTCACCCCCTCGCGGTTTATTTCGCTGTGTTATTTATGTCGAAGTCCATAAACTGTCTTGCAAACGGCACGAGCAGTCTGAAAACTCGAAGTCTATACGTTGTTATTACACGAATAATTATTATAGACCTCTATCGCTGTGTTTCTCAAACTTTTTACTCTCGCGGCCCACTGTCAACATCGCAGTTACTTGCCCCCCTTGTCTATTAGTATAATATTATAAATTCTCTATAATACGAGCACCAGTTCCAAATGATTAGTTTTAATATTAATCAGGGTTTATGGTGCTGGTGCTTGGTTGTGGCGAGGAACACGAACTATATATATACTTCAAAGTCAATTACTCAAAACTAGTATTCTCCAGTTAGTGTGTTCTGCCAGAACAGAGACGATATGATGTAAAGTCGTCGTCTCACGCGGGGAAGTAGGGTGGATTTAGGAAAGTCATGCTTCTAGAATGGAAGACAACCACGACCCGACCACCGAAGAGGCTTGTCTTCAACAGATCTGAAAGGAAATGTAGGGTTGGAATACGTAGCTATAATTGGACAGTGTATATAGCTATTACATACACTTAATTACTTACATGGCTATTTTATTTAATTAGTTAGTTAGTAGTTAGTTATATATAATTTAATAATAATTAGTATATTTTTTTAACATCTATATTCAGTGCCATTTCCATTGGTTAATTTTCTTAGGTTTCCAAAACTTCCCAGTTTCGTAGTTTGTGGATAATGCTATTTAATACAGCTGGAAAAACTAGTATTTTTATATATTTGCTTCATTACTTAGTAATAAGGGTTTCTTGTTCTTTTATTGTGTTAATTTGGTATATAAACGAGAATTAACTGTATTCCGTGTCCGTGTGCAGGTGCCATTGGTGGGTGTGCATATAGTGCCTGAAGATTGTAAAACCCGAATCGCAAAAAAAGTTTCAAAAGTGGAATATGTAGTAGATACAAAATCGAAATCAATAACTATTAGAATATTATGTACTATTTAATTTCATTTAAATCATATCTACTTGATACAAAAAAATATTGTAGATGAAAAATTCCATATGAGCAGGGCAAAGGCTATTCTAATATATCACTCCAAAATCAATTTAAAAAAAATGATAAATATGATATATCGTATTCAGGCAGCTAATTAAGAACTCTGCCATTCTCGGCAGTGTTGATTTGTGTGTCCCTGATAATTATTTTAGAAATAGAGAGCATCAGTTGTTTATTCTCCCAAGGTGCAGAACCAACCTGCCACTGGTAATGCCAATTGGGAGGGCGATAACTATGTTCAACGAAATTGCTTCGGGTGTTATATTCCACCCATGTGAGGATGAGTATAGGTGGACGTTGTTTTATAAATCCTTAAAATAGGGTCTGCCTAACTCATCCGGTGTACTTCCTTGTGCCTATCTAATTTATATTCTTTGTATTTACACATTTCTACTTTTTAATAACTTACTATCTATCTCTATACTTATCTATCTCTTTTTTATGTAATACTGTTTTATATTTCTTTTTTCTAAATGTCATGTTGTGAACGTCTTAAACTTATAATTTGTAATGTCTACAATATGTTTAAAATAAATAAATGAAAATTGAATTGAAAAAATTAACCCGGGAAGTTAACTTTCAGGTGTGATGTTTTTGGAACACAACCCCTCATGATTGCGTTAACCGTGAGCTATTAAATGTCGTTGAGTAGTATTGCAATGTATTCTTTAACATTTAATACTTGATTCCAAATGCATCCGATTAGAATCAGAATTGCTTCGAGTGATATCCATTTTATTCTGGATCAAGAAAATTAATGGACACGTGATTACGTGTTAACTAGTTAAATAGTTTTTATTGAAATACGCTTTCCTACGATTGTTTTTACCAAACTTACATACGCCGCGTATTTTACGATTTACGTTCTAGCCTTACGGTATAAAAGAAACACATAGATAGTTAGTTAGTTATTGCTGCAGATTAACAACTATATAGAAATTATTTACCTATGTTAAAATAAAGGTGTCATATTAATTTGATAGGATTGGTTTGCAGTTCAGACCCCACTTCGAGAATCGCTGCAGTCCATCGAATGCCAACAATTAACAGTGTAAATTATTTGAAATCGCGGCCCGGATAACTGACTGGTGTTGATCACGCGACGCGCGTATCCGGGGTTGCGCCCCTTGCCGCTCGGAAGACGAAATGTTAATGAGTCAGAGTTTTACCGCTTTTCCGGGACCAGGGACTGTTTTTCTCGGTTCATTTTTTAACCGGAGCAGGCGATATGGATATTTTCAAATAATATAATTAATTATTTATTATTAGTGTAGCTGTCTGTTCTTGTAAACATGTTAACTGTAATCGATTTTTACTTTGCTTTCATATTCTATATTGACGTGGTATTTTTTTGTAATTCCGTCTTTTAAATATGTGTGTTATTTTGAATTGAGTACTCTTGAGTGATTTAACGATTTTGCTGTAATATAACACAATGTCTCCTTGAATAACGTACCTAGTTAAGTGTGTTTAATCGGTAATAAATTATTTCGGCGTTTGATTTATGTTATTTTATATCTAGTGTCTTTATGCTAAAAAATACTAATGTAGAGATTGCGTACACGTACACGTATATATTGTACATATTTTATTCATGACACTTCTGAAGTCAGGTATTATTGAGAAAACCCTCTGGAAGCTGCATGGTGAAGTTGGGATTACGCGAGGCATTGCTCAAACCACAGAAAAATGAGACGATCTTCTGCACTTTCTTTATCTCGAAAAGTAGATCGTCAATTTATATATATATTTCTATAGATGTATGTCAAATGCAGCTCGATCGGATCAATATCAAAACAGATTGGGTGGTTTACAATAATTATGGATCAAGTCCATTAAAATGGATCCTGATATATTTGGACCTAAAGTTAAAACTCCTTTTGTAAAATTCAGGAATGTTATCACTGTATATAAATAAATAGTCGAAACATATAGTATATTCAGGCATTATTAATATTAGCAAATACCTCATTATACTGCTGAAGGAACTGTCAAAATTCATATGATTCACATACAATTTGATGTCTTATCAATAGTAGTATTAGTAGTATTGCCATTTATGCGGAAAATTGTAGAGCCTACGATTGTGATATTAACATACAATATAGAAACAAATCGAATTTTATGAAAATTGGACTAGATCCATAATTATTGTGAATCACCCATATGTAAGCGCTTCGCCTTTGAAGTATTAAAAATTAGAACAAATATGTTAGTTTAATAGCAGATTGCTGTTCCTATACCGGGTTATGTGGGTTTTAAAATTTAATACAGTGAAACATCGAAGGGATTTAACGATATTTTTTTTTATCTACACAGTGGGTATAATTATTTTTTGCTGATGTTTCGCTATATTTATGTTTTTAAAATTAAAACTATTTTTTAGTGTCTAAATAAAATAATAATCGGGGATTCCCGTCAAGTAATCGCCCAATATTGTAAATACATGATTGGTACGTCAATATTTAAGTTTCATTGCCAGACGATTGTTCAAATAATAAATTATTATTGCCGTTTGAGTTCGACGTGTAAAAATAAGGTTCGTTCGGCGAGGGTTAATGGGCGGCGCCCTCTCCTTTTGGGCGGGGATGTGCCGCCCTGCGCCAGGCGCCGCCCAGCCCGCCCACCCGATAAAGCATTTAGCCCGTCACGTCAACCGGCGAACGTCTTTTTCTCTTCTAGCCATAGTACACTCGGTGACTACCTACTACCCGCCGAACAGTCGGAGAGGGGTAGGTTTTTTTCTACAGTGACGTTAAACGAATGTATCTGACTGTATATCTATAGTTTTTTTGTACATATTATCACTTTATTATGGACCTACAAATGCATTAATTGTTTCTTATACTACATCAATTACACAGGTTATTAACTGTCTCGTTAAATTGCGTGTTAGACTAAATGTTACTGGCAGTATTTGTATGTTGAAAATGGAGAATAGATTGTCTAGAAACGATTGAGAATTGGTGTTCAACAGTAAAACAATGATTATATAGACTCTTGATATCACGAAATGACTAACTACAGATTTGACTAACAGTTGTGGTATTTACCTATAGAGATATTAGTTGACAAAAGGAAAGTTATTAAATACTATGAATGTATGTATGTGTGTAAGTATTTGGGTGCCAAGTATTTTCCTCTAAGTATGTTTAACAGAAGAAGACTTCGTGTTTTTTTGATTAAGGTAAAGATACGAATGTACTTGTCTGTTCAACTTAAATTGACTTTAATAAAGTTTTGTGAGGGAAGTTACGTGATAAATTGAATTTTTATGGATGCCGTCCGAAGGCACCCTTTAAATTAAAAATGTTCAGTAAGTCGTTGCTGGAGATCCAAAGAGATCCTAATTCGTGTGTGGCCAAGCTCGGAGTGCTTGAATGGCTGTGATCGCGAGTCTTTCTCCTGCCAAAAGTTATGCATCACGTTGAAAGACACAAAATATTTTTTTAATATCTTAATTTATGTGATTCCGTTTTTTCAACACTTAGGGTGGTTGCAATGTGGCAGCAGGAATAACATGAATGAAAACAGAAGCTATGGCTTCACTGGCAATCTCTTGTAGCTCGGTTACTTGATGTAAATAATGTATTTGTGGCTCTGAATCTCAGTGTGTTAATTACACATATACTCTGGGGTATGAATTATGTTCCGGCAACGGAAAAGTTATTCAAGTGGTCCATCCGGCTGATGCAGTCGTCTGGTTGGCGCAAAGGTCAATTTTACTCCATTCGAAATATTTCACTGTCTCTCATAAATACATTAATTACCGAATAGTGCATGCTAATCCAAGTTTGGGGTAGTTGACATTGCCCTATATACATGCAGATGCACCACACCCTTTACAGCATGTAATCCATCCGATCGAAACCGTGTCTACGACACACGGCAATATTGATTAGTGAACATAATTTAATTTTGTAGTTCCTTAAAAATACGTATGTCGTTATTGCGTTCGATAAATGATTAATATTTAGTATTGTGGATTATTAAATTTACAGTTGAACAGATATCTACCCATGTCCTACTTTGTCTACTTATTATTTTTGGTCGCGATTTTATCTACCCTAGTCGAAATGATAATAAAATAGTATTACGAATGAATGCAAATGACATAGTCACGTATTTGAGGTGTGCGACACACAAATTGATATTTTGTTTGCTGGTCTTTGACACAAGACACCCCCTATATTTACTCTGAATAAATGATATACCCACACAGAGGTTGTATTATGTAATATGTATTACATTTTTTTGTCAATAGAATATATTGAAATACCCATCGATATTGCTATATTTATAACTGTCTCTTTATTAAAGATATATTGTGTAGAATTGAGATCAACCCAAAAGGTAGAAGATTTAGTTTTTTGTGGTACTGCGATTTATTTTAATTAAACTTATCTCGTTTGTTGTAGCGGTAC
This sequence comes from Rhyacophila brunnea, assembly GCF_057557595.1. Classification (NCBI taxonomy): domain Eukaryota; kingdom Metazoa; phylum Arthropoda; class Insecta; order Trichoptera; family Rhyacophilidae; genus Rhyacophila; species Rhyacophila brunnea. The sequence goes on along the minus strand of NW_028232904.1, from coordinate 6,515,633 downwards.
TTTACTGTCAAAATTAATATATTCGCTTCGTGGATCAGTGGGTCTATTCTGTACTTATCGACCGCTAAAGTGATAAAGTGATAGATATTATCAAACTTAGTGTAGGTTGGTATCAAAGTATTAGCACTTATTGTAACAATTACAATACGTTGGTTGTAATTGTTGCAATAAGCGTTACATTTGAATAGCGCCTCTCTTGCTGCCGTTAAAATATAGCACTTATTGCAACAATACAACCAACTTATTGTAATTGTTACAATAAGTGCTAATACTTTGATACAAACCTACCCTCTGTTTGATAATATCTAACACTTTATCACTTTAGCGGTCGATAAGTATAGAATAGACCCACATATAGATTGAAGACACTAAACTTAGTTAAATTTCTTGTTACACCTTTTACAGTATTCCAATTTACGATTTGTATTGACACATAAGTTCTAAGAATTTCTGGGAGTATTTAAATATATTTTCAGCAATAACTCATCAATAATACTGTCAACGTCTAAAATCCTCATAGCTCCCCACAGACATTTAATGACAGGATGCTTTCGAGATGTGGCTATATCGGCGTACCATGAAGATATCCTGGGGAGGTTTTTAAACAAGCCAATAAAATAATGATTTTCCGCAATGAGAAGTATGATGTACTCTTACTCTTAATGCAGGACGTGGAAGTAAAAAGAGATTATCTTGGCTACGCAAGCTCCGTAAATGGATCAATGTTCAAGGCGTGAGAGATCTGATACGACTGGCCCACGATAGGGAGGTGTACTGCAAGTTGACCGCCAACCTTAGATAGAAGATGAACATTTTAACGAATACAGTATAATAGTCTTTTAATGAAAATATATCGTCTTTTTATCAACGTAGTTTTGAAGTATACGAGGATATATTATAATACTTAGTTAATATAGACGCTATAAACACGAATTCATGCTATCTTGTATTTTATGTTGCAAATACGACGTAACATAGCAGGTACAGTGCAAAAATAGTATTGCAGGCGCATTGCACTACACGCGCCAGGAAAATCCCTACCGGCCTGTCTGTCTAGCGATGTTGTATAATATGTATAACTTAGTGCTATGTGCAACTTTACAAATTCCTCATGCTGTACATACTCGGCTAAAGCGCAGGTACTGGCTGCTAGGCAGTGCGGAAGCAGAAAGCCAGGTCATCCATCGCAACGGAAATAAACACATTTGTGCCACACAGGCCAAGTTCTTTGCGTAGTTCTTTACCTAATGAGTATCTTTTATGCTAACCAGCGTGTTCAAGCGGAAAATTGAATATATTTTATTCAAATATTTCTCATTGTTAATAGTTCGTCGGTTTCATATTTTTCCGTTTATACTTTTACACACTTAGTGAAAATATATTTCCATGAACAGAAATCATCAGTTTATCAGTTTCAGTATATGGATGGCCTCAAAGCTTTGTCAGTCATACGTTTTTAATTGAAATATGACTATAATGTAACATGTAGTGTTGGTTAGTTTTAAAAAATCAATCCAACCCTGCCTAACCAAAACCATCTAAGTTTTGGTATGCTATGGGCGACTCGGCTTATTTGATTTCGTTGTATTAAGATTACATAATATTACAGATGGTGTTGGTTAATTTCTTTTAAAAATTAAGCACTGCCTTACCAAACCATAATCTTAAAAAAAAATCTATCTATAAAATATCCAAAATTATATAACATTTAAGGCATAATTTTAGATATTTTTATTATTTATAGATGGATGAATACCTTTTCACTATTATCTATTGTGGATAGGTGTGCGCAGGGATTAGTTGAATTTTAAAAAACTAACTAACACTGTCTGCACTTTGTAGTTTTACTTCAATGAAAACAAATACGTATGATTGATAAAGTTTAGTGTGCACTATTTATGCTAGATCATAACAGTCTACGTGCACCCTTCGCCACTTATATAAAATGCTATATCGTCACTGTTCTGGCAGAAGATACTAATTCAAAAAATGACATATTGAGTTAGTACCAAAATGTTCCTTATTTCAAATTTTACCGTCTGGAAACCTTCTTAATAAATAAACTCTCTATTTTAAAGTCATCCTTTTTACGATTACTTAATAAACTCACATGATAGACCATTATTTCAAACATTTTAACAACTTCAAAGTCAAATTACTCAACTAGTATTCTCCAGTTAGTGTGTTCTACCAGACTAGAGACGATATTATGTATAGTTATAATACTCCTAGATGACGAAATGCAAAATCTCTTTTTAGATTGTAATATTATTGTAATGTTTATTATTTCCGATAGTACTTATCCTTAATTTGTGTTTTATCCTGTTGAAAAAATTGCTGTATATACCTGTTGCTAATCTAGATAATATACTAATCATTTGTACTAACTACTTATGGTCCCTTTTACCATCGATTCAATATCTTTGGTTTTGACTATTGTGAAGTCCACTATACTATTTAAGTTATTTATATTTACAGTGTTACATTTATTGGGGTGAGGCAGAAGTCCATTTTTTATTATATTGCTGGCATTTAGCAGGTGCGCCGACTTTCTGCATTTTAACCTGAAGTCACTCACTCGGCCTCTCCTCTTATCGGGTATAAATGTCTCATTACCTTTATCGTTCGTTGTAGGACACGACTTTCCACCATAATGCGATAAGTACAATATACCATAATACCTTGTGCATGCACGATTCACATATAAAATTCTGGCATACGTCTATTTAGATAAGAGAAATTCTAAGCGGTTCGCTGGCTATGGTATGGTAAAGATGCAAATTATTGCGGTGCGAATATTGTATTGTAACGTAATATATCACATTCTGTTTAATTATTGCAGGGGTTTGCGAATCCAATAAATATTACTTGACAGAAGGAATGATTTATATTTTACAGATAAAGACTAAAATTTTCAATAATTATTCAAATAAAGTTGAGAATTATAATGGAGTGTTCACGACTGATGTTACCTGTGACCTAAGTGACGATATTATATAATCGTCACCCGACTTAACGAAAATGGCTCACTGGCAGTACATTCATGTAAAGATATGTTACAATCTTAAAGCTCATCGACTATGTACAAAAATATAAAATATTAGTATTCGTAGCTAGATTGCAGCCTACTTCTAGTTATAAAACCGCCAAAAGTTAGTTCCGGCCCAATCTCCCAATTTAGTGTCTAATTTTAGACATTCACAGAGGATGTGGCTTGTATCTATGCATATGCATAGCTATATACCTATGCACATTGTAAAAACTACATTTTTGACCAGTCGCGGGATCAAACTCACGACCAACGGCTTTAGATACCGCTGCTAATCCAACTAGCCCAATAATGCTGGGACGAAGCTTGGGGCAGAGAGATATTTATTTACAATATACACAATATAATGACGTAAAATGTTTGTTACGCACACTGTGTCAACTTTTAGACATTTATTATACTAACTTAACGGTCAAGGTACCTACTGTTTAAATTTTAAAAAGTGATATAAAAACGCTCCTAATATATATGGCTTTATTCTCAATTTTAATATGGCGTCATTCACATTATTAGTATTAATATATTTTATGTTGTCATTAAATGTTAAGAAAAGACAAGGTATCATAATGCCACGTACTTTAATATGAAAGTCTGCGGATTCTTTATTAGCATAAACTTGAAAGGTCGCCCAAATTATTCATTTCGATCTTCACACAACTGGGGCGCTTAAATAAAATAAAATATCAAAATTTGTCTGCAGCCAAACTTTTTTTATAAGACAGCTAGAAGAAGATTTCGACCTAATCCCGGAAGCGAGGTCAATTTCGTAGATTTAATGGTTCTAGCATACAACAGTATCAAATGAGTTCAGTTTGGTATTTTTTACTATTAAATGCCTTTGTATGTACGTATTCCATCGATGGTATAATGGCAGTAATCGTTCCACACAATGTGATAATCACCATCAAAGTATCATTGGTGTCATTGCATGCTTTATTTGTGAACCAAATGTCTATATAATAATGGGAAATTCCTTACTATTTTCTATGCCATGCACATTTCTCTGTATAATGATTGTTGTAATTTAGAATCTCTCCATTGTGCTATTATTATTGCTAGGACCATTTTCTAATGGTGCAAATTGTCGCAAGGCTCTTCGACTTACTGTTGGTAAGTGTTGGTTCTATTTGTTATTATTTTACGATTTATATTTTTTATTAACTGTACTGTGGTCACTACTGTGATTCCCACATTAACTATTATACTTAGTTGCCCTATTACTCCTATTGCCTTGCCTTAGATCAGGCATGTCGAACGCTTCAATCGCGGTATGGATGTTAGTCAATCTCACCATGATTAATAGGAGCTGAACTGTGGACATGTAAATAGCGTGTAACATTTGTAATATAATAACATTATGATTTCATTGAAATTTTGAAGAGAAGAATAATTAACCATTTATATTTTATTTCTTTCACCATCTTCCTTGCAAGTCGTTTTTAAATTAACCATTAGAAATCCCACGTGAACTCATATCATTTGATTCGTACTGCATCACTCACAACCTACCAGGGGTGAGCGAAGCAGGGTATTATGTTAATCACCGCGCCATAAACTGAAGTGTGGTTTTCCATTTCTGTCACGCAGCCGGCTCTGTACACAGAATAGTTATACGATGCGTGCAATGAGTGTTGTCAGTCACTGCCAGCTTTGATACTGGATAGTAGATCACAGCCTTTAAATTGGACATGCCTCCCTCAGTTCTGAGCAATGTTTTTCGATACATAGGTTAACGCAAACGAATGGCTAACACTCGAAACGTCTTAAAACATAGTTGTGAAGACTATGTTGAACGTGTTCACGTAATGTTACCAAAATATTTTTGTCATTTTATATAAGTAATATGGTATTATAATGGAGGTATTCACTTACCCGTCTAATCCGAGCCGTCATCTGCAGATGTCTTTCAAAATGACCTCACGATGTACCTATACATTATAATATCTACGCAGGTACCAAAATGTATTGTCTCGTGTGTTAGTTATTTCAAATTATAAATGCAATCTTTTCACAATCATCTAAATAAAAAGTCTAACCACCAAAGAATAAATTAAATATAGTATCATGTAACTTTGACAAAACATATAAAAATGGCATAGAGCATAATAATTATATAGTTTCGAACGAAAGTACATACAGATATTATACATTTCATTGTATCTTCATCACAGATGGATGACACAGAATATTCTTCAAGGTTGTATGTGCATCATGATATTATTTAATTCGCAGGTGTTATCTATTTCTAAACAACTCACCTGTCCATCTCGTCAAGTATCCATCGATATCGGCACGGCGTCGTGACCTGACCTAATTGCATTCCGTCAGGTCCCCTGCAATGTGTTCGCAATGTTGGAATTCCTTGCATTTCACACGTCACTCAATGGTGCAAATGCTTGCCTGGTTCGAATTCGCTGATAATCGCTTTCTTATACATACGATGTATTCGACACCTATTTATGTATACTTGCACTATTAATTTCAAACAGTTACAATAGGCTTCTGCGTTTTTATTGAGTATAAATTTTATTTATACATGCCGGGCGTTGTCTAATGAATATTTGTAACTATAAATTGATTTCAATTTGTGTATGCGTCAGTATGGACCTAATAAGTTGAGCAAGTGGATCCATTTCTCGTAAAAACAAAATCTGTTAATACAAACCTCTACTCTGTGGAGGCCCATATGATCCTGTTAGGATCGGACATGGTCGAAAGAAGAAAGAATATAATGAAAAATTTAAAACTTTTAGAGGTCGATGCAGAACCACTCTTAGTGTCTAATTAGCGCCTAATTTTAAGAGACCAATTTTATGTTCAGTTATAAAACCATGTATTATTCTTATTAGAACTCCTAAAAGAACATGTGACGTGTCTTTTATCTCTGCATCACGCTCTTAGATTGCGTGGAATATAAAATCCATAGATAATAATATGCCACATAGCGGGTAGTTAATCAACTCAAAAGGCAGTGGCCAGAACAAAACCACCAGTTATTCCAGATGGTTCTGCATCGCGTTTTAAGTTTAACTATTAGAATAGGAAACATTTAATCACTTACTTTATTCACATTGACTGCTGACTAGATAATTACTTTTTAATTACCACATTTAAATAGCATTATAATTATATCGAATGGCCACCTTAATCGTTACGCGCTGGGCGAGTCTTTAGCGTCCACTGTATCACAAACAAAGTTTTGTTTAACAAAAAGGCTATGATAATTTAATCGGATTTGGAACACTGGACCTGAGGTTAATAAATCCGTTTGAATTCTGTATACATTTGATGAATACTGCAGTAGTTTAGGCATTGAATAATTTGCTTCGAAGGTAGCATTAAATCAAAACGAAAACATTATTATTGTTTTGTAAGTGATACTATTCATACGTGTCCCATGTCCCATTTCTGCGGCTCGGGGACGATTCGCCGGTCCCGCGGGTCGTCTCCATGCATTATTAGTGTTGGCCGCAATCTGCGTGTGACATTTAGCCGTGCTAACCGAGCCGGTGCGCGCACTACGTCTTGCCCCTTCCCACAACCGGCTCTCGTGTGCGGATACCCGTATTACGATGAAAAACCCGATTCTTATTTCCAATACAGCAATTCCAGAAACTATTACGCATAAAATTGAACGACACAGACAAATTCCAAATCTTGTTTTAGAGACTCAGGTTTTCAATTTTATTTGAGTAACCGTTTTCATAGGATTTTTAATAATAGAGCGTTTACTATTAACAATTATCTATTATCAGGTATACCGTTTTCTGTCATAAAATAACATTGATTTTTACCTCAAAAACATATTTTTTCTAACGTCCTAAGTGGTGGAACACACTGAGAAGTCGTGTGATATGCACTAGGCTGTGCGCAAAGGAAGTGTTTTTCACGTCTATTGCGCCACGCGCGCAACGCACGTTCCCTCTCCGTGTTGCTTTGCCCTTTATCTTATGTGTGTAGTTCAGTGTGCACAGAAGGCTTGGTTGGGTTCGGACTTTCAGGAACGAGAAATTTACAAATTATTGAATGTAATTATTATTTCTTCTCATTCTTCACCCGGACCGTGACCAGGATGACGAATAGTGGGTTAGTAGTAGCGCGATAGACTCAACGGGTTAACCCCTCTTATTGGCAATTCTACGAAGTCCTGTGTCAGTGGACAATGGATTAATAAAACCATTTGAGGCATCTATTGTTTGCTTCTATATTTTGAGGTGGCATGTTCTCTCCTCGGAGCTCTTGCTATCTGAAACTTGCAGCGCGTAGGTCGTTCTTGTAGAAAATGGTCGTCAACAACGTCAGAATCGATAAAGTCTAAGAGTGTTGCACTCTCGGCTGGATCGTCGTCTCAGTCGTGTTTGATTGGATCAGGTACCCCGTTGTGATATGGTCATATGAGGGAGTTACACCTCTTCTCTCTTCTGTGTATACCCGCGACCCTCCAGAGGACGTGCGGTCCAATTTGCAAATGGACCGGGTGTTTTACGCCTGCGGGCTCACTTGCTTCTGCCGCTCTGTTTATTTGTCACTTCTCTGGGAATACTTCGATGGGCCGCGAAGCCTCCGTGCGCTGTGCTCGTACTTTATGCGTGCTCTGTTACCGTTTAGGGGGGCTTTATTCGGCCCGAATATCTTGTACGGCTTAGTTTCTTTATATTTTATAGTTTTACGTCTAGTTTTTTTTTGCGTTGATGTGATTATCGGATTTCTTTTAAAATATTTCAGAAGAAGCGCTATCACCTTAATAGTGTTATTTGTTATTTCTTGCTTAACAGAAAGTTTATCAAGTCAGATTACATTAGTGAAATAAGTAGGTACCTTACTACACATTGTGTTTTATTATAGTAGGTGAAATCTACATGCATTTAACCCTTAATTTCATGGTGTTGACTTTCAGCAACAGATTGTATTATTTTTGTGTGTGAATGAAATTACATTTTAAAACTTACAGTTCTCTGCACTGGTTAAAGTGTGCGGACGAAATAGTTTTAATTAACATGTAAACATAATAATATTAAACATTCAAATAAATGTGATCGATTAGAAAACCTACCTACATAAATCGTGAGTTATTTTTAACTTGGATAGATTTCCTTGGACTTAAAGTAGCGACGTTGAACCTGGAACCCCATTGTGCAAAACCAAGCGGATTCCGTATCCTGGAAGGCCGTTATATAGGTACCATCCACATATCGATCGTATAGGTGCGTCAGAACTTCGGGATGTTACCATGAATTGGTAAATTTAGCGCCCCGAAATGGACATAATATGCTCCAACTTAGGAGCGGACGTGTTGGAAAGGTTGATTTTTCTTTATATTATTTCACTCCACGCCGAAACTTTAATGATTATAATTTCCGTACTGCGATACACATTAATTGGTGACAATATTTTCGTGAATTAGACATAATATTAATTTTGAATGTCTGTTAAATCCAAAGAACTAGCAGATCAATTGGGAATATTTATACAAACCCTTCTGAAATAACTCTAGTTATATTTTATATGGATATCACATTTCGATGAAGGTTCAATAAGTTTTGTTAATTCTGATAATCGCACAATTTCGTATGTTTTAACTTTCAAATCAAATAGATAAATCTTCGGACCGCGATGTCGTATTTTTCCAAATACCTTATCTATGATTTTTAAAATGTTTTATGTATAGTTTATTTCATTTAGACTTTTAGAGGATAAAGACTAATCCAGTAGATTTGCGCAGAATTTTGATTGCACTTCGCATTCTTCCACAGAATTTAAACCGTACTACACAAGCCGCAGACATTCCCCGTCGTAATAACGTGTTATGGAAGAATCTCGCCATGTTGTCGAGGATATAAAACTGATAAAGCGTATTTTTTAATTTCATAAAGAACTTTGATTCTCTTCCAGCGATACGGTTGCATTCGGGCTTTTTAAATGTGTCAGTTCTTCTTGCTATCTCGGACACACTTGGCTAGTTATTATTCAATAACTTTATACTTTGATTCTTATAAAAATGTTTGCGATCCGAGGACGTGCAAATATTATTTTAACACTTGGTAGTTAACATATCTGTCGAAAGCTCAAATGAATGCCCTTTACACATTCCAATTTATTTGTGTGACTTCAGTGCGCAATGAATTTTAATTCTGAGTGTTGGAAAAGTAGTTTCATTCGTCTTACATATTATGTATCTGTCAAAGTTGACGACATTTATGTAAAGCTATATTGTTTTATTGTAATTATTGCTATGTAGCTTTACATATATCAACAATAGTATAATATATTATTGCTACAAGCGTTTCGTTACCTACTGTCGTGACTTAAACAGACCGACATACACCTGCCTGTAACATTGTAAATAAATAAACGTAGAACACAAACTGCATATAATACTACTACTTCACCATGTTCGATCCTTATGGGATCATATGGGCCTCCACGGAGTGGAGGTTGTATTAACAGATTTTGTTTTTAAGAGAAATGGATGTTGGCCACTGGCTCAACCTATTCGATCCATAAGTTGTATACCAATTGTTTAAGACATAATTACATAACAAGGCGTGGTATCGTGGAGTGTTGTATTTTTTAAAGCAAGAAAATTCGTACGATGTAGACTCTCTAAACAACATTTAAGTTGATAGTAATGCTTGCATGTGTGGTCATGCGTTGTTTTTATAAGAATGTTTGTACACATATATTTGTGTAGCGGCAAAAGTCTACATAGAAGTGCGTAGATACCTACTTTGTTTGGCGGGCGTATGTAAGTATATTGATGTGAGCTAGGTTTTAGCGAGAATTGTATAAACACGATTAACTGCATAGTTTCGACAAGTCCGCTAATACTATAGTTAATAACTTAATAAAATAAATAAGTTAATAACTATAGTTAATAACTTAATAAAATAAGTAAGTTAATAACTATAGTTTCACTCATATATTTCTGCTATTATCTACACCCATCCCTTGCTAGCTTACTTGGTTTATCGATGTTTTATAAAGAAAAGCGCTCCCGTTTTAGAATAGAATTTCATTATTTAGTAGAAGCCTCCCTAAATAATCGAAAAACGCGACCTATCCCGATAAATTATCGTTTTCCATTTTGCAAAAGAATTTGTATAGAAAATAAAAGTCCTTGGCATTACTTGCGCGACAGGGAGAGAGGCAGCCGCTCAGTTTTCCCTTTGGCTCTAGCTTAGCGCGGTGATTTCCCGGCGGATAAAATAATTTTCTTGCACATTATGAGGTCAAATATTTTCACTTGTCACTGCGCGTAGGGCTTAGTGGCTGGCGAGGGGGTGCGTCGGTAGTTCTCCTCTCTTTGAATGCGGAGGCTTTGCCGAGGGGTGGAAATCAGTGGGCTGTGAGCCTTTGGCCAGTTTGTAATATTATAAATCATTCTTCACCTTCAACACTAATACGTTTCTTCTGTATTAATCAAAATAAAACACAATATGTAGTAGTTAGGTACCTATTACATATTATACACAACTTTAATAACTCGTTTGTTCAAAGTTTACCTTGCTTTCAGAAAACATTAATTTTATCGTCTTGTCGTATTTCAATCTACTATTTATATAAAATATTACTACTTTTTCCTTCGATGGCCACATGATGTTGGCAAAATTTGCTGTAATAACATTTCCCTGGTCTGGTAGGATTTAATTTGCATTTTAGTGGGCATCTCTTGTACGATTGTAAGTATGTGTAGTTAAGACTGGGAAGGGGGAATCAACAACTAGAATGGAAAACGGTTAATTTTTGCAGATCAAGACAGACGTACAATATCCAATATTTTTTAATGAATTATCCATGTTTTTTTCGAATATTAAAATTAATCAAGGTAAAGGACGAGGTCCGAGTGCCCTCATTTGATATTTTCGCTGCACGTTGTTACCTGAGCCTTCATTTAGATTTTAGGTAGTGTTTACTTATTAATTTCTGTCTGCAATGCAGTCAACCCCTTATTAGAAGGCTACCAGAATGAAGCCAATGTCAAATGTTACTACTGGCAGTTGTAGGCTTGGTCATTGGATAAGCCCTATTTCTGTATATTGTCTCGAGTACACCGTACCTTAGCTCAAAGTCTTGTTTTCCGTATACGGTACTTTATATCTAGCTGACCCCGAAGCGGGGTTTTTTGAGCTTTACCCGTTATTTGATATTTACTGAGGCTAAATCCGCTTGCTGTGATAAGTGACAAATGACACTTCAAATGTAAATTTTAATAGAAAATACTATTAATATAAATATAACATTTCAATTGTTTGGATTGCTTAAAAGAAGCATATCATAAAACTGTATACTTACTTCAAAATTACCAATCTTGCACCTATCATAAATTCAACAAAGTCCACATATATAATCCTGCGATTTTGCCGGAAATCTGAAATATTCGCCAACCCCTGCTCGGGGTAAGTTTCGGAATTCGGGGCGGAATAGCTGGCTGGGTGGAAAGAGAGTCACTGGAATTTCCCATTTATCCTTATGGGCCAAGGAAAAGAGCGACCTTACCTGGCCCTGGTCTCGTGGCGCTGTCGCCGCACCGTCGTAGCCATCTTTCCACGCTCGCTCTGTGAAACCGCTTTGTCGTTTCAGCTTTTGATTAGAACCCGCACGTTATGTAATATGCGTATTAAATAAACTCCTGTATCTCTTCCTACACTTTGCGTTAATTGTGGAATGTTCATGAAGAAATTGAGGAATTTAAGCGTAATATGGAGACATACACGTTGGTTATTGAATGTACGTAAAATTAACATCAGGCAACTAATAACTGTAAGTTTCTACTTGAGTACGAAAACTTTGATGACATTCGAGATTTTCGACATATAACGCGCAACTGCTTTTATAGACATGACTATGTTTCACTAACCTATTTAAACATCTGGAAAACATCATGTTTAATTTATTTCGGAAAAGCGTAAGCCTCATTTGTTTGTGAAATAAATTAATTTCCAGTGGAATTAAACAGACGCTCAATATCTATATAGCCAGGTCGTGACACGAAACTGTAAATTTCGATCATAGTGTAGCCATAAGCATACCAAATAATCGTGAAATTCGATAGCTTTGACAGAAAATATTACGTAATTGGAGCGACGCCGAGCTAAAGAAAACGATCCAATATTGGTTTCCTGTAAAAGTAGTCGGAAATAGTATCGTTGACAATAACTATATTCTTCGTCCTATGTAATTCGTGCGCACTAGAAGAAAGCAAGTTCAAGGTTAAATTATTCCACTATAGTTATGTCTAATACTTATACTAATACAATAATATGGTAAATACTGTTTGTAGGAAATAGTGACAATTTCATATTGAAATACATAGTAGTAGGGAATACGTTCATTATTGATTTGAACAAAATATACGATCGAAAATCATCATTATTTTATCTTATTCATTTTGGTACTAAGTGCCAAGTTATTCGAACCATTGAAGTATATTCTACAGCAAGTAAATTCGTGGTTCATTTACGGGGCATTATTTCACCCTATGTCTTCATAATGTGCACTGTTCACTGATGCTTTGCATATTTGGCATTTTTCAGTTTTTATACTGCCTTTAGCCGAATACATTAATTTATTGTTTTATTCAGTGTTGTAATATTTTACCGAATTATCCAAATGCTATCTTATGCATTACTAGGAGAGAATATCATTTCTATTTTTTTTGTTGTTGAAACCATCTCAATCATGCATTTTTGAGTAGCATAAAATGCATAATATATATTTGTCAATGTTCCGCACGAGTTTTTCACTTTGATAAGATAACAATGGGACGTTTATGGTTGTGTCATGTTTGTCGTGATGGAAGCGATTTGATGTGCAATGTCGCTTGCCGTTACTTCTGTCTTTCGTGTATATAATATGCGTTTGCCAATTTGATTATATTTGAGACTAGACCATAATTATGAATGTGCGGGGTGGGGTATCATCTCTCGGCTTTACGTTAGACTCGTTAGAAAAGTGTACCCATCCACTCCTTGCACGGTTCTTCCAGGCGCACCGTTTTTTGCCAACTTTTAAATTGCATCGATTTATTTTGTGGCAAGACACATATTTTTTGACCGTAACGTAAAAATGTTGTGGAAATGAGCTATCACCATATTAATATTTCATTTTCCGTCTTCTATAATGATATGATAAATAACAATTACTCTGAATGTGTTAATAAAAATCGAATAAAATGTTTGAATTAAACAACCTTAAAAAGAACTTAAAAAATCTTGTTTTGGGCATAAAAAAACCCAAATAGTACCTAATAAATGTTTTTTTAACTAGGAAGAACACAAAACAAATAATGTATAATAATGTAGGTACCATTAATTTTTATCACTTATATTATCAGATGTTTATTGCACGAAAAATTGTCCCTCCTATACAGTCGTCAATGTAGACATACGTAGTTTTCGTATATTATTATAGTATATTAATTCAGGATTATAGGACGTTGAATCTTGTGAAAGTATGTTTCAAATTGTAAATATTGAGAGTCAGAACTTATCTTATTTAATTTTATAATCAATCAATTTACTGCGACACTATTTATTTATTGTTTGAATAAAATAATTATTTTGCATAGTATAGAATTCGAAAAGGCCTGTTCGACTTAACGCGAAAACAAGAAATTTTCATGGTGCCAGCGGTTGGTGGGGTAACCATTGATTTACCAAGATGAACATAACTTGGTGGTTTCACTTGAGCTATATTGTACAACAAATTGCTCTGTCTAATCGTGTACTGATATTGTATTCCTTTTTTTTTTTTAAATCGTTTAGCAGGCATTCATCCTCACTGTTTAACCTTAACTGCGTACGGCGTTTAAGCTTTTCTGTATAAGCCGCGAAGAGAATTCACTTTGAGCATAATTTTACTTTAAAAAAATAATTTTCACTTTTATACGTAAGCTAAAGCACTTTTTTGTATGCGCCAGACGACGCCTCGGGGCCAGGCTAATTATTTTTTTCTCGGCAGCCAGTTATTCACGGTTAATTTGAACGAATGGCGCTGGACCCTGCTCTAAGGCTATAAGGCGTGGGGCCGACCTCGGCTTTGGAGTGCCCCCAGTATTAGGATTAATATGACACTCAGACCGCCTAACACGGAAGGGTTTAATTCTTGGGAAAATAGTTGATGTGTGGAGCTTTTTTGGTAGATGAAATTTTTTTATCTTCGAGCTTCTCTGCTAAGTGATGAGTTGCGAGGCATACGCTCTTCGCCATATTATGTTAACATTGAGTAACCAACTGTTTAATTAGCAATACAATTATGACATGATTAAAAAACCCCATGGTCATTATCGAAGACCAGTTTATATGGGAGCTTTTCTTAAGAAATTTAATTAAACTCCACAAACTACACCATGTATGGTAGAACCCAATTGTAGCTTTGAGTACACGAGAGAATCGGGACCCTGCCGAACAAATTGTTCGTAAATGTTAGTCTGATACTTTTATAATTAATAAATGTTCTATTGTATTTAATATTACCTAGCGTCCCTTTGATTAAAGATAAATGACATGGAAATCTGAAGAATATTATCGAAAGGACACCTAAAATAACCTCTCGATACTGTTTTTAGCCATGTCATCAATTGTGATACCTGTTGTATTTTTGTTAATAGTAAAATCAATATTTCAGTAATAAAAAAAAAGTTCAAAACAATGTGATACAATCACATTAAATGACTCACAGATAATGGCAAGATTGATACAAATCATTACTCATTGGATTAATAGGTATGATTATGGCACAGAGCATACTGAATAAAAATTAAGGTAGGTACTTACATTTTATTTTATTAGCCATTGTCATAGATGCGGGATTTTCTTTTCGCATTGCATTACTGTCGACATGACATGATTTTATAATGTGGCTTTGTTATTTAATTCTTAATTTATGATGCGTTTCGGATTCTAAATTCGCATCCCTTTTTTCTTCTCTTACATAGAATTCAATGATGTCCGCGATCTGTTTCTATGGATCTTTAAGCTCCGCGGCTTTTTCGTAGGCGTCGCCTGATCCGGGGCTTTCCGGCGTCTGCCGCCGCCACATCCTCAAAACCTCTTCTCCCCAACCCCGTCTCACGTCCCTCTTAACATGTGATTTAATACAGGCTAAATCACCTGGAAATGTGGCGCGAAATATGCCGTTGGTATCCATGTGAAATAGCTCGAGCCCGCGTCGGGATTTACTTTTTTTCTGTTGCGTTCGTAATGGATACTGTATCGACTTTTCTCTGTTTTTCGTGTTTATTATTCGGGGTTTACTTTTTTTTGCGTATGGGGATATTTTTAATGCATGAGTTATGGAGCTGTGCGTTTATATTACGGATCATACGCGCTATAATTGAATACAGTGCGTAACATATTGTGTGTGTTATTAGAATATGCCGAAATATTAAATTAAATTACCCTACGGTTTCGCGCGACAATGTTATTTGAATTTTCATTTAATACGCTTTGATTTATCAGCATCCGGAGATTTTTCCTTGCATGTTTTTTTCCGATAATAATTTAGATATATTAACTCTTTTCCACAACCCTACTATGTTTTGTGTTTTAACTGGGAGTGTGACTTTTGGATGGATTGTGTGACGAGCTCGAAACAGAAACAAAATTTATGGAAAACAAGGGACTATGAATGTGAAAATCTCAAGCAATATCTATTTTTTTTTATGCCAAATACATTATTGGGCGGGCGTATTTTATATAAAAGTTCATATCTCTCGGAGTGCTGCATGATATGACCAAAGTATTGGTCTAATTTTGTCCTACTGTCTAATTTGTCCATATCTCATGATGTATTTGGCTTTTTTCTTCCTAGCACTTCGAGGATATCGGCCTATAGTACCTACATTCGTTTAAGTGGGTATTTATTAATGGGTGAGAATTGAAGGCACTTCGCGTTAGTCAAAATTCACATCAACAGAAATATTCAAACATTTAGAAAACGGTTTTGACACAGTCACTTAGAAAAATTCACAAAGCGAGACAATATTTCACCAAGCAAAATAATTCTTACTCGTAGCTAATGTCACCACGGTCGGTTATGTTCACGTTATTGCGACACGTCATAATAATTATGTCATGTAAAATAAAGTATGATTTTACTGTATAAATTGTCGTTTTAATAGTCCCATATCAATAAAATGGATTGATAATATATTTTTGAAGACGTACAAAATACCATTTATGCTCTATCTATATTATCGATTAATTTAATAAAACGCGTAAATTTTCATTACTGTTCATTACTTGTTCCACTTTTAATATTTAATAAATTTGCACCGGTCTCGTCCGCCTCAGAGGGTCATTTTCACAATCATTTAACCATTATAACCTTTTATCAAATTGGCTGGTCACCGAGGAAGATCACGACCATAACCCTCCAAAAGAAAATACAACCACGCTAACAAACCTTCCATCTATCCCACCAACCAAGCTTTACATATCAACCTACAATAGAACACAAGGGAAACGCTACATAGGAAGACCCCATGCGAGATGGCAAGAAAAACAGCGAGCCCAATTTAGCTACAAAAAGCCAAAGACAGAGTCCAGTGAAATTTCTTTCTTTGGAGGAGGCCTTCACCCGACGAGGGGTTCTTACAAACCAATCAAACTACCTAGTATCTTAGCACAAAAATATATATTATATAAACGTTAAATAGCACTGTTTAATATATAAACATTATTTATCAGTATTATATACAAAACAAAAATCTTAATATATATATATATATTATGTATTATACAAAAATATAGATAAAATATAAAATCATAGGTTATATGTACATTAGATATAGTCAATTCACTGTCATTTACTTTTTTTGTTTGTAAGAAATGAAAAGGCTTTTTTATTTTATTTATCAAATCGATCATTTATTTTTGAATGAATTTGTTCATAGACTTATATATATACGTACTATTATATCTGAATATAATATGTATACGACTATTCAGAATACCCATGTTAAAATATTCTTTTAATTCAAAGAAGAGCAAAATAGTTCCGTCGATACACCTATTCATTTTTGAGTGTTACAATGATCTGTTGACAATGATTGTGAGAACAATTTCTTTCCATAGTTAAAATCTACCATCTTTGACGGTTTGTCGTTCATTTGTGACACCATCCATTTCCAATGTGAATGGTTCAAATGTTGTCAGCATTTTGTGAAAACAGCCTATTTAATTTAATTGTTCGAATAATATAATTATACTCCCCTTTATTAATTTATTTTTACATGTTTAGTTTTCTCCTCATACAATACATGTGTGCATAGTGTACATAGGTACATACTATTACTATCTACCCTTTTCCTGTGAAGTAAAAACAGCCCCCCGTGAGTGAGTCCCTGTTTTACGACTGGGGGTTATTAGGTTGGATTACGACACCACCTGACAATGTAAACCTCGTTAGGTCGCTCTTGACCGACTGCTCATCAATTTTCCATGTCGAGCTGTATTACACATTGCAATAAAATTTAGTGAACTCCGATGCCATTGCTGGAAGGTGAACATATACATAACATAATGTTTACCAGTAGCGAAGGGTGGAGGTAGGCTGTTAAGATCCGCCATAAATAGTGCACATTAAACATTGTTAGCCATACGTATTTGTTTTTATTGACCTAAGACTACAATTTACAGATGGTATAGGTTAGTTTTTAAAAATCAATTTAACCCTGCATAAACCAACCTATGATAGTTTTGGTATATTTTGGGCGATACGACAAAATAATTACGCACGCCTTTTCATTCATACTTATTTGTTTTCGTCGGATTAAGAATACATGTTACATAATTATAATATATTGCTGGTTCATTTTTTATATCCATTAAGCCCTGCCTACACCAAACTATAATAGATACAAAATATTATTCTATAATATATAAAATATTCAAAGTTATATTATGATTTAATTGTATAATTTTCGATATTTTATAGATAGCCTACCCTTTGCCACGGATATTTACTGTCTAATATATTGATAATCATATTGCATATACAAGCAGATATATTATACTCATACTTGCATTTTTACTAGTTGACCTGTTGGTCAATGGTTAGCACGAAGTTTTATATTGATAATTCTAGGGTTTTATTTGCTAAGGTGTTTCTTGTAGATCTGTTTTCATTGTTTCACAAATAAATTAACTTCTACTTTAACTCTTGATCGAAAATACGGTCATGCAAAACTACCGGTTTAATCTCGGCTCTTAACCATAACCTAACGTAGGCTTTTTAACCGTACACGGTCAATATTATTGATAGTACATATTTGTGTCAATCGCACTCATATTTTAATAACCGTTAACTGGTAATTTTCTTGACTGATACTGGCAATGGAGACTATGGTTTCTCTTGTTAATCACCACCGTCGAAATGAATAATCGGTAGAGATATGTTTGGATATAATTTTAGCACTAACAATAATTTCAAATAGACAAATCATATAAAAAATTATACTCGTGCTAATATTTGTGGTAAAAAATCTAAATATTATACAATTCGTTCCATAGCTACATAATTCAACTCATTATTATGTCATGATCAATAGTCTGTGGTACTGAGTTACTGACTGTAATATTGACCATGTGGTAGGGTTTGCTTAAGATCTTGTAACATTGTGCACACGCACTAAATTGAAATCAATCGAATTGTACGTTAATTCACAAGTACATACTAGTAATGATTCCTGCGCATCTATTCTATACACAAGACTGCTTTCGGTCGCTACGGCAGCTATCTAGAGTAGGTTTGTATCGAAGTATTAGCACTTATTATAACAATTACAATAAGTTGGCAGTCACAACTGTTTTGACTGTCTATCTCGCTCTGAAATTTAGCAAAACCAATAGAGGTGCTGTTAAAACATAGCACTTATTGTAACAATTACAACTAACTTATTGTAATTGCTACAATAAGTCCTACTTACCACTATATGGAAGGATCGGGGAATTTCGATTGCCACAAAAATGATGCTTGTGCAAACATTAGTGTTCTCGATATTTCTATACGGAGTCGAGTCGTGGACCCTGAAGGCAAGAGAACGGAAGGCAATTGATGCCTTTGAGATGTGGTGTTGGCGCCGAATGCTTCGCATTTCTTGGACGGAACACAGGACGAACCAGTCAATCATCCAGAGACTGAAGGTAAAGGAACGGCTCTCGACGATATGTCTGAAAAGAATTCTGCAGTTTTTTGGACATATTGTCAGGCGCGGACTGGACAACCTGGAGAGACTGGTAGTTTTGGGTAGCCTCCAGGGAAGGCGAAACAGAGAAAAAGCGTCTGCGCGATGGAGCGATCAAGTGAAAGAGCTGACTGGGGTCACCATCCATTCTGCCCTGAGAGAAGCGGAAGATCGAGAAGGATGGAAAGTCTTGGTCGCTCAAAGGATGGCCAAATTTAAATGTGGTCACGATCCTCAGCCATGAGTGCACGACCAAGAAGAAGAGAAGTGCTAATACTTCGATACACACCTACCCTAGATATATGCCGTAGCGGCCGAAAGCAGTCTTGTTTATAGAATAGATGCGCTGACGCTACAAAAAATAACGCGTTATCATTATTGGTAAATAATATATACTTCGTTGTGGTTTTATTTAACGCGGTCATTTCGTCGTCGTCATCGTAGCGGCCTTCCCCTATTCATAATTAACCCGAAACTTTGTCAGTCAGATTATCTGGCCAGCATATTACACCCGTCGAGATTTTATATGGGGCGGGGGTGACTCGGCGGTTAACGCTTTCGGGTCAAGTCCCGAATATCAATTATTCACCGGCGGTACGTATGGTGCATGCCGCCGGCTGCGACTTCACACTTGCCCCGCCGCCGGGGGGTTTTATTATGTATATTGTATGTACTCGCCGAGATACGGAAAGGGATACGTAACATGTACTCACTTACTTACCGCAAGTAAAAATATATTATTCCACTGTGTATATAAGAGGGGTGTTTTTGAATTGTAATTACGTCTGTGAGTGGGTAGCATCTTGTTGTATGTTTATTTCATTGACTTACTTACGGCAGAGGGTGGAGGTTCGCTGTTATGATCCGCCATAAATAGTGCACATTAAACTTTGTCAGTCACACCTATTTGTGTTTATTGACATAAGACTACAATTATTTATAGATGGTTTTGGTTAGTTTTTAAAACTCAATTAAACCGTGCTAAAACCTTGCCATGATAGATAATAGTCAAAAAATCTGTAAAATATCTAAAATTATGTATTTAAATCATACATAACTTTGGGTATTTTATAGAAATAATAATATTTTTTATTTATTATAGTTTGATTTAGGCAGGGCTTAATGAATTAAAAGTAATGAACCAACGATATGTGTAATATGTATTCTTAATCCAATCAAAACAAATAAGTATGAATGAAAAAGGGTGCACAATTTTGTTGTATCGCCCAAAATATTCAAAAACTATTACGGTTAGGTTTAGGCAATGTTTAATTGTTTTTTTTTTAACTATCCAATATCCCTCTGTAAATCTGTAAATTGTAGCTTGGTTCAATAAAAACAAATACATATGACTAACAATGTTCGATATGCACTATTTATGGCGGATCTTAACAACCTACCTCTCCCCTTCGTTACTGGTAGATACAACATTTTGATAAATAAAAGGGTCTTCGTTAACAACCTTGCCATGGTCTTCGATATTTGCTTATATAAATGTGATTCTTTAATACAGAGAATAATTTAATTACTACTATGTGGTTGTATTAATTGTCAGTTAATATTAAGAATTACTACCTTCCAAGTCTGTGAAATCCTGCAATGAAATTTCCTACGGCACGTTATCTTAGATGCTTAATGGGAATATTGTTATATTTATGTGATTTTTTTGTAGGTTAGTTTAGCTTAGAAATAATTTTAGATCAAGCGATGGTTTTCCGAAACCGTTTATTGGCATTATGGGAACTCTTATTAGATATTTAATTTAATTGTTATATTGAGCACACAGTGAGATTATAATACTTGTGTTGACCTAGAAATATTCAGTTAAAAACGACCAGTTCTGTGGAGCTTTTAGTTTCAGAGCTTTTGTTGTGTGGGGAAACATAATGGAACACAATAGCCACAGAACAGATTAACAAGATATAAATGCGAAAGTCGGTCGTCATGGAGTAGTCCGAGACTTTTACGGCAATTTTAGTTCATGATATAATGAGAGGAACGCCATTAATCGCAAGAAATATGAAAGTTCTCAAATATTGCCGATATTGCATTATGTGTTTACGTGGCAAACTTTAATTTGCTTTATTCAGTCTTATAATGATTATAAAATGTTATATATAATATGTACATTACACGATATATTGTCGTTTTATCAATTCAATTATGCATAACGGGGTTCAATCGTTGTCTACTAGATACCTCACGTTGTGAACGTTCGTTTGCAAATGGCGTATGTATAATGTTGACCGCAAACCCGGAAATTTTGTCAGAGAAAGGAAGTAGGGAAGACGCTTGTGAGTCTCGGTCGAGCGCTCCTCCCGCCCTGGTACGTGCTCCGCGCAACAAGTGAGGCGCCGCACTCAGTTTTTTCCTCTCGTTTGCCTTTTCCTCTCTCCTCCCTGCTTCGCGTTTTTCCACTCCGGCGTTGTTTCACAGCCGTTTGCTTTGCCCAGCTTCTTTCAATTCGTGCGAATACTCTATTCGGATTTTCTGAAAATCTTTTCGAAGTGTTTGCGTATGCCGTGTCGTACGCTTCGTGCGTCGATTGCCTTTTCGTTTTACCTGCCTGCCTACCTATCGCAACATAAATTTAGTTTATAATAATTGGTTTTTACAATATTATCTTCGATTTGTGAATTTAGTCACACGATGTGAGAATGCAACATTCTTAGTAGGTATAATAAAATCCGTCATTGCTAAATATATGCTAGGAGTAAAAGTTAGTAGTAGGTATTATTGGTATCTCGATTTAAAATTACAAAAGTTTATTGCCATTATACACAGAAGATAGAACATGTACGACCAGTGTTGCCAACTGTGGTTGAGAAAAACATGCCAGATGGGGTATGAAACCACGTTTTAAGTAAGTAAAGTAAGTTTAGATTCATATTTGAAGACAATTGCTTCTTTCTTGTATAGAGATTTAAAGAACATACCTTTTAGATGAATAATTGTTAAAATATTAGTTTATATACGCGGAAATTCGGAGTAATATATAAACACATTAAATAATGCATGAAATTTGTTTATCGTGTTTTATTTCTCACTAAAATACGAACTGGCTAAAGCCGTGTTGACACGGTCCAAGTACGATCCAAGTAGGTACACTTGGACCGAGTGCCATCCAAGTGACAGCTTCATACTAATTATTCCTATCCAAGCTAACTTTGATGAGTAGGACGCGGTCCAAGTAGCTTGAATAGGAATAATTAGTATGAAGATGTCTCATACGAGTGCACTTGAATGGCACTCGGTCCAAGTGTACTTGGATCGTACTTGGACCGTGTAAAACGCGCTTTTACCTGCATTAAGATCCGATAGTCATACATTTGATGCGCATGAAAATCAATAAACGAAATATCTATGTAGCGTTTTTAAAACGACACAAGCGTACCCATCAAAAAGCGCTAGTTAAAACGACACAAGCCAGGTGCGTTTTTTGCAAGCTAGATTGCCTTTCGAAAGATCTGGCAAGAAAAACGCTAAAATTGGCAACGCTGCCTACGACGCTTATATTTTTAGAACAAATATAATTATATAATATTTGAGTTGGTAGTTTAATTGGTGAAGATGTCGTCTGGGTTCTGAACGATGTGCTTCCGTTTACTTGTGATATAGGGTTATTTAATCACTTTATGTTTTTGTCATATTTATCTAATTGTAGTGCCATTTGCCTTAATTAATCATGAAACGGATTGTCTCCTGATTGGTGGAGTTTAATGTAGTTACCTCAGTTAAAACTTAGTTACAAGAAATGATACGCATGAATCATAGACGGATCGATAGCTTAGAGGCGAAAGCGAACTACGTGAGTTCGAGTTCCACTCGGTCCAACTTTTTGTACAAAACAATAATCTAATTGTAGTGCCCTAATTTATAATGTTCATTCATCTAGTTAATAAATTGAATTTAGACAAATATGCACGTCCATAAAATGCATTTAATAGATAAAATTAATCATACATTATACCTACACAGCGGCAGATTGACCCGGAGTAAACGGTAGGCTGCTGAGTCCCAGTTGCATTATTTTACCTTGGCAAATTCCATATTATATAACATCATTATTTAAGTTTAAACATTTTAAATGAGGTCTTATGATGTAATATATTTATTACAATTTTATCGTCTTCCGAGCCGTTCAATAACAGCAATACTATGTAATATACCAGTAATTTGAATGTTTCAATGTAACAGCGTTTTCTTATCTTGGCATGACTTATCTTAGTCACAGCGGTCGTCTAGTATATGTATGATAACGTATCAGATTCATTTATATGTGTATATTTTTGTATAATTTTATTGTTGTCTGTAACTATAATAATAATAACGGTTTTTTTTTATTTTATTCCAGGTATGTGACACCATCGTCTCGCTAAAATAGTGGTCGGGGGGTTGCCACCCTTATGGCGGGGCGTCGTACCCTCCGATCAAGAGCACGCCTCGTTCCGATCGCGGGATGACGTCACACGTCATACGGGCGCGCGGATTCCATTAGCGTCTCGGAGCGGTAAGTGACGTCGCGGGACGACAATTGACATTTGAACACTCATAAGCTGGATGCGATATCTCGAGTCGGGTCTAGAGATGTGCGTGGGAAAATTTGTATCGATATTATCGCTCGATATTGGTATCCAGCGGTGTACACTTGCAGACTTGGCTTACCATAGGCATAATAAACAGGCTATAACCCCAGGTATTCGAATTGATGGGGGGGGGGGCCTGGATCGTAAAAAAATATATGGGCGACTTTTTTCATGAATTGAAAATCATTTGCTCAACATAGATTATATTCACTTCCTCTGATGTCGATTGTCCTGAAATGGTCATGTAATTTTTCGAAAGAACAGCAATATTAATCAAGCATTAACCTTATTGACATACCTAATTAATTTGAAAACAGATTTTTATTGTTATCTGTCGGAACTCATACGTTTTCGAGCCCGTGAGTAATTTCTATTACCTGTAAATAGGGGAGCATTTACCTCTATTCGTCTGTGTAGATAAGGTTTTATTAACTCTTTTATGCGATCTAGGTTAGGGTAGTGGTTTTTGTTTCGCGATCCACGGAAATAGTTCCCTCCGAAATCAAAGTTCGCAACTTTTTTTAACTGTCTTTCTCTTTCCCGCCTGTGCGGGGGTTTTCCTGCAATGAAAACAATTTTTTTGTTGAAAATGTTTCGCGACCCACTCATGTGCCAAACACCGCATTGGTTAAGAAGTGGCTCTCATAGTTCAGTGCGTGTGGCTCTAGTTTCGGATCCGGGGGCCCGCAGTTCGATACCGGTGAGGTTACAATATATATATATATATATTCAATGCCCGTATTTTTGATCGTTTCATTTCGAACTACTACATTACTATCACTGCCCTGCATGGCTCGTCGTACTGTCAAGAATATATGTATATTCAATATATATTTCTAAAGTTAATATATCAATCTTAACATCGGTATAATACAATACTAATTATTTTCCCGCTTTATAGTGCTTCTTCTGATAGAAGAAAAACCCGATGTATAACATCTCTAATGTGCAAATCACATTTCAGATGATACACCACTCTCGTGCATATTCCTCTTTTCTGGGTTGTTTCATCCTCCAGACACAACATCCATAGGGCCATGAGCTCTTCGTAAGTAGGTATACTATTGCGTATTCTACATATGACCACGATTAGAGTTGGGTATTTCCCGAGAAAATCTCAATCTCGAGATTCGGGATTAGCAGAAAAGAATTCTCGAGATATCAAGAAAGTTTATAAAAACCTGTAAAAATCCTAAAATCAGTGTGAAAACAGACAAATTCCAAAAAAATGTGATTCTGACTAACCTGACTGAAATTCTGACTTTCAATGGCTGCATCTAACAATCGCGTACGCTTTTGAGACACAAAGTTCCCTGATGTTGAAAAAAACGCTTATTTTGAGTCGACGTTGGCTTAATTGTGTGTTGAACTAAAATCACACGGTCGCACAC
Organism: Rhyacophila brunnea; assembly: GCF_057557595.1. NCBI lineage: Eukaryota > Metazoa > Arthropoda > Insecta > Trichoptera > Rhyacophilidae > Rhyacophila > Rhyacophila brunnea. The sequence goes on along the minus strand of NW_028232904.1, from coordinate 6,490,421 downwards.
ACTCGAACTCAAATTTTGTTAATTTATTGCAATTAATAAAAAAAATCGTTTTTCAATTAATATTTTAAAATAAAAATCCCGAATCTCCTGAAAAGATTCTTTAAATCCGGTATTTCCCGAAATGAAAAATTTTAATCGCGAAAATTTCTCGAGAATTTTCTTCGGGAATTTCCTGAAACCCAACTCTAGCCACGATGAAAGGCAATATGACTAAGGTGTCACAAATTTACCTGCACAATAGATTAATTTCGTCTTGATAATGGTGTTACTACTGACATGGCTATAGACTAAAAATCTAAACTTGTCGAATTTTATATTGTTAATCTTAGGAATGGAACCACTTTAAACGTTTCTCTTCGAGTATCAGTTTTGATATGAGTACTGTCGCAGGCATCTCTACTCGTGACAGTATGGTATCTCTTCGGATCTTAATGGCATGGCTCACGATCGTGGGAAATCGTCGGCGCATTTGTGACGGCACCGTCGCAATATTCTCCGCGTTCGCCTGCGTCGCTAATGGAAATCTTTCACGGTTCGATTCCCGCGAGGTTAATAATATTCGACATGGCGCTAGACCAGATCACTTTCGTCTCATCCAATTACTTAGAAATCAATTTGGGTAATAGTCTTACCGTCTACCTTAGTCTTCGAACTGGCCATTCGTTCAATAAATGATATATTTTCATGAATGATTAGATATGGTGTAAACCCATTCGATACTGGAGATATTGTCTATCTCAGTCATATGCATTTGTTTTCATTGAACTAAGACTTCAATTTACAGACGGTGTTGGGTTAGTTTTTAAAAATCAATTAAACTCTGCTTAAACCAAACTATAATAGTTTTGGTATGCTGTGGGCGATCCGACAAAAATAGTGCACACTTTTTCAGTCATAGGTACTTACTTACTAGTTTTCGTTGCATTAAGAATAGGTACATATTATTACTGATTTGGTTAGTTTTTTAAAATTCATTAAGCCCTGAATAAACCAAACCATAATAGATAAAAAATATCTAATTATCTATAAAATATAAAAAATGATTTAAGATTTAATGGCATAATTTTAGATATTATATTGATAAATGAATAGTTTTTGACTATTATCTAGTTTGGCTTGGTTTACTTACTGCCGCCCTTCGCACACTGATACCAGGTAGTAGCGAAGGGTGGAGGTAGGTTGTTAAGATTCACCATAAATAGTGCACATTAAACATTGTTAGTCATACGTAAATCCATTAGAATTTCATAAGTATGTATATTTGTTTTATTGAACTAAGACTACAATTTACAAATGGTGTTGGTTAGTTTTTAAATATCAATTAAACCCTGCCTCGACCAAACCACAGTTAGCCCAGGCCTGTGTTAGGTAGTCTGCCCCTCCCCATACAATTGCATGATAATGTAGGACAACTACCAATTTATGTACAAATTTTGTATCGTTTTCCTATACTCGTATATAAATAGCTCGACTAAAGATTTATTGTGATTGAAAAGTTAATTTGCATTAGTTATTAATTTTTGTGTATTATCTAATTATTATATTAATAATATATTTTTCTTTTACTAATTGTATTTTTATTAACCTATCACGATGTTATACAATATACATGCCTCGTTACCCAAAGTATAAACGACTTCGCTAGTTTGGTTGCTTTCCGTTTTTTTCGAAATGATGTATGTATATTATAAGATTGTAGATAAGTAATTAAATAATATGATTGTTATCTGTACTGCAATCTCTCGGAATATGTATGCTTATATAGGCTTCCGAAACTTGCAATCTCATTAATATATTAAATTGGACAATTTACCCAATATTGTAATTTATACAACAGTAAATATGAATGTTGGTATTAAGTAAGCCAATATAAGCAATAATCTTCTTAATTATTTTATTAATTAAGACGATACCGGTGTCACTGTACATAATATAATCATGGAAGATTTACTATAAAAATAAATCGAACTATTTTATATGTATGGTATTATTTACTCGAATCGTCATTGCGTAGAACCGATTTTGCCACATTCCTCCATTGTTTACATATCCACATGTATCAATTACTATTAGAGCTTTTGATTTCGTGATTTCTCGAAATTCTCGAACGTTCAAAACTAAGAATAAGTATTTATTTTATCAAGAATTTGAGATTGTTTTTTTTTTATTTCTCGAGAGATTGAATAAATTCCGTTCACAATGAAAGTTATAAGACCACTTTAGTTGGCTCTTTCCACCTAATTTAAGTCGACAACCTTTTTAGGTCTTTCTGCCAATATAACTGAGATATTTTTTTTAGGAAGCTTAATCTAGTGACAATTTATCTAGGATTGATGATTTATCGATATTGGATTTTTCTGATTATTTCTCGATCATCGTATTAAATGTTTTGTTTTGTTGTTTTTATTAAATAAAAACAACAATACAATGCAGTTCCACCATGAATTGACAGTTAACAAAATAAAAGAAATTAAAGAAAAAAAAAGAAGTATTAAATGTTGTTTCATATTTCTTTCCATGTTTTCTGTCGTAGAGCAATGGTAGTTTACAAGTTATCTACTTCAAATGAAACCATTCCATCCGTATGTATGTCGATTAGTTTCAATAATTCACTATACTAATTAAAAATGCCTTTCTTTTTAGTAATTATTGTAAAAAAAAATATCTCCATTGTCTTCGTCACACAATTAACACACTTTTAGACTTGAATGTCAGAGCATGTCTCAGCCACATCTCAGTCGATTGACTCGTGATTATTGTTAATAATAACCATCAGTAATTATTTTTGTACTGTTTTACGGTGAGCTTCTTTGTGTTACGTTTCCAAGAGTAGAAATCGAAGAGACACGCTTAACTGTTTTTATGTCTCTAGCAAAATAATTACGGCTGTTCTAATCGTGATTGTTATTCGTCGCATAACTGGCTAACTGTATAGTTGAGAGAATCCCGTTCTACGCATTTGAAATTCCGTGTCATTCTTTTGTTCTTGTCAGTAACATGTAGAATGTATTTTAAAAGAATCTGAAATTTCACTTGAATTGCCCTAATACATATCTTGCAGATAGTTGCTAACACTTATTCCACGTATAAAATATGATAAATAAGATTCATCCACACCGCGATGGTCTAATATAATAGAACCCACTATCTCACACACCCCGTACCACACCCACTTTCAATCTAAGCTATATGACGCATTCTGCAGTTTTTTTGGCATATTATTCCGCGTGGACCGGATCATCTGAGGAGACTGGTGGTTTTCAGTTGACTTAGCGCGCTAGACCGACCAACTGAAGTAGCTTTCTGGGGGCAGCCTTCACTCTGTTCTGAGAGAAGCAAAGGACCAAGAGGAGTTGGGAGTTTTGAGAGTCTTGGACGCTCAGAAGATTACCGAATATTAAGATGGTCACTATTCTCAGCCATGAGGGAACTGTAATAAGATTGAAGTGACAACATTTTTTTTCATTGCTGGTTAGTTACTTAATACAAACAAGTTCATAGCGTCATTCCGAAACTGTGTTAAAAATCCTAAGTCAATTGAGTCAGTGGTCACGTACTAAACCGCTACTTGGCCTCAAAAGTTCATTCAGTTTTGTGGAGTGGTTCCCTTGCACGTCCGGTTGATATGATATTTGTGGCAAACGTTAACTTCACGAAAATACAACTGGCCCGGCTTCGCTACTCGAATAAATAAACTAAGCTCAAACATCAATATTTGGAGATAGTCAATATGACATGTATTAATTTTCTTTCTATATTATTAAGTATCTGGCGTATGTGTACTTTCTATTTTAATCCGTCTTATCTAAGTAAACTAGTTTGTCTTATTTGATTTAACTATTGAATATAATATGTATATTGTTTTTTCGTAGGTAACAAACACATCAGAAAAGAAACATACGTATTTTCAAGAAAATCATTTGTATATTGTCTGTGTAAATATTGTTCTAAGTTCGAATGGGATTTTACCGATACATTTTGCGTAGCATCAAAACTAGAAAAGTACACCATTAGAGGACAAAAGTATATTTTTAGTTCTAATGGATTTATTTTTTTTACTATTCGATTTTAGTCGTTTTTTGCGACCCGGGTTTCGCCTTTCGGCATCTTTTGGCTTTATGTGCACTCACCAAAAGGCAAAAACGCACTGACAACGAATACAGTTAACTTTAACTTATATAACGAATTAATATCTAAAATAAAGTAAGTAAATCATTATCACCTAAGTCAATATATATATATATATTTATATCCGACCACATTTAGCGGCTCATGTGTGAATAGACGACCTTCGTCGATCACTATTTCACATGTCATATATAATGACATGGATGAGGTAGCAACTTGCTGTCTTTTTCGTTATATTTAAAACATGGTCAGCTATCACTTAACTATAAATATTATGTTTATACCCAAAAAAATATCATCTATTTTTAATGTCTCTACATTGATCATTTTGATCAACACACTTGTTCGTTCATGCAACGTTGCCAAATTATCTTGAATTCAGAACACACACAGAACTGAGAGCTAGCTTAGTTCAACTAATGTTTACAGCTGTTGTATTGTTATGATGAGAGTTTTTAAGACCATTTTATATTTGAATGTAAATTACAAGATAATAATATTAGAAAAATAAATTAAATTAAATTTTGTGTACTAACATTATATTGTATTTTGACAATTACAAAAAAAATCAAGTTGATATATTATTTTGGAATGAGTTTGTTGCTTTGAAAAATGAAATTTGACTATCGATAAGAAAAATATCTGTTTAGTCGGTATCTTGATAAAATCATGAATAAAAGTATTTAGAAATGATTAAGACGATAGGTATTGTACCTAAATGAATGATTTACATGTGTAGTGTACGGTGTGGTGTACCTTAATTATTAAGGTAAGTAGGTACATGCAAAAAAATAATTCGTCCACACCAGGGATATGTACATACTATTGGAGAAGACAGATGAAGGTGTGAACTGTAATAAATCTAATTAGTTTTTCGGCAATTATAAATTTGTCTCCAGTGCCAGTGGCACCCATACTACTAAATAATATTTTGTATGAATAAAATTATCTTGTGAAGTGCATGTAAAAACAATACATAGCATTATGACCACTGTACTGCTTGGGCTTATTTTTTTTCCACTAAACAATGGCTACCTTTTTTTGTTTACTAATAATTGAAAAATTACTCATTTTACGAGATTCTCATTTTATGCCGTGTTTATTCATAAAAACTTTTTAGATTTTAGAACTGTATTAAATTTTATATTTGGCGTTTTTTAAATCATTCTGTTATTATGCCTACTGTTAATCTTTTCGATGCACCCCAACTATTTTATAACTTATTAATATAAATTCTCCACCTAAAAGGTACATATTAATAAAATAACCATACAATTTGAATTTGTGAAATGATACCATCTTATTATTAATTTTTATTTTATGGTTATGTTTTTCACCCTATGATTATTGGTTTTTCTCTTGTGCAGCACAAATTCAAATGATTTTGAATAAGTAATTCATTTTTTTGATTTTTTAGATAAATAAAAATGTGTATAACGCGAAATCCAAATCTGTACCTTAGCGTCAACTTGACCCAAGATTTTATAATATTTGTATGTATGTGATGCAATTTTATGTGATATAATAAATTATCTAAATTTGATGATAATTCACATTTGGAATTTTATTTTATAGTTATCTGTAGTGTGTTTCCTGACTAATATAAATGGCTATTTATCCAATACGTAGAAGGGTCGCATGTTACTATGTTACCATGAAAGGGGGTCGCGATCAATGGTTCATAATAAGCCAACAACTCAATAATTCAAGTGGATTTATTTGAAAATTACAAAAAATACACAGAATACCATTCATTTTACCTCGCCAAACCCAGGGATTCTACGGAATATCATTTGGGGATAATATGGGGAATACTACTGTAGAACATCATACTGCCCTTAACCTCAGTGATAGGTAAAGGGGCACGCCAAACATCCTGGCATGGGGCCCCGGTTCGGGATGTGGGGACCATGGCCAAAGCATAATAAAGCAAAAAAAAAAAAACTGTCTACGATGAGAATTTTCACATTCAATGACTGGTGTAATTTTGTCAAAGAATGCGGAAATTCATTGTATCAATGACGTTTCAGGTTTTTAAATCATTCGCATCTAAATATGATAACCCAACGCACCATTTAATTTATATTACAAAAAAACATTGTGTGGTAAAATAGTTCCCATATACAATATGGCGTGGTTTCACGTTTGAAGAGATGATTTTGAGAGACTCTTTTTATATAAACATCATTTGAAGAAAATGATTTTATGGTAGTTGGTTAACGACGAAATATAGAAAGAATTCCTGTTATTGTTCCAGATATACCTATAATAATTAAGAATCCAAAGAAATCATATTTCTAAATTAAAATATCGTGATTTAGTGACAACGCTAAATACATACCAGAGGAATACCAAGAGTATTTTCGTGGGCTTTCCAGACAGTGAAGATTATGCCTGTTTTGTACTATTATTTTGTTGATAAATGCAAACCTAAAAAACAACGAAGATCTTAATGTTATCTAGCTTATGTATCTACCTACAGAACCCAAATCATTAAAAAACAAGAAATTATAATATTATTTATCAATAGTTATATTTTTTGTTATTTTAACCAATATGCAATATTTGAAAAAACATGAGAGCCAAAATTTCTTAAAAACCCTAAATACAGTCAAATTTACAGGTACCAAAACAAAACATTTTTCACATAATTTTTCAATAGTGGACGAACTGTAAAATTTTTGTTTTTTCAAGTGAAAAACAAAATACCTTTTTGGTGATGCGTGTGTGTAAGTAAAGTGATTGGTATTATTTTGATTACATATATGTAATTATTTTCGTCGGAAATAATTTTCGAAATTTCCATGTCGCGCCAAGTTGCATTAAATCCATTAACCAATGGTTATACGGGTTCAAATCTCGTCGAGTTTCGTATTTGTTTTCAAATATGATTTTTTCTGGTGGGTATATATCTGAGGTGTTTTCAAGTTATGTATGTTCAATATATGGAATGTTACATTCTCAAAATCTTGTGAATTATTCATTGAATAAAAGAAATAATTCAAAGATGTTTATTTATTGAGTGTATTTATGTATTCATATTGGATCAATACAAGCAAGCAAAAAATAAAACATCTGGTAGGTCGTGCCATTTATTTCAACTTTAATAGTATGCTTATAGTTAAGCACATATCTACTAAAATGTAGTCTATACAATTATTACGCACTTTTTTTGCTATTCAAATCATTTGACGACCTCCGTGGACGAACGGTTAAGATTCTCGTCTACGAATCCGGAGATCGCGTGTTCGAACGCGGCGTGCTAAGTCAATTTTATTTGATTCATATGTGTTATTTTACGTTTAATTACTATAAAATATTATAGTATAGTATACTTGCGGCAAGTTCCGGAGCGGTGGATACTCTCAATATCGTGAAAGACAACAATTCAGAATCGAAACGTTGCTTGAAATGACTTCTAGTCCAAATACTAAACAAAAAAGTATCAAAATACTAAAAGTATTTTGATATCCATTAAAAACCCACTTAGGGTTTTCAAAGTATTTATAATATTACAATTAATAATAAGTATACAAAGTCATAATATTGTTTCAACGAATAAGAAAATGTATTCTGTCTTCATCTACCTATACGTATAGTATTTAAGCAAAGGCAAACGGCCTATCTGAATAGTCTTGATAATGGTGTCACTTTATTCAGGTGTAAACAATGGACCCGTCTCCAGCACCTGTACCTACAGTAAAAAATATTTCTTATGCAGTTTACGCAAAGGATATTTTCGCATATCATTGAAATTATAAAATTTCACGCACCGTTCCCTCACCTCCCTCGTCTCACCTTCCTATCACCTCTTCCTTTGCAGTGGCAACGTCGCACTCTCTGATCAGCTAAAGGCGATTAATAATGAACGGAAATAATCAACGAAGTCACGTTCTATATTCAGGGATAAAAAAGTATATGGGAGCCTATTTACTGCCTTCGAAATTATCACTTACCTTATCAAATTGAGTTATAGGTACCTACGGTACCAGCTCGTCGAGCTGGTCACAACTGCATATAAATCTATACCTGACAATGATCAAGTAAGTGACAAATGAGCCAATAAGTCGAAATGATCAGGTAACTCCGGTAATTTGTGGACGGTTTGATTCACCAACTGCCCTTAGACATACTTATATATATATATATATATATATATATATATATAAGTATGTCTAAGGGCAGTTAGTGAATCAAACCGTCCACAAATTACCGGAGTTACCTGATCATTTCGACTTATTGGCTCATTTGTCACTTACTTGATCATTGTCAGGTATAGATTTATATGCAGTTGTGACCAGCTCGACGAGCTGGTACCGTAGGTACCTATAACTCAATTTGATAAGGTAAGTGATAATTTCGAAGGCAGTAAATAGGCTCCTATATACTTTTTTATCCCTGAATATAGAACGTGACTTCGTTGATTATTTCCGTTCATTATTAATCGCCTTTAGCTGATCGGAGAGTGCGACGTTGCCACTGCAAGGAAGAGGTGATAGGAAGGTGAGACGGTGCGTGAAATTTTATAATTTCAATGATATGCGAAAATATCGTTTGCGTAAACTGCATAAGAAATATTTTTTACTGTAGGTACAGGTGCTGGAGACGGGTCCATTGTTTACACCTGAATAAAGTGACACCATTATAAAGACTATTCAGATAGGCCGTTTGCCTTTGCTTAAATACTATACGTATAGATGAAGACAGAATACATGTTCTTATTCGGTGAAACAATATTATGACTTTGTATACTTATTATTAATTGTAATATTATAAATACTTTGAAAACCCTAAGTGGGTTTTTAATGGATATCAAAATACTTTTAGTATTTTGATACTTTTTTGTTTAGTATTTGGACTAGAAGTCATTTCAAGCAACATTTCGATTCTGAATTGTTGTCTTTCACGATATTGAGAGTATCCACCGCTCCGGAACTTGCCGCAAGTATACTATACTATAATATTTTATAGTAATTAAACGTAAAATAACACATATGAATCAAATAAAATTGACTTAGCACGCCGCGTTCGAACACGCGATCTCCGGATTCGTAGACGAGAATCTTAACCGTTCGTCCACGGAGGTCGTCAAATGATTTGAATAGCAAAAAAAGTGCGTAATAATTGTATAGACTGCATTTTAGTAGATATGTGCTTAACTATAAGCATACTATTAAAGTTGAAATAAATGGCACGACCTACCAGATGTTTTATTTTTTGCTTGCTTGTATTGATCCAATATGAATACATAAATACACTCAATAAATCTTTGAATTAACCATTTCTTTTATTCAATGAATAATTCACAAGATTTTGAGAATGTAACATTCCATATATTGAACATACATAACTTGAAAATACCTCAGATATATACCCACCAGAAAAAATCATATTTGAAAGCAAATACGAAACTTGACGAGATTTAAACCCGTATAACCATTGGTTAATAGATTTAATGCAACTTGGCGCGACATGGAAATTTGGAAAATTATTTCCGACGAAAATAATTACATATATGTAATCAAAATAATACCAATCACTTTACTTACACACACGCATCACCAAAAAGGTATTTTGTTTTTCACTTGAAAAAACAAAAATTTTACAGTTCGTCCACTATTGAAAAATGATGTGAAAAATGTTTTGTTTTGGTACCTGTAAATTTGACTGTATTTAGGGTTTTTAAGAAATTTTGGCTCTCATGTTTTTTCAAATATTGCATATTGGTTAAAATAACAAAAAATATAACTATTGATAAATAATATTATAATCTCTTGTTTTTTAATGATTTGGGTTCTGTAGGTAGATACATAAGCTAGATAACATTAAGATCTTCGTTGTTTTTTAGGTTTGCATTTATCAACAAAATAATAGTACAAAACAGGCATAATCTTCACTGTCTGGAAAGCCCACGAAAATACTCTTGGTATTCCTCTGGTATGTATTTAGCGTTGTCACTAAATCACGATATTTTAATTTAGAAATATGATTTCTTTGGATTCTTAATTATTATAGGTATATCTGGAACAATAACAGGAATTCTTTCTATATTTCGTCGTTAACCAACTACCATAAAATCATTTTCTTCAAATGATCTTTATATAAAAAGAGTCTCTCAAAATCATCTCTTCAAACGTGAAACCACGCCATATTGTATATGGGAACTATTTTACCACACAATGTTTTTTTGTAATATAAATTAAATGGTGCGTTGGGTTATCATATTTAGATGCGAATGATTTAAAAACCTGAAACGTCATTGATACAATGAATTTCCGCATTCTTTGACAAAATTACACTAGTCATTGAATGTGAAAATTCTCATCGTAGACAGTTTTTTTTTTTGCTTTATTATGCTTTGGCCATGGTTCCCACATCCCGAACCGGGGCCCCATGCCAGGATGTTTGACGTGCCCTTTTACCTATCACTGAGGTTAAGGGCAGTATGATGTTCTACAGTAGTATTCCCCATATTATCCCCAAATGATATTCTGTAGAATCCCTGGGTTTGGCGAAATAAAATGAATGGTATTCTGTGTATTTTTTGTAATTTTCAAATAAATCCACTTGAATTATTGAGTTGTTGGCTTATTATGAACCATTGATCGCGACCCCCTTTCATGGTAACAAAGTAACATGCGACCCTTCTACGTATTGGATAAATAGTCATTTATATTAGTCAGGAAACACACTACAGATAACTATAAAATAAAATTCCAAATGTGAATTATCATCAAATTTAGATAATTTATTATATCACATAAAATTGCATCACATACATACAAATATTATAAAATCTTGGGTCAAGTTGGCGCTAAGGTACAGATTTGGATTTCGCGTCATACACATTTTTATTTATCTAAAAAATCAAAAAAATGAATTATTCAAAATCATTTGAATTTGTGCTGCACAAGAGAAAAACCAATAATCATAGGGTGAAAAACATAACCATAAAATAAAAATTAATAATAAGATGGTATCATTTCACAAATTCAAATTGTATGGTTATTTTATTAATATGTACCTTTTAGGTGGAGAATTTATATTAATAAGTTATAAAATAGTTGGGGTGCATCGAAAAGATTAACAGTAGGCATAATAACAGAATGATTTAAAAAACGCCAAATATAAAATTTAATACAGTTCTAAAATCTAAAAAGTTTTTATGAATAAACACGGCATAAAATGAGAATCTCGTAAAATGAGTAATTTTTCAATTATTAGTAAACAAAAAAAGGTAGCCATTGTTTAGTGGAAAAAAAATAAGCCCAAGCAGTACAGTGGTCATAATGCTATGTATTGTTTTTACATGCACTTCACAAGATAATTTTATTCATACAAAATATTATTTAGTAGTATGGGTGCCACTGGCACTGGAGACATATTTATAATTGCCGAAAAACTAATTAGAATTATTACAGTTCACACCTTCATCTGTCTTCTCCAATAGTATGTACATATCCCTGGTGTGGACGAATTATTTTTTTGCATGTACTTAATAATTAAGGTACACCACACCGTACACCACACATGTAAATCATTCATTTAGGTACAATACCTATCGTCTTAATCATTTCTAAATACTTTTATTCATGATTTTATCAAGATACCGACTAAACAGATATTTTTCTTATCGATAGTCAAATTTCATTTTTCAAAGCAACAAACTCATTCCAAAATAATATATCAACTTGATTTTTTTTGTAATTGTCAAAATACAATATAATGTTAGTACACAAAATTTAATTTTATTTATTTTTCTAATATTATTATCTTGTAATTTACATTCAAATATAAAATGGTCTTAAAAACTCTCATCATAACAATACAACAGCTGTAAACATTAGTTGAACTAAGCTAGCTCTCAGTTCTGTGTGTTCTGAATTCAAGATAATTTGGCAACGTTGCATGAACGAACAAGTGTGTTGATCAAAATGATCAATGTAGAGACATTAAAAATAGATGATATTTTTTTGGGTATAAACATAATATTTATAGTTAAGTGATAGCTGACCATGTTTTAAATATAACGAAAAAGACAGCAAGTTGCTACCTCATCCATGTCATTATATATGACATGTGAAATAGTGATCGACGAAGGTCGTCTATTCACACATGAGCCGCTAAATGTGGTCGGATATAAATATATATATATATATATATATATATATATATATAACAAACAAATTATGATTAGTGTTTGTAAAAAACCTTTACCTTATCAATAATAATAATACACTTGATAAGTATATATAAATCGTCAAAACTTAATAGCAGATTATTAATAATTATAAACAATAAATATACTACACTCGAGAGTTGGTGAGTGTACATAGTGCCTGAAGATGCCGAAAGGAGAAACCCGGATCGCAAAAAACAACTCAAATGGAATAGTACAAAACTTAAATCCATTAGAATATATATTTGTGGTGTTTATTCCTCAGTTCAATGATGTCGAAGATGTTTCAACCGTTTACGTATAAGAGTAAAGTGGTAGTCGTATTTCGTTGCTTAAGGACCCCCATGATTTATAGAGTATACGTTTTATAACTTTGCAGTTGTTTTGCACTTTTTACTACACTGATACGCCTCTTTGCCTAATCACCTCGCATAATATTAGATCAAATGGTATTCATTTGTATTAATATATATGTATAGTAATAAATAAATAAAAATTAGAATATAATATAACATCATTTTCATCCTAGAGCCGGAGTGCAAAGTTATGAAGCATATATACTTTACCCGAGCTCCTCCAGCGAATTGTTTCGTTTACCATTAGTGTCATCAATATAACATTAGTGGAAATTTGAGAAACTTCATTTTTAACGACGTAATTTTGGAGCCAACTTTTTCTCACCTTTATAATGTAGTATCTAATATCGTTCAGTCGATAATATTATAATGTCGATTATCGTGTGAAAAATCTCAGACTCGTGAATCGAAACTAATGTAGGTACTGCCGCCCTCCAGCTCTTAATGAACCAACAGAGTAATTGAAAATACTTGTGCAAGTGATGGAACAATTCGAAATAAATATCAGGCATTCCCTCGTTGAACGCTGTCGGACGTGAAAAGTTGGAAACATTTTTCAATGTTTAGTACACAAATAGAACCGTGAATGCACTTTGCTTGTATTGTGCGATCACTTTCATACTATTATGCAATTCATTTACTTCCTTTCAAGTATTTTTTTTTTTAATTTTTAGTAGTACTGTGCGAAAACATCTTCTTAGCTACGCTTCTAGGCGCTGTTGTTTACTAAATGGGAGGAGCTTGTTAGTTTATAATGGAAGTGCGGCTAAAAATGGGCGGAGCATGTTAGTTTATAGTTTTAACACGATTTGTTTATAAAATACATTAGTTTAGCTGTGATGCACTCACGAGCATTAGTATAAATCTCGAGACTAGTAAATTCACAATATGATATGATTGTGTTTGGAGCCAGGCATGGATCTAATTTATGGAGCAAGTGGCTAATATCCGTTATGATATTATACTTCTTGACGCTACCGAGATCCACCCCGGATTTTAGAGGCAGTATAAAGTATATAAACTATATTCTGATCTTGCCGTACAATCACGTATTCTATTGGGCAGTCAAGGACGGCAATGCTTGGAGGATAGGATATAATTATTGAACTCCATCGCATATTAGGAGATTGGAACGCTGTTCAGTCAATCAAATATGTATGGGATACCGCACTGGCTAGGTCGTGTTGGACTAAGGCCTGTCGCTCATGGAGAAACTAAAATCCGACGAACTGGTTGCTGACGGAACTCGTTGACTGGGCAGTTACGGCGCTACTGAAACCCACTTCCAATAATAATCTCATAACCTCAAACTGTCAAACCCATTGTCTTTCCTACTTATTTTAAACTTTTTCCATAATACCCTTACGGGAATATTCTGGCAGCCTCTAATTATAAATACAGGCAGGTGTATTCCCATCTTCTGCCACAAATTTTAAATTAAAAATCGGTTCGCCAATCTTTAACTTTTGACGTCTTGACTTGTTATTGCTTGTTCAGTTCAGTTCAGTGCTACCTATTTAGGTAAGAAAATATGATTTGTTATCGAATGTACTCATAATGGTACCACTGGTTTATGGGAGACTAGCATGTCGCGTCTCTTCGGTTTCGGCCGCGAACGTTTTGAAAGTGAGAGATTCCAGTCTTGCCGTCAGCGAGCTGCGAATGAAATACTTAGCTAGATACTGGCTGGAATTTTAGTTTTAGTCACGTATTTTTTAAGTATTCTCGTGAGCGGATGGCATAAGAGAGTTTATATCGAGATATGCGGGGTAGGCCGCAAAAAACAGACAGGTCAAACATTTGCTTTCTTCGGTATACGGAGATACGAATGACTGATGAACGCTTTGGGTTCCGAATTTAAAAGCGGCAACTTCACATATAGAGTTACTGGATAAAGTCCGATCCCAATCTGGGTTGTCCTTACGAGCATTTTTAATGAACAAGTTATAAAGGAATGCTTTCAATTAGCACTACTTCTAAAGAAATTATAATGTGGATTTGAATTGAATTTGCGGCACGTTTTTCCTTTTATGTTATCAACAAATTTTAATTAATACTGCATTTGCAATAAAAATGTACATAACCGTTTATTGTTAATTTGCCCTTTTTATTACAGCTTTACTGTACCAGTTTAAATGTTTTTTTGAATTATTAATAACCATGTCCTTGCTTTTTCGTACAAGGTGGTTGTTGTTAGTAATTTTGAACAATCACAAACGCCCAGGATTTGAGAAAAACACATAAATATTGTGTGTCCTGACCGGGAATCGAACCCAGGAACTCTCGGGTGGAAGGCCAGCGCCTTACCCACTGCACCACGAGAGCCGCCCTAGTTTAAATGTTACGTCAGTTTTTTATAACAATATTTACATATTGTGACTAATAATTTCTTTATCTTCATTTGAAATTTATTTTTAATTCATACTATATTAACGTCAATTTCGCAAACTCATAAAATATTGCGTCAACGTGATTTATATCTTGGATTACAATCGTATATTAATTGTATATACATTTTTTACACAACTTCCTTTCTAGTGAATAAGATTATTTGTACACAATATTGTGTGGTCAGCATAATAATAAACAAATCTGGCGAAATATGTAACCATTCATTTTTTCATAATATCATACATTTTCCTTGACATCCGTACCGAAATGCGATCTTATCTGTCTGTACGTTTGTACAACACAAATCTTCATATTTTTATTATGATTCCATAGGAATATAGAGCAGTGGTTTTCAAAGTTGTGTTGTAATGTTTTCTAATAATTTTTCGTATATTTTTTACAAAGATGTTTTTTCCTTTCTGTCTCTAGTATGTCACCTAAATTTTGTAACGCACGCAGCGAATTTAGCAAAAATCTTTAAAAAAAATTACGAACTCGAATTAAACCATTAATTATAAAATTCTAGGAAATATTATTAAATTCAATCGTCAGCCGGGGTCGATCCAATGCTGGATGAAGGCCTCTAGCTCCCTCCACTCTACTAGTCCCTAGTTCTTTGCTGCCACGTACCTACATCTACCGTACTTTAGGAGCTCGTTTATCCAGCGGGTCTTAGAGCGTCCCTGTGAACGTTTAGTGCCTCTTGGGTACCACTGTACGGCGAGCGACATGTCCGGCCCATTCCCATTATTACAACGTTTTTCTTAGCTCGTATTCTTATTTGTCCGGTACAAATCTTGCAATCGATTTTTAACTAACTTCCCGACTAGCTAGACATTTGAAACTTTGAGAATATATCAGAACACGATGCCAATGCATTTTTTAAATACTTTTAGCCATCTTTAAGTAGAATTGAATTCATTTTCAGTTAATTCTGTTTTGTATGAAAAGTTATTTCGTCACCATTATTGGTTGCTAGGGGTGTGGGGTCCTAGCAACTAAATTATTAATTATTAACGTGCGTTACTATGGAAATCAATATTTCATGTCAAGTACAATTTTTTTTGATCGTTTAAGCTAGTCAAGTCAAGTTTATATGGTTCAACAGAATTTAAAAACGTTGTACTTATATAAAAAGTTATTTTTATCTTTAATAACTTCCTTATCCATTAGGTTTTTTTGTGATCTTTACGCGTTATACCCAACATGTACCTATCTTTCCGAGCCTCGCTGCGCTACTCGTATTTTTTTCAATTTATCTTACATTTAAGAGTCCATGTTTCATACGCATACGTGACCCTTGATAGCACATGTTGATTGAACGCTTTACGCTTAAGAGCATACATAAGTGAAACGGCAAATAATTTTCAACAGTAGGTGGAACGAAATTTCGCACTAGTCGCCAATCGAAGACCTTAGTTGAAGTGTGAGCACGTCAATTTGTTTTGTAATGGCGTCGGAGGAATATATTCTTAAATCGCGTTAAGATGACTAAAAAACGTTACGCACGTACTTGAAAAAAAAAACATGTCACTGAATATACTATTATATTACTAATATAACAATAAACATAACATTAAATTGACGCATGTTGAATTTTTATGACATTATATTTCCTTCGGCTCGCGTCATTTGCACAATCCGCGCATCGCCTAGTCACGATATTTTTAGACCATGCCTCAGCTGAAGTATAGCCTAAAGACACAATGGGAAGTCACTTCTGAAGATACTATTCAGGCACCCAAATGCACTCCATGCCAGTTTGTTTCTGCGAACGTTCTCATTATATATACTACCGTCAATTGACATTTGTTGTCTCTAAGATGGACGAAGTTGTCGACTCACTCGATTTGAGTGTCATTGATGAGGATTGATTTTCGTTCAGCAATTACTCGTGATTAATATTACTTGCATCTTGCATTAAAGAAGCAGGTATATACACCTAATACTATTCTAACTTTTAAAGAATATCAATAGATTTAATTGGTGACGCAAAATTCTAATTTTTTAGAGTCAGTGTACCGAGAGCAATCCCTCCAAAGGTGCAATTATTCAATTTGGGAAACGCTGTCACAAGCAATGGTTGGAGCATATTTGTGTGCCGGCGCAATAATGAAGCTAGGTAAACGCAATATAACGGAACGCATGGCGCACTAGATTAAATGCTCCGATGGATGACGGCTATTACGGAACTCCAGTATTGCTCAGATAATAATGTATAATTATGATTAATGAGTAATAAAAAATAATTTTATAGCTCAGCACTTGGCAGTGAAGCATGATTTTCATTTTTTTAGTCGTGCTGTTTTCGACAGATGAGCTATGTTTATTTTTATTGTAGACAGAATGTGAAAAACTTTTTATATGATTAGTCATTAGATGAACCTGTATATACGGTCATGTTATTTAAATGCACGTTTTCCTTGCTTTAATGTCGTGAATTACTGTCAATGAACTATTAGCAAGTGCTCGTATGTTAAAACTAATATTTCGAGAGATCCTGACACCTGTTTGTAGTTTAGTTTAGACAATTCAATACGCAATAGCCGACTGTCCAAAAATAATGCACTTCAAGTTGTTAGAAAACTATTTGTTAATTTCGACTTAATTAGATAGGAGGTTAAACGTGCTTTAATAATTGGCAGAGCACAATGACGACAATCCAATGGATACAGGCTCTAGTCTCGATGGATGTGGTATTTTTAAAAAATATATTCTTTCTCCTCTCGGGTGTTTTCAAATTATGTATGTTCAATGACTGTAAATTTTATTGTTTCTATATCTACTACCTCTAAATTTCACTTTATGCAGGTTATGCACCTAAATACGATTATTTAATTAAATTGATCTTTGCAATATCCCTTCGAAGCGGAAGAAACAGGTCCTGAATAATATTAAAAGAAATTGAACCAGTACCTACTGCATAATTGTGTTTTATTTTAATTTGTTAGTAGGTACGAGGGTGGGTCAATAATTCCTTAGAAAAAAGCATTAAAACAGTTTTTATTTTTGTAATTTTTTTTTATTTCTCAACATAATCTCCTTGGAGCTCAATACACTTGGTTAGACGTTTCTCAATTTTTTTTAAACCGTCAGAAAAATAAGTTTTCGGAAGGTCCTCAAAATAAGCATTTTTCCGATCGATGACTTCTTCATTTGAAAAAAAACGTTGTCCACTTAGCCATTTTTTTAAGTTTGGGAAAAGGAAAAAGTCACTGGGGGCTAAATCTGGCGAATACGGTTGGTGGTCGACCAATTCGAACTTCAATTCTTCAATTTTAGCCATTGATCGTAAACATCTGTGAACACGGGCATTGTCCTGATGAAAGAGGATTTTTTTCCTGTTTAAATGAGGCCGTTTTTCTTCAATTTTGTTTTTTAGCTGGTCCAATAAAGATGCATAATAATCCCCTGTTATTGTTTTTCCTTTTTCCAAATAGTCAACGAAAATAATTTAACGTGCATCCCAAAATACAGTAGCCATAACCTGACCAGCTGATTTTACGGTTTTCGCCTTCTTTGGACATGGTTTGCCTTCGCAATCCACTGCTTTGACTGTTCTTTCGTCTCGGGAGTATAGTGGTGTATCCATGTTTCCATTTATCCGGATTGCGTTGCATGAGCGACAACAGGGCTTTAGAGGCCACCACCCTATTGCGTTTATTGTCGACTGCGAGCAAACGCGGCACCCATCTTGCAGAAATATTTTTCATGCCCAATTTGTCATGTAAAATAGAAATGACGCTACCTTTTGAGATCCCTGTAACCTCAATTATCTCACTCAACTTTAATCTTCGGTCACTTAACACCATATCGTGGATTTTATTGATCATTTCTGGTGTAGTCACCTCTACAGGACGTCCTGAGCGTGGTTCATTCTTTGTTGATGTACGTCTACGTTTAAATTCATTTAACCAGTTATAAATAGTTGCAAGTGAAGGAGCAGATGTGCCGTGAACTAAATCCAACTCATTTTTTATTTCCTTTGCTGTTAACCCTTTTATATTAAAATGTTTAATAACAGCTTTTAACCATTTTTGTAAACAAGCAATTTTTTTTTTAAATGTACGAGAAACACACAACAACCCGACCAATCTGATTGAAACTTCGCAGCATACTGAATCGGTAGTGCCGCTGCATGAAAACAAACCGCTTACAGTACTAGTCGCGCCACCTGTCGGCTTTTCTAAGGACTTATTGACCCACCCTCGTACAATGCATATCCACGAAAAATTTACAGTTAACACCTTACATGAAGATTTAAAAGATATTTCGGTTGAACTCTGCAGGGCGGCTATTCTAACTAGTTAACCCGATAACGCATTTCCGTTATGTAATTGGTCACACACGCCACTGCGTTGTACTTGATTCCAAATGCATTTGATTAGAAAATCTTAAAAACGTCTTAAAAAAATATTGCAGTATGTGCTACTTATTGACATTTTTATCGACAAAAAAAAACATGACGCCTGACAGTTAACTTACCGGGATAACTGCCTAAATATGTCATCATATTTTTTTATCACTTTTTTTGTTAAATGATAATATTATGTTAGAATGGTCTGTCCTGGTGAAATGGTAGCGGTTTTCATAACCACAATTGTATTAACAACTGTTGGCTCTTTTTAAAATCTCTTGCATGGCTGACTTGGCGCATCGTACGTGGTTTTAGTCTCTTCATTTGTTGTTTGCTTTCTTCATTCAAATGCTTAAGTGTGCTAGTGACTCGGTGGGGAAAATAGCCCAGCGATTGTTTATCTGTCTCAGTTTTGTTAAAGCGTTGCCGTGTTTGCAGGTTGTGTATGTATGTAGATTGCGGAGTACCGCTACATGAACTTTTGTTTTATAGCCACGGAGCGAGCCGAGGCGATGCACTTGCGTTTGTAGCAGGCGATTATATGGAAACGTGTGCCGCTCTACAATAGTGGCCGTATTTGTGAACGAACATAATATTATTTATTCGAAGGAAAGCGACGCGATATTACATGAGCCTGTTGATTTTGTATCTAATAATATTATTATTTGTATTCTGCTACCCGGATCGTTTCGGTAGAGCCGTATTCATCCGAGATTATCATTCTGAATGAAAAAGATTCTCCCGTGTCATTCATTATTAGAGTTTTATACTTCGGTTTATTTTTCTAGTCTTAATGATGGTGTTTGAACCGACATAACTTTACTGTCGACTAATGAAACATTTTGCAAAAAAAACTTTACTTCTATACCAGTATAATAGTGGTGTTCTCATACTTAGGTAAACGACAGTTTAAATATTAGTATTGTAGTACCTCTGCGAAGCTATTCTATACACAAGGTGGCTATCGACGGTAGTTTATCATATTTATGTATAGAGATTACTCTGCGAAGCTATTCTATACACAAGGTGGCTATCGACGGTAGTTTATCATATTTATGTATAGAGATTATAATTATTACAATAAATTAACCGTTTAAACCTAAACTGTCAAAAAGTGCTATGTTTTGACAGCCCCTCCCTTGACTGTTTTAACTTTTAAAGCGAAGACAGTTTAGTTTAGACGGTTTACTTTTGTAACAATTACAATACCTCTCAATACATTAATATGATAAACTACCGTCGATAGTAGCCGTGTGTTTAGAATAGACCCATGACCAGTAAACGATGTTTGCCGCGAAACATGAGCTGTGTTTCTAAGTGTAATAGGTCATTCCATGCAACATTGGGAACAAATTTGTTTGCATCTGATTTTGCTTCATAACGCCAAGTTAACTAACTGCTTGTATATACGTCTAGAAATCTCGTTACGATACGACATTGTAAAACAAGATACATAGAAATCATATAGAAATACATAGAAATATTATTTTTAAAATTATTTAAATTATATTTTTAATTCGTGCATCTGGGTGACTCTCGTGGTGCAGTGCGTAATGCGCTGGCCTTCCACCCGAGAGATCTGGGTTCGATTCCGGTGAGGATACAATATTTATGTGTTTTTCTCAAAGCCTCCGTGTTTGTGATTGTTCAAAATTACTAATCACGACCCTGTGCGAAAAATGCAAAGACATGGATATTAATAATTCAAAAAAATAAGTGCGTCTGTATATAATTATCTATATTTTTGTTTTGACGTAAAAAATCGCGTTTGCACAACCGACGGCTTATTTAATCAATATTACTCTGTTCGGGCTAAATCCGTGTATTGATTTTTATTTATCTTATCTCTTAGTCAAATAACGAATGTAAGCTCAAAAAATAGATAGGCAGTAATGAATTGTGTGATATATCATCACGTTAGTTAAACAAGGTAGGTAGGAATGCCGATTTAAGAAACATCATCATTTCCACTGGTAGAGCGTATCCGGACATGGTTTTTAAGACGATTGTTCGTTGGCTCTTCGCGTCATTAATTAGTCCAAGGAAGATGGAGTCGATCGACCAGCGGGAAATTTTTTGATGAAAAGCCACCAATCAATGCAGGTCGGTAAAGTGTTGGAAACCCCGAGTTGCGGAAGCTGGGTGGTGTGGTGACATGTAAATTGTAGTTATTTACATTTTACCGTGGTATAGTTCGCCATGAGTTTTCTTATCGGAAAGAGATGACCGTATACTAACGGTCTCCAATTTTATTAGATTCAATATTCAATTTTCATAGCTGATTTTAAGAATGAAAACCTAACGTAACCTACACCTAACTAATAATTCCGTATATCGGCTATTTTCAAAATTTGTTTGCTGCTGTCTTCCTGTATAATGTAAACCGACAAGAACCGTGTTTTATTTATGTAAATTTAATTTTATCTCATTACTATATATAGGATGAACGGCCATATATTTCCGATACAACATTTCATGGTGAAGTGTGATACGGCGAACTGCATACGTTTAAGTTTCCGAATAGGGATTGAAGGTGGTTAACGAACGGACACGTCTCGTGAAGAATTTTCAATCGCAATTTCGCATCCACGTATTGATTGACAATTCTTCTAAAGTTAAAATTTTAATATTGTGTTTTTGTATCGATGTTTTATTAATGATATTACATAAAAGTTACCACGAAAACACTACATAAGATTAGTATTTGATTTTAAGTCGCCTGATGTTTGAGTGTTCTATGATTATGTACCGTTGTTATATGTTCACTCATTTGTCAAGGATGTATCGTGGTTTTTAGTGGTATGCGAAATCCGTTTCAAATACCAAGTTCACGTTGCATGCTCCGATTAAGTATGGCATACGGCTATGTATGCAAATTCGGTCGTCGAACCAGATATTTAAAGTATCACCCATTCGAGTCAATGAGTCAATAGGATTCGGTCAGCGCGATTTTAATGTTGTATAACACGTCGAGCATTAACTATTTCGTGTAACGGCTCTATGCGAGAACAGGTTTTCGCTTAATAAGTGGTATGAAAAAAAGGCGATGTATATTTTCTCCGTCTGAAATGATGCTAGACCCGTTTATTTAAGTTTTTTTTATTATTCTACTCTATTAGCGAAATCAGGTCAATACCTTACCTATATATACGTTTGATGAAACGATATTAAATATATTTATATTTACTTAATTATTTTTTTATTCAACGAATAATTCACAAGATTTAAGAATGTAACATTCTAATTATTGATCATACATAATTTTGAAAACACTTCTGAAAAAATATATTATAACCGATAGAAAACATCTTTTTGAAAAAAGTTAGACACTCCACAGGAATCGAACCACTTTGCTAAAGGCGTCATACTTAATTGCGACACATTTTAACTACTGGCATTTTTTAATACTCTTTGAAGCATTTTCCAAATTAAGCTACTATTGGCGATCGGCTTTTGTATTTTATATCAAAATAGGTATTACTTTCATAATTACTAACCGACGTCACGAATTACTCCAAGATTTTTTGTTGTAATTTACTTGAACTTGCTAATAATTTTTAATAAACTATTTTTTTTATTCAAATTATATATATTCAATTTATTTTTACGTCGATTTTATGGCCACAATACATCAATAATTATTTTAAAAAATACGTTCATTGTTTAAGCGATTCGCTCGATTTCGCCGTAGGTATTAAGGTCTTACCGAGATGGTGCGATTTGACTCGCGCTTAACAAGTCGCGCATTCTCCAGGTACAAGTGACCTGATTGAACCGTCCACAAGAACTCGCGGGGTGTTATCTCTCGCACGACAAGCGCAAGCGATCGCAGGACTCTCGACAACGTCTTTCGCAATTTCAAAATTAATTACGACCGCCTCGCGTTTGAGGCGAGAGTTTTTGTGGCTATTCTAACCTAACCTTACCTAACTCTAGGCTTCGAGGCGACTGCGTGTGCGGTAATTTTTCGAGCGGAGCGACGGAAACGCACATACAATGTGTTGTAATGATGTATAGACAATAAGAGGGAACGGGTCGCGCGGTGTTTCAGTTTATATCGCTAGAGGCTTGATTAAAACGCGACAGTATCTGGGCCACTTGCATAGCCTAATTTTTTGTTATTGGACCTATCTTTTACATGTTAATAATATGGCGTCGAACTACTTTCCAAGATTACAATATTAAGACGGAGAGCGAGGAACCGTCTTATTTTGTCTCATTTGACCCCTCGGATTGCATATCACGTCACTCGATGTCGACCGGAATTGACAAGCTGCCGGCATTTGAATGAATTCTATAACAATCACCCGAATCACTAACATATCAAAAGCCCATGTCTTTAAATTGAATATTTTATTTTTATGTGTACTTACTATTCTATCAGTTATCCCAATTTCTATTGTTTAGTCACAATTTTCTCCATTTAAAGCTTTTATTCGTCATTAGTTCTTGATGATGAATTTTTCTTCCTTTGTCTCCGAAGATGCTTTCTAAAATTCATTATTATTATACACCACTGCCAAATATAGAAACAGTCAGTGGGTGTGGTACACCTACCCCCATTCAGTCAGTCATTCATTGTGAATAAATAATCCAAAACATTATTCCAGCACTCTTTTGTAAGTCAATATCGTTGAAGGCAAAAAGAGCCCGACGGTGGTACCTCATTACGGAGTCGATGCTAAGACATCGTCGCGAGTGTCTCTTTGTGGAAGTATCAATTTTCATTGTTTTCAATGTGGGGGACTAAGCCCCCGGCCCCCCGATCGACGGGGGACTCTCCCGTAATTCCTTTTCCTCGGCGGGCTTAAAAAGTGTGAAAGGTGTTTATTGTGTCACCGCCGCGGCGACTATTACCATTTCAAAAGGCGCGATCACATTTGAATAGAGGGGCGTTATTTACCGAAATTCATTTTATTTCCATTCGGGGTCGGGCCGGGGCGGTCAACCGACGGAATGCTGAGCGGAAAAGCTGACTATAACTTCTATCAATGTTCCATGCCAGTCTTTTCTTATGTTGATCTTTACTTTACTTGACGGAGGTCTTTATCCTGTATTGATCTCTTTCGTGATCACTTTAGAAAATTTTATTGTTATTTACTACTCCCGCCAATTGGCATTCGAATCCGTACTTCCACACTTCAATCGTCAGTTATCGACGTTACAACTCAGTCAGTTTGTGGTTGTACCAAGGCCTGATCAAAAACGATGCATAAGTGCGAGTGAGAAAGTATTCGGCACCCTTATAATCTCTGCGACACGCGCTAGAGTAAGATAAAGGATTTACAGATGTGTAGAAAATTTTGTTGTTGGCAAATCTTAGTTTTTTGCTTAACTAAGCGTCGATAACCTCCGAGCGCGTGTTGCTAAAATTGATATTTTTTGTGTTAAACATGAAGTCAGTGGTAAATATTTTTAGTTAATTAAGTAGAAAAGATGGTTCTGTGTGCTGTATTAAAATGTGGTTGCCGTACTGATAAGCAAGAAGATGGTATTACGTTTCATAGGTAAGTTGATACATGTTCGTGATAATTTATTTGTATATTATTATATATTTTAATATCAAGTGACCGTGTTTCTTTAAAATAACTAAATTATGGACATTTTACCTAATGGTTGCATTTTGACCGCTTAAAAATACTATATAACGTAAAAAAAAAACAAATAGAAAATTATATTTTAATTCTGAGCGTCTAGTGCGAGCACTTTGGGCGAGCACTAGCGAAATGGTCTATGGTCTCGAACATTTGTATACGAATGCGTTCGCTCGCCCACAAACCAAACGCACGGCACGTAGCTTCATGCAATGGGTGGCGTCTAGATGTATCTATAGTCTAAGGGTTGTACCTTCCTCCGCATACGACTCCGAAGACCCTTCTCAATATGCTCCTTTCAGAAAGGCCCAGTTTCCTCTCACTCAACGTTTCAGCCCATACGTCAAAATTTTTCTGATAAGGTTTGTGTAAGTATATTATGTTTATTTTAGTTTATTTGAGAGCAAACTTATCGAAAGTGTATGTAGATCTTAGTAGGATTTGTTTTCATAGTTATTCTACGTTTTTTACGGAGTATATTATTAATTCGCCGACTTTGATGATAGGCGTTGTTTTTGATTTGGACGTTTTTGCTTGCCCCCAAACTGGTAAACACGTAAGCGTGGATCGAGGCTATACCGTCGTCTCCTAGTCACTGGTGTGATCATACACCCTGCAGGCATGCGAGAGAATGACGTCTCACATTTTTAGATCGGGTCTTTTAAAACTTTAGTTTAGTTGGCGACACCTGATTCAAATAATAATAATAATTGCTCTCCTTGAAATAATAAACGCTTGATAACAAAAATAATAGATATTATAGAAGGTAAATACACAAAACAAAAAATTCTATATAGAAAATTACATTTTCGTACCCGCGCGCGGTGCTGGCGTTGGCGTCGAATAAGGGGCAGGTAATTGTTTCACAAACAGGCTTAATTAAAAGGAGGTATTGCTTTTTTAATTATGTGTATGTTTGTTTTTCGTGTGGGAATCGAATGCTGGTGCCTATATATATATATTTTTTTATAAATATTAATTGGTTTTTCTCCGTTTTTCGGGCGAAACCTCGCGGGAATTTTCACCCGACACGGTTTTGTTTTTATCGCAAATCCGCTGTACACAAATTTAATGATTATTATTCATGAATATTGTTGCAGCGGCCAATAATAAATAATTATGATTAGTTCGTTGTGTTTTTTTGTGAATTATATTAGTTTGTCAAAGTTCATAATGAACATTGTCGTGTCATGCGATTGTCGACTGTATTATTTGATAAATAATGTCATTATTTCACACATTCTCACCGCTCGTCTCTAAACTGAACTTTTTTTTTTTTTTACATAAAATTCTATTTTATCTGTTTTACATTTTAGTGAACTTGACGAATTATAAATTCTAGGCGTTTACAGCATGACATGGGAGTTTGAAAAATCTCGTCATACCACCATGGATCGACAGTGAAAACTATACAAAGTATTGTTTATTGGTGTAAACTAAAATTTTGATATCTTCTAAATCAGTGTTCCCTAACCCTTTTACACCTGCCGACCGGTAAAAAAGGGAAAAAAAATTGGCGGGCCATTAATACTGAAATAAAAATGGTTTTTTTATGTAATATTTTTTTAATCTTATATTGTGACATATGGACATAACTAACAAATATACATATAACATTCTGATACAATTAAAATTTAAGAAAAACAATGGTTTTTTTTTCAACAAACTAATGCGAAACCTGCTGTTGCACCTTAGCTAATATATTGGATATTCTTGGCTGCAGTGCTGTATCTGACACACGAAGTGCTGCATTCACGTCCAGTCTATTCCTTTGTTTCGATGTATTGACGACATGGACGAAAATGCTTTTTCGCGTTAATAGGTTGTTGAAAATGACATTAATAAATGTATAGCTTTACAGCTTAAATATGGATATTCATCTTCCACTGATATCCAAAACTATGGAAATAATTTAATGTTCCTTAGGCAGCCCGGTACCAAAGCCTGGGTGTTTGTGATTGTTCAAAATTACTAACAACCACCTTGTACGAAAAAGCAAGGACATGGTTATTAAGTATTCTAAAAAAAATAAAAATCTAATGGATGTTAATGAAACTTGGAAAAAATGGAGCCCTAAATGTATGAAATTGAAGCAAAAAAATAATACAGTGAAAATGATTTGGTGGTGGGTACATTTTTTTTTATTTTTAACTACGTTAAGTAGGTATGTCACAGTGGCCATACATATACCTACCCTTTTCGATGTTGTTCCCTTATGATTCGAGTGAAATATTTTAAATTTACACATCTCGCATCTTCTTGAGTTCGTGGCGCCGATTTTTTTCCATCATCCTCTCTCATTCCGTTTGACGCATTCCTCCTCCTTCGCGTCTCTCGTCTTCTCCGCCAAGACGACTCTTGTGTGACTCTGCAGAACGTGACGTATACCATTCATCTCTCACTGTCGCAAGGCTAATCATACGTAACCGAATTTAATTTCGCGCGCGACAATAATGGACGGCTTGCGGCTCACACAATTTACTCACCCACAGTTTAAATTATTAATGTCTTTCATCGGAAAGTGGAAAAGTTTTGCTTATTGTCGTCGGGTGATTTTTCACACAATTAAAAGTTTTCTTGGCAGCTTAGTATCGCATTGAACATATTACTATAAAGCTTTTGTTTCATGGCAGCTCAGCTTTATCTTTGAAACCCCAAGAGTATTGAAAAAATAACTGCACTAAACTTGGCATCATGTCCACGCCCATTAAGGACGTTTGCAAAGAGAGGAGCCACATGAATATTACCCCCCCAACAAAACTATAGATCGATCTTCTTAAGTTATGTTTACATTTGTTCACTTCATCTTCCACTTCGCATGCCACATGAATATTACCCCCCCAACAAAACTATAGATCGATCTTCTTAAGTTATGTTTACATTTGTTCACTTCATCTTCCACTTCGCATCGACTTTTTCAGGGTTTTAACATCAAGTAGATTCGCGCATGTTTTAGATTGAACATGTGGAACGCACGTCAAAAGAGCTCTACACTTGTACGTCAAATAGTTTTCATTTTTTCACGGGATGTTATCCCATGTCATCTTTTTATATACAAAGATCTAAAAATTATAGTAATTTGAAAAAACTATCCTAAACAACATTTTTCGTCTTGAATCCTTCAAAGTTACAGTATTTTTGGCTTATTTTACGCAAATTTGTAGTATAATTTACTATTATACATTTTCGGGAATCAATCGGTTAGCCAGGGGTTAATTGAATTTTAATAATTAACCAACACCGTCTGCATATTGTATTATTAGTTCAATGAAAACAAATAAGTATGAATGACAAAGAAATCGTTAGTATGCAACTTAGGCACCACAATCTATTATAGTATTATGGAGAAAGGTAACATATAAAATTATCATTTCATTCACACTGGATCGTTAGAACATGCAATCGAGTACTTGAGTACCTACTCGAATAATTCGAACAGGCAACACACCAAAAGAGTGATAAATCCAGCCGGGGAAAGAGTGAGAAAGAAAAAAATGAAATGAAGAAATTGGAAACTCGAGATGAGAATTTATTTCGCCGTAGTCTTCTTTCCACAGTGCGCCGGTTTATACGATCATAAAACATGGGAAATGTAGGTTTATTGTAACTTGCCCGTATCACACCGACAGACCCCACTCGACTAAACACGGTCCCACAACTGCAGTTATAAGTTTTCACTCGCATCAACGAACCGCCCAGATACGACGTTGGCGAGGTTGATCTGCTTTACGTCCTGTCAAGTTTGCCGAACCTTGACTGACTAGATAATAAAACTCAGTCTTCTTTGGCCATATCCACCCTTTAGTTTGAGAATATGTACACCACGTTGCGCCTCCTAGAATCCCTGTCGCTCCGACAGTCTTCTTGCATCGTTTCAGGGGAAACCAGCATCCCATAGCTTGGCCGTATACACTCTACAGATCTTTATATAATCCGATTGGTTTGAATAACAGGGAAGCCAGGTTGAAGTTCTCTTCTGGTATCCACAGCACGTGGCCGAGCCAGGTCCAACGTCGTCTCTTCACTCTCAGCGTGATAATAGGCTGCTTGGTCCGTTCTGCTCAAAGTCAGTATGTGGGTTATTTATATAGGCGATTAACGATATTGTGTTGTCGATCTCTAATCCTCTCTAATTTATTCCACTCCGTTGGTATCTAGATAGGAACGTAAAAAATACGAGATGGATATCTTTGATTAACTCTGGATTTAATAAACATGCCACAACCTCGTCTTTATTATGATCACACATTATTACTTCACATGTTTTCATGACATTTATTTGTCGTGCCTGATTTTCCGTGTGATCTTTAGATGTAATACGGCCGCAGCTTGGCGCACGTTAGATACCTACCTACCTATTACTCTTTCTTCTTCTGTTCTCCTCTTGCGACAAATAATAACGGGATTGGCTTATTCAGTTCGCTGCGAACATAAAAATATTATAAAATACAAGTCTAACGACTTCTGTGAAATCTATGGCTCTGTAGTTACTTTCATAAAGAAAAACGCGTGTTTTACTATTATTTCACAAATTAATTGAATAAACGCTTTCAAATAGGACAGTTATAGTAGTGAACGATGTTCTTTCTAAACGCTTTTATAATGGTATGTTGTACACTACAAACAGGCATGCTATATTGATCCAGTATGCACAAATCGGTATCCAAAGCTTTCTTTTACTGAGCTTTTTTACATACCTATGACATTACAACTTTACAGGTGTCGCACGACGATTATTCTCGTGTCCGGCAACTTGTTTGTATGCAGTTCGCCGTATCGTACTTCACCATGAAATATTGTATCGGAAACAATATGTGCCCGTATATTATAGACCGTCCAACCTCTTGGGGTCGTATAGTACAGTATAGTAGACATAAAATTAATAAAACATCTAATTAAATAAAAAAAATAATAAAAGGCTTCAAAAGTATGTAAATAGATTATCTACAACGTTTAAGGTATGTCCAGGATCATGCTTTGAAAATAAAATAAAAGCTACATTTTGACCTACGCTGAGCATGTCCCCCCTTAATACCTAAAATTCCGGTATTTTGGATTTTTAAAACCGGTATTTCGGTATTGACAAATACTGGAATGCCGGTTTTGAAATACCGGTATTGCAATCCCTAGCTTGGCGGCTTGTTTTTTCTGTTTGTCAGTAATACTTCGCTAAAAATTTCCGGATATCGTCAAGTTGGTACGTTTCAAACTTTTTGTGATAAAGGCATTGTATTAGGTCACATAGTACGTATAGTGTTATGTAGGTATATCTCGCCTTCTCCTTATTCGCATATCGCATTCATTTTCGCACGGTTGCCTCTCATTGCAATATTGTTATGCGGGGTGGACTGCGTCTAAGCGGCCGGTGACCATCACCTAATGTCCCGTGCACCTGGTCACTGTAACCTGCTCCACTCAAGTCACGACGCGTGCTGCCTCGGCAAACAGTTGCATACCTACTCGATTTGGAATCTATCATACATAGTTCTGAATCGTATTGTGTATCTATAAAAAAGTGTATCCTTTCTTATTTGTATCATTGTATTTGGCCAAATTATGAGTGCATTGTTGGTAATTTGGAGAAGGATATTTATACAGATATTCAGCTATGTATTTGCCTGGGCTAACTGTGGTTTGGTCGAGGCAGGGTTTAATTGATATTTAAAAACTAATCAACACCGTTTGTAAATTGTGGTTTTATTTCAATGAAAACAAATAGGTATTTTTTTTATTTTGTTAACTGTCAATTCATGGTGGACCTCAGAGGGACATTTTCAACAGAAAATGTCTCTTTGAGGCGGACGAAACCGGTCCTAATTTATTCATTAAAAGTGGAATGAGTAGGGCAGAGCGGGGTCATTTGAGCCACGGGGTCACCTGAGCCACAGTATCACTCTTATGCTGCATTATAAATACACGCGGTGGATTCCAAGCAAAGCGGGAGGGGTAGACAGCCAATCCTCAATTGCATCAGTCACCGTCCGGTGTTCGATGTGACTGTGAACGTGCGATGTTACTATTTTCACGCCAAAAGTAAAGAAAGCAGTTCCTCATACTTTTTGGTCTCAAGACTCTCAAGCACATGTCTGTGGTGTTACGGCAATCAAGTAAATGTATTTTGATTTAAAAATAATGTGTTTATGCGATGACAGTATCAAAAATAATCTATTTTCAATAGTCTTTGGGTGGCTCAATCCAATTAGTAATAATTTGGGGAAGGGGTCATTTGAGCCATAACAAACGTACACCTGAAAGTAACAGATACACCTGAGAAGGACCAGCTTGCTGCAGAAAAAAGTAAACGGAAAAGTGAGGGTAGCAAGAAGATAGTAAAGTCGAAGAAACTGACAGTGAAGAAAGCTATTTTGAAGAGTTCCTCTGAATCTGATGAAGAGACACGACCTGTTAAGAAAACTAAAAATCCCCAAAAGAAGAAAAAAGTGCAGACAAGTATAACTACTTATATGTTCCTATTGTTTTCTAATAACTTGGATTAAGGATTTAAGAAAGATTTTGTTTGTATTTTATATTGCTCTGATGAAAAAAACCTTTCTACGCCCACTGGCTCAACTGACCCCATTGGGTGGCTCAGTTGACCCCACCTAGTGGGGTCAACTGAGCCATCTGACATTTGTGACATTAATGTAAATTTAGTCTTGTAAACATCGTCTTTGTTACAGTTTTTTGATGAAGTTACATGACCAAATAAACAACTTAACTGGTTTAAAAGATATCATTTCTTATTTCTTCATTAATTAGAAGCTATACTGCTTTGAGCAAAATCATGATCAAGTGACCCCGCTCTGCCCTACTTCAAAAAATTGCGTTTTATTAAATCAAACACTAATAATACAAATGGGTATGACTGACAAAGTTTAGTGTGCACTATTTATGGCGGATCTTAACAGCCTACCTCCACCCTTCGCCACTGACCGGTACTTACTAAAAGAGATAGGTTTATTTTTATCTCAAAATGTCTGCAAGGGGCTGACTGGCTTGTCTGATTTATTATATATTAATATTTAAATGATAAGTCAAGGTAACATAAGTCGGCCTATAATTTTACTGTTATATGGATAGCTGAACATTACCATTACCATGCATAATGTAGTAGGATAATAATATGCCCACTTCGATTGTCGCTTAGAAAGTTCTCAAGCCTAAGGGGCACTGAGATTGACCTTGAAACTGTTAATTTGCATCAGTCGGTGCCTGTTGGAATTCAAATCTTATTGTCCTCGAGAATGCAGTGTGATCTTAATAAGGTGGGTGACTTTTTCATCATCGAATTTTTCTTGTTAACATGGTAATAAATATTTTAATTCATCATATAATACGTTATCTGTTTGCAATTACGATCTTCAATATAATGTTTTACCGGTTAAATATTTTATTGTTAATTAAATATTAAAATTGTTAATACTGCGTGTCTATAAGAAAAAGAATGATTTGAAAAAATCTTATGAAAAATATATTGTTTCAGTCTCAATTTTAGTACGATAGCCAGTTTCGTTGCCGCATTCGGCATCAGAACTAATTGAAACCCTACTCATGTTGATTTATTAATGGCAACTACTATACCTATTCACTACATAATATTTGAGGCTTTAACGGTTGTCTTTTATCGTAGAAGATTTTTGGGTTTCCACCGTGTGTCCTTTCTTTTATGATGAAATGTAGTGTAGGTATATGAATGTAAACGTTGCTCTAAGAATGTCAAAAGGAATCCGATTAGCTAAGAGCAAATGTTGCTCAGAGTAATGTATCAATCATTACGACCAGAGATACCGGCTCGAATATTCATTATTTTTCGAATATTTTTTCTATTGATATTTTCAATACCATCTTTCTGGCACTCCAAGCACTACAGTAAACGAACTTTAGTTTTTGTTATTTAATGTTGATTCGAATAATCAGAAAGTACAAAATACAAGTAACTTTCCTGTAAAGTGAACTTCTATCGCTGCCATATTCAATGAATTCTTTGTTGAAGTTATTTGATACTTATCAAATCAATGAAAACGCTATGTAAGCCTGCGTTCTGTAAATCACTTGATATTTTAGCTGTGAAACTTCGTAATGGTATGTTCAGGGCCTCGATCTTTTCCAGTCATTTGATTCGCCTTTATCTATCATTTAGTGCCAGCGTCGCGACGCCGACGACGTCCGCAACCCTCCTGCGAGATGGGCGCCGCGACGTGACAGGAATTGATATCCATCTATCGCCTCGCATATTGTTTATCGGCGCGTCACGCCTCGGCGGAGATATCGACGCGCTTGTTGCAAACGCGGTCGAAGCTATTTCTCTTAATATTGTATATTATCTTGCATACAGCATGGTGACAATGGAATATTAGCGCCGCAAGCAGTCCGGGTGGAAAAAAGACTTAATATGAGGTACGCAATTTCTTTTGCGATTTGTCTACCCGAGACGATAGTGTACCTGCATGAGAAGTCATGATGCCAGCCACGGCATAAATGGTCATGGCTTACCTCCGTAACTTGGTACTTCAAGAGAACCTCGTTCACGTCCGTGTCCGGAAACTTGTATGTGAAATGTTGTATCGGAAATATATGGCTGTATATTAAAGACCGTCCAACCTCTTTGGGTCGTAATGGTCGTATAGTACTGACATAATAAAATTCATTTCTAAATAAAACACGGTTCTTGTCGGTTTACACTTTCCTCGAAGCCAGCAGCAAACAAATTTTGAAAAAGCCGATATACTGGATTATTTGTTAAGTTAGGTTAGGCCTTCATTCTTGAATTCATGAATTTTGTCAAAATCAGCTATAATAATTGAATTAATGTTCATATTGAATCTAATAAAATTGTATACGATATAGTAGGTATACGATCATCTCTTTCCGATAAGCGACGACGAACTGTGCAATGGTGAAATGTTTTACGTACAATTTACATGTAACCGTGCACGCTTTGAATTCGTATGGATAATAATGAGATACATTTTATTTGTATTTCGTCTATCTGAAACTGTATACACGACCAGCCCTGGAAATGGAACTGGGATGCGTATAAAGCTGCTGCCCGACGGCCAAATCATCTTTGTCATGATTGATATATTTTACATCAATGCAGTCATGAGATCTCGACGAACAATTAGGTTATCAAACAATATGTACATCCCAAAACATTTAGATAATGGTTAATTAGATTATTATTTACATTGTCCAGATTCTTAAATTCTGATACCTATTCAATAATTTATGAAATTTTCGATTTTCGATCGTCTTGGAAGTGTTTTGAATCAGTCGGCTTTTGATATCGCGTTTGGAGCGACATACATATCAATGCTAATGCACTGACATACACACTTTTATCATCAGCAAAAGATTTAAAAGGATACATTCGTATCTGTCGCGTATTTTGAATTTATGAAGGGATGTATTTCTAGCTGAGCGTTCGTTTGACGTGGATCGATATTCTTATATATTTAGACTTCGATTTCTGGCAGAGATAATAGTAATCATGAACCGCCGATGACTTCGGTTTTCTGCTACACAGATTTTGCAGAACGAACATAACGCAGTTTCCTTCACGTTAATATGCATATTATATGGAAAACGCCTTATTTTTTTACCGTCTATTTGATTCTAGATTTCAGAATAGGTCGTCTAGTACATATCACTATTTTATAAACTTGTCGGATTCTTTGGGTTAGGTCACCTGGTAAAAATGGACAGATTATTTATTGTGCATGTAGGTACACCAAAAGCTTTATACTTAACATACATTTTAATAATTACAAGATAAAAAGAACCTTCTATATACAACGTTTTTAAATTTTCTGTTGAATCATATAAACTTGACTTGACTAGCTTAAACGATCAAAAAAATTGTATTTGATAGAAATAATATTGAAAGTCATTTTGACACTCATATTGATTTCCATAGTAACGCACGTATATATTAATAATTTTGTTGTTGGGACCCTAGCAACCAATAATAGTGGATTGGATTACGGACTTCTTCCGAAATAACTTTTCATACAAAACAGAATTAACTGAAAATGAATTTAATTCTACCTTAAAATGGCTAAAAGTATTAAAAAAAATGCATTGGCATCGTGTTCTGATATACCTATTCTATAAGTTTCAAATGTCTAGCTAGACGGGAAGTTAGTTAAAAATCGATTGCAAGATTTGTACCGGACAAATGAGAATACGACCTAATAAAAACGTTGTAAAAAATACGACGCCTATCATTATTTGAACACGTACTCCACGCTACCGGTATCGCGCCTATATGCGTTTACCAATTAAGCTACGGGCCTCTAACTTTTTTTTTAGAGATTTTACTGTATCATTGTTTTCCAATCCTTATATACCTGCGGACCATTGCAAATTGGAGAAATATTTCGTGAACCATTAAGGCAAGGTTAAGACTATTTATGGGTATAGTATTTTGTTTATTAATTTTTAAATCGTGTATTATAACTATGATAACAGTCTCATTGTGAATATAAAACATGTATACCATGAAATTTCTATTGTTAACAGAAATAATCAGAAACCGATCTGTTAATACATTGTTTATACTAGTTTGAAATCTACTGCTGCATCTTTGCTAGATTAGTCGATAACGACAGTCTGTTATGTCTGTGAGATGAAGCGCTGCATTGACATCCATTTAGTTTTTCTATTTCGTTTTGATTACTCACATAGCCGAAAAAGTCTTCTCAGATGAATATGTACCTAGTCAATAATCCGGACAATAGTTTAAGTGATTTGAATGATACCCAAAACTGATGTAGGTAATGTTTAATAATTATGATAATAATATTTGTATTTTTAATATTTGGAATGATAATTTGCTTGGAATTGTTGACGTATGCATTTTTAAATGGTTGAAAATACTATTAGCAGACCGGCAGACATTTTCCGCGGATTGGCTCTTGGGAAATTGTAAACAATAAATTCAATCGTAAATACCAAGTTTAAAGTTGATAAAACGTTATATGAATCGCGAATGCGCTGTGCCTTTTTGGCCCTTCTGTATAGTATATCTATAGACTGAATAACGACGTGGACTGCAAAATGCATAAAAATTTA
Organism: Rhyacophila brunnea; assembly: GCF_057557595.1. NCBI lineage: Eukaryota > Metazoa > Arthropoda > Insecta > Trichoptera > Rhyacophilidae > Rhyacophila > Rhyacophila brunnea. Next base: position 6,454,343 of record NW_028232904.1, on the reverse strand, counting down.
AGAATGTTTAATTTGAAAATGTGGTTTTACATAGTCTGTATCGTACATAAATTTGATATCGATGATCAACATGGCTTCTAACAAAATCACCAAGTTTGGTAGTTACTTATTTGTTTTGTTAAATTTATAGTTGGTTTATAATATAAACTAATTTTGAGTTATTGCGCACAATTACTAATTAATGGTTTTGAATGGGCACATGTTGTATTACGAAAACGGGACTTTATTGTCTTTTATGTTGACTTTATTGTTTCACTATTGATTTCGGATTACATACTAGATAGTACGACGAAATTACTTACTTCAAATAGTTTTACAATTTTACATCGTTGCACATGGACAACGTCTACTTGTATCAACTGTCCAGTTACTTTGTGTTTGTATTATTGCTCCATACAGTTCGTTTTATTTTCTACCTATATAAGGGAGAAGTGTTAACTTATTCTCTGTATTATACTTATTATATAGATTTTACATAGTTTATTAAAAGCCTTAAATGGAGATAGGCTGGATACAAAGCTCGAAGAAGAGAATCGTTGGACAAATCTAGTCATCAGGTGGTATCCAAGAAGTACAAAACGTCCGCAAGGTAGACCTAGAGGCCGCTGGATCGATGAAATAATAAAGTTCTGCGGAAGTACGTGGCAACGCAATGCACAGGACCGAGAGAAGTGGAAACAGCTTGAAGAGGCCTTCATCCAGCAGTCTATATCAGGCTTCTATATCAGGCTGATGATGATATAGAAGAATATCTTAGGCCCTGGCTCACAGATTTAAAAAAACTAGTTTAACGTGTGAATTCAGCACTCCTTTTTTCTGAGCAGCCTCTGATAGGAAGGAAAAATCCATTGTCATCGCAAATACCTCTATATACACGCAAAGTAGAAGAAGTCATACTTTGATATCGAAATATTATTTCACCTTTTTATTAGTAGTAGATTATCATTCTTGCTTTATGAATTTGTCTTGTACATTGACGAGGGTGGCGGACTTGACAATGTCTGTCATAATGAACAATATTAGGAACCATACATTTATCATTGCCGGAGGCTTCTGATTTATGAATACAGCGAAGCTTACGAAATTATACATTACTATTATTGTAGCGAAGAACACGAATTCCGCAGGGTCCCAATTTCATGTTATTCAATTATTGTGTCTTTTATGGTTTCGATTTAATTTTCTTTCGCGTTCTATCTCCGTTTATATGCATAATATATTACGATTTACGCGCTTAGTGGAAGTATAAAAGTTTCACACCACGGAACAGATAATAAATAGAATACCGATAGGCTATATTCAATACGCCGCACGGTGAAGCAGGCTTTTGAATGTGTGAGTGTCCTACGAAAATGAAGCACGCATTATGCACGTGCAATAGTGTGTGTAATACACCAACATTAAATGAGCGTAAATGCATAAACCGAGAGCAGTTTTCAGCATTCGACGTAAAACGTATTCTTGACACGAGTGTAAGTTTAACACGGATTGTTCCTTACTCGAGTCGATTACCTGCTATCGCCTTACCCGTTGTGTATTTCAGTTCCCATTATTTCTGAGTTCCCTGTTTCACACATTGTGATACCTAGATGTTAATAATAATGAGTTTTATAAAAATAACGTAATGGGTTGAATTGTCTTCTATTTTTATCTTCCGCGTAACCAAGACGTACAACAACGTGTTGTCAAACGTTTAATTTAAACATTTATTTTTATCTCGCGTTTGTTTCTGAGAGTAGTTTAATCCTTAGCCTCAGCTCAGATTTAAAAATGGCAAAGTATTTTGTTTATTAGTACCTTACTAAGGATAACATTGACTTAAATTTCGATTGAATATGTATTACGGGCGAAGACGCACGGCACTGCAGTTCGAGCGCGTCGACGCAGGCCTTGATTCCAAATTCATCGTATTAGAATCACCAATTTGATATTCTGCAGTGCCATGTGTCTTCGCCCCAAGCATCGTCCTTTAAGCCTATTTTTTATTTGCAACGTTTTTATTAGGTCGTATTCTTATTTGTCCGGTACAAATCTTGCAATTGATTTTTAACTAACTTCCCGACTAGCTAGACGTTTGAAACTTTTAGAATATATCAGAACACGATGCCAATGCATTTTTTTTTTAAATACTTTTAGCCATCTTTAAGTAGAATTGAATTCATTTTCAGTTAATTCTGTTTTGCGTGAAAAGTTATTTCGATACCGTTATTGATTGCTAGGGGGTAGGGAATCCAATCCCGAGCCAAAACTCTGATCCCGGGATTTCGGGATTACAATTTGACAATCCCGGGACTGGTCCCGGGATTGACATTTTTTTCCATTGTTAATATAAAATTTTTATATTTACAAATAACATTGATAAAATCGGTCAAAAATAAATCTAGTATAATTTATACTATTCAAGACATTTATTGTTAATATTGTATACGTTCAATCTTGGAAATACACAAGTTTAATGGATTAAATAATATTGTAATATAAATAATAATGTGAATTTAATATGAGATTGCTGTTTCTGATAGTAAAGACATAATGAATGGAATAGCGAGATTTAAAATAGTAAAGCAAATAATCATGGCGTACTTATGGCCTTTCCGCATCATAAATCTAATTTTTTGACCATATCCGATCCTAATAGGATCATATAGGCCTCCACAGAGTAGATGTTTGTATTAACAGATTTTGTTTTTTTTTACGAGAAATGGATGTCAGCCACTTGCGCAACCTGCAAAATCTAATTAGTCAGCCAAATATGAAACTGACGTAAAACTTATGATACTCGTATCATGGTAGAATTACTTTGTTAAAAGTGCGAAGCATTGTTTTTTTCCAATCTTTCTCATTTTTAATAATTCATGTGAAAAAATAAAATGAATCGGCAACATACACATGGATATAAATCAAACTTCATTCAACTCAGTTTATTTCTAATGTAGCTATTTTTTATTAAAAGTATTTTTTCTGTTTTATTTTCGCTTTTATTTTATTTTCCATAAAAATTGATAAAAAAAAATCAATACCGAAATCCCGGGATTATGTTTATCAGTCCCGGGATTCATAGGTATCGAAAATAGCTCGGGATCCCGGGATTGGAATCCCTACTAGGGGGTCCTAGCAACTAAATTATTAATAATGTATACGTGCGTTACAATGGAAATTAATAGGTATGAAATGACATTTCATTATTCAGTATTTCTATCAAGTACAATTTTTTTTGATCGTTTAAGCTAGTCAAGTCAATTTTATATGATTCAACAGAAAATTTAAAAGCGTTGTATATAAAAAGTTATTTTTATCTTTAATTTTCCTTCTATATGTACCTACCAGCGATATCGTAATTGGAAGAGTAGTGTAGAGTAAGATTTCGTTGTGGGATTGATACCTTCTCGCTTTAGCGCCTTCCCCCACTGTTGATTTTGATATAGATTAATTCGATTCTTCGATGACTCAAGTCTTTCATATAATTTTTAAATTGCATGTGAACGGGGTACTCTACCAAATCCGATCGAGTATAATAGTTTGGATAGTCGGTATTCATGCATACTCCAGAGCTACCCCTACTAATGAAAATAAGGCTTTAGTTAGACTTTTTATAGGTAGCATGTTGATACTGTAAGATATGACCTCCCAGATTTTGCGGAGCTCACTTGAGATGTAATTTAAGATTGCTTGATTGACGTCAGCCTTTCAGTCAAAGACTGCCTACCGAGTCAATGATTATTGCTTTGTCTCGTTCATTCATTGTGTCGCCGTCGTTCACCGAGTCGCTTTGTTTATTAAATTTTTCTAAGCACTCTTTTTAATTTTCTCCCTTTGTCGCGTTTTTTGTCTTCCTCCCCAGCACGCCACCGATGTCCACCACTCGATTATGTTCACGCTCAATTAATTTGGAAAGCGGCGTCTTCTTTATAGTATTAATCTCTTTACGTTGTATATTTTCATTTATTGCTTTTTATTATTCGTTTACAGTTTTTCGGTATTTTCAAGGGTAGATAAAAAAGCTACACGAGCTCATAATTTCTGTTGCACTTGCTTGCCATTTGTACGAAGGAGTGATGTCCGAAACCGTCAGGCCGGTTCACTTCTGGCATAAAACAAATCAAGCCGAATATAACGTATTGTTTATTGATGACATCTTTATTAATTGAACTGGTGTTTACGTGTTAGAACGGTTTTGAAACAAAATTATTTAATACACATAATTTTGAAAAACACTTTCTGAGAAAATATATTATAACCAATAGAAAAAATCCTTTTGAAAGAAGTAAACCACCCCGGCAGGGAATCGAACCCTGCATCTCCTGGGTTTATGCCCCGTCCGTTGCATTTACCTCTATGCTACAAGGCGACGTACTAATTGCGATAAATTTTAACTATTTGCCTTTTTAATACCTACTCATCAGCGTTCTTCTAAATCAAGCTACTTTGGTAATAGGTTTTTGTTTTATTAAATCAAATATAAATATACGTACGTAAGTAGGTACGCTGGTGAGTGGGTATTGAAAAGGCCAATAGTAGAATTAACTAAAATAACTTTGTATCAAAACTATGATCAGGTAATATTTATTATTTATGCGAGTTACGATATGATGTATATATTAACAATGAATGTTCTTTTTGGATTAAACCAGCTAAGTTATAGGTACGTGACATCTAATTAATGTTTGATAATAATTAAAGTGGATTCCTACTAGTTTACTGTTTAGGCAGTCTGAAAGAAAGTTGGACAATTTCTAATAAATAAGGTAAATCATATTTAAATTTGATTACTAGAACCATTTTGAATGATTAAAGGGCAGATAAATTACCAATCATACTGATATACACACATTAACGCAGTTAGGATATTGACGATTATCACAAGACATGTAGAGTTCATTTTTCCTTCACTCTGTTACGAAAAAATAACGAAAAACATTCGCATGAAACGATTAGCGACATATTATTATTATTTTAAAACTTCGTCCTTATAATACGTCAATACTTACGTCGCTGTTATAAAGTCTACTATCTAGGTACTTCTGTTTTTTAATGGATAATATTGGGTTTTTTTAATCTATTAAGTACAGCTGTGTTGATCCGTGCAACTATTCATTATTATATTGAACTGTAATGTGAATAGTTTTGCATAGGCTATTGGTAAAGTTTCGTAAAATCATACCCTAGATACAGTTAGATATTTCACTGGATCGAGAGCCCATTCTGGACGAAGCATCGGTACATGTATGTTTAAAATGTCGAGTTGAATGGAAAACGGTACTGTGCTGTAGCAATGAAAGTTTTCCGTCGACTTTTTAGGTAGGTAGGTAGGTAGGGGAGCGTGGGGTAATGGGAGCTTGCGGGTAATGGGAGCGATTGCAAAACAGGTACCATCTAACACTAAAATGACTCGGAAATAACCAAAAAATCTTCGTCAATCGTCGGCTAAGCCCTTCGATCGGTGTCGGCTGCTTAGTGGCACGTGCACGCGCGTGGCGAGTGGAAGTGTTTTGGGCTAGGTGCGTATATCAATTTACAATACATAAACATCAACGTAAGTACTTAAAATTTTACTTATTTTATCATATTTTGTGTCCATTCTATAGCCAGATACATGTATTTTTGTTTAGTAGTTTGAGAATCAACGTTTAAAATGGTTAGGTTGCGTTATTTATCAATCTTCAAAGTGGTTGATATTCGGGTAATTGGAGCCTAGGTGGCTCCCATTACCCCTATATAAATTTCACACCTCTTTTACTAGTAGAAAAGATTTTAATTGTTCCAGATGCCCAGAAATAGAAAACTGACGACTTTCAAGGCTGGTTGGACGGTGACTTCGTTGGAAAATGCCCTCCGAAACCAGAAAGATTATATTTGTGTTTTTTGCTTAGTTTCATAACATGACGTGTTGATTCTTTTGATATTTTTAGTACTAGAGCATATTTTTGTTGAATTACATTTAGTCCAGTCAATCTGTACTTTATGGTTGCAAAAGGTCGGGTAGAAGATTTTTTTTTTAAAATTTGTATATATGGTAATGAGTGATAAGAAAACGAATTTTGCCAATTCGGATGACTTCGGCACAACTTTTGGCGGGCAAAAAACTGCAAAATTTTGGGTGTTTTTTTGGTTTTTCACTTATATCTCAAAAACGGTTGGTCGTAGAAAAATATTGTTTTACATAAAATTAAAGCTTAATAAATTTCCTAAAAATATTTATATAACACGTTTTTTTCTATCTTTAACCGTTTATGAGATATTTGCTGTTGAAAACACGCGTTTTAGTAAAAATCAAACTTTAATGAGAAGAAATACTAATCTAAACTTAAGATCTTACAAATAAAGTATATTCATAGTTTTAGTAATGATTGAAAAACAAATGTTAATATGTACAGAATAATAATATTCACCAAATATCTTAATTCTGCCGCTTTGGTGAGGTGGAGTAGGCAAAAGTTTTACGTCGTCAAAGTCTTGCAATGCAGCTCCCATGTCGGGATCATTATCCTACAAAACTATATATATTCCATTAATTTGAAAAGAATGGAGAGATATTATATATATATATATATATTAATTTCATATCATCCATTACCTGTTCATTACTGGGAAGTTCTGCTTGAATATAAAAGTCATCTTCTTCAGCGTCCTCTTCCTCCAATCCAGAAATATCTGCTACATTTTCACAATTTACTCCACTGCAGTTCTTTCAAATTGACGAACAGTTCATCGCTGATTTTCGACAGGTACATGCTTTACTGCACCCCTTCTTGCATGCACAAGAAAGTACTTTCAGTATTTTTTTAGGCGCTGGATCTTTAATGATCTCCACGGGTATTAGGCCATTGCTGGTTCGCTGCCACCCCCAATATTCTGGTTTTTTAACATTGCCAAGCCAAGTTTGCATTTGGTAGTAGGATCTTAAGCGAATGGTGTCGCGCTGCGTCTTGAGTTGGTGGTAGTCTTGATAGATTAAATTTAATCTGTTTGTCCGATTTCATGAATAGCCAATAACGCAGTGTCCAGTGTTTCCTCAGGTCTACAGGCATCACTGTACAACCTCATAAGTAACTGTTCTCCTGCTACAGCTATTTCATCAGTGCTGGCATCTGGATTGTTGAATACTGTGACCACTTCCTTCAACTGAATATTCTTCTCCAAAATACCACACAATTTAATCTTTCCATGGCCAAATAGAGAGGATGTTGTATCACACCCACTGAACGCGTGTGTGAAAAGAATGGTACGTGCGTCATATTTAAACGATTTTGTCGAGAACAACACATCTGGTTTACTTCCCTTTCCAGGTTTTCGAAAGAATAAGTTGTCCAAGAATTGTCCTCTTGCCGACATTAGTACAAGAAGGTCAATATCTTCACCTATTATTACTATGCTTTTAAATTCATTTGATTTTGAAATGGCAGTAGTTACAATTAAAACATCGGCATCCTCTTCTGCCTGGTTCACTTTTATGCCAACCCGTGAGAAATGTGTTTTACGTAGTGTTATCAAGTGATTTTTATTACTTCCGATGCTCAAAAAAAGTTCCTGGTCCACCTGATTGACAGTGTTTCATTGAAACATAATTTCAGGGCATGGTTTTAAATTTATACGGCGTAATCTTTCTACAAACTTTGTCCCACTGGATGCAGCATTGGATGGATATCCGTCAAATACAACTTCAATTTGTAACTTATAATGTTTTGTCAAATAATCCGAATACATCTTCGCAATGTCATCAAAGCATGAATTTCGGGGCCAAACTTCTTTATGTAGGAGATGTCCTCCGTCAACCACAATAAACTGATTGTTAATGTTGGTGCTGTGAGTCTCAATGCTGGTGAAAGTAGAAATTAGAATGTGGCCCTTTCTACCACTCCCACTAACTCTTCCCCCATCCCCACGCACCATCTGGAACATTGCGCCCATTGACAATAAAGACTAGTTTGTAAACCCAAACAAATTAACTAATTAATAAATCCCAAATATTTTTTTTAATAGGTAACTAATATTTTATTGTTATATAAGTAGGTACCCTAACAATTTCAATTCTTAATAATTTTAATATTACTAACCATATTTTGAATCAGAAAGATATTCTTAAACCAATAAAAGGTAATTATAGGATAATTTCAAATAACAATAACAAAATATTTAATATCAATAGCATATAAACTGAAAAAACCCAGCGAAATTAATGGACTTTATCTAACTAGTCACTCCATTACCTGTGGCCCAAATTCCATGAATGTAATAAGCCCACCATTACCTACCCAACCTATTTATTAAATGTAAAAATAAAATAATAATATTGAAATATAAGGTAGTGAACTTTGTTTTTCGTGTCCTGAACATTTCACATATTGTTGCTTTGGACAATATAATCCTAGAGCGACGATATACTGTTTTCAACAGCAAGTATCTCATAAACGGTCAGAGATAGAAAAAAATGTATTGCATAAACATTTTAGGAAATCTAATAAACTTTAATTTTGTATAGGTATAACAATATCCATTTTTGAGATATAACCGAAAAACCAAAAAAACACCCAAAATTTTGATAAAACGCGTGTTTTCAACAGCAAATATCTCATAAACAGTTAAAGATAGGAAAAACGTGTGATATAAATATTTTTAAGAAATTTAATAAACTTTAATTTTATATAAAGCAATATTTTTCTACGACCAACCGTTTTTGAGATATAAGCGAAAAACCAAAAAAACACCCAAAATTTTGCGGTTTTTTGCCCGCCAAAAGTTGTGCCGAAGTCATCCGAATTGGCAAAACTCGTTTTCTTGTCACTCATAACCATATAAACAAATTAAAAAAAAAAATCTTCTACCCGACCTTTTGCAACCATAACGTATTTTTCGGTCTAATTTGACTGGACTAATTAGTAAATATTTAACATTTTATTGTACCTAGACTCATTTCAAGTCATAATAATAAACGATTAGAACATTTTGTTACTTTTTTTCAACAATTTCCTTAGTAGGCTCCAATTCCCCCTTGCTCCCCCACTTACTTATTTGTAGTTTTGTCATATATGCTTGATTTCATTTAGATTCTACATGAATGACTTTATTATAAAGTAATTGAATACATTTTTCGAACGATTAATAATGTTATTATAATATACCTATTCTATTAATATCTTTATTGTAATTTTTTCAAGTGTGCGGGCGAAACACGGTTACTCATTTTTAAAAATTAAGAGTAGTGCAACATGGCCATGGTAAACAGCATGCTGTGTGTATATTATAATATGTCAGTAATGCCTCAAATACATTATCATCACGTTATGTGTTATCACGTGCTATCACAGGAAGCTGTCGCTACGGGAAAAATTGTGTATAATCGTTTTTCTTGGTATCTGAATTGCAGACTGATGCTCCCATCCCAATAATATTTCAAAATACTAATACATTTTTTGAGTTCTGTGAAATGACGAAACCATTGATTACATTGTGACAGCACGTGACGTGATCATAATATAATCGCAGCATAAGAGCTCACAAAATATACCGATTGATTAAGGAGGCGAACGGGAGTTCTGAAGTATGTAGTCCACTATTGTCCATTCTAAAACTGCTCAATCGACAGAAATTCGTCGCAGCGAACAGCTAAGTGCCGGGAATAATGAATGCGTAAAGTAAGGCCATCATCCAGTAGTGAATCGACGTCGACTAATGGTGGCCACAATGAAATTTAATATATAATACATTATTTTTATTGGATATACATAACAATTAAATGCCTAGTTTCTTATGTGTATGTTTTTTGGGGTAGGTATTTAAAAATATTTATTTTGAGTAAGGGGAATTTGTCATTTTAAATTTTATGTCTTCAATATTGAATAATAAAAAAATGACATTTTAATAAATGTTGTTCACAAATATACGGACTCAACAGATAATGTTGGCTTATCTAATTAGGTATCTCGATTTTATTACAAAGCCGGACGCTTTAACTTGACGAGGAATGTAATACCCCAACTTTAATATACTGAGATTTGATTCCATAATCCGGTCAATAGCTCAGGGGATTGAGCATTCACCTGGACAGTGAAAAGATGTGAGGTTTGACTTCCCACTGGGCCTACCTTTTTGCAGATTTTTTTTTCTAAAATGTGTGTTTATATTTATAGTAATTTGTGGCGTGAGTGATGTGACACTACATAAATTTAGCAATGAGACGATGTCTTCTTGTCTTCCAATTTTGGAAGTTAGATTTTCAGTAAAAATGTGTGCGACTGTAAGATTTGGAAACGTACAAATGAATAAACAATAGGCATTCGGGGATGTAGTGTTCTTTTTTATATTTAATGACTGAAACAACCTTTAAAAATACGCCGCCTCTCAGGGCCCGAAACTAGCTTCTTACCTTTTAAAATAATAGCAATCTAGTACGTTTTAAGGGTGAAGTGGGACAAGTAAGGGCAGTCACGGTTATCTCTCAATAATAAAATAAAGTAATCTCGCTAAGTAGGACTTTAAAAGTATCCCCAGGCGAGCCCGACGGAACAGATGCTCCTGACAAAGAGAAAAGAAATAAAAAGCGCCCCGCTGGCAAGTGAAGTGAGTGTCGCGAATTTGGTTCACGGAACATGCCTTCTTGCTTCTTAAATTTTTTATCGCAGTCGGGTGGGCTGGTTTCTGTGCCAAGGTCGCTGACACTTATTATGACAACATGGTCGATACGGGTTCTGCATATCACATGAACCATCGATCGATTTTGTTATTTCATCGTAGGTAGCGTGCCAATTTCGTAGGTGTATTTTTTTCAACCGGTAAACAAAAGATTGTTGCAAATAAACCACTCGATCAGAGAACAACCGATTAACAAAATGTTGCTATACAGAGTAGTACTCGGTTACATTTAAATAGTTCTTATTACATTTCACCGTAGCGCAGTGCGCCGTGAGCTTTCTTATCGGAAAGAGATGACTACTATAAGGTCATCTCTATAGGAACGAGATAAAATAAATTACGCGTTGCTCGTGGAGCATTGCAGACAATAATGTTCCTGCAAGAATGAAAACCTAACCTCACCTAAAAAAGCCAGTGGCTTCCTGTAAACTGACAAGAACAGTGTTTTAGTTAGACATGAATTTTATCTCAGTACTATACGACCCAAATAGGATATTTCCGATACAACATTTCACGGCGAACTGAATACGTACAAATTTCCGGACACGGTGGTACTCAAATGGCATTAAACGAACACATGTCAGATCTAAAACCACGTGGTGTGGAAGTAGCTGAGGGAGGGTTTCATCTAGCATTGGATCTATCCTCTTTTTAATAATGTGATTAGATTAGTAAGGTACAACAATTTCAAGCTTTTGATTTATAGCACATCTATTTAAATTGTGCTGATGATTCCAACTCATTGTGATCTAAATGCGTTAAAAACAAAATTTCGCCACCTAAGCGTAACTAGGTTTTACAGCCAAATTTAAACTAGGGGTTGTCTATTAACTAATTGTCCAAACATGGACCTAAAACCAGAGTGTCGCTAAATGGGTGATCGATTGTGGACCCCTCATTGAACGACCTTTCCTTTCAAACAACTACAATATTCACCAGAGTTTCGCAAACGAAGTGGTCGTATTTTCTTTGTAGTATATGAATCTTTCTTCCTGTGTCATATAACTGCTTTTCACGTCTTTTTTTTCTTACTTATGCGTATTGTATTGATAATATAGTATGTCCGCAGTGTATACGCTACATGAAAGCTCTACCATTGCTACTTTCACCATATAGGAGTTTCTTACAGATTCCGACGGTTCGCATCGTTAGTTTTCTCGAAGATAATCGTTTTTTTTAATCAGCCTCTCGGAAGCCGCATGCTGATTATTTTAGAGGGATGTCTGGACCAGGATACCGTGTTGGAAGGCCTCAAGTAAGATTAAGTACTTACCAAAGAATTTAGACTTAACTTTCTTCTTTAAGCACTACGGTGCATGGTTGCAGCATCAGTCCCGTGCGGCTCCGTCTCGGGACGGAATGAGCACTTAAAATCACTTTTTTCAGACACGTTTAAAACGTCATAGAAAGCGGCCGTGCATATCCACGGTTGTGCTTATATGACGGGTGGTGGTGGGCACTTTAACGTATTAACGTATTGAAGTATTCGTATTAGGAATTTGAATACTATCTTCTACTCATGGCGGTTTAAGTTCTTTTTTGAAACCTGCTTCGTGTGCACAATCCACGTATGCGTTTTACGTGGTAATCGTGGTTAAAATCGAGGTCAATGAATGTATTGATTTTAGCTGTCAAAATAAAATTGGCGAGGAAGTATCTATTCATTAAATTGTATATCGACATGTCTTCTTCGATACGTCATTATGTGAGACGCATGTAGTCCTATGAATTTAAGTAATCAAGGGTTATTTTGGCAGTGTCTGCACCTATAATCATGAAGGTATGCAATTAACTAACTGTGAATTTAAAATTGCGCTGGACTATCAGAGTAGAAGTGTTACGTTCTCTTCACATTAACAACTTCAACTTAATCATTAGACCAGAGGTCATTTTTGCTTAAATTTCATTCATTTAGGTTCCAGCTGTAAAGAATAGGGGGTTTTTTTAAAATTTATTAGTCGGGGTGCGGATTACGAGAAGTTGTCCGAACGCTGAGTTTTACGCAACATCCGCTGTCCATTTATAATAATGCCCAGAGCTGCCAAATCGAATTAACCACGCCGCCCTCTACGCGTCATTTATTCAATGCAAATTTCCGACCCCACCCCTGTTTACTGTTTGCCCGACATTATTATTTTCATTCGACAGTGGGACGGTTATGATAAAGAGTTCCTCAGCCCGATCTCGGCCTCCCTCGCCTAGTTGCCTGATTGCCGCAGACACTTCTTGTGTTTGCCCAAAGCGTTAAGGAGTTGACCGCTGTAACTTCTGTCACATGGCCGCCAAATTGATAATTCGTAAAGCTTATATCCTATTTTACGAAATATCAGTGGTCTCTATATTTTACGAATTATATAGGTACTAATACCAGTTAGTTTATTTAATTTAAACCTTTTTAACATTTAAAAAATTCTGACATACCCTCACAAGTTCCAGAGAAGTCAAGGTACAAATCCGGTGAATCTACGTATAGATTCGTTTGAAATACATACGTACTGCACTATCATATATTTGGGCAGAGATTTGCCAAGCGAATAACAATAAAAAATCCACTTGGTCAGCTGGCTGGCCAAAAGTATTTATTTTCCTGTGCAAGAATTTGAGGAAGTTTCTACATAAGTATTACCAACACCATCGTCCAGTCATTAAAAAAAATCTACAAAATATTGTAGATCTGCTAACCTGTATTTTTCCTTGTAATATGAGTTGTTGTTGTTAATCATATTTTCCTTGCGCAAAATATTTATATTTTCTGCGTTTTTTCTTGGCTAGTTTCAAAATGTCTTTGTTGGTAACGTGGTCAGCCCAGGATGTACGCCATTACATCTTCCAGTCTTTCTGGATCCATCCCGTTAACATTAATGTAATCTAATGGATTTAAGGCCATTGGACCCGTTTTTTCCTGTCTTCTCAGAATCGTGGAAATGGCAAGGACGTTTAACACGAATTGACACATAATAAACACTTTATTTATTTAAAATCTAATAAATAATATTCAAATAACACTTTTTGTGTCATTAAAATTTTCTGATTCGCTTTACTTTTTAAAATAAATGACAAATAGTCGGTCCTGTTTTCGAAATTGGCCAAAACGACTGTCACGCCACAGTGAATTTTTGAACTTAATAATAGTTTTGCAGGTATATATTGTATGAAAGAAATGGGTAAAACAATACATTTCATTGATTAACTCACGTACTTTTTTTAATTTCAGAAAAATAAAGATTTTAAAGCCATTTTAGTTTGAGTATACATCAGCCAATTTTGAATGATTTTTTCTCACAAAATAATATATACTGCACAATAAAAATATTTTTTTATTATAATATAACATTTCCGTAATACTATAAATAATAATTAACAATGAAAAAATAAATAAAACCCTATAAATTCGGTACAATTAGTGACGCTATATTACCAAAACACGTCGTACGTTTTCATGTATTTATCCTATTTTCAGACAATTTAGATATATAATTATTTTGCAAAATTAACAAAAAGAGACCATTTGATCGATTAATCCATATAGTTTTTCTAATTTCTCATTTCTAACCTTAGTTGGCTTGTGAATTTCAACGGGTGAGGACGTCTTTTTTTTCCAAAATTTTATCCGTCGCGAACAGTATTTTAACTCATAGAAAAATGACCTTTACTCACATTGCAGTAACAATCAAATTGGCAAGACCACATAACGTAGACCAGGTGTTATAATTTGTGTTGACAAATAAAACATCATAAAATACCAGTGAATGTCAAACTGAGAAAAATGTAGTTATATTATATTATTTATTATCTTGTAATACAAATGGTTGCAGCATGTGAGATATTGTAAGATAATTGAATCTTATAACCACGATGGCTACAAAGAAGTCCTAAAGGTATTCGTTCGGTGCAACATTTATAAAAAAAAATATTTTGGACTTGAGCAGTTTAGATAAAATATAGGTGGACTTTAATTATTTTGATAAATACCTACTTGGTTGGGCTTAATACAGTTTTTATGTACCTGGGTCGCCATGTTTTGTTATTTTCAAAGGGACGTATCCAGGAGTATGTTTATTGGCATTATCAATAGAAACAAAATAATATTATTTTTCAAGGTCTATTTATTATCGATCTTAAGTGGTTTATGTCACAAATAGTAAATTTGTAGAAAATTTAAAGTAAAATACGTTTTCGAATGCTGTCATAGTAATGGCCACTGAAACATGTGTCATAATTTTCCTAATCGTCAAAATAATAATAAAATAAGTGTTTTGGGGCACAAAATCACGTATATGTTTTATGATGTATGTATTTTTCAGATGGTTTGTGGTAAAATCTTTTTTTTTCATACTGCCACAATTCAACTATTCATAATTAATTGTTTGTTAAATTTTTCATTGTGCACTTTGACTTAATAGGTAGGTGATAAAGTTTTTACCTTACTTTATTGTATTAATTTATTGTTAAGTGAGAATTAGCTGCTTTCGTTGTCAGTGTATATTTGAGGAGTGCGCATCCTGACGATGTCGAAAGGCGAAACCAGGATCGCATAAAACGACTCAAATGAAATAGTACAAAACTTTTAGAATTTAATATATTTAATGCCGAGTTGAATTGAATGGAATCACCTTAGGCATTTATTAGTAATTATTTAACTCAAGTAAAACATATATTGAGGTAAGAACCTATTTCATTGAATAATAAAAACAATATTACTCTTCACATCACAAGTGACAAGATTTATATGAATTGTGTATTGCCTGAACTCGTTGATCAGACTAACACGGTCGATGGATATAAGAAACCCTCAATATAATAATTATCAAGTTAACAAATAATAATATCAATTATCAATTAATAGCTATCAATAGAAAAGAAAATAAAATTATAAAAAAAAACAATTTATAATAGTTATTCTAATACATTGCATACCGTTAAACCAATACACTAATTAAGGAACCAATTATTAATTTTCTATACACTAATGTTCCGAAATCCTCCGCGGCGACCAAAACGTACTGCCGTCAAATACATGCTATTATAATAATTGTTTCTTAAATCATAATTGTTGTGTACTAAATTTAAAAAAAAAAAACGTTCCTCGACAAATATTCATTGAATTGCTTTCTTTTATGAGTCATTTTTTTATAATTTAATAAAAACGCAATAATAACAGAAATCTTTCATGCCATCTTGTGAATGTTTTAAACTTATAATTTGTAATGTTAGCTTATGAAAATGAATAAAATTATATTTGTTTACACTTTCGTGTTTTTTAGTATTAGATTTTTTTTTGAAAAATATTTGCACTGAATTTGAACCTAAATATGATAGGTTCAAGAAAAGGTGTCACTTCACAAATTCAGCATATCAATAATATGAGGTTATTATTTAGAGGTCTACTATTTTTATTCTTATAATTTATTCTACCGAATACAAAAATGTTTATAAAATTTGTTAGGAAAAAAATATTATTAATTCAACACTTTTAAAACCTCTGATTTCGTATCTATTACGCGAGAAGCCGAGCGAAGCGATTTTTGTTTTTTTACGCTTCGAGCATTGTTATTTTTCATGGCGCTTACGTCAAATTTGATTCTTGCGAATAAACCCATACGCCTTAAGTATTTGTACTATTCCATTTGAGTCTCCATTAGAATTTAAAATCAAATTCCATCAACTACCCTCGATCGATTGTATTAATATTAATGCAACCCTTGACTCGTATCTTGAATGTAGAAGTTTTTTCTTCCTATATGTACCTACTGCTCCTACCATGATTTTACATCGGTGAGGCTTGTGCCATTAAAAGGAGGAATGGTATTAAAACTTAATTTTATTATTATGTAAAGCCTCGCCATTTAACTGTGTTAACCAATGGCTAGGGCAGATATTTATCCATACTGCTAGTCCTCCGAATTCTGCATTTGCGGTTGAATAACAGTATGATATCTCGTATATTCTTTGTGTTTTGTTATAATCTTGTCCTTGTATAATTAAAGTTGGGATACCTTGCAAGGATACGGGTGCACAAACGAACGTGTTATGATTTACCACTCACCATTGCAATGCGAAATAATTCATCAGGTTACAGTACTAATATGAAGTTATAAAAAAGTGCGATACCTAATTTTAATAATATTCTAATACTAGCTAATTAATGACAGTAACGTCACAGGCGCAATCAAGTGTACATCGTGTGGAAAGGCAAACAAGCTCATGCAAAATCGGCCGGCGGCACGCGCGCCCCCGTCTCCCCTTTTGCTTACTTACCAAGAGGACGAGCGATCGTGCAAACTCCGCAATGTGATGTTGGTTGTTTACACACTCTTACCCTCCGCCCTTTCGTGAGGATGGGACAGCGGCTGGACATTACATCGGAGTACCTACTCACGCTGAACAGATATGGCAAACCTTTTGCCTTTTTGATATTGGGCCGTCTTAAAAACACTGTAACCTATGTCTGACCGATTGGGTTTTGCGATCTGGTTTCCACGAAACACGATTATTCAGCTTTTAGTATTTTGTCTTATAGCGATAGAAAAGGAGTATACATCTTAATAGATTCTAGTTCTTTACGTCATGGTATACACCAGTAATAGTGTGATTATGCGGTGGAGTTCGCCGTGAGTGTTCTTATCGGAAAGAGATGACCGCATACTATACCTTCGGTCTCCAAATTTATTATATTCAATATTAACATTAATTCAATTTTCATAGCTGATTTTGTCAAAATTCATGAATTCAAGAATGAAAACCTCACGTAACCTAACAAATAATCCAGTATATCGGCTATTTTCAACTGTTTGCTGCTACTCTTCGCTTCCTGTAAAGTGTAAAGTGTAAACCGACAAGAACCTTGTTTTATTTAGACATGAGTTTTATGTCTGTACTATACGACCCAGAGAGGTTGGACGGTCTTTAATTTACGGTCATATATTTCCGATACAACATTTCACGGTGAAGTGTGTTACGGCGATCTGAATACGTACAAATTTCCGGACACGTATTTGTCTACCGCTTCGATCGATTTAATAGCCACTTTAAATATCCTTCATTATTTAATGATTTAATAGCACATACAACAATTTTATTTAACATATCGCAAAGTTATTTACCGTTAGCCAGACAGGGTTGTGCATTTGCTCCATTTTTTACCAATGTTTCTCATAGACAAAAGGAAAACCTACGTTTCAAATATATGTAATGAAAGAAAAGTGATTTATTTGTACAGGATAGTACGCTGCATTGGTACGTAACATATGTATAACGTATAAACGTCTATGATGAGAATTCTGACATTTGAAACAATATGACTAGTGAGCTTTATTTAGGTGGAGACTATTCCGGCTATATGCGAGATTCTTATAAATGTGATATGGCAGATTGTATTGAATTTTTATGTTGCATTGGTTATCTGTTCTGAATTATCACACTAAACCACCTATATATTTGTTGTAATATAAATTAACGAAAATGGTTTTGAATCACCATCTAATCGTCGGTAGGTACACATGCACGTGTGTTTTAAACGTGATACGTAGGAGGAACCGTGAGCGGCCAGCGAAATATGGGATGGGGAAATTGCATCGTTCATAAAATTAATTAATAATGCACCTTCAATATTCCAGAAAATGCATGTAAGCCAACTTCACACACTAATACTACCTCATTCTCATCTGAATTAATGAATTTCTAAAATATTGCAACATTGCTTCCAAAACAAATAATAGATTTATATGTAGGTACTAACACTTTTTAACACAGTCGATTACCTCGAAAAATAAATCGATGTCGTCAATGTTTTCTGTAGTTCTGCACGGAAATTGCCATGAGGAATTTATTGGTGAATGTGTCAGATTGGTAGCATCATTAACGAAATAGTTTGTTATGTTTTGGATAAAGGTTGTATGGGGACCATGTGTTTGGGGCTCAAATAAAATATGGAACTTTAATGGTATGTAAGCCGTGCAAGGTTTTTAAATATTGGTCAGTAGTTTTTGAGTTATAAACAAACAAACGGAAATGGAAAGACAGACGGATCAATTTTATTAATTAGTAGAGATCAGGGAACTCAGAAATAATGGGAACTGAAATACCTAACGGTTGAGGAGAAGCAGGCAACCGATCTCGAGTAAGGAAGAATGCGTGATAAATTTAAACACAATGTGTCAAAAATACGTCATACGTACTGACAACTGCTCTCGGTTATTGCCTTGATGCTCATTTAATATTAGTGTATTACACACACTATTGCACGTCTATAATATGTAGTTTATTTTCGTAGGACACACACACATTCAAAACCCTGCTTCAACATTTACTGAATTGGTATATCTATTTATTATCTGTTTTGTGGTAGAGATACTGAGGATAGGATCAAGGCAAACCAATAAAGATGCTGCAAAATGATCGCAGACGAAAATAACTAATACGTACAAGACATGTGGAGAATACCTACCCACCGAGAAATTGTTTATTAATTAAAAATATTGCATAGGTTATACCTATCTACCTAGTTATGTTGGTTAATTGAAAAATAAAAAATTCTTGAATTGGAAAGCTTGGAACGGATCTTTTCATTACAATTCATTGAATTTCAATGAGATTCTTCAAGATGAGGTAAATGGGCTTTGTCAACTTCTTGAGCGATAGTTTTTGTGGTCATTCAATACCTCTCACAGAGTTCATTATCGTTATTATTATACCAGAAAATACATACACTATTAACACTAATAGTGTTTTACATAGCGCTCGCCTATGCACATTTAGATTCCGTGTCTAGTGTCTATTAACTACTTGTAATGCAATCAGTTGATTGACTCCACTGTTATGGCTTTATTTCAATACGTTTCACCTTTCGCAAGTAGTAATGACCCTCGATGTAGGGGCTTACGTAAGAACTCTATGATGATGATGTTGGAAGGTTTCTTCGATGACCCCTCCAACGAGTGACACGTGAAGTATCTGTCACACAAACTGTTGTTTTCTTTTTAAACGAGTAATCATTATACTGGACTCTTCAATGGTTCTTCAAAAGCTTTTTTGTATGAGAATAGATGAAAAATTTGCTTAGTAAAGTTTGTACGCTGTTGTGTTCTTTCTTAAGTATAATAAATAATCGTATTTATTGTTGCACGGAAAGTAATTCTTTCGTTTTCTGAAGTACCTATACATCTTGATCGTGAAGTTACAATACTTACTACCGAAATGGTTATTTATTGACTTAATAAAATAAATTTGTGGAATCTAATCGAATACTGTTGTTTTGTATTAAACATAATATATTATTTTCACACTTGACGCTCGATGAGACTCAAACCCATATCCGCTGATTCGCGCCATGTGCCTTGCCAATTAAACCACTTACGTTTTATCTAACAACGACGGAATTAACTAGTATGTTACAACGTTTTTCTTAGCTCGTATTCTTATTTGTCCGGTGGTTGTTTGTCCGGTACAAATCTTGCAATCGATTTTTAACAAACTTCCCGACTAGCTAGACATGTGAAACTTTTAGAATATATCAGAACACGATGCCAATGCATTTTTAAATACTTTTAGCCATCTTTAAGTAGAATTGATTTCATTTTCAGTTAATTCTGTTTTGTATGAAAAGTTATTTCGGAAGAAATCCGTAAAAATTACAATACTATTATTGGTTGCTAAGCAGATTGTCCTAGCAACTAAATTATTAATATGTAGGTGCGTTACTATGGGAATCAAGTGTCAAAATGACATTTCAGTATATTTATTCAGTATTTCTATTAAGTACATTTTTTTTGATCTTTTAAGCTAGTCAAGTCAAGTTTATATGATTCAACAGAAAATTTAAAAACGTTGTATATAAAAAGTTCTTTTTATCTTGTAATAATTACCTTTCAATACACTTATCGAATTACGTTATATTTATGTATGTTCAATAAAAATTATGTTACCTACGTTCTCAAATCTTGTGAATTATTCGTTGAATAATAAAAATAATTTATTGTATTTCACTATTTCTGTAATTTCCGTACAATTTAATTCAATTTCCACTTAGCTACGTGGTTCATCAAACAGCATGACAACTAAAAGTAATGCAATTATTATACTTGGGTAAAGACATAATTATGTCATATTGCTCGTCAATTTTTGTAAAATACAAGTATAAATTTAAATGGGTTAGCTTTTAATACGATACAGCTCGAGGTAAAATTTCGTTTTCTCTCTGTTTTGTATACTCATGTGATAATGTCTATGCATTCTCGCGAGGAGAGACGTTGACAGAACGTAATCGACACGCGTATTGCTTTGAACTCGAAATACACACGTGTTTTCGTCGAATCGTTGACATTTTTGTTCACGTTTTATGTTCAATTAATTCAATGCTATGCGGTCGACTTTCTACGAGATTTTTTCAGACAGATTTTTTGACAGATTCATTCGAATGGACATAATTATTATATTATGTAATCAAGTGGTTAAGATCTGTGGTTGCTCTCCAGAGCTTTGTTTATTAACCACTTCGTGGATGACTCATATGTAGATTTGGTTATACATAATTTTTTTTCACCGAAGACAATAAATTAATACATAATATTTAACAATAGGTTTTTTTATTTATTTATTTATTCAACTTTCGAAAGCGTACATCAATATTTAAAAAAAAAACTTTGGGTGAAGGTTTTTTTAGGTTTAGGGATTGACTGAGATTCCATGTTTTCACGAGCTGAAATACGTGAGGGCTAAGACATACAGCGCTGCAAGTTAGGTACAGCGTTGATGCGGATACCAAGTCAGTTTATTTAAGGCGATACTTCAGTGAAACGGCAAATAATTTTCAACTATAGGCGCGACGAAATTTTGGACTCGCTGGCAGTCTGAGAGCGAACGTCGAGGTGTGAATACGTCAATTTGTTTCGTGATGACGGGGGTATTAATTCTTAAATCGTGTAAAGATGATGTAGGCCTCCGAATCCTCGGCTAGCTCCGGGCCTGGAGTGGAGGTACATTCAGATGTAGGAAGAACAGGTAGGCACTTGTTATTGTCCAGTAAAAGAAATTTCCCGATATTAAAACAATTTATTAAGTCCCACAAACACATAAAAGTAAACAAAAGTTCAAATTCGGAAGTCCAGAACCACAAATTATTATACGAGAAACTAAGTTATTATGTATCACTAATTATAGAAATTAATTATTTATTTATTTAAGAATTATTTATTATAAGTTGCGAGCGAGATTGCGCGAGCGCGAGTCGCGGTCCGAAAAAGGTTGGGGACCGGGTCCGGTAATGAGAATGAAAATTATGCGCAAACGACTAAGTCGCTGACTGACACTTCGCGTAGGTACCGACGTACGAGTACCGACCAATAGGTATTTCTACCCTGGCGAATACTTCCACACAAATCTCAGCGACTTGTATGTATAGAAATCCGGATAAAATTACGCCGCTGACCTTCGCAGGTTCAGGGTCGTAAACGAGAGCGAAGACTGATATTGAATTTAAAAATAGTGGGTTTATATGCAAATCTGGCCGATTTCATCCCTTAGCTCAACGTTTTTCGGGTGACAAAATTAATTAACGGTTTCCTTACGAGAGTGGCGGAAATTGTACAATGACTAATTACCCGCGACATCTACGTAAGGGCCGACTAAGTAAAATTATGGGCGCGAGTCGACGCTCGCCGGTGGGCGGCGTCGCTCACTCGTCACATACGTCCTTCGAGTACCTAGCAGTACCGAGGGAGTGTAATTGGTGTAGCAGTACCGCAGTGTTTCTGGGCCAGCCCCACGAAAAACGCACCTACGAAGGCGTGCGAGGCATCGACGGATTCGTGGTTGAATTACCTATCGATACAGCACACCCCCCGCGTGGTGGCGCTCTTCATGGCTGAGGGAGGGGCGTTCCCGCGGCGGCCGGCTTTACGGGCCCTAGCGGCGCGAAGGTACCTCTCACCCAGAAACAAGAGTACTACAAAGTTAGCCTGGATGATAAGGCGTCATATGCCAGTGGTTAACTTGGCATATTTGTGGCACCAGGCCTTCGACAGCGCAT
Source organism: Rhyacophila brunnea (assembly GCF_057557595.1). NCBI lineage: Eukaryota > Metazoa > Arthropoda > Insecta > Trichoptera > Rhyacophilidae > Rhyacophila > Rhyacophila brunnea. The sequence continues at coordinate 6,431,689 of NW_028232904.1, read as the reverse complement.
ATCAATCCTTCGGCCAACTACCGTTGGGGGGCTCAACTTTGAGGCGCCCCGACGGCCTGAATACCTACTTGACGTTGGTCTAAGAATATGAACTCGGTAGATTGGTAATTTAACTACAAAATAAAAGCTTAATATAAAACAATATTACGCGGGGAAGTTACTTGATTCTAATATAAAAATGTATCGGTCGTGCAATCTTTCTCACATTAACAACTAATATAGCTCGGTGTCGCCACAGGCACATACTTACGACTAGTTGACGGATGTCATTCCGTCAACCAAACATATAGGCAGTAATAATTGCTTAGTACACACTCATACCTAGCAGATCAAAGATTTCCCGCACTTTATTCCAGTACGTGGTCTCCTTGATCGACCAAAATCATTGATCCGATTCTCCCGTCGCGCGTGAGCGTGATGCCGTCATACACGCGAGCGAGAGGGGCTCTGTCACTGCAAAGCGAGCAAATTTGTATCGCGAAATCGGTTTCTACACATACGACAGAGACGCCGTCGTATGTGCGAGCAGGAAAGCTGCCAGAATACCGATTCGGAAACGCCGCGCGCGGAATGACCGCGGATATTAAAATCGGATTTAATATGAAAAATTACTTACGCGGGATCGTGATTATAATCGGATCGATGATTGCCTAAGTGTTGCTATGCTTTGTGATTACACATACGTGCAAATGGGAGCTTTCGCAACAGGCCTATGAGCGTATGTTAACAATTATTGTGCCGTGTACGTGCGACGCGTAGCGACATCGAACTATATACCCTTATCATTACGTACATCTTAACTATCATATATTACATACCCTCAACGCCCATCCATAAGTCCCCCTTTATTACTATTTAATCCTTTGCCTTACATATGAATATTATATTACATTTTACACTATACATTATCATTACAAACAAATCATATTTAATTTAATTACCCTTTACCATATTATATTCGACAATAAAAATTCAATCTTATACTATATTACCTATTACCTATTACCTTTATTTACATGGTCTGTGGCGACCGACTTAACCATCCACAGTTCACTCTGAGAAGCCGTGGGGCCTGTCAGAGCAAACTGCGGGACTTAACATGTGAAATATTTTGTTCAGCTTTGCCAAGGGTCATCATCATTTCATCGGTGGCGCATTGACTACCAGGGTCAGACCGAGCGGCTGGGTGGCACTACTCCTTATGGGAGCGCCCCCCACAGGGGCGGAAAAACCTGTCGGTGACAATGACTAAAAGCGTTACTCATTTACTTTAATCAGAACATTAAATGGACGCATGTTGGATTTATATGACAAATTATATTTTGGTCGGCATGCGTCATTTGCACCCGCAATCCGCGCATCGCCTAGCCACGATTTTTTTAGACCATGCCTCAACTGAGGTATAGCCTTAAGCCAGATGTGTATTTATTGTATATCAAACATCAATCTAATATCCGCGTTAGTGTGACGCGAACGCCGATACTTGCCACGCCGTGTGTCTTAGAGCGGGATATAGAACCATACTTAGAAGCGTAAGCCCCTAAAATACGCGCCTATCTTTAAGGGGCCATTCACGGCAACTTAGTTTGCGTCGCCTACACTATCCATACATAATAATACGTCATACAGCAGGTAATAAATATACGGAAAAAGGCAATGGCCCAGAACCAAACTATTCAAAATACTGTCTAGCATCTAACTAATTCGAATTAAATTGACTACCCTGGATGGTGGATGGTGATTATTGCCAATAGCACTCACCACGCAAGCTTAATGTATGTGTTCGAATACCAATAATTGTTTCTAGCATTGTACGACGATTTTTCCAATACTCGAGGCTTTTCAAAATATACATTATGTAATTGCACTTGCATGGCTGAATTCCATTGTAATGATTTTGCAACAAAGTTTTAATGAATTTTACACTTTTGACAGCTACTTCGGAATTCAAACCGAATATCCGTTTTTTGCGCCAAACAGTTGTCAGCTGCATTTATTAGATATTGAGAAAAACTTTCATTCATGCCCGATATAGATAATAATGCAATTAGTCGCCTGGATTGCAGAAGATTTTGTTGAGATATATTCAGATTTTAAGCATGTACCTATGCGATGTTCTCGTAGTAATCCCTGCCAACAATTAAAGGAAATGTCTCAAGTAAATTTTTGATTTCTTTTATTTTGTTAACTGTTAATTCATGGTGGAACTGCATTGTATTGTTGTTTTTGTAGTACTTATTTTACTTTTAATTAATTGATTAGGACCGGTTTCGTCCGCCTCAGACATTTTCAACGACAACGAGGCGGACGAAACCGGTCCTAATCTATTGATTAAAAGTGGAATAAGTACTACAAAAAAATGCGTTTTATTAAATTAAAACAACAATAAATTTTTGATATATCAAGTCTATATTTTTGAGGGTATTTTTTTTTAAATTACACACAGTAATCGATATCTTCTTAAAACTAATAAATAACTTCCTTCGTTCAAATGATGTATCACCTTGGTCTACCGACACTTTTACATCATATATGCTGGACATTGCCAGGCTACCGAATCACAAGCATATCGAAGCGACCTGCAAACGAAACCCCCTGTCGCTCGTTCGCGACTTCGTCATATCAAAGTTCGATTAAAAATGTAAAAAGCAATTTAAAAGTTTGCTAGTTACAGCTCACTCGGGCGCCCGCTTGTTTGGTGCGCAGGGGGTGAACGTTGTACGCTGTATCGCGGGGGAAGTATGACGTGGTGTGGTTTGCACGCCATGGGATTCGAACCTGCTTTTCGGCGTCAGACTAGACCTGCACGCATCTTTTGCGCTGATTTTCTTCGGGACGCTTGTCGATATGTAAACTATCTGGCATGTGTATATATTCAAATAATACCGATTACTTAGCCATTCTTATTACTTAGTCGCACGAGGTGAGGTCTTTTCGATTCATCTATTTTACTCTCTAGAAGCAAACACGATTCAAAAATCAAATCTAAAATTCACAAATCACATTGCCTAAATGTATTTTAGAACTAAATATCAGTTGAAGAGGTAAGTTTTGGTGTAATAAATTAAATATATTAAATAGAGAGTATCTCTGTTAAAGCCAAAAAGTAGTAATTCAGGGAGTAGGGTACAGGTTTTAATGAATTTTAATAATGAATGAAAACAGGGTGGGATAATATAGTTTCCGGTTAATTTTAATAATGCTTGGAAAATACACTTTTTCGTCAGGACCGCGGGCACACTAGAGCAATACCTTTAATTTAAGTGACTAATAATTTTATTCCCGATCAAACGATGAGATACGGGGGTTTTTATTATGCAAGATGCGTGAAACTATTATGCTACCTAGAATTTCAATCCTTGGCAGTATCGACTAGTATAGACAGATCAGTAGGTATAGCCTCTTAAAATGTCATACTTCAGATTGTGCTAATTACAACGTTTTTCTTAGCTCGTATTCTTATTTGTCCGGTGGTTTCTTGTCCGGTACAAATCTTGCAATCGATTGTTAACTAACTTCCCGAGTACCTAGACATTTGAAACTTTTAGAATATATCAGAACGCGATGCCAATGCATTTTTTAATAATTTTAGCCATCTTGAAGTAGAATTGAATTCATTTTCACTTAATTCTGTTTTGTATGAAGAGTTATTTTGACACCATTATTGGTTGGTAGGGGTCTGGGGTCCTAGCAACTAAAATATTAATATATACGTGCGTTACTATGGAAATTAATATGACATGTCAAGTACAAATTTTTTTATCGTTTAAGCTAGTCAACGCAAGTTTATATGGTTCAACAGAATTTAAAAACGTTGTATATAAAAAGTTCTTTTTATCTTGTAATTATTTTTATTTATTTTTCATGATTTGCATTATAATTATTAATTAATATTATATAATTTGTATTATACATAATTATTATTTCATATTATATTAATATTATTAAAAAAATACAATCTTTATGTTTATTTAGTATAAACAGTTTTTCTTTATTATCTCCTAATGTGCTAAAATCCACATAGGATATATTGTGCGGGAAACAACGAAATACTGTTATTTAAACCTCCTCACTTCACAGGTCCAATATGATTTACTCAAGAGAGAAACAGAGTCACTTTCTGCGACCCGGGTTTCGCCGCCTTTCAGTATCTTTAGGCACTATTCGCACCCATTAATGGAAAATGCACACTGACACATAATACAGTTAATTCTCGTTTATATAACAAATTAATACATGTAGGTGAAAACTTCATTACTGAGTAACTGGCGTATGCATAGAACAGCAAACTACATTCAAGCTATTTAATGCAAATTTGCATGCATAAACCTAAACAGACTGTTGAATAGTGACGTCACATCTCTGACGTAATACGCGTCATGCCGAGACTGTTACCAATTTTTAAATTTTGATATCCCGATAATTAATTTAAAATATTGAAATTGTGAATTGGTGTAAAAATGTGCAAACGGTACCATATAAATTTAATAATTATAAATGAATAATTATCATGTACTTTAAATAATTTATTAGCTATGACATCATATTTATTTCATACTTCTAACAATATAAATATGCATTTAGGAATCGAGTGGCCACACTTTTGTCTCGCAGCTAACTTCATTTATGTTATGAGATGACATTTATTGACTGCGAGAATCCTCCCTAATGTACCATATAGAAATGAAAAAGGATCTAATTATTATCATATACCAATCAGCCTATGACAGTTTTATCAGTGTGTTTGAGATTTTAATCTTGTTTATTACAGTTTAGGTGATATTTTGAAACAATGCAGACTGCTTCCAATTGCATATATTATATCTTAAATAAAGCAGTAACTACCTAGTAGGCTCATATATTATTATGTAGTACCTATTTTATCGTAATGTTACGTAAATCCATCTTATCCATGGGAAATACTACATTTTTTATGACTTCTTTAGTGAGTAATCGAACCACGCGAATATTGTATCTAGACTATGGATTAAAATTCATGATGCGTTTTTTAAACGGTACAATTACTGTTTAAAGTTCGCAAATGCTCTACCGAATCTACAAAATTGATGGGTTCTCAATTATAATTATATGTATTACATATATTATAGTATAATGACAATTCTAACCACCAAAAACTTGTAATGAATTCATTTTTGCCGACTCTACGTATGTATATATGCTCCTGTCATGTGTCAAACTGACAGGAAGTGGACGCCGCCATGTTTCATTTCCGTGCGCATTCCTGTGCGCATTTCATTTTTTACAGGTTTCTTATTCGGTCGATAAACCACTGACTGCGTTGAGCGCGGTTCAAAGCTGCATGAATACGGCTGTAAAGATGCAAGTATAATAAAAAGTAGCTTTGAAGTGTATGGAAATACCCCGGTTCATTAGATATAGGTACCCACTGTTAATAGATAATAGCAAGGTATGGTTATTGTAGGTATTTATTTGTTATGTATACGAGAATACATTAGATAAGAAACTCGCGTCGCAAAAAAATGGTTCAAATGGAATAGTACAAAACTAAATCAGTTAGCTGTTACCCTTTAACCTACATTTATATCTTACTTCACCCTCCCCTATCCTACATGCTTACAACACACTTCGCTCCACCCATCCCTGTAATACCCTGTTATCTCACAACATAATAATGCTAATTGACGCACTCTTCAAGTCCAGTCTCGCTGAGCCCTTTGTCCCCGCGTCGTTCCATGTCACACACAGGAGTGCGCCCGTAATGGCCCGGGTTCTGGCGTCCGGACACTGCCATATTTCGACTGCTTTGTCTTCTTTGAGGGGCGACGTTGCGTCAAGTCAGGTGTGATCGCGCGGCGGAAGGTGATCGAGTGGGGTCAGCCGGGGCGAGATGTCGCGCTGCTTTGACGTTCGTTATCGTACGTCCTCTTCCGTTATCTGACAATTGATCGCGCTCGCGTATTGCACTGACACCTAATTTGATGAATGGCTGGCGTCGTATACTGGGGTAAAAACAAATAAATGTGTATCAAAGCTAGAATTTTCATGCCCTCTTTTTAGTAGTCTTAACCCATATCATAACATTGCCCACCTCTACCCACCTACCGATGACCTTTCTACTGCGGTACTTCTCGGAATTTCCAAATTCAGTAATCTTAACCCATATCACAACATTGCTCACCTCTGCCCACTGTTTCCGATGGTTACATGTAAATTGTACGTAAAACATTTCACCGTGACACAGTTCGCCATGAGCTTTCTTTCGGTAAGAGATGATCGTATACTGAAACTATACGGTCTCCAACTTTGTTAGATTAAATACGAACACTAATTCAATTTTCATAGCTGATTCTGACAAAATTTATGAATTCAAGAATGAAAACCTAACCTAACAAATAATCCAGTATAAGGGCTATTTTCAAAATTTGTTTGCTGCTGGCTTTCTGTAAACCGACAAGAACCGTGTTTTATTTAGACATGGATTTTATGTCAGTACTATACCTACGACACTAAGAGGTTGGACGGTCTTTAATATACGGCCATATATTTCCGATACAACATCTCACGGTGAAGTGTGATACGGCATAACTGCATACGTACAAGTACCACACTCTTACTTCAATACTCTCACTTACTATAATATGGTTTCATTGACACATTGAAGAAGAATCATTTATTAACCATTCCTGTTTTTATTTTCTTAACCAGCTTACTTGAAGGTGGTTTTCAAATTAATAATGAGGAAGCCCGTGTGACCTCGCCGTTCCACTTGATTTGTATTGCATCATCCCTGCTTATAGCAGGAGTGAGAGAAAGAGAAGAAGTTAATCCCTTGCTTTAAACTGAGACGTAGTTTCTTCTTACTGTCTCGCAGTAATTTTTTTGCACAGAAAGATAATATCTGTACCTCAGAGGCAGACGGATGCAACTCCATTTTTGGGGAAAATGATTTTTTTAAGAATCGTCATGCTAAAGGCTTTATCTATTAGTGGCAGAGAGATGGAAGTCCTAGTCCAAGATATATATAGCATAAAGATGCAAATGCCATACCTACCTTAGAAGCAGAAGGATGCAAATCCAATAATCCACTAAGATAAAATTCTCCCAAACCGTCTGCAACATGTACTAGACGAGAACCAGCCAGGAGAACGAGCTTTAGAGGAGGGTACAGCACTATGGACCATATCCAAGTCATCAGAGAAATCAGAGCGGTTACAGGAATACAAGCTGCCGCTATCCATGGGTTTTATAGAATATGAGAAAGCGTTCGATTCCATAAAGAAAATTTCAATACTCGATGCACTCAGAAATCAAGGAATCCCCGGGCGCTATATAAATATTTTCAATAATATATACAGTAGCGCAACAACATCTCCATAAAGCATCGCGCATTTCCTATCAGCAAAGGAGTCCGACAAGGTGATACAATCTAACCTAAACTATTTATAGCTACACTTGAAGACTTATTTAGGCAACTTGACTGGAATGACACGGGTCCCCATAAATGGAGAATACGTGAGTCATCTTCGCTTTGCCGATGACAATAAATAGTAGTTTGCAAGACTCAGAAGTCCTCCAAAGCAGAATGCAGGAACTCGCTGGAGTAAGCAACAAAGTAGGCTTGAAAATAAATGTATTAAAGAAGAAAGTCATGTTCAACTGCTTTGCGGGCCAAAAAGAGATCCTCATCAATGGCATTCAGCTCAAACAGGTAAAAACCACATCTATTTGACACAATAAGTGTCTATAGATGGATGATATTTCATGAAATTGTTTGCAGAGTAAAGCTGGGCTGGAGTGCTTTTGGCTGCCTGAATTATTTCTTCAAAAATGACCTCCCACTGTGCCTAAAGTGCAAAGTGTTCAACCAGTGTGTACTTCCCGTAATCACATGCGTGTGAAATATTGACCCTGAGTAAAAGAGAGATCCAGAAACTTAGAGTAGCACAACGTGGTATGGAAAGGTGCATGCTGGGCATAACGCAAAAGGACAAAAAGAGGAATGAGTTGATTGAACAGACAAGGATTAATGATGTGATAGAGTTTGCTAAAAACCTCAAATGGAAATGGGCTGGACACATAGCTCGAAGAAAGGACAATCGTTAGACAAATTTAGTCATCCAGTGGTATCCAAGAGGTACAAAACATCCGCAAGGTAGACCTAGAGGCCGCTGGATCGATGAAATGATAAAGTTCTGCGGAAAACTTGGCAACGCATCGCACAGGAACGAGAGAAGTGGAATCAGCTTGGAGATTAGCGAGGCCTTCATCCAGCAGTGAATAGATTCAGGCTGGTGATGATGATGATGTCATAATAAATTTAAAAAAAAAATGTGTTTTGCTTTATTATATTTATATCCATAAATTTTTTTAACTTATAAATTGTTTTATTTTGGCTAGGTAAATAACATACAAATCTACATTAACAAAATATCTTTAGAGGCAGAAGGATGCAAATCCACACTACGTTTTTTATTTTATTTTTTTAGATATAAAATTGTATCATATTTATTCCTTTCTTACATATTCCAGAAGTACTTTAATTGAATTAGAATAAAATAAATAATGAGCATTCTATGTATATTTTCTTAGAAGTTATGAGTATTCGCTTAAAATAAAAATTGTTTTTTGGCTCTCCTGAACAATTGGGTATTTGGCACTTGCATCCGTCTGCCTCTGAGGTACAGATATTTTGATGATTGGTGCACTAAAGAAGACCAAAATATATAATTTTCACGATGAATAGGAATTTCAGTATTTCCACTCCTTGGTGCCTTTACTGGGCAGTAGATCACAGCCTATTTGATGGTGGACTTGCATGCTTTATGATTTATTAACGAAAGAAAGATTAATAAATTGTACTATTCAATCTAGATATTTCTAAAATTTAAATTATTATCCACTTATTGCTGGTACATTTATATTTGTTTGAAGTTTATAAAACAGAATAATATATCACGCCGATGTTTGTTCATTTTTTATACCCTTCCGTGTCGATAAGGGCAATCGCGCCGTTTCAAAGATCCATCCGGACCTCGCTTCATCGCGTCGTAAAGTGCGTCGATCACATTCGCAGATATGAGTGTCACATATTTATTCCCCGATGAACAAAGGAGAAATATACAGTGATCCATCAACGGCCCATGCATTCTTAATATATCACTTTATAGCGCAGTTCCATCATAGAAATATCCCCCCGTAGATATTATTTTTCCGTTGTAAGTCGGCGACACGCATTTTTGGCAATGGTTTGAGCAAACGTTGTAAACTATATTGAGAACCATTACATGATAGAACAGTGGTTATCACGTGAAATTTCACTGTGACCGCACAATTGACATTGACAGTTCTATGGAAACGTCTGGTTTCCATAGAACGCACAATTTTATATACTAAAAAATGGATCAATTTATTTATAGATAAGGCAATTTAATAAAAGACATTTGAACATTTTAGTACGTATCTATTTATTTAAAAATAATACAAATGGAAATTCTTCAATACTTCTTCTTCCAATGCGAGCCGCATGACTGCTTCTAAGTTTACATTTGTCAACTGGTTTCGATATTTGTTTTTTATGAAGTGCATTACACTGAAGGATCTTTCACAGTATACAGTAGTAGGAAAAATCGACAATATTAATAAAGCAATTGTTGCCAATTTTTTGAATTGACTTGATTCTTAGTCAACGTATAACTTCGACCAAAATTTTTCAACCGTGGTATTATTAAAATGGTTTTTAAGTACTTAGTCATGGCTCATTTCCAATAATGCATATTTAACGTTAGCCCAGTTAATTAATTAATTACTGAAAATGATCTTGGTGGCCGCAGCAAAATCCTCTGGTGGCCGTACATGACAACCACTGTGATAGAACATATCTAAAATCATGGAAAAATTGTTTTGACGAATGAGTAAAAAAAATATGCAATAATCGTGCATAGCCCACCGTCGGATTTGACTATTGTGTTGCGATCTTCGCAATAGCTGCATTGTTTGCACTCCGCCTCGTACAAATTGATTGCTTAACGAGAAATTTCTAAAATTATGATCAAATTCAACCTACGCTAGGTAAACTAGAATCGTCTTCTAATTTATATCTCAATGCTTTTGCACATAATTCTATGAATTCTTACGGGCCTTGTTACACCAGTTAAATGCGATCCCTCAACGTTTTAAATCTTCTTGAATTTATAGCCGTGGCGGAATAATTAATATATTTTGCACATTGAATGATTGCGGGTATAAAATCTAGTTATTCAATCACCATCTTTCGCGACATAAAAATATTCTTTATTTATTTAAGAAAACAAAACATTGTGGACATAAATCAAAATTCTGGACGTTTACAAGAGAGAAGATGAAAATAATAATAGCAAACATAAACAGTTTCAAAAACAAGATCCAAAGTACATCATTGAAATACCTCCAACCAAATGGAATTTGAACACGGTGTAAGCAAAATAGTGTACTATCCATGGCCCCCACATCCTGAAGCGGGCCCCCAGGCCAAGATATTTGTCGCTCCCCCCTACCTATTGCTTGGGTTAAAAGCAGTGTGACGCTCTACAGAAACTTTTTCAAATGGTGTTCCAGTTAAAATTATTCATTGCATTTTTAACGATTATATGTATTTTTCAATAAATCCACTTGAGTTATGATGTTTTTCGAATATCGACACAATAATCAAAATTTGCAACACATTATCACATATTTTAAAATTTTATCGAATATTTTTCAAGGAAAATAGCGCCGCAGGCAACTTTTTACCATTAGTGCAAATTTATGATGACTGTATGTTTATCTCACTTATAAGGTGATGCGCCACGCAGGCCCCCCAGAGCCCGGGCCCCCAGGCTAGAGTCCTATAGTCTATTTCTCAATCATTATTTGAATCTAATAAATAAGCATTCCACAAATCTGTTGGGGGCAGTCGCGATTGATCTAATGAGTAATAAATGTTGTTCAATATGATATTATTATGCATAGTATTTATTGATTTTCATGCTACCAACTAATATATTATATTAAATGTATTCACATCTAATGATTTTTTTTCCTTTTTGTTTCAGGTGTGTACTGCTAATACATTACTCAGTGGGTGTTTGGATACCGTCACGATGGTCCGGTAAATACAATTTATTGTTTTCTGTTTTATTAAACTACCAGTGTCATACTATCTGAGTTAACACGCGAGTTAACATCATTTTACTCCCTACTTCAATTATAGTTTGTCAATTTATGGCTACGGCCGTATGTTGTAGCTTAACCACTGGGGGGAATGCCAAAAGAAATGGCTTAGGTCAATAATTATTATAAAGCAATCATTCATAGGATGCTTATCACACTTGAATGGTCAAAGACATAGCTTATAATTAGTATATTTAGAATTATCTTCAAATGTGTTAATCTTGCCCATTTTTTGAATAATAAAATGCCCAATTCTTGTCAAATTTGGGATCACAGAGATTATCAATATAATTTTTTATCGTAAATATTTCACTATAATAATATCGATATAAATTATACTGATGGTTTTATAAATGCGTTTAAAAATTAATAAATGTAAAAAATCTTAACACCACTGCACATTAATGTACTGAAATATGACTATATTCTAAAACATTAGAGCGAGAGGTTTAAAAGAATACTATTTTATGTAATAAAAATACTTTATGCAGTCATCAAATGTTTAAAATAAATATAACGGATAATAAGGCTTCGAAATTATATAGATTATCTACATGTATGTATGTCCAGGATCATGGCTTAAAAATAGAAAAAAAGCTCCATTTTACCCACGCTGAGCACGTCCGCCCTTAAGAAATTGAATATTGAAGTAACTCACCCTACCGAAAAATAGTTGTTATTATTAGACCGATTAACATCACATTATAATCTATGCAATTGACCGCCACTGGAAATAATTAATTTTCGTCGAAATGTTTATTACTTTGGCTTGGCAACCTTGACAACCTTTTTCTACAAATCAGTCATCCACGCAGGCGCGTCGCGACGACCCGTCGCGGGAAAAAAACAATGGCAAACTTTTTTCCCGCCAAATAAGCGACTTATCGAAAGATTTAGAATCAATTTAAAAGTTTACTCCCTTGTTTCCGCCGGAAGATGAGATTTCTTTTTTTTGTTCTTGTGGGGCATCCCCGCAGGGAATGCGCGACCGACGATTATGTTGCCACGCTATTTATAATAACTGGAGCAGCTTTTATTGTTTATTTTTTCCCAAACAATCTTGAACTAATTAATACGATTTATATTATGCAATGGATTATGTTATGTAACTATGTATACCTTCGCTTACCGATATCATTGGCGTACCTATAACATGCGATTCTAGAATATCATTTATAACAAAAGGTAGTGCACAATATGGCTGATTGTATTTATTTTATTTATTTCAAAGCAAATGCAAACAATTTTTGCTTGTGTTTATTGTGTTATTTGATGTTATTAAAATGTTAGGTGTAGGTACAATGAAGGTCTTGCGATTACTTCAAAGTTCATCTTCAATAGCTTGGAGTCACGGTCGTGAACATGAATGAAATTATTCCGCTACTACATACCGTGAACTCAACCATTCATTATCTCGGATCTTTCGCTTGATTTGTGCGCGATATTAATTGCACAATTTGTTAACTAACACACGGGGAAAGCGCATTGAAAATATCGTTCACTTCCGCTTATTCGATCCACTCACATCAGAAATATTAACCCGTACGACGTACTCGTACTTGGCTTATTGAATTGTTAACTATTTGATTTGTATGAAACAAACATTAAAGTTCAATTATCTCTAAACTATAAACATAGGTACCACATAAGCATGAAGTACGATAGTTTTGAATGAAAATATAACACAGTTAAGGCGACGCCGAACGAGAGAAAACGATGAAAGCTACATATGCGGGAGGCACAGGAGTTGGCGATGGACCGAGGGAAGTGGCGCCAACTTGTGCTTGCCCTATGCCCCAACGTTGGGACGTGACAGGGTGAAAGAAGAAGAAGAATGCCTGTTTATCTCTTGCACGTTGAAGAAGATTCCATGTATATTCTCTATTTGTCTTATAGTATGTAATATTAATTTATCCTCATAACCGTATTATAATGTCCTCCATCGCCAGTTCATTCATGTTTATACGTGGTAATGTCACATAGTACCGACAATTTATCTGCATATACATTTGGTGTGAGTGTGAGTGAGGCTCGTACTGTTCCATAAGAATCGGCCACAGCACCACCGGTTTCGCTTTCCGACATCTTCGGCATCCACGTATTATGTCGGAAATATACAACTGACAAAGTATTGCAGTTTTTACTGGTGTTACATGTCGATACCCGAAAGCAACAGTAGGATTAGTCAAAAATACTAGTTTCATGATAATTAAGCTTTAAAGATTGTTTCACTAAAATTTAATAGTTATAACATTATTAATAGTATGTTATTTCAGTTATCCCACTGTTGCTATGAATTTACAAGACAATTTTAATAAATGCAGCACTTTCATTTTTCTTTAAAATTATGTATTACCTACAGTTTTAAAAATAAAATCTCAGTGATTCATTATGTAGGTATAGCTTTCAGTAATAGATTAGCATACCTTCTTATCTCACAATTGGCATTTTTCACTTTATCTGTTGCTTTCATGTAGTGATATTTGAAAACTTGAATTTGGTTTGTGAACAGTAATTTCGTAGTAATTATTACTTATGGTAATGGTAAATAAATAGCACAAGACACTGATACCATAGAATTAAATTTTCATCAAGTATCCTCAGGCTATATTATAATTATTACATATATTAACCTATATTAATTTATTTGGATTTGAGACAACTAGGCAGTTTATATTATATTGTGATATTTTCAAACGTTCTTCCCTATCGTAGCGCTTTTACTGGTTTCGCGTTTGGACAAAATTTCATTTAGTATCCATTTTGACTGTACTTAGTTACCCTTGTCCATAATACGAATCCCACTTATTTTCTGTTAATAATATAATTAATATGTAAATGATTGATCAGTGGTGAAATATTGCTCTATCCACTAAAGGCCATTGGATTGAATTTGGAGCAACCTATTGGCGGCATATTAATCAATAGTTTTCCATTACATATTGCGAATGCGTGTTGTCATTTCGAATGAATCATAGATAAATATGATATTATGAAATAACAAGTTTTTGTACATTCTCATTATTCTTATTTATATTAAAACATGCTTGTGTCACTACATTTTTACTTAACTATTTAATCTCTCGTGATATTTTAGATTTTTCTAGATAAAGTAGGCTTAAAGGTAGAGTAATAATACATTGAAAAGTATTTTATAACATCAACAAGATTAGGTCCCCTTTATGGTATTACACCTAGTATGATAAAATAAATTTTAAATCTACTTAGATGAACTTTGCAAACTCGACTACTTCATTTATTTTTTAAATATTATCTAGCTAGGCTCTACCATAGCCATCGGTGCAGGGATCGCATTCTTTCCAGCTCAAAATCTCTGGAACTGCACTTACCTTGATGGTGATATTAGCATTTTCACATTATTAATGATTGCGGAGGTCGTAAAACTGCCGCTGGATGGAATGAATATTAGCAATTATAATTATTACTCTAACACCGAGTGTCCTTAATGTTACGGTGGCACTATGTCCAACTTGAATTAAAACTTTAAATATTAATTGAATCCAGTTTTATTCCTGCTGGGGTGCGGGAGCTTTCTCGTACAAAAATATTATGCAAACACGTGCTTGTGAAAAGCATGCCACTCGCGAGTACCTGGCACGCCAGTACTTGATGGTTTTTTAATGTGTCATTTACTGGTTGCATGAGTCAAAAGGAAGTTACAAAAAATTAACACGTATTGCATGGTATCATAATATTGACTGTGAGGATTTTGCGTACATTAGAAACGTGTTACTCATGAAAATCTTTTTTCATAAATATTTTTTCCGACCATGTCTGATCCTAATTAAATCATATGGGCCTCCACAAAGTGGAGGTTTGTATTAAGGCTATACTTCAGTTGGAGCACGGTCTAAAACGATCGTGACTACGCGACGCGAAGATTGTGCAAATGACGCGTGCAGAACTAAACATAATTTTTCATTAAAAGTCAACATGCGTTCATAAAACGTTTTTTAGTCATCGAATTAATTCCCCCGTCGCTATCACAAAACAAATTGACGTATTCACAGCTCTACTTTCGCTCTCCGATTGCCAGCCAGTCCGAAATTTCGTCGCACCTATAGTTGAAAATTATTTGCCGTTTCACTTAAGGTGACGCATCAGTGAAACGCCAAATAATTTTCATCTGTAGGCGCGACGAAATTTTGGACTCGCTGCCATTCAGTGAGAGAATGTCGAGCCAGAAACACGTCACTTTGCTGCGTGATGGCGACGGGTCAATTAATTCTAAAATCGTGTAAAGATGACTAAAAACGTTACCCATTTACTTTAAAAAGAAAACATGTCAATGAATATATTATTATTGTTACTAATAGAACAATAAACAGAACATAAAATGGACGTATGTTGGATTTATATGACAAATAATATTTCGTTTGACAGGCGTCATTTGCACCCGCGACCCGCAATCCGCGCATCGCCTAGCAACGATCTTTTTAGACCGTGCCTCAACTAATGCATGGCCTTAAAGTACCGTCAAACAGATTTTTGTTTTTATGAGAAATGAATGTCAGCCACTTGCTCAACCTATTAGGTCTATACTCTGATTCATACACAAATTGAACTTTCGAACATGGGACCCATGACGCCATAGGTGATAGTTACAGATTTTCGATTATTTCTTAATTCTTCACTTTGGTCCTCTCGTATAATTTCAACTTGCATAAACAATTCACTACCCAACTCTATAATATGCCTTCTACTTGTTTTGGTATGAATGATCGCCCTAGCATGTGTATTTAAGGTTTATGAAAGGTGAAGTGCATAGCATAATATGCCGTGATGGTCCCGCGCTCTTTGGTGTTTGTCTATTCCAAAAGTCGTAACGGTTAATATTTGATGTAATGAATCTAAGTTGGAATGATATAGGGGGTGGAATTATTATAAAAGTGAGTTTGTTTTGTTTGTACTAAAATTACTTTTTCATCAGCTAGTTAATCGAAAGCACCTTAAAATCATACATATTTGAATCAAATCTTGGTGCAGGGCGGGACTTGAATCCGCGTCCATCGGATTCCTTACCTAATTTCTTCTTTATTATTTCTTTCAACTTACTGTCATACAGTTTTTCCAACGGCTTGTCTCCATCTATCTCAGCATTCAGCGGTATACAGCGTCTGTCAGTAGCAAACACGTAGCATTCTTGATTTGGCCCGTCCATCCAGAAGGAGCTCCTTCTCGTCCTCTACGACCTTCGACTTGACCAAATATTCCGTTTCGGAGTCCGGGGGAGAGTCTATCGAATCCGGAGTTCGCTAATTATGGGGTCGTTGGTACGATTAGCAATTTCGCAATCATATTAGTTCATAATCATCTAGCCCTAGCCTCTGTCTTACTCTTGCTTTAAAGTTTAAAGTACCGTCTAAGTCTTCTTATCATGTGTACAATATAAAAAGACGAGATTTATTATTATACTCATTTTATACATTTTTTTTTCTCAGACCCATGATGGCCGCGCGGCTTAAGCTTTGGACTATTATTTATAGCGTCGTGGGTCCCAGGTTCGAATCCTGGGTCTGGCATGTACATGTACACATATTGTTTTTCAATTTGTGTATGAGTCAGAGTATTGACCTAATAGGTTGAACAAGTGGCTGACATCCATTTCTCGTAAAAACAAAATATGCCAATACAAACATCCACTCTGTGGAGGCCCATATGATCTTATTCGGACATGGTTAAAAAAATACGTTTTATGTACATAATATATTATAATAAATTGACGTCGCATATCTGCAAATGATATAACATCATAATTATTACGTATATGTCTAAATACGTAAAAAAAATTGATCACCGAAGACAAATTTGGAAACATGGATTATTCATTATAATATTCAGCCTTACAGCAAACAGATAATTAAATTGGTGTCCTCGGCTCATTTAATTTTCGCTTGTCATATCGTAGGTTTCTATACTTTGTGTACTGCAAACAGATTATTGCATATTAAATCACTTCTGTTTATATTGAGATCGGCTCAAAAAAATCGTTTCAAATTAAGACATGCACGCGGGCGTAACTGGTTTATCTCTGAACCGATTTACTTGTAACTTGTTAATGGTGGCATTTATGTATTGCTATTTTTTGACGAATTTGGTGTTGAGTATAGTATATCTCTCGTATCAACCTTAAAAAACCAAATACTTTTTTTTATTAATTTCTTTGTTACATTGGGTTTATTTTCAGTTTTGAGAGCTCGGTCATAGTGGAGTAGATCGCCGCCTATCGCGATCGTATGGTTTAGGATAAATCCAACACATTGTGGATTCCACATTAAGATATTTATTCGTTTATTATATTATTAGTATTGGTGGATGGCCCATGCACCACGCAATATACCTAATGTAAAAGTGGAAATACTACGTTTGTTAATAGATAATTATAATATTATGATAACCTGGTATAGTGCAGTAGCGAAGGATGGAGCTAGGCTGTTAAGATCCGCGATAAATAGTGCATATTAAACTTTGTTAGTTTTAGTATTTGTGTTTATTGATAAGACTACCAATTTATTATAGATGTTCTTGGTTAGTTTTTAAAAATCAATTAAACCCTTCTAAACCAAACGATAATAGTTTTGGTATACTTTGGGCGATATGACAAAATTGTGCACACTTTTTTATTCGTACTTATTTGTTTTCATTGGATTAAGAATACATATCTATCTATTCATATTGTTGGTGTTTTATATATATATATATATTTATTAACCCCTGCCTAAACCAAACTATATTAGATCACAAATATCATTCTATCTATAAAATATCCAAAGTTATGTATGATTTAATTGTATACTGTTAGATATTTTATAGATAGACGAGTATTTTTAACTCTTATTTATTATGGCTTAGTTTCGCAGGGTTTAATGGAATTTTAAAAACTAACCAACGCCACTGGTATAGTAATTTAAATGGGGAAAAATATAAATTACCATATTCAATTCTAATCGGGCTATATGAACCTTCTTAAATAGAGGTTGTATTAATAGATTTTTACGAGAAATTCGCCATTCAACCCATACCATTGCTGCTCTCGTATTTCGGTGCGTAAGGTATTTCCTTCTCATCAGAGGGCTCCATTGTCGATTCCCCGTGAGGTTACAACACATGTATCTGACAATTAATATTTTTGAAAAAAAAAAACTTATAATTTGACCGAATGAAATACACATTGAATAAAGAACATGCAGTTTTATACCAACCGCGGGTCTGAACTATTCACGACTTCGTATTTCTACAAATACAGCCGCTCTATGCGCTGGTCCAAAATTTTCAGCGTCAGGTAAAATAATTTAATTACAACAAATACTAACGTCATATATTGAATCTATATCAACAAAAATGTAATATTTTATCAGCAAATAGTGTTTCGATTAACCTCAGCGGTGCTTCGAAACGTAATTTGTCAACTGCACGACACGTAGTGTCATGCAACTGTGTACTTATGTCAAATTATACTCACTAGTTGATTAATTTTTAGTGTTTGTACGAAATAACTAGAAATACTCAGTTTTCTATATTCTATAAGTAAATCTATGTTTTTTTTCTAAATATCTTATTCTTCATCACTGAAAAGTCAATGGTCTGAGGTATCAGTCAGTGAATCAACCTTTGGTGTCATTTACTTGATAGATTCATGCATACCTACGTATTATCATGCAAAATTCTTGTCGCGTATGTACGAATAAAAATGATTGAATTAAACCAATTGTCGCCCGGTAAATTATTCACTGGTTTTAAAAGCTTGTACGTATTTAATAATAAAAAAGCCACCGCAAAAAAATGAGTAGACATCTCGCAGAGTGCGTCAGTCGTCCGTTGCTTGTCAATTTCGGGAGAATATTTTTTCGCCTTAAAATTCCGCGCCGAATAAATAGTGACATCTTTAAACATTTCATCGCCGTAAAAGGCACTACGGCCGCGCGCCTGAGCAAAATTGGCTGTCGGCGCCGCCCCCTCTCGTCTCCCAATTTAATAATTTTATTTCGCGTCCCCCCCCCCTCCAGCAAAAGTGTGCCGGATGACGCCGTGTCGTTGGGAAATTTAAGGAGCATAAAATATGGAAAAACGCTGTAGACCATTTCTCCAAGTGAGAGACGAATAAGAGCAAATTATTCAAACAAATTTTCACTTTATGCTTTTTGTCGTCCCTCTTTTTATATTGTATACCTACGGGGGTGTCAGGAGTCTCCAACCTGTTTGGTATCGAACGATATTTTATTCATTATATAAATAGCGATATAATTCTTTGTAATTTTATATTATACAGGTAGATTTCGGTCGATCTTAACATAGGCTCATGGGAATTGAGTCGTGATAATGTATAAAGCTTGTAAATTCAGATATAATATAATAGATTTCCCTATGAATTTGAAGAGGAAGCATTCATTAACAGTTCATATTTTTATTTCCCTTTCGTAAGTCGTTTTCAACTTAACCATGAGGCGTGACCTTGTCTTATCATTGCGATTCGTATTGCATACAGCTCTTTGCAAGATAATATATGTATAATAATATTTGCAGAATATGTGCCCGAAGATGCCGAAAGGCGAAACCCGCGTCGCAAAAAACGACTCAAATGGAATAGTACAAAACTTAAATCCATTAGAATTATTAATGCCCTCGGTCGATAGTATTAATAAATTTAGTATTTCTTCGCGATTGTGAAAGATAGGACAGTGTCATGGTTTAATGATTTGTCCTCAACAAAATAATATAAACAGCGTGTTTAAATTGAAGAATGACACCGGAAGATGGTAAATCACTGCTAGTTTTGAACCTGGATAGTAGACGGTAGACCGTGAGGTTCTTATGGCCCAACCAACGACCCGCATTGGGTCCCACCTCTCATCAGAATTCATACCCTTCCAACATTACCCGCTCAAAATGAACGATGATAAAGCAATCTTCAAGTGTCATTGTATCAAAAAGTAGACGGAATCGATGTTTTTTTTAATCTTTCTATCTACCTATCTGGAACACTTTTATAATTGTATGGGAAAACATGTTTAATTGTATGTTGTCACCGCATTTAATCTGTGCCGAATTTTAAGTCCCCGAAATTGGCTCCGTCGTCCACCAGTTGTGCACCCGTTATCAATAAGCATATTATACAATGAGCAGTCATGAGATAACTTGTCCCGATATATCATAATAGAATATAACGAATTAATATTTATATATATGTATATCATTTTTCGGGCCTGTCAAATGCTTAAAGCATTTCATATTATTATTTAATCTAGCAGCGAGATGACAGCGGATAAGTGAAGTGGACGTATGAGCTTGTTTAAGACGTGTGGGTCTGTATAAACATAAATAAATTGATTTTCTTTCTTCGTAGTCAGAATTATTATTATATATTTTTGTTCCACCTAAAGATTGTTGGAGCCTTTGCCAAATTGATTTTCTGTCCCAACAGTATGCTGTTACATTATCAGGTGTAAGCTTTGATTGGCTGCTTCCTTGTACAACTGTAAAATTATTGACATAAATTTGTCGGCTGTAATATGTAGATTGTAGATTGATCTCAAAAACTAGAGACTGGTAAATTTTTTTGGCAATCAAACGAAAGTATTAGACGCCGATCGTCTAAATCGAGCCTAAACAAATGAAACTGTTTTTTTTATTATTATTATTTAATATTGAAGTTTTTCCACGTGAAAGTGACCCAAAAAACAATCCGCGGTCGACTAATTTTCATATAAGCTGAGAAGAGATACAGGGGCAGTTCGTTAAGCTTGTTTAGAAAAATGACACATAAATTAAAATGGAACCGATGTAGTCTTAAGAAGGTCTGTTTTTCTCAATGTCATTGGTTTTTCCCTATAATTATGTTATCTTTATACTTTTTTTTTATATAAATGGGGAATATTACCACGATCTGGGAACACTGCACTGTTGTTTGGTGTTCGAATTTAAGATCTCTAGAGGGGTCGCACGCTAATATATATCTCTTAATAATAAATAGACACACTGAAATTAATATTGATATTTTTGCATAATATTGGTGTATTGTTTACTCTATAGTATACTTACTCACAAAAACGCAGGAAGCTATGTATAGCACAATCCCCTGTAATAATAGTCAGGAATCGTATAATTTAATTGGCCGGTCGTTTGAAATATAAATATTTGAATACTTAATTTCTTTTCGAAATGGTATACGATTTCTCGAGAATGAGCTTTCGCGCTTTAAGTTTGTAATGCTCCAGTCTTGACAGCAGTGACGTCCCTAGATAAAATGCCGCCCCTAGGCAGCGACAAAAAGCTGCCTCATTTTTTTTATACATAATTTTGATCATCCTTTCACGAGTCCAATATCTAAGTCCTAAGAAGTGTGTTGTATGGATACATTACTGACAAAATATCAGACTAATTATTCGTAAATCTGCACGTGTCGTTTCTGGTCACCAAGGACGTCAAAGGGCAACGGAAGTTAACTAGAAAACGCGAACCCGACAAAACCAATAAGCTGATTTTTTTTAAATTTAAAGATATTATTTTCGTTATTACTAGGTATCTATTTCTATATATTCCAAATGATTCTCCTCGATTTGCCGCCCTTCGAGTAACTGCCGCCCCCAAGCGACGCTCAATCTGCCTACCCCCACGGGACGTCACTGCTTGACAGCGATGCAGTGTTTTTTTTTTTTTTTAAACGTTTACTGTATATTGAATCATCTCTACGTCTATTTCCATAATGTATTATCCATTCACAAGTGGGTACTTTTAAGTAATAAACATTTAAATGCCTACAGTTTGATAGTGTTAGCTCAACCACACAGGGTTCAGATACAGAATTGAATAACGTAGAACACTTTCTGTTTGAACTGTTATTCGAGTACATTGGGCATCGGCCGTTCGATATATTTATGGATGTTAAAGTTCCTACTGAAGGCAGGCCAGTAAAAGTTATTCCTTATGGCTTGTAAAGTCGCGTTCATGACCGTCGTAAACGAGACGAAAGTAGTCCCAAATACCGAACATATTCCGATCCACTTCTGAATATATATTATTTTACTTTTAAGCCACTACATTGGAATTATAAGGATTACGAGGTTATTCCATATATGTATCTACTTCCCAGTTGAATGCTTTACTATAATCTTCCGTTTAATGATGTTAATTATTAATATTTATAGCAAGTTTCGAATGAATTATAGTATTATGTGTTATTAATTATTATTATCGGAGAACTAACTATCTCACATGGTGTTAATTTATTATGTATTGTATCACACTAGGACGAATTCTACTTTACGGTGAACGGTTGAAAACTCGTCACGGTTTATTTTCGATAAGAGAACCAAACAGATCTATTTTGATACTGATAATTAACAAATTCGACAAATGACGTAGGTATACGGTTATGTAATTAATTGATCTGAACGTATTGATAAGGGATCGAGATTACAACATGCACCTTGCCTCTAAAACGAGCTTTGGGAAATTACATTTTGAATCGGATGATTGATATCGTTGACCCAGTATTGCACGGTAACAAGTCAAAAATTTGACAATTCGCTATATTGGTATCAAAATACTCGTAAAAATGAGCTCTTGTCGGTTTCGTAGAGAAACAATTCGAAAAAAATAATTTAGATACCCTGAGAGCCAAAAAAACCATATAAAATTTTACAAACTTTCAAACAAAACCAGTTTTGTACAGATCCATTTCGAATAGTTTCCATTTATAACGGGCGATTGACCATACGTTTCAATTTAGAATAGCTAAATTCCGTCATGTATCCTTTTCAAACTCGTCAAATGTTGTGTATTGTAAAATATTAAAAATATTAAAACATGATTATCTCAAAACTTAGTTTTTTGAGTTGTTACTGTTTAATACTGGGTCATCGATGTGATGGTAGATGGATGTATGGTCCTCTAATTGTCCATCAGGCAGAAAAATGGTCAAAAGTAGTCGTGTCGGCCGCTTTTGTCACGTCCTTTTCTCTGGAGCATGCACGCTAAATTGCGAATAAAAACCAACCTGGCTCTGCTTTGATCAATTCATATAGATTACAATAATACACTAGTTGACACGTCTGGATCTCACTTTGACATTTACTTAGAAATTCAATATTAGTATTATTGTCAAGTGGGTCCAATTACATAATTTTTGCTTGTCCCTTGTGTTTAATTTTATAATGGTAATGGCTTTTGCCATGTATCTGCACACGTATTCACGAAACCGATAAAGAATAACATGTGCGAAAGTAAATTAAGAGCGTACTTCAGTGAAACGGCAAATAATTTTCGGTAGGTGCGACCAAATTTCTCACTAGTCGCCAATCGGCGATGGATAGTCGAGGTGTCAGCACGTCGATTTGTTTCGACAGTGCGTCAGATGAAAATATTCTTAAATCGTGTACAAAGATGACTAAAAAACTTTACGTATGTACTTATTACCTATGTATAAAACATGTCAATGAATATACTAATATTATTAGTAATATAACAATAAACATAACATTAAATTGTCGTATGTTGGATTTTTATGACAAATTATATTTCGGTTAGCACGCGTCATTTGCACAATCCGCGCATCGCCTAACCACGATCATTTTAGATTTAGATTAATTTAGACCATGCCTCAACTGAAGTATAGCCTTAATACGGTATCCAAGTTAGTAGACAATATTGTATAGGTATTATTTTTAATATTCCATGTGAGGGAGAGACTCGTCTCGTTCTATGAGTTTTATACTTGGGAGCGTGGACAAGTCGCTTATTTTTGTTTTGTTTTGGTGTTACAACCAAAATAGCTATTGACTAAATAAAAACAACCTGTAGAATCTAATATAATTTATTTCATCAATTTGATACTAAGAGTACGTACTCTTTGTTCCTAATTTGTAACTAAATACTTCATAGTAAACTTTCACTTGGTCATTCGCATGTGACTGTCGGAATAGGCTGAATTTTCTATGACGCGCCACGTTGACCTTTCTGCAAATTATGTGATCCTCAATGATATCTCTTAACCTGTTAGTAGGCGCGGCATTTTGTAGACCCTGTCAAAGTTTATGTACATGTAACGTAATGCGCCGCATCGTGGCCTTAATCGAGTCAGCTCGTTCAGTGTTATGTCTCCGGGAACATCGCCTTAATAGCGTCGCAGCGTGCGTCGTTTCGCTTTCTCACGCATTCAATGAGCTCCCGTACCTGCCGGATAGGGAGCCCAAGTTATCCGAGAAACGTTTTTACCGGTTAATGAAACGGTACTGTGTAACCGGGACTCTTGAAATTTTAGGTAAAGGAAATGTATTATAGTACTTATCCACATAATTTTGTAACATACGGTTCAGTTATTTCTTTTTAACCAGACTATCTCTTTCTCCGGAGAGTAGTAAAGTATAGGTTAATTATTAAAAAAAGATCAATTGCCATTCAAGAGCAATTTTCACGAACTATTACGAGGTTTGTAGCCTCGTATCTCGTGCGTTTTCTTACCAAATATTTTCCATACCTTTAACAGTAAGTGCTTATATTGAAATTAATAATATAATATCTATTGTGAAACCTCACTAAGTGAGTATTATTTAATATTAACATGTAGTACAAACGATTTTTAAAGATTTCTATTGGAGATAATCATTGTTTGGTTATGCATACTCCAAAAATCTTCTTATCCACATGTCTTGACTGATATTTGACGACGAAAAAAAATACAAGAATTTCACCAATCTCCGGTATTACAGAAACCGGTTATGCAAGCCCTGCATTTCTTCTTGCCTATCTACATACTACTTACTCTCTCTCGATTCTCGAGTCGATCGAAAGAAAACAGCTTTAAGCACGAATCAATTATTCCTAATGGCTTACAATTCGTTTGACGTTGACAACATATCTTTGACGGAGACGTGCGTCTTTAAAAGGTCTATATATTTGGCCAAATTGCTTCACTTGGTCCCTACTTTGTACCTACACTTGTCCCGAATTTATCGCGGCCAATAATCATAATGTATTTAGGTACGTGGTCAAACTTGGTCGCAGTAGTGTGTCGGAATATTTTTTTACGTAAAAGTTCAGCTCTGTTCATAAAAATATCTATAATTCTATAATGTTATTATGCATTTTTATCGTGCAATAATGTAATCCTTCAAATTTTACTCACAAAATATTATATCACTGTTTCGACCACTTCATCGTTAGTATTGAGCGTTGAAGCTTGAGTCTCTTCCGCACACTGATAATACTAAATCTTTGTACCTACTTATGATGTGCTGTTACGTTCATTTTTAATTTTTTACAGGTTTATTTTATTTGTCTTGGTTGTCGATAATTCTTGATATTTTACCACGTTTTTCTTAGCTCGTATTCTTGTTTGTCGGGTGGTTGTTTATCCAGTACAAATCTTGCAATCGATTTTTAACTGACGACCCGACTAGCTAGACATTTGAAACTTTTAGAATATATCAGAACACGATGTCAATGCATTCTTTTAATACTTTTAGCCATCTTATGTAAAATTTAATTCATTTGCAGTTAATTCTTTTTTGTATGAAAAGTTATTTCGGAAGAAATCCGTAATCCAATCCACTATTATTGCTTGCTCGGGGTTGATACGTGCGTTACTATGTGGGTATATCACATTCTTAATTCACATAATTAATGACCAGGACCGGTTTCAACCGCTTATAACACTAATAATATTATCGACCAGTGTAATATTTTGTATCAGTAAGTTGACAGTGTCCTTCCAAATGGATATAAATCCGTCCCAATCGTCGTTAGATTTCGTTGATTTTTTATTGTTATTTAAATAGAGGAAATAATACAACCTTAATTCAATGCGTTTAGCAATAGCTTCTCATCCGGGGGTCCCGAGATCGATTCCAGGAGACGTCACAATACATTTACAACGTGAATTTATCGAATCCTATTGTTAATCTGTGATTATTTCACTGTTCAAATTATACATGCCGTAGTAAATTAATGAATCTATATTCGTTCATGTAAATATTTCATTGATACACGTCCAGTCTCGTATTTTATTTTACATTTATAGAGTTAATGTTTTTTTCTTCTGGTCTGATTAGTCGATTTTTCGCAATGGAGAAAGTTCACCCAACTCTGTCAAAATATTATAAGGTCTACAATAGCTTTTGCGTCTATTCATTGTAAACGTTTTTTTTTTATTATGTATTGATACAAATAAATTTTACTGCTGTATAATAGCATCAAACACGATTTATTACCTATCCGTTTAATGAACCGTGCTGAATCGACTTATTATCGCGATTCGTGTCTATTGAATAATTACGACTCTGTATATTACAGGTTGTAAGGGCGAAAATCGCTGTGGTCACCATGAATGAACAGACAGTGTCACAAGCAATATAATTGTCGTTGTACTTGTCCTCTGTCTGTTGCTTGTAACTACCGATAGTTGTGCGTATATATAGAGCAGGCAAATCCAACTTCAAGTAGGCTGTGATCTACTACACCGACTTGTTATAATAAGTAGAGTTGAGGACACTAATATCTTGTTACTAGTTAATCAAAAATTTCACTATCATAAAGAAATACTTACTCAATTTTTCATTCGCTGTGAAAATGTGTTGGTCTTCTTTTCGGCACTCGTCAAACTATTCTCATATTGTCTAAAGAGCCTACTGCGTGACGATAATATGAACTACGTGCCATTTTAAAGGGACGTGATTGACCTCTTCAATCTTGCGACAGGCCGTGAGTGATTTAGTATAAATCAAGTGATTAATGAAGTCACGACTCTCACGTAAGATGGTGATGCAAATAGGTATAGTTAACGCTTCCCCTTGAAATCATATTCTATCACAACTCAATTCCTACGAGCCTCATGGTGCGATCCTAGGGGCGGCATGGTATATGAAAGTATGGTTAAGCCGGCAAGTATGGCGAAAAAGTATGGTGAACCAGGTTGGTAATTAATTTGCGGCAAAATTTCCACGTTATCATTATATTATATGGGTACGTTATAATGACAAAAATAAATCCTCCGTGATGCCCTGCATTTTTTTTTATCGCGTCGTCATTTCTCGTGAGTTATCGGCTGTTGTCGGCATGCTTCATTCAGTTCTATTAGGAAGCCAAATCGTTGCCTATCTGAACTTTTAATACATCTATGGTGCGATCGACCAAAATGCATGGATCGACGCGTTGGACGTACCTGATATAGAGTAAGTGCATAGGTATTTAAGCATTTCTTCCGTGTACTGTCTTGTGGATGTATTGTACTGATCGATGCGATCCGATTGCATCAAAACGAAATACGACCGATTTTACACGTGGCTTTGATGATATAAATTTATTTATTTCGTTGATATATTGTAAGATTAATTATTATAATTTTATTTTGAGGGTTATTGTTATTGTGGCCGATTTCGTTTGCTTATAATGGGACAAGACTTTTAAAAAATTACTGACAAAAGAAACTTGGAAAATACCTGCACATTAAAGTTATTATATTGTAATAATATGTTATATTGTAGATGCATTGTAATATGTGGATCTTAATCTGACGACTTAATTATGTTGTTTTGACGTTTTTTTAGGTAGGTACAGTGTTGCCAACTGTCTTTCACAAAAGTATACCAGATAGGGTAAGGAAAAAGCGAGATGGCCGAGAAAAATGCCATATTTTCTCAAAATTCTAAAATGTCTAGAAACAATTTAAAAAAAAAAATGACATAATCAATCACATTATTTTTAGACTAGAACAATAATCGGAAGACGAATTTATTGTTTTCATCAAATTAAAAATGAATGTGGGTAAGAAATTTAGTCATGTTCCAGATATATAGTTTACAAGCTAGATGTCTACTCATAAATCTGCTCATAGATCTGGCAAGAAAAACGCTAAGTTGACATAAGTGGGTTCGTACTAGATGCAATAAGTTTGCTCAATCGCTAAGTGTCAGTAATTCTCCAGCATCCCAATCAACGTGGAATTATTTGACAAAAATATATATTATTGCTGTATTCCAACAATTATTAGAAATGCAACTCAGTTATTTGACAAGTCTCGAAGACAGTGATCGTCGCGTCTTCCCGTGTAATACGGCTAACATGCCTTCCAGTAAGATGTACCTTATAACTGGTTGCTGAGGTAACTGCACCGTCAAACCTGTATAAGTACTTACTTGACTGGGCGGCATTGATTTGAGATTTATTGTTGACTGATTTCTTATTTTTAATTAATAACCTATCACGTCAAAAATGTCATATTATTTGTAAAATAACAAAGCAGCACGTTGGAGGTATACATATTCAGACTTATCTTCGTAATACCTTACATACAATTTGTTTAGTTATTAGTGTAGTATACATTATTAAATGCTTCTAGTTTTAAACGTAAATAACCTGTAATTATTTGAGTTCTGCAATCTCTCGTCTTATTTGGCGAACACACCCTTATATTGCTTTCCATATATTTTACATTCATGTTACTAGTTTAAGACATACGTGGCGTGAAACATATAGGTCGGGAGTGTAGCCTTCCCTGCGGGGTTACCTTACATCTCAAGGGCTCGATGTATTTATACAGGGGTTGAAAATGAATTACCTTGTGTTTCTACATGTTGGAATTACACTTGACAAACACGTTGTTGCGAAACGGCGAACTGAACTATCCGATCTGGTCAATGACAATGGATCAATGACTATTTTAGATTAACTACTATGTAGGTATCATTTAAATATTTTAAATACTAATAATTATGCTTGCATTTCAACCCATGTGATATTGTATATTATTTTACCTCAATAAATATCTACTTAAATTTATTCGTAGATAAAAAAAAATCAAGTATCTTGTAGTCAGTAAAGTATTTCACAGGTAGCTATTTGCTTTTTTGCTGTGTATTTTTTGCACACTCTTGACCTTGGGTGTGGGTAGATTGGTTGACCTCATGTAGTAATAATGTTGTTAAAACATAAGTGACATGCGTTTGTTTTTTTGTACTTCGATAAACTAAGTTGCTATCACTTCTACCAACATAATCACGCTTAGAGTTGGGTTTCGGGAATTTCCCGGCGGGAATTCACGAGAGATTTTCGAGATTTTCCATCCCGAATCTCGAGAATTGAAATTTTAATCCCGGATCTCGAGAATCTTTTCTAGGGATTCGGGATTTTTTTTATTGTCAAGTATTAATTTATTGAAAAAAAAACGATTTTCTATATGAAAAAAGTGGACAGAAAACACAAAACGTTCAAAGACTGATCGTGGCATTCAACACAATTAAGCCAACGTCGACTCAAAATGAGCGCGATTTTTGCAACATCATGGAATTTTATGTCTCAAAAGCGTACGCGATTGGCAGTCTGTGTTTTTTGAAATCCAATTTTAATAAGTAATGTTTTGAATTATTTTTGTTTTCCCACTTCTATTTTGTTTGTCTTCTTACATAAATAAAAAAAAATATATTTTTTGAATTTGTCTGTTTTTACACTGATTTTAGGATTTTTACAGGTTTTTTTTTTTAATTTTTCGATATCTCGAGAATTCTTTTCTGGAAATCACGAATCTCGAGAATTCGAAATTTCATCATTTCGGGAAATCCCGAATCTCGAGATTGACATAATATGCATATGCACTTAATCTAAATGGTGCTTAATTCCTTATTGACTCTTACTGGACATGCAGTGAATATTCTTCTTTGGCAGTTCGCGGTTGTTCACATTATTGATAAGGTGTGCATATTTTTATTGTATATTACGTGTCATTGAAACGAGAATTATTTTGTTTATATTCTATGTCTTCAGCAGCATCTCGATTTACTGCTTTAGGATCTCCCAGCGTCAGGATCTGCCCAAATTGTAGTCTTAGCATAGGTTCTTGTGAAGGCCTGAACAAAAACGAACCATAAGTGCGAGTGAGTAAGCGATCGACACGCTTCTATCTACGCACTGTTCGTTAGACTCGTTAGAGGAAGATAGAATTTCTACGGCTGAATTAAATATTTTTTCAAAACGTCGCCGGTAAAAATGGATAAGACTTGATTACATTCATTTAAAAACTGCGAGCACGTGTTCCTTAAATTTATTGTTTTAGTGTTAAATATAAAGTTAATGGTAATTATTTTTAGTTATTTTAGTAGAACATATTGGTAACTATGTTGTGTTTTCGTCGCCGTACTGAGAAGCAACACGATAGTATAACGTTTCATAGTTAAGTTGATAATAATAAAATCGAGATTCTACTGTGCGTTATACCGCTTAATTTTTCCGAAAAACGGGCGCTCTCTGTAGGTATACCATTACTCTGAGGTTCTTGTGAATTATTCGTTCAATAAAAGAATAGTTTAGAGTTTTATTATTTTCAGAATCCATTCTCTATTTCAGTCATTCGTTTTTGTCATTGACTTTTATACACATTTATTATTTTATTAAATTATATTTTATGATCATTACAATTGACAATGCACATTTTAGTAATTTTACTGTGACTAAAGAATACTCACTCGCCGACTTTCGTTTTGTATGCGATTCCATAGATGGGCCAAATATCGATCCGCGCCGCCAACATTATTGTCGTTAAAGTCTGCCGTAAGTGCGAATAAATAGTCTCGGTCTGACGTGCTCCCTAATAAAGTGCACTTAAAAGATATTATAATCGTAAAGTGTGTTAGGTTAACCTGAAAGGTTTATTGCGTCATTGATAACCCCCCCCCCCCCCTCTCACTAGACGCGGGGCGCCATATGCAAAATAAAAGTGTTATGTGGCCAAGTTTTATGGAGATAACAGACAGTGTAACTGGGGGAGTATTTTTTTTTATTGCATTACCATTTTTTTGTATCAAGGGAATAGTCATTAGTATATTTAAAATGTATTTTATCACTTAGTATTGACCACGTATAAAAAATGTTTTACGACTATGTTTTCCTCATATCATGAGCTTTTTATCACGTATAAACGAAATTACTATTGTCGAGTGACAAGAGGTCCATCACTCTGCGCCGTGTAGGAGGATATTTGATAGAGATGTATAGTCGCTCGAGTACGGAAGAAAACTGCATTTATTAGTGTCGCTAATTGGCTACCATAAAATTTAAATTATTTTAATAAATCTTAGTTGGGCATCAAATTATACGTTTTTTTTGGAAGTTTCCTGCTTTCATACAAAAAATGCAAGTTTCCTCATAAAAACGTTCCACAGAAAAGTTTTAGCCAACGGTACTTAAATCGTGGTTGCACAGTATTTTGTTTAAATTCGTGAATGCATTTCTTGCCTGTTGAATCCGACATATTATTATTATTATGTATTGGCTTTCATTTATCATGCAACTATGGGTGGTAAGTTTATAGACACAAATACGTATCAAAATAAAATGATAATATATTGTTTTAAGAATTCTTGCCATTGGTGAAGTATTTTCTAATAATATTTTTTTTTCATAAGGCATAAAGCATAGGCATATAAAGCCCACCAAAAAAGCATTCGGTGCGCTCACTACTGAGTAGGCCCCCTCCCACCCGCGCATTACCTTTCACCCATGTAATAAGGGGCTCAAGGAGCACAAAATAATTATTATTATCAGCGTCTCTCATAACAAAGCAATAAAAATATTATTAAATTTCTCGGGGCTTGTAATTAATATCGGACACGCAATAACGAAACAAAGAGTTCACTGTTCTTAAATAATGGCTTCTCGCCCGTCTTATCGACGACGCTTCGAAGAGCGTGATTTTGCTTGCCGTGTTCAATGAATGGACTACGTTGTATTTTTGTTAATTCGTATCGCCGAGAAGCCAAAAAACGATGACTTATGGGGCAGGCGGGCACAATGCGTCGTCAAGTCCAGTGTGCGCTGGCGTATTTGATTACGTTGTATTTTCGATGATTCATATAGAAAATGTGCGAGCTTGCTTTGTGGACTTTATGCCTTAATATAATATATCATTGTCATCAGCTGGGGTCGATCCACTGCTGGATAAAAGCCTCCCATATCTGCTATCACACTTCTCGGTTCCTATTTCTTCGATACCACGTACCTACGTCCACACTATGAGTTTACCTATTATACAGCTGGATTTAGGGCGTGCCCTTGGGTATCACTGTATGGCGTAATTTGTCCAGCGGTCGTCCTCTCGCCGAGCGACAATCCAGCCCATTGCCATTTCATCTACTTAATGACCTCTATTAATCTTTTTGGATTACTTTCACATTAAAGATCCACGTTTCACACGCATATGTGAGCACCGGTAGCAGACATGGTATGGGGACATTTTCGATGATACTATTTAAGTTCACAAACACACTCCTTGCCACTTTGGTTCTGCTGGCGATCCCATCTTACATGCCTCGTGCCTCTCCGTCAATTGACATTTGTTATCCAAGATATAGGCAGTTGCTTAAAAACTAACTAAAAGCCAACATGTATTTATATGTATATGGATATAAATGTTATGCTATGCAGTGCACGTCATAACATGTTTGTGTAGGTAGATTAAATACAAATTATTGTATAATATTCACTTAGGTAGGTATTTAATTTTATTTCATAACACCGATTACATACTTTTCACTTTTTCATGTTTCATAATAATTTTATGCTTTTGTTGTGATTGTCTAGGAAATATTAATTACGATTCAAACATTACGTGCCGCGTATTCTTTGGAGCGTTCCAAGAGAAACGATCATTATATCATTATACTACTTACTGGTATGAAGTAGAACTTCCGAGGCCGGTAGAACGAAGCTTTCAATGGTTTCTTGACAGACGACACGAGCTTTTTGTCACAGCGTCAGTTTTAGTTAATCTGAGATGCATAATCTAATTAAGTTGAGATTTTAGATTTTTAACATCTTATTACTATTTTTGTTATTGTTGTACTACCATAAACCATCGGAGGTTGACCATTATCAGGGCAGTCTGCATCTTATCGTCTCGTAACTGGAACAGTTCGGTGGTGGTTCTTTATCCCACGGAATGCGTTGTCTTCCTGGGCGGAGTATTACAGGATGCAAACGACATCCTTTGGGAATGTCCGTAAATGTGCTCGGAAGGGGAAGAGATTCTTCGGTACAACTAGCTGTCGAGACTCACATCGCCACAAAGGTCAATTTTACTGCGTTTAAAATTTTTGCGGTGTCTTATTGCGGACGTGAAAATCTCTTCACACAGTCTGGTATATCCATCCGAATTATTTTAGCTTTGTTTTGTTGTACAGTATATTTTTGTTTGTTCACTATGTTCCTCTTTTCTCGTGGAGACGTGGGCCTCGTGATACGCTCGATTAAGACTGAGAGTGTTGCGGGTCGGATTGGTACAGGGGTCTATGTTTGTGAGTAGTCTTCGTGTGCTACGTATACTGTTGATCTTTCCTTGCATGATGAACCGGGGAATGCATCTTCTTAGTCCACCGAGGCACTGTCGATTCCTCAAAGTCTCCGTCCTTTTCCAATCCTGTGTGGTCAGGTGTAGATTGATGTGGCTAATGAAACGTCTCATTTTAATAAGGGCACACCTCGCCTCCGCCTCGCTTTTTAATCCTGTTTTTATATCTACAGATTCGTTGATTAATTTAGTTTTGATTTTAAATATATTTCTTTTACGATTGATTTGGTTATCACGTAGGTCGTAGACAGTTGTCCGCAGGATGACAGGATTATCGCTTCTGAAGCTTTGGGTTCCAGGTTTGAATCACATTCGCATATTGTGGTTTTTTCAACATTGAACTAATCTGAGTGAGAATTTATGAATATTTCTTTTAAACAATCTGTTAACATACCTTTTTATCAGACTGGACATCACTGTGGCCCACATCAGATTTTATAGCCGGTGATGATGTACAAGCGTGCATACTGCGTACCTATCTAATTTCCCAGCAATATAACTAGCTACTTAGATACTTTGTTTTCACTCTGATGAAGCTTATAAAACTTCTGCTTTCCAAGTTTTCAAAATAAATTATTTTACGATATCAGGTTTCACTCTATTCCTTTTTAAATGTGATATACTAATCGAATTATAAACAATAATAATTGTAGTGTGAGTATATAGTGTTAAAATTCAATGTATTTAATGTTTTTTGTAATTATTAATTAATTCTTTAGATGTGTTATTTGATGCAAAACGAATTTTCATTCAATTTGACAATTCGTTTTTTACTATTCCGTAAAAATTGGTTTTAGCTTTAGGCGCATATTTTGGCACTATTTATAATATGGATGCTTAAAAACGATAACTGGATTACTCAAACTGATATATTCTGTGAAATAGTGCAACACTGTCGGTCATTTTTTTTAGTAATTATTCTTATCACACTGTTCGTTTCTCAAATTAGATAGATACTTTGAAAATGGGGGAATGGGACAACTGGGCGCCAGGACAATTAGGACAATGAAATAAATAGACGGTCGTCACGATTTTGTACAGGAAGTATACGAAGAATTTTAAACAGTTTCTATCTACTACTTAGTAGTTTTAATTCATGTTTCCCTTAACTTTTCTATTGCGGATTGAGAATTATCATGTCTCTCTTCTCATTGGAACTAATAAATTAAATCATTATTTACTTGTGCATATTTAAATTCTCACGAAATATGAAATTATAAGTGATTTTAGTAGAAGTAAAATAATATTAAATATTTATTTTTTACAGTAATTATTATGCGCCGAATCGTCCTAGACGCGAAAATGATTACTAAAGCGTCAATTACATTTAGCTTCTTTACGAACTGTTTGTTGGCGAATTTATAATCTGCCTGTAAAGTCGCATAGTGTAATCATCGAACAAGCTAACATGTTCGATGATTACACTGGGCGACTTTACAGGCAGATTATAAATTTGCCAACAAACAGCTCGTAAAGAAGCTCAATGTAATTGAAGCTTAAGACAAGAGTTTAGCTGAGAATTAAATGCATTCAATTAATGTATATTAGACATTAAACTTTACGTTTTCCAGACACTTTTTATTAGTGGCACAGGTTTCTATACCTACATACTTTGCTTTCTTATACTTTTATACAAAACAGTTGAAAACTACACTTTACTATTTTGATTATTTATATGTCACGTATAATCCTCAAGTTTTTCAATTGTCGTTTTATTTATTGTATTAGTATTGAAAATATGTAGAAGATTTTCCTTTGCATTGAACTGCTTATCCAGTTGGACTTTAGAGAGAGACTACTCCGTCTGGTGGATGGTCCGAATGGCAAGTTCGCGCGCGGAAACCTCTTCCGCCGCCGCCGTGGCCCGTGATGATGCAGAGCTTTCGCGCGGGTGCCAGGGCGGCTCTCGTATCGACTGCTCCGCCGCCCGCTGCCCCGCCGCCCTTCCCTCCCCGCGCCAATCATCCTTTGCCGCCGTTCAGTATGCCCGCGACTCACGCTTCCGCCGGTCGCGCGACACCTATTATCACGATATCGTCCCTACCGACGACTCTGCTGCATCCGTGTTTTGTGTGTACGCCGGGAATCGAACCCGATTTTCACCGCTCGCGATAACATACGTACTATCTACAAAGTAAACTTTTCTTCTAAGATTCACAATACAGGAGTTTTCCTTTAAAACGGATTTTTTTTATTATTATTAATTTTGGTGTTTTAATAAACATTGCTTTAATTTTCCAAAAAATAATTCTTTTCACAATTTTTCATGTACAGTACAGTATTACTTAGATTGTATTTAATCTGGGGGAAATGTATCTTCTCGTCAATCAATCAACCACGTCGAGTATGTTAAACAATGCATTGGGTCTATTCTATACTTATTGACCGCTAATGTGATAAAGTGATAAATATTATCAAACTTAGAGTAGGTTTGTAGTATTTGTAAGTATTAGCACTCATTGTAACAATTACAATAAGTTGGTTGTAATTGTTGCAATACGTGCTATATTTTAACAGCACCTCTCTTGCTGCTGTTAAAATATAGCACTTATTGCAACAATTACATCCAACTTATTGGAATTGTTACAATAAGTCAGTGGCGAAGGGTGGAGGTAGGCTGTTAAATCCGCCATAAATGGTGCACATTAAATTTTGTCAGTCATACGTATTTGTTTTCATTGAAATAATACTACAATTTACAGATGATGCTGCTTTTTCAAAATTCAATTAAACCTTGCAAAATCCAAGCCATAATAGATAATAGTCAAAAAATACTTGTCTATCTATAAAATATCTAAAATTATGCAATTAAATCATACATAACTTTGGATATTTTATGGATAGAATAATATTTTTATCTATTATAGTTTGGTTAGGCAGGGTTTAATGAATTTAAAAAAAATAACTAACAATATTATGTGTATTATGTATTCTTAATCCAACGAAAACAAATAATTATGAATGAAAACGTGTGCACAATTTTGTCGTATCGCCCAAGATATACCAAAACTATTATGGTATGGTTTAGGTAGGGTTTAATTGATTTTTAAAAACTAAACAACATCATCTATAAATTGTAGTCTTAGTTCAATAAAAACAAATATGTATGACTGACAAAGTTTAATGTGCACTATTTATAGGAGATCTTAACAGCCTACCTCCACCCTTCGCCACTGCAATAAGTGGTACCTACCCTAAGTTTCATAATATTTATCACTTTATCACCTTAGCGGTCGATAAGTATAGAATAGACCCACGTGAATCTTCAATAACAATACGGCTATATCCATCATATATTTTGACTAACATTGGGCGTCGTTCTGGACTTTTTCTCGTTTAAGCAGAATTTGGGAATTGCTACAGCAACACACATACACACTCTATACAGTGTCTTCAAAGTGTGTCCAAATTATTTCATATTCTCTACCATCAATTCAGACTTATGGTAAAGTCCTAATTTATTTCCGATTTGACAGTCAAATGGTTTTTAAAAAAATCGAACTTTCAATCGTCTATCTGACTTCTATACGATATTGAATTGTTTTGATTTAAATTTCTATCTCGATTGAATGGTATCCAAAGTGCCCTCGTCTGCATGTCTTTAGTTGACTGTTTAAACAATGATTCATAATCAAATACATCTACTGTGTATTTATTGGAGTCTTTCGATCAAGTTGGCATGATTTTCCGCGGTCTGTCGGTCCGTCGAAGCCTCCTCTACGGCAATCGAGCCTGACATTACCGTTAACTTCCACGGCTCGACTCTCGGCCGATGAGCTCGACGAGAGGTAAGAGGTTTACAGTTACGGTCGGCATTCCCTACCGCTAGCACGTACGGAGAAGAAAGAGCGGCCGCCTCAATACATAATCTCCTTTCAAACTCCTCAGTTAAGATCGGAAGTCGCGTCTGTGTGGTGCTAATCCAAATAAATACAAAGGAAACTCTCGAGAGCAGTGATTTGTGATTTTTTTCTCCCAAATCGGAACATATCACGTCATAAGTGCTGTAATATAAATTATATCGTAATAAATGCATATCATACTTTATCAATTATTAATACTAATCTAATAATTATAATAAAATAATCATACCAAAAAAAAAACCTACAAATATTAATTTATTATTAACCATTAACATAATTTATTTATTTATTATATTATAATATTAGTCTGTGATAGAAATTAATACAACGGAAGATGAATATTTTAGTGTTATGCAGTTGTAAATCCGTGGACATTTTCATGTGGTAATATTAATTATTATTGCATACGTTTTGGCGTATAATACCGTTTGCTGGATTCGGTCTCCTGTCGCGCTTACACAAGTGTTTGGTTGTTTGCCTGTTTAATCTAAAGCAGAGAATTGTGTGAAAATACAATTGCGTCGGCGATTAGTGAACGCTCTGTTCTGTCGGCTCGATCGAACTATTTCAGTCTATACTGTTGCAGTTGATATAGTTGCAACCAAATTTCGCTGGTTTACACCGCGTAAAATTATTCTACGTTTTGCACACTCTAGCTTTACCGTATGTCTAGCTAGAGAGAACTTTGACGTTGGTTTGTGTACATTCTTGGACTTACACTGTTTATTTGACATCGCAAAGTTGTCCAGTTTTACGCTGCACTGATCCTTGAACTTTACTACTCTTAACAAACAGAATATAACTTAGTGTATAAAACTAGTAAAATTCAAGTGGTGTGCCGGAAAGATTCAGGCACATAGTAACTTGATAAGTGTTTGTTTTCGATTACGTCCCACCGTCCAAAGTTTAATGAAGTGAGTTATTTATTAAACCTGCATAACGAAGTGTTTGTGGATAAAGTATCTCATTTGTGAATAAGCAAATATCTCCGTGTTGGAGGAGTCCAGTGTGGTATTCAG
Source organism: Rhyacophila brunnea (assembly GCF_057557595.1). Taxonomy (NCBI): domain Eukaryota; kingdom Metazoa; phylum Arthropoda; class Insecta; order Trichoptera; family Rhyacophilidae; genus Rhyacophila; species Rhyacophila brunnea. The sequence continues at coordinate 6,393,287 of NW_028232904.1, read as the reverse complement.
CCAGCGCTCGCGTACGGGCGATGGTCTGAAGAGTGTCTTGATTAAAGTGTAAGGAGGAACCATGGTGGTGTTAGAGGCGGGGGCCGGAGGGCCTCTTCTGGAGGCTTCCGCCCTGGATCATTGCCTCGACGCCCTGTACGCGCAGAGCGAACTGTCGCTCAAGGTGCTGCCGAAGAGGTACATCGGCCTCCACCAGTGGGTCGGCCCCCTCGGCGCGTCCAAGGATCTCAAATTACAACTCGTGAGTAGCACAATTAGACACTGTTAACAACATATTATCACTTGCAAATTGGAGTCAATCCATAGTCAGGAAATAGACAGCAATGGAAATCTTTTAATATTAATACTGTCGACCGCAGGTACTTTGTAATTTGAATTTAAATCCATTAGAATGGAAATCTTTTATTTTCGTAAAATTTATTTCCACGTTTAGATAGATTCCTAAATGATATGTAAATTCTTTCCGTTCTTCAAAATATCGTAAACGTTTGAATTGTGATACTCTATACTTACAAGTTAGCAGGAAGTAATTACAACATTAACTACTATTATGACATTCAGTTTCAAGTGAAAAGAAAGTCTACTAGCGTATTGGACAGCTACATATTATTATCTATTAGATTTGTCCTTAGTTTCACCTATTAAATTTCAAAGTAAGTGTAATCAATCACATTGTTTTGACCGAACTCATAAATCATATTATTGTAAGAATTTAAACCTATTGTATCGTCGCATCTTGTGGAAGAATTCTGGCATCTTCCAGTATTGTCATCCCAATCCTGATCCTGCTATACGGATACTTAGTTATACCTTCCAACCACTGTATTTTTTGGTCCTCCCAACACATCTCCGACCATACAGTTTCGCATTAAAAATATCCGGTATGGTCAGTCTACTTGATCCAAGTGCATTCGTCGAAAATGACCAAGTCCATTTTAGTTATTTGCTGTCATAGCTTTCGTAGTCTTATCGTACATGCCACACTCCTTAATCACTCATAATAATATAATATATATATATAGTACCTATTTTTACTTATCCCTCAGTATTCGAATATAAGGTCTGGTCTCGGCAATATTTTGTATTTTCGAGATAGCAATTTGTACTCCAAATTAGCTTTTGGATTCCAAAGTAACATAAATATTGGCTGTCTGTATGTCTGCTTACCTGTTACATATATGGACATTGTAATCTAACGAACTATTATTAGTATTAGGTTATTGACGAGCACCAAATAATTATTCAATTATTATAAATCTGCTATTACATGTTTTTACTTGTGATGTCATTTAAACTTTAAATACTTAGTTAATTAGTAGTTACATGTAAGAAATTCAGGTGTGCTGTGAATAATAATAATATGTTCTAACGTCAAAAATATAAGGCAATGATTATACGCAAGGAATTCAATAATTATAAAAATATTTGTACCGAATGGGAGTGGAGCCGATACATTATAATGATCTTGCCAAAAATGGCATAATAATATGCATTTAATGTGTTAACTTGTTAATTGTGCAACTAATTCTGTTAATACTGACAGTGCGATAGCGACTGTGTTAAGTTCTCTCCAAAATGTTAGTTTTTAAGTGTTGGATGTACGTGTGTTCAATAAAATTTGAGTTGTAAGTATTGTTTATACCACATAATTTAATATTGACTAGTAACGGTTTCGTCCGCTTCAATTTAATTATGAAATAATCATACTATCGACCGAAGAGATACCTACTTGATGGAATTGGAATTAAAATTCTAATGGATTTGATTTTTGTACTATTCCATTTGAGACCATTGAGTTTCAAATGGAATAAATAGTACAAAACTTAAATCTATTAGAATTTTAATAATAAAAGTTTGCGATATAAGACTAAAAAATACATATTGTGTATTATTTTGTATTAATACAATGTCTTACACCAGGGGGGGGCAAACTTTTTGGATGGAGGGCCAAATTCAAGAATTCAAAATGAGCGGCGGGCCGCAAGTAAAATAACATTTTTAGAAATACACTATTTATTATCACGAAAAATAAACACTACAAAAAAATTAATGAGAAGAATGAAACTGTTATTTTTTAACATTTTTTTTTAAATTCAGGTGTTAATTTTGTAGTTGATATTCTCAAAACTGCTTGTAAATGGGCATCGGAGATATTTGATCGTAAAGAATTTTTATTGCGTTTCATGATCGCAAATGTTTGTTCACATAATAGGTATATAGGTTGTATAGGATATCCAAAAATAACATTTTTATTGCATAATCTTTAAGTTGGTCGAATTTGTCTGAATTAAGGGCATTGTAAAATTTAGAGATTTCTTCACGACGATACGATTCTCTTAAATCAGTGTCACACTGCACATCAATAATCTCAAGTTGTAGCTCAGTCGGTACACTATCAATATCTATTGAAAATGGATCGCGTACTAAACAAGTTTTAATCTATGTAAATATTTTTTTTTTTAATTATAAAAAAGTTATTCGTAATCAGAAGTACAATTAATGATGGCGGGCCGCAAAAAAATACCCGGCGGGCCGCAGTTTGCCCCCCTCTGTCTTACACGAAAGATTGACAGTTGACAATTAATTACAAAGAATTTTTTCCCAGTAGATTCAGCCAGTAGTGATTTGTAAAGTCAAATAATAATTTATTTATTAACTTAGCGATAAACTTTATCCATCTTACAAAGTAAACATAAATGTGATTACGTATGTTGAATACTACTCTTTTCTCATTCATTAAATGACAAATAATAACACTTAAATCAAATATAATTTTCTTTTGCCTTCGCAAAATAAACGTACGTAACATAATGTTGAGTGCCGATTTTGGTTTTCCACCGATACGTGTATAATATCTGCTGAAAATTTTCACGGCTTCCTGTAACATTGTCGAAGAAAAGACTAAAAATATAACGTATTATGCGATATTTAGCGAGCCGAGTCGATGTTGTGATTTACTTATGTAGCCAGATTTTCAACAAAGGCCATTAATCACGGTACGTTCTGTGTAGTTCTTTACTCCTTGTATAATAAATATAGGTAATTTTGTTCACCGATAATGGGTGGGGAATACTTTTAATGTCGTCTTTTTGTTAAAAAGTTATTGTTGGTACGGATAATAATAATTGATATTTAGGAATAACCAGATTTTTTTTTTTTTTTTTTACTATAGGATACTTCCATTTTTTTATTACAATGTTTTTCTTAGCTCGTATTCTTATTTGTCCGGTACAAATCTTGCAATAGATTTTTAACTAACTTCCCGACTAGCTAGACATTTGAGACTTTTAGAATATATCAGAACACGATGCCAATGCACTCTTTCAATACTTTTAGCCACCTTTAAGTAGATTTGATTTCGTTTTCAGTTGATTCTGTTTTGTGTGAAAAGTTAATTCGGAAGAAATCCGTAAAAAGTAAAACTATTATTGGTTGCTAAGTGGGTCCTAGCAACTAAATTATTAATATTAATATATACGTGCGTTACTATGGAAATCAATATGACATTTCAGTATTATTTCTATCAAGTACAAATTTTTTGATCGTTTAAGCTAGTCAAGTCTAGTTTATATGATTCAACAGAATGTTTAAAAACGTTGTATTTATATAAAAAAATCTTTTTATCTTGTAATTATTTTTACTTTATTTTCGCTGAAGAAATACAGGAAAATCGTTTTCTTAATTATTTATATTAATCTCTATGTTGAATTTTGTTGAACCCTGTGAAGTGTCGTCCGTTTTTTGAGGAAGGACACCAGTGTCCGCACAGATGAATGACACCTTAATACATTTGTATCGTAATTATTTATCGTTTGAAGTTTTTACTAGTCAATTTGTTCCGACATAGATACCCATTAATTAATTTAACACGCACTTAGTAAAATTTAATTTTACAAAATGATAATAATATGTATACTTATGTATCCTATTTTGGAAATCATCAAAACACATTGCTCGGAATCCGAAGGACCAATATTCTAATTGGCGTGTTTTCGATGCGTTTCCATGTTTAGTGATTAAGATTATCTATGGAAGACGTGGGCACTAATGTAAATGTAGATACTAGATATTAATTAAAATACAACACAATAAGTAGTAGGTAGATACTTATTCCATGTAGTTAGTGATTATTAGAACCGTTTTCGTCCGCTACAATGGGATACTGTCAACTGATACAAAAGAATATGAATTATTACAGCTATTTACTAACAAATTTTAAAAGCAAAACTATTTATTGAAGTTATTATGAACATTAATAAAGAAAATTTAAAGAAATTCTCTTTTGAAAAATAAATCAATTAAAATAACCTAGCCTTTCAGAAAACAAATTTGACAGTTTACAGTGTTTACAACATTATGGAAGACAAAAACAACATTCTAAGAGAATTATCTGTTCAAAAATAATATAATGTCTTTCATCAAAAAATGACATGTTAGTAACATTGAATTGATTAATCGTGTTGTTTATTTTAACTAAGATTTATGTAGGTAGCTTATGATGGTCAGCAGACTGAATTAAATAGGTAGGTACGTGTCGTACAGTAAGGATTAATATGACAAATACGGCGTATATTTATATTTCATAAATTGTATAAAATATTGTAGGTATTGTAGTTACATGTATTATCGGAAATTTAGGGCCGGTTGTATTTAAAAAAATAATTTGCCTGTTTCGATGCCTACATTAATATCAATTACGTTATATCAATAATTATAATGGTTTCCACGAAGCAATGAACCTGTTGTAAACTCCCTTGTTACTCAATACTAACGGCCTGGAAAGGTTTGTGTTCATTAAAGTGCGTACATTTGTGGTTTGTGTCGGAAACCGGTAGTCGCCGCAGAACTAAATAGCGGTTTTCCGAAGCAAAGCGCTGTACTACTAACTATCACCTGGGCCCCGCCGGAATGTTTATATATAGTATGTATTCGCGCTATTTTAATGCTGTATCTTCTTAATTACACCTGTATTTCACGGGTAGACTGCAGGTATTTTCACAGTAGTTACCCTATAATGGTACCTTGCTCATACAATATTTACGCTGTGGATTTCTCAAAAATTTTCTTTACTATCTTCTGTGTAGAGTACTCCTTTCCTCTCGTGTCATCTCTTATCGGCGCGTTCTTTGATTTTATCATCTGCTACCCGGAACAGTTCGATGGAGCTGCATGGAAGTTATTAAGCCATGAAATTTCCCATCTTCGCTCGTTGTCCTCTCATAATGCGGACGACGTACCGTAGTCGTCTTGTTTACGATAGTGTGCAGAACTGTCAGTTCGAAGAGTTTTTATACTGTATAGTCACGTCATATCATGCTGCATAAAGCTAGCTAATTTCCAAAATATAGTAGTGGGTATACTTGGACTAAACTGTTCCCAATCATTGTTAAATTGTTAGGATTTATTACGTGCGAAGCTAGGTACTCATTTTGCAATAGCTCTATACTGCCATTCCAAGGAAAAAGGCAGTAACTCGCAAAATTTGTGAAATTGAGTTATGATTGCCATTCGTTAGGTAATTTTGAAAGCTATTTATTTTGTTCACTATCATTAAAATACCGTTAAAACCCTTAATGAAAAAATGGGCATCTGCTAAAATGATACACATTTCTTAGCAAAAAGGCAGTCATTGCACATATGTATTGCAGTTACTGATTGTTTATTATTACTTTGTTTGTACTTTAACATTCTACTAATAAAAAATATCACCTTTTTTATTAATTCACAGAACATTTTGAAAAAAAAAAACACATGTCATTTATCTCGAAAGTGTGTGAGAGTCAGCTACTGCCTTTGAAAGGGCAGTATAGTTTATCAGAGCCTGTTGCAATGCATAATATTGTGTATTCGCTCTATCTAATGCTGTATTTTCTTAATTACACCTGTATTTCACGGATAAATATTGCAAGAATATTTTTAGTACCCGATAATAATAACAATACGGATTATCCAGTATTTACATACACTGTAAATATATCAATATTTCCTTCAGCTATGTATATAAAAATAATTTCCATTTGAAATCTGAAATTTTCACTAAGTAATCGTCGTATTAGTTGCGGTCAGAGTAGACAACGGCCACGTTTACAGTGTTATTTAATATTAAAAATGACATAGATATTTCAGGTATTTTTATTATATCTTGGTAACAGAATAGTAAAATTCTAATGGATTTACGTTTTGTACTATTCCATTTAAGTAGTTTTTTTGCGACCCGGGTTTCGCCCTTCGGCATCTTCAGGCGCCGTGTACACTCACCAAAGGTAAACAGTGTGTTAAACAAGGCGCCTGAAGATGCCGAAAGGCAAAACCATGGTCGCAAAAAACGACTTAAATGGAATAGTACAAAACTTAAATCCATTAGAATTTAAATTCAAATTCCATCAAGTAGGTACCTTCAGTCGATAGTGGTCGATATTAGAATAGTAAAACTTAATAAGAATATCGTCGCCCATAACATGAAGCAAGCGACATTCGATACTGTTCAAAGTGTATTATGCATCATGACGCACGGGCAATATGTACATAATATGTGGGGGATGAATGATAATAATTTAAGTACAATAATCATGGGGAAAAACAGGTAGGTACGGATTGTTATGCTGTACCTACACTACGAAAATATTTTTTTAATAATATTACCAGGAGTTTTGTTGATAATTTTAATTTTTAGTATATTGTATACTTGGGAATACTATCGAAATAGATAGCATTTTAAGCCACAGTAAAATAGTTGTTTTTATGTATGTTCGCCAGTAACTTTTGTATCGTTAAACTGGAAGTATTATGACGGTAATACTGGCAATAGAGGAGGCAAAGATACGTCTTGCTGTCAGCTGATGTTCGTGCAACTTCTTTGGTAGTCTATGTACTTTTCCTAAGTTCTGTGTAACTTTGAATTATTGGCGTGTTTTAGTTTTCCCGGCATGATTGTGATTGTCGTAAACCCTACTTTGCTTGATTGAAATATAACTTAATGTAGCCTCTTCTCTTCTTCTTCCTCTTATGGATTTATATGCGAGCGCATTTATCATTAGAATCCCCTATTTCTATAGTCTTATATACTTAGATTCATATATATAGATATATTGTAACACACATTGTAAAATATACCACTCTTTATTTTTAAACATTTCACTATGTCAGTGTATCTGTCACTAAATAGCAGTGGCGAAGGGTGGAGGTAGGCTGTTAAGATCCGCCATAAACAGTGCACATTAAACTTTTTCAGACATACATATTTGTTTTCATTGATATAAGACTACAATTTACAGATAGTGTTGGTTAGTTTTTAAAATTCAATTAAACTCTGAGAAACCAAGCTATAATAGATAATAGTCAAAAAATACACGTCTATCTATAAAATATCTAAAAATATGCAATTAAATCATATATAACTTTGAATATTTTATAAATAGAACAATATTTTTTATTTATTATAGTTTGGTTTAGGCAGGGCTTAATGAATTAAAAAAATTAACCAACAATATGTGTAATATGTATTTTTAATCCAACGAAAACAAATAACTATGAATGAAAAAGTGTGCACAATTTTATCGTATTGCCCAAATTAGACCAAAACTATTATGGTTTCGTTAAGGCAGGGTTTAATTGATTTTTAAAAACTAAGTAACACCATCTGTAAATTGTAGTCTTAGTTCAATAAAAACAAATACATATGACTAAAAAAGTTTAGTGTGCACTATTTATAGCGAATCTTAACAGCCTACCTCCACCCTTCGCCACTGCTAAAAATAGTGCCTAATAAACTTTGTCAGTCATACTTATTTGTTTTCATTGAACTAATAAGTAATATAAATTATAGATGGTGGTTAGTTTTTAAAATTCAATTAAACACTGCCTAAACTAAACCTTCATGGTGGAGGTATGCTGTGGAGATCCGACAAAATAGTTTACACTTTGTCCTGCTTACTTATTTGTTTTTCATTGAATAGAAGACTCTAAATTTCAGATGGTCCAGGTTTTTTTTTAATTCATGTTACTTCTATCTATAAATTACGTATGTTTTATTTAATATTGGCATAATTTTAGATATTGAATTTTATGTTTTGAACACCATCTGCTGTTTATATTTTCAGTTCAACGAAAACAAATAAGTATTACGGACAAAGACTGCAAAGTATGCGTATCAAAATTGAGTGTTAAATTACCAAGATTATAGTTGTCTGTGTATTGGAAACAACGCTGTAATAACTTATTTATTTGATAAAATTCACAAGGAAAGCACTCTGTCAATAGGACATATTGAATAGTCTCAATATTACTCATTAAATCGCTGACTTTAGCCAAGAAATGTTTCTTTCCTCTTGTTTCCACTTTTATCTTTCATTCTTTTTTGAATCCCGTTTCCGTTGTAGGAGGTCGGCGATTATTCCAGCGATTAGCTCCTTTTCTGTCACTGCCCTGAACATGAACGGAACTGACCGGGAGACATTTAACGCCCCTGCCCCAGAGATGTTTTATAATCCGCTACCAGTGTTTTGGGAACACTATTCTAGTGAATTTTCCTTGTCTAGATTCAGTCTTTCGGGTCTGGGTTTATTTTCAAAGTATGCAGTAGCTGCAAACGGACCGCAAAAGAAATATTTCGCCGTGTATTTTGAAAATTACCCGTACAGCTTGTAAATAAATATAATTATTATACAATATTAACATGTCAATAACGCAAGTTTTTAAGTATGAAAAGCTGGTGTCTGTTTTTGAAATATTTTCAATTTAGGGAACTTCCCACTTAGTGCTAATATAATATGTATTATTAAATACGTTTAATATATTCCAATAGATATTTTCGTGTTGAATTTACTTACTTGAATCTTTCAAGAAAGCAGTGCCAGTCGTAAATATTCATATTTCCAGAGTGGTTGAGATGTTTTTGCAAAAGTTTTCTTCTCAGCTAATTTGCATTGAATGTCCTCAAGACATCAAGAGGAATAATTGGTTTTCTGCTGTGCCATTAAATACCAATACACCTATCTACTCTTGTAAAATTAATTTTTAATATCTCGGTTGAATTTCTTTTTTAATGTTCCCAGTTACACGCATTTCAAATTGTACTTGATTGCTTCCTCTGAATATGGATTATGAGCATTATAATTATTACGTTGTACAGTATCTGAGTTAGCGATTTCTGTTTTTTTGCAAAATACTATCGTTATTTTAATTTGTGTTACAAAATTTCCAACGAAATGATGAGCGCGTGGAGGTATTTCATTTTTTTTATAATTATGTAATATCCAATAATATAATAAGTAATTGAGTTTAATGTTTTTTCTACGGCATTGTGGTATTTTTATTGTTATATTTTTATAATGAAAAATTTCACCGTCAAATTTTTAATATAAATATTAAGCCCGCTAAGGTAATAAAATAATATCTAGTAATTGTATTAACTATGTGTTATACCTTGCTTAAAAATATTTACCAAAAACATCATTGAACTCAGTTATCAAGAATAATAATATGTAACGTAGAGTTTGGAAAATATTATTTCGACCTAGTTTTATTAAGTTAATCAAATCAAAATATTTTTTTTGCCCAACAAGAAGAAACATTTAATTATTAAGTTAATTCATGACACTTCGTTGTGTAGAAGGTCACCTGTTTAATTCCTATCTTGCTTACGAACTGATTGGTTATAAATCCAGTCAATTTAATTATGAAATATCTACTTACCTATTTCTTAATCATTGAACATTATGTCTTGAACAGCTATCAAATTAAAATATTATATCGTTGTATATCTGCTACGATTCCGCAACATTTATTATAGCGAATACATTGACTTATCAGCCCTGAAGTTTTTCCACGAACATCTTCTTGAATCTTTGGATGCTATATGTATCTACATGTTATTGGTGACGATTTGATGACATCTAAATATTTAACGTTTACATTGATTCATAAAAATAGCCTAAAATTAGAACTTTGTAAACATATAATATCTACAAAGAAATTTGTACGAATACTGCTAATTGATTTAATTAATGGAATTATATCGTGAGACAATAGTACAAAACACAAAATAACTGCGTTGTCAGTGTCGTCGTACTTAAGAAAAATAATCTATATTTGTGACCCGGGATTCGCCTTCCGACATCTTCAGGCTATATGCTCACTATACAGGATACATACCAAGAACCATTCTAAAAGAATAGTACGAAACTTTCATAAATTAGAATGGTTATTCATTATTACCTTGTAATTTTAAAGTTCATTCAAATATGGTAGAAGAGAATATTGCCCAGATTTACTATTTCAGTGTATATTGTTACTCTCCAATGATGCTGAAGTGCGTGTAATTTATTAATTAACTAATTCAACCGGTGTTTTCCTGATAGAACTCCATTATAATAGTTTTCATTTCAGTTTACACGTAACTGGCTCAGTTAAAACTAATTGACAAATGTAATTTTGTTTCAAAACCTTTATTGTGTATGAGATTCCTATTATATTTGTGTAATATATTGTACTATAGGTACTAGCACATGACTAAAATACAAAATTAAAACATTAATTTAATGTGGTTTAGTCGAGCCGCAAGAATGTGGATGACGTATCACCGATTAGCTCAACTGTATCTAACTTCAGCAATCAACAATACTGTAGAAATAAAATAAATATATATTTTATAGATAAAGTAAGAGTTTTGTGTTAAACAAAATTCTTACGTTATTCTGTTGCCCCTTTTTATGAAATCGAACTATCGTTTTTTTCGTGCCGTGTCATTTCAGATCACCTTTCTCGTAAAAACGCGACCCATAATGTTGCATTAGTAGCAGACGATGCCGCCCAATGTTGCCGAGCGACGGCCGTAATTTTTCTTACGCACGACGGAAAACTGAAACTAAATTTGGCGTTTATACCGCGGGTTTCCAACCTATGGGGGGTCTCGAGTGGGTTTCTAGGGGTCGCCAACTACCTGCTTGCTAACAAAATGAAAAATATTGCTAAAAATAGTTTATATTGCACAATCCATACTTACAGTTATGTAGAGGTTTACACAATCCTACAACTGACGCTTTATTGTCTATGCTCATTTATGTAGCATAGACAATAATACGAACAGGGAATGACACGCAATAAATCAGTTGCATTCCGACCCTTCAACGGTATTGTCAAATAATTATGCGCGCACCTCCGCATAACGTTCAACTTAAAATCAAATTCCAAATTACAATGTAAACATATCAACTCAACATAAAAATTAATATGTCAGTCCTGTATATTGCCGTGTGTATCCAAACTTATTATCTACAATGTCATCATCAGCCGGGGTCAATCCAATGCTGGATGAAGGCCTCCCCAAGCTTTCTCCAACTCTCTCGGTCCTGTGTCGTTCGCTGCCACGTATTTCCGCCGAACTTTACCAGGTCGTCAATCCAGCGGCTTTTAGGGCGACCCTGTGGCCGTTTCGTACCCCTTGGGTACCATTGGATGACGGCATTTGTCCAGCGGCCGTCCTTTCGGCGAGCAATATGCCCCGCCCATCTCCATTTCAGCTGTTTGGCAACGTCTATTACATCGCGTACTCTTGTCTGCTTCCTAACCCATTCTTTTCTCTTACGCTCCTTTCGCGTGATGCCCAACATGCACCTCTCCATGCCTCGCTGTGTGACTCTTAGCTTTTGGACATCTCTCGTGTTGAGGGTCCACGTCTCGCAGCCATACGTGAGCACGGGTAGCACACAATGGTTGAACACCCTACGCTTAAGACATAGTGGTAGGTCACTCTTGAAGATACTATTCAGACGTCCGAAAGCACTCCATCCCAGCTTTGTTCTTCGAGCAATTTCATCGTGCATGCTTCCGTCTATGGACACCTGCTGTCCGAGATAGATGTAGCTGCTGACTTGCTCGAGTTGGGTGCCAGAAATACAGATAATCTCAGGGTCCGAAAAACAGTTCCTCATCACTTTTGTCTTTGAGACATTTATCTTTAGACCGACCGTTTGACTGACATCCGCGAGTTCTTGCATTCTACCTTGGAGGTCTTTCGGGTCTTGTGAGAGTATAACAATATCATCTGAAAAGCGCAGGTGACTGAGGTGCTCTCCGTTAATTGGAACACCTCTTTCCTCCCAATCAAGTTTCCTAAATAAGTCATCAAGAGTACCTGTGAATAGTTTAGGTGAAATGGTATCACCTTGCCGGACACCTTTGTTAATGGGGAATTTACACGACCGTTTGTGGAGTTTCACGCATGCTGTGGCATCACTGTATATACTGTTCAATATGTTTATGTAGCGTCTGGAAATTCCTTGGTTGCTAAACCAACATCGTGTATTATTCAACTGTATCCCGAATATACCATATCATATATTACACACCAATGCAACCTTCTACGATATAAACATTAACATCGGAGACAACATCAGCATCCAAAAGATAACCCCCGATAGTTATTTGTAATTTTACAATGGCATGGAAAGCCGAAATTCGAGGCTCTTTTATATGCCTCGTCGACCGAAAATATAAGAGTAATTCAGTAATATGACATGTTAACACCAGTGTGTGTATTATATTAAAACAGCTGATGCACATGCGAGATAATGTGATGGTTGATAAGCCACATCTTAAATTTGATTTAGGTACTGGTTATTTTTAATATGTTTTCTTTGCCTTATTAAACATACTATTTTATGCAAATGTGGTGTGGTTCGTACGTTAATTTTCTCGTAAAGTGGCGAGGACTGGTGATTTTTTAAATTTAAAGCCTATCTTTTAAAAAAAAAAAAGTAATTTTCATTTGGATATTGACGTATTAAAATAATCACTTCTATTTAAAAAAAAAAAAAAAAAAAAAAAAAAAAAAATGCGAACGACATACGTCGTATATGTAGGAATGTATTATAAATATACATATTACTGAACCATCTGTCAAAAGTTAAAAAAAAAATTCACAATGCGCCATCTGTCTTTAACGTATTTATTCGGCGAGGAATGCTGATGTTTTTTTGTAAGGATTTTATGTCACGTGACCTCAGCAATGTCTATCACAATGTATGCAATACGGTAGGCTCCAATGTCTAAGCCTAAAACACATATAAATAAATACTTATAGATTTTTTTTGAAAATAAAAAAATATTTTATCTAATGATTTCTGATGTGTAAATGTGTAGGAAAATATATAAATTAAATTTTAAACCAATCACTCAGAAATGTCATCAAATTTTTGTCATTATCATTAGTGTATACCTATTAATCAGTAGCACCTACCTAATGTCGTATTGTCTTCTTATTTCCCGTAAGTATATCTGACAAGTGTGCTCTTTTTCTCTGATCAACACAGTCTATCTCTTCGCAATTATGCGATACATTTTGTTAGTAATAATATATCTAAGTAAACGATACGTCAATTAAATAATATTTTTAATCATTACTTGAGCCTCTTTATTTAATATAAGTTTATTTAAAGATATTTTAATGCCTAACGTTTACTTTTTATAGCTCAACCTTAGATAAAATGTGTTCTCTTGTGATCACTACAATTTAATTTTCTATTAGAAATACAAACCATTTACAGTCAATATTTGCTCGGTAAGTTAATTAACAAATATACCATATAAATAAAGTTTAATGAAATTAACTCATTACCTATTACTGGACTACCCCCTATGATTGTCTAATCGAAATTTCGCCGCCGCCTACTGCGTGTAGTAAATGAACCCCTTGAACAGTTTCCCTCTTATAAATCAACGTCACTTCGGTACCCTCCGAAGATGAACAGCCAACGATGTTATTTTTTCGAAGCGGCCTTACTTAACTCGCGTAAAGTCTGTTGTTTCTAAACCTATTAATAGTCTTTGCTTCTGTACGTTGAGTTATTCCGCGCGATGCCGTATCCTGATAAAGGAATTTAGTTCGATATTAACCGAAGAACTTGTACGGGGTCGATGTAACATTTTTTACTTCGTGTAACTATTTAAGTATGCGATTTGTTAAGTTGTAATGTTTGTAAGTTTAAGAAACCGCGATGATCTTAGCCAGGACTTTTTTTCTAAATAATACTGGTTGAGTAACGTCATTGCGGTTTTTCAAAGTTAGGATTAGAAAGAGGGATGGTAGTACCGTCTCTTTCTGTGGGTTAAATACTTAGCTACCAACGTGTAGAATTTCATATCGTTTACATCTTGTTCGGAAACTTGTACGTTTGCAGTTCTCCGTGAAATGTTGTATCGGAAATATCTGGCCGTATATTAAAGACCGTCCAATCTCTTTGGGTCGTATACAATGACATTAATATGGACGGAAGCATCTGGAAAAAAAAATGACACTCACTTTTTTGTCGGGTCTGCCGAATGGCATAATCTGTTCTGACGCCATTACAATAAAGGTGATATTGCTATAAATTCTCGATGCTTCATGTCGGGTCTGCCGAATGGTTCGGTTCGAAGGGGTTCGCTCAAACGAACTTTGCTACTTGAAACACTGTTCTAACGCCATTACAATAAGAGGGCTCGCACATCAGACCTCGCCGCATGCGTCTTACGACGAATTCGTCGATGTGACGTCATCGTAAACCAAGAAACAAACGTTATCAAATGGAGCTTCGCAGATTGGCCGATGCAACTGCAACTCTGAGACCCTGCGACATTCGTCTAGTTGCATTGGCCAAAGCCTGCATGTCGATGTCCGGCCAATATCGACTCCGCGCATGCACACAGCTGCAGAATCGGGCGAATCGGCCATTTCTCTCCAGACTGTCGCTGCGTTTGGTAGAGCTAGAGCTAGCAGCGCTAGGCAGATGTGCGAGGTTGTGATCGTGCAACATTCGCCGGCAGTCTCGAAGGTTTTAATTTATGGCCGTCAGGCACACAAGGCGAGTTGTGATGTGCGAGCCGGCTAAAGGTGATATTGCTATAAATTCCCGTTGCGTGATATCGCATAATGGATATTGCGTGACGTCTACCTATGCACTTGCGAATGTTACGTTTGAATTTACTTGCTAGCTACTATACTGAGTGCATCGTCCATGGTCGTATAGTACTGACGTAACATTCATAAATATCTAAATAAAAGACGGTTCTTGTCAGTTTACACTTTACAGGAAACCAGCAGCAAACTAATTTTGAAAATAGCCGATATACTAAATTATTTGTTAGGTTAGGTTTTCATTCTTGAATTCATGACTTTTGCCACAATCAGCTATGGTAATTGAATTAATATTCATATTGAATTTAATAAAATTGTAGGGTCTTCGTTTTCCGATAAGAAAGCTTACGGCGAACTGTGCCACGATGAAATGTTTAACGTACAACTTACATGTAACCCATTTATATTGACTGTTCGTCATTACCTTGATTTAACTTTAAATGTGGTAGCAATTTCTTGTTGATATTTTAAACAATGGATGGACAACACTTGTATTTCCGTTTACTAAGAGTTCACCCAAACGTTTGTTTTTTAAGTTTTTTTATAATTATTAACATGTGTAGGTATAATGAATGCTACGATTTTCAATATTTTGTGACTATTTCTCTGAATAAAAAAAATACGTTACTATTATTAATTCAAAATTGCGTACCCAAGTAATTTCTATCTAATGTGATTACTAGCATGGTTATATTGAAAAAGAGTTATTCTACCAGTGTATGTGTTACGTAGTCAGCATTTTCTTTACGAATCACCTACATTTTCTCCTTCGATCCCACATTCCGACGGTAAAAAAAACACACAGGTATTTTGTTAGTGTCGTTTTAAATACATTAGGTACAGCGTACAGCTCGCCGTTACGCGAAACATCGCGTGCAGCTTGTTACAACTTATAAAAAAAATATAATATTTACAATTTAAATATTTTTGAATATTAAACGAACCTCCTCCCCTCTCTGCAATATTCCGCCCGGAAAATTATTATTTCTTAATTTTCCAAGTAAAAGACGGAAAGTTTCTTTATTTGGTTATTTGGTTTACAGCCGTTTCATTCGCACTGCCTTTTCACTACTAATCCGTTTTTAATAATCCCCTGTGCTATGTCAGTGAAGTGCAAACGTTGAACCACGATTGCCTGGTTGCCCGCGAAGCAATTTTAACGTTCCATCGGCAATTATTTCGGCGAGAACGTCTCTCTGTCCTCAGTTCTTCGGGTCTTATAATAATCTTAGTATTTTCCTCTTTTGTATGCCTTGTTGAAGATAGTATTTTTTGGCTCTCAGTTAAAACAAAACAATGATTCGGTTGGTCGATGGTGTGCGTGCGGATGTTTACCCTTACTAATGCTACTAATTATCTGGCAGCCGATGTACTCGTAGCGGCGACGACGGTATACGTATTCGTACGCATACAATCCAAGAACCGAATCATTGTTTTGTTTTTACTGTAAGATGCTACCATCCGCTATTTTACTTACTTTACTGCTACATAATATTATACTAAACTGGGATGTCTGTTCACGGGATATGAACATGTTTGTTTCCAAGCGGCTAATAGCTCTTTTTAGTGTCCATATTTCAACGTCATAAAGCAACAAAAAGCAGATGTAGCATTTGATAATTACTTACCGGTTTTTAATTCGAATTATCGTTGAATAATAATAATGATGAAATCAGAAACTGAGACAAATCAATCGATTTCGTAACTCTTTTCAATCTTCTAAATTGTTTGCTTCCCCGATACTGAGTTTTCCTCTGCTCTCTCTAGGTTTTTATCACCAGATGGTCCGTGGCATCCATCGCCACATTATCTCATCATCTTATAATACTCTAAAATGTATCATTTTAAGCGTATAGTTCGTATTGCCGTTAAAAATGTCAATTTATTGTGGTGGTGGAGGTCTGGTTTAGGGTGCATACAAATTATAAGTTTTCACTAGGAATCATTTAAAAAAATCTTCTTTACGTACATATCTTTTAAAATTTGTAGCTTGTTGTTTTATGCCTACAAAACCAGTTCAATCCTATAGTAGAAGTGGAAAACTGCAGAAATTGGGTACCAATATGTATATCATTATCATCAGCCGGGGTCAATCCACTGCTGGATGAAGGCCTCCCAAGCTTCTCTCAACTCTCTTGGTCCTGTGTCGTTCGCTGCCACGTATTTCCGCCGAACTTTACCAGTTCGTCAATCTAGCGGTTTTTAAGGCGACCCTGTGGCCGTTTCGTGCCGCTTGGGTACCACTGGAGGACGGCATTTGTCCAGCGGCCGTCCTTTCGGCGAGCAATGTGCCCCGCCCATCTCCATTTCAGCTGTTTGGCTACGTCTATTACATCGCGTATTCCTGTCTGCTTCCTAACCCATTCGTTTCTCTTACGGTCCTTTCGCGTGTGTATATAGTGGATAAATACGTAGAATTGTCACTGGACAATTTTGACGTAAAGTGTATTTATCACATACATAATTCGGAATGCTACATTCTGGCATCTTGTGATTTATCCATTGAATAAACATCCCTGTTTACTCAATTGTAACTTGGAAATTTTATCAGCTGTCTCTTTTATCTGACAGAATCCCTAATAATTATAAATGTCATACATTTTTTTTTATAAATTGTATGCTTGAGAGATTGCAATAATGTTTGATATGGGAAAGTTAGGTTAGTTAGTTAGTTAAAGATAGTTGGACACTAGGGGCGTCAGGTTATATGAAAGTATGGTGAAGCAAGCAAGTATGATGAAAAGGTATGGTGAGGCAGGCTGGCATCTAATCAATTTGCGGCAAAATTTCCACCTTAACATTATATTATTATATGGGTACGTTATAGTGACCAAAGTAAATCCTGCGTGATGCCTTGCATTTTTTTTTATCGCGTCGCTATTTCTCGTAAGTAGTCGGCCATTGTTGGACTGCTTCATTCAGTTGTATGAGAAAGCCGATTATTTGCCCCTATTTTTATTTAATACCTCTATGGTTGGACATCACTGAAATATACCTAAGTATTTTGCATTTCCAATAGAGTATGCTGATTGCAGTGCCCGATACAGTTACACGTTTTATTATGTATACAGAACAAGAAACGAAATTTAAATAAAACTTCTGAATTATTTTTTTTATTATTTATTACTATTTCTTGAACTGGGTGATAAACGGCCGAATTCTCGATTTTGTCAACCGTAAATAGTTCTAGTTTCTAACGTAACAAGAGAATTTTTGCTGATGTTTATTCATTCGGAACATACCATAGCGTTGCATGAATATTCATATCGAATCTTTAATTGAAATTACAATATGGTAATTTTTCTTATTAAGTACATTCTAAATGCTCGATTTTCAATCGTATGCGTAAAATGGCACAGCTGGCTTTTAATAATTTTTAAGTATTATTATTTATACTGGGTAACTTTTGACATATTCTATCCATTCATCAGTAAGTGTGTCAACGACTGTTTTTATGACTCCTACCGACTTCATGTTGAATACTGAAATCGTCCTAATGTGATTTTTGTCTTCGTTATACCTACGAATATGCTATTCAATACAACAATGTCGCTTTGCATTTATAAATCTGATGTTAAGAATCACGTATTGTACATTTTCTTCAGTAAATATGTGCATCTGCTGTATACATGGTGAGAATGTATTTAATGTATGTACTGCATTTTTCTCTTCTGTAATATTAGAACAATAAGGGTTGAACGATTGACTTATAAACAATTCTCATTGATGAAGTAAGTTAAGTCACGTTTCACAGAATGTTACTTCTGCTGGAAGTATTAAACATGTCGATATTTTATCATATTTGTTCTTGGCGCTCGTAACTCACTTCTGTTTTTTTTTTTTTTTGATTAGGGAGCGATTATTTCCAATCCTGACAGTACGAAAAAAAATATAAGCATGTATTAAAATTATTTCTACGTGTCATGCTTATTAGGCACCGATAACGATGGTTTGCGAGGCTAGCCAATACACTCTCCAGAGACAAGACATTTTTATATACTTAAATTGATTTAAGTTTTGTACTATTAGTTATATTTGAGTATTTTTTTGCGACCCGGTTTTTTCTTTTCGGCACCGTCAGTTGGTATTCGCACTCGCTGATGGTGTTTTTTGGTCGAATTAGTATATTGTGCAAATTTGGTAATGTCGAGGTAGGTAGGAATAGTTTGTATTGAGTTCTTGATAAATCCAAATTAATTAAATTACACTGAATATACTGATACTTAAATATATATTCGGAAATAAAAAGGATTTCAAGTTATACACATTTATATTTTTTTTAAATCGATGTTTTTTTAAATATATATAAAAAATATTAAAACGATGAATTAGTCAAAAATCTACACCACATAAAATCTAAAACTTAATAAACTAAATTTTAATAATAAATATGGCCATAAAATATAATGTAATAATAAGATTTGACCCTGCAACGAATTAACATTTTTTTACAATTGCCAGTTTATCTTTAAATTAAAAAAAAAATTAAAAATCATTTTAGTGTTTTCAGATACATATTTATTAATTACTACAGTTGAAATTGTAAATTATCAAAAAAAAACTCAAATTGCAAGCTTCGTATTTTTCCGTTAGGTGCCTCTTTTCGCCTCTGATAGTATAAGCATCCCCCTTAAACAATTAATGCCATGTTTGATACTTCAGTGTCGAATATTATTGCGCAGTTTGTTAAAAAGTAACTTATTTAAATAACTTTTTAAATTAGCGGTTATCGCTTCACCATAGTGCTGTGCTGATAATATGATTCTCCGGAAGCTGCTATCGGACCGGATACATTACGAGGCTGCAAGAGTGTGAACTAATCTTTTGTTGTAATCCATACAATAATTCAATGAATTTTTAACTTAGTTCACAGTAAATTGGGCCATTATACGAACTGACTTAAATTTATAATATTGTTATTTAAAAGTTTTCATTAGGTATTGACTAACGTATATTCGGACTCACACATACGAAATCAACTAGAACTCTTTAATTTTAACTATGCAGGATAAAACACAATATTTCATAATTGTATTCACTAACGCACACAAAGTTGACACAGCCATTGTTGATTAGGGGAAAAATAGTTTACGTTTGCACTTCAACTTGCAGAGATGTTGCATGCGTGTCGCTTCGAATGTAGGTACATAGTTACCATAGTAGTGAACAATCGTACGAATATATTTTTCATGCTAGAGATTGAAAAATTATTTTGTAAAATAATATCTATTAACTCGAATATACTTGAGTGACGAATGTACCCAATTTATTCGGGTTTAAAATGATTGCTGTCGTTTTATGGTATTTTATAGTTCGTTAGCGAGATAGAGAAAACAATTTTGATGGCTTTCTTATTTTGATTTAGTTGTAGCCGTGCCGTGCTAGATAAGCATTGAAATATTTAAGTGACATTTATTTAAAATTGTCGCTTCGATCAGTGTCAAAACAAATTAGTTATTAAGTATTTTCTTAACTACTCCTTAGGATTCTTGTTTGTTAGTTTTAATTTCCTCGTTACCATTTGAAAATCTGCCATCATCATCACCAATAAGTGGTAAATCTATTGAGGTGACTTTAAATTGTCTTAGGGCATTAGGCTTAGGGCATTCAAGAGACAATCGACAGGTTGCATAACAACTCCTCTCGCGTTGGTTTGAAAATCAACGCGAAGAAAACCAACGTCTTGTGCAATAGCACCTGTCCTGATCCAGATTTCCCTCTGATTAGCGATGGACAGAGCATCGAGAGCGTCGACAGCTTCAAGTACCTGGGGGTACACATCACGGGAGATGGCATTTTGCAGAAAGAGCTCGCTATCCGAATGGGAATGGCTGGAGCAACATTCAACTCGATGCGAAATGTCTGGGACTCACGATTGTACTCGGTCAAAACCAAATGCCGCCTATTCGACGCTTGCATTCTGACGGTGCTGCTTTACGGTAGCGAATCATGGCACCTTACGAAGGCTCAGAGCAACCGTATACTGAGCTTCGAAAACAGATGTTTGCGACGAATACTGGGTGTGCGGTGGTATGACTTTAGGAGCAACGAGGAGATAAGAGAACGTACCAAGCAGCCTCTCATCACGCTGAAAGTGAAGAGGCGACGTTGGACCTGGCTCGGCCACGTGCTGCGGATGCCAGAAGAGAACTTTAACCTGGCTTGCCTGTTCTTCAAGCCGACCGGATTCCGGCGTCCTGGAAGGCCGCTAAATACAATCTACAGAGTGTATACGGCGGAGCTACGGGATGCTGGTTTGACCTGGAACGAAGCAAGAAGACTGGCGAGCGACAGGGATTCTTGGAGGCGCCGCGTGGTGTCCATATGCTCCAGTTAAGGGGCGGATATGGGCAAAGAAGAATATGACCGTCAAAATCTCCCATCACGTTTCCACTAAAGACAACACGTATCCGGATGAAAATCCGCGCATCAAACTACGTATGAATTCCTTCGCTCCATTCCATATGCGCGAAGTTCGACTCGTATCATCTGATATCCGTTTGCCCCTTGAGCGAACTTTCTACCTTATCGTATTCCGCTCTTTACCGCATGCACGGTATAGGTAGACGATAGGTATTAGACCTGTAGATAGGTCGTCGTGTGCCGACGTCGCCGTGGACGTCGCTGTACGTGCGGAAGCACAAATGCGAAACTAAACTGGGAGACGCGGAGCTCTTTCGCTGGCCGACGTCGCGTTTCGACGGAATACCTTTTATGGGAGATGAATTTTCCCGCTGTTTTAGCTAGGTCGCCGCACAACCGGCCCGATTGGATTGCAGAGTGGTTTTTTAGAGCGTTTCTTCACACTTATATAATCACATGAAATCATAACGCAGTTTTTTCATCTATAATGTTTATTCAATTACCCGAACTAATTTTACTTATTAGCAAGTTCAAGTAAGTTACAACAAAAAATCTTGTGAGTGATCCGTGACGTCGGTTAGTAATTTAATTAATACCTACTTTGATTTAAAATACAAAAGCCGATCGCCAATATAGTAGCTCAATTTAGAAAGATAAACATAAAAATACTGAATAACCACACTCACCTGCTATATCAGTCAAGCGACAGCTGATATAAAATTATTTATCTTTCTCTTCGTCATTTCATACAATTATACATTGGATCATCAGGATTGACTGTTAATTTTTATATAAATATAATTAAGCATCTGTTTGTGTTGGGGTAGGGTATGTTCACTATGCATGACACATGTATGTATACAAATTACATACACTGAGCCGGCCGCACAGCTGGAAATGTTTTTTTTTCCGGCCGAAAAAAACGCCTGTTTTGTAATGTTAATTAATGAATACTTTTTTTCAAATCTCGCGCGAATGACTTGTGTGTTTTCCTCTGCTGTAAACATAGCAAATCTTTCTGCGGCCGGGTAAAAAAAAACAAAACAAAAACGCAGAGAGCTTCAGAAAGGCGAAATAAATCAAAGAGTTGAAAGAAAGTATTCAGTAGTCGCTCTCAGAAAGGGGAGAATGATTATAGCATGGACAGTGTTGTCAGTTGTTATTTTTTTCTGCGGAATTTAAACACTTACATAGGTATACTTTGACATTAGCGATTGCAATACCGGTAGTTCAAAACCGGTATTCAATTATTTATTGATACCGAAATGCCGTTATTTTCGGTAAAGAAAGCATACACGTTTATGTTTTCCGGAAATGATTTTTTTTTAGTACTTATTACTATATTGTATGTTAAATGTAGTGTATAAGTTTTATACACAAATACATTGACTGAAACCAACAATAGTTAAATAATAACAAACAAAATATCTCATATTATATTTATAGAATTGTCGCGATGAATTAACGTATTTTGAAAAAGAAAATAATGATTGATCCAACGTTGATGGTAAATCCAAGAAGCGTTGGGTTAGAGAGATTTTCCTGCACTCGGACATATCGTAGTTGTAAAAAACCAACAGTTCCACAATTGTATCTATACATATTATAATATAAAGGTCAACATAATAATTTTAGGTAGGTACTTTAGGTTGCTATACAATAATATTTTAAATAGATTTTAATAGCTATACTATTCCTCGACTCATGTACATTGATAGGTTATTCTTTTTCTTCTATATGTTTTAACGAATATCCGTATTCCAATCCCTATTTGACATTATACACGACAGTTTTCTAATTTATACAAATTTGGTTAAACATTTGTGATTATTGTCTGTCGACTCATATACCCATATCAGGTTAAGTTCATTAGATTTATTTCCTCTTCGGAATTCTACTCACTGCCAAAGATCGTGACCGCCACTATTCACTGGAATTTTGTAGTGCTTACTCGCCAGTATGTTTTCATTATCGACTCTAACTATGTCACAAATCAAAATAAATAAAAAAACAAATTACGTTTTTTTCTCAATATCGACGTAGTGAAATTTTAATTAAAATAAACACACAACATGTAGTACGTATTCCAGTTACACTCAGCATCGGTTTCGTCTCCTTCGATTCGCCATCGTCAAATTATGGACAATAATTAAATAAAATTCTAATCAATTCTTTGTTCAAATATAAAGCAATTAAATTATCAGAAAATAATAGTATAATTGCGTTTAGGTAGTTCCACAATCGATTGATTTTTGGGTACAGTATGCAAGTTTTCTGTAATTATTGTCGAAAGAATTGGATTCAATTGGATGTAATAAATTATTATGAATACATAAAACATAAACACTCATAGAATCATTGATTTTTTTACCACTTTTACTCTTCAAACGTATTTGGAATAAGTAGGTACTACATCTTATATGCTATTTTAATTAATACAATGTCTTTCCACATATTCACTGTTTACACTATGAAAGAATTTCAAGTCTTTTACTGAATGTTCGCTTCATATATTTTGAAATGTCGGAGGAATAATTCTAAACATAGAGGGTATATTGTCCAGCTATATGAAGCCGTTGTCTTTGAGTATGACGCACAGTAGAACCTCAATGTTAATATTATTAACTTACATACGAAACGTTATAAATACCATAATCTGCTTGTCAATACGGCTACCAAATTTAAACACAAAACTTGTGAACCATCTTTTTATTAAATTAACAAAAAATATTTATTACTGCAACACGTAACTTCCCTGTTTTGCCTTAAGCACCTAAGTCAAACCAATATTTGTAACTTCCCTATTTTGCCTTAAGCACCTAAGTCAAACCAATATTTACCGGCTTCACTTTTAGTTTCAGCCATTCGATTATACATGTATCTTCTATCTTACTTTAACACAATATTGCGGAGATTATACACGTGGCGAATGCTTTCTTACTCGCACTTTTAGTAAGTGTTGTTGTTAAGGCCTTGTTTTGAATGATTTTTTGAAAGAAATTGTATTTATTTACAACATATTTTGTTTTTCTTTTATCGTTTCTGCTAAAGTCTGTTAATATCAACAGCACACATACCTTGCTTGTGTAATTTCGCAGTATACCTATATATTAATACCGTGGATGCTTGCGTAGGATGCATATATACCTACACATTTTGCTGAAATTCTTTGAATAGCTCTGCGTACCTCACGCGTATTGAAAGTTTCAAACCTTTACCGAGCAGAGAGCAGCGTCGGATAGTGATTAATGTTCGAAAAGTACTGCCTCCAAGTCCAACACGAAGTCAATACTAGTGGCCATCAGTCTCCGGCGGCTCGTGCGAACCGGATGATAAAATCGATATTTCCACACCGAACCTGTTGATAATAATTACATGTTGTGTTGGGCACTTTCTTAATGTATTTACGTGGCCTATTCCTTAATACATTTTAGGTAATCTAATGAAATAAAATTGTCATTTAATATAACAGTGCAAAACGATTGGTTTTGCCAATTTGACAAGGTGATTTATCAGCAATACGTTCTTCAATATAAATAATATTGAGCAATGTTAAATGCAAACTGCTACTACTACTATACTTCATTGAGACCTCATGACTGATGATCGTTACTAGGACTACGGACAGCTCTACTCTTCTTGGCATTCATCGGCACTCAGTGCTCGTGTTATATTTCTATGTATTTTACTACGAAACAATGCAAAGTGTACGAGAAAATCCTATATTTTTATAAACCTAAATTTGGTATATGTTCTTGAAAGTTAATATGTAACTTGATAACGCTTGTCCATAGAGGATTTGTACAGCGATAATAAAAAACTGTTGACAATATCCACCCAGTTTAAAATTTGGCTTTACATGTTGTTGTTATGTAAACTTAATATACGTAGCAACTCACTATCGCATCGTTTCGTCTAATACGGCTATTCTGTCACTCTACACATCCCCCGCTCGCAAACCCCATCCCCTATCTTGTTAGTATTAATATGCATAAACGACCTCGTAACATTCTGTGCATAGCTCGACACGCTCGCTGTCTCTGGTATGAAAAACACTTCTGAACCCTTTGTGTAGTTTTCCAATGAATTTAACATGAACGCTCAGCAGGAAATTTCTGAACGGTAATTTTATTTCATTTATCTCTGTTTGCTGAAATATCGCACGGACTGCACATTTCTGCAAAATAATGACTACCGTTCTACTTTTTCCAAATATGTGTAGGTATTTGAAATAACATTTTCCTTCAATGGTAGACCAGCGACGATCTGAATCGAAGGACCAGTTTTATGGTGAATAAACTGTATTAGTTTTTGGTGTCGAGATAAGGGACTCCGGGCACTCACCTGTTGTTGTGGTAGCAGGCGCGCCTATCACTCAGAACAATGGATGTAGTTGTAGAGCGTCATGAACACCTCGAAAGATTCACACACATCTTACTTTTATACGAGCCACATATAAAATCAAATTTGTTTATTTTACATATAATGAACATAACAAATTATAAATTCAAAGCGTTCACGACATGACATATAATAAGTGTTTAATAATTTAAAAAAATTAAAATACCGAGTAGTGTGAGTTAATAATACAATAGGTAATAAAATAAGAAATAAAATAAAATAACAAAAATAACAAAGTAAAAGTAGATGGAAGCACACAGAGTGAACTTTGATAGACCCTATCTTAAAAACTTATAAAACAACGTCCACCTAAATTCACCCTCACGTAAGTGGAATATATCAATATCCGAAGCGATTTCATTAAACATGGTTATTGCCCTCCCAATTGGCATTACTAATGGCAGGTTAGTTCTGCACCGTGGGAGAACAAACAACGGATGCCCTCGATTGCTAAGGTAATTATCAGAGACACACAAGCCAACATCACCAAGAATGGCAGAGTTCACATTTACGCCGCGTATAAGTCTGAAAAAATATGTAGCTAAATAAAGATCCCTTCTAAATTTTAAGCTACAGTATGTAAGCATCCCTAAGAGAAAATCAGTCGGATAGAGCCACGGATAATATCCATACAGCCGAAAGTAAAGGAGTCTCATAAGGCCGTACTTCAACTGTAATTATTGTACAGATAACTTATCGTTCCATAGATATTATAATTGTACATTATCAAGACTAATTAGCGGTACAGTCAAATAGCTGGTAGACTGAAACTGGCTGTTGTGTAACAGAGAGCACAAACCAGAAATCTTTTGATTTGCAGACGATTGTTCTACCACTAAGCTATAACCACATTCTCATGTTTGTTACAAAATCATTTGTTTGCTTGTCTTTATTATGTAGGTATCACGAATATGTAAAATGAATAACCCCCGTGGTAGAGCTTAGGTCTCGTATTGTATCTATAGATAAACGCGCCATTTCCAACATGTTGTATAATTTTCCCTGATTGCAAATCAAATGTATTTATCTGTTCTCTCGTCCACTAGTATGCATAAATTTCAATAAAAACATCGAAACATTTATTTTCTATGTTATGTTATCGCTATTAATTTATAATCTTTTACTACCTTGCTAAGCTTTATTATATTATCATTTATCTATGGAAGCTTTACTGGTTGTAATATTTTACTTAATAAATTTAATATTGGTTCAGTAGTTTTTTTTAGTTATTATCGCACAAATGGGGACATTCACTCTGATTTTATTATTAGTATGCATGATTGTAAAAATTGAATATTCATGTAGGTATGTATGACGGTAATATGTCGGCATATTACTTAGCGATAGTGCCCATAGAACGCGTCGAGCGGGCGAAGTCGGCGTATGAAGCGTTTATTCATAACCATAATCACACGTCTCTTGCCGCGCATTACCCTTCACCTATGTAATAAGCGGCCCAAGCAGCACAAAATAATTATTATTACAGCGTCTCTCATAACAAAGCAATACAAATATTATATTATTTCGGGGCTTGTAATTAATATTTACGACGACATTATTCAACCAGCGAAATATAGGACACGGAATAAAATTAAACAATGTCTTCTCTGTTATTAAATAATGACTTCTCGCCCGTCGAACGACGACGCTTCGAGCAGCGTGATTTTGGTAGCCGTGTTCAATGAATGGACTTCTTTGTATTTTCATTAAATCGTATCGCCGAGAAGCAAAAAACGGTGACTCATGCGGCAGGCGGGGCACAAGGCATCGTCAAGTCCAGTGTGCGCTGGCGTATTTGATTACGTTGTATTTTCGATGATTTACGCGCCACTTGTAGAAATTTTGCGCGAGCGCCGCACTCGCTGCGTCAATGGGCTTTATGCCTTTTAGCTTGTTGAAGTTATGCTAGTATTATTCCTATGATATGCAAGTAAATTCAATTAATAAATACCACATACTTTACGTTTCCTTCATGCCATTTTATGAATTGAGCAGGTAAATATCTTAATTTCTGTTTAATTGGCGTGACGTATAAAGTGTTCTGTATTTTAACACGACAAGGGCTGAGTTTCCTTTATTTAAGCAATCTCTTAAATATTTAGCGATCATTCGCAATTAGCACCTACGCTCTTACTTTACTTACCTGATATTAATAATTACGAAATCCGTACCTCGTAGGCAGCGATTTCTCCGCCGTAAAAACTTGGGAAACGTGTTCTAGATATGCAACGTTATTTATGATTAAAAGGTACTTGTAATATTTAATTATGTAATACTGTTAGAAACCATATTGTGTATTGTATCAATGGGAGCATCTTAGTCATTTGAACACATCCTACATAATTAAAAATGTAAGTTGTACGTGCGTGTTGTACATATTATCCTTCCTCTCGATATTGTCTACAGTATTTCTGTATAATATATATATTGAAACATGGTTTTTAAGATAACTATTGTTGTAATAAAAATAATACCTACATTGTAGTGTATCATATGTGATAATAAAGGGTTATCTACTATGCTGCTTTTATACTTGCGAATAGATTTACAGGCTTTCTCAAAACAACTATTAATTAATTGCCCGCTTATTAATTTTTGTTATATCTACGATGTTGACGATTTTGGCCACCTCACTGAGAGGTTTTTTTCACAGATATTCTAAACTAAACAATAAATGGACGTTTGCCACTTGCTCCACTTATTAGTATCACGTTTTCGATTCAAGCGCACTTGGAAAGTCAACAAGTGAATTTTCCGGACCCGGGATTCAAACCGACTTCATAATATACAATATCATTTCCTCATCGCGTATCTTTGATGTTGAAGAAAATTAATAGTAATTATGCGATTTGGAGTACATATCTTTGTCTCCTTTAGATTTTTTATGATTATAAGTTATACGGTCGTAAACTGAATATTAGCCACATCAGACAAAGAAACCGTATAGATAATTTAATTGAAACATCTCTATATATTTTATTAATAATGTATCAAGGTTTCATTTACTTTGTTTGATGTCCGTTGTACAATCTGATATTAAATTTCATCGAAACATCTATCCACTGCACACACTAGATATGTGGAATTTTATATTTGTTAAATTCTACAATAATATATTGTATAATAAACCCTTTATTGGTGGCATTTTTGTTGTATATTATTTACTATTCGCCGATTTTCGCATCATATTATGATATCATTGTGTTATTTCTTTTTCGAATAATTCACTTTTGCAGATTCTTTTTTATGTTTTGTGTACTTACCTAGTTTTGTTTCGCCTAACGTTTTCACTGTTTGTTTATTCGCCGTCCACAAAACAATATAGGTACATAATACCTGCATATTGTTTTTCTTTTGCCGAAGCCGGTGTATCGTGAAAAACAATGCATGGAAACCACAAAGCTTTCGTTTGCCCGGTGAAAACTGAAACTTTCCGATGTGTCTCTCTCTCTGCCTCTTTGTCCATTGTCGCGCGCCATATATTATATCGCTGGCTGCTCATTCACAACGCGAAGCACCGTTCTGAAAGCTTCCGAATTTACACTGTGCAACGCATTTTATGTACCCTGTATTCAGAAGGAGCGTTTCCGCTGTTTTGGGTTAGATTTTTAGCAAACTGTTGGGTGAAAATGTGGCCTGGTTTTGAGGTTTGTTCGTACGGGACAGAGTACCTATCTATAGTGTTTGATGTCATGTAACTATTGAGATATAATATACAGTGCTGTAGCGCTAAATAAAATACTCCTGGGTCGCAGTTTTGAATAATCCTAACTCCCAACCCCATCTTCTCCTCCATTTTTTCTAAAGCTAAGCTAAGCTGAGATTTCGACGGATAGACAAAAAACAATCGAATATCTAAAGGCTTTTTTCCCATAAGCACTTAGGAATTTAACTGTCTGCTAATTTTACGCCCAGTTAACTGATTATTGATTGTTTCCTGGTTAGAAATAACAGTGACATAATTTTATTTGTACTCTAAAATTATTATGTGTAATATAATATTGATGACAACTGTATTGGGAAGTGGGTACCTGAGCGCCCTATATTTTGCGGTTTATTTTACATAGCCCAGCCCAATGTATATTTTTACGCACAAGAATGTCTCCATTAGTGACAGTGAAATGAAATCACTGTTATCCTGATATTACTAATGATTTATATATTATGATATTAATACTATTTTCTGTAACCTTTGACTTGATAGGTAGGTAATGGAGTTATTACCTACTTTATTGTATTGATTTATTATATAAACTAGAGTAAAGAGAGTTCGTTGTCAGTGTGTGTTTATCACAACCGTGAAAGCCTCAAACATTATATAGTGTGTGTTTACCTTTGGTGAACGGCTTCTGAAGATGCCGAAAGGCGAAACCCGGGTCGCAAAATACACCTTTAATGGAATAGTACAGAGCTTGAATCCATTAGAATTTATATATTATGGTTGAAGTATTAGGGGCATGGCCCCCACAAGGGGGGGCTGACGGCTCTAGCCTGGGGGCCCGGCGTGGCGAGTCGATTAAATAAGTGAGATAAACACACATTTGCTCTCACAGTAAAAAAGTCACTATTTTCCAATGGTTAAATTTTTTAATATGTGATGTGCGATGTAATTTTAAATTAATTATTAAAAATACTTAACCAATAATAAATTTTACCTTGAACGCCATTTAGAAAACGCTACTGTATAGTGTAGAGCGTCACACTGCCTTTAACCTTGGATATAGGTAGGGGGCCCGACAAAGATTAAAGCCTTGGGGGCCCGCTTTAGGATGTGGGGGCCATGATTAGGGGACATTTAATATAGTGAAAATATTCCCTGCTTTTAACGTTTGCTAGTTTCGGGTACGGTATTTGATGTCACGTGACACCACCATCCAGATATATTTACTTATTACTAATTCCTAAGCATTCGATCCACAGATATTGATTGCGGATACTTATTTGATTTGTATTAATAAATTGCGTAGGGATTGACATCGAATCAAAAAACCGAGATATTCGTTAATGAGCATTCCTATGAATAGTTTGTGTAAGATTGTATCACCTTGTTAGACGCATGTACATGTATTAAAGATGTACTTACCGATTACATTGCTGCTATAAAGAATCGACGAACTGAACTGCAAGTACGTTGCAGCAAAAAACGAGGCTCCGCAAAAAGTAAACGGTGTACTTAATTGAAAATATTTACATACGTATTAGATAGAAACAATATTTTATTAAAGGCAATGGTGCCAATCCTTGGGTATATTTTATTTTTATCAAACTTGATTTTTCCTCCTACGTACCATCTTATTTGTGAGTAAATCTGACTTCAAGGTTATTAGGTTAATATTATAATATTTTATCCCATTATATTTATTAACGAGTACTTATACTATTTGTAATTATTATGGTTATTCGATAGAATATAATCCTGCAGAACGACGCTTGAATATGGAGGTTTAGAAACCAGTTTTTTATTTCGATTTTAATTGAAACCGGTATATTGCAAATATTATTTAGAATATCTCACAAATTTCTGGTTTTTGGTCGAATTAGGTATATGTTCACACTTGGTAATTTCGAGATAGGTAGGATAAAGTTTTATTGAGCTCTTCTATTTGTTAAATACAAACCATTGTAATAATAAAGTTTGATCCTTTTTTACTTACGCAGGCGCCATAGACCATTCACATCCGTGGACTCCACAAACGTTATCTAGGAATCTCTGTCCCGACTTTTCTTTCCAGTCGGTCGTACTCGGCGTCTCTGCGTCGCTTTCGACGTTTTCACACTTGGTAATTTCGAGATAGATAGGATAAAGTTTTATTGAGCTCTTCTATTTGTTAAATACAAAATATTGTAATAATAAAGTTTGATCCTTTTTTACTTACGCAGGCGCCATAGACCATTCACGTCCGTGGACTCCACAAACGTTATCTAGGAATCTCTGTCCCGACTTTTCTCCCCAGTCGGTCGTACTCGGCGTCTCTGCGTCGCTTTCGACGTTGTCAGTCCGCCTTTGCGTCTAGCAGCGTGGCTGTCCCATCGAAGTCTTCGTGCCTTCAAGGCATTATTAACTACTTTGCGTTTAAATTTTTCGAAGAGTTTAACGTTCATACATCCTCGTTTTCATTAACTGGCTTCCAATTATTCTTCGAAGATTGATTTAATTTTTTTACTATTCCATTTGAGTCGTACTTTGCGAGCCGGGTTTCGCCTTTCGACATCTTCAGGCATTGTGCACACTAACCAATGGCAAATACATGAATTTCACATAATTTGTATTTATGTGTGCATTGCCATTGGGGAGTATAGCTGATAGTATCTCAGAATACCGAAAGTCTGAACTCCGGTCGCAAGAAATATTCAAATGGATTAGTACAAAACTTAATTCAATTCGAATTATAAATGATTTGATAAGACGTAAGCATACATTGTTATAATTTTATATCACATGTTAAGTAAATGGGCTAATTTATTACTGTATGTACCTAACCATTTAAATCATAAAAAATCTAATATATACAATTTTTTTTTCGTTACCAGGATAATTCAATTAATTTTCTATTCGTATATAATATGTCTTCTTGTCATAAAAGCCACGACTTGATCTCGAAAATACACCAGGAAACGAGTACGGCTTGGGAAATAAAATAACCTCTAATATGATTGATAAGTAGGACGACACCTTTCGCTTGATTACGCATGTCTGGCGAAATTTATGGAACACGTTGTATTAAAATTATTTTCTCCCAAGTATACAGGTATTCACGTTAGAACAGTCGTCCCCACAGTTTAATTTTAGCGCACCCTATCACATACCAGACCTTTACTTACATACAATTTATTTAAGTTAAATTAGTGATATCTTATACATTTCGGTTCTCTTGACAAAGAAAGCAAGATTGTTTTAGTTAAAATTGCCATACTTATTTTTTCCTGTTCGCTTCATTTTTCATGGCTCTATCCCTAAATTCTCAGAGAACGCATTCTTCTCAGACCTCCGACAATTTTGCATACTATCTGGTACCAAATACAACAGTTCCTATATTTTCAATAGTTATCATTATCGTGAATGTTTTCATCTGATCATCGTAATCATCAGCCTGTCTCTATCCACTGCTAGATGAAGGCCTCTCCAAGCTCATTCCACTTCTTTCGGTCATGTGCGTTGCGTTGCCACGTACTTCCGCAAGACTTTATCATGTCAACAATCCAGTGGCCTCTAGGTCTTCCTTGCGGACGTTATGTACCTCTTGGGTACCACTGGATGACTAGATTATTTGTCCAACGATTATAGTTTTTTCGAGCTATATGTGCAGCCTATTTCCATTTGAGGCCTTTAGCAAATTCTATTACATTGTGCAAACCCTTGTCTGTTTCCTTATCCTCTTTTTGTCCTTTCACGTTATGCCCAGCATGCACCCATCCATACCACG
The DNA here is from genome assembly GCF_057557595.1 of Rhyacophila brunnea. NCBI lineage: Eukaryota > Metazoa > Arthropoda > Insecta > Trichoptera > Rhyacophilidae > Rhyacophila > Rhyacophila brunnea. Next base: position 6,360,206 of record NW_028232904.1, on the reverse strand, counting down.
TTGTGCTACTCTTTAAGTTTCTGGATCTCTCTTTTACTTAGGGTCCATGTTTCACACGTATATGTGATTACGGGAAGCAGAAACTGGTTGAACACTTTGCGCTTTAGGCACAGTGGGATGTCACTTTTGAAGACATTATTCAGGCGGCCAAAAGCCTTATCGTCTTTCCTTCAGCCTTTCATCTGATACGATTACTAAGTCATTAACTGTATTTTAGCTTTTAACTCTCACACAAAAACAGTATAAATCTTATCAATGAAGATATTAATATGGACTCTCTGAATAATAATTATTCCTTTTACATTAGAATATTATAATCGCGTCTTCCTTGGCGCGCAACCCAATTTGGAGACCACTGCGCTAGGAGCCTGCCACTCTCGTTTATTTATTCAAGCGTTCTCCGTGCTACTTGTTTATAATTATTTTGTGGAAACAATGAATAAAATCTAAATAAACACTGTTTAATTCCGTAGGTACTATTAAAATATCTGAAAATTACTGCCCGGATATATTTTCGTCGCGTCTTATTTATTATGCCAAAATGAAGAGTATTCAAATATACTGCGTACCTTTTTCTTCTTCTTTACGTGTTCCTGTCCCTTCAGATCATCAACGCCTTGAGCATTAGACTACTTACGGAGGTGTCATCCACCTTTACTGCATTTTTAGGTGTAGTAAATCGTACTTTCTTCATATTTTGTATATAATATTAAATATGACGCCCAAGTGGCGAATACTCCATACTGGACATTATTTTTAGATTATAAATTAATAAAAAAAAAATGTATTACATTATATCAATAACAGACTAATAATATAATAATTCACACAATGCCTATTCACACCTTTAGATGCGTTGCGTTGTATATAATACTCATGCGTTCAAAGGCTGTAATAATTTATAAGAAAATGTATCATGTTTTTTGTAGAACGTCGTGATATCTACCTTAAAATTAGCTTAACATATTGGTAAATTGCCCTAAAATTGAAAGTTTTATTTTTTTCGTGATTATTAAAAATCAGATTTTTTTAAAACTAACTTTAGGGGGTTAACAGCCCCAGGCCGTGTTAGCAAACGATGTAGGATTGCAGCAACGCGATAGTCAGCGAAATACTCAATTATCGCGTAGCACTTCTACGGTTAGTACATTCTGCATGTGTGACCATACACATTTACCAATGTGATGCTCAGAATATTCATTAATTGTGATATACATCAATAATAGCTTCCCGCAATTCATTGAATATTCATTCCAATAAATAGCGAATCACGACTGATGGAACGCACACTCTATCAACACGCCTCGGACGGCGCACTCTTGCACTTAACTTCGCACCTGTCATTGTATTTTTTATCCAGTAAATAACCTCTCCTCAATTCACTCTAGCAACCTCCAACCAGTCTCTCATTGCCAACTCCATAACCCCAAATATATAACACATATTTTTGTTCTCAATTCATGTCTGTTATGTCTTATTATTTTCTTAACTTCCTACCTATGCACTATGGCCTCCATAGTTTACCTACTTCCAAAAGTCACTTTTCTCCACGTCAATCCATTACAAATAAACATAATTACGTACAAGTAATTGCATCTTGTTATTTTTAGCATATTATGAAATCCGCACGAATAGCACTCACAGGGTCTCTTTTATTATCGACACCACTACAGAATTAATTATGATAGAGCTACAAGTCGATATTATTAGTAGATATGTTACGAGGGTGGGTCAATAATTCCTTAGAAAAAAGCATTAAAACAGTTTTTATTTTTGTATTTTTTTTTATTTCTCAACATAATCTCCTTGGAGCTCAATACACTTGGTTAGACGTTTCTCAATTTTTTTTAAACCGTCAGAAAAATAAGTTTTCGGAAGGTCCTCAAAATAAGCATTTGTCCGATCGATGACTTCTTCATTTGAAAAAAAACGTTGTCCACTTAGCCATTTTTTTAAGTTTGGGAAAAGGAAAAAGTCACTGGGGGCTAAATCTGGCGAATACGGTGGGTGGTCGACCAATTCGAACTTCAATTCTTCAATTTTAGCCATTGATCGTAAACATGTGTGAACACGGGCATTGTCCTGATGAAAGAGGATTTTTTTTCCTGTTTAAATGAGGCCGTTTTTCTTCAATTTTGTTTTTTAGCTGGTCCAATAAAGATGCATAATAATCCCCTGTTATTGTTTTTCCTTTTTCCAAATAGTCAACAAAAATAATTCCACGTGCATCCCAAAATACAGTAGCCATAACCTTACCAGCTGATTTTACGGTTTTCGCCTTCTTTGGACATGGTTCGCCTTTCGCAATCCACTGCTTTGACTGTTCTTTCGTCTCGGGAGTATAGTGGTGTATCCATGTTTCATCTACAGTCACAAAGCGACGAAAAAATTCATCCGGATTGCGTTGCATGAGCGACAACAGGGCTTTAGAGGCCACCACCCTATTGCGTTTATTGTCGACTGTGAGCAAACGCGGCACCCATCTTGCAGAATTTTTTTTCATGCCTAATTTGTCATGTAAAATAGAAATGACGCTACCTTTTGAGATCCCTGTAACCTCAATTATCTCACTGAACTTTAATCTTCGGTCACTTAACACCATATCGTGGATTTTATTGATCATTTCTGGTGTAGTCACCTCTACAGGACGTCCTGAGCGTGGTTCATCCTTTGTTGATGTACGACCACGTTTAAATTCATTTAACCAGTTATAAATAGTTGCAAGTGAAGGAGCAGATATGCCGTGAACTAAATCCAACTCATTTTTTATTTCCTTTGCTGTTAACCCTTTTATATTAAAATGTTTAATAACAGCTCTAAACTCAATTTTCTCCATTTTCCATTTTTCCATTTTCCACAAGCAAATTTTTTTTTTAAATGTACGAGAAACACACAACAACCCGACCAATCTGATTGAAACTTCGCAGCATACTGAATCGGTAGTGCCGCTGCATGAAAACAAACCGCTTACAGTACTAGTCGCGCCACCTGTCGGCTTTTCTAAGGACTTATTGACCCACCCTCGTACGATAGGTATGTCAAAACTGTTGGTGTTGTCAAATTCGTCTACGTCAAACATAACGCGCAGTTAATTGGCAGAGGTAGGTTAGTAGGTACCCGCGGTGTCTATGTAATGTTGGGCCCACATTAATTTCACACCCACGATTAGTTCGGTAAGAGTGTCTCTCGTCCTTCGTCCCGTATTCCCACGTCGGCCGTACGTATTTTTCCACCTCTCTCACTCTCCTGGCGTTTGAACCAGTTGTTTATTTATGGCCACGGGCCGTAGGAAGCTTAGAAGCTGCGATAAGCAAAGCCTTGCTCGAATATCTGTGACTACAGAATATCGCTCAGACTGGGCCGATGCGATTGCGGAATCGTATTAATGGTGTTGTTGTATATTTTTATTCGTGCAGCGTTTTTTAACATCGCTGGTTCGCGGGACAACAGTGAGGAACCATTTCCCGCCTGTCGTACGTAGATCGCTCTTTCAGCAACGCTATGTAAAACTGCAAAATCAGTGTGACTTACTTAACCATACAAATTCTATTTAAAATTTTCACTCACAATATTTTTTCACACATTCTGTTGGGGGATGTTTTTTTAACTCCATGCAAGCAATTAAATTAAGCTGCTCATGTTTAGAAAATTTGTTTAATAAAAATACATACTGGTTTTTGCCTCTCGCTTTTTCAAATAATTATAATTATAATGTACTGTATTTTGTTTTATTAATTGCAAAATCGTAGACCATGTGTACATACGTTGGAAAAATACTTTAATTTATTAAGACAATTAATTAAAAGCTCTTTTTTGCTAGAATTTTAGTGTCTTCTTTGTATGAAGATAATTCATTTTTCAAAAATTATGGCACTAGGCGGGTCTTTGCCTCCTTCGAAAACGTCCTCCATCCTGGACGATCCAGCGCCGACACTTTCCAGTTACTTTGGCTGAGCATTTTTATATTGCATTTTCCGCCTTCCAGGTCTTCTCTTGCCATCGGGGGTTGCGTACATATAAACATAGCCCACCTCACCGGTATATCCTCCGGCAGTCAGTGATTAATTTTTATAATATTAAATAATCACGTACTTTGCTTACTTATAGCTAAATTTTGGTAGCGAGTATTTCACAATGTCTCTCCAAGTCTAAAACGAAACTACTCCAGTTTGTGATTCATTTTTGTTTATTTATGAATAAACAAAAATAATGTGCTTTATTTAATAATAATTTTTATACCTGCCCAGTGTCTGTCAATCTGTCACAAATTAATTGTAATGTCGTTTAATACTTTCTATATAGGTACTCGATTTGATAGTACTATACCGTAAGCATCTACTTAACTACATGATCGTATCCTATCATTTGTTTTCATTCATAACCCCATCAAAATAAACGATTCCTTTATTTTGCGTATCAGCTTATTTTCCAAATTTAGAATTTACGTTTATGTGTATATTTTCTCTCACCTTACCCCTTTAAAAACATCTTCTCATTGTGTCGCTCTCTCCTACTCATTAACACACGTTTTCTCCTATCCGTTACAGAGAAACGTATAGATAAATTAAGGCATATATAAATAATACTTTATTTTTTACACTTGTACTAAGTAATAATCTATTTTTTGTGTTCTCAGTTATCACGATCACCACCAAGTGAAGTCTCACTCACTTGAAAATGTATTCAATATTTTTTACGCCGTCAAGTTTTATAAAGTTTGGTGAGTGCACGGTGAAGAAATTGTCAAGATTTGTTAACTCTGTATCAGTCTGTTAGCGTCCTCGCTCGACAACTCCCCCGTACGTACATAGCTCAAATCACAATGAGAGTGAGTCTCGACGGCTTATTGCATTGTAAACCACTTGGCAAACGATTTATTCAACACGCTGTCTAAATTAGGCACTGTATACAATCACTCCATGATTCGAATTATTATTTTATTAACAATGGGCGTTTACATTTAAGTTGTATTCACTCTTGATACTGAATGGCGTTCCAATAATATCACTCATTGATATTAATTAACATACAATGTTTGTATCTATTCATCTATCTGGAATTAATTCTATCAATTTATTATACATATTAACATAATGAGATATGATAGTAAAGTTATTTGTGTTTACAGTGTTCTGTTACACTGTTACCCGATTGTTCTATTGAGTCCCTCAATTAGTAATGCTGTGTTCGATATTAGCCTATACTTCCACTTGAAATTATTTCTATACAGTGCTTTCTTCTGTGTTGTTTGAAGTTTTATATAATATTATGAAAATGTAGTGTTTTCAAAGATTTATTTGCTAATGGATACCCCGAGGTGAAGACAACCTCATGTAGGTGTTAGTTTTATCACTGTATAAGAAGTTGTTTTTATACATTATATCGTGGATTATCATATAATTCTCTATTTAATATAGTTTATTAAGTTTTCAAAATTATACCTAGTTCCAGTGTGTATGAGTAAATGCATTTTAATAGGCTTGCTAAATATAATATTAACGATAATGGGGAATGGGATAACCAGACGCCAGGACAATTGGGCGCCGCACTGCCGAATGAAATAAATTTACGGTCGTTTTTCTACAAAGAGTAGACGAGAAATTTTCAGTTTATATGTACTACTTAGTAGTTTTAATTCATTTTCCTCTTAGCTTAATGTTTTTTTTATTGCGAATTGAGAATTATTATCAGGATTTATATAAAAATAAAAGAAATCTGTTCTCGTTGGAACTTCATAATTTACATTTGCTGAAATTCTCACCAAGTACGTATTAAATACTTAATATGTAATATAATAATTTAAATATAAATATATATTTTAAATGTACCTATATGTAATTCCTATTTATTTTCGAATTTCATTCGATTGCGTGGCGGCCAGTCGTCCCGGCGCCGAATCGTCCTGACCCTTGTAATGTACTACGATATATATTATATTTCTCTAGGTGTTTCAAAATTATCTATGCTCATCAAAGAATGTTACACTCTGAAATCTTGTGAATTATTTGTTGAATAAATTCCAAGTGAAAACATAAAATATAATGTTTTATATCTTTTAAAAGATTCCTATTTTGTTTTATTCATTCAATATATTGAAATACTGCATTTTTTGTGTTTTACTATGTTTTAGTCTTTATTAATTAATATCATGCAAGGAATATTCTGTTAATAATATTATATAATATAGATAATCGTGTCCGTATTGTAATGAACAATTCCATTTGGCACTATTCCGTTTGCATTACTTTTTAATCCACTCGCCAAAAGAGGCATCTGAATACCTAATGCTTTCATTGTGCAGAATAAAGTGTATCTCAGTTTCAGTCGGTAGGTACTTACAATTTACAATACAACGGAAGGTGTATATTTGTTTGGCGTCCGGAGAGGCAGGTGTTTCGGATGTGTCGGCCGCAGCCCGCCTGCGGTCCTTCCCTCTACCCCGCCGGCCATTCTATTTACATTTTATATGAGCGCTTGTTTCTTGCTCTGCCGGTAATCTCTTTTTAACACTCTCCTGAAGTATTGTATTTCGCATCGAAGCGCCGGATTCCACTCCATTTCCGATACTTATACGTTTTCGATTCCGAATTGACTCTGGGGTAGTCTTAATTCTATTAAAAGTTACGCTTACTACGTAGTGTTTATATTCTTAAAATATTCATGTATGTATAAAATGTTCAATCGAAAATTGACTGTCAATTATTATTGATGCGTATGCGGTAGCGATACATGTAGTCGTCAGATCGAATTGATTATTGTTGAAATGATTAAAAGTCAGCCGAGAATTCTAAAACATACAGATTGACGCCATAATTTTACGTAGGCCCTTGTATATAGGTTCTCAAATATATAATACCTATAACGTTATCATCCGCCCATGGTATATCAATGAGTAAAATGATCTGACACATCAGCAGTTTGTTGTTTACGCCTTGGAATGTCTCAGGAGCAGATACCCAAGACTGAGATCGCCACGCTTTCAAGTGAGCTTTGACTGAGTTACTGAAAGACATAATTTAATAAATAAAATAAAAAAAAGTTCCATGGGAGAGAAAGGCACGGAGACTTAACAAAAATAAATGAATTTAACGATATATAAGACACATAAAACAATATGGACACACTAAACTATATGAAGAGATCCTTCATATTAATTGGGACAGTACAATTCCATTTTACATCGGTATATTATTCCATTTTGCTCCACCTCCAAACCTGCTGGTATAATATTCTTCTTCTTTTGGTGCCGTCGTCTATTAAAGGTATGCGACCAACTTGGAGTACGCCTCGATATCCTGAGGTTGCGTAGCCAAGATAATTTCATTCTACCTACGCTTCTGTCACCCTCTACGGCCGCTTGTATTATGTTTTGGAGTAAATCCATTAAATAAGACATTTTTATTTATGTATTTGAAATCGAAAAAAATATTCGTGTTTGATGGCAATTGATGTTTTGTTTTTATTTATAAACTTATCGACTACAAAATAAGTAAAAAGGTTATAATGATGAGTATATCTGAGTTCCTGTTTTCCACGAAATTACTCGACCGACACTTATCTCAGCAGTTGGCATGCTGTAATCCAGTTTTTGTTATGGAAGCATTTTCCGATTGGACAGTGTTGTCCCACGTGGCCCACTCGGAAGCGTATGCCGCGAAACATTTAGTAATCTTGTTTATGATGACACCCTGCACTCCTGGGACGGGATTCCGGCTCTCGCGGTCGTGTTGTGGATCGGGTACCGCGCCATCTATTAGCCAGTCTGCCCTAGCAACGGTGTGTTCCAATGCAATCCCGGATAGAACTCAACTCAGGTACCGCATGTTTGGTTTATTTATTAGTTTCCCGCCCCGGGATACATAAAATAAATATTTTGCGGCAATATAATATTGTGTAATAGTATTTATTTTTAATTTAATGCTATACTTCAGCTGGGGCACGGTCTAAAACGATCGTGACTACGCGACGCGAAGATTGTGCAAACGACGCGGGCAGAACAATATATAATTTGTCATAAAAATTGAACATGCGTTCATTTCATGTTATGTTTATTGTTCTATTAGTAATAATAATAATATATCCATTGACATGTTTTCCTTTTCAAGTAAATGGGTAACATTTTTTAGTCATCTTTACACGATTTAAGAATTAATTCCCCTGACGCCATCTCAAAACAAATTGACGCGTTCACAGCTCGACTATCGCTCTCCGATTGGCAGCGAGTCCGAAATTATGTTGCATCTATAATTGAAAATTATTTGCCATTTCACTGAAGTATGCTCTTAAGTAGATACTTTAAAGTGCCATGCGGTCTATAGATGCTTTGAATGCGGAGCATCCCTAAATTATTCTAAGATATTCAATTTTATCTAATCGTGGGGTTACTGCCAAAAATTGGTAAGTTTCGAAATCATTTTATGGAGTAATTGCAATTTAAACATTGACATGTTCTCTAAAATCAGGCTTAATGCTAATTTATTTATGTTATATGTGCATCGGATATGTGGATCTATATGTGGATCGGTGCATATCGGATGACTTTGAAATTTTTTCTACCTTACATATTTATATAATAATATTGACACAATATAATCCGCCCACGGTGGCCGCGCGGCTTAAGCGTTGGACTATCACGCCGTGGGTCTCATGTTCGAATCCTGGGTCTGGCAAGTACACGTTGTTTTTCAATTTGTGTGTGAGTCAGGGTATGGGCCTAATAGGTTGAGCAAGTGGCTGACATCCATTTCTCGTAAAAAAACAAAATCTGTTAAGTACAAACCTCTACTCTGTGGAGGCCCATATGATCCTATTGGGATCGGACATGGTCGAAAAAAAAAATAATCCGCTGTTAATTCTAAATACCTAAATTATCGACTTACCAACATTCATAAATTTTATTGTACCAAGAAGTTAAGTATGGATAATTTACATGTTTTAGTTTTCTTGTTGATATTCGAGAATTACAGTAATAATGTAATTTTAAATGCAGTCAATAGAATTATAATACTTCATTATGTTAAATTTTTTATTAATCTTTTATACCGCGAATGGATTTTTTCCGGGTTAGCGCGCCCTATAGTGTGTTGTACTAGTTCGCCGCATTCGTTCTGAATCGCATTTCCTGAGTGGAGAACTCGCGCTCATGTATGTAGGGTAACTCCACACCGCTTGCGCTTTTCGTCGTTTGTTTGTTTGTTTGTTTCCGCGGTGTTGCCTGCATACTTTCCCAACTTTCCGCCTCATTTGAAAGATAATCCTCTGGCCGGAGTTTACGTTTTCGATTCCACTTTTATTTCATTAGGTTATGTTGTCGGGAAGTACGGGAAACCGAGATAATAGTATAATATAATTAATTACATCGTTTGACCGTGCCCTAATACGACATTAAAACGATTAAATCTTGATCATACATAACTTGAAAACACACTAGAAAAAAATCACATTTGAAAATAATTCCTGACTGAATTTCAACCCGTATATCCATTGGTATCGCACCAATATGCTTTAACCAATTAAGCTGCAGGCCTCCTATTCAATTACGATAATTTAAACTAGTAGGTCATATGTGAAATGCTTATCAAATTGCTGTATGACTATCCGTTTTTTGTGTTTTTTAAATCAAGTAATATTAATTGTCTTAATTACTAACCGATTGAGTTTTATTAAAGTCACCCACAGGACGATCTTCACTTTATTGACTGGAACAGTTCGGTGGAGCCACACTTATACCAATCATGAAAATTCGCAAACTCATTATGACCACTTACTTTCTTGGATAATGAGCTGAAATTTTGTTGTTAATTATTAGTCAGAATCGTTTGAAGATGTCTACAATTTAATCAATATATCAGTCAGAAGAATTTTTCAGTGAAGGCGTTAATTCATATCTTATTCCTCACCTTTTTTTACCGTATCTGTTACCGGCGTCGTTGATAATTTTGGCATCTTTATCTCTGCTGGTCACTGCACTGCTCTGATCAAAGATGGTATTCTGAGGGCACTACCGACTTTCCTCTACAGCCAGAGCCTCGTTTGCCGGAAATCGTGTCTAAGCTTTTTAATTCACATTCGTAACTTTATCTTTCCAGCTCTCATAGAATGGAGCTTTTTTTAAAGCTTGCAAATTTTTAGAGCTTTGTGTATGCATTCACTCTTTACATGTGTACCCAAGAGGTATATATTGTCTTATTTGTGACACTTGTGTACCTACTATAATCGTTAAACATATTTAGTTTTATCCTGAGTTATGAATTATGATGTATATTTAATATAGTGCCTATAATAAGCTTAGTGAAGAATAGCATATTAACTCGAATCCTCAGCGAAAGAAGTGAAGCACATCTTTGTTTAGTGCATTCTTGTTTATTGGGCGGCGGGCGCCTTACGTTGATTTGTTTTCTCGTCAAATTGCTTTTTACGTCCCGCGGGAGGAAGATTTTATTTTATTTGCGCGTTTACTTCTTTTACCTCTGACGTGGTATCTTGCGGCCATATTGGGTGGGACGATCCGAGTCCACTGAACCCAATTTGGAGACAAAACTTTTCAGTGACTGAAGATAGGACGTAGGTATTACTTACCTACTATTTATTGATTCCTGAATAATATAACATTTCGGGCACCGTGTCTAGTTGTACACATATCTTTATGTCTTGGTTTCTTGATTCAGTTTTTCTTCCAATAACTTGATTAAGACACGATAGGTACTCACTTTATACTCTACCTAAAACTCGGTTTGTAGTCAAGGATTTTTTTATATTTTCCACCCACCTAAAATAATTATTATCTTTCGATTCCTCGAAAATTCAAATAATATCTTATTCTTTAATCTAAGATGATAATATGTAATAATTGTGTAGCAAAAGAACCACTTTGTATAAAAAAAGTTCATAATAAAACTTTAATAAATATAGTAATAATTATTACTAACGTATATTATTAGTCCAATCTGGAAATAAACTCGTAAACGAATTTTACCTACCCTTGAATCGGTGTACTTACTGTTTTGGACGCGTCCCTTCTAAAATCATCACAATAATACCTGCCATTAGTTTATTTCAATTTTATTTTAGTAATTCTATCCCAGTGAGAAAATGCGTGACCATCTTTTGTATTGAATGTCTGGCACTAATGATAATATGTATAGGATAATTCCATTATGATGTTGAAAAAACTTATTCTAATAATCTATTCTGCAATTAACGTGCAATTAACATAGCTATAATTAAAAGGACGGAAGCGGGGTCGGGGTTTTATTATACTGGAAGTACATAAAATTGCGGGTTTTATATATAGGTAGGCATCACTGCATGATACTCTAATTATTGTGAATTTGTCTCATCGTCTTATTAAAAGCTGTAACCTCGTAGTCCGGTGTAATACGACCATTACCGACGGGCTCCCATTGTCTTTGGACTCGCCTCTCACGTTTTATCAAATTGTTTACTGCCGCTGCACCAAGTCGACTCTGCTCTTGTATTTTTCATTGCGGCTTCTCTATTAGAAGTCCTGCTCGCAGACCGCTTGGAATATTACCCAACTATTTGCAGGTAACTTTCCTGCTTTCTATTTTAACAAAGTGTTGCTTCGTTCTAGAGATAGGTATTTCTAATGGAAGTATGCTAAATATTACTCAGGCTACCATCGGGTTGTTCCCCTAAAGCATAGTTTCTCAACGTGGCGCAAGACGTACGAAAATATTGTCGCATACTAGAGTATGGGTCAATAAATTTAAAGTTTATGGGAGGACACTACTGAGATAATATTTGTGACGTGGATAATCATATGTTATCTTTAAATCTGAATTCTGAAATCTTTTATCTGAATGGTATACGTATACGTCTAGGATGAGGAATTCCCATCTGGTGACAACCTCGATGGTTACCCCACCTCCCCGGTCAATATATTCTAGGCCTAAACCAAGACTGTCATGTTTGTATATTTCTTTCAAATTGTTACCATCTCTTTCAATATCCTAAAATCATCATAAACAGTCAGTAGTTATACAATATTGCATTGGAATTGTTAGCAATAACTATTGTGGAAGTTGCGCAGATTGCGATACCTTCTACTGACCACGAATTGGGTAAAATTATTATTAAAATACTTTGGACGCTGAAGACGCACCTGGCCGATCGATGTAATTAACGTGCATTCTAAAGTGGTAATTAAAAAATCATTATCTAGTCAGCAGCGAATGAGAATGAATAATAATTGTTACCGTCATTACTTCCGGCTGCTCTTACGACTATTGCATCGCTTTCTCTCGCTCGACATCGCTCTAACTACGTCATATTTTCTGTTGAAACTATCAACTTCACGCTTATGTAGTATGCTTAATGTACTACCATCGAAGTTTAGTCTTGTTTGAAGTCTTGACCTAAACCATATACGATCCTGGTATACCCGATGTTTGTATAACATGCATTAAATTAAATCTTACTCCTTTTTGTGAGTGAGGAGCAATCCAAACTGCTGATCATGTTATTGAGAGCTGCGGCCTGTGTGCCTTCCTTGGGGGACTATCTTGGCCATTCACCAAGCTGATTAAAAGACACTAGCATTGATATTCATCGAGCCTCTGCCTCTTTTAACTCTCAAATGCATGATTTTTTACTATTTGCATCAAAGAACACTTTGTACTATAATTATGTACCTACTGTATTATTTTTTTTATGTTGAAATTATTTTTAACAATTATATTATCATAAATAATCAATCAATCCACCTTATAGAATCCAGTACAATTTTTCTCGTTCAAATCTAATATTTTTGTGGTAAAATCGATTTCTGTTTTACTCAAAAAGCTGAAACTAAAGTTTGTACTACACGTAGTACAGTATGCATTTAAAGGTTAAATGTGATTTTAGTTTGTTTCTCTATGCTTTCGCCTATGTCATGCCTCCTGCGGGGCCGTACAAATGAATGAGATAATATTTGCTATTGAGTATAATTGATGGTATTTGATATTAATTACTCGTCGGGTTGATTTAACCATGCTCATCAGCATGCTACGAATGCGCTTTAAACGTTCGTTCGTGCATTCGTCGGTCAGCGTTCTCTGGCACGCTCCCCCGACCGTGCCGCCAGCCATCCCCATTAGTTAGTACGATGCACCGAACCACTGCCTTCGCGGCCAGCAACCGTACTACAATGCCCACCTGTGGTTTCCTTCGCTGTCTTTAGCTCGGGCCGTAATGACTGGGATAAAATCGTCCGTGCCGCGGAGTCAGCCGCAGCAGAGCTGTCTGCCGTGACCGTTTTGCTTCGGCAGCTTTTCTCTAGTATTTTACCCTCACCGATGGTCTGTGACTAGTTCTTATATTAAATTGACAAAATAACGCAAGAGCACTACACAAAATACTTTATTCTGGCCATAAAGGAAAATTTGAGATAAATTGAGGAATCTAATTAACTGTACATTTCACCTAATAACTGTAAATGAGAAAAATTTTCAATATCGTTAGGTACCTACCACGTAAGCGAATATGCTTTTAACTCTCTCAACCGCCTTGTATGAAGAAGCAAGGGATTGATAATAGATACTTGTATAAATTGTATACTACAAATTAAATCGATTATTAATAAACCATTTCTTTTATTTAATGAATAATTCACAAGATTTTGATAATGTAATATTCCATATATTATTGAACATACATAACTTGAAAACACCTCAGATATTGAAAAAATTATATTTAAAAAAAATACGAAACTTGACGGGATTTGACCCCGTATAACCAACCATTGGTCTCGCGTCAATCTGTGCATTAACCAATAATTATGCTATTTAATAATAATAACGCAATTTGATAAGCATTTTATGTATGACCTACTCGTTTAAAATGTCGTGATTAGATAGGAGGCTCGTAGCATAATTGGTTAATGCATTGATAGGCGCAACACCAATGGTTATACAGGTTCGAATCCCGTCGAGTTTCATATTTTTTTTTTCAAGCACAGTATAACCTCGTTTTAACGTGCCCGGTATTCACGTTTTCCCGGCAATTGCGTGTAATTTTTTCGGTCCCGATGTATTTCAGTACATTTAATACCCGCATTAACGTTTTTCTTTTCCGCGATTTACGACGGAAATATTCAAAATATGCAAGTTACGCGCGCTTCTGAAGAACTGTCTGATGAAGACGAGGTTGATATTCCAACAAAAGAAGAAGCAATGAGGTTCACCGAGGGTTTAAAAACCTACTTTACAAACTTTGCTGATATCCAAGATGACACTTTTGAATGTTTATATAGTCTTGAAAGAGAATTACATAACAACAAAACAAAAATGCAACAAACTAATATACATATGTACATGATTTTTTCAATAAAAATTTTAATTGAATGTTGTTTTTTAATAAAACGTTATTTTTTTAGAAACATAAAATTTTAATGTTCTTTTTTTCAATACCCCCCTTTTACATTTTCCCTCCAATTAGGTTTTTTTTTCCAGTCCCTTAAAAAACGTAAAATAGGGGTTATACTGTATATATTTTTTTCTAGTGGGTATATGATATATCTGAGGTGTTTTCAAGTTATGCATGTTTAATCGATTAGATTTCATACTGCCTAAAGATATTCATTTTAAATAACTTACTTACACTACTACCGAAACACGAACTTAGAAAAGCTTCCGAAACAAACTATAAAACATGATAAAGTTCCTTGACATATACTTGGACCGTGTGACATTCGAACATACATCTTTCGCATGCGGTAACCTTGCAGATACCTAATGACTACGCTATTTGATATATTTCAAATTTCGTCAATGATACATACTATATTTATAATTGATAGCATTATTTGACTCCTAAGCGGTGTCAGTATTACGCCAAATGTATTTTTGTCCATTAATTGTCAATTGAATATGTATTTATTCTAAATTAAATATAGTTAAGTAGGTACGTAAAATTCTCCGGCAATTGAATGTCGGTATGGTCATAATCGACACGATAACAAGTTTTTTTTCTACGATATTTAATATGTATATTTATTTTTTGATGCATCTTATATTGATTAAATTAGAATCGATTTTTTTCTCCATCGCGGTGCAAATGTACGTCGCACAATCATTCACTTAAATCCGAATCAAGGAAGCATTGGATGGATAGTGAAGGAAATAAAGTGTATTTATTGCACACACATGTCCCGGATTCAGATTCTGCGGATTAAAAATGATATTTATAGTATTTTATATTTGTGTAAATTCAATAAATCACAATACTGTGAATTATGTGGTAAACGCCTGTATCAACAATATTGGGGAAAAAATGTGAACATATTTATGTATCGTGTAGGTGTCAAACTTATTGGCCGATAGAGATACAAGCATACTAAACTAGAACTATTTCTCGACTATTTATTGTGGCAATTCCACGCGAGCCTCTAATCCGCTCGGATAGCTGTTTTTTTCACGTTAATATCCTATGGCTCTCATTTCCACGCAGTTTATGTCGCAACAGCATCGATAAATTTTGTAAAATCTCCAATCGCTGACCTCCAAGCGAATTTATTGTGAATTGTATCTCATATTTTAGTTGACCAAATTTGAGACGTAGATACGTAATATTCATATTATGTGGTTTATCGTTTTTTTTTTTTTTTCACTAAATCCTGTTCCAGATGATAGATCTTCAGCGATGACAGAACGACCGAGAAGAGA
The DNA here is from genome assembly GCF_057557595.1 of Rhyacophila brunnea. Lineage (NCBI taxonomy): Eukaryota > Metazoa > Arthropoda > Insecta > Trichoptera > Rhyacophilidae > Rhyacophila > Rhyacophila brunnea. Next base: position 6,344,541 of record NW_028232904.1, on the reverse strand, counting down.
GTGAGATAAATTGACTATTGATTTGTACCGATAGTAAGACAATCATTATACTAAACATGTTGAAAAAAACCTGCCCAGTACATATTGTTACAAACAAATAGAATGGCGATCTTATTATAAAATATGTATATATAGTACAGTGAGAGATAGTCAATGTATATTGCTAACGTACTCCGGTAATTAAATTTAATATTTTATTATAAATGGCTCGGCTTAGCGCAAATTACTTTTTTAGGTTTCGCATTTTGAGATCGCATAATACTTTGTACACTCAAAATATCTTTGCGTATATAAATAAGGGCCATTTAAAAAAGCGCTTGCACGGACGGAGGAACGGATTAAATTAAAAAATTAAAACGATAATATTTTACTTTGTAATAGCGCGATAAAGCCGTAAGTTACAAAGACGGAAGTTACATTCGGCGGGCATTAAAAATTAACTGAATCCGCGAAAGTTACGCGCGCCCCGAATTACAAAAGAATATGTCGCGCGCGGACGAAATTGAGAGGAAAAATTTTAATCCTGCGAAAACGCTTTTGGCGCCCGGGGGAAGCCCGCGTGGGTACCTATAGCATTACAATAAATAATCAAAACGGGAAAGCGGCGCATTTCGGGGGAAATAATTATGAATTTAATAACCGCGCTCACAAACGCAAGACAAGTAATTTAAGTCAGTCAACATCGTTTCAGGGTTCCCCGTCTCGAAGTTTTGCAACTTTATTTATTATTCGTCAAGCTGAAGAGATAAATTATCATTGTGCCAATAATATAATATTTATCTTCATTTCCGAACGCATAATATTTATTCGAATGAGTACTAGTCGGTTATGTTTAATATTCTATCTGTATCTGGGAAAGAAACAGAAACCCTATCCTGTTTCTGGACACAATTTCCGCCTTCATTTACTGTTTCATTCTAGCGGTGATTGCTGGCTGGTGATCACTGCAAGCTTTTTAGATTAATTATTGTGAATGATATTTCAATAGAGACGAAGCAAATACGAAAGTCGTTGTAGGTACCTAACTAGTTTTTCATTTTCTGCTGCCATCTTAACTCTTCTACGTTTTTGATTAGAACCCGTATCGATTGTATTTGCGCTAATGTAGTTTACCAATTCGGCAACCGGTGTCCTATTTAATTACGACGAAATTATAATATCTTGGAGTGAATCAAATTGCGATCATTTTTGGCTATTTTGTGTTGTAAATCCAAGGTAACTCCCCCCCCCCCCGACCTTTTCCGATCCTAATAGGATCATATGGGCTTGGGTATAGAGCTATGGGTATAGATTTTTGTTTTTACGAGAAATGGATGTCAGCCACTTGCTCAACCTATTAGGTCAATACTGTGGATTCATATACAAATTGAAAAACAATATATTATTTTGGGACCCACGACGCTTAAGGGTCTATAAATCACTTTAATTGTTAACCGATGTACGTACAGGACCTCTCCAAATTTGGTGTTTTTGAGTTAAAGTTTTTTCTTTTCTCAAATCTTAAGTACGTTCTAACTATAATTTTGAGGGATCCTGATGTCGTTTAGTAATTACGGTAATTGTTACATTGATTTAAAACACAAAAGCCGATAGGTGTAATTAGATATAAAGACCGTAGCTTTTAATTAGTATTGGCGCTAGTCCAGTGATTACGGGTTCAGGTCCCGTCTGGTGTAGTATTCTTTCAAAGAGTTTTTTTTCTGATAAGTGAATTGTTTTTAAATTATATAAGTAATAATATGTTCAATATAAAACATAGTTTATTAAATAACAATCATTGACTAAAACAAAAACAAAATTAATGCCGAATATTTATATTGAAAATTAATAAACGAATTAAATATTGATGAGTCGGTTTTTGTTATTATCTACTCTGTGTTTGTTTGCTGATATGAATATATTTAGAAATTAACATACTCGATTGGCAAAATCAATATTTAAATGGAGTAAACTCGACAAAACGTTTCGTAAATATACATGTCATCTTTTTACGTGAATGCTTCGTACCGCGCGTTGTTGACATGTGAAAAAACAGCAATTAGCACTGCTGAGCTGCACATAATGAAAAACTGTTGTTGCACATTATGAAAAATGCCCGCAGCCACCGGCGTTTGCAAATAATAGTGCAAGCGTTGCATTTTCAGCGCACTATTGTCACATGCAACATTCTCCAATATGCTGCAAAATTACCATTATTCACAATGTCAAAAAATTCGACGTTTCAATTGTGCTTATTTGGAGTAATTTGATTATACAATTTTTAAGAAAAATACAATGGAAAATGTATACATATCGTTTTACATACTAGCGCGTTGCCGCGGAGTCTCACGTTAAACTTGTCAATCTCTATGACAAACGTAATAATGCATCAGAAAGGGATGTGAACTGACACTTAAATACGATCGGTGGTATTGATATGATTTAACTCTTAAATTTAACTTTTAAATATTTATATTATTCGTCTAATATCGTAAGTTAAAAGGTTTACATAGATATAGGTGCAGATAGGCCCGTTTTGATTGCGGTTCACAAATGCGGCAAACGCTACTCTCTATATTCGGCATTCAACAAAACTTGATTATTGGAACAATAATTATTGTTTTTTTTTATTAATTATTTTTTTTTCTCGACTATGTCCGATCCTAATAGGATCATATGGGCCTCAACAGAGTAGAGGTTTGTTTGTATTAACAGATTTTTTTTTACGAGAAATAGATGTCAGTCACTTGCTCAACCTATTGGGTCCATACCCTGACTCACACACACATTGAAAAACAATAAATTAATTAATAATAATTATTTCTTATTTATTAAAATTATTTATTTTATTATTAATCCATTAATTATTAAAAACTTATTGTCAACTATTGTCAAAAATTGTAAATCTTTCCACAGCGGCTAATGTAATACGTTTTAACACTACGTTAGCTTTGAATTCCTTTTAATAATGATTCAAACTCCTTTTGTGTTCTGTTGTAATTGATAAATAATTCCTGTATTATAAATAGATACGGTATTTTTTTGTTTTTAAAACCTCAATTTGAGATCTCACCTTGTAACTCTCTGTCTAATAGTAAAAGGCAACTGCGATGCTACCTAGAAGTCCATAGTCGTCGTTAGAAGATACAACATATACATACGAGGGTGGGTCAATAATTCCTTAGAAAAAAGCATTAAAACAGTTTTTTTTTTGTATTTTTTTTTTCATTTCTCAACATAATCTCCTTGGAGCTCAATACACTTGGTTAGACGTTTCTCAATTTTTTTAAACCGTCAGAAAAATAAGTTTTCGGAAGGTCCTCAAAATAAGCATTTGTCCGATCGATGACTTCTTCATTTGAAAAAAAACGTTGTCCACTTAGCCATTTTTTTAAGTTTGGGAAAAGGAAAAAGTCACTGGGGGCTAAATCTGGCGAATACGGTGGGTGGTCGACCAATTCGAACTTCAATTCTTCAATTTTAGCCATTGATCGTAAACATGTGTGAACACGGGCATTGTCCTGATGAAAGAGGATTTTTTTCCTGTTTAAATGAGGCCGTTTTTCTTCAATTTTGTTTTTTAGCTCGTCCAATAAAGATGCATAATAATCCCCTGTTATTTTTTTTCCTTTTTCCAAATAGTCAACGAAAATAATTTCACGTGCATCCCAAAATACAGTAGCCATAACCTTACCAGCTGATTTTACGGTTTTCGCCTTTTTTGGACATGGTTTGCCTTCGCAATCCACTGCTTTGACTGTTCTTTCGTCTCGGGAGTATAGTGGTGTATCCATGTTTCATCTACAGTCACAAAGCGACGAAAAAATTCATCCGGATTGCGTTGCATGAGCGACAACAGGGCTTTAGAGTCCACCACCCTATTGCGTTTATTGTCGACTGTGAGCAAACGCGGCACCCATCTTGCAGAAATATTTTTCATGCCCAATTTGTCATGTAAAATAGAAATGACGCTACCTTTTGAGATCCCTGTAACCTCAATTATCTCACTCAACTTTAATCTTCGGTCACTTAACAGCATATCGTGGATTTTATTGATCATTTCTGGTGTAGTCACCTCTACAGGACGTCCTGAGCGTGGTTCATCCTTTGTTGATGTACGACCACGTTTAAATTCATTTAACCAGTTATAAATAGTTGCAAGTGAAGGAGCAGATATGCCGTGAACTAAATCCAACTCATTTTTTATTTCCTTTGCTGTTAACCCTTTTATATTAAAATGTTTAATAACAGCTCTAACCTCAATTTTCTCCATTTTCCATTTTTCCATTTTCCACAAGCAAATTTTTTTTTAAATGTACGAGAAACACACAACAACCCGGCCAATCTGATTGAAACTTCGCAGCATACTGAATCGGTAGTGCCGCTGCATGAAAACAAACCGCTTACAGTACTAGTCGCGCCACCTGTCGTTTTTTCTAAGGACTTATTGACCCACCCTCGTACTTCAATGATCAATTCAATATTACTAATTTCAATGAATTCGTATGAATGAGTTTACTAAGGAAATAATTTCGTGATATTTATATACCTATATACCTAAGTATTCCGTACGAATTTTCGTTAAATTTCTTTTTCGGTCCATTCTTTTCTTAGTGTAAAGGTGAAATCGATGCTACAATATCTTCCACGACTACGTCCGTATGAACCCCTCAGGGGGGTGACAAAAATGTCCGCATTCCTTCGTTGCCGAAGTAAACTCTGTGCAGACCCGGATTTAGGTTTTCCGCGCCTCGGGAATACAGTGGAAACATATTGCGTTCACGGTCACTAAGATAAATGACACCTACTTTCAAAGAAGGTGATTTTTCATAGATTTCCTTCGCTTTTACACTAATTCAAAATCTCGATACCATTCTACGTATTAACTTGGGTAATTATTATTTTAGCTTTGTTATTATAATACGAGGGTGGGTCAATAAGTCCTTAGAAAAGCCGACAGGTGGCACGACTAGTACTGTAAGCGGTTTGTTTTCATGCAGCGGCACTACCGATTCAGTATGCTGCGAAGTTTCAATCAGATTGGTCGGGTTGTTGTGTGTTTCTCGTACATTTAAAAAAAAAATTTGCTTGTTTACAAAAATGGAGAAAATTGAGTTTAGAGCTGTTATTAAACATTTTAATATAAAAGGGTTAACAGCAAAGGAAATAAAAAATGAGTTGGATTTAGTTCACGGCACATCTGCTCCTAAACTTGCAACTATTTATAACTGGTTAAATGAATTTAAACGTGGTCGTACATCAACAAAGGATGAACCACGCTCAGGACGTCCTGTAGAGGTGACTACACCAGAAATGATCAATAAAATCCACGATATGGTGTTAAGTGACCGAAGATTAAAGTTGAGTGAGATAATTGAGGTTACAGGGATCTCAAAAGGTAGCGTCATTTCTATTTTACATGACAAATTGGGCATGAAAAAAGTTTCTGCAAGATGGGTGCCGCGTTTGCTCACAGTCGACAATAAACGCAATAGGGTGGTGGCCTCTAAAGCCCTGTTGTCGCTCATGCAACGCAATCCAGATGAATTTTTTCGTCGCTTTGTGACTGTAGATGAAACATGGATACACCCAGTGGCGGCTCTAGCATATTTTATTAAGTGGGGTCAGATGGCGTGAAATATCTAATACATATATACCTAATTAATATTAATCAAAACGTATATTATATTTTTATTAATAATTTGAATTATAACATTACTTGTATGTAAGTCATTTGTTCTGTATAGTGGCTGTTGCTTTAGAATTTGAGATTCTATGTCAATGTACTAAACTTATATTTCAATAAATAATCCACCTAGTACCTTATATTATTTATCAAATTTATTTTACTAAAGTGAGATGAAAACTATCTACAAATAGTACCTTACAATACTAATGAAGAGTATGCATTAACCATTGATCAATGGTATTAACAAATAATATAATTTAAAACTTATTTAATAGATAGATTACCGTTGATCACTGTTGTCTGACTGCCAAACTAAAGCTGTGTGTGACAGGACATACCACGACCGACAAGATAATATAATACTAATATGTACCTACGTCAACTCGTACCTAGGTACTCACATTTATGCAGGGCTGGGTATTTTGAATCGCATCCCCGAACCAACACCAATACGTAGGGCTAACCGTGCATATAACGTGCTTAATGTTCTACACAGTTACGCGATACAGAATTTTGAGAATCATAACTGACAATCGCGTATAGCATCTCATAATTTAAACATTGCTTTGATTTGAAAGGGTCCATCTCCCAAGTCCCCGCCACAGGGAACAATTTACTCAGAAATCTGTTCTCAGAAGTTCTGTTCTCAGAAGTTCTGTGCTCCCCAGTATCGTTGTATATGCGTACCTGCTATGTATGTAGACTGTAGTGTAGTAGCATTAACAGGGTTGCACCAAAAAACAAGAATGGGAAAGGATGGGAAAACGGTACAAATAAAAATATAATTAATTTATACTTAACAAAATCAATGTATTGTGGCAGGCACGTGTAACGTGAATATTTAATTGAATATTGATTATAGAATGATGGGGGGGGGATCGTCCCCATGGTCCCGTAAGGTAGAGCCGCCCCTGGATACACCACTATACTCCCGAGACGAAAGAACAGTCAAAGCAGTGGATTTCGAAAGGCGAACCATGTCCAAAGAAGGCGAAAACCGTAAAATCAGCTGGTAAGGTTATGGCTACTGTGTTTTGGGATGCACGTGGAATTATTTTCGTTGACTATTTGGAAAAAGGAAAAACAATAACAGGGGATTATTATGCATCTTTATTGGACCAGCTAAAAAACAAAATTGAAGAAAAACGGCCTCATTTAAACAGGAAAAAAATCCTCTTTCATTAGGACAATGCCCGTGTTCACACATGTTTACGATCAATGGCTAAAATTGAAGAATTGAAGTTCGAATTGGTCGACCACCCACCGTATTCGCCAGATTTAGCCCCCAGTGACTTTTTCCTTTTCCCAAACTTAAAAAAATGGCTAAGTGGACAACGTTTTTTTTCAAATGAAGAAGTCATCGATCGGACAAATGCTTATTTTGAGGACCTCCCGAAAACTTATTTTTCTGACGGTTTAAAAAAAATTGAGAAACGTCTAACCAAGTGTATTGAGCTCCAAGGAGATTATGTTGAGAAATTAAAAAAAAAATCCAAAAATAAAAACTGTTTTAATGCTTTTTTCTAAGGAATTATTGACCCACCCTCGTATAAACAAGCTCGAATTAAATTGACAAATCACATCAATGCCAAATCAATCAGAATAATACGTTGAAATACGAAAAATATAATTAGTAATTGTTCATATTCCTGTACCTTTTTTACGTATGTGTTTTGGTTTTCTTTGAGCGGGGAAGCTCCTTTATTTCCTCAGTGGAATTGGCCTGTATTATTTCGATTGGAGTATGTAACTTTTAGTTCTTGCCAGTTTCCTCGCGACGCGGGCGTCACTTAATTCAATTTGGCGCATGGTCTTGACTGGTGCTTGCCCGCTTCTTGCACGTATTCCAAGAGAGAACTTTTAAAGCTTTCATTTCAAGTCGACATTGTTGCATGCGCGCCGTTTCCTGCATACCCACTACCTGCCCGCGAACCGGTTCGGTTACACTCGGCTATCTCCGTTTTATTCTGCATTCTCGATTTTTATTCTATGCTATTATTTTTATATCTCCGTAAATGCTATGCTCGTCTAATGCCCGCATTCTTTAAGACATGTCTGCCCATTTACCATATAGTATTTTATACCACGTAATGTGTATTCCTCCAATGAGGATTGATTAACTTATCACTTTGTATATTGATTGAAATGGCTCACACATTATGATAAAACTTATTGTTTTCTCGTTTTTGTATAAAACTACATCGTGCATCAATTGTAAGAAATTGTATATCGGCCAAACTGCTAGTTATTTTAACTTAAAATTTTAAAATCTATCATATATATATATATAAGTATATGCATTATACACAAATGGTACCACAGTTGGACGACTCCATTTTCTCGCAAGGTTGTTTCCAATGGGGTGGGTCTATGTCTCGATTTAGTTATTTTTATATATATTTGGCACCACTTAACAATTTAAGGTCTTTAAGCTTTGTATGGTGTCTAACACTTTTGTTTTTATCTTTACCCATTTATTTGATTGCCAATCAATATTTAATTCAAAATAAACTGTAAGTAGGGCACGCTTTATTTATTAGGTTAAAAACCATTTCTGTTGTCGCAACAGTGTCAAAAGTTTTCTCTAATTAATTTATCTTCTTGGATATATTATGTGGTTGTTCTTGGTTGCTATCTACTAGGACAGCGGTCCCTAACCTTTTCGACTTCGTAGACCACTAAACTCAAAATCTTGAATTCCGCGGACCACTACCACTTATTTTTTCCACACTCTTGTTAAAAATTCGAAAAGTATGCCAATATAATGATAAAAGAATTATAACAAATAAACTTATTACAGATATTCACTACGAAAAATGCAAAAAAAAAACATTTTAAATTTAATTTTATTAAAAAATAATCATTACAATTAATAAATTAATATGAATTCGTCATAGAGTTGCAGTTGTTAATTACAGGTAACAGAAAGATATTCAGTGTGTATAAGAATATACTGAAACTTTTTGATAAATACGAAAATTGCAAATATATTCAAATTACTGAGGCTGAACCCCAGACCATGATATTAAAATAAGAAATTGAGGTGGGAAGGAGCACTTTAAAAAAAAAAAATATGTCTTCTTGCTATCGAGACATTGCCCTGGGCACTCGATGGAGGGCGAGTAGGTGCTACATCACACCCTTACCTGACGACGTAGAAGACTGGAGGCTGTTGTGACTATGTCGTCGTATAATGAAGATATCTTGGGTGATAACATTAACAATGACAAGGTTTTAGGACGATTCAATGAGACAGCAAAACTTATATCTTTTATCAAGCGCAGAATGAGACTACGATTTACTTTTAACTCATAATACAGGGGAAAGTAGACGGCAGTAGGAGCGTAGGTGGAATGATATTATCTTGGCTACACAACCGTTGGGGATGCGACACAACTGGCCTCGGGTAGGGAGCTGTAACCATCGGCACCAATAAAAGAATTTATCATCAAATGTCGAAATGTCTTATGAATTCTGAGCATAATGTCTGTTTTTATTTTTTTCGAATTGTTTGCCTACTTTTATATGTTTATTTATTTCTATTTCCGTTCTTACTGTATTATTTTGTTCGGTGTGAATTGAATTTAGATGTACCTGCTTGAGTAGGTATATCATAGCACAGTAGGGATTACATCGCTGTAGCAGGGTAGTAAATGCAGCCAATACAAATAGTGTATAACAGGTAGTATGCCAACGACCGAATCGAGTGAGCTAACTTTATCAGTTTCGAGTGGTGGGCTCGGGGAAGGGGTCGGCCGTGCATAAATCGGGGTAGATTGCGCCAGTCGGGAAATTGAAAACTCGCTTGCTGTGGAGCGTTTTGTCATCGATAAAGGTTCTAAGTGAGCTTGATAAAATTCGATCATATTATGACTTGCATTTGTACTAGAAATTTATACTAATAATTTTGACTCTGGATTAGTATTATAAATTTTGAAGGCAGTTCGATTTTCGAACAGAAGCGTGAAGTTGTTGTATTGGTAGAAATTTCATTATTTTTCTCTTAAGCCGCGTTGGCACGGTCCAAGTACGATCCAAGTAGACTTGGATAGGAATAATTAGTATGAAGATGTCTCATCCAAGTGACAGCTTCATACTATTTATTCCTATCCAAGTGCACTCGTATGTGACATCTTCATACTAATTATTTCTATCCAAGCTACTTGGACCGCGTCCTACTCATCCAAGTTAACTTGGATAGGAATAAATAGTATGGAGCTGTCACTTGGATAGGAATAAATAATACGAAGCTGTCACTTGGATGAGACATCTTCATACTAATTATTCCTATCCAAGTCTACTTGGATCGTACTTGGACCGTGTCAACGCGGCTTTAGTGTCAAAAACAAAATTGGCAGGTCGCGTTCGAGTTTAAAGTCTGTTGCTTTGTTAGCATAATCTATGTATTCATTTTTAAGTGTTTTACGTGATTATTCATCTTAAAATCAATAGTCAATATATTGCTGTTGTCTGCTTACATAAAATTGACGAGAGAATGTCTTTCAACAGTTATTTATATATTATATAGCTTAATTCTATATAGTATAAAATGTCAAGTCGAATTTGATCATACACTATCCAATCCTATTAAATTCACTGCTGACCAGATAAAAATACACCAGGTTAATTTTGGTAATATGAATAAAGTGTGTAAACAACTAATGGGTGAATTTGAAATTATACTTGAATGTCATAGTATGCGTATGGAGCTCTCTTCAAATGAATCTGCAATGCAAAGTCACTCGACGCTAACGTAATAAGCAGACTGGAAGTCATTTTTTCGTCAATTACGTTCATTTAGTCTCCATATCTATAAATTAAGGTATTTTTCAACGTCTTTGGTATTCATTTAACGCAGATAAAAAAAAGTTTTGATGCTTTACTTTAAAATTGTAGATATTTATGGGATCCTTAAATAGAACTCTTTGAACACTTTTCCCATATATACCCGCTATCATCGTGGATTTATTTATTTACAAAAAGTGATGTGATCTCTAATTTACCTAGTAAATAATCCCTGGAAGAGCTAGAAAAAATTATCTACTTGAAAAAATAGTATTTCGTTGACAATTATGAATTGGTTACATTAATAATCTTTTTATAATGGAAATTCAATTATTTATGTAGATTCTGGCGCATGGCGCACGCGCAGTCGTTCTGAAAACATTGAAAAGTAATAGCAATTATTATAATAATATTTGTATTTGATCGATTGTTTACATAGGTGTAGCAATAATACCAGGTGTCTGTGGATAACAACGTTTGCTCAATATATAGATAGCGGCTTTTCTATAGAAACTGATGTAAGATATAGAAAAAAAATCTTTATCACGCATCTACGTAGTGCAAAAATTAATCCTGTAAATCGTAAATATAATAACTCTTATTTGATGTTATATTTTACAAAAATTCAAATTGCAAAAGGGCACGATAAAAGCGGTTTTTCTGAAACAGTCATTGCAGCAAACAATTCTAATACATCCGCGAATCGCTAATACTGATTTAATAATATCTTTAATTTCATATACTTACAACGATTACTAGAAATCGTTTTTTTTTATATAAAATTATCAATTAAATTAAACTGGTATAATTGAGCAGTCATTGTTATGTTTTTTTAACTTGTGGTATCGATAGAAATATACTGTCAGTGTTTCCGAGTATATTAAGTTATTTACTTCATGTATAAATGAAAAAATATACATTATGTGGTTATGTGGTCGTAGCGTAGCGTAATGCATTTTATCTAATAATGGCGATGTCTATTGTGTGTCATTCCAACTAACGAAGAAAATAAATCAGTCACCAGTTACAAAATGAATACTGTCAAATAGAGTGTAGGCACATGAATTAAATTGAATTTGATTACAACAAATAGGTTTTTTTCAATTATTAATATTTATTTGTTTTTCGTTTTGTACTCATTGGTTTCGGTAGGTAGGTACCTACTGGTGAAAGGGGCCACTTGCTCAACCTATTTGCTCCATACTCTGACGCATACACAAATTGAAAAACAATATGTGTACTTCCAGACCCAGGATTTTCATCGCTTAATTCTTATTCGACGCCTAAGCCGCGCGGCCATGTGGATGTACAATACTCGTTCATATAGCTTGAGAAATTTAGTTTTATTATGTCGTACCTATGCTTTAAATAAATTCGTAACGATGTGTTGTTCTTTACAATATGCCCGATTCGACCTATCGCAGTAAGCCCTCTTCCAATATTTGCAAAGGAGTCATTTCTGCGGCAATACCTCCACTTAACTTTAATGGTGCGATGTCATCCCAATATCTTCGCAAGGACGCCCACTCCAAACATGTAGGTAACCAGTGTGTGCTATCTGGCAACATTGCGTCTGTCATGTCGTTCGTTGTTTTCGTGTCAACATCGCCCACCCTTCAAACCCTCCGCATCGGCCCTCCATATTTGACATGTCGTCGGCTCGGCGGCCGGTGACCACAATCACTGGCTGTGTTGATTCACAGGAACATTGCATTCACGGAATAATAGGAACGTGTATTTGTCGACAGAACAAAATTTTTAGCATTGTTTGCTAGTGAAAAATATTGAGCTTTTTAAAAAGCTGTGTTTTCGATATTTTAACGAAAGCGGCTGGTTCGACTTCATCTGTGTTAATTTTTTCACGAATATCACGAATGCGACATGAAAATAATGCTAATAATACATTGTTTGTCCTGTATATCAATATTTGTTTTTTTTTTACTGTAAAATGTAATACTTTATTGCATGAGCTTTCAATAGGAACACTTGTCATTTAATTAGTGTACAGCAACTCAACTATTTATTATTACAACGTTTTTCTTAGCTCGTATTCTTCTTTGTCCGGTACAAATCTTGCAATTGATTTTTCACTAATTTCCCGACTAGCTTAGACATTTGAAACATTTGTAATATATCAGAACACGATGCCAATGTATTTTTATAATACTTTTAGCCATCTTTAAGTAGAATTGAATTCATTTTCTGTTAATTCTGTTTTGTATGAAAAGTTATTTCGACACCATTATTGGTTGCTAGGGGTCTGGGGTCCTAGCAACTAAATTATTAATATATACGTGCATTACTATGGAAATCAAAATAGCATTTCAGTATTATTTCTATCAAGTAAGTACAATTTTTTTTGATCGTTTAAGCTAGTCAAGTTAAGTTTATAAAAACGCTGTTTATAAAAAGTTCTTGTAATTATTGTTTTAACTTTAATATATTGACTTTTACAGAGCACACCCTTACATAGAATATCCTAATATTATTTTCGACGCTCTAATCAATCCAATCGACGAACATGAATTAACAATACTCACCCCCAATTGCAATTGAGATAAGGATGCATTATCCAACCACAATCAAATGTATTTATAAGAAATGAATCGTATATTATGTGGAAATTAATTTATTATAATATAATATAATATTTTTACTCTAGGAACACTACTAAAGTGACACAAAAGAATTCTTTTTGTTTTTAATTTACGAAGGTGCTCTAATTTTTCGATGCTTCTAAGAGCAATTATATGACTTTAACGCTACTCGAAATTCGCTATCTGTTCAAAGTTAACTATTTTAAACCGCATTATTTCATGAAACGCCTACAAACGTACCTGCACGGTTTCTCGTAGAGCGTTTCCATTGAAAAGTTTCGAATAAGTAGCCATATATTAAACTTATTAACTTGCCTGCCTGTATCCATTCATTCCGCACGAACGTCTTCTGAGTTGGAATGATCGCGTCGGTCGATTTGTTGAATATCACTCTTAATGGGCTGATAATATATCAAATTGTTATATTCATATTCTCATTGCGCTGTCTGGGCCGTTATCTCCACGCTACACAGACCCTCTTTTGTCGTAGACCCTCTTCACTCGTTCGTGGAATTGTGTTTGCAGCCGTTTTGCTTGGCGTCATTGGGTACAGTGTTGCCATATTTTAAAAGTGGAATTATAGTACAGAGCCTCCAAAATTATAGTATTTGGAGATAAAATATAGTACGCGTTGTCATCTGTTGAAAATGAAAATTTTCCCAATTTTTCATAGTCGGCTCGTTTTTATTAGGAAAAATATTTCGTCGCGGGCCGCAGGTTCCCGATTTTTCATAGTCGACTTGTTTTTTTTTAGGAAAAAAATTTCGTCGCGGGCCGCAGGTTCCCGATTTTTCGTGGTCGGCTTGTTTTTTTTGGGAAAAATATTTCGCCGCGGGCCGCAGATTTCCAAATTTTCGAAGACCACTCGATTGCGAAATGGCAAATGCAGAATTATAGTACTTTTATATAAAATTATAGTACGATTTTCAAAATTATAGTATTTTGGGCGTACTATACCTATTTTATATCGTACATAGTACGCGGACCAAAATTATAGTACAAATACTATAATTATTAATTATAGTACGGTTGGCAACACTGATTGGGTACTACATCCTTGTATAATGTATATGCAATAATATACAATGTTCTTACATGCTCTCCCTTTAATTCGATGTAATTATATTCGGTATATTGTATCAACTAATTAATTAATGTGGCAGCACTAAGTTTTTGTGCTTTTATAAAAGTATTGCATATTTTACGTATCGCTTTTCTTTACTGTGCTTTATTTTTTTAACACTGTCAAGCTCCAGCTCTCATATACGGGAGAAAAATCAAACCTGACAATATTCCAGAATTAAAACAGTCACATATTTCGATCTACCCCTTGTATCCTTCACCATCAGCCGTAATCACTGACGGCAGCCGAGACAGTATAATCGTATTATTTTTAATATACGTAACTTGGGATATAAGAATCACACCAACGTATTTATTAAAAAAAATCTAGGACGTCGATGGTGATCCTTTTTATACATACTTGCCAAACTATTCGTAAACGGCGTGCCAATGGCAATGGCTAATATCGGGAGTAAATTATAAATTAGGAACCCCATTATGTGTCTATTAGTATCTTAGTATATTAGTATCTTATGGCAGTAAAAATAAAATAATAAAAAAAACAATTTCAATTGCTATATTCGTTTTTATGCAATAATATGACACATAATGCCGAAACCTCAATTTTAAATGCGATGTTTGTTCTTTTACAATCATAAGATTTGGCAAGTTAAACACACATTCATTGGAAAAACCGCAAAAAAATACGATATCTATGGATTTACAAGTATAAGGTATAATCGTCTAAAAATACCATGCTGGTGAAGATATTGATGACAAGCCATTTACTTCAGAAACTTGTTTTATTAATAATTTAACAACTCAAAAACTCTCCAGTTAAAATATATTGAAATGTGACTGTCATTCTTTTACAATTATATCCTATGACCACCCAAAAGCATTTACTGATGACAAACGATTTAAACCAAAGCTTGTTCATATTTTTACTATGACGATCGACGGTTTTATGCAATAGTGAATGGATGTTTTTCAATCTCTCATTGTTTATAAATTATGTTGTGTGAGAGTGAGACGAAACCCTTGGCCGCGAATGAATGACGAGGGTATATTTTTAATATTCATATTGTCAGGCATGCCCTCGTGGGGAAATTGCCGGAAATCCCGAGGCCGTTGTTATCTATGGCCCCAATTAATTTAATACTCTTGGCACTTTGGAAGATTTTAACTAATTTATGTTTTTTTCTATTCTTTTCAGGTAAGTCCTAATTCTTCATAACACACACAAGACATTTTCAATTTCGATGTTTAAGAGAAATGTGCAAATTGGGTAAGTATGTATTTTTTGCATTTATTGAATTGACACTCGATGTTTTATTATCTACACTTATCTTAATCAGCCTATTTAAAACTATTCCTGGATGTATACTCCCTCAAGATCTCTTCACTCTTGGTTCCCCATTCTTTGCTGCCACGCAACTCAGCCAAATTTTAATTTATCGTCAATCCTGCATAGATTGAGGCGGCATTTCGTTCGCCTTATATTTATAGCATTGTCGCATGTATCTGTTTTTTTTGTTGGTATAAGTGACCAAGTTTCACATCCCCAAGCGTTAGCACTAGAAGCACAGATTAGTTAAAGTTGAACACGTGCGCTTGAAACATACATTGGACCTCGATCTTTGACGTTCAGACGTCGGAATCTTAAATATTTCCATTGATTAGATACATTATGTATTAAGTTTATATATTCTCAGAGGAGTAGTGGCAGAGCGAGAGCACCCATCTCAGATGCCGGTGGATGCAGATTCAAATCCCTCGAATCGCAAAAATCGTTTGCTGTATTTTCTCACTGTATGTTGGATCCATAGCAGGAGGAATCCAATGGCTTTACAACCATTCCTTCTAAAAAAATATCTTAATAAAACAGACCTGAGTTGACAAACGAAAATTTACCCTTTTAAATATTTATATTTGATTTTCGAACTCACTTTTTCAGTGACGGGCACTCCACTAACTACTCTACTCTGAGGTTAAATGTATAAACTATTTTGATAAAATAACTGATTAAAACCAGTCTGACGTATATTTTTTATATTGAATATTTCGCTTTTGGCTTTTCAGAGAAATTTATATTCAGTAATAATATTATACTGTTATATTTAAAACTTTAATTTTCATATATTATATTCAGATGATACGCCTAGTTTTTTCTTTCTGTAAGAGGTATCAATATAAACTTCTTGATAAATACAAATTTAAGTATTCGCAATCCTGTAATACGATGTAAGTAAATTAATGAATTCATTTTAATATAGGATCTTCTGCATATCATTGTCACTAATGTCTAATTAGCCTTTTCACTCGCAATTGTACTGCGATAATCATAAGTAAAATCACATAATATGTTGATACTACGATTTTATTATTTTTTTAAATTTACTAGCCAGAGTTTGAGTCACACAGTCAAAGCTACAATTATTGACAATTATTAGAGCTAGCCTTGTTTGTCTGGCCACGTCGCGTAGCGCCTATTCTACCTCCCTAATTGAATCATGATCGTTGGTAACTTTTTCTCGGACCGCGTGTGCATTGTGTGTGCTGTTTACCGAGGTGACGGTGTCCGGCGACTCGGCGTCATCTATTATCTTCGGCCACACCGTTGTTGAAGTTCAATTAAGTTAAATTGCGGCTGTGTTATGTGTGCGAGCCTGCGAGGATTCATCGTATGGTCGGAGATGATTTTTCTGTTCGCCTGATTAGCTGCTTGTCAATTGCACTCTTCAAATATTGGAATGGACGAGTGAAACACTTTGTTTATCACTGAATATGTCCCATGTCTTCATGCTGTACATTGATGAACGTTACCAACTAACGTCCCATCAGCCCGACGTAATGAAGCATTTGAAACAGTAATATAATATAGGATACTTGTTGTTTTTATTTAATAAAACGCATTTTTTTGTAGTACTTATTCCACTTCTAATCAAGAGATTAGGACCGGTTTCGTCCGCGTCAGAGGGACATTTTCAAATGTCAACGGAGTGAAACGGAAGCATACTTACTATTTAGAAATTTAGTTCGAAAGAAATAATTGAATCACGTAAAGTATTTTAACTTTTAATAAAATACATAACTTGAAAACACCTCAGACTCAGCACTAGAAAAAATCATATTTGAAAAAAATATGATGCTCGACGGGATTTGAAGCCGTAAAACCACTGGTATCGCGCTAACTGTGCATTAACCAATTATGCTACGAAACTCCTATCTAATTACGCCAATTTAAACTAGTAGGTCATACATGAAATACTTATCAAATTGCGCTATTATTGACATCGGTTTTTGTGTATAAAATTACGGAATTATTATCAAGGATTATGTATGTGCAATATGGGATGTTACATTCTCAAAATCTTAACATAACGAAGTATACGTTGAAAAAAAGAATTGGTTTTAATAAAATGTTTTATGCACAAGTTGTAAAACTGGTTTATAAGAAAATTTATATTATATACCTACTCCTAATTATTATGGATATATTTATTGTACCTATACTGAGTACAAATAAAACATAGCACGTGCGAAGAACATTTGCATTTATAATATGTTACGTTTCACTTGAGGACGGCAAGACCAGCCCAGGTTATAGAGCTCTAACTGTGTCTCCGATGGCGATATTCCGCATGTAGCAATGTTTAGAAAATGATTTTCAAAAGTACCTAATGCAGCCTGCATTATTGAGACTGGGAAGTTTCTAACGCAAACGGAGTTATTTCTTCAGTAGAATCTTATTTTACCAGTAGATTGCCAAATAAGATATTCTTATTTGCTATGAAACGTTTCACGTTATGACGTCTAGAAAAAACAAACGTCATGCATCTTTGCAATTTGATTTAAGTATTTAATATTATTTATTTAGCGTTGATGGTGTATCGAATGAAGTCGTGAATTAATATTAATCATTTTCTTATTTCACGTTTAGTCCAGTTGCATGTTTACGGCATTAAGTGTTTTAAGATGCGAAATCTTTTAATTTATTAACTCTGGGAAATACCGCTGCGCTTAATGCTTTTTTTTTTATTGCGGATCATCAATTCCTGGCGTCTCAGCCTCATAAAGTTTTAATGAGATCCGAGAGGTATAATTCAAATATTTATTTTGCTCAGACCACACTATCGATAAGATTGCTTTTTGGCAGACACATAAACGCCCTTTCAAGTTTATTGGCTCTTTGACACGGCGTGACAGATAGATGGAAACATACCCCTGAGTGGATTTATTGAAATATATTTCACCATACCGAATTTATAGGCGAATAAAAACGACGAATTCTCTTTCCCTGGTCCTTTGGTTCGTAGAATTCATTAATTAATATTCTATTGTTAAAATGTGAGTTGTAATAATTCGTATGTCTCATTGCGGAACATAATATGGCCGGAGTCAAGGCCGGTGCATCGAATCACGAGTTATTATGTTGGTAGTCATAATTATTATTGATCATCATCATCGAATGCATTGCTGTAAATGAGTATTTTCGCTAGAATATTTCATTACATTTTTTAATGTACCTATTACCATATCATCATTTTCTATAAACAGTTAACCATTTTGCATTCTAAGAATAAGTAGATTATACTACTTTTCGGTGTGATAATGACACGGGTGTCAACTTTCGTGCGGAACGAACAGATGAATTCGAAATCCAAAGATTTGCTTATATTTCCTTCTTCTTTTTTTTTTTTTACTTACTGTATGTTATATTTACTTTGATCTCATACTATCTACTTGGTGATTTAAAAAAGTGCATCCATTTCCATTATGTTTTTCTCACTACCTACTTTTGGCAGAGTCAATGAGTAATTCTATTTCGATAGTGTGAGTCGCCCGTACCTCGTGCTTGCGTTTTTATAAAAAGTGAATTTTAAAATATAAAATTGTGCTTATTTTAAAATTCTTGTGGTTTTATGTGTTATTTGCATGTGCGTTCTGTATCGTTAATTGAAAGATAAACATACAAATAAATGTGTGCACGATGACAGTGTCAGTACACATCATTATTAAATTAGACGGAACAAAACAGACATACGGTTTTCTTGTCGCATTTCATAATACATATATATCTAGATATTTCTTGAAATGACATGGTAAAGGAAGACCGATGTTTCTGTCCACTTAAGAAAATAGCACACAGTTTTTAGTTACAGTTTTACCAAGTTGTCTTTTTCATTCGGTAAATCCAACCAATTTAAATAGTGATAGCATTTAATAGTCCGTCATCGACATGTCGAGTGCGACAACTCCGCGTGGGTCCTGGCATCCTCCAACAACTCTTTCAGCCTGTCCTTATCCATAATAGCCAATGATCGGTCAGGCCACCTCAAATATTCGTCAATCATCGGTAGCTTCATCTACTCAGCTAATTTTTGATCAGCTTCTTCGGTGTAACACCAATATACTTTATTTCCTCTGGTTATATACAGACATTAATGTTTTAAACTCTTCTGACGCATCATTAATTGAACAAATATAACCATTTACAAATATTTAGGTGCATGGACCAAAGCGACAATGCACACTGCGAGTGGCCGTGCTATGCGCGCGTGGCGCGAGAGGCGTAAAAGACACTAACGCACTGTGCGGTGGATAAACGATCCATTGTGTTAAATGGTAGACTTTTAACTGACGATATGTCCACAGATTCGCGCGAAATATTTGACAGTTTACATATGACAAGACTGAAAATCTTTACCTTTTTTTAATATATATTGACGCATTTTCCTCTCACGGTTCAACGCTAGTTTCATTAGGTCGGGTAAACGTTAAATTGAGTAATAATTCCTGTCGCGTTTCACGTGACGGCAAATCTAAACTACCTATCAATTTGTACCTAGTTAACAGTGCTGCTCGCAGACGTGAGACGCTGAAGCATTCAACGCGGGAAACATTCACGAACTTAACCTCTTTTAAGCGCTCGCGAGAGCAGCTTCTGCGCGAGATTGTGCGGAAGTGGATGATATTACGGAGGTGTCTACAGACAGTAGAGTCCAGGGACTCCCAACCAAAGCTGCCATAATCGGAAACTCCACGGCACGGTGTTGGTTATGGCTTCTTCCGACAACACTCCACCTGTCCATATGCATAGTGGCAGCTATCATGTTAGGTACCTCAAATATTAAAGTTGCATCTAGTTTTTTATGAACCCCAATACCAATAGTGAATTTAGTAATAGAAAGGGAACAATTACAAACACCTCGGCTTTGAGAAAATCACATAAATATATTGTGACCTCACCGAGAATTGTACTTGGGGCCCTGGACTCTTTTTCTGTGTTC
The DNA here is from genome assembly GCF_057557595.1 of Rhyacophila brunnea. Taxonomy (NCBI): domain Eukaryota; kingdom Metazoa; phylum Arthropoda; class Insecta; order Trichoptera; family Rhyacophilidae; genus Rhyacophila; species Rhyacophila brunnea. The sequence continues at coordinate 6,324,136 of NW_028232904.1, read as the reverse complement.
TCTAGTAGATGGCTCGACATTACTCAAATTGTCTAAACTGCTCTGTAACCTTCGTACATACCGTCAGCATTGTATATTCTCAAAATTTTGGCGAGTACTGTGGTGATTTTTTCTTTTCAAAATGATCAGGAATCGCAATCATGTCTAGTTTTGCAAGGTGTAGTAGTACAAAATGTTTCGTAAACCATACTTTTAGTTCAATGAGTTAGTACACATGACATTGAATGTCTTATGGAATGAGTAGACAATTATATAATTTACCATGGTTGAATGTCCATAGGCACCGGAAGGCGAATCGTGGGCTATCAAAAACGAATCTAATTAAATATGTAGTACAAAACTTAAATCAACTATAATTTAAATTGTCTTCATTTACCTACGTGGTATTTGTTCTTGGATATGATTCGCTTGTTAATTTCCATGATACCATCCGCATGGACAAGGGGGTGAGTTAATAATTAATATTGAGAGTAACAATATGCACCGAAAGCATGATTGTGGCCCAGATGTTTGGTTACATGCCTCACATGTTGACTTGACCTGTCATTTGATATTACTAATTAATATTCTTACAATTTGACTAAAATGTCAGATTGTGAAAAGCGGTAATTGGTTAGAGCTCTTGAAATACATTTTTAGGCATGCCTTTGGAAGAGCTTTGGCGTTTAGCACCTGAAGTGTTCCTAGAGCTACGTGGATTATTTATGAACAAGAACTAAGAAGTCGTTTAATTTTATGTTCTCAATTTGGATAGATTTTAATGTTTACATATTTTAAGTTTCTCTCTTAATATTTGCATTTTATGTTAAGACTTTAAAATCGTTCAATTTGTTTACTCGCAGCTCTGTGTGAAAGGTTAAAACAATAGGTAGGTACTTCTTTATCTTATCCACCTACCTGAGGATGACGCATAGGTGGGCATTGTTTTATAAATTCTTAAAATAGGGTCTGCTTAGCTCATTCGGTGTACCTCCTTATATCTCAATACTAATCATTTTTTTTTATGTAACGCTGTTTTAATATTTCTAAATGCCATGCTGTGAATGTCTTAAATTAATAATTTGCAATGTACGTTATATGTAACAATAAATAAAATTTGAATTTGAATCTTCAAATGTGATATCTATTACTTTTATTTGTGGTATGAAAACTTATCAAACAATCTCCTAGGGGCGTGTTGTATATAAAAGGTTAGGAATCCCTGATGTAGTCTAAATTGTAGACTGTGTGTAGACGTGTGGCTATATGTGGAATCGGCTCGGCGAAGTAATGAACGCGAAGACCCGACACACCCCACCCCCGGCAACATGCAAATTAATTTCCCTTCCAGCCGGCGACGTCTGCTTACATGTCTGTCTACCTTATACTTAAGTGTAATAGTAACACCTATTTGAGCTAGGATGGGAAACCTTTTTTCTTTCAAAAATGTTGTAAAATTTAAAACTGAATTGCGAAAATGGGAAGTGTATATTTTTTGAATGTTGGCTATTTGGAATAGGTACAGTGTAGTCTTAATACTGACACTTTAGCTAATTCTACGTTTGAACAGTAAAATAATTTCCATAAAAATCTGTTTTTAGACGATCTGCGTTATTCGTTACAGAAAGAGACGAGATTTTCTTCGTTATTGATAATTATTGAATTGGTGTTTGTTTTAATAGTAAAACTCCATTATAATCGTGTTTATTTATGTTACGATGTGTGTTATTTATTTTGACAACTATTTCGGGCTGTAAAACCATTCTTCATAATAACAACTTTCAAGTTATGGGCCGAAAGAGAAAGAGTTCATTGTGTTAATCGATATTTCCATTCTTTAGCACAAGTTCCGTAGTTTCATTTTATTATTTTGATTGATTTCACTAAAAAGATATACTACGGACTTGAAATATCGGGTCTTCTTTCTTAACCATAATCGCAATTTTTTCTGAGGTATAGTTAATTTGATTTTTAATTGTTATGTCATTCTTTACCAGAATGTACAATTTTCCACGCCCTTAGGAATTTCCTGAAATTAGTAATAAAAAACACGTTGGTTGAATAAAAATAAACGGAATTTTGAAGTGACTTTATAGAGCTTTCTAAGTGCAGTCAATGTTGGTTCTGCTTCTCTGCAATCTGTCTGTTTTGTCACTTAGTGGTACTTATGTCATAAGTTTGCCATCGCCGTCTAGTCTTTAACAGTGTTTCCTTCCTGAATTCGCCTACGTAATATCTTAAACGGGTTTGTTTACATATTTCGCTAAGACCGTTTATTTAGGCTAGTCAAACGACTCCTGAAATATTCTATCTATGTACCATTTTAGAAAGTGTCTATCTACTCCTACATATTATTACCTTCTCAACATTTGGGTACTTCGTGTGGCTTTGCAGATATTTTACCGAAACCTTTACCCGCGTAATATCGTTCAAACTTCATTGGCAGCATTCAACCCCTTTAAATAGCTGTGTTTACGATAGATTTGAAAATATATTGCAAATAATATCTTCCACAACTGACTTGAAATCTATTGAAAGGACTATTTTTATATTATGTATATTTTTTTATTATCTTTTTATCTGATTTGAAATAGAAGGTTATGGTTCCCAAATAGTCCCGATACTTTGGAGTCAAAGAGTTTCTTTTATAACGGGTGTTTTTGTTTAGATAGAATTATAACACTCGCTTTTTGATGTTTCGTGAGTAGTTTAGTTTGGCAAATCATCATGAATTGAGTCATGCTTGAATAACGCTACCAAATTATCAGAGAAAATCAGTAGTCCATTCGCGCAACTGATGAGGAGTTTTACGCAAAATTGTGATGCTACTCATTTTTGACTAATAAGCAAATTTTCCGCATACGAAGTGAGACTAATCTAGAAAAATGCACCCTTTGGTGCGGGTTACACGCTGGTGGTATCATCGGCCACCATCATATGCTCGAAATCATTTTCAAATGTTAATGCCTTATATTTATAAGAATTCATTATTGTCAATAATTAATAGCGATTATCTAAAGAACAGGATAATATTGCGACTTCGGTTCTTGCTGCGATTCAAAATTTCGTAACGAGCACCGTAAAAGAATCTGTGTATATTAGGGGCATTGAGAGAAGAAAAAGTTTGAACCCCACTGGTAAATACAATCACCGTTCGCTGTAGCGGTCGCTGCAATCGAATCACGAGCAATCGAGAGCGCAAACTTTTAATGGCCATTTTCCGATAATGAACTCTGACCGAAGTGGATGTTGCAGGAAAAAAAACCAACCTCCCGCCGGGAACTATAAATATGCACGCCTGGGAACTTTGCGATAATTATTATTCAAATTAAAAAGTTTTTTCCGCGCCGAACTTACAATGTCGGCAACATTGCATTTTTTTTTCATTTTACAGTGTAACTTCGGCTGCCTGTAACGACAATATAACTTTATTGCTATTGTGCCAAATAAAACTGCATGCAAACATCGTTAATTCAATTATAACTTCGATAATTAGGCTATCCCGCATTTTTTATCCGAATACTTGATTTCTTCTAATTGTTTTTAACTTTTTCTGTTGTTATCATATTTGATGCATTGTATAAAGAACAAAACTTTCGTAATAAACAACAAAACCAGTAGTTACTGTACAAGAACCTGGTGCATGCTAGTTTATTAGCTACAAAAGTAATTTTTTTTTACGATATGAATAAAAACATAATATGTGTCCAGTCTCGGTCTCGAAGTGTGCTTGTTGAAGTGAAGTAAGTTGTGGTTGGTAACTAAAGAAAGTGTAACGACAGCCATATTCACAGGAGTGGAAATTAAAATTTTATTAATCTTCTGTATTTGAACAAAATTGTTTTTATATTTTAGCTTTTATAATAAATATTTATAGAAAAAAAAGACAACAGGCACTAAAATAAATATAAAAGTATTGCCCAACTGGGATTCTAACTCGGGCTATAAAATTGTCAAAAGTACCATTTCAAATGAATATAATTTATTGAATTTATATACTTTTAGCCTCAGGTTTTGACATTGTGTCCTTGTGTTTTTTCACGTGTGTAATACGTCAATAGGCAATTATTTTTTTTATTATTAAGACGATAGGCTTTAAAGACAATCGCCTAGCTGGAGTGAAGTCTTCGCCACTGGTCTTACTATGTACTAATACTTTTAACTTAAAAGTTTATTTATTGTGTCTTTTGCACATTTTTATCTTTGTATGACAATATTATAAAATATTTTAATAATTATCGTAAATTCAATGTTTTAAGACAGTGCATGTTCTATTGATTTAATGTAAAACTCTACATTCTATGGATCTCGGACTAAGACAGTATTCCTCTTCCTTTGTGGCATACTGCATTTGGTCCACGCATAATTTCAAAATTTGTCTCAATGCAAAGTCAAATTCAATGAGCTTTTTGCCTGTACGACAATATCTTGCGGCACACTTCCAAATAGTTCATCGCACACAGGTGTGTAAGCCTGGGCTTAAGATATACCTGATGCTTTAAAATTACAGTAGGTACCTATCCTCAATTGAGTCGACAGGTTCTTCTCATTACTAGGACTACATTGAAATTATTTATGTTTGTGTGACGTCATCTCATCATGGTAACCGTTGTGATAAATTATCTAATTGGTAGATATTAGATTAAACAATAATAATTTGGTAAATTGATATTATGAGCTAGGTTAGTATTTTAAAGACTTTATATACGTACAGACTGTCGTGAATTTGCGAAGATTCCCTTCCTACCCTTTAAACTGTGACTCTCTGTGCGAAAGCTTTCGGCCGACAATAATAAAATTATAATCCCGGCAAATTTCCTCCCTTCCGTTTAAATATGAGTGGCGCTGGAAACGAGTGGGGGGGGGGCTAATACGTACAGGCTTTCATTTATGGTCACGTGAAATGGATTTGGGTGGGCGGAATTCTGTGCGTTTTGTCGGACCGGAGATTTGCAATGATTTAGAGCGCTCTATGCTGTTTCGCTACAGTCATGTTATGAGCGTTATGCTGTGTAAGTAAATTAGTTGAATCCAGTGATTTATTGGGGGATGAATACAATGAACAAGTGTCAGTCGATTGGCTGGTCTGCTAACGAGATAATATTTAATATTATTTTGTACCATTCATCATTTATCCAGGAAATGTCACCGATCCCCCCTGGCTACTACAAGGTCCCTACAACGCTTTTGCCTCAAGGATTTAACGTATCTTTCTACGTAGTCTAAGTCTCCTGATACTCTTTCTTCCTTTTACGTATATTGAACATGGCTCCCTTTCTTTTTATGTGTCTTAAATTTAAATTTAAAAAAATAAACTTTATGTGTTCTACCACATGAAATACAATTGTACAATGCGATGTAGGCATTTTCCTCCGGACGAATCTATCCCATATTCGTCACATACAGCTTCAAAGACCCATCAGAATGTTATCTGGTCAGAAATAGCAAACGTTCTCTAATCATTTTTATTTATAAAGACCACCATTCACTTTAGTGGTCAATATACTTATTGTGTCTGATAACGTCTTTGTATAGCATACCTTGGGATCATTATGATGATATTAAGGTCCCCTGTAAACTGTATTAGGATTTTTTTCCATAGTAATTGTTATTCTAACTTTCTAGCGACAAATTCTATAAATATAATATCACTCGTGTCAAAGTATTTTTAACAAACTCTATCTATTATAATATTATATCATATTCCCTCTATTGTTCTCTTTTCTAAATATTCCCTTATTTTTCCACATCACATATGCTAGTCCATGATTCTTGATCGCTCAATTACTGAGAGTCAAAATTTCGTACGCATAATATAAGTTAAGTTAAATGTGAGGGTAACATTTGAAGACATTTTCAAGCTTTCAAATCGCGGCTTTGTTGTGTGAAAAAATCCTCAAATATACATAGTTGTTCACATGTTTGTGCTGAATTACGTTTATAAGTTGGTATCTCTTGATTACTAGGTACTCTTTGATTTGATCAAAACAACGGTAAGTTATACAAGACGTTATTCATTAGTTTCAAGTTTTAATTACAAATGCCAGTTACCTACTGTATAGTTAATTCGCTAAAAGTTATGTCGTTTTTCATACTTTGTTATTTTTCTGGTCTTATATTGTGACTGTATAATAAATAATGATGTCAGTAACATAACTTTTTGTTGCTGACAAAGGATTTAATGTAGGAAACTGGTAAACTTCGTGATCATCACAGCCTTGACTGTATCGTCAAAAGATTTTTTGGTGCACACTATACTGTCCTTTTTTTAAATACATAATATACTACTAAACTCATTATACATTTCAGTTTTATGCAGGTGATTAGAGAATGTCTATTGTCTTTGCGGTATACGAATGATATCATAGATAAGGTATGAGCTTTTAATGTAGCAACACTTGATGGATATTTTGTAACGTTTATAAAATATTCTGAAAGATTGCGCATTGATATCTGGCAATTATATACTATTGTTTATAGCCGCCTTCATCGATGGCACGTGGATGTTTTGGCTTCGGTACAGGTCGGCTATGATTCGTGTTCGAAACAAGGTGATCCATAACAAAATATAAGTTGTTAGGCCTACACATTTTAATTTGCCAAGGTTTGAAGTAAATATTAAATTATCTTTAAATTATAAACAGTTAGAAGCTTGCACGCAAATGAATCTGCAATGCGAATTAGTTTGTAGCTAAATACTGAATCATTATTAGTACCTACCTACTCGTTTTCAGCTTCATTTTCATATATCGATACACCAGTTTAATAGGGGAACAACTCATAAAACCTTGTTCCGAGATAATGGCATTTGAATTTTTTGCAGTAATTCTTATTTTAATTTTAAAGACTTGATTTCGATGAAAGAGTATGTTTTTTGTATTTGATTTAGTGGAATTCATCAATGCACAATGAAATTGTACATTTTAATAACGAATTGACAAATAAATTTGATTATATAATGGAATTACTGATTAATTTTAGAGAGGATTATTCGATTTTATGACACATTGAAGAAATTTTTAATTATATTTTTTTTTGCTGAATTATAAAGAGAAGACCTTTCTACATCAAATGGCATTCTTAACTCAAAACCTTTAAATTTTCAGTTGTTCCTCTATTGAACTGGTGTATGGATATGTAGTATATCTACGCCATCATATTTTGCAATATTGCACTATTCAGTGTAAATTTTTTACATATATTGGAACCAGCGCTGTGGACCCCTTATATATTTTAATACTTTGGACGCGGAAGACGCACACGGCGCGTAATGACCAGGCGGCCGATCGATGTAATTAACGTGCATTTTAAAGGGAGCAATTAAAATCTCATTATCTATTCAGCAGCGAAAGCGTTAATGACGAAAATCTCAAGGGGTTCGGTTGTATTATATTTTAATTTGGCCCTCAAAATACACGTATACTTATATCTCTTAATATGTGAGTGTATCTTTGCTGAAACCACATAATCTATTTTTAAGATTTATATTAGGTACGCAGTCATGAAATTGAAATATTTTTACAAAATAATAATTGCCGAACATAAATATTCAGTAGTAGGTAAGTTCTTACAAGTTGCAACCCTTTATCGAATTTTCTTCTCATTATCTAAATATATTTGCAGAACGTTTCGATGATACAGTAACTCATACCATTATATTTGTAAATAAAAAGCCCGTTTAAATTCCAAAGCTGCGTACGCACATTTTCCAATCTCGAATAATTTCCGACTTGTTTTCACCAAAACCGTTCCGAATCATTGTTAATTGGTTGTATATCTGTTTTGTCGATTCGTCCGATATTTGGCACCGGGGTTCGAGGGAGTTCATGTCTCCCCCGTAGCCAGTTTCAATCAATCGTCAGCCCCCCTTGTCCAATCAATTTAAATGCGTTCAATCACCCCCGGCAAATTAAATCATTCGAAACTGTGTGACCGTATCCCTGTTTAATCGCCTTGTTTTGTTTTTATTAAATAACCATCTCCTGGTGACTTGGTACCCCCTTTTTGTCATGGTGTTACATCTGTTAAGGTGGTAAGTATTTTGAAAGAAATATTTGTAGATGCTATACGATGTATGTCCAACGCGTCGATCACATCATAATTCAATAGTAATTTGCCCATCCATGAACATCGTTAATCAGTTTGCACATACTGAATTATTTAGAAATCTACTCAACTCTGAAACTTTTATTCGGCTACTAATAATGTTTCTCACATTTGTATCCTTGTCATTTTCGTTGCACTTAGTATTTCTCAAATACAGATACTTACGTGTATTATGTTATACATATAAATTATGTATTTAGTTACTGATTTTTTGTACAATGATAAATTCTGAGATATTATATATAAATTGTGACCTTATAATTATGCAGCACATACACAACTGAGTAGGCCTTCTTCTTTTTGCATGTCCGCTTCTTGGATCATATGCACATCACGCCAGCTTCCTGCGTCTTTTCAGATGATGCTAGCATCCAATAATAATCATACAATTTTTGATAAATAATACTGTTTGTTTATAATTTTAACCTGTGAGTCGTTTTATATTAAGGTGACGCATCAGTGAAACGCCAAATAATTTTCAACTGTACGCTCGACGAAATTTTGTACTTGCTTCGCATTCATTGAGAGAACGTGGAGTCAGACACACGTCACTTTGCTGCGTGATGGCGACGGGCCAATTAATTCTAAAATCGTGTAAAGATGACTAAAAACTTTACCCATTTACTTTAAAAAGAAAACATGTCAATGAATATATTATTATTGTTACTAATAGAATAATAAACAGAACATAAAATGGACGTATGTTGGATTTAAATGAGAAATAATATTTCGTTTGACAGGCGTCATTTTCACCCGCGACCCGCAATCCGCACATCGCCTAGCAACGATCTTTTTAGACCGTGCCTCAACTAATGCATGGCCTTAAAGTAAACACGTATACTTTGCGGAATGTGAGCTTTAAGTGTAGCGTTTTTATCGTGGACGCTTGGTTATTGTTAATTATATGTACCTATTTATATATCTTCCACATTTTGAATATATTATAATATAAACAATATTCCGTTTTAATGCCATCTACCTATTTATATTTTGTGAGATAATTTCCTTTAAGGATGGTAATGTTTTTCAGCTTTAATTTCTTTAGAGTGTGTATTAAATTTTAATACAGTCCTGCGTCTGGCGGTTGCCTTACAACACACAAAAGCTTTCACCCCTTTCCCTTTTCCATCTCTCACTCTCTCTCTCTCTCTCTCTCTCGCTCTCTCTCTCTCTCTCTCTCTCTCTCTCTCTCTCTCTCTCTCTCTCTCTCTCTCTGTCTCTCTCTCTATCTCTCGTAATAACATTGTATATTAGCAAAATAATGCAATTTAATTAAAATAGCAAGAAAAATGCGGTTTTTTCGTAATGAACATTCTTCTTCACAGATAAGATTTTACTGTACGCAGTGGCGGATTAAGACACTTATTGCCTTGAGGGCGTAACTGATTATAACCCTAGTAAACGTCTTTTATTTCATGTTAGCGCCGCAGGCTCAGTTTTTTATTCTTTCAACAAGCGCTCTACCTGTCAAAAAAATAACTGCATTTCTTACCCATATTCAACCGCCGCAAAAACTCCTACGACCAGACGTTTAGTTTCAAAAACAATGTACCTAAGATAAAAAGTTGAAAAAACTCTTCTTCTATAGAGATGCAGCCTACAGTGTATGAAATTAAAACGATAAACGGACCTCTTATCTGATAAAGTTATCTACTGATTTTGCATTGCAGGTTCATTTCAAGAAACCTGGCATTTTTACTATGACATTTCGCCAATTAGTTCATTACATACATGATTTTAAATGGCAGATATTGTCAACATGAGCCATGGATACTTCTTAGGATTGCATAGTGTATTCGATTCAAAATTTAAATCTTCACATATTGCCGTAGCAAAGTGAACATTATTTGAATATAAAATACGTGGGGAAAGATACTCCTTCGGCAATTTTGTGTAGACAGCCAAAAACAATACATGTACGATTATTCACGTAAAACATCGTGAATTGCGTACACAAGTTATGTAAACAAAAAAAGTGACAATATGTTGTGTAAGTACCTACTCAAAAAACTCTTGTAAACCACGTTAATTTTTGACAGCAAATATTGGTTTTATAATCTGTCTCTTTAAGTATCAGCAAACCGTTTTACAATTTTTTTATCCATATGTGTCGACTGGAGCATGGACGAGTTAAAGAGTGTTCTGAAGCCGTAGTTTTCTGGTTAAATCCTGCGACTGACAAATTCACATTTTGTAAAAAATACAAATTTTACTGTTGGTTTGTTGAGCTTATGAAAAAAGTACAATAGCTATGTTATTAAATTAACAATATTATTTTTCATATTCAATATGTTCACTTTTTTTTCTGGTACCAACTTCATGGATAAAAAAACGTGTTGATCTGTTGAAATATTGCGACCCTCATTTTGAAATCCGTTTGAATGCGAGGGCATCCTGAAGTTAATTCGCCACTGGTCGAACATAAGGCGACCGATCAGAAGAGTAATGGTAGGCCGGCATTAGACAAGTCTCTTAATTATGTTTGAACCGTTTTTTTTCTTCTTTCGCCTTATTGATATCTTGCCGGAAGCGACTGGTATAATGAACAAAGAAAGAGCTTCGTACATTGTAATAATTGTAGAAAAGCTCGATTTTGGTGGAATTCCCTATCACGCGCTCGGGCGCTTTTTTCAGTGCAGAATTAGTCTTGTTGGTGATGGATAAGGTGAAGATTAAAATTTAATTATTTTTTCATCTTGAAACATATTAATGAACATATTCAGAGAATTTACTCTAGTAAACTGTTCTGTTTTATATTCAACGAATAATTTACAAGATTTAAGAATGATCAATTATCTCTAACGTTATGGACATTTATTTTATATCACCGTTGAATTTGAGTTTGATTTAAAAAGTAAGTAATAAGCTTTCGCTGTATGTTGACTTACTGTAACATTGTGTTATAGATCTTCTATTAGAGGAGGCCAAGACTAGCTCTACGATATGGAGGTAAAGATGATGATGATACTGATCATATTTAATTGAGCACGATTAAGCAATGGATGTGTTCTGGACTCTCGTCTTTTGTGAAAAATACCTTGGTGTTCTATTGTATTTTAGAAGTCGTTTGAGTTATGCCCAGAGACACTAAAATGTAGTGTTATTTAAGCTTGCGTTTGTATCTCGGTTAAGTCTTGCAACTATATTTCAAGATTGCAAAACTGATGTTTACTACAAATAAATCTACAATCTGAAATAATTTGGAGTTATAGGTTTTTTGCAACGCCTTTGTTTTAGTATGCTAAATGAATCCTAGAACAAATCCTCGGCTCGTAAAATTGCATTTTATTATACAGCCGATTATTCATGGTTTACGGAGATCATCAGAGATCCACTGTTTTACCATTTTCTCCAGTAGGTACACCATATGATAACTTCACATTCATGTTTTAACAAATACCGGTATTGATTTTTTCATTTCGTAATGCAATCCCTATTTGAGACAGTCACAATTCACAAGTGTATTTACTATGTGGCATTCTTAGGTCTCACCTAAATATTGATTGCAGCAATTTGAAAACGCACTTCTGCCCTTATTGGTCTGTTACAGACACAACAATGAACACCGCTTACATATCTTTATTTAGGCAATGAAAAAAAATGAATTCTGTTGAATGGAAAGCGAGGGGAAGGTGGTCGGCTAAGAGACGGGCTTGTTCGCCCGCCGGTGGCTGGCATTTTCAAGCCTTTGTTTTAATTCAATTTTCTTTTTCCCCGCATTCTTAGGGAAATTTCGCGGCGGCGTTTTCTCCGTGCTTTCCCCCTGATTATACCAATTACGCGGATGGGTGTATTCTTTTTACGCCCTGCCAACGAAACGGCGCTCACACCCCGCTTCTTCTTCTATTCTCGCACTGTTCTGTGTGAGGGTCTCGTTTCGAGACGATCAGGTTCCTCATCTACTGTGGATATTGCCTTTCAAATGGCATCTGCGGCCTGCAGTTTATAGTGTTATATTTTCAACAATTTTTATTGTGGAGTTTGATTGTAGTGTCATGCGTGTCCTTGGTGGTTTCGGTAACTGCGTTCAAATCGATTCTGATATTAAAAAAATATTTCAATATTAATACTATCGACCGAAGGTACTTGATGTTGTTTGAATTTAAATTCTAATGGATTTAAGTAGAAAGGCGAAACCCGGGTCGCAAAAAACGACTCAAATGGAATAGTAGAAAACTTAAATCCATTAGAATATATTATTTAAGTTTTGTGAACGTCGTAAACTTATAATTTGAAATGTTCGTTTCGTGTAAATAAATAAATCACATTTTCACTCTAATTTGATCTTATAATCGTGCATATTGTAAAATTGACAAACTTTATGTATCCCAATAGGTATTTGTCTAAAATAACGATAAGACACTGTGATTATATTGAATTTAGTAGACGAATAATCTTGATGATTATTATTGCATTTTAACTTTCATGTATTACATTTGAATACATATGAACGGAGACTGCGAATCATTTCGCGGCTTTTTATTGTTTACAATAATTGTATAGTAAAGTATAAATGCGAAATCGTTGATTTTAAAATATCATGTATTTACCCACCTATATCAAATTACGAAATAGGTAATGCAGAGTGTGCATTAATATTTCGGTAAGTAACTAACTAATTTGTCCTACATTTACATAATATATATTAATAGAATGTACGCAGTCCGCTTTCAGCTGGGTCGCCGTCCATATTATATAATTTCAGACCATAACACAATTATTGCCATTATGAAAACTCACGCTGTTACCGCAAGCTCGCGGGTGCATGATGCACGAATGGGCATTGGTAGCACGGTTGTAATCCATTACTGACCGTACGACCCCACCGTTTGGACCTTGACTCGGTGAACCACTTGATTTGTATAAAATATACTAAAACAACAACCTTGAATATTGTACCCTGTACGTATAGGGTCGCAAGGTTTTTCTCGTTTAGGAGTTTTCCATATTTAACAGCTACTTTCCTTGTGCTATAAAGTGTATGGTAAAGATAGCGCACGGAATACCTCTGTCATTTCCTACTCCTCAATAGGTAGGTAGTAATAAGAACAGCCCCAAAATTTATCCGCTATCTACATTTACTATCGTACATTTTAATTTGACGATTAACGATTTGGGTAACGAAAATGCGATTTTCACAAGTATTACCACGAATTCGTATATTTAAATAACAATAAAGCTCATTATTATGTCATTTGATAATTTCTTTCATTGTGTTAACTGACAATTCATCGTTATCGTATTGTTGTTTTAATTTAATAAAACGCTTTTTTTTGTAGTACTTATTCCACTTTTAATCAATAGATTAAGACCGGTTTCGTCCGCCTCAGAGTGCGGACGAAACTCTGTTGAATTTTTTTTAGTAGGTACTTCTTTTATTATTTAATAAATCTGGACCGGTTTCGTCCGCCTGAGAGGGACACTTTCATTCGATAATCATTATCAGCTAGGATCAATCATTTGCTATGTGAAGGGCTCTACAATCCGATTACATTCCTCTCGGTCATGTACGTTACGTTTTAACATACCTCGATACTCTGTCGACCTAGCAGCCTTTCTGCCTTTTGAGACGTTTCTATCTCTCCTGGATCCAGGATATCCTGGATGACACAGATTTATTTTCTCTTTGACAAGCTATATGTCATGCTCGCTTATTTCGTCGTAGGGTTTTTAGCAAACTATTACATCGCTTGCCAAATATTCGTTCACTTGTCAAACTGTTTGGTTTTGTCGCGTTGTACCAAAACCTCCACAGCAACAAAAAACATGGCATCCAGATTAGGCCACCATCCACAGCATTTTTCTCTTATATTGGATCAGCCTTGATCTGCAGATGGATAAGGTGAATCAAGAGCATACAGTTTTCGAACATCTCTTTTGTTGAACTTCTACGCTTAGTTCGTGGATTTATGAATTCATGAAGTACACAATTTATGTGAGTTTTATGCACAATATGAAGTTATCTATTACCAATTACCTACTGACATTTATCTGTCTAATATTTATCAGATTTTGTATTTGTATTTATCATACTTTATTACATTATACCGTGTATTATTTGTTCTATTCCGTCGTTGTAGCCGCCTCTGTTTCTTATTTGAAGAAAGTAAATAAGGCAACCCTTAAGTAACACAGTGTTAACGCAGTTAGTGATGTAAGCCATCGGGTAGTTGGCCCGCCCTCCCTAGGCCTATTAAATTCACAAAATGCTACCCCCAAAGTGAGCAATTTAAAGAATGGAAGGGAATAATAATGGTTAGATTGTCGGGGAAGGCAGTAACGCGTTTAAGAGTGGGGTGGCCAGTGCCGTGCCAACACTATTGGCGGGGTTAGTCATATTATTATACAAATCTAATGTAGATGATTTCGTTTCTATCATCATTATCTTAAGGCTTCATGTAGTAGATTCTGAACTCGACGGTCCGCGTTTGCCAAGCGCCAATTCTGTATATCGACCCAGTATTTGAGCTGATACCTCAGCTTCAAACGTCAGACTCGACTTTGCATTTTAGGGTTTTGAAAAAACTCATGCTTGCTAATTACGTCCATTCAACTAATTATGCCGTGTGTTCCGCTCTCCTCGTGTAAATTGTATGGCATTCATGTATGACACCACACTCGGTTAATCTAATGGCCATCACTATAGTTAGTTACTTACATTGTCACTCGCCTTTGTTACTGCCCATAATTCTGAACCACAATAAAGAACATACCTAATGTTTCGTACACCAGTTATTTTGTTGCTTAGGATATCGCAAATTATACGTTTATGATGTTTGCAAAATGACATAGAAATATGTATACAGAATTGATTATAAATGGGTACGTGTAAGATTTAACAATATTTTTTTCTTAAATGGTTTAATAATACAATTATATACAAAATATTCAGAAGTACAATGAATTAGATACGCCATAATAAGCATTCATAAACCTACGTCCGTCTGAACTCACTCTCGCGCAAGTGGAATATATCAAAACCCAAATAAATTTGGTTAAACGCATTATTGCCTTCCTAATTTTCTCATTTTCATTGCAATTTTTTTTTTATGACCATTATTAATATGTGACGCTTGTATAATATTCAATATCGGAAGATTTTCACGTGAATGTCCTTGATTACAATAGTATACTTGTCTACGCGCCACTGAAAATTGCAGATATATATTATACTACGTGATCGTGGGATAGGGGGGAGTAGGAAAACTCCCTGCGTATTTTTCGGTTTACTTTGTATTTTAAGTGAGCACACCTGTCCCTAAAGAACTTTCAAAATTTACATTAACCTTCTCAGCCACAAATTAAACGCGCCGCTCACCTATTGACCTGCCGATGTAGCAGTTTTAGACGCAATTCAATTATCTGCAGGTACTGTAATGATAATCTATTACAGAAAAGTAATATAGAATTTAATTGAAGAAATAGATTACTTATATTTTGTTTGGGAATGAATTTGTTGTATAGAGCACAGGACGAACCGGTCAATTATCCAAAGACTGTTAATAAATTAATGGTTGTCAAGTATCGACGTATTGTCGACAGATGTATTCTGATAAGTTGGCAGCACTGGTGGTTTTTGTCTAAGCCTACAGGTTTGGCGAAGCGACGATAAATCGACCAAGTGAAATAATAACTTGTTGAGGGGCAGTCTTCCGTGAGGGATGGATCATAGTTGACTGCATTTCAGGGTGGTCTCGATCCTCAGCCATGAGGTAACTACTAATATGAAGACAGTGTAAGAGGATATATTAATATACCTTAATTATTAAATTTTGGATACTGAAATGTGGAAATTTAATGATGAACACTTTCAGATGCAAAGTGGCCGTACAGAAAAAACGATATTTCGCATTTACAACGTGATTCTAAAAACCACCACTCTGTACAGATGCGAAAAATGAAGACGAAAAGGCCATCCAAGTATTCTTCAAAACAATCTTCGATGAAAGTAAACCTTATTACATGGCGCACTCACCGAAGCTAAATCTTTGAGTGAGTTCATGCCCTATATTATATAACAGTTTTTATAATGAAGTGAGGATGTAGGAAGATGCGAGAAATTTAAATCTCTCCACACGAGGATAAAGCAAGCTGTGTCCAGCTCAATAGGCCATGGACGTCTGGATGATAAGTGTGCAATCGATCGTGTATATGTAGGGTTAGTTATCCATGATAATTGTTAAATATAGTAAACTTTGACTGGTAATCAAATACATTGATAATCAATGACAGTTTAGTTTTGTTTTTTTTTCATAAATATTAAGGATTCATTGAATTGGGAGTTGAAATATATTAGTGGTATTTTACTGCGTACTTGTATTGTCAATTTAAGGCCTATGGGTTCATTCGTAAGAATCAAATTTGACGTAAGCGCCTCAACAATTAACCATAAGCTGCAGCGCATATCAAAGTAAAAAAACAAAAATCGCTTTGCTCGGCGTCTCCGGGAGTAGATACGAAATCAGAGGTTTTAAAAGTGTTGAATTAATAATATTTTTTTTTCTAACATATTTTATAAACATTTTTGTGGTAGGTAGAATAAATTATAATAATAAAAATAGTAGACCTCCAAATAAGAACCTCATATTATTGATATGCTGAATTTGTGAAGTGACACATTTTCTTGAACCTATCATATTGTAGGTTCAAATTCAGTCCAAATATTTTTCAAAAAAAAATCTAATACTTATGTATGTTTCTGAGGTGTTTCAAATTGGTATATTATTTATATATATCGGTGTGTATGAATACAAAAGTTATTCATTTTTTCATGAGCTAACATTACAAATTATAAGTTTAAAACATTCACAAGATGGCATAAAAGATGTCTGTTATTATTGCGTTTTTATTGAATTATAAAAACATGACTCATAAAAGAAAGCAATTCAATGAATATTTGTAGAGGCACAATTTTTTTTAAATTTAGTACGCAACAATCAAGATTTAAGAAACCATTATTATAATAACGTGTATTTGACGGCAGTACGTTTTGGTCGCCGCGGAGGATTTCGGAACATTAGTGTATAGAAAATTGATAATTGGTTCTTTAATTAGTGTACAGGCTTAACGGTATGTAATGTATTAGAATAACTATTATAAATTATTATTTTTTAATTTTTTTTCTTCTCTATTCTAGCATCTAATATAATTATTATATTGAGGGTTTCTTATATCCATCAACCGTGTTAGTCTAGGATCAACGAGTTCAGGCAATATACAATTCATATAAATCTTGTCAGTTGTGATGTAAAGAGTAATATTGTTTTTATTATTCAATGAACTAGGTTCTTACCTCATTATATTTTTTACTTGTGTTAAATAATTACTAATAAATGCCTAAGGTGATTCCATTCAATTCAACTCGGCATTAAATATATTAAATTCTAATGGATTTAAGTTTTGTACTATTTCATTTGAGTCGTTTTATGCGATCCTGGTTTCGCCTTTCGACATCGTCAGGCACTATGCGCACTCATCAAATACACACTGACAACGAAAGCAGCTAATTCTCACTTAACAATAAATTAATACAATAAAGTAAGGTAAAAACTTTATCACCTACCTATTAAGTCAAAGATCACTATGAAAAATTTAACAAACAATTAATTATGAATAGTTGAATTGTGGCAGTATGAAAAAAAAGATTTTACCACAAACCATCTGAAAAATACATATATCATAAAACATATACGTGATTTTGTGCCCTAAAAGACTTTTTTTATTATTATTTTAACTATTAATAAAATTGTGACACATGTTTCAGTGGCCATTACGATGACAGCATTCGAAAACGTATTTTACTTTAAATTTTCGGTACTGTTCGGTTAAAGCGGATACAGCGGAAAACGCATTTTGATAATGCCAATAAACATACTCCTGGATACGTACGTCCCTTTGAAAATAACAAAACATGGCCACCCAGGTACATAAAAACTGTATTAAGTACATGCAAAGTTTTTTCAAATCGCTTAAAGCCTAACCAAGTAGGTACATATTTATCGAAACAATTAAAGTCCACCTATATTTTATCTAAACTGCTCAAGACCAAAATATTTTTTTTTTATAAATGGGTCACCGAACGAATACCTTCAGTACTTCCTTGTAGCCATCGTGGTTGTTAGATTCAATTATCTTACAATATCTCACATGCTGCAACCATTTCAATTACAAGATAATAAATAATATAATAAATATAATAAAACTACATTTTTTTCAGTTTGACATTCAGTGGTACTATATGTGACGCTAAAAAACAAACGTGGTCATCTCCATCACATGTGAAACTGAGTAAATCAACTTTTTTGTTTTTGTGGTTAATTTGAACCCGTGAGTTAATAATTTCCTAATTTATGATTATATTTTATTTAAAGAATACGATTTAAACAATGCTCAATAATCGCGGATCCTTAATAAACAAGATATTTACGATTTTATGTTGGAGATGGCTATGTTTGTTTTGTATCATCTGGATTTGACATAAATACTATTGGAGATAGACAGTTTTGTTTTGTATTCGATCGGTTTGTTTTGTATTCTTACAAACAGGGTTGTGTTAAAATGGGTGCCGGACGAAATCCTGAATGTCAAAATCCCGAATGGCCGAAATCCCAAATGGCCGGAATCCCGAAGGCCGAAATCCCGAAAAATAAAAATATATAAACAGTATTAATTTTCAACCAGCGGTTCCCCAATAGGCGGCGCTTTTTCTCGATTGTATAATTAATCTAGATAATTAAAATAGTAGTATTAAAAACTATTATTAATTATGGAATGAAGCAACAAAATAATTTTCAACCAGCGGCACCCCAAAAGGGGGCGCTTTTTCTCGATTGTATAATTTAACTAGATAATTAAAATAATAGTATTAAAAACTATTATTAATTATAGAATGAAGCAAAAAAATAATTTTCAACCAGCGGTACCCTAATAGGCGGCGCTTTATCTAGAGTGTGTAATTTAACAAGATAATTAAAATAGTTATAATAAAAACTATTAATATTTATGGAATCAAGCAACAAAATAATGTTCAACCAGTGGCACCCCAAAAGGCGGCGCTTTTTCTCGATTGTATAATTTAACTAGATAATGAAAATAGTAGTATTAAAAACTATTGTTAATTATAGAATGAAGCAAAAAATATTTTTTAACCAGTAGTACCCCAATAAGCGGCGCTTTTTCTAGAGTGTGTAATTTAACAAGATAATTAAAATAGTTATATAAAAACTATTATTAATTATGGAATGAAGCAAAAAAATAATTTTCAACCAGCGGTATCCCAATAGGCGGCTCTTTTTCTAGAGTGTGTAATTTAACAAGATAATTAAAATAGTTATATAAAAACTATTATTAATTATGGAATGAAGCAAGAAAATAATTTTCATTCCATAATTAATAATAGTTTTTATATAACTATTTTAATTATCTAGTTAAATTATACAATCGAGAAAAAGCGCCGCCTTTTGGGGTGCCGCTGGTTGAAAATTATTTTCTGGCTTCATTCCATAATTAATAATAGTTTTTATATAACCATTTTAATTATCTTGTTAAATTATGCAATCGAGGAAAAGCGCCGCGTATTGGGGTGCCGCTGGTTGAAAATTATTTTGTTGCTTCATTCCATAATAAATAATAGTTTTTAAATAACTATTTTAATTATCTTGTTAAATTACTTACTCAAGAAAATGCGCCGCCTATTGGGGTACCGCTGGTTGAAAATTATTTTGTTGCATCATTCCATAATTAATAATAGTTTTTTATATAACTATTCTAATTATCTTGTTAAATTACACACTCTAGAAAAAGCGCCGCCTATTGGGGTACCGCTGGTTGAAAATTATTTTGTTGCATCATTCCATAATCAATAATAGTTTTTTATATAACTATTCCAATTATCTTGTTAAATTACACACTCTAGAAAAAGCGCCGCCTATTGGGGTGCCGCTGGTTGAAAACTATTACTGTTTATATTTTTTTATTTTTCGGGATTTCGGCCTTTGGGCTTCCGGCCATTCGGGATTTCGGCTTTCGGGATTTCGGCATTCGGGATTTCGGCCCTTCGGGATTTCGACCGGCACCCGAAAAAAACAACATTATAAATGTATAACTTATTTCATATTTACAACTAACACTTCATAATTTGAAAATTATAATTGGGTTTATGAATTTATTTTGAGTTTTATGATATTAGAATTAAAGGTAACTAAACAAACATAACAATATTTTTGAATAAAAATATATAAAAAAAATAAAGATGACTGAACCAGTTTACACGATATTATGCAGCTTTAAAACTGAACATAAAATATGAACAGCCAAGGCACAGCCCTGAGGTTCTAAGATGCTAACTGTCGTAAAACGTTTGAAAATCAAAATTTACTTACCGTTTTTCAGTCTTCTTTGAACGTTTAATGGTATAATTTGATCTGGTTAACTTTCGTGCATTATCTGGAGACACTATTTCAAACTTTATTTGGATTATTTTCCATTCTTTGACAATTATTTCGCTTAAAAACTTGAAGAGCACATCGTATACACAGAGAAAACTTTTTGCTGATGGGAGTCATCTTGATAAAATGCCACGACATGATTGGCCATTTTGAAAAAGTGCTACGTCGTTATTGGCCAAGACGAATGTGACCACGTTTGATATAAAAAATCAATGGATATGACTAAGTTTGAAAAAAATCACATCTTTTATTTGAATTTTTGAAGCAGAAATTGAGGAGATAGCCATGTCTTAACTAAATAATATTATATAAAACAACACAAGCAATCATACCAACCAAAAATCTCAAAAAAGTCATTGACTGGAGATGGCCACGTTTGTTTTTTAACGTCACATATGATGTTTGATATTTTAGTCAACACAAATTATAGCACCTGGCATGCGTCCTGTGTTCGGAATAGAACGATACAAATAATTGCGACTTGCCAATTTGATTGTTACTGCAAAGAGAGTAGAGGTCATTTTTCCATGAGTCAAATACTATTGCTTCGGACTAAATTTTGGGAAAAAAAAGACGTCCTTACCCGTTGAAATTCCAGATCGTACTAACGTTAGAAATAAGAAATTAGAAAAACTGTATGGATTAATCGATCAAATGGTCTCTTTTTGTTAATTTTGCAAAATAATTATATTTCTAAATTGTCTGAAAACAGGATAAATACATGAAAATGTACGACTTGTTTTGGTAATATAGCGTCACTAATTGTACCGAATTTATGGGGTTTTATTTATTTTTTTATTATAAATTATTATTTATAGTATTACGGAAATGTTATATTATAATAAAAAAATATTTTTATTGTGCAGTATATATTATTTTGTGAGAAAAAATCATTCAATATTGGCTGATGTATACTCAAACTAAAATGGCTTTAAAATCTTTATTTTTCTGAAATTAAAAAAAGTACTTGGGTTAATCAATGAAATGTATTGTTTTACCCATTTCTCTCATACAATATATACCTGCAAAACTATTATTAAGTTCAACATTCATTGTGGCGTGACAGTCGTTTTGACCAATTTCGAAAACAGGACTTACTATTTGTCATTTATTTTAAAAAGTAAAGCGATTCGAAAAATTTTAATGACCCAGAACGTTTTAGTTGAATACTATTTATTAGATTTTAAATAAATAAAGAGTTTATTGTGTATAAATTCGTTTTAAACATGCTTATCATTTCCGCGATTCCGAGAAGACAGGAAAAAACGAGTCCAATGGCCTTAATGGGTAAACAGAGTAGACACTAATGTTATATCTACCTCACATATCCAATGCAAATGTATGATCAATTTTCGCAACCCCTACAGAAATAGTAATCATCAACTAAGAGCTGTAGATTATCCACCCGAAAAGCTCAGAAGTTGGGGACCACTCAATGTTTACACTGCGAATATGAAATTTCTAAATCTGTAGTAGGTACATATTCACATTGAATTTATACTATAAATCTAGAATGAATTCTTTCCCTCGTTCTTGCACTCCCTTGGGGTGCGCGCACCTCGCGTTGGAAACTCCTCAGTTTATATCTTCTGTTATTTGTATGTTTTGTTTCTACTCACTGACTTAATTCGAAATCAACATTTTTATTGTAAGTATATAAACTCATATTTTAATTTCTTTGTCTTGCTTCCGCGTGAGAGAATAATATACGATATCTTTTTTATTTTACATTTTTTTAGAATATATCGTGAGATCATTATTCTTTTCATCGGAAAGAACCACACGTATAAATAAGAGCGAGTATGTTATAATGAACAATATTGTATTCTAGTAGGCAATAACAATAATTATTGTGCTTCATTACTATTTCAGACGGGTAGCAAAGTAGCCACCGCTCCGCCATGTCGGTAGCCCAACACGTCTGCCAATAAAACGTATCTTAGGCCTGGCATAATTGGGCAATTTATCGGTTATTTATTTGGGAAGGCATTCGCTACCTTACTGCCAGTGTTTTCTTTTCCGAGAGAGAGAGGAGAGAACTCTCCTATTAGAACGATTCTTATTAACCGTAGTTGGGTATCGTTTCACAGATACTTGTTGAGTTTATAGCGCTGTCTGGAAGTTTTTCTTTATTACCGTGTTACGAATGAACGAACGGCGTGGTATTTTTGCTTTCCGATAACTTAATCTCACTGAGTAATAATAATTATTGTTGGATCTTTAAAATAAATGGTTATAAAATAATACTTACGGATTTACTTAAGCTGGCTCTGCAGATCATTCGGTCACTGGCAAATTGCACAACCAGCACAGCAGCGCTTAGCATGCGTCTTTATGTTGTGTATCCGTCTCCTCTTGACTGGAGGCAGTCCGGGTGACGATGTACACTCTGGAGAGCTCTTGATCCATCACATCCAACAATGTGACTGGCAAATCTGAGTCTTCGTACCCTCAATATATAAGATATCAATTACACATTATCGTCTTTCAGACTGAGCATACATAATTTTGAAAAACACTTCTGAGAAAATATATTATAACCAATTGAAAAAAATAAGTCACCCGGCAGGAATCGAACCTACATCTCTTGAGTCCGCGCATTATCCACTATGCTACGAGGTGACATACTAATTACTACAGATTTTAAGTATTGGCCTTTTAATACATGCTTATCAGCGCTCCTCTAAATCAAGGTACTATCGGCAATCGGTTTTTGTTTATTAAATCTAAGTAGGTTACCTATTACTTCAATTACTAACCGACGTCACGGATTTCTCCAATATTTTTATGATGTAACTTACTTGAACTTGCTAATAATTTGTAATAACTATTTCTTTTATTCAATGAATAATTCACAAGATTTTAGAATGTACCAATCTAATTATTGAAAAACACGTCTGAGAAAATATATTATAACCAATAGAAAAAATCTTTTTGAAGAAAATAAGACACCGGCAGGAATCGAACCTGCATCTCTTGCTACGAAGTGACATACTAATTGCGACAAATTTTAACTATTGGCCTTTTAATACATGCTCATCAGCGCTCCTCTAAATCAAGCTACTATTGGCAATCGGTTTTTAAATAATCAGGGAACTGTGTAAAAGACTGGTATAAGAGATAAAATATAGTTTTGAGAAAAATTGTTTTCATTTTGACCATTAAGTAGCAAATGTCTTCAGATCGAAATTATTTTTGGGGACAGGATAAAAAAATATTCTAACCAGTCTTTGATGTAGCTCTCAATTGCTAAAGGTAATAAAAACTAATCTCATACGTAGGTTATGATATCATACGTTATCTTATGTTGTCAGTATACCTACTTTTAAGTTTTTTGCCAATGGCTAGCCAAACATATGAATAATTCGTCAGCTATTTTGTTGATTGACATAGATTTTATTAATATATTATGTATTTTTAGACCGGTTTATCTAAATCAAGGCCTTATCGAACATTATTAGATTATCGTTTAATTATAAGTTTAATCACCTGTTTCTAGTTGAACTTCTGTACAAATGGACCACTAAACACAGCGGCGTATTATATTATTCCAGATCATAACAAGTGCTTGGATACTATTAATTGGTTTAGTGTTTGAGACGTTTTTTTCAAGGATATGTTTTATATACATGTCTCTGAACTTCTATTTAATTGAACTAGTTCAATTTTTTCTATCATACTCTCGTGATTACATTAGTAGTTAACCGTGTGTGGTTTCTTTTTGTTGCCTTATGGAACGTAACATAATATATATATTTTTTTTATCTGAGCTTTGCTATATTAGTCTATTATTTAAGGTGACTTAGTAAGCGAGACGGCAATAATTCCCCAAAGCAGTAATTCTGGTTTTCTTTTATGCATTACTTAGCTGGGAGGTCGTAGAATATTCAGGCGAGGAGCAGGGACTAAATAAATCTGTTTCTCTGGCTGTAAGTGGCGGAAAATTTTTATAGTACGCATGCCGCCCCGCATTGTGCGTACACACAATTCGACGCCAGGATGATTATTTTGCATTACGGAGCGAGCAATAAACCCTTGCGTTATGGACCGGTCGAAGCGACGCGGTAAATGGTAGCGGCGAACGAGCCGTGAATTCTTATAACGCTATACTATTAGCATATGTTTAAATTCTAATGGATTTAAGCTTGTACTATTCCATTTGAGTCGTTTTTTTGCGACCCGGGTTTCGCTTTTTGGCATCTTTAGGCAATGTACAATCACCAAAAGGCACTACACACTGACAACGAATTCAATTAAGTCTAACTTATATAACAAATCAATACAATAAAATAGGTAAAAAACTTTATCACTTACATATTATTAAGTCGATAAAAAAATAAAAAAAAATATAACAAACATATTATGAATAGTTGAAGTGTTTGTAAAAAACCCCTACCTTATCATTTAATACATTCGATATGCATATATAAATCGTCAAAACCTAATAATAGATCATTAGTAATTATAAACAATAAAAGTACCTCACTCAAGAGGTGTAAAATCGTCCATTCTGGGAACAATGGTGACGTATTGTGAATTGATGGTTAACTAATTTGTTTAAATAACATTATAGGAAAGCGTTTTTTCGTCTAGAATCCATCAAAGCAGTTTAAATAATATTACATTTGCATACATGATAGACGCCTGTCATAACATGATATTCCTCTTACTACCCAATTACAGCTATTAATGACATTTTTTGTGATAGATATATTAAAAATTTTGCAGTGGACGGTGGAAAAAATAATGTAGTAACGAAGCGTAATGCATGCACTTGTGACTAGAATATCTTTATTTACGTTACCGCGTCGTTGCTTTAGCAATTTTATTTTTGTGAAAGATAGACAATCTTCCCGTTCTATGTAGAAGTTTCGCATTACAGTTACTACAGAAGTAACGTCTCATACGTTGTGGGACGCACTAATCAAACTGGACTCGTCGAATATCTGCAGACGCTGCGTTCGCTACGCAACACACCTGCAACTCACTGTGGTTTTCGCTGAGCTTGAAGCTTGTCAGCGCGACTGATCGCCCGATTTCTACCGCTTACATATCATCAGCATCTACACGCTCGTCGATTGTAACAGCCGGGTTGTATCGGTGACCTGCGGCAGCCACTGGTGGGTATGTGCTCACCCAAGTCGTTACGAGCATTCATAAGTGAAACGGCAAATAATTTTCAACAATAGATGGGACGAAATTTCGCATTCTTCGGAAATCGCCGAGCGGCATTCGAGGTGGGGTTCACGTCGTTTTTTTTTTGTGATGGCGTCGTAAGAATATATTCTTATATCGTGTAAAGATGACTAAAAAACGTTATCCCTGTACTCGAAAATGAAAACATGTCAATGAATATATTATTATTATTACTAATATAACAATAAACATAACACTCGATGGACGCATGTTGAATTTTTATGACAAATCATGTTCCGTTCGGCACGCGTCATTAGCACAATCCGCTCGTCGCATAGTTACGATCTTTTTAGACCATGCTTCAGCTAAGGTATAGCCTTAAGGCTACGATCGTTCTTGTGGTTGATCTAATCCGCAATGTGCCAGTTACTACAGGTATGAAAACAACTGGTGTGTCAGTGATGCACCTCCTTTTTAATGCCTATATTACAAGTGTGTTTAAACTAACATAGTAACGGTGACGCGCTATACTAAGGCATTTACACCATCTGTGTTCGCCTCGTAGTGGCTATTGCTCGGCTCCAGCGATGCTCGCATACGTGTAAGCATAGTTCTATTTTACGGAGATGGACCATTCAAGCGGTCGTGTCGCCTTCTTCCGCGCCGCTTCGATATGCTCGCACCCACACTGTCGTTGGCACCTGCCGTGGGAATTTATTACCGCGTGCTTATTATTTTCGGCTCCACCTGGTAATCCTGGCCGTAATAATCCGGAATGCCGTGATACGGCTGGGAACCAAATAAATGTATTCGCGGAGTCACACGAAAGTTTGAATTTGTGTTTCAGATATGTACACTCTTTTATATTGCCTTCATGAACACATGAAATGAGATCGTATTGCTCTTGAGCAGTGATACCCAAATAAGTTTTGCGAAATGTGACAGGTTTCTGAGACAACTTGAAATGCTTCCAAAAAATGTACAAATTGAAACTTTTTTGGTAATAGACCATAAACACCGAAGAATTTTGAAAGTTTATCTTGGTAAGATATGGCCGTCATAAGCCGTTATTATTGAAATAACAAGCTTGAATTGTGATTGTAGTTTTTGTAGCAGCAATAAATAAAGGAAGAAACTAATACTACGTTATATTTAAAAGTCGATTCAATGGAGGACAGTGTATTCACCTGAAGAGTGTGGATGTGTAAGAATGCAAAAATATTAAAGATTTTTCAATACGTATCTAAAAATAGTTTGGGCATCATTTTAAGTTTTCTTACGACGGTACTTTCCTTACGTATATAACTGCTTACTGCTAATTTACCACAATGGACCCCTTAATATGACGTGTCATCCAAGTATGGGTTCCCCTAAATTTCACAAAATGTTTCAAGTGTTTCTCCTACGAGTAGAGTTTCAACATACATGCTCCGATCTGATACGTTACATTCGATATCACGTTATACTCTTTGCTAACACTGCTTTACTATGTACTGCCTACATGGAAATGATTTGTCGAACATTTTCTCAGCGTATCTCTCAAGCACATGCGTAAATAGATTGTTTTAAATTACTCAAGAGTAATAATTTTATTGTCTGAATATTCCTAACGTCCTATATCTACCGTACTGAATATATTTAACCTTTTCCCTACAGTTACTGTCTTTTCCCATTTTACTATGTATTCTTTTTATTTATTTATTCAGTGGATTGTTGTTAATTTTTGTTTTTTTCTATTTCGTTTCAGGTAAGTTCCTCCTTATCATCTGTATGCAGTCAGACAAGCACTTTATTATCAGTAAGTTTTTTCTTTGAAAATGTACATAATCTTACTTTTGACATAATGTCTGATTTGTGATGGCACAAGTGTGGTTTTAGTCAAAGCGCACATCTTTGAAGCGGTGATTCCGGATTCGAATCATACGTTTATAAGTCAGCGATACCACCAAACGTTTATTCATATAGTCTTAATAATGGTGTTACAGCCGAAATAACTATGTCGATTTTTAAAAAGGTGATACTTTCTACTATACAGTCATTTATAATTTTTAAAACCTGAGTCAGATACGTAGTATTTTTGTAATATCTACCAACCTCAATATATTGACATTGTCAGAATAGGATATCTCTACACTTTAGTTTTAACAATTTTTTTTAATGTATCATCATCATCATCAGCCGGGGTCAATCCACTGCTGGATGAAGGCCTCCCCAAGCTTTCTCCAACTCTCTCGGTCCTGTGTCGTTCGCTGCCACGCATTTTAATGTATGACAAACAATAATTAAGAATGTAACATTCATTATTTGAACATACATGATTTGTATAGGTATAAAATATATAGCAGTGGCGAAGGGTGGGGGTAGGCTGTTAAGATCCGACATAAATAGTGCACACTAAACCTTGTCAGTCAAACGTAGGTATTTGTTTTCATTGAACGAAGACTACAATGAGTAGATAGTGTTTATTAGTTTTTTTTATAAATCTAATTAAACCAAGCCATAGTAGATAATAGTCAAAAAATATTCGTGATCTAGTATTTTATATTATGCCAGTAAACCATACATCATCATCAGCCGGGGTCAATCTACTGCTGGATGAAGGCCTCCCCAAGCTTTCTCCAACTCTCTCGGTCTTGTGTCGTTCGCTGCCACGTATTTCCGCCGAACTTTACCAGTTCGTCAATCCAGCGGCTTTTAGGGCGACCCTGTGGCCGTTTCGTACCCCTTGGGTACCATTGGATGACGGCATTTGTCCAGCGGCCGTCCTTTCGGCGAGCAATGTGCCCCGACCATCTCCACTTCAGCTGTTTGGCAACGTCTATTACATCGCGTACTCTTGTATGCTTCCTAACCCATTCGTTTCTCTTACGGTCCTTTCGCGTGATGCCCAACATGCACCTCTCCATGCCTCGCTGCGTGACTCTTAGCCTTTGGACATCTCTCGTGTTGAGGGTCCACGTCTCGCAGCCATACGTGAGCACGGGTAGCACACATTGGTTGAACACCCTACGTTTAAGACATAATGGTAGGTCATTCTTGAAGATACTATTCAGACGTCCGAAAGCACTCCATCCCAGCTTTGTTCTTCGAGCAATTTCATCGTGCATGCTTCCGTCTATGGACACCTGCCATACCATACATAATTTACAATAAATTACAATAAACAACACCACTTTTGCAGTATTGTGTATTCTTAACTAAACGAAGACAATTAAGTATGACTAAAAAGTGTGAACTATTTTGTCGCATCGCCCATAGCATACCTAAACTATTGGTTTGGTTAGGCATTATTTTTTAAGAACTTACCAACATCATATGCAATTTGTATTATCACTTCAATGAAGTATGACTGACAAGTTTAGTGTGCACTATTTATGTCGAATCTTAACAGCCTACCTCCACTCCTAGCCAACGATATATAATAGATACACACCGCTTTCAGTTTTACGTCGGATTTATATGTACCTATTTCGCGGATGTATGCTGTTTTGAGTAATTTTAAAATTTAGTGACAGACTGGATTGATGAGCTAGTTGGTTGGTTGCCTTGGTCTTTGAACTTCCCGGACACTATCAACTAAGTGCTTGATTGCCGTTCCGCTTGCTTCGACGATCAATAATGTGTTTCGCGATGATTTTGACAGGGCCGGTTTCTATTTCAACGTGGATTATTCACATATCTTTTCATAACAGCCAGTCGGTTTATTTACCAAGTGACCTAACTAGCTTTCCCTCGGGCTATATTGTCTAATGCGTTGTGCTTATAGATAAAATTCATGATCATTTGTGTTATTTCAATATTGTATCGCGCTTTATTAGATACGTCTGTTTTGTAACAATTTTATTTGTAATGTCTAAAAGTTAAATAATATTTCTTCTACTTCGTCGGGACCTCATGACTGAGTATTGTGACCCAGATGATTTAGTCTTATTTTACACTGCTTGTCTCCATCCCTCACGGCACGCTGGGCCTAGTTCAGTGTAAACCTTTATGCCCTGTTGTATTTTCAATTTGGTCTGTTCATCTAGAGACACGTGCTCCTCGCCCCCTTCCGATATTCGAGCCGACAGAACATCGCTAGTTTTTTCAAGTTGTCACCTTCTCATACAGGTGAAGTTGTGTTTTGAATTACGAGTATATGTGGTAATATCTATTATGAATTTTAATAGATTCCATGTATATGTTTGATTACACATTTGCCCCAAAAATCACACTGCTGTATTCAATTTTGTTTATTTTACATTTTCGCAAATTATTAATACAATTCATTTACAAGATGGTTTGAATAGCGTCAATAAACAGAATACAAATGTCTTGTTTTAAATACACTGTTGTATATCGAGTGAACTGAGCTGTGATAGATCTTGTATAACTTTCAGACTTACATTAGGTGTATAGAAAGTAGATATATAAAATACACACCAAGTAACGATTGTTAGTAGGAGTGCAGTATCTACACGAAAGTTATATTAATAGACATATTATAATATGTGATATTACAGTATTCAAGCAATCTGTGAACACGGCGAAACACCGCGGTTTTTAACAAGTGCCCAATAAAAGTGAATGTGTCGCCCGGATGCGGCCCCCGGGACCGGCGATCCGCGATTCGCGCGCGCGGGAAACTTTTTTCGCGCCAATTATGTTTTCCATCACGTCATTTCCCGCGCTAATGTCCGCCGGCCGGCCGGGGCAGGGAGGCACTCGATTCGACGCGCCGCTTTTGTGTGTGTGTTCCGGCGTCGAAAGTGAACGAACCGGAGTGGAAAACCTATTGCCAATAATGCGTGAAACTGAGAGTCAATGTGCCTCCTTCTAGGTGTGGCAATGTCGTTTTCAATAGACAAAAAAAAGACTAACATTATTTTTATTGAACATTCATAATTTCAAATCTCGTCAAGTTTTATTCCTTCATTCATGCAAAATGTCAAATAACACTGTTACTTCTACAATAACACCTAAATATGATGCGACACAGTGGCGAAGGGCGGAGGTAGGCTGTTAAGATCCACCATCAATAGTGCGCACTAAACTTGGTCAGGCATACGTATTTGTTTTCATTGGAATAAGACTACAATTTGCAGATGGCGTTGGCTAGTTTTTATAATTCAATGAAACCCTGCGGAAACCAAGACATAATAGATAATAGTCAAAAAATATTCGTCCATCTGTAAAACATCTAAAATTATCAAATTAAATCATACATAACTTTGTGAATATTTTATAGGAATGAATTTAAATAAATGAACCAAAAATATGTGTAATATGTAATATGTATTCTTATCGAACGAAAACAAATAAGTATGAATGAAAAAGTGTGCACAATTTGTCACAACTATTATGTTTTGGTTGAGGCAGGGTGTAATTGATTTTTAAAAACTAACCAACACCGTCTGTGAATTATTGTAGTTTTAGTTCAATAAAAACAAAAACGTATGACTAACAAAGTTTAATGTGCACTATTTATGTCAGATCTCAACAGCCTACCTCAACCCTTCGCCACTGATGCGACATGTAACCTAACTTAGAAATAAACAAACTTACGTATTCTCATCCCACCATCCATGGAACCCGGTTGGGAATCACTGTAGCTAACGCGTAGCACATAGGTATTTATTCTCTGTTCACTTTGTTATTTTATAATCCTCTTTTTAGCATACTCCCTTTGCGCGACGGTCGCGGTGCTCTTGATATAATTTATTTAGGTGGCATCGCTGACATCAAACGGGCAGCCACGCGTTGACAGTACGTACAATATACTACCCATCATCTTTTTGTCACTCAGGGTGACACTTTTATTTCACATCACTCCATTTGACACTTTGTAGCATGCTCGGTATTTAGCGTTGAATTCACGAAAGCCGTGTACAGGAATTATTTGAATGTCGTGTGGAAATATCTCAAACAGGACATCACCATGGCTACGGACGACTGTTATATTATGCAGTTTTGGAAGAAGAATTTCAATGGCAAACAAGTCTGGTATGAGTTACAGTCATATTTAAATGAAATACATAGATAATTTAATTGTTTTTACACACTAGCATTCTTCATTGAAAATACTTAACTTAGATCATCGACATAGCAACGATCCTTTGTCCATTCGCTTTAGTATTCCGAAGTTGAAATATTGGTAGAGTGAAGAAGTTGATTTGGTAGACTTTGAGTCTCGGTCCTTCCACGTCCCTCTTCTACAATCGACCTAACTAAACCTATGTTTTCGTAGCGTCGAATATTTTTTCGTTTAAATAAATAAATAAGTAGTAACAGTGTGATTAATTTATGCAGGTAAATCACAATTTTAGTGGAAGTACGTGGTATGTACCTATATTTGTAGTATTAGCCATCCACCCAACCACACGATTTTTACAGCCCATAATTTATGTGAACTGCCACGGTGATTTGGATGACACCTATTGGTTTGTTATGTTACCCACAAATCGTACATGGAAACGAAACACTAATTATAATGGCACGCATAATTTACAACTCATTTAACAATCATTTAGAGCTGTGTACTAATTATCTATCGCGTTGTGGATATACCTATTTTTGAAGTTATACTTCTTTTGGGGCGTTTAGTAGAGAGTGAAATTGAGAGCTGCGCGCGCACACCGTTACGAAAGTGCGCGACAGTATGAAGTTAGCTGCGAATCAGTCAGCTGTATACAAACGCAAGTTTGATGGTAGAATTGTTCCGTTGCCTGGGCAACGAATTTATTAGGATCGGCCATTTGCAATTCCTTACTTAAACAAACGATTAGACGTCATAGTGACAGTTGTTGCTTAAAAATAAAAAAAACAACGAGAAATAATTATATAATTTATTAATAATATAAGTTGTATAGAAATAAACGAACGGCACTCCAATAAGGGTCTTGAGTGTGTAATTTAACATTAACTTTACATTAATTGAGAGTAATTTAACATTAATTAAGAGCTAGTCGAAGAATCAAGGGTATCACAAATTTTGTTTTGTTACGCCAAAGAAGTATAATTTCTAACGCGCGTACATACGTAGGTACACACCGAATTTTTGAAATTTAACGCTACAACATTGCATTTTTTAGTATTAAGGTGCGCTCGATTCAATTGTTATGTTGTTGTGGTATGTTTGGCGTGTAGGGCACCGGGGCAAGCCCCATATCCCTTTCATCTGTATGATGGCGTGTGATGGAAGTCTCCTCCCTTGCGGGTTTTTTTCTGTAATGTCTGCATCATGGCTTGTTGGTTAGATTTAAAATAGCGTTTTTCTTCTTTCTTCTTTCTTCACTCTTGTCGGCGCTCGTTCGTTTCTATCTTGGTCTGGATTTAGGTCCTTTTGCTGGTTAGTCTTCTCATGAGTTCGTTGGCGATATCGATGGCGTTCTTGAGCGCCATCAGCGCTTCATTGATTTGGTCTGGCTCCGATTCAATTGTTACCTGCTTGATTAAAACCACATCCAACGCGAATGCAACTGTCACGGCGTAGAAGAAAACCTCTCCATCCAACATAGTAGTACTGCATTGGTGAAATATTCATACATAATATTAAAATTCGGCGCGGCTGCGACCCCGCTTTCCCGACGCCACCTGTGCGCAGGAGGAGTACGCCGGAACGTAAGGTAATCGCCGGCGAGTAGAGGCGGCCTATTCAATTATTCTCTCTCAAGGGCGCGCCGGGACGGCGTGGCCCCCGAATTTACAATACGGCAGAGCGTCGACGCCGCCCTTAGTTAGTGTATAATGTACCGCAATTGGGTTATTCATTGCCATTGCGGTTTATTTATAGACGGCGTATTACTTTGGCGTCGTTCGAGGGCGGTGTTACCTTTCGAAAATAGACACCTTACCATTTATTATGTTACACCTGTCATAATAAGATGATTCTTACCTGTGTAGTGTATACTTTTTGCATAGCTATACAGCACGCGTGTCCAACTTTAAGTGTATGCTGTTAACTACTTATCATCCAATATATAGCAACTGTCATTATTCAACTCGGATATGTTTTAATATTTGGATGACAATACATGTTACAAGTGTTATTAAATTACATTCTCATTCGTCGTGCAAATGTTTTTTGTTCTTCTTTTCGGTACACATTGCACTCGTTGTCAAACTATTATACTACATATTCAGTGAGCATACTGCGCGACGGTAAAAAGATACCACGCCTCAGTTTAAAGCGCGGAGATTGTCGCCTTATTTTCTCTCACTCCTGCGACGAGGTCACGTAGCGTCTTCTTGATTTATTTGAAAATGATTTTCACGTAATCTGGTTAAGGTAATGAAAAATATAAATATTAATTCTTTTCCTTCAAAATCTCAATGTAACCATAATATGTTATATCACAGCAGCTGTATAATATTGCAAAGCATATTCATACACGCTTTTTACATGGTCACGATTTAATTCCTTTGGGCTAAAGGTGCGACCCACGATACATTGAAGAATGTCACTACACACCATATCAAATAAATAATATGTTCTCTTAGGGCTTGCGCAGACAGAGCGCGGTCAGGCGGTCTGCGTTCCGCGTTCGGAGTTCGGCGTTCTTTGTACTGTATGGACTTCATACTGTATGGGTACACAGCCGGTGGTCAGACCGAGCCGGTCAATTGGAACGCTGGAGTTCTGGAGTTCTATGCCCGGAATTACAAAGAACGCCGTACCTCCGCTGAGCAGTCACACAACATAGAGCGAAACCACACGGGGGAGTGAGTACGCAACAGCGGTGCTTTCTCACTTCCACTCGCAGTCGGAATATAGCGGTCAAGCATTATGCAGCGCTTGTGTCAGTACAACGTTTGTAAACAAATGGAACGCTTATTGTTGACCGCCACCTGTCTGCTGTCCCTGAACGTTAGCGGTCAACGGTCGGTTGAACGCAGAACTCCGACCGCTCTCTGTCTGCGCAAGCCCTAAATCTATGTTCTCTCGTTAGAGCATGTCGACACCACGCGATACCTCTAATAATCAGTGTCCTAAGAAAAATGTACCTACTCCGTGAATTAAAAAATATGAAATAAGTCAAGACGTCTTGTCTCGCACAACCTTACCTACCTTTTTACGTAACACTTACGCCAACTTTCCATAAACATATTTCACTTTTCACAGAACATTACCGAAGTCTTTCCGCCCCCCATTTTTTTCTCACTTTCCCGATTCTCATCTTCGGCGCGTGGTGGAGAGAGAAATGTACTACGTACGGTGTACGGACGCTTAATTCGTGGGAATAAATTCCCGTGAGCGCGTGAATTTCATTACGCCGCCGTCGGGGGGCGGAGGTCCTCCTCCCCGGCCCCGCACACCGGTCTCGATTATTCGCACTTTTATCTATTTCAATTTACTTTTTACGCACGGTGAATATCTCAAGACACCTTTCGTACACTTGATTCTGAATCGTACTGTACCGTGCGGTCTCCGCCGAAGCCGGGGCGCGGAACGTACCGTCTGGAGTTGTCTGTAATTGGGTAGCTCAACCGCACATTGTAGAGATGAATTTCGCCACTACGAAATAAAAACAGGAATACTTCATAAGTTCTCTCGCCGGACTGCGAATAAGATATACTTAACACAATTTCTCGAGATTTCTTACATTTATTGTATTTGAGTATTTGTGAAACGCTTGTCTTATATACCTACCACTTGGTGTAAGTATAATAAATATTACATACTAATGTACATAATTGAAGTCTGTCAACAGTTTATTTGGACATGGATGTTAACTACAATTATATTTATACAAATTGTTGTCACTGTTAAATAAATATAGAAAATAATGGCGAGATAAATTTAAATGTTGGATGTTAAATGTTGTTAAACTTGTAAAAAACTCTTAGACCCAGGCCACACCGGGCAACTCTACTTGCGCAGCCAGTTACGCGACAAGACCAAATGTATGCAGTTATATGGACCATGCCACACCTGGTTGCCCAGTACTCGCGCAACTAGTTTAGTCGGGCGACCAGTAAAATCTCATTCTCGCGTTCGGTCTGGAACGAGAACGAGAAGTAAACCGTACAAATGCATACATTTTGTCTGGTCGCGCATCTGGCTGCGCAACTGGAGTTGCCCGGTGTGGCCTGAGTCTTAAGAGTTTTTACAAGCTTAACAACATTTAACATCCAACATTAGTTTTTTTTCTTTCAATCTTGTCCGATCCTAATAGGATCATATGGGCCTCCACAGGGTAGAGGTTTGTATTAACAGATTTTGTTTTTAACGAGAAATGGATGTCAGCCACTTGCTCAACCTATTAGGTCCATACCCTGACTCACACAAATTGAAAAAAACAATATGTGTACTTGCCAGACTCAGGATTCGAACCTGAGACCCACGGCGTGATAGTCCAACGCTTAAGCCGCGCGGTCACCGTGGGTGTCACATTAAAATTTATCTCGCCATTATTTCCTATATTTATTCAACAGTATAAATAAGAGTCGGACCTCTTGCTTGGACGACACTTTTACAGAGAATGAGGTATACCTCCTTGTTTTTAGTCCATGGTCTTTTTGAACCATGTTTATCGATTTTTATACTTATCTAATACGGATTCGGGATGTGAAATCTATTTAAATGAAACGGTACGTTTGGAAGAACAAAATACTTTAATTTATATCTCTTTCTAATGCTGTATGATCTTGGTATCTGCACCTATACATGGGGAATACGTGTTGAATCTTTGTAGAACATAATACGTAGACGTCTCACTGTGAAATACCTTAAGGGGGGACATGCTCGTCGAAGGTCAAAATTGAGTTTTTATTGTATTTTCAAACCATGATCCTGGACACTCCTTAAACGTTGTAGATAATCTATTTATATAATTTTGAAGCCTTATTATCCTTTATAGTTATTTTAAACATTTGATGACTGCATGAAGTATTTTTGTTACATAAAATAGTATTCTTTTAAACCTCTCGCTCTAATGTTTTAGAATATAGTCATATTTCGGTACATAACTGTGCAGTGGTGTTAAGATTTTTTACATTTATTAATTTTTAAACGCATTTATAAAACCATTAGTATAATTTATTACGAGATAATTTTTGTAAAATATTCACGATAAAAAAATATTTTGATAATCTCTGTGATCCCAAATTTGACAAGAATTAGGCATTTTATTATTCAAAAAATCGGCAAGATTTACACATTTGAAGATAATTCTAAAGATACTTATTATAAGCTATGTCTTTGACCATTCAAGTGTGATAAAAATCTTATGAATAATGATTGCTTTATAATAATTATTGACCTAAGAATAAGGTAGTGTTTTTTTGAAATACGCCATTTCTTTTGTCACTCCCTAGTAGTTAAGCTACAACATACGGCCGTAGCCATAAAATGACAAACTATAATTAAAGTAGGGAGTAAAATTCTGTTAACGCGCGTGTTTGAACATGTACCTAACAGAATTTTTTTTTATTTTTTTTTAAACGGTACATGTTCAAACACGCGCGTTAATATCATTTTACTCCCTACTTCAATTATAGTTTGTCAATTTATGGCTACGGCCGTATGTTGTAGCTTAACCACTGGGGAATGACAAAAGAAATGGCGTATTTCAAAAAAACACTACCTTATTCTTAGGTCAATAATTATTATAAAGCAATCATTATTCATAAGATGTTTATCACACTTGAATGGTCAAAGACATAGCTTATAATAAATATCTTTAGAATCATCTTCAAATGTGTTAATCTTGCCGATTTTTTTAATAATAAAATGCCTAATTCTTGTCGAATTTGGGATCACAGAGATTATCAATATAATTTTTTATCGTGAATATTTTACAAAAATTATCTCGTAATAAATTATACTAATGGTTTTATAAATGCGTTTAAAAATTAATAAATGTAAAAAATCTTAACATCACTGCACAGTTATGTACCGAAATATGACTATATTCTAAAACATTAGAGCGAGAGGTTTAAAAGAATACTATTTTATGTAACAAAAATACTTCATGCAGTCATCAAATGTTTAAAATAACTATAAAGGATAATAAGGCTTCAAAATTATATAAATAGATTATCTACAACGTTTAAGGAGTGTCCAAGATCATGGTTTGAAAATACAATAAAAATTCAATTTTGACCTTCGACGAGCATGTCCCCCCTTAAGCTCTGTGTCTCGGGTGCCATTACCAGAATGCAGCAGTTGCACAGTATTATCCAACACAGACGCAACATAAAGCACGTGTTTTATGTCGCTCTATGCATCGCTATTATATCAGCTTTCCCGCCGACGCAATTTTAAGCTCGGAGTTTTAAAAAATGTTGTTCCTGCTTGATTGTGGTTTCTGTCTTACGCGAGTTTTCCGCGCGATTAATTCTGCTATATCCGCTGCGATTCATCGCAGTATGATTGGAAATTAATTGCGTTCGATTGTTGCGAAGCGTTGCCCCAAGGGTGTATTAATTGCTCATAATAAATTTGCCTAAATTATATTTTATAATCGTAAATACTTGGTGGAGTATTTTCCCGTTTTTTACGAGTACTTACTTATATCTTAACGATTTGGAAAAGCTAGTGTGTTCGCTTAGTTTACTTTACTATATAATTGTGAATGCTGAGATTCATAAACTATCTCCAAGTGTACGCAGTTATATTAAAACGCAACTACAGGTTGATTTTTGAGGTTGGTTTAGTATAACATTCATTTTTAAGACTGTATTACTTACTTAAATTACCTTTATCTGTCCATTATAATATCTTGGTCGATGCTTAGAAGAGCTGCATTATAACATTGCTTTAAATTGACGTAAAAAAAATATTTTTATTTCGATATTTGTTGCGGTAAATGCAACCGGCCACACGGATCAGTGGTAAATTTCTTGAGCGCTTGGGACACACTTGTTGTGAAACGTTGGTCTAATGTTATTAATTATTTAATTTTAAATTATATATTATTTTACCACTTGCTAACGATAATATTTATATATTAAATAACTAATAAAGTAATTTAATCGTTACTTCTTTAAAAACAACTGGTTATTTTGTAAAATATACTGGAAAACCGTAAACCATCGAACTTTTACCATATATCCTGGAATTGTTTAAAAATTATATGTATTTCTATGTTATTGGGCCAACAAACATGTCCATGTGACAGAGGAATCGGTGCATTATCCACACCACATCATCTGCGAATGTATTTATTTGATTTTAATTTTTTCCATTCTTTGTGGTCCTCTCCTATTTTTTTTTATTTGTTTCTTTATTAAACACCACAACAGGCAGTGAAGCCCAATAATAGTGGTAAAACTCCCAGGCTTGAGGAATCTACATATTAGATTATGTAAATATATTTTGACCTAACCGGGAATCGAACCCAGAACTCCGGGATGGAAGGCCAGCGCCTTACGCAGTGCACCACTAAGTCAAAGCACACTTAAATGTGAGGCAACCTCAGTCTTGGGTATAATAAATATTTCCAAGCATAAGCAATTGGTGGATACCTCACAATAAAACGTAGGAGCTCGTGATTAAAACCGGGTATGGTTTCGGAAGTCTATGATTTGTGTGGATTGCTTTACTATTGAAAACGAGGATAAGAAAATATGTTTCATGAATGATTGCTGAACGTTGTTCGAGTAAGTACCTAAGTTATTTTAAAATATCTATCAAATACTCCATTCCCTTTGCGACATCCTCAGTACTCGCGTTGGGCCGTTTGATATTTCGCTTTGCCGTGGAATTGTTTTTCCTGCGAGGTATTTTAAAGTCGAATTCATTTTTAATTCACTCGGGCCGGCTGCGATTCCCGCACATAACCCTCTCTCGCGCTGAATGTACTTTTACATATATCTACTGCCTACGTACATTCGTAATGCCGCCGTCTCGGTGAAATGAAGACAATTCACGGTAGGGTTAGCAGATGGAGCTTGTTGTGTAAGATGCAGACGTTGCTTACTTAATTCGATTTTTTTTTTGTTCGAACGTTACTTTGCAACAATTACCCATATGGCGTCGTGGGGAGTTTATCATTCCACTACCTAAAGCCTACCTTCAAGAAAAATAGATTTTAATTGTATATTAACGTGGTACCCACATATAAGTATAATCGCTTTATTTTATAAAAATAAAAATTTAATTTGCCAACGGCATCTGTCGTATATATGTGGGAAAATAGGGGTGTGTTATAAAGAAAGATTTAAAAAAAAAAAAAACACTATAGTGCGACATCTGTCTTTATTAACAAATTTGTCTGATTGTTTGCCATGAATAGTGATGTCTTTCTTTTGTTTGAACTTTATGTCACGTGACCTCGGGGTGTCTGGAGCAGTCTATACAAAACGATAAGCGCTAATTCGTAAGCCTAAAATCTTTGCGTATAATATATTATGCACATAATAAATAATTAAATAATTTAAAAAAATATTTAATATTTTTAAAAATAAAAAATTATTTTAGTCTAATGATTTGCGATGTGTACAAATGAAAATACATAGGTACCTAATTTAAACTCTTCGCTCAATTCTATGTCGCCAATGAGTTATTGAAATTTCGTCGAATTAGTGTGTACCTATTCATCAGTAGTAATATCGTATTATCGTCTTATTTCCCGTAAATATACCTGACAAGTGTGCTATTTTTCTCTGATCATCACAGACTACCTCTTTCCAAAAGTCACCCTTCGCAACAACTACCTACTGTAGTCACTATTTGCAGCAATAACAATAGCTATAGCTCTTGAACTTCAGAAAAAGCAATATAACCAACAACATCATATGCACGACACGTCGGTAAAGCGCTATTATTCGATACCTTTTTACTGTAGAATATTCATATTGGTATATATACATATTCAAAAATTATTCTCATATAAAATAATGTAATAAGTTGGTGCTTCACTTCACGTGGGGTAAAACCTTTTCTAAAAGAGGAAATTCCGCATTTAGTATGTATCGTTAAAGTTCCCACCACCGCCCGTCATATTATATGCAAAGCCGTGGATATGCACGGCCGCTTTCCATGACGCTTTAAACGTGTCTGAAAGAAGTGATTTTAAGTGCTCATTCCGTCCCGAGACGGAGCCGCACGGGGCTGATGCTGCAATCATGCACCGTAGTGCTTAACGAAAAAAGTTAAGAAAGATTTTTTTTGTTTTATGGACTGGCTCTGCTGTCCGCTGACGTTAAGCGCCCTGTGTACCCGCATACTGAGTGTCACGAATTGAAATGGATGAGTCTACAGAGGAGTCGGGACTATCCCGCTCCCCATACGACGCTGCAAATAAGAAGCTAAGTGATTGGGACGAGTGTTTCTGCACTAAATTGTTCTGGATATCAGACGATAAAGCCCTGGTCGTTGCCAACCGCATTGTTTCATATTTTTGTCACAAATTTGAACAACACTACTGCAACGATAATAGATGAAATTGTGTTAATTTTAAAATAACAGTCTCTTATATTATATTTTCCTAGTTTTCCCAAGCTAAATTATTTCGAAAATCCTTC
The DNA here is from genome assembly GCF_057557595.1 of Rhyacophila brunnea. NCBI lineage: Eukaryota > Metazoa > Arthropoda > Insecta > Trichoptera > Rhyacophilidae > Rhyacophila > Rhyacophila brunnea. Next base: position 6,283,022 of record NW_028232904.1, on the reverse strand, counting down.
GCTTCCGGTGTCCCAATACTTATCCAGAAATGTATCATAATGATGTTATATAAATCAATGGTTTAATTAAACCCCACGGTCCCTGCGCGAAAAATAAACTCCCGGACGTGCCTTCCACGACGCCTCACGCCTCTCACCCTCTGCACCGACGCTCGATGCGTTGCGCTGTTCGTTGGGATACTAAAACCCAACACTAAAAACGCTTGTGACTTTAATTAGAAAACATGGAGACGATCCGAGGGCTGCTAGATGCTGCCAGGAGCCAGGCCTCGTCGTTGTGCTGTTTTTCGTTTTACGTAACCCGTCTTCTTTATTCATCCGAGGGTTTCAGTGGAGTGTGCTTGTAAGGATTATTGTCAGAGGGGGATACCCAACTCCAGCTCTGAATTTATTTATCTCAATATTCTTACATTGTAGTCTGAAATCATATCTATATACGTTTTATATAGTGTTGGATGATTATAAAAATACATTATGCATGATAATAATATAAGTAATACCCAGAAAGTGATTGTTGTATGTTTTTAAATTACGCATTGTCAACAAAAATACTCTTGAATTCTTAAATCTGATCAGGTTTAAATAAACTATATTTTTATAATCGATTGTTAGCTATAATGCAAAGGCGTGATAGCCAAACAATAATCAGATAGGTCCGACCTTGATTTAAATTACAAAGTTGTAAGCCGTTATTCTTGCTTGAAGAAAACTTGACTCTGTGGCTTAATGGTTAAGAGTTGATCAATCGCCCGGAAAGTGAAAAATTACGGTCGGTGCTATTTCTATGTAATTAGTAATTACTAATTAGTAATTAAATTCGTCACATGTACCTAGACTTAGTGAGCTTTTACAATTATGTGTATCGACTTTTACATTACAATATGTAGGGCCATTCAAAAGGATTTCGGGTAGTGCACTTCGTGAAAAATAGTACAGGTACAGGATATACATATAGATAGTGTAGTTTAAAAGCTAGAACAGATCTTTATTTTTAAATATTAAATGAGAACTCTGGTTACTGTTTATTTGTGTCCCTGATAACTATTAAAAAGTTACAAGATAAAGAGAACTTTTTTATGTACAACGTTTTTAAATTTTCTGTTGAATTATTATGCTCAATATGCTCAGACTTGTACTTGATATGAAGTAAATAAAAAACAAAAAAACAAATATAGAATACTGAAATGTCATTTTGACATTTCATTTTGATTTCCATAGTAACGCACGTATATATTACTAATTTAGTTGCTAGGACCCACTTAGCAACCAATAATAGTCTTTTACTTTTTACGGATTTTTCTGAAATAACTTTCCATACAAAACAGAATTAACTGAAAATGAATTCAATTCTGCTTAAAGATGGCTAAAAGTATTTTTTAAAAAATGTATTGGCATCGTGTTCATATATTCTAAAAGTTACAAATGCCTAGCTAGTCGGGAAGTTAGTTAAAAATCGATTGCGAGATTTGTACTGGACGAACAACCACCGTACAAACAAGAATACGAGCTTATAAAAACGTTGTAAAAAATGGAAGTATCTACGAGTGTCTAATATGAATTTGGTGATTCCAATTGGAAGGATAATTCTACCTATATTGATATATTCCACTTGCATGAGCTGAGGACAAGTGGACGTTGTTTTATGTATTGTTATTGTGTATTTATATTTAGGTCATGTGGTTTACTTCTGTACAGTCAAATATCAAACACTTTTCAAATGTTTAGAGTACACGCCGTGCGTTTTGCGCGGCACTGGTTAATTATAATACTCCTCGGTGTTTGTTCTGTGTTCATTCTGTTAATCTTCGTTTGAACGCCTGCTCGGGAATTAACCCTGTTATTAAATTGGACACGCCTAGAATTTGAATCGGATTTTAAATATTTTTATGTTTCTGCTTCTCTCTCGCCTCCCGGCACCCTTAATATTCCCATTATAGCAAACTTCTTTCGCGCGTTTCTCGCAATTATACAATATTTTCGCGTGGGGATATTTTACTAAGTAAATTTTCCCTTTTTTACTGAGTGTCCAATTACGGCAATACTGGCCCGAAATTATGCGTACAGTTCCAATATATATTTCCATGTAAATATGAAACGGATATCATAAGTAATTTATATATTAATTATTTAATATTTTTATATAGTTGGTATCCTGGACCGTGTACAATTGATACTCGTATTATAACATCGGTCCAGATTAGGAATGCTCTCAACAACAGAATCTGTTATCTTGAGCTAATCTATACTAAAATTAAATGTCATATTCAACTTTTGGTATCGGGGTTATATTATCCAAGTTTATCCATCATCACCCATCAGCCGGTGTCGATTCACTGCTGTATGAAGGCCTCCTCTCAACTATTCTCGGTCCTCATTTATTCTTTGCCCTACGTAAGTAAGAAAGTAACGTAGTCACGTACTCATACTAAATTTATGATTTCGTATATCCAGCAAGTTTTAGTGAGTACCATTCACCACATAGTGCCCCTTGGGTACCACTGTATGATCGAATCTCTCCAGCGGTTGACCACTCGCAGAGCGACATGTCCAGCACATTGCCATTTAATCTTATTAGCGACATCCATCACATCACATACTCTTACCTGCTTCCTTTATCCATTGATTTATTTTGTGTTATTTCTGCGTAATGCCCACAATGTCAAATTTATTACTATTATGTACAAGATTTACATTGTATGCAAATATTCTTCTTCTTGGACACCACCCGGCGCCTCCAAGAATCCCTGTCGCTCGCCAGTCTTCTTGCTTCGTTCCAGGTCAAACCAGCATCCCGTAGCTCCGCTGTATACTAGATACCTAGTATTTAGCGGCCTTCCAGGACGCCGGAATCCGGTCGGCTGGAAGAACGGGCAAGCCAGGTTGAGGTTCTCTTCTGGCATCCGCAGCACGTGGCCGAGCCAATTCCAACGTCGCCTCTTCACTTTCAGCGTGATGACAGGCTGCTTGGTGCGTTCTCTTATCTCCTCGTTGCTCCTAAAGTCCGCACACCCAGTATTCGTCACAAACATCTGTTTTCGAAGCTCAGCATATGGTTGCTCTGAGCCTTCGTAAGGTGCCATGATTCGCTGTCGTAAAGCAGCACCGTCGGAATGCAAGCGTCGAATAGGCGGCACTTGGTTTTGACCGAGTACAATTGTGAGTCCCAGACATTCCGCGTCGAGTTGAATGTTGCTCCAGCAAAATGCCATCTCCCGTGATGTGTACCCCCAGGTACTTGAAGCTGTCGACGCTCTCGATGTTTTGTCCGTCGCTAATCAAAGGGAAATCTGGATCAGGACAGTTCAGTGCAATTTTAAGTCAATTAAATGTTGTTTACGACACCTGCCAGTTCATAAAATCACCAAAATTCATGTTCATTTGAGAGAGTTTTTAATTATGCTTGTGTTGAAATCAGATTATCTTAGTTTTGTGAATAATTCGGTCGATATACATAATAAGCATATTATGTAGGAACTTAATTATTTTTATTCTGTTGCATACACCAATGACGAATATACCCCGTGGCAATATTCGGATGCTTTCAACTTTTCACCTGAAATTATCACATCACGCGTGCGCGAATGACCAAAATAAATACCCCCTCAGTTGCAGCGGTGAGCGCACGGAGCGGTTAATAACACACACGGTGCGGCGGGTCGCGTGAAAAGCGCCGCACATAATCACGTGCCATTGATTTATGAACAATAATGACCTCCGATGACGGTTTTGATCGGCGACCGGCGCGGCGGCGTAATTTTTCCGGTCTGGCGGGCGTCGCCGCGTCATACCGTCCGACGCGCAGGCCTGCTGTGGATTTAGGGGTGCCGTAAATGGGCGCTGAAAGCCTATTAGCGCAAGTATGCTCATTATTGTGTGTTAAGACACTTGCACGGTTTCCTAATCGCTTAATTAATTCCGAGAGCTTTACATGTTTGATTTCCTTCGAGCTTCAATATTATTCACTTAATGTTTCTTTGTTTTATTGTATTTATCGCTTGGTTGTTGTTTTAGTGACTTATTTTGTTACCGGATGAATGTCTTGTCATATTATATTGGCTACCTGACCGTGTCACATTCCGGATGTTTGCTGTCATATGTTGGGTAGTTATTTGTATTGAGCATGGCCCCCACATTCTAATGCGGGCTCTCGGGCCAGGATCTTTGGTAGGCCTAAGATTAAAGGTAGTATGGCGCTCTGCAGTAACGTTTTCCAAATAGTGTTTGAGGTAAAATTAAACGTACCTATTTAGTATATTTTTTAGCGATTTTTATTACTTATTTTTTATACATCATTGAATTGTCGAGTATCGACATACATAAAAAATTGCATTGCTTACCTACATGTTTTCGAACCATAATAAAAATTAACATTTGAAGTAAATTAGCACTGCAGGCGACTTTTTTACTGTTAGGGTCAATTTCTGATGTGTGTTTGAGCCCTGTCAGCGTGGGGGCCATGGTATTGAATATGACTTTGGTGTAACCAATATCGTAAATAATTATTGTCGATTAAAAGCCTATTATATACAAATATAATCAAAATCCTATCTAACTCTCTTATTTAACAGTACATGAAAAGCATTATTAGTATTGTTCCATCTTTTGGGCTGGCAACAAGGAACAGTGGGAGGGGGCCCATGGCGAGACAGGCCGATTCAATGGACGCGATCTAAACAGAATCGGCGATATCAACTATGTAATATATTATGCAAAATTTATACACATTTCATTTTCACTATTTTCTGCGCACGGAAAAAGTCTCATCTGCGCATAATAAAGCAGCCCACTATAACTTCTTATTCTGTAAGAATAATATTATCACAAATAAAATCTGCCCTCTCAGAATTCAGCGACTATACAAATTAAGTCTATATTACGATTTATTTGTTACGTTAAAAATATATTAGACGATTTAACAAATCTGTAATAAACTTTTTTTTTATTTTACGAATAATTCACAAAATTTGAGAAATAAACATTCTTTATTTTATTACACAGGTAATCTGAAATTTACCCAAAATAAATGAAAAAAATATTATTGTGCTTTGCGGCCATCGGATTTCAGCTACCTAATGTGGTTTAATTTAACAATTCATTTCGAAATCAAATTGACAGGGGAAAACTTCAAACGATAAATAATTTAAATACAAACATAGTATTACGGGCATGGCTCTCACAAGGACTGACAGGGCTCTACCCTAGGGGCCCGGGATCAAGGGGGGCCTGGCGCGGCGGGTAGACCAGATAACTGAGATAAACATACATACCTAAGAAATTTGCTCTAATAGTAAAAAAGCGCTACTTTCCTTGACCATTAAATTTTTTAAATGATTACGTGACAATGTGATATATTTTTTTATTATTGTGTATCGATAGGTACTCGACAACTTCATAATTCAATATGATGCATTGCAATACAAAAATCGCTAATAATACAATGAATCCCCTTAATTTTATCTTAAACACCACTGTATAGTATCACACTGCGTTTAACCGTAGCGATAGGTAAGGGGGGCGCTAAAGAACCTAACCTGAGTGCCCGCTTCAAGATGTGGGGGCCATGATTACAGTTTCGTTAGTCTGTGCAGACACTTTGCAACAACAAAGATTTGTCATGGAGGTGTATCAATAATTAAGAAAACAGTTGTCCTGTTTCTCAACCATCTTACACCATGCTTAATAAATAATGATACATTCTCAAATGCTCTTAATAATTAATTATTTGAATAAATATTTGTTTGTTATATTATTGGCAACAATTGCTGACGCGCCAATATTAGAAATATTTGTAAAGTTAATTTAGTCGTAATTAGGTTGTGGGTTGTCAAATTGATAAAACACATTGTATTTTTTCAAAATTTATTTTACTACATAGCAGTGGCGAAGGGTGGAGGTAAGCTGTTAAGATTCGCTATAAATAGTGCACACTTAACTTTGTTAGTCATATGTATTTGTTTTTATTGAACTAAGACTACAATTTACAGATGGTATTAGTTAGTTTTTAAAAATCAATTAAACCCTGCCTAAACGAAACCATAATAGATTTGGTCTAATTTGGGCAATGCGACAAAATTGTGTACAATTTTTCATTCATAGTTATTTGTTTTCGTTGGATTAAAACTACATATTACACATATTTTTGCTTCATTTTTTTGATTCATTAAGCCCTGCGTAAACCAAACTATAATAAATAAAAAATATTATTCTATCTATAAAATACTCAAAGTTATGTATGATTTAATTGCATAATTTTAGATATTTTATAGATAGACATGTATTTTTTGACTAATATCTATTATGGCTTGGTTTCTCAGGGTTTAATTGAATTTTAAAATCTAACCTACACTATCTGTTAATTGTAGTCTTATTTCAATGATAACAAATATGTATGTCTGAAAAAGTTTAATGTGCACTATTTATGGCGGATCTTAACAGCCTACCTCCACCCTTCGCCACTGCTACATAGGTATGTTCCTGAGGTGTTTTCAAATGTAGATAGGTATACTTTACATGAAGGTATACGTTATAATTTTTTTATGATTTTACCTAGGCTTTGACTGCGACTCGCTGTCATATCGCCTCTTCTCATCTAGAGGACGATCCGTCGATCAGACCCTCGCTCCAATTATGTTAAAAAAAACTTTACAACTTTGCCAACCTCTTCCGTCTTACCTACCGCGTTGATTATTTAATATGCTTAATTAAAAGTTACTATATTGGGATGATATCTACTCTGATAATTCGATAGATACCCACATCTTTTGAATGAATCCATTATTGCAATCAAATGGTACTTAATGCACAGTATTTTAAAGCTTAATGTTGAATATTTTTATTCGACCGTTTGAATGTGCCAACCCTACTCGAGAGGAACAATCGGCAATCACGAACTCTGTGACAGTCATAGCTTCTCTATTCAGTGTCGAGTTGATTGAAATTCCTGCAACTGTTGCTTCTAAACGCAGGGGGCGCGAGCTTCACACGTCTGTGGTCGGATTTAGTAGTCCTTTTGCAAGTAAACATTACATATTGTTGTTTAAATTTAATTCTTTTCGCGTGCGACACTATGTTTTCGTGTCCGTCTCGCTGGTCCTAGTTATTTCTCTCCAGCGCTCCCTGCATCCCGCCGTCCGTATGTGTGACGGCATTTAGGAGGTTTATAGCTTCCTTCACTTGTTCGGGCCATCATATAGGCGACCTTCCTCTTTTTCTCTTTCTGGTTATTTGCTCAAAGAAATGCAGAACTCTTAAAACATATTTTTTTAGAGTGCTGTCATTTCTAACGGAACAATATGTACCTATTCGTGATTTTTGCCATACGTTGAATCCTTAGAAAGCGCCTTCGATGCCTCAAATATTATGTAGGTATTATATACATTATTCTTATTGTGCCTTCCCCTAGAATAGGTCGGCTGTGCATTAAGGCGATATGTGCTTTATCGTCTGCTATACGGAACAGTTCAGTGGATCTGCACCAATCACGGAGGTTCTAAGAAACGAAAAACGGTGTATAGATACATAACACATCAGAAACATACCCAGTCTCATATTTTTCTGTCATATTGTTACTTAAAATATGTATTTTCAATACCTACATAGCAATATATTGAAGAATATATATTATATTTTATCGTTGTTTTTTATTTAATAAAACGAATTTTTTTATAGTACTTATTCCACTTTAATTAATATATTTGGACCGGTTTCGTCCGCCTCAGTGGGACATTTTCAACTGAATACATTTTTTTAAAAAAATATTTATCAAACAAAATTCAAAGCGATAGAAATAATATAACAATAAATAGGTACATAATAATTATCCGTCCAATAATACCTTCCCAATAACAGACTGATTTAAAACTAATGAGGTTGGACATTAATATTTCATACTACGTCAGGGGCATTAAACACATTATTTAAAATAATAACAAACCACAAAATATGAAAAAATCTACACTTACAATAACATAAATATCAACAAATAATTATGATTAGTCAAAATTTACAATAAAAATAAAATAAAACAATATTATCAATTGAAGTGAGATCGAATAAAAAACAAACAACCAAAATATGAGTCAAAATTAAATAAAAATTAAAATAATAAATAATGTACAATATATAAAGTTATGTTATGACAATCCCAAATATTAAATAGGGTATAATAATGGAGAAGACACAAAATATAATTGATCATTTAACAAATTAGAATTGGGCAAAAAGTATGAAATATTAATGTCCAACCTCATTAGTTTTAAATTAGTCTGTTATTGGGAAGGTATTATTGGACGGATAATTATTATGTACCTATTGTTATATTATTTATATCGCTTTGAATTTTGTTTGATAAATATTGTTTTAAAAAAATGTATTCAGTTGAAAATGTCCCACTGAGGCGGACGAAACCGGTCCTAATCTATTGATTAAAAGTAGAATAAGTACTACAAAAAAATGCGTTTTATTAAATAAAAACAACAATACAATGCAGTTCCACCATGAATTGACAGTTAACAAAATAAAAGAAATTATATTTTATCATCGCAAATCGGGAAGCTTTCAAGGCAATGGACATTGTTTTCTTACTAAAGGGGTGTTTCTATATTACGTTTGTCAACCGCTGACCCACCCGCCGTGCAGCTTCCGCAAAAAATGAAGCGAAGCCTTCGCCGGACATGCAGCGCATTTCATTTTACATTCGCCCTAGCTTCAATTAAACGTCATTCGTTCTACATTTTAGTTTTTCCCGCGCTATATACCTATATTTTATGGCGCTCTCAGATTTTTCGCGGGGTTTTTTCTTTTGCTAATGAAATCGTTCGTACTTTGTTCTTAAATAGTATTTCTTTTTAAAGTATGGTACAGTGAAATATATCTGTATACTGTAAACTTATCGCTCCTCTCTTTTTAGATTGGTCACGGGCTCAAATCCGAGATATTTGTGAAATAGTAATGTGAAATATACTTAGTAAAATACCGTTCCTTTTATAACCTAGTATTAATAATAGTGTTGATTGAAGCGTTGCAAATTTAACAAGACTTGTCTTATAACATAACTAATTTATATAGCTAATACTGGATTTACGTGAGAAGTAAATATTATCAAAAAATAATGTACATTTTACATATACGAGGCAAGAAACATACATGTGATATTTATGTAGGTAGGTATAGTAAATATTTGTAGTTATTATATGGTAATATTAATATTAGTTTATTTCCATGACTTTAAATAAATTGATTTTATTTATAGATTTAGGTCTCAATGATTAGATTTGATTATTTTAATTATCTTGGAATAATTTAGGGATGCGTTGCAACCTCAGCATATTATATGGACCGCATGCCACTGGTATTAGTTATTTTGAAAATATTTTTAAATATGATTTTAAGGTGTATGTATAATTTAATATTTGTTTTACCATTTTGAACTGTATCGAGGCCCCCTTTTAAATGTTATGGCGAATCGACTGCGGGACCGCTGCAATATGCTGTCTGCATTCTTATATGCCAACTGATGGTTTTACCACTTAAATGATAATATATAGTTTTTTGTCGATACTAACACTGTTTATCTCGAAAAAAAATGTTAGTAAATAGGTCGAGATGAATATTAAGCAACTATGAACTTTCCGGCTTCAAAGTAAATCGGCAGTAAATTTCCTTCGCGTTACGGGAATTATGTTCGAGATTCGTCATTATTTTCCCGGCGCTTAGCGTCCACCATTGTGCTCCGTCGCCCCCTGCAGTCGTAAAGTTTGGGTGCATCCCGAATCGGCGCTATGATTATTACACTCCAAGTGAATGCAAGTCGGGCTGAAGTTGCCCAACGCCGAGTTGCTGCTCCACTCCGATAACTCGGCGCCGCGCCGGCCGTAAACTCACCTGTCGAAGCGAATTTCACGCTCGTTCGTGATTTTGTGTCTTATATACTTACGTTTCTATATATTTTTAAACACACCTCAACCCTTATGACAGTTTATTATTATGTATATCATCGGTAGCCTAACAATCCATCAGTGGCGATGGGTGGAGGTAGGTTGTTAAGATCCTTCATAAATAGTGCACACTAAACTTAGTCAGTCATACGTATTTGTTTTCATTGAAATAATACCACAGTCTACAGATGTTGTTGGTTAGTTTTGAAAACTAAATTTAACCCTCTGAAAACCAAGCCATAATAGATAATAGTACGAAAATAGTCTATGTAATTAAATCATACATAGTTATAATAATATTTTTTATCTATTATAGTAGGCAGGGATTAATGATTTCTTTTATTTTGTTAACTGTCAATTCATGGTGGAACTGCATTGTATTGTTGTTTTTATTTAATAAAACGCAATTTTGTTATTAAATAAAAACAACAAGGGATTAATGAATTTAAAAAAAATGCACCAACAATATTTGTAATATCTATGTATTCTTAATCCAACGAAAAAAAGTATGAATGAAAAAGTGTGCGCAAGTTCCATATCGCCCAAAATATACCAAAACTATTATGTTATTTATGGCGTATCTTAACAGCCTATCTCCACCCTTCGCTACTGCCATCCGCAATCTCCTCTATTCTTTGTCAGTGTCCTTCAGGCCATCTCCCAAAATTTCGTTCTGCCACTCAGCATGTTACCGGCTTGTCATTCAACTTCAAAATCCATTGTTAAACAGCTTACCGTGCAACAGGTAATTGATAATAGGTATGCACTTGATTTACGATCGGCTCCAAAAACATTTGTATTTAAATACTAATTTATACATTACATTCACCAAAGTACAATTACATACAGTATACACGGTAGTTGAACGATTTTATGTGATTGTTTTTTTACATACAGTATACAATTACATACAGTATACATACATACAGTATACAATTACATACAGTATACAATTACATACAGTATACACGGTAGTTGAACGATTTTATGTGATTGTTTTTTTTTTGTGGGTCTCATGCTGTTTCACTATATTACTTACTGTCATTGGGCCTCATTACATATTGTTGTGTTAAATTCGTCGGATCAGCCCTCACAGATGTTACATATAATATGGCTAATGATTTCGTTTTTTTATGAAATAGAGTTGTGAAAAGTGAAATGCAAAACAATATGTTTTCTTCCCTATGTCTGCCTGACATCACGTGAAGAAATTCGATTTTAAAATACATTTCTAACTTTTCCACGCAACTTTTTTCGGCTTTGAATATCTTGTTTCGGAACTTTTATATTATATTTTGACCCAACGACAAACTGAAACAAGTTTAGAAAATTGATTCGATCGTATCTATACATAGCTGTTTTGCATTGTCGGACCGGGTCCATTCGTGGAATATGACCAGCCCATTTCGGTCAAGGAATTTTGTGGATCGTTTTTAACTGTTTTCTGATTTTCGTACGAAATATCATCAGAGCGATATTTGGAGAAAAAGATGAAGATATAATGTTTCGCATATGTCACAATCGCGAAGTATACGAGGAATTTGGGTAAATAATCTGGGGTGGAGGTGGGCTGTTAAGATGCGACATAAATAGTGTATACTAAACTTTGTCAGTCATACTTATTTGTTTCATTGTAGTAATAATGCAAATTGCAGATGGTGCTGGTAAATTTTTAAAAATTAATTAAACACTTCATAACCGAAACATAATATTTATTTTAGGTATGCCATGGGTGATCAGACAAAAAATTGTACACACTTTTTCAGTCATACAATAATAATATTACAGATGTTATTGGTTAGTTTTTTTTTTAAATTCATTAACCCCTGTCTAAACCAAACCATAATATATAAAATATTCTTCTACTGTAGAATATCTAAAATATGTTTGATTTAATGGCATAATTTAAAATATTTTTTTAGATACTTTTATGTTTTTTACTATTATCTATTATGGCTCGGTTTACGCAGAGCTTAATTTAATTTTATAAACTAACCAACACTATCTGCTATGTGCAGTGCAGTCTTAGTTCAATGAAAACAAATAATGTGTGACTGACTAAGTTCAGTGTGCATTATGTCTACTAACAGTCTACTTCCACCCTTTGCTACTGGTAAATTTATTATAATATAAGTTATTATTTATTAGTAGGTACTTTAATTAAAAATTATGTTACGTTTGTTATCATAGATTTGCGCTGCGGTGTTGCGTGATTTATGCCTAAATTAACAAGCGCAACTAGTGCAAAATATTATTAATAATGGCTGCGGGGATGTGAAGTGAAACGGTATGCAGCTATTTTTGCACCGCTCGATGCTCGCGTTAATAATGATTTACGGTAATTCGGCCCTGCATTTACTTAGCGGCGGTAAAGCGCCCGTTGCACCTCGTGAATTATTATAATTTATGATTTTCTATTGTGGAGCGACCGCGCGGCTTATGCGCCCGTGATGCGCTCTATATTATTATAGCTTCGTAGTGACAGACTGCATCGCTCCTCTCGTGCCGTTCTGACTGCACTTTTCATTGTAGAAGTCGAGGTGCCGTAGATTTTTTCGTTCATTCTTTACACTACAACGAGTGCTGAATAAAAAGTTCCTAGTCGCAGTTTTGAAACATTATAATCCTTCTACATCCTCCACCGTTCACTGAAAGCACTTTTTTAATATTTGGACAAATACGTACCAAAAATTTTGTAACGGCAATGTCGTTGATTATATCGTGGGTTTACTGCCAAAAGTTAGTTATTTTCGAAATCATGTTATGGAGTTAATTGCAATTTGAAGTTTGACATTCCCTCTAACATCAGGTTTAATGCTAATTTATTTGTGTTTTATGTGCATGTTCTAAATACCAGGTGATCGTGATTTTTTCTATCATACACATTTATAAATGGACACACAATCCGTTGTTAACTCTAAATATGCACCTAAATTGTCGACTTTTGAACCAACATAATTATATTGTTATACCTACGTAAAAAATTGAAACGACGGGATTCTTAAGATCAATATATTTTCCCATGATCACTTAGGAATTGAACTGACTAATCGCTTTTCTCGTTAAGCCCAGCCCACAGCGATGTAATTGTCTTTATTCAGGTGATTCAAAACTACTGATGTAAACTATCTGTTTCGTAGCTTAAGAACCTCAGTACGAGTTCAGCGTCACCTAACTGTTTACGGTAGCAGATGATAAGGCAAATCTTCGATAGCGGGTGGCACGATAGTGAGAATAGATGACATGACACCAAACATATACCTTTCCATTACGCACAAATTACAACAATTCCTATTTTTCGACACGATCGTGTCGAAGATTACCGAGAACATACGAAAATATCCGAATTAGCTTATAGCTTCCAAGTGTGACCGCACTGGCATATTATCTTGTCTTGCCTTTGACATAACGACACAAATTTGACGTTTACATAATGAAATGAAGGGTGCCTGACATTTTCATTATTTTAACAGACAAAAATAATATCCTAGTAAATACAATTAGCAACTTCTTACTAGTGTAAATGTCATCTCCAATTGGTATTTAAAGCAACAACATAATGAGATTAAACTGTTCAGTGTTGCCACGAAGCTTACCAATAGATATTTTTTGGTTAATTTATTATTGTTATCACTAGCAACTGAGCGTATATTATATGCCTATCAAATCAAGCGTCAACACGACCGAGATGGTAGATGAATCATTCCGATTGATGTTAGTCGATGATGATTGTTGACGACGGTCGTTGAATCTGGTTGGGCTTGCGAGTCTGCTCATGTAATTAGGCCTTGAGTAAGTCAACGCTTTCAATGCAAAGATTTGATCGTCCTGCGTTGTTAATGTGGATGACCAGCGGAGTGCTGAGAGAGTGGTGTTTGCCGGTGGGAAAGATAAATCTATTTGCGTCCGCGCCAGGTATTTTGTTGGAGCCCGTCTATTTCTGCTCACGCGCCGTATATTCTTGGAAGAGCATCATATCATAATATGAAACCATCATGAGTGGAAACTCGCGTTGTCTAACGCCTGTCATCTTCCTACATCTGCTCCGCTATTAATGCCGTCATTGTTTCTTTTGATATTTTTTTTATGAATGTTAGAACTAAATATAATGGGTTAGAGGCCATGTATCTTTCGTCTGAAGGTATCTTGTTTAAAAGTCCTTAAAACTCAGCACATTTTTCGGCTGACGATAGATATTAGTAGATCCAAAGAATATAGAATACAATTTAATATTGTACCATGTGTTAAGTAAAAGTATAATGTTTTCACATTCGTTTATTCTATTAATTATTAATGTGTTATTTAAACGAGAATTTAACAGTATTCTATGTCAGTGTGCATTCATTGGTGAGTGAACATAATAGTGTCTGAAATAACTCAAATGTGATGGTACAAAACATAAATCAATCAGCATTAAACTTGTATTGTTTTATCATTTTGTATATTTTCTTGTTTCGTTTCATACGACGCAATATATTGCAAACATATATGTTTGTTTACAATATTAATTCGTTTTATATACTTAATAAACAGGGAATGCGTTATAATCTGCCCAAAGAATAATAGAATAGCAATTTACTAAATTATTGTTTAAAAGTGATTGGGAAATTTTCCGTGTAATATTGTGTGCTTTCAAAACAGGTTAAATGAATCATCGTTTCTAGCACCTTGATAAAAACGAATAACTCTATTTTATTTACTATGTTGTCGTGTCCCCACACCATATAAAAGATATTCAATCATTGTTGTTGTTGTGAGTTGTTAATTTTAATTTTAAAATTTTGATGAGTTTACACCTGCCATATTGATAGCTTCTTTCGTCGAGTTTGACGCTGCAATAAAATATTTCATCTGATCTTTTTCTCCGTTCCGTATGAATTATTGTAAATCGTCTGGTATTTGTGATTGGGTCAAGCGCCCCTTTGGCGTGCTGGCTCTCTTCCTGGGTCGTAGAATGCGCCCGGACGTCTGTCAGTCTCCTGCGGCGCGCATTCCTCTCTTGTGTTCTACACCATACAGTGGCATATTGTCATTTGTCTCACAAAGTGTTCGCGTCGCATAACGAAATGTTAGTGTCGCGTTCGGGATGGTTTCCCGTACCGGTACACATTGACAATATCCACCGGGATTCCGGTATTTTTCATTTATTTTTCCATTTCTGTTTATTGTGGGAATAGCAGTGCATTTTTCTGGAATAAGTACATTATTCTGACTCTTCTGCTCGGGTGTAGGTATAGTTTCTGTAGGCATCAACATACTAACATACTGGTGGCGCCTTTAGCAGTGGACTGTATAATTTGAACGTGATGGTGGATTACGGATTGAGGGGGGGTTTACATAGTATGCCAAACATTGACCTTTGATGTTGAGAGGGCTGGCGCGCACTGGATCTGGTTCGATGTTCACGTACTCACGCACTGGTAAACGGACGATACACTTTTGGATGGATGATATTATATTATAAGGTTTATGAATGATGATTAGTTCAGAATGGATATGGGTATGAGTCACGCTGTAGGTAGGTAGCGACGGTAAAGTATAACAACTTGCCCGCGTCCGCTTTCTGGATATCACTTGAGCTGACTCCTTATTCGCCTCACGGTCGTATTATGACCCGTAATTGCTCATCGTCTGGTCGTGTGACAATAATAAATAAGGTTATTTGAGTAGGCGGGGACAAGGATGAATGCGACTACAATTTGGCCCAACCACATACATTAGAGCGCCTGAAATTGAACAGGCAGTGGACAGAATGATTTAGTCAACATGGATGATATCTTAATTATTATTTTTAATTCACTGTATGTACCTAATGCGTTGAGCGAATATCACCTTTTTATATATGGTAATTTGCCTTAATTATGCAGCATTAAGTTACTGTTAGCGTGTAAAAGACAAGTTATTAAAAACTTAGCCCGGTGCATTCAATTTGCAATTGTGAACCAATTGTATCACTCCTTAATTTGTAGGATGCCATCGCCGCCGAAATTCTCCTGAATCATCCGCTTGGGTATCTCCAAGCTTGAGAACAACAGACAAAGAGTAGTAACACATTAACTATAGTTACCGGTATTCCGGCTCACCTAATACCGGGTATCCCATCCCTGGTTACTTAAAGGTACGGTACTGGTATGCTGCGTGTCCGTCAATGTTGCGTAACGCATAGCGCGCACTTTATCGACCGTTTCGATTCAATCAATCGCATCACACGGATCGGGTCGTCTTGCGTCACACTGTGTATTTATCATTGGGTGATTGGATTGGGATTATCCAAGATTGCATTCTCACAGTGTTGCAGCATTCACTATCTGTCCGATGTCGATTGTTTTTGAAGCATTTTTCCACGCGCATTCTCTATTGTTTCTTTGTTTTTTTTTTGTATTTCGGCACCTTGTCATTCTTTTGTTTGCAATAATTAGGTATTTATTAATAGTTCATACGTGTTTAACAAGTAGTTAAATATGCGTATACCTATATATATTAAGTACCGAGATTGCGCTGTCTGTCATATTATCCACATTGAAACAATTCCAGTTAAGGCTTTATTACGAAATACAAATTAGCATATTATAAACATTTGTCTCTCATAATGTTTTCTTTTGAAATAAGTACGAAGGTGATTTTCTCTTGTCTTCTGGGCGTGGAAGACATTACTGGTAATCGAACTACAGTTGTTGCTTCTTCTTCGTCATGCTCATGACTCGGCTGTGCTCATGGTAACTCAATCAAAGCACACTTAAGTGCGTGGCGACCTCAGTATTCTGAGTTGATATTCCCAGGCGTAAACAACTTCTGATGTTTCACACTAAACGTAGGTCTTCGTGATACGCTTGATTAAGACTGAGTGTGGTGCGAGGCGGGTTGGTTTCGAGTTGTCTATGTTTGTGTTGACCTCGTGGTCCAGTGCGTAAAGCACTGGTGAGGTAACAGTATTTATTTATGTTGTTTTCCGAAAGTCTGATTTATGTGATTGTTTCACTTCTATTTCTGCATTACTGCTTCACTACACTACCTTTATTTGGTCTTATGGCACATTGTAATGTTAAAAATGGTAAACAATAATATATTGACTGAGGCTCGTAATCAATCTGGAAAAGAGGACTGCTGAATTTCTGATCGGCTGTCTCCAACTCACTCTATTCTCTATGATCCGTGTGGCGGATGCTATCGGTTCACTAGCGAATTCATTCCCTTGTTTACTCTACCTGATCGCCCTTCACGATGTTCCCCTTTTATCTGGCACGCTGCCCAAAACAATTAACCTTTCGAGGCTTTCTGTGCATCGCCGAATAGTGTATCAAAAATTCGCATAAAACGACAGCACACAATTAATAGTCGTCGCCAGCACTATATCTCGAATACGCCAAGAACTTTCTTTAAGATGCCACTCCATACATGAGGATAGAAGATACCAAGGTCTTCCCCAACAAAAACGACTATCACAGATTTACCTAACTACCGTTAGTAGCAAGTCAACGCCAAATGTACTTCAATATTATTTTCTCTTATTGCAGTAATTAGTTTACAGGAAAAATCCACATCGTATTTTTATATCTGAATAAAACGCCTGTGTTTGGTTGCTGTCGTAAAAATCGATATAAATTCGAAGTGGCCAATAAAATAATAATGGAGAGAGCCATGTATTTTTTTCTGTTTGCGTTAATAATCGCCGTAGTGGTGGGTACCTACGTTTTTAGTGTCTTCCCGGTTGATGGAAATCGCGCGTTTTATTTTACGCTGTGTTTACCGTTTTGCGTTTGAAGCGGCGCTGTGGCCGGCCGCAGACCGCCTTCGATATTGTTATTTTACGATGTAACACAAACTCGTATAGATAATAATATTTACGTAGGTACGTGTTGAAAATTTATCGGCGTTGGAGACTTTAATTGCAGTGATTTCCCTCGTGCTTTCGATATTTCGTTAAAATTTTCATAACACTCCACGCCATGATTAGAAGATGAAAGAAAGAACCTTATTAAAATGTTGCATTTGAAGGCTTAGCCGGGTTGCACATCTCGACCCGTCTCGACTGAATCACGTCGAATATTATGTCGATGTGATTTTGTTGTTTTGGTATTCACTAAACACATGTAACCTAATTGTCCTAATGTACCTACCACCGCTCGAATGCGACATTTTAGTTGGGAAAAAAACAGCTGGTGTAGCAAGCAACAAATTTCACTCGACATGAGACGTAGATATACTTACCTGATTCCGAAATGTCGGATTGGCACATGCGCAGAAGTGGTTTCTTTCATTCGTCACTATCGTAGGTTTACTAGATTAGACAGTGTTCGAGAACACTAATAATATAATGTATTGATTGCTTTTTCGCTATCACTATTTGAGTTTGAGATTCTAGTGTATTTAGTTAAATCACCAAAAAAAGAAATGAATCCAACGATAACTCTAAAGCGGCCATTTCAGACTTGCGAGAGTATTTTACTGGGGGTGCGATATATATGATTTGGAATTCGTGATATCTGTGATATCAAGGCTATAAATGTTGTAATTATCGAAATGGACATTAAATGATCGCTTGTTTAAATTTTGAACGTAGTGTTTTGCCTCAAATCGAATGACACGCGACATTTATCGTTTCCGAAGCGGCCGTCTGTTTGACATCTGGAAAGACTCGAGGCGTCGAAATATTCCGATGCTCTCTCTCTCTCTCTTTATGGGAAAACTTTCGTATTAATCTGGACAGCGTGCTAATCGTATGGTAATGTCTGCATTGCTATATGACTGTTAAAAAAAATAGACGACTGTTGAAATTGGATAATGTCCGTAATGTTTGATTTGATGTTTCATGAGTCGTTTGAATATTAGACACTCGTCTCTGCCAGCCAATAAACAACAAATAAAATCTATTGTACCCACCGTTACGTATGCTCGTTTACGTGAACTGACACGAATATGACATTGCTCGTATGTGCATTTAGTTATTGCTCGTAATTGTTTATAGTCACTATCTTCTTTTTCTGGCAGATATTACGTTATTTTCGTTAAAACGGTGAAATCCTGAGACACCGTTTATTTGCTTTTATTTTTAATTCTAGCTTGTCGAAAAGTAACATGTAAGACGTAAGTGGTGTGTGTCCCGTATCATGTCGACCGTTGACAGGTGAAACCACAAATACGTCACTATTTGCTTACTAATGCAGTCTGGTGCAATTTTATTTGATGTAAAAAGTGGGCATAAAAGGAAACACTTTTTTGATGTGCTAATTTTTTCAGATCGTTAAAGCATCAAATTGCTGGAAATGTAACTACAACAAACGTAAAAATGCCATGTCATGCTTCGCCTTTAAAATATGTTCGTTTACATTTATATTTAAAACATATAGGTGTATCATCGTTGAGCCGCTCAGACCTCCGATGTGACAATTTTGTAAAAAAAAATATATTTTCTGTTAATTAAATCTGTCAAAATGTAATTATTTACGGAAATCTACGATGGAACATGTCTCGTTTTTAATAAGACCTGTTTCAAACACTCGAAGACGACAATCAATCTGCTCCTTATTGTGCCATCCCCTAGCGGAGGTCAACCACCATCAAGGCGATCTTATCTTTGTCGTCTGCTACCCGGAACAGTTCAGTGGAGCTGCACTCGTACCAATCACGGAGTTTATTAAGCCACGAAATGCGGCGCCGTCCTCTGCTACGCTTCCCATTGATCGTTCCTTGAATGACAAGTTGGGGAATGCTGTATTTTTGTCCTCTCATAACGTGGCCGAGGTACTGTAGTTTCCTGGTTTTTATACTACGTAGAACTTCTCGGTCCTTCCCCATTCGATTGAGAACTTCAACATTTGTCACCCGGTCAGTCCAAGGAATTTTGAGGATGCGCCTATACAGCCCCATCTCGAAAGCTTCGAGTCTCCGTGACATCTCTTGATTTAGCGTCCATACTTCCATACCATAGAAAAGAATTGAGAGAACATAACAACGTACCATACGCGGTCTCAGGCCTAGGTCTATCTAGGACAATCCAGCACTACCTGTTAATTATGTATAAACAAATTATTCAGAGTCAAAACACATGTCACATCCGAGTTTTTAGCTATAACATCTCAATGGTGATTTGAATTAAAATCATAATATCGTATTGCGATGTATCGTATTTTTTTATTGAGTGGGGAATCGTCCAACGCTCGTAATTATTATCCAATTTCAACCGAAGGGTTGAATCGAGTCTACGATGGCTTTCCCTCACGCGTCGCACATTTTCAGAATTTTCAACGTTTTCCCCATATATTTTTTCCGCTATTTAAGGATTCCTCACTGGATTGTGTAATAATTGCTGTTTCGAAACATTCCCGCCTCTTAATGGAGCAGTTTTAATCGCTTCTCGGAATTTACTCAGTTAAGCGTGTCGTCCTATATTCGCGGTGCATTATTGCTTTATGACTTGAGTTAGTAAACGCATTTAATTGCATTATTTCTTCGGATATAAATCGGCTGAGGTAATTTGAAGAGGAAATTACGATGAAACGCTGAAAATGCAAGGTTTCGTACGCGTACTTCTCGTCTGGTGGGGGATTTTTTTACAGATTGACTGATGACAGATTTAAGAACCTAAGAAGCATACAATATGATAAATATTTGACCTACTGAGTGGGATTGGGACCAAAACCCGAACCATCGCAGTCAGGGAACTATCTCTTCTGTGATCGCAGTCCTTGCGCTTGGTGTAAAATAAAAATGCATCGAGTTAACTTAAAATATACTAAACTATTTCTTGTATTCAACGAATTATTCACGAGATTTAAGATTTTAATATTCTTTATTGAACATACCTGCACAATTTGAAAACATGTCAGAGAAATATATTACCACTACATAGTAATATCTTTTTGAATGCTTTGATTTAAAATACATTTTCAAGCCGACTGTCAATAACAAATTTTAGAAAGCGCTCAAGAGAACATTGTAAAAAAAACACTCGTCAACTTTGTCGCAATGAAATAGGAAACGAATAGCTTAGTGGTCGAGAACACATGGGCGCGAATACCGGGGGGCGCAGGTTCAAATCCTGTTAGGTGTCGTATTAGTTTTAAAGTATATATATAAAAATAATAGTTATTTTTACAGGAAATTATTAATTTGTTTGGGTTAGGTACCTACTGCTTTATAAAGTTGATGATATTAGACTACACAGGCCAAGTTCAGCGAATGTCGGTAACACGGTACCTGATATCATCGTTCTTGGGAAGCCAGGGGCAATATAAGGATGCATTATACGGACTATAGGAGAATAGCAAGAAATTGACAAGATTTTTTCTATTACTTACGATGGTGTCCGAAAACACCTGTGCGATGGTAAATAGGCCAAAACTACTGAGGCGATTCAAAAATGGTCGAAATCTATTTATCCCGAATGGTACTTTCACTCATTTTCAATTGAGTGGATTTATATCTGTGACGCTCAGAATTGTAATAGTACTTTTTATGAAATTAAACATCTTTTCTGGAATCGATTAGGTGCTCCATACTTCTGTAAGTGTCCGTAAGCGTATGTCCTAGACCTAGATGTAGTGGATCTAATACAATAGGACCAGGATATGGAGGTGTACCAGTTAGTTGCCAATCTACGATAAAAGACGGCGCCAAAAGAAAGAAGTCTTATTGTAAATGGAGTTATTATTATAAACAAAACGATATAAATTTGAAATATTAGAAATGTTCCTAATAAAAACAACTAGTTCTTTACATATGAGCCTTTCTAAGTAATATCAGTCGGATTAGATGTTTTACAATTTATTACACACGATTATTCCGCCTATGCACGAACAAAAAATCTCAGCAAGTTTTAAATATTTCGTTACGGCGGCTATACCTGATTAATACACTTTAATAGTAGAGCAGAAGTGATTTATAATGTCAGAATTCTCACAGCTGATAAATTGATAACTCCGGTTAATGACGTGAAACTGTTCTCTGATTGCAGTCACACGGTAGCTTCCCGTTAAGCTAGTTTCGTGTTCACTTTTAGTTACTTTCCGATGAGTACTGAAACGAAATTGCTAGCCATCCGATCGACGAACGTATTGTACCGTTATGCTAAATACGGACGACTAGGTATTATACCGCAAGAAACCGGTGCAATAGCCATTGACCGTTATAATTATTTCTCCGAGCCTCGCGCTGGTCGTTTAATATGCACCGACTCCGTTATAATCGAATACGCGAAAATATTTGTACGTGTTTTATAAATAGAATATTAGGTTATGCTTTATTGGGTTTATTTTAATCAACTCTGCGATAGTTTCGCCTTCTTCCTTTGCTAGACATCAGGTTGACATACCTTCAAGTAGGCTATGATATACTATCTAGTACCAAAACTGGCCGTAATCTTCCAGGCTCTTCCATTCTCTCTCTTCAAACATAAGTCACCGTTTTATATTTTCCTGAAGACACAGAAACGTTACAAATTGAAGGGTTGAAAGTCTATAGGATCTAAGTGCCAAAAAAATCTGTAACAAGTTTTTTACTTCAATACAATCTATATGCCAAGCTTAGTGATATTATAAAGGGTCTAAGTTCCTAACTCTACAATTTTTATCACACAAATACATTGAAATATGTGCGTGGTCTATGTGCCCTGTATACATCTCTCTACATAAAACGTTGCAATATCGCCCATGTTTAAATATGTTATTCTTACTTCGTTTATTTTATCTTTAGAAGTATGTAAATTTATCATATTATACTGATGTTCTTATGTAACTTTGTAAAAATAAAAATGTATGTTTTCGTATATGTGTGGTTTTATTCTTTTTTCGTTATATATCAGTTTCACATTGTTGGCACTTCGACCCTATAGAATTCCAATCATTCAATTTAAACAACACTCAGAAATACGCAATTTGAAAATTATGTTTTGTTGTTATTTTGGACAATCGTTGCACTTATCATCAAACTATTCTCCTACTATACAAAGACTGCGCCATTTGTAAGGTGAACTACGCTTCAGTTTAAAGCTCAAAAATTCACATCGTCTATTTCTTTAACGCCTGCAGCATGTCGTGATTGATTCAATACGAATCAAGTTACCCAGCGAAAACATGCGGGGTTAATTTGAAACGATTTAAACATAATCTGGTTAAGGAAATAAAAATAGGCATGGTTTATGCTTCCACTTTGAAATCTTAATGGAATAAAATTGATCTCATTGCATGGCACTCGAAAGACCAATCGTAACAGCAGTGTCTCAAATATTATTTTAAAAAACCAACCCAAAATAATAACATTACTCCTCCTTGAGTTTGGTTATAGCAAAAAATGTAATTGTAATATCTGTAAAGGACTTTTGTATTGTATACATACTTATTCTGTCTGATACAATAATAAACCAATTCTATCGTGACAAGTAAAAATTGAAGGACGTCCGCTAGTTAAATTGCCAAATCTATCCTCTCAGATTCTTTTTTCACTATAGGCAGCAACTTGATGAGTACGTAGGTACGCACCAATTCTCAAGAACAGGTGGGTACCTACTGCCATACCTATATTCTCTTTGGTCTGTACCTTGTCTATATTTTGATACCTACCACATAGTTCATAATATGTATTATATTTTTTTTATGTTTTGCAATTTGTACGGCATTCACAAGTTTCGATTTTCTCATTTAGCGATGTGGCTTTACAATGAAGTATCTGACGTTATACAATCAAATTGTTTTTTTTCTTATACTCATTACTCATTCATAAAGCATTTGCTATTATTTGGAATGTATCTAAAATAGATACCTACTCACTAAAATAGGCATCAATTGTCTTTCGCTCCCTTGCCTTCAGGGTCCATGTCTCGGCAACGTACAAAAATATGGAGAACGATATGTTTGCACTGGCATCATTTTCGTGGCAATTGACTTTTCCCGATCCTTCCATATAGTGGTACGGCACATTTTTTGCAATCTGTGTGCGTCTTCTCTCTCTGCTTCACATCCGCCTTTTCCACTAATGGTGGATACTCCGCTCCCTGATTGATCTCCCTAAAAAATAAATGATAGCTTTAACAATTAATAACAGACCTAGCGGCTTATGACAGCGAGGAGATGTAACTGTGTTAACAATACGTTGTACAGTGTACTCATAGGTATAGTGTTATTATTTTTTAGTAAGTATTGATACTGTAGCAGTTTTTTTCGGTTTCGCAAAATGACAGCTTATGATAATAGTATTTATACTCTGAGCTATCATATTACCATTACCTGTAAACACAACTTTTCATTTCTTTGCTCGAGTTTTTTTTTCTTTTACAAACTGATACTTCGTGAAGGAAATTCGAGCCGCCGAACTCTCGCTTTGCCATTCTTTGTGTCTGCTGCGTGTTAATGTTATGTTGTTATGAATATTAGATTGGAAAAGATAATGCTTTTGTTATTTTCGAGACACTTAGGCCCGTTTCAGACTGGACACCGGTGTCGCACTCGATAGAATATAGGAGGCATTTGTATTATGTTTATGAACGCCCCAGAGATAATGAATCAACGCGTTCCCGGTACATTTTTCCGTCGGCCGCTACATTCTCAACCCGCCGATACACTTGTTTTTATTACCGCCGCCAGTTTTTTGTTCTAATTTATAACGCGAAATTAAGCATTGACTCATTAGCTCTGGGGCGTTCATAAACACAATACAAAGGCCCGTGTATCAAAATACAAAGGCCTCCTATATTATATACGAGCGCGACACCGGTGTCCCGTCTGAAACGGGCCTAGCTCCAGCCACTGATGCTTACTATACAGACTGCGAGTCACAACTGATAACCACCAGTGGTTAAGGTTAGTGATTCTATCTGCGCTTGGCATTCCTTACCTTATACGCATGTCACGTAATAGGCTCTTTGTACAATAGGATAATAGTTTGACGGTAAGTGCATTTAGTACCGAAAGTGGATGCAAACTACACCCTTTGTGAATTTCCGTGAATGTGTCCCGAAAGGGAAGAAATACTCAGGATGATCCAACCAATTGTTGGGCCCAGAGGGGCTGTCCAGTCTGGTGATAACAACGGAGACCAATTGTATTGCATTTAAAAAATTGCGGCATCCTGCATTGATCTCTTCACATTGAATATGTATTGGTTTAACACATTTTAATCACAGTTTTTCAATTTAAACTACCGATACTTCACTTATGGCGTTGTGATACGCTCGTACAAGACTGCGTGTGGTGCGGGGCGGTGTTGGTTTGGTGGGTCTATGTTTGTGTTGTATCATTTCGTATCGGATATCTTACACAAACAAATTATATAATACGTATGTTCTTAGGTGTTTTCATATGATGAAGGATCGTTATTTTGTCAAATCTTGTGAATTTTATAATAGTGAATGATATTGATAAAGCAATACTCGGCGACGCAATCGTAATTTCACGTTATAACCGCAATCGCATCGTCGCCTTTATCACGGCCGCAACATAAAGTATAATAAATAATATACAGTAAACACATATCTACTCAGTTTAGCATAATAGAAGTAGTGTGTATTATTTGTATGCTGAGACATCTGGATAAGCCAGTGGTCTTCATCACGTTTCCCTCACACATCACTGGGATCTCCGTCTGCTAAGCCCAGGATTTGTGATTCGCACATTTTCGACCTTTTAGCCGTGTCTTCTGTGGCATATTTTTTGCCTTGTTGTGTGCTACACCTCGCGGCTTATTTTGACTTCTTTTCTCGTATGATAAACGGCGTTCCGGCGGGGCCAAGTGTTTGCCGAGGCGTGCCGCGGATTAGGCGGTCGTATGCGGGGGATAAATCTCTTTTTAGTGTCTATTGTCGACGTTTAATTTGTATATTTTTGTTAGTTCAAGTTAAAACCTGTGTTAGAGAGAGCTATCTAAGTATCTACATACAGAGACTCCATACCAGGCGATTACTGTAAGCCTACGTTATTAATAAAAATATTTTAAAATTACATATTAATGAAAATATGTTATTTTTTTATCACCCGGGATTTGAACCCGAGATCTTCGACTTACCGAGCAGGTACGTTACCACTCGATCAACGCGGGCGTTATAATATTATATTATACTTATTATAAAATTATTATAAATTATAAAATTATTTAGTCTGAATCTCATCGACGGCATCTGTATGTACCACAGAACAGATACTAAATAGAATTCCGATAGGCTATATTCAATACGCTACATTTTGATGCAGGATTTTGAATGCGTAAGTGTCCTACGAAAATGAAATGTGTGTAATAATACACCAATATTAAATGAGCGTCGATGCATAAACCGAGAGCAGTTGTCAGTTTTCGAAAGATGGCGTATTCTTTCTTACTCAAGATCGGTTGCCTGATTTTCCTTACCCGTTAGGTATTTCAGTTGTTCTGAGTCCCTGGTATGTACATATGGTAAATTGTTTGACATCTTTATTACCCAGTCCTGCGTGTCGACTATATCCAGGCCATGACGCTATATTGCGAATTATCATGGTAGCGCTAGTTATTGAAAATCTTAGAATGCAACACGGTAACATATTTGCAATAAATAAAGATTTTCGCTTGCCTATTTCGTTAAAATTATTATCATTTATTTCATATTCCATTCAAAGTATGAGCATTACCATCACTACCATCAAAGTTTACATTTTAGTGTTGCAGTCCGACTATATATAGTGTGCCTCGTTATATTGTATGTATAAAGTATAAAATAAACGAACGGTCAGTGAAGCAGGCTCCGATGAATTTGGAGTAATTCACTCATACAAAACATACAGACAGAGTCAGCTTCATCTAACATTCTCGCCTATCTTTTTACTAGAAATATTGGACAGTGTATTATGTAAAAATAAATGTGTGAAATCATACGTTAACTTGTGATATTTCGTATAGAAATAATAAATTGGTTCCTTGTACGAATTCATCTAACTATGTGAAACTCTAGAATATTTGTTATTCCTATATATAGTATAATTAATTTACTGCTCATCGCACACACCATACAAAAATTAGAGAGAAAATTGCTTAACGTAGCATATTGTTTCCGCCATCACACAAGAGAATGAATTCATCGACTATAATATAAAATACTGTGTGGTTGTTTTATTCAGTAAAGTTAGTTTACCTTGGCTCTGACCACTGCGAGTAGGTAAGTATTTACATCAGCCGGTAGCTCTGGCGTACATTTAAAATGTATTCCTGCCCTTTTTTGATCGAATAAATCAAATGGAATTTGCGCGGCGTGATGTGATGTTTTGCGGCCGATCCCTTTATTGTTTTGCAAGTCAATTTTATTCTCTTCCTTCGGTTTTCCGACCGCTCGGGGATTCGATCGCGAATCGAAGGCGATGTTGCGTTGCCGAATCCTCCGCTCTTTTCGGTCTGCGCCCGGTCTATGGAAATACACGGTGATCGAAAACTCGCAGGAAGCGTCTTTTTCGCTTACGTCTTGAGATCAAATTATTCCCATTGTTTCCCGGCGCTATGCCACAGGGCGGGATTTAGCCTTCCCCCTCGCCAATATTCTCCAGTCTTCCGCATAGTATCTCGTGTACCCGTCCGTTGGTGTCTATTGTCTTACATTTTTACCACGTTTTTATTAGCTCGTATTCTTGTTTGTCCAGTACTAATTTTTTCTTGGTTGCCCAAGATTTGTATTGGACGATTGAAGATTTTTAACTAACTTCAGGACTAGCTAGACATTTAAAACTTTTAGAATATATCAAAACACAACGACTATGCATTCTTTTAATACTTTTAGCCATTTTTAAGCAGAATTGAATTCATTTTTTATTAATATGTACATAGAATTGTCAAGTTTATATGATTCAACAGAAAATTTAAAAACGTGGTATATAAAAACTTCTTTTTATCTTGTAATTATTTCAAAATGGACTAAGCAGAATTTCCTTCATATTTATTCCGCTTCATACTCGTAGCTTCATATTTATTCCGTACATATGCCCCATTTTCTACTCTGCGTCCAGAGATTTGAAGATCTTCATCATTCTCAATCAGTTCTTTGATTACCTTCTTTAAGTATCCTCAGTTATCATTATGGTTTTGTATGTCAAAAGTTTCCCCCTTAAAATTAGTATGTATCGATACCCCACTTCAATAAGAAAACAACTCAAACTTTCAAGGTTTTGAATTAATAATGCCATTCGATGTATATGAGTAGGTATTTTCTTTGCGATTCAGTAAAAAAGAGTTTAACAATTAACTGCCTGAATATATACTGTAATAAATATCACATTTAGCTATTTTTGTATGTTAAGTGATATGTTAGAATGGCCTCGCTGAAGTTGTGTTGGATGCCACAGACAGTAAAAACGTTAACCTACTAAAGTACTAACTTTCTCATTTTGTCAATTTTATTGTCAAAGTGAGAAAGTTAGATACCTACCTATTAATAAATTGCTTATTAAATAAAATGTACGGTTTTAGCACTGGACGAATATAGCATGTTGTCAAAATAAAAATTTAAATCTCCTTTGTGCTGTCGTCGACTGATTGTGTCGTGTTTGTTATTTTTTGATAATTTCAACGTATATTACGCATCTTAACTATGTTACATTGTGTGAATGTGTGTGACAAGGTGCATACTATTTACCTTTCTTTTTTAGTGATTGTTATGTAAGTAAATTGTTGATTGTGCTATATGATTTTAAATATCTGACTGGTCACACTGTCGTTTTCCTATATACACAGCAAAAC
Source organism: Rhyacophila brunnea (assembly GCF_057557595.1). Lineage (NCBI taxonomy): Eukaryota > Metazoa > Arthropoda > Insecta > Trichoptera > Rhyacophilidae > Rhyacophila > Rhyacophila brunnea. The sequence continues at coordinate 6,254,406 of NW_028232904.1, read as the reverse complement.
TGCAATTTACAACTATATTTGCGACACAATATTCGAAATATGGAAATATTCCACTTCCCATTCGAGAACTTTTTTCCTTTCCGCAGTCGCTGTAATGTTTTGACCTTATTTCGCATTCATTCGATTTGACTAACCCATTGTTTTTCTTTTTCTTACAGGTAAGAATAATTTTACTACTCCACTCCCGTACCTACTTACTACACACAGATTTCTATGAGATATTAATGCATTTCGAAGTGCCTATCTCAATGCCTTCGCTAAAAAAGTAAGTTTTCTTTTCTATTTTATTGTTCAGCCGTGTCGTCAAACTGTCGATTTGCAGCGTGTTTTTTTCTTCATTGTAAGCTATTACAATTTAAATGTGATAGTAGTAACCGATATTTTTACCGTTTTACTTTTTCTGTCTCGGGACGACAGAAAAAATTTAACAAATTTATATATTGCGGTTTTATTTAACGTTTTTCCTTTCTTTTTAGCAACAAATCTTCATCATTAAAACTGCAAAACGTTTCACTCAAAATTTACTAGTTCATATTTGATTCGGTAGAATAATGGATAAAGCATCAGCCCGGCAAGCAACAATTGTGTATTCGTGTTTCGATTGAAGGATTATTACATATTTTGAATTAAAATCTAAAACATTGTGTTCTTCGTGTTTCTTTCCTCAACGTTTCGGACTCGTTACAGAGGTAACCTGACAGTATTCACAGAAACGATTGGCTGTGTTTTAAAGCTTTCGCCGCCTTCAGGAAAATCCAGTAAGCGATGTGGTATTTCTTGTGGCAAATGATACGGTATACTATCCACCATTATTTGTACTCTTAATCAGTCTCAGTAATGTTTGCAGTCATACAATTAACAATACACTCCAATGCATCATCTTGTGAGAATTTTATTGTCTCTGCAACAAGCCAGAAACATTCAGGAAAATGATAAAGAACAACAAACGTGAAAAAAGATTTCTTAATAGTTTGCACAAAATACTGTATCTTTTAGTGCCTACAGATTTTTTTACCGCGTCCACTCTTCAGGACTGCACATCCTGCGATAGAAATACTCAATCCATCCTTCCTCTAACCCGGATCGGATTGTCGTACTGTCCTCGGACCAGTTTGTCATAAAGCATAGTTAAATTTGATAATATTAACCTCTTTTACCTTTAAGATATTCATTTATTACTACATGGTCACGGTGAGTGGATATTTTGAAAAGTATTTCCTATGCCTTGTTTGTTTGTAAATATCTGCAGCAATGATTGCACTACATAATAGTTGTGTCGTCGCCAGTAGGAAGCAAGTGATATTAGGTGCAGGTGCCAGAGTATATTTCGTTTGCTTTATTTAGTTTTGGGTAACAAAAGAATTTCACCAGTTTGTGAAATGCGATGTGAAAATTTGTTGTTTGTTGTCTTGCCTCAGCGTTGACGTTATGCCGTCGCTCTTGTGCGCCGTCATGCTCAGGGGATTTTCGACAGTCGTTTCGAAATCGTCTCGGATACCTTCCGTCCAATATCTTCGAGTATTTTGTCGCAGGAATACTACATGCTTGCTTAGCGATCTCAGCGCAACCCATCGACATAATGGAATATGTTAATTATTATTGTTTTGAAACGCTCGAAGGTTTATTGAAATTACCAATAAAAGACTATCTGAATCCATTATTTCAGTTATTTAAATAATTTACATATTTATAATCGACAGAGTGCTCTGTTTACTTTGTGTTTATTCTCTTAAATTATAATGGATATTATATCGTTTCACTTTGATAGTAAAACTTATCTTAGAGACACACTTGGAGCGGCGTTCGCATTAATACATCTAAGCCGGCTCTCACATTCAAACTCGCCCGTCTGCTGCTGCACAGCCATGAATCAAACCTTCCAAGAACGTCGATCCGTTGTTGCATATGAAGACCGCGCACATCTACCTAGCGGCAGTCGCACGTAACCTTCGAAACGTATAGATATTTGGATGCGGCGATCATCGAGCCGGTATATGAATGACCAATTCGTAGGTGTTTGTATGCGTTTCAGCCCGAGAAGCATGCAACTTGTCGATCGCAACAGTAGATATTTATTAAAAAATAAAAATTCGCATCCGAATAATCTTCGGAGCTCTATTTGGCAACGTGTGTTTTGTCAATAACGATGACGTCACATCGTCGTATTCGACGCGTTGCCGGTGGACGAGTTTTAATGTGAGAGCCGGCTTACAGTGCACTTTAATACATTATCTCCTGAGAATGGCCTCTGCAACGAGTCCGAAACTTCGAGAAAAGAATGAGAAGAACACAGGAACACAATTTATTGCCCATAGATAAGTAAAATTATTATAGAAACTTGTAAAATTTTGTTTTATTTTTTTAATTTACTCACTGCAACTTCTTACTGATAATGATTGATAGTTTAAAAAATATCGTTTAATAGGTACATAGTAGTGGTTTTGCCTAATATAATCTATGACTTGCTTACTTCTTGAGTTGGAGGATGCCGATCACTTCTTCTGGGACTGTCCCCATATGTCGGTTGAAAGCATGTTGAGACCGACCGGTCATTGCGATTTAGTATCTAGGAGGAGCAATTTCTCAGCTTTCAAAACGTTTGTGCCATTTTATAGTGAGCGTGAAGGCCTTTCCATCGTTTATTGGTGTTGATTTTGTATAATGTGAATTTAGACATGTGTTTTTTGCAATGCGGGATAACTTGTGACTGAGTGTGTTTTTGACAGTCCTGAGGCCTGTCACGGACTGGTTGAATTACGGCCGTTAGATAACAAATTATTGATACTAATTGGCATTATTAATCGCATTGCATCCTAAAGTGGGGTCTGGCCACGTCTAACGTCTTCTCTATCACTTCGCCTATATAACACCTCAATATGAACATTTTTTCCACTCAATAAAGCCACCGCGTAGTAATCATCCCTTCACCTCAGCTTTGTCGACTTTAAAGGCTTCAATGACGTTGCATCCTTCATCCTTTGTATGTATCTCAGTGAAGCGTTTGATTCTTGATAAACCTTACGATATTGCACTTCACAATTCGTGATTAAACCGATGCCGCCATACCAATAGTTTCTAACAAAGAAATTCCTGTTATCAAAAATTGCCTTTTGTTACGTAGATTAACACTTAAGTACCTACGGCTTACTAATATTTATATTATGCAGTGCGAGAATTTTAGAATTGACCTTATAAGTAGGTAGTTACTAATTCGCTTGGCTAATACATACTTCCGCTAAAATTTATATCCAGATTAGATGTGTTTCATTATTTCCCTTCCCTTATCCGCGACATTTCACGGGTTATGCTTTCAATCTACGAAATACGTATTAATTCACATTTTCGTTCCGGCGTGGTTCGGGCCACCGCCACCCTTCTCTACTCACCCCTTCCGCCTGCATCGCCATTAAAACAAATAAACGTTCTTTCATTTACCTGTACAGAGTAATATGGCGGCGCGTGTAGCCGACATACTTCTTCCATTTCTTCCGTTCGGGACGGCTGTTTTACTAATGCGTATTTATTCACCCTCCGTCGCGGCGCGGTCTATGACAGCGGTTCTCAAGGCGATAGTTCGCGGACCGATTTCGCTCTGTGACCGTAAAGTGCATCTAAAATACATTTTTTTTATTTGTAGTATGCCTGTCACCTATAGGTACAGCTGTATGACGGTTTTACTATAGTCTTTCTATGGTGAGAATGTAGTTAGTTATACATAACCTATTCACAGTGAGCATATGACATGTTCCCGAAAGACATAATCTCGAATGTGTTAAAAATAAGTATAATAAAGCTATTTTGTGAAAATCTATTTTTAGACCAGGTGGACAGAGTGTCCGGAAATGTGTACGTATGCAGTTCGCCGTATCACACTTCACAGTGATAGGAAATAATATATGGTCGTATATCAAAGACCATCCAACCTCTTTGGGTCGTATATTACTGGGATAAAATGTATGTCTAAATAAAACACGGTTCTCGTCGGTTTACAGGAAGCCAGCGGCAAACAAATTTTGAAAATAGCCGATATATTGGATTATTTGTTTGCGGTGCTCGGTGCTATAGAACAATAGTAAGTATAGTATTATGGTATACTGTTTCCAATACTCATTCCAATAATAAAGCTCACGGCGAACTGTGCTACGGTGAAATGTAATACGTACAATTTACATGTAACCGTGGACGGACGGTTTTCTGATCCATCTACCCGTGACGAGACAACCAAAATAATTAACTAATAAAATAACAAATACAATTTATATTTTTTTATGTAATCAAACTCATTCGTCAAACTATTGCCTAAAATACATACTATTATTTTAATGAGAGTACGATTATGTCATTCTGGATATTGTCAGATACTTGTTTATCATAAGTACGTACTTAAAATTCAATAATTACACTTAGTAATTTTAAGTAGGAGCTTTTCTCTTTCTCGTAAATAGAAACATGTTTGTATATTATGTAGGTACAGTGTATTTTTCGGATTTAATCGTAATAACATACGGCAGCAGTCCGCGACACGGTGGTACAATCCCTTCCGTCTCATCAAAAACAGTTTGGGGACCGCCGGCCCGCGGCCAATTTGCATTTATACGCGTGTGCCGTACGACTTTAGTGCCGGGCGATAATAAATAATATATTCTAATTTTTTCACGCTGAAAGGGAGTTTAATGTAATCCGCGAGGGGGGCGGAAAGGAGCGGAACGCCCGTATTTTATATTTTACGAATGTGCTGCCGCCCCCCATCCCCCGGCCATTTTTTTCATAGTTACAGCCCCTCCGTCACTTGGTGGCGGGACCGATTTATTCCGCGGCGCGGATAATATAAGTCAATTTGCAAGAGCTTTTTTTTTACTCCGATGAAATTCTGCCGTTGGGGCGCTATTTGAGATTTTTTTGTATATTATAACGATTTGGACGGATAATATGCGAGAACTATTTTATTATTATTTTACTAGATTTTTTCTTCTTGACGCAATAATATTGTGAGTCAAAGAAAAAATACCAGTGTCCATTTGCGCATTCTTTTTATGAGACGGATCTAGGCCCACCATAGGCAGATCGTGACACCAACTGCAAACTTTGATGAAAGTGCTAGTGATTGCTTATAGTTCGAATGCAATATGGTAAAGAGTTTTCTGAACTTAATGTGCAATCAATTATCTCCATTTATTGCGAACAGGTTACCATATTGTATTCGAAGATAATCTATAACTAGCACTACCATTGTTATTCACATTTCAGTGTCACAGGCTGAATATAAACAGGCCTTATAAAATTTTCTCTAATAGATTGATTCGTATATGTTGACAAAACAACCCTTAATTTTACCTTGAACACAATTTGAAAAACGCTACTGTAGAGCATCACACTGCCTTTAATCTTGGGGATAGATAGGGGGGCGCGCCAAAGATTCTGGCCTGGGGGCCCGCTTCAGGATGTGGGGGCCTAGCTTCTACCTTACCGCACCTCTTTAATATATACAAATAATCAAGTGTTATTCTCAATGGTGTTACAAAGTATTAGGTTAACGGTTAACGTCATAATTGATTGACATGTCGGAATTTTGATTTTACCCATGAGGCAATAAACATCCGGAGCGCCGCCGAGGACCAGGAACCTGGAGGGGTAGATGGGTCTAGGAAAGGATTCTATGTTCACAGCTGATAATCACGAAAGTTTGTTTCTTACTAAATTTCTATACTTACACTAAAACAATCTCGCAGTTATAAAATAATACACCTACAACCTCATTATGCAAATATTTTTTTAAGTTATTTTAATCTGTTTCTCTTAGCACATTTTTTGTATATGTGTTATGATAATCTTTCTATCATTAATACAATTATGGTGTTATTTTTTTTTTGCCTATAATAATCCATAATTTATCACATCAGGTGACATTAATACAAGTATTCCTTTCTATGGTAGTATATATTATCCTGATTCTTCCTAAGAATATTATCGCACTGATGATGACAATTGTGAGTGAATAGACTAATCTGAAATACTATGTAGGTGATGTTTGATTGACAGTGATATAGTTTTTTATACTTATCGTGACATGTCAAAACAGTTTTTTATCGGGCTCTCTAAGCAGGTTAACTATTCTTGTTGCAGTGAAAGTTCCTATCTAGCGTTTTGAGGGGATTGGTTACTCGTTCAGTCCAGTCATCACTTTGGTTACTGGCATTTGGTCTCCGCGATAAACTATGACAAATCATTTAATACATTTCCACTGTCATATTATGATAAGAGGAATGTTCTTTTTACATCTAGAATCTAGATCCATGCCTAACAGAATTAACTCATTAATTCATTGTCCCACGCTGTATGGATCAAAAGGTGTGGCTACTTGGTTGATAAAGGAAGGATACGTATTGCTATGTTGTCGTATATTTCACCTTCTTTGCTCGATGTTTTAGTCCAGTTGCAGATGTTTTTATTCGATTCGATTATTCGTTGATTAAAAGAAATAGTTACTTAATTATAAATTAATAGCAAGTTCAAGTAAGTTACATTTTTAGTCCAGTTGCAGATGTTTTTATTCGATTCGATTATTCGTTGATTAAAAGAAATAGTTACTTAATTATAAATTAATAGCAAGTTCAAGTAAGTTACATCATAAAAAATATTGGAGAAATCCACGACGTCGGTTAGTAATTGAAGTAATAGGTTTCTACTTTGACCAATAAAAACAAAAACCGATTGCCAAAGTAGCTTGATTTCGAAGAACGTTGATGAGTGGGTATTTAAAGGGCAATAGTTAAAATGTGTCGCAATTAGTATGTCACTGCTTAGCATATTGGTAAATGCGACGGACGGGGCGTGAACCCGGTTCGATTCCCGGCCGGGGTGGGGTGGCTTACTTTTTTCTATCAGTTATAATATATTCCCTCAGAAAGTGTTTTTCAAAATTATGTATGTGCATATATTCTTATTCAGATTAACTTTTGAGAAGTAGCCTATGAAATGAGTTCGAAACCGTAAGAAATAATTGAGAAAAGGAGCACTTTGTGACGACCCGAATGATAGCGAAAACACGTCGTGCACACTGGGGGGTCACGAGATTCTTTCGCTTGAGGACCGCCGCCGCAGATAGTATCATGAAAAATAACACTCAAAAGTATTCTCGGGGCATTATTAACCGTACGGAATAACGAAATTGTATCGCTAACGACCCGCTTAAGCGCCTTTTATAACAAGGCAATTTCGCGAAACGATAGTTAGCATTATTATTATTATCGTGATTATTATGCATCCCCGAGAAAGTTGCAAAAAGATTGAGCAATTAAAAACTTGATAACTTAACGAGTCGGCCGTAGGAAAGAAACACTTCTTCCTGCAAACATCCAGGCTTCATTTTATACCGATAAGCAACAGGGGCGGCGCGTAGATTTGTGCATTGTGTGCATCTGCCGCATAACGGGCGGCTATACTACGATACGACATAGATGCTCCAATCGATTGAAATGGTTATATTCTTAATTTTATAGTATTTGTATGAAACAATATTAACTTCTCGAATAGGATGTTGTAATATTAGCTGGACGTAAAATATGTGTGCTTTAATATATCGACATAATATAATATGGTTCTTCTTCTTCTTCGTCGTGCACTCATGGCTGAGGATCGTGACCACATTTAAATTTCGCCATCCTTTGAGCGACCAAGACTTTCCATCCTTCTCGATCTTCCGCTTCTCTCAGGGCAGAATGGATGGTGCCCCCAGTCAGCTCTTTTCACTTGGTCGCTCCATCGCGCAGACGCTCTTCCTCTGCTTCGCCTTCCCTGGAGGCTACCCAAAACTACCAGTCTCTCCAGGTTGTCCGGTCCGCGCCTGACAATATGTCCAAAAATCTGCAGAATTCTTCTCAGACATATCGTCGAGAGCCGTTCCTTTATCTTCAGTCTCAGGATGATTGACTGGTTCGTCCTGTGTTCTGTCCAAGAAATGCGAAGCATTCGGCGCCAACACCACATCTCAAAGGCATCAGTTGTCTTCCGTTCTCTTGCCTTCAGGGTCCACGACTCGACTCCATATAGAAATATCGAGAACACTAATGTATGCACAAGCATCATTTTTGTGGCAATCGAAATTCCCCGATCCTTCCATATAGTGGTAAAGCGTGTCATCGCATTTTTTGCAATCTGTGTGCGTCTTCTTATTTCCGCTTCGCATCCGCCCTTTCCACTGATGGTCGATCCAAGATATACAAACTCGTCGACTGTTTCGAGGTTTTTCGAGTGTACTTGGTGTTGGTAGAAGGTTGGCCCGATCAACAACCTTAATATGGTTAGGCATACATAATTTGACACTTGAGAAATATACCCATACTTATATGAAGTATTTTTTAGTTAATATTCAAAATTACAAATGGTGACTTTAATATTAACGGAATTTAAGACAACCTAGGACGAATCGTTGTTAGGAAATTTCGTCAGTATTGTACCGGTTGGTTAATTGGTAAATCATATTGACATGAAACCGATGGATTAAGTTTCGTTCGGTACAAATATTTGTTTTCCTAATATGCATTTTAATGGCGTGCCAAATTATGTATTATCTTAAATAACGAATAATATATTCTTAAAGGCTTCGCCAGATGAGGCGTGCCTCGCCGCGATACGTCGTTCGTGCATGTGGACGGCTCGATGAAGTCACGTGTAACTGGAATGCGCGCGAGTCAAATCGCGCCATCTGGCCTAAAGTTTGTATTAGATTATTCATTGAATTTAGAAATATGTATAGTCAATATTTTTAACTGTAACTGTAACCTGTTAACATCTTTGATTAAGTAAGTTTCGCGATTTACCTAAACATCTCAAGTTTGTTGGTTCGCGCGTTGGTAAATACCTACTAGTTAGTAAATCTAATAATTCAAGACTTCTTCCACTGGGCATGCATAATTACGTTGTCAAATATAATACAACAATTAGTTTTTACTACTACTACTGTTTTGACACATAATTGAGCAAAGTGCCTGAAAGCGGCAAATTATTTGTTTCTGTACACGGGTGGCTATGACCCTAGCGGCGGCCCTGCACAGCGATAATACACAAACAACTGCAATCTCGTAACAGCAGTTTAGTTGGCATTACCACTCTTCTGGATTGCTCCATTTAAGCCGCAGACGACCGACTCATTTTCAAACGGACTTTTTTATAATTTTGCATTTTACCTGCAGTCTCTTTTCGGCGTCTAAAACTTTGCGGTTGTGATTTATTTTTTAACATTATCTTCTTACGATGTCAATTATTCTACTACGCTTGCACGACGAGTCTATGTTTGATGAATTGGACGTGTTTTCTCAAAATAAACCGTGTAATGATCTCTTACTAAGTTTATATCTTGAATTACCACTTAAACGTACACCGATAGTAACAATTGGACGTTTTTCGTACTATTTGTCATGTGTGTATTAATAATATCGATTGATTTAAATTTAGTTGTATCATATTATGGACTTGCTCTATTTATTAATTCGATTAGTTATATCTCTATTCTTGAGTGTATTCTCGTTAGGGGGGATTGGTTTTAGGCCCTTCATTGGATCAATTCATGTTTCGGTGGGGAGTATTTTAGAAGGACCTGTAGGGTCTAGGAGCGGAATGCAGAAACATTTGTCATAACTAAAATTTCCTTAGCAGAAAACACTATGCAGAAACACTGTCCTTAGTTAAGATCATTTTTATTGAAAATAATACCATATTTAAAAATTCTCGTTAGGTAAATTAGGTAAATTATTTTATAATCGTTAAACGATGACAAAAATATGACAACTGCATTTTATAAATGCAATAACTATAAATACATATTAATATTTAATTATAATACTCTTATGTTTCCGTTATAAGTCATTATACGTGATTCCACAGGCACCACAAGATTTTTTTTTAACATGGTAACACTAGCATCAGGTGTCATTCTTCATCTGGTATTTTGTATTTCTGCGGGCTGGCGTATAAAAATAAAATAATATTCTGCAAGTACATGCCAAACGAATTAACACTATCAATATCCATATTGAGATACATTGTCAAATGAATTTGAGTGTATGGACTGTGTTATAGACATGCGAATTTATTTTGACAGCAGCTGTCAGTGGTAAATGGTAATACAGAAGGGGGCGTGTTCATAACAAAAGTAGTCTATGGTTAAGGATTCCTTAACTCTATACTCAGGATTGTCTATAGTTAAGTCATGCTTTTCGGCGACTTATCCTTAGGAACGAAATCTTAGATTGTGCATTCCGCTCTAGGACGATACGGCGACGGGGTAACTGGACGCCACGCAATCGAAAATAAATAGACGTCCGTGAAATTTAGGTACGAGGGTGGGTCAATAAGTCCTTAGAAAAGCCGACAGGTGGCGCGACTAGTACTGCAAGCGGTTTGTTTTCATGCAGCGGCACTACCGATTCAGTATGCTGCGAAGTTTCAATCAGATTGGTCGGGTTGTTGTGTGTTTCTCGTACATTTAAAAAAAAATTTGCTTGTGGAAAATGGAAAAATGGAAAATGGAGAAAATTGAGTTTAGAGTTGTTATTAAACATTTTAATATAAAAGGGTTAACAGCAAAGGAAATAAAAAATGAGTTGGATTTAGTTCACGGCATATCTGCTCCTTCACTTGCAACTATTTATAACTGGTTAAATGAATTTAAACGTGGTCGTACATCAACAAAGGATGAACCACGCTCAGGACGTCCTGTAGAGGTGACTACACCAGAAATGATCAATAAAATCCACGATATGGTGTTAAGTGACCGAAGATTAAAGTTGAGTGAGATAATTGAGGTTACAGGGATCTCAAAAGGTAGCGTCATTTCTATTTTACATGACAAATTGGGCATGAAAAATATTTCTGCAAGATGGGTGCCGCGTTTGCTCACAGTCGACAATAAACTCAGTAGGGTGGTGGCCTCTAAAGCCCTGTTGTCGCTCATGCAACGCAATCCGGATGAATTTTTTCGTCGCTTTGTGACTGTAGATGAAACATGGATACACCACTATACTCCCGAGACGAAAGAACAGTCAAAGCAGTGAATTGCGAAGGCAAACCATGTCCAAAGAAGGCGAAAACCGTAAAATCAGCTGGTAAGGTTATGGCTGCTGTATTTTGGGATGCACGTGAAATTATTTTCGTTGACTATTTGGAAAAAGGAAAAACAATAACAGGGGATTATTATGCATCTTTATTGGACCAGCTAAAAAACAAAATTGAAGAAAAACGGCCTCATTTAAACAGGAAAAAAATCCTCTTTCATCAGGACAATGCCCGTGTTCACACATGTTTACGATCAATGGCTAAAATTGAAGAATTGAAGTTCGAATTGGTCGACCACCCACCGTATTCGCCAGATTTAGCCCCCAGTGACTTTTTCCTTTTCCCAAACTTAAAAAAATGGCTAAGTGGACAACGTTTTTTTTCAAATGAAGAAGTCATCGATCGGACAAATGCTTATTTTGAGGACCTTCCGAAAACTTATTTTTCTGACGGTTTAAAAAAAATTGAGAAACGTCTAACCAAGTGTATTGAGCTCCAAGGAAATTATGTTGAAAAATAAAAAAAAATACAAAAATAAAACCTGTTTTAATGCTTTTTTCTAAGGAATTATTGACCCACCCTCGTAATTTTAAAATATATAGATGTATATAATATTATTACTTATATTTATTTAAATTATTATATTGTTTAATACTTGGTTATAATTTAAATATGCACTCCTAAATAATGGTTTATTAGTGCATAAAATGTTAAAATTCAAAGGAGAAGGGAGTTCTTTTATTTTTATTTAATGCGTTAGGCATAATAATTCTCAATCCGTAATAAAAAGCATTATAAAATCTAATGGTTTTAAGTTTTGTATTCCATTTGAGTCGTTTTTTCGACTCAGGTTGCCTTTCATATAGGTTCTAAAATGGAAAAGTACAAAACTTATGTCCATTAGAATTTCAATTCAAATTCCATCAAGTGCCTTCGGTCGATAGTATTAATATAATAAAAAACATTATGTTAAGAGCAAATTTAATTTTAACTACCAAGTAATAAATAGAAACTGATTAAAATTCCTCGTCTACTTTCTATATAAAATCCTTAAGGGACGTCTATTTTATTCGACACTGCGGCGCCCAATTGTCCTGACGTCCAGTTGTCCCAGCCCCCATAATATGTATGCTCTCCATCCAAATATTACAGTCACCATAAAACCAACCAGTGTTCCCTCACTGCGGAAGGTTTCAAACCCGAACTCTCCAGTTGGGATATAGTCGTAAAATGTTTATTTTACTGTACATATCGAGAATATACTTAGTTGATCGATCTACGAACCAGACAGACATACATTCCAATTTTATTATTGGTGAACATAGATAATAAGTGTCTGAATACTGCCTAAATATTGTTAAAACCTACGATGTTATTTTTAGTACATAGAATAAATAATACACTCGATGTCTACTTCAGCCAATTACCTTGATGTTATCAACCATTCTTTATCATTTGTTAGAGATTATGATATTGACTTGACATTAGGCATTAACAATATTGTGATGTACAAAATAGCCTGACATCACTTGCATTACTTACTTTTTAATTCCGCTAATACATATCGATGTCACCCCACCAAGATAATAAATACGTGTACCCATATTACATTGTAGGATACAATTCATTTTTTTAAGTTATTTTAAAATAAACTCTATTTCGGGATTTTTGAAATAGGTGAAACCGAGCCTTGGAAAAGGATAGCCGGACTGGGACGACAGATTCAGTTAATTCCATGACGAAGTTGTAGACATCGGAATATCGCAATAATTTTCTAACCTGTGTTATATACCAGCTATATAAATCGATTAATGGCAGACTTTAGCAATTAACTATGCCGTTGGTATTCTGCCCTGCTCAGTAAAAAGACAGTGTTTTTACGCAGCAGGGCAGTATTGGTGAGGAAAAAACTTCATTTCGTTAATTACATATTGGTATTTTTATGTAGGATTTTATTGGTGAAGGTAAAAACTAGCTCTGTAGGTAACTAACTAAAATAATCATTAACATGAGTCTGTATGATTAGAAAACGAATTTAATGTTTCTCATAATTATTAGAATGGAGTTCAACAACGTCTTAATCGCAAGCTATAGGTGTGATAATCTAGATATATATTCTGTATAGTAAATTAATATTATCGACTGAGGGTAACAGGTTTCACCATTCTGCATCATCAGGCCCGATTATTATTGTATTAATAATTAAAGAAAAGTGTTGGTAACGTATGAATGGATAACTCCCACTTAAATTTAAATCAGTTAAATCGGTCAACGTAAAAATTGTCTCGATGCTTTCCAATTCTCATCAAATATATCTTCTTCTTTTCATGCCATCACCTATCGGAGGTTGGTTACCACCGGTGCGATCTTCACTCTTTCTTTCGACGAAATGACTTATACTAATTTTTCTCTGTTGAATGGAAAACGGTCCAAAAGTTCTGCATGTGATGTTTATAGTCTTCGGATTACGTTCAATCGAGTAGGATCTTCCGGTGTGGTTACGACTGATGGGCCAGCGGTGGTCGCGGAGTCGACTGGAAGATTCCAACTTTGGGAGGGGCCGTCTCCCGCTTTGGGGTGGTTTAGCGATGGCAGAATCGCGTGTCGCACGCACTCTGTTAATTATTTTAACTAACAGCATTTGTAACCCTTTTCTAGGCGCGTCCTCCAACCCCTCTTTACGGACATTTGACCCCCCACCCCTTGAGATATGTATCGTCTTGTCCGTTTTGATTTTGAATATGTTAAAATACATTTTTTTGCATTGAAGTACTTTGACGAATGTCTTTTAATAACACCCTCTGTATAACAAGACGTGTTTTATTAAGTGCTCAGGTGCTGAATAATGAATGAAATTTTAGAAATTTGTGTTCGAAAAGTCTAAACCCGATGAATCAGTAAATGTTAGTGTTTGTATTAGTATGGTCTTTTAACGCGAATAATGGTTGTTCCAGCTTATGCAGACATCTTCAGATAAAATTGAATTCACACATTAAAATTATTGGCCACACATCCGGTCTTAATCGGACGTATCGCGGGACCCTACGTTTGATGTGAAGCAAGCGATCGGTATTTTTTATTACTGGAAAGGTTTCAGGAGCAGTTATTGAAAACTGAGTGCTTCGATTGAGTTTGCATGATTTTTCTTTGAGAGTTGCACGTAGTGGAAAAAAATTAAATGTGATAAAAGTCCATAAAAAATTGAGCTAAGTGAAGAAATATGTTCACAGCATGACTCGGCAATTTATCTAAATGCAAACGTTTTGGCCTTTATGCTGACTAGGTCGGTCGGCCCGACAGCCTTAACAGATGGACTTGACCATCTCTCTTTCGGAGCACTCTCTCGGATATTCCCAGAAGACGTGGTTTTCATTATATAATTTTCCGCTGCATGACATGTAGGTCGGGTGACAAGTCCAAGCTCAAATATCTACCAAGCTGCGAATCTACCGTGACTAGTCAAGAATTGACTGAGTGGTCAGAGGTCAAACCGGTGATCTCCAATCATGATTAATTAAATAGGTACAGGTGAACATCTTGAGGTTTCGTTTTATCTTAGCTAGTTTTGAGTAGGTATCATGTCGCCCTCTCTTACCGCTTCCTTGTCTTCCAGCGCCACCCAGTGGTTACTTAAATAGTACACGTTTCCAGTAGTTCCTTAAAGTATTTTTATTCACAATTTCCTTTGCGATAACTACTATCGCCTATTATCCCCCGTTACTTAGGAAATTCGATCGACATTTGCGTGCCTAAATGTTTTTTTATCGCCCGCGTAATTGAACCTTAAGGTTCTTTTAGACTTAAGTTCAGTTGTCTGTTCAGTCTCAGTTTCGGTTATTGTCAGTTCAGTTTGGAAACGGCGATGTATATTTACGTATTTTTTATCCACTTCAAACGAATGCTGCTTATATAATAACTTTTCCGACAGTTCGATTGTTTTAATGCCTCTATTTTGAGAAGTAGAGTTTCGCCGCACTAGTACAGTCAAACTTAAACGCTCAGATTAAGTTAAATATTCAGATACCTAAAGTATTTAGGTACATTCTTAGTTACACACAACGATACGTTCATAATATTTGATTACTAATTCTATTTTTTCTTAATTTTATTTAACTAAACATTGTTGAAAGCTTCTATTTTATTGACAATGTGGTGTTCCGTAAGCACTAACACTTGTGATAAATCTCAATAAACCCTGTCATAATGTCGTAGTCTTGACATTGTGGGAGATTTGCGCTCGACAGGCTATCGCGCAACTGAGATTTGCACCGACGGATACGTTTACACGTCGGTTTAACTGATAACTCTAATATAACTGATACTGAGGCCGAACGGACAACTGAACTGATCGTTTATAAGCACCTTTACACTGCGCCTGTGTAAAATGTACGGGATCAATTATTTTTTTCACACTGTTTACGTATAATTAAATATCATATTCGGTGTTATTTTTCGACGCACATAAATAGACCATTGTTTGCGCAACCTGCCCTATCCGCCCGATCGCCGAGGCAAATATTTGCGCAACACAATTTGCATATTAATTACAATCCCCGTTGTTTTTTTTTCCATTTTTTAAGTTTTGTTTATTTGAAAGTCCTGCCAGGGACGTTTAAAAGTCCTCTTTGTATTGCTGTGGTTCTGTTTAGTTTGGCATTAGTTTGGGTCAATAACTTTAGTGTCTTTCCTCGGATTAAGAATCTATCGTTTTAGTGGAAATTTCGTTGGTAAAGAACATTTTAATATTATTAGGTGGCAGTAATGGTAAAAATATTTTATATTTTGGACTTTTTTTGTTAAAATCAAGCAAATATGAAGTGAGTGTTTGTGGGACTTTTTTCGGGAACCGTTTTTTTTTTCATATCGCTGTCAGAAATTAATAACATTAATGTTCAAGTATCCTTATATGTATACCTATATATATGAAATGGTGAAGCTGAAAATCGACTACTGATACCAGGGAACACAGAATTGATGGGAACTGAAATACCCGACGGGTGTGGAGTAACAGGCATCCGATCTCTAGTGTTCAAGTATACGGGATAAACTTAAACACGTGTCAAGAATACGTCATTCTAAGGTTGTCCTTCGTTCCGACAACTGCTCTCGGCTTATGCACAGACACTCATTCAATATTGGTGTATTTTAAGGCTGCAACACACTATTGCACGTCTATAAAGTGTGTTTCATTTTCTCAGAACACTCAAAACCTTGCTTCAAAATATAGTGTATCGGGGTATAGCCTATTTGAATTCTGAATTGAGGAGCGATACAGGTAAAAACCGTATTAAAATGGCTATTGTGAGAGTAAACGTACACGTAAACGAAAATTATAAATTCGAAAAATACACTTGACGTGCAAATAAAGGAATAAGTAATTTATTTTAATGGGGCCGTCAAAAAACATGATTGGATACTCTCATAATAGTTTGACAGATGACAGTGCATATTAGTATATCGCCATATGTATGTGCAAAATATGTTCGACTTCGCATTCATAATATGGTATAATAATGAATGTACCTTGATGCACATAGGTACCGCGTCAATTTCATTCTTCGTATGTGTGCAGACATTCGGTGCACCTATATTCTATAGCTATCGACCGATTCTTTAAATAACCTCGTTAGGTTACCTCCATTTTATTGAGGAGTATTATGTGCTCCGCTTACAAGCGAACATGATAATAATGTACATGTTTTATCTTGTATTTTATACAGCTTTGTATCAGAAACGTCTCACTATAAATAATCAGGTAATCGGCCCTGGCACCCCCCAAAAATGAAAATAATCAGAATGATTTTAAACATTGAAAGGCAATAAACTATACCTTGGGCTTAGACAAATAAAAACACTGCAAAAAAATGATTTGTAATTATTCTCCAGCACCCTTTTTAGAAAAATTTCTTAGATTTTAATTTCTAACACAAAAATTTGTAATGTATTACATAAATAAAAACAAATAATGTATTACATTGTAATGTATTACATAAATTTGTATGTAATTTGTAACACAAACACTAATGTCGGGTTTTTTTAGAAACCCAATCCCGAACTGTCAAAAAATTCTCGGTGTCCACCCGAATTCCGGAGTGGTGTAGGTCATGCCTGGGGAGGGCTGATAGGGCTCTAGCCCGGGGGCCCGGGCTGTGGGGGGCCGGCGTGTCGGGTTGACCAGATAAGTGAGATAAACACACATCATAAACTAGCTTTAATTATAAAAAAAACTCGCCTGCGACGCTATTATACTTCATGGCCATGAACATTATTGCAATATACTTTTTGATTATTATGTGTCGATACTCGACAGCTCCATTATTAAAGTAGATGTATTAAAAATCGCCAATAATTCACTGTATGCTACCCTTAATTTGAACTAAAACAGAATTTTAAAAACGTTAATGTAGTCTTTCACACTGCCTTTAATCTTAGCGGTAGGTAGGGGGCCCGCTAAATATCATAGCCTGAGGGCCCGTTTCAGGATGTGGGGACCATGGTGTAGGTACGCCGAGTGCAATAGACAAAAGGCCGATAAACGAGAAATTAGGCTGTGAAGATGAAAAAGAGCCTATGGGACTAATTTACATTCTCCTCCTTGCCCCCCCCCAATATTAAATCCTGGGTGCGCCACTGGATGAACATGTCGCTGTTAGTCACTTCCAATCCGCCAGTCGCTGATGACACGCTGAACGGTTACCGCCACTATGCCTCCAATTTAATAAAAACTAGGAGAAACTGTACAAATATATCGCCGTGTATTGTGGAAATATGTAAAAATAATTACATGATGAATAAAAAGAGCATATGGGACTAATTTGCATTCTCCTCCTTGGGCCCCCCCTAATATTAAATCCTGGGTGCGCCACTGATCAGGTTGATATAATTGTATTTCAGATACTTACTATAGATACTAGACACAGGTAGGTACTTTTTGATTTGATATTTTTTGTCGTCCATCCGCTATTAGTCAATCATCTCTAATTCTTCACGCTACGAAGCGAAAACGTGGTGCGGATGCCAAGCTATTGTCTGTTTAAGTATTCGCCGTAACCTGTTTGTTGAGTTGGTTATTACCGACCCCGGAAGGCCGCGCAGCTTCATTGTAAAGTTATAAAACTTTGAGTAGTACATTATTTTTTATTTCACTACACCACCGGCTACACCACCGGCTATAGCCCGGCTACAAGACGTAATATTCTTTCGGCTCACCTTTCCGCAGCGGCGGCAATCCCACTAGTTATTTCAAACGAGGAGATAACCCCGGCCGTAAAAGGCCCACGTATTACAGGGCCTCCTCCCCCAGATCGCGTAGGCGCCGTTCCATGGGGTGATTCCGATATGTTTGTGACAACAATGTAAAAAATAATCACCAAATAAATGTCGTTGTTCAACAATAAGCCTCTACGAATCATTATTACAATTCAGTCGGAGCGTGATTTTGTTTGCCGTGTTCAATGAATGGACTACGTGTTATTTTCGTTAATTCGTGCCGCTGAGAAGCCACACAACGATGACTCATGGGGCGGGCGGGCACAATGTGTCGTCAAATCCAGTGTGCGCTGGCGTATTTGATTACGTTGTATTTTCGATGATTCACATATAATATGCGCGAGCGCCCCGCAAGCCCGCTTTAGTGGACTTTATGCCCTATGTTTACACGAATCATCGTAATGCAGACGTAAATAATTAATTATAAATGCCTGTAATGGCGCGAACACATTGTGATTACGTCACGTGAGCGAACGTGTAACGAACTACATAAAATTACCTGTCATCTATAGCTGTCATCCAAACCGCTGAGAGAACCTGACTCAAAAATCGTAATATACTATCACGCGAAGTGACTTTGTGGTTCTGATACCTACATTTTGGCAAATTTTGCATAGTGACACTTTTTTGTATATGTTTGCATCAATCCGATTCCCTTTTAAATACGTAGGTTCTTAGAAAAACAACATAGCACACTTTTTGCTCGCGCCGCAGCCTTACCGTGGGCTCACGTGACGTGAACGTAATGTTTTACAATTATTACAGTAAATTATAAATAATCAATTCCGCTCATATTAAAATTTCCTGTCTGTGATGTCCAAATTACATATTATTAATCTAAATTAGCGACTCACGCTTAATACTTTTTACTGTTTAAATATTTTATGTGTCTATGTATTAACAGACAACAAACAAATTATGTCATTCTGTCAATGGATGTGTAAAATTATTAATTTTGTTCTTAATTCATTCATTTACAGTAGGTACTTATTTACACAATGTTCGTTCATTCCCGCTGTTTTAAGAAATGCTTATTTTACTAACAAGAAATAATAGTTTTCCACTTATTTAACTTTATTCGCATACTTAGCGCAGCGTTTATTTGTAAACAACTAAGATAGTCCGTGATTATTATAATGTGTACATTTTTTTATATTAATATTGTTTCTTGACCTTTGTTGGTTGATTTTCGCGTTTAGTAACGTAGCTGTGAATCGCCGGAATGCTCAGGTGAGACAGGTGAGTCTACCTGCGTGTTTTTTCTACGTTTTTACGTGAACATGTACAGGGTTTTTGCGAAAAGATGTGCTCGAGCATTCTTTTGATTACGGTCTCCGAGAGATTATACTGTCCTTGAAAGCGCTAAGGAAATAATATCTGTTTATGTTTCGCAGATTTTCGCGAAACAGGCAAAGTATAAGTGCTCTAAAAATATTATGGTGACCCGGTAGATTGAAAGAAATTGTAACCGTCAATAAAAATACGATATAATATTAATAATTTATTTATTTTATTAAAAGAAAATAAAATTATACTTATACAAAAACCGATAACCAACGTTGATTGTAACGCAATTTGATTAACATTTAAACTAATAACTACTAGTTATAATTATAATCGTCTCAATTAACTAGGTTATTCGTAACTTAAATGGAAAAGCATACTGGCGCGAATCCAGAGTTACAGGTTCCAAGTCCCGTCGGGTGTCGTATTTTTTTCTAAAGCAAGATTTTTTATAATGAGTATGTATGAGATGTTTTCAAATTATGTACCTATGTACAATATAATATTGTAATGAAATTAATTTTTAAATGTTTTTTTTAAATTTCCATGCAAAGCGTTGTTATACAAGTGTATATAAATTCTAATGGATTTAAGTTTTGTACTACTCCATTTAAGTCGTTTTCTGCGACCCGGGTTTCGCCTTTCGGCATCTTCAGGCGTCGTGTACACTCACCAAAGGCAAACACACAGTGACACTGTCAGAGAAAAAAACGACTTAAATGGAATAGTACAAAACCTAAATCCATTAGAATTTAAATTCAAATTCCATCAAGTACCGTCGGTCGATAGTATTAATAGAGTGTATATGATATAAAACAACGTAATTTATGACAAGCTGATTTCTGTATTCAAAGATTCTTGGCCCAATCGCGAAGTTTATGGTGTCTGCGTTGGGTGGACATTGTGAAGATTATAACGACAGAAAAACTACGTTGGGCGGTCACTCATATAAAGAATGTACGATGTATGGTCGCATGGGCGCATGACCCCGATTACTAGCCGGAAGACCTTCACTCCGGTGGCTGGATGGAGTAGAAAATTATCCTCATACTTCCAACCTGTCCACTTGGCAATCCTGCCATATTAAGATTAATATTACTACTTGCATAGCATAGCTCCATTATTAATAATACCATTATTGTGTCACCAGTCTCGAAAATATCTTAATAATTATAATCCAGCCACCCAAACCAGATGCTTTAGAACACGAGTGATATTGCTCCTTAGATCACTGTCATTATTGGTATAGTTTTTGTACCAATTCTACAATGTATTCATACAAATCCAAAACCGGTTTCGTCCTAACTAATCAATTAATCCTTTCCACGCGGACGGCACACCTGTTGTACACTAATTAATTGGCTATTCGATATAATTTGCATGTTCTGACTTCTAAGTTTGTAATATCATTGTTAAATACCTAGCCGTGTATTCGTATAAAGTATACACTATAAGTCATCAATTACGCTTATAGAACATTTAAGCGTGTATGATATTAAATTTCTAATAAGACGATCTTATACCTCGTTCAACCGTATAAAAGCCAGTTTAATCAATGCCACTGGTTTTATCGTAAAAACAAGATTCAATGTGTACAGGGACGTAGGTATATTAAAATACCCTATACATGGCGAAATGCAACATACTCGACGGTGTCTGTCTGCTCTCTAACTAACATTAACATTCAATATTCTCTTTTTTGTGAAAATATTCGCGTTCTATGAAAAGCTTTCAACCCCCACACACCCTCCCACTCTCGTTCCTGGCATTTATAGCCCTCTTCCTCATTTTAAAGCCTCGTTCTTTGAACGGAGGATGTATTAACCAACTAAAGCTCGGTCTGTTTCGCGATGGCGGCTCTAATTTTTAGCTTTTCGCATTATATTGTCGGGCTATTTTTTTTTTCGACGCAGTCTTCCACTGAATTTGAAATCGTTACTTTTCAATTGGTAACATGGTGGAGCTCTTCCTCGTGTCGTCATTACGGCAACCAATATGTTTGATATAGTATTCGTTTATTTTATATGGATATTTTCGTTATTGTATACGTACCATTGCTTTGGCGTTCTAGCGTCAAAATCATACGACCATATGACTATCACAATTTTAATCATTAATAAACCCAGCTCAACTATTAATAATCACGAAATTATTTGCTTAAGTAATGTACCTATGTACCCGATATATATTGTAGTTTGATAGCTTCGTACCTCGTGCTCTCTATTTCAAATAGTGTGTTTCCTTGCAGGATTCCGCCCTAATTGTCCACCATCCTCTATTTTCCCGTCCTTAATAATTATAGGATTTTATGCTTTGAACCATCAGTAATAATTAAGTGCATAATCACAGAAAATCTCAAATAACAATACTTTCATATAAATAAGTGACACAAAGAAAACGTCAAAACACGGTGTTATTTTCTTTTTTAGTTTACTAACAATACCTATTACCAATTCGGAAATTATTATGTGTCTTTAGGTCTCAATACAACCACACGTCGGATTATCGTTCTGAAATCGCTGTTTAAAAGTATAATATATGACCCCTCCTAGATAGGGTTGCCAGATGAAAAATTATTATGGACGTATAAGAAATCTTTTTTGTAAGTAGCCACTAAACTGAATTGCGTCTTTTTTAACTGTCAATGGAAACAAACTTGAAAAATATCAGATAGCAATATGACATATTATTAGAATTAATATTTTTTTATGGGAAAGATAATGTGAAGCGCCTAGTTTCAAAAACCCCTTAAAACGGATTTTTGTAGTTTTGAGAAAAATGAGAAAAACTAGTTTCTATTAAATCTGTGAACTTTGTGTAGGTACTTAAATATTTTTTTTTTAATTCGTTACAATCTAAAGAGTATTTTGGCTTTCCATTTTAGGGGTAGTATTTGATAAGCACATCCAACCATTTTACCGGTTTTTTAAATTTACCCTAATTTTTGATCATACGTGGTGACGGTGTTTGGCGTTTTTTAAAGTTCAATCCTTGGCAATCTTATTATAGGTAATAAAAACATCCATCTAAATACATATTGTCTAACTCAAAATTTTTAAAAACTGTTTTAAGGGGATTTGAAACTAGACGCTTCATGTTACCGTGTCTATAGAGAAATGGAGTACATATTAATATCGTTTTGGATACTGTTATCTCGCTCGATTTTCGTAAGTGAAAAGATGCTGGCACTTAAATTTTTTTAAGGTTTTTCGTCTGGGTTCGGGACTTGGAGGTGGACAAATAACACACCGGAATTATGGTTGGAAACAACGTGATTTATTTAGTGTAATACTAGGTTACTACATTTTATATTTTTTTCACGGAGGACGAAATGTATGTGTTTACGATTTGGCTATTTGCAGCGTTCTGTCGCCCCAAAAAACCAATGCGGCGTTGCATATATTAAATTTTGGCGCCAAACATGTACAACGTTGCCGGTTTATTATGATTTATTTTCGTGATCAACCCTTACTATTTGTCGGCTTGATACGATTCGTGATTCTACAGATTCACAGAGACACAATACCCATGTTATGGTGGCCTACCCCAACTTATTAGCTTTTTTTTTAATTAACAATAATTAGTAATCGATATAAAGCTCTGCTAATGTCGCCAATCGTATCAATCGGCAATAAACAGAGCGCTGTTCTAGATTTCAAATAGAGTTTTTTCTCATCCGGGTGCTAACCGGTTGAAGGAGTATGGGCACCGTGTTCCGGCATAAACACTCGGGGCATATAATAATACACCCTTCCCATGCGCTCTTTCCGTGTCATTTCGCAATGTGCCAAATTCGGGGCCGGACCGGCACACAACGGCGCGCCCGCAAGGCCCAAAGGGGGCGCAGCACCATCATTTTGTTGCGGATCCGTTGTGCCAAGTTGTTACGCCGCGGCGATTGCGCCATTGTGGGGTGTGATAGTTTTTCTGTCCATTGTTGGCCGCGCATTGCATTTTTTTCTCTCCGGCTTCTCTGCGTTATCGGATGTTTTCTCTCTTACGGTTTTACCTTTATTGCATCGTTTACTTTCCGATATACAAGCGCTGCGGGATTGTTTAAAATATTCTTCCAGAAAATCAAACCTTTTCATTTATTTGCTTACTTCTACTTCTATTAGATACGTATATTGCGAATTTTACCAATCTCAAAAGTAAATCATACTTTATCAGACCATCGAGTCTTGCCAGACGGAAAGCAATTACTATTAGTGAGTATTTTATTACTTATCACAGCTGACCAGATCGAAGTCACTCCTTGTCTTATTTTTAAAATCGCAAGCCCATAATATCTTGTCCGATCATATTTTCCTTTGTGTTCATATTACTTAGAATTTTTGGTACAGTTCGGTTATGAGGAATACAGCGGCAAACACATTTTGAAAATAGCCGATATAGTGATATATTTGTTAGGTTAACCAAACCTAACCCAACATAACCGAACCTAAACTAACACAAACTAACAAATAATCCAAATAATTCAAAATGTGCTTTCCGCTGTATGCCTCATAACCGAACTGTACCGAATTTTTTTGCTGACAAATTTTCCATGACTATTAACTTTTGGGGGATAGTGTATTCACTGTATGTCAATACTGTCATATTTAATCTTTGATTTATTTAATGATGTAACTGTAAATTTCTTGTAGAAAGAAATTCTATAATATAAAATAAAACATGTAAGTGTAAATTATTAATTAAGAACGATTTAGTATAATTATATAAGATTTTAAATAATTCTTTGTTCAACAATACATATACCCTATAGGTATGGTCTACTTCTTAGCTCATGAGGTGTACTTTTAATTTAAAATTTAAGTAAGTATTAATTCTTCATACCTACTCTTTTTATAGGTAAGCGCTGATTTTTTAATACTGCTTCTATTTATTTGTGTTCGTGTTGTGAAGGCCCAGAATTTGAAATCTGTAAAGTTTACTGTATGTAAATAAATCAATGTTAATTGAATAGATTTCGGAATAATTTTGAATACTCTCAGGTAATAAATGCGGTTAACAATTACTCCAGGCACGTAACTAACTCAATCAATCAATCTCGATATTACTTTCTCTTGGAAGTAGGTATGTACAATACCAATGTTTAAATACTAATACTAATAATAAATACTAATGTTTTAAAAAAATGCGTTCAATAAAGAAATTGAGGTTTCCGTCCAAAAACGAAAACATCGCCAACGTGGCCGTTTAGTACCTCTTAATAAGTTATAATTTTGCAATAGCGCTAAGGTCTGAGAAACGGATTCCCCTGTTTAATAATGACAGTTTTATGAACCCCCACCGGGCAAAGGTGGGGAAGTGATGCTTTACTTTTTTCTGTTTCCGAAAATAACTGAAAGTTTCGTCTATCATTTTCCACACGAATATCTTTGAACTTTCGCCGCGTTTTTAATGTATTCCGAAATAGCTGTCAGAATTAATTTGCATACTTAATCCATATTTTTACTGTTTCAGTATATTCGAAACAATGTTATTTCGAAGGTATTTTTATCTATAGGTAATATAATATGTATATTATAATTTGGTTTATAATTTCTGTTTTAAATACATCGTTAAATATTATTCATAAAATGTCGATAATTAGAAGCATTCACGAGCAGATTATTCTTTGTTTACCACTTAAGGTTTTAAATTGAGTCAACTAAGGACTTACTGTAAGTACCTACCTACCTACATATATATTGTTTTATTTTTAAACCTCATTGAAATTGATGATTGAGTCCACCCAATGATCGGATTCCACGGTTGATTTGCGTTTCAGTAGGTATTAGAGGTAAGAATTAGACTGTTGCGTGTAATAGCTACTTAACCTATTCATTTTACTATTACACATGCCATGCTCTGTCACCGGACTCTTTATGCATTTACATTAACCCGATTTTACGTACGATTCGCTCTTATGTTTGTAACGTTCTAAAACAAATTGGCAACTGCCGAGAAATTCTCCGTTGTATTACAATAACAAAAATTATAAAGTTTGTTCATAATATTATGAAAGGAAAGATTAACGGTCCAGAAGGACTTCGCATTATTTCGTATCCGTGATTGGTACGTTATCAACATATTTAAGGGCAACTTTCAATGAAGGGAAATTCAACGACTGACCTCCTATAAGTTTGGTAAAAGGAGAGGAATGCTTTTATAGAGATATGCGATTAATGAATTTAAAAAAAAAAACACTTACATTTGCTGACAGGTTTATTTTGCAAGAATTTATTCAAAATTCAAGAATTAAGTAAGTATACAAGCATAAGAATATACCTTGATTTTAATTACAAAAAATGGTAGCCACTGATTTACGTATTTTGAAAAACATCATAAAAAGATACCTACCGGGTTATTTTGAAGGATTACATTGGTCGTGAAACTATCTGGCGATGCAAACGTACACGGTTTAAAAATACATGATATTACGAGGGTGGGTCAATAAGTCCTTAGAAAAGCCGACAGGTGGCGCGACTAGTACTGTAAGCGGTTTGTTTTCATGCAGCGGCACTACCGATTCAGTATGCTGCGAAGTTTCAATCAGATTGGTCGGGTTGTTGTGTGTTTCTCGTACATTTAAAAAAAAATTTGCTTGTGGAAAATGGAAAAATGGAGAAAATTGAGTTTAGAGCTGTTATTAAACATTTTAATATAAAAGGGTTAACAGCAAAGGAAATAAAAAATGAGTTGGATTTAGTTCACGGCATATCTGCTCCTTCACTTGCAACTATTTATAACTGGTTAAATGAATTTAAACGTGGTCGTACATCAACAAAGGATGAACCACGCTCAGGACGTCCTGTAGAGGTGACTACACCAGAAATGATCAATAAAATCCACGATATGGTGTTAAGTGACCGAAGATTAAAGTTGAGTGAGATAATTGAGGTTACAGGGATCTCAAAAGGTAGCGTCATTTCTATTTTACATGACAAATTGGGCATGAAAAAAATTTCTGCAAGATGGGTGCCGCGTTTGCTCACAGTCGACAATAAACGCAATAGGGTGGTGGCCTCTAAAGCCCTGTTGTCGCTCATGCAACGCAATCCGGATGAATTTTTTCGTCGCTTTGTGACTGTAGATGAAACATGGATACACCACTATACTCCCGAGACGAAAGAACAGTCAAAGTAGCGGATTGCGAAAGGCGAACCATGTCCAAAGAAGGCGAAAACCGTAAAATCAGCTGGTAAGGTTATGGCTACTGTATTTTGGGATGCACGTGGAATTATTTTCGTTGACTATTTGGAAAAAGGAAAAACAATAACAGGGGATTATTATGCATCTTTATTGGACCAGCTAAAAAACAAAATTGAAGAAAAACGGCCTCATTTAAACAGGAAAAAAATCCTCTTTCATCAGGACAATGCCCGTGTTCACACATGTTTACGATCAATGACTAAAATTGAAGAATTGAAGTTCGAATTGGTCGACCACCCACCGTATTCGCCAGATTTAGCCCCCAGTGACTTTTTCCTTTTCCCAAACTAAAAAAAATAGCTAAGTGGACAACGTTTTTTTTCAAATGAAGAAGTCATCGATCGGACAAATGCTTATTTTGAGGACCTTCCGAAAACTTTTTTTTCTGACGGTTTAAAAAAAATTGAGAAACGTCTAACCAAGTGTATTGAGCTCCAAGGAGATTATGTTGAGAAATAAAAAAAAAATACAAAAATAAAAACTGTTTTAATGCTTTTTTCTAAGGAATTATTGACCCACCCTCGTATATGATTTCTAATCTTGATTTTTTGTATTTTTTTTTTTAATTTTTGTTATTATCTATTATTATTTTCGTGCTGGAATAAATAATATAAATCGATTGTTTTATTTTTTAGCACAATAAAGTTTTCAAGTCGTAATTTATAAAATTTTGTATTTAAACGTGATGTCACCTAGCGAGCCATCGCCGATCGCTGATGAATCTGACAAAAATTGGACTCGCGGAGTAATATTTGAATTGTAATTTGTCCCGGAATGTGCAGTAATTAAATATTATTTCGATATAGTAGGTATAAAAAAAACAGACGATTGTCGCTTTTACTTCTTAGATATTTCGACGCAAACCTTTGGTGTTTTTTCGTTGGTTTCTAAAATGAATCGTGAAAATAAAATAATATAATAATAACCATTAGCGAGGGGTGCAAGATTAGTAAATGCGCTCCCTAAAGACATAGACATTTTCAGTGATGTACTTTGCATTTTGTTTTTGAAACTTTATTTTTCTGTGTAAAATTGTACTTAAGTATGTTTTGATTTAATTTGTTTTTCTGTTATTATTATTATTATATTCTATATTATTATATTTGTTATAATATCAATATATTGTTGTGTACGTCTTGAATTTAGATTTGTCCACAATGTTTTGTATTCTTAAATAAATAAATGTGTAATATACATAATAATATGATGAAAATTTTCAAATGTTTGTACCTATTTCACTAATAAAGCCATCCGACAGCGCTATGTGTTTTTTACAATTTCATAAAACTTCCAATTAATGTGTAACATTGCTCAATTGTTAATAATTACTTAATTAATCGCTTGCCTACTTTTTCCGTCAGGTGCCAAATAACAATAAAACATGTCCGTCAGGTAATAAGGTAAGTACTTGAGTAAAAAGAGAAAGTCCATAATAATAATATATTTTTTTCGTCTAATTTACCTTTTTCTCGTAAAAAATCGTAACTGTAACATAAAAGTGACGATTCATCTTTGCTTGAATGTCCGTTACGTTCTGTTTTTTTTTCGGCTACTCTTTTTTAGAAAGGTGTTTTTATTGACAAAATTGCTATGAAACATCACAAATTGTATAGTTATTTTGAGTTCAATTAAATTGTGTTTTTGTTACGAAGTGTCTTCTATTTAACGAGAGTTCTGTTGTATTTTTGATGGCGTAAGTACATTATTTATAATTTATAGTTTATACTGTCATTTGGACACAGGAGTGGAGTGAGTTGAAATCTAACCAGGTTATATCATTGTTAATTCCTTTTGTAATGACATTGTATTAATTAACATAATCGGAATATATTATATTACCTATTTCCAGTGGCGAAGGGTGGAGGTAGGCTGTTGAAATTCGACATATATATAGTGCACACTAAACCTTCATACATATTTGTTTTACTAACTAATACTACAAAATTGTCGATGGTGTTAGATAGTTTGTTTTTTATTAAATTCAATTAAACTAAAACATAATTTATTTATTTGTGCCCGCAATTAATGAGTGGTTACGTGTCTTCTTAGGAAGTCGTGGGTCTCGAGATCGAATCTCGTGTCCGGCTAATTCACATGGTGTTTTTGAAATTTGTAATTTGTAATCTCTACCCAAAGCTATTAGGTTAAAGAAGTGGCTGACATATATTTTTCATTAAAAAATCTGTTCTGAAACTTTTTTGTGGCGGACAAGGTCACATCGGATGGTTGAGTCGGTGCAGAAAAAAAATACAATAATCTAATATTTTTTAATTAACAGAATACATTTAACTTAAAAATTGTAAATGATTCAAGCTTCATAACATTGTAGGTATCTATGAGTGCAATAATAATTTACATATATATAAATAAATATTTTGAAATGTTATCACAATGACAATAATTAATGTCATGATGTTAAACTATTAGTTATAGGTACTTGATTTGTCCTTCTTAGGTCTCCATCGACCCGTATTCCGAGACATTTTTTCTTCAGGCCCACGCTATTATAGCAGTCAAGGACGCTGGACATCTTTGCGTATTGGTAGAGTCGCCGGCATAATGTAGTAAATACAGCAAAAAAGATTTTAAAAAAATCGACATTTTTATGCCAATGTTGATATTGAAAAATCTATTCGAACATTATAATATTAAACCGATGGAAAAATTTTCATCTCTATATTATGTTCATAATGGTAGAAAATCGTGTAATGTGAGTTGTCTCGCTTAATATTACTATGAGGATAATTTTTATTATAAAAGATACACTTTTTTTCTAATAGTTGAGCGGGGATACAGGTACCATATTATATACTTCTTAATTATGTCTTTCTGTCTTAATTTAAATACCTATCTCAATAAATTAGGGGCATCGGTGGCCGAAAAACTTTAATTTATACAACGGCCAATAGCGCCCATAACAATGGATAGATACGTCGTTGAGCTGAATATCTTGGATTAACCGTTCATAGATTTCAAAGCCTTTATCATGGAAACATATTCGTGGTTGGCGAAAATAAATTTGAAAAGGCAAAAAATCCCGCCGGCCGAACGACGCTTCCGGCACGGCTTACGTATTATACATATGCGGCGTCGGACAGTGGAGAGAATCGGCGCCGTTAGCATACGCCTAGATTACACGCCGCGGCGCCGATTCTACGGAGTTTCTTGCTTGACGTTTGTTTTGTCCAATTTTTCCTTATCTGTCAGTCATTGCTTCGAGTGGTTGAGCTCTCACCAGCAGATTCCTGAGACCAGGCGAAAAACTTTAATTCTTGCGTCTTCTTTCTGGTCTTTTTAGACGTATATCTTCCCTTCTGTGATTGACGAAAGTACTGAATATTAAATTATGTGTCATGGCGTATGATCTGGCCAATGATTGCAAAGTTCTTATATTATACAATCGTGAAAAAGTAATCTTCTGCACTATGATGCGAAATACAAAACAATAAATGGATCCACATGACTATAACTGTTATACAATGTAGATATGCTACATTCTTTTGCTTCTTTGATAATATTGCTAAAGGTCAAATAGAGCCACTTGCTTAACAGAAACAGGACAACTCCCCTGCTTTCATACTAACGTTGTTTTTCGGAACAATTTCGATCTCACATCTTTCCACCTGGGCATATATTTTTTTTTTAATTGCGTTAGTCCTTCTGTCCAGTCGGTATTTTTTCATAGTTTTTATGGAATTGTGTGTGTTATTTCAATTTCATTTTTCTACGCGAATGATTCGTCATTATTGGTGACATTTACTTTTTAATTCATAATTAGAATCTTATAATTATTAATATTATGTTTGTCGCCTTTGATTTAGTATTTTAATGCAACTCAATTTACGATTTCCACTTTGTCTTTTAGTCGCGTTTGACGGAATCGAATCGCCTGGTGCAATGTGGTTCATTCAGTGTAAGGCCCGCGGGGGGCTGCCTGCTCGCGGCTAGGGGCGCTGGCCCCCGCGAACTATCGGAACGGGGGTCATAAGGATTACGGAGCGCCGCCGTCTTGCTGATTTATTGCGCCGCGGCCGCCTAATCCGGCGAAGGAACAAAGTGCCCCGTCGCACGAGCCGAGCCGATTTTCGCGCGCACTTCAAAGCTAAATAGTATTTGAAAGAGATATCTACAGTGAGGATACTTTGACAGTCATGGAGGCATATGAGTTAACAGTTTTTTTAATATCTCTATATGGTGTAATGAAATAATCTATTCAAGTAGCGATCGCCTGCCACTTCATTCCTGTACCGGCTCGCCGATCGCCGCATCTCATACATATCTACGTTTCGCGAGGTTATGCGCGACTGTCGGTCGATAGGCGCCTATGTGCGCGGTCTTCATAATAAATGCAACATCGGTGCGACGTTCGTAGAAGGTTTGATGTATGGCTGTGCGTCTGACGAGACGAGTTTAAATGTGCGAGCCGGCTAACAGTAACAGTTGCAGTCATATGTACAATATTATGATGACCGGAGAAGGAAAGCGGAGTCGTCGTAGTCCAATCCCTACGGCGCTGGCCTTTGATCCGGGGCTCCGAGCTCGATCGCAATATCATTGACGCAATTATCTACTTATTGTTACCCGATGTGGAATTAAGATTATTTATTTTAAGACTGAGTTATATGTAATGTAGCATACGTAAAATGAAACCCGAGTCACTTAAATCAAACTTTATTAAAACTACATACCAAGTTAGGTCTAGTTTAAACATATTAGAGACTACTTTACCCATAAACTAAGGCTAAGCCTAGGGCCCCATTATTTAAAAATATTCTTAATAGTCTACACACATTCTTTAGGTGGTGGATCGTCATTACCACATGACACAGAAATGCTGTAACAAAAACATAATACAACTCTATTTTGTACATAATATATCGTGGTCCGCAGAAACAAAGGGCGCACGGTGGCAGGCTCGGGCTTTTTATTGAAAACACTGCATTAATGAAGCTTCCTGTTCCGGAAATACTTATTATCCAAGCAAAGATTAAAATAATTAAAGTTTTTTTTACGACTATTATAATAATAAATGCGTGGGGTTTATGCGGCCACCCCTTCGCCGTCGAGCCGCAATCTCATAATTCATTCGGAATCCTGCGTGCCTGGTTAGTTTGAATTTGTTTAAAACTTTTCTACAAGAACAATTGAACGGTTGCTTTGGCAGCCATCAAAAACATCATTCAAAAAGGTTTAAAACTTTCCGAAAGAGATCTCTCGCATGTGATGGGGGACCGCGAGCAGAGAATGGATTTGATAATATTACAGACAAAGCATTTTCATAATGATATATGCTGATCCTTTTGCCGAGATACTTCTCTATACGTATCTTGAAATGCGTAGGTTATCTTTGTGACAGTAGCGCAGGGTTGTCGTATCCTAAACCCCACAGCAATCTAGATTCCCGGTAAACCGAATATACTTTGCGTTAATCTGTAAATATTTACCTTTATTCTTGCCTATAATATGTTTTATCTGGACCGAAAGTTGTTTATAATATTTATTTTTTATTTAGTCCAAGTATTCTTCGGAGAATTTTGTTTTCAAATACTTGTCTTTGCGTTATGCTCCCGGTTTTACACCCATGGGTACATAGCGATTGGTTTTATGGTCACGTTTTATAGCCGGAATTTTGTGTTTTTGAACAATAGCTTGATCTGAATATACTCTTTAGGTCAGAAGAACGATACATTTCCACTCTTAATTCTGCTGGTAAGTCTCAGGTTCATCTCGTTCTTTTGTGAGATTTTGGTTCTCTTGTACATAACTTCAACGGTTTTTTTTAATCTAAATGTACACATTGAACATACGTAATTTAGAACAACCTGAGATATAAACATTTCATATTACTATAAGACTCCATCGTTTCTATACGAACACGTCAGATGGACGTCGAACTAGAGAAAGTGATTCAATAAGTTTGATGTCAATATAGTCGACAAAGGCAACCGTAAAAATAAATACATTAGCCTTTCCTAAGTAGCATATGCGCGCTTGGTTAAATGGTTACACTATATTTCGTAATTTTTAATTTTAACAGTTACATTATTTTTAAGATGACTTCTCCCGACAAGTCCTCGAATTCCCGGTCGCTCGGCAACCCTGCAACTTCGTTAATACCACCTATCGAGGGTGTCTATTATTTGAAGTTTGTCTTTTATTTTAATTACCGCGGGTGCGTTAATTACTCCTTTTTGTGCGCTGTTTATCAACAAAGTAAGCGGCTGCTTTAATCGCCTTTGTTGTCTGTCTATCATTGTTCGGGAATAAGTTTGGAGTGATACCGCCCGTGCGGGGCGTGGGGCGGCGAGCCTGGCGGTGGGCGGATCGCGTGCCCGCCGCCCATAAAGAGGGGCGCTTTTCGGTTTTCGAAAACGTTATCCTCGCATCTTTTGTAGCAGGGATCTTTAAACCAGTGGCGATGTCATGATATCCAGATATCAATTCGGCCTTAAAGTTTGACGACTAATCCGCTGCGACTGCTCTGACATATTCTATCGCGCATCGTCTTTTTTATTTTTGTAAATTAAGTTTTTCGGGAAATATTTTTAGCTGTATTTCGTATTTGATTGAGATGTAAATCTGATAGCATCATGGATGTAAACATAAACAGGTGACGTCAACCTCTAACCACAAAACTAGTTAGGAATAACTGCCTTTATGCAAATTCGTTCGTATATAATATATGTATTTCACTTACATTCGGTAGGCAATATTGTGTTCTTCTTCGATAGTAGGTAGATATTGTTACCATCGTAATATACATACATCGATAAGACGATCAACTAAAACAACGAGACGAAAGAGTTAAAAATATTTAAAAAATAGTTTGTCCGTGTTGGCAAACACTCGATTCTAAATATAACTTCCCCAGGCTTGCTTTAAGGGCAAAGGGGTGTGATCTACTTTCGATACCCTTGCAATAAGTTAAAACTAATTCAATAATCATATGCAATATGTGCTTTGTCGAATGTGTGTAGATTACTATCAAAATAATAAATACATGGTCGGTTCCGACCGTAAATGAAGTAGATCGGTAGGTACCTATTATTAATTACGTGACAATTAGTGTGACAGTCTAATGATATATTGCTGTAGGTGTAATATTTATTTTCTAAATTAGGTACATTATTTTAACTGTGGCACATACTTGTAATGCAGAACATGTCCTGGCGATTTTGGCAGATTTTGTAAATGGCAATGTTTGTTTAAAGCTTCAAAATGTGCGACATTACACACTTTCCTCCCGTAGCGTAGCTTTTAGCAACGCAAGTTCTGCCTACACTCACAGGACGTCACTGATTTTAACAATGTTGAATTAGTCGAGCGTTTGTTCTGTGAAATCTCAATTGATAATATAAAAAAAAAAACATCAATTTATGAGAATAATTAATCTGTTTTGAGGCCCACTTTTAAATTTATTGACGAATAGGTTGTGTCACTTGAGTCGAAGAAAGCCGCCGCTTCCCAATATACCTACACTCCATGCTGCGTTGTGCAGCACTTGATTTCTGAATTTAAACACTAACGTAAACAAACAAATTCGAATTTGCCTAAACGTTTCGCAATATTATTTGGCGTCTCGTGCCCTCCCTCGTCTGCATGAATGTCCGTATGTCCGTTTAGTTATTTAGCATGTCCGATGGGGGCTTCATTAAATTCAAATCGTGGCTGCGTTTCGGTTCGGGGGCCGTCCGGAACCACCCCACCGCCGCTTTTATTGTATTTTACCCCGTCGACCAACAGTTCATACTGTTGCGGGGAGGTTGTAATTTCGCGCATGCCATCGTGATGGACCGAGACAGGTGTATCGCAGTCATTTGTTTCACCTTTATCGCTGCGGAATGCATATTATTATTGCTGCCGCGCGAGTATATAATATTATATACTTTGCGCACTGTGCCTACTTGCGAACGTTAGCTATATAAACCCTGGTTTATCGTATTTTGTTGGACTACGAATACTTTGTCACGCTGAAGATGAGATTCTTACCTTACCTAACCTAACCTAAAAATAACTCATTTTCGACACGACGTATGTACCTATAATTTTGACTCTGGATAGAAGAAGTCTTTTATACGTTTTCCGTGTTGGGAATTTTGATGGCAGTTCGATTTTCGATTGTTTTCTTCTATGGTTGCTCACGTTCTGGTTTGAAGTCGTTTGCTTTGTTTACAATAACTTACGTACGCATTTCTCGGTGTTTTGCGTGATTGTTCGTTGATGCCTGGCAATATGTGAGATGGCATGAAATGCCATTATTATTAAACTCTATCTTAATATTTATACACTATCGAATCTTATGAATTATAAGTATTCATGACTTATTTCGGGAATTTGTGCACATGGAGTCATGTAATTAAAAAATCGGGTGAATTTGAACTTTAGTGGAATTTCATAGTAAACTTATGAAGTTCTCTTCAAATGAATTAGCAATGCAGCAACTTCAGGTCAATATACCAGAGGTCGTTTTTGCTTCCAATTTCATTCATGCGTTTAGGCTCTATCTCTATGGATAGAAGAACGTTTTTGGTAACGCCTTTTTGTTTAGCAACAATTTGTTTAACAAAATTTATATTAATCACCCAACAACATTTAGCAAATGTAAGAAATAGGCGCGACGACCATATTTATGGCCGTCATGGCTTCTGACTATTTCAACAAAATACAATGTGCGCTGGCACCTATGATCTCAAGCAACACAGTAACCTTCGCCGTTTTACTTGTAATTATTGAATCCTATCGCCATAATTAAAATTGATGCTATAGGTATAGTGAATTTAATAGTCCTCATTGATGACTCCAATCTTGAAAATCCGGTTTCAATAAGATATATTTTCGGTAACCTTGAATCTTCCTTGTAAATTTAGATATTTTCAAGTCTTTTTAATAGTTATGGTCGTGTGATAGAATTCCAATGTGTATTTTTTATC
Source organism: Rhyacophila brunnea (assembly GCF_057557595.1). NCBI lineage: Eukaryota > Metazoa > Arthropoda > Insecta > Trichoptera > Rhyacophilidae > Rhyacophila > Rhyacophila brunnea. The sequence goes on along the minus strand of NW_028232904.1, from coordinate 6,218,674 downwards.
TCTAGTTTACCTCATATGAAAAGGTAACTGCGTCAGATTTTAAAGAATTTTCTAATTTTAAATGTGATTGGCCGTTGAAATGTAATAGTATGTCGTTATCAATATACTTGTTAGAAGATCATGTCTAATTATATATTTAATATGCATTTACTTCCGCCTGTTATGTCATATAACATCTATACCAAAGAAGCGTCCTCGCTCGAGGTATACTTTCTGTATTACAGAATAGGGTGTTTCTGATTCAGACGAGTGTTGGAAGTTGTCTGGCGACGGCCTGCTTGGCATCATATAGCACTATACTTCAGACTGACACCCTCCAGTATTGGAGTATGTGACGCTATCATGTCATTTCCGCGATTCAACGCCTCTCACCGTGTTCGATCCTAATAAGATCATGGGCCTTCACAGAATATAGGTTTGTATTAACAGACTTTGTTTTTACGAGAAAATTCAGCTACTTGCTCAACCTATTAGGTACATATTCATACATCAATTTTTAAAAAATCTGTGTACTTGCCAGACCATGGATTCAGACCTGAGACCCTTAAAATACGATAAGTGTTCCAGTATTGGGGAGCATCGGAGTGCCAGTTACGTTAAGCGACTCTTCGTTATTTCATTATGTTAACAACCGAACTCTAGTGTTCATGACGCGGTCGTACCGATTTACTTCCAAGATCCGGTTAAATGACACTATTTAGGCACTTCGAGGATTTAGCTGGTATCCACTAGTAGTGACTAGTAGAACAACCTGAGCTTAAAATTGCGCAGATTGCTATCTCTTCTACTGCGCACGAAGTATATGAGACAAATTTAATCATTGTTACCTTTATCATTTACTACTGCCTATTGCAACGTTTTCTATCACCAGCGTCGCTCTAACTACGTCATATGCTCTGTCAAAAATATCGAACTTCACGGCGTATGTGGTATGTTTATGGTTACATGTAAGTTGTACGTATGCAGTTCATCGTGGGACACTTATTCGTGCGCCGCAGTACGTGAAACATGAGTTCATATAACATTTTATCAAATGACGAGTTCTTCGTTGAACATTTCACCGTGGAATACATATGTACGTATCTGTAAAATGCGGCGATAGTTTGCAAATAGTACTGTTCCAATTAGATTAATCCTAACCAAATTTAACCTAACCTAGTGAAGACGTTTCATAAAATTCGCCACATGTTGTAACATACGTACAAATATACTCCACGGCGAAATGTTCAACGAAGAACTCCTCATTTCATTAAATGTTACACGAACTCGTACTGCGGCGCACGAATAAGTGTCCTGCGGTGAACTGTTTACGTACAAATTTTCGGATACGGTATATTTATTATCGATGCCTGTTTTATTAGTAACTTGCATTGCGAGAATTGATACAAGTTTATTTTCTTGTCTCCCTCATTGCTAAGCGTGGCAACCCTATGAGTATTTTCCACTTTCATGGTTGTGTGCTTGATGCCGACAGCCAATCGTAATGAATGAATACATATTATTATAAATATTATGTAGGTACCACATGAGTTTTCGATATTGGCTATTTGCATAGGTAGTGGTTGTAGATTATTTCTGAGTGATAAAAAATGGCCTTAGATGTCATCCGATGTTAGATTACGATAATATTATCGTGCATAAAATATGAAGGCACATTTACATCAAATATCGTAAAATCGTACCTGTGTCACTTTAAAATAATAATATTATCATTGGCAGTCGGAACGGTACGTAAAAATGTTGTACATTCGTATCGGATTGAATCGTTTTTATGATAGTTGCACCTGTGTCGCGTCGCCCCCCTGTGTCCTGTCCTGTTCGCCAGTCGTGCGTGTTCTCCACCTTTAATTTCCCTAAAAGCAGACGGGCCCCTCTCAAAATAATCCCTGTATCTTTATTATTATGCTGGGTATCTATGCCGTACTTGCTCACTACTATAGAACTCAGTGTCGAAAGGTGGAGATGAACTGTTAAGAATCGCCATAAATAGTGGACACTAAACTTTGTCAGTCGTGTACGTATTTGTTTTCATTAAATGAGACTACAGTTGACAGATTGTGTTGGTTATTTTTTAAAGTTCAATTTAATCCTAGTCATAATGGATAATAGTCAAAAAATACTCGTCTATCTATAAACTGTCTAAAATTATGCAATTAAATCATACATAACTTTGGATATTTTATAGATAGAATAATATTTTTATCTATTATAGTTTGATTTAGCCAGGGAGAAGAATGAACCAACAATATATGTAATATGTACTCTTAATCCAACGAAAACAGATAGGTATGAATGAAAAAGTGTGCACAATTTCGTTGTATCGCCAAAAATATACCAAAACTATTATGGTTTGTATTAGGCAGGGTATAATTGATTTTTAAAAACTTACCACCACCATCTGTAAATTGAAGTCTTAGTTCATTAAAAACAAAATACGTGTGTCTAGTAAAGTGTAATGTGCACTATTTATGGCAGATCTTAACAGCCTACCTCCATCCTTCGCTACTGTTAGAACTATGTTATTATTTAACGCTGACGTGTCGTTCTAATTGTCTGTTAATTGCCGGTATTAAATAAAAAAGCATTTTATTTTAAATGTAATATGGAATATGCACAAGATTAGAGTACCTACGTTGGAATTTTACACACAGTTGTTGTTGCTCTGAAATAGTGTGTATTCAGTAATTAAATTTTAAAATAATATTCGCAGTCGTGACAAGTTTTATTTTATAGTTTATCCTAATGCCATATCTACATTGCAAATTTATTGACGTTTTAGGCGACTGTACTGCTGGCCAATGCACTCCCTAGAGATGTAAAAATATTGTTTAGTGATGCATGATGTATTTTGTTTTTAAAATTCTATTTTATTGTTTAATTTGAATTTTTCTTGAATTGTTTTTTTTTTTCCCTTTACTATGAAATTATTATTTGCTTTGTTTTGTTCTTTACCAAGTTGATTTACCTGTACTTTTTATTCTAAATGTCATTTTGTGAACGTCTTGAATTAATAAATTGTTATGCGCTCAATGTGTCTTTTTTAAATAAATAAATATACACATTATTATAAATTAATATATTGACAGATATTTTAAATATGCTCAGTTCGTGTTTGTCATAACGTGTTGACAACTGGGACGATATGTATCAGTGTGACTAGAATACTCGCCCAGCAAGCGAGAGATGCGTGGGATTTTTGTAATTTTCATACTATATGTATCAGAAGGACTTTCAAATTATTTTTGTTTAATAAAAGTTAACATAATTAAATTTTTGCAATAAATTGAGATGTAGGCTACATGTACGCTTTGTGCTATTTATTAATATTCAAATTTATTTATTTTACACACTAATAATAACTAAATTATTTAGGTGCAATATTTCAATAGTGAAACTACTCTAAAAACCTTGTTCCTAGATTAAAATTTTAAATTTTTTGCAAAAATGTTCATTTTAATTTTAAAGCCTTGATTTTGAAGAAAATGTATGTTTCTTTTTCAATTTAGATGAAATGACATGACATTTTACGGTTTAATATGGAATTCACCCGGACATTTCAGTATATTATAATTGAATTAATGATAAATCTCTGAAAGGGTTATTTGATTTTATAACCAATAGAAGAAATCTTTGACTCTTTTTTTTGCTTAACTATTAAAGACCTTTCTACGTCGAATGCTATTATTATCTCAAATCATTGAAACTCCGAGTGGTTTCCTTATTGAAATAGGGTATCGAATTGATCGGTAATGTTCTTCGACACTTCAGAAAAAAATCATTTTTGCCCTAGAGTTGGATCGGTTAACCATGGGGAAATACCTGGTTTTCGGTTATTATAGGAACCTGCGATTACCCGGTTAAACGGTTTCAGTTTTGCCATGTTTGGATTCTCTAGACTCAAGTTATTATGTACGTTGTTTGAAACATTTATTGTTATCTTAAAAAGCACGCAACGTGTTGCGCTCAACTATTTGGAAATAAATTGTCAATAGGAAATTATTGGTTTTTTAGTAACAAAAAACGTTTAGTTTAGACGATTGCCGTAAAACTATTTCATTGTCTTTAGCATGGCAGGTGCCGGATTTACTTGCACTCTTGTGCACCTTCATCATTGTGTTCTTAGTACAACTAAAACAAGATTTCCTTTTCAAAATTTGCGAAATACGCATTGTTATAACTCGTTCAGGCGTGGCGTCGTCTTTATTGCGTTGACATTAATTCAGCTTTCCGTTCGTTTTCTGCAATTAGCCGGAATTTCGCTTCAGGATATTTACTACTTTCGATATCTAGTTATTTTTGTATATTCTTCGCTGTTATTGACAGATACGGCCGAAACTTTCCGTGCTTTCGTTCTTTGTGTCGTCCAGGGATTTCAATCCCGGCATTATGTATTTTAGTCTGGTATTCAGGAGCTTTTGAAAAATAATATTACCATTACCATCTATTGTTAGTCGTCTACTGAAAAATTGCTGCTATATTCATCAACATTCTACTCATTATTAATAAGGCAATGTGATTATGTGAGTTACGTGGTCCAAATAACATGTATAAATCATTCGAATATTTAGTAATTGAAAAAATATTTCATGTTTTCGCCTGTCTAACTAAACCCTAACGTCTTACCATGCGTTCGTAGCAATGACATTAATATGGACGAATCATCTGGAAAAAAATGACACTCACTTTATTGTCGGGTCTGCCGAATGGCAGTCTGTTCTAACGCCATTACAATAAAGGTGATATTGCTATAAATTCCTGATGCTTTTTGTTGGGTCTGCCGAATGATTCGGTTAGAACGGGTTCGCTCAAATGAACATTGACATTAGAAACACTGCTCTAACGCCATTACAGTAAAAGTCATATTTTTAATTAACTATTTCTTTTATTCAAACGAATAATTCACAAGATTTAAGAATATATCATTCTGATTATTGAACATTATATAATTTAGAAAAACACTAACTGAGAGAGTATATCACAACCAATAGAAAAAACTTTTTTGAAAAAAGTAAGCCAACCGGTCGGGAATCGAACCGGCATCTCCAACGGGTAAACGCCCCAAACTCGTCGCATTCAGCCATTATGCTACGGAAGACATACTAATGACGACATATATTTAAGCTATTAATGCGACGAGTTTGGGGCGTTTACCCGTTGGAGATGCCGGGTTCGATACCCGACCGGTTGGCTTACTTTTTTCAAAAAAGTTTTTTCTATTGGTTGTGATATACTCTCTCAGTTAGTGTTTTTCTAAATGATGTAATGTTCAAAAGTCATATTGCTATAAATTCCAGATGCGTGATATCGCTTAATGGAAATTGCGTGACGTCTACTTATAGATGCGAATTTACTTGCTAGCTACTGTATTAAATGCGTCGTCCATTAATAATGTCATTGGTTCGTAGGTATCTTCTCTACTTTCGAATGAAAGTATACCGTTTTTGTTTATAAATTAATGAAACGATAATCATAATTCATTATAGAAACAATAAAATATAATGAAATGTAGTTAGTGTATGTATATGAATGTAAACGTTGCTCTAAGAATGTCAAAAGAAATATCATAAATATCATATACCGACACTACATTTCATCATAAAACATATCATCTCCTGATAATGGCCCCTGCAATGAGCCCGATGGTAACCCAAAAATCTACTACGATAAAAAAACAACCGTGAAAGCCTCAAACATTATAATAAAATATAAAATGAGTAAGTAATCACAATATTAAAAGCATTATAATTTTGAAAACACTTAGAAATAATATATTAGGTATAACCAATACGCACGTAGACCACTATGCTATAGGAGTCATACTTAATTGCGACATATTTTAACTAATGGCTTTTAATACTCACCAGTGTTTTCAAAATTATGTATGTTCGATAATTCGAATGTTACATTCTTAAAGCTTGTGAATTATTCGTTGAATAAAAAAATGTTTATTAAAAGCGTTACATTATTATGTATCTTGATGCACCTGTCACTCTGTCTGAAAAGCGTAAGCTGTATCTTTCGAGAGCCCGTTAATTTCGTCTTTGTTGCGCGATCGATTCAAATGAAGTTGATTTCAGAATTTTTAGATAATTATATATATATTTTTTTAAATATGAATAAAAAATCCCGGAGAGTTGGCCCTGTCTCCCGTCAGACAGCGTTGACTTTTCTGTTTTAGATATAGCGTGACCGTTTCCCGTGCTCACTTTTAGTTTTGCGTTAATATCCTATGACTTCTTGCTTATTTAGTATCTCCATTGTATATTATAATATGTCTTGCTAGCCTATCTTTCAGGCTTACCTACTCTCACATAGACGTTTGTCTGCCGGGACACGCGAAGTGTCAGTGTCACCGTCGCGTACTACGCCGGATAAATAACTTCCGATTTGCGTATATATTTAGATGCCGTAAACAGGGCGAACGAATTTATTATTTCGACAGTTTATTTACCTGTCTATATTTGTTTTTTTTACCTTGTCAGGGATGGTGAAATAATGGAGCAGCCTATTGCAATTAAGGCGTGCAAGCCCGGGATCACTTGAAATTACTATTCGATGGTTTAGTCAGTTTAGTGTACAGATATTGTATGTCCAGTTTAGTATGTTTTGAGAAAAGTTTAAAATTTGAAAGTTACGTGTAAGTTGTACGTATGCAGTTCATCGTGGGACACTTATTCGTACGCCGCAGTACGTGAAATATGAGTTCGTATAACATTTTATCAAATGACGAGTTCTTCGTTGAACATTTCACCGTGGAATACATTTGTACGTATCTTACAAAATGCGGCGATAGTTTGCAAATAGTACTGTTACAAATAGATTAACCCTAACCTAACCTAATAAAGACATCTCCACATGTTGTAGCATACGTACAAAAATATACTCCACGGTGAAATGTTCAACGAAGAACTCGTCATTTGATTAAATGTTACACGAACTCATATTTCACGTACTGTGGTGCACGAATAAGTGTCCTGCGGTGAACTGTTTACGTACAAATTTCCGGATACGAAATTTGAGATGCATGAAAAATGGACGTAGGTATTGCGTATTTGAATGATACAGTACTTATCTTATTTGGACGTATAATATTTTTACAGCATAAAGATATGATGCCAACGAACATGCTGTGTATGTCAACTCAATTTCGACAAAAACTGGACATAAAATATCTTTGCACTAATCCATCGAGACTTGTACTTTTAATTTCACGTGGTAAACTGTCTAATATTCCCAAACGACTAATGATAAAAGCGATGATATTTTACTGACGTGAGAATAGTGGACGCAGTCGTTTAATTGGGCGTAAATCAGACCCTTAAAATTTGTATTTTACATTTTGTAGGTAGATACGTATATGAAAATGTAACTAATTTATTTGTTTTCTTTTCTTTTCAGGTGAGTGCATATTCCGTACAATAATCTGAAACATAAGGCGTATTTAATGACGGTGCAAGGTAAGAAGAAGACAATTTATATAAGTAAGTAGATGAATTTTCTAAAATTGCCTACGGTAGGCATGGGTACTTTCGTACGTTAAGCAAAATAGAACTTCAATGCTTTACAACTGTATACTTACAATATCGATATAGTTTTTTTTTTATTTATTTTTAGAAAGTTTTTGGTAAAATTTAATAATAGACGCATACAAAAAAATATCGATAATATGAAATTCATGTCATCCAACCTCATTTCAACAGAACAGAGTTTTATGGTGCATTTAACGCATCCTACTTATATTATTACCTCCGGAACGAATGAGGTTTTATGTTTTCGTTGCACTCTTGAAGACGTCCTTACCAACGAAAATCGTACATTTTCCACGTTCGGTTTGGGCTCACTGCCATAGTAGCGATTTAAAATCTAATTGGCTGAAAACCGCTCCATAGTAGTCATTCGACATCTCATTGGTTGTATTTAGTTTCATACCAATACGTCGATCAATGAACGGCCACATTGAATACGCATCGGATCCATGTGAATTTAGTTACCCGCCTATAGCTATCCGCCTACTTAGGAATCGAGACTTCATTCTAGATCTATGGTATAAGTATAGACGGTAAACTATGAGATGTATCGTAGAGTTGAAGCTTTCGAGATGTGACTGTATAGACACCTCCTTAAAATCTCTTGGACTGCCCCGGTGACAAATGTTCACGTTTTCAAATGACTACAATGCCTCGGCCATATTATGAGAGGACAAAAGAAAGCATTCGGACGTCGCATTTCGTGACATAAGAACCTCAGCGATAAGTACGAGAGCAGCTTCAACGAACTGTTCCGGGGTTGGTAGCCGAACTCCGTTAGGGGATGACTCGACACACAGTCACATACATTTTACTGACTACTAGTGTAAAATAATAAGAATGCTTTGTACCTACGTGCGCGCCAATCGCATACGGTCCAACGCACTAGCATAATTTGGAATTAAATTAGTCAAAAGATACATATTGTGTTTTGTTGTTATTCCACACACGACTTTTGTGTTTTTCCATAGTTTCCATTCGAATGAAAAAAAAAACTCGTTTTATCGAATTTTATTTTCAAATCTATTGTTATATATTTTAGTATTTTTTTCGTCGGTCAAACATCACCGCCTCATTTCTAGAGTCAAGGCCAGATTATTGTTTATTAATATTCAACGTGTTTCGAAAAATATGCGCAAAAATTTGCAATCATTTACATAACATTATTTTTGATTGATACAATGGGGTGTGTCGGCTCTTAATGTGCGTGTATATTATAGGCTGACGTTAATGACGTTATTTAAATAAAAGTATTGTTCCGAGTCATAACTTGCAACCTTTGTACTTTATAAGTCCACTTTAAATTTTAATATTTCAATACAATATCTTAACAGTAGCGGTTTTGAATACGTGGATGCCTGGGGCACCAAAATATTGATGTGTCAGCAAATACCATGGAGTGTTGAAAATATAGCGATATACCAGTGGCGAAGACTCCATACTAGGCGATTATTTAAAGCCTACCTTCTTAAGAAAAATATTTTTTATTTGCATATTGACATCGGTATTTGTATACTTAATCACTTCATTATTTTATGTTCTATAAAAATAATTTATTTGCCAAGGAGCTTAGTCGTATATGTAGGAATGTATTACAGTATTACACAGTTACAAAACAATCTGCATAGGTATTCAAAAATATAACACAGTGCGCCATCTATCTTGACGTAAATAAAGGTCCGATTATATGTGAAATAATTCTGAATTTTGTTCGTATGGACTTTACGTCTCGTAACCTTTGCAAGTCTGTCGAATTGTATGAAATAAGGTAAGCTCCTCTCGCAGAGCCTAAAACATTCGTGCATAATAATATTGTTGTCATGACTGCGCACTTTGTCCAAAATCATTAATAATTAGATAATTTAAAAAAATAATTTCTACGGCGTTTAATCGAATATTAATAAATACGTATAGATTGTTTCTAAAAATAAAAATAAATTTTATCCAATGATTTTTGATGGGTATAAATGTGTTGAAAAATACGTAATTTAAACACATCGCTCATTTTTATGTCGTCAGTGAGTTTTTAAGTTTCATTGAATTAGTGTGTCGTTCTCATTTATTAGTGTATTCATTAGTAGTAAATATCGTATTATCTTCTTATTTCTCTATAGTCTTATTATAGTATACCTGACAAGTGTGCTCTTTTTATCAGATGTCCACAGCCTACCTCTTTCCAAAAGTCACCCTTTGCCACTGCGATATATATACTTACATCATCATCATCATCATCATCAGGGGCGCGACAACCCGGTGTGGGTCCTGGCCTCCTCCAACAGCTCCCTCCACCTGTCCCTATCCAGTGTGGCCGCTTTCCAATTTGGTACCCCCAGAATACGGCAGTCACTGGCAGCTCCATATAACCAGCTAATCTTTGGCCTCCCTCTTCTTCTACGTCCTATTGGATTGCTGGACATCACTCTCTGCCGGTTCAATGTCATTCATACGGTGGACATGACCTAGCCATCGCAGTCTCCCAATCTTCATTGATTGAACTGCGCTGCAATCTTCGTACAGCCCGGAGAGCTCAGCATTATATCTTCTCCTCCAATTGGTGACATCCCTACATCATATATATACTACCATACTTACATCATATATTTATTATCAATGAATATGCACTTCATATTAATTGAGTTATCAATAGAATCATCGGAATCATCATCAAAAATCAAAACAAATACCGTATATTTCAATATTTTACTATTTGTAAATCTAATTATCTTGCCAAAACTGGTATTTCATGTAAAAGGTGCGACTTACAATAGTGTATACACCACTATCGTATCTGTAATATTGCAAAATAGTTAATGTCTACTAATGCATCGGTGTAATTCTATACAATTGCATTGCGAAACATTTATCTGACCACAGTCGCAGGATTTCAGTGGAAACGTATTTACACGATTTCATCCATTATCCACTGCATTGGTAAGTTTCGTTTCCAGGTGCGCGGATCAGTACCTATACGTACCCACCTGCCCAGCGGAGTGGCGAGCTTGGTCGTACAGAGTGGCTTCACCGCACTTCGCCCAATCGCATGATCAGATCTCTCGTCGGTTTCGTTTTGCGCGAGTTAGTTTCTGTTTTCTATTAGGTATCGTATTCGTGTTTGTCGGTTTTAGGATGCCATGTACATGCTGACAGGAATAGATGAGTGATAACACTGATCACCATTATATTAAATATTCCGTACCAGATTCAAAAACTAATTTTACTAAATAATTACAAGATAAAAAGAACTTTTTATGTACTTATAACGTTTTTAAATTTTCTGTTGAATTATTATGTTCAAATTTGTACTTGATATGAAGTAAATAAAAACAAACAAACAAATATAGAATACTGAAATGTCATTTCATTTTGATTTCCATAGTAACGCACGTATATATTAATAACTCAGTTGCTAGGACCACCTCCTTAGTAACCAATAATAGTCTTTTACTTTTTACGGATTTTTCTGAAATACCTTTGCATACAAAACAGAATTAACTGAAAATGAATTCAATTCTGCTTAAAGATGGCTAAAAGTATTTAAAACAAGTATTGGCATCGTGTTCTGATATGTTCTAAAAGTTTCAAATGTCTAGCTAGTCGGGAAGTTAGTTAAAAATCGATTGCAAGATTACTACTGGACAAACAACCACCGGACAAACAAGAATACGAGCTAATAAAAACGTTATAAAATATGGAAAAAATATTTTTGATAAGGCTGCAGTCATAGACAATAATATTATACGCACAGATTTTAGGCTTAGGCGTAAAACCCACTTAACGCAGCAAGTGTGGCTCTCGCGCAAAATTTCACAAGTGGCGCGTAAATCAACGAAAATACAACGTAATCAAATACGCCAGCGCCCACTGGATTTGACGACGCATTATGCGCGCCCGCCCCATGAGTCATCGTTTTTTGGCTTTTCGGCGATACGAATGAACGAAAATACAATGCAGTCCATTCATTGAACGCGGCGAGCAAAATCACGCTCTGGAAGCGTCATCGATCGACGGGCGAAAAGCCATTATTTAATAACAGAGAACTCATTGTTTAATTTTATTGCGTGTCCGATTTTAATTACAAGCCCCGAGAAATTAAATATATTTTTATTGCTTTGTTATGACTGTTATGAGAGACGCTGTAATAATAATTATTTTGTGCTGCTTGAGCCCCTTATTACATAGGTGAAGGGTAATGCGCGGGTGGGAGGGGGCCTACTCAGCGTCGAGCGCTTTTTTGGTGGGCTTTATGCCTTACGCACCTATATCGTTTTGTATACATTGCGATAGACATGCTGAGGTCACGTGACATAAAGTCCGAGCAAAGAAAACATCACCATTCCCGACGAATAATCCGATATAAATACGCTAATAACAGATGGGTCGCTGTGGCATATTTTTTTTAAACCTTTATCAGACAGTGCTGTAAGCTGTATTGTTTTTATAATTCATTCCTACATACACGACAGATATCGTGGGCAAATTAAATCATTTTTGTAGACTATAAGACAAGTGATTATTTAAATACGTCTATATGATATCAACAGACTTTTTTATTAAGGAGATAGGCTTTTTAAATAATCGCCTAGTTTGGAGTCTTCGCCCCTGATCATAATCTACTGTGTCGGTCTTATTAGAACCCACACCACACTATTATTGGTATGAACTGATCGTAGCTCACCGCCAATAATCGGGGCATAGTATGTTGGGTTACGGTTTATCATGACTCCAGAATCTGAGACACTAGTATAAATATTTGCGATGTATAGTTTTTTTCCCAAGTTTAATTTAAAGTTTGCGTAATATTCCTCGACGCAGAGGTTCTACAAAATCGTCAGAGGAACTGATGTGGTGGAAGGATGAAAATATGAAGTAGAGTGACTGATTTGTAATATTTTAATTGTACATTGTTCACACATCACCTCGCTGGATTTTGTCTATTTTTTTTATCTCGCTTGTAGCGATCAGTTTGTGAAACTGCACAGGTATATAAATAATATAATGTTCAATTATTTGGATAGCAGGTGAACCCCTACAGTATTTTCTCCAGCAATATCTAATATTTATTGTAAATAATACTCCGGAGTAATTCATTAGGTTCTTCACGGGAGTAGGTAGTGATCACTGATCACACTGATCAGGATCACCATAATAATAATAAACTAGTATTAATAAATGCATCGGCAAGGCTACTAGGCCTACGAATTGTTGTGATTGAGATTTTAATTGGTCGAAACAAGACCCGGTTAATTTTATAAATGTGTATTTTCTCGTCATTTTCACAGCTTAGTCAGTAGTGGAACGGTTCTATAAACCACGAAGGATATACTTTCTCATCTACCCGAGTCAGTCCGTGGTAACGCACATATGTCGTTATAGTATTGTTAAAAAGTCAATTTATTTTATATTGTATGAAGCAGAGGGATTTTCCTACTACCTACGTTAAACCTCGAGGACTCTAAGAATATTATAATCACAATAAATACGCTGGTGAATATCTAGCCCGCATATAATTCGTTTATGTGCCCATTCTCTCGAAAAGAGTTCTCGTCATTCATTCAAATGTGTTCTTAAGGCTTAGGTACAGTATCAGTATTTACCAAATATGTTGAAAAAACCTTTTATACAAATGTATAAAATTTAAGCAAAATTTTGATTCATCGATTAAATTAGCTTCAAGTGAATTCGCGTCGCTGGTTCATTTGCAGAGAACTTTACTCTACTGCTACGACATCTATTTGCCAATTTGCAGAACGTATAGGAAGATAATACGTCACGATGAGTAAATTATATTTATAGCATTATTTTTTAATTGAAAAAATTTGTTAAATATATTTAAAAAAAAAAAAAAAAAAAAAAAAAAAAACGTTTATGCACTTATGTAAGTAATCACAACGAACATAAAAAATGGCAGCCATTACGATAGTTGAAAAATTGGATTGGCATGTGAACCATGTTAATATCAGTAATGTTTACCAACTTACGTACGGTTAAGGGGGGACATGCTCGTCGAAGGTCAAAATTGAGTTTTTATTGTATTTTCAAACCATGATCCTGGACACTCCTTAAACGTTGTAGATAATCTATTTATATAATTTTGAAGCCTTATTATCCTTTATAGTTATTTTAAACATTTGATGACTGCATGAAGTATTTTTGTTACATAAAATAGTATTCTTTTAAACCTCTCGCTCTAATGTTTTAGAATATAGTCATATTTCGGTACAGAACTGTGCAGTGGTGTTAAGATTTTTTACATTTATTAATTTTTAAACGCATTTATAAAACCATTAGCATAATTTATTACGAGATAATTTTTGTAAAATATTCACGATAAAAAATTATATTGATAATCTCTGTGATCCCAAATTTGACAAGAATTAGGCATTTTATTATTCAAAAAATCGGCAAGATTAACACATTTCAAGATGATTCTAAAGATATTTATTATAAGCTATGTCTTTGACCATTCAAGTGTGATAAACATCTTATGAATAATGATTGCTTTATAATAATTATTGACCTAAGAATAAGGTAGTGTTTTTTTGAAATACGCCATTTCTTTTGTCATTCCCTAGTGGTTAAGCTACAACATACGGCCGTAGCCATAAAATGACAAACTATAATTAAAGTAGGGAGTAAAATTATGTTAACGCGCGTGTTTGAACATGTACTTAACCGATTTTTTTTTTATTTTTTTTTAAACGGTACATGTTCAAACACGCGCGTCAATATCATTTTACTCCCTACTTCAATTATAGTTTGTCAATTTATGGCTACGGCCGTATGTTGTAGCTTAACCACTGGGGAATGACAAAAGAAATGGCGTATTTCAAAAAAACACTACCTTATTCTTAGGTCAATAATTATTATAAAGCAATCATTATTCATAAGATGTTTATCACACTTGAATGGTCAAAGACAAAGCTTATAATAAATATCTTTAGAATCATCTTGAAATGTGTTAATCTTGCCGATTTTTTGAATAATAAAATGCCTAATTCTTGTCAAATTTGGGATCACAGAGATTATCAATATAATTTTTTATCGTGAATATTTTACAAAAATTATCTCGTAATAAATTATGCTAATGGTTTTATAAATGCGTTTAAAAATTAATAATTGTAAAAAATCTTAACACCACTGCACAGTTATGTACCGAAATATGACTATATTCTAAAACATTAGAGCGAGAGGTTTAAAAGAATACTATTTTATGTAACAAAAATACTTCATGCAGTCATCAAATGTTTAAAATAACTATAAAGGATAATAAGGCTTCAAAATTATATAAATAGATCATCTACAACGTTTAAGGAGTGTCCAGGATCATGGTTTGAATATACAATAAAAACTCAATTTTGACCGTCGACGAGCATGTCCCCCCTTAAGCTTCATGTGTTTGCTAAATAATTTCAAATATAATAACAGAATTAACGTATAAGGTTCCTTCAATGCAGACATGTATAGTCCAAATTCTAAATACGTAAATTAATATTGCATTATTCTTATACTCAACTATTGTACTTATTACCGATTCGCAAAGTGCTGATCGATGAAAATAACATTCGATTATAAACCTGTTCTACCATTTGTCATTTGTCCTGATGGAATCGGCCAATTTTTCTTCGTACAAGTATTTTCGTACAAATAACCAGCGACTTTATCTGTAGTATGGATATTGGACACAACACATCACTATCTCTCCGAACACACACCCTACGGTTCTCGCTTTCGTCCCTTTGTCGCGGTCACCGGGTCAGTCAGTCAAAGGCCGCTAGGACTTTTAATCACCGGACGTGACACCGGTGGCATCGTGCCATCAATACCCTCTCATCATCAACCCTTTGTGTCCCCGCTAATGACGCGTGATGCAACCTGCCCCGCGCATTCAACAACTGTGCCCATTAACTCATTTATCGAGTGGGCTTTGTCGTTCTCAATACATCACCTACCTACTTAAGGCTTTCGAATTATCTATAGAAGTTTTTCATAAATTGGGCATTTACGAATAAAGAGTAGTTTTGTTGAGTGATGACATTCTAATGACGGTCAGAAAGCTTTTTACGAGTGTACTTATAGTTTTATGTTAAAGGTATTTTTTTGTTTGATTAGAAGACAATGTTACGGCTTTACAGTTATTAGCCAATACGCTACAAATGCAAAGTAACGAAATATTAAAAGTAAGGTTTAATACTTAATTACCAATAGCAACAAACTTAAAACAATATTATGAAAGGTGCTTTAAATTAAATTCTAAAGTCATATGACAAGCAAACTCGCTAAATGATTTGACATTCAGTTTGTAGATATTCCACTTCGGCGGTGGATAGGTGTTGCGTTGCAAATGAAAGATAGTAGTAGTTCGTGATGATGGAGGAGGCGAGAGTTTATTTACTGTTTCAATAATTGCAAGGTTAAAATCGATATAATATAAGTAATAAATATAATGACAATTCGGTGCGATGTGTTATTAACGGGAACTTATGATCGAGTGACACGTCCAATCAATTATTGTGACCCACTATTTATTGACCGGCGCACTATTGAATAATATGTTGAAATGATTGTGCAATAAATTGCCTATCCGCTCTCTCATAGTATTACGAAATCATATTTTATGTGTTTTTCAGCAGGAAAACGTACAAATTAATAAAATTAACCCATTTAAAACATCTTCAAAATCTAAATTATTCACGAACCAGTGTGCGTGCAGTTTGAACTCCGATTTTCCGTGCACGCAGATCAGGTTTTCCCGCTATTTTCGTGTAGATAACTTGAAATTACCTGCAGTCCTGTCTGCAGACTCTGTCTATATTATATAAATAATTATTTTGTTTAGTAAGGGAATTACGGGAATAGCGTTTTTGTTTGATACAATGATCAGTGCTTAACTGCGCGAAATAAGCTCATATGGCTTCGTGACGTTTTTTTCCCTCTTTGACAGGCAAGGACGAATTCTTCGCATGCCACGGTTTCGCATTTGTGTCATGTCACGGCGGCTGAAGTTATCGCGGCGCGCCGAAATGTTAATTATTATGTGTTGTGTCCTACCCACCCACGGATAAAGTAGTCACTTAGCTATTAGCAGATAATTTTAGTAACGCTTCACATTAACTTACTGAGGTGTGTCGATATACGTATTATGTGTATACATATTACGTAGGAACTTAATATGGGCGACGTTGTTTACTTTGAGAAAGGTCACAGTGTTATGCTATAAGTACAGATTACAAACATGACAATCGATAAATATACCGATGAATGCTGATGTGGGCAACGTTACAAACACCCATGTCTTGAATCTTAATGTATATCATTCATAATCAGCTTCCATACATTCCTCTCAGCTATATACGTTGCACGTATTTCCTAAAAATCTTACCGGCTCTTTTGTCTAGTTACCAGGTTAGATCTACTTTTTAGACGCGTTGTACATCTTGGACCAGCGGCCGTTATAGTAATATATTTATGTTATTTTCTCAAAACCTATGAACCCTGGGATTCCGCGAGCAGTGTCAACAATCGTTAGAAGAGAATACGCCAGTAGCAACTTTCCGTGTCCTTGGTCGGCGTGCACTAGAGTGTGCATGACTTCTATTCTTGTATTCTATATCACGATCAATCCTCGATGAGAAAAGGCCTTCTCCCTCGCCGCAAAATGTCGCAAATTAAAAACTGAGAAATTTTCCTTCGTCTATCAAGTCGCAATGTTCACACTGACTTTAGAAGCTCTTCCCTTTCAACCGAAATAGGGGGACACTCCCAGATTATGTGTTCGGCATCGTGCAATTTGGCAAACGAGGATGTCTTTTTAGCAAACTCTTACAATCATAAATGTTTATTCTCTTGTCCAGTTATTTCGTTTTCGTTCTTCAGCGTTATGCCTTTCTGCGCGTTTCTGGTTTGTAGTTGGAGTAGTTAGGAGTTTCTGGTAGTATGGTCCTTTAGAGATAGTCCATGTTTCAGATGTATTTGTGATTACGGTATCTACATACCCTCTTGTTTAATTCTGCGTTCTAGGATCAGCGTGGCCCATTTGGAATACTGGTTCGTAATATTAGACTCCACCATCTGAAAAGTGCTAGAGCCGCTACGCTCCGTGGTATCATTTTTAAAGACACTATTAGTAATCTACATCAGTTTTTATCTACGAAAAAAATCGTGCATCCATCCATGGATGACGTGTTTATTGATAAAATGGCATTGTGCTGACCATTAAAAACTGATTGATAAATGCAATCATACCTATAGTGGTACCTAAGGGATACTAAATGACTATAGAGCTGGTTTTGAACCCGCTAGACGTTCGACTAGGGAAAATGTAATAATCCGTTCTATGCCCTCGACGAAGCATCCAACAGATTATCCAACATTCTGAACGCGTTTATAAAGCGAACCCTGTCGGCACCTATGAGTGACATGGTGAATATTGTGACTTCAAAATTAAAGCCTGACAATGTGTAAATTTGTACTTATATTTGATGATTTTATCAATTACATTATACAGGCTCTGCTAAGTTTGATAATACAAATACAGTTGCACACTGTATGCTGCTATGCTATACTGTACGTCACATTCTGTAAACACGATCACTTTATTTAAGTCCGTCTTCTACCCAGGTTCCCAATTAGCCTTCGTAGCCGGCACAGTCGATTGACCGGTCTTCATTCTTTCTCATAAGAACAAAAAGATTAAGTCCCTCCGGTGGGATCTCGGTTTCCTGCAATAAAAGAGTTTCGGCGAATGCGGCGCTTTTCCCGCATGCGTTATCGCCCGCAAAGAGGCGCAGCGTAATCATCATTTACGGCTCGCAGCGGTGTGCGATTCGCACCTCGGGCGGCGCCGCGTTGTTTTGTTTGGCGCTCCAGTAATTCGTTTTGGCGGTCGCCCATTGTGCGTTGCGGCCCTGCCCCGCGCTGATAACGACCTAATCACATTATCCGCGGCCCCATTAACCTGATGCCGCTATCAATACGCCATCCACCTCCTAGCTTACTATCCACGACGTGAATGCGTGTATTTTCTGTAGTTGCCTGGTTGAAAGTTGATGAATGATATTTTTTTATGGTTTTATGCAAATTTTTTTGTTATTGTTTTATAAATATATAAACCAAAATTTGAAATTAGCAATGAAACGTCCTGTATGATTGTTATTTAAAGTTGTCGCCCTATAATTTACTAGCCTCGGAGAGGAAATTGTAGTACATTCAGCACTGGGATTTTTAGGGGTAGTTTTAATTTGTTTATCGTATGCACTTCCAACTGAATTAATACATTCTTGTTTTAGTATAATTAGGTACCTAGGTAAATAATATTAATTTAGCTATCTTGTTGATTTAGTATTTTTTTCAGCACTGCATATTCCGAACGACTGTTTGAGCATGTATCTATTACGAAGCAACTCGCCGCAACGGCCGATCGGTTGGATAACCACCAGACATTTTAGACACATAATGCTCTACTCCGCATCACCTCTCTTCAAACCCAGCCAGTTACATTGAGAGTTTTAGGCACCTTTTTGTGAATACTTGTGAATTTTTGCATTTTCTCACATATGCTGTTGAGGCATTTGAGAAATTTGCAGCGTCATATGGAGAGCAGGTTAATCAGGTTTATCCCGAATTCTCTGTATAGTCGTAATCCAATTCAATTCTTGATATTCTTTATGTGGATACAGAGGACCCTTAATTTCGCCGAGACTAGCTGAGCGAGTCCAACCCTTTGCATCTCTCTAAATTATTTCTTTAAGATTTAATGTGCATGGTATTTATATCAGTCCCGTGCGGCTCCGTATCGGGATAGCAGAGTGGGCAGGTCAAATCTTTTCTCTCAGACACATTTTAAGCGTCGTGGAAGACGGCCCTGCATATCCACGGCTGTACATATATAACGGGTGGAGATGAGGAACCTGTAATCAAAATATAAGACGATAATGCCTAATTGAAAAACATTATGTTTTAGGTGCGATAATATGTAAGTTTGAATTTAAGTATGAATCATACATAACAAATATTGCCCCTACCATTTTTTTTTTTTGTTTTTTTTTTTGCGTTATAAGTATTACTAATGGAACGTTGTGAGTCCATCATTTTATGAATAGCTTTGCGTATACTTTTATTTTATTAATCATCGATCAATGTACTATACAATGATTTCGATTCATCATATCAATCAACAATAGTTTCTTAATAAGAATTCATGTCAGATTTTGACTATTTTCTTAGCGCACAATGTACCCACACTTTCGTAAAAGTACAATGCTGAATTTCTTTACATTTGCCATATATCAAACAACACTCAAGTATAGCAATCCTTAAGGTGACGCATCAGTGAAACGCCAAATAATTTTCAACTGTACGCGCGACGAAATTTTGTACTCGCTTCGCATTCCTTGAGAGAACGTCGAGTCAGACATACGTCACTTTGCTGCGTGATGGCGACGGGCCAATTAATTCTAAAATCGTGTAAAGATGACTAAAAACGTTACCCATTTACTTTAAAAAGAAAACATGTCAATGAATATATTATTATTGTTACTAATAGAATAATAAACAGAACATAAAATGGACATATGTTGGATTTATATGAGAAATAATATTTCGTTTGACAGGCGTCTTTTGCACCCGCGACCCGCAATCCGCACATCGCCTAGCAACGATCTTTTTAGACCGTGCCTCAACTAATGCATGGCCTTAAGCATTTAAAGCTGCATTTGGAAGGCATGTGCTGATTAAATTTTATTGGGTTTAAGAATAATTTTACGCAGACGAAAATCTAAATTAAAAAATCTAGGATTTTTCACCATTTTTGATTTTTGATTTTTGTTTTGTTTATTGTTTCAGTGGTGAGATAAATAGTGCACACGAAACTTTGTCAGTCATACTTATTTGTTTTTATTGAAGTAATAATACAATTTGCAGATTGTACTGGTTAGTTTTTGAAATTCTATTAAACCCTGCCTAACCAAACCATATTAGTTTGGGTATTGGTGATCCGACAAAATAATGCACACTTTTTCAGTCATACTTGTTTTTTTAATTCATTAAGCCATGCCTACGCCAAACCATAGTCAATAAAAAATATTCTTCTATCTCTAAAATATTTGAAATGATGGCATTAAACCATGGTATAGATATGTTCTGATCACTAACTATAGACCTCATGTTCCTTGTATATCCACCATAAAAAAACTTTCTGCCACGTCGATCGTGACTTTGTTATGCGATCGTCATAATTGAGGAGGTAGCTCGAACAAAGGTCCGTAGTAGGTACTATGTATAGGCCCCTTTTTTGGAGAATGCAGAAATGGATTCCTTACGGTCTTGTCTATGGTCGGGCAAATTTTCATTTGGTTATTTTGATTCGTTACGTTGGTAGAACATTTTTTTTGTTGACGTGCCAATGTCAGATTCTTCAAAACTTTAAATCCTTGTATCTCAAAACACACTTTTGGCTTAAGGGTCCTCTCTACCTACGTACCTCCTCCTTTTTTCTGTTTTAATCGTCACCCCAGCGCTATATTATCTGCTACCAAAACGAGGCTATTCAACATGATGATTATAGAAACGTTTTTCATAGACCTTTTTTAATAGTTGTCCTATTGTCCTGATATTTCTTTATTCTTTGACTATTCACAGTTTGCACGTATATACCTACGTAATATGCCTCTATGTTCAAATAATCTTTCGAAATTCGCTTTGCATAATGTGTGTATTATCAATTTATTATTATCCGATGATGCAATACGTTCATTAAAATTGTGCGAAGCCCCACCAGTTCATAAGGTGAGATAATTTATAAATATTCACAAAGGTGAAAGGATTGACCGTTTCCTACCTTAGTAGGTACGATATCACCTTGATTTTGCCAGCCATCAATGTCTTGTAAACATTTTCAGCAGATACTCCTATTTAAGTCAGAACATCAAATAAGGTGTACCATTTTATAAATATGTATTTAATACCGCAGTGCCTGGAACGATAATATAGCATTAATCTTTATCCTATTTGACTGACTATAAATAACAGTACCTATTATCAGTTCGCAGGATATTTTGTAGTGATCATTATGGGAGTGTTATGGAATTTCAATGCCAAACAAATAGTTCTATTCTATCGATGGTAATAACTGTAATAAAACATCATTCAAAGATTTGGTATAAAGGTTGGGAAACGCCTATTTTTATGCTCCACTTTATTTTTTGTTTTTTACCATTGCCATGCCAAGTCCATAATTAGAGAGGTATCTACTTACTATTGGTAAATGTCAATGCAATGAGAACTTTCGTTCCACCAAATTTAATAGGACTTCGAAATACTATTGTTTACATTTTCTTCGATTGATACAGTTAATTCCCAAGGTGTTTTGCAGTCTTATTGGTGTCATACCTCGTACATAATTGAAAATTCTGTAGAATCTGGGTATTATAGATAGATAGGTTTTAAAAATATATGTTCCATATCTAATTCGCCCACGATGGCGCGCGGCTTAAGCGTTGGCCTATAGCGTCGTGGGTCCAAGGTTCGAATCCTGGGTCTGGCAAGTACCTACACATGTTTTTCAATTTGTGTACGAGTCAGAGTATGGACCTAATAGGTTGAGCAAGTGGCTGACATTCATTTCTCGTAAAAACAAAATCTGTTAATACTAACCTCCACTCCTACTCTGTGGGGGCCCATATGATCTCATTAGGATCGGACATGGTCGGGGGAAAATCATATCTAATAACACTACTCGTACTACAGGCCATGAAGTCGAATGACAATAGTGTAATAACATTTAAATATATCGCGACCTCACCGAGAATCAAGCCCGAAGCCCCTATATTAAAGACCAGCGCTTTACGCACTAGAATATGAGCGGTGTTGCCGTTGGTATTTTAAATAAATTATTACTCCCACACATAATTAAATTCTGTAGAATTTAAAGTAAATAACAATGTTTACTTGATAAAACATCCCGTCTGCCTATTTCGTTTTAGTATTATAATACGATTAATTAAATATACATATAATGAAGAACAACAACAACTGAATCGATCAAACTACTTGCTTTAAATATAAATTAATTCGGGGTATCAGTGAACAGTGGGACACTGACGTTTTTTAGTGAAGTGATTTTCCCACTACCATTTTGAATGTCGGTTATCATCCTGGTAGTAGATAGCTATCCGAAGGTCTGTTGACCGTGCCATTTATCAGCTAATCATAGAATTTATATGTTTACTTCGAACCACTATATTTTATTGTTTAGCACCCATGAGGTAGGTACACATTCTTTCAAGGTTTTGATATTCACATGACCTCAGCAGTTTTATCTGCTTAATAATTTCGTTTTTCCTGTTCATTTTCGTTGATATCTAAATGGAAGCTTTAAAGTGGATTCGAAATCCGTGTCTGGCAAATTCACATATCACAACGACATAATATGGACGTAACAAGTTGAGCTAATGGCGAATAACCGCATCTCGTGAACAATATTTTCGGACGGTGAAGACAATAAAAATAAAAATTTTACACTTCAGTATAGATGGTTTAAAAATTTCATTTTTTTAACAAGATATTTAAGAGCTATTCAAAGAATCCAGTTTACCACAAGTTTTGTTACGCCAAAGAAGTATAACTTCTAACGCGCGTACATAAGTACACACCGATTTTTTTTATATACTTGGCCAATTTATATTCACTACGGATCATCACATCATTATTAATGTTCAAATAAATACTTGGAAAATGTCTAGTCGCAGCGAAAATATTTATTATATATTTCAAATCGTACCCAAAATGAAAACTATACGGCGCTCACTTTCACATCGTTGGTAGGCACTTATATAAATTATAGCCAAATTTCACTCGATTTGAGGTCAATAGCATTACACACATTTACGTCGTTTTAAAGAAGAAAACTCGTCACACGTAAAATGCGTAAACAAAAACATCTGACCAACATTAAAATCGTGTCTCTCTGAGCAATGATTGTTTACCAACAAACACGTTTTTAACTTTAAATACGAAAATATTTCGAAAAGAAATGTGCACAGTTCAATACAAACGTATCTGTTTATAATATTACCTACTTATCGTGAATATGCCTACAAAATAAACCTTGAATGGTGAAAGTTAATATGAATATTCACATTAGTTGTTATGATGCGAGCAGGTAAATAAATAACAGACAATGATAGCCTTAATTGATTATGTTAGTACCTGCATCCAACGATGCATACATATCGTTTAATTAAAGTATTCCCTTGTTAATCTTATTTTTTATGTTGAGTGCATCATTGTAATAATTTATTTATAATACTCGCATTCTAAAATTATTCTTATCTTGCGTTTCCCGACTGTAACTAACTGTGCATATTTTTTTTCCTTTTGGATAAAAAATAAATCATTATCAATACGATAACATAACTTTTAGGTTAAAGCTAACGGTAGACGCGTTTTGCAAGTTTTCAGTTAATGAATTTGGAAAGAAGGTAGAAGAATTAATAGACGATGGCACCTCAAAATAAAAATAAAACTGTTCTGTGGTTAAGCTTCCGCGTCGTAATAGGAATTACCACATTTACCTACACATCTTTCTAGAACAGTGATTCCACATACTAACGAATTGGCAATGTTACTGGGTGATTGCATGGGTATCGATTTGTGGGAGTGTTTATTTTAATCAATTTCCTTTGCGGTATAAAGTGAATATACATAACTCGAAAACATTTCACAGATATATACCTACTTATTTGGAGAAAATTAAAAAATAATATGACACATGGATCTTTTGGATTCCGACCCATTTGCTTTTCCAATTTAGCCACCTGCGCTCTACCTTATTACAACGAAATTAACGAATCATAGAACTGAAGTGGCTTTTGTGGTTTGGATAAGTGTCTTAAGAGCATACATAAGTGAAACGGTAATAATTTTCAACAATAGGTGGGACGATATTTCGCACTTGTCGCCAATCTGCGAGCGGTAGTCGAGGTGTGAGCTCGACAATTTATTTTGTAATGGCGTCGGAGGAATATATTCTTATATCGTAAAAAGATGACTATGCATGTATTCGAAAAAGAAAACATGTCAATGAATACATTAATAATATTACTAATATAACACTAAATGGACGCATGTTGAATTTTTATGATAAATTATGTTTCGTTCGGCACGCGTCATTTGCAAAATCCGCGCGTGGCATAGTTACGATCTTTTTAGACCATGCCTCAGCTGAGGTATAGCCTTTATATAATATGTCCACCAGGTGTCTTCGAAATTCTACTACATCCTTTTTGATTTCAGTGACTTAGCGAACCAAAAACACTTTGAATCTTTTCAGAAACATTCTTTTAGATTTAGATCTTTACCTATAACCATTTGAACAGTCTTGTAATGCAAGATTAATATGTCCCACATAAAACTTCAGTATCTGTACCTAGTACTAAGCATATTAAAACGTCATTTATAGTATAGTCTTAAGAATACGTTATAATGAGAAAACCAATCGATGGCTTTCCTCCATGGTCGCATGGAGTGGGCGGGGGTGGGTGTAAGGAGTGTATTATATCGAAGTATCCGAGACTAAACAGGGGAATAGAGAACGAACAAGGAACAATCAAGTGGTCGGCGTATCGCCGGAGTGGAGTGGCATTCAACTATCGAATTACGGCACCGCTGGGCGGACCGCCCCGATCAGACCTACCTACGTAGACGTATTATACCTACCCCAGCTTTGCCAAATTATAATGGTACAGAGCGGGCATATTGGTGCGCTATTGACGCCTGAATTCGTATGTTCACCTACTAAGTAGAGAGTATAAAAGTGTATTAATTGAGTTGTGTACGAGCATATATTCATTTTTTTAAATACAGTTTTCTAAAAGGAATAAAATGATTTTCCCGTTAATTTATCATTCGAGACCCAACAGCCCGCAATTTGCCTTGGCCTCGCCATGTCATTATTTTGAGGTTTCGTAATATGTGGATTTTTTGGTTTTGATTAATTCTTTGCATCGTATAACCTTGAAGCTTGTTAATTTGCCTTGTGGGATGGTGGAGACACCTCATATTTTATACTCATATTTTGTTTGTCTGGCTTGGGAGACCTTTCTGACAGTTGGACAACCCCCCTCCATGACACATTATTGTTTGTTGTTTAATTTAATAAAACACATTTTTTTTAGTACTTATTCCACTTTTAATCAATAAATTAGGACCGGTTTCGTCTGCCTCAGGACATTTTCAACTCTACTACAAAAAAATGCGTTTTATTACATTAAACAACAATACAATGCAGTTCCACCATGAATTGACAGTTAACAAAATAAAAGACATTATTGTTTGTCAGATATTGCTAAAATTCTGCGTGTTTTTTCAACTGAACTAATCTTGATAGTGTCGAGTGGACATTCCCTCCTCGTGTACACCGATGATGGTTTCTACTGTTGTCCTTAACTGGGTCTAGTCCATTACGCTATTATTCTGCGTGCATATATTCAAATTCTTCCTGAAAAAACTGTAAATACTGTAATGCATATTGTTTCTTCATGACTAAAAATCGTGATAATTCTGTAATAAGTAGATACTATAAAATTGTGCATTAGTTCGCTACTAGTCTTGATTAGTCTACTAGCCGAAATAGCTATCGACTAATGACTCAAAAACGCGTATCATTATAATTTACTAAAATGGAATTCTACCAAAATTTTGAAATAATTGCTGTATTGCGTAGTAAAAACAATGATGATGGGATTAGGTTCCATGTTTATAGCGGGACTTCGGGCAATTTTCTTCTATTAATTCACATGAGGTACCTACGTTTCTAAATTATAGAGTCCGAGATGAAGTTCCTGGTATTTTAATTACCACGAGTTTAGTTATCAGTACCTACTTGTGCTTTCCACTAAGTTAATGATATATTAAAAGCTTTGGGCATAGTCCTCTCTTAGATACGAACAGTTCTTGTTTGGTGTTATGAAAAATATTTACTCCAGTCATCGCTTGACCTCTAGTTAACACCCCACGGGGGGTCCGCCACGATGCGATCGAAGCCGAAATAATGAGAAATATAAACCCAATAAAGACTCCGTCAAAATCTGCGGATCCAATCAAAACTATCGGCCAACATCGATTGGGCGATGATTCGATGGAGGGGGCTTTTGCCGAAATGAAAAAGAATTCAACACGATAATAATATAAAAAAAAAAAAAAAAAAATCGTTTGTGCGAAATTCAATAAAATTTTGTATCCACAAGAACAAGTCTTTTTTGGGCACCTACCTAACGTGTATTGAATTTTACGAATTCGTATTTTATAACATGGAATTTTAAGAATAGTAAGTAACTTATATTTTTTTTAATAGACGTAATATTATTACGTCGGGATATATTGAAGAAATGAAAGCGCTAATCGTGTTTTATATCACTAGAATTATCAGCTTCAATAAATCCAGATTTCGTGTATCTCATGCTACTGTTGCGTCTCTAGGGATACAGCGTATGTAGCCCTGGGGAAACTGCGGATCATGTGATGATCTGTCGGCTCGTTTCAACCACCTGCACCAAATATTATGATTAGGGATTCCAATCCCGGGATCCCGAGCTATTTTCGATATCTATGAATCCCGGGATTGATAAACATAATCCCGAAACTTTCGGGATTGATTTTTTTATCAAATTTTATGGAAAATAAAATAAAAACGAAAACATAACAGAAAAAATACTTTTAATAATAAATAACTACATTAGACATAAACTGAGTTTGAATGAAGTTTGATTTATATCCATGTGTAAGTTGCCGATTCATTTTATTTTTTCACATAAATTAATAAAAATGAGAAAGATTAGAAAAAAACAATGCTTCGCACTTTTAACAAAGTAATTCCACCATGATCTCATACGTTTTACGGCAGTTTCATATTTGGCTTACTAATTAGATTTATGAAGCGGGAAGGCCATAAGTACACCATGATTATTTGCTTTACTATTTTAAATCTCGCTAATACATTCATTAAGTCTTTACTATCAGAAACAGCAATCTCATATTAAATTCACATTATTATTAAATATTACAATATTATTTACTCCATTAAACTTATGTATTTCTTTTTTCTTATTGATTTATTTTTGACCGATTTTATCAATGTTATTTGTAAATATAAAAAAAATTATATTAACAATGGAAAAAAATGCCAATTCCGGGATTGTCAAATTGTAATCCCGAAATCCCGGGATCAGAATTTTAGCTCGGGATTGGATTCCCTAATTATGATATGTTTGAAGCCAAAGACGCGGCCATCAAGGTGACCTAGGCATGGTTGGGAAAAGTCTACTAAGCGCATCTCTCGCATGAAGAAGATGAATATTTTACATATTACAAATTTTATTATGTATCTTGCGTTTATTGCTTGTTTTTACGCAAAACAGAACGGCCGAAAAATAAAATAAAATGATTTGTATTATAATATTATGTCAAAGTATTATCGGATTTCTTTCAGTCAGCAAAAGCTCCTTGCCTCGTCTACTGATTAGTGAAAGCTCTTTATAATCAGTTGTTTCTGCAGCGATTATTATTGATATTTTCTGCTTCGACAACGGGCGAACCTTTGATGTGATTTTTAATTGCTTTTCCGATCTGTGGCATAATTCCAATGACAAAAGCTCGCTCATGCGACTGTTATAGAATTTTTAGTGTAACGTAATAAAAGCTCATTATAACTGAGCATTCATTTTATTGTTTTTCTTTTAATATGCATTAGATTTTAGCTTCTTTCAATGCTGTCTGAACCTTGGTTAGTACCGGTGTTGCCAACTGTTCTTGACAGATAAGGTACAAAGAGAACGTGCCAAATAAAAATAAAAAAATGGATATTGTGAACATTGCCAATGTAATTTTTTAAATTTAAATATTTTTAGTTGTGTCTAATTCTATATATCTACATAATGTACAAAAACACATCGTCTTAATTTTCAAACAAATCTGGTGTAATATTTTATTTTAATGTTGTGGTTGCCGCATCGAGAAACGCTACATTTAACAATATATGCTTATTGAAAAATTGCTAGATTTGGCAAGAAAAAAGTTGGCAACGCTTGTTACCACTGGGTGGCTCAAGGATGAAGTATTCTGTTGAAATCAAGCTTTTTCAAAGAGTTTTCAACAATGAGGTTTGCTCTCCATTATGACCTTTTATCATCGTTAAGTAACCACACGATGTGGACTGCATCGGGACATCCGAAACATGACCCATTGCGTGCGTTGACCGGATGGAACTCGCTACACAGTTTATAATAATATAGTCCGTCAGGGTGTAGGACCGCTCCGCTCGTACCCTGTATATTGTCTTCTTTACCGCGTTCCCTGAATATCTCCCACGTACGTTCATCATGCTGGTACGTATATTCCTACTATGGAGTCATTCGATGTGGACGACTTCATGTACATTTCCGGGTGAATCTCTCACGCGCTGAAACTTGCAGTTATAATCTCTGAGGGCTGAGTGAGTTGGGACCTGTTGCACCCATACACTAGGTGCGCGTGACCTTAAACAATTTCTAAAAGCCAAGTTTAAGCGTAAAATGTGTTATCATTAATCTTTCTTATGTGTTTTTTCGCACACTAAGGTACCCATGTAGAAAATGGATATCACTGTTTGTCCCAAAACGCTTTTGAAATTCGCATAAGTCCTCAGGTTCTGGCACAGTGGACTTATGCCGTATATTTTTATATGCTGAAATCATTATCGCCGAAGGATTGAATTCTGTAGGTGGTAAGTACCTACCTACTCCACCTTTTGTCTGTCAGTTTTTGTGCCTTGGTTCAAATTGTGGCGAATTTATTTAATCCCACGTCAGTAAGTACAGCTCAGTGTCCATTTTGAACTGCACTGCATTACATCGCCCCCGGATACGATTTCACACGATAGTTTATGTAGATATTTTTTGCATGATAATTATTATCGCAACACAAGTCATCTCGTTTGACGTTTAATATCGTTTGACGCTGCCAAATAAAATAATCCTAACTCGTGCATTGGCAGCTCGTGATGTAAATATTCTTAAAAACTTTTCCGGATTTAATGTTGGTACATCGTAAAATGCATTAATAAATTCTTATTTTTTGCTTATATCTGTTATTTACTCTAAAAAAGATATCCTAAAACTGTTTTGCGTTAGGATTTTCGGTCACGTTTTTCTGTCCCAACGAGTTGAAATTCGGTATGCAGGTGCTAAAGCAGTGACAATAATATACCTATTCTATTAAAATATCCGGTACTCCAAACACGGTGTCCCCATACAACTTTTTTTAAATCTCACCTTTTTAATAATAATTATATCGTTCTGAAACCTTCACCTATAGATCCCTCGTAATCGGTTTTCAGATATAAATATCATAATATATATCGACTGTGTTTAGGAAAAAGGGCGTAACCCTCAATTTTTCGAAAAGTGCTTTTATTAGATATTTACAATGTATCCAACTAAATACAATAATATTCTGTAAAAAAGAAATAAGCCGCAAATGCCAAATTATTATCTAAATTCAGGTTTTAATTGAGCTTTACTTAAGTGTTGATTCAGGGAAAAAAGCATTTACCCTCAATTTTAGTGATTTTTTTGTAATAATTTATTTAATTATTATTAGATCGAAAAGATATTACACCAAATCATCAATCATCTTGCACCCAATGTCTGTGCCTATTTTTTTTTTAAATATTGAACCAAAATCATTCAAAAAATGTTTTTTGCCTCCTGTAAAATTTGTTCTGTGAGGGTTACGCCCTTTTTCCTAAACACGGTCGATATATATATATATGTAAGTATATTATGTATATGGACGTCGTCAATCTCCTTTTCGATATAATGGAATTTTAAAATAGCATATGTGTCCGTTGATATAAAAAAATGGTTATTTATCGTATGGCATATTAAGGACGCAACCACCTCATACATCCTGTGTACATCGCTCAGCCGTATAGGGCGGCCGAATTGAATGTCTGTAAGGCATAAAGCCCATTGACGCAGGGAGTGGGGCGCTCGCGCAAAATTTCTACAAGTGGCGCATAAATCGTCGAAAATACAACGTAATCAAATACGCCAGCGCACACTGGATTTGACGACGCCTTGTGCCCGCCTGCCGCATGAGTCACCGTTTTTCGCTTCTCGGCGATATGAATTAACGAAAATACAATGGAGCCATTCATTGAACACGGCTAGCAAAATCACGCTCCTCGAAGCGTCGTCGATAAGACGGGCGAGAAGCCATTATATAAGAACAGTGTACGCTTTGTTTAGTTATTGCGTGTCCGATATTTAATTACAAGCCCCGAGAAATAATATAATATTTTTATTGCTTTGTTATGAGAGACGCTGTAATAATAATTATTTTGTGCTTCTTGGGCCCCTTATTACATAGGTGAAGGGTAATGCGCGGTAAGAGGCGTGTGATTATGGTTATGAATATACGCTTCTTACGCCGACTGCGCCCGCTCGTCCGTCTTGGTGGGCTTTATGCCTACGATGTGCGGGTTCTCGTACAAAGCGCTCATCTCTTAAATATTATATCTCCGTCTCCAACACAACTTTATGTAATTGATATGTCCGAACTTGCCGCGCAGCACGCTCCGCTCAAATGAGCCCAACACTTCCATGTTTTTGCAATATTTTAGGAGATAATTTGCTATAAACTAATTTCTTAAATGTAGTTATATGTAATCTACGTAATGGTGCTTAATTTATCGGTAGTGTGCCAATTAAATCACTTAGCAGCGAATAAACTTTTAAATTATAGTCACCACGTTTTTGCAGTTAGAAGGAAGCTGTTGAGCTGCGCGCTCTTGTCAACATAAATATATTTCCGAGATTTTTACTGGCGTTCATTTTTACCGCTGTGACTCAGTTTTGTATCTCTGAATGAATCAGTTTTTATATTGTATTTTCTTTTAATTCCGTCATCTATTTTAGAAAACAAAGCACTGTTTTGACACACGTGCCGCTATATCCATCTCGTTGTAAATTTTCCGTCAAATTTACGACATCCAAAGCAAATTGATAGCGACGACTGAATTTGTGTAGGTATTTTAATCCAGCGTCTGCAGTCTGATTACATACCTAGTTTTCTTTTCATATTATATACTTAAATCTTATATCTATCGCCAAAAATTAACGAAAGTATTGGTTTGAAAATATATTTAATACCTTTAGTTACTAGTGTAATCGTATGACTTACGGATGGATACCTTACGCTACCCACGAAACAATACTATAATTGGATGTGTCAGTATTTTATTAAGGCTATATCTCACTTGAGGCATGGTCTAAAAAGATCGTGGCTAGACGATGCGCGGATTGTGCAAATGACGCGTACCGAACGAAATATAATTTGTCATAAAAATTCAACATGCGTCCATTTAATGTTATGTTTAATGTTTTTACTAATAATAATAGTATATTCATTGACATGTTTTCTTTTTAATGTTAATGGGTAACCTTTTTAGTCATCTTTACACGATTTAAGAATTAATTCCCCCGTCGCCATCACGAAACAAATTGACGTATTGACACCTCGAAGTTCGCTCTCAGACTGCCAGCGAGTCCAAAATTTCGTCGCGCCTATAGTTAAAATTATGTGCCGTTTCACTGAAGTATCGCCTTAACAGTCGAAATCTCCATGGTATTATTATATTTTATTTTTACAAAGAATTTACTATGTTAAATAGAAATAATAATGTGATTATAGGCTGTTCCTTCCAGCTCCCGATAAATTGGCGTGATGTTTTACATTTTAAATAAATTGTATACATTTTTGTGAATATTCTGATACCACTATCTACTAGAAACTCGGTGGCTAGGGTGGATGTAGGCTTTTAAGATCCGACATAAATAGTGTATCTACGCTAAACTTTGTCACTCATACGTATTTGTTTTCATTGAACTAAATTACTAAAACCTCAATTTGCAGAGTGTTAATGAGTTTAAAAAAACAATTAAACCCCGCCTAAACCCAACAATAATAATTTATGTATGCTAAGAGCAATTCGATAAAAATATTGCACAGTTTTTCAGTCATACTTATTTGTTTTCGTTGAATTAAAAATACATATTACAGATGGTGTCAGTTAGTTTTCTAAAATTTATTAAGCCCTGTCTGTACCAAGCCATGATCGATAAAACATATTCTTTTATCTATAAAATATCTAAAGCTATGTATTGTTTAATGGCATACTTTTAGATATTTTATAGGTAAACGAATATTTTTCGTCTATGTTCTAATATGGCTAAGATTGAGCATGATTTCATTGAATTTTAAAAACTAACAAACATTATTTACACATCGTAGTATTAGTTCAATGAAAACTAATAGATTTGACTGACAAGTTTAGTGTGCACAAATTATGTCGGATCTTAACAGCCTACCTCTGCCCTTCGCCAGTGCTAGAAAACATGTCAAAGCATATTATCCTAGCATACATGATGTACCTACATGGTACATTGACACATTCCCAGCTTGTTTTTGAGTATTTTGTAGGCATGCTATATTATATTTATATTGAGCACAAATATATACACCTGATTCTGTTTCGCCGTTACGGTATGCATTTAGTCACTGATCGCATGTATTTAAAAGGGGGTGATTAAATCAGTGGATAGCAACCGCGCCTTATAAAATGTTTCGATTTGAAATTCTTGAATTAATATATTATTTTACCTTTTAATAAATTACCCTCATTAATTAATTTCATCGTGCCCAATAAATATGTTTAATATTATATAATTTTCTGTCAGAAATATGTTTATTTTCGACATTATATTAATGTCCGAGCAGAAGTGAATTACTAATCTCCTGTCTGTATGATATATTGATTCGAAGAAATCGTGTATTTTTTGAAGAAATGATTTAATAATACTGAATAAATAATTAGTGTGGTGAATGCTGATTGACGAATGATAAACTCGCGGCCGTGGGACACAATTTCTCCTACGGCCTGTTATGTATTACTCTTTAGTTCGTCATCGCGTCTGTTTTTCAGTTATGTTTGTCAGTGAGTCATTCACACACCGGTTAAACTATCTTACTCTGCCAGTTTGTGATGTGAATGTATGCGATCGTATTGTTTCAATATTTTGAATGCGGGGAGACTGTGGGTTGCCAATTCTTTTGGATGCCTTCGTCTATAGTTATTATCCCACTAATATATTATAGTTATATGAATTAGCGAATCTATAGAAATTGAGAACAAGCATTTTAAATTTTGAATTAACACGAAATAGGTACGTACTTACTGTTATGGAACGGCGATATAAACAAACACCTTTTATATTTAAACTGGCTTTATTAGAAGGTTAGTATTTATATGTTTTAGACAATAACTTGTTAACCGTCTGATTTTATAGAGTGATTGAATGCAATCGATGCATCCTTCTAAGGTTGAATAAAAACTGAATTGAAAAGCTATTTTGATTCTATATAAAACTAACTTAATTAATAGTATTACGTATGGCATTCTCGGACATTGATAAGAAAAGTGGATACAACACAAAATATACAATAATATCCGTTTCAAAGATGTTTGAAACAATGAGCGATAAAGATACATTGTATTTCAGTCGTTTAGATTGATAAGAATAATAGTGCGATAAAGCAAATCTTTATCAAACGCATTTGCAGACATTCATTATGCTGCATATTAATACTTATAAGTATAATACAAAGATAAGGTCTAAGTTGCAGAGTTATAACATTACGCTATAGAATATAGATAGAAAACTCCGTGTATTATTTACAGGCCACGATGGCCGAGCGGTTGCGCGTCTGGCCTATTGTGTTTGGACCCAGAGTATGGACCTAATAGGTTGAACAAGTGGCTAATATCCATTTCTCGTACGTGACAGCGAATTACTCAGCTTATATTATCTGAAAATAAAGTGATTGTTTTTACGACCCGTGTTTCTTCGTGGGCTTTATTAAGTATCAGTTTCGAAATGTATATTTGAATTTACGTAATGTTTCAATTATCATTGTTAATACTGTGTGGATTGGGTAATGAGGGAAAGGGCTTAGTTGGTACAATTCCAAGTTATAAGTGGGTGAAGAGGGTGGATAGGTTGCCTCCAAGTAAATGCTGTAATTTGGAGTCTCTCTTCTATAGCGCGACATTGCTATTGTAATAATAGTATTTCTCCATCGATATTATTGTCGACAAAGCGCACACAAGTTTATGCATATATTTTTGGGAACAGTGCAGAGGTAATATCTGATCTCGTTGTGATTTTCCTTCGACAAACCACGAATTCTGCCCACCGGCGAGATTAAAGATTAAATTTAATATTCGTAATCTATATAGAAATCCCCGTTAAATGAGATAATAAAACATTAGCGTCATATCGTGACGGACAGCGTGAGTGTTGCGATTTGGTCACTGCAAAACTATTGTTCAAAAATACATCTGTCATGAAGCTGCCAACAGTATGCGAGATAAAATTGATGATATTATTATATGAATGTCAGTTATGTGAATTTTTAGTCATACGTACTGTCTCGTATTTAAATGTTCTGTCGAAGGCACCTCTTATCTATCTTTCAGTAGATACCATGCGATCTTATTTTCCCGACTTCGAATTCAATTCAAATCCATATCTTTCCTTCGTGCAATCTCTTAATTTTTGTGCATCACTAGCCATGATCTAGCGCTACTATGGACATATGAAACTCGAGTTTCAAGCCAGTCTCTGAGGTTCTTAATCAAGACGTTCATCTTTTTCCTGGGCTTCGCTTTCCCGTGCATAGTGTAGAAATTGACACTTCTCTGGATGCCGCAGTGTGTACCGCAAGCATTTGAGTTGCATTGAGAGGTGCATGTCGGGCATAACGCGAAAAGACAAAAACTGAATCATTGGATAACGAAAAATAAATGGGCTGAACAGAGCTCGAACAGGGGACAAATCTAGTCATTCAATAATATGTACACAATACGTAGAAAATGGTAACGTAACACACATAATCAAGAGAGGTGAAATAAGATTGGAGAGGTATTCATCCAGCTGTTGAAATATTCAGGCTGATGATGGTTCAAGTAATATTGGTATCCATAAAAAACAAGTTAATTTAGCTAACCGTGTTTGATTAATAAATTATCTAATTTTGGATTACATGCTAGATCTGAAAAGTCACCGCACAAAACTGTTATTTATTTTATATAGTCCCGAAAATGAAGCAGAAGATGATTAAAGTAACAGCGACACTAGTCGCATTGCAGAAATTCGTTTGTAGTAAACTTTACACCGTTGTCGCCCAAATCAGTAAACCATAATTTTAATTTCACTTGATCAGTAAATTCTATTATTTAAATATGTATTTTATGTGTAGGTATATATAGATATATAAGATAATCACTGAAACGTGCGTCTATATTTTCACAATAGCAAAATCTTTGTTTTTTAAGTGTTGTGTCTGTGATAATATATTATAATATATTCTCTGATCCTCAAATCGTGACCGTTGCATTTCGATGAAAACATTCTTGTATTTTTATAACTTTGCGCTGTTTGTTTTCAATGCCATTGGTCCATAGACATCCCACTGCCGTTTTTTAATGTAGGTACTTTTATTATAATAATGTAATTACTTCTTAAATCAATCGAATTTGAAGTCATTTTATATCTATTCAACCATGACCTAGTTTGATTTTTTTATAACAATCCAAAAATATCACATCAGAATGACTAGTTTCATTTCTTCGGTGTCGCTAAACTAAACATTCCGATGGATCTATTATTTTCGTGTTTTTCTGCGAATAGCAGAATACAGCCGTAGTGAAACATTTCTTGCTTATTCTGATTAATGTTATGTCTCAGAAGCATTTTTATGGTTTTTTTCCATACGGAGTTTTCGAACGCAATCAATTTTTTGCGTGTTATTCCTATTGCCTACTTATTTCGCACATCAATTATTGTGATAAAATCTACCTTTTTTCGAACGGTACTTGATTAACAGGTGTTATAATATCCAATGTGGGTAATTTATTTAAACTCGCTATTTAGTTACAGTCAAAGTGAACGCGCCAGTTTTGATTCACTACGAGTAGACTTTACATATTCTTTTAATAAACCGTCACAAAGTAAATAGTATTATTATTATAGTATTAACCTAATGCAGAAAAATAACATTTAAACCTTAATGTTAAGGCATTAATCATTTGATTTCGACTATTCATTCTCGTTGTTTGCGGAAACTTTTGAAAGGTTGAACTTGTTTTTAATCACAAACAAATAAAACACCTCGGATATTATGTTTATAACCATTCGACATCTTCATTCTGATTACTCATGGTGGAGACCACCAATCACAAAAAATGTTTGGTGGGTACAGAGATTATTTTGATACTCCATTTTGATCGGTTTTCCTCTTTTTACGTTATTTCCGTATACCATAAACATAAACCTGCCGACGTTGTGATCTTTCCGCACTCTTTTGCCTTCTTGTTAACTAATTATGTTGCGCCCTCTCTCTCTCTCTCTCTCTCTCTCTCATATCTCTCTAAATGTTCAATCAATGTGTAATCATACATCATAGGAACATACATAAAATACTTAAACGCTACTACTTATGCAATTACTATAATTTCATTTGATGTGTTATATTAAAATAATTTATAGGGGTGTATTTTCAAAGTGAACTTATTCCACTACTTGACGAAAATTACGTTATTGAACGAGTTATTAACGCCATAATTTAAAAGATTGAATTTTGAACAAGTATTTTTTGTATAGAATAACCTAATAGCATTAAATCCAGTAGAAAAATCAACTTCAAAATCGGTGTTAGTTACAAAAGTAACTTATTTCAATACAAAAAACCTAATATGTAACATCAATACCGTAAACAGTTTTTTGGCCTTTGCCAATAAGTTCACTTTAAAAATACACGCCTCTAAATATTGTTGGTAATTTTATTTGCTAGATGTGTTCAATAAAAAAAATATTCTTAAATTTTATTTATTTATTGATTAAAAGTAAGTACCTATATAAATATAATACATTGTATAGGTAGGTACTTATGTTTTAATGTTTCACAATGTAATGTCTTTTATTATTTAACATTCGTCCTCGGATATAACCACCGGTTCTAAATCGAATGTTTCCTTTCGCTGTCAATATTAAATTACGTTGTTTCTCTTGTATTTGGTGGAAAATATCGAATTTGGTCTGCGCCTCATTTCGTTTCTGCTACGGCCAATCGAATTGGAGTTTAAATGCGGAAATAAAGTCTCGTCCGACATTGGTGGAGGGGGGGAGTGCCCGGTATCTCTTAGACTCCCCCACCCTTGCATCCCTTCGTATCGGATATGTGATTCTTGTCTATTACTTCATTCCATCGACTTCTTGTAAAGTAATTACGTGTTTATGGATCGGATTTTCGGTTTCTCAGGTGCAGTGTTTTTATACTCACGTATTCGACGGCTTTTTAGTCGCTGAAATTTATTTTAAATAGTAAAAAGCAATTATCTACCTAATAGCAATCTCAGGTAAATCTTACCTTATTACTTAACCTTCGATTTTCGCCGGCAGGATCCTCCCGTTGTTAAAATTATTAAGGTGATACATCAGTGAAACGGCAAATAATTTTCAACTATAGGCGCGACGAAATTTTGAAAAAGAGAGAACGTCGAGCTGGAAACACGTAACTTTGTTTCGTGATGGTGATGGGCGTATTAATTCTTAAATCGTGTAAAGATGACTAAAAACGTTACCCATTTACTTTAAAAAGAAAACATGTCAATGAATATATTACTATTGTTACTAATAGAACAATAAACAGAACATAAAATGGACGTATGTTGGATTTATATGACTAATTTCGTTTGGCATGCGTCATTTGCACCCGCGACCCGCAATCCGCGCATCGCCTAACCAAGATCTTTTTAGACCGTGCCTCAACTGAGGTACAACCTTTAGAGCATACATCAGCGAAACGGCAAATAATTCTCAACAATAGGTTGGACGAAATTTCACACTCGTTGCCAATCGGAGAGCGGCTTTGTGATGGCATTGGAGGCATATATTCAGGGAACTCAGTAATAATGGGAACTGAAATACATCCCGGGTAAGGCGATAGCAGGTAACCGACTCGAGTAAGGAAGAATCCGTGTTTAACTTACACACGTGTCAAGAATACGTTTTACGTCGAATACTGAAAACTGCTCTCGGTTTATGCATTTACGCTCATTTAATGTGGGTGTATTACACACACTATTGCACGTGCATAATGCGTGCTTCATTTTCGTAGGACACTCACACATTCAAAAGCCTGCATCAACATGCGGCGTATTGAATATAGCCTTTCGGTATTATATTTATTATCTGTTCTGTGCATATATTCTTATAGCACGTGAAGATAACAAAAAAACGTTACGCATGTACTTTAAAAAGAAAACATGTCAATGAATATATTAGTATTCTTACTAATATAACAATAAACATAACATTAAATGGACGCATGTTGAATTTTAATGACAAATTATGTTTTGTTCGGCATGCGTCGTTTACACAATCTGCGCGTCGCGTAATCACGATCTTTTTAGACCATGCCTCAGCTGAAGTATAGCCTTCAGATCTTTATCGCAACTTTGTATCAAAAGAAGACATCTAAATCTGACTAAACCTATGTCACTCTTGTATTGCACCCAGTGCTGCTAACCGTCATTCACAAAAATATGCCAGGTAGGGTATGAAAATAAGCCAGATGACAGAAAAAATGCTAGATTTTCTCAAAACTCAAAAAGTATCTGGAAACTAACATTTCAAAAAAATATTTCGTAATTATTAACTTAAATTCTTGACACGTGTTTAAATTTATCCCGTATTTTCCTTACTCGAGATCGGTTGCAAGCTTCTCCTTACCCGTCAGGTATTTCAGTTCCCTGATCGTTATTCTACCTTCGACTTATTTTATTGTAATTATTGAACCAGTGTTAATACCATAGAGGTATTAAATAAAGAGAGGGGCAAGGAATCGGCTTTCTCATACAACTGTATGAAGCAGGCCGACAATAGCCGAAAACTGTCAAGAAATAGCGACGCGATAAAAAAAAATTAGGGCATCACGGAGGATGTACTTTGGTCATTATAACGTACCCATAAAATATAATGTTAACGTGGAAATTTTGCCGCAACTTGATTACCAGCCCGTCTCACCATACTTTTTCACCATACCAGCCTGCTTCACCATACTTTCATATAACCTGCCGCCCCTAGGTTAATACTAAAAAAATCCTGTACCTATCCGTGTAGATTTATTTAAATTCTCATTTTCTCAACGATGTTTTGATTCGCCTAAATTTTCGACACCTACCGCTATTTCTCGGATTGTTATTAACCGCTTCGCTATTCGGAGAACTATTTTCATTTTGACACTGTCCATATTGCCCGAATAATTCCGCGATCGGCGGAATGGCGCGAACATAAACCGTGATAGGACGCGGACGTCCGCGGCGTATAATGCGGAGCCGTCATCGATATGTTATTTTAGAGATCGCGTAATAAAATGTCGGCTTCAACGCACCGACAATACCTGAGGACGAAGTATATTGGAGCGCGCGCTATTCCTAGGTGGCCCAGATATAGACGGATCTCTGGCACGCGCCCAAAGCGCTGGCTTTAACAGGTGAAACAGTGCGAACAAAGGTGGATTCCTGGCAATAAAATAGCACACACTTTAGTATTTTGATCAAATCATACGTTTCGTAATAATTGCGGAGCTGAGATTTAAAATGATCTAAGTGTTAACATAATTTGAAAACAAATGCAAATACACATATACACACTATAAAAAATCGGTGTGTGTACTTACGTACCCGCGTTATACTTCTTTGGCGTAACAAAACAAAAACAAAACTTGTGATATACTAGATTCTTTGACTAGCTCTTAATTATCTTGTTAAATTACGCACTCAAGAAAAAGGACCGCTTATTGGAACGCCGTTGGTTAATTTCTATACACTTTAACTTATATTACTGAATTATATAATGGTTTCTCGTTGTTTTTATTTTTAAAGTACAAACTGTCACTCTGACGTTTAATCGTTTGTTTACGTAAGGAATTGCAAATGGCTTCCAATAATAAATTTGCTGCCTTGGCAACGGAACAATTCTAAACTATAATATTATACCTACTGTATAATTGTCACGATTGCAGTATCATAATGTGGCGTAAAGGTAGTGCGTTCGGCTGATAACCGAACAATCGGTGGTTTGAATTCAATCGAGTGCGTTTTTTTTTTCGTGTGAAAAAATAAATTATGTGCCAAAAATTCACTCTGATCTGATTTCCCAAACGCGCCAAAAGAAGTATAACTTTAAAAATTATGTTATGATAAACATACGACACCCGACGGGACTTGGACCTGTATCTGCTGGATTCGCGCCTGTATACTTTTCTTTGCGGGAATCTTATTGAATCACGACAATTTGTAACATGAAATACTTACGAATTGCGTTAATCTTATTGAATCACGACAATTTGTAACATGAAATACTTACGAATTGCGTTATCCTAATGTTGGCTAACGGTTTTAGTTTAGGCTTATAGAATGTTGCATTCTGAAATCTTGCGTTTTAATCGTTGAATAAAAGAAATAGTTTATTAAAAAAAGTGTTAACAGCCAACCAAATTCAGTAAAGTTACTCTAATATTCAATTGTAAATTCTACATTACTATTTTCAATATTCTATTTTATGAGGATCTGTTCTCGAATGATCCATTTTTACTATTATAGGGAATAAACTGTGCTTGAATCCTTTTCCTGAAATGTAGGTACCCCACGTGTCAAGTAAATCATTCAAACTTACATGAGTTGCTATGAATACAATAGCAACATTTATACAAAGTTCATGTAGTTAATGGTCCAATGTTATGAATAAACTACTACATACTTAGGTAGGTATATGTTTGTAATAGAAAGCATTTAAGTTTTTTTAAATCATTTTTAACGGATAATTAGGTTGATATGTGATAATATGATGTGACAAGCTGCTCCTACCACATTTTTAACTTTAAAAAAATAAAATCAATTACATACCATGTTCGATCCTAAGCAGAGCATATCGACCTTCTCGGGGTAGAGCAAGCTCGATACAAGTATTAACAGATATTTCGGAGGAATTGTCGTTGGCGGTTGTGATGAAATACACACTGGAACCAACCAGAACAACGTAATTGCTTAGGTCTTATTTTTGTCTTAGAGTTCTGTCATTTTCCGCCGTCTGTCACTGCTGTAAATGGGGGTGGAGTAAGCTCAGACCAGTGTCTAAGATTCTTAAGCCAGCAATGGGCCGGCCCTTTAATTACATTGCGAGGCTTGACGTCAATACATTCATGCAATCCTACGTATTTTTCAACCGAAGTCAACTCAATTAAATGTCAAGTGAACTAAATTACATAGATAAGGTTGATGAGTTGATATTGCTTCGAGACGGTGTGTGCGAGAGCCCGCTTAGCGTTGTTTGGTGTTGACATCAATGATACAGTGTTTGAACCAGTGAGTGTTGCGGCGATAACAGCGGAAGCGATACGAAGCGCCTACACCGCAACATAAACACGTTATCGGCAGGAAAAGCTTTTGGGATAGATAACTACAAATCTACCACACAAATTAGGTACATCTCGCTACGAGTCGCAACATAATAAAATTCATATTATTATCGCAGTTCCACCACAGGCGACACGAATCGACACCGAACCAATATAATTTTGAAGGCTATTGGTAAGTGGCAAGTGTATTTTGAATATTTTTCCCCCATATAATTAGTTTAATAATATTTCATCACACGGTTTTTACAAATTATTCTACATTGTCATAGAATTTTGCCTGAATTTTTGACTTTTGAATTTGCCTTTATCTGATGAACAATAATATAACACATAAGTGTTCTACCTAATTGAATATTCACGTATTCATTGCCCGGCACCTCCAAGAATTCATGTCGATCGCCAATCCAATATTCTTGCGTCATTGCATGTTATGCCAGCATTTCGTAGCTCCGCCGTATATGTAGATCGTATTTAGATCGGTCGGATTAAAGTATTATTTTTGCGATCGTGCAACAAAGACGCAAACTTATCCTCATGTAAATTTACGTGCGGAAAAGAGAGGCAACTTATGCGTTACAGACAGACGGATAAACCCAGTCAAATATTTAATGTAGTTTTTAAACTGTGTCAGATTCCTGCATTAAATTAACCGATCTGCCCAAATGCAAATCATGCGTTAAATATTGGCAGAATTGAGAAACGCTAGTGGAAGTTGTTATGATAACCTAATACTTATATCTTACACAGAATTCAATCAAATATGGTGCATTTTGATCATTCGTACGTGAGATAAAATTAACCCTAATTTCGGTTTTTGCTTGAATTCTGTACTTATACGATATAATTATTACTTGATTATTTTGACATCTACCACGTCCGCTTCTCAATTCTTCCACTATTTAAGGTAACCGGAAGTTAAGATGACTTCGGGTTGATTAATTGTCACGTAAACATCCCCAGGCTTGGAAACATTATGATGTACAAGAAATTATAGCGCATGCATTCCATTTTACTGTTTCGAATATCCACTGTGTCCTCTCGTCCCTGAATAATACTGACTGACGACCCGCGCACCGGCGAAATTTCCAGTGGGTTGGTTGGGGTCATCCCCTGCGCCGCGTCACGGGAAGAGAAGGCTTTGCCTCGGCTTTTCCGAATGCCGGGATCAGCCGGCTTGCTTTCAATTAGCCAGCGGAGACGGAGGTCGTCGCACCTCGACGCCCATTCGTCACTGGGGCTTT
This sequence comes from Rhyacophila brunnea, assembly GCF_057557595.1. Classification (NCBI taxonomy): domain Eukaryota; kingdom Metazoa; phylum Arthropoda; class Insecta; order Trichoptera; family Rhyacophilidae; genus Rhyacophila; species Rhyacophila brunnea. The sequence continues at coordinate 6,175,335 of NW_028232904.1, read as the reverse complement.
CAACCCCCCTCCGTAAATTCACAAACTGAATAACTTTTATTACCTAGTATTAAATTTACAAATATTTACACATATTTAATAGTTACATTCGAGTTACTAAAACTCTGTCTCATTTCTAGAGCGAACACAACATCGATCGTGTTAATCGGTGGAATTAGCCAGTAGCACTCCTAAATATCTTTTCTATGATGAATTTAAAGAATACTGAGCATCTTCAAAATTAACCGAGGAGCCCCTAAATTCCAAGATGGTGGCCAAAAGTTGTATTGAGTGTTGACATTGCATTATCTTTAAAGACCACAACATCGATCGTGTCAATCGGTGGAATTAGCCTTATAGCCTAATAATCGGCAGCGCACTCCTGTAAATTTCTGCGCTGGTTACTACGATGCGGTTCATACTGTCAATTTTTTTCTATAACACTAATTAATAATGTTTTTTTTCATATACCTATTAAAAGTCACTTTGCTGTGTATTTATTATATTGTTCATTACCATGACCCCGAATATCTATTGAACCACCTAACCAACTAGCCCCGCCGCGCACCACATTCGGTCATATATCACGAGACCCGACTTTTAGATGCGAAGCATCAGCAGTTACCCAAGACTGAGGTCGCCACGCACTGAAGTGTGGTTAAACTGAATTTTAATTGACTTCTTTTATACAATTTGCCCCATAGGAGAGAGCAGCACGGAGAATTAAAAATAAGTAATTACATACTTACATAAATAATACAGGTATTTTCGCTTTATGCGCACATTAAGTTTTCCTGCGTACATGCATCCATTATACCCCGTTTACAGGTGCATGGATTTACTGCTGACAGTAAGTACATATTATCGCGGCCATATCAAGAAAATGCTCGTGTAGAGTCTGTCTTCTATAAGATGCGTGCCGGTTTACCCCCCGCTTCAGCATCCACCTCGTTCCCTCCCTTGAACGCGATGGCACAGTGCTATCCGTGTGACGTGTACGCCAGTTTATAGAATACAGACTCTAAATACCTACATATTATCGTGCAAGTTGCAAGATTGCATCCATGGATCAAAAAAATCAGAAGCTTCTGAATTTTCACGCCATAGTTCGGAATTGTGCGATATTTGCGTCTGCGCAGTAGAACGATAGCGGCGAACCTGCCGAATAGAAAACGAACTACACCGCGCGGAGCATTTTTTACGTCGCAACCTGTCAAATAGCACCATACAATAGACATCATCGCCTCTCGCTTATGCTTGAAGATCTTGAAGAATGAGATTGGAGGGACAGTCAACACTTTTACGTGTAAACAATTATTATCGCGATAGTTTAAAATACACACTATTGGTGCACGTATATACATGCACGTGTACCTACATTCTTCTTGTTATTACATGGGTCATAGAATTTCAATTTTCAATTATCCGCTTTTATGATGCCGAAGTTATAAAATCTCAATGTGTCGCCGCTTCTAATTTTCAAATCGTAAAACGTTGTACACGTTCCAAGTTTCATCAGGTTACCTCATAAGCGTAAACATATAATATAAACATTTAATTTAGGCAATCGAAGAAGTTATTGGTCATGTAAGGTATTAGTATTATAACGAAATAAACTGTCCGTAAATTATCTCGCATGTTGCACAATATCGCTTTGACCGCTAAATTTTGTCATCCTCGAGACGAAACTGCATCATTACGACGTGCCACCAAATTATTGCCTGCCTGTAGGTATAATTTGTAAATAAATACCTGTAATATGTTATTGGAACATGTTTTTTTTTATGCCGACACACGTTTGTTAAGTCATTTTATTGCTCATCGTTCATATTAACATGTAGGGACAGGAATTACCTGTTTTTTAGAATGCTGCATAAATTATATCTTATGATTTTATCCTCTTCCTGATCTTTGAATATATTTTTATTTATGTAGATTGTTTTCATTTTTTTTGGTTTATTTATTCCCTCGTTTATTCAATGAATATATTCATTTCATGCTTTGTTAAGGCTATACCTCAGCTGAGGCATGGTCTAAAAAGATCGTGACTAGGCGATGCGCGGATTATGCAAATCACGCGAGCCGAACGAAATATAATTTGTCATAAAAATCCAACATTTGTCCATTTAATGTTATGTTTATTGTTATATTACTAATAATAATAGTATATTCATTGACATGTTTTTTTTCAAGTACCTACATCTTTACACGATTTGAAAATGTATGCCTCCGACGCCATCACAAAACAAATTGACCTGCTCACAAGTCGACTATTGCTCTCCGAATGGCAACGCGGCCGAAATTACGTCCCACATAGTGTTGAATTTTTTTTGCCGTTTCACTTATGTACGCTCTTAAGATTATCTAATCATTTTATTTCCAACTTTGGACTCTTTCTGTGTGAACACTCGTTGTAGGTTTATAAACACTATTTCTGTAGATAGAATCACCTCCGCCGCTCTTAGTCCAATGCTGGATGAAGATATCCTTACCGTCTCCACTCTTCTCGGTTCTTCGTCTTTCGATGCCGTGTACTTTCGCCAAATTTAAATATCTTTTATATCCATGCGGCTGTTGGTCTATTTTTATGAAGTATTGTGACCTGTTGTAGCGATGTGGCCTGCCCACCTCGACTTTAAGTTCTTTACACATTTTTTTTCGCTCCTTTGCCCATTTATTTTTCATGTACATACCTATAGATATGATATAGAGCATTAAAGAGCGCATCAACTGTATTATTACTTAATTTCCTACATGTCCAATACAATATTATTCTCATCTATATATCGCCCTCTGCTAAATGCAGTCTTTAATCCCCTTCCACTCAATTCTTATGATTCTGTGTCGTCTTTTCTAATCCTGGATGAATCCAAAATGATTTTTATCTTTCGTTTTAATGCCTTTTGATAATGATATGTGGTGGATATTCTCACTGCATCATTTGTTCAAATGTCTACGATACAGAAATGAACAAAGTGTATGTAGGTACTTTATTACTAGTTCTGTAAAAATTATATAAAGCACGTCATTGTAATTTATTTTTAGTTTGTCTTTATCTTTTGACATCTTCTATCGGAGATCGTTCACCACTAAGGCGATCTTCATTTTATTGTCTGTTCATCTACACTCACCAATCACAATGAATCTTAAGCCACGAAATGCGACGTCTTCCTCTTCCACGTTTACCGTTTCATTGGATGAATACCATAACATGGCTGTGGTGCTGTAGTTTTCTAGTTTTAAAGCTACAGAGTTGTTAGCTGTAATGTGGCATTCGTTTGAAAAGGCCAACTTTGGTCACCCTTCACCTGTCAGTTCCAAGTTTCATGATTTAAAAAAATGTTCACATTTATATGTAGATAACTATCTTTAATTTAATAATTTAGTTATGTATTGTAATCAGCTTACTATAATCTTTTCAGGAGATTCGTCGCTGAATATAAATTTAATAAAATCATTTTACTTCAATTTAATATTTTGTAACAGATGTTTCCAATTAGCATTTCTTTCTTAATACGATTGTTTCGTCTAGTTTGATAAATGCTTTTAAGTTCCTTGTTAGACTTTGAAATATAAAATGATCGTAAATATTCAATGAAATAATCTTCGCATAATACGATTTTCACTGATTTGTTTGGCTGGCAAGGAGTCATAAAATCGACCCTCTGTTTTTTATTCGGCCTATCAATTATTTTGAGTGAGACTGATTTAAATGAGTTTTGTAATCGACGAATTGTATTTATTTTTTTATATTTATGATATTAATTTAATTTTTCCGTTGAAATTCGTTGACGTGAAATGAAATTTACGACTGTACCGGGTTATCAAACGTAGTATTAAAATATTTTTGCTGAATGCGAAATAATATTATAATGAAAATCATAGTTAATCGTTGTTTTGGCTTTGTGCCATTTTTCAGTATAGGTATTTGATGTCATATGAGAACCGATGGCTCTCTCAAAATGTCAATATTAGTACCGGATACTAATCTTTGTAATTATTTTGGATTGATCTATTTAAGTGCGGTAAACAATACGCTTTTTCGACTATTCTCTTAGATAAACGCGTTTCAATATTTTGTTGATTTATATTACAATATGTTAAGCGCGAAATATATTGAGGTTCATGTCGCGTACTATCACGTGACGTCATAGTATGCTGTCGCTACGGGAAAAAAGTGTGTAATATCGGTTTTCATTGTGTTTAAAATGTTATCAGACTGATGCTCCCATCTCGTAGCACATTTTGAACCTTTATACTTAAACGAACATTGTCAGTTTAAAAAAATCGGCCGAAATCACCAGAACAACAATGAGGTCACCTCAAGTTGTACTGCACTGCGTCCACATCTGCATGGCGTTTTGTACGTTTTTTTTAATATTTTCAACATGCCTACACATTTTCGAATCATGTCAAAATCGCGTGTTTTTTTTGCGGTTGGCACTATGTATTTTCTATAAGAATGTTGTATATTATCTATATTCAGCGGCTTGGGTTATGTTCAAAATATTATTAAATTTACAGAGACTCGTTACTAGGTTACTCCAACATTGAATTTACAGAGATCGTGTTCGTTCAAATGTTCTCCAAAATAACGAAACCATGGACTAAATTTGTCACCGTGACAGCGTTATGGTACGCGACATGCTTCTCAATAATATAATCACAACTTAAGCCACAAACGGCGCATATAGTGGTGAAGGAATCACTGTCATATCAGAACACGCTAATTTTATATACCTACGCATGTCTTCAATCCAGCTCCCTAATTGCAATATGAATTCTAAGTTTTTAAATGCAGTACACTTAGTAAACGTAAACGCAATTGTTCACTCGATTGTCTCAAATATGTCTTATTTTAATCTCCTGTCGTATGGTATGTGGATGCACTCTGGTGTAATATTGCAAGACATGAATGATGTCATGTCGTTGAAACATGTCGCAGTGGCGTCCCGCTTCGCCTTCCGTCTGTCGGAGGATTTGTCGGCCTTAATTAGGTGTGATCTCTGGCTTAAGGCCCACTGTACTATATAGTGCGCTCTGCGTCTAAGGCTGATTGCATAGTCGGGCGACGCGTTTCAATAAACGACGATCTTGATCAGATCGTCATGGTCATGTTTTGATAATATGTGATATTAAACTTGCATTACTGGAACGACGAATTTATGACACGCGGACCGAGCTCAAACGTTGTACACAAAAGTTTAGTAGGTTTTTTCATCTAATGTACTTATCTCTAATTTACAGAATTTAAAAAATTACTCTCTGGAAATACTGGCTTGTTTTTTGGCGGGATTTTAAATTTAAAAAAAAAATCGTTTTATGTGCCCTTAGCAATATGACGTATCTATGTGAATACAGAAATAATAATAATAATAATGCAGAATGAGTAGGTATTATCATTCATTATCCGATCCAATTATTTCGCTGTAACTGTAATTGTAATTTTGAGTAAATATATGACTGCGAACAACTATTTTCGTCGATGAATTATTTCAAATCGATAATAAAACCATTTTATTGAACCATAATTTGTTGGATTCTCGTATAACCTGTATAAATAATAAATGTCAAGTTTACCTGCGAACATTTTTCGTTTGAGTTTGGAGATGGATGGATACTTAGTAATGCGAGAAATGGATGGTTCGTAAAATTTATATTCTGAGATGTGGGAGGGGTTAAGGAGTAGAGAGCAATAATTATAATTGCAAATGATTTTTTTTATCAATTCTAAACTATTATTTTAAGTGCTGAATACCATGTAATACATAATACACACGTAGATATTATAAAGTCCATACATTATAGTTGACAACGACATTTGTTTTCCTCCGCATAACTTTCTGTTTAACCAATCTAAGAAATTGAATTTTCCTGACCCTAGTGTCATTTTCCACACGGTATAATGCCCCGCGCCTTTTTCAAAATATTTATTTGTATGAGAATTATACCGGGCAAAGTAGCCCATAGCCGCGATGACTTGTCGCATTTTTCGCCATTTCCCTCGACTGTGGCTTCAGCCTGAGCGAGCAAGGAAGTAAGGCTGCCGAATATCGACCGGTCCCTATCTTCAGAGCAGACTTACGACCCTACTATCTGCTTTTAGATTCCAACGAATCTAGGATTATCGCTAAACCCATTCGAATGAAGATGGAAACGCAGTATATTATTGTCGCGTGTAAACAAAATTTATTTCCCAACAACGGAAGTGGATGACATTTCAGTTTGATTCGTGGAAAATTCTGCAAATCATAAAGTCACTTGCCTTGTTTTATCTTGTTAATATCATAAATCGAAAACCGGAAAAATATGACACTAAAAACATTAAAAAGATAAACTTCCAATTAAAAAAAAGTGAATTCGTCCCCATCTTATTATTATATATTTAATGGTTCTTTTATTCGACGAATAATTCACAAGATTCAAGAATGTTTCATTATTTATACTGAATATACATAACTTTAAAACACCTTAGAGCAGGTAGGTTTAGTTTATCATTAAAATTTAGTTTTTTAAGTTTTCTCTTACGCATAGAACATATTTTTAAATAATTTACTGTTTTAATATGTACTTCTAAAAGTTAAAAACGCGTAACACTTTAAATATTTTTTAATTGTATCGAATCTAATTTCTGTATGATCGATCACACAATATTGAACCTCGATCCAATGACGTTTACAACTAGGCATTTTATTTAAATATTATATTTTATCATTTCCTCTTTTCCATTGGAGCTTTAACTTCTGCATAAATGTATCTACTCACCTGGGCGTAGTATGGGGAGTTTAAAGTAATTATGAATACAAATTCTTACATTCAATTATTGGCACAATGTTTTGTGTATAGAGAGGCTCTTATGATTGCATCAGTATACGACTAATTTAGCATAACACCATCAGCAATTCATGTCTATATATTTTAAAAACACTATTATAAAACCTGTGTTATCTTCTGCTTTTACAAAAAAAATGTATCCGGTTATTTTACGTATCGTAACGCGACACTGGGATATATGTATGATTGAGCAATATTTCCAGTATTCTGTTTAATAATATGTAACACCATGTCTTGAATGCGACTTCTCACGATCTACATAGATGGATATATTTGCATGTTATAGATGCAAACGTATGGCGTTATTGAATAAATTCCTTTGTCACGGAATTGCACCATTGCATTGTCGGGTGATGGGAATCCGTATAGCGAAGGAGGCGGCAAGGACAACCGGGTACATAATATACTTACATGTGCTGCCATACATTATGTATCAGGCACAGATAACATAATAATAATTGACTAGAGAGGGATCTTGTGTAAATTTATAATATGTAGGTACGTAGCAGAACTCAGCAAGTAGTACCGTTCACGTCACAATGCTTGCATGTGAATTAAAAGGTAAATTACCATTTTACATCCGATCCCTGTGATAACTTTGCTTGTGTACCTGTATATTTACATTGTATGGTGTAGATTTGTGTTGTTCTTGGTAATGTGCCTGGGACAAGAAAACAGATGCCGAAACCGGCGAGCCGTTACCAAGTGCGCAAGGGTTGCGGGGACTGGAAAAGCTGGAGAAGACTGATCCAGAAAGTCACCGTACCAAAAATCCTAAGTGATCACAAACCTCAGCCATGTGGGTTACGATGAGAAAAAAGAAGTTTTACCACCGTTTCCTCTTCATGGAAACACCACATTCGCCTCATCTGTTTATGACGATGATATTTCTTCATTTTTATTATTCAACCTATTGTAAGATTGGAATAGCTTGTGTTCTTCCATATTTTATTGGGTAGAATTCTATACTACAAAAACAGCAGAATGATGTTTTTGAGGTGTGATGATAATCCGTACCGACAAAGCCATCCTTGATGAGCTTAAAGACAAAATAGTCTTGATATCCGATCTGAGTGAAACTACTTCTTCAGCTCTTTAGATATGTGACTCCTAGGAGGGGTGAGATTTTGATGAGACTGTTTGGTAGTAGGTATAAATATTATAAGAAGAACCATATCCACACGTTAGGGTTAGACCGATCAATTGAAGAATGCGACACAATCCTCATTAATGCCGTCAATCCGCACAGATACTAATCCAGGAATAATTTAAGGAGAATCTAATTCGAAAATGGAAGTCTACGATCATCAATAATGAGCCAGCAACTGAGAAGAAGATATTAATTGAGTTAGCATTTATTTACTTGGTAGAATTCCATTTTGTTTTAGTCTTGGTAATGGTGTTACAAACGAAATAGCTTTCGACAAACCTTTTAAAAACCTGTAGAATTTAATATTAATTATATTTTCATTTCTTGAGAAGAAGATAGTAATCATATCTATCTCTCGAAAGATTTCGCTTTTGGTTAAAATGTTTTGGAGTTTAGTACCAATTTGGTTTATACCGTTTACATTTTGCATTTTGAGTTTAACAACGCATGCAGCGTTCACTGCGCTGAGGACGACTAATTTGATTGCGAACCGCTCGCGAACGATATTGATTACAACAAAACAAACACAGCATGAACCATGTCGCGGATTTCTGTTTCTTTACAAATTTACACACCACTCAGTCCAATTATCCGAACTATTATATTTATTACTATAATAGAAGCGGACAATTTCGAAAACGGTTAGATGTATGCTGAATAATATTTCTTCATTGTCTAGATGAGAAACTAGGGTGCAATTTCAAAGTGAGCCATAGCTAATTGACCGCGCGAATCTTTGGCGGATTGTAGATTAGGTCGACGCGAAGTATGTATTTTAACAAGCGCATTCGTTCGAATCATTAATCACTATGCCCGAGTGTATAGTATGGGTATGGGTGCATATCATCGATATTGTTCATTATTTTAGTGATGATTAATATTTTTGAACTTTTGACGAAGGAGCGAGTGGTCTTGGCATTTTGTTCGAGAATTTAATGTTGGTATTTTGTAATAATATAATATTAATATAATAATTATTCTAAAGATAATTTTAGAAGGTGGTGTGGTCAACTCTAAAAATTTACTGACAACTGGGAATGTTTTACGTTATGTATGCGATTTTCAGAACTCGTCAAATCGTTTAGAAACCCTGCTAATTATGAGACTAATTGTGGAGAAATTCAGGTGGTCAAATTCATTCAAAACAGTGTCAAATCCGTTTCAACCAATCACGTCATCGCAAAGACAAACGCCAACTTGCTTAATGCCATAAATTATGCAAGTAAGTAATCAAAGAAACACATGAGTAGGTACATTATTTAATTGAATATTTTGTGACATACAATATTCTACCTCCAGTAGTCACACCCATCTTCACTTCCATCGGATTTCTTCCAGCATTGTGGAAACATTTTGCTATGTAACGAGAAGCATCCTCCGCCAACAGCATATCTCGAACGCGTCGGATCTATATATTATTTTAATTATAGCGCTAATTCGAAGCATCGACATACCTATAGCCGAAAGCAACAGTGGGTTAAGTCAGAAATAAGTACTAGTTTCTAGATAATTGAACTTTAATGTTTGTTTCATACATATCAAATCGTTGTTTTTTATTCGTTTATGAATAGATGATAATATTGGTAAGATTGTTTGTATAATATTTATTAACAGTGGGATTTTTCAGTTATTCCACTGTTGCTTTAAAGTTACAGGACATTTTTTATCAATGTAACATTGGTATTTTACATTACAACATTTTTCTTAGCTCGTATTCTTATTTGTCCGGTAAAAATCATGCAATCGATCTTTAACTAACTTCCCGACTAGCTAGACATTTGAAACTTTTAGAATATATCAGAACACGATGCCAATGCATTTTTTTTAATACTTTTAGCCACCTTTAAGTCTAATTGAATTCATTTTCAGTTAATTCTGTTTTGTATGAATAGTTATTTCGACACCATTATTAGTTGCTAGGGGTCTGGGGTCCTAGCAACTAAATTATTAATATATACGTGCGTTACTATGGAAATCAATATGACATGTCAAAATGACATTTCAGTATTATTTCTATAAAGTACATTTTTTTCGATCATTTAAGCTAGTCAAGTTTATATTATGATAAAAACGTTGTATATAAAAGTTCTTTTTATATTATAACTATTTCTTTTAAATGGGGTATTTTTTTAAATCCCAATGATTCATTATGTAGGCAAAACTTTCAGCAAACGATTAGCATTATAATTATCTCAAAATCCTTTTGCACTGTATCTCACTGTTTGCTTTCAAGTAGCTATACAAAAAACCTGACATAACCTACATGCTATCTAATGTGTAGGTATAATGAGCAAACGATTATCTAGATTCTAGAATCTAGAACAATGTTGTTTATGATTATTATATTTCCTAGTTACTCAATTTGAAATATATGTAATTACTAATTATATACCTTGATCCCTGATTACATTTGCACCTGTAATATTTATGTACGTCTAATTTAGAGTAATTTCGCTGCAGTCAAAGGCCATGTAATATTATAATTATTTCTGAAAAAAATGAGCTCCGTCGGTTACTGTAATCATTGTGGTCGACATAACTAGCTTTTGAAGTAACTGTGTCAGATTATTATATGTTTAATTGGTGTGATGCCATCCATAGTTTATTCTAAAGCAGTAGGTATCAGAACTTGCATAATATATTGATTTAACTGAATAATTTACTAATACCTTTCTTTTCTTTTTTACAGGTAAGTCGACCTACTGTTTCTACTGTGTGTACCTGTATATTATACAAAGTCCCACTCCGTTATAAGTATGAAATAATTACTTAAAGGTATGTATATTTTAATCATATTCTTCAATGTGGAAAATGCGTGCGATAAAGGAAATTTATACTGTTCAAGTTTATATACTAATAAGTTTAAACTTGAAGGCATATATTATTATATACTTTGGGGCATTTGACCGGGCTTTTTACTTTTTTTATTTAATCCATACGACATAAGTAGGTACATAGGTATGCACGTGATTGAAATGATCCCGAGAAGCATAATATGACGAATAGATGGGACAACGAACAAGTTTTATTGGTACTGTTCGGTTAAAGCGGATACAGCGGAAAACGCATTTTGAAAATAGCCGATAAACTGGATTATTTGTTAGGTTAACATAACCAAAACAAACCTAACCTAAACTAGCCCAAACTAACAAATAATCCAGTTTATCGGCTATTTTCAAAATGCGTTTTCCGCTGTATCCGCTTTAACCGAACAGTACCGTTTTATTCAATTGAATTTCATTTTATTTTCAGTAACTGTTGATTGATGAATTCGTGAATTCAAGAATGAAAACCTAACCTAACCTTACAAATAATCCAGTATATCGACTATTTTCATTTTTTTTTGCTGCTGGCTTCCTGTAAAGTGTAAACCGACAAGAATCGTGTTTTATTTAGACAATATGAATTTTATGTCAGTACTATACGACCCATTCATTCATTCCGACCATGTCCGATCCTAATAGGATCATATGGGCCTCCACAGAGTAGAGGTTTGTATTAGATTTTTTTACGAGAAATGGATGTAAGCCACTTGCTCAACCTATTAGGTCCATACCCTGACTCACACACAAATTGAAAAACAATATGTGTACTTGCCAGACCCAGGATTCGTACATGGGACCCACGGCGTTATAGTCCAACGCTTAAGCCGCGCAGCCACCGTGGATAATAATGTGGTAATAACGTGGGCCATAATATTTCCTATACAACATTTCACAGTGTAGTGTGATACGACAAACTGCATACGTACAAGTTTCCGGACACGCAATTCTTGTCCCTCTTAGGATTTTATATCTAAAAAATTCCATTTTCATCTACCTGCCTAGGTATAGATCTCGCAACCAAAGTTGAGATGACGACAATACTCACACAGACGCATTGTTTACAAACAGGCTGTTTCCAATGAAATCAAATTAATTTTTACACGACCTCTTACAAACAAAAGATCCATCGAACTAATCAATAAAGGAACAGCCTGTAAAGGCGTCTGGAATATTCTAAACATTAACGTCTACGCATGTTGTCCTCTTTTCGTTATACGCGCAATAAGTAGGCGTAAGCAAGACAAACGGCTGTTTCTCGTAGACGTTGTGCAATGTCCGTTGCCTCAGAATAATACACACAGCTTTCCTATCTGTGGATGGCATCAGCTTTCATTGCGCGACCTGTACCTGTTATTGTCTTATGTTGATCGTTCCTCCGAACCCATTTTACTCTGAACTGTGACATTTTTCTATTTGAAATATCGAATATCGTGAATAGTTAGCGGCGACCTTAGATTAAAGAAAATGAAAGCCAATGAAAAGTGATTTCCTCAAAATCTGTTAATTGCAATTCTTTCAATAATTGTTACGTTTCTTCTTTCTGTTCGAAATGCCTATTTTATTTTGTATTGTATGCTGCGATAAAGCTTTATTGTTTGTTTTATTTTAACGTAGAAAATATTTATTTTCTAATTTGTTTCTCGTGCTTGGATCTCTTCAGAGTCGCAATTTATCATGCGGGCGCTGGCACTTTTCTCCCCGCCGAAGGCTCAGGACTAAAGCCCACTTCTTGCATTGCCATCGTCTCGTCCGACACAATAAAATACTAACATAAAAATATTATTGTGTTTAGCGAAAAGCCACAATATTATTCATGTGTGGGTGCCATTCATATAACTCGTATTATGAATCAGGGTTTAATAAAGTTTAACACAGCTTACCAGTTTAATCTTCGATTCTCCCGGTTATTTAACTATTCACCATCGGTAATTCAGTATTATTTTTCTTATCGTGCCATCTCCTAATGGAAGTCGCCTACCACCAAGGGCGATCTCTGCTCTACTATCTGCTACCCGGAACAGTTTATTGGACTAGTATAAATAAGAAACGACGAAATGAAGCGTGGTTTTTTGATACGTGCATGTATCTTTTCTTGTATGACAAGTTAAGGAATGCTGTACCTTTGTCGTCTCTTAAGGCTATACCTCAGTTGAGGCATGGTCTAAAAATATCGTGGCTAGGCGATGCGCGGATTGCGGGTCGCGGGTGCAAATGACACATGCCGACCAAAATATAACTTGTCATATAAATCCAACATGCGTCCATTTAATGTTCTATTAGTATCTAACAATAATAATATATTCATTGACATGCTTTCTTTTTAAAGTAAATTGGTAACGTTTTTAGTCATCTTTACACGATTTAAGAATTAATACCCCCGTCGCCATCACGAAACAAATTGACGTATTCCCAGCTCGACGTTCTCTCTCCGAATGCCAGCGAGTCCAAAATTTCGTCGCGTCTATAGTTGAAAATTATTTGCAGTTTCCTCGTTTTGACACTACGTGGATCTTCTAAACAAATTTCCATTTAATTGGGAACATTAACAGTCACTTAGTCAATCCAAGGAATTTTTAGGATGTGCTTATAGTCTATATATCTATACGATTGATCGATAGTAATATGTGCATCCAAATTGATGGTCTTCTGCAACTCCCTAAAATCATACCCGTTAAATCGATTGATATCACACTGCACTTATTACGGGTTTTATGATCAACGTGTATACCTACAAATAAAGTACCTACACCCATAGTATTAAAACCGTTCATTGCGCCTTTTCGAAGTTAATTATTATGCTAGATTTATTTTTTTTAATTTAAAATTTAGAATCAATCCTCCGGTTATCCGGTTTCTTATATGTAATTTGTTGATTACCGTTTAACCGATAAGTAATGGCCGATTTGTTAATTTGTCATTCAGATTAAAAAAACGGCCCTGTGGCCTGTCAACCGGTTGTAGAACTGTTTTAATTTATTGTTTTCACTGCCATTCAGTTACAATTTATTACGTCTTTTACTTTTAAGCAATATTGTTCCTTTTCTCTTAATTTTAATAATAAATGTCACAAGGTTTCTTTCTATGCATGTCCAAATTTCCATTGACTGTAAACTAAAGGGTTTTGAAACCTTACTATTATTATGCAAGAATATTAAACATCATGGTTTTCGGTTGTCGCTTTGTTTTGTTTACCTTCATTGGTTTGTGGTTTTCAAATTCTTATCTGCACATTATAGGTATAATGTGAACTACGTTCACACTGATTGCAGAGTAAAATATGTTTCAGTGTACTTATTGCAATATTTTCTTCATTATTCGTACCTACCTCTCAGATTAATAATTAATAATTAATTATTGTTGCGAATGGCGTATACTTGACGTGTCCATACGTCCCGTTTTTAGGTAGCCTATCCCGTTGTTCCTAAGCACAGCTTCGGGACGCCGAAATGTCCCGTTTTCAGTAAGAATGCAAAGCATGCTACTTACTTAATATTTTTTTTCTTTTATTTTTTTAACTGTCAATTCATGGTGGAATTTCATTGTATTGTTGTTTTAATTTAATGAAACGCAATTTTTTTGTAGTACTTATTCCACTTTTAATCAATAAATTAGGACCGGTTTCGTCCGCCTCAGTTGAAAATGTCAATGAAAATGAAACCGGTCCTAATTTATTGATTAAAAGTGGAATAAGTACCTACTACAAAAAATGCGTTTTATTAAATTAAAACAACTATTGGTAATTTTTTTAAAAAAGCGCGAAATATCAAAAAATCGATAGAAAAAATACAGTTGCAAGTCATTCAGTAAAGTAAATTTTAAGAAGTCAAAACCAAATATAGGTACTTTGCTCTTCAGAATAATTTAAGACCACACAAATTATATATTTTCATGTGCATTTATGTTCTTTTCATTAATAAATAAAAATTATGAAGAAATGTGCGTTTTCTTGAATACACGCATACTATTATCTAAAAATTGGTAGATGCCTGCTTTCATGTAAAAAAATAATGGTCATGGTATGGATACGGTTCGGAGAAGGAAATTGTTACAAAATGGAAGTTGGTTAATAATTATGTGTTATTTGTTCGAACGCATAATTTAAAGACCACCTAGGTAGGTATGTACGTATTTGAACAATCGAACGCAAGTGTTGGGTTGCAGATTGGGATAATTTTTATTTTCGTTTTATTTCAACGCCAGGCAAAATATAATTTATGTATTGTTATGTCTACGCAACTCCCTTTAGAACAGTGTTTCACAACCATGATAAATTTTGTGCAAAGCCCCGCTTCAATGCTACAAATCATAATTTTATTGAATTTATTCAAATAAAAAATGCACATAGGCAATACTGTTTCTAATTTAACTTTTGTATGTAAATATGTATATTATGTTACATGTACAACTCGGAAGAAAATTAGTGCGATCCTTGTGCTTCGCGTGGTACTAATTTGGTAAATTTTTATCTTAAATCTCCACGTTTTGTGATATCAAAACGATTTCTTTTTTTCAATAAAAAATCATTTACAGCGCTTTAGCCGCATTCAACTAAATATGATGATGGGAATGGCAACAGTAATTTTCTTATCTCTTATCTCTTATCGGTTGAGTTATCCAAGGTGGGAAAGCAATTTCTTTTAAATCTGTTTCAGTCATTAGCCATTTTTAATAATTTGCGCAATGCCCCCCAAAGCATTCAAATTGCCCCCCGGTGAGGCGTACGCCTACGTTTGGCATCACTGCTTTAGAAATGATGTAATCAGTGTTATTGGATACTAGCACTCTGGAACAATACATATTAGCGACATTGTTTTATTTTATTTTATATTCTTTAACATACAGGATGACGTTTAAGGCTAAATATGGGCAACTGTTTATTCCCGATTTTTTTTAATGTTTTTATTCTCTCTTCGACTTCCTTTCATTATTTCATTTCAGTGTTGGTTTAGCAGGCAACTAGTAAGGGCTTTGTTACTGCATAAAGTTTTTTACGTGGTTAATATTATATTATAATAGTTATTGAAGAAATGCTAAAGCCGCGTTGACACGATCCGAGCAGCTTCATACTAATTACTCCTATCCGAGCTAGGTCGGAAGAATAGGACGCGTTCCGAGTAGCTCAGATAGGAGTAATTAATATTATGAAGCTCTCTCGTGCGAGTGCACTCGGTCCAAGTGCACTCGGATCGTGTCAGCACGGCTTAAACATGTAACATACAGTGTCGTTAATCTAACTTACATTTATAATAGTAATCGCAGTGGTACTACCGGTGATCTAGTTAGAACAATACGGGTTACTGTGAAATTTCAACATCTATAATGGGTGTTTCCTGCGTGAGTTATTTATCTTATTAATATATCTTCTTCTTTTTTCTTGACCAACTGCTTACCACGAATAATCTTCTTGCTGTATTTTTATTTGGTCATGCCAGCATCCCTAGTTTCGCCGACTGCGTTTCGTGCACTGTGGATCCCTGCGACGCTATAAGTACGCGTCTTTGGATACCATTTGTGGAAAATTGAGAATGGAGAACATTTTTTTGCATTTTAAATAAAGAACAATTATAAAATATGTAACAAAATCAATCATTAGACATGGGGTATTTGTAGCAATTTTCATTTTGTTGATGCTTAGAATTAAGTTATTTTGTAATTAAGTACCTAATTCATAGTTTTGGTATATTTTGGGCGATACGACAAAATTGTGCACACTTTTTCATTCATACTTATTTGTTTACGTTGAATTAAGAATTCATATTAGGTATTACTCATATTGTTAGTTCATTTTTTTTAATTCATTAAGCCCTGCACAAACCAAACTGTAATAGTTAAAAAATATTATTCTATATATAAAATATCCAAAATTATGTATGATTTAATCGCCTAATTTTAGATATTTTATAGGTAGTCGAGTATTTTTTGACTATTATCTATTTATGGCTCTTTATTTCATTAATTGAATTTTAAAAACTAACCAACAGCATCTGTTAATTATAGTTATAGTTAAATGAAATCAAATTCGTTAAACGGACCAAGTTTAGTGTGTACTATTTATGGCGGATCTTAACAGCCTACCTCCACCCTTCGCCACTTCTAACTATAGCTTGAGGTGGCCCTTGTCCGCTTAGACCATGCTCTTCCTCCCACGTTCTCAAATCGGTCACTCATTATTCGTAAATCTCTTTGTAGGCCATTAAATAACTGAAGTCATGATCTTCCGCTTCTATGTGTCTTATGTT
Source organism: Rhyacophila brunnea (assembly GCF_057557595.1). Taxonomy (NCBI): domain Eukaryota; kingdom Metazoa; phylum Arthropoda; class Insecta; order Trichoptera; family Rhyacophilidae; genus Rhyacophila; species Rhyacophila brunnea. The sequence continues at coordinate 6,158,308 of NW_028232904.1, read as the reverse complement.
GATCTTTCGAGTTAGGTAATGCTGTACGTTTGTCCTCTCGTAGTGTGGCCGAGGCACTGTAGTTTCTTAATTTCTATGATTAGAAGACGGTGATGCAAACTTGTTAGCATGTCTTCAATTATAGGTAACATCTTCATTAATAGGATATAAATTAATTTCGCGCTCACTCCTTTGTTATCCGCGTCTGTTTCCACAGATAATAAGAAATTCGGAATCGTTTGTTTTTGCGAGAGATCTTAATAAATAATTCCGAGTACATATTCGATTCCCGCCCTCCGTTTGTGTGCCGCCCTCCTGCTAGTGGGCTGATCGATTTAACAGTCGCCGCCGCCTGTAACAGCCTCCGCCCATTACCACCTTATTTCAACGCAGTTAGGATTAAAGAACCTCGGTCGGAGTCAGCTAGTATTATTTTCCGTGATGAAATCGTATCGCTGCATTGAGGTTTACCTATGTTTCCAATACAAATAATATCATTACCGAATACAGCACCTACCTACCTAATTTGAGGACATCGGATTTTTTAAGTGATATTGTTTCAACAGTATTTACTTCATCGAATCTATTCTATACACAAGACTGCTTTCGGCCGCTACGGCAGCTATGTAGGGTAGGTTTGTATCGAAGTTTTAGCATGTATTGTAACAATTACAATCTGTCTATCTCACTCTAAAATTCACCACTGCCAAAAGACGTGCTGTTACGACATAGCACTTAGGTATTGTAAAAACACATTACGATCACGTCACACGAGCTCATGGCAAAAAGTGTGAATTATCGTTTTCCTCGATATTAATGCACTATTTTAAACCGAAAACTAATAGTTTCTCTCAAATCTACCATAATCTATCAAAATCATACTTAGGTCACCTCACGCGTGATAGAAATATTTTTTCTCTTGATAGTCGTTCGAAGGAAGCTGGAAATGACAGGTATGTAATCGAAACAATGTTTGATGACAATGACAATTGTTTAATGTTCTTATGGTCATAGCACGTGAGCTCACGTGACGTGATAATAATATGTTTCTTGCATAAGAGGTCCATTATTGACACGCCCAAATCGGCTATGTGCCAGTTTGGTTCTGCGACATAACGTAATATTGTTATGTCATCATCATCAGCCGGGGTCAATCCACTGCTGGATGAAGGCCTCCCCAAGCTTTCTCCAACTCTCTCGGTCCTGTGTCGTTCGCTGCCACGTATTTCCGCCGAACTTTACCAGTTCGTCAATCCAGCGGCTTTTAGGGCGACCCTGTAGCCGTTTCGTGCCCCTTGGGTACCACTGGATGACGGCATTTGTCCAGCGGCCGTCCTTTCGGCGAGCAATGTGCCCCGCCCATCTCCATTTCAGCTGTTTGGCAACGTCTATTACATCGCGTACTCTTGTCTGCTTCCTAACCCATTCGTTTCTCTTACGGTCCTTTCGCGTGATGCCCAACATACACCTCTCCATGCCTCGCTGCGTGACTTTTAGCCTTTGGACATCTCTCGTGTTGAGGGTCCACGTCTCGCAGCCATGCGTGAGCACGGGTAGCACACATTGGTTTAATACCCTACGCTTAAGACATAATGGTAGGTCACTCTTGAAGATACTATTCAGACGTCCGAAAGCACTCCATCCCAGCTTTGTTCTTCGAGCAATTTCATCGTGCATGCTTCCGTCTATGGACACCTGCTGTCCGAGATAGGTATACGTAGCTGCTGACTTGCTCGAGTTGGGTGCCAGAAATACAGATAATCGCAGGGTCCGAAAAACAGTTCCTCGTCACTTTCGTCTTTGAGACATTTATCTTTAGACCGACCGTTTGTACGCACTAACATATTATTATACGTTTCTAAAAAAGTTTAATCCTCTTGTTATATATATTTTATCCGCCACTGTCTTCCGCCTTATGTGCCAACCGAAATTTAATTAACCGAATCATAATTTCGCTTTTATTGTTTCGCTGAAACACTCGGTGCTGCCGCTGTCTCTCACTCCAGCTCTGTTGGCGCTTGGTGCCTACTTGCTTGTTCACTGAAAATTTCTTCGTTAGTTATCGGGCTACACAATGTGCCCTAGGGTTATTGCGGCTATGCCCCTCATCGATTCAATGGGCTTTCGTGGAAAATCTTTTCAATGGAATTCCCTAAATTGTGTGATAAACCAATTATTTAATAACACAAAATATGATGATGAATAGTAGCCATTATTAATCGTTAAATTTTACAACGTTATCTTGTGTCACTGATAGGTATGACATTCTATTGTGTAAATAAGCTTAATATTTTAGGAGCCACGTAGAAAAGGGGTCTAAATAAAATCATCATTACAAAATTACAAAAAAAACTAATAATATTAACACATGTATTTAAAGAATCTCGTGTCTGGCAACTAATAAAATACATAAGTCTTGTTTGGCATAAGGTTTGTTTTAATTGAATTTTAACAACTAACGCAACACTATTTACAATATAGTCTTAATTCAATGAAAATAAATACGTATGACTGATAAGATGTGATGTGTACTATTTATGTCAGACCTTAAAAGCCTACCTCACCCTTGTCTTACATTTGTCTGCTATTAATTTTAATTGTTATTATTATCATCTATTGCAGTTTTTTTATAAATTCCATATCTTCAGAGTGAATGTGTTCTTCCGTTGTTTTTTTTTTGTTTACTTAGTAATCGAGGAGGGTGGCAATATTATTGAATACCAATTAATGTAGAGACGGTATTACGCTAAAAAAGTTCCCCGAATCACGCGGTTTAGAAATTGTCTTGTTTGAAAGTAGCTTGTAATAGCAGTGCATTTTCCTTCGATAGGTAAATGAGTATGGCTGGCATGTCCCAAGCACAATGTCGATTATCTTGTTCGGCGTATTCCACGCGCTGGGAGAATTTATTAAGCCAATCGCTCCAAGTAATATTATACCATGTAAAAAGGGTAACATTTGTTGGGACCGATATTAAAAAAATGTTTTTTTTTTTTGCTTCCATTCCCGCGAACGAGCGGGGAAAAAACATTTCAATATTATCCTATTTTCCCCGCTCTTTTTTTGGCGTCGTGGGCCGTCGTTGTTCTATTGAAATTAGGCGGTTATTTACATTGGCGTAAAGATAATTAGGAGCCGGGGGGTTTTTTTTCGTGACTGTTTTCTGTTACTGTATTACTCAAATATAGGGAGTTGTGGAAAATATAGGTAATAAAATACATGCAATTTTCTTCGTAGTCGTCATCCTCGCTACTGCGGGCCCATCCTCAGGCTTCAGTCATTTTTTTTCTACCAATAAACGAGAAAAACTGGCGTCCTTCATATTCTGATCTCTCCAGCGATGCGATCCTTCCAAAATCTGTCTAAATGTATTGGATTCTCATAGCATTATTATAAACTCTTTGTTTAAAATGCTGATAACGGTAATCACTATAATAACTACTTCTCTGATCTTTTCAATATATGTGACGGAAGAATTGGAGAATTCGTCTCTTCCAGGCAACTTTCCCTCTAATTTTACTATTGTGTGTGTGGATCATCAATGCATCTGAGCAGTGGCGTAACTAGAGTTGGTGTCACCTGGTGCGGTAAATTTACCCCCCCCCCCCCTCCACAGACACACACATACAATTTTTCATTAAAACTTATAATATTTTAAGGTATTTATTAATTTCAGTGATTTTAGTTAATAATAACACTAACAACGATTATTTTTAAAGTAAATAAAAAAAGTAAAGATATTCGCCTTCCGAGAAATGAGGAAAGGAAACTTTCTTTCACAATATTTTTGTCTGATAGGTACCTTGCGGGGGATGTAAACACGTGTGCGGACATATTTTGGTGCGAGTATCTTGGTGCGAATCAGTATCTGTACAACAGAAGAAAGAGAGAAACGCTTAACGAACTGAGAAGAGAAAGAGAAAAGAAGTCTGAAAATGTTGACAGCTGTTTCCGGCCATAAACCCATCTACTGGACCTACTGGATTAAATTGTCGTATTTAAGTAGGTGACCCGTAGCTTAATTGGTTTAATCATAGTGGCGCGATACAACATACGGATTCAAATCCCGTCGTGCGTCGTATTTTTTTTCAAATGTATGTCAGGTGTTTTCATGTTACGTATGTTTAACTCTAAATAACTAAATTAAAGTAGAATTAACAAAAATACTTTGCTTCAAAACTATTATACTTAATAGAGTTTCATCGTGTAAACGATAATGCAATTAATAGTGTAATATTTAAATTAAAAGCAATGCAAATATATTATGTATTGATTTTACTATAATGCTGAAGGTTTTTTTTAAATATATAAAAATAAATAATAGTCTGGTTCACTGAGAAAATCAAAACGGGATTATGTAACAATTAGGGAACATGCATCGATTGAAAATGAGCATGCCAGTTGCATTGACTGGCATAGTATTGTGATGAATCGCCTGTTTTAAAAAATAGTAATATAACGTATTTCAGCGTTTACAACTGATAAGATTTAAAAAAAAAATCATGGCCCATTTTAACTCAGCTTTTCTGTATATAAACACCCCCTCTGTTCGTTTACTACATCTTTGGTATATATGGCAGTAGGTGACTACAATAAATTCTTACTTCATTATTCTACAAATTTATACGACTCATATTTTATAGGTGCGCCGCTGGTCACCGTCACCGCACAATTGAAATCTTCCGTGGAAAACTGTCGCTTTCAAAATAGACTATGCATGTAATAAATACATCTGTAATTTTTGACGTCCAACTCTGTCCGCTGCGAACACTCTTATGTTCGCCCATTAATAATTTTTCTCCTAGCGAGTTAATTAGGTACTTGGAATATTAAATTTTTTCTCAAAAGCTCCCGTTGAAATGAAAACCTTGAACTTCTTTCTGTCTGTGTGATTTATTTTCGCGCCTGTGAGTGACGGCATAATGTCTTACTTGTGTAAGAATAACTCTCAGACGACGACGTTTCAAATGACTTCTTATTAATCATATTATTATTCTGACGTCACCTATATTTGCATCATTTGGTACACCTCATAGACACCTGTTGGAAGAAAAAAAACACAAAATTATGTTTACTGTAATCCACAGGAATCGTGATCAAAATTGCTTTCGTTGCACTCACTGTATAACCAAAATTTCACAAATATAATATTCATTTTTTATATAGGTATATTTCTTTGTTAAACACCACAACAGGCCGTGAAGCCCAATTATAGCGGCAAAAATCCCAGGCTTGGGAAATTTACATATTATGTAAATATATTTTGACCTCACCGGGTCGAACCCGGAGCTCCTGGATGGAAGGCCAGTGCCTTACGCACTGCACCAATATTGACGACCGTGTTTTGTAACTTGAATCAAGATATTGACAACCTACTTGCACCAATTCATATATTTTTTAATTAAATTATTTTTATTCAAGGAATATTACACCATATTTAAGAATAAATCAGGCTTGCACACGTGAAGGGTTTCGGATTCAGACCTAATCAATTTCAAGTGAAATTCATACCATAATATATTATATTCACCATCATAACATAACATAATATTATCGCCCAAAGGAAGCGATTAAGATTTTTTATACTTATCTTTATATTATGTGATTAATGATTAGTGATTACTGATTGCATTATGTTAATTAACTTACTAGTGCAGCGGTTTCCAAACTTTATGTTAGGTACTACGCCATATATTTAAAAAAAAATACATACAAATTGTATTTTTACACGAAATTTTATTCACGAAGCAGTGCAGGATTAACGGTTATACTAGTTCGCCACCCTCCCGTTTGGAAACCGCTGAACTGGTGGATTCAAATTTGTGAACCTTGTTATAAATTAATATAATTGTTTATAATATCCGCAAACACGTAACAACATTCACAAGGATATCACAACTGATATTTGCAGTAATCCTGACGCCACGTATGAATAAAATTGAGTTGGTAATGTTTGTATGCCAATTTAAATTACAATAATGGGTAGTAATATTATGAATTTGAAAAAAATCGACACTAGTAATATGGAATTATCTGTAAGAGCAATACTTGAATCAGTACCACAAATATTTATTACATTCGCACTGCAAGCGATATAGGTACGCGAATTTGAATCACAGTGATCGTATCCTATGGTGCCACACGAGACGATGGTTAGGAACTCGGGCTGCAGGTCATGTTTCTTTTTCAGAAAAATCAGGTCCGATTGCAGTATTGACACCACAGAAACAACCCAGGCTTGAGAAAATTAGATATGTGCCTTACGTTTTGGACTATCAGGGTTTTCACAATGTTCGTAATCGAATCAGAATAATATAATGTATATCAGGGGAGGGCAAACTGCGGCCCGCGGCCCACCATCATTAATTGTACTTCTGATTATGAATAACTTTTTTATAATTTTTTAAAAAATATTGACAATAGATTAAAATTTGAAGAATTTGTTGTTTCGTAAATGTATTATCTCAGTACGTCTTCCTTGCGTCTCGTCTCACACTATGTAACCACTATTTTCTACGTTGAACATCGATTTCAATAGATATTGATAGTGTGACTACAGAGTACAACTTGAGATTATTGATCTGCAGTGTGACACTGATTTAAGAGAATTGCATCGTCGCGAAGAAATCTCCAAATTTTACAATGCCCTTAATTCAGACAAATTCGACCAACTTAAAGTTTATGCAAGAAAAATGTTCGTTATTTTTGGATCAACCTATATTTATGTGAACAAACATTTTCGATCATGAACCTCAATAAAAATTCTTTACGATAAAATATCTCCGATGCCCATTTACAAGCAGAAAAGAGAATATGAACTACAAAATTAACACCTGAATTTAAAAAAATGTTCAAAATGTACAACAGTTTCATTCTTCTCATTATTTTTTTTGTAATGTTTATTTTTCGTGATAATAAATAGTGTATATCTAAAAATGGTATTTTACTTGCGGCCCGCCGCACATTTTGAATTCTTGAATTTGGCCCCCCATCCAAAAAGTTTGCCCGCCCCTGATGTATATGATATTATCATAATATTAATTAAAACAAGCGACTAAGATGTATGAATAAATCTATCTAGATTCTAGATAGACATTGGAAGTTTGTGTAAGGTGCACATAATTTTACATTTCTGAAAATTCAGTATAAAAAAAAATCTTAATTTTATGCAAACGAGTCGCGCTAAAACATCCGATTGCCGAAGATTGTGCAAATTCGCCAACTCATACCATTTTATTATGTTGTTTTATTTGAATAAGGTTGTTATTTTTCTAACGGCTGACCTCAAACTTGGCGTTGCGACCTATTGAGATCGGGCCAAACGTTTTTTTAATGTGTATAATCAATTTTGCATTGCATGTGTTATACTCAGTCAGTCAGTCAGTCAGTTCATCTATCCGAGATTCTATCGGTTACTCGGCTAGTATAATAGTGTTCGTTTGCTGGACCGGTTCAATGATTTTATTTTTGCAAACAGGTTTGCCGGGTTGATGCTTTTTGTTATGTGTTTATTTCGTATTCTGCTGTCACCGTGTTATTTATTATATTATTAATATTGGTTAGCTAACATCCTAGCGCAGCAGTCTAACCACTAAAATTAATAATGATACCAAATTTGTTTTGTTAAGTCACCACGATATTACGTGATGTCACGCGTTTGTTTTGTTGGAGTTGTTTTTCTCACAGATAAATCGGCACTGCGTTGCTGGGTGTTTGTATAATCGTACCTGTAATTTCTTATATATTTTTTGGAAGATGTTAAAAGTTTCCTCCCTGCTAAGTTTGTAGAGGTATTCGGCTGCTAGCTGCGGGTTTTGAGAATGAATTGCTCCGTTGTTGAAAGCCTGTTTGTAGTAGACCGGTAGGTATATTCTAATCAACCCTGCAATGCCTGCTTCTCCACCTCTCGTCGCATTTTGCATGCCACACTGTATGTAGGTACATGTACTTTGACTTCTTATATTATCAAGACCAGGGATTGCGAAGAGATTTTGTTCTATATATTCTTTAATCTAACCTATATAGGTATTGATATTCAGGGGTACATGTTCACAAAAACGTATGTGAACGTTAATCTAATAATTACTATCAGGGTGTCATAGGTACTATTGTTTGTCGTTAGGGATGGAACACTTTTATTTTCTTTACGCACTAAGTTTGACTTTTAAGTTTAACTAAAGGTGACGTGTCCCGGTTTTTTGAAACGGGGGCTGACTGACGGACTGACTATGAATATGTAAAGTTTTCTTCCCGTGTTTGAAGTACGTGGGGTAGAATAAAAGTATTTTTCTTCATGTGTTAGGCAAAGATGTACCTACTATTCCAGCATTATTCGATCGTGTAATTTCAAAGTTGCAATAATTATATTATTTTTCTCCCTAACCCCGTTGTTTCCAAGATTTAAGGATTGTTAACGTTAATTGCTATCAGTATATATTTATATATTGGGACATGATGGTTTTCATCGTAACATGGTTACCATTACGGCTTACGTATTATTTTATCAGTCGATTGTTTCCATTGTTTCATTAGGTAGGTATATGTAATTATTTATTGATGCTCCTGCAGGGATACCTATTTATCGTAAATTATGTGATAACTATTGGGATATTGTTAATGCAGTTCATTAAATATTGACCGTTTTCTGAGGCTTGTGAATACTACTTATTGATACCTATATTATTATAATCCCTTCAAAGACGTAAAATCGGTATTTCATCTTAAGAGTTTCCCTCATTTGTTCTGCGCCTACATGAACCACCAAACGCAGCGTTTGGCCCTCGCCCGCCTGTCGACCCTTTTGCCGTAGAAAATTGGTTCATTCTGTTAAGCCTCAATTACATTGAGCTTCTTTACGAGCTGTTTATTGGCGAATTTAAAAGCGGGCGATTCAGCTACTGCGATTTGATGATTACACACAAAACTTTCCATTCGCTGAGAAGCCACAAGCCAGCGTCTATTTTGACGGAACGTAGTTCGTTTTTTTACCGGGAGGTTGGTACTGCGCTCTACTGCGCAGACGCTGTAGGCCCACACGCCGGCGTGTAGCGTGTAAAGTTGACCGGCTTTCAACTTTTCTCGGTAGAGTGTTTACAACCTGCTTATTAGCTTATTCGATGATTACTCTGGGCGACTTTACAGTCAGATTGTAAATTCGCCAATAAATAGCTCGTAAAGAAACTCAATGTAATTAAGGCTTTATCAAAATCGTAGCGGCATGTTAACGCTGTCGCTTTATTAATATTAGTTGTATTGTCGTATTTGCTGAATAAGCTAAGCTCTATGTGATCTCGAATAAAAAACCGCGTGCCGTGTGTTTACACTGCCACCTCTTGCACTTCGCGGGGGATTCGGGCGCCGATCTCCCGGTGTGGGGGCGCCGAACGTATTAACCTCCCGGGCGGCAGTCGAATTGCACCCGGGCGCCTCTGAATGCGGCGCGCCAATTCATTCGCTTTTCAGGCGGGTGTGGGTGTAGGGGTGCGACCCAGTGTAATCTTCGGGCCTAGCGAAACAATTAATAATATCGTTGTTTCAAAGGGTAAATTCTCTAAGTGGCACTTATTTTCCCCACCATTCTTACAATTTATGCTCTGAATATAGATACAACTTTTTTATTAATTTGCACTGAATAGGACTTCCACCAACATCCATTGCAATCCGGGCGATGAGGTTTACTGATTAAATTAGCAATATAATAGAATTAATATACCTACATAATATATGGAGCAGTGGCGAAGGGTACCTGTTTAAAAGTAGGTGGGCTTTGGTTATTGATTATTCAAAATAAAACCCATATTTATAGTAGGTTCTTGAATTTTAATTTGGTCATTTTCAATATTTTACTGAAAAAATGTATTATATTTTCCCTTTTTCATAAAAGATAATACACGGAAAAAACAGGGAGCTGGGTACTAGAATAGACTTTTTTAAAGTAGGTACTACATTGTCGAAAATTGTGCTATCATGAGGGTTGGACGTTCAGACCACGGGACGAAACACAAAGGGGCCGATTAGGATTAAAACAAAAAGTCTCATGTCACGTGATAGTATGACACTGTTTTTGACATTGTGTGCGTGTGTTTTTTACTATACGTGTGTAATTGTTTGTATGTGTTGTGTGCGTGAAATGTACCAAATTACTTTGAAGCCTTTATATTATTGTGTTAGTTCGACTATCATGTCCTTACAGTGGTCTCGTTGACGTTTGAAACCACTTGGAACCAACATTAGATGACTAGATTATAGTACCTATTGAAGCGTTTAGGCTACAGGTTATGTATTTTGAGACACGTCATGCTCTTTGTTACTACCTTGCAGAAATACTTGCATAATTTTATTAAATTACATAACCTGCTCAGTTGATATTCCCTGGTCGTAACCATTTGCATCCGCTATGCGCCATAAAAACTGCAGTGGATGAAAAGTCTTTTGCACAAAAGGGCGCTCGGAAGACGTCTAAACTCAATGGGGTAGTAAGTTGTATCAGGATGGCGTAGGAGTTAAGAGAAGTCGCTCTGTTACAGTCCCAGATTTTTCCCTGGTGGGTAGATGGTATGGTGTAGTTAGTGTAGTACAAGTATGTAAATGATAATTATGTAGGGAAAGTATATTACATTGTTACGTATTTATTGGTTTTCGATGTGGTCAAGGACTAGAGATACTCGAGATGGAGTCTGAATTATTTTGAAGTTAAACTTACTTAGTCATATAATATGTGACGTGTAGAATGTGAGACCAATTAATATCATAAGTATACCAAGGCGGCATGGTGTGCGGAAAGGTGTTCAAATTTTTAATAAGTAGATACATATTTATAGAATATTCGAAACAAGTAAAATAAAGTTTTCTATCAGTCCAATGAATCGGTTATAAGTTATGTTATAACAGAAATCATTCTAATGTTTAGTATATTAATCTTTGTTCGGTGTGGAAGAAAACGTCCCCCAGTCCTAAAAAGACAATAAACAATTTTTCTATAAGTAATTAATTTTCTTTTATTAATAGGATTTATTGTACGTTTGCCTTGTAGGTTTCTTTGTGTTTTAACACGTTCCAAATTATTAATTTGGATTTAGGTGTATGTTATAAAGTCTACCGCGTTTGACGGATATATATTTATTTAAGTGGCATTTTCTGCTTCTTCCGTTGATAAATCTGACAGTCTACGGTAAATATCTGACAGAACTTCTTCGAATACTAATTGGCTGTCTCCTATTTAACGCACAGATATAATAAGAATGATATATTCGTGGCTGTCATCGGATTCCTGTGACCCAGATCACAATTATAATATTATTTATAAAATATTCATTTTCACGTAGAATAATATGATGTCGTAATATTGAGTCAATCCTCAGTTTATTGCATAATCATTTGAACATTATTATTCAATAGTGCGCCTGTCAATAAATAGCGGGACATAATTGATTGGACATGTCACTCGATTATAAGTTCCCGTTAAAAACACATCGCATCGAATTATCATTGTATTTACTATAATATTATATCGATTGTACCCTTGTATCATTGAAACAGTAAATAAACTCTCGCCTCCCCCATCATTACGAATAACTTCTACCGTCATTCATCTGCAACAGCTATCCATCGCCAAAGTGGAATACCTACAGATACCATTTACTGAGACGCTCAGTTATCCGAATGATAATTTGTTACCTACTCTACTAATTATGTTCTTACTCTGCACGTATTTTAAAACAAAAATGTTCCAAGCAGATGTAATTTTCCATGACCCATGAACTCCTGTCTATAAATTATTATTATTTTCATATCAACATCTGACTTGTGATTCATCCTACATTATAACCATAAATGAATATCATTTTTTTTTGTATTTTATTTTGGAATAGTACTGATTAATCATTTCGAACATGATGTAATTTACAGATTTTTTTAATGCAGTTATGTAGAATTTATATTAGAATGTTGTGTATTTATGAATTCATTTTATTTAACTGAGTTACTAATTCTTCGGTTGAAAGACGAATACCTACTGAATATGAAATAATTGTTTTTTAGCGATATAAGTTTACGTTGATTTTGGTTTAAGCATCGTAAATCATATTGTGTTCAGACTGCACTTCCGCTAAAACTGCCGTGCACAGTTGATTGCGTTTTATAGCTCAACTCGAGAATTCTCTTCCAAGTGGTAGGTACTACATATTAATATGATTAACGTCACAAAAGGTATGAAACAGTAGGTATACGTATGTAAAAAAACATATTGGCTCAGCCAAAGAATACTGCCATTGAAAAATGCATATTAGTTGTACACAGGATCGTGTTGCCCGTGTAATTTGATGTTTTCATTTTATCTCGCAAACTCACCGTTGAGTCCAGCTCGACTTATCAAAGGCAGAGCCGGTTCATTCATCACTCCTCTGAATACCCGATACTCCGACGCGTATGATGAAGCTAAATAGCGCTCTCCGCTTTTCATTCGGACGCCACCTGACTGAAAGCGCGGCATAGTGTTTCGCGCTTTGCTTTGCTTTTTCCCCGGGAAATTCCCGAAAGTTTTCACAGAATGTGAGGTAGCGCGTTCCTTTTGTGCTGTGTTGCCACGTTACGTTGTTATTAATTTTGCAACAAAACGCATTCGGAAGATTTTTTTGTGCGCTGCGTTTGTAAGCGCGGCTTTTTGAAAGCTAGAACTTTTTAATGAGATGGAGGTACAATATATTATTATTGTTTTGACGAGAGTGAGTTCTCGTATGTAAATTTCGTATGTAACATTCGTATTGAAATAATATTTTTTTTACTGGTAATGATATTTCTTTGCATTAAGTTTTATTAATTGGGTTTGACGATCCTTTGCGGCCCCCTCCCCAATCGTCGATATTGGGAAAGTATCTAACGTGTCTGTGACTTTTCGTTTCTTCTGCGTTGCTTACGAGTACTATATTTGGTAGTTACCCGTGTCTTGTCATATTGAGGGTTTCGAATCCTGGTACTTGCGGTACAATCCACCATGGAGACAAATAACACTTCTACGTAACATCAGTGGAGTTTACCTCTGTTATAACTCAAAAACTATTGATCCAATATTTTTGAAATTGGTACAGCTTATTGGCTTCATTTCGATCGCAGTACATACTAGTTATAGGTTATTCTTCGAATACAATATGGTAAACTGTTTGTAGAAAATAATTATGATTGTTTCATATTGAAAAGAAATAATAAATTAATTATTAATATAAACGAAATAAGCAACCGCTATCCAAACAAATAAAAATACATCCAAACATTGAATAGGTACGTCACTTCAGTAAGTTCAGTTCAACACACTTGGAACAGTTTATCAGGGCCAGGTAAAATAGTACGATAACAGCGGTGGAATGGTGAGGTGAGTTACGATTAAAATATTGCGTGCCTTAATTCAAACGTTGTACATCTCATTGTTTTGAAAGTAGAACGAACAATTAGAATCAGTATAGTATTTAAACCATAACAAAAATGTTTTTTTGCGTCTTGTTAAATTTGATTTGTGTGGGTTTTGTCCTTTTCCTTTTAACAGTATGTGCTCAGTGTATTTTTAGCGATTCTATTGAAGCCGATATTTCATATACTAATATGGAGTTAAGTTTTAGTTCCAGTTTAGTGCGAGACTACACACGCCAAAATATATGTTACGCCGAATGTGCGAAATTGACTATTACATGAAATAGGCAAAATTTTGTCCAAATCATGAAAAATGCAAGCCCTTTGTCTTATTCATGAATTAGGCAAAATATCTGCCAAGTGCCTGAATTCGGCAGTAATTTTTCTACCTAGTTCATGCATTGGTCAAAATAGATGGTCGCGCTCCGGTGGTGTTTTTTGCAACTAATCAAACTAACTAAATGTGTCAAATGTCATTGATTATATAAAAATTTACCAATCAACAACTACAATGACTTTCATATCCATTTACTATGCCCAAAAAAAAATCTAGAACTATAATGTGATAACGGAAGAATTTTATTAAAATGTATTTTCGCGATTTGATTCGTGCTTGGGTATAAATCGTGCAATGGTCGATTGTTTGCTTGTGATAGTTTGTTGACATTTGTTAGCTAACCTCAAAATGGACATTCAGTTGAATTCAGAATTACAAAACCTAACCTAACCTAACATAATAATACTATATTATGTCCAATTATAACTAATAAAACCATCCGTATTAAATTTACTTTTTCTACTGTCATGTTGTCAGTTTAAGTATTCCATACCCTGGCGAATTCACGCACTCGGCAGATAGTTTACCTAATTCATGAATAAGGGAACAGGCTTAACTGTTACGTGAATTAGGCAAAATTTTGCCCATTTCATGTAATAGTCAACTTCGCACATTCAGCGTAACATAATATATATATAAATATTTTATCACTTCGTCGCTATAGGATTTGTTTCCCGAATATCCATTTTTGTCGAAATCGACATTTTAATGCAGTTCAATTTCTTTTATCGAACTCTACCGAAATCATTTATAAAAACAATATATTTTTATCTAGGAACAGAGATATTTTTTTAAAAAACTCGAATACGCCATGTTAAGTTACAATTACTCCGTGTTGTTCTCCCGAATGTCCAACTATTCGTACCTGAATATCCAAGTTAATTTCGGTCGAAATATATCTCTGGCTGAGTGTTTATTTCCCGAATATGACTTTAGCCAATCAAACCGCGCTCACGCCGTGCATCTCGCTCCCACATTCACGCTGTCTAGCTCTAAAATAATCACGCCCACTGTCATATTTTTCGGCCGTCCGGAGACTTCTTTCAAATTTCGTCTTATTGATATTGTTTTTAACGTTACTATTGTTTTAATAGTGAATTCATCAAATTTGAAGAGATCATTCATAGCTGATACATCACCAGTTCGCCCTGAACTTACAGTAGAGTTGTGGAAGTGAGTATTTTAACCTAAATAACCGCATTTTGTTTTGATAAATGACACAAAATCCCAACGGTTATATGAATTCTACAGTATGACCCGGCAACTACTATGACGTAAAAAATAATTATTATTTCAAATTATTATTAATCAAACATTGTTTGTCTTTATTTTGCTTTTAATCTAGGTATTTCTATGAAAATAAAGGCGATGCTATTATTTATTTTTGAATGCGCTGACTTAATTTAATTTAATATGTATGTTAATAACTATTTATTTGGTGGATATTATATACTTATATAATTTATACATGCTATTATTTTGTGTTGTTATTCCTTACAATAGTAAATATATAATATTTATTTGGTGGTTTGTAATAAGTTTAATTGTCAATTATAGAAATATATAGATATAATAATATACAGATATATATAAATAGATTTTTTTTTTTGGAAAAAGTATTAATATAAAATTGTTAGCAAGTACGAGTAAGTACCATCATAAAATATTGGAGAAATGACCGTGACGTCGGTTAGTATAGGTAGTATTTTCTCAGAAGTGATTTTTAAAAATTATGTAAGTATGTTCAATTATTAGAATGGTACATTCTAAAATCTTGTGAATTATTCGTCCAATAAAAAAATAGTTAATTACTTAAAAACTATTTTATTACTTAATCCGAAAAAAAATCGAAAAAGCGATTGCCGCATGTTATTATTACATACGAACTTGGGTAATTACGATCATTAAGTATTTAAATAGTAGAGGTAATTATTAACAATTATCGTGTAAATAAATATAACATTTGAGGCGCGTACTTTTTGACCACTCAGTAATCTGTGGGCCGTGCAGCAATACGCTACGGTCTTAAATCCCGAACGTCCATGTTTTGTCCCGAATATCCATAATTCTGAGAGAGCGCTAAAAATTTCCCGAATATCCACAGTGAGTACTTGTAAATAAAACGCATTTTCTGTGCATTTAATGATTTATACCAGTATATTATTCTTGGAATCTATTCTTAGATAATGTTGCAATCATACAGTATAGAAAGAATGATTGATATATCTACTGATATTAAAATATACGACAGTGAAATTTGTTTTTCGTCTCCTGTAAAATTGACATTTGGTCTATTCGGGAAACAAATCCTATAGCGACGACTTGTCCAAGACCGCACCTCGGTGAAAGTTCTTCGTTTGGCTCCACCCATGTATAGATATGGCATTGCCCTAATTTGCGCAAGATAATTAAATTTATTTTTAAAATCTGATTTTGTGATCGAATTTATCGATTCAGTGAACGAATATTTCTCTTGGCGTAAGAACCTTTAAACGAAATGTGTACTGGGCTAAGCGTCGGCGCTACATAAAAGCTTGCTCTGGTACGAGAACAAGAGTGTTTTCAGACACATTAAAAACGCTAAAAGCGATCTCGGAGCGTTCACGTACTTCCGCGATCGGAAAATGTGTTTTCCTCTCCTCGCAATCGGGCCAAGAATTTTCATTTCCGACTGATGATATCTTCGGATATAAACATTTTTTTTTGTCCGTCGGATAGATTCCTAGGCGTTCCCGAAAACACCGGAGGAAATCATTCATTTGCATTTCGAGTTTATACCGTCTTGAACTTACATAGCTGTTTATTTTTCTCGGGTTATTTTTTTTTTATATTACAGTATCTGGTATTTTACCACGTTTTTCTTAGGTCGTATTCTTGTTTGTCCGGTGTTTGTTTATCCAGTACAAATCTTGCAATCGATTTTTAACTAACTACCCGACTATCTAGCTAGACATTTAAAACTTTTAGAATATATCAGAACACGATGCCAATGCATTCTTTTAATACTTTTAGCCATCTTTAAGTATAATTGAATTCATTTTCAGTTAATTCTGTTTTGTATGAAAAGTTATTTCGACACAATTATTGGTTGCTGTTGTCTGGGGTCCTAGCAACTAAATTATTAATATATACGCGCGTTGCTATGGAAATCTAAATGACACATCAGTATTATATATTTGTTTGTTGCAAAATAGCAAAAAAAAAATGAGTTGTTGACAATTGCCTTATTTGTCCTAAATTATTAATACATAGAATTGTCAAGTTTATATGATTCAACAGAAAATTTGAAAACGTGGTAAGTATATAAAAAGTTCTTTTTATCTTGTAATTATTTTAGTTGTGTTTATTATCATATATTGCGCAAAATGTCCTTGAATAATGAATTGTACGTTTTTGTACTGAATGTGGGTGGTTTTACTTTTGATATAAAAACGCAGCCGAATTTTAAAATTTCCGATTAAATCTTATTCATGACTAAGTTCAAAATAATATAGATCGACAAATCTGGAGATATTATTAATATGACAACAGAATATTTAATGAACTGTGTTAATAACTTAACCTGTATAGTTCATATTAATAATAAACCATTCCTTTTATTCGTTGAAAAAAAGAAATAGTTTGTTAGCTAGTTCAAGTAGACGTTATAACTAAATATTTGGCGAGACCCGGGCGTCGGTTAGTAATTAACACAAAAACCGATAGTCAATAATAACGCAATTTGATAAACATTTCATGTAGAACCTACTAGTTGAAATTATCGTAATTAAGTAGGAGGCCTGTTACTTAACTGGTTAAAGCATATTGGCGCGATACCAGTGGGTAAACGGTTTCAAATCCCGTCAGGCGTCGTATTTTGTAAAGCTTCTGCATTAGCGATTGATTCAGAATGTGGGAGCCATCCCCACCTATGTTGCCATAATACCTGTCGACCGTACGGCCATATGGTTCGGCTGTAATCAGAAATAATTTATAATCCTAGACCGAAAGTAGGTATTATAATTGAGCCTTTTAATATTATGTTCTTATGATAATATCTAGGGTTCGTAGAAAAAAACTGACAAAATTGTGATGCGGAAACAATGCCCTCTGTTGTATTTCTTGCCAAATCGCTTTGTGTGTGTTTTTTCTGCAAGACGTGTTTGATAATATTGTAAAACAATTTATCTCCCTTTGCCGCTTGAGAATATTTCATTTGTCGACAAAGTAAGTAGATGGTGTCTGAAGAAAATATATAGCATTAGTCTTTATCTGCTTTCCGTACGGTTGAGTGTTTTGTCTGCCTGCGCGCAGAATGCGCCCGCTGCATTGGAGGGCATAAAATATTCACGTGCTCGCGGGCTGTTGGTTGCCCATTGGCGTCGCGAAAGTCGACTCGATTATTATGATCTTACTATTGGAAACATTGATTAAACTTGCGTCTTATAAATCTACACCCGTCGTCGGCAATCCATGTCGCGAAGTCCTCACACCATACAAGCATAATTTTGCTTATTTTTTTTAACGATGGTTGTATTCTAAGTGTTAAATTCATTTGATCTATATATCTTGTTATCTGTGTTGAAAATGTTACTGTACATATTAGACACATACAATTTATCCCGTATACATTGTGCTAATGCGTGTTATAGTGCATCCTATGCAAATTTGGAAGCACTTCAGTGTTCACAGGTCTCCCTATACAACGTTCGTCATAAAGAAAAAACTTACTTAATGTCGCTATCAATTTGAAGAAACCTTCTCCAATAGATTCGATCTAGTTTCCGAGGTAATAATACTTATTATAGTAATATTATTTGACAGTAGTGTAGTGAAACGGTAATGTAGTTTATAATAGAAGTGAAACAATCACAAATAATACACAGACTTTGATAAAATCGGATAAATATATTGTGACCTCGCCGGGAATCGAACTCGGATCCCCCAGAATGTAAGTGCAGCGCCGTACACACTTGACTACAGGATTATGGTGTATTAGTCATTAGTGTCGACATAACATAATATAAAGATGATCCATTGTTATATCTGGAGGATATATTACTCCATGCAACACCTAACACAAAATTTGGTACTTTTTCTAGAATAAGTTAAAGACATCTGAGACCTTTATTGCAATGCGGATAGAGTACAGTTTTTACTACACAATATGTATTTATAACCCCTTTTATATTAGGTATATAAGATTTTAAAATAGAATAACAATTTAATTGATGTATACATAAATTAACGCAATTTGGAAATTGAACCTTATAATGCAGGTAGAGTTTACTTCACTGCCACTTCCTTCTGTATTCACCTATCGATTTATTACGAAAATATAAAAAATATATGGATGATTCTGGCGGACTACAATTTTGTACTATTTTTATCTTTCACACACATCGTCCATATAATAAATACGTTAACGGGTTAGTCATCATGATTAATTATTTATTAGATAATTTAAAATGTGCTCATCTATGACGATGACGTATTTACGATGAACTGATGTATCTACATCGTTATTCAACATATTCTATTGATCCAATTCTGGTTAGGTACTCTTACATATTCCTATTTTTTGTATAGTTAGGTGTGAGTATAATCTCGAACCCCGCGCGATTCTCAGATGCATTATAAATACACGCGATGTGTCGTATAAATATGTCATTCTAATCGAAATAAATTTATTTATATTTTTCCATGATTCCTATGGCACGTCACTCGCTGGAGGGTGGTTTTCCCGTAGCATTGCCACCCCACAGCGTGTAAAGGCTGGTGAATGCGTTTCAATTGTCCCCTTCAAACGCTCGCAGGCTAGACGGGATACAAGTAAGTCTTGTACAGGAAAAACGTACCCAAAAGCCTGTTCGCATATATATATGTAACTGCAAGACGCTCACTTGCAACTGGAACTGCATCGAGGATTTTCTATGAAACTTATTGCATATCGGCGTGCAAGTTACAGATATCGTAAAAATAGTTGTGCTTACGACGTCATATTGTGTGTGAGGAGTTATTCAACTTTAAGAGATGTGTCGGTTGAGTGTGTTTTATTGAACTGTTTATTGTATTCTGCAACACATACATACTTGTGAATGACTTTATTTTCGTTTACAAAATGTGTTTTCAGTGTATTTCAATGAAAATAGTGCTCGTAATTTCACCAATAAAAGATTATGTTATTTTTCATCTTAGAAATCGGGAGCATCAGTTGTTTGTTCTCCCAGGGTGCAGAACTAACCTGCCATTGGTAATGCCAATTAGGAGGGCAATAACTCTGTGCAACCAAAAAATCACTTCGGAAGTTGACATATTCCACCTGCGTGAGATGAGTGTAGGTGGGCATTATTTTATAAATTCTTAATAAGGGGTCTGCTTAGCTCATTCGGTGTAGGTACTTACTTTTATCTAATTTTTTTGTAGTTTCACTTTTCTACTGTATGATAACTTTTATATAATACTGTTTTAATAATATCTCTAATGGCTTGAACAGCAGAGAGCGGTCAGGCGTTCTGCGTTCAGAGTTCATTTGTTATTTGTAGTGTATGGACTTAATCAAAACTGTGCACACAGCAGGCAGTCAGACCGCGCCGGTCCACACACTACGAATAACGCAGAACGCCTGACTGCTCTCTGTATGTTCAAGCCCTTACTGTCATGTTGTGAACGTCTTAAATTAATAATTTGTAATGTTCACTATATTATGTAAAAAAAAAAGTGAATTGAAAGTTCAGTTAAGAGCGCTAGTTAAAACAAAAGAAAATTCAGTTAACATTAAGACCTTAATTCAAATAAGTTAACGTTATGTCACGGAATTAAGTATGTATGATTTATAATATTTTACTTACAGATATATTGTTCTTTTTCAGTTTATTTCCCGTCGTTTTTTATCAAACGGACAGTTTTGCAACGAATATACCTAAATGAATTTTGTAACGTAGCAATAACAATCGATCGACCACAATTAAACAATCGTGCGGAGAACTGTGTCACTTTCTAGCGCGCAGATTGCCAATTGTACCTACTTTCGTTGCAATTAAACCGAGGCATAACGCTATTTTTCCCGGCTGCGATTTTATTGCCCCTCCGAGTGCGGCCCTGCAGTTTAATCGTTTAATTAAAAGCCCGGCGCTCGATTCGGGATTGGATTCAGCAATTCTCGTGCGCCAGGGCCGGGCCGATTGAACGGGCCATTCTCGCCGCGTTGAATATTAAATGATCTTGTTAAAAAGGAAACACCGCGGTGTGCGCGGCACCTAGCGATCTCTACGTGGTGATTGCACCCCTTGCAGAAGTTATGAGATATTGTTTTGTTAAAATATCCTCGGTTTATCGCGTGTAGGTTGTATGTAGGTGTAGTGTATATTATTTTGCTAATCAAACTATGCGATCTCCTTTGTACGTAACAATCTTTTTTCCTTCTTTATATAAGTGGGTGAGCGTACCCCATCCATAGGGCATAGCGGATAGATTTTTGTATTACTGGAAAACTTGTTTTTGCATAATAGTTACACTAATGTTCGCTTATGACGAATCCCATCAAAGTGAACTTTCGGTTATTTCAACGAACCGATCTGAAGAAGCCGGATTAAAGTTTCTTACGAACTGTGTAGCTCTCGTTCGTTTATAACGGACTTTCGGGTTTAACAAACTGTTTTTGCATGTATAATTTCAAATTGACGGGGTTACATATAACTAGGCTTAGGATTTTTAGGTGCTAAAAAAATGAATAATATGTACCTAAAATATGTAGGTATAATTTGAAAATATGTTATTAAAATTTCATAAATATGTGCTTAAAAACCAAAAATAGGTGTTAAAAATTTTAATAAGTACCTCTTACAATAAATAGTACATATTTCAACAGTTTAATTTATTATTTATTCAAGAGTTTAATTTATTATTAAATAATAAAATAATGCTTAAAATTTTCGAAAGTAAATCTTTGACGATTTGATCTTAACAAATTTTTATACACGGAAAAACTTCTTTCCACTGCTACAGATGTTATTATTGCGTATGTAAATGAAACTATTTCTGAAGTAGAAAAAAATTAAACATCTGAGGAATCTGATGGATTTTCCAAAACAGCTTAAATATCCTGCAGCGTTTGAAGTCCAGTATTTTTATTTAAAACACTATTTAATTGGTCCAGGAACATTGATATTTTGTGTTTATATGAAAATAGGTGCTAACAAATGTTTCAAAATTGTCTGAAACAGATAGATATTTTTGATAGTTGATATGGGGCTGCTCAAAAAAAATATTTAAATACCTAAGAAAAGCCAACATATAACGAACTAAAAATAAGTACGTTCACTTTGATCTCAGTCTTATACGTATAGAACTTTTGTGTTATGATGACATTAAGAGCGACGAACGCATAACAGCTTCAATTCCTACTATATAGTTATCTGTCAATCACGGAATACTTCAAAGATGAAACCTGAACTTACCTGAAGCATAATTATATTATATCGCTGGTCCGTCCCTTGGAGTTCGCTATAACCGGATGCTACTATTATGGCAGTGTGATAGTAAGTACACGTTACTTGTCAAATAGTAACATGAAACATTTTAAAGTTATAACTGATATGACTTTTTCATAAGGCGAATTGACACACGTGGTGTTATAAAAATATGTACCCTAATATATTAAATTCAATATAAGGGTGCCAAACATTTCTTTTTAAAAGAGAGTAACTAACAATATAAATATCAAATCAACCTAATGTGTACTGTACCTTTATGTAGAATACGTAGCCGATATGAAGATACTTGCCGGTATGATTTGCGACGATGCGTTGAAACTTTCATTGATGATTCTTTACTGGGACCTTATATTTGGCTGTCAGCTCTGCCACGGCTTGGCTCCACCTTTCTCGGCATTCAGCGACACGCAGAACCTGTGTCAGTTGGATAACTCGTGGCATTTTTGTTTTCGCCAGTTCATCTCAAGAGAGCTCTTCCTCTTCCTCTCCGGAATTTGAATAGTAGATGCATACATAGAAATTGGGAAGACAAGAAATCTTATTATAGAGAAATTATAGTCACTTTTGTTGGGTTTATTTAGATTCTAGCTAGGATCTAGAAACCTCAAGAACTAAACAATATGTACCTATACGCTACCCATAAACTGGTACTAGCTCATTTTTACTTATATGTCACTCTTACGCGTTTAATCCTCATTTCCTCATTATTCATTCTAAATGGAAAGCATAATTGGCTATCAATTATTCCATAATGATCTGAAATGTTTGTCATCGGTTCACGTGATGCATTTCGGTTTGTCCCCCTCCCCCGTTCGCCAAACGGCATTCGCTGCAATATAATAATCGCATCTTCCGTAAAGGGGTCACGTACGAGATTACCAGCTTGAAATGTTGTGCGCAAATATGATTATGCATTAGTGGTGTGTTGCGATTGGATTAACACGTGACTGAGTCGGGATCGCGCCGTCAGCCAACATACGCTATCCGGAATTATTTCAACAATTTTCGTTGTTATATTTTGCTGATTTTTTAAACTAACATCCCATGGTCCATTTGAATACGACGGCTTCTAATCTTACCTTTTTCTGAACTAATTCTTAACTATTTCGTGGACAAGACATAAGAAAGTGGGCGGGGGTTATAATTATTTAATTTGTGAATTTCGAAGAATGGCTTTACTAATGGATAATGCCAGAACGAGAATTATTGGCGATGACCCATTTAGAATGTATGTAATATTAATTTTAAGATGTGCCTACCTATTAATAGTTAAACTCTCACCCTTGATCGCATTGGCAAAATGGTGTAAAGATGTGAACGCCGATTCACAATGCAATCTTATTGCAATTTTGATAGAGTTTTATTTTATAAGGACACTTATCGGTGTTCATCATCTTATTACTAAATTATTGGATTTGGTAGTTGGGACCAGATGTCGATCAGCAGATGATTTCTGAGGGCCTATATTTTATTCTTCAGTTTCAGTGAGTGGATATTTTCAAATGAATTCTGATCAACGTTGTAATAATATGTACTTATATTTACTGTCATTTAAATATTTATTCCTTGTGTATGTATATACTTGTGGGTAATTCAAAACAGGGTATTTGTAGAATAATTTCCAATGCAATATTATACGTTGTGTCATGTAGAAAGTCTTTTTACTAATTCCTATTGTTCGCGTTTTACGCAATATAATAAATATTTATTTGAATACATAATAATATTATAATTAAACGCGTTTGCGTAAACTTGTGTGACTTTTTCGCGCACGATTTTAATAATTAATTATTATCCTACGGATACCTACTTTCTAATTAATAAATTAATTCGGTATTTTTACGACGTACAGCACCATAGGACACATCACATCCCTCATTATGTTTTACGTATAAGGTTGTGGCTTCCAATTAAATCGTTTTTAATGCTGTTAATTATTATATGTTATGAATTGGTGATGGAGAGAATCAATGGTTCAATGAACTGGTAGCGACTTCGACGTTTCTAATACTGGCATGTCTTCCGCCTTAGTAATGGCAACATTACATGACATAGCAACAAGTGCACTTGTAGGGCAGGGAACTTACCACCCGCGGGAGGCAAATTCGAGGATTGTTTGTCAAGAATCGAGATTCTTGAGTTTGCTGACTATCGGTAGATGGTACCTTTTGCCATCCACGAGAGCACCACATTTGAAAGGCGTCTAGTCTCTGCATTTGCCTTGCCTTCATTTCGTTATGTTTTCCTATTGACTTGCTAAGAGATTTTTGCTACTCGACGGTGGAGAGTGAGTGTTTGAGGATGTGCTCCCAGCAAAATAGTAGATATTATGTACACGTCATTAATTTACATTATTAATTTATTTCACTATGTGTCTATTTACTACTTGTTTTAGTATGTAAATACCCGTATGAAATTCTACGATGCTTTTTTTCACTGAATGTTCCCATACTTTTTTCGAATTATTTACTTTTACCTACCTACATATACAATTAATACACTTCTCACTTTGACAAGACAATGCCTGTTTTTTTCTGTTAAAATAACGTAATGAATATTATATTAATGACTATAGGCGTTAAGTCGTTTACTTGGCTTCTCACTCCTTAAGCTTCGACGCTCGGTGTCAGTCCGCTGGAACTGGATCCGAAATTTCCCACGACCCCATAGGAGTGTGGGCGGAGAAACTCGGAAGTCTCGGCTTCGTACTAAGTATATCCATCGTCATATTTCTCTCGCATATCTTGTTCTGAATATACTATATAATGTGCACACTTGCAGGCATTCCGCGGTTTTCTATAATAATTCTCGCGTTAGTACGTCGACTGCATAGTATCTTCGGTTTCAAAGAATTCATTTGTCATGTCGTCCTATTACTCAGTGCAGTATCGTCATGCTGGAATCGACGCATGCAATATTTCTTGTAGTAATATCTATTAAATTACGTACACGTTCGTTTCTTGCTGCATTACTAACGATGTGATTATATTGAGATGTATGTCGCGCACTGTCACGCTGTCACGGCGACAAATTTAGTCTATGGTTTCGTCATTTTGCAGAATGTTTTGAACGAACACGATCTCTCTAAATTTATGATGGAGTAACCTAGTAACGAGTCTCTGTGAATTCAATAATATTTTAAACAGAACCCAACCCGCAGACTATAGATAATAGACAACATTGTTATAAAAAATACATAGTGCCAACAGCTAAAAACAAAAAAACATGCGATTTTGACACGATTCATGTGTAGTCATGCAGGTGTCGATGCAGTGCAGTACAGCGTGAGGTGACCTCATTGTTGTTCTGGTGATTTCGGCAGATTTTGCTAACTGATAATGTTGGTTTAAATGTTTAAAATGTCCTATGGGATGGGAGCGGAGCATCAGTCTGATAACAGTTTAAACACCAAGTAAAACGACATTACACACTTTTTTCCCGTAGCGCAGCTTACTATGACGTCGCGTGATAGTACAATGCATGCACCATAATATATTTCGCGTTTAAGATGTTTACCAGGGTTCGTACTTACAAAAACCACATTATCCGGTTTACCTAACTCACCGGTAATTAATTAGCTTAAAACCTCATAATATTTCAATAACTCAAATAGTTCTAATAGAAGTCTTTTTCTTCTATTGTCTCCATGCGAGAGATGCGCCTAGGCCCTTGACTTTTCCCAACAATGTCGTAACAACTATGTCCAACGTACATTGTACGCGTCATTGGCTTCAAAAATAATATCGACGGTGCGGTGCACCTGGTTGGAACGAGCGAAAGACGATCACATGTTCCGCAGATTCCTCGACGCCACATTTACAGTTTGAAGGATCGTCAGAGTATCTCCACTTCTTTATATTCTTTTTGGCTCTCGTTACTCCGGTAAGTCCTGCATGCATGCCCCATGCCTGCAGTTTTTCGTACCTCGCCATTCTCATCATCACAGGCGGCTCCGAAATTTCCTTGAATGACTTAAAGAAGCTTTTCCTAGATTAATTTTCTTAGCTAATCTACTAAACACATACAGGCATGGTCATTAACAACATAAATGTTAAGATGTTAAATTATATAATATTTATTTTAAATAATACTCATAAATAAACCATTGACAGAATACTATATTCTCCTGCCAACATGTCGTGCCTATTATTTTTTTTTTTGAAAAATAAATTATACGCGTCGTTGAAAAATCCTCGGTCGCTCTCAGAAGTCGAGGCCCGTATAAAAATCATTTTCAAGAATACCTACAAATCACTTCGCTTGCCCGTGTTCCGGCACACACGTGTGTGTCGCCACCTTCATTAATCATTAATTCCGGTCATCCTTCGGCCGCGTCCCACACACATCTCCGCACTTTCCATCATAGCTGACTGGCCCCTTCACCGTGCCGCGCAGGGTTCGCAGTCGGGATCCCGTTGGATTTTCCGACCTGGGAAATTCCGGGATTGAACATCCCGTACAAGTCGGGAATAGTACGTCAAATATAGATCTATGAAATTATATATTATCTATTAGAATCTACTAAAATTACTACTCTTGCAGTCAAATATGGTAAGTAAAATAAAAAACAATATGTATAGGTACTTAACTGACTTCCGTCCGATTCAATATGACATTATTCATGAACAAGATACCTCAGATACCTAATGCTTTTATAATATTGTATGTAATTCGTGTGTCTATCTCCAAATAATATATTGTTATTATAAATAGCTGTAATGTGTTTATCAGTTAAGATTGCCATATTGAGGCGTAAGAAACCGGTCCTGGTCGTTTTTAAAATGTGTGGAAGTGGCTTTCAAAATATTCTTGACCTTTTAATTGTACTATTAAGTATATGAAACAGTTATTATGAACGTTGTTTTTGTATACATTATACACATCGTAGTGCAATTTCCCAAATTTGAGAGACACGGTAGACCTGTGGTTGTGAGATGTCTTTGAGATTGTCAATGAACTAAAATGGGCCTGTCGGCAGAATTGGAGAAAGGACTGTACAACGAATCCTCATACATAGTGGAAAAGGCAATACAACTGGATCAATAGGTTGAATATTAGTATAATTATTTAGATAGTATAGAATAGTGCAGAATAGAGTGATAGAAACATTTTCATGTAATTTCAGCAATCTCGGGATCGGTATTGAGCATGCCAATGTTGTAATCCCGGAATTGAAGATTGCAATCCCTAGTATTGCCGTCATACGGAAAATTATTAACATTGTGATATCGCGGGGACTTTTGACAGGTCTATTTCGGGACTGTGTGCTGTGTCTCGGACGTCGGGCTGTCACTTTGGGAATCTGTATGCATTGTTTTAAATAAATATGCCTATTGACCGAGTGATCTTCTCGCTTTTTCGCGGAGTTGAAATTTTGGTATTTTTCGTGCTTCTTGGTTGTCACCGTTTTCGATCGTGCTGTCAATTCAATTAAGGTGCTGAGGTATCTATTTATGTGTGATACATGATTCAAGTATTTAAATAAATATCTTTTTTTATCTCTGTAATAAAGCATAGTTTGAGAACCAAACTATACTTACAGAATGGTGAAAACATTTACGAAGAAATCTTCAATCTCATAAATAAATATATTATGGAAGTCAATTTACGCAACTTGATGACCGGGTGAATCTTCATTTAATATGCATCTATAATTAGCAGGATCGCATTTACACTTCCCTCACGCGGTCCCTGGGCTTAATACATATTATCCTCTCTGGAAAATAAAATTAAAACTTCATTTTAAATGACATCCTAAATATTTTCGTCTTCTTTCTTTTTACCCTATGATTATGCGTCTCGTTCAACCACAAAAGTTTTGGCTGCATTCTGATTTACACAATTGATTTCAGTAATAATAATAAATTTTATTGAAAGCTGTTACCTACTTTTGTCGAGCTTTTTGTCCTTACATATTCATTTGCGTGAGCGCAGCTGTTTTGTCTGTCTCGAGGTTTGTTTATTAATGTTTTTAAATTCAATATTTCTTGACTAGGCTATAGTACTTACCTTTAGTATTATGGTAAATCTGGGCCTGCGTGAGAGTGCATAGCTTGTCAGAATCTTGATTCTGAAGTAGGTACATTTTCGTTCCTCCATGGAACATCGCCCCAACCGAACTAATTCCTGTCCATTGTCGTTTGGCAGCCAGGGCAAGCAACTCTTCTATATTCTTCGCTTTCTCTCTTACTCTCCTTTCCATGCTAGTTTCGAACACTACTTCGGCTTCTTTTTATTTATTTTTTTACTATTTTGGGATTATTGAACGACTTCGCCTGTCACTCGATGAGTCCCAAGATATTCACAGTATTCTCCTATAGTACCAAAGCCCAAAAACCTCAATCGTTTTAATGATCCGGTACTCTCAAGTTTCAAAGCATGCAAGAGTACCGGCCGGTACCTAGTATTTGTAATGCTTAACGCTCCTTTCACATAATACGGCTTTGACTGTACGGCAAAAAATCGAATGGCGATATTCTTTTAGTGATATAGTGAGAGAATGGCATGGCCCCTTTTCACATTACACGGCGACGGTTAAAAACCGAAACGGTGTCGCATAGCAGCTATCCATTCTCGCTGTATTAACGGCGCCCGGACGCGTGCACGTTCTCACATTAGATGGTTTTAAATCGTACGACACATCACAACAGTCAACCATAAACTGAGCTTGTGACGTGAAAAAAGCCGTATAGTGTGAAAAAAGCGTGAACTTGTTGCCGATTCGGATTTTTACCATTAGATTTTTTCCTTACAGTTAAAACCGTAGAGTGTGAAATAAGGGTTAGGGTCTATTACACAACACTTTTAATACAATTTTTTTGAGTAGTTTTATAACAGATGGAATGTGGGTACATCATAATATACACCTCATTGGAAACCACGACCTTCGCAGGCATTTAAATACTCTGCCAAACCAGCTGCGCTGTATATTTTCAAACTTTACCTGTTATAAAAGCATTTTGGTTTTTACATAGATGATTCATCTTTAAAGATTGGCCTTTTAAACGCCAAAAAATGTTTCGTGATTGATGACTTCGTTCGAAATATTAGCTATTCATGAAGATGCTCTTTAACCTAAGCGCTATTGACCTTATTGCCATTTATTCTCTGTTAACAATATATTCCCGGCGTGTCGTGTTATCTTTTTTCGCTCCGGCGTTTGTTTGCTTGCCTCGTGATAATTGGTATTCCATCGGGCGGGCATCCCCTAATAGAGATGGTACGTTTCGGCGCGTGCCTGCGAACGCGATCGTCTGATTTATGAACTTGCGCTTTCTGATGCGGCTTTTGGACCTCCTCCCCCGTCTGATCCCGACCCTTAGCCACACACGGCGAGGCCTTTTCGTTACACGTTATCTTTTTCAAAAACACCGATTGTTCCGCTCGACTTTCAAGACCTGAATCGCCTGGCCTTGTTATCATACTATTTCAACTATATCTTGATTTTTTTTCCATCCCTATGAAGTTAACGAAGTATTACTCCCACAGAACACATTAATACATAGTTTTCTGATAGGCTATATCTCAATATACTAAATTTTGATGCAGGGTTTTGAATGTGTGATCGTCCTATGAAAATGAACCACACATAGACGTGCAATAGTGTGTGTTATACAACAATATTGAATGAGTGTCAGTGCATAAAACGAGGGCAGTTGTCAAAATGAATGCGAACGCGTGTTCTTGACACGTGTTTAAGTTTGTCCCATATTTTCCCACACTCGATATCAGTTGCCTGTTTCTCCACACCCGTTAGGTATTTCAGTTCCCTTTATTTCTGAGTTACCTGATTACGCCTCTTGTCATGTAAATCATGCAGTACTTACATATTATATGGCTGTGTTCCGTGTTGTGCCACATTCATGTCCCAGTCACTTGAAGTGTTGGTTATAAGCCGTGTTTGGTTCTCATATTGTGATACGCTGACGACCTCCATACGACTATGTTTACTGCTTCTGTTAACGTCCAAATAATTCAGGCAATGATGGGATATTTTGTTCAGTAAACTACTGAACTACGTATCCTTCACGTGTAACATGTAATGACACGGTTGGTTACATGGTTAAAGCAGGAGACATGTGTTAATAAGATTATTTAAATAGGTACCTACTTAGGTTTATTGTGAGGAGGTATGAGGATGATGAGGTAGGTAAATGGACTTCAATGGATCGAAGGTAGATGCGTGTTTGAGTAAATATCAGTTTATTCTCCTCAACAATACTTGAAACAATTCTTACAGACAATATATTTAGTATTAAGATTAAATTGATAAAGTTAAATTATAATGGCGTGTTTCTATGAGAACATTTGCAGTTTGTGTTGTAATTATTGGCTACCACTAGCGTTCATCGTGTGCGCCACGCAATATATCCCGCGGTGTATGTCCGCTAAAGCATTTTGGCAGTGTATTTTATTAATGTAAATATGAAACGTAATGTTTTATGGATACGTCATCGCTCAGTTTTCTCTCGCGCGCCGTGACCCGACTCCGCGCGAAGGAAATTCCACAACACAATTATTATGTATTTTTTTTCCATTTTCCACATAGCTTTCGCTGGAAAATATCGATCTTCGGCGCACGTACTTCGTTACCCTCTCATGCCGACACAATGTAGCGGCTAAAATTTATTTTATTACGTTTGTTTTAACTTCTTTCTCGGTTACCAGTTCACACTATTTTTCTTGGCCGTAAAATATGTCTTGTTAATACATAATATCACACCACTGGTCTAAAGCTGAATTTCTCATGTCCCTTCTCCATGACTACAGCAAGAGAGAGTATTATGACAATTTATTATTTTTGATCAACCATCATTTTTTATTTGTATTTTGAATTATGTACGTAACATTTTTACTGTTGCTGAATTCGTAAACACGTAAAAAATAAGTTCTGCAAGATTTCGCATTCTGGGATAGCGGTTATCATGACATTTCAGTTTTATATAAATATATACCTATCACAGACGTGATTTTTGTAATTAATTGTTCATGTTGACATGATAAATAGTGCTGGTACAATAGTCGCTCTACAATCTTAATGTGGATTCCAATTCCTTATATTAGGTCCATTATCTGTGTTCAAACACATATTGAATATACTTATTTGTTTTCGTTGTTGAATACTGTTGGTTCATTTGTTTAAATTCATTAAGCCCTCCCAAACCAAAATATAATACTCGTAGATAAAACATATTATTCTATCTATAAAATATCTAAAGTTATGTATCATTTAATGGAATAGTTTTAGATATTTTATAGATAGACATGTATTTTTTGACTATTATTTAGTATGGCCTGGTTCCATAGGGTTTAATTGATTTTAAAAACCTACCACACCATCTGTAAATTGTAGTCGTATTTCAATGAAAACAAATACGTATGACTGATATAAGTTTAATGTGCACTATTTATGGCTGATCTTAACATCCTACCTCCACCCTTCGCCACTGAAATACAGCATACTTATACTTCGTGATTTTGTCAACCTGAATCTCACGACTAAATATGCCGACTCGTTGTCATATATGATTATAATAGTGTTGGTTTTGGTTTCAGGAATTTAAAATTGAATTAAAATTCCTACAAATGATCTGCGATACCAAACCAGCTACTATAGTTTAATAATTGGTCTTGGTTACGTTTTTCTAACTTCTGTTTCACATAACTGTTTCATCTCACTGTATTGATTCATATTTCTTTCTTTTTCATATGCACATCTTTATTTTTAAGTGTTCTGTGTGCATTCTGTTATCGCTGACTTATCGATATTAAACCGTTGTAAGGAGAATTAATTTGTGATACATCAAACACGAGAAATAATTTCGCCATTTAAAATGTAACGGCCGTATCCAAATAAATTACTTAACTATTATAATTGTAACTCATTCATTATGGTTATTTAAACCGAACTAATCCTATATTATGTCACCCTGACAATCGATCACACTCTCGTTTTCAAATAGCAAATCTAAAAAGTTAACTCTGGATGCTAGTTGTTTTGACAGAGGTTTGATTGATTGTTTAATGACCTTTATCTTTTTAATTTGATTCCTTCCAAATGTGTTGAAACTTCAAACCAATATATTACAGTTGAAAGTTTATTGTGTAACTGACAAATCACACGTCATTGTAAGTTAATAATGAATATCTCTTATAGTTTTAACTATTATTGTTGAGAGATGGATGTATTAGCTTATTTTAGTGACAAATAATTCGTGAAACAAACTGACAAAATCTTTTATCGAGAGTTTTTTATGAGAGCTTTTATCATCGTCATATCCGTGTCAGGAAACTTGTACGTATGCAGTTCGCCGTATTACACTTCACCGTGAAATGTTGTATCGGAAATATACGGCCGTATGTATATTGACTGTCCAACCTCTCTGGGTCGTATAGTACTGACATAAAATTCATGTCTATAGGAAGCCAGCAGCAAACAAATTTTCAAAATAGCCGATATACTGGATTATTTGTTGGGTTAGGTTAGGTTTTCATTCTTGAATTCATGAATTCATGAATTTTGCCAAAACCAGCTATGGAAATTGAATTAATTAATAGTCATATTGAAAAATAGGAGACCGTATAGTATACGGTCATCTCTTTCCGATAAGAAAGCTTACGGCGAACTGTGCCACGGTGAAATCTTTTACGTACAATTTACATGTAACCCGTCATATCACCCATTTGCTCGTATTCTATGCCTTGTGGCCAGTTTTAGTGTTAAAAAGGGAGAGGAGAGGGCACGGGCACTAGTTGTTTTTTTTGACAAGATGAGATGGTTAATTAAATAAATCATGAGATCTGGAACGAGCATTATTACTTTGGTTATCATAAACGACATAAACCGATAGTTTCGTTTTTACATTGTGGATTTTTTTATAATTTAAAAGCCTTTGAAACTGTCGGTTGCACAAGGTTTTGGCGTGGGTTTTAAGACGCCTCTAGTTATAGGCCAAACTCTTCTGAATCAACGCATATGTAAACCAGATTATCTTTTGTAAACTCTGGCCCCTGTAGGTGTGTGCGATGGAGATCACCACAACAGCCCCGGTTCGTGCCGGACGGCCGTCCTAATGAAATTAGTATGCGTCGAGACGCTTATTTAAAATTCTCCGCCACAAATGTCATCGGGAAAATGATAAGCCTATTCATCACCGTCGACTTTACAAGTTAGCCTCTGCGGCCGTGAAATTATTGCCCAATACCCTCGTCAAAAGCTATGCTCGCTGGATATACTGCCTCGCCAGTAGCGGCCGCTTAAATATTACGTACTTGGCTTAATATTAAATCAATTATTATAGATGTGCTATGAATAAGTGACATAACAAATTAACATAAAAACATGCTTACATAATTTTGAAAACACTTCTGAGAAAATAACCAATAGAGAAAATGTTTTTGAACAAAGTAAGTAACCTGCATCTCTCGGGTTTCGCGCCCACGCGCATAGACCACTATGCTATATGCGCCATACTTAATTGCGACACATTTTAACTAATGGCTCTTAATACTCTCTGAAGCGCTTTCCAAATTGAGTTAGATACTATTGGCGATCGGCGATTACTTTATTACTAATCGACGTCACGGATCACTCCCAAGATTTATTCATTTGTAATAATGTGAATTATTTGTTGATTAAAAAAATATTTAAGTAATTAAAAATAAAAAAATCGTCAACCCAGTTTTTTCTCTTCCTCAATTCATATTCACCAAAATTACCTATTCTTTCCAGAGTAATAAATACTGCTGTTAGTTGATGAATGCATCGCTAACGAATATTGTACTCAAATGCGAAGATTTGGTGAAGAAAGCATACTTACGTTAGGTTACGTGTAATTCATTGTATTGTATTGTATGATGTATTGTTATGTATATTCAAATGAGGTTTGATGCTTTATATTCAATATTACATTCACATAGATATTGGGTGCAGGTCTGTTTACTGGAAGCCAGAAGGGACAGCGGCATATTTCATAGCCGATTTCGGCAAAATTCATAAATTCAAGAATGTTAACCTATCTAACCTAACAAACAATCGAGTATATCGGCTGTTTTCAAAATTTGTTTGTCGCTAGCTTCCACTAAACTAAACAGACGACAAATCTCCTTATATTGAATTACCTAGATATGGTATGAACAGTTTTAATCTCTCAACTAAAATAGAGAGAAAATAATGAACCGTAGTTCTGATTCTTACGCACCTACGTTTCCTGCCTTCGTACCCGTGTACGAAAATTGTTAATACACTTGTATCAATATTGCACCCCACTGCGACAGGGGGCGGCTTATTATTTATTAGGGCTTCGACGTTCAGTGGGCGACTGTGACCCGGTCCTATCGCTCCCCGGGGACCATGCTCGATCCGTCCGAAACACCGCCGCCGCCCGCCTGCAAGACATGTTTACCTTTTACTTGTTTTACGACCTCCCCCTCCCCGTCTTCCGCCCACCCCGCGCCGGAAAATGACATGGCTTATCGGGGCGATGTGAAATTAGTTTAAGCGGGGGGAGCCAACGGTTCCCCCTTTCTCACCAGACGTTTGTGGACACGCGAGATAAGTCACAGGGGAGAAGGCGTTAAAATTCCTTTTTATGTATCTATTTGTATGTTTACGAATTTAATAACTAAAGAGAGTGAAATCGCTTACATATTCTTTCATAAAAAAATATACGAATATGGATGATATAATGATAATAATTTATTGTCAAGTTACTTGACAAGTGCAAATAATGATTTTTATTAGTTTATAATGCAATGATACTATTACGGCAATTGATGAACAAACAGTGAGTTAGCAAAAACATTTCGTGTTTCTAAAATTACGCCCCACTTTGTGGTTAGCTACAGTGTGACTTATATAACAAGTCTTCTATGTCACCACGGTCGTCTCTGGAGCTAAAACCCGCTCCTGTATTTACTTTCCCCGATACAACATTCCCTATAAACCAGTGTGTTCGATACCGTGTGGATTTTTATTGATATTAAAATGCCTAAACCTTTGCAGAAGCTGACCAAGAGCATTATTTCTAATGTTAAAGTATTGTAAGAAGGAGAAACAGAGAAGAATGCTTTTAATTCCTCTCAATAGTGGTGTAGAAGACTTTTTATAAAAGTTTCACTTTAGCATGCACGCTTCCTAATTTATCGGCGGCGGGTTCCAATCTCCCGTATAACGCAAAACATTGATTGACCGGATTTTTATATGATCACCAGTTTCGTGTGATTACTAGAAAAATGGTGCGATTTTTATGTCTTTCAATCAAGCTCGATGAACGCAGTGGTTCGATAGAATAGCAAACCATTTCTCGTTTAAAAAAAAATTGCAAGTTGTTTTTGAATTTCAAAATGATGGTTAATTGGCTGTATCTTTCTCGGACCCTATCGAAATTAAATCAATATCACATACTCGCCCGATCATTTCGGAATGTATTTAAAAAGATGCGAATTGCGAATTATTCTCTTCGGGACCACAAATAATATACGTGCAGTGATCCACTGTCGTGTCACATGTGAATGTGGGGTGAATCCTGTTCGACAAATCATGTATCAAAAATAGAACACACAATCACCCAGGAGGCTCCTTTTCAATAGACGTGGGAGAAATGAGGGTTAAGAGATGTAAAATACGGTGGTTGGACCAGACCGTTTACATTTTAGAAAGATGTACATAATCATTGATGCCACTGCAGTGGAAGGAGCTTGTATCAGATTGGAAGTAGAGCGATGGGAAGTTTCCTAGTGGCAATCAAGACCGACATCGGGTTGTAGAACCGATGAAGATTATCAGTTAGTAGTGGATACTGCAGTCACCACAGTAACTCTTAAGCCCTTTTGCTGCCGCTGAGTTAATTGGACGCGCGCACGGCAGATCGCTCTCTCCCGCGGAGCATGTCTTCGCGCAGTGCATCTCGACCGTGAAGCTCTCTGCACGGCTCCACAGAATCAGCTACCGATGGCACGCTTGTTTGGTGGGACGGCGTGAAAATTTAATTATCGGTAAACATCTCATTACCGGTTATGTTTTTGTAATATTATATCTCTGATATGGTGGAAATATCTTACATTTTGTACTTTTTTCTTACCGGTGGATTATCTGCTAAGACACACTTACTCATATACGTACTCAACTGTGCAATTGAATTATGTACATGTCTGACAAAAACATTCAAATTAAATACATTGCTGTGAAAGTTATACATATATGGCGATATTACATATTACAAATCGAATTAATAGGCATTTCCATGTAGGTATCAAGTCGTAGCTAACTTTGTAAATCAATGACCGCGACAATAATCTTTGTATATCTGTTCTCACTTAGTTAGTTAATAGCCTAATTATTACATAATTATAAGTTGATAATATAATAATCAGTACATCATGAGAGATAATTATGCGATTGTAAGTTTTCGACCGAAGCACATCGCTCTGTGATGTGATTCACATTATTGTAACAATTGTACACCTGTACTTATGCAATTTAAATAAACTCACGCCCTTCATAATCACGACAACGACTTCTCATCTCTCCTCGTCACAACTCCATTGGCTCTCACATCGACGACCCCCGACACATATAAGTATATAGCGGTAGCAGTGCAATTGTGTGTATAAAATACTGTTTACTTTTCATGCAAAGCTTTTCCATGTCTGAATCACGTTTTGGTGATGTGAAAATTACTTCCTTGCACCTCTTAAAGAATCCTCAGCCCGCTAATTGTTTTGTATCGGAAGAACGCGACATCATTATTTGACTTAACTCAATCATATTCCATTTCTAACAGAAAAATGGTTTGGAGGGGGTCCATTTCGGAAATATATCCATAATAATTTATTATTGAATTTTAAGGCGGCGGGAGGGGTCGGAGTTAACAAAATCTAACAGGTGCCACTGATTTCCATATTTACACCTCCTACTGCTTACAGTTTCTTGTCGCTTCAAACGCGGACCCTCGTACTTTACGGGTACATTCCCCATACTTGGATTTCCAGCATTTCCGGCATTAATCATTTGACCTGCAAGTATAACCAAGGGCACTCATATACGAAATATTGCGAGCTTTCGCATCCACAAGTGGTCATCGAATGCTCGTGGCCTAGCGGTCTTAGTAATTAGGATCGTTAGTGTCCGTTTGTGCCATCCGCATTATTTTGTCTTTTAGATATGCCACATCAGTATATTATAGCATACGTTGGATACTGCCAGATGAATGCAATGGGTTTTCCAGTGACCACAGCCCTCGCATGTCGTAGAATGCCGAGGAGAATTGGGCCAATACTCCCGTTGAAACGACTGTTCAACAGTCGAATCTTCCGGGTCTCATCATGAGATCTTGACATTGAAGTTAAAGTCCCTCCACCAAACCCGCCCCGTGCCACCCTCGGTCTTAATCGAGAGTATCACGGGACCCGTCAATTGGTCTGCATTGGAAGCATCTAAGAATTGGCTTGGGAGAGTCCTGGGAGAAGATGCCCAAGACTTTGATTGCTACGATCAAAGTGAGCTCTGACCGAGTTTACTGAGTTTACTCTAATGCAAAGAGCCAGGGAGAGAAAAAGCACATGGAAATTACTAAAAAGAAAATGAAGCTACTTGTTTATTAAATTAAAGAACGAAGCTAATCATACAGGCAGCAAAATTTATGTGAAGAGATCTTCACGCCCGTAGTCAGACGCCGAAAAAATTTTTAAAGCAAGATAATTGGCCTTAGTAGCAACCAGGTCGGACGGGCCGATGGGTCCAACAGCTGGTTGGACCGACCTGAGCATTTCCTCTCGTTTGGAGCACATACTCAGACACTCCCATAGGATGTGGTTGGCATCCTGTATTTCCCCTCCGCATGGACATGTCGGACGGCTTGCTAAGGCTCGAAGAGCTTGCCAGCGAATCCACCATGACCAGTCACAAATTGACTGGTGTAATGGTCTGGAGTCAGATATTTGGTTATCTCCATTCGCCACTCTATGTCTGGAAAAAACGTATATGTGTGCCGGCCCTTGGTCGATTCGTTCCACTTTCGCTGCCAGGTCTTAATGGCCGCATCGAGCGACATGAGTCTAATTCTGCGCCTCAAGATCTCCTCTCAAGCCTCGAGATCTTGACAGAGAGATAATAAGCAATCTTGCCAAAATAATTTGTATTGATTTCATTCCAGCGCATCTATTCTATACACAAGGCTGCTATTAGCGGCTATCGAGGGTAGTTTATCATATTTTTGTATTGAGATATTATAATTGTTACAATAAATTAGCCGTTTAAACTGTCAGAACTGTCTATGTCGCTTTGAAAGTTAATACAGCCAAGAGAGGTACTTTTAAAACATAGCACTATTTGACAGTTCAGACGGTTAACTTACTATAACCATTAACACCCTCGATACATAAATATGATAAACTACACTCGATATCATATTTGTGTATAGGGGGTTCTGGACCCGAAAAAAACTCCCCACTGCATGTAGTTCTGTTTCGTTGATAACCGGTATTCAAGGATTTCTATACCGGTAATGCGGTCGTGAATCTGTTAATTGATTAACCGATAATATAACCCTTTGGCTGTGCGTGTGCTGGCCGCAGAATTGTAGCAGCGTGCTTTCTCATCACACCGCGAAGAAAGATTTAATTCCATCGCTTTACCTAGGTACCACGTCATGATTTATAACTTGTAAGAGATGGAAATGTAGATGTTATCAGTCGTTACGGTATATAGGCATTTAATAGTAATTATTATTGTTGTTACTTGAGTTCACGCCAATGCATATTGTATGTTTATCTCCTGCTGTCATCTCATTCTCATCGGCTTGGAAATAATATTATTAAAAGGCCTTTGCGTAATATGACTTATAATCTGTTATAGAGTTATTCCGCGGTGCTCTCTTTTCCATTGTCTCTAATAATATAATACAATATAAGTACATAATAGCGGTGATAATTTTCTCTATTTCTGACAATTATAATTATTATATTAAGCGGAGAATTAAAAAAAAATATGTTACCATCCATTATTTACATAACTAATATATTATGAATTGCATACAACAGCGTGTCTATGTTCAAGTAGGCAGTGATGTACCACACTCTCCCGTTGCCAGTTTGTGACTTGGGGATTGCACGATGGGGCGTTACAAATCAAACAATAAGATAACTAAACTTGCCTTTCACCATCACAATTTCCCATTCTTTTTTTGCTCATTGCACTTTTCCTCAAACTATTATCCAACTGTTGAAAGAGCCTACTGCGCGACGGTAAGAGGAAACTGCGGCTCAATTTAATGCACAGGGATTCATATTATCTTCTCTCTCTCAATCTTGCGGCATGCCGTGAGTGATGTAATACGACGAGGTCATGTCGGTTTCCTCGTGAAAAGAAGTGAAGTTTAAAAGTAAATAACGAATCGAATGGTTAATGCTTCCCTTTCAAACGCTGCGTCTGAATGTAAAGAGGACTTGTTTTAGACGCCATACCGATAAGTTATGTTAAATACTTGATTGTACAATTGTCAATTAATAGTATCTAATAAAGTATTTTAAGATGAAATCGTTAATTACTAATTATTTTGGACAATTATAGCGGCCCGGTTAAACCGTGGTATTAACAGCTTACATTGCGTTTTTTACGTTTATTTTATTGTTGTGTACATTTTGGTAATATTTCGAACGTCATAAAGAATGCCATTCCTAATTATTGTTGTATAACTAGTCTATCAAAATAGACAAATTAATTCAGTTTAACCAATTATTATGACGCAATGCTTGGTATTAATGGAACGCGATTTAATTATCTTTAGGGTCGCCCACTATGCGTTTGTCGTTTTATTTCTTTTACCTCGCTGACGACATTGATTAAATGATTTTACATTGAACGAGCGCACTAAAGTGACGAGGCACTGGCAAGTGCGTGCTCCTCCATAATAACAACGTGCATCTGCGATCGTCGTGGTCTGGCGGGTGCGCTTTTTTCTCCGCTAGAAAGATTGCCCCGATATCGCTCTTAACGCAACTTTACCTTTGTCTGAAACCACCTGTAGCTATTATAATATTATTTTCTTCTATAATGATTTTATTATAATGCTCCCTTGTCAACTTTGCTTTGAGGAGAGCATTGTAGTCTTCTCGGCAAGTTCAGGTCGGTGACTCTGCATAGATTGTTATCTGCATACTACCTCAGTATTATTACCTGTTCTAATGATTGTAGTATTTTTTAAATTCAAGTACATTCTCCAAGATTATTAGATGCCTGACAATCTGCGGCAGTAGATAATAGATACCTAAAAGAAAATACGATATATTCAATAGTATATAAGTACTATTAATTAATACCGGCGTACGTGAAATTCGATTTCAAATTAACCATGTTGTAGCCTGCGTGATCGTGTCGTATTATTAAATTCGTATTGCATCGCTCCGGCCTATCACAGGAGTGAGAGAAAGAGAATATGTTAATCCCGTCCTTATAAACTGAGGTGCGGTTTCCTCTTTCTTTCTATATTTTGATCGAAACTTACAATATTCACAAAAATTAAGTGTTCCTGTTTAATTGTTAATGCCTCAGTCAATCCTCAGCCAAATATAATACGGTCTTTTAAGATAAATAATAACTATGGAAGAGTTTAACACAGTGATACTCAACCAGCGGGCCGCATGCGGCCCTTTAAGCTTTTATGTGCGGCCCGAAACACATTTATTATCAGGAACATGATTTTTAATTTTAAAATAAACGCTTGGATACACATTACTTTTGTTTATAATTTTTGAATATCAAAAATGTTTTGTAAAAAAGGGGGGGTTTCATGATTTTTTTCGTCACACCAGTAGTGATGCGGCCCGCGTTACTTTACGAATATATGTATTTGGCCCGAAGAAAAAAAAGGTTGAGTATCATTGGTTTAACAGATCACTGTTAGTTTTGCTACTCGATAGTAGATCACGACCTACTTGAAATTGGCCATACCTGTTATTTTCCATCACAAGTTTTAAATAATATATTATTATATATGTATTTGTATTCGCATGGCAGTGATTTGTAAACGACACAATACAAGAGAAACACTATGTGAATAAAAGTCACTTTAAAAAAAACCTGGTGTCATTCTCGTACATAGTCCCACTTTTTGTTACCGTTTGCACTGCCGGAGCATATCGATATGAATAATCTTCGTTTCAATATGTAGCAGCATTTATTTTGAATTTACTTTATGATCAATTTGGTAGCCGCTATCAGATCAGAAACCACTCGTCGTATTCGAAACGGCATTATTCTACGGTTAAGCTTTCGGATAATGTTACGGACACGTTACCATTTTGGTGTCGG
This sequence comes from Rhyacophila brunnea, assembly GCF_057557595.1. Lineage (NCBI taxonomy): Eukaryota > Metazoa > Arthropoda > Insecta > Trichoptera > Rhyacophilidae > Rhyacophila > Rhyacophila brunnea. The sequence continues at coordinate 6,116,808 of NW_028232904.1, read as the reverse complement.
TTATAAGAAACAAAGGGAAAGAACGGTCGCATTGCGCATGAAATACCTGCATTCTTTATAATATGGAGGAACGTGTAATTGTAATGTGTATTAATATTTTAAAACCCAAAGAGATCGGGGGGAATCCTTTGATATATCTTGGGCTAAGCTTTACACCCACGGTGGCCGCGCGGCTTACGCGTTGGACTATAAAGCCGTGGGTCCCAGGTTCGAATCCTGGGTCTGGCAAGTACACATATTGTTTTTCAATTTGTGTGTGTCAGGGTATGGACCCAATAGGTTGAGCAAGTGACTGACATCCATTTCTCGTATAAAAAAAAACAAAATCTGTCAATACAAGCCTCCACTCTGTGGAGGCCCATATGATCCTATCAGGATCGGACATGGTCGAAAAAAAAAGTTTTATCGTGGCCAAATTATTTGAAATATTTATATGTCAAAACATAATTGATTGTACATCTATGTAAAACAATAATAAATAACCTATATTATAATATAATGAATGATATTAGAACTCAACTCAACGGTGTGTAATTGAACGACATTTTGTTAGTACATATTGCGATTTATAAATATTATAATTCACTTACCAAAATCATTAATTACTATTTTCATTAAAGTACATTTGCATAACTTCTACTGCAATTAAATACGATTTATATTTCATACATATTTCTCATCGTATTGAACATACAATATAACAAAAAAAAAAGTTGATTCAAATATTAAAATTTATGTAAATGCGATATAATAATATATTACAGATCGGCAATGGTAATTTATGAGGGTATTACACTTTGGATTGTTTTTATGTTCGTTTCAATGCGGGTGCGCTGTGGATACAGACAAAGGAATTTGTATTTAAATACAACTATCTAGCCGTATTAAATTGGTTTAATTTTGCCTCATTATGGCTGAAATCATCGTGATGGCCTATGCAAAGCATACACTGGTCTTTAACTCCTCTACTCTCACCATCCTGTGTCGATAAATGGTTTGGGGGGGGTCCATTTTGAAAAAAATATTATTTTTTAAGGCGGCGGGGTTACGAAAATCTAGTGCTGCTATCAACAAATCGCATGCTTCTCGGGCTGCGAGTCTAAGATGCCTGAACGCATACGCACACCTACGAATTGGTCATTCATATACCGGCTCGCCGGTCGCCGCATCCAAATATTATTACGTTTCGAGAGCGTTTCATATACAGCATCGGAGCGACGTTCCTAGAAGGTTTGATTTATGGCTGTGTGGCAGAAGAAGCGAGTTCAGATGTGAGAGCCGACACCCAGTATGTCCCGTGGTCGCTTCATCAGCGGAGTTGCAAAGCCCATGATTCTAGTGACATCATCATAGTACATATTATACCTTCTAAGAATCACTGTCAGTGGATGATTCTAGATTCTAGAAATAATAAAAATATTAAATCCATTAGTACCAGATTTGACTTCTCATACGTCACATTTCGTTTAGGCTCTCATTTGGTTTTAGAAAATATGTATTCGGTTTTTAGCACGCGTCTCTATTCGAATAAATATTTTTATTGTAGATTCGCTTGAACATGTCGACTTCTCACGCTACCCTCTCTCTCTCGTTGCATAACTTTTTAACGGCTTGATTTCGCATGCGATATCAGTGCCGAATCGGGATTATTTGTATCTAAACCATGGTTAGGTGCTAACCAGTCAACCAAACATTTTTCCATGCAGTTAGGGGTTCTGTTTCAGGCTTGATATCTTGAATTTTTTATAAGATCGCATTCAGCTAAAGTCTCATTTCCGCTTAACAATTACGGCCCGCGGTAGCGAGGCTAATGTGTATATCGTCGATATCGCCGACAGTTTTTATATCGCCCCTGTCGTATTGCCTGGCCTGAAATAATGATGGATGACACTGACGAACATATTGCAAACAAGATATTCGATAACACTACCTAACCTACTCGAGAAATCAATTATATGTACCGTCTTTGTTTTTCTCGGTTTGTTGACTAAGCTCTGAAAGAGCACTGCTTTCCGTGGTTTATGCATCGAAAATTAAATTATAATTAATAATTATGTTATACACTGTACTATTCGGCTGATCACACATTATACGCCAAGCATCGATAAAGTGTCTTTACGCCAGTGAATTCTACGGTTATGTTTCACGTTACAATAAGCGCTTTTGAGAACTTGTCCTGTACAAGGTATCCCGATTTTTTCTGATCTTGATTTGTACTATTTCGACTCTGCACACGCGTGCGCCCCAATAGTACACCTGTTGAGAGGTGCGAGGCAAGGTGTAGACGCGTGCCCGCTATGGCTTCCGTGCTACCCGCCGCCCGGCACGGTCCTGCGCCCCCTCAGAGTCGAACCCCTGGCCCCCATCGCCAGATAAATAACTCACTTTAATGACTCTTATAGCAATAATATACCGCTTTTCGTGTCGGCTTGGCGATTTTTTGCCGTCTCGAAAGACGAATTGGGCACTTGAATATTATTGATGAAAAAGGAACAAAGTAATGTATTATTTGTAGACTTTATTTCTAAAATTTATTTTGACATTATGTTGTTTGTCTTCAATATGTATGGATTCTATTAAGTCAATTCATTGCTATTCGTATCAAAACGGTGTAGTATTTTTTTTAATACAGTGACTGATTTAGATGCTTCTTATCTGCAAGGCTTTGTCTGGTCACATCTTTAATTCGGCAATACGATTTTGCACAATACAAATTATTGATAATATTGTATTGTAGAGATCATAGAGTTGTTAATAATATATTACATTATATGGCTATAATTGCTCGTTATATAATATTGTGAAGAAATTATGCCGCTCCTGCGAATCTATTCTATATACAAGACTGCTATCGGCAGCTATCTAGGGTGGTTTTTCATATGTTTGTATCGAAGTATTATAATTGTTACAATAAGTTAGTCGTCTAAACAGTCAAAACTGTCTATCTCGCTCTAGAATTTAGCACACCCAAGAGAGGTGCTGTTAATGACAACTAATTTATTGTAATTGTTACAATAAGTGCTAATACTTGGATACAAAACTACCCTCGATAGCGGCCGATAGCAGTCTTGTGTATAGAATAGATGCGCAGATCTCATTATGTGAAAGAATTTATTAATAAAGAAATGTAACAATAATTTGATTGGTATTTTGTCAATATGGAAAACTAATATTTTTCATTAGAATGCTTTGAAAACTAGGACCGCCTAGGTAAGGGTTTACAAGACACTGTAACACTGGTCTTAAATTTATGCTTGAAGATCACGAATAAACAATAATTTGTGTATATTATTCTATCTATATCATATCTATATATGTTTTATGAATAAATATTAAGTCTGCATTTCGAGATCCACTTCCAAAACAAATTGTTAAGGAATCTTTTAGGTACAGAGTTTAAACATTAACGTGCACAATTTGGTAGAGAAAAAAGTTTTAAACTCTATTACTTCGCTGTATAACGGCCATGCGAAATGCCTTTAGCTTCCGTTTATGAAATGACGCTGTAAAAATAAGGTTTTTTTTACGAAAAATTTAATAGATTCGTTCTACTCTGGGCTACCTTTTTTCTTAGCATTCCTTCACACTTGCTTGCTTAAAAAGTTTTATCTATTTACATTTCTTCGAATGACGCCTGTAAAAAGAACGACATCTTCAAATAATGTAAGCTTTCTTAAGTATTACTTCAATCGTTTAATGTTTTCACCTCGGTTCGTCATAATATAAGTGTTTTTTGTGACTTCTCAATAATATCTTTCTTATAAAATTATTATTAAAAATGTTACAATAGGTCAAGTTAGTGATGGCATTAACTCTTACACTCGACGAATGTCTGGGCCTGAATTTCCAGTTTTAAAAATGTATTGTCGAATCGAGAAATATAATATAATCATTTCTGACGCAGATGATAATTAAATTATACGAGATTCTCGTCGTTGCTCATTCGCATTTTATTGCAATCTCTTTTTAAAATGACTGAATCGTTTCATTAATAAAATTATGTTTTTTGTTGAACTCTTGACTATTCTACATTTGAGTATAATAACATAACCTTTCTTTTTCCCGATAAATCTTAATGATGGTGGGACAGTCGTGAACTACAGGGGTTGTGGACAATAAAATCTTTAAAACCCATGCACCTGCAAATGTTTTTGCATTGTGTTTTTGTTCTTTAAATAGATTTAATGGTTTTACGTGATGAAATCGACCGCGATCAGAAGGTATTATATTATGTACGTTACTATATAAATAATATTTGTATATCTTCATTGGCGGTTCGCAAATCGTTTCTTATATGTTCAGTGGTCCACAGATGTGAAAAGACATAGCATTTAATCAACAGAATATAATATCCTAGATTGTAGAGCTACCTGTATAGTGCTTTTTTATTGATAAAATATGTTGTACAAGCTTTTATTGCATTGGATTATCTGAACACTGCGTCATCTTACAAATTAACTGTTTCAATATGTGGTTTAATTGTTAAGGCCATGCATTAGTTGAGGCACGGTCTAAAAAGATCGTCGCTAGGCGATGCGCGGATTGCGGGTGGCGGGTGAAAATGACGCCTGTCAAACGAAATATTAATTGTCATATAAATCCAACATACGTCCATTTTATGTTCTGTTTATTGTTCTATTAGTAACAATAATAATATATTCATTGACATGTTTTCTTTTTAAAGTAAATGGGTAACGTTTTTAGTCATCTTTACACGATTTTAGAATTAATTGACCCGTCGCCATCACGCAGCAAAGTGACGTGTTCCTGGGTCAACATTCTCTCAGTGAATGGCAGCGAGTCCAAAATTTCGTCGCGCGTACAGTTGAAAATTATTTGGCGTTTCACTGATGCGTCACCTTAATGCTTCTTTGTCTTTATATTATTCAATGATTCCTGGGTTAATTTTATAGTAAATATGCATAGGTATGTATTATTTTTTTGACTTAGGACATTGGTACGTTTTTTTCTTACACCAGTGATATTCAAAGTTTGCTGTTCCAATATAATAATTATTCCAGATAATCTCATTTCATTGCATTGATGCACGATTATAATAATGGACTTATATTATTCAGGCGGTAACCTTAAACGGCATCTATAAAAAATGGGAAAAAATCTAAACCTAAACGGATTATCAAATTTGATTTTTGTAGAACTCCGTTGAACCACTACCTCAGACGCTATGTCAAATGCATCAATAATTATTATATTAATAATTATATTGTAATATTAAAACTAGTAACTGAGTACCTATCTCTCCAAAGTTTCCAACAAAATAAATAATAAACATGATTGTGTTGGACATAATCCATCATCCAATGCGGTAATCAATTTATTTCGACATTCATTAGTGCCAACTTAACGTACATTTGTATATTTTAATTAATACATATTTTATTTTCGATAATAGTTTTTACAAAAAATAAAATCGGTGATGAAACCAGAATCCATATTGAATCTTATCAAGCTTATACGCATAAATTTTAATACCTTTCAATTTATACAATTCTTGACTTTAGCCGGCTCTCACATCAAAACTCGCCTCGCTTAAAACGTGTCGAATACGTCGATGTGACGTCATCGTTATTCGACACAAACACCAAAACACATGTTGCCAAATGGAGCTCCGCAGATTGGTCGAATGCGACTGTTTCGTTTGAAAAAACATCTGGCTGTTGCAATCGACAAGTTGCATCCTTCTCGGGCTCCGAGTCGAAGTCACATACAAACACCTATGAATCGGTCATTCCTATACCGGCAGTCCGATCACCGTATTCAAATATCTATACGTTTCGAAGGCAACGCGCGACTGTCGCTAGGTAGATGTGCGCGGTCTTCACAAGCAACACTGGATCTCAGTTCCCGGAAGGTTTGTTCGGCACACGAGACGAGTTTTGATGTGAGGGCCGGCTTAGGCCACGCGTGTATGCGATCACCAATCACAGCTAACAGCCCGTAGTGGTGCGAATTGCAGTCCATGACCGGTTTTTGGGGTCAATGGCTGTGTCTTCGAATAGCATTGTTAATAATACTAATATTCATTCTTACGTTATATTTCATTTACTAATGTGACCGTTTTCCTTTGTCAACAGCAAGTCCTGCGATCTCAGCAAGCCGCCGCGAGTGGTGGAGGAGCACCAGCAGCGGCTGCCGCTCTACAGATTCAACAGTATCAACAGCAACAGTTCTTACAGCAACAGTTGGCACAGCAAGCCTTCCCACAGCCCCCATATGTCATAAACACAGGTAATCACTACAATGCTCTCATAATAAATGTTATAACTGCGTATAGCTGATGTACAAAATATGGCTTTATTTTCAATTTTAAAATGACAAATTTTTGAAATGAAATTATTTTTTTATGCTTATCTCGCAAACCACTAGTATTGGGTTTTACAGCCTGTTGTGGTGTTTAATAAAGAAACAAGAAAAGAAGAAGAAAGAAATTCTTCATTTTCGACCTTCACACAGCATCTTGTCTCTTTAAAGTTTTACTTGTTTACAAAAAAGGTGTCAAGTTGTACCTACTTTTTCAACAAGCTTCTGCACGATTCGGTTTGAAACCTATACTATGAGTTATGAGTGGGTATAATAATCATAATAATATGTCCTATTACAAAAAGTCGTCCGATCGAACCACCGGAATTCGAAGCATCTGAAGTTGCTAGGATCAATTCGCACGAGTCATAGGCGTGGCGTATAGATAGTTTAATGGATAAAATCACTCATCGGACAGTGAAAGTTGTGTGTGTGAATCCCATCCGATCCATTTTTTTCTAATACTAAAGCTTTCGCTACAAACCGTTCAGCTCCATGACCGACTTCACAATCATCCCATTCCGTGCTCTCTCCCACCAGTTAGTCACACTCAGCCTCTGCATCCCTCTTGACGTTATCCACCCATATTCTCCGTGGGCGGCCCAGGGGCCGAGTGCCCGGACGGTTTCCTTCATAAAATTATATAGAGCTATAGATTAATCACATCTAGGGAATCCAATCCCGAGCCAAAATTCTGGTCCCGGGATTTCGGGATTACAATTTGACAATTCCGGGACTGGTCCCGGGATTGCCATTTTTTTCCATTGTTAATATAAAAATTTTATATTTACAAAATAACATTGATAAAATCGGTCAAAAATAAATCTAGTGTAATTTATACTATTTAAGACATTTATTGTTAATATTGTATACGTTCAGTCTTGGAAATACATAAGTTTAATGGAGTAAATAATATTGTAATATAAATAATAATGTGAATTTAATATGAGATTGCTGTTTCTGATAGTAAAGACTTAATGAATGGGTTAGCGAGATTTAAAATAGTGAAGCAAATCATGGTGTACTTATGGCCTTTTCGCTCCATAAATCTAGTTAGTCAGCCAAATATGGAACTGCGTAAAACGTATGAGATCAGGGTGGAATTACTTTGTTAATAGTGCGAAGCATTGTTTTTTCCAATCTTTCTCATTTTTATTAATTCATGTGAAAAAATAAAATGAATCGGCAACTTACACATGGGTATAAATCAAACTTCATTCAAACTCAGTTTATTTCTAATGTAGTTATTTGTTATTAAAAGTATTTTTCTGTCATATTTTCGTTTTTATTTTATTTTGAATAAAATTTTATAAAAAAAATCAATCCCGAAAGTTTCAGGATTATGTTTTATCAATCTCCGGATTCATAGGTACCTGTCGAAAATAGCTCGGCATCCCGGGATTGGAATCCCTAATCACATCTAATAACACCGGTCTTCGCACCCACAAAAAATTGACTGTATTGTGATGAAATTGTTCGACGAAAGAGAATTTTGTTTTCGAATACTTGGATAGTTAGGCTCCAGGTTTCACATCCATAGATAGAAAATAGTGATTGGTTTCGCAGTCACGTTGTATATCAGGGTTTTTTTTAATGACAGACTCTTCAGTGCGAAGAAAGCTAATAGCTTAAAATTTCAAAATTATTATTAATAAGAATCTACTCGTAACATCCCTGTATTGTAAGTAATTTCACCACGTTTAGTGGTGGTATCGTCAGAATTGAAGTTCGGCTACTTTATTTATATTTTGTTTAGGAATCAGGACTCGAAGTACTTCTCCCCGATTATTTCCAACAATCGGACGAAATGTTTTCCGAATCTCTCAAAAGTATCCGTTTGAAATAATTCCCATCTCTATGTGAGGATGCACCATAGTTATCAGTTTTACTTATCGTATACATTTTTGTACAGGTCAAGAAGGAGCACCTTACGTCAGCGCATTGATAGCCGCAGGCGTCCCACCCTACTACAGTGTCGCGGCACCATGGGTGTACCCTGGACTCGTTCCACCTTCCGCACACCAACCCGCCGCACAGCAACGTCGCCCGCTCACGCCCAGCCAGGGCCAGGAGCAGCAAGTAAATGTAAGTTGATGATATCTGCGTCATGCGTAACTACAAATCCCATCGCTTTTAAAGTACATATTATTGACACCCTTTACCCTCTTCTGTCCTATCAGTTGCAGCCATAATGTGTTGGTTACATACATTATTTTTGCCTACGTAGTTTTTGGTACGTACCTACCCACGAGAACGCATCACCAACGTGTGTGACGTTATTGACAGAAATCGCTGCTCCGAAATGTAATATGATTGGACTAGAGGTGGGAAAACTTATCAATTTTGAAGACTAAGTATACCTACTACCAGTATAAAAAAATACTTAGTATCGAAACTTGTTCCAAAATACTTACTAGTATTTGAAATATCGCCTTAATAGAATCGCTAAAAATACACTGAGCTCGGCTTTTCGAAATGTCCCATTTATTATAAAATTTTAAACACATTTTAAATTTATGAGTTGTTTTTAATACTCTTGCTAACAAAATGAATATACGATAATTTTTTAACATGTTTTGAGCGGTTATAACAATCCTGTGCCGTTGTGTGACACCGGATTCCGGAGGGAATGTTCTTCCACACAAAATGTATGACATATTGTTCATATTGTATCATTGGAGTGCATAAACTAATAAATTAAAATATACTTGTATTCAAGTGCTATCTCGCTCTCGCGCATTTAATGTCAATAGTATTGAAAGTCTACTAACCAACAAGCGACTCGCGATGATTTCATCACAAGTTTATTGGGCCACACGTACTGATTATGGGTATTTTCATCCGAGACCTTGAGTACACAAACTGGTACTGGACAGTATTTCCAACTCACCTCTAATATGGACCATACAATTTACCATAATTGTTCATGCCATCTTTAATATTATAGTCCAGCACATTTGTATAGCACGTAGCTATACTTTACAAAAAAACATTACGTTTGTAAACACATTTTTATAAGGCGCAATTTACAGTAAATAGTTAGAAATAATACTGGCGATCGTATAACGCCACAGGGTGAATGTTTACCAATTTTATTATTAGGTATCTATTTATCAAGGGAGATCAGGGAAAAATCCTTAATGTGTATTTTATTGAATTGAAATTTAGTTACTCTTTGACTAGAAAGATTATCCTAATGTTCCTGTATATTGTATTTCCAACAGGGCCAAGGCCAGTTCGTGATCCCCTATTATGACCCCGGGTCCATAGTCATGGGCGCCGCCCGCAACGGAACGCCCCTCAGACTGGTGTCTCCGGCGCCCCCGGCCGTCCTCGCAGCCGCGGGGGGCGCTCAGGCCAGACCCTTCGCGTCTCAACAGGCGCAGCAGCAACAGAACTCCGCCGCCGCCCAGCTCACAGGTAGACTTCTGCTCAGCTTGTATAAAATCTTTATTACTTTGGTGTTGGATGATGCTTTACGAGTTGGTTTATAATAATAATTCACCACATAAAAGTTGCGATTTTCGATTGGAGCTCCAGTTTTAAAGGTTTTCAATAATTAATATAAATCTTCCATTAGGGGTATACGTACACAAGAAGATGCTTTTACGACGTTCACGTGAAACTAAAACGCTGTTGTATGTTTTTAAACTGTTGTACTTATATCGTAAACTTTACCTAAACTCGGTTTTGTATACCTTCGTCACAAACTTCTATGTATTGGTATGGGTAGATACTTGTAGAGAAACTGAAAATTCTAGGAAGTACTATTTTACCACGTTTTTATTAGCTCTTACTCTTGTTTGTCCGGTACACACTTTTTCTTGTGCAGTACAATTTTTTTCTTGCTTGTTCAAGATTTTAAAATAACTTCCCGACTAGCTAGACATTTGAAACTTTTAGAATACATCAGAACACGACGACAATGCATTCTTTTAATACTTTTGGCCATCTTTGAGCAGAATTGAATTAATTTTCAGTTAATTCTGTTTTGTATGTTTCGGATAAAATTCGTTAAAAGTAATATTTACTACTCACTATTATTGGTTGCTTAGTGGGTCCTAGCAACTAAATTATTAATATATACGTGCGTTACTATGGAAATTAATATGAAATGTCAAAATGACATACTTATCTGTATTCTATAATATTTATTCAGTATTTCTATCAAGTACAAATAAAACGTTTTTATTAACACATAGAATTGTCAAGTTTATATGATTCAACAGAAAATTTAAAAACGTGGTAGTTATATAAAAAGTTCTTTTTATCTTGTAATTATTTGAATTATGTTTATCGTTCAATTTAATTGAAATACATTAATGTTATCGCGTTGGGCTGTGTTTCGCTATTTAGATATTGCATTTAGCTGAGAGGCATTTTAATGATATCGCGCATGTTAATTTACTGTTAGGTACAAAAAATATACCGGTTATTTTTCAATGAAATTTACTTTGGCCTAGCCCTAGATGCATAGAATCAGAATGTCACTAATAAGAAGTTTTTTCTGTGTTTAACAAGAATATCTTATATCATTGTCATTTTTAGAAATGAACTAAATTGTTTTTTTTTATATATCCGACAAACGTGAATTAGGTTTTAATAAATATAGTCAAGTAATTCCCAGTAGCTAATATAATACATTATTTTATTTAACATGTATTCAACGAATAATTCACATGATTTGAGAATGTAAGAGCCGTTTCACATGAGGTAATAACTACTAGGTAATTTCGCCATAATTATCATATAGGACGCACATGATCTATAATTGGTACCTAATGCACATCTGCGCGAATCCAGTGGATGTGGATTCGAGTCCTGCTGGGCGTCGTATTTTTTTTTTTTACAGATTTTTCATATATATTATACGGAGATTTTTTTTTAATTAAGTATGTTTAATAATTTAATATTGTCACAGTATTGTATTTACAAAATCATACGATTGCTGTTTTTATTTCTTCAATATTTCAATGCAAACTCTTGACTTTCGTTAGACATGGTTTTTATTACAAACCTCTAAATATTATTAAACAATGATTCGCAAAACATATTCACGGAAAAATATTTTATCGTATTTTGGTTGCACCTTGCACCTATTGGACAAACTCAGATGATTCTTTTTTAATCGAAGCTACCTCTTTATACTAGAAACCAGAACTATATCTACCCACGTCCTAGTTATTTTAATTTAAATGATAGAATTTTGTGCTTGTTTGACATTTTAGATAAGATAAATCATTCGTCATGGTATAATATTATTATCTTCCAAATTGTGAGCAAGGAAACTAAAAAAAGTAAACAAAAGAATTCCACAGGTGTGGCTGTTTTAGTATGCCGCGTTTTCTGGGTTGGTTGTAAGCAATACACGAGTAAGTACTAATATGCATAATGACGCTATCTGATATGCAGTAATAGAGACTTAAGTGGCACAAAGTCATTGGTTTAATTCAATAGCGAATGCGGGTAATACGATAAAACTATTTAGGCAGTTGTGAGCCTTGATGGTGCGACTGTAACAGCATAATAATGTTTTTTTATATAACTATAACTCGGGATATATTGTATAGGTACTTGGCCAAGCAAGTACAAAAATCACATTTTTTATAGTCAATTATGTTGTTGTACTCGGAGTTGAACTCAAGACAATCAGCGTGCGAGACTGCATGCGAGACACCGCCAAGCAGACTAGAGAGATAAATAAATGGTCACAGATTTCTCCTTGATTTTGTATGTCACTAAAAGCACTTACTTATATATTGATTAGAGTTGAATTCAAGATGGTCAGTGTACTCAGGCGCAGATGAAACTTTCGCTTCGAGCCCCCAGAAAATAAATTATGGAAATTACATTTTTTTTAGGTATGTAAATGGAATATTAAGTACTTCTCTGTAGTCTTCGTCGGGATAGTGACCCGGATGATTTGGCTGGCGAAAAACCCTCTGAAGGGATTGGCGTTCTACGACACGCAATGTTTGCTTTAATATTCCGACGTGCATGTCTAAAATCAAGACAACGCGGACAACACAAACGGACACTGACGATCCTAATAATTACGAACATTAGGAATAAGCCATGCGCATTCGATGGTCACTTGTGAATGCGATAGGTCGTGTCATGGTATGAAGAATTTATCTGAAAAGGTGCAGTATTCCGCGGTTGAAGCGACGAGAATCTATAAGTAGTCGTCATATAAGACGTCAGTGGCACTTAGTGGTACCTATCCCTCCAAACCAGGGAGAGGCAAACTTTTTGGATGGAGGGCCAAATTCAAGAATTGAAAATGAGCGGCGGGCCGCAAGTAAAATACCATTTTTAGATATACACTATTTATTATCACGAAAAATAAACATTAAAAAAAATAATGAGAAGAATGAAACTGTTTTTGAACATTTTTTTAAATTCAGGTGTTAATTTTGTAGTTGATATTCTCAAAACTGCTTGTAAATGGGCATCGGAGATATTTGAACGCAAAGAATTTTTATTGAGGTTCATGATCGAAAATGTTTGTTCACATATATATAACATTTTTCTTGCATAATCTTTAAGTTGGTCGAATTTGTCTGAATTAAGGGCATTGTAAAATTTGGAGATTTCTTCACGACGATGCAATTCTCTTAAATGAGTGTCACACTACAGATCCATAATCTCAAGTTGTAGCTCTGTCGGCACACTATCAATATCTATTGAAATTGTTGTTGAACTTAGAAAATAGTGGTTACATAGTGTGAGACGAGACGCGAGGAAGACGTACTGTGATAATACATTTACGAAACAACAAATTCTTCAAATTTTAATCTATTGTCAATATTTTTTTAAAAATGATAAAAAAGTTATTCATAATCAGAAGTACAATTAATGGTGGCGGGCCGCAAAAAAATACCAGTCGGGCCACATGCGGCCCGCGGGCCGCAGTTTGCCCCCCCCTGCTCCAAACCATTTTACAGCGTTTTTTTTAGCTCGTATTCTTATTTGTCCGGTACAAATCTTGCAATCGATTTTAAACTAACTTCCCGATTAGCTAGACATTTGAAACTTTTAGAATACATCAGCACACGATGCCAAAGCATTTTTTTAATACTTTTAGCCATCTTTAAGAAGAATTTAATTCATTTTCAGTTAATGCTGTTTTGTATGAAAAGTTATTTCGACACCATTATTGGTTGTTAGGGTCTGGGGTCCTAGCAACTAAATTATTAATATATACGTGCATTACTATGGAAATCAATATGACATGTCAAGTACAAATTTTTTTGATCTTTTAAGCTCTAGTCAAGTCAAGTTTATGTGGTTCAACAGAATTTAAAAACGTTGTATATAAAAAGTTCTTTTTGTCTTGTAATAATTTCTGTCTGAGCGCCTGTCCCGAGACGCCGCCAAGTTTGCTAGAGATTGGTGATCATCGATTTTTCTTTGATTTTCAATTCGAACCGATCCATAATAATATGTTATATGCCATCAAAGGTAGAAACTATGGGCGTTTATTGTATACCTTGAGTCATAGCTTTTTCCGTACAAGTCGTATTTTCTCTTTACGCTGTGAGTCCACACATTTCTTATTTGTTTGCTAATGAGAGCTTCCAACAATTCCGATTAGTGCCGAGTCCCTGCGAGATAGAATAAACACTTTCTTCGTTATTAACAATTTAAAGTTGTTTTCTCGCGACAACAAGCTATTATTATTCTTGCATTATTTTGCCCGGCTTTTACGCTATTCTGTGTGTTCGCCGCGGGGGCCCGCATTCAGGAATTCGGCTGCCTGCCCGAAAATAAAGATCGCTGCATGGTGAGAACGGTTGGTCACGATTTTCTGTTTTACCACACTTGAGACAGTCACAGATTCGTGAATCGCCTCCTAGTGGGTCACATGCGTCATCCGACTGACCTTTCAACTCTTGAATTCTTGATTCTTAGAAATTCATTAAGGAGAGAAAACAATATAGGAATGGTGAATGCTCCCCCTTCAATGAAATCATATATTACAACATGTCTTAAACATGTTTGCAATAAATAAATATAGTGAACTACCTAGGACTTAGCATTACGTTTCATTAAGTAATATCGATTTAAATTTCAAGTCGGTGAAATGCCAAAATAGTGGATTTTACATGTGTTTAAATCCAGCCATCCAATCATAATTTTTTGTATTTCTATACTAGTGGAGGATAATTTCTTGGTCTGGCTTGGCCTCGTTCAATTCGGCCCATTTCTTAGCAAGTGCGGCTCTGTCATCTCATCCAGGCTCGCCGTCGTCTTCGCGTTCGCCACTCCAGACGAATCTAAACATTTATTATCCAAACAATTAACAGAGCAATAAAGGTAGCCTCCACCGCCCCCGCCACTCGACGCCAGGCCCCATCCCACAGATGCAAGTGGACGACTGACTTCTTTTGTTGACGTATTCCCATAGAACGGGGGGAGACACTTTACTCCTTTGACCCCACTTCTCAAAGTTTGGTGCCGCTCATTTATTTTTCTTCTTCTTCACTGTTCAGTATCGTGACTTCATTATTTTATTTTTTTATTAATTCGTTCATCATCAACCGGGGTCGACCCACTGCTAGGTAGACAGACGTCTAAGATGTTTGTGATTGTTTCACTTCTACTTGTAAATTCTTCTTCTTCTTCGATGGCGCTACAGCTCAAGTCGAGCTCTAACCTCCTCCACCGTCGTCCTCCAGCCGGAACGGTCCTCCGCACGTCTTTTCCGGTTCCTGATTTTTAGCAGCTTGTTGGCAGCTTTTTTTTAATGCTTTCCCACTGGCCTTTCCCCCCTGGGTTTCCTTCGAGGATCTTCTTCGGTATCCGTGACTCAGGCATGCGCTGGACATGGCCTGCCCAGTTTAGCCTCTGGAGTTTTATGAAGGTGGAGAGTTTTGAATCTTTGGTATAAGCGGTATAGTTCCGTGTTGTACCTAATTCTTCAGTCCTCACCATCATTCATGGGTCCGTATATCCGCCTCAGGATCTTTCTCTCAAACCAGTCTACCATTTCAGCTGCTTTCATATTTAGCATCCATGACTCGCACCCGTATGCAACGACTGTGCGTATGACGGTTTTATAGACCGGGGTTTTTCTGTGGACATTTCTGGATTTCAATATGGGCAGCAATGAGAAGTACGATTTATTTGCAGCGGTTATTCGGGCTTTTATTTCTTCCAGTTCCTCGTTCTCTTTTGTAATATTGGAACCCAGGTATGTGAACCGGTTGACAACCTCAAATTGATGGTTTCAAAAACTGAAACTTTGGCCCAGCCTACTCTGATTTTGTCGGCTTTGTACCATGACTTTAGTTTTGTTTTCATTTACTCTTAAGCCAATCTCTAGTGCGGCCCTTTGGAGGTGGTCAAATTCTTTCATCACAGTCTGTATGGATCTGCCCATCATGTTGAGGTCATCTGCGTAGCCAACCAGTTGGCTCGGTCTGCTTTATATAGTGCCGTCTACTTGTAAATACGCTACTGTAATTGGGCGTCACTGTAACCATCATCATTAGCTGAGGTCGATCCACTTCTGGGTGAAGGCCTCCCCTGGCTTCCTCCACTCTTCTTGGTCCTTAGTTCTTCGCTACACAAATCTACGTACCTACCTCCACCGAACTTTATGAACTCGTCCATCCAGCGAGTTTTAGGGCACTTATTTGAACGTACCTCTGCTCCAGCATTCGTCCAGCCCGTTGCCGTTTCATCTACTTAGCGACCTCTATCACATAGCACTCTCTTGTTTGATTCCTTACCCATTTGTTTATGTTGTGATCTTTTCGCGTTATGCCCAACATGCACCTTTCCATGCCACGTTACGCTACAATGTAGCTGATACATATATATGGTATGTATATGTTTAATATCTATGTTATATTCTCAAATCTTGTCAATTATTCGTTAAATAAAAGAAATAGTTTATTATTTTATTCTATTTATTTCAGACCATACTAATTATTAGTCAAACTGAGACTACTGTCAGACAAAGGCGTCTCCCACCTTCTCGCATAGCTCTAGATCATTGCTGACATTCTCCTAAGTATAAGTACTATCTACCTTAATAGTGTGCTGACGTTCATGAGTTAAATTTTTGGTCTTATTGGTACGCTACTATCGCAATTTTTGATGAGGTATCTCGTTCGATACAACACTATTTAGGGAGGGAAAAGATATTATGAACTAAAAAACATGCTGATTTTTTAAGAAATTGGTAAATGTAATATGTAGTTATTTCTCAACCAAGTATGTGGCATTCATTAGTTTGGTTTACCAAACTTGGTAAACCTGTATGACTATATTTTTATAATGCACGTTAATTTGAAAAATAGGTACCAGTTAAATTCACTTTCTCACTTAACTAGATTTTGAATCAGTTAAAATTGAAACGAATTTACGTACTACCTACAGATTTTATTGAAGCGATTTAAAATTTTGTTACTCGAAGACTATCTACAAAATTCTTCCATGCATTTGACATTCGCCGCTATCGTTGTCGAATCAATTTGCCGCCCCCACCCCCCTATTTTACCGCCCCTGGTAGTCGTTCGCGACCCCAACTCCTCCCCCGTGCTTATTATCATCTGGCTCTCTGCAGTTCCACTTCATCCAAGTCGTCGTCTTCTAAAAATCTAATTCCCCCCCATCTGTTTACAAGTCACTCGTCAACTTTGCCCCCTCTATCTCTATCTCATTCGTTCCTCCCGATGTCCATTATCTTATTATGCCCCCTCCTTGTCTGCCGGGTCGTCTCCTTATCGTTCATTTATTAAGTCGTCAAAAGTTGTGATGTGATTTTTAATCGGTTTTAGACTGTGTCTCGTTCGTCAGGCGAATTTGAATCGTATGACGTCGATTAAAAAAAAAACAATTAGGCTGGGTTAGGAGTAGGAGATGGTCTGTAAATTGAAATATCTAGATTCTAGACGGACTTTCGTAACCATTTCAAGCCGTGCTTTATTTCTACTGCTAGGCCTACAGTATATAAATCCAATAACGGTCTACGCCCTAAAGTGTAGACAGTAGGCACCCAAAATTATCTTATTTTTAGAAACTTTTCAGTCAGGATAAATTCACCATAAACCAAAACTCTTAAATGTAAATAGGCAGATAACGTAACTCAAAGAGGAAACAAATATTTCCCAACAACTGGACACTCGATCGATGAAAATAAATAATAAACTTATTAAGTTTTACGACAGTACTCGGTAACTCACACGACTGGGAGATATTAGATTAGTTTGGAGAAGCCTTTATCCAGTTGTGGATTAATGCAAGATGACTACCGACACACACTTTCTCTCTTGTGAAAGGTTACGCGTTCGTTCGAGTTGAGTGACAATTTGAATTGACATATCTTTAATTTCTAATGGATTTTTTCGAGTCGTTTTTTGCAACCCTGCTTTCACCTTTCTGCATCTTCATGCACTATGTGCACTCATCAATGGTAAATACACACTGACAACGAATCCACTTAATTCTAACTTATATAATAAATTAATACAATAAAGTAGATAAAAACTATTAAGTCAAGGATAACAATAAAATGTATAACAAACAAAATATGAATAGTTGAAGTGTTAAAAACCCCTACCTTATCACTAATATTATAATCAATAATAATACATTCAATTAGTGTAAAATCGTCAATACTGGGAATTTAATGGAGTTAACTAATGAAAAATATCAAGCGAAGCCCGGGTCGCAAAAAACGACTCAAATGGAATAATACAAAACTTAAATTCATTAGAATTTAAATTAAAACTCCATCAATCCTTCGGTCGATAATATTAATTTAAAACTGTGGTCCCTGTGGTGGGATATTACCCCAAACGGTGGTAATATGTATGAATATTTTGAATCTCGAGAATAAAATTCAACGTTGCATAAAAATAATTTATGACTTTACTTCCTAATAATGGACATAATATAAACTATTGGCGTAGATTTTTCAATTTTGTATTTTAATCCATCTGCCTCTTCCCTGTAAAAAGTCAGAAGGAGTGCCTTAAAAACAACCCTCATTAAATGTTTGCAACATTGTTATCATAATGGGTTCTACTTAGTATATCACAGCTCAAAAAATTCTTATATCTTATATTTTAATAGGTATATTGATAGATTTTCTCCCATTGGGGCACAATAATATTGTTTCATATAACATCCTTCCGTTCGTGTACATATTGTAGTGTTTTCATATGTCCAGAATAATGGCATTATCTCGACACTGGTATTGGCAGAGATGCGATGCGATCTGGCGACGTCGCCCCGTGACACATCACCGGATAACGTGACGGGCGAAATTCCCGATATAAATATATCGACTTTTCCATTGCCGTATTGTACCTATCATGCAGACGCTTATTTATTTGTATGTCGGCTATATAACACATTTTTCCAGTTTCTCTCGCCCGCTGTTTATTTATATCTCCACTTACGGATTTTATAATACGCAGATTTTCGAATCTGATTGGGAGACGACGTGTGTGCTTTACTGCCGGTGCCGATTTTATTGTTATTAAAAATGCTGCAAATTTTACCATTTTATAATAATATATTACTATGTGGTGGCACTTTTAGCAGTGGACTGTAATTTGAAGGGGATGGTGGATTACGGATCATGGGGGGGTGGTTTACACAGGATGCCAGACACTGACCTTTATGTTGTGAGGGGTGGCGCGCGCCGGGGCCGATTCGGTGTTCACGCGCTGGCTAACAGACGGTGCACTTTGATGGATGATATATGAGGTTTATGAATGACGATGATAGGTTGTATGATTGATGGACGCGACGTTCACTCAAACCGTAACAGACTTAGTGCAACGAAGATCGAATCGATATGTTTTGAGTCAGTCGGTAGTTATCGCGGTGCGGGGCAACACTCACCCGTTAGTTGTCTTCAGATAACTGAATATTCTTCACAATTACGGTCGATTCATGACCCATGACCCGTAACTGTCGGTCACTTGGTCTTGTGACAATAATAAATAATGGGGTTTGAGTAGGTGAGGTATAAGGATGACGGCCACCACAATCGGCCCAAACACTATGGGTCTCATGAATATAGGCTTCGGTGTTTGGGTGCGGTGTTCTAAAACGTAGCTCGGCCGGCCACCGGTAACTGAGCTCTATCTGAGGCTACTACATATTATTATTGCAGTCATCGTAGGCTAATAATGTTGGGTCAGCGGATGCGTATTGCCATAACGTAATCAGTGTTTCCACGGCTGGAATGTCACATATTTTGGTGAACGCATTTCAGCAAAGCACACATGAGGTGCAATGCCAAACCCTACTTATTCGTCAATAGTGCAAATAATGCGAAGGTTTTTATCATGAGTGTTTCTAAACTTCAAATTCAGTTCGCTTTAATCATGTTATTCAAAACGTGTCCAGAATTAAGTGGAATGGGATAACATTACACAATACAATTTTAATGGCAAGCTTCTTTTAATACTGTTTCTTTTGTTTACGTTTTTTAACACTTTCCAGAGTGCCGAAAAAAATAACTCAATTACCGACATCTTGCCCTGTTCTCTTTTTCTTCGTCGGATCATTTTAGACTAATTTCAGCGTCAAACTTGTTTCGCAAACTGTCGCCAACTCGGGAGATGTTACTTGCTACCAGAGCTGTTGGAACCTCCATTTTTTTTTAATTTCTTAGTTTCTCGTTCGGTTCCGTTTGAAAAATAAAGTGAGTCGGTTCAATTTCTTTATAAACATCGGAACTTATAATATGACGTCCGATTCGAGTTTTACCGTCTCCACCTGTCAGCCAAATTTAAAATGACGTAAGTATTTACATAATATAGTGAACTTTACATATACAATTATTCAAGTGGTTCACATGACATGAAAAAACGGGCGTCTTCCATGACACTATAAACATGTCTGAATGAAAATATTTTAGTGCCAGACATCCTTGTAGGTACCGACAGAAAGTCAGAACGGTCATCTCTGACCAAGAATTATGAAAAATATTATTAAACGAGTACACTTTTGGACATACGGACTTAGGGATGCTCTTATTGTTCGTATTCTTTCAATCGTTATGGGGTTGATTTAGTTGACCGCCCTCATTGTACATTACGTTAGGCGTTGGCCTTTCGCCCGGGGGCTCCGGGCTCGCTTCCCGGTTAGCGTGACGATATATTTTTGTGATTTTTTCAAAGCCTGGTGTTTATCTTTGGACCTCATGGCCCGATGTATTATTAAAAAGAATATCTATGTAAATAGGTATATAAAATATATACATATTATACCACTAGAGTAATTTATATGTATATGCAGTGTGCAGAGATACCGGTGTCCAGACACCAGTGTCTCGTGTGAAACGGCTCTTAATGGTCAGGGCACATGGGTGCACGTTCGAATCGTGCTGGGTGTTTTTAAATATTTTGTATTCGCAATCAATAATTCTGGTTGTTTTAGTAAAGATATGGTTCTGGGGTTCGGTTCCGGTTCTATTTGCAGCTCTGTTCGGCCACCCCCTCGCTGTAGAGGCGCGTCGGCACACTGTTCGCGACGAGCGCCATCCGACAAAATGACATTTTAATTTCTTACAACTTTACAGATTGGTTCCCTGATTATTTCCTACGAGGGGCGACAAGTGTATTATTTACTGGAGACACTTTCATTAGGTATTCATTAACGGACAAATTTTGACAGCACTTTCGCCTCGCTCCAATAGCTGTTTATTTACTCGTCGAGTTGTTCTCAATTTATCGTCTGCTTCGTCCTATATAACAGCCGTATTTC
The DNA here is from genome assembly GCF_057557595.1 of Rhyacophila brunnea. Classification (NCBI taxonomy): domain Eukaryota; kingdom Metazoa; phylum Arthropoda; class Insecta; order Trichoptera; family Rhyacophilidae; genus Rhyacophila; species Rhyacophila brunnea. The sequence continues at coordinate 6,095,751 of NW_028232904.1, read as the reverse complement.
GTATTTGCTCGGAACCTATAGACCGCTTTTCGTGTGTGTTTTTTTGTAGTTGTTTGTTTTCTTGTTTATTCTATTTAACTAAGCAAACAATATTTTACACTTATTGTTTTAAACGTTTTTAGTAAATTTGTAGATTCTTTTAGTGGCACAGAAGAAAATTACTTCTGGAAGAACGAATATTATTTTTTTAATCGATTTTTAAATAACTATGCCACGGTGGCCGCGCGGCATAAGCGTTGGACTATAAAGCCGTGGGTCCCAGGTTCGAATCCTGGGTCTGGCAAGTACACATATTGTTTTTCAATTTGTGTGTGTCAGGGTATGGACCTAATGGGTTGAGCAAGTGGCTGACATCCATTTCTCGTAAAAAACAAAATCTGTCAATACAAACCTCCACTCTGTGGAGGCCCATATGATCCTATCAGGATCGGACATGGTCGGGGGAAAAAAAAATATACTGAACAAAACTCATGTTTTGCCGACCACCACCTGTTATGCATTCACACATATAAAATTTATAGGTGTATGTATACATTTTCTCCATGGCCCCTTCAGGGGGGGCTGACAGGGCTCTAACCTTGGGGCCCGGGCTCAGGACAAATGAGGTAAACCCACATCTTAAATTAGCTCTAAGAGTAAAAAATGTCGCCTGTGGTGCTATTTTACTTCGGGGTTATTACCCTTTTAAAATATATGGTTGTGCTATGAAATTTTTGGTTGATGTGTGTCCAACTACACAATTCGATGTGTTGAAAAATACACTGAATTTTATTTGACCTCGAACACCGTTTGGAAAACGCCTCTGTAGAGCGTCAGACTGCCTTAGCCGTAGTGATAGGTAGGGGGCCCATCAAAGATCCTGTCCTGGGGGCCCGCTTCCGGATTGTGGGGGCCATGACTCTCTCACAATCTGGCGCTACAATAAGGGGTGGACCTTGGTCGCTTTAAACTGACACTGCCTTCATTCCGCGTGAGCTGCTTTGTTAACCATTTGATAAATCTTACGACTTCAGCTGACAGTTGTAGCATTGACGCCAGATGCCATCGATGCAGGCGCTAATATGAATAATAAAAAAAATGTGTTATTTATAATACTAGATTGATAAAATGGGTATTTATTAGGTAGGTACCTTTATTTTTCTATAGTTTCACTAAAGTTCTTCTGCGTTGAAAAGCTCCAATACAACACTTGTTCTATTTCTGTAAGTGGCAAGTAGTTTGTGTTAGCAAAAATTATTTTGCCGTAATTTCAATGAGCTACCCACTACTTTTATATTCCGAGTTGTTTCATCTTCGCTCTGACTGATATAGCGGAGCGATTCAACTTTTACCAACTTTCCGGTTGGTTTGTTTCCATTACCTACCTACCCCTCAAAAAATCATAGCTACACCTGTTTTATTTTCAAATTTTCTTTTACCTACATTCGTTCGTACGTTTTTTTTATAATACGCCTCGGAATTATTAAGTTTATCAAACTATGTTAGAATACTTTGAAATTATTTATTTTTCTTATTATAATGAACGTTTTGTTTATCAATAACAATGGCATTCAAATCACTCAAATAAACATAGCGCTTTAGCTAATGAAACACAACTATCCAATGACATATCAAAGATCACGCCATGGTTTGAACATGTGGATCTTATCCTGGGACATCCGGAGGTGCTGCACGTACATGATTCCAAAAATGTGCACATTATTGTCTTTTTATGCAATACATAATACAATAATGCTATTAAAATATCTTCATTTATAATAAACTTCATTAAAAAAAATCATATTGTCAGTCCAGTGCGCAAGGCTCTGGCCTTTCATCTGGGGACCCGAATTCGATACTCAGTGACGTCACAATATGTTTATGTGATTTTCTCAAAGCCTGGGTGTTCGGGATGTCTTTTCTATTAAGTACTAAATACTCTATTGTGTATTGTTTCACTACACTACTGTCATTGAGCCTCCTGGTCTGTTGTACATGGTGTTAAAAATAATATTTGTAATATTTACAATCATAAGAATTGTTCGCAAGTGTAAGTGCATCATTAATAAATTTGGTTAACATAATAATGTGCTGGTTGCCCTTCATTAGCGGAATCTCTGATATTATGTAGCGTACTTATTTTAATCAATTCGCATGACTCGTAGATGGATCGGCGGCTTAAAGGATAAGATCCCTCTCTCGGATAGTGAACATACAAATTCATTTTTAGAGATGTCACTTGATCTGTCAATCCATATTAATTTCTATTGTCCAATCTACAGTTTCTAATAATTCTCGTAACTACCACATACTCTGGGACTAAGTAAGCCTTTAATAATGTTTTATGAAAGCTGCTACACACTCCCCGTCTTATGAGGATATGAGGCGTGCATTTATTAAGAGGAATACGGTTTTAATGCGCGCCCTAATAAAATTCAATGGCGGAATTTAATGACGTTGTGCCTCTCAGCCCGAAATACCTTCCTTTACTCATACGGCATTATTATCAATTAGGCTTAATGCTAGCATTAAATCTGGACCTGAGAGTAACAGTGAGAATACGTACTACCATTTTTTGTAAATTTACATTTCTTTGTAGTTACCTACCTATCGCATTTTGTATTAATTTTGTATTAATTTTGTATGGTACTGAATGATATAAAACCTACTTTTTATTAGAAACCGGCCCGACGCATATGTATGATTTTAGAGGACATCGACATTATAATCACGGAATGAGAATAGAATTCAAGTAAATAAAATTTTGATTTTCGTTTACTTGTTTCTGACGAAGCAAAATTATATTTCAGTACCGATTATTTACGCAAATACGAAAGACTGGCGGTATTTAAAATGTCTTATTGATTTACTATTGAAACCAGGCGTCGATTAATTCAATTGTGAATTATTTTTTCCGCGGTGCGTGCATAATAATATATTCATTCAAAACTCCACCGAAGTGACCGAAGTAACCAATTAACTGTTTAAAATTTACAGAAAATCGTACTTAATTGTAAAGATGACAACAAGCGACGTTGCCAAGTTAGTGATCATTTTGCTGAACTATCATCTATATCTATGCATAGGGCTCTCTCTTAGTTAGTTTTACGTATCGTCTACTCTTTATGCAATCGGGATTTAGGGATGCATTAGGCATATTATACATACACACTTATTTGCTTGACACAAATGTACAAATCCTGTTATTCTAGTATTTTTAATTAAATCGACCGTGATCGCGAGATCACAACCAATAGGTACTTCATACAAAATGATCACAAAAGCAACCAACATCTCGTTAATATGTTTCAATGTGTGGCCTCTCGAGTTGCTGTTTGTTTCCGTCGAGTTGGACAGAGTCACAAGAGTCGGGAACAGAAATGGTTGCCAACAAATCAACCTATTAAAATGAATCAACATCCTTAAATATATTGGATAACACACTAATGTCTTGTTTACCTAGCGGAAAAATACGAAGGTTGCAATTTGAGACATGTTTTGGATTATTTACAATATCAACTGTATTAATTAATAAATAGGTAGGTATGTAAGTATCTGAAAACATTAAAAAGAAAAATATTTTTTATTTTAAGTCAAAGATAAACTTTACATATTAAAATTTGTTACATATTTACGTACACACTTACGTTATTATTACATTATATTGTATGGTCATATTTATTATTAAAAATTAGTTTATTAAGTTTTCAATTTTTCCTCGTACAGATTTTTGACTAATTCATAGTTTTAATGTCTTTATTTTAAAAAGCATCGATTTTTATAAAAATATAAATGTATATAACTTGAAATCCTTTTTATTTATATTAAATTGAGCCTAAGTATTGGGACCATACCTAAATAAGATAATAATATCTTATTATGTTAAAAATCAACTTTTCTATTATGCTTGATACGAGTCTGTGACATTTTCCGCAGCCTGTAATAATTACGTTTACGACCCTTTCGATACGTCACACGGAAAATTATTTAAATATATGAATAACACACGTAAAGAATTAGCATTTCTCACTAATTACAACTAAAATAATATACTCTAATAGCACAAAATGTAATTACGAGAATGGTTGTCATTTTCTTTTGATTTCTTTTTTGTCATGTCATTTTATTTTTTCAAATTTAGAATTTGCAAACTCGGATTTGAATAGAAAATATCAGTAGCAAGTATATCAATTTGATGAGGCATTTCTACAATGATTATAAAGTAATTTATACACATAGTACGTATTTTTTTATGACATCTCTGCAGAAAGTAGTCAGGCACCTCTGTCCACGTTTACGTTTATTATTATTTTACAGATTTATTTCATTATTGTCTAGCGAGATAGCTGGCTGTCAGGTCAACAACTTTTTCTCCATATGTAGGGTACGTAGAATTCTTTTGGCGTTGGTATACACAACTAGGGAAGTAATTTGACCATGAATTAATACATAATTTACGTCATTGCTGCACTGTTATGAATTTTGATACATATGACAGTAAGTTAACCATTATAATAATTTAGTCGGCTGAAATTATTTTATTCATGTTGGTATTAATTATTATGAAAACCTTGTAAAAACAAAACCTGTTAATTGAGTCATCGAAATATCCCAGCAATATAATGTGTTTCTTTTTAAATTTAATATTCTGTACTATAATAATATAATATGTATGTATAAAGATCAACTTCGTATTGTTTTCTAGGTCAATATTATGATTTATTTCGCATGATTTTAACCTTTATTTTTTAAATAACGACGATTATCCCATCCATTGAATCTGTATATAAGTATTTACTTTTTTATATTCAACTTTTTTAAATCTTTATGTAATAATAATTAGTCATTATTCATTAGTACATACTTTGTAGCCAAAAAAAATACATGTGTAATATTTCCACTTTCTTGTGTACAAAGTTTTCTCTCTGTGTTCCTTACCACTTCGGAACGTATTTGTTTCGAAATTAAAAGACTCCCAAACTGTCGTTTCTTTTTAAAACAAAATCATTATCCAAATTAACAAACATAGGGTGTCCATTTTTTGTTAAAAATAATTATTTAAATTTTAACAGTACATTATATTATGTTTAATTATTACTTTTCAATAATGGACTTCCGCTTTTTGATAATTGGGGTAATGGATATTTTTTTTATAACTTAACGTATTCTTATGAATATAGATAAATCACACAGTATTTAGTATTAAATTTTATTGCAATATATTGTAAATGGTATCAATAATTTTTAATATTGTGATTTGACTGTATAATATTAGTATTCTTGATTTAAATTTAAATGTTCATACATCAATCATCCACGTTTTTAACTCTTTTTTTTTCACAAAATATTTCTCAGAAATTAATGAAATCAATAATAATGTTTTTAATGACAAATATTTTGTGAGACTGGTGTAGGAATCCACTTCATATATTATCAGGAGTGCCCGTATTGATCATTGAAAACCGCCATAAAATTTGGCGCAAACCCCACTGGAACCAGCGTGGTATGTTGTGGAGGGCGCGTGGATTCTAACCTGCATTTTCTCTGTGCCACACTGCTTCCAGTGGGATTTGCTACTTATTATGGCACTATATTTATGAAGGCCTCTTTTCAAAGTCTCTTATTATTCTCAGAAACATATTTTTTTGGAAGAAACTTTTTGATAATGTTTCGGAAATTGGATCAACTTTTTATCATATTGGGCATTCTTGTATATAAACATGCATACCACCGAACTATCATCTGATTCTTTTAAAAAACTGATGTACTTAACTAATATGAGCTTGTGTGTGCTTGTGGCGTGTGTGTGTGTGGGTGCTGCAGGTGTGTCGCAATCTTCAGGGCTGTTCCCGGGAGCGTTCGCCCCCTCGCTGCACGCTGGCAGCCCCGCGGCGCCGCTCTCAGGTCGGTCATCATCGCATCACTATGGTAACCTCACCTAACCTAACTTAAATCTAACCTAATTTTATTCACCCCGACTATACATAACCTCACCTAACCAAATTCGCCCTAGATTCATCAAACATGAACTGACATAATCTAACCCTAATTTTTGGCTTGGGCGACGTTACATATTAACGTGTCAAATAAATTTTATACATTCCAAATTAGGAAATAGGTATCGGAAACATTGTAATTACTTTGGGACAGGAACCCTTGACTCTGAACCATGTGAACCCTGAACCGGACCCCTTTATTTAAATTGGTGGTTTCGTTGGTTTTCAATATATTTGGTCATCATTCAAGAGCCAATTATTCCAAGAAATATATTAATGAATATAATATTATTATAAGTACATTGAATTGAGAGAGAAAAAAATTGTTTCACTAATGTAGTTGACTAAGGATATCTTGAAAAATCTTGCACTTCCTACTTTTTAAGTCAGAAAATTGAAATAAAATTTCAATAATATAACTTATAACTGTGTAGGTGTATGTGTATTTTTTCTAGAACCCGTACCGAACCCCTTTGAATTTTTCTACTGGAACCGAACCTTTTAAAATAAAATTTAAGGTTCTAACAGCACTGATTTTAACATGCAGAATTAATATGGATACATCTACATATTATTATGTTATTTTCGGAGAGAAATTTTATCCATATTTATGTAAGAAATAATGGATGTCTGTTATCTTAGCAATGCGAAAATATTGCTTTAGCAGTGACCTAACGTAACCTAATGGTGCAAAATGCTAGTGCTTTCTCCCTCATTTCTGTACATTAGTCTCATTCTTTGGTACTCGCAATGGCCATCTATAGTCAGGATGTGTCACTAAATTGCGGGTTCTGATGATAGTGCATGTGACTACTTACTTCAAATGGAATACGGTAATCTGTTCGCAGTAAAAAAAAATTTTCGATTGCATATTTTATTCTTATTAAGTATTACTATTTTTTTTTTCAATATGAAACAATCAAACAAACAGTTTACCATATTGCATTCAAAGTATGAGCAACAATAACTAGCACTATGTTTTAAATGTACAGTTTCATATCGCGGCCTAGGTCTTTATTTTTAAGTTCTTCAAAGACTACATCGCACCTCTTAATAACAGCCGTATTGATGAGATAATAGCTTCATTTGATATTGTTAATAAATCTGATATTAATTATAAAATACAGTTGAAAAAGCTGATTGAAGATGCATTCAGAGTCTGTATTTTTGATAGAACTCTGCAATCGGATCAACTGGCATGAGTATCCAAAAAAATGAATTTTGGACAACAAATCAGCCCAATAACTTATTTACAAGCCAAAATCTGTCAAAAGATTTCTTTCTTAATTATAAGATGGCACAAATTAAATACATCATCCGTAGCTACGTAAAACGCTATTCAAAACATGTATTTTTGTTCTATTTAGAACATTGGAATGGTAAGACAATAGCGTAGTCTTGATTAAACTTAGTTTATTGATGACCTAGGTTTTTTTACCCAAAGGTGTCCTATTCGATATTAATAAATAATTTTATGTTGTTTATTTCTGATTGAAATCGATATATCTGGTTTTTAATGATTTTTAAACATTAAGAATAATACACAGAATTTAAGAATGTTATTGAACAAACATTAATCGGAAAGAAAAAATATTCGTACCAAACGGGACTCAAACTAAAGCTCATTGACCGGAATTTAATGTATTCGTATTCAAGTCCCTCTTGGTACTAATACTTTTTCTGATGTGTTCATGAATATAGATCTATAAGAGTGTCATTGATTTCATTACCCACATACATATTTACAAACTGATTATCTTTAAAGCTGTAATACATAATGCCATCCAATTTAATTGTAATATTACTGCATTTTAAAAATACATGTTGTGTCTGTTTTACTATTCCTAATGCCGGACTTAAACCAACATACATCTGTCTGTAAACAAATTAAATATATATATATAAATGAACATGGTCTTTTGTATTGATAGACAACATGTGCAATACTGACAAACTAATGTTAACGAGTGTAGCTATATTTGAGGGGGGAAATCCGTTTCATCGGAAGTAGCAAGTGTCCGACTACATGGACTCTGTGGCGGAGAAATACAGGATACAAACCACATCATCTGGGAATGCTCTGAAATGTGTGCCGAAATGGAAGAGCTGCTCATGTCGGTCTAACCAGACAATGGCCAATTCTACTGCTTTTAAAAATTACAACGCCAAAACTGCAAACGTGATATCATTTGGCAGTTTAATTTTAGCGTTTGATTTATATTTTATTATTCATTTTGTATCTGCTTCGTGCTCCTCTCTTCCATGGGTACTCTTAACTTAGTGTCGTGTAAATTCAGTCAAGGCACACTTGAGTGTGTGTCGACCTCAGTCTTGGTTAACTACTCCTGAGACTCGGGCATACGCAACTGGTGATGGTTCACATCCTAACGCAGGGCCTTTGATACACCTAATTAAGACCAGGTGGGGTGTAAGGCGGTTGGTTTGGGAGGGTCTATGTTTGTGTTGTCCAAACTACATTTAATTAGATGGCAATGTTTACAGGTATGGATGTGCGTTGACTTTCAAAATGAATCTTGCAAAGTCATTGTATAATATGTTTATTGATTTGGACTAGGCATAAAAAGACCAACATACAAATCTATCCATCGTTATAAAATAAACATTTTCCTTTATTGTTTCTGTCAACAATGTTTCTTTAGAATTCTTCAGTCATTCATTTTCATCAATCGAAATTAATAACAATGAGTGTGACTCTCGCTAATATTTACTTTTTTTATATCTTGCTTGAACAGTTGTTGAAGTTTAGCATTTTTGTAAATATTTTCGTAGTTAGTTAAATTTAACAATTACATAGTGAAGTATTTTTTTCACTGGATTTAAAATTTTCTTATTTTAATTTTTTTTTTTTTCGTTTATTGAAACCATTTTTTTTTTGTAAATATGCTTGCTGTATGACAGTTTCTTATGTTAATATGTGTTTTATGAACAGGCCTGCCACCCGAAGAATTGAAATCCATTTCAATGATTAAAAATAGCAATTGTTTTCTTCAATTCAATGAATATATAAAAAGTCTTTTGTGTAAGGTCAATAAACTGCATCATAAAATGAACAAAGTCAGAAATTGTGTCTTTATATTTTACTATATACATATACCTAAGTAGGAGTTCCTAATCTTTTCTATTCACCACAACTTAGAAACTGGCTGCATACATATCTGCATACATGAGCGATATACTTACATGCCACAAGTATACTTGAACAGTTCCAGTTTGCCCTTGAACTATGATGTCAAGAAACACAACTCGTTCAGACTAATGTGAGTCTCTGCAAGTATTCCTGCAGTATAGAGATTCAAATATTTCATGTCGCTTGCACAGTCAAAAGACTTGTGCAATTGCAATTGCAAGATGCTCACTCACTCGAGTATGCAGATACATTATTGTAGCTGGTTGAAGAAATGTCTGATTGACGTTCACATCCCCTACAAAAGTAATGTCTCTTTTGAAAGTGAATGTCTTTATTTTAACCACAGTTTGAGCCACATACGGTGAATGTATTGTGGAGTTAAAAAAAATCAGATCCAATTGTAAACATAAAACTCGACGACTTCTTTGTTCCACTGATGTTTCTCCAGAAAAATCAATCATATGACTAGAATTTCAACTGAGTAATTTTGGTTAAAGCATTCGGACAAATTCTTATGATCCCAATGTCCACCACATTTACGTCCGTCAGGAAATCTTTGATTTCTTCTGCTTATCCTCGCAGTGTGAAGTCGTTGCAACCCTGAAATGCTATCTCGCATCTCCTGTGGTGTAATTTGGAAACTGCTGAAAAAGAATATCGTAAATATATAAGAAAGTATTAATTGATTACCGTTTTCATTTCATAATTCTGGATTCTACATTGTCAAACCAGCTTTTATTCTTTCAAAACAAATCAATGGAAATTGGTATTGTTACAATTTGTCTAATAGAACATAATATTATTCACTACCAATATCAGTTTTCTTGAAACCATAATTGTGTTTAATATAAATTTGAATTGAAGATATTGCTACATTTCGTTTTAATGGATTTATGTATCATTTAATACATTTGTCAATTTCTCTTGTATCCTGTATCAAATTTTCTCCCGAAACCCGTCTGAAAGTGACTCGAAGTGGCGCCTTGTAAATATGATATGTATCGTGCCTTAGGTGTGACGTTGGGCTCTGGATTAGGAGGCCGTCGGGATAGCCTGGAGAGAGTAGGCGGCGGACAGTTCAGCCCGTCGGCTCTCAACAGCAAATGGGCGACGGGTCCCCCACTATCACCGCCGCTGCAGGCGACAGCTGGACTTCAGAGAGTGGTCTCCGCTGCACCGGGAGCCGAGGCAGCAAAGTACAGGTCAGTGGATATTTTGAGGTTAAGTAGCCAAGTGTGAAAGGACTGGAATGATGGGAGTAACGGTATCCGAACTGATACAAGTACAACATGCAGCATTGTAATAATATGAGTTTTTGAGCACTGAGTCCAGATTCAAATCTCATATTATACTAGTTTGATACGGAGCATTATTATTTGTGATGCTTTTGTCTTCCTAGTTTCTAAATAGGGGTTCATTGAATGTCCAATGGCACGTCATAGTCTCGTGGCGGCCCTCGTAGTGCAGTGGCATCCAGGAACTGCGGGTTCGATTCCCGGTGACGTCGCAATACATTGATCTTAGTTTTTTAAAGTGCAATTGTTTCAATACCGCTATTACAATATTGTTTCACTACACTACTGTCACTGGACCGCATAACCTGTTGTGGTGTTGAAAAAAAGAATAATATAATTCTTTTTTTTATTGTATCATCTGACGTTGGCAAGGATGGTACTTTGGTGAGTCGGTAGTTCAGAGTTTTCAGAGCCCTTACCTGGAAATTTTCCGTCTTGAGGCTTTTGCAAAGGAATTTTCAAACAGTATTACATTATAATATTATAAGAAATTTGTACAGAATATGTGGTTGTAAATTATTATGAGAGTATTTTCTTTGGATGTGATGAAGTTTGTAGTTACTTTGTGTGCGTGCGTGTGCAACATGCATTATGCGATTTGAACTTTAACTTTTGAAAGCGGTTGTTATTGTAAAATGTACATACCTGTAAAAAGAAATCTGTTTTTACTATTGTATTATTAAAAATTAAACGTACAATAATCGCTAACTTTTGTAACAATAATTGAAATTAACGATATGCACAGATGTCAAAATAACTTGCAAATAATTATGTAAAATAAGACAACATGTAATTCTGTGTATAAATAAATAATGGTATATCTAGAATTAATTAATTTCTTTCAGGAAAACCGGTCAATATAAGTCTACAAATATCCAAACCAAAAATGATGTGTATTCATTTTTAAATTAAATAATTATTATTAATTGTCATCAATTTTCTTGCTAAAGTATCTACCAGGGCTGATAATCATAACTTCATATCTCGGCTATAAACAATATTAGTAAGTTCGTAAATAATTGGTTATCTTACTACGGTTTCAAGATAATCTTCTCAAATCAACTGTCAATTTGGTCATACACTAAGAACACTTTTGGACTAAATGTTCTTATGATGTGTACTTAATGTCTGAAAAAAGTATTCACATCGATAACTTGAATCTGTAGAATTAAGATAGGTTTGTTTTATATGGTTTTTTCACCAACAAATAGCTCCTAAATAACAGAAATAAAGGAAGAAGGGGGGGAGTTAGAAAAAGATGAACATCCTTGACACTAAGTTAAAAGGAAGTAGATGCATTTTTGTCAATCGTGAGTGCAGTGTCCATGATTAACTTGATAAGGGTTATCATGATAATATAATAATATTGTATCTCTTTTATGGTTTGCAGAGCCGTGAGTTTGGCGGCTGCACAGGGCCTCACACCGAATGGAATGTTCGGTTCCACATCATCGTCGTCGCTGCTGAGCAAATTGAGCGGAGTTGGGTCCATGGGCACAGGAATAGGTGAGTTCTTAATATTCAAGCATTATGTAGGAATTAAGGATATTGATATTATACGAAAATATCAATATTATTAAGTGTGTAATCAGCTCGCCCGCGCATCGATACATCCAATGTCCAATAATATTATCATACAGCGCGGTAGGTACTTGCACAGTACCGATTTCAATAGAATATTCTCGAGCGGGCAGCGGTGCTCGCAGCTTCGTACTGCTGGGCAGACAGTTCGTTTTCAGTATTTCTCCGTTTCTGCGTCGCGTGTGAGCACGCTCGCCAGAGCGAGGAAAGAAATATAGCTATAATGATTTATTAACATTGTTAAAATTTATTTCGGCAAGCAATTTATGCAAAGTTCTTTATTTTAATTATTAGTATAATTAATTATTTATATTTAATTTTGATGTTAGTAGTGAAATATAATCCAAATAAACATTTATTTTTATTTTTAATCAACCGCAGCACCCCCAAATGTCTTATCCACGATCCACCACTGAATATCATAGTATTTTAGATTTATTTATTTACTTAATTAGTTAATATACCTAGTCTAGTTTGGGATTATAGAATGATTAACAACAAATCATTCTAAAAATCTTTTGGATCGTGTAATGTTAATTCGTACTAATATATCCGATTGAAGTGCAGCATGATGGATGACGCAATCATAATAATATCATTGTTTTCATGTGATATTGGCATTATACTTCCGTATGTTAGTATCATTAAATTACTTAGAAATGGTTTACACTGAACTGCTATTATGTTTTTTTTAATATTAAGTAAGTATTAATAAGTTTATGTTGTTATTTGTCCATTAGGAGTAGGTACACAATTGGTGGTGGGCGGAGAAAAACCACCGGGGCGTTCGGGTCTGCTGGAGGACTTCCGCAACAACCGCTACCCTAACCTGCAACTGCGGGACCTCACCAACCACATCGTGGAATTCTCACAAGACCAGCATGGCTCCAGGTAAACAGATATTACAGATAATCCCATTCAAACAGTAAATATGGAGAAGATTCATTCAACCGTATTGCGGTACGTACGATCGAACAACAAAACAAACTATCCCAATATTGTGAGCGACAGATATGGCCTCTCAATCTGTGGATACACTAACCGAGGTTAAGATATGTCTGTGTCTGCATTTGGATATCGTATTGAATATCAGATATTGTCTGCTGTGTTCAATCTATATAACGGTTGAATGAATCCTTGCAACCTGACAAGAATTGCGATTGCGAGTGACATCAGACAGAAAATGCGCAGTCTGAAATGATGACACGATTTCTGGGCATCTGAATCGTCCAACTCGTGTATCTGTAATATGAGTCACCTCACATTTTCCAATTTTGTCATTTTTTAGATGAACCAAGTGATTCTAAAGGTATTAAATCTATATAAAGAAAAATAGTTGGCTATCAAAAGTCACTTTTAACCATGTGAAAACCGTTGACAAAGCTGACTGTTGGTGTCATAACTCAAATTTTTCAATGAATAATGTGAGTTCTGTCATCAAGGGATTTCTAACCAATCAGGGAGCTCTCTCATAATATGCTGTGTGTCTGCAGCCTTAGGAGTATTACATATATTTAAAAAAAATAATGTAAATCAACTCACTCACGCATTAATATTCATGGGAGTTCAATACTTTTCTTCTAATTACAAAAAACAGTACTTTGATCGTTTTTTTTGCGATTATCTCATTAGAATATTTGAGTTATGACTCTCGGCAACTCATATATTAGTTATTATAACTAAATAAACACATCCTTTTTATACAATTTATTGCTTAACATAAACCATAATATGAACCTTATCAACCCTTTGATGAAAAAGCATTGTAATTTGGGACTTCCTAAATAATGTTTGTACACTTGTGTTCAAGTAGTTTAGATCTAAATTATACAATTGGTACCATCTTGAGGTCTATCTGTGTACATATTTAACAATAATTGAATGACAATCAAACACTTGATTCAATTAGACATGATTGATTGTTAGCGTGACGTACTCAAATATCTGACATGACTTGCATTTCCTTTTATTTGAAGCGCCTATTCAACGCTCATTGGATCACGGGAGTAGATGTGTAGATTATTTCTGTACAAGATACTTAAAATTTTAGTCATGTCTGATAATAACAGAATGATGTCAAGGTGCATCATTTGTCACCAAGACTGATATTCCAAAGCACACATACGCAATAAAATACCCATTGATTCCGTGTCTAATATTGTGTTAATTATGGTTATGGTGCCCTCCAAAAATAAGCCAGAGTTAAATATTATGGAGTAAGCAGAAAACAAATATATAGATGTTTTAATTGGGTAATCTTATAAATGTCAGGATTAACTGTGATGTTCATTACAAACATTTTTCCTGTCTGGTCTGTCAGATTCCGAGAAGGCAGGTCTTGGGTACAAATCTGTGCTATCTTAGCGTGTGCCAGGAATGTCAAACAATCTTCAGTCGGACCTCGCACTTAAACTTGGCTGGTCACACAATGAGTATAAACACGTCTCCGCCATAAGTTTTGATCATTGGAGTCCTAACTAACTTATTACTTTCATCTTTCGAGACGTGTACATATTTTTAAATCTACTTTGTATATTCCATGTCTTTTTATTTAATTTTTTTTTTTTAGATTTATCCAACAGAAACTGGAGCGGGCGTCGGCACTGGACAAGCAGTTAGTATTTAGTGAAATATTGGGAGCCGCGTACAACCTCATGACAGACGTCTTCGGAAACTACGTCATCCAGAAGTTCTTTGAGTTTGGAACGCCCGAACAGAAAACGACGTTAGCGCAAAAGGTGGGTTTCAAGCTGAGTTTATTGTTTAACAATGTTTTTCTTGTCCAGAGGTGGGGAACCTTTTCATGTTACAGGGCTGCATTATGTTAGCTGTAATCCAATAACATTGTTTTCAAGAAACTTCGATTAGCACCCAAAGTTGTAATTGCTTCGTAACAATCTAACTGCTATGTGTGTGTGCTATGTTCCAAAGACCACAAAATAATGTTCTAGGTAAATTTGATTTACATTATAATAATAAATTAATTAGTATGGCTTTTTTTCATTGGCTCTAGTATCCAATGTTAATTTATCAGATTCAGGATTCAATCTTGCGTCCCAAGGCTTGAGAAAGCCACCTTTAATTATGTAATATAATTTAACCAAATTATTTATATTAATTTGCAGCTGAGAGGGCACGTTCTGACGCTGGCGATGCAGATGTACGGTTGCCGCGTGATCCAGAAGGCGCTGGAATCCATTCCGGCAGAGCAGCAGCAGGAGGTAGTCCGCGAGCTGGACGGCCACATCCTCAAGTGCGTTAAGGACCAGAACGGCAACCACGTCGTGCAGAAGTGCATTGAGTGCGTGGAACCTCACGCCCTACAGTTTGTCATCAACGCCTTCGCTGGGCAAGTCTACGCGCTCTCTACACACCCCTATGGCTGCAGGGTCATACAGCGTATTCTGGAGCATTGCACAGCAGAGCAGGTATGTGTTATTCTTTCTCTATCTAGTCATGTCCGCTCCTTAGGCAGACCGTTTAGAATCTTAAAACTGCTATAACTCACTACTGTAAAGCATCACTGTCAAAATGCAACCTTCCAACAGGCAGTATTTGATTTTAACCAAGTACAGCCATGAGTCCCAGACATTCCCCATCGAGTTGAATGCTACTCCAGTAATTCCCATATATGGATGCTCCGTATCTTTAATCTTGACATGTATTTAGCATCCTATACATTCAAGTCATTTTCTACTGTGGAGTGGTGGTTTATATTACCTACATATGTATGTATTAAATTCATGGGTTATGGGCTCTTCACATGTTGTTTTTCAATGTGCTTAAATAAAAACCATAGACCTACATTTTTGGTAAAAAGTTTGATTAGATAATTGCCACTCTGTGGAGGCCCATAATCTCTCTTTTGGAGCGTTAATGGTTAATAACCTTCATTTATTTATTACGACGATCGTGATTATTGTTTCCAGGTGGCGCCAGTACTTCAAGAGCTTCATTCGCATACGGAACAACTTATCCAAGACCAATATGGAAACTATGTCATCCAACATGTGCTGGGTAAGTAATGAAATCCAAATGAACTTATTTGTCATCGGCAATATTTAATGGACATACCTTTATCATGCCTCAAAATGAAACTGAATAAAGGATTCTCAAAAATGATATTTAACAGACTCGTACTGGAACCAAAACATTGACATTAATGGACATAATATCTATAACTGCCTGTGAAAGAACAGATCGTATCAATTATTGTTCATAAATAGGCAACCAAATTCATATTTAAAATATTTGAATGAAGTCTTTAAAAAAAAATATATCATTTGTACACAATAATGAAATGTTAAAAGACCGCTAACGATAACAGTTGGAAACAAGATTTAATACAAAAAGTTCTTAAGATTGCTTTAAGTTCAATCTCTTTTTGTTTCGTTTGTTAATAATTTTGTTATATTGATTTTTAGAACACGGAGCCGCTGAAGATAAGGCTGTTCTGATAGCAGGGGTCCGCGGGAAAGTGTTGCATCTGTCTCAGCACAAGTTTGCCAGCAACGTTGTTGAGAAATGCGTGACGCATGCCACCCGACAGGAGCGTGCTATCCTCATCGACGAAGTCTGCGGTTTCAATGACAAGTGAGTATATTCTTCTATTCTAATTTTGAAGTTATACGAACATGGTGAGATGCTGAAGATAACCGATCTTCTTTATTTGAGCTACCAGTGCCAACGTAAGCGTGTGAAACATCGATCCTTCATGTAAAAGAAATCCAAAAATTGAGTATAACGCAACGTATTATTATGGACGATGCATGTTAGGCACACAGTAAAAAAGACCAGATAAAAAATTAATGAATAAGATGGGAGACAAGAGTATGCAATGTGATTGAAGTTGCCATGCTGATGAAATGTAAATGGGCCAGATATGTCACTTGGCGGGTGGATAACCATTTGACAAAAATGTAGTCCTGTAGGGTCGAAGTAGCTATGGGGAGGCAGGCCTTCATCTAGCAGTCGATTGACTGCCTGGCTATTATACCAGCATTCTATAGCTTTCTTGAACACACCTATTAAATTATGTATAGAGGTCTGTCAAGTAATTATGATTCATATTAAGATTCCACTCCAACATAGAAGTGATATGTACATTCCTGAATTGAAAGAGTATGTAATGAATTCATTTTAATTTTCAGTGCCCTGCACGTGATGATGAAAGATCAGTACGCCAACTATGTGGTGCAGAAGATGATCGACGTGTCGGAGCCGACGCAGCGCAAGGTCCTGATGCACAAGATTCGCCCGCACCTCAGCTCGCTGCGCAAGTACACCTACGGCAAGCACATCATCGCCAAACTGGAGAAGTTCTTCATGAAGACGGCCGCCGATCTGGTGCCCATCGGCCCCATCGGTCCTCCCACTAACGGGGTCCTCTAGACCTCACCGATGCATCGGCTCTGCTTCGATGAACCTCTACACCTCGCCGACTTCATTGATCGATTCTAAACACTAATGTAACGTTCAATTCTCACGAGCTGTGTCGGTGTATCGGCTCTCCACTGTCTTAAGTGATATATCGATTCCAATTTTTAACGGTACCGCAGCGACGGTACCGTCACCTCTCGCCCGCCATTTACGGAAACTCGTAACCTCCGACACATTATTTGTGAAGTACTCGCATTGTCACGCACTTTGATGATAAATTAATGAATGCAGTTAATTATTTATCAATGGATTTATGTAGATACAGGTGTTGTATGTCCAGTTTTGTATTTGAATGAAAATCAAATTTAAATGATTCAAATCGATAGAAATCTATTTTTTAATGGACATATTATTATTATCTATTTGAACACGATATCTTTTCAAATACCCTTTTTACAACAAGGTATGACGCAGACGGGTATTTTGTGTATAATAACTCAAAAACTGGACATAAAATATTTGTACACTAACCCATTGATATATCAATCAGCACAGGCTTCACGCAGAACTAACCTATGTGTAATTTTGTAGATATATACCTAGCATCCTCATAATGAAAGAAAATGAAAACAGGCCGGTGCTATTATCATTGGAGCAAAAACCGTTGTCAAATAATAATATTTATTATGTAACAATTTAATGCCCGAGATATACAATACTGACCGACTGCTCTGACAATAAGTTTTGTCATATTCGAGTATTACCCAGCTCATCATTCTAGCTGTTGTTCTCTCCATTTTAAAGAGATGTGGATCACATAGAAAATTTGTGTAGCAAATTTTAAATATTCTGCATTTTTTATTGGCTACAAAATAAGTATTTGTCTGTTTATTGGTTTATTACCGTAGTCGCTGTGACGTCGAATCATAATGATGTGCCGGGTCGTACGAATAGCGGCAGAGTGACTCTCTCATCGTCAAGTATTTTAATTATATTTTTTAACGTTCTTCGTTTGTCGTTTTAGCAAGCTTTTCGAAAGAAGTGTGTAATGTAAGTAGTTCTCATTTTATTTTATTACGTTCTCCCT
Source organism: Rhyacophila brunnea (assembly GCF_057557595.1). Classification (NCBI taxonomy): domain Eukaryota; kingdom Metazoa; phylum Arthropoda; class Insecta; order Trichoptera; family Rhyacophilidae; genus Rhyacophila; species Rhyacophila brunnea. The sequence continues at coordinate 6,077,286 of NW_028232904.1, read as the reverse complement.
CTCGTGTAAAAAATTAAAAAAAAAATACCATGAGGTATTCTCAAGACGATTTGTTTTCAATTTTTTAAAAATTTTTTTTGTCGTGTCGGGGCCAGTGTTTTTGGGCTTGCGGAACCGCCCATTCGGGGTGACCGCATTTTATTTATTTTCATATCTAAATACAATCGTATAATCAATTTATTTTGAACCAATCGAAAGATACGATGGATTTTACATTAGCCTTTTAACAAGTATTTCTATCATATTAAAATCCATTCTTTTGTTATTACTATGATTATTTTTTATTTTACTTTAGGAAGCCCAAATCGATTATCTGATAATTTCAGTGATTTATTTTTTAATGTAGTCTGACTTCATACATATTAATTATTGTAGTTTGTGTAGCATAAAGCTATTCACTCTTAACGTGGGGGGTGTTAAGATTATCTTAACTTAGTGGACTGTAGTTTTAACTATACTATTATTATCATTAAGTGTGGGGTGAGATATGAAAATAATTTTCTTGCTCTATTTTTACTTATGGACTCTTTTTTTATAAACGATCTATCTGACTCGTTTTCAAGTAATGATTAACAATTACGGTTTATTTTTTTAACATAAAACTGAAATCGATCGCAGGCTATTCTGACCTTTATGATTAAGTTTCACATGAATATTATTTTTACGAGTTCCTCTCCTACTTAGGATAATTATTATCGTATACTTCCCGTGTGTATTACCCGATTGTGTATTTTCACAATAACTTTATTAAAAAAAAAACAAAAACAAAACACTGATCTTTTTATTTTATAAGTTTGTATTTTGTTATTTGTAATAAATTAGTTATTATTATTATTTCCATTTATTGAAATGTAGGATTTCAATAATTTATTGAGTCAATTTTGAAGGAAAAAAGGTGATGGAAGATGATCTATGTTCTCATTGCATTTTGACATCTGATTCAATATAATATACATAATCAATATAGTTTGTTGGCACCCTTCAACTGACAATGCATAACGTTAAAGACATGGTTAATTTCTTTTACCCACGTCATGTAAAGCCCCGTCCAGGGTAGGCATGTTCGGCGGAGCGTTGAGCGGCGCGCGCAACTCAAACTTATATGACAATTCAATATGCCTCATAAAATTGTATCCAATTCAAAAAAAAACCATCTTAGGTGCCAAAATTCTATATGGATTTAAGTAGTATATTTTGAATTCTATGCATATTGTGAGATGATTGTTTTTTTGGTGGTTAAACTCGTAAATATTCTATATATTTTGTCTAAAAAAACGCTATGTGCACCGTCATTTTGACAAGTTTATATTGTACGTATAAATTATAGTCTTTCATTGTACACGGAATGCAAAATCTCGCGCTGGAATTTTCAAAAGAAACCCGCTTAATCAATTACTACCGTTTTAAATAAATTAGCTTGTTTTACTATTCAAAGCTTTTGCGGCCAAATCGAATCAAATCAATTCAAACTAAACCACCACCAAAATTACAAATAGATGACGCCCGACACGCGTGTCGGTGTTTTAAATAATAAAAGTAATACATACTTTAGTTAGTTTGTAAATTTAAGTGAAAAAAAAGTAAAGGGATTATACATACTAGTTGGATGTTAATTTGCATAATATTGTAGATGTTTGTGATTTTATAAAACATGGTATCGATGTTGACATAGATATGTATGTATAAAAAAAAATATAAATAAAAGTTGCGCAACAGGTTCCCGACTAAGAATATTCATAGCTTTTTTAAAACCGAAGCGCCAAATTAATAACGCATATTGAAACGTTAGACACGGTGCCACATTTATTTATGACTATTTGCTAATATACACAAGGTTTTTTTGGCACCGCACAACTAAAATTGAATTTTGTCATTTTTTGCATGTATGACAAATGATAGACTTATAAAATAAAATGTCTTCATACAATTTTTGGTTTGCAGTTGTGGGGCGCTAATAATTAAACCTTGTGATGTTTACGATATTTCAATCGTCGCATTTTATAAAGATAGAACATCCGTCTGTAGAATTATTTTATCACCATATTTACAATGACGTCAAATTTTTTGAATGTGCCCCGTTCGTAACCGAAGGACAAGGCGCGTGATACCGACATGATACCTCAAGATCAATTTTAGTAAAAATTTTTTAGTGAATAGATTTAAATTAAAATATGAGGATATGAGATCTCCGATGACCCTACAGTGTAAATTTTTCGAGGTCGCACTATCGAGAAGCACTGGTTTATTGTATAATTGAAAACAAAAGAATTCAACGATGGCTGAAGATTATGCGAGTATTTTGATGAACTCAGTTTTACAGTTAGGTTCACATTATTTAGTGTAAAATTGTTGCCTTGTTAAATACCGCCATATTGAATTTCATACAGAACATTTTAAACTATAAAAACAATCTAAAACCCAACGTAGGTAAAGCCGCGTTGACACGATCGTACGAGACATCTTCATACTAATTACTCCTATCCGAGCCAACTCGGAAGAGTAGAACGTGGACCAAGTATCTCAGATAGGAGTAATTATTATGAAGCTGTGTCGTACGAGTGTACTCAGATCGTGTCAACGCCGCTTAACCTAATTAAAACACTTTATAAAGTGTAAAAAAAATAGTTTTATGTAATTCTTAATAAGCAATTTTGCATAACAATTCATTTACATGGCAGATATTGTCTTATTTTGCCATTAAAAACAGACCAAAACCCATTATAATCTAATGTAACTTAATCACTACAATATATCACTTTCATATTATTTGATTGCTGGCTTGTATAGCGCCGCCGTCTTGGATATATCCAGTGTTTCTCGGAAGTGTCGCCATTTTTTGATACCCGGTTTATGGATGACAGCATGATTCTCTCGAGCCTTTCCAAAGTGCCCATATCAATTGAACGAGATTCCATTACAAATTTTCGTAGTCAAAGCCATAGGGCTATAATGGATTGATCCGCATTAACTTGTATCGTATTGTAGAATTTGTATCATAACTTAGCGAGGCTTTAGCGGTCAGAATTAACACCCGCGTCATCAATATTAGATTTTAGAAAGTAACGTTTAATCTCCAGGGTTAGAAGTAATCGGCGAATGCCTGACCATCCGTCATCCATTCTAAGAAATAGGCGGGGACCGATATTGCAGCGCTGCAGTGTTATCAACACTACGCTTCAACTACTATTATATTTTTAGTATATAAATTATTATGAATTAATTACACTGTATTTAGAAATTAGTTTTCAATGTATAATTATTAATATTGGTATGTTTGAATATAGTCGAAGAATACAGCCCCGCTACCGATGTATTTTTGAGTGTCTGTTAAATTATATACATATTCGTTGTAACAATATATAAGATGAAAAAAAACATTGTAAAGTGTACAGCCATTTTGTTTTTTTTTTAAATTGATACGGAACCGAACGCCGCCGCTCCCTCATTCGAATAATGTGTTTTGTTCTCGCCTCATCCGCTAGTTGTATTTTTTTTCTTTTATAGGCATGACGCGATTTAAGTATTGTATTTTTTCTCTGTTAGATACGATTTTCTTTGAACATTAGACTTTAGTTTAGATTTATCCCTGTAATTTTAATTATTGTAATTTAAATATTTTGTATATTTGCCTGATGGAATTATTCGTCTCATTTGGCGTAATGAATTATATGTTTTTCATTTTTTTTTTCTCTCTTAAGGATAGGTCGTATTTTTTTTTGCGTAGTCACGATTGGATCCGCGAGCCGGCCTCGGGTAAAAGGCGCCGGGTCATTACTGCATTTATCAGATCTGTTAGCTTAAGTTAAGTCGGTTTAACGCTAAGCAGGGAGCGGATCGCGCGGTCAAAGTTCGGTTCGGCCGGTCTAGCTCTCACCGTACCCGACTGATGTATAGAAAATAAAAAAACAAAACCCTCTCGAGAAACTTCTATTGAAAATAATAGCGTGTAAATCCTAACGAATATTTAATTAACTAATTAAATAAAAGAAAGAAAGAATCTTTTCATTTTTGTAGAAAAATAAAAACTAATCTATAAATTACTAAAATACCGTTTATCGCATATTGGACATATTGGATTATATAAGTATTTAAAAAAAGAATCATTTTTTGTAAAGTGTAATATTCCTGTATTTTTAGATAAACAAAAGAGCGATCGTGTTCCAAGCCCCATAACCTCATTCATGTGTACACAAGACATCCGATTCTATCTCTGTCTCTCTCGCTCGCTTTCCGCCTTGTAAATTCCGGTGCGGCCGCGTCCCGTTTCCCTTCACCGTCCCGCCCCCTTCCCGTCACCGCCCGTTCGCTCGCATTATGCAAATATCTGTAGATGTTGTTAACTATTAATCACTACTATTAACTAAATGTTTCTAATATTTATATGCATTATTCAAGTAGCGTTTGTCAATCGACGTTACGCGCGGAGCATGCCCCCTTGATCGATTCGCTTTCGCCCGAATAAACCGCGTCGACGGCCATCTTGGTGTGAAATCGCGGAATGACAAAAAGAGTGGGGATCCCCTGTGAAATCGTTTTCTTATATTATATTGTATGTATTATTAATACTTTACGCTGAACATTTTACATATTATTATTATCGATAACCGTTTATATAAAAAAAAACAACAACAGTGTATAGTAGCTTTTAGACATTTAGCTGGGTTAGGGGACCTTTTATTATCGATTTTTGACACTAGAGCTGTGATCGGTGGAGACGCGCGTCTACTATTCGGGACGGCGAGAGGACGTTGCAATTGACGATGGCTCGCCCTTCACCCAAATCGCATCATACGTCAAAACGCCTCTTGTCTCATCTTAATTCTTCTTTGCGTAAACGCACGCGCATCAATTTTGTGTATTACTATGTGTAAGCTCTCTTCGAAGTAACGGTAGCTTGATTTTTTTTAATAAGAGGTCAGTGTTCTCGCCCGCGTGACCACCATTTTTGCATGATTAGAATCAACAGGATTGCTGTATCGAATTACCTTTTAATTAAAACAGAATTTCAGAAAACAGTAGCATGTAATTCGAATTATTTAAAATAAATTTATAATTCACACTGTATAATTCGAATTAGAGCGAAGCTACACAGGCGCTGCATCGCGAGACCGCTGTATTTCGACTGCGAGCGAGAGTGAGGACGCATCAGCGGTACATCCTCACTTCCGCTTGCTGTCGGAATACAGCGGTCTCGCAGCGCCCGTGTGGCTTCGCTCTTACACTTACATTACAATAAACCATATTTTACCCTGTTAATTCAAATGATATTCTCATTCAGCACCGCAATGTGGTCACGCTATACGGACACGTGCGACCGTTTACATTTAAGCAGGGTTAAGTAAAAAAAATAATTTAATTTTAATTCACTTGAGTTGGTAGGATTGATAGGTAGTTTTAATTATGCATTTTGACAAACATACCGATATATCTTTATATATATACAGCAAACTTACATGGTAAAGCTTGATTTAATGTTAATTTTGCGTTGTAAGTTTATTTTATAATATTGGTATAAATTGACATAAGCGTGTCCCGCTCTGTCTGATTGCGTATTTTTTTTGTATTCATTCTCTCATAGTGTCGATTTATGATTAATATTATATATCTGTGAGTAAGTAGAAAAGATGTTAGAAAATATTGTAAACGTTTTGAATGCAGCCGGGAAATATCGACACGTTCAGCGGGCGATCGCGTTTTGTCTACGGACTCGTTTTGAGTTACGGTTGTATTTCATTTTCGGTAATCGTCTCTCCCCGCCCGTGTCCGCGGTCCGTGCTGAATTCAATCGTTCACTCGATACCTTCTAGGCAGATTAATTAAAATACTATTGTAATGCACATTTGTAATAAATTCAAACATTTTTTTAAGCGGGTGGCGGACGGTCGCTTTGGACGTCCGCCGCCGCGCATCGAAGAGACACGAGTAATAATTGTTTATCAACTCTTTTTTAGATATGAGATAAAATTATTGTATATGGCTGTACAAAAAAATGTAACCTAAATGTATGAAAAAAAAACTAAACCTTAATTTTACTAATATGCTAAAAATTGAAAGACTGTATGAAATGTCATGTGAGTGCACTGCTCCGAGGCGGGTAATTGATGAAACTAAAGTGTAAACATTGTACAATTGAGATGGCGTAAGGAAGGAGGGCGCCCGGACAGTGGTTCACTTGTATAGCAGTTTGTACAGTTGGGACACACGTGTCTACACTTCTAGGTTGTCTTAGCTAACATTTATATTATAACTACTTATGGACATTATAATAAAGCATTTCTGTAATAATACTCGTTTGTCTTTTATTCCCGATATTCATTCCCGTCCCACAATTGTCAATCCATTAAATGCTGTTCGGTAATTGAATACATGAAATAAAAATGGCACCAAGTACCAAAAAGTTGAATTTGAGATATAGTGGTTTTAATGAATAATTCGTTTATTTTTCATAAAAGCACTATTTTATTAACTTCTCAATAGATTTAGCATACAATCTTATTGTCATTAGAAGAAGAAAAAATACAATTTATAATTAAACATTCTAAGAAAAACACGTTTAAACAACGACATTTTAGAAAAGCACTACGGCGCAACACTAATTTCTTAAAATAAACACTAAGTGCCTCGCTCCATATCAATAACGAGGAACTAAGTCACAATGACACATATTGTTATTATCTTCTTATATTTCTAAGAAATAGGAAACCTTTTACCTGTCTGAATCGTCAATATTATAACATTATATTATAATAGTCAGAGCCATCTTTGAATATCCATAGAAGTTCTAATAATTTTTTTTGGTACTTAGACATGTATTTAGGATATTGGAGATGGCACATAGAAAATTTCTGCATACTCACTTTTTTTTTCGATTTTCGGTCGTTTAGCTATTATATTAGGCCATTTAGCTTAGTGCCATTTTTATTTCATGTATTCAATTATCATGGCGGGACTCATAGGCCGTGAATTTTGTTGTTAATGTTTTGGACCCTGACAGCTTTATTCCATGTACCCACTGTGAGTGCGATATAATATGCTGTGCAGTGACATCCCATGGGGGTAGGCAGATTGAGCGTTGCTTGGGGGCGGCAAATCGAGGATAACCATTGGGTATATATAGAAATAACTAGGTACCTAAACTTAGTAATAACGGAAACTTTCCATTAAAAAATTCAACTTACTGGTTGGAAACAAAATGTTAATAAAACTATAATTTTTTGTCGGGTTCGTATGTTCGTTCGATGTCTAGTATACTTCCGTTGTCCTTGGACGTCGTGTCCTTGGTGAACAGCAATGATACGTGCAGATTTGCGAATTATATTTGAATTATAAACAGGTACATAGTAAAATGTTTGCCAGTCACTGTGGACTCGCAGTATTGTTAATTGAAGCAGAGATGGCATTTAAATTAAATTTAGTGGTACAACTTGTTAGTAATTTTTTCACACAACACATTTCTTAGACATTGAAGTCATGAAAGGATGATAAAAAATACTTTGTGAAAAAATGTGGCAGCATTTTGGCGCTGCCTAGGAGCGGCATTTTGTCATTGACGTCCCATGGGGGTAGGCAGATTGAGCGTCGCTTGGGGGCGGCAGTTACTCGATGGGCGGCAAATCGAGGAAAATCATTTGGAATATATAGAAATAGCTAAGTACCTTAACTTAGTAACAACGAAAATATCTTTCTATTAAAAAAATCAGCTCACTGGTTTTGTCGGGTTCGCAATATCTAGTTTACTTCCGTTGCTCTTCGACGTCCTTGGTGACCAGAAACGACACGTGCAGATTTGCGAATAATAAAATTACTCTGATATTTGGTTAGTAATGTATCCATACAACACATTTCTTAAATTTTGGACTCATGAAAGGATGATAAAAATTATGTATGAACAAATGAGGCGGCATTTTGTCTAGGGACGTCACTGATGCTGTGATTCATGAGTAGTTTATCTTCTATCTGGAAAAATTCTCTGTCACATGCTGATTTTAACCAATTATTTATGATTGAGGAGAGCACATGCGCACTAGAGAAAATGAAATGTCACTGACCAATTATTGCAGTATTGTAAATAGAATTTGGTTCAATTTACAAAATGACAATATTTTGCAGATGCATCATTTACTACAGTGTGTATCTCAGTATATTTCTCACGGTAGGATGTCAATCAGAATATTTATAAAATTAAAACTACTTTTGGTATTATATCAAAATCAGCGAACTCCTGGAATCTTTTGACAATAGATATTACAAGAAAAAATGGCATCGAAAGAAGGAGGTTGCGAGGTCATGCACTTTCCATATGGAGCGACTGAAACTAACAAGATCAGCGCACAATTGCTCTACATCAAAAGAGATTGTTGGCTACTGAAGGCCTCCGACTTCCTAACTAGCTCAGGCACTTGGAAGTGGAGGAACAGGCAGGAATCTCATAGACGTGGAGTAACCAAGAAGTTACGGTAGAGAAAGAAAGTCGATAACTCAAGAAAACACTGGTTAAACTTCATAACTGGTATATTATCAATGTTGTTACACAATTTAACTTATGGTCACCCTTTATTCAAAAGTTTATAATCAAATGTCAATGAAATAATGTTTATATGTAACAAGATTCTCGTTAAACAATCACAATAAGTCGAATGTCAAAATTATTTAACGTCTACAAGCCACAATTATCCAAAAGGAAAAGGTCTGAATTGTTCGCATCCGAAATTCACAAGTAAATTATGAAAAGTCATTTATTTAAATCTCGAAATTCAAAAAAAAACATTTGAAAACGTGATTTATTTATATCTCGAAGTCCACAAAAATAACCACATTTATTACTGGTTAATTAAAAATTAATTCGAATATTATTAATTAATTATTTTAAAATTAACTTGATTATTATTAACTAATTATTTAACATTAACTTAATTATTTCTAATTAGTTATGCAGACGAGATCGCGTGGGTCCCGGGGCAACAAAGCGTCACAGAGACGCCCCCCGGAATCCCCCAGCAGACTGATCTCGGATTTTAGAATCTTGCCTTTTTATCCGTTAGGGGTGGTCGTATTTCTTACCTATTCACACCGATACCGCCATATGCTACACATTTATATAAGGTTGACGGATGTCAGTCTATCAACCAAACATATAGTGATATCGATGTACATAATATGATTAATATTAATATTACTTTAATTACATTAATTACCATATACTATTAACGCCCGTCCATATGTCCCACTTTATTATTTCGCTAACCCATTGCATATTACATTTCATTAACCATTATATTACAATTATACATTACCAATTATCTTACAACCAAATCATATTTTATATTTAGTCAAAATTTAATCCTATTATCTTATTACCTATATGTACATGGTTTGTGACCGACTTATCTCTTCCACAGTTCACCCTGAGAAGTGGTGGGACCTGCCAGAGCAAACTGCGGGACTTCTACATATATTAAATATTGTTCTGCTTTGTCGAGGGTCGTAATCATCTAACCGGTGGTACATTGACTACCAGGATCAGACCGAGCGGTTGGGAGGCACTACTCCTTATAGGAGCGCCCCCCACAGGGGCGGAAAATTAAGTGTGCGTCACTACGCTAGTAATTTCAGTTGTCACCATCCTCAATAATGAGACAAAAGATATGAAAAAGAAGAAAATAATATGAAATAGGAAGTAAAAATAAAGTTAGACATTTTGTCAATCTACCATGTATTTGGTTCCGGAAACCTTTACGTGGGGTTACTGCCAAAAGTAGGTAACTCTCAGGAGAAATAGAAATTTGAAGTTTGACTAATTTCTCCGTGCTTTATATGCATGTAATTTTTTTTTTTTAGCCATAGATGTTTATATCGATACCCTAGTTCCAGAGTGTTATAACTCAAAAATCACTGTTTCGAGATAATCGGCAATTAAGATTTCAGTGAAAGTTTGAACTCTCTACTATTATTCTATTTTTTGGTGGATTGGCTTGAAATTCTGGAATAATTATATTCTGGATAAGAATGTAATTATAAAATATTATTTGTTTCCCTCTATTTTTCCAAGTTGTTGCTCTTTGGATCTGAGATCTGTACATATTTTTTTTACTTGGTGCATTTTGGAAAGAATTTTGTATGAAATGTAGGAGAATAAAATTATTTTTAAAATCATCAAGAAATTAATAAATGAAAAAAGAATAAAAAAAGGGCACACCACCGCTCAATCAGAATAATTAGAATCTGAATGAATGGCTGACTTTGAAGGCGCTGATGTTGTAGGTAAGTTCTAATAGAAGTCCCAGTAAATTCTGGGAATGGATCCAGATGAACAAAAAGATATAAGGTCACGTTTCTTCAAGTCCGCGATACCTGGTGGCCTAGTGTCGCCCGCGTTCGGTGGTGCCCTATATTTATGGCTTTGAAATTTACATCAAAGGAAGATTTTTATAAAAAAATGTATACGCTGAAGACTTCTCCACTTTCAGTATTCGGATTTCATTTCATAAAATTTTTTCCCATTTTACTTAACTCTTTTATGTCAAAAAAATCACACATTTCGTCGGTTGTATCTTCTTCTTCGATGGCGCTACAGCTCAAGTTGAGCCCTGGCCTCCTCCACTGGTCCTCCGCACGTCTTTTCCAGTTCCTGATTTTTAGCAGCTGGTTGGCATCTTTTGTAACATTATCACCCCATCGTGTGCGTGGCTTTCCCACTGGCCTTTTCTCCCCTGGGTTTCCTTCGAGGATATTCTTCGGTATTCGTGACTCAGGCATGCGCTGGACATGGCCTGCCCAATTTAGTCTCTGGAGTTTTATGAAGTTGGAGAGTTTTGAATCTTGGTATAAGCGGTATAGTTCCGTGTTGTACCTAATTCTCCACTCCCCACCATCATTCATGGGTCCGTATATCCGCCTAAGGATCTTTCTCTCAAAGCAATCCACCATTTTAGCTGCTTTCACATTTAGCGTCCATGACTCGCACCCGTATGCAACGACTGTGCGTATGACGGTTTTATAGAGCCGCGTCTTAGTTTTTCTGTTGACATTTCTGGATTTGAATATGGGCAGCAATGAGAAGTACAATTTATTTGCAGCGGTTATTCGGGCTTTTATATCTTCCAGTTCCTCGTTCTCTTTTGTAATATTGGAACCCAGGTATGTGAACCGGTTGACAACCTCAAATTGATGGTTTCCAAAACTGGTACTTTGGCCCAGCCTACTCTGATTTTGTCGGCTTTGTACCATGACTTTAGTTTTGTTTTCATTTATCTGTATGGATCTGCCCATCATGTTGAGGTCGTCTGCGTAGCCAACCAGTTGGCTCGGTCTGCTTAATATAGTGCCGCTCCTGTTCACTTGAGACTTTCTGATAGCAGATTTGAGGGCTAAGTTGAACAGCATGGGAGCCAATCCGTCTCCTTGCTTAAGACCCCGAGATACTTCAAAGCACTCCGTCAGTTGGCCATTCACCTTCACCTGGGAGAGTGTATTCTGCAGTGTGATTCTAACAAGCCTGACTAGTTTTGGTTGGATTTCCATGTCCAGAAGGACAGTGAATAGTTTTTCCCGGTCAATGCTGTCATATGCCTGCTTAAAATCAACAAAGAGCTGATAAATGTCCACATCGAATTCCCAGCATTTTTCCAGTATTTGGCGAACTGTGAAGAGCTGATCCGTTGTAGACCTTCCTGCCTTGAAGCCAGCTTGGTATTCACTTACTATGTTTTCCGCGTAACCTTCCAGTTTTGTCTTCAGGATCATTGTGAATACCTTATAACTTGTGCTCAGGAGTGATATCCCTCTGAAATTTTCACATCGCAGTCTGTCTCCTTTTTTATATATTGGACAGATAACTCTGATCTGCCAATCCGCTGGTGCACTGCTGCTATTAATCGGTGTCCACCATACTTTAGAAGTTCTGCAGGGATGTTATCGGCTCCTGGTGCTTTATGATCCCTTAGTGTCATAATAGCTCTTTCGGTTTCACTAAGCGTGGGTGGAGAGATGCATGGTTCGTCGCACTGGTGCTGTAGTCGCGGATCCGGTGGGGTATTTTCATCCTGTACGTTAGGGTTCAGGAGTTCCTTGAAGAATTCCATCTATCTTCGTTAAATTCCTTCTTCATCACCTATAATCTCTCCCGTTTTCGTCCGGCATAGGCTGGTGGTGGGTACCGGGTGGGTATAGTCGTTTTCCATTTTAAGTACTGTTGTGTTTAGGTATGCTCGTTCTTTGTTGTTATAGTCTTGTAGGCCTCTCTTCGTGACTGCTCGTACTTAGCTCTTTTCTCTCTCATTGGTCTCTCTAAATATATTTGTCTATCTTCATTTCTTTTCTGTATGGTTGCTGAGCAGTCTTAGTCAAACCAGTTACTTCTGGTTTTTCTAGGGCTACTGCCTTTATTCTTTTCAGCTGAGAGTGCGATAGCATTTTTGATGTTGTTCCAGGCATCTTCAGTGGAGATTGCTGCATCAGATTCAGGAAGATTGTCGGTTAGAGAGTCCTAATATTGGCATATAACTTCTGGGTCTTCAAGGCTGTCGATATTTATTTGTGGTGCTCGTTGGTGCTTGTCTGTTTTTCTACATGTTATACGGCATCTATAAGACATGCACAGTAGATAATGGTCAGGCTCGGAATTGGTGCCTCTATAACTTCGGACCTTTGTTACACTAGAGGCACTCCTTTTGTCGATCAGTACATGATCGATTTGATTATGGTGTTTGCCTGATTATGGTGATTGTATGTCTTTTCTAGGGAACTGGGTCGAGCTTATAACCATGTTTTTGGATATAGCAAAGTCTATGATCCGAATTCCGTTATTATTGCTCTCATTGTGTAGACTGTTTTTGCCTATTGTTCCCTGATAGATTTGCTCTTCGCTGATTTTTGCATTTAGGTCCCCGATTATAATTTTTATATCATTTGAGGGGGCTTTATCATAGACATCTTCTAATTTACTGTAGAACATATCTTTTATTAGATCATCTTTATCTTCTGTTTCTGCGTGTACACTGATGATCGATAGGTTGAAAAATTTAGTTTTTAGTCTGAGTACACATATTCTTTCATTAATTGGGGTAAAATCTAGAATATTGCCTTTTATCTTTTTGTCAACAATAAAGGCAACTCCAAATTCATGGTGACCCTTCTCCTTACTACTATGTAATACCGTGTGAGATTTTAGGTCGAACGTCCCGCTGCCCATCCATCTAGTTTCTTGGACTGCCAGAACATTAATTTTATATTTGTCTATTTCGGAGACCAGTTCCTTGAGGGCTCCCCTTCTATACAGTGTTCGTGTGTTCCATGTACCAAAAATCAAGTCCATGTTTCATTTGCGAGGTCGTCGTGGAGATGTTGCCGGTTTCCAAGGCTTTGGTTGAGGATTCGTAACAGTTGGGTTTTTACAAGGTGGGGTTGTTAACCTCACGCTCACCCCCCTTTTCGGAGGGCCATTTCTTCCTTCTCCGTTAGTCCTGACCACACCTTCCACCAGGGTTAACTACCTGATCTTAGATGTAGTAGCTCAGGCTTCCAGGGTTCACCACGTGGAGGTGGAGATAGGAATTGAGTAGGAGAGGCTATGCGACACTATCAGGATACAGTGTCGTGCGGTAACGCATGCACTACCCCGTTAGATACCCCTGTGGGTTATATCGCACACTCTCAACTAAACCGCCACAAGTCCAAATTTACGTGTTTTGAGTTAATTACTACGTTTCATTGTCTATCGTTCATATTATGTGTATCGAAAATTTCATATCTCTAAGTCATCAAATTCAAGTCAAAACTTCATTCAATATCTAAACATATTTCAAAAACACAGTACAAAAATGCGAAAGGTAAAAACTTCAAAGCTGATTTTCTCTGTTTGACGTTTTTTGGATTGTGGCAGTTTAGTTGCGATGGTGCGATATAAGGCTTCCCATTCTTTTTGGCAAGACCAATAATAGTCAACAGTTGTGTTGGCAAATAAAGCGAGCTTCCTCGTAAATACATTTTTTTTCACATTCTATAAGGGGATGCATGGCATCAGTGGCGCACCCAGGGAGGGGGGCCAAGGGGCCCTGGCACCCCCCAAAAACATTGAAATTGAAAGCCAATAGTTTAGACCAGGGGGGGGCAAACTTTTTGGCTGGAGGGCCAAATTCAAGAACTGAAAATGAGCGGCGGGCCGCAAGTAAACTACCATTTTTAGATATACACTATTTATTATCACGAAAAAAAAAAATTAATGAGAAGAATGTACATTTTTTAACATTTTTTTAAATTCAGGTGTTAATTTTGTAGTTGATATTCTCAAAACTGCTTATAAATGGGCATCGGAGATATTTGATCGTAAAGAATTTTTATTCAGGTTCATGATCGAAAATGTTTGTTCACATATATAGGTTGATCCAAAAATAACGAACATTTTTCTTGTATAATCTTTACATTGGTTGAATTTGTCTGTAAAATTGTAAAATTTGGAGATTTCTTCACAACTATGAAATTCTCTTAAATCAGTGCCACACTGCAGATCATTAATCTCAAGTTGTAGCTCTGTCGGTACACTATCAATATCTATTGAAAATGGATCGCGTACTATTGCTAAACAAATTTTAATCTATTGTCAATATTTTTTAAAAATATATAAAAAAGTTATTCGTTATCAGAAGTACAATTAATGATATCGGGCCGCATAAAAATACCCGGCGGGCCGCAGTTTGCCCCTCCCTAGTTTAGACAAATAAAAACACGGCAAAAAAATGATTTTAAATTCACCAGCACCCTCTTTAGAAAAATTTCTTAGATTTTACACTAATTTCGGTGTCGGCAAAAAATCTTGGTGTCCACCCGAATTCCGTAGTGGTGAACACCAAGTTGACTGTGTTTAGGAAAAAGGGCGTAACCCTTGATTTTTCGAAAAGTGCTTTTATTAGATATTAACAATGTAAACAACTAAACACATGTTCTGTAAAAAGGAAGTAAGCCGCAAATGCCGATTTATTATCTAAATTCTGGTTTTAATTGAAAAAAGCATTTACCCTCAATTTTAATAATTTTCTGTAATAACTTCTTTAATTATTAGTAGATCGAAAAGATATTACACCAATTCATCAATCATCATGCACCCAATGTCTATGCCTATTTTTTTATTAATATTAAACCAAAATCATTCAAAAAACGTTTTTTGCCTTTCCTGTAAAATTTGTTCTGTGTGGGTTACGCCCTTTTTCCTAAACACGGTCGAAGTGCTATAGACAAAAGTCCGGTAAACGAGAAATTATGCTGTGGTCTGTTGGGTAGGTTTGTGTATAAGCAATAATACTTTTTTTCCCATTTTCAATTAATATTTTGGAACTTCACAATTAAAAAATCCAAAATCGACAATAAAAATTTGGCGAAAAGAACGACTTCGCCCACCCCCATGGCCCATGGCTGACATGGCCACCATGGGCTGACAGTGCTACAGCCTGGGGGCCCGGGCTTAAGAGGATCCGGCGTCGCGGCTCGTCCAATTGTGAGATAAACACACACTAGACATTTGTTATATCATAAAAAAATCGCATGGGGTGCAATACTACTTCATCAAAATTAACGTAAAAAATATGTAGTATGATGTAAATATAATATACGTAACTACATGATAATTCACGTGTATCATTTTATATTACAATTATTTTTAGTGTTTCTAGAAAAATAAAAATGGTTATTTTATCCAATATCGAAGGGTCGAATGCTACTTGGCTACCACAAGAGGGGTTCACGACCAGTGATTCATAGTATGATAACGATCGATAATATGATATGGGGTCCAACAAATCAATAATTCAAGGGGATTATTTAAAAATATAGATAAATCCACGGAATACTCTACTGTAGAACACCACATTGCCCTTAACCCTGGTGATAGGTAATGGGGCCCGCCAAACATCCTGGCCTAAGGGCCCGATTCATGATGTGGGGGCAATGCCTACCACAGTCGGTGGTGGTGTAAATTAAAAAAAACATTTTTTTCGGTAGAATTCGGCATAAATATTGTAGCTCTAGACCAGTGGTTCTTAACCGGTGCACCGCTGGAATGTTGCAAGTGCACCGCGAAAATAATGATAAAAGCAGAAAAATCCGCGAAATAGTGAAAACCGAAAAAGTCCTAATGTGATTTCGATATTGCCAAATCAATCGCACGCATTTTCCGTTGGCCTCACAGGTTTTCGTTTCATAAATGAAAACAAAATAGTGAATCCTATATCTATGCTGCAAAGAACTCACCGAGCGTACGACATGACAAGATGTTTTTGATTCTATTTCTTCATATTTAGAACAATTTAAAATATCATGGAGGAATTTGTATGGATGGTGCTCCGTCAATGGTAGGCAAAGACAAGAAACCCTAATATTATATCTATGCACTTTTTTTTTACACAGGGAATCTATAGTTTCGAAAATATTACCGCAGCACTAAAACCTGTACTAGACCAAGTTGTAAATATGGTAAATTTCATCAAATCCAGACCTTTAAAAACAGGCATTTTTAAAAAACTTTGCATTTCCGTGGAAGCTAAGTACGGATGTTTGCTTTATTACACTGAAGTGAGATGGTTATCTAGGGGTAAAATTGTATGCCAATTCATAGGAACTTAAGAATGAATTGTTAATCTTTTTTCCAAAATTAAGGATGGATAACAAAGTATGGATGATTTTGTAAAACGTCTTCAGAATAATGATGATTGGTGTGCTAAAATGGCATATTTAGCAGATACTTTTAATTAAGTACTTAAATAACATTTACACAAGCATTTAAGGAAAACACAATTGATTTTGGTGCACCGCTTTTTTTTCTAATAATCAAAAGTGCACCATGACTTCGAATAGGTTAAGAACCACTGCTCTAGACCAAGCGGGTGGCACAGCCGATATTATTTGAGTAATGGTTTAGCATGCTAGGCGCACATGTCCAGCATGGTTGCTGTTAGTCACTTCCAATCCATCAGTTGCTGATGACACGCTCAACAGTTACCGCCAATGCCTCCAATTTAATAAAAATGTTTTTCAATCCTTGCCGACGAAACTTGTGACATTTCGACAACGCAACAATTTTCTTTGTGTATTAGATACATAAACGGTGAAAATAACAACAAAATTTGTGAAAAATTCATTCAATTTGTTCCTGTAGCAAGCTCCACATGAGAAAGCTTATCTGACAAAATATTGGAAAGTTTCCATAATTATGGAATTGATTTTCATATTTACATGGATAAGGTTACGACGGTGCGATACCAATGAGCGGGCAATGTTGAAATAAAAAAGCGGTTAACTACATCGAAACAAACATTGAGGTGTAATGTTCCAGCTGATTTAGTAGAAGAGTATTTCTGAAGAACTATCTTTGTTCCATTTATTGACCAAATATTAAATCAGCTCAATGAATATTTCATGCGACATTGCGAAGTACTGAAGCAGTTTATAACTCTTCTACCAAACGGAAAAGATACTCCAACCGAAAGTGCATTGCAAGAATTTCGTGAGCTGTGCGAATTTTATGACCGTGATATGCCTTCTACAAATCTTGCAATTTTAAATGCCGAATTGAAATTATGGTATAATTTTTAACCTTACGCCTTTTAAAAACATACATAAAATATACATAAAAACATGCATAAAACAAACATTATATGAGGTGTACATGGTGACATACCATGACATAGTCAAGATTAAATGGACTGGCCTTACTTTAAAACACATTGGCTGACTAGATAATTACTTTTTAATTACCACATTTAAATAACATGCTAATTATATCGAATGACCACCTTAATCGTTACGCGCAGGGCGCGTCTTTAGCGTCCAATGTATTAAAGTAACCACGGCCGAAGTAATTCAAGAGCTTTGTAAAAAGAAAAGAAAACTTGATTTTGTTCTGTAAATAAAATTTTCAAATCATAATACCTAAATGGTTTTTTTTTCATTTGCATGAAAACTATATTTAATTAACCTTCTTGGCTTGGCCCTCCCCAATAATAAATCCTGGGTGCGCCACTGCATGACATCACCCTCATTTATTTTGCGTATGTCCCACCACTAGGAATTTGTGGGTTATGGTCTCAATCTGAGGTAGATTTTTCAGACAATGCAAAAAAGGCAGGCAATAAATTTATTTTTATTTTGTCCGGGACAATTGTCTGAATAAAAAACAACATTTTTATGCGCTGCGTGTTCCGTTAAATATTTCAATAGGCAAGTACCTATTTCATTGACACGATTAGCCAAGCCTTCGTGCCACAAGAAGCTGAATCCTGCATTATTGTTTATCTCATAAATGGTAACGTTTAAACAGGACAGTTGGCGCTTATAAAAAAAATCACTTCTATCTCCGCTTGGTAATAGACTGAACCGCCAGTAAGTCGAAACAAATTGCAGTATCTGCGGAAGCATTTTTACATCGTTCTCCTTTTCGATACGGCTTTGACATTTTTCTTTCATGTATTTATCAAAACTCATGTTTTTCCAGTTTTTCGTCCACTGAGAAGTTCTTAAATGTTTCACAAAAGCTGCATATATCTTTTTAAGGTTTGAAAAACGAGACATTGTATTCGGTATTAAATATGAGGTTGTAGTAATGTTGCTTGACGGGAATACATTGTTGTGTATTTCATGTTTCTAAATACAATCTGTACATTGCTGCCAAGTTCAAGCCGCCATCCAAATATTTTTTCTAGGTCCGTGCCCAGCCGACCAGCATTTGGATGACCACCATTTCAACGAATCCATTGACAGTCTTCTTTTGAAGTGTTGTAACTACTTATCGATTAGATAATATCTAATATATATCTAAATCTAATCATATATTATATGAGGCGCTAATTACAAAAAGCGACAAGTCCACAATTCAATATTTTCGGGAAACAACGTTTTTATGTTTCAAGCTTCAATTATTTGTTTTAACGTGAGATTATTTTTTCCGTTGTATTCTATGTTGAAATTAGAACCAAATGGCAATTTGTTTCACCCGATAAACTCTTAAATGTAATAAATATAGGCAAAATAAAATTGGACGTAGCGCTATTTGTACCTCACTTTTTAATTTACTCTGCATAAGGCACATATTTCCGTGGCACTGTCATGAGTTTACCAGATGCTACAGTATGGGAGACGCCCTTTTCAATATTGAACGTTCCCTTATTGGTTGACTTAAAGACGCGCGATATCAACCAAGTTTAAATAATATGATACACGGACTTGTCGCTTTTTGTAATAAATCGAGACTTAAAATATTTTTTTTCGTAGGGTTATGTCGCGTTTTGGAATTTATAAATCAATACATATTGTGTAAAATTTTACAAAGAATACGCGCGTATTTTTTCTCGATTTTGACCAAATGTGGACTTATCGCTTTTTTGAATGAGACGCCTTATATCTAAAGTATTCAAGAAATAGATTTAGCAGACTCTTATTTTGATATCACTTATTTCAAAATAGTATCCGTAATTATTGGATCTCGTGCTTTCGGGCTTTTTATGTTGATATTTGGGTATTAAGGGAACCAAACTTTTCAATAAATAATCCCATTGTCGATTTATATCACCTAATGCCAAATTTCGCTGGTCTTCCGTAATTTTGGGTTGCGAGAGACGCGCTAGTACTTAACATATTAATTAATACGGAAACAAAAGACTCAATTGCTCTAATCTGTCTGACCGAATCACTATCCATAATTGAATTAAAGTCTCTGTAACATTTCTAAGTGACTCATTTCCCATGTCTAGTGACATGTGACAGCATTGACAGCTTAGTATTGCCAGTTCCATAATGCACCATCTGAACAAAATAAATATATCTAAATTCCAAAGTGCATCATCTCGATTTGTTGCAGTATGGAAATAGCAAGTTTAAAAACATATTTTATTCCAAAGAGATATTGCACGGAACCTAGAGCTAGTTCAGCACATTTAAGCGTTGGTGCTCTTTGGAACTGATACATGTATGTATTCTGAAATACTTCTCATACTTAACTCAATTCTCCCAAATTCGGACTTATTGCACTCTGGAACTAGGGTATCGATATATAGACGCATAATCTGTTAACACTAAATACCTAAATTATCGACTTACCAACTTTTGGCAGCAACACAATACGTATAAACCTTTTTACCCATTATTTAACCCTTAACACTCGAGTGCCGCCATATCGGCGGCATTACAAGTTTCCCGTATTACTCGAGTGCCGCCGTAGCGGCGGCACGCTTATAAAATCATTTTTTGTAATATTTTCAGAATTTTTTATAATGCGATTTCAATCAAGTTAGAATGAATAATAATAGGTTATTACATTTATCTGAGAAAGAAGTCGGCAAAAGAATACTGCGTGCGTAATTTCAACATAGTATTTTTATCGGAATCTTCTCTTTTTATTCGTAGGTCGTCGCTTTGCAAGCAATGTTTTTTTGTCACATAAATTTTATTTATTGAACGTTCCCAGACTAGAGTGAAGTGTTTGTCACGCATGATTTTGAAGTGTGTTTATATTTTTTATTGGTTCTCGCTTGCGCAGGGGCGTCTCGTATAGTTTACAGTTTTATATTTGAATAGACTGTTTTTGATCACAATACTTACTAGTATATTATGCCGATTCGGAACCTACATAATGTGAAATACTCTAATGAGTCAAATGAAAATTATTACGTATCGATTTATTATTTTTTGAGAAATCTTTTGATAATGTGTACCGCACTGGGATTGAGTTGGTATGAGCCCGAAACTAATTTAGGAAATTTACGAGACAGCCGCTTATATTACAAGTGTATTTGAAGGCAATTCATTTGTATCATAATTACAGTCATGACTCATAACTATATGTTTGGACGATTTACACTTTATAGCCACTTCTCTACATACCGCTATTTCATTACGATTCTGTGATAAGCCAGGATTACATATTGGAGATTGCTTTGTGAAATACCACACAATGAAGAATTATAAATAAACTAAAAATAAGTACAGTATATTCATTATAAATCTATTTTACAGATTTCATTCAATTAAATGTTTTATATTGAAATTATGCTTTGTACGGAAAAAAGTCTCGAGTGGGTGGTATGTACCTATAAAAAAAATCTCGAGTGGAAAAGGTTAAACTCTTCAAAGGGATGGGGAAAGTAAATAAAGGGTTGATCAAACAATAAGAATAAAATACTTCATTAAGAGTAAAGATCTGTATTTGCCTTTAGTGGGTTCTTGAAATTGTATTTGTTTCACAACACAAAATTTATTTAATCCATTTAAGATCAATCAAGAAAAATAATGTTAAAATAATCATTCACCGACCTCGCTTCACAATGTGAGGATAGCACTGACAAAATTCATGAACTACAAGAGCCAATTCACCATCTGACTTCATAGATACCAGCGTGTATTGGCTTTTTATGTAGAGGGGCTTCTTGAAATATTTTGTAAAATCTCGGAGAACCCCTACCTTAGTGGCACATATCAGGTTCGACAAGGGTAAATACTTTGGCAAAAATGTAAAACATAATTTTGAAACTTAGAAAACATACATATTAGAAAGAGACCTAGAAGAAAAATTATACAGAGCAGGAGTCAATCCTCACATCTTTTCACTATCCGGGTGAATGCTTTATTTCCTGAAATACTAATTTGTGTGATTCATTTATATATACATGCTCTAAATTATTAGTCTTCGCCAAGTGAGAGCAGCAGGCTTTGCACTTAAATCGAGGTAAGGCAATTTGAATAAATCATGGTCACGTCAGTAGCTCAAAGGATAGAGCATTCACCCGGATAGTGAAAAGATGGTTGACTGACTTTTTTCTAGCAGTTTTTCTAATACATACATATATATGTTTTCTGATGCGCCCGCGATGACTGAGTGGTAACGTATCCACTTGGGAAATCTAGGGTCTCGGGTTCAAATACCGGGTCTGGCAAAATTCACATATTGTATTTCAATGTATATTGTGATCGATTTTTAACAATATCTACTTTGTCCCGCGCTTATTTCGGCATTTGCCACGTGCCAGGAATTGTCATAATGAGTGTAATCACGTAAATCACGTACATACGATCAGATTATTTGACAACTCTCATCAAATTTTACATAATGCTGCTAGTTCATTCAAGATTGTGTGACAATAATATTATTAGATTAATGCAGTAGTTTATATTGACGATCTTTTCGAAGCAGCCTCCGTCAAATAAAACTCCAAAGGGAGCTGCTCCAATAGATCTGAAATTTTAAAAAAAAAAATATTATATTACCATTTTTGTTTCGAGGCAAATGATACGGAATTACACATGTGGAAAAAGAAGGTTGATGTGTCATAGTTTTATGCTCTCAGAGCAATAATATGAAGACAGAGCTGATCTGTCCAGAGGTACGAGGGTTGTCCAAGAATTAAAGACCTTTATTCATTTTTGGCGACATGGATGTTATTTCTCAAAAGATGGCAGCACTGGCGTGTAGTGTAGACTTCCTCCTCCAGAACGAGTGGTGAGCCGGCTCGGTAGCTGTTTTAGTGTGACCTTTGCGTCTGTTTGAGATGGACGCTCCGCTGTCGAATCCCGCGATGTGCATTAAATCATTTGGTTTCTCAACCAGGAGTGAGTCCACCCTGTTGAAATCCATCGTCGTCTCACATCCAATTATGGTAATGTGATGAACCAGTGGAATGTCAGGAAGTGGTGTACTGAGTTTTTGAGTGGTAGAACGATTGTTCATGATGAGGAGAGGAGAGGAAGGAGGTTCTCAATTGGTGATGTTTTGTTGAAGAAAATCAATGATAAAGTTTGTGTTGTGTTGTTGTTGGGTGCATAATGTCAATTCATCCCATGCGTCATTATTCATAACCTCAAAATATACGGTGTTTGACGTTTGTCATACTGAAAAAACATCCGCCATCTTGCAAAATCACTAGGTGACACAATAAAAATAACACGTTTCTTCGCCCGGAGACTCACGAGGTGACTAATAATCACGTAGCGAGGCGCGAAGCGTGCAGTTTGGTCATTGCGATAGTATAGTGTGCGTCCGTTTGCTAGGATATGTCACCTAGCACGTAGCCACCAAGTAAGGCACCTGCCTATGTGGTCTTAGCCTATGAGAAATATACTAGTCTATAATTATTACCATGTTGTTATTCACTATCATCCTTGTCTTTCCGGTGTGAACTTTTCTTTTTGGAGCGATGTCTCAATGTGGGGGAGCGGGAGCGGGATTTGTTGTGGCGCCGAGATCTCGACCTCGACCGTTCCCTTCTGTGAGATCTACACAAATAAAACAAACATATTCACATAACTTATAACAATGTGAATCTGGAGCAGCGGCGAAGGTTGGAGATATTCTGTTAAGATCCAATATAAATAATACACACTAAACTTTGTCAGTCATACTTCATTGAACTAAGTACAGTGGAACTCCGATCTACCGTTTTCGCATAAATCGTTTTCCCGCATGGATCATTCATTGTTGAAAGTCCCGCCAAACACCCATAAGAACAATGTTAAATAATTCCACATTAACTGTTCCCCGATTTATCGTTTTCCTCGATCTATCGTCTAAATATTATGGCCCCGTCACAAATATTATCCCGATTGACCATCGTTGTTGAATATTCGCATTGTTTGCACTGGTCGGACGGCGCTCAGGCATGCCTCGCATCTAGTATCACCAATTTTTATAAATCGTAACTAAAATAAACTAAACCTCCGGTTATTCTTTTATTTTGTTAACTGTCAATTCATGGTGGAACTGCATTGTATTGTTGTTTTAATTTAATAAAACGCAATTTTTTTGTAGTACTTATTCCACTTTTAATCAATAAATTAGGACCAGTTTCGTCCGCTTCGAGGGACATTTTCGAAATGTATTCAGTTGAAAATGTCCCTCTGAGGCGGACGAAACCGGTCCTAATTTATTGATTAAAAGTGGAATAAGTACTACAACAAAATTGTGTTTTATTAAATTAAAACAACAATACCTCCGGTTATAGACCTAGATCTTCTTGTCGGATAGTAATTACATATTTTGTTTGGAATTCGATCACAATAAAATACTACAATATGTAAATACCTACTTCTTATATCAAAAACTGTATACAAAATATCAAAGTCAAATGACCAAAATCGAACAAAAAATGAGTGGAAAAAAAAACTTTAGAAATGGAGAACCAAATGTTTGATATTGAAGCAAAAAAAAGAGCCTCTGGTCCACTGGTTAAGTTAGCTTCAAGTGACTTCGCATTGCACGTTCATTTGAAGATAACTTCATAACTCTACTATGACATTGCACTATCATTTCAGATTCACCCAATTAGTTAGTTATATACATGATTATAAATATATAGGTTTGGATAGTATGTAATTAAATTTGGCTTCAATGTCAAATATCACAGATCTAACGTATTGCCGTTGCTACAGCATATATTTGAATAAAAAATTTATCTACCTTTGGAAAGATTCACCCTTGTCAATTTTACGTAGATTACTATTGACCATTATTTTGAAGATGAAACATTGAGAAATGCATATCGTCTCTGTTCTGGCAGAACACACTAACTGGAGAATACTAGTTTTGAGTAATTTGACTTTGAAGTTGTTAAAATGTTTGAAATGGTCTATCATGTTAGTTTATTAAGTAATCGTAAAAAGGATGACTTTAAAATAAAGACTGTTTATTTATTAAGAAGGTTTCCAGACGGTAAAGTTTGAAATAAGGAACATTTTGGTATAACTAACTCAATATGTCATTTTTTCGAATTAGTGTCTTCTGCCAGAACAGTGACGATATATAGGTTATATAAACAAAGCAACAGATTTCAAACCAGCAACCATTTTGTCTTTGGGGCTTGCAATGGACGAATAAAATAATGAACAAGTGTGAATGTAACTTACTTTTCTCTATGTCGGTCAGGTTTGATGGATCTTGACCTGTCTCGATCCCGGTCGCGGTCTCTCATCTCTGTCGGCTCCCGATCGTCTTTTTCTCGTATGTCCTGGACATCACAAACAATTATTATACACGGTATTAATACGAAAATTAAGACAGCAGCGAGGAATGGTATCTTTAGAATGCTAAATGGCAATAACCACACACTCAGAGTCTCAGATCTTCAACATATAATCTCAATAGCCAGGTATGCCTGCCTGAAATGATACAAGTCTGTTCACACGAGACATGTGGATGTAGATGTGTAGATGCGAATCATGATTAAGTGCTTGAAATCTACACTGGTCATTAAATTCGCGTGCTTTCAGGAATTGCCTACCCTCTCTATTTATTCAATGCCAAATAGCATTATACTAAGGTAGCCTAAGAGAGGACCTGTTCATGGCCAGTGCGTCGATCGTGAAGGTATTTTTGGTTGATCGCGGACATAATAATATATTATACTATTGAAATTAAATAGTATTTAACAAAGAACGGAACAGAATATCATCAACTAGATGACAAAATGTATTTGCTTGATCTTGCCGTTCTCTGTGACATTACAGAAAAATTAAATTAATTGAATATACAACTTCAAGGGGGGAAAAAGTCATTAATTGAGTTGATTAGTGCAGTGAATACATTTAAAACCAAACTTTCACTGTATGAACAATAATAAAGGAATGTGATTTAAAAAAAATGATAATATGAGGTCCGAGTGTAAAGATATGCAAAATATAATGGTTAGTCAGTATTTCAATCACATATCAACGTTGCTAACAGAGTTTAACGTGAGATTTAAGGATTTCTTTAAATTAGAAGACGTTGCTACATTTATGTAGTTCCCATTTAATGATAGTATAAACACAGAAGAAATAGCATAAAAATTAGTGTTTTATTAGATATCGATTCTACACACCTTGCCATACTTGAAGGAGAAATATTGACACTAAAATGCGATGTCGTTCTGAAAGCTTGATAATTTTTGGAGCCTAATTTGTGAAAACCAATATCCACATCTTTGGAAAGTTGCAGCATATTGTTTTTTTGGTTCTACATATCTATGCGAATCGGCTTTCTTTTCAATGAATACAATCAAAACGAAGCATCGATTGACTAACGATAGTTTGACTACGTGCTTACGTCTAGCGGTAACTTCATGTCACGTACAATACGACAAAATTGCTGAAAATGTGCAATTCAAAGTTTCGGATGATAATAAAAAATAAATTTTACGATTTCTAATATATGTGTTACAGTTAACGGCCCACATGCCCAACGTAGGTCAAAATGGAGTTTTGTGGTATTTTCAGAGTATAACGCTGGACATTCCTTAACGTTGTGGATAACCTATTTATATAATTTTGAAGCCTTATTATCCTTTATATTTATTTTAAACATTTGATGACTGCATAAAGTATTTTTATTACATAAAATAGTATTCTTTTAAACATCTCAATTTAATGTTTTAGAATATAGTCATATTTCAATACATCCATGTGCAGTGGTGTTAAGATTTTTTAGTTTTTAAACGCATTTATAATAGAATAAGACAATAATACTCACCCTTAATTCAGACTCCTTATCTCTATCCCGTAGCATCGGCGCTTCCTTGTCTCTATGCTCCATATCCCTGGGGTGCATACCCATCGGTCCGTAGGGCCCTGACGGTCCCATGGGAGGCAGCCCCATCATCTGTCCGGGGTGGGGGATGGGACCCCCTGGCCCCATCATGGGGGGACCCATCCCCGGGTGTGGTCCCATGCCAGGATGCGGGCACATAGGCGGCGGACCTATGCCCATGGGGCCTGGGGTCAGCTCTTTAATTTCAGACGGGGCCCAACCAGAATCATTACCTGAAAATGGATTGTTAATATTAGTTGCAATTTTCGGTCATTGTTATACAACAGAAATTCAGTGATAAGATTCTAGATATTTAAGACAATCCTTTGCCTCTATTTAAGATGTCTGCGAGTGGTACAAACATCTCTTTAAGCGATGACAATGATATTAAAAACTCAGTGAGTACCTCCCCAATTGTTCTCGACGTGCTGGTAATTGGGGTAGAAAGGCGGCTGATGTGGGGGCTGGTGGAAGAAATCCGGTTGAGCTGGTGGAATGGCTCCAGGTGGCGGCAGACTCATGTCAGGAAAAGCTTTGCCTCGAGAATATTCCCGCCTGTCTGCTGTCATTACCTTTAAACAAAAAAATACTATGAAAGCCTGGAACTTGATGGTCTGTTACTTGTATCATTTGATTGTAAATAAAATTATTTTTGCAATCAATTTTCCATGTGTCATTGTGGTTCCATTACCACATGTTCGGACAGAAAATGATTAATGACAGGAGATGACCTTAGCATAAAATAGAGGTGATAAAGAGAGTTGACTGTGCAGTCTCTCGTCACATCTAAAGTGAATTAATGTCGAAAGATTACTTGAAACTCCCAATCTGGCCTACCCTTTTTTTCAAGTCGAATAGATTCCAGCGCCGCTAGATACCATCCACAGGTTATATTCAGTAGAACTACAGAATGCTGACATGACCAGGAAAGAGGCAAATAGACTGGCGAGCGATAGGGATTCTTGAAATCGCCGCTTGGGGTTCATTATGCTCCAACTAATGAGCGAACACAATGTAGAAGAATTTAACACAAAAACGTATCAAACCTGTATGGCATTTTCTCTGACAG
Organism: Rhyacophila brunnea; assembly: GCF_057557595.1. Lineage (NCBI taxonomy): Eukaryota > Metazoa > Arthropoda > Insecta > Trichoptera > Rhyacophilidae > Rhyacophila > Rhyacophila brunnea. The sequence goes on along the minus strand of NW_028232904.1, from coordinate 6,049,687 downwards.
GAATCTGCATGTTTTGTTTGATGTGTGGCGAGTCTGTTGGACTGCCATCTAGCCCGTCTCTTCGGCTTCCTATAACGTCTATGGGACCAGTACCAGTCATCTTTCTCCCTGGAAGGAAACATAATATGTAATTTCACCATCCAACATTAGTTCTCTCAATATAGGTTTGACGTTTCAGATCAAACTACTTCTGTCGGTCAGGGAATGTTTTGATTCTTGCGGGAACAAATAACCAAACGTCAAATCTCAATCTATTTCGGGTTAACTTACTGCGCATGCGCATTGCGTCAAATTTTAACCGTCAACCGAAACTAGAGGTGGGCTGGAAATACTGTCACCAGTTTGTGTACACAAGTCTCGGATGCAACTACCTGTATTCAGTACGTTTGGCCCAATAAACTTGTTCGAATGCATGTGATGAGATCATCGGCATCGCAACTGTCATTGGCGTCATTGCTCCCTTTTTCTCCCCAGTTGTAAAGTTGGTAGAGTGAAGGACAGAAATGGTAACAAGTTCGTTTTATAGTACTAATATGGAGTTGTGCAGTTTTAGTTCCAGTTGATTATGAGACTTATATCGAGTTGACGTCAGTCTCAAGTCCTGGAATAGGTACTAGTGCTTGAGTTCTGATAAGTATTTATGCGTTTATCTGGTTTCGTCACGTCGAGTTTCTCGATCTTTTAGTGTTATAATTGGAACTTATAAACTGAATTCAAATTTTATTCGTGATTGTGTAAATGGATAATAATTACCTATATAAAAATGGCTTCTAAAAAGTCAAGTACGCCAAACGCTCTATATAATATCCCAAATACTAGTAGGTATTTTGGAACAAGTTTCGATACTAAGTATTTTTTTATACTGGTAGTAAGTATACTTAGTCTTCAAAATCGATAAGTTTTCCCACCTCTATTGGAAACGTACCTTTTATATCCCTCTCCATTATTACAAGACACATTATTTCTATTATTTTATTTAAATATATTATAAGCAAAACTAGACTTGTCTTCTGTAAAATAGCATTTTTGGAGTTACACAATTTTTTAATTTCAACGACGATAAATGTACTCTAATTTTAAGCAAAAATTAGTATTAACCGTCATTACGACACTATAATTTAAAGATTAGATTGAATACAAACCTGCTGAAGAGTTGAGGACGATTAGTCCTGTGCACGATTCATGAATCCTCATTCGCTTTTGTTTTTCGCAGTAGCCTCGCCATGTGTCCTCATTAAAGCCGTAATTAAAGTAATCTAAAATGAAAATATTATGTAAAAAAAAAAACCATAATAATATATTAATTCAAAACAAGTAGGTAGAAAACATCTGAAAAGTAGAACCAAAGGTCACCAGATCAACAAGATAGTAATGTTTTGTGGAACGTAATGCTCAGGACTGCTTATAATGGAATCAGCTTAATAAAGAGGCATTCATCGAGCACTAGATTAATTCAGGCTGATATTTACAAAAAAAAAATCAATAAGTTTCAATAACACTTTGTGACAATCGGCAAAATAAACTTAGTTAGCTAGTGATCTAAAAATTTTATGTTATTTACATTTATAACGAAGTTGGCAGCCAACTCTGAGTACATATTGTTATAGACCAGCACAATCTATTCTATACACAAGACGGCTATCGGCAGCTATTGAGGGTAGTTTTTCATGTTTGTATCAAGGTATTATAATTGTTACAATCAGTTAGCTGTCTAAACAGTCAAAACTGTCTATCCCGCTCTAAAATTTAGCAGAGTCAAGAGAGGTGCTGTTAAAACATATCACTTATTGTAACAATTATTACAACTAACTTATTGTAATTGTTACAATAAGTGATAATACTTTGATACAAAAATATACCCTCTACCCTCGATAGCTGCCGATAGCAGTCTTGTATATAGAATAGATGTGTTGAAATTGTTTCAGGATATTATTCTCTACGAGGGTATACCTTTGGAGGTAACACTACTCACTACTAAAGTCATGTAAAATGTTATATGTTATAGAAACCTGTCAAATCAGCGCCCGGCTTTCTCCACGGCTTATCTTCCAACACATCAATGTTGAATTCCTGGGCAGGCACCCCATTTATTGTGCCGACCGTTTCAAATTCTTCAACGCTGAATTTTCCCGCCTGTTTTTGTCTTTCCAATCCTACTTGGAGCAATCCACCCCTCTATAAATAACAAAATTTCCTAAAAATATTACAAAATAGACTTGAACAGATAGAATCCGTAAAGGAATATAAATTAAAATCATCCAAGAATGTAAATGTCAGTGACAATTTGACCTAGAAGGAAGTACAAATTAATGGTGGAAAATCGATCGTCGGAAAAAAGTCATTGACCGTTATGTGGATCCATGGATCTAGGTCAAATTTTAGTTTGAAGAAACTTAAAGGTCAGACTTATTCATAAGTACTCATTTTTATTTTTTCTACATGGTGCAATTTATGAGAGTTGTGTCATTCTTGTTGATGTTGATTAGTACGTATTATTGTTTGTTTTACCAAGATGCAGAACTAAGCTGCCATTGGTAATGCCAATTGGGAGGCCGATATCAATATAATCAAATAACATTGGGGTGAGTTTCCTACTAGGAGATTTTAGTGGACATTGTTTAATAAAATCTAACAATTGGGTATATTTAGATGATTCGGTGTACTTCCTTATACTCATTGATATATTATATTGTAAATATTTACAAATACATAATATATTATGTTGGTCTAGTGCAGGGGTGGGCAAACCGCGGCTCGCGAGCCGCTTGTGGCTCTTTAGGTATTGGCGTGCGGCTCTTTGACAAATTCCCAATTTTTACAAAATTCACAATTTAAATTTTTTGTCATTAATTTGTACAGTTATTATATAATAACTAATATTATATTTTTTCCTCCGTGATGGTTGATGCAAAAAGGTGCGATTGTTGTTTTAAATCCGCCCATTGCAAAAGTCGACATATAAAATTTTTCTCCATTTGATATTGACAAGAGCACTTTTGAAATACAATTTTATTGGTGGATTTAACAAGCAAATAGTTACGGAGCTCAAAATTTGTAGGTTGTGCCACCAAAATTGAGGATTTGGAGAGAGAAAAATGCAATTTAATGTCACAACACAAGTGGGGCGCTCTAAAAGATCTACATAAAGTAGATACTACGATTTTCTATACATATTATGGAATAGCTTTCCGAACATTTGAGTCCACATAATAATATGTATGTGAACAATCATTTTCAAAGATGAACAATATAAATAGCATTTAGAGAAGCCAAATAACCGATGAGAATTTTTTTGAGTCGCGCCTGAAATTAAAAACTACAAGTTACATACATAACATACACACTCTCCAAAGCAATGCAAGGAAGGTCATTGTTCACATTAGTTTTAAGGAATGCGTAAAAATTGTATGTAATTCATGTTCTGCAAAAATTATATTTATAATGTCAACAATAAAAACATATAATATTAAGTACCTATTTACGTTAGTTTTATTCGGGAAATCTTCTTTACTTAATAAATAAGCAATTATAAAATGTAAATAATTCATTTAAATAAATCATATTTATAAAAATGTACGTATGGCTCTCGAAATTTTTTTTAACTGTTGTGCCACTCATATTTGGCTCTTTTGGTTCAAGATTTTGCCGACCCCTGGTCTAGTGCGTAGAGTCTTTGTATAAATAAGAAACCATGGGAACGGGTTCGAACCCGCGGCTGGTTAAAAAAAATGCACATTGTGTATTTGATCCAGCGCAAGGACCCAATGGATTCGGCGAATAATTAATACCTATTCCTTGTAAAAAAAAAACTAATCATACAATTTCTAATATGTGGAGTGGTTTGAAATTTGGTCTCAAAACACCACAAAAATTATATGGAATGCTGTATTACTGTACCTTCACCCTTGTCAGTATAACGTTGAAAGAAACTATTAATGATATCTATGTGATTGTTTCGTCCTAACATATTGTATATAAATACTACCTAGGCACTATATATAACAGGTGTAATGCCAAAATGGATTTGATTAAATAATATGGCGGTTGTGACTGGTCCTCCGCCTTCTTTAGCTGTTAGTCACCATTTTGGAATTCAGCTATCTTTTTGTCATCGAATTATAGTATGCGGTCCAAGAAATGATAGTATTTCGGCAAAAATTATAGGACGTGTTGAAAATGTAAGTTTTTTGTTTGTCACATAAACATAACGGAGAATTCGAGAAATTCAGATGCCCTGGTTTATTTAAACACCTCTTACGACCGAAAAATGCTGATCGGCGAAACCTAACGTAACCTAATCTAACCGGCGAATTCAATTAATTCCATTTGTCAAAATTGCGGTATTTTTGACGTACTATACTTTTTATAAAAAAAAGGTCAAAATGTACTATAATTATAGTTCGGTTGGCAACACTGCGCTCACTAACAGATGGCAGCGAGTGACGGTGGAGAACCAGTCAAAAGACCCACTGTTTTTAATGTCGCACCTTGATGTTGAGACTCGGATACGACTGTGGTGTAGATTTCACATCCCCAATGATAACTTTGACATCATCTTCGCTGTCGTCAGAGTCTGTATCACCATTTTCTTGATCTCCATTTGCATCGTCAGCCTGTTCTCCTTCTTCAAAATGCTCGTCATTAAACTGCGAATCGTCGAGAGCGGTTTCTGCTTCATCAGCGGCGGGCGTCTCTTCAGTATTCTCAACCTAAAACGTCAAAACCGGAATGTTAGGTTATGTTTGTTACGCAAAATGCTTCGATTTTATGTGCCATGAAGACCAGATTTTATCTTACAGGTTCGGTGGCTGGGGCATCTCTATTTGGTACGTTTTCTGTCCCATTTTCAGCAGGTTCGGTATTTGAATCTCCATACAACCAATTGTCGTCATTTTCATCAGCGACCGGAACGTCCGCCATTAATAAAATTAGAATCAAATCAATCCATAGACAAATAAAACATAAATATAACCATAGGTTATATTGCACATAGACATCAATTTGCTGAATAGACCGTGGTTTGGGGTGCTCCTCGTGAAAAAATGCCAAGACTATAAGTTTAATCGTCTGACGTAGTGCCAATGGAGCAGGGGCACTAGAGAGTTTGATTGTACCTACCCACGATAAAAAATAATGGGTGGGAATTAATCGCACAATGCAATAATCAAAATTCACAAAAAAAATAACTTTAACATTTGGAAAGTAGTTTTCACATATATTAAATGATTTCACACCGATAAATAATATATAGCACAAAGAAAAGGTAGAAATTCACAAATGTCAAATTAATAATTAATTGTAGCAGCAATACAATTTATTAAAAGGCAATCGCAAAAATGATGCTTAGGTGACAATATTATCAATGATTAACGCAGTAATATAAATATGTATATATTCGTGCTGCTATCGTTCATAATATACCTATTATTTTATGTAAATCTACAACCAAATAACATCACCTAGGTATATCTTTTTTGGTTCATCGATATAAATTTTGGTAAATGTGGCGCAGATGCCGTCATGAGATTGTATAAGTATTTTTTTTGAACTAAACCTAACCTAACCTAATCTAACTTAACCTAACCTAACCCAACCTAACCTGACCTGACCTAACCTAACCTAACCTACCCCAACCTAATATTACCTAATATAATCTTAGTTTGTGATAATGATGCATCAAAATCTATGAGCATTTCAAATTTTAAATTAACAATTATTGGATCAAAAAACCTATGCGCCGACAGAAAAGGGTATTTATTATAATTGTCTACATGGAATAAACCGTTTTCGTCACAATTACCTAAGTTTTAATTAACGTCACTTTTTAAATAGGTACTTATAGTATTAATTGAATCTGAAAGTAGGTACCTAATACATACTTATATTTTGCCAAAATATTGTTTAAAATCATTAAACCTAATTTTCTTAGTGTTTGTATTCTTTTACGATTAATTGGTTACAATAGTATATTGATACGTCGTGAAGACTACTTTTTCCTTAGTGCAAATCGATCATTTGAGTGTTGTATGCCGGCGCTCCATTGGCACGCAAGTCAGACGATTTACAGTCTTCGGACTTTTTTTTCGCGTGTAGCACCCCAGGTCTGCGGACTTTTTAATCCGCAGACCAGGCTCGTTGGATTTCAAACATGTTTGATATTTTACCTCCGAGTTGCCAGACTTCGTCCGTCAATCGCAATGCAAATCGATTTGACATTAATACGCAATCATTCGGAACGCAAAAAAATCTGTAATTGTTTTAAACATTTTCATTGATTTATTTGTTAATTTACACATTATAAAATGAGAGATTTACCAATTATTTTTTTATTTGTATTTATGAAATTCATAAAAGAAAACGTAAATCTTGTGTTGTTTTCACTGCTATATGATTTTACGCAAGTCTACATATAAATATCACAAAATTATAGGGTTATCAGAAGACATTACGATAATCGCAATTTTTTACTTTTGACAGCTCGACTTTTTTATTCGTTCATTGATCAGTAGCAGGGCATAGACAAATCGGACGATAAAGCCTCCCCCACACCAAAGCGAATATTCGCGGCGAATATTCGCAGCGAATTATTCGCCAATCAAGCTCGTATTGGCTTACGGGACAGAGCACGCTTGCGCGACCGCCTTGCGTCTTGAGTGCGAATTTGCAGCGAATATTCGCTGCGATTTTCGGGAACTCTGTCGACAGCGAATTTATTCGCGGCGGACAATTTCGCCAAGGGAATTAGTAAAATCAAAATGGCGAAGACATTGAGCAGCTGATCGAGTTGGTCCGGAAATATCCAATCCTTTATAATTTCTCTGACAGTGACTACAAAACATGAGAAAGAAAGATAAGATATGGGATGAAATTGGCAGGGAAATTGTTGAAAATGGTATGAAGGTCGTCATAATAATATCTTTTATCTTTGTCTAACCAAAGTATGTAAAGTTTTTTGACAGGATGAATACGCTATTATAAATAAATAACTTTAATCTAAGGTCCCGATATTTAAAAAATACATATTATTAATTTGCGTCATGCACAGCCTTTAATAACAGAAACTTTATAACTTTGATTGTTAGGGCACTGACAGTTCTAACTTATTGCGATCGTTTGACGTTTTGGTTTCGACTTTCGAGCAGTCATATCAATAATGTTATAATTAGGTATCATTTACAATACCTACTTCAATCATATTCGGTATCGGTCACGTAAATACCCATTTTATATTCGTTGATAATATTTTTTTAGGTTAGATAGGTAGTCTTTAAGATTATTTTTTTGCATCTAACATTATGCAGCATAGCATTTCTATTGTAGCTAAAGATATAATATACATATAGGTAGATAAGTAGGTACTCCATGTCGTCATTGTGGTATTTTGTAAGGTTTTAGACCAAAAACCTTACATACTACTTACTATCGGGTTATTTACAGTAGGACATAGGTACCTAGGTTGTTTGTTTTTTGATCTCAAGAGACCTCAATCACAAAAACGATATTATGTACCTATATACCTACTAGGTATATATTTCCTTCATTATGTATAGGTATATTGAGCTAATAAACTGGTTTTGCCCAGTGCCGACCGCGAACCAAGATAATATCTACATGTTCCATGTACCTACCTAACATAACCAATGTTTTCTGTTTCACATTAATTTGTATACCTACCTACAAACATTTTAAACTTAATTGAGATGTTCTTAAACTTCTGTTCATGTAATATTATGTAGGTAGGTATATCTTGGTCTGCATTAGGCAATAAGATTAATAATTTTATGTGCATGTAAATATAAAGGTCAGGTACCTCCTCTAAGTACATAATATTATATTATCATCATGGATACCTACCTGAATGATGTTGGAGATATACTAATGCTTTGTGATGAATTTAATTTTAGCAAAGATCTTCAACCTTTCAACGTAGGTACAAAGCACCAGAAGAAATTAAAAATGAAATCCCCGGCATTAACAGGAATAAAATAATATTTCATCATCAACATCAGTCGGGGTCATTCCACTGCTAGATGAAAGCCTCTTCTAGCTCCTTCTACTATTTTCGGTCTCTAGTTCTTCGCTGCTACATACTTTTATTGTACTTCACGTGAACAAAGAGATCAACTAAGTGAAGTGTCAATCAACAAAAGTGGCATTTGTGCACAATGTTAATGAATTTTCCAAAACATTAAGTGTGATAATATAATATACAAGGATGAATAAGGCGTGGGCGAGGGCCAAGGTCCATTTTATGATTCCTCTATTGATGTACCTATTTTTATTAAGAAAAATGTTTGCCGTAGAATGGGGTGAATACTGAATAGACCCTTTTTAAAATTTCTATTTTTCTGCTACACATTATTCGGACAAATATGAATGACTTAAAACCTGTTTCTATGGACATAATCATACTCTAAAATATTTTTCAACTACCATTTATTATCAAACAGCCAATTTTGTGTGATGTCTCTTTCTATCCAGCGTTGGGGTGATTATAGACATGGCGGGTGGATAGAATCGAATAATGGTAATTTCCTAATGTTAAAAATGTAATTAAGTACCTACTGTACATTACAAATTTATGTAGGTACATTTAAGTATGTAAATCAAAATCAAAAATATAAATTTAAATGTTATACAACACAGTATTATGTAAGTATTTAAAAAAACATATACTTACATAAACATCTATTTATCCAAGAATTATTTGATACTTGAATCTGTATTTTATATACCATATTCGATGGATGTATGTGGTGTATTTTGTAAAATATTTGGTATGTATTTATTATTTAACTAAGCGTATTTAATTTGCTACGTGACCTGTAGCTCTTTTATAATCACAAATTATTGTTGAATGTTCCGAAAATGAGTTTATGTGCCGAAACAGCTGTCAAGGTAAATGACTCATTAACAAAAATAACTATATTTCAAAACCATTATAATCCATCTACCATATAAACACCATTTCAAGTAATAAAGAAATAAAAAGTCACCTAATTAAATAATATTATACTAGAAAAAATATACTATCTATATACCCACTTAATTTTCATTTAAAGTTGTAAAACGCCCGGTTACTAAATAGAGGAAGGACAGAGTCTTCTGGCACGACCGAATCACATTGGAACGGTGTTATTGTCATTTGAAAGTAACAATACTGACACCTAAATGAGTCGCCTGCACTGCCAGAATCATCTGAACCCTGTCACCTATCTATATACAATTTATTGTTATTTTTTTTCATATTTGTCCATTTTATTACAATATCGTGTTACTTTTAAAGCTCATTGTAATTCTAATAATTATATAAATATTTTTCTTGTATTCTGTGCAAAAATGATTATTAAAACTTTCTTAACCTAAACCAAGTATTTTTTATTGAATGATCCTGCAAAAAATTCAAGTACAGTTAAGTGACATATTTTGTTTCAGTGTATAAGCCATAAATAAATATACATAAATTATATTTAATATATACATGTATACTGTATGTATAGCCACGGTTGGTCTTGCACTTGTTGCTGTAGCTATGCGATCTGGTGTGGTCCATTATCCAAAAACACTCAATCACATCCCTGGTCAAACAGCGGGCAGCCGTGTAGTGAGTCTGGCTGGCCTATGGTGGCACTAGAATGATTTCAATATACACAGTCTGTTAATTTGAATATGTTTTCGACTGAAAGTTGTAAAAATATTAGAAATCAGGATTTAAATAATTAAAAAACTGTTTCATTAAATATCATATTCATACCTATGCAAAATTTTGATTCCTTTGAAGTACCTGTACAAAATACGGATGAATATAAACCAAACAAAAATATTTGTTACTGGTACTGCCATAGTAAAGTAAAGTTTAACATACTTCCCTAATAAAACAAAATTCCCAATTCTTGTCGTTCTGTAGATGTTTCATTTCAGTTTTTACCAACGATCCACTAAATATGAATTGGTCATAAACACTCAAAGGAAATCTGGCACTCACTGCCAGAATGTCCATGTCAGACATGTCAGATACCTGCATAAAAATAAATGTCATGTTATGATATTTATTACGAATTTCACATTTACAGAAAATTTTCTGCGCTCATTTTTGAAAGTCTCCAAGTATGACGGGTATATTCGCACATGGGTGCAGTTAATGCACCCAATGATTTTCGGGAAACCTGCCCTTTCTTGAAGTCTGAAATTAAAAAATATTTTTACCGACACAAAATAATATTCCCGTTAAATTCTTATTGAGTAGGTAATTTACTTGTTGTGTCTATGCGCAGTTACTCTAGTTACATGACATGTACATTGTAATATTGTATAAATTGATCAGAGGGTATCAACACAACACTAAAGACTGTCAGCGCTGTATGGCGACTGTATGTAAGTATTACTAAGCACTGCTATTATAGCATCGGACACGTTTCCTATGCATCTGCTTACTGATGTCTGGCTCATTGCGCAGAAGACTTGGCCTACCCGTTTTTGGTACGCTCCCTCTGCGTAGAAACGCAAAATAGTCAAAACCTACAATTCAAATAACGGAGACATGTTATTTCAATAGCATATTACCTTCAAATCCTGTTAACCCTTCATGGTAAATGCTTATTTATAATATGTGCAGTTATGAAACTGAGTAAATCTATCTTACCTATGAGCCATGGCAATCTTGCCCTGTCATAAAGTAAGGTTATATTAAATGTCGATGTAATTTGTCGCACGCCATCTCATTATATCTTCAGCGTGTAATAAGCATTCAGAAGACGTGTACATTTTGTCAACACACAACTGTCACTTTGACATTCGTATATGTATTTAGTCTATGGCTGCATCCAATGCTGCCACCTTGTTTCAGATAATTAAAATACACTTTACGCAAAGTGGGTAAAAGTTGTAGCAATTCTGAAAGCGCTATAGTGTACGTGTATTTTTTATATTCAATTCATAAAAATTATAGAATAATTGGCGTAAAATATTAATAATATTTACAATTTTAAATCTGGCGCGTAAATAAAATTATTTAGTCTATGGCTGCGTCGCTGACGCTTTGGTGTGGGGCCAAACGCGAAATTCGCATCAAATCCAAGCGGTAGCGACAGCGATAGCGAGGGCGTTGCGAATTCGCTGCGAATATTCGCTTTGGTTTGGGGGAGGCTTTATTGTCCTCGGACTTTTGGCTCGCCAATGGAGCGCTGGCAGTAGTTGATTTGTGAATATCATCCATTTCCGATGTGACGAACATCTTTTTAAATGTTGTCAGCGCTTTGTGAAAACAGTCTATTCAATTGTGCGAATATATTATATTCCCCAAAAATATTGTGCTAAGGCAGCAATTTCCAAACTAGAAGGCGCGGAATGATGCAAAGGGAGGCGCGAAAAGTTTAACATAAATGTAGCCACATGTTTGCAGTTTGCAAATGCATAGTTTACAAAACGGCCGCTAGTAATAAACTGCATAAAAAGTTTTATAAAAGGTCGTTTGTAAACCTGTCTGAAGATATGGAGACAAATTTTATAATACCTCAGTTCTATACTATTGTGAGGCGCGCTGGCTATCTCGTGAAAAAATTAAATAAAAGGGTCACATCATAATATTGAAATTTGAGGCAAATTTGTTAAGGAACGATAAATTTGTTGTTAAACTTGTCTATTTGGTTGAAATTTGAAAAAAATTGAGTGAATAAAAATCAATGCAACGGCCACTAATGCATTCACTGATTTAAAAAGACAAAGTGAAGGCATTCATAAAAAATGGAGCTTTGGAGATCAAAATTACAAAAAAAATAAGTTCGTCATATTTCCACTTTTAAGTGATTTCTGCGCCAGATATATTGAAGCAAACAAAAATCTATTTACTGAATACTTGGATAGTTTGCTAATGCACTTTTCACATTATTTATTTAAATAAAAGATCTCGATTTTACAAAGTTCGTATGGATATAGAATCCATGGCCCTCACAAGGGGGTGGGGGTTGACAGGGCTCGAGCCTGGAGGCCCGGCAATTGAGATTTTACACACATCACGAATTCTTTCTAATAGTAAAAAAAGTCGCCTGCGGCGCTACTATTCAATATTTTATTTTATACATTTAATATAAATAGTAAAATCTTGTTAATTTTTATAATTATTTTTTTTATTTTTGACTACCTATTTAAAAAGGTGTCTGTATTATTAGTTCATGAAATAAATGGGGGGAGGCGCCAGGATAAGATTTTTTTTAAAGGGAGGCGTAGTAACATTAAGTTTGGAAGCCACTGTGCTAAGGTGATGTTATTAATAATATTAATAATAACACGTTTTACTAGTCGAGGTGCCTCGAAGGAAGTAGAATCATTATCAGTCGGGTCCACTGCTGGATGAAAACCTCTTCTAGCTCTCTCCACTCTTCTCTGTTCTTAATTTTATTCATCACTGCCACTTACATCCATAGAACTTTATGAGTTCGTCTATTCAGCGGGTTTGAGGTGGTCCTTGTAAATTTTTAGTGCCCCTTGGGTACTTACCACTGTATGGTCTTAAGGGGGCAAAATTCAGATAGTCTGGTCACGGTGTTAGTTGCGATAAATCTAAAACCCTTGTAGGCACTATAACTACCGCTGGCTGCCCACGAAGGAGCTGGGTGGAAATCGTCAAGAGGGACACGTCAGATTTGCTGAGAGTAACCGACTGGAGAGAAGAGAGAGTAAAGTTAGGGATAGAGATATCTGGAGGACAGTTGTACAGCTAGCTATAAGCAGATTGGAAGGTGCTTCTTTTTCACTCTTTTTGAAAATGTACCTAGGTACCTGAATAATTATTGTCTGAGCGCCAAAGGGTCAGCATAATACGTTCGCGATATCTTTGTAAGTAGGTATTCTATAAGCTGGCATTCACGTCACGTTGTTTGCGGACTGAGAACATTGTGCCATCGTGTTCGACGGTTGCAAGTTTTCAATGGGAGGGAACAAGGAGGAATGCAGTGCTGAATGCTGAAGTGGGGGGGGGGGGAGGGATACCGCACGCCAGCTTAAAGAAAGCAGATTCTATGTACCTACCTATGAAAACCCGATTAATTTTATTCCGTTGGTATTAGGTCATCCATAGAGGGCCAGTATTAGTTTTGAACCATCAGTGTTATATAAATTAAGGCAATAATTGAAGGTCCTTTATGCCGGCGCTCCATTGGCACGCAAGTCAGACGATTTACAGTCTTCGGACTTTTTTTTCGCGTGGAGCACCCCAGGTCTGCGGACTTTTTAATCCGCAGACCAGGCTCGTTGGATTTCAAACATGTTTGATATTTTACTCGCCGAGCCGCTGAAATTCGTACGTTCACCACGCTTTACCGTCACATTATTTATATCTATGCCGACGGACGACAGCGCCATCAACTGTCATTCAAAGTGTTCGGACATCTCACATCGATAACAACAATGGTAGATCTACGAGTGCATTCGAAAAGTTTCTTGGAAGATTTTATTAGTTGTTTTAAAGACAACCCATCGTTGTGGAAGACGACCAGCCCACTATACAAGAATCGTGATGCCAAGTCCTTGGCGTATGCGGAACTTTTGGAGATTTTAATCAAGGTGGAGCCGCAGGCAAGGGTCGACGATGTTAAAAAGAAAATACAGACATTGAGGTCGGGTTACAGAAAGGAGAGAAATAAAGTAAGGACATCATATCGAAGCGGAGCCGGCACAGACGCAGTTTATCTACCCAAACTGTGGTACTATAAAAATTTGGAGTTCTTGAACGACCAAATGGAAGGTACGTAGGAATGCTTTAAAGCTATTTATTATACACGTGCAGATTTTGAAATTGTCGTACCTAGCTCTGAAAGTGACATCGCATTAGATTAGCTACTATTAAGCAATTAAAACATACAGCTATGAATCATTTCTAGTCACAATAAAATTTCTTATTCTTTGCCGAGGTAGGTAATAAATAATAATAATATATAGGTACGAGGGAATGCTTTAAAGCTATTTATTATACACGTGCAGACTATGACATTGTCGTATCTCTGAAAGTGACATCGCATTAGATTAGCTACTATTAAGCAATTAAAACATACAGCTATGAATCATTTCTAGTCACAATAAAATTATTTATTCTTTGCTGAGGTAGGTAAGAAATAATAATATATAGGTATGATCATGGCGGTGGAAGCGCGGCTTATTGAGTCGTGGTCGGGTCCCAGGTTCAAATCCTGGGTCTGACAAGTACACATTGAATTTCAATTTGTGTATGAGTCAGAGTATGGACCTAATATGTTGAGCAAGTGGCTGACATCCATTTCTCGTAAAAACAAAATCTGTCAATACAAACCTCCACTCCATGGAGGTCCATATTATGATCGGACATGGTCGAAAGAAGAAGAAAAGAAATGATCATAAAATCAAAAATCGCTCGAGTTAGGTTCCTTCAGAGACAATCAATAAATCGTCAATCATCAATCAAAATTAATGGTACAGTTTGGTTATGAGGAATACAGCGGAAAACACATTTTGAAAATACCCGATATACTGGATTACACCAATTATACCAATATCAATATTAACCGTATGAAGGAATGGGTACTTAGGGGAGAGATAATAAAAAACAAGTTTGAGTATTATGTTGTATTTTAACAATTTACATTTTGTTTTACAGAATCGAGCTCAATATCCAGCATGGTGGACGATTTGGAAAACATGTCTCCTGATGAGAGTTACTCCAACTCGTTAAACAACGAAGATTGTATTGAGGTAAAACATTTTAACTAAATTGTTACATTGGTTTAATTTATCTATTGCTTATCATACTTTCTTGCCATGTGACAGCCCCGATAGTATTAAAATATTTTTTTGGTGCAGGTATTTTTAATCTGCCTTCGTCTAAACGTTTGAAAAAATCAGATTTTCTCAGTACGCCTCCATCAGAAATACGTCCATTTGTTCCAACATCAACATAAATAAATTCATAATTAGCATTTGCAATCGCCATCAAAACAATGCTGTGGAAATGTTTGTAATTATAAAAGTGGGAGCCGGCGCCTGCAGGTGGCACGATTGCAATGTGTTTCCCATCAACTGCGCCCAGGCAATTTGGAAATTGCCATTTACTATTAAATTCTTCTGCAATCGTCTCCATTTCTTCGTGCGTATCAGGGAACTGCAACAAAAAATAATCAACATTTTATTTACAGATAGAATATTCGCCTTCAACATCCACGTTGTCGACTACTCCAAGGTCGAATCTCAATAGAGCACCAGAACCCCCATCGTTCAAACGAAAAAAATCGAATGATAGCGCCAACAAAGTGTTAGAATTAATCACCGACAAACTAAGCAAGACTGAAGATGAATTTGATGTTTTTGGCAAAATGATGGCCATGAAACTACGATCGATGTCACAGGGACAAAGATTGCTGGCCGAGAAGCTGATGCATGAAGTTGCCTTTATGGGACAAAGTGACAAAATAATGCCAGCAACTACTGTTCATACTCAACCAGTTTATCGTATATTAAGCAAAAATGTACAAAAGCCGGTATAATAAATTAATGTTTTTTGTATGAATAAATATCTTGTAAAAATATTTGTTTTTTTGTTTGTTTTTATGCCTATAAACCTTAGCTTAAGCGATACAACAAATGGTAAGTATTTGAGCTATGTTAGCAAACCTATATTATTATGTGGCCTCATTTAGAAATCAAATTCCATGCTTGCTTTTCGAAGAATATGACTAGTATTACAATACATTCAACAGGAATAATTAAGCAGCTTGCTTACAGCCTATATGGAGAGTCCTGGCTAGGTACAGCATTCTAATGGTCTATTGAATATTTAGCATGTCAACGATGGCCATATTTGTGACTATATATATACCTATCTCAAATGCATCTTGTCTGCCATTCTTATGATGTTGCCGTCTATGATTTATATAGGTAAAACAATCCACTAAACGTTCACTTTATAAGACCAACCAATGTCTACTTGTTAATGATATATTTGTAAATTTGCCCAACTTTATTAGATGACGTATAATATAATACACACCTTGAAATATTCTCCTTTCAAAACGTCAATGATGACTTGGCAAGTTTCGGGAATTATCTTGCCCAGAGTTTGTCTTCCAATCGCAGTTCTATAATGCAAGTCAGTGAATGTTCCGCCGGCAGCCAAAAATCGCAGGGTTGCACATAATCTATCATGAGGAGAAATAGCTTCCCTCATCATAGTATTTTTTTTTAAATAAATGGGGAGACCAAATTATACAGTTCTGTGTATACATCCTCCGACATTCGCAAATAATTGCGGAAATCGCTCGGTTGCAAACGCAATTCTCGTATTAAATTTGTGTGGGATAATGTCGTTCGTTTCCTTATCCAATGTTTCACCCAGTATTTGTGTACCCTTTGCTTCGTTATTACATTATCTGCCACCCAATAACCCAAAAAACATAAAACGTCGGTATCATTTAACGCCATCACGATTTAACTGTCAGATATACGTATATTATCTATGCTGTCAAAGTCGACTGTTTTACTCGTCAAATTAATTATATACTCGTTTCGTTGAACGTCTGTTGGCCAGTAGCAGAACGTAGAAAAATCTGAAGACTTATTGTCGTCGGACTTTTGGCTCGCCAATGGAGCGCTGGCATTAACCTGGAGGAACCAACTTCAAATTGTCAAAAATTTTTGGTTGCATAATAATATTATATTTGCGCACATATTTTTTTTGTCTGTGCACGTAATGGTTGATTCGTAAATAAATAGTAGTAGGTAGGTACCTAATAGTTTTAATTTTTTCCCCCCAAATTTAATTGATTTTGCACGTAATTGAAATATAGGTAGGTAGAATAAAAAACAAGCAGATACCTACCTACCTATTTGAAGTCCTGCAATATTATTATTTGTATATTGTTGTCTCTGGTAGATTAGTAAATTTGTCTATTCTCTTTCTTTAGCTCGTCGGCAATATGGGTGAGTGCATGCTATAAAATTCTGAAATAAAATCTAGTTTCATCCGACTATATAAAAGTCAAAAGACTTCAAATAAAGGTGTTTCTTAAATTGTATTTTCATCTAGTTACAGTTTTTGTGATATTTTCGATGTGATGTATCTTGGAAGTTCTGAGTTCAGTCAGTGAAGTTTCGCAAGTCGGCTCTCGGTCCGACTGACATGTTTTTATTTTCGCTAACCATTCGTGAATAAGTGTCACTCTTATCTATCCAACATAATTAATGGTCATATCTATTAAATATGAAGCCAAATTGAAAGTGTCTTAACGTCTTTCAGCACGCTTTACGCAGTTTGTTTATGAGGTTAGGTTCTAACGTCAGCGCACGGAAATGGAAAGTAAACGTGTTGTCTTCGCATTGTTTCTTCGGAAACTGATGATAGGAATGGTTTCTAGGTATCAGCCGAGATCATTTCCATAAAAGGAGGGCTACCGGAGGCAAAAGGAAGCCTCTTCGCAAGAAGAGGAAGTACGAGTTAGGTCGCCCTGCTGCCAACACCAGGGTAAGTCAACTTCTTCAACTATATTTAAAGTTTTCGTCTGCCGCCAGTCGTTGTTTGCCAGATTTAAATGATGATAACGTATAGCCAGAGACCACTATCATGTCAGTTTGTTTTAAACTTGTTCTAGTGGTTTTGTGAATAGCTGTCATAGTTACTCTGATTTCTTTGCTTGTATTCAATTCGACTCTTTAAGGCCATCTCACCCGTTTTTAGTCATACGATTTACTGTCAGATATTGAGACATAGATATTTACCAAAATTAATGTGCCCTTTTGTTGGTTCGTCGACCATTATGGTATCAAGACTGTTGCCATTCTTAATTCTCTCCTGGAGTTTTGTTAAATGATATTTTCAGATGTGAGGATCCAGAGTATGGGCAATAATGGATGAATTCCAATAACTTCCTCTTAAAAAAATGTGTCGCAATAACATCCCACTGTTTGATTGGTAAAATGAGAATTACCTAAAATGGTAATTCACCCCTTTCATATAATCTTCCAGACTTCAGCGGTCGTAACTAAATTAAATCAATCCTCAATCACAGAGGTGTCTGTATAATGTGATGATTGAAGGCAAACGTGTAACGGGCAGGGGGGGGGGGGTTTATAGGATTGCATATTGTAAACTGAATTTTTCTGATCAAATATTTTTTCAACAATTTTAAAAATAATGTGACGGACAGAATGGGTGACAGAGACACCGAAAGTCATCTATGGGCGACCCCTAAGAAGAATATGATCATTTCATTTTCTAACAATTACCAAGCCTTAATAAGTTTTTTTGTTATACCTAGATTTGTTTTAATAATTCAAATAGCTGAAATCAATTCTGCTTAAGGGTGTTTGTCCATATTATTTTTATTCTGATTTAACTTAAATTTTTGACATCCCAGTTATTCAATTAAGTACAATATGATTTCAATATTAATTAATTAAAAAAAATATATTATTATACCTATATTGAATTTCATTGGAATGTAAATGTCATTGCTTTCAGCTTGGAACCCAACGCATTCACGTTGTGCGTACACGCGGAGGCAACTTGAAATACCGTGCTCTCCGTCTGGAGACCGGAAACTTCGCCTGGGGCTCAGAATGTGAGTAAATGATACATTAACCCACCATTCCATCTATATGGTTCAATTAAAGATCCTGGCTTATTTTGTCTCTTCTATGAAATATGAAGATATTATTGGATATATTTTCACATCTTTATCTAGAAACCCTGTTGTGGTTACTTGAAAATGATCCACAGCTGAATGGCATTCTCCATAGCTCCTTCCGTGTTCCATTCCTAGTTGGCTTTAGATAAGGTGTTATGTACATAGTTCATAATGTGAATAAATGGGTCATGTCCTAAAATCTAAATGAATATCTGAGAAATTGAGAGCATACGCCGTATCACTTTCAAAAGTGTTGAATTAGCCCGCCCGCCTTTGGTAATGCCAATACTGGAAGTTGCTACATTTAATCAATATATTCCACTTTTGTGAGACTGAGTTTGGACAGATTTTTATATTGCGCACTTTTTACAATTATTTCATGGGTAAAACTAAAAATATGTTCAATTCGCAATATAATATATTGGTTTGTATTCTTTAAAACCAGTTGCATTTATAATGGTAATTGGGAGGGAATGATGACTACAAATAAATTGGTCAGGATTTAATCAAAAAGTTATCTCTATCTTCTGTAAACACTTATGATATAAATAAATTGACACTGTTAAAGATCAGCAAAAAGTATTTTTTCACTTTCTCTGCAAATTATCTAAGAATCAATTCATCCCACTAATATTCCCACCCAGCCGTCATCGGATAATTGCATCAAAATACAATATTTTTATTTTGTCGGTTTGATCAGGCACCACCCGAAGGACCCGTATCATTGATGTGGTGTACAACGCGTCAAACAATGAATTGGTGAGAACCAAAACTCTGGTGAAGAACGCCATCGTGGTGATCGATGCTACTCCATTCAGACAATGGTACGAGAGCCACTACGTTCTGCCTTTGGGCCGGAAGAAGGGAGCCAAGCTGGTGAGCACAATTCTGACACCACCCGTTACCTTTGTTGTTTTTAGGTTGTCGCTGTGTGTTCTTTCTTTTACATTTCGGAGAAGTTGCTTAGGCTACTTTCAAATACTTGATGTCCAGAATTATGCTGCTTCTCTTCAAAATATTAAAATGGAGATGGCCTGGCCTGCCTTGTCATTATGTGAGCCTAATACTGCAAAGTTCAAAGTGTTTATTTTTGACAAAATAAACCTAGCAATGAAGTAGTATTCTAAATAGCCTCATTGTTACTTTTGTTTCGCCAAAAATAAACCTTAAAATAACCTTATAATATGTAGTTCTGCACTCACGATTAGCCGTCACATGTCATTGTATATGAAACCCGATTCGAGGGTGGGCCACCTGATGACTGGTGTCCTGCACATTACCATATTCACATGTAGAGCTCAATTATTCACTCTGTCATTTGCAAGTATCGATATACTTTTGACAATATTACAGGGAATATCGGATTAACTATTCCTTGGCTATCAAATCACTACATATTATTTATAAAAATAATTGATCATCAATATCATTAGGTGGAGATATAGCAAAACACACATGACGACCCCCATTTCTCGCAATACGCGTTTGATGTTTTTCGATCGTCTTTTGACAATGCGAATTAAACATAATGCCTCTTCAGCACGAGTTCGATATAATTAATAATGCAGTGAAAAAGGGCAAGAATGTGTGAATTGTCGGATTGGTTTCCCACTATACCACCTTACCCTAGGTTGAGTGCGATGAATGTTATATTCCTTCGAAATACAAAGTGTTATAATGTTTTTATTGAATAGGTATACAAAAAAAAATAGTCTTGACATGTTCAATACCTCCGTTTAGGCACTGCCAACTTACTTCCTTTTGTAAGTAAAATAATGTGGGACTTACACACTTTTGAACATGCGCAGATACGATCCCTTGTAGTGTAAAGAGTTAGCTGGACGAATGGGGTTGCTATTCTTAACTGCACTTACATCAACCCTATTACATAGCTTTCTGTCACACGGCGCTTTTCCAAATCCATCTTTTTTGCCGAAACTATGGAACTTCACGCTGTGGTATATTTATAGTAAAATAAGCTGAATTAACAACAGTGTTTATGTATTGGATTAACAACCTTACGTTAAAAGAATGTCCATTTTTTCTATCAATGTCTGCCGCAGTTGGTTGCCTGATTTGAGTTTTGAGGTGTATACCCTTATAGTCATATCTTGCTAATTGGAGAATATACACAATGTTACTTATTTGTATGATTTTCTAATATGAGAGTATTGTAAATGTTGGAGAAGTATAATAATATGGTTGTCCTTTCATTTACATATTTGTTGAATATTAAACCCTCAAACCTAAAGTCCCCTTAAAAATTTGTAGTTATTTGAAAGTAAAACTGAAAAATAATTCACTTGTAAACAGTAAAGGGATTATGTAATTATTTTAAATGTATTAGATTAAAAAAAATGTGCCTTTACCGTAAATTAACTTCTGCTACCCTTGCTTCAATGACTTATTGAATGAAGTGTTGCATATGATGATAAATTTGCGTGTCAGCTGATACCATATGATTATCACCGTGAAATAATACTCTGATGCTATTGTAACACCGCTTCGTACCAGCCAGTCCTACTAATTTACTCTCACTAACTCTTACTATATTGTGGTGTTTGACTGCTCCAGACGGAGGCTGAAGAGAAGATCCTGGAGAAGAAAGTGAACAAGAAGACGGCCAAGAAATACGCCACCCTCCAGCGAACGGCCAAGGTTGAGCCGGCGCTTGAAGAGCAATTCCACACCGGCAGGCTGCTCGGTGAGTTACCCAATTTACTTTTTCCTATATCAGTCTACGTGTAGAGTCAAAAGCAAAGTCAACTTGGTTCCCTGCACGTACAAACACGGCACTACTGTAACTTGCTGACTTTATGGATGTGGTTTAGTTGAAATTCACAAAACTTCTTTGTTATCGTGTCCTCATTCGGTGGAGCGGCTGTGTTGAATCTGTGGGTGTTCAGTTCAATCCATGACTTGGTAAAATTCGCAAGAAACCAATGTGTTGGACGAATGGCTAACAACTATTCAACTATGGCAGTCTATGGGCGAACAATGCAATTTACTTATGAATGTCACTTTTGACAGTTCAAAAAGATCGTCGTACGGGATCCATACCATTCATAGTGCGCGCACGTCTTTTGACAGTTTTGCTGGCCATTGCCCCCCGCTGGTCTGTCCGATTTTATACAGTACGATCAATAACATCAATCCTAATATCTTTCTAGTCCATACAAATATTTTATTTTTCTTAATTGCTGATCATTGTTTTTCTTAGGACATATTTTTGTACACTGATAATATGCCAGTTGGAACGTTTTCGACGTTTCAACTGTGGATTAAGGCTAGGCGGGTACATGGGGACGATTGTATTGGTCAAATAATGTCAGTGCACGCATGAACACCACAGACTAGTACGATAGTCACTTGACTGATTCAATCATCAGGAACGCACGCTAAACAGCATAAGACACAAAATTTTAAAATTGGTCAGTTTTACTATTTATTTATACAACGCTGCTGCCGTAACTACCCAAATGTTGATCTGCCGTTTAATTAACTGTTCATCCACGTTTAGCCTGAATTGCAGCTGCGTACATAGCAAACGGAAATGTGATGTTTCTTGAGTTCTGAATATTTAGGCGTCTCACGCTGAAAATTTGGTGCTTCCTGACAGGCTGACGTCAGTAATGTGTGACAATGTGTTTCATTTCAATAAGTTTGGTTTTGTGAATGTCGATAAAATCAAATAGTGAGAGAAAGATAAAGGGTTGTCTGAAGTATGCGCTTAGACCCGATGATCGTGCGATCAAACGAAGTGCATATAGATTAAATGAATTTTATTTGTGTGTGCATGCGCCATAGGGGAAGGGTTTGTCTTTTCCGAGTTCAAATTCGAATGTCAATTCAAAGCTGCCTCATACCTGTACCATTCATTGTTCAGGCAGGAATTATTGCTTATTCTTTGAAAAAATAATTGAGAAACTTATAATTTTTATAGTATATTTTAATACAGTCTCGATGATGATAGAGTTTGCTTGATACCTCGACCAGTCTTGATTCGTTTTGAATCATTTCTAGAGGTTATTAATGATCAGCAATGTCATAGTTACTCTGAGAGATTGATTCTACGTTCACAGGTTATTTTGTAAAATCCACGCAATTTCAGTGTTTTCTATTATTTATTGAAAGGGTAGTTGTTTCAAAGATTGTGGATGAATGTAAACGTATCCTAATTATTGTAAATATTCTATATTTTTTGATTACACTGTTAAATTGAAAAATTGTCCTACATATGTAGTCCCATGCACCCTTGTCTTGAAATTTATAATGTCAATGGTTTCGTGCAAAGCCGATGTGAATTCGGTTTTGTATATTTTGAAAAATTGATTGAAAATCCAATTAAATCTTTGTAGATAACCTACATATAGGATAGAAGTATGATGCAGATTTTATGTAGGAATTTTGTGTATATCAATTTCTCTAAAAACTGAATGTACATATCTGTACCCGAAATCATTGATGTATTTTTGTAGGAAAGTTGGGTCCTTTGGGTCAAAGAAATGTACGTTACATTTTGGAATCATTGGAATGTAAGTGTACTTATGTTTGTGAGTAAAATAGATCCATTTCTTTGACATGGGGCGGACTAAATGTAATAAGGATTTATGTATGTTAAATGCATGCGTTGTGTGAATATACTGATAAGTCTAAAATCAATCAGTTTTAGGAAGTCGCTATAAAGCGTTGGTGTCTCTTTTGTTTTGTTTTATGTAAACCTCGTCTTATGCTTTTACAAACAACTAGATTTTGAGTGCCACAGACATTATCTTTTGTGAAATTTGGTGCATAATTATTTATGTGGTGTTTTGTTGTTGTTTTCAGCTTGCTTGAGATCCCGACCAGGTCAGTGCGGCCGCGCTGACGGCTACGTCATCGAGGGAAAGGAGTTGGAATTCTATCTTAGAAAAATAAAATCTAAGAAGGCAAAATAAACATCTACAAAATAATTGTATAAATAAGGACAAAATGTGGAGTGAATAAAGTTTGTTTTATTACACACCGAATACAACTATGTTTTTTTGTTTCTTATCCCTGTCCTATCAACATAAAATTAATTATTAAGGTCATGCGACTGTTGCGAAATCATCTGATTTCCTTGCGCGGTGTAACCAAATCATTATGACTCTAATTTGAGTGCGAGAGGAATGAGGTGTTTATCATGTGCAGAACATTTTTTACAAGCTACGACACAAAAATTTCACATTTGACCGGATATTTTGTTTGTTATATTGAGGTTCTATCTACTGTATGTATGTTACGCCGAATGTGCGAAATTGACTATTACATGAAATGGGCTAAACATAATATAAATGAAATATCTTATGTATAATTTTAACAAGAAAATTCGATATACAGAAAACATTGATTTTAAATTATTAGTCTTGCAGATAATTTAATCACTAGTTTTTTCTGCTTGACATTCGTGATACATTCCGGCTCCGTCTTTGTAGAGTAGAGTTTCTTCAATATCTTGACTATCAGCATTTTGCAAAGTGGATAATACCAGGTAGAATAAAACATCTGTTGTTTCAAATATTTCTTTTAATAGAATGTTCTCAATAAAATATTGTGGCAAGTAAATTCAAAGGATTATAAAGACGTATATTTTTCATTGAAAATCAGTTCAATAAAAAATATGCACTATAATCCATGCATTAATCGACCAAGGAACATATTTTACAAAAGAATTAGTATAAATCTCATCTGTTAATTAATGTAAACCTTCAATTCAAATGAGGCAAAAGTATTGATCTTCGTTATTTAGAGAGAATTTAATTAATAATTATTTAGAACATTAAAAAAAGGACAAAACATGAGCTAATTTTTATCGCATTTTCACAAAATCATCCCTCGATCTGTAAATACACAGAGTATTAGTCCAGGGATCACCGTGATCAGAAATTCATGCAGTTGGCAGTATCACCATGTGTGAGATGTATCGGAAATAGATGGCTGAATAGTATTGAGATCAAATTCATGTCTAAATAAAATACATAGTAAAAATCACTAGAAAACATGGGAAAGACAAGAAAATAATATGTAGGTAGGTAAATTAAAAATAGAATAATTTATATAAAATTCTGGCGGGTGCTCATAAGTATTGAGTCACCTATCAAGCAACTGATAAAAACGACTTTCATCAATCAATCAATATCAAATTAATGTTCTTATTGAATTTAATAAAATTGTAACAACACTGCAATGGTCCTCGAACAACTATTTTTTTGATCTCGATGCTATACAGTCATCTCTTGTAAGACAGCTTACAGTGAAATGTGGTACGTACAATTTACAAGTAGTAACCATATAAATAAAACTACCGCGTTTCCAATACTTCACAACACAAGTGGAGTTGAATAGTGAAACGATAGCTTTAATACGTCATATTCTCTCAAATGTCCATATCAACGAATTAATGTTCATATTTATATTGACACGACTAAACCCAACCCTGAGCAAGTGGCTGACATCCATTTCTCGTAAAAAACAATATCTGTTAATACAAACCTCTACTCTGTGGAGGCCCATATCGTCACCGTTCAGGCAAAAGTCACCAACCCTAAAAACATAGTTTTGAGATATCGCAATTTGAAAGTTTGAAAATGCAGGAAAAATCAGATTTAAATGTTTTTAAGGTTTTATCTACATTACATTATTTTCTTATGTGTTCTTAATAATTTTTTTAAGGTACTTTTACTTTTTGATGCTAATTAAAACATCTAGAAGGTTTTGAAGGAGGTAAGGTAGCTCAATTATGGCTTGGTGACTTTTGCTTGTTAATAATCTGACCAAAGCGATCTTATTATAACAAGCTAAGGTAAACTATTCCTGTTTGGTTATTTTTGCATATTTCAGACAAGTGTTAGAAGTTTTCAAATGACAAATCAGTAAAACTCACCATCCATAGTATAGTGACTTTTGCTTGTATATTTATAAGTTTATAACGAAGGATTTATTTTTTTGGAGTCAATAATGTCTATTCACCTATAATGACTTTTGCTTGTTAAGATTTTATCGAAAGTCAGTGGAAAACAAATAATTCAGATTTAAGCAACATTTTACTAACTAATGTACCGTGGTGACTTTTGCATCTTAAAGAACATAATTTTACGGTTCGTGTGACATACTCAACTCAAAACTGCCATTTTCAGGGTTGGTGACTTTTGCCTGAACGGTGACGATATGATCCTATTAGGATCGGACATGATCAGAAAAAAAAACCCAACCATAATAGGTATTAAATATTGGGTCTAGGACGATTTGGTGCCGGGACAACTGGACGCCAAATTAAATAGACGTTAGGTACTTATAGGTACTTAAAAAAAAATATTTAATATTATTTATATTTAAATTATTATATTATGATTTAATAGTTGGCGAGAATTTAAATATGCACACGTAAATAATGATTTAATCGTGCATATGTTTAAGTTCCAACGAAAAAAGAGTTTTTTATTTTATATAAAGCGTTAGGCATGGTAATTCTCAATCCGTAATAAAAAAAACATTATGTTAAGAGTAAAATGAATTAAAACTACTAAGTAGTAGATAAAAACTGATTAAAAAAAATACCTCGTCTACATTCTGTATTCGTGTCTACGACAGTGCGGCGTCCAGTCGTCCCATTCCCAAAATATTGCCATTAAATGATAGATAATTTTAGATATTTTATAGATGCTTCCTTTTCAGCATTGTTAATCCTTTCTATGCCGCAATTAGTTAATTGATTGTAATTAACGTAAGAATCGGTGTAATTAAGGCGTCCAAAGATGCTCTGGGCACTTAACCGGTTAATCATGACCAGTTTCTTCAAGCATTCACTACACCATTATGGGTTTCTGGATTCCCATCCTTAGCTAATAATTCATAGTATTTATTTATGCAAATGGCAACCAACTAATTCTCAAATACTCACAATGTAGGTAACAGTAACAGCAGTTTTTTTTTTATCATGATTAGTTTATCATGATTAGCAACCCTAATAAATAATGGTTAAAACAATTAAAAAATATTGTGAAGTAAGTATTAAAATAAACAAACACATTTTTTATCAGTGTGGTTATGTTTTCACATTTGGAATCTTTTCTTTTATTATTTTCCTAGATTCAACATAATCGTCAGTTGGTTGCTTGTGCACATTTAATACCTGCAGTGTAACTTGTATATTGTGGCTGACATGACATAGCGTAGTGTGTAAGGACGGAAGCGGGGCAAGTGAAAGAAATGGGTTTTGGATACCCAGATGGCAGTTATGACGTGTCAACCACAGTATAAAAGTCGCACTATAATATATTTATTGTCCAATGATGGTGTAGAATGTAGATACATATTGTGTAATTTATTAGTTCTCACAATATGCGAGAATTGAGTGGGTTAACGATCTTGCCGGCCATCAAAGATACGTGAATTGCTGAGTCCATCACAAAGAATAAGAACGGATGAGTTGCTGCAAAGTCTACTGGGGCGTGGTTCTGCACATATCCTGGAAAAAGAGAAGTATTGGTTACAAACGTCAGTACAATATTATTGTAAAGGAAGTCATGTTAGCTACAAAAAAACAGTTATGGCAGATGCTGCTAATCTCGTGACCGATAGGTGCAGGAGACACCTGCTTTAAAATTAAACAGGTCTCTAGAGCCACATATATTTGACATACATATTATTGTGATCAGTTTTTCGAGCTTCCCATGCCAACTGCGATTGACCTCTCAATTGGCATCGCCGATGGCAAGTTAGGTTAGTTCTACACCCTGGGTTAAACAACTGATTTGGATTTCTTAGATAGTTATCAGCATGGCCCCCACATTCTGAAACGGGCACCCAGGCCAGGATCATTAGCAACCCCCTACCTATCGCTAAGGTCATGCAGTCTGGCACAGTGGCGTTTCCTAAATGGTGTCTGAGGTCAAATAAAATTCAGTGTATTTTAGCAATTTTTTAACACAATTATGGAGTTGCCAAGTATCAACACATAACCAAAAATTACATTAAACTATATTATATTTTAAAATGGTAATAATCCCAAACTGCAATAGGGACTTTTTTAAACTATTAGAGCAAATTTAAGATGTGTGTTTATCTCATTTATCTGGTCAACTCGCCACGCCGGGCCCCTAGGCTAGAGCCCTGTCAGCCCCCTCCCCTTGTGGAGGCCATGGTTATCAGAGGTCACATCAACACTAGCAAGAATGGCAGAGTTTTTAATTACACGTTTGTGTCGGAAAAAATACATACCTAGATACAGATCTATTTTTATTCTTAAAAGTCCTACAACATAAATATAGACCCCTCCAAGCCAATCGCCCGGCACCACACTCGGTCTTAATCGAGCGTATCACGAGGCCGTACATTTGCTGTGAAGCTTCAGCAGTTTTTTTTCATCTGTTGTTTTCCAAATGACGTACGCGGTAAAATTAAGTTGTATTTTTAACGATTTTTTGTAGTTTTAATATGTACATCCATTTGAATTATGGAGTTGTCGAGTATCGGCACACAGTTAAAAATTGCATCGTAAAACCAAATTTTTTAAATAATTAAGCAAATTATTATATTAATAATTGAGCAAATTTGTGATCTGTGTTTATCTCACTTATCTGGTCGACTCGTCACGCCGGGCCCGTCCTGAGCCCGGGCCCCCAGGCTAGAGCCCTGTCAGCCCTCCCTTTGTGGGGGCCATGGCCACGCGCCCACGTAGGTATGCTTTGACTGATTTTACTGTGACTCATTCTAACAAAAAGTGCCCACGGGAGAGAGAACCACGGTTAACCAACAAAAAATAAATGACTGATCGATATATTATTGAAAAGATATACCTAGGTATAATTTAATAAAAAGTTTAACAATACTGACATTCAAAACTATGTGAAGAGATCTTAACGTCTGCAGTAAGACGGCGCAAATGTCTTAAAAGAAATAAAGTCGGGTGGCCCGATGGGCCCAACAGCTGGTTGGACCGACATGAGCATCTCTTCCATAGACTATAGATACATCATCTCTTCCATTTCCTTCCGTACGTACACATTTTCGCAGATTCCCAAAGGATGTGATATGCTTCTTGTTGTTCTCCGCCACATGGACATGTTGGTCGAGTGATAAGTCCAAGCTCATAGAGCTTGGCATCGAATATACCTTGTATAGTCAAAAATTTACTTGTGTCCTACAGTATGCATACACCCAGGGGCGGCTCTTCCTTTGGGTACCTTGGGGACAGACCCCGGTCCCCTCATCATTATATAGTCAATATTCAATTGAATATTCATGTTATACGTTCCTACCATAATACATTGATTTTGTATAAAATTAATTAAGTATATATTTTATTTGTACTGTTTGCCCATCCTTGATTCTTGTTTCTTGGCCCATCCCTAATGCTCTATGTGAGTTTTGGCTCTACCTACATAGTACAATACAACGATACTTCTGGGGTCGAAATTCGGTGGCCCCTGTTATTCTCAAAATTCATTCATAAGGAAGCTGAACAATGCGTACGTCTGTAGGTGTGTAGGTCTGTGTTCTGCACGTGCTATGCACATTTTACTCGCATGTACCGATGCTGGACCGGGGACACTGTAGTAAATACCTGGTCTTGCATAACTGTGAGTTTATAATATATTATGAAGTTATTTTGTCGGTCGGCTGAAAATTCATATCCCATGACCCACCGGTTTAGTTTATTAGTTAGTTGCCAGTAAGTGATCAAATATGTCATATATCTCCTTAAGTTTTAAAATATATTTGTTAATACATACTAGGTAAGTATAATAATTTATAATATTATCTTGAATGATAATAACAAAGAGTAGGTATGTGCTATTACAGTTAATTAAATCAATATTAATTTGTATTACCTACCTACCTAAATATTAATTATTGTAATGTACTAGTTGTGGATAGATGAAATTCACGTTAGTAAAATAATTTTGATAAATAATATTAGGTATTATGATGAATGAGGTGGTTCATTTATTGAAATATAAGTTCAGTACCTTTCAGTACATTGACATTTGAAGACAAACAAAAAGTGAAACGACTAGGACCTCACCAACCAGTTACCAACAGATTTAGTTATTGTGTATGAACTAATCAAAACAAAAAAAGCATTAACCTCCGAACAGTTTACCAAAAAACATGGTTGACGGCGAGTGTATCCTTGAAAAGACTATTTTTTTTTCTTGTAGCAATAAGATTCTTTCGAACGCAGGAGGCATATGACGATGAAGTATTAGCTAAAAAAGATATGTTTTTTACGCTTTGATTAATATTGATTAGGTAGGTACTTATTAGATATTTCACGCCATCTGACCCCACTTATTAAAAGATGCTAGAGTCGCCACTGCATACACCCATGTCTCAAACTCCGGAGGAAGATGGTTGGATAAATCACTATAATATAGTAAACACGCAGTATCCATATGACGTCACATTTTTATGGAAACAAAGATATCTAGGTACCTACTTATTAAAATCGAAATCTGAAAGGTTGAGAGCCCCAGCCTCGAATTATTATCCATTATCGGTTCTGTAAAATATAATAAATTAATCATCTCTACATTTTACACTCTACAGGAGTGATGGCGAAGCGTACCAATAGTGGCACGCAAGATGATTTTGCATGGCACACAAATGTTTTATTTTGAAGAGGAAAAATAATAATTATAATAATTTAAAAAATATTTGTTTTACAAAAAAGTTTTACAAAGTACTGATACACCCCTGTTACAGGCGGGCTTCTCCCGGTGTAAAATAATCATTTAGTAGCTCAAGTCGAAACGTAACCCTGACCTCTAGAAACGGCTTCATAAAACATCTAATCTGATTCCTTGCTCAACCACGTAAGTATTTTTTTTTAATTTAAAAAGTAAAAATGATGATGGATGAAAGAGATAATTTTAAGACTAAATATAAGGATTCAAAAATAATAAATTTTGCCGCGCTTGTCGGCAACGTCCAAATTTCGACGCGCCTGCGCCAGGGTGGTCCTCGTGATTCGTGAAATCAAAAAACATCACGCGATAAAATTTGGCCAATCACGAGAGTCCTTTTTGTGGAATGG
Organism: Rhyacophila brunnea; assembly: GCF_057557595.1. Taxonomy (NCBI): domain Eukaryota; kingdom Metazoa; phylum Arthropoda; class Insecta; order Trichoptera; family Rhyacophilidae; genus Rhyacophila; species Rhyacophila brunnea. The sequence continues at coordinate 6,018,985 of NW_028232904.1, read as the reverse complement.
CGTGGGTACGCGAAGTTTGAAAAAGAAAAAAAAAAACAGTAAGCGTCCCCTTTCCGATAGGATAGGACCTGCGAAACTTATTGTTAAAACAAAATATGTAAACGTTTAAAGAAAATGTAAAATATAAGAAGACCACGTTACGAGCACGAAAGACCGTGTTTTATTTACACTCCAACCGTTTGAATTTCTTTTTTTTGTGAATCCGGGGTTCGATGGACTCCTGAGCTAGCCGCTGGAACCCCGGGGATCTCAGTACCTATATATGTTACGCCGAATGCGTGAAATTGCGTATTACATAAAATCGGCAAAATTTTGCCTATTTCATAAAAAATGCAAGCCCGTTGCCTTATTCATAAATTAGGCAAAATATCTGCAGAGTGCGTGAATTCGGCAGTAATTTTTCTGCCTAGTTCATGCATCGGGCAAAATAGATAGTAGCGCTACGGTGGTGTTTTTTGCAACTAAACCAAATGTGTCAAATGCTCATGCATTGGTCAAAATAGATGGTCGCGCTCCGGTGGTGTTTTTTTCAACTAATCAAACTAACCAAATGTGTCAAATGTCATTGATTATATAGAAATATACCAATCAATAACTACAATGACGTTCATATCTATTTACTATGCCCAAAAAAATCTAGAACTATATTATGATAACGGAACGGATTTCATTAAAAGGTATTTTCGCGATTTGATTCGTGATTGGGTATCAGGCAATGGTCGATTGTTTGTTTGTGATAGTATGATTTGATAGTTTGTTGACACTTATTAGCTAACCTCAAAATTAAAAAAAAAAACAAAGTATTTTCTACGGTTTTTAATATTATTTACCAATTGATGCGGAAACGGAAATGAAATTCATGTAAGTATCAAATTTATGCATGAATTTCGACATTTAATTTCTGCCATTTAATGACAGTTGTAGTATAAAAATAGCAGGCAAATACTCTTCAAGAATAAGCGTTATGTTTAATTTCATAGGTCATTCCTTACGGTGTATGCATCACACATAATATTATTAATGCACCGACCTCATCAGGCGGAAGGGAAACATGAAAGAAGCTTGGTTAAAATGCTCCCACGATCTCTTTGAAAAAATTTAAAAGAATTAAAAAAATATTTAAAGAATAAAAAACACGCTATAAACACTGTGAAAGATAGAACTCAATTATTGTAATTTTTAAACCTTGTTTATAGAATTCTCAAAGACTTTTCAAAAAAAAGTTTTTTCCACCATGAAAAAGTGCTTGGCACGTCAGACAGTCGAAAAATAATATTCGGGAAATTTTGGCACGCTTACGTAAAAAGGTTCGCAAACTCTGCTGTACAGTGACACGGACATCGTGATACCTTTGATGGCAAATTTATGACAGGTTTTCAAAATGAACGATTATTGGAAAACTTCAATGTTTTAGTTAGGTACATACATAAGGTATTCGACACTTGCGATAAATCGTGTCTGCATACCGATGGTACCTTACAAATTACAAAGCATTGTATTGGAAAAACAATACATAGATACTCGAGGTTGTCAAACTTCGGCAGGGTGGAAAATTATAAAAAGTAATGGTTTTCGAGAATATTAAACACGATGTCACTTCAAACATAATAATATTACACAAAGAAAACTTTTAGTTAGATACTGTTGGTTATGTAGGTATATCGACGGGGGATGTTTAAAGATGTTTCATTTCATTTATTATTTATTATTATTCGACCATGTCCGATCCTAATAGGATCATATGGGCCTCCACAGAGTAGAGGTTTGTATTAACAGATTTTGTTTTTTACGAGAAATGGATGTCAGCCACTTGCTCAACCTATTAGGTCCACACCCTGACTCACACACAATTTGAAAAACAATATGTGTACTTGCCAGACCCAGGATTCGAACCTGGGACCCACGGCGTTATAGTCCAACGCTTAAGCCGCGCGGCCACCGTGGGTATTCATTTCATTAGCAACGTGAAATTTTGATTTTAATTAAATAATAAAATTATGTTAGGTATGTCAAAGGGGAGTGTACAGTGACGACCCGTGGGGGTAGGCAGATTGAGCGTCGCTTGGGGGCGGCAGTTACCCAAAGGGCGGCAACAATCGAGGAGAATCATTAGGTATACATAGAAAGCTACATAAACTTAGTAATAACGGAAATATCATTTTTTTTAAATTAGCTCACTGGTGGGAAACAAAATTTATTAATTAGGTACCTACTATAAACGTTTTAACATGACTTTATTTTTTTGTTGAGTTCGCGATGTCTAGTTTACTTCCGTTATCCTTGGACGTCATGTTCGTGGTGAACAGCAATACCACGTACATACCTAATTTAAAATTTATCCAAATATGTTTGCCAGTCACTAAAAGTATATTAGTCTATGCCAGTCACTCTCGAGTTTTGAAAGTTGTCAGGTGTATTTTTAAATGTACCTATCTGAAACCGAAACCGTAGACTCGCAATATTGTTGTCTATTGAAGCAGAGATGACATTTAAATTAGATTTAGTGGTATATTCTATATCTTGTTAGTAATGTATCCATAAAACACATTCCTTAGATATTTGAGTCATGAAAGAATGATAAAAATTACTGTAAGTATAAAAAAATGTGGCAGCATTTTGGCACTGCCTAGGGGCGGCATTTTGTCTAGGGACGTCACTGTGAGTGTTTCCTAAACTTACAACACTCTAGTACCTACCTACTTACTCATTTTGAGGCATAGATTTCTTTTGACAACAAATATTATGAATTCTTTTTTATTTTCTGAGCGGCCAATTGAAAATCTGCGATTTCGATGCAAGGCATTTTCCCCGGTGCCAATTGCATCTTTACGCGATATCATTTTTTATATTTGGTAATTTGACAGGGCTCTAGCCTGGGGGCCCGGTGTGACGAGTCGTCCATATAAGTGAGATAAACACAAATCTGTACGAATAGTAAAAAATTCGCCTGCGGCGCTATTTGACTTCGAAAGTAGCGGTAGTGCGATGCAATTTTTGATTATTATGTGTCAATATACAACACGGCGCGTGACGAACAAAACATAATTTGTCATACAAATTCAACATGCGTCCTTTTCATGTTATGTGTATTGTTATCTAAGTAATAATAATAATATATTCATTGACATGTTTTGTTTTTAGAGTAAATACGTAACATTTTTTAGTCATCTTTACACGACTTAAGAATTAATTCCTCCGACGTCATCGCAAAACAAATTGACGTGCGAACAGGTCTACTATCGCTCTCCGATTGGCAACGCATGCAAAATTACGTCCCACCTATTGCTGAAAATTATTTGCCGTTTCACTGAAGTATGCTCTTAACATACAAACGTAGGACATCAGGATACACTTGATTAATATCAAAAGTGTGGTACGGGGCCACTAACGTCCCGAGACAAAATGCCGCCCCATTTTTTAAACCGTATTTTTTGTCATCCTTTCATGGCACCAATATCTAAGAAATGTGTTGTATGGATATATTACTAACAAGACCTATACCTCTGCCATGCCATCTCTGCTTCAATTGACTAATAAATATTGCGAGTCCACGGTTTCAGATAGGTACATTTTAAAATACATGTAACCACTTCCAAAACTCGCGAGTAATTGGCAAAAATATTTGGATACATTTTAAATTAGGTAAGTATGTGCCTACCTTTAATTGAAATGTAATTCGCAAATCTGCGCATGTCATTGCTGATCACCGAGGACGAGACGTCCAAGGACAACGGAAGTAAACTAGACATCGCGAACTAGCGATCGCGAAAAATACAGTCCTGTTAAACCTTTTATAGTAATTAATACATTTTGTTTCCAACCAGTGAGCTGTTTTTTAATGGAAAGATTTTTCCGTTATTACTAAGTTTAGGTAGGTAGCTATTTCTATATATACCTAATGATTCTCTTCGCTTTGCCGCCCTTCGGGTAACTGCAGCCCCCAAGCGTCGCTCAATCTGTCTACCCCCACGAGACGTCACTGTACGGGGCAGTTGGTTTGGAGGGAACAATAATTACATAGGTAGTTTAATTTTTAACTCTTTTATGCTTTGATTTTGAAAAAAAAACCGCGTCTTTTTAGGATGTCCATGCTTTCTGATAAAGCGTATGTCTCATCTGTTTCCGGAAAACCAATGGAATCAAATAATAATTAATTTACTATCGTACATGATAGATATCCGTGGGTCAATCAACTTGGGTGCCATACTAATAAAACCGTTATTTAAATAATTACCGATTACAAAGGAATTGAACAATGGGTAATATTTTAGTTGTATGATTATTGACGTTATTGTATTGGCTCATAGGGGATTCCGCTGTCAAAACAATAATTGACCACGTACCTATGTTGCCATACCCACGGGCTAATTTATTACTGTCAATAGTAATTGATCAATTTTCCAGCGATTTTGCCTCGCCAATTTTTATCATGTTATTATAATGACTGGGAAAATGTTGCTATAGAAGAAAATTGCGTCAATTTGTTGGGCTCGATAACATAATACCTACTTCATGTTACACAGGTTAGTCTGCCTGATATTGTTGCACCTAACTGTTTATAGAGAGAATCGTGAAATGTGATTTTTGATTCTCGATGATCTCGATTTGTTACGAGAAACATATTATTATCAGTGACGTCTTGTGGGGGTAGGCAGATTGAACGTCGCTTGGGGGCGGCAAATCGAGGAGAATCATTATTTATTTATATAGAAATAGCTACCCAAACATACTAATACTTAAGGCTATACCTCAGTTGAGGCATGGTCTAAAAAGATCGTGTCTAGGCGATGCGCGGATTGCGGGTCGCGGGTGCAAATGCCGCATGCCGACCGAAATATAATTTGTCATATAAATCCAACATGCCTCCATTTAATGTTCTGTTTATTGTTCTATTAGTAGAGTTGCGACTGAACTGTCGAGCCGTGCGGACGTGTTTTTGCATCGCTATTATTTCGCTTTCGTTATCTTCAATTTTGACCCTGCTATTCACAAGTTTTTGATCCCGTTTCTATACTAATACCTTCGCCTGCCCTTGGAATACGATTTGTGAAACTTTTGTGTGTTTTCCCCTTGGACTTTCCCGGGAATTGTGACTTTTAATTCGTTTAATAATAGTTACGTAATTATTGTAACAATAATATTTATTGTGCGATAAATTGTGGTTGAGTGAGTGACGTGTGACGAGTGTTACCTAGCGCCATGGTCAACCACAAAGGGGACCCCATGCAAGTGGAAGGAATGTCCACTAGGAAGCGGAAGTCGGACGTGGCTGAGGGTATTGGTGACCCAAAGCAGGCCCCCAAGGTCAAGTATAAAAGGCCTGAGAAAGAAAAAGAGAAAGACAAGCAGAGCGCTTCCACCACTTCAAAGGGCAAGGGCGTTAAGTCAAGGGCTGGTTCAACCTCAGCATCTTGCGAGGAGATCAGTCCCGTGGCTTTGAGTATTCTCTCTGAGTCTCAGGAGAGTGCGTCCAGGGCGACGATTGCCATCAAAAGGGCGCTTGCCACCCTCGAGAAGGACAGTCGTATTGCCAGAGCAACCGTGAACGCAGTTGCCGAGGAGCTTGAGATGGCAATCACTGAAACGTGGGCCATGGCGATAGAGCTGGAGGCACACAAGGCAATTGTGAAGGATCGTGCCTCCTTAACGAGAGCCATCATCCAGGCTCCTTCTAATGCTCCTCCCAGGGCTCTTTGGAGTGACGTAACCCGTAGAGAGGCTCAACCAACTAGAGTCTCCGAATGGCCACCAGTTCCTCCGAAAACTGTCGCCAGGCCGGGGGTGATGTTTTATCCGACTAAGGAGGGCCAAGAATCGACTGCCACAAAGGAAGCGGTCATGAAAACTATTGTGCCTGAAACTTTGGGAGTGCACATCACCGGGGTACGCAAGATCCGGGGAGGCGGGATCATCGTGCATCCCAAAAGTGACGACGAGGCTAAGCGGCTCATGGCTGCCCCTGGGCTGACTGAGGCCGGCTTAAAGGCCCAAGTCGCGGGGAGAAAGCTTCCCCGCGTCATAATTTTAATGTACCCATTGAGACGACAGAAGAGCAGCTCAAGGAGGCAATCATAAACAATACCCAGGAGGCGTCTGGCCTTGCATCTGAGGGTTACGCTGGAACTAAACTGAGCCACAAGGCGGGACCGAAGACCGAACGTTGTCATATGATAATGTCGATCCCTGGAAAGGCTCGAGAGGCGCTGCTTAATGATGGCAGACTTTTCATGGGGTGGAATTCGTTCCCTGTGCGTGACTTTTGCGGAGTTGTCAAGTGTGCAAAGTGCCACTTATACGGACACATGGCTAAGGGTTGGGTTACAACGTGCGGCAACTGCACTAAAGAAGGGCATGACAGAGCAGACTGCCCCACTGCTGACGAACCGGGCAAGTGCCCTGCGTGCACGCGCTGCAGGAGGCCGAGCGGCCGCTTGGCCACCGATCCCGACTGTCCCGCGCGCCTACACGCTATTGAGGAGGAAAGAAGCCGCACTGATTACTGTCCGCAATGATGAATGAGAGGTCGAGCCACATCTGCCGAGCTGCTTGAGGTTGCTCGGGATCAGAATACGGACATAATTATGATACAAGAGCCATACGCCTTTGGTCCCAATCGGGGCCTAAGCGGTGGCCGTATCATACAAGCTACCCCAAAATCTCTAGCTTGCATATTTGTAATTGACACCGCACTGACTGTGTTGCATCTCTCGCATCTATCCAATGAGCTCTTCGCGGTGGCGGAGATTGCTAATAACAGGGGGCTCTCCATTGTAGTTATATCTGCGTATTTTCAGTACAGTTCTTCTACCCTGTATTGCACAAAACAACTGGAGAAAATCTTATATGCTTGCAGAGGCAAGCAGATAATTGTTGGGGCGGACGTTAACGTCCAGTCCTTGCTCTGGGCCCCCTCTGGGCCCAGACGTAACAAGGACAAACCTGAGCCACTCGAGGAGCTCTTGGCCGCCTTTGATTTGACGGTGCTAAATGACCCTAACGGGCCGGCCACTTTCTCCACCAGAAATGGTGAGTCACATATTGATGTCACTCTGACATCCAGTGGCGTTGCCAGACGCGCCGTGGACTGGCAGGTCCACACGGACGCGGTGGCTAGCGAACACCGTCTGATCACATTTTCGTTCAGAGTTGCGGGAGATGCGGCCCCATTGAGCCAAACCGAGAGCCTACTACTTCCCAGGCGCTTTCGGACGAGCGGTGTCAATTGGGATGCTTTTGACGTCAAAATTGGTGGACTGGCTTCTGCCATGTCGGCTGACGATCTCCACCAAAGAGCCAATGACTTGACTGCGTTCATTACTCAAACTGCGGAGTCCACGCTGGGTAGAACCTCTCTGAGGCCACCCAACCTTGCGCCATGGTGGATACCAAAATTGACGTCTTTGAGAAGGAGCATGAGACTTGCCCAAAGAAAATTGCAAAGAGCTAGAAGATCTCAGAACGACTTACCCAGAAATGACGAACCTACGGAGATTGCTTATAAATCCGCAAGGGCAAAATTCAAAAAAGAGTTAAATAAAGCCAAGAAAAAGCACTGGTGGGATTTTTTCTCTGAAATGGGGGGCTATGATCCGTGGGGACCGCCTTTCCGCGTGATAAAGCTGGGCTCAAGGCCTGGTAAAGTCATGGCGGCTATGCGGCGCCCCGATGGCACCTTTGCGATGGACAGCGCAGAGTCTGCATCCATACTGCGGGAAGCTCTAATTCCACAGGACATACCTACGGCACATGAAGATGACAGAACCTGTCAACTAAGACTATCTGCAATCTTGCCGTTGGAAACTCACCATTCTCCTGAGCTTACCCAGTCGGAGGTGGGATTAATTTTTGATGGCCTCAGGGCGGGCAAAGCCCCTGGACCTGATGGGATCAGCAATGTGATTGCCAGAAGGGCGTGGCTTCGAGCACCTCATGAGATAGTCGGGCTGTATGCTGACTGCATGAGCAGGGGCATCTTCCCGGACTGTTGGAAGAAGGGTCTCCTTAGGATTATACCTAAGATGAGCATACGACCACCGCATGACCCAAAAGCGTACCGTCCAATCACTCTTCTGCCAGTCCTGGGTAAGATATTGGAGCGGTTAATCAGCAGAAGACTGGAGGACCACCTTGAGAGAATCTACCCTATCTCGGAGAGGCAATTTGGCTTTAGACCCGGCAAGTCTACTGAGGACGCTATCAGATTTGCACAGAAATTTGTTGAGGACTCAGAAGGAGTTATTGTGGCAGGCTTCTTTTTGGACATAGCCGGTGCCTTCGACACCGCATGGTGGCCATTAATTCTATCTAAACTTCGGCTCCGACAGATCCCGGGGGACCTCTTTGCCCTTGTGCAAAGCTATTTTAATAAAAGGGAAGTTATATACGACTCTAGCACTGAATTGATTTACAGGGAGACCACCATGGGGTGTCCGCAGGGTTCCGTGCTTGGCCCCTTGCTATGGAATATACTTTTTGACGATGTTTTGACGTTACCTCTGCCACCGGGCTGCGCGCTCGTCGCGTACGCTGATGACCTTCTTTTACTAGTTGGCTCGTCGAGCCGTCCGACACTCGAGCGCGTAGCTAAGGACGCATTATCGAGAATCCTTAACTGGGGTAAGCTTAATAAGCTTGCATTTGCACCTAGCAAAACGGAAGCTATCCTCCTAAAGGGCAGCTCAAGGATAAACATAAATAAGCGATCACCCGCAGTGCGCTTCGGCGACTCTGCTATAAGGTTTTCTCGAGAGGTGACCTACTTGGGGGTCGTTCTGGACGAGAAGCAGACCTTTTTGAAGCATGCTAAAGTAATTGTGGCTAAGGCCAACTCAGCCTATCAGAAGGTTGCTCGCCTGGCGGGCAACAATTGGGGCCTAAAGCCTCGGGCCCTGAGAATCGCCTACGAGGCTATATTCATGGGAATCGCTGGCTATGCCTCCAGCGTGTGGCACACCAAAGCCTCGCTGACAATTGTGAAGAGGGCTCTGCTTAGCGGACAGAGGGCTGCTCTGATTGGCCTTACTAAGGCCTATAGGACCACATCTTCGGATGCCCTGGCGGTCCTTGCGGGGGTCTTTCCCCTCGACTTGCACGTTCAAATTAGAGGATCGATCACTCTCCTTATGAGGAGGATCAATACAACTCTCGCCGGTGTCCCTCTGACACCGCCATCGAGAGTGGAGGGCGTGAGCTACAGAAAAACTGTATCTGAGCTGGTCTACAAGACCGCATATGCGGCATGGCAGGCGAGATGGGTGGCCTCCTCTAAGGGCCGCCAGACTTTTCTATACTTTCCAGATGTCTCGGTGAGACACATGACGAGGAGACTGGTGCCTACCCACTGGACTAGTCAATTCATGACTGGCCATGGAAACTTTGCGGCCAAACTGCAGGGGTTTGGTTTGGCAGGACATGGGTCGGGTTGCTCATGTGGACACGACCAGCAGGACGCAGAGCACGTCCTGTGGGACTGTCCACTTATGGGCCCCGAACGAGCGGAGTTGTTTGCCCGGGTCCGACCCCATTCGGGCCCAATAGGACATGGTGGCAACCGAGGCCAATTTTGCGGCCTTTACTAAATTCGCCAGAGCGTACGGGGGGCGGGACACTCTCGACTCCCCTTGCGACTCTTCAAACTAAAGTCACTCTGATAGTTGCCATATAAATTAACATCATGCATTCGCACTTCGGTGCAAGGTTGCATCACCAGTCCCGTGCGGCTCTGCTCGGGACAAAATGAGGGCTTAAATTCTTTGATCTGGCACACGTAAGGGTTATGTTAGCCGGCCGCGTATGACGTGGCTGCATATACATAACGGGAGCGGAGGTGGGAATTTTACACACCATGTTCTATTAGTAACAATAATAATATATTCATTGACATGTTTTCTTTTTAAAGTAAATGGGTAACGTTTTTAGTCAACTTTACATGATTTAAGAATTAATACCCCCGTCGCCGTCACGACAACAAAATGACGTATTGACACCTCGACGTTCTCTCTCAGACTGCCAGCGAGTCCAAAATTTCGTCGCGCCTATAGTTGAAAATTATTTGCCGTTTCACTAAAGCATCGCCTTAACGGAAATATATTTCCATTAAAAATTCAGCTAACAGTTTGTAAACAAAAAGTATTAATTATTACTATAAAAGTTTTAAAAAAAACTTTGTTTTTTTGTCGGGTTCGCGATGTTTTGTTTACTTCCGTTGTCCTTGGACGTCACGTCTTTAGTGAACAGCAATGACACGTGTAGATTTGCAAATAATATTTGAATTGTAGGTAGGTACATACTTACATTAATTTTAAATTTATCCAAATATGTTTCCTAGTTACCCGTTTTAAAAGTTGTCAGGCGTATTTTTAAATCTACCTATCTGAAATCGTCTATTCGTAATATTGTCTATTGAAGCACAAATGGCATTTAAATTAGATTAATTAGTGATATTTTTAGTAATGTATCCATCCATACAAGACATTTCTTAGATATTGGAGTCATCAAGGATGATAAAAAGTACTGTTAGTATAAAAAAAATGTGGCGGCATTTTGTCTAGGGGCGTCACTGATTATTATTATTTCAAATCTGAATTATGATAGGTACCTATTATGTGGTCACATTTCAATATTTTTTGTACGAGTATTTTAGTGCAGGATCCCATAGACTTTTCGTATACATAATATGCGGAACGCATTCTGACAATTGGAATAGGTTCTAGGGGTCACACATAACGGAGTAAATAATAAGGAGTATCCTATGAATCGATAATTTTGAATACATTGCACTGCCAGCTATTTTTATTTTTTCAAATGGGACGAACCGTTCTACGACCATGCCGATGGCATGGTATAATTATTGCATTTTCAATCAATCCCTGATTCGGTCTTGGTTTTATTGAAGAACTCAGAACAATTTTTGGTGGGTTATAAGAAAAAAAATTAAAACCTCAATAAAAAAAATTGATCACTAAAATCGCCTGGTATACATTTTTTTGATTCGTAGAACCTATTCAGATTGTCAGAATGCGTTCCGCATTAATATACGAATTATACGCATTGTATACGAAAAGTCTATGGGATCCTGCACTATTTGTGATGTTATTCCTCTCTTATACCGCTCGTTTTTCTCCCCCTCCCCCTGTTTGTGTGGACGGCTAATAAGCAAACCTCGTAAATTATTTTGAGTTAAGTATTGTATGGTGTGGACTGCATACCGTAGAGGCTATAAACAATATATGTTTGAAAATTTCTATGTTTTAAGGTTATATCTAAATATATTAAAGTAGTCGTTCATGTCTTATGGATTTTACTGTAATGACTGTAATCTCGATAAATTGATGTCGTATGTAACACAACTAAGTTGCTGTCAATAACAGCAAATTAAAATCATTATTTTGAAACTCAGGGACATCAAACATAAAGAACACAATTTATACATAGAAATGCATGCATTCTTATATATAAAAAATACTAAATAATATGTTTTCTTGAAAACGTGTCGCGCATTAAATAATAAATAATTACAAGATAAAAAGAACTTTTTATATACTTACCACGTTTTTAAATTTTCTATTGAATCATATAAACTTGACAATTCTATGTATTAATAATGCTATTTTGCAACAAACAAATATAGAATACTGAAATGTATTGTTTTGATATCCATAGTAACGCACATATGACGTATATATTAATAATTTAGTTGCTAGGACCACCCTCTTAGCAACCAATATTAGTGGATTGGATTACGGATTTCTTCCGAAATAACTTTTCATACAAAACAAAATTAACTGAAAATGAATTCAATTCTACTTAAAGATGGCAATGCATTTGCATCGTGTTCTGATATATTCTAAAAGTTTTAAATGTCTAGCTAGTCGGGAAGTTAGTTAAAAATCGATTGCAAGATTTGTACCGGACAAACAAGAATACGAGCTAAGAAAAACTTGGTAAAATAACGCTTCTTTCTACGGAAGTAAAATATAGTTTTTTTCTTCTGAAAAGCTACATTGATGTGGCACGAAAATTCCTTCTTCATTGCTTTTTGATAAGTAGGATTTGGCAAAACCAGGGCTTGAAATGAACCGGAACGCACCGGAGCGCCGTTCCGATTCATAAAATCCACAAAATTATCGCTCTGTCTCATGAAAATATTAATTTGACCGTCTGAGCTAAATATTTCAAATAATAAAAAAAATAACACACTTATTTTTATAAATCACATTTACAATTAATGTAGTAGGTATAGTATAATATAGGTGATATTTTCGTAAAATTATCGAGTGCTCTGGTTCGTAAAATTTTCCATTTCGAGCGCTGGGAAAAACACATCCCAGAGATAGTCGTTAAACACAAGATTACGTGATCAGTATTCTTAAGTCCTAAAAAATGGGATTGGACCAAATTGTGAAATTTCTGTAGACCAAAACGACTGAAATGCGTCTAGTCAGCGCAATCATTAGATTAAGAAAGCCTGGGCATATCTTTTTGCACAAGCAACGAATGGTCCACTGTTCAGCTGTCAAAATCAGATCCCAGATTGCTTGACATATTGATTCGCCCTTTATCGTTTCAAATTGAATTATAAAAAATCACAAATTAAATACCTATATTAACTATCAGTGTTATTTATAAATAATATAAACTCCCGTTATTCATCAGCTGTCAAAATCAGACTAGTCCTTCAGACAAAAACCGGTGGTAATATCGATTTCCAAAAAATATGTAGCATTGATCTATCTAAGCATTACATTAATTGTAGAAGGTGTGTTAATGCTAGTGTATTATTTATCATGTAACTCATCTATCCAAATCAAACCATTCCCTGTGTGAACACGACAGACGCGTCAGTATGAGCACTCTATAGAACAATGACACACAATAACAGTTCACACGATAGACAACAACGGGAGGGGCGGGTGTAAGTAGGACCAGTCGTTGTGAATGTATCGGCTTTCTACTTGAGTCGGAAATGCACCTATACTAAACACCCTTTCAACGCAATTGTCATTGGATTACCATTAAGCACGCATATTATATTACTTAACAGATCAAAATCAAACCATTCCCAGTGTGAACACGAGAGACGCGTCAGTATGAGCACTCTATTGAGCAATGACAGGCAATGACGGGTAATCCATAGACAACAACGGGAGGGGGGGGGGGGCGGAAAAGGTAGGACCAGTAGTTATGAATGTATCAGCTTTCTACTTGAGTCGGCAATGGTCTAGTACGAAAGAAGTCGTGTCTTGTCTTTTCTCTGTGACTTAGACGATAGAAGCAAACGAAAGGCAGAGGCCAAACGTTTTTGAAATGTGGTGCGGGAGGCTGATGCTCATTCTCGTGGATGGCCAAATGCACCAACTATTCCATAATCAGCGACAACTAGATTCAAGACAGACTTCTCAATATTTTTTCTCTTCTTTGGCGGGTCCCCCTACCTATCGCTATGTTTAATGGAAAGTGTGACGCTCAACAGAAGCGTTTTCAAAATTGTGTTAGAGGTAAAAAGTAAGGGGCTTCAGTGTATTTTTAGCGATTATTTTGTAGTTTTGATACATCTACATAAATTACGGAGATGTCAATTATCAACACAAAACCCCCTGAGCCCGGGCCCCTAGGCTAGAGCGCTGTCAGCTCCCTCTTGTAGGGGTTATGCTTCCATATGATGGTCATATAGCCTACAGGGAAAACTCGCGATATTTGTTCAGGACGAAGGTTGTAGAGGAAGAGGAAGAATGAGTTCTTCAAATCAGACTTATTTCGAACACCTTATAATTAATATCCTTATCAGAAAAAATATGGCGCCAATGTGCTTTACCAATTGAGAAATTAATACACGTTTGTTGAATAAAAAAAAAAGTTTATCACACTTATTTTGTCGATAAAAATAATGTAAAAACTAATGCCGAAATCATAAGATTTCAGGATCAACACATTGAATGGAATCTCGTGATCACAGGGCCAATAGCCAGTGACGTCCCTAGACAAAATACCCCCCCTAGGCAGCGCCGAAATGCCGCCCATTTTTTTATACAGTATTTTTATCATCCGTTCATGACTGCAATATCTAATAAATATGTTGTATGGATACATTACTAACAAAATATTATATACCTACCACTAAAATATACAAAATTAAATTTAGATATAAAAAGCGAATAAATATGATATAATTATGCTAGACGCTTACCCAAATCATCAGAGTCTGAGGTTCCATTTGGTTGATATTTCTGACACATTTGGTTTGTACCATTTGACGATACACAGATTTATTATTTTCACACCATTCTTACCAAGCTATTATTGTACAACATGTAAACAAAATTATGTTAGCAATTTTTATATATACCAAATAATTCTCCTCGATTTGCCGCCCTTCGTGTAACTGCCGCCCCCAAGCGACGCTCAATCTACCCACCCCGACGGGACGTCACTGCTAATGGCCCAAACGTTGGCCGTAGAGTTCTTGCTAATATGTAATTGAATTCTTCTGCTCACCTAACCACATTCCAATAACGACAATGGCTTCTATAAACAAGGACCGATCATGTCTTTGGTGTCAAGAAATTATATGTTATGGACTGGAATTTTTGTAATACGAACGCGTTCAATCAGTAACGTCCCATAGGGGTAGGCAGGTTGAGCGTCGCTTGGGGGGCGGCAGTTACTCGAAGGGCGGCAAATCGAGGAGAATCGTTTGGTATATAGTTAATATAGAAATACCTACCAAAACTTAGTAATAACGAAAATATCTTTCCATTAAAAAAAATGAGCTTACTGGTTGGAAACAAAATGTATCAATTGACATAAAAGTTTTAACAGGACGGTAATTTTTTTTTTCGAGTTCGCGATGTCTAGTTTACTTCCGTTGCCCTTCGACGTCCCTGGTGACCAGAAACGACACATGCACGGATGATAAAAAATACTGAATACAAAAATGAGGCGGAAATTTGGCGCTGTCCAGGGGAAGCATTTCAATTTCAATTCATATTGTGGACATTACAAATTATAAGTTTAAGACGTTCACAACATGACATATAGAAACAAAGAAGTATACTTTAAACAGTAAGTGTTACATAAAAAAAGAGATTCATAGTATGTTATTAAACAGTAGAAATATGTACATGTAAAAATATTAATTAGATAGGTACAAGGAAGTACACCGGATGAGTTAAGCAGACCCTATTTTAAGAATTTATAAAACAACGTCCACCTATACTCATCCTCACGTAAGTGGAATTTATCAACACCCGAAGCAATTTCGTTGAACATAGTTATCGCCCTCAATTGGCATTACCAGTGGCAGGTTGGTTCTGCACCTTGGGAGAATAAACAACTGATGTTCTCTATTTCTAAGATAGTTATCTGGGATACACAGGTCAACACTGCCCAGATTGGCAGAGTTCTCATTTATACCTTGTATAAGTCGAAAAAAATACGTAGCCAAATAAAGATTTCTTCTAAATTGCAAACTGCAGTATGTAAGCATGCCTAAGAGAAAGTCAGTTAGATAAAGCCACGGATAGTATCCGTACAACCTACGTTTGTCTAGGGACGCCACTACGTTCAATAAACACATTAAAAACAAACATTTAGGGTAGATATGATCAATTTAACATTAAGTAGTTAAGTGCACAGAAGAAAAATTGCACTACTTTACGTCTTTATGTAACACATTACGAATTCTTTACAATACCTAATGGTAACCTACGAGTATTACAAACAGTATGACTACTCTGAAACTGCACGTATTAATAAAATGCAGGTGGTATGCAACTGAAAGAATAGGTAAGTATGTAGGTACCAAAACTATGATGCATAACTACATTTTTATTTGCTAAAACAATGGAATATCTTCATAGCATATAAATTGCATAATATTAGCATTTCCTTTGTGTTTTTATGCCAATAAATAGGCTTTTGAATAAAGAAAATGGTAGGTTTATACAATAATTGAAACCTATTCACAGACTCAACCTATTGTTATTTATTTGCTTCATTGTTAAGTTAGTAATTCATTTGGATTATTAAAAGAGAACATCACTTGGTGGTGTTTCAAGGGGCGACAAAATATCATCTTTTTTTATTATATTGTAATATGGGGGCTGCAAATCTGGGCTGACATCTACCGGTGGTTTGATTTATACTAATTAGTGTAGAGTGGAGATTCTCCTTTTTCTTCGTCGTCAATGATTGAGGATCAGGATCCAGATGTTTTGAAATTTTATGTCGTATTTAATTAATTATACACTATATAATTCTTTGAATCTAAGAATTCAAGGGTTATATCGGCAATATCTGACCGTGTGTAATCCATGGCCCCCCACATCTTGTAGCGGGCCCTCAGGCCAGGATCTTTGGCGCCCTCCTCTACCCATCGCTAGGGTTAACGGCAGTGGGACTTTTTACAGAATCGTTTTTAAATCTTGTTTCAGGTAAAATTAAGGGTGTTCAGTGTATTTTTAAAGATAGCATCACACAACTAAACATTTTAAAATGTTAAGACTCTATAAATAAAATAGCACCGGAGGCGACTTTTTTCCCATTAGGGCAAATTTGTGTGTTTATCTCACTTTCAGGTCAACCCGCCACGTCGGGGCCCCCAGAGCCCAAGCCCCCAGGCTAGAGCCTTATCAGCCCCCCTTGTG
Source organism: Rhyacophila brunnea (assembly GCF_057557595.1). NCBI lineage: Eukaryota > Metazoa > Arthropoda > Insecta > Trichoptera > Rhyacophilidae > Rhyacophila > Rhyacophila brunnea. The sequence goes on along the minus strand of NW_028232904.1, from coordinate 6,002,342 downwards.
GGGGCCATAATGTAATCATATACGTTATTAACTAATCGGGTGAATCTAAAATAAAATTATTGTTGAAAGTAATAGAAAAAGTAGCATGCAGTTCTCTTAAAATGAACCTGCGATGTACGGGCATTTGTAGGTAACTTAATTAGTTGACCACGTGACATCCCTAGACAAAATGCCGCCCCTAGACAGCGCCAAAATGCCGCCCCATTTTTATACAGTATTTTTATCATACTTTCATGACTCTAATATCTAAGAAGTAAGAAATGAGTTTTATGGATACATTACTAACAAACTATATACCTACCACTAAATCTAATTATTTCAATGCCATCTCTTCTTCAATAGACGTCCATGGTATCAGATACATTTAAAATACACCTGACAACTTTCAATATTCGCGAGTGACTTGCAAAAATATTTCGATAAGTAAATTAATTATGTAAGTATGTACCTACCTACTTACCTATAATTCAAATATAATTCGGAAATCTACACGTGTCATTGCTGGTCATCAAGGTTGACATCCAAGGACAACGGAAGTAATCTACACATCGCGAACCCGACAAAAAATTACAGTCTTGTTAAACCTTTTATCTTAATTAATACATTTTGTTTCCAACCAGTGAGCTGAATTTTTTAATGGCAACATATTTCCGTTATAACTAAGTTTATGTACCTATCTATTTCTGTGTAGGTACGTCCTAATGATTCTTATCGATTTGCCGCCCTTCAAATAACTGCCGCCCCCAAGTGATGCTCAATCTGCCTACCCTCACGGGACGTCACTGGTTGACCGGAATTCCTTTTATGCTTAAATTTCATACATTTAGGCTTCGTCCTCTGTAAAAGAAGTTTTTTCAAAATCTTTGGTTATAATTTAAAAAAAAAAACTATTAACCAATAATGATGAAAATTGCACTTATTGCACATTTATTGACTATACTGTTGGTACCAATTTATGAGACTGTAGAATTTCAAGTTTCGTTCAAAACTTCTATAAAATACCACAGTTGAAACAATATAAGACGAGGCAAGGCTGAGAAGCGCGCATCTAGAAATTGAACAAATTATGTGGCAAAACTTTGGAACAATATAAGGAAAGCAAACAACACAAACATATACCCTCCGAACCAACCGCCCCGCACTACACTCAATCAAGTGTATCACGAGGCCCTACGTTTAGATGTGATGTATTAGCATATTTTTACGCCTGGCAATGTCTCAAGAGCTCAAGACCGAAATCGCCACGCACTCAAGTGTGCTTTTACTGATTTAACAGAGACTTTCTACTATAAATGTCCATGGGAGAGAGGAACACGGTGAATTAACAAAAATAATGATTCTACGAGTTAACAAATATTAAATATACAAAATCAAAGTAAAGAGATCTTCACGTCCGCAATAATTATTGGCCTTTGTGGCAACTGGATCGGACGGCCCGATGGGCTCAACAGCTGCTTGAACTGACTAGAATCGAACAATAGATTATCGTTGAATATATCGACCCATAGAATTGAATATTCAATAAATAATTAATACAAATAAAGTCTATTTCTGCACTGTGTTTATCGCCTAACTTTTCTTTCCGTATCTCACGTGGACGAAGTCTTAGACATATTATCGTATTATATATTTTTTTTGTTTTGATGTTATGACATACCTATTAATTTTTTTTTGACCAAGGTCCTTGATTTTTCTCTGCATGATAAAAAAAAAACAACAACAAAGCAACAAGTCATACATAATTGAGGAAGATTTGATTATAAAAGCACTTAAAATTTTATTTAAATACTACATTGAAATAGTCCCACAGCAGGTACGTAACGGTAATTACGAAAATCTAACAATATTGGCATGTCCAAGTTGAGTGAAAATTAAAATTATTATTGTGAACAGAATCGCTGTTGTAAGCATGCTTTGTAAATTATTATGTGGGACTTTTGCATGTGTAAACTTTACGAGACAAATAATTAATTATATTCAAGGCTCGAAATGGGATGGAGCATCGTTCCGGTTCATAAGATCCTAAAAAGTCTCGTGGAAAAAATAAATTGACTGTCTGAACTAAATATGCCATATAACAAAAAATCTAACACACTTATTTTTAATACACATAAAATTAGACAACTAGGAAGGGGGGACATGCTCGTCGAAGGTCAAAATTGAGTTTTTATTGTATTTTCAAACCATGATCCTGGACACTCCTTAAACGTTGTAGATAATTTATTTATATTATTTTGAGGCCTTATTATCCTTTATAGTTATTTTAAACATTTGATGACTGCATGAAGTATTTTTGTTACATAAAATAGTATTCTTTTAAACCTCTCGCTCTAATGTTTTAGAATATAGTCATATTTCGGTACATAACTGTGCAGTGGTGTTAAGATTTTTTACATTTATTAATTTTTAAACGCATTTATAAAACCATTAGTATAATTTATTACGAGATAATTTTTGTAAAATATTCACGATAAAAAATTATTTTGATAATCTCTGTGATCCCAAATTTGACAAGAATTAGGCATTTTATTATTCAAAAAATCGGAAAGATTAACACGTTTGAAGATAATTCTAAAGATACTTATTATAAGCTATGTCTTTGACTATTCAAGTGTGATAAAAATCTTATGAATAATGATTGCTTTATAATAATTATTGACCTAAGAATAAGGTAGTGTTTTTTTAAAATACGCCATTTCTTTTGTCATTCCCTAGTGGTTAAGCTACAACATACGGCCGTAGCCATAAAATGACAAACTATAATTAAAGTAGGGAGTAAAATTATGTTAACGCGCGTGTTTGAACATGTACCTAACTGAATTTTTTTTTATTTTTTTTTAAACGGTACATGTTCAAACACGCGCGTTAATATCATTTTACTCCCTACTTCAATTATAGTTTGTCAATTTATGGCTACGGCCGTATGTTGTAGCTTAACCACTGGGGAATGACAAAAGAAATGGCGTATTTCAAAAAAACACTACCTTATTCTTAGGTCAATAATTATTATAAAGCAATCATTATTCATAAGATGTTTATCACACTTGAATGGTCAAAGACATAGTTTATATTAAATATCTTTAGAATCATCTTGAAATGTGTTAATCTTGCCGATTTTTTGAATAATAAAATGCCTAATTCTTGTAAAATTTGGGATCACAGAGATTATCAATATAATTTTTTATCGTGAATATTTTACAAAAATTATCTGGTAATAAATTATGCTAATGGTTTTATAAATGCGTTTAAAAATTAATAAATGTAAAAAATCTTAACACCACTGCACAGTTATGTACCGAAATATGACTATATTCTAAAACATTTGAGCGAGAGGTTTAAAAGAATACTATTTTATGTAATAAAAATACTTTATGCAGTCATCAAATATTTAAAATAACTATAAAGGATAATAAGGCTTCAAAATTATATAAATAGATCATCTACAACGTTTAAGGAGTGTCCAGGATCATGGTTTGAAAATACAATAAAAACTCAATTTTGACCTTCGACGAGCATGTCCCCCCTTTATTTTCATAAAATTATCGAGCGCTCCGGTTTGTAAAATTTACCATTTCAACGCTGAATATTGTTATTAACATTTATGGAACAGTGAACTGTGTCAGGCGGTGGCGAAGGGTGGAGGTGGGCTGTAGAGATTCGACATAAATAATGTACACTAAACTTTATCAGTCAATTATGTAAATTGTACGTAAAACATTTCACCGTGGCACAGTTCACCGTGAGCTTTCTTGTCGAAAAGAGATGACTGTACAGTGTTGCCAACCTTACTATAATTATAGTACAATACTATAATTTTGAACCTGAGAAAAATGTAAAATACTATATTTTTTTTGCAAATTTGCCAAAAATACTATAATTTTGAAGAATTCAAGACGAAAAATGTTCCTGTACTATAGTTTTTTTAGGAATACTATAATTTTTACCCTTTTGTACTATAATCAACATAGAAAAAGATGGCAACAATGTGACTGTATACTATACGGTCTTCAATTTTATTACATTCAATATGAATATTAATTCAATTTTGATAGCTGATTTTGGCAAAATTCATTAATTCAAGAATGAAAATCTAACCTAACCTAACAAAAAAATCCAGTATATCGGCTATTTTAAAAATTTGTTTGCCACTGGGTTCCTGTAAACCGACAAGAACCGTGTTTTATTTAGACATGAATTGTATGTTAGTACTATACAACCCAAAGAGGTTGGACGATCTTTAACTCCGGCCATATATTTCCGATACAACATTTCACGGTGAAGTGTTATACGGCAAACTGCATACGTGCAAGTTTCCAAACACGATCATTCATACTTATTTGTTTTAATTGTACCTACCTACTAAGAATCTAAATTTGCAGAAGGTATTGGTTAGTTTTTTAAATGCAATTAAACCCTGCCAAAAGCAAGCTATAATAGTTATTTGATATTCTACATACACAATTGTAGATGTTTTATAGGTAGAAAATATTTTTTTTATCAATTATGGTTTGGTTTTGGTAGAGTTTGGCAGAGCAAAAACCATCTCCAATGATTTGTATTATTAGTTCAATGAAAACAAATAGGTATGACCAGGGGCGGCCTTAAGGGTTCGTAAGGACCATCCCCACATCGTTATGTCAAAAATACACGTTCGATATTTTATCACTGTCATAATATACATAGGTACTTAATTACATGATTAAATTAACTATTTAATTTATTTTATCATACTGGGGACGAATCAAATGACCCCATGGTATTAATTAAGTTAATATTTTAAGCACGCTTTTTAGATGTGATTAATAGACGACTCAAATAATCATTTTATTTATTCCGAAAAAATACTCATTTCCTTATTATATTATATCATATTATTATAAGTATCTTGGTATATAATGTATAATGTGAGAAAGTAGGTAGGTATGTATATTTAATAATAAGTGGCTAAATCCCACCACCTAGAAAGTCGTCGAACCACCACTGGGTATGACTGACAAAGTTTAGTGTGCATGTTAAATATCCATAGCCTACCTCAAACCTTCGCCACTGGTGTCAGGGACTTCAAAAAAGTTTGTGATATAAGTAAATTTAAAACCATTTTGGTTATAAAAATAAAAATGTTGCAATGTGATTTATTTTTAAACTTTTGAATACGCGAAATCAAAATAGGAACTATCTGCCAAATATTTTTTTATGATGCTTACATTGTCTATGTACCATAGGTAATGTATTAAAATAGAGTTAAGTCCACAAAAAATATTTCAAATTTTCATTCAATCTCAAAGATGGCATTGGAAATACAAATTATGTGCCATACATTTTGTGTAATTGGCATCAAGGGCTTCTTAGTTTCCGTCAGGATCTCATAACTGAGACTCGTGCCCTGGAGTAGTCTGGAAAGTGTTGGCTACACTTGATATTGGATTTTGCTGAAGATGCCGAAAGCCATCACATTTTTAAACGTACCAATCCCATTATACCTATTGATATTATCGGGGTGTGTCACAAGTGTGAAAAATATCCCGTAATAAAGTCAAAATTATGTACTGTATCTGTCTCTAATGTGAGTCAGGAAAATGCTTATGGTCACCCCAACAGTAAACGGTCACGCTGGACTACATTCTAGCCGCTAGAGCCTATTGTGCGTTGTATCCACCACCAATTTATTACGCCTATGACAGTCCTCGTTTCCGGACACTGCTCAGATCGCAATCTTCCTCCCATCTTACAATGTGAATTATTTATTTATACATTATGCTAAGAGTGTAAAACGACAAACAATTACATACATACTTTAATAATAATTAACATCTTCAAAACTTGTGTCATTGTTTCTTCAAATCTCCATGTCCACATCTGTGGTGTTATGAATATTTTAGTTAGACGTGTATTATCAAAATAGGTTGTCAACGATACATTCGTATTAATCAGAGACGGTTTTCTTTGACGCAAATTACGCAAAAGATTCGGAAGAAAATTTAAATCGGGGCCTCCAAACAGTTACATTATACATTAAGTTATACTTCTTTTGGCGCGTTTGGTAAATCAGATCAGAGTGTATTTTTGGCGTGTGACATGTAACACATAATGTATTTTTTCACACGAAAAAAACCGCACTCGATCGGATTCGAACCACCGATTGTTCAGTTATCTTCCGAACGCACTACCTTTACGCCACAATATGATACTGCAATCGTGACGATTATACAGTATAATATTATAGTTTAGAATTGTTCCGTTGCCTAGGCAGCGAATTTATTATTGTCGGCCATTTGCAATTCCTTACATAAACAAACGATCAAACGTCAGATTGACATTTGGTACTTTAAAAATAAAAACAACGAGAAATCATTATATAATTTAGTAATATAAGTTAAAGTGTATAGAAATAAACCAACGGCGTTCCATTAAGCGGTCCTTTTTCTTGAGTGCGTAATTTAACAAGATAATTAAGAGCTAGTCAAAGAAACTAGTTTATCACAAGTTTTGTTTTTGTTTTGTTACGCCAAAGAAGTATAACTTCTAACGCGCGAACATAAGTACACACACACCGATTTTTTTATTTAATCTAATCTTCGATGCATGGATTTATTTGGATAATTAAAATTTGATTGCTATTTTTTTATCGTAGGGGTTTTCAAAATCAGTGCGTTGGGCCTATACGTCACTAAAAGCGTCATTGGTATTAAGTGAAAGAAGAATGCAGTCGGACAGACTCAGAGAACTTTAAATTGAAGCAAATGAAGGACCTCTAGTCCATTGGTTGAGTTACCAGCAAGTGACTTCAGCTCGCAGATTCATTTGAAGACGATTTCAAATTTCTACTATGACATTCCACTACACTTCCAGATTCATCCAATTATTTAAATATCCAATTATAATTCTAGAATATTAAAAATTTTATTATGTTTGGATAGTGTATGATTAAATTCGAATTGCTATTTTCATCTGCTTGGTGGCCACTATCACATCGCGTATTCTTGTTTGGCTCACTATCCATTGCTTTATTTTGTGGTATTTCCGCGTTATGCCTAACATACAGCTTTTCATGGTACGTTGCGCTACTCGTTAATTTTATATTTATAAACTATAAACAGACCGCTTTATTATAAATTGAAACGACACTTGTTTATTTGATAAAAAGATGTATTGGTTAAGTTGAGTGAAGAGAAAGTTTCTACAGAATTATTGTATTGTATTTTTCATAGATTTTAATCGTGCACCTACCTATTAGTCACTATATTATAACTGACAGCAGCGGGTTTAAAAACAAACATCGGTACTGTTCGGTTATACCGGAGGCAGCGGAAAACGCATTTTGAAAATAGTCGATAAACTGGATTATTTGTTAGTTTGGGTTAGTTTAGGTTCGGTTAGGTTGGGTTAGGTTAGGTTAGGTTAGGTTAGGTTTGGTTAGGTTAACCTAACAAATAATCCAGTTTATCGGCTATTTTCAAAATGCGTTTTCCGCTGCCTCCGGTATAACCGAACAGTACCCAAACATCTTTAGTTGATAAAATATATTATATCGTACACCTAAATCGTAGTAAAGCTAATTTAAAAATCCCGGGATTCTAACGTTTTCAATGACGAGATTTAGTTTTCATTATATTAAAAATAATACCTATATGGTTTTATTGGATAATAACGTTATACATGATAAATACACGTTACCTATGTCTAAAGCTAAAGGCTAAGTCTAAAAAAAAAAAGCTAAAGGATAAAGCTGCAAATGGCAATTTATTATTTAAATTTAGCTAGCAATTTTTAAAAAAAAAGTTGGAAAAACGACTTAACCATTATTTTTGTTGGTTTTTTTACAACGTTTTTATTAGCTCGTATTCTTGTTTGTCCGGTGGTTATTTATCCAGTACAAATCTTGCAATCGATTTTTAACTAACTTCCCGACTAGCTAGACATTTGAAACTTTTAGAATATATCAGAACACGATGCCAATGCATTTTTTAATACTTTTAGCCAGGGCTTTTTTTTCCATTTAACGCGGTGGAACGGCGTTCCGGCACCTTTTTTCACGGTTTTATTTCAAAATCAATTAAACGAAAAAATATTTGCGCTTAAGTAATTACAATAATAATTCGTTAAAATGATAAAATAAGGTACAGGTGGAAGCCATTTTGAATGTTGGCGTGTTAGTGTTAGTGAAGTAACCGTATAGTTTAAATAGCAAACATGCGTATGTAACTAGCTTCATACGTATGCTGCGTATTATGATTTTGACAGTTTGACGTTTATCGCATGGCAGCATCTGCGTATATTGTTATTTACGTTTGTTTAGTCAGTTTGTGTTACGATTACGTGTTGTGCAACTATTTTATATATTATTTAGTGCAACCCCAAGTTTAAATATGAACAAAATTTCCTGTTACTTCTCAACCACCGGCAGCGGCGCCGATTCCGCAAATAAAAAGCTCAAAACAGAAACGATGATAGAAGATATGGAAATATCGGTACATGTAGATGTTCCTGAATCATCTCTAGCTGATCTCGGGGATCAAGGTCGAACTCAAAACGATTGGCCAGACTGCTGGTCATTAGATCAAAAAAACGATTTTTGCTCAAAAAACGAATGGTTGAACGTACACAAAATGAAACTTGGCTGCACAATTTGCAGAAACGTTGGAACTCTTGGAACTGAAACGACAATGGGAATGAAAATATCCAAAGAATGGGCCAATAATGAAATCACGTATTCTGGGAAAGAGAGGAAGCTACAATTGGGGTCACTTCGAAAAAAAAATTTCGATCACAGAGGATCTATTGCACACAAAGCAGCGTTAAAAATCATTTCTGAAGCCAAAAAAAAGCAGATTGAAAATACTTTTTTAAAATCGTTATCTCGCGAAAAAGTAATAACAGCAAACATTTTTCGAACTGCATATAAAGTAGCTAAGGAAAATCAATCATTCAATATGTTTGAAAGTGAAATTAATCTCCAAGAACTAAATGGGATCGAAATGGGTCATATTCTCCATTCCACTAACGCATGTGTTAACATTGTAAATCATATATGTGATGAAATGAGAAAAAAATGTTTTCAAAGAAATTGTTCAATCGAAAAATATAATTTGTTTGATAATTGATGAGTCTACCACCATAAGCCAAAAAACCACCCTCATTGTGTATGTTCGATGCTGTGTCGAAAGTGTTGGAATGAATTCACCAATTAATTTGTTTTTGGATTTGATTGAACTTAAAGACGTAACGGCAAAAGGAATATTTGAATCATTACTCCAATCTCTTGATTTATATGGGATGACAGAAGAATATTTAAAAAAATATTTAGTTTCGGTTGCATGCGACGGCGCTGCTGTGATGTTAGGTTCTAAAAATGGAGTGAAAAAATTGCTGACAGAAAAATTTCCTTCAATTATAGTTTGGCATTGTACTAATCACAGATTAGAATTATCAGTAAGTGATGTTGTAAAAAAAATTTCAGGGATCAATAGATTCAAATCATTTATTGATAAACTTTATGTTTTATACCACGCGTCGCCGAAAAATAATAGAGAGTTGCATTTATGTGCAGAATCACTAGGCGTTGAGGTACTGAAAATCGGAAGAGTTTTAAGTACCCGATGGGTGGCATCTAGTTTTCGTTCAGTTTCGGCTGTGTGGAATAATTATGAATCCCTTGTGCGTCATTTTGAAGAAGCGATGAATGACCCTACAAGAGATAAAAATGACAAGTGTACTTACAGTGGCTTAAAGAACAAAATAACATCAACAGCATTTTTATTGGATCTAGCATTGATGTGCGACGCTCTCCAAGAATTGTCGGAACTTAGTTTGGACCTACAAAATCGCAATGTGAACCTTTACATTGCAAATCGAAAAATAAATGAACTCGTTCAAGTTTTTGAAGAAAGAAAACAGAATTTTGGACCCTATTATAAATGTGCTGCAGCTGCTATAAGCAATCTGCATTTTCGTGGAGTTTTACTTCACGAAAAAGTTTCTAAAAATGATCCTCCTATTGATCCGAAAATATTTTATTCCACGTTGAAAACGTCAATTGAAAAAAGGCTGCTAGATAATAAAGATGTTGAGTTTGCACTTTGGGCTCGCGTACTTGACCAAAAATATTGGCCTGAAGACATTGATAATCGGTTGACATTTGGAGAGATGGAAATTAGAAACATTTCGATCAGGCTACAACTAGATGAACGAGAAATGATTCGTGGATTTCGCGAATACATTCTCGAAAAGACATATTCTGAAAAACTCTTGCGTTTGGTATATGCTCTGAATTCTATTCCCATTTCTTCAAGTGAATGTGAACGGGGGTTTTCGCAAATGAATCTTATTATTACCCCAACAAGAGCTTCGTTAAACACTAAAACAGTTTCGGCACTCTTGTTCATCAAACTCGTGGGACCACCCTTGACACTTTTCGATCCTTCAAAATATGTTGATAGGTGGTTACTTAAAGGAAGACATTCGGCCTTAGACTCTAACACTAAGAAAAGGAATCGAGATGATGTATCAGACGAGAATTGGAAAAAACTTTGGAAATCACTCTAAACTTTTATTCAAGTTCATAAATAAATACATTACATATGTATTTACAATTATATTTTAAAGTTAGTCTTATTTAGTCTTATTTGTACAATATATTTCAAATATAATGTATGTATTTTATTGTTTCTGTAGCTTTGTTTTGACTAAAATAAAAAATTATCGTAAAAATCAACCTTTTTTTGTTCGCTTCGTGGCATAGCTCCTTTAAATTTCATTTAAGTGACATTTGAATATAATTTTATTTAGTAAAAAGCTTGACATGAAGTGAGTTCCGGCACCTTTTTTTTTTTTTTTAAAAAGCCCTGCTTTTAGCCATATTTAAGTAGAATTGAATTCATTTTCAGTTAATTCTGTTTTGTGTAGAAAGTTATTTCAGAAAAATCCGTAAAAAGTAAAATACTATTATTGGTTGCTAAGGGGGTGGTCCTAGCAACTAAATTATCAATATATACGTGCGTTACTATGGAAATCAAAATGAATTGTCAAAATGACATTTCAGTACCTATTCTATATTTGTTTTTTATTTACTTCATATCAAGTACAAGTGTGAGCATATTGAGCATAATAATTCAACAGAAAATTTAAAAACGTTGTATATAAAAAGTTCCTTTTATCTTGTAATTATCTTTAATTAACTCAATAATTATCTTTAATTAACTCAATAATTAATATCAGATTAGGAATATAAAAACTATCATGCATTTCACGGTTATGTCCATTTCTATTTTAACTTTGACCGAAATCCTTAACAAAAACCTTTTTGTGCCTCCTGTAAAATTGGATTTGTGTGGATTGCGTCTTTTTTCCTTTTTACCTACAGTCGATAATTATCATACCAACTTAAGTAAAGACAACTGACATAGCCAGACCTTCAGGTCGCTTTGCGTCCTAATCTAATAGTCGTGGATTTTAATAAAATTATGAAATAAGTCTAATGAAAGCCATTTACTTGGTATAGTGATTTGGACGGATTTTTACTCAGTTTGACGCGAATAAATTGACAGGATTAGGATAATAGTTTTATTTTTCGTACACTTTGCAGTCAACAATTTCTCGTTAAAAGTCTTCTAAGATAATTACCACTTTGTAGGGGTGGGTTCATATGCTTTGATTTGGAGAAAACATGGTATTTTATTTAACTTTGACTTCTATATCGAGACGTACACGTCGCCGCGGTAATTTCTGGAACTAAAACCGTTGCAATACCACCAACATGTAAAAAGCGCGTGACGTAATACTGTCATCGCATACAGCGCTATGACGTAGATGTCAATATATAGAAGGCGCACTATACGTAATATCCCGTTCACACGTGCATGGATTTACTGCTGACAGTACGTATTATCGTGACCATAACAAGAAAATGCAATGCTTATTATTGTGCAAGTCACAAGACTCCATGCATGGATCAAAAAAGTTCAGAAGGTTCTGAATTTTCACGCAATAATTGGTAGCGAACCTGCCGGAAGAAATACGAGCTACACCGCACAGAAGATTTTGACGTTTATCGGTTATCTACGAAAATGTCTGAGCCTGTCAAATAATAGTATCATACTATGACAATATCGCGTCTCTCTTACACTTGAAAATGAGATTGGAGAGACAGTCAGCACTTTTACTTTTGAATAGTTATTATCGTGATAGTTTAAAATACATACTACATATTGATACAAGTAAATCCATGCAGATGTACAGGTGGAACAAACTTATCTGGATAATTGATGGGGAGCCACAGTCGAAAACTACCCAATCAAGACTCGTAACTGCAGCCCTATGTTATAACTTGTGATATGAAGTCACCCGACGACATGACGTAATTGTGACGTAGGCCAATACACGCTCGAGGCAAGCCGCCCAACGCACACGGCTCACCATATATATTATTATGCTGAAACACCTATTTGTGTATGGGGACAATGAATAACGCCAGTATTTGAGTAGCGTTAATTTCTCGAATGCTATTATCACTCCGGTAGTACGTCTCAATGATGTCATATGACGTCATATCGACCGGGCGACTTCAACTCGCAAGTTATAACATAGGGCTGCTGGACAGAATCTGACATTCGAATGATGTTTTCAAAATGGCGTCCTTATGGTAGTTCTGTTTTTGACCGTTCTTCATATAAGTTTGTAGGACTGTACTGTGACATGACCCCGAAACGATGACGTGGTCTTCGCTGTGTTTTAGCGATTCAAGTAAATACCTAATTATCTTGATGCACTATAAGCACAACGTCCTTGATTAAAAATATATTAATATTATGTTTAGGAAATCTATTAAAACTCTATTAATTCGTGGTGATGTTTTAATGTGTTAATCTGACAGACAAGGGTATAAAAATATCATGGGAATCTTGTAAGTAGTGAGAAGTAGGTATTATTAGTTATTACCAAGATTGCCCGCACAAAAAAATCGCAACTTCCGCCATAGCAAGTTAAATTTTTATTTACAATTTATTTAGTAATTAGCCACATTGGTTACAAGGTGCCAGCCTAAGCAAGCATGCGAATACAGTGTTATTGTTTTGTCTTTATTGGGGAAGGCGTTCTCAAACTGTGAACCTAAAAACTGATTGTGTTCAATTCTAACTATTTTAGCAGTGATGGTTTTGGGTTAGTTCGCATTTATGCAACTTAGAAAGCCGTACTCTCTCATTTTTGGTTTCAAATTGTTAACAAATTCCTTAGGTACCTACCTATTTTACATCATTTTTCTTAGCTCGTATTCTTATTTGTCCGGTACAAATCTTGCAATCGATTTTTAACTAACTTCCCGACTAGCTAGATATTTGAAATTTTTAGAATACATCAGAACACGATGCCAATGAATTTTTTTAAATACTTTTAGCCATTTTTAAGTAGAATTGAATTCACTTTCAGTTAATTCTGTTTTGTATGCTAAGTTATTTCGACACCATTATTGGTTGCTAGGGATCTAGGGTCCTCGCAACTAAATTATTAATATATACGTGCGTTACTATAGAAATCAATATGACATGTCAAGTACAAATTTTTTTGATCGTTTAAGCTAGTCAAGTCAAGTTTATATGGTTCAACGGAAAATTTTAAAACGTTGTATATGAAAAGTTCTTTTTATCTTGTAATTATTAGTATTTAAATCGAAAAATATCTACACGAAAAAATCATTAAATTAACACATACTATCCGTTGTTGATACAGTAAAACCTCGAAAGTCCGATACCTACATAAAAACACAAATAAAATCCTGTTTATTCGTGTTCTTGCTTTCGATAATCCTGCAGTCTGCTTTGAAAAAGAATCAAGTTTTGTTTGCACTTTTGAAGTCTGATGTGTTGATTTAGGTAAGTACAGCAGTAGAACCTCGATATAACAGACTGATGCAGGTGAGGGGGTGTTCTGTTATAGCTGAAGGTTCGTTACATAAAAAATACAAACAAATGATACATCCGTTGTGGAGTGACATTCACGTTCAATGTCGACGCACTTGCTTTTGGTAATCCTGCTTTGAAAAAAGAATCAAGTTTATAATCAACTCTCCAAAATTACGAAAATGCGTGTAATAATACTTGAATTTCGTTTTCTGACGCATAGTCAATAAATGTTGGATATTATATCGTCGAAGTGCGATCTAATCACTGATAACTTTGTTTTTGAGCATGTTGTTTCTTCTTCCTCGCTATCTTCACTTCCATCCTCATTGTCCAAGATCATAACTAATTAATTGGCTATTTCACTTTCAGTCATGATACCCAGTAATAAATGCATCCATTCACTTCGGGTAAACAAATGAAACTGCTGTGCACAGTGGCGCACCCAGGATTTAATATTGGGGGGGCCCAAAGAGGAGAAAGTAAATTAGTCCTATAGGCTCTTTTTCTTCTTCACAGCCTAATTTCTCGTTTATCGGTCTTTTGTCTATTACAGGCCTATTGTCTATTGGGCCCCCCCTACCTACCGCTAAGATTAAAGGCAGTGTGAAACACTACATTAACGTTTTTCAAATTGTGTTTTAGTTCAAATTAAAGGTACTTATACAGTGAATTATTGGCGATTTTTAATACATCTACTTATAATGGAGCTGTCGAGTATTGACACATAATAATCAAAAAATATATTGCACAATTATATAAGTAATTGAAAATGTTCATGGTCATGTAGTATAATAGCGCCTTTTTACTTTTTTTTTTACGTTTTTTACTATTAAAGCTAATTTATGATGTGTGCTTATCTCACTTATCTGGTCAACCCGAGATGCCGGGGCCCCCACAGCCCGACCCCCCAGACTAGAGCCCTGTCAGCCCTCCCCAGCCATGACCTACACCACTCCGGAATTCGGGTGGACACCGAGAATTTTTTGACAGTTCCATTAGAGATTGGGTTTCTAAAAAAACCTGACATTAGTGTTTCGAAATTTTTGTGTGAGAAATTAAAATCTAAGAAATTTTTCTAAAAAGGGTGCTGGAGAATTATTACAAATCATTTTTTTGCCGTGTCTTTATTTGTCTAAGCCCAAAGGTATAGTTTATTGGCTTTCAAATTCAATGTTTAAAATCATTCTGATAATTTTCATTTTTGGGGGGTGCCAGGGCCCCTTGCCCCCCCCACCCCTTGGTGCGCCACTGGCTGTGCATCTGTGTGAATTAGCGGCGAACGTTGCAAAAGTCAGTGCTACGTTCTGTCTACGAGCAGGACGGCATGGCATTATGACTCGAATTTGAGTGCGAGAGCTATGATGTGATTATCATGCGCAGAACATTGTTTAAAAGCGGTGACGCTTGGATTTAATAAACATATTCTTTTTTTCTTTCGACCATGACTGATCCTATTAGGATCATATGGGCCTCCACAGAGTACAGGTTTGTATTAACAGATTTTGTTTTTTACGAGAAGATGTCAGCCACTTGCTCAACCTATTAGGTCCATACCCTGACAGACACAAATTAAAAAAAACAATATGTGTACTTGCCAGACCCAGGATTCGAACCTGGGACCCACAGCATTATAGTCCAACGCTTAAGCCGCGCGGCCACCGTGAGTGGGAAGTAAACATATTATATAACATCAACTGGATGTTTTCAACAATTTTCACACTTGACCGGATATTTTGTCCATTATATCCGAAGTCCGTTATATCGAGGTTACACTGTACTTTCTAATGAAGCGACTGCATCTTCTGCTCAACACTTATAATATTAATTGAATTTGTTCCTTCATTCCCCGCCCTTTATAATGTGCCACCCCTATGCAACGAATAACCTGCCTATCACAACGCAACGGCATTGATAGAATTAGCGCCCGATGATGATGGACACGCAAAGTAGGGTGACTATGACAAAATAGTTTTCAAACCAACGTATTGGTCCATCTTTTTGTTAAGATATATTTTTTTAAAAATCGCGGCAATCGTGAGAATCTGTCTCATAGAATCAGAACGAAACGGGCAATTAACCTAAACGAATTCTGTGCAGACGTAGGTATGTGCCCATTGCGCGTCATTTTTAATTATTGTGAAGTAAGATGTTGTTACACTGAAAATGTAACATAAAAAATCCATTAAAATCGCATAAAAGTATATAAAAAAACGTAATGTGACGATCTATTGTGTTCCTATTGTCTATGATTTTTTATTATACGAAGAATGTGCAAAGCAATATAATAAAATATTACTTCATGAAGTAGGCAATGTAAATTTGACTGTGTTATGCTGCGCGCAGACGACAACTACTAGACGTTGCAAGTCACTGTACATTGCGTAAAATGTGACGAACGCAGCGTTACATGTAAATTGTACGTATTACATTTCACCGTAGCACAATTCGCCATGAGCTTTTTTATAGGAAAGAGATGAGCGTATACTATACGGTCATCTCTGATTTTGGCAACATTCATGAATTCAAGAATGAAAACCTAACCTAACCTAACAAATCATCCAGTATATCGGCTATTTTCAAAATTTGTTTGCCCTGGCATCCTGTAAACCGACAAGAACCATGTTTTATTTACACATGAATTTTATGTCAGTAGATACTATACGACCCAAAGAGGTTGGACGGTCGTTAATATGCGACCATATATTTCCGATACAACATTTCACGGTGAAGTGTGATACGGCGAACTGCATACGTACAAGTTTCCGGACACGATCCACGACACCGCCTTTTCCCCGTAGATATTTCTCAGTGTTGAAGTGGCGCGTATGCAGGAGCCTCGCATTTACCCTTATCAAATCCCAAATCCCTGCAATGGACACTTGACCGGCGGCTCTTGTGGTGCAGTGCGTAATGCGCTGGTCTTCCAACCAGGAGCTATGTGTGTTTGTGATTGTTCTAAATTATAGCAGGAACATAGTTAATAATATTTTTTTTTTTAAATTGACACTTTGACCTGTTACTTCTAGTGGTTGTCGTTTGAAGCCAATGGCCATGATTTGTAGATATAACGACATTTTCATGAAATATGTTGTAAACTAATTAATTCCAATTAATCAATCAATTAATCACAATTATTTTAGCTTCACACAGTAAGTAAACTCCACAAATTGGGGGCGGCAGTTGCTCGAAGGGCGGCAAATCGAGGAGAATCATTATTGTCCGGCAACTTCATCTTGGCTACGTGGCAAATCTGTGAACTACGTACAGCTAATCGAACTTCCGGTTTCAAATTAGGAACGCCCCCAAATTTTTCATTACATTTTTGACACTTCGTATTGGACGCATCTATCAATTTACGTAATTTGAAGCTTTTTATATTCAAAAGATGTCTAACACAATACGAAATGATGTTCGAATTATTATCAGTAAACTTTTGATTTATTGCGAAGAAGAAAAAGAGTCGTATTTAAAAGGCGAGCCTATACAATACTTTCAACAAGCCCATTTTACGGGTTCCTGTTATGTCAGGTATGTCAAAATTCAGTGTTGTAATACTAGAAATATTTCCCCAAATACTGGAAATTATGTTTGTATATTATAAAGTTATGTGTATCGTAATCTATTTTATTAATATTTTTAGACGTATAATAATTAAGTATAAATGATCATTAGTTAGTTAATGAATTGTCCTATTTTTTCCTAATTTTAAAACCGATAAGTAGGTACATATTGTTTTAAAATTTATGTAAGGTGGATATAATTTAATTTATAGAAAATTATTTTCACAGTATGTGTTTCTACAACAATTTTACTAAAAATACGATATAAAGACATCATTTGTAAATTATAAAACATGTGATTGGGTCATCAATATAATATTGAATATGTTATATCTTTCACTTCTACTTTTTTACTCATAATTTGTGTTCTAGTTATTTAATTAATAAATACCTGCAGCAATATTATCAGTTAATGTGGGTTCAATGATACATTTCCTTCCAAATTCAATAATTACGCTGTATTAATTAACCTAATATAATAGTAATAATTAAGAGGTGAAATTATTTGAAAAAAAAATTCTATTGATATTTATTGAACAATAATTAGACTTATAAATTAATGTACTTATAAACTTACTGAGAATAGAATTGATATAAACTTAAAACCTAATTTTGCGGGATATGTTTTCTCAAAAAATGACAACAATGTGAAATATTCTATACGCGATAAGAGCGACTTCCTGTTGTTGCCTAAATAATGATGTCGTACAGTAGGTATATATAGAAATAGGCACCTAAACTTAGTAATAACGGGAATATCTTTTCATTAAAAAAATGAGCTCACTGGTTGGAAATAAAATGTATTAATTAACATGAAAGGTTTAACAGGAATGTAATTTTTGTTTCGTGTTTGCGATGTCTAGTTTACTTCCGTTGTTCTTGGACGTCACGTCCTTGATGACCAGCAATGACACGTGCAGATTTGCGAATTATATTTTAATGATTTGGTAGGTACATAATAACCTAATAAATTTATCCAAATATTTTTGCCAGTCACTCGCGAGTTTTGAAAGTTGTCAGATGTATTTTTAAATGTATCTGAAACCGTGACCCGCAATATTATCTACTGAAGAAGAGATGTCATTTAAATTAAATTTAGCGGTATATATTTTGTTACTAATGTATCCATACAACACATTTCTTAGATATTGGAGTCATGAATGATGGTAAAAAATACTGTATAAAAATGGGGCGGCATATTGGCGCTGCTTAGGGGCGGCATTTTGTCTAGGGACGTCACTGTTATGAATGGATGGTGCACTATTATTATGACAGCTACATACAATCTAAGTTACGTAAGCCGCTAACTTTCAATTCACCAACTCGAAAATTGTACAATTAACTTTGTTTCCGAACAATTAAAATGAATGGTTTTCAATTAATTTTACTTTGATTGAGTCATTTACGCTGACAACTGTTTCTGGTTATAAAACTATCTTTGTAATGGTCGACAATGAAGTTCTACCACGTAAACGAAGTGAGAAATATGTTTCAGGCAATGACAGGCAATTTAATATGTCATTGGTTTCAGGCCATTTCATAATTCAGGGAAATGTAATAGGAAGATTCTCTTGATTTTAGAACCTTTATAACTGACTCAATGTCAAAGGCGTTGGTGATTTGAAACGATCAGGTCTCGTCTTACCAGCATGGCCCCCACAAGGGGGGGGGCTGACAGGGCTCTAGCCTAAGGGCCCGGGTTAAGGAGGGGCCCGGCGAGTCGATCGAGTCGATCAGATAAGTGAGATAAACAAACATCACAAAATTGCTTTAATGTTAAAAAAAGACGCCTGCGGCTCTATTTTCCTTAAATAATGTTATATTTTAAAATGATGTGGTTAGGTACACGATAAAATTGTTAATTGTGTATCGATACTCGACATAACTCCATTATTCAAATGGGTGTATTTTTGGTATCCACATTAATTTTTTCGCGTACACCATTTGGAAAACGTTACTGTAGAGCGTGTGCCTTCATCCTTAGCGATATGTAGGGGGGGGGCGCCAAAGATCCTAGCTTGGGGCGCGCTTCAGGATGTGGGGGTCATGCTTGCCAGACCCTACTTATCAGAAAGTAAGGCAGAGACAATTTTCGCGTCTACATCAATGTAGCTTTTGGCGACCGCATCTTAACGTCGCCCAACAGCTACAGAATCGGTTACATGTAAATTGTACGTAAAACATTTCACCGTGGCACAGTTCGCCGTGAGCTTTCTTATCGGAAAGAGATGACCGTATACTATACGGTCTCCAATTTTATTAGACTAAATATGAACATTAATTCAATTTACATTGCCGATTTTGGCAAAATTCATGAATTCAATAATGAAAACCTAACCTAACCTAACAAGTAATCCAGTATATCGGCTATTTTAAAAAAAATGTTTCCTGCTGGCCTACTGTAAACCGTCAAGAACCGTGTTTTATTTAGACATGAATTTTATGTCAGTACAATTACGACCCGAAGAGGTTGGACGACGTTTAATATACATACGGCCATATATTTACGATACAACATTTCACGGTGAACTGTGATATGGCGAACTGCGTACGTACAAGTTTCCGGACACGAAAGAAATCAGTACATCGTAGTTGTAACCTTACAAAACCAAATCCTACAATAGGTACCTACTGCAATTCCGTTGCTTTACCCAGTGACGTCCCTAGATAAAATGCCGCCTCTAGGCAGGGCCAAAAAGCCGCCCCATTTTTTATACAGTATTTTTATCACCCTTTAGTAGATAGACTCCAGTATCTAAGAAATGTGCTGTATTGATACGTCATTACTAACAAAATACACGCAAAATTAAATTTTGATATAAAAAGCGAATAAATATAATTAAGTTAGACATTTACCCAAATTATCAAAGTCTGATGTCGTATTTGGTAAATATTTCTGACACATTTTGTTTGTACCATTTAGCAATACACAGATTTGTTATTTCCACACAATTTTTACAAAGTTATTATTGTAGGTAGGTATTACATGTAAACAAAATATTTTGAGCTATTTCTATAAGTATACCAAATCTCGATTTGCCGCCCATCGAGTAACTGCCGCCCCCAAGCGACGCTCAATCTGCCTACACCAACGGGACGTCACTGGATTTACCTTCGATAGAAGATGACACCAAAAAGAAGAATACTCATGAAACGCCAGTTCAATTAAAATATACATACCTAAATATATGTAACCATTCTGTACTTATATCGTTTGACATTGACGGCTAAAGAATCTTCGGGATTATCTTTATCAATCCCGGGATTCATATGTGCGAGAGGTATGATGTGATTATCATGCGCAGAACATTGTTTAAAAGCGGTGACGCTTGGATTTAAACATACTCTTTTTTTCTTTCGACCATTTCCGATCCTAATAGGATCATATGGGCCTCCACAGAGTAGAGGTTTGTATTAACAGATTTTGTTTTTTACGAGAAATGGATGTCAGCCACTTGCTCAACCTATAAGGTCCATACCCTGACTCACACACAAACTGAAAAACAATATGTGTACTTGCCAGACCCAGGATTCGAACCTGAGACCCACAGCGTGATAGTCCAACGCTTATGCCGCGCGGCCACCGTGGGTGTCGAGGATAATACAATAATTAAAAAGTATTAAATTTTGTATATTAAGTGTTTCTTTGTAGATTTTTTTAAATACTGGTGAAAACTTTTGTTAACCACTAGACGTCCAATAAGGATATAAGGGCCTATTTTTACTTCGTCTTCTTCTTGGTCGTGCACTCATGGCTGAGGATCGTGGCCACATTTCAATTTCGCCATCCTTTGAGCGACCAAGACTTTCCATCCTTCTCGATCTTCCGCTTCTCTCAGGGCAGAATGGATGGTGCCTTCAGTCAGCTCTTTCACTTGGTCGCTCCAGCGCGCAGACGTTCTTCCTCTGCTTCGCCTTCCCTGGAGGCCACCCAAAACTACCAGTCTCTCCAGGTTGTCCGGTCCGCACCTAACAATACGTCCGAAAAACTGCAGAATTCTTCTCAGACATATTGTCGAGAACCGTTCCTTTGTCTTCAGTCTCTGGATGATTGACTGGTTCGTCCTGTGCTCCGTCCAAGAAATACGAAGCATTCGGCATCAACACCACATCTCAAAGGCATCAATTGCCTTCCGTTCTCTTGCCTTCATGGTCCACGACTCGACTCCGTATATAAATATCGAGAACACTAATGTTTGCACAAGCATCATTTTTGTTGCAATCGAAATTCCCCGATCCTTCCATATAGTGAGTGGTAAGGCGTGTCATCGCATTTTTTGCAATCTGTGTGCGCCTTCTTATTTCCGCTTCGCATCCGCCCTTTCCACTGACGGTCGATCCCAGATATACAAACTCGTCGACTGTTTTTTTGTTTTTTTTTACCCATAATAGTATGCGATAATTTCTTAATTTTCTTTGTTAATGAGTTAGCTTTGTTATCGTGTATAAAAACACATATACAGGGAAGTTCGGTACTTACTTATTTATCTGATGAGTCATTCTAAAACATAATTAATCAAAAATTTTACCCGACAATAGAAAAATTACTTTTCCGATAAGTGGAATAAAAAGTCAACCCCTTCCATAAAGCAGTAGATTGGTTGGGGTGGGTACTCTTAAAAATCAGTAAAATTTTCAGGGTTATATTATATAGGTTATTATATATAGACAAGGTTTATGTATTTTACTAATTTAGGATGGTGAAATATGTATAAATAATATTGGGCGCAATGTGCCTTAATAAAACTTATTAATTGAGCAGGCATGGAGACACATAAGCAGTGTTGCCAACTGTAGTTGACAAAAACATGCCAGACGGGGTATGAAAACAAGCTATTTGGCAGGAAAAACCGCTAGATTTTGTGAAAATAATATTGCAAGTAAATTTACTTATTCTGCCAAGAACGAAGTCAATACATTTGTTTTCGCGTATCGACAAAAGTCGAAAAAATGTCCAAAAAATATATTTCAAAATTGACAACAAATACCCATATTGTGTCAAC
Organism: Rhyacophila brunnea; assembly: GCF_057557595.1. Classification (NCBI taxonomy): domain Eukaryota; kingdom Metazoa; phylum Arthropoda; class Insecta; order Trichoptera; family Rhyacophilidae; genus Rhyacophila; species Rhyacophila brunnea. Next base: position 5,979,884 of record NW_028232904.1, on the reverse strand, counting down.
GGTGTTCAAGTTTCGTTTCATTTTTGAAGACGTGAGCTTTTTTCTTGTAGGACAGATATAGAGAATTAAAGAACAAACATTTTAGATGAATATTAAATTTATTGTTAAATTATTATTTTATATACGCGGAGATTCGGAATAATATACAAAGACATTAAATAATGCATGAAATTGTTACATCGTATTTTATTTCTCACTAAGATAGGTACCGACCTACCTGCATTAAGTATCTGATAGTCAGAAATTTGATGTGCAAGAAAATAGATAAACTAAATATCTAGCTTATTTTTAGCACTTTTAAAGCTGTTAAAGGCATCAAAAAAACGCCATAAGCTAGATGCATTTTTTGCAAGCGAAACGCTAAGTTAGCAACGCTGGTAGCTGGACACATATGCTTTAACGTGAATATTTCATTAGATACCTACAATATCAAGAATCAAAATGAAGTCACTAATACCTCAACCTCAACTCTGGATATCTAGAATCTATGTAGATGTACCTAGTAGTCTAGTACATTCGTATGTGAATCATTTTTTTCTCACTATGTACCTATAACAGCATAATTAATTAATATTCAATTCCATCGTGTTTTTTTTTTTGAGCATTGTTACAAATTTCTGAGTAGTTTCATGTTTCAAGTTGCCTGTATTTTTGTATACGTGTAGCTATAGGTAAACGCTATACAGTGGCACCATAGATGATTCGAGGCTGTATTGTGTATTGGGATTGTTTGCTGCAATGCCTGTTTCAATGCTGGCAAATAATACTATTACAATTACAAGCGGCTTTTACTGTCCCCATGGTGTCACTGTATACTGATTTAACTATACTATCTACTTAATCCTTTTTATCAGGTTGTTTTAAAATCAGGAAACGCCCTTCCTGGCAAGATCTAATTCAGTTTGCTTAAAGCCATTTTATAGGAGTATTATATGTATTGTAGCTTCATAAAGAGTGCCATTGTGTCATTGGTTCAGCACTAGGACAACTGGACGCCACGATAAGTGGGCGCCGCACTATCGAATGAAATAACATTCATTAATGTAATAAATAGACGTTCGTTACGACTTGATACAGAAAGTACCTAGACGAAGTTTAATAAGTTTCTACGAGTATCTACTACTTAGTAGTTTTAATTGATTTTGCTCTTAACATAATGTTGTTTTTTTATTGCGGATTGAGAATTATTATTATGCCTGACACTTCATATGAAAATAAAAGAACTCTCTTCTCATTGGAACTGAACTGAACGGAACTGAAACATAATGCACAATTAAATCATTATTTACGTGTACTACCTACATATTTAAAATCTCACCAAGTATTAAATATATATTTTATAATTCACGAACGTCTATTTACTTATTTCATTCGATTGCGTAGCGCCCAGTTGTCCCGCTGCCGAATCGTCCTAGACCCGTTGGTTTGTACCTCCTTTGTACCAGAAGGAGTGAGTAGCCAAAATGAATGTTTGATGAAACGTGGGATGAAGTTGGAAAGCGAGCCAGGCTGAAAACCCGGAGAGACGAGGAAATAGACCCCGATCAAACCGAGGGCCGCCGAACTGACTGCCAGATCCAAGATAGGGTTGTCAAGCAATGAGTGCGCCTCGAAAAGCGTCGATTAATAAACCAGCAAATTTAGAGCAGCAAGCAAAAATGACTCTAGGAAACTGTTCCGAATTACCGCCGAACTCTGCGACCATCGACTACCCGAGCCATTCGCGGCCTCAGTAGAGCGATACCTAGAGCATGGCCCCCACAAGGAGGGGGGGGGGGCTGACATGGCTCTAGCTTGGGGGCCCGGCGTAGCGGGTCGACCACATGATTGAAATAAACACACATCTTAAATATGCCCTAAAATGGTTATTACCATTTTAAAATATATGGTTGTGCGATGCAATTTTTAGTTATTGTGTGTTGATACTCGACAACTTCATAATTCGATGTGTTAAAAATCGCTAAAAATACACTGAATTTTTATTGACACGAACACCATTTAGAAAACGCCACTGTAGAGTCTCAAACTGCCTTTAACCTTAGTGATAGGTAGGGGGGGCGTCAAAGATCCTGGCCTTGGGGCCCGCTTCAGGATGTGGGGGCCATGACCAAGAGTATGATGCAGAATGCGTCAGGAAGATTTGAAAGAATCATTTCTGCAGAGTGGTGAACCGTCCACCTCCATTGGATCCTTTTGATATACTTTTGGATATCCGATTTTCGACGCACGCCGAATTAAAATCGGCTGTGAAAAGGCTTAAGAGCATACAGCAGTGAAACGGCAAATAATTTTCAACAATAGGTGGGACGAAAATTCGCACTCGTTGCCAATCGGAGAGCGATAGTCGAGCTGTGAGTACGTCAATTTGTTATGTGATGGCGTCGGAGGAATATATTCTTAAATCGTGTAAAGATGACTAAAAAACGTTACGCATTTAATCGAAAAAGAAAATATATCAATGAATGTATTATTATTAATACTAATATAACAATAAACATAACATTAAATTGACGCATGTTTTGACATTATATTTTTATGAAAAATTATGTTTTGTTCGTCACGCGTCGTTTGTACAATCTGCGCGTCGCGTATTCACGATCTTTTTAGACAATGCACCAGCTGAAGTATAGCCTTAAGAACGTAAAGGCACCGTGGGGCGACGGTGTACATTTTGTATCTTTTTGTCAATTAAAAGAAGCAGGTATTCTTAATTATGCTAGTTTTATTGGAGACGCCACTAATTATATCAGTTTTTCTTATCAGTGCGATATTGCCGAATTGTACGGACGCTAGTTATGCCACTGTTGAGATGGCCGGGGCTGAACCCAGATTCCAAAGAGGTTTAACTCTGTATAGTGACGAAGCACTTATCACATGAACATGAAGTTTAATCACATGGTAGGTGATTCAACTCTTGACACGGGTTTTGAAGTTTACACATCTTATTAGCACTTATTGAAATTTATTTTAGGCTGGTAACATAGATATCTATTGAATGAATCGGTTATTCAAATGTTTATAATTACCGTGGCAACTGCTCATCTGAAGGGTCATATATAAATTTTACGTGTTACATTTCACCGTAGCACAACTCGCCATGAGCTTTCTTATCGGAAAGAGATGACCGTATGGCGTATACTATGAAATACGCGTTGTTCGTGGACCATTGCAGATAATAATGTTCCTTCAAGAATGAAAACCTAACCTAACCTAACCTAACAATAATTCAGTATATCGTATATTTTCAAAATTTGTTTGCAGCTGGCTTCTTGTAAACCGACAAGAACCGTGTTTTATTATACATGAATTATTTATCTTAGTACTATACGACCCAAAGAGGTTGGGCGGTCTTTAATAATCGACCATATATTTCCGATACAATATTGTGTATCTGAAGAATATATAAAGTCAGAACAAGGAAATTCGTTATTTCGGGTGATAATACGAAACAATTATTTTAATTATTAGAAACATACCACATAAGCGTGAAGTTTGATAGTTTTGACAGTAAATAACTAAATGAAGTCGGGATTAGAAACCAAATTCACCATGTGTAATGCTTCGTATCCGGAAATTTGTACGTAAACAGTTCAACGTAGAACACTTATTCGTGTGCCGCAGTACGTGAAACATGAGTTCGTGCAACATTTAATCAAATCACGAGTTCTTCGTTGAACATTTCACCGTAGAATAAGTATTCTACAACATGTGGCTACAACAAGATTATAGAATTCTGAATAAAACATTTGAAACCATAATATTCTAATAATAAAGATAATCTCCTAATATAATATTTTACCAATTACCACCAATAAATAGCTGTTGATAATTTATACCATTAAAGTGTAATATTACTTACCAATATACTAATACTAGCTAATACTAATATATTACACAGGGAATTATAAATATAATATTATTTATTAATCATATTTAAAACATATATCTATTTCGGTAACTGACAATACTAATGTCTAAATAAAACACTTAAAACAAAACCATCGTAATACAAGGAACACACATTAGAAAATAGGTAGGTAAGTAGATTATGAATACAATCACATCGTATAGGTATATTATTTATGTACTTTCAACATTAAATTATTTAAAACCAATAAAGACATCTCATGAAATTCGTATTGAATCTAATTGGAACAGCAAACTAGCGCCACATGTTGTAGAATACGTATTCCACGGTGAAATGTTCAACGAAGAACTCGTCATTTGATAAAATGTTATACGAATTTATTATTATGTATAGTGGAACAATAATTTTACATTAAGGGGGGACATGCTCGTCGAAGGTCAAAATTGAGTTTTTATTGTATTTTCAAACCATGATCCTGGACACTCCTTAAACGTTGTAGATAATCTATTTATATAATTTTGAAGCCTTATTATCCTTTATAGTTATTTTACACATTTCATGACTGCATGAAGTATTTTTGTTACATAAAATAGTATTCTTTTAAACCTCTCGCTCTAATGTTTTAGAATATAGTCATATTTCGGTACAGAACTGTGCAGTGGTGTTAAGATTTTTTACATTTATTAATTTTTAAACGCATTTATAAAACCATTAGTATAATTTATTACGAGATAATTTTTGTAAAATATTCACGATAAAAAATTATTTTGATAATCTCTGTGATCCCAAATTTGACAAGAATTAGGCATTTTATTATTCAAAAAATCGACAAGATTAACACATTTGAAGATGAATCTAAAGATACTTATTATAAGCTATGTCTTTGACCATTCAAGTGTGATAAAAATCTTATGAATAATGATTGCTTTATAATAATTATTGACCTAAGAATAAGGTAGTGTTTTTTTGAAATACGCCATTTCTTTTGTCATTCCCTAGTGGTTAAGCTACAACATACGGCCATAGCCATAAAATGACAAACTATAATTAAAGTAGGGAGTAAAATTATGTTAACGCGCGTGTTTGAACATGTACCTAACCGAATTTTTTTTTATTTTTTTTTAAACGGTATATGTTCATACACGCGCGTCAATATCATTTTACTCCCTACTTCAATTATAGTTTGTCAATTTATGGCTACGGCCGTATGTTGTAGCTTAACCACTGGGGAATGACAAAAGAAATGGCGTATTTCAAAAAAACACTACCTTATTCTTAGGTCAATAATTATTATAAAGCAATCATTATTCATAAGATGTTTATCACACTTGAATGGTCAAAGACATAGCTTATAATAAATATCTTTAGAATCATCTTGAAATGTGTTAATCTTGCCGATTTTTTGAATAATAAAATGCCTAATTCTTGTCAAATTTGGGATCACAGAGATTATCAATATAATTTTTTATCGTGAATACTTTACAAAAATTATCTCGTAATAAATTGTGCTAATGGTTTTATAAATGCGTTTAAAAATTAATAAATGTAAAAAATCTTAACACCACTGCACAGTTATGTACCGAAATATGACTATATTCTAAAACATTAGAGCGAGAGGTTTAAAAGAATACTATTTTATGTAACAAAAATACTTTATGCAGTCATCAAATGTTTAAAATAACTATAAAGGATAATAAGGCTTCAAAATTATATAAATAGATTATCTACAACGTTTAAGGAGTGTCCAGGATAATGGTTTTAAAATACAATAAAAACTCAATTTTGACCTTCGACGAGCATGTCCCCCCTTAATGTAAAATTATTGTTCCACTATACATAATAATAAATGATCTTCTTAGGATCGGACATGGAAAGCATGGTAGACGCATTCTCATGCGGCTCTCGTGGTGCAAGGTCTACGTAAGGCGCTGGCATTTCGTCCGGGAGCTCCGGGTTCGATCCCAGAGAGTTCACAATATATTCACATGATTTTTCTCAAAGTCTTGGTATTTGTGATTATTTCAGTTCTATGTTCTATTACTAAATACAATACTGTCATTGGGACTCTTGGCCTGTAGTAGTGTTAAAAGAATACCTATATATGTACGAATAACTATGTAAATTTGATAAAATTGCATTTAATCTGTTTTTGTTGAATTCCAGCTGGATAACAAGTCGGTTTTAGTTTAGTTGGATAGTAGGTGTTGCAAATAAGTGAATTGGTCATTCATAATAATACAATACGTAGTGAATGAGGACAGTGGCGCACCCAGGGGGGAGGGGGCAGGGGGCCCTGGCACCCCCCAAAATAAAAATGATCAGAATGTAATTCACCAGCACCTTTATAGAAAAAACTCTTAGATTTTAATTTCTAACACAAAAATTTCGAAATACTAATGTCCAATATACAATCCCTAATGGAACTTTCAAAAAATTCTCCGTGTCCACCCGAATTCCGGAGTGGTGTAGGTCATAGCTTGGGAGGGCTGACGGAGCTCTAGCCTGGGGGCCCGGGTTATGGGGGCCCCGACGTGTCGGGTTGACCAGATAAGTGAGATAAACACACACCATAAATTAGCTTTAATAGTAAAAAAAAGTCGCCTGCGGCGCTATTACACTTCATGGCCATGAACATTTTCAATTACTTATATAATTGTGCTATATATTTTTTGATTATTATGTGTCGATACTCGACAGCTCCATTATTAAAGTAGATGTATTAAAAATCGCCAATAATTCACTGTATAAGTACCCTTAATTTGAACTAAAACACAATTTGGAAAACGTTAATTTAGTGTTTCACACTGCCTGTAATCTTAGCGGTAGGTAGGGGGGCCGCCAAATATCCTGGCTTGAGAGCCCGTTTCAGGATGTGGGGACCATGGTGTAGGTACACCGAGTGCAATAGACAAAAGACCGATAAACGAGAGATTAGGCTGTGAAGAAGAAAAAGAGCCTATGGGACTAATTTACATTCTCCTCCTTGCCCCCCCCCCAATATTAAATCCTGGGTGCGCCACTGAACGAGGAAAAAAATCTTATTTTTTTGTAATTTTGCGAATCCATTTTTTGTGAGTGTAAACGATTAGTTCATATTGTTATATTTATTGAGATAATTGCTGGAGAGCACTTTAACCAGGGAACACATAATTAATGGGAACTGAAATACCGAACGGGTGTGGAGTAACTGGCAACCGATCTTGAGTGTGGAAGAATATGGGATAACACGTGTCAATAATACGTCATTTAAAACTTGTCCTTCGTTCTGATAACTGCTCTCGGTTTATGCACTGACGCTCATTCAATATTCGTGTATTTGAAGGTTGCAACACACACTATTGCACCTCTATATTGTGTAGTTAATTTTCGTAGGACAATCACACATTCAAAACCCTGCGTCAAAATGTAGTATATTGAGGAATAGCTTATCAGAATTCTATTTATTAATCTGTGCTGTGACCTTAACCCATAAGGGACATATGAATACAATATATATATGTAAAAGTTATCGCCTCTCGTTATTATATATTATAAATTTCTGAACATACTGCCATGTTATTATGAATTAATTATGTAAGCCGGCTCTCACATCAAAACTCGTCTCGCCTACAACGAGTCGAATACGTCGATGAGACGTCATCGTTATTTACAAAACACACGTTGCCAAATGGAGCTCCGCAGATTGGTCGAGTGCGACTGTTTTGTTTGAAGAAAACATCTGCTGTTGCAATCGACAAGTTGAATGCTTCTCGGGCTCCGAGTCGAAGACGCCAGGTCGCATACAAACACCTACGAATTGGTCATTCCTATACCGGCTCGCCGATCACCACGTTCAAATATCTATAAATTTCGAAAGCTACACGCGACTGTCGCTAGGTAGATGTGCGCGGTCTTCACAAGCAATACTGGATCGCCGTTCTCGGAAGGTTTAATTTATGGATGTGCGGCACACGAGGCGAGTTTAGATGTGATAGCGTTTGTCAATCATTGCGTCGCTCGTCGCAAGCACCGTCGTCGTTTCGCGCCAGCATGCAATCGCCCTAAGTATTTTTACAATCAATCGCATTAACACAATATGTAAAATGTAGTGTGTACTTACGTTTTTTCACTCCTGGCTCCATGTACTTTCTTATGGTAACGGTAATTGCTTGTTCTATGTTTCTGACGTAGATATTTTTTTCATTCGTCATCGGCTTGAAGTCGTCTTGTCTGGGTTCAAAAGCGTCGCAAACTCCTAGCTGCAAAAGACTTGTTAATAAATCAGTGTGAAAAAAACTTGTACACAATATATAAGTGTCATCTAATAATAATCACTATTAGATGCTATCTCTGTTTGTCTTTGCGAAGTATAAGTATTCTGCCGTCTGATACAATAATATTAATATTGAGAAATTGATTCGGAAAAGTTCACACAAAACTTTCAAACTGCCATTTCTGGATCTGTTGTAATATGACGTCAAAACAATGACACGTTTTTGATAGAGTAATAAACAAACACAAAAACGAATGTGTGTTACTTAGTTTAGGAAAAGAATTTCTTATAAAGAATACACATGGTGTAGTAATATTTATTGGTAACTAACTGCCGTTGCCGGATTAATTTTTGGAGGGCAGTGGCGGTTCTAGGTACGTGAAGACCTCCTTGTGATAAACCTCCATCGGGCGTTTATCGGAATAATTATAAACACATTGATATACCTAGGCGTAGTAGAGACAGAATACCAAAAATGGGTTATTTTTCCAGAAAAGGTTATAGATAATTAATTATCTGACAAAAACCTCCAAAGAATCGCCCTTATTCCAGTGTGTTTTATATACCTATTATTCTTTTTAATCCTTCGGTGATTGAAGTTATCACGAAGAGACGATTTACGTGGCTGGGACATGTATTCCGGATGCCGCCAAAGAGTGCGGCACTTCGTACCCTTGTGGCACAGCCTCAAGGGTTCCGTCGCCGTGGCCGGCCCTCCCTCATCCTGCAGCGATGCTACAAAAGCGACCTACGTGCTGCAGGTCTGACATGGCAGGAGGCGCAGGAGTAGGCGATGGACCGAGGGAAGTGGCGCCAACTTGCGCTTGCCCTATGCCCCAATGTTGGGACGTGACAGAGTGAAAGAAGAAGAAGAATTCTTTTTAACAATACAGTAGGTTATGAGGCCCAATTACAATAGTGTAGTAGTTGAACTGAAATGATCGCATAAATACCCAGGCTTTGAAATTATCACTTAATATATAGGTATATTGTGATTTCATCGGGAATTGAACCCGAAGTCCCCGAATGAGAAGCCCGCAATGTAAATTTAAGTACACACTATACTGTATAAATACAATATTATATATCTGACATTGGGCTATACCTATACACATTGGGGAGCAGTGTTGCCATCTTTAATGCTGATTATAGTACATGCTGCATAATGCTGATTATAGTACAAAGGCCTAAAAATTATAGTATTTCTGATAAAAATATAGTACAGGAACATTTTTCGTCTTGAATCCCTTAAAATTATAGTATTGTGGCATATTTGGCGTAAAATTATAGTATTTTACATTTTTCGTCGAATCAAAATTATAGTACTGTACTATAATTATAGTACGGTTGGCAACACTGTTGGGGAGTAATAATACAATAATGACGTTATAAAATTAAGCACGGTTTGCAAGTGGCCCTTATTCATTATTTATTATTAGTTCATTTTTCCATCGCATTTATCAGTTTAATTGATTATTACGTAAAAATGAATCATGTATGAACGGATTCTGGTATCATTTTATTTGATATTTATTTCTATAGTAAGGTAAATGATTATTTTAAATATAACAAAAGCAATGGTTAGGTAAGGGGCGCACTTATCTATATTTAAAAAAAAACACATGAAAATTTTCAAGAACAAATCATCGAATTGAAAAAAAAGTAAGTAAATAACAAGTATTATAATTTATGTCTCTACGTATCAAAGAGTAAGAGACGTCCTTGGAGGTAGGCAGGTCATGCGTTGCATAGGGGCAGTACAATATAAAGGGCAGCGAATAATAAAAATATCACAACTTTTGAGAGCAGTGATGGTTTTCCAGAAGTAGTAATTATTGTAATGTCAGGTAAAAAAATGACAAAGGTACCTCCAAACCTCAGCGTCACAGACATCTACGTACCTAACACCGTCAGTGTTTGTTTTATATGTATAGTGTAGTAGGTTTTGTGAAATGATCTAGTTCTCAGCGGGTGGTGTGTATGTCAATTTTAATTATGTATGGTTTATTTGTCTGTTTAACATAGCCGAAAGTAAATAATAAAATGGGTAAGTAGACACGTCCTAATAAATTTGAAAACAATTTGAAACCAAAAGTGAAAATGCGCGGCTTTCTAAGTCTGCATATGGGCGACACTTTGCCTGAGGACGTCACTGAACAGCGTCTAAACATTAATATTAACGAAATTGTGGTAGGTACCGTGTATTATGTTATTTTGCAAAATAAAATAACAATATAACATGTGGGTATTGGAGGCAACAAAATTTAGTTTAGTTCATATACCTACTTAACTGACACCTTTTTTTAAATATGTGTAAGGAACTACAAAACGACTAAGTAGGTAGGGGAACCTGTTGTACCTCGGACCTATTTTCTGTTTTTGATTTTTCATAAATTACTGGTTATAGGTAAAATTGCCAACTTTAGTTGGTTTGATTTTAGCATCTGTTGCGCATGCTTTGATACATGTATCAAATTAAATATCTTGATATTTATGGTGATTTTAGGCCATATAAAAAAATGTGGATTTAGGTCCAAGGTACAACAGGGGTGTTGTACCTCGAACATATGAAGGTTGTACCTTGGACATACATTTAAAAATCATAATAAGGGGACATTTAGGTACCTATGCTAAATAAAAACACAGATTTATTAAATTCGTATTCGCTTGTTTATTACGACAAAAGAAAATAAGCTTTTTACAAAGATATTTTATGGAACAGAAGAACATTTTTTCATAACAGTTATACTTAATTATAAACCATAATTAACTTAATTAGAATTAGGTAGATATTATATCACATAAAATGAATCGTATTTAATAATAAAACCTCAATTATCTCTTCCTTATCACCCTAATACTTGACCATTTCCTTAACTTGATAAATGTAGATTTAAAATTTAGTAAATTAAGTAAATTTAGATTGGCATTTTTCAGGTAGTAGAATTTTCTGGATTACGTCACCTCAAGGATAATTCTTCGAGTCGATGTTCTCCGACCATTTCCAACCCTTTAGCGATTTTTGCATTGAGCTAATCTTGGCTCCATCCTTGCATATTTCTAGGATCTTTCCTAAAAAATAATTATTCTCTTTCATAAAGAAAAATTAAAAAATTCCCCACTTGATATTCTAAATTCAGTGTAGATTAAAATTCATCTGGAAATTCTTGAGGTCCTTCTGAATCGCTGGAGTCTTGAAGTGCAAAATTATCAGCCGATGACTCTGCTGATGAAGATTCGAAACTAACTAATAGCTTTTTCTTAACAGCAGAAACTTTTTTAAGAACATAATTAGTTTTTTTCGATGGAATAATATTTTAAGTCTTCGCCAGCTTGGTTTTCTTCTTATCCTCGATTCTTAATTTCTCCGGTGTATCAGTCAGACTACGAGATCGACCCTTTTCTCGCCCCTGGCGATTATTTTTCCGCGGGGCAGCTTTGGGGTGAGGTCTTATCATAGAAGGCATACTGCAAAGATGCAGCTTCTGTAATGTATTGCAGCAACATATTTTGTTCTTCTTCTTCACTGAAAATTTTCTTTAAAGCAAGATTTTCATAAAGGGTGCAGGCTTTTCAGTATTTTCAAAATGATGAATATACTTTCTTATTGTGCTTCTGAGTAACCCGTTTAGTTTCGGAGCTCTGTTCAGCGTATATTTATGTTATTTTATTAAACGGATCGCACTGTGTATTTTTTCGTTATCCGGGCGAACCCTCTTGATTCCTGTCTTGATACGTACGAGGCATATTAAGTAAACACCTGGAACAAGTTTAAACAATAGTTTGAATTAAATTGAATGTTTAAATGAATGAACAATACTAATCATAGTCATACACAATATGGGTTGCAAACGCGTTGTACCTTGGACATGTTCGAGGTACAACGTATTTTTTATGTCCAAGGTACAACACCACGCCAAAATGACAAAAACAATTAATAGTTTTTTTTAGGTAAGGAATACAAAATCTATAATAACCCAATGTTATGGACATATGAAATTTAATGCAATTACACTATTACTTATTCACACAAGAAACATCTTCTTCTTTCTTCTTTCACCCTGCCACGTCCCAACATTGGGGCATAGGGCAAGCACAAGTTGGCGCCACTTCCCTCGGTCCATCGCTAACTCCTGTGCCTCCCGCCATGTCAGACCTGCAGCACGTAGGTCACTTTTGTAGCATCGCTGCAGGGTGAGGGAGGGCCGGCCACGGCGACGGAACCCTTGAGGCTGTGCCACAAGGGTACGAAGTGCTGCACTTTTTGGCGGCATCCGGAATACATGTCCCAGCCACGTGAATCGTCTCTTCGTGATAACTTCAATCACCGAAGGCTGTTGTGTCTGCTCACGAACTCGGATATTTGTAACGCGGTCGTACCAATGTACCCCTAAGATTCTGCGGAGACATCGATTCTCAAAGCTCAAAAGCCGAGACTCTTGAAGCTTAGTAAGATGCCATGTCTCACAGCCATACAGGAGCACAGGTAGCACGCACGCGTTAAACAAACGACATTTGGTCCTCACAGAATACAGCCTTGACCTCCATGCGACTCCAAGTTGGTTGAACGCAGAGCCCGCCACACCCATGCGGATTCCAAGCTCACTAGAAATACCACCATCATCGGCAACCGTGGCACCCAAGTACTTGAATCTGGACACCAGCTCGACGGGCAGACCAGAAACCCGCAGAGGAGTGTCGGCGTCGATGCAAGCAGCACTGCACATGGATTTGGTCTTAGCGGCATTCAGATGAAGACCCACACGCATCGAGTTCGCGGCTAGCCTGTTCACGGTCACCTCCAACCTCTCGATCGTCGAGTCAAACACGACTGCGTCGTCTGCATACTCCAAGTCGCACAGTCTTTCTTCGCATAGATCGCTTGTGTCATCATGATGTAGGCGTATCCCACTGTCGGGGCAAACCGTCTTACGCATTATGAAATCCATCATGATGATAAAAAGAAAGGGCGCAAGTACACATCCTTGCTTGACTCCTGACGTGATTTCAAAGAGGTCAGAGGATGTTCCGGCTGCTCTCACGCGACACTCTGTATTGGTGTAGAGAGCACTTATCACGGCGACCAGTTTCCGTGGGACACCATATCCTAGCAGAATTTGCCACAGAGATTCACGATGAGGACTGTCAAATGCCTTTTCATAGTCCACGAAGCAGCAGGCGACAGGTATATTCATCTCTTGGTACTGTTGCAGAAGGCTTCGGAGAGTTGAAATATGCTCTGAGCAGGACTTCCCCGGGACAAATCCACTCTGCTGCGCACGCAAAACGTCCAGCATGGGACTTCTAATCCTGTACAGGAGAATCTGCGCCAACACCTTCCCGGGAACGCTGAGGAGAGTGATTCCTCTGTAATTATTACAGTCTTGTGGGTTACCCTTTTTGTGCAGAGTAACAACGGTACCATCCCTCCAGGCTTTAGGGCACTGCTCCCTTTCCCACACCTCGTGCAGAAGGTCACAATTACAAAAAAAAAAAATGAAAAAAACTTACTTTTACGAACGAAAATTTTCCAACTCACTTCACATAAACACGCGTGCCGCTTGCCATCTAAAACTAGCGTTAATTATCCACTAAGATGAAGGTAATCAAACTACTATTGTAAATTTTAAGATAAAATGGCGCCAACATACAAAAACATGCATGTGTTCGAGGTACAACCCTGTCCAAGGTACAACAGCTTCCCCTACCTACGCCAAAATATGTTTTACGTTTGGCTCATTCCAGTAGGTATATAATAGGTTTTGTTAATTTTTCTTAGGATGATTAATGATTTATCTTTGTAAAACTCGACGGTCACTAAATTTTAAATATTTTGATGTAATGTGAAATAAAATCGAAAAGATTTTTGACAGCCCTCTACAATGCACATTTATTTTTGACATATTATGGCAGCGCTGGTTGTCAGCATATTTTAAAGATTTTAGTACATTCTGATGAAGCGACTTCTTTATAGAAAACCGCCTCTGAAGGAGGAGCATCCATTTTAGACTAGGATGTTGTAAACATGTAAACCATGTTCAATCTAGACATTGCCATAATATAAAAATGTTTTCCAGAATATCTATAATGAATCTAGTGGCGTCCTATGGGGGATAATAAAAGGCGGAGATTGAAACAATGAATACAAATATTACAACGTTTGAGAGCAGTGGTGGTTTTTCAAAAAGCAGACGATGCGGTCACTCCATTAGAAAGATTTTTTGTTTTAAAAAAATAGTCGAAGCACAAAAAATCCTGATAACATTAACTATTATTGTACCTATTGGAATATCCATTATAATAGGATCTTATTATAGCGGTTTTTCGTACTGGAAAAATTGTCACAATGGTGCATCCAAACCTGTCCACAGACCTACACGTATCTAAAATCACCGTTTGAGAATAGATTTCGTGTGCTCCAATTTTCAATAGATAGTGTGTATGTCAATTTACGATTTTTGGTGTTTTGTCTGTTTAATATTGCGAAAAAAAATGAAAAAATACGAGGGCAGTTCCATAAGTTCGCGAAATGGTGATGAAAGTATTGGAGTTAATTTTTTTTGAACATACATAATTTGGAAAACACATCTGAGACAATATATTATAGCCAATAGAAAAAAACTTTTTGAAAAAAGTAAGACACCCCAAAATAATCGAACCTACATCTCTCGGGTATCACGCCCACACACATATACCCAGCGCTCGAAATGGAAAAGATTACGAACCGGAGCGCTCGAAAATTAACATGGTTATCAAATGTTATGTGTATTTTATAAACATAAGTGTGCTAGAATTTTTTGTTATATGCCATATCTAGCTCAGACGGTCAAATTATTTTGTCTACGAGACGGAGCGATAACTTTACAGATTTCACGAACCGGAACGGCGCTCCGGTGCGTTCCGGTCCATTTCGAGCCCTGCATATACCACTATGCTAAAGAAGTCATACTTAATTACGACAAATTTTAATAATAAATAGCTTTTTAATATTCACTGACGCGCTTTCCAAATTCAGCTACTAGAATTAGAATGTTACATTAGAATTAGTTACAAAAATTAGAATGTTGCATTCTTAAATCTTGTGAATTATTCGTTGAATAAAAAAATAGTTATTTTTTTATTCTTAAGTAATCCTTTTTAGGTATACTTGTGCAATTTTAAATTGAGTGTTCCATTCAATCGCTTTCAATATTCAAAAGAACAAATGAAAGTCTATGATACTCGTAATTTTAAAACATGTCAAATATTGAGCTCCGTGAAGTAATTAAATTCCTCACAAAACAGTGAAAAAGCGTGGAAACGATCCAAAATGAAATGAAATTAGTTTATGGCACTCTTGCTTGTGGTAAAACCATGATATACAGATGGTTACGTTTATTTATACAAGGTAGAGAGTCATTAGAAGATGATGACCGTTATGGAAGGCCAAATGACAAGCCACTACGCATGAAATGGTATTAACTATCGAAGATGCCTTTATGACAGGGTTACATGAAAGTTGTACGTATGCAGTTCATCGTGGGACACTTATTCGTGCGCCGCAGTACGTGAAACATGAGTTCGTATAACATTTTATCAAATTACGAGATCTTCGTTGAACATTTCACCGTGGAATACATTTGTACGTATCTTACAAAATGCGGCGATAGTTTGCAAATAATACTGTTCCAATTAGATTAACCCTAACCTAACCTAACCTAGTAAAGACATCCCCACATGTTGTAGTATACGTACAAATATACTCCACGGTGAAATGTCCAACGAAGAACTCGTCATTTGATTAAATGTTACACGAATTCATGTTTCACGTACTGCGGCGCACGAAAAAGTGTCCTGCGGTGAACTATTTACGTACAAATTTCCGGATACGTTATGAAAAATGGTCGGCAAAAACTAATTGAAATCGCAGAAAGTTTCAATATACCCAAAACAACAATTTCCAGAATTATACACCAAAATCTTGAGATGTCAATGGTAAGCGCAAGATGGGTGCCACGAATACTTATGCCGCATCAAAAAAGTTACCCTGTGGAATGTTCTAAGCAGTTTTTAAAGCTGTCTGGCGTCAATCAAGAGAAACTTATCAACAAAATTGTAACGGGAGATGAAACGTGGGTTCATCATTATGACCCTACAGGAGTCCACGAAGTGGTTTAAAAGGGTGGTTCAGCCCCCAAGAAGTTTAAGGATCGTACCATCGGCTGGGAAGGTGATGGTAACAGTGTTTTGAGATTAACAAGGAATCATATTAATAGATTATAAACCAAAGGGTATCAACATCACCAGTGACGTGGGGGTAGGCAGATTGAGCGTCGCTTGGGGACGGCAGTTACTTGAAGGGCGGCAAACCGAGGATAATCACTTGGTATAATATATACTTATATATAAATAACTACCTAAACTGAATATTTCATAACAAAAATATCTTTCCTTTCAAAAATTCAGCTCACTGGTTGGAAACAAAATGTATTAATTATTAGCATAAAATGTTTAACAGGACTTTTTGTCAGGTTCGCGATGTCTAGTTTACTTCCGTTGCCATTTGACGTCGGGAAACGACACGAGCACGGATATTAAAAAGATATTGTAAAACAAATGGGCTGGCATTATGGCGCTGCCCAGGGGCGGAATTTTGTCTAGGGACGTCACTGAACATCACAGGACAGTACAACGCTAATATTTTAAGTCACTTAAAAGAATCTATTATAAGTAAAAAGGAGAGGAAAATTAACAAAAGGCGTGTTCTAACTTCATGACCACGCACCTGTTCTGAATTGCCTCACCCACCTTACATTCCTCATCTGGAACCTAGTGATTATTACCCGTTTCCAAATTTGAAGAATGACTTACGTGGAAAACATTTCGATGATGATGAGCATGGGTAGCTGTAGTAAACGGGCATTTTAAAAGGCAAATCGGAAAATTATTTTTATGAAAGTTTAGAGTAATTAATGGATAGATCCAAGAAGTGTATTCATGTCCGAAGAGATTGTTTCGAAAAATAAAAATACAAAACATTCTTTTCTTTCCGTCGTAGGTACGTAGGTACCTTACAAACTTGCAAGTGATAATTTGGAATTAAAAATACATCGGGACAGCATTCTGAGTACGTATGCTTAATGGTGGCATTTTGCCTAGGAACCTCACTGCTTCCACATACATAAATCCACCACTATCTGGAAATGGTCTGATTCTTAGTAGATGGCATGTATGTAAAATTTGTGTGTATTTGTCTGTTTATTATAGGCGAAAATAAATAATAAAACAGGTGAGTAAATGCCAAACAAATTTGCAGACTTGCTTAAAAGTCTTTCAGCGCTAAAGACGCGTTAGGCACGTGACCATTAGATGGCCATTAGATACTATTAGCATGATAATTAAGTCCAGAGACTGTTAAACGAAATCCTCATGTCTCCTCCAGTTTTTAGAGAACTTGAGTCTCGATTACAGCCATGGCCCCCACATCCTGAAGCGGGCCCCAAGGCTAGGATCTTTGTCGCCCCCCCCCTACCTATCGCCAAGGTTAAAGGCAGTGTGACACTCTACAGTAGGGTTTTCCAAATGGTGTTCACGTTAAAAAATAAAGGATATTTAGTGTATTTTTAATATGACGATGACGAATAATGACGCAAAAAAAAAATATCTCACTTATTTGGTTGACTCACCACGCCGGGCCCCCAGGCTAGAGCTCTGTCAGCCCCCCTTTGTGGGGGCCATGATTACAGCTATCGTTGGCCAATATAAGATGTTTTATAAATAAGTGCAAAAGCCCTTATATGCATTTATTTATTTATTTAAGTAAGATAAACATATCACAAATTCTCTCTAATGGTATGTGGTTGTACGATACAATTCTTAATTGTGTATCAATACTCGACAACTCCATAATTTAAATGGATGTACTTATTAAAATATACAAAAAAAAACACTAATTATGCAGATCAATTTTACCGCGTACACCATTTGGAAAACGCTAATGTAGACACACTGCCTTTATCCGTAGCGATATGTAGGGGGAGGGGGGCGGCCAAAAATCCTAGCCTGGGGGCCCACTCCAGGATGTGGGGGCCATGGTAGGTACATTAAACCTAGAATATTCAGCGTGACGTAAAAAATTACAACTCAACATACCTACATTTTACAAATTTAATAATAATAATTATAATATGATTATTGAACATACCTTTTGTAAATCGGATGTCAACACTATAAATCCTTTCAGCATAAAGCTCGGTACCCACGCTCGAACATAAGTATTCGTCAGCATGTAATTAATCTGCTTCAAGCTCGGAGATCTATCCGAATGGAGATCCTTGACCAATTGATTCACACCAAACTCGTATTCGGGCAACAGAATCAACAAATAATATTCACTTGTGTCCAAAGGCAGCTTTAAAGCCAAGGATTTTAAATACGGAATGTACGCAAACTCCAAGACTGTATCATAAGTCATGTAGGTGATTTGAACTTTGCTGTAGCCATTGGCAAGAAATGATCTCTGATGCTGCAGACCTCTCCCTTCGTAGTTTGGATTCCTCAAGAACACCGGGCGATAGAATGCGAAATGGTCTTGGTAAGATGGAGACACAAAATCGTATTGGAAGATTGATTTCTTCTTCCTCCGCAAGGGTTTTTCTGTGGCTGTTGTTGAACCATAACTAATGATAGTGGTCATGTCATTAAATTCATTTATTGTCGTTGGTTCACTTTCAGTGGTTTCAGCCATTGGTGTTGTATTCTCAATTCCTTCGGTTGTCATAGATTCAGTAGTAGATTCATCTTCTGTCTCAGCCTGAGTTGTTTTATCACTAGTTTTTTTCGTTGTCGCATTATCACTGACTTTAGACGTTTCGGTTGTCACTTCTGTAGCTTTTACTGTCGTTAATTTTGCAGAAGTGACTTCATTGTTTTTTGTAGTTGTCACTTCTGTGTCATCTGCCATCACCAACATTTCACTTTGCTTTTTATCAGTCACAGTGCTTCCCATATCTTCCACTGAATTTGTGGTCATGGCGTTGGTCGTTTTTTGTGTGACAGTTGTAGTTTGAGCAATTGTCGACCTTGTAGTTCTAGCCTTTGTTGCCTCCGTTTCTTGAGCGGTACTAGGGTTATCTGTAGTTGTCACAAATATGGTTGGTGATGGAGCCTTTGTTGTAGTCTTTATAGTTGTGGATTGTAGTGTAGTCGGTTTTACAGTAGTAGTGGTAGCTTGCGTAGTTGTTGGCAGAGTAGTCGGAATTGTTGTTGTTGGTTTAACAGTTGTAGGAGGTAGCGTAGTTGGCACTGGTGTCGTAGTTGGTTTGGTCGTAGTCGTAGTCGCTTGAGTAGTTGTCGATGGCACTGTTGTAGTGGCTTGTGTCGTAGATAATTTAGTTGTAGTAGCTTGAGTACTGGTTTTCGTAGTAGTTGATGGCACAGTTGTCGGGGGTTGAGTTGTAGGTGGCAGTGTCATCGGAACTGTACTGGTTTCTACTATAGTAGTGGGTCTTTCTGTAGTTTTTGGCGGTTCTGCCATCGTCGTAGGTGTATCATTATCTTCTGATGTTTGACTCAAAAGGGATACTGTTGAACTTAATACCTCAGAAGTCACATTACTTCTCTCAGTGGTCGAAGGAGAATCTTTTGATTCGTCTGTGGGTCGAGCGGTTATCGCTGAACTCATGGGTGTTGGTCCTCTTTCAGTAGATGACTGTGCTGATTCCGTACTGAGTGGTTTTGGCATATCGAAGTCATAACCATAAAAATTTAGCACGTTCTTATACTCATCTTTAAATGTTACATTTTCGTTGTTGAAAGCCAACCCTGCCAGGAAGCCTTCCTTGGGAATGAAGTAACTCTGCAAAGAAAGAAGAAAAACGTGGTTAAATATCAGGTAACAATAAACGTAAGTACTATTATTTAAGATATTAACATATCAGTGGCAAAGAGTTAAAGTACTCTGTAGAGATCAGACATTAATAATGCATAACAAACGTTGTCATACATGCTTATTTGTTTTCATTGAACTAAGAATAAAAATTTGCAGATAGTGATGGTCAGTTTTAAAATTCAATTAAACCCCGCCTAAACCAAACCATGATATATAAAAAATATTCTTTTCTATTTAGAATATAGAAAGTTATACATAATTTTAGATATTTTATAGATATAAGGATATTTTTTAATCAGGCAGGGTTTAATTGATTTTTAAAACTAACGAATACCTCCTGCAAATTTATATTATCAGTTCAATGCAGCGCTCGAAATGGAAAAGTTTACGAACCGGAGCGCCCGACAGTTTTCTGATGTCATTTATATAGTTATCAAATTTGATGTGTATTTCATAAAGATAAGTGTTAGATTTTCTATTATATTTATTTATTTTCTATTATACAGCTTTCTATTATATCTAGCTCAGATGGTGAAATTATTTTTTCCACGAGACGGAGACGGAGCAATAATTTTACCAATTTTACGAACAGGACGGCGCTCCGGTGCGCTCCGGTCCATTTCGAGCCCTGGTTCAATGAAAACATAATATGTTCAATGAAAACAAAGTATGTCTGACAATATTTGGTGTCCATTATTTATATAGGATCTCCACTTTTTACCTTCACCCTTCGCCATTGATATGTTAACCAACGGGTTACATGTAAATTGTACGTATTACATTTCACCTTAGCACAGTTCGTGGGCGTTCTTATCGGAAAGATATGACCGTATACTATACGGTCATCTCTGATTTCGGCAAAATTCATGAATTTAAGAATGAAAACGTAACCTAAAATAACCTAACCTAACCCACGGATGGGAGCAAACTTGGTAGCGGTACTGGTGCAGGGTTTGTGACATACATTAATGGCAGTGAGATAGCGGTTCGTAAGTACCGCTTTGCCAGCTATTGTACGGTAATGCAGGCCGAACTCTATGCCATCCAACGCGGTTTGGAGTGGGCTGGCTCAGATCAAATCCAACAAAAGCTCACCGAAAACCATTGTATTTGTATTTATTCGGACTCCAAAAGCTCAATCCAAGCAATTGGAGATCCCTTGTCTTCTAATCCGATGTCTGCGATTAATGTCTTTTCTATTCAAAGCGAGTCCGCAATAGACGGCCCCACCCTGAGGTGCACTTCAATCATCGGGATAGAAGGAAATGAAAGAGCCGACAAATAATTGGCTGGGCATGGTGCCTCTGAACCCAAGACCGCGATAGCTTATGACGAATTTCCTCTGAGCTACCCGAAAGTTTTTACCTTCAGTTTCAGCAGCACGAGACGTCAGGGTGTATAAAGGGCTGTGGTTTGAGATGACTCAGATCCTTACAGGTCACGAAGTCATGCGAGCATACCTGCACCGGTTTAAAATAACATCAGACGGAAAGTGGCCATGCGACGACGGAAGCGACGAGGACGCCTACATTTACTCCTAGATTGTCCAATTTTTAGCAAGGAGCGGCACAACCTGAACTCTTTATTACAGATGGCAGATGCGGACATTTGAGACCTTCCGAGGACCATGGCAAACGAGGCCGGAAGAGATGCACTTTTTAATTTCTGTATTGATGTAATAAAAATAATTAAAATGATAAATGGTGACATGTAATGATGATTCGTGCCTTTCAGATCCAGTGATTGCATTCATATAAGATAGGATAAGTATATGCTCAGAATATCAGCCCTATGCGACACTTCTTTTACCACGGGAAAAACTCGACTATATTTCTCAGTTAATTAGCAATAGATAGATAGAATAGAAGAATAGTTTTTAATAAGGCGTATATCTCAGCCGGACCAATTTTCATTTTACTAGCATCAAGTAGAGTAGTTTGCGTGACAAAGTCCTTAAAGAAACCTCGATAGTAAATGCGAGGTATCCATAAAGGCATCTAGGAAAAAAATATGCAACCATATATACGGCGAACTGCATACGTACAAATTTCCGGAGACACGATGTTACACGGGGGGGGGGGTAGTATTCTAATTCGGAATAAGAGCGGAACTTTGTCTTGGGACGTCAATGATCCAGCAAGGAGGAGTACCAGTTTGTAGGTATATAAAAGAGTGAGGAAAAATCAATGAAAGTTTTGTCAATGAAAAATTGGTGTACCTATTTGACATTTGTACAATTTTATTGTAATTTATTTTGGGTCGTAGGCGTTAAATACATATCTGCTAAATGAGACAATGGTATGATTTCACAATTGTCACAACACATATTGACAGGTGAAACTCCGATTTTAATTGATGAAATGTAGATAATGTGCACTGATGATCGTGCATCAATTCTGACGATTATATTATTTTAAACTTTACCGTTGTATCGAATCTCGCTTATTTTTATGGCAGAGCACTGCACAACAAAGTATTAAGTATGTAAACCAACGTACAAATTATAGCTCACTCCGCGAATGTTACGATATTGGATTTTCAGCGGTGTAGTATTAAGAGATACCAGTGGTGAAGGGTAGAGGTAGACTGTTAAGATCCGACATAAATAGTGCACACTAAACTTTGTCAGTCAAACGTATTTGTTTTCGTTGAACTAAGTTTTCAATGCGTGGATAGTGCTTATTAGTATTTAAAATTCAATTAAACCTTGGCTAATCCAAGCTAGGTATAGTGGATAATAGTAAAAAAAAATATTTGTTTATCTATAAAATATTTAAAATTATGCCAATAAATCAAACATAATTTTGAGTATATGAAAGATAGAAGAATTAATAAATTTAAAAAAAAAACTAACACCATCTGTAAAATGTATTCTTAATTCAACGAAAACAAATAAGTATGACTGAAAAAGTGTGTACAATTTTGTCGTATCGCCCAAAATACGAGTATAACAAAACTATTGTGATTTGGTTTAGGCAGGGTTTAATTATTGTTTTCTACAAAGTAACCAGCACCACCGTAGTTTGTATTCTTAGTTCAATGAAAACAAATGAGTTTGATTGACAAAGTTTAGTGTGCACTATTTGTGTCGAATCTTAACAGCCTACCCTAGCATTGGTCATTGATAGACCACAGATAACAACGCCACGATAATCAGACATTTGTCTTCCGACCTTGCTGCAATGTAGTCGATACGCCCAGCTCATCCATGAATCCTTCAAAATTCAATCTACTTCCAATATAAATGTGACAATCATTTACTCTGTGCCGTGTTTATACTAAATTTATTACCACAATATAAACGTCACGTCCCGAAACACTGAGAACAGATAAACATAACATCGGGGGGGGGGGGGGGGGGTAACTTTATCTCAACGTTCATCCCCCCGATAAAGTTGCACTGAATAATAACTGGGACCAACCCTTGAACTGAAATGCAGAGTCAAGAACGTCAGAGTTGCTTTTACACGATTAAGGTAAATACTATGTAGCTAAGACCTAAACGTGGAACTTAGACTGGAGGCGTCGACACTCGAGACTCACAGAAACAACGCTCAGAAAGCTTGAAGCTTTCAAAATGTGGGTTCCAGATGTATGCTCCATATCAGCTGGATGAATAAGGCCAAAGCGATAAACAGAGAAATAAAAATCAGAAAGTTGGATAATTAGAGCACATCATCTGGCATCCCGAGAAAAATTAGCTTACTGTTCGGCTTCTATATATTGACATCTATGTCATGGAGCTGTTTGCGATGTAAGTAGGTATTACGCCACCCGCTTTTTGCATGCTAGCGGTATTGCAACGGTTTTAGTTCCAGAAACGGCCGCAGTGACGTGTACGTCTTGATATAGAAGTCGAAGTCTATCAATAAGTCTGTGCACCTTATCAATATGGAAAGATTTGCGATGACCGAAAAACGTCCTGACTAAAGAATCTCAACCACTGGTTTAAGCACACCATCCCTATTTAGAGCAGTGGCAAACTGGAAAATATAATCGAATTCTTCAACGATGTCTGATAACAGATATATTATAGAAAGACATGCGAAATTAAATGGTGCCATATCACTTAACTCAAAAATCAAAGTTTGATAAATATGAAACTCATTTCAAATATAAAAATAGATACACATTTATTTGATTTAATCGTTCATTCGACTCTACTCTTAACCACCACAGCACCAATACGAGTTTGGTCATCAACAGCGAACCAACGGTGAGTGGTGACCCATTATAAATATTTAAATCCGATGTCAATGAGAGTCAGAGGCAATGAGAAATGGGACCAGTCCCAAGAAATAAAAACTAGAATTGAGATCGCAAGGAGTGCCTTTCTCAGAATGAGACGCCTTATTAGCAATCGAGACCTTAACCTAGGTCTGAGACTGCGTATGGTACGTTGTTTTTCAATTCTTTTCTTTGAATGGAGACTTGAGGCTTTCGAGATGTGACTGACCGGGTGACAAATGTTGAAGCTCCAAATCGAATGGGAAAGTACCGAGAAGTTCTGTGTAGTATCAAAACCAGGAAACTAGAGTACCGCGGCCACACTATAAGAGGACAAAAGTACAGCATTCCCCAACTTGTCATTCGAGGAAAGATCAACGATAAGCGTAGCAGAGGACGGCGCCGTATTTCGTGGCTTAAGAACTTCCGTAATTGGTACGAGTGCAGCTCCACAAAATCTAAGATCGCTTTGATGTTGGCCGACCTCCGCTAAGGGATGGTACAATAATAAGAAGTTAACTTAACAGAAGGTTCGATGTAATGTGATGATTTATAGCGAATGTCATATGGGGAGTAAAAAAATGTGTTTTCCTCTCTAAATTTTTAATCAAACAAGATCACATTTCGCGCATCGGGCTATAAATAATAGATTTAATGAATTATGATCGCAGTGTACCGACCACTACCTACTCGATGCTATATGCACAAAAAAAAACAAGGTCGATTTTTGTTAAGTACATATTATTGTCGGAATAAAACTAATAACAGTTATCTGTCGGCTCATCTGCCTTTGTCGGACCGGTTCGGTTTCGACCAAATTTGAAATTAATTTCTGTCATTACATTTGCGCCAAGGTACGAAAGTAAATACACAAATATTATAATTGATAAAATGACACGGCCCGATTTTTTTACGTAAGTTATTAGCAAGAACCTATTTTCCGGGGCACCGGGCAATACGTATTTTTTCGGCATCATTCAATATTAGTAATTATTATTATTGCACAGTATCTCTTGTTGGCAACACTGTGACGAAGCTATGGATTGGGGAATGGGACAACCAGGGAACTCAGAAATAATGGGAACTGAAATGCATAACGGTAAGGCGATAGCAGGTAACCGACTCGAGTAAGGAAGAATCCGTGTTAAACCTACACACGTGTCAAGAATACGTTTTACGTCGAATACTGAAAACTGCTCTCGGCTTATGCATTTACGCTCATTTAATGTTAGTGTATTAAACACACTATTGCACGTGCATAATGCGTGCTTCATTTTCGTAAGACACTCACACATTCAAAAGCCTGCATCAACATGCGGCGTATTGAATACCTATAGCCTATCGGTATTCTATTTATTATCTGTTCTGTGGGGACAACTGTACGCCAGGTAAATTGGGCACCACACTGTCTAATGTCTAATGAAATAAATAGACGTTCGTTTCGATTTTATACAGAAAGTAGACGAAGAATTTTAATCAGTTTCTATTTACTACTGCCTAGTTTTAATAATTCATTTTGTTTCTAACATTTTTTTTTCGACCATGTCCGATCCTAGTAGGATCATATGGGCCTCCACAGAGTAGAGGTTTGTATTAACAGATTTTGTCTTTTTACGAGAAATGGATGTCAGCTACTTGCTCAACCTATTACCCATACCCTTTTTATATATTATCCATTATTTATATATTATATTATCCATACCCTGGCTCACACACAAATTGAAAAACAATATGTGTACTTGCCAGAGCCAGGGTTCGAACCTGAGACGATGTGATAGTCCGACGCTTAAGCCGCGCGGCCACCGTGGGTGGAATTTGAATTCTAAAAACTAACCACCGTCTGTAAATAAATTGTAGTCTTATTTCAATGAAAACAAATTCGTATGACTGACAAAGTTGTGCACTATTTATAGCTGATCATAACAGCCTACCTCCACTCTTCGCCACTGGTATGTACTGTGTACATATAAGTAGATATATGTATATTAATTTAGCTGCTAACGGTATATAATATTTCCACATTCTCACTAAAATATTAATAAAATTAACGCCGAAAACTCGTTTTACAGAGTTTTGTTTAAATAAATGAAAACAAAAGAACAAATATTTTCAATTGAATATTTCCTTATTCTCTTCTTGGTCGTACCCTCATGGCTGAGAAATCTGACCACCTTTTAATTTTGCCATCCCACTCGATATTTCACTTCTCTCAGTGTAGAATGAATGGTGCCCCAGTCAGCTCCTTCACTTTGTCGCTCCAGCGGGACGACACTCTTCCTCTGCTTCGCCTTACCCGGAGGCCACCCAAAACCACAAGTTGTCCAGTCCTCGCCGGACAGTATGTCCAAAAAACTGCAGAATGCGTCTCAGACATACATATTGTTGAGAGCCGTTGTTTTATCTGAAATCTCTGGATGATTGACTGGTTCGTCCTGTGCTCTGTGCTAAGACATACGGAGCATTCGGCACCAACACCACTATCTCGAAAGCATTATCTAATTGCCTTCAGGACTCATGGATCATGACTTGACACCGTATAAAAATATGGACAAACACTAATGTTTGTACAATCATTTTTGTGACAATTGAAATTCCACGATCCTTCTATAATTAATAGTGGTAAGACGTGTCATCGCATTTTTCGTAATCTGTGTGCGCCTTCTTATTTCCGCTTCACATCCGCCTTTTCCAGTAATGGTCGATCCCAGATATTCAAACTCGTCCACTGTTTCAAAGTTTTGAGTATTCTCGCTGTTGGTAGAAGGTTAGCCCGATCGACAATGACAAATTTTATTTAAGTAGGACAACCGATACATGATTTTTAATCATATTCAATATTATATATTACAGTTATTAATGAATAAATAATTATGTAAAACTCTGACGTTTACTATTATTGTGATGTTATTATTGAAAAACTAGATAATCTCTGGTTATTAACCGGAAGGTCGTAGGAAAAATATGTCATTTTTATTCAATATAAAAAATACTTACCTATATACGTATTGCAAATTTAGAATATTATTTTTATAAATTTTAGCCATATAGTATAAGCAAATTTGTTGACAATTACGTTTGTTATATTTTGAACACTTATTATTGCAAATTCGCTGTGGACATAATAAAACGTAAACTCGGTAAGTGTGGAACCTATTTTGGCTTTTTACTTCCTGGTAAACAGCGTCTCTCAAATAATTATTGTACTATGTATCAAAAATTACTCTGTTGCAGCAGCGCTTGTAAAATGTAGATGGCTAGTTATTATAGTAAATAGTATGTCATTACAATAACAAAGATGAACAATCACAGTATTATTATAAATTATGTACATTTATCTACGGTTAAAATAATAAGTAAATGATTAGGCCTTGTCCGGAGTACACTATCCACGTAGCCAGTGGTGGGATTCGGTCGGTTTGTGGGAACCGGTACATACCTAAAATTATCTAAAATCGCCAGATCAAACCTTAGCCATTTTTTCCTCTATAAATTTAATAATTGAAGAATGTTTTAAAAAAACCGAAAAATTTACAAATTGTCAAAATCTATCAAAAATAAAATGTAATTTAACACAACCAATTAAATTGTAGGTATTAGAATTTATCGTAACACAGTTTGCTGTGAGCTTTCTTATCGGAAAGATATGAAAATTATTACAAGATAAAAAGAACTTTTTATATACAACGTTTTTAAATTTTCTGTTGAATCACATAAATTTGACTTGACTAGCTTAAACGATCAAAAATAGAAATAATACTGAAATGTCATATTGATTTCCATAGTAACGCACGTATATATTAATAATTTAGTTGCTAGGACCCCAGATCCCTAGCAACCAATAATGGTGTCGAAATAACTTTTCATACAAAACAGAATTAACTGAAAATGAATTCAATTCTACTTAAAGATGGCTAAAAGTATTTAAAAAATGCATTGGCATCGTGTTCTGGTATATTCTAAAAGTCAAGCTAGTCGGGAAGTTAGTAAAAAATCGATTGCAAGATTTTTACCGGACAAAGAACCACCGTACAGATAAGAATACGAGCTAAGAAAAACGTTGTAAAATGACACGTTGTTCTGTATTTCTAATTTAATTACATACCTATTTTCTACTGTTTTCCCTTATTTAGGTATTTTTAAGTGTCTTAGGTAAAATTCGGTTTACAGAAAGCCAAACGGGAGGCGCGCCAATTTTCTTTGCAGAGTTGGGCAAAATTCCCAAATTCAAGAATGAGAACCCAACCTAACCTAACAAATAATTCAGTAAATCGGCTATTTTCAACATTTGTTTGCCGCCGGCTTCCTGTACACCGACAAGAACCGTGTTTTATTTAAATATGAATTGTATGTCAGTACTATACGACCCAAAGAGGTTGGACGGTCTTTAATATACGACTATATATTTCCGATACAACATTTCACGATAAAGACGTGTCATACGGCGTACTGCATACGTACAAGTTTCCCGACACGGGTTAGGCGGTGTCAAAAAATACTAGAGCGGCCATAGGAAATGGTGCAGGATAGGGGAATATAAAAGACGTTCTTGGAGGAAACCATGATGCTGTCTCGAGGAAAAGTGCCACCCTTGTGCACTCTCAAATAGCATAAATTGTATTGTTTATTCCTGACAATCTTAAATAGATAAATACAATCAAAATTATTGAACTACTTATATAATAATTATCTACTAAAAAAATGAGTGGGCAAGTTACCGATACCACAGGCAAATTTTTTTCACATTCCTCCCTTAATTTGTCGCCCCTAAGTAACGTATGATCTCCCTGCCACTACGGTTCGTCGTGAGTAGGGATTCCAATCCCGGGATCCCGAGCTATTTTCTATACCTATGGATCCCGGGATTGAGAAACATAATCCCGAAGCTTTCGGGATTGATTTTTTTATCAATTTTTATGGAAAATAAAATAAAACGAAAATATAACAGAAAAAATACTTTTTATAACAAATAACTACATTAGAAATAAACTGAGTTTGAATGAAGTTTGATTTATACCCATGTGTAAATGGTAAAAAAAGTAATTCCACCATGATCTCATACGTTTTACGGCAGTTTCATATTCGGCTGACTAATGAAATTTATGAAGCGGAAAGGCCATAAGTACACCATGATTTGCTTTACTATTTTAAATCTCGCTAACCATTTATTAAGTCTTTACTATCAGAAACACCAATCTCATATTAAATTCACATTATTATTTATATTATAATATTATTTACTCCATTAAACTTATGTATTTCCAAGATTGAACGTATACAATATTATAACAATAAATGTCTTAACTAGTATAAATTATACTAGATTTATTTTTGACCGATTTTATCAATGTTATTTGTAAATATAAAATTTTTATATTAACAATGGAAAAAATGCCAATCCCGGGACCAGTCCCGGGATCCCGGGATTGTCAAATTGTAATCCCGAAATCCCGGGATCAGAATTTTGGCTCGGGATTGGATTCCCTAGTCATGAGGCTAGGACACGCTCCGGGTTCTCATTATATAAAAATAAATGTTGTTAGAGTCGGAGGGCGAACCGGTTGTTGATTTCGTTGAATAATACCACCGCATGTAGGTATCTAGTTACTATTATTTATTTAAAAAAACATGGCGTGTGGCAAAAATTTTGTTTTTTTAATATCTACGTATGTATTTAATTTAATGGTGTACCATTACGATTGTTTTAAAATAATATTAGACTTTTATTAGTTTAATAACATAAATGTAGGTAGGTACCTACCTAGTTAGTAGAATATTATGGTATAGTGTACTCGAGAGTCGATATAATATCGTGGAATGAGGATTTCAGATGCCAAGTCTTCGTATGGCGAAATGCAAAGCATGGTAGACGCATTCTCATGCGGCTCTCGTGGGCGCTGGCCCTTCGTCCGGGAACTCCGAGATCGACCCGGCGAGGTCACAATATATTTATGTGATTTACTCAAAGCCTAGATGTTTGTAATTGTTTAACTTATATTACTAAATACACTACTGTTTGTTGATGTTTATGGTTGCGGTGGTATCACTTCAGGAGTAACGAGGAAATGCATCATCACTCTGAGAGTGAAGAGCTCACGTGCTGCGGATGCCAGATGAGAACCTTAACCTGGCTTGCCTGTTCTTCAAGCCAACCTGGAAGGCCGCTAAATACTAACTATAGGTATAGTGTAGGTATACGACGGAGCTAGTAGATGATGCTATGACCTGGAACGATGCAAAAAGACTGACTAGCGACAGGGATTCTTAGAGGACCCGTGTGGTGTTCATATGCTCCAAATAAGGGGCAGATATAGCTTAAGAAGTAAAAGAAAGAAGAAGACTCTCAATGGGCATCTTGGCCTGTTGTAGTGTTATAAAGGATAGGTATACTATGTACGAATAACTATGTAAATTTGATAAAATTGCATTTAATTTGATTTTATTGGATTTTGGCTAAATAATAGTTGCAAATGGCAAACGAGTAAT
The DNA here is from genome assembly GCF_057557595.1 of Rhyacophila brunnea. Classification (NCBI taxonomy): domain Eukaryota; kingdom Metazoa; phylum Arthropoda; class Insecta; order Trichoptera; family Rhyacophilidae; genus Rhyacophila; species Rhyacophila brunnea. The sequence goes on along the minus strand of NW_028232904.1, from coordinate 5,949,185 downwards.
CACACCATGGGAACCATACTGTTGCAAATTAATGAATTGGTCATTCATAATAATATAATACATTGTGAATGAGTCAAAAATCTAGTTTTTTGTGAGTTTGCGAATGCATTTTTTGTGAACGTAGGCAGTTAGTTCATAATGCTATATATCTATTAAGATAATTGTAGAGGAATAATAGATTATAGTTTCACATACAATCGAAAAGTATGGTAAGTTTTCATACAATTCTTGAACACAATACAATAGACTTAGTCATGCTTTACCTGAGAATGGCTGATTTAATTATTATATTTTAAATAAATTTAGAAGGTTAGGTACATGTAAAATGTAAGTATTACATTTCACCACAGAACAGATAATATTTCTTTCTTCTTATTATTATTTCTGAGTTCCCTGCATTTCACCGTAGCACAGTTTGCCGTGAGCTTTCTTATCGGAAAAAGATGACTGTATACTATACGGTCATCTCTATAGCACCGAGATGGAATAAAAATACGCGTTGTTCGTGGAGCATTGCAGAAAATAATGTACCTAATCTAACCTAACCTAACTTAACCTAACCTAACAAATAATCCAGTATATCAGCTATTTTCAAATTTTGTTTGCCGCTAGCTTCCTGTAAACAGTGTAAACCGATAAGAACTTTGTTTTATTTAGACATTAATTTTATCTCAGTATTATCGACCCAAAGAGGTTGGACGGTCTTTAATATATGACCATATATTTCATATACAACATTTCACGGTAATACGGCGGACTGCATACGTACAAATTTCCGGAGACGAATTTAGACATGTATCTATGATTTCATAGAATATATTATGATTATGTATAATTCAGGGATCGGGAATTTTTTACGACATTATTACCCTCTCGAGTTGAAAGTGAGATTTTTCGTTGTTTTATTCTACGAAATTCGGAAAACTCAAAAGGTAAATAAATTTAAAATAGTCTACTAAGTAAATGCATTTGGATGAAAATAAAAAAAAAACTGTGTATTATATTCACAATAAAAGACAAAATAATTGAATGAAAAATCAGCTGCTAGAAATAATATTGTGTACAATTAATTAACAACAATGTCATTGTGGAACTAACGAATTTCATTGAACAAAGATAGAGATTATTAATGATAGTGTTTCATTTTTTGATAATGTGTGCAAGCTGCAGTACCGAAGGCTGGAGGTAGGCTGTTAAGATCCATCATAAATAGTGCACATTAAACTTTGTCAGTCATGCGTATTTGTTTTTATTGAACTAAGACTACAACTTACAGATGTTGTTGGTTAGTTTTTAAAAATCAATTAAACCCAGCCTTAATCAGCGATACGATAAAATTGTGCCCACTTTTTCATTAATACGTATTTGTTTTTGTTGGATTAAGAATACCTACATAATATTACACATATTGTTGGTTAATTTTTTTTAAATTCATTAGGCCCTGCCTAAACCAAACAATAATAGATAAAACAATATTCATCTATCTATAAAATATCCAAAATTTTAGGAGGTCAAAGGCCCGCTTCAGGATGTGGCAGCAATATAAGAAGAAACCGACTATCTAGGTCAGTGTGTCGTAAAATCGTTGCTTGGTGCAGTGACGTCCCGTGGGGGTAGGCAGATTGAGCGTCGCTTGTGGGCGGCAGTTACTCGAAGGGCGGCAAATCGAGGAGAATCATTTGGAATGTATAGAAATAGCTACGTAAACTTAGTAATAACGAAAATATATTTCGATTAAAAATTCAGATCACTGGTTTTGTCGGGTTCGCGATATTTAAGTTACTTCCTTTGTCTTTCGACGTTCTTGGTGACCAGAAACGACAAGTGCAGATTTACGAATAATTAGTCTGATATTTTGTTAGTAATGTATCCATACAACACTTTTATTAGATATTGGACTCGTGTAAGAATGATAAAAATACTGTATAAAAAATGAGGCGGCATTCTGGCGCTGCCTAGGGGCGGCATCTTATCTAGGGACGTCACTGGCTTGGTGTTATAAATAAATGCATAACGCGATCCAATTATTTAACATTACAGAAAACATATTTTTAAGTTGCTTCTTCAAGTTTTACTACAGTTGTTTTTATAAGACATCGATGTTACAAAAATATTTAATGTGTGATTGGTGAATGGTTGGTTATTAGAGTATATGCTTGATAACTTTGCACTCCGGCTCTAGAATGAAAATGATCTAATATACCTATTCTAAAAATATATTTTTTAGATATATTATCATCTGTCTATTTATGTATTACTCAGTACATTTATTTATATTAATATAAATAAATATCAATTGATCTAATTTTATGCGAGGTAATCAGTCAGAGACGTTGGTATCAGTATAGTAAAGAGTGCAAAAAAGTGCAAAGTTATAAAATGTATACTCTAATTTATTTATTATAAAATTCAGGTTATAGTCATATTTGGTCAGAATCTTTAAATAATTAGATGCCGCATCGCAATAGATAAAATGCCTTTATAATAAATTTTAACAGATATACAGAATAAACTAGTCTACGCGACTGTGTGTCCGATTTGTGTACATTGAAATAATATAATATTTAATTAAGTTGATCTCTGTTAATTTATTAGGTCTGGATTTACCATAGATTAAAAGGGGCTATAATAATTACCACAAGGGAATTAATTATTGACACGGGGAAAACTCTGTTTCTAGATTAGGTAGGTACCACAAATTGAAAATCATTGGTCAACATCGATTATGTTCATTTCTTAAAATCACAATAGACTATGTTAGACAGGGATCGGCATACATGAGGCCAACGAGAGCCACATTCTGGATTTTCATATACATATATAAAGAGCCACACCATAATCACATTCTCACGTAGTATTAAATACACACATTCAAATTTAATACGCGTATCTTGTCACTTCTTACAACATTAAGAAAGAAAAACTCGTGAAAATACAAGTATAATGGGGAAAGAATATACCTATATTTTTATCAAGAGATATTGGGAACCGCGCTTAACCCAACGAAGAGCCGCATTTGCCTACGTCTGCTATAGATACACAGTAAAATGGTTGGGGGGGGGGGTCCAATTTGAAAAAATATTCATAAGATACTTTTTAAAAAGTTTTTATTGATTTTTAAAGTGACGGCAGGTAGGGGTTAACCAAATCTAGCAGGACGCGCCACTGACTTCCGCATTTACCCCGCCTACTACTTATAGCAGCTCCTAGCTTTAATCTCGGAATACAGCACTTTTAAATGTGCGTTCCCCATACCCAGACACCCGGCTCCTGTCAAATACCTGGCCGGCAGGTATAACTAAGGGTGTTCACATACGACGTTATGAGAAGCTATACACACTTTATGGGGGCGAAAATATCACGTGGCATTTGAAAATGCAGAGACTGCGCTGGATCGGCCACGTGCATATAATACCGGAGGATATACCGGCGAGGCGGGCTATGTACGCAACCCCCGATGGCAAGAGAAGACCTGGACGGCCGAAATTGAGATGGCTGGAATGCACCACGGGAGATTTAAAAATGCTCGGTCAAAACAATTGGAGAGCGTCGGCGCTGGATCGTACAGGATGGAGGAAGTTTTTGAAGAAGGCCAAGACCCGCCAAGGGTTGTAGTGCCATAAATAATGATCCTCTATTCACATACGACTTACGAATATGCGTGGCTTAACGATCATAATAATTAGGATCTTTTGTCTTGTAGACATGCCGACATCGGATGACCCAGATAGTTGTATCAATTTTTTAGTAAGTACCACTAGTCTTCCAGTGGCCACGGCTCTTGCGTTTTATAGAATGCGAGAGGAGTGTAGCCAATCCATTCAGGAGACTGTTCGACAGCTAGATAACCCGGGTGACGATCCTCAGTCATGAGGTCCTGATGAAGAATACGAAGAAGTAATATTCCATTTACCTAAACGGACCCGATTGTCTGTCATGTCTTGTGTGCACATAGGTATATGGTATAATATAAGTTATTAAGTTATCCAAAATTTAACCTTCTTTCGGCTCTCCTGAAAAAATAATTACCTAACTGACGACAGGCAGTTTTTTTCCAGATTGCCAAAGTTTAAAAATCATTAGTCCGTACAACAATTATGTGCACTTCCTCTAATGTCAATATAATGCAGTAGCGAATGGTGGATGTAGGCTGTTAAGATCCGCCATAAATAGTGCATATTAAACTTTGTTAGTCATTAGTATTTGTTTTTATTGAACTAAGACTACAATTTATCGATGGCATCGATTAGCTTTTAAAAATCAATTAAACCCTGCCTAACCAAACCATAATAGTTTTGGTATGCTTATGGCGATCATACAAAATTGTACACACTTTTTCATTCATACTTATTTGTTATGGTTTAAATAAAAATAATTACACAACTTGTTGGATAGTATTTTTTTAATTAATTAAATCCTGCTTAATCAAACCATAACAGATAAAAAATATTATTCTATCTACAAATATCCAAAATTATGTATGGTTTAATGGCATAATTTTACATATTTTATAGATAGACGAGTATTTTTTACTATTATCAATTATGGCTTGGCTTTCGCAGGTTTTCATTGAATTTTAAAAACTCACCAACACTGTAATTTGTACTCTTATTTCAATGAAAACAAATACCTACGCATAACTGACAAAGTTTAGTGTGCACTATTTATAGCGGATCTTGACAGCCTACCTCCATCCACCCTTCGCCACTGATATAAATGTAACGATTTTAGACGCTTCTCCCCTTTTCTTTCACACACAAAATAACATTTTTTGGAATAAAATATAAAAAACATATATTTTTAAAATTAGGTTGGCACCTATGCTTTGATATTTATTTTATTTTTTGTATCTCCGGTATTCAACTTTACTATTAGCCCAGGGTAGTGGCGAAGGGTGGAGGTAGGTTATTAAGATCAGCCATAAATAGTGCACACTAAACTTTGTCAGTAAAACGTATTTGTTTTCGTTGACATAATAAGACTACAATTTACAGACGGTGTTGGTTAGTTTTTAAGATTCAATTAAGCCCTGTGAAACCAAGCCATAATAAATAATGGTCAAAACGTACTCGTCCATATATAAAATATCTAAAATTATGCAATTAAATCATATATAACTTTGGATATTTTATAGATAGAATAATATTATTTGTCTTTTATAGTTTGGTTTAGGCAGGAAAATGAACCAATTATATATGTAATAATGAATGTAGAAGTGTGCGAAATTTTGTCGTATCGCCCAAAGTATACCAAAACTATTAAGGTTTGGTTTAGGCAGTGTTTAATTATTATTGATTTTTAAAAAGTAACCAACACCATCTGTAAATTGTAGTCTTAGTTCAATAAAAACAAATACGTATGACTAACAAAGTTTAATGTGCACTATTTATGGCGGATCTTAACAGCCTACCTCCACCCTTCGCTACTGGCCCAGGGCTTCTTCAAGGACACACCCGGCTATTTCTATTATACAACTGTTATCTATTTTTTTTGTGTTATAATAAATTATAAAAATATTCGCTTACCCGTAGTCTGCGGTGAATGTCCCGGAAACCAACCCTCATAATATTCCTATCATTCGGGAGTCCCATACTTTCTTTAATTTGTACCGAAGAAACACCATCAACACCCTCATATAAAGCTATCATAATCCCCGTTAAACCGTATGGGGAAAAGGCAATATTATTATCATTTAAAAAATTGTGCTCATACAACACATTTAATCCCAGATAATTCGTTATGTCGACCATGTAGTCTATGGGTTTAAATTTCCTGGCCTCGTTCCAAGGGTCCGAGTCTGCTGGAGGGTTGTACGCTGATGATACACATTGCACGGTTAAAAAAAATATCGCGATACCCGATAATGATATTCGGATCTCCATTCTGGGACGCGATGTTGTTACGCGAACGTCTGATCGTCGAATGATGGCGATAGGACATCGGATGGGAAGGTTCATCTAATCATTGCGAAGAAATCTCGTAATTTTTTATGCCATTCCTGCGACAGGTACTGGAGCCCAAGGCTGCGGAAGTTGAACGAACCTGTGTCTTCTTCTTTTGTTCTTTTTATATGTTTTTTCATATTATCTTAGCGCGGTTTTATGCTTTGATTTTTCTTTATATAATATGACTAATATGGCTGTTGCGTGCTTTTTATAAATAGATCGATTCGCCGCAGCGTTATTATGTAATTTTCAATGAAAAATATAAAAACAAACAACTTTTGAAATTTTTATATATTTTGGGGTGAGTATAAAAGTAATACATACCAAACTACCTACCTAAAAATAATTTTAAAATAAAAATATTTTTTCATCGGAAATAAAACTAATATTTACAATTAATAATGTGTATAAACTATGATGCCTATTGTATATCTCAAATATTTTATTAAATGCATTGCAAGGTTGATAGCCTAATTTTATTGATTGTGAATATTTTGATAACATTATTATTTTAATAAAGTTAGTAGGTAGGTACCTACACAATTACGTTAATATTTCTAAGTATCAATGTATTATGGTAGGTAGGTATATATTATCATAATGTTTGAGACTTTCACGGTTGCTTGTTAATGTAAAAGATTTTTGGGTTTTCACCGCGTGTCATTACTCCTTCTTTCCTCGACATTTCGGGCTCGTTGCAGAGGCCATTCTCAAGAGATAATGGGTTGGTGAAGGTACAATAAACATCATCAACAACGGCGACCCTCGTAGTCCAGTGCATAATGTCGTGTCCACACTGGCAATTGCTGACAACCTCGTTAGATTTTACGATAATAATTATGATAATTATCGTAAAATTTAATAGGTTGCCAGCAAATTGTTGCCGGTGTGTACACAGCATAAGGCGCTACAGGGCTCGAAATGGACCGGAACGCACCGGAGCGCCGTTACGTTTCGTGAAATCGGTAAATTTATCGCTCTGTCTCGTGGAAAAAATATGTTCATCGTCTGAACTAGATAAGCCTTTTAACACACTTATTTTTATAAAATACACATAAATTTAGATAACTTTCTAGATATCTTCAGAAAATTGTCGAGCGCTCCGGTTCGTGATATTTTCCATTTCGAGCGCTGAGGCGCTACGATAGAACGCTATGGGCTCGATTCCTGGTGAGGTCACAATAAGAGTTATGTGATTTTCTCAAAGGATTTTCTTGGGTGTTTGTGATTGTTTCACTTATATTACTGATTATGTACACTGCTGTTTCACTACACTACTAACTGTCATTCGGCCTCATGGCCTGCTGTAGTGTTAAACATAAACACATTATCTCTTTGGAATATCCTCTGAAACGAGGAAGAAGGAAGAAGAACGCACGTGTTATGGTATATTAAATTTCTCTATAATCCTTGAGAATGGAAATGCAACTGCTTTGAATCGTTGGGTTGCCATTTTTTTTTAAATAGGTAGGTACCTATATGAAAATATTATTGAAATAAAACCAATGAAGTTTCTTCAATTCAATTTTATTTATTTATTCAAAAAACATAAATAACATAATTATACGTTTTGGTTCATCAATTTTATGACAGGATCTCTAATTATTTATTATTTTCTAATCAGAGGTTTAATAAAAATATTATTATTTAATTTTAACATCATGATGAGTAAATAAACTTCTCTATGGTCGTATCCCGCGCTTTTAAACGTCAAACTGTCAACAACTGAACAACTTGTGTTCTTGAATGTGGCTAATGCTTTCGTTTATATAAAAAATATATTATATTAATTCATTTACCCTACAATGGATGAAGCTTCGAGTAAGTATCTTAAATGTGACATGTAATTAATCTTTAATCTACGCAATTTTATTTACAATTCAACAAACTACGCGTTCGATAATTCACCGAACAACATTGTAATTGATGTAAACTTTCCCGCTTCCTTTGGCCTAAATCTATCGACTCTTGTATATTACAGTGTAAATATGTTCATGACGTTTCTAGCTGGCAGGGTGAAGCGCCAGAAGATCGACAGGCATGGGAGGCTGTCGGCGTTTGAAAAATTAAAACAATTGAAAGGGTCCAAAAGAAAATATGAAGTTGACACAATGGATAACGTTTACGACACCGTGGACGAAAGCGAATATTCTGAACGGGTGCTGAAGAGGCAAGAAGAAGATTGGATTGATGATGATGGTATATTATTTATTTATATTACTGCCTTTATTATCAGCAATCGGGAACATCAGTTGTTTGTTCTCCCAAAGGTGCAGAACTAATCTGCCATTGCTAATGGCAATTGAGTGGGCAATGACTGTGTTCAACCAAATCGCTTCGGATATTGATGTATTCCACCTGTGTGAGATGAGTTTAGTTGGACATTGTTTTATAAATTCTTAAAAAAGGGTCTACTTAGCTCATGTCGCACCCTCGCAACTAAACCGCCACAAGTCCAAATGTACGTGTTTTGAGTTAATTACTACGTTTCATTGTCTATCGTTCATAGTATATGTACCGTAAATTTCATATCTTAGTCATCAAATTCAAGTCAAAACTTCATTCAATATCTAAACATATTTCAAAAACACTACATAAATGCGAAAGGTAAAAACTTCAAAGCTGATTTTCTCTGTTTGACGTTTTTTGAATTGTGGCAGTTTAGTTGCGATAGTGCGATGTTTGGCGTACTACATGTACTTTTTATCCCATTGTTTTCCATGTCATGTGAATGTCTTGAATTTGTAATTTGTAAAGTTGACCATATGTAAATAAATTTCAATCCCAATGTTAAAATGCATATTTCAAGTTCTATTGTGTATCGATATTCAGGAAAAAGTTCTAATCTGAAAATGAGTTAAATATGTCACATGAACCATAATACATAATATATGCACAAATGAGAAAAAGAATGAGTGAAATCAACATCTCGTAATTACAAAATTCCATACAGGAACATTGGAGTTCCCATACAAAATGATTCATAAATCAATCATCATTTGGCTCACCTGAGAAGTAACGATTTTAGACTTAATGCATTCTTCCTTTTGCTCACAGATTTGCTTTATGATTCTTACTCAATTCACAAATAAATTATTAGATGGTTGCGGCTATGTGGAAGACGGACGAGAGATATTCGATGATGAAGAAGCTACCGAGCAATTTTCAAAGTCAACCGCCTCCAAGGAGAAAGACGGCCGAGCCAAGAAGAGGAAGTCACGGGTGTCTGCCCTCGGAGATGCTGGGACCTCCACCCAGGGGAAGGGAAACATTCGCAACATGTTCAGCAACATGCAGAGTAACAAGAAAGAGGTAATGTTAATGATTAAAAAAATGCTCGAATGTAGACAGGGCTAATTCTTAACTGCAAAATCAATTTACGTTTCAAGAGGTAAAAACGAATTCTGTTTCAATTCTGAGTATGTGACGACATTCCCAATATATGTCGTGTGTTCAACATATTTGTATGTTTAAAATAATTTACCCCTCGTTTCTCGTTTAAAGTGGGACGTCCAAAGACGTCATTTTTGTATGAGCAGCGTTACGGAAAAGTTCGCATCTTAAGACGTCATTGGCAGCCATCCAGTTGAAAGGACACTTAGGTGAAAACACAAAAAAATCACAGGGTTTCAAGATACTACTTCTCATAACAAACATCTTGTGAATAAAATAAAATATTATTCTATCGAGAGATGGATATATTTCTGTTGGATATTAAATAAATATATTTGTTTATTTATCCGATTTTCAGAGATCTTTTTATAAGCCGTGGAAAACAACATATTAAAATTTGTGATGAAAATCAACGATATAACATCGCTTGTTTTAATATACCTTCTTTGTTGTTTGATTAACTTTATTAACTTTGAAATTAGATCATATTACAATATTCTGGGACTACTTACTCTTGCGGAGCAATTAGCAAGATTCCTCCCATTTTCGTCAGTGACACTTAGACCCGTTTCACACAGGAGCCTGTGTGGCGAGATTCCGCATTTACATATAAATGAACGCGACACTCGTGTGTCCCCGTCTGAACGCGCCCATTTAGTTATGTGTAAATGTGGAATCTCACCATGCCGTTGGTGCCACACGTGTGTCCCGTGTGAAAAGGGTCTTAGCAAAGCATAGACGCCGGATGTTAATCCATATCATTTGATTGTAATATTATGATAGTAAAATTACAAAAACCTGATTCAAAAACACTATGTGTGCACTCGAAAAAGAAAGCATTCCTACGCATATTTGTCACAGCATGAATATTGTGAATGAAAAAATACAGTTAACTATACATTTAGTCTACGAAAAATTAACATAAAGAAACCATATTATATCGTACGTTTGACAGCAGACATTATATTAATTAAAATATAATAAAACATTTGGTACTTTTTTATTATGATTTTACCGAGGCTTAGACTGTGATCTAGAGGAGGAACCGCCGATCAGGTCCTCACTCCAATTCTGTCAAAGAACTTAACAGTTTTTCCAAGCTCTTCTGTCTTACCTACCGCCAGGGCATCTTTCAATTTGTCGACATTTTCGAAGAAATACGCAGGTGTACTCTGTGTCGTTCATATTTAGGGCTTTGTACTACTATAATAGGTACAATGTCCTCCAAAATATCATATTCATTGCAAACCTACAAATCACTTCTTCCCATGAGGACATCAAATCTTTTACCCATTGTGTGTCCTGTTCTTAGCCTCAGTATCAGCTTAAGCTCATTTCTCTTCAAAGGAGACTATAAACCAGGGCACCAAACATGGGGATGGTAGAATAGACTTACTCCATTTCCCCTTTTTTAGGGATGCCCTGTGGTGAAAATCTATCCACATGCTTTGGCATATTTTCTTCATGGCCTCCTTCCAGTCCAGCTATTCTAGTACCCACTGATCCATCCCTGGCATCCCTGATTGGCCAGTTTCCATTGCCAGATCATCCGCTCTTTCATTACCCTCAATACCCATGTGCGATGGGATCCATTGAAGTCATAGGTCTCCCCTTTTATTTTTTTTTGCCTTGATCTGGTCAAGGATGTAGTATGCTATGCTTTTACAGTTATGTGAGCGAGTAGCTGCGGCAAGGTGTTGTAATGCGCTTTTAGAGTCTGTTAATATGACAGCGAATTGCGCAGAGAAACCATCGATTACTGTATATTTTATTGCCTCATTTATCACGATGAGCTCCGTAATCATTATCGGTATTGCTGGACTAAATCCACGCACTTTATGTTTATAGTAACGATCAGGACCACTTCTATCAGCATTGTTAATTCATACAAAAAAATACAATTTTAGTTTATATTTCAAAAGTTATAGGTTTTATAAATGTAATGTTTGCATCATTTGACAACGTTCTACCAAGCAAGGGATCGGAGAACTTTTTTTGATTCCACCCAAAATCTATTTGTGGTTGATATTACTGGTTACATGTAAATTATACGCAAAACATTTCACTGTGGCACAGTTCGCCGTGAGCTTTCTTGTCGGAAAGAGATGACCGTATACTATACTGTCTCCAATTTTATTAGATTCAATATGAACATTAATTCAATTTTCATAGCTGATTTTGCCAAAATTCATGAATTCAAGAATAAGAACCTAACCTAACCTAACCTAACCTAACAAATAATCCAGTATATCAGCTATTTTCAAAATTTGTCTGCTGCTGGCTTCCTGTAAAGTGTAAACCGACAAGAACCGATATAATCCGATACAATATTTAACGTTGAACTGCATACGTACGAGTTTCCGGACACGGATATTACTACTGTGTCTCCCCATATCTGAGTTGCGATTCAAAAAGTTTAAGAAGCCCTGATATAGCACATCTTGTCATTTGTAGTATATGTATAGTTGAAGTATGGCCTTGTGGTGGAGAGGGTACAGAAGAAATTCTTGAGACTCCTTTACTTGAGGTTGTATGGATACTATCCGTGGCTTTATCCAACTGACTTTCTCTTAGGCATGCTTACATACTGCAGTCTGCAATTTAGAAGAAATCTTTATTTAGCTACGTATTTTTTTCGACTTATACGAGGTATAAATGAGAACTCTGCCATTCTGGGCAGTGTTGACCTGTGTGTCCCTGATAACTATCTTAGAAATAGAGACCATCAGTTGTTTATTCTCCCAAGGCGCAGAACCAACCTGCCACTGGTAATGCCAATTGGGAGGGCGATAACTATGTTCAACAAAATTGCTTCGGGTGTTGATATATTCCACCTACGTGAGAATGAGTTTAGGTGGATGTTGTTTTATAAATTCTTAAAATAGGGTCTGCTTAACTCATCCGGTGTTACTTCCTTGTACCTATCTAATTTATCTACTGATCTATCTCTTTTTTTATGTAATACTGTTTTATATATCTTTGTTTCTAAATATCATGTTGTGAACGTCTTAAACTTATAATTTGTAATGTCTACAATATGTTAAAAAAATAAATAAATTGAAAAATGAATGCAACTGTAGAATAGCCTCAACCGAATATAACATTTATCACATGTAAAATTAATATGATGACTATATTACAGGACATCAAACTGTCGGATGACAACATTCTGTCGGACATAATGGCGGAATTAAAATCAGACTCCCCGCACTCCTCGAATGGCGTGGCTTCGAAAACGAAATCGCCCGCAAATGTCCTGAGGTCCTCCAACTTTGTGGAGCACAGCAAACGAGACGCCCAGGACTATTTCAAGAGTCTCACGACATCGAGACCGGCCAAGGCTGCCAAGCTGGCCACTTCAAATGGCACTAAGGAGTCGCCGATTGTGAAAATTAAGAAAGAGGTCTGTTATCATATGCTTTGTTAAGAAAATTACATCTAGGCCACATACAACCTACGATCCATTAACACTGTTATCCAAACCTATGTGGATAACAGGCACAGCTAGCTCTGGGTACTGGGTTTCCGCACTATCTCTCTGGTGAATTCCAATCTGTTACGGAAAGGACCATCGGAATCAATTGGTATCCGATGGATGTGTTTGTCATACCGTTGCAGCGGTTAATTGCGAGTATTGAAAACTAAACTTGAACTGGACGCCAACGTCTTTTCTCTGGAAGAAAAGAACGTAAAAGAACATAATATAGGGTACAATTAAATTAAATGAAACACCGTGATAATTTAACCTCACTGCATTTAATATAGATTAATGGTACTATATCGTAATAACAAATAATTACGAAAGTACATAATGGCGATGCAACGCCGAAGGGAATTCACCACCGTTCATACACGATGGTATTATAATACATAAACGAATAATTACGTTAGACAAAAGACGCGCTACCGTCTGCAAACTATGATATTTATACAATAAATCCTCAGCAATTTAACCTAGCTTAAACAAAATATCCACATGTGAGTGAGGCTATAATTAAAACAAACAACTTAAACTAATTAAAAATAAAAATGAATGTATTTACAAGTTAACGAGTCGCTGACCCACGGGCCATGACCTTTCGTGTCGGAGTTCAACCAGCAAGAAAGAAGAATTAGAGCGGATATCGACCAGCAAACAATCGATCCCCCCTACCACTTCTCAAACCCGAACGCTTTCTAGAAGTACCAACCGCAGCATTTTTGTGTTGCTCGCGAGAGAAAAACTTCTACACTAATTTAAATTATTAATTAGGGCGTTGGTGACGCCTGCAACGTCACAGCTTATTAGATTGTCATTGATTAAATTTACAGTAAAACCCCGTTAATACAAACACAATTAATTCTAAATTCGTCATAAATCGAAATTTTCCTGAAGACTCTTCATGTCTTAAGTTTTACTAATTTGTTTTCAATAAATTTTGTATTTTGTAATTCGAATTTTTGTCAATTCTCTGGCCCATAGCTTTGAATTAATGTGGAGGTGGGCTGTTAGGATTTTATATAAATAGTCCACATTAAATTTTGTCAAACGTATTCGTTTTCATTGAACTAAGAATACAATTTGGAGATGGTGCTGGTTAGTTTTTTCAATCAAACCCTGCCTGACCAAACCATAATAATTTAGATATGCTATGGGCAATCTAACAAAAATAGTGCACACTTTTTCAATCATACTTATTTGATTTCATTGAATTTAGAATACATATTATTACTGATGGTGTTGATTAGTTTTTAAAATTCATTAAGGGGGACATGCTCAGCGTAGGTCAAAATAGAGCTTTTATTCCATTTTAAAAGTATGATCCTGGACATTCCTTAAACGTTGTAGATAATCTATTTATATAATTTTGAAGCCTTATTATCCTTTATATTTATTTTAAACATTTGATGACTGGATAAAGTATTTTCATTACATAAAATAGTATTCTTTTAAACCTCTCGCTCTAATGTTTTAGAATATAGTCATATTTCAGTACATGCATGTGCAGTGGTGTTCTAGATTTTTTACGTTTATTAATTTTTAAACGCATTTATAAAACCATTAGTATAATTTACGTCGACATTATTATAGTGAAATATTTACGATAAAAAATTATATTGATAATCTCTGTGATCCCAAATTTGACAAAAATTAGGCACCGTTTAAATATTTTTTTTTTTCGGTTAGGTACATGTTTAAACACGTGTGTGAACATGATCTTACTCCCTACTTCAGTTCAGCAAAATATTCTTCTATGTATAAAATATCTAAAATTATGTCATTAAATCGTACATCATTCTAGATATTTTCCAATCAATTCCTGTATTTGGATTCACCGTTTAGCCCCTATAATGATATACCTATGTAACATTTCAGGAAGACGATTATGCCATATTTGAAATCCCGTCTCCAAAAAAGAAACCAACAAAACACATTGAAATAATTGAAACCGAAGACATAATCACGCCGACTCAAAACATCGAAGAGTACAACACGCAAGACTTGCACTTCAACGATATCGACTTTGATGATGACTCAATGCCAGAGAAACCAGTTAAAAGTGAACAGATATTTGACGGAAAGATAGAAACGCTCGCGATGGAAGGTCTGAATGTCGACGATTTCGCAGATTCCGTTGATAAATTCGAAATATTCGACAAAAAACCTGAAATAATCGAACCGAAAGCCGTGCAGAACAGTCTCAAAACCAACGGCTGGTCAAATCCCGAGCAGAGTGACACAGTTACGGCGCAATCGGCTGCAAATTACGACACCAATACTCTGCCGCTATCCACTAATAAGGATGGTGAAAAAGTGCTGAGGTTCTATTGGTGGGACGCGTGGGAAGACAGGTTCATGAAACCGGGTGTCGTCTTTCTCTTTGGTAAAATTTACGTGGATCCTGCCAAACCGTCCAGTGGTTGTATCTCATGTTGCGTCGCTGTCAAGAATGTCGACAGACGGTTGTATCTGTTGCCAAGGGAATATGTGAGTTTGTTTATTTAATTAATGTTTTTTATAGAGTATAAAGAAAGAAAGTAGAGTAGAAGAAGAAGAATATTTGACTAATGATGTGTAGGGTCTCTGAACAGTGTCTCAAATTCAAATAAAATACAAATTGTCTGCTATTGACGCTTGCTTTGGTTTTTTGGTAGATAGAGAGGCTCAAAATTCAATATATAAAAACTTTCATTTATTTTTCTTCAGAATTTGTCCTAAAGATGTAAAAAACTGCTTGTATTATACAGCGTAATCTATTTTCATATGATAACCCATAAAATATCTGAAAATTATTGACAAAATGCCGTACTTTTCGCATATCTAGCAGTAGGTGTAATTTAACGTAATAAGATTTTTTAATTAACTATTTCTTTTATTCAACGAATAATTCACAAGATTTAAGAATGTACCATTCTAATTATTGAACATACATAATTTTGAAAAACACTTTCTGAGATAATATATTATAACCAATAGAAAAAATCAAGTGTTTTCCATCACGGAAACATAAATATACATCATTTTATTCTGTGCAGTGAACTGTTTTATTAAATATTGGCTTAGAGACTCAATCAACAAATGTCACAAACGGAAAATTAAAAAAATATTTTAAATGCTGTACTATTTTTTTTGTATTATATTTTTAAAATGCAATATTTTATACTGATTGGTAAACATCCCTGTTATCTAATATATTCACCCTGTAGCGAACTCATTTATAAACACATTTAACCCTTTCTAAGCGTTACGAATCCCGACTTAGTACAACAGTGCGCGTTGTGATTTCAAGCATCAATAAATCGTAATAAATGTCAGTCAAACATACACAAATAGAGTAGTAAAAAATCGGAGTCAAGTTCAAAAATGATTATGACAGAACCTAATATTTTATGTGACTCTAAAAATAAACATTCGTCGCCTAAATCTGATAAGAAATCACGAACAAGACTTCTTCATTGAAAAAATGCCAGCTTACTCGAGCGGCGCCATGACACTTACGAAATGGTGCTGGACTAATGCGTCGATGACAGATTAACAAGTGTAAGAACAGTTCAGTATTCTTATAGTCTACCGGCTACCATTTCGACAAATATGTCATACACATAATGAATAATAATATGGTTTATGACTTTTATGAGCATTTTTGTTGAGTGTGTTGAAAAAATATCAGTCATAAATAACTCATTTTTATAGCATCCAGGACATCTCAAACTGTGTAACTTTTGTTTGAACTCGCATACACATTGCAGCACTGCAGGCCGAGTATAAATAAATCATCCTTGAGAACTACTGGCTATTTGAGAGTGATGTACTTACCACCAGTGCCTGGTTTGTACCTACCATTGACCCCGAACTGAATGGAATCGAATGACACATAGTTTATATAACAAAATGGTTTATTTTTCGAATACCTATTACAATTCGTAAAATATTAAATTTCAAACACTTTTTGCACTTCTAAATGCTTTATAGTCACCACAATTTTATTTTCAAGTTCATTTGTTTTTTTTTATTATATTACTTCAATAACCTGGTACTAGAATAGGTAATCTCTTATTTTATTATAATGACGTGATAGTAAGTAACTCGAGTTATTTTCGACTATAAATATAAGAAGAATTCTACATAAAAAAAATAGTAGTCATGAATCAAACCCTTTTGAATAGTATTACGAAAAAAATAATTCTCAAGTGTCTGTCTCACACCAGCAGACGATGATTTGCCGCGCAGTGTATAAAAATTCAGTAGCGCGGGACCTGGTGTTTGCGTAATACGACAATTTCCGCATTTATGCGGGAACGGGCGTCTGAGTGTTCGTGTCTTTTCTTTATAAATGGCTGATAACTAGGGTAAATAAATAATTTTTGTCTGTTTCACCTAATACTATAACCAGAAAATAGTATTTAAAAATGTTAATCAATGATAAACAAAGAGACATATTAAATCGCGGACTTCTAGGTATATTTAAATGACACCTGGTTCAAATTATTTTCCGAAACTATAAACTCGCGGATAATATACTGGCAGATAGGCGAATGAATGCAATCTCCAAAAGCATTCCTTTTGTAAAAATATTTTGTAAATTCACTTTGATCAATGTAACTTTCGAATATTCTATTTAACAGTTTACGCACCAAATAGTTTTTCAATCACTAAAAAACAATATAACTTATTATATCGCAAACTCGTATCGTTACAAACACGTCAGTCAAATGTCTTCGGCGCACATGCACTAAGAAGCGATAAGACACTATATACGCGGCAAATTTGAATTGGCCCGATGACTGATATATTTTTATTCAAGACACGCTCCCGAAAAATATTTATTTAAATTAGATAGAACAAAAGTTTAGGCTATCCATTGACAGATGTCAAGAGAAGGATGATTTTTGAATAAATTAAATCAATATTCGAATTATTCGCGCCTGGCGGAAAGCAGTACTAGGCAAACGAAAATCGAAATGACTTTAGTCAGCTGACGCGCGGATGACTCGCGCGTATAGGCTGACTAAAGTCAGTTGCCGCGTTAGAAAGGTTAATACCAGAAATTTTCAATAGATGCCCTAATGTAGTGTAGTGTAGTACCTGTTCTCACACGAGAATTTCTCGTGTTTGGGCACCAATGGGTTAACCCTAATATAATATAATTATGCTTCCTCTTTAAAATCTCAATGATATCATATGACATATGAATGTTGTACACGCTTTTTACATTTTCATGATTCAATTCCTACCGGCCTAATTCCTATGCTGCGATCGATCAGAATCCATTCCATCACGATCGATGCTTTAGAAATCTTTGATTTTCATGTCAAAAGACACGGGGTCAATATGTAATTCTTTCTACAGAAATTGGATCCAATAACTCTGGAGGAAGATAGTGATCAACTGGTCTCTATAATGGATGTGTACGCAGAGTTCAACAGCAAAGTGACATCGAAGTTGGGCATTAAGGAGTTCAAGAGTCGAAAGGTGACCAAGAACTATGCTTTTGACCTGCCCGATATACCGACACAGTCAGAATACTTGGAAGTCAAATATGCTGTAAGTTAGGATCCAATTAACCTATTTTTATTCTTATTCAGATATATTGCTTGATTTCAATTAAAATTTATTTATTTTACACGTAATGAACATGATTCAAACAACATGACAACAAATTCAAAGTGTTTACGACATGTTTACAATATTACTAAAAATACTGAGTAAAAAAGTACATGGAAGCACACCGAGTCAATTAAGTAAACCCTATCTTAAAAAAATTATAAAACAACATCCACATAAACTCAGTCTCACGAAGGTGGAATATATCAATATCCGAAGTGACTTGATTGAACACAGTTATTGCCCTCCCAATTGGCATTACCAATGGTTTGTTTGTTCTGCACCTTGGGAGAACAAACAACAGATGCTCCTGATTTCGAAGATAATTATCAGGGACACACAAATCAATACTACCAAGAATGGCAGTTTCATTTACACCACGTTTAAGTCAGAAAACATATGAACAGTAAAACCTCGTTGGTAAGAATACTGATAATTCGAAATTCGCCGTAATTCGAAATTTTCCCGAAAAAAAAGTCCCTTGAACATTATTTTCATATGAAACCATACCTTTAATTCGAATTTCGTAGTTCGAAATGATTTCAAAGTCCCTCTCATACAAAAATATTCAATAAATCGTAATAAAGCACACTATTTCATGAGCCAGTCATTGAAAAATGTGACAGACTTTTCTTAAAAAATTAAAATTTACTTATTTTAAGAAGGTAATAAAAATAATCCTGACATTTTATGACCCAATTCGGCACATCTATGATCGGAAACAAAATTAATGAAAATCGAAAAAAAAAAAAAAATTTATATTTTTTCTCCATAATTCGTAATTCGAATTTTTTTTCGATTTTCGGTTCTATGGAATTCGTAATAACGAGGTTTTACTGTAGCTAAATATAGATGTCTTTAAACTTTAAACTATAGTATGTAAGCATATCTAAGAGAATGTCCGTCGGATAGAACCACGGATAATATCCATTCAGCCTAAAGTAAACAAGAATTAAAAATTTCTTCTGAACCCTTTTCACAATAAGGCTGTACTTCAACTGACTTTCCAGGCCACGTATCCGCTTCCTCCAACTGACAAACCTTACATGACATTCTCTCACATGTTTGGTGGGAACACCAGCTCACTGGAGACGTTCCTGTTGGAGCAGAAGATCAAGGGGCCGTGCTGGTTGGAGATCAAGAATCCAGAGTGTGTTTCCAATAAGATATCTTGGTGCAAAGCGGAGGTCAACTGTCTGAAGCCTGACGATATCTCCGTTTTGAGAACTGAAAACCTTCATCCGCCTCCTCTCGTTGTTGCAACGGTGAGCTTATTTTCGCCTTCTTCTTTCTGTAGTTCTTTGCTGTATTTATAGGCCAATCAAAGACAGTAACAGTTGGAACTAAGAATACAAATTGTAGATCTTGTTGGTTAGTTTTTAAATTTTAATAATTAAACCCTGCCTAAATCAAACTATAATAGTGTAGGCTGTGGAAAATTGACAAAAATAGTGCACACTTTCTCAATCATAGTTTTAATAATATATTCTCTTGTTCAACAGATTCATACCCGAATGGTGATGGATCCTAAAACCCGGCTAAATAAAATAGTAATGCTAACGTGTTTAGTCAGCAATGCGTTTGAAATTCACAAACCCGCACCAAACCCACCGTTTCAACAGCATTTCTGTGGTAAGTATCTTCTTTTTTTGATGACCCGATCCTCTGGATGACATCTCCAGTCTTTAAATAACTTATAGTTATGGATTAAAGTTTTTAACCTTCCCTTTACGAAGCTAATAAATTCCGTCCGTTCCGGTGATGTCACGTTGGGTTATTGTATTATTACAGTAAGTAAAAAGGAAATGCCTATTTTGGCAACATAAATAAGTCTATCTATCTAGTCTCATAAATTACCCACCAAACTTACGCTGTTTCCGTTTACAACCATTTACTAACTAGTCGAGTGTTCATGGAAGTGCTTGCGAAACTGTCATCGCTTCGTGTTCCGTTATGCTTCACTCAAATCATAGTGTTCAGGTATGCTCGCATATTTGGATCAAGTATTCATTCTACCAAAATCAGAAGAATATCTTTCTCTATGGTCACTTTTTAACAAGTTTGATGTCGCTTAAACGTCAAACAAAAACGACACAGGACGTAATTTTTGCATTTTGCTGCGAGATACCTCTAGTAGTAATACAATGCCAATATTGAAAATGAAAGATGTTAAAATCGCTACGTCATTTACATACTCATTATTTCTTATATTTTTCGATTTATACTACATTATGGCCGGATAATCCGAATGCCGAATAAACGTTATTGAATAAATATAATCATTACAATATAAACAAATGAAAGTAAATGGTTATCGTGATAGTATACTATGATAGTATGATAGGATACCTACCTACCATATAATTATTATGCATAAATCGATTCCAGCATAATCATGTGAATTGAGTTGTTAAAAATATTATATTATATTTATTTGATTTTCATGAATCTGCGTCTGATGTGTATTTACTAATGAGACTCTTAAATTCGAAAGCGTCGCCGCTTTTACGAAATTTGCGGCATTGTAAATTAGCTTCATCTACGAAAGCAAAGTTTAGTACCTATAAATAAAGCATTCATGATTGAATAAAATGAAGCACAAATTATAGGATCAATTGTAAAATAGATAATAATATGTAGCATTAGACAATAATCAAAATAATTCACTGAATCATAATGAAATACGGAAGAAAACAAGTACCTAGGTATGACAATTATCAACAAACGCGGGCTGTCAATTGCAATCTGTCAAAAATCGACTCTGCCGAATTTAGCAATCGGTTCGCTAAACTTATGGTAGAGGGGCATTAGGTGTTCGGGTTCGGCGAGATGCTTATGTACAAAATCTCCATGAACTGAATTATACATTCTGCACGCCATCTGGCATAAAATCGCATTTGAAAATATTGGATGAAAGGCCCCTTAGGCTGTAGACACACGGCATTGCAGTGGACGTGCGTTGACACAAGTTTTATTTGATTCCAATTTCGTTTTATGTTTCACTTTCATATATTTAGGCTCATTCTATATGGGGAATATTTTATTACCTATTACAATTAAGTTTGCTGTATAATTAATATGGTTCTTTAATAATTTTAGTGTTCACGCGGTCGACGAACGAGATATGGCCCATCGATTTGAAGCAGGCCATGGCACAATACAAAGGCACGAAGCTCACGAAATGTGAATCCGAGCGAGAACTCCTTAACTATTTCTTGGTTCAGTTCTGGAAAATTGATCCTGATCTCGTAGTCGGGCATGATTTACAGGGATTCCAACAAGACCTCCTGATCGGAAATATCTTGGATAAGAGCATACCTAATTGGTCACGTCTCGGAAGACTCAAAAGAAGTGTCGTCCCACAGCGGAAGTTTGCATCAAAAGACGCTTTCCTTGGGCGTCTCGTCTGCGATATCAAACTATCAGCCATGGAATTGATCAAGTCGAGGAGTTTCGATCTGGAAACATTATGTGCCAATGTCTTGAAATTACCAGAAGGATCCCGTACGGAGATTATTCCTGACGATATTTATAAATATTACGACAGTAGTAGAGATTTGTTAGAACTTGTTTCCATGACGATGCAAGATACAAGTTACATTCTTAAAATGCTCTGCGAGTTGAACGTGTTGCCATTAGCGTTGCAAATAACGCAGATCGCCGGTAATGTCATGTCCAGAACACTGACAGGCGGTAGATCGGAAAGGAATGAATTCTTATTGTTACATGCTTTTAACGAGAAGGATTACATTGTTCCAGATAAGGTAACGTTCAAAAAAGGACAGGAGGTTAGAGGTAATACTGACGCTGAAGATCCTACTGGAAATATATCCAAAAAGCAAAGTCAAGCTCGTAAAAAGCCTGCTTATTCCGGCGGGTTAGTTCTCGATCCAAAAAAAGGCTTTTATGACACACTTATTTTACTTATGGATTTCAATTCGTTGTATCCAAGTATTATTCAAGAATATAACATATGTTTTACGACAATTAAAAGAAATTCGATGATTAGTACAGATGAAGAAATTAATGAGATGATTTTACCGGATTCGAGTGCAGATCCTGGCATATTACCGACACAGATAAGAAAATTAGTCGAGAGCCGGCGAGAAGTTAAAAAACTTATGAAAACTCCTGATCTGTCTCCGGAATTGTACATGCAGTACAATATCAGACAGCTCGCTTTAAAGTTGACAGCTAACTCTATGTATGGTTGTCTCGGTTTTACATTTTCCCGGTTTTACGCCAAGCCTCTAGCGGCTTTGGTCACTTTAAAAGGCAGAGAGATTTTAGTTAACACTAAAGAATTAGTACAAAGGTTAAATTATGATGTAATATACGGCGATACCGACAGTATAATGATCAACACGAATTCTCTGGATTATGATCAAGTGTTTAAGATTGGATCCGAAATCAAAAAAGAAATCAACAAAAAGTACCGACAAGTCGAATTGGAAGTAGACGGAGTGTTTAAGTATTTATTGTTGTTGAAAAAGAAAAAATATGCAGCCGTTTTGTTGAGTAAAAATAAAAATGGCGAATTTGTTACGACACAAGAGTTGAAAGGTCTTGATATCGTCAGAAGAGATTGGTCGCAATTAGCCGCAGAAGCCGGAAAGTTTATCTTGAATCAAATATTATCGGAGCAATCTGGTGATGAGAGAATCGAAAATATTCAAACACATTTAGTCAAGTTAAAAGACGATCTAAAAGACGGTAAAATGCCATTATCCATGCTGACGATTACTAAACAGTTAACTAAGAATCCAACGGAGTACGCTGATAAGAATGGGCAGCCTCACGTTCAAGTGGCTTTGAGGTTGAACAGTAAAAGCGGTAGAAAGTACAAAAAAGGAGACATCGTGCCGTATTTGATTTGCGAAGACGGTACCAGTAATTCAGCGATGCAGCGCGCATATCACATCGAAGAATTAAAGAGTTCGGAAAATATTACAGTCGATATTAATTATTATCTAGCTCAACAGTTACATCCGGTAATATCTCGTATTTGCGATCCAATCGAGGGAATGGACGCTTCGAGGATCGCAGATTGTTTAGGACTCGATCCATCGGCTTATAAGCAGTCTGTCAAAAGAGAAAATACCGACAACGCGGATATATTTCAAGTCGAAAACGAAAGAGACAAATATAGACAGTGTACAGATTTTACATTTATCTGTGTGAATGAGAAATGTAAAACTGAAAATAAAATACGCGAAGGATTTAAAACGTTTGGTAAAGATGTCGTGTCATTCTTGGATAAGTGTCAAAATGACGACTGTAATGTTAAACCTGTCGATTATTTGCCTACGATTATTAACCAGCTTACGAAACAGATGAGGAGTTACAACGCAAAGTATTATGAGAACTGGCTGGTCTGCGAGGATCCGGCGTGCACCAATCGAACCAGCAGACTTCCGCAGTGCTTTGCGGGGGGATATCCTCTTTGTAACCTCTGCGAGAAGGGAGTGATGTTCCGAGAGTACACAGAACGAGATCTATACTACCAAATAAGCTACTTCCATTACTTATTCGATGTCAATAAACAAAATACACAGAGTAAGTATTTTTTTTATATTAACCCATTGTGATAGACTTTACTTTTGTACATAGAATACAAAATTGACTTCCAACAATCAAATATTGATAACTCGAAAGGTATTTGTTTAAATCATTTGATTTTTTGAACATAGATAAAAAAAGGATGCATTAATATGATTTAAATGACTGAACAGAAATGATATGCGAGATAGGGTGGTTCAAAGATCAATAAATAAAAACTTTCGTTTATCTTTCTTCAGAATTTTAAGTTTAGTGCTAAATAAAAAACCAATTAACCCTTTATAGGGCAAAGCATTTTTTTCTTCATTTCAAACCGATCTCTATCATTATGCATCAGATATTTAATATTTTAAAACAATTTCAATATAAAAATAAAAAATATCTATCAGAAATTTGGAAAAACTATAATTTATGATGGTTTTTTTTTATCAACCAGTGCCCATTCAGGTGTTTTTTTTTTTATATATTTTTTTCAAATAAAACAAATAAATAATGGTTTTACATATTATTTATTTAATCATAAGAAAAGTTACAATTCATTTTTTATTTTTTTACACCCATTTACGTAATACTTTTCAAAATTAGATATGCGTTTTGGCTCTCTAGCCGTACTACAATAAGCACATCGACAGCTCTTTTTCTTGGATTTACTCTTGAACTGAAACAAAAATAAAACATATTATCGTAACAGTACCTACCAACCTACAACATTACCATATTACGAAATGACCGAGAAAAATGGAGTATGATGGGGGAGGCCTTCATCCAGCAGCGGATAGACACCAGCTGATGATGATGTTACTTCTACAGTCAAATATAATACAATACAAACCCATGAATGTTGCGATATTGATAGTAATTTAGTACTTTAGCATTCAATTGATGTCACAACTAACAAAAAAACACCATTTCTTCGCGGATATTTTGAAAACTTTTCCGATCCCAATTATTTTGAGTAAAACTAAAATATATTTATGATAGTATACTATATTCACAATAAAATATAATTATACACAGCTGCCTAAGCTGCTTTTTTTTTTTTTTTTAAATAATTCTAGAAGTCGGCCGTGCGAATTGCAAATTTGAGGTTATGTATAAATAAATGCATATTAAATACTTATGTACATACCTTTTTTCACAACACATAATATAAATGGCAACAAAGTGACTTGCAAAGTCAAGTGTCACTCGCGAATTCGTCGAGTCGCGACCGCAAACGCGCAATGGCTGATACATCGACCAATCGTTGAAATAGTGTTTTGCGAGCGATTGACGTACACTTCATATTATATGGTTTATTTCATAACCAGAGAACGTTCTCGACAACGTCTTGACGCACTAAGGTTGATATTTCCATATTTAGTGTATGATTTATAGCTCATAAATGAGGTGGTCGATAAATAAACCGTTTTTAACCTTTGCCCTATTAAGGGTTAAGTCCTAAAGATTTAAAAGACTGGTTGTATTGTATAGCGTAATCTGTTTTCATGTGATAACACATAAAATATCTGATAATTATCGACAAATGCCAAACTTTTTGCATATCTAGCAATAGGTGTAATTTCTCAAACTTTTTCCGAAATTTCAGAAGTTACGAATTTTTGTTCCGAAACTTAAAAATACAAATGATAATTTGTAATAAAACTATTCTCTGTATTATCCTGTATCTATAATCACTTCCAATGTTTGTAAATATTCTAACATGTTCATTGTTAACGCTGATAAAAAAAAGGTCAAGCTCTGTGACACTTATTTTTAAGTGTTTCTGTTTAAAAATATTCTTCTATCTATATAATATCTAAAATTATGTATTGCTTAATGGTACGGTTACAAGCCACTGTTTCATATACAAAATGGTTTTGGTTATGTAATAAAATATTACTAAAAATCAATCGCTCTTTTCCAGGACTGAAGATATCACAGCACATTTCATCAGCCTTCCACTGCCTAAAGGAAAACGTGGAAGATGTCCTCGCCCAGTCCTCGTATTCCGTGATTGAACTGAACAACCTCTTCAGTTTCTTCGACATAAAAACTAAACGAACCCAAGCCGTTAAGATTAAATCGGAGCCGTTGAGTTTGGACATAGCTCCAGATATGGAAGCAGACGATTATGATTCATATTTAGAAATGGGTGCATATTAAAATCAGTTAGATTTTAAGAAATAAATTGTATATGCACCAGATGCTGGAAAACATCTACATATGCATTGAATAAGCATGTGCGGACACGTTTGTGGGCAAATGTCTATTCTTTCGCTGAAAGTAGCTCAATACGTGTTATTGTAAAGTGCTTCTTTGATTTGATTAAAGCACACAAGTTTTTACAGTGTGGACTATCCAAATCACATTTTATTTGATATTCAATATTCACAGGTATAGGATGGGTTTATGTTGTAAATGTATGTTGATATATTATATTTGTCTATGGGGACAGTTTAGACACAATTGTATGATTTGTTTCCAGGCAGATGTATAAAAGTGTGAACTAGGTTAACACAAAAATATGGAAATTGGGTTATTTTCTGGATGTGACTGTAAGAAGGTACAGTTCTCAAGTGTGGAGAAATATGAGATCCTAAACTTATACAGTAAAACCTCGTTAATACGAATTACAATGGACCGAAAATCGAAAAAAAATTCAAATTACGAAATATGAAATGTATGAGGGGAAAATATTAAAATTTTTGAAAAAAATAGTTTGATTTTCATTGATTTTGTTTCCGATCATAGATGTGCCTACCAAATTTCCGATACAAGTCTTTCAAATTAAAATCTGTGCAAATACCATATGTCATTAATCCATACATTGAAGTTACCACGTAGCTAGAATTATAGAAAAATACGAATATTTTTTATTTTTCCAATTTATCAACACAATTGTTTGGCA
Organism: Rhyacophila brunnea; assembly: GCF_057557595.1. Lineage (NCBI taxonomy): Eukaryota > Metazoa > Arthropoda > Insecta > Trichoptera > Rhyacophilidae > Rhyacophila > Rhyacophila brunnea. The sequence continues at coordinate 5,922,313 of NW_028232904.1, read as the reverse complement.
TTGAAAACTATGTGAAAATCCAATAAACAATCAACAATTAAATACCTACAGCCCTGAAACATGTGAGTTATTGTTTTTCCTTTGAGTAGAGTGTAGTGTTGCGCCTCTGATGACACTGCTGTGTGTGTCAATGGGTCATAAAATGTCAGGATTATTTTTATTACCTTCATAAAATTTGATGTTATAAGAAAAGTCTGACACAATTTTCTATGACTAGCTCATGAAATACTGTACTTTATTACGATTTATTGAATATTTTTATATCTCAGGACTCTGAAATCATTTCGAATTACGAAATTCGAATTAAAGGTATGGTTTTATATGGAAATAATGTTCAAGGGACATTTTTTTCGTGAAAATTTTGAATTACAGCGAATTTCGAATTATCAGTGTTCGTACTAACGAGGTTTTACTGTACACGTGATAAAGAATATGCTATTTTTAATGGTTTTAAAGTTTGTCACCTTAACGAAACGCGCATTCAATTTTGGTAATATTTCAGGACACTCAAGGTCTAATTACACCAGCAGCATTAATGACATCTTCATTTGCATCTACTAGATTAATATTTTAAACTTATATTTTTGTAAAAAAGATGTCCCAATTTTTTTGTATGTGAATGTTTTTTAATTAATTTATAATTTTTGTGTATAGGTAAGTAATATAATATTTAAAAAAATCGTGTAATATTTTAATAAATAAAAAAAATGCAGTGTTTTTATGTCTAATTCATGTTTATACCCCAACTCCCCATAGAACAATTACTTCTGTATGATTCAATTGAAATTTCAATCTTCAGTTACTTATTATTGAAAATACAATAGAATCCCAATTTTACAGTCCATCGTTCATATTCTCCGCTATTTGCATGTAGTTTCTGCAGTTCTGTTTTATTTTATTACAATGAATTTAAACATAAATATTCAAGATGCAATTAAAGTTACGTATTCGAATAAAATATCCAATTTATTTATACGCATTCAATTCAACGCATGGGAATCGTTGAAATGAATTTCAAACGCACGACTGTATTTCTGTTTATAAACATGGCTGTAATGCCCAAAACCAAGGGTTATTCAACGCGATCGTATAATTTTTTCGTACACGCTTTTTCAATTAATGCAGAGCTTGGAGCAGGAGCAATAGGATTTTACCCGGAGCCAGAGCACCGAAAATTTGTAGTGCTCCACTGCTCTGGATGTTTTTTTATTAATTTTTTTTTCTAAAATCCAATGAAAATAGTATATTTTGACACTTTGCAACACTGGAATTATTTGAAATATGGCAACACTGCCAGGTGATAAATAACTTCACTTTTTTGACAGAAGAGGCAAATGATGAGAGACGATTTGCTGTCGGTAATTTTAATACTTTTTCAATATTGTCAGCGAAAACACCAATTAAGTAGCTACTTAGACACTTCACTAGTGTCATAAACGTAATCCGATCCCGGCTGCATCCTGTCCATCGGATTTTTTTGCTATGGTCGAAATGTTTTCAAACGATCGACACATTAACAGTCGTTTTAAGAAAAATTTTGATATTTTAGCTCGGTATAACCGATAATTAGCTCATTATAAAAGTGAATAAATGTATGGAGAAAATCATAAACTAAAATGTTGATACCGGCCTTTCTCCGCCGAGGAGAATGGTGTAACATATTAAGGACTGAAAGTTCTTTTGTTTATTATTACTTACATAAGGTAGGAAGGATTTGTCACATGAATGTAACATGAGCTTTACCTTCATCAGACTTATACTTCTGAAGCCGCTCGTTCCGACCTCGCTCTCTCGTCCACCTAACTTTGCCACCTTCTGGTGTAGAACATGAGAATTTCTTATCAAAGGGAGTGGATCCGACCGCTATTTGGAGCAGCTAAACCCACGCCGGGAAGCAACTCCCTTGGCGTGGATTCCCAGACTCACAGGAGTCTGGAGTTAGGCTTGCACGTTTCCTTCAACCTTTGAGGTGCCCCCGTCCAACAGGGTTGGACGCCAGCTAGCTTTTCTTTGGGAGGGAAACAGCTGCAAAAGACCATGTGTTTACTGGGACTCTAGGTTGATAAGTGAAAGAGGTTTCAAAGTGTGTCGCTGAAATGCGGTTACATTTAATGAGAGATTATTTCAGCGATGGTTTACAAAAGGATTATAAAGAAGTGGGACGGAGGCCCTCACAGGAGCGTCTCCGTCACCAGCAAATGGCACTAACCTAGACACAATTTATAATTACATATTTACATGCACCGAGCCCTCCTTAACGTCCTTCCATTCCCAAGTTCAAGGGGTGTATTCCCGGGTGAAGATGACACCAACACTTTACCCTTCGACACGGGTATGGAAATATGCCATCCATTGTTGAAGCGTGTGCTCCTAACACGACCGCGTTGCGCGGCACGAGCGCGTCCGCCCGGTAGAACGTTTGGAACGAGAAGAAGGAAGTTGCCTCCCACGCACTTGTGTTCTCGCCCCCGCCGCTACGTCCCCCCCACCTTGTCTGCTCCGGCCGTTGATTATTTGCAGCCAGCATGAGTTTGGTGTTGCCAGTTAAGAAAGTATATTTATGGTTTCTTTAGGTGACGAGTTCATCGCGTTACATCACCCGCTTGGTCAGGAAGAAATTGAGTCATGGGTGTCAATTTCCTGCCAGGGGCGTTCTCCGCTTCTTGGTGATGAGAAGTTTGTGCAGTCAGGTGGGACGGTCGGGGCAGGTGACGAAACTGCTGACGGCGGAGCTGCTGACGGCGATCCAGCGCGGACCCTCTTGTGTGCGGGTGAAGTGCGCGCCAACGTCTCCTCGTCGCTCCTTGCTCCCTTCATCCATCCTTCTGGGGGGGTTACCTTGCATCACATAGAGGCCTTTTTAAGAAATATGGTTTTGCACAGTACAAATTTTACAAATTAAAGTATCTGTCAACAATATGACTATTGCTCGGTAATCAAATTACAGTTTTTGACGGAACTCATCCTTGATGAGGCCGTCGGCTACTTGGCTGATTACATTGCTTACAATCTTCTCCATTGAGAAGTTGTTTCCTAATTGACAGACAGTTGGACCTCTGTCTCCCCACGCGGGCCTTGCATGTAAGCATGTCGCAAGGGCAGGAATGATAGGTTTATCGGTGCTGTCTAGGCACGCTTACGACTATCTAGTGTGGTGGGGCTCTTCAGACCTCCTCCACTTCTATGGTATCCTGACCGATGCCAGACCTAGATGTAGCTTCAGTTTCCCATTCTAACAGGAGTCTATCCTTCTTGAACTGGTACTTTTTGAGTTTGCCGCTGCTTCCTCCCACAGCTCAAAGCAAACCGATTGCTAATGCAACTTATTCTCAGCGCTTGAGAAGCTAATTCTCAGCGCTCCTTCTTCCGCGTCTGAGGTATGCCATTTCGGGCTCCCTCATGTTGACGTCTAAATTGCTTCTGGAGTGACCAACGTACGATGTCGTGACGCGAGCTTCTCCAAGCTCATCTTGTTTACTATCTGAATCTGAAAATGGATGGTTTACTAGACCATCGGATGCTTATCGTGGCAATTAAGCGGTGACGATAAGTGTGGTATTCTGAAAGACATATGCACAAGTGATGTAGCTTGAAGGGGAACCGCGTGAAGCGGGCCCGGACCTCTCTCTGAAAATGAATTTATTATACAAGAAAATACCATTCATTGCCACGTTGGCTTATTGAACTACTATTAAAATAATAAATTTCTGTTTGGGCGCGCAGAAGTTTATATCTATCATGAATCTATAACCTATAAACTTCGATCAGCGTTGTCTAGCCGTGGTGTTGATAAAAACCAGAGCTCTATCTTCATCAGTACTCTATCCTTGTGTGTGGTGTGTGCTTATAATCTAGTTTATATTCTACTCCACTCTGGTTCCCACCAGACCACAACAGACAATCTGAGAGTTGCTCATGTCCCTTTAAGGCATATGCCCCCTTGTCGCTGCTTAAAACTATAGTGATCTTACTCTAGTGCGCCAAGGTGACAGATGTCCAAGGGCAACATGAAGCTGTAGGGAATTTACTCAGCGACTAGCCAGATCCACCACACCACGGCTCATCTCCAAATCTGCATTTGCCTATAATGTTAAATTTAGTGACGTGTTGAGTCACACATCTTGTTGACCGGTCTTTATGCCGAGTCGTTTTTTCCGAAAATTATTAATTCTAAATGCTTCCAGCTTATGCGGAATAAGTAACCACAAGCGTTCATATGTATTAGACAATATGAATTACTAAGCTATTAAGAGTTGGTTCTTGAGGTCCCCACTTGAGTTTGCTTGGTCGCGCACCCTAAAAATTTGATAGAATGGACTTTTCCAGTACCTTCCTATCAACAGTCATATCACAGCGCCAGGACACACTGCTTTTCCCAGCTGGATTGACCCTCTCCCAATTACACGACTCACAACACAGAGTCCGGTGTGTAATTAGAGAATTGACCAAACAAACAGAGCAAGTGAGACTAGACCTCTCAGTTGTTTTTCTCACAGCTGCCAAGCTCTTATACTAAATGCTTTAATTAAGCTATATTTACAAGTTTACAACATCTTAGTGTCCTTCATAGCGATTTCATCTGTATCGTGAGATCGGGTGTACATCTCTGGTACAGATCTCGTTGCGTGTTCGCAACATCAAGGTTACATTGTTGGAAGAGACACACTCTTTCTACGGAGTTGTGTCGTAAATTCCATATGCATGACTTACATGCAAGCTCTACGTTTACAATAGTTGGGAAACATTACAAAGAGGTCAACTTAACTTTCATCTGGTATTCACAGCACAGGCTGTTACGCAGCACGTCTCAGACCAGCAGGAGTTCAAGCGTATTTCATGGCCGCAATGGTGCTCATTACTTGCTGTCTATCCCCTGTGGATCTCTACGTTACTGCTAGCACACGAAATCATCGTCCAGATGTAACATTATGTTGAATACAGCAATTCTGAAATTGATAACAAACTCTTGTATGCAAAACAAACAACATTTCTTACATTAGTTAAGCTTATCTTGTTACGTAGAAACGCAACTATAGTATTTCTTAACAATAATATGAGAATTCATTTTTTATAAAAAATAGAATCTTATACATTTTCATCGTGCATACCGCACAATAATTTTCACATAGTGAGTACAGTTTTTCCATGGTATTCCCATCAGGTATGGATGTCTTTGAACAGACATATTTGTGCTCTTCCCATATTGAAAGAATTTACATTTTGCTTATAAATTACTAGCAAGTATGATCATTTTGTGATTCAAGTGTACTTGTTAAGACATAAATATGGATTTTAACCATAGTTTGTGTGGCACAGACCGCTACATTATTTTTGTAAGTACCATGACCAGGTGATGATGGTACGTTCGCAGTTGCATTTTAACTTCATTGTTAAATGCTAAATTATAGTAAATTTAAATTATATTGTTAAATACTAAGGGGACGGCACATGTTACCCTATTTAATAATAACTAAATCCCGGTAAGGTAGATCCTTCATCGATACGATGCAGAACGCCATATTGCGGGTGTCTCTCAGTGAAACATAATGAATGCCGTGTACCTTGGAGGGGTACATAACTTTGTAAGTTGCAAGACAACCATTCGTGTCATTCCTTTACTGATGTTCCAAGAGACGAGACAGCTTTGGTGCTATCATGTAAAACATGAAAGTTTGAACACTTATTTAACTATACTTATTATCGAAATGACAACACAGTACATAGAAGGCGCTTGATGTTACCATCCAGCTTGTGTCGAACGCAGAGGAAACTGTTGTTCGAATTCGGTACAGACATGTGTACTTAGTGCGAAGGATAGGTTATATGCTATCGCTGTGCAATATGATCGTACGAGTACTTCGTTCACTATACTTATATTGAAGTGACAATACAGTATGTAAACAAAGACCGCTAGATGTGTACATATAGCATGTGTCAAACACAGAGGAATCTGTGGTATGACCATCACCCCTTTCGCCAAATGACGAAGAAGAGCATGAATGTCCTCTCTTGGAGTTCGTGGGCACGGATATACATTGCTTGGAGCTTACAAGGCTACTTGAACAAATGCAATTTTCCAGGATTAGACGCAGAGCGACGTCCGTTGTCTGGGAATCATAGGTGATTCGAGGCAGTTGGGAGTGCAACCACAGAACTCTGCAAGGAACGGGGTGGTCAAACTAGACACATATGACATGTCAGGGAAGAAGATAGACTGTAGAAAAGGGGTTCACATCCACCTACCATGTGAAGTGCCCGTGAAAATGCACAGACGGCTAACATGGAGACCTTATGTGTTATAACACGATACGGTTCCGTTAGTATGTTACTTACAATGGTGCGATCAAAACGCACTTTACTTAATTTATGGATGTTTATGCCTATGGGACAACACACACAAAAACTTAAGTAAATAAACATGTAAGTAAAATTAATACAGACTTTGAGACATCAAGAAGATTCTCTCAGTAGGTGGAATAATATCCTAGCAACACTTGATGTGCGCTTGGAAATATTATTAAGGACTACTTGCACTGAAACGACGTGCAAATTTGCATTTGTTAGTGGTTAGTAGTGATGTACCTAGTGACACTACTAGATTTTCATGCTTCCTGCATGTGAAATCTGTGTTACGCTAGAAATGAGGAATAGACAAGTCTTTTTGAAACAATGAAGACCAAATCGATGCTTGTTTATGTAAGGTCTCACCAGTTGTGCTGCTGGCTGTCTGCTTTTAGCACACTTGACTGGCTCGAGAAGACGAGTGGACAAAGTCAGCGACAAGTTAACGGGAGTGTGTAATCATTAATTGCACCTCCTGAACATTGTGTTTCGCGACGAGTGTCAACTTGAATGAGAAGTATTGGACTTGGGACTCGCATTGTCAATTACCATAAATGTTAAATCGATCCATGGTGAATTGACCCGAGTTACGTAAGTAAGAAGAAAGAGATTGAATTGCGCACTGTGACTTTGGTGATGTTCGCGCACACCGTAGGCAGGCACAAAGTGACGCAAGTCGAAACCCCAAGTTGTATATATGAGACTGTTCCTCTGCAGCAAACAGAGAGCAGTAATACACCCCTTCAACACATTACTTGCCTTGGAATGTGATAGTGACCATGGAGCAAAAGATGAAAAATGAAAACTGCGTTTAGTGAGATTTCCCTCTTCGTCGAAATCTCACGCAACTCCGCAACCTCACTTGAGCGAAAGTTTGCTCACCTATCGAATTCCTTCCAACGCCAACAACCGCTATTTTGATTCTCCGTGTGAACGCAATGGTCAATGTAGTTGGACCAAGGTTTCACTGTACTTAACTTAGCGACAAAATCTTATGTTAAAAGACTTATGTCAAAATATACTAGACTTATGTATATGACAAGGCACAATATGAAGTAATATATCTAACGATGATGTTGGACGAGACAATTATTAACTAATATTTGGCGATGTCCTTTATGTGAAATCGACCTAACGGCTTACCATTCAGATCACCTAATTCATAAACCAACGGAGAGATCTTAGTTAAAACTATATTTTCCACGTACCGTTGCGCGAGCTTGGTACTGAAATAATTTGCCGCATCTGAGATTCTGAAGTTCTTACGCCAGACCCTCTGGCCTACGACAAGTTCAGCATCTTTCCTTCGGAGATTATACCTTTTGGCGTTCGATTGAAAATTTTCCAGAAGCTGAGCTTGGACGATTTCAAAGACGAACGGCAAGTTCTGTATGCGATCAGCATACTGCGCACAGTCTGCTGCCGCGGGGAGAACTGAGTCTTTGGCCTTGAGATAGTCTTTTGGAAGATGAAAACGACCATCCAAGATTATCTCTCGACCATGCATGAGGAAAAAGGGGGAGTACTTGGTTGCTAAGTTTACAGATGCGTTTATCGCAGTCTGCACGCTTTGAAGATATTGCGACCAGAGTCTCTGATCCTTTCCTACGAGGATTGCCAGTGAGGTACCCACTGTCTGGTTATATCTCTCAACTGTGTTGCTTTGCGGAGAGTACACCGCATTAAGGAACAATTTGGGAATAGAATACTTTTTAGTGAACGCCTTGAATTCCTTGGATATGAATTGACGCCCATTGTCCGATAGAATACTGTTAGGTACTCCATGTTTAAGAAAGATCTCCTGTTCAATGAATTTTATGATAGGTGTTGCTGTGGCTTTTCTAAGTGGGTGTAACCACACATATTTAGAAAAGACGTCGACAACTGAAAGAATATGCATGTATCCCTCCTTTGATTTTGGTAGAGGCCCTATCAAATCAATCGACAACGATTGCATCGGGCGGTCGACTTCCTTCGGATTCGACATAAGTCCCGCCGGTGCACTAGTTGTGTGTTTATATGCTTTGCATATAGCACAACTCTTAATGAATAATTTAATATCTCTGTAAATCCCTGGCCAATAGAACAGTGAGGAAATGCGCTTGAAAGTTTTGAATGTGCCAAAATGCACAGAAGCGTTTCCACTATGAAACTCAGAGATCAGTTTTGTTCTATCCGCGCCCTTGACGCACTCTTTCCAATTAGAGTCATCAAGGGGCAGATCTCCTGCCTTGAACCTGAGTAGTTTATCTCCCTCAAATTTGAATCTCGGGAATTTTTCTGGGTGAGACTTCACGTTATTGACTAAGTTCTCGAACCAAAGGTCCGGTGGGTCTGCAGTGTTGCTAGCACTAACAGATGAAATTACGACTGGATTTCTTGATAATACATCAGGGACGGTGTTAAGCCTTCCTGGACGATGTTTTATTGAGAAGTCATATTGTGAAAGTCTCGCTGCCCAGCGAGCGAGCCTACCCTGTGGGCTTTCGAGCGTCGTTAACCATTTTAAACTAGCGTGGTCAGTGATTACCGTAAACTTATTTCCCTCTAGGTATCTCCTAAAATGAAATATACTGTCTAAAATAGCTAGTAGTTCTAGTTCAGTGGTTGTGTAGTTGCGTTGAGGCTTTGTTAAGGTGCGAGAGTAAAATGCAATCGGGTGCTCGCCATCAGAAAATTCCTGCGTGAGGACCGATCCTAGCCCTAGGTTAGAAGCATCACAATGTAAAGTGAACGGACTAGCGAAATCAGGACATGCCAAGACTGGGGCTGAGGTCAGTGCGAGTTTGAGTGCCTCAAACGACGCCTGAGCCTCATCTGACCAAGTGAACGCGGAAGCTCCCTTGCGCACACTTGTCAAGCCTGTCAAAGGACTCGCTACCTTGGCAAAGTTGTCTATAAACCTCCTATAATATGAACACAGTCCTAAAAACGATTTCACGTCCCGAGAATTCTTGGGAACGGGAAAGTTCCTGACGCTGTCAAGTTTCACTGGATCACAGTGTAATCCCTCCTCATTTACTACATAACCTAGGTATTTTAGTTCTTTTCTGCAAAATTCTGATTTAGAGAAATTTATAGTCATGCCTGATTGTTTAAACTTTTCAAAAACGCGATCTAGTAACTTCATGTGGCTATCAAAGTCTTCAGATATCACTATCACGTCGTCAATATAACAGAAAACCTTGGCCTCGAATTCCGGGCCGAACAAACTGTCAGACAATCTTTGTAACTCCGCGCTCGAGTTTTTGGTGCCAAACGGCATGACGACAAATTCGAACAAACCTCTGCGCGGAACCACAAAAGCCGTCTTTTCGCAAGAGTCCTCCGTTAGAGGAATCTGCCAAAAGGCTTTCGACAAGTCTATTGATGAAATAAATCTTGCGTCTCTTAAATTATCTAATATCTGCGAAATATAAGGCAACGGATAACTGTCTGGGACTGTGATCGCGTTCAGTTTGCGCGAATCCAAACAAAATCTCCCGGTGCCATCTTTTTTTGGCACGATTAAGATCGGATTGCTCCACGCGGAACGTGATCTCCTGACTACTCCAAGCTTAAGCATATCGTCTAGCTCATTCTCTAAAGTAGCCTGTTTTGCAGGGGAAAGCGGATAATAGCGTTGTTTGATTGGGCCCCCATTGGTTACAATGCGGTGCTGAATCAAGTGGGTCCTCCCCAAGCCACAACGTTCGAAGGAAATCGACTCAAATTTTTCTTTAACCGAGGCTAGCTGACTGTGTTCTACTTCTGAAAAGTTAGTTGAATTTTTTGATGTGATAGAATTTATTTTAAACGAGTCATGATTACGATTCTTGTTAAGATAGACTATTTCTGGTGCTATGTTGAACAACTTCCAAAAGTCGATGCCCAGAATGACATCGGGTTGGAGGTTAGGTATTACGGTAAAGTATACAGTTTTCGTTTCGTGGCCTACTTTAACTGGTATTTTTAAAGCGCCGAATGCGGGCTGGACTGTACCATCCACTGATTCAATCGAAATTCTAGACTTGTATAACTTAAATCCTTTCTCGAGCAAGGTGGCGGCAGCATCCTTACTCAAGCAGGAAAGAGAGGCACCGGAATCTAATAGACCCCGTGCCCCAATACCTCCTAACCAAAACTTCAAAAAAGGTCTCTCATCCACATACTCTTTTTTGCAAATAGGAGCGACTAACTTATCGTTCCTAAAAAAATATTTTGTATAGTTAACTATATCTATCCACTCTCTTTTACGTACTTGTTTGGACGGTCTGAGAGAATGGATGGCTACTCGTTTTTTGACGAGCCGCTGTGCTTGCTGGAAGTGCATGCGTGCTGGCTCCTGATAGACTGTTTGTCATCACTACCAATTCTCACTGACTTCGGTGAATGCGTGTCACTGCAACACGCGGCATGCTCGTTGCAACTGGAATTGTTGCGCGATTTGCTGAGCGGTTTACAGTGACGTGCGTTATGCTTATGTTTCTGAAACCGGTCAGAACTAATTCTGATCTTATCATTAACCGAAGTCGAAGGATGAGCGTGTATTGCCGTAACTTCGCGTTCTGAAGGGTTGGTCGAAATGAAAGAGATTGGAGCCAACTTTGATCTCTCAATGTCGCTACAAACTCTTACTAACTCAGTGAACGTCTTGGGCTTTTGCAGGCTGACACCTGTGCGAATGCGTTCTACCATTCTGCTCGTAATTATTTCCATTAGATCACTAACAGAGTATGCAGGTCTCAATCTACCCGCTAGCAATCTCATATCAAGTATGAAATCGCAGGCTGGTTCCTGCTCTTTTTGCCTTTTAATTAACATACTCTCTACCAATGCGGCGCCGACCGTCGGCCCTTCGAATTGTAAATACAAAGCTGATTTTAACTCCTGCCATGTATTTACTTCGCTTTCCACCAAGCGGAACCAACCCAAAGCTCTACCCTGTAATATCTCTGAAAAGTACACCATCATTGTAGTGAATGATAGCCCACGATTTCTCATAATGTCCTCGACTCTTATGACAAAGTCGTGAACTGGTGTAGAACCGTCATATTTAATGTGCATTGAATTTAGCACTTTGTAATTAATAGCAGGTTTTATTTCTACTATTTGAGAAAATGACGAGAGTGATTCGAAATCCTCAGCTTTTTCCTCAAGCGGTCCGGGACATAGCTTACTATTCCATATCTCCGCCTGCTCCTGCATTTGCGAGAGCTTTTTACTGGGTTGAATACCCCTGGCTTCTAGCGCTGACCTCAGGGTGTTCGCCTTGCAGCTTTCCCTGATGCCAATTGCAACGTTGTTAACGTTCGACCAAACCATCTTGAGAAGGCGAAATACGACTAAACGAGTAATCCTATACTAAATGAAAGATGACGCGGATGTCTACATCCATACCATAATTTAATTGCTAGCTGTGTACTAGCTATCACATATCTTTTTACGGGATATGAGTATTATTTGTTGCTATACTAAAACGTAAATGCACCAAGCCACAACGAACAACCACCGACCTATACACTGATCGAAACTGTGTAAACAAACTGGCACACAATTTACAGAGAAATACAATAATAATTATCCTGAAATAATTTCATTGTAAAATTATTCTAATCCTACCCATGACTAAACATAGCATGACGTAACTACAATGACATCACCCAATTCTTAACCGAATATTCTGGAATGACCCGCACTACAAATATTAAAACACTCGAAATTAATTACGGCACGGCGCTGTGAAGTTTTGTGAAAAGAAAAAACATTCCTTCGCGAGTCGATGTTGTTTTTGCCTTGTTTTGGCAAGAGGTGAGCGCTCGTGAATTTTGTAACAAAAAGTTGTTACGAAATTACGATTTCCACTGAAATTGTTATTTGGATCGAACCAAAAAATAAATTTTACCATTAATCTGAGGACGCACAGGATATGCTATGTGACCAAATGGAAACAATAGTCTGACTATCTTGTAAGTTTTCATTCAAGCTAATCTTTTTATAGACGAGAATTCATTTAAGTAATTGCAGGAAGTGCCCAGAATGACATCGGGTTGGAGGTTAGGTATTACGGTAAAGTATACAGTTTTCGTTTCGTGGCCTACTTTAACTGGTATTTTTAAAGCGCCGAATGCGGGCTGGACTGTACCATCCACTGATTCAATCGAAATTCTAGACTTGTATAACTTAAATCCTTTCTCGAGCAAGGTGGCGGCAGCATCCTTACTCAAGCAGGAAAGAGAGGCACCGGAATCTAATAGACCCCGTGCCCCAATACCTCCTAACCAAAACTTCAAAAAAGGTCTCTCATCCACATACTCTTTTTTGCAAATAGGAGCGACTAACTTATCGTTCCTAAAAAAATATTTTGTATAGTTAACTATATCTATCCACTCTCTTTTACGTACTTGTTTGGACGGTCTGAGAGAATGGATGGCTACTCGTTTTTTGACGAGCCGCTGTGCTTGCTGGAAGTGCATGCGTGCTGGCTCCTGATAGACTGTTTGTCATCACTACCAATTCTCACTGACTTCGGTGAATGCGTGTCACTGCAACACGCGGCATGCTCGTTGCAACTGGAATTGTTGCGCGATTTGCTGAGCGGTTTACAGTGACGTGCGTTATGCTTATGTTTCTGAAACCGGTCAGAACTAATTCTGATCTTATCATTAACCGAAGTCGAAGGATGAGCGTGTATTGCCGTAACTTCGCGTTCTGAAGGGTTGGTCGAAATGAAAGAGATTGGAGCCAACTTTGATCTCTCAATGTCGCTACAAACTCTTACTAACTCAGTGAACGTCTTGGGCTTTTGCAGGCTGACACCTGTGCGAATGCGTTCTACCATTCTGCTCGTAATTATTTCCATTAGATCACTAACAGAGTATGCAGGTCTCAATCTACCCGCTAGCAATCTCATATCAAGTATGAAATCGCAGGCTGGTTCCTGCTCTTTTTGCCTTTTAATTAACATACTCTCTACCAATGCGGCGCCGACCGTCGGCCCTTCGAATTGTAAATACAAAGCTGATTTTAACTCCTGCCATGTATTTACTTCGCTTTCCACCAAGCGGAACCAACCCAAAGCTCTACCCTGTAATATCTCTGAAAAGTACACCATCATTGTAGTGAATGATAGCCCACGATTTCTCATAATGTCCTCGACTCTTATGACAAAGTCGTGAACTGGTGTAGAACCGTCATATTTAATGTGCATTGAATTTAGCACTTTGTAATTAATAGCAGGTTTTATTTCTACTATTTGAGAAAATGACGAGAGTGATTCGAAATCCTCAGCTTTTTCCTCAAGCGGTCCGGGACATAGCTTACTATTCCATATCTCCGCCTGCTCCTGCATTTGCGAGAGCTTTTTACTGGGTTGAATACCCCTGGCTTCTAGCGCTGACCTCAGGGTGTTCGCCTTGCAGCTTTCCCTGATGCCAATTGCAACGTTGTTAACGTTCGACCAAACCATCTTGAGAAGGCGAAATACGACTAAACGAGTAATCCTATACTAAATGAAAGATGACGCGGATGTCTACATCCATACCATAATTTAATTGCTAGCTGTGTACTAGCTATCACATATCTTTTTACGGGATATGAGTATTATTTGTTGCTATACTAAAACGTAAATGCACCAAGCCACAACGAACAACCACCGACCTATACACTGATCGAAACTGTGTAAACAAACTGGCACACAATTTACAGAGAAATACAATAATAATTATCCTGAAATAATTTCATTGTAAAATTATTCTAATCCTACCCATGACTAAACATAGCATGACGTAACTACAATGACATCACCCAATTCTTAACCGAATATTCTGGAATGACCCGCACTACAAATATTAAAACACTCGAAATTAATTACGGCACGGCGCTGTGAAGTTTTGTGAAAAGAAAAAACATTCCTTCGCGAGTCGATGTTGTTTTTGCCTTGTTTTGGCAAGAGGTGAGCGCTCGTGAATTTTGTAACAAAAAGTTGTTACGAAATTACGATTTCCACTGAAATTGTTATTTGGATCGAACCAAAAAATAAATTTTACCATTAATCTGAGGACGCACAGGATATGCTATGTGACCAAATGGAAACAATAGTCTGACTATCTTGTAAGTTTTCATTCAAGCTAATCTTTTTATAGACGAGAATTCATTTAAGTAATTGCAGGAAGACTTAGCTTTGATTGAGAACGTCGAACATCGTCGTGAACTGGAAGGCCACGTGACTTCTACGTCTTATCCAACATCCTTCAGAAGCGACTTCACGTTCCTCCAACGTGAAAAATCCTAGAGTGCCTCCTGGGTGTATGGCAGGGAATGAAAATAAAGACGTCCTCTCCGTCGTCTTTCACCATTAGTCTCAAGTTTCCTGACTTGATTATGATGATTGATATCCACGAACATGTGCTTTTCAATAAATTCTATAACAGTATATTGGAAGGCACAACATGTTAATTATACAAAAGCGCGTTAAATGATTAACGCAAAAGTTATAAGTGTGCATGGATTGCACAGATAAACGTGGATGTGAGGCGGATGTTGGATTCTAACCAACCATCCATGCGGGTAGAAAGCGGATATGCTCCCTCAAAAACTTCACACTAGTTCACAGCCGACAACGTGTCGTCATTTATTTGATAGTATCAAATAAATAAAAATTAATTTCCACAATGCAGAAACGTTTTCAAAACCACACTAATGTTACTATTATCAATACTAAAACTGAGTAAAGTTAACTAAGTTACTATGGCAGAGCGCAAGTAATGTGCGTCCTGCTATTGTGAATGTTCAACTAGAAGTCCCCGCATCTTTTTCAAGAATGCGCGCAGTCGCTCACTTCTGGTATACCCAACCACAAATGTTCCGTGATTATAGAACATTCCAGAACCGCTCGGCTAACTAGACAAAATGCACTACGGAAGAAATACATACAAGTATAACATATAATATGATTGAATGCTGGTGACAAAAACTCTCGCAAGGCACCGGAAACATGAAACCAACTTCACCGTCCAAATCGCGTTGGAGGCGCCTATGTAACAAATTAAAAAGAGACTGAAAGTTCTTTTGTTTATTATTACTTACATAAGGTAGGAAGGATTTGTCACATGAATGTAACATGAGCTTTACCTTCATCAGACTTATACTTCTGAAGCCGCTCGTTCCGACCTCGCTCTCTCGTCCACCTAACTTTGCCACCTTCTGGTGTAGAACATGAGAATTTCTTATCAAAGGGAGTGGATCCGACCGCTATTTGGAGCAGCTAAACCCACGCCGGGAAGCAACTCCCTTGGCGTGGATTCCCAGACTCACAGGAGTCTGGAGTTAGGCTTGCACGTTTCCTTCAACCTTTGAGGTGCCCCCGTCCAACAGGGTTGGACGCCAGCTAGCTTTTCTTTGGGAGGGAAACAGCTGCAAAAGACCATGTGTTTACTGGGACTCTAGGTTGATAAGTGAAAGAGGTTTCAAAGTGTGTCGCTGAAATGCGGTTACATTTAATGAGAGATTATTTCAGCGATGGTTTACAAAAGGATTATAAAGAAGTGGGACGGAGGCCCTCACAGGAGCGTCTCCGTCACCAGCAAATGGCACTAACCTAGACACAATTTATAATTACATATTTACATGCACCGAGCCCTCCTTAACGTCCTTCCATTCCCAAGTTCAAGGGGTGTATTCCCGGGTGAAGATGACACCAACACTTTACCCTTCGACACGGGTATGGAAATATGCCATCCATTGTTGAAGCGTGTGCTCCTAACACGACCGCGTTGCGCGGCACGAGCGCGTCCGCCCGGTAGAACGTTTGGAACGAGAAGAAGGAAGTTGCCTCCCACGCACTTGTGTTCTCGCCCCCGCCGCTACGTCCCCCCCACCTTGTCTGCTCCGGCCGTTGATTATTTGCAGCCAGCATGAGTTTGGTGTTGCCAGTTAAGAAAGTATATTTATGGTTTCTTTAGGTGACGAGTTCATCGCGTTACAATGGTGAAGGCCGTATCACTAGCAGGCCAGAAGCGGGGTGGAATGAGAGAAACGCACATGTATGCTGTTAAGGCTGGTGTTTATTATATTGCCGCAGTTAGTTATTTGCAGGGTATTGTCGTTGGCGGTTGTAGACGCGGTTTTTGTTGGCTATTTTTTTTTTTTTTTTAGAATTATTAATAACCATGTCCTTGCTTTTTCGTACAAGGTGGTTGTTAGTAATTTTGAACAATCACAAACACCCAGGCTTTGAGAAAAACACATAAATGTTTTTGTCATGACCGGGAATCGAACCCAGGAACTCTCGGGTGGAAGGCGAGCGCCTTACCCACTCCACCACGAGAGCCGCCTGGCTTCACTGCTGAAGGCTGCTTTTCTCGGCTGAAGGCTGAAGATGCTTATGCTTGGGGTCCGAGGTAAGAGAGTCAGGGCTTGCGGCTTGCCAATGCCGTCTTTTGGCTGGGTTGGAGGTGCTTGTCGCTCGGCGTCCGACTCTGAGGCGAGAGATACGGGCTGGAGATGCTGGCTTGGCTTCGCGTCCGAGGCGAGCAGAGGCAATGCTAGCTGTCCGGCGTCCAATTGAAGAGAGGGATTTGGCGGTCGATGCTGTTCGTTCGGCGTCAGGGACAAGAGAGTTTTTCGCGCCCATTCAACTGTCAGATTGCCGGCGTCATGTTCGTCTGTCGGTCGCGAACTTCTCTGTTTTACCGACGGATTCTAGTGTGGCGCGAGCGGTCGTTTTCGGCAGACCACGTCTGCGTTTTGGCGGGAGCGTGGACGAATTCGGATTTTTAGGAGGCGGGCTCCGCTCGGCTGAGGGTTGCGAGAACCGCGAAGAGTGCACGTAGGCTGTGGTGTTATGGGAAAGATAATGGTTCGGTCTGCTCTTTGAGGTGGTCTCCTGTGGGAGACCTTCATCCGGTATCAATGTCGAACAAATGTTTCCTCATTACATCTGAGATCTTGCTTTATTCGTGATTGTAATCACTGGGTTCAACTGTAATACTTATTAAAACTTTTTACCTGGAGCGGAGCAACTCAAAAAGGGTCCAAACCCAAATTTAAAAAAAACAGCTCACTAAACTAGCCTCATCAAATAAATCAAACTTTCCAAGAACGGCGATCCGGTGTTGCATATGAATGCGCAGATCTACTAGCGACAGTAGCACGTAGCTTTCGCAACGTATAGATATTTGAATGCGGCGATCGGCTTGCCGGAATAGGAATGATCAATTCGTAGGTATTTGTATGCAACCTGGTGTCATCGACTCAGAGCCCAAGAAGCATACAACTTGTCAATTGCAACTGCAGATATTTTTTCAAACTAAATACTCGCGTTTGACCAATCTGCAGAGCTCCATTTGGCAACATGTGTTTTGTGAATAATGATGATGTCACATCGACGTGTTCGAACGAGTGGATGACTTTTGATGTGAGAGCCGGTGAGATCCCCGGGGTTCCAGCGGCTAGCTCAGGAGTCCATCGAACCCCGGATTCACAAAAAAAAAGTACGATATATTTGAGGGTGGAATTAAATAAAACCACGTCTGTCTCGTGTAACTTGGTATTCCTTATATTTTACACTTTCTTTACATGTTTAGGTTTTTACAATTAGTTACGCAGGTCCGTATATGTCGGAAAGGGGACGCTTACTAATTTATTTATTTTTTTAAACTTCGCGTACCCACGCCATTAGTAAAAGGGCTAGTGATTGGCCAAATCTTGATCGCATGATCTTTGATTCGGCGAATCACGAGCCTGACCCTGGCGCCGGCGCGCGAGGATTTCACGCACAATGCGCGGCAAAATTTATTATATTTGAATACTTATATTTAGTCTTAAAATTATCGCTTTCATCCATCATCATTTATACCTTTTAAATTAAATTAAATATATCTTAATTACACCTCCGCCCAATATGCGATTTTCACACACCGGACGAAGGCCTTTACTTATGATTAAAAAATACTTACGTGGTTGAGCAAGGAATCAGATTAGATGTTTTATGAAGCCGTTTCTAGAGGTCAGGGTTACGTTTCGACTTATAGTTACTAAATGATTATTTTACACCGGGAGAAGCCCGCCTGTAACAGGGGTGTATCACCGGCTTAATTTACATTTCATAATGAAACAAAATCTCATTTCAAGTTACGTATTAGAATTTAAAGTAAATTACTGTACCTATTTATTTTCAGGTACATGTTAAAAAGGCTAGCCCACGGGTAAAGCGACTTGCAGCGAACTGCTGTAATTATATACCGAATCGTCCTAACACGCATGCGGACATGTGACAGAGACAGCTTTAGTGCCTCGTCCGGCGTCCATTGATATTTTTTTTTATCGTTAGAATGCACTGTGTTTTTGGAATAAAGCTTACGCTACAGAATTACCATTTAGTTTTGAACTGAAACATATCTGTGATCAACCAACAATCTTTATAATCAGTATTTCCCCCCAATTATATTGATGTTTCTATTATTTAGCTCGTTTAATTATTCACGGGAGATTCGTTTTTCTACTTGAAATTTTAATAAATCATTAACAATACTCGCACTGGCAATAGGTACTTGCCTAGTAAGTGTAGAGATCACAATTATTCAATTGCTTTAAATTATAATGCACCTACATATCTACCTTGAATAGCATGATCAAGTTCGCTATGTACCCAATTATTATTGAAGAGCCTACAGCTGCATAAAAAGATCATTTTTCAAATGAGAGGTTAGTGATTATTCACCTTGTCCGAACTGCTTAGATTTTATTTTTTATTCTACTATAAGTACCTTTTTACTACTATCGTACTAAAAAATTAAAAGTGTAAGAAATTAAATAATAAATGTACGTTAATAGGTGCTGATAGATGTTTTGTTGTACTGCGCATGCGCGAGATCGCAGTAGGTACGAGCTGTTTCGTGTATCATTGCAGCGGTTAGAATGCGTTAGCTTATTTAACATGAACCTATTTTCATAATAAACTAAATTCTCTAACCGTAACGTTATTTTTAAATTTTCTACAAGACCGAGGATTTCACGAACCGGTGCTGAGCTCCGATGCGTTTTATGCGTGCCATTTCGAGTAGGTAGGTACCTACTACATTTTAAATATTTTTTTTCAACATCTTTGATGCCAACTCACAAATCCCATACTTTCAATTAAAAAAACGGCAGTTACGAGAATAATATTTCCGTATAAACAGTGGTCTAATGAATATTTTAAAAATCAATGATGTGTACTCTCTGAATAAAAATAAATTTACAAAGGACGCTTACTAACTTTCTTTTTCAAATTCCCCGTACCCACGCCGTACAGCAAAAAGGACTCTCATGATTGGACATACGAAATGGAAGAAAGCGAAGTGTCTTAGCGATTATATTTTATTTTCTTATATCATATCACGTGTATTATATCAAATCTTGTGACATTGTCAATGTTATCAATGGAATCCAGTTTTTACTCTTGGCAGACGATTTAAAATTATATGTGTCAATTCACAGTGAATTAGATTGTCACATATTACAAAATAACTAGTAGAACTTTTTTATATTATAATAAGTGAAGGTAATTCCATAAACAACGTTTTTTGTGTAATTGAATTTGATCAAATTATATACCTACAATATATTATAATATACTATCATAAAAATGTCAATACGATATAATAAAATATTGTACTTATTTAAAAAAAATAATAATTATTTGAATAAGTATATATATATAATAATATTATAGTAAGTAGAATATATTATATTCTTATAATATGTAAATGAATTTTTGTCTAGCGTTTTTTTTCATCTGGCAATTTCATTATTAACTTATTATGGTAACTTACTGCCATCTGGTTGGAATCGACCAAAGTTTTTAGTAACAGATTTTTAGAAATTCATGGTAGATGCCTGTAAATATAAATAGATGGCGTGAAAGTCACATTATATGTGTAATTTAGGCCAAAGACATCGCCTTAAGCTGCGTTAACACGGTCCAAGTACGATCCCAGTACACTTGGACCGAGTGCCATCCAAGTGCACTCGTATGAGACATTTTCATACTAATTATTCCTATCCAAGATAGCTTGGATGAGTAGGACGCAGTCCAAGTAGTTTGGATAGGAGTAATTTGTATGAAGATGTTCCGTACGAGTGTGCTTGGATGGCGCTCGATCCAAGTGTACTTAATCGTACTTGGACCGTGTTAACACGGCTTTATAGAAAATCTGCAAATTCTGGCAATGAATTGAATAAAATTGACAACTGGCAATCATAAGCTAAAATGTCACTCGTGGTGCCGGCGGTGAAATACAAAAATGTCAAAACATTGTCATTATTGACAGCTGTCGGTTTCGGCGGATTAGTATTCCTGTTATTAAAAAACAGGAAAGTTATTTTGAAATATCTGCGCCTCACTCTGCCTGTTGACAGCCCTTTGAAATACCAGACGATTGAGGTTATAAATTCCGAAGACGAATGTAAACATGCCGTCCAAAAAATTACACAGTGAGTTTGAAATTCAATTATTAATAATAATTTGTGCAACTTGTATGAAAAACAAGGGACAACATCACAAAAATCCATGCCGTAGATATTTGGATGCTACATAATATAATACCTAAGTACTATTAAAAAAAATTACAGCGTATTGTGCAATATGTCCATCTGGGACTCAAACCCACCCACAACATACCGGTTTGCAGCCATACCACAGTCACATTCTATTTCCACAAAGGGTTGGCAGAGATATTTAATAATATGTTTGTAAGTTTGTAGGATTGGTTGTTAACCATTGACTCCATGCTATGGAACATGACACATTTAAGTGGCGGTCGTGTTATACTCGATCCAGTTTAGGACGGCAGTTAGCTGGAATAAACATGCTCTGAGCTTTGATATTTCCCTCGCGCAGAGGCCAATAAAAATTTAGTACAGTAACATAGGTATATAATTTCAACATTGGCCAGTACGATGTAATATTTGACGTGATGTGTCAGTGGTATTTTAATTTAAACAGGTTTTGTAACATTCAATTTCAGTCATTTTTTCCAACTCGGGTTTCGCCTTTACCGAAACCGTTTTTTTTGACGTTTACCAATTATCACAACCTGTCAAATACCACCATACGGTGACAACACCGCGTCTCACGTATGCGTGAAGAATGAGATTAGCGAGACAGTCAACACTTTTACATGTAGTTATTATCGCCATTGTTTAAAATACACTTTTGGTGTCAGTAAATTCATACACGTGTACAGGCCCTAATATCAAGAAAATGAATCTGTAAACACGTATTATCGTGCAAGTTGAAAGATTGCATGCATGTGTGGCTGCCCATCGTGAATCTTAAACATACCTAATTTATTTAAGTAATACCTACATAGCGTTAAGTTGAACCTTACAATGTAAACTATACCATTTATGTACCTTTCATCAAAATCATGTTTGAACACGTACGCCAAAAGTCACCTCTATCGCCATCTAGACAAAGTGACCTTTGCTTCAGACGCAAGCCTGCATATTTTTTATCAAATCGCTTAATTCTCGAATTCTTGGTTACAATGTATAATACGGAACAAATCAAATAAGCAATTCCTTTGAAAGAAAAATATGCAGGCAAAGGCGAGACAAATGACCGTTAAACAAGTACGTTCAAGAAAGCACTGACCTCAGCCCTATCTTGACGCCCTTACATTTTAGTCAAACCATATAAAACGGGGGTATTTTTACCTACCAATATACAGTCAATTCAAATCTCTTGTAATGCAATGACGTCCGTCGAACCATCATTTATCTCAGACACGATCTTCGTAATTATCAATTATTATAATTTAGAATCAGTAATATTAAATACCAAACGTACCTGTAAAATTGTCAATTTAATAGAAGGGAATAAATAAATTCAGGGGATTATATTTCACACGCCAATCTATTCATTCATAGTCGAGCAACCATACCTCTCCTCACACTCATCCCAACTATAAATGGAACAAAAATAGTTCAGATGCCTCCGAATTTTCTTGCGATAGAACGATAGTGGCGAACCTGCCGGAAAAAAACGAACTACACCGAGCAGAGCATTTTTGACATTTACCAATTTTCACAACTATTCAAATAGCACCATAAAATGACAACAATGTGTCTCGCTTACGCTTGAAGAATAAGATTGGCGAGACAGTCAGCACTTTTATGTGTAAACTGTTATTATTATGAGAGTTGAATTTACACACTATTGGTGCCGGTAAATCCATGCACGTGTACAGGCACTATTAGTGCCAGGCAACTTGTAAGTGCGTGATTATCAAATTAATAAGTTCAGAATTTAAGATATTCGGTCATTGCCGTTTATGGAGATTTATTTATTTATTTATTTGAAAAAGACACGTTGAGTACATAACATATTATTAATTCAAGATGTTCACAACATGACATTTGGATCAGTTCAGAAAATCAGAAAAAACAAGGTGAAGGAAAAAAAAGAAAGCAAAAATAGTTTTATATAAAAGAAATAAAATAAAAAAACAATAATTCAAAAAATATAAATTAAACAATAAAATAGATATACCTATCTGAAAATACAATATATGCCCATATTCGTGAAACACACGAATACCCCAAATATCAAATGTAAAATGCCAAACCTATAAACGCATAAAAGCTGTGCGATATTCCCTAACAGTTTCCTATAAATAATAATTATTATGTTAATGAGTGTAACAATATGATGTCAAATTTATTAGGTTGTATAATGTTCCAGAAAGTGCCAGGAGTACCGAGTGCTGGGTTTCGACTGCGAATGGGTTACTCATGGAAGTTCCCGTCGGCCCGTTGCCCTATTGCAACTAGCCTCGCACGACGGGTATTGCGTTTTGATTCGATTATGCAAAATGAAGAGTGTGCCCTCCGAATTGAAGGTAAAGTCAAATTTATTTATTTTTCAAGACGTTTACAACATGTCAATGAAAATGGTCAATGTATGCCCTCATTAATAAACCAATGATATTCTTTTGTTTTACAACAAATACGTCATGTTTTTGGACCTATCTTGATAATATTTACACATTTAATAATGTATAGAATTGAGTAGACCTAAAATTGTATTAAAATGTTTGCAGTTTTAAATAATAATGAAGTTTGCTACAAATAAACAATGAAAAATGAATTGCAGCTGTTTTAAAATTGTACTCCATAGGTATTTTCAGCTTTACTATCATATATTTAGTCTGCCTCTAGTATAGATCCACCAGTATAAGTTGTCCACTGAGTGAGGGCGGCACATGCTAGCATTTGACATATCATTTCATACTTTTTATATTGAGATGACCTTAGTTCTAAATTTGAACACCTGCCGATTTATTATGGTATATCTATAAAGAAGGGACAGAAGTGAAACTTTGCTCTCCATTTTTATACTTTTTAAACGATGTCGTTGTTTACAACTGTTCACAAAATTGTGTCATCACTATTTAATAAAACATCCCATCTTCACATACATTAAGGATCTGTCATATCCTCAGTTACGCATCAGTTATTTATAGTCTCATATCAGTCAAAGAAGAATATAATTTGGAGATGGTGTTTGTTAGTTTTTAAAATTCAATTAAACCCTGCCTAGACCAAACCACAATGATTTAGATATGCTATGGGCGATCTGACAAAAATATTGCACACTTTTTCAGTCATATTATTGTTTTCGTTGAATTAAGAATACATATTACAGATGGTTTTTTAAAATCCATTAAGCCCTGCCTATACAAAACCATATCCGATAAGAAATATTCTTTTGTCTATAAAATATCCAAAATTATGTACGATTAATTGCATAATTTTAGATATTTTATAGATAAACAATTTTTTTTTGACTGTTATCTAGTATAGCTTGGACACACTATCTACACCAGTGGTTCTTAACCTTGTTGGAGGTACTGACCCCCACCAGTTTCATATGCGTATTCACCGAACCCTTCTTAATTGGAAAAACAAAATATTCATATATTTCAAATTCAAAACATAGGTAGATATATATTTTACTGGTGCACAAAATGAACCGTGCATCAACATCACTGTGTTCAAAAAACAAAGCCATTAAAACGTGATTTTCACACTAAAACAAAAACATGATGATGAATATTTACTACAAATCAGTGTGACTTCTGCTGTTGCTTTTCAGAGACCAGTTCAGGAATGCGCGGCTTCACCTTGGCAACTGCCACTTTCATGTCATTTTCGCAACAAAGTCTGTTTCTTTTCTTCGTTTTTATGACCAGCATCCTCGAAAAGGATTGCTCGCAAAGAGGTGTTGTAACAAACGGTATGAAAATCTCCAAAGCTTTCTTAGCAATAACAGGGTACGTTACCATTTGTTTTCATTTGATTTCATCGAGGTATTCATCATTCACATCTGTTGTCTCACCTCTTGTCTCAACCTTCGCCGAACCCCTGAGACTGACTCACCGAACCCTGGGGTTCGATCGAACCCAGGTTAAGAACCACTGATCCATACATTGTAGTCTTAGTTCAATGAAAACGAATATGTTTGCCTGAAAAAGTGTGCACTAATTTTGTCGGATCTTAACAGCCTACCTCCACCCTTCGCCACTGCTGTACACCTGAATAAAAAATGAAATATCCAAAGTAGTTGATATCATGAATAATTGTTTGTCTTTGGTGCTTTGAATCCATGATGTCAATTGATGATTTCTGATTTATTATTTGTAATGTCCATAGCTGTGTGAGCATTGAGCAATTAACGCGGTTGGTCTGCTGACTCGAAATCGAAGCTACCCTCCTTATCCATCTTGAAAAGTTGTCTAAATTGTCACGTTTGCCACGACCGCAATGGTGCATTTGGTAGTTCACTCGGCTGTTATTCGAATGATTGGTAGTTTTGGGGTGGGGGAAAAGTTTTGCATTACTCAACAGCCGGATTTACTCCCGATTACCTGACATACATATTAAAAAAATATTAATACATAGAATTGATTAAAAAGAAGTGATCATAATTCGATAGCATTTTTAATAGATGTATTGTAATGTTTCAGACACTACTCGAAGATGTATCAATTTTAAAAGTTGGCGTTGCGCCTCTGGATGACGCAAAATATTTACTGACCGATTACGCAATCAAGGTTAATGGAATATTAGACCTCAGACACTTGGCAACAGTCGCCAACCAGAAGGCGGAGGGTCTGTCATCAATGGCCGCCTCGCAATTGAATGTAAAAATGGACAAATACTGGCGGGTCCGTTGTTCTGATTGGGAAGCCGATCTGTTGACCGAACGGCAGCTCAAATACGCCGCGACGGATGCCCAAGTCGCCGTGGAAATATTTAAAACACTCATTCAAAAAGTACTCAATAATAAATATTCTTTTAACTTGTTTCGCAAGCGTAAGCAAAGTCCGTGGGCAGATATTGAAAAGGTCTATGCGCATTTCGTAGATGTAAATTACAAAGCGAAAAAGAAGAGTGAAAAGAAGAAGAAAAGGGATTCAACCGATTTTGAAGCATTGCTTAGTGACCAGCAACGGAAAAGGTAAATAAAATATAATATTACATTTTGATTACTTCTTCTTTTGTGGCTCTATACTTCGGGTTGAACATAACCTGGCCGAAGCATTATTATTCTGGTCTCCAACTTCAGTTGTGAACCTTCGGTGTTCGTAAGTTTTTGAAGTTATACTTCTTTTGGCGCGTTTGGGAAATCAGACCAGAGTGTATTTTTGGCGTGTGACATGTAACACATAATTTATTTTTTCACACGAAAAAAAGTACACTCGATTGGATTCAAACCACCGATTGTTCGGTTATCAGCCGAACGCACTACCTTTACGCCACGGTATGGTACTGCAATCGTGACGATTATAAAGTATAATATTATAGTTTAGAATTGTTCCGTTGCCTAGGCAGCGAATTTATTATAGTCGGCCATTTGCAATTCCTTATGTAAACAAACGATTAAACGTCTGAATGACTGTTGGTACTTTAGAAATAAAAACAACGAGAAACTATTATATAATTTAGCAATATAAGTTAAAGTGTATAGAAATAAACCAACGGCGTACCAATAAGCGGTCCTTTTTCTTGAGTGTGTAATTTAACAAGATATGTAATTAAGAGCTGGTCAAAGAATCTAGTTTATCACAAGTTTTGTTTTTATTTTGTTACGCCAAAGAAGTATAACTTCTAACGCGCGTACATAAGTACACACACCGATTTTTTTTGACTACCCATGTCCTAGCAGTGGCGAAGAATCTATACTAGGCGATTATTTAAAGCCTACCTTCTAAAGAAAAATATTTTTTTATCTGCATATTGACATCCTATTTAAAATAAATACAGTCGAACTTGTTTATTATGATCACGGAAATAGCGAGATCTCGGATGTAATGAGGAAACATTCGTTGTCATTTTAGTTTATGATTTTCTCCATACATTTATTCACTTTTATAACGACCTACTTCTCGGGCATACCGAGCAAAACATTTTCGACCTTAAGCAATAAAATCCGCCCGGGCAGTAACTAGACCGATGCCGCCGGGATCGGATTACGTTCATGACACTAGTTAAGTGGCTAAGTACCTAATTGGTGTTTTCGCCGACAACATTGAAAAAGTATCCACGCTTATGGTTGAAATTGCATGTGGCGATCGGCTTTTGTATTTTAAATGAGAATAGGTATTACTTTAATTACTAACCGATGTCATGGATCACTCCAAGATTTTTTGTTGTAACTTACTTGTTACCAATAGTAACCCAATATGATCGAAGTTTAGAGTTTTGTGTTACGGCTTGACTATAGTAGGCGATGCGTGCCACTGTATAGGTATCTGTGTAATTTACCTATAATAACAGTACTAACTATGATTCACAGATGGCATCAGGATCTCTCCAAATTTTGATAAATATGAACATGCATTTTCTCCATCTGTTTCAGCTATAAGCTTCCTAATTTTAAGTCTGGTGGAAGGTATTCGACTCCAATCCGACTGAAACCTCTTTATCAGAATTGTTACATGCAGACTAACGATGGAGAAGTGCTGTGCACTTGCGACAGGAAGAAGGCGGAATGGTGAGTAACAGAGAGAATTGAGTAGGCCTACAATAGATAAATAATTAGTTCAAATCTTTGTATCCATATGAGAAATACACCTAACAGACGGAAGGTGCTCTGAAGTTTCTTCAGTTTTATTATTATATAAAACAGTGATTTCCAAACTGTGAGGCGCGGAGTGTTGCAAAGGGAGGCGCGAAAAGTTTAACATAATTAATGTAGCTACAGGTTTGCAGTTTGCAAATGCATAGTTTATAAAATGGCCGCTAGTTATAAACTACATAAAAAACAGTCCTATAAAAGGTTGTTCTCAAACCTGTCTGAAAATATGGGGACTAATTTTATAATATCTCACTTCTCTACTATTGTGAAGCGCGCTGACTATCTCGTTAAAAAATTAAACAAAAGGGTCAAATTATAATGTTGAAATTTGAGGCAAAATTGTTTAGGAACGATAATTTTGTTGTTAAACTTGTCTATTTGGTTGAAATTTTTAAAAAAATGAGTGAATAAATCAATGCAAGGACCACTAATGCATTCACCGATTTAAAAAGACAAAGTGGAGGTATTCATAAAAAATTGGAGCTTTGGAAATCAAAATTACAAAAAAATAAGTTCGCCATGTCTCCACTTTTAAATGATTTCTGCGCCAGATATATTGAATCAAACAAAAATCTATTTACTGAGTTCTTGGTAGTTTGCTAATGCAATTTTCACATTATTTTAGTAATATGTAGTAAAAAAATTTTGGCGATGCTTTGTTTCAGGGCTATTAAATATATTAAATATGTCATTGTGTGTTGCGATTTGATGTGATAACTATATGATGATTGACATTGTACTTAAATGATAACCGTCGTGAAATTTAGGAAACTGGAAAGAATTGACTACTATTAAAATTGATTATGCTAATGAACAAGCACATTCATCGCATGAAAAACAAATTAATTTAAAAATGAATCTAATATAAGTAGTAAAACCTTGTTTATTTTTATATTTGTTTTCCCTTTCATTTTTTTATTTAAACTATTTAAAAAGGCGTCTGTATTATTTAATGAAATAAAGGGGGGGGCGCCAAAATTAGATTTTTTTTTAAAAGGGAGGCGTAATAACATAAAGTTTGGAAACCACTGATATAAAATCACTGAAATTAATAAATGGAAAATTGTATGTATGTGTTTTTGTGGGGTGGGGGGTGTATATTTACCGCACCGGGTGACACCAACCCTAGTTACGCCACTGCCCAGATGCAAGATTAGAGTGAACGTTGATCAAGACATCTTGTTATTTCAGAATGCGGTAGAAAAATGTATTCAAGGAAACTTAGCCCTTTTATTGTAGTGCAGTTACATTGACAAGTTAATTGATAGTACTTATTTTGTTTTTTTACTAATTGTAGGTACGTGGAGAAGGAGATAGCTGATCTGGTATGTGAGGAACCGTACACGATAAAGCTGCGTTTCGAACCAGCCGGCAGGTCGGTCGGAGATGTCGGAAGATATTACCAGAGCCCTCGGGAGAATCGGTGTGTGGTCTGCGGAGTAACAGAATCCTCCATAAAAAAGAGTGTGGTGCCTAAAGAATATAGGAGAAATTTTCCTGGTCAGCATTTTCTGTTTTCTTATTTGTACAGATTGTTTCCAGTTTCCGGCAGGTGATTTCAAACAATGGCAGTTTCTATAGGACTAATTTGAATTACATAACCAATAATAAAGTAGTATAGGTATAACAGAATCCAATGTCAATGGAGTTTAATATATTAATACTATCGACCGAAGGTACTTGATGGAATTTGAATATACACCTCTTGAGTGTAGTATTTTTATTGTTTATGAAGAATAATGATCTCTATTATTAGGCTTTGACGATTTATTATAATATACTATCGAGTGTATTGTTATTAATAAGACAAGGTTTTTAATAATTAGGTTTTTTACTGACACTTCAACTATACATAATTTTCGCACCCGGGGAATAATAGTGGCACAAGTCCAAATTTGTCATTTTTGAGTTAAGTATGCAGAAATGTTCCAAGATATCATTTCTATTCGCACAAATATCGGAATAATTCTTAAAAATATAATGGTTGCCTTAAAAGCATTTTTGTCATTATCATATTATAACATTTTACTTGAATTTAAGCAGAAATAGTGGCAAGATAATCATTTTTCCATTGTTATTGCGGATAACATTCAAAATGAGATGACTCAAGTGTGCCAACTTCACGCTATTATAAAGTAAATTAAAAAAAAGCTGATTTAACATACCAAAATAAAATATTCAAACTGCTCTCCTGTAAAAACAAGATAATCGAGTTGTGCCACTATTATTCCCCGGGTGTGATTTGTTTGTTGTATTTTTTGTGATCTTTGTCTTGATAGGTAGTGACACTATAAAAAATGAGGACACCTCGTGGCCACACACTTCACGTTCCAAGAGGAGTTTGGAAGGGTCCAGGAATTAAACTCGCAACTTCCTCTTTAATTGATGTATATTTTCACATAATCACTCTTTACAAGTGAATCTATTGCTAATAATTATAACTAAATTCAATTCACTACGCCGTATCTTTCATCGCCATGTGACGCGTGGACTTACTATTTGACGTCTCAAAAGGCACTGCCTGAATATCGAACGCTTCGGAATTAGGGGCTGCTATCCCAGCCGGCTGAATTCCCAAAACCACGGCCACTCGGCCCCTTTGTTACTGAACCTATCTCTTTACCTGCACCCTTAACCATTGGTCAAAAGCGGCGTCAAAGTAGCCGGCCCTCGGCCGAATTCTTTTTATTATTCTCAAATTTATTTCGCCGATAGATCCGTTGATGCGGACCATAGGTTTTTATAACATTTGTAATGCTAGCTAACAGGGGCGGTGTTTGTTCCAGTTAAATTCCAGTTGATTAATAGGCTGAAGGTCGAAGGTTAGGTCGTGTAGTGCTGTAGAGGAGTCGTCTGCTGAAGGCGGACAGTTCCAATTAGTGTTAGTAGGTAATGAAGTTTTTACCTACATACTTTATTGTATTGATTTATTATATAAGCTAGAGTTAATAGTGTTCGTTGTCAGTGCGTGTTTGACTTTAGTGAGTGTACACGGCGCCTGAAGATGCCGAAAGGCAAAACCCGGGTTGCAAAAAACGACTTAAACGGAATAGTACAAAACTTAAATCCATTACGAGTTTAATATGTTACAGTGCTAGGCAACAGATGTCAGGTGGATGTAAGCTGTGTTATGTAGAACTTTATATACCTCGTGGCAGCTATACCACAAACTACATAATAACTATACCCTTTGGAAATACTTCTCTATCATTCTAGCTCAAGTCGGCTAC
This sequence comes from Rhyacophila brunnea, assembly GCF_057557595.1. Classification (NCBI taxonomy): domain Eukaryota; kingdom Metazoa; phylum Arthropoda; class Insecta; order Trichoptera; family Rhyacophilidae; genus Rhyacophila; species Rhyacophila brunnea. The sequence continues at coordinate 5,891,638 of NW_028232904.1, read as the reverse complement.
TTCTCAGGGGGTAGATCCTCGCGCTTTTTAGTTCTTAGTCGTAGTTCAATGAAAACAAATAAGTATGGCTGACAAAGTTTACTGTGCACTATTTATGTTGGATCTTAACAGCTTACCTCCACCCTTCACTACAGACCCGCACTGGATTCGGTGTAGATACACAGTATATTTTCACTGAAGCCTAAAGCCAGGAAGCTCGTCTTATACAGTTTGAAATATTGGTAGCAACTAAACAATAGCTTATTGTTATATTTGGTCCATGTATCTCCTCCAATTTAATTTCAATTTCAATTTCAATTTATTTATTTTTACATATTGTGGACATTACAAATTATAAGTTTAAGACGTTCACAACATGACATAAAAAAGAGATAGATAATATGTTATTAAACAGTAGAAATATGTACATACAAAAATATTAATTATATAGGTACATGGAAATACACCGGATGAGTTAAGCAGACCCTATTTTAAAAATTTATAAAATAACGTCCACCTATACTCATCCTCACGTAGGTGGAATATATCAACACCCGAAGCAATTTCGTTGAACATAGTTATCGCCCTCCCAATTGGCATTACCAGTGGCAGGTTGGTTCTGCACCTTGGGAGAATAAACAACTGATGTTCTCTATTTCTAAGATAGTTATCAGGGACACACAGGTCAACACTGCCCAGAATGGCAGAGTTCTCATTTATACCTCGTATAAGTCGAAAAAAATACATAGCTAAATAAAGATTTAATTTTAAGATTAAGAATTATACCACCTTGGATCTATTCGTGCTAAGGTTTCAATTCATATCATCTATAACCCGGGCTGATATCCTGTGTGTATGCTTTGTTTAATGTTTTTTTCGTCTCTTCATCTTCAGCCGTCATGAAAGATCACTCGTCTCATGATGTGCTGCTTCTCTGCTCGGATTGTCACCAGCTCAGCAACAGCAAAGACCAGTACATGCGGTATAAGTTGGCTGAACTTTGCGACGCACCCATTTACAACAAGGAAGAACCTAAAGTTAACCAATTATTTGACGTACAGTGAGTGTCCGTTCATTTCCGCACAATAAACTATTCAACATTAATTTCAACTATCTGTTGATAAATCGATAAAGCATAACGACAGTGTTTAGGAAAAAGGGCGTAACCCTCAATTTTTCGAAAAGTGCTTTTATTAGATATTAACAATGTATACAACTAAATACACATTCTATAAAAAGGAAGTAAGCCACAAATGCCGAATTATTATCTAAATTCTGGTTTTAATTGAGATTAATTAATTTTTAATTTATTGAAAAAAGCATTTATCCGCAATTTTAATGATTTTTCTGTAATAACTTCTTTAATTATTATTAGATCAAAAATATATGACACCAAATCATCAATCATCATGCACCCAATGTATATGGCTATTTAAAAAAAAATATTAAACTAAAAACTCTCAAAACACGTTTTTTGCCTCTCCTGTAAAATTTTTTCAGTGAGGGTTACGTCCTTTTTCCTAAACACAGTCGATAATGATATTGAATTTATTTTGTATGACAATGATGCACTTGTCTAGATATGCCAATGCGCCACGCTGGCAGAACCAATAGTAAAGTGTTAATAGGAGAATGAGAACATACATCTTATTTTTCTTTCCTTTATTATTGCACTTTCACACCTGCAAGGCTATTCTAATATACCACTAAACTGATTCTATGCCTTCAGCGAGTTTTCTTGCTCTACGAGGCAATGATCGATAGGATGCACATACAAATCTTGCGAGTTATCTCGTCCAACTTTAAACCCAAATTACTAGCCACTGTTGATTGATTTGCATAATCAAAAAAATTAAACACAGTTTGAATAATAATGAAATACTAAGTCACAAATCTTCGCCCCAAAAACAAAAGGGCACTTGTGACATTTAGACGGTTTTGAGTTATGAATGTAGTTTTGTTCTAACTGTTTGCTCTACATTATAGGCAAAATGGCATTTGTGAAGCTAAATCCATAAAGATCACAATTTATGAAAGAGAATAAAGGTCGCTTCTGTATTTGTAAACTAATCTTTAATTAATGTATTACAAAAATGTAACATGTACATGATTTTGTCAGTATATGTACAGTTTTTACAAATATAATATAAAAAAAGGGTACTACATATCGTCACCGTTCAGGCAAAAGTCACCAACCCTGAAAATGGCAGTTTTGAGTTGAGTATGTCACCCGAAGCGTAAAATTATGTTCTTTAAGATGCAAAACTCACAACAGTACATTAGTTAGTAAAATTTTGCTTAAATCCGAATTATTTGTTTTTCACTAAATGACTTTCGATAAAATCTTAACAAGCAAAAGTCATTATAGGTGAATAGACATTATTGACTATACAAAAAAAAAATAATCCTTCATTATAAATATACAAGCAAAAGTCACTATACTATGGATGGTGAGTTTTACTGATCCTTCTTTTGGCTAACATTGTTCAGATTATTAACAAGCAAAAGCCACCAAACCATAATTGAGCTACCTTGCCTCCTTCAAAACCTTCCAGATGTTTTAATTAGCATCAAAAAGTAAAATTACCTTAAAGAAATTATTAAGAAGACATGAGAAAATAATTTAATGTAGATAAAACCTTCAAAACATTAAAATCTGATTTTTCCTGCATTTTCAAACTTTCAAATTGCGGTATCTCAAAACTATGTTTTTAGGGTTGGTGACTTTTGCCTGAACGGTGACGATATTATGTGTAATTATTTTAAAATGTGTAAAGGCTTTTGCACAAAAAAAAAAGATTTTGTTGCAGAAAAAGGGCCCTTGTGATAAGAATCTTCACAAGATATGAAAAATAAAAAAAAACATTATAATCTTTGAGTAATAAGTCACCTGTGCTCTGCATTCAACGTGTGCTGTTAAAAATCTGCGGCCTGTCAGATACTGTGACAGTAATATTGTGAGGCATAGAATAGGTTAAGGGCCCACATGCTCAGCGTAGGTCATAATGGGCTTTTGTGGTATTTTCAGAGCATAACCCTGGACATTCCTTAAACGTTGTAGATAATCTATTTAAATAATTTTGAAGCCTTATTATCTTTTATTATTTTAAACATTTGATGACTGCATAAAGTATTTTTCAGCATAAAGCTTCAAAATTATATAAATAGATTATCTACAACGTTTAAAGAATATCCAGGGTTATGCTCTGAAAATTCCATAAAAGCTCCATTTTGACCTACGCTGAGCATGTGGGCCGTTAACACCGAGTAGTTTTGCGCATGCAGTTTCCATTTTTGTAATATGTTGGTGATTCATTAAAAATGTCTCACATCTTATAGGTATAATTTCTGAAAGAAGTATTTTGAAACGTTATTTGTATACTAATAATTATTTATAACATGCTATAATACATTTTTTAGAAATTACACTTGTTAAAAAGTAATAAAACACTCTGGTACACTTGTGGCAGATTTCAATTAAGCTGCTGAGGTCCTTTTTTGCTTCAAATTCATATATTTAGGCTTCATTACTATAGAAATTATCTTTGATATTATGTACTGTTTTTAGTAAAGTGAAATCTGCTGCACGAGCTCTGCTTAGAGATGCAACAAAACCAGGAATACCCCAAGAGAAAAAAGATGAACTGAGGAAGAAAATCCAAGAATATTACCCAGAGGCCTCTGAAATAACTGAAGAACTACTTGTATCAGCTAGCAAATTAGATGCCAGGTATAAATGGTGCACCATTTTTCATTCAATGGCCATTTTATCAGGAGAAAATATTAAGTATCAGTGCACAGATATTATATTCTAACTATCTAACACCATAATAAGTTGTCGTTATTTTTCTGCATCCGAAATTGTGTTAAGGTCAACTAAATTGCGAAGTTAATACCTGTCAAACAAAAATTCCAGTCTATTTCAATAATCAGCTGTTGCATTGCCACCATTTTGTTTTAAGCCAGTGTAATCTTAATGGAACTAAATCAGACAGTTCTACGTTTCGATGTCACGTAGAATATATTATTATAGGGGGTCTTCGTTTTCCGAGAGTAATTGGGAGAAAAAAAATACCTCTTAAAGTGAATCCGCTTAAAACGGGGACTTAAATGGGTTTAATTGGGACACATTTAAAAGAAAAAGACATGTGAGCAAGACGGAAATAGCGTAGGAGTGTGGGATTGAAAGTGACAGTTGACCACTATGAGCTGTTGCACTTGTGTTTTTATAGTTTTTTATTTTATTATTTTATGTTATTTGAAATGGAAATGAAATGAAAAATGAAAAAAATGTGATAATGATCCTTTTTTTGAATTTCAATGTTTTCTTTCTGAATTCAGTGTTTGAACAATAGTCGTTATTAATTTTTTCTAAATATGTAATCTAATAGTTTACAAAATTCTCCACAAGATGATATCATTAAGAGGGGGCTCAAGAGAAGGAGATTGAAGTATAATCTAGTATAAAAAGGACCTCAGACGTTAATTTAAATCGATATTTTCGCAAAAATCATTAATCATTGGAGATTTTATTTAAAAAAACATTATTATTGTTATTGGTATGGTCGGCCGTCTTACACATTATTATTTGATAAACACCTGCACATGTCCGCCGATCAGAAAACAGGGCTGTCAAAATAATATACGAATTAATATTTTTAAAATGTTAATTTCATCATAGTTTTTAATCAAACCTGTGCAAGTACATACTGATAACTTGGGTGGATATCATAGCAAACATACTATTGATATATCTACAGGTATATTATTATTATTACCTAATTCAAATTGAGCATAGGTTGATACTCAAATACCATTATAGTATGTTTATGATTTCGAGAAAATAATACGATGGTATATAATCCATATTAATTATTTGAAAACATTACATTTGCATGTAGGTACATGTATAATATAGTGAAAAGGTCAGATACCTGTTTAATTTGCAAGATAACATCAAAATTTGTATATACTTACCTAAATGAAGAATGACATTCATGAGCACGGCTCAAAGCTTGGAAATGGTGTTTTTTTTTCCATTTGAAAATATTTTAATTGTGTATTATTTTATTATAGATTCAAGGTCAACTTTATATAACTAATAGAACATACTGTTTTTTTCTACGAATAAAAAACACTGGAAGGAACATATGTACAAATCACGGAAATCAAGAAAGGCCGGCAAATATGCCCAACATTGCATGATACACAAACATAAAATACACAAAATTACCTATTTAAGTTTACCGCACACGTGCAGACCACGCGATATTTGTTTACGCAAAGTCGTCGCTTTCCAAAATGGCGAATTTGGTTGCCAGTTTTTATTGCGATGAATTGGTATGTTCCTTCCTGTCTTTTTTTATTCGTAGGTTTGTTTACTATGTACACCAAGAAATTTCCATTTATAAAATCGGAAATGAGTTTTGGAATATAATGCAACTAAAACTGGAAAAATTCTATCATGGGTGTTTACTTCTTGAATTAGTTGACCCCAGAAACAATAGGTACATGCCACTACGTCAACCACAGTGGATATTAGATGCACAAAACTTAAATAAAATATATTATAAATAAAATTTAAAAAGTACAAAATAATTAATTGCGTCTTCGACAGCCCTGGCGTCATTTTTTATTCGCCCGCCAGTCAGATGGGCGAATAAAAAAATAATGTGTGTAGTGACTGCATGTTAATAATTATTTTTAGGCACTCATGATATAAATTATTTCGCCCATTGGCTTTACATACAATAATGGTACTACCTACGATAATGGTACTACCTACCACTTGTTTCACTAGTATAAAAGTGAAGTTGCGCAGGCAATAAAAAGTAACTTTCTTTTTATAATAATCAGACACTAAATTCTACGTTTTTAAAAATATGCATAAGAATTAAACAATACCTATTATTTTTAATACGTAGGTCCTACACATTACAAATAAAAACTATTCATTAGTAATGTTTTTTGGATAGTACATGAAATAAAAATGTAGGTAGATATGTATTTCAACATCCTTCGTATGTTTAGTTCTCGGATAATTTCAGGTTAAAAAGTTATTAATATATTATTAAGTTTATATAGTGGCTAACACATAATCAAAAAAGTTATTATATCCATCATATCAGTTGCAATACTTCCCAACCAAACAACTAATAAACATATTGAATTTAGTAACATTTATTAGAAAGTACTATTTTTTGGTCACCCCATACTAGCTTCACATGGAGGGAGTTTATTGAGACAAACATTGGCGGCAACCTTTTTATATTAACTAGTAGACCAGTTATTATGGGGACCACATGTAAAAAAATCATATTTTCAATTCTCAAGGCCGAGCGTCCCCCAAACTCAATCAAACTTAATTGCGATTTTTGTGGACAATCTTTCGTTCCGTCTGCTTTTTATTCACCAAACTTCTTCCCCTTCAACTTCCAGAAACATATATTAATCCGAATTACCTAGAAAGCCAAACGTACAAATAGCTGCCCTGAGAATTGATGTTTTTAGATTTATCAACATATTCACGCCATACAAGGATATTATAATCACAATTCATTCTAATTATATTATGCATTATAGTTTTGGAAAGAAATAATTACAAGATAAAAAGAACTTTTTATATACAACGTTTTTAAATTTTCTGTTGAACCATATAAGCTTGATTTGACTAGCTTAAACGATCAAAAAAATTTGTACTTGACATGTCATATTGATTTCCATGGTAACGCACGTATATATTAATAATTTAGTTGCTAGGACCCCAGACCCCTCCCCTAGCAACCAATAATGGTGTTGAAATAACTTTTCATACAAAACAGAATTAACTGAAAATGAATTCAATTCTACTTAAAGATGGCTAAAAGTATTAAAAAAATGCATTGGCATCGTGTTCCGATATATTCTAAAAGTTTCGAATGTCTAGCTAGTCGGGAAGTTAGTTAAAAATCGATTGCAAGATTTGTACCGGACAAAGAACCACCGGACAAATAAGAATACGAGTTAAGAAAAACGTTGTAAAATAAATATAATATATAAATGTTTGTGACAAAGATCTTTCTTTTGAATTTTACCATCTTCTTTCTGAGGTCAGTCTTTGGACAATAATTTTTATTATTCTGTTCCAAGTATGCCATTTAATAGCTTACAAAATTCTCCACAAGAGGGCGTCATTAACTTAATTTGCGATTTTTGTGGACAATGATCTTTCTTTCTGCCTGCCTTTCAAACAATAGTGTGATAGCCCAAAATAAGTAAAGCGTTTAATACATTACGATAAAAAACAACTGTGAAAGTTTAAAATCAATGTGTACTATTCTTCTTACAGCCTGATGAATCCAAATTATGAAGCCCATGGGGAAATAGTGGTCAATTACTTCACACAAAATCCTGGCGGACTCCTAGCTCTTGAGCAAATGTGGAGAGAGCATTTCCTGGAGTCTATGCATCCAAAGTACATGCCTGAATTTTGGTCTGTCACTCATACGAAAGCGAGGTAATCTTACGTTTGATATTCTTTTAATAAAACCTTCGTGATGTGGCTGTTGACTTCCTTCAATAACTCTTTTCATCCATAATAACTGTTACATTACCCACTGGACATGAACCCCCCGAATATTTACCATCCAAACAGATACTAGATCTACGAACAAATCCGAACGATTAAACCCTCCCCCATTTTAAAAGTTGATAGATTAAATTTAATATGATTGGTAATTAATTTTTCTCCCTTTCTCCATTTCTAAAATTTGCATATTATAAATTTGTATCCCACCCAGTTGTATGTTAATAAACACCCACGATGGCCGCGCGGCTTAAGCGTCGGTCGAAACGTGAGTACCAGGTTCGAATCCTGGGGCTGGCAAGTACACAAACTGTTTTTAAATTTGTGTATGGGTCAGAGTATGGACCTAATAGGTTGAGCAAGTGGTTAACATCCATTTCTCGTAAAAACAATACAAACAAACATACATATCGTCGCCGTAGATGTCAAGGGAGCCAAGCCACAAATTTGTCGGAAATGAGTAAAGTATACAAAAGCATTTTAAAATCATCAAAGATGCAGTGGTCAATGGATTTAAGCCACAAAACTCTTTTGGCTACATTTTTTGTACATTTAAATATTCAGTGGTCAAGAGATATAACACACATAACTTCTAAGATACTATTTTTTTTGGTTATATGTACAAAATAATAAAAAGGTAACACCACAAAGTATATTATATGTTCAAAGTTTCACCGTTATCTTTATTATCATTATTTTTATTATCTTTAAAAACAAAAAAGTTCAATATAAAAATGTTACTTTTATTTGTCACACAAAATCTTTGCGCGCCTGTTTCTTAGCATTATGATTTTGTGGACTGGCTCTCTTGACATCTACGGCGACGATATACATATAATACAAACCTCCACTCTGTGGAGGCCCATATGATTTTATTAGGATCGGACATTGTCGAAAAAACAAATTTATATCCATATTTTTCTGTGACAAATTCTTTATATTCTGTTGTCTCAATGAAATCTTATTCTATCTTTATTCAGGGGGTTTTTGTCCAGGGGATAATTATCCTAAAACCATGGAGTTGCTTGTGAATATTTTCTGGGGCTATTGGTCTTCATAAATCTGTTAACTAACATTATTGGATGAACAATTTCATACAATCGACTTGTCACCATTTCTATTCTATTTAAAGACGTAGCCGGTGTCTCCAGCTGTAATTTATTTTTATGCTTATACCCCGTTTACACGTGCATGGATTTACTGCTGACTGTACGTATTATTGCAACCATAACAAGAAAATGCATGTGTAAACATGTATTATCATGCAAGTTGCAAGATTGCTTGCATAAATCAAAAAAGTTCAGAAGCTTCTGAATTTTCATGCGACATTTGGGATTTGTTCTATATCTGCGCCAGCGCAGTAGAACACTGCCAGTAAAAAACAAACTACACCGTGCAGACTCATTTTGAGGTTAACTGATTTTCACAACCTATCAAATAGTACTATAAAATGACAACACCGCGTCTCGCTTACTCTTGAAGAATGAGATTGGCGAGACAGTCAGCACTTTTACGTGTAAATAGCTATTATCGCGATAGTTTAAAATATACACTATTGCTGCAAGTAAATCCATGCACGTGTAGAGGCGCGTGTACAGAAGAATAAATCAATGTGCAGTATTCCGTCACCCGATGATTAAACTGATGCAATAAGAAAGAAAGCAACCCTCATCTATGATGATTCATTAAATGTATCACATATTAATGGTAATTTTCTTCTATAATTTCAGGCTTGAAATTCGAGCTAGTGAAGGACGCGTTGATAAGAAAGATTTGCTGATAGCTGGCTTAGCTGCAGACGATCATTTCTCCGTGGACAAATCGTCGCCTCGTTCTGATTTAACGAACTTGGATGAATAATAAATATAAAATTACATACAATACTGTCAAGCCTAAACAAATACTAAATATGTACTTATTTCCAAGTCTAGACAAACAAAAATACAGTTCATGGATTTCAATTTTGTTTGTTTACTTCGACGCAATATTTTGTGATAAAAGTCATCATCACAACTCTGGCCACTGCCCAACGACCCAGGGCGGGTATCCTAGGTCGGTATCCTCTAGGTTAGTGCTCCGCAACCTTTTCCAACCCATGGCACACCAAAGGTCTTCCCAGAATTCCGCGACTCACCACACGTAAAAAAATTTATACACCAAAACATGGACTCCACGTCGTGAAGATGGACCCCAGCCCAAGATCTTCGGCGGGCCCCCCTACCTTTCGCTAAGGTTAAAGACAGTGTGATACTCTAAAATAGCGTTTTTCAAATAGTGTTCGAGGTCAAATTAATGGTATTGATTTTATGTTTAGCGATTTTTTGTAAATGCGTGGTTATATTCTTTTAATATAATTATGGTCAGTTGTCGGGTTAGGAATAATTATTTGTCGAGTATTGATACAATAATAATAAATTGTGTCCTACAATCACATGTTTTAAAATATTAATACTTACTAGCGTAGGAAATTAGCGCCTTTTTTTGACTCTAAAATGGGAGCTGAACTGCGATAGCCTTGTCGGAAATCCGAGGATATTTTTTATTAACCGAAATCCAGAAAATAGCCAATGGAACATCGGCGAACTTCAGTTTTAGCGTCCCGTCGTTTATCAATTCAACAAATTCCTCTCGAATTTATAGGAAAAGCGCTTCTATAGAATTTTCGGCATTGGTTGCAAAAGGGTTTTGTATTCTGTCGCATTTATTGTATGAAAGTACTGATGAAATTTCTTTTGCAGGAAAGTTAAATGTTTTTGAGACGGATCCAAAATTAATTGCTTGTTTTCAATGGTGGTTTGGTAGTTCCTTTGGAACATTTGTAGAGATCCTTGTCTTAACTCCTTATGCCAAAGTTCTATTTTATTTTTGACTTCTAATTTATCAGAGCACGTCAATATATTTTCATCCTGGCCTTGCATTGTTTTATTAAGTTCATGCAGGTACTCAAATATATTACCAGCCATGTACGAAAATTTGGCTATTGCACCGCGGCACACCTAGCATCGTCTCGCGGCACACCGGTTGCGGAGCACTGCTCTAGGTGACTGCACTGGCTGTTCTAGCATCTTGTTGACACCGTCCAACCGCAGGAGTCTGGGGCTGCCAGTCGACCTCCAACCGTCCGGCAGTGGCGTTTTCGTTGAACCAAGAATACAAGTTGGAGATGGTGCTGGTTAGTTTTTAAAATTCAATTTAATCCTACCTAATCAAACCATAATAGTTTAGGTATGCTATGAGCGATCCAACAAAATAGTGAAACTTTTCCAGTCATACGCATTTGTTTTTGTTGAATTAACTAACACTATCTGCCTAATAGATAGTGTTAGTTAGTTTTAAATAATTACAAGATAAAAAGAACTTTTTATATACAACGTTTTTAAATTTTCTGTTGAATCATATAAACTTAACCTGACTAGCTTAAACGATCAAAAAAAATTGTATTTGATAGAAATAATACTGAAATGTCATTTTGACACGTTTCACATTTCCATAGTAACGCACGTATATATTAATAATTTCCTAGCGACCAATAATAGTGGATCGGATTACGGATTTCTTCCGAAATAACTTTTCATACAAAACAGAATTAACTGAAAATGAATTTAATTCTACTTAAAGATGGTTAAAAGTATTAAAAAATGCATTGGCATCGTGTTCTGATATATTCTAAAAGTTTCAAATGTCTAGCTAGTCGGAAAGTTAATTAACAATCGATTGCAAGATTTGCACCGGACAAATAAGAATACGACCTAATAAAAACGTTGTAAAACATTATGTTTATTTATTTATTTAAGAATACAAAACATTGTGGACATAACAAATCTAAAAATCAAGACGTACACAACATGAGCTTAACATTATAACAAATATTACAATATAGAATATAATAATAATAACAATAACAGAAAAACAAATTAAATCAAAACATACTTAAGTACAATTTAATACAGAAAAATAAAGTTTCAAAAACAAAATGCAAAGTACATCACTGAAAATGTCTATGTCTTTAGTGCCACTACGCACTTGCGGCAGGCCGCCTTGCGGCTAGCCGCCTATCGTTTTTTGTATGCCGGCTAACCGCAGCGGCCTGCCGCATATCGCACTTTGCATACAAAAAACGATAGGCGGCCTGCCGCAAGTGCGTATGGGCACTTAGGGAGCGCATGTTACTGCCTAACCAAACCATAATAGATAAAAAATATTCTTCTAATTATAAAATTATGTACAATTTCTTCTTCTTTTGACCATGTCCGATCCTAATAGGATCATATGGGCCTCCATAGAGTGATGGTTTTTATTAACAGATTTTTGTTTTTTACGACAAATGGATGTTAGCCATTTCCTCAACAAACACAAATTGAAAAACATTATGTGTATTTGCCAGACCCAGGATTCGAACTCGGGACATTATAAGCCAACACGTAAGCGAATATTTTTTAACTCTTATTTATTATGGCTTGGTTTACGCAGGGTTCAATTAAATTTTAAAAACTAACTAACACCATCTGCAAATTGTAATCTTAGTTCAATGAAAACAAATATGTTCGACTGACAAGGCTTAGTGTGCTCTATTTATCTTAACCCTTACCCCACAATGGCCACGTGTTTTAAGCGTCGGCCTATAGCGTCGTGGATCCCAGGTTCGAATCCTGGGTCTGGCAGATAAACATTGTTTTTCAATTTGTGGATGAGTCAGAGTATGGACCTAATAGATTGAGCAAATGGCTAACATCCATTTCTCTTAAAAAAAAAATCTGTACAAACCTCCACTCTGTGGAGGCCCATATGATCCTATCAAGATCAGACATGGTCGAAATTTATCTTAACAGCCTACCTCCATCCTTCACCACTGGTTTTTTCACAAACTTTTAAACTTCTCTGGGAACTATGATTCTGCTAAAGAGGTTTGAAATTTTGCCACGGCCGCTTAATGTGTTGTCCATGTGCGCATAAATGGTACAGAGCCGACTGTCAGTTTTGACTACTGTGAAGTTGGCTACACAATAATGATATAAAACCTCATCGACTGCATACTGTCCCATATCTTTGAACAGCCTCGATTGGCTTAGGTAATCGAAATGTCAAAATCTATGAACACCCTAAAATTGTCCCCCAATTTATCCGAAAGGTTTCCACTTGCCTGTACAACTATGATATGTAAGAAAGTACAGTATAACCCCTATTTTACGTTTTTTAAGGGACTGAAAAAAAAAATCCCAATTGGAGGGAAAATGTAAAAGGGGGGTATTGAAAAAAAGAACATTTAAATTTAATGTTTCTAAAAAAATAACGTTTTATTAAAAAACAACATTCAATTTAAATTTTATTTATTATTAAAAAAATCATGTATATTAGTTTGTTGCATTTTTGTTATGTAATTCTCATCTTACGCCGTTCGAATGTCACGACCCAATCATTGTCAAGCGCGCGTAACTCGCATATTTTGAATATTTCCGACGTAAATCGCGGGAGAGAAAAACGTAAATGCGGGTATTAAATGTACCGAAATACATCGGGACTGAAAAAATTAAACGCAATTGCCGGGAAAACGTGAATTCTGGGCACGTAAAAACGAGGTTATACTGTATATCGAGCAGCGCTCGAAATGGAAAAGTTTGCGAACTGGAGCGCTCGACAGTTTTCTGAAGATATTTATATAGTTATCAAACTTTATGTGTATTTCATAAAATTAAGTGTGTTAGTTTAACTAAGTCTTAACTTAGTCTAACTCAGATGGTCAAATTATTTTTTCACGAGACGGAGCGATAATTTTACCAATTTCACAAACAGGAACAGCACTCCAGTCCATTTCGAGCCCTGATAATAATTATGTGAAAACACTTATTTTTGTGCAATAGTTCAAGTAGATTATAGGACCAAGTACTTATGTATCTATATTATGTGATAATTTCTATACTATCAGACTAATAAATATTAAGGGATATATATGTATTGTTATATTTTAAACTAATTTTACACTAATAAATCTTTTAATTTAAATACGACTTTTATTTATTAATTATTATTATTATTTATTTACGGTGGCCGCGCGGCTTAAGCGTTGGCCTATCACGCCGTGGGTCTCAGGTTCGAATCCTGGGTCTGGCAAGTACACATATTGTTTTTTCAATTTGTGTGTGAGTCAGGGAATGGACCTAATAGGTTGAGCAAGTGGCCGACATCCAGTTCTCGTAAAAAATAAAATCTGTTAATACAAAACCTCTACTCTGTGGAGGCCCATATGATCCTATTAGGATTGGACATGGTCGGAAAATTGTCATATTGCATCCATTGCAATAATTTTATGAGGAGTATTTTTATGTATCATGCAATAATTATTTTCTCTACTGGTAACAGATGTTAGTGATTTTTTTTACCATCTCTAATCCTAAGAAGATCGTATGGGCCTCCGCTAAGTGTAGGTTGTATTAACAGATTTTTGTAGGAGAAATGGATGTTAGCCATTTGCTCAACCTATCGAGTCTAATACTCTAGGTCCAAACACACATTGAAAACTATGTGATTTTTGCCAAACCTGAGAACCATGAGATTATAAGGTGATGCCATCGCGGGGCGGGCATCAAATGATGCCAGGTATAACAGTGTAATATTTTCTACAAACAAATCTTCAATGCAAAATGAATCTTGCTTCACCGTTATTAGGCTTCATTTATAATAGAAGAATTTAACCTAACATGCGCAGATGTGATTTCTTCTAGTACGCACGAATTACATAGGGTGAATTTGATCATTGTTACAATTTTTATTCTGACTTCAGTTGCATCGCTTTCTTTCGCTCGGCGCCACTCCGACTGTGACTCATTTTCTATAATAATTTTTCACACCGATGTGGTATATTAGTAGTAGAAAAGGTTGATGACACCTTTGATAATGTTTGGGCCAATTATGGTCGTCCTCATCACACTATTTTCGTCTTACCTCTAATCCATATTATTGCCGCAAGTCCAGGCACAACTCAATTACAGAGTCATCATTCGACCGTGATTGATAAATATTTAGTTACCTCAAGACACCGAGCGCGTCAAGACTGTTAGTTTGACTGTCGTGAAACGTAATTCAATTCGCAAGTCTCATTTCAAACTCCATACAGGGCAGGGCGACTTAGAAGTAACGGTTATACCGTGTTATATAAAGACCGCCAAACGTCACCATAAATTCATTACCCACTAAGTGTCATCAACCATATAAAGAAAGTTTCGGTTGTTTGTGTGCATGCAGGAGTCAGACGAGCGCTCCAAGAGCCAGCAGTACGGACCAGCTTAACGTCGAAGGTGAGTGCCTGGACCCCTGCTTCTGCTGTCCCTCACCAACATCCAAATCCTCAACCCACCTTCATACAGTCCACAAAAGCGTAGCCAGGTAATAATACATATTTGTGTGCAAAGGTATTAAATAAAACTTCATTGAGAAATAAATTAACCATTCATTTATTAATCACATAATTTCGGTACATATGTATGTATGCACCTTACAATTTAATTTTTATTTCCATAATTCTATAAATCTAAAAAAAATGCAATCACCAAATTGTATAATAATATTTACATCAAATAAAGCAACATCAATTGCTTAAGATTACTCTAATAAATCTTTCACGACAGGTAAAACTCATTAAATTTAATAATTTATTGGTTATTAGGAGTCGAATGCATAGTCACTGATTTTACACTGACATAACAAGTGAATTCCCCAACATAGTGGAGGTATATATAAACACACAAGTAACAGCTGTCAAAATAAATAGAGTAATTATTGTATTGAAAGTCGTTTTACGACAATGCATGATAAGTTGTATTTAGTACCGATTATCTACACAGACGCGAAAGGCTAGGTATTAAAAATGTAACTTATTACATTATACATTATTATAAGTAATGAAAACGTTTAACATTTTTATTTTACATATACGTCGACTGTCGACTGTCGACGTGGTGTTGGAATACTTGCTATTTAAATAGTATGGTCCGAATGCTGGGTACACTATCTGTATTGTGCGCATTCATTCAAATAACCACTCATAAAAAAGCTAATATTAACTATTATATTGTGCAGTTTTCACACTTTTACCATTGTACATCAATTAACCAACGGAAAATTGGAATTTAAAAATGGCAAACACTTTCGATATAGCAAAATTCGACACAAGCTTTGTATGTATTATTTTACATATCAGTTAACTGTGCAATGGGCTCATAATTATAAGTTTAAAATAACGTTGATATCTTTGCATGTGGTACTAGGTATTTTAACAGAATCACCACTAACCTTTTAATTACCACATTTAAATAACACGTTAGTGACTCCAAACGCACCAATCGCGGTGTTAGCACTAAATGAGTTAAATGAAATACAGTGTCTTGATACAGGGATTGACAAAAAAGAAATGTAAATCGAAAATTATTGAAAGTTTAAAAAAAATTCTTTGGAGCATATTATGTCGATGCGTTCAGTTGTCTTTTCAAGAATTTCCATTTCTCTTGTCAAATTGGTGCTGAATGTCTTCAATGGATTAACTACCAAAGAATTTGCACTATAAATAGATGGAGCCTTACATCTTGTTTCTGTTATGACTTTTGAAATTATTTAGCAAACGCATGAAGCACGGTTAACTCATTTAATGCTAACACTGCGACTGGCGCGTTTGGAGTCGTTGGCCATTAGACATAATTAACGTGTTATTTAAATAAATGTGGTAATCAAAAAGTTAGCAGTAATTGTGTTAAGTTGACTCCACATATCTTAATATCGCTCAGGTTGCTGTTTCGATTTTATTACTCATGTATTGACTACCATTTTTGTGTATATTGTGATTACTTATTCAAATGAAATTATTATAAATGGATTTACACATACAGTCAAACTCGGTTATTACGGTCATGCAAATAGCAAGATCTCGGATGTAATGAGGAAACATTCGTTGACATTTTAGTTTATGATTTTCTCAATACATTTATTCACTTTTATAAGGAGCTACTTATCGGGTATACCGAGCAAAAATATCATCAAAAATTTTCTTAAAACTGTCAATGTGTCGATCTTTTAAAAATAACATTTTCGAGCCTAAGTAATAAAATACGTTTATGACACTAGTTAAGTGTCTAAGTACCAAATTGGTATTTTCGCCGACAACATTGAAAAAGTGTCCACGCATATGGTTGAAATTGCATGTAAAAAATCCAAGCTTTGTGAAGTCAGTAGGTAACTATCAGCGCCGGCGGCTTAGCACTTCATTACAATAAACAACTAGTATTAACTTAAGGCTGAGCTGAACAGGAACAAGGTCATTCATAGTTCATTCAGAGACTAATCTCAGCGTTGAAAGGACGTCATTTTAATTCAGTCTAACCTCAAAAACCTCTAACCATCGGGGATTTATTTTAAGGAACGCAATAATTATTATTTACAATTCTCGGTCGAATGAATATACATTATTACTTTTATTATTATTACCTCCAAACATAACATATGCGACGTAGCCTGGTGCCGGCCGACGGAATACAGGGCTGTCAAAAAATTTAAAGTTAAAAATAGCTTACTGTACAGATGGAATAATTACATACTTCCAAGCGTCAAACGGCATACAACATTCATCTAAAATAATTATGAAAAGACTAGCTGATTATGTTATGTTATTTTTGTATTGTTCTTATTTTTTTGCTTATCAAAATATTTCACATATTATCTGATGATGTGTATTTTGGATATATCGTAATATGTATCTGGTCTCATTAAAATTGCTATTAAGTTGATATAACATAGGAAAATCTGTAAATCATTAAAATGTTAATTTCGTTATAGTTTTTAATTAAACCGGTGCAATTACATATTAGATTTAAACACTGTTGTACTGTGTGACTTTTATAATATCAGATAAAACTGTAGGATGTCAGCAGAAGAGTAAACAAAACCCAGCTCATGGGATAACCGAATGGTAAGCAACTGTATATATTATATTATCCCGCCAAATTGCACACAATTAAAAACAATTTATCATAAAAACAAGTAAGACGTCTTCGACAGCCCTGGGTGATTGATTCGATAAAGTCGGCAGTTTTTTTTGTCTTGTTCTCTGCGATCGCTAGCTTTGAATAAAAAAAATCTATGGGTGACCACATTAATAATCATTTTTTATGAGTATAAATTATTTCTTGCATTGGCTTTTATTAATTAATAATTATTGTACCTACCAACTAAAAGTAAAGTTGCGTTACTTGTTTGTAAAAGTGTCAGACTAAATTAATTAAACTAATCGGGTAAGTAATAAAAAGTCATTAATTGAGTTAGCATTTACTTGGTAGAATTCCATTTTAAAAGAAATGAAAATATAATTAATTATATTTTCATTTCTTTTAATAAAAAGTCACTTTCTTTTATAATAAACAGACATCACTATATTAATTTTTTTTTAAATATGCATTAGAATTAAACAATATATACCTATTTTTTTTAATAGTTATGTAATAGGTCTTACATATTCAAAATAAATACTATTCATTAATAATGTTTTTTGGATAGCACATGAAATAAAAGTAGGTAGATATGTATTTCAACATCCTTCGTATGTTTAGCTCTCGGACAATTTCAGGTTAAAACGTTATTAATATATTATTATTAAGTTTATATCGTGGCTATCCATCATATTGGTTGCAATGTTTTCCACCAAACACCTGATTAACAAATTGAATTTAGTAACATTTACGTATATTAGAAGATATCATTTTTTGGTCACCCCATATTTTATACACATTGACAGTGTTATGATTTAAATTAAATAAGAGATCATTATTATTACTTAAGACCAAAGCATTGTCGGCGACCTTTGCATATTACCAGTAGAGCAACAATTCCGGACCACATGTAAAAAAATCATATTTTCAATTCTCAAGGGCAATTCTGTAGAGCGTCCCCTTAAGTCTAGTTTATGAATGCCATGCTTGTTTCGGGGATTTTTACGATATTTTTCAGATTTTTTATGTTCTATGCCTAAATAGAACGTGGCGCGAAAAATGTTATATAATGATATAGCGAGTAATGCTTATAACGAGCAAATTCAGTCGGTCCCATCTTCCTCGTAGTAACCATGTTCGACTCTATTATAAACGGATTTCCACATATTGTGCAGGATTTTTCAAATAAACAATAATGCCGAAGTGGAGTATTATTGGCTGCTAATCTACTCATTGAGACAAATTGTCTTTTTATACGCCCTGTAACTTGGCAAATAAATGTCATAGTAGGAGTGTAAAGTTCACTTCGAATGAGATTGTAATGCGAAGTCACTTGTAGCTAATTTCATACATGGACCGGTGGTCCTTTTTTTGCTTCAATTAAATACAATTAGACTTTATAGAAGGATATATTTTATTTTCAACATCTTTGGTTAATACTGACTATTGTTATAATTTCACTTAATGAATTTTACCTGATTATTTAGATAGACCTTTATACATACATAATTACGTAGTTGTCTACACTGTTATTATACTTAATTTTAGTTTTATATTTTTCTGCTAATATTGTGCACAATTTTAGTTGATGTTTGTACATGCGTACATTTTTTTTATTTAAAGTAATAATAGCTATGCAATTTCCAGGATGGTGAATCTAATAATGGCTTAATTTTAAATAAAAAGTCAGAAACAAAAACGTCTTAATTATCTTGTATACACAACAATAGAGCATAGAATATTATTTATAAGTTATGGTATTGAATCTAATGACATGACAACTTATATAACAAAATAAAAATACATACATTCCTTTAACATGTGAAGTTTCACAGCATAAAATCACGCTTAAGAGGTTATTATCAATATTTATTGGAAAGAAAAGAAAGTGGGCATTAATAGCTCGTCATAAATATAGTAAAAATTAGAAATAGATTTATTAATTAATACACCATTTAAAAAAACTATCACACTTTTGAAGTGAATTATGCAGACATCGTCTGCTTTCGCTAGTATTAAGAGCCGAAGCACATTACAGTGATTCAACATCATGCTAAGGCCGGTATTAGACTATCAAAGATCTTTTATGAATAATATTTTATAAAACCTTTTACGGTGTAATAATTTGTATTTTATAAAATATGGTTTTAATTCTAATTTGAAGAAATCAGTGGGTGCTGCATACCCCGTAACAAGATGCTAACAGTGATGTCCTATTATAAGATTATAGTGCCTGTACATGTGCATGGATTTTTTTGCACACATAGTGTATATTTTAAAGTATCACGATAATAACTGTTTACACGTAAAAGTGCTGACTGTCTTGCCAATCTCATTCTTCAAGAGTAAGTGAGACGCGATGTTGTCATTTTATGGTATTATTTGACAGTCGTAAAAATTGGTTAACCCCAAAATGAGTCTACATGGTGTAGTTTATTTTTTTTCCGGCAGGTTCGCCACTATCATTCTACTGCGCAGGCGCAGATCGAAAAAATCCTACTGCCGCATGAAAATTCAGAAGCTTCCAAACTTTTTTGATTCATGCATGCAATCATGCAACTTGCAGGATAATACATGTTTACACGTGCATGTTATGGCCGCGATAATACGCACTGCCAGCAATAAATTCATGCACGTGTAAACGGGGTATTATGCAAATAATAAAATAATCATTTTCACCATTTTGGTGATTATTGTTTGTTTTTTGTTGAAATTTACCGTTTATCACAGATAAGTCTATGGTAAATAGTGTTCTGCCAGATGACATTCAAAAAATTCAGTAAGTAGATTGAAAAAAAGTTATAAAAATTAATGATTTTACATGATTTGTGGCCGTCAAAGTATACTATTGTTATAAATGTCATGTTTAATCCAATATTCACATTTTTATTATTAAATCTAAAATTTCAGTGAAAATGGCCACACTGGATCCACTGTTTGTTTTGACAGCTCATTACAAAATACAAAATGGAAAATGGCAAGAAATTAACCAACAAATTTACTGATTGTAGAATACGGAAAATATGAAACGCTATTAAACCCAAAGCCGCATTTAAACCAAGTGAGCCAATGTTTGTTCTTCCCCTGCTCCAGCGAAATTCTTATGCTCGCTCAAAAAAAAAGCGAGAGAATTTCGCTGGAGTGGGGGAAGAAAAAACATTCGCTCGCTTGGTCTAAATGCGGCTTAATAATCGTCACCAGATTACAAAAATAAACATGAAAAACTGAAAACATAAACAGATAAGCTGACATACATTAGTTGTCGATTTTTTTAAAACTTTACTTTTATAAAATATTTTATGCAATATAATAATATGCCCTCTCGTGTTTTATAAAAGAATGCTCTTAATAGAAATACTATAAAACATTTGATAAAATATCTTTGATATTCTGATACCTACCTAAGTAACCATGGTAACTAATCAATAAATTGGTACAAATCTAGTTTCGATGTTGTACATAGTGAATATTGAACTAAAGACATTTGGACTATAGCCGGCGAAAGTTTTATGAACGTATTGTATTGAAATATTTGATTCCACCAAATGTTGTAGTGCTCAATTCTACACCACTAGTGTTGTAGAATTGAGGGCTCTAGAAACAAAAACTGCAGTTTCTGAAAAATGTTGATAAGTCAATAAAAATGTATAATTTCTGAATAAATTATTATATTATTGGTATACAAACAACATTTAAAAATAATCTTTTCAGAAATAATACCTATAAGAAAGGATATGACATTTTTAATGACACACCAACATTTTACAAACATGAAAACTGCCGTTTTTGTTTCTAAGCCCCTAAATTGGTTTTATATAGGATTGATTATACGTCTACCAGTAGCGAAGAGCGGAGGTAGGCTGTGGAGCCAAATGGTGTTTTATTATTATATTATTTATTATATTATTTTTAAAATAAACCCTGCCTAGACCAAACCTTTGTCCCAAGTCTTTGGTTATAAAAATTTTCATTTAGATAATTTAACGTTTATTGATGGGTTGCCATTGTTACTGAAAAAAATCACAAATGCAACGTCAGACTTAGTCAATCTAGTTTCTGTTTGCCTCCTGCAGAATCCTGAGGATGTACAGGAACAAGTTAATGATGTCCATGTATAGGTTGATGGTGGCGAGGATATACTCCTCGGGAGACAGGGTCTTCATCATCATCTGCGTGTCGTACACGATGAACAGGCTGAAGATGAAGGCGCCCGCGACAGAGATCAGCAGGTTGAAAGCGGAGCTCTGTATGAATATTTGCATCAGACCTCCGACTATCAGGACACAGAGGCCGGCAAATAACCTTAAAATAATAAGATAAAAAAATATTTTACATATCGGAGAATAAAAGTTTTTTTTTATTAGAATTATTAATAACCATGTCCTTGCTTTTCCGTACAAGATGGTTGTTAGTAATTTTGAACAATCACAAACACCCAGGCTTTGAGAAAAACACATAAATATTGTGTCCTCACTGGGAATCGAACCCAGAACTCTCGGGTGGAAGGCCAGCGCCTTATGCACTGCACCACGAGAGCCACCGATCTTTTGTAAGTTAGTTTATGATGATTTTAATGGCCCTACCAAACCTTGCCTGCCCCGCACCACGCTCAGTTTTAATCGGGGGACTCTATGTTTGGTGTGAAACAATAGTAATTTTTTTATGACTGGGAATGTCTCAGGAGCAGTTACCCAAAACTAAGGTTGCCACATACTCAAGTGTGCTCCAAATAAGATAAAAAAAAAAAACTTTGAACTAAGCGTGCCCATTGAAAAGGAGCACAGAAATGAATAACAATTAAATAGGTAATCTATCTACATCAGTGTCAGCCAAACTTTTTTACATCACAGCACACTGGGGAATGGGAATTGTTCTTGCGGCACACCAAATAAAAATGCCCTTTTTTTTTTTTTTGTGATTTTACCGAGGCTTTGACTGCGACTCGCTGTCATATCGCCTCTTCTCTTCTAGAAGGGGATCCTTCGATCAGGTCCTCACTCCTATTCTGTTAAATGGCTTTATAATTATTTTGTCTAGCTCTTCCGTCTTTCTTTCTTTCTTCTTTAGACGCCAGTGTTTTATGCACCAGAATCGCTCTCCTCCGTATCCATCCCTTCTGTATTTTCGATACATCGTGTAATCATTGAATTTCAGATAGTCTAATTCGGACCTCAGCCAAGTCTCTGAGATTAATGCTATTGAAATTTTTTGTCTTATTAAGTAGAGTTCTATATCATCCTTTTTTGCTTCATACTTCTGGCATTCCATTGTAAAATCCTAATTTGTTTTTTATTATCCATTTTGCTCCAGAACCTCCCCTAGAATTTCCTTTAAGTGTCCTTCTTTGAATTGTTTGCATACCCAGTCCACTGCTTTAATTATTAGTTGTTTAATGATCTGCTGCCAGTCTCCCCCTTTCAGCAAGACTTTCATAATTTCTCCCATCGCGTTAACCTCTGTCTTCCCCTTTGAATTTTTCTTATTTTTTGTAGGCTTTACGCTACTACCTGTAGATATTATTGTTGAGCCTGAAGCTTCTACCACCGCTTCTTCTTTCTTTTTGTTTTCCTTAGTTTTTTGAATTGTTTCGCTTTCATCTCTTCCTACGATTTTTTTTTGTTTTAATATGTCAGCATAGCTATTATTTAACATATTTTTTTTTGCTTCCTTGAAAGGTATGTTCATTTTTTTCATTGCTTCTTTGCAATTCTTTTCCTCTTGCCACTTTGGGCATTTTTGGCTGTTTGCCGCGTGGTTACCTTTGCAATTGATGCACGTAATTTCCTCATTTTTTTCGCAGGTTTTGTGGTTTTCACCACACTTAGGGCACGTTTCTACTGTACGTCCGCAATTGTTCGCGATATGCCCATATCGCCAGCATTTGTAGCATTGCATAACCCTGAATACATACGGTTCTACAGCAAAAGAGACTCCATATATGTAAATTGTTCTCGGCAATATTTTCTCCCCAAATTTAATACTGACTGACGAGGTCTTTGTCAGCTCTCCTGTATCACCCTTTCTTGTCAACCTCTTCAGGTTGATTACTTTTGCATCACTTTTGATTTCCATTTGCAGTTCTTGGAGGTCCATATCAATATCGACTTTTCTTATTACTCCATAAGAGCAGGAGTCATTCTCTTTGGTCACAAAACCGAGATCTTTGAGTTCTCCAGCTTGTTTCACTTTATCTGCTTCTTTTTCGTCTTCTACTTGGATGTACGTCTTTAAATTTTTATTGTAAATTTTCTGTACTTTTACTCCTGCCTTATGCAGCATCTGCGCTATTTTCAATTTTAATGGAATTTTACTTCCCGTCGCTATCATGACGATGTTTTGGTTTCCCTTTGGAGTGACCCCAGAGTCTCTTCTGGGTTTTTTTTCCAGAGGTCACCGTCTGCCATTCTTCTTCTTTTTCTCCAACCACTTCCTCTTCATCATCGTTTCTTTTCTTCTTCGTTTTTTTGGTTTCATTCACTTCCATCGTGGTGTTTTCCATTTTATTGCTTTTGCCGTTCACGCGGTCTTGGAATTCGCGCAACAGTGTGAACAAAAAACAGTGTGGACAACCCCTCGCTTCACAGCGTTTGACGCCCTCCCCGCACAAAGTGCACTATCTGTGCAACAATAAATATTTTTCACTTTTTCTCAAGCACTGGCACTGATTGTCAAAATCACATGGGACCACACATGTTGAGTTTATTGTCAAATTCATTTACAAACAATATTATTTTTGTTGTATCCCGTATTTATAACCGTTCGCGAGTAACCAGGCGAATAGCGTCCCGAATACGCAAGCGAAGTTGTACAACCTCACTCCACCGCTGTTGGCTTCCGACTGCGAAAAATGCCTTAAAAACGGAAATCTACCTTATTAAGATTAATAAAGGAAATCATAGTGTAGGTAATTTTTTTTTTTTTTAATATTATAATATTTTATCAACATAATATATGTAGGTACATAGGTGGTAATAATTTTATTAGTGAGAAGGATGCAATTGATTTTTAGAAAGAATTTTGTGAAAACGCAGGTCTAAATTAGATAAATAAACACATAATTTCTCATCTACCATCTGTAACCGCTCTTGTTAATTTTCACGAGCGCTGAAAAACCAAATTCGCAAAGATACGACGATCCAAACGGCAATAGAGATTTAATTGTTGTTATAGCCAATCGAGGATATTGACTCCAAAGCAATATCCAAAATGCTGACAACTCTAGATCAGAAAATGAGGCTTTGTGCACAGGGTCGTTTTAAAATTCCTTCCTCTGTTGGTGTCAGGTGTGTAGCCTCGAATTTTGCGGCTGGATTGATGACCCACTGGTTCATTTGATAATCAAGTGATGGAAAATACTTGGAAAGTGATGCAGAAATTAGTTCTAATGTCCTCTGCAGATTTGTCCATCTTAACCGTGCTTAACGGGTGCGCATGCTCAATCACTCAAATACTGAAATATGACTATATTCTAAAACATTAGAGCGAGAGGTTTAAAAGAATACTATTTTATGTAATAAAAATACTTTATGCAGTCATCAAATGTTTAAAATTCACGCTGAGCACGTCCGCCCTTAAATGAATGAATGACCACCGCATACATGAAGCATAAATTTATTGTAGGTATTCTACTTACACGGAATGCATGGATGAGAAATCTCTCTTGGTGTTGAAGGTGAAGATGGTTATCCCGCCGACCACGGCCAGCGTGAGGAATAGAGCTTGCAGAACCACACCTTGGTTGAAGAAGGAAACTAGAACACCCACTGTGTACGCTTGGATGAAGGTCTGAAAAAATGTTAGTAAGAATGAGTAATGTGTGTTTTTTTACAAAGCTTACATCAAAGACTTTGACTATAATAAGAGAGGGCCTTTCGAGATGTGACTGTCTTGACATACTACAATGTCCTGGGCTGATCACATTAGCGATAAGGAGAACTTGTAGCTACTATCAAACGGAGAAAACCTGCATATTTTGGCCATATTTACCGCAATAAGAAGACATATTACATATTTACTCCAACTCTTAACAGAGGGCAGCGGAAGCGTAAGTAGAAGGTAATACCTCCCTCCGTAAAAGGCTCAACGTCCAAGGCGTTGGGGATCTGATACGATTGCCCCAGGATAGGAAGGTAATTAAGAAATTAGAAAAAACATCGTTAAAAACATTCTGTTAATTGCTATACATGTTTAAATCCAGCTGTCTTAATTTATAGTTCCCCGCGAGCTGTCAAATATCGAATGGCTAGTAGCAGCTAGTGGTAACATAATATTTGTTTTATTGCAATTACATTTTGTGCCAATTACAATACAATGGTATAACTAATAAAATTGTTGGTTATGTTGATATGTTTGACGTGTCAATACAAAATTCTTGCCGCTTGTGTTCAGTCTTATCCGCTTGGGTTCGGCCGTAACTGCCAGCACGAACATACCTGAATTTGACCGACATGTCTACCAACCTAAATTTTTGCCGTATTACGAATTTACCAACTATTTGAGATAGCCACCGATAACTGCTTAGTGCATAGAATGCCTTCCGTGTTAATTTGGACCAATGAAAATAACGAAAACGTGCTAAGTGATAATTGTTAAGAATAGTCCCGCAAGTGTCTAGTAACATTTATTGACTATTCGTCAGATAACGAAATTCAACTACATGTATTGCACGCATTTTCATAATTTTAGAGTTGATTATAAAAAAACAGCAGATTTTGAAAGTGCAAACAAAATTTGATTCTTTTTTCAATGCAAGATTACCGAAAGCGAGCGCATCGACATCAAACATTAACATCACTCAACGGGTGTGCCTGGATATATCATCCGAAGACAAAGAAACAGGATTTTGTTTGTGTTTTATATACTTAACGGACACCCCCTCACCCACATTATTCCGTTATATCGAGGTTCTACTGTACTTAAATACCTTCTATGAAAAACATTTTCATTATCAACTAATTCTCACTTTCTTTTTTTAGACAGTTTCTTCAAATGGAGGGTATCTGAGTTATTGACATAATTCATACTTACAAATGCTGCCAAGAGTATAAGATTGGTAGGGCTGTCTCTGCGCTTGACAAACAGAGCGATGAGGACCACAAAACTTAGCACGAACGCAACTGACACCATCCAATCACTGAAAATAAAATAATACAATTTCATTACATGTGGCGAAGGGTGGAGGTAGGCTGTTAAGATCCGACGTAAATAGTGCACACGAAACTTTGCCAATTAAACGTATTTGTGTCCATTGAAATAAGACTACAATGTATAGGTAGTGTTGGTTATCTTTTAAAATTCAATTAAACCCTGTGTAAACCAAGTCATAGTAGATAATAGTATAAAAAAAATATTCGTTTATATATAAAATTATACCATTAAATCATATATAATTTGATTTAGGCAGGGCTTAATGAATTTGAAAAACTAACCAACACCATCTGTTATATGTATTCTTCTTCTTCCACGGCGCTACATCCCAGGGTGGGATTTGGCCTCCTCCACAACCGCTCTCCACTCACTCCGGTCTCTCGCCACACTTCTCCAGTTACCAGGTCTTCCTATATGAAGCCTGTCCACCTCTACGGCGTCAGCCCATCTCCTTCTTGGACGGCCTCTGGGTCTCTTCCGTTGGGGTAGCCACTTCGTCATGATCCTTGGCGCTCTAACTTCTGGCATTCTCTCCACATGTCCCGCCCATCGTAGTCTTTGGGACTTACAGTATCTTATGATTGTTTGCTGTTCAATCAGCTCTTCCAACTCGTGGTAAATTTTTATTCTGTAGTTCCCATTTTCCAACGTGGGTCCAATGATTTTTCGGTGTATTTTGCGCTCGAAGACAGCTAATTTGTTTTCCTCATTTTGAGTTAAGCACCAAGTCTCACAGCCGTAAGTGACCACTGGCCTTATAATTGTTTTATATATTAGAAGTTTACTTCTTCGGCCTAGAATTTTCGACCCCACCAGTCGCTTGCAGGCATGCCAGCATTTATTCCTGAAGATAAGGCGGATTCTTATCTCCTCTGCTGTCTTATTTTGGGTATTTAGGCTGGATTTGAGATACGTGAACTTGTCCACCCCTTCATATGCATGCTGTCTTATGTCTATATTCTGCAACGGTACCCGATCGCTTAGTTTTTGACTGGTTTATTTGCAGCCCAGCGTTTTCTGCTTTTATTTTCATAGTGCCACCATGGTCGATCATCCTGTTTGGATCTGCTATTCTTACATTTTTCATTACTATCTGCTATTGATATGTATTCTTAATTTAACGAAAATGAATAAGTATGACTGAAAGAGTGTGCATCAATTTTGACGGATCGTCCATAGACCTAAACCATTATGGTTTGGTTATGCAGGTTTTAGTTAAATTTTAAAAACTAACCAGCACCATCTGTAAATTGTATTTATAGTTAAATGAAAATAAATATGACAAAGTTTATTGTTTATGTCGAATCTTAACAGCCTGTATTATATTATTGAAAATAAGAAGATTACGTATAAATCATTATACAGTCGAACTCGGTTATTACGGTCACGTATATAGCGAGATCTCGGATGTGACGAGGAAACATTTGTTGACATTTTGGTTTATGATTTTCTCCATACATTTATTCACTTTTATAACGAGCTACTTATCAGTTATACCGAGCTAAAATACCGTCAAAAATCGAATTACGTTTATGACACTAGTTAAGTGTCTAAGTACCTACCTAATTGGTGTTTTCGCTGACAATATTGAAAAAGTATCCACGCATAAATAAGTAAAAAATCCAAGGTTTGTGAAGTCAGTAGGTACCAGCGTTCATTACAATAAACAACTTCTTTTGTAGTTTATGAATGCCATGCTTGTTTCGGGGATTTTTACGATGGTTTTCAGATTTTTTATTTTCGACTTTTTGTGTTATGTGACCGCTCATTTAAAAATACCTATTCTCTGATATAACGAGTAACGCTTATAACGAGCAAATTCAGTCGGTCCCATCTTCCTCGTAATAACCAAGTTCGACTGTATATATATTGTTTTAAATAATATAAATCAACTAACTCACTGATTAATATTTAAAGGAGTTCAATACTTTTCTTCTAATTACAAAAAACAATGCTCTGGTGGTTTTTTGCGATTATCTCTAAACTCGATTTTTTGAATATATGAGTTGTGACTCTTGGCGACTCTATTATGTCCATACTTATTAGAACCCACGATATTATAAACCAACGCTAAGCTACTCGGCCATCGCGGGTTTAGCCTCTATTTACCAAAGTTAATATGTGAAAATATACTTACTTTTTATGGATAAATAATTTGACAGGCTCGACGGTACAGAATATGGCTCCAATCACCACAGTTACGAGGAGCTGGACAGTCAGCAGGCCGTAGACTTTACGAATGAAGCCGAGCCTTATTTCGATGCTCGCCCTCATCACGTTATTCTTGTAGGCGAAGTCATCCTGGAAGAATAATTTAAATAAGACAATAATATCAAAAAAGACACATAATTATATACATAACCGCTAGTTACAAGACTCGCTATGATGGCATTTTTTAGTTATGGAGTAATTTCGATTTATGGCCCAATTTTTTCCAAATACAAAATAATTTTCAATATAATATTTTCGACATCGGTAAAAATTTGCTTAACATATATAATTTAGAAAAACACTTTCTGAGAGCATATATTATAACCAATAGAAAAAATCTTTTTTGAAAAAAAGTAAGCCAACCCGACGGGGAATCGAACTCCGTATCTCCCGTAGCTTGATTTGGAAGAACACTGATGAGTAGGTATTAAAATTTGTCGCTATTAGTATGTCACCTCGTAGCATAATGGTAATGCAGCGGATCAGGGCGTAAACCTGGGAGATACGGAGTTCGATTCCCCGTCGGGTTGGCTTACTTTTTTTCAAAAAAGATTTTTTCTATTGGTTATAAATATATGCTCTCAGAAAGTGTAATTATATAATTATGTTCAATAATCAGAATGATATATTCTTAAATCTTGTGAATTATTTGTTGAATAAAAGAAATAGTTAATTATCAAAAATTTACTTATTCAACGCTTGCATTCTGACAGCGCTGATTTAAGGTAACGAGTCATCGCACCTTACGAAGGCTCAGAGTAGTTTGCAGCAGATACCGGGTGTGCGGTGGACAACTTTATAAGTAACGAGAGAGGATCTTGCAGCCTCTCATCACGCTAAGAGTGAACAAATGACATTGGACATGGGTTGGCCACGTGCTGCGGATGTCTCATGAGAATTTCAACTTCGCTTTCCTATTCTTTAACCCAACTGGATTCCAGTGTCCTGGGAGGCTGCTAAATACCATCCACAAAGTGTATACAGCAGAGTTACGGATGCTGGCACGTGAAAGGATTTTTGGTGGCACGCCTCAAAAATGACGATTTATTAAAATTTTCAGTACTTTTCGGTAATTTATATTTTTTTTATAATTTCCAAATTAAAAAAGTTTGTGGACACTTTAAGTAGGTAATAGCTTTATAATAACTGATATAATGGATTATATATCAACTTTGCAGAAGTATTTCATAAACAAGTATAAGGATTTACAAAAACACTCACCAATGTTTAAATATACATTAAAGACAGTTATAAAATTGATAGAGAATATTTTGAATTTTTGAACATTGAGTAGCTATATTGATTTAGAGTTAATCGAATTTAACAATTCTGAAATTTTGAAATTAAACTTCAAAACTGCCACATGAAAAAATGAAAGACAATTACCATGACACGATAACCAAAAGTTTTTTGGAATTTTTAACATAGGCATTTTTATGCCAAAAATTCACAGACCCCCCCCCGTTGAAAAAAACTGCTTTAGGTTACTTAGAACAAAACGAAGCTAATTTAACATATGAAACTATTTATTGTATTGAGACATTAAGGCTAGTCCCTTATGTAGGGCATGTCTACATATAGAACTGTTGTTGAAAATGTTTAATATTTATATTATTATTAAACCATATCCAATCCTCATAAGATCATAATTGGCTTCCATAAAGTGCAGGTATGTATTAACAGTTTTATGTCTTAACGAGAATGGATGTGAGTCACTTGCTCAAGATATTAGGTCCATACTCTGACTCTAAATACAAATTGAAAAACAATGTGTATTCGCCAGACCCACGATTCGAACATGGGGCCAAAGACGTTATAAGCCGACGTGTAAGCTATATTGAACTTAATTATCAGACATTTAAAATAATTCATACCTCAATGCTGTCCTTCCCACCCTGTTCACAGTCCTCCTCCGCCAGCATCAATGGTACAAACGACATATTTTATGTTGTAATCTGAAAAATCGTAAAGAGAAATTACAATCAGCTTTTAGAAGGTTACTCACGGCGTCTTTTTGAGTAAAGGAGTATTTTCTTTGACAGCCAGTTTCATCTTTAATTGCAATAGATAGAGACTGAGATATTTATCTCTCGAACTCGTTTACATTCAGATGATAATTCAGACAGAAAATTTGACTCTAATGATAGGACAGGCATGCCCAACCCGCGGCCCAAATGAAGAATTTTTGCAGCCAAACGCCCAATTGACGTTTTCAGTTTTTTATATTTTGCATTTTGGCATTCATACAATAAAAAAAATCTCATAAATTTACCACATTTATATTATATTTTGTGAAATTAGATCTTTCTTGTTATGCTGCATGCTATAATACCTGTTTTTATGCTTATTATGTCTTTTAATAAGTCAAATATAAATGAAATATTTAAAAAAATATTTTCTTTTTGCATAAATTGGGTGGGTGTTCAGCGCTCTAGCACTCTCTCAAGGGCGCATCGCCACTGATAAGGACTACAGATAATAGACCCATATTCAAGAACACCAAGCACTAACGAGACATAGAGTGTACATTTGACATTTGGATTCTTCAATAGTTTGGTGTTTGTGTTACACAGTTGTGTTATAGCACTGACTAGAGATGGGAAAACTGGTCGATTTTGAAGACTAAGTATACTTACTAGCAGTATAAAAAAATACTTAGTATATAAACTTGTTCCTAAATACTTACTAGTATTTGGCGTGTGTATGCGACAAAAGTTTCATACTCAACTGAAACTAAAACCAACTCCATATTATTAGTATTTTAAAATACGTATCGGCTAAAGGAACTCAGACTGTGTATCGGCTTCAACATAATTGCTAAAAATACGCTGAGCTCCACTTGTCGAAAAGTCCCATTTATTATAAAATTTTAAATTTGTTGTGTGAACAAATGAGTTGTTTTTCTGTTAGGTTACAATATTATTGTTAACAAAAAAGATTAACAGTGATTTTTTTTTAATTTTAAACATGTTTTGAGCGGTATATAACAAGCCTAAGCCTGTGTGTCATCTCACCACTGTGCTGCGACACAAAAATTATGACCTAATATTATTCATACACTCGAACGCAATAGACTAATAAATTAAAATATACCTATATTCAAGTGCTGTTTCGTTTGTGCGTATTTAATGTAAACAGTGTTGAAAGTCTACCAACTGGCGAGTGCACAGAACAGCGACTCGCGATAATATCATCACAAGTTTTTTGGAATAAGTTTATTGGGCCACAAATACTTAGTATGGGTAGTTTCATCCGAAACTTGAGTACACAAACTAGTGACAGTATTTACAACTCACCTCTAGCACTGACGTTTGCAATGCTGGCCGCTAATTAGTTGCATAGCAGTTTAATTTATCTACTCAAAGTGAATGGATGCATTTATCACCTACTCCATTCAATAAGTTTAGGTTAGAAGTAGATGAAGGTAACCTTGGGTACCACATCATGACTGATTTTAGTAATTTTAGAGTTGATTATAAAAAACAGCGGACTTCAACAGTGCAAACAAAACTTGATTCTTTTTTCAAAACAGGATTAAGCAATGACATATTAAATGGACAACTCACTTCATATCGGCGCGCACGAGAAATTGTGCATGAAAGTCATTCACAGATGTATAGTTAGACGTCACGTAACCATATGACGTATCCATTTCCATTATGCGATACAAGCTTCGAGAATTTCTAGTAATATAACCTTTATTGTAATGGCGTATTAGTGTCACTGCATTAGAAACAGATTCTCGCTTACTTACGACTTCTCGGAGATTAGACGCAAGTGAGCCCAGCGCATCACAGGCGTCTGTCCAATGGTTTCTGTCATTCAATTGCATTGAATAAACATTCATCAATATCTTAAAATGGCATTTTATCAATAATAAATAATACTAACACATGAAAAGTGATATCCCATCTTTCTTGGAGTGTTTAGTAGATTTTTTTTACAATTTTTAACTAGGCACATTGGCATTTTGGAACACAATAATAACGGCGGAGTCGAAACCTGACAGTCAGAAATTTTGTATGGGCAGACCCAGCGGTGTCGCCAGACCGCTTGCAAGCAGATTGTTCATTTGAGCGTAGGATACCATTATTAAAATATGAATTTCGCCATCCGGCAGACCCGACACAAAGTGAGTGTCATTTTATTTTCCAGATGCTTCATCCATATTAATGTCATTGGGATTAAGTATTGAAAGCAAGCGCACTGAACATTGAACAGTATACCCTGTTTACACATGCTTGGATTTACTGTTCACAGTAGGAAAATGTATGGGCAAACATGTATTATCCTGCAGTTGCCAAGATCGCGTGTTGTTTGGAGGCTTCTGAATTTCAACGCGCAAGTAAGATCTGCGCCTGCGCAGTATAATGATAATGGCGAACCTGCCGGTAAAAAAACTACTCATTTTGGGGTTAACCGATTTTCAATACATCCTGTTAAATAGTACTATAAACTGGCAACATCGATTCTCGCATACTCTTGAAGATTGAGATTGGAGAGACAGTCAGCACTTTTACGTGTAAACAGTTATTGTCACGATAGTTTAACCCTTTATAGGGAAAAGGTCGAAAACGGTTTATTTATCGACCACCTCATTTATGAGCTATAGGTCATACACTAAATATGGAAATATCAACCTTAGTGCGTCAAGACATTGTCGAGAACATTCTCTGGTTACGAAATAAACCATATAATATGACGAGTACGTCAATCGCTCGCAAAACACTATTTCAACGATTGGTCGATGTATCAGCCATTGCGTTTGCGGTCGCGACTCGACGAATTCGCGAGTGACACTTGACTTTGCAAGTCACTTCGTTCCCATTTATATTATGCGTTGTGAAAAAAGGTATGTACATAAGTATTTAATATGCATTTATTTATCGATTTACATTATATTTTTTACAAATACAGGAGGACCTCGACTTTCGCACATAATTGGTTCCTGAAAAGGTGTGCGAATGTTGAATGTTCGAAAGTAGAGGGAAGTAAAAAAAAAAAAATTGTGTGTATTTTGAAATATTTATTTATCAAGTAAATATAAGATGTTTAAAAGACATGTTTAAGTGGGGTTTGCGGGTGTTTCCCTTAAAAAGTTATCAAGAGTTAACTCTTTGCCACTCTTCTTTTTCTTATTTTAAATGGTAAATCATTAACTTTACAATATTGCTTAACTGCTGGCACGAAATGTAAAGTGAACCAATCTTTTAATATTAACGCAGTAAACCCAGGCTTTTTTATTTGATTACTGTAAGCAATTCTTTATCCTTCCTTTTCAATGCTCTGGGATTTTCTGGTTGATAAATTAACATTGGCATCAATTTTATATCACCAGCCAAGTTTCCACCAAGAAGCAATGTCAATCGGTTTTTAGAAGGTTTATGCCCTGGGGCAACTGATTCTTCCTTAGATAAGAATGTACGACTAGGCATTTTTTTCCAAAATAAACCTGTGTCATCTACATTAAATATTTGGCTAGAGGAATATTCTCCATCTTCAATAATTTTGGATAATGAGGAAATAAATTCTTTTGCAGCATCTTTATCCGCATCAGCCGATTTTCCAGTGAATTTAATATAAACCAACCGTTACTTGCTTGAAAAATCGTGTTAGAATCTTCTTTTTCTAGCCTTCCAATCTTTGTACAAACTAAGAGCCTTCGCTTGAATAATTGAAATATTCAGAGGGACATCTTTTTGATGTTGGTCGTCGATCCATGATGACAAATATTTTTCCATTTCATCCATAACTATGCCGTGTCCTTTAGAAACAACCTTTAAAGATAATATATTTCCACAATTTTGAACGTATTCCTTAATTTTATTTTTATTTTTCAAAATTGAACATCTCGTAGTAGACCTGTTTGTATCATACGAACGTTCGATTGAAGCAAAAGATTCACCGCAATCAGAACGTCATGTGAAGTTTCTTGACTTCTTTTTGTTCGTATCAACACTGCAGTTTTTCCGTTTCTCACTCATGTTTATAAATTTTTAGGGTGAAATATTTCAAATGAAGAAAATTAGCAAAACGCACAACATGACACGCCCGCAAGCGCTTCTGCGCAAGCCACCTATCCTAGCTAACTCACAAGCAAAGTGACGGGTGCGAGCAGGATGCAAGTGACGCAAGAAATGCACTTGCTTGTGAGCGAGCGAGAAGGGGATATCTTAACCCCACGGCCAGATTAAAAAAGATTTTTTTTGAAATGTGCGAAATAGCGAATTGTGCGAAAGTCGAACGTTCGTAAGTCGAGGTCCGCCTGTATATTGTGATAGAGTACTTTTTTCATCATTCTATTGCCAAGCGGGAAGTACATAACCTCAAATTTTCAATCCGCACGAATAACTTCTAGAATTAATTTAAACATAAAAAAGCGGCTTA
Organism: Rhyacophila brunnea; assembly: GCF_057557595.1. Taxonomy (NCBI): domain Eukaryota; kingdom Metazoa; phylum Arthropoda; class Insecta; order Trichoptera; family Rhyacophilidae; genus Rhyacophila; species Rhyacophila brunnea. Next base: position 5,856,382 of record NW_028232904.1, on the reverse strand, counting down.
GGGAGCTGTGTATAGTTATATTTTATTGTGACTATAGTATACTATCATAAATATTTTTTATTTTTACTCAACATATTTGGGATCGGAAAAGTTTTCAAAATATCCGCGAAGAAATGGTGTTTTTTTGTTACTTGTGACATCAATTGCATGCTAAAGTACTAAATTACTATCAATATCGCAACTTTCATGGGGTTGTATTGTATTATATTTGACTGTAGAAGTAATATCATCATCATCAGCCGGGATCTATCCACTGCTGGATGAAGGCCTCCCCCATCATACTCCATTTTCTCGGTCATTTCGTAATATGGTAATGTTGTAGGTCGGTATGTACTGTTACGATAATATGTTTTATTTTTGTTTCAGTTCAAGAGTAAATCTAAGAAAAAGAGCTGTCGATGTGCTTATTGTAGTACGGCTAGAGAGCCAAAACGCATATCTTATTTTTGTAAGCAATGTAATGTACCGCTTTGCTATGTTTTGAAAAATATTACGTAAATGGGTGTAAAAAAATAAAAATTGAATTGTAACTTTTCTTATGATTACATAAATAATATGTAGGTACAACCATTATTTGTTTTATTTGAAAAAAATATAGGCAAAAAATCAAAAAAAAAACACCTGAATGGGCACTGGTTGATAAAAAAACCACCATAAATTATAGTTTTTCCAAATTTCTGATAGATATTTTTTATTTTTGTATTGAAATTGTTTTAAGATATTAAATACCTGATGCAAAATGATAGAGATCGGTTTGAAATGAAGAAAAAAATGCTTTGCCCTATAAAGGGTTAAAGTAAGCACTAATGCCGACAGTAAATCCATGCACGTGTACACGCGCTATAAATGTCACTCCACAACGGGTGTGTCTGGATATATTATCCGAAGAGGAATGAACAGGATTGGTACAGTTCGGTTATGAGGAATACAGCGGCAAACACATTTTGAAAATAGCCGATATACTGGATTATTTGTTAGGTTAACCTAACCTAAACTAACCCAAACTAACAAATAATCCAATTTATCGGGTATTTTCAAAATGTGTTTTCCGCTGTATTCCTCATAACCGAACTGTACCACAGGATTTTGTTTGTGTTTTTATATAACTGAGGCTTAAACGGACACCCGTTCACTCGCATTAGTCCGTTATATCGAGGTACTCCTAGGGGCGGCATGTTATATAAAAGTATGGTGAAGCAGGCAAGTATGGGGAAAAAGTATGGTGAGAGGCTGGTAATCAATTTGCGGCAAGATTTCCACATTAACATTATATCATATGATTACGTTATGTTGACCAAAGTAAATCCTCCATGATCCCCTGCTTTTTTTTATCGAGTCTTCTCGTAAGATGTCGGCTATTGTTGGCCTGCTTCATTCAGTTGTACGAGAAAGCCGATTCATCGCCCCTCTTTATATTTAATACCTCTATGAGGTAATCCATATCGTTTTGAGGTCTTTTGAAACCAAAAACCAAACTAAAACCTACTGTTACCAAAAATAAGTAAATATGTCAGGATTCATGTTCCATAGTATAATTATTTTCGTAGATCGTTTATTGGGCGTGTAAGTATTTGTATGTAGACTCACATTAATATACTGATGATCTGTGGTCCGTTACTTCTAAACTAGAAATACGCTCGTGACGAAACGTAATTATTGTGAGATGAACTAACAGATTTCGACATAAAAATATGGTATGTTTATTCTGTTTACATTAGGGTTAAACGTCACCAAGCAAGGCCTCAGTCAATGTTTTTGGCATTTAAAATCTAATTGTTACGTTTTAAACCACAGTTAAGATTATAAATATTTAGCAAACTGATTAAAAACATTAATAACGGTATACACGTACCCCAAAATTAATATGAAGAAAACCTTCGAATTTAATTTCTCTTCTCTTGTCAATCAAGTGTCAAACGCACTTTACGTATATTATCTATGAGACGTCACAGTGTGGTCACACTCAAAAATTTAAAGTTACCAGACACAGAAAAAAGAAAAGATTAGTATTAATTCTCAACCAATTTATTCATAAAATACTAAAATAGATAGGCACCCAAGTATTTGAATCTGGACACCAGCTCGAAGGGCAGACCAGAAACCCGAAGAGGAGTGTCGGCGTCGATGCATGCATAATATTGGCTTCTTTAAGCCTAAAAAAAGATTTGTGCGTTGAATGCGACCTATACAATAATTCTTCACCACCAGATGAAAAAAAACAACTTCAAGAAAAATATGAGACACATCAACCTGGAAAAAAGAGGCAAGGGATGAAAAGATCAAAGACGTAGCAGAGTCCCGAACTAATGGCCAAAATAGCGTCATTAATGTAGCTGTATATGATTTGCAGGCTGTTATACCGCTTCCTTGCGGAAATGTGTCAAATTTCTATTATAAACGAAAGTTTGGCAATGTACAATCGTACAGTCTATAATATCACTGAAAATATTACAAACTGATACATGTGGGACGAGAGTCAAGCTGCATGAGGATCCAATAAAATTGGTAGCTGTGTACTCGATTACAATGCATGTAAAAAATATCACCACAATGAGCATTTTATTTTTTACAGTGACAATTGTGCCGGGCAGAAAAAAAATAAATACATTGCTGCAATGTATTTATATGCCACCGGGAATTCACAAAAAAATACAACGATCTCTCATAAGTTTTTGGTCACCGGGCATAAACAAAATGAAGGCGATATCGTCCATTCTACAATTGAGCAGCAGAAAACCAGGGCTCTAAAAAGTGGACCAATATTTGTGCCCAGCCAAATGATTACCATTGTACAAACAAGTAATAAAACAGGACAACCATACATAGTTAAACCCATGACGACAAATAATTTTCTCAACATGAAAAAACTAGCAGATGAAATCGGTAAAAATTACAACACGGATGAAAATGGAGAAAAAGTTTTGTGGCAGAAGATTAAAGTTATAAAAGTAGACAGAGACTATCCATACATTATTTTTTTTAAAACCAGTTATCATGAAGAATGTAGGAAATTGAATGTTCGACAACAGCAAATAGGCAAACCGTTACCAATGGATGGTCTCAATATATCCAAAGCATATCAAGAGTGGCCAAAAATAACGACAATTAAAAAGAAGGATTTGCTTTCCTCTGCACCGCTAAACATCGTGAATTTTATTATGATTTTTTGCTTCTCTTCCAAGTGATGTTTAAAAATTAAAAATCGTATGTAAAAAATTTATTTTCCCATTAAATTAAATAATTAAGTATTTTTTTGTTGTTTTGAACTAATAATTGTATTTTTCTTTTTTTTTCAATAAATCTTTAAAGATTGTACCATAACTTAATATTTTGAAAACCTTCCTTTACAGTGCCCAACAAATTAGTTGAAATTATTAGAGTGATGGTAGGGAAATTTACATAGAAAGTATTGAGTTGATTCAAATTTTAACATGAAATTGTCAAATATCCTAATAAAATACAGTCGTAACTCAAAAATATTCAAATATCTCCGTTTGTATATGTTTTAGAGAAAAATGATGAATACAGTTGAAAATAGATCATGTTTTTCCATAAAAATGAGTAATAATTTTTACATTCAGACTTTTCCTGTATTTACCAAGAATATTTGAAACTTCAAATGGCTCTCCTGCAAAATGCCAATTTTTGACTTACTACAGTATTTTACTGGGGGTGCGATATATTATTATGACCGAACGAATGAATAAATTTATTATTTTTTAGTAGGTAGATTTACCTCAATATACCTAGTAAGTTCAAATCGTCAAATTTAATGTGTTATGGCAACACAGGTAGAGGTTTGTTCGTTGCGATTTTACGTTGGTGTCAGTGATGCCAACCGTACTATAATTTTAATTCCGCGAAAAATATTAAATACTATAATTTAATGCCAAATATACCAAAATAGTATAATTTTAAAGGATTCAAGATGAAAAATGGTCCTGTACAATATATTTTTCAGAAATACTATAACTTTTACGTCTTTGTACTATAATTAGCATAGAAAAAGATGGCAACACTGGTTGGTGAACTATCTATGGTTGCGTTGCGCGTTTATCACAGCTGACGTTTGATCATCGTTTGATGTTTGATGCCAATTATTCAATCTTATTGTTTGTTGTTTTTCGGATTATGAATTTGAAGATTTAATAAAGTTTCAAGACAATGGAGACCGATCCACTAATACCGAGGCCAAGAGGAAAGTCGACTTGGTTGTGGTAATTATTTTCCATGTTGAATAATAAATATTTAGAAATTATTTTATTGTTTATCAGCATAATCAACGTATGACAATGATGATAACACGAATGACATTTTGTTTGACTTACAATAATAATTTTCAGATAATGTACTATTGATATTTGAAGCGAAGCAAACACAGGAAATATCACGATAATATTATATATTATTAACATTGCGAAATAAAAGTATGTAATGCAGCAATGAATTCGGGCATCTTATCTTGTCATTTCGAAATTAAGTGAGACAAAGAAAAAAATGTAGTTATGGTTCTTCTCTAGGCATATGAACGTACTCGAAGAATCCTGATAATATCAATAATATGTTAGGCGGTAACCAGACAAAACAGAACGGTGATAAAACAGAACAGCGGTAAACAGAACTATGAAAATTCAGAACAGGGGAAAAATACAACATTTTAAGTAATTCAAGCGTATTCAAGATTGCTGAAAAAGACTATCATTGGCCAAATAACTAAATACAATCGAACTTGGTTATTACGATCACGGAAATAGCGAGATCTCGGATGTAATGAGTAAACATTCGTTGACATTTTAGTTTATGATTTTCTCAATACATTTATTCACTTTTATAACGAGCTACTTCTCGGGTATACCGAGCAAAACTGTTGATGTGTCAATCGTATAGCATATCTTCACCGTTCAGACAAAAGTCACCAACCCAAAAAACATCATTTTGTGATATCGCAATTTGAAAGTTTCGAAACGATCTTCAGCCATGAAGCCATGGCGAAGAAGAAAAAGAAGTTCACCTAAATCATTGGTTTTTTTTTCGTTCCTGGGGTGGTCCATACTCAAACCCCTCCCCTTGCGGAGGCGCCTGTGGCAGTCTTCTTGTATTACGCGAATATTCAAATCATACATATTGTCTCTTACACTGCTGATATTGTACTTTCAGGTTGAAATGCTGTATTTGGCCATATTTTGGACGGAAGAGAAAACTAAGTCCTCGTGTAATTAAGCTTGGCCAACTCTCGGATGAGATGTATCCTCCGAATAAAATCAGAAATCAGGTAAAATAATAATTATTATCATTAGACATCTATGGTCTTTGATCGATTCCTAAGGCTAGCCAAAATGAATGACAAACAGCATCTGCATAATATCGTTGATGCTATAGATAGTGATTGCAATACCGAATGAAAATACCAATACCGGTATTCGTAAAATTTCTTATGTAAAAAACAGAACTTTAAAATATTATGTAGTATTTTATAGCAAAAATAATTAAATAGGTAAGTACATAATATTATGTTAGGTTAAGGAAAGATATGGTAGAGATGCTGATATTTGCCCTATTAAACCATTTATATTCATTAATACATTTTGTTTCCACTTTCAATAAAGAATAAATTAAAATTCGGTATATACCGGTATTTCAGTATCGAAAAATACTGGGATACCAGTTTTGAAATACCGATATTGCAATCCCTAGCTGTAGATGCTGAGCATTCTCAGAAATAATCGACAGTGATAAGTAATAATATTCCTTTTATGCAAGCATGCAAAAAAGGTATGGGAAAACTGCAAACAAACAACCAAAAATCCAATGTGCATATATTGCCAAGATAAACATATATATCAGACGTATATAATATATACGTCTGTTATATATTATATTAGATTCATAAGTTCCATAGAAGAGGATGTCCATTAAAAGTGGCACCATCTCTTGGAGTGACAATGCATTTTGACTATGTGTGCCCCCAGAACTCAAAAAAGTATTTATTTCATAATTTTAAAATTGAGATTGTGGCAAAACTAAATAAAATACGGTATTTCAAGCCAGATAAAGCTTATTGCAATGATAATAGTATAAGTAGGTGGTAATTTCTTGCACCCACGATGGCCTCGGGACATAAGCGTCGGCCTATATCGTCGTGGGTCCCAGGTTCGAATCCTGGGTCTGGGAAAATTCGCAAATTGTTAACCCTTCACTGCATGATTTTTTTTTTTGAAAAATTTTATTTTTTCTTAAGTGTCAAAATGCCTTGTGAATGAAGGAAAAATAATATTTTTTTTTTTTCGAAAATTTCATTAAATTTTGTATGTTACTGTGTGGTATCGCAGATTAACGACATTAGGAAATCTTTCATTTCAGTATGACAAAATACAAAACCAAATGATAACAATCATAAAAAACTAATGTACACACCTTATTTGATGTGTAGATTCTTTTATTTAACCAATTTCAATCTTCTGTACATTTTTTTTTATTTAGTTACAAATGCGGATTTTTGCGTACAAACGAATTCGTCAACTGTCAAAGCAGAAATGCATAGACTATAATGCAGAAATGCTTTATTTCTTGAAATGTCTAAACAAAATCGGTGAAGTAGGATGTTTATGGTAAAACAGTTTACTAGGCATCGAAAAAGGATATTATTTGATGATTTACACAGATGGCATTGGCTATATCGAAATAGTTTGAAATGTTGCAAATTTGCGACACTATGCAGTAAAGGGTTAATACAAACCTCCACTCTGGAGGCCCATATTATCTTATTAGGATCGGACTTGGTCGAACAATCACTTCCTTCCTTCTCGAAAATTATTGCACGAACTGAAACTGCTTCTAAGTAATTTTTTTCTTATATGTCACTTGCCCCCTCTATTCTCTTTTCAGAAATACAGTACAATTACATTCCTGCCGTTGGTATTGTTCCAACAATTCAGATTCTTTCTGAATTTCTACTTTCTCGCCATGGCATTGAGTCAGTTCATCCCGGAGATAAGAATCGGTTACTTGTACACGTACTGGGGTCCTCTATGTTTCGTCATATCCATCACAGTTTTCCGAGAGGCCATGGATGACATCGGAAGATACAGGTATCGTCTTGCAACTTCATTTATCTACAACATTGTTACCATATTGGCCGTATTATAGATCCAACTCATGGTCATATACATATGCATCCAAATGACGCTTGAAAGGGAAGAGCTTTTTAAGTCGGTCCGTTCCTCAGTTGGACTGGTTGTCCAATACGACTTGGTATTTACAAAAGAATATTGTTAAACTTTCAAAAAGTTTGCGGCATATTAATCTTATTTACAGATTAAATCAGCATAAGAATCGTACAATCACTGCACGCCAACCAAGGTCATGAAAAGTTGTTCCTGGGACACTCAGTACAACTTTGAAGAACGAGTAATGTTCATTATGCCACGGTATATGCTCATGTATAGAGATCGAAAAGTTTAACGTGAGGCCTGGTGGCGGCTCTCGTGTCGTATCTTGTCTATGGTTTTCGATTTCGAAGTATTGTAAGTACTGAAACGCGAGAGGAGAGGATCTAGTTCTTCAAGCCGCCGCCCATCACCGTAAACTTTTCGCACTTCTCCGTGTGTGGAGACGTGGCGGGTGGTGGAGAGAAAAGCAAGTTGAAATAAAAAAAAAATTGCAAAAAAAAATCAGAGATTGTATAACTGAAGTAGATGAGCGATAAATGTTCATTACACCACGGTATACGCCTGCATAGTGGGTGTGGAGACGTGATGGGTGGTGGTGGGAAAAGTAAGTTGAGATAAATAAATTCATTGCAAAAAAAATACCCAGATCACTTAATTAAGGTAGGTGTCGACATATTTAATAGTCCTCTCTTAAAATTCGTTTACTCAAAGGTAATGAATGGACTGCGGCCGTTTTGCTTTTTTAATCAAAATGGGTCTATCGGCACTTATGTATACTTTATGTGAAACTTATTTTAACTTACGAAAAATATGGAGTTTTAAAAATCAACTGAGTTATGTTTAATTAGGGTTTTGATTGTAAAATTAGTCAACTTTCTGTCATCTACAGACGTGATAGGCTAGTCAACAACCAGCAGTACGATCGGTTGATTCTGGAAGGGGCCGATAGAGGCAAAACGGAACGTGTGGCTGCCAGCGCTCTAAGGGTTGGAGATGTGGTCCACTTGCATCGAAGGCAGCGTGCCCCGGCTGATTTACTACTGTTGAGGGCCTCTGACGCATCCGGTACTGTGTTTGTCGCCACTGACCAGCTGGATGGAGAGACAGATTGGAAAGTCAGGTAATTAACTAAAATTTTAAGACTTTGCTTTAAAATACCTTTTAGATATTTTAGATTCATAGACAGAATTTGAAGCACTTAGAAGATGTAGTTATTTACAATAATTCACATGAATTATAGATAGATTTATACCTTAATGGAGAAGAGCACTCATCTACACAGTGAAAGATGTGAATTGCACTCGGTCCAATTTTTCGAAAGTTGGAACTGAAACTTTTTTTACATATAGTGAATCTGGCTGATGTGTAGCGAAAAATACCGACAGTTGGCCACTATAGGCCACTTAGCCAAACATCAAGTTTTCATTTGACAGTCAAGCGCGCTAGTAAATGTACCATTGAAGTCAAGGCAACTGTAAAAAAAATTAAGAACACTTCTTATATACAATATTACTTGATAAGTGGACAAAGGTCGATCAGGTGGATGGGGTGGATGATGTGGAGGTGAAGCAGTGTTGCCAACCGTACTATAATTATAGTACAATACTATAATTTTGATTCTGCAAAAAATGTAAAATACTATAAATTTACACCAAATATGCCAAAATATTATAATTTTAAAGGATTCGAGCCGAAAAATGTTCCTGTACTATATTTTTTACAGAAATACTATAATTTTAACCCCTTTGTAATATAATCAGCATAGGAAAATAAGACAACACTGAGGTGAAGGATGGTGGTTTTCAGCAGTGATGTACAAACCGCGGCCCAAAGTGGCATTTGTTGCACATTACCAAATTTTTCATTTAATTCGACAAAATTGTAATTTCCTATATAACCGCATTGCTGCTGTGTGCGTTGAGTAACCAAGGTGATAACTACTTACTAATCTCAGTGCGGTAGATTCAACTGGTGGTGTGAACACTGAATAAAGCTGAAGGACCGCGTTCGGAGACGTGTCCGGAAATTTGTACATATGCAGTTCGCCGTATCATACTTCACCGTGAAATGTTGTATTGGAAATATTTGGTCATATATTAACACATTCGCGGACATATATTAGCTCATACATGTTATACGACACATTATTATATGACACATATTAAAATTAAAATTTTTTAAATTTTCGATTTAGATAATATAGAAATGAGTATGTCTGAAGCTACGACACAATCTACTGGAAATATGTTCGCAACGTGACACAAGTAGATAGGGAACATTGTGTTTTAATCCAAAATACGACTTCTATACACGTTGTGTCGTATTACGTTCCACAGTACAGGACGTTCTGTCATATCACACTTTAAAAAAAACGACGTCTATAGACGACCGTCCGGCCTCGTTGATTCCTATACTGCCCTTCTAAGGAAGAAGGCAGTAACTCGCAAAATTTGTGAAATTGAGTTATGAATGCCATCCGTTAGGTATTTTTGAAAGATATATATTCTGTTCACTTTAAAATCAGTATTATCACTAAAATACCGTTAAAATCCTTAGTGAAAAAATTAACATCTTCTAAAATAATACATTTTTTTTAGCAAAAGGGCAGTAATTGCACCTATTCATTGCAGTTACTGCTTGTTTATTATTACTTTGTTTGTATTTTAACATCCTACTAATAAAAATTACCACCGTTTTTTATTAATTCACAGTACTAAAGTTTGAGAAAAAACACATTATGTCATTTATCTCGAAAGTGTGTGAGTCAGTTACTGCTTCTTCCTAAGAAGGGCAGTATAGTACTGAGATAAAATTCATGCCTAAATAAAACACGGTTCTTGTCGGTTTACTGGAAGCCAGCGGCAAACAAATTTTGAAAATAGCCAATATACTGGATTCTTTGTTAGGTTAGGTTAGGTTTTCATTTTTGAATTCATGAATTTTGCCAAAATCGGTTATGAAAACTGGCATGGTTCCTGCCTGGCTTCCTGTTAACTGACTTGTACCTAAAACACTTACAAAATATATAGTAAAAACTACCGAAGTACAAGGGAAAGACAGTAGAAAATAGATATATAATTAAATTAGAAATACAGAACAATGCGTAATTTTTTCCATCTCGGTACTATAGAGATGACTGTCATCTCTTTCCGATAAGAAAACTTACGGCGAACTGTGCTACGGTGAAATGTAATACGTACAATTTACATGTAACCATTTCGAGTTTGTATGAAATTTAGCGGTTCTAGTGTTTCTTGTCATCGTCCGTCTTTTTGGATATGACATATTGCCAATTATGTATGTTTATTTTGATAGAAAACGTGAAACAACATGCCCATTATTTGATTTTCAGGGTGGCGGTTCCTCACAGCCAGAAATGCCCTTCGGAACGCGAGTTGCTGAACATTAACATCACCGTGTTCGCAGAGAAACCTCAGCCGGATATTCACTCGTTCATTGGCACGTGGACCGGCCACGCCACCGACCATTGTGTAGAGCTCGATGTGCAGAACACCATTTGGTCTGGCTGCGTCTTAGAGTCCACTCATGCTACAGGAATGATCCTTTATACCGGTAAATCACCTTATTTTTATTGTTAATTAAACTCATTCTTCAATACATAACAGATGTGCAGACCGACAACCTCAATCAATCTCAATAAAATGTCTGGGCATGTGATGCTGACGCTGGCTCACACAGTTCTTTATTTTGTTACTTAAAATGATACATAAAAAATAATTTAAAAATTACCAATCATTAACGTCATGCATTTCAATAAATAAAATTATGTTAATATTTAGACAGGCATTGCCTTTTTTATCAGACAAATTTTAAACTTCGCAAGATTTTCGTTATGTTATGGCCCCCTCCCCCCATTGCCCCACTTTGTATCAGAATCTTTTACCCCCCTGCTGTGTTGTCAACTGTCATTCACAAAAATAAGTGTCTAGAAACTATCATTTCAAAAAAATATTATTAATAACATAGTTTTTCTTTGTACAATTTCTTGCATTTTATGGCCTGACCGTCATAAAGTCATAAACCAAAACTGGTTTCAAAGGCTTGATCTATGGCGACTGGCTTTTGCATTTCTATCTTATTAATATATCGTCTATTCAATTCAGAACTATCCTAAACGCCAAATCATAAAATGTGCAGGAGAGCGATATTTAGAAATTACGAACATATAATTCGATTTTAATTCTGTAATATCGAAATATTACAAAAACAAAATTGTGTTTTAAATTACAATTAATTTTGGAGAATTATTTCCAATTTCAAATTTATGAAAAATTCAATACATTGGCAAGTAATGGCGCTTAGGATATTTAAGAAGTGGCATGAAAATAATTGTTTCTTAAATTCAATATAATCCCATGCATTTAGGATAGTACAGAAGTGACAGTTTTCATTTTATCGCGATAATTTTAACTTCTAAACAAGACCAATTCTGCAGCAGGCTGTGTTAATGTGTTTTTTTAAATATTAAGTGATATTAAAACAATTAAATATTTAAGAAACCGTTTATTTCACGAAAAACAAAATAAATTATGGACATAAAATTGACATGCATGTTAGAAATGTTGACAGATATAACATCAACCATTCGGTCAAACTATTATTTTTAATTTTTTATGAAAATTGTATGGCCCGTGATTCACAGGCTCTTTTTGTTCTGATATCGGCAATTCCGATTCATATAATTTTTCAGGATTGATTTCTGCATCTGGTACACTGTAACAGGTACGGGTTGTTTTAAAGACTTACGGCAGTATCTGTACAGGTTAATTAATACTTTTAAATTTATCATTATACTTTCCTTGACAAAGATGTGTCTTGGCTCTGCTTTTCAACCAGATTATCTTAGTTCCATCCATTACGATGGTGCTATTTTTAAAAACCTTTTTGCGTGACTGAAGATAAATTTAAAAAATCTGCCCACCCCATTTCTTCAATTTTATAAGGGGCTCCAGTTCGTCCTGCTAAGCGGACCGCAGCATATCACACTGCCGGCACGTAGATGGGGGTCTCTCGATGGCGGAGTAGGTATACTGAATCGCATTCCATTTCGGAATGGCCTGACTTCATTGATTACTTACATGTAAAATATTTTTTGGAGAGGCTAAAGACATGAAATTCCCATATATTGAATACGATTTCGTCCAGCTGCTGTGTCAGAGTATAAAACAACTTATTTGGTTGTAGTCGGCCAATTGCTAAAAAACTTCTTCATGCAGCTCGCCGTTTCTGCTGATCCCTTCTTGCCATCAACTTCGCTCTACGTACGAGGGTGGGTCAATAAGTCCTTAGAAAAGCCGACAGGTGGCGCGACTAGTACTGTAAGCGGTTTGTTTTCATGCAGCGGCACTACCGATTCAGTATGCTGCGAAGTTTCAATCAGATTGGTCGGGTTGTTGTGTGTTTCTCGTACATTTAAAAAAAAAATTTGCTTGTGGAAAATGGAAAAATGAAAAATGGAGAAAATTGAGTTTAGAGCTGTTATTAAACATTTTAATATAAAAGGGTTAACAGCAAAGGAAATAAAAAATGAGTTGGATTTAGTTCAAGGCATATCTGCTCCTTCACTTGCAACTATTTATAACTGGTTAAATGAATTTAAACGTGGTCGTACATCAACAAAGGATGAACCACGCTCAGGACGTCCTGTAGAGGTGACTACACCAGAAATGATCAATAAAATCCACGAAATGGTGTTAAGTGACCGAAGATTAAAGTTGAGTGAGATAATTGAGGTTACAGGGATCTCAAAAGGTAGCGTCATTTCTATTTTACATGACAAATTGGGCATGAAAAATATTTCTGCAAGATGGGTGCCGCGTTTGCTCACAGTCGACAATAAACGCAATAGGGTGGTGGCCTCTAAAGCCCTGTTGTCGCTCATGCAACGCAATCCGGATGAATTTTTTCATCGCTTTGTGACTGTAGATGAAACATGGATACACCACTATACTCCCGAGACGAAAGAACAGTCAAAGCAGTGGATTGCGAAGGCAAACCATGTCCAAAGAAGGCGAAAACCGTAAAATCAGCTGGTAAGGTTATGGCTACTGTATTTTGGGATGCACGTGAAATTATTTTCGTTGACTATTTGGAAAAAGGAAAAACAATAACAGGGGATTATTATGCATCTTTACTGGACCAGCTAAAAAACAAAATTGAAGAAAAACGGCCTCATTTAAACAGGAAAAAAATCCTCTTTCATCAGGACAATGCCCGTGTTCACACATGTTTACGATCAATGGCTAAAATTGAAGAATTGAAGTTCGAATTGGTCGACCACCCACCGTATTCGCCAGATTTAGCCCCCCCCAGTGACTTTTTCCTTTTCCCAAACTTAAAAAAATGGCTAAGTGGACAACGTTTTTTTTCAAATGAAGAAGTCATCGATCGGACAAATGCTTATTTTGAGGACCTTCCGAAAATTTATTTTTCTGACGGTTTAAAAAAAATTGAGAAACGTCTAACCAAGTGTATTGAGCTCCAAGGAGATTATGTTGAGAAATAAAAAAAAAATACAAAAATAAAAACTGTTTTAATTCTTTTTTCTAAGGAATTATTGACCCACCCTCGTATAACAAACAACCTCCTTATCTTTTAAGTTGTAAAATGTGAAATTAATTACTTATAGTTTTCTTTTGCTGTCCAGTTTGCCCACTTTGAGGTTTGATGTTAATAGCACATTTTCCATATTCAAACACCATGCTGCTCGAGTCATCGGAAGAAAACATTTTTCTTTGTCTTCTTGCTTGTGTTTTCGAGCAGTATCTTTTCTGGGCAAGTTACATCTTATTCGGTTTTTGCTGTTGCTCGGTCACTTTCATTCATGTTTGTGAAAGTTTTGCATCTATCGCACTGATCCTTTTTAGGAAGATGGAAACCATAGTTGTAGTTTCTATTGAAAAAAATCCGATACATTCTCAGTTTTTATGGCTGTACGCCCTTTTCTTCACGAAACTTTTTGTAATCGTCATACAAGTTATTAATGGATAAACCAGCTGGAAGATACAATCTTTTTGTAATCAATACGTTGACCTCCAGTAATGAGACTTAACGACGGGTAAGCTTTCGATGTGTTCTCTAATCAGTTGCTTTGTGGCACCGGATTCGACTTTCTCGGTCGTTTTCATTCCACGCTGATCTGGTTCCATAACTCCATTATATACCTTTTCAAAAACGGTCTTTATCATTTCGAGGGCTTAGTGTCAAACAACACTATCTACAAAAGTGCAACTTTACAGGAGAGCCAAAAATCGTTATTTTAGATTCTTGTAACTCAACAAGGGAGATGTTTATTTAAAACCTAATGTTAATATTTTATAATTTATTTTGTATTGTACATTTATCTTGCTTATGATGATGTTACAATGTATAGGGATAGTTTTTAAAAAATATGAAAACAAGGGTAAATTATGTAGTTAGCGTTAAAATTTACTGACGATTTAATAAGAAATTAGAAAAGATTGACATAACGTTGTTTGACTATCATGTAGCCATAAATGTAAAATAATGTTATCTCAAAAAAAAAAAAAAAACACTTTTTTGTAGATAACGTTGTCTGACTTTAAGCCCTCGATTTGTTCTGATATCGATAAAGTTTTGGTGAAAAATTTTCGACAGACTTGAATTTTATTTTCAATATGTGCAGACTACCTTTTATTCTTTTCTGCCTTTCTATGACGATCTACACCGGTTTTATCCGTGTGATTTAATATCCAATATTTCTTGTTTGTTGTCAGCAGTGCTTCAGTATTCTTGATATACCATTTTAATTTCAGCATTGGGCACTTACAGTCTGGTGCCTTCAACTCTCTTTTTTTCTATGTATTTTCCCAAATGTATCATCAAAGAACTGTTGATGAGAATTGTACGGCTTCTTTATTTTATTTTTCACCCATTCTTGATGATTATTTTTCCTTTTTCTTGTTAGAAGATAGACAATAAAACTTAATACCCGCAATACAGTTGCAAATTTCACGTGCAATACTATTATGTTTCAAGACTATCTTAGGGGTTTAGAATACTTTTGAACGATGAATTATTAGTGTTTGGCATTTAGGATAAAATATAATTATTGAATAACTAAGAAAATACTACTTTATTTGCATTTGATTTTATACAGAAATGTAGGATATTTCATAGAGAATCGATTGATGTAAAAAAACGTATTTCGAAATATTGGCGTTTAGGATAGTTCAGAATTGAATAGACGATATTCTGTGCTCCCCTATTTGTTCAAATACAATGTTATTGAAAATGATTGATTTAAGTATCAAAAAGTTTGTATTTTCTTCGTTTTATGATGTCATATTCTCTATAACCCTTCTATTCCCGTTGTCATAAATCATTATACTATATCAGACCGCTCTCCCATTAAGCTGTGATCTTCTCTTCTTCCACGGCGCTACATCCCGGGGTGGGATTTGGCCTCCTCCACAACCGCTCTCCACTCACTCCGGTTTCTCGCCACACTTCTCCAGTTACCGGGTCTTCCTATATGAAGCCAGTCCATTTCTACGGCGTCAGCCCATCTCCTTCTTGGACGGCTTATAGTTATTATATTAAGCTGTGATATCAGATATAAATGACCCCTTTTGAGTGACTCATGAATACCGAGCCGAATCAACAGGCGGCTTGTGCAGGCAGACAAATTCAAATGGTAGCCTGCAACCGCTTGTGTGCATACAATGATAGAGCACCCTTCTGTCGAAGATATATGTGACTTTCGATATTACAGTAGAACCTCGATATAACGAACAATATATATGGTCAAATCTTAAAATTGTTAAAAACACCCTGTTAATGTTGTACATGTTTAATACTTTGGACGCGGAAGACGCACACGGCGCGTAATGACCAGGCGGCCGATCGATGTAATTAACGTGCATTTTAAAGGGGGCAATTAAAATCTCATCTATTCAGCAGCGAATGCGTTAAATTCAAATGTCTAATAACATTTATTGACTATTCGTTAGATAATTTTCGCATTAATAAGCAGTAATTAACACATTTTCATAATTTTAGAGAATTGAATATAAAAAAAAACAGCAGACTTTAAAAGTGCAAACAAAACTAGATTCTTTTTTCAAAGCAGGATTACCGAAAGCAAGTGCATCAACACCGAACATTAACGTCACTCCACAATGGATATATCATCCGAAGTGTGTTTTTATATAATGGACTTTCGGCTTTAACGGACACCCCCTCACCCATATTAGTTCGTTATATGGAGGTTCTGCTGTAAAATTATTTATGCGAAATGAAAAATTTCAGGTTCCGAAACTCGGAGTGTGATGAATAACTCGATGCCCCGCTCAAAGGTTGGTCAGCTGGATCTGAAGGTGAACAATATGACAAAGGTTCTCTTTGTCTCCGTCCTCCTGCTGTCTCTTGTGATGATAACGCTGAAGGGATTCTCCGGGCCGTGGCTACGATACCTGTGTCGGTTCATACTGCTCTTCTCTTACATTATCCCTATCAGGTTAGTAATCATTGCACTAAGTAAATCCATCCAAAGTCTATCAATGGAGAAGGTGTCTTGAGATCGGACTACGAGCTACTAATGACCGTTGTATATTAGGCGGCTCTCGTGGTGCAGTGCGTTAGGCGCTGGCCTTTCTTCTGCACTGGGTCCAATCCCAGTGAGGTGATGCCAGTGTGGCTCAAATCTTGGGTGTTTGTTTGTGATTGTTCAAAATTATTAACAACCACCTTGTATGAAAAAGCAAGGACATGGTTATTAATAATTACAGCAACAAAAAAACTGTCATATATTTGACATACAAAATACGAAAACAGCTACCGGTGGATGGAGTTGTTGGAATAAGCCAGGGCCCACCCCATATTGTCGCAGCAATTAGTAGCAGCATACATTGGTACCACATCTTGCATCACCGATACGTGTATTTTCTATTTACCTGGCGAGTAGATTTACGCTGATAATTATCATATTTCAGTATTGATTTTCTTTTGTTTCAGTCTTCGAGTAAATTTGGAAGTCGGTAAGAGCTTCTATGCGTGGTCGATTAAGAAAGACAAGAAGATTGAAGGCACTGTCATGCGATCCACTACCATTCCTGAAGAAATGGGAAGGGTGTCGTACCTGCTCACTGATAAGACTGGAACGGTCACCAAGAATGAGATGGTTTTTAAGAAGTTGAGCCTCGCCAATGCGTCATATGATGAGAACAATTTTGATAAGGTAATTATTCTGTTGTGATATATTACATATATCGACTGTTTAATCTGCAAACCAGCCAACTGCACTTTTGACCGAAAATGAAATTTTGATGGCATTTTGTTATAAAGCATGTTTTCTATGCTCACACAAAATTTCAAACTCCTAAATCTATAAATAAATGCGTTATCGTTCTGAATTTTCTGAACTTGCATGACATGCACTTGCACAGTAGAACGATAGTGGTGAACCTGCCAGAAATAATATGAACTACGCTGCGCAGAGCATTTTTGATGTTTACCAATTTTCACAAGCCATCAAATACATACCACCATACAATGACAACAACGCGTCTCGCATACGCTCGAAGAATGAGATTGGTGAGACAGTCAGCACTATTACTAAACAGTTATTATCGCGATAGTTTAATTTACACACTATTAGTGCCAGTAATTCTACAATCCTATCATCCTACATGCTATCTGTCCGCCAAGACTAAGCTAACAAATTTTGTAAATTAAATACCATAATTTTTAGTTAGTTTCTTATTCATAGGAGGTACGTTTGCACATGTTCTTTCACGATAGTCTTTCCATCATTGTGTGGCTGATTTCGGCATAATTGAATCAGTATAATTGGATAGTCAACAAGAAACATTATTTAGTTTTACTAGTGCCTGAGTACATCATACACGGGTCAGTCCTAATGTGAATTGCATTTCACAACGTCGGGAATTTCTGACAGTATTCAGGAGTCGTGACATATATGGACTTAAATATATGATATACTTAAATATATGGATGTAAATGGTAGAGTTCATAGTGATGTTTTTCTCAACGCATCAACTGTAAAATGTTTTACTTCAAAATAAAAATATTTAAAGATACTTCATTTATCTGTTCTATGTAGGTGCAAACTTTACTAACCCAACACGTTACAAAAGAATCGCAATCCGTTCCGATGACTCCGAGTGACAGCGTCATTGGCGTGAACTTCATGGGGGGATTCGTCGACGGCTTTGAATACCCGCCCGTGACTGCTCGTCAGATCTGGGATACTGTGCTAGCAATGGCCCTCTGTCATAACGTCACGCCCATGTACGACAAAGACTCCATAGACTTCTCAGGCACTTCTTCTTCATGGAATGACACAGGTGTGTTTTAAAGAGTCAGTCCAGGAATCGTGAATCATCAAAAGCAAATTAAATTTTCCAAACATTTTGTTTTTCCATTAAGCATTTTCAATCTGCCAACTCGGCATTATAATACAGCAGACTAATACAGTAGCGTGTTTTTTGGATTTGATGGCCGCTACCAACTAGCGAATAGTCATACTAAGAAAATATAAATAAATCTTTGTGTTCAAATTTAAATTTTGAAAATGACCTTTATATTTTCAGATACTGTCAGTTCTTTTATGTCGGAAAGTCGAGGAGGCGCTGTCCCTCAGCAACAGTTATGTGACTACCAGGCTGCGAGCCCCGACGAAGTCGCCCTCGTCAAATGGACTGACCATGTTAGCATTTACTTCCAGTTCTAATCATTGTATTAAGAATTAAGTCATATCTTTCAATTATTAAGAGTCTCTGGACCAAGGATATTGAACTGCTATAATAAAAGAGACTTAGAGCTGCCATTTTGATTTTATGGCTGCCAATAGAAGGAGAAAATAATGAATTTGTTACCAATACAACGACATACACCTACAAAAACATTATGTCATTTGTAGCTCCCTTAAAAACCACTACTCAATCACTAGACTATTTGTTTTTGGCTCAAAGTGTGCTGTAGGATGGGAGCGTTTGTCTGATAACATTTTACCATGTAAAACAATATTGGATACTTTTCCATGTGGCGCGAGTTTACAGTGAGCATGCGTGTGCTCTAGTGACGTTATGGTAATGTATTTCTAGCATAAAACACCTCTAATCTAGAGTTCTTTGTAAAAATATGTAAAATGACCTTGCCCCAGTAGTTTTTCTTTCTGTCCACCTTTATAGAAAAAGGTTTTTCTTCAACATCTTTGCCCTGTAAACGTATGTTTCAGCATTTCCAACCAAACGAATCAAACCGTTTCTAACTGGACTCAGATTTTGGACGGTTTGACAGAAATTTTGCGGGAACACGATTTCCGACAACAAATTAGTGTCGCCAGTAGTTAAAGTTAATTCAATAATTTATTTGTTTACACATTTATTGAAATGTCAACTTGTCATGAAATTTCAACCTGCTATAGCACATCGTCTAATTAGCGTACACAAACCGTATTGATCTATTTTAAATGTATAAATATTAAATATAATGCTTCATGAATAGGTAGCCACTTGGTTCGTTTATAAGATTTATATGACAAAGGTGTTTATAAATTACTTTTGCCCAAAGCTTCCAATATATCCGCATTATAAAATAAAATCGTTTTTAGGTTAGGTCCTGTTTAGACAGTTTAGAAGTGTGATGTTTCAGATCAAACGATTTCTGACAGGAATGGTCAGATGCTTGTTGGAACAGATAACCAAACATCAAATCTTAAACCATTTCCTGTTAATACCGAGAGTGATGAACTCACATGTAGGCTGGTAAGATCCTTCATTTAGCATTACTTCAGGTTTGGGAAGTGAGGACATCGAGGCACCTTTAGTATTGATAACACACATTTTTGATTTATGATTCTGCGCAGAATTGCAATTTATTTATACTAATTTATACAAGCATGGGCAAACATCGGTAATATAACATCATTTACATCTAAAGAGGTCTTAGATTAGCCACCGCACTGTCGTTATCTTTTTTGGGCTGATTTAATTATGTGCCTTGTGGTATTCACTATTTATTAAATTTCACAGACACTTGTTATTTATTAAGATCTCGCGTAGTAGGCGTCACACGGCAACGTATGTAGTTTATCAAGCGGGAGGTTTTATTTTTAACTTTGTATGGGAATAAATGCGGCAACTTTTTGAAAGGCCGATTCCCGGCGCACGATGCGACGTAGCGTCACATCGCAAGGGTACTTTTTCAACTGTCTTACAAAACTATTTTTTAAAGGGGATCTTACATTTGGTGAGATCTAGTCTGCTGAGGAGAGGGGCAAGAGGTGCGGGTTACTCGAGAGATTTTTGAGTCTCTCTCAATAGTCACTCCGCTGGTCAGTGTTCAAGGTTGCATGAAATTTCCAAGAAGGGGTCCAGGTACCTGGCCCTGTATGAATGACAGCCGTCAAGCGACGCGTTCGCTTGCGAAACATTTATCTGTGATAATATTTTGTAAGGTAGGGCTGTTCAACTTTTAGTTGGGGATATTCTAATGATGTTTTTAAATTTGTGGTTTGGTTTACTGATTTGGAATTTGAAACTTTTCGTGCTGGGGGTTTTGTTTGATAACACTGTTTACTCACTGCGCATGCTGTCAGATCCTAGTTGTCAAACCGTCCGAAACGTTTACTGAAACATACCTTACATACGTTTGTGAAATTGTAACTGAATGATCTCTCGTTTTTACAGATGGGCGTTTCTCTCTACCAAAGGGACCTTTCGAGTATATCTGTCAAAGTTCGGGCGACCAATGAGACTATGACATTCAACATCTTGCAGATGTTTCCCTTCACTAGTGAGACTAAATGCATGGGGATTATCGTGCAGGTAATTGAGTCGAATTGATTTACTGCTGACAGTTGACATAGTTATTGTCCGTTGATAGTTGTGTTCCGAAGATGGGTTTATAGTAGAGGTGGGAAAACTGGTCGATTTTGAAGACTAAGTATACTTACTACCAGTATAAAAAAATACCTAGTATCAAAACTTGTTCCAAAATACTTACTAGTATTTGGAATACTATATAGAGCACTTGGCGTGCGTATGCGACATAAGTCTCATACTCAACTGGAACCAAAACTTAACTCCATATTAATATTTGAAATATCGGCTTCAATAGAATCGCTAAAAATACACTGAACTAGGCTTTACGAAATGTGCCATTTATTATAAAATATTAAACACATTTTAAATTTATGAATTGTTTTTATGTTATGTTATAATATTCTTGAACATAAAATGAATAACAATGATTGTTTTATTTTAAACTGCTGTCACCTCACCATATTTCCAATATGCTGCTACAGAAAATTTATGACCTATTGTTCATACATAAGATGATGTCATTCACATGCATAGACTAATAAATTAAAATATAATTGCATTCAAGTGCTATCTCGCTCGCGCGCATTTAATGGCAATAGTATCGAAACCAACTAGCCAGCGACCCGCGAAGTTTTTTTTGGTTTAGTTTATTACAAGTTACAAGTTTATTGGGCCACACGTACTGAGTATGGGTAGTTTCATCTGATACTTGAGTACACAAACTGGTGACAGTATTTCCAACTCACCTCTAGTTTATAGCACGAAACAGAGTATATTGCTTTTATTGGATTATATAATGCAATGTAAAAATAAATTAAAACCAAGCATTTAAGTTTGAAACACAAGAACAATATTGTTTCTCACGAATATTGAATTGTGGACGTCAATATTTAGAAATAGACATTACATTTATCATAGTTCATTTGTAATGAAACCTGTTTTCAGGACATGGACACATCCGAGATAACGTACTACATAAAAGGTGCAGACGTCGTACTGTGTCCCCTGGTCGGGCCCCCTGATTGGCTGAAGCAGCAGACCAATCTGCTGGCCAACGAAGGACTGCGGACCCTCGTCTTTGCTAAGAGGCAACTCTCCATAGACGAATACGATGACTTTAAGGTATGATTTATCCAGTATATTTTTACAGTGTATTTTTTAATTAGTGTGTACTGTCCAACAAGAAGATTTAGGCAATAGCTGGAAGTCGCTGTCGTCGACTAAATAGGAGGAGCTTGTTAGTTCACAGTTTTAACATGTGGACAACTCGTCGCTCACCGGAAGGTGCTATAATCGAAGTGCGGTTAAAAATGGGAGGAGCTTGTTAGTTCACAGTTTTAACACGTAGCCAAGAAGATTTTTTTGTACAGTAGTAAGATCACTGATTATCCAAACTTACCACCAGTGGTCTGCATATGACCATATCCGCTCCTAAGTTCGAGTGTATGGACACAACACAGCGCCTGCAAGAATCTCTGTTGCTCGCAAGTCTTCTTGCATCTCTCAGGTTAAGCCAGCATCCCGCAGCTCCGCGTTTATAATTTGTAGATATTTGCCAGCACAATGGAATCTGCTTGGCTTGAAGGACAGGCAGGCCAGGTTTAAATTCGTTTTAGGTGTCCTTAGCATGTAGCCAAACCATGTCCAACGTCGCTTTTTCAGTCTCAATGCGATGAGAGGCTGCATGGTCTGTTCTCTTATCTCCGCATTACTCCTAAAGTCATACCACTGTACACCCAGTATCTTCAAAGCTCAGTATATAAACCTTCATATAGGAAAATTTGTAATACTGCTGTCACATTATTTCTGGATAAAAAATAATTGAAATTATTAATTAAATTGCCGCCTCGTAAATAGTAACAGATAAAGTGTTGTCAGGCTGAAACACATATTGTATTTTGTTCATTATATAAGAGATTTGTGGCAGAATTACTAGGGCTATTTCAAGGATTTCCACAGCTAAATCTTCTCCAATAGGAGTGACATTAAGTAAGCAGTCCGAAACATTACCTCCTCTGGTGCAGTATTGTCAACCATTGACAGTTGACACGATCCTACACTCACCCTAAAATACCTCCATGTTACACTGTATCAGTGTGATTCCCTGAAAATCGCAGCACTATGAGTTATGTTTGAATTTTGATTGTATTTTTCAGAACCAGTACAATGCTGCCTTGGGATCGTTGCACGGTAGATCGGAACGCGTGGAGCAATGTCTGGCATCTCTTCACCAAGGCTTGCAGCTTCTGGCCACCACGGGAGTTGAAGACCGCTTGGCTGACCGTGCTTCCATGACAATCGAGCTTCTCAGTAGGGCCGGAATTAGGGTATGTACGCAACAGGGTGTTTTTTTACACTGGGGTTCAAAGGATTGTCATGTTTTTGTAATATTATACTATTTATTTTAATGTATATAAGTGATCTAATTTCCCAAAAAACAATATACGTGGCTAACCATATAAATAGTTAAATATTATTACGATGCATCATCATCCGGGGTAAATCCTCTGTTAGATGAAGGTCTTCGCTAGCTCCCCCACTCCTCCCGGTCCTTAGTTCTTCGCTGCCACGTACATCCACTGAAAATTTATGAGGTCGTCTATCCAGTGCCCCTTGGGTTCCACTCTACGGCAGCATTTGTCCATCGGCTGTCCACTCGCTGAGCGACATTCCAGCCCATTGCCATTTCATATCGTTGGTGACCGTGTACTCGTGTCTGACTCTTTATCAATACCCAACACGCACCTTTCCATGCCACGTTGCGCTACTCATAATTTTTATATTTCTTTTACATTGAAAGTCCATGTTTCACACGCATACGTGAGCATTGGTAGCACAAATTAATTGAATACTATATGCTTAAGACACAATGGGAGGTCACTTTTGAGGATACTATTCAGGCGCCCAAATGCACTCCATACCAGTTTGGTTCTGCGAGCAATCTCATCATACATAGGTACCATTGTTAACTGACATTTATTGTCTGTGATAGACATAGTTGCTGACCAGCTCGATTTGAATGCCATTGACTTACGATATAGTAGGTATTTAACCCTTTCTAAGCGTTACGAATCCCGACTTAGTACAACAGTGCGCGTTGTTATTTCAAGCATCAATAAATCGTAATAAATGTCAGTCAAACATACACAAATAGAGTAGTAAAAAATCGGAGTCAAGTTCAAAAATGATTATGACAGAACCTAATATTTTATGTGACTCTAAAAATAAACATTCGTCGCCTAAAACTGATAAGAAATCACGAACAAGATTTCTTCATTGAAAAAATGCCGGCTTACTCGAGCGGCGCCATGACACTTACGAAATGGTGCTGGACTAATGCGTCGATGACAGATTAACAAGTGTAAGAACAGTTCAGTATTATAGTCTACGGCTACGATTTCGACAAATATGTCATACACATAATGAATAATAATATGGTTTATGACTTTTATGAGCATTTTTGTTGAGTGTGTTAAAAAAATATCAGTCATAAATAGCTCATTTTTATAGCATCCAGGACATCTCAAACTGTGTAACTTTTATTTGAACTCCCATACACATTGCAGCACTGCAGGTCGAGTATAAATAAATCATCCTTGAGAACTACTGGCTATTTGAGAGTAATGTACTTACCACCAGTGCCTGGTTTGTACCTACCATTGACTCCGAACTGAATGGAATCGAATGACACATAGTTTATAACAAAACGGTTTATTTTTCGAATACCTATTAGGCTATTACAATTCGTAAAATATTAAATTTCAAACACTTTTTGCACTTCTAAATGCTTTATAGTCACCACAATTTTATTTTCAAGTTCATTTGTTTTTTTTTTTATTATATTACTTCAATAACCTGTGGGTCTATTCTATACTTATCGAACACTAAAGTGATAAATAGTATCAAACTTAGGGTAGGTTTGTATCAAAATATTAGCACTTATTGTAACAATTACACGAAGTTGGTTTTTATTGTTGCAATAAGTGCGATATTTCAACAGCAGCAAGATAGGTGCTGTTAAAATATAGCACTTATTGCAACAATAAAAACCAACTTCGTGTAATTGTTACAATAAGTGCTAACATTTTGATACAAACCTACCCTAAGTATGATAATATTTATTACTTTATCACTTTAGCGGTCGATAAGTATAGAATAGACCCACTGGTACTAGAATAGGTAATCTCTTATTTTATTATAATGACATGATAGTAAGTAACTCGAGTTATTTTCGACTATAAATATAAGAAGAATTCTCCATAAAAAAAAATAGTAGTCATGAATCAAACCCTTTTGAATAGTGTTACGAAAAAAATAATTCTCAAGTGTCTGTCTCACACCAGCAGACGATGATTTGCCGCGCAGTGTATAAAAATTCAGTAGCGCGGGACCTGGTGTAGCGTAATACGACAATTTCCGCATTTATGCGGGAACGGGCATCTGATTGTTCGTGTCTTTTCTTTATAAATGGCTGATAACTAGGGTAAATAAATAATTTTTGTCTGTTTCACCTAATTCTATAACCAGAAAATAGTATTTAAAAATGTTAATCAATGATAAACAAAGAGACATATTGAATCGCGGACTCCTAGGTATATTTAAATGACACCTTGTTCAAATTATTTTCCGAAACTATTTACTCGCGGATAATATAATAGCAGATAGGCGAATGAATGCAATCTCCAAAAGCATTCCTTTTGTAAAAATATTTTGTAAATTCACTTTGATCAATGTAAATTTCGAATATTCTATTTAACAGTTTACGCACCAAATAGTTTTTCAATCATTAAAAAACAATATAACTTATTATATCGCAAACTCGTATCGTTACAAACACGTCAGTCAAATGTCTTCGACGCACATGCACTAAGAAGCGATAAGACACTATATACGCGGCAAATTTGAATTGGCCCGATGACTGATATTTTTTTATTCAAGACACGCTCCCGAAAAATATTTATTTAAATTAGATAGAACAAAAGTTTAGGCTATCCATTGACAGATGTCAAGAGAAGGATGATTTCTGAATAAATTAAATCAATGTTCGAATTATTCGCGCCTGGCCGAAAGGAGTACTAGGCAAACGAAAATCGAAATGACTTTAGTCAGCTGACGCGCAGATGACTCGCGCGTATAGGCTGACTAAAGTCAGTTGCCGCGTTAGAAAGGTTAAAAATGGACAATTTTATTCCTGCCTTTATTTTTTTGATATTTCGTTTACATGGCTTCTAAAATGTAATTTTTTTTACTATTTATAGAAACATATCTTTCCCATACATAATTCGGAAACACCTCAGAAACATACCTATTAGAAATAGAAAATATCTTGAAATAATTGGCCACCTGCACCTACCTAATTATGACGAAATTAACTACTTAATAGAATGTTTCTTAAAACTTGTGAATAATTCGTTAATAGTGTAGTATATTTTGTTTTTTTCATTATTAAAAATAGTGTCTAAGGGTCAAAGCACACTAGACACCACGCGTGCCGCTTCCAGTGTGCTTTGGCATTAAACTCTGTGAATTTTTGCAATTCCTTTATACATGTATATAATTATTTTTTTGTCCTCAAGGTATCGTAACTGATGTATTTCCACAGATATGGATGCTGACAGGCGACAAACTGGAGACGGCGTTATGCATTGCCAAATCCCTCAAGCTGGTGAGCCCCGGGATGGGGCAGGGCCACGTGTTTGCCTTCAGGCAGTGCAAGACCCGAGTGGAGGCGCACGCCGAGCTCGAGAGGCTCAGGGCGGAGGGGCCTGGGGTGTCTCTGTTGATCGGGGGCGACAGTCTTGATGTTAGTTTTCATTATTTAATTTATCCGCTATGGCAGTCTCATTTAGTGAATGAAATGGCCAATGAAATGACTCGTGTATAACAGAAATGTTTAAAAACATTGTGAATTTTTCACAACACCAGTTACGTATTTATGCGTGAAACACGATTCAAAAATGTAACTGCTCTGTATTCTATTTTTAAGATTGGATTTTGTCCCGTGGACATGGTGTATAGAATGTCATTACTGTACATTACAGTGGTGAAGGGTGGAGGAAGGATGTTAAGATCTGCTATAAATAATGCACACTAAACTTTGTCAGTCATACGTATTTGTTTTCATTGAAATAAGACTACAATTTACAGATGGTGTTGGTTACTTTTTAAAATTTAAATAAACCCTACGAAAACCAAGCCGTAATAGATAATAGTCAAAAAATACTCATTTATCTATAAAACATCTAAAATTATGCAATTAAATCATACATTACTTTGGATATTTTATAGATAGAATAATAATTTATATCTATTGTAGTTTGGTTTAGGCAAGGCTTACTAAAATGAACCAACAATATTTTTAATGTGTATTCTTAATCCAACGAAAACAAAAGTATGTAAGAAAAAGTGTGCACAATTTTGTCGTATCGCTCAAAATATACCAACACTATTATGGTTTGGTTTCGGCAGGGTAAAATTGATTTTTAAAAACTAACCGACACCATCTGTAAATTGTAGTCTTAGTTCAATAAAAACAAATACGTATGACTAACAAGTGCACTATTTATGGCGGATCTTAACAGCTTACCTCCATCCTTCGCTACTGATTCATTATGACAGGCACAACCAGTCGGTCGGGGGATGAATTTAGGTTGAAAAACCATGTACATTCAGTTGTCACATATCAATCATATTATGATTTCATTTAGATTTTGAAAGGGGAAGCATTAATTATTTCTATTTTTATCTGTTTAACAATACGTGAAAGTTGTTTTTAAATTAACCATGAGGCAGCCCGCGTGAGCTTATCGTATCACTTGATTCATATTGCATAACTCAATCGTGCTTTAAACTAATGCGTTGTTTCCTCTTCCCGTCACGCAGTACGCTCTTTACTATGTCTTTTCAAGGAAAGGGTAGATGAGTACGTTCAGTTGGAAGATAATGAGTGGAGGTTCTATTAACCGTGTCCGGAAAGTTATGTTGGGTTAGGTTAGGTTACGTTTTCATTCTTGAATTCATGAATTTTGCCAAAAATCGGCTATGAAAATTCGCACGGTTCCCACCTGGCTTCCTGTAAACCGACTTGTACGTAAAACATGTAATAAAAACTACTGAAATACAAGGGAATGACAGTCGAAAATGGGTATGTAATTAAATTAGAAATACAGAACAACGCGTAATTTTTTCATCTCGGTGCTATAGAGATGATAAGAAAGCTCACGGCGAACTGTGCTACGGTGAAATGTAATATGTACAATTTACATGTAACCCTATTACAGTATAACCTCAATAATTCGAAATCCAAGGGACCCTGAAAATTTGATTTCGAATTAGCGAAAACCGCTATAAATCGAATTTTCCGAAAAAAAATATTTTTTCGTTAATTTGTATGGAGACGATGCAGTATTGAAAAATAGTGTTACGTGGTATTTACCAGTGAAAAAAGTAATTCAATGGTGAACTAGTTCGTTATATGTGTTTTTTACACTTTGTAATTAAGCACTAATTACTGAGTAATCAGACATCCAGTTAGATAGGTACCTACCAAGAATACGAAATTCTTAAATAAGAATGTTGTTCCTTTCGAAAACCTAATCCAGATTCATACAAATTCACAGTAAAAACGTGTACCTATGTAGGTGTGTATTGTATTTAAAATAAAATTCTTTAATATTCTATAAACAATAATAAAAATGTCAAGTGAATTCATTAAGTCAATTAGTGAACTAGTCCTGTCAAACAAAGGGTCACTGTGTATTCATTATTGCCAGTTTAATCTAAACATTCAGTTGATAACAACTTAAATTTTAAAAGATAAGAAACTCATTGTTTATTAAAATACATATTAAAAACGTAATTCTGTCAGTTATAAAAAAATGACAAGTTAGTTACCTGATTATTAGGAAATTTCGTAAATAAATATTTTTTTTTCACTGAAAACCATTTATTGGCTATGTGCTAAGATTACCTTGTAAAACAACATTTTTTTCACATTAATAAAATAATGGATTCTCAATTTACATGAAGTAATCCCCTGCAATAATAATATTGATGCTTGGATAAGTCATTTGTGTCATAGTACATTAGGAGTTTTTGGGTTTTTCCACAACTTAAACTTTGGGTTTTGCCTCCCATCAGTAAATTTGCAGGTGTTTGCCTACTTAATTGCAGCCATTAAATTTATTACTTTCCAAGAAAATAAGTATTTTACTATTATTTATTTCGATTTAATGGATAAAAATGGCCTTTGGGACCAAATTCCATTTTGAATTACGAAATAACGAAAATTTCGATTTATAACGAACTTTTTGTATGAAAAATGATTCTTGGGGGTTAAAATTGACGAAAAATTCGAAAAACGGCGAAATTCGAATTATCGTTTTTCGAATTATCGAGGTTCTACTGTAACAGGTTTTTTGTTTTTACGAGAAATGGATGTTAGCCGCTTGCTTAAGTCCATATCATAGCAGTTTACTATATTGCATTTAATGTATAAGCAATAACTAGCACTACGATCTAACACAAATTCCACTCTTTGGAGGCCCATATTATCTTGTTAGGATCTATGGTTTAAAAAAAATCTTTCATTTTCAGTGCTGTCTGGAGTATTATAATGCGGAATTGGCCCTGCTGACTCTCCACTGCAGCGCAGTAGTGGTTGCGAGATGTTCTCCCACGCAGAAGGCACGCGTGGTCTGTCTCCTGCGGGAGCATGCTCGAGGGTCCATCTGTGCTGTCGGAGACGGAGGCAATGATGTTCCCATGATACAGGAAGCCGATATAGGTAACTCCTTATAACTCCTTTATGTCATTTTTTAACAAAACTATGCAACTCATCATAAGTATAACACGGCGATTTTAATTTTTTGTAACTTTTCGAGAAATACAATAAGCTTGTAATAATTATTAACAATAATTTTTCTTGTAGGAATTAAAATTTTTGTCTAAATTACAATAGGGCTTTTAGTATAAGTATATAATAATTTATATTATTTTTTGTGGGGTAAAAATTACTAAGTATGTACATATGTATATATACCTGACCGAGACATAGCTATCACTCCCACGGTGAATCTGTGCAACCAGGAGAATGCCTACCGTAAAACCCCCTAACTTCGCCAAGTGTCCCTAACTTCACCTAAATCAATTAAACACTAAAAACTCATGTTTTTACTATTGCACCATTTTAAGCCACTAAAGCGATTTTAAAGATAATATTCGTCCTGTCACCACACAATTTTCAAACCGCCATTATTTTCGCCGTGTTTGTGTTAGTACCGTTTTTTCGAGTCCGGTTTGAAGAGATTTTTTCGGAATACCTCTGAACTTTTGCTGATTTCTACGAATCTTGTAGAGGTAGGTTCTTCATATTTTTACTATAATATAGTGATATAGTCTGCTTGCCAAATGTAACGTGCGATTTCCGATATTTATAATAAAACATCAATTATTTGAGTATGCAATGTCAGGCTATGTTTTGTGAACTACTTGTTCCTACACTTCCCCTGGCTTTAGGGTTGTCACAAAAAAACGATTTTCTTGAAATAAATGTGTTTTTTTTATTTTTATTGTTTTTAGACTAAAAACTATTCATCACTTTGAATCACCAGTTAACAATTTTTCTCATATTTCCTTTATTAAAAATTTACTATGTAAATCAACACATAAAAATGATACTATAATGCTTTGGGTTTTGGCAGCCCTAGCGTAAATTGGTAGGTTGTATGAAGCAGTCATTGAAGTGATTCCTATCTTCGCCAACGTAGATATTTCTTTAAAATATGTCAAATTGTCTCTAGCATAAGACCTGAATTTGCTTAAGGCTATTTTTTAATAGATTTCGTGAGTATCCATAGACAATATTTTTTTAGTGTACCTACTAAAACACATTGGGCAAAGTTAGGGAATCGTGCCGTAACTTCGTCTATATAAAAAATAGTGATTTATTGTATTATTTAGTATGAAAAGGGTATTACTTCAATATAAATAAAATTAAATACTATCATTGTACATCACATAAGATCTATAAGACTTCATATTGGTGGATATTTTGGTGGCAAAACGACTTTCTGTTAAAAAACCGGGTGAAGTTAGGGGGTTTTACGGTATACGATACTGTCTTACTCGACAACTCAATTAAGAAAATTCAAGAGACATTCGACCGACTGCATAACGATTTGTCTCTCATTGGTTTATAAATCAACGTTAAGAAGACAAACACTTGTGCACCTGTCCGGATCCAGATTAGCTATGGATAAAATATCAAGTGTCGATAGCTTTAAATAAATGACTGGGGCAACATTCAACTCTATGCGGAATGTCGGAGGCTTAAGCGTCAAATAGATTACCATCAAGTTATGACACAGTAAGCTGCTGATACGGAAAAAAAGTGTGTACCCAATGTCGTTTGTCTTGGTACCTATTTAAAATGTTATCAGATTGATGGTCCCATCCTGTAGCACATTCAAACGAACATTATTAGTTAGCAAAATCTGCCGAAATCGCCAGAACAACAATGAGGTCACGTCATGCATGCCGCGCTACATTGGCAACCGCATGACTCAATGAACGTTTTTTATTATGTTCTGTATGCATACATATTTTTGACTCGTGTTAAAACGTATGCTCTTTGTCTTTATTATTTTTTTCTATGGATTTTCTACTAAATTATTATCTATGTCTGATGTTTATGTCTATTATCTATGGTCTGCTGGTTGAGTTCTGTTCAAAATATTATCTATGGATGCAATATCGCAAGTCATTTTAACGTACGCACACGTAGAAACTGTTAAAATTAATTAAAAATTATCATGATTAATGATACTAACAAATTAGAGTTGGCAGTTTTCATAATTGAATTTATAGAGATAGTGATCATTCAAAAATTCTGCGGAATGACGAAACCATAGACTAAATTTGTCACAGTACCAGCTTGTGATATATAGCATATAACGTGATAATAATGTATTTGAGGCATTACAGTGTATGTACTTGGTTAAAACTAAATGCTGCATGTTTGACGCTTTCATTATGACGGTGCAGTTCTACCGTAGCAAGTCATGGCAGCTTGCGAAAACTCGAGGCAATAGACACTTGCGGCGGATACTGGGTGCGCGATAAATTGAGTAATAACAGGGAGAGAAGAGTGTAGACCATGCAGCCTCTCGTGCTACGGATACTTCAAGAGAGTCAACCTGCCATTTCTTCAAACTGACCGGATTCTGGCTTTTTGGAAAACCATTAATTGCCATCTACATGGTGTATAATGTGGAGCTACAGAATGCTGGCATGTGTTACATATTTCCTTACATCGGAATAATGGCAGAATGTTATTTTTTTTCAATCCCCAATATATTGGGTGAACGGCTAGAAAAAAATTCTATAGTCTGTTAAGATAACCTCCAACCCATGGTGTATCCAAGCGAAAATGTTAATTCTCCATTCACCATTTGACCCTGGCATGATATACGAATGGTAGAGCTGGCAAAAATATTCGTGCTGGAACTGGAAGTTGACGAATGGGGGGACCTTCTATTCTGTCTATCTCGACCGTTATTATTTATTTTACAGGTGTCGGTCTAGAAGGCAAGGAGGGGCGCTCGGCGGCTCTGGCGGGTGACGTGAGCGCTCGGGAATTCAGCTGCCTCGGCCGACTCCTGCTAGTACATGGTCGCCATTCTCGATTGCGGTCTTCTGCGCTCAGCTTGTTTGTCGTGCACCGTGGTCTCATCATATCTACCATGCAGGTAATGTCCCTGTTAGAATATAGCATTTAAGTCTATTTTTCATCTATAAAACAAAGGTTAAAAGTTTTTTATGTATTCTGAGGTTTCACAATTTTAGAATTTATTTAAATATTTAATTTTAGATCCAAAGTTTTCAGTTCCTTGATTTTTGGATCGAGAAAGAATGAGATTCCGGGATTTATGATACCGAGATTGGATTATAAAACCTAGTTACATAGTTTGATAAACAAAGCAGCCTCTCATCACGAAGAAGAAGATGAAGGAGTGTCAGATAACTTAATATGGACTGTTAAATATTTTAGAATCACATGCAGCATCGTCTAGCACAGTGCTTGTCAACCTTTTTACACCTCTGGACCACCGAAAATAGGAGAAACGTTTTCCGGAACGCTAACACAGAAATAAAAAATATTATTTATATAGAAACGTATAATGACGACTGGTCGCAATTGATTTCTTCACGTAAAACCATTAATCTATTTTAAGAACAAAAACACAATGCACAAACACTTGCAGGTGCACGGGTTTTGAAGATTTTATTGGAATTTTCAGCATAGGCATTCGGATACCAAAAATTCGCAAACCACCAGAAAATGTCTGCGGATCACTGTTGAGAAACATTGGTCTAGCATACGTCATACTGAGGAAGTGGAGAGAGGTGGAGAGAGCTTGCAGTGGATAGAGGGGAGTGGAAAAGTTACCTAGAGCCAGCGAACACCCTCTCTAACTCGTAACGCCAATAATAAATATACATGTATACATATTATTATGTATTTTAAAGTCAATGTATTTTGTTTCGTTGCAGGCCATTTTCTCTACTGTTTTCTATTTGTCATCGGTTTCACTTTACCAGGGAATCCTGATGGTTGGATACGGAACGATATTCACTAGCATACCCGTGTTTTCACTTGTAAGTAACAATTATTATTTACACTTTAATGTTAACTATATATTCGTGGCGGAAAGACATTGTATTAATTCAAATGAAACACAATATGTAGTATTTATTCCACATAATATAATAATCATCAGGACCTAAGCTTGTAAGTTGATAATGTCCCATTGAACCAGACGAAACCAAGTCCATACTACATATTGTGTTTTATTAAGAAAGATATCTTTACCTATATGTCACAATAGTAAAATGTCCAGCAGAACAAATTAGCGCTTCTGGTGGCAAGTGGTTGGAGTCGAAAAACCTTCGCCGCTTTTAGTTGGAGTTGTATATACTGAAGCCGTGTTGAAGCAAATATTTTCTTTTATAGTATGTATAGCTTATTTCAAAAATTGCCCTCTTGATCGGTGTCAATTACTGAAACTTGTTTTGTTTAAATGTTTTGGAGTTATTTTACCTGTTTTTTTGGTGTATTCAGGTCTTGGATAAGGACATCAGTAGTGAGGTTGCCTTACTCAACCCTCACCTATACCGAAACCTGGTTAAAGGACGGGATCTGAGTAATAAGATGTTCTGCATGTGGATTGGAATATCAATTTACCAAGGTAAAACATTTGTTGTCAATACAATACTGTTTGATGAGGAAATATTTTAGGGCTAATACACACGGCGCTGCAAGTTGTGTATTGTATTGTCTATGTATATCTGGCATGACCAGACTGAGCTAGCGCCGTGTGTCTTAACCATTACCTTGCGTCTTGTTGTATTTTAAACTATCGCGATAATTACTTTTTACACGTAAAAGTGCTGACTGTCTCACCAATCTCATTCTTCAAGCGTAAGCGAAACGCGATGTTGTCATTGTATGGTGCTATTTAACAGGTTGTGAAAATTGGTAAACGTCAAAAATTTTCTGCGCAGTGTAGTTTATAATAATTTATTATTCTTGGCAGGTTTGCCATTATCGTTCTACTGCGGAGCGCATCCATGATGTAAGTTCCAATTATTGCGTGAAAATTCAGAAGCTGCTGAACTATTTTGATCCATGCATGCAATCTTGCAATTTGCACGATAGTATGTGTTTACACGTGTATTTTCTTGTTATGGCTGCGTTAATATGCACGTGTAAATGGGGTATTAAGGTGACTTCATGCTATTGTTTATCTTTATTCATTGAGTGTGTTAAAGTTTGTTTGTGACCAAAACAACGAACAATCTGCGACTTTACAGGAGTGTAATTCAACATAAAAATTGGATTCTTTGTATATTTTTCACTGACTACCCTACCCAAGGTCCATTATAGTCAGGCTTCGGCACGAAACTGTGAATTTAAATTGTAGTACTATTTATTGCCTGTCATTTAAATGTATTACGATAAAAAATTGTTTGTAGAAAATGAAATATCATAATGAAAGAATGGTCATACGGTAATTAATACGAACCAAATATGCAACCAAAAATCTTCATTTCCTCCAAACAGGTTACCCGCATTTCATTCAAATTTAAGCAATAGCTTGCACTACCATCCCTATCCCTATCTACACACCCTATCAAAAAATAGTTGTAATGTCATTACGGATTAACTATTGCTGCCACACTTTCGGTACACTGATTATCATATTCTAAACAATTTAACTCCATAAATAATTGCTTTGATTTTGGTTTTCATCAAAATGTCCCTTACACCCCTTTTGTCTTGTATATAGATAGCAGTAGCGAAGGGTGACTTTTGGAAAGAGGTAGGCTGTGGAGTAACCACACTTGTCAGATATATTTACGGGAAATAAGAAGATAACCCAATATTACTACTGATGAATAGGTACACTAAATCGATAAAATTTCAAAAGCTCAATTAGTTTATAAATAAGCAATTAGTTTGAATTATGTATTTTCCTAAACAATTTTAATGTAACATACCTACGCTCAAAATATATTACCTATCATCTTTGAAAATATTCGTTGTTGTGTATATGTTCCATAACAATTTATAATTTAACCCGTAAAACTAGAAATTTTAAAATACTTCTACATTTAAAACACAGAGTTTTGGTATAAATAACTGATAAATAAAAATTGCGAGATAAATTATTTTATATTTTTAACAATTAATATTTATATGTGATTGAATCCCATAGAAATTATTTTTTAAATTATCCTATTAATAATTATTTTGAATAAATGTGCCCCAGCGATCTAAGCGCAGACTAAACAACTTACGATTTCGGAATAAAAAGCCGGACAGTGGTTGGCGCCATGAGACTGAAGTCATACAAAACAGATCTGGAAAAGGGGTCACATTAATTCATAACATAGTTGAATCCAGGCGGCGCTAGTATGGGTATATGGTTATAAACCTTATTAAATAAAATAAAACTTTTAAATTCTAACGATAGATGACTCTGAATTGGATGGATTATTCTGTGTGTTTATTTATTTTTTAAATTATATTAGTTACTTGAAGATCTATTTTTCTTAGAAGGTAGGCTTTAAATAATCGCCTACTATGGAGCCTTCGCCACTGATAGATAGTGTCTTTAGTAAAGTTCATCTTCGGTATCGAAAAATATTCGGATACCGGTATTGCAATCCCTAACACGTGCGCGGTGTTTATATATAACCATGATTATACAATATTGTATTTAAAAAATTATTGTCTTTTCTTTTTGTTTTGATTTGATAAATATCCACAGGTGGCGTGATAATGTGTGGCGCTTTGATCATGTTCGAGGACGAGTTCATTCATATAGTGGCCATCAGCTTCTCAGCGTTGATATTCACCGAGTTAATAATGGTGGCCCTCACCATAGTTACGTGGCATTTATTCATCGTGCTGGCTGAGGTTTTCAGCGTGATTGTCTACATTCTGGCTCTGATCATACTGCATGAATACTTTGGTAAGTATTAATTTTTTTTTTCTACTATTTCTCCTCTAGATGAGTGATATAGACTTCCATAGTATAAATATATCTTAGACACTATTGGATCCATGCCCTGAATTCAATGAAGTCTTGTATCATGACCACGTGTATTGTGCTCAATGACGTATTAAATGGACAACTCATTTCATATCGGCGAGCTCGAGAAATAGTGCACGAAACTTATTCACAGATGTATAGGTAGACATCACGTGATCATATGACGTTGCATTTCCATTATACGATATCAAGTTTCGAGAATTTAGAGTAATATAGCCTTTATTGTAACGGCGTATTAATGTCATCGCGTTAGAATTCTCGGGTTACTTACGTCTTCCGGAGATTCAGCGAAACGCTTCCAGGCATTCAGCGAAACGATTCCAGACGCAAACTGGGAATTCTGCCCTTAATTAATAACTTTAAATATTTTTGTAACTCGTTATTTATATTATTATTCTTTTTGTTGTGTGTATAATAAATACATGCCTTTTATCAATTAATAACACAGTTTCGAAGTATGAATACAGAAGAAAGTAGGTACCTATGATAATAATACAAGAGAACGGAGGTAGATAAATATAACAAAAAAAAATAGTCAAACACAATAAAATTTTTATTGAACGCCATTTATTCGAGATAAAAACAAGTTATAAAAATATATTATTATTGTATGTTTGACTTATGTATCTTCGTACATTTATTTTCAAACAGGCGATACCAGTTTCATCATTATGACATTTTCAACTGAAAGTTGATCCGTGGAAAATGTTATAACAACGATACCCGTATATTATAAAATCATGGTAATGATAACAATGGTATTGTTAATTTAATTATTATGACATAAACAATCAAAACAAAAAAATATCAAGAAACAAGTTATAAAAAATACACGATAAGCAGACCAAACGTTGCTTAGGGGCGCCACATTATGAGGGGCGGCAAATTATGGAAGAAATACGAATATTACGTAGTTTTGAGAAAAGTTGTTTGTCTAAACAAAATATTCTTTGCTACGGCGCTAACAAACCATACAGTGTACAAATAAATATCAACGAATATGTAATTAGATTTTCACGTTTTGATCATATTGCTTTGCTTAAGATGTTTGAGATTAAACAATAACATATTATGATGGTTATTGAATTGCAATATAATAATTTGGTATAATTTGAAGCGGCGTTTAATAAGAATATTTTGAAACTGAAAATTGATCCGTTGAAAATGTTTTAATGACAAAACCAGTATCAGTTTATTGGAGAAAACATTATTTCAGCATGAAAATGATACCAATTCTATTACTATTTATTTAAATATTATAGAATCACAACAAGAAATGACAATAAAATCAAGAATGAAGTTATAAAAAATACACGATTAACGTTATATTATAGGTGCATGTTTTAATAATTCAGAGAGCAAGCAAACAGAGAAAACAACAGAAAGTAAATAGAAATATTCATAAAAAGTAAATGGAGCACATGATATTAGATTATTATCTTTTGTTAATCGACGAAGTCCATTCCTTGTCGTGATGAAATGTTTTCTATCAAAATGATCAGAACATATTACACATTCATCCGATGGTGTCCAACATGGATCGCATCTTAATACTCTAAGTATATATGTCCAATGTAATCGCCTTTCTGCTTTGCGAGGAACTCTAAAATTTAATGAGAGATAATAATGACAATAAAACCGCTAAATCCATTGACATAATACTACTATTCTCCCTTCTTCATTATTTCACTTTTTAATTTGTAGCGATTCAATTATAAAAATATATACTTCACAATACATTTATCGATTTCGCGACAAAAAGTATTTTAAATTAAACAAACGATGTCAAAAAATATGTTTAATTACATATAATAAATTGAAAATAATATTACCAGTCCGTTCATGCAAATCAATTAGCTGAAGTACGGTGCAAACAGTACTACCATATTTGAAAAATTGAACGAATATATACCTTACTGTCATTACAATACGGACCAAATTTATAAATCACCATTTGTGCGTTGAGCCCTTATAGGAACGGAGAAATCATCGCTGCCTGCGTAAAAATGTTCGGCCATTTCTGTCAAATTGTTCTGTCATTGAATTGCATCGATATTTTGTATGGGCAGACCCAGCGGTGTCGCCAGACCGCTTGCAAGCGGAATGTTCATTTGAGCGAAGGATACCGATATTAAAATATGAATTTCGCCATCCGGCAGACCCGACACAAAGTGAGTGTCATTTTATTTTCCACATGATTCGTCCATATAAATGTCATTGATTGTGCTACAGTGGATGTAAATATACATGAAAACATTAATTCAACTCTCAATTCAAACACCCATAATTCGAATTTTCAATATTTCTAATATCTAGGTAATAATGAAAATTGAAGTGAAATGCAAGAAACACATTATCATCATTTCACATGAGCTCACATGCTAGAACCATGAGAATATTCAATAATAAAAACTGACAATCTACAAAAAAATTGTGTCAATTACCTGTCATTTGTAACTCCCTTCCAAAAACAAGATACGTGAGACCATGTGAAAATGTGGAAATTTTTGGAATATAAAAAAACATTCTGTTACACGCAAGGTTAATGGTGTGGTGTGATATTCGTAAGGTAACCTTAGTGTGGATCTGATAGGTTGTGGCAGATTTGCTAACTGACATAATTCGTTTTTGGCTCTAACGGCTGGGTTAACAATGGGATGGGGAACATTTTAAATGCCAAGTAAAACATTGGACACTATTTTCCGGTGGCGCGAGCTTGTCGTGACCGTGATATAGCTACGGATATAAACTGAATGTGATTTCTTTGTTTTGTTTACAGATGGTGAATTCATAAGGACGTTCAACTTCATATGGAAAGTGGCTGTAATAACGCTGGTGTCCTGTTTACCGCTTGGAGTGTTGAAAATAATCCACAATAAGTGCGCGGGTAATCAACAAAAGATAGTACGGAGATAGCTGGATAAAACAAATCAACAAAAGATAGTACCGAGATAGCTGGATAAAACAAACAGTACGAAGTCAAGTATTAGTGTGCTCTCTTGTTAAGTAATTATTATATAAACTACTGCTCTAGCAAAAAGAAGAAGAAATAATTGAATCAGCGCGCATGAACGTTCAATTAATCGGCCAATCGACTATCAAGTAGTTACGATTGTGGCTTTGTATGTACAAAGCGATCTAAACCTGCCGATTCTTAAATCTGTGTTACGTCAATGATTTTAAATGAGCAAGCGTGCA
This sequence comes from Rhyacophila brunnea, assembly GCF_057557595.1. Classification (NCBI taxonomy): domain Eukaryota; kingdom Metazoa; phylum Arthropoda; class Insecta; order Trichoptera; family Rhyacophilidae; genus Rhyacophila; species Rhyacophila brunnea. The sequence continues at coordinate 5,816,569 of NW_028232904.1, read as the reverse complement.
TTCTCAATGATTTAATCGATCAAATGACACAATACAGATGGTGAAACCTTACTATACTAAAGCCGATTAATTAGTCGCGTGCTGAAGTTAATCGGCCGATGGAGAAACAGTCTTGCTCAACTGAGTATGATCGTTCGATAAATTAAATGTTAATGCGCGCTTAGCCTAATAATTTGAATGTTTTTGAAATGTATGTTTTTGTTACTTCTACGATATATTAGTTATTTTGGGCTATCTAAAGATGACTAAGGGATCGTGCATATATGACGTCATGCCTGAAGGTATGGAAGGGATCTGATAATATGTGTGATGGGACTTTACAAATAAAATATTAATTATTTTTTTGTGAGAATAACAAATTAACTTTTTGACGAATGGGGGGGGGGGGGGGGGGGGGGGAATTTAAAGATTTGACCAAATTTAGGCAGGGGAGGGTGAATAAATTTTGTGCTGAAATTTGACAATGGGAGGAGGGTGAGTCAAAAAATAGCCTAAATCGTCTGTCATCAATTATGGACGAACCCTAACCCTAATAATTTTGAAAGCGAACGCTCATAATCAAAAAATAATGACAGAAAGTGAGGGTGCACTTTGTTAAATCTATCTGCTTCGCTCTTTGCACACAACAGTGACTCAGTGTCCGCTTATAATGTTGGTGGGATTGAATACCAGGTCTGATAAATGTTGTTTTTAAATGTGTGTTTGGAGTCATAGGATGGACCTAATAGGTTGAGCTAGTGGCTGACATCCATTTCTTATAAAACAGTAATCTGTTAATACAACTTGTCATGATTTTCATATTGTGAGTCTTCGCTGTCTGAATTGATAGCCAAGGCTGACTATTGTCAGGTCGCAGCACTGAAATGTGAGTTACGATGGTAGTGCTAGTTATTTATTGTCTTCAAATGGAATGCGACAATCTGTTTGTAGTAAATGAAGATTTTCGATTGCATATTTCTTTCATATCAATTAACGTATTAACACTAATTATTTAAATATGAAACAATCAACAGTTTACTATACCACTTGTAACTTGAAGAGCGATAAATAGCACTACGATTAAAATTCACAGTTTCATGCTAATTCCTGACTATAGTGGGCCTTGATTTATAATCAAATGGTAATTTTGTAAAAGTGTGTTTAATACATAACCTTTCCACAATGGCATTGTACAATTTTTGTTTGCCCTACATACTATATTTTATAAAAGTTTTTTTTCATATTTAATTAAGTTCAAATGAAATTATGTTTGGTGGTTGAAAATGGGGTTTTGCAATATCTATATTGTTTAATATTGTTATTATTATAAGATTATAAATCATGCCCTAATTAAGTAAATAAATTTATAATAGGTCAATTAACTTGTACATTGTGGCAGATGGAATGAGGTGAACCAAAAATGTTTGAAGCATTCACTTGTATGCAAGAAATATCAATGTGAACATACTGGTGGCGAAGAGTGTCTGGTGAAAGAAAGTAGGCTGTGGGTAACAGATAAAAGTGCGCTGGCAGCCATATTTACTGAACTTGAATTTAATCTTTTCAACGCGGACGGCACACCTGTTGTACACTAATTAATTGGCCATTCTATATAATTAGCATGTTATTTAAATGCGGTAATCAAATAGTAATTTAATGCTCCGCAGTCAACAAGTTAATGATTAAATGTTATTTTTTATAATACATACGATCGTGATGCACAATCACAGATCAAATTTGTCCACGTTTCGGCAACGCAACATACGTAAAACAATATATCGTAGCAAAAAGATGAAATTTCTTTTCACATACACTGTTTGATATTTCCAAAAAGCCCATAGGTTTAATAATAAACAGCATGCCTGTACTTGATAATATGACACTAATTCTGATACTATTCAGCGTATTTTTTTTATAAAATGCATGTATGTTTTGTATGCGTTGAAACTACTCGAAATTACAACAGCCTGCCTCGCACAAGCCATATTGATAGTAGTATATCAGTGGCGAAGAGTGGACGTAGGCTGTCAAAATCCGACATAAATAGTGCACACCAAACTTTGCCAGTCATACTTATATGTATTCATAGTTCATTGAAAACAAATAAGTATGACTGACAAAGTGCAGTGTGCATTATTTATCTCGGATCTCCACAGCCTACTTCTACCCATCGCCACTGTTATCTACGTAATGATAGCGTATGGAAGGGAATCGTAGAAACTTAAGTAACCCGATTTTACATGCCCGGAATTCATGCTTTCCAGCCCGCTATTTACATGTAGTTTCTGCAGTGCTTTATGCTATTTTACTATATGTACACTGAAGTCTATAAATAGAAACGCACACACGAATTATTGTTTTCAATACGTAATTTTGATTGAATATTTCAGACGTAAATTGCGGACAATAATAATGTAAAACCGACGATTAAATGCACTTAAATTAAACCGGACTGTAGAAATAATATGCAAATAGAGGGAAAATGTAAATTTTGGGCATGTAATATCGGGGTTCCAGTGTATTTGGGTTAGTGCACAAATATTGTATGTCCAGTTTTAACGCCATTATGCTGTATAAATATTGTACGTCCAAAAAGTATCTGAGAAAATATTGTCCAATTCAAATACACAATATTATAATAATATGTATGTCTATTTCGCCTTCAATATTCAATAGATTCGAATGTTTAAAATTAAATTTTCTCAAAATGTATAAAACTGAACATATGACATCTGTGCGCTCCATCGATATTATCTTGCATAATATGTGCAAATGTTAATTATTGGATATGTTTATGTATTAATTTTTTTATTAAAGCTCACACAGACCAATGCAAAACATTCGCACTGTAGCTGCTAACGGAACTTTGCGCAGCAAATTTTGCATGTAACATTATACCAGGGTGTTGTTAACGAATTTAGAGATCATAAAATGACAATTCTTACATTTTCTCCAATGATGGCTACAGGAAAATTATGATAAATTTCTTGAAACAATGATTCTTGACGGTTGCGAAAATAAAATTGTACTGAACTATTAGAATCATCTTCCTTAGCTTCTTAGCTGGGACACCACGCTGCAGTTCCAAGAATCCTTGTCGCTAGTCAGTTATCTTGCGTCGTTTCAGGTCATACTAGCATTCCATAGCTCCGCCATATACAGTCTATAGCAGTGGTGAGGGGCGAAGGTAGGAGGTTAAGATTCGAAATAAATAATGCACACTGAACTTTGTCAGTCATACTTAATTGTTTTCGTTGAATGAAAAATACATATTATTGCAGATGGTGTTTGTTAGTTTTTTAAAATTCATTAATTAATTCATTCCTAGCCAATACATTTTTTTTCTCAACCATGTCTGATTCTAATAAAATCATATGGGCCTCCACAGGGTGGAGGTTTGTATTAACAGATTTTTGTTTTTACGAGAAATGGATGTTAGCCACTTGCTCAAACTATTAGGGGTACATACTCTGACTCAAATACAAATTGAATAGGTAAATGTTAGATATGGTACATAGTGATACTGATGTTTACAAATACCTACGTAGTATGTCGTTAGACTATTGGCACTTTTATCGAATGATCTTTCAATAAATTTATATTAAGTTAGATTTATGTATGTACCCCACTGGTAATTCCACCTAATGTTTTATTAGTTTTAAGCAATTTCTTTATTTTTATCCTGTAAGAATATATCGGTATTGTCAGATTTTTAAAGCCGGTATTTCGGTAATGAAAAATACTGGGATACCGGTATTGCAATCCCTATCCGTAACCCAATATGAACTTACCGCAAGGGTGCGTAACAGTTGGATTGGTCTGTGGGTGCATTTACACTCAATTATTTATGTATGTGTATGTACTATGTTGATTTATAGTGATGGGTCATAGTTTTATATAAATTGTTATTAGGCAAATAATAAATTATATTTAGTGTGTTTAGTATCATAGATAGGATTTGCGAAATTATTATATCTTTGAACTGTAAATTAATTTTATTTCAATAATAATATGCACATTCCTCTGTTTTCTAAAATACAATTTTATAGTTGACAGCCTTACCATTATATTATCACGGCTGTGGAAATTTTAGTGACTAATTACGAAACTACTAATCCCCTTGCTCTTTCTTGTACACATTTACACCCTGACCCCCCCCCGCTTTCACCCTTTAAACAAACAATGCATCCATATTTTATTTGAAAAATGTATTTTGTTGGTTTCATCCAAAATTATTAAAGAATCCCTACTATTGTCGAACAAGAACTTCTTGTCCACGTGAACTGTGAACGAACAATCTAATCTAATCGCACTTCCGTTTTCAAATTTATTATATCATTTTACTCCCGTGGTGTACGGATCTATCAATTTACGTAATTTGAAGCTTTTTATAATAAAAATATGTCTAAAACGATCAGGAGTGATGTTAGAATTGTTATTAGTAAACTTTTGGTTTATTGCAAACAAGAAAAGGAGTCGTATGACAATTTTATTATAAAAGCAAATGTCAACCTGACAGCATTCACAGGTAACCATATTTGACGTCCTTTAGTCAATCAGTCTTCTCAATCATCGAGTTGGATTGTACCAATATAGAAATGTTCCTATTTCGCTTGCGACTTGATGAAAAGATTCACGATCTGATAGTAAGTAGAAGTCGTTTGGTCTGCAAGTATGCTCATGTAATATGGGGTCTTAGTTAAGTCATTGTAAATTTATTTCTTCGATAGCAGCACTTCAATTCACAAATAGTTTTAACGCCGCAGTTTAAGTTGTTTTTTTTTAAGATTTATCAATATCATATTGTAATCTACGATAATTATATTTAGCAACGTGTATCATTTTCTGATGTTCCTTTTATTAATTGAGTTTATGGTTAAATAGTATAATGTATAATATTGTGTAATATGGAATAGTATGTTTTTAATATTTGTACCTATGTTTTTCTGGATTTACTAACAATTTTAAGGTGTTTTGAACCGGATTTAAAATGCGAATAAAACTGCATTAACACGTTGATCGCCATGGGGGTCACCGGTGACCGGCATTGGATTACGTTCAGGGGGCCATGGGGGTCACCGGTGACCGGCAAAGAAGACCTCCCTTAGAGTTGTTCTACAGCGCCGGCGGGCACGCGCGCAGTGCATTTTTCGATAAGCGGTGACCGGCATGGCCCTTCTGTATATTACTGCCACTTGGCCTGAAAATATGTCTTCCCAGTCACAAAATATAGGCTCACTAATGTAAAGAATGTACATAATGAAAAAAAAAGTTTTCCTTTTAAATTGTAAATATGTTTTTGTTGATATAAAAATAAAAATTAAATAGATTATAAAATGTAAGTTATAAAAAATATGTAAATAATAAAAAAATGGAATAAAATAAATGATTATAAGGTATGTATACGTATATTTCCAGTTTATGTGTATCCAGATATTATGCTACCCAATTTGAAAACTTTTATTCCGTATTTGTGCCTTTTCTGTTTATTATACTATCTAAATCTAAATATAATTCGACCGCGGAATGGCACCATGCTCTCGTCAACACATATGGACAGGTGACCGGCGAAGTGGCCGGCCCGGCGCAATAGAATAAATTAACTTGTTGGCGCCGCGACGGACACATGTGGCCGGCACATCATAAAAACCAATATTTACGTAAAAAAATCATCAAAATGAAAAAAAACATTATATTCTTTCATTACCTATCAAATAATACCTTAGAGACAAATAATCATTTTTTAACTATTTTATGTAAAACTAGTTGGCGATCAATGTGTTAAAAAGTGATTTTATGAAAAAATTGCAGATGGAAACTTGTTTACCCAAGGCGACAATATAATAATAATAAATATTTTTGGATCATTTATTGATCAAGGTCCAGTGGAGGGAGAAATTCAAAATTTGAACATTGATTTGGTCATGTTACTTAGTATATTTTTGGGTACATAAATTAAATTAAAATAAATTCTGAACATATTTGTCGAAAAAACATAAAATTAAACAATGTGGCATCATAGTGTTATAAAATCCTGTGTAGTAGTAATAGATAAATTTATTTATTTATTTTCAACATTTGTGATTTATTATAATAGTGAGATATTATTGTATTATATTATTATTTTATTTTAACTAATGTTATATTATGATTAAGATAAATTTGTGATATTAATAAACATACACAATAAAAGCGTTTATTCATAATATGTGCGATTATATATTTTATTATGCTCCAAAACCCGATGCCAATCCTATTGTAGCGGGCAACGACCTTAGGCCTTGTCAGCGTTACTAAGACAACATAAGAATCAGTGAGTCATTCAACAATTGCACAATCGCCACATCTGCGATCAGTTTATTCTACAGGTGTGATATACTTCGATAGAGTCGACTAACTCGGACTTTGTCATTGAAATGCCTCGAAGTTGCAACAATGCAGCGGTCAGCAGATTTCCTAATAATTAGAAACTACATCAACAATGACTCGTAATATGCATGTATATAAATAGCGAGTTGATGGGCTATCTCAGTCTCAGTCCGTCCAGTACCTCAGATCAGATTCAGTGTCAGTATCACACCGCACAGTACTCGCTTCCACCGAGCATCAGACCAACGCACTCTCGACGCATCTCGCTCGGAAGGATTCTCTCACCGTGCCTGGGACTCAAGTATCACTTCCACCGAGCTTTGGACTGCTAACATAACTCTTGTATCATTTACTCTTGTACAAACTGTATACCGTTACGCAGCAATAAACTCTCACTCCTCCATTCATCGGAGCAACATCCAAGCAGTCTATTTTCATCTCTACACCTGTCACCCTTAAGTGGTTCTCGTCCCTTTACACTGAGACCGCCAAAGTGGTGACCCCAACGTGATCATTGAAGCCAGTATCATCATGGCCTAAACTATAATTTCCTTTATCATTTAAAGATTCGAAGTGCACCTCCACAGTTGACCTTTTATTCACTAAAAATATTTTCATATTATAAATTTGAAAATCAGAAAAGTAATATGAAAAGAAAAGATGGTAGGTACTGAGATTAAATTTTATTGACACCAAGACAAAAAAGTGTAGTACATTCTGAAGATGAAAGATCTTTCTTCAATCGGCAGGTCGATTAGAAGATCCAAAAATCAAAAATGGTATAGAATTTTCTTCTTACTTTCGTCTTCTTTCTAGAATTTCTCTCTAGTGAAAGTGAAAAATGCCAGTAAAATCTGTCTCTAACGGGATGCTGGTACGCTGTGTACTGACATGCCCATGGACTTCCCGTCTTAAATGGGAAGTCGGAAATAAGGTTTTGTAGGCCTAAAAAGCGGCTCTTGATGGCGGCAATTAGCGGAGCAGAAAAACCTATGATCATATCACTTGGTTATTTAGCGGGATTTTGCTGGTGTGTAAGGGATGAGCGGAAGCAAATAATTAGATATTAAGTATTAGGAATAGTAAAATTGATTTAATAATATGTAAGATTATACTAAGAATGTGCCGTATAAGTCGGTGTACAAAAAAAAAACAGCTGGAAACGATTTTCAAATCGATCATAATTCCGCGAGCTCGTAATTTTCTTGATATCTGCAAACGCAATCCCTTCTGGATTAAGATCACCCATTTTTTGATACCTCAAGGAGCTGATTCCGAGAAGGTTCATTTTTTTTTGGAATGTCCATCTGACAGGTGGGGTGAGAAATTTTCAAAAGAATTTAAATGAACATTTTCCGGAATTTTTTTTGGAATCAAGTATACCCACTTATATGAAGGAAAATAAAAAAAACTACAGCCTTTGGAAATGTCGGTCGCTGCTCAAAGTGGAAAAAACGGCGCAGCTTTTTGTAAACGCATGGCGTCCGCCATTGACGCTTTGGAATCGACCAATCACAACTTTGCAATGGCCACTGCGGACCTATGAGACCTCCCATTTTCTTTTAAATAAAACAGTTGTAAATTATCCTTCAAAGGAATACCACATCCGTTTAATCCAAGTTTCGTGGCCATTCTAGAATTCTCCGAACTCCGGATGTAAATAAAGAAACGTCACCTTGACACTTAGCTATTTATAAAAAAAAACATTAATAACTAATAGAATATATAATTCTTAAATAATAAGTTATAAATAAGTAAATATACTAAACCAGAGGTACCTACACCAAGTGGGACCCTAAATTTAATTGTCAATATTAACGAAGTTTATTTTAAATAAAATTAATTTTACCGTTTGATGTGAGAAATGAAATATAATAAACCAGAGGTACTCCAAGTGGAACCCTAAATTTAATTGCCAATATTAACGAAGTTTATTTTAAATAAAATTAACTTTACCCTTTGAAGTTGGAAGCGAAACATACTAAACCAGAGGTACTCCAAGTGGGACCCTAAATTTAATTGACAATATTAACGAAGTTTATTTTAAATAAAATTAACTCTAACTTTTGATGTTGGGAGCGAAGTATATTAAGCTAGACGTACTCTAAGGGAGAACCTAAATTTAATTGTGAACTATTATTGAGATTGGTAATAAATTTTATCTAAGGACATATAGTTATAAATTAAGCATAATAAACCAGGGGTTCACTGAAAGTGGCCCTAACTTTTGTGGTTTGTGACTATCAAAATAGTTGAGAAAACAATGTTAATGTGTACTTGTGTTCTGAATAAACAATAACTCGAAAAGTTCGGAGCGTTTTATTACTGGAAATAAAAAAAAACTGTGTTACACACCCGGATATACATAATCAACGAGAACGACTAGAAATAACAAGTTACTAAAAAGTAAAAAGAGAAAAAAATATAATAATAATTTTAATTTTGTACTATCGAGGGGTGCTAAACAAGATGATAATGAAGGTAAATTTAATGATACATATTATACAATCAGGGTATTAATTTTAGATAAATGTATCTACACAACGTTTCGTGGGTATACTGCGTTTACTAGTTTTGAGATAATCGAGTTTGAAAGTTTGGACGGTCTTAACTTATTTTATATATATAAAAGGCAAATTCCTTTCTGCGATATTGCTTTGAGTATGACTTAGTGCAGTTTCGCACGAAGAATTTTGTGAATATAGCCTGAGAATGGGAGAAGTAAATGCACTAAGTCCATTTAGTGCCTTTTCTCTGAATAGATGTATGTCTTTTTGACTTATAACATAAATTATCTTCGCCAGTTTTATATATATGACAGTGTGTGTTTTTGTAGACTATAGAGCGTACTTTTAATAAGATTACCTCATCATTAAGTCAAAACAGCAAAATTTTGACTTAGTGCTTTTTCGCAGAATACCCACGGTTTATTCAGTTCTTTATGATGCGAGGCGTTGTATTAGCAATTGATTGACAAAAGATTTCGTAGTATATTTTTAATAACTAAACCGTTTTTTGATTGCAGACGTCATGCTACGAGTACATCGACCAATCCACAAGCACTTCTACTTAATGAAAGTTCAAGAGACTGGTGCAATCTAGTTAGAAATTGTATGAAAAAAGATACTAATATTGTAGTCAAAGTAATGTACAACGACACGTTTTTAGATTTTGCCAGTCTCTGTTTCAATTAAAAAAAAAAAGTGCTTAGGCTAATAACATCCTCTTTAAAAATAGCCTGGATGCTTTGCAACAATTCCAGTCAATATCTTTTAGTCGCCAAGGTAAGGAAAATAATGTTATCCTTGAACCATTGATATACCTACTACTAGATGAGGAGTTCCCATACAAGTGTCATTTTAAAAATGTACCACAAAAGAAGATATTACGAATATCGTCTTATAATATTTCCTTGTAGGTATAATGCGTTAAGACCGTTAACATGGATTCCCGAATTTCACCCGTATTGCCCCGGCTTTAAAACTAAATTTGCGTTCTTGGAATAGTGACTCTAAGGGTGTCTGCAACCCAAAGCTTGCAAGCTACCAAAAATTCATGTCTGAGCGGACAGAGCAAGTCGTCATGCGCTGACTATTAGTTAGAGTAAGATGCAAGCTAGATCGGGCTTACTCATAATTATTTCCAGGTCGTTTTCGAGACAAATATTAAGTGAGCTTATATCGAGTTAAGTCCGCTGATATTAAAACAGTAAGTTTTAACACTGGCCGAGTCGCTGAAAATCGGGCGTCATTTTAAGAAGCATATGATTCATCCAGTAGCATATCAATGCCTTGAACCCCCTGAATGTTACAGTGGCCCAGTGCAAATTAATAAGGAGAAGAAAAAAGATCTCAGTAGTCTACATATTATTTAATCGATAAAGACTCATGAGTTTTGCTTGTCAATCCCAGATAAATGTAACGTATATGAATCTGAATAATTTTCATGAAAGACTTGACAAGTAGTATTTTTATGTATGTACTTAAGTATTATTTCTAACTGTGTCAAATATGTTACTATTATTTACTATATAAACGTAATAAAATAAAATCATATGTTCTACGTATTATTTCTAACTGCTGTCAAATATGTAATGCCGGAAGAGTTGGCGATGGATCGAGGGAAGTGGCGCGAACTTGTGCTTGCCCTATGCCCCAACGCTGGGTCGTGACGGGGTGAAAGAAGAAGAAGAAGATTTACTGTGTAAATGTATTAAAATAAAATAATATGTCCTTTGGTTTTATTTTTAACTATGTATCAAATTTGTACATATTGTTTCAAATATAAATGTATTATAATAAAACTATATTTTTATTAAATATTAACCTTCATCCAGCTACCTATACCCTATGAAAGTACTAAACTATTACATCTTGATCTTACACCTGCAATAATAAATGCCAGATTACATGATTGACATTATAATAATCCATATGCTCCGTCTGGAGTGGAAAAATAATTTAAATTGTCACTAAATGATAAAACAATAATAAAATCACACATTTTGTACCTTCATGTCAAAAGAGATAAGTTTTCAATTTATATTCTTTGTTAAAAAATACGAAAGGAAGGAAGGGATGTGTCAAAAAAATATAGTGAATCCATAACTATTGAAAATCTCCTATATTTATACCATAGTACATGGTTTCCCAAACTATGGGTCGCGAGCGAATATTGAGTGGGCCCTCGCCACTGTATACAAGTGTGGTAAAACCAAGTGCAGCCTAAGATGAACGTACTGTCTGAAATTTCCAGTCATTTATCACTGTTAATAAATAACTTTGACGAACTATTTTGGGGAAGAGATGAAAAAGTTTGATTCGTTGCGTTGGATTTGTAACCCATTTCAAGACGACTTACCAACTAGTACGTCAACAAAAGCAAGTGAAGAACTCGTTGATTTATCAGAAGATACGTCACTGAAAAATAGTTTCAATCGTAAACAGTTAACGAAATTCTGGCTCTCAGTTGCTGTTGCTGATAATTATCCTTGGCTGTTCGATGAAGCTATGAAAGTCCTCCTCCTCTTTACTACCTCATATCTATGTGAGGTCGGACTTTCGGCTATGGTTAACATTAAAACTAAATACCGAAATAAATTGGATATATCAAACTCACTGCGATTAAAAGTAACTAAAGTTGAAGTTGATGCTAAAACTGTAATGAAGAAAAATAAGAAACAAATACATCCTTCCCATTGAAATAACTTTGTAAAAAAACCTTGCAGGTATAGGTATTTAAGTAATATTTTTTTTTATTTAAGTTGTGTTTCTTATTTCAAGAGTCTTTCATTTATATTGGTAACACTTGTAAAATATATTTTTTTAATTTCAATTAGAACAAATAAGACAGCATTAAGTAGTTCCACGACTCGCCACTAGGGAATCGGAGCATTATCAATATTTTATGCCCTCTTTTCTCTAAGACAGCTAAGAGGTAGGTCCCAAGATTGGAAATTTTTGTTAGATGGGTCGGAGCCCAGTCAACTTTGGGAACCACTGCCATAGTATATCAATTTTAATAGACAAGTGCCAAATTTTTCTAAATTTTAAAAATATTCTCAAAAACGCAAATCTTGTTTTATAAAGTTCGATTAAGTACGCATGCTTTATCCGTTTTACATTGCAAACAAAACAAAAACACTTTTTTAAACATTATCATCGCGATGTATTTATTTATATGCTTTCATACATACTTGTTACCTAGGTCCTAGATGAATTTATACAATAATTATTTACAAATATCAAGCATTCGAATGTCATAGTCAATGGCAGTTTGCACTTCTTGGTGGGCAGGTATAATAATGGTTTCTTTTAATAATGTCCATAGTGCCTATGTGGCACGACGTGGATTGTTGGGCCGCTCTTCTTGACGACGGCGTTGAAGCCATGGGCATCATCAGCGGTGTAATCTACGACGCGAACTGAACCATCTGGCTCTACCAAGGAGTACTGGCCTGAAAAGAAAATAGCCAATATTAATACCTATAGCGTATTGATACTTGCATAAAGACAGTTACTACTAGTTATGTGGGACTTCAATTAATTTCCAAATTATAATAATGGTAAAACATATGAAGGTAGTTTATTTTGTAATAAAAAACACGAGGACAAAAAGAAGTTTTAATACATTTTTTTAAAACAAATAGTTTTGTGTCTATTTAATGACGTTTAGTAACTACTAACTGTCAATTATTCGTAGAAACACAATGTAGTGTAGGTATTTGGACGAAATGCGTACAATGGTTTTGACTTTTGGCTTGTCGACTGATCGTTCTGGAAAGCTGATCTATTGTATAATAATATAAGAACGTTTATTTTATATCTAGAAAATAAGAAAAGGTTTTTACCCTTGACAACATCACCATCTCTGACTTCTTGTTGTGACTTCACATCTCCTGTATGACTATCTTTTACTCCATAGTTATACGCATATTTTGGATGTGCCTTTAAAAGAGAAAATACATATTTATTACACAAAAAATAAGTAAGAATAAATAAGGCAAATAGACGAAAAGTACATTAGCAGATAATAATATATGCATAGGAATTCATTTATATATACTACTTACATAGTGATCCCTTCCATATAACCCATGTCCATGTCCATGTTCAACGCCTCCATATCCCAATCCATTAAGAGCCAAGCTGTTGTGACCCAGTCCATTGTAAGTTAGTCCGTTGTACCCAAGTCCACTATAGCCTAAACCGCTGTGTCCCAGTCCATTGTAGCCTAAGCCGTTATAGCCCAGTCCATTGTAATCTAAGCTGCTGTACCCCAGTCCACTGTATCCGATGTTATTGTGAGCAAGCCCGCTATAACCCAAGTTGCCGTAACCGGAGCCTAAGCCGCCATAGCTTAGATGATTGCCAGCGAGTCCTAGCGAATGGTGACCAACGTCTCCTCGTACAATATTACTGTGTGAGACTGAAACTCCGTGACCATTGCACATTGCGGCTAGTGCCACGACACAAAGAGACAACTGAAAGTATATAAAAATATAACGTATTTTCAACTTTGTATTTAGCTACAATAGTAAAATTAAATGTGAAAGCAATTAGTTATTTTTGTGTGTGAAAGAATCAATACTGTTTATATACATGAAGAAAATTGAGTGTTGAATCATGTTGTGTGGGACCTTATTTAAATTTATTAGTTAGGGAGCGTCGAATTCATTTATTTATTCGCATGTATTTATTATGTTAATTTAGAATATTTATTTTAACTCAATCTTCAATATGTGACTCTTAGATTAAATTTATCTCTCTTTTCCTTTCGCACACGGTTTTTTTGACAACATACGAAATATAGAATTTGAAAAAATCCCAGAAACATTGTACCTTCATTAGAAATAAATCCGACTTTACGTAGGTATATTAATCAATGTAGCATTCTTTAATATTGTGTATTTTTCAATTAATAATAAAATAATGTCGTTTTTAAAGTAGCAATATGTGGATATTTTCAGATATCTGGATGCGTTAACGTAGATTTGCAACATTGACCATGATTACAATTTACATATTATTAAATTTTGTATACATTCATCTGTGTTTATCTATCAACAAAACAAATGCTATTTGAATGAGAAGACCTAGATGTCTATGAATTGGGCCTATTTGGTATTTATTTTACAAACTACATCCACTGCGAAATATCATAGTAAATAATGACGATTTACTTTAATAAACACCATCTTCACTGTAGTATTGTTGACTAAACTGAAGACCTTATTGGACTGATCACTTGGTACAACTGATGTTTGTACTCCTCGAGGAGTGGGCTTATATACTCATTAGATTGCTTTTCTGTTTCCGTTATTACAAGAATTTCAATGCTAACAAAATCGTGCGTAAAAGTTGATGAATACAAATATTTTTAACTATTGAATTAATTAACATGATTTATACCGAATTGAATGCCATACCTTCGAGTACAATGCATTTATTTGTTCAGTAAGGATTTACTACTTTTCAGTTCTTCACCGTGGTTTTGCGTCCAAGTTCTGTTAGCTTGATTTACCACTTTCATGTAGATATGTAGTAAGAGAAAATCATCTTACGGCGAGTGAGAAGGTCTCTTTATCACCAAGGCTTGATTTCTTATATGATAATTTTTTGTCGTAAATATTTCACTATATAATGTTAACATTAATTTTACTAATGGTATTATAAATGCGTTTAAAAATAAATAAATCTAAATAATCTTAACACCACGGCACATGGATGTGCTGAAATATTCTAAAACATTAGATCGAGAGGTTTAAAAGAATACTGTAATAAAAATACTTGAAGCAGTCGTCAAATGTTTAAAATAAATATAAAGGATAATAAGGCTACAAAATTATATAAATAGATTAAGTTTATAAGATAATAATGTTTAAGGAATGTCCCGGATTATGCTATAAATTTACGATAAAATCTCCATTTTGACCTACGTGGCGCGGGCCGTTAAGGCGAAGTCTTGCTCTCGAAGCTTGCAATTTGAGACATTCTTTTGATAATTTACAATTTCAACTGTAATAATAATAGCTATGTACATATCTGAAAACATTAAAAAAAAAATATATTTTTTATTTTAAGTCAAAGTTAAGGATGCAAACCACATACTCTGTGAATGCCAAAGAATGTGCTCTGAAACGGAAGATATACAAGTTGGTATGGCGACTTCTTGGGTACCTACGTGAAGATCTCATTACATAGTTTTGTATGTCAGTATTGTTTAAGCTTTGCTTTTCGTATATTTTATATAAATAGAATATTTTTTGTTAGTTCTCTGTGCGTTCCAATAAATTAAGCCTCTGATAACTCAGTCAAACCACACTTGAATGCGTGGTGAGCTTAGTCTTAAGGGCCCACATGCGCCACGTAGGTCAAAATGGAGTTCTTATGGTATTTTAAGAACATAAGCCTGGGCATTCCTTAAACGTTGTGGATAATTTCTATCTGCTTAGGCATTCCCAGGCGTAAATGACTACTAATACTTCATATCCAAACGTAGAGCCTCGTGTTAGTGAGATGTATTAAACCCCAATTTATATAAACAGTGCATGAGGTTTTTTATTAAAATTTTTATTCATTGTCCACTTTTTGGAATGGTCTTTATGAAAGCTTATATTTTTGGTGGTGATTAGCTCTCCCTGAGAAAATGTGGTATAAGGAAGACGTGATTAGCTAAAAATACTAGATTTGTAAAGAAAACTGCTATGTTGGTAACGCTGATTACTGTGGTACCTAGATACTCTGCAAAAAAGCTCCCTATCCGAATGAGACTTTTAGAACAATGTTTAACTCCGAATTCGAAATACCTAGGCGTCAAAGATGTTTTCGGTTAAAACAAAAAACCAATAACTGAACTGATAAAAATCTTCTTCTTCTTATTTCACCCTGTCACGACCCAGCATTGGGGCATAGGAAAAGCACAAGTTCGCGCCACTTTCCTCAAACCATCGCCAACTCTTGCGCCTCTCGCCATGCCAGACCTGCAGCGCGTCGATCGCTTTTGCAGCACCACTGCAAGGTGAGGGAAGGCCAGCCACGAGGCCTGAACCCTTGAGGCGAAGAAATACTGTGCGATCTGGAGGATGCAGATGTTGCAGGGGTGTTGGGCTGCTGTTATGAGTGTGCTGTCAAAGGTAGGTGCATTTATGGAGTGTGGAAAAAATATATGGACGTGTTAAAGAAAATGCTTTTTTCTTATTAATGTCTGTAACATAATATGCATAAAAGTTCCTTCGCCTAAATATGATATGCGCATTCAATATTTAAATATTGCATTTAGAGACAGGAACATTATTGTATCATAAACCAAAAGTGACCCCAAAGTTAATCTTAATCTGTTCTGTGGTGTGTGGACTGCAGACATCACTGGATCTGCCGAATCTTCACTCAGCTGCTGTAAACCAAAGCCTCCCGATCTGTCGCAGTGGTGAACGTAGCATGTGATTTCAATTTATTTTCGATTTCCACCTTTTGGGATGGTTTTGGTAAAAAAATAGTAAAAATGCTAAGTTTGCAACGCTGATTACTGAGGTACCTACCCACTTCACTATCCGAATTATATTTTCCGGAACAATGTTCAACACAATTCGGAATGTAGGGCGTCAAAGGTATTTTCGGTTAAAACCAAATGTTCCCTATTTAAAGTTTAAATTCGGACTATGCTCTGTTGTGTCAGCGAATCATAGGGCCTTATAAATACATCGCTCATCGTCGATTTTGAGCATTACAGAATTTAACAATGGTTCTCTGTTCCTTCACGATGTCCAGTGCATGATTTAATAATTTCTTTTTGTATGCTCCATTTTTTAAAGCTATATTTTATTTGAAATAGTGGTAACCAATTTTCTTAGATTTGGGTGAGACACCAACTTTCATAACTATAAACTTTAGAACTAGCACGGACTGTGCTGAGAGTGTTGCTTTGACACAGTGAACTATATAGGCAAAAGAAAAAATGAACTTGAATTGAATAAAGGTCGATATCAAAGGATATAAGCAGTCACCGCATCGTCAAAAGATGTGAGGTTTGTATCCCATTTGGTTTAATTTAATTGTAGGATTTTCCCTGAAAGGTATGTTTTCTGAGGTATTTCAAAAATAAATAATGTATTTTTGTTACCATTATAGTTTTTTCAAAAGATCCACAATGAGATAATCAAGATAACTTTGTACAACGATTTATTAAATTAACTCATTTCGAATCACAAATTCAATTGTAACAAATTTTCGCAGATGTGGCTGAAAGTGAAGACTATTTTCAAATTCAGAAACATATCTCTACTTTGTCAAAGCCAAAGCTCATCTCGAGTTATCTATCCTATGATAATGGAAAACAATATTCATAATGTATAATCTACCAAAAAGAATTCATCAATTTCATCTGTTATTAAGAAAAGATTTTTAAAATATCATCGCGACGTATTTATTTATATGCTTTCATACACAATTTACACAAATAGCTATTATTAATAGCTTGCTATATACAATAATCATTTACAGAGTTCAATGTTGGATGATCATAGTCAAAGTACGTTTGCGTTTTTGGGTGGGTAGGTATATTAATGATTTATTTTAATAATGTCCATAGTGTCCAGTGTGTGGTACTGCGTGGATTGTTGGTCCGGTCTTTTTGACGACGGCGTTGAAGCCATTGACATCATCAGCGATATAGTCCACGACGCGAACTGAACCGTCCGGCTCCACCAAGGAGTACTGGCCTGAAAAGAAAACAATCAATATTATAATAACGTATTGGTATTTGACAACAGGACGGTGATCATGCCAGACTGTTCAAATAATATTGGTGAAGTTATAAAATTCAAAAATATAATCTCTTTTGATAAGTAAGTGTGTTTTCATTCATTATTTCACTCAACATTTGACGCACACATTCATTCATTTTGATTTCATACATAATATAGATCGATTACGTTACCTACGCAATCTGTCTCGTATGTACGGGACATTTAGCTGCCCTAATTACATACTATATATATTTACTATTATTTATTCAAAAGGAATGAAGGTCATGGTTTGAGTTATTGGATAATAATCAATCATACTTAAATAGTCTGTTACATCCTGACCATGACTTCCTACCAAGACATAAAATAAAGGCCATTCCTGGAGTAGGAGAAATAATTTCTTCCATCTCTCCATTATTTGGAAATTAGATCAACTAATTTATCAACGAGGTGCAAATATAATATATTTGTTTTTACCTTTGACAACGCCACCATCTCTGATTTCTTGTTGAGATTTCACATCTCCAGTGTGACCATCTTTTACTCCATAATTATACGAGTATTTTGGATGAGCCTTTAAATAAAAAAACACGAATTAATGTTAGTATGTAAAAAGTGGAAAGCCTATCCATGGATATATGAAATAATATCAAAGTTATTATTTAGTATTAGAACAATAGTTATGCTAGTATCGATAATTATTGAGGATTTTTTTTGATGTAAAATAACTGAATAAGATTTCCTAAAGTCCCCTTTAAAGTTGGTAACTAATACGAATATTACTCTCTTACCACTGCCAAGGTAATTAAAATATTTTTTTGAGCATGCAAAAGCGTTTAATTAACACAACACCTTCAGAAAACTTTCATTCAATCATTTTATTGCCTGAACTATCACACTATATTTTAATATTAGGCTGTTTCTTTTGATTTATAGGCAACTATTTTTCATTGTGTGATTCGAATGACAAAAACGCGATTTTAATTTATTTTGTTCATCTGTCATCTGATTCAAATCTATTTAAAAACAAATTGTAAAAGTATACCACTAAAATAATTAATTATTGTAGAAAAGGCGTTAATTTATAGCACGATACAAAGCTGTGGAAGACATTTTATGAAAACCAGAACAGATTCAAGTTTCTGGGTACACATAAATTAGATGAAAATTTATTAACAATTATTTAAGGCGAAGTCTTCACTGAGCCTTTTTTAAAGAGGCACCTAGCGGAAAAATACGAAGCTTGCAATTTGAGACATTTTTTTGATAATTTACAATTTCAACTATATTAATGAATAAATATGTATCTGAAAACATTAAAAAGAAAAATTTCTCAAATTGCAAGCTTCGTATTTTTCCGCTAGGTGCCCCTTTAAAAAAGGCTCAGTGAAGACTTCGCCTTAACAAAAACATTTATATCTAGAATACTCACATAGTGATCTCCTCCATATATTCCGTTTCCATAGCCATGCCCAACGCCTCCATATACCAATCCATTAAGACCCAAGCTGCTATGACCGAGTCCATTGTAGCCTAATCCGTTGTACCCAAGACCACTGTAGCCTAGACCGCTGTGTCCCAGTCCATTGTAGCCCAAGCCGTTATAGCCCAGTCCATTGTAATCTAAGCTGTTGTACCCCAGTCCACTGTATTCAATGTTATTGTGAGCGAGTCCGCCGTAGCCTAAGCTGCCGTAGCCTAAACTGCCATAGATTGAGCCGCCGTAGCCCAAATGATTGCTAGCGAGTCCCAGCGAATGGTGGCCAACGTCTTCTCGTACAATATTACTGTGCGAGACTGCGATTCCGTGACCATTGCACATCGCGGCTAGTGCCACGACGCAAAGAGACAACTGAAAATATATACAAAAACAACGTATTATTATATTTAGCTACCATAGTAAAATCAAAATGTGAAAGCAATGAGTTAATTTGATATGTGAAAGAATCAATACTTTTTAGAGGCATAAAGCAAATTTAGTGTTGATCCACATTGTTTGGGATCTTCTATATATTTCTATTCGAAATTTATTAGACCGGCAAGATCGAACTCACTTATTACTTTTACATATTCGGAAGTATTTATTAGTTTAATTTAGAATATTTATTTAAATTCAATTTTTAATAATATGTTAGATTTATCTCTCTTTTCCTTTCGCACACATTTTTTTTTGACAACATACGAAATACATAATTATTTGCAACAATCCCAGATGTATAGTAGGTACCTACATTGGAAAAAAATATGTTTTTGACTTTATGTAGGTATACTAATCAATATAACATTCTTAAATATTGTGTATATTTCAATTAATAATACACTAATAAATAGCAAAAATATGTTGATATTTGTATATATCAGCATTCGTCTGTCAACAAACGAATGATACTTGTATGAGAAGACCTAGATGTCTATGAGTTTGGTCTATTTAGTATTTAATTTACAAACTACATCCACTGGGATATATTATAGTAAATAATGACGATTTACCTTAATGAACACCATCGTTATGGTAGTATTGTTGACTAAACTGAAGACCTGATTGGACTGATCACTTGGTGCAACTGATGTATGTACTCCTCGAGGAGTGGGCTTATATACTCATTCGATTGCTTTTCAGTTTCCGTTATTACAAGAATATTTTAGCGAATGCATTAATTAACATGGTTTATATCGAATTGAATGCTATACCTAAAAATAAATGGCAAACACTAAACGCTTACCTAAATGAAAAGATTAATAATGTATATCTGTTCAATAGGGATTTGCTACTTTTCAGTTCTTCACTGTGGTTTTGCGTGCAAGTTCTGTTCTTCATTTCCCACTATCTCATACATATTATATAGTTATTATGTTGATAATACCCTCTGAGGGTGCACATAAATGTCGGTTGGAAGGTAAGAGCTTTTGTCGACGGCCCAGCTCTCACTTGAAGCAGTTGGCCATTGCAACTTGGTATCCACAAGGGAAAATCGTGTTACGACGAGCTAGCTTGATCATAATGTCACATACATCAAAATATAGACCACGCACACTCTAGTGGGTATCAACCAAGTTTTTCTTGTGGGACACTCTTTGCACAATATTGAAAGTTACCTACCTTTCGTTACGCCACGTTAAGGAGTGTAGATGCGTGGTGGTTAGTGGATGGCAAATTACACCTTGCAAAAAGAACTCGTTTTCAGAATTAAAATATATGGATTGAGGCCCACCTTATTGAGAACGCACCGCTTTCATAAATCAATTCGGTTTCAGAAGAGGCAAGAAGCCTTTGTCCTTAAATGTTCAGGTAGTAGTCCAAAGTAAGTACGCGGCCGTCCACACCAGTGGCGAACCCAGGGGCGGGGGGGGGGTGCAAGGGACCCTGGCACCCCCAAAAATATGAAAATCATCAGAATGATTTTACATATTGAAATTGAAAGCCAATAAACTATACCTTGGGCTTAGACAAATAACACGGCAAAAAATGGTTTGTATTCTCCAGCAACCTTTTTAGAAAGAATTCTTATATTTTAATTTCTAACACAAAAATTTCGAAACACCAATATCGGATTTTTTTAGAAACCCGTTCCCTAATGAACTGTCAAAAATTTTTCGTGTCCACCCTAATTCCAGATTGGTGTAGGTCATGGCTGGGGAGGGCTGACAGGGCTCTAGCCTGGGGGCCCGGCGTGTCGGGTTGACCAGATAAGTGAGATAAACACACATCATAAATTAGCTTTAATAGTATAAAAAGTCGCCTGCGGCGCTATTATACTTGATGACCATGGACATTTTAAATTATATACCTAATTGTCCAATATATTTTCTGATTATTATGTGTCGATACTCGACAGCTCCATTATTAAAGTAGATGTATTGAAAATCGCCAATAATTCACTGTATAAGTACCCTCAATTTGAACTGAAACACTATTTAAAAACGTTAATGTAGTGTTTCACACTGCCTTTAATCTAAGCGGTGGATAGGGGGCCCGTCAAATACCCTAGCCTGAGGGCCCGTTTCAGGATGTGGGGGCCATGGTGTAGGTACACCGAGTGCAATGGACAAAATACCGATAAACGAGATATTAGGCTGTGTTGTGTTGAGTAGGTTGTGTATAAGTTAAATGCAATAATACTTTTTTTGTACATTTTCAATTAATATTTTGGAACCCCAATATTAAAAAAACCAAAAATTGGTGATAAACATTCGGCGAAAAGAACGACTACAGTCAGTGGTGGTGTAAATCAAAAGAACATTTTTTTTCGGTGGAATTCGGCATAAATATTGTAGCTCTCTAGATCAGTGTTCCCCAAACTTTCGACATCTGTGTACCCCTTCTATAATTTTCGTAACACCGAGTCCCCCTCGTCAAAGAAAACTGCATATAAGTACTTTAATAACAATCAAAATATATTTATATTTTCCTTTTGTAGTACATAAACAAAATAATAATAAACGAAAAATAAAATTCATTCATAATAAAATATAAATAAAAGTTATGTTATAAAAAATAACATTCATTATAATCAATGAGAAGGATGACATTTTTTATGTTGAAACGACAGATCATCGTAATTTGGTTCCCTGGTTATTAATTTTAATCTGAGATGCGCGTTCCACACCGAAAAGGCTGTTTTTTTTTGACTTAATGTCTACAAATGCTGAAAAAGCTACTTCACATAGATATGAAGTTGGAAAAGGCAAGATGTATTTCAGGAAGTTCTCTATTAAAACAATCAATATTATAATAATGCATTGGTATTTGACAACAGGACGGTGATCATGCGAGACTGTTCAAATAATATTGGTGAAGTTATAAAATTCAAAAATATAATCTCTTTTGATAAGTAAGTGTGTTTTTCATTCAATATTTCATTCAAAATTTGACGCACACATTCATTCATTTTGATTACATACATAATATAGATCGATTATGTTACCTATGGAATCTGTCTCGTATATACGGGACATTTAGCTGTCCTAATTACATAATATGTATATGTATTTAAAAGGTATGAAGGTCATGGTTTGAGTTATTGGCTAATAATCAATCATACTTAAATAGTCTGCTACATCCTGACCATCATTTCCTACCCAGACATAACATAAAGGCCATTCTTGGAGTAGGATAAATATTTACTTCCATCTGTCCTTTATTTGGAAATTAGATCAACCAGTTTATCAACGACGTGCAATTTTATTTATTTTCTTATTTTATTACATATTCTCTGTATTTTTATTTTTAAAAATTATTAACATTTTATGTCATGTCGTGAACGCTTTGAATTTATAATTTGTTATGTTAATTATATGAAAAATAAATAAATTTGATTTGATTTGATTTGATACAGAGTCTGAAACGGCTACCGTCATACTCGAGGCGATTATCCCCTTGGATGACGAGTCTACAGACGATGGTACCACGAGGATGGCCCGCTTTGAGGCTGTTCTTTCAATCAACACGGACCATTCATCATTGACATCCAATCAGGAGATCTATTACATCAATTGTGACGGACTGCATTGACAATAATTCCTTGTCAGGCACACATGGGCTCCTTTTGCGCCAGATATTATCATCATATTCAATGACTGCATCAAGAGTGGCATATTCCACGACTCTTGGACGCAAAGCTTACTGAAAGTGATCCATAAAGCCTATCACTTTCTTACACTTTTGCCGGATCTCAATATGGTATTGCAGAAACTACCGTGCTACAGATTGAAGTCCGCCTGATTGAGAATGCATCGCTTTCGAATAATCAATTCGGCTTCAAAAGATGAAAATCAATGGTAGACACAATTAATAGAGTAATTATAATCGCTGAAAATTCCAAGAGTGACTACGACTTTTGAGTTTTTATGAAGATTGGAGATTTTTTGTTAGTTTTTAGTTTTTTGCTTTTTAATAAATTAAGTCTTTTTTAACACAGTCAAACCACACTTGAGTGCATGGCGAGTTTAGTCTTGGATATCTGCTTCTGAGACATTCCCAGGCGTAAACGACTACCCACTAATACTTTATATCCAAACGTAGAGCCTTGTCTTCATGACATTCGTTACATGTCATAAACCCCAATTTATACAAACATTCCATAATGAGCTTTTTTTAATTTCAATCATTCAATTTCGACGTTTTGTGATGGTTTTGATAAAAAAAAAATAGTGTCTTTATTATAGCTTATATTTTTTTCTTTATCTGCGGTCCTAATATATCTCCCTGTAGTAAATAATGTGATATAGTGCAAGACACAGCAGCCTTCGGTGATTGAGGTAATCACGAAGATACGTTTTACTTGGCTGGAACATGTGTTCTGGATGCCGCCAAGGAGTGTGACACTTCGTACCCTAGTGGCTCAGCCTCAAGTGCTCCGACATCATGGCCGGTCCTCTCTCACCCTGCAGCGGTGCTACAAAAGCGATCTATACGCTGCATGTCTGGCACGGTGGGAGGCGCAAGAGTTGGCGATAGATCGAGGGAAGTGGCGCAAACTTGTGCTTGTCCTGTGCCCCAATGCTGGGTCGTGACAGTGTAAAAGAAGAACAAGAAGAAGTGCAGACGTGATAAGTGAAAATGCTATATACGTAAAGAATAACGCTGAGTTTGCAACATTGATTACTGACGTACGCAATTTGCAAAGAAACCTCTCTATTCGAATCATATTTTCCGGAACAATATTCAATTCAATTCGTAATGCCAGCACCGCGATTTCCTAACTATCGTCTCGTGTGGCACCAGACGACATGACGTAATTGTGACGTCAGCCAATACGATATTCGAACGCCAAGGAAGGTGACTAACTTGGATGCTTTTAGTATTCTCTAGTATCCCCCATCTCCAATGGAGTGTGGACGGCCGCGTACTTACTTTGAACTACTACCTGGACATTTAAGGACAATGACTTCTTGCCTCTTCTGAAACCGAATTGATTTCTGAAAGCGGTGCGTTCTCAATCAGGTGGGCCTCAATCCATATATTTTAATTCTGAAAACGAGTGTTTTTTGCAAGGTGTAATTTTCCGTCCACTAACCGCTACGTATCCACACTCCTTAATGTGGCGTAACGAAGGGTAGGTAACT
Organism: Rhyacophila brunnea; assembly: GCF_057557595.1. Taxonomy (NCBI): domain Eukaryota; kingdom Metazoa; phylum Arthropoda; class Insecta; order Trichoptera; family Rhyacophilidae; genus Rhyacophila; species Rhyacophila brunnea. The sequence continues at coordinate 5,791,911 of NW_028232904.1, read as the reverse complement.
TTAAATATTGTGCAAATAGTGTCCCACAAGAAAAACTTGGTTGATGCCCACTAGAGTGTGCGTGGTCTATATTTTGATGTATGTGCCATTATGATCAAGCTAGTTTGATTATGAAGAAACTTTCTCGCTCGCTGTAACATGATTTTCCCTTGTGGAAACCAAGTTGCTATGGCCAACTGCTTCAAGTGAGAGCCGGGCCGTCGCGACAAAAGCTCTTACCTTCCAACCGACATTTATGTGCACTCTCAGAGGGTATTATTAACATAATGACTACATAATATGTATGAGACAGTGGGACATAAAGCTAACAGAACTTGCACGCAAAACCACAGTGAAGAACTGAAAAGTAGCAAATCCCTATTGAACAGATATACATTATTATTCTTTTCATGTAGGTAATCATCGTGTAGGTATCTCTGTGAAGCATTTAGTGTTTGCCATTTCGATATAGATCATGTTAATTAATGCAATCGCTAAAATATGTATAGGTATTCATTAACTTTTACGCACATTTCTGTTGGCATTGAAACTGATGTAAATTCTTGTAATAACGGAAACTGAAAAGCAATCGAATGAGTATATAAGCCCACTCCTCGAAGAGTACAAACATCAGTTGTACCAAGTGATCAGTTCAATCAGGTCTTCAGTTTAGTCAACAATACTACCATAACGATGGTGTTCATTAAGGTAAATCGTCATTATTTTTTATGTTTGTAAAATAAATACTAAATAGGCCCAACTCATAGACATCTAGGTCTTCTCATACAAGTATCATTCGTTTTTTGACAGATGAACGCGGATGAATTTGTATAAGAATGTATAATATCTAAAATGTAATCATGGCCATTGTTACAAATCTAAATTAACTCATCTACAAATTTCAACATATTTTTGCTATTTATTATTGTATTATTAATTGAAATATACACAATATTTAAGAATGTTATATTGATTATTATACCTACATAAAGTCAAAAACATATTTTTTTTCCAATGTAGGTACCTACTATACATCTGGGATTGTATCAAATAATTATGTATTTCGAATGTTGAAAATGTGTGAGAAAGGAAAAGAGAGATAAATCTAACATATTATTGAAAATTGAATTTAAATAAATATTCAAAATTAAACTAATAAATACTTGCAAATATGTAAAAGTAATAAGTGAGTTCGATCTTGCCGATCTAATAAATTTCAAATAGAAATATATAGAAGATCCCAAACAATGTGGTTCAACACAAAATTTTCTTTATGCCTCTTAAAAGTATTGGTTCTTTCACACATAAAATTAACTCATTGCTTTCACATTTTGATTTTACTATGGTAGCTAAATATAATAATACGTTGTTTTTGTATATATTTTCAGTTGTCTCTTTGCGTCGTGGCACTAGCCGTGATGTGCAATGGTCACGGAGTTGCAGTCTCACACAGTAATATTGTACGAGGAGACGTTGGCCACCATTCGCTGGGACTCGTTAGCAATCATTTGGGCTACGGCTACAGCAGTTTAGGCTACGGCAGCTTAGGCTACGGTGGACTCGCTCACAATAACATTGGATACAGTGGACTGGGGTACAACAGCTTAGATTACAATGGACTGGGCTATAACGGCTTGGGCTACAATGGACTGGGACACAGCGGTTTAGGCTATAGTGGTCTTGTATACAACGGATTAAATTACAATGGACTGGGTCACAACAGCTTGGCTTTTAATGGACTAGGATATGGAGGCGTTGGACATGGTCATGGACATGGGTTGTATGGAAGGGATCACTATGTAAGTAGTAATTATATAAATGAATTCCTATGCATATATTATTATCTGCTAATAAACTTTTCAACTATTTGCACTGTACATAGAGACTTATATATTCTCTAAAAGAAATTACGCAATCTTTCTGCGATTGTTACAATAAAATAAAATATGTATTTTCTCTATTATAGGCCCATCCAAAATACGCGTATAACTATGGAGTAAAAGATAGTCATACAGGAGATGTGAAGTCACAACAAGAAGTCAGAGATGGTGATGTTGTCAAGGGTAAAAACTTCTTCTTATTTTCTAGATATAATAAAATAAACGTACTTATATTATCCAATAGATCATCTCTCCAAAAGACATGAGATTACACAGTTAGACAATAATATTACACTAATACCAGCCCAAGACTGATCATTAAATTATAAACTTGCAAGGACATAATTAACATGAAATCAACAGCCTTTTTTAGAATGATCAGTCAATAGACAAAACCATTGTATCAATGTCATCTAAATACACTACATGTAATAAATATTATGTAAAACAATGAGTTTCTACTAATATTTAACAGTTAATGCCATTAAACAGACACAAAAAGATGTATTCAAACTGATTTTTGTCCCCGTATTTTTTTATTACAAATAAACGACAATCATACGTTTTAATATTATTAAAATTCGGTTCCACATACGAGGGTGGGTCAATAATTCCTTAGAAAAAAGCATTAAAACAGTTTTTATTTTTGTATTTTTTTTTATTTCTCAACATAATCTCCTTGGAGCTCAATACACTTGGTTAGACGTTTCTCAATTTTTTTTAAACCGTCAGAAAAATAAGTTTTCGGAAGGTCCTCAAAATAAGCATTTGTCCGATCGATGACTTCTTCATTTGAAAAAAAACGTTGTCCACTTAGCCATTTTTTTAAGTTTAGGAAAAGGAAAAAGTCACTGGGGGCTAAATCTGGCGAATACGGTGGGTGGTCGACCAATTCGAACTTCAATTCTTCAATTTTAGCCATTGATCGTAAACATGTGTGAACACGGGCATTGTCCTGATAAAAGAGGATTTTTTTCCTGTTTAAATGAGGCCGTTTTTCTTCAATTTTGTTTTTTAGCTGGTCCAATAAAGATGCATAATAATCCCCTGTTATTGTTCTTCCTTTTTCCAAATAGTCAACGAAAATAATTCCACGTGCATCCCAAAATACAGTAGCCATAACCTTACCAGCTGATTTTACGGTTTTCGCCTTCTTTGGACATGGTTCGCCTTTCGCAATCCACTGCTTTGACTGTTCTTTCGTCTCGGGAGTATAGTGGTGTATCCATGTTTCATCTACAGTCACAAAGCGACGAAAAAATTCATCCGGATTGCGTTGCATGAGCGACAACAGGGCTTTAGAGGCCACCACCCTATTGCGTTTATTGTCGACTGTGAGCAAACGCGGCACCCATCTTGCAGAAATTTTTTTCATGCCCAGTTTGTCATGTAAAATAGAAATGACGCTACCTTTTGAGATCCCTGTAACCTCAATTATCTCACTCAACTTTAATCTTCGGTCACTTAACACCATATCGTGGATTTTATTGATCATTTCTGGTGTAGTCACCTCTACAGGACGTCCTGAGCGTGGTTCATCCTTTGTTGATGTACGACCACGTTTAAATTCATTTAACCAGTTATAAATAGTTGCAAGTGAAGGAGCAGATATGCCGTGAACTAAATCCAACTCATTTTTTATTTCCTTTGCTGTTAACCCTTTTATATTAAAATGTTTAATAACAGCTCTAAACTCAATTTTCTCCATTTTCCATTTTTCCATTTTCCACAAGCAAATTTTTTTTTTAAATGTACGAGAAACACACAACAACCCGAAAATCTGATTAAAACTTCGCAGCATACTGAATCGGTAGTGCCGCTGCATGAAAACAAACCGCTTACAGTACTAGTCGCGCCACCTGTCGGCTTTTCTAAGGACTTATTGACCCACCCTCGTATCATTGTGCTGAATACCAATAAGCCATGTATAAACTATATTGGATATTTTTTTTTTTAGGCCAGTACTCTTTGGTAGAGCCAGATGGTTCAGTTCGCGTCGTAGATTACACCGCTGATGATGTGCATGGCTTCAACGCCGTCGTCAAGAAGAGTGGCCCAACAATCCACGTCGTGCCACATAGCCACTATGGACATTACTAAAATAAACCATTATTATACCTACCCACCAAGAACTGCAAACTGCCATTGCCTATGATACTCAAATGAATGATATTTGTAAATAATTAATGTGTAAATTCATCTAGGACCTAGATAATAATTATGTATGAAAGCATATAAATAAATACATCGCGATGATAATATTTAAAAAAGTGTTTCTGTTTTGTTTACAATGTAAAATGGGTAAAGCCATCGTTATTGACCGAATTTTATGATTTGCCGATTTATCAATCGACCATTTTTTAAACCTCTTTAATCTGGACATTGCCTTTTACCATCAGAGGAGGATAGCTTGGGGGCTGCAATACCAAAAGATAGGGATATACCAATACTCTGGAAACATGTGTAATGTTTACAAATCCCTTTTCTATTATGTATCCCCATCTAAATATTAATGGATTTATTTACTTGTAACCGTTTATGATAGTCTAGCAGAAATAATAAAATCAAGAAAATTATGAAAATACTCACTTACATAAAATTACCTACACTCTATACTTTGGTTCGGGCATTTGAGCTTTCGTATAGACAGTTTTTTGCTTATGTATGTATGCTTACTATGTATATTACTTACGCGTGTATTCTGTAATGTATCTCTCTGGGCCGTAGTATGTCATCAAGGTAGTGTTCTTTGAGATTATACAAAATGTTTCAAATGACACCACAGTGTCAATTTGTCTAAAAAGTTAATTATTGATCCACAACAGGAACAAACTTTTAATGAAATAGCAGAGATTATGATACTTACTTAGATCACTGTAATAAGAGAAAATACAAGAAATCGTTGCTGTTTATTTAAATGAAGACTTCGGTACGTAATTATATCCAGAGTAACCTTCCTATTTTTCCACAACTCTTGGGCACTTTAATACTTTAATACAACAAGGGCATAGTGAAATAGAATTAAACATCCAACACATACTTTTTTTTAATATACACAGTCAATTTTAAAAACTACACAAAACAGTTTTGACAAATGTAAAATATATTAGGGGCGACGAATGTTTTCAAAAGAATGAATCCAGAACAGTAGCGACCGAAGCTTGCTCCGTGGCTTAGGATTTCCGTGTCACGTGAAAACGGTTGAAAAATTATTTGTCACTCATGATTTACGACATCCCTCTGAAGTAAGTAGTTTCTCACACTCTTCAACAAGTCCAAATACTACGAATTTTCCCATGAAGATGACATGGGCGTGATGCCAAAAATTAGAGTGCTCGGCACAGTCAAACTCGGAGACTTTCAGCATCCATTCCACATCTAGCACCACACTTCAAATGGAATTTGACAAATACGTCTAGTCTTTATCTCTCCCTTGGCGTTAAAGTCCTAGAATCAAAAGGATAATATAATATTGATGTTTATTACCGACCAATAATCCTTTGGGCCGGTAACAATGACACGAGAAGAAAAATCATTAAAACAAAAAACAAAAGAAAATATAATTTGAAAAAAGGAGCTATCCTTTAAGCAGTATTGCCAAATTTAAAACTTTCATAAATACAATATTAATTTATTTTCACTAACATAATAATCAAATATATCAATTATTGGAAACACAATTATTGACGCATTTCAGCCGTTTTGTTAAAGCGTTTACTGATCTAAATTGGTTGCATTAAAGATACATTGTTTTTTTAACATAATTTTGGATTTAAAGTAACATTACAATTTTCTAATCGATGCGTGAAGAATTCAATTACTGGAATCTGAATCTTAATCTATGAATTTACATGTACAAGTACATACTGATACTTCTACATTTGATATTGTAAGGTAAGGCCGAGCGTCTCGTAACGTCTACATTTTTGAAGCTCTAATTGACAACCGGTAAAGTTTACGTCTCGTTATTGTCTATGCTCTAAACATGTCAGTTGTAGAGTTGGATAAAACATCTACAATAGATTGTTACTAATGATTAAGTAAATACGGGACATTTACTCAAGTTTCCTGACCAACGTTATATTTTATGTAATCTGTCTCGTATATTCGGGACGTTCGGCCACCCTAATTACTACATAATGTATACTATTAAGTATTCGGAATATATGAAGATCATGGTTTGAATTATTGTCTTATAATCAATCATTCTTAAATAGTCTGCTACGTCCTGATTCCTGACCATGACTTCCTACCAAGACATAATCATGTAACGCCCTGTATTTGAGTAGGAAAATTAAATATTTTCTTCCATCTGTCTTTATTTGGAAATTAGTTCAACTACTTTGTTATCGACATGATAGTATTAGATATTTGTTTGTACCTTTGACAACGACACCATTTCTGACTTCTTGTTGAGACTTCACATCTCCAGTGTGACCATCTTTTACTCCATAATTATACGAGTATTTTGGATGAGCCTTTAATATAAGAAAACACGAATTAATATTAGTATTAACTCAGTGGAAAACTTATCCATGGATATACGAAATAATATCAAAACTCTTGTTTAGTATTAGAACAATTATGCTGGTATCGATAATTATTGAGGAACTTTTTCAATGGAAAATAACTGAATAAGATTTCCTAAAGTCCCAATATAATGTTGGTAACTAATCCCAATATTACTCATTTACCACTGCCAATATAATTAAAAAAATGTTTTGAGCATGCAGAAGTGTTTAATTAACACAACACCTTCAGAAAACGTTCATTTAATCATTTTATTGCCTGAACTATCACACTATATTACAATATTAGGCATGCTTCTTTTGATATTTAGGTAACTATTTTTCAGTAACAGATACACGATTTTAATTTATTTTGTTCATGTATCATCTGATTCAAATCTATTTTTAAAATAATAATGTAAAAGTATACTAAAATAATGAATTGTTGTAGAAAAGGCGTTATCATATGACTGCTATAATTTATAGCACGATACAAAGCTATGAAAGACATTTTATGAAAACCGGAACAGATTCAAGTTTCTAGGTACACAGAAAGGTGGCTGGGTATAACGAATTGAATGCCATACCTATAATGCATAATATATTTTATTCAGCAGGGATATGCTACTTTTCATTTCTTCACTGTGGTTTTGTCTCAAAGCTCTGGCTGATTGATTAATTACTATATCATACGAATATAGTTAATATTATGTTGATCACATCCCCTGAAACTGTACCCATATTAAGTCGGTTGGAAGGGAGGAGCTTTTAAAGTCGGTCCGGCTCTCACTTGAACTTGTATGCAATTGCAACTTGTTTTTTTTAAAGGAAAATCATCTAATGGCAAGTGAGAATTTCTTTTTATCACCAAGACTTGATAACATATTAAATTTCGATCACCATGCAAAGACCCAGGTCCACGAGGACGGGATAGCCTTTGTGAGATGGGGTCTGAAGATAAGGGCGCTCAGAATAGCCTATGACGCCATTTTCATAGGGATCGCTACCAGCGTATGGTGCATGCGCATCCACAAAAGTGTGAAATTAGAAATGCTCTTTTAACTGGCAGCGCAGTGAGCTGTTGTCATTCACTAATGCCTACCGTTCAACAACCACGGACGTCCTCTTTGTACTTCCTGTTGACCTGCACATACAGGTATGCGGTGGGAAGGCCGTTGTTGGTGAATTTCACCCTGCCCCACTTCTAAGCCCTGATGCTGATAAAGTAACACTAAGGAAGCAGATAATACATCAGTTATAACGTCAAATATATGGTTAGTATCAAATAAGGATTGTGTACCTCGCACTGCTGCGATCAATAATATTTTTGGCGATGAAATTAACGTTCAAAGCACGTACACATCCGGAAAATATTTCCGTTCGATTTATTTTTGACGTTTGATTGTTTTGCATTTCATTTGAATTAGGAATTTTCCCGAGTCACTGCTTGGCTTACTTTCTTTTTTATTACTTTTATGGCTACAAAATGAAAGTATATTGATATTGGTTAAGTAAAGTATTGTAAGTAATAAAATATGGTATTGACTTGGATCACCGGGGTGGGTGCAAAATCATGATTGCTATACAAGGTAACGTATGTTACGTTCAATTTTATAAAATAATAGCGAACATTGAGTATATGCTCCTAGTAAAATTATCATATCATTTATTTGTATGTTATAATATAGGTATATTGGTATATAATATATCTTGAAGGTTGTCTTGTATCAAATTAAATAATTATGTATGGAAATAGGTTTTCATCGAAATCAATTGGAATTTTCTAAATAAGATGCGTTAGTTAATATTATAATAAAATAATTGTAATGTATCGCCAGATTCGAGTAATTCAATTCTTCACGCATCGATTAGAAATGTGTAATGTTACTTTAAATCCAAAATTATGTTTAAAAAAAAATGTATCTTTAATGCAACCAATTTAGATCAGTAAACGCTTTAAAAAAACGGCTGAAATGCGTCAATAATTGTGTTTCCAATAATTGATATATTATTGATTATTATGTTAGTGAAAATAAATTAATATTGTATTTATGAAAGTTTTAAATTTGGCAATACTGCTTAAAGGATAGCTTCTTTTTTCAAATTATATTTTCTTTTGTTTTTTGTTTTAATGATTTTTCTTCTCGTGTCATTGTTGCCCGTCACAAAGGATTATTGGTCGGTAATAAACATCAATATTATATTATCCTTTTGATTCTAGGACTTTAACGTCAATGGAGAGATAAAGACTAGACGTATTTGTCAAATTCCATTTGAAGTGTGGTGCTAGATGTGGAATGGATGCTGAAAGTCTCCGAGTTTGACTGTGCCGAGCACTCTAATTTTTGGTTTTTATGTCATCTTCATGGGAAAATTCGTAGTATTTGGACTTGTTGAAGAGTGTGAGAAACAACTTCCTTCAGAGGGATGGCGTAAATCATGAGTGCCAAATAATTTTTCAACCGTTTTCACGTGACACGGAAATCCCAAGCCATGGAGCAAGCTACGGTCGCTACTGTTCTGGATTCATTTTTTTGAAAACATTCTTCGCCCCTGATATATTTTACATTTGTCAAAACGGTTTTGTGTAGTTTTTAAAATTGACTGTGTATATTAGAAAAAAGTATGTGTTGGATGTTTAATTCCATTTCACTATGCTCTTGTTGTATTTAAAAAAGTATTAGCGAGTATTAAAGTGCCCAAGAGTTGTGGAAAAATAAGAATGTTACTCTGGATATAATTACGTACCGAAGTCTTCATTTAAATAAACAGCAACGATTTCTTGTATTTTCTCTTATTACAGTGATCTAAGTAAGTATCACAATCTCTGCCATTTCATTAAAAGATTGTTCCTGTTGTGGATCAATAATTAACTTTTTAGACAAATTGACACTGTGGTGTCATTTGATGTAGGTCGGTAATTTTCAACCTTTTTGGATGGCAGAAGCTTTGAAACATTTTGTACAATCTCAAAGAACATTACCTTGATGAGACACTACGGCCCAAAGAGATACATTACAGAATACACGCGTAAGTAATATACATAGTAAGCATACATACATAAGCAAAGAACTGCCTATACGAAAGCTGAAATGCCCGAACCAAACTATAGAGTGTAGGTAATTTTATGTAAGTGAGTATTTTCATAATTTTCTTCATTTTATTATTTCTTACGGTTACAAGTAAATAAATCCTTTATTATTTAGATGGGGATAAATAATAGAAAGAACACATGTTTACAGAGTATTGGTATATCCCTATCTTCTGGTATTGCAGCCCCCAAGCTATCCTCCTCTGATGGTAAAAGGCAATGTCCAGATTAAAGAGGTTTAAAAAATGGTCTATTGATAAATCGGCAAATCATAAAATTCGGTTAATAACGATGGCTTTACCCATTTTACATTGTAAATAAAACAGAAACACTTTTTTAAATAATATCATCGCGATGCATTTATTTATATGCTTTCATACATAATTATTATCTAGGTCCTAGATGAATTTACACATTAATTATTTACAAATATCATTCATTCGAGTATCATAGGCAATGGCAGTTTGCAGTTCTTGGTGGGTAGGTATAATAATGGTTTATTTTAGTAATGTCCGTAGTGTCTATGCGGCACGACGTGGATTGTTGGGCCACTCTTCTTGACGACGGCGTTGAAGCCATGCACATCATCAGCGGTGTAATCTACGACGCGAACTGAACCATCTGGCTCTACCAAGGAGTACTGGCCTGAAAAAAAAATATCCAATATAGTTTGTACATGGCTTATTGGTATTCGGCACAAGGATATGTGGAGCCGAATTTTAATAATATTAAAACGTATGATTGTCGTTTATTTGTAATCAGAAAACACGGGGACAAAAATCAGTTTGAATACATCTTTTTGTGTCTATTTAATGGCATTAACTGTTAAATATTAGTAGAAACTCATTGTTTTACATAATATTTATTACATGTGGTGTATTTAGATGACATGGATACAATGGTTTTGTCTATTGACTGATCATTCTAAAAAAGGCTGTTGATTTCATGTTAATTATGTCCTTGCAAGTTTATAATTTAATGATCAGTCTTGGGCTGGTATTAGTGTAATATTATTGTCTAACTGTGTAATCTCATGTGTTTTGGAGAGATGATCTATTGGATAATATAAGAACGTTTATTTCATTATATCTAGAAAATAAGAAGAGGTTTTTACCCTTGACAACATCACCATCTCTGACTTCTTGTTGTGACTTCACATCTCCTGTATGACTATCTTTTACTCCATAGTTATACGCGTATTTTGGATGGGCCTATAATAGAGAAAATACATATTTTATTTTATTGTAACAATCGCAGAAAGATTGCGTAATTTCTTTTAGAGAATATATATGTCTCTATGTACAGTGCAAATAGTTGAAAAGTTTATTAGCAGATCATAATATATGCTTAGGAATTCATTTATATAATTACTGCTTACATAGTGATCCCTTCCATACAACCCATGTCCATGACCATGTTCAACGCCTCCATATCCTAATCCATTAAAAGCCAAGCTGTTGTGACCCAGTCCATTGTAATTTAATCCGTTGTACCCAAGACCACTATAGCCTAAACCGCTGTGTCCCAGTCCATTGTAGCCCAAGCCGTTATAGCCCAGTCCATTGTAATCTAAGCTGTTGTACCCCAGTCCACTGTATCCAATGTTATTGTGAGCAAGTCTACCGTAGCCTAAGCTGCCGTAGCCTAAACTGCTGTAGCTTGAGCCGCCGTAGCCCAAATGATTGCTAATGAGTCCCAGCGAATGGTGGCCAACGTCTCCTCGTACAATATTACTGTGTGAGACTGCAACTCCGTGACCATTGCACATCACGGCTAGTGCCACGACGCAAAGAGGCAACTGAAAATATATACAAAAACAACGTATTATTATATTTAGCTACCATAGTAAAATCAAAATGTGAAAGAACCAATACTTTTTAGAGGCATAAAGAAAATTTAGTGTTGAACCACATTGTTTGGGATCTTCTATATATTTCTATTTGAAATTTATTAGATCGGCAAGATCGAACTCACTTATTACTTTTACATATTCGCAAGTATTTATTAGTTTAATTTAGAATATTTATTTAAATTCAATTTTCAATAATATGTTAGATTTATCTCTCTTTTCCTTTCTCACACATTTTTTTGACAACATACGAAATACATATTTATTTGATACAATCTCAGATGTATAGTAGGTACCTACATTGGAAAAAAATATGTTTTTGACTTTATGTAGGTATAATAATCAATTTAACCTTCTTAAATATTGTGTATATTTCAATTAATAATACAATAATAAATAGCAAAAATATGTTGATATTTGTAGATGAGTTAATTTAGATTTGTAACAATGGCCATGATTACATTTTAGATATTATACATTCTTATACAAATTCATCCGCATTCATCTGTCAAAAAACGAATGATACTTGTATGAGAAGACCTAGATGTCTATGAGTTGGGCCTATTTAGTATTTATTTTACAAACATAAAAAATAATGACGATTTACCTTAATGAACACCATCGTTATGGTAGTATTGTTGACTAAACTGAAGACCTGATTTGACTGATCACTTGGTACAACTGATGTTTGTTCTCCTCGAGGAGTGGTCTTATATACTCATTCGATTGCTTTTCAGTTTCCGTTATTACAAGAATTTACATCAGTTTCAATGCCAACAGAAATGTGCGTAAAAGTTAATGAATACCTACACATATTTTAGCGATTGCATTAATTAACATGATCTATATCGAAATGGCAAACACTAAATGCTTCACAGAGATACCTACACGATGATTATCTACATGAAAAGAATAATAATGTATATCTGTTCAATAGGGATTTGCTACTTTTCAGTTCTTCACTGTGGTTTTGCGTGCAAGTTCTGTTAGCTTTATTTCCCACTGTCTCATACATATTATGTAGTTATTATGTTAATAATACCCTCTGAGAGTGCACATAAATGTCGGTTGGAAGGTAAGAGCTTTTGTCGCGACGGCCCGGCTCTCACTTGAATCAGTTGGCCATTGCAACTTGGTTTCCACAAGGGAAACTCATGTTACAGCGAGCGAGAAAGTTTCTTCGTAATCAAACTAGCTTGATCATAATGGCACATACATCAAAATAAAGACCACGCACACTCTAGTGGGCATCAACCAAGTTTTTCTTGTGGGACACTATTTGCAGAATATTGAAAGTTACCTACCCTTCGTTACGCCACGTTAAGGAATATGAAACACTCGTTTTCAGAATTAAAATATATGGATTGAGGCCCACCTGATTGAGAACGCACCGCTTTCAGAAATCAATTCGGTTTCAGAAGAGGCAAGAAGCCATTGTCCTTAAATGTCCAGGTAGTAGTTCAAAGTAAGTACGCGGCCGTCTACACTCCATTGGAGATGGGGGATACTAGAGAATACTAAAAGCATCCAAGTTACTCACCTTCCAACAATATTGGACATTTTAAACATTATGCAGTAAGTGCAATATTCTTATCCAAATTAACAACACGAGTATTGAATGTTTACAGCAGGGAATAGAAAAATAAAGTGTTTTGCCTTCTACATGGGCTGTAAGGAGGTACATTAATTTGTAGAATGTAGAGAAATGGATTGAACTTAAACACGTTGTGTTAAAGAAAGTGTTATTACGTATTGTAACGTCTGTAATATAATATTCATAAATATTCCTTCACGTAACCGATAATATGCGCATTCAATATTGGAATATTGCATGTAGTGACCGGAACATTATTAAATCATAAACCAAAACTGACTACTAAGCCCTAGTCAATGCCAACTGGCTTTCGGATTTTTATGTTATTAATCTATCCTGTGGAGTGTGGACCGCAGACATCACCGGAGCTGCCGAATCTTCACTCGGCCGCTGCATACCAAAGCCTTTCGGCCAGTCGCAGTGGTGGACACATCATGTGTCGGACCTGCACGCAGGACGTAGACAATACCTAATGAGATTTTTTGTTATTTCGCAAGAAAGACTTTTTATGCGATTTCAATTTCTATTTAATTGCCACCTTTCGGTATGGTATTGATATAAAAAAAATACCGTCTTTATTATAGCTTATATTTTTTATTGCCTGTGGCACTGATTATAAGTCTCCCTGTGATATTATAACGCCAGACTTGATTAGTGAAAAATGCTAGATTCGTAAAGAAAATGCCAAGTTTGCAACTCTGAAGACTGAGATACCTACGCACTTCGCTATCTGAATGATATTTTCCGGAACAATGTTCAACTCTATTCATAATGTCAGGGCGTCAAAGTTGTTTTCGGATAAAACTAAACCCCCCCCCCCCGTTTAAAGATTAAATTCTGTTTATGCTGTTTTGTGGCAGCGAGTCAAAGCGAATTATAAATATTAAACTCATCGCCGTTTTTGACTCTTTCAGAATTTATCAATGGTTCTGTGTTCCTTCAGGATGTCCAGTGCATGATTTTATAATTCATTTTTGTAAGCTCAATTTTCTAAAGCCACATTTTCTTTGAAATAGTGGTAAACCATTTTTTTTCAAGATATCAAGTTTCACAACTATAAGTTAACACTAGCACTGACTGATCTGAGAATGTACATTTAAGGCATGAGGTATTGTAATAGACAACAGATAACATGAACTCAAAATAAATCAAGGACGATATCAAAGGATATAAGCAGTCACCGCATCGTCAAAAGATGTGAGGTTTGTATCCCATTTGGTTTAATTTAATTGTAAGGCTTTCCCTGAAAGGTATGTTTTCTGAAGTATTTCAAAATAATGTATTTTTATTACCATTATAGTTTTGTCAAAAGATCCACAATAAGATAATCAAGATAACTTTGCACAACAATTTATTAAATTAACTCATTTTGAATCACAAATTCAATTGTAACAATATTTTCGCGGATGTGGCTGAAAGTGAAGACTATTTTCAAATTCCGAAACATATCTCTACTTTGTCAAAGCCAAAACTCATCTCGAGTTATCCATCCCATGATAATGGAAAATAATATTCACATTGTATAATCCATCAGAAAGAATACATCAATTTCATATGTTAAAGAAAAGACATCTTTAAACATCATCGCGACGTATTTATTTATATGCTTTCATACACAATTTACACAAAAAGCTATTATTAATAGCTTGCTATATACAATAATCATTTACAGAGTTCAATGTTGGATAATCATAGTCAAAGCACGTTTGCGTTTTTCGGTGGGTAGGTATATTAATCATTTATTTTAATAATGTCCATAGTGTCCAGTGTGTGGTACTGCATGGATTGTTGGTCCGGTCTTCTTGACGACGGCGTTGAAGCCATTGACATCATCAGCGGTATAGTCCACGACGCGAACTGAACCGTCCGGCTCCACCAAGGAGTACTGGCCTGAAAAGAAAACAATCAATATTATAATAACGTATTGGTATTTGACAACAGGACGGTGAACTATTCAAATAATATTGATGAAGTTATAAAATTCAAAACTATAATCTCTTTTGATAAGTAAGTGTGTTTTCCATTCATTATTTCATTGCACATTTGACGCACACATTCATTCATTTTATTTATTATTTATTTATTTATTTAGGAATACAAAACATTGTGGACATAACAAATTTTGATGACATACATAATATAAATCGATTACGTTATCTATGGAATCTGTCTTGTATATACGGAACATTTAGCTGCCGTAAATACATTACATATATATATATATTTATTATATATATATTATTTACTATTATGTATTCAAAAAGTAAGAAGGTCATGGTTTGAGCTATTGGCTAATAATCAACAATACTTAAATAGTCTGCTACATCTTGACTATGATTTCCTACCAGGACAGAACATAAAGGCCATTCTTGGAGTAGGATAAATATTTTCTTCCATCTCTCTTTTATTTGGGAATTAGATCAACTAGTTTTTTATCGACATGTTAATGTAATATATTTGTTTGTACCTTTGACAACGCCACCATCTCTGACTTCTTGTTGAGATTTCACATCTCCAGTGTGACCGTCTTTTACTCCATAATTATACGAGTATTTTGGATGAGCCTTTAGTATAAGAAAACACGAATTAATGTTAGTATTAACTCAGTGGAAAACCTGTCCATGGATGTACAAAACAATATCAAAATTCTTGTTAAGTATAAATAAATTTATGCTGGAATCTATAAAGCGGATATCTAGAAACGTGTATCATGTAAAATAACTGAATAAGATATCCTGAAGTCCCAATATAATATTGGTAACTAATCCCAATATTACTCTTTTACACTGCCAAGGTAATTAAAATAATGTTTTGATTATGCAAAAGTATTATTTTTACAATTAAATAATACAACGTATGAAGTCATTCCAATTACCAGAATATCTTCAAAAAACGCTCATTCAATCATTTTATTGCCTGAACTATCACACTATATTTTAATATTAGGCACGTTTCTTTTGATTTATAGGCAACTATTTTTCACAGCGTAATTCGAATGACAGAAACACGATTTAAATTTATGTTATTCATCTGTCATCTGATTCAAATCCAAAAAAATTTAAAAGGATATCTAAAATAATTAATTATTGTAGAAAATGAGTTAATTTATAGCACGATACAAAGCAGTGGAAGACATTTTATGAAAACCAGAACAGATTAACAATTTAACAAAAACATTTACATCTAGAATACTCACATAGTGATCTCCTCCGTGTATTCCGTTTCCATAGCCATGCCCAACGCCTCCATATCCCAATCCATTAAGAGCCAAGCTGTTGTGACCGAGTCCATTGTAGCCTAATCCGTTGTACCCAAGTCCACTATAGCCTAAACTACTGTGTCCCAGTCCATTGTAGCCCAAGCCGTTATAGCCAAGCCCATTGTAACCTAAGTTATTGTAGCCTAGTCCATTGTAACCTAAGCTATTGCCGCCCAGTGCACTGTATCCGATGTTATTGTGAGAGAGTCTCCCGTAGCCTAAGCTGCCGTAGCTTGAACCGCCGTAGCCTAAATGATTGCCAGCGAGTCCCAGCGAATGGTGGCCAACGTCTCCTTGTACAATATTACTGTGCGAGACTGCGACTCCGTGACCATTGCACATCGCAGCTAGTGCCACGATGCAGAAAGACAATTATCAACATAAAATGTGAAAGCAATGAGTTAATTTTGTGTGAGAAAGAATTAATATTTTTTTTGGAGGGCATGATGAAAATTAAGTAATAAACCACTTTGTATGTGATCTTTTTATTTCTATACAAAATTGACTAGTTCGGTAGCATCGATTTTATTCACATAATCCTTTTCCGTATTCGTGCATGTATTATGTTTAATTTAGAATATTTAACTCAATGTTAGATTTATATTTTTTTTCGTTACGAACATAGATTTTTTGACAACATACAAAATAAATGATTCGAAAAAACCTCAGAAAAATAGTACATTATATCAAAAAATATATGTTTGAGTTTATTTAGGTATACTAAACAATGTTGTATTCTGAAATATTGTGTATTATTGATTGAATAATAAAATAATTTAATTTAAAATTTTATATGTTGATATTATTTGCAAATAGATAGGTACGTTATCAAAATAGATAAAACTGCTATAGAGACATGAATGTCTACTTACAATTGTCAATGACTGTTATTACATATTCGTTTTTTTAACACATTTATCTGCGTCTACTTATTAAACAAAGTACTGGTATTTTTATAAGAAGTCCTAGATTTCTATGAATTGGGCCTATTTCGTATTTATTTTATATACTACACTCACTAATAAGTATTACAATAAACACTGACGATTTACCTTAATGAACACCATTGTCACGTTTGTATTTGACTAAGCTGAAGACTCAGTTGAACTAATAACTTGGTAAAACTGATGCGTGTACTCCTTGAGGAGTAGGCTTATATACTCACGCGATAGGTTTCTGCTTCCGTTATTACAAGAGTTTCTGTCAGTTTCAATGTTAATAAGTAATAATATTATGCATGCAATTTGATGGATAAAAATAATTTTAACTAGTGCATTTATTAACGATTAATACCGATTTGATGGCTATTCTATTGGTAGTGAAGATGAAATGAAAAATCTGAAAAATGGTAGTATTATATATTTGGACACTAGGGATTCACTTCACGATACTGTATGGAAAAGGCTGGAGCAACATTCATTTGAATTTAATTGATTCACAGATGTATTGTATCATAAACAGATTTCGCCTGTTTAACGCTTGTATTCTTGACGGTGCTGGTTTACAGTTGCGAGTCATAGCATCTTACCATATGCGCGGTGAGAATGAATACGTATTATAACACGGATACGTATTAAAAGCTCCATTTGTTTCTCGAATTTCCAAAGTTTATACACAACGGCCAAAGAACCACTTTTGTATCACCGGTTCCTCTTTCTGATTTTCGATTAAGTACCTTTTTTCTAGATATTTTGCATCTGGTACATCATACGAGATTCTCCGTTACAGCTGCAGATAAGACGGAACGGTGTCAGGCATAATTGAAGATGTGTCAGATGCGGTATGGAAATGCATTCAACCTCTCTATATGCCATCCACAGATCAAGAGGAATGGAAACAGATTGCAGTTGACTTTGAGCAAAGATGGCATTTTTCGAATTGTTGTGGTGCTCTTGATGGACAACTTGCAAAACTTTTTAAATCGTGCTTATGGCAACCGTGAATACGAACTATAGATTAATAACAATCGATAAGGTCAATGGGTAGATTCAGTGATGGATTTATTTTATTTCCCCTTCGGAAAATAAATCGGAATAACACACCTAATCTTAAGCCATTAAACGGCCAAGAAGAAACTATACCTACCAACCATATGTTATGTTGTAGCGTTAAACCAGAAATTGTCTTTGATGATCAAATTATTACTGCTGGGAAGTCCAAAACATAATACAAAGATAATATTCAAATTCACATAGACTATGCCATACTATGCAAGAAAAAAGCTAGATAATTGTATATAAGATAAAAAACAAATTTATCATATATCTACATATTTATATTAATAAGTGAAGCAGTTCCATTGAAGGAAAATGTAGTGCGTCCATTTCCGAATGAACAGCACTTTAGACATTCGTACGCGACAAACAGTTGCGGCACTTGCTCTCACAGTACGAAACAGATTTACAAATTATTTTTATGCACAAAATGCTCTTTCCTGACAAGCAGAGGCTGTAGAAAGTGGTCGTTTTTAGCTCATTGTTTGTTTTTGTTTTAGTTACTCACCATCCTAGTAATTTAATTCATTTGCAATTTTCGCCCATATTGAGTCTTTAATAGTATTTTATGGTATAATATATGTGCTTAGTATCACATAAACACAGTCCACTTCGTACTGATTCAGTCAATAATTCACTCATGTTGAAATTAATTTGGTTAAAAGCACGAACACATCCGGAAAATATTTCGGTCCAGTTTATTTTTGACGTTTGGTTGTTTCGCATTTCATTTGAATTAGGAATTTCCCCGATTCACTGCTTGGTGTACTTTCTTTTTATTAGTTTAATGGCTATAAAATGGAGGTATATTGATTAATTAATTTAATATGTACACTTTGGATGTAGGTACTGTAAGGACGAATTTAAAATGGTGTATACACAATAAGCGAGGGACTTGGATCACCGGGGTGGGTGCAAAATCATGGTGGTTATACAAGGTAACGTATAATACGTTTTCTTTTATAAAATAATCGTGGATATTGAGTATGTGCTTCTAGCAAAATTATCAAATCATTTATTCGTTAAGCTAAGTGGAATTTGAACCCATAACCTGTTTCAGAAGCGAACATTTTTCCACTCGACCATGTAAATGCATTTGAAGTCTCATTGTGTAATATTTTGGCAACTAACCTTGAGACGGTCCAGCGGTATCAATATTTTTTCACACACCCTAGCAATTTATTGGTATGTTATATTTTTATCTTGAAGGTTGTCTTGTATCAAGCTTAATAATTATGTATGTACTTGAGTAGGTTTTCATAGAAATCATTTGAAATTTTCTAAATAAGATTCATTTGTTAAGATATATATAATAATTGTAATATATCGCCAGATTTCAGTAATTGAATTCTTCACGCATCGATTAGAAAATTGTAATTTTACTTAAATTCAAAATATGGTAAAAAAAACAGTGTAAGTATCTTTAATGCAACCAATTTAGATCAGTGAACGCTTTAACAAAATGGCTGAAATCCGTCGATTGTGTTTCCGATAATTGATTATAATATTATTATGTTAGTGACAATACATTGATATTGTATTTATAACAGTTTTCAATTTGGCAATACTGCTAAAAGGATAGTTTCTTCTTTCAAATCATATTTTCTTTTGTTTTTTAAAATGATTTTTCTTCTCGTGTCATTGTTGCACGTTACAAAGGATTTATTGGTCAGTAATAAACATCGATATTATGTTATCCTTTTGATCCTAAGTAGGACTTTAACGTCAAGGGAGAGACTAGATGTATTTGTCAATGTGAATGGAATGGATACTGAAAGTCTCCAAGTTGGATGCAATTATGAGTTTGACTGTGCCGATCACTATAATTTTTGGCTTCACCCTTGAGGAAGATGTCATGGGAAAATTCGTAGTATTTGGACAGGTTGAAGTGTGTGAGGCAGTTCCTTCAAATGGATGGCGAAAATTATGAGTGCCAAATGATTTTTCCATCGATTTACGTGACGCGGAATGCCAAGCCATGTAGAAAACTACAGTCGCCACTATCCTGGATCCATTCTTTTGAAAACATTTTTCACCCCTGATATATTTTACATATTTGTCAAAACTGTTTCGTGTAGTCTTAAAAATTGTGTATATTTAAAAAAAATGGTATGGTTTGGATGTTTAATTCTGTTTCACAATGCGTTTGTTGTATTTAAAAAAAATATCAAAGTATTAGCGAGTATTAAAGTGTCCAAGAGTTGTGAAAATATAAGAATGTTACCCTGGATATAATTACGGACCGACGTCTTCATTTAAATAAACAGCAACGTTTCCTTGTATGTTCTCTTATTACAGTGATCTATGTAAGTATCATAATCTCTGCCATTTCATTAAAAGATTGTTTCTGATGCGAATCAAAATATATTTTGAGGCAAATTGACACTGTGGAGTCATTTGATGTAGGTCGGTAATTTTCAACATTTTTGGATCGCAGAAGCTTTGAAACATTTTGTACAATCTCAAAGAACCACTACCTTGATGACACACTACGGTCCAGAGAGATACATTACAGAATAGATGCTTAAGTGATGACATACATAAACAAAGAACTGCCTATACAAAAGCTCAAATGCCCGCCCCTAACTGTAGAGAGTAGGTATTGTCAAATTTTATGAAAGTAAGTATTTTCATAATTTTCTTCATTTTATTATTTCTGCAAGGCTTATCATAAACGGTTACAATAAAATAAAGCCCACTATGGCCGAGTGGCTTAAATGCCGGCCTATAAAGTCGAGGGTCCCAGGTTCGAATCCTGGGTCTGGCAAGTACACATATTGTTTTTCAATTTGTGTATGAGTCAGAGTAATAAGTTGAGCAAGTGGCCGACATCCATTTCTCGTAAAAATAAAAATCTGTCAATACAAACCTCCACTCTGTGGAGGCCCATATGATCCTATTAAGATCGGACATGGTCGAAAAAAAATCCTTTAATATTAAGATGGGGAGAAAGAATAGAAAGGGAATTTGTAAACATTACACAATGTGTCTCCAGAGTATTGGTATATCCCTATCTTTTGGCATTGCAGCCCCCAAGCTATCCTCCTCTGATGGTAAAAGGCAATGTCCAGATTAAAGAGGTTTATGATCGAATAATAAATCGGCAAATCATAAAATTCGGTTAATAACGATGGCTTTACCCATTTTACATTGTAAACAAAACAGAAACACTTTTTTAAATAATATCATCGCGATGTATTTATTTATATGCTTTCATACATAATTATTATCTAGGTCCTAGATGAATTTACACATTAATTATTTACAAATATCATTCATTCGAGTATCATAGGCAATGGCAGTTTGCAGTTCTTGGTGGGTAGGTATAATAATGGTTTATTTTAGTAATGTCCGTAGTGTCTATGCGGCACGACGTGGATTGTTGGGCCACTCTTCTTGACGACGGCGTTGAAGCCATTGACATCATCAGCGGTGTAATCTACGACGCGAACTGAACCATCTGGCTCTACCAAAGAGTACTGGCCTGGAAAAAAAAATATCCAATATAGTTTATACATGGCTTATTGGTATTCAGCACAAGGATATGTGGAACCGAATTTTAAAAATATTTAAACGTATGATTGTCGTTTATTTGTAATCAGAAAACACGGGGACAGAAATAAGTTTGATTACATCTTTTTGTGTCTATTTAATGGCATTAACTGTTATTTATTAGTAGAAACACATTGTTTTACATAATATTTATTACATGTAGTGTATTTAGATGACATGGGTACAATGGTTTTGTCTATTGACTGATCATTCTAAAAAAGGCTGTTAATTTCATGTTAATTATGTCCTTGCAAGTTTATAATTTAATGATCAGTTTTGGGCTGGTATTAGTGTAATAATATTGTCTAACTGTGTAATCTCATGTGTTTTGGAGAGATGATCTATTGGATAATATAAGAACGTTTATTTCATTATATCTAGAAAATAAGAAGAGCTTTTTACC
Organism: Rhyacophila brunnea; assembly: GCF_057557595.1. Classification (NCBI taxonomy): domain Eukaryota; kingdom Metazoa; phylum Arthropoda; class Insecta; order Trichoptera; family Rhyacophilidae; genus Rhyacophila; species Rhyacophila brunnea. The sequence continues at coordinate 5,769,802 of NW_028232904.1, read as the reverse complement.
CTTGACAACATCACCATCTCTGACTTCTTGTTGTGACTTCACATCTCCTGTATGACTATCTTTAACTGCATAGTTATACGCGTATTTTGGATGGGCCTATAATAGAGAAAATACATATTTTATTTTATTGTAACAATCGCAGAAAGATTGCGTAATTTCTTTTAGAGAATATATATGTCTCTATGTACAGTGCAAATAGTTGAAAAGTTTATTAGCAGATCATAATATATGCTTAGGAATTCATTTATATGTATACTACTTACATAGTGATCCCTTCCATATAACCCATGTCCATGACCATGTCCAACGCCTCCATATCCCAATCCATTAAGAGCCAAGCTGTTGTGACCCAGTCCATTGTAATTTAATCCGTTGTACCCAAGACCACTATAGCCTAAACCGCTGTGTCCCAGTCCATTGTAGCCTAAGCCGTTATACGCCAGTTCATTATAACCTAGACTGTTGTATCCCAGTCCACTGTATCCGATGTTATTGTGGGCGAGGCCGCTATAGCCCAAGCTTCCGTAACTGGAGCCTAAGCCGCCATAGCTTAGATGATTGCCAGCGAGTCCCAGCGAATGGTGGCCAACGTCTCCTCGTACAATATTACTGTGTGAGACAGCAACTCCGTGACCATTGCACATTGCGGCTAGTGCCACGACGCAAAGAGACAACTGGAAATATATTATTATTATATTTGTATTTTTACTTAAATAGTAAAATCAATTTTGTGTGTGAAAAAACTAATTCTTTTCATAGACATAAATAATATTGAGCGTTGAACCACGTTGTGTGGGATCTTCTATATTATAAATATAATAAAGCAGATCCTACACTATCTATACATTACAACAAATTAATGATATTTGTATGAGACGACCTAAGTCATAGATATTTTCTATAAATTGGGCCAATTTAGTAGGTATTTATTTTACAAACTACATCCACTTGGAAATATTATAGTAAGTAATGACGATTTACCTTGATGAACACCATCGTTATGGTAGTATTGTTGACTAAACTGAAGACCTGATTGGACTGATCACTTGGTACAACTGATGTCTTTACTCCTCGAGGAGTGGGCTTATATACTCATTCGATTGCTTTTCTGTTTCCGTTATTACAAGAATTTACATCAGTTTCAATGCCAACAGAAATGTGCGTAAAAGTTAATGAATACCTACACATATTTTAGCGATTGCATTAATTAACATGATCTATATCGAAATGGCAAACACTAAATGCTTCACAGAGATACCTACACGATGTTTACCTACATGAAAAGAATAATAATGTATATCTGTTCAATAGGGATTTGCTACTTTTCAGTTCTTCACTGTGGTTTTGCGTGCAAGTTCTGTTAGCTTTATTTCCCACTGTCTCATACATATTATGTAGTTATTATGTTAATAATACCCTCTGAGAGTGCACATAAATGTCGGTTGGAAGGTAAGAGCTTTTGTCGCGACGGCCCGGCTCTCACTTGAAGCAGTTGGCCATAGCAACTTGGTTTCCACAAGGGAAAATCATGTTACAGCGAGCGAGAAAGTTTCTTCATAATCAAACTAGCTTGATCATAATGGCACATACATCAAAATATAGACCATGCACACTCTAGTGGGCATCAACCAAGTTTTTCTTGTGGGACACTATTTGCAGAATATTGAAAGTTACCTACCCTTCGTTACGCCACGTTAAGGAATATGAAACACTCGTTTTCAGAATTAAAATATATGGATTGAGGCCCACCTGATTGAGAACGCACCGCTTTCAGAAATCAATTCGGTTTCAGAAGAGGCAAGAAGCCATTGTCCTTAAATCTCCAGGTAGTAGTTCAAAGTAAGTACGCGGCCGTCCACACTCCATTGGAGATGGGGGATACTAGAGAATACTAAAAGCATCCAAGTTAGTCACCTTCCCTGGCGTTCGAATGTATAATATGTTAAATTTCGATTATCTTCAATTAGAATAATTTATTTGTCTTAATTTTCTGTACTTCTTTCTCCCATGGGCACTTTTTATTAAATTAAGTCTCGGTAAACTCAGTCAACGCACACTTGAGTGTGTGGCGACCCGAGTCTTTGGCATCTGCTCCTGAGATAATCCCAGTTGTAAACAACTTCTGATGCTTAACATCCATACGTAGGGCTTCCTGGTACGCTCGATTAAGATCCAGTATGGAGCGGGGTGGTCGGTTTGGAGGAAAGTATTAGATAGGTAAATGGAGCAAAATTCAACTTATTGCGGAATATCTGGTTGAATGGTAAAACAGAATGCCTTCTATTCAATGCTTGTATTCTTACAGTGATGGTTTAGAATTATGCATCATTGTACTTAACCTTATATGGGGAAGATAGGAAAATGCATCCCTTTGTTAATCCAAAACTATATTGGAAATTTTAAACACTATGCAGTAAGTGCAATATTCTTACACAAATTAACAACATGGGTATTGAATGTTTACAGCAGAGAATAGAAAAATAAAGTGTTTTGACTTCTACATGGGGTGTAAGGAGATAAATTTGTGTAGTGTAGAGAAATGGATTGTTAAAGAAAATGTTATTTTCTTATTAACGTCTGTAATATTATTTATAAATATTCCTTCGCGTAAACGATAATGTGCGCATTCAATATTGGAATATTGCATGTAGAGACCGGAACATTATTAAATCATAAACCAAAACTGACTTAGTCTATGCCGACCGGCTTTCGGATTTTTATGTTATTAATCTGTCCTGTGGTGTGTGGACTGCAGACATCACCGGAGCTGCCGAATCTTCACTCGTCCGCTGTAATCCAAAGCCTCCCGGCCAGTCGCAGTGGTGGACACAGCATGTGCCGGACCTGCACGCAGGACGTAGACAATACCTAATGAGATTTTTTGTTATTTCGCAAGAAAATTTTTTTATGCGATTTCAATTTCTATTTAATTCCCACCTTTCGGGATGGTATTGATATAAAAAAATACCGTCCTTACAGCTTATATTTTTTTATTGCCTGTGGCACTGATTATAAATTTCTCTGTGATATATAATGTGATATTATAACGCCAGACTTGATTAGTGGAAATTTGCTAGATTCGTAAAGAAAAATGCCAAGTTTTCAACTCCGAATAATGAGATACCTACGCATCTCGCTATCTAAATGATATTTTCCGGAACAATGTTCAACTCAATTCGTAATATCAGGGCGTCAAAGTTGTTTTCGGATAAAACTAAATCCCCCCCCCGTTTAAAGATTAAATTCTGACAATGCTGTTTTGTGGCAGCGAGTCAAAGCGAATTATAAATATTAAACTTATCGCCGTTTTTGAGTCTTTCAGAATTTACTAATGGTTCTGTGTTCCTTCAGGATGTTCAGTGCATGATTTAATAATTCATTTTTGTAAGCTCAATTTTCTAAAGCCACATTTTCTTTGAAATAGTTGTAAACCATTTTTTTTCAAGATATCAAGTTTCACAACTATAAGTTAACACTAGCACTGACTGATCTGAGAATGTACATTTGAGGCATGAGCTATTGTAATAGACAACAGATAACATGAACTCAAAATAAATCAAGGACGATATCAAAGGATATAAGCAGTCACCGCATCGTCAAAAGATGTGAGGTTTGTATCCCATTTGGTTTAATTTAATTGTAAGGTTTTCCCTGAAAGGTATGTTTTCTGAGGTATTTCAAAATAATGTATTTTTATTACATTATAGTTTTGTCAATAGATCCACAATAAGATAATCAAGATAACTTTGCACAACAATTTATTAAATTAACTCATTTTGAATCACAAATTCAATTGTAACAATATTTTCGCGGATGTGGCTGAAAGTGAAGACTATTTTCAAATTCCGAAACATATCTCTACTTTGTCAAAGCCAAAACTCATCTCGAATTATCCATCCCATGATAATGGAAAATAATATTCACATTGTATAATCCATCAGAAAGAATTCATCAATTTCATATGTCATTAAGAAAAGACATTTTTAAAATATCATCGCGACGTATTTATTTATATGCTTTCATACACAATTTACAGAAAAAGCTATTATTAATAGCTTGCTATATACAATAATCATTTACAGAGTTCAATGTTGGATAATCATAGTCAAAGCACGTTTGCGTTTTTCGGTGGGTAGGTATATTAATGATTTATTTTAATAATGTCCATAGTGTCCAGTGTGTGGTACTGCATGGATTGTTGGTCCGGTCTTCTTCACGACGGCGTTGAAGCCATTGACATCATCAGCGGTATAGTCCACGACGCGAACTGAACCGTCCGGCTCCACCAAGGAGTACTGGCCTGAAAAGAAAACAATCAATATTATAATAACGTATTGGTATTTGACAATAGGACGGTGATCATGCGAGACTGTTCAAATAATATTGGTGAAGTTATAAAATTCAAAACTATAATCTCTTTTGATAAGTAAGTGTGTTTTTCATTCATTATTTCATTCAACATTTGACGCACACATTCATTCATTTTGATGACATACATAATATAAATCGATTACGTTACCTATGGAATCTGTCTCGTATATACGGAACATTTAGCTGCCCTAATTACATTATATATATATTATGTACTATTATGTATTCAAAAAGTAAGAAGGTCATGGTTTGAGTTATTGGCTAATAATCAATCATAATTAAATAGTCTGCTACATCCTGACCATGACTTCCTACGAATACATAAAATAAAGGCCATTCTTGGAGTAGGATAAATATTTTCTTCCATCTGTCCTTTATTTGGAAATTAGATCAACTAGTTTATCAACGACGTGCAAATATAATATATTTGTTCGTACCTTTGACAACGCCACCATCTCTGACTTCTTGTTGAGATTTCACATCTCCAGTGTGACCGTCTTTTACTCCATAATTATACGAGTATTTTGGATGAGCCTTTAATATAAGAAAACACGAATTAATGTAAGTATGAACTCAGTGGAAACCCTGTCCATGGATGTACAAAATAATATCAAAATTCTTGTTAAGTATAAATAAATTTATGCTGGAATCTATAAAGCGGATATCTAGAAACGTGTCTCATGTAAAATAACTGAATAAGATTTCCTGAAGTCCCAATATAATATTGGTAACTAATTCCAATATTACTCTTTTACCACTGTCAAGGTAATTAAAATAATGTTTTGATTATGCAAAAGTATTATTTTTACAATTAAATTACACTTACGAAGTCATTCCAATTACCAGAATATCTTCAAAAAACGCTCATTCAATCATTTTATTGCCTGAATTATCACACTATATTTTAATATGAGGCACGTTTCTTTTGATTTATAGGCAACTATTTTTCACAGCGTAATTCGAATGACAGAAACATGATTTAAATTTATGTTATTCATCTGTCATCTGATTCAAATCTAAAAAAAATAAAAGGATATCTAAAATAATTAATTATTGTAGAAAATAAGTTAATTTATAGCACGATACAAAGCAGTGGAAGACATTTTATGAAAACCAGAACAGATTAACAATTTAACAAAAACATTTATATCTAGAATACTCACATAGTGATCTCCTCCATGTATTCCGTTTCCATAGCCATGCCCAACGCCTCCATATCCCAATCCATTAAGAGCCAAGCTGTTGTGACCGAGTCCATTGTAGCCTAATCCGTTGTACCCAAGTCCACTATAGCCTAAACTACTGTGTCCCAGTCCATTGTAGCCCAAGCCGTTATAGCCCAGCCCATTGTAACCTAAGCTGTTGTAGCCTAGTCCATTGTAACCTAAGCTATTGTCGCCCAGTCCACTGTATCCGATGTTATTGTGAGAGAGTCCCCCGTAGCCTAAGCTGCCGTAGCTTGAACCGCCGTAGCCTAAATGATTGCCAGCGAGTCCCAGCGAATGGTGGCCAATGTCTCCTCGTACAATATTACTGTGCGATACTGCGACTCCGTGACCATTGCACACCGCAGCTAGTGCCACGATGCAGAAAGATAACTGAAATCAACATAAAATGTGAAAGCAATGAGTTAATTTTGTGTGAGAAAGAATTAATATTTTTTTGGAGGTGATGATGAAGATTGAGTATTTAACCACTTTGTATGGAATCTTTTTATATTTCTATACAAAATTGACTAGTTCGGTAGCATCGATTTTATTCACATAATCCTTTTCCACAGGGCATTTTTTCCATTTAACGCGGTGGAACGGCGTTCCGGCACCTTTTTTCACGGTTTTATTTCAAAATCAATTAAACGAAAAAATATTTGCGCTTAAGTAATTACAATAATAATTCGTTAAAATGATAAAATAAGGTACAGGTGGAAGCCATTTTGAATGTTGGCGTGTTAGTGTTAGTGAAGTAACCGTATAGTTTAAATAGCAAACATGCGTATGTAACTAGCTTCATACGTATGCTGCGTATTATGATTTTGACAGTTTGACGTTTATCGCATGGCAGCATCTGCGTATATTGTTATTTACGTTTGTTTAGTCAGTTTGTGTTACGATTACGTGTTGTGCAACTATTTTATATATTATTTAGTGCAACCCTAAGTTTAAATATGAAAAAAATTTCCTGTTACTTCTCAACCACCGGCAGCGGCGCCGATTCCGCAAATAAAAAGCTCAAAACAGAAACGATGACAGAAGATATGGAAATATCGGTACATGTAGATGTTCCTGAATCATCTCTAGCTGATCTCGGGGATCAAGGTCGAACTCAAAACGATTGGCCAGACTGCTGGTCATTAGATCAAAAAAACGATTTTTGCTCAAAAAACGAATGGTTGAACGTACACAAAATGAAACTTGGCTGCACAATTTGCAGAAACGTTGGAACTCTTGGAACTGAAACGACAATGGGAATGAAAATATCCAAAGAATGGGCCAATAATGAAATCACGTATTCTGGGAAAGAGAGGAAGCTACAATTGGGGTCACTTCGAAAAAAAATTTTCGATCACAGAGGATCTATTGCACACAAAGCAGCGTTAAAAATCATTTCTGAAGCCAAAAAAAAGCAGATTGAAAATACTTTTTTAAAATCGTTATCTCGCGAAAAAGTAATAACATCAAACATTTTTCGAACTGCATATAAAGTAGCTAAGGAAAATCAATCATTCAATATGTTTGAAAGTGAAATTAATCTCCAAGAACTAAATGGGATCGAAATGGGTCATATTCTCCATTCCACTAACGCATGTGTTAACATTGTAAATCATATATGTGATGAAATGAGAAAAAATGTTTTCAAAGAAATTGTTCAATCGAAAAATATAATTTCTTTGATAATTGATGAGTCTACCACCATAAGCCAAAAAACCACCCTCATTGTGTATGTTCGATGCTGTGTCGAAAGTGTTGGAATGAATTCACCAATTAATTTGTTTTTGGATTTGATTGAACTTAAAGACGTAACGGCAAAAGGAATATTTGAATCATTACTCCAATCTCTTGATTTATATGGGATGACAGAAGAATATTTAAAAAATTATTTAGTTTCGGTTGCATGCGACGGCGCTGCTGTGATGTTAGGTTCTAAAAATGGAGTGAAAAAATTGCTGACAGAAAAATTTCCTTCAATTATAGTTTGGCATTGTACTAATCACAGATTAGAATTATCAGTAAGTGATGTTGTAAAAAAAATTTCAGGAATCAATAGATTCAAATCATTTATTGATAAACTTTATGTTTTATACCACGCGTCGCCGAAAAATAATAGAGAGTTGCATTTATGTGCAGAATCACTAGGCGTTGAGGTACTGAAAATCGGAAGAGTTTTAAGTACCCGATGGGTGGCATCTAGTTTTCGTTCAGTTTCGGCTGTGTGGAATAATTATGAATCCCTTGTGCGTCATTTTGAAGAAGCGATGAATGACCCTACAAGAGATAAAAATGACAAGTGTACTTACAGTGGCTTAAAGAACAAAATAACATCAACAGCATTTTTATTGGATCTAGCATTGATGTGCGACGCTCTCCAAGAATTGTCGGAACTTAGTTTGGACCTACAAAATCGCAATGTGAACCTTTACATTGCAAATCGAAAAATAAATGAACTCGTTCAAGTTTTTGAAGAAAGAAAACAGAATTTTGGACCCTATTATAAATGTGCTGCAGCTGCTATAAGCAATCTGCATTTTCGTGGAGTTTTACTTCACGAAAAAGTTTCTAAAAATGATCCTCCTATTGATCCGAAAATATTTTATTCCACGTTGAAAACGTCAATTGAAAAAAGGCTGCTAGATAATAAAGATGTTGAGTTTGCACTTTGGGCTCGCGTACTTGACCAATAATATTGGCCTGAAGACATTGATAATCGGTTGACATTTGGAGAGATGGAAATTAGAAACATTTCGATCAGGCTACAACTAGATGAACGAGAAATGATTCGTGGATTTCGCGAATACATTCTCGAAAAGACATATTCTGAAAAACTCTTGCGTTTGGTATATGCTCTGAATTCTATTCCCATTTCTTCAAGTGAATGTGAACGGGGGTTTTCGCAAATGAATCTTATTATTACCCCAACAAGAGCTTCGTTAAACACTAAAACAGTTTCGGCACTCTTGTTCATCAAACTCGTGGGACCACCCTTGACACTTTTCGATCCTTCAAAATATGTTGATAGGTGGTTACTTAAAGGAAGACATTCGGCCTTAGACTCTAACACTAAGAAAAGGAATCGAGATGATGTATCAGACGAGAATTGGAAAAAACTTTGGAAATCACTCTAAACTTTTATTCAAGTTCATAAATAAATACATTACATATGTATTTACAATTATATTTTAAAGTTAGTCTTATTTAGTCTTATTTGTACAATATATTTCAAATATAATGTATGTATTTTATTGTTTCTGTAGCTTTGTTTTGACTAAAATAAAAAATTATCGTAAAAATCAACCTTTTTTTGTTCGCTTCGTGGCATAGCTCCTTTAAATTTCATTTAAGTGACATTTGAATATAATTTTATTTAGTAAAAAGCTTGACATGAAGTGAGTTCCGGCACCTTTTTTTTTTAAAAAAAAGCCCTGCTTTTCCATATTCGCATGTATGTATTATGTTTAATTTAAAATATTTAACTCAATGTTAGATTTATATTTTTTTTCGTTATGAACACAGATTTTTTTCACAACATACAAAATAAATAATTTGGAAAAATCTCAGAGAAATAGTACATTGTATTTTAAAAAAATATGTTTTAGTTTATTTAGGTATTCTAAACAATGTTGCATTAAAATATTAAAAATATTGTATATTATTGAATGAATAATAAAATAATTTAATTTAAAATTCTATATGTTGATATTATTTGCAAATATATAGGTACGTTATCAAAATAGATAAAACTGCTATAGAGACATGAATGTCTACTTACAATTGTCAATGACTGTTATTACATATTCGTTTTTTAACTGAATTATATATATGTTTCTATTTATTAAACAAAGCACTGGTATTTTTATAAGAAGACCTAGATTTTTATGAATTGGGTCTATTTCGTATTTATTTTATATGCTACACTCACTAATAAGTATTATAATAAACACTGACGATTTACCTTAACGAACACCATTGTCACGCTTGTATTTATTGACTAAGCTGAAGACTTAGTTGAACCAATAACTTGGTAAAACTGATGCGTGTACTCCCTGAGGAGTGAGCTTATATACTCAAGCGATTGCTTTTCTGCTTCCGTTATTACAAGAATTTCTATCAGTTTCAATGTTAATAGCATTGTGCGTATAATGCGATGGGTAAAAATAATTTTAATTGGTGCATTTATTAACATGATTAATACCAACTTGAAGGACATATAGATATTAGTGGCGAAGACAATTAGTTAAAGTGAGATATACTCTGAAAAATGGTATCTAGTAGGTAATATTATATATCTGGACACTAGGAATTCGCTTCACGATACTGTGTGGAAAAGGCTGGAGCAACATGCAACTCAGTTAAATTGATTCACATAATATTTGGTTACAAACAGATATCGCCTGTTCAATGGTTGTATCCTTCAATGGTTTACAGTTGCGAGACATGGCACCTTACCAAATGCGCTGCGAGAATGAAGTTGGCTTTAGTTAGCTTTCGAAAGTTCCTTGTTTAAACCGAAACATCAAATCAAAATATTAGATACTTATTTTATATTTGTCGACGACAATAGTAGCGAGGAGATAAGAGAACAGACTATGCAGCTTCTTGTCATATCCAAGGTTTTATGCGTTATTGGACGAGTCATGGCGCCTAACCAAATACGCGGTGAGAATGAATAGCAATTGGCTTTCGATTTACTGCGGTAGAATTAAAAATAAGGGTAGGCATTGAAAACTCCATTTGTTGCTTGAATTTCCAAAGTTTATACACAATGGCCGAATAATTACTTTTGTATAACTTGTTCCTAGTTCTGATTGCGTCTCAAATTGGCATAACTATAATTTTGATTACCTTTTTTCCAGATATTTCGCATCTGGTATATCATACAAGATCCTCGCATAGTAGAAAATGTGTCAGATGTGATATGGAAATTATTGCAACCTATCTATATGACATCCCCAGATCAAGAGGCATTTGGCAGCAAATTGTTACAATTTGAAATGCCATTAAACGATGAAAAAGAATCTATGCCAACCTAGTTATTGATTAAGCATTTCCGTTGATGGAAAATGTAGTGCGTCCATTTCCGAATCAACAGGACTTTAGACTCTCGTACGCGACAAACAGTTGCGGCACTTGCTTTCACTGTACGAAACAGATTTACAAATCATTATTTTAATGCACAAGGAGCTCTTTCCTGGCAAGCAGAGGCTGTAGTAAGTGGTCGCGTTTAGCTCATTGTTTGTTTTTGTTCTAGTCACTCACCATCCTAGTAATTTAATTCATTTGCAATTTCCACCCATATTAACTCTTTAATTGTATTTTATGGTATAATATATGTGCTTAGTATCATATAAACACAATGCACCTCGTACTGATTCAATCAATAATTCACTCATGTTGAAATTAATTTAGTTAAAAGCACGTACACAACCGGAAAATATTTCCGTTCAATTTATTTCGTTTCGTATTACATTTGAATTAGGAATTTCCCCGAAACACTGCTTGGTGTACTTTCTTTTTATTACTTTTATGGCTACAAAATGGAGGTATATTGATGAAGTAATTTAATATTATGTACACTTTGGATGTAGGTACTGTAGGGACGAATTTAAAATTGTGTATACACAACACAATAAAGGAGGGACTTGGATCACTGAGGTGGGTGCAAAATCATGGTTGCTATACAAGTTAACATATAACACGTTTTCTTTTATGAAATAATCGTGGATATTAAGTATGTGCTTATAGCAAAATTATCAAATCATTTATTCGTTAAACTATACTGAATTTGAACCCATAACCTGTTTCACAAGTGGAAATTTTTCCAATCGATCATGTAACTGCATTTGATGTCTTACTGTGTAATATTTTGCCAACTAACTTTGAGACGGTCCAGCGGTAACAATATTTTCTCACACGCCCTAGCAATTTATTGGTATGTTATATTTTTATCTTGAAGGTTGTCTTGTATCAAGTTAAATAATTATGTATGTACTTGAGTAGGTTTTCATCGAAATCATTTGGAATTTTCTAACTAAGATTCGTTTGTTAAGCTATACATAATAATAATTGTAATATAACGCCCGATTCCAGTAATTGAATTCTTCATGCATCGATAAAAAATCGTTATTTTGCTTAAATTTGCTTTTGTTTTTTAAAATGATTTTTCTTCTCGTATCATTGTTGCACATTACAAAGGATTTATTGGTAAGTAACAAACATCGATATTATGTTATCCTTTTGATCCTAGGACTTCATCGTCAAAGGAAAGACAGAGACTAGACGTATTTGTCAAATTCTATTTGAAGTGTGGCGCTGGATGTGGAATTGATACTGAAAGTCTCCCAGTTGGATGCAGTTATGAGTTTGACTGTGCCGATCACTCTATTTTTTAGCTTCAACCTTGAGGAAGATAACATGGAAAAATTCGTAGTATTTGGACTTGTTTAAGAGTGTGAGAAACAACTTCCTTCAGAGGGATGGCGTAAATCATGAGTGTCAAATGATTTTTCAGCCGATTATACGTGACGCGTAATACCAAGTCATGGAGAAAGCTACGGTGGCTACTGTTCTGGATACATTCTTTTGAAAACATTCTTCGCCCCTGATATATTTTACATTTTTTGTCAAAACTATTTCGTGTCAACTTTATAATTGTGTATATTTTAAAAAAATGTATGTTTTGGATGTTTACTTCTGCTATACTGTGCTTTTGTTTTATTTAAAAAAAAAGTATTAGCGAATATTAAAGTGCCCAAGAGTTGTGGAAAAATAAGAATATTACTCTGGATATATTTACATATCGACGTCTTCATTTAAATAAACAGCAACCTTTCATTGTATTTTCTCTGATCTAAGTTCATAATCTCTGCCATTTTTTTGAAAATATGTTCCTATTGTGGATCAAAATAAATTTTGAGGCAAATTGACACTGCAGTGTCATTTGATGTAGGTCAGTAATTTAAAACCTTTTTGGATGGCAAAAGCCTTGAAACATTTTGTATAATCTCAAAGAACCACTACCTTGATGACACACTACGGTCCAGAGATATACATTACAGAATAAACGCGTAAGTAATGACATACATAAGCAAAGAACTGCCTATACGAAAGCTCAAATGCCCGCCCCTAACTGTAGAGTGTAGGTATTGTCAAATTTTATGAAAGTAAGTATTTTCATAATTTTCTTCATTTTATTATTTCTGCAAGGCTTATCATAAACGGTTACAATAAAATAAAGCCCACGATGGCCGAGTGGCTTAAATGCCGGCCTATAGAGTCGAGGGTCCCAGGTTCGAATCCTGGGTCTGGCAAGTACACATATTGTTTTTCAATTTGTGTATGAGTCAGAGTAATAAGTTGAGCAAGTGGCCGACATCCATTTCTCGTAAAAACAAAAATCTGTTAATACAAACCTCCACTCTGTGGAGGCCCATATGATCCTATTAAGATCGGACATGGTCGAAAAAAAATCCTTTAATATTAAGATGGGGAGAAAGAATAGAAAGGAGATTTGTAAACATTACACAATGTGTCTCCAGAGTATTGGTATATCCCTATCTTTTGGTATTGCAGCCCCCAAGCTATCCTCCTCTGATGGTAAAAGGCAATGTCCAGATTAAAGAGGTTTAAAAAATGGTCGATTGATAAATCGGAAAATCATAAAATTCGGTTAATAACGATGGCTTTACCCATTTTACATTGTAAACAAAACAGAAACACTTTTTTAAATAATATTATTGCGATGTATTTATTTATATGCTTTCATACATAATTATTATCTAGGTCCTAGATGAATTTACACATTAATTATTTACAAATATCATTCATTCGAGTATCATAGGCAATGGCAGTTTGCAGTTCTTGGTGGGTAGGTATAATAATGGTTTATTTTAGTAACGTCCATAGTGGCCTTGTGGCACGACGTGGATTGTTGGGCCACTCTTCTTGACGACGGCGTTGAAGCCATGCACATCATCAGCGGTGTAATCTACGACGCGAACTGAACCATCTGGCTCTACCAAGGAGTACTGGCCTGAAAAAAAACCAATATTGTTTATACATGGCTTATTGTTATTCGGCACAAGGATATGTGGGACCAAATTCTAATAATATTAAAACGAATGATTGTCGTTTATTTGTAATCAAAAAACACGGGGACAGAAATAAGTTTGATTACATCTTTTTGTGTCTATTTAATGGCATTAACTGTTAAATATTAGTAGAAACACATTGTTTTACATAATATTTATTATATGTAGTGTATTTGGATGACATGAATATAATGGTTTTGTCTATGGGTGGAATTAGTGTATTATTATTGTCTTACTGTGTAATCTCGTGTGTTTTGGAGAGATGATCTATTGGATAATATAAGTACGTTTATTTTATTATATCTAGAAAATAAGAAGAGGTTTTTACCCTTGACAACATCACCATCTCTGACTTCTTGTTGTGACTTCACATCTCCTGTATGACTATCTTTCACTCCATAGTTAAACGCGTATTTTGGATGGGCCTATAATAGAGAAAATATATATTTTATTTTATTGTAACAATCGCAGAAAGATTGCGTAATTTCTTTTAGAGAATATATAAGTCTCTATGTACAGTGCAAATAGTTGAAAAGTTTATTAGCAGATAATAATATATGCATAGGAATTCATTTATATAATTACTACTTACATAGTGATCCCTTCCATATAACCCATATCCATGACCATGTCCAACGCCTCCATATCCCAATCCATTAAGAGCCAAGCTGTTGTGACCCAGTCCATTGTAATTTAATCCGTTGTACCCAAGACCACTATAGCCTAAACCGCTGTGCCCCAGTCCATTGTAGCCCAAGCCGTTATACGCCAGTTCATTGTAATCTAAGCTGTTGTACCCCAGTCCACTGTATCCAATGTTATTGTGAGCGAGTCTACCGTAGCCTAAGCTGCCGTAGCCTAAACTGCTGTAGCTTGAGCCGCCGTAGCCCAAATGATTGCTAACGAGTCCCAGCGAATGGTGGCCAACGTCTCCTCGTACAATATTACTGTGTGAGACTGCAACTCCGTGACCATTGCACATCGCGGCTAGTGCCACGACGCAAAGAGACAACTGAAAATATATACAAAAACAACGTATTATTATATTTAGCTACCATAGTAAAATCAAAATGTGAAAGCAATGAGTTAATTTGATGTGTGAAAGAATCAATACTTTTTAGAGGCATAAAGAAAATTTAGTGTTGAACCACATTGTTTGGGATCTTCTATATATTTCTATTCGAAATTTATTAGATCGGCAAGATCGAACTCACTTATTACTTTTACATATTCGGAAGTATTTATTAGTTTAATTTAGAATATTTATTTAAATTCAATTTTTAATAATATGTTAGATTTATCTCTCTTTTCCTTTCGCACACATTTTTTTTTGACAACATACGAAATACATAATTATTTGCAACAATCCCAGATGTATAGTAGGTACCTACATTGGAAAAAAATATGTTTTTGACTTTATGTAGGTATACTAATCAATATAATATTCTTAAATATTGTGTATATTTCAATTAATAATACACTAATAAATAGCAAAAATATGTTGATATTTGTATATATCAGCATTCGTCTGTCAACAAACGAATGATACTTGTATGAGAAGACCTAGATGTCTATGAGTTTGGTCTATTTAGTATTTATTTTACAAACTACATCCACTGGGATATATTATAGTAAATAATGACGATTTACCTTGATGAACACCATCGTTATGGTAGTATTGTTGACTAAACTGAAGACCTGATTGGACTGATCACTTGGTACAACTGATGTTTCTACTCCTCGAGGAGTGGGCTTATATACTCGTTCGATTGCTTTTCTGTTTCCGTTATGACAAGAATTTATATCAGTTTCAATGCCAACAGAAATGTGCGTAAAAGTTGATGAATACACATATATTTAGCAATTGCATTTGTTTTATATAGAATTGAATGCCATACCTAAAAATAAATGGCAAACATTAAACGCTTACCAGAGATACCTTAACGATATCTACATGATAAGAATAATAATGCATATTTGTTCAATAGGGATTTGCTACTTTCCAGTTCTTCACTGTGGTTTTGCGTGCAAGTTCTGTTAGGTTCATTTCCCACTGTCTCATAGAGATTATGTAGTTAATATATTGATAATATTTTCTGAGAGTGCACCTATATGTCGGTTGGAAGGTAAGAGCTTTTGTAGACGGCTACTCATTTGAAGCTCTCACTTGAAGCAGTTGGCCATTGCAACTTGGTTTCCACAAGAGAAAATCATGTTACGGCGAGCGAGAAAGTCTCTTAATAATCAAACTAGCTTCATCATAATGTCACATACACCAAAATATAGACCACGCACACTCTAGTGGGCATCAACCAAGTTTTTCTTGTGGGATACTCTTTCCACAATATTGAAAGTTACCTACCTTTCGTTACGCCACGTTAAGGAGTGTAGATGCGTGGTGGTTAGTGGACGGCAAATTACACCTTGCAAAAATAACTCGTTTTTAGAATTAAAATATATGGATTGAGGCCCACCTGATTGAGAACGCACCCCTTTCAGAAATCAATTCGATTTCTGAAGACTCAAGAAGCCATTGTCCTTAAATGTCCGGGTAGTAGTCTAAAGTAAGTACACGGCCGTCCACACTCCATGGGGGATAAAGGATACTAGAGAATACTAAAAGCATCCAAGTTACTCACCTTCCTTGGCGTTCGAATGTATAATATGTTAAATGTCGATTATCTTCAATTAGAATAATTTATTTTTCTTAACTTTCTGTACTTATTTCTCCTATGGGCACTTTTTATTAAATTAAGTCTCGGTAAACTCAGTCAACGCACACTTGAGTGCGTGGCGACCCGAGTCTTTGGCATCTGCTCCTGAAATATTCCCAGGTGTAAACAACTGCTGATGCTTAACATCCAGAAATAGGGCTTCGTGGTACGCTCGATTAAGATCCAGTATGGAGCGGGGTGGTTGGTTTGGAGGAAAGTATTAGATAGGTAAATGGAGCAAAATTCAACTTATTGCGAAATATCTGGTTTAATGTTAAAACCGAATGCCATCTGTTCAATGCTTGTATTCTTACAGTGATGGTTTAGAATTATGCATCATTGTACTTAACCTTATAGGGCAAGTTAGGAAAATGCATCCCTCTGTTAATCCAAAACAATATTGGAAATTTTAAACACTGCGGTAAGTGCAATATTCTTACTCAAATTAACAACATGAGTATTGAATGTTTACAGCAGGGAATAGAAAAATAAAGTGTTTTGCCTTCTACATGGGCTGTAAGGAGGTACATTTGTGTAGTGCAGAGAAATGGTTTGTTAAAGAAAATGTTATTTTCTTATTAACGTCTGTAATATTATAATATTCATAAATATTCCTTCGCGTAAACGATAATGTGCGCATTCAATATTGGAATATTGCATGTAGAGACCGGAACATTATTAAATCATAAACCAAAACTGACTACTAAGCCCTAGTCTATGCCGACCGGCTTTCGGATTTTTATGTTATTAAACTGTCCTGTGGTGTGTGGACTGCAGACATCACCGGAGCTGCCGAATCTTCACTCGGCCGATGTAAACCAAAGCCTTCCGGCCAGTCGCAGTGGTGGACACAGCATGTGTCGGACCTGCACGCACGACGTAGACAATACCTAATGGGGTTTTTTGTTATTTTGCAAGAAAGACTTTTTATGCGATTTCAATTTCTATTTAATTCCCACTTTTCGGGATGGTATTGATATAAAAAAATACCGTCCTTATTACAGTTTTTTTTTCCTGTGGCACTGATTATAAATCTCCCTGTGATACATAATGTGATATTATAACGCCAGACTTGATTAGTGAAAAATGCTATATTCGTAATGAAAAATGCCAAGTTTGCAATTCTGAATACTGAGATACCTACGCACTTCGTTATCTGAATGATATTTTCCGGAACAATGTTCAACTCAATTCGTAATATCAAGGCGTCAAAGTTGTTTTCGGATAAAACTAACCCCCCCCGTTTAAAGATTAAATTCTGTTTATGCTGTTTTGTGGCAGCGAGTCAAAGCGAATTATAAATATTAAACTCATCGCCGTTTTTGAGTCTTTCAGAATTTATCAATGGTTCTGTGTTCCTTCAGGATGTCCAGTGCATGATTTTATAATTCATTTTTGTAAGCTCAATTTTCTAAAGCCACATTTTCTTTGAAATAGTGGTCAACCATTTTTAAACCCTAAAAAGTATGTTTTCTGAAGTATTTCAAAATAATGTATTTTTATTACATTATAGTTTTGTCAATAGATCCACAATAAGATAATCAAGATAACTTTGCACAACAATTTATTAAATTAACTCATTTTGAATCACAAATTCAATTGTAACAATATTTTCGCGGATGTGGCTGAAAGTGAAGACTATTTTGAAATTCCGAAACATATCTCTACTTTGTCAAAGCCAAAACTCATCTCGAGTTATCCATCCCATGATAATGGAAAATAATATTCACATTGTATAATCCATCAGAAAGAATTCATCAATTTCATATGTTATTAAGAAAAGACATCTTTAAAACATCATCGCGACGTATTTATTTATATGCTTTCATACACAATTTACACAAAAAGCTATTATTAATAGCTTGCTATATACAATAATCATTTACAGAGTTCAATGTTGGATAATCATTCATAGTCAAAGCACGTTTGCGTTTTTCGGTGGGTAGGTATATTAATCATTTATTTTAATAATGTCCATAGTGTCCAGTGTGTGGTACTGCATGGATTGTTGGTCCGGTCTTCTTGACGACGGCGTTGAAGCCATTGACATCATCAGCGGTATAGTCCACGACGCGAACTGAACCGTCCGGCTCCACCAAGGAGTACTGGCCTTAAAAGAAAACAATCAATATTATAATAACGTATTTGACAACAGGACGGTGATCATGCGAGACTATTCAAATAATATTGGTGAAGCTATAAAATTCAAAACTATAATCTCTGTTGATAAGTAAGTGGGTTTTTCATTCATTATTTCATTGCACATTTGACGCACACATTCATTCATTTTATTTATAATTTATTTATTTATTTAAGAATACAAAACATTGTGGACATAACAAATTTTGATGACATACATAATATAAATCGATTACGTTATCTATGGAATCTGTCTCGTATATACGGAACATTTAGTTGCCCTAATTACATTATATATATATTATGTACTATTATGTATTCAAAAAGTAAGAAGGTCATGGTTTGAGTTATTGGCTAATAATCAATCATACTTAAATAGTCTGCTACATCTTGACCATGACTTCCTACGAATACATAAAATAAAGGCCATTCTTGGAGTAGGATAAATATTTTCTTCCATCTGTCCTTTATTTGGAAATTAGATCAACTAGTTTATCAACGACGTGCAAATATAATATATTTGTTCGTACCTTTGACAACGCCACCATCTCTGACTTCTTGTTGAGATTTCACATCTCCAGTGTGACCGTCTTTTACTCCATAATTATACGAGTATTTTGGATGAGCCTTTAATATAAGAAAACACGAATTAATGCTAGTATTAACTCAGTGGAAAACCTGTCCATGGATATACAAAATAATATCAAAATTCTTGTTAAGTATAAATAATTTTATGCTGGAATCTATAAAGCGGATATCTAGAAACGTGTCTCATGTAAAATAACTGAATAAGATTTCCTGAAGTCCCAATATAATATTGGTAACTAATTCCAATATTACTCTTTTACCACTGTCAAGGTAATTAAAATAATGTTTTGATTATGCAAAAGTATTATTTTTACAATTAAATAATACAACGTATGAAGTCATTCCAATTACCAGAATATCTTCAAAAAACGCTCATTCAATCATTTTATTGCCTGAACTATCACACTATATTTTAATATTAGGCACGTTTCTTTTGATTTATAGGCAACTATTTTTCACAGCGTAATTCGAATGACAGAAACACGATTTAAATTTATGTTATTCATCTGTCATCTGATTCAAATCTAAAAAAATTTAAAAGGATATCTAAAATAATTAATTATTGTAGAAAATGAGTTAATTTATAGCGCGATACAAAGCAGTGGAAGACATTTTATGAACACCAGAATAGATTAACAATTTAACAAAAACATTTATATCTAGAATACTCACATAGTGATCTCCTCCATGTATTCCGTTTCCATAGCCATGCCCAACGCTTCCATATCCTAATCCATTAAGAGCCAAGCTGTTGTGACCGAGTCCATTGTAGCCTAATCCGTTGTACCCAAGTCCACTATAGTCTAAACTACTGTGTCCCAGTCCATTGTAGCCCAAGCCGTTATAGCCGAGCCCATTGTAACCTAAGCTATTGTAGCCTAGTCCATTGTAACCTAAGCTATTGTCGCCCAGTGTACTGTATCCGATGTTATTGTGAGAGAGTCCCCCGTAGCCTAAGCTGCCGTAGCTTGAGCCGCCGTAGCCTAAATGATTGCCAGCGAGTCCCAGCGAATGGTGGCCAACGTCTCCTCGTACAATATTACTGTGCGATACTGCGACTCCGTGACCATTGCACACCGCAGCTAGTGCCACGATGCAGAAAGATAACTGAAATCAACATAAAATGTGAAAGCAATGAGTTAATTTTGTGTGAGAAAGAATTAATATTTTTTTGGAGGTGATGATGAAGATTGAGTATTTAACCACTTTGTATGGGATCTTTTTATATTTTTATACAAAATTGACTAGTTCGGTAGCATCGATTTTATTCACATAATCCTTTCCATATTCGCATTTATGTATTATGTTTAATTTAAAATATTTAACTCAATGTTAGATTTATATTTCTTTTCGTTACGAACACAGATTTTTTGACAACATACAAAATAAATAATTTGGAAAAATCTCAGAGAAATAGTATATATTATATATAAAAAAAATATGTTTTAGTTTATTTAGGTGTTCTAAACAATGTTGCATTCTAACATATTGTATATAATTGAATGAATAATAAAGTAATTTAATTTAAAATTCTATATTTTGATATTATTTGCAAATATATAGGTACGTTATCAAAATAGATAAAACTGCTATAGAGACATGAATGTCTACTTACAACTGTCAATGGCTGTTATTACATATTCGTTTTTTTAACACATTTATCTGCGTCTACTTATTAAACAAAGTACTGGTATTTTTATAAGAAGTCCTAGATTTCTATGAATTGGGCCTATTTCGTATTTATTTTATAGACTACACTCACTAATAAGTATTACAATAAACACTGACGATTTACCTTAATGAACACCATTGTCACGTTTGTATTTGACTAAGCTGAAGACTTAGTTGAACTAATAACTTGGTAAAACTGATGCGTGTACTCCTTGAGGAGTAGGCTTATATACTCACGCGATAGGTTTCTGCTTCCGTTATTACAAGAGTTTCTGTCAGTTTCAATGTTAATAAGTAATAATATTATGCATGCAATTTGATGGATAAAAATAATTTTAACTAGTGCATTTATTAACGATTAATACCGATTTGATGGCTATTCTATTAGTAGTGAAGATGAAATGAAAAATCTGAAAAATGGTAGTATTATATATTTGGACACTAGGGATTCACTTCACGATACTATATGGAAAAGGCTGGAGCAACATTCATTTGAATTTAATTGATTCACAGATGTATTGTATCATAAACAGATTTCGCCTGTTCAACGCTTGTATTCTTGACGGTTCTGGTTTCCAGTTGCGAGTCATAGCATCTTACCATATGCGCGGTGAGAATGAATACGTATTATAACACGGATACGTATTAAAATTGCTCGAATTTCCAAAGTTTATACACAACGGCCAAAGAACCACTTTTGTATCACCGGTTCCTCTTTCTGATTTTCGATTACCTTTTTTCTAGATATTTTGCATCTGGTACATCATACGAGATTCTCCGTTACAGCTGCAGATAAGACGGAACGGTGTCAGGCATAGTTGAAGATGTGTCAGATGCGGTATGGAAATGCATTCAACCTCTCTATATGCCATATACAGATCAAGAGGAATGGAAACAGATTGCAGTTGACTTTGAGCAAAGATGGCATTTTTCGAATCGTTGTGGTGCTTTTGATGGACAACTTGGGAAAACTTTTTAAATCGTGCTTATGGCAACCGTGAATACGAACTATAAATTAATAACAATCGATAAGGTCAATGGGTAGATTCAGTGATGGATTTATTATTGCAAATAATTTTAATCTTAATAACCCCTTCGGAAAATAAATAGGAATAACACACCTAATCTTAAGCCATTAAACGGCCAAGAAGAAACTATACCTACCAACCATATATTATGTTGTAGCGTTAAACCAGAAATTGTCTTTGATAATCGAATTATTACTGCTGGGAAGTCCAAAACATAATACAAAGATAATATTCAAATTCACATAGACTATGCCATACTATGCAAGAAAAAAGCTAGATAATTGTATATAAGATAAAAAACAAATTTATCATATATCTACATATTTATATTAATAAGTGAAGCAGTTCCATTGAAGGAAAATCTAGTGCGTCCATTTCCGAATGAACAGGACTTTAGACTTTCGTACGCGACAAACAGTTGCGGCACTTGCTCTCACAGTACGAAACAGATTTACAAATTATTTTTATGCACAAAATGCTCTTTCCTGACAAGCAGAGGCTGTAGTAAGTGGTCGTTCTTAGCTCATTGTTTGTTTTTGTTTTAGTTACTCACCATCCTAGTAATTTAATTCATATGCAATTTTCGCCCATATTAACTCTTTAATTGTATTTTATGGTATAATATATGTGCTCAGTATCATATAAACACAGTCCACCTCGTACTGATTCAGTCAATAATTCATTCATGTTGAAATTAATTTGGTTAAAAGCACGTACACAACCGGAAAATATTTCCGTCCAATTTATTTTTGACGTTTGGTTGTTTCGCATTTCATTTGAATTAGGAATTTCCCCAATTCACTGCTTGGTGTACTTTCTTTTTATTAGTTTAATGGCTACAAAATGGAGGTATATTGATTAATTAATTTAATATGTACACTTTGGATGTAGGTACTGTAAGGACGAATTTAAAATGGTGTATACACAATAAGGGAGGGACTTGGATCACCGGGGTGGGTGCAAAATCATGGTTGTTATACAAGGTAACGTATAATACGTTTTCTTTTATGAAATAATCGTGGATATTGAGTATGTGCTTCTAGCAAAATTATCAAATCATTTATTCGTTAAGCTAAGTGGAATTTGAACCCATAACCTGTTTCAGAAGCGAACATTTTTCCACTCGACCATGTAAATGCATTCGAAGTCTCATTGTGTAATATTTTGGCAACTAACTTTGAGACGGTCCAGCGGTATCAATATTTTTTCACACACCCTAGCAATTAATTGGTATGTTATATTTTTATCTTGAAGGTTGTCTTGTATCAAGCTTAATAATTATGTATGTACTTGAGTAGGTTTTCATAGAAATCATTTGAAATTTTCTAAATAAGATTAATTTGTTAAGATATATATAATAATTGTAATATATCGCCAGATTTCAGTAATTGAATTCTTCACGCATCGATTAGAAAATTGTAATTTTACTTAAATTCAAAATATGGTAAAAAAAAACAATGTAAGTATCTTTAATGCAACCAATTTAGATCAGTGAACGCTTTAACAAAATGGCTGAAATCCGTCGATTGTGTTTCCGATAATCTATTATAATATTATTATGTTAGTGACAATACATTGATATTGTATTTATAACAGTTTTAAATTTGGCAATACTGCTAAAAGGATAGCTTCTTCTTTCAAATCATAATTTCTTTTGTTTTTTAAAATGATTTTTCTTCTCGTGTCATTGTTGCACGTTACAAAGGATTTATTGGTCAGTAATAAACATCGATATTATGTTATCCTTTTGATCCTAGGACTTTAACGTCAAGGGAGAGACTAGATGTATTTGTCAATGTGAATGGAATGGATACTGAAAGTCTCCAAGTTGGATGCAATTATGAGTTTGACTGTGCCAATCACTATAATTTTTGGCTCCACCCTTGAGGAAGATGTCATGGGAAAATTCGTAGTATTTGGACAGGTTGAAGTGTGTGAGGCAGTTTCTTCAAATGGATGGCGCTAATTATGAGTGCCAAATGATTTTTCCATCGATTTTACGTGACGCGGAATGCCAAGCCATGTAGAAAGCTACATTCGCCACTATCCTGGATCCATTCTTTTGAAAACATTTTTCACCCCTGATATATTTTACATATTTGTCAAAACTGTTTCGTGTAGTCTTAAAAATTGTGTATATATAAAAAAAATGGTATGGTTTGGATGCTTAAATCTGTTTCACAATGCGTTTGTTGTATTTAAAAAAAATATCAAAGTATTAGCGAGTATTAAAGTGCCCAAGAAAAAAATAAGAATGTTACTCTGGATATGATTACGGACCGACGTCTTCATTTAAATAAACAGCAACGTTTCCTTGTATGTTCTCTTATTACTGTGATCTATGTAAGTATCATAATCTCTGCCATTTCATTAAAAGATTGTTTCTGATGCGAATCAAAATACATTTTGAGGCAAATTGACACTGTGGAGTCATTTGATGTAGGTCGGTAATTTTCAACATTTTTGGATCGCAGAAGCTTTGAAACATTTTGTTCAATCTCAAAGAACCACTACCTTGATGACACACTACGGTCCAGAGAGATACATAACAGAATAGATGCTTAAGTGATGACATACATAAACAAAGAACTGCCTATACGAAAGCTCAAATGCCCGCCCTTAACTGTAGGTAGTGTCAAATTTTATATTATTAGGACGGCAATGTCCAGATTAAAGAGGTTTATGGTCGATTAATAAATCGGCAAATCATAAAATTCGGCTAATTACGATGGCTTTACTTATTTTTCATTTAACAAAACAAAAACATCTTTTTAAATAATATCATCGCGATGTATTTATTTATATGCTTCCATACATAATTTCCACAAATAGTTATTACCTAGATGAATTTATACAATAATTATTTACAAATATCAAACATTCGATTATCATCGTCAATATCACTTCTGTTTGCGATTATTGGTGGGTAAGTATATTAATGATTTATTTTAATAATGTCTATAGTGTCTATGTGGCACGACATGGATTGTTGGGCCACTCTTCTTGACGACGGCGTTGAAGCCATTGACATCATCAGCGGTGTAATCTACGACGCGAACTGAACCATCTGGCTCTACCAAGGAGTACTGGCCTGAAAAGAAAATATTCAATATTGTTTATACCTACATGGCTTATTGGTATTCGGCACAAGGATATGTGGGACCAAATTTTAATATAATTAAAACGTATGATTGTCGTTTATTTGTAATCAAAAAACACGGGGACAGAAATAAGTTTGAATACATCTTTTTGTGTCTATTTAATGGCATTAACTGTTAAATATTAGTAGAAACTCATTGTTTTACATAATATTTATTACATGTAGTGTATTTGGATGACATGTATACAATGGTTTTGACTATTGACTGATCATTCTAAAAAAGGCTGTTAATTTCATGTTAATTATGTCCATGCAAGTTTATATTTTAATGATCAGTCTTGGGGTGGAATTAGTGTATTATTATTGTCTTACTGTGTAATCTCATGTGCTTTGGAGAGATGATCTATTAGATAATATAAGTACGTTTTATTTATTATATCTAGAAAATAAGAAGAGGTTTTACCCTTGACAACATCACCATCTCTGACTTCTTGTTGTGACTTCACATCTCCTGTATGACTATCTTTCACTCCATAGTTAAACGCGTATTTTGGATGAGTCTTTAAAAGAAAAAAATACTTATTTATTTTATTGTGACAATCGCAAGAAGGGTTTCGTAATTTCTTTTAGAGAATATATAAGTCTCTATGTACAGTGCAAATAGTTGAAAAGTTTATTAGTAGATAATAATATATGCAATTCATTTATATATACTACTTACATAGTGATCCCTTCCATATAACCCATGTCCATGTCCATGTCCAACGCCTCCATATCCTAATCCATTAAGAGCCAAGCTGTTGTGACCCAGTCCATTGTAGCCTAATCCGTTGTACCCAAGACCACTATAGCCTAAACCGTTGTGTCCCAGTCCATTGTAGCCTAAGCCGTTATAGCCCAGCTCATTGTAACCTAAGCTGTTGTACCCCTGTCCACTGTATCCGATGCTATTGTGAGCAAGCCCACTATAGCCCAAGTTCCCGTAACCGTAGCTTAAGTCGCCGTAACTTAGTTGATTGCTAGCAAGTCCCAGCGAATGATGGCCAACGTCTCCTCGTACAATATTACTGTGTGAGACTGCAACTCCGTGACCATTGCACATCGCGGCTAGTGCCACGACGCAAAGAGACAACTGGAAATATATTATAATAATGTAATATTATAATTATTTGTAATTACTTAAACAGTAAAATTAAATGTAAAAGCCATGAGTTATTTTTGTGTGTGAAAGAACTAATTATTTTTATAGACATAAAGAAAATTGAGTGTTGAACCACGTTGTGTGGGATCTTCTTTTTAAATATAATATAGCAGATCCTACACTATCCAAACATTACAACAAATTAATGATATTTGTATGAGAAGACCTTGGTCTATAAATTGGGCCTACAAACTACATCCAATGGGAAATATTATAGTAAATAATGACGATTTACCTTGATGAACACCATCGTTATGGTAGTATTGTTGACTAAACTGAAGACCTGATTGGACTGATCACTTGGTACAACTGATGTTTGTACTCCTCGAGGAGTGGGCTTATATACTCATTCGATTGCTTTTCTGTTTCGGTTATTACAAGAATTTCCATAACTTTCAATGCCAACAGAAATGTGCGTAAAAGTTGATGAATAGACATATTTTTAGCAATTGCATTTATTAACATGATTTATATCAAATTGAATGCCATACCTAAAAATAAATGGCAAACACTAAATGCTTAACAGAGATACCTACACGATGAGTAGGTACCTACATGAATGCATATTTGTTAAATAGGGATTTGCTACTTTTCAGTTCTTCACTGTGGTTTTGCGTGCAAGTTGTAAACAACTGCTGATACTTAATATCCAGACGTAGGGCTTAGTGGTACACTCGATTAAGATCTAGTATGGAGCGGGGTGTTTGGTTTGGAGGAAAGTATTATATATGTAAATGGAGCAAAATTCAACTTATTGCGGAATATTTGGTTGAATGTTAAAACCGAATTCCATCTTTCAATGCTTGTAGTATTACAGTGATGGTTTAGAATTATGCATCATTATACTTAACCTTATAGGGGAAGATAGGAAAATGCATCCCTCTGTTAATCCAAAACAATATTGGAAATTTTAAACACTGCGGTAAGTGCAATATTTTTACTCAAATTAACAACATGAGTATTGAATGTTTACAGCAGGGAATATAAAAATAAAGTGGTTTTCCTTGTACATGGGCTATAGGAGGTACATTTTTGGAGTGTAGAGAAATGGATTAAACTTAAACACGTTGTGTTAAAGAAAATGTTATTTTCTTATTAACGTCTGTAATATAATATTCATAAATATTCCTTCGCGTAAACGATAATAATATCTTATTGTTATATTAAGGTTGAGCCAAATTGTGGTGGCATTCATCCTTAGTCCCTCTACTCAAATTCCCTTATTAAGTATTACTTCAAGATGAGACGATGAGCAATTATGGGTCAAAGAAGACCATAATTGCGAACCACATTCAATTACTCCAAAACCGTTGAGTGCGTAGGCTTGCTAATAGCTGTCGATCTATATCTGATATGATAACAAGGCCGTGTTAGATACAGAGTTATTCAAAAGTTAGTTCAAGACACTGGTGTGTGTGTGCCTGTTAACGCTAAACAACCGTTATTGATTAATTCAATCCTACATGCATTCCTATCCTCATCAAACATACAACTCGTCATCATTCATCAACCACATTATCATCCATAAACAAGTGTACCGTCAAGTGCCGCGCACCAGGTAACCCAAAAAAACAATACCGCGCGAGTGACAGCGCAACCAGACCACGGTGCCATTCTAAATCATCATTGTCTGGTCTGGTCAATGTCTGGTATTCTGTTAAATCACCTCCACCCGTAGATCCGGAATCCACGTCATTCTTAAAATTACAGTCTACTCGCGAAAAGTGCCGCCATATTATGTAAATTGATTTGTGTCGTTTAGTAGTACTTTAGTTTTGTTACTTCTCAATTCTGCTCTCACCCAAGGCCAGTTTTTATTAAATTAAGTCTCAGTAAACTCAGTCATATCTCACTTGAGTGCTTGGCGACCTCGGTCTTTGGCATCCTCTCCTGAGACATTCCCAGGTATATGGGAGATATTTCACACCCACGTAGGGTCTCGTGATTCGCTCGATTGTGTGCTGCGGGCGGGTTGGTTTGGTGGAACTATTAGGTAGATAGAGCAACATTCAACTAATATCAAATTTATATAATTAAAAATATTGTGGATATAAAAAATCAATATTCAGGACGTTCACAACATTATAGTAAATATTACACTCACAAGAGAGAAAAAAAACCTAAATAATTTTATACAGTAAAATAATGTTTCAAAAACAAAATATTATATAGTTTATATCTTTGGGACAGCATTGACTAGACTTACTTAGTTAAAACCAAATGCAACCTGTTCGATGCTAGTATTCTTACAGTGTTGGTTTAGGGTTATGCATCATGGCATTTTACCATAATTATATGGGTAGATAGGAAAATGCATCCCTCTATTCTTCTTATTGTGCCATCCCCTAGCGGAGGTCGGCCACCATCAAGGCAATCTTATCTCTGTCGTCTGCTACCCGGAACAGTTCAGTGGAGCTGCACACGTACCAATCACGAAGGTTCTTAAGCCACGAAATGTGGCGCCGTCCTCTGCTACGCTTTCCATTGATCTTTCCTTGAATGACAAGCTGGGGAATGCTGTATTTTTGTCCTCTCATAATCTCTCATAAGCCCTCTATTAATCCAACAATTAATGAAAATTTTAAACACTAGGTATGCAGTAGCAGTTGGCGCGATATAATTACCCAAATTAACAATATGTATTGTAAGCAAGAGGAGTGTTTTGCTTTCTGGGTAGGCTGTAAGATGGTACATTTGTGGAGTGTGGAGAAATATGGATAAACCTAAACACGTGTTTAATAAAATGTTGTTTTTCGATTAACGTCTGTAATATAATTGCATAAAAGTTCCTTCAGGTAAACGATATGCGCATTCATTATTGGATTATTGCATGTAGAGACCGGAACATCATTGAATCATAAGCCAAAACTGACTACAGAGTCCTGGTGTATGGCGACTGGTTTTTTGTGTAAACTGCAGAAATCACCGAAGTTACCGAATCTTCACTCGGTCGCTGCATACAACAGCCTCCCGGCCCGTTGCACTGGTGAATGCAGCATATTGTGTCGTAAAAAATAATGCTAAGTTTGCATCGCTGATTACGTACCATTACACCCATGATTATTGGCCTCTTCCGATAGTCTAAATGATATAATTATTAGGTGTAACCATGTCACCTGACCTCTAGTCAACAATGGCCGTAAGCATGTCCAAAATTCCTTGATTAACTGTCAAAATGTTCAACATGTACTTAGCACGTAAGAATTGTATCTAATTATAATAATAGTATGTCAGAGAAGAATGTGATTTGCCGAATAAAAGAGACGAAAGCCAGAGGAATTTAATAATAAGAATAATAATGAGTATGTAAGGGAAGGATGGCAACACTGCTCGATATAAAAACGTCAGTCTAGGGTCGCCATTAAAAGAGTGAGCATCGTCCTGCGTCCAAGTGATACGGAGTGAAAGGCCATAGATTAAAAGTTGTGAACGATAATAATTATTAATAACGAAACTAAAATTAAGAGCATAAAACATTTGGAAGTGTAACTAACATGAGTAATAAGAAACAGAGAGCAATTTAATTAATTTTTGTGAACCCCGGGTCCTACCAACATCCCGAGCTAGCCACGGAACCCGGGATATCACAGTACCTACAAAGGTGCGCACTTTGCAAAGAAACCTCGCTATCCGAATGATATTTTTCGGACCAATGTTCAACTCAATTCATAATTCTTGTGCGTCAAAGTTGTTTTCGGTTAAGACCAAACCCGCCTGTTAAAAGTTGAAATTCTGACTGTGCTGTTATAATACTTTTATAATATTATACTGTGAAAGCGAATTATAAATATTAAACTCACCGCCATTTTTGAATCTTACAGAATTCACCAATGGTTACGTGTTCCTTCAGAATGTCCGGTGCATGATTTAATTCTTTTGTGTAGGCTCCATTTTCTAAAGCTATAATTTCTTCGATCTGGGTTAGATGCGAAGTTTCACAATTATAAGTTAGCATTAGCACGGACTGTATTGAGAGTGTACATTTGATACACAAGCAACAAAAAAAAATAACTTGAATAATTGAATAAAGGTCGATATCAAAGGATATAAGCAGTCACAATAGATGTGAGGTTAGTGCTCCATTTAGTCTACTTTAATTTTAGGGTTTCCCTGAAAAGTATGTTTTCTGAAGTATTTCAACATAATGTAATTTCGTTACGCTATAATCGTTCTTAAAAGATCCACAAAAAGATAATCAAGTTTACTTTGTCCTATATCCAGATATAGCATTAATACATACATTAAATAAGCTCATTTCGAACCACATATTCAATAAATTGTAGCATTATTTTCCACGAATGTGGCTATACCGACCGACCAAATGTGAAAGATAGTCCTCAAAGACAAAGCCCGAAAGAGATCTTTAGGTACTGGGATGGATCAAGAAGGTCAAAGCCCATCTTGATCCATCCCACGAAAGTCAGAAATAATATTCACATTGCACGGAGAGAATCCACCAATTTTACATTACATTTAAAAAGAAAAGACATTTTAAAATATCATCGCAACGTATTTATGAATATTATGCTTTCATACATAATTTATACAATTAGCTATTTAATAGCTTGTTATATACAAGATCATTTACAGAGTTCAATGTTGGATAATCATAGTCGTGGTTCGTTTGCGTTTTTCGGTTGGTAGGTATATTAATGATTTATTTTAATAATGTCCATAGTGTCCAGTATGTGGTACTGCGTGGATTGTTGGTCCGGTCTTCTTGACGACGGCGTTGAAGCCATTTACAACATCAACGGTATAGTCCACGACGCGAACTGAACCCTCCGGAACCACGAAGGAGTACTGGCCTGAAAAGATAACAATCAAGATTATTATAACGTATTGGTATTTGACAACAGGACGGTGATCATGTGAGACATATTATATTAATACATCAGTTATAATACTGTTAAACTATTGGTGAAGTTATAAAATTCAAAACCATCATCTCTGTTGATAAGTGCGTTTTTCGTTCATTATTTCATTTAAAATTTGACGCACACATATTCATTAATTTTGATTACATACATGATTATAGTGTAAAGTATAGTAAAACCTCTACATCACGTCGGGGTCACCATTTAGCGGGGGTGTTTGGAGTTGTCATCTTACCCCCGGTTAATATTTCATATTCAGACGGTTGTGTTTTTGTTGTGTTATTACATCGGCCTCTATTAAGAAATACGCGTGGTCATTTATATTGTTATATATTTTGTATATATATAAATGGGTTCGATACATAGCTCGAAGACAGGAAAATCATTGGTCAAATTTAGTCTTCTAGTAGTATCCAAGAGGTACAAAGATGGTACAAAATGTCCGCAAGGTAGTCCTAGAGGCCGCTGGATCGATGAAATGATAAAGTTCTGTGGTAGTACGTGGCAACGCAACGCACAAGACCGAGAGAAGTGTAATCAGCTTAAAGGGGCCTTATCCAGCAGTGGATAGATTCAGGCTGATGATATTTTGCATGAAGCACATTTGTATTACATTAGTGATGTTACATGGCAGGATAACACGAAAGTATAATTATTAATGTATGAATTTACATGTACAAGTACATAATGATACTTCTACATTTGATATTGTAAGGTAAGGCCGAGCGTCTCGTAACGTCTACATTTTTGAAGCTCTAATTGACAACCGGTAAAGTTTACGTCTCGTTATTGTCTATGCTCTAAACATGTCAGTTGTAGAGTTGGATAAAACATCTACAATAGATTGTTACTAATGATTAAGTAAATACGGGACATTTACTCAAGTTTCCTGACCAACGTTATATTTTATGTAATCTGTCTCGTATATTCGGGACGTTCGGCCACCCTAATTACTACATAATGTATACTATTAAGTATTCGGAATATATGAAGATCATGGTTTGAATTATTGTCTTATAATCAATCATTCTTAAATAGTCTGCTACGTCCTGATTCCTGACCATGACTTCCAACCAAGACGTAATAATGTAACGCCCTGTATTTGAGTAGGAAAATTAAATATTTTCTTCCATCTGTCTTTATTTGGAAATTAGTTCAACTACTTTGTTATCGACATGATAGTATTAGATATTTGTTTGTACCTTTGACAACGACACCATTTCTGACTTCTTGTTGAGACTTCACATCTCCAGTGTGACCATCTTTTACTCCATAATTATACGAGTATTTTGGATGAGCCTTTTATATAAGAAAACACAAATTAATATTAGTATTAACTCAGTGGAAAACTTATCCATGGATATACGAAATAATATCAAAACTCTTGTTGAGTATTAGAACAATTATGCTGGTATCGATAATTATTGAAGAACTTTTTCAATGGAAAATAACTGAATAAGATTTTCTAAAGTCCCAACATAATGTTGGTAACTAATCCCAATATTACTCATTTACCACTGCCAAGGTAATTAAAATAATGTTTTGAGCATGCAAAAGTGTTTAATTAACACAACACCTTCAGAAAACGTTCATTAAATCATTTTATTGCCTGAACTATCACACTATATTACAATATTAGGCATGCTTCTTTTGATTTTTAGGTAACTATTTTTCAGTAACAGAAACACGATTTTAATTTATTTTGTTCATGTATCATCTGATTCAAATCTATTTAAAAAAAATAATGTAAAAGTATACTAAAATAATGAATTGTTGTAGAAAAGGCATTATCATATGACTGCTATAATTTATAGCACGATACAAAGCTATGAGACATTTTATGAAAACCGGAAAAGATTCAAGTTTCTAGGTACACAGAAAGGTGGCTGGGTATAACGAATTGAATTCCATACCTATAATGCATAATATATTTTATTCAGTAGGGATATGCTACTTTTCATTTCTTCACTGCGGTTTTGTCTCAAAGCTCTGGCTGATTGATTAATTACTATATCATACGAATATAGTTATTATTATGTTGATCACATCCCCTGAAACTGTACCCATATTAAGTCGGTTGAAAGGGAAGAGCTTTTAAAGTCGGTCCGGCTCTCACTTGAACTTGTATGCAATTGCAACTTGTTTTCTTTAAAGAAAAATCATCTTATGGCAAGTAAGAATTTCTTTTTATCATCAAGACTTGATAACATATTAAATTTCGTTCACCATGCAAAGACCCAGGTCCACGAGGACGGGATAGCTTTTGTGAGATGGGGTCTGAAGATAAGGGCGCTCAGAATAGCCTATGACGCCATTTTCATGGGGATCGCTGCCAGCGTATGGTGCATGCGCATCCACAAAAGTGTGAAATTAAAAATTCTCTTTTAACTGGCAGCGCAGTGAGCTGTTGTCATTCACTAATGCCTACTGTTCAACAACCACGGACGTCCTCTTTGTACTTCCTGTTGACCTGCACATACAGGTATGCGGTGAGAAGGCCGTTAATGGTGAATTTCACCCTGCCCCGCTTCTAAGCCCTGATGCTGATAAAGTAACACTGAGGAAGCAGATAATACATCAGTTATAACGTCAAATATATGGTTAGTGTATAATAAGCACTGTGTACCTCGCACTGCTGCAATCAATAATATTTTTAGCGGTGAAATTAACGTTAAAAGCACGTACCTACACATCCGGAAAATATTTCCGTTCAATTTATTTTTGACGTTTGATTGTTTTGCATTTCATTTGAATTAGGAATTTTCCCGAGTCACTGCTTGGTTTACTTCCTTTTTTATTACTTTTATGGCTACAAAATGGAAGTATATTGACATTGGTTAAGTAATTTAATATGTATTGTATGTCATATAATATGGTATTGACTTGGATCACCGGGGTGGGTGCAAAATCATGATTGCTATACAAGGTAACGCATGTTACGTTCAATTTTATAAAATAATAGCGAACATTGAGTATATGCTCCTAGTAAAATTATCATATCATTTATTCGTATGTTATAATATAGGTATATTGGTAAATAATATATCTTGAAGGTTGTCTTGTATCAAATTAAATAATTATGTATGGAAATAGGTTTTCATCGAAATCATTTGGAATTTTCTAAATAAGATGCGTTAGTTAATATTATAATATAATAATTGTAATATATCGTCAGATTCTAGTAATTGAATTCTTCACGCATCGTTTAGAAAATTGTAATGTTACTTTAAATCCAAAATTATGTTAAAAAAACAATGTATCTTTAATGCAACCAATTTAGATCAGTAAACACTCTAATGCCAGCGCTCCATTGGCGAGCCAAAAGTCCGACGACAATAAGTCTTCAGATTTTTCTACGTTCTGCTACTGGCCAACAGACGTTCAACGAAACGAGTATATAATTAATTTGACGAGTAAAACAGTCGACTTTGACAGCATAGATAATATACGTATATCTGACAGTTAAATCGTGATGGCGTTAAATGATACCGACGTTTTATGTTTTTTGGGTTATTGGGTGGCAGATAATGTAATAACGAAGCAAAGGGTACACAAATACTGGGTGAAACATTGGATAAGGAAACGAACGACATTATCCCACACAAATTTAATACGAGAATTGCGTTTGCAACCGAGCGATTTCCGCAATTATTTGCGAATGTCGGAGGATGTATACACAGAACTGTATAATTTGGTCTCCCCATTTATTAAAAAAAAAAATACTATGATGAGGGAAGCTATTTCTCCTCATGATAGATTATGTGCAACCCTGCGATTTTTGGCTGCCGGCGGAACATTCACTGACTTGCATTATAGAACTGCGATTGGAAGACAAACTCTGGGCAAGATAATTCCCGAAACTTGCCAAGTCATCATTGACGTTTTGAAAGGAGAATATTTCAAGGTGTGTATTATATTATACGTCATCTAATAAAGTTGGGCAAATTTACAAATATATCATTAACAAGTAGACATTGGTTGGTCTTATAAAGTGAACGTTTAGTGGATTGTTTTACCTATATAAATCATAGACGGCAACATCATAAGAATGGCAGACAAGATGCATTTGAGATAGGTATATATATAGTCACAAATAAGGCCATCGTTGACATGCTAAATATTCAATAGACCATTAGAATGCTGTACCTAGCCAGGACTCTCCATATAGGCTGTAAGCAAGCTGCTTAATTATTCCTGTTGAATGTATTGTAATACTAGTCATATTCTTCGAAAAGCAAGCATGGAATTTGATTTCTAAATGAGGCCACATAATAATATAGGTTTGCTAACATAGCTCAAATACTTACCATTTGTTGTATCGCTTAAGCTAAGGTTTATAGGCATAAAAACAAACAAAAAAACAAATATTTTTACAAGATATTTATTCATACAAAAAACATTAATTTATTATACCGGCTTTTGTACATTTTTGCTTAATATACGATAAACTGGTTGAGTATGAACAGTAGTTGCTGGCATTATTTTGTCACTTTGTCCCATAAAGGCAACTTCATGCATCAGCTTCTCGGCCAGCAATCTTTGTCCCTGTGACATCGATCGTAGTTTCATGGCCATCATTTTGCCAAAAACATCAAATTCATCTTCAGTCTTGCTTAGTTTGTCGGTGATTAATTCTAACACTTTGTTGGCGCTATCATTCGATTTTTTTCGTTTGAACGATGGGGGTTCTGGTGCTCTATTGAGATTCGACCTTGGAGTAGTCGACAACGTGGATGTTGAAGGCGAATATTCTATCTGTAAATAAAATGTTGATTATTTTTTGTTGCAGTTCCCTGATACGCACGAAGAAATGGAGACGATTGCAGAAGAATTTAATAGTAAATGGCAATTTCCAAATTGCCTGGGCGCAGTTGATGGGAAACACATTGCAATCGTGCCACCTGCAGGCGCCGGCTCCCACTTTTATAATTACAAACATTTCCACAGCATTGTTTTGATGGCGATTGCAAATGCTAATTATGAATTTATTTATGTTGATGTTGGAACAAATGGACGTATTTCTGATGGAGGCGTACTGAGAAAATCTGATTTTTTCAAACGTTTAGACGAAGGCAGATTAAAAATACCTGCACCAAAAAAACCTACTGCTAATTCTGATGCACTGCCATTTGTTTATATTGGCGATGAAGCCTTTGCATTACGTAACGATTTCATAAAGCCGTATTCACAAAGGCAATTAAATCACAGTAAAAGAATATATAATTATCGGACATGCAGAGCCAGGCGAATTATAGAAAATGTTTTTGGCATTTTAGCTGCTAGATTCCGCATTTTTCAAGCTCCAATAAACATGAAAATTGAAAATATCAATACAGTTGTATTAACTTGCTGTGTGCTGCACAACTTTCTTCGTCGCAAATCAACACATACTTATACTCCTTCTCATGACCTTGATAGGGAAAATCCTGAGACAGGTTTAATAGAGCTTGGACTGAGGTCACAGGACACCTTAGCGCCTTTGGAAGCAACGACTAATCGGAACTCGACTGCCAATGCTAAGAAAGCGCGAGGAGATTTCGAAAAATATTTTAATACTACCGGGGCTGTCACATGGCAAGAAAGTATGATAAGCAATAGATAAATTAAACCAATGTAACAATTTAGTTAAAATGTTTTACCTCAATACAATCTTCGTTGTTTAACGAGTTGGAGTAACTCTCATCAGGAGACATGTTTTCCAAATCGTCCACCATGCTGGATATTGAGCTCGATTCTGTAAAACAAAATGTAAATTGTTAAAATACAACATAATACTCAAACTTGTTTTTTATTATCTCTCCCCTAAGTACCCATTCCTTCATACGGTTAATATTGATATTGGTATAATTGGTGTAATCCAGTATATCGGGTATTTTCAAAATGTGTTTTCCGCTGTATTCCTCATATCCAAACTGTACCATTAATTTTGATTGATGATTGACGATTTATTGATTGTCTCTGAAGGAACCTAACTCGAGCGATTTTTGATTTTATGATCATTTCTTTTCTTCTTCTTTCGACCATGTCCGATCATAATATGGACCTCCACGGAGTGGAGGTTTGTATTGACAGATTTTGTTTTTACGAGAAATGGATGTCAGCCACTTGCTCAACATATTAGGTCCATACTCTGACTCATACACAAATTGAAATTCAATGTGTACTTGTCAGACCCAGGATTTGAACCTGGGACCCGACCACGACTCAATAAGCCGCGCTTCCACCGCCATGATCGTACCTATATATTATTATTTCTTACCTACCTCAGCAAAGAATAAATAATTTTATTGTGACTAGAAATGATTCATAGCTGTATGTTTTAATTGCTTAATAGTAGCTAATCTAATGCGATGTCACTTTCAGAGATACGACAATGTCATAGTCTGCACGTGTATAATAAATAGCTTTAAAGCATTCCCTCGTACCTATATATTATTATTATTTATTACCTACCTCGGCAAAGAATAAGAAATTTTATTGTGACTAGAAATGATTCATAGCTGTATGTTTTAATTGCTTAATAGTAGCTAATCTAATGCGATGTCACTTTCAGAGCTAGGTACGACAATTTCATAATCTGCACGTGTATAATAAATAGCTTTAAAGCATTCCTACGTACCTTCCATTTGGTCGTTCAAGAACTCCAAATTTTTATAGTACCACAGTTTGGGTAGATAAACTGCGTCTGTGCCGGCTCCGCTTCGATATGATGTCCTTACTTTATTTCTCTCCTTTCTGTAACCCGACCTCAATGTCTGTATTTTCTTTTTAACATCGTCGACCCTTGCCTGCGGCTCCACCTTGATTAAAATCTCCAAAAGTTCCGCATACGCCAAGGACTTGGCATCACGATTCTTGTATAGTGGGCTGGTCGTCTTCCACAACGATGGGTTGTCTTTAAAACAACTAATAAAATCTTCCAAGAAACTTTTCGAATGCACTCGTAGATCTACCATTGTTGTTATCGATGTGAGATGTCCGAACACTTTGAATGACAGTAAAATAATGATGGCGCTGTCGTCCGTCGGCATAGATATAAATAATGTGACGGTAAAGCGTGGTGAACGTACGAATTTCAGCGGCTCGGCGAGTAAAATATCAAACATGTTTGAAATCCAACGAGCCTGGTCTGCGGATTAAAAAGTCCGCAGACCTGGGGTGCTCCACGCGAAAAAAAAGTCCGAAGACTGTAAATCGTCTGACTTGCGTGCCAATGGAGCGCCGGCATCAAAACGGCTGAAATGCGTCAATAATTGTGTTTCCAATAATTGATATGTTATTGATTATTATGTTAGTGAAAATACATTGATATTGTATTTATGAAAGTTTTAAATTTGGCAATACTGCTTAAAGGATAGCTTCTTTTTTCAAATTATATTTTCTTTTGTTTTTTGTTTTAATGATTTTTCTTCTCGTGTCATTGTTGCCCGTCACAAAGGATTATTGGTCGGTAATAAACATCAATATTATATTATCCTTTTGATTCTAGGACTTTAACGTCAAGGGAGAGATAAAGACTAGATGTATTTGTCAAATTCCATTTGAAGTGTGGTGCTAGATGTGGAATGGATGCTGAAAGTCTCCGAGTTTGACTGTGCCGAGCACTCTAATTTTTGGCTTCACGCCCATGTCATCTTCGTGGGAAAATTCGTAGTATTTGGACTTGTTGAAGAGTGTGATAAACTACTTACTTCAGAGGGATGTCGTAAATCATGAGTGACAAATAATTTTTCAACCGTTTTCACGTGACACGGAAATCCTAAGCTACGGAGCAAGCTTCGGTCGCTACTGTTCTGGATTCATTTTTTTGAAAACATTCTTCGCCCCTGATATATTTTACATTTGTCAAAACTGTTTTGTGTAGTTTTTAAAATTGACTGTGTATATTAGAAAAAAGTATGTGTTGAATGTTTAATTCTATTTCACTATGCTCTTGTTGTATTCAAAAAAAGTATTAGCGAGTATTAAAGTGCCCAAGAGTTGTGGAAAAATAGGAATGTTACTCTGGATATAATTACGTACCGAAGTCTTCATTTAAATAAACAGCAACGATTTCTTGTATTTTCTCTTATTACAGTGATCTAAGTAAGTATCAAAATCTCTGCCATTTCATTAAAAGTTTGTTCCTGTTGTGGATCAATAATTAACTTTTTAGACAAATTGACACTGTGGTGTCATTTGATGTAGGTCGGTAATTTTCAACCTTTTTGGATGGCAGAAGCTTTGAAACATTTTGTACAATCTCAAAGAACACTACCTTGATGACACATTACGGTCCAGAGAGATACATTACAGAATACATGCGTAAGTAATATACATAGTAAGCATACATACATAAGCAAAGAACTGCCTATACGAAAGCTGAAATGCCCGAACCAAACTATAGAGTGTAGGTAATTTTATGTAAGTGAGTATTTTCATAATTTTCTTCATTTTATTATTTCTACAAGACTATCATAAACGGTTACAAGTAAATAAATCCTTTATTATTTAGATGGGGATAAATAATAGAAAGAACATAGTCTATGGAAAGAACACATTTTTCCAGAGTATTGGTATATCCCTATCTTTTGGTATTGCAGCCCCCAAGCTATCCTCCTCTGATGGTAAAAGGCAATGTCCAGATTAAAGAGATTTAAAAAATGGTCGATTGATAAATCGGCAAATCATAAAATTCGGTTAATAACGATGGCTTTACCCATTTTATATTGTAAACAAAACATAAACACTTTTTTAAATAATATCATCGCGATGCATTTATTTATATGCTTTCATACATAATTATTATCTAGGTCCTAGATGAATTTACACATTAATTATTTACAAATATCATTCATTAGAGTATCATAGGTAATGGCAGTTTGCAGTTCTTGGTGGGTAGGTATAATAATGGTTTATTTTAGTAATGTCCATAGTGGCTATGTGGCACGACGTGGATTGTTGGGCCACTCTTCTTGACGACGGCGTTGAAGCCATGCACATCATCAGCGGTGTAATCTACGACGCGAACTGAACCATCTGGCTCTATCAAGGAGTACTGGCCTGAAAAAAACCAATATTGTTTAAACATGGCTTATTGTTATTCGGCACAAGGATATGTGGGACCAAATTCTAATAATATTAAAACGAACGATTGTCGTTTATATGTAATCAAAAACACGGGGACAGAAATAAGTTTGATTACGTCTATTTATGTCTATTTAATGGCATTAACTGTAAATTAATAGTAAAAACACATTGTTTTATACAATATTTATTACATGTAGTGTATTTAGATGACATGG
Source organism: Rhyacophila brunnea (assembly GCF_057557595.1). NCBI lineage: Eukaryota > Metazoa > Arthropoda > Insecta > Trichoptera > Rhyacophilidae > Rhyacophila > Rhyacophila brunnea. The sequence continues at coordinate 5,729,528 of NW_028232904.1, read as the reverse complement.
AAACAATGGTTTTGTCTATTGACTATTGACTGATCATTCTAAAAAAGGCTGTTATTTTCATGTTAATTATGTCCAAGCAAGTTTATATTTTAATGATCAGTCTTGGGGTGGAATTAGTGTATTATTATTGTCTAACTGTGTAATCTCATGTGTTTTGGAGATATGATCTATTGGATAATATAAGAACGTTTATTTCATTATATCTAGAAAATAAGAAGAGGTTTTTACCCTTGACAACATCACCATCTCTGATTTCTTGTTGTGACTTCACATCTCCTGTATGACTATCTTTTACTCCATAGTTATACGCGTATTTTGGATGGGCCTATAATAGAGAAAATACATATTTTATTTTATTGTAACAATCGCAGAAAGATTGCGTAATTTCTTTTAGAGAATATATAAGTCTCTATGTACAGTGCAAATAGTTGAAAAGTTTATTAGCAGATAATAATATATGCATAGGAATTCATTTATATAATTATTACTTACATAGTGATCCCTTCCATATAACCCATGTCCATGACCATGTCCAACGCCTCCATATCCCAATCCATTAAGAGCCAAGCTGTTGTGACCCAGTCCATTGTAATTTAATCCGTTGTACCCAAGACCACTATAGCCTAAACCGCTGTGTCCCAGTCCATTGTTGCCCAAGCCGTTATAGCCCAGTCCATTGTAATCTAAGCTGTTGTACCTCAGTCCACTGTATCCAATGTTATTGTGAGCGAGTCTACCGTAGCCTAAGCTGCCGTAGCCTAAACTGCTGTAGCTTGAGCCGCCGTAGCCCAAATGATTGCTTACGAGTCCCAGCGAATGGTGGCCAACGTCTCCTCGTACAATATTACTGTGTGAGACTGCAACTCCGTGACCATTGCACATCACGGCTATTGCCACGACGCAAAGAGACAACTGAAAATATATACAAAAACAACGTATTATTATATTTAGCTACCATAGTAAAATCAAAATGTGAAAGAACCAATACTTTTTAGAGGCATAAAGAAAATTTAGTGTTGAACCACATTGTTTGGGATCTTCTATATATTTCTATTCGAAATTTATTAGATCGGCAAGATCGAACTCACTTATTACTTTTACATATTCGCAAGTATTTATTAGTTTAATTTAGAATATTTATTTAAATTCAATTTTCAATAATATGTTAGATTTATATCTCTTTTCCTTTCGCACACATTTTTTTTGACAACACACGAAATACATAATTATTTGAAACAATCCCAGATGTATAGTAGGTACCTACATTGGAAAAAAATATGTTTTTGACTTTATGTAGGTATAATAATAAATATAACCTTCTTAAATATTGTGTATATTTCAATTAATAATACAATAATAAATAGCAAAAATATGTTGATATTTGTAGATGAGTTAATTTAGATTTGTAACAATGGCCATGATTACATTTTAGATATTATACATTCTTATACAAATTCATCAGCATTCATCTGTCAAAAAACGAATGATACTTGTATGAGAAGACCTAGATGTCTATGAGTTGGGCCTATTTAGAATTTATTTTACAAACATAAAAAATAATGACGATTTACCTTAATGAACACCATCGTTATGGTAGTATTGTTGACTAAACTGAAGACCTGATTGGACTGATCACTTGGTACAACTGATGTTTGTACTCCTCGAGGAGTGGGCTTATATACTCATTCGATTGCTTTTCAGTTTCCGTTATTACAAGAATTTACATCAGTTTCAATGCCAACAGAAATGTGCGTAAAAGTTAATGAATACCTACACATATTTTAGCCATTGCATTAATTAACATGATCTATATCGAAATGGCAAACACTAAATGCTTCACAGAGATACCTACACGATGATTAACTACCTACATGAAAAGAATAAAAATGTATATCTGTTCAATAGGGATTTGCTACTTTTCAGTTCTTCACTGTGGTTTTGCGTGCAAGTTCTGTTAGCTTTATTTCCCACTGTCTCATACATATTATGTAGTTATTATGTTAATAATACCCTCTGAGAGTGCACATAAATGTCGGTTGGAAGGTAAGAGCTTTTGTCGCGACGGCCCGGCTCTCACTTGAAGCAGTTGGCCATAGCAACTTGGTTTCCACAAGGGAAAATCATGTTACAGCGAGCGAGAAAGTTTCTTCATAATCAAACTAGCTTGATCATAATGGCACATACATCAAAATATAGACCATGCACACTCTAGTGGGCATCAACCAAGTTTTTCTTGTGGGACACTATTTGCAGAATATTGAAAGTTACCTACCCTTCGTTACGCCACGTTAAGGAATATGAAACACTCGTTTTCAGAATTAAAATATATGGATTGAGGCCCACCTGATTGAGAACGCACCGCTTTCAGAAATCAATTCGGTTTCAGAAGAGGCAAGAAGCCATTGTCCTTAAATGTCCAGGTAGTAGTTCAAAGTAAGTACGCGGCCGTCCACACTCCATTGGAGATGGGGGATACTAGAGAATACTAAAAGCATCCAAGTTAGTCACCTTACCTGGCGTTCGAATGTATAATATGTTAAATTTCGATTATCTTCAATTAGAATAATTTATTTGTCTTAATTTTCTGTACTTCTTTCTCCCATGGGCACTTTTTATTAAATTAAGTCTCGGTAAACTCAGTCAACGCACACTTGAGTGCGTGGCGACCCGAGTCTTTGGCATCTGCTCCTGAGATAATCCCAGTTGTAAACAACTTCTGATGCTTAACATCCATACGTAGGGCTTCCTGGTACGCTTGATTAAGATCCAGTAAGTATGGAGCGGGGTGGTCGGTTTGAAGGAAAGTATTAGATAGGTAAATGTAGCAAAATTCAACTTATTGCGGAATATCTGGTTGAATGGTAAAACAGAATGCCTTCTATTCAATGCTTGTATTCTTACAGTGATGGTTTAGAATTATGCATCATTGTACTTAAACTTATATGGGGAAGATAGGAAAATGCATCCCTTTGTTAATCCAAAACTATATTGGAAATTTTAAACACTATGCAGTAAGTGCAATATTCTAACACAAATTAACAACATGAGTATTGAATGTTTACAGCAGAGAATAGAAAAATAAAGTGTTTTGCCTTCTACATGGGGTGTAAGGAGATAAATTTGTGTAGTGTAGAGAAATGGATTGTTAAAGAAAATGTTATTTTCTTATTAACGTCTGTAATATTATTTATAAATATTCCTTCGCGTAAACGATAATGTGCGCATTCAATATTGGAATATTGCATGTAGAGACCGGAACATTATTAAATCATAAACCAAAACTGACTAAGTCTATGCCGACCGGCTTTCGGATTTTTATGTTATTAATCTGTCCTGTGGTGTGTGGACTGCAGACATCACCGGAGCTGCCGAATCTTTACTCGTCCGCTGTAATCCAAAGCCTCCCGGCCAGTCGCAGTGGTGGACACAGCATGTGTCGGACCTGCACCCAGGACGTAGACAATACCTAACGAGATTTTTTGTTATTTCGCAAGAAAATTTTTTTATGCGATTTCAATTTCTATTTAATTCCCACCTTTCGGGATGGTATTGATATAAAAAAATACCGTCCTTACAGCTTATATTTTTTTATTGCCTGTGGCACTGATTATAAAAATCTCTGTGATATATAATGTGATATTATAACGCCAGACTTGATTAGTGGAAAATTGCTAGATTCGTAAAGAAAAATGCCAAGTTTTCAACTCCGAATAATGAGATACCTACGCATCTCGCTATCTAAATGATATTTTCCGGAACAATGTTCAACTCGATATGTAATATCAGGGCGTCAAAGTTGTTTTCGGATAAAACTAAATCCCCCCCCCCCCCGTTTAAAGATTAAATTCTGACAATGCTGTTTTGTGGCAGCGAGTCAAAGCGAATTATAAATATTAAACTTATCGCCGTTTTTGAGTCTTTCAGAATTTACTAATGGTTCTGTGTTCCTTCAGGATGTTCAGTGCATGATTTAATAATTCATTTTTGTAAGCTCAATTTTCTAAAGCCACATTTTCTTTGAAATAGTGATAAACCATTTTTTTTCAAGATATCAAGTTTCACAACGATAAGTTTACACCAGCACTGACTGATCTGAGAATGTACATTTGACGCATGAGCTATTGTAATAGACAACAGATTACATGAACTCAAAATAAATCAAGGTCAATATCAAAGGATATAAGCAGTCACCGCATCGTCAAAAGATGTGAGGTTTGTATCCCATTCGGTTTAATTTAATTGCAAGGTTTTCCCTGAAAGGTATGTTTTCAGAGGTATTTAGAGATAATGTATTTTTGTTACCATTATAGTTTTGTCAAAAATCCACACAAAAAATATTCAAGATAACTTTGTACAAAAATTAAATTAACTCATTTCGAATCACAAATTCAATTGTAACAATATTTTAGCGGATGTGGCTGAAAGTGAAGACTATTTTCAAATTTCGAAACATATCTCTACTTTGTCAAAGCCAAACCTCATTTCAAGTTATCCATCCCATGATAATGGAAAATAATATTTACATTGTATAATCCACCAGAAAGAATTCATAAATTTCAAATGTTATTAAGAAAAGACATTTTTAAAATATCATCGCGACGTATTTATTTATATGCTTTCATACACAATTTACACAAAAAGCTATTATTAATAGCTTGCTATATACAATAATCATTTACAGAGTTCAATGTTGGATAATCATAGTCAAAGCACGTTTGCGTTTTTCGGTGGGTAGGTACGAGTATATTAATCATTTATTTTAATAATGTCCATAGTGTCCAGTGTGTGGTACTGCATGGATTGTTGGTCCGGTCTTCTTGACGACGGCGTTGAAGCCATTGACATCATCAGCTGTGTAGTCCACGACGCGAACTGAACCGTCCGGCTCCACCAAGGAGTACTGGCCTGAAAAGAAAACAATCAATATTATAATAACGTATTGGTATTTGACAACAGGACGGTGATCATGCGAGACTATTCAAATAATATTGGTGAAGTTATAAAATTCAAAACTATAATCTCTTTTGATAAGTAAGTGTGTTTTTCATTCATTATTTCATTGCATATTTGACGCAAACATTCATTCATTTTATTTATTATTTATTTAAGAATACAAAACATTGTGGACATAATAAATTTTGATGACATACATAATATAAATCGATTACGTTATCTATGGAATCTGTCTTGTATATACGGAACATTTAGCTGCCCTAAATACATTACATATATATATATATATATTATATATATCATGTACTATTATGTATTCAAAAAGTAAGAAGGTCATGGTTTGAGCTATTGGCTAATAATCAACAATACTTAAATAGTCTGCTACATCTTGACTATGATTTCCTACCAGGACAGAAAATAAAGGCCATTCTTGGAGTAGGATAAATATTTTCTTCCATCTCTCTTTTATTTGGGAATTAGATCAACTAGTTTGTTATCGACATGTTAATGTAATATATTTGTTTGTACCTTTGACAACGCCACCATCTCTGACTTCTTGTTGAGATTTCACATCTCCAGTGTGACCGTCTTTTACTCCATAATTATACGAGTATTTTGGATGAGCCTTTAGTATAAGAAAAAACGAATTGATGTTAGTATTAACTCAGTGGAAAACCTGTCCATGGATGTACAAAATAATATCAAAATTCTTGATAAGTATAAATAAATTTATGCTGGAATCTATAAAGCGGATATCTAGAAACGTGTCTCATGTAAAATAACTGAATAAGATTTCCTGAAGTCCCAATATAATATTGGTAACTAATCCCAATATTACTCTTTTACACTGCCAAGGTAATTAAAATAATGTTTTGATTATGCAAAAGTATTATTTTTACAATTAAATAATAAAACGTATGAAGTCATTCCAATTACCAGAATATCTTCAAAAAACGCTCGTTCAATCATTTTATTGCCTGAACTATTACACTATATTTTAATATTAGGCATGTTTCTTTTGATTAATAGGCAACTATTTTTCACAGCGTAATTCGAATGACAGAAACACGATTTAAATTTATGTTATTCATCTGTCATCTGATTCAAATCTAAAAAAATTAAAAGGATATCTAAAATAATTAATTATTGTAGAAAATGAGTTAATTTATAGCACGATACAAAGCAGTGGAAGACATTTTATGAAAACCAGAACAGATTAACAATTTAACAAAAACATTTATATCTAGAATACTCACATAGTGATCTCCTCCATGTATTCCGTTTCCATAGCCATGCCCAACGCCTCCATATCCCAATCCATTAAGAGCCAAGCTGTTGTGACCGAGTCCATTGTAGCCTAATACGTTGTACCCAAGTCCACTATAGCCTAAACTACTGTGTCCCAGTACATTGTAGCCCAAGCCGTTATAGCCCAGCCCATTGTAACCTAAGCTATTGTAGCCTAGTCCATTGTAACCTAAGCTATTGTCGCCCAGTGCACTGTATCCGATGTTATTGTGAGAGAGTCCCCCGTAGCCTAAGCTGCCGTAGCTTGAACCGCCGTAGCCTAAATGATTGCCAGCGAGTCCCAGCGAATGGTGGCCAACGTCTCCTCGTACAATATTACTGTGCGATACTGCGACTCCGTGACCATTGCACACCGCAGCTAGTGCCACGATGCAGAAAGATAACTGAAATCAACATAAAATGTGAAAGCAATGAGTTAATTTTGTGTGAGAAAGAATTAATATTTTTTTGGAGGTGATGATGAAGATTGAGTATTTAACCACTTTGTATGGGATCTTTTTATATATCTATACAAAATTGACTAGTTCGGTAGCATCAATTTTATTCACATAATCCTTTTCCATATTCGCATGTATGTATTATGTTTTATTTAAAATATTTAACTCAATGTTAGATTTATATTTTTTTTCGTTATGAACACAGATTTTTTTGACAACATACAAAATAAATAATTTGGAAAAATCTCAGAGAAATAGTACATTATATTTAAAAAAAATATGTTTTAGTTTATTTAGGTATTCTAAACAATGTTGCATTCTAAAATATTGTATATTATTGAATGAATAATAAAATAATTTAATTTAAAATTCTATATGTTGATATTATTTGCAAATATATAGGTACGTTATCAAAATAGATAAAACTGCTATAGAGACATGAATGTCTACTTACAATTGTCAATGACTGTTATTACATATTCGTTTTTTAACTGAATTATATATATGTGCTTCTATTTATTAAACAAAGCACTGGTATTTTTATAAGAAGTCCTAGATTTCTATGAATTGGGCCTATTTCGTATTTATTTTATATACTACACTCACTAATAAGTATTACAATATACACTGACGATTTACCTTAATGAACACCATTGTCACGTTTGTATTTGACTAAGCTGAAGACTCAGTTGAACTAATAACTTGGTAAAACTGATGCGTGTACTCCTTGAGGAGTAGGCTTATATACTCACGCGATAGGTTTCTGCTTCCGTTATTACAAGAGTTTCTGTCAGTTTCAATGTTAATAAGTAATAATATTATGCATGCAATTTGATGGATAAAAATAATTTTAACTAGTGCATTTATTAACGATTAATACCGATTTGATGGCTATTCTATTGGTAGTGAAGATGAAATGAAAAATCTGAAAAATGGTAGTATTATATATTTGGACACTAGGGATTCACTTCACGATACTGTATGGAAAAGGCTGGAGCAACATTCATTTGAATTTAATTGATTCACAGATGTATTGTATCATAAACAGATTTCGCCTGTTTAACGCTTGTATTCTTGACGGTGCTGGTTTACAGTTGCGAGTCATAGCATCTTACCAAATGCGCGGTGAGAATGAATACGTATTATAACACGGATACGTATTAAAAACTCCATTTGTTGCTCGAATTTCCAAAGGTTATACACAACGGCCAAAGAACCACTTTTGTATCACCGGTTCCTCTTTCTGATTTTCGATTACCTTTTTTCTAGATATTTTGTATCTGGTACATCATACGAGATTCTCCGTTACAGCTGCAGATAAGACGGAACGGTGTCAGGCATAGTTGAAGATGTGTCAGATGCGGTATGGAAATGCATTCAACCTCTCTATATGCCATCCACAGATCAAGAGGAATGGAAACAGATTGCAGTTGACTTTGAGCAAAGATGGCATTTTTCGAATTGTTGTGGTGCTCTTGATGGACAACTTGGGAAAACTTTTTAAATCGTGCTTATGGCAACCGTGAATACGAACTATAAATTAATAACAATCGATAAGGTCAATGGGTAGATTCAGTGATGGATTTATTATTGCAAATAATTTTAATCTTAATAACCCCTTCGGAAAATAAATCGGAATAACACACCTAATCTTAAGCCATTAAACGGCCAAGAAGAAACTAACCTACCAACCATATGTTATGTTGTGGCGTTAAACCAGAAATTGTCTTTGATGATCAAATTATTACTGCTGGGAAGTCCAAAACATAATACAAAGATAATATTCAAATTCACATAGACTATGCCATACTATGCAAGAAAAAAGCTAGATATTTGTATATAAGATAAAAAACAAATTTATCATATATTAGTACATATTTATATTAATAAGTGAAGCAGTTCCATTGAAGGAAAATGTAGTGCGTCCATTTCCGAATGAACAGGACTTTAGACTTTCGTACGCGACAAACAGTTGCGGCACTTGCTCTCACAGTACGAAACAGATTTACAAATTATTTTTATGCACAAAATGCTCTTTCCTGACAAGCAGAGGCTGTAGTAAGTGGTCGTTTTTAGCTCATTGTTTGTTTTTGTTTTAGTTACTTACCATCCTAGTAATTTAATTCATTTGCAATTTTCGCCCATATTGAGTCTTTAATAGTATTTTATGGTATAATATATGTGCTTAGTATCATATCAACACAGTGCACCTCGTACTGATTCAATCAATAATTCACTCATGTTGAAATTAATTTGGTTAAAAGCACGTACACATCCGGAAAATATTTCCGTCCAGTTTATTTTTGACGTTTGGTTGTTTCGCATTTCATTTGAATTAGGAATTTCCCCAATTCACTGCTTGGTGTACTTTCTTTTTATTAGTTTAATGGCTACAAAATGGAGGTATATTGATTAATTAATTTAATATGTACACTTTGGATGTAGGTACTGTAAGGACGAATTTAAAATGGTGTATACACAATAAGGGAGGGACTTGGATCACCGGGGTGGGTGCAAAATCATGGTTGTTATACAAGGTAACGTATAATACGTTTTCTTTTATGAAATAATCGTGGATATTGAGTATGTGCTTCTAGCAAAATTATCAAATCATTTATTCGTTAAGCTAAGTGGAATTTGAACCCATAACCTGTTTCAGAAGCGAACATTTTTCCACTCGACCATGTAAATGCATTTGAAGTCTCATTGTGTAATATTTTGGCAACTAACTTTGAGACGGTCCAGCGGTATCAATATTTTTTCACACACCCTAGCAATTTATTGGTATGTTATATTTTTATCTTGAAGGTTGTCTTGTATCAAGCTTAATAATTATGTATGTACTTGAGTAGGTTTTCATAGAAATCATTTGAAATTTTCTAAATAAGATTAATTTGTTAAGATATATATAATAATTGTAATATATCGCCAGATTTCAGTAATTGAATTCTTCACGCATCGATTAGAAAATTGTAATTTTACTTAAATTCAAAATATGGTAAAAAAAAACAATGTAAGTATCTTTAATGCAACCAATTTAGATCAGTGAACGCTTTAACGAAATGGCTGAAATCCGTCGATTGTGTTTCCGATAATTGATTATAATATTATTATGTTAGTGACAATACATTGATATTGTATTTATAACAGTTTTAAATTTGGCAATACTGCTAAAAGGATAGCTTCTTTCAAATCATAATTTCTTTTGTTTTTTAAAATGATTTTTCTTCTCGTGTCATTGTTGCACGTTACAAAGGATTTATTGGTCAGTAATAAACATCGATATTATGTTATCCTTTTGATCCTAGGACTTTAACGTCAAGGGAGAGACTAGATGTATTTGTCAATGTGAATGGAATGGATACTGAAAGTCTCCAAGTTGGATGCAATTATGAGTTTGACTGTGCCGATCACTATAATTTTTGGCTTCACCCTTGAGGAAGATGTCATGGGAAAATTCGTAGTATTTGGACAGGTTGAAGTGTGTGAGGCAGTTCCTTCAAATGGATGGCGCTAATTATGAGTGCCAAATGATTTTTCCATCGATTTTACGTGACGCGGAATGCCAAGCCATGTAGAAAGCTACATTCGCCACTATCCTGGATCCATTCTTTTGAAAACATTTTTCACCCCTGATATATTTTACATATTTGTCAAAACTGTTTCGTGTAGTCTTAAAAATTGTGTATATATAAAAAAAATGGTATGGTTTGGATGCTTTAATCTGTTTCACAATGCGTTTGTTGTATTTAAAAAAAATATCAAAGTATTAGCGAGTATTAAAGTGCCCAAGAAAAAAATAAGAATGTTACTCTGGATATGATTACGGACCGACGTCTTCATTTAAATAAACAGCAACGTTTCCTTGTATGTTCTCTTATTACAGTGATCTATGTAAGTATCATAATCTCTGCCATTTCATTAAAAGATTGTTTCTGATGCGAATCAAAATACATTTTGAGGCAAATTGACACTGTGGAGTCATTTGATGTAGGTCGGTAATTTTCAACATTTTTGGATCGCAGAAGCTTTGAAACATTTTGTACAATCTCAAAGAACCACTACCTTGATGACACACTACGGTCCAGAGAGATACATAACAGAATAGATGCTTAAGTGATGACATACATAAACAAAGAACTGCCTATACGAAAGCTCAAATGCCCGCCCTTAACTGTAGGTAGTGTCAAATTTTATATTATTAGGACGGCAATGTCCAGATTAAAGAGGTTTATGGTCGATTAATAAATCGGCAAATCATAAAATTCGGCTAATTACGATGGCTTTACTTATTTTTCATTTAACAAAACAAAAACATCTTTTTAAATAATATCATCGCGATGTATTTATTTATATGCTTCCATACATAATTTCCACAAATAGTTATTACCTAGATGAATTTATACAATAATTATTTACAAATATCAAACATTCGATTATCATCGTCAATATCACTTCTGTTTGCGATTATTGGTGGGTAAGTATATTAATGATTTATTTTAATAATGTCCATAGTGTCTATGTGGCACGACATGGATTGTTGGGCCACTCTTCTTGACGACGGCGTTGAAGCCATTGACATCATCAGCGGTGTAATCTACGACGCAAACTGAACCATCTGGCTCTACCAAGGAGTACTGGCCTGAAAAGAAAATATCCAATATTGTTTATACCTACATGGCTTATTGGTATTCGGCACAAGGATATGTGGGACCAAATTTTAATATAATTAAAACGTATGATTGTCGTTTATTTGTAATCAAAAAACACGGGGACAGAAATAAGTTTGAATACATCTTTTTGTGTCTATTTAATGGCATTAACTGTTAAATATTAGTAGAAACTCATTGTTTTACATAATATTTATTACATGTAGTGTATTTGGATGACATGTATACAATGGTTTTGACTATTGACTGATCATTCTAAAAAAGGCAGTTAATTTCATGTTAATTATGTCCATGCAAGTTTATATTTTAATGATCAGTCTTGGGGTGGAATTAGTGTATTATTATTGTCTTACTGTGTAATCTCATGTGCTTTGGAGAGATGATCTATTAGATAATATAAGTACGTTTAATTTATTATATCTAGAAAATAAGAAGAGGTTTTACCCTTGACAACATCACCATCTCTGACTTCTTGTTGTGACTTCACATCTCCTGTATGACTATCTTTCACTCCATAGTTAAACGCGTATTTTGGATGAGTCTTTAAAAGAAAAAAATACTTATTTATTTTATTGTGACAATCGCAAGAAGGGTTTCGTAATTTCTTTTAGAGAATATATAAGTCTCTATGTACAGTGCAAATAGTTGAAAAGTTTATTAGTAGATAATAATATATGCAATTCATTTATATATACTACTTACATAGTGATCCCTTCCATATAACCCATGTCCATGTCCATGTCCAACGCCTCCATATCCTAATCCATTAAGAGCCAAGCTGTTGTGACCCAGTCCATTGTAGCCTAATCCGTTGTACCCAAGACCACTATAGCCTAAACCGTTGTGTCCCAGTCCATTGTAGCCTAAGCCGTTATAGCCCAGCTCATTGTAACCTAAGCTGTTGTACCCCTGTCCACTGTATCCGATGCTATTGTGAGCAAGCCCACTATAGCCCAAGTTCCCGTAACCGTAGCTTAAGTCGCCGTAACTTAGTTGATTGCTAGCAAGTCCCAGCGAATGATGGCCAACGTCTCCTCGTACAATATTACTGTGTGAGACTGCAACTCCGTGACCATTGCACATCGCGGCTAGTGCCACGACGCAAAGAGACAACTGGAAATATATTATAATAATGTAATATTATAATTATTTGTAATTACTTAAACAGTAAAATTAAATGTAAAAGCCATGAGTTATTTTTGTGTGTGAAAGAACTAATTATTTTTATAGACATAAAGAAAATTGAGTGTTGAACCACGTTGTGTGGGATCTTCTTTTTAAATATAATATAGCAGATCCTACACTATCCAAACATTACAACAAATTAATGATATTTGTATGAGAAGACCTTGGTCTATAAATTGGGCCTACAAACTACATCCAATGGGAAATATTATAGTAAATAATGACGATTTACCTTGATGAACACCATCGTTATGGTAATATTGTTGACTAAACTGAAGACCTGATTGGACTGATCACTTGGTACAACTGATGTTTGTACTCCTCGAGGAGTGGGCTTATATACTCATTCGATTGCTTTTCTGTTTCCGTTATTACAAGAATTTCCATAACTTTCAATGCCAACAGAAATGTGCGTAAAAGTTAATGAATACCTACACATATTTTAGCGATTGCATTAATTAACATGATCTATATCAAAATGGCAAACACTAAATGCTTCACAGAGATACCTACACGATGATTACCTACATGAAAAGAATAATAATGTGTATCTGTTCAATAGGGATTTGCTACTTTTCAGTTCTTCACTGTGGTTTTGCGTGCAAGTTCTGTTAGCTTCATTTCCCACTGTCTCATACATATTATGTAGTTATTATGTTAATAATACCCTCTGAGAGTGCACATAAATGTCGGTTGGAAAGTAAGAGCTTTTGTCGCGACGGCCCGGCTCTCACTTGAAGCAGTTGGCCATTGGAACTTGGTTTCCACAAGGGAAAATCATGTTACAGCGAGCGAGAAAGTTTCTTCATAATCAAACTAGCTTGATCATAATGGCACATACATCAAAATATAGACCATGCACACTCTAGTGGGCATCAACCAAGTTTTTCTTGTGGGACACTATTTGCAGAATATTGAAAGTTACCTACCCTTCGTTACGCCACGTTAAGGAATATGAAACACTCGTTTTCAGAATTAAAATATATAGATTGAGGCCCACCTGATTGAGAACGCACCGCTTTCAGAAATCAATTCGGTTTCAGAAGAGGCAAGAAGCCATTGTCGTTGTGGGGATACTAGAGAATACTAAAAGCATCCAAGTTAGTCACCTTCCCTGGCGTTCGAATGTATAATATGTTAAATTTCGATTATCTTCAATTAGAATAATTTATTTGTCTTAATTTTCTGTACTTCTTTCTCCCATGGGCACTTTTTATTAAATTAAGTCTCGGTAAACTCAGTCAACGCACACTTGAGTGCGTGGCGACCCGAGTCTTTGGCATCTGCTCCTGAGATAATCCCAGTTGTAAACAACTTCTGATGCTTAACATCCATACGTAGGGCTTCGTGGTACGCTCGATTAAGATCCTGTATGGAGCGGGGTGGTCGGTTTGGAGGAAAGTATTAGATAGGTAAATGGAGCAATATTCAACTTATTGCGGAATATCTGGTTGAATGGTAAAACAGAATGCCTTCTATTCAATGCTTGTATTCTTACAGTGATGGTTTAGAATTATGCATCATTGTACTTAACCTTATATGGGGAAGATAGGAAAATGCATCCCTTTGTTAATCCAAAACTATATTGGAAATTTTAAACACTATGCAGTAAGTGCAATATTCTTACACAAATTAACAACATGAGTATTGAATGTTTACAGCAGAGAATAGAAAAATAAAGTGTTTTGCCTTCTACATGGGGTGTAACGAGATAAATTTGTGTGGTGTAGAGAAATGGATTGTTAAAGAAAATGTTATTTTCTTATTAACGTCTGTAATATTATAATATTCATAAATATTCCTTCGCGTAAACGATAATGTGCGCATTCAATATTGGAATATTGCATGTAGAGACCGGAACATTATTAAATCATAAACCAAAACTGACTTAGTCTATGCCGACCGGCTTTCGGATTTTTATGTTATTTATCTGTCCTGTGGTGTGTGGACTGCAGACATCACCGGAGCTGCCGAATCTTCACTCGTCCGCTGTAATCCAAAGCCTCCCGGCCAGTCGCAGTGGTGGACACAGCATGTGTCGGACCTGCACGCAGGACGTAGACAATACCTAATGAGATTTTTTGTTATTTCGCAAGAAAATTTTTTTATGCGATTTCAATTTCTATTTAATTCCCACCTTTCGGTATGGTATTGATATAAAAAAAATACCGTCTTTATTATGGCTTATATTTTTTATTGCCTGTGGCACTGATTATAAGTCTCCCTGTGATATTATAACGCCAGACTTGATTAGTGAAAAATGCTAGATTCGTAAAGAAAAATGCCAAGTTTGCAACTCTGAAGACTGAGATACCTACGCACTTCGCTATCTGAATGATATTTTCCGGAACAATGTTCAACTCTATTCATAATGTCAGGGCGTCTAAGTTGTTTTCGGATAAAACTAAACCCCCCCCCCCCACCGTTTAAAGATTAAATTCTGTTTATGCTGTTTTGTGGCAGCGAGTCAAAGCGAATTATAAATATTAAACTCATCGCCGTTTTTGAGTCTTTCAGAATTTATCAATGGTTCTGTGTTCCTTCAGGATGTCCAGTGCATGATTTTATAATTCATTTTTGTAAGCTCAATTTTCTAAAGCCACATTTTCTTTGAAATAGTGGTAAACCATTTTTTTTCAAGATATCAAGTTTCACAACTATAAGTTAACACTAGCACTGACTGATCTGAGAATGTACATTTGAGGCATGAGCTATTGTAATAGACAACAGATAACATGAACTCAAAATAAATCAAGGACGATATCAAAGGATATAAGCAGTCACCGCATCGTCAAAAGATGTGAGGTTTGTATCCCATTTGGTTTAATTTAATTGTAAGGTTTTCCCTGAAAGGTATGTTTTCTGAGGTATTTCAAAATAATGTATTTTTATTACATTATAGTTTTGTCAATAGATCCACAATAAGATAATCAAGATAACTTTGCACAACAATTTATTAAATTAACTCATTTTGAATCACAAATTCAATTGTAACAATATTTTCGCGGATGTGGCTGAAAGTGAAGACTATTTTCAAATTCCGAAACATATCTCTACTTTGTCAAAGCCAAAACTCATCTCGAGTTATCCATCCCATGATAATGGAAAATAATATTCACATTGTATAATCCATCAGAAAGAATTAATCAATTTCATGTGTTATTAAGAAAAGACATTTTTAAAATATCATCGCGACGTATTTATTTATATGCTTTCATACACAATTTACAGAAAAAGCTATTATTAATAGCTTGCTATATACAATAATCATTTACAGAGTTCAATGTTGGATAATCATAGTCAAAGCACGTTTGCGTTTTTCGGTGGGTAGGTATATTAATGATTTATTTTAATAATGTGCATAGTGTCCAGTGTGTGGTACTGCATGGATTGTTGGTCCGGTCTTCTTGACGACGGCGTTGAAGCCATTGACATCATCAGCGGTATAGTCCACGACGCGAACTGAACCGTCCGGCTCCACCAAGGAGTACTGGCCTGAAAAGAAAACAATCAATATTATAATAACGTATTGGTATTTGACAACAGGACGGTGATCATGCGAGACTATTCAAATAATATTGGTGAAGTTATAAAATTGAAAACTATAATCTCTTTTGATAAGTAAGTGTGTTTTTCATTCATTATTTCATTGCATATTTGACGCACACATTCATTCATTTTATTTATTATTTATTTAAGAATACAAAACATTGTGGACATAATAAATTTTGATGACATACATAATATAAATCGATTACGTTATCTATGGAATCTGTCTTGTATATACGGAACATTTAGCTGCCCTAAATACATTACATATATATATATATATATATATATATTATATATATCATGTACTATTATGTATTCAAAAAGTAAGAAGGTCATGGTTTGAGCTATTGGCTAATAATCAACAATACTTAAATAGTCTGCTACATCTTGACTATGATTTCCTACCAGGACAGAAAATAAAGGCCATTCTTGGAGTAGGATAAATATTTTCTTCCATCTCTCTTTTATTTGGGAATTAGATCAACTAGTTTGTTATCGACATGTTAATGTAATATATTTGTTTGTACCTTTGACAACGCCACCATCTCTGACTTCTTGTTGAGATTTCACATCTCCAGTGTGACCGTCTTTTACTCCATAATTATACGAGTATTTTGGATGAGCCTTTAGTATAAGAAAAAACGAATTGATGTTAGTATTAACTCAGTGGAAAACCTGTCCATGGATGTACAAAATAATATCAAAATTCTTGATAAGTATAAATAAATTTATGCTGGAATCTATAAAGCGGATATCTAGAAACGTGTCTCATGTAAAATAACTGAATAAGATTTCCTGAAGTCCCAATATAATATTGGTAACTAATCCCAATATTACTCTTTTACACTGCCAAGGTAATTAAAATAATGTTTTGATTATGCAAAAGTATTATTTTTACAATTAAATAATAAAACGTATGAAGTCATTCCAATTACCAGAATATCTTCAAAAAACGCTCATTCAATCATTTTATTGCCTGAACTATCACACTATATTTTAATATTAAGCACGTTTCTTTTGATTAATAGGCAACTATTTTTCACAGCGTAATTCGAATGACAGAAACACGATTTAAATTTATGTTATTCATCTGTCATCTGATTCAAATCTAAAAAAATTAAAAGGATATCTAAAATAATTAATTATTGTAGAAAATGAGTTAATTTATAGCACGATACAAAGCAGTGGAAGACATTTTATGAAAACCAGAACAGATTAACAATTTAACAAAAACATTTATATCTAGAATACTCACATAGTGATCTCCTCCATGTATTCCGTTTCCATAGCCATGCCCAACGCCTCCATATCCCAATCCATTAAGAGCCAAGCTGTTGTGACCGAGTCCATTGTAGCCTAATCCGTTGTACCCAAGTCCACTATAGCCTAAACTACTGTGTCCCAGTCCATTGTAGCCCAAGCCGTTATAGCCAAGCCCATTGTAACCTAAGTTATTGTAGCCTAGTCCATTGTAACCTAAGCTATTGCCGCCCAGTGCACTGTATCCGATGTTATTGTGAGAGAGTCTCCCGTAGCCTAAGCTGCCGTAGCTTGAACCGCCGTAGCCTAAATGATTGCCAGCGAGTCCCAGCGAATGGTGGCCAACGTCTCCTTGTACAATATTACTGTGCGAGACTGCGACTCCGTGACCATTGCACATCGCAGCTAGTGCCACGATGCAGAAAGACAATTATCAACATAAAATGTGAAAGCAATGAGTTAATTTTGTGTGAGAAAGAATTAATATTTTTTTTGGAGGGCATGATGAAAATTAAGTAATAAACCACTTTGTATGTGATCTTTTTATTTCTATACAAAATTGACTAGTTCGGTAGCATCGATTTTATTCACATAATCCTTTTCCGTATTCGTGCATGTATTATGTTTAATTTAGAATATTTAACTCAATGTTAGATTTATATTTTTTTTCGTTACGAACATAGATTTTTTGACAACATACAAAATAAATGATTCGAAAAAACCTCAGAAAAATAGTACATTATATCAAAAAATATATGTTTGAGTTTATTTAGGTATACTAAACAATGTTGTATTCTGAAATATTGTGTATTATTGATTGAATAATAAAATAATTTAATTTAAAATTTTATATGTTGATATTATTTGCAAATAGATAGGTACGTTATCAAAATAGATAAAACTGCTATAGAGACATGAATGTCTACTTACAATTGTCAATGACTGTTATTACATATTCGTTTTTTTAACACATTTATCTGCGTCTACTTATTAAACAAAGTACTGGTATTTTTATAAGAAGTCCTAGATTTCTATGAATTGGGCCTATTTCGTATTTATTTTATATACTACACTCACTAATAAGTATTACAATATACACTGACGATTTACCTTAATGAACACCATTGTCACGTTTGTATTTGACTAAGCTGAAGACTCAGTTGAACTAATAACTTGGTAAAACTGATGCGTGTACTCCTTGAGGAGTAGGCTTATATACTCACGCGATAGGTTTCTGCTTCCGTTATTACAAGAGTTTCTGTCAGTTTCAATGTTAATAAGTAATAATATTATGCATGCAATTTGATGGATAAAAATAATTTTAACTAGTGCATTTATTAACGATTAATACCGATTTGATGGCTATTCTATTGGTAGTGAAGATGAAATGAAAAATCTGAAAAATGGTAGTATTATATATTTGGACACTAGGGATTCACTTCACGATACTGTATGGAAAAGGCTGGAGCAACATTCATTTGAATTTAATTGATTCACAGATGTATTGTATCATAAACAGATTTCGCCTGTTTAACGCTTGTATTCTTGACGGTGCTGGTTTACAGTTGCGAGTCATAGCATCTTACCAAATGCGCGGTGAGAATGAATACGTATTATAACACGGATACGTATTAAAAGCTCCATTTGTTTCTCGAAATTCCAAAGTTTATACACAACGGCCAAAGAACCACTTTTGTATCACCGGTTCCTCTTTCTGATTTTCGATTAAGTACCTTTTTTCTAGATATTTCGCATCTGGTACATCATACGAGATTCTCCGTTACAGCTGCAGATAAGACGGAACGGTGTCAGGCATAGTTGAAGATGTGTCAGATGCGGTATGGAAATGCATTCAACCTCTCTATATGCCATCCACAGATCAAGAGGAATGGAAACAGATTGCAGTTGACTTTGAGCAAAGATGGCATTTTTCGAATTGTTGTGGTGCTCTTGATGGACAACTTGGGAAAACTTTTTAAATCGTGCTTATGGCAACCGTGAATACGAACTATAAATTAATAACAATCGATAAGGTCAATGGGTAGATTCAGTGATGGATTTATTATTGCAAATAATTTTAATCTTAATAACCCCTTCGGAAAATAAATCGGAATAACACACCTAATCTTAAGCCATTAAACGGCCAAGAAGAAACTATACCTACCAACCATATATTATGTTGTAGCGTTAAACCAGAAATTGTCTTTGATGATCAAATTATTACTGCTGGGAAGTCCAAAACATAATACAAAGATAATATTCAAATTCACATAGACTATGCCATACTATGCAAGAAAAAAGCTAGATAATTGTATATAAGATAAAAGACAAATTTATCATATATCTACATATTTATATTAATAAGTGAAGCAGTTCCATTGAAGGAAAATGTAGTGCGTCCATTTCCGAATGAACAGGACTTTAGACTTTCGTACGCGACAAACAGTTGCGGCACTTGCTCTCACAGTACGAAACAGATTTACAAATTATTTTTATGCACAAAATGCTCTTTCCTGACAAGCAGAGGCTGTAGAAAGTGGTCGTTTTTAGCTCATTGTTTGTTTTTGTTTTAGTTACTCACCATCCTAGTAATTTAATTCATATGCAATTTTCGCCCATATTAACTCTTTAATTGTATTTTATGGTATAATATATGTGCTCAGTATCATATAAACACAGTCCACCTCGTACTGATTCAGTCAATAATTCATTCATGTTGAAATTAATTTGGTTAAAAGCACGTACACAACCGGAAAATATTTCCGTCCAATTTATTTTTGACGTTTGGTTGTTTCGCATTTCATTTGAATTAGGAATTTCCCCAATTCACTGCTTGGTGTACTTTCTTTTTATTAGTTTAATGGCTACAAAATGGAGGTATATTGATTAATTAATTTAATATGTACACTTTGGATGTAGGTACTGTAAGGACGAATTTAAAATGGTGTATACACAATAAGGGAGGGACTTGGATCACCGGGGTGGGTGCAAAATCATGGTTGTTATACAAGGTAACGTATAATACGTTTTCTTTTATGAAATAATCGTGGATATTGAGTATGTGCTTCTAGCAAAATTATCAAATCATTTATTCGTTAAGCTAAGTGGAATTTGAACCCATAACCTGTTTCAGAAGCGAACATTTTTCCACTCGACCATGTAAATGCATTCGAAGTCTCATTGTGTAATATTTTGGCAACTAACTTTGAGACGGTCCAGCGGTATCAATATTTTTTCACACACCCTAGCAATTTATTGGTATGTTATATTTTTATCTTGAAGGTTGTCTTGTATCAAGCTTAATAATTATGTATGTACTTGAGTAGGTTTTCATAGAAATCATTTGAAATTTTCTAAATAAGATTAATTTGTTAAGATATATATAATAATTGTAATATATCGCCAGATTTCAGTAATTGAATTCTTCACGCATCGATTAGAAAATTGTAATTTTACTTAAATTCAAAATATGGTAAAAAAAAACAATGTAAGTATCTTTAATGCAACCAATTTAGATCAGTGAACGCTTTAACAAAATGGCTGAAATCCGTCGATTGTGTTTCCGATAATTGATTATAATATTATTATGTTAGTGACAATACATTGATATTGTATTTATAACAGTTTTAAATTTGGCAATACTGCTAAAAGGATAGCTTCTTCTTTCAAATCATAATTTCTTTTGTTTTTTAAAATGATTTTTCTTCTCGTGTCATTGTTGCACGTTACAAAGGATTTATTGGTCAGTAATAAACATCGATATTATGTTATCCTTTTGATCCTAGGACTTTAACGTCAAGGGAGAGACTAGATGTATTTGTCAATGTGAATGGAATGGATACTGAAAGTCTCCAAGTTGGATGCAATTATGAGTTTGACTGTGCCAATCACTATAATTTTTGGCTCCACCCTTGAGGAAGATGTCATGGGAAAATTCGTAGTATTTGGACAGGTTGAAGTGTGTGAGGCAGTTCCTTCAAATGGATGGCGCTAATTATGAGTGCCAAATGATTTTTCCATCGATTTTACGTGACGCGGAATGCCAAGCCATGTAGAAAGCTACATTCGCCACTATCCTGGATCCATTCTTTTGAAAACATTTTTCACCCCTGATATATTTTACATATTTGTCAAAACTGTTTCGTGTAGTCTTAAAAATTGTGTATATATAAAAAAAATGGTATGGTTTGGATGATTAAATCTGTTTCACAATGCGTTTGTTGTATTTAAAAAAAATATCAAAGTATTAGCGAGTATTAAAGTGCCCAAGAAAAAAATAAGAATGTTACTCTGGATATGATTACGGACCGACGTCTTCATTTAAATAAACAGCAACGTTTCCTTGTATGTTCTCTTATTACTGTGATCTATGTAAGTATCATAATCTCTGCCATTTCATTAAAAGATTGTTTCTGATGCGAATCAAAATACATTTTGAGGCAAATTGACACTGTGGAGTCATTTGATGTAGGTCGGTAATTTTCAACATTTTTGGATCGCAGAAGCTTTGAAACATTTTGTTCAATCTCAAAGAACCACTACCTTGATGACACACTACGGTCCAGAGAGATACATTACAGAATAGATGCTTAAGTGATGACATACATAAACAAAGAACTGCCTATACGAAAGCTCAAATGCCCGCCCTTAACTGTAGGTAGTGTCAAATTTTATATTATTAGGACGGCAATGTCCAGATTAAAGAGGTTTATGGTCGATTAATAAATCGGCAAATCATAAAATTCGGCTAATTACGATGGCTTTACTTATTTTTCATTTAACAAAACAAAAACATCTTTTTAAATAATATCATCGCGATGTATTTATTTATATGCTTCCATACATAATTTCCACAAATAGTTATTACCTAGATGAATTTATACAATAATTATTTACAAATATCAAACATTCGATTATCATCGTCAATATCACTTCTGTTTGCGATTATTGGTGGGTAAGTATATTAATGATTTATTTTAATAATGTCCATAGTGTCTATGTGGCACGACATGGATTGTTGGGCCACTCTTCTTGACGACGGCGTTGAAGCCATTGACATCATCAGCGGTGTAATCTACGACGCGAACTGAACCATCTGGCTCTACCAAGGAGTACTGGCCTGAAAAGAAAATATTCAATATTGTTTATACCTACATGGCTTATTGGTATTCGGCACAAGGATATGTGGGACCAAATTTTAATATAATTAAAACGTATGATTGTCGTTTATTTGTAATCAAAAAACACGGGGACAGAAATAAGTTTGAATACATCTTTTTGTGTCTATTTAATGGCATTAACTGTTAAATATTAGTAGAAACTCATTGTTTTACATAATATTTATTACATGTAGTGTATTTGGATGACATGTATACAATGGTTTTGACTATTGACTGATCATTCTAAAAAAGGCTGTTAATTTCATGTTAATTATGTCCATGCAAGTTTATATTTTAATGATCAGTCTTGGGGTGGAATTAGTGTATTATTATTGTCTTACTGTGTAATCTCATGTGCTTTGGAGAGATGATCTATTAGATAATATAAGTACGTTTTATTTATTATATCTAGAAAATAAGAAGAGGTTTTACCCTTGACAACATCACCATCTCTGACTTCTTGTTGTGACTTCACATCTCCTGTATGACTATCTTTCACTCCATAGTTAAACGCGTATTTTGGATGAGTCTTTAAAAGAAAAAAATACTTATTTATTTTATTGTGACAATCGCAAGAAGGGTTTCGTAATTTCTTTTAGAGAATATATAAGTCTCTATGTACAGTGCAAATAGTTGAAAAGTTTATTAGTAGATAATAATATATGCAATTCATTTATATATACTACTTACATAGTGATCCCTTCCATATAACCCATGTCCATGTCCATGTCCAACGCCTCCATATCCTAATCCATTAAGAGCCAAGCTGTTGTGACCCAGTCCATTGTAGCCTAATCCGTTGTACCCAAGACCACTATAGCCTAAACCGTTGTGTCCCAGTCCATTGTAGCCTAAGCCGTTATAGCCCAGCTCATTGTAACCTAAGCTGTTGTACCCCTGTCCACTGTATCCGATGCTATTGTGAGCAAGCCCACTATAGCCCAAGTTCCCGTAACCGTAGCTTAAGTCGCCGTAACTTAGTTGATTGCTAGCAAGTCCCAGCGAATGATGGCCAACGTCTCCTCGTACAATATTACTGTGTGAGACTGCAACTCCGTGACCATTGCACATCGCGGCTAGTGCCACGACGCAAAGAGACAACTGGAAATATATTATAATAATGTAATATTATAATTATTTGTAATTACTTAAACAGTAAAATTAAATGTAAAAGCCATGAGTTATTTTTGTGTGTGAAAGAACTAATTATTTTTATAGACATAAAGAAAATTGAGTGTTGAACCACGTTGTGTGGGATCTTCTTTTTAAATATAATATAGCAGATCCTACACTATCCAAACATTACAACAAATTAATGATATTTGTATGAGAAGACCTTGGTCTATAAATTGGGCCTACAAACTACATCCAATGGGAAATATTATAGTAAATAATGACGATTTACCTTGATGAACACCATCGTTATGGTAGTATTGTTGACTAAACTGAAGACCTGATTGGACTGATCACTTGGTACAACTGATGTTTGTACTCCTCGAGGAGTGGGCTTATATACTCATTCGATTGCTTTTCTGTTTCGGTTATTACAAGAATTTCCATAACTTTCAATGCCAACAGAAATGTGCGTAAAAGTTGATGAATAGACATATTTTTAGCAATTGCATTTATTAACATGATTTATATCAAATTGAATGCCATACCTAAAAATAAATGGCAAACACTAAATGCTTAACAGAGATACCTACACGATGAGTAGGTACCTACATGAATGCATATTTGTTAAATAGGGATTTGCTACTTTTCAGTTCTTCACTGTGGTTTTGCGTGCAAGTTGTAAACAACTGCTGATACTTAATATCCAGACGTAGGGCTTAGTGGTACACTCGATTAAGATCTAGTATGGAGCGGGGTGTTTGGTTTGGAGGAAAGTATTATATATGTAAATGGAGCAAAATTCAACTTATTGCGGAATATTTGGTTGAATGTTAAAACCGAATTCCATCTTTCAATGCTTGTAGTATTACAGTGATGGTTTAGAATTATGCATCATTATACTTAACCTTATAGGGGAAGATAGGAAAATGCATCCCTCTGTTAATCCAAAACAATATTGGAAATTTTAAACACTGCGGTAAGTGCAATATTTTTACTCAAATTAACAACATGAGTATTGAATGTTTACAGCAGGGAATATAAAAATAAAGTGGTTTTCCTTGTACATGGGCTATAGGAGGTACATTTTTGGAGTGTAGAGAAATGGATTAAACTTAAACACGTTGTGTTAAAGAAAATGTTATTTTCTTATTAACGTCTGTAATATAATATTCATAAATATTCCTTCGCGTAAACGATAATAATATCTTATTGTTATATTAAGGTTGAGCCAAATTGTGGTGGCATTCATCCTTAGTCCCTCTACTCAAATTCCCTTATTAAGTATTACTTCAAGATGAGACGATGAGCAATTATGGGTCAAAGAAGACCATAATTGCGAACCACATTCAGTTACTCCAAAACCGTTGAGTGCGTAGGCTTGCTAATAGCTGTCGATCTATATCTGATATGATAACAAGGCCGTGTTAGATACAGAGTTATTCAAAAGTTAGTTCAAGACACTGGTGTGTGTGTGCCTGTTAACGCTAAACAACCGTTATTGATTAATTCAATCCTACATGCATTCCTATCCTCATCAAACATACAACTCGTCATCATTCATCAACCACATTATCATCCATAAACAAGTGTACCGTCAAGTGCCGCGCACCAGGTAACCCAAAAAAACAATACCGCGCGAGTGACAGCGCAACCAGACCACGGTGCCATTCTAAATCATCATTGTCTGGTCTGGTCAATGTCTGGTATTCTGTTAAATCACCTCCACCCGTAGATCCGGAATCCACGTCATTCTTAAAATTACAGTCTACTCGCGAAAAGTGCCGCCATATTATGTAAATTGATTTGTGTCGTTTAGTAGTACTTTAGTTTTGTTACTTCTCAATTCTGCTCTCACCCAAGGCCAGTTTTTATTAAATTAAGTCTCAGTAAACTCAGTCATATCTCACTTGAGTGCTTGGCGACCTCGGTCTTTGGCATCCTCTCCTGAGACATTCCCAGGTATATGGGAGATATTTCACACCCACGTAGGGTCTCGTGATTCGCTCGATTGTGTGCTGCGGGCGGGTTGGTTTGGTGGAACTATTAGGTAGATAGAGCAACATTCAACTAATATCAAATTTATATAATTAAAAATATTGTGGATATAAAAAATCAATATTCAGGACGTTCACAACATTATAGTAAATATTACACTCACAAGAGAGAAAAAAAACCTAAATAATTTTATACAGTAAAATAATGTTTCAAAAACAAAATATTATATAGTTTATATCTTTGGGACAGCATTGACTAGACTTACTTAGTTAAAACCAAATGCAACCTGTTCGATGCTAGTATTCTTACAGTGTTGGTTTAGGGTTATGCATCATGGCATTTTACCATAATTATATGGGTAGATAGGAAAATGCATCCCTCTATTCTTCTTATTGTGCCATCCCCTAGCGGAGGTCGGCCACCATCAAGGCAATCTTATCTCTGTCGTCTGCTACCCGGAACAGTTCAGTGGAGCTGCACTCGTACCAATCACGAAGGTTCTTAAGCCACGAAATGTGGCGCCGTCCTCTGCTACGCTTTCCATTGATCTTTCCTTGAATGACAAGCTGGGGAATGCTGTATTTTTGTCCTCTCATAATCTCTCATAAGCCCTCTATTAATCCAACAATTAATGAAAATTTTAAACACTAGGTATGCAGTAGCAGTTGGCGCGATATAATTACCCAAATTAACAATATGTATTGTAAGCAAGAGGAGTGTTTTGCTTTCTGGGTAGGCTGTAAGATGGTACATTTGTGGAGTGTGGAGAAATATGGATAAACCTAAACACGTGTTTAATAAAATGTTGTTTTTCGATTAACGTCTGTAATATAATTGCATAAAAGTTCCTTCAGGTAAACGATATGCGCATTCATTATTGGATTATTGCATGTAGAGACCGGAACATCATTGAATCATAAGCCAAAACTGACTACAGAGTCCTGGTGTATGGCGACTGGTTTTTTGTGTAAACTGCAGAAATCACCGAAGTTACCGAATCTTCACTCGGTCGCTGCATACAACAGCCTCCCGGCCCGTTGCAGTGGTGAATGCAGCATATTGTGTCGTAAAAAATAATGCTAAGTTTGCATCGCTGATTACGTACCATTACACCCATGATTATTGGCCTCTTCCGATAGTCTAAATGATATAATTATTAGGTGTAACCATGTCACCTGACCTCTAGTCAACAATGGCCGTAAGCATGTCCAAAATTCCTTGATTAACTGTCAAAATGTTCAACATGTACTTAGCACGTAAGAATTGTATCTAATTATAATAATAGTATGTCAGAGAAGAATGTGATTTGCCGAATAAAAGAGACGAAAGCCAAAGGAATTTAATAATAAGAATAATAATGAGTATGTAAGGGAAGGATGGCAACACTGCTCGATATAAAAACGTCAGTCTAGGGTCGCCATTAAAAGAGTGAGCATCGTCCTGCGTCCAAGTGATACGGAGTGAAAGGCCATAGATTAAAAGTTGTGAACGATAATAATTATTAATAACGAAACTAAAATTAAGAGCATAAAACATTTGGAAGTGTAACTAACATGAGTAATAAGAAACAGAGAGCAATTTAATTAATTAGTACCAACATCCCGAGCTAGCCACGGAACCCGGGATATCACAGTACCTACAGAGGTGCGCACTTTGCAAAGAAACCTCGCTATCCGAATGATATTTTTCGGACCAATATTCAACTCAATTCATAATTCTTGTGCGTCAAAGTTGTTTTCGGTTAAGACCAAACCCGCCTGTTAAAAGTTGAAATTCTGACTGTGCTGTTATAATACTGTTATAATATTATACTGTGAAAGCGAATTATAAATATTAAACTCACCGCCATTTTTGAGTCTTACAGAATTCACCAATGGTTACGTGTTCCTTCAGAATGTCCGGTGCATGATTTAATTCTTTTGTGTAGGCTCCATTTTCTAAAGCTATAATTTCTTCGATCTGGGTTAGATGCGAAGTTTCACAATTATAAGTTAGCATTAGCACGGACTGTATTGAGAGTGTACATTTGATACACAAGCAACAAAAAAAAATAACTTGAATAATTGAATAAAGGTCGATATCAAAGGATATAAGCAGTCACAATAGATGTGAGGTTAGTGCTCCATTTAGTCTACTTTAATTTTAGGGTTTCCCTGAAAAGTATGTTTTCTGAAGTATTTCAAAATAATGTAATTTCGTTACGCTATTATCGTTCTTAAAAGATCCACTAAAAGATAATCAAGTTTACTTTGTCCTATATCCAGATATAGCATTAATACATACATTAAATAAGCTCATTTCGAACCACATATTCAATAAATTGTAGCATTATTTTCCACGAATGTGGCTATACCGACCGACCAAATGTGAAAGATAGTCCTCAAAGACAAAGCCCGAAAGAGATCTTTATGTACTGGGATGGATCAAGAAGGTCAAAGCCCATCTTGATCCATCCCACGAAAGTCAGAAATAATATTCACATTGCACGGAGAGAATCCACCAATTTTACATTACATTTAAAAAGAAAAGACATTTTAAAATATCATCGCAACGTATTTATGAATATTATGCTTTCATACATAATTTATACAATTAGCTATTTAATAGCTTGTTATATACAAGATCATTTACAGAGTTCAATGTTGGATAATCATAGTCGTGGTTCGTTTGCGTTTTTCGGTTGGTAGGTATATTAATGATTTATTTTAATAATGTCCATAGTGTCCAGTATGTGGTACTGCGTGGATTGTTGGTCCGGTCTTCTTGACGACGGCGTTGAAGCCATTTACAACATCAACGGTATAGTCCACGACGCGAACTGAACCCTCCGGAACCACGAAGGAGTACTGGCCTGAAAAGATAACAATCAAGATTATTATAACGTATTGGTATTTGACAACAGGACGGTGATCATGTGAGACATATTATATTAATACATCAGTTATAATACTGTTAAACTATTGGTGAAGTTATAAAATTCAAAACCATCATCTCTGTTGATAAGTGCGTTTTTCGTTCATTATTTCATTTAAAATTTGACGCACACATATTCATTAATTTTGATTACATACATGATTATAGTGTAAAGTATAGTAAAACCTCTACATCACGTCGGGGTCACCATTTAGCGGGGGTGTTTGGAGTTGTCATCTTACCCCCGGTTAATATTTCATATTCAGACGGTTGTGTTTTTGTTGTGTTATTACATCGGCCTCTATTAAGAAATACGCGTGGTCATTTATATTGTTATATATTTTGTATATATATAAATGGGTTCGATACATAGCTCGAAGACAGGAAAATCATTGGTCAAATTTAGTCTTCTAGTAGTATCCAAGAGGTACAAAGATGGTACAAAATGTCCGCAAGGTAGTCCTAGAGGCCGCTGGATCGATGAAATGATAAAGTTCTGTGGTAGTACGTGGCAACGCAACGCACAGAACCGAGATAAGTGGAATCAGCTTAAAGGGGCCTTATCCAGCAGTGGATAGATTAAGGCTGATGATATTTTGCATGAAGCACAATAAAATTACATTAGTGATGTTACATGGCAGGATAACACGAAAGTATAATTATTAATGTATGAATTTACATGTACAAGTACATAATGATACTTCTACATTTGATATTGTAAGGTAAGGCCGAGCGTCTCGTAACGTCTACATTTTTGAAGCTCTAATTGACAACCGGTAAAGTTTACGTCTCGTTATTGTCTATGCTCTAAACATGTCAGTTGTAGAGTTGGATAAAACATCTACAATAGATTGTTACTAATGATTAAGTAAATACGGGACATTTACTCAAGTTTCCTGACCAACGTTATATTTTATGTAATCTGTCTCGTATATTCGGGACGTTCGGCCACCCTAATTACTACATAATGTATACTATTAAGTATTCGGAATATATGAAGATCATGGTTTGAATTATTGTCATATAATCAATCATTCTTAAATAGTCTGCTACGTCCTGATTCCTGACCATGACTTCCAACCAAGACATAATAATGTAACGCCCTGTATTTGAGTAGGAAAATTAAATATTTTCTTCCATCTGTCTTTATTTGGAAATTAGTTCAACTACTTTGTTATCGACATGATAGTATTAGATATTTGTTTGTACCTTTGACAACGACACCATTTCTGACTTCTTGTTGAGACTTCACATCTCCAGTGTGACCATCTTTTACTCCATAATTATACGAGTATTTTGGATGAGCCTTTAATATAAGAAAACACAAATTAATATTAGTATTAACTCAGTGGAAAACTTATCCATGGGTATACGAAATAATATCAAAACTCTTGTTGAGTATTAGAACAATTATGCTGGTATCGATAATTATTGAAGAACTTTTTCAATGGAAAATAACTGAATAAGATTTTCTAAAGTCCCAACATAATGTTAGTAACTAATCCCAATATTACTCATTTACCACTGCCAAGGTAATTAAAATAATGTTTTGAGCATGCAAAAGTGTTTAATTAACACAACACCTTCAGAAAACGTTCATTAAATCATTTTATTGCCTGAACTATCACACTATATTACAATATTAGGCATGCTTCTTTTGATTTTTAGGTAACTATTTTTCAGTAACAGAAACACGATTTTAATTTATTTTGTTCATGTATCATCTGATTCAAATCTATTTAAAAAAAAATAATGTAAAAGTATACTAAAATAATGAATTGTTGTAGAAAAGGCATTATCATATGACTGCTATAATTTATAGCACGATACAAAGCTATGAGACATTTTATGAAAACCGGAAAAGATTCAAGTTTCTAGGTACACAGAAAGGTGGCTGGGTATAACGAATTGAATTCCATACCTATAATGCATAATATATTTTATTCAGTAGGGATATGCTACTTTTCATTTCTTCACTGCGGTTTTGTCTCAAAGCTCTGGCTGATTGATTAATTACTATATCATACGAATATAGTTATTATTATGTTGATCACATCCCCTGAAACTGTACCCATATTAAGTCGGTTGAAAGGGAAGAGCTTTTAAAGTCGGTCCGGCTCTCACTTGAACTTGTATGCAATTGCAACTTGTTTTCTTTAAAGAAAAATCATCTTATGGCAAGTAAGAATTTCTTTTTATCATCAAGACTTGATAACATATTAAATTTCGTTCACCATGCAAAGACCCAGGTCCACGAGGACGGGATAGCTTTTGTGAGATGGGGTCTGAAGATAAGGGCGCTCAGAATAGCCTATGACGCCATTTTCATGGGGATCGCTGCCAGCGTATGGTGCATGCGCATCCACAAAAGTGTGAAATTAAAAATTCTCTTTTAACTGGCAGCGCAGTGAGCTGTTGTCATTCACTAATGCCTACTGTTCAACAACCACGGACGTCCTCTTTGTACTTCCTGTTGACCTGCACATACAGGTATGCGGTGAGAAGGCCGTTAATGGTGAATTTCACCCTGCCCCGCTTCTAAGCCCTGATGCTGATAAAGTAACACTGAGGAAGCAGATAATACATCAGTTATAACGTCAAATATATGGTTAGTGTATAATAAGCACTGTGTACCTCGCACTGCTGCAATCAATAATATTTTTAGCGGTGAAATTAACGTTAAAAGCACGTACCTACACATCCGGAAAATATTTCCGTTCAATTTATTTTTGACGTTTGATTGTTTTGCATTTCATTTGAATTAGGAATTTTCCCGAGTCACTGCTTGGTTTACTTCCTTTTTTATTACTTTTATGGCTACAAAATGGAAGTATATTGACATTGGTTAAGTAATTTAATATGTATTGTATGTCATATAATATGGTATTGACTTGGATCACCGGGGTGGGTGCAAAATCATGATTGCTATACAAGGTAACGCATGTTACGTTCAATTTTATAAAATAATAGCGAACATTGAGTATATGCTCCTAGTAAAATTATCATATCATTTATTCGTATGTTATAATATAGGTATATTGGTAAATAATATATCTTGAAGGTTGTCTTGTATCAAATTAAATAATTATGTATGGAAATAGGTTTTCATCGAAATCATTTGGAATTTTCTAAATAAGATGCGTTAGTTAATATTATAATATAATAATTGTAATATATCGTCAGATTCTAGTAATTGAATTCTTCACGCATCGATTAGAAAATTGTAATGTTACTTTAAATCCAAAATTATGTTAAAAAAACAATGTATCTTTAATGCAACCAATTTAGATCAGTAAACACTCTAACAAAACGGCTGAAATGCGTCAATAATTGTGTTTCCAATAATTGATATGTTATTGATTATTATGTTAGTGAAAATACATTGATATTGTATTTATGAAAGTTTTAAATTTGGCAATACTGCTTAAAGGATAGCTTCTTTTTTAAAATTATATTTTCTTTTGTTTTTTGTTTTAATGATTTTTCTTCTCGTGTCATTGTTGCCCGTCACAAAGGATTATTGGTCGGTAATAAACATCAATATTATATTATCCTTTTGATTCTAGGACTTTAACGTCAAGGGAGAGATAAAGACTAGATGTATTTGTCAAATTCCATTTGAAGTGTGGTGCTAGATGTGGAATGGATGCTGAAAGTCTCCGAGTTTGACTGTGCCGAGCACTCTAATTTTTGGCTTCACGCCCATGTCATCTTCGTGGGAAAATTCGTAGTATTTGGACTTGTTGAAGAGTGTGATAAACTACTTACTTCAGAGGGATGTCGTAAATCATGAGTGACAAATAATTTTTCAACCGTTTTCACGTGACACGGAAATCCTAAGCTACGGAGCAAGCTTCGGTCGCTACTGTTCTGGATTCATTTTTTTGAAAACATTCTTCGCCCCTGATATATTTTACATTTGTCAAAACTGTTTTGTGTAGTTTTTAAAATTGACTGTGTATATTAGAAAAAAGTATGTGTTGAATGTTTAATTCTATTTCACTATGCTCTTGTTGTATTCAAAAAAAGTATTAGCGAGTATTAAAGTGCCCAAGAGTTGTGGAAAAATAGGAATGTTACTCTGGATATAATTACGTACCGAAGTCTTCATTTAAATAAACAGCAACGATTTCTTGTATTTTCTCTTATTACAGTGATCTAAGTAAGTATCAAAATCTCTGCCATTTCATTAAAAGTTTGTTCCTGTTGTGGATCAATAATTAACTTTTTAGACAAATTGACACTGTGGTGTCATTTGATGTAGGTCGGTAATTTTCAACCTTTTTGGATGGCAGAAGCTTTGAAACATTTTGTACAATCTCAAAGAACACTACCTTGATGACACATTACGGTCCAGAGAGATACATTACAGAATACATGCGTAAGTAATATACATAGTAAGCATACATACATAAGCAAAGAACTGCCTATACGAAAGCTGAAATGCCCGAACCAAACTATAGAGTGTAGGTAATTTTATGTAAGTGAGTATTTTCATAATTTTCTTCATTTTATTATTTCTACAAGACTATCATAAACGGTTACAAGTAAATAAATCCTTTATTATTTAGATGGGGATAAATAATAGAAAGAACATAGTCTATGGAAAGAACACATTTTTCCAGAGTATTGGTATATCCCTATCTTTTGGTATTGCAGCCCCCAAGCTATCCTCCTCTGATGGTAAAAGGCAATGTCCAGATTAAAGAGATTTAAAAAATGGTCGATTGATAAATCGGCAAATCATAAAATTCGGTTAATAACGATGGCTTTACCCATTTTATATTGTAAACAAAACATAAACACTTTTTTAAATAATATCATCGCGATGCATTTATTTATATGCTTTCATACATAATTATTATCTAGGTCCTAGATGAATTTACACATTAATTATTTACAAATATCATTCATTAGAGTATCATAGGCAATGGCAGTTTGCAGTTCTTGGTGGGTAGGTATAATAATGGTTTATTTTAGTAATGTCCATAGTGGCTATGTGGCACGACGTGGATTGTTGGGCCACTCTTCTTGACGACGGCGTTGAAGCCATGCACATCATCAGCGGTGTAATCTACGACGCGAACTGAACCATCTGGCTCTATCAAGGAGTACTGGCCTGAAAAAAACCAATATTGTTTAAACATGGCTTATTGTTATTCGGCACAAGGATATGTGGGACCAAATTCTAATAATATTTAAACGAACGATTGTCGTTTATATGTAATCAAAAACACGGGGACAGAAATAAGTTTGATTACGTCTATTTATGTCTATTTAATGGCATTAACTGTAAATTAATAGTAAAAACACATTGTTTTATACAATATTTATTACATGTAGTGTATTTAGATGACATGGAAACAATGGTTTTGTCTATTGACTATTGACTGATCATTCTAAAAAAGGCTGTTATTTTCATGTTAATTATGTCCAAGCAAGTTTATATTTTAATGATCAGTCTTGGGGTGGAATTAGTGTATTATTATTGTCTAACTGTGTAATCTCATGTGTTTTGGAGATATGATCTATTGGATAATATAAGAACGTTTATTTCATTATATCTAGAAAATAAGAAGAGGTTTTTACCCTTGACAACATCACCATCTCTGATTTCTTGTTGTGACTTCACATCTCCTGTATGACTATCTTTTACTCCATAGTTATACGCGTATTTTGGATGGGCCTATAATAGAGAAAATACATATTTTATTTTATTGTAACAATCGCAGAAAGATTGCGTAATTTCTTTTAGAGAATATATAAGTCTCTATGTACAGTGCAAATAGTTGAAAAGTTTATTAGCAGATAATAATATATGCATAGGAATTCATTTATATAATTATTACTTACATAGTGATCCCTTCCATATAACCCATGTCCATGACCATGTCCAACGCCTCCATATCCCAATCCATTAAGAGCCAAGCTGTTGTGACCCAGTCCATTGTAATTTAATCCGTTGTACCCAAGACCACTATAGCCTAAACCGCTGTGTCCCAGTCCATTGTTGCCCAAGCCGTTATAGCCCAGTCCATTGTAATCTAAGCTGTTGTACCTCAGTCCACTGTATCCAATGTTATTGTGAGCGAGTCTACCGTAGCCTAAGCTGCCGTAGCCTAAACTGCTGTAGCTTGAGCCGCCGTAGCCCAAATGATTGCTAACGAGTCCCAGCGAATGGTGGCCAACGTCTCCTCGTACAATATTACTGTGTGAGACTGCAACTCCGTGACCATTGCACATCACGGCTATTGCCACGACGCAAAGAGACAACTGAAAATATATACAAAAACAACGTATTATTATATTTAGCTACCATAGTAAAATCAAAATGTGAAAGAACCAATACTTTTTAGAGGCATAAAGAAAATTTAGTGTTGAACCACATTGTTTGGGATCTTCTATATATTTCTATTCGAAATTTATTAGATCGGCAAGATCGAACTCACTTATTACTTTTACATATTCGCAAGTATTTATTAGTTTAATTTAGAATATTTATTTAAATTCAATTTTCAATAATATGTTAGATTTATCTCTCTTTTCCTTTCGCACACATTTTTTTTGACAACACACGAAATACATAATTATTTGAAACAATCCCAGATGTATAGTAGGTACCTACATTGGAAAAAAATATGTTTTTGACTTTATGTAGGTATAATAATAAATATAACCTTCTTAAATATTGTGTATATTTCAATTAATAATACAATAATAAATAGCAAAAATATGTTGATATTTGTAGATGAGTTAATTTAGATTTGTAACAATGGCCATGATTACATTTTAGATATTATACATTCTTATACAAATTCATCAGCATTCATCTGTCAAAAAACGAATGATACTTGTATGAGAAGACCTAGATGTCTATGAGTTGGGCCTATTTAGAATTTATTTTACAAACATAAAAAATAATGACGATTTACCTTAATGAACACCATCGTTATGGTAGTATTGTTGACTAAACTGAAGACCTGATTGGACTGATCACTTGGTACAACTGATGTTTGTACTCCTCGAGGAGTGGGCTTATATACTCATTCGATTGCTTTTCAGTTTCCGTTATTACAAGAATTTACATCAGTTTCAATGCCAACAGAAATGTGCGTAAAAGTTAATGAATACCTACACATATTTTAGCCATTGCATTAATTAACATGATCTATATCGAAATGGCAAACACTAAATGCTTCACAGAGATACCTACACGATGATTAACTACCTACATGAAAAGAATAAAAATGTATATCTGTTCAATAGGGATTTGCTACTTTTCAGTTCTTCACTGTGGTTTTGCGTGCAAGTTCTGTTAGCTTTATTTCCCACTGTCTCATACATATTATGTAGTTATTATGTTAATATTACCCTCTGAGAGTGCACATAAATGTCGGTTGGAAGGTAAGAGCTTTTGTCGCGACGGCCCGGCTCTCACTTGAAGCAGTTGGCCATAGCAACTTGGTTTCCACAAGGGAAAATCATGTTACAGCGAGCGAGAAAGTTTCTTCATAATCAAACTAGCTTGATCATAATGGCACATACATCAAAATATAGACCATGCACACTCTAGTGGGCATCAACCAAGTTTTTCTTGTGGGACACTATTTGCAGAATATTGAAAGTTACCTACCCTTCGTTACGCCACGTTAAGGAATATGAAACACTCGTTTTCAGAATTAAAATATATGGATTGAGGCCCACCTGATTGAGAACGCACCGCTTTCAGAAATCAATTCGGTTTCAGAAGAGGCAAGAAGCCATTGTCCTTAAATGTCCAGGTAGTAGTTCAAAGTAAGTACGCGGCCGTCCACACTCCATTGGAGATGGGGGATACTAGAGAATACTAAAAGCATCCAAGTTAGTCACCTTACCTGGCGTTCGAATGTATAATATGTTAAATTTCGATTATCTTCAATTAGAATAATTTATTTGTCTTAATTTTCTGTACTTCTTTCTCCCATGGGCACTTTTTATTAAATTAAGTCTCGGTAAACTCAGTCAACGCACACTTGAGTGCGTGGCGACCCGAGTCTTTGGCATCTGCTCCTGAGATAATCCCAGTTGTAAACAACTTCTGATGCTTAACATCCATACGTAGGGCTTCCTGGTACGCTTGATTAAGATCCAGTAAGTATGGAGCGGGGTGGTCGGTTTGAAGGAAAGTATTAGATAGGTAAATGTAGCAAAATTCAACTTATTGCGGAATATCTGGTTGAATGGTAAAACAGAATGCCTTCTATTCAATGCTTGTATTCTTACAGTGATGGTTTAGAATTATGCATCATTGTACTTAATCTTATATGGGGAAGATAGGAAAATGCATCCCTTTGTTAATCCAAAACTATATTGGAAATTTTAAACACTATGCAGTAAGTGCAATATTCTAACACAAATTAACAACATGAGTATTGAATGTTTACAGCAGAGAATAGAAAAATAAAGTGTTTTGCCTTCTACATGGGGTGTAAGGAGATAAATTTGTGTAGTGTAGAGAAATGGATTGTTAAAGAAAATGTTATTTTCTTATTAACGTCTGTAATATTATTTATAAATATTCCTTCGCGTAAACGATAATGTGCGCATTCAATATTGGAATATTGCATGTAGAGACCGGAACATTATTAAATCATAAACCAAAACTGACTAAGTCTATGCCGACCGGCTTTCGGATTTTTATGTTATTAATCTGTCCTGTGGTGTGTGGACTGCAGACATCACCGGAGCTGCCGAATCTTTACTCGTCCGCTGTAATCCAAAGCCTCCCGGCCAGTCGCAGTGGTGGACACAGCATGTGTCGGACCTGCACCCAGGACGTAGACAATACCTAACGAGATTTTTTGTTATTTCGCAAGAAAATTTTTTTATGCGATTTCAATTTCTATTTAATTCCCACCTTTCGGGATGGTATTGATATAAAAAAATACCGTCCTTACAGCTTATATTTTTTTATTGCCTGTGGCACTGATTATAAAAATCTCTGTGATATATAATGTGATATTATAACGCCAGACTTGATTAGTGGAAAATTGCTAGATTCGTAAAGAAAAATGCCAAGTTTTCAACTCCGAATAATGAGATACCTACGCATCTCGCTATCTAAATGATATTTTCCGGAACAATGTTCAACTCGATTCGTAATATCAGGGCGTCAAAGTTGTTTTCGGATAAAACTAAATCCCCCCCCCCCCCGTTTAAAGATTAAATTCTGACAATGCTGTTTTGTGGCAGCGAGTCAAAGCGAATTATAAATATTAAACTTATCGCCGTTTTTGAGTCTTTCAGAATTTACTAATGGTTCTGTGTTCCTT
Source organism: Rhyacophila brunnea (assembly GCF_057557595.1). Classification (NCBI taxonomy): domain Eukaryota; kingdom Metazoa; phylum Arthropoda; class Insecta; order Trichoptera; family Rhyacophilidae; genus Rhyacophila; species Rhyacophila brunnea. The sequence continues at coordinate 5,691,669 of NW_028232904.1, read as the reverse complement.
CAGGATGTTCAGTGCATGATTTAATAATTCATTTTTGTAAGCTCAATTTTCTAAAGCCACATTTTCTTTGAAATAGTGATAAACCATTTTTTTTCAAGATATCAAGTTTCACAACGATAAGTTTACACCAGCACTGACTGATCTGAGAATGTACATTTGACGCATGAGCTATTGTAATAGACAACAGATGACATGAACTCAAAATAAATCAAGGTCAATATCAAAGGATATAAGCAGTCACCGCATCGTCAAAAGATGTGAGGTTTGTATCCCATTCGGTTTAATTTAATTGCAAGGTTTTCCCTGAAAGGTATGTTTTCAGAGGTATTTAGAGATAATGTATTTTTGTTACCATTATAGTTTTGTCAAAAATCCACACAAAAAATATTCAAGATAACTTTGTACAAAAATTAAATTAACTCATTTCGAATCACAAATTCAATTGTAACAATATTTTAGCGGATGTGGCTGAAAGTGAAGACTATTTTCAAATTTCGAAACATATCTCTACTTTGTCAAAGCCAAACCTCATTTCAAGTTATCCATCCCATGATAATGGAAAATAATATTTACATTGTATAATCCACCAGAAAGAATTCATAAATTTCAAATGTTATTAAGAAAAGACATTTTTAAAATATCATCGCGACGTATTTATTTATATGCTTTCATACACAATTTACACAAAAAGCTATTATTAATAGCTTGCTATATACAATAATCATTTACAGAGTTCAATGTTGGATAATCATAGTCAAAGCACGTTTGCGTTTTTCGGTGGGTAGGTACGAGTATATTAATCATTTATTTTAATAATGTCCATAGTGTCCAGTGTGTGGTACTGCATGGATTGTTGGTCCGGTCTTCTTGACGACGGCGTTGAAGCCATTGACATCATCAGCTGTGTAGTCCACGACGCGAACTGAACCGTCCGGCTCCACCAAGGAGTACTGGCCTGAAAAGAAAACAATCAATATTATAATAACGTATTGGTATTTGACAACAGGACGGTGATCATGCGAGACTATTCAAATAATATTGGTGAAGTTATAAAATTCAAAACTATAATCTCTTTTGATAAGTAAGTGTGTTTTTCATTCATTATTTCATTGCATATTTGACGCACACATTCATTCATTTTATTTATTATTTATTTAAGAATACAAAACATTGTGGACATAATAAATTTTGATGACATACATAATATAAATCGATTACGTTATCTATGGAATCTGTCTTGTATATACGGAACATTTAGCTGCCCTAAATACATTACATATATATATATATATATATATTATATATATCATGTACTATTATGTATTCAAAAAGTAAGAAGGTCATGGTTTGAGCTATTGGCTAATAATCAACAATACTTAAATAGTCTGCTACATCTTGACTATGATTTCCTACCAGGACAGAAAATAAAGGCCATTCTTGGAGTAGGATAAATATTTTCTTCCATCTCTCTTTTATTTGGGAATTAGATCAACTAGTTTGTTATCGACATGTTAATGTAATATATTTGTTTGTACCTTTGACAACGCCACCATCTCTGACTTCTTGTTGAGATTTCACATCTCCAGTGTGACCGTCTTTTACTCCATAATTATACGAGTATTTTGGATGAGCCTTTAGTATAAGAAAAAACGAATTAATGTTAGTATTAACTCAGTGGAAAACCTGTCCATGGATGTACAAAATAATATCAAAATTCTTGATAAGTATAAATAAATTTATGCTGGAATCTATAAAGCGGATATCTAGAAACGTGTCTCATGTAAAATAACTGAATAAGATTTCCTGAAGTCCCAATATAATATTGGTAACTAATCCCAATATTACTCTTTTACACTGCCAAGGTAATTAAAATAATGTTTTGATTATGCAAAAGTATTATTTTTACAATTAAATAATAAAACGTATGAAGTCATTCCAATTACCAGAATATCTTCAAAAAACGCTCGTTCAATCATTTTATTGCCTGAACTATTACACTATATTTTAATATTAGGCATGTTTCTTTTGATTAATAGGCAACTATTTTTCACAGCGTAATTCGAATGACAGAAACACGATTTAAATTTATGTTATTCATCTGTCATCTGATTCAAATCTAAAAAAATTAAAAGGATATCTAAAATAATTAATTATTGTAGAAAATGAGTTAATTTATAGCACGATACAAAGCAGTGGAAGACATTTTATGAAAACCAGAACAGATTAACAATTTAACAAAAACATTTATATCTAGAATACTCACATAGTGATCTCCTCCATGTATTCCGTTTCCATAGCCATGCCCAACGCCTCCATATGCCAATCCATTAAGAGCCAAGCTGTTGTGACCGAGTCCATTGTAGCCTAATCCGTTGTACCCAAGTCCACTATAGCCTAAACTACTGTGTCCCAGTCCATTGTAGCCCAAGCCGTTATAGCCCAGTCCATTGTAACCTAAGCTATTGTAGCCTAGTCCATTGTAACCTAAGCTATTGTCGCCCAGTGCACTGTATCCGATGTTATTGTGAGAGAGTCCCCCGTAGCCTAAGCTGCCGTAGCTTGAACCGCCGTAGCCTAAATGATTGCCAGCGAGTCCCAGCGAATGGTGGCCAACGTCTCCTCGTACAATATTACTGTGCGATACTGCGACTCCGTGACCATTGCACACCGCAGCTAGTGCCACGATGCAGAAAGATAACTGAAATCAACATAAAATGTGAAAGCAATGAGTTAATTTTGTGTGAGAAAGAATTAATATTTTTTTGGAGGTGATGATGAAGATTGAGTATTTAACCACTTTGTATGGGATCTTTTTATATATCTATACAAAATTGACTAGTTCGGTAGCATCAATTTTATTCACATAATCCTTTTCCATATTCGCATGTATGTATTATGTTTTATTTAAAATATTTAACTCAATGTTAGATTTATATTTTTTTTCGTTATGAACACAGATTTTTTTGACAACATACAAAATAAATAATTTGGAAAAATCTCAGAGAAATAGTACATTATATTTAAAAAAAATATGTTTTAGTTTATTTAGGTATTCTAAACAATGTTGCATTCTAAAATATTGTATATTATTGAATGAATAATAAAATAATTTAATTTAAAATTTTATATGTTGATATTATTTGCAAATAGATAGGTACGTTATCAAAATAGATAAAACTGCTATAGAGACATGAATGTCTACTTACAATTGTCAATGACTGTTATTACATATTCGTTTTTTTAACACATTTATCTGCGTCTACTTATTAAACAAAGTACTGGTATTTTTATAAGAAGTCCTAGATTTCTATGAATTGGGCCTATTTCGTATTTATTTTATATACTACACTCACTAATAAGTATTACAATAAACACTGACGATTTACCTTAATGAACACCATTGTCACGTTTGTATTTGACTAAGCTGAAGACTCAGTTGAACTAATAACTTGGTAAAACTGATGCGTGTACTCCTTGAGGAGTAGGCTTATATACTCACGCGATAGGTTTCTGCTTCCGTTATTACAAGAGTTTCTGTCAGTTTCAATGTTAATAAGTAATAATATTATGCATGCAATTTGATGGATAAAAATAATTTTAACTAGTGCATTTATTAACGATTAATACCGATTTGATGGCTATTCTATTGGTAGTGAAGATGAAATGAAAAATCTGAAAAATGGTAGTATTATATATTTGGACACTAGGGATTCACTTCACGATACTGTATGGAAAAGGCTGGAGCAACATTCATTTGAATTTAATTGATTCACAGATGTATTGTATCATAAACAGATTTCGCCTGTTTAACGCTTGTATTCTTGACGGTGCTGGTTTACAGTTGCGAGTCATAGCATCTTACCATATGCGCTGTGAGAATGAATACGTATTATAACACGGATACGTATTAAAAACTCCATTTGTTGCTCGAATTTCCAAAGGTTATACACAACGGCCAAAGAACCACTTTTGTATCACCGGTTCCTCTTTCTGATTTTCGATTACCTTTTTTCTAGATATTTTGTATCTGGTACATCATACGAGATTCTCCGTTACAGCTGCAGATAAGACGGAACGGTGTCAGGCATAGTTGAAGATGTGTCAGATGCGGTATGGAAATGCATTCAACCTCTCTATATGCCATCCACAGATCAAGAGGAATGGAAACAGATTGCAGTTGACTTTGAGCAAAGATGGCATTTTTCGAATTGTTGTGGTGCTCTTGATGGACAACTTGGGAAAACTTTTTAAATCGTGCTTATGGCAACCGTGAATACGAACTATAAATTAATAACAATCGATAAGGTCAATGGGTAGATTCAGTGATGGATTTATTATTGCAAATAATTTTAATCTTAATAACCCCTTCGGAAAATAAATCGGAATAACACACCTAATCTTAAGCCATTAAACGGCCAAGAAGAAACTATACCTACCAACCATATGTTATGTTGTAGCGTTAAACCAGAAATTGTCTTTGATGATCAAATTATTACTGCTGGGAAGTCCAAAACATAATACAAAGATAATATTCAAATTCACATAGACTATGCCATACTATGCAAGAAAAAAGCTAGATAATTGTATATAAGATAAAAGACAAATTTATCATATATCTACATATTTATATTAATAAGTGAAGCAGTTCCATTGAAGGAAAATGTAGTGCGTCCATTTCCGAATGAACAGGACTTTAGACTTTCGTACGCGACAAACAGTTGCGGCACTTGCTCTCACAGTACGAAACAGATTTACAAATTATTTTTATGCACAAAATGCTCTTTCCTGACAAGCAGAGGCTGTAGAAAGTGGTCGTTTTTAGCTCATTGTTTGTTTTTGTTTTAGTTACTCACCATCCTAGTAATTTAATTCATATGCAATTTTCGCCCATATTAACTCTTTAATTGTATTTTATGGTATAATATATGTGCTCAGTATCATATAAACACAGTCCACCTCGTACTGATTCAGTCAATAATTCATTCATGTTGAAATTAATTTGGTTAAAAGCACGTACACAACCGGAAAATATTTCCGTCCAATTTATTTTTGACGTTTGGTTGTTTCGCATTTCATTTGAATTAGGAATTTCCCCAATTCACTGCTTGGTGTACTTTCTTTTTATTAGTTTAATGGCTACAAAATGGAGGTATATTGATTAATTAATTTAATATGTACACTTTGGATGTAGGTACTGTAAGGACGAATTTAAAATGGTGTATACACAATAAGGGAGGGACTTGGATCACCGGGGTGGGTGCAAAATCATGGTTGTTATACAAGGTAACGTATAATACGTTTTCTTTTATGAAATAATCGTGGATATTGAGTATGTGCTTCTAGCAAAATTATCAAATCATTTATTCGTTAAGCTAAGTGGAATTTGAACCCATAACCTGTTTCAGAAGCGAACATTTTTCCACTCGACCATGTAAATGCATTTGAAGTCTCATTGTGTAATATTTTGGCAACTAACTTTGACACGGTCCAGCGGTATCAATATTTTTTCACACACCCTAGCAATTTATTGGTATGTTATATTTTTATCTTGAAGGTTGTCTTGTATCAAGCTTAATAATTATGTATGTACTTGAGTAGGTTTTCATAGAAATCATTTGAAATTTTCTAAATAAGATTCATTGGTTAAGATATATATAATAATTGTAATATATCGCCAGATTTCAGTAATTGAATTCTTCACGCATCGATTAGAAAATTGTAATTTTACTTAAATTCAAAATATGGTAAAAAAAAACAGTGTAAGTATCTTAAATGCCATAGATTTAGATCAGTAAACGCTTTAACAAAATGGCTGAAATCCGTCGATTGTGTTTCCGAGAATTGATTATAATATTATTATGTTAGTGACAATACATTGATATTGTATTTATAACAGTTTTAAATTTGGCAATACTGCTAAAAGGATAGCTTCTTCTTTCAAATCATATTTTCTTTTGTTTTTTAAAATGATTTTTCTTCTCGTGTCATTGTTTCACGTTACAAAGGATTTATTGGTCAGTAATAAACATCGATATTATGTTATCCTTTTGATCCTAGGACTTTAACGTCAAGGGAGAGACTAGATGTATTTGTCAATGTGAATGGAATGGATACTGAAAGTCTCCAAGTTGGATGCAATTATGAGTTTGACTGTGCCGATCACTATAATTTTTGGCTTCACCCTTGAGGAAGATGTCATGGGAAAATTCGTAGTATTTGGACAGGTTGAAGAGTGTGAGGCAGTTCCTTCAAATGGATGGCGCAAATTATGAGTGCCAAATGATTTTTCCATCGATTTTACGTGACGCGGAATGCCAAGCCATGTAGAAAGCTACAGTCGCCACTATCCTGGATCCATTCTTTTGAAAACATTTTTCACCCCTGATATATTTTACATATTTGTCAAAACTGTTTCGTGTAGACTTAAAAATTGTGTTTATTAAAAAAAATGGTATGGTTTGGATGTTTAATTCTGTTTCACAATGCGTTTGTTGTATTTAAAAAAAATATCAAAGTATTAGCGAGTATTAAAGTGCCCAAGAAAAAAATAAGAATGTTACTCTGGATATGATTACGGACCGACGTCTTCATTTAAATAAACAGCAACGTTTCCTTGTATGTTCTCTTATTACAGTGATCTATGTGAGTATCATAATCTCTGCCATTTCATTAAAAGATTGTTTCTGATGCGAATCAAAATACATTTTGAGGCAAATTGACACTGTGGAGTCATTTGATGTAGGTCGGTAATTTTCAACATTTTTGGGTCGCAGAAGCTTTGAAACATTTTGTACAATCTCAAAGAACCACTACCTTGATGACACACTACGGTCCAGAGAGATACATTACAGAATAGATGCTTAAGTGATGACATACATAAACAAAGAACTGCCTATACGAAAGCTCAAATGCCCGCCCTTAACTGTAGGTAGTGTCAAATTTTATATAAGTAAGTATTTTAGGACGGCAATGTCCAGATTAAAGAGGTTTATGGTCGATTAATAAATCGGCAAATCATAAAATTCGGCTAATTACGATGGCTTTACTTATTTATCATTTAACAAAACAAAAACACCTTTTTTAAATAATATCATCCCTTTGTATTTATTTATATGCTTCCATACATAATTTACACAAATAGTTATTACCTAGATGAATTTATACAATAATTATTTACAAATATCAAACATTCGATTATCATCGTCAATATCACTTCTGTTTGCGATTCTTGGTGGGTAAGTATATTAATGATTTATTTTAATAATATCCATAGTGTCTATGTGGCACGACATGGATTGTTGGGCCACTCTTCTTGACGACGGCGTTGAAGCCATTGACATCATCAGCGGTGTAATCTACGACGCGAACTGAACCATCTGGCTCTACCAAGGAGTACTGGCCTGAAAAGAAAATATCCAATATTGTTTATACCTACATGGCTTATTGCTATTCGGCACAAGGATATGTGGGACCAAATTTTAATAATATTAAAACGTATGATTGTCGTTTATTTGTAATCAAAAAACACGGGGACAGAAATAAGTTTGAATACATCTTTTTGTGTCTATTTAATGGCATTAACTGTTATTTATTAGTAGAAACACATTGTTTTACATAATATTTATTACATGTAGTGTATTTGGATGACATGTATACAATGGTTTTGACTATTGACTGATCATTCTAAAAAAGGCTGTTAATTTCATGTTAATTATGTCCATGCAAGTTTATATTTTAATGATCAGTCTTGGGGTGGAATTAGTGTATTATTATTGTCTAACTGTGTAATCTTATGTGTTTTGGAGAGATGATCTATTGGATAATATAAGATCATTTAATTTATTATATCTAGAAAATAAGAAGAGGTTTTACCCTTGACAACATCACCATCTCTGACTTCTTGTTGTGACTTCACATCTCCTGTATGACTATCTTTCACTCCATAGTTAAACGCGTATTTTGGATGAGTCTTTAAAAGAAAAAAAATACTTATTTATTGTATTGTGACAATCGCAAGAAGGGTTTCGTAATTTCTTTTAGAGAATATATAAGTCTCTATGTACAGTGCAAATAGTTGAAAAGTTTATTAGTAGATAATAATATATGCAATTCATTTATATATACTACTTACATAGTGATCCCTTCCATATAACCCATGTCCATGTCCATGTCCAACGCCTCCATATCCTAATCCATTAAGAGCCAAGCTGTTGTGACCCAGTCCATTGTAGCCTAATCCGTTGTACCCAAGACCACTATAGCCTAAACCGTTGTGTCCCAGTCCATTGTAGCCTAAGCCGTTATAGCCCAGCTCATTGTAACCTAAGCTGTTGTACCCCTGTCCACTGTATCCGATGCTATTGTGAGCAAGCCCACTATAGCCCAAGTTCCCGTAACCGTAGCTTAAGTCGCCGTAACTTAGTTGATTGCTAGCAAGTCCCAGCGAATGATGGCCAACGTCTCCTCGTACAATATTACTGTGTGAGACTGCAACTCCGTGACCATTGCACATCGCGGCTAGTGCCACGACGCAAAGAGACAACTGGAAATATATTATAATAATGTAATATTATAATTATTTGTAATTACTTAAACAGTAAAATTAAATGTAAAAGCCATGAGTTATTTTTGTGTGTGAAAGAACTAATTATTTTTATAGACATAAAGAAAATTGAGTGTTGAACCACGTTGTGTGGGATCTTCTTTTTAAATATAATATAGCAGATCCTACACTATCCAAACATTACAACAAATTAATGATATTTGTATGAGAAGACCTTGGTCTATAAATTGGGCCTACAAACTACATCCAATGGGAAATATTATAGTAAATAATGACGATTTACCTTGATGAACACCATCGTTATGGTAGTATTGTTGACTAAACTGAAGACCTGATTGGACTGATCACTTGGTACAACTGATGTTTGTACTCCTCGAGGAGTGGGCTTATATACTCATTCGATTGCTTTTCTGTTTCGGTTATTACAAGAATTTCCATAACTTTCAATGCCAACAGAAATGTGCGTAAAAGTTGATGAATAGACATATTTTTAGCAATTGCATTTATTAACATGATTTATATCAAATTGAATGCCATACCTAAAAATAAATGGCAAACACTAAATGCTTAACAGAGATACCTACACGATGAGTAGGTACCTACATGAATGCATATTTGTTAAATAGGGATTTGCTACTTTTCAGTTCTTCACTGTGGTTTTGCGTGCAAGTTGTAAACAACTGCTGATACTTAATATCCAGACGTAGGGCTTAGTGGTACACTCGATTAAGATCTAGTATGGAGCGGGGTGTTTGGTTTGGAGGAAAGTATTATATATGTAAATGGAGCAAAATTCAACTTATTGCGGAATATTTGGTTGAATGTTAAAACCGAATTCCATCTTTCAATGCTTGTAGTATTACAGTGATGGTTTAGAATTATGCATCATTATACTTAACCTTATAGGGGAAGATAGGAAAATGCATCCCTCTGTTAATCCAAAACAATATTGGAAATTTTAAACACTGCGGTAAGTGCAATATTTTTACTCAAATTAACAACATGAGTATTGAATGTTTACAGCAGGGAATATAAAAATAAAGTGGTTTTCCTTGTACATGGGCTATAGGAGGTACATTTTTGGAGTGTAGAGAAATGGATTAAACTTAAACACGTTGTGTTAAAGAAAATGTTATTTTCTTATTAACGTCTGTAATATAATATTCATAAATATTCCTTCGCGTAAACGATAATAATATCTTATTGTTATATTAAGGTTGAGCCAAATTGTGGTGGCATTCATCCTTAGTCCCTCTACTCAAATTCCCTTATTAAGTATTACTTCAAGATGAGACGATGAGCAATTATGGGTCAAAGAAGACCATAATTGCGAACCACATTCAGTTACTCCAAAACCGTTGAGTGCGTAGGCTTGCTAATAGCTGTCGATCTATATCTGATATGATAACAAGGCCGTGTTAGATACAGAGTTATTCAAAAGTTAGTTCAAGACACTGGTGTGTGTGTGCCTGTTAACGCTAAACAACCGTTATTGATTAATTCAATCCTACATGCATTCCTATCCTCATCAAACATACAACTCGTCATCATTCATCAACCACATTATCATCCATAAACAAGTGTACCGTCAAGTGCCGCGCACCAGGTAACCCAAAAAAACAATACCGCGCGAGTGACAGCGCAACCAGACCACGGTGCCATTCTAAATCATCATTGTCTGGTCTGGTCAATGTCTGGTATTCTGTTAAATCACCTCCACCCGTAGATCCGGAATCCACGTCATTCTTAAAATTACAGTCTACTCGCGAAAAGTGCCGCCATATTATGTAAATTGATTTGTGTCGTTTAGTAGTACTTTAGTTTTGTTACTTCTCAATTCTGCTCTCACCCAAGGCCAGTTTTTATTAAATTAAGTCTCAGTAAACTCAGTCATATCTCACTTGAGTGCTTGGCGACCTCGGTCTTTGGCATCCTCTCCTGAGACATTCCCAGGTATATGGGAGATATTTCACACCCACGTAGGGTCTCGTGATTCGCTCGATTGTGTGCTGCGGGCGGGTTGGTTTGGTGGAACTATTAGGTAGATAGAGCAACATTCAACTAATATCAAATTTATATAATTAAAAATATTGTGGATATAAAAAATCAATATTCAGGACGTTCACAACATTATAGTAAATATTACACTCACAAGAGAGAAAAAAAACCTAAATAATTTTATACAGTAAAATAATGTTTCAAAAACAAAATATTATATAGTTTATATCTTTGGGACAGCATTGACTAGACTTACTTAGTTAAAACCAAATGCAACCTGTTCGATGCTAGTATTCTTACAGTGTTGGTTTAGGGTTATGCATCATGGCATTTTACCATAATTATATGGGTAGATAGGAAAATGCATCCCTCTATTCTTCTTATTGTGCCATCCCCTAGCGGAGGTCGGCCACCATCAAGGCAATCTTATCTCTGTCGTCTGCTACCCGGAACAGTTCAGTGGAGCTGCACTCGTACCAATCACGAAGGTTCTTAAGCCACGAAATGTGGCGCCGTCCTCTGCTACGCTTTCCATTGATCTTTCCTTGAATGACAAGCTGGGGAATGCTGTATTTTTGTCCTCTCATAATCTCTCATAAGCCCTCTATTAATCCAACAATTAATGAAAATTTTAAACACTAGGTATGCAGTAGCAGTTGGCGCGATATAATTACCCAAATTAACAATATGTATTGTAAGCAAGAGGAGTGTTTTGCTTTCTGGGTAGGCTGTAAGATGGTACATTTGTGGAGTGTGGAGAAATATGGATAAACCTAAACACGTGTTTAATAAAATGTTGTTTTTCGATTAACGTCTGTAATATAATTGCATAAAAGTTCCTTCAGGTAAACGATATGCGCATTCATTATTGGATTATTGCATGTAGAGACCGGAACATCATTGAATCATAAGCCAAAACTGACTACAGAGTCCTGGTGTATGGCGACTGGTTTTTTGTGTAAACTGCAGAAATCACCGAAGTTACCGAATCTTCACTCGGTCGCTGCATACAACAGCCTCCCGGCCCGTTGCAGTGGTGAATGCAGCATATTGTGTCGTAAAAAATAATGCTAAGTTTGCATCGCTGATTACGTACCATTACACCCATGATTATTGGCCTCTTCCGATAGTCTAAATGATATAATTATTAGGTGTAACCATGTCACCTGACCTCTAGTCAACAATGGCCGTAAGCATGTCCAAAATTCCTTGATTAACTGTCAAAATGTTCAACATGTACTTAGCACGTAAGAATTGTATCTAATTATAATAATAGTATGTCAGAGAAGAATGTGATTTGCCGAATAAAAGAGACGAAAGCCAAAGGAATTTAATAATAAGAATAATAATGAGTATGTAAGGGAAGGATGGCAACACTGCTCGATATAAAAACGTCAGTCTAGGGTCGCCATTAAAAGAGTGAGCATCGTCCTGCGTCCAAGTGATACGGAGTGAAAGGCCATAGATTAAAAGTTGTGAACGATAATAATTATTAATAACGAAACTAAAATTAAGAGCATAAAACATTTGGAAGTGTAACTAACATGAGTAATAAGAAACAGAGAGCAATTTAATTAATTAGTACCAACATCCCGAGCTAGCCACGGAACCCGGGATATCACAGTACCTACAGAGGTGCGCACTTTGCAAAGAAACCTCGCTATCCGAATGATATTTTTCGGACCAATATTCAACTCAATTCATAATTCTTGTGCGTCAAAGTTGTTTTCGGTTAAGACCAAACCCGCCTGTTAAAAGTTGAAATTCTGACTGTGCTGTTATAATACTGTTATAATATTATACTGTGAAAGCGAATTATAAATATTAAACTCACCGCCATTTTTGAGTCTTACAGAATTCACCAATGGTTACGTGTTCCTTCAGAATGTCCGGTGCATGATTTAATTCTTTTGTGTAGGCTCCATTTTCTAAAGCTATAATTTCTTCGATCTGGGTTAGATGCGAAGTTTCACAATTATAAGTTAGCATTAGCACGGACTGTATTGAGAGTGTACATTTGATACACAAGCAACAAAAAAAAATAACTTGAATAATTGAATAAAGGTCGATATCAAAGGATATAAGCAGTCACAATAGATGTGAGGTTAGTGCTCCATTTAGTCTACTTTAATTTTAGGGTTTCCCTGAAAAGTATGTTTTCTGAAGTATTTCAAAATAATGTAATTTCGTTACGCTATTATCGTTCTTAAAAGATCCACTAAAAGATAATCAAGTTTACTTTGTCCTATATCCAGATATAGCATTAATACATACATTAAATAAGCTCATTTCGAACCACATATTCAATAAATTGTAGCATTATTTTCCACGAATGTGGCTATACCGACCGACCAAATGTGAAAGATAGTCCTCAAAGACAAAGCCCGAAAGAGATCTTTATGTACTGGGATGGATCAAGAAGGTCAAAGCCCATCTTGATCCATCCCACGAAAGTCAGAAATAATATTCACATTGCACGGAGAGAATCCACCAATTTTACATTACATTTAAAAAGAAAAGACATTTTAAAATATCATCGCAACGTATTTATGAATATTATGCTTTCATACATAATTTATACAATTAGCTATTTAATAGCTTGTTATATACAAGATCATTTACAGAGTTCAATGTTGGATAATCATAGTCGTGGTTCGTTTGCGTTTTTCGGTTGGTAGGTATATTAATGATTTATTTTAATAATGTCCATAGTGTCCAGTATGTGGTACTGCGTGGATTGTTGGTCCGGTCTTCTTGACGACGGCGTTGAAGCCATTTACAACATCAACGGTATAGTCCACGACGCGAACTGAACCCTCCGGAACCACGAAGGAGTACTGGCCTGAAAAGATAACAATCAAGATTATTATAACGTATTGGTATTTGACAACAGGACGGTGATCATGTGAGACATATTATATTAATACATCAGTTATAATACTGTTAAACTATTGGTGAAGTTATAAAATTCAAAACCATCATCTCTGTTGATAAGTGCGTTTTTCGTTCATTATTTCATTTAAAATTTGACGCACACATATTCATTAATTTTGATTACATACATGATTATAGTGTAAAGTATAGTAAAACCTCTACATCACGTCGGGGTCACCATTTAGCGGGGGTGTTTGGAGTTGTCATCTTACCCCCGGTTAATATTTCATATTCAGACGGTTGTGTTTTTGTTGTGTTATTACATCGGCCTCTATTAAGAAATACGCGTGGTCATTTATATTGTTATATATTTTGTATATATATAAATGGGTTCGATACATAGCTCGAAGACAGGAAAATCATTGGTCAAATTTAGTCTTCTAGTAGTATCCAAGAGGTACAAAGATGGTACAAAATGTCCGCAAGGTAGTCCTAGAGGCCGCTGGATCGATGAAATGATAAAGTTCTGTGGTAGTACGTGGCAACGCAACGCACAGAACCGAGATAAGTGGAATCAGCTTAAAGGGGCCTTATCCAGCAGTGGATAGATTAAGGCTGATGATATTTTGCATGAAGCACAATAAAATTACATTAGTGATGTTACATGGCAGGATAACACGAAAGTATAATTATTAATGTATGAATTTACATGTACAAGTACATAATGATACTTCTACATTTGATATTGTAAGGTAAGGCCGAGCGTCTCGTAACGTCTACATTTTTGAAGCTCTAATTGACAACCGGTAAAGTTTACGTCTCGTTATTGTCTATGCTCTAAACATGTCAGTTGTAGAGTTGGATAAAACATCTACAATAGATTGTTACTAATGATTAAGTAAATACGGGACATTTACTCAAGTTTCCTGACCAACGTTATATTTTATGTAATCTGTCTCGTATATTCGGGACGTTCGGCCACCCTAATTACTACATAATGTATACTATTAAGTATTCGGAATATATGAAGATCATGGTTTGAATTATTGTCATATAATCAATCATTCTTAAATAGTCTGCTACGTCCTGATTCCTGACCATGACTTCCAACCAAGACATAATAATGTAACGCCCTGTATTTGAGTAGGAAAATTAAATATTTTCTTCCATCTGTCTTTATTTGGAAATTAGTTCAACTACTTTGTTATCGACATGATAGTATTAGATATTTGTTTGTACCTTTGACAACGACACCATTTCTGACTTCTTGTTGAGACTTCACATCTCCAGTGTGACCATCTTTTACTCCATAATTATACGAGTATTTTGGATGAGCCTTTAATATAAGAAAACACAAATTAATATTAGTATTAACTCAGTGGAAAACTTATCCATGGGTATACGAAATAATATCAAAACTCTTGTTGAGTATTAGAACAATTATGCTGGTATCGATAATTATTGAAGAACTTTTTCAATGGAAAATAACTGAATAAGATTTTCTAAAGTCCCAACATAATGTTAGTAACTAATCCCAATATTACTCATTTACCACTGCCAAGGTAATTAAAATAATGTTTTGAGCATGCAAAAGTGTTTAATTAACACAACACCTTCAGAAAACGTTCATTAAATCATTTTATTGCCTGAACTATCACACTATATTACAATATTAGGCATGCTTCTTTTGATTTTTAGGTAACTATTTTTCAGTAACAGAAACACGATTTTAATTTATTTTGTTCATGTATCATCTGATTCAAATCTATTTAAAAAAAAATAATGTAAAAGTATACTAAAATAATGAATTGTTGTAGAAAAGGCATTATCATATGACTGCTATAATTTATAGCACGATACAAAGCTATGAGACATTTTATGAAAACCGGAAAAGATTCAAGTTTCTAGGTACACAGAAAGGTGGCTGGGTATAACGAATTGAATTCCATACCTATAATGCATAATATATTTTATTCAGTAGGGATATGCTACTTTTCATTTCTTCACTGCGGTTTTGTCTCAAAGCTCTGGCTGATTGATTAATTACTATATCATACGAATATAGTTATTATTATGTTGATCACATCCCCTGAAACTGTACCCATATTAAGTCGGTTGAAAGGGAAGAGCTTTTAAAGTCGGTCCGGCTCTCACTTGAACTTGTATGCAATTGCAACTTGTTTTCTTTAAAGAAAAATCATCTTATGGCAAGTAAGAATTTCTTTTTATCATCAAGACTTGATAACATATTAAATTTCGTTCACCATGCAAAGACCCAGGTCCACGAGGACGGGATAGCTTTTGTGAGATGGGGTCTGAAGATAAGGGCGCTCAGAATAGCCTATGACGCCATTTTCATGGGGATCGCTACCAGCGTATGGTGCATGCGCATCCACAAAAGTGTGAAATTAGAAATGCTCTTTTAACTGGCAGCGCAGTGAGCTGTTGTCATTCACTAATGCCTACCGTTCAACAACCACGGACGTCCTCTTTGTACTTCCTGTTGACCTGCACATACAGGTATGCGGTGGGAAGGCCGTTGTTGGTGAATTTCACCCTGCCCCACTTCTAAGCCCTGATGCTGATAAAGTAACACCAAGGAAGCAGATAATACATCAGTTATAACGTCAAATATATGGTTAGTATCAAATAAGGATTGTGTACCTCGCACTGCTGCGATCAATAATATTTTTGGCGATGAAATTAACGTTCAAAGCACGTACACATCCGGAAAATATTTCCGTTCGATTTATTTTTGACGTTTGATTGTTTTGCATTTCATTTGAATTAGGAATTTTCCCGAGTCACTGCTTGGCTTACTTTCTTTTTTATTACTTTTATGGCTACAAAATGAAAGTATATTGATATTGGTTAATTAAAGTATTGTAAGTAATAAAATATGGTATTGACTTGGATCACCGGGGTGGGTGCAAAATCATGATTGCTATACAAGGTAACGTATGTTACGTTCAATTTTATAAAATAATAGCGAACATTGAGTATATGCTCCTAGTAAAATTATCATATCATTTATTTGTATGTTATAATATAGGTATATTGGTATATAATATATCTTGAAGGTTGTCTTGTATCAAATTAAATAATTATGTATGGAAATAGGTTTTCATCGAAATCAATTGGAATTTTCTAAATAAGATGCGTTAGTTAATATTATAATAAAATAATTAATGTATCGCCAGATTCGAGTAATTCAATTCTTCACGCATCGATTAGAAATGTGTAATGTTACTTTAAATCCAAAATTATGTTAAAAAAACAATGTATCTTTAATGCAACCAATTTAGATCAGTAAACGCTTTAAAAAAACGGCTGAAATGCGTCAATAATTGTGTTTCCAATAATTGATATATTATTGATTATTATGTTAGTGAAAATAAATTAATATTGTATTTATGAAAGTTTTAAATTTGGCAATACTGCTTAAAGGATAGCTTCTTTTTTCAAATTATATTTTCTTTTGTTTTTTGTTTTAATGATTTTTCTTCTCGTGTCATTGTTGCCCGTCACAAAGGATTATTGGTCGGTAATAAACATCAATATTATATTATCCTTTTGATTCTAGGACTTTAACGCACGTCAATGGAGAGATAAAGACTAGACGTATTTGTCAAATTCCATTTGAAGTGTGGTGCTAGATGTGGAATGGATGCTGAAAGTCTCCGAGTTTGACTGTGCCGAGCACTCTAATTTTTGGTTTTTATGTCATCTTCATGGGAAAATTCGTAGTATTTGGACTTGTTGAAGAGTGTGAGAAACAACTTCCTTCAGAGGGATGGCGTAAATCATGAGTGCCAAATAATTTTTCAACCGTTTTCACGTGACACGGAAATCCCAAGCCATGGAGCAAGCTACGGTCGCTACTGTTCTGGATTCATTTTTTTGAAAACATTCTTCGCCCCTGATATATTTTACATTTGTCAAAACTGTTTTGTGTAGTTTTTAAAATTGACTGTGTATATTAGAAAAAAGTATGTGTTGGATGTTTAATTCCATTTCACTATGCTCTTGTTGTATTTAAAAAAGTATTAGCGAGTATTAAAGTGCCCAAGAGTTGTGGAAAAATAAGAATGTTACTCTGGATATAATTACGTACCGAAGTCTTCATTTAAATAAACAGCAACGATTTCTTGTATTTTCTCTTATTACAGTGATCTAAGTAAGTATCACAATCTCTGCCATTTCATTAAAAGATTGTTCCTGTTGTGGATCAATAATTAACTTTTAAGACAAATTGACACTGTGGTGTCATTTGATGTAGGTCGGTAATTTTCAACCTTTTTGGATGGCAGAAGCTTTGAAACATTTTGTACAATCTCAAAGAACACTACCTTGATGAGACACTACGGCCCAAAGAGATACATTACAGAATACACGCGTAAGTAATATACATAGTAAGCATACATACATAAGCAAAGAACTGCCTATACGAAAGCTGAAATGCCCGAACCAAACTATAGAGTGTAGGTAATTTTATGTAAGTGAGTATTTTCATAATTTTCTTCATTTTATTATTTCTTACGGTTACAAGTAAATAAATCCTTTATTATTTAGATGGGGATAAATAATAGAAAGAACACATGTTTACAGAGTATTGGTATATCCCTATCTTCTGGTATTGCAGCCCCCAAGCTATCCTCCTCTGATGGTAAAAGGCAATGTCCAGATTAAAGAGGTTTAAAAAATGGTCTATTGATAAATCGGCAAATCATAAAATTCGGTTAATAACGATGGCTTTACCCATTTTACATTGTAAACAAAACAGAAACACTTTTTTAAATAATATCATCGCGATGCATTTATTTATATGCTTTCATACATAATTATTATCTAGGTCCTAGATGAATTTACACATTAATTATTTACAAATATCATTCATTCGAGTATCATAGGCAATGGCAGTTTGCAGTTCTTGGTGGGTAGGTATAATAATGGTTTATTTTAGTAATGTCCGTAGTGTCTATGCGGCACGACGTGGATTGTTGGGCCACTCTTCTTGACGACGGCGTTGAAGCCATGCACATCATCAGCGGTGTAATCTACGACGCGAACTGAACCATCTGGCTCTACCAAAGAGTACTGGCCTGAAAAAAAACCAATATTGTTTATACATGGCTTATTGTTATTCTGCAAGGATATGTGGGACCAAATTCTAATAATATTAAAACGAATGATTGTCGTTTATTTGTAATCAAAAAACACGGGGACAGAAATAAGTTTGATTACATCTTTTTGTGCCTATTTAATGGCATTAACTGTTAAATATTAGTAGAAACTCATTGTTTTACATAATATTTATTACATGTGGTGTATTTAGATGACATGGATACAATGGTTTTGTCTATTGACTGATCATTCTAAAAAAGGCTGTTGATTTCATGTTAATTATGTCCTTGCAAGTTTATAATTTAATGATCAGTCTTGGGCTGGTATTAGTGTAATATTATTGTCTAACTGTGTAATCTCATGTGTTTTGGAGAGATGATCTATTGGATAATATAAGAACGTTTATTTCATTATATCTAGAAAATAAGAAGAGGTTTTTACCCTTGACAACATCACCATCTCTGACTTCTTGTTGTGACTTCACATCTCCTGTATGACTATCTTTTACTCCATAGTTATACGCGTATTTTGGATGGGCCTATAATAGAGAAAATACATATTTTATTTTATTGTAACAATCGCAGAAAGATTGCGTAATTTCTTTTAGAGAATATATATGTCTCTATGTACAGTGCAAATAGTTGAAAAGTTTATTAGCAAATAATAATATATGCATAGGAATTCATTTATATAATTACTGCTTACATAGTGATCCCTTCCATACAACCCATGTCCATGACCATGTTCAACGCCTACATATCCTAATCCATTAAGAGCCAAGCTGTTGTGACCCAGTCCATTGTAATTTAATCCGTTGTACCCAAGACCACTATAGCCTAAACCGCTATGTCGCAGTCCATTGTAGCCTAAGCCGTTATACGCCAGTTCATTATAACCTAGACTGTTGTATCCCAGTCCACTGTATCCGATGTTATTGTGAGCGAGGCCGCTATAGCCCAAGCTTCCGTAACTGGAGCCTAAGCCGCCATAGCTTAGATGATTGCCAGCGAGTCCCAGCGAATGGTGGCCAACGTCTCCTCGTACAATATTACTGTGTGAGACAGCAACTCCGTGACCATTGCACATTGCGGCTAGTGCCACGACGCAAAGAGACAACTGGAAATATATTATTATTATATTTGTATTTTTACTTAAATAGTAAAATCAATTTTGTGTGTGAAAAAACTGATTCTTTTCATAGACATAAATAATATTGAGCGTTGAACCACGTTGTGTGGGATCTTCTATAATATAAATATAATAAAGCAGATCCTACACTATCTATACATTACAACAAATTAATGATATTTGTATGAGACGACCTAAGTCATAGATATTTTCTATAAATTGGGCCAATTTAGTAGGTATTTATTTTACAAACTACATCCACTGGGAAATATTATAGTAAGTAATGACGATTTACCTTGATGAACACCATCGTCATGGTAGTATTGTTGACTAAACTGAAGACCTGATTGGACTGATCACTTGGTACAACTGATGTTTGTACTCCTCGAGGAGTGGGCTTATATACTCATTCGATTGCTTTTCTGTTTCGGTTATTACAAGAATTTCCATAACTTTCAATGCCAACAGAAATGTGCGTAAAAGTTGATGAATACACATATTTTTAGCAATTGCATTTATTAACATGATTTATATCAAATTGAATGCCATACCTAAAAATAAATGGCAAACACTAAATGCTTAACAGAGATACCTACACGATGAGTAGGTACCTACATGAATGCATATTTGTTAAATAGGGATTTGCTACTTTTCAGTTCTTTACTGTGGTTTTGCGTGCAAGTTGTAAACAACTGCTGATACTTAATATCCAGACGTAGGGCTTAGTGGTACACTCGATTAAGATCTAGTATGGAGCGGGGTGTTTGGTTTGGAGGAAAGTATTATATATGTAAATGGAGCAAAATTCAACTTATTGCGGAATATTTGGTTGAATGTTAAAACCGAATGCCATCTTTCAATGCTTGTAGTATTACAGTGATGGTTTAGAATTATGCATCATTATACTTAACCTTATAGGGGAAGATAGGAAAATGCATCCCTCTGTTAATCCAAAACAATATTGGAAATTTTAAACACTGCGGTAAGTGCAATATTTTTACTCAAATTAACAACATGAGTATTGAATGTTTACAGCAGGGAATATAAAAATAGAGTGGTTTTCCTTGTACATAGGCTATAAGAGGTACATTTTTGGAGTGTAGAGAAATGGATTGAACTTAAACACGTTGTGTTAAAGAAAATGTTATTTTCTTATTAACGTCTGTAATATAATATTCATAAATATTCCTTCGCGTAAACGATAATAATATCTTATTGTTATATTAAGGTTGAGCCAAATTGTGGTGGCATTCATCCTTAGTCCCTCTACTCAAGTTCCCTTATTAAGTATTACTTCAAGATGAGACGATGAGCAATTATGGGTCAAAGAAGACCATAATTGCGAACCACATTCAGTTACTCCAAAACCGTTGAGTGCGTAGGCTTGCTAATAGCTGTCGATCTATATCTGATATGATAACAAGGCCGTGTTAGATACAGAGTTATTCAAAAGTAAGTTCAAGACACTGGTGTGTGTGTGCCTGTTAACGCTAAACAACCGTTATTGATTAATTCAATCCTACAGACATTCCTATCCTCATCAAACATACAACTAGTCATTATTCATCAACCACATTATCATCCATAAACAAGTGTACCGTCAAGTGCCGCGCACCAGGTAACCCAAAAAAACAATACCGCGCGAGTGACAGTGCAACCAGACCACGGTGCCATTCTAAATCATCATTGTCTGGTCTGGTCAATGTATGGTATTCTGTTAAATCACCTCCACCCGTAGATCCGGAATCCACGTCATTCTTAAAATTACAGTCTACTCCCGAAAAGTGCCACCATATTATGTAAATTGATTTGTGTCGTTTAGTAGTAATTTAGTTTTGTTACTTCTCAATTCTGCTCTCACCCAAGGCCAGTTTTTATTAAATTAAGTCTCAGTAAACTCAGTCATATCTCACTTGAGTGCTTGGCGACCTCGGTCTTCGGCATCCTCTCCTGAGACATTCCCAGGTATATGGGAGATATTTCACACCCACGTAGGGTCTCGTGATTCGCTCGATTGTGTGCTGCGGGCGGGTTGGTTTGGTGGAACTATTAGGTAGATAGAGCAACATTCAACTAATATCAAATTTATATAATTAAAAATATTGTGGATATAAAAAATCAATATTCAGGACGTTCACAACATTATAGTAAATATTACACTCACAAGAGAGAAAAAAAACCTAAATAATTTTATATAGTAAAATAATGTTTCAAAAACAAAATATTATATAGTTTATATCTTTGGGACAGCATTGACTAGACTTACTTAGTTAAAACCAAATGCAACCTGTTCGATGCTAGTATTCTTACAGTGTTGGTTTAGGGTTATGCATCATGGCATTTTACCATAATTATATGGGTAGATAGGAAAATGCATCCCTCTATTCTTCTTATTGTGCCATCCCCTAGCGGAGGTCGGCCACCATCAAGGCGATCTTATCTCTGTCGTCTGCTACCCGCAACAGTTCAGTGGAGCTGCACTCGTACCAATCACGAAGGTTCTTAAGCCACGAAATGTGGCGCCGTCCTCTGCTACGCTTTCCATTGATCTTTCCTTGAATGACAAGCTGGGGAATGCTGTATTTTTGTCCTCTCATAATCTCTCATAAGCCCTCTATTAATCCAACAATTAATGAAAATTTTAAACACTAGGTATGCAGTAGCAGTTGGCGCGATATAATTACCCAAATTAACAATATGTATTGTAAGCAAGAGGAGTGTTTTGCTTTCTGGGTAGGCTGTAAGATGGTACATTTGTGGAGTGTGGAGAAATATGGATAAACCTAAACACGTGTTTAATAAAATGTTGTTTTTCGATTAACGTCTGTAATATAATTGCATAAAAGTTCCTTCAGGTAAACGATATGCGCATTCATTATTGGATTATTGCATGTAGAGACCGGAACATCATTGAATCATAAGCCAAAACTGACTACAGAGTCCTGGTGTATGGCGACTGGTTTTTTGTGTAAACTGCAGAAATCACCGAAGTTACCGAATCTTCACTCGGTCGCTGCATACAACAGCCTCCCGGCCCGTTGCAGTGGTGAATGCAGCATATTGTGTCGTAAAAAATAATGCTAAGTTTGCATCGCTGATTACGTACCATTACACCCATGATTATTGGCCTCTTCCGATAGTCTAAATGATATAATTATTAGGTGTAACCATGTCACCTGACCTCTAGTCAACAATGGCCGTAAGCATGTCCAAAATTCCTTGATTAACTGTCAAAATGTTCAACATGTACTTAGCACGTAAGAATTGTATCTAATTATAATAATAGTATGTCAGAGAAGAATGTGATTTGCCGAATAAAAGAGACGAAAGCCAAAGGAATTTAATAATAAGAATAATAATGAGTATGTAAGGGAAGGATGGCAACACTGCTCGATATAAAAACGTCAGTCTAGGGTCGCCATTAAAAGAGTGAGCATCGTCCTGCGTCCAAGTGATACGGAGTGAAAGGCCATAGATTAAAAGTTGTGAACGATAATAATTATTAATAACGAAACTAAAATTAAGAGCATAAAACATTTGGAAGTGTAACTAACATGAGTAATAAGAAACAGAGAGCAATTTAATTAATTAGTACCAACATCCCGAGCTAGCCACGGAACCCGGGATATCACAGTACCTACAGAGGTGCGCACTTTGCAAAGAAACCTCGCTATCCGAATGATATTTTTCGGACCAATATTCAACTCAATTCATAATTCTTGTGCGTCAAAGTTGTTTTCGGTTAAGACCAAACCCGCCTGTTAAAAGTTGAAATTCTGACTGTGCTGTTATAATACTGTTATAATATTATACTGTGAAAGCGAATTATAAATATTAAACTCACCGCCATTTTTGAATCTTACAGAATTCACCAATGGTTACGTGTTCCTTCAGAATGTCCGGTGCATGATTTAATTCTTTTGTGTAGGCTCCATTTTCTAAAGCTATAATTTCTTCGATCTGGGTTAGATGCGAAGTTTCACAATTATAAGTTAGCATTAGCACGGACTGTATTGAGAGTGTACATTTGATACACAAGCAACAAAAAAAAATAACTTGAATAATTGAATAAAGGTCGATATCAAAGGATATAAGCAGTCACAATAGATATGAGGTTAGTGCTCCATTTAGTCTACTTTAATTTTAGGGTTTCCCTGAAAAGTATGTTTTCTGAAGTATTTCAAAATAATGTAATTTCGTTACGCTATTATCGTTCTTAAAAGATCCACAAAAAGATAATCAAGTTTACTTTGTCCTATATCCAGATATAGCATTAATACATACATTAAATAAGCTCATTTCGAACCACATATTCAATAAATTGTAGCATTATTTTCCACGAATGTGGCTATACCGACCGACCAAATGTGAAAGATAGTCCTCAAAGACAAAGCCCGAAAGAGATCTTTAGGTACTGGGATGGATCAAGAAGGTCAAAGCCCATCTTGATCCATCCCACGAAAGTCAGAAATAATATTCACATTGCACGGAGAGAATCCACCAATTTTACATTACATTTAAAAAGAAAAGACATTTTAAAATATCATCGCAACGTATTTATGAATATTATGCTTTCATACATAATTTATACAATTAGCTATTTAATAGCTTGTTATATACAAGATCATTTACAGAGTTCAATGTTGGATAATCATAGTCGTGGTTCGTTTGCGTTTTTCGGTTGGTAGGTATATTAATGATTTATTTTAATAATGTCCATAGTGTCCAGTATGTGGTACTGCGTGGATTGTTGGTCCGGTCTTCTTGACGACGGCGTTGAAGCCATTTACAACATCAACGGTATAGTCCACGACGCGAACTGAACCCTCCGGAACCACGAAGGAGTACTGGCCTGAAAAGATAACAATCAAGATTATTATAACGTATTGGTATTTGACAACAGGACGGTGATCATGTGAGACATATTATATTAATACATCAGTTATAATACTGTTAAACTATTGGTGAAGTTATAAAATTCAAAACCATCATCTCTGTTGATAAGTGCGTTTTTCGTTCATTATTTCATTTAAAATTTGACGCACACATATTCATTAATTTTGATTACATACATGATTATAGTGTAAAGTATAGTAAAACCTCTACATCACGTCGGGGTCACCATTTAGCGGGGGTGTTTGGAGTTGTCATCTTACCCCCGGTTAATATTTCATATTCAGACGGTTGTGTTTTTGTTGTGTTATTACATCGGCCTCTATTAAGAAATACGCGTGGTCATTTATATTGTTATATATTTTGTATATATATAAATGGGTTCGATACATAGCTCGAAGACAGGAAAATCATTGGTCAAATTTAGTCTTCTAGTAGTATCCAAGAGGTACAAAGATGGTACAAAATGTCCGCAAGGTAGTCCTAGAGGCCGCTGGATCGATGAAATGATAAAGTTCTGTGGTAGTACGTGGCAACGCAACGCACAGGACCGAGAGAAGTGTAATCAGCTTAAAGGGGCCTTATCCAGCAGTGGATAGATTCAGGCTGATGATATTTTGCATGAAGCACATTTGTATTACGTTAGTGATGTTACATGGCAGGATAACACGAAAGTATATTAATCTATGAATTTACATGTACAAGTACATAATGATACTTCTACATTTATTTTGATATTGTAAGGTAAGGCCGAGCGTCTCGTAACGTCTACATTTTTGAAGCTCTAATTGACAACCGGTAAAGTTTACGTCTCGTTATTGTCTATGCTCTAAACATGTCAGTTGTAGAGTTGGATAAAACATCTACAATATATTGTTACTAATGATTAAGTAAATACGGGACATTTACTCAAGTTTCCTGACCAACGTTATATTTTATGTAATCCGTCTCGTATATTCGGGACGTTCGGCCACCCTAATTACTACATAATGTATACTATTAAGTATTCGGAATATATGAAGATCATGGTTTGAATTATTGTCTTATAATCAATCATTCTTAAATAGTCTGCTACGTCCTGATTCCTGACCATGACTTCCAACCAAGACGTAATAATGTAACGCCCTGTATTTGAGTAGGAAAATTAAATATTTTCTTCCATCTGTCTTTATTTGGAAATTAGTTCAACTACTTTGTTATCGACATGATAGTATTAGATATTTGTTTGTACCTTTGACAACGACACCATTTCTGACTTCTTGTTGAGACTTCACATCTCCAGTGTGACCATCTTTTACTCCATAATTATACGAGTATTTTGGATGAGCCTTTAATATAAGAAAACACAAATTAATATTAGTATTAACTCAGTGGAAAACTTATCCATGGATATACGAAATAATATCAAAACTCTTGTTGAGTATTAGAACAATTATGCTGGTATCGATAATTATTGAAGAACTTTTTCAATGGAAAATAACTGAATAAGATTTTCTAAAGTCCCAACATAATGTTGGTAACTAATCCCAATATTACTCATTTACCACTGCCAAGGTAATTAAAATAATGTTTTGAGCATGCAAAAGTGTTTAATTAACACAACACCTTCAGAAAACGTTCATTAAATCATTTTATTGCCTGAACTATCACACTATATTACAATATTAGGCATGCTTCTTTTGATTTTTATGTAACTATTTTTCAGTAACAGAAACACGATTTTAATTTATTTTGTTCATGTATCATCTGATTCAAATCTATTTAAAAAAAAATAATGTAAAAGTATACTAAAATAATGAATTGTTGTAGAAAAGGCATTATCATATGACTGCTATAATTTATAGCACGATACAAAGCTATGAGACATTTTATGAAAACCGGAAAAGATTCAAGTTTCTAGGTACACAGAAAGGTGGCTGGGTATAACGAATTGAATTCCATACCTATAATGCATAATATATTTTATTCAGTAGGGATATGCTACTTTTCATTTCTTCACTGCGGTTTTGTCTCAAAGCTCTGGCTGATTGATTAATTACTATATCATACGAATATAGTTATTATTATGTTGATCACATCCCCTGAAACTGTACCCATATTAAGTCGGTTGAAAGGGAAGAGCTTTTAAAGTCGGTCCGGCTCTCACTTGAACTTGTATGCAATTGCAACTTGTTTTCTTTAAAGAAAAATCATCTTATGGCAAGTAAGAATTTCTTTTTATCATCAAGACTTGATAACATATTAAATTTCGTTCACCATGCAAAGACCCAGGTCCACGAGGACGGGATAGCTTTTGTGAGATGGGGTCTGAAGATAAGGGCGCTCAGAATAGCCTATGACGCCATTTTCATGGGGATCGCTGCCAGCGTATGGTGCATGCGCATCCACAAAAGTGTGAAATTAAAAATTCTCTTTTAACTGGCAGCGCAGTGAGCTGTTGTCATTCACTAATGCCTACTGTTCAACAACCACGGACGTCCTCTTTGTACTTCCTGTTGACCTGCACATACAGGTATGCGGTGAGAAGGCCGTTAATGGTGAATTTCACCCTGCCCCGCTTCTAAGCCCTGATGCTGATAAAGTAACACTGAGGAAGCAGATAATACATCAGTTATAACGTCAAATATATGGTTAGTGTATAATAAGCACTGTGTACCTCGCACTGCTGCAATCAATAATATTTTTAGCGGTGAAATTAACGTTAAAAGCACGTACCTACACATCCGGAAAATATTTCCGTTCAATTTATTTTTGACGTTTGATTGTTTTGCATTTCATTTGAATTAGGAATTTTCCCGAGTCACTGCTTGGTTTACTTCCTTTTTTATTACTTTTATGGCTACAAAATGGAAGTATATTGACATTGGTTAAGTAATTTAATATGTATTGTATGTCATATAATATGGTATTGACTTGGATCACCGGGGTGGGTGCAAAATCATGATTGCTATACAAGGTAACGCATGTTACGTTCAATTTTATAAAATAATAGCGAACATTGAGTATATGCTCCTAGTAAAATTATCATATCATTTATTCGTATGTTATAATATAGGTATATTGGTAAATAATATATCTTGAAGGTTGTCTTGTATCAAATTAAATAATTATGTATGGAAATAGGTTTTCATCGAAATCATTTGGAATTTTCTAAATAAGATGCGTTAGTTAATATTATAATATAATAATTGTAATATATCGTCAGATTCTAGTAATTGAATTCTTCACGCATCGATTAGAAAATTGTAATGTTACTTTAAATCCAAAATTATGTTAAAAAAACAATGTATCTTTAATGCAACCAATTTAGATCAGTAAACACTCTAACAAAACGGCTGAAATGCGTCAATAATTGTGTTTCCAATAATTGATATGTTATTGATTATTATGTTAGTGAAAATACATTGATATTGTATTTATGAAAGTTTTAAATTTGGCAATACTGCTTAAAGGATAGCTTCTTTTTTAAAATTATATTTTCTTTTGTTTTTTGTTTTAATGATTTTTCTTCTCGTGTCATTGTTGCCCGTCACAAAGGATTATTGGTCGGTAATAAACATCAATATTATATTATCCTTTTGATTCTAGGACTTTAACGTCAAGGGAGAGATAAAGACTAGATGTATTTGTCAAATTCCATTTGAAGTGTGGTGCTAGATGTGGAATGGATGCTGAAAGTCTCCGAGTTTGACTGTGCCGAGCACTCTAATTTTTGGCTTCACGCCCATGTCATCTTCGTGGGAAAATTCGTAGTATTTGGACTTGTTGAAGAGTGTGATAAACTACTTACTTCAGAGGGATGTCGTAAATCATGAGTGACAAATAATTTTTCAACCGTTTTCACGTGACACGGAAATCCTAAGCTACGGAGCAAGCTTCGGTCGCTACTGTTCTGGATTCATTTTTTTGAAAACATTCTTCGCCCCTGATATATTTTACATTTGTCAAAACTGTTTTGTGTAGTTTTTAAAATTGACTGTGTATATTAGAAAAAAGTATGTGTTGAATGTTTAATTCTATTTCACTATGCTCTTGTTGTATTCAAAAAAAGTATTAGCGAGTATTAAAGTGCCCAAGAGTTGTGGAAAAATAGGAATGTTACTCTGGATATAATTACGTACCGAAGTCTTCATTTAAATAAACAGCAACGATTTCTTGTATTTTCTCTTATTACAGTGATCTAAGTAAGTATCAAAATCTCTGCCATTTCATTAAAAGTTTGTTCCTGTTGTGGATCAATAATTAACTTTTTAGACAAATTGACACTGTGGTGTCATTTGATGTAGGTCGGTAATTTTCAACCTTTTTGGATGGCAGAAGCTTTGAAACATTTTGTACAATCTCAAAGAACACTACCTTGATGACACATTACGGTCCAGAGAGATACATTACAGAATACATGCGTAAGTAATATACATAGTAAGCATACATACATAAGCAAAGAACTGCCTATACGAAAGCTGAAATGCCCGAACCAAACTATAGAGTGTAGGTAATTTTATGTAAGTGAGTATTTTCATAATTTTCTTCATTTTATTATTTCTACAAGACTATCATAAACGGTTACAAGTAAATAAATCCTTTATTATTTAGATGGGGATAAATAATAGAAAGAACATAGTCTATGGAAAGAACACATTTTTCCAGAGTATTGGTATATCCCTATCTTTTGGTATTGCAGCCCCCAAGCTATCCTCCTCTGATGGTAAAAGGCAATGTCCAGATTAAAGAGATTTAAAAAATGGTCGATTGATAAATCGGCAAATCATAAAATTCGGTTAATAACGATGGCTTTACCCATTTTATATTGTAAACAAAACATAAACACTTTTTTAAATAATATCATCGCGATGCATTTATTTATATGCTTTCATACATAATTATTATCTAGGTCCTAGATGAATTTACACATTAATTATTTACAAATATCATTCATTAGAGTATCATAGGCAATGGCAGTTTGCAGTTCTTGGTGGGTAGGTATAATAATGGTTTATTTTAGTAATGTCCATAGTGGCTATGTGGCACGACGTGGATTGTTGGGCCACTCTTCTTGACGACGGCGTTGAAGCCATGCACATCATCAGCGGTGTAATCTACGACGCGAACTGAACCATCTGGCTCTATCAAGGAGTACTGGCCTGAAAAAAACCAATATTGTTTAAACATGGCTTATTGTTATTCGGCACAAGGATATGTGGGACCAAATTCTAATAATATTTAAACGAACGATTGTCGTTTATATGTAATCAAAAACACGGGGACAGAAATAAGTTTGATTACGTCTATTTATGTCTATTTAATGGCATTAACTGTAAATTAATAGTAAAAACACATTGTTTTATACAATATTTATTACATGTAGTGTATTTAGATGACATGGAAACAATGGTTTTGTCTATTGACTATTGACTGATCATTCTAAAAAAGGCTGTTATTTTCATGTTAATTATGTCCAAGCAAGTTTATATTTTAATGATCAGTCTTGGGGTGGAATTAGTGTATTATTATTGTCTAACTGTGTAATCTCATGTGTTTTGGAGATATGATCTATTGGATAATATAAGAACGTTTATTTCATTATATCTAGAAAATAAGAAGAGGTTTTTACCCTTGACAACATCACCATCTCTGATTTCTTGTTGTGACTTCACATCTCCTGTATGACTATCTTTTACTCCATAGTTATACGCGTATTTTGGATGGGCCTATAATAGAGAAAATACATATTTTATTTTATTGTAACAATCGCAGAAAGATTGCGTAATTTCTTTTAGAGAATATATAAGTCTCTATGTACAGTGCAAATAGTTGAAAAGTTTATTAGCAGATAATAATATATGCATAGGAATTCATTTATATAATTATTACTTACATAGTGATCCCTTCCATATAACCCATGTCCATGACCATGTCCAACGCCTCCATATCCCAATCCATTAAGAGCCAAGCTGTTGTGACCCAGTCCATTGTAATTTAATCCGTTGTACCCAAGACCACTATAGCCTAAACCGCTGTGTCCCAGTCCATTGTTGCCCAAGTCGTTATAGCCCAGTCCATTGTAATCTAAGCTGTTGTACCTCAGTCCACTGTATCCAATGTTATTGTGAGCGAGTCTACCGTAGCCTAAGCTGCCGTAGCCTAAACTGCTGTAGCTTGAGCCGCCGTAGCCCAAATGATTGCTTACGAGTCCCAGCGAATGGTGGCCAACGTCTCCTCGTACAATATTACTGTGTGAGACTGCAACTCCGTGACCATTGCACATCACGGCTATTGCCACGACGCAAAGAGACAACTGAAAATATATACAAAAACAACGTATTATTATATTTAGCTACCATAGTAAAATCAAAATGTGAAAGAACCAATACTTTTTAGAGGCATAAAGAAAATTTAGTGTTGAACCACATTGTTTGGGATCTTCTATATATTTCTATTCGAAATTTATTAGATCGGCAAGATCGAACTCACTTATTACTTTTACATATTCGCAAGTATTTATTAGTTTAATTTAGAATATTTATTTAAATTCAATTTTCAATAATATGTTAGATTTATATCTCTTTTCCTTTCGCACACATTTTTTTTGACAACACACGAAATACATAATTATTTGAAACAATCCCAGATGTATAGTAGGTACCTACATTGGAAAAAAATATGTTTTTGACTTTATGTAGGTATAATAATAAATATAACCTTCTTAAATGTTGTGTATATTTCAATTAATAATACAATAATAAATAGCAAAAATATGTTGATATTTGTAGATGAGTTAATTTAGATTTGTAACAATGGCCATGATTACATTTTAGATATTATACATTCTTATACAAATTCATCAGCATTCATCTGTCAAAAAACGAATGATACTTGTATGAGAAGACCTAGATGTCTATGAGTTGGGCCTATTTAGAATTTATTTTACAAACATAAAAAATAATGACGATTTACCTTAATGAACACCATCGTTATGGTAGTATTGTTGACTAAACTGAAGACCTGATTGGACTGATCACTTGGTACAACTGATGTTTGTACTCCTCGAGGAGTGGGCTTATATACTCATTCGATTGCTTTTCAGTTTCCGTTATTACAAGAATTTACATCAGTTTCAATGCCAACAGAAATGTGCGTAAAAGTTAATGAATACCTACACATATTTTAGCCATTGCATTAATTAACATGATCTATATCGAAATGGCAAACACTAAATGCTTCACAGAGATACCTACACGATGATTAACTACCTACATGAAAAGAATAAAAATGTATATCTGTTCAATAGGGATTTGCTACTTTTCAGTTCTTCACTGTGGTTTTGCGTGCAAGTTCTGTTAGCTTTATTTCCCACTGTCTCATACATATTATGTAGTTATTATGTTAATATTACCCTCTGAGAGTGCACATAAATGTCGGTTGGAAGGTAAGAGCTTTTGTCGCGACGGCCCGGCTCTCACTTGAAGCAGTTGGCCATAGCAACTTGGTTTCCACAAGGGAAAATCATGTTACAGCGAGCGAGAAAGTTTCTTCATAATCAAACTAGCTTGATCATAATGGCACATACATCAAAATATAGACCATGCACACTCTAGTGGGCATCAACCAAGTTTTTCTTGTGGGACACTATTTGCAGAATATTGAAAGTTACCTACCCTTCGTTACGCCACGTTAAGGAATATGAAACACTCGTTTTCAGAATTAAAATATATGGATTGAGGCCCACCTGATTGAGAACGCACCGCTTTCAGAAATCAATTCGGTTTCAGAAGAGGCAAGAAGCCATTGTCCTTAAATGTCCAGGTAGTAGTTCAAAGTAAGTACGCGGCCGTCCACACTCCATTGGAGATGGGGGATACTAGAGAATACTAAAAGCATCCAAGTTAGTCACCTTACCTGGCGTTCGAATGTATAATATGTTAAATTTCGATTATCTTCAATTAGAATAATTTATTTGTCTTAATTTTCTGTACTTCTTTCTCCCATGGGCACTTTTTATTAAATTAAGTCTCGGTAAACTCAGTCAACGCACACTTGAGTGCGTGGCGACCCGAGTCTTTGGCATCTGCTCCTGAGATAATCCCAGTTGTAAACAACTTCTGATGCTTAACATCCATACGTAGGGCTTCCTGGTACGCTTGATTAAGATCCAGTAAGTATGGAGCGGGGTGGTCGGTTTGAAGGAAAGTATTAGATAGGTAAATGTAGCAAAATTCAACTTATTGCGGAATATCTGGTTGAATGGTAAAACAGAATGCCTTCTATTCAATGCTTGTATTCTTACAGTGATGGTTTAGAATTATGCATCATTGTACTTAATCTTATATGGGGAAGATAGGAAAATGCATCCCTTTGTTAATCCAAAACTATATTGGAAATTTTAAACACTATGCAGTAAGTGCAATATTCTAACACAAATTAACAACATGAGTATTGAATGTTTACAGCAGAGAATAGAAAAATAAAGTGTTTTGCCTTCTACATGGGGTGTAAGGAGATAAATTTGTGTAGTGTAGAGAAATGGATTGTTAAAGAAAATGTTATTTTCTTATTAACGTCTGTAATATTATTTATAAATATTCCTTCGCGTAAACGATAATGTGCGCATTCAATATTGGAATATTGCATGTAGAGACCGGAACATTATTAAATCATAAACCAAAACTGACTAAGTCTATGCCGACCGGCTTTCGGATTTTTATGTTATTAATCTGTCCTGTGGTGTGTGGACTGCAGACATCACCGGAGCTGCCGAATCTTTACTCGTCCGCTGTAATCCAAAGCCTCCCGGCCAGTCGCAGTGGTGGACACAGCATGTGTCGGACCTGCACCCAGGACGTAGACAATACCTAACGAGATTTTTTGTTATTTCGCAAGAAAATTTTTTTATGCGATTTCAATTTCTATTTAATTCCCACCTTTCGGGATGGTATTGATATAAAAAAATACCGTCCTTACAGCTTATATTTTTTTATTGCCTGTGGCACTGATTATAAAAATCTCTGTGATATATAATGTGATATTATAACGCCAGACTTGATTAGTGGAAAATTGCTAGATTCGTAAAGAAAAATGCCAAGTTTTCAACTCCGAATAATGAGATACCTACGCATCTCGCTATCTAAATGATATTTTCCGGAACAATGTTCAACTCGATTCGTAATATCAGGGCGTCAAAGTTGTTTTCGGATAAAACTAAATCCCCCCCCCCCGTTTAAAGATTAAATTCTGACAATGCTGTTTTGTGGCAGCGAGTCAAAGCGAATTATAAATATTAAACTTATCGCCGTTTTTGAGTCTTTCAGAATTTACTAATGGTTCTGTGTTCCTTCAGGATGTTCAGTGCATGATTTAATAATTCATTTTTGTAAGCTCAATTTTCTAAAGCCACATTTTCTTTGAAATAGTGATAAACCATTTTTTTTCAAGATATCAAGTTTCACAACGATAAGTTTACACCAGCACTGACTGATCTGAGAATGTACATTTGACGCATGAGCTATTGTAATAGACAACAGATGACATGAACTCAAAATAAATCAAGGTCAATATCAAAGGATATAAGCAGTCACCGCATCGTCAAAAGATGTGAGGTTTGTATCCCATTCGGTTTAATTTAATTGCAAGGTTTTCCCTGAAAGGTATGTTTTCAGAGGTATTTAGAGATAATGTATTTTTGTTACCATTATAGTTTTGTCAAAAATCCACACAAAAAATATTCAAGATAACTTTGTACAAAAATTAAATTAACTCATTTCGAATCACAAATTCAATTGTAACAATATTTTAGCGGATGTGACTGAAAGTGAAGACTATTTTCAAATTTCGAAACATATCTCTACTTTGTCAAAGCCAAACCTCATTTCAAGTTATCCATCCCATGATAATGGAAAATAATATTTACATTGTATAATCCACCAGAAAGAATTCATAAATTTCAAATGTTATTAAGAAAAGACATTTTTAAAATATCATCGCGACGTATTTATTTATATGCTTTCATACACAATTTACACAAAAAGCTATTATTAATAGCTTGCTATATACAATAATCATTTACAGAGTTCAATGTTGGATAATCATAGTCAAAGCACGTTTGCGTTTTTCGGTGGGTAGGTACGAGTATATTAATCATTTATTTTAATAATGTCCATAGTGTCCAGTGTGTGGTACTGCATGGATTGTTGGTCCGGTCTTCTTGACGACGGCGTTGAAGCCATTGACATCATCAGCTGTGTAGTCCACGACGCGAACTGAACCGTCCGGCTCCACCAAGGAGTACTGGCCTGAAAAGAAAACAATCAATATTATAATAACGTATTGGTATTTGACAACAGGACGGTGATCATGCGAGACTATTCAAATAATATTGGTGAAGTTATAAAATTCAAAACTATAATCTCTTTTGATAAGTAAGTGTGTTTTTCATTCATTATTTCATTGCATATTTGACGCACACATTCATTCATTTTATTTATTATTTATTTAAGAATACAAAACATTGTGGACATAATAAATTTTGATGACATACATAATATAAATCGATTACGTTATCTATGGAATCTGTCTTGTATATACGGAACATTTAGCTGCCCTAAATACATTACATATATATATATATATATATATTATATATATCATGTACTATTATGTATTCAAAAAGTAAGAAGGTCATGGTTTGAGCTATTGGCTAATAATCAACAATACTTAAATAGTCTGCTACATCTTGACTATGATTTCCTACCAGGACAGAAAATAAAGGCCATTCTTGGAGTAGGATAAATATTTTCTTCCATCTCTCTTTTATTTGGGAATTAGATCAACTAGTTTGTTATCGACATGTTAATGTAATATATTTGTTTGTACCTTTGACAACGCCACCATCTCTGACTTCTTGTTGAGATTTCACATCTCCAGTGTGACCGTCTTTTACTCCATAATTATACGAGTATTTTGGATGAGCCTTTAGTATAAGAAAAAACGAATTAATGTTAGTATTAACTCAGTGGAAAACCTGTCCATGGATGTACAAAATAATATCAAAATTCTTGATAAGTATAAATAAATTTATGCTGGAATCTATAAAGCGGATATCTAGAAACGTGTCTCATGTAAAATAACTGAATAAGATTTCCTGAAGTCCCAATATAATATTGGTAACTAATCCCAATATTACTCTTTTACACTGCCAAGGTAATTAAAATAATGTTTTGATTATGCAAAAGTATTATTTTTACAATTAAATAATAAAACGTATGAAGTCATTCCAATTACCAGAATATCTTCAAAAAACGCTCGTTCAATCATTTTATTGCCTGAACTATTACACTATATTTTAATATTAGGCATGTTTCTTTTGATTAATAGGCAACTATTTTTCACAGCGTAATTCGAATGACAGAAACACGATTTAAATTTATGTTATTCATCTGTCATCTGATTCAAATCTAAAAAAATTAAAAGGATATCTAAAATAATTAATTATTGTAGAAAATGAGTTAATTTATAGCACGATACAAAGCAGTGGAAGACATTTTATGAAAACCAGAACAGATTAACAATTTAACAAAAACATTTATATCTAGAATACTCACATAGTGATCTCCTCCATGTATTCCGTTTCCATAGCCATGCCCAACGCCTCCATATGCCAATCCATTAAGAGCCAAGCTGTTGTGACCGAGTCCATTGTAGCCTAATCCGTTGTACCCAAGTCCACTATAGCCTAAACTACTGTGTCCCAGTCCATTGTAGCCCAAGCCGTTATAGCCCAGTCCATTGTAACCTAAGCTATTGTAGCCTAGTCCATTGTAACCTAAGCTATTGTCGCCCAGTGCACTGTATCCGATGTTATTGTGAGAGAGTCCCCCGTAGCCTAAGCTGCCGTAGCTTGAACCGCCGTAGCCTAAATGATTGCCAGCGAGTCCCAGCGAATGGTGGCCAACGTCTCCTCGTACAATATTACTGTGCGATACTGCGACTCCGTGACCATTGCACACCGCAGCTAGTGCCACGATGCAGAAAGATAACTGAAATCAACATAAAATGTGAAAGCAATGAGTTAATTTTGTGTGAGAAAGAATTAATATTTTTTTGGAGGTGATGATGAAGATTGAGTATTTAACCACTTTGTATGGGATCTTTTTATATATCTATACAAAATTGACTAGTTCGGTAGCATCAATTTTATTCACATAATCCTTTTCCATATTCGCATGTATGTATTATGTTTTATTTAAAATATTTAACTCAATGTTAGATTTATATTTTTTTTCGTTATGAACACAGATTTTTTTGACAACATACAAAATAAATAATTTGGAAAAATCTCAGAGAAATAGTACATTATATTTAAAAAAAATATGTTTTAGTTTATTTAGGTATTCTAAACAATGTTGCATTCTAAAATATTGTATATTATTGAATGAATAATAAAATAATTTAATTTAAAATTTTATATGTTGATATTATTTGCAAATAGATAGGTACGTTATCAAAATAGATAAAACTGCTATAGAGACATGAATGTCTACTTACAATTGTCAATGACTGTTATTACATATTCGTTTTTTTAACACATTTATCTGCGTCTACTTATTAAACAAAGCACTGGTATTTTTATAAGAAGTCCTAGATTTCTATGAATTGGGCCTATTTCGTATTTATTTTATATACTACACTCACTAATAAGTATTACAATAAACACTGACGATTTACCTTAATGAACACCATTGTCACGTTTGTATTTGACTAAGCTGAAGACTCAGTTGAACTAATAACTTGGTAAAACTGATGCGTGTACTCCTTGAGGAGTAGGCTTATATACTCACGCGATAGGTTTCTGCTTCCGTTATTACAAGAGTTTCTGTCAGTTTCAATGTTAATAAGTAATAATATTATGCATGCAATTTGATGGATAAAAATAATTTTAACTAGTGCATTTATTAACGATTAATACCGATTTGATGGCTATTCTATTGGTAGTGAAGATGAAATGAAAAATCTGAAAAATGGTAGTATTATATATTTGGACACTAGGGATTCACTTCACGATACTGTATGGAAAAGGCTGGAGCAACATTCATTTGAATTTAATTGATTCACAGATGTATTGTATCATAAACAGATTTCGCCTGTTTAACGCTTGTATTCTTGACGGTGCTGGTTTACAGTTGCGAGTCATAGCATCTTACCAAATGCGCGGTGAGAATGAATACGTATTATAACACGGATACGTATTAAAAGCTCCATTTGTTTCTCGAAATTCCAAAGTTTATACACAACGGCCAAAGAACCACTTTTGTATCACCGGTTCCTCTTTCTGATTTTCGATTAAGTACCTTTTTTCTAGATATTTCGCATCTGGTACATCATACGAGATTCTCCGTTACAGCTGCAGATAAGACGGAACGGTGTCAGGCATAGTTGAAGATGTGTCAGATGCGGTATGGAAATGCATTCAACCTCTCTATATGCCATATACAGATCAAGAGGAATGGAAACAGATTGCAGTTGACTTTGAGCAAAGATGGCATTTTCCGAATTGTTGTGGTGCTCTTGATGGACAACTTGGGAAAACTTTTTAAATCGTGCTTATGGCAACCGTGAATACGAACTATAAATTAATAACAATCGATAAGGTCAATGGGTAGATTCAGTGATGGATTTATTATTGCAAATAATTTTAATCTTAATAACCCCTTCGGAAAATAAATCGGAATAACACACCTAATCTTAAGCCATTAAACGGCCAAGAAGAAACTATACCTACCAACCATATATTATGTTGTAGCGTTAAACCAGAAATTGTCTTTGATGATCAAATTATTACTGCTGGGAAGTCCAAAACATAATACAAAGATAATATTCAAATTCACATAGACTATGCCATACTATGCAAGAAAAAAGCTAGATAATTGTATATAAGATAAAAGACAAATTTATCATATATCTACATATTTATATTAATAAGTGAAGCAGT
The DNA here is from genome assembly GCF_057557595.1 of Rhyacophila brunnea. Taxonomy (NCBI): domain Eukaryota; kingdom Metazoa; phylum Arthropoda; class Insecta; order Trichoptera; family Rhyacophilidae; genus Rhyacophila; species Rhyacophila brunnea. The sequence continues at coordinate 5,653,108 of NW_028232904.1, read as the reverse complement.
TCCATTGAAGGAAAATGTAGTGCGTCCATTTCCGAATGAACAGGACTTTAGACTTTCGTACGCGACAAACAGTTGCGGCACTTGCTCTCACAGTACGAAACAGATTTACAAATTATTTTTATGCACAAAATGCTCTTTCCTGACAAGCAGAGGCTGTAGAAAGTGGTCGTTTTTAGCTCATTGTTTGTTTTTGTTTTAGTTACTCACCATCCTAGTAATTTAATTCATATGCAATTTTCGCCCATATTAACTCTTTAATTGTATTTTATGGTATAATATATGTGCTCAGTATCATATAAACACAGTCCACCTCGTACTGATTCAGTCAATAATTCATTCATGTTGAAATTAATTTGGTTAAAAGCACGTACACAACCGGAAAATATTTCCGTCCAATTTATTTTTGACGTTTGGTTGTTTCGCATTTCATTTGAATTAGGAATTTCCCCAATTCACTGCTTGGTGTACTTTCTTTTTATTAGTTTAATGGCTACAAAATGGAGGTATATTGATTAATTAATTTAATATGTACACTTTGGATGTAGGTACTGTAAGGACGAATTTAAAATGGTGTATACACAATAAGGGAGGGACTTGGATCACCGGGGTGGGTGCAAAATCATGGTTGTTATACAAGGTAACGTATAATACGTTTTCTTTTATGAAATAATCGTGGATATTGAGTATGTGCTTCTAGCAAAATTATCAAATCATTTATTCGTTAAGCTAAGTGGAATTTGAACCCATAACCTGTTTCAGAAGCGAACATTTTTCCACTCGACCATGTAAATGCATTCGAAGTCTCATTGTGTAATATTTTGGCAACTAACTTTGAGACGGTCCAGCGGTATCAATATTTTTTCACACACCCTAGCAATTTATTGGTATGTTATATTTTTATCTTGAAGGTTGTCTTGTATCAAGCTTAATAATTATGTATGTTTAGGTTTTCATAGAAATCATTTGAAATTTTCTAAATAAGATTAATTTGTTAAGATATATATAATAATTGTAATATATCGCCAGATTTCAGTAATTGAATTCTTCACGCATCGATTAGAAAATTGTAATTTTACTTAAATTCAAAATATGGTAAAAAAAAACAATGTAAGTATCTTTAATGCAACCAATTTAGATCAGTGAACGCTTTAACAAAATGGCTGAAATCCGTCGATTGTGTTTCCGATAATTGATTATAATATTATTATGTTAGTGACAATACATTGATATTGTATTTATAACAGTTTTAAATTTGGCAATACTGCTAAAAGGATAGCTTCTTCTTTCAAATCATAATTTCTTTTGTTTTTTAAAATGATTTTTCTTCTCGTGTCATTGTTGCACGTTACAAAGGATTTATTGGTCAGTAATAAACATCGATATTATGTTATCCTTTTGATCCTAGGACTTTAACGTCAAGGGAGAGACTAGATGTATTTGTCAATGTGAATGGAATGGATACTGAAAGTCTCCAAGTTGGATGCAATTATGAGTTTGACTGTGCCAATCACTATAATTTTTGGCTCCACCCTTGAGGAAGATGTCATGGGAAAATTCGTAGTATTTGGACAGGTTGAAGTGTGTGAGGCAGTTCCTTCAAATGGATGGCGCTAATTATGAGTGCCAAATGATTTTTCCATCGATTTTACGTGACGCGGAATGCCAAGCCATGTAGAAAGCTACATTCGCCACTATCCTGGATCCATTCTTTTGAAAACATTTTTCACCCCTGATATATTTTACATATTTGTCAAAACTGTTTCGTGTAGTCTTAAAAATTGTGTATATATAAAAAAAATGGTATGGTTTGGATGATTAAATCTGTTTCACAATGCGTTTGTTGTATTTAAAAAAAATATCAAAGTATTAGCGAGTATTAAAGTGCCCAAGAAAAAAATAAGAATGTTACTCTGGATATGATTACGGACCGACGTCTTCATTTAAATAAACAGCAACGTTTCCTTGTATGTTCTCTTATTACTGTGATCTATGTAAGTATCATAATCTCTGCCATTTCATTAAAAGATTGTTTCTGATGCGAATCAAAATACATTTTGAGGCAAATTGACACTGTGGAGTCATTTGATGTAGGTCGGTAATTTTCAACATTTTTGGATCGCAGAAGCTTTGAAACATTTTGTTCAATCTCAAAGAACCACTACCTTGATGACACACTACGGTCCAGAGAGATACATTACAGAATAGATGCTTAAGTGATGACATACATAAACAAAGAACTGCCTATACGAAAGCTCAAATGCCCGCCCTTAACTGTAGGTAGTGTCAAATTTTATATTATTAGGACGGCAATGTCCAGATTAAAGAGGTTTATGGTCGATTAATAAATCGGCAAATCATAAAATTCGGCTAATTACGATGGCTTTACTTATTTTTCATTTAACAAAACAAAAACATCTTTTTAAATAATATCATCGCGATGTATTTATTTATATGCTTCCATACATAATTTCCACAAATAGTTATTACCTAGATGAATTTATACAATAATTATTTACAAATATCAAACATTCGATTATCATCGTCAATATCACTTCTGTTTGCGATTATTGGTGGGTAAGTATATTAATGATTTATTTTAATAATGTCCATAGTGTCTATGTGGCACGACATGGATTGTTGGGCCACTCTTCTTGACGACGGCGTTGAAGCCATTGACATCATCAGCGGTGTAATCTACGACGCGAACTGAACCATCTGGCTCTACCAAGGAGTACTGGCCTGAAAAGAAAATATTCAATATTGTTTATACCTACATGGCTTATTGGTATTCGGCACAAGGATATGTGGGACCAAATTTTAATATAATTAAAACGTATGATTGTCGTTTATTTGTAATCAAAAAACACGGGGACAGAAATAAGTTTGAATACATCTTTTTGTGTCTATTTAATGGCATTAACTGTTAAATATTAGTAGAAACTCATTGTTTTACATAATATTTATTACATGTAGTGTATTTGGATGACATGTATACAATGGTTTTGACTATTGACTGATCATTCTAAAAAAGGCTGTTAATTTCATGTTAATTATGTCCATGCAAGTTTATATTTTAATGATCAGTCTTGGGGTGGAATTAGTGTATTATTATTGTCTTACTGTGTAATCTCATGTGCTTTGGAGAGATGATCTATTAGATAATATAAGTACGTTTTATTTATTATATCTAGAAAATAAGAAGAGGTTTTACCCTTGACAACATCACCATCTCTGACTTCTTGTTGTGACTTCACATCTCCTGTATGACTATCTTTCACTCCATAGTTAAACGCGTATTTTGGATGAGTCTTTAAAAGAAAAAAATACTTATTTATTTTATTGTGACAATCGCAAGAAGGGTTTCGTAATTTCTTTTAGAGAATATATAAGTCTCTATGTACAGTGCAAATAGTTGAAAAGTTTATTAGTAGATAATAATATATGCAATTCATTTATATATACTACTTACATAGTGATCCCTTCCATATAACCCATGTCCATGTCCATGTCCAACGCCTCCATATCCTAATCCATTAAGAGCCAAGCTGTTGTGACCCAGTCCATTGTAGCCTAATCCGTTGTACCCAAGACCACTATAGCCTAAACCGTTGTGTCCCAGTCCATTGTAGCCTAAGCCGTTATAGCCCAGCTCATTGTAACCTAAGCTGTTGTACCCCTGTCCACTGTATCCGATGCTATTGTGAGCAAGCCCACTATAGCCCAAGTTCCCGTAACCGTAGCTTAAGTCGCCGTAACTTAGTTGATTGCTAGCAAGTCCCAGCGAATGATGGCCAACGTCTCCTCGTACAATATTACTGTGTGAGACTGCAACTCCGTGACCATTGCACATCGCGGCTAGTGCCACGACGCAAAGAGACAACTGGAAATATATTATAATAATGTAATATTATAATTATTTGTAATTACTTAAACAGTAAAATTAAATGTAAAAGCCATGAGTTATTTTTGTGTGTGAAAGAACTAATTATTTTTATAGACATAAAGAAAATTGAGTGTTGAACCACGTTGTGTGGGATCTTCTTTTTAAATATAATATAGCAGATCCTACACTATCCAAACATTACAACAAATTAATGATATTTGTATGAGAAGACCTTGGTCTATAAATTGGGCCTACAAACTACATCCAATGGGAAATATTATAGTAAATAATGACGATTTACCTTGATGAACACCATCGTTATGGTAGTATTGTTGACTAAACTGAAGACCTGATTGGACTGATCACTTGGTACAACTGATGTTTGTACTCCTCGAGGAGTGGGCTTATATACTCATTCGATTGCTTTTCTGTTTCCGTTATTACAAGAATTTCCATAACTTTCAATGCCAACAGAAATGTGCGTAAAAGTTAATGAATACCTACACATATTTTAGCGATTGCATTAATTAACATGATCTATATCGAAATGGCAAACACTAAATGCTTCACAGAGATACCTACACGATGATTACCTACATGAAAAGAATAATAATGTGTATCTGTTCAATAGGGATTTGCTACTTTTCAGTTCTTCACTGTGGTTTTGCGTGCAAGTTCTGTTAGCTTCATTTCCCACTGTCTCATACATATTATGTAGTTATTATGTTAATAATACCCTCTGAGAGTGCACATAAATGTCGGTTGGAAGGTAAGAGCTTTTGTCGCGACGGCCCGGCTCTCACTTGAAGCAGTTGGCCATTGGAACTTGGTTTCCACAAGGGAAAATCATGTTACAGCGAGCGAGAAAGTTTCTTCATAATCAAACTAGCTTGATCATAATGGCACATACATCAAAATATAGACCATGCACACTCTAGTGGGCATCAACCAAGTTTTTCTTGTGGGACACTATTTGCAGAATATTGAAAGTTACCTACCCTTCGTTACGCCACGTTAAGGAATATGAAACACTCGTTTTCAGAATTAAAATATATGGATTGAGGCCCACCTGATTGAGAACGCACCGCTTTCAGAAATCAATTCGGTTTCAGAAGAGGCAAGAAGCCATTGTCGTTGTGGGGATACTAGAGAATACTAAAAGCACCCAAGTTAGTCACCTTCCCTGGCGTTCGAATGTATAATATGTTAAATTTCGATTATCTTCAATTAGAATAATTTATTTGTCTTAATTTTCTGTACTTCTTTCTCCCATGGGCACTTTTTATTAAATTAAGTCTCGGTAAACTCAGTCAACGCACACTTGAGTGCGTGGCGACCCGAGTCTTTGGCATCTGCTCCTGAGATAATCCCAGTTGTAAACAACTTCTGATGCTTAACATCCATACGTAGGGCTTCGTGGTACGCTCGATTAAGATCCTGTATGGAGCGGGGTGGTCGGTTTGGAGGAAAGTATTAGATAGGTAAATGGAGCAAAATTCAACTTATTGCGGAATATCTGGTTGAATGGTAAAACAGAATGCCTTCTATTCAATGCTTGTATTCTTACAGTGATGGTTTAGAATTATGCATCATTGTACTTAACCTTATATGGGGAAGATAGGAAAATGCATCCCTTTGTTAATCCAAAACTATATTGGAAATTTTAAACACTATGCAGTAAGTGCAATATTCTTACACAAATTAACAACATGAGTATTGAATGTTTACAGCAGAGAATAGAAAAATAAAGTGTTTTGCCTTCTACATGGGGTGTAAGGAGATAAATTTGTGTGGTGTAGAGAAATGGATTGTTAAAGAAAATGTTATTTTCTTATTAACGTCTGTAATATTATAATATTCATAAATATTCCTTCGCGTAAACGATAATGTGCGCATTCAATATTGGAATATTGCATGTAGAGACCGGAACATTATTAAATCATAAACCAAAACTGACTTAGTCTATGCCGACCGGCTTTCGGATTTTTATGTTATTTATCTGTCCTGTGGTGTGTGGACTGCAGACATCACCGGAGCTGCCGAATCTTCACTCGTCCGCTGTAATCCAAAGCCTCCCGGCCAGTCGCAGTGGTGGACACAGCATGTGTCGGACCTGCACGCAGGACGTAGACAATACCTAATGAGATTTTTTATTATTTCGCAAAAAAGACTTTTTATGCGATTTCAATTTCTATTTAATTGCCACCTTTCGGTATGGTATTGATATAAAAAAAATACCGTCTTTATTATGGCTTATATTTTTTATTGCCTGTGGCACTGATTATAAGTCTCCCTGTGATATTATAACGCCAGACTTGATTAGTGAAAAATGCTAGATTCGTAAAGAAAAATGCCAAGTTTGCAACTCTGAAGACTGAGATACCTACGCACTTCGCTATCTGAATGATATTTTCCGGAACAATGTTCAACTCTATTCATAATGTCAGGGCGTCTAAGTTGTTTTCGGATAAAACTAAACCCCCCCCCCACCGTTTAAAGATTAAATTCTGTTTATGCTGTTTTGTGGCAGCGAGTCAAAGCGAATTATAAATATTAAACTCATCGCCGTTTTTGAGTCTTTCAGAATTTATCAATGGTTCTGTGTTCCTTCAGGATGTCCAGTGCATGATTTTATAATTCATTTTTGTAAGCTCAATTTTCTAAAGCCACATTTTCTTTGAAATAGTGGTAAACCATTTTTTTTCAAGATATCAAGTTTCACAACTATAAGTTAACACTAGCACTGACTGATCTGAGAATGTACATTTGAGGCATGAGCTATTGTAATAGACAACAGATAACATGAACTCAAAATAAATCAAGGACGATATCAAAGGATATAAGCAGTCACCGCATCGTCAAAAGATGTGAGGTTTGTATCCCATTTGGTTTAATTTAATTGTAAGGTTTTCCCTGAAAGGTATGTTTTCTGAGGTATTTCAAAATAATGTATTTTTATTACATTATAGTTTTGTCAATAGATCCACAATAAGATAATCAAGATAACTTTGCACAACAATTTATTAAATTAACTCATTTTGAATCACAAATTCAATTGTAACAATATTTTCGCGGATGTGGCTGAAAGTGAAGACTATTTTCAAATTCCGAAACATATCTCTACTTTGTCAAAGCCAAAACTCATCTCGAGTTATCCATCCCATGATAATGGAAAATAATATTCACATTGTATAATCCATCAGAAAGAATTAATCAATTTCATGTGTTATTAAGAAAAGACATTTTTAAAATATCATCGCGACGTATTTATTTATATGCTTTCATACACAATTTACAGAAAAAGCTATTATTAATAGCTTGCTATATACAATAATCATTTACAGAGTTCAATGTTGGATAATCATAGTCAAAGCACGTTTGCGTTTTTCGGTGGGTAGGTATATTAATGATTTATTTTAATAATGTGCATAGTGTCCAGTGTGTGGTACTGCATGGATTGTTGGTCCGGTCTTCTTCACGACGGCGTTGAAGCCATTGACATCATCAGCGGTATAGTCCACGACGCGAACTGAACCGTCCGGCTCCACCAAGGAGTACTGGCCTGAAAAGAAAACAATCAATATTATAATAACGTATTGGTATTTGACAATAGGACGGTGATCATGCGAGACTGTTCAAATAATATTGGTGAAGTTATAAAATTCAAAACTATAATCTCTTTTGATAAGTAAGTGTGTTTTTCATTCATTATTTCATTCAACATTTGACGCACACATTCATTCATTTTGATGACATACATAATATAAATCGATTACGTTACCTATGGAATCTGTCTCGTATATACGGAATATTTAGCTGCCCTAATTACATTATATATATATTATGTACTATTATGTATTCAAAAAGTAAGAAGGTCATGGTTTGAGTTATTGGCTAATAATCAATCATAATTAAATAGTCTGCTACATCCTGACCATGACTTCCTACGAATACATAAAATAAAGGCCATTCTTGGAGTAGTATAAATATTTTCTTCCATCTGTCCTTTATTTGGAAATTACATCAACTAGTTTATCAACGACGTGCAAATATAATATATTTGTTCGTACCTTTGACAACACCACCATCTCTGACTTCTTGTTGAGATTTCACATCTCCAGTGTGACCGTCTTTTACTCCATAATTATATGAGTATTTTGGATGAGCCTTTAATATAAGAAAACACGAATTAATGTTAGTATTAACTCAGTGGAAAACCTGTCCATGGATGTACAAAATAATATCAAAATTCTTGTTAAGTATAAATAAATTTATGCTGGAATCTATAAAGCGGATATCTAGAAACGTGTCTCATGTAAAATAACTGAATAAGATATCCTGAAGTCCCAATATAATATTGGTAACTAATTCCAATATTACTCTTTTACCACTGTCAAGGTAATTAAAATAATGTTTTGATTATGCAAAAGTATTATTTTTACAATTAAATAATACAACGTATGAAGTCATTCCAATTACCAGAATATCTTCAAAAAACGCTCATTCAATCATTTTATTGCCTGAACTATCACACTATATTTTAATATTAGGCACGTTTCTTTTAATTTATAAGCAACTATTTTTCACAGCGTAATTCGAATGACAGAAACACGATTTAAATTTATGTTATTCATCTGTCATCTGATTCAAATCTAAAAAAATTAAAAGGATATCTAAAATAATTAATTATTGTAGAAAATGAGTTAATTTATAGCACGATACAAAGCAGTGGAAGACATTTTATGAAAACCAGAACAGATTAACAATTTAACAAAAACATTTATATCTAGAATACTCACATAGTGATCTCCTCCATGTATTCCGTTTCCATAGCCATGCCCAACGCCTCCATATGCCAATCCATTAAGAGCCAAGCTGTTGTGACCGAGTCCATTGTAGCCTAATCCGTTGTACCCAAGTCCACTATAGCCTAAACTACTGTGTCCCAGTCCATTGTAGCCCAAGCCGTTATAGCCCAGTTCATTGTAACCTAAGCTATTGTAGCCTAGTCCATTGTAACCTAAGCTATTGTCGCCCAGTGCACTGTATCCGATGTTATTGTGAGAGAGTCCCCCGTAGCCTAAGCTGCCGTAGCTTGAACCGCCGTAGCCTAAATGATTGCCAGCGAGTCCCAGCGAATGGTGGCCAACGTCTCCTCGTACAATATTACTGTGCGAGACTGCGATTCCGTGACCATTGCACACCGCAGCTAGTGCCACGATGCAGAAAGATAACTGAAATCAACATAAAGTGTGAAAGCAATGAGTTAATTTTGTGTGAGAAAGAATTAATATTTTTTTGGAGGTGATGATGAAGATTGAGTATTTAACCACTTTGTATGGGATCTTTTTATATATCTATACAAAATTGACTAGTTCGGTAGCATCGATTTTATTCACATAATCCTTTTCCATATTCGCATGTATGTATTATGTTTTATTTAAAATATTTAACTCAATGTTAGATTTATATTTTTTTTCGTTATGAACACAGATTTCTTTGACAACATACAAAATAAATAATTTGGAAAAATCTCAGAGAAATAGTACATTATATTTAAAAAAAATATGTTTTAGTTTATTTAGGTATTCTAAACAATGTTGCATTCTAAAATATTGTATATTATTGAATGAATAATAAAATAATTTAATTTAAAATTCTATATGTTGATATTATTTGCAAATATATAGGTACGTTATCAAAATAGATAAAACTGCTATAGAGACATGAATGTCTACTTACAATTGTCAATGACTGTTATTACATATTCGTTTTTTAACTGAATTATATATATATGCTTCTATTTATTAAACAAAGCACTGGTATTTTTATAAGAAGACCTAGATTTTTATGAATTGGGTCTATTTCGTATTTATTTTATATGCTACACTCACTAATAAGTATTATAATAAACACTGACGATTTACCTTAACGAACACCATTGTCACGCTTGTATTTATTGACTAAGCTGAAGACTTAGTTGAACCAATAACTTGGTAAAACTGATGCGTGTACTCCTCGAGGAGTTAGCTTATATACTCACGCGATAGGTTTTCTGCTTCCGTTATTACAACAATTTCTATGAGTTTCAATGTTAAAAGCATTGTGCGTATAAATTTATAGATACAAAATAATTTTAACTGGTGCATTTATTAACATGATTTATACTGACTTGAAGGCCGTATAGCTATTAGTGGCGAAGACGATTTATTAAATAGAGATAGGTATTTTATTTTAAGTATTTGAAAAGAATTTAGTCTGTATTATATATATATAGACAATAGGGGTGCTCTTCAAGATACTGCATGGGAAAGGCTGGAGCAACATTTAACTCAATTTTATTCACAAAATATATTTGGTTATAAACAGATATCACTTGTTCAATGCTTGAATTCTTGACGGTGATGTTTTACAGCTATAAATCATGACACCTTACCAAATGCGCTGTGAGGATAAATAGTTGAGAAAAGCTTTTCTCCGGTTAATCCAATATATCAAAGGAAACTATATATTTTTGAATGACCATAGTAATGAGATAAGGAAACGGGCCATGCAGCCTCTCATCATGCCGAGTGTGAAGAGGCGACGTTGAATTTGTTCCGGTAACGTGATAGGGAGAGAATGAAACAACTGGCCGCTAGCTAGGATAATTGGGCGCCGCACTGTCGAATGAAATAAATAGACATTTGTTACGATTTTATACAGAAAGTATTTATTTATGCCTGAGACTTTATATAAAAATAAAAGAACTCTTTTCTCGTTGGAAATTAAACATAATATTATGCACAATTAAATCATTATTTACGTGTGCTATTATATAATAATATAATACGTAGATATTACTAAATTTAAATAAAAATAATAATATTAAATATAATATTTTCAAGGTAGCTGTAAAATTCACGAACGTCTATTTATTTTCGAATTTCAATTCGAATCATTCTAGACCCGCTGCGTATGCATGAAGAGAATTCCAACATCACTTGCCTACTCTTCAAGCCAACGAATTTAATATATTATGGCGGAGCCCCTCGGGGACGTGGTTAATGAAAATTTTTGACCAAGTTTTATTTGTCCTCATTAGTAGTCCCAATAATTATAAGTATTTATTTATTTAGAAAAGAGTATTATGGCATTACAGAGATTGGCCAATGCGCCATTAATACATTATAATTAAAAATTATAAAAAATGACTTAATTACAAATAACAACCAATATAACAAGAAAGTATGTGCTATGTAGATACGAGTATAAAGTAAAATGATCAATACAATTATAAATTTAACCTATTCACACGTTCATAAACATGATATAGTTAATAAAAAAATAAATCAACCTTTATGGTGCCATCAAATAAGTCAATCGCACGATACACAGCATCATAAAACATCATATTACCCGTACTGCGACGGGGTATCATGAAGACCGTAGAGTTACCTAGAGTGATATTGGTGGGAATATGAAAATTAATATTTGCCAGTGTATACGGATTGTAAATGAACCCACAAAGAAGTAAAAAGAAATGCTTTAAAAGAGCAATCACTCTTCGGGTGGACAAAGATTGCATTGATAGCATACCCAGAAAAAAAATAGTCGAAAAATTAATTTTATTAACATTATCATAAGGAAAGAATCCGTATGTAATTAAGTAGAGGAATCTAAGAAATCTATTGTGGACTCGATCTAACTTAATTGCGTGGACGGACCTGTTAAGACTCCAAATTAGGGATTCTAATCCCGGGATCCCGAGCTATTTTCGATATCTATGAATCCCGGGATTGATTTTTTTTTATCAAGTTTTAATAAAATAAAAACGAAAACATAACAGAAAAAAATATTTTTAATAACAAATAACTACATTAGAAATAAATTGAGTTTCAATGAAGTTTGACTTATACCCATGTGTAAGTTGCCGATTCATTTTATTTTTTCACATAAATTAATAAAAATGAGAAAGATTGAAAAAACAATGCTTAGCATTAACAAAGTAATTCCACCATGATCTCATACGTTTTACGGCAGTTTCATATTTGGCTGACTAATTAGATTTATGAAGCGGAAAGGCCTTATAAGTACACCATGATTTGCTTTACTATTTTAAATCTCGCTAACCCATTCATTAACTCTTTACTATCAGAAACAGCAATCTCATATTAAATTCACATTATTATTTATATAACAATATTATTTACTCCATTAAACTTATGTTATGTATATGTATTTCCAAGATTGAACGTATACAATATTCACAATAAATGTCTTAAATAGTATAAATTATACTAGATTTATTTTTGACCGGTTTTATCAATGTTATTTGTAAATATAAAATTTTTATATTAAAAATGGAAGAAATGCCAATCCCGGGATTGTCAAATTGTAATCCCAAAATCCCGGGATCAGAATTTTGACTCGGGATTGGATTCCCTACTCCGAATAATGCTGGCATATTCAAGTGTTATGTCCTCAGTATACTGGGCGAAGCGCTCATATTTATAGCACGTATTCAGAAGACTTATTCTACTATAAAATGTTGTAAAAGTAATTGTGTCTCCTTTCTTGTATCAATGTCATAATAATTCCGATGTTGCAATATTCAAAAATATCGGAAATCGCTATTAAATGTTGCAATAAATAAATAAATATCATATGATTCCCCTTGGTATACTTTTGTCGAAACTCTATAAGCTACACACTCATTAATATTTCTTTTAAACTGACTAATTAATTATACGAGGCTAAGTAAATGTGATAATGTTTTGAATCCTTTAAATTAGTTCAATTAATAGAATTAAATATAGAAATAATGAGCATTCAAAGCACATTCATTTTTATTAATATTTATACAATATATCTATATTAGACTAGAAATCTTACGTATTTTTTTTGTAATTTTAAGTGTTGATTTAACCAATTATGAAATATTTCACAGTTGAACGCGCCTGAAATAATACCTATAGACTAAAATCGTGTTCACAATTTTACATAATAATTCCCAAATGCATTATGTAATTGAAAACAAAACGCTGCAAATAATTGCATTATTTTGTAATGGACTTAACACGAACATTACTATAAACTGCTATCCATTATAGTTATACTATGCATTCCATGTATGACCCACTAGTTTAAATCGTCAGAATTATATAGGAGACTTATACGAGTTCAAATCCCATCGAGTTTCGTATTTTTTCAAATATGATTTTTTTATAGTGGGTATATTTTATCTGTGTTTTCGAGTTATGTATTACATTCTCAAAATCTTGTGAATTATTAATTGAATAAAAAAATGGTTTATTGAAAATCCACTTGAATTTATTGTCAGTACTCCGTATTATATTATTATCGTGGCCCCCTTTTGTAATAGCCAAGTAACATGCGACCCTTCGCTATATTGGATAAAATATAGTCATTTTTACAACGTTTTTATTACGACTTACTCTTGTTTGTCCGATGGTTGTTATTCGATTTTTAACAAAATTCCCGACTAGCTATACATTCGAAACTTTTAGAATATATCGGAACACGACGACAATGCATTCTTTCAATACTTTTGGCCATCCTTAACGCTTTCGCTGCTGAGTAGATAATGAGATTTTAATTGCCCCCTTTAAAATGCACGTTAATTACATCGATCGGCCGCCTGGTCATTACGCACCGTGTGCGTCTTCCGCGTCCAAAGTATTAAGCAGAATTGAATTCATTTTCAGTTAATTCTGTTTTGTATGTTTCGGAAAAAAATCGTATCGGAAACTAAATTTACTACTCATTATTATTGGTTGCTAAGTGGGTCCTAGCAACTAAATTATTAATATATACGTGCGTTACTATGGAAATCAATATGAAATGTCAAAATGACATTTCTGTATTCTATATTTATGTTATTTAGTATTTCTATCAAGGACAATAATTTTTTTTTATTAATACATAGAATTGTCAAGTTTATATTGTGATTCAACAGAAAATTTAAAAAGGTGGTATATAAAAAGTTCTTTTTATTTTATAATTATTATTTATCAGTAATTACGCCAAAAATAATTGTAAGATGAGAATCCTCGTAAAATAGGACCGCAGGCGACTTTTTTATTATTTTAAAATTTGTGGCGTGTGTTTATCTCATTTAACTGGTCGAACCGCCACGCCGGGCCTCTTATAAACCCGGGCTCCCAAGCTAGAGTCCTGTCAGCCTTCCTCTTTTGAGGGCCATGACGGCTAGTCGACTCATAGTCAACGATCGTTGATAGTTGTCAATGATGATTGATGACATACATTCTGATGTTCCCAGCTTTTTATTCCAAGTGCCGTTGTTTTTCCAGTGTTGACTGTGTTGAATGTATTATTAGTGATTAGGTATTTATCTAATTATCTATCAGGTTGGGTTTTCTACAAACACTTCAACTATTCATGTTTTTTTAAATTGTATTTGATCGTTGATTTAATAGGTAGGTAATAAAGTGTTTACCTACTTTATTGTATTAATGTATTATATAAGTATGAATTAAGTAGGTATATTCGTTGTCAGTGTGTAGGTATTTGCCATTGGTGAATGCGAATAGTGCCTGAAGATGCCGAAAGACCAAACCAGGGTCGCATAAAACGAGTCAAATAGAATAGTACAAAACTAAATCCATTAGAATTTAAATTTAAATTCCATCAAGTACCCTTGGTTGATTGTATATAATAAGGATTGCAATACCGAATGAAAATGTCAATACCGGTTTTCACTTCATCTGAGGCATGTTCTAAAACTCTTAAAAGATCGTGACTACGCCCCGCGCAGATTGTGCAAACGACGCGTGACGAACAAAACATAATTTGTCATAAAAATTCAACATGCGTCCATGTAACGTTACGTTTTTTGTAATATTAGTAATAATAATAATATATTAATTGCTGATATGTTTTCTTTTTCGAGTAAATGCGTAACGTTTTTTAGTAATCTTTACACGATTTAAGAATATATTCCTCCAACACCATCACAAAAGAAATTGACGTGCTCACAGCTCGACTATCGCTTTCTGATTGGCAACGAGTGCAAAATTACGTCCCACCAAGTAGGTGCTTATCAATAAATATAGCGATGAAAATCTTTTTAAAATATTTTTTTATAGCAAAAACCTACCTACATTTATTATGATGACATTAAAAAATATGTAGGTACCTATTGATCATAATTGTAGACCTAGTGATTTTTTACAAATAATTTGAATATATTGATAATTTTAACTAAGGCCCGCAAAGTTTATCAAGTGCAAATAAGTCCGGCTGCAGGAAAAGTTTCTTAAATTCAACACTTTTGTACAGTCATCAATAATTATTATAGAATAATTTGTCACGGATGTTTTCTAATTTTTCGAAATAATATTATGATAATTAATCACGACAATTACTTATATAAATATATTTTATTTTGTTTTATTATTTTTTCACCTCTGTTGGATTCACTCGATATATTTGCATTTTAGCAGCACATAACTTATAGTTCATTTTCAAAAATGTGAACGAGTGTGCTTTCTTAATACCGAAAATTCCGGTATTTTAGATTTTTAAAACCGGTATTGATAAATGCTGGAATACCGGTTATAAAATACCGGTATTGCAATCCCTAATTGTATACATATAATGACATAAATCATGTTTTAGTTTTAGATTCAGTATTTATATTATGCAATCATTTAAAAAATAAATTTAAATTTTTATTTTATAATGAATTTCTTTCCGGTCCCCATATTTTAACTTATTAAATAAATTAACTAGGTACCCACTAGAAGATAAATAATGTTAAAAAGTCGACCCACATTTAAAAATGCCAATACGTTATTAAATTACATATCTCTAGGGATTGCTTATATTAAGCCATAATAAATCGACTTTGCTTTCAAAAATTGCATGTCTCTTGGATTTATATAATTTTGAAGCCTTATTATTCTTTATATTTATTTTAAGCATTTGATGACTGCATAAAGTATTTTTATTACATAAAATAGTATTCTTTTAAACCTCTCGCACTAATGTTTTAGAATATAGTCATATTTCTGTACATAAATGTGCAGCGGTGTTAAGATTTTTTACATTTATTAATTTTTAAACGCATTTATAAAACATCTTAGTAACATAAAGTATCTTTAGAATTATCTTCAAATGTGTTAATATTGTACATTTTTAAAATAATAAAATGCCTAATTCTTGTCAAATTTGGGATCACAGTGATTATGAATATAATTTTTTATCGTAAATATTTCACTATAATAATGTCGATATAAATTGTACTGATGGTTAAAAATTAATAAATGTAAAAAATCTTAACACCACTGCAAATTTATTTACTGAAATATGACTATATTCTAAGACATTAGAGCAAGAGGTTTAAAAGAATACTATTTTATGTAATAAAAATACTTTATGCAGTCATCAAATGTTTAAAATAAATATAAAGGATAATACGGCTTCAAAATTATATAAATAGATTATCTACAATGTTTAATGTATGTCCAGGATCATGCTCTGAAAATAGAACAAAAGTTCCATTTTGACTTACGCTGAGCATGTCCCTTCTTAAAGCCTACGAACAATGCCATAATTTGTCATCGTCCAAGGATCTAATTCCATCGAACCATAAAAAGGCCGGAATCATTAGCGGGCTAACTCATAGAAATACGAACAGGATTGATTACGAAGCGTATCATTAAAAAGCATTGTAGATATTTATTCTAAGTTGATGATACTCGTATTAATAATTTATAAAACACGTAAATTTTTAAATAATAACAAGTAGGTAATGGTACTCGTAATAAGTAATAAGTAATGTTGTAGCCCCGCAACTTTGAGCATATCTTTGTATTCTTATCAAGTATTATTAAGCAGCATAATTAATGTCTCATAATGCGTTTGATAAAGATTTGCTTTATCGCACCATTATTCTTATCAATCTAATCAACTGAAATGAAATGCGTCTTTATCGCTCATTGTTTCAAACTTCTTTCTAACAGATATTGTTTTATAATTAAATATTTCTTTTATTCAACGAATAATTCACAAGATTTAAGAATGTACCATTCTAATTATTAAACACACATAATTTAAAAAAGACTTTCTGAGAAAATATATTATAACCAATAGAAAAAATCTATATCTAAAAAAAAAGATTTTTTCTATTATTTCAAGCTCAAGCAAGTTACATCATAAAAAATATTGGAGAAATCCACGACGTCGGTTAGTAATTGAAGTAATAGGTATCTACTTTGATTTAATAAACAAAAACCGATTGCCAAAGTAGCTTGATTTAGAAGATCGCTGATGAGTGGGTATTAAAAAGGTCAATAGTTATAATTTGTCGCAATTAGTACGTCACCTTGTAGCATAGAGGTAATGCACGGACGGGGCGTAAACCCAGGAGATGCAGGGTTCGATTCCCTGCTGGGGTGGCTTACTTTTTTCAATTTTTTTTTCTATTGGTTATAATATATTTTCTCAGAAAGTGTTTTTCAAAATTATGGATACTGTTTTATATGTAGGTACTTTTTACCTCTTACTTCTTACTTAGTACCACTTTTCTTATCAACGTCTGGGAATGCCAAGCCTAATATTAATACTGTTTGTTTTATATAGAATCAAAATAGCTTTTCAATTTAGTTTAAATTCATCCTTATAGACCAATGATACTCAACCTTTTTTTTCTTCGGGCCAAATACATATATTTGTAAAGTAACGCGGGCCGCATCACTACTGGTGTGACGAAAAAAATCATGAAACCCCCCCTTTTTTACAAAACATTTTTGAGATTTTAAAAATTATGCGTGTTTTTTAAATTAATCGTGTACAATAGTAACACTCTTATACCAGATCTGATGTGGACCATAATGACAATCCTCTTCGGGTGTCACTATCTGTGCGTCAAAGTCGAAACGAATCTCAAGATATACGAAATTCCTGATAATAAATGTGTTTTGGGCCGCACATAAAAGCTTAAAGGGCCGCAGGTTGAGTATCGCTGTTATAGTTGGACGCATCGACTGCATTCAATTACTGTATCGAATCAGACTGTTAACTCGTTATTGTCTAAAACATAATATATTATATATTATATTAGGTACCTTCTAATAAAGCCAATTTAAATACAAAAGGTATTTGAGGAGCAAACATTTAAAAAGTGATTTGTCACACAGTTGAGCTGAGATAATCACGAAAAACATATTGTTTAATCCTTTCTATGCCGCAATTAATTAATTGATAGTAATTAACATAATAATTGGTGTAATTAGGGCGTCCAAAGACGCTTTGGGCACTTAACCGGTTAATAACCTAGTCCATGTACTCAAAATGTTTTTTTTATTATTATAAAACTGTTTAAGAAAAGAATTTTAATCCTCGTATTTTGTATAATCTAAAACTCATGGAAGTGGTTCATTTTTTGATTTGAAATTTGGACACAACACGATTTGCATGAAACTTGTGGACAAAACATCATTTGAATGAAAATCAAGGCATTTCATTTATATCATATATTATTTTAATACAATGTATTAGGGAGCATATTGTATTATATTATGTACAGATTGTTAAATAGTAATATTAAACATATGACCTCCTGCTCTTCTATATTGGCCGATGGTTCATCAAAAAGTTTTTTTTTGTACCATTCTAGTCCTCCATCTCCGAGATTCTTCCAGTCGCCAAACATAACTTTTACATCATTTTTCTTCTCTTGGGATATGAAATGTGATAAGGGCAACGTGTATGGTTGCACTCGTTGCAAATGTGAATAATAAGATAAGTATACCTTTCTTCACTAAGTAACTGTATTCTTCCGGGCTATCGCTAATATAATGAAAATTTATATTTCCTTTGACCAGTACACGTTTTTGGCCACGTGGTGTTATTTCCACTTTTAGTGATAATTGTTTTAAATCACTAATGCATGGGAAGTCTTTATACAGTTTATTCAGGGACTTAGTGTCCACTATGTTCCAGTGAGTCACCCAGCAAATTTTATGGGCCGATTCGTTTATACACTTCTTGGTATTTCTCCGGTGTCAAAAGAGTTTGCTTTTTTCTTAGCATTTATGAAATGCAACCATCACAAAACAGTCGAAGTAATTTTTTCCCTTGGAAATCCATGTTTCTTAAATGGTGCAGCAAAGCTGAAAATATTTTTCGACTACCTTTCCCAGCTTTTTCTTCTGTCCAGGTATAAAAATGTGGCATAGAATATCTTTTTTTTGCTTCAGATCGTTTCCCACATGTAGAAATCTTTTTTATAGAGCCAATATTGGCTTGGCCAACTTCGATATGGTCCTCACTATCTTCTTGCATCGTAAATTGTTATACTTAATTAAATTTTATTGACGTCTTGTTGAAAACACAACCTCTTTAAACAATACTGTCACTGAAGAAACAGCTCACAGTTACCGTGCAAAATGTGATTAGTCACATATTATGCAATATGGAGGCTCCTACGCTGTGATTGGTTAATAGGACAAAACATCGTATGATTGAAATTGAGTGCTGATGGTTTGCTTGAATTTGTCATTTTAAGGATTAATTTTTTATATGATAAAACGTTCTTTGAACACTGATTCTGGTTTCCTTTCATAGATTTCAATGTGGACTATCAGAATTGACAATAAACGGCATTTTTCAAAATATGTGACAAATGACTTTTTGAATGTTTGCTCCTTATATTATTTCGGCTTCAAGGGAATAGGTTTTTAAGTAGGGTCTGGCTCTCACTTAAACCTGTAGGGCGTAGGCAATTGCAACTTGCTTTCTTTAAGAGAAAATTATCTTACGGTGAGTGAGAAGGTCTCTTTATCATTAAAGCTTGATTTATTATATGATAATTTTTTATGGTAAATATTTCACTATATAATGTTAATATTAATTTTACTAATGGTTTTATAAATGCGTTTAAAAATGAATAAATCTAAAAAATCTTAACACCACTGCACATGGATGTACTGAAATATTCTAAAAAATTATATCGAGAGGTTTAAAAGAATACTGTAATAAAACTACTTGAAGCAGTCATCAAATGTTTAAAATATATAAAAGGTTAATAAGACTACAAAATTATATAAATAGATTATCTACAATGTTTAAGGAATGTCCAGGATTATGCTATAAAAATACCATAAACTTCCATTTTGACCTACGTGGCGCACGTGGGCCGTTAAGGCAAAGTATTTACCTGGCAGAGGCATCTAGCGAAAGAAATACGAAGTTTACAATTTGAGACATTCTTTTGATAATTTACAATTTCAACTGTAATAATAATAACTATGTACATATCTGAAAACATTAAAAAGAGAAATATTTTTTATTTTAAGTCAAAGTTAAGGATGCAAACCACATACTCTGTGAATGTCAAGAATATGCTCTGAAACGGAAGATATACAAGTTGGTATAGCGACTTCTTGGGTACCTACGTGAAGATTCACACTCATTACATAGTTTTGTATGTCAGTATTGTTTAAGCTTTGCTTTTCGTATATTTTATATAAAAAGAATATTTTTTTGTTAGTTCTCTGTGCGTTCCAATAAATTAAGCCTCTGTTAAATCAGTCAAACCACACTTGAATGCGTGGCGAGCTTAGTCTTAGGCCCGTTTCAGACGGGACACCGGTGTCGCGCTCGATATAATATAGAAGGGCTTTGTATTCGAATAAACGGGCCTTTGTATTATGTTTATGAACGCCCTAGAGATAGTGAGTCAACGAATAATTTTGGGTTATAAATTAGAACATAAAATTGGCTACGGTAATAAAAACAAGTGTATCGGCGGCTTCAGAATGTAGCGGCCGACGGAAAAGTACACCGGCCACGCGTTGACTGATTAGCTATGTGGCGTTCATAAACATAATACAATGGACCCTTTATTCGAATTCAATGGCCTCCTTATTATATACGAGCGCGACACCGGTGTCCCGTCTGAAACGAGCCTTACGGGCCCAATTGCGCCACGTAGGTCAAAATGGAGCTTTTATGGTATTTTAAGAGCATAAGCCTGGACATTCCTTAAACGTTGTAGATAATTTCTATCTGCTTAGGCATTCCCAGGCGTAATTGACTGCTAATACTGTATATCTAACATGTATTAAACCCTAAGTTATATGTACAAACAGTGCATGAGCTTTTTTATTACAATTTTTATTTATTTTCCACTTTTTGAGATGGTCTTGAAGATAAAATAATACTGTCTTTATGAAAGCGTATATTTTTGGTGGTGATAAGCTCTCCCTGAGAAAATGTGGTATCAGGAAGACGTGTTTAGCAAGTAACGTTGATTACTGTGGTACGAGTACCTATATGATTTTCAAAAAAGTTCCCTATCCGAATGAGACTTTTAGAACATTGTTCAACTCTGAATTCGAAATATCTGGGCGTTAAAGTTGTTTTCGGTTAAAACGAAAAACAAATAGCTGAAAATATAGATAAAATAGCCAAAATCTTCTTTTTCTTCTTTCACCCTGTCACGATCCAGCATTGGGGCATAGGAAAAGCACAAGTTTGCGCTGCTTTCCTCGATCAATCGCCAACTTTTGCGCCTCCCACCATGCCAGACCTGCAGCGCGTCGATCGCTTTTATAGCACCACAGCAGGGTGAGGGAAGGCCAGCCACGACGATGGAACCCTTGAGTCGAAGAAAGACTGTGCGATTTGGAGGATGCAGATGACGCAGGGGCTGTTCTGGGTGGGCTGTAAAAAGGTAGATGCATTTGTGGAGTGTGTAAAAAATATATGGACGTGTTAAAGAAAATGTCATTTTCTTATTTACGTCTATAACAAAATATGTATAAAAGTTCCTTCGCTTAAATATGATATGCGCATTCAATATTTAAATATTGCATTTAGAGACAGGTACATTATTGGATCATAAACCAAAACTGACCCCAAAGTTAATCCTAATCTGCCTTGTGATGTGTTGACTGCAAACATCACTGGAGCTGCCGAATCTTCACTCAGCTGTTGTAAACCAAAGCCTTCCCGGTCTGTCGCAGTGGTGAACGTAGCACGTGATTTCAATTTCTGTTCGATTTCTACCTATTGGGATGGTCTTGGTAAAAAATACTAAAAATGATAAGTTTGCAACGCTGATTACTGAGGTACCTACGCACTTTGCTATCCGAATTATATTTTCCGGAACAATTTTCAACACAATCAAAATGTTCAGACAGTTGGACAGTTCGGAATGTCAGGGCGTCAAAGGTATTTTCGGTTAAAACCAAATACCTCCTGTTTAAAGTTTAAATTCTAACTATGCTCTTTTGTGGCAGCAAATCATTGGGCCTTATAATTAATTACATCTCTAAGCACCGTTTTTGAGCATTACAGGATTTACCAATGGTTCTATGTTCCTTCAGGATGTCCAGTGCATGATTTAATATTTCCTTTCCCAACAAAAAAACTATTTAATAGCTTGCTATATACAATATCATTTACAGAGTTCTATGTTGGATAATCATAGTCAAAGTACGATTTCGTTTTTCGGTGGGTAGATATATTAATGATTTATTTTAATAATATCCATATTCTCCAGTATGTGGTACTGTGTGGATTGTTGGTGCGGTCTTCTTGACGACGGCGTTGAAGCCATTGACATCATCAGCGGTGTAGTCCACGACGCGAACTGAACCGTCCGGCTCCACCAAGGAGTACTGGCCTGAAAAGAAAACAATCAATATTATTATAACGTATTGGTATTTGACAACAGGACGGTGATCATGCGAGACTGTTCAAATAATATTGGTGAAGTTATAAAATTCAAAACTATAATCATTCATAATTTTTCATTCATTATTTCATTCAACATTTGACGCACACATTCATTCATTTTGATTACATACACAATATAAATTGATTAAGTTACATATGGAATCTGTCTCGTATATACGGGACAGTTAGATGCCCTAATTACATAATATGTTTGTGTACTATTATGTATTCAAAATGTACGAGGGTCATGGTTTGAGTTATTGGCTAATAATCAATCATACTTAAATAGTCTGCTACATCCTGACCATGATTTCTTACCAAGACATAAAATAAAAGCCATTCTTGGGAGTCGGATATTGATATTTCACATCTCCAGTGTGATTTTACTCCATAATTATACGAGTATTTTGGATGAGCCTTTAATATAAGAAAACATGAATTAATATTTGTATTAACTCAGTGGAAAGCCTATCCATGGATGTACAAAATAATAAAAAAAATATTGTTAAGTGTTAAGAAATTTATACTGGAATCTATAATTTAGAAATGTGTCTCTTGTACAATAACTGAATAAGATTTCCTAAAGTCCCGAAATAATGTTGGTAACTAATCCCAATATTACTCTTTTACCACTGCCAAGGTAATTAAAATGCTTTTTTGAGCATGCAAAAGTGTTTAATTAACACAACACCTTCAGAAAATGTTCATTCAATCATTGTATTGCCTGAACCATCACAATATATTATAATATTCGGAACGTTTATTTTAATTTATATGCAACTATTTTTCATTGCGTAATACGAATGAAAAAAACGCGATTCTAATTTATTTTGTTCATCTGTCATCGGATTCAAAATGATGTGTTTAAAATAGGAGCTACACTGAAAGCACCCGCGCATTTCAGGCTTAGTATTTAAAAATTATAAAAGCACTTATATCTAAATAATTAATTATTGTAGAAAAGGGGGTACTCCATAATTATACGAGTATTTTGGATAAGCCTTTAACTGAATAAGATTTCAGAGTTTCAAGAAGTCCCAATATAATATTGGTAACTAATCCCAATATTACTCTTTTACCACAGCCAAGGTAATTAAAATAATGTTTTGACCATGCAAAAGTATTATTTTTACAGTTAATAATATAATTTACTTAAACTTACGCGGCATCGGTCTGAAATAAAGCAACTCACAGAAAGTCGATCTAAAAAAGACTGAATTCCGCGCAAAGACCTTTCGCAATATCAATTTGCAAGGGATATCGCACAATATCGCTAACGTCAGCACAAGTCCTGGCAGGAATAGCGCCAATAGATATAAAAATACAAGAACTTACAGGAATATACCAAGTTAAAACAAGCCACATACTTCCCCGACACTTACCTACAGACAGAACATATGAAAACAAAATACACTACACACAACTTCCACATCCTGGTAACAGACATCTATAAAATATAGAACACATAGGAACAGTTGACGAAGACACTAAAACAAAATACCACATCACGGGATTGGAGATCTACACAGATGGTAGTCTAATCGATAACAAAGTAGGGGCAGCTTTTGTAGCCTACGAAAATGGAACATTAATAACAAGCAGAAATATTTACTATCAGAGAATCTCTCGAGTGGACACTCAAAAGATTAAAGTTCCACAGACACGACTATGTAAACATATTCTCAGATAGGTAGCCAATCCAGTCTGGTAGCTCTCCAAAACCCATCATCGACACACCCACTTGTAAGAGACATTTTAACACTGTCAACACAGCTTCGCATTATTAGTATTAAATAAGTGGAAAGCCTATCCAAGGATATACGAAATAATATCAAAGTTCTTGTTAAGTATTAGAACAATTATTATGCTTGTATCGATAATTATTGAGGAACTTTTTCAATGTAAAATAACTGAATAAGATTTCAGAGTTTCAAGAAGTCCCAATATAATATTGGTAACTAATCCCAATATTACTCTTTTACCACAGCCAAGGTAATTAAAATAATGTTTTGACCATGCAAAAGTATTATTTTTACAATTAATAATACAATTTATGAAGTCATTCCAATTACCAGAATATCTTCAAAAAACGCTCATTTGATCATTTTATTGCCTGAACTATCACATTACATTTTTATATTACGCACGCTTCTTTCGATTTATAGGGAACTATTTTTTCACTGCGTAATACGAATGACAGAAACACGACTTTAATTTTTTTTGTTCATCTGTCATCTGATTCATATCTATTTAAAAAAAATGTAAAATTATATCACTAAAATAATTAATTGTTGTAGAAAAGGCGTTATCATATGGCTGCTATAATTTATAGCACGATACAAAGCGATGAAAGACATTTTATGAAAACCAGAATAGATTCAAGTTTCTGGGTACACAGAAATTAGATGGAAAATTTATTAACAATTATTGAACAAAAACATTGATATCTAAAATAGGTACTCACATAGTGATCTCCTCCATATATTCCGTTTCCATAGCCATGCCCAATGCCTCCATATCCCAATCCATTAAGAGCCAAGCTGTTGTGACCGAGTCCATTGGAGCCTAATCCGTTGTACCCATGTCCACTATAGCCTAAACTACTGCGTCCCAGTCCATTGTAGCCCAAGCTGTTATAGCCCAGCCCATTGTAACCTAAGCTATTGTAGCCTAGTCCATTGTATCCGATGTTATTGTGAGAGAGTCTCCCGTAGCCTAAGCTGCCGTAGCTTGAACCGCCGTAGCCTAAATGATTGCCAGCGAGTCCCAGCGAATGGTGGCCAACGTCTCCTCGTACAATATTACTGTGCGAGACTGCGACTCCGTGACCATTGCACATTGCAGCTAGTGTCACGATGCAGAAAGATAATTATCAACATAAAATGTGAAAGCAATGAGTTAATTTTGAGTGAGAAAGAATTAATATTTTTTTGGAGGGCATGATGAAAATTAAGTATTAAACCACTTTGTATGTGATCTTTTTATTTCTATACAAAATTGACTAGTTCGGTAGCATCGATTTCATTCACATAATCCTTTTCCATATTCATGCATGTATTATGTTTAATTTAGAATATTTAACTCAATGTTAGATTTATATTTCTTTTCGTTACGAACATAGATTTTTTGACAACATACAAAATAAATAATTCGAAAAAACCTCAGAAAAATAGTACATTATATCAAAAAATATATGTTTGAGTTTATTTAGGTATACTAAACAATGTTGTATTCTGAAATATTGTGTATTATTGATTGAATAATAAAATAATTTAATTTAAAATTCTATATGTTGATATTATTTGCAAATAGATAGGTACGTTATCAAAATAGATAAAACTGCTATAGAGACATGAATGTTTACTTACAATTGTCAATGACTGTTATTACATATTTGTTTTTTTAACACATTTATCTGCGTCTACTTATTAAACAAAGTACTGGTATTTTTATAAAAAGTCCTAGATTTCTATGAATTGGGCCTATTTCGTATTTATTTTATATACTACACTCACTAATAAGTATTACAATAAACACTGACGATTTACCTTAATGAACACCATTGTCACCTTTGTATTTGACTAAGCTGAAGACTTAGTTGAACTAATAACTTGGTAAAACTGATGCGTGTACTCCTTGAGGAGTAGGCTTATATACTCATGCGATAGGTTTCTGCTTCCGTTATTACAAGAGTTTCTGTCAGTTTCAATGTTAATAAGTAATAATATTATGCGTGTAATTTGATGGACTAACGATTAATACCGATTTGAAAGCTATTCTATTGGTAGTGAAGATGAAATGAAAAATCTGAAAAATGGTAGTATTATATATTTGGACACTAGGGATTCACTTCACGATACTGTATGGAAAAGGTTGGAGCAACATTCATTTGAATTTAATTGATTCACAGATGTATTGTATCATAAACAGATTTCGCCTGTTTAACGCTTGTATTCTTGACGGTGCTGGTTTACAGTTGCGAGTCATAGCATCTTACCAAATGCGCGGTGAGAATGAATACGTATTATAACACGGATACGTATTAAAAACTCCATTTGTTTCTCGAATTTCCAAAGTTTATACACAACGGCCAAAGAACCACTTTTGTATCACCGGTTCCTCTTTCTGATTTTCGATTAAGTACCTTTTTTCTAGATATTTCGCATCTGGTACATCATACGAGATTCTCCGTTACAGCTGCAGATAAGACGGAACGGTGTCAGGCATAGTTGAAGATGTGTCAGATGCGGTATGGAAATGCATTCAACCTCTCTATATGCCATCCACAGATCAAGAGGAATGGAAACAGATTGCAGTTGACTTTGAGCAAAGATGGCATTTTTCGAATTGTTGTGGTGCTCTTGATGGACAACTTGGGAAAACTTTTTAAATCGTGCTTATGGCAACCGTGAATACGAACTATAAATTAATAACAATCGATAAGGTCAATGGGTAGATTCAGTGATGGATTTATTTTATTTCCCCTTCGGAAAATAAATCGGAATAACACACCTAATCTTAAGCCATTAAACGGCCAAGAAGAAACTATACCTACCAACCATATGTTATGTTGTAGCGTTAAACCAGAAATTGTCTTTGATGATCAAATTATTACAGCTGGGAAGTCCAAAACATAATACAAAGATAATATTCAAATTCACATAGACTATGCCATACTATGCAAGAAAAAAGCTGGATAATTGTATATAAGATAAAAAACAAATTTATCATATATCTACATATTTATATTAATAAGTGAAGCAGTTCCATTGAAGGAAAATGTAGTGCGTCCATTTCCGAATGAACAGGACTTTAGACTTTCGTACGCGACAAACAGTTGCGGCACTTGCTCTCACAGTACGAAACAGATTTACAAATTATTTTTATGCACAAAATGCTCTTTCCTGACAAGCAGAGGCTGTAGTAAGTGGTCCTTTTTAGCTCATTGTTTGTTTTTGTTTTAGTTACTCACCATCCTAGTAATTTAATTCATTTGCAATTTTCGCCCATATTGAGTCTTTAATAGTATTTTATGGTATAATATATGTGCTTAGTATCATATAAACACAGTGCACCTCGTACTGATTCAATCAATAATTCACTCATGTTGAAATTAATTTGGTTAAAAGCACGTACACATCCGGAAAATATTTCCGTCCAGTTTATTTTTGACGTTTGGTTGTTTCGCATTTCATTTGAATTAGGAATTTCCCCGATTCACTGCTTGGTGTACTTTCTTTTTATTAGTTTAATGGCTATAAAATGGAGGTATATTGATTAATTAATTTAATATGTACACTTTGGATGTATGTACTGTAAGGACGAATTTAAAATGGTGTATACACAATAAGCGAGGGACTTGGATCACCGGGGTGGGTGCAAAATTATGGTTGTTATACAAGGTAACGTATAATACGTTTTCTTTTATAAAATAATCGTGGATATTGAGTATGTGCTTCTAGCAAAATTATCAAATCATTTATTCGTTAAGCTAAGTGGAATTTGAACCCATAACCTGTTTCAGAAGCGAACATTTTTCCACTCGACCATGTAAATGCATTCGAAGTCTCATTGTGTAATATTTTGGCAACTAACTTTGAGACGGTCCAGCGGTATCAATATTTTTTCACACACCCTAGCAATTTATTGGTATGTTATATTTTTATCTTGAATGTTGTCTTGTATCAAGCTTAATAATTATGTATGTACTTGAGTAGGTTTTCATAGAAATCATTTGGAATTTTCTAACTAAGATTCGTTTGTTAAGCTATACATAATAATAATTGTAATATAACACCCGATTCCAGTAATTGAATTCTTCATGCATCGATAAAAAAATCGTTATTTTGCTTAAATTCAAAATTATGGTAAAAAACAATGTAAGTATCTTAAATGCCATAGATTTAGATCAGTAAACGCTTTAACAAAACGGCTGAAATACGTCAATAATTGTATTTCCCATAATTGATATATTATTATGTTAGTGAAAATACATTGATATTGTATTTATGACAGTTTTAAATTTGGCAATACTGCTCAATGGATAGCTTCTTCTTTCAAATCATATTTTCTTTTGTTTTTTAAAATGATTTTTCATCTCGTATCATTGTTGCACATTACAAAGGATTTATTGGTAAGTAATAAACATCGATATTATGACGTTATCCTTTTGATCCTAAGACTTCAACGTCAAAGGAAAGACAGAGACTAGACGTATTTGTCAAATTCTATTTGAAATGTGGTGCTGGATGTGGAATGGATACTGAAAGTCTCCCAGTTGGATGCAGTTATGAGTTTGACTGTGCCGAGCACTCTAATTTTTAGCTTCACCCTTGAGGAAGATGACATGAAAAAATTCGTAGTATTGGGACTTGTTGAAGAGTGTGAGAAACAACTTCCTTCAGAGGGATGGCGTAAATCATGAGTGTCAAATGATTTTTCAACCGATTATACGTGGCGCGTAATACCAAGTCATGGAGAAAGCTACGGTGGCTACTGTTCTGGATTCATTCTTTTGAAAACATTCTTCGCCCCTGATATATTTTACATTTTTTATCAAAACTGTTTCGTGTAAACTTTAAAATTGAGTATATTTAAAAAAATAGTATGTTTTGGATGTTTACTTCTGTTTTACTGTGCTTTTGTTTTATTTAAAAAAAAAGTATTGGCAAGTATTAAAGCGCCCAAGAGTTGTGGAAAAATAAGAATATTACTCTGGATATATTTACATATCGACGTCTTCATTTAAATAAACAGCAACCTTTCATTGTATTTTCTCTGATCTAAGTTCATAATCTCTGCCATTTTTTTGAAAATATGTTCCTATTGTTACAACAAAAACCTAACGGTTACAATAAAATAAAGCCCACGATGGCCGAGTGGCTTAAATGCCGACCTATAGAGTCGAGGGTCTCAGGTTCGAATCCTGGGTCTGGCAAGTACACATATTGTTTTTCAATTTGTGTATGAGTCAGAGTATGGACCTAATAGGTTGAGCAAGTGGTAGAGACATCTATTTCTCGTAAAAACAAAAATCTGTCAATACAAATCTCCACTCTGTGGAGGCCCATATGATCCTATTAAGATCGGACATGGTCGAAAAAAAATCCTTTAATATTAAGATGGGGAGAAAGAATAGAAAGGGGATTTGTAAACATTACACAATGTGTCTCCAGAGTATTGGTATATCCTTATCTTTTGGTATTGCAGCCCCCAAGCTATCCTCCTCTGATGGTAAAAGGCAATGTCCAGATCAAAGAGGTTTATGATCGATTAATAAATCGGTAAATCATGAAATTCGGTTAATAACGATGGCTTTACCCATTTTACATTGTAAACAAAACAGAAACACTTTTTTAAATAATATCATCGCGACGTATTTATTTATATGCTTTCATACATAATTATTATCTAGGTCCTAGATGAATTTACACATTAATTATTTACAAATATCATTCATTCGAGTATCATAGGCAATGGCAGTTTGTAGTTCTTGGTGGGTAGGTATAATAATGGTTTATTTTAATAATGTCCATAGTGTCCAGTGTGTGGTACTGCGTGGATTGTTGGTCCGGTCTTTTTGACGACGGCGTTGAAGCCATTGACATCATCAGCGGTATAGTCCACGACGCGAACTGAACCGTCCGGCTCCACCAAGGAGTACTGGCCTGAAAAAAAACCAATATTGTTTATACATGGCTTATTGTTATTCGGCACAAGGATATGTGAGACCAAATTCTAATAATATTAAAACGAATGATTGTCGTTTATTTGTAATCAAAAAACACGGGGACAGAAATAAGTTTGATTACATCTTTTTGTGTCTATTTAATGGCATTAACTGTTATTTATTAGTAGAAACACATTGTTTTACATATTATTTATTAAATGTAGTGTATTTGGATGACATATATATAATGGTTTTGTCTATGGGTGGAATAAGTGTATTATTATTGTCTAACTGTGTAATCTCGTGTGTTTTGGAGAGATGATCTATTGGATAATATAAGTACGTTTATTTTATTATATCTAGAAAATAAGAAGAGGTTTTTACCCTTGACAACATCACCATCTCTGACTTCTTGTTGTGACTTCACATCTCCTGTATGACTATCTTTTACTCCATAGTTATACGCGTATTTTGGATGGGCCTATAATAGAGAAAATACATATTTTATTTTATTGTAACAATCGCAGAAAGATTGCGTAATTTCTTTTAGAGAATATATATGTCTCTATGTACAGTGCAAATAGTTGAAAAGTTTATTAGCAGATAATAATATATGCATAGGAATTCATTTATATGTATACTACTTACATAGTGATCCATTCCATATAACCCATGTCCATGACCATGTCCAACGCCTCCATATCCCAATCCATTAAGAGCCAAGCTGTTGTGACCCAGTCCATTGTAAATTAATCCGTTGTGCCCAAGACCACTATAGCCTAAACCGCTATGTCTCAGTCCATTGTAGCCCAAGCCGTTATAGCCCAGTCCATTGTAATCTAAGCTGTTGTACCCCAGTCCACTGTATCCAATATTATTGTGAGCGAGTCTACCGTAGCCTAAGCTGCCGTAGCCTAAACTGCTGTAGCTTGAGCCGCCGTAGCCCAAATGATTGCTAGCGAGTCCCAGCGAATGGTGGCCAACGTCTTCTCGTACAATATTACTGTGCGAGACTGCGATTCCGTGACCATTGCACATCGCGGCTAGTGCCACGACGCAAAGAGACAACTGAAAATATATACAAAAACAACGTATTATTATATTTTTTGTATTTAGCTACAATAGTAAAATAAAATAATTTGAAAGCAATGAGTTAATTTTGTGTGTGAAAAAACCAATACTTTTTAGAGGCATAAAGAAAATTTAGTGTTGAACCACATTGTTTGGGATCTTCTATATATTTCTATTCGAAATTTATTAGATCGGCAAGATCGAACTCACTTATTACTTTTACATATTCGCAAGTATTTATTAGTTTAATTTAGAATATTTATTTAAACTCAATTTTCACATTACAGAGATACACATTCATCAGCATTTATCTGTCAACAAACGAATGATATCTGTATGAGTATACCTAGATGTCTATGAGTTGGGCCTATTTAGTATTTATTTTACAAACTACATCCACTGGGAAATATTATAGTATATAAAGACGATTTACCTTGATGAACACCATCGTTATGGTAGTATTGTTGACTAAACTGAAAACTTGATTGCACTGATCACTTGGTACAACTGATGTTTGTACTCCTCGAGAAGTGGGCTTATATACTCATTCGATTGCTTTTCTGTTTCCGTTATTACAAGAATTTACATCAGTTTCAATGCCAACAGAAATGTGCGTAAAAGTTAATGAATACACATATTTTAGCGAATGCATTAATTAACATGGTTTATATCGAATTGAATGCTATACCTAAAAATAAATGGCAAACACTTAATGCTTCACAGAGATACCTACACGATGATTACCTACATGAAAAGAATAATAATGTATATCTGTTCAATAGGGATTTGCTACTTTTCAGTTCTTCACTGTGGTTTTGCGTGCAAGTTCTGTTCTTCATTTCCCACTATCTCATACATATTATATAGTTATTATGTTGATAATACCCTCTGAGGGTGCACATAAATGTCGGTTGGAAGGTAAGAGCTTTTGTCGACGGCCCAGCTCTCACTTGAAGCAGTTGGCCATTGCAACTTGGTTTCCACAAGGGAAAATCGTGTTACGGCGAGCGAGGAAGTCTCTTCATAATCAAACTAGCTTGATCATAATGTCACACCACGCACACTCTAGTGGGCATCAACCAAGTTTTCTTGTGGGACACTCTTTGCACAATATTGAAAGTTACCTACCCTTCGTTACGCCACGTTAAGGAGTGTGGATACGTGGCGGTTAGTGGACGGCAGATTAAACCTTGCAAAAAGAACTCGTTTTCAGAATTAAAATATATGGATTGAGGCCCACCTTATTGGGAACGCACCGCTTTCATAAATCAATTCGGTTTCAGAAGAGGCAAGAAGCCTTTGTCCTTAAATGTTCAGGTAGTAGTCCAAAGTAAGTACGCGGCCGTCCACACCAGTGGCGAACCCAGGGGCGGGGGGGGGGGGGTTGGGGCAAGGGCCCCTGGCACCCCCAAAAATATGAAAATCATTAGAATGATTTTACATATTGAAATTGAAAGCCAATAAACTATACCTTGGGCTTAGACAAATAACACGGCAAAAAAATGGTTTGTATTCTCCAGCAACCTTTTTAGAAAGAATTCTTATATTTTAATTTCTAACACAAAAATTTCGAAACACCAATATCGGATTTTTCAGAAACCCGTTCCCTAATGAACTGTCAAAAACTTTTCGTGTCCACCCTAATTCCAGATTGGTGTAGGTCATGGCTGGGGAGGGCTGACAGGGCTCTAGCCCAGGCTGTGGGGGGCCCGGCGTGTCGGGTTGACCAGATAAGTGAGATAAACACACATCATAAATTAGCTTTAATAGTATAAAAAGTCGCCTGCGGCGCTATTATACTTGATGACCATGAACATTTTAAATTATATACCTAATTGTCCAATATATTTTCTGATTATTATGTGTCGATACTCGACAGCTCCATTATTAAAGTAGATGTATTGAAAATCGCCAATAATTCACTGTATAAGTACCCTCAATTTGAACTGAAACACTATTTAAAAACGTTAATGTAGTGTTTCACACTGCCTTTAAGCGGTGGATAGGAGGCCCGTCAAATACCCTAGCCTGAGGGCCCGTTTCAGGATGTGGGGGCCATGGTGTAGGTACACCGCGTGCAATGGACAAAATACCGATAAACGAGATATTAGGCTGTGTTGTGTTGAGTAGGTTGTGTATAAGTTAAATGCAATAATATTTTTTTTGTACATTTTAATTAATATTTTGGAACCCTAATATTAAAAAAACCAAAAATTGGTGATAAACATTCGGCGAAAAGAACGACTACACCTACTACAGTCAGTGGTGGTGTAAATCAAACGAACATTTTTTTTCGGTGGAATTCGGCATAAATATTGTAGCTCTCTAGATCAGTGTTCCCCAAACTTTCGACATCTGTGTACCCCTTCTATAATTTTCGTAACACTGAGTACCCCTCGTCAAAGAAAACTGCATATAAGTACGAGTTATATTTTCCTTTTATAGTACATAAACAAAATAATAATAAACGAAAAATAAAATTCATTCATAATAAAATATAAATAAAAGTTATATTATAAAAAATAACATTCATTATAATCAATGAGAAGGATGAAATTTTTTATGTTGAAACGACAGATCATCGTAATTTGGTTCCCTGGTTATTAATTTTAATCTAAGATGCGGTTCCACACCGAAAAGGCTGTTTTTTTTGACTTAATGTCTACAAATGCTGAAAAAGCTACTTCACATAGATATGAAGTTGGAAAAGGCAAGATGTATTTCAGGAATTTCTCTATTAAAGCTGTATACACATGTTGCATTTGCAACCTAAATGATGTTTAAGTACACTATTTAATTTATTTTGCAAGAATCCGTCTGAAGCTACTAGGTGCACATGTCCAGCATGGTCGCTGTTAGTCACTTCCAATCCGCCAGTCGTTGATGAAACGCTCAACGGTTACCGCCACTATGCCTTCAATTTAATAAAAACTAGAAGAATCTGTGCAAGTATATCGCCGTGTATTATGAAAATATGTAAAAAAAAATATATGAAGAAGAAAAAGAGCCTATGGGACTAATTTACATTCTCCTCCTTGCCCCCCCCCAATATTAAATCCTGGGTGCGCCACTGGTCCACACTCCATGGGGGATTGGGGATACTAGAGAATACTAAAAGCATCCAAGTTACTCACCTTCCTTGGCGTTCGAATGTATAATATGTTAAATTTCGATCATGTTCAATTAAAATCATTTTTTTTTTTTAATTTTCTATACTTCTTTCTCCCATGGGCACTTTTTATTAAATTAAGTCTCGGTAAACTCAGTCAACGCACACTTGAGTGCGTGGCTACCCGAGTCTTTGGCATCCTCTCCTGAGATAATCCCAGGTGTAAACAACTGCTGATGCTTAGCATCCAGACGTAGGGTTTCGTGGTACGCTCGATTAATATCCAGTATGGAGCGGGGTGGTTGGTTAGTAGGAAAGTATTAGATAGTTAAATGGAGCAAAATTCAACTTATTGCGGAATATCTGGTTTAATGTTAAAACCGAATGCCATATGTTCAATGCTTGTATTCTTACAGTGATGGTTTAGAATTATGCATCATTGTACTTAACCTTATATGGGGAAGATAGGAAAATGCATCCCTCTGTTAATCCAAAACAATATTGGAAATTTTAAACACTATGCAATGTAAGTACAATATTCTTACCCAAATTAACAACACGAGTATTGAATGTTTACAGCAGGGAATAGAAAAATAAAGTGTTTTGCCTTCTACATGGGCTGTAAGGAGGTACATTTGTGGAGTGTAGACAAATGGATTGAACTTAAACACGTTGTGTTAAAAAAATGTTATTTTATTATTAACGTCTGTAATATAATATTCATAAATATTCCTTCGCGTAAACGATAATATGATCATGTGTCAAACGTTCTTTACGCTACGTTAAGGGGTGTAAATATGTAAATATGGCAGGTAGTGGAGGAAAGTGCATATTATTATAAGTACTGGTTTGCTTCACAGAAAATATAACGTTGCAAACAGATCTTCCACCAGAATGAAAATTGATGGAGTAACATTCAACTACGGATTGTCTGGTTAAATGTTGAGAATATCGTACACAGTTAGAACTGAATGCCATCTGTTTAAGGCGAAATCTTCACCTACCAGAGTCACCTAGCGAAAAAATACGAAGCTTGCAATTTGAATTTTTTTTTTGATAATTTACAATTTCAATTGTAATAATAATAAATAATTATCTGAAAATATTAAAAAGAAAAATATTTATTATTTTAAGTCTAAGTTAAGGATGCAAATCACATACTATGTGAATGCCCAAGAATGTGCTCCGAAACGGCAGATATTCCTACACAAGTTGGTCCAACCAGCTGTACGGACTATCAGGCCGTCTGACCTGGTCACCACAAAGGCCAACTTAGTAGGCTTTAAAAATATAACGGTGACTTATTGGGGACCTGGATATCTCATCAGATAGTTTTTTTATGTCAGTACCTATTGTTTTGGCTTTGCTTTTCGTATATTTTATAAAAATAGAATATTTTTTTGTTAGTTTTATGTGTGTTTCAATAAATTAATCCTCTTTTAACTTAGTCAAACCACACTTGAATGCGTGGCGAGCTTAGTCTTGGGTATCTGCTTCTGAGATATTCCCAGGCGTAAATGACTACTAATACTTTATATCCAAACATAGAGGCTCGTGTTTGTGACAATACATATTGTATTAAACCATAATTTATACAAACAATCCATTAATGAATTTCTTCAATTAAACATTTTATTCATTATTTACCTTTTGGGATGGTCTTGATAAAAATACTGTCTTCGTTATTGCTTATATTTTTGGTGTTGATTAGCTCTCCATGATGTTAGGAAAACGTGATTAGAAAAAAATTCTAGATCTGTAAAGAAAACCGCTGTTGCTAACGCTAATTATTGTTTTTTAAAAAAGCTCCCTATCCGAATGAGATGTTTAGAACAATGTTCATAATATCTGGGCGTCAAAGTTGTTTTCGCCTAAAACAAAAAACCAATAACTGAGAAAAATCTTCTTCTTCTTCTCTCACCCTGTCACGACCCATTAATGGGGCATAGGCATAGCACAAGTTCGCGCCACTTTCCTCGATCCATCGCCAACTCTTGCTCCTCCCGCCATGCCAGACCTGCAGCGCGCAGATCGCTTTTGTAGCACCGCTGCAGGGTGAGGGAGAGCCGGTCACGACGACGGAACCCCTGAGGCGAAGAAAGACTGTGTGATTTGGAGTATGCAGATGACGCAGTCGTGTTTGTGAGAAAAATAAGGGGAGTATTGCCTTCTGGGTGGGCTGTAAAGAGGTAGGTGCATTTATGGAGTGTGGAAAAAATATATGGACGTGTTAAAGAAAATGTTTTTTTCTTATTAACGTCTGTAACATAATATGCATAAAAGTTCCTTCGCCATATGATATGCGCATTCAATATTTAAATATTGCATTTAGAGACAGGTACATTATTGAATCATAAACCAAAACTGACCCCAAAGTTAATCTTAATCTGTTCTGTGGTGTGTGGACTGCAGACATCACTTGAGCTGCCGAATCTTCACTCAGCTGCTGTAAACCAAAGCCTCCCGATCTGTCGCAGTGGTGAACGTAGCATGTGATTTCAATTTCTTTTCGATTTCTACCTTTTGGGATGGTTTTGGTAAAAAAATAGTAAAAATGCTAAGTTTGCAACGCTGATTACTGAGGTACATACGCACTTCGCTATCCGAATTATATTTTCCGGAACAATGCTCAACACAATTCGGAATGTCAGGGCGTCAAAGGTATTTTCGGTTAAAACCAAATGCCTCCTGTTTAAAGTTTAAATTCTGACTATGCTCTTTTGTAGCAGCGAATCATAGGGCCTTATAAATACATCTCTCATCGCCGATTTTGAGCATAACAGAATTTACCAATGGTTCTCTGTTTCTTTAGGATGTCCAGTGCATGATTTAATAATTCCTTTTTGTATGCTCCGTTTTTCTAAAACTATATTTTATTTGAAATAGTGGTAACCAATTTTCTTATCTCTGGGTGAGACACCAACTTTCATAACTATAAACTTTAGAACTAGCACTGACTGTGCTGAGAGTTTTGCTTTGACACAGTGAACTATATAGACAAAAAAAAAATTAACTTGAATTGAATAAAGGTCGATATCAAAGGATATAAGCAGTCACCGCATCGCCAAAAGATGTGAGGTTTGTATCCCATTTGGTTTAATTTAATTGTAGGATTTTCCCTGAAAGGTATGTTTTCTGAGGTATTTCAAAAATAAATAATGTATTTTTGTTACCATTATAGTTTTTTCAAAAGATCCACAATGAGATAATCAAGATAACTTTGTACAACGATTTATTAAATTAACTCATTTCGAATCACAAATTCAATTGCAACAATATTTTCGCAGATGTGGCTGAAAGTGAAGACTATTTTCAAATTCCGAAACATATCTCTACTTTGTCAAAGCCAAAGCTCATCTCGAGTTATCTATCCTATGATAATGGAAAACAATATTCATAATGTATAATCTACCAAAAAGAATTCATCAATTTCATCTGTTATTAAGAAAAGATTTTTAAAATATCATCGCGACGTATTTATTTATATGCTTTCATACACAATTTACACAAATAGCTATTATTAATAGCTTGCTATATACAATAATCATTTACAGAGTTCAATGTTGGATATACGTTTGCGTTTTTGGGTGGGTAGGTATATTAATGATTTATTTTAATAATGTCCATAGTGTCCAGAGTGTGGTACTGCGTGGATTGTTGGTCCGGTCTTTTTGACGACGGCGTTGAAGCCATTGACATCATCAGCGGTATAGTCCACGACGCGAACTGAACCGTCCGGCTCCACCAAGGAGTACTGGCCTGAAAAGAAAACAATCAATATTATAATAACGTATTGGTATTTGACAACAGGACGGTGATCATGCCAGACTGTTCAAATAATATTGGTGAAGTTATAAAATTCAAAACTATAATCTCTTTTGAAAAGTAAGTGTGTTTTTCATTCATTATTTCATTCAACATTTGACGCACACATTCATTCATTTTGATTACATACACAATATACATTGATTAAGTTACATATGGAATCTGTCTCGTATATATGGGACAGTTAGCTGCCCTAATTACATAATATGTATGTGTACTATTATGTATTCAAAAGGTATGAGGGTCATGGTTTGAGTTATTGGCTAATAATCAATCATACTTAAATAGTCTGCTACATCCTGACCATGATTTCTTACCAAGACATAAAATAAAGGCCATTCTTGGGAGTCGGATATTGATATTTCACATCTCCAGTGTGACCATCTTTTACTCCATAATTATACGAGTATTTTGGATGAGCCTTTAAGTAAACACAAATTAATATTAGTATTAACTCAGTGGAAAGCCTATCCATGGATGTACAAAATAATAAAAAAATATTGTTAAGTGTTAAGAAATTTATACTGGAATCTATAATTTAGAAACGTGTCTCTTGTACAATAACTGAATAAGATTTCCTAAAGTCCCCTTTAAAGTTGGTAACTAATCCCAATATTACTCTTTTACCACTGCCAAGGTAATTAAAATGCTTTTTTGAGCATGCAAAAGTGTTTAATTAACACAACACCTTCAGAAAATGTTCATTCGATCATTGTATTGCCTGAACCATCACAATATATTATAATATTCGGAATGCTTATTTTAATTTATATGCAACTATTTTTCATTGCGTAATACGAATGAAAAAAACGCGATTCTAATTTATTTCGTTCATCTGTCATCGGATTCTAAATAATGTGTTTAAAATAGGAGCTGCACTGAAAGCACCCGCGCATTTCAGGCATAGTATTTAAAAATTATAAAAGCACTTATATCTAAAATAATAAATTATTGTAGAAAAGGGGGTACTCCATAATTATACGAGTATTTAGGATGAGCCTTTATTATAAGAAAACACGAATTATTATTAGTATTAAATAAGTGGAAAGCCTACCCATGGATATACGAAATAATATCAAAGTTCTTGTTAAGTATTTGAACAATTATTATGCTTGTATCGATAATTATTGAGGAACTTTTTCAATGTAAAATAACTGAATAAGATTTCAGAGTTTCAAGAAGTCCCAATATAATATTGTTAACTAATGCCAATATTACTCTTTTACCACAGCCAAGGTTATTAAAATAATGTTTTGAACATGCAAAAGTATTATTTTTACAATTAATAATACAATTTATGAAGTCATTCCAATTACCAGAATATCTTCAAAAAACGCTCATTCAATCATTTTATTGCCTGAACTATCACAATACATTTTTATATTACGCACGCTTCTTTCGATTTATAGGGAACTATTTTTTCACTGCGTAATTCGAATGACAGAAACATGATTTAAATTTATGTTATTCATCTGTCATCTGATTCAAATCTAAAAAAATTAAAAGGATATCTAAAATAATTAATTATTGTAGAAAAATTAGTTAATTTATAGCACGATACAAAGCAGTGGAAGATATTTTATGAAAACCAGAACAGATTAACAATTTAACAAAAACATTTATATCTAGAATACTCACATAGTGATCTCCTCCATGTATTCCGTTTCCATAGCCATGCCCAACGCCTCCATATCCCAATCCATTAAGAGCCAAGCTGTTGTGACCGAGTCCATTGTAGCCTAATCCGTTGTACCCAAGTCCACTATAGCCTAAACTACTGTGTCCCAGTCCATTGTAGCCCAAGCCGCTATAGCCGAGCCCATTGTAACCTAAGCTATTGTAGCCTAGTCCATTGTAACCTAAGCTATTGTCGCCCAGTGCACTGTATCCGATGTTATTGTGAGAGAGTCCCCCGTAGCCTAAGCTGCCGTAGCTTGAGCCGCCGTAGCCTAAATGATTGCCAGCGAGTCCCAGCGAATGGTGGCCAACGTCTCCTCGTACAATATTACTGTGCGAGACTGCGACTCCGTGACCATTGCACATCGCAGCTAGTGCCACGATGCAGAAAGACAATTATCAACATAAAATGTGAAAGCAATGAGTTAATTTTGAGTGAGAAAGAATTAATATTTTTTTTGGAGGGCATGATGAAAATTAAGTATTAAACCACTTTGTATGTGATCTTTTTATTTTTATACAAAATTGACTAGTTCGGTAGCATCGATTTTATTCACATAATCCTTTTCCATATTCATGCATGTATTATGTTTAATTTAGAATATTTAACTCAATGTTAGATTTATATTTCTTTTCGTTACGAACATAGATTTTTTGACAACATACAAAATAAATGATTTGGAAAAACCTCAGAAAAATAGTACATTATATAAAAAAATATATGTTTGAGTTTATTTAGGTATACTAAACAATGTTGTATTCTAAAATATTGTATATTATTGATTGAATAATAAAATAATTTAATTTAAAATTCTATATGTTGATATTATTTGCAAATAGATAGGTACGTTATCAAAATAGATAAAACTGCTATAGAGACATGAATTTCTACTTACAACTGTCAATGACTGTTATTACATATTTGTTTTTTTAACACATTTATCTGCGTCTACTTATTAAACAAAGTACTGGTATTTTTATAAGAAGTCCTAGATTTCTATGAATTGGGCCTATTTCGTATTTATTTTATATACTACACTCACTAATAAGTATTACAATAAACACTGACGATTTACCTTAATGAACACCATTGTCACGTTTGTATTTGACTAAGCTGAAGACTTAGTTGAACTAATAACTTGGTAAAACTGATGCGTGTACTCCTTGAGGAGTAGGCTTATATACTCACGCGATAGGTTTCTACTTCCGTTATTACAAGAGTTTCTGTCAGTTTCAATGTTAATAAGTAATAATATTATGCGTGTAATTTGATGGATAAAAATAATTTTAACTAGTGCATTTATTAACGATTAATACCGATTTGATGGCTATTCTATTAGTAGTGAAGATGAAATCAAAAATCTGAAAAATGGTAGTATTATATATTTGGACACTAGGGATTCACTTCACGATACTATATGGAAAAGGCTGGAGCAACATTCATTTGAATTTAATTGATTCACAGATGTATTGTATCATAAACAGATTTCGCCTGTTCAACGCTTGTATTCTTGACGGTGCTGGTTTACAGTTGCGAGTCATAGCATCTTACCATATGCGCGGTGAGAATGAATACGTATTATAACACGGATACGTATTAAAAACTCCATTTGTTTCTCGAATTTCCAAAGTTTATACACAACGGCCAAAGAACCACTTTTGTATCACCGGTTCCTCTTTCTGATTTTCGATTACCTTTTTTCTAGATATTTTGCATCTGGTACATCATACGAGATTCTCCGTTACAGCTGCAGATAAGACGGAACGGTGTCAGGCATAGTTGAAGATGTGTCAGATGCGGTATGGAAATGCATTCAACCTCTCTATATGCCATCCACAGATCAAGAGGAATGGAAACAGATTGCAGTTGACTTTGAGCAAAGATGGCATTTTCCGAATTGTTGTGGTGCTCTTGATGGACAACTTGGGAAAACTTTTTAAATCGTGCTTATGGCAACCGTGAATACGAACTATAAATTAATAACAATCGATAAGGTCAATGGGTAGATTCAGTGATGGATTTATTTTATTTCCCCTTCGGAAAATAAATCGGAATAACACACCTAATCTTAAGCCATTAAACGGCCAAGAAGAAACTATACCTACCAACCATATGTTATGTTGTAGCGTTAAACCAGAAATTGTCTTTGATGATCAAATTATTACTGCTGGGAAGTCCAAAACATAATGCAAAGATAATATTCAAATTCACATAGACTATGCCATACTATGCAAGAAAAAAGCTAGATAATTGTATATAAGAGTAAAGACAAATTTATCATATATCTACATATTTATATTAATAAGTGAAGCAGTTCCATTGAAGGAAAATGTAGTGCGTCCATTTCCGAATGAACAGGACTTTAGACTTTCGTACGCGACAAACAGTTGCGGCACTTGCTCTCACAGTACGAAACAGATTTACAAATTATTTTTATGCACAAAATGCTCTTTCCTGACAAGCAGAGGCTGTAGAAAGTGGTCGTTTTTAGCTCATTGTTTGTTTTTGTTTTAGTTACTCACCATCCTAGTAATTTAATTCATTTGCAATTTTCGCCCATATTAACTCTTTAATAGTATTTTATGGTATAATATATGTGCTTAGTATCACATAAACACAGTCCACCTCGTACTGATTCAGTCAATAATTCACTCATGTTGAAATTAATTTGGTTAAAAGCACGAACACATCCGGAAAATATTTCCGTCCAGTTTATTTTTGACGTTTGGTT
This sequence comes from Rhyacophila brunnea, assembly GCF_057557595.1. Lineage (NCBI taxonomy): Eukaryota > Metazoa > Arthropoda > Insecta > Trichoptera > Rhyacophilidae > Rhyacophila > Rhyacophila brunnea. The sequence goes on along the minus strand of NW_028232904.1, from coordinate 5,610,434 downwards.
GTTTCGCATTTCATTTGAATTAGGAATTTCCCCGATTCACTGCTTGGTGTACTTTCTTTTTATTAGTTTAATGGCTATAAAATGGAGGTATATTGATTAATTAATTTAATATGTACACTTTGGATGTAGGTACTGTAAGGACGAAATTAAAATGGTGTATACACAATAAGGGAGGGACTTGGATCACCGGGGTGGGTGCAAAATCATGGTTGTTATACAAGGTAACGTATAATACGTTTTCTTTTATAAAATAATCGTGGATATTGAGTATGTGCTGTAGCAAAATTATCAAATCATTTATTCGTTAAGCTAAGTGGAATTTGAACCCATAACCTGTTTCAGAAGCGAACATTTTTCCACTCGACCATGTAAATGCATTCGAAGTCTCATTGTGTAATATTTTGGCAACTAACCTTGAGACGGTCCAGCGGTATCAATATTTTTTCACACACCCTAGCAATTTATTGGTATGTTATATTTTTATCTTGAAGGTTGTCTTGTATCAAGCTTAATAATTATGTATGTACTTGAGTAGGTTTTCATAGAAATCATTTGAAATTTTCTAAATAAGATTCATTTGTTAAGATATATATAATAATTGTAATATATCGCCAGATTTCAGTAACTGAATTCTTCACGCATCGATTAGAAAATTGTAATTTTACTTAAATTCAAAATATGGTAAAAAAAAAACAATGTAAGTATCTTTAATGCAACCAATTTAGATCAGTGAACGCTTTAACAAAATGGCTGAAATCCGTCGATTGTGTTTCCGATAATTGATTATAATATTATTATGTTAGTGACAATACATTGATATTGTATTTATAACAGTTTTAAATTTGGCAATACTGCTAAAAGGATAGCTTCTTCTTTCAAATCATATTTTCTTTTGTTTTTTAAAATGATTTTTCTTCTCGTGTCATTGTTTCACGTTACAAAGGATTTATTGGTCAGTAATAAACATCGATATTATGTTATCCTTTTGATCCTAGGACTTTAACGTCAAGGGAGAGACTAGATGTATTTGTCAATGTGAATGGAATGGATACTGAAAGTCTCCAAGTTGGATGCAATTATGAGTTTGACTGTGCCAATCACTATAATTTTTGGCTTCACCCTTGAGGAAGATGTCATGGGAAAATTCGTAGTATTTGGACAGGTTGAAGTGTGTGAGGCAGTTCCTTCAAATGGATGGCGCAAATTATGAGTGCCAAATGATTTTTCCATCGATTTTACGTGACGCGGAATGCCAAGCCATGTAGAAAGCTACAGTCGCCACTATCCTGGATCCATTCTTTTGAAAACATTTTTCACCCCTGATATATTTTACATATTTGTCAAAACTGTTTCGTGTAGTCTTAAAAATTGTGTATATTAAAAAAAATGGTATGGTTTGGATGTTTAATTCTGTTTCACAATGCGTTTGTTGTATTTAAAAAAATATCAAAGTATTAGTGAGTATTAAAGTGCCCAAGAAAAAAATAAGAATGTTACTCTGGATATAATTACGGACAGACGTCTTCATTTAAATAAACAGCAACGTTTCCTTGTATGTTCTCTTATTACAGTGATCTATGTAAGTATCATAATCTCTGCCATTTCATTAAAAGATTGTTTCTGATGCGAATCAAAATATATTTTGAGACAAATTGACACTGTGGAGTCATTTGATGTAGGTCGGTAATTTTCAACATTTTTTGGATCGCAGAAGCTTTGAAACTTTTGTACAATCTCAAAGAACCACTACCTTGATGACACACTACGGTCCAGAGAGATACATTACAGAATATATGCTTAAGTGATGACATACATAAACAAAGAACTGCCTATACGAAAGCTCAAATGCCCGCCCTTAACTGAAGGTAGTGTCAAATTTTATATAAGTAAGTATTTTAGGACGGCAATGTCCAGATTAAAGAGGTTTATGGTCGATTAATAAATCGGCAAATCATAAAATTCGGCTAATTACGATGGCTTTACTTATTTTTCATTTAACAAAACAAAAACACCTCTTTAAATAATATCATCGCAATTTATTTATTTACATGCTTATATACATAATTTACACAAATAGTTATTACCTAGATGAATTTATACAATAATTATTTACAAATATCAAACATTCGATTATCATCGTCAATATCACTTCTGTTTGCGATTATTGGTGGGTAAGTATATTAATGATTTATTTTAATAATGTCCATAGTGTCTATGTGGCATGACGCGGATTGTTGGGCCACTCTTCTTGACGACGGCGTTGAAGCCATGGGCATCATCAGCGGTGTAATCTACGACGCGAACTGAACCATCTGGCTCTACCAAGGAGTACTGGCCTGCCAATATTGTTTATACCTACATGGCTTATTGCTATTTGGCACAAGGATATGTGGGACCAAATTTTAATAATATTAAAACGTATGATTGTCGTTTATTTGTAATCAAAAAACACGGGGACAGAAATAAGTTTGATTACATCTTTTTGTGTCTATTTAATGGCATTAACTGTTATTTATTAGTAGAAACACATTGTTTTACATAATATTTATTACATGTAGTGTATTTGGATGACATGTATACAATGGTTTTGACTATTGACTGATCATTCTAAAAAAGGCTGTTAATTTCATGTTAATTATGTCCATGCAAGTTTATATTTTAATGATCAGTCTTGGGGTGGAATTAGTGTATTATTATTGTCTAACTGTGTAATCTCATGTGTTTTGGAGAGATGATCTATTGGATAATATAAGATCGTTTAATTTATTATATCTAGAAAATAAGAAGAGGTTTTACCCTTGACAACATCACCATCTCTGACTTCTTGTTGTGACTTCACATCTCCTGTATGACTATCTTTCACTCCATAGTTAAACGCGTATTTTGGATGAGTCTTTAAAAAAAAAAATACTTATTTATTTTATTGTGACAATCGCAAGAAGGGTTTCGTAATTTCTTTTAGAGAATATATAAGTCTCTATGTACAGTGCAAATAGTTGAAAAGTTTATTATCAGATAATAATATATGCAATTCATTTATATATACTACTTACATAGTGATCCCTTCCATATAACCCAAGTCCAACGCCTCCATATCCTAATCCATTAAGAGCCAAGCTGTTGTGACCCAGTCCATTGTAGCCTAATCCGTTGTACCCAAGACCACTATAGCCTAAACCGTTGTGTCCCAGTCCATTGTAGCCTAAGCCGTTATAGCCCAGCTCATTGTAACCTAAGCTGTTGTACCCCTGTCCACTGTATCCGATGCTATTGTGAGCAAGCCCACTATAGCCCAAGTTCCCGTAACCGTAGCTTAAGTCGCCGTAACTTAGTTGATTGCTAGCAAGTCCCAGCGAATGATGGCCAACGTCTCCTCGTACAATATTACTGTGTGAGACTGCAACTCCGTGACCATTGCACATCGCGGCTAGTGCCACGACGCAAAGAGACAACTGGAAATATATTATAATAATGTAATATTATAATTATTTGTAATTACTTAAACAGTAAAATTAAATGTAAAAGCCATGAGTTATTTTTGTGTGTGAAAGAACTAATTATTTTTATAGACATAAAGAAAATTGAGTGTTGAACCACGTTGTGTGGGATCTTCTTTTTAAATATAATATAGCAGATCCTACACTATCCAAACATTACAACAAATTAATGATATTTGTATGAGAAGACCTTGGTCTATAAATTGGGCCTACAAACTACATCCAATGGGAAATATTATAGTAAATAATGACGATTTACCTTGATGAACACCATCGTTATGGTAGTATTGTTGACTAAACTGAAGACCTGATTGGACTGATCACTTGGTACAACTGATGTTTGTACTCCTCGAGGAGTGGGCTTATATACTCATTCGATTGCTTTTCTGTTTCGGTTATTACAAGAATTTCCATAACTTTCAATGCCAACAGAAATGTGCGTAAAAGTTGATGAATACACATATTTTTAGCAATTGCATTTATTAACATGATTTATATCAAATTGAATGCCATACCTAAAAATAAATGGCAAACACTAAATGCTTAACAGAGATACCTACACGATGAGTAGGTACCTACATGAATGCATATTTGTTAAATAGGGATTTGCTACTTTTCAGTTCTACACTGTGGTTTTGCGTGCAAGTTGTAAACAACTGCTGATACTTAACATCCAGACGTAGGGCTTAGTGGTACACTCGATTAAGATCTAGTATGGAGCGGGCTGTTTGGTTTGGAGGAAAGTATTATATATGTAAATGGAGCAAAATTCAACTTATTGCGGAATATTTGGTTGAATGTTAAAACCGAATGCCATCTTTCAATGCTTGTAGTATTACAGTGATGGTTTAGAATTATGCATCATTGTACTTAACCTTATAGGGGAAGATAGGAAAATGCATCTCTCTGTTAATCCTAAACAATATTGGAAATTTTAAACACTGCGGTAAGTGCAATATTTTTACTCAAATTAACAACATGAGTATTGAATGTTTACAGCAGGGAATATAAAAATAAAGTGGTTTTCCTTGTACATGGGCTATAGGAGGTACATTTTTGGAGTGTAGAGAAATGGATTGAACTTAAACACGTTGTGTTAAAGAAAATGTTATTTTATTATTAACGTCTGTAATATAATATTCATAAATATTCCTTCGCGTAAACGATAATAATATCTTATTGTTATATTAAGGTTGAGCCAAATTGTGGTGGCATTCATCCTTAGTCCCTCTACTCAAGTTCCCTTATTAAGTATTACTTCAAGATGAGACGATGAGCAATTATGGGTCAAAGAAGACCATAATTGCGAACCACATTCAGTTACTCCAAAACCGTTGAGTGCGTAGGCTTGCTAATAGCTGTCGATCTATATCTGATATGATAACAAGGCCGTGTTAGATACAGAGTTATTCAAAAGTTAGTTCAAGACACTGGTGTGTGTGTGCCTGTTAACGCTAAACAACCGTTATTGATTAATTCAATCCTACAGACATTCCTATCCTCATCAATCATACAACTCGTCATCATTCATCAACCACATTATCATCCATAAACAAGTGTACCGTCAAGTGCCGCGCACCAGGTAACCCAAAAAAAACAATACCGCGCGAGTGACAGTGCAACCAGACCACGGTGCCATTCTAAATCATCATTGTCTGGTCTGGTCAATGTCTGGTATTCTGTTAAATCACCTCCACCCGTAGATCCGGAATCCACGTCATTCTTAAAATTACAGTCTACTCGCGAAAAGTGCCACCATATTATGTAAATTGATTTGTGTCGTTTAGTAGTAATTTAGTTTTGTTACTTCTCAATTCTGCTCTCACCCAAGGCCAGTTTTTATTAAATTAAGTCTGAGTAAACTCAGTCATATCTCACTTGAGTGCTTGGCGACCTCGGTCTTCGGCATCCTCTCCTGAGACATTCCCAGGTATATGGGAGATATTTCACACCCACGTAGGGTCTCGTGATTCGCTCGATTGTGTGCTGCGGGCGGGTTGGTTTGGTGGAACTATTAGGTAGATAGAGCAACATTCAACTAATATCAAATTTATATAATTAAAAATATTGTGGATATAAAAAATCAATATTCAGGACGTTCACAACATTATAGTAAATATTACACTCACAAGAGAGAAAAAAAACCTAAATAATTTTATACAGTAAAATAATGTTTCAAAAACAAAATATTATATAGTTTATATCTTTGGGACAGCATTGACTAGACTTACTTAGTTAAAACCAAATGCAACCTGTTCGATGCTAGTATTCTTACAGTGTTGGTTTAGGGTTATGCATCATGGCATTTTACCATAATTATATGGGTAGATAGGAAAATGCATCCCTCTATTCTTCTTATTGTGCCATCCCCTAGCGGAGGTCGGCCACCATCAAGGCGATCTTATCTCTGTCGTCTGCTACCCGGAACAGTTCAGTGGAGCTGCACTCGTACCAATCACGAAGGTTCTTAAGCCACGAAATGTGGCGCCGTCCTCTGCTACGCTTTCCATTGATCTTTCCTTGAATGACAAGCTGGGGAATGCTGTATTTTTGTCCTCTCATAATCTCTCATAAGCCCTCTATTAATCCAAAAATTAATGAAAATTTTAAACACTAGGTATGCAGTAGCAGTTGGCGCGATTTAATTACCCAAATTAACAATATGTATTGTAAGCAAGAGGAGTGTTTTGCTTTCTGGGTAGGCTGTAAGATGGTACATTTGTGGAGTGTGGAGAAATATGGATAAACCTAAACACGTGTTTAATAAAATGTTGTTTTTCGATTAACGTCTGTAATATAATTGCATAAAAGTTCCTTCAGGTAAACGATATGCGCATTCATTATTGGATTATTGTATGTAGAGACCGGAACATCATTGAATCATAAGCCAAAACTGACTACAGAGTCCTGGTGTATGGCGACTGGTTTTTTCGCATTTGTATGTTATTAATCTGTTTTGTGTAAACTGCAGACATCACCGAAGTTACCGAATCTTCACTCGGTCGCTGCATACAACAGCCTCCCGGCCCGTCGCAGTGGTGAATGCAGCATATTGTGTCGTAAAGAATAATGCTAAGTTTGCATCGCTGATTAGGTACAATTACACCCATGATTATTGGCCTCTCCCGATAGTCTAAATGATGTAATTATTAGGTGTAACCATGTCACCTGACCTCTAGTCAACAATGGCCGTAAGTATGTCCAAAATTCCTTGATTAACTGTCAAAATGTTCAACATGTACTTAGCACGTAAGAATTGTATCTAATTATAATAATAGTATGTCAGAGAAGAATGTGATTTGGCGAATAAAAGAGACGAAAGCCAAAGGAATTTAATAATAAGAATAATAATGAGTATGTAAGGGAAGGATGGCAACACTGCTCGATATAAAAACGTCAGTCTAGGGTCGCCATTTAAAGAGTGAGCATCGTCCTTACATGGAAGTGAAGTGATATGGAGTGAAAGGCCATAGACTAAAAGTTGTGAACGATAATAATTATTAATAACGAAACTAAAATTAAGAGCATAAAACATTTGGAAGTGTAACTAACATGAGTAATAAGAAACAGAGAGCAATTTAATTAATTTTTGTGAACCCCGGGTCCTACCAACATCCCGAGCTAGCCACGGAACCCAGGATATCACAGTACCTACAGAGGTGCGCACTTTGCAAAGAAACCTCGCTATCCGAATGATATTTTTCGGACCAATGTTCAACTCAATTCATAATTCTTGTGCGTCAAAGTTGTTTTCCGTTAAGACCAAACCCGCCTGTTAAAAGTTGAAATTCTGACTGTACTGTTATAATACTGTTATAATATTATACTGTGAAAGCGAATTATAAATATTAAACTCACCGCCATTTTTGAGTCTTACAGAATTCACCAATGGTTACGTGTTCCTTCAGAATGTCCGGTGCATGATTTAATTCTTTTGTGTAGGCTCCATTTTCTAAAGCTATAATTTCTTCGATCTGGGTTAGATGCGAAGTTTCACAATTATAAGTTGGCATTAGCACGGACTGTATTGAGAGTGTACATTTGATACACAAGCAACAAAAAAAATAACTTGAATAATTGAATAAAGGTCGATATCAAAGGATATAAGCAGTCACAATAGATGTGAGGTTAGTGCTCCATTTAGTCTACTTTAATTTTAGGGTTTCCCTGAAAAGTATGTTTTCTGAAGTATTTCAAAATAATGTAATTTCGTTACGCTATAATCGTTCTTAAAAGATCCACAAAAAGATAATCAAGTTTACTTTGTCCTATATCCAGATATAGCATTAATACATACATTAAATAAGCTCATTTCGAACCACATATTCAATAAATTGTAGCATTATTTTCCACGAATGTGGCTATACCGACCGACCAAATGTGAAAGATAGTCCTCAAAGACAAAGCCCGAAAGAGATCTTTAGGTACTGGGATGGATCAAGAAGGTCAAAGCCCATCTTGATCCATCCCACGAAAGTCAGAAATAATATTCACATTGCACGGAGAGAATCCACCAATTTTACATTACATTTAAAAAAAGAAAAGACATTTTAAAATATCATCGCAACGTATTTATGAATATTATGCTTTCATACATAATTTATACAATTAGCTATTTAATAGCTTGTTATATACAAGATCATTTACAGAGTTCAATGTTGGATAATCATAGTCATGGTTCGTTTGCGTTTTTCGGTTGGTAGGTATATTAATGATTTATTTTAATAATGTCCATAGTGTCCAGTATGTGGTACTGCGTGGATTGTTGGTCCGGTCTTCTTGACGACGGCGTTGAAGCCATTTACAACATCAACGGTATAGTCCACGACGCGAACTGAACCCTCCGGATCCACGAAGGAGTACTGGCCTGAAAAGATAACAATCAAGATTATTATAACGTATTGGTATTTGACAACAGGACGGTGATCATGTGAGACATATTATATTAATACATCAGTTATAATACTGTTAAACTATTGGTGAAGTTATAAAATTCAAAACCATCATCTCTGTTGATAAGTGCGTTTTTCGTTCATTATTTCATTTAAAATTTGACGCACACATATTCATTAATTTTGATTACATACATGATTATAGTGTAAAGTATAGTAAAACCTCTACATCACGTCGGGGTCACCATTTAGCGGGGGTGTTTGGAGTTGTCATCTTACCCCCGGTTAATATTTTATATTCAGACGGTTGTGTTTTTGTTGTGTTATTACATCGGCCTCTATTAAAAAATACGCATGGTCATTTATATTGTTATATATTTTGTATATATATAAATGGGTTCGATACATAGCTCGAATACAGGAAAATCATTGGTCAAATTTAGTCTTCTAGTAGTATCCAAGAGGTACAAAGATGGTACAAAATGTCCGCAAGGTAGTCCTAGAGGCCGCTGGACCGATGAAATGATAAAGTTCTATGGTAGTACGTGGCAACGCAACGCACAGGACCGAGATAAGTGGAATCAGCTTAAAGGGGCCTTATCCAGCAGTGGATAGATTAAGGCTGATGATATTTTGCATGAAGCACAATAAAATTACATTAGTGATGTTACATGGCAGGATAACACGAAAGTATAATTATTAATGTATGAATTTACATGTACAAGTACATAATGATACTTCTACATTTGATATTGTAAGGTAAGGCCGAGCGTCTCGTAACGTCTACATTTTTGAAGCTCTAATTGACAACCGGTAAAGTTTACGTCTCGTTATTGTCTATGCTCTAAACATGTCAGTTGTAGAGTTGGATAAAACATCTACAATAGATTGTTACTAATGATTAAGTAAATACGGGACATTTACTCAAGTTTCCTGACCAACGTTATATTTTATGTAATCTGTCTCGTATATTCGGGACGTTCGGCCACCCTAATTACTACATAATGTATACTATTAAGTATTCGGAATATATGAAGATCATGGTTTGAATTATTGTCTTATAATCAATCATTCTTAAATAGTCTGCTACGTCCTGATTCCTGACCATGACTTCCTACCAAGACATAATAATGTAACGCCCTGTATTTGAGTAGGAAAATTAAATATATTCTTTCATCTGTCTTTATTTGGAAATTAGTTCAACTACTTTGTTATCGACATGATAGTATTAGATATTTGTTTGTACCTTTGACAACGACACCATTTCTGACTTCTTGTTGAGACTTCACATCTCCAGTGTGACCATCTTTTACTCCATAATTATACGAGTATTTTGGATGAGCCTTTAATATAAGAAAACACAAATTAATATTAGTATTAACTCAGTGGAAAACTTATCCATGGATATACGAAATAATATCAAAACTCTTTTATAGTCGGTCCGGCTCTCACTTGAACTTGTATGCAATTGCAACTTGTTTTCTTTAAAGGAAAATCATCTAATGGCAAGTGAGAATTTCTTTTTATCATCAAGACTTGATAACATATTAAATTTCGATCACCATGCAAAGACCCAGGTCCACGGGACGGGATAGCCTTCGTAAGTGATAGTCGTACGGCTGGTGATAGATGGGGTCTAAAGATAAGGGCGCTCAGAATAGCCTATGACGTCATTTTCATGGGGATCGCTACCAGCGTATGGTGCATGCGCATCCACAAAAGTGTGAAATTAGAAATGCTCTTTTAACTGGCAGCGCAGTGAGCTGTTGTCATTCACTAATGCCTACCGTTCAACAACCACGGACGTCCTCTTTGTACTTCCTGTTGACCTGCACATACAGGTATGCGGTGAGAAGGCCGTTGTTGGTGAATTTCACCCTGCCCCGCTTCTAAGCCCTGATGCTGATAAAGTAACACTGGGGAAGCAGATAATACATCAGTTATAACGTCAAATATATGGTTAGTGTATAATAAGCACTGTGTACCTCGCACTGCTGCAATCAATAATATTTTTAGCGGTGAAATTAACGTTAAAAGCACGTACACATCCGGAAAATATTTCCGTTCAATTTATTTTTGACGTTTGATTGTTTTGCATTTCATTTGAATTAGGAATTTTCCCGAGTCACTGCTTGGTTTACTTCCTTTTTTATTACTTTTATGGCTACAGAATGGAAGTATATTGACATTGGTTAAGTAATTTAATATGTATTGTATGTCATATAATATGGTATTGACTTGGATCACCGGGGTGGGTGCAAAATCATGATTGCTATACAAGGTAACGTATGTTACGTTCAATTTTATAAAATAATAGCGAACATTGAGTATATGCTCCTAGTATAATTATCATATCATTTATTCGTATGTTATAATATAGGTATATTGGTATATAATATATCTTGAAGGTTGTCTTGTATCAAATTAAATAATTATGTATGGAAATAGGTTTTCATCGAAATCATTTGGAATTTTCTAAATAAGATGCGTTAGTTAATATTATAATATAATAATTGTAATGTATCGTCAGATTCGAGTAATTCAATTCTTCACGCATCGATTAGAAATGTGTAATGTTACTTTAAATCCAAAATTATGTTAAAAAAAACAATGTATCTTTAATGCAACCAATTTAGATCAGTAAACGCTTTAACAAAACGGCTGAAATGCGTCAATAATTGTGTTTCCAATAATTGATATATTATTGATTATTATGTTAGTGAAAATAAATTAATATTGTATTTATGAAAGTTTTAAATTTGGCAATACTGCTTAAAGGATAGCTTCTTTTTTCAAATTATATTTTCTTTTGTTTTTTGTTTTAATGATTTTTCTTCTCGTGTCATTGTTGCCCGTCACAAAGGATTATTGGTCGGTAATAAACATCAATATTATATTATCCTTTTGATTCTAGGACTTTAACGTCAAGGGAGAGATAAAGACTAGATGTATTTGTCAAATTCCATTTGAAGTGTGGTGCTAGATGTGGAATGGATGCTGAAAGTCTCCGAGTTTGACTGTGCCGAGCACTCTAATTTTTGGCATCACGCCCATGTCATCTTCATGGGAAAATTCGTAGTATTTGGACTTGTTGAAGAGTGTGAGAAACTACTTACTTCAGAGGGATGTCGTAAATCATGAGTGACAAATAATTTTTCAACCGTTTTCACGTGACACGGAAATCCTAAGCCACGGAGCAAGCTTCGGTCGCTACTGTTCTGGATTCATTCTTTTGAAAACATTCTTCGCCCCTGATATATTTTACATTTGTCAAAACTGTTTTGTGTAGTTTTTAAAATTGACTGTGTATATTAAAAAAAGTATGTGTTGGATGTTTAATTCTATTTCACTATGCTCTTGTTGTATTAAAGTATTAAAGTGCCCAAGAGTTGTGGAAAAATAGGAAGGTTACTCTGGATATAATTACGTACCGAAGTCTTCATTTAAATAAACAGCAACGATTTCTTGTATTTTCTCTTATTACAGTGATCTAAGTAAGTATCACAATCTCTGCCATTTCATTAAAAGATTGTTCCTGTTGTGGATCAATAATTAGCTTTTTAGACAAATTGACACTGTGGTGTCATTTTTGATGTAGGTCGGTAATTTTCAACCTTTTTGGATGGCAGAAGCTTTGAAACATTTTGTACAATCTCAAAGAACACTACCTTGATGACATACTACGGCCCAGAGAGATACATTACAGAATACACGCGTAAGTAATATACATAGTAAGCATACATACATAAGCAAAGAACTGCCTATACGAAAGCTGAAATGCCCGAACCAAACTATAGAGTGTAGGTAATTTTATGTAAGTGAGTATTTTCATAATTTTCTTCATTTTATTATTTCTGCAAGACTATCATAAACGGTTACAAGTAAATAAATCCTTTAATATTTAGATGGGGATAAATAATAGAAAGGGGATTTGTAAACATTACACAATGTGTCTCCAGAGTATTGGTATATCCTTATCTTTTGGTATTGCAGCCCCCAAACTATCCTCCTCTGATGGTAAAAGGCAATGTCCAGATTAAAGAGGTTTAAAAAATGGTCGATTGATAAATCGGCAAATCATAAAATTCGGTTAATAACGATGGCTTTACCCATTTTACATTGTAAACAAAACAGAAACACTTTTTAAAATAATATCATCGCGATGTATTTATTTATATGCTTTCATACATAATTATTATCTAGGTCCTAGATGAATTTACACATTAATTATTTACAAATATCATTCATTAGAGTATCATAGGCAATGGCAGTTTGCAGTTCTTGGTGGGTAGGTATAATAGTGGATTATTTTAGTAATGTCCGTAGTGTCTATGCGGCACGACGTGGATTGTTGGGCCACTCTTCTTGACGACGGCGTTGAAGCCATTGACATCATCAGCGGTGTAATCTACGACGCGAACTGAACCATCTGGCTCTACCAAAGAGTACTGGCCTGAAAAAAAAATATCCAATATAGTTTATACATGGCTTATTGGTATTCAGCACAAGGATATGTGGAGCCGAATTTTAATAATATTAAAACGTATGATTGTCGTTTATTTGTAATCAAAAAATACGGGGACAAAAATCAGTTTGATTACATCTTTTTGTGTCTATTTAATGGCATTAACTGTTATTTATTAGTAGAAACACATTGTTTTACATAATATTTATTACATGCAGTGTATTTGGATGACATGGATATAATAGTTTTGTCTATGGGTGGAATTAGTGTATTATTATTGTCTAACTGTGTAATCTCATGTGTTTTGGAGAGATGATCTATTGGATAATATAAGTACGTTTATTTTATTATATCTAGAAAATAAGAAGAGGTTTTTACCCTTGACAACATCACCATCTCTGACTTCTTGTTGTGACTTCACATCTCCTGTATGACTATCTTTTACTCCATAGTTATACGCGTATTTTGGATGGGCCTATAATAGAGAAAATACATATTTTATTTTATTGTAACAATCGCAGAAAGATTGCGTAATTTCTTTTAGAGAATATATAAGTCTCTATGTACAGTGCAAATAGTTGAAAAGTTTATTAGCAGATAATAATATATGCATAGGAATTCATTTATATAATTACTACTTACATAGTGATCCCTTCCATATAACCCATGTCCATGACCATGTCCAACGCCTCCATATCCCAATCCATTAAGAGCCAAGCTGTTGTGACCCAGTCCATTGTAATTTAATTCATTGTACCCAAGATCACTATAGTCTAAACCGCTGTGTCCCAGTCCATTGTAGCCCAAGCCGTTATAGCCCAGTCCATTGTAATCTAAGCTGTTGTACCCCAGTCCACTGTAACCAATGTTATTGTTAGCGAGTCTACCGTAGCCTAAGCTGCCGTAGCCTAAACTGCTATAGCTTGAGCCGCCGTAGCCCAAATGATTGCTAACGAGTCCCAGCGAATGGTGGCCAACGTCTCCTCGTACAATATTACTGTGTGAGACTGCAACTCCGTGACCATTGCACATCACGGCTAGTGCCACGACGCAAAGAGATAACTGAAAATATATACAAAAACAATGTATTATTATATTTAGCTACCATAGTAAAATCAAAATGTGAAAGCAATGAGTTAATTTTAGGTGTGAAATAACCAATACTTTTTAGAGGCATAAAGAAAATTTAGTGTTGAACCACATTGTTTGGGATCTTCTATATATTTCTATTCGAAATTTATTAGATCGGCAAGATCGAACTCACTTATTACTTTTACATATTCGCAAGTATTTATTAATTTAATTTAGAATATTTATTTAAATTCAATTTTCAATAATATGTTAGATTTATCTCTCTTTTCCTTTCTCACACATTTTTTTTTGACAACATACGAAATACATAATTATTTGATACAATCCCAGATGTATAGTAGGTACCTACATTGGAAAAAAATATGTTTTTGACTTTATGTAGGTATTATAATCAATATAACCTTCTTAAATATTGTGTATATTTCAATTAATAATACAATATTAAATAGCAAAAATATGTTGATATTTGTAGATGAGTTAATTTAGATTTGTAACAATGGCCATGATTACATTTTAGATATTATACATTCTTATACAAATTCATCCGCATTCATCTGTCAAAAAACGAATGATACTTGTATGAGAAGACCTAGATGTCTATGAGTTGGGCCTATTTAGTATTTATTTTACAAACATAAAAAATAATCACGATTTACCTTAATGAACACCATCGTTATGGTAGTATTGTTGACTAAACTGAAGACCTGATTGGACTGATTACTTGGTACAACTGATGTTTGTACTCTTCGAGGAGTGGGCTTATATACTCATTCGATTGCTTTTCAGTTTCCGTTATTACAAGAATTTACATCAGTTTCAATGCCAACAGAAATGTGCGTAAAAGTTAATGAATACCTACACATATTTTAGCGATTGCATTAATTAACATGATCTATATCGAAATGGCAAACACTAAATGCTTCACAGAGATACCTACACGATGATTACCTACATGAAAAGAATAAAAATGTATATCTGTTCAATAGGGATTTGCTACTTTTCAGTTCTTCACTGTGGTTTTGCGTGCAAGTTCTGTTAGCTTTATTTCCCACTGTCTCATACATATTATGTAGTTATTATGTTAATAATACCCTCTGAGAGTGCACATAAATGTCGGTTGGAAGGTAAGAGCTTTTGTCGCGACGGCCCCGCTCTCACTTGAAGCAGTTGGCCATAGCAACTTGGTTTCCACAAGGGAAAATCATGTTACAGCGAGCGAGAAAGTTTCTTCATAATCAAACTAGCTTGATCATAATGGCACATACATCAAAATATAGACCACGCACACTCCAGTGGGCATCAACCAAGTTTTCTTGTGGGATACTCTTTGCACAATATTGAAAGTTACCTACCCTTCTATTAAGGAATATGGATACGTAGCGGTTAGTGGACGGCAAATTACACCTTGCAAAAAACACTCGTTTTCAGAATTAAAATATATGCATTGAGGCCCACCTGATTGAGAACGCACCGCTTTCAGAAATCAATTCGGTTTCAGAAGAGGCATGAAGCCATTGTCTTTAAATGTCCAGGTAGTAGTTCAAAGTAAGTACACGGCCGTCCACACTCCATTGGAGATGGGAGATACTAGAGAATACTAAAAGAATCCAAGTTAGTCACCTTCCTTGGCGTTAGAATATATAAGATGCTAAATTTCGATCACCTTCAATTAGAATCATTTATTTTTCTTAATTTTCTATACTTATTTCTCCCATGGGCACTTTTTATTAAATTAAGTCTCGGTAAACTCAGTCAACGCACACTTGAGTGCGAGGCGACTCGAGTCTTAGGCATCTGCTCCTGAGATATTACCAGGTGTAAACAACTGCTGATGCTTAACATCCAGACGTAGGGCTTCGTGGTACGCTCGATTAAGATCCAGTATGGAGCGGGGTGGTCGGTTTGGAGAAAAGTATTGGATAGGTTAATGGAGCAAAATTCAACTTATTGCGGAATATCTGGTTGAATGGTAAAACAGAATGCCTTCTATTCAATGCTTGTATTCTTACAGTGATGGTTTAGAATTATGCATCATTGTACTTAACCTTATATGGGGAAGATAGGAAAATGCATCCCTCTGTTAATCCAAAACAATATTGGAAATTTTAAACACTATGCAGTAAGTGCAATATTCTTATCCAAATTAACAACATGAGTATTGAATGTTTACAGCAGGGAATAGAAAAATAAAGTGTTTTGCGTTCTACATGGGCGGTAAGGAGGTACATTAAATTGTAGAATGTAGAGAAATGGATTGAACTTAAACACGTTGTGTTAAAGAAAGTGTTATTACGTATTGTAACGTCTGTAATATAATATTCATAAATATTCCTTCGCGTAACCGATAAAATGCGCATTCAATATTGGAATATTGCATGTAGAGACCGGAACATTATTAAATCATAAACCAAAACTGACTACTAAGCCCTAGTCTATGCCGACCGGCTTTCGGATTTTTATGTTATTAATCTGTCCTGTGATGTGTGGACTGCAGACATCACCGGAGCTGCCGAATCTTCACTCGGCCGCCGCATACCAAAGCCTCCCGGCCAGTCGCAGTGGTGGACACAGCATGAGTCGGATCTGCACGCAGGACGTAGACAATACCTAATGAGCTTTTTTGTTAATTTGCAAGAAAGACTTTTTATGCGATTTCAATTTCTATTTAATTCCCACTTTTCGGGATGGTATTGATATAAAAAAATACCGCCCTTATTACAGTTTTTTTTTATTTCCTGTGGCACTGATTATAAATCTCCCTGTGATACATAATGTGATATTATAACGCCACACTTGATTAGTGACAAAATGCTATATTCGTAATGAAAAATGCCAAGTTTGCAACTCTCAATACTGAGATACCTACGCACTTTGCTATCTGAATGATATTTTCCGGAACAATGTTCAACTCAATTCGTAATATCAGGGCGTCAAAGTTGTTTTCAGTTAAAACCAAATGCCCCCTGTTTAAAGATTAAATTCTGACTATGCTGGTTGGTGGCACCAAGTCAAAGCGAATTATAAATATTAAACTCATCGCCGTTTTTGTGTCTTTCAGAATTCACCAATGGCTCTCTATTCCTTCAGGATGTCCAGTGCATGATTTAATAATTCATTTTTGTCGGCTCAATTTTCGAAAGCTACATTTTCCTTGAAACAGTGGTAAACAATTTTCTTCAAGACACCAACTTTCACAACTATAAGTTAACACCAGCACTGACTGATCTGAGAATGTACATTTGAGGCATGAGCTATTGTAATAGACAACAGATAACATGAACTCAAAATAAATCAAGGTCGATATCAAAGGATATAAGCAGTCACCGCATCGTCAAAAGATGTGAGGTTTGTATCCCATTTGGTTTAATTTAATTGTAAGGTTTTCCCTGAAAGGTATGTTTTCTGTATTTCAAAATAATGTATTTTTATTACCATTATAGTTTTGTCAAAAGATCCACAATAAGATAATCAAGATAACTTTGTACAACAAATTATTAAATTAACTCATTTTGAATCACAAATTCAATTGTAACAATATTTTCGCGGATGTGGCTGAAATTGAAGACTATTTTCAAATTCCGAAACATATCTCTACTTTGTCAAAGCCAAAACTCATCTCGAGTTATCCATCCCATGATAATGGAAAATAATATTCACATTGTATAATCCATCAGAAAGAATTCATCAATTTCATATGTTATTAAGAAAAGACATTTTTAAAGTATCATCGCGACGTATTTATTTATATGCTTTCATACACAATTTACACAAAAAGCTATTATTAATAGCTTGCTATATACAATAATCATTTACAGAGTTCAATGTTGGATAATCATAGTCAAAGCACGTTTGCGTTTTTCGGTGGGTAGGTATATTAATCATTTATTTTAATAATGTCCATAGTGTCCAGTGTGTGGTACTGCATGGATTGTTGGTCCGGTCTTCTTGACGACGGCGTTGAAGCCATTGACATCATCAGCGGTATAGTCCACGACGCGAACTGAACCGTCCGGCTCCACCAAGGAGTACTGGCCTGAATAGAAAACAATCAATATTATAATAACGTATTGGTATTTGACAACAGGACGGTGATCACGCGAGACTGTTCAAATAATATTGGTGAAGTTATAAAATTGAAAACTATAATCTCTTTTGATAAGTAAGTGTGTTTTTCATTCATTGTTTCATTCAACATTTGACGCACACATTCATTCATTTTGATGACATACATAATATAAATCGATTACGTTACCTATGGAATCTGTCTCGTATATACGGGACATTTAGCTGCCCTTATTACATTATATATATATTATGTACTATTATGTATTCAAAAAGTAAGAAGGTCATGGTTTGAGTTATTGGCTAATAATCCATCATACTTAAATAGTCTGCTACACCCTGACCATGACTTCGTACGAATACATAAAATAAGGGTCATTCTTGGAGTAGGATAAATATTTTCTTCCATATGTCCTTTATTTGGAAATTAGATCAACGACGTGCAAATATAATATATTTGTTCGTACCTTTGACAACGCCACCATCTCTGACTTCTTGTTGAGATTTCACATCTCCAGTGTGACCGTCTTTTACTCCATAATTATACGAGTATTTTGGATGAGCCTTTAGTATAAGAAAACACGAATTAATGCTAGTATTAACTCAGTGGAAAACCTGTCCATGGATGTACAAAATAATATCAAAATTCTTGTTAAGTATAAATAAATTTATGCTGGAATCTATAAAACGGATATCTAGAAACGTGTCTCATGTAAAATAACTGAATAAAATTTCCTGAAGTCCCAATATAATATTGGTAACTAATTCCAATATTACTCTTTTACCACTGTCAAGGTAATTAAAATAATGTTTTGATTATGCAAAAGTATTATTTTTACAATTAAATAATATAACGTACGAAGTCATCCCAATTACCAGAATATCTTCAAAAAACGCTCATTCAATCATTTTATTGCCTGAACTATCACACTATATTTTAATATAAGCACGTTTCTTTTGATTTATAGGCAACTATTTTTCACAGCGTAATTCGAATGACAGAAACATGATTTAAATTTATGTTATTCATCTGTCATCTGATTCAAATCTAAAAAAATTAAAAGGATATCTAAAATATTTAATTATTGTAGAAAATAAGTTAATTTATAGCACGATACAAAGCAGTGGAAGACATTTTATGAAAACCAGAATAGATTAACAATTTAACAAAAACATTTATATCTAGAATACTCACATAGTGATCTCCTCCATGTATTCCGTTTCCATAGCCATGCCCAACGCCTCCATATCCCAATCCATTAAGAGCCAAGCTGTTGTGACCGAGTCCATTGTAGCCTAATCCGTTGTACCCAAGTCCGCTATAGCCTAAACTACTGTGTCCCAGTCCATTGTAGCCCAAGCCGTTATAGCCCAGCCCATTGTAACCTAAGCTTTTGTATACTAGTCCATTGTAACCTAAGCTATTGTCGCCCAGTCCACTGTATCCTATGTTTTTGTGAGAGAGTCCCCCGTAGCCTAAGCTGCCGTAGCTTGAACCGCCGTAACCTAAATGATTGCCAGCGAGTCCCAGCGAATGGTGGCCAACGTCTCCTCGTACAATATTACTGTGCGATATTGCGACTCCGTGACCATTGCACACCGCAGCTAGTGCCACGATGCAGAAAGATAACTGAAATCAACATAACATGTGAAAGCAATGAGTTAATTTTGTGTGAGAAAGAATTTATATTTTTTTGGAGGTGATGATGAAGATTGAGTATTTAACCACTTTGTATGGGATCTTTTTATATTTTTATACAAAATTGACTAGTTCGGTAGCATCGATTTTATTCACATAATCCTTTCCATATTCGCATTTATGTATTATGTTTAATTTAAAATATTTAACTCAATGTTAGATTTATATTTCTTTTCGTTACGAACACAGATTTTTTTGACAACATACAAAATAAATAATTTGGGAAAATCTCAGAGAAATAGTACATTATATTTAAAAAAAAAATATGTTTTAGTTTATTTAGGTATTCTAAACAATGTTGCATTCTAAAATATTGTATATTATTGAATGAATAATAAAATAATTTAATTTAAAATTCTATATGTTGATATTACTTGCAAATATATAGGTACGTTATCAAAATAGATAAAACTGCTATAGAGACATGAATGTCTACTTACAACTGTCAATGACTGTTATTACATATTCGTTTTTTAACTGAATTATATATATATGCTTCTATTTATTAAACAAATCACTGGTATTTTTATAAGAAGACCTAGATTTTTATGAGTTGGGTTTATTTCGTATTTATTTTATATGCTACACTCACTAATAAGTATTATAATAAACACTGACGATTTACCTTAACGAACACCATTGTCACGCTTGTATCTATTGACTAAGCTGAAGACTTAGTTGAACCAATAACTTGGTAAAACTGATGCGTGTACTCCCTGAGGAGTGAGCTTATATACTCAAGCGATTGGTTTTCTGCTTCCGTTATTACAAGAATTTCTATCAGTTTAAATGTTAATAGCATTGTGCGTATAATGTGATGGGTAAAAATAATTTTAACTGGTGCATTTATTAACATGATTTATACCAACTTGAAGGACATATAGATATTAGTGGCAAAGACAATTAATTAAAGTGAGATATACTCTGAAAAATGGTATCTAGTAGGTAATATTATATATCTGGACACTAGGAATTCGCTTCACGATACTGTGTGGAAAAGGCTGGAGCAACATGCAACTCAGTTAAATTGATTCACATAATATTTGGTTACAAACAGATATCGCCTGTTCAATGGTTGTATCCTTCAATGGTTTACAGTTGCGAGACATGGCACCTTACCAAATGCGCTGCGAGAATGAAGTTGGCTTTAGTTAGCTTTCGAAAGTTCCTTGTTTAAACCGAAACATCAAATCAAAATATCCGATACTTACTTTATATTTGTCGACGACAATAATAGCGAGGAGATAAGAGAACAGACTATGCAGCTTCTCGTCATATCCAAGGTAATATGCATTATTGGATGAGTCATGGTGTCTAACCAAATGCGCGGTGAGAATGAATAGCAATTGGCTTTTGATTTACTGGGGTAGAATTAAAAATAAGGGTAGGCATTGAAAACTCCATTTGCTGCTTGAATTTCCAAGGTTTGTACACAATGGCCGAATAATTATTTTTGTATAACTTGTTCCTCCTTCTGATTGCGTCTCAAATTGGCAAACCTATAATTTTGATTACCTTTTTTTCCAGATATTTCGCATCTGGTATATCATACAAGATCCTTGGTTGCTTAATGGCAGAATGGTGTCACGCATAGTAGAAAATGTGTTAGATGTGATATGGAAATTATTGCAACCTATCTATATGACATCCCCAGATCAAGAGGTATTTGGTAGCAAATTGTTACCAGGCCGAATAAATACTTTTGTATAACTTGTTCCTCCTTCTGATTGCGTCTCAAATTGGCAAACCTATAATTTTGGTTACCTTTTTTTCCAGATATTACACCCACGGTGGCCGCGCGGCTTAAGCGTTGGACTATCACGCCGTGGGTCTCAGGTTCGAATCCTGTGTCTGGCAAGTACACATATTGTGCGAGTCAGGGTATGGACCTAATAGGTTGAGCAAGTGGCTGACATCCATTTCTCGTAAAAAACAAAATCTGTTATACAAACCTCTACTCTGTGGAGGCCCATATGATCCTATTTCGATCAGACATGGTCAAAATATCATACAAGATCCTCGGTTACTTAATGGCAGAATGGTGTCACGCATAGTATAAAATGTGTTAGATGTGATATGGAAATTATTGAAACCTATCTATATGACATCCCCCGATCAAGAGGTATTTGGCAGCAAATTGTTACCATTTAAAATGCCATTAAACGATCAAAAAGAATCTATGCCAACCTAGTTATTGATTAAGCATTTCCGTTGATGGAAAATGTTGTGCGTCCATTTCCGAATCAACAGGACTTTAGACTCTCGTACGCGACAAACAGTTGCGGCACTTGCTCTCACTGTACGAAACAGATTTACAAATCATTATTTTAATGCACAAAGAGCTCTTTCCTAACAAGCAGAGGCTGTAGAAAGTGGTCGTTTTTAGCTTATTGTTTGTTTTTCCATCTTTACCATCCTAGTAATTTAATTCATTTGCAATTTCCACCCATATTAACTCTTTAATTGTATTTTATGGTATAATATATGTGCTTAGTATCATATAAACACAGTGAACCTCGTACTGATTCAATCAATAATTCACTCATGTTGAAATTAATTTAGTTAAAAGCACGTACACAACCGGAAAATATTTCCGTCCAATTTATTTTTGACGTTTGATTGTTTCGTATTACATTTGAATTAGGAATTTCCCCGAAACACTGCTTGGTGTACTTTCTTTTTATTACTTTTATGGCTACAAAATGGAGGTATATTGATGAAGTAATTTAATATTATGTACACTTTGGATGTAGGTACTGTAGGGACGAATTTAAAATTGTGTATACACAACCAATAAGGGAGGGACTTGGATCACCGAGGTGGGTGCAAAATCATGGTTGCTATACAAGTTAACATATAACACGTTTTCTTTTATGAAATAATCGTGGGTATTGAGTATGTGCTTATAGCAGAATTTGAACCCATAACCTGTTTCACGAGCGGAAATTTTTCCAATCGACCATGTAACTGCATTTGATGTCTTACTGTGTAATATTTTGCCAACTAACTTTGAGACGGTCCAGCGGTATCAATATTTTTTCACACACCCTAGCGATTTATTGGTATGTTATATTTTTATCTTGAAGGTTGTCTTGTATCAAGCTTAATAATTATGTATGTACTTGAGTAGGTTTTCATAGAAATCATTTGAAATTTTCTAAATAAGATTCATTTGTTAATATATATATAATAATTGTAATATATCGCTCGATTCCAGTAATTGAATTCTTCGTGCATCGATTAGATAATTGTTATTATACTTAAATTCAAATTTATGGTAAAAAACAATGTAAGTATCTTAAATGCCATAGATTTAGATCAGTAAACGCTTTAACAAAACGGCTGAAATACGTCAATAATTGTATTTCCCATAATTGATATATTATTATGTTAGTGAAAATACATTGATATTGTATTTATGACAGTTTTAAATTTGGCAATACTGCTCAATGGACAGCTTCTTCTTTCAAATAATATTTTCTTTTGTTTTTTAAAATGATTTTTCTTCTCGTATCATTGTTGCACATTACAAAGGATTTATTGGTAAGTAATAAACATCGATATTATGATGTTATCCTTTTGATCCTAGGACTTCAACGTCAAAGGAGAGTGGGTGTTGGAGAGTGTGAGAAACAACTTCCTTCAGAAGGATGGCGTAAATCATGAGTGTCAAATGATTTTTCAACCGATTATACGTGACGCGTAATACCAAGTCATGGAGAAAGCTACGGTCGCTACTGTTCTGGATTCATTCTTTTGAAAACATTCTTTGCCCCTGATATATTTTACATTTTGTCAAAACTGTTTCGTGTAAACTTTAAAATTGTGTATATTTAAAAAAAATAGTATGTTTTGGATGTTTACTTCTGTTTTACGGTGCTTTTGTTTTATTTAAAAAAAAAAAAGTATTGGCGAGTATTAAAGTGCCCAAGAGTTGTGGAAAAATAAGAATATTACTCTGGATATATTTACATATCGACGTCTTCATTTAAATAAACAGCAACCTTTCATTGTATTTTCTCTGATCTAAGTTCATAATCTCTGCCATTTTGTTTAAAAATAGGTTCCTATTGTGGATCAAAATAAATTTTGAGGCAAATTGACACTGCAGTGTCATTTGATGTAGGTCAGTAATTTAAAACATTTTTGGATGGCAGAAGCCTTGAAACATTTTGTATAATCTCAAAGAACCACTACCTTAATGACACACTACAGTCCAGAGATATACATTACATAATAAACGCGTAAGTAATGACATACATAAGCAAAGAACTGCCTATACGAAAGCTCATTTCCCCCCCCTAACTGTAGAGTGTAGGTATTGTCAAGTTTTATGAAAGTAAGTATTTTCATAATTTTCTTCATTTTATTATTCCTGCAAGGCTTATCATAAACGGTTACAATAAAATAAAGCCCACGATGGCCGAGTGGCTTAAATGCCGGCCTATAGAGTCGAGGGTCCCAGGTTCGAATCCTGGGTCTGGCAAGTACACATATTGTTTTTCAATTTGTGTATGAGTCACAGTATGGACCTAATAGGTTGAGCAAGTGGCCGACATCCATTTCTCGTAAAAACAAAAATCTGTCAATACAAACCTCCACTCTGTGGAGGCCCATATGATCCTATTAAGATCGGACATGGTCGGAAAAAAATGCTTTAATATTAAGATGGGGAGAAAAAATAGAAAGGGGATTTGTAAACATTACACAATGTGTCTCCAGAGTATTGGTATATCCCTATCTTTTGGTATTGCAGCCCTCAAGCTATCCTCCTCTGATGGTAAAAGGCAATGTCTAGATTAAAGAGGTTTATGATCGATTAATAAATCGGCAAATCATAAAACTCGGTTAATAACGACGGCTTTACCCATTTTACATTGTAAACAAAACAGAAACACTTTTTTAAATAATGTCATCGCGATGCATTTATTTATATGCTTTCATACATAATTATTATCTAGGTCCTAGATGAATTTACACATTAATTATTTACAAATACCATTCATTCGAGTATCATAGGCAATGGCAGTATGCAGTTCTTGGTGGGTAGGTATAATAATGGTTTATTTTAGTAATGTCCGTAGTGTCTATGCGGCACGACGTGGATTGTTGGGCCACTCTTCTTGACAACTGCGTTGAAGCCATGCACATCATCAGCGGTGTAATCTACGACGCGAACTGAACCATCTGGCTCTACCAAAGAGTACTGGCCTGAAAAAAAACCAATATTGTATATAGATGGCTTATTGTTATTCGGCACAAGGATATGTGGGACCAAATAATTCTAATAATATTAAAACGAATGATGGTCGTTTATTTGTAATCAAAAAACACGGGGACAGAAATAAGTTTGAATACATCTTTTTGTGTCTATTTAATGGCATTAACTGTTAAATATTAGTAGAAACTCATTGTTTTACATAATATTTATTACATGTAGTGTATTTAGATGACATGGATACAATGGTTTTGTCTATTGACTGATCATTCTAAAAAAGGCTGTTGATTTCATGTTCATTGATTGATGTTCATGATTTCAGTGTATTATTATTTTCTAACTGTGTAATCTCATGTGTTTTGGAGAGATGATCTATTGGATAATATAAATACGTTTATTTTATTATATCTAGAAAATAAGAAGAGGTTTTTACCCTTGACAACATCACCATCTCTGACTTCTTGTTGTGACTTCACATCTCCTGTATGACTATCTTTTACTCCATAATTATACGCGTATTTTGGATGGGCCTATAATAGAGAAAATACATATTTTATTTTATTGTAACAATCGCAGAAAGATTGCGTAATTTCTTTTAGAGAATATATATGTCTCTATGTACAGTGCAAATAGTTGAAAAGGTTATTAGCAGATAATAATATATGCTTAGGAATTCATTTATATGTATACTACTTACATAGTGATCCCTTCCATATAACCCATGTCCATGACCATGTCCAATGCCTCCATATCCCAATCCATTAAGAGCCAAGCTGTTGTGACCCAGTCCATTGTAATTTAATTCGTTGTACCCAAGACCACTATAGCCTAAACCGCTGTGTCGCAGTCCATTGTAGCCTAAGCCGTTATACGCCAGTTCATTATAACCTAGACTGTTGTATCCCAGTACACTGTATCCGATGTTATTGTGGGCGAGGCCGCTATAGCCCAAGCTTCCGTAACTGGAGCCTAAGCCGCCATAGCTTAGATGATTGCCAGCGAGTCCCAGCGAATGGTGGCCAACGTCTCCTCGTACAATATTACTGTGTGAGACAGCAACTCCGTGACCATTGCACATTGCGGCTAGTGCCACGACGCAAAGAGACAACTGGAAATATATTATTATTATATTTGTATTTTTACTTAAATAGTAAAATCAATTTTGTGTGTGAAAAAACTAATTCTTTTCATAGACATAAATAATATTGAGCGTTGAACCACGTTGTGTGGGATCTTCTATATTATAAATATAATAAAGCAGATCCTACACTATCTATACATTACAACAAATTAATGATATTTGTATGAGACGACCTAAGTCCTAGGTATTGTCTATAAATTGGGCCAATTTAGTAGGTATATATTTTAAAAACTACATCCACTTGGAAATATTATAGTAAGTAATGACGATTTACCTTGATAAACACCATCGTTATGGTAGTATTGTTGACTAAACTGAAGACCTGATTGGACTGATCACTTTGTACAACTGATGTCTTTACTCCTCGAGGAGTGGGCTTATATACTCATTCGATTGCTTTTCTGTTTCCGTTATTACAAGAATTTACATCAGTTTCAATGCCAACAGAAATGTGCGTAAAAGTTGATGAATACACATATTTTTAGCAATTGCATTTGTTTTATATAGAATTGAATGTTATACCTAAAAATAAATGGCAAACATTAAACGCTTAACAGAGATACCTTAACGATATCTACATGATAAGAATAATAATGCATATTTGTTCAATAGGGATTTGCTACTTTCCAGTTCTTCTTCCAGTGCAAGTTCTGTTAGGTTCATTTCCCACTGTCTCATAGAGATTATGTAATTAATATATTGATAATATTTTCTGAGAGTGCACCTATATGTCGGTTGGAAGGTAAGAGCTTTTGTAGACGGCTACTCACTTGAAGCTCTCACTTGAAGCAGTTGGCCATTGCAACTTGGTTTTCACAAGGGAAAATCATGTTACGGCGAGCGAGAAAGTCTCTTAATAATCAAACTAGCTTCATCATAATGTCACATACACCAAAATATAGACCACGCACACTCTAGTGGGCATCAACCAAGTTTTTCTTGTGGGATACTCTTTCCACAATATTGAAAGTTACCTACCTTTCGTTACGCCACGTTAAGGAGTGTAGATGCGTGGTGGTTAGTGGACGAAAAATTACACCTTGCAAAAATAACTCGTTTTTAGAATTAAAATATATGGGTTGAGGCCCACCTGATTGAGAACGCACCCCTTTCAGAAATCAATTCGATTTCTGAAGACTCAAGAAGCCATTGTCCTTAAATGTCCAGGTAGTAGTCCAAAGTAAGTACACGGCCGTCTACACTCCATGGGGGATAAAGGATACTAGAGAATAATGCGAAAACCCTGTACCCTGAGCTAGCGGTGCCTGTTATCCACATAGACTTGGATAACAGTGTTAATCAAATCCATCTTACTCAAATTAGCAACACGAGTATTGAATGTTTACAGCAGGGAATAGAAAAATAAAGTGTTTTGCCTTCTACATGGGCTATAAGGAGGTACATTTGTGTAGTGCAGAGAAATGGATTGTTAAAGAAAATGTTATTTTCTTATTAACGTCTGTAATATTATAATATTCATAAATATTCCTTCGCGTAAACGATAATGTGCGCATTCAATATTGGAATATTGCATGTAGAGACCGGAACATTATTAAATCATAAACCAAAACTGACTACTAAGACCTAGTCTATGCCGACCGGCTTTCGGATTTTTATGTTATTCATCTGTCCTGTGGTGTGTGGACTGCAGACATCACCGGAGCTGCCGAATCGGCCGCTGTAAACCAAAGCCTCCTGGCCAGTCGCAGTGGTGGACACATCATGTGTGGGACCTGCACGGAGGACGTAGACCATACCTAATGAAAATTTTTGTTATTTCGCGAGAAAGACTTTTTATGCGATTTCAATTTCTATTTAATTGCCACCTTTGGGTATGGTATTGATATAAAAAAAATACCGTCTTTATTATGGCTTATATTTTTTATTGCCTGTGGCACTGATTATAAGTCTCCCTGTGATATTATAACGCCAGACTTGATTAGTGAAAAATGCTAGATTCGTAAAGAAAAATGCCAAGCTTGCAACTCTGAAGACTGAGATACCTACGCACTTCGCTATCTGAATGATATTTTCCGGAACAATGTTCAACTCTATTCATACTGTCAGGGCGTCAAAGTTGTTTTCGGATAAAACTAAACCCCCCCCCCCGTTTAAAGATTAAATTCTGTTTATGCTGTTTTGTGGCAGCGAGTCAAAGCAAATTATAAATATTAAACTCATCGCCGTTTTTGAGTCTTTCAGAATTTATCAATGGTTCTGTGTTCCTTCAGGATGTCCAGTGCATGATTTTATAATTCATTTTTGTAAGCTCAATTTTCTAAAGCCACATTTTCTTTGAAATAGTTTTTTTTTCAAGATATCAAGTTTCACAACTATAAGTTAACACTAGCACTGACTGATCTGAGAATGTACATTTGAGGCATGAGCTATTGTAATAGACAACATATAACATGAACTCAAAATAAATCAAGGACGATATCAAAGGATATAAGCAGTCACCGCATCGTCAAAAGTTGTGAGGTTTGTATCCCATTTGGTTTAATTTAATTGTAAGGCTTTCCCTGAAAGGTATGTTTTCTGAAGTTTTTCAAAATAATGTATTTTTATTACCATTATAGTTTTGTCAAAAGATCCACAATAAGATAATCTAGATAACTTTGCACAACAATTTATTAAATTAACTCATTTTGAATCACAAATTCAATTGTAACAATATTTTCGCGGATGTGGCTGAAAGTGAAGACTATTTTCAAATTCCGAAACATATCTCTACTTTGTCAAAGCCAAAACTCATCTCGAGTTATCCATCCCATGATAATGGAAAATAATATTCACATTGTATAATCCATCAGAAAGAATTCATCTATTTCATGTGTTATTAAGAAAAGACATCTTTAAAACATCATCGCGACGTATTTATTTATATGCTTTCATACACAATTTACACAAAAAGCTATTATTAATAGCTTGCTATATACAATAATCATTTACAGAGTTCAATGTTGGATAATCATAGTCAAAGCACGTTTGCGTTTTTCGGTGGGTAGGTATATTAATCATTTATTTTAATAATGTCCATAGTGTCCAGTGTGTGGTACTGCATGGATTGTTGGTCCGGTCTTCTTGACGACGGCGTTGAAGCCATTGACATCATCAGCGGTATAGTCCACGACGCGAACTGAACCGTCCGGCTCCACCAAGGAGTACTGGCCTGAAAAGAAAATAATCAATATTATAATAACGTATTGGTATTTGACAACAGGACGGTGATCATGCGAGACTATTCAAATAATATTGGTGAAGTTATAAAATTCAAAACTATAATCTCTTTTGATAAGTAAGTGTGTTTTTCATTCATTATTTCATTGCACATTTGACGCACATATTCATTCATTTATTTTTTATTTATTTAAGAATACAAAACATTGTGGAAATAACAAATTTTGATGACATACATAATATAAATCGATTACGTTATCTATAGAATCTGTCTTGTATATACGGAACATTTAGCTGCCCTAAATACATTACATATATATATATATATATATATATATATATATATATATATATATATATTATATATTATGTACTATTATGTATTCAAAAAGTAAGAAGGTCATGGTTTGAGCTATTGGCTAATAATCAACAATACTTAAATAGTCTGCTACATCTTGACTATGATTTCCTACCAGCACAGAACATAAAGGCCATTCTTGGAGTAGGATAAATATTTTCTTCCATCTCTCTTTTATTTGGGTATTAGATCAACTAGTTTGTTATCGACATGTTAATGTAATATATTTGTTTGTACCTTTGACAACGCCACCATCTCTGACTTCTTGTTGAGATTTCACATCTCCAGTGTGACCGTCTTTTACTCCATAATTATACGAGTATTTTGGATGAGCCTTTAGTATAAGAAAACACGAATTAATGTTAGTATTAACTCAGTGGAAAACCTGTCCATGGATGTACAAAATAATATCAAAATACTTGTTAAGTATAAATAAATTTATGCTGGAATCTATAAAGCGGATATCTAGAAACGTGTCTCATGTAAAACAACTGAATAAGATTTCCTGAAGTCCCAATATAATATTGGTAACTAATTCCAATATTACTCTTTTACCACTGTCAAGGTAATTAAAATAATGTTTTGATTATGCAAAAGTATTATTTTTACAATTAAATAATACAACGTATGAAGTCATTCCAATTACCAGAATATGTTCAAAAAACGCTCATTCAATCATTTTATTGCCTGAACTATCACACTATATTTTAATATTAGGCACGTTTCTTTTGATTTATAGGCAACTATTTTTCACAGCGTAATTCGAATGACAGAAACACGATTTAAATTTATGTTATTCATCTGTCATCTGATTCAAATCTAAAAAAATTTAAAAGGATATCTAAAATAATTAATTATTGTAGAAAATGAGTTAATTTATAGCGCGATACAAAGCAGTGGAAGACATTTTATGAAAACCAGAACAGATTCAAGTTTCTGGGTACACAGAAAGTGTTAACAATTTAACAAAAACATTTATATCTAGAATACTCACATAGTGATCTCCTCCATGTATTCCGTTTCCATAGCCATGCCCAACGCCTCCATATCCCAATCCATTAAGAGCCAAGCTGTTGTGACCGAGTCCATTGTAGCCTAATCCGTTGTACCCAAGTCCACTATAGCCTAAACTACTGTGTCCCAGTCCATTGTAGCCCAAGCCGTTATAGCCCAGCCCATTATAACCTAAGCTATTGTAGCCTAGTCCATTGTAACCTAAGCTATTGTCGCCCAGTCCACTGTATCCGATGTTATTGTGAGAGAGTCCCCCGTAGCCTAAGCTGCCGTAGCTTGAACCGCCGTAGCCTAAATGATTGCCAGCGAGTCCCAGCGAATGGTGGCCAACGTCTCCTCGTACAATATTACTGTGCGATACTGCGACTCCGTGACCATTGCACACCGCAGCTAGTGCCACGATGCAGAAAGATAACTGAAATCAACATAAAATGTGAAAGCAATTAGTTAATTTTGTGTGAGAAAGAATTAATATTTTTTTGGAGGTGATGATGAAGATTGAGTATTTAACCACTTTGTATGGGATCTTTTTATATTTCTATACAAAATTGACTAGTTCGGTAGCATCGATTTTATTCACATAATCCTTTTCCATATTCGCATGTATGTATTATGTTTAATTTAAAATATTTAACTCAATGTGAGATTTATATTTTTTTTCGTTATGAACACAGATTTTTTTGACAACATACAAAATAAATAATTTGGAAAAAATCTCAGAGAAATAGTACATTATATTTAAAAAAAATATGTTTTAGTTTATTTAGGTATTCTAAACAATGTTGCATTCTAAAATATTGTATATTATTGAATGAATAATAAAATAATTTAATTTAAAATTCTATATGTTGATATTATTCGCAAATATATAGGTACGTTATCAAAATAGATAAAACTGCTATAGAGACATGAATGTCTACTTACAACTTCAATGACTGTTATTACATATTCGTTTTTTAACTGAATTATATATATATGCTTCTATTTATTAAACAAAGCACTGGTATTTTTATAAGAAGACCTAGATTTTTATGAATTGGGTCTATTTCGTATTTATTTTATATGCTACACTCACTAATAAGTATTATAATAAACACTGACGATTTACCTTAACGAACACCATTGTCACGCTTGTATTTATTGACTAAGCTGAAGACTTAGTTGAACCAATAACTTGGTAAAACTGATGTGTGTACTCCTCGAGGAGTGAGCTTATATACTCACGCGATAGGTTTTCTGCTTCCGTTATTACAACAATTTCTATGAGTTTCAATGTTAAAAGCATTGTGCGTATAAATTTATAGATACAAAATAATTTTAACTGGTGCATTTATTAACATGATTTATACTGACTTGATGGCCGTATAGCTATTAGTGGCGAAGACGATTTATTAAATGGAGATAGGTATTTTATTTTTTAGTATTTGAAAAGAATATAGTCTGTATTATATATATATATAGACAATAGGGGTGCGCTTCAAGATACTGCATGGAAAAGGCTGGAGCAACATTTAACTCAATTTTATTCACAAAATATATTTGGTTATAAACAGATATCACTTGTTCAATGCTTGAATTCTTGACGGTGATGTTTTACAGCTATAAATCATGACACCTTACCAAATGCGCTGTGAGGATAAATAGTTGAGAAAAGCTTTTCTCCGGTTAATCCAATATATCAAAGGAAACTATATATTTTTGAATGACCATAGTAATGAGATAAGGAAACGGGCCATGCAGCCTCTCATCATGCCGAGTGTGAAGAGGCGACGTTGAATTTGGTCCGGGAACGTGATAGGGAGAGAATGGAACAACTGGCCGCTAGGATAATTGGGCGCCGCACTGTCGAATGAAATAAATAGACATTTGTTACGATTTTATACAGAAAGTATTTATTTATGCCTGAGACTTTATATAAAAATAAAAGAACTCTTTTCTCGTTAGAAATTAAACATAATAATATTATACACAATCAAATCATTATTTACGTGTGCTATTATATAATAATATAATACGTAGATATTACTTAATTTAAATAAAAATAATAATATTAAATATAATATTTTCAGGGTAGCTGTAAAATTCACGAACGTCTATTTATTTTCGAATTTCAATTCGAATCGTTCTAGACCCGATGCGGATGTATGAAGAGAACTCCAACCTGGCTTGCCTATTCTTCAAGCCAACGAATTTAATATATTATGGCGGAGCCCCTCGGGACTAATATAAGACGAAGTACATTTTTGGCCATTTGTGTTTTGTTCCCATTAGTAGTCCCAATTATAGGTATTTATTTATTTAGAAAAGAGTATTATGGCATTGCAGAGATTGGCCAATGCGCCAATAATACATTATAAATAAAAATTATAGAAAATGACTTAATTACAAATAACAACCAATATAACAAGAAAGTATGTGCTATGTAGATACGAGTATAAAGTAAAATGATAAATACAATTATAAATTTTACCTATTTAACACGTCGACAAACATGATATAGTTAATAAAAAAATAAATCAACCTTTATGGTGCCATCAAATAAGTCAATCGCACGATACACAGCATCATAAAACATCATATTACCCGTTCTGAGACCGGGTATCACGAAGACCGTAGAGTTACGTAGAGTGATATTGGTGGGAATATGAAAATCAATATTTGCCAGTGTATACGGATTGTAAATGAACCCACAAAGAAGTAAAAAGAAATGCTTTAAAAGAGCAATCACTCTTTGGGTGACAAGGATTGTATTGTTAGCAGACCCAGAAGAAAACTAGTCGGAAAATCAATTTTATTATCATTATCATAAGGAAAGAATCCGTATGTACTCAAGTAGAGAAATCTAAGAAATCTATTGTGGACACTATCTAACTTAATTGCGTGGACAGACCTGTTAAGACTCCAAATTAGGGATTCTAATTCCGGGATCCCGAGCTATTTTTGATACCTATGAATTCCGGGATTGATATCATGTTTTAATAAAATAAAAACGAAAAGATAACAAAAAAAAATACTTTTAATAACAAATAACTACATTAGAAATAAATTGAGTTTCAATGAAATTTGACTTATACCCATGTGTAAGTTGCCGATTCATTTTATTTTTTCACATAAATTAATAAAAATGAGAAAGATTGAAAAAAACAATGCTTAGCACTATTAACAAAGTAATTCCACCATGATCTCATACGTTTTACGACAGTTTCATATTTGGCTGACTAATTAGATTTATGAAGCGGAAAGGCCTTGTAAGTACACCATGATTTGCTTTACTATTTTAAATCTCGCTAACCCATTCATTAACTCTTTACTATCAGAAACAGCAATCTCATATTAAATTCACATTATTATTTATATAACAATATTATTTACTCCATTAAACTTATGTTATGTATATGTATTTCCAAGATTGAACGTATACAATATTCACAATAAATGTCTTAAATAGTATAAATTATACTAGATTTATTTTTGACCGGTTTTATCAATGTTATTTGTAAATATAAAATTTTTATATTAAAAATGGAAGAAATGCCAATCCCGGGATTGTCAAATTGTAATCCCAAAATCCCGGGATCGGAATTTTGACTCGGGATTGGATTCCCTACTCCGAATAATGCTGGCATATTCAAGTGTTATGTCCTCGGTATACTGGGCGAAGCGCTCATATTTATAGCACGTGTTCAGAAGACTTATTCTACTATAAAATGTTGTAAAAGTAATTGTGTCTCCTTTCTTGTATCAATGACATAATAATTCCGATGTTGCAATATTCAAAAATATCGGAAATCGCTATTAAACGTTGCAATAAATATATATCATATGATTCCCCTTGGTATACTTTTGTCGAAACTCTATAAGCTACACACTCATTAATATTTCTTTTAAACTGACTAATTAATTATACGAGGCTAAGTAAATGTGATAATGTTTTGAATCCTTTAAATTAGTTCAATTAATAGAATTAAATATAGAAATAATGAGCATTCAAAGCACACTCGTTTTTATTAATATTTATACAATATATCTATCTATATTAGACTAGAAATCTTACGTATTTTTTTTGTAATTTGAAGTGTTGATTTAAACAATTATGAAATATTTCACAGTTGAACGCGCCCGAAATAATACTTATCTACTAAAATCGTGTTCACAATTTTACATAATAATTCCCAAATGCATTAAGTGAAAACAAAACACTGCAAATAATTGCATTATTTTGCAATGGATTAAACATGAAAATTACTATAAACTGCTATCCATTATAGTTATACTATGCATTCCATGTATGACCCACTAGTTTAAATCGTCGTAATTATATAGGAGGCTTATACGGGTTCAAATCCCATCGAGTTTCGTATTTTTTCAAATATGATTTTTTTATAGTGGGTATATTATATCTGTGTTTTCAAGTTATGTATATTCAATATATGGAATGTTACATTCTCAATATCTTATGAATTATTAATTGAATAAAAAAAATGGTTTATTGAAAATCCACTTGAATTGTTGGCACTCCGCGTCATATTATTATGAGGGAATGATCGTGGGCCCCTTTTGTAATAGCCAAGTAACATGCGACCCTTCGCTATATTGGATAAATACTCATTTTTACAACGTTTTTATTAGGTCGTATTCTTGTTTGTCCGGTGGTTGTTTATCCAGTACAAATCTTGCAATCGATTTTTAACTAACTTCCCGACTAGCCAGACATTTGAAACTTTGAGAATATATCACAACACGGCGAAAATGCATTCTTTTAATACTTTTGGCCAACTTAAAGCAGAATTGAATTCATTTTCAGTTAATTCTGTTTTGTATGTTTCAAAGTAATACTTACTACTCACTATTATTGGTTGCTAAGTGGGTCCTTACAACTAAAATTATTAATATTTTATTTCATTTATTTAATAATGGATTTTTTTCCGGTACCGTTATTTTAATTTATCAAATAAATTAATAAGAAAAGTAATTAAACAAATAAATAAGAAGGGCAAATAATGCTAAAAAATCGACTGACATTTAAAAATGCCAATACGTTATAAATTGCATATCTCTGAGGATTGCTTATATTAAGCCATAAGAAATCGACTTTGCTTTCAAAAATTGCATGTCTCTTGGTGATGGGCATTGGAAATTGAATATAATTCCAAGTGGCAAAGACTCCATACTAGGTGATTATTAAAAGCCTACTAACAACGCCAAAGAAAAAGATACCGGAATCATTATAGGGATTCATAACTCATAGAAATATGAACAGGATTGATAACAAAGCGTAGGTACTTTTACCATTAAAAAAGCAATGTATTTAGTCTAAGTGAAATTAATATTTTATAAAACACGTAGTTTTTTTTAAATAGTAATCTAATAACTAATGTCATAGCCCCGCAACTTTGAGCCTGTCTTTGTATTCTTATCAAGTATTAATAAGCAACATAATTAATGTCTCACAATGCGTTTGATAAAGATTTGTTTATCGCACCATTGTTCTTATCAATCTAATCAACTGAAATGAAATGCATCTTTATCGCTCATTGTTTCATACTTCTGTCTAACGGATATTGTTTTATAATTAACTATTTCTTTTATTCAACGAATAATTCACAAGATTTAAGAATGTACCATTCTAATTATTGAACATAGATAATTTGAAAAAATCTTTTTTTTAGATATAGATTTTTTTCTATTGGTTATAATATATTTTCTCAGAAAGTGTTTTTCAAAGTTATGGATACTGTTTTATATATGGGTACTTTTTACTTAGTACCACTTTTCTTATCAACGTCTGGGAATGCCAAGCCTAATATTAATACTGTTTGTTTTATGTAGAATCAAAATAGCTTTTCAATTTAGTTTAAATTCATCCTTATAGAAGGACGCATCGACTGCATTCAATTACTGTATCCAGTGATGTCATTAGACAAAATGCCGCCCCTAGGCAGTACCAAAATGTCGCCACATTTTTTTTATGCATTACTTTATAATATCTTCCTTGCATCTCTCCAATATCTAAGAAATATGTGTTGTATGGATACATTACTAACGATATAAATCGAATTTAAATGCCATTTCTGCTTCAATAGACAATATTGCGAGTCTACGGTTTCAGAAAGGTACGTTTAAAAATACTTTTTGACAAATTCCAAAACTCGCAAGTGACTGGCAAACATATTTGGATAAATTTTAAATTAGGTATACACGTGTCATTGACCAAGAACGTGACGTCCAAGGACAACGGAAGTAAACTAGACATCGCGAACCCGACAAAAATCCTTATTCGTACCTAATTAATACATTTTGTTTCCAACCAGTGAGCTGAATTTTTTAATGGAAAAATATTTCCGTTATTACTAAGTTTAGGTTTTTTTTAGGCTTAGGATTTCTATATATACCTAGTGATTCTCCTCGATTTTTCGCCCTTTGGGTAACTGCCGTCCCCAAGCAACGCTCGATCTGCCTACCCCCACGGGACGTCACTGACTGTATCGAATCAGACTGTTAACAGGTTATTGTTTAAAACATAATCTATTATATATTATATTAGGTACCTTCTAATAAAGCCAATTTAAATACAAAAGGTATTTATATGAAGTGATCCCGCCGTTCCATTACTTTACTGTAGTCTGTATTTTTTCCCGCTCAGATTTTCAGAGTACCTATTCAGAGCTGAGGGATCTTGGCGTTCATCCGTTGAACCATTGCTGACTCAAGAGATCTAAAGATGGCGCTGGTTTAACACATCGGCGTTGTTTGCCGGGATGTTAAAACAAAATTATTTTTTTTATAAATATTTTCTGTTACGAACTATGTATTCTGAAAAGTAAAATACACCTTCTAATCTACAAATCCGTGTTGTTCAATATGTCCTCGAGGAAGAAGCATATATACACACACACATCATCAGCGGCAGGGTAGGTACCATACAGCCAAATAAACTACCTCCCCTCCATCTTCGGAGATGACAGAAAACTAAATTTGAATAACCTAATTTCAAAGGTAAAAAAATACCAATAGTCTAATAGAGTCACCTGTCTCGGCGTATTGTATTGTCATTTTATTGACAGATAATATTAATATACTCATGGCCCCCACAAAGGGGGGCTGACGGGGCTCTAGCCTGGGGGCCCGGCGAGGCGAGTCGACCAGATGAGTGAGATAAACACACATCACAAATTTGGTTTAATAGTAATAAAAGTCGTTTTCCTTCGGTTATGTTATTGTTTTAAATTATGTGGTTGTACGATAAAATTTTTAATTGTCCACTCCATAATTCAAATGGATGTATTAAGATATACTCATTAATTTTACTGCGAACACCATTTGGAAAATACTACTGTAGAGCATCACCCTGCCTTTATCCTTAGCGATAGGTAGTGGGGCCCGCTTCAGAATGTGGGGGCCATGATTATAATGTATATAAGTCAATTGAATATTCTCCTAACACATGCAAGTAAAGGCTTGAAACTGAAAACTGAAGTACCTAATGGGTGTGACGTAACAGGCAATCGATTTCGAGTGTTGAAGAATATGGGATAAACTTAGACACATTTCAAGTTTCTTATTCCGTAGTATTGTAGCGCTTCTATTATGGAAAAATATGGAGCAAATAGAAATAAAAAGTTTTTTTTTTGTGAAGTTTCGTAATATTTGTGCAAATGGCAATACAATGTTATTGATAATAATAATATTGTTATATTTACATACATATAATTTAATTTACTTATAGAATAATTATCAAATTCATCACATTATGTCAGTCAACTAGGTGATTATCATTTTACAACTACCATTGTTCTGAGTCATAATAGTTCTTGAAGAATAAAAGTGCTTCTGGACATCCATATTAATGGTGTACTAATTGTGACTTCAATGATATAATATTCCGTTTATACGTTGCCAGTAAAACTGTCGATGTGACTACGCTCTTTTAAAATTCGTTGGGTCTTGACTTGGCCATTGGTAATTCAGATGTTGCACTATTGTTTCAAGTTGGTGGTATACATTGAAAACCATCTGTCAAAATACCACGACTGGCTGATGATATAACAAAAAACGGACTGAATTAATACTTGTCGTAAAAAAAATAATTGACAATTAAATTCAATTAGGAAGCAGGTATCAGCTTACGGTTATTACAATAAGTATGATAGATAAGTTATAATATTACAAATATTAAAAATAAAAAAAATACAACTTTTATTTTAGTCCAACTCATTCAAACCGTAGCAAATATTTGATAAGTTATAAGCCACTCTATCGACTTACTGATATTACGAGTTTGACACAAAAAGTGCGATTTTCATTGAGTTTCAGTACAACAAAGTCGATTTCTACAACATGGCAATTTCTACTGAATTGATAGCAAATTGGAACTTTTCATTACTGATCAGCTAAACATTAAATGAAAAGACAATAAGTTGATTGAAGGCATTCAAACTGTGTCTGTATCTGTATATATATGATATGTCTGGCCCAAGATAGCCAGGTAAGTGGAAGACGGTACCAAAACAAAAAGAAAATATAAATATAATATATTATATATTATTATGTTAGATAATAATACATACTTATACTAAACTAAAATGTATTTAGATATTAGATTAAGTTAGAACAGTGATAATCATATTGTTATGTTATTTTAATTGTTTAATAATGTCCATGTCCATAGTGCTTGATGGGTACTGCGTGGACGGTGGGTCCAATCTTCTTGACGTTGGCGTTGAAGCCATGGACATCATCAGCGGTATAGTCCACGACGCGAACTGAACCGTCGGGCTCCACCAAAGAGTACTGACCTGCAAAACAAACAATCAATAATTCACGTATTATTAATTACTATACTCTACAATGATATTTGTAAGATAGGCAACATTTTGGCAGCGAATTTAATGAAAACTCTTAAAAATTAAATTCACGTATGAGATTTTGTAATATATAAACAACTTTTTGTTTAACCATGTTCGATCCGTAGTCATATTATTAGGTCCATACTCTGGGTCCAAAAACCTCTTGGGTAATAAATACTTAACATACAATGTAACTAAAAATAATTACAAGATAAAAAGAACTTTTTATATACAACGTTTTTAAATTTTCTGTTGAACCATATAAACTTGACTTGACTAGCTTAAACGATCAAAACAAATTGTACTTGACATGTCATATTGATTTCACTAGTAACGCACGTATAATATATTAATAATTTAGTTGCTAGGACCCCAGACCCCTAGCAACCAATAATGGTGTCAAAATAACTTTTCATACAAAACAGAATTAACTGAAAATGAATTCAATTCTACTTAAAGATGGCTAAAAGTATTAAAAGAATGTAGTGGCATCGTGTTATGATATATTCTAAAAGTTTAAAATGTCTAGCTAGTCGGGAAGTTAGTTAAAAATCGATTGCAAGATTTGTAACGGACAAATAAGAATACGAGCTAAGGAAAACGTTGTAAAATAATACATGCAACCCTGAACCCATGGATATAGTCAAAAGAAACAAATATATATCTATGGCACAACCGTAAACCTTTCCAAACCAACCCGCCTCGCACCACATTCGGTCTTGATCGACCGTATTACAAGGCCTTACGTTTGCATGTGAATCATTAGCAGTTTTTTTCGCATGAGAACGTCTTAGGACTAGATACACAAGATGGCGGTCACTACGCATTCTCAAGTGTGCTTTGAATGATTTAATTTGCAGAGACTTTTTAATAAACGTGCCAATGTCCTTTTACAAATGCAACCATATTTCTCTACCGACTGCACAAACCTTAAAGTAAGAAATATAGTCCAAACATGGCCCCCACATCATGAAGCGGGCCCCAAAACCTTTTGCTAAGATTAAGGGCAGTGTAATGTTTTACAGTAGCGTTCTCCAAATGGTATTCCAGTGAAATCCCAGCATTCCGTATAGAATAAAGGGTATTCCGTGTATTTTTAGCGATTATTGGAATTTTTAAATAAATTCACTTGAATTGTCGGCTCTCGGCCTCATATTATGAAGCACTGATCGCGACCCCCTTTTGTGATAACATGCGATCCTTCGCCATATTGGATAAATAGTCATTTTTTAGTCAGGAAACATACTATAAATAAATATAAAATAAAATTGTACACACTAGACTTTTTAACTATTAGAGCAAATTTGTGGTGTGTGTTAACCTCACTCAACTGGTCCCCAGTCAAGAGCCCTGTCAGCTTTGTGGGGGCCACCAGTCCAAATCATCCGAACGGACTGAAAGTGATATAGTTATGACCATGGCCCCCACAAAGGAGGGGCTGACAGGGCTCTAGCCTGGGGGTCTGGGCTCAGGAAGGGCCCGGCGTGGTGAGTCGACCAGATAAGTGATATAAATACACATCATAAATTCTCTCTAATAGTAAAAAAGTCGCCTGCGGGACTATTTTCCTTCACTAATGTTATCATTTAAAATGATGTATTTGTACGATACAATTTTTATTTGTGTATCGATACTCGACAACTCCATAATTCAAATGAATATATTAAAATATTAAAAAAAAACACAAAAAATATACACATTAATTATACCGCGTACACCATTTGGAAAACGCTACTGTGGAGAGTTACGCTGCCTTTATACTTAGCGATAGGTAAAGGGACCCGCCAAAGATCCTAGCCTGGTGGCCCGCTTCAGGATGTGGGTGCCATGGTTATGACATCCGGGGGGAATCGAGTCGCTTAGTTAACTTTCCGACTAGCTAGACATTTGAAACTTTTCGAATAATATATCAGAATACGATGCCAATGCATTTTATTAATACTTTTAGCCATCTTTAAGTAGAATTGAATTCATTTTCAGTTAATTCTGTTTTGTATGAAAAGTTATTTCGACACCATTATTGATTGCTAGGGGAGGGGTCTGGGGTCTTAGCAACTAAATTATTAATATATACGTGCGTTACTATGGAAATCAATATGACATGTCAAGTACAAAATTTTTTGATCGTTTAAGCTAGTCAAGTCAAGTTTATATGGTTCAACAGAATTTAAAAACGTTGTATATAAAAAGTTCTTTTTATCTTGTAATTATTTCTATATAAGGATTGAAAGAATCAAAGACAACCAATCCTAGTAAAAACTTGACTTAAATTTTTCGTAAGGGATAATTGTTCTATTACCTTTGACTACGTCTCCATCTCTGACCTCATGCTGCGACTTAATGTCACCTGTGTGAAGATCTTCTACTCCATAGTTGTAGGCGTATTGGGGATAAGTCTGAAAATATATAGATAAAGATTTAATACGTGTTCATTATAACACATTAATCCCGGAGAGACTGGTGGTTTTGGGTGGCCTCCAGGGTAGCGAGGCAGAGAAAGAGCTGACTAGGGGCACCATTCATTCTGCCCTGAGAGAAGCGGAAGATCGAGAAGGATGGAAAGTCTTGATCGCCCAAAGGATGGCAAAATTAAAAAGTGGTCACGATCCTCAGGCATGAGTGTACGACCAAGAAGAGAGAGAATATTAATTTACTCTCATCACTATTGTAAAAACTATTTTTAAAAAATACAATTAAGATAGTTGTATGTTTAGTTTGTTTATTATTTTTATCAATTATTGTAAAACAGTTTTTCTTCTTAGCTCAACATCAGAGTCCTAAAAATATATAACATGTTATTGTCTTATAAGGGTTTCGCAAAATTCTTGCTTTCATAGCTTATCATAATCTAACGATGTCAAGATAATATATTGTATAATATTCTTATCTTTTTTACAATGTACATTATAATCGATTAGAGCCAGACCATTTAATCCACTCCATACCAGGCACATTAAGGGGACGCTCTACAGAATTGCCCTTGAGAATTGAAAATATGGTTTTTTTACATGTGGTCCGGAATTGTTGCTCTACTGGTAATATTCAAAGGTCGCCGACAATGCTTTGGTCTAAAGTAAATAATGATCTCTCATAACATAACACTGTCAACGTGAATAAAATATGGGGTGACCAAAAAATGATATCTTCTAATATACGTAAATGTTACTAAATTCAATTTGTTAATCATCTGTTTGGTGGTAAATATTGTAACCAATATGATGGATAGCCACGATATAAACTTAATAATATATTAATAACGTTTTAACCAGAAATTGTCCGAGAGCTAAACATACGAAGGATGTTGAAATACATATCTACCTACATTTTTATTTCATGTGCTATCCCATGCTATCCAAAAAACATTATTATTGAATAGTATTTATTTTGAATGTGTAAGACCTATTACATAATTATTAAACAAATAGGTACATATTGTTTAATTCTAATGCA
This sequence comes from Rhyacophila brunnea, assembly GCF_057557595.1. NCBI lineage: Eukaryota > Metazoa > Arthropoda > Insecta > Trichoptera > Rhyacophilidae > Rhyacophila > Rhyacophila brunnea. Next base: position 5,567,520 of record NW_028232904.1, on the reverse strand, counting down.
TATTTAAAAAAAAGTGTAATATAGTGATGTCTGTTTATTATAAAAAGAAAGTGACTTTTTATTAAAAGAAATGAAAATATAATTAATTATATTTTCATTTCTTTTAAAATGGAATTCTACCATTTACTTGGTTACTACTGCTAACTCAATTAATGACTTTTTATTACTTACCCGATTAGTTTAATTAATTTAGTCTGACACTTTTACAAACAAGTAACGCAATTTTACTTTTATAAAAATAGGTAGGTACAATAATTATTGTTGGTAAGTAAAGCCACTGCAAGAAATAATTTATATAAAAAATTATTATTAACGTAGAGACACCCACACATTTTTTTATTCAAAGCTAGCGTCGCTGAGAAGATAGCAAAGTTACCGACCCTGTCGAAGACTAATTACTTATTTTTATGATGTGTTTTTAATTGTGTGCAATTTGGCGGAAAAATATAATATATAGATACAGTTGCTTACCATTCGGGTATCCAATGAGATGGGTTTTGTTTAATCTTTTGCAGACATCCTACAGTTTTATTTTTTATCTTGCCCATCTCACGTAAGGATATCTGATATTATAAAAGTTACATAGTACAACAGTGTTTAAATCTAATATGTAATTGTACAGGTTTAATTAAAAACTATAACAAAATTAACATTTTAATGATTTACAGATTTTCCTATGCTATATCAACTTAATATCAATTTTAATGAGACAAGATACATATTACGAAATATCCAAAATACACATCATCAGATAATATGTGAAATATTTTGATAAGCAAAAAAATAAGAACAATAATCAGCCAGTCTTTTCATAATTATTTTAGATAAATGTTGTATGCCGTTTGACGCTTGGAATTATGTAATTATTCCATCTGTTCAGTAAGCTATTTTTAACTTTAAATTTGTAACTTTTTAAAACGTAAAATTAGATTGATATTATTTTGACAGCCCTGTATTCGTTCGGCTGGCTTCAGGTTACGTCGCATACATGTTATGTTTCAAGGGAATAATAATAATAATATTCATTCGCCCGAGAATTGTAATTAATAATTATTGCGTTTCTTAAAATAAATCCCCGATGGTTAGAGGTTTTTGAGGTTAGACTGAATTAAAATGACGTCCTTTCAACTCTGAGATCATTCTCTGAATGAACTATGAATGACCTTGTTCCTGTTCATCGGGCTCTTAAGGTGACGTGAGGCAACTGTGGTTTTTTTACGCTTGGAAATCTCTTCCAAGACTGGGGTCACCACGCATTTAAGTGTGCTTAGAATGAGTTAACTTTGTTTTTAGTCTAAGAGTACTCATCGGAGAAAGGATCCCGAAAGAAGAGGCAAAACATAACTTGAATAACACCTTTATCATTCTGTAACATTTCAAGACACTCCCAGAAGATTTGGTTAGCCTGTCACATTCCATAGATTTTTTGAAAAGATCTTTTGTTTGTAAGTAGCCAACACATTCAGTCACCTTTGGTACTGTTCAACAGTTTGAATCGTATAAAGGAAATTACTGAATGAGTGTCTTATAGAATTTAAGTTCTTAATTTTTTTTCGTGATGGTAGACGAAATTTTAACTATTTATGGCAAATCCATTATTAATGTTACAATATTACTCACGTGATGATAATCTCCGGCGTACACTCCTCCATGTTTTCCATGTCCATATGTCCCATGTCCGTATCCATATAATCCATTTCCAGAATATCCCAATCCTCCATATCCTACTGAATTATGAGCCAATCCGTGGTTCAATCCATGCCCTAGTGTATTATGAGTCAGCCCATGGTTCAAACTATATCCCAACGTATTATGTCCCAGTCCGTGGTTCACGCTATATCCTAGCGTATTATGTCCCAAACCATGTCCCAGAGCACTATAGCCAAGACTGCCATAGCCTGAACCAATCCCATTATAACCTAATCCAGAATAAAGAGCTTTATGGCCTAAGCTACCGTAGCCTAAGTATCCTGAGTCAGCGTGGCCAAGTGCGTTGTAGCCTAAGCCACTGTATCCTAAGTCATCGTAACCTAAGCCGCTGTAGCCTAAGCTTCCGTAGCCTAGGCCTCCGTAGTTTAAGGCGCCGTAGCCCAAAGCGTTGTGGCCATGTGGCAATACGTGGTGACCAACGTCGTGGACTATATTACTATGTGAGACCGCTGCGTGACCGTGGCATACTGCTAATAATGCTGACAGGCATAATGATAACTGAAAATTAAAAAAAAATGATATAAATAAAAATATAGTCGACATGTACTGAAACCAAATAACGGTAGGTATAATGCAAATGCCTAAGAAAATACTGCGTTAATTATGAGCCATGTTTTATTTTAACTATTTTCAGGGTTAGTCAACCTGGCCCCAAGCGTCCACTAGTGGGCGGTAGCTTTCATGGTCGGCGGTAGGGGTTTTAAAAACATTTTCAGTTTCATAAATGAGACCAATCTGTGTCAACAGTTAAAATCAGGCTTTAGTGCTGTTAATCATGTATGACCAAAGCAAGAAACCGCTTGAATATTTCCGAAAGAGGAGACCTTCGTTTGTTCTTCCCAAAAATTGAGCCAGATATTTATTCAGTATTTAGTTTCACAGCATCAGCCTCAGGGATCTCATTTATAATTTAATTTATTAAATATAATTTCATGCTTATATGTATGCAAAGTATTAATAAATAATTACAAGATAAAAAGAACTTTTTATATACAACGTTTTTAAATTTTCTGTTGAATCATATAAACTTGACTTGACTAGCTTAAACGAACAAAGTTTGTACTTGATAAAAATAATAATGAAATGTCATATTGATTTCCATAGGAACGCACGTATATATTAATAATTTAGTTTCTAGGACCCCAGACCCCTAGCAACCAATAATGGTGTCGGAATAACTTTTCATACAAAACAGAATTAATTGAAAATGAATTCAATTATAACTAAAGATAGCTAAAAGTATTTAAAAATGCATTGGCATCGTGTTCTGATATATTATAAAAGTTTAAAATGTCTAGCTAGTCGGGAAGTTAGTTAAAAATCGATTGCAAGATTTGTACCGGACAAATAAGAATACGAGCTAAGAAAAACGTTGTAAAATATAGATTTAACTAGTTAGTTGTTTTATAAATATTTTCTCTGCCAAACTTATCGAAAGTCTGACACATAAAGTATTTGGTACTTAATTATTATTATATGTTTTAATTTGCTGTAACTCTGCTTTATAAATTTTATAAAGTATAGTTACTTCATCATTACTGTGGAACCGACGGGCGGTTCGAAAATTTTACTACTAACAGAGATACAAAAGTGGGCGGTAGGTATAAAAAGGTTGACTACATCTGATTTAGACAAATAATCACAATCCTTGTTTTCAAGGCGTGGTTATATATTTAAAATAAATTTTAATAAATAGTCGTAGTTTTAAAAACTAAATAGCGACTATAAAAGATTATGAAATTTAACTAATATCCCAAACAGTTCAAATTTAACCTGCTTTAGAACATGCCATAACAATATAAAATTGTCATGTCATTTTTGTTTACAATTTAAATGTTCATTATGACATAATCTAAACAAACATTATATTTATTTATATATCACAATTCATATGTACGTGGTGTGACCACTTGTATTATTATGGTGCAAATATATATTATTTTAAGAGCCTACCTTCAACAGTGCCATCATTAATCACTTCCTTGTCCAACTGTATGCAATTGAAGAGATCCTCGGACACTAATCAACGCTACCAAACTGATGATAATATGGCGTATCAGGCTGTTTATATAGTGATTAGATGTAAATGCCGTTTTCCGGCCTTTCATAATTTTCGCAATCACCTATTCCGGTTCATTTGTGAATCCGTTTCGCATATTTTAAGCGTGTAATATTATTTATATTGTTTACAATTAGACGCAGAAAGGATGAACACGCACTTTGGCCGTGGATTTTTAGTTGTTGGTAAAACAAAAAACACTATTCAACAAAACATAATTTGGAAAATACTAGAACACACTGAGAAAATATATTATAACCAATAGAAAAAATCTTTTTGAAAAAAGTAGGACCCACGCAGGAATCGAACCTGCATCTCTCGGATATCGGGCCCATGTACATATACCACTATGCTAAAGGCGTCATACTTAAATGTGACAATTTTTAACTAATGGCTTTTAGTAATCTCTGAAGCGCTTTCCAAATTGAGCTACTATTGGCAATCGGCTGTTGTATTTTGCACTATGCAATAGTAGCTCAATTTGGAATGCGCTTCACAGAGTATTAAAAGCTATTAATTAAAATTTGTCGCAATTAAGTATGATGTATTTAGGATAGTGGTCGATGTCCATGGGCGCGATACCCGAGAGATTCAGGTTCGATTCGGGGTGTTTCACTTTTTTCAAAAAGATTTTTTCTATTTGTTGTAATATATTTTCTCAGAAGTGTTTTCAAAATTATGTATGTTCAATAATTAGAATGTTACATTCTTAAATCTTGTGAATTATTCGTTGAATAAAAAAAGTAGGTAGTTAATTAAAAAACCTAGGTACATAGTTTATCACACATAATAATACAATTGGCAACATTTTAGTCTTCCGAGGGCAGACAGACGCATATGTTTTTCATAATATAAAGTGGCGCATGGAGATAACCAAGTTGCCGCTCAGACCATTGGACTTCTCAGTTCTTAACCAGTCGCGGTGGTTTTGCCTCCAAGCTCTGTCAGCTTGGCCTAATAGAATCTCCGACTTGCTTTTGTGGTGAATTGCAGGATGCACACCACATTCTCTGGAAATGTCCTAAAATATGTACGGAAAGGGAAGAGCTGCTCAAGTCGGTTCAACCATATGTTGAGCCTATCGTACTGTCCAACTTGATGATCTATTAGAATGTTCTGCAGTTTTGTATTAGCTTTTGTTACTTACTACAATTTTTAATATTGCCTCTACGTGCTCATCTCTCCCATGGGTACTCTTAACTTAAAGTCATGTAAATTCAGTCAAAACACATTTGAGTGCAAGACTTGGGTAATTGCTCCTGTGACATTCCCAGTCATAAAAAATATGCTTCACATCCAAACGTAGGGTTCCGTGATACGCCCGATTAAGACCGACTGTGGTACGGTCGGGTATGGTTCGGTGGGGCCATTAACTTCAGTAAGACGTACCTAGTGAAAATATCAATGTATCTCTCTGCTAGAATCCTATCCAGTAACTAAGAAGCTGACAGGGATGATATATACTATTACATATTAATTAATAAACTACATTATATATTAATAATTATTATTATTCGTAATTATTATGTTGGCCCCCGTAGTCAGTCCGTAAGGCACTGGCCTTTCATCTGGGTCCCCAGAGTTTGATTATCGGCGAGTTCACAATATGTATGTGATTTTCTCAAAGCCTGGGTGTTTGTGAGTATTTCTCTTATATTACTAAAAATAATACACTTTTGTCATTGAGCCGCATGACTTGTGTAGTGATACCTCGTTTACACGTGCATGGATTTATTACGACATTAATAAGAAAATGCACGTGTAAACACGTATTATCGTGCAAGTTGCAAGATTGCATGCATGATTTAAAAAAAGTTCGGAAGCTTCCGAATTTGCAAGCAATAATTGATACTTGCATGGTGAGTGCGCATGTGTAGTAAAACGATAATGGCGAACCTACCGGAAGAAATACGAACTACACCGCACAGAATATTTTGACGTTTACCGATTATCTACGAACTTGTCTGAATCTGTCAAATAGCACTATACGATGACAACATCGCGTTTCGCTTACGCTTGAAGAATGAGATTGGATAGACAGTCAGCACTTTTACGTGTAAACAGTTATTACCGCGATAGTTTAAAATACACACTGTGTGAAAGTAAATCCATGAACATGTAGAGCAGGCCTTGGGAAAATGGAAATTGACATTTCCACTCCTACGCATATGGGCTTCCACAGAGATGAAATTATATTAACTGAGTTTTAAAGATAAATTGTTAACGTTTCACCTATCCCATTGGCTCCGTTCAACGGTGAAGCTGAGATGTAAAAGTAACGCCGTCATTACTATAGAAATAGTGAGCTTGTGAAAACTGGTGTTTTAATTTTTGTATTTTACGGAGATAAAACATAACATCGCAAGTTATTGCAATCCAACTAATTATACGTACCTAAAGTCACCAAAAATAACAAAAAGAACAGAACGCTCCAACCACAGACATCGTTTCGAAAATCAAATAGCCTATCAGAATGAGCCCCGAAACCGGGTATGCTAAATTTCTTAGTCAAAAAAAAATACCAACATTATAACAAACAACCAAGTCAACAAAGACAAGAATACATAGTAACCAACCCACCCCTCCCACGAAGATCTCATACATGAACATATTATAACAAGAAACAAAAACCGTCTTCCAATACGGCTGGTCACCGAGGAAGATCACGACCATAACCCTCCAAAGGAAAATACAACCACACAATACAACAAACCTTGTATCTATCCCAGAGTCCAGTGGGGTTTCTTTCTTTGGAGGAGGCCTTCACCCGAAGAGGGGTTCTTACAAACCAAACAAACAAATAAACCAAAATATTATTTAAGCTACAAATACAAAAATATATACTATATAAACGTTACACAGCACTGTTTAATATATAAACATTATTTATCAGTATTATATACAAAATAAAAATCTTAATATATATATATCGTCGCTTAACGGCCCACATGCTCGTCGTAGGTCAAAATTGAGTTTTTATTGTATTTTCAAACCATGATCCTGGACACTCCTTAAACGTTGTAGATAATCTATTTATATAATTTTGAAGCCTTATTATCCTTTATATTTATTTTAAGCATTTGATGACTGCATAAAGTATTTTTGTTACATAAAATAATATTCCTTTAAACCTCTCGCTCTAATGTTTTTGAATATAGTCATATTTTGGTACATGAATGTGCAGTGGTGTTAAAATTTTTTACATTTATTAATTTTTAATCGCATTTATAAAACCATTAATGTAATTTATGACGAGATAGTTTTAGTAAAATATTTACGATAAAAAATTATATTGATAATCTCTGTGATCCCAAATTTGACAAGAATTAGGCATTTTATTATTCAAAAAATCGGCAAGATTAACACATTTGAAGATAATTATAAATATACTTATTATAAGCTATGTCTTTGACCATTCAAGTGTGATAAACATCTTATGAATAATGATTGCTTTATAATAATTATTGACCTAAGAATGAGGTAGTGTTTTTTTGAAATACGCCATTTCTTTTGTCATTACCCAGTGGTTAAGCTACAACATACGGCCATAAATTGACAAACTATAATTGAAGTGGGGAGTAAAATGATATTGACGCGCATGTTTGAACATGCACCGTTTAAAAAAAAATAAACAAAAATTCGGTTAGGCATAGAAGATAGACCTCCGATAGAAAAATAATTAACAAATGGTTGTCTCATACTTTTGTGTAGTCACCCGAGTGACCATTTTTTTCAAACAAATTGTTTTATTTGAAAACAGCATGCTGGAAAATCACTCAACTATAATACTTTATGTCTACGAAACATATCTACATGCCCATTGCGGGACTGTAGAGTATACGCTGCATAATTTTGTAATCCGGCTCTATGATGAAAATTATGTAATATTATATTAAAAATATATTTTTTTACATATTATATAATCCACGTATTTATTTATTACTACATAATATTATATTAATACACGTGAATATCATTTGATCTAATTTTATGCGTAAGTAATCAGACAAAGAGGCGTATCAGTGTAGTAAAAAGTGCAAAGTTATAAAACGTAGATTAGCTTCTTTTATTATTTAACTGTTATATTTCCCTACAAGTTTTCTTCGAGAGAATAGATTCAGAATATTTGTTCGTTTCTTCGCTGCAATTGTTTGTAATTCCGGCTTGTAAATTACTTTATTGTTATAATACATACCCGTTTTTTGGGAATTACTCCTTACTTAACTCTTTTTTATTTATTACTATTTCCTAATTTGTCCCATGTGTGTTTTTCTCTATGAATAGATTAGGTGGCGCCTGGCATATCTCAATAATAAGAGATGCGTTGCACGGAATGTTCCAGAATTCAACGTGTAGACAACTGGTTCTCACGCCCTAACCTTTAATTTATCTGTTGGTCTCATTTGATCTGTTTTACTTCTCCGACTGAACGGTCGTTTGTTAGCGAATTGGTGCAGTAATACACACTCGCATGGGTAAGCCGAGTAACATTTTATCTAATATTTTTTATTCCCACTGCACCGTCGTTACACTATGCTCTTCTTCTTATTGTGCCATCCCCTAGCGGAAGTCGGCCACCATCAAGGCAATCTTATATTTGTCGTCTATTACCCGGAATAGTTCAGTGGAGCTGTACTCGTACCAATCACGGAGGTTCTTAAGCCACAGAATCGGCGCCGTCCTCTGCTACGCTTAACATTGATCTTTCCTTGAATGACAAGTTGGGGAATGCTGTACTTTTGTCCTCTCATAATGTGGCCGAGGTACTGTAGTTTCCTGGTTTTGATACTACGTAGAACTTCTCGGTCCTTCCCCATTCGATTGAGAACTTCAACATTTGTCACCCGGTCAGTCCAAGAAACTCTACAGGCGCTATCTATCTATATATATATTATAATATCGTCTTAGCAACATATTTAAATTGAAAAAAAATACCAATTAAAACAATTTTTGTATAATGTGTTAATTAAATTTTAACCTTGAAAAGTGACAGTTTCCTAACACATATTTATTTCAATGTGTTAAATTACTATTTTTTTCCGGCGTTAATTATGAAATGAAAATTTAGTTTGAAAGATTCATCAACATATTATATGTGTATTATATGGATAATGATATTATCCACGCATGCGTAAACACTGTATTAACATGCGTGGAAATTACGCAATTCAAATATACTGGAGTGCTATTTTATACCCACGATGGCCGCGCGGCTTAAGCATCGGCCTACAGCGTCGTGGGTCCCAGGTTTAAATCCTGGGTCTGGCAAGTACACATATTGTTTTTCAATTTGTGTATGAGCCAGAGTATGAACCTAATAGGTTGAGCAAGTGGCTGACATCCATTTCTCGTAAAAATAAAATCTGTTAATAGAAACCTCCACTCTGTTGAGGCCCATATGATCTTTATTGATTAGGATCGGACATGGTAAAAAAAATAAAAAAATACAGAGAATTTTCGATGGAAAAAATTCTTCTATGGAATACATATAAGGGTTTTCTTAACCCCTAGCAAACTAATGTTATTATAAGTCTGAAACTGCAATCTTACTGTAATGATTATGTTTGTGTTCATTATTTTTTTTACTAAGTATTTTAATGAAACGATGGACTGATGTATTATCAAATAATTGCAAGATAAAAATAACTTTTTATATACAACGTTTTTATATTTTCTGTTGAATTATTATGCTCAATATACTCAAACTTGTACTTGATATGAAGTAGATAAAAAAACAAACAAATATAGAATACTGAAAATGCCATTTTGACATTTCATTTTGATTTCCATAGTAACGCACGTATATATTCATAATTTAGTTGCTAGGACCACATTCTTAGCAACCAATAATAGTCTTTTACTTTTTACGGATTTTTCTGAAATAACTTTCCATACAAAATAGAATTAACTGAAAATGAATTCAATTCTGCTTAAAGATGGCTAAAAGTATTAAAAGAATGCGTTGGCATCGTGTTCTGATATATTCTAAAAGTTTCAAATGTCTAGCTAGTAGGGAAGTTAGTTACAAATTGATTGCAAGATTTGTACTGGAACAACCACCGGACAAACAAGAATACGAGCTAAGAAAAACGTGGTAAAAATACGTGGTTACTTGAATTCGCTATTAATAACTATCTTTATCATACCTACAAGTTAAGTTCAACCATCATTATTTATAATATATATTGAATCTACTTATCTACTGTATAATATTCGTACATAAGAGTAAGACTCAGTGTACGTCCTGAGTGGCAGCGTTTGGCGCAGCGTTGAGCGTGTTGCGCAACTCAAACGTATAACTGTGTGTGAAAATGTTCGTAGACAATGTCTTTTTTGGTTATATATTTATACGGTTATACGTTTGAGTTGCGCAAAACGCTCAACGCTGCGCCGAACGCTGGCACTGAGGCCTCACACTCAGTGGCGAAGGGTGGAGGTGGGCTGTTAAGATCCGACATAAATAGTGCACACTAAACTTTGTCAGTTATACTTATTTGTTTTCATTGAACTAAGAATAGAATTTACAGATGGTGCTGGTTAGTTTTGAAAATTCAATTAAACGTTACCTAAACCAAACCATAGTAGTTTAGGTATGCTATAGGCAATCCGATAAACAGTTTTTCATTCATACATATTTGATGTCATATTACAGATGGTGTTGGTTAGTTTTTTTAATCGATAAAACTATTATTCTGTCTTTGAAATGTCTTAAACAATGTAAGGTTTAATGGCAATATTTCAGATATTTTATAGATAAACGAATATTTTTTTACTATTATCTACTATGGTTTGGATATGGCAGGTTTTGATTGATTTTTTTTAAAACTTACAAACATTATCTACACATTGTAGTCTTCGAGCAATGAAAAAAAATACGCTTGATTGATAAAGTTTAGTATGCACTATTTATGTCGGGTCTTCAGCCTGCCTCCAAACTGTGCCATTACCACAAAGGGGGGCTGACAGGGCTCTGGTCTGGGGTCCGAGATCTGAAGGGTCCGGCGTGGTGAGTTGTCCTTATAAGTGAGATAAACATCTCACAAATTATCTCTAATGATAAAAAAGTCGTTGTATGATGCAATTTTACAACGTTTTTATTAACTCGTATTCTTGTTTGTTTATCCAGTACAAATCTTGGAATCGATTTTTAACTAACTTCCCGTCTAGCTAGACATTTGAAACTTTTAGAATAACAGAACACGATGCCAATGCATTCTTTTAATACCTTTAAGCATAATTGAATTCATTTTCAGTTAATTCTATTTTCTATGGAAAGTTTTTTTCAGAAAAATCCGTAAAAAGTAAAAGACAATTATTGGTTCCTAAGGGGGTGGTCCTAGCAACTAAATTATTAATATATACGTGCGTTACTATGGAAATTAAAATGAAAAGTCAAAGAGACATTTCAGTATTCTATATTTGTTTGTTTTTTATTTACTTCATATCAAATACAAGTTTGAGCATATTGAGCATAATAATTCTACAGAAAATTTAAAAACGTTGTATATAGAAAGTTCATTTATGTTGTAATTATTTAATTATTGTGTGTCGATATTCGTCAACTCCATATTTCAAGTGGATTGATTCAAAAATAATATTATCTTAAATTCTAATTGTTTAATTTGTAATTTTCTAAATGTCATGTTGTGAACGTCTTGAATTAATAATTTGTTATGTGTTTAATGTGTTTTTTTAAATAAATAAATAAGTACCTACTTACAACTATTTTTCATTTCTTAACAAAACTTCAAAATTTAATCAAAAATCAATTAATTTATTAAATTTCTACTAAGAATACATAATTTGTTATAATAGGTATATAAAAACACTCCGCAGTCATGTCGTAATAAATAATAATGTACAGTTATAAAATTCATTGGGGCGTTGGTATATTCGTTTAGTAGTGGCCGTAGCTGGCGTTAGGAACTTCATGGACTGTTGGTCCGATCTTCTTGACGACGGCGTTGAAGCCATGGACATCGTCAGCGGTGTAGTCAACGACGCGGATGCTGCCGTCCGGTTCCACCAAGGAGTATTGTCCTGAAACAAGAAACAGAGTGTGAGAGATAATAATTCAAACCTTCATCATTGCTGCAGGCTTCCATATCAGGTGTAATTAACGGTGTATATAACTGAGTTGATTCGATTTGACATATTTTTGTGCGCATGTGCGAATCCAAAACAATTGACAATCATTGTTCAAAAACCATGTTATTTATGGATTACTATCACCTACATAATATTATTGCCAATAAACATTTGTATAATATTATGGTATCTGTATGATTGATTCTGTATTCTGGCCAAGTAGGGCTAAATATCAGTGGCGAAGGGTGGAGGTAGGCTGTTGATCTTCCATAAATAGTGCACCTTAAACTTTGTTAGTCATACGTATTTGTTTTTATTGAACTAAGACTACAATAATTTACAGATAGTGCTGGTAAGTTTTCAAAAATCAATTAATTAAGCCCTGCCTAAACCAAAGCATAATAGTTTTGGTATACTTTGGGCGATACAACCAAATTGTGCAAACTTTTTCATTCATAGTTATTTGTTTTTCTTGAATTAAGAATACATATTATTTCGCATGTTGATGGTTTTTTTTAAATTCATTAACGCATTCGCTGCTGAATAGATAATGAGATTTTATTTGCCCCCTTTAAAATGCACGTTAATTACATCGATCGGCCGCCTGGTCATTACGCGCCGTGTGCATCTTCCGCGTCCAAAGTATTAAGCCTGCCTAAACCAAACTTTAATAGATAAATATTATTCTATCTATAAAATGTTCAAATTTATGTATAATTTAATTGCATAATTTTAGATAATTTATAGATAGACGAGTGTTATTTGACTATTATCTATCCACTTATGGCATAGTTTTCACATGGTTTAATTGAATTTAAAAAATTAACCAACGCCATCTGTAAATTGTATATTTCAATGAAAACAAATAATATGTATGACTGACAAAGTTTCGTGTGCACTATTTATGGCGGATCTTAACAGCCTACTTCCACCCTTCGCCACTGCTAAATATACATACTATATGTTATTGAATGAATAGAGCATGGAAAATATAATAAAAAAAATCCAGCAGAGAATCATTTGCTTCCACGACAAATTCGGCAAAAGTGAGAACTTAATTTAATAAAAATGTAATATTATTGAAGCCAATTGCAGCACAATATACAAATACTAAATACCATTATTGAGGAAAACTAGTGTTGCATTTTATTTCAGTTGTTATTTTTGCATTTTGAACATGCAACTACTGTTAAACCGTAACTATATGTAATAGTTTTAAGGCATTCATAAAAGAAACAATTAGATTCAAAATATAGGACAAATTGAGTCTTTAGGGCCCTCAATACATATTAGTCCTGGGCTTTCAAAAGTAACTCCAGCACTGTGACAAGGACTTCGAAGTATCCAGTACCAATACAATAATATTTCTAACCGTCTTGCTCTGCGTTGTTTTAAAAATGCACGATTTAATGATCATTAAATACATCTCCAAAAACTTGTTCGTATGCAGTTCGCGTATCACACTTCACTGTATCAGATACATGGCCGTATATTAAACCGTATATTAGACCGTTCAACCTCTTTGGGTCGTATAGTACTGGCGTAAAATTCATGTCTAAATAAAACACGGTTCTTGTCGGTTTACAGGAAGCCAGCAACAAACAAGTTTTGAAAATAGCCGATATATTGCATTATTTGTTAAGTTAGGTTATGTTTTCATTCTTGAATTCATGTATTTTGCCAAAATCAGCTATGAAAATTGAATTAATGTTCATATTGAAACTAATAAAATTTGAGACCGTATAGTATACAGTCATCTCTTTCCGATAATAAAGCTCACGGCGAACTGTGCTACAGTGAATTAATATTTTACCTACAATTTACATGTAACCCATTACATAATATCGCTTGTAGACCAAAGAATCTGTTGGTTTTGGTTCAATGACATTATTAATGGACAACGCACTCAATAGAGTAGCTAGCAAGTAAATTCGCGCATAGCTACTAGGTAGGTCACGCAATTTCCATTACGCGATATCACGCATCGGGAATTTATAGCAATATTACCTTTATTGTAATGTCGTTAGAACAGTGTTTCTAGTGCCAATGTTCATTTGAGCGAAACCGTTCGAACCGAATCATTCGGCGGACCCGACAAAAAGCATCAGGAATTTATAGCAATATCACCTTTATTGTAATGGCGTTAGAAAAAATTATGCCATTCGGCAGACCCGACAAAAAAGTGAGTGTCATTTTTTATTCTAGATGCTTCGTCCATATTAATGTCATTGTTTTGGTTAGACTTTATGAACAGTATTATAAGAGAAGCATTAGCGCGCTGGAGCGACCAAGTTATGGAGCTTATTGAGAGAAGCTCTTACTCTGTGGAGAGAATCTTAGTCGATCAAAAGATAGCTACTACATTTCAAAATGGCTACAATATATAAAATTACCTTTAACGACATCTCCGTCTCTGACTTCTTCTTGTGCCTTGATGTCTCCGGTATGATGATCAGTTACTCCATAGTTGAAAGCATATTTAGGGTAATCCTACAATAGAAAATTACATTTTAGGTTAAAACGTGTGCACGTATTACGTACCTACATAATAACATAATAGCGCCTGTACACATGCATGGAATTACTGTCGGCAATTGTACTTATTTTAAAATGTCATGACAATAACTGTTTACACGTAAAGTGCTTTCTGTCTCTCCAATCTCATTCTTCAAGAGTAAGCGAGACGTGAGGTTGTCATGTTATACTACTATTGCGTCAATTACATTGGCTACTTTACGAGCTGTTTGTTGGCGAATTTAATAGCGGCCGATTCAGCTACTGCGATTGTGATGATGACACACAAAACTTTCCATTCGCTGAGAAGCCACAAGCCAGCGACTATTTTGACAGAACGTAGTTCGTTTTTTTACCGGGAGGTTGCTTTGACGCCCACGGTGGCCGCGCGGCATAAGCGTTGGACTATCATGCCGTGGGTCCCAGGTTCGAATCCTGGGTCTGTCAAGTACACATATTGTTTTTCAATATGTGTGTGGGTCAGGGTATGGACCTAATAGTTTGAGCAAGTGGCTGACATCTATTTCTCGTAAAAACAAAATCTGTTAATACAAACCTCTACTCTGTGGAGGCCCATATGATCCTATTAGGATCGGACATGGTCGAAGAAAGGTTGCTACTGCGCTCTACTGTGCAGATGCAGTAGGCCCACACGCCGGCGTGTAGCGTGTATAGTTGACCGGCTTTCAACTTTTCTCGGTAGATTGTTTACAATCTGCTTGTTAGCTTGTTCAATGATGACACTGGGTGACTTTACAGACAGATTGTAAATTTGCCAACAAGCAGCTCGTAAAGTAGCTCAATGTAATTGATGCATATCTGACAGGTCATATTGAAAATCGGAGCTCAAAATGAGTAGTTCGTTTTTTCACCGGCATGTTTGCCTCTATCGCTCTACTGCGCAGGCGCAGATCGAAAATAATCTTACTTGCGCGTAATAAATCATCACAATTTGGAATCTCCAGGATAATATATCGTCACTGTTCTGGCAGAAGACACTAATTCGAAAAAATGACATATTGAGTTAGTTATACGAAAATGTTTCTTATTTCAAACTTTACCGTCTGGAAACCTTCTTAATAAATAAACAATCTTTATTTTAAAGTCATCCTTCTAACGATTACTTAATAAACTCACATGATAGACTATTTCAAATATTTTAACAACTTCAAAGTCAAATTACTTAAAACTAGTATTCTCCAGTTAGTGTGTTCTGCCAGAACAGAGACGACATATTTCTCCATACATTTTCTTACTGTGCACAGTACATTCATGCACGTGTAAACGGGGTATAATAGTAATATTGTTTAGTAAGTATGCATTACTTGCCATGAATTAAGTATGTGAAAATAAAAAAAAACCTTTGTTTAAAAACGTCGTAAAATTACTAAAGGATACCTAACTAATTTTATACAAGTCATCATAGACAATCGTCTCGTATTATGGCCGTACAGACATAGAGGAGCATGCATAGAACGTCAAATTACCTTCAATCTAAACTAAAATACAACGACAGCCGCTAAAAACTGTTAGTTAGTGACGTCACATGGCACCATGACGTCATCACTATGGCCAACTTTTCAATTTTGGTTTCCCGATATTTAATATAAAAATTTTAAACTGTCAATAGGTGTGTAAAAGTATGCAAACGGTACTATAGTATAAATTTAATAATTATAAATGGATAGTTCATTTTTGAACTTTAAATAATTTATTGGATACTTTATCACATTAATTAATTAATTCTAATACATGACTGGATAAAGTATTCCCAGTAAATATTTCCGAATGGCAATACAATCTTCGCGCGTATATTGACATTTTGATATTATTATTATTGATCGTTCTACGATATCTGCCAATGCATTCTATTCGATTCTCTTTCCCGATTGTATTAATACAATATGTAGTAATAAGAAAATAAATAGATAATAAATAAAATAATTACAAGATAAAAATTTTAAATTTTCTGTTGAATCATAATATAAACATGACTTGACTAGCTTAAACGTTAAAAAAAATTGTACTTGATTGAAATAATACTGAAACGTCATTTTCACATGTCATATTGATTTCCATAGTACCGCATGTATATATTAATAATTTAGTTGCTAGGACCCCAGACCCCTAGCAACCAATAATGGTGTCGAAATAACTTTTCATACAAAACAGAATTAACTGAAAATGAATTCAATTCTACTTAAAGATGGCTATAAGAATGCATTGGCATCGTGTTCTGATATATTCTAAAAAATTCAAATGTCTAGTTAATTATAAATCGATTGCAAGATTTGTACCGGACAAAGAACCACCGGAGAAATAAGAATACGAGCTAAGAAAAACGTTGTAAAAAAGGATATATTTTTATAATATATTACATCATTTTCATCCTAGAGCCAGAGTGCAAAGTTATGAAGCATATACTCTACTTTACGATGACTGTTAATATAATCAAAGAATATGGCTTACGTGATGGTCTCCCTCGTAACCTCCATGACCACCTGCGCCGTATCCAATGTTGTTGTAACCCAAGCCGTTCACGCCCAATCCGTTGTATCCCAATCCGTTGTATCCTAAACCATTGTATCCTACTCCATTATACTGCAATCCTTTATAGCCCAAACCATCTTGTCCGTATGCTCCATATCCATTGTTTCCATATGCCCCGTACGCGTAGGGTAGAGCTGCCCCATATCCAGCACCCTCGTAGCCTAGGCCTCTGTAGCCAAGACCTCCGTAGCCCAATCCTCCATATGCTGGGGCAGCGTAGCCCAAGCCGCCGTATCCTATTCCTAGGTTACCACCGAGACCCTCTCCTGGATATGCCACTCCTTGGACGATGTTGCTGTGGGATATGGCGTGACCTCTGCATACTGCAGCGAGGGTTGTCAGACATAGAGACAACTATAAAAAAATAATCAGACTTCACTTAATATGTATTTAATTTACGTTATAAAAGAAGTAATGAATAAATGTCCTAAATGTATGTATAAGTATAACGGTAGTTATGACACAAAACAAAAATGCTCTCGGACTGTCACTTTATTTTATTATCATTACAAAAATGGACATTAAACCAACTGCCCTACACCGTACTCGGTTTTAATCGAGCATATTACAATGCACTACGTTTTATGTAAAACATCAGCAATTTTTTACGCATAGGAATGTCTCTGAAGTAGTACCCACGTTCGCAATGCAGAACTATCTGGATTAACTTGGCAATAAACACCATTCAGACTGGCTAATTTAACTCGGTTTAATCAGTCGTGTCTTGAAAGATTTCGTTCTGGGATCAGCAACGCGATGTATTATTATGTATGGATAAAATGTAGGCGACACAATCTAAGTTTCCGAAAATGGTCTCTTAAAGATAGGTGCGTATCTTAAGGACTTAGGCGCCTAAGTATGGTTCTGCATCGCGCTCCAAGATTAAAGTAAGCCACACATTGTACAAACAACGGTGGAAGAAGACGCGACGTTTCATATTGACAGCTTTAGACTACAGCCAATAACACGAAGATCATCCCTTGTGGTATAAAACCTTCGATAAGGGGTGGAACCTAGGCCTAAACAAAAACGAACCATAAGTGCGAGTAAGTAAGCATTCGGCACGTTTATATCTCAACTCTATGTATTAGAGCAGCAAGGTACACTAAAGGTCTTCCCAGAATTCAGCGGCACACCACACGTAAAACAATTTATACACGAAAACATGGACCCCAGGCCAGAATCTTCGGCGCCCTCACCCCCTACCCATCGCTAAGGGTGAAGACATTGTGATACTTTAAAATAGCGTTTTTTCAAATGGTGTTCGAGGTAAAATGAATGGTATTGATTTGTATGTTTAGCGATTCACTAGAATTATGGTTAGTTGTCAGGTTAAGAATAATTATTTATCGAGTATTGACACAATAATAATAAACAACATGGTCTTTTTGACCATTCTATTAACACCAAAATTGCTGTGGCAAAGAACGTTAAGTTAACTTTTTGACAATAAATTCAAAAAATAAATTATTAGTAAGTACCTACTATAAATTTAATAAAACTTGTTAGTTATTAATTAAATCGAATTTTTAAATGATTAATAAATTTAAAAACATTGTTAGTTTAATAAATGATAGTTAAGGTGTATAAATGGAGAGGTTTAAAAATCTTGGTTTTAGAAAAAAGTCTATTATCTTAAAACAAGGTTTTTTGACTAATCGCCTTCTGCCACTATCATTACTATGAGGGTGGAACAATAATTAATTATACACGAGCCTGCGCCCACTATGATGTTTGTAATGCTACGAAATGTGATTCTTTTTAAAACTATTTTAAGTTAATTTAACACACCTTTATAAAAGCCATTTTGAAATAGTTTTAATGAATTGTATAACACTTTTAAGTTAGGCAGTTGTTATATTGACAACTAGTAGATAATTACTGATACAATCTACTAAAAGTCGCTGAGTTTATATACTTAAATTGAAGGATTTTGCTTCAATTTTGATCGAAACAATTCAGCATTGCGACAGATAGTTTCGTTTTTTCTTTTAATAATAATGGAATTGATCGAATAATCGCTTCATTTTCGCTCCGTGCATAATTGAACGCGCCGACCAGTAGGCAATGAAGGACGCACTACCTGGTCGTTTAAAACGCGTGAATATGAACACATAGTATCTGGAAACTTTGCTAAGTGATTAATTAGTTATTGAAATCTATTGAGGTATTCATGACACTCAATATAACATAAAACAATGCTTACCAATATTTACTCCAAGGTAAAATTTAATGATTTATCGAAAGGGAAATAATACTTGGAAAATATATTAAACCATCATTAAAAAATAATCTATCAAATCAAATAGAGAATAAAAAATATAGTAATTTCTTATTGCGAATCGATTGCAAACTTAAATTCAATGATTTCCGAATATATTTTAGTATAATTATTATAATTAAGGCTATACCTCAGTTGAGGCATGGTCTAAAAAGATCGTGGCTAGACGATGCGCGGATTGTGCAAATGACGTGTGCCAAACGAAATATAATTTGTCATATAAATCCAACATGCGTCCATTTAATGTTCTGTTTACTGTTATATTAGTAACAATAATAATATTATAATAAATAATTGACATGTTTTCTTTTTCAAGTAAATGGGTAACGCTTTTTAGTCATCTTTACACGATTTAAGAATTAATACCCCCGTCGCCATTACGAAATTAATTGACGCAGCTCGACGTTCGCTCTCCGATTGCCAGCGAGTCCAAAATTTCGTCGCACCTATAGTTAAAAATTATTTGCCGTTTCACTGAAGTACCGTCTTAACGTCGGCCTATAATGTCGTGGGTCCCAAGTTCGAATCCTGAGTCTGGGAAATACACATATTGTTTTTTTAAATTTGTGTTTAAGTCAAAGTATATACCTAATAGGTTAAACAAGTGGCTAACATCCATTTATCGTAAAAAACAGAAATTTGTTAATACTAACGTCCACTCTGTGAAGTCCCATAAGTTCTTATTAGGATCGGACATAGTCAAAATAAAAAAAAAGAATTTTAATGCATTGATGCAGGTATCAGTGACGAAGGGTAAAGGTAGACTGTGTAGATCCGACATAAAATAAAGGACACATTAAACTTTATCAGTTGTACTTATTTGTTGACTAAGAATACAAAATTGCAAATGGTGTTGGTTAGTTATTAACATTCAGTTAAACTATGTCTAAACCAAAACAGAATAGTTTAGATAGGCAGATAGGACACTAACATGTATTAACTAACATATTGTGTCCGCAAATGTGTTCAATAAATAATATTTTATAGCATGTGTCATTGCTAGTCACCAGTGATGATGAAAAACCCAGAAAGTATACTAGACATCGCGTAATCAGACAAAAAAATACAGTCCTATTTAAGCCTTTTAAGTTAATCAATACATTTTGTTTGCACTGTTAATATCGAATATATCGGTATTGTCTGATTTTTAATACCGGTATTTCGGTATCGAAAAGTACTAAGATACCGGTTTTGAAATACCGGTATTCCAATCCCTATGTATGGCTGACAAAGTTTAGTGTGCACTATTTATGTCTAATCTCTACAACCTACCTCCATCCTTCGCCAATTCAATATATTATTATATACTAAAGAGGATACACCATCAGAATAATAAGCCAAATCTTCTGGGAATGTCTTGAAATGTTACAGAATGATAAAGGTGTTATTCAAGTTATGTTTTGCCTGTTCTTTCGGGATCCTTTCTCCCATCTTGGACTAAAGACAAAGTAAACTCATTCTAAGCACACTTAAATGCATGGTGACCCCAGTCTTGGAAGAGATTTCCAAGCGTAAAAAAACTACAGATAAATCACGTCACCTGCGTCTCATGATGTGCCTGATTAATATCAGGTGTATACGGGGTGGATTAAATGGTCTGGCTCTAATCGATTATAATGTACATTGTAAAAAGATAAGAATATTATACAATATATTATCTTGACATCGTTAGATTATGATAAGCTATGAAAGCAAGAATTTTGCTAAACCCTTATAAGACAATGAGATGTTATATAATATATTTCTAGGATTCTGGTGTTGAGCTAAGAAGAAAAACTGTTTTACAATAATTGATAAAAATAATAAACAAACAACTATATTTATTGTATTTATTTAATAATAAATTAATATTTTCTCTCTTCTTGGTCGTACACTCATGCCTGAGGATCGAGACGACTTTTTAATTTTGCCATCCTTTGGGCGATCAAGACTTTCGATCCTTCTCGATCTTCCACTTCTCTCAGGGCAGAATGAATGGTGCCCCTAGTCAGCTCTTTCTCTGCCTCGCTACCCTGGAGGCCACCCAAAACGACCAGTCAAAGTATTATAATAAGATTATAATAAGTTTTATAATAAGATTAATGTATTATAATAAATACGTATTAAATCTTTATCTATATATTTTCAGACTTATCCCCAATACGCCTACAACTATGGACTAAAAGATCTTCACACAGCTGACATTAAGTCGCAGCATGAGGTCAGAGACGGAGACGTAGTCAAAGGTAATAGAACAATCTAATTAAATCTTCCCTTACGAAACATGTAAGTCAAGTTTTTACTAGGATTGGTTGTCTTTGATTCTTTCAATCCTTATATAGAAATAATTACAAGATAAAAATAACTTTTTATATACAACGTTTTTAAATTCTGTTGAACCATATAAACCTGACTTGACTAGATTAAACGATCAAAAAAATTTGTACTTGACATGTCATATTGATTTCCATATTAACGCACGTATATATTAATAATTTAGTTGCTAGGACCCCAGGCCCTAGTAAACAATAATGGTGTCGAAATAACTTTTCATACAAAACAGAATTAACTGAAAATGAATTATTCAATTCTACTTAAAGATGGCTAAAAGATGATTAAAAAATGCATTGGCATCGTGTTCTGATATATTCTAAAAGTTTCAAATGTCTAGCTAGTCGGGAAGTTAGTTGAAAATCGATTGCAAGATTTGTACCGGACAAATAAGAATACGAGCTAAGAAAAAAATCTATAATACTACGTATAGAGATTCTCGACTAAATAGGTAGGTGATAAAGTTTTTACCTACTTTATTGTATTGCTTTGTTGTATAAATTAGAGTTAATAGTGTTCGTCGTCAGTGTGTGTTTGCCTTTTTGGTGAATATACACAGTGCCTGAAGATGCCGAAAGGTGAAACCCGGGTCGCAAAAAAACGATTCAAATGGAATAGTACAAAACTTAAATCCATTAAATTTAAATTCAAATTCCATCAAGTACCTTCGGTTGATAGTATTTAGTATAGAGATACGATAATTTAAATATTAAATATTACTTATGTTTTTCCTGAAATGTGATAGTTATATTAAATTATCGGTGTTCTGTTTTTTCATGTTTTGTTTATTCATGAAACCCTCATGAAACACCAATGCTACACCAATACAATGACAGGGACATACTGCTAGATAATCAATTAAAGTGGCATGATCTAGTGCTTTCCTACGCTCCGAGACTAGATCATGACAGGGGAATGGGACAACTGGACACCAGGGAAATTGGACGCCGCACTGTCGTAGACACGTATACAGAACGTAGACGAGGTATTTTAATCAGTTTCTATCTACTACTTAGTAGTTTTAATTCATTTTACTCTTAAAATAATGTTTTTTTTATTGCAGATTGAAAATTACCATACCTAAGGCTTTATATAAAATAAAAAACTCTTTTTTCGTTGGAACTTAAACATGTGCATGATTAAATCATTATTTACGTGTGCATATTTAAATTCTCACCAACTATTAAATCATAATATAATAATTTAAATATAAATAATAATAAGTACCTATAAGTACATAACGTCTATTTAATTTCGAATTGCGTGGCGTCCAGTTGTCCCGGCGCCAAATCGTCCTAGACCCTCATGACAGGGCAAAGTGAGTTAGTACCTAAACATATTATTATGTCCCAGCCGAGACTCGAACCCGCACGTACGGCGTATCAAAAAGAAATTGATGTCATTGACATTTGCATAGAATATCGTACCTACTATTTTTCACATCGAATGACTTTGAAGCCTAGCATTGACCGGGTGACTTGCCACGCATTGCTTGGTGCGATTTTGTAACAATAATAATTATTCCGTTCGAAAAAGCGTCACACCTCACCGGGTTCCGTCGGCAAATATTTTATATTAAATAATAACCTTATCGCTTTGAAAAATTACGCCATTTGGTATACTTGTTAACAGTTATTAAGTACAATAAAACTGTTTTTAATTTTTAACCTGAATTCCGAATTATTTACAGATACCTACCTCTTACCTTGCTGGTATGCCGTGAGCGTCCTCTAAAAGTGTAAAATATCCACATATTGCAAAGAATTTGAGGGAAACCTTCTATATGTAGACCAGCGCATCTATTCTATACACAAGGTGGCTATCGGCAGCTATTGACTGTAGTTTATCATATGTATGTATTGAGGCGGTTAATTGTTACAATAAGTTAACCGTCTAAACCTCTAAACCAATGACCTTTTAGAAGTCACGATGCACTTTTGATCATAAGAAAAAAATGCGGTGCACCAAAATCAAACAGTCAGAAAACAAAGAAAAATATGCTGAAATAAATTTTATTACAGATTACAGTCAAAGAAAAAAAATATAAAAAATTCAGCTGAGGCATGGTCTAAAAAGATCGTGACTAGGCGATTCGCGGATTGTGCAAATGACGCGAGCCGAACGAAATATAATTTGTCATAAAAATTCAACATGCGTCCTTTTAATGTTATGTTTATTATTATATTCGTTTTCTTTTTCAAGTACATGCGGAAGGAGATGCGGAACATTTTTTTAGTCATCTTTACACGATTTAAAAATATATTCCTCCGACGCCATCACAAAACAAATTGACGTGCTCACATCTCGACTATCAGTGTCCGATTGGTGACGACTGCGAAATTTCGTTCTACCTACTGTTGAAAATTATTTGCCGTTTCACGTATGTATGCTCTGGAAAAACTGTAACTCAAAATTAACCTTAACAAAATAGAATTTATTTGATGTGAAAATCAATTAATATGATACCTACCTAAGTTTTTCGTATTTTGCAGATTTCAAAAATATTACGTCGAATATTTGATATACTCGTAGCTACCCTCAATTCTTCGTCTAAATTCGTAAGTTTTTCTCGTTTTTTAGTTTTTATATAAGTTCTTGTTGAGAAATCGGCCTCACACATATATGACATTGGAAACTGTAACAAGATGTCGAGAGCTGGATATTCGTCTAAGACAGAAATCCAAAATTCCTCCATAGTTATTTCAGAAAAAAAATATTTTTAGAGCAGTGACGTCCCGTGGGGGTAGGCAGATTGAGCGTTACTTGAGGGCGGCAGTTACTCGAAGGGCGGCAAATCGAGGAGAATCATTTGGTATATATAGAAATAGCTACCTTAACTTAGTAAGAATGAAAATGTCTTTCCATTTTTAAAAATCAGCTCACTGCTTGGAAACAAAATGTACGAACTGCTAAATGGTACAAACTAAATGTGTCAGGAATATCAACCAAATAGGACCTCAGACTCTGGTCATTTGCGTAAGTGTCTAACTTATATTATATTAAATTTATTCGCTTTTATATATAAATTTAATGTTGTATGTTTTAGTGGTAAATAATTTGTTAGTAGTGTATCCATACAACACATTTCTTAGATATT
This sequence comes from Rhyacophila brunnea, assembly GCF_057557595.1. Taxonomy (NCBI): domain Eukaryota; kingdom Metazoa; phylum Arthropoda; class Insecta; order Trichoptera; family Rhyacophilidae; genus Rhyacophila; species Rhyacophila brunnea. The sequence goes on along the minus strand of NW_028232904.1, from coordinate 5,542,911 downwards.
GAAGTCATGAAAGGATGATAAAAATTGGGCGGCATTTTGTCTTGGGACAAGGTGCCAATTCTTCTTCTTCTTGGTACGATAATTCACAACTCGATGTATCAGTCGTGGCAAATGGATTTCGTATCCATTAATATTTTTCTATATTAATGAAGGAAAGTAATATGCAAAATTGCTATGTTTTAACAGCCCCTCTCTTGTCTGTGTTTACTTTTAGAGCGAGATAGGCAGTTTTGACAGTTTTTACGGCTAACTTATTGTTATAATTATAATACCTCAATACATAATTATGATAAACTACCGTCAATAGCCGCCGATAGCCATCTTGTGTATAGAATATACCCACAGGGATGACAAACTTATCACACGCCGACTATCGTTGTGTGACTCACAAAGGTTGAATTTAGTATGCAAGAGTTTAGTAATATCTTTATATTTCTGTATTGTAACCCCTTAGTTGGAGGAGCGCTTGCCAGTCTTCTTTCATCATTCCAAGTCACAGGACGCCAGAATCCGGTTGGTTTCAAGAACAGGCAAGCCAAGTTAAGGTTCTTTTCTGGCATCTGCACTACACTCCAACGTCGCCTTTTCACTCTCAGTGTGCTGACAGTCTGCATGGTGCGTTCTCTTATCTCATTGTTCCTCCTAAAGTCATACCATCCCGCACGACGCACACCCAGTATACATCGCAAACATCTATTCTCGAAGCTCAGTATACCTACGGTTCCTCTGAGCCTTACTTTGTACTCAAAATAACACTTTAGAATTGTAATCATACCTTACCTTACCTTACCTTACAGAATAATTAGAAATACTCAAATATTATGTTTGAACCTAGCTTACTTAAAAAAAAACAGAATGGAATATATGTAAATAGCTAAAACAATATATCAAGACGGATCGCTATTCTATTTTATAATTATTACAAACAACGCAGCATACACAGATAATAATACATTTTGCTTAGTTATATATTTAAAACCTTCTAAATTCGTTCAGCCATTGCTATCTTTAGATTTATTAATCTAAAGCTGATTAAGCCTGAGCATAACTTTTTGTACAAGCAACGAGTTGTCCACTGCCATAATATTTATTGATACGTACTTGCAAGCAGAGTTTGGTATTCTATAATGACTGAAGAGTATAAATAAGTTATTAGTTATTGTCGTTTAAAATCGACTGTCACATTGACAAACGTCATAGTGTATTATGATATTATTATACACAAGTTTACTTACTTTGATCGTCACTTCCAATTATTAATAACACATAACCACTAAATCAGATGAACTCCAAGGTCTCCAAGATACGTTAAAATAATCTGAAACTAAGAATACTCCGACAAGTGAACACGACAGACGCGTCAGTATGAGCACTATATAGGCAATGGCAGGCAACGACAGGTCATCCATAGACAACGGGAGGGGCGAAAAGTAGGACCAGTCGTATAATGTATCGGCTTCCTTCTTCAGTGGGCAATGGTTCAGGGCATCAATTCTATTCTATACACACAGGTGGCAATCGGCGGCTATCGAGGGTAGTTTATCATATCTATGTATTGAGGATGTTAATTATTACAATAAGTAAAACGTCTGATCTGTCAAGAAAACCTAACTCTACCTACATATTAATTTTATTATGCAAATGAGGAATCGTGTCATTTCAATTGTAAATTCAAACTTTTTTTACTGTACAAAAACATATTCATTTAATTTAGGAATTTTTAAAATATTTAATTAAGTTAGGTATGTATATAATATCTTTTACAGTACTGAGTACTTGTTTGATATAGGTACCAGTATTGAAGGGTGGAGGTAGGCTACCGAGATTCAACATAAATATTAGGTACATTCTAAACTTTACAGCAGTCACAATATGATTTGTTTTCATTGAACTTAGAATACAAATTGTAGATGGTATTGATTAGTTTTTAAAATTCGATTAAGCCATATTATATAATATTAGATGGAAGAATATTTTAGTTATTTAATATTGTGATTTGCTTCAGGCAGGGCTTAATAGATTTTTAAAAACTAACCAACAAATATTGAATAATTATGCACTATTTTTGTCGGGTCTCCACAGCGTACCTGCACTATTCTGATTCGGCATAGGCAGGATTTAATTAAATTTTAAAAACAAAGCAACGTCATCTGTTATTTGTATTATCAGTTTAACGAGAACCAAGAAATCTCTACAGCCTACCTCCGCCCTTCGCCATTGCTGAGGATATACTATATTTTCATACAATATCTAAACACAATAGTAGGTATGGTAGGTAATTCAGTTTTAATACACAACTAGTGTTGGGCTGCAGACGGGTTGAAGAGAAGACAAAAACAACAATAATGAATTAAACCAGGTTGCGAATTGGCCCTTATTACAATTATTCAGGTAGTTTATACCTCGTTTACACGTGCATAGATTTACTACGCACAGTGAGAACATATATGGGGAAACATGTATTATCTCCTGCAGTTGGCAAGATTGCGTGCATGAATCAAACAAGTTTGGAAAGTTACGAATTCAACGCGCAACTAAGATTATTTTTCTTCAAACTGATTCTGCTTTGATCAATCAATCACAACGACAATAGTACATCACTTCACTGCCTCGGCGCCTGTTACAGAAGTGAGAGAAAGAGAAGACGTGAATCTCCGCGCTTTAAATGGTGGGGGGGGGGGGGGTAGTTATCCTTTACCGTCACGCAGTGTACTCTTTAAGTATGAGAATAGTTTGTCGATGAGTGCAATGTGTACCGAAATATAACCAAAACAAAACACACATTCAATATTTATCATATTTGAGGACATCCTTGGGCTCAGTATTTTTTTCGTGTAATGGCTTGTCCCCCATGAAGTCATAAACTGAAACTGCCACCAAATTCATGGTCGCATTTATATGTGATTAATCTAAACTCTTAAGGTAGGAAGGTACAAGTAAATTAATGCTTTGGTCAATCAATCACAACTATAATAATACATCGCTTCACTACCTCGGTGGTTGTCGCAGGAGTGAGAGAAAGAGATGATATTAATCAATGCGCTTTAAACTGAGGAGTGGTTTTCCCTTACCATAACGCAGTTTGGTCTTTGTTTACAGTATGATAATAGTTTGACGAGAGTGCAATGTGAAATTGAGTATTAAGGCTATACATCAGCTGAAGCATGGTCTAAAAGATCGTGACTAGGCGATGCTTGGATTGTGCAAATGACTCGAGCCGAACGAAATCATAAAAATTCAACATGCGTCCATTTAATATTGTGTTTATTGTTATATTACTAATAATAATAGTATATCCATTGACATGTTTTCTTTTTTAAGTACAAACGTAAAGTTTTTTAGTCATCTTTACACGATTTAAGAATATTTTCATCCGACGACAAAACAAATCGACGTGCAGTCACCTCGACGGTCGGTCTTCGATTGGCGAGTACAGTGAAATTTCGTTCCACATACTTTTCAAAATTATTTGCCGTTTCACTTATGTACGCTCTTAAGTAATTAGTTAAGTTGAAGAATGACAAGGGGAGTGTATGGTAAATAACTGCCAATTTTGATAGTAGATCACAGCCCACTTGAAGTTGGACATGCCTGGCTTAATCAATACTTTCTAAAATGTGGTCAATATTTAATTTTATTGAATCACTTGGTTTGGATTGTTCTATTTTTTTATTATGACTGTTTATTAAAATAGCAAAGAATTAATGATACGAAAAATATCAATAATCCAATAAACCAATAATCGTAATAAAAAGACGGTATTTTTTTTACGAAATCATATAAAATGAGTAATTTATTAATATATATTTACTATATTTAGGATGAGGAAAGGGAAATGGATGGCATTGGTATTTTTTTATTATATACAGTGGCGCGCGAGAATCGTCATTTGATAATAATAATAATAATATTGTGTCGTTTGAGCAAAACATGATAAGTACCGTAATGATTAATTATGTCACATAATGCCTTTTGTACCATTTCAATGTGAATAAAAACATAATTATGATTAGTTCACAGATGATGTTTGTTTAGGAAATCAAATTTGAAAGATTCTAATCAATAGAAAATTTTAAGGTAAAATTAATGTAATTTTTATAAAGACACAGTATTTCTCAAGAGATTCAATATTTTTGCAGTAGTTTGTTTTATACAAAGGAAAGAATAGCTCAATTTCTGTACAAACTGCATTAGCTCATCGATATATAGAATAAATTAAAATAGCTCCTAAATTTATTGAAAGAGTCAAAAGACTTCATGAACCCTTATCATGTTTTGCACAAACAATAAGATGTATTATAATATGTTAATTTAGTAATGGTGGGCGTAGTGTGGAGCAGGGGCTGCGTGAACGGTTGGTCCAATCTTCTTGACGACGGCGTTGAAGCCATGGACGTCATCAGCGACGTAGTCTACCACGCGGACTGAACCGTCTGGCTCCACCAAGGAGTATTGACCTGGAAGATGTGAAGAAAGTAGCAGTTAGTTTAAAGTCTTTGGACAAAATCGTCTTTTGTCGGTAGGTTTAATTATAGATATCAAAATAGAGGCCAATTGAATTAATATGTTTTCAAAAATTAATACTATCGACTGAGGGTACTTGATGGGATTTGAATTTAAATTCTAATTGATTAAAGTTTTGTGCAACTTATTCTATTTTGAGTCGTTTATTGTGACCTGGTTTTTGCCTTTTTGCATCTTCAGGCGCTATGTGCTAGCGGCGAAGGGTGTAGGTAGGCTGTTAAAATCTGACATAAATAATGCACACTCAGTCAAACGTATTTGTTTTTATTGAACAAAGACTACAATGTGTAGATTGTGCTTATTAGTTTTTTTATATTCAAATAAACCCTGCCTAATCCAAGTCATATTAGATAATAATCAAAATATATTCGTTTATCTATAAAATATTTTTTTATCGATTATAGTTTGGTCTAGGCAGGACTTAATGAGTTTTAAAAAACTAACCAATCTGTAATATGTATTTTTAAACAAACGTAAACAAATAAGTATGACCATAGCATACTTAAACAATTATGGTTTGGTTTAAGTAGGGTTTACTTCAAATTTGAAAACTAACCAGCACCATCTGTAAATTGTATTCTTAGTTCAATGAAACAAATAAGTATAACTGAGAAAGTTTAGTGTAAACTTAGCCTGCCTCTACACTCGCCACTGCTATGTGTACTCACTGATGGTAAATGCACGCTGACAACGAATATCGTATTATATAATAAACTAATATAATAATTTTGTCTTCTTACATATTAAATAAAATAATGATGAAATATAAAAATAGGTGTGTGTACTTATGTACGTTAGAAGTTATACTTCTTTGGCGTAACAAAACAAAAACAAAACTTGTGTTAAACTAGATTCTTCGACTAGCTCAAAAGAACCGCTTATTGGAACCCCGTTGGTTTATTTCTATACACTTACACACACAATTATGTATCGTTGTTTTTATTTTTAAAGTAACAACAAAGACGTTTAATAGTTTGTTTTGTAAGGAATTGAAAATGGCCGACACTAATAAATTCGCTGCCTAGCAACGGAACAATTCGAAACTATAATATTATTATACTGTATAATCGTCACGATTGCAGTATCACTCTGTGGAGGAATGGGACAACTGGACTCCGGACAATTGGACGCCGCACTGTCGTAAACACGTATACAGAACGTAGACGAGGTATTTTAATCAGTTTATATCTACTACTTAGTAGTTTTAATTCAACATAATGTATTCTTTATTGCGGATTGAGAATAACCATGCCTAAGGCTTTATATAAAATAAAAAACTCTTTTTTCGTTGTAACATATGCACGATTAAATCATTATTTACGTCTGCATATTTTCATTCTCACCAACTATTAAATCATAATATAATTATTTAAATATAAATAATAATATTAAATATTTTTTTAAAGTACCTATAAGTACCTAACGTCTATTTATTTTCAAATTCCGTGGCGTCCAGTTGTCCGGTGCCTTATCGTCCTAGACATTCTGTGGCGTAATGGTTGTGCGTTCGGCTGATAACCGAACAATCGTTGGTTCGAATACAATCGAGTGTGTTTTTTGTGTGAAAAAATTAATTATGTGTTACATGTCACACGCCAAAAATACACTCTGATCTGATTTTCCAAACGCGCCTAAAGAAGTACAACTTCAAAAACTTTTATAAAAACCCGTAGTAGATACATTTATTTTGATACTCACTATAAACACATTCAGTAAGGTTAAAACAGTCTCAAAAACGACCCAAATTGAATAGAACATAATTTAAATCAATTCTAATTTAATATGTTTTCTTTTGTTTAAAGTGGGAATTGCCTCCAAGTGTCTGTACATGTTGGTACGATTAAAAAAATTACACTACGTAACTCATTGTTTGACGAAATAAATAAAATAATCTTGACACAGAATATTATAATATTTTTTACTACTGTACATCATTAATTTTTACAAAGTCATTGCCGAATTTATTTGAAACAATAAAAATATATTGCATTATTTATAGTCTATGTTTTATTATATTAAAAAAAGAGCCGACATATTATTAAATTTATTTTATAGACAAATCATGTCGATATAAAATAATATATTTTGTCTTGTCGTTACACTTGATCGCGCGTGGAATAAATTGTATTATGATCAATGTCAGATTGCCGTTGTCAAATAATTTAAAACAGATCGAGACACACCGTGGTTTGGTTATGACGTACATTTATCGATGTCCGATTATTATACACGATTATAAGATAATTGCATGTGATATACACAGAATAACATGTTAAACGATGACTAAATAGTATTTAAAAACATACTTTACCTTTTGAAGCAATCAATTAGCTTTTAAAATGCCTTAAAATGCCAAATTTCTATCGGGACACTGAGTGGACGGCATGGGAAGGGGCGTAATTTTTTTTACCATGGTAAGGGAAAGGTTAAAAATGATACATGTTTGGATGGAAAAGAGAAAATTATTAAATTAGTTACCTTTGACTGCGTCTCCGTCTCTGACCTCCTGTTGAGACTTAACGTCGCCGGTGTGGCCATCAGCTACTCCATAGTTGTACTCATACTTGGGGTGGGCCTGCAATATTTAAATTAAATTAGACAATATCTTCATCATCATCAATTGGGGTTGATCCACAGCTAGATGAAAGTATCTCATAACTTCTTTCACTGTCGTCGGTCCCTAGTTCTTTGTTGTCACGACCATTTGCTGAACTTTATGAGTTTGTCTATCCAGAGGGTTTTAGGGCATCTTTATATTGATTTGAGCTATGCTACACTACATAGCTCTAAGAAGGGACAATTGCAGGATAAATGTAGTTATCCAGTGGTACCCAAGAGGTACAAAACGTAGACCTTGAGGCTGCTGGATCAATGAAATGGTTAAATTCTGTGGAAGTAGTGGCCACACAACGCACAGGACCGAGTGAAGTGGAATCAACTAGGAGAGGCCTTCATCCGTCAGCGGATAGATTCAGGCTGATTATGATGATGATTAAAGTGGTTTCGTGCCCCTTCGGTAACACTAGGTATATGACGGTATTTATCCAGCGGTATTTCATCTGCTTAGCAGTTAATACCGCCAAAAAGAGTCATCCCTTAAGGATAAAATTCCATGCAACGCTAAAGAGGCCGGAATTATTATCGGGTAGTCTCATAGAAATATGAGCAAAGTTACGAGATAGTACAGAATAAAACAACGATTTAATCTATTTTCATTTATTGTGCATTTGATTTTTAAAATATTGTTTATATTGGGAACGGGGGCGATTTTGAATTGGTACCCGAGCGATAAACACACTCTTGAAGAGTGAATTATACAAAAACTAAGTATATTTAACAGGAGACGACGCTATTGACGGTTTCATAGGGGTATTCATTAATTCAGTATATCACTACATATCTAAAATGATTGTATTTGAAGAACCACTCACGTAATAATCAGCTCCGTGCAAGTCATGGTCAGCCAATCCGTAAGCGGGTGCGGCGTATCCAAGACCAGCATGCCCAAGTCCGGCGTAACCAACTCCAGCGTGTCCAAGTCCGGCGTAACCGAGTCCGACGTGACCAAGTCCAGCATAACCGAGTCCAGCATGGCCAATTCCTGCGTAGCCCAAGCCAGCGTATCCCAAGTGGTTGGGGGCTAGGCCGATCACTGGATGTCCAGAGCTCAAAACTTGATTACTGTGGGAAATGGCATAGCCATTGCTTAAAGCTGCGATGGCCAAGAGGCACAAAGAAATCTGGAATGAAAACAATTTTTATAAAATATAATCCATTTATTGTTTAATAAACATCTGAAAATATAACATTCTTTATTGGGCATATATCATTTCGCAACACCTCAGAAAATTATAGTACCTATTATTGGTACATACATAATTTTAAAAACACTTCTGAGAATATACTCGTAAGTATATAACCAATAGAAAAAATCTTTTTTGAAAAAAAAACGACACTCAGGCGGAATCGAACCTGCGGCTCTCGGGATTCGCGCCCACGCACATCGACCACAATGCTGTAGGCATTCTATCTAATTGCAACAAACGTTAACTAATAGCTCTTACAATACTCTCTGGAGCGCTTTCTATATTGAGTTACTATTGGCAATCGGCTTTTCTATTTTAAATCAAAGTAGGCATTGATTAATTATCTACTAGCCAACGACACGGATCACTCCAAGATTTTTTGTTGTAACTTACTTGAACTTTCCAGTAATTTAATTAACTATTTTTTATTCAACGAATAATACACAAGATTTAAGAATGTAACATTCTTTTTATTGAACATACACAATTTTAAAATAAAAGAAAATATATAACCAATATAAAAAAAATCTTTTTTTAAAAAAATATTGGTACCTTGATTATAACCACAAAATCCAATATTAGAAAAAAATATAAAGCGCTTAAATTGCATGACTATTAATTAACTTCGCCATAATCGGGCGCACATTAGCAGAAATCCGATGAATGTAGGTTCAAGACCTGTCCAGGGCTGTCATAAGTACCTATATTATATAATAATTGTATGCGTTTATAATTTATCGTTTATCAAGGTAAATAAATTATTTGATATATGATTGAATTTTACTAAGTTAATATTCACTTAACTTTGACTCTACAATTTGGATAAACGTTCGATATGCGAGAAAGTTGTTTCCACTTCTACTATATACGACTTTTTAACGTATATCTAATTCTGCATAGGGATAATAATGCATTCTATTCAAAGATGTTGAAAATACCTTCATCTATCTATAAAGTTGAAGCCTAAATATGCAATTGAAGCAATAAAGGACGACAGGTCCATGATTATTTAGCTACAAACGACGTCGCATTGCAGTTCCATTTGTCATTTTTCAGGGCGTTTAAAATAATAATCTATAATACGATAGTTAGAAAAACAGCCAATATTACTACAATTGTACAATATTATTTAGTTGAAAAATCATGTAAAATTTATGTATAACTGCACTCGTATTTTGCATGTGTTTATCAGCGGCAATTTTCTTTGACGCATGTGACGCAATCGATTCGCTAGAAGATTTAAATGGGGGCCACAAAATACTTTAAACCGGTCATACAATTATTATTAAATTATATCAAAATCTTAAAGATTTGAGTATAAAATATTACACATAATAAATTCCATAATAAAATCCCTGCAACTAAGATCAAAGCAGTCTATAAAAATATTACCACTCAAACATATTATACGTATTTCTACATACCTACAAAATAAGCACTAATAATATTATATTTTGTCATTACTTGGCATCGTAGCGAGTGGTGGGTACCTATATGGTTTTTATTTTTTAAACAGCGATGTGAATATATAGTAAAAACATCAACGCATGGAAAAGCCACAAACCTTCTCCAAAGAACTGTCAAATCAATTCGTTTGTGCACTGCCTCACATTGTGGAAGTTACCTATCTAAACAGCTTTTTAAATAAGTTTCATTACCGATCATTCACTTAATTTAACTATGGTCCGGAAGCAAATCATCGCTGGAAACCGAACCATAACTTTACTGTAGTCCAGAATTTATTTACGAGCATTGTTATTAATTTCACGTATTAAGCAGTCATATACTTATCAAATTATATATTTGTAGCATAAAGGAAATGTTTTTAAACATTTATTCGATATTAACATTCATCACTGCATGTGAATCAAGCCTAGACGCGGTATTTAACCCACCTATAAACCCAAACTCAAAATGGGAAACATAGTATAAAGCTGAAATAGGCACATATACATAGTTTTAGACTAGGTATTTTTCCAGTGTGCACTACTCGCGAAATTATACGTAATACGCTATCAACACAAATATACAAATGTAATAATTTAGTAAATTATTATTATGTGTCAAATAATCTAAACTAAACGTCCGTTTTACTGTCACTTTCTTGCTGTGATAACTTATTATTTTAATTATTTCTTTTTCGAGAACAAAATATAGCGTTTGGGCAATGAGACTCAATGACAGTAGAGTATTGAAACAGTAACGCAGTAATAGAAGTGAAATAATCACAGATTTGATAAACTCACATAAATATATTGTAACCTCACCGGGATCGAACTCAGAGCCACCGGATGAAAGGTTAGTGTCTTACGCACTGGACTACGAGAGTACAAACATCTGAAACATGTCGATTCTTTGGCAAATGTGACTCGACTGAGTAATGGTGCAATAATTATGCAGATGAAAAAATAGTGCGATCAAATTTCAATTAATAATTTATATTATTACTTTTTTAAAAATCTAAAATAAATATTTAAATAGGTAGTCACTATTCACAAAAATATATAAAAGTAAAACATCTTTCGAATGTTATATTTTATTTTATTTATTAGACGTTTTATATACAATATGTCTTAAAACTCTGCAATTGTTTGCGTTTCGATGAAGTTTTCATTGTTGCTGGATGATTCCACATAACATTGAAGTTGATGGCATCACCAAACAACTGCCGCCCCGCAACACACCCGGTTTTAATCAGGCGTATCACGGGACCCTTCGTTTTGATGTGAAGCATCATGTTTTATGACTGCGAATATCTCAGGACCAGTTACCCAAGACTGAGGTCACCTTGCACTCAAGTGTGGTTTGATTTTACATTACTTTAAGTTACCACATATTATAACAGATTACATACTAAGATAAAACAATCTGAAAACTAGTCGCCATAGACCAAGGCTTTGAAGCCAGTTTTGAATTGCGGTTTAATGACGATTAGGCTATAAAACGCAATAAATATAAAAACCGCTTGAATGTTCTCAAATATTACCTATATTGAATGCGTGTAATATTGAAGCGTAACTATTTAAAATAGCATATCTTCACGTGTATAAGTTTATCCCATATTTTTCGACACTTGAGAATAAAATTAAGCCTTCTTATAGCATGACCCAGAAGACAATCTACGTCCCATTATTAGGAGATACATAAAATACTAATAAAATACTAGTGGCTTACCTTGACGAATGCCATTGTTAATTAAATAATTTATTATGATCTGTTACGAATCGGCGCACCACACAATTGCCACTGATACTCCTGGCTGTCCACCCTCCGCTTTTATACTGCTGACTTTGATAGGCGTAGGCCACGATTCTGGTGACCAGCAAGACGTTGGTATTCTGTTATTGTTTTTCCTTTTTTTCATTCACTTTAAGGTTGCTCGCTTTTCGATGTCGTGCTTTTATTGCGTGCAGCGGCGTACGAAAGACGCGGCAAGAGAGAACGCTTTTACAATATAATATAAATGCAGTTATAATAACAAATATAACGTACACTACTAAAACTATAGGGAAAGAAAAGGACTATGTCAATCATTGAACAAAAAGGCACTTAATTACACCGAGCTATCATGATTTGGAATAATTTTATTATAGTATGAAAACGATGATAAAAATGATTTTTACAAAACACATGAAATTTTGGTACTGTTCGGTTATCAGGAATAAAGCGGAAAACACATTTTGAAAATACCCAATATACTGGATTATTTGTTAGTTTGGGTTAATTTAGGTTAGGTTAGGTTAGGTTAGTGTCATTTCCTTCCATTTTCAAAAGTGAAAAACATGCTGTCACTTTTATTTTGTTGTCTGGTTTTTCGTCTGGATTTTAGCATTTGGAGGTGAAAAAATAACACACCGGAATTGTTTTGGAAACGGCAAGGTATATTTAAGTTAATATTATATAATAATTACATTTTTAATAATTTATTTTACGGATGACGAAATGCGCGTGTTTACTGTTTGTCTGTTTACAGCATATTCCCCGCCATCTTGTGTTTCGCTTTCAACGAGAGCGTTGTCGAAAAACGGCGACATTGCAATATTTTTCGACCGTCATAACCTACGGCATTGCCGGCTCTATTATTTATTTTCGTAATCAGCGCTTAATATTTGTTGGATTTGATACCGACTCGGGCCTCTCCAGATACATAGAGACATCCCCCAATGGGGACAATACGGAGATGTAACATTAGGTTAGGTTTGGTTAGGTTAACCTAACAAATAATCCAGTTTATCGGCTATTTTCAAAATGAGTTTTCCGCTGTATTCCTGATAACCGAACAGTACCGAAATTTTAAATATAGTTTTACGTTTTCCAACAATTGAATCTCGAAATGATACATTCCGTTATGTTAAATTCCTACGATGAGTAAACGGTAACGTGTCGGCTTCTAATTTTGTGGGTTTTAAGGTTCGAAAATTCAATTCATAAGCGTATTTGGACGCACAGTATAGAGCTCATCACCCCACAAGGCCACCGCCAGAAACTTGTACGTATGCAGTTCCCCGTATCATAATTTAGCGTGAAATGTTGTATCGGAAATACATGGCCGTATATTAAAAACCATCCCACCTCTTTGGGTCGAGATAAAATTCATGTCTGAATAAAACACGGTTCTTGGCGGTTTTTTTACACTTTACAGGAAGCTAGCAGCAAACAAATTTTGAAAATAGCCGATACACCGGATTATTTGTTAGGTTAGGTTAGGTTTTCATTCTTAAATCCATGAATTTTGCCAAAATCAGCTATGAAAATTGGATTAATGTTCATATGGAATCTAATAAAATTGGAGACCATATAATATACACACGATCATCTCTTTCCGATAAGAAAGCTCACGGCAAACTATGCCACGGTGAAACGTTGTAACTACGAACAATTTACACATAACCCTTAGGCCTGGGGGCCCAGCGTGGCGAACCAGATAAGTGATATAAATACACACAATTTAAAAATATGTTGTTGTGTGTTGCAATTTTTGATTATTATATACTTAGCATATTTATATCAACTAGCTGAGCCAGCTGGCTCTCGCCAGTCTGTCTCGCTAGGTCTTGCAGACGGCTTGACGGTGTTGGATTTTAATATAATTGTGAAGTATGCATAGATGGCGCCATATTTTCCCCTTTGGGATGGGCTACCACTGACATTTTAATTTTAATACAATATATGTGTAAGTATGTGCAGTTAAATATGATAAATAATTATACATCTCAATCATTCGAATATAAAGCAATATATTATGTGATTATCATAAATAGCGATCCAATATAACGTGATATTAATCTCCTTCGGGTCCCATTGAGATAATAGAAGAAGGTTAGCAGTGTAAAAAATGAATTAAAACATTATTTTGTTACATTGTCTATAAAAAATAAATGCTTGCTGTCTTAGAATAGTATTTAAAAATCAAAATTTGAATTAAAAATTAACCTTAAACAATATAGTTTCCCGGTACGGGACATTCATATCGAGACAAATGTTGATAAATAATGAAGCAATACATATTATATCTGATAATAATAGGAATTTATAAGACCTAAAGATGTGGAATCAGCTTAAAGAGGCCTTCATCCAGCAGTGGATTGATACAGGTTGATGACGATAATGACGATCTAAATGGGTAGGTATATAAAATCACAAATTAAAAAAAATATATAGCAGTTTATATGACCAAGAAGAGTAGAATTAGGTTGGGATAACCTTTATCCAGCAGTGGATTAATCTTGGTTGATGATGATAATGACGATATTATGAATGGGTAAATATAATATCAGCAATTTTGATAAATATAGCAATTCATATGATCGACAGAAATTCAAACAACTTAGAGGGGCCTTCATCCACCGGTGGATTGATTCAGGCTCATAATGATAATGGAAATATAAATATATATATAATATAATATCACCGATTTTGATAAATACAGCAATTCGAATGACAGAAAAGAGTAGAATCAGGCATGGGAGGCCTTTATCCAGCAGTGGATGGGTTAAGGTCGATGTGATGATGATGATGATAACGATATGAATATGTAGATAAATATATTATCACCGATTGATAACTATTGATTGATCACCGATTGATAAATACAGAAATTCATATGACAAAAAGGAGTAGAATTAGTCTATGGAGGTCTTTATTAAGCAGTGGATTGATCCTGGTTGATGATGATGATGATGACAATATGAATATGTAGATAAATATAATATCACCGATTTTGATAAATACAGCAATTCATATGACAGAAAGGAGTAGATTCGGGCTAGGGAGGCCATTATCCAGCAGTGGATTGGTTCAAGTCAATGATGATAAGATGGATAGAAATATGTATAATATCACAAATTCGTTAAACCAATAGTAGTAGAATCAGGTTGCGGAACTCTTCATCCAGCAGTGGATTGATCCTGGTTGATGATGATGATGACGATATGAATATGCAGATAAATAACATTAGAAATTCAATACTGTCAAGAATACAATCAACGTAGAGAAGCCTTCATCCAGCAGTGGATTTATTTAGGCACGTGATAATAATGGCATTATATATAGATAGGTAGATAATAATATAATATCACTGATTTTGATAAATATAACAATTCATGTGTAAGTAAGGAGTAGAATAAGGCTGAGGAGGCCTTCATCCTGCAGTGGATAGGTCAAGATTGATGATGATAGGGACGATAAAAATAGGTAGATATTATACAATATCACACATTTTGATGACTATAACAATTCGTATTAATTTCTTTCATTGTTTGCAATGGCAACTTTGTTAGTTTAATATGACTATATTCTGATCTACGGAAATTATTAGCCTAGGTAATTATTCAATAAAAAATAGAGTGAGTGAACAGCCACAAAGAAGTATTTTAAAAAATCAAATTTGGAATATCACGTTATCTATGAAATGGCGGCCAGTGGCGTACACCGCTGTCAGAAGATATTATACCTAGTGAATTGTACCAAAATTATGATTTTTTCAGCGGAAAAAAGTGCGCCAATGCCTATATTACGATATTTGAATAAAAATAATCGAATTCGTTTGTCAAATAAAGAATTAGAAGGTCATAAGCGACGAAGACGTCAATCTGTTAGGCTTGACCAGTAAATATGGCGATCCAATACGGTGTGTAAGAAAATATCGGATATAAACGTCACGTACATGTAAAATCATGGAAAATTTCTGAAATGTGTTCAATTCAATCGGTAGATGAATCGGTAGCGCACATTTTGAAGTGAAGATGTAAAAATAACAATAAAATGTCGCTTAAATGAGCCGTTGGTAAGTTTTCCAAAATCTCTTAGGATAATAATATATAGGAGATACTCGACCACTCCATAATTTAAGTGGATGTATTAAAAATATATATAATAAATCGCTAAAAAGAATATCCTTAATTTTACCTCGATTATCACTTGGGAAATACTACTAACTGTAGAGCATCGCACTGCCTTTAACCTTAGCGATAAGTAAGGGGCCACGCTGAAGATCTTGGCCTGGAGGTCCGCTTCAGGATGTGGAGGCCATAATGTAGTTATGGATGTGACTAACATGCATTTCTGAGTATCCCCAAATAAAGATCTTTTAATTGCCCCAACCATTGTTTGTTTTATCAGTTGAATATGTCCCTCTGAGGCGGACGAAACCGGTACAATTGTTTAATAAAAAAGTGGATTCAGTACTTACAAAAAACACTGTGTTTTAAAAAAAAAATTAATAAAATACAGTATGTTTTTAAGGTTTTTTTAAAAAAAATCATATAATTGTATTACATACCTACTTATTATAATGATGTGTAGATATATTTCGTATTAAATAAAATATGGGATATTTTAGTTGTTTTTATTTATTTAAATTAAAGACAATCCTCCCACTCATTAATTGGTGCACTCCAGTGTCAGTTTTAAGTTTAGTATTGCGCTTTGGCGTAAATGGCATTTCGCCATCCGCGGACGTAAACGTATGCTCTATCATTATTATTATTACTATAGTGTAAATACCAGTATTGTCTTGTAGGTACTTTGGCCATTATTATTGTCTACTATGCAAGTCCGCTATTTGCTGATAAATATCCTATTTCCCTTTTCAAGGTCGCGCCTCTAATCTGAACATTTGTCTCGAGCAATCAAACGCTTGCCTACTGGAAATAGTATCAAAACATAGAGACAATAATACGATTTTTTTTTGTTCTTTCGACCATGTCCGATCCTAATATTATGGTCATTATGGACCTAATACAGAGTGGAGGTTTGTATTAATAGATTTTGTTTTTACGAGAAATGGATTTCAGTCACTTGCTCAACCTATTAGGTCCCGTGTACGGAAATTTGTACGTATGCAATTCGCCGTATCACACGTCACCGTGAAATATTGTATCGGATAGTATAACCGTATATTAAAGACCGTCCAACCTCTTTGGGTCGTAAGTAATAACATAAAATGCATGTCTAAATAAAACACGGTTCTTGTCAGTTTACACTTTACAGGAAGCCAGCAGCAAACAATTTTTAAAATAGCCGATATACTGGATTATTTGTTAGTTTAGGTTAGGTTAGGTCTTCATTATTGACTTTAAATATGCACGATTTAATCATCATTAAATACATCTCCTAAAACTTGTTCGTATGCAGTTTGCGTATCAAACTTCACTGTATCAAATATAATATGGCCGTATATTAAAGACCGTTCAACCTCTTTGGGTAGTAAAGTACTGACGTACAATTCATGTCTAAATAAAACACGGTTCTTGTCGGTTTACAGGAAGCCAGCAGCAAACAAGTTTTGAAAATAGCCGATATATTGCATTATTTGTTAGGTTAGGTTATGTTTTCATTCTTGAACTCATGAATTTTGCCAAAATCTCCTATGAAAATTTAATTAATGTTCATATTGAATCTAATAAAATTGGAGGCCGTATAGTATATGGTCGTCTCTTTCCGATAAGAAAGCTCACGGCGAACTGTGCCACGGTGAAATGTTTTACGAACAATTTACATGTAACCATTAGGTCCATACTCTGACTCATACACTAATTGAAAAAAAATATTTTTTGTACTTGCTAGATCCAGGATTCGAACCTGGGAACCATCGGTGGGTATAGTAACAGATACATAAATACATATTTTATAATATGAAAGTGGGTAGGTACCGTATGAAAATCGAAATATATATATTATGTCAAATTGAAACTAACATACTTTGGGGCCAGTAACATATATGTTAGTTTTTAAAATTTATTATAAATAATTACAAGATAAAAAGAACTTTTTATATACAACGTTTTTAAATTTTCTGTTGAACCATATAAACTTGAATTGACTAGCTAAAAGGACCAAAAAATGTACTTTACATAACATATTGATTTCCATCATATTTCCATAGTAATGCACGATTATAAATTAATAATTTAGTTTCTAGGACTCCAGACCCCTAGCAACCAATAATGGTGTCGAAATAACTTTTCATACAAAACAGAATTAACTGAAAATGAATTCAATTCTTCTTAAAGATGGCTAAAAGTATAAATAAAATGCATTAGAATCGTTTTCTGATATATTCTAGAAGTTTCAAATTTCTAGCTGGTCGGGAAATCAGTTAAAAATCGATTGCAAGATTTGTACCGGACAAAGAACTACCGGACAAATAAGAATACGAGCTAAGAAAAACGTTGTAAAAAATATATCATTAGTCATTGACTATTAGAATTTACCTACTTCTGAAAAAATAGGCGTCACTAAAAGTACAGAATTAAAATACAATATGTAGCATATGCTACATAGTTATGGATTGCAATACCGGTATTTAAAAAGCAGTATTCAATTATTCATCGATACCGAAATTTCGAAATTTTCGTTATTAAGAAAGCATACACGTTTATGTTTATCGAAAATGAATTTAATATTCATTTTTCAATGCTGTTTATTAAATTTACGCTGCCAAAATGCAAATGTATTGACTGAAACCAAGTTAAGTAATATTAAAACAAAACCCCTCAAATATACTTATTGAATTGTCAGGATAAATTAACATAGGTATTTCAAGAAAGAAAACATTCGCGGAAAATATTTCAATTATTCTATAACTATTGATCCATTGTTGATATTACATACAACGTACATTGAATTTGAGAGAGATTTTCTTGTAACCGGACATACCTAGTGTGACACCCCCGTATGGTCCCCATTTGGGGATGTCTTTGTGTATCTGGAGACGCCCGAATCGGTATCAAAGCCAACAAATAATAAAGCGCTGATTACGAAAATAAATAATAATAAAAGAGCCCAGCCGGCAATGCCGTAAATTTTGTTAACCGTTGGAGATTTGCAACGTCGCTTTCTTTTCGACGACGGTTTCGTTGGAAAAAATCACAAGATGGCGCGCAGATCGCGACAAACAGAAAAATTGCGAGCACGCCGATTTCGTACGGAAAAAATAAATTATGCAAAATGTAACCATACCTATAGCATAATATTAACGTTAAATAAACCTCGCCGTTTTTGATAACAATTCCGGTGTCATAATTATCCACCTTCCATCCCGAATCCAGACGAAAAAAAACACAAAGTGACAGTTGAGAAATTCTCTTACCAAAATGGAGGGAAGTGATACTAGGTATAGTATGTATTTATAAAAATTAGCAGTTCTAAAATATTATGATCTAGTATACATTTTATTTACAAACTTCAACATAATAAATGTAGATAGTTACTTTAGGTTGCTATAAAATAAGTGTTTGAAATAGATTTTGATAGTTATATTTATTGATAGATACTTTTTTCTATAAGGAATAATGTGTTTTGACGAATTCCTACCGAAATGCCGGTATTGATATATTCATTTGGTATTATAATCCATATAATAAGATGTACTAAAGGGTTCTAAGTATACTCAATAACTACCACTATATAGTTAGGCCCTAGGGGCATATTTGCTTTGCACTGTAGTGAAATGGTGAAAAAAGATAGATTGCTCATACCACTGCAAGATTCAATAATAAGGAATAACTCATGAAAACACCTATTATGCAGTGACGTCCCGTGGGGGTAGGCAGATTGAGCGCCGCTTGGGACGGTAGTTACTCGAAGGGCGGCAAATCGAACAGAATCATTTGGTATATGAGGCGTCTAATTCCAAAAAGCGATAAGTCCACATTTGGTCAAAATCGAGAAAAAAATACGCACGTATTCTTTGTATAATTTTACACAATATGTATTGATCTATAAATTCCAAAACGTGATATAACCCTACGAAAAAAAATATTTTAAGTCTCGATTTATTACAAAAAAGCGCCAAGTCCGTGTTTCATATTATTTAAAGCTTGGTTGATTTCGCGCGAGTTTAATTCAACCAATAAGGGAACGTTCAACATTGAAAAGGGCGTCTCCCATGCTGTAGCATCTGGTAAACTCATGACAGTGCCACGGAAATTTGTGCCTTATGCGGAATAAATTAAAAAGTGAGGTACAAGTAGCCCCACGTCCAATTTTATTTTGCCTATATTTATTGCATTTAAGAGTTTATCGGCTGAAACAAAATAAATTGCACTTTTGGTTCTAATTTCAACATAGAATATGACGGAAAAAATAATCTCACGTTAAAACAAATAATTATTGAAGCTTGAAACATAAAAACGGTGTTTCCCGAAAATATTGAATTGTGGACTTGTCGCTTTTTGTAATTAGACGCCTTATATATAGAAATAACTAAAATTAATTTTGTTTACATGTTGTACATTAAATAGCATAGTAAAAATGGTATGAGAATAATATATCTGTGTATTGCTAAATGACAAAAACCAAATTTTTCAGAAATATCCACCAAATAGAACCTCGCACTTCTGGTGATTTGGATAAGTGTCTAACGTATGTATTCGCTTTTTATATCTAAAATTAATTTTGTGTATTTTAGTGGTATATATTTTGTTAGTAAGTAATGTATCCATATAACACATTTCTTACATATTGGAGTCATGAAAGGATGATAAAAATACTGTATAAAAAAATGGGGCGGCATTTTGGTGCTGCGTAGGGGCGGTATTTTGTCTAGGAACGTCACTGCTATTATGTCATACAGCTACTGAATCACTGGGTCAATTAATACCTTGGGTTATTATACTAAACATAGATATTTACGTAAGGCTTACTGATCAGTTTTCCCACGGTAGCTTGTGTCACAACAGACAGAGGATACTAAGTAGGCGTGGAGTTGGGGTCCAAGTTTTTTCGGTCGGTTCATTTTGAGCTTTTTCATAAATTTCCTTTGATTTAACATCAAATATAATATGTAGTTAGCGTGCCAACGTCCTTTAAAAAACCTTGAAATTCGACACACACATTCTCTCTCTATGTCTTCGCATTGAATACATTTTAGAGTGGAGGGAATAATTTAGATTGAAAAATAGCATTATATCATCATCATCAGCCTGAATCTATCCACTGCTGGATGAAGGCCTCTTCAAGCTGCTTCCACTTCTCTCGGTCCTGTGAATTGTGTTACCACGTACTTCCGCAGAACTTTATCATTTCATCGATCCAGCGGCCTCTAGGTCTACCTTGCGGACGTTTTGTACCTCTTGGATACCACTGGATGACTAAATTCGTCCGACGATTGTCTCTACTTCTAGTAATGTGTCCAGCCCATCTCCATTTGAGGCTTTTAATGAACTCTATCACATCGCAAACCTTGTCTGCTTCCTTATCAACTCTTTCCTCTTTTTGTCCTTTCGCGTTATGCCCAGAATGCACCTCTCCAAGCCACGTTGTGCTACTCTAAGTTTATGGATCTCTCTTTTACTTAGTGGATAACATCCATTTCCCGTTAAAGCAAAAAATCTGTTAATTCAAACCTCCACTCTGCGGTGGCCCATATCGAGTATTTAAAATCAAACAACGTTATCTACAAAAAAGTTTTTTTTAGTTAACGTTATTTTACATTCTCAGCTACATGATGGTCAAACAATTTTATGTCGATCTTTTCTAGTTTCTTCTTAAATCGTCAGTAAAGTTATTAAGTAAGTACATAAGATTACTTTTTCTTTTCATATATTTTTAAAACCATACCTATAAATTTTAACATCACCATAAGCTAGATTAATGTACAATACACAATAAAATATAAAATATGAACATTGGGTTTTAAATAAACATCTCCTTTGTTGATTTACAAGAATCTAAAAAACGTTTTTTTGGCTCTCCTGTAAAGTTGTACTTTTATAGATAGTGTTGTTTGACATTTTTTTTCGACGATGTCCGATCCTAATAGGATCATATGGGCCTCCACAGAGTAGTGGTTTGTATTAACAGATTTTGTTTTTTACGAGAAATGGATGTCAGCCACTTGCTCAACCAATTAGGTCCATACCCTGACTCACACACGAATTGAAAAACAATATGTGTACTTGCCAGGTCCAGGATTCGAACCTGAGACCTACGGCGTGATAGTCCAATGCTTAAGCCGCGCGGCCACCGTGGGTGGGGTTTGGACATTAACACCTCGATATTATGATCTATTTTGGACCGGAAATAGTAAAAAAAACTATAGTAAGTAAGTAATCTGTTTGAAAACGTCTGTAAAGCATTCGACACGCACCCGCACAATATGGCGGATAAGTCAAACACAATAAATTTAATATTATGTACCTACAATACAAAGTATTGTTTTAATTTAGTATTACATTATTTTACAATAAATAGTAAATAAATAATATTGCGTATAATATATTTAGGTAGCCACCGGATCCGCGTTTTCAGAGGCAATATTATTTCCAATCATAATTTATTATAAGTAGTTTAAAATATGTCCTTTCAAGCCAGCTATTCATTACCAGGGTTTCGAGAGTTCTGTCAGGGGCTCCTTCAAAATAAACAAAAGCTTGCGAATGAAATACAGTTTGAAACCATTTTTGGTTGGTAATGATGTAAACTGTAATATTTTAAAAGAATTAAATATGTTGAAAGTAATATTATCTTAAGGCTATACTTCAGTTGAGGCATGGTCTAAAAAGATCGTGGCTAGGCGGTGCGCGGATTGTGCAAATGACGCGGGCCGAACGAAATATAATTTGTCATAAAAATCCAACATGCGTCCATTTAATGTTATGTTTATTGTTATATTACTAATAATAATAGTATATTCATTGACATGTTTTCTTTTTTAAATACATAGGTGCGTACAGTTTTTTAGTAATTTTTACACGATTTAAGAATATTTTCATTCGACGCCATGACAAAACAAATTGACGTGCGCACACCTCTACAGTCGGTCTCCGATTGGCGACGAGTGAGAAATTTCGTCGCACCTACTGTTGAAAATTATTTTCCGTTTCACTGAAGTACGCTCTTAAACATACATATTAAAATAACATTTGTAAAAAATACGATGCTCGATAGGATTTGAATCGGTATATCTACTGGTATCGCGCCAATATGCTTTCACAAATTAAGCTACGAGCCTCCTACCTAATTGGGATAATTTAAGCTAGTCCTACATTAAATGCTTATTAAAATGCATTATTATTGACTTTGTGTTTTAAATCTAGGAATATTAATTGCCAATATGCATATGCGGCATGTTATTGCGGACGTGAAGATCTCTGCACATAGTTTAGTATGTTCGTATTATTTTAGGTTTGTCTTTACATATTATAAGTGCATTAATTTGAATCCTCCTCTCTCCCATGGGCGCTTTGATTAAATTATGTAAACTCAGTGAAAGCACGCTTAAGTACGTGGTGACCTCAGTCATGGCCCCGACAATGGGGGGGGGGGGGCTGACAGGGCTCTAGCCTAGGGGCCCGGGCTCAAGGGGGACCCGGCGTGATGGGTCAATCAGATATTAAAGATAAACACACATCACAAATTTGCTCTAAACGTAAGTAAAAAAGTCGCTATTTCACAAAAAAAAATACATTTAAAAATGAGGTCGTTAGATGCATTTTGATTGTTTTGTGTTGATACTTGACAACTACATAATTCAAGTAGATGTATTAAAACTACAAAAATCCCGAAAAATAAACCGAAGGCCCTTACTTTTACCTTTAACACAATTTTGAAAACGATTCTGTTGTGCGTCACACATGCCATTAAACTTAGCGAATAGATAGGGGGGCGTTTTAAGATGTGGGGGCCATGACCTCAGTACTTGGGCATATGCTCCTGAGACGTTCCTAGGCATAAACAACTGATGACACTTCAAATCCAAACGCAGGGCCTCGTGATACGTGCGATTAAGACCGAGTGTGGTGCGGGACGGGTTGGTTTGGAGGGAACTCTCAGGTAGTCAAATCATCCGGGTGACGATCCTCAGTCACGAAGTCCTGACGAGGACGAAGAACAATAATTAATATGCCATTTACATACCTACATAAGCTTTATTTATACCGTTTCTGGAGCCGTAGACCCCCCTCCTTTGTGTGCACGCCTGTTATTTATTTTAATTATTTTATTAGTCTGCCTATTCATTTTTGACAATAATGTTGAAATATATCTTTCAAAAAGTCGTGTATTCGGTGTAAAGTGACGTGCAGTAGAATTAAAATTGTAATATGAACCTTTTCGTGATGTATTTTCTAAAATATCTCTATCTGTATAAAAAAAAATCTTCAATATATTAATTGTTTATAACTAATATTTTGACACATCATATATACTGGTCTATAAATGCACAAACACATTCCAATTAATATTAATGTGCTATAGATTCATATCACTGCCTTGGTCTACCTTCTTGCACTGTTTGATATCCAGCAATTAGGAAGCCTGTATTCTATAGTAATATTAGTGATACTTACAGCTGTTATAGGTATTAGTAGCAATTCGAAACAGACAATAACTGTAATAACAATTTTATAAAATGCACGTGTAATAGGTATCTTAGTATACTTCTCACAGCGAGAGTTTATCGTGAACGTTTCCAGCCTTTACTACAAATAAACAAAACTATAAATAAATAATAATCAATTATCGATATCAATGCAAACTCACGTTTATTATAATCCTCTAATTAATAATCATCCATACAAAATGTGCGATTTGCATTTATGGCATTCTTTCATTCCATTTTGATTCATCCAAATTAAGGATTGCAATACCGGTAGGTATTCCAGTATTTTTCGATGCCGAAATATCGGTTTTAAAAATCAGACGATACCAATATATTCTAAACTACTATACGTACAATGTCCTCCAAAACATCACATTGATCGCAAAGCTGCGAATCGCGTCTTCTCATGAGGGCATCACTCTAGAAACCAGGGCACCAACCGTGGGGATGATAAGATAGACTTACTCCATTTCTCATTTTCTAGGGATGTCCTATGGTAAAAATCTATCCACATGCTTCGGCACATTTTCTTTTTGGCCTCATTCCAGTAAAGGTTTTCTGGAATCCACTGATATAGCACCCCTAATTGGCCAGCTTGCTTTGTCAGTTCATCCGCCCTTTCATTGCCCATTGAACCCATCCATTGAAGGTATTTTTGCTTCATATTCCACCCTTTATACTGTGCTACACCTAAGCAATGCGTGATCTGCCGTCCCGCACGAGACGTCACTTATTAAACTATCTCTGCGACCCACCTCTCCAAAATGGGCGGAACATACAAATTAATGTAGTTTATTTATTGAATTGTGATTATGGTTACTTAAACTCACGTTAAGTGTAGTTTAATGCAATGCAACAAATGCCTAGCTACTGCAGTAATTGTAATGTATTTTATGTTAAATGCCAATACTAGTAAAGACATGAATGACCCAGATAACTAAATTTGTTTCTAAATAACAATGCTATAGTGAAGTAGGTAGGTGGGTACTTAATAATATAGATAGACGATGCATATTACGATTGCTTCGATCTGGAAGTGCATATCTATTTCCGTTTGGACAATCGAAAGTAAAACCTCTTCCGGTTTCATTCTAATCAGAGAGCCACGTGGAGTGATTTTAACTTTCGATTGGAAAATCGACTACTTCTCTAAATCTTTGTTTGTCAAAATTGTTCAGGACGGAGAAAAAACATAATAATTTAACTATCGAGCGGAATTTAACAATTCCAAAAATACACTTTGTAATGTACTTTATTTACAAATAAGCTGCACTATGAATTATTAATACTCTAGTTTAGCTTCCCTTTTATATATAAAGAAAATTTATATAAATAACGGAGTTGTTCCATTTATAATATTGGAAATTTGGCACCTGCAGTTGGCTGTTTAGTGTGAAGAACGATAACGCATTTATTTATAGGTTTAAGAGTATGAAATTTTGTGTGAGCATAGAAAACAGCCTTTTTAATAAAATGCTATCAAAATCTCATTTTCGAAGTGCAGTTGGCTGATTTGCAGTTTACAAAATGCTTGCAAATTGAATGCGGATAAAAAAAAGAATATCTATCTGTCCATGCGCGCACACAGAACAATGTTTGGGCACTATTTATGTCAGTTTTAACAGCCTACTCCCATCCTTCGCCACTGGTTTACAGGAATCTATTTCCTCATAGTCGGTTTCCAGGGTTACATGTAAATTGTACGTATTACATTTCACCGTAATACAGTTCGCCGCGAGCTTTCTTATAGGAAAGAGATGACCGTCTACTGTACGGTCATCTTCATAGCACCTAGATGAAAAAATTACGCGTTGTTCGTGGAGCATTTTCATTGCCGATTTTGGCAAAACTCATGAATTCAAGAATGAAAATCTAACCTAACCTAACTTAACTCAAAATAACCTAATAAATAATCCAGTATATTGGCTATTTTCAAAATACAACATTTCAGGGCAAAGTGTGATATGGCATACGTACAAATTTCCGGACACGGGTTTCTAGATAGAAATAAAATTCAAGAATGAAATTTAACCTAACCTCACCTAACTTAACTTAACCTAACCTAACAAATAAACCAGTATAATATCGTCTATTTTCAATACCTATATAACATTTCACGGTGAAGTGTGATACGGCGAACTGCATAGGTACAAATTTCCGGACACTGGTTTCTAGATAGAAATGAAAAAACACTGATGTCGGCGATTTATTATTCGAGATAATTGACATCTTTTTGAGAAAATTCACAATTTCATATCTCAAAAGAAACAACAAAAACTGGAAAAAAAATGCCCGCCTATCAATAATTAATATTAGAAAAACATAAAACATATCCTAAAAAAGTTGGGTAATTTAATTAATTACAAATATTTATTTAAAAAAATAATTTTAAGGCTACGTCTTGTTATAGTTTAAAATCTTCGGTAACAGTGACGTCCCTAGATAAAATGCCGCCCCTCGGCAGCGCCAAAATGCCGCTCCATTTTTTATACAGTATTTTTTATCATCCTTTCATGACTCCAATATCTAAGAAATGTTTTGTATACAAATATTACTAACAAAATATAATACCACTAAATCTAATTTAAATGCCAACTTTACTTTAATATATAGTATACAGTATAAGAGTCCACGATTTCAGATACTTACATTTAAAAATACACCTGAAAACTTTCAAAATTCACGAGTGACCGGCAAAAATATTTGGATAAATTAATTAGGTAAGTATGTACCTAGTGTGACACCCCCGTATGGTCCCCATTTGGGGATGTCTTTGTGTATCTGAAGAGGCCCGAATCGGTATCGAAGCCAACAAATAATAAAGCGCTGATTACGAAAATAAATAATAATAACAGAGCCGAGCCGGCAATGCCTTAGAGTAGATTATAATATGTTGAATGGCAACAATGCCATAATATAACCGTTGACGATTTGCAACGTCGCTTTTTTTCGCCAACGGCTCTCGTTGAAAAAAATCACAAGATGGCGCGGAGATCGCGACAAACAGAAAAATCGCGAGCACGCCGATTTCGTACGGATAAAATAAATTATTCAAAATGTAACCATATAGTATAATATAAACTTAAATAAACTCGCCGTTTTCCATCACAATTCCGGTGCCTTAATTATCTACCTTCATCCCAAATACAGACGATAAAAAAGAAAACAAAACACAAAGTGACAGTTGAGAAATTTTCTCTTACCAAAATGGAGGGAAGTGATACTAGCTATAATACAAAATATAATTCGCAAATCTGCACGTGTCATTGCAGGTCATCAAGGACGTGACGTACAAGTACAACGGAAGTAAACTAGACATCGCGAGCCCGACAAAAAAATTACAGTCCTGTTAAACCTTCTATGTCAATTAATACATTTTATTTCTAAGCAGTCAGCTGAATTTTTAATGGAAACATATTTCTGTTATTACTAAGTTCGGGTACCTATTTCTATATATACCGAATGATTCTCTAGTCGATTTGTCGCCCTTCAAGTAACTGCCCCCCCCCCCCAAATGACGCTCAATCTGACTACCCCTATGGAACGTCATTGTTCGGTAAAATTATGTAATAATTAATATTCTTAATTATAAAGAAAAACTGTCATTAAAGACGGCCCTGGGTACTAAATCTGATCTGAATTTGCAAGGAATAAGCTATTAGTGCTATTACATCACTTTCAACAATACTCTTGCTGTGGTTTTGTGTAAAATAATGTAGTTTTTATAGTGTAGCCAATTTTCAATTATTTATCAGTCTTTTAAGCCGGATTTACGATATTTTTTATGTCCCTTGTGACCTTAGGGCACCTAATGTTTTTTTGTACCATTTGTAATAGTGCCATTACGTATTAGCGAGGTAAATGAAACGTTCGTTTGGAAAAATATCATAAGTACCAAACGTTGAACTGTTGGTAGGTATTTACTTAAATCAATCATACTATAATACTTTTATAATGTGATTTCGAATTGTTTACCCCGATGAAAGACATCCTTGATGCATATGCAAAAAATATAGTTTTATAAATAAAATATATTATAATTTTGGTCTGTTCAGTTATAACTTGAGGTATGGATTCACGATATACCAGAACGTTGGAGTGGAGCTCGGAGCAGGAGTACGGAGCAGTGGAGCAATGGGGTTTTACTCGGAGCAGGAGCGGAGCTTGAGCACCGAAAATTTGTTGTACTTCACTGCTCCAGATGTCTTTTTTTTAATTATTATTTTTTGTCCTAAAATTATTTGAAATATGTCAATACTGCCGAGTGATAAATATAACTTCATTTTTTTTTGACAGACGAGGCAAATAATGAAAGACGATTTGCTGTCGGTGCTATCGGCAACTGCATAAGTACCTACATAAAAAAAATTCCGGACAAACGGTTCTATAACGTCTTTTATAAGTACTTGTTACAATATTATTATTACATTAAGTAATATTTTTTTATTCAATATTCAATAGACACAGGATTTAAGAATGTTAAATTCACAAAATAGATTAAAAAATAGAATTCAGACTTTCTATACTCTAATACACTACATTTTGAAGCAGGGTTTTGAAAGTGTGAGTGTCTTACGAAAATGAAGCACACATTATAGACGTGCAATAGTGTGTGTTGCAAGCTTGAAATACACCAATATCGAATGACCGTCAGTGCACAAACCGAGAGCAGTTGTCAGAACGAAGAATAAGCTTAGAATGGACGTATTCTTGATACGTGTACAAGTGTATCCCATATTCTTCAATACTCGAGCTCGGTTGCCTGTTACCCATCAGTTCCCATTAATTATGTGTTCCCTGATTCAATTCTATTTGTAAAAATTATGTATATAACTTGGAAATACCGTAGAAAGTATACGTATTAGAAAGTCGAATCTCACATAATGCGTATCCGGAAGCTTGTACGTATGCAGTTCGCCGTATTACACTTCACCGTGAAATGTTGTATCGGAAATATAAATTGGCCGTATATTAAAGACCGTCCAACTTCTTTGGATCGTATAGTATTGACATACAATTCATGTCTTAATAGAACACAGTTCTTGTCGGTTTACACTTTAATTTTAAACTTTACGAAAATAGCCGATATACTAGATTATTATTGTTAGGTTAGGTTAGGTTTTCATTCTTGAAGTCATGAATTTTGCCAAAATCAGCTGTGAAAATTGAATTAATGTTCACATTGAATCTAATAACCGATAGAAAGCTCACGGCGAACTGTGCCACCGTGAAATGTTTTACGTACAATTTACATGACACTCACATAATGAGGTATAATAACATACCAAGTTGTTTTATGATTAATTATTACCTCTCTTGTTATTAGGTACTACATTATTATTAGTCATTGTACAGATTATTATAACCAATAAGTAGACATGCTTATTTTGGTATCTAAGGAATTGATTTTGATTGAATTTTGTTTATTTTAAAACGATTTGAAGGTCATGTTTTTTGCCGAAAAAAACTTTCAATTAAATTTGAAAATTAACTTGAAGTATGTAGGTATTGCAGTGGCGAAGGGTGGAGGTAGGCTGTTAAGATTCGCTATAAATAGTGCACACTAAACTTTTTTAATCATATGTATTGGTTTTTATTGAACTAAGACTACAATTTACAGATGGTGTTAGTTAATTTTTAAAAATCAATTAAACCATGCCTAAACGAAACCATAATAGTTTTGGTCTAATGTGGGGAATACGACAAAATTGTGGATACTTTTTCATTCATAGTTATTTGTTTTCGTTGGATTAAAAATACATATTACACATATTGTTGGTTAATTTTTTTAATTCAATAAGCCCCTGACTAAACCAAACTATAATAAATGAAAAATATTATTCTATTTATAAAATATTCAAAGTTATGTATGATTTAATTGCATAATTTTAGATATTTTATAGATAGACATGTATTTTTTGACTATTATCTATTATGGCTTGGTTTCTCAGGATTTAATTGAATTTTAAAAACTAACCAACACTATCTGTAAATTGTAGTCTTATTTCAATGAAAACAAATATGTATGTCTGAAAAAGTTTAATGTGCACTATTTATGGCGTATCTTAACAGCCTACCTCCACCCTTCGCCACTGAGGTATTGTAATGCTTCTGTCCCATTATGTTCTTTATTTTTTTCTTAGAATTGCATGATTAAGACATAACTATAAGAATTCATTGTATTGTCATCTGACCCTGGATTTTCAGATACTCAACCCTTGGGACCCCTGTCAGTGTTGCAATATATACAGATAAAGTAGAAATTATTATTTTTCGTGTGATCCACTGATATGCTGTACCTATATTAAAGAAAAAAAATATAATTATTGTAACGTGGATTTAATAAGTGGTCTGTGAAACAATATTATAATTAGGTGCTTTAGATGGTATTTATACCTGTTTTATAATCTCATGACTGAGGATCGAGACCCATTTATGATTAGGCCATCCCTCTCGGTATTCAGTCACATACAGAACATTATTATTGATTTATATTATATTACACCCACGGTGGCCACGCGGCTTAAGCGTTGGACTATCATGCCGTGGGTCTCAGGTTCGAATCCTGGGTCTGGCAAGTACAAATATTGTTTTTCAATTTGTGTGTGAGTCAGGGAATGGACCTAATAGGTTGAGCAAGTGGCTGACATCCATTTCTCGTAAAAAACAAAAATCTGTTAATACAAACCTCTACTCTGTGGAGGCCCACATGATCCTATTAGGATCGGACATGGTCGGAATATTAAGAGCGTACATAAGTGAAACGGAAAATAATCTTCAACTGTATGCAGAACGAAATTACGGCCGCGTTGTCATTCGTAGAGCGATAGTCGAGGCGTCTGCACGTCGATTCGTTTTCTCATGGCGTCGGATGAAAATATTCTTAAATCGTGTAAAGATGACTAAAAAACTTATGTATTACGTATGTACTTAAAAAAGAAAACATGCCAATGAATATCCTATTATTATTACGAATATAATAATAAACATAACATAAAAAGGACGCATGTTGAACTTTTATGATAAATTATATTTCGTTCGGGTTCCGTCATTTGCACCCGCGACCCGCATTCCGCGCATCGCCTAGTCACAATCTTTTTAGACCATGCCTCAGCTGTATAGCCTTAAGGCCATGCATTAGTTGAGGCACGGTCTAAAAAGATCGTTGCTAGGCGATGTGCGGATTGCGGGTCGCGGGTGAAAATGACGCCTGTCAAACGAAATATTATTTCTCATATAAATCCAACATACGTCCATTTTATGTTCTGTTTATTATTCTATTAGTATCAATAATAATATATTCATTGACATGTTTGCTTTTTAAAGTAAATGGGTAAAGTTTTTAGTCATCTTTACACGATTTTAGAATTAATTGGCCCGTCGCCATCACGCAGCAAAGTGACGTGCGTCCGACTCCACGTTCTCTCAATGAATGCGAAGCAAGTACAAATTTTCGTCGCGCGTACAGTTGAACATTATTTGGCGTTTCACTGATGCGTCACCTTAATAAAACGCATTTTTTTGTACCTATTCCACTTTTTTATTTAATAAATTTGGACCGGTTTCGTCCGCCGCAAAGGGACATTTTCAACTGAATAATAAAACAGATATTTACCACAAAAAATCATAAAGGCGACACAAATGATCTACTAATACATCGCATTATCCGTCCAATAGTGCTTTACTATACATAGTTTTAGATATTTTATAGATAGAAGAATACTTTTTATCGATTATGGTTTGGTTTGACAGTGTTTAATGAATTAAAAAAAAAAACTAACCAACACCATCTGTAATATTAATATTGTGTATTCTTAATTCAACGAAAACAAATAAGTATAACTGAAAAGGTGTGAATTATTTTTGTCGAAACCCCCATAGCTAGGGATTTCAATACCGGTATTTCAAAACCGCTATTCAATTATTTATCGATACCGAAATTCCGGTTTGAAAAATCCAAAGTACCGGTATTTTCGGTATTAAGGAAGCATACACGTTTATGTTTTCGAAAATAAATTAATGTTATTTTTTCATTATTTGCTACTATATTGTTTAAAAATATTATAGTGTATAAATTGTATGCTGCCAAAACGCAAATATATTGACTGAAACCAACAAAAGTTATATAATATTATAACTAACAAAATCCCTCAAATTTACTTATAGAATTGTCGCGATGAATTGACATATTTCGAAAAAGAAGACATTCGTGGCAAATATCTCCAAGTTTTCTATAATAATCATTGATATACTACTAGATGAGGAGTTCCCATACAAGTTTCATTTTAAAAATGTACCACAAAAGAAGATATTACGAATATCGTCTTATAAAATTTCCTTGTAGGTATAATGAGTTAAGACCGTTAACATGGATTCCCGAATTTCACCCGTATTGCCCTGGCTGTAAAACTAAATTCGCGTTCTTGGAATAGTGATCCTAAGGGTGTCCGCAACCCAAAGCTTGCAAGCTACCAAAAATTCATGTCTGAGCGGACAGAGCAAGTCGTCATGCGCTGACTATTAGTTAGAGTAAGATGCAAGCTAGATCGGGCTTACTCATCATTATTGCCAGGTCGTTTTCGAGACAAATATTAAGCGAGCTTATATCGAGTTAAGTCCGCTGATATTAAAACAGTAAGTTTTAACACTGGCCGAGTCGCTGAAAATCGGGCGTCATTTTAAGAAGCATATGATTCATCCGGTAGTATATCAATGATAATAATTGATCCAACGTTGATAGTACATCCAACAAACGTTGTATTTCAGAAAGATTTTCGTGTACCCGGACTAGTATTTTGTAAAAATTAACAGTTCTAAAATATTATCATCAATACATATTTATAAAGTTTAACATGTAGCTGTCAGTATATTATTGATCATTATATCTATTTTTAATGTATCAAATTATTCGACCGCAATAATAAATTCCCAAGGGACTCATATACCGGTAAACAACTGTTTATCTGCGTCAGCAGATTGATTGGCGATATTAAATACGGTATCGCAATGGAAAATTATTTTAATATCCATTCCCTTAGTATCATATTATATTATGACTGTAATAATAAATAAAATTCACAGCTACTCGTATTTAAACCGCTGACTCGTTCAATATAATTATGTACTGGAATATAATGTTTAGTTATTACTCTTCACTGAATAAACATAATAAATGTAGGTAGATTGCAAAAAAAAAGTTTTTAAATAGATTTTAATATTTATATTTATTGATAGGTACATACTTCTCTTTTTCTATACCTTAATAAGTTTTGACGAATACCGGTATAAACAGTGCTCGAAATGAAATATTTTACGAACCGGAGCGCACAATATTTTATGAAAATGTTAACATAGTTATCTAATTGCTTGTGTATTTTATAAAAATAAGTGTGTTATGCCGTGTCCACATTGGCAACAAGTTGCTGGCAACCTCATTAAATTACGATCAAAATAATTTTGGTCGAACAAATCGTGATAATTATCGTGTAATTTAATGAGGTTACCAGTATGGACAAACTTTTAGATTTTTACGTTAAATGGCAAATCTAGCTCACTGTCAAATTAATATGTCCACGAGACAGAGCGATAATTTTGGTGATTTTACGAACCGGAACGGCGCTCCGGTGCGTTCCGGTCCATTTCGAGCCCTGGGTATAAATACCGGTATTCAATAAAAAATACCTAAATACCGGTATTGATAGATTCATTCGGTATTGCAATCCCTACCCATAGCAAACCTAAACTATCATGGTTTGATTTAGGCAGGGTTTAATTGAATTTTAAAACTAACCAGTACCATCTGACAATTATATTCTTAGTTCAATGGAAACAAATAAGTATGACTGATAAAGCTTTTCTAAAAAAAATATACCATGTCCGATCCTAATAAGATCATAATATAAGAGGTTTCGTATTAATAGATTTTTGTTTTTACCACTGCTCAACCTACTATTTAGGTCCATAATCTGACTCAAACACAAATTGCAAAACAATCAGACCCAGGATTCGAATCTAGGATCTACGAGATAGGCCGACGCTTGCCGCTCGTGTGCAATATGTACGTCGAATCAACAGCCTACCCCCACCCCTCGCCACTGCTATACACACTCAAATCACCATGAATATCGATGGAAAAATTCGATTTAAAATACAAATATATTTAGATAACGTAAACGCGACATTTTTTTATCTGTTGATGATTTTATTTTGTGAATAGTAAGAAAAATGACTTGCTAAAAAGCAAGGTCAATAGTTTTTAGAAATTCGATACAATTGTAGTTAGTTGTTGCTCATTCAGTCATTGTAATAGAAAAATAACAATCCTCTGTTACGATTACGTCAATCAGGTATACTTACCTATTTATATTTAGTAATTTTTCAATAGAAAATCAAATAATCTTTTTTATGTCAATCAATAATTACGATAAGATCAAAAAAATTGGACACATTCCGTATTAGGAATTTTGAATGCAGTTCAATTGTCGAATCAAACGATTGTACGCAGCGGTGGTGAGGAGTGGAGGTAGGCTGTTAAGATTCGACATATAATAGTGCACATTAAACTTTGTCAGTCATACTTATTAATTGTTTTCATTGAACTAAATCAAACCATAGTAGTTTACTTATGACCCTGGAATAATGGGAACTGAAATACCTAGCAGGTAACTGATCTCGAGTAAGGAAGAATAAGGGATAAACTTAAACACGTGTCAAGAATGCGTCATACATCGAATACTGACAACTGCTCTCGGTTTATATTGGTGTATTACACACACTATTACACGTTGACACTCACACATTCAAAACCCTGCGTCAAACTTTACTGTATGGGTATATAGCCTATCGGAATGCTATTTATTATCATTCTGTTCTGTGGTTATGATAAATTTTGTTTTCGTTGAATTAAGAATACAAATTTAATAATATTACAGATAGTGTTGGCTAGTTTCTTTAAAATCCATCAAGCCCTGCTTACCAAACCATAATAGATCAAAAATATTCTTCTATCTATAAAATATCTAAAGTTATGTATGGTTTAATGGTACAATTTTAGATATTTTATAAATAAATGAAGATTGTTGGAGTATTATCTACTATGGTTTAGATTAGCCAAGGTTTAATTGAATTTTAAAAACTAACAGACATTATCTACACATTGTAGTCTTAGTTCAATAAAAACAAATACGTTTGACTGACAAAGTTTAGTGTGCACTATTTATGTCGGATCTTAACAGACTGCCTCCACCATTCGCCACTGGTACGCAGTGACGTCCCGTATGAGCACGCAGGTAATGCGTTATTTAGTGGCGGCATATTATAAAGGACGGCGAATTAATGTACTAATACAACTATTACAAGTTACAATGGTTGTTAATATACATAAAATTCGTGATTAGTTAGAAAAAATAATCCGTGCCTAAATAAAACACGGTTCTTGTCAGTTTACAGGAAGCCAGCGGCAAAAAAAATTGAAAATAGCGGATATACTGGATTATTTGTTAGGTTAGGTTAGTTTAAGTTAGGTTAGTTTTCATTGTTGAATTCATGAATTTTGCCAAAATCGGCTATGAAAATGCTCTACGAACAATTCGTAATTTTTTCATCTCGATGACCGAAGGGTACCGATAAGAAAGCTCACGTCGAACTTTTTTACGGTGAAATGTAATACGTACAATTTACATGTAACCACTAGAGGTGGGATTTTGTTGATTTTGTTGGGAAACTGGTCGATTTTAAAAACTTAATTATACCAATTAATACCAGTATAAAAAATACTTAGTATCGAAACTTGTTCCACAATACGTACTAGTATTTGAGATATTATATAGAACGTTTTGCGTCATGCGAACTTGTCACCATTTCTGTCCTTCACTATACCAACTTTACAACTGGGGAGAAAGAGAGAGCAATGATGCCAATAACAGTTGAGTTGTCAAGGCTGGACATACGTGTAGTATGCATTTAATGTCAATAGTATTAAAAGTCTACCAACACCAACTAGCGAGTCATGATCTTCTCATCTTATGCAGTGACGTCCCGTGGGGGTAAGCAGATTGAGTGTCGCTTGGGTGCGGCAGTTACTCGAAGGGCGGCAAATCGAGAAGAATCATTATGTATATATAGACATAGGCACCTAAACTTAGTAATCACGGAAATATCTCTCCAATAAAAAATTCAGCTCACTGGTTGGAAACAAAATGTATTAATTAACATATTATTATAATGTTTAACAGGACTGTATTTTTTTGTGTATGTATGTATTTTTGTATTTTTGTATTTGTATTTTTGTTTCATGCCACAACATTGAAAAAGGAAGCGGAAAAGCTTGAATTAGAAATAAATACCTGCAAAACAAAATACATGGTATCCACGCGAGAGCAGAGTCCACCTCAAAATATCTGTGTGGAGCAGCAGGTATGGGAAGAGTTTCAGAGCTTCATGTACCTGGGCTCTAACCTAAACACACTCAATAAAACAACAGAAGAGGTGAACATTCGACTCATAGCTGCTAATAAGTGCTTCTACGCCTGTAAGGGTCTACTGAGTTCGAAAATCCTAAGCAAGAATAGCAAACTGCTTATCTACAAAACAGTTATTCGACCAGTAGCTACCTATGGCTCTGAGACATGGTGCCTCATTCAAAGGGAAGAACATAAACTGGCCATATTCGAAAGAAAGATCCTCAGGAGAATTTTCGGGCCCACATTGGAAAATGGAAGTTACAGGATAAAAATGAACCACGAGTTAGAAGAGTTAATAAAACATGAAACGGTGGTGAAATTCTGTCGATCCCAAAGACTAAGGTGGGCTGGACACGTTGAGAGAATGCCTGAGCACAGGACGCCAAAAATCATGACCAAGTGGATCCCACAGTGGAAACGGTTTAGGGGCAGACCAAAGAAGAGGTGGGCTGACTGTATCGAAGAGGACTGGAGAAAGATGGGGAGGGCGGGAGACTGGAGAGGAGCAGCCAGGGAAAGGAGCGTGTGGAGGACAATTGTAGAGGAGGCCAAATCCCGCCCCGGCATGTAGTGCCGAGAAAGAAGAAGAAGAAAATTTTTTTGTCAGGTTTGCGATGTCTAGTTTACTTCAATTGTCCTTGGACGTCACATCCTTGATGACCAGCAATGACACGTGCAGATTTGAGAATTATATTTGAATTATAGGTAGGTACAAATCTAATTAATTTATCCAAATATTTTTGCCAGTCACTCGCGAGTTTTGAAAGTTGTCAGGTATAATATATTTAAATGTATCTGAAAACCGTGGACTCGCAACATTGTCTATTGAATTAGAAATGGCAGTTAAATTAGATTTAGTGATATTTTGTTAGTAATGTATCCGTAGGTACAGCACATTTCTTAGACGTTGGAGTTATGGAAGGATGATAAAAAATGGGTTGGCATTTTGGCGCTGCCTAGGGGCGGCATTTTGTCTAGGGACGTCACTGATCGTATGCGTTAGAACAAGTTTATTGGGCCACACGTTGTACTACGTATGGGTAGTTTCATGCCGATACTTGAGTAGGTACATCATGGCCCCCACGAGGGGGGGGGGGGATGACAGGGCCCTAGCCTGGGGGCCCGGCGAGGCGAGTCGACCAGATAAGTTAGCTAAACACACATCACAACTTTGCTTCTCTAGTAAAAAATGCGCTATTTTCCTGCAATTAAAAATTATGTGGTTGTACGATACAATTTTTAATTGTGTATCCAATACTCGACAACTCCATAATTCAAATGAATGTATTAAACTATACAAAAAACACTAAAAATATACACATTAATTTTACCGCGTACACCGTTTGTAAAACGCTACGGTAGAGCAGCGATTTCCAAACTGGGAGGCGCGTAGTGTTGCAAAGGGAGGCGCGAAAAGTTTAACACAATTAATGTAGCCGCAGGTTTGCAGTTTGCAAATGCAAAGTTTATAAAACGGCCGCTAGTTATAAACTACATAAAAAACAGTCCTATAAAAGGTTGTTCGCAAACCTGTCTGAAAATATGGGGACTAATTTTATAATATGTCACTTCTCTACTATTGTGAAGCGCGCTGGCTATCTCGTGAAAAAATGAAATAAAAGGGTCAAATTATAATGTTGAAATCTGAGGCAAAATTGTTTAGGAACGATAATTTTGTTGTTAAACTTGTCTATTTGGTTGAAATTTAAAAAAAAATGAGTGAATAAATCAATGCAATGACCACTAATGCATTCACTGATTTAAAAAGACGAAGTGAAGGCATTCATAAAAAATTGGAGTTTTGGAAATCAAAATTACAAAAAAATAAGTTCCCCATGTTTCCACTTTTAAATGATTTCTGCGCCAGATATATTGAAGCAAACAATAGTCTATTTACTGAGTTCTTGGTTAGTTTGCTACTGCACTTTTCATATTATTTTAGTAATAGTAAAAAAAAGTCGCTTTGTTTCAGGGCTATTAAATATTTTAAATATATGATTGTGCGTTGCGATTTGATGTGATACCTATATGATGATTGATATTGTACTTAAATGATAACTGCCGTGTAATTTAGGATACTGGAAAGGATTGACTAATATTAAAATTGATTATGCTAATAAACAAGTACATTCATCGTATGAAAAACAAATTAATTTAAAAATGAATCTGATATACGTAGTAAAACCTTGTTTATTTTTTTCCCCTTTTCATTTTTGTATTTGTACATTGTTGACTATTTAAAAAAAAAAGTGTCTTTATTATTTAATGAATTAAAGGGGGGGAGGCGCCAAGATTAGTTTTTTTTAAAGGGAGGCGTAGTCACATAACGTTTGGAAACCACTGCTGTAGAGCATCACACTCCTTTTATCCTTAGTGATAGATAGGGGGCCCGCCAAATATTCTAGCCTGGGGGCCCGCTTCAAGATGTGGGGGTCATGAGGTATATACACAAACTGGTGACAGTATTTTCAACCC
Organism: Rhyacophila brunnea; assembly: GCF_057557595.1. NCBI lineage: Eukaryota > Metazoa > Arthropoda > Insecta > Trichoptera > Rhyacophilidae > Rhyacophila > Rhyacophila brunnea. Next base: position 5,503,822 of record NW_028232904.1, on the reverse strand, counting down.
ACCTCTAGTAACCAATACTACTACGCCATCGAACATTATTGTCTAATTAATTCACAGCATGCATTGTCCTTTACAACGTTGTTAAATATAAATCAATCGATTCGATGGCATTGTCTCCTATTAGAACAGAACAAAGGCGATGATTAACGTCCATTTTTATTGGATTTTTTCGTGAAATGCGCGCCAAATCAAGTAGAACGGTTAGCAAAATAAAACGCCGAGCGCTGACACTTATCCCTGAACCTTGAAATGGCGACCGCAGCGGCCATTTTGTTATATGCTTTATAATAATATAATATATAAATTGTAGATGTGATTACCATTTTTGATTTGAACCCACTTTATTTATTTTATTTACGGTGGTCAATGTGAAAACGCTAACACAAAATCACATAAGTGAGGTCATATCTCTGGGTTACATGTAAATTCCTTTTATTTTGTTAACTGTCATTTCATGGTGGAACTGCATTGTATTGTTGTTTTAATTTAATAAAACGTAATTTTTTCAACTAAAATTTTGAGTTGAAAATATCCCTCTGAGGCGGACGAAACCGGTCCTAATTTATTGATTAAAAGTGGAATAAGTACTACAAAAAATTGCGTTTTATTAAATTAAAACAACAATACATGTAAATTGTATCTAAAATATTTCACCGTGGCATAGTTCGACGTGAGCTTTCTTATTGGAAAACGATGACCATAATTAATACTATACGGTCTCTAATTATATTACATTAAATAAATGAACATTGATTCAATTTCCATAGCTGATTTTGGCAATATTCAAGAATGAAAACCTAACCTAACCTTCTTATTCTTCGATGGCGCTACAGCTCAAGTCGAGCCCTGGCCTCCTCCACCGCCGTCCTCCAACCGGAACGGTCCTCCGCACGTCTTTTTCAGTTCCTGATTCTTAGCAGCTGGTTGGCATCTTTTGTAATGTTATCACTCCATCGTGTGCGCGGCCTTCCCACTGGCCTTTTCCCCCCTGGGTTTCCTTCGAGGATCTTCTTCGGTATCCGTGACTCAGGAATGCGCTAGACATGGCTTGCTCAGTTTAGCCTCTGGAATTTTATGAAGGTGGAGAGTTTTGAATCTTGGTATAAGAGGTATTATAGTTCCGTGTTGTACCTAATTCTCCACTCCCCACTATCATTCATGGGTCCGTATATCCGCCTCAGGATCTTTCTCTCAAAGCAGTCCACCATTTCAGTTCCTTTCATATTTAGCGTCCATGACTCGCACCCGTATGCAACGACTGTGCGTATGACGGTTTTATACAGTCGGATTTTTGTTTTTCTGTGGACATTTCTGGATTTGAATATGGGCACAATGAGAAGTACGATTTATTTGCAGCGGTTATTCGGTCTTTTATTTCTTCCAGTTCCTCGTTCTCTTTTGTAATATTAGAACCCAGGTATGTGAACCGGTTGACAACCTCAAATTAATGGTTTCCAAAACTGGAACTTTGGCCCAGCCTACTCTGATTTTGTCGGCTTTGTACCATGACTTTAGTTTTGTTTGCATATACCCTAACCTAACCTAAACTAACATATAATCCAGTATATAGGCTATTTTCAAAATTTGTTTTGCTGCTGGCTTTCTATAAAGTGTAAACCGACGAGAACCGTATTTTATTTAGACATGAAATATTATGTCAGTACTGTACGACCCAAAAATGTTGGACGGTCTTTAATATACGGCCATATATTTCCGATACAACATTTCACGGTGAAGTGTAATACGGTGAAGTGCATACGTACAAGTTTCCGGATGCGAAAATACATATACCTTGTACATGTGCATTGGTTAATAATATATTGACCAATAGAAATTATAGTTTTTCTGAATTTTTTTTTTTTTATCAAATTTACTTTATTTAGGTATATCATACATATTTTAAAATGTCATGGTTCAGTTCTAAAAGCCAAAAAAAAAGCTTATAAAGGGTTAAGACTATACCTCAGCTGAGGCATGGTCTAAAAAGATCGTGACTAGGCGATGCGCGGATTGCGGGTCGCGGGTGCAAATGACGCAAGCCGAACGAAATATAATTTGTCATAAAAGTTCAACATGCGTCCTTTTCATGTTATATTTATTATTATATTCGTAATAATAATAGTATATTCATTGACATGTTTTCTTTTTTAAGTACATACGTAAAGTTTTTTAGTCATCTTTACACGATTTAAGAATATTTTCATCCGACACCATGACGAAACGAATCGACGTGCAGACACCACGACTATCTACGTAATTTCGTTTCACATACAATTGAAAATTATTTGTCGTTTCACTTATGTACGCTCTTAAGGCCGTGCCATGTAATTTAACGGTGACCAAATGTTAAAATAAATAAATAATTTAATGTTACGGACCTAATGTGTAACCTAATTATTTTATTGTTTTAATTTCACCACGAGTTTAGTTTTCCGGTCGTAAAATATAATATTGTATTACTTAATAAAATGATAGTTATTTGTTTTTACGTATTTTTCTTATGTAGGTATCCATAACAATGCATTTAATTATTGTTAATTTGACATCTCCTTCCTTGCGGAGCGACAAATTAAATCAAATTCATTCTTGAATCACATATAGCAGTGCTTCTAAAACTAGGTTTAGGCAGTTTGATAAAAACGACATATATTTTCAATAGTATCTATACTTTTTTGGAGACCTCTCTGCCTGTATGCGAAATGTGCATAACAAAATTTTCCTCACAACATAATACTAAAGATAGTAATTGTATTGTCTGGCTATATGAAGCCGTTTTTATGTGCAGAGATCTTCACGTCCGCAATAACATGCCGCATATGCATATTGGCAATTATTAATATTCCTAGATTTATAACACAAAAACCGATAGTCAATTTAATAAGCATTTCATGTACGACTAGCTTAAATTATCCCAATTAGGTAGGAGGCTCGTAGCTTAATTGGTTAAAGCATATTGGCGCGATATAAGTAGATACCTATACCGATTCAAATCCCATCCAGCATCGTATTTTCTACAAATGTGATTTTAATATGTATGTTTATGATAATATTACTTTCAAAATGTTTAATTATTTTAAAATATTACAGTTTACTTCATTACCAACCAAAAATGGTTTCATCATCATCGTCATCAGGGGCACGACAACCCGGTGTGGGTCTTGGCCTCCTCCAACAGCTTCATCCACTTGTCCATATCCAGTGTGGCCGCTTTCCAATTCGGTACCCCCAGAATACGGCAGTCACTGGCAGCTCCATCCAACCAGCGAATCTTTGGCCTGCCTCTTCTTCTACGCCCTATTGGATTGCTGGACATCACTATCTTTGCCGGTTTATTGTCATTCATACGGTGCACATGACCTAGCCATCGTCTCCCAATCTTAATTGATTGAACTGCGCTGCAATCTTCGTACGGCCCGTAGAGCTCAGCATAAACACAACATAGTTAAACATATTTTCTACTGAATGAACTAAAAATAATTACCACTAACTTTATATTTCAATACAAAAACAATAAATTTCAGCAACACGTGCACGCAGTTTTTAAATTAATGTAATCATTCAAATCAATATTTACCGGCGACGTTTCCAAAAAATATTTAATTTAGCCGTAGAAATTCTATTTTACTCTAACGCATATTGCGGATATAATATGAGCGTGCCGAATGCTTTCTCATTCGCACTTATGGTACGTTTTTGTTGAGACCTTGGTTATACCACCCATCTTGATTCTTGGTACGGTCACCAAATTTAAATACACGACAGTTAACCATCTTTAGGCTAACTAAAAAAATTACTAATAACTTCATATTTCACAGTAAAAAAAATATAATATTATATAGTTCAGTAGCAAAACAATTATTGAGTTCCTGATTTTTTCAATATTTACCGGTTTCACCTCTGGGTTTACGATTATTCATATGTCTTATATCTTACTCTAACGCACATTGCGGAGATTATAGGCGTATCGAATGCTTTCTCACTCCCACGTATAGTTAGTTTTTGTTCAGGCCTTTTTCTCAGCTGATTGGTTTCCAGAAATATAAATTAAATCTGCCACAAAGCTACGATAATAAAGAAAGCACAAAATGTAAAACGTATATTCTTAAGAAATTCGTAGTATATTTTAAATTTCTTACATGTTCCGAACCACCGATTATTCGGTTATCAGCCAAACGCACTACCTTTACGCGACGGTATGGTACTGAAATCGTGACGATTATACAGAATAATATTATAGTTTAGAATTGTTCCGTTGCCTAGGCAGCGAATTTATTATTGTTGACCATTTGCAATTCCTTACGTTAACAAACGATTAAACGTCATAGTGACAGTTGGTATTTTAAAATTAACAACAACGGGAAACCATTATATAATTTAGTAATTAATATAAGTTAAAGTGTAAAGAAATAAACCAACGGCGTTCCAATAAGCAGTCCTTTTTCTTGAGTGTGTAATTTAACAAGATAATTAAGAGCTAGTCAAAGAATCTCAAAGTCAAAGTCGAGAAAGTCAAAGAAAGGGCTGTGGATGCCAGAAGAGAACTTCAACCTGGCTTGCCTGTTCTTCAAGCCGACCGGATTCCGGCGTCCTGGAAGGCCGCTAAATACAATCTACAGAGTGTATACGGCGGAGCTACGGGATGCTGGTTTGACCTGGAACGAAGCAAGAAGACTGGCGAGCGACAGGGATTCTTGAAGGCGCCGCGTGGTGTCCATATGCTCCAGTTATGGGGCGGATATGGCCAAAGAAGAAAGAAAAAGTCAAAAAATCTAGTTTATCACAAGTTTTGTTTTCGTTTTGTTACGCCAAAGAAGTATGACTTCTAACGCACGTACATAAATACACACACACACCGATTTTTTTAGGCTTGGGAAACACTGGCGGAAAAAAATAAAATAATTTAAATTGGCACCTCCATAATACTAAGTTAACAACGCGTAAAAAGCGTATTTTTACATTGCTTGAAAATTAATCTCTTTTAATAATAAACTATTACGAAATTATCAAGGTCTTGTGCACATTATAATAATATATGATTAGAATAGACTGTTCAACTTAGTATTTCCTTTATAATAAATTATAATACTATGTAGGTAAATAGGTCCGAATATTAGAGTCATACACCTAGCTATTATGTGTTACAATTAATTGCATAATACAACGTGCCGCCCTTGGACCGTAGCACACTGAATGCAGCAGTGGCAGGGACGTATCATCGGGGCAGGCAAGTAATTCGTTGCTTAGGAACGGATTCCTAATGGACAACAAATTTTAAAAAAAGGCATGTAAACAGGGAACACAGATTTAATGGGGAATGGTTTACCCTTCTGGGTGTGGTATTACTGGCTAGAGATCTCGAGTGTGAAAAAATATGGGATAAACTTAAGCTCTGGATAGATCTAGATGGAGGAAGCCAAGACCCATGATCATGGCCCCCACATCCTGAAGCGGGCCCCGCAGACTAGGATCTATGACGGGCCTCCCTACCTATTGCTTAAGGTTAAGGGTAGTGTCATTTTTTACAGCAGTGTTCCCCAAGTGGTTTTCGCGGAATCCCAGGGTTAAAGCGAAGGAATAACTTGAACAATCACCATCTCTGTAAATTCACTGAAGAATGATACTGATGACGAGTGCCAACTATAATGTATTAGTACCTAATTTGAATTGTTATTAATTATTATTCATGCTAATTTCAATTGATTTTAATAGTTTCTACGTGTGCGTGCGTTAAAATTACTTGCGACATGACATCCATAGATAATATTTTGAACAGAACTCAACCTGCAGACCATTGATAATAAACAACATTCTTATAGAAAATACATAGTGCCAACCGCTAAAAACAAAAAAAAAATGATTTTGACATGACAGTCGAAATGTGAGGCATGTAGAAGATGATAAAAACGTTCATTGAGTCATGCAGGTGTCGATGCAGTGCAGTTCTACGTGAGGTGACCTCATTGTTGTTCTGGTGATTTCGGCAGATTTTGCTAACTGACAATGTTTGTTTAAAGGTTCAAAATGTGCTACGGGATGGGAGCATCAGTCTGATAAATTTTAAACACCAGAAAAACGAAATTAAACACTTTTTTCCCGTAGCGGCAGCTTACTGTGGCGTAACGTGATAGTAGGCGACATGCACTTCAATTTGATTAGAACTTTCGGGTATTCCGTGTATTTTTAGGAATTATTTTTTAAAAAAATCCAGTTGATTTATTGAGTTGTCGGCACGCAGCATTTTATGAAGCACTGATCGCGATCTCCTGTTATGGTAGCCAAGTAACATGCGACCCTTCGCCATATTGGATAAATAGCGTTTAATAACATCAATATCAAATTACATCAAATTAGACCACACAGCCATAACTTTTAAATGCTAGTAATCCATTACGGAAAATAGAACCGCCGGCGACTTTTTTTACTATTCGAGAAAATATGTGTGTGTTTTTCTCATTTAACTGGTCGACCCACAACGTCGGGGCCCAGGCTAGAGCCCAGTCACCCCCTCCCCCCTTGTGACGTATCCGAAAATTTGTACGTAAACAGTTCACTGCAGGACACTTATTCGTGCGCCGCAGTACGTAAAACATGAGTTCGTGTAACATTTAATCAAATGACGAGTTCTTCGTTGAACATTTCATCGTGGAATACATTTGTACGTATGTTACAACATGTGGAAATGTCTTTACTAGGTTAAGTTAGGTTAGGTTAGGGTTAATCTAATTTTAACAGTACTATTTGCAAACTATCGCCGCATTTTGTAAGATACGTACAAATATATTCCACGGTGAAATGTTCAACGAAGAACTCGTCATTTGATAAAATGTTATACGAACACATGTTTCACGTACTGCGGCGCACGAATAAGTGTCCCACGATGAACTGCATACGTACAACTTACATGTAACCCCCTTGTGGGGGCCATGTCCATAATATAGGGTTGTAACTAACTCCAGGAAGAAAAAGACTATCATATTTTTATTGACACTAGGTAGGTATTTGATATTATTCTTAGTGCTCGCGATGGCCGAGCGGTAACATGTTGGCTCACAAAGTCATGGGTCTTGTGTTCAGATCCCACGTCTAGCAATTGTGCATGTTATTTTTCAATGTATGAACCCAGAGCATAGACGGTTAACATCCATTTATCGTAAAAACACAGATCTATTAAGAAACCTCTTCGTGCGGCGGCCCAGAGCATGATTGTAGAGCAAATCAATCAGGGAACTCAGAAATACTTGACTGGTCTGGAGTAACAGGAAACCGATCTCGAGTGTGTGAGAATATGGGATAAACTTAAACACGCGTAAAGAATATGCTTGTCTTTCGTTTTGACAATAATTACTGCTCTCGGTTTATGCGCTGACACTCATTCAATATTGGTGTTTTCAATTAACTATTTTTTTTTATTCAACGAATAATTCACAAGATTTAAGAATGTAACATTCTAATTATTGGACATACATCATTTTGAAAATTCTTCTGAGAAAATATATTATAACCAATAGAAACAATCTTTTTGAAAAAGGTAAGACACCCCGCAGGAATTTGGAAAGTGCTTAAGTGAATATTAAAAGCCAATAGTTAAAATTTGTCGCAATTAAGTATGACTCCTTTAGCATAGTGGACTGTGTACGTGGGCGCGATACCCGAGAGATACAGGTTCATTTCCTGCGGGGTGTCTTTTTTCAAAAACATTTTTTCTATTGGTTATAGGTAATATATTTTCTCAGAAGTGTTTTCAAAATTATGTATGTTCAATATTGGTGTATTTGAAGGTTGCAACACACACTATTCCACGTCTACAATGTGTGGTTCATTTTCGTAGGACACTCACACATTCAAAAACCCCCGCGTCAAAAGAATAGGAAATAGGGGAATAGGAAAGGGAATAGCCTATCGGAATTCTATCTATTGATCTGTTTCTGATTCTCGTGGGGGTAGGCAGGTCATGCGTTGCATAGGGACGGCGCATTATAAAAGGCGGGTAACGAAGGAACGAATAAAAATATCACAACTTTTGAGAGCAATGGCGGATTTTTCATGAAGCAAACGATGTTGTCGCGACATCTTAAAGTTAAATTATTAATGGGGACAGCATTCTAAGTCTGCTTAAGGGCAGCACTTTGCCTAGGGAAGTCAATGTAGGTATATATCAGTAACGAAGGATGGAGGTAGGCTGTTAAGATCCGCCATAAATAGTGGACATTAAACTTTGTTAGTTATACATATTATGTATTTATTTTTATTGAAGTAAGACTACAATTATTTACAGGTAGTGTTGGTTAGTTTTAAAAATCAATTAAACCCTACCTTAACCAAACCATAGTAGTTTTGGTATACTTTGGGCGATACGACAAAATTATGCACACTTTTTATTCATGCTTATTTATTTTGTTTTCCAATAATATTACATATTTCAACTATGTTGGTAATCATTTTTTTAAACCAAATTATAGGCATATGTAGATAAAAAAATATATCATTCGATCTTTATAATATCCAAAATTATGTAAGTATGATTTAATTGCAAAATTTTAGATATTTTATAGATAGGCGAGTATTTTTTGACTATTATCTATTATGGGTTGGGTTTTGCAAAATTGAATCATATTCAATGAAAACAAATACGTATCTACGAAAGACAAAGTTTAGTGTGCACTATTTATGGAGGGTCTTAACAGCCTACCTCCACCCTTCGCCACGGTCAAAAATAAATCTAGTACAATTTAAACGATTTAAGATATTTTATTGTTAATATTGTATACGTTCAATCTTGGAAATACATAAGTTTAATGGGGTAAATAATATTGTAATATAAATAATAATGTGAATTTAATATGAGAGTGCTGTTTATGATAGACATTGATAGTAAAGACTTAATGAATGGGTTAGCGAAATTTAAAATAGAAAAGCAAATCATGGTGTACTTATGGCCTTTCCGCTTCATAAATCTAATTAGTCAGCCAAATATGAAACTGCCGTAAAACGTATGAGATCATGGTGGAATTACTTTGTTAATAGTGGGAAGCATTGTTTTTTTTCCAATCTTTCTCATTTTTATTAATTTATGTGAACAAAATAAAATGAATCGGCAACTTACACATGGGTATAAATCAAATTTCATTCAGACTCAGCTTATTTCTAATGTAGTTATTTGTTATTAAAAGTATTTTTTCTGTTTTATTTACGTTTTTATTTTATTTTCCATAAAAATTGATAAAAAATCAATCCCGAAAGTTTCGGGATTATGTTTATCAATCCCGGGATTCATATGTATTGAAAATAGCCCGGGATTGAAATCCCTATTAGTGACCAATATAATTAGGTAGATATTAATAAATAATAAGTCGATATGACTGCATAATGATGTCGATTTCACAAAATTCTTGCCTATTTCTCAATGCAATAAATTGATCGAATTCCTCAAAATCGTCCAAACATGCAAGGACATGACATTGCATAAATAGCGGTAATAATAATTTACTTATTTAATTGGTAGGTATATTGGTGGTAATTGTACCTACCTACTTACCTACGTGCTTCAAAATCAACAATGAAGTCGTGTTGCATGAACCGTAACATACTTACAATTATTAACCTAATCTGCATTGAGCCAACAGCTAAGAGTGATTACCAGGGAACTCAGAAATAATGTGAACTGAAATACCCAACGGGTAAGGCGATAGCAGGTAACCGTCTCGAGTAAGGAGGAATCCGGGATAAACTTACACACGTGTCAAGAATACGTTTTACGTCGAATACTGAAAACTGCTCTCGGTTTATGCATTTACGCTCATGTAATGTTGGTGTATTACACACACTATTGCACGTGCATAATGCGTGCTCCATTTTCGTAGGACACTCACATATTCAAAAACCCTGCTTCAACGTGCGACGTATTGAATATAGCCTATCGGTATTCTATTTATTATCTATTCTGTGGTGATTACAGTGTTGCCATATTTTTGTCTCCGAATTATTATAGTACGCCATAGAACGCAGACAAAAAAATTATAGTATTTCGGTAAAAATATAGTAAGCGTCGTGGGTCCCAGGTTCGAATCCTGGGTATGGCAAGTACATACATAGGCATATTATTGTTTTTTAATTTGTGTATGAGTCAGCGTATGGAACTAATAGGTTGAGCAAGTGGCTGACATCCATTTCTCGTCTGTGGAGACCAATGACATTGTCACCTCCGAAAGGGGGGGGGGTGTAGGATGAAGCGCTGGACCCCCCCTGATGATGTCTTTTTTAGGCGGTAACAACATTAACATGGACGAAACATCTGGAAAAAAATGACACTCACTTTTTTGTCGGGTCTGCCGAATGGCATAATCTGTTCTAACGCCATTACAATAAAGGTGATATTGCTATAAATTCCCGATGCTTTTTGTCGGATCTGCCGAATGATATAATTCATATTTTACTATCAATATCGCTCGCTCAAATAAACATTGACACTAGAAACACTGTTCTAACGCCATTACAATAAAGGTGAGATTGCTATAAATTCCCGATGCGTGATATCGCATAATGGAAATTGCGTAATTTTGTCACATGACATCTACCTATACATGTGCGAATGTCGCTATGCGCGAATTTACTTGATAGCTACTGTACTGAGTGCGTTGTCCATTAATAATGTCATTGGTGGAGACCCATATGACCTTATTAGGATCGGACATGGTCGAGATTTTTTTTATAGCTCGTATGACAAAAATTCGTACCGGCAAAATATTGCGAATTACACATAAAGTGATTAACAAGAGCTTCTTATATAGCTCTCTCAAGCAACTTTACTCCTATATTTCATCTATTGTCAACTTTTTTCGAAATTTCAAAATTATAGTATTTTCAGATTTTTATATCGTACATAGTACGCGGACCAAAATTATAGTACAAATACTATAATTATAGTACGGCTGACGACACTGAGAGTGAATATTATGGGCAACATTGCCTAATGCAGTGGTCGGCAAACTCATTAGTCAACAGAGCCAAATATCAACAGTTCAACGATTGAGATTTCTTTTGAGAGCCAAATTTCCTAAAGTAGGTACCTGCCTGTAGGTACACTGTTTATTAAAATAATAAACTTTAGTTAATGATTTAAATCTTATTTAAACTATAGCTACACCGAATGAAACTTGATATCATAGTTAATAATGATTTTATTTATTGTTAAAAATTAAATTGTAAGTAAGGTATCCATAAAATTAAATCATGCCAATGACTGACAAACACTCAATATGAATTTTGGCCTTGCATCTCATTGGAAAGTTTGAGTAATGTAGATTTTTTAAATTTTAAGATTCCAGGTTCTCGTCAATAAGACGACTTCTCAATTTACTCTTGATTTCCTCTCAGAAATCTTTTTACTGACGACAAAATATGAAATATTAACATTGTTGGAAGATTGAATTCAGTAATTAAATACAGAACTTGTTTTTTCTTGACTCTTCTAAAGTTCCTCAACTGCTTTCTTCCTTGCATCACCGATAGGATATTTAGTGCTAAATGACGTGTATTTAGTTGTAAAGTGTCCCTCCAAATTTGACTTCTTGATATGCGCCAATTCCATGTTATTCGACAAATAATATAAGTCGGTAGGCCATTTAAGTATTGAATAAACGCGAAAGTCTCGGTCCAATCAACCTTAGATTTACGGTTTTCGTCATCCGATTTTCTTTGCTTCTTCTTTGTAGCCATGACAAATATTGCAGAGGGCATTTGTGGCAGAGCCGCACTCAAGGAGCCAAAGAGCCGCATGTGGCTCGCGAGCCATGGTTTGCCGACCACTGGCCTAATGCGTCAATTACATTGAGCTACTTTATGAGCTGTTTGTTGGCGAATTTAAAAGCTGGCGATTCAGCTACTGCGATTGTGATGATGACACACAAAACTTTCCGTTCGCTGAGAAGCAGTGGCGCACCCTGGATTTATTATTGGGGGGGGGGCAAGGAGGAGAATGTAAATTAAGGTTCAAATAGACTATATGACGATCGGGCACATATATGCTAAGAGCGTTTTAGTGTCTATGATCAAATCTATGCCATTCCGACATTTATACATACATATTGTATGACAGCTATGACATCGTATTTACACTCTGTGTCACAGGACGCCAACATAAGAAACGTGTTTTTCGACATATATATGACCGTTCGTCATAGAGTGTATTTGAAGCATTAGTCCTATAGGCTCTTTTTCTTCTTCACAGCCTAATTTCTCGATCTTTTGTCTATTGCACTCGGTGTACCTACACCATGGTCTCCACATCCTGAAACAGGCCCTCAGGCTAGGATATTTGGCCCTACCCCTGCCTACGTACCTACGTACCTACGGTACCTTGTAACATTAGTCAAAATTGAGTGAGAGGTACCTACACATAAGTTCTTCGAATAATTTTAATCGGGTACTCGAACTTTCTTTCTAAAAACTGACGGTTAATTCCTTTTTCATTTCTAGTCAATGTGTGTTCATTAACTGCTGATTTAAATTACTTATATATTTTTTTTATCATAATAAGCGAACGCGAAGTTATCCCATACCTTTATTATTCAAATCTCTATTCACCATCGTCAAAAGACATCGGCGTGTATGCATGTCTGACTCGGGCGAGTTGGTCTCGTCGATTGTGGTTGAGGTTAAACAGCTGGCGTCCGATTCGGAGACGGAAAACGGTTCTTTCGGCAATGGCAGTCTGCGAAAGGTTCTTCAAAAGACACCGTTTGTCTATCGCGCTGCGCCCTTCAATTATTGAATCATTCCGATGTAATGCACAGCTTAATCCAGCGGTATTCAAGTATGCCCTGTGTTATTTTATTTCCGACTGGCGATAGCCCGCGACATGACCCGCGTGAAATACGGAAATGAAAAGTAGATATCGTTCGAAACGTTTTTCAAATTGTGTTTTAGTTCAAATTAAGGGTACCTACTTACACAGTGAATTATTAGCGATTTTTAATACATGTACTTTAATAATGGAGCTGTCGAGTATCGACACATAATAATCAAAAAATATATTGCACAATTACATTTACGCTGGGCGACTTTACAGGCAGATTGTAAATTCGCCAACAAGCAGCTCGTAAAGTAGACCAATGTCATTGACGCATTAAGCCTCAATGACATTGAACTACTTCTGCCTGTAAAGTTGCCCAGTGTCATCATCGAATAAGCTAACAAGCAGATTGTAAACAATCTACCGAGAAAAGTTGAAAGCCGGTAAACTTTACACGCTACACGCCGGCGTATGGGCCTACTGCGTCTGTGCAGTAGAGCGTAGTAGTGATCTCCTGGTAAAAAAACGAACTACGTTCTGTCAAAATAGTCGCTAGCTTGTTGGCTTCTCAGCGAATGGAAAGTTTTGTGTGTCATCTCACAATCGCAGTATCTGAATCGTCCACTTTTAAATTCGCCAACAAACAGCTTGTAAAGTAGCTCAATGTCATTGACGCATAACGTTGCTTACTTACCGGTCACGGTTTCGAAATAACACGGTTTAAAAAAAAGTAGCGATTATCTTTTATTTACACTGATTTTTTGCTTCAACATGGTTTAAAAAAACTAAAAAGAATAAAAATACGTATGTATGTACATATTTATCAAAAAATTGCGTTGCAATAGACCGCACGCCACTGGTGCATACATATGTTGTCACAGGATGCCGCCTTTAAACATACGTACATACATGGCGCCACTAGTCAGTCACTTCGGGTTCGATACGAGAGACGCGCCGGTGCATCGGCGTTAGCGTTATTAAATATTTCCAGTGATGAGGGTGATTTTTCGCCAGCGAAAAATAGCAATAAACGGACACGTTTATTGTCAAGTAGCGAAACTGATTGAATATATTATTTCTCTATGCTAAATTTAATTTAAATCAAAAACTATTTATTTTTATGTACTAAGTAATAATAAATAAATTCGATTTAGTCTTTGGAACGTATCCCCCGTGCAAAAAGAGGATGGGGTATATCTACACATCTAGCTTGCAAAATGTGCACCTGAAAATCTCTGGCGTATGGCGTTAAAACTAACGTTTTACGGCATCGCAAAAAATTTCTCGTAAAAAAGTTAGAATATTACCTACAGCAGATTTGCTTAAAAATTAACACAATTGCGATTCTGTGCCCTACTGTGGTATTAACTAAGGCCCATTATGGTCAGACCGCGACACTAAAATGTAAATTCTCGATAGTAGTGCTAGTTATTGTTCATACTTCGAGTGCAATATGATAAACTGGGCGGCTCTCGTGGTGCAGTACGTAAGGCGCTGGCCTTCCATCCTGGTGCTCTGGGTTCGATTTCCAGTGAGGACACAATATATTAGTGATTTTCTCAAAGCCTGGGTGTTTTGTGATTGTTCAAAATTACGTACGAAATAGCAAGGACATCGACATTAATAATAATAAAAAAACAAAAAATGATAAACTATCTGTAGAAAATTATGATTGTTTCATATTGAAATGCAATAGATACTTACATGATAATACTTTAATTGATTTGAACGAAATATACAATCGAAAATCTTTAAACAGATTGTCATAATACACAGATTTTAGATTGCTTTTGAAAATATCTAGCAGTGGTGAGGGGTGGAGATAGGCTGTTAATATTCGACATTAATAGTGCACACTAAACTTTGTCAGTTATACTTATTTGTGTTCATTAAACTAAGAATACAATTTTCATATGGCGCTGGTTAGTTTTAAAATTCAATCAAACCCTGCCTAAACCAAACCATAATAGTTTAGGTATGCCATGAGAGATCCGACAAAAATAGTGCACACTTTTTCAGTCATACTTATTTGTTTTCATTCAATTAAAAGTCATATTTATTTGTTATTTATTTACAGATGGTGTTAGTTAGTTTTTTTTTTTTTCATTAACGGCCCACATGCCCAACGTAGGCCAAAATGGAGATTTTATGGTATTTTCAAAGCATTAGCCTGAACATTCCTTGAACGTTGTAGATAATCTATTTATATAATTTTGAAGCCCATTATCCTTTATATTTATTTTAAACATTTGATGACTGCATAAAGTATTTTTATTACATAAAATAGTGTTTTTTTAAACCTCTCGATCTAATGTTTTAGAATTAGTCATATTTCAGTACATCCATGTGCAGTGTTAAGATTTTTCAGCTTTATTAATTTATAAATGAATTTATAAAACCATTAGTAAAATTTATGATGACATTGTTATTTATAGTGAAATATTCACTATAAATAAAGACATCTAAAAAATAATTTTGACAAATTTGAAATTGGTGACACAAAAAAAAAACACTAAGTATATTATATTGTAATAGATACACATAATTTTTATTTTGAATTAACACAGTAATTAAAATTCCATAAAACAGTCAATAGATTCGCTCCGGCCTGGAGTTCCGGAACACCGACCTGTTGCACAATCCTACTTCACCTCTGATTAAAGATTTGGACAATTTGGATTTCTCATACTTTTGACAATAAAAGTAGAAGAATTATTTGTGTAGCATTTGATCGCTTGCTGCAATAACTAGCCCCTAGAAGCAGTGACGTCCCGTGTGGGCAGGCAGATTGAGTGTCGTTTGGGTACGGCAGTTACTCGAAGGGCGGCAAATCGAGGAAAATCATTTGGAATATATAGAAATAGCTACCTAAACTTAGTAATAACAAAAATATCTTTCCAATAAAAAATCAGCACGCTGGTTTTGTCGGGTTCGCGATATCTAGTTTACTTCCATTGCCCTTCGATCTATCTACTTGGTGACCAGAAGCAACACGTGCAGATTTGCGAATAAATAGTGTTATATTTTGTTGATAATGCAACCATACAACACATTTCTTAGATATTGAACTCATGAATGGATGATAAAAAGACTGAATAAAAAAATGAGGCGGCATTTTGGCGCTGCCTAGGGGCGGCATTTTATCTAGGGACATCACTGCCTAGAAGTTAAGCACATTTCAATATATTCCAGGAGTGCCTGAGAAGCAACCACCCAAGGCTTTGATGTTTACGATGATGATGTAACTAGGAATCCTCCACATTAATAGCGAACACCATTCTATCAAGGTCTTGAGAAGTTCTGGTTAGGTAGGTTGGGTACCCCTGATTTAACTGAATGTAATCAATGTTTAGTGAGATGTTGCTGGGAGGGGACGATATAAAATATGGACCTAAGAGGTAAGGTGACTTCAGTAGCGAAGGGTGGAGGTAGGCGGCTGTCAAAATCCGCCATAAATAGTGCAAATTAAACTTTGTTAGTCATACGTATTTGTTTTTATTGAACTTAGACTACAGTTTACAGATGGTGTTAGTTAGTTTTTAAAAATCAATTAAACCCTACCTAAACCAAACCATAATAGTTTTGGTATACTTTGGGCGATACGACAAAATTGTGCACACTTTTTCATCCAGACTTATTTGTTTTCATTGGTTTAAGAATACATACTACACATATTATTGGTTATTTTTTTTAAATTCATTAAGCCCTGTCTAAACCAAACTATAATAGATATAAAATATTATTCTATCTATAAAATAACAAAAATTATGTATGGTTTAATTGTATAATTTTAGATATTTTATAGATAGACGAGTATTTTTCGACTCTTATTAATTATTATGGCTTGGTTTCGCAGGGTTTAATTGAACTTTAAAAATTAACCAACACCGTGTGTACATTGTGCTCTTATTTTAATGAAAACAAATACATGACGTGACTGACAAAGTTTAGTGTGCACTATTTTTATGGCGGATCTTAACAGCCTACCTCCACCCTTCACCACTGGATGACTTAACCATATCACCTCCCGGAACTAGAGATACATTCGTCCCTTATTTTACCATTATAATGATGAAGGAAGACTCGTCCATTTCATGAATGTTTCTTATCATTTTATCTATAGAATAAGTCTAAATAAATTATAACTACACAGGTGTTCACAAATGTCAATCCCACTTTGATTTCTTCTTTTCAAATAATTCTTTCCCGTCTTCCGTAATCGCGGAATAGTAACCCATCCCTTCGTATTTTGATCTCATATAAGCGATGTATCCTAGACAAAGTCCAAAGGCTGTGAGTCCTACTGTCATGATGGCAATATTCTGAAAAAGAACAAAAGATTTTTTTTTAATTTCGAACATAATTTGAATTTTTATATTTGAAATGTTTTAGTCTGAGACTGAAAATGGGTATTGTGAATCAGGCGATAAATTTACATGACTGAAAATACTATACACACTAAAAACACTATAAATCATTTTCCATATGGCGCTACAATGTGGAAACATGGACACTGAATGCAAGAAAGGGCGAAGAAGGCGACCCTAGTAGTAGTCATCCGGGGGCCCCAAGTTCAATTGAGCGTAGTTATGCACAAAGCAGCCGAGCCACACAAACCTCAAACAGAGATAGAAGCACTTTTATGTAAATTGTGTTTCTTTAAATCAGCAAAGCCTCTGTATATTGTGTATACTTTTTGAATGATAGATATTATATATATATATGATTTTGTATAACTTTTGAAGAGATATAATCTATGAAATTTTAGTGTTTTAGCAGTCCAGGTGTTTTGAGTAAACTGATTTTTTTTAGAATGTGCATTCTGCAGAATGCAGCCATCTCTTATTTTTGTAAGAAAAGTCTTTATTTTTGATTATTTTCTTTAAAAATAGCCTTCTAAGTTACTAAATTATTATGGGAATTTCAAAATTCTGAAAATAATTCGAAAAACTTGTAAATTATACATCAATATTTAGCTGCCTGGCACAATTTTTTATATGAAAAATCTGTATATTATATTATATATAATAAAATTAAAAACATATAATGTAATTGAGAAAATAATGTTTATTAATTGAATGTAGAAAAAAACACCTTACAGTCACGATTTTAAAAATTTACGTAAGTACATAATATTAGCATTTGGCTGCTTTTTGCAGAATGAATATTGCATATTTTTAGAAAGCATTTATATGACATTTTTGTATGACAGCAGCTTGGTTGTTTTATGCAAATCGAAAATGTCATATTCTGCGATTTCAATTTCAATTAAAACGCATTTATATGAGATGTTTGTATGAAGGCAGCTTGGCTTATTTGTGCAGAACGTAAAACAAACGTGTGTGATTATGGAAATCACAATAACTCATTTTTTTCAAAATTGTGGCTTGGCTGCTTTGTGCATAACTACGCTCAATTATCGATGAGGTCACAATATATTTATATAAATTTCTCAAAACCTGGGTGTTTGTGATTGTTTCTCTCCTATTACTAGATACACTACTGTCATTGGGTCTCGTGGCGTTTGTATTGTTAAAAAGAATACACTACATGACGTGATAGAGGTCACTAAGCGGATGAAATGGCAATGGTCTGGACATGTCGATCGGCAAGTGGATCACTGGGCACTCAATGCCCACAGGGATGCCCTAAAACCCGGTGTAGACAAACTCATATAGCTCAGTGGATGTACGTGGCTCCCACTTCTATAATCTTTAGACATTTACGCAATCCTCTGTCGCAAGGTTTTTTTATAGATTGGCATTATGGGTTCGATGCATACTCGGATTATTTGGTCACATTGGTTGAAGGAGCATTGAAAATTTTATATATTTAATCGTAATATCTTTTTAAGCTGTCATTGTGTGTAATGGTTTTTTCTTCTCAATATTTCAGTCTCCTTGCAGAGGTCAGCTATATATTTTTACATTCAAGGTGGACTGCCCAAACAGATTATTAAAACATACCTTCACCCACGTGAGAAGAGGCGATTTGACAGCGGGTTGAAGCCAATACTTTGGTAAAATTATAAAGCCTTGTCTAAGCATCCAGCAACGTGATACCTACTGAATGTTTCAAACGCTACTGTCTTTCAGCCAAAACAAATAATATGGCTTCATGCGATGAATGTAATTTAAAATTCTACTTTTAAATGATATGTTATGATAATCTTAAATAGATAATAAAATGGGTAATATTACATTACTTCGTATGGTCATTTTGGTTACAGTGTTTTGAACCAAAAACCAAACCAAAACCTAATACAACCTACTGAAAAATCACCCAAAACCTGACTCAACCTACAGATTTTTGGGACTACTGTAGTCTGTGTTAGGTTTTGGTTTGGTTTTTTTGTCTCAAAAGACCTCGATCACAAAAACGATAATATGAAGTACCTATGTACTATAAAATTACCAAAACATGTTTGAGGTTATACTATTACTAAATCTTATCATTGACTTCGTAAATACTTACAGGTTTAGCATATAATTCAAAATTGACTGCTCTAAAAACATTTGTCGTTTTCATGGATCTTAATCCATCTCCAGGACTGGATTGTGGTTGACTAGGGGTAGGTTCCTTAGACATCGTAAATTTAGTAAATTAAAAATTTACCAATTGCTCCAACTGTCAAATAAAATATCAAAATCAGCTGTTCGCTTAGCTTTTAAAATATTTTATGGCTAAATGGCTACACTTAATAACGAAATATTAACCTTTTTAGCAAAATAATTTAATTATTTATAAATATTTACTAAAAAATAGATGATTACAGTTATCTCCAAACTAACATAATTTAAGAGGTGATTTCGTTAAAAAAATTGATAATACCAAACGGATTTTTTTAGGTAATCTTCTTTTTACAGTAGTTGTTTTTTAGGAGCGGCAACAAAATACTGTTTGTCAAAATCAAAAATAATATTCTGCCCGGCAAGAAATATTTGTAGACGACAGGTTAGTATAAAAATAGATTACGTGGATATATGTTTTTAGATCGTTGCTCTGTTATCTGGCGCACGCTTTAAATATTTCTAAGCGAATTTAATATAATCCAACATGCTCGTAAGTTAGATTCAGTGATAAACAATTCCAAACCTGCAGCCATTATACCATTGTTTGTGATTCAACAAAACATAATATGTTTAATTTACAGTTTCAATGAAAAAAGCCACTGAGGGATACCAGAGCGTCCGCAAGAGAAGTGTTAGAATGCCTATGGTCAAGATGAACTCCAAAAACAAGATGAAAATGGTGCAAAACTTCATCAAGAAGTATGGAAGTTGGGATTTCGTCAAGAGCTTGTTTTTGAGCCCAGAAAAACTGCCATTCGTCGCTATTCACGTGTTAATATGGGAATTACTTATTAATATATTTGTAATCGAGAGAATTCCCTACACCGAGATCGACTGGAAGGCATACATGCAAGAATGTGAAGGGTTTCTGAATGGTACTCTCGATTATTCTCTTCTCAAAGGTGACACCGGCCCTTTAGTGTATCCAGCTGGCTTTGTTTATATATATTCAGCGTTTTATTACCTGACAAGCTACGGAGAGAACATCAGAATAGGTCAATACATGTTCCTGGGGATCTATTTAATGCAGTTAATGCTTGTGTTAAGAATCTACAGTAAAACTGGTAAAGTCCCACCGTATGCAATAGTCATCAGTATATTAACATCGTATAGGATACATTCCATCTACGTGCTACGTCTTTTCAACGACCCCATAGCCGTGCTACTCCTGTATGTTTCATTAAACTTATTCTTAGATTCTCGTTTCACTTTAGGTAGCATATTCTACAGCTTGGCTGTGTCAGTTAAGATGAACATTTTATTATTTGCTCCACCATTATTATTGTTTTACATTACGAATATTGGTTTTGCCTCCACGGTTGTTCAGTTGCTTATATGCGGAGCAATTCAGTTAGTTTTAGGTGCACCGTTTTTAATTGTTAATCCACTGGCGTATTTGAAAGGTAGTTTTGATATCGGTCGAGTATTCGACCACCAATGGACTGTCAATTATAGATTTTTAGACATTGAATTCTTCGAAGACAAACGTTTCCATATTGGACTCTTAGTAATGCATGTTATCCTGCTTGCGTTATTTTTCCCGATTACAAAAAAATACTTTGAAAGTTTTATCAAATTAAAGTATGTCCAAGCTCAGATTCAACCGCAAATAGACGCCAAGAACCTTGAAAATAAAGCTAAAAAATTTAAACTAAAATCAAATCCGAAAAAGGATAACATAAAACACCGTAGACACGTTGAAAACAGTAGTAACGTCGATAAGAACGAAGAAGAAACGTTGACGTCTGAACAGAAAGAGTTTTTAAAATCGTTCGAAACCACAATGAAAAAATCTTCAGATAATAATCAAGTCGCCAAAAAGCCAGAGAAGATCGTGAAAGACGAAGAACCATTTTACAGCATCAAGTTCAATCATATCAACAGACTCTTTATTCTGCCGATGTTTTTGGCTAACTTTATTGGAATCGTCTGTGCCAGAAGTCTGCATTATCAATTCTATTCGTGGTATTTCCATACTCTGCCGTATCTCCTATGGTCTACGAGCTACTCCAATATAATAAAGTTCCTCATTCTCGCTT
This sequence comes from Rhyacophila brunnea, assembly GCF_057557595.1. Classification (NCBI taxonomy): domain Eukaryota; kingdom Metazoa; phylum Arthropoda; class Insecta; order Trichoptera; family Rhyacophilidae; genus Rhyacophila; species Rhyacophila brunnea. The sequence goes on along the minus strand of NW_028232904.1, from coordinate 5,482,421 downwards.
TGATCGAGTTCAGCTGGAACACTTATCCGAGTACTGTTTTCTCGAGCTCATTACTGCATGCTTGCCACATAGTATTGCTATGGGGCGTGTACAAGAATGTGCACTCTACATAAACAATCTGTGAAACACCAATAATAGTCTATGCGCACATCTCGGTCGAGTACTGTATCAGTAAGGTCATGCCATATATTGCTCGAGACTTCCACGGTTGTTGTAAAGTTATCGTTTTGGGTTCTCACCGTATTTTCTTCCCCCTTCTTTTTTCAACGTTTCGGGCTCCCCAAATAAGCCAATAAAAGTAAAAACAAATCGGTATACAAAATTCGACTTACCATGTCCATGCTTAACGCAACACCTAAAAGAATCCCTGTCGCTTGCCAGTCGTCTTTTATCTTCCCGGGTCATGCTAGCATCCCATAACTTCACCATATATAACCCTATAGATAGCAGTTAGTGGATTTCCAGGAAGCTCATTTGAGGCACCCATAGGTTGAGCCAGGTTCCTTCTTCACTTTTAATGTGATAAGAGATTGCATGGTTTACCTTCTTATCTGCTCGTTACTATTAAAGACATACCACACACTCAGTATCCGCTGCAAGCATCCGTTCTTGAAGCTTTATATATAGCCGCTTTTAATCTTCATAAGGTGACATAACTTGCTACCATAAAGCAGCACAGCCAGAATACAAGTCCAGAGTGCATCTGTGAGTCCTAAATATTCCGCATCGAGTTTAATGTTACTCCAGCCATTCCTATTCGGATAGCGAACTCTCTTTACAAAGTGCTGTCTCTCGTGATCTGTACCCTGAAGTACATTAATCTATCTACACTTTCGATATCTAATCAGGGGTATATCTGGAATCTGAAGGGAGGGAATGGCAAACATCTTTGCAACAGTTGTGAAGATCAAGGATGACCAATAAAAGACTCGCGACCTTTGGATCCAGCAGACATGTATGAGATAACCTCTCATGGAAGTCATTAGTATTTTAACCAAACATGGACGATTAAAACTACTGTCGAAGGTTGTCAACCAACTTGCAGTATTACTCCCTATCCTGGGCCAGTCGTATCTGATTGTCAACGTCTTAGACATTGAGCCACTTACGGTGGTTGCGTAGCTAAGACAATATTCTTCTACTTACACTTCTGCTGCCGTCTACCTTCCTCTGCATTATGAGTTGGGGCAAATCATACTTCTCGTTGTGGAAAATATGACTGAATTATGGTTCGCTTTAATAAGTCAGTAGCTATATGTTCACTTGATTGACGCCCTCATTGATAATGTAATCAGCCCGGGATATCTTTATAGTACGCCGTTACAGCCGCATCGCAAGACCCTTCAGTTTTCTTATTGTCCGTTCCTACGTCCAGGCTTCAATTCCGTAGACCAGTATGGGTATGATGTAGCACCTAATCGCCCTCCATCGAGTGCCGACAACCATGTCTCAATTGGAGAAGAGATGTTTAATTTTTTCAAAAGTGTTTAATACCATCTTGGTATTTTATATGCTTCGTCCTCTTTACATTCAACACTTTATCTCGTGACAATAACCTGTTCAAACGAGCCCGAAATGACGAGGAAAGAAGTAGAAAGAACTTTGGTGGCATAGTTTATATAGTTTTGTTTTAAGAGCAATATTACACATTCGTGGACAGTTTCTTGATAAAATATGTCAGTTATAATATAACGCATACTGGTTAATTCTCTTCTTCAATACATACTTCATATTAAAGTGGAGTGCAGTAGGTGTTAGAGACATAGTGATTACCTTTTTACAAGGAACCGTTGATTCACTAATGGGTGCAGCACGTGATAAATAGTCTTATCAGTCCACTGGCACCAACAGGCGTCAGAATGGTTGACAATTTCAAAGTATAACAGACTACTAGTCACATGAATGCCAAGTACTATTTTATAGAATATTATTAAAATGTCCCATTTCAATTACATATATTATGCTCAACTATAATATAATTATTATAATGACGTTGTAATTAAATTACTGTAATACTATTTTAATAACTACTGCCATTTTGCGTTCTGATAGATAAATACTTTTAATAATATGGTATCATTAAGGGCGGACGTGCTCAGCGTGGGTCAAAATGTTTTTTTTTTCTATTTTCAAAGCATGATCCTGGACATACCTTAAACGTTGTAGATAATCTATTTGTATAATTTTGAAGCCTTATTATCCTTTATATTTATTTTAAATATTTGATGACTGCATGAAGTATTTTTATTACATAAAATAGTATTCTTTTAAACCTCTCGCTCTAATGTTTTAGAATATAGTCATATTTCGGTACATAACTGTGCAGTGGTGTTAAGATTTTTTACATTTATTAATTTTTAAACGCATTTATAAAACCATTAGTATAATTTATGACGAGATAATTTTAGTAAAATATTTACGATAAAAAATTATATTGATAATCTCTGTGATCCCAAATTTGACAAGTATTAGGCATTTTATTATTCAAAAAAGGATAATAAGGCTTCAAAATTATATAAATAGATTATCTACAACGTTTAACGTATGTCCAGGATCATGCTTTGAAAATAGAACAAAATCTCCATTTTGACCTACGCTGAGCATGTCCCCCTTAAGATGAAGGAATAATATAATTACATTCTATATTTAACTACAATCACTAAAACAACGCATTTCAGTGAGTATTTGATCCAGTGCAAGGTCCCAATTTGTTTTGCGAATGGTTAATAACTATTCCTGACTTCTAGCTTATGTCACTATTATAATATGTAGTCTAATTTTTATAGTATGTCACTTGCTGAAACGAGTTTTCTATATCTCTTTCACAATGAGAGCATTTGTAAATAATAAATTACTATACTTATCATCATCATCAGGGGCGCGACAACCGGTGTGGGTCCTGGCCTCCTCCAACAGCTCCCTCCACCTGTCCCTATCCAGTGTGGCCGCTTTCCAATTTGGTACCCCCAGAATACGGCAGTCACTGGCAGCTCCATCTAACCAGCGAATCTTTGGCCTCCCTCTTCTTCTACGTCCTATTGGATTGCTGGACATCACTCTCTTTGCCGGTTCATTGTCATTCATACGGTGCACATGACCTAGCCATCGCAGTCTCCCTATCTTAATTGATTGAACTGCGCTGCAATCTTCGTACAGTCCGTAGAGCTCAGCATTATATCTTCTCCTCCAATTGGTGCCATCCCTGATCGGTCCATATATACGGCGGAGAATTTTTCTTTCAAAGATGTTCAGGGCTCGTTCATTTCGCAGAGTTAATGTCCAGGTTTCCGATGCCTAGGTGAGCACTGGCTATACAAGTGTTTTGTAAAGAGTGCTTTTAGTTCGACGAGATAGTAAGCGGGACTTAAAATGTCTTAACAGACCAAAGTAGCATTTATTCGCAGACATGATTCTCTTGTTGATTTCTTCTGTAATATCATTATGTCGAGTTACAAGAGATCCAAGGTATATGAAACTGTCGACCGTATCTTTATTACTTATTATACTGTACTTAGGTGCTTTTAAATAATAAAGTATCCTGTTTTTTACGTCCATAAATGTTATAGACGTGCATGGATTTACTTCCACCAATAGTGTGTATTTTAAACTATCACGATAATTGTTTACATGTAAAAGTGCTGACTGTTTCGATAATCTCATTCTTCAAGAGTAAGCGAGATGCGATGTTATCATTGTATGGTACTATTTGGAACGTCGTGAAAATCGGTTAACCTCAAGTCTCGGTCTCGCGGTGTAGTTCGTTTTTTTACCGGCAGGTTTGCCATTATCGTTCTACTGCACAGGAGGACATCGAAAAAATCCCACGTGTCGCATGAAAATTCAGAAGAACTTTTTTGATTCATGCATGCAATCTTGTAACTACAGGATAATACATATTTACACGTACATTTTCTTGTTATGGCCACGATAATATGTACTGTCAGAAGTTAATCCATGCATGTGTAAACGAGGTATTATACCGAAGGAAAGCGACGATGATATTCTTGTTCACGTACTGACTAGCTGTATTGTGGGTATTATAATAACCTATTATTTCAGCTATACTTTCAAAAGTGGTTTTTAAGTTTTGTGAAAATTTATGGCCAATATTCTCTCTCTCCCAAAGTTGTGTCAATGGACCATACAACTTACATGAATCTTGTATTCTATTACATATATCCTAGAATCTGATTGACTTATAAAAGAAACATGCCATGGACACTCTTGAGGTATTTTCAGCACGTTACATGTAGCAGAAACTGCTGAATAGGTTATAATAGACGTTTGATAATTTTTTCTTTCGGTTCCTTTCTAGTCATTGAAGGTTAGAAGCCATAATATATTTTTATTTCTCACATATTATCTGGATACTATTTTAAATTTATAATATTCCTTCAAAATTAAAGATTTTTTACAAAATGAATATTTAATTATCAATAATAATTATAATAAATAGGTTATAATTAGGATCTAATGGAATGAATTATGAATTTTAACATCAAGCAACGTAATATTATATTATATTAAAAATAGTTATGAATTGAGGTGTTCGCAATTTGTTCTGATTGAACAAATCGCGAGTCTAATTCTACAAGGTTCTAAGTGTTTACTCTTGACAAAACAAACCCAACAATGAAGTAGTATTCAAAGCTGTGTCATTGTTACTTTTGTTTCGCCAAAAACAAACACTTGGAACTTTGTAGTTCTCCATTCGCGAAGTTAAGCTGAAACATTCAAATTACATTTCGACTGCTAAATCTGCAAACCAGCTAACTCCACTTTTCACCAAAAATGACATTTTGATGGCATTTTGTTATAAAGCATGTTTTCTATGCTCACACAAAATTTCAAACTCTTAAACCTAGAAATATTGCGTTATCTTTCTTCACACAAAACAGCCAACTGCAAGTGCCAAATTTCCAATATCGTAAATGGAACAACTCGGCACTTTGTATAAATGTTCTTTATATATAAAAGGGAAGTTAAAATAGAGTATTAATTCATAGTGCAGCTTATTTGTAAATAATAAACGATACCAAGTGTATTTTTGGAATTGTTAAATTCCGCTCGATATTTAAATTATTAAGTTTTTTCTATTTCCTGAACAATTTGCTCAAATGCAGTTGCCCGGTTTGCATATTAAGCAGTCAAATTTTTATATTACATGTCTATGGTGTATACTCCAATGTAGGGAATAAAATGCTTATATCGTTTCATACCAAGCAATTACATCTTTTATGCATAAATACTAACTATGCATACCACTTTTAACTCATTTTTTAAATATAATATGTCACTTGTGTTCATCTGCACCTCTTACTTGTACTAACTTTAAATAAGACGCTTATTTATAATTTAAATAGCCAAAAAATTGCAATTTCATATTTATCTAAGAAGGCTTTCAAGTTTTGTCAAAATGTTGCTTGATTTATAAATGTATAAATGTGGTCCAAGAAATAATTAGGGGTCCAAGAAAAAATGGCAAAGTAGAAATTATTACTGGCGAATACGTTTTGGACACGGTTGCGATCAATGGGTAATATGAATAATAAACTGAAAAAATAACGTTAATTTTGTTCCGCGTTACTAAAAAGAATCTGCATGTTTACCTTGATTGTTACGTGGCACATGTCAAAATAAATGCAGTACAAAAGAATACTTCATTTCTTCCAAATATTGTACGTCTTTTTTTAAGTTTACATCTCTGGTTACCATTTTTACGTATGCAGCATCACGTCATGTTACGGGCGCTACATAACGGCACCGCTTTCTTGGGAAACCCTAGCTTAACCCAACCTGACAATTCAGTTTCATCTACAGTAAGCTTGAAACATCGGGAAGGAAATATACAATATGGTCACAGTCCAAATACCTACCAACAAAAAGAAAATCTATTCTGCCATTTTTTTAAAAGGTCAAAAAGCTATAATACTTACATAATGAATATAATTATGTACCTATCTTTTCTAGTTATAATAATATAGGTATGGATAGATTAGTCGACAAGTGAATTATTATTGTCTCTTTTTTACCTAGTTTTGTAAATTATTGAGTGCGTTATTTGAATATAACATGTTTTAGTGTTATCGTGAGTGTTTTAAAGATTATTACTTAATTAATGTCAGGGTAAATTTAGTAAACATTCAATAAAATACCTGTATAAAAAAATTCTTTGTTTTATTATTTCTTACCCAACCAAGTAAATTGGAGTCTTGTGCTCAGTGGCGCACCCAGGAGGGGGGGAAGGGGCCCTGGCACACCTCAAACATGAAAATTATCAGAATGTTTTTAAACATTGAAACTGAAAGCCAATAAACTATACCTTTGGGGGAGGGCTGACAGGGCTCTAGCCTGGGAGCCCGGGCTGTGGGGGGCCCGGTGTGTAGGGTTGACCAGATAAGTGAGATAAACACACATAATAAATCAGCTTTAATAGTAAAAAAAGTCGCCTGCGGCGCTATTATACTTCATGGCCATGAACATTTTCAATTATATAATTGTGCAATATATTTTCTGATTATTATGTGTCGATACTCGACAGCTCCATTATTAAAGTAGATGTATTAAAAGTCGCCAATAATTCACTGTATAAGTAGGTACCCTTAATTTGAAAAATGTTAATGTAGTGTTTCACACTGCCTTTAATCTTAGCGGTAGGTAGGGGAACCGCCAAATATCCTAGCCTGAGGGCCCGTTTCAGGATGTAAGGACCATGGTATAGGTACACCGAGTGCAACAGACAAAAGACCGATAAACGAGAAATTAGGCTGTGAAGAAGAAAAAGAGCCTATGGGACTAATTTATATTCTCCTCCTTGGCCCCCCCCCAATATTAAATCCTGGGTACGCCACTGCTTATGCTCAAATTACATTGGTAGATTCTCGGGCTAACCATCTGCCACGATTGTCCTTGAGCTTCCATGAATGGCCGTGCGAGTATGTTCTGTCTTGTGTTTGACATAACAACACAAACTTGACGTTTATAATGAAGGCTATTCATTATTTTAACACGACAATAATCTCTACACCAATACTGAGTGCTGTGTGAGATCAGTTGGAACTTCCTCTGTCTTCAAAATCATGCCAGGGGTCGAGCAAGGCTGTGTACTTGCGCCCTTTCTTTTTATTATCATGATGGATTCCATAATGCATAAGACACCTACAGAATTATGACGCAACCGAAGTATGCAATTTAAGAGTACACAGTCGCGTTTGACTCGACGATCGAACGGTTGGAGGTAACCATGAACAGGCACGCCGCGAACCGTGTAGGTCTTTACCTGATTGCAGCGAAGACCAAATCCATATGCAGCGCTGCATGTCATTCTCTGAGGGTTTTCGGTTTGCCCGTCGAGCTGGTGACCAGGTTCAAATACAAGGGGTGCCACAGTTGCAGTAAACGAACCTTCAGTATAGTCACTTGTAGTTAACCTAGTCAATAAACTACAGATCCCATTTTTGCTTAATTCTTATATGTTCAGGCTTTAGCCAAGTTCTACCGTACTAACTGAACATTTTTGTTTGACAGGTGTTATCTTGCAATTAACCTTAGATAACCTCGTGCACTGTGAATACATACATAACGCAAAGTTGTTATCTCTGATATTGAAAAATAGTTGCAATATATCTACAGAAAATGAAACAAATGTATGATTTAAAATAATTTTAATAACACGGCAATTGAGCCAATCTCTGGAAATAACAAAACAAGTACAGAAAATACATCACTTAAATCTAATTTCAATGATCGTCTGTAGGCCGATTCAATACAAAAATTTACAAGGGTTTGGATTACATTTTATATAGGAGATGTACTGAGCACTTATGATTTAAAAAAAATACATATACATAGTAATATAATTATTATCATTCCTCGAATATACTATATTTATATATTTCACTGTCATGAATCATCATGATTATTGTCACCTCAATTAACTACAACTAGATTACTTTCATTTGGTTATTAGTGATTCTCATTCTGTATGTATAAAAAAATTATATAGTGACCTCACCGGGACTCGAATCCGGAGACCCCAGATGAAAGGCCAGCGCCTATGAGGGCCGAGTTGTACATCTCAGATACGACAATATTATGTTAATGCAGTAATATCTGATTTGATACTTGTATTGGCGCGCAACAGACAAACTTTATAATTTTACGAAACGCTTATCAATGCGTACTGCTTGAAATTTTACACGTACTTAAGTTTATAAGGTTACGACAAAAGTACATATTCCTCATAATTCACTGGTGTACTTAAGTTTATAAGGTTATGAATAAAGTACATATTCCTCATAATTCACTGGTGTACTTAAGTTTATAAGGTTATGAAAAAAGTACATATTCCTCATAATTCACTGGTGTACTTAAGTTTATAAGGTTATGAAAAAAGTACATATTCCTCATAATTCACTGGTGTACTTAAGTTTATAAGGTTATGAAAAAAGTACATATTCCTCATAATTCACTGGTGTACTTAAGTTTATAAGGTTATGAAAAAAGTACATATTCCTCATAATTCACTGGTGTACTTAAGTTTATAAGGTTATGAAAAAAGTACATATTCCTCATAATTCACTGGTATTGTACTAGGTTCAAAATTTCTACAATATTAAATTGGATGCGGCTCTCGTGGTGCAGTGCGTAAGGCGCTGGCTTAACACCCGAGAATTCTGGGTTCGATCCCGGTGAGGACACGATATTTATGTGGTTTTTGGGTATTTGTAATTGCTGTTCAAAATTACTAACATCCACCCTGTATGAAAAAACAAAGACATGGTTATTAATAATTCAAAAAAAAAAATGTTAAATTGGAAGTTATCTAGTTGTAGTATTGAAGTGACAATACATATTTATTTACAATATGTTTACTGGGATAATACGCCCTGTTGCGAGATTAAATTAGCACATTTGTTCCATGTCCAGTTTTGTACAATTTCATGATTTGAATCGATAAAAAATTTGAAGTGAAATGCAGATAAATAGTATTTGAACGAGGCAATATCTTCTCTAATACCTTATTTGAATGAATGACTAAATTTCTGTAAAAACTGGACATAGAATAATAGTACGTAATGAATCCATCAATGATATAAAATTACTGGTATCAGAGTTAATTGTTAAAAAAATAAAACAATATTAATCAGTTGTGATGAATAAAATTAGTGTTTAGTTAATGATTTGAAAAAAATTCATTAACCCAAAGTCGCGCCATACGATTGTACAATTATGCATATAAATATTGCAATGCGATAGATAAAATGTCACACATTATTATTATTATGGAATTCTGCGTAAATCTACAAAATTATTTTCACGCAAACTAAAATAAACTTTGTATTACAGACAACACGTCCAAATTTAATCTTAATTAAGTGTCCGCTTATATTTTTTAAAATGATTTGGATTCTTGAATGCGCATGTAACGTTCACGGACAATATTGGCAACAGACAAATTCATAAGCTTACTAAAAAAGCGTGACTTACTAAGCATAAAAATGAATGCAATTTGAAACACGCTTCATGATGTAAAAACCACTACTTAGTTAAATTCGTCGTAATTAGATAGGACGCATATGGCTCAATTATTGGTAAAACACGTTGGCAAAGTTCCGCCAGGTGTCGTAGTTTTTCTAGTAAGTATATAAACATGAGTCGCTTAGTCGCCAATACCGCTCTGGGCGATTTTTCAATAAAATTAATTTTGTATGAACGTATGTGCTATATCGTTAGGTCTACCAGCCTATCGAGGTGGGAGTTTTAAATCCCGCCCTGTTTCGTCACAAAATCAAAATGAATATTGACTTGAGGTCGCGAAATCCGCTCTAGGATAAACAACCGGTTACTAAATCCGCTCTACATAGCCAACCAATAAAACGTCGCGATTCAAACCATGATTTTTAGCTTGCGTTTAAATCGCTTTACAAACGTCACCACTACTAGCATCAACATTATCATTTTTCGTGTTTTACTCGAAACTCAAAAAACCTTCCAAATAACGACTAAACGACTTAAATTTCTGAGGTGTTTTCAAATTATGTACGTTCAATATAAGAAATATTACGTTCTCAAATCTTATGAATTAATCATTGTGAATTTTTATTTTTATCCATTCCCGAAAAATGCGGCAACACAGTTAAAATAAACAAAGAAATGGCGAAAGAATCGTGGATGAATACTTAGTTTTTCATCTGCGCTCAAGAATTATTGTCCGCAGCGGTCGGCTCTCCATGAACATTACGAAAACATGTCATTCGGATTCCAATCATGTTATAATTTGTAGAGGAAACAAACCTACAGTAAGAACATAATATACTAAAACAGATACATATTAAAAACAAATGTTAAAACAACCTAATGTTCTTAAAAATATATATAATATATATTGGTATATAATATCCGTGTAAGGTATAAAAACATCAATTCTCAGGGCAGCTATTTGTAAAGTTGGTTTTCTGTGGTATATCAGGAATGTTTCAATAAATTTTAGTTTGTTGAGAATTTACAAACATTTTACTAAAATTTTAAATCATTCAAAAACCACATTTTACCACAGAAAGCCAAACCTACAGATAGCTGCCCTGAGAATTGATGTTTATAGACTTAACGGCCATCCATGGACTGAAACCGTATGCGGTTTGAAACCGTGTGCCATACTAAGCTTAACTTTTCTGTTCTTGGAAATATATTTTCACAAACTATATTATAAGCATCTGATCGTATCCGTTTATACCATACACTTACAAATTAAGTGAAAATATATTTTCATGAACAAAAATCATAAGTTTAGTATGGCACACGGATCTAAACCGCATACGGTTTCAGTCCATGGATGGCCTCTTACATATATATACACGCTAATAGACTAGCAAGGTTGTAACTGTTTTTATTATAATTAATTTAAAAAAAAGAATGACGTCTACAACCTGATTTAGAAAAAAATATACTTGGTATATCCCATCCATATTAAAATACAAACATAATAAAATACTTACATACACTTAAAATACATTTACTGTGTTAAGAAAATACTGAAATACAAAAAATAGACGATGCATGATCATTTCAAAACGATGACATCGTATTACATTCTTCACGGTGTCGGATCTTCAATGGCTAAGGAGGTTGCTACAGAAGTTAGCAAAATGCAATACCATTACGCAGTGGCGAAGGCTGTTAAGATCCGACATAAATAGTGCACACTATGCTTTGACAGTCAAACATATTTATTTTTTAATAGAACTAAGACTACGATGTGTAGATAGTGTTTGTTAGTTTTTAAAATTCAATCAAACCCCGCGTACACCAAGCCATAATAGATAATAGTCAAAAAATATTTGTCCATCTACAAAATATCTAAAATTCCTAATTGCATAAATAATTAAAGATAGAAGAATATTTTCTATCGATCATGATTTGGTTTAGGCAGGGCTTTAATTAATTTAAAAAAACTAAACACCGTCTGTAATATTATGTATTCTCAATTCAACGAAAACAAATAAGTATGACAGAAAAGTGTGCGCTATTTTTGTCAGATCGCCCATAGCATACCTAAACTATTATGGTTTGGCTGAGGCAGGGTTTAATTGAATTTTAAAAACTATCCAGCAGCATCTGCAATTTGTATTCTTAGCTCAATGAAAATAAACAAGTATGACTGACAAGGTTTATTGGACACTATTTATATCGGATCTCCACAACCTACCTCCACCCTTCACCGCTGATCAGAACCATACTGTAGTTACCTCACGCATATCATATCATATCACTAACTTCACACATGTTTTTTTTTAATCGACTCATGTATCTTCGTATTTAGTGGTTAGTCTATTATGGTTGTTTATCTTTGAAAATGGATGAAATTTTAAATAAAAAACATGAAAACGTATACAACCATCACAGATCGCCTGATTATCAACATATTCGCCATGAAGCTTAGTAGAAAATTGCAAGGGTACTGGAAATGACAGGTAATTATTGTTTTTGTTCTGCTAGTCCTAGCATATGAAGTCATGTGACATGTATAACAAATCTGTTTCTGGCCTTAATGTCGTCAGAGAGATCTGCAGAATACAAGAATTTGGAAAGGTTCAAGGAAATATTGAGAGTCGACGCGGTAGAGCGAGGTCACCTTGAAATGATCACTGTATATGAGTTAGAGACAAATTACAATACAGAGTTAAAAATCCAATATATAAGTAAAACCATTAACATAAATAGTTAATTTTAACTTTGTTGTAAGACAATATAACATAAAGAACCCTTCAGATCTATTCCAACATAACACTTTAATAATAATACGCTATGATGTGTTCCAAGCGTTATCCCGGGGTTATAAAACATCTAAAATAACATTAGTTAACATCACTCTACCGGTTGTATTAATTCATGTCCGGAAACTTGCACATATGCAGTTTGCCATTACACTTCACCGTGAAATGTTATATCAGAAATATATGGCCGTAACATTAAAGACCGTCCAACCTCTTTGGGTCGTATAGTACTGACATAAAATTCATGTCTAAATAAAACACGGTTTTTGTCGGTTTACACTTTACAGGAAGACAGCGGCAAACAAATGTTGAAAATAGCCGATATCCTGGATTATTGTTACGTTAAGTTAGGTTTTCATTCTTGAATTCATGAATTTTGCCAAAATCAGCTAGGAAAATTGAATTAATGTTCATATTGAATCTAATAAAATTGGAGACCGTATAGTATACGGTCATCTCTCTCCGACAAGAAAGCTCACGGCAAACTGTGCCATGGTCAAATGTTTTACATGTAACCGTATTAATTAGCTAAGCACGCGAGCTGTTATTATTAGGTAGAATATTTTCAATAATGTAATGAAACTAGCAGTTATTTTAGATAACCGTCTTGAACACAGAATACATCCGTTACACAATGTTGTTATCTCAGATTCAGATAAATAACGAAAAGGTGTTATGTAGTTGGAATAGGTCCTATGGAGGTCTTTATCTAGCCATGCTTACAAGTTATATCATACGGGGCATTTAAAAAAATCAGTATCGGAAGAACAGCCAACACAGTTGTATCACTATATAATAATTACACATAGCTTGGCAAATAATTAATATTAACACTGGGGTTATGAATTAAAAAAAAACTTACAATAAAAATGAGATCAGAATTTTTTTTCAATATAACAATATTGTTTATAACATATATTTGAATATTTTCCAATGTCCAAACAAATTTCACAAAGCCAACTTTATTACTTACTAAACATAATATCTCTTTCCCCACAATATGGACATTCAGTTATATACATTCCTTCAACGCTAGTACGAAACACAGTATATACAAATAGGTATATAAAATACTTTTGCTAAAACGTAAGTCATTTCGATTTCAAATCACTGTAGCGAACACGCACACAGAAACACCATCTGCAATTTGTATTCTTAATTCAATGAAAACACGTAATAATATATGACAAAGTTTAGAGTGAACTTTTTTTGTCGGATATCCACAGACTACCGCCACCCTTCGCCAATAATGAGTACCTGCCTTGATTACTAGATGGCGTCAGGAATCTCGCAAATTTCAGTCTTAACGTACTTGAACTTGCTAATAATTAAATAACTATTTTTAACGAATGATTGCTACATTACATTCTCAAATCTTGTGAATTTCTTGAATTACATTGAATTACGTTGAATAAAAAAACAGGTTACATGTTTTTTTATCAGGTTCCAACAGTTTTTAATGAGAAATGGCTGCTGGCCATTCGCTCGAGTGCCGGATCGAAAAACCAACAAGTTAATTTAACAGACAGGTGATTCTAACGCATTAAGTACAACCACAAAATTCACCATAAACAACGTCAAAAACTTGAGTAATGTCAATGGATTTTTGTTTTAATCCATTCGTTATTAAAGCAGCAACCATAAAGTAAACAAAACCCCTGGAATTTAAATATAACCTAGTTTTTCGTCTGCGGTCAACCAGTTAATGTAACATTGTAAGAAAAAAATTGACAGCTCATGACTTCGAGTTGATTTGATGCGTTTTCCGTGCGCGTACCGCTTGAGATTGTGCACAGACATTTCATTAATCTTTCCCTGAGCATTAAACACTATGGTACCTAAGTAAATGTAATTGAGGAACTGTATAGGAAAGTGGCAAAATATAGTTTTTATAAAAACGTATTCAAACTGAAGGTGTCAAAGAAAACCTTCTTCTATATAGACGGAGCCCAACATGAAATTGATGCAAAAAAGGACATCTAGTCTATTGATTAGGTTAGCTACAAGTGACCGCAATGCAGGTTAATTTGAAGAGAACTTCATACTTCTATTATAAGATTTTTTTGTCAATTTGAAGGGCGTAGAAAAGACAATTTGTCACGATGAATAGATAAACCAGCCAATAATACAACACTTTGACATTATTATTTACTGCACGCGAGTAAGTAATGGTTCAAATTATGATGCGCGTCGCATACCGTCATGCTGTGTTGATGCAGTGGGGTACGCGTGAGGTGACCTCATTATTGTTCTAGTGATTTCGGCAGATTTTGCTAAATGACAATGTTCCTTTAAAGGTTCAAAATGTGCTACGGGGTGGGAGCATCGTCTGATAACATTTTAAACACCAAGAAAAACGACTTACTGCTTACTGTGACAGCATGTGACAGTAGGCGACGTGCATTATAATGTATTTGGCGCTTAAACAACATAAAAACAATGACAATCAAAAAGTGACAGCCATTGCTTGAATTAGGAAATCATAAATACCAACATAGAGTGTTAATATCTGTACAGTTGACCAATGTAACCATACTTCATTCATGCATTCAAATGTCATAAACTATTCTATAAACAAGACTCCTTCTATAATATATAATATAAGTCATCGTTACATTTACATTTTGACTACTAGCGGTGCCTGCAGTTGTAGGATTGAAACGATTTTCGGTCATAGCAAAACGCCCCTACTTCGTTTAGAACACTTTCTATCTAGCTCCTCAATTGTTACGTTATGACAATTAATATGTACACACAACAGTTTAAGGTGGAAACAGGTCTAACGGACCAAAAGGCCATTACAGTTTTTCATATCGCTGCTTCAATATAACAAGGTTGTATGTGACTTTTCAGCGAATTTGAGAAAAAATGCTGTAACTAGCAATTCAAAAACAAAATAGGCGTTCGTGTTCATGAATTATAGTACTTTTAAAATACCTATGTAATATTACTATTTATGTTTAAATTATTATATTATTATTTAATACTCGGTGTGAATTTAAATATGCACAGGTAAATAATGATTTAATTGTGCATAATACGTTTAAGTTCCCACGAAAAGAGAGTTCTTTTAATTTTATATAAAGCCTCAGGTATGATAATTCTCAATCCGCAATAAAAAAACATTACGTTAAATGAATTAAAACCACTAAGTAGTAGATAGAAACTGAAAAAAATTCCTTGTTCAATTTCTGTAAAAAATCGTGACGAACGTCTATGTATTTCATTGACAGAATGCGAGAGGTATGACGTGATTATCATGCGCAGAACATTGTTTACGCGGTGACACTTAGATTTGAACATGATATTAATTTACAACATATAACATCAACAGGATGTTTTTAACAATTTTCACATTTGACCGGATATTTTGTCCGTTATATCGAGGTTCTACTGTTCTCCTAAATACTATAACAACCTTGTTCTATTGAAACAGAGTGATATCGTAACATTTAATATAATATATAATACATTACGGAATCTAATGATTGACAAGCAAACAATTCTGATACATATTTGACAGATGGAAGACTTGACTTAAATACTCATAATACACGCTGGCTATCCGTCATATATAACATAATCGTCACAATACAATAATCACAACATTCTTTCCGCGCACTCAACTGCGGCAGTCCAATCTCTCAACTATTAGGAACACACAAATGAGGAGATCGCTATCAAAAGGTATATAGAAACTTTTACTAAAGAACAAAACCAGACATGACCAGCTTCAAAATAGATAGTCAGAGATCTATCATATTTGCCCATTCAACTTGAATAACACCTGTTTTACACCATCACCGAGATAAACTCAATTTCCCATTCGTCGTGAGAATTATACGTTTTGGTCTTCTTTTGGGCAATCATCGTCAAACAATTCTACTACTGCGCAATGGTGAGGGGGACTACGCATCGGTTTAAAGCGTAGGGAATTCACATCTTCTCTTTCTCTCAATCCTGTAGCAGGTCATGAGTGGTGATGTAAAGAATCAAGTTATTTTCATGATTCAATTCGTATGGATCGATCAACCAAAATCTATTCGGCGATCGACGCGTCGGACATGTCCGATCTATACCACTCTGTAGTGACAAAACAAAGACTCTATTTTAAAGCTAAGTACTCATGCACGTTCATGCTCGATGGTTTTACGCTCGTTCGAACATGTCTCAACGTGTGTACCACCTCACTCGATGCTTTTTTGTTCGATATCGAGCGAACGGCTTGATGCAAAAAAGATTCAAGGTCCAAAATTCTCGCTTGAGCATGATTCAACGTGTGCACCTTGACTGAGCGTCTTGTGACAAGCTGCTCGGGCATGTCGACGCAACATCGAGCATGTTTCCAAGTCACCATGTTCAATCGAGCGATACCGTCGAGCAAGAATATGTGTGAGTAATTAGCTGAACACTTTACTTACCGCAAAAATGATACAAAAGTAGGCAAATTCCACGAATGTTAAATAAAAATCGGCAAATTTCGAACGCTAAATTTAAAATTATGTAACTTTTGAACCTAAATTAACGCGTCAAATAAATCACCATTACAACACTCCGGCATTGAAGTCATTGAATGGGTTAAGTGATTTGAATGAGGTTATTAATTGTTCTTGTACCTTTTGATTATCACCGCCTACATCATTAAATCAACACGGACAAAAATAAATGTACGATGCATTACCTACTTATTTAGTAAGACGGAAGAATTCATTTACGTAGCATACTATAACAGCATTATTTTGTAATATAACCGAGAAAGTCGGACAAGATAAACATGAACCATCCCACACTATGTCAGGAGATGACGTCGAATACCCAGAGAAAGAAAGACACCCTCCCCCATTTCTTTCCCATGTGATTGCAGTTAACTAATACAGTCCACTTGTTTTTTTCATAACCATTGCAACCACTGTATTTTTTATAATATTCACCCATACTAAGATAGTAAGGACTGCGATGCATTTATAGATCAAGAAACGTTACCAAAACATTGAGATCGGCTTTAAAATTTTCTTTTCTTAAATACGTACACAACGGTTCGTTCTGATCAAACAAGAACATTATCTACGAGATCTCCAAATCAATAACTCTTCTTCGAGTGTGTCGATAGCTTTGTGTACCTCGGTTCCCCGGTAGTCAACAAAGATTTCATTAACAGTCATACATTTTTGATGTTTTATTTTTTCACATACACCCATTCAAATTTAATGTCTCAACAAAGCAAGACAGTTCGTGACAAATGGAACATTCTTGAAAAGGTGAAAGAACATGTTGACATAATATGCTCCAAACCAATTTGTGATTTTTAAATAAAATTTTTACTTATTGTTATACACCATCGGCGTTCTGTAAAGAGGGCGAATCAACCATTTTGGCGAAATCGAGATTTTAATGAAACAACAATATTTACATCACTAGCTGTCTTGTGTAAAAACGGCAAAATTGTATCTCCACAGGAAAGCACTTAAAACGATAATCGTAAGGGCGAATATCCACCTAGTATTATGAATAAAAACACGAATGTGACATACATATTAGGCCTTTTGAAATATTATATTATAATGCCTATTATGAAGACAGTATTCTTTCTAAGCTTTATTATAAACCTGTTAGACATTTATAATCATCCACAGGTAAGTAATTAATAAATAATTGTCAAAAGTTAAAAATCCTCCTGTAAAATAGCATTTTGGTAAATTCGCTCTTTTTACAAAACACCGATGACATCTCCTTTTATTTACATTTTTTTTTCCGTAAAAAACTTCAAAAATGTATATATAACGAGGATTTCATGTATATTTTTGACTGTATAACATTATTTAAAATCGAAAAAATTTACTGTGAGATGCCATTCAAAGTTCTCTTTTTCGAAATACCTAGTTACGTTGCCAAATCTATAAATGTAAAACGCAGCCCAACCGATATTACGCTCCGGTGTGAATAAAAAATTAAACAAAAATAAAATGTATGCAATAATCTTGCATCGTTAAAAAGTAAAATGTATTACTTACTATGAATGAGCAAAAATTTTAAAACTCTTGTGGGATAGTTGTCTTTTGCATAACCTACACAATATATAATTTGTAATCTATGTCTTTTTGACGTACACAGCTGAGAATAGTGCCGCATACGAAATAGGTAATTAGAATTAATTTAAAACAAAAGATATTCGCTATGTATCAACAATTATCGAATAATATACAAAAATGATTATTATATATTTTATCTTTACATATTGGCACACCACCGCTGTAACGTTACACTCGCGCTACGCACGCACTCTTTCCTTCCATACACGGACGGGAAATCAATAGTTCTATCATCTGTTAAAAAAATATTCATATCGTATACTTTCTCTCTTAAAAACACCTTCAACTGAACCGACATTGTATGGCCATATGTATATTATATAACCAACATTTATTCTATTGTCAGCAAGCGCTGTACTGCTTTCTCTCACAAAATTCTTGACATATGTAATATATATATATATCTTGTGCAAGTCTATTCGTCATCTGATAGACAGTGAATGTCCGTGCTACTCAGAAGCCTACCTACCATATCTGAATGAACACAATAATTTAAAACGATTGACTCCCGACTCTGATACGGTAATCATCTATAGCTTCATCTTCTTGCTGACTCATGATCCTTCATATTTCACGGTGAGTTGAAGCCTTCGAGATGTAGTTGTATAGAGGTATCTGTAAAATTCTTTGGACTGACCAATGTTAACATCCTCAAACGAATGGAAAAAGATCGGGGAGTTCTGCACAGTATCGATGCTAGAAAATTACAGTACCTCGGCCACATTATTAGAGGGCATAGATACAGCATAGATACATCCATGGAAAGATTAAGAGTATACAAGGTTCGTAGGAGTGCAGCTCCATACAACTGTTTCAGAAAGGAGACGATAAATCCAACCTCTGATAGCGGATGGTTTCAAAGAAGATACTGCGTTTTTGTCTTCCAATCTTCCTTGATTAAATTACGCTGGCATCACTGTACATACTGCAGTGCTTGACATATAAGTAGAGGATTTTTCACTAGTGTTAATGTTCAGATTTCTGACGTGTAGATGAGCACTGACCACACAAGTGTCTTGCAAGGCATGCTCTAGTCAGTGGGTAGGATTTAAATTTTCTATATAGACAGCATTAAATTTAATCTTTATAACATTGTTGTCCGTTCATATGACAATCAAGGTAGACGAAACTGTGACTGTCCCTCTTATAAATATCAATGTCCAATATCGATGTTTATGTTCAGGTTTCTGAGGTATAAGAGAACACCGGTTTTACAAGTGACTTAAAGCACGCTCTCGGTTCTTCCATTGAGGATATGTGACAAAAAACATGTAGTACACAATTAAAAGTCACAATTAATTTAAATCAATCCACGATTAAGTCTTCATCTTCTTCGGTGTCGGCATCATTTCCGTGAGGGTGGCCTGACGTTTGGCGGCCGTCCTCATGGTGTAGCCGGTGGATATATTACAAAGGTTATTCCCCCTCAACCGACGCTGCAGCTTCTTAGCGAGTGCCAGGTCGGCTTTTTCCTGAGCTATCAGCTCCTCAATCCTCTTCTGCTCTTCCATGATCCTCGCGTCTACATTATCCACACAGAAATCTTCACTGGAATCATCGCAGACCGACGAAGAGCTCTTCTTACCATTACAATAACTAAATGAATTTTCAGTTCCGTTAGCGACTTTGTCTTTTGAATATTTCATGCAGTCTTTATTAACACTCCCGTTTGTTATTTTATTATTTCTTTTATCAGGGGATAAAATCACTGACTCTTTACTTGTGGATATTTGACCGTTTCGCCGCAAGACTCTCGGATTCGCTTCAGTCTGTTTCATTTCGTTTCCGTTGAAATTTTTACATTTCATTTTGCTATCGTTGGAAGCTCTGAAGTTGTAGCTCTTCTCAGAGCACAGATCGCTTCCAAAGGATATACTCCTCCTGGACCTGGTGAGGACGCCATTTTGACTAGCAGTGGCACCCAGCTTGACACAGCTACGAGACTTAGTCTTTGTCTTTCGGGTGAGACTAGATTTTTTGGGAGTGGTTTCAATGGAAATATCACAAATTGCTTTAGTTTGGTTCTTCTTTTCATCTCTAGTGTTGCCATTACTGAGTTCTAACCTCTTGTTTCTTCTCTCGGAGTTCACTTCGTCGAGGTTGTTGTTGTAATGGGGTTTATTTTTAGCATCCATGTTCAGTTTCTGCGATATACTCGATTTAGCTAGATTTCTTTTCCGGCCGGGTGACATTTTGGATTTCGATACCGACAACACGGTAGTGGACTGGGAAGTTTTTACGGTAGCTTCGCGGACCTGTCGATCAAAAATAATCATCATGACAAGCTGACGATATGCGGAATTCAAATGCATAGATGGCCAGTATGTATTGGGTAATTTGACATTAAATTCTACATAACCATTGTCAACATTTGACAACATCAACATCACATTGTGTTCCAAAAGACAAATTGTTAATAAACTAGTGTATATATTCTATACACAAGACTGCTTTCAGCCGCTACGGCAGCTATCTAGGGTAGGTTTGTATTGAAGTATTAAAACTTATTGTAACAATTACAATAAGTTAGCCATCTGAACAGTCAAAACTGTCTATCTCACTCTAAAATTTACCACAGCCAAAAGAGGTGCTGTTACTAACTATGTTTACTAACACTTTAACTATTCATAATTTGTTGGTTATATTTTTTATTGTGGCCCTTGACTTGATAGGTAGGTAATTGAGATTTTACCTATTTTATTGTATTGATTTATTATATAAGTTAGAGTTAAGAGTGTTCGTTGACAGTGTGTGTTTGCCTTTGGTGAGTATACACAGCGCCTGAAGATGCCGAGGGTATACTGACAGAAAGTATTAACTCAATAAAACAAGTTCTGAGATAATCGCAAAAAGGACTTTAATTTTTTTTTTCAAAGCGTTCTCCCACGTAGATTTTTTTATGATTTAAAAACTTTTTTTCTACATTATAAAGACTAACCTCTATGGCAAACACAATATACGACATGTTACAAGTCCTGTATTTTGTATATGCAGAACGCATTAGGTCATTATCATGCTTTCTATCAGAATAAAAAAATAACAATATGATTTAATAATGTTTCTATTTTCTCACCATTATATCCTATGCTTTTGTGCGTTTTACCAGGACGTAGAGGGTAAAATTGGATACATTTTGGCATTAAAAACAGAAAAACAGCAAAAACTGAGTTAATGCGTTCTGTCAGTATACCCTCGATGCAAAAAGGTGAAACCTGGGTCGCAAAAAACGACACAAATGGAATAGTACAAAAGTTAAATCCATTAGAATTCAAAAATAAAAAATTATGTTTTATTTAGAGGATATTAACAGTTGTAATCGGCAATCAGCATATATGTTATGGTAATCGCAACACTAAAATGTTTCCATTGAAAAGTTACCATTTTTTTCAGTTCCGACCTTATACGTAGATGTCATTTGGCTGCCATTTAAAAATAAATTACCACATTCGATTCCAATCGGCAATTAACAGATTTTTTTTCGGAAGAAATACACATTGAAATCACATGAGTGAATGCCTTACTGTCGTATGCATGAGATTCCCAAAAACCTTATAGGCTATATACTGCACGTTTGTATGCATGAGTAAAAACGTAATTAGCTGTTAAGTGACGTCACGAATGTGACATATCATGTGTCATGGTGTTCGTATTATAAAATTTCATTCCCCGATAAATAATTCAAAATTTTGAAATTGTAAATGTGTCTGAAAGTGTGCGAACGGTACCATATAAATTTGATAATTATACATGAATAATTATTATGAAATTTAAATAATTTATCAGCTATTTTATCACATGTATTTTATAATTATTCTACTGTACGAAAGGTTGTATTGCCAGTAAACTTTTCCATTTGGTGGCAACACTGAATACATTTGGTGGCAATACTGAATATTATTATGACTAACTTCACTTCAATTATTGAGATCTCAAAAGAGAATAAGAATAAATGACAGAAAATGCAAATGATTTAAGACAATAATATGTAATGATCTCTGTATAATATTATCATTTATACCAATCACCGTATGATACTATTGATGTTTCCAGTGTATTTGAGAGTTGTGCCTTGTTTATTACAGTTATCTTACAATAATTAACTAGGTAGGTAGGTGGTACCGTAATATTTTGAAGAACGCAGAATGCTTACAATTGTATATTTTAATGCCAGATACAGCAGTAGATACATATTTTTGCGGTGGTTTAGCGGAGATATTTTATCGTAATCTTACGTAAGTCCATCTTATGTCTCCATGAGAAATATTGCAAGCGAAATAAGCGAGGCATTTTATCAGTTACCTACTATCTAGATTATAGACTAGGGATCAAAATTATACGTATTTTGTAAACAGCACGACTAGGAACTGTTTTTAAAGTTCGCAAATGTTTTACAGAATCTACAAAACGAATAAGGGCCTCAAACAAATGTTTTTTGCAATGAATGCAAAATTAAAATGACATTTGAAAGTGACAGCTAGCTGAGGCAGCCATTTTTAATGGCGCGTGACGTCAGATCGCTTACGTCACAAAGAGTGTTATTAGCTATTCGATGGAAAATCGGTTAAATAGCTTATAAAGAATTTGGGAATCTCATACATACGGGGCCCTTAGCTAAGAAACAAGTCATTCAAAGCGGTCAGCATATTACAAAAATAACAAACCTTTATATAGGAGTTAGGAACGCTTAGGAGGCAGACGAACGCCGAAGTCTGAACATTGTGCCAATAGTCGCACCCCTTCAGTTTCTCAAGTCCGCTCACGACTAGAGATATTTCAGGAACCCTGCGCGATGAGAAGAAAGAAAAAATATTAGCGTCCAATTGGCTCATCCTCTCTTTTGTAGTGAATATCACTAACAATCATTATGCCACAGTATACGTTTACATGTGGAGATGTAGTCGGTAGAATAGGAAAAATCATGACACACTTACTTTTCAATTACAGGACTGGCGGTTGACAATTTAGTTGATTTGATGGCAAGACATTTTGTTGATTTTCCGTTGAATCTGAAATAAATAAAAGACAGTTAAATTATTGATTCAAATTATAATTCGACCGATTTAAAGAAGAAGTTCGGATCCAGATGTGGAGACCCAAAGCACCAAGCAAATGGCTAACCTAATAGCGCTTGTACACGTGCATGGTATTACTGTCAGCAATAGTGCTTATTTTAAACTATCACGATAATAACTGTTTACACGTAAAAGTGCTGACTGTCTCTCCAATCTCATTCTTCAAGAGTAAGCGAGGCGCGATGTTGTCATTTTATAGTACTATCTGACAGGTGGTATTGAAAATCGGTTAGGCTTAAAATGAGTAGTTCGTTTTTTTACCGGCATGTTCGCCACTATCGCTCTACTGCGCAGGCGCAGATCGAAAATAATCTTACTTGCGCGTTGAAATACGGAACCGTCCAAACTTGTTTAATTCGTGCACGCAATCTTGCTAACTGCAGGATAATACATGTTTTCCCATACATTTTCTTACTGTGCACAGTACATCTCGCACCCTCGCAACTAAACCGCCACAAGCCCAAATTTACGTGTTTTGAGTTAATTACTACGTTTCATTGTCTATCGTTCATAGTATATGTACCGAAAATTTCATATCTCTAAGACATCAAATTCATGTCAAAACTTCATTCAATATCTAAACATATTTCAAAAACACAGTACAAAAATGCAAAAGGTAAATACTTCAAAGCTGATTTTCTCTGACGTTTTTTGGATTGTGGCAGTTTAGTTGCGAGGGTGCGATCTATGCACGTGTAAACGGGGTATAACCCTTGAAAAATCTTGTAAAATCAATTAATAATGCGACATGGTGGACAAACTCATCTATCTAGAACATTGTTGAGACAAGTTCACAGACATGGACATTGACTGTCAGTGATTCCCGAAAGCTACATATGCTCTAATGTAGAATCCCACAATAGCCTGTCTGCGAGAAAGGCATCTGGCGATGCCACTAAAATCATGACCTCTATTGTGGACCAGAGGAAAAACCGAGTGTAGAGTAAACCAAATCTTAGGTAGCATAATCGAACAGAGAAGTAGAGCAGATAGCCAAGATTAAAAGAGTCCGCATGAGAAGGCCAACACGTAACCCTGGCCTGTAGCGGCAGAAAACGGAGAAGTTTCTCGAATTCTTAAATCATTTCTGTATTGAAAGACTTTAACATAGAAGGATAATGAAGGTGATTGGGCTTAGTTTAAAAAATTACCAACCTATTAATGGGCGCAGGTTGCAGTGGTTTGAAGTAGCACAGTTCAGGAGCGAGAGAGTCCTCGCTGGCGGTGTCAGGCTCAAAATCCTTATCATCCTGTACCGCTCGCTCCCTGTCTCTGTCGGAATGGACGTGCTGCAGCGAGGCGTTCCTGACGGCCTGCCGCTGTAGCACTCCTCCCGAGTGGACGGACAGCTCCTGGCCCCCGCACCGAGTGTGCTGCGGCTCCCACACCTAGAATTATAGTCAAGTAAACTATGTAACGCTGACAATCAATAAAATTAATGAACCAAAGACGTTAAAAAAACCATTCTATCAAGATGGTTACTAGGAACAATGATTAAATTAGCTCCAAGATATTTCACATAGCAGGTTCATTTATAGCCAGTTTCACATTTCCGAGCAGAGTTGAGATAAAAATACCTTGAATTGTGTTAGATTAACTAAATTTATTCGTGGAATTTGCGAGGTTGTTTCAAACTGGAGCAGGGCATGCGGATATTACTCAAAGGTAGGAAGTAACAAAAATATCATCATCACCAACCTACGGCCGTAGCCATAAATTGACAAACGATAACTGAAGTAGGGAGTAAGATCATTTTAACGCGCGTGTTTGAAAAAAATCGTTTTTTTAACTTAACCACTGGGAAATGCCAATAAAAATGGCGTATTTCAAAAAAATACTACCTCATTCTTAGGTCAATAATTATTATAAAACAATCATTAATGATTCATAGGATGTTTTATCACATTTGAATGTTCAAAGACATAACTTATAATCAGTATCTTTAGAATTATCTTCAAATGTGTTAATCATGCCCATTTTTTGAATAATAAAATGCCTAATTCTTGTCAAATTTTTGATCACAGAGATTATAAATATAATTTTTTATCGTAAATATTTCACTATATAATCTCCTATATATTACTATCCTACAGCTTTCCCGGGTTTTGGCGAGCGATTGTATGCCTTATTTGTCATGTCCGATGGGTTCAAAAAAATAATCCGTTCTCGAATCGTTTAAAATCATAACTTCACAGTTGACACCCGCTGGATTAATTTCCAGTCGATTTCGGTGATTTTTGCTTACTTCCCAATACATTTTCGAGCGACATGCGACTTTATTGACCGGGCACTCGATTGGGAAAAAATTCACTTACTTGCAACACTGATTTAATATCATCCCCAATTTTAAATTAAAATACGTTTTTGACAAACTATTCTTCAAATTCGAATCGACAGATACACATATTTTATTTTATTTATTAATGTTCCCGAGAGATTTCATTCGCAAATTTATTCATAAGGTCGTCTCAAAAATTATACTCCTATAACCTAAAAATATCCGTATCGACCAATTATCGTAATTGTAATCATTATTTACGTTAATTACTTAATAATCATTATATTTTTAATGTCTCTATAAACGAGTATGACAAACAATCGTCATTTTTAATACTGTTCTTTAAATCAAAAGGAAATGATATTTCATATTATTAGGTAGGATATAGGTAGATGTCATAATAATAATAATCTATTTACACTTTGTTAACTTTCATCACTTAAAAATGTATCCTGTTATAATAACTGAACACATTAAAATCATTTATTCGTAATAACATTTATACAAATTTCCATTAAAACTGTTCATTTTATTATCCGGTTATCCGCGCGCATTTTCAGCATTTTCAGTACTATGCGATCAACCCAGTGTTGCCAAGTCAAAATTTAAAAATTCAGTAGATTTTGACAAAAAATTCAGTAGATTTCATAAAATATCAGTAGATTTTGAAAAATGTGGTTAATTAGATATGATTTAAAACTAATAAGAATAACAATAACTAATAATATTAATTTATTGTAAACAATGATGATATTAATGGGTAAAATGGCGCTCTTGGGTAGAGTTACAATGCTTTTTATGTCAATTTAGAAGTGTATAACATCAAAAAAGGTCATGCGTAAATCATTTCAAGTTTATTATTAAAAGAATCATCAGTTAATTTACAATTATGGAGAAACACAAATATCAGTAGATTTCTTGAATTTCGAAAAAAAATCAAAAATTCAGTTTATTAGCAAAAAATATCAGTTGATCTACTGAAATTTCAGTAGACAAGGCAACACTGGATCAACCATAGAATAATATTTCAAAATTTGATAACGTAACATTTTTTTTATGGCTGTTAAATGATAATTTTACCAATGAAACTTATATACATTCAATTAGCTCATATAACCCAAAAATATTTAAAAGGTATTCAACAATAATTGGTGTTATAAATATTATTTAAATCATTATCAACCAGGATCAATCCACTGCTGGATAAAGGCCTCCCTAGTCTGATTCTACTCCTTTCTGTCATTTGGATTGCTGTATTTATCAAAATCGGTGATATTATATTTATCTACATATTCATATTGTTATCATCATCATCATTAACCAAGATCAATCCACTGCTGGATGAAGGGTTCCTTAGCCTGATTCTATTCCTTTCTGTCATTTGAATTGCTGTATTTATCAAAATCGGTGATATTATATTTATCTACATATTCGTATCGCTATCATCATCATCATCAACTAGGATCAATCCACTGCTGGATGGAGGGTTCCGCAACCTGATTCTACTACTAGCGGTTAAACGAATTTGTGATATTATACCTATTTCTATCATCCTTATCAACATCGACCTGAACCAATCCACTGCTGGATAAAGGCCTCCCTACCCTGAATCTACTCCTTTCTGTCATTTGAATTGCTGTATTTATCAAAATCGGTGATATTATATTTATCTACATATTCATATCGTTATCATCATCAACTAGGACCAATCCACTGCTGGATGAAGGATTCCGCCACCTGATTCTACTTCTAGCGGTTAAACGAATTTGTGATATTATACCTATTTCTATCATCCTTATCAACATTGACCTGAACCAATCCACTGCTGGATAAAGGCCTCCCTAGCCTGGTTCTATTCCTTTCTGTCATTTGAATTGCTATATTTATCAGTGATATTATTATCTACCTATCTATATATAATGCCATTATTATCACGAGCCTCAATAAGTCCACTGCTGGATGAAGGCCTCTCTACGTTGATTGTATTCTTGACAGTATTGAATTTCTCTATTTATTAAAAATGCTAATGTTATTTATCTACATATTCATATCGTCATCATATGATCATCATCTTCAACCAGGGGGTGAAGGGTTCCGCAACCTGATTCTACTACTAGCGGTTAAACGATTGCTATATTTATCAAAATTGTTGATATTATATTTACCTATTCATAATATCGTCATTATCATCATCAACCAATATCAATTTACTGCTGGATGAAGGTTATCTCAACCTAATTCTACTCTACTTGGTCATATAAATTGCATTATTTTTTAAATTTGTGATTTTATATACCTACCCATTTATATCGTCATTACTTATCGTCATCGACCTGTATCAATCCACTGCTGGATGAAGGCCTCTTTAAGCTAATTCCACATATTTGGGTCTTATAAATTCCTATTCTTATCAGAATTGTTCTATTCCTCTCAAATATAATATGTATTGCTTCATTATTTATCAACATTTGTCTCGATATGAATGTCCTGCACTGGGAAACTATATTGTTTAAGGCGAATTCTTTGCCTCAATTTACGATCAAATGTGACTTCAACGCCATCTAAAGGCATCTACAGGCATCTACCATGAATTTCTAAAAATGTGTTACTAAAAACTTTCGTCGATCGCAACCAGATGGCAATAAAATATAAAATAAAATATTGTGTGTCGCCATATATTAAAAATCATAAGCTTGATAAAAATGCATTTAAATTTATTATATATTTACTTACCTATGTAAAAATATTTACAATTAATATTTTCCCCATAAAATATTTACAATTCTAACATATCTATTTGATTTGATTTAAAGTGTTTATGATTTTTACATTTTGTTTACCGTAGTTTTTTTTACAGTGGCAATACAAGGGTATCCTGTCCAGTCAATGAACCAGATTTTTTTACGTTGTCAATACGAATTAATATAAATATTTTTCTACAGTAAAATTCATTTATAGTAGTAAATGAACATTTAAGTACAAATGTTTATAAGATTGAGTTTAATCTTGTACAATTGACAATTACATCGAATTTCTACTAGAGGTGGAATAAAAGAATGATATGAAATGAATAGCAAAACAAATGCCATTCGAATTATTATTAAACAAAATAAGGAATATACAGTTGTACTTGGTTATTACTAGGAAGGTTGGACCGGCTGAATGTGCTCGTTATAAGCGGTACTCGTTATATCAGAGAATAGGTATTTTTATTGTCGGCGAAAACAACAATTAGACACTTAACTAGTGTCATAAACGTAATCTGTCCCCGGCGGCATCCTGTCCGATCGGATTTTATTGCTTAGGGTCGAAATGTCTTTAAACGATCAACACATTACCAGTATTTTAGCTCGGTATATCCGATAAGTATCTCGTTATAACAGTGAATAAAAATGTACGGAGAAAATCATATACCAAATGTCAACGACTGTTTCCTCATTACATCCGAGATCTCGCTATGTCCGAGATTGTAATAACCGAGTTGGACTGTAGTTATAATTATGACAATGTCGATATTATATAGACATCCCAATTCATTTCGTTTCATCCATGTCCGATCCTAATGGGTTCATATGGGCCTCCACAGAGTGGACGGTTTGTATTAACTAACTAACTATATCTGAGATAAGAATAAAGTAAGACACGCAACGAATTGAATAAAAAAGAAGTTGGAGGTAAGAAAAAACGTAAATAAACATGCAAACAAATCTTGATAAGCAAACCCAAGGACAAAATAAGTGACAAATTAAAAAAAAAATTGTAAAACGTAAGAAAAAAATTTAGAATTTGAAGTAAGTGCACCACTGATTACATAATATTCTAAGAAAAAGACAGAACGTTATTTCTTTGAAAAAATCTAATGTCGATTTTAAAGAACAGTGCAAGATAAAATAAAAGATAGTTTTATTTATTTTACCTATAAATGTGTAAGTGAAATGGATTTGGAGATATAAAAAGAAACCTTATTGGCCCAGTGGTTTCTAGGTGTGGACTTTTGTAATTCCCTGAAGATCTCGAATAAATAATTAAAATTATCAACACCTATACCATATTCCTAGGTATCTACTATGATTGAAAAGTAGATCTTAATTTTTTGTATTTATGATTGCTTCATAAAAAAACAATATTTACGACTTTATGATGTAGCAGATAAATGAGCAACTAAATAGTGATCCAAATATTATGAAAAGTTCAACTATCAAAGCATCACGGCATAAAATTAGTAATACCACTGTTATACACAATTTATTGTACCTACCTATTGTTATAATTTTCTTAGTTCATTTAATCGTTTTTAATTTAATTTATTTTCAAATTCACCTCTTATGTGTTCATTCACTGAATTGTTTACCCTATATTTTATGGAGACTAATAATAACTTCTATTTTCTACATACTAAATTATCAACCTCCACTTTTTGACAGGACGGCATACAGTTATATAGGCACGTAGATAATAATTTTAAGGCCGTAGACAGGAATGAACGTTTGATGGCCCAAATATAGTACAATAGTATGTATGTAATTAAAATTAGGGTACAAGTCGGTTATCCTGGATACAGCGGCAAAGACATTTTGAAAATAGCCTATATACTGGATTATTTGTTAGGATTACCTAATCTAACTTAAACTAACCCAAACTAACAAATAATCCAGTATATCGGCTATTTTCAAAATGTGTTTGCCGCTGTATCCAGGATAAACATATAGAACAAAAGTTAGTGAAGTGGAAGTTTGTCGAGGCTGTTAAGATCGGGTTAATTTGTCTTTGAATAATATTGTGACTAGAAATTTTAACAATTCTTATTATTTTTAACATTGTATATTGTTCATAATTTTCGCGACTACCACGTGAATAGACGATTTTTTTTTTACTTATAACATTTTAAACACTTAACATAAATATGGATAAATTGTACAGTTACTAGACAAAGATTAAATTTGATGTGTGTCAGAAGTATCTTAGGCATTTTCGCTCGTATGCTTTCTTTATATTATTATGAAACTATATTTATTTTAAAATCGCTTTATAAAAGGTAGGTACGTCAAAACAGTAATAAATATCTGAAATAATTACACAACACTATTTCAGAAAGTGGAGGTTGATATATGTAGTCCATTGACATATGCTCCAATATCGCAAACAAAAATTATTGACAGCAGAATTAACACAGTTTTTGTCTTCGTACCTGGCGAACCTTTATTTTCAATGTATGTGTGTGTGTATGTATTTTTTAATCTATGCAAGTACTGTTTCAAAAATAGTTCGATTTATTTCCGCGTTAGCAGCATATGTCGATAAAGTCTTGTCAAATATTCATTTTATTTACAATCGATTCGTTAATATACAAAAATACAAGATTAAATTTAAATAACTAGCCTAAAAATTATTAAATAATATTTTTAATAGAAACGCTAATCGTTTTTTGCGATAAATTAAGTCTGAACCGAGATGTTTCGATTTTAATTGCATGCTTTCTAACCTCTAAATCGATGTTTTTTAAATTTGAAAAAAAAGATATAAGGATATAATAAATTCCAATTAACGTTTAGCGTTTCCCTAGGTAATAGATTTACGTACATTTTTATCGTAATTTTGATAATAAATCTTATGTCATTCATTCTTACCACCCGATAGAAATGTACCGAATTTGACACGTATTTTTGGTATATAGAACTCCACGATACATCTTAATTTTTTATTTTATTTTTCTCATTACTTTTGAATATATATTTACCGATTAATAAACTTTTCTAGCTATTTTTCGATAACAACTTTACCTAGAGACATCACCTTAAGGTTAATTTTTAATTCAAATTTAGATTTTTTAAATATTATTCTATGGCTGCAAGCATTTATTTTTTATAGACAATGAAACAAAATAATGTTTATATTTATTTTTTACACTGCTAATCTTCTTCTATTATCTCAATGGGACCCGAAGGAGATTAAAATCACATTATATTGGATCGCTATTTATGATAATCACATAATATATTGCTTTATATTCGAATGATTGAGGCGTATAATTATTTATCATATTTAACTGCACATACCTACACATATATTGTATTAAAATTAAAATGTCAGTGGTAGCAATCGGCGATTCTGCTAGGCATAGCAGCCTAAGGCGGTGTTAAACGATATTGTGAAGGCCAGACTTCTGAATAGACTACGCATATGAATCCAAATTTATATTGGCAGTAACGATTTGCAAATCGTAAAAATGACAAATCAGCGAAATGTCAAACTGTCTGACGTGAATAAAAAACCCATCCCGAAGGGAAAACTAAGGCGCCATCTATGCATATTTCACAATTATATTAAAATCCAACACCGCCAAGCTGTCTGCAAGACCTAGCGAGACAGACTGGTGACCGCCAGCTGGCTCAGCTAGTGTTAACATTAATTTTACTAATCTTTTCATAAATGCGTTTAAAAATTAATAAATCTAAAAAATCTAAACACTACTGCACACGGTTGTTCTGAAATATGACTATATTCTAAAACATTAGATCGAAAGGTTTAAAAGAATACTATTTTATGTAATAAAAATACTTTATGCAGTCATCAAATGTTTAAAATAAATATAAAGGATAATAAGGCTTCAAAATTATGTAAATAGATTATCTACAACGTTTGAGGAATGTCCAGGCTAATGCTCATTCAATAATTATTTAATTAATAATGCTAAATCATGGCTGATCACCCCTTACCCTGCAGCGATACGACAACAGCGAATTAGCTGCTATTTGGTTGAAATGGTCAAAAAATAGATTATCAAAGTTAACCTTGGGTTCAGTCTTGGTTTTGTTCTTGGCGGACGTCCCCCACATTTTGTGGCTGAGGAACTTCTTGAGGAAAAGACCGCAGCGGCCCGCCGTGGATATCAGCTCTGGGGAGGGCGCCGTTTGGGGGGTCGAGCTCTCCCCTCCGCTGCTTTCATCAGTCAGCAAACTGTAATATATCACACGGTAAATTGAATCATCAATGAAATAACCAAACCTTGTGCTGTAACCTAACAGTCAGTGTGTTCTTCTGATGTTTCATCAGTAGTTATTCTATTAAAATAAACGGCAGGGGGCCGAACTCATTATCAGAGGCCATATTATTGACGATTCCATACAAACATAATATAATAATAAATATATATATATTCATATTAGGTAATATTATTTGACAGCGTCAAGCCAAACAGGAGGCAAATATCATATTATTATCTCTTCCTGCATAGCTATTCTTAGCAGTTAACACTTTAGCACGCTTCCGTTATATTTATTGGTCCAAATTAACACAGAACCAATTTCATACACAAGGCGGCTATCAGCGCTTATCTACGATAATTGGTAAATTCGTAATATGACAAAAATTTAAGTTGGTAGACATGTCGTGTGAAATATGTCTCTTATTTGCAAACCTCGGTCAAATTCGTATCTATGGTTTTTGCACCCAAACTTCGAGATGCTCGAAATTTTCGAAGTCGTAAAGAAGAAGGAAAAATCGAAGATTATTGAACATATCAACATAAGCCACAATTTTATTAGTCATGTCATTGCTATGTATTAAAAAATATGTTTTACTCCATCTCGCTCTAAAAGTTAACACAGCCAAGAGAGGACTACATTAAATTAACTTATTGTAAAAATTAACTGCCTGAACACATAAAGTGATATATTTATCACATTTAGTTCTTTTTAGGTGTTAAGTGATATGTTAGAATACGCTGGATAGAAAGAAATCGTATTTACCTGTTGAGTGAGCTGCTATTATTCTTGGTGAGGTACGCATCCAGAGTGTTCACCTTATATCCATTGGAGGGGGGAGCTTTGGAAGCCACCAGCCGCTGGTAAAACTCCTTGGAAGGGGCATTCGACTGCGACTGCTTGCAGGCCTGCAGACCAGACGCGGCCGGCTTTTCTCGGGTGGACGCTCGGACATTCACTGATAGTTCTCTTGCCAACTGCTCGTCTTTTTTCAGTTTCTCCGCGATAGCTTCTGCTTCTTGTTTCTCTTGGTCTTGCAATTTTCTGAAGATATATAAAAAAAGGAAGTCTTATAAACAAAAGTCAACAAAACCCTCATCGGATTCATATAGACCAGTGATCACCAGACGGTAGCTCGCATAGGATATTGTACAGTGGCGAAGGGTGGAGGTAGGCTGTTAAGATCCGCCATAAACAGTGCACATTAAACTTTTTCAGACATACATATTTGTTTTCATTGAAATAAGACTACAATTTACATATAGTGATAGTTAGTTTTTAAAATTAAATTAAACCCTGAGAAACCAAGCCATAATAGATAATAGTCAAAAAATACATGTCTATCTATAAAATATCTAAAATTATGCAATTAAATCAAACATAACTTTGAATATTGTATAAATAGAATATTTTTTATTTATTATAGTTTGGTTTAGTCAGGGCTTAATGAATTAAAAAAATTAACCAACAATATGTGTAATATGTATTTTTAATCCAACGAAAACAAATAACTATGAATGAAAAAGTGTGCACGATTTTGTCGTATTGCCCAAATTAGACCAAAACTATTATGGTTTCGTTTAGGCATGGTTTAAATGATTTTTAAAAACTAACTAACACCGTCTATAAATTGTAGTCTTAGTTCAATAAAAACAAATACATATGACTAAAAAAGTTTAGTGTGCACTATTTATAGCGAATCTTAACAGCCTACCTCCACCCTTCGCCACTGATTTTTTTTTTTTTTTTTAGAATTATTAATAACCATGTCCTTGCTTTTTTCGTACAAGGTGGTTGTTAGTAATTTTGAACAATCACAAACACCCAGGCTTTGAGAAAAACACATAAATGTTTTTGTCATGACCGGGAATCGAACCCAGGAACTCTTGGGTGGAAGGCGAGCGCCTTACCAACTGCACCACGAGAGCCGCCCTGTATCATATTTATAAATTTGTATGTGATTTTCGCTTAAGAGTGTTGCCTCAACTGTAGAATCTGTATGGCTTTTCGTCCCAAAAGAAAGTATCAAAAAATTTTAGTTCGAATTGTTCTCAAAATGAAAGCAATTTTTTGTTATATCTTCTTATGTGAATCAACGTTTTCCACTATGAAGGTGGTTAAAAGTAAATATAGAAACAGACTCACAGATGTACATCTTGATAATTGCATTCGGCATTGGGAGTGACAAGGTACTCACAGAGAATTGAAAAAATTGTGAAGGAAGGTGAATGCCATTCTTTCCACTAATTATTATTATTTTTACTCACTTATATCAAGATATTTTTCAATTATTATTTTGTTTATAAATACATATTTAAAGTACGCATTTTATATTTTATTGGAAGTCCAATGTCCTAATTTATTTTAAGTAATATAATAATATTACGTAATATGTATGGTTATGTGATAGTCTTGATAATGGTGTTACAACCGAAATAGCTATCGACAAACCTTTTTTAAAAAACCTGTAGAATTTAATATTAATTATATTTTCATTTCTTGTAAAATGGAATTCTACCAAGTAAATGCTAACTCAATTAATAGTATGGTTAAAAATTATAAAGGAATATGTATAAGTAGCTCGCCAGACAATTTCAATTTCCGAAAATAGCTTACATCCTTATTGAGTTTGTTGACCACTGATATAGACCTACATATCGGAGTGCTGGGTCCATGGCCCCCACAAGGGGGGGGCTGACAGGGCTCCGGCGTGGCGACTCGACCAAATAAGTACGATAAACACACATCACAAATCTGCTCTCATAGTAAAAAAAAGTCACCTGCTATTTCCTAAATAGGCGCTATTTCCCTTCGATAAAGTTATTACTTAAATTTATGTGCTTGTACGAAAAAATTTTTAATTATGTATCGATACTCGACAACTCCACAATTCAAATGGATATATTACAAGATACAAAAAAACACTAAATATACACATTAATTTTACCGTGTACACCATTTGGAAAACGCTACTGTAGAGCATCACAGTGCCTTTATCCTTAGCGATTGGTAAGGGCATCCGCCAAAGATCCTAGCCTGGGGGCCCGCTTCAGGATGTGGGGGCCATGGCTGGGTCCATTGATCATAGGCTCTAGTAACTACCATGTCTTGTACAATTCTGGATATATTTATATACATAAGTATATATCGTCTATGTTTTGGCAGAACACACTAACTGGAGAATACTAGTTTTGAGTAATTTGACTTTGAAGTTGTTAAAAAGTTTGAAATAATGGTCTATCATGTGAGTTTATTAAGTAATCGTAAAAAGGATGACTTTATAATAAAGACTGTTTATTTATTAAGAAGGTTTCCTGACGGTAAAGTTTGAAATAAGGAACATTTTGGTACTAACTCAATATTTCATTTTTTCGAATTAGTGTCTTCTGCCAGAACAGTGACGATATATTATACTATGTGCTGAGAGGTGAAATCTGTGCAGCATTATTTGGATGTATTCTTCTGATACCTACCTGATACCATAATGTCATAATATTGAGCTAATGACTGCGGACATCTTAGTGGCGATCTATGGTATAGATCCCTTTTTTTCCAAACTTTGTCAGTCACACTTATTTGTTTTCATTGAACTAATAATACAATTTGTAAATGGTGCTGGTTAGTTTGCCTAAATTCAAGGCAATTCGACAAAAATAATGCACACTTTTTCAGTCATACTTATTTGTTTTCGGTGAATTATGAATACATAAATTATTAAGTACATTTACATGGTTAGTTTTTTAAAATTCATTAACCCCTGCCAAACCAAACTAACCATAAATTGATAAAAAATTTGAAATATTTAAAATTGTGTACTTATGATTTAATTGCATAATTTTAGATATTTTATAGATAGACAAATGTTTTTTGACTACTATCTACTATGGCTTGGATTAGGCGGAGTTTAATTGAATTTTAAAAACTATCAAGCACAATCTACACATTGTAGTTTAGTTCAATGAAAACAAATAATTATGACTGACAAAGTTTAGTGTGCACTATTTAAGTCGGATCTTAACAGCCTACCTCCACCCTTCGCCACTATTGCCCACAGGAATCGGAAATCGGTGGCACTGGATTGTCAAGGATGGAGATAGTTTCTAGGGGAGCCCAAGACCTCCGTAGGTTGTGGTGTCAAAAATGATGATTATAGTTTCATTATTACCAACCTGATTAGTAGTTCCGTATCTCTTGCATGTTTTTGTTCGAGCAATTGTCTTTCATGTCTAATTTTATTTATTTCTGCCTCATATTCAGACCTTATTTCTCCTGGGGCGCTTATTTGACGTTCCCTCAAAACTGTAATTTACAGGAGTGTAATTGACAAAAAAAATACATAATACATTATCAAATTATTTAAAAAAATAAACAGTAAAAAAGTAGCTCATAAACGTTAAGATTGTGGTTATTATTTATCTAGGTTGACATAACTAAAAAATGAAAACAATCGTGCAAAACCCACCTTCCGATATATCTAACTCTCCGCCATTTAGTTTGATTTCTATTTCGCCCGAGAATTTCTCTTTTATGAAAGTCCACAGTCGCATATTCACCAGATTATTTTGTTTGGTCGCGGCTCGGAGCCAGGAGCCGATCCGCGTTCGACATAGTGGACATGACAGAGCGTTGTTTTCGATTGTACCGTTAAAACAAGACAGGCAGAAGACATGGTCGCAGGGCAAACTTACGGGTTCCACGAAAATGGACTGACAAACGGTGCATATTAGATCTTTGACTGTTAATAAATCGAGTTTTAATAGTTTATTCTGCCTTCCCGGCGGCCTTTTCTTGAACCTGGCCGCCATTTTTACTGGAAAACAGCTGGGGAAAATCTTGTATGTATATTTCCTTTTGTGGCAGCTACGTGAAACGATGCTGGCATTTGTTATACGGTCGTCTAAATATCAACATTACTTGATCATATTGTATCATTTTTTTTTCAAATTAACACGATTAAAATATAAATTTAATTGTCTTACATATTTATTAACATATTTTGGCTTATGAAGGCAATGAAATGTCATTGTATGAAGGCCAGTGTAATCTTATTTTTCTTCACGATATTTTTAGTGTAAGAAAAAAATAATTTTCAATGCGTCGGTTATCTTGTATTGCCGTACATAATATAAAATTATCCCTGACACATCGTTGCTATATGATTTGTTTCCCGAATATCCATTTTTGTCGAAATCGACATTTTAATGCAGTTCAATTTCTTTTATCGAACTCTACCGAAATCATTTATAAAAACAATATATTTTTATCTAGGAACAGAGATATTTAAAAAAAAAAAAACCCGAATACGCCATGTTAAGTTACAATTACTCCGTGGTGTACTCCTGAATGTCCAACTATTCGTACCTGAATATCCAAGTTAATTTCGGTCGAAATAAATCTCTCAGTGAGTTTTTATTTCCCGAATATAACTTTTAGCCAATCAAACCGCGCTGACGCCGTGCATCTCGCTCCCACATTCACGCTGTCTAGCTCTAAAACAATCACGCCCACTTTCATATTTTTCGGCCGTCTGGAATCCTCTTTCAAATTTCGTCTTATTGATATTGTTTTTAAAGTTACTATTGTTTTAATAGTGAATTCATCAAATTTGAAGAGATCATTCATAGCTGATACATCACCAGTTCGCCATGAACTTACAGTAAAGTTATGGAAGTGAGTATTTTAACCTAAATAACTGCATTTTGTTTTGATAAATGACACAAAATCCCAACGGTTATATGAATTCTATAGTGTGACCCGGAAACTACTATGACGTAAAAAATAATTATTATTTCAAATTATTATTAATCAAACATTGTTTGTCTTTATTTTACTTTTAATCTAGGTATTTCTATGAAAATAAAGGCGACGCTATTATTTATTTTTGAATGCGCTGATAGTTAATTTTTTTTTTTTTAGAATTATTAATAACCATGTCCTTGCTTTTTCGTACAAGGTGGTTGTTAGTAATTTTGAACAATCACAAACACCCAGGCTTTGAGAAAAACACATAAATGTTTTTGTCATGACCGGGAATCGAACCCAGGAACTCTCGGGTGGAAGGCGAGCGCCTTACCCACTGCACCACGAGAGCCGCCGCTGATAGTTAATTTAATTTAATATGTATATTAGTAACTATTTATTTGGTGAATATTATATACTTAGGATATTGGTACCTATAGTACCTAATATTAGCAGCCAATGATAATTAATTTATACATGCTATTATTTTGTGTTGTCATTCCAATAGTAAATATATAATATTTATTTGGTGGTTTGTAATAAGTTTAATTGTTAATTATAGAAATATATAGATATAATAATATACAGATATATAGATATACATAGATTTTTTTTTGGAAAAGTATTAATCTAAAATTGTTAGCAAGTACAAGTAAGAACCATCATAAAATATTGGAGAAATCCGTGACGTCGTTTAGTAATTGAAGTAGTAGATACCTACTTTTATTTAATAAACAAAAACCGATCGCCGATAGTCGCTTGATTTTGAAGAATACTGATGAGCAGGTATTAAAAGGCCAATAGTTAAAGTTTGTCGTCATAAGTATGTCACCTCGTAGCATAGTGGATAATTCGTGGACTGGGTCGTAAACCCAGGAGATGCAGGGACGATTCCTGCCGGGTGTCTTACTTTTTCAAAAAGATTTTTTCTATTGGTTATAATATATTTTCTCAGAAGTGATTTTAAAAATTATGTATGTTCAATTATTAGAATGGTACATTCTTAAATCTTGTGAATTATTCGTTCAATAAAAAAATAGTTAATTACTTAAAAACTATTTTATTAGGTACTTAATCCGAAAAAAACCGAAAAAACGATTGCCGCATGTTATTATTACATACGAACTTCGGTGATTACGATCATTAAGTATTTAAATAGTAGTAGTAATTATTAACAATTATCGTGTAAATAAATATAACATTTGAAGCGCGTACTTTTTGACCACTCAGTAATCCGTGGGCCGTGCAGCAATACGCTACAGTCTTCAATCCCGAACGTCCTTGTATTGTCCCGAATATCCATTATTCTGAGAGAGCGCTAAAAATTTCCCGAATATCCACAGTGAGTACTTGTAAATAAAACGCATTTTCTGTGCATTTAATGATTTATACCAGTATATTATTCTTGAAATCTATTCTTAGATAATGTTGCAAGTGTAGAAAGAATGATTGATACATCTACTGATATTTAAATATACGACAATGAAATTTGTTTTTCGTCTCCTGTAAAATTGACATTTGGTCTATCCGGGAAACAAATCCTATAGCGACGACATATCAAAATCGAAAATTTATTTTTATTAATTATAATATGCTAATAATAATTGTACGATAGTAAAATAATTACCTATACCTAATTTTGTACCTACTATACCTTTTCATATAGGTACCCACTATGTTTACGTCAATTACGCCAAAATAATAATATAATTATTTTGAAATATTGATGCATTTAAATTCTAAATTTTCCTCTTTTTTCCGGCCTTCTGCCCGTCGCCCCCGGTTAGGCCTGCCCACAATTCTTTTTCAGCCCACCCCATCACCGGGCAGTAGGGGGCTGTACCCAGTGTGCGTACCCCCTGCAGCAGCTACCGCCGCCCGCCCCACCACCTAGAAGTGCATGGCCAACATGGTACATGGTGCACATGTTGGAGCATGGAGAATCGCTCAAGGCCAAGGTGGAGGAGGCAGTGTCCGTATTGCAGGCCCTCCAGCCCAAACAGGAGACCACCAAAAAGGAGTAATCCAGCTACCCCATGCCCTCAGTTCCTGTGCGGTGGTCTCCCATGGGAGACCTTCATCTGGTATCAATGTGCATGGATTTACTGGCACCAATAGTATATACATTCAACTATCGCGATAATAACTGTTTACATATTGTAAAAGTGCTGACTTTCTCGCCAATAAGCGAGACGCATTGTTGTCATTTTATGGCACTATTTGACTGGTTGTGAAAAATTCTAATTATCAAAATAATTTTTTCTAGCAGATTCGTCACTGTCGTTCTATTGTGCAGGAGCAGATATCGCACAAATTCCAACTGTCGCGTGGAGGTGCTTTTAAACAATCAGTTTTGCTGTCCAATCAGTCTCCGTTTCAGTCAAGGTGTCAGTTAAACTGACGTGTAAATTCAAGACTGAAGCGGCTGACTAAAACCAAAACGGAGACGAGCCAGGGTGGGTTTTCCTTTAGTTATCGTATCCGTTTTTAGAGTTGCCAGTTAATTTGACATATTTTTCAAACTACTTTTCTAATTTCGATTGAAATATTATTATTTCTTCAAATAAAAGTAGGTACTGCATTATTTATACTACATAACCAATATGTTTCAAAAGTTATTATAAAAATAATATTCATTTATAGTGGATAAAAAATACTTAAATTTAATATACATCGCTGTTTCCCAACTGAACTAGTAACTGAGACTGAACGGACAACTAAACTGATTGTCTAAATACACCGCCGTTTCAAAACTGAACAGACCGAAATGGAAACCTCGACTGAACGGACAACAGAACTAATGTCTACTACTTTTAATCGATGCATGCAAACTTGCACGATAATACATGTTTTCATATGCATATTTTTGTTATGGCTCTTAAGATTAGCCATAAATAGTGCACACTAAGCTTTGTCAGTGATACGTATTTGTTTTCATTGAAATAAGACTACAATTTACAGGCGGCATTGGTTAGTTTTTAAAATTCAATTAAACCCCGCGAAACCAAGCAGTGCATTTTATCGTTATTATTGGTATTGTGAATATTTTCACACTAAAATGATAAATGTTGTTTTGATAATACTATTGTACACAAACAGTTTATTCAGAAATTATGACATTTACAAGAATGCATGAGTTAACTCTTCCATGGCCTGATGCCGCATACATGTTCTGACGAGTTAACTCAGCTCAGTGATCAGAGCGGATTCGCTTTAAGAGGTATTTTTTCAGTCCAAATTACCCTCGAATAACCAGGACCCCCTGTAAATTTAGATCAAGTACCGTAAAACTGTATTACTTGAGACAGTGGGTAACTTGAGAAAAAATGACATGAAAATTTTTTTCATTGTCGTACCTAACATTATCACAGTGACCTTACTTTTAATTTTTAGTCTGAATGAGTGCATATGTGTCTCTCGTTTACAATTCTCCCAATACATTTAAGTCACAGGTAAGAAGCAGTCTTTATTATAATTTCAGTACATCAAACGTAGAAAAATAGTCCTAACATAACTTCATCGCCAACCTATACTTTCAATTGTTTTTAACGATTTTTGTTTAGCATCTGACCTAACCTCACCCTTTGACATTTTGAAACCATACTTTAAATTAATATTGCCAGCATTGCTAAAATTTTATTCCCTCTTTTGTTAAAAAACATCAAAGTGCGTTTAACTTGAGACATGTCTACAACGAGAGTGACTACACACTTCATGACTCTTCTGGGGCCCGATTTCCTAACTATCGTCTCGTGTGGCACCAGACGACATGACGTCAGCCAATACACGCTCGAGCGAGCGGCATGTATTGGCTGACGTCACAATTACGTCATGTCGTCTGGTGCCAC
The DNA here is from genome assembly GCF_057557595.1 of Rhyacophila brunnea. NCBI lineage: Eukaryota > Metazoa > Arthropoda > Insecta > Trichoptera > Rhyacophilidae > Rhyacophila > Rhyacophila brunnea. The sequence continues at coordinate 5,440,137 of NW_028232904.1, read as the reverse complement.
ACGAGACGATAGTTAGGAAATCGCGGTGCTGATGATGAATTTGATGATGAAGAATTTATTGATAATCCAGAAGATGAAATTCTCAATGATCCTGAAGAAAATGCTATAAATGATGAACCGAATTCAAAAGATATGAGCGAACTAAGTTGTGGGGATTTTATGGCATTATTATTAGTGTACCTACAACCAGAAGACAAAAAAAAAGGTTTCATTGCGAAAGTTTTGACTATCGATAAGAATACGTCTCCTTGGACTGCAGAATGCAAGTTCATGAGGAAATTCGGTAGGAATCAAAATGTACATATCTTCCCCGCTGTTGACGATATCTGTACAGTAAATATAGATAGCTTCAAGGAAATTTTGAAGTCTCTTTCAGAGAAGAGATGGCAGATGACAGATCTTCTAATGACGTTTTATTTTGTATTTTTATTATAAACTGTGTGCCTATAATTTTATTAAAAGTATTTTTGCTTTTCATGTATTGGTTCTCTTATAAAATCCAAATCCTTGCCGAATTAAAAAAAAAATATACAGAAATATCCGGAGACTTCTATAGTTTGACCCAAGTAACATCAATGATTGAAAATATTTCATTTTAGTACTAAAAACACCTCTGTATCAAGTATGACAACACTGCGGGTCACTTGAGACAAGTGGTTTTTTTTTATATTAAAACCATAAATAAATAAAATAAGAAACTCTTTTTATTGAATATGTATTCTATGAGGTACCACCCATAAATCAAAGTAATAATTTTTTTTATTCGTGTTTAAGTAAAAAAGTTGTTGCCATAGATTCACCAAAAGTGTCTCAAATAATACACTTTTACGGTATAGGAAGGTGGTCTGGGTATTAAATAAATAATCATACATTATTATTTACAAGCGTTTATTAGTTTCTCTTCATAATGCAATCATAATTTTAGCAATCGTCATATTTTTGACACCTATTCCATAACAACACTCAACATTATGCATTCAACAAAGCTTCATTAGTATTTCATAATAATATTCATTATACAGTATTTTAAAATATAAAATACGCTACGTCATACATCTTGAAACAATACCGATAAGTAAAACATCACCCGGACGTAGGCCATCTATGTTTTGTAATAGTAATTAAGATTTAGTTTTAATACTGACAGCAATGGGGAAACACTTACTCACATACCACCGCACAAAAATGTAGCTATGCCTAATGAAAGTCCAACTTACAGAAGTATTAATTCATTTAACATAATATTCTTAATAGGTGTGTATGTATTTACTTTGACGCGCACAAAGTGACATAAAAACAATTTATTTAAAGCCTTCTCACTCAATATGTGTAATTATTTCATTTTAATAACAACGACAAAAACAATCATTAGGTATTAATAATTATTAGCAGTTCGCAGCAAGTCACAAGAAATATAGTACTATGCAATGAGAGGTAGTCACCTGTTTAACTCTGGGCATAGCTAAAACTACTCTGTTTTAAACAATCAAAACTAAATGCGGCTTGTAATCTTTCTCTTCTCATTTACAGTTAGTAGTGAATCGTAGTACCTTACAAAGACACCAAACAACTATAAATTGAGCTTAAAAAAATAGTATCGTGATGTGAATTTTGGATGTACAGTTGTAGGGCTTAAAAGATGAAAGAGTTTGTCACATCTACAATGAAGATGCAGAATTGGATCTGATTCAGCCTCATGCTACGTTCCCATGCCTCAAAAGAGTCTCAACTACCCAGACCTATCTATTTCTTTTATCCAATTGGATTCTGACGTCCAGGAATTCAGCTAAATAACATCTATTGTGTGTATTCGGCAGAGCTATTACCTGGGAAGAAGTGAGAAGATTATACTGCATTTAGGTAGTGATTATAGATGAAGAAGAAAGAAAAATAATTACGTAATTGTGAACACTATAAATTTTCTATTTATAATATTGAATGTTTTCGTAGAGACAGACGGAAAATATAAAAATGTATCTCATAGAAATTGACAGATTCAGTCAAAATCTCGGTATGATGATGCTATTGATTGACTTCAAATTTAAGTTGTTTTCATTGAAACAGTTTGACAACAAGAAATCTGCGATTACAAGAAATCGCTGTTGTCCCATGTAGAAGACTTCTAATGACGTACCTGACATGGCGGCAACACGTGCTAGAGGCGTGTTTAAATAATGTATCGGTTCTCCTTTTAGCTGCTACACATTTTCTTCTTCGCAATAAACCAAAAGTTTACTAATAACAATTCTAACATCACTCCTGATCTTCAGGTTTCAAATTATGTAAATTACAGATCCTGAGTGTAAATTTAAATGATAAAGTTGGTGGCGTTCCTCATTTGAAAACGGAAGTGTGATTAGCTGCACTGGAGGGGATTGTTAATTATTCACAGTTTTAACACATGGTCAAGAAGTTCTTGCTGGACAGTAGAAGCAAGCATCAATAATTATTGCACAAAATTTCTGCGTATATTAATCTGAAATAAGTACGCACATGCATTGAGTGAGTTCTGCGTTAAGTGCACTCCTTATATAAATTTTAAGACAGCATTGACATTTAACCATTTAAAATATTTATTATGTTTTCACCGTGAACAAGTTATCGAAGCTTAAAGCATACAAAAACATCTGCACAATATAATTTATTTACACTCTTACTACGTATTATATTATAATTAATAGTGCGTGAATTCTACATCTTATCTTCTAGGTGGTAATTTTCCATTTCCCTTCACTCTTTACAATATATTTATATAATATACTGGCAACCCTGTTTTCAGCGTAAAAACAATAATATTACAATAATTAATAATAAAATTATTAATATATAGTTTATCTGCGGTATAAAAGTCAGTTACATGCTACCCTTCTATCACCTTTTATCCCATCCTTGACCTACTCCTCTCGTGCAATGACCAATAAAATTTTGCGTAGAAACATGTGGTATCTAAAATCATCATTGATCAGTATTATTTTGTGTTTTATAATCGTCAGTGGTATTTTAATTAGGAAAAAACAATGTCGTAACTCGTAGATAATCTTCATGACTACTTTGAAAACAAGAGAGGCGTGGTGAAACAAGAGAATGGTGGGACGCTCTATCTATTGTAAGACATATATTATAAATTCTCATGATGGACAATGTGATATAGGTAGGTACGTAAAAAGATAGAAACAGTATGTCCGATTTAGCAAACTGACTTCTTGTAACGGATTAACTATAATGATAGGTAAATAACCATTAGTGGCCAATTATTTTGTCTGTGTATGCAAGTATACGTGCCTTGACCGAGTAACAAGCATGTGTATCTCAGATTAATTAATGTATTTCCAAAAAACAATAGACAATAAATACTCAATTTTTGATTTCATAAAAAAATTCTCACTATAATTCACATTCGATGTACAGACCTAGAAACTTATCTGTAGAATGGCCAAAAGTGGAACTACTATATGGACGCCATTTTGAAAATGTCATTCGAATGTCAGATTCTGTCCAGTTGCGAATCTTGATTGGGTAGTTTTCGACAGTGGCTCCCCCATCCACTCTTTAGATAAGTTTGTAGGTCTGTAATTCGAATTACCATCGAATGAGTTGAAGTTTTCTTGTGTTGCCAGAATTCAGAGTTACCAATATATTGATGAAAATTATCCCAAAAAACCTCTCGAAGAATTTATTAATAATTAAATATTTAATTAATGTGTCTATATTTTGTATTGTGAATACAGCATTAAACTTATTATAAGTACTTATTTCTTAATTGTACATGAATTTTAATGTCAAAGGTAGAAATTTTACAAATTCGAATTTATTAAATTTACTATTCTTGAAATTTGGAAAGCTGCTTTCAAATTCGGCATAATATTATCAAAGCACGACAAGAAAATTATCTAAAACATATTCATTACGTAACAATTTAATAATATCTTTATAATTAATACACCACAGTAAATAATATGCAACATGAGAAATTTACAATACTCCATTCTTGGAACATAGGCATCTATTAGTACCTACTAGGCATCCAAATTGGTCAATCAAAGATGCCCAAAATTAGTGACGTTTGAACATTGCTGAGTAACACAAATTGGTACCTAATAATTTGTAGTATATCATTGTATAATATAGGGTCTGTTTAGGCAATGCGCATATGTAGCCACCTGTGATCTCAACACGCTAGTAGTAGCTGGGTTATTACATTTTAGACATCTGATAAGACAGGATATTAATTGAAATAAACTCATATATATGTCCACTGTGGTTTATTTTTATAATGTTTATCTATATGTTAAATATAAGAGCATGAAAACCAAAGTGACAATGCATTATTTTTTATAATATAATAATATTATTAATTATTTTATAATAGACTAACATAAACCATAATAATGGTAAACTAATTAAGTATGTAGGTATGACATTTATTTTGTTATTTGTTTTCTTTAAAACCTCAGTTGAATGCGAAATTTCATTTTTTGTGACCGAGTCTAAAATGTATCCGCCGCGATCAACGGAGGTTTACCTGTATCTTCTGATTTTTAGTGGAAATGCTTAAGTATAGAATTTTATGAAGACAATTAACAATAATTTGCAGGTTAGGTCACTTTGGTTTACATCGCCTCAATTTTTACAAAAGCAATGAAAACAAATCAACTATCATTATAATAATTATCGGCTGAAAGGTGCTAGAGTGAGTCAAAGTTAAAACCGGTCTGGCGTACTTGTTTCGGTTATAAAATATTATTTATAAAGCTACAAATACTGGCCAATATGTACAACCCGACCCGTTGGGTTTGGGTTTTGCACCATAACACAGATATGTATGTTTCGATTTTTAAGATTATGGATATTTGAATAAAATACAAATAAAAATTGAAGCCTTCCTACCATTAACAGTGTATACTACAATAATTGAATTATTCTTAATTAAACCTTGACTGTCTTTCTGTTGAATACAAAAAATTTGGACCCTAGATAGAGTCTTTTACAGATTATTCATATTAGTAATTTTGAAGGCAGTTAAATTTTCAAACCGAACGATTGTTGTATTGGTGACAAGTTCATTATTATCTTCTTCCATTGGCAGCTTCAAAAACAAAATGGCAGCTCGTGTTCTGGTTTAAAGTTAGTTGCTTTGTTTCCATAATCTACATTCTTGATGTTTTACGTAAGTAACAATGGCTGCCTACAAAATACTTACAAGACAATATCCTTCCATAGGTATTTATAGATTGTTTATTCAAATGTCTACTTGTCTGCATCTGCAAAAGACATATTTTGGATATATTAGGGTTTGAAGTCTTCGTTTTGTTAGGAGAAATAGAGTTTTTTTAAAAAAAACCATAATATTTGGTTTATATCTATATTGCATGTTCCTTCAGTTACTTCACTTTTACATTATCAAGTTCACGACTTTTGCAGTTGTTTTGCATTTAATCTCGAAATTGAAAAATTTGCAGATGCCTTTGAGGTGTGAAAAAATGTCAAATTGAAGTCAAATTTAATTATACACTACCCAATCCTATGAATTTAAGTAGGTATTCTGAAGAATTAGAAGTGTGCAATTCTCTTCAAATGAACTTGCAATGTGAAGTCACTTGTAGCTAACTTAATCAGTAGACCAAACATTCTTTTTTTTTGCTTCAATTTCATTCATATAGGTCTTTCTACATCTTTGATTGAATAGCATTTACAGGATGTGTTCGGCAGATGTCCTAGAAAATAGCAATGAGTCAGGCTAGTCACATGCTTTCACGAACAAACCGGAAGGCACTGGTTTAGTGAGCAAATACAAACAAATAGATGAAGTAGAGTTAATTCGTTTAATTAGGTTTGGAATCACTTCAGAAGGTACCTACCTATCAGAGAAAATCTTGAAAAAAATATTCTCTCTGCTGAGTTGGCAGTATTGTTTGTCAATAGAAAACAAAATGGCTGTCAGATTTGTACAAATTTCATTTGTAAGGATGTCTCCATGAGAGTTCTCTCAATTAATCTTATGTAAATTTATTACCGACTATCTTTTATTATGACAAACTCCGACATAAACATCCAATGACATTTTTATAAGAGAACACCTAACAATCTTATTTTCACAAAACCAACTCGCAAAAGTTATATTATTTGAATTCATTGTTTAGGTTATTATACTGACCATAAAGGAGCTTCATTTGACAAATTCATAGAGAATTTCTGTACCTACTAAGATCTTATTCTAACAAAATGCAATATACATAGATCAACGATAGCAAGACTTCAATTCATGGATCTGTCAAAGAGAAAAAAGGTCATATTCCATAATCATACAGTAAAAAAAAATATTATTAAAAACATACTAAGTATATTTAAGCTGTGATTTCTAGACAAATGTTTCTAAGCGCCCCTGAAGTCGTAAAGTAAATCAAACCATATGATCAATGCTGCGTGCAAAAATCAGTGGTGAGGGTTGGGAGTGAGCTTTTAAAATTCAATATAAATAGTACACACTAAACTTTGTCAGGTGAAACGGAAAAAATACTAAACGGACCACTCATAACCACTTGCGGATGCCACAGCTCGCCGATAGTGAACACGCATAGTTATACTTGCTGTTAGGTGTATATTGCTACTCATTCACCGCTGACGGGCACAGCTGTTGTGCCCTCATTAGGCGGCCATTAGATATAATTAGCATGTTATTTAAATGTGGTAATTAAATAGTAATTAAATTCTCCGCGGTGAAGCAGTTTAAGTGTGGAGTGTCTGGGTATGGGGAATGTAACTGAAAATGAAGTCAGTGGTACCGGTTAGATTTTGTTAACCCCACCTCCTCCCGCCGTCGTAAAAATTAATTTAAAAAAAATATGTGGATATTTTTTTATAATGGACGACTCAAAGGATTTTTCTGTATGCACTCCTGGGTCTGTATGCAAATTGTTAGATACCACTGCTTAAATATAAACAAAAACCTCTATTATTAAATTTAATAACACATTATTGATAATTTTATGAATTTCAAGAATGGCAACTTATTATTTTTTAATTAGAGTAAGATGTGAAATTTTTTAGTTAGTTATTGATCTTCTTATATTATTTTTTCTTAGGTTATTAAAGAAAAGAAATTACTTTAAATAGTGTTTAAAATCTACACATCTTTGACAGGACATGGCCATTGTTTTAAACTGATTATAAATTAGGTTTTATTAATCAACTATCACCGTAGCAATCTTCGAGCATTCAATACAAATATTTACGATTATAATAAATTTACAAAATAATATTATTTACGATTAACAGATATATAGACGTGTTCCCGTTCAAAGCATTATTAGTAAGTGTGTAATAATAGAACCCTTCCGCAAAAATACTGGATTAGATGACAACTTGACTAAAAAAAAAAACATATCAATAGGTTATTCTACAGATATTGTATGTCTGGTTAAGTGTCAACCGAAATTGAGTTATTTTTTATACACAAAACGACTGTTTGCATTTATAATTTTATACCCTGTTTACACGTGCATGGATTTACTGCTGACAGTATTACACACACGATGGCCGCGCGGCTTAAGCGTCGTGGGTCCCAGGTTCGAATCCAGGGGCCTTATGTTCTAACTTGTGACATTAAGTCACCCGACGACATGACGTAATTGTGACGTAAGCCAATACACGGTCGAGGCAAGCCGCCCAACGCACACGGCTCGTACATGCTGAAACACCTATTTGTGTATGGGGACAATGGATAACGCCAGTGTTTGAGCAGCGTTAATTTCTCGAATGCTTTTATCACTCCGGTAGTACGTCACAATGATGTCATATGACGTCATGTCGACCGGGCGACATGGACTCGCAAGTTCTAACATAAGGCCCCAGGGGTCTGGCAAGTACACATATTGTTTTTCATAAACCATTTCTTTTATTCAACGAATAGTTCACAAGATTTTGAGAATGTGACATTCCATATATTGAACATACATAACTTGAAAACATGTCAGATATATACCCACTAGAAAAAATCATAATTGAAAAAAATACAGACCTTGACGGGAGTTGAACCCGTATAACTACTGGTATCGCGCCAACTGTTGCATTAACCAATTATGCTACGAGCGTCCAGTATAATTGCAACAATTTAAACTAGTAGGTTATACGTGAAATGCTTATCAAATTGCGTTATTATTGACGGTTATTATTGAGGAATAAAAATTACCTTGATTACTAACCGACGCCCGGCTCTCGCCAAATATTTAATGCTATATGGTTAATGCAACAGTGCGTGATACCAGTGGTTATACGGGTTCAAATCCCGTCGAGCTTCGTATTTTTTCAAATATCATTTTTCTAGCAGGTATATAATATCTGAGGTGTTTTCAAATTATGAATTGTTTTTCAATTTGTGTATGAGTCAGAGTATGGACCTAATAAGTTGAGCAAGTGGCTGAGATCCATTTCTTGTAAAAACAAAATCTGTTAATACAAACCTCCACTCCGTGGAGACCCATATGATTTTATTAGGATCGGACATGGTGGTTAGTTAATTAGTTAGTAGTATGTATTATATTATATAGCTGCGCCTGCGCAGTCGAACAATAGTTAGTAGCAAACCTGACGGTAAAAAAACCAACTACACCAAGAGTCATTTTGAGGTTAACCGATTTTCACAACCTGTCAAATAGTACCATCATGGCCCCCACATCCTGAACCGGGCCCCCATGCTAGGATCTTTGGCGGGCCCACTACATATCTTTAAGGATAAAGGCAGTGTGATGCTCTACAGTAGCGTTTTCCAAATGGTGTACGCGGTAAAATTAATGTGTATATTTAGTGTATTTTGTTGTATATTTTAATACATCCATTTGAATTAAAGAGTTGTCGAGTGTCGGATACACAATTAAAAATTTTATGGTATAACCATATAATTTTAAGTAATAATATTATCGAAGGAAAATAGCACCTTTTTTTTACTATTAAAGCAAATTTGTGCTGCGTGTTTATCTCACTTATTTGGTCGACTGGCCTCGTCGGGCCCCTCCTGAGCCTGGGCCCCCAGGCTAGAACCCTGTCAGCCCACCCTTTGTGGGGGCCATGAGTACCATACAATGACAACATTGCATCTCGCTTACTCTTGAAAAATGACATTGACGAGACAGTCAGCACTTTTACATGTAAACAGTTATTATCGTGATAGTTTAAAATACACGCTATTGGTGGAAGTAAATCCATGCACGTGTACACAGGCATAAACAGTAATTATCGTGATAGTTTAAAATACAAACCACGTCCAAATATAGTAATGTGTTTGTCTAAGAGTTAATAAGTTAATTTCGCCATCAGTTTTAAATCGATTCTAGACTTTCAAATTAGATTTTCTTATAACATGCAACATTCATGGGTTAATCCATCGATATATTTTGATAATATCAAGATTCATTACCTACATAATATTAATTTATTGACTGATTCCGTACGGAACTGCTTTCAATACACAGCATAGACAATCGTTTTGGCAAAGTAACCAATACTACAGTTAAACAGTTGCGGTACAGTTACAGTTTAGTTAGGCCGTAATCTTTGTCCCAGAGCCTTGAACAAATTACAATTGAACATAACTACGTACAACATACTTACGTGATAACGTGAAATTATTTTCTACGAATACGTCATGTTACATAAATACAATAATAATTTGTAATAATTTTAAATGAAAACATTTGTTTTATAATATTATATTATTTAATGACAACCAGTAAAATTCACTAAGTAAAGACACCAATATAAATCATGGCTGTGACGTCTTAGCGATGATTTGAGGAACTAAAAATCCCTCCGCCCTTTCACATACATATCTATGCTATTTTACATTACATACAGCGTTATGAAATCAAAACCATGACATTCCGATACATTGGATGTATTATTATACTGTCGCTTAGCCAGATTGTACATACAAAATCGTCTTGACTGAGACATGGTTATAAATCAACGTCTGGTAATGTTGCAACTCTCTTATGTGTACATGTCACGTGGTTAGCCGAAACTAATGTTCTTTTTTACCATAAGTGGCGCATCGACGCTACGGTTAGCAGTACATTAAGTTACATGTATTTTGTGAATGACAACAAAATCACATCAATAAATTTGTTAAAGGATGTATTTCATTTAACTACTAAATCTTCAATGTTTGTTCTGAGTTTTAGTAGAATATTTCCGTTGGGTTTTTGTTATTAAATATATAACGCGTAGATAAATATAATGTCATAATATACGTAAATACAAACTGTTATGAACAGAGTTTTAGTTTGGGTCATAAAATACAAAGTCATATTATAAATACAAATTTAGTGTAAATACAAACTTTGTGTGATGAATTTACTCTCATTTGTCATGGTTCCACAATGTTACTTAGTGAATTTTACCTATAAGCAGCCTCGCACATAGAAAATCTCAGCAAAATAACCAACACTCTTTTACATTCAATAGATATCAATTTCGCACACGGCTTTCAACATTTCATAATATGTCATCCAGAGATGTTTGACAGATGACAGAAACGTCATTGTACCAGTAAAATATTATCTATCACATTATAATTTTATGTACACGAGTAATGTCCAATATAATGAAAAAAAATCAATTCAGACATTTTAAATAATTGCAACAAACACGCAGTAACACGGTCTCATTGTCAACAGCATAAAGCAATTATTTGAATAAGAAAATGTTGGGGTGAATAACAAAAATAATGTCTCAATTTGTATGCGTCAGGCATGTGCAACACGTTGATCGCGCGATGGACACCATAGGCCTATAAGAATTAACCATAGAGAAGCCCACGTGACCTTATCATATCACTTAATTCATATTGAATTACTCATGGCCTGCTGCAGAAGTAAGAGAAAGACAAGATGTGAATCTGCGTACTTTAAACTGATGCGTATTTTCTTCTTACTGAGTGCAATGAGTCCCTAAAAGAAGACTAAAACAACTTATCATTTTCATTCATAATTCTCAGACAAATAGGTTATGTTTGTTTTAGTTGAAGAATGAAAATGGTAGAGTATGTTAGATCACTACCAGTTTTGATAATGGATAGTAGATCACAGCCGACTTGAAGTTGGACATGTCTGATGTACATCTTATTACTAGATGTTTATGTTGTATTGTAATACAATCGATTCTTAGGCAGGCCTTAGAAGTTCAATTTAGATCGCGATCGAGTCAGTTTAATCCATGATCACGATCCAGATTGAGCATGTAATGAGCAGATTGATGAACTGAATCGCTTTCATTTTCGATATCAATCTGCGTCAAACGCAATCTAGATTGAACGTCTAACGGCTCCCTTACAGGTGTTGCCAACTTGAAGACATTGCATGAAATGGTGTACAATGGGTAAAACTAAATTACATGGATAGACTTGAAACAGTTGTTGTTGCTTTGAGTTTACATGTAGGTACGAGGCTGCTTGTATTTAAATTTAATATTCAGTAGAAATAACAAATACAATGTTTACATGTATACAATGTAAATAATGATGATGCAGAAAACCTTTTTTACGTGTAGATGGAGCCTAAACATGGTATCAAAATGAAGCAAAAAAGAACTACTGGTCTATCAGTTAGGTTAGCTACAAGTGACTTTGGGTTCAAATAGACTATAATGACGATCGGGCACATATATGCTAAGAGCGTTTTAGTGTCTATGATCAAATCTATGCCATTCCGAAATATTATACATACATATTGTATGAGATCTATGACATAGTATTTACACTCTGTGACACCCTGTGACACAGGACGCCAACATAAGAAACGGGTTTTTCAACATATATATGACCGATCGTTATAGAGTGTATTTGAAGCATTTGCATTGAATGTTCATTTTAAGAGTAGGTACTTCACACTTCTAATATGACATTTATTTAACAATTTGCAAATCACTTTAGATGAATTTATAAGCTGCCGATAATACAACACTTTGACATTATTACTTACTGCACGCGAGTAAGTTAATAGTATAAATTCAATACATATCAAAAAGTGACAGCCATTGCTTCTGTTTAGAAATCAGAAATGCCAATCTAACAATGTTAATATCTGTGCAGTTAACCAACTTAATCATGCATCATTCGTTCGGTAAATGCATTCAAATGAGTCATATTAGAAATAGTGTAAAAGACTCCTTCTATTTAAGTAATTACAAAGAGTTTGGACTATAAATAGAAGAAGCTTTTTCTGTTGACATTTGACATTATTTAGCAAACACATTAAGCATGGTTATGTTGGTAAACTTCATAAATATTAATATCGTTCAGTTTCCATTCCAATTGTCATACTGACACAATGGCTGCCATTTTTTATGTTCATTATGATTACTTACTCGAGTGCAGTTATAAACGGTTTTACACAAATCTTTCAATTAAATGATAATGCCGAAATGTACCTGTAAATTGGTGAATAAATGTCGTTGCGGTAGTGTGAAGTTCTCTGCAAATGAATATGCAATACAAAGTCACTTGTAGCTAACTTAATTAGTGGATCAGCAGAGCTATTCTTAACTGTTAACATGGTAACACCTGTCCATTATTTTTATTGGTCCAAATTAACACGGAAGCAATTCCATACACAAGGCGGTTATCTACCGTAATAATTGTGAAAATTTAAGTTAGTACGCCTGTCATGTGAAATACGTCTCTTATTTCCGAAGCTCGGTCAAATTCGGGTATGCTCGTGCAGGTATATCTGTGGTTTTTCCACCTGAACCCCGAAATTTTACATTGTTATGTTACTACTCGCCATTCGATATTTGACAGTTCGCGAGGAACTATAAATTAAGACGGCGGCCGTCATCCGTGATATAGATTATTTTTCAAAATAGTCGCATCTCAATTTTCAATAACATGTAATTGACGTACTCTATCTCGCTCTAAAAGTTAACACAGCCAAGAGAGTGGGTATTTAAAGATAGCATTTTTCACAGTTAAATTATTTTGATAATAATTAACTGTCTGAATACATAAAGTGTTATTATGTTTGAATAGCCTCGCTGATGTTCTTTTAATTGCTTCAATTTTATACATTTATTAGAATATTTAGATGTGTATGTAATTCAAATTCTTTTGTTTGTTTGTTTGTTGGAAAATTTCGATATTTTGATAAATGACAGAAAGAAAAGTCAGAAATTAATTTGTAAAGCTTACTTATTTAGGTAATTAATGTAAAAATAATAAGTAATATTTGTAGATAACATAAATGTTTAATATATAATAAGAACAATCATTTTAAACCTACCACACTCAATATAAATTATGTTTTTTATATTTTAGGCATACCTACCTACATATTAACAATGGACTTTAAAAAGTTTAAAATAGAATCGTGACTGAGAGGCACTATAAAAGTTTGTAAACAGGTATTTACTACATAGCATATTAGAATATTCAAAGTCGTGAAAAATTATTGTTGTAGAGACCATAGTATTTTACCAGCTATTTAATTATACTATAATATCTTAAAATTACATTTTTTATCAATTTAAATATTAGGTATATCAGTTTATATAGAAATTTAAGAACAGTAAGCCGTTTACTTAAAACAAAATTAAACCTAAGTTAATAACACAATGATCAATATTAATTATTTACATCGGAAGACAGACTACACACTGGGCTATATGCGAGCCTAATACTACAAGGTTCTAAGTGTTCATCCTTGACAAAAAGGACCCAACAATAAAGTAGTATTTTAAGCTGCTTCATTGTTATTTTTGTTTCGCCAAGATCAAACACTTGTAGTTCTCCACTCATGTGTGGTAAGATACCTAACCGCCAAAGATTCTTTTTAACAGTGGACCAGAAAAATGAAGAAGGATCCAAGAAGCAGGAATAATTTGAATATAAAATATGATGCCAAACAGTGATCAAACCCGCGTCCTACTTAATTACGATGAAAATAACTAGTAGTCATGCTACTGTAGCACTTTCTGTCATTATGTTATGTCGTGAGGTTGCTGCTAATAGTTGTTATGTCGATAATTTAGATATTTAGAGTTCACAATGGATTATGTGTCTATATATAAATATGTATGCTTGAAAAAAAAATCAAAGTCATCCAATATATAGAACATACACATAAAGCATAAAGAACTTATTAGCATTATCGCACCCTCGCAACTAAACCGCCACAAGTTCAAATTTACGTGTTTTGAGTTAATTACTACGTTTCATTGTCTATCGTTCATAGTATATGTACCGAAAATTTCATATCTCTAAGTCATTAAATTCAAGTCAAAACTTCATTCAATATCTAAACATATTTCAAAAACACAGTACAAAAATGCGAAAGGTAAAAACTTCAAAGCTGATTTTCTCTGTTTGAGGTTTTGTGGATTGTGGCAGTTTAGTTGCGATGGTGCGTTATATCTGATTTTAGAGGGCATGTCATGTTCAAATTGTAATACTCCATAACACGATTTTGAGACTTACCAATTATTGGCAGTAACCCCACGGATGTTCAATAAAGAATTACTTTATCAAATCATGTGAATTATTTGTTGAATGACGAAATATAGTTTATTAATTGATAGTTAAGGTGTATGGACCTTGTAGTTCAATGCGGCACTGGAATCACTAGGCACATTCAAAACCTTGCATCAAAATGTAGTGTATTGAATATAACCTATAGGAATTTTATTTATTATCTGTTCTCTGGTTGGAACACACTTGCTGTGATAATTTCAATAACAATTTAAAACTGCGTAACTGCGTGGGGATATGTACTATAAAAAGAATCTTAACCCATAGCTTACGGGCCGCACAAAATTGTGTTTTTGCTAATTACTTTTCAAATGCAAATTAACACGTTAATTACAAAATTAATTAAAAGGGCCCGTAAGCATTGTGTTAACATAGTTAATCATAAGATACAGCAAACGTGATAAATTTAGTGGAGGCTGGCATCCATTGTGAAGAAGTAATCATAGGAAATCTTAGGTACTACTAACCTCAAAATATCTAGCAAGCAGTCTGTCTAACGATGTCGTGCAATAAACATGGTGAAAAGAAAACATTTATAACATGGCGATTTCATTACTATATACAATATTTTGATAATTATTATCATATATATATATATATATATAATTAGATAGCTACTAAGTTTAGTATAATGTTATAATATTTATAATTAAAGTTTTTTTCATAAGGAAAAGGCTTAGTATCAATAATTGCTCACTTTATAAAATACAAGCTACTAAAAATAGTATAAGTAAGGAAAAATATTGAACGTCATTAGTAAACATGTTGAGATATTGTATTTTATTCACTATGACAGAAAATGTAGCGTGACATATCATTAAAAAAAGCTGAAGCCATTTTTTTAGCAAGAAGAAAATTAATAATTAATTATTAAGTAGGTACTTAATGTTTTCTGCAATTCTCTAGCAGAGCAGGTGGCAATTGCCAGCTGATTCGTCTAGTTTTATTGATTTGTGAATACATTAATAATCAGTAATAATAATTGCAGTAAGATAGTATTGATTTCATCCTTATAAGAATCGATTTTCTTTTGATTTAAGTATATATATTTATTATTTACAGAATACATTATGATTGAGACGTTTATAAATTTACGGTTAGTATTTCATTGATTGACATATTGTCTTTTAATTGATTTGTTGCATCTATAAAATAAATTCCATTAAGAAAGGCGTTTGTATTGATAGAAAAAAGTTAGGCGGATCTATGACAGGTTAAAAACAATCTAAATCCATGGACAACAAATCCATCTATTGACTGTAGTAAACAAGAGATTCTTATGATCATATATGAAAATCTGTAAAAGGAGTTATGACAGGTCAAATATATAATACATAAAATGACGAAGAACAGATAGAGTGACCGAAGAAGGTTGTTCAGGATTGAGAATAATAATCACCTCAAATTTATTAATTGGGAGCAAACTCGGTTGAATGTCATTTTTCATATATTTCAGTTTTAATAATAATTTAACAAAGGATATGTTACACTCTACAACGGTGGCCACCAGAGGATTTTGCTGCGGCCACCAGCGCTTTACAGAATAATATTTCGAAAATTTATTTATAAAATTGGTTGAATACACATGACTTGTCTTAAATTTCTTTCCATGCTCAAATGATCAATAATGTGTTCCTGTGATGAGATCATTTCAATTATGACTTATAGGAGGGTGAATTTACAAGTTTTAAAAACAAACGCTTGCGGCGTATACCCATTGTGTGATGGTATAACTTTAAGAACAACGCGGAGATAAAAATGTGGACCATGCAGCCTCACATTATAAGTGAAGAAGCGTCATTGGACATTGCTTGCCTCTTCTTCAAGCTTATTCGATTCCGGCGTAAACTGGCCGCTATAAACAATCCACAGCATGTATACAGAGTAGATACAGAATGTTGGCATAGCATATCGTCGCTGTAGGATTGGTTTGTCGAATAGACCAAAATATGTCAAATGTGTGCTACATTTCAAAATCAGCCAAGTCCACCTTTAGGTATTTTTTACTTGTTTGTGAAAGTGCTTTCTAACATTTCTGCATTATCAAAATGTGGAATATATTAATTTTAATTAGTCTATACTCGAAATGATATAAACTTTCACCCTTGTGACTGTGTATTTAAGAAAACAAAAAGCTGTTTTTCTCCAATTCATCTATTATGGACTTGGCTGATTTTGAAATCTAGCGACACAAATGTTCAAGAAACGAAAAACAAATTTCATTATCCTATATTTAAATACATGGAGGTATTTGAATTGTTATTTTTACTGCATATGAATGCTGTATTCATTACAAAGTAATTTAAAGAAAATGGTGGTTCTGGTCCATTTAGATACAAAAGATGGATGATTCTGCATTAAAAGGTCGATTTCGAGAAAAACGGACATTCGACAAAACAATCCTATAGCGACGATATGATGATGCAAGAAAACTGGTAACAGAGATTCTTGGAGACACCGGTACAGTGGAAGATTATTCAATAATATTAATAATACAATAAACGAGGCAACTTTAAATAAGTATGACATTTGCACAGACTGGTAGAGTTATCGGACGATGTGTCCATTTTGGAAAAATAGAAGGTTACAACATCCCTTGTCCGCTGGTCTTTCATATAGGGGCTCCGGGTTTGATTCCCGATGAGGTTACAATATGTACGTGATGTTCTCTGGTTGTTTATGATTATTTCACTTCTATTCCTAACTATTACACTACTATCATCGGGCCTCATGGTCTGTTATAGTGTTGAAAAGACAAGAAGAAAAAAACACGTGCTATGGCTTTTTAATTTTATTAATTATAATATCATTGTTTGTATGGAAATATTCCATCTGTGTATTTAGCTTAATCTGAGGTACAGACGATTAGTAATTATGTAGATTAAGTACTGACACTGAACTGTGAAATTAGGTACTGAGATGTCTAATTGAAACTTATGCAAAAAATCACTCTATATTTTTAATTACTGTGTTTTTTTTTTTTGTCACAAACAGTTTTATAGTAATTTCTCAAAAATCTATTATAAATACTCATTAAGCTTAATAAATTGGTTCTATATGTTTTTTCTCACAGTTGATATAATAATATTATCGCTCACCTTCTTGCATATCGTAAATACCACATTTTACACTCTTCGATAGCTTAAAATTATTTTACTAGAAATTAAAAACTATAAAAACTACACTTAATGCGTTTTTTTGAACAAATAGTACTCTGCTCGTTTGGCGTTAAATATTTGGAAACGATAAATATTCAATTATAACAAAACAATTTCTTTGATACTACACTCAAAAACAGGTATCATTCTAGTATGGACTTCAATATTACAAATTAATCACACAATCTTGTCACTTAACCTTTTCTATGCCTCACGTTATTACCATGTCAGTATCTGACAGGCTGCATATTTTTAATGACAGACATTGAATGTAGAGCATAATACCGTTAATTTGTGGCATAGCATTTCGTAATTTATTATTCACGCAGATGTCACTGTGTGCTTAATTTTTAAAATTTTTTACATTATGCAAATCAATCGACAGTGGCTAATAATTTGTGTTTAAGGTCGGACGAGATAACTCGCGAAATTTGTATGTGCGGCCTGTCGATCACGGCCTTATAGACCAAGAAAACTTGCTGAAAGCGTAGAACCGGACGTATGCCACAAGCGCGTTTAGACACTTTACAATTTCATACGCACAAGGCCGGCCATAGAAAATGAGTGTGTATACACGCTGTACTTTACATTCATTATACTAACGACGGTCGATTGTTTTAAATAATTTAATATATTATTATACACACACTGCCATCTCTTGGAATCTTAGTGAAATACAAGTCTTTATTATACTTTGAATATATTTCAAATAAGATACCTAATATGTTTATAAGGTTTAATTTTTTCATAGAAATTCGTGATCTGCAGTGTACCGCCGTGCTAATACTTCCCAGCATTTAAGTTCATGTACTTTCTGGAATTCCCCTCCCTTTATCTGACAACAAATTCTAGGTTATTACATTGTGAATACTGTCGACAGCATAATGTGAAAAACTAGTCTATCCAAGAGAAGCTTTTGGTCACGCAATGAACGCCAAATGTTCGTACTTATAAGAAGCGAATTTAGCTTATGAGGGTTTTAAGTATCAAATATGGAAAGCCGTAAACACACTGCAAGTGTAGGTGACCCGGGAGTTTTTTTTATAGACGGAGAATACTCCGGCAATTCTCCAGGCAGTTTTCATCAATACTATGTTACCTATACACAATTACTTTGAATCGTATGAATATTTTTAACTTAGAAAATCGAATCGACTCAAATCGGTTTATCTATACAAAATAAGCGATTAGGCAGCTCAATTCCTAGGTGAAAATTTATTACCTGTGTTACTTGGTGGGGTGAAATTTAAAATTCGTCATTTCCTCGCTTTGATTTTTTTGTCTATCGATAATCTTTGTCAGTACTGCTAAATTGTACTGCTGACAAGCCTGTAAATCTGGCAAAATGCAAAGCATGGAATCTGTTTCCATGCAAGTATGCCCACTAAAATGAAACTTTAACGAGATCCCTTTTGACTTAATTGCCTCTGCCAACTTCTGGAGCGACACCTGTAATCAAGATGAAGATTGGACACAAAGAAAGTCAAGCAAATGAGCAACAGCAAACTGGATGAACAGCGTACGGTGTAAGTAATGAGTGATACAGTAATTGACGCGGGTTTTTGATTCTAAAAGTGTAACATCACACTGGAATGACACCGGTTGTTAAGAGACACATTTAATTTACAATTATTGCTGGTAACTTTGGCCCATTAGGTCTGACTTTTGTTAGATAGATATAATTGTAATAATCTGAAATGAAATTTGAAGTCTTAGGACGGGAAATATACCTAATTTTATAATCATGGTTTGTGACCGGAACACTGTTGGCTTCAATCGTTAATGGCAATATGGTCACATTAACTTTATATTGGAAAAATAATATGATGATTTACATACATCAATGTATGTAGTTTTAAAAGCAAGAATTAACATCTGAAGAAATTCGACAGGTAGAGTATTACACCAGAGAACGTTTATTGGTAACCACAATTAATGAACTTCAAAACAGTAGTATTTTCCGTTTATTTACAGATCATAACGAGGTACAAAACTTTAGTATTTTTAGTTGCTGAGTACCAATATATTAGTTATTATAAATATAGCAACGGTAAGAAATGTTTATAGGCGCCCCAGAAATAAACTTCAATAAAAAAAAACCATACTGTTATATTCTGCTTATTTACAGATTGCAAGAAGACACAAAACACTAATTGTTTATTAATATTTAATTGCTGGTTGCCAATAAACGTTACATAGTATTTTAGTTACTATAAATATAGTAATGTTAATTAACGTTTATTGGCACCACATAAATGAACTTCAATAAAGAAAACAGTATGTTAGTTGCTACATGCCAATAAATGTTACTGGGTATAAATATAGCAATGCTAAGTAACGTTTGTTGGCACCCCACAAATATACTTCAATGAATAAGTAGAATAAGAATAATTGTAAGCTTTTTTTATTAATCTTTAGTTACGGGATGCCAATAAACATTCCCTGCGTATCTATTCTATACACAAGACTGCTTTCAGCCGCTACGGCAGCTATCTAGGGTAAGTTTGTATGGGACTATTAGCATTTATTGTAACAATTACAGTAAGTGCTATGTTTTAACAGCACCTCTCTTGGCTATACTAAATTTTAGAATGAGTCTCAGTTTTGGCTGTTTAGACGGCTAACTTATTGTAATTGTTATAATAAGTGCTAATACTTCGATACAAACCTACCCTAGATAGCTGCCGTAGTGGCCGAAAACAGTCTTGTGTGTAGAATAGATGTGCAGGTATACTATTATAATAATCATTTAAATACGTAATAAATATAAATTCTGAATTAATTGGAATACTAATGTTACGGCATCTTTTCTAATATTCCCGTAATGTCATGGTGTCAAAATCATAATCATTAGTGAGGATTATTCTTATTCAGGTAATTAATAAGTCAATACTTATGTAACAATTTGACCCATAAAAACATAATCAATATTATGTTTTTATGGGTCAAATTGTTACTCAAAGGTACAAACAAGTGTAATAAAAAGTTAAAGTTTGTTTATAAATTCACAGATTAAATTATTATAATAAAACAGTAGAATTTAGTAAATAATTAGTTTATATATTCCACTCCTGATAATTATATAGCAGTATTCATAATATGGCACAAGTTCCATCACAATAATACCTGTTAAATAGTTGGATGCCAACTTCACGTCGTTAGATCCAAACGTCGAAAATCAAACAGTATTTCAGCTCAATCTTAGCAGAAATTCAAAATGGTGATTTGATTCGCCCGGAAACCGAATACGAGTTATAATTAAACTAAAAACATCGAGTGAACATATGCTAAGCAGTGATCCAATTACGATTATAATCAAATAAAAAAACACAGTCATAACAATTGGTACAAAATCCATCAGCATTTTGCAATTAGTGCAAAATTTTAGACATGAAGGCTACAAATCTTCTAGATTAGCTTTAATATACTCATATATACCAAGATCTTTAAATGTGTTTAAACGAATATACATTATACGATAGGTACCCAATTGTTTATGTCTAGATCACTAATAAATGGAGCTGTTTTAGGCAATAGATCATGGCTGTCATTTTTTGTAAAAATTAGATTAGTTATACTTATTCTTTTATAAACCACAATTAATGAGGTCCTATAGTAGTTTGAGAATCAAGTGTTCGATATGAAAGAACGTCATAAAAAATGACTTAACCTTTTCTATGCCTCACGATTTTACTATGGCAGTATCAGAAACGCCGCAGATTTTTAACAACACACGTTGAATGTAGAGCGAATCTCTTACCACAATCGCTGTAATAACGATAATTTGTGACTTAGTATTTCATAATTATTCAAACAGATGTCACTGTGTTTATAATTTTTTAGATTATGCAAATCAATCGACAGTGGATAGTAATTGGAGTTTATAGTCGTACAAAATTTGTATGTGCGGTCTGTCGAAGATGGCCTCATAGAGCGAGATAACTTATTGAAGGCATAGAACTGGTTAAATGTTAGTATACTGCAATGAAAATTCAATAAGTAAGATTTAATGGAATTCTATTTTGATGATTAACATTGTAATAACGTCGTATATCGGAACGAATTATTTAATTTTAGTACCGATAGTGAAAAAGATTTCTTAATATTTTTAATTGTATATCGCGGGAACATTGTAGAAAATATTTTCGTTTAAACACGTTTAAAGACGATCTAGTAACCGATTCAATTCAACATTGATAGTGCACATGTGTTACAATATACAATAGTATTCATATATATATATAATAAATCTCTTGTTACCTGACAGTTATATAATTATATATATTGATTAACTAGCTGATTATAATTATAGTAATTAATTTTTTAATCATAACTCTTCTGCGTCTGCGTTTTATAGTTGTGTATGTACGTGTAGTAGTAGTAGTAGGTAATAATAATTTATAAATCGTTATATTATTTTATTAACTATTATTTATTTGTTGGTTAATTTCATTTCTATCCACGTGTTACTTTGATATGACGACCGAGGATGTGTCGTGTCTCCGTTCTCCCCCTTTTCGTCTTCTCTACAATGATATGTTTATGGGGTCTGCTGGGCAGCCCCGTTGGTTTGGCCGACGCGTGCCGATGTCCTAGGAGCGCGCGAACAGGGACGCGAGGTAGACTGTCGCGATCGCTGATAGCAACAGCGAGTGTCTGAGCGAGATGGCGCTGACTCCACACGTCTGCGGCTGTTTCACCGAGCCACTCTTTTCCAGGTTACCTGAAAAAAAAACAAAGAACTTAATTATACTCAGGGAACTCAGAATTAATGGGAACTGAAGTAACTAACAGGTAAAGAGTAAAAACCACCTTGTACGAAAAAGCAAGGACATGGTTATTAATAATTCTAAAAAAAAAACATTTATTTTAGTTTTATTTGATTTATACTGCATCAAATAGAATATGTGAAGGGGAGTAGTATCCGTTAACCGTCGCGCAATAGGTTCTTTACACAGTATGAGAATATTATGATAATAAGCAGTACGTGACTCAAAAATGTGTTACAAAATAATGAAGAAAAAAAGTTAGTGATGTAGCATACACATGAGGTTACCTTATTGCGGTTCTGATACATTTTGGAAGATTTTAATAACTGATTTTGATCTCAGAAATAATGGGAACTGAAATACCTAACGGGTAGGGAAAAGAAGGCAACCAATCTCGAGTAAGGAAGAATACGGGATAAATTTAAATACGTGTCAAGAATACATCATACATCCAATACTGACAACTGCTGTCAGTTTATGCATTGACGGTCATTTAATATTGGTGTATTACACACACTATTGCACATCTATAATGCGTGGTTCATTTACGTAGGACACTCACACATTCAAAACTCTGAGTCAAAATTTACTATATTGGTATATCAGAATTCTATTTATTATAATATTCTGTTCTGTGATTATACTACACAAATTTCACAAGCAATATTTCTATTTAAACTGAATCCACCTCGATAAATAATGTGAAAATTACGTTAAAGGCATTGTATTGTAAGCGTGGTATGTTCAAAGACAAAGACACGGATCACTCCAATATTTTCTGTTGTCTTGTGAATTATTCGTTGAAAAAAAAAATTAGTTAATTAAAATCATTAGCAAGTTCAAGTAAGTTACAACAGAAAATATTGGAGTGATCCGTGACGTCGGTTAGTAATTAAAGTAATAAATACTTTAATTTAGAATACAAAGCCGATCGACTACCGTAACTCAATTTGGAGAGCGCTTATGAGCAGGTATTTAAAAGTCCAATTGTTAAAATTTACCGTTTAAAAAAAAAAAAAATTTGGTTAGGTACATGTTCAAACACGCACGTTAACATCATTTTACTCACTACTTCAATTATAGTTTGTCAATTTATGGCTACGGCCGTATGTTGTAGCTTAACTACTGGGCAATGCCAAAAGAAATGGCGTATTTCAAAAAAACACTACCTTATTCTTAGGTCAATAATTATTATAAAGCAATCATTATACGTAAGATGTTTTTAACACTTGAATGGTCAAAGACATAGCTTATAATTAGTGTCTTTAGAATTATCTTCAAATGTGTTAATCTTGCCCATTTTTTGAATAATAAAATGCTTAATTCTTGTGAAATTTGGGATCACAGAGATTATCAGTATAATTTTTTATCGTAAATATTTCACTATAATAATGTCGACATAAATTATACTAATGGTTTTATAAACGCGTTTAAAAATTAATAAAAGTAAAAAATCTTGACACCACTGCACATGCATGTACTGAAATATGACTATATTCTAAAACATTAGAGCGAGAGGTTTAAAAGAATACTATTTTATGTAATAAAAATACTCTATGCAGTCTTCAATGTTTAAAATAAATATAAAGGATAATAAGGCTTCAAAATTATATAAATAGATTATCTACAACATTTAAGGAATGTTCAGGATCATGCTTTGAAAATGCAATAAAAGCTACATTTTGACCTACGCTGAGCATGTCCGCCCTTAATACAAAACTGTCGCACAGTCTAAGTGAAGAGATTTATACATTGTTAATATGACGCCTCAAATTTTCTAAATGCTATAAAATTGGCCTTTGTGGTGACCAGGTCCAATGAGCCCAACGGCTGATTGAACCGACTTGAGCAGCTCTTCCCTTTCCGTACACATTTTAGGACATTCCCAGAGGATGCAGTTTCCATCCAGTAGATGCTTGTCGTAAGTACCTACATATTTATTTATTTTAGTTTCAGGCCGGAAGAATTCCTATATTTCGGCTACAATTCACCGAAGATAAAAGTGAACATAAGAAAATATCAGAATTAACCTTGAAGTTCCAAGTATGGCCACATGTAGCGTGTCCTGTCTTACGTTAGACATCACAACACAAATTTGACGTCTACTTAATGAAGACTGTCTGACTGTATTGATTATTTTAACAAACAATATTGATACAAAACTAAAATAATTTCCTAGTAAATACAATCAGCAACTTGTTATATATCTAAATTCAAATATTTGCTTTACTTGTCTTATAAATTTTGACACTAGCAACTGAGCGTATATTATCAAACAATCAAATCAAGCCTCAGCATGATTGAGTTGGTAGCTGAATCAATTCATATAATTGTTGTTTAAAGTCAATGACATATTAAATGGACAACTCACTTCATACCCGGCGGCGCGCACGAGAAATTGTGCATGAAAGTCATTCACAGATGTATAGGTAGATGTCACGTGACCATATGACGTATCCGTTTCCATTATGCGATACAAGCTTCGAGAATTTATAGTAATATAACCTTTATTGTAATGGCGTATTAGTGTCATGACTCGTTGCGTTAGAAACAGATTCTCGGTTACTTACGACTTCTCGGAGATTAGAGGCAAGTGAGCCCAGCGAATCACAGGCGACTGACTGTCCAATGGTTCCTGTCATTCAATTGCATTGAATAAACATTCATCAATATCTTAAAATGGCATTTTATAAATAATAAATAATACTAACACATGAAAAGTGATATCCCATCTTTCTTGGAGTGTTTAGTAGATTTTTTTAGAATTTTTAACTAGGCACATTGGCATTTTGTAACACAATAATAACGGTGGAGTTGAAACCTGACAGTCAGAAATTTTGTATGGGCAGACCCAGCGGTGTCGCCAGACCGCTTGCAAGCAGAATGTTCATTTGAGCGTAGGATACCGATATTAAAATATGAATTTCGCCATCCGGCAGACCCGACACAAAGTGAGTGTCATTTTATTTTCTAGATGCTAATATCCATATTAATGTCATTGTTTAAAGTCGATGATTGAATCTTGTTGGATCTTCAAGCTGGTGTAATTAGGCCTTTTACGAATTTTTAAGTCAGTTCGGTTTTCGAATCAAACGATTATATGTGTTGTTTTATCGGTAATAAGTTCATTATTTTCTTCTTCTATTGGCAGCCCCAAAAACAAAATGGCGACTCACATTCTGGTTTATTTACATTAATATTTAACCTATGCAGTGATGTCCCGTGTGGGTAGGCAGATTGAGCGTCGCTTGGGGGCGGCAAATCGAGGAGAATCATTTAGTATAGTTAAATAAATTTTATAAAGAAAATATCTCTCCATTAAAAAATTCAGCTCACTGGTTAGAAACAAAATGTATTAATTGACATAAAACGTCATTTTTTTGTTGGGTTCGCGATGTCTAATTTACTTCTGTTGACCTTTGACGTCATTAGTGACCAGAAATGACACGTGCAGATTTGCGAATAATTAATTACAGTCTGACTTATTAAGGCGATACATCAGTGAAACATTTTCAACTATAGGCGCGACTTCGTGATGGCGACGGGGGTATTAATCCTTAAATCGTGTAAATATGACTTATAAACGTTACCCATTTACTTTAAAAAGAAAACATGTGAAGATTTATATGACAAATTATATTTCGTTTGGCATGCGTCATTTGCACCCGCGACCCGCAATCCGCGCATCGCCTAGCCACGATCTTTTTAGACTGTGCCTCAACTGAGGTATAGCCTTAACCAGTGAAAGATGTACCCCCCTCCTACAGAGCGTCCCACCTACCGCTCCTGGTCCACAATGTTAGTCACTCGTGGTACAGTGGGTAAGGCGCTCGCCTTCCACCCGAGAGTTCCTGGGTTCGATTCCCGGTCATGACAAAAACATTTATGTGTTTTTCTCAAAGCCTGGGTGTTTGTGATTGTTCAAAATTACTAACAACCACCTTGTACGAAAAAGCAAGGACATGGTTATTAATAATTCTAAAAAAAAAAACAAAAATTTTAGTCAGGCCAAAAATATCTTTAAGCTTTGTGACGAAAAAAAGTGACACAGATCACCCCTAATTCGCCACTGTATTATGAATGTCAAAAAAAATCCCCATTTTTGAGGAAAAAATATTCATAAATTTAATTTTGTATGTTTTAGTGGTAGTATATATTTTGTTAGTAATGTATCCATACAACACATTTCTTAGATCTTCTTCTGATTGTGCCATCCCCTAGCGGAGGTCGGCCACCATCAAGGCGATCTTATCTTTGTCGTCTGCTACCCGGAACAATTCGTTGGAGCTGCACTCGTACCAATCACGAAGGTTCTTAAGCCACGAAATGCGGCGCCGTCCTCTGCTACGCTTCCCATTGATCTTTCTTTGAATGACAATGGGGAATGCTGTATTTTTGTCCTCTCATAATGTGGCCCAGATATTGTAGTTTCCTGGTTTTGATACTACGTATAACTTCTCGGTCCTTCCCCATTCCATTGAGAACTTCAACATTTGTCACCCGGTCAATCCAAGGAATTTTGAGGATGCGTCTATAGAGCCACATCTCGAAAGCTTCAAGTCTCCGTGACATCTCTTGGTTTAGCGTCCATACTTCCATACCATAAAAAAGAATTGATAGCACATAACAACGTACCATATGCAGTCTCAGACCTAGGTTAAGATCTCGATTGCTAAGGAGGTGTCTCATTTTGAGAAAGGCGCTCCTTGCGATCTCAATTTTAGTTTTTATTTCCTGAGACTGGTCCCATTTCTCATTGACCCATGTACCTAAATATTTATAAAGGGTCACACGTTCGATTGGCTCGCTGTTAGATATTGGAGTCATAAAAGGATGATAAAAAATACCGTATAAAAATTGGGGCGGCATTTTGTCTAGGGACGTCACTTTACCTACGCATTAATTTTTCGGTATTTTATCTGATTATTCTTCTTGAAAATAATGACCAATGTATTGCCTATGTAAAGTTTATTGATAAGGAAGTATCTTACTACAGGTATTAACAGCAATATGTGACAATATGCAAGAAATTTCAAATTATGGTCGAATTTAATAATTATTATCCTCTGTCCAACTTTATAAATTTAAGTATTCAAGGTTTATTTTGGTAATATCTGCCCATAGATTTACGCATGTAATTAACCGATTGGGTGAATCTGAAATTATAGTGGATTGGCATCGTAGAAGACAAGCGTGAAGCTCTCTTCAAATGAACCAGCAACACGAGGTCACATGTAGCTAACTTAATCAGTAGACAAAGGGTCCATTGCTTTGCTTCAATTTCATACATTTAGGCTCATAATTACTGTGATAGTAAATAAGAAAATCATACGTTCAATAATTTAATAATCATCAAATTTGACATTAGGAAGCCATAGACAATTGAAGTCACAAGTGGATGAAGGTGTTATGTACCCATCTTTCATATGGATGTATCAGACATCTTAAAATAATCATTGGTCTGGCATTACGGCAAGGGATGAAGGGACTATGTTACTTTATTTTTTTTAGTTTTAGTTTTATTTTGTTATTTTCTCTAGTGGATGTAGGTGTCATGTACACGTTTTTTATAAATAAATAACACATTTGAAGATTTTAACAAACTATTTCTAACGTTAGTAAAATTGTGTGATCCTTAGTTATCACTTGAATACATCACTAGTTAAATTATCCTCAACTGAAAAAAATACATCAAAAAAAACTTTGACCTCAATTTACTCAAAACTTTGATTTTGTAACATAACTCCTTCATCCATTTGCGTCTTCAATTAAATATATGTATTTTTCAGTTTTTGGACATGAGTGCTCTTATATTTTAAGCTACTGTTCACCAATGTGTCATATTCTAACAATTGCCTTGACCGATGATCAGGGCTCTAGCCTGTGGGTCCGGATTTAGGGGGGCCCTGCATGGCGGGTCGACCAGTTAAGTGAGATAAATACACCAGAATTTTTTTTAAATAGTAAAAAAAGTCATTTTAAAATATGTGGTACAATTTGATGAGAAATGATGATTGATATAATTCGCGTGTATAAATTTGTTTTATGATTATTTTTAATGCGTTTCCTGATTAATAAAATGGTTATTTATCCAATATGGCGAAGGATCCTAAGGTACCTAATAATATGATGCCGAGTGCTGACAACTCAATAATCCAAGTGGGTTTATTTAATAAATACAAAAAATCGCCAAAATACACGGAATAGCCTTAATTTTACCTTGTAGAATATCATTTGGGGAACACTACTGTAGAAGATCATACTGCCCTTAATCTTAGCGATAGGAAGGGGGCCTGCCAAACATCCTGGCCTCGGGGCCCACTTCATGATGTGGGGGTCATGCCGATAACAATATGAGGCGTCTAATTCCAAAAAGCGATGAGTCCACATTTGGTCAAAATCGAGAAAAAAATACGCACATATTCTTTGTATAATTTTACACAATATGTATTTGATCTATAAATTCCAAAACGCGACATAACCCTACGAAAAAAAATATTTCAAGTCTCGATTTATTACAAAAAGCGCCAACTCCGTGTTTCATAATATTTAAAGCTTGGTTGATTTCGCGCGTGTTTAAGTCAACAAATAAGGGAACGTTCAATATTGAAAAAGGCGTCTCCCATGCTGTAGCATCTGGTAAACTCATGACAGTGCCACGGAAATATGTGCCTTATGCGGAATAAATTTAAAAGTGAGGTACAAATAGCGCTACCTCCAATTTTATTTTGCCTATATTTATTACATTTAAGAGTTTATCGGCTGAAACAAATTGCCATTTGGTTCTAATTTCGACATAGAATACAATGGAAAAAATAATCTCATGTTAATACAAATAATTGAAGCTTGAAACATAAAAACGTTGTTTTCCAAAAATATTGAATTGTGGACTTGTCGCTTTTTGTAATTAGACGCTTCGTATCATCATCAGTCTGTATCAATCCTCTGCTAGATGAAGGCCTCTCCAAGTCAATTCCGTTTCTACGTTGCCACATACTTACGAAAAGCTTAACTATTTCATCGGTCCAGTGGCATCTGGGTCTACCTATTGGATATTTCACCTACTTCATGGGTACTATTAAAATACTAAATTTATTCAGTGATTGTCTCTTCTTTGAGCTATGTCACCTGGCCTTTTCATTTAGGCTAAGGCCACATAGGCAGGTGCCATGCTTGGTGGCTACGTGCTAGGTGACATATACTAGCGAACGAACGCACACTATTCTATCGCAATGGCCACACTGCACTCTTTGCGCGTGATTATGAGTCAACTCGTGAGTCTCTCGGCAAACAAACGTGTTGGTTATCTTTATTGTGTCACCTAGTGATTTTGCCATTGTCTATGGATTTTGCAAGATGGCGGATATTTCTTCAGTATGACAAACGCCAAACACCGTATATTTTGAGGTTATGAATAATGACGCTTGGGATGAATTGACATTATGCACCCAGCAAGTTTGAATTTGCGACTTTCGAAATTTTAAATTTAAATTCTCTGTGAGAGGTAGCTTTCTGGTTAGTTTTGAGAGTGACATCGTTGTTGACTTGAGCGCTCCCAAATGTCAAATGAATTTGTACCTAAGCACATAGCGTGCAATGTGGCAGTTGTATATTTAGTAGACAAGCTTAGTATCTAGCTCAGGACTAGCGAAACACCTGCCTATGTGGCCGAAGCCTTAAGGTTTGTAAATACTACTAACAATCTTGCGTCTATATGGTTCACTAAATAAGTCTTGAAGAGTTGAAGCTTTCGAGATATGGCTGTTTAGACGCATCCTCAAAACTCCTTGGACTGGATGACAAATGTTGAAGTTCTCAATCGAATGGGAAGGACCGAGAAGTTCTACGTAGTATCAAAACCAGGAAACCACAGTACCCCGGCCAAATTATGAGAGGACAAAAATACGGCATTCCCCAACTTGTCATTCAAGGAAAGATCAATGGGAAGCGTAGCAGAGGACGGTGCCGCATTTCGTGGCCTAAGAATCTCCGTGATTGGTACGAGTGCAGCTCCACTGAACTGTTCCGGGTAGCAGACGATAAAGATAAGATCGCCTTGATGGTGGCCGACCTCCGCTAGGGGATGGCACAATAAGAAGAAGAAGAAATAAGTCTTCATGGAGTAAGAAGAGGATAGATACTAATGGCGTGTGGTCCATAGA
This sequence comes from Rhyacophila brunnea, assembly GCF_057557595.1. Classification (NCBI taxonomy): domain Eukaryota; kingdom Metazoa; phylum Arthropoda; class Insecta; order Trichoptera; family Rhyacophilidae; genus Rhyacophila; species Rhyacophila brunnea. The sequence continues at coordinate 5,409,536 of NW_028232904.1, read as the reverse complement.
TGCTGTGAACGCGGAGCATGCCAAAAAATATACGACAAAATAAAGAATGTAATTAAGTACGTAGTAAGAAAGAAAAAAAATGTAAAAGTCACACCTTGTTTCAAGATTCAATTGGTTATAAAACCCTTAGACAATAATATAGTAGGTAATAATGTATGTATTTTTTTGGTAGTATGCCCACTAAAAAAAGTAAGCGCACGCCACTGATAGGTAGTACTTAATAAAAAGTATTTCACATGACATATTATGGGAATATAAAGACAGCGCTCGATCAGCCACGTGTATAGAATTCCGGAGGATATAAGCGCGACGCATGCTATGTATGCAACCTGACCAATAATCAAATTGAAAGCTTCGTATTTTTTCCCTAGGTGCCTCTGTGAGGTTAGGTGGAGTATTTAACTTAATGCAAACTTCGGCAACAAAAATGCTTCTTCTTCGTTTTCTTCTTTTGCCATATCCGCCCCTTAATTGGAGCATATGGACACCACGCGGCGCCTCCAAGAATCCTTGTCGCTCGCCAGTCTTCTTGCTTCGTTCCAGGTCAAACCAGCATCCCGTAGCTCCGTCGTATACACTCTGTAGATTGTATTTAGCGGCCTGACAGAACGCCGGAATCCGGTTGACTTGAAGAACAGGCAAGCCAGGTTGAAGTTCTCTTCTGGCATCCGCAGCACGTGGCCGAGCCAGGTCCAACGTCGCCTCTTCACTTTCAGCATGATGAGAGGCTGCTTGGTGCGTTCTCTTATCTCCTCGTTGCTCCTAAAGTCAAACCACCACACACCCAGTATTCGTCGCAAACATCTGTTTTCGAAGCTCAGTATACGGTTGCTCTGAGCCTTCGTATGGTGCCATGATTCGCGTTACCGTAAAGCAGCACCGTCAGAATGCAAGCATCGAATAGGCGGCATTTCATCACAAAAATACAGATCTGCATTAATTGATGTGTTTATTTTATCGGTTAGGATAATTATTTTTCTTTTCAGAGATTTTTCGAACTGAATCCTTTGTACAATGTAAATTATCCACCTATTATTTTTTTTCAAAATTTGTTACAGCAATGTAGTCTATAGACTATGCAAGTTTCATAAATATTCGTCCAGTAGTTTTAGAACAAGCAGAGAAACAACAAATATTTGGTACAAGTCTGTTTACCGGAAGTCAGGCGGTAACAGCGGCAATTTTCATCGCCGATTTCGGCAAAATTCATGAATTAAAGAATGATAAAGGTTAGGTTATCATTAACCTAACCCAGTGGTCGGCAAACTTATTAGTCAAGAGTGCCAAATATCAACAATTCAACGATTGAGATTTCTTTTGAGAGCCAAATTTCTTAAACTGATATTATATACCTATGTAGGTACACTGTTAATTAACTTAATAAACGTTAATGATTAAAGTCTTAATTAAACTTGTAGAGAGTCGTCGATGTGAAGGCCAATGGTGTTGTGACGAGGAGAGATGAGAAGTCATTATCGTGATTATGGAGGGTGTGAGTTTATTTAAATTGCGTAAGTCATCATTATCATCAGGGGCGCGACAACCCGGTGTGGGTCCTGGCCTCCTCCAACAGCTCCCTTCACCTGTCCCTATCCAGTGTGGCCGCTTTCCAATTTGGTACCCCCAGAATACGGCAGTCATTGGCAGCTCCATCTAACCAGCGAATCTTTGGCCTCCCTCTTCTTCTACGTCCTATTGTCATTCATACGGTGCACATGACCTAGCCATCGCAGTATCCCAACCTTAATTGATTGAACTGCGCTGCAATCTTCGTACAGTCCGTAGAGCTCAGCATTATATCTTCTCCTCCAATTGGTGCCATCCCTGATCGGCCATATATACGGCGGAGAATTTTTCTTTCAAAGATGTTCAGGGCTCGTTCATTTCGCAGAGTTAATGTCCAGGTTTCTGATGCGTAGGTGAGCACTGGCTTTACAAGTGTTTTGTAAAGAGTGCTTTTAGTTCGACGAGATACGAGGGTGGGTCAATAATTCCTTAGAAAAAAGCATTAAGGCCTATGGGTTCATTCGTAAGAATCAAATTTGACGTAAGCGCCTCAACAATTAGCCATAAGCTTCAGCGCATATCAAAGCAAAAAAACAAAAATCGCTTCGCTCGGCGTCTCCGGGAGTAGATACGAAATCAGAGGTTTTAAAAGTGTTGAATTAATAATATTTTTTTTTCTAACATATTTTATAAACATTTTTGTGGTAGGTAGAATAAATTATAATAATAAAAATAGTAGACCTCCAAATAAAAACCTCATATTATTGATATGCTGAATTTGTGAAGTGACACCTTTTCTTGAACCTATCATATTGTAGGTTCAAATTCAGTCCAAATATTTTTCAAAAAAAAATCTAATACATAAGTATGTTTCTGAGGGTTTCAAATTGGTATATTATTTATATATATCGGTGTGTACGAATACAAAAGTTATTCATTTTTTCATGAGCTAACATTACAAATTATAAGTTTAAAACATTCACAAGATGGCATAAAAGATGTCTGTTATTATTGCGTTTTTATTGAATTATAAAAACATGACTCATAAAAGAAAGCAATTCAATGAATATTTGTCGAGTACGCAACAATCAAGATTTAAGAAACCATTATTATAAAAACGTGTATTTGACGGCAGTACGTTTTGGTCGCCGCGGAGGATTTCGGAACATAAGTGTATAGAAAATTGATAATTGGTTCTTTAATTAGTGTACAGGCTTAACGGTATGTAATGTATTAGAATAACTATTATAAATTATTATTTTTTAATTTTTTTTTCTTCTCTATTGATAGCATCTAATATAATTATTATATTGAGGGTTTCTTATATCCATCAACCGTGTTAGTCTAGGATCAGCGAGTTCAGGCAATATACAATTCATATAAATCTTGTCAGTTGTGATGTAAAGAGTAATATTGTTTTTATTATTCAATGAACTAGGTTCTTACCTCATTATATTTTTTACTTGTGTTAAATAATTACTAATAAATGCCTAAGGTGATTCCATTCAATTCAACTCGGCATTAAATATATTAAATTCTAATGGATTTAAGTTTTGTACTATTTCATTTGAGTCGTTTTATGCGATCCTGGTTTCGCCTTTCGACATCGTCAGGCACTATGCGCACTCATCAAATACACACTGACAACGAAAGCAGCTAATTCTCACTTAACAATAAATTAATACAATAAAGTAAGGTAAAAACTTTATCACCTACCTATTAAGTCAAAGATCACTATGAAAAATTTAACAAACAATTAATTATGAATAGTTGAATTGTGGCAGTATGAAAAGAAAGATTTTACCACAAACCATCTGAAAAATACATATATCATAAAACATATACGTGATTTTGTGCCCCAAAAGACTTTTTTTATTATTATTTTAACGATTAATAAAATTGTGACACATGTTTCAGTGGCCATTACGATGACAGCATTCGAAAACGTATTTTACTTTAAATTTTCGGTACTGTTCGGTTAAAGCGGATACAGCGGAAAACGCATTTTGATAATGCCAATAAACATACTCCTGGATACGTACGTCCCTTTGAAAATAACAAAACATGGCCACCCAGGTACATAAAAACTGTATTAAGTACATGCAAAGTTTTTCAAATCGCTTAAAGCCTAACCAAGTAGGTACATATTTATCAAAACAATTAAAGTCCACCTATATTTTATCTAAACTGCTCAAGACCAAAATATTTTTTTTTTATAAATGGGTCACCGAACGAATACCTTCAGTACTTCCTTGTAGCCATCGTGGTTGTTAGATTCAATTATCTTACAATATCTCACATGCTGCAACCATTTCAATTACAAGATAATAAATAATATAATAAATATAATAAAACTACATTTTTTTCAGTTTGACATTCAGTGGTACTATAATGATGTTTGATATTTTAGTCAACACAAATTATAACACCTGGCATGCGTCCTGTGTTCGGAATAGAACAATACAAATAATTGCGACTTGCCAATTTGATTGTTACTGCAAAGAGAGTAGAGGTCATTTTTCCATGAGTCAAATAATATTGCTTCGGACTAAATTTTGGGAAAAAAAAGACGTCCTTACCCGTTGAAATTCCAGATCGTACTAACCATGTACTAACGTTAGAAATAAGAAATTAGAAAAACTGTATGGATTAATCGATCAAATGGTCTCTTTTTGATAATTTTGCAAAATAATTATATTTCTAAATTGTCTGAAAACAGGTTAAATACATGAAAATGTACGACGTGTTTTGGTAATATAGCGTCACTAATTGTACCGAATTTATGGGGTTTTATTTATTTTTTTATTATAAATTATTATTTATAGTATTACGGAAATGTTATACTATAATAAAAAAATATTTTTATTGTGCAGTATATATTATTTTGTGAGAAAAAATCATTCAAAATTGGCTGATGTATACTCAAACTAAAATGGCTTTAAAATCTTTATTTTTCTGAAATTAAAAAAAGTACGTGAGTTAATCAATGAAATGTATTGTTTTACCCATTTCTCTCATACAATATATACCTGCAAAACTATTATTAAGTTCAACATTCATTGTGGCGTGACAGTCGTTTTGACCAATTTCGAAAACAGGACTTACTATTTGTCATTTATTTTAAAAAGTAAAGCGATTCGAAAAAAATTAATGACACAGAACGTTTTAATTGAATACTATTTATTAGATTTTAAATAAATAAAGAGTTTATTGTGTATCAATTCGTTTTAAACATGCTTATCATTTCCGCGATTCCGAGAAGACAGGAAAAAACGGGTCCAATGGCCTTGTATTTTTTTTTTATTTCTCAACATAATCTTCTTGGAGCTCAATACACTTGGTAAGACGTTTCTCAATTTTTTTTAAACCGTCAGAAAAATAAGTTTTCGGAAGGTCCTCAAAATAAGCATTTGTCCGATCGATGACTTCTTCATTTGAAAAAAAACGTTGTCCACTTAGCCATTTTTTTAAGTTTGGGAAAAGGAAAAAGTCACTGGGGGCTAAATCTGGCGAATACCGTGGGTGGTCGACCAATTCGAACTTCAATTCTTCAATTTTAGCCATTGATCGTAAACATGTGTCAACACGGGCATTGTCCTGATGAAAGAGGATTTTTTTCCTGTTTAAATGAGGCCGTTTTTCTTCAATTTTGTTTTTAGCTGGTCCAATAAAGATGCATAATAATCCCCTGTTATTGTTTTTCCTTTTTCCAAATAGTCAACGAAAATAATTTCACGTGCATCCCAAAATACAGTAGCCATAACCTTACCAGCTGATTTTACGGTTTTCGCCTTCTTTGGACATGGTTTGCCTTCGCAATCCACTGCTTTGACTGTTCTTTCGTCTCGGGAGTATAGTGGTGTATCCATGTTTCATCTACAGTCACAAAGCGACGAAAAAATTCATCCGGATTGCGTTGCATGAGCGACAACAGGGCTTTAGAGGCCACCAACCTATTGCGTTTATTGTCGACTGTGAGCAAACGCGGCACCCATCTTGCAGAAATATTTTTCATGCCCAATTTGTCATGTAAAATAGAAATGACGCTACCTTTTGAGATCCCTGTAACCTCAATTATCTCACTCAACTTTAATCTTCGGTCACTTAACACCATATCGTGGATTTTATTGATCATTTCTGGTGTAGTCACCTCTACAGGACGTCCTGAGCGTGGTTCATCCTTTGTTGATGTACGACCACGTTTAAATTCATTTAACCAGTTATACATAGTTGCAAGTGAAGGAGCAGATATGCCGTGAACTAAATCCAACTCATTTTTTATTTCCTTTGCTGTTAACCCTTTTATATTAAAATGTTTAATAACAGCTCTAAACTCAATTTTCTCCATTTTCCATTTTTCCATTTTCCACAAGCAAATTTTTTTTTTAAATGTACGAGAAACACACAACAACCCGACCAATCTGATTGAAACTTCGCAGCATACTGAATCGGTAGTGCCGCTGCATGAAAACAAACCGCTTACAGTACTAGTCGCGCCACCTGTCGGCTTTTCTAAGGACTTATTGACCCACCCTCGTAGTAAGCGGGACTTAAAATGTCTTAACAGACCAAAGTAGCATTTATTCGCAGATAAAAATAAATTGCGTAAGTACATGCGTACAATTGTTACAATAATGTGAATCAGAGCACAGAGCGATGTGCTTCGGCTGAAAACTTACAATCGAATAATTCTCTTTTTATCAATCATGACGTGCTGATTATTATTTTATCAACTTATAATTATGTAATAATTAGGCTATTAACTAACTGTGAGAACAGATATACAAAGATTATTGTCACGGTCATTGATCTACAAAGTTAGCTATGGCTTGATACCTAAATGGAAATGCCTATTAATTTAATTTGTAATAAATTATGTAATATCGCCATAAAATATTGGTACACTGAATAAAACTTGATATCATACTTAATAATGATCTTATTTATTGATAAAAATTTAATTGTATGTAAGGTATCCATAAAATTAAATCATGACAATGACTGGAAAACACTAAATGTGAATTATGGCCTTGCATCTCGTTGGAAAGTTTGGATTCGTCAAGTTTGTAGTTAATGTTTTTAATTTTAAGTCTTATTGATGATTCCAGGTTCTCATCAATAAGACGACTTCTCAATTTACTCTTGATTTCCTCTCTTAGAAATCCATTAACTAACCACAAAACATTCAATATTAACTTTGTTGGAAGATTGTATTCAGTAATTAAATACAGAACTTGATTTTTCTGGGAATGGGACGACTGGATTCCGGACAATTAGACGCCGCACTGTCGTAGACACGTATACAGAACGTAGACGAGGTGTTCTTATCAGTTTCTATCTACTACTTAGTAGTTTAATTTCATTTTACTCTTAACATAATGTATTCTTTATTGCGGATTTAGAATTACCATGCCTAAGGCTTTATATAAAATAATAAATTCTTTTTTCGTTGGAACTTAAATATATGCACGATTAAATCATTATTTACGTCTTCATATTTACATTCTCACCAACTATTAGATCATAATATAATCATTTAAATATAAATAATAATATTAAACTTTTATTTATAAAATTAAGACGTCTATTTATTTTCGAATTCCGTGGCGTCCAGTTGTCCCGGTGCCAAATCGTCCTAGACCCATTTTTCTTGATTCTTCTAAGTTCCTCAACTGCTTTCTTTCTTGCATCACGTGTTTGTTGTAAAGTGTCCCTCCAAATTTGACTTCTTGTTATGCGCCAATTTCATGTTATTCGACAAATAAGACAGGTCGGTAAGCCCTTTATTTTCGTTATCCGATTTTCTTTGCTTCTTCTTTGTAGCCATGTCAAATATGGCAGAGGGCATTTGTGGCAGAGACACACTCAATGGGGCCAAAGAGCCGCATGTGTTTGCCGACCACTGACCTAACCTAACCTAACCTAACAAAAATAATCCAGTATATTGAATATTTTAAATTTTTTTACCGCTGGCTTCCACTAAAAGAATCAAATAGTCAAAACACTGCTCAAAGAGCACATATTATTTAGAAACCACAGACGAACACATCAATTTTATTTATTCTTTAGAGGGAATATAAAAAAAACTCTTCTTCCATTGGATTATTCATTTTCCGAGCTCAGGATAGACATTGTATTATAATATTATATACCTAACATTATTATCGACCAAAAATACGTATTTCATTGTATTCATGTATTTACACACTTTTAATTTCACATTATTATACATTATTATACCTAATAAACTAACATTTATATTATTAATTCACTATATTTTTAACAAATTCCCAATATTGCTTTAAAAATTAAATTATCGCTACCCTGCATCCGCTTAAATTTTAATGTTGTTATAATATCACACTTGGAAGGTAACGCAATTCCCATTAGTTTTGTATTGTTTAGTATACCCACTTAATATTAATACCATCCCAGAGCGGAAACTACTGTGCCATCAACGCATATTATAATACATATTTTTTAAATTTACTTCACAATAAATTATAATAAAATCCACCACCACGTTGTTAGGACGCTAAGCTATCTGCAAGATTTAGCAAGACAGCTGGCTCCTTATTTTATTATTATATAAATAGTTAGGTGTTAAAAGAAAACCATTATGCCTGCCATGTATTATTTTGTTACTAATATACAAGAACATTTTTAACATCATTATCAGCTGGGGTTGATTGATTGTTGGATGAAGGCCTACCCTAGCTCCTTCCACCGTTCTAACTACATCCGCCGAACCTGGTGAGCTCGTCGATACAGCAAGCTTTAGGTAGTTTAATCTTCTTTGGATACCATTGTATGACTGAATTTGTTCAGTCATTTCCTCTCGCCGAGCGATATGTCTGACCCATTGGCACCTCTTCATCTTGGAAACATACATCACAACGAGTATTCTTCTCTGTCTCCTTGTGTCTTTTGCCTTATGACAAGATTTTTCATGCGAAAGCGCATTTGGGCGCCTTATCTTCAAAGATGATTGTCAAATGTGCCTGAAGCGTAAAGTGTTTTCATAAGTATATAAAAAAAATAGATATATATTTATTTATTGGAAAATGTAGACCGCATTGTATTCACGTATTACACATTATGTATCTACTAAATTAATATTTTTTGACTTATTCCTGCCTTGAAATGGTGTATCGATATATGCGACGTCAGTCTGAATATAAACAACATTTTAATTATTGATATGCGCGACGTTAATGATTCGTAATTAAACATACATCATTTGAAAAAATCTCAGATAGCCAGCGCTCTAAATTAAAAATTTTACGAACCGGAGCGCTTGACAATTTTACAAAAATATAAACATAGCGTATAGGATGTATTTTATATAATAACTGTGTTATTTTTTTGTTATATGGCCTATCTAGCTCAGATGGTCGAATATTTTTTTCCACGAGACAGAGCGATAGTTTTGGGGATTTTATGAATGCGCTCCGGTCATTTCAAGCCATATAGTTACTAGAAAAAATATATTTTTAAAAATACGACGAACCTATAAGCACTGGATTCGCGCCAATCTGCTTTACCAATTATTATGAAGCTACATGTACTCTATCTAATTATGACATAATTAACTGGTAGTTTTCGTTGAATACAATAAATGGTTTATTAAATCTTTCAAATTTTTTGTAAGTTATAACTAACTGCTGCAGCCGACGATACACCATTATAAATATTTTACTGATACTGAGATTGCATAACGGGTTGAACATCTGGTCTGTATTAAAGAATGGTTCCAATTGCCGATTAACCGATTACTAAATTACTAATAGCTACGATATTCTGTTTAACCTCTGTCTATTCTTTCAATGATTGCCAATATTTTTTGGTTGTCCACTATACTATTCACATGGTGGATTTGCTACTAAGCTCTGTAAGTTGGTGACGGACAAATACTGGATCCATACCACATCATCTGGGAATGTCCTAAAATATATACGAACATGGAAGAGATTCCCAAGTCGGTCCAACTAGCTGGTCGTCACAATAGCCAATTTTATTGCTAATTTTAAAAAACGGTTTTAGTTCCAGAAACGACCGCGGTGACATTATGTCTCAATATAGAGTCGCAGTTAGGGAATCCAATCCCGAGCCAAAATTCTGATCCCGGGATTTCGGGATTACAATTTGACGATTCCGGGATCCCGGGACTGGTCCTGGGATTGGCATTTTTTCCATTGTTAATATAATTTTTTTATATTTACAAATAACATTGATAAAATCGGTCAAAAATAAATCTAGTATAATTTATTCTATTTAGGACATTTATATTGTATACGTTCAATCTTGGAAATACACAAGTTTAATGGAGTAAATAATATTGTGAATTTAATATGAGATTGCTGTTTCTGATAGTAAAGACATAATGAATGGATTAGCGAGATTTAAAATAGTAAAACAAATAATCATGGCGTACTTATGGCCTTTCCGCTTCATAAATCTAATTAGTCAGCCAAATATGAAACTGCCGTAAAACATATGATATCATGGTGGAATTACTTTGTTAAAAGTGCGTGTAGTTATTTGTAGTTGTAGTTATTTTTTATTAAAGTATTTTTTCTGTTATATTTTATTTTCCATAAAAATTGATAAAAAAATCAATCCCGAAATCCCGGGATTATGTTTATCAATCCCGAGATTCATAGGTATCAAAAATAGCTCGGGATCCCGGGATTCGGGATCCCGGCATTGGAATCCCTAGTCGCAGTCTAACACACATTTCTCGTAAAAACAAAAATCTGTGTGATGTCCTATGATTTTATTAGGATTGGACATTGTCAAAAAAAAAAAATCTTCATTGATCGGGGATTAACGAGAAGGTTAAGGGTATAAGAGTAATACTTACTGGTGACAGCGATGAGCTGCGGAAGGTACTTCTGCCAAAAGGCGCACTGCTTGAGGCGTGGACCGCGCCCCGTGGCGCTGGTGTTGACGTCCAGCGTGAGGTACTCCCGTCCGTATGCCGTGTGCACCGGCCAGTACGCGCCGGCCCACGTCCCGTCGGATGACATACTGGGGTTGCTGTCAACAACAATGTTATTTATTACAATATTATCCGGGCTTGGGGCGACTGGACCTATTGAACCCAATCGGGCCTCTCGCCCAATGAATAAAATCGTTACGTAATAAAAATTAGAGTCGGTTTAAAATTTTAATCAAACATCTGACATGAGGCCCAGTGGTGCAGTAGAATCTTATAAATGAAAAATTGTAAACTGTATCTTTCTGATCATGACGAGACTATTTAAAAAAAAACATTCAAAATTAGCACAATGGCATCGTGAAAGATGTAGTCCAAAACGATATTGGTAGACGAGCACCTCGACCATTAATTAGTGTGTCCGGAAAATTGTACCTATGTAGTTCACCGTGAGCTGTTTTATTTTATTTTTTAGAATAATTAATAACCATGTCCTAGCTTTTTCGTACAAGGTGGTTGATACTTATTTTGAACAGTCACAAACACCCAGGCAAAAATACATAAACATTATGTCTATTATGTATTATTAACCCAGAACTCTCGGGAGGAAGGCCAGCGCTTTACGCACTGCACCACGAGAGCCGCCTTACACCGTGAGCTGTTGTATCGGAAACGGATAGCCGTATATCATTGAGATGAGATTAATGTCTAAATAAAGTATTTTAAAACCATCGGAATACTAGGAGAAAACAGAAAATGAGTACCTAGGTTATTAGATTAGAAATATAATAATACCGAAAATATTATTATAGAATCGTGAAATGCTACACAAACAACGCGGAATTTTTCGACCTCAATGCTATACGGCCATCTCTTTCCGATACGACAGCTCGTGGTGAACTGTAATACGATTAACTACATTCGTACAGTTTATAATATGTAACCACAAAAGTTATGATTTTTTCTCTTTCTCTTACTTCTGGAGGAGACAAATATACCCGCACAGGTAAGGAAGAGATAGAAAATGTTTCAATAATAAATTAATAGATTAAAAGCAATTAATTACCCTGTCTTGGCAAAGTTGGCCCAGTACCGCATCATCCGCTTGCTGAGCTCCATCTCATGCGGCGCGTAGTTCTTCGCCGGATTCAGCGGCTCTCCAAACACGAAGCTGATCTCATCCCCGTGGATCACCCCGGCCCACGAAGGCCACGGGCTTATGACACTCCTATGTTTGTAGTAATACATATAGACATTATTGCCTGTCTCTGCATAGCGATGGGCAAACTCGTTCACATTACACGTAAACTGGTAATCACCGACCATCTTGTCCAGGGCGTCTCTGTTACGGACAGGATCTTCAGGGTTCAGCCAATCCGTGTATTCAAAGACAATCGCTTGTCTGGCAACGTTGTTCACGTAAGGGTTCAACTCCTTAACGGCTTGGAGGAACTCTTCGCGGTTTACATAAACGTTTTCTTCTTTACGGAACAATTCAGTTAAGTAATATATAATGAAGTAATGTCCTTCTTCAGAATTTGAGCCCATAAGAATGTTTGTCTTTTTAAAATTCTTCACAGCGACTGACCGCTGTGGGGTTTCGTCCAAAAAAGCTCCATCAATCATTGGCACAAACGGAAACTCGCAAATACCAAGCGTGCCCCATTCATTGTTGACTAAGTCCATTGGATCTTTCTTCTTCAAGCATTCAATGGCAGCTGAGACGTCAATTCTTTCGTGAGGACATCCGACTGCTTCCGCGAGTCTCAAGCCTCGAAGAAGACTTTCTTCCCGTGAAATTATTGCCCATGGTGCAGTCGGAGACCCAGACTGCATGATTGCTTGTGAAAATAAATTCCTTGATAGAGGTGATAACAGATGTAAAGCTACAGATACTGCGCCAGCTGACTCTCCGAAGAGAGTTATATTGTTGGGGTTTCCACCGAAAGCGTGGATATTATCATGCACCCACTGCAAAGCCATCAGTTGGTCGAATAGTCCTGCATTACCAGGAACATCAGGAGTGTCGAAAAACAAGAAACCTAAAGACGCTACCCTGTACTGCATAGAAGCAACTATTACGTTCTCTTCAGATACTAATATCTTTGGATCATAAACGTCTAAAGTATTCGTGCCTGAATAGAAGCCTCCTCCGTAGACCCACAGCATCACGGCTGCATTTTTTGGGCGTGGCTTGGGAGCGACGACGTTAATATAAAGACAGTCTTCAGATACTGGCGTGTTTGGATTCCACATCGTGGCTCCTGGGAAATCTCCGAACATGGTGTCGACAATCTGAATACACGCGTTCGGCAGAGTTGTCGCATTGATTATGTCATCTCCCCACCTTTCGGCTGGTCGCGGATGCCGGAATCTCAAAGGACCCAATGGCTTTTGCGCGTAAGGTATTCCCAGCCAGGCGTCCACCTTCTTCCCCGTCGCCGCCGTTAAAGTTATACCTCTAACTTTCCCCTTCATGGTCTGCACAACTAGCGGATCGTCTTCTTCAACGTTTGGATCCTTCTTTTCTTGAGGTTCTTCTGGGACAATCGGCCTCGGCACGACAGCTTCATCAGCCATCGGGAATCTATACTGCGGAAGCAATTCATCAGGATCGGAAAGCGACTCCCTTCTTTTAAATTGTCTTCTTTTCTGCGAAGGTTTTTCAAAGTCCAATTTATTTTCAGTGACAGCTGAATCCTTATCGTAGGAAACGCTCGCGTCTTCTTCCATGACCTTATTAATCATATCCAATTCCGGATTATATCGAACCGTGTCTCCGTGTCCTAGATATACTTTGTCGTGGAACCCTTGTGGTTTATCTTCTGCGGGTTCTTGTAAGTGTTTGCTTAGTAATATTTCGCTTCTAGATTTATGGTCATCGGTGGGTTGGCTTCTGATGTGTTGGTCCGGTATGTCCATTTCGAATGGGTCTTCGGTTCTCTGTTTGGAGCCTCTGGATTCTTGTCTTCTCTGGGGAAGCGCTAGGGGTTCCTGGTCGAGGTCTGGCCGGTGTCTGGGTCGCCTGTCTCTGGGGGTGGCGAGGGCACCGGCCGCTGCGAGCGCCATCACGAGGAGGCACGCCGCGCGGTTGCACCCACTCGCGCCCACCGCCATCTTGGCTGCAGGGGTGAGACGCTCAGCTAAGTCGCCGTGCTGTCAAAGCACTGGATTTAGAAATCTGAAACAAAAATACACAAATCAGTCTTCATTTTATTTCAATAATTAAATTTTATTCAAGTAGGTAATTATTCACAAATGACCACCTATGTTATCTCCCAAGGTGCAGAACTAACATGGCATTAGTAATGCCAATTGGAAGGGCGATAACTATGTTCAATCAAATCGCTTCAGATATTGATATATTTCACTTACGTGAGGGTGAATTAGGTGGACGTTGTTTTATTAGTTTTTAAGATAGGGTCTATCAATCCAGTTCACTCTGCGTGTTTCCATGTACTTTTATTTTTCTTATTTAATTATTTAGTTATTACCGTATATTTTTATTTGAAAAGTTGTTTACACTTATTTTTTGTCATGTCATGAATGCTTTGAAGTTATAATTTGTTATGTTCTTTCTTTCTTTCGACCATGTCCTAATAGGATCATAATATGGGCCTCAACAGAGGTTTGTATTGACAGATTTTGTTTTTTACGAGAAATGGATATCAGCCACTTGCTCAACCTATTAGGTCCATACCCTGACACACACAAATTGAAAAACAATATGTGTACTAGCCAGACCCAGGATTCGAACCTGGGACCCACGGCATTATAGTCCAACGCTTAAGCCGCGCGGGCACCGTGGGCGTTGTTATGTTCATTATATATGTAAAATAAATAAATTTGAATTTGAAGAAAAAATATCATTGAGGGCCCCATATGAATACAGCCCCCGGAGCTCTAAAAATACCCTCCGGTCCATTTCGAGCCCTGGTCTTATAGTAATATAATCAGAGTTGGCTAATAGTAAAATGTATTTCTTTTGTTTGTTAAGATTAATAATCTGTTGGTATAGCAAATTGACTTAAATATTTTGCGTATAAACTTAATTTCTTTCGTAGAGGTCTGTGGCCTCCACGTATTTTATATATCGTCACCTTACTATTAAGACCTCGTAAGTCCGATATTATGGAAAAATGAAGTTTGTTCGACAAAATTTAAACAAAAAAACATTTTAAATCATATCAAAACCTCGGTTCTCCAGAGTCTAGACTAGTATGATGTCCAATATCAACAAATTTTAAAGTCTCGTGGTTTCAAACATGGAATTAAAACCTTGCACTTCACAACCAGTGTTAGCAGATTCATCGATTAGAGAGGTGTTTAAAATATAATTTTTATTACGTTTTTTCCTTCCCCTCAACATTATTCTCAAACAGACCTACGATGTTTTAATAGTAAGGTTACGATATATTTCCACTTCACAGTCTTCTGTATGTAAGTTTAAAAAATCTCCACTCTATTGATTATACAGTTCTGGCATAGCTCATAAATGCACAAAACTGCAACGTGCACTTTTACCCTGGCTAATAGAAAAAATATCCGGGCTTCCCCGGTCATCCGCGATGACCCAATTATGAATCTATGAAAAGCCCGCGAGCGTGTGGCGGATTGGCATTAAATAAATTTGTGCTGACGTTAAAATGTCCGTGACGTATTCAGGGAGTTACCCCCAACGCTGATTTTGCCCAACTTCCCCCCAAGCATTGCACCGAAACGATCGTTGGATACTGACCTATCCGTGTTTTGCAATATCGACAAAAATTTTCTTATCTTCAGCATGCCGATCAGTGTTGCCAACCGTACTATAATTATAGTATTTGTACTATAATTTTGGTCCGCGTACTATGTACGATATAAAACAGGTATAGTACGCCTGAAATACTATAATTTTGAATATCGGAAAAAAAATATGTAAAAAGTATTAAAATTTCGATATTTCCGTTTGATAAATTGGTGCAAAGTACTATAATTATTATAATCCTCAAAATTCCTTGGACTGACCGGGTGACAAATGTTGAAGTTCTCAATCGAATGGGGAAGGACCGAGAAGTTCTACGTAGTATCAAAACCAGGAAACTACAATACCTCGGCCACATTATGAGAGGTCAAAAATACAGCATTCCCCAACTTGTCATTCAAGCGTAGCAGAGGACGGCGCCGCATTTCGTGGCTTAAAAACCTCCGTGATTGGTACGAGTGCAGCTCCACCGAACTGTTCCGGGTAGCAGACGACAAGTATAAGATCGCCTTGATGGTGGCCGACCTCCGCTAGGGGATGGCACAATAAGAAGAAGACTATAATTTGACAATATAAGAAGATTTGGATAACTTGGAAAAAAATAGCTCGAAAAACGTAAAAAAATCCTTTGACTTTGGTTTAAAATGAAATTTCTTGAATTCTTCGTATAAAGCATTTTTGGTTGCAAGAGGTATCTAAATAAAAAGGGGTCTCGGAGTTCCTCAAATTCTCCGTATTTTTTTTTGAGAAACAAACCTATAAATTTTCAACAGATGACAATGCGTACTATATTTTCCCCCAAAAACTATAATTTTGGACGCTCTGTACTATAATTCCACTTTGAAAAGATGGCAACACTGATGCCTATTTAGATTGGAAATAGTTATTATACGGTCCGACTCGGTGGCGAAGGGTGGCGGTAGGTTATTTAGAACCGATATAAATAGTGCACAATAAACTTATCTGTCATAGTACGTAAGTATTTGTTTTCATTGAACTAAGCCTAAAATTTATAGATGGTGTTGGTTAGATTTTTTCAATTCATTTAACCACTGCGAAAACCACGCCATAATTATAATAGATGATAGTCAAAAAATAACAGTCTATCTAAAAAAGGGTTTCCCAAACTTTTTCTGCAATGGAACACTACGCAACCCCGGAAATTTTAACGGAACACTAATGCTAGCGCTCCATTGGCGAGCCAAAAGTTCGAGGACAATAAATCGTCCGATTTGTCTATGCTCTGCTACTGATCAACGAACGAATAAAAAAAGTAGAGCTGTCAAAAGTCAAAAGTTGCGATTATCCCAATGTCTTCCGACAATCCTATAATTTTATGTTATTTATATGTAGACTTGCATAAAATAATATAGCAGTGAAAACAACACAAGTTTTACGTTTTCTTTTATGAATTTCATAAATATAAATAAAAAAATAATTGATAAATCTCTCATTTTCTAATGTGTAAATTAACAAATTAATCAATGAAAAAGTACAGATTTTTTTCAGTCCGAATGATCGACGAACGAAGTCTGGCAACTCGGGGAGTAAAATATCAAACATGTTTGAAATCCAACGAGCCTGGTCTGCGGATCAAAAATTCCGCAGATCTGGGGTGCTCCACGCGAAAAATAAGTCCGAGGACTGTACATCGTCTGACTTGCGTGCCAATGGAGCGCCGGCATTAGTTTATTTTGTAGGTTATTTATTAGCGCAGCTAACCGTTCTGCCAATTTTGGCAACTGTCGTTACACTGATAATACTTGCCAGCCGGTCAGTTAAAACAATATACCCCATCTTTTTCATGCGCACGGTATGAGAAAAGATGGTCCTCCGTCTGTACCTAGATCATGGCCCCCACATCCCGAAGCGGGCCCCCAGGCAAGGATCTTTGGCGGGCCCCTACTTATCGCTAAGGTTAAAAGCAATGTGACGATCTGCATTTGCATATTTCAAATGGTGTTCGAGGTCAAATTAAGGGTATTTTTAGCGTTTTTTTGTATCTTTAATACACCCACTTTTATGTTGATATGCGCAATTATATCGACAATAATCAATCTCTCACGCCGCCCCCCCCCCGTAAGCTCAGGCCCAGGCTGGAGACCTGTCAGCCCAGCAGGCAGTCAGGCAGCCCCCTTGTGGGAGCCATAACCTATCTAGATACTTGACGTTAAAACATCAGTGGAGACTGATCATCACTCGCCTTTCAATATGAAGTTGATTCTTTAATTATTTTAGTTTTACTTCTACTTAGTAGGAGATCTTTAAATGCGTTGCAGTTGTAAAACCTTTCCAAATGGTCGCAGAACACCTATTCAGGTTCGGTGGAACATAGTTTGGGAAATCCTGATCTAAAACATCTAAAATTATGCCATTCATAATTTTGGATATTTTATAGATAGAATAATATTGTTTATCTACTATGGTTCGGTCTAGGCAGGTCTTAATGAATTTTGATAAACTAACCAACTATACCTATTGTGTAATATGTGTTCTTAATCCAACGAAAACAAATAACTATGCATGAAAAAGTGTGCACAATTTTGTCATATCGCCCAAAATATACCAAAACTATTATGGTTTGGTTTAGGCAGGGTTTATCTGATTTTTAAAAACTAACCAACACCATCTGTAAATTGTAGTCTTAAGCCGGTTTCAGACGGGACACCGGTGTCGCGCTCGTATATAATAAGGAGTCCTTTGTATTCGAATAAAAGGGTCTTTGTATTATGTTTATGAACGCCCCGAGCTAATGAGTCAAAGCGTGTATGGTACACTTTTCCGTCGGCCGCTACATTCTCAAGCCGCCAATACACATGTTTTTATGGCCGCAGCCAGTTTTATATTATAATTTATATCGCGAAATTATGCGTTGACTCATTAGCTCTGGGCGTTCATAAACATAATACAAAGGCCTCCTTATTATTTACGAGCGCAACACCGGTGTCCGGTCTGAAACGGGGGTTAGTTCAATTAAAACAAATACACACGACCAACATTGTTTAATGTTCACTATTTATGGCGGATCTTAACAGCCTACTTCCACCCTTCGCCACTGAGGTCTGTAATATTATACTAGCATACTATAGTTAATAAAATGTGACCCATTTCAGAGTGATTTTTAATACGCATTGAAATAGACCATAGAGAAAAATATTCTAAAAATATACGAGCATATCCAAACACCATTAATTGAATAGAGCATAATTATTGAATATGTCGGTACCCGAGTATACAGACTCGCAAGCAGTTGGATGTACACACGACGTACTCGACTCAGTCATACTTATTTCATTTCGTTGAATTAAGAATATATTATGTTGCAAATGGTGTTAGTTAGTTTTTATTGAATTCATTAAGGGCGGACGTGCTCAGCTTGGGTCAGAATGGAGCTTTTATTCTATATTCAAAGCATGATCCTGGACATTCCTCAAACGTTGTAGATAATCTATCTATATAATTTTGAAGCCTTATTATCCTTTATATTTATTATAAACATTTGATGACTGCATAAAGTATTTTGATTACATAAAATAGTATTCTTTTAAACCTCTCGCTCTAATGTTTTAGAATATAGTCATATTTCAGTACATAAATGTGCAGTGGTGTTAAGATTTTTTACATTTATTAATTTTTAAACGCATTTATAAAACCATCAGTATAATTTATGTCGACATTATTATTGTGAAATATTTACGATAAAAAATTATATTGATAATCTCTGTGATCCAAAATTTGACAAGAATTAGGCTTTTTATTATTCAAAAATGGGCAAGATTAACACATTTGAAGATAATTCTAAAGATACTAATTATAAGCTATGTTTTTGACTATTCAAGTGTGATAAACATCCTACGAATAATGATTGCTTTATAATAATTATTGACCTAAGAATAAGGTAGTGTTTTTTTGAAATACGCTATTTCTTTTGGCATTACCCAGTGAGCTACAACATACGGCCGTAGCCATAAATTGACAAACTATAATTGAAGTAAGGAGTGATGTTAACGCGCTAATTCTCAGGTAAATTTTATAGATAAACGAATATTTTTTTACTACTATGGCTTGGATTAGTCAGGGCTTAAATGAATTTTAAAAACTAACAAACCCCCACTTCCGCCGTTTTTAAAAAAGGAAAAATAAATTAATATGTACCTAAGTATATTTTTACGAAATGGACCTCATTTTTCTGTGTGCGCGCCTGCAAACGGAACTTCCGGTAAAACACGGGATTAATAAAATGTCAACATAAATATCGCCAGAAGTCGCGTTAATCAAATATTATTTGTGCCACCTGAGAAAAATATAATCAAGGCGTAATATTTTAACCGATGAATAAAATAGCCAACCGATAATACAATATTAATTGTAGAATAAATCACTTTACCCCATTTTATTTCGGATACTGAAAACGATACAAAATGTGGTAACACCAGTGGTTCACCACTGGCAGTGACGTCCCGTGGGAGTAGGCAGATTGAGCGTCGCTTGGGGGCGGCAGTTACTCGAAGGGCGGCAAATCGAGGAAAATCGTTAGGTATATATAGAAAGAGCTACCCAAACTTAGTAATAACGGAAATATCATTTAATTAAAAAATCAGCTCACTGATTGGAAACAAAATGTATTAATTATTAACATACATGATTTAGGAGGACTGTATTTTTTTGTTGGGTTCGCGATGTCTAGTTTACTTCTTGGAGGTCACGTCCTTGATGACCAGCAATGACACGTGGAGATTTTTGAATTATAGGTAGGTACACACTTGCCTAATTTTATCCTAATATTTTTGCCAGTCGCTCGCGAATTTTGGAAGTTCTCGGGTGTATTTTTAAATGTATCTGAAACCGTAGACTAACAATATTTCTATTGGAGCGGATGGCATTTAAATTTGATTTAGTATATAGTTATTTTGTCGGTAATGTATCTATACAACACATTTCTCAGATATTTTAGTCATGAAAGGATAATGAAAAATATTGTATAAAAAAATGGGGCGGCATTTTGTCTAGGGACGTCACTGACCACTGGTGCCTGTTGAAGGAAGGTAGGCTGTTGTAGGTAATTAAAAAAATAGATGTGTACACTTATGTACGCACGTTAGAAGTTATACTTCTTTGGCGTAACAAAACAAAAACAAAACAAAAACAAAACTTGTGATAACCTAGATTCTTCGACTAGCTCTTAAGACGATACTTCAGTGAAACGGCAAATAATTTTCAACGCGACGAAATTTTCGACTCGCTGGTAATCGGACAGCGAACGTCGAGGTGTGAATGCGTCAATTTGTTTCGTGATGGCGACGGGGGTATTAATTCTTAAATCGTGTAAAGATTACTAAAAACGTTACCCATTTACTTGAAAAAGAAGACATGTCAATGAATATATTATTATTGTTACTAATAGAACAATAAACAGAACATTAAATGGATGCATGTTGGATTTATATGACAAATTATATTTCGTTCGGCATGCGTCATTTGCACCCGCGACCCGCAATCCGCGCATCGCCTAGCCACGTTCTTTTTATACCATGCCTCAACTGAGGTATAGCCACCTCTGCGGACCTTTTAATTAATATTTACATATTACATTTAAATAACATGCGAATTATATATAATGGCCATCTGATGCCGTTATGAATGTGCGTTGTCCCACCAGTTGCGTTAGACGCAGTAATTATCTTGTTAAATTACACACTCAAGAAAAAGGGCCGTTTATTGGAGCGCCGTTGGTTTATTTCTATACACTTTAACTTAAATTACTAAATTAGGTATATAATTATTTCTCGTTGTTTTTATTTTTAAATTAGCAACTGTCACTCCTACGTTTAATTGTTTATTTACGAAAGGAATTGCAAATGGCCGATTATAATAAATTCGCTGCCTAGGCAACAGAACAATTCTACTATCAAACTTGCGTTTGTATACAGCTAACTGATTCGCAGCTAACTTCATACTGTCGCACACTTTCGTAACGGTGTGCGCGCGCAGCTCTCAATTTAACTCTTACCAAACGCCCCAAAAGAAGTATAACTTCAAAAATAGTCATATGTCAACCATATAGTATACGGGACTTGAATTTGAATCTAGTAGTCGTCTTCAGTATTTTACTGATACAATAATTGAACATAAATTATTATTATAATGGATTTAAGTTTTGAACTATTCCATTTGAGTCGTTTCGGCATCTTCAGGCGCGATGTGCACTCACCAACAAGTAAATACACAATGACAAC
The DNA here is from genome assembly GCF_057557595.1 of Rhyacophila brunnea. NCBI lineage: Eukaryota > Metazoa > Arthropoda > Insecta > Trichoptera > Rhyacophilidae > Rhyacophila > Rhyacophila brunnea. The sequence continues at coordinate 5,388,112 of NW_028232904.1, read as the reverse complement.
GAATATAATAATTAATTCTAACTTTACTCGTGTAAAAAATTAATACAATAAATTAGGTAAAAACTTTATCGCCTACCTATTAAGTCAAGGATCACATAAAAATATAACAAACAATAAACTTTTTTGGTACTGTTCGGTTATCAGGAATACAGCGGAAAACACATTTTGAAAATAGCCGATAAACTGGATTATTTGTAAGGTTACCTAACCAAACCTAACCCAACCTAACCTAACCTAAACTAACCCAAACTAACAAATAATCCAGTATATCCGGTATTTTCAAAATGTGTTTTCCGCTGTATTCCTGATAACCGAACAGTACCACTTTTTTCACTTGAAATTGTAAAATTCTAATTATTGAAAATATATTAGGTATAACCAACAGAAAAAATCTTTTTGAAAAAAGTAAGACACCCCCGCAGGAATCGAACCTGTCTGCCTGCCAATATTAGATTAATTTAGAAAGCGTTTCAGCAAAAGTATTAAAGAGCCATTAGTTAAAATATGTCAGTATGGTACCTTTAGCAAGTGGGATATGTGCGTAGGCGCGAAACCCGAGAGATACAGGTTCGAATCTTGTGTCTTAATTTTTTCGAAAAGATTTTTTCTATCTTTCAATATATTTTCTCAGAAGTGTTTTTAAAAAATAAGTATGTTTAATAATAATTATGAATAGTTGATTGTCTGTAAAAAACCCTATCACTAATAGCACAGTCAAAAGGCGTAAACATCATCAAACCCTAAGAATAGATCATTAAATACTACATTCAAGGGGTGTAAAATCGTCAATAGTGGGAAACAATGGCAAAGTTATAATTATTGGGAATTTAATGGAGTTAACTACTAATGAGATATGTGTCGCTAGATTTCAAAATCAGCCAAGTCCATAATAGATGAATAGGAGAAAAACAGCTTTTTGTATTCTCAAGTACACAGTCACATGGGTGAAAGTTTATATTATTTCGAGTATAGAATATTTAAAATATTAAATTACACATTTTGATAATATAGAAATGTTAGAAAGCAGTAGTTCTTCAGCAATTCACAAAAAAGTAAAAAATACCTAAAGGTGGACTTGGCTGATTTTGAAATCTAGCGACACATATAGTGCCTGAAGGTGCCGAATGCGGAAACGCAAAAAACCACTTGAATGGAATAGTACAAAACTTAATTCCATTGTAATTTAAATTCAAATTTCATCAAGTACCTTCGGTCGATAGAATTAATATTATAAAATATTATATATATATATATTTTTAAATGTATAATGTATTTTACTAAAAAAAAAAGATAACTTGCACGCTTACTTTGTCCAGTTGGTGATGTAACCTGTCACCCACGGTTTCGTTCGTAAACCGTGCGTAATTCCGCAATTTCACGTAACATTAATTTGTTACCGTTAAACTCTATGGCACTGGTACAACTGGACGCCAGGATAAGTGGGAGATGCACTGTCGAATGCAACAGCGTTCGTTAATGAAATAAATAGGCGTTTGTCACGATTTGATACAGAAAATACACGAAGAAGTATAATATTTTTCTATCTACTACTTAGAAGTTGTAATTGATTTTGCTGTTAATGTTTTTTTTTATTGTGGATTGAGAATTATTATGCCCGACGCTTCATAATATAAAAAAAATAATATAACTCTTTTCTCGTTGGAAATTAAACATATACACAATTAAATCATTATTTACGTGTGCATATTTAAATTTTCAAGTATTAAACAATATTATATGCGTACTAAACCTATATTTTAAAAGTACTTTACTAATTCACGAACGTCTATTTATTTTCGAATTTCATTAGATTACGTAGCGCCCAGGTGTCCAGGCCCCGAATCATCCTAGATCCAACTCTATGTTAATCTTTGGTACTAATATTATGTTGAGCAAGTGACTAACATCGTGTCCGGAAATTTGTACGTATGCAGTTCGCCATATCACACTTTACCGTGAAATGTTGTATAGGAAATATATGGTCGTATATTAAAGACCGTCCAATCTCTTTGGGTTGTATAGTACTGAGATCAAATTCATGTCTAAATAATAAAACACGGTTCTTATCGGTTTACAGGGAGCCAGCGGTAAACCATTTTGAAAATAGCCGATATACTGGATTATTTGTTAGGTTAGGTAGGTTAAGTTAGGTTAGATTATGTTGGGATAGGTTAGGTTTACATTCTTGAAATCCTGAATTTTGGAAAAATCGGCCATGAAAATTGGCTAGGCAAGTTGCCTACAGTAACCAAGGTGATAACAAATCGCATCGGTACATCAGACTTGCTATGAGTTTCAATAGATTACACTGTTATGCAACAATGAGTGTTATTGTATTAGTGTTTCTGAATTAAGTATGGCGTCTTGTGACAAGAACTAACAATTTCAAGCAACGCCATCATGGTTACAACGATCACTTTAACTTAAATCGCTAAGTAAAAAAACTAAACATGAATACAATCACAATACCTAGATATAATTACCAAATAGGTGAAAACAGTCGACCGTAGATAATTATTATCAATTAATTGTCATAATATAAGTTTATTTTAAAACGTCCTCATTTATTTTTCCAGTAGGTAGTCAAAGGCTTCTCAAAAATAGCCTATTTTTTCACTTAACAGTTTGGAATATTATTTCTGACGTTATCAGCGAGATATAACAATCGTAAGACTGCTTGATTCCAGGAGATTTCACTGTATTCATTTAAATAAACACAAAATTCAATATTTATTTTTAGCCACTAATTACATTTTAAGTGGTTAATTTATAATAAAAGTCAAAGTAAATATTATAAAATGTTTAACAATTGTTTACTACCAAGTCTTAGCTACTAAACGTTATTAATTAATATAATATTTTTAAGCTATTTATAACGAAAAAATATAGTCCAATAAATGCTAAGTAATGATCGTGTCAGTGGCGTAGCGAGTTCACTGCAAAAGTATACAAAAGATTGACACGGGGTGCGATGCATAATCAGGAAACACAAAATTAATGGGAACTGGCTTAACCTACTGGGTGTGGTATAATGCCCTGCGAAGTAAAAATACAGTGTTTTAAAGTTCTAAGCTACATCTTCTAATATATAGAAATCAATATTTGTTTGTTTGTTGGTTTGTTTGTTTGTTGGTTTGTTTGTTTGTTTGTTTGTTCATATTAAGTTTATATATATTTGCATTAGTAACGCTGCCATACCGTTCATCCGATTGCGATAAAACTTTGTCAATTTATTGCTTGCACTTGCGCGAACAGTACAGGTTATATCTTATATATAAAAATGAATGTCTGTTTGTCCCGTATGCGTTCCTATACCATTCATCCGATCGCGATGAAACTTTTGTCAGTTGTTGTGCGCACACCTGTGTAGGTTTCTGAATTAGTATTATATAAAATACAAAGTTTGTTGTTTATTTGTTCCATCCAATTTTGATTTTTTAACTACATATTAATAACATTAATAAAGTTTTCATATTTTGGATTCGATTTTAATTTAGTGTTCTTTTGTTTGACCTTTACTCCTATTAGAATTATTTTCATATTGCCATATTGTATTACACAGATATTTTAATATTAAAAAAATAATTACCTCTTATTATTTTTTAAATATCTAAGATAAATAAAACCACGAAGCGACCCTGTGCGAAACCGGGTACTTCAGCTAGTTATTATATAAAATTATTGGAATAAACAGTATTCAGAAACTATGTCGAAACAATCCAATAATTTTACATAATATAAGCATTGATATACTACTAGATGAGGAGTTCCCATACAAGTGTCATTTTAAAAATGTACCACAAAAGAAGATATTACGAATATCGTCTTATAATAGTTCCTTGCAGGTATAATGCGTTAAGACCGTTAACATGGATTCCCGAATTTCACCCATATTGCCCTGGCTGTAAAAATTAATTTGCATTCTTGGAATAGTGACCCTAAAGGTGTCTGCAACCCAAAGCTTGCAAGCTACCAAAAATTCATGTCTGAGCGGACAGAGCAAGTCGTCATGCGCTGACTATTAGTTAGTGTAAGATGCAAGCTAGATCGGGCTTACTCATAATTATTGCCAGGTCGTTTTCGAGACAAATATTAAGTGAGCTTATATCGAGTTAAGTCCGCTGATATTAAAACAGTAAGTTTTAACACTGGTCGAGTCGCTGAAAAACTGGCGTCATTTTAAAAAGCATATGATTCATCCAGTAGTATATCAATGAATATAAGAGAAAATGTAGTTTAAAACTTAGGTTCTCATTTCGCTAAAACCAAAAACTCTGTCTTTTACTTAGCAGGGCAGTCAAATAGGCTACGAATCTTGAGTATGGAACAATATGTGATAAATTGTAGCACGTTGTAGTGTTAACGTTTGTAGCAAGAGCATACATCAGTGAAACGGCAAATAATTTTCAACAATAGGTGGAATGAAATTTCGCACTCGTTGCCAATCGGAGAGAGGTAGTCGAGATGAGAGCACGTCAATTTGTATTGTGATGGCGTCGGAGGAATATATTCTTAAATCGTGTAAAGATGACTAAAAAACGTCATGCATGTACTCGAAAAAGAAAACATGTCAATGAATATATTATTATTATTACTAATATAACAATAAACATAATATTAAACGGACGCATGTTGAAGTTTTATGACAAATTGTATTTGTTCCGCACGCGTCGTTTGCACAATCTGCGCGTCGCGTAGTCACGATCTTTTACATCATGACTCAGCTGAAGTATAGCCTTAAAAATATGTTATTTTCAATAGTTACGTCTGTACATAATAATATGAATTAAAATTTGTCACGTAAAGTAACGCGAATTTATTATTTGAGACAGTCGGAGCTTTGTTTTATTTTGGTTTTATAGCATGACCATCATAAAGTACCCTGCTTCAAAATCTTGGTCTATAGCGATGGCTTTTACATTTCTATATTATTATTAACCATCTGGATTATCTTGACAATAGATAACCATACAGACTTGCTAATTTAAATCGACTTAAGAGTATCTTGGCCATATTTTAAACGGTTACATTCTGCGCCATTGTTTTTTTCGTATATTTACTAATGACGTTTTATTATATTATACTATGTAAATTGTAGGCAACGCAATTTATGTTGCCGATATTGGCCTTTTAAATATGGGCGCATATTTTAGAGAATTATGGTCCTAAGTATGGTTCTGCATCACGCTCTCAGTAGGACAATGAGCTTTAAATCACAGTCAATAAAACTCATTGATATTTATAATATATAGGTACTCAATAAATTATTAATAAAGTATGACAGACATAAATGAGAATAATTATTAATTATGCTTGAAACACAATACAACCTTGTAATCGTAATCTCGTGCAATGGACAAAAAGTGTGCAATGGGTGCAATGATGTTTACTTGGTATATTTAACATGCATTATGTAATATTATCATTCTGAGAGATGCTCCTACAGAACAGATAATAGATAGAATTACGATAGACTATATACCAATCGACGACGATATGTCTGAGAAGAATTCTGCAGTTTTTTGGACATATTGTCAGGTGCGGACCGGACAACCTGGAGAGACTGGTAGTTTTGGGTAGCCTCCAGGGAAGGCAAAGCAGAGGAAGAGCGTCTGCGCGATGGAGCGACCAAGTGAAAGAGCTGACTGGGCACCATCCATTCTGCCCTGAGAGAAGCGGAAGATCGAAAAGGATGGAAAGTCTTGGTCGCTCAAAGGATGGCGAAATATAAATGTGGTCACGATCCTCAGCTATGAATGCACGACCAAGAAGAGAGATATACAAATACAGTAAATTTTGAAGAAGGGTTTTGAATGTGTGAGTGTCCTACGAAAATTAACCACGCATTATAATAAACGTGCCGTAGTGTGTGTAATACACCAATATTAATTGAGTGTCAATGCATAAACCAAGAGCAGTTGTCAGTATTCGACGTATGACGTATTCTTGACACGTGTTTAAATTTATCACGTATTCTTCCTCACTCAAAATCGGTTGCCTTCTTTTCCCTACCCGTTAGGTATTTCAGTTCCCATTATTTCTGAGATCAAAATCAGTTATTAAAATCTTCCAAAATGTATCAGAACCGCAATAAGGTAACCTCATGTGTATGCTACATCACTAACTTTTTTTCTTCATTATTGAGTCACGTACTGCTTATTATCATAATATTCTCATACTGTGTAAAGAGCCTATTGCGCGACGGTTAACGGATACTACTCCCCTTCACATATTCTATTTCATCTTCATCATCATCATCATCAGCCTGAATCTATCCACTGCTGGATGAAGGCCTCTTCAAGTTGCTTCCACTTCTCTCGGTCCTGTGCATTGCGTTGCCACGTACTTCCGCAGAACTTTATCATTTCATCGATCCAGCGGCCTCTAGGTCTACCTTGTGGACGTTTTGTACTTCTTGGATACCACTGGATGACTAGATTCGTCCAACGATTGTCTCTTCTTCGAGCTATGTGTCCAGCCCATCTCCATTTAAGGCTTTTAATAAACTCTATTACATCGCAAACCCTTGTCTGCTTCCTTATCCACTCATTCCTCTTTTTGTCCTTTCGCGTTATGCCCAGCATGCACCTCTCCATACCACGTTGTGCTACTCTAAGTTTCTGGATCTCTCTTTTACTTAGGGTCCATGTTTCACACGCATATGTCAACACGGGAAGCACACACTGGTTGAACACTTTGCGCTTTAGGCACAGTGGAAGGTCACTTTTGAAGACATTATTCAGGCGGCCAAAAGCACTCCAGCCTAGCTTTACTCTGCGAACAATTTCATCAAATATACATCCATCTATAGATACTTGTTGTCCCAGATAGATGTAGCTTTTCACCTGTTCGAGCTGAGTGCCATTGATGAGGATCTCTTTTTGGCCTGCAAAGCAGTTGAACATGACTTTCGTCTTTGTTACATTTATTTTCAAACCTACTTTGTTGCTTACTTCAGCGAGTACTTCTACTCCCTATTCTCTACAAGACGTTCACAAAAATTCTCTCAAACCATCTGCAAAATGTACTAGACGAGAACCAACCGAGAGAACAAGCCGGATTTAGAGGAGGATACAGCACTATGGACCATATCCAAGTCATCAGAGAAATCATAGAGCGGTACCAGGAATACAAACTGCCACTATGCATGGGTTTTATAGACTATGAGAAGGCGTTTGATTCGATAAAGAAATGTTCAATACTCGACGCACTCAGAAAACAAGGAATCCCTGGACGCTATATAAATATTTTCAATAATATATACAGTAGCGCAACAGCATCTGTAAATCTCCATAAACCATCGCGCAGATTTCCTATCAGCAAAGGAGTCCGACAAGGTGATACAATCTCACCTAAACTATTTACAGCTACCCTTGAAGACTTATTCAGGCAACTTGACTGGAATGACAAAGGGATCCCCATAAATGGAGAATACCTGAGTCATCTGCGCTTTGCCGATGACATAGTAATTTTCTCAGAAGACTCAGAAGACCTCCAAAGCAGAATGCAGGAACTCGCTCAAGTAAGCAACAAAGTAGGTTTGAAAATAAATGTATATTCTATTTGATGCAGTATAAATCAAATAAAACTAAAATAAATGTTTTTTTTTTAGAATTATTAATAACCATGTCCTTGCTTTTTCGTACAAGGTGGTTGTTAGTAATTTTGACAAACACCCAGGCTTTGAGAAAAACACATAAATGTTTTTGTCATGACCGGGTATCGAACCCAGAACTCTCGGGTAGAAAGCCAGCGCCTTACCCACTGCACCACGAGAGCCGCCTTACACCGTGAGCTGTTGTATCGGAAACGGATAGCCGTATATCATTGAGATGAGATTAATGTCTAAATAAAGTATTTTAAAACCATCGGAATACTAGCGGAAAACAGAAAATGAGTACCTAGGTAATTAGATTAGAAATATAATCATACCGAAAATATTATTATAGAATCGTGAAATGCTACACAAACAACGCGGTATTTTTCGATCTCAATGCTATACGGCCATCTCTTTCCGATACGACAGCTCATGGTGAACTGTAATACGATGAACTATATTCGTACAGTTTATAATATTATGTAACCATAAAAGTTATGTTTTTTTTCTCTTTCTCTTACTTCTGGAGGAGACAAATATACCCGCACAGGGTAAGGAAGAGATAAAAGATGTTTCAATAATAAATTGGTAAATAAATGGTTAATGACACCTCTTAAAAATATTGCAGCTACATAATACATAAATTGTCCGTATTAATAACTTACAAGGATAAATATGGTTTGTATTGTATGTTTGGGAAGTTTGGGGGGGGGAGTGTTGAGTGAATTTTGTATAGTGGTCCAATATTTCTCCCCGTCCACTTTCAGGAGTCTTCGCCACTGGAATTAAGTAGCACAAACTAAATTCATTGTTTCCGAATCTAATTATTGTGATAAATTGTTCAGATAACGTGAAATATAAAAAAAAGTAAAAACTAGTTTTAATAAACACACTAAAGTGTTAGAGCGGAATGCAGAAACATTTGTCATAACTAAAATTTCCTTAGCAGAAAACACTATGCAGAAACACTGTCCTTAGTTAAGATCATTTTTATTGAAAATAATACCATATTTAAAAATTATCGTTAGGTAAATTATTTTATAATTGTTAAACGATGACAAAAATATGACAACTGCATTTTATAAATGCAATAACTATAAATACATAATAATATTTAATTATAATACTCTTATGTTTCCGTTATAAGTCATTATACGTGATTCCACAGGCACCACAAGATTTTTTTTAAACATGGTAACACTAGCATCAAGTGTCATTCTTCATCTGGTATTTTGTATTTCTGCGGACTGGCGTATAAAAATAAAATAATATTCTGCAAGTACATGCCAAACGAATTAACGCTATCAATATCCATATTGAGATACATTGTTAAATGAATTTGAGTGTATGGACTGTGTTATAGACATGCGAATTTATTTTGACAGCAGCTGTCAGTGGTAAATGGTAATACAGAAGGGGGCGTGTTCATAACAAAAGTAGTCTATGGTTAAGGTTTCCTTAACTCTATACTCAGGATTGTCTATAGTTAAGTCATGCTTTTCGGCGACTTATTCTTAGGAACGAAATCTTAGATTGTGCATTCCGCTCTTAGTCTTTTCTATACAATAAGATAGTATACCTATGTTGTACTCCAGCGATTTCCAAACTGGGGCGCGGAGCTTTGCAAAGGAAGGCGCGAAAAGTTTAACACAAATGTAGCCACAGGTTTGCTGTTTGCAGTTTGCAAATGCATAGTTTATAAGAGCCTGTGGGCCCGGGCATAACACATATCACAAATTTACTCTAATATTTAAAAAAAAAAGCCGCCTGAGGAGCTACTTTCTTTTAGGCCTAGGCTATTAAACATTTTAAATATGTGGTTGTGCATTGCAATTTGATACTCGTATGATGCCTGTCTGATGATTGCTATATTTGAATGATAACTGCCGTGTATAATTTAGGAAACATTACTTTAGACTCTTTAGAGCAACACACTGCCTTTAAACTCAGCGATAGGTAGGTGAGCCCGCCGAAGATCCTGGCCTGGTGGCCCGCTTCAGGAAGTGGGGCCTATGCTAGAATCCATTTGTCAATAAACGATGATGAATTTGGATTAACTACTATTGAAAAGGAAAAAATTGAATTATCATATTGTGATATTTCATTGAAACCATAAACCCAGTTCAATTTTGGTTGAATTGAAGTGAAGAATAATATAATACTTTTTCAAGAAAAGCAGTGTAAGTTGTAAGTAAAGTACCTACCTACTGCTACTATTGCAAAACGGGATTTTCTGTTCTGCATTAGCTGCAATGAAATCCAAATATTGATCCCGTTTAGTAGAAAAAGAGCACTTTATGCTAATGAATAAGCACATCCATCGCATGAAAAACAAATGAATATAATAAAAGTAGTGAAATTTTGTTTATCTTTATAATTAGGTTTTCTTTCATTTTTGTATTAGTACAATTTTGGCTATTTAAACGGTATTATTTAATGAAATAAAGGGGGGAGGCGCCAAGATTATATATTTTTTTAAAGGGAGGCGTAGTAACATAAAGTTTGGAAACCACTGTTGTACTCATTGAATCGTGCGATTATGATCTGATACAATATAACAGGCCAGCCAATTGTTTAATCTTCAACACCTACCAATGATTCATTATCTTTCAAATAGTACTTCTATTGACATGTCTAATACCCTCCATACAGGCAATCAACCATAGCAATCAATGATTTTTTTCTGCTGTTTATCTACTAAAATGCTTTTCATAATTTGAAAAAAATGCTGTTTCGATGTTATTGCATTCTTTCCTTGTTTTAATTTAAAAATTGACGACAAATTCTATTTGTAAGCCGGCTCGCACATCACAACTCGCCTCGTGTGCCTGACTGCCATAAATCAAAACTTCCGAGAATGGGCGGCAAGTGTTGCATGACACAACCTCGCACATCTATCTAGCGACAGTCGCGCGTAGCCTTCGAAACGTATGGATATTTCAATGCAGTGATCGGCGAGCCGGTATAGGAATGACCAATTCGTATGTGTTTCTTTGTGACATCGACCCTCCGACTCGGAGCCCGAGAAGGATGCAACATGTCGAATGCAACAACCAGATGTTTTTTCAGATGAAACAGTTGCATTCGATCGATCTGCGAAGCTCCATTTGGCAACACGTGTTATGTTGTTTCGTTAAAGAACGATGACGTCACATCGACGTATTCGACACGTTTTTAGGCGAGAGTAGTTCCAATGTGCGAGCCGACTAAAGAGTTGTTATCAGTGGCGAGGGGTGGAGGTAGGCTGTTGGATTCGGCATAAATAGTGCGCAGTAAACTTTGTCAGTCATACTTATTTCTTTTTATTGAACTAAAAATACAATTTTCGGATTGTGCTGGTTAGTTTTTAAAATTTAATTAAACACTGTCTAACCAAACCATAATAGTGATCCGACAAAAATAGTGCACACTTTTTCAGTCACATGTCTTATGTGTTTTTATTGAACTAAAAATACAATTTGCAGTAAACTGCATTACATACCGATTACTTATTGTTCTCGCCGATAGATTTCACTATACATTTCCAGTCATTAAAAAAATGATGCTTCACCCAAACGTAGGGTTTCGTGATACGCCCGGGTAAGACCGATGAGGAAATGAACTTCAATGAGCAATAGTGTATGTTGCAACCTTCAAATACACCAATGTTGAATGAGCGTCAGTGCATAATCAGAACGAAGGACACACGTATTATTGACACGTATTTAAGTTTAAACCATATTCTTCCACACTCGAGAGCGATTGCCTGTTACTCCACACCCGTTAAGTATTTCATTTCCCATTATTTCGAGTTCCCTTGTCATAATAATAAATGTAGTATCTTAGTATTATTATATTATAATGCACATTAGCTTCTTTTTAGATATCTCCGATACCTATACGTTTTGAAGTTTTTTTTTTAAGTTATACCTACTTGTTTTGGGGCGTTTGGTAGAGAGTGAAATTGAGAGCTGCGCGCGCACACCGTTACGAAAGTGCGCGACAATAATATGAAGTTAGCTGCGAATCATTCAGCTGCATACAAACGCAAGTTTGATAGTAGAATTAATTGTTACGTATTTATGATTGTCGGCCATTCCGTCATTTGTCGGTCTAAACAAGTAGCTTCATTTTCTTTTTAGTAATTTCCATGTGCTTTTTCTCTCCCTGGCACTTTGCATTAGAGTAAACTCAGTAAACTCAGTCAGAGCTCACTCTGAGCGTAGCAACCTAAATCTTGGGCATCTTCTCCCAGGACACTCCCAGGCCAATTCTTAGATGCTTCACATCACCAATTGACGGGTCCCGTGATACTCTCGATTAAGACCGAGGGTGGTACCGGGCGGGTTTGGTGGAGGGAATTTAACGTCAATGTCGGCCATTTGCAATTCATTACGTAAACAGAGTGACAATAATGTTACTTTAAAAATAAAAACAACGAGAAATAATTATATAATTTAGTAATATAAGTTAAAGTGTACAGAAATAAACCAACGGCGCTTCAATAAGTGGCCCCTTTTCTTGAGTGTATAATTTAAGAAGATACCTAATTAATAGCTAGTCGAAAAATCTAGGTCATCACAAGGTTTGTTTTTGTTTTGTTACGCCAAAGAAGTATAATTTCTAACGCGCGTACATAAGTTCTACACACACCGATTTTTTTTAAACAATATGGATTGTTAACAAATATGTCGTGAGTATATTATAATAATATATAAACTACTTAAAAACTTTCTCATATTATATCCTCTGCACACTGGTGACATCGCATAGGTAAATAACTAGGTAGGTAAATATACTCCGCTTAATGGGCAGATAAAATTTTCGAGCGCTGGCAACACAACAATGACGCGGCTTGGCGGGAAACGACCGCCGCCATCTTGAATTAATTATTCAAATTAGTTTTCTTTGTCGGCCGATGGGTGGCGTTTGCATAGATAAGTGAGAAAAACTTCCAGCTCGCGTTGACAGAGGCCTATGTGCAAAGTCGCGCGGTATCTCAGATCACGCGCCAAATGAGATAGTATTAGACTATATTATTATAAAAAAAACGGTAAATCTACAAGAAAAAAAAAACAGTTTAATATAATATTAAGTATGTATAGTTGTATCGTGGGATTTAAGATTAAAGATTTTTTGTGCCATATCTGTTATCAGATGTTGGCGATGATTCTGGCCACCGGAATTGGGACGATTTGACTCCCCAACTGGACGCCGACTGCACGATGCCGACTGGACAACGGGACAAATGGATACCAATCAAGGATATACACAGGCTTAAAAAACAAAGGTGCCGGAACCCACTTCTTACCTACTAAAGAAAATTATATTCAAATATATTTAAAGCAACTTTTCCTATGCCACGAAGCGGTAATGGGACGACTAGACTCCGGACAATTGGACGCCGCACTGTCGTAGACACGAATACAGAACGTAGACGAGGTATTTTAATCAGTTCCTATCTACTACTTAGTAGTTTTAATTCATTTTACTCTTAACATAATGTATTCTTTATTGCGGGTTGCCTAAGGCTTTATATAAAATAAAAAAAACTCTTTTTTCGTTGGAACTTAAACATATGCACGATTAAATTATTATTTACTTCTGCATATTTACATTCTCACCAACTATTAAAACACAATATTATAATCATTTAAATTTAACTATTAATATTAAATATTTTTTTTAAAGTACCTAACTTAACGTCTATTTATTTTTGAATTCCGTGGCGTCCAGTTGTTCTGGTGCCAAATCGTCCTAAATACCCACTAAGCGCATAAAAAATTAAACAAACAAACAAATACAAATAAACAATTAAAGTTGTAAAAAATAAAATTGTAAAAACATCATATATTTGAATAAAAGTATATAGTGACTTCCATGGTCCCCACATCCTGAAGCGGGCCCCATACTTATCGCTAAGGTTAAAGGCAGTGTGACGCTCTATAGTATCGTTTTTCAAATGGTGTTCGAGATAAAATTAAAGGCAACATTACCTATTCAGTGTATCAAAAAACATTAACTAAAAAATGCTATTACACAACCACATATCTTAAAATGCTCTCTTTTACGATTAGAGTAAATTTGTGATGTGCGGTTATCTCACTTATCTGGTAGATCCCGCAGGCTAGAGCCCTGTCACCCCACCCTTTGTGGGGGCCATGGTGATTTCCAAAGTTCAGTCCAATTTTCATCTGGCAAATCGTTTCTATTTTTAATGTCTGAGTAACCACCGATCAACGTATTTTGAAGGATCGAAAAGTGTCAAAGGTGGTTCGACGAGTTTGATGACCAAAAGTGCCGAAACTGTTTCGGTCTTCAACGAAGCTCTTATTGGGGTGATAATTAGATTCATTTGAATTTGAAAATTCGCGTTCACATTCACTTGAAGAAATAGTAATAGAATTCAATGCATATATCAAACGCAATAGTTTTTCAGGATATGTCTTTTCATATGAGATGATTCAGGAAAATTAACTTGTACTATCTAAGCGCGGACATACCGTGGGAAAAATGTACCGGAACACTGTTCCACCGCGTTACATGACAAAAAGCCCAGGATATTCTTATATTGCAGTGGCGAAGGGTGGAGGTAGGCTGTTAAGATTCGCTATAAATAGTGCACACTAAACTTTGTTAGTCATATGTATTTGTTTTTATTGAACTAAGACTACAATTTACAGATGGTGTTAGTTAGTTTTTAAAAATCAATTAAACCCTGCCTAAACGAAACCATAATAGTTTTGGCCTAATTTGGGCGATACGACAAAATTGTGCACACTTTTTCATTCATAGTTATTTGTTTTCGTTGGATTAAAGATACATATTATACATATTGTTGGTTCATTTTTTTAATTCATTAAGCCCTGCCTGAACCAAACTATAATAAATAAAAAATATTATTCTATCTATAAAATATTCAAAGTTATGTATGATTTAATTGCATAATTTTAAATATTTTATAGATAGACATGTATTTTTTGACTATTATCTATTATGGCTTGGTTTCTCAGGGTTTAATTGAATTTTAAAAACTAACCAACACTTTCTGTAAATTGTAGTCTTATTTCAATGAAAACATATACGTATGTCTGAAAAAGTTTAATGTGCACTATTTATGGCGGATCTTAACAGCCTACCTCCACCCTTCGCCACTGTTATATTGTCATGTACACTGTCTGTCGATATATCTTTGGATAATGTTTTATACCGTTGTACTTTTATCTCCTCAAAGTGTGAAAATCATTCGAATGAATGGATTGATTTCGATAAATGTAATTCAATTGTTATTTTACCACGTTTTTCTTAGCTCGTATTCTTGTTTGTCCGGTGGTTGTTTATCCAGTACAAATCTTGCAATCTATTTTTAACTAACTTCCCGACTAGCTAGACATTTGAAAGTTTTAGAATATATCAGAACACGATGCCAATGCATTCTTTTAATACTTTAGCCATTTTGAAGCGGAATTGAATTCATTTTCAGTTAATTCTGTTTTGTATGAAAAGTTATTTCGGAAGAAATCCGTAATCGAATCCACTATTATTGGTTGCTAAGCGGGTGGTCCTAGCAACTAAATTATTAATATATACGTGCGTTACTATGGAAATCAAAATGACATTTCAGTATTCTATATTTTTGTTTGTTTGTTGCAAAATAGCAAAAAAATGATTTGTTTATAATTGCCTTATTTGTCCTAAATTATTAAAACATAGAATTGTCAAGTTTATATCATTCAACATAAAATTTAAAAACGTGGTACATAAAAAGTTCTTTTTATCTTGTAATTATTTTATAGTATGGTCTCAAAATCAGTCAGTCCTGTTTGTAGTTTTCTAGTTTTGATACTACGACTAAATTACGAGTATTAACATAAACTAGTAACAATTATTATTAATAACTAGCTAAAGTACCCGGCTTCGCACAGGGTCGCTTCGTGGTTATATTTATCTTAGATATTTGAAAAATAATAAAAGGTAATTATTTTTTTAATATTAAAATATCAGTGTAATACAATATGGCAATATGAAAATAATTCTAATAGGAGTAAAGGTCAAACATAAGAACACTAAATTAAAATCGAATCCAAAATATGAAAACGTTATTAATGTTATTAAATGTAGTAAAAAAAAAACAAAATTGGATGGAACAAACAAACAACAAACTTTGTATTTTATATAATAATAATTTAGAAACCTTCGCAGGTGTGCGCACAACAACTGACAAAAGTTTCATCGCAATCGGATGAATGGTATAGGAAAGCATACGAATAGAAGTAGAAGATGATTTTCTAATTCAGAAATCTTCGTGGGCATGCGCACGACAACTCACCAAAGTTTCATTGCAATCAGATGAATGGTGTAGGTACGCATTCGAATAGAAGAAGAAGATGATAGTTGTACTAATTCAGAAACCTTCGCAGGCGTGCGCACGACAATTCACCAAAGTTTCATTGCAATCGGATGAATGGTATAGGAACACATACGAATAGAAGAAGATAGAATAGAAGAAGAAGATGATTGTACTAATTCAGAAACCCTCGCGGGTGTTGGCACAATTACTGACGAAATTTTTATTGCAATCGGATGAATGGAATAGAAACGCATACGAATAGAAGAATATAGAATAGAAGAAGAAGAAGAAGAAGATAGTTGTACTAATTCAAAAACCATTGCGGGTGTTACCACAACAACTGACGAAGGTTTCATCGCAATCGGATGAATGGTATAGGGACCATACAAATAAAAGAAGATAGAATGAAGAAGAAGAAGAAGAAGATGGTTGTACTAATTCAGAAACCTTCGCGGGTGTTGGCACAATTACTGACGACAATTTTATTGCAATCAGATGAATGGAATAGGAACGCATACGAATAGAAAAATATAGAATAGAAGAAGAAGAAGAAGAAGATGGTTGTACTAATTCAAAAACCATTGCGGGTGGTACCACAAAAACTGACGAAGGTTTCATTGCAATCGGATGAACGGTATAGGGACCATACGAATAAAAGAAGATAGAATGAAGAAGAAGAAGAAGATGGTTTTACTATTTCAGAAACCTTTGCGGGTGTTAACACAACAACTGACGAAGGTTTCATCGCAATCGGATGAATGGTATAGGAACCATACGAATAAAAGAAGATAGAATGAAGAAGAAGAAGAAGATGATAATTTTTCTAATTCAAAAACCTTCATGGGTGTGCATAAAACCACTTACCAAAATTTCATTGCAATCGGATGAATGGTATAGGAACCATACGAATAGAAAAATATAGAATAGAAGAAGAAGAAGAAGATGGTTGTACTTATTCAGAAACCTTCGCGGGTGTTGGCACAATTACTGACGACAATTTTATTGCAATCGGATGAATGGAATAGGAACGCATACGAATAGAAAAATATAGAATAGAAGAAGAAGAAGATGGTTGTACTAATTCAAAAACCATTGCGGGTGTTACCACAAAAACTGACGAAGGTTTCATTGGAATCGGATGAATGGTATAGGGACCATACGAATAAAAGAAGATAGAATGAAGAAGAAGAATAAGAAGAAGAAGAAGATGATTGTACTATTTCAGAAACCTTTGCGGGTGTTAACACAACAACTGACGAAGGTTTCATCGCAATCGGATGAATGGTATAAGAACCATACGAATAAAAGAAGATAGAATGAAGAAGAAGAAGAAAATGATGATTTTTCTAATTCAGAAACCTTCATGGGTGTGCATACAACCACTTACCAAAATTTCATTGCAATCGGATGAATGGTATAGGAACCATACGAATAGAAAAATATAGAATAGAAGAAGAAGAAGAAGAAGATGATGATTTTTCTAATTCAGAAACCTTTATGGGTGTGCATATAACCACTTACCAAAATTTCATCGCAATCGGATGAATGGTATAGGAACGCATACGGGACAGACATACAGACAGACAGACATACATTCATTTTTATATATTAGTATAGCCTATACTCTTTGCGCAAGTGCAAGCAATAAGTTTACAAAGTTTTATCGCAATCGGATGAACGGTATGGCTGCGCATTCAATACGAACAAACAAACACACAAATATTAATTTTTATATATTAGATAGATTAACAAAGACTTATTGAATTGCGTTTCTACTCATATACCTATTACCTACCCATGGCCTATATAATATATATAATATAATATATTCCAGAACATTGTTTTAGCAATTGGCTTAATCAGAATGCGTTTGTTGTTAATTAATTTGCACGCTTTTTGATCTGCTATTTTGATCTCGTATACGCGGTTAAGGCTGTCAGAAAAGTGTCAATACCATTTGACTGAAATTTCGTTACTTCTTTTTAGATACTACATCGGTATCTGGATCACTCGATGCTTTCCCCTTGTTGAAATATGTATATCCCGTTAGGTGATTACAATATATACATTAAAAATTGACAATATTTCTTCTTTGGCCATTAACTGGAGCATATGGACACCACGCGGCGCCTCCAAGAATCCATGTCGCTCGCAAGTCTTCTTGCTTCGTTCCAGGTCCTTAACCAATATTCAACGCTCAAAATGAAAAAGTTTACGATCCGGGCGCTCGACAGTTTTCTCAAGATATTTACACAGTTATCAAATTTTATGTGTATTTAATAAAAATAAATGTATTAGATTTTCTATTATAAATATGGCCTATCTAGCTCTTCTTTTGCCATATCCGCCCCTTAACTGGAGCATATGGATACCACGTGGCGCCTCTAAGAATCCCTGTCGCTCGCCAGTCTTCTTGCTTCGTTCCAGGTCAAACCAGCAACCCGTAGCTCCGCCGTGTACACTATGTAGATTGTATTTAGCGGCCTGACAGGACGCCGGAATCCGGTCGGCTTGAAGAACAGGCAAGCCAGGTTGAAGTTCTCTTCTGGCATCTGCAGCACATGGCCGAGCCAGGTCCAACGTCGCCTCTTCACTTTCAGCGTGATAAGAGGCTGCTTGGTGCGTTTTTTTATCTCCTCGTTGCTCCTAAAGTCATACCACCGCACACCCAGTATTCTTCGCAAACATCTGTTTTCGAAACTCAGTATACGGTTGCTCTGAGCCTTCGTAAGGTGTCATGATTCGCTACCGTAAACCAGCACCGTCAGAATGCAAGCGTCGAATAGGCGGCATTTGTTTTTTTTTTAAATTGACAATATTTAGCCATTATAGAAAAAAACCTACACTGGAAAGTGTAGTTTTACTGATATGTTTGGCCCAGATAGAGCATATTGATGTAAAATAGTTTTTTTTGTTTTAACTCTATTCATTGTTCGTTGTTTGCCAATATATATTATATTAGTGTAATATCGAAAGTAATAGAATTACAGTCTCGAAATGGACCGAAGCGGCGTTCCTGTTCATGGAATCATTAAAATTATCGCTCCGTCTCATGGGAAAATTAATTTGACTATATATGACTGTATATGAAAAAATTCCAACACTTTTTCATTCACATTTTTTTAATAAAATATACATAACATTAGATAATTATTATGGTAATATTTTTGGAAAATTATCGAGCGTTCCGGTTCATAAAATTGTCTATTTCGAGCGCTGAATATACTGTTGTGAACTTAATAAGTTGACAATTGTTTTGAGTTGATATGTTAAAAGCATTTGTAATACGAACCATTTTTAATGCATAACAAAGTGAATTTAATGTAGATAGTGTTACACCCCCGTAAGGTCCCCATTTGGGGATGTCTCTGTGTATCTGGAGAGGCCCGAGTCGTTATCAAATCCAACAAATAGTAAAGCGCTGATTACGAAAATAAATAATAGAGCCGGCAATGCCGTAGCTTATGACGGTTGAAAAATATTGCAACGTCGCCTTTTTGATAATGCTTCTGGTTGAAAGCGAAACACAAGATGGCGGGCAGAACGCTGCAACAGCCAAATCGCAAATACGTACATTTCGTCCTCCGTAAAATAAATTATTAAAAATGTAACTAATATATAATATTAACTTAAATAAGCCTTGCCGTTTCCAAAATAATTCCGGTGTGTTATTTGTTCACCTCCAAGTCCTTAAATTCAGACAAAAAACCAGACAACAAAATAAAAGTGACAGCTTGCTATTCACTTCCGAAAATGGAGGGAAATGACAGTAGGTACCGTGAAATTAGATCAATAATATTTTCAAGATATTTCGCACCAAATTAATGTTTTTAGTCTCAAATTTTGTTAAATAATCACCCCCGCAAGACTACATAATTTTTTTTTTTATTAATTTTCAAGAAAATATTGCATTTTCGTAATATTACAAAATTTCGATGCCTTGGTATCAATCAGTAGCGAGTGCACACTAAAGTTTGTCAGTGATATTTATTTGTTTTTATTTAACTAAGAGTACAATTTACAAATGATGTTGGCTAGTTTTTTAAAATTCAATTAAACCCTGCCTACACCAAAACATAATAGTTTAAGTATGATATAGCCGAGCCAACAAAAGTAGTGCACAATTTCAGTCATATTTCATTTCGTTGAATTAAGAATACATATTCCAGATGGTGTTGGTAAGTTTTTTAAAATTCATTCAGACCTGCCTAAACCGAACTATAATCGATGAATAATGTTCTTCTATCTATAAAATATCTAAAATGATGTATGGTTTAATTTAATTTTAGATATTTTATAGATATAAGTATGAATATTTTTTTACTGTTATTCACTATGGCTTTGATAAGGCAGGGTTTAATTGAATTAAAAAAAACTAACAAACACTGCCTATACCAGTGGCGAAGGGTGACTTTTTGAAAGAGGTAGGCTGGGGGAGTAACCATGCTTGTCAGATATATTTGCGGGAAATAAGAAGATAACCCAATATTACTACTGATGAATAGGTACGCTAAAACGAAGAAATTTCAAAAGCTTAATTGGTTTGTTATAATTAGTTCATAAAAATAAGCAATTAGTTTGAATTACTTATGTATTTTCTTAAACATTTATAAACGTAACATACGCTCAAAATATATTAGATACCTATCATCTATGAAAATATCCGTTGTTGTATATATAATATTATGTTCCATAACAATTTATAATTTAACCCGTAAAACTAGACATTTTAAAATACTTCTATATTTAAAACACAGACTTAGGTTGGTACAATATCAGATATCTAAATTGACCAATGAGTGAACTAATAAATAAATAAAAATCACGAGATAAATTATTTTATATTTTTAACAACAATCAATACATATTTATGTGATTGAATCCCATAGATTTTTTTTTTTTAAATTATCTTCCTATTAATTATTTTGAATAAATGTGCTCTCGCGACGTAAGCGCTAACGAAACAGCTTGTACATTTGTATGCGGAACGCTAGACATTTTGAAATAATGAGAAAAAAACTTCATATTGAAAAACCCATCGATTCACGCGAAAATAATCCTATACAATATGTAAACGAAACGCGGTGTGTTCTATTTTTTTAAACTTTCGAGAGATACCATATATGGTGCTTATTGAAATATGGGAAAAGATCGTAAAATTATGACAATTATACGATAGATGTCTTTGGGCATATTGAATATATTATTATTTGTGATTATATAAATACGTCAACTTGAAAATAAAAATTATTTTTCTTAAGAAGGTAGGCTTTAAATAATCGCCTAGTATGGAGTCTTCGCCACTGGCCTATACCTACACTGTAGTACAATGAAAACCAATACGCTCGACTAACAAAGTTTAGTGTGCACTATTTATGTCGGATATTAATGACCTACCTCCAACATTCGCCACTGTTGTCGATACTTTCATTCGATACAGTACCGAGACCTAGTATTGATACTCTGTCTTTCGATATGACGTTTCTATACGCATGCATTATTATACGCTATCTACTGACACTAATTTATTGCAATACTGAATTGTTCTCGGTTGAACAGTTTAATTATGTTTTACAAAAATGAGCTATGGACATAATAGACCGTTTACACATGTGTGGATTTACTGCTGGCAGTACGTATTGTCGCGACCATGATTGTCGTGCAAGCGGTTTCTGAATTTTCACGTGACAACGTTTTCAACAATCGTCAGGACCAATGACATTATTAAGTAAATTCGCGCATAGCGACATTCGCACATGTATAGGTAGACGTCACGCATTTTCCATTATGCGGTATCACGCATCGGGAATTTATAGCAATATCACCTTTATTGTAATGGCGTTATAACAGTGTTTCTAGTGTCAATGTTCATTTGAGCGAACCCGTTTGAACCGAACCATTCGGCAGACCCGACACAAAGCATCGGGAATTTATAGCAATATCACCCTTATTGTAATGGCGTTAGAACAGATTATGCCATTCGGCAGACCGGACAAAAAGTGAGTGTCATTTTTTTTCCAGATGCTTCGTCCATATTGATGTCATTGGTCAGGACCATGCAAAAAACAACAAAAGCGGCTCGCTCCGCTGACTTTTGAAAAATGATATAATAAGCATTTTTGTGTGTAAACATTTTTATTGCCGCTGTAGTTTAATTTACATGCTGTTGCCGGCAGTAAATCCATACACGTGTACATGTAAAAGAAATAGTTATTTAAAATATTATTAGCAAATTCAAGTAAGTCACAATAGAAAATATTGGAATGATCCGCGACGTCGGTTAGTAATTAAAGGAATAAATACTTTAATTTAGAATACAAAAATCGATCGCCTACCGTAACTAAATTTGGAGAGCGCTTATGAGCAGGTATTTTAGGCCAATAATTAAAGTCTGTCGCAATTAAGACGATACTTTAGTGAAACGGCAAATAATTTTCAACTATATGCGCGACGAAATTTTGGACTCGCTGGCAATCGGAGAGCGAACTTAGAGGTGTGAATACGTCAATTTGTTTCGTGATGGCGATGGGGGTATTAATTCTTAAATCGTGTAAAGATGACTAAAAACGTTACCCATTTACTTGAAAAAGAAAACATGTTAATGAATATATTATTATTATTACTAACAGAAGAATAAACAGAACATTAAATGGACGCATGTTGGATTTATATGACAAATTATATTTCATTCGGCATGCGTCATTTCCACCCGCGACCCGCAATCCGCGCATCGCCTAGCAACAATCTTTTTAGACCATGCCTCAATTGAGGTAACCTTGTAGCTTAGTAGTAATGCACAGGGAGCGAAACCCAAGAGACGCAGGTTCGATTCCTGCCGAGTGTCTTACTTTTTTCAAAAAAGATTTTTTCTATTGGCTATATTTTCTCATGAGTGTTTTCAGAATTATGTAAGTATGTTCAATAATAAGAATGGTTCATTCTTAAATCTTAATTCACAAGAATTTGAATAAAATAAATAGTAGGTATATATTTATTTAAAAAAAATTGTTTTAATTATTAGAGTCAAGGTAAACGTTATAATATTATATTCGATTAGTATTACGTGCGTGCAACCTGTGCTCCTGTATCGCTGTGAGACATGGCATCTTACTAAGCTTCAAGAGTCTCGACTTTTGATCTTTGAGAATCGATGTCTCCGCCGAATCTTAGGGGTAAATTGGTACGACCGCGTTACAAACACCCGAGCTCGTGAGCAGACACAACAGCCTTCGGTGATTGAAGTTATCACGAAGAGACGCTTTACGTGGCTGGGACACGTATTCCGGATGCCGCCAAAGAGTGCGTCACTTCGTACCCTTGTGGCACAGCCTCAAGGATTCCGTCGCCGTGGTGCTACAAAAGCGACCTACGTGCTGCAGGTCTGACATAGCGGGAGGCACAGGAGTTGGTGATAGACCGAGAGAAATGGCGCCAACTTGTGCTTGCCTTATGCCCCAATGTTGGGACGTGACAGGGTGGAAGAGAGAAGAAGGAAGAGAAGAGTATTTGAGTTTACGTCGTGGCTGTTGTTGGCTGGTATCCACTAAAAAGCTACTGATTTATAGGTGTGTCGACAAGTAGTGATGTTTTCGAGGTCCCCATTTAAGCTCGGCGATCACTTCTCGCGATTTAATTTGTAATTCGAAAAATAAAACCAACATTACAAAAAGTAAATTCTCATAATGAAATGAAATTGTGTGAAATTCCAGCAGTATGCCACACTGTCGCCAATTCGCGAGCAGACACGCGAGGATTTTTACAGGGAATAAACAGGTCAGTTTACACAGGGCCGATCCTGACAAGTAAAAAGTGTAATTGGAGCATGTTTGCGAGACCCAAAGTTATGGGCCGCGAATATTAAATTATCTTATATGAGAGAGCAAACATAATATTAAATATACACGCAAATTCAAAATATGAAAAATCTGTGAACTCATTTTATTTTAATCGCATCGTAAAAGAGAACCAATACTCTCACAATAAATAGTTAAGGGGCGAATATATTATCACCACGTTACGTCCTGTCACGTGCTATCACGGTAAGCTCGCGCATCGGCAAAAAGTGTGTAATGTCGTTTTTCTTAGTATTTAACATGCTATCAGACTGATGTTCCCATTCCGTAGGACATTTTGAACCAAAAACGAATATTGTCAGTCAGTAAAATCTGCCGAAATGGCCAGAACAACAATGAGGTCACCTCACGCGTATCGCGCTACATCGACGACCACACAAATTAATGAACATGTTTTATTATTTTGTACATTCGTACACATTTTCGCCTCACGTGCTTTTTGTTTTTAGTGGTTGGCTCTATGGATTTTCTGAAAGATTATTGTCCGTGACTGGTATTAACGTATATGATCTTATGGTCCACTGGTTGGGTTCTGTTAAAAATATTATCTATGATTTGATAAAAAATGCACACGTAGAAACTGTTCGAATTAATAATTACCGTGAATCATGAATAATAAAACAAAATATTAATTGTAAAGCTTTGTTCTTACTTTACTTATTGAGTTTATTTTTCATTATGTATTATTTTGGAAGTTTTTGTCTCCAGTAAAGCCGCGTTGACACGGTCCAAGTACGATCCAAGTACACTTGGACCGAGTGCCATCCAAGTGCACTCGTATGAGACATCTTCATACTAAATATTCCTATCCAAGCTACTTGGACCGTGTTCCACTCATCCAAGTTAACTTGGATAGGAATAATTAGTATGAAGCTGTCACTTGGATGGCACTCGACCCAAGTGTACTTGGATCGTACTTGGACCGTGTCAACGCGGCTTAAGACCGGAAATACCATTAATTTTGGTTTGTGTAATAGACAGTAAATTTATAATGTTCTTGATTCTAGAAGGTTAGGTAAATACATCGATAATATGTCTGAGACTCTTTCTGCAGTTTTTTGGGCGCGTTAATCTGGCATTGGTAATGTCAATTGGGAAGGCAATTGGCCGTTATTAATCAAATGGCTTTGGATATTGATATATCCACTATATATAAAGGTGATTTTAGGTAGACGTTTATGAGTTTTTAAGATAGGATTTACTACGTACTATTTTACTCTTTCCCATATACTTTTTTTTTGTTTTTACGTCATGTTGTAAATGTTTTGAATTTTGTAATGTGTCATGCTAATCGATTTGAAAACATTTATAACTAATTTATTTGGATAATATTATATTAATAAGCTTCGCTTGTCTTGTAGTGATCCTTCACGAAGCTTTAGTTAAAGGTATGTTTCCAGGTCTTTAGAGATACCCTAAGTGTATGGCTATTCTGCAGGCTGACACAGAAATTTAATTTGAGATTTCAGAGAGATAAAGTCTCCGCCTTAAGCACCTGGGGGAAAACGAAAAGGGGGGGGGGGGGGGGGAAATTTAATATGGCTTTAGCGTTTCAATAAACCTTCTGGTTCACAAACGAAATGAAGGAACGGCAAAGATGATAATTATTTTCTTAACATAATAGCGCCTGTACACGTGCATGGATTTACTGTCGGCAATAGTACTTATTTTAAACTATCTTTACAATAACTGTTTACACGTAAAAGTGCTGACTGTCTCTCCAATCTCATTCTTCAAGAGTAAACGAGGCGCGATGTTGTCATTTGATAGTACTATTTTTTGACATGACGTATTAAAAATCGGTTAACCTCAAAATGAGTAGTTCGTTTTTTTACCGGCAGTTTCGCTATTATCGTTCTACTGGGCAGGCGCAGATCATACTTGCGCGTTAAAATTCAGAAGCGTTCAAACCTGTTTGATTCATGCACGCAATCTTGCCAACTGCAGGATAATACATGTTTACCAATACATTTTCTTATTGTGAACAGTAAATCCATGCACGTGTAAACGGGGTATAATGATAAACAATGCATTACTATAATATAGTATAACGTGTGTAAGACCTCGTACAGTGACAACCGCCTGTGGTTAAAACCTGTGACAGTCACATGGTATATACTGCAGCATTCGTACGTTTAATACAAATCCCTATGCTTATAGTTCGTCACCAGTAGTGAAGGGTAGAGGTAGGCTGTTAAGATCTTACATAAATAGTGCGCATTAAACTTTGTTAGTCATACGTATTTGTTTTTATTGAACTAAGACTACAATTTACAGACGATGCAGGTAAGTTTTAA
Organism: Rhyacophila brunnea; assembly: GCF_057557595.1. Lineage (NCBI taxonomy): Eukaryota > Metazoa > Arthropoda > Insecta > Trichoptera > Rhyacophilidae > Rhyacophila > Rhyacophila brunnea. The sequence goes on along the minus strand of NW_028232904.1, from coordinate 5,362,036 downwards.
AAAATCAATTAAACCCTGCCTAAATCAAACCATAATGGTTTTAATGAACTTTGGGCGATACAACAAAATTGTGCAGACTTTTTCATTCATACAAAATCGATATTTTCAGCGGTACGTTTATGTTTTTGACCGATTAGATTCTTAATATCACCAAAATTACCATTTGACTCGAATTTTTTTAATTAAATTAATAATAGTAAGCTCTGTATGACGATTATTTTGACGTTGAATTTTACGTAATACCCGAAAAGTACCTCGAATAGATTCATTATTTTTATAATAAATTTAACAATTCGTATACGCTGTAAGACTGTGAATATTACCATAATGGTTTGCCAAATAATACTGAACAAAATCGTTAATTTTGGTGGGAATCAGAAAATAAATGGCTGCTATGATGTTTTAAAAATCTATAGAACTAATTTGATAACCCTATATAGCAAGGGGGGGGGGGAAACTATTTGGATGGAGGGCCAAATTCAAGAAATCAAAATGAGCGGCGGGCCGCAAGTAAAATACCATTTTTAGATACACACTATTAATTATTATCACGAAAAATAAACATAACAAAAAAATTAATGAGAAGAATGAAACTGTTGTACATTTTTTAACATTTTTTTAAAATTCAGGTGTTAATTTTGCGGTTGATATTCTCAAAACTACTTGTAAATGGGCATCGGAGATATTTGATCGTAAAGAATTTTTATTGAGGTACATGATCGAAAATGTTTGTTCACATATATTATAGGTTGATCAAAAAATACCGAACATTTTTCTTGCATAATCTTTAAGTTGGTCAAATTTGTCTGAATTAAGGGCATTGTAAAATTTGGAGATTTCTTCACGACGATGCAATTCTCTTAAATCAGTGTCACAATGCAGATCAATAATCTCAAGTTGTAGCTCTGTCGGTACATTATCAATATCTATTGAAAATGGATCGCGTACTATCGCTAAGCTTGGCTCGATTTTTCGGAAGTCACCAAATCTTTGTGAAAAATCGTCATTCAGAGCTTTAATAATTTTACCATATTCTTCAAATTTATATTCGGGTATATTCAGCAACTTCAAAGTTGGAAAGTGGTCCACGTTGTTATTCGATATTTGTCGAAGGAATAACTTGAGTTTTAATTGAAATTCATTCAAACTTTTTACCATATCATGGGTATATATTTTTTTCCTTGCAACGCGTAGTTAAAAGTATTTAAATGTGTCACGATGTTCAACGTAGAAAATAGTGGTTACATAGTGTGAGACGAGACGCAAGGAAGACGTACTGAGATAATACATTTACGAAACAACAAATTCTTCAAATTGTAATCTATTGTCAATATTTTTTAAAAAATTATAAAAAAGTTATTCGTAATCAAAAGTACAATTTATGATGGCGGGCCGCAAAAAAATACCCGGCGGGCCGCAGTTTTCCCTCCCCTGATATAGTGTAATGATTACTAATAATAGGCAGACATTCGTGTAATCATAATATTATTGTATTAAACATACATAAATAATTATTTTAAAATGAAAAACCTTAATTATTCAAAGTTCTGTTGGTTTTACTCTGCGCTTCACGACTTTAGGAGTAGAGTTTACGCTCATTTACGACGCTTTGATGCCATTTCTTAAATTTATTCCCCACTAAGAAAAACTTTCTGATCCACCACTGCCACGTAATATTATCACACGAAAGTCAACAAACTGATTAAATGCATATTATGTTACATCAAATCTGTGAAAATGTTTAATTTCTGAATCGTGGTGATTTTACCACGATTATTCCAAGATGGGTCATATGTACTGATACTTACTTACACCTCGTGCATTCCTCAAAAACAATGGATCACAGCATTGCCCACTGAAGAAGGAAGCCGATACATTACACGACTGGTCCTAATTTTTGCCCCTCCCGTTGTCTGTGGATGGCCTGTCATTGTCTATAGACTGCTCATACTGACGCGTCTGTCGTGTTCACTTGTCAGAGTATTCTTATTTTCATATTTCTTTCAGATTATCTTAACATATCTTGGAGACCTTCATCTGATTTAGTTGTTATGTGTTATTAATAATTGGAAGTGACGATCAAAGTAAGTAAACTTCTGTGTATAATAATATCATAATACACCAGGACGTTTGTCAATGTGACAGTCGATTCAAAACGACAATAACTAATAATTTATTTGTGTCACTACATTTCAAAATCAGCCAAATCCACCTTTAGGTATTTTTTTTACTTTTTTTTTGTGAATTGCTGAAGAACTACTGCTTTCTAACATTTCTGCATTTCAAAATGTGGAATATATTAATTTTAAATATTCTATACTCGAAATCGAAAACAAAAAGCTGTTTTTCTATTATGGACTTGGCTGATTTTGAAATCTAGCGACACATTTATACTCTTCAGTCATTATAGAATAACAAACTCTGCTTGCAAGTACGTTATCAATAAAAAATAGTATGGCAGTGGACCACTCGTTGCTTGTGCAAAAAGTTATGCTCAGGCATTATTAATCTAAAGATGGCGGTGATCACAGTTAGGGAATCCAATCCCGAGCCAAAATTCTGATCCCGGGATTTCGGGATTACAATTTGACAATCCCGGGATCCCGGGACTGGTCCCGGGATTGGCATTTTTTTAGATTGTTAATATAAAATTTTTATATTCATTCACAAATAACATTGATAAAATCGGTCAAAAATAAATCTAGTATAATTTATACTATTTAAGACATTTATTGTTAATATTGTATACGTTCAATCTTGGAAATACATAAGTTTAATGGAGTAAATAATATTGTAATATAAATAATAATGTGAATTTAATATGAGATTGCTGTTTCTGATAGTAAATACTAATCGAATGGATTAGCGAGATTTAAAATAGTAAAGCAAATAATCATGGCGTACTTATGGCCTTTCCGTTTCATAAATCTAATTAGTCATGATGAAACTGCCGTAAAACGTATGAGATCATGGTGGAATTACTTTGTTAAAAGTGCGAAGCATTGTTTTTTCAATATTTCTCATTTTTATTAATTTATGTGAAAAAATAAAATAAATCGGCAACTTACACATGGGTATAAATCAAACTTCACTCAAACTCATTTTATTTCTAATGTAGTTATTTTTTATTATAAGTATTTTTTCTGTTATATTTTTGCTTTTATTTTATGTTCCATAAAAATTGATAAAAAATCAATCCCGAAATCCCGGGATTATGTTTATCAATCCCGGGATTCATAGGTATCGAAAATAGCCCGGGATTGGAATCCCTAATCACAGTCATACATCGATGATGTACGAACATTGTTGAATTGAAAACATAACGGATATGGATGATATCATAAAGTGACGCATGGTATACGCCAGTGGCAATCATTGAAGGTATGCAGTGGAGATTCTACGTATTATTATAGTGTACATTTAAACTTTGTCTGTCACACTTATATTTTTTTTCATTGAACTAGGAATACATATTATACATGGTATTGATTTTTTTTTATTTTTTTTTTTTAAATTGGATTGAATTCTGTCTAGATTAAACCATAGTAGTAGAGGGGGTGCCGGACGAAATCCCGAATGCCGAAATCCCGAATGGCCGAAATCCCGAATGGGTGAAATCCCGAAGGCTGAAATCCCAAAGGCCGAAATCCCGAATGCCGAAATCCCGAATGCTGAAATCCCGAATGGCCGAAATCCCGAATGGGTGAAATCCCGAAGGCTGAAATCCCAAAGGCCGAAATCCCGAATGCCGAATGCTGAAATCCCGAATGGCCAAAATCCCGAATGGCCGAAATCCCGAAGACCGAAATCCCGAATGCCGAAATCCCGAATGCCGAAATCCCGAAGGCCGAAATCCCGAATGCCGAAATCCCGAATGGGTGAAATCCCGAAGGCTGAAATTCCGAATGGCCAAAATCCCGAATGGCCGGAATCCCGAAGGCCAAAATCCCGAAAAATAAATAAAATACAAACTGTAATAATTCTCATCAACTACTAACTATATATATATATATATATATATATATATATGTATTTTTTATGGCATTTTCTTTTATAAAAAGTAGTATTTTTTGCTTTCGAGTTGGTAGTTGTTGAGAATTATTACTGTTTGTATTTTTCGGGATTTCGGCCTTCGGGATTTCGGCCGGGATTTCAACCTAAACCCTAGTAGAGGTAGGCTGTATGGAGATCCGACAAAAATAATGCTCACTTGGTCAGTATACTCTATTAAATTCTTCTATCTATAAACAATATAAAGTAAAATATTACTCTCACAAAAGAGAAGATGAAAATAATAATAATAATAACATATAAATAATACAATGAAGTAATTTCAAAAACAAAATACAAAGTATTTAATGAAAATATATTATGTCGTTAGGGCGCGCATTTACAAGTCTTGCACCCCTCACTAATGGTGGTGTCGAGGAAACAGTTCTGACCCAGAATAGGTCATGGCTGCGACCACGAAGGTAATTTAATTTAAATTATTTAGGACGCCAGGATTGGAAGCCATCCCTCGTGATAGCAGGCAAAAATGTTTCAAGAGCAGAAATGAAGAGGTTGCCAGCAACTTTTTGCCAATTTGGACACCGCTTAATGTCGCTAAATAAGCCACAACAGATAAAAGACCTTTAATCTACACACACTTCCCTCTAAGTTAGGCAAAACAAAAACTAAACAAAGACACAATAAAACTATGGAACCACAGATACACAACATCCGCCACAGGATCAATAACTTGCCAGGAACTTAATATCACACGAACTCACACAGATACTAACAGGCCACGGAGCGGTGCGAGCTTATCTAAAAAGATTTAAATTGAGGGATGATGACTGTTGTCCATGTGACGGCAACACATCTCAAACTATGTGGCATGTCATCAACGACTGCCCTATACTAGAAAGGGAGCGATGGACTTACAGGACTCGATGTAGACAGCATAATCATGAAATTGACCTCCAAAAGCCTCACGAAGTACTAAGCAATAGAACAACTCAAGAACACTACACAAAATGTTTAATCCTGGCCATAAAGAAAATTAAAGATATAAATGGAGGAACCTAATTAGCCCCACATCAATGCAACTAACCCACCCAACCACCTTGTACGAAAAAGCAAGGGCATTGTTATTAATATTTAAAAAAAAATGTTGCTCTTATAAAATATAATGTATTGTGAATTATTGAAATATAACTGTTATGTTAGTCATGTTTTTTTATCACCTCAATTTGGGTCGCCGCTCGAAAAGGTTAAGAAACCCTGTTTCTAAGATTTCAGGAAGCCAATTTGCTTGTTTTCCATTAAATATTATGTAAATGAAGTGGGTACATTATACGACACGTGTTTTTCAATACAAATAAAAGTGTAGCAACAAATTAAAAACTCTCAACGCTAATTTGTTTACGCAATAACTTACAATCAAAAAGTTAAATTAAATTTTTAACACTTGTCACGTTTACTTTATAATTTAACCTTGCTACAAAAATTTGTTTTTTACTGTGGTAATTTAGAATTAATGCCAAAATGGGAAATCGCACGACAAAGAAATATTGTATGCAATGTCTACGGAGTTTCGCGCCCATTATGACATCCTGCTGAAACTATGTGCTTACCAAGCCCATCGCATTATAATTAAACAATGTATTAAGCGTCAATTACATTGAGCTACTTTACGAGCTGTTTGTTGGCGAATTTAATAGTAGGCGATTCAGCTACTGCGATTATGACGATGACAGACAAAACTTTCCATTCGCTGAGAAGCCACAAGTCAGCGACTATTTTGACATAACGTAGTTCGTTTTTTTACCGGGAGATTGCTACCGGCGTGTAGCGTGTAAAGTTGACCGGCTTTCAACTTTTCTCGGTAGAGTGTTTACAACCTGCTTGTTAGCTTGTTCGATGATTACACTGGGCTGATTATGATTTACAGGCAGATAGTAAATTCGCCAACAAACAGCTCGTAAAGTAGCTCAATGTAATTGACGCTTTATCTTAAAAACTGTTTACATAATCTTGATAAATTTGAAAAACAATATTAACCTAATTAATGTTTCAATATACCTATTTGTGCCGATGGCAAAGGGTGAAGATATGCTGAGGAGATCTAACATAAATAGTACACACTAAACTTTGTCTTCTTGTCAATTATTTGTATTCTTAATTCTAGAACTCTCATTCAAAATACAAATTGCAGACGGTATTGGTTAGATTTTAAAATTCAATTAAGGGGGGACATACTCAGCGTAGGTCAAAATAGAGCTTTTATTGCATTTTAAAAGCATGATCCTGGACATACCTTAAACGTTGTAGATAATCTATTTATATAATTTTCAAGCCTTATTATCCTTTATATTTATTTTAAACATTTGATGACTGCATAAAGTATTTTTATTACATAAAATAGTATTCTTTTAAACCTCTCGCTATAATGTTTTAGAATATTGTCATATTTCAGTACATGCATGTGCAATGGTGTTAAGATATTTTACATTTATTAATTTTTAAACGCATTTATGAAACCATTAGTATAATTTATGTCGACATTATTATAGTGAAATATTTACGATTAAAATTATATTGATAATCTCTGTGATCCCAAATTTCACAAGATTCAAAAAATGGGCAAGATTAACACATTTCAAGATAATTCTAAAGATATTAATTATAAGCTACGTTTTTGACCATTCAAGTCTGATAAACATCTTACGAATAATGATTGCTTTATAATAATTATTGACCAAAGAATAAGGTAGTGTTTTTTTTTTTGAAATACGCCATTTCTTTTGGCATTCCCCAGTGGTTAAGCTACAACATAAGGCGGTAGCCATAAATTGACAAACTAAAACTGAAGTAGGGAATAAGATCATGTTAACGCGCGTGTTTGAACATGTACCGTTTAAAAAAAAATCGGTGGTCCGCCATTGAAAGGATATGAGATGATATAAGATGAAAAATATTCTTCTATTTATAAAATATCTAAAATAATGTATCATTTAATGGCATAATTTAAAATATTTTATGGATAAACGAATATTTTTTTACTATTATATACTATGGCTTGAATTAGGCAGGGTAGGCTACATCCCGGGGTGGGATTTTGGCCTCCTCCACAACCACTTTCCACTCACTCCGGTCTCTCGCCACACTTCTCCAGTTACCGGATCTTCCTATATGAAGCCAGTCCTCTTTTACGGCGTCAGCCCATCTCATTGGTCGGCCTCTGGGTCTCTTCCGTTGGGGTAACCACTTCGTCATGATCCTTGGTGCTCTAACAACTCCAGGCATTCTCTCACTATATGAAGCCAGTCCTCTTTTGCGACCCATCTCATTGGTCGGCCTCTGGGTCTCTTCCGTTGGGGTAACCACTTCGTCCAGTGCTCGAAATGGAAAATTTCACGAACAGGAACGCTCTATAATTTTCCGACAAAACGGTATGCTTATTTTTTTTCTTTACATACGTACGTTTGTTGGATGTATAAATGCAACAATAAACTTTGAACTTCTTACGTGGATGTATATTGAGCAAGTGGGTTGCAAAGGATTGTCAGCGCCGCAGGCGAAAGAACCTCGTCTCAACAAAGTATACCGTCAAGAATTGTATTATTCTTTACTCTTACTTTATCTACCACCCATAATCAGCAGGCATGTTACTTCTACCACCACTCGTCACTGCTTATAACTTATATTACTGTCTCATTTGGGATAGTTCAGTTTGTTAATTAATTAAACTTAAAAAACAACATATCCACATACCTACCATAAAGATTCAAATTAAAAATTAATTTACATATATAACAAATTTTACAGATTATAGATTCAAGACGAGCACAGAATATTTTTAAAAAAATCAAAGAAATAGTATTAAAATAGTGTTTAAAAATAAAGAAATAGATGCAGCAACTATTAGAAAAAATAGTAAGTACCTATACAGAGACGAGTAAATACAAAATTTATACAGTACATATCTGTACACCGATAGAGCTAACTACGCCATTTAATTATTTAAGAAGTTATAAAACAAAGAATTTATAAATCGTTCACATAAACTCGTCCTCACGCAGGAGGAATATACCAATATCCGAAGCGATTTGGTTGAACACACTGTGTAAGCGTTCTTAAGATAAATCAATCGGATAAAGCCATGGATGGCATCCACACAGCTTCAAACAAAGGATCCTCAAAGATTTCTTTTGAACCTTCTCCACCATAAGGGCCATTAGGCCATACCTACTTCTAAGAAAAGCTTCAAGCCATCATCACCAAACTACGTAATTATAGCATTTTAAATTACCAATGGTGTATCATTAATTATCGGCTTTTGAGCTTTGAGAATCGATGTCTCCGCCGAATCTTAGGGGTACATTGGTACGACCGCGTTACAAATACCCGAGTTCGTGAGCACAGCAGCCTGCGGTGATTGAAGTTATCACGAATAGACGATTTACGTGGCTGGGACACGTATTCCGGATGCCGCCAAAGAGTGCGGCACTTCGTACCCTTGTGGCACTGCCTCAATGGTTCCATCGCCGTGGCCGCCTCTCCCTCACCCTACAGCGGTGCTACAAAAGCGACCTATTTGCTGCAGGTCTGACATGGCGGGAGGCGCATGGCGATGGACCGAGGGAAGTGGCGCCAATGCTTGCCCTATGCCCCAATATTAGGACATGACAGGGTAGAAGAAGAAGTATCATTAATTATTATATAAGATAAAACATGACGGAAGGTGCAACTCGAGTTGCTAAATACGATTCCTATAGAATAATATAAAATTGTCATTAATCAGTAGGTACCTACCTATATTCAACATTATAAGGACTAATATTGTAGTGTATGTATATACCCATACCATAGGCCCCACATCGTGAAGCTGGCCCCCAGGCTAGGATCTTTGGTGGGGCCCCCTTCTTATCGCTAAGAATAAAGGCAGTATGTACGGGGTAACAATAATCTGTATATTTAGTGTTTTATTGTATATTTTAAGACATCCATACGAATTATGGAGATGTCGAGTATTGATAAACAATTAAGAATTGTTTCGTATAACCACATAACTATAAATAATAGTATTGTAAGAAAATTCTTTTTTTACTATTAAAGCAAATGTGTGATGTGTCTTTATCTCACTTATCTGGTCGATTCGCCTCGCCGGGCTCCTCCTGAGCACGGGCTCCCAGGCTAGAGCCCTCTTAGCCCCTCGTTGTGGAGACCATGACCTATATGTTACAATGATGATGCTTTGGTTACCATTATTGTAATATACGTACACTTACCACCTCAGATTAAAGAACTTACCACCGTATTTATTTAATCTATGACTACCATCTAAAATTATTTGTTGTCCGCACTGAACACGTACCTACCTAATTTGTGAGTGTATTTTAAACTAAACGATTCAATTTGTGATGTTTGTCCTTACCTAGTCTCATTATAGTCATTATTATTGCCACGGTGATGATGATGAATAATGATAATACAGAACAATAATTTATTATTATGATAGTAATAAAATTTTATTGGAGGGTATTCCTTTTTTTTAAAACAAATTTACAAACAAAAATTAACTTAAAGTTCTCTACATAGTAGGTATCTATTATTTCTATTATTTTTAATGTAGCAAGTTACAACGTATGTAATTATAACACAATAGAAACGTCCCTTAAAAATAAACTAATTACGGTAGGCTATTCAATAGTTTCATACCAAAAACATTTTTGTAGGAAAATGGCATAATGGTGCATTCATTTATTATTCATTGTAAAAATAAGGGTTTACGACACGTCATAAATATTTGTTAACACGTCGAGTCAATTGTCGAAATGACATTGAATCAGAAAACCCTGTTTCAATGGTATTGTCGATCTTAAATGCTTATCGGAGTGAATTCTTAATGTTTTAGCAGATTTACACGAAGTACCTACTACTTAATTAAACCTTCATAAAATTTATAAATATCCACTCATATTTATCATTTTCAAAACGAAAAAATTCTGCTTGTGGCCACTGGTCAACAGCATTATATGTTATAAATAATAAAATATACTTAGGTATATGTAATATATAGAAAGGTATCGCCTGCTGAGATGTTTAACTAAATTTTAAGAGAACAAATTTAAATAATACAAAATGTTTTAAAAAACAAGCGATTATCACTAATAAGTAGATTTTAGCGGTATTGTACGATTTAAATTACCAAACTTTATCATATTAATTTTACCACCGAAAATTTTGCCCGCAAAAATAGATGTATAAAATTAACACGGCGATTAGATGGCGATGAAAATAAATAAGTTTTATCACTCACAATAAAATATAAGTAATAAATTAGTAGGTAAGTAAATTCGCAATGCATACCAGTCAAAGGTAAAAGCGAGACTATACTGAGATGTTTCATACTTTAGAAATTATTATACAAATATGTAGGTGCCAACTTTATTTTTTATTGAATTTAAGTTATTTAAGTACAAAAGGTTTTCAAACAATGTCAGCAAAGGCACAATTCTTTTGTAGCTTGCAGCTGTAGTTACTTTTTTATGTAAGTATGCAATTATTTGGAGTGTTTAGACAATGCATTTAGACACGGATGTATCGACACAAAAAAGAAAATTGAAAGAAATTTAGGGATGTCATAAATTTTATTTTTAACCCTTGCACGCCCGGCATGACATAACTTCGTTAATTTTTAATTTTGAGAAAAACTTTAAAAGATACATTCACACATAAATATCTCAATCTAACGAACCGCAACGCAATTTTAAATGAATCCACGAGCCGGAACGGTATATTTTGGAATTCCACGAACCACAACGGCGCTCCGGTGCGTTCCTGTCCATTTCGAGCGCTGACTTCGTCATGATCCTTGGCGCTCTAACTTCAGGCGTTCTCTCAACATGTCCCGCCCATCGTAGTCTTTGTGACTTACAGTATCTTATGATTGTTTGCTGTTCAATCAGCTCTTATAACTCGTGGTTCATTTTTATTCTGTAGTTTCCATTTTCCAACGTATTTTGCGCTCGAAGACAGCTAATTTATTTTCCTCGTTTTGAGTTAAGCATCAAGTCTCACAGCCATAAGTGACCACTGGCCTTATAATTATTTTATCTTTGTGTTTTATGTTTTACACTGTAGTATTAGTTCAATAAAAACAAATATTTTTATTTTGTTAACTGTCAATTCATTGTGGAACTGAATTGTATTGTTGTTTTAATTTCATAAAACGCATTTTTTTTGTGGTACTTATTCCACTTTTATATAAAAAGATTAAAAAGGATGTATATTCAGTTGAAAATGTCCCTGTGAGGCGGACGAAACCGGCCCTAATTTATTGATTTAAAGCGGAATAAGTACTACAAAAAAAATGCGTTTTATTAAATTAAAACAACAATAAAAAAGAATTACGTTTAACTGACAAAGTTTAGTGTCCACTATTTACGTCGGATCTTAACAGACTGCCTCTACCCTTCTTCACTGAAACCTAGAGAAGAGAAACAGTGGATATATTCAGACTGGTGATGATAATAATGTATATGGTATGGTACGGTAGTCAGATTTTCTTAAATTGAATCCCTATAACTGAAAATATATATGTTTTCATCTAACTAAGCCGAGCAAACCCTTTTTGATGGATTTGCATCTTAAATTTGGACAGCCAGTGGAAGTATTCACGACGAATTAGTCGCCGCAAACAATTGACCGTGTGTAAAATTGATCGAGCGAAATCTTTTATATACTGGCAATAGTTTTAAATTATGGAGTATTGGAATAGTTTAAAACGTTTGTTAAATAAATTATGAGATGGCGCCACTATACATCAAGTAAAAACACTTGTGTTTTACATCATTTTAACAAACTTTTAAAACTAGGAAAGTAGTATTTATTCATTTTTTTATAATTTATTATCCAGTATTACTTACGAGTTAGTTTCTTTTAACTTATACGACATATTTGACTAAATTAACGTACCTATACTATTGCGGTTTACAGAGACCATGGCCCCCATACTCTGAAGGGTCTAGGACGATTTGGCACCGGGACAACTGGACGCTACGGAATTCGAAAATAAATAGACGTTAGGTACTTATAGGTACTTTAAAAAAATATTAATATTATTATTTATAGTTAAACGATTATATTATGATTTAATAGTTGGTGGGAATGTAAATATGCAGACGTAAATAATGATTTAATCGTGCATATGTTTAAGTTCCAACGAAAAAAGAGTTTTTTTATCTTATATAAAGCCTTAGGCATAGTAATTCTCAATCCGAAATTACAAAAAACATTATGTTAAGAGTAAAATGAACTAAAACTACTAAGTAGTAGATAGAAACCGATTAAAATACGTCGTCTACGTTCTGTATACGTGTCTACGACAGTGCGGCGTCCAATTGTCCGGAGTCCAGTCGTCGCCCCAATGCCAGGATGTATCGCGGCCCCCCTACCTATCGCTAAGGTTAAGAGCAGTGTGATTTTCAACAGTAGTGTTCCTCAAATGGTTTCCGCAGAACCCCAGAGTTAAGGTGATTCTATGTATTTTTAGCGATAAATAAATCCAGTTGATTTATTTCATATCATATTATGAAGCATTGATCGCGGCCTCCTTATGTAGTAGACAAATAGCATGCAACCCTTAGCCATATTGGGTAAATAGCCATTTTTCGTAACTCTGAAAAAACATTTGAAATGATTATAAAATAAAATTCTACACATGAATTATCATTTGATTACATCAATCGTCATATCACATCAAATTGAATTACATAGCCATGTATATTAAAATGTTAATATTTCTTGAGAAAAATAGCGGTGCAGGCGATTTTTTTTTTACTATTCGAGCAAATTTGTGGTGTGTTTTTTGAAGTTACCTGGTCAATCTGCCACACCAGGCCCAGTGTCCCCCCCGTTGTCTCCCTAAAATAAAAAATATTTTTCTTTTTACTGTTTTCAGATACTTACATGTTTATTAATTAACACGGTTGAAATTGTAAATTATCAAAAAAATATCTTTGATAATTGCAAGCTTCGTATTTTTCCGCTAGGTGCCTCTGTGGGTCTATTCTATGCTTATCGACCGCTAAAGTGATAAAGTGAAAAATATTATCAAACTTAGGGTAGGTTTGTATCAAAATATTAGCACTTATTGTAACAATTACACGAAGCCGGTTTTTATTGTTGCAATAAGTGCTATATTTTAACAGCACCTATCTTGCTGCTGTTAAAATATCGCACTTATTGCAACAATAAAAACCGGCTTCGTGTAATTGTTACAATAAGTGCTAATATTTTGATACAAACCTACCCTAAGTTTGATACTATTTATCAATTTAGTGTTCGATAAGTATAGAATAGACCCACTGGTAGGTAAAGACATCGCCTTAACACAAAAACAGTAAATTCCAGCAATACGTGCTGCCAGTTTTTGAATGAATGAATGAATGAAGTCATTCAAACCAATATTTACCGGCGACGTGTACAAAAAATAATTAATTCAGCCATGGTGGCCGCGCGGCCTAAACGTCTACCACGCCGTGGGTCCCAGGTTCGAATCCTGGGTCTGGCAAGTACACATATTGTTTTTCAATTTGTGTCTGTCAAGGTATGGACCTAATAGGTTGAGCACGTGGCTGACATCCATTTCTCGTAAAAAAATAAAATCTGTTAATACAAACCTCTACTCTGTGGAGGCCCATATGATCCTATTAAGATCGGACATGGTCGGGAAAAAAAAAAGAAATTCTATCTTACTCTAACGCATATTGCGGAGACATAAGCATGGCGAATGCTTTCTCATTCACACTTATGCTTCGTTTTTGTTCAGCCCTTGTAAGAATACCATCGAAGATTGTCCGCTCGGTTAATTTTCTAAGTACAAAATATTTCCCCGCGGCGTTCAATTGTTCGGATACGAATATACGAGATTTATTGAAAAATATTCACCGGTACGGGTTACGTATATTCGATATTATGGAAGTATTTTCATTTTGAGATATTGCGTCTATAAACTTTCCAATTCGACACACATCAAGTCGTTTACGCTTCTTTATGCCATTATTAAAATAAGTTGAGCTCTGACACTGTTTTCTGAGAGATAACACAGGTAAAGTATTAGCCAGGTGCGTACTAGGTATCAGCTACATTGAAAAAGGGGCTATGGAATAATTCTGGGCCCCAAAGTTAAAGTGACTTTCTGAATATTTTGGGTAAATCCAGCAGTTTGCCTCGTTCTATCGAATATAAATTATACAATAACCAAAGACTTTGGACCCTAGATACAAGCAATCTTTTACTCTTTCCGTATTAAGAATTTTGAAGGCTTTTCGATTTTCGAATCAAACGATTTTACGCCTGGTTGTATTGGTAACAATTTCATTTTTTTTTCTGTTGGCAGCTCTGAAAACAAAATGGCGGCTCGTTTTATAGTTTGAATAATCGTTATCTTTCTTTAAATAATCTACGTAGTTTTTCTCTATATTTTACGTAATTCTCTTTTCATGGCTGAGGATCGTAACCACCTTTGAATTTTGTCATCATTTGAGCGACCAAGACTTTCCATCCCTCTCGATTTTCCGCTTCTCTCAGGGTAGAATGAATGGTGCCCCGCAGCTTCATATGTCGTCATTTTCTCATGTTATATTTTCATTATTTATGGATGGAGTAATAAACGGTGGCCCTCGTAGTCCGGTGTGAAACCGCTGACCTTTCATCCGGGAGCTCTGAGTTCGATTCTCGGTGAGGTGTGATTTTCTCAAAGTCTGGGTGTTTGTGATTGTTTCTCTTGCATTACTAATTACACTAAACTACTATCATTTGGGTCTCTTAGCCTGCTGTAGTGTAATAAGAATATATATATATAATATTATTATGTATATATATGTGGTGCTGAGTGGTGGATATAGGCTTTTAAGATTCGACTTAAATAGAGCACACTAAACTTTGTCAGTAATACTTGTTTGTTTTCATTGAAGTAAGAAAACAATTTGTAGGTAGTGTTGGTTAGTTTTTTTTTTAAATTCAATTAAACCCTGCCTAAACCAAACCATAATAGTTTACTTCTTATGATATGGGCGATTCGACAAAAATAGTGCACCCTTGTTCAGTCATACCATTTCCGACTTAAGTAGAAAGCAGTTACATCCACAACGACTGGTCCTACTTTTTCCGCCCCTCCCGTTGTTGTCTATGGATTACCTGTCATTGCCTGTAATTATTGTTCTATAGAGTGCTCATACTGACGTGTCTGTCTGTCGTGTTTACACAGGGAATGGTTTGATTTGGATAGATGAGTTACATGATAAATAATACACTAGCATTAACACACCTTCTACAAAATGTAATGCATAGATCAATGCAAAATATTTTTTGGAAATCGATATTACCACCGGTGTTTATCTGAAGGACTAGTTTGCCTTTGACAGCTGATGAATAACAGGAATGTATATTATTTATAAATAACATTGATAATTAGGTAATATATATGATTTGAGAATTTTTTTATAATTCAATTTGAAAGGAGAAAGGGTGAATCAATATGTCAAGCAATCTGGGATCTGATTTTGACAGCTGAACAGTGGACCACTCATTGCTTGTGCTAAAAGATATGCTAAGGCTTTATCAATCTAAAGATGGCGCTGGTCATACTCATTTGTTTTCGTTGAATCAAGAATACATATTACAGATGATTTTTTAAAATTTATTAAACCCTTCCTAACCAAACCATAATCGATAAAAAATATTCTTCTACAACTATCTATAAAATATCTAAAATTATGTATAGTTTAACGTCATAATTTTAGATATTTTAAAGATAAGCGAATATTTGTTGACTATAATCTATTATGGCTTGAATTAGGCAGGGTTTAATTGAATTTTAAAAACTAACAAACACTATCTACACATTGTAATCAATGAAAACAAATACGTTTGACTGACAAGGTTTAGTGTGCACTATTTATTTCGGATCCTAACATTCTACCTCCACCCTTCTCCACTAATATATTCATTATGTTAAACTAATTCGCGCTATTCATGGTATTTTTATAGGTATAATATTTAGAAAATTATTGTATTAAAATATTTTTTTATGAGTGAAGGTAAAAGCTTGTAGTCGCTAATTACTTATCAAGTACCGGGCAGACCTTGAGCGTCCGAGAGAGATTCTAGAGGTATATTTTGAGGTGTTTTCAATTTATATAGGTAGGTAATAATAATATGTTTTTCAAAACTAAAAACAAGAATCTAACATCTTGTGCGAATTCGGCAATTCTTTAATATAACCAAACTGGCATGGCATGGCAACGGGTTGGAGATATCACTTGGCGAGTGGACAACCGCTGGAGAAATGCCACTAACTGTAACTAAGGGACTGCACGACCACATGCATGCCTTAAAACCCGTTGAACAGACGAACTCATAAGGTTCGGTGGGTGTACGTGGTAGCGAAGAACTAGGGACTGAACATAGTTGAATGGGCTATGGGAGACCTGTATCTAGCAGTGAAACGACCCGGCTAATGATGATTTATTAATTAAAACACTTGTACAAATGTATATATTCAAAAAAATATCTCAAATTGCAAGCTCCGTATTGTTCTGTTTTGAAAATATTCATATAATTTATATTATCATTTTGTAAAATTGAATTCTACCAAGTAAATGAATTGCGCCTAGTTTCAAAAGCCCCTAAAACGATTTAAGGTAGTTCTGAGAAAAATGAGAAAAACGATTTTAGGTAGTTTTGAGAAAAATGAGAAAAAATCATATCTATTAAATCTGTGAACTTTATGTATTTATTATTTAATTCGTTACATTCTAAAGAGTATTTTGACTTTCCATTTAAGCAGTATTTGAAAAGCATACTCAACCATTTTAGCGGGTTTTGAAATTTACCCTAATTTTTGATCAAACGTATTGATGAATTTTGGCGTTTTTTAAAGTTCAATCTTTGGCCATCATATAGGTCACAAAAATATCCATCTAACTACATATCTAACTTAAAATTTTTTGAAAACCGTTTTAGGGGCTTTTGAAACTAGGCACTCAATTCTTCTTCTTCTTTCACCCTGTCACGATCCAGCATATGGGCATAGGGCAAGCACAAATTTGCGCCACTTCCCTTGATCCATCGTCAACTCTTGCGCCTGCCGCCATTCCAGGCGGCCACGACGTCGAAACCCTTGAGGCTGTGCTACATGGGTACGAAGTGTCGCACTCTTTGGCGGCATCCGAAACGCATGTCCCAGCCACGTAAAACGTCACTTCGTGATTACCACAATCAACGAAGGCTGTTGTGTCTGCTCACGAACTCGGGTGTTTGTAACGCGGTTGTACCAATGTACCCATAAGATTCGGCGGAGACATCGATTCTCAAAGCTCAAAAACCAAGACTCTTGAAGCTTAGTAAGATGCCATGTCTCACAGCCATACACGAGCACAGGTAGCACGCACGCATTGAACAAACGATATTTGGTCCTCACAGAATACAGCCTTGACCTCCATGCGACTCCAAGTTAACTGAATGCACCCGCCATACTCATGCGGAAATCAATTAATATGGTTTTATTATTCAGTTCTGTCATATATTATATTTATAATATGGTATATTTCTGTTTTTAATAAATAAATAAAAAAAGTATGTCGGAATGTGAGTAATAATAGTAATAATAAGGACAGTTTCAGACGGGAAACCGGTGTCGCGCTCGATATAATATAGAAGGACTTTGTATTCGAATAAAGGGGCCTTTGTATTATGTTTATGAACGCCCCAGACCTAATGAGTCAACGCATAATTTCGCGTTATAAATTAAAACATAAAACTGGCTGCGGTAATAAAAACAAGTGTATCGGCGGCTTGAGAATGTAGTGGCCGACGGAAAAGTGTACCGGGCACGCGTTGACTCATTAGCTCTGGGGCGTTCATAAACATAATACAAAGGCCCCTTTATTCGAATACAAAGGCTTCCTATATTATGTCGAGCGCGACACCGGTGTCCCGTCTGCTACGGGCCTAAGTCACACACGAAGACTGGAATGAGCTAAGGGAGGCCTGTATCTAGCAGTAGATGGACTTCGTCTAATGATGATAGCTTAAACAATTAATACCTATTTATTTAAATATATATATATTGTAATTGACCTAGAACGCCACTGGATATAGACGATGCCGTAATAGAATTTTCCAGAGACAAATATTACATTCGCTAGATTCGGTTGGGGCTTGTAAGACGGTCTCCGAAGGTAATTCTCGGAGCTGTAGGCTGGATTACTTCGACTTTCTACGGGTGTCCGCATTGAAAATTTATGAATTTTATGGAATATAACAACACCTTTATGTCCCCCTAACATACTTCTCACTGCCTCAAGGCCATACCAAATGCAGGGATGTATAATATATGAATATATGTAGCACACGAGGCTATACGAGTCATAATCAAATCCGAAGATATAAAGCATAATACCAAAAAAAAAAAGAAAATTACCATTTTACTATCATTCTAACCGTGGCATCTACTGTACTCTACTATCGACTGACGTTAAAAAATTCAAGTGATTTTCAAAACGGTGTCAAACAAAACGCCAACGAAGCAATATATTAGATTTCACTTTGCGTACTTCCCGGGTATTTCTTAGTTCGCAGCAGTCTTGTGAGTGGGTTTATTGTTTAGGCACTGCATCATTTGAAGTACGGCCTTACTGCATCGACCAGGGGTCGGCAAACTCTTGAACCAAAAGAGCCAAATATGAATAGCACAACGGTAAAAAAAAAATCGAAAGCCATACGTATATTTTTATAAATATGATTTATTTAAATGAATTAATTATATTTTATAATAATTATTTATTTATGAAGAATATTTCCCGAATAAAACTAACGTAAATACTTAATATTATGTTTTTATTGTTGACATTATAAATATAATTTTTACAGAATATGAATTACATACAATTTTTACGCATTTCTTAAAACTAATGTGAACAATGACCTTCCTTGCATTTCTTTGGAGAGTATGCATGTTTGGTATGTAACTTTTAGTTTTTAATTTCAGGCGCGATTCCAAAAAATTCTCATCGGTTATTTGACTTCTCTAAATGCTATTTATATTGTTCATGTTTGAAAATGATTGTTCACATACTTTATTATGTAGACTCGAATAATGAGTTCGGAAAGCTATTCCATAATATGTATTAAAAATCGAAGTATCTACTTTATGTAGATCTTTTAGAGCGCGCCCCACTTGTGTCGTGAAATTAAATTGCACTTTTCTGTCTCCAGATCCTCAATTTTGGTGGCAAGACCTGCAAATTTTGAGCTCCATAACTATTTGCTGGTTAAATCCACCAATAAAATTGTATTTTAAAAGTGCTCATGTCAATATCAAATGGAAAAAAATGATATGTCGACTTTTGCAAGGGCGGATTTAAAACAACAACAATCATACCTTTTTGCATCAACCATCACGGAGGAAAAATTAGGCTCGCGATAACGTCATTATATAATATAATAAGTGTACAAGTCAATGACAAAAAATAAAAATTGTGAATTTTGCAAAGGAGAGAGCCGCACACCAATACCCAAAGAGCCACATGCGGTTCGCGAGCCGTGGTTTGTCGACCCCTGGTATAGACCAGACGTGGGAAAATGCGGCTCCGAGAGCTACATGTGGCTATTCGTTGGATTAAGTGCAGTTCCCAATATCTCTTGATAAAAGTATAGGTATTTTCTTTCCCCATTATACTTGTATTTTGTCTAGTTTTTCTTTCTAAATGTGACTATGGTATGGCCTTTTATATACCTATATGAAAATCCAGAATGTAGCTCTCGTTGACCAGTCATGTATGCCCATCCCTGGACTATAGACTATAGAGGGTTCAGAACATATTTTTGAGACACCTTTACTTAAGATAATATAGATCCGATTAAATTTATCTCGGAAATGCTTACATACGTCTAAAGTCAGAAGACATCTATATTTTATATCGCGTCCAGAATAAATTTCTTCGATGTCTTTATTTTAAGACATCCTTTCAATAATTCGTCAAATGATTACTTTCCGTCTGCCTTTCTACAAGGCATGCTCACTTTTCACTATATTGAATCTACTCCACTCAGCAGCATACATGGTCGCAGCCATGACCTGTTTTGGGTGAAAACTGTTTCCTCATATAGGCTCACCAATAGAGAGGGCTGTGCGGCTGCTGGTCAATGCACACCCTAGAGATATAGACATGTTTAGCGATGCAATATGTATTTTGTTTTTAAAATTCTATATTATTGTTGAATTTGTATTTTTCATGAATTATTGTTGTTTTTTTATTTTATCTCTTTTGCTGTAAAATTACATTTTGTTTTGTTTTTTTCTCAACTATGTTTATTTACCTGTACTTTTTTATTTTAAATGTCATGTTGAGAAGGTATTGAATTAATAATATGTTATGTTTTCAATATGTCTTTCATTAATAAATAAATTATAATCATGTTAAAATATCTTTTGCTATCATAATATGACATAATCTGTAAAACACAAAAAGAGCACATTTCTTTAGGTACACACAATGGCATTAAAATCTAAACTTCTTATAAAACTAATCTAAAGAATAGATGGGGGAGCCACCGTCGAAAATTACCCAATCAAGACTCGCAACTGGACAGAATCTGATATTTGAATGACGTTTTCAAAATGGCGTCCATATGGTAGTTCGTAGTTCCATTATTGACAGTTCTTTAGATAAGTTTGTAGGAAGCATCTTAACTCCACAACAACATAATAAATATATTGTGACTTCAAACCCGGAGCTCCACGATGAGAAGCCAGCGTCTTATACGCTGGACTACGAAGCATTCAAAATTATATTGTATCATTAGTTTTGTAGATAACACAGCAAAAAAAAAACGTATTGCATCGCTCGCTAATACACATAATTTATAATATTATATTTTTTTTTTGCGAAAAAACCTCTTTCCCGTTATTAGCACTAATTGCCAGTCGTAAAAAACGTTTTCCCTACTTTTTCGCTCCACCTTTAGCCTAATGAGAGAAACATTACGAACGCCAAGCGGGGAACTACCTATGTAATATCATACAAATAGGGTCACACCCTTGGGCTATACTTAGAGGTAGAATGCTGTGACTCCAGCATACGCGCCAATTCTTGACATGGTGGATTCGTTCACAAGCTCTTCCAGCATACATATTAAATGTATGTAGTTGTGTATCGACGTGTCCGGAAACTTGTACATATTATGCAGTTCGTCGTATCACACTTCACCGTAAAATGTTGTATCGACCGAAGACCGTCCAACCTCTTTGGGTCGTATAGTACCGACGTAAAATTCATGTCTAAATAAAACACGGTTCTTGTCGGTTAACACTTCGTCGCTATAGGATTGGTTTGTCCAGAACCATCCGTTTCTTTAAATTTCTTTGTAATGAAAACAGCATTCATATGCAGTAAAACCAACAATTTAAATACTTCCATGTATTTAAATATAGGATAATGATATTTGTTTTTCGTCTCCTGAAGATTTGTCATTTGGTCTATTCGACAAATCAATCCTACAGCGATGACTTTACAGAAAGCCAGCAGCAAACATTTTTTTCAAATAGCCGATATACTGGATTATTTGTTAGGTTAGATTAGGTTATGCTTAGTTTTCATTATTGAATTCGTGAATTTTGCCAAAATCAGCAATTAATATTGAATTATTTACGATTTTTTGAAACCGTTAGTGATGTCGATAATACAAACAAACAAACAGTTCCCACGGATAAGATCAAAGATGTCATCGTGACATTAATCCGAAAGGTCTATCACGTCACCTTGTTATCACATATGTTGGCAGGGCTCGAAATGGACCACAGCGCACCGGAGCGCCATTCCTGTTCGTGAAATCGGTCAAATTACCGCTCAGTTTTATGGAAAGAATAATTTGATCGTCTGAGCTTGCTACTCTTGCATTCTGACGGTGTTGCTTTACAGTAGCGAATCATGGCACCTTACGAAGGCTCGGAGCAACCGTATACTGAGCTTCGAAAACAGATGTTTGCGAGGAATACTGGGGTGGTATGACTTTAGGAGCAACGAGGAGATAAGCGAACGCACCAAGCAGCCTCTCATCACGCTGAAAGTGAAGTGGCGACGTTGGACCTGGCTCGGCCACGTGCTGCGGATGCCAGAAGAGAACTTCAACCTGGCTTGCCTGTTCTTCAACTCGACCGGATTTCGGCGTCTTGGAAGGCCGCTAAATACAATCTACAGAGTGTATGCCAGTAGATGCTACGGGATGCTGGTTTGACCTGGAACGAAGCAAGAAGACTGGCGAGCGACAGGGATTCTTGGAGTCCATACATATGCTCCAGTTAAGGGGCGGATATGGCATAAGAAGAGCTAGATAGGCCATATTTGTAATAGAAAATCTAATACATTTATTTTTATGAAATACACATAAAATTTGATAACTGTGTAAATATCTTCAGAAAACTGTCGAGCGCCCGGATCGTAAACTTTTACATTTTGAGCGTTGAATATTGGTTAAGGCTGTATTATGTGAGGACCAAATGTCGTTCGTTAAACGCTATACGTGCTTCTGTATGGCTGTGCCTATCGTACCAACCTTCAAAGGTCTCAACTTTTAAATTTTGAGAATCGATGTCTTCGCTGAATATTAGAGGTACATTGGTACAACTGCGTTACAAATACTCGAGCTCGTGAGTAGACACGGCAGTCCTCGGGGATTGAAGTGGTCACAAAGAGACGCTCCACATGGCTATGACATGACATGTGTTATAGTTGCCGCCAGATAATGCTACATGTCGTACCTTTGTAGTACAAAGGGTAAGCTCAAGGTGCTACAAAAGCGATCTAGGCGCCGCAGGTCTCATCACACGGTAGGAGGCGCGATACGTGGAGATGGGCCGAGAGTAATGGCTTGACATTGTGCTGGCCCTATGCTCCAATGATGGTAGATGAAATCGTAGCAGTGATCTTGCTATAATAAAAACAATCATAATATGGCGATAAAACATTAGAAATCAAAGCCACAAAAAATACTAGGCATATAACAAGTCACAGTAGAATTGGCGAGGTAATACTCTACACAATAGCTTTCGATTTGACCTGGTGTATGACTGAAACTCCTCCGAAGAATGCATACCAGTAGCGACGGGTGGAGGTAGTCTGTTAACATTCGACCTAAATAGTGCACACTGAACTTTATCAATCATTGACAAAATTTAGTGTGCACTATTTATGTCGAATCCTAACAGCCTACCTCCACCCTTCGCCACTGGTGCATACATTTTACAAGACTCCACGATGTGCTCTGCGGTCTACATCTCACCACACTCACAAAGTGGTGACTATTTAAAACACCACATAGAATGCCCACACGGGATTCGGTTCCGACACACGCTATATTTTTATGGAAGCGTAAAGTCAGAAAGGAAGTCCAGTGGATGCACATTTGGACTGGAGTAGCTCACTTTCTGTCTGAAGAGTTCCTCTCCTGCACTCCAGGAAGAATTCCTCGAGCAAATACGCTTTTCCTATTATTGATCTGTATGTCCCTGTAACTATCGTAACTGTCGTATAAATCGGGAGCATCTGTTTTTTTGTTCTTACAAAGTGCATAACTATTCTACCACTGGTGATGCCAATTAAGAGGCGAATAACTGTGTACTACAAACAAATCGCTTCTAATGTTGTAATATTCCACATACATGAACATGAGTTTAGGTAGAAGTTGTTTTATACATTTAATTAAAATATAGCAGGTATACTTAGCTTAATTGGTGTACTTATTATGACATGTATTATGACAATTGTTTTTTTTTATAAATATTCTTAATAATCTTACATATTATTTCTTTGTATTTTCCCCACGGCGTGTTGTCAATATCTTGAATGTGTATTTCGTAAAATATATCAATCAAAAATCACAATATTTTCAATGAATAACATAAGAAAATCATCTTGTATGTTGTGCTTTACACAAAAACCAATAATTGTAAATAAACACAGTTAAATTGCGACAAAATGCGGTAACTTGCAGTATCTGTATACATCATTGATCTATCTACAGGATACAGTACCTATTCTATACACTATTTAAACAGAAAATGGCTAGGTACTTTCTTTAGAAAAGGTTATAGATATTGAATTTCTGTGTTGTTTTGAACACGTATTGATAACTTGTAGTAGCGGGCTTTGCACGAGGTCGCTTCATTGATCGATATACATTTATCTTACTTAACAAAACTGTAATAATTACATTATTTAATATTAAAATATATAAATCTAAACATGCAAAACGTCAAAATGAAAATAATTCTGACAGCTGAGTAAAACAAAAGAAAGTAAATTCCAATCCAAAATATGCTAACTTTATCTGTTGCAGAATTTTAAAATTGGAATATGCAGGAAAGGTGACTTGATCAATATAATTGATAAAGTTGTAATGTAAATAAAGTTCTGATCAAATTGAGGTACATGTCGCCAACTATCACGTGACGTCACAGTAAGCTGCCGCTACGGGAAAAAGTGTGTAATGTCGTTTTTATTGATGTTTAAAATGTTAACAGACTGATGCTCCCATCCCGTAGCACATTTTGAACCTACGAACATTGTCAGTAAGCAAAATCTGCCGAAATCACCAGAACAACAATGAGGTCACCTCATGTTGAACTGCACTGCATCGACACCTGCATGACTCAGTGAACGTTTTTATCATCTTATACATGCCTACACTTTTCGACTGTCATGTCAAAAACACATTTTTTTGTTTTTAGCGGTTGGCACTATGTATTTTCTATAAGAATGTTGTATTATCTATGGTCTGCAAGTTCTGTTCAAAATATTATCTATGGATGTCATGTCGCAAGTAATTTTAACGCACGCACACGTATAAACAGTTAAAATTAATTGAAATTAGCATGAATAATTAAAAATAATTCAAATTACTAATACATTATAGTTGGCACTCTTCATCAGTATCATTCTTCAGTGAATTTACAGAGATGGTGATCGTTAAAAATATTCTGCAAAATGACACAAACTAAATTAGTCGCCGTGACAGCGTGACAGCAGGCGACATGCACCTCAATTTGATTCGCGCTTATCTGTTGTAGAATTTTAAAATTGGAATAGATATGCAGGAAAGGTGACTTGAACAAACACGCTTTATATTTTTTTATATTAGGTATGTACATAATTTTTGATTGTTTTTTAAGTTATACTTCTTTTGGGGTGAGGGTGAAATTGAGAGCTGCGCGCGCACACCGTTACAACAGTATGAAAATAGCTGCGAATCAATCAGCTAAATAAAAACGCAAGTTTGATAGTAGAATTGTTCCGTTGCCTAACGAATTTATTATTGTCGGCCATTTGCAATTCCTTACGTAAATAAACGATTAAACTGTTTACCTTTAAAATAAAAAACAACGAGAAATAACAAGATAATTAAGAGCTAGTCGAAGAATCTAGGTCTCATCTTTTTTATCGTAAATATTTCACTATAATAATGTCGACATAAATTATACTAATGATTTTATAAATGCGTTTAAAAATTAATAAATGTAAAAAATCTTAACACCACTGCACATTTATGTACTGAAATATGACTATATTCTAAAACATTAGAGCGAGAGGTTTAAAAGAATACTATTTTATCTAATAAAAATACTTTATGCAGTCATCAAATGTTTAAAATAAATATAAAGGATAATAAGGCTTCAAAATTATATAAATACATTATCTACAACGTTTAAGGAATGTCCAGGATCATGATTTGAAAATGCAATAAAAGCTCCATTTTGACCAACGCTGAGCATGTCCGCCCTTAATCAATTTAATATAATAATTGTTAAAGTTGTATTGTAAATAAAATGCACACTGATCCGTCAGATTGATGTCGCAGTATATTGACAATGACTAGTATATAATATTATAATTATTATTGTATCCACTGCAGCGTCGAAACAGGGGGCATATTCTTCCGTAGTTGCGTACGTTCGTAATTATCTCGTGCGAAAGGGAAAAAAGTCCCGACGCATTAATTCGGCGGAGCGGGCGAGTCCGCGTGCGGCTCGTCTTCTCGTTGTATGCGGCGTGTGTGCAAATAGTCAAGTAAACAAACGGTCCGTCGCTGACCTTGAGGGGCGCTCTCCCGGCGGTGGGGGGCGGCGGCCTGATCGGGGCCCTGGGAAGGGGCGCTGAGGTACTATATACTACTACAGCAGGGGCGGTTAGGCGATTTCAATGAGTGACTTTAATTTATTTATCTCGATTTAAATGTACATATCACCACGTTTTTCTTAGCTCGTATTCTTGTTTGTCCGGTGGTTGTTTATCCAGTACAAATCATGCAATCGATTTTTAACTAACCTCTCGACTAGCTAGACATTTGAAACTTTTAGAATATATCAGAACACGTTGCCAATGCATTCTTTTAATACTTTTAGCCATCTTTAAGTAGAATTGAATTCATTTTCAGATAATTGTATTTTTAATTGTAATTGATAATTGTAATTTTGTATGAAAAGTTATTTCGGAAGAACTCCGCAATCCAATCCACTATTATTGGTTGCTAAGGGGGTGGTACTAGCAACTAAATTATTAATATATACGTGCGTTACTATGGAATCAAAATGACATTTCAGTATGTAGGGGTATTTGAAAAGCACACCCAACCATTTTAGCGGGTTTTGAAATTTACCCTAAAATTTGATTATACCTACGTATTGACGGTTATTAGTGTTTTTTAAAGTTCAATCGTTGGCCATCATATAGGTAACAAAAATATCCATCTAAATACATACCTAACTCAAAAAATTTCAAAAACCGTTTTAGGGGGATTTGAAACTAGGCGCTTCAAATACGGGATAGACTTGTTAAAGAATGTTATTTTAAATAGTTACAATTGTATCCAATCCATAATATTATATTGCATTATAGTTTGCCACATAAATGAAACGCTTATTCAATATTGGTAATATTCGTAGACATTCCGGAAGTATTTTTATTATATGGATTTATGACCTGACTTTATAACATTCAGTTATAAAGTAAATCTCGCTTAAAATTCTTGGTCTATGGGAGATGCTTTTTACATTTATTTATTAACCTCTTTTGTAGACGTAATCAACACTCAACGAGGAATTTAGTGAACTCAACATAATCGAAATCACATATAATTTCTTCACAACTTTTCAGTCTCAACCATTTTTATAGCTTATACCATGGCGAATGAACGAAAAGAGCCATTCAAAGATATGGAGGACGATGCCAATAGAAGAAGAAAAATAATGAATTCGTTACCAATATAACCACACGTAAAATCATTCGATTCAAAAATCGAACTGTAAGCGGGTAAGACTTCTACGAAGAATTAAAACTTCTCGTAAGAGGTCTATCTAGAGTTTAATTGTTTTACCTCAAACTCTATAGACTTTAGGATGTATACTGTGGTACAAGTTTTATTGTGTGGTATTGATCAACGAGTCCTGTGCGTTGCCAGCAAAATCCACGACACACGAATCGATGGCGAACATATTATTTAATTATTTTTTATACATTTTTCTCAGGCCGTCAGCGCTGTATGGGATACTGTGTGCCAGCATTATTCAATCGTGAAGGGTTCAATAAATAGGTCAACACGATTGAATGAATATCTCACTCCGCATTTTATCTTGGTAGAGAACTGTCACTCTGTATCATCGTGCCTCGGGCTAAAATATCTACCTCGCAGTTATCTTTTATCATTGCACCTATTTAACACGCAACCGCTCTCAACAATTATTATACTTCAGATCTTCACTCATATCCTCATCACAGAATCACCCGATTACCTCCTAAAACTAAACATCTCAAGCTGTCACTTCTTGGGTTCAAACTTATTTCCGACTCATCGCTTGTCCGCTGGCCTTCGATTGGGAGTACACGTACTACACTATACCACTGTTGCTAGCCCCCTACCGCCGTATAGCTGCAATCGCACGGCACATTTCGCCTGCGAATCGATACGACCTCTCCGGCGGGGGGCGGGCGCCGCGGCGAAGGGGCCGTGGGGTTTTTAGTACCGCCGCTGATGGGGGCACCATACTTTCGAGACGAGACGCTGCGGAGATGTTGCCGATCAGCTGATTAAATAATTGATCAGTCGGGCCGGTCGGCTATTGCGACCTGGTTTCCACGTGGGACAATTACTTAGCATTTAGTGCCCGGGAGAGTTACCCTGTCGCAAATTGCCACAAGTGGCGAATTAGCCATGAAGGTGAAGCAAATTTAAGATTGTCACTTCTCACAGAAAAATCAACCCTTTAATAATGACGTCAGCGACGATTTTAGTTGACGCAGATAATACAATCGATTTGTCAGAATATTTAACATGCTCCCCCAAAACCAATCATTTATAATTAGTTCTCACGTTAGTTATAGGGAAGCCAGCGCGGCAAACACATTTTGAAAATAGCCGATATACTGGATTATTTATTAGATTGTATAAGTTTAGGTTATGTTAGGTTTTCAATCTTGAATTCATGAATTTTGCCCAAAATATGCTATGATAATTAGCGCAGTTCCTGCCTGGCTTCCCCATAACCGACTTGCACCCTGTACGACTGTACTATAATGTACCATAAATAACCACTCAAACAGATACACAAAAATAATGATATTATTATGTGCCATCACTGACCTTCTCAATAATAATTAGTTTTAGTTGAAATAAGTGATTTATGGGGGGCTCTAGATTAGTCAATTCTTCGGACCTCACGTCACTAAATACGTCACTGGATGGCGTGTTTATGTTGAATATTTATATTTTTTATCGTGTTTTCCCCTAGCAGAGATCGGGCACCACCAGAACAATATTTACTATATTTTCTGCTACTTGGCGTTTCTTAACACAAGAAATTCAGCGTCGTCATCTGCCACATTTACCATTGACCATTCCTTGGTTAAAAATACTGTTCTTTTGTCCTCTTATAATGTGGACGAGGATTTGGTGCGTCATGAACAATGCATGCTTTCCCTGGAGAAGTTACAGCTATATCACCATCGTCATCATCATCAAGCTGAACCTATCCACTGCTGGATGAAGGCCTCTACAAGCTGATTCCACTTCTCTCAGTCCTGTGTGTTGCGTTATATACCACTATATATAGTAATTGCATAATTTTAGATATTTTATAGATGGACGATTATTTTTTACTATTATCTATTATGGCTTGGTTTTCGCAGCGTTTAATTGAATTTTAAAAACTAACCAACACCATCTGTTAAATTGTAGTATAATATTTCAATGAAACAACTACGTATGACTGTCAAAGTTTAGTGTGCACTATTTATGGCGGATTTTAACAGCCTCTCCACTCTTCGCCACTGCTACCTATAAAGAAACTAATAATCACTCAAAATTATACTTTATTCGCATAAAAATATTGTTTTTTAATGCATTTCATCATTTTGAATTTACACATTTAGCTCCTTTTAATCTTTCACTTAAACATATTGAAGATATTTTTGAATAATACGAAAATTTTTTTCCAATAACTAACTATACATTAAAACTAAAATTTAAAAAAAGAACGTTTATTTTTGTTTCATTCTTATTGTGTTTTTAGATCGCATTGCAATCAATCAATTAGCCCTACGACTGGGCTTGATTTCAAAGCATCATAAAATAGCAAACGTCAAATGTTTCTTAATTTACATTAGTATTTAGACCCTCAACGCCTTGAATATTGAGACACTTTCAGAGGTTGCGTAGCCGAGAGAAACTACCCTCTATATTTCCATACATTATGGGATAAACTAAATCATACCTTTCATTACAGAAAACACGACTGAAGTAGCTATATTCTCTTGTCCTATTAGCTTGTATTAAAACTTCATAATTTGTAATGTGATCAGCACAGAATATTATCGTAGTTCGCCCATTTAGCCACATCTCGAAAGCCACGTTAAACGCTATGACGTATACCAATAATTACAAGTTTCCAACTTTTTTTCTTGCCAGCTCTAAAATTTTTGAACAGGTGTCTAACTTGTAAAATTTACATAAATAGCGTATAGCGTTAAATCTATAATTTTTGGTACAATACACGCTTACAACTTGTCATAAAAGGCTACAATAAAATATATTATATATAATATTGTTATTCTATTAGTTGTGAAACAATAAATTATTCTAAAATCTTTGTTTTAGTAAATACAATGTTAATAATTGTATCCGGAAATTTGTACGTAAACAATTCACCGCAGGACACTTACTCGTGCGCCGCAGTACGTGAAACATGAGTTCGTGTAACATTTTTAATCAAATGACGAGTTCTTCGTTGAACATTTCACCGTGGAGTATATATTTTGTACGTATGCTACAATATGTGGTGAATTTTATGAGATGTCTTTACTAGGTTAGGTTAGGTTAAGGTTAATCTAATTGAAATACTACTATTTGCAAACTATCGCCGCATTTTGTAAGATACGTACAAATGTATTCCACGGTGAAATGTTCAACGAAGAACTCGTCATTTGATAAAATGTTATACGAACTCATGTTTCACGTACTGCGGCACATGAATAAGTGTCCCACGATGAACTGCATACGTACAACTTACATGTAACCGTTAATAATTATGACTTATTGGTTTTAAATCATAGTTTATAGACATTTTTTTTAATTTTGAGGAAACCTAACATTTATTTTCTGCCATACAGCTTATTTTCTTTTCCAATTTTGCATATTTTTGTGGATGGTTATTGGAAGTGTGTAACGATTGTCTTTATGCAAAATTAGGTTTAATTTTTAAAACTTTATAGAGCTTTTTGCGATATTTACAATCTAATTTACTAGCTATTGTAAAAAATATTAGTTAGGTATATCGTTTATGATGTTGTTGGAAATTTTTTGTTATAACAAACCATGGTAACCCCAGCGAACGGCGAGAGAGAGAGACACATACCGGAGAGTACTGTCCCTGTCTGCCCCTCTGTTCCTCCCCCCCACCCCCCAGTTATCGATCCCCGCAGAGCACAGCGCGTTGTGCTCCCCCCCACGAAAAACACAGTCTCCCGCTGTTTATTTATTAACTAATTAATTTATTTACCTATTTACACAAACACTGACTCGGCACGCCTCTGCGACACGCTTTAGTGGAGATTAAGAGAAACCGGGATTGATCTCGGCGGGGTCATTGTATCCTGTCGCACATCTACTAGGAGCGTAGGTGGATGATTACTGATATAAACAAACATGTTTTGATATATATTCTACGAGTATACGCGTATTAGAATAATAATAAAAAACAAGTTAAAAAGTGAACAAACTTCGTAGGTACAATCCGAAAACAAAAAGTTTTTAAACTATTTCTTTTATTGAACAAAAAATTCACATGCTTTAAGAATGTGACAGTCTTTATATTTTAACATAAATAATTTGGAAACACCTCAAAAACATACCAATTAGAAAAAAATCTTTAAAAAAAAATATGGCGCCGGTGGTTTATCAATTATTTATCCAATCAATTACGATGAAATTAGCTGAAAGTCATGTAACTGTAGCGCTTTAAATATTTCGCTAATAATCTGTACCAATTTACCTTGATTAAAAGCTAGAGTCGGATGTCTTCAAATGTTCGTCAACGTATTTTCTTTTGCTAATAATTTCTTCTTCGGCCATGTCCGATCCTGATTAGATCATATGGGCCTCCACAGAGTGAAGGTTTGTATTAACAGATTTTGTTTTTACGAGAAACGGATGTCAGCCACTTGTTTATATTGATTTAGTGACTAATATACATTTCTCGTAAAAACAAAAATCTGTTACTACAAACTCCACTTCGTAGAAGTCCATATTATGATCGATCCTTTTAGGATTAAATATGGAGATATTATGTGCGTGTATATTTATTTACATTTCGAGTTGTAGACGGAGTCTGTATTAATATGTTTTTTCACTTATTTTCTCAAACATTTTAATGGTCAGAATTTGACACTACAATGTTACGTTTTGTAAGAGATATAAAATTTACATTAATAATTCAAATTGTTAAAAAGGTGTTTTATTTTGTTTTTCTAACATAATAATATGTCTAGGTTGATACCCTTTATGCATAATTGATTTCAATTTGCGGTCGTTTGCCTGTCAATTCCTGACGTGTTGATTGTCAACAATATACTATTAATTGTTTGCATAAAACTTTGGATCATTCGCTATAAATCTAGAAAAACATTTCGTTCAATCACCCTTCAATATGTAATGATAATAATTCAAGTAACGATACATAGGTTAGCCGTCTACGCAGTGTGTAGAGGGTCTACGGTCGTTGCTACGCTGAAATATTTAAGCTTTTTAAAGCTGTTATTATGACGTAATATAAAACATACAATTGTATTTAAAAGTATTTTGTATACAGTATAATTGATTTAAAATACACATTTTTTATATTTTTTTTTATTTTATACGTTTGATTAAAATGTTAAAAGATTCGTAGAGGGTCTACGACACTACTATATTGGAATATTTTTATGTATTTTACAACGTTTTTCTTATCTCGTATTTTTATTTTTCCGATGGTTCTTTGTCCAGCACAAATCTTACAATTGATTTTTAACTAACTTCCCGACTAGCTAGACATTTGAAACTTTTAGAATGTATCAGAACACGATGCCAATGCATTTTTTTAATACTTTTAACCATTCTTTAAGTAGAATTAAATTCATTTTCAGTTAATTCTGTTTTGTATGAAAATTTATTTCGTCACCATTATTGGTTGCTAGGGGTCTGGGGTCCTAGTAACTAAATTATTAATATATTTGTGCGTTACTATGGAAATCAATATATGTCAAGTACAAATTTTTTTGATCGTTTAAGCTAGTCACGTCAAGTTATTATGGTTCAACAGAAAATTTAAAAACGTTGTATATAAAAAGTTATTTTTATCTTGTAATTATTACTTATGATTATGGGCAGTCTTTAAACACAGTCCAGATTTTTGATGCTTATATTCTGACTTTACAGTATCGTGCCATGGCACTTTACAAAGGCTCAGACCTTCTGTGTAATGAATAAAAGAAGAACTAATGAGTATAACGAAGGATTACATATACATTGTACGTAAAACATTTCACCGTGTCACAATTCGTCGTGAGCTTTCTTATCGTAAAGAGATGACCGTATACTATACGGTCTCCAATTTTATTAGATGCAATATGAACATTAATTCAATTTTCATAGCTGATTTTGGCAAAATTCAAGAATGAAAACCTAACTTAAAATAACCTAACCTTACAAATAATACAGTATATCGGCTATTTTAAAAAAAAAAAATTGCTGCTGGCTTCCAGTAAAGTGTAAACTGATAATAACTGTGTTTTATTTAGACATGCATTTTATGTCAGCATTATTCGACCGAAAGAGGTTGGACGGTAATATACGGCCATATATTTCCGATACAACATTTCACGGTGATACGGCGAACTGCATACGTACAAGTTTCCAGACACGATAACGAAGACCTTTGAGAATATATTATCGTCACGTCAATACTACAACAAGATAACTTGATTTGCACAGTTTTTGAGATAGATATTGAATATGATTCTACATTTCCTTCTCTAAGAAATGATAAAACTAGGTAAGTCAGAAGTTAATGGGAACTATATTAATTATTATCTACAATATTTTTTCGTACAATGGAACATTATTTAATTGTTCCTAATTAGGCAAGCAAAATTTTCCATTTTACAACGTTTTTCTTAGCTCGTATTCTTCTTTGTCCGGTACAAATCTTGCACTCAATTTTTAACTAACTTTCCGACTAGCTAGACATTTCAAACTTTTAGAATATATCAGAACATGACGCAAATGCATTTTGTTTAATACTTTTAGCCATCTTCAAGTAGAATTGAATTCATTTTCAGTTAATTCCGTTTTGTATGGAAAGTTATTTCGACACCATTATTGGTCGCTAGGGGTCTGGGGTCCTAGCAACTAAATTATTAATATATACGTGCGTTACTATGGAAATCAATATGACATATTGTCAAAATGACATTTCAGTATTATTTCTATCAAGTACAAATTTTTTTGATCGTTTAAGCTAGTCAAGTCAAGTTTATATGATTCAACAGAAAATTTAAGAACGTTGTATATAAAAGTTCTTTTTATCTTGTAAATATTTATTTTAAATAATAATTGTAGCTTAGATTTTAACCAAGTAAAGTTTAAATTTTATTTTCTCATCAATGACCAAATAAGAGTTATCTAGTTATAAGTATTGAGGTGACGATATGTTTGCGGTGGTATAACTTTAGCAGCAAGGATGAAACAAAAGAACTCTGCAAGAAGCCTCTTTTCATGCTGAGTGTAAAGAGGTGACGTTAGAAATGGTTTAGTCACGTATTGTAGATGTTGGCGTCCTGGAATAATGCGAAGTATCACCCACAGAGTGCAGTGGCAAGAAGTGGAGGTATTGCACACTAAACTTTGTCAGTCATGCGTATTTCTGTTCGTTAAACAAATAACATAATTTGCAGATGGTGCATGTTAGTTTTTAAAATTCAATTAAACCCTGCCTAACCAAACCATAATAGTTTAGGTATGTTATAGGCAATCCGACAAAAATAATGCACACTTTTCCGTCATACTTATTTGTTTTCGTTGAATTAAGAATTGGTACCTACACATATACAGATGATGTTGCCTCGTTTTTATAAACCCTGCCTAACCAAACCATAATTGATAAAAAAATATTCTTCTATCTATAAAATAAACTAATCTAAAAAATCTTAGCATCACCGCACATGGATGTACTGAAATATGACTATATTCTAAAACATTAGATCGACAAGTTTAAAATAATACTTTTTTATGCAATTGTAATAAAAATACTTTATGCAGTCATCAAAAAATGTTTAAAATAAATATAAAACGATAATAATGCTTCAAAATTATATAAATAGATTATCTACAACGTTTAAGGAATGTCCAGGATTATGCTATGAAAATATCATTAAAAACTCCATTTTGACCTACGTTGCGCTAGTGGGCAAGATTTTTGACATTATGTGATTATATTTTATTGAAATCTTGGCCTAGTAAAGGTAATATAGAAACATTTGTCAGTATTATAAAATATTTTTATCTTTTAGATATTGTATACCTAGGGGCGGCAGGTTATATGGAAGTATGGTGAAGCAGGCTGGTATGGTGAAAAAGTATGGTGAGATGGGCTGTTAATCAAGTTGCGACAAAATTTTCACGGTAACATTATCTAATATGGGTACGTTATAATGACCAAAGTAAATCCTCCGTGATGCCCTGAATTTTTTTTATCGCGTCGCTATTTCTCGTAAGTTGTTGTTTATTATTGGCCTGTTTCATTCAGTTGTATGAGAAAGTCGATCATTTGCCCCTCTTTTTATTTAATACCTCTATGTAGTATACTGTCATATTTTGAGATTGTTGTTGTTTCATTTTTTTGTTGCTGCTAGGGGACGATGTATTGTGTATCACTTAGTCGTAATTGTATTACGTTACCTGCTAAATCCGCCCGTAAAGTGAAAAATCGATGCCGCGACTTTAATGCGGCTAAACAAATCTTCCCGCGACTGGCAAACTTCGCGAAACAGCCGAGAAAGAATTTTTAAAACTGTCTCTCACACATTGGTTAACTAACTGTTACTTGGGACTAGGAAATCCAATTCCGAGCCAAAATTTGGATCCCGGTATTTCGGGATTACACTTTGACAATCCCGGGACCAGTCTTGGGATTTTTTCCACAGTTTTTCCATAGTTGATATAAAATTTGTATATATACAAATAATATTGATAAAATCGGTCAAAAATAAATTTAGTAATATTAAATTTATACTATTTAAGACATGTATTGTTAATATTGTGTAGGTAAGTTCGATGTTGGAAATACATAGGTTTAATGGAAGAAATAATATTGTACTTAATATAAATAATAATCCAAAAGTAAAACAGTTTTATATATTTATGAAAAGATAACAAATAAAATACAATTTCATTTATTGTTGTTTTTATTTAATAAAACGCAATTTTTTTGTAGTACTTATTCCACTTTTAATTAATATATTAGGACCGGTTTCGTCCGCCTCAGTGGGACATTTTCAACTGAATACATTTTTTTAAAACAATATTTATCAAACAAAATTCAAAGCGATAGAAATAATATAACAATAGGTACATAAATAATTATCCGTCCAATAATACCTTCCCAATAACAGATTAATTTAAAACTAATGAGGTTGGACATTAATATTTCATTATGTACCTATTGTTATATTATTCCTATAGCTTTGAATTTTGTTTGATAAATATTGTTTTAAAAAAATGTATTCAGTTGAAAATGTCCCACTGAGGTGGACGAAACCGGTCCTAATATATTAATTAAAAGTGGAATAAGAACTACAAAAAATTGCGTTTTATTAAATAAAAACAACAATACAATGCAGTTCCATCATGAATTGACAGTTAACAAAATAAAAGAAAACAATTTCATTTATTAAAAAGAAGACAGCTTAGGTGTAAATGGCTGAAACGTCTAACTAAATGTTTCTCGATTTATTTATTCTATTTTTCAAATTCACTTTCCGGATGTTACCTGCATCGTACATATTATGAGGAATGTTTAATTTATGTTAAACTATTTTCATTTATAAAATTTCGTAAAATCAATATTGTGTTTAGTGTTTACATATTATATTATATGAGATAGCTGCTTCTGATGGTAGATAGAAAAGACATAATGAATGGGTTAGCGAGATTTAAAATAGTAAAGTAAATAATGGTGTATGGTCTTTCCGCTTCATAAATCTAATTAGTCAGCCACATATGAAATTGCCGTGAAATGTATGAGATCATGGTGGAATTACTTTGTTAAAAGTGTGAAGCATTGTTTTTTCCAATCTTTCTCATTTTTATTAATTTATGTGAAAAAATAAAATGAATCGGCAACGCACACACGGGTAATAAACCAAATTTCATTCAAACTCAGTTTATTTCTAATGTAGTTATTTGTTATTAAAAGTATCTTTTCTGTTATATTTTCGTTTTTATTTTATTTTATACAAAAATTGATAAAAAATCAATCCCGAAAGTTTCATGATTATGTTTACCAATCCCGGGATTCATAGGTATCGAAAATAGTTCGGGATCCCGGGATTCGGTATTGGAATCCCTACTTGAGACAACGTTGTATGGATTTATAGATGGAATTTAACAAGGCACACGAGTGAACCTCACAAATTTGAAAGTTTTTGATACAATTATTGAAGTTATACATCTTTTAGCGCGTTTGGGAAATCATATCAGAGTGTATGTTTGGCATTTGTG
This sequence comes from Rhyacophila brunnea, assembly GCF_057557595.1. Taxonomy (NCBI): domain Eukaryota; kingdom Metazoa; phylum Arthropoda; class Insecta; order Trichoptera; family Rhyacophilidae; genus Rhyacophila; species Rhyacophila brunnea. The sequence goes on along the minus strand of NW_028232904.1, from coordinate 5,324,683 downwards.
ATATTTATAATACATAATTTATTTTTTCACACGAAAAAAAAGCGCACTCGATTGGATTCGAACCACCGATTGTTCGGTTATCAGCCGAACGCACTACCCTTGCAGTATGATACTGCAATCGTGATGATTATACAGTATAATATTATAGTATAGAATTGTTCCGTTGCCTAGGCAGCGAATTTATTATTGTCGGTCATTTGCAATTCCTTACGTAAGCAAACGATTAAGCATTAGAGTGACAGTTGGTACTTTAAAAATAAAAACAACGAGAAACCATTATATAATTTAGTTATATAAGTTAAAGTGTACAGAAATTAACCAACGGCGTTCCAATAAGCGGTTCTTTTTCTTGAGTATGTAATTTAACAAGATAATAATTAAGAGCTAGTCAAAGAATCTAGTTTATCACAAGTTTTGTTTTTGTTTTGTTACGCCAAAGAAGTATAACTTCTAACGCGCGTTTTTTTAAAAAGGTACACGAGTTAAACCGACAAATTTGAAAGTTGCTGATACTAAAATTATTTTTATGAAACATGCATTCTGACGGTGCTGGTTTACGGTAGCGAATCATGGCACCTTACAAAGGCTCAAAGTAACCGTATACTAAGCTTCGAAAACAGATGTTTGTGACAGATACTGGGTGAGCGGGTGGTATGACCTTAGGAGCAACAAGGAGATAAGAGAACGCACCAAGCAGCCTCTCATTATGCTGACAATGAAGAGGCGACGTTGGACTTAGCTCGGCCACGTGCTGCGGATGTCAGAAGAGAACATCAACCTGTCTTGCCTGTTCTCCGGATTCCGGCCGCTAAATACTATCTATAGAGTGTACACGGCGGAGTTACGGGAAGCTGGCTTAACTTGGAATGAAACAAGAAGACTGGCGAGCGACATGGATTCTTGGAGGCGCCGCGTGGTGTCCGTATGCTTCAACTAAGGGACGGATATGGCTGTAGAAGAGAAGAATTACTTTTTATAACATACTCTTTTATCATTGGCAATTCTCCCATAGCTGTGGACCATTTATCATCATGACCAGCCGGAATCTATCCACTGCTGTATGAAGGCCTCTCCAAGCTGATTCCACTTCTCTCAGACCTCTACGTTGCGTTGCCACGTACCGACATACATAGTGTACATTAAACTTTGTCAGTCAAACATATTTGTTTTCATAGAACTAAGAATACAATGTGTATATAGTGTGAGTTAGTTTTTATAATTCAATTAAACCTTGCTTAGTTAATTCCATAATCATAAAATATTCGTTTATTTATAAAATATTTTTTATCGATGAAGACTAACCAACACCATAATATGTAATATTAATTCTTAATTTATTGAAAGTGTGCACTATTTTTGTCGGATCGCCACATAGCATACCTATACTATTATGGTTTGGTTTAAGCAGAGTTTATTTGATTTTATTTAAAAAAAAAAAAACCAGTACCATCTCCTTTTTTTATTCTTAATTCAATGAAAACAAATAAATATGACTGAAAAAGCTTAATGTGCACTATTTATGTCGATTCTTAGTGGAATACCTCCAGCCTTCGTGGACTTTTATGTGCGGGGTGCGCATTTATTCAACCAACTCACGAGAAAAGCAAATATTTAAATGTAATTAAATTAAAAAAAAATACAAATAGCATCGTGGGTCCCAGGTTCGAATCCTGGGTCTGTAAAGTACACATATTATTTATCAATTTGTGTATGAGTCAGAGTATGGACCTAATAGGTTGAGCAAATGACTGACAATAATTCATTTCTCGTAAAAACAAAATCTGTTAATACAAACCTCCACTCTGTGAAGGTCCCTTTGTTCCTATTAGGTTCGAACATGGTCGGTAATGCACATCATATACATATGGACAGGGCAAGCCTGACACTATAAACATTTTCTTCGGTTATGTATTTTTGGTGAACCGATTTTTTCCCTTTAGAAATCACCTCTCGTTATGCGAATAGTGGTGTGGAATTTTTTACAATAAAATTATCACAATAAATGAATAAAACCTCGCGTGACCGTTAATCTATTCAAACTGAAGTTAGTAATAACCTGCCTATGACCACTAACTAAAAGTACACCAATCGTCAACCGTGAAATACGCCGTATCTGTCAAACGGCTTTTTCTGGTAGCTTTATTAATACGCTTGAAACTTACACATGTATTCGTTATTGCATTTGGTTTCGGGGTGAGTATAGTAAAAAGAGGTCGCTCGATGGTGGGCTCCCTCTTGCACTAGGTCAGTACCAATGACATTATTAATGGACGACGCACTCAATACAGTAGCTAGCAAGCAAAATCGCGCATTCGCATGTATAGGTAGACGTCACGCAATTTCATTATGCGATATCACGCATCGGGAATTTATAGCAATATGACCTTTATTGTAATGGCGTTAGAGCAGTGTTTCTAATGTCAATATTCGTTCGAACCGAACCATTCAGCAGACCCAACAAAAAGCATCAGGAATTTATAGCAATATCACCTTTATTGTAATGGCGTTAGAACAGATTATGCCATTCGGCAGACCCGACAATAAAGTGATTGTCATTTTCTTTTCCGGATGATTCGTCCATATTAATGTTATTGGTCAGAACTGACTGATGCATGTTCAATGCAAACATTCTGGCAGTGAGAAATTGTATGCTGAGAAGTGACGTCTCTGTCAGTTCTGAAGCCTAGTCTTGACCATTAGAATAAAAATATTATGTCCGCACACAACATACCTATATTGTCGAAATAGAACTTCTTGTCCCTCCTGTGCAGTTAATCGCACTTCCGTTTTCAAATGAGGAATAGTAAGGAAAACTTGTATCGCATCACCACATACTTTAGAATATTAACATTATTGAAGTAAAATAGCGCCGCATGTGATTTTTTTGTGTGTTTATCTCACTTGTCTGGTCGACTCGCCACGCCAGGCCCTCTATTAGACTGGACCCTCAGGCTAGAGCCCATTCAACCCCCCCCCCTTGTGGGGGCCATGACCTATGTATTACGTAAATCAGAGTGATTTTTTATGTCGAAAGTATATCGGACCTAATAGGTACCTAAATATAATGACAATATTTTATAAGACACCTTATAGCTACCCAGTGACGTTCCTAGACAAAATGCCGCCCCTAGGCAGCGCCAAAGTGCTGCAAGTATTTTTATCATCCTTTCATGACTCCAATATCTAAGAAATGTGTTATATGGATACATTACTAACAAGATATATACCACTAAATTTAATTTAAATGCATCTCTGCTTCAATAGACTAGGTATAGGTATTGCGACTCCACGGTTTTAGATACATTTAAAACACCTGACAACTTCCAAAACTCGAGAGTGACCGGCAAACATTTTACACAAAATTAAGTAAGAATGTACTTACTACCCACCTTCACCTAATTCAAATATAATTCGCAAATCTGCACGTGTCATTGCTGTTCACTAAAGACGTGACGTCCAAGGACAACTAAGTCCAAGTAAACTAGACATAGCAAACTCGACAAAAATTATAGTCATATTGAATCTTTTATAGTAATTGTCCAACCAGTGAGTTGAATTTTTAATGGACATTTTCCGTTTTAACTAAGCTTGGGTACAGTTATTTCTATATACTCAATGATTCTCCTTGATTTGCCGCCCTGCCGCCCCCAAGCGACGCTCAATCTGCCCACGGGACGTCACTGATGCTGAGCTATGAGAATAGATGACTGTCACGGAGAGATATTTGATCGGTACAACTTGATACTTACAAGAATCTATCAGAATTTTATATCAATACTAGCTGACCCGGCAAACGTTGTTCTGCCATATAAATTATTTCTAGTGAATATTTTGGTTGTTAAATAAAAAATAACGAATGTATCGTAAGTATGTGGGGATGGGATATATGACAGAAAGAGGAATAGAGCGCTGTAGACGATGACCGCCGATAAAAACAAAAAAACATCAACCATTCATTTTCTCAATTCAAAATGAGTAAATCCGTCTTGTCCCTTCCAGAAAATTAGCGGATATTGGAGAGCGTCGTATGAACGGTGTGTGTCAGCGATGAACTCCAGATTATTTTTTCTTCTTCGAATCACGATTTCTCGCGTCGATGTGCGGTCGTCAACCATGATTCCAGCAATGTCGTCAACAACAGGTGAATTGAATCGACGCACGTGCTCTCCAGCTGGTGTTTTATCAGGATTGATGACAATAGCGTGATTATCACTTTGCAATTCGTGCATGTGTGCTTTGAAGAATTTCAATAATTCATTGTGCTCATTCAACAGGGCGTCCAGTTCGCCGACGATGCAAAGTTGGAAGTAGGCAAATTGAGGCTATTGTAGCCGCAAAGTGCATCCACATGATTGATGTCCTCACCGCCCATGAAGTAGATTTGTAAAAATTTATGTGGTTCGTTTGGCATTGGCAGCAATGAGCCTACTTTGTGGTATACTTGGCCTTTGATTTTGAACGTAGAATGCCATTGTTGACCATTTGCCGCAGTATTGTGAACTATTTCTGTTGCTCCGAACGAAGTCTTTTGGAAGCATGAATTGAATGTGCGAATGGACTTCAGGAACAGGTTTGAATCTGGAACCGTGCCGATGAGCAAGCCGTTCAATGGTTCTGGTGGTATCTCAATTTCTGGTAGTTGCACTTTTCCTGATGCGCAACACATCCCGGCTGACTCATGTTTGAATTTGAGCGCATGACAATGCGGACATTCTTTGTCCATAGCACCAATCAGCACTTTCGGATGAGCGGAATATTCAATATCTGGCTCGTACTCGAATGCGAGACGAAGGAACAAAGCGGATGTAAAGGGGGCGTTAAGGAAATCTAGAGGGGCGACGGCAGACAAATTCTATCTATAAAAGTCCGACGGAATTTAGACACGACACCACTTGAGATGCGATTTACTACTCGAATGCCTGGAGTCCCGTATAGACGGTTAATTAGAGTCGCTTACGCATGTAATAATGTAGACGCAGCTTTATATTTCATGGACGTAGTCTCTGTGATTTCCGATATAGAAGTATAAGTTTTATTTCCTCTCATTGAAATATTCTTTGATGTCAATAATAGGATACGGTTCACACCCTATCAGCTATCCTATACATATAATAATGCATGTTTAAAAATTATATATTTTGCAATAACTGTTTTTAAGATAAGCGACAGATGGTAATGTAAAAAGGTAAGTTAAACAATATGGGGGGCACTAGATTTTTTTTAAATCTCAAAGTGGGCAGTGGTCGAAATAGGTTTGAGAACCTGTGCTTTAAACGAACATTTTGTCGAATACTGTCACGCTATCACGGCGACAAATTTAGTTCATGGTTTCGACATTTCATCGTTTCGACACCTCTGTAAATTCAATGATGAATAGTGCCAACTACAATGTATTAGTATTTTAAATTATTATTCATTATTCATGCTAATTTCAATCAATTTTAACATTTTCTGCGTGTGCGTACGTTAAAATTACTTGAAATATTATATCCATAGATAATATTTTGAACATAACCCAACCTACAGACCATAGATAATAGACAACATTCTTATAGAAAATACATAGTGCCAACCGCTAAAAACAAAAAACGTGATTTTCACATGACAGTCGAAAAGTGTAGGCATGTAGAAGGTGATAAAAACATTCATTGGGTCATGCAACTGTCGATGCAGCGCAGTTCAACGTGAGGTGACCTCATTGTTGTCCCGGTGATTTCGGAAGATTTTGCAAACTGACAATGTTCGTAGGTTCAAAATGTGCTACGGGATGGGAGCATCAGTCTGTTAACATTTTAAACACCAATAAAACGACATTACATACTTTTTCCCGTAGCGGCAGCTTACTGTGACGTCGCGTGATAATAGTCGACATGCACTTCAATTTGATCAGAACTTTATTTACATTACAACTTTACCAACTATATTGATCAAGTCACCTTACGCTACCCAAGAACTTTACTGTTATGAAATTTATTTACCAACTTTCAGGGCCCATAAAAAGATAATTCGTAACAAATTATAGATAAATAATAAGTAATACTACACTTGGTTACACTACAGTAATACTACAGTTTTATTATTTAGTTGTAAAATCCTGTACAATTTATGTAAAACGGTTTATAACTGGACTAGAGTATGTAATCACAATAAACATAAAAATCACAGCCATTACACAAGTAATCAATCGGAATGTAAACTGAACGATGTGTATATTTGTGGAGTGTACCATCTTCACCATAAATAATTACAAGATAAAAAGAACTTTTAATATACCACGTTTTAAAATTTTCTATTGAATCATAATATAAACTTGACAATTCTATGTATTAATGAGATTATCAAATTATTTATAAACTATTTAACCGATGTTCCACCATATAGCGTATAGCACTGTTTGTGACGTAAGCAATCTGAAGTCACACGTAATTCAAAATGGCTGCTTCATGTGTCACTTTCAAATGTCATTTTAATAATGCATTTATTACAACAAACGTTTGCTTGAGGCCCTCGGTCATTTTGTAGACTCTGTAAAACATTTGCGAACTTTAAAAACAATTCCTAGTCGTGCTGTTTACAAAATACGTATAATTTTGATCTATAGTCTATAATCTAGATAGTAGGTAACTGATACATAGGATATGACAAATAAGGCAATTGTCAACAAATCATTTTTTTGTTATTTTGCAACAAACAAACAAATATATAATACTGAAATGTCATTTTGATTTCCATAGTAACGCACTATATATTAATGATTTTGTTGCTAGGGCCACCCCCTTAGCAACCAATAATAGTAGATTGGATTACGGATTTCTTCCGAAATAACTTTTCATACAAAACAGAATTAACTGAAAATTAATTAAATTCTAAGTTTCAAATGTCTAGCTAGTCGGGAAGTTAGTTAAAAATCGACTGCGAGATGTATACTGGATAAACAACCACCGGATAAATAAGAATACGACCTAATAAAAACGTTGTAAAAAATGAATTTGGGGCACAACTGGAACCTCTGGCGGAACAATGCACACAGCTTGGCAGGCACTGTTCTAAGGTATCGATATTGAGTATCGACCCTGCTAACCTAGATACAGGGCAACACTGTTTACCTTGGTATTGTATTCCGCAACAAGGAAGGTTACATCGAATATTTTATTCATTCGCACAATTGACCCTTTAACTGCCGCGTGTCGTTATGTAAGCGAACGCGACGGAACCTCACGAACGCGGATAGCGTGTATACATGCTCACTCATCTCTTCGAGTCACTTTTAAGTGTGGGGTGCGTATTATTTATAAATTTACACGGATACATCGTTGGGAAATAATAAATAAAGATATCCGGCTAGCATATCGTCACCTTGCTTCGTAAGTCCGATATTATGGAAAAATTAAGTTTGTTCGACAAAATTTAAAGAAAAAACATTTTAAATCATATCAAAACTTCGGTTCTCTAGACACGTATGCTGGCCATCTATCGACAAAGTCTCGTGGTTACAAACATGGAATTAAAACCTCGTATTTCACAACCAGTGTTGGCAGATTAATCGATTAGAGGGGTGTTGCTACATTTCAAAATCAGCCCCAAGTCCGCCTTTAGGTATTTTTGACTTTTTTGTGAATTGCTGAAGAACTACTGCTTTCTAACATTTCTGCATTATCAAAATGTGGAATTTATTTATTTTAAATATTATATACTCGAAATAATATAAAATTTCACCCTTGTGACTGTATTTGAGAACACAAAAAGCTGTTTTTCTCTTATTCATCTATTATGGACTTGGCTGATTTTGAAATCTAGCGACACACTGGTGTTTAAAATATTGTTTTTATTACGTTTTTTCCTTCCCCTCATCATTCTTCTCAAACAGACTTACAAGGTTTTAATAGTAAGGTGACAATATTGCCTTTTATTTATCATGAATCATCATATCCTCGGTGTATAATTCAACATTCAAGAGCGCTGCTTTCTTTAAGTGCTTGTAAACTTACATCTTCCAATAAGACGAAATTAACTTAGAACTTGCCAGCATACTGAAAGGTATAAATGCAGAGTTCTTCGCACTAAAGTGTGTATTCAGGTCCAAGTTATTGACCAAAAAGACATAATTCCTGGTATAAAACATGACCATGCAACCAATCTCTATATATAGCACTCGGACTGTCAATACACGGGCATTTTCCCGTTCGTTTCATAAATAATCCATCACAGTGCATTCGTCGTCTATGCATTTTGTGTCTCAAATCGGCTCAAAATGGCCATTATTTGTGATGAAATTACTAACGCAGGCAGATCCAACGGGCTTGGATTTTTGTCAACCCTACAGCAACTTCGTAATTTCTCGGAAAGGTTCGGGTTGGTCGTGGAGTTTTATTTTGACAAATGACGTATACGGGGGTGAATATTAATTCATACAATAGTATTTATCATACATGTAATGCAAAGTACACTGACTAGATGGCAGTATACTAGGCACCGATTTTGTCGTTAGGACACACTCAATTATTATTAATTATTATAAGTTTGATTGTAGATATAAGTAAAATAAAACTAATATAATAAATTATTTGTTATTCAAAATTTTACTGTTTTTTTTTTTTAACTTTTTTCAGTAGTTTCCCAAGTACACTCAGTGATGGCGCTGTATTACCGAAAATAATTTTGTTGGTCACTTATGACTACTCACGAATGCATTTACGTGTATTATCTATGACTTGACGAAATGAAAACATTGATGAACTGAATATATAAAATGATATAAAAAAATGTATACGCATTCCCGTACATAGAGAACAATACATTACAATATTGACGAATCTCTGCACGGGAGAGCGTAGACGTGACGTCGGTTAATAATTAAAGTAATACCTACCTACTTTGATTTTAAAATACAAAAACCGATCGCCAATAGTAGCTCAATTTGGAAAACGCTTCAGAGAGTATCAAAAGCCATTAGTTAAAATTTAACGCAATTAAGTATGACGCCTTTAGCATAGTGGTCTATCATGTAAAAAGTGACTTTTATTCATCACAAATATCATAATATCTTCTTTTCCTGGTAAAAATTTCAGTAGATATACCGAAATTTCAGTAGACATGGCAATTGGCAACACTGATGTGTGGAATGTTTGGATTCAACATTGGCACATTATACCTATGCTGCGGTACTTTATCAGCTGACCGAGAATCTGTCACGAAACATCGTAGCTTTTATTTTTTGATGTTTTCTATTAGTTATAATATATTTTCTCAAAAGTCTTTTCAAAATGATGTATGTTTAATAATAAGAATGTTACATTACTTAAATCTTGTGAATTATTCGTCGAATTAAAAAAAATTAAAGATTTTTTTCTTTACTTACTAATTTGATTTACCTGTAATATATTATTCTAAAAGTCATGATGTGAACATCTTGGATTAATAATTTGTTATGTGCTCAATGTGTCTTTTTTTTAAATAAATAATAAATATGAATACGATCGACCGAAGGTACTTGATGGAATTTGAATTTAAATTCTAATGGATTTAAATAAACTAATAAATAATCTGTTTTAATGTTTGGTCATAGCAAAGTAGGGGTTGAACAGGTGATGTCGCATGACGCTGTGTGTAGAACCAATCGGACGAAAAATTAACCTTTCCATTCCAGTCGACGTGTTTGTTTACATAGATGACTTTGCACGATTAGCACATTAACAGGGTTAATTCGGAGAGGAAACAATTTTGATTTAAATCTGAACCTGACACGAGTTCCTGCGGTATGGCAACCTTACTTAAACTCACCCTGCCGAAGCAATGGATGGGACGCACGGTCTTAATTTATTGTCCACCATTAACAAACATACCAAATCATTTCTGTTAAATGTTCCTCTAACGCAGGGTTTCCTACAGTGACGTCTCAAACAAAATGCCACCCCTAGGCAGCGCCAGAATGCTGCCCCATTTTTTATACAGTATTTTTATCATCCTATAATGACTCCAATATCTAATAAATGTGTTGTATGGATTAGTGGCGAAGGATGGAGGTAGGCTATTGAGATCTGCTATAGATGGTACACACTAAACTTTGTCAGTCATACGTATGTGTTATCATTGAAATAAGACTACAATAATTTACAGATGGTATTAGTTCAAAATTCAATTAAACACTGGGAAAACTAAGCCATAATAAATAGTACGCGTCCATCTATAAAATATCTAAAATTATGGAGTTAAATTATACATATTTTTTATCTATTATAGTTTGGTCTAGGCAGGGATTAATGAATTTAAAAAAATGAACCAACAATATGTATAATATGTATTCTTAATCCAATGAAAACAAATAAGTATAAATAAAAAATGGTTAACAATTTGGTCGTTTCGCTCAAAATATACCAAAACTATTATGGTGTGGTAAGGCAGTGTTTAATTGATTTTTAAAAACTACCCAGCATGATCTGTAAATTGTATTCTTATATCAATGAACACAAATAAATAGGAAATTTCTTCAACTAGATGACTCAAATAATTGATTATTAGTTAATAGCTTCAACTTTAATGCGAAAGATACAATATTAATGTCATAGTGTTTTAGACTTTCACGATTGTTTGTACAATATGAAAAACCCTAAATTGCGTTTTTCCAATAGTGTTATTTTTTAAATATAAATGGTAGTTTTGATCTCAAGTAAAGAAGATACACAACTTAAGGTTCAAATACATAATGACATGTCACGTTCTGTCACATGCTGGTACAGCTACAAATTTAGTATATGGTTTCGTCATTTTGCAGAATATTTTGAATGATCACTATATCTATAAATTCAATCATGGAGAGTTTCAACTCGAATGTATTATTATTTTGAATTATTATTCATTTTAATTGCAGTTAATTTTAACAGTTTCTACGTGTGCGTACGTAAAAATTATTTGCATCATAGATAACATTTTGAACAGAATCCAACCGTAGACTTATAGATAATAGACATAAACACCAGACATAGATACTAAATTAATAGAAAATCCACAGAGAAAACCACTAAAAACTGATAAAAAAAGTTCATTGAATCATGCGGGTATTGATGTAGCGCGGTACGCGTGAGCTGACCTCATTGTTGTTCTGGTGATTTCGGCAGATTTTGCTAACTGACAATGTTTGTTTAAAGATTCAAAATGTGTTACGGGATGGTAGCATCAAACAGCAAGAAAAACGACATTATACAATTTACCCCAGTAGCAGCTTACTGTGACAACAGATAACGTGATCATAATGAATTTGGACCTTACTCAACAGATGGTCGTTTTATTTTTGAATTTAGAATTATATAAAGTAAATATTTTTTTTATTGTTTTCTGATACGTATATTTTGAATAGTTTTCTTTTAAAGAAACAAATTCGTAATTATGTCGGAGACAGTGCCCAAGGAAGAAAATTTAAATAAGTCCCATAGGCTCTTTTTCTTCTTAGCATGTATTATTTTTAGATATTTTCACAATACACGGCTTCTCCTAGTTTTTATTAATTTGGATGCATAGTGGCGGTAACCGTTGAGCGTGTCATCAGCGACTGGCGGATTGGAAGTGACTAACAGCGACCATGCTGGAAATGTGCACCTAGTGTACTAAAACATTACTCAAATAATATTGGCTGTGCTACCCCCTTGGTCTAGAGAGCTACAATATTTATGCCGAATTTCACTAAAAAAAATGTTCTTTTGATTTACACCACCACTGACTGTATAGTAGTGGGTGTAGTCGTTTTTTTCGCCAAATGTTTATCGTCGATTTTTGGTTTTTTTAATATTGAGGTTTCAAAATATTAATTGAAAATGGACAAAAAAATGTATTATTGCATTTAACTAATACACAAACCTACTCAACACAACACAGCCTAATTTCTCGTTCATCGATCTTTTGTCTAATGCACTCGGTATACCTACACCATGGCCCCTACATCCTGAAACGGGCCCTCAGGCTAGGATATTTGGCGGGCCCCCTACCTACCGCTAAGATTAAAGGCAGTGTGAAACACTACATTAACGTTTTTCAAATAGTGTTTTAGTTCAAATTAAGTGGACTTATACAGTGAATTATTGGCGAATTTTAATACATCTACTTTATTAATGGAGCTGTCGAGTATCGACACATAATAATCAGAAAATATATTGCGCAATTATATAATTAAAAATGTTCATGGCCATGCAGTATAATAGCGCCGCAGGCGACTTTTTTTACTATTAAAGCTAATTTATGATGTGTGTTTATCTCACTTCTCTGGTCAACCCGACACGCCGGGCCCCTCATAGTGTTTCGAAATTTTTTAAACGAGAATTTTTTCTAAAAAGAGTGCTAAAAATTACAAATCATTTTTTCCGTGTTTTTATTTGTCTAAGCCTAAGGTATAGTTTATTGGCTTTCAATTTCCATGTTTAAAAAAAAATTAAAAAAAATTCGGTTAGGTACATGTTCAAACACGCGCGTTAACATAATTTTACTCCCTACTTTAATTATAGTTTGTCAATTTATGGCTACGGCCGTATGTTGTAGCTTAACTACTAGGGAATGACAAAAGAAATGGCGTATTTCAAAAAAACACTACCTTATTCTTAGGTCAATAATTATTATAAAGCAATCATTATTCATAAGATGTTTATCACACTTGAATGGTCAAAGACATAGCTTATAATAAGTATCTTTATAATCATCTTCAAATGTGTTAATCTTGCCGATTTTTTGAATAATAAAATGCCTAATTCTTGTCAAATTTGGGAGCACAGAGATTATCAATATAATTTTTTATCGTGAATATTTTACAAAAATTATCTCGTAATAAATTATACTAATGGTTTCATAAATGCGTTTAAAAATTAATAAACGTAAAAAAATTTAACACCACTGCACAGTTATGTACCGAAATATGACTATATTCTAAGACATTAGAGCGAGAGGTTTAAAAGAATACTATTTTATATAACAAAAATACTTTATACAGTCATGAAATGTTTAAAATAACTATAAAGGATAATAAGGCTTCAAAATTATATAAATAGATTATCTACAACGTTTAATGAGTGTCCAGAATCATGGTTTGAAAATACAATAAAAACTCAATTTTGACCTTCGACGAGCATGTCCCCCCTTAATATAAATTCACTCCTTCAAACAATTTATTTAAAAAAAAAACTATTAGATCAATTATTATTATTCCGTTACAAATATTTACTTACAAAATAAATCGTATTAATACTATATAGATAGATTCCGATGCATGGCTATGCTTTGACAATGTGACATGCTATAATTATGTAGGTATGTAGTTGGTTACGTATACATCTATTAATAAAATGACATAGCTATTACATTATCAATATCAGTGACCGGAAAGTCTGCTGGAAGAAAAATTGCATCAAATGTAGTGCATCAATCAAACTGAGATGGCGGTGTGCGAGTGACACATCTCAATTTGTTTAATCATAATAGTTTTAATACGACAACAAACCGTTTATGAAAATTCTGTAATATTTATATTTTGTATTCTGATCACGCTTATATTTTTTATATTTATATGATACATATAAAAATAAATGTCTCAAAGACTAAAGTGATGGGAACTGTTTTTCGGACCCTGCGGTTATCTGTATTAATGGCACCCAACTCGAGCAAGTCAACAGCTACGTCTATCTCGGACAGCAGGTGCCCACAGACGGAAGCATGCACGATGAAATTGCTCGAAGAACAAAGCTGGGATGGAGTGCTTTCAGACGTCTGAATAGTATCTTCAAGAGTGACCTATCATTATGTCTTAAGCGTAGGGTTCTGTCTTAAGCGTTCAACCAATTTGTGCTACCCGTGCTCACGTATGGCTGCGAGACGTGGACCCTCAACACGAGAGATGTCCAAATGCTAAGAGTCGCACATGGAGAGGTGTATGTTGGGCATCACGCGAAAGGGCCGTAAGAGAAACGAATGGGTTAGGAAGCAGACAGGAGTACGCGATGTAATATACATTGCCAAACAGCTGAAATGGAGATGGGCGGGGCACATTGCTCGCTGAAAGAACGGCCGTTGGACAAATGCCGTCATCCAGTGGTACTCAAGGGGCACGATACGGCCACATGGTCGCCCTAAAAGCCGCTGGATTGACGAACTGGTAAAGTTCGTTAAAGTTGGAAGAAGCTTGGGGAGGCCTTCATCTAGCAGTGGATTGACCCCGGCTGATGATGATGATATGATACATCTCTTCTGCAATCGAGACATAAGTCTGGTCACTTGATGGAGGGTGATCTGGTGTTACATTATACCCAAGAAATGTATAACTCGGTTCTACTAGTTTTGGCTACTTCGGTTTACGACGCTGGATGCGGCGTCGAAGACCTGGCAGCCAAATTGGGATGATTCTGAATATACAATAGTGATTAAAGATAACCAAATTAACTCCTGACCACCACACCAGTCAACTTTTGTCACACCATGGTGTATTCGCTGCCAAGTTCGTGGGGACTTGCTACCCGGCTAACACGTCCATGTGGCTAATCACTACAGGATGCAAACCACATCCTCTGTGAATGTCCGAGAATGTGCTCCGAAAGGGAAGAGATTGGGACCATCGGGCCGGGCCGTCTGACCTGGTCGGCACGAAGGCCAATTATATTGCATTTAAAAACATTCAGCGTCTTATTGCGGACGTGAAGATCTCTTCGCATAGTTTTGTTTGTCCGCATTGTTTCAGCTTTATTTTTTTTGTATCTTATATCATTAAATATTTATTAAGTCTCCTGTGGTTGTCTCTCCTATGGCACTTTTTACTCAGTGAAAGCTCACTTGAGAGCGTGTGACCTCAGTAGGTATCTGTTCCTGAGACATTCCCAAGCGAAAACATCTGCTGACGATTCACATCTCATCAGACTCTGGCTTAATACGTATTCTGATGTGGTTAGGGTGGAGGTAGGCTGTTAAGATTCGACATAAATAGTGCACAATAAACTTTGTCAATCAAACTTATTTGTTTTCATTAAGCTAAGAATACAATAATTTACGTCTGGTGCTGGTTAGTTTTTAAAATCCAATTAAACGATAGTGTCAGTATGGGCTATCTGAAAAAAATATTGCACACTTTTTAAGTCATACTTATTTATTTTCCTTGAATTAAGAATATATATTACAAATGATATTGGTTAGTTTTTTTTTAATTCATTAAGCCCTGCCTAACCGACCCATGATCTATAAAAAATCTACAATTATTATGTATGGCCGAAAGCAGTCTTGTGTATAGAATAGAAGCGCTGATGTTTAAATTAAATAATCACACATCTTCTTTTTGAAGTTATACTTCTTTAGGCGCGTTTGGAAAATCAGATCAGAGTGTATTTTTGCCGTGTGACATGTCACACATAATTTAATTTTTCACACAAAAAAACACACTCGATTGGATTCAAACCAACGATTGTTCGGTATCAGCCGATCGCACAACCATTACGCCACAGAATGATACTGCAATCGTGACAATTAAACAGTATAATATTATAATTCAGAATTGTTCCGTTGCTAGGCAGCGAATTTATTATTGTCAGCCATTTTCAATTCCTTACGACCCTTACGTAAACAAACTATTAAACGTCATAGTGGCAGTTGTTACTTTAAAAATAAAAAACAACGATAAATAATTATATAATTTAGTAATATAAGTTAAAGTGTATAGAAATAAACAAACGGCGTTTCAATAAGCGGTCCCTTTTCTTGAATGTGTAATTTAACAAGATAATTAAGAGCTAGTCGAAGAATCTAGGTTAGCACAAGTTTTGTTTTTGTTTTGTTACGCCAAAGAAGTATAACTTCTAACGCGCGTACACACACCGATTTTTTAAATTAGTATTCTCTCAAATCTTGATTTTTTTCAGAATATTACATGTGTGGGTTGGATCTTGTTTGCATAAATACGTCAAATTGTGAGTCGTAATTTGCCGTTTATAGTAAACCTTCACTGAGCCTATCCAATACGTAACACAGTCTCAGCGAACTCAGAGCAGTCCAGAATTGCATTAGTATATAGTAAGCCGAGATGTCAGCGTGCGGATGACACGTCCCCATTATTGTTCGATCAGCGCGGCGCAGTAGCTCGTGACCGCACGAGCGCCGGCATTTGACATTTCGGCCTTCCGCATTTCCACGGAAAAATCATTTTCTTTGCGGAAAATTATAACGGGAATTTGACAAAAGACATTTTCGCGGAAGAGAGAGAGAAAAAAATGGTGAAAGGCCGCACGCCTGACTAATTCCACGACGTATAAACCCATTAAAGATAGTGATACGAAATCTTTTCACTCCGCACTGCGTCTTTATTTACGGTACTTATTATGGAGTATTATGACCGGCGAGATTGTATAAAAATAATTATTACAAGATAAAAATAACTTTTTATATACCACGTTTTTAAATTTTCTGTTGAATCATATAAACTTGACAATTCTATGTATTAATAATTTAGGACAAATAAGACAATTGTCAATAAATCATTTTTTGCTATTTTGCAACAAACAAACAAATATAGAATACTGAAATATCATTTTGATTTATAGAGTAACGCAGGTATATATTAATAATTTAGTTGCTAGGACCACCCCCTTAGCATCCAATAATAATGGATTGGATTACGGATTTCTTCCGAATTAACTTTTCATACGAAACAGAATTAACTAGAAATGAATTCAATTCTATTTAAAGATGGCTAAAAGTATTAAAAAAAATGCATTGGCATCGTGTTCTGATATATTCTAAAAGTTTCAAATGTCTAGCTAGTCGGGAAGTTAGTTAAAAATCGATTGCGAGATTTGTACTGGATAAATAACCACCGGACAAACAAGAATACGAGATAAGAAAAACGTGGTATAATAGGTGTGAAAAGACAATTACGCTCCTTTCACATTATACGGTTTTGACCGTACGGCAAGAAATCGACCGGCGATAATCTTTTAGTGGGGTGAAGAGCATGGCCCATTACACATTACACGGTGACGGTTAAAAACCAAAACGATGCCGTATAGCAGCCGTCCATTATCACTGCATTGCACGGCGGCCGGACGGTCACCGATGACTCACGAAAACACTCAACCATAAACTGAGCTAGTGATGGATAAACCCATGCATAAACCGTATATCTAGTGACAAAAGAGCGTGAACTTGTTTTCGATTCGGATTTTGACCGTCCGATTTTTTTCCGTACGGCCAAAACCGTATACTGTGAAAGTAGGGAAACGGCACCGTATAGCATGCGTCTATTTCCACTGTGTGCATGGCGGCCGAACGGTCACCGATGACTCAGTGGTGTACGTGACCCAATGCATGCTTTCATATTAGACGGTTTTAAATCGTACAAACAACACAACACCTAACCACAAACTGAACTAGTGACGGAAAAAAATTGTGTATAAACCGTATAGTGAGAAAAAAGCGTGACAGTGTGACTTATTATTATTATTATACGTCACGTCGGTCGTTTCTGGAACTAAAACACTTCTCCCCGCACTAACTTTCCCCGCTACACATTTTCCGTGTTCATATTATTCAGTGTGTGTTCGATATAGCATGGAGTTTTATCAACATTAAAGTGCATAAACCTTTGCGGAACGAAGAGCAAATACATTATTTCGATTGTAGAAGCTTGTGAGGAAGAAAAATAAAAGCTTTAAATTTCTGTCTATAGTACAAGAGATAAAGTATATGCAATGACAAGTCAACATGAAATGAGCGCTTAGGGCTTGCGCAGACAGAGCGCGGTCAGGCGGTCTGCGTTCCGCGTTCGGAGTTCGGCGTTCTTTGTACTGTATGGACTTCATACTGTATGGGTACACAGCCGGTGGTCAGACCGCGCCGGTCAATTGGAACGCTACAGTTCTGGAGTTCTATGCCCGGAATTACAAAGAACGCCGTACCTCCGCTGAGCAGTCACACAACATAGAGCGAAACCACACGGGGGAGTGAGTACGCAACAGCGGTGCTTTCTCACTTCCACTCGCAGTCGGAATATAGCGGTCAAGCATTATGCAGCGCTTGTGTCAGTACAACGTTTGTAAACAAATGGAACGCTTATTGTTGACCGCTACCTGTCTGCTGTCCCTGAACGTTAGCGGTCAACGGTCGGTTGAACGCAGAACTCCGACCGCTCTCTGTCTGCGCAAGCCCTTAACGTAATAGTATCAGCTCGTAAAAACTACGAGGCAACGGTGTCAGCACATGCAGCGTTGTGACTAGGGAATCCAATCCCGAGCCAAATTTTTGATCCCGGGGTTTCGGGATTACAATTTGACGATCGCGGGATCCCGGTTTTGATCCCGGGATTGGCATTTAATTTTTATATATACAAAAAACATTGATAAAATCGGTCAAAAATTAATAAAATAAATAATTTATACTATTTAAGACATTTATTGTTAATATTATGCACGTTCAATCTTGAAACTACATAGGTATAATGGATAAATAATATTGTAATATAAATAATAATGTGAGAGTAATCCAGTTCTATATATTTATGAAAAGTTAATAAATACAAATACAAGTTCAATCAAAATAAAAAATAACATATTGTGTTGACAATAAATAAAAACTAGCATGAAGTGTTCATGAAGTATCCGGTGATTCCTCCTGTGATCAGTGGGTCTCCAGAATAGAATTTTTTGGTAGAAACGTCTAACTAAATGTTTCTTGATTTATTTTTATTCTATTTCTCAAATTCATATCAAGAAAGTGCGAAGCCTTGTTTGTTTCCAATCTTTCTCATTTTTATTAATTTATGTGAAAAAATTAAATGAATTGGTAACACATGGGTAATAAATCAAACTTTATTCAAACTCAGCTTATTTCTATCGTAGTTATATGTAATTAAAAGTATTTTTTCTGTTATATTTTCGTTTTTATGTTATTTTCCATCAAAATTGATAAAAAAAATCAATCCCGAAAGTTTCGGGATTATGTTTACCAATCCCGGGATTTATAGGTATCGAAAATAGTTTGGGATCCCGGGATTGGAATCCTTAGTTGTAACGTAGAAGACTTGATATAGAAGTTGGTTTTCACAACAATTTCATCTTTATAACCGGTTTTGGTACTGTTCGGTTATCAAGAATACAGCGGAAAACACATGTTGAAAATAGCCGATAAACTGGATTATTTGTTAGGTTAACCTAACCTAACCTAACCTAAACTAACCCAAACTAACAAATAATCCAGTTTATCGGGTATTTTTAAAATGTGTTTTCCGCTGTATTCTTGATAACCGAACAGTACCCCAGTTTCGGTTAATCATTTATTCACACCACTGGGCAAATACTGCCTGATGTAGGGAGATGGCTATGGACCAGAAAAGGTTCTAGTGCAGTACAGAACTTGTGACCACCACAAGAAGATCATTATTTTAATATTAATGTATTATTTTCTTCAAATAAAAGAAGAAAGAAAAAGAAGAGAAGAATAAATAAGAAGAAACAGTATTATTTTCTTCAAACATAGGTACTGTCTAATTTTTCCAGTATGCCATAGGCTTCTGAAAAGATATCTCCTTTCGTCCATACAATCTGTATTTAATATGCTTAGAAAAATGCTGCGATAATCGTCGATATCGGGAGACTAATTTCGATAAAAAAAAAATATAAAAATAGAAACACTTCCGGTTTAGTATTTATTCAGAGTTCACAGAGAGTAATCAACAATAACAGAGAATAATTCAAACAGTACACGAAGATAGATTAACAAAATAAGTTGACTCGCTCGACCAAATCAACCAGATAAACTTGCCAAAGTATTAGTTCAGCTCAGGTAGGTATCACATTTGACAACTAGAAACCACACTTATCATTAGAAACGAATTTCGATAGTATAGTTTCAAAATAGAGAACCCTTTATGATCAAAATGGTCAGAGCTAATCAGACTAAGCTGACTGGCTGTAAGACTGAGAGAGATACAAATTACGGAGTTAACATAGAGTTAAATCCTAATCCGTCTACATAGGGCTTGCGGCGTCCAGTCAATGGGCCGCACCATCAATGTTTCTCTTTTCGAAGTCACGCCGCTACAAATATTATTTTTACCGTACATTTTAATGGTTAATATACAATCGCAATTAAACTATTGTTTACGCGTCGGCTTATAATGTTGAAGGTCCAGGCGCAACTATTCTTTACTACCGCAATCACTAAGATGTTTTTCGAATGCCATGAGTTGTGTAACACTGCAATAAAGTAAGTGAGTTTTTCGCCGTAAATCGCTCAAAAAAGGGGATTGTTAAATTTTGCTGATTATGTAATAATAAAGCGGCTACAGTTTGCACACTATTGACGTGTCAAAAGCTTTGATATCAACGAGCACAGGTCTTATTTTATTATAGACTCATTTTTTACAGGATATCTTTGCGAGAAAGGATCCACATATATATACTAGCAGTATCACCGGGCGCTGCCCGGGAGTGGAATGGTTTAATTTTTGAAAATAAAATTTCTAAATTTAATACGTATAGTGCAAAGGATTGAATTTAAAAAAAGTAAAAAAATATAATATTAGATATTTTTATTTTTAATAATTTTAAATTTAATAATAAAGTAAGTATATTTTTGTACATTTACTGCATTTAAATATCTTAAAAAAGAGTACATATTAAATTTATTATTTTAAGGCTTTTAAATATCCATTATATAAAAAAAATATCCAATCAATCATTCCAGGGCATTTCAATAAACAATATTTGTGTCGCTAGATTTCAAAATCAGCCAAGTCCATAATAGATAGATAGGAGATAAAAAGCTTTTTGTTTTCTCAAGTACACAGTCACAAGGGTGAAAGATTATATTACTTCGAGTATAGAATATTTAAAATTAATAAGTTCCACATTTCGATAATGCAGAAATATTAGAAAGCAGTAGTTCTTCAGCAATTTACAAAAACGTTGGCTGATTTTGAAATCTAGCGGCACATTTGTGGTTTTTTCATTTGTTGCCAAAATATATAGATTTTTACTACTCCCACTCTTGGTGCCGCTACATACAATTATCTGTGAGTGAAAAATTCCGATCTAATGTGGCAGCACTGCGTCGCCCGCGCCAACCTGCCTATTAGCGATTCTAATAACACAATTATTTGCATCAAACTTTGCCATTTGACCTCCGATTGAACTGAAATAAACGCCAATATTTTTTAAATGTACACATTCTACCGACATGTTCAATAAAAATGGCAGTTGCAGCATTAATTTCCACGTTTCAATGCCCTGTATGCGGTGCCCTTTTCCCGCAAAAACCGTAAAACTGTCCCCGGGGTGCAACGGGTTAAATCTAAAATTCGAGATCCCAACCGCGCACTCTGGCTCGTTGCCCTCCGTCTACTGTTCAAATTTTGTCGAAATCCGACTGCGCGTGTGGATTTGTATAAAGAAAAACCGAAGAACGGGACAAACATCCAAATATATTCTTAAAATTATTATACTTGCTTACATTATATAATATAATGTGCAAAATACACAATATAATAATATAACCATATTCTGACATATTTTTTTATTTATCTGAAATACATAATTTTTTGAAAAAACAAAAGCCGACTTAATATCAACCAAGGCCAACTTTGAGGCATTTGAAAAATTTGCTGCGTCATATGGAGGACGGAATAATTCACTTTCAACTCCTGACTCCTCTGTTTCGGTAGAGTTTCAGTACACGGGTATAGAGGACACTTATGTAAATAAAGATAAATGACGGCGGAGCAAGTCAAGATTCTTTTTATTTTTTAAACTCCTTTAAGCACTAAGGCGCATGGTTGCTACATCAGTCCCGTCAGCATCGCTTTGGGACAAGGAAGTGTGGTACTAAAATCTTTTCATTCTCACATGTTTATAGCGTCGTGGAAGGCGGCCGTGCACAAACCGCGGCTGCATATAGGTACATGATGGGTGGAGATGGGAAAACTCAAATACCTAAATAATTACAAGATAAAAAGCACTTTTTATATACAACGTTTTTAAATTTCCTGTTGAATCATATAAACTTGACTTGACTAGCTTAAACGATCAAAAAAAATTGTATTTGGTAGAAATAATACTGAAATGTCATTTTGACATTCATATTGATTTCCATAGTAACACACGTATATATTAATAATTTCCTAGCAACCAATAATAGTGGATTGGATTAAGGATTTCTTCCGTAATAACTTTTCATACAAAACAGAATTAACTGAAAATGAATTTAATTCTACTTAAAGATGGCTAAAAGTATTAAAAAATGCATTGGCATCGTGTTCTGACATATTCTAAAAGTTTCAAATGTCTAGCTAATCGGGAAGTTAATTAAAAATCGATTGCAAGATTTGTACCGAACAAATAAGAATACGACCTAATAAAAACGTTGTAAAAATCATACTAATTGAGTTTAAATTCACTTAGAAGAATTCCATTTAACAAAATGATAATACAAATTTATTATATTAAAAATACGAAGTTTGCATTTTGTTATTATTCTTGTGATAATTTACATTTTAAAGTCTTTTAATAAATAAATCATCGTCATCATCATTAACCGGGGTCAATCTACTACTGGATGAAGGATCCCATCTTCTTGCACTCATCTCCGTCCCTAATTCTTTGCTGCCACGTACGAAATTTATGAATCCGTCCATTCAGAGGACCTTAGGGCGTTTAGTGCCCCTTGAATACCACTATTTGACGGCATTTGTCCAGTGATTGTCCACTCACCGAGCGACATGTCTAGCATATTACTATTTCATTTACCTGGCGACCTCTATAACATATCGTACTCTAGCCTGCTTTCTTATCCATTGGTTTCTTTTATGATTTTTCAGCGTTATGCTTAACATAGTAATTTTCGAAAGTTTCTTACATTAAGAGTCTTTATTTGTTTGGTGAGTGTTGGAAACACGCATTAGTTGAACACTTTACGCTTAACACACAATGGTAGGTCACTTTTAAAGATACTATTACAAAATTTACTCTATTCTAGTAAATAGCAAATATTAATAATTTTAACCGGTTCAGCGAGTTTTCTCGCTCTATGAGGCCGAGATCGATAGGCCGTACATACAAAATTTACGAGTTACCTTGTCCAACTTTAAATTAAAATTATTAGCCACTATCGATTTATTTGCATAATCTAAGTTATAAACAAAACTATCTTATAACTGGCGTCCAACGTGGCTCCAAAATATTGTTATTATTATATATAGAAACTGAAACCTTACACTATCGAGATTAGTTTCTAGTGATAAGTGTGGTATCTAGTTTTCAAATGTAATATCTACCTGAACTGAACTAATCTTTTGGCAAGTTCATCTAGTTATTTGGCCGAGTGAGTCATCTTATCTAGTTAATCTATTTTCGTGTAACGTTTGAAGTATTCTCTGTTATTATTGATTAAATCTGAACTCTGAATAAATACTAAAACTGGTTTGTGTGTTTCTATTTTAAATCTATTCTGTTTTATATATTCTATTTTATATATTTATTTATTATTTATATATTCTATTTCTATAATATTCTATTTTAAAAATGTTTCTATTTTATAAATACTATAACATCCTATAACTGGCGTCTAACGTGGCCCCAAAATATTATTATTATATATAGAAACTGTCCTATACCGTTCTTATATATAAATATAATAAACTACTCTAGATGAGTGCCGATAACAGCCTTGCGTATTGAATAGATGCGCATAAGTGCATACACCATTTATAAATAAATATACATAATTTAATTAAAAACGGCGCATTTGATAAGCAATGAATTTGTTAACAAATAATGAGAGGTCTAAAGTCTATACCTTGCGGTAGAGATGATGTGTCTACCTCTACATAGGTTATAAAGTTATAGACGATTGGAAAATCGTTACCAATGTTGGCACAAGCTGTACTTATTGTGAAGGCAGCTCGACCCAATATTCCCACAAATAAATTTACTCCAAGCACGTACGGCAAAACCAGCGCTCTTCAAACTTTCCAATAAACCTTAAAAATTATGTATATTATAACTGTGATAAAATTCCGAATTACAGTCCAAATACATTTTTTGTTAGATTTTAAAATGTCCTTTAGATAGTGGTGTTCAATGGTGTAAAGTGGAGAAAATTCAGATTACCATCTACAAAATTATCGTAACTGCTACGCCAAGCATATGGATAAATTTTGATCGATCACGCCGTAAGCCCATATGAATGTATGTTTTTAGTTGTAATACAATATGGTTTCATTGATATTTTAAATAAGAAACATTATTCTCCCTTATATTTATTTCTTTAATCAGCTTACGTGAGAGTGATTTTCAAATTAACGATAAGAAACTTCATATCATTTGAATCGTATTCGTATACTCACGTCCTTTCGTTAATATAAGAGAAAGAAAATAATTGAATCCAACTGAGGCATAGTTTTTTCTCATTCATGTAGTAGGCGCTTAATATTTTAAAAATTAATACAATGAGTGCCCAAAAATACAAAAACTTATTATTTTCAGAGTGAACAGGAAATTGAGTGTTTCTTTGTGATAATAAAAAAACAAGTATCATTAAACTCGTGACATTTCAGATTTCTTCAAATATAATACGTTTGTACAAGTTAAAGAAATACGATGGTCTGGTGACATAGATCACTACTAGGGATTCCAATCCCGGGATTCCGAGCTATTTTCGATACCTATGAATCCCGGGATTGATTTTTTTTATCAATTTTTATGGAAAATAAAATAAAAGCGAAAATATAACAGAAAAAATACTTGTTATAAAAAATAACTACATTATAAATAAACTGAGTTTGAATGAAGTTTGATTTATACCCATGTGTAGGTTGCCGATTCATTTTATTTTTTCACGTGAATTATTAAAAATGGAAAGATTGGAAAAAACAATGCTTTGCACTTTTAACAAAGTAATTCCACTATGATATCATACGTTTTACGGCAGTGTCATATTTGTCTGTCTAATTAGATTTATGAAGCGGAAAGGCCATAAGTACGCCATGATTATTTGCTTTAATAATTTAAATCTCGCTAATCCATTCATTAAGTCTTTACTATCAGAAACAGCAATCTCCTATTAAATTCACATTATTATTTAAATTACAATATTATTTACTCCGTTAAACTTGTGTATTTCCAAGATTGAACGTATACAATATTAACAATAAATGTCTTAAATTGTATAAATTATACTAGATTTATTTTTGATCGATTTTATCAATGATATTTGTATATATAAAAATTTTATATAACAATGGAAAAAATGCCAATCCCGGGACCAGTCCCGAAATCCCGGGATCAGAATTTTGGCTCGGGATTGGATTCCCTAATCACTACCACTTTTCATACTGGATAGTAGATCACATCCTATTTGAAGTTGGACATGTCTAGAGTTGGGTATTTCCCGAGAAAATCTCAATCTCGAGATTTAGGATTTCCAGAAAATATTCCTCGGGAATTCTCGAGATATCGGGAAATTTAAAAAAAAACTGTAAAAATCCTAAAATCAGTGGTAAAACAGATAAATTCAAAAAAATATGATTTCTTTTATTTATGTAACAAGTTGACAGACTAAATAGAAGTAGGAAAACAAAAATAATTTAAAACATTACTTATTAAAACGGAATTTCAAAAAACATAGACTGTCAATCGCTGCGTCCGACAATCGCGTACGCTTTTGAGACATAAAATTCCCTGATGTTGCAAAAATTGCGCTCATTTTGAATCGAGGTTAGAATTGTGTTAAATACCCCGATCAGTCTTTGAACGTTTTGTGTTTTCTGTCCACTTTTTTCATATAGAAAATCGTTTTTTCAATTCATATTTGATAATAAAGAAATCCCGAATCCCAAGAAAAGATTTCCCGAAATGTTGAAAATTTTAATTCTCGAGAATCGGGATGGAAAATCTCGAAAATTTCTCGAAAATTCCTGTCGGGAAATTCCCGAAACCCAACTCTAGACATGTCTAAAGTAGAGAATAAACGATTCGGTTAAACACTGTTATTGCTATTCCAATTGACATTACCAATGGTCAGTTTTATACTGTGTGAGAACAGATAAGTGTTTTTTTCTGATTGTTTCCTGTGTGATGTGACAGTTATCAGGGAAACATAAACTAATACTACAAAAACGCCAGAGTTATCAGTTCAGAGATTAGATGAAAGTAAAACCAATGAGGTTAATTTAACTGTACCTAAATCATTTCACACTGTGAACATATTTGTAGCAAACTGTCGGCGTATCGGCCATAAACAACGAGCTTTAGATTCAATTCCATAATATATTACATTACCAATAGAAACCCTGAAATCTGAATTGATTTATTAATTATTAGGATATAAGTGGATGATGTTGTGATGAAGAGATGAGTAAAGAACTGAGTATGACTGTTGAGAGCAGTTGCGTGTTTCTTTGCAGCTTAACGTACTTCAAGTACAGTGATTAAATGATAATAACGAGATATTTATCCCGAAGCGCGCAAATACAGAGTGACAGTTATACAATACAAATGAAAAGAGGAGTGAGATATTCAGCCTTATACGTGACGGTAGGAAGTGAAATTTTAATTCAATCGTGATAGACTATTTATTGAGACCCTCAAGATTCAATACTGCTGACTCTGAATATCCCACAAATTTCGGTCAACCAAATGGAGTATTGGCTGACGGCCTGAGAAATGCACAATAATCATAATTTATAATGATATAAAATTCTTATTTTTAACTCGTAACTAGATTCGTGTGAAATGCATGTTATAGACAATCTTATTTTTCGCGGTCGTCGTTTCTCACTGAGTAAGCATTAAGCGATACCGCTGACGACTAGTGAAAAATGTATATAAAAATAATTAAATGATATTAATTTGAGAAAAATCCTATATCACGGATTCGTGTTGACACAGGTTGGTTCTCAAAGGACTTGTATCGGAGTTAAAGCAGGCCAGCAACTTAAAAATAGTTTTTGCTATATTTACTAATTTAACCATTGCTAGCAATTATTAATATTTAAAATAAAAATCATTGGAATCTTTAAAGTTATCTAATAAACAACTCTAGATCCTCTACGAATTCATTTGCGAATTCAATTAATAGACCGCGTATTTTACCGTCTACGCTAATTCGTAGCTGCTACGCCAGAAATGTAGCACATGTTTTTACCCTCTACGGATGTACATAGCTGCTATCTCATAGGTAATTAATAATATGTATTACCATTTACGGGATGATAGCTTGTCTAACTAATGGTAATGAGGAAACGGAAGAAGTATTGTACCACACTGCTGAGGAATTTATTGATGAGCCTACTCTGCCTGAAGTAAGAAGAGCATTAAGAACGCTGAAAAACAATAAAGCACCTGGAACCGACAGGATAACAGCCGAGCTGATAAAGATTGGTGGGCCAACACTGGAAGCAAATATCCACAAAATAATTCTCAATATTTGGGAAAAAGAAACTCTACCTGAGGAATCGAAGATGGGTATAATCGTGCCTATTCTGAAAAAAGGAGACAAAACAATGTGCGATAACTACAGAGGGATCACAATTCTAAACACAGCTTATAAAGTTTTCTCATCTGTACTGTATAGCAGGTTAATGATCTATGGTGAGGAAATCCTAGGAGAATACCAATGCGGCTTCCGACCAAATAGATCCACCATAGATCACATCCATCTCATGAGACAAACTATGGAGAAAGCGCACGAATACAACCTTACACTCCACCACCTGTTTATTGATTTTAAACAAGCTTTCGACAGCGTGAATAGGGATAAGATGCTGCAAAGCCTAAAAATACTGGAAATTCCCTTAAAACTAGTAAGGCTAATAAAGACCACACTGACGGATACTCAAGCAGTTGTCGCTGTGCAAAATGAGCAAACTGAAAGCTTCAAAATCGAATCAGGTGTGAGACAAGGGGATGCGCTATCCACTATGGTATTTAACCTTGTGGTGGAATCCATAGCTCGTGAAACCAACATAAGAGGATGGGTAGATAACAGTACAACGCAGATGTGCGCTTATGCTGACGACATAGTAATTACAGGCAGATCCAAACAGAGGATGATCGATCATGGTGGCACTATGAAAATAAAAGCAGAAAACTCTGGGTTGCAAATAAACCAGTCAAAAACTAAATATATGGTCAGCACACGTGATCAGGTACCGCTGCAGAATATAGACATAGGACAGCATACATATGAAGGGATGGACAAGTTTATGTATCTCGGATCCAGCCTAAATACCCAAAATAAGACAGCAGAGGAGATAAAAATCCGCCTTATCTCCGGGAATAAATGCTGGCACGCCTGCAAGCGACTGTTGGGGTCGAAAATTCTAGGCCGAAGAAGTAAACTTCTAATTTATAAAACAATTATAAGGCCAGTGGTCACTTATGGCTGTGAGACTTGGTGCTTAACTCAAAACGAGGAAAACAAATTAGCTGTCTTCGAGCGCAAAATACTCCGCAAAATCTTTGGACCCACGTTGGAAAATGGGAACTACAGAATAAAAATGAACCACGAGTTGGAAGAGCTGATTGAACAGCAAACAATCATAAGATACTGTAAGTCCCAAAGACTACGATGGGCAGGACATGTGGAGAGAATGCCTGAAGTTAGAGCGCCAAGGATCATGACGAAGTGGCTACCCCAACGGAAGAGACCCAGAGGCCGTCCAAGAAGGAGATGGGCTGACGCTGTAGAAGTGGACTGGCTTCATATAGGAAGACCCGGTAACTGGAGAAGTGTGGCGAGAGACCGGAGTGAGTGGAGAGCGGTTGTGCAGGAGGCCAAATCCCACCCCGGGATGTAGCGCCGTGGAAGAAGAAGAAGCTTTTCTAACTATATGTATATCTAATGATTATTACGTATCGATTAAACTAATGTTTACATTAATTTTACTACTGTATTTTTAATATATTGCAAAATTAACCTGTAAAACCTGTAAAAGAGTAGTAATGACGTCAAATATCAAGTAGATCTTACTTAGTAAACTTTACTATAGCAATATACTATATAATAGTAATAGGAATGAATAGCAATCATTACTATCTATATTTTTTGAAGTTATACTTCTTTTGGCGCGTTTGGGAAATCAGATAAGTGTGTATTTTGGCGTGTGAGATGTAACACATAATTTATTTTTTCACACGAAAAATAACGCACTTGATTGGATTCGAACCACCGATTGTTCGGTTATCAGCCAAACACACTACCTTTACGCCACGATATGGTACTGCAATCGTGACGATTATATTTTAGAATTGTTCCGTTGCCTAGGCAGCGAATTTATTATCGTCGGCCATTTGCATTCCTTACGTTAACAAACTATCAAACGCCAGAGTGACAGTTGGTAGTTTAAAAATAAAAACTACGAGAAACCATTATATAATTTAGTAATATAAGTCTATAGAAATAAACCAACGGCGTTCCAATAAGCGGTACTTTTTCTTGAGTGTGTAATTTAACAAGATAATTAAGAGCTAGTCAAAGAATATAGTTTATCACAAGTTTTATTTTTGTTTTGTTACGCCAAAGAAGTATAACTTCTAACGCGGGTACATAAGTACAAACACCGATTTTTTTATTGGTTTAACAGTTACACACAAGGAATATATACATGTTTTCCGGATTTAGAATTAATTCTTAAAGCTTTCAGATCTAAACTTTTGAGTCTTAAGTAAAAAGCTTTTCATCGCTAACCTAACTCATAGCACAAGCATAATATATTGTATGCTCCATTACTTACATCCAACGCCACGTCTTGAGATATAGTCCGTAAAGTATAACATCGCTGCAGTAGAGTATGAAAGTACTGACCTCTCGGGATATGTATGATATATAGACATTCTTCTTCTTCTTCATTCATATCTGTACCAAGATATTATAATCAGTTTTAATAAATTCGAAATATCAAATGGTAAATTGAAATAACCACATTGACTTATTATACAATTATACAAATCAATTATTGACTAGACATAGTGGCTTCGCTGGCAGAATATATAAACTTGGTGTTACTACCCGTTGGACACGTCCATGTGGCAAATAAGTACAGGATGCAAATCAAATCTGCTAGCGATGTCCTAAGATATATGCGGAAAGAGAAAAGCTGTCCAAGTCAGTTCAACCAACTGTTGGGCCTATCGACGTCTTTAGACACTGTCAGCCTGATACTTACCCATTGGTTTATATTGTAGTTTACGTTATTCCTAACATGCATCTTTACGATCCACATTATTACATAGAGTCAATTACATATTTGCTTTTGTAACAGTTTAAGACAATGACATTAATATGGACGAAGCATCTGGAAAAAAATGACACTCACTTTTTGGTCGGGTTTGCCGAATGGCATACTCTGTTCTAACGCCATTACAATAAAGGTGATATTGCTATAAATTCTCGATGCTTTTTGTTGGGTCTGCTGAATGGTTCGGCTCGAACGGCTTCGCTCAAATGATCATTGACACTAAAAACACTGTTCTAACGCCATTACAATAAAGGTGATATTGCTATAAATTCTCGATGCGTGATATCGCATAATGGAAATTGCGTGACGTCTACCTATACATGTGCGAATGTCGCTATGCGCGAATTTACTTGCTAGCTACTGTATTAAGTGCGTTGTCCATTAATAATGTCATTGCTTTAAGATATTAAAAAATTGCTAGATTACAGGTTATGATTTAGGTAAAGTATGTGTTGAGTTATGTTTCTCCATTTATTTATAAATATTTTTAATGACCAGAATTAGATATTTTGTGTAGTGTTTTTGTGTTATTCTGATGTTTAGTATTTCATAAGTTTTTTAGGTCTTAATGATTGTGTTGTCTGCACAGAGCTCTCAGATACCACAGCTATTTTTTTTAGTAATGGGCAGTTGTTAATAATACATCACACTATTGGAGACGTGTTGCAATCACATGGACAATAGTCATCGTCTCTCAATTTGGATCTGTTTAGATACGTTGTCAATTCTCTGTGGAGTGTTAGTATCTGTGTAAGTTCGTTTGATGTTGTTATGTTCCTAACAAGAATAAATTTCCGTACTTAAATACATTAAGGGCCTTCCTAACATCTTTTAATTTGCAAAACATCAATAATTACATATTTACGGCCCCCTTTGTCATGCAAGACAAATAGATAAACGGCAGGTGTAGCGAGTATTTCAGTATCAATTTCACGTATCATCGTCGAGTGACATACGTCCTTTCGCAATTCTATCTTGCGCCACTCTGCATATTGTTATTATTCTACTAAGTGCGCGACCATAACGTCGTAAGCGCTCTGGCAGGGAGCACAGGAAGTAAGATGGGTGCGCCGGCGGAAATCATTATTAATGTCCCAAGTTAAGGCATTAACTCCTGTATAGTGTTCAGTAATGGATATTATTGCATGCCAAGTTTATGGGTGAACATTTCCATACCAGAAAACAGAGCATCTCAAACTATATCAGTATGTGTTTAGCATCGTTCAATTCGCCATAATTATATGCAAGTTCTTCTTCTTCTTCCACGGCGCTACATCCCGGGGTTGGATTTGGCCTCCTCCACAACCGCTCTCCACTCACTCCGGTCTTTCGCCACACTTCTCCAGTTACCGGGTCTTCCTATATGAAGCCAGTCCACTTCTACAGCGTCAGCCCATCTCCTTCTTGGACGGCCTCTGGGTCTCTTCCGTTGGGGTAGCCACTTCATCATGATCCTTGGCGCTCTAACTTCAGGCATTCTCTCCACATGTTCCGCCCTTTGTAGTCTTTGGGACTTACAGTATCTTATGATTGTTTGCTGTTCAATCAGCTCTTCCAACTCGTGGTTCATTTTTATTATGTTGTTCCCATTTTTCAACGTGGGTCCAAAGATTTTGCGGAGTATTTTGCGCTCGAAGACAGTTAATTTATTTTCCTCGTTTTGAGTTAAGCACCAAGTCTCACAGCCATAAGTGACCACTGGTCTTATAATTGTTTTATAAATTAGAAGTTTACTTCTTCGGCCTAGAATTTTCGACCCCACCAGTCGCTTGCAGGCATGCCAGCATTTATTCCCGGAGTTAAGGCGGATTTTTATCTTCTCTGCTGTCTTATTTTGGGTATTTAGGCTGGATCCGAGAGACGTGAACTTGTCCACCTCATCATATGTATGCTGTCCTATGTTTATATTCTGCAGTGGTACCTGATTGCGTGTGCTGACCATATACTTAGTTTTTGACTGGTTTATTTGCAGCCCAGCGAATTCTGCTTTTATTTTCATAGTGCAATTATAAGCAAGTGGAATATTCTATTAAACCGACCTAATAATTATGTAATCCGAACTGACAAGGTAAAAATATACTGTTATATGTGTATATTATTGATGTCAATAAAAATTTTAGTGATACCTGGCAGCGAACTTTGTTTTCTAGACCAGAGACCAGATATGCAATTTGAGATATTGGATTTTTCTGAAAGAGCCGGAAGAAATAACGTTTTCAACGTAGCTCATCGTTCCAATTAGGGTTGACAATTCCCGATAGAATTATTGACCGTAGTATTATATATATTATATAAAAACAAGTTAAATATTCTTCATTTTTTTAGTGTCTGGTACCGATATAATAACAGTTTATAATGAGACAAGTAGCTTTATTTGCATTTGCATGAATATAAGATTCTAACCTCACGTTTCTCTATCTGAATTATTTCTAATTCAGGGAATGGCTACCATCTTTATAATTTAAATTAAGGCAATGTCAAATACTTCAGGTAACATATTAATTCTTACCTAAGATTTATTCGCAATAATGACAGGCAACCATCTGGCACTCCAAGCTACACTTTGGGTAACCAATTTTCCATATATTTTGGTTTACGCTTATTCCGGGTATACAGAGTTCATTCACTCTCATTTGAATTTTGGATAGTGTTTTTTAATTCAATTCTAACCTCACTATCAAACCAAGAAGACGATTTCTTAACTAATTCTCCTCACAAACGCGTAGTTAAACATATATTATAATTGTTTTGTAATTTTTAATGTGCCTCAATAAACCCGTTTGCATAATCAGCATTCATCCTGAAGCAACCCCTACACCAAAACATTTTACCTCTTCCTCCTGAAATCCATCCCGTATTCGTGTATAATCAAAAGGCGGTTTGTTAGTAGGTATATCTCATTAAGTCCAAGATTAATATTACTGTGGCTTTCAAAAAATAATTATTTATGTATTTTCAATCAAAAGCATGATACGTTTATAAATTTCATCTTCAATAGAAAATAATTTAATATGAAAATTTATATGGTGCTTCAGACACCATGAAAGAAAGAGAGCAACATAGACTAAAAATTATCGTAATAGAATTTTGGGTTTCCACCGCGTATACTTATTCCTTCTTTCCTCGACGTTTTGAGCTCGTTGCAGAGGCCATTATCAAAAGATATGTGCTATGATGAAGTGTAGTGTTGTGTGAATGCAAACGTCGCTCTAAGAATGCCAAAAGTAATCCGATTAGCTAAGAGCAAACTCTGCAATGAGCCCGAAACGTCGATGAAAGAAGGAAGAAGTAGGTACACGCGGTAGAAACCCAAAAATCTATTACGACAAAAATACAACCGGGAAAGTCTCCAACCAAAAATTAATCCGTAGAAAAGTTCATAATAAAACATCTAATTTGAACTCTACGTCGAGATTTAAAAATGCGTATTTATCCTGGAAATTTGCAACAATAAGTGTCAATTTACATAGCTATATTTAGCTTTGGTAAGTTTCTCTTTAATATCCCGAAGTTTGAGAGCCACTATCCAAATACCTTCAGTGAACTTACCGTATTCACGTGGACGCTTTATGCGAAATAACAGTTTATTGTATAACCGAGCTGAAGGCTCTATATCAAACGTACTTACATGCATACAGTGTGATTCGCAAACTGATTCCAGTGCCTATGCCACCGTATATTATAATATAATATATTATATTGTTTTACTCAGGTCATAATATAACAAATAACAGACAGTGGGGGTCACTTGGGGTAGTTTCTGTGGTCTCTACGATTTTAGGGGCCTTAATAGTCAATACACATAACATATCACATTGTTTTACAAATATAATATATGAACCTATAATATACCTAATTATTGCGTTTTGAATGTTTTAACCATGTCGGAACGTGTAGAAGAAAAGGATCATTTAGTGTACCCACTGTAGCTTGTGGACTTTAGGTTATCTTCGCAGGGGTGAGAAAGTTTTGCAAGGGTGTATGTTTAGAAGTCGCCCTATGACTGCATTTGTCCAGTGCTTGTACATACGCCGAATTAAATGCCCGGACTAATGCCATTTCATAAGCTTGGCAATTTATATAACAAAAAGCATACTCTTGTCTGCTTCTCTACCCAATGATTCATTTTATGATCTTTCCAAATCTAAATTGAAGACTTTCACAATATGAGATTTACATTTTTTTATTTTTTTTATTTGTTTCTTTATTAAACACCACAACAAGCCGTGAAGCCCAATAATAGTGGTAAGACTACCAGGCTTGAGGAATTTACATATTAGATTATGTAAATATATGTTGACCTCACTGGGATCGAACCCAGAACTCCGGGATGGAAGGCCAGTGCCTTACCCATTGCACCACGAGAGCTGCAGATTATAACAAATATTACCCTCACAAGAGAGAAGAAGAGAATATAATAATAACAATAATAAAAAAAACATAAGTACAATTTTATACAGAAAAATAAAATTTCGAATACAAAATACACAGCGCGTCACTGAAAATGTCTACGTCTTTGGGGAGCGCATTGCTAGTCTTATCTTGCACCGCTCGCTAATGGTGCCTGATAGGCTTGACATGAGGAAACGGTTCCGATCCAGAATATATCATGGCTGTGACAACGCAGGTAATTGACAGGCGCATGTAAATTCATTGTTATGTCCAGTACACATTTTTCTATACCACGTTGCGTTAATCTTAATTTTTGAATTCTCTTGTGATAAAGGTCCATATGCATACATAATCAACAGCAGCGTACATTTTCTTCTTCTTTTACCATGTCCATCCCTTAGTTGAAGATAGCACACCGCACCTTCAAGAATCTCTGTCGTTTATCAGTCGTATTGCATCATACCTGTTTCCCGTCCTATATACACTCTGTGGATGGTGTTAAGCGGCCTTCCTGTATGCCGGAATCCAGTTGGATGGAATACATACACGACTGAGATAAGTTCAATGTCACCTCTTTGCTCTCAGTGTGATGAGAGGCTGTCGAATCCGCTGTATTATTGTCTCGTTACTCCTAAAATTATATCCAGTATCTGCTGCTAACATCTGTTCTTGAAGGTCAGTTACTCTGAGCCTTTGTAAAATGTCGTGAATTGCTATCGTAAAGCAGCACCGTGAGAATGCACGCGTCGAATAGGCGGCATTTGATTTTAACCAAATACAATCATGAGTTCTAGATATTTTGTATTCAGATAGCGAGCTCTCGTGTATACATGTGTAGTACACAATTGTACCCACAGTATTATAATATACAGTTGAAAATCTTCTAACTGATGAAACCGGGTTTGAATAAGTGGGAATGGGACAACTGGACTCCGGACAATCGGACGCCGCACTGTCGTAGACACGTATACAGAACGTAGACGAGGTATTTTAATCAGTTTCTATCTACTACTTAGTAGTTTTAATTCATTTTACTCTTAATATAATGTATTCTTTATTATGGATTGAGAATTACTTACCATGCCTAAGGGTTTATATAAAATAAAAAACTCTTTTTTCGTTGGAACTTAAACATATGCACGATTAAATCATTATTTACGTCTGCATAAATTTGCATTCTCACCAACTATTAAATCATAATATAATCTTTTAAATATAAATAATAATGTTAAATATTTTTTTTAAAGTACCTATAAGTACCTAACATCTATTTATTTTCGAATTCCGTGGCGTCCAGTTGTCCCGGTGCCAAATCGTCCTAGACCCGAACAAGTACAGTAAGACATGATATTAGTCACAGACTAAGTTAATTATTTTCGATTTCACCAGGCGTCTTATGTGAAACAGTCTTTATTCAGAATTCTGTATTTCACGTTATCTTGCTTGTATGTATGTGAGCTTTTTTGTTTTTATTTGCTTTTACTATACGCATGACACGGGAATGCAGGGGGAAAATGAAATAAATTATATTATATACAGTCTTTTGCAGAATAAGGAAAATAGCATTTTCTTAAATTGAATTTAAACTACGTAAGTACTCTATGATAATAATTGCTCGCATTTTTGCAGAGTGAAGAGCAGAGCAAAAATAATAAGATATATGATACTGATACGAGGTAGAGTAAGTATATGCTTCATAACTTTTCACTCCGGCTCTAGGATGTAATTAGGGAATCCAATCCCGAGCCAAAATTCTGATCCCGGGATTTCGGGATTACAATTTGACAATCCCGGGATCCCGGGACTGGTTCCGGGATTGGCATTTTTTCCATTATTAATATAAAAAAATTATATTTACAAATAACATTGATAAAATCGGTCAAAAATAAATCTAGTATAATTTATACTATTGAAGACACTTATTTTTAATATTGTATACGTTCAATCTTGGAAATACACAAGTTTAATGGAGTAAATAATATTGTAATATAAATAATAATGTGAATTTAATATGAGATTGCTGTTTCTGATAGTAAAGACATAATGAATGGATTAGCGAGATTTAAAATAGTAAAGCAAATAATCATGGCGTACGTATGGCCTTTCCGCATCATAAATCTAATGAGTCAGCCAAATATGAAACTGCCGTTAAACGTATGATATCATGGTAGAATTACTTTGTTAAAAGTGCGAAGCATTGTTTTTTTCCAATCTTTCTCATTTTTAATAATTCATGTGAAAAAATAAAATGAATCGGCAACCTACACATGGGTATAAGTCAAACTTCATTCAAACTCAGTTTATTTCTAATGTAGTTATTTTTTATTAAAATTATTTTTTCCGTTTTATTTTCCATAAAAATTGATAAAAAAATCAATAAAACGTATACTCTCACGTCAATTTAATTGCTGGGGTGCTATAACTGGGTTTGAAAACTTGCTGATAAATTACAACTTCGGAGATACAAGGCATTCCTAATGTGATTTTGCTGCAGCAAATAGTTACAATGAATGCTCATTTTTATTTATGAGGCTTTGAGGGTTTCCACTGTGTGTCCTTCTTTACTCGACGTTTCGGGCTCGTTGTAGAGGCCATTATCAAGAGATGATATGTTATGATGAAAATGTAGTGTAGGTATGTGAATGTAAACTTTGCTCTAAGAATGTCAAAAGGAATCCGATTTTCTAAGAGCAAACGTTGCTCAGAGTAATCTGTCAATCGTTACGACCAGGGATACCGGCTCGAATATTGGATTTTGCTGACAGTGCCGGAAGCCATGACGTTTTTAACCGTAACCCATCATCCCTATTAATATTTTCAGGGTTTCTATGAATTTCAATGGCCTCCTTTACCAATCGTGCGAAATATCCTTTATTCCGACCCAATATCTTGGTTTCAATGTCAAATTTGTGTCCTGTATCCATCGAGTGCTCGGCAATTGCCGACATCGTGTAATGTTTAAGTCGGTATGCCCTCTCGTGTTCACTCACACGCTTCTTTACTGTTCAAGAAGTTTGGCCTATATAACATCATAAAACATATCATCTCTTAATAATGGCATCTGCAACGAGCCCGAAACCTCGAGTAAAGAAGGGAGAAGGACACATGGTAGAAACCCAAAAAACTACTACGATAAAAAAACAACCATGAAAGCCTCAAACATTATATAAATGAGCATTCATTATAACTATTTACTGCAGCAAAGTCACATTAGGAATGCTTTGTATCTCCGAAGTAATATCTTGAGCATATTATATATAGCTGATCATCCAGGTCTCTGTCAGTCAGGAATTCGTGAAGAAAGAGGCCAGTTATGAAACTATATTTACTGGAAGAAAGAGATGAAAGTGAAGGCTAAAAACCGCTATTTGTAAAATAAAATAAAGATCGCTTTTCGCCACAGTACAAATTAATAAGATAGAAATCCAAAAGTCGGTCGCAATAGACCAAGAATATAATGCCAGTTTTGGTTAATTACTTAATGATAGTCAGGCCATAATATAAATGTAAAATAAGTATAAATCCAGTTAATTTTTTTAGAATATTGCCAATATTTTATGTGCGTTTCGTATACCTACGTAACAAACTTGAATGTAAATTATGATACAGATGTAACTACCTAGGTTCCCACCACCATCCGTAATATTGTATGTACAGCCGTAGGTATGCATGGCCATCTTCCATGTCACTCTAAACGTGTCTGAAATAAATGATTTTAAGTGCTCATTCCAGAGCCGCACGAGACTGATGCTGTAATCATGCACCGTAGTGCTTAAAGAAGGAAGTTAAGAAAGAAAAAAATGGACTGGCTCTGCTGTCCGCTGATGCTAAGCGCCCTGTGTATCCACATACTGAGTATCACAAGTTGAAATGGACGAGTCTCCAGAAGAGTCGGGACTCTCCCGCTCCCTATACGACGGTGCAAATGTCTCGAATGCAGCAAAGTTGGCCTCGGTTTCTATCGGATTCGCGTGGCCAATTGGGCTCATGTGAGGACGGACCCTGGCAAACAGCTCCACTCGTGAAGAACGTAAAGAACGTGTTCAACGTCTTGGTGGTCATGCCCGAGGAGGTACAACCCGGCCCATCTACTATCAAGCCAAACTCGTGGAGTTTGGCAGCAAAGTTCCCATGGCCGGTGAGGAACTGGCTAATCCAGTGCGAAGGTTGAAATTTCTAGTTTGATCTCTGCAGATACTTCTGGAAAAAAAAGGCTACTGAAAATAACATAATTATTATTCTTTAAGGCTATACCTTAGCTGAGGCATGGTCTAAAAAGATCGTAACTATGCGACGCGCGGATCGTGCTAATAAAAATTCAATATGCTTCTATTTACTGTTATGTTTATTGTTATATTAGTAATAATAATATATTCAACATATATAATTTAGAAAAACACTTTCTAAGAGAGTATATTATAACCAATAGAAAAAATCTTTTTTGAAAAAAGTAAGCCACCCCGGCCGGGAATTGAACCCTGCATCTCCACGGGTTTACGCCCCATTCCGTCGCATTTAACCTATATGCTACGGCGTGACATACTAATTGCGATAAATTTTAACTATTGGTCACTTTTAATACCTACTCATCAGCGCTCTTCCAAATCAAGCTAATTTGGCAATCGATTTTTGTTTCTTAAATCAAAGTAGGAAACTATTTACTATTACTTCGATTACTAACCGACGTCGTGGAATTTCTCCAATATTTTTTAGATGCAATTACTTGCACTTGCTAATAATTTATAATTAACTATTTCTTTTATTCAATGAATTGGTTATAATATTATACTCTCTCAGAAAGTGTTTTTTTTAATTATATATGTTCAATAATCAGAATGATATATTCTTAAATCTTGTGAATTATTCATTGAATAAAAGAAATAGTTAATTATAAATAATATATTCATTGCAATTTATCTTTTTCGAGTACAGGCATAACGTTTTTTAGTCATCTTTCCTAGATATAAAAATATATTCTTACGACGCCATCACATAGAGGCCATAGAGGCACTAGATAAATGCTATTGACGATGGCGCAGTAAGAAGAAGTAAGACGTTATCCAATCACTCATGCCTGGCAATTTAATTTATATTTTAATTTCAGCCTACCTCCACCCTTCGCCACTGGAGGATACATTAAAAATTTACATGTCTCAAATGAAACACGTACGTTGCATTCGATACAAGTTTGTATGTACGACCCGACTAAAGATTAAAATAATAATATATTCGTCGAAGTGAAATACATTCGTCTCAAAATTATAACATTTATCTCTTATTTACTGCCTAGCAGTTATTTAATGGATAAGAACGTACTTATTTAATTCACATAGTTACATGCAGGTAACAACATTAAATAATTGAGATTCATCAATCATTCTTTTCTTCTAACTTTTTTTTCACCTGTAGTCATTATCATCCATTACCTATTATGTAACTAATCAGTTATATAATAAATCTTAATAATAAATTGACTGAATGATCGTTTTTTTTTTGTTCTTTTAACACTAACGTTCAACTAAATGAAATTACAGTGTGAGATAAGACCAATTTTACAGGTCAGGGAACTCTTCTGAATGAACTATACGTTTTTCCTTCTAAATTAGTTACATGCAATGATGATAGTACATTAACTTTAATATAGATACTTTATGTACGTAGTTCATTATCAAAGACATTGAAAACATTTTTTATTTATAGAGCAGCGCATCTACTCTATACACAAGGCATTGAGGGTAGTCCAATGACATTAATATGGACGAATCATCTGGAAAAGAAAATGACACTCACTTTATTGTCGGGTCTGCC
Organism: Rhyacophila brunnea; assembly: GCF_057557595.1. Taxonomy (NCBI): domain Eukaryota; kingdom Metazoa; phylum Arthropoda; class Insecta; order Trichoptera; family Rhyacophilidae; genus Rhyacophila; species Rhyacophila brunnea. The sequence goes on along the minus strand of NW_028232904.1, from coordinate 5,284,245 downwards.
GAATGGCATAATCTGTTCTAACGCCATTACAATAAAGGTGATATTGCTATAAATTCCTGATGCTTTTTGTTGGGTCTGCCGAATGGTTCGGTTCGAATGGGTTCGCTCAAATGTACATTGACATTAGAAACAGTGCTCTAACGCCATTACAATAAAGGTCATATTGCTATAAATTCCCGATGCGTGATATCGCATATTGGAAATTGCGCGACGTCTACCTATACACGCGAATGCGCGAATTTACTTGCTAGCTACTGTATTGAGTGCGTCGTCCATTAATAATGTCATTGGGGTAGTCTATCAGAAGTATGTATTGAGCATAGATCGAAATGGAAAATTTTACGAACTGGAGCGCTAGATATTTTCCGATTATAAATATTAATATAGTTATTTATTTTTATAACAAAAAGTGTGTTAGAATTTTTTTTATGTGGCATATTTAGCTCAGATTGTCAAATTATTGGCCTCGGTTTCTATCAGATCCCATGGCCAATTGGGCTCGTGTGAGGACGGACCCTGGCAAACAGAGACCGTAGAGAACGTGTTCAACGTCTTGGTGGTCATGCCCGAGGAGGTACAATCAAAGTTGCCATGGCCGGTGAGGAACTGGCTAATCCAATGCGAAGGTTGGAGTATTCTAGCGTAGTGCCTGCAGAATACTAGGCTACTATAAAAGGCTATTGAAAATAACATAATTGGTTGGGCCATTTATGTTCCCATTCCACTCCTTATCTCCTCACGCACCTCCTAAACCCCAGTATTATTGTCACCAGACGATCAATAAGCCAGTATGGGTGGTGATAGATGGTGTTACAAAGAACATTCAGTTGCATCTCGACAGCGGACGTGTGCGGGCTTCTAATAGCGTTCCGTCCATAAAACTCGTATCGTAATAATCCATAATACCCATAATCCGTAATAATCCATAAAACTGTATCACAAGTGTGGGAGTGTACGAACCGGGTGACCCAAAACAACAATACCGCGCGAGCGAAAGTTGAAACCAGACCACGGAGCCATCATACATCACACAAAGGTCAATGTCTGGCACTCTGTTCCATCGCCCCTACCCCTAGATCCGGCCTCCTTATCTTCCCTTAAAATAATTACAGTCCACTTAAAAAGCTCAACCATAATTGTTATTATTTAACAAGTATTTTTGTCCCATTTTTCTCCACACTTGAGATTTAAACATTGTTATAACAACCGCATCCAGAAAGGAACCCACTCCTCATTATTTATATATTCCCTCGATACAACGTTGGTGACTGGATAGAGGCCACTAACGATGGCGCAGGGTCTGATTGAACCGCAGCGCTATCGGAAGACGAAGAAATAAGACGATATCTAATCACTCATGCGTGGCAATTTAATTTATATTTTAATTTAATAAATCTTTCCTTGTCCCGAAAACAACCCCCGAATACAATGGCATCGACAACCTTTTCGGAGAGCAAACTACCCTATTACGACGCTGTTCATTCGCTGTTCATTTTTTTGGCTCTACAATAATAAAGTGAATCGAGCCGACGCGGCGGTGAGTGGCATTCGTGAATCGTGCTCGGGGCACGCCCCCCAATTCCGTTGACAGCCGCTGATTGAATCCGGTGAAAAGTTCAAATCACACTCTGTTTCAGAGAAAACATAAAAAAAATAACTTTATTGGATGGTTTTTATTTATTTATAATATAGAAACACTTTGGGGCCAAGTTTGTCGCCAGTTATATTACTATTTTACAACGTTTTTATTAGCTCGTATTCTTGTTTGTCCGGTGGTTTTTTGTCCAGTACAAATCTTGCAATCGATTTTTAACTTACTTCTCTACTAGCTAGACATTTGAAACTTTTATAATATATCAGAACACGATGCCAATGCATTCTTTTAATACTTTTAGCCATCTCTAAGCAGAATTAAATTCATTTTCAGTTAATTCTGTTTTGTATGGAAAGTTATTTCAGAAAAATCAGTAAAAAGAAAAAGACTATTATTGGTTACTAAGGGGGTGGTCCTAACAACTAAATTATTAATATATACGTGCGTTACTATGGAAATCAAAATGAAATGTTAAAATGACATTTCAGTATTCTATATTTGTTTGTTTGTTTGTTTTTTATTTACTTCATATCAAGTACAAGTTTGAGCATATTGAGCATAATAATTCAACAGAAAATTTGAAAACGTTGTATATTAAAAGTTCTTTTTATCTTGTAATTATTTAATATTATCGATTATGATTTGTTTTACGCAAGGGTTAATTCATTTTAAAAACTATCTGCATATTGTAGTCTCAGTTCAATAAAAACACATACGTATGACTGATAAAGTTTAGTATGAATTGTTTATGTTGGATCTTAACAGCCTACCTACACCCTTCGCCAGTAGTACATAGTTTTACCTCTAAAATATCTCCCATTAAGTGATAAAATAACAGAAAATAGTTGTGGACTGTATGAATGCTAAATACTCTGATTCGGCTCTAAAATTAGATAAACAGTAAAAGATTTAAATTTAAAAAATGTCCATCTAAATTCTAAATTTAGTTAAAAATATTAGTAAAATAATTTATTATCAAAAATTTAAAGCATGTCACATGCCGAAATGAATGATTTATCTCTTGCTCATGATGACAGAAAGTATAAAATATAATAAAATACTGTAGTTAGTTTCAAATAATATAATATTATTGGATGTTTTTATTTATTTATAACATAGAAACACTTTGGGTCCAAGTTGGTCGCCAGTTATAATATGTTATAGTATTTATAAAATAGAAACACTTCCGGCTTAATATTTATTTCGAGTTTACAGAGATTTCATCAATAATAACAGAGAATATTTCAAACGGTACACGAAAATAGATTAACAAGATAAGAGTCATATCCTCAATATATCCAATCAAATGCACCATTTTTAATCAAATTATGTATACTTAGTTATTTATAAATGGCGTATGCACTTATGTGCATCTATTCAAAACACAAGTCTGTTATCGGCGCTTATCTAGGGCACCTAGTTTCGCATATTTATGTATAACAACACAATACTTTGGATCCACGTTGATCGCCAGTTATAGTATGTTATAGTCTTTATAAAATAGAAACACTTCCTGTTTAATATTTATTTCGAGTTCACAGAGATTATATTAATAATAACAGAGAATACTTCAAACGGTACACGAAAATAGATTAACAAGATAAGATGACTCGCTCGACCAAAAGAACAGATGAACTTGCCAAAGGATTAGTACAGTTTATGTGGGGATCACATTTGACAACTAGATACCAAATTTATCACTAAAAATGAGTTTTGATAGTGTAAGGTGCTTAATCTCTATTTGGAAATAGAGGACCAGTATGATCAAAAGGATCAGAGCTAATCAGACTAAACTGACTGGCTGTAAGACTGTGAGAGATAAAAATTACGGATTCAACATAGAGTTAAATCCTAATCCGTCTACATAGTGCTTGCGGCGTCCAGTCAATATATATGGGTCTCTTTTCGAAGTCATGCCTCTATAACTTTATAAAAAGTTTTTTTACTGCTCTAGTCTAGCTAAATTATTTTTCTTGATCCGAGTTAACTTCGATAGCTTCTGTCGATCAATTCTGTATAGAATGTGGTTACTAAAATACAATTTAACACGTCTTAACGCCGCCAGCCTCAGAGTAATGATAATAGATAGCGCATATTGTTCGGAAAAATGAAGCCGTGTTTCTTGCGTATAACGCACAGTAGAACTTCGATTTTATTATTATGAACTTAACTATGAAACGTTACACCATCATGTTGCTTCTCAGTACGGCTACTAAATTAAAACACAACATAGTTAACTATACGTTCTACCGAAACAACTAAAAATAATTACCACTTACTGTATATTTAATACAAAAACAATACATTTCAGCAACACGTGTTCGCAATTTTTAAATGAATAAATCAGTCTAATCCATTTTTACCGGTGACGTTTTGAAAAAATATTTAATTCAGCCGTAGAATACGCAGTATTGAGCTGACGATATAATATATACATAATACACTTTTCAACACTACAACTGGCCGTGAGGCCCAATGGCAATAGTGTAGTGAAACTTTATTATATTAATAAAAGTGAAATAATTAAACACACTGACTTAATTTAATTCCATATACTTAAATAATATTTAAACTTTTGAAACACCGTGTACAAATTCACGAAAAAATTCCCAATATCACGACACAGCCAGGAAATTATTTTTCAAATATTTCCCTCGCAAAATTTCAAGGTTACCTACTTATCAGATAAGAGATAATAATATGGTAGCACGATTATATTTTATCATTTTCAAAACTGTCTCAAGATTAAGGCTATAAACGCGATTACTTGGGGTGGGCTTGCAACGATTTCTACCTATATTTCTAGCATAGCTAGCTTCTTGCCAATAACAAAACGTTCACTCAGTCATTCGTATGGCGAGAGTGTGATAGATCTTTATTTAAAAAGCATATCGTTTAATACTATCACGTATTTATTTTTGAATGATATTGACATACTGACAAATGATCAAGTTGAGTAAATCGACATCAATGTTAAATTTACGATTGTAAATTAAATCTTCCATAATAATCAAGTGATAATTTCCCCTTTCCTCCTACCGAGACTTCGACTGTGACTCGCTGTCATATCGCCTCTTCTCTTCTAGAAGGGGATCCGTCGATCAGGTCCTCAATCCTATTCTGTTAAATAGCTTTATAATTTTGCCTAGCTCTTCCGTCTTACCCACCACCAGGACACCCTTCAATTCGTCGACATTCTTATAGATATCCGCAATTCGCAGGTGTACTCTGTGAAGTTAATATTTAGGGCATTGTAGTGCTATATATACAATGTCCTCTAAAACATGACATTCATCGCAGAGTTGTGATTAGATTCTTCCCATAAGGACATCAAATCTTTTGCCCATTGTGTGCTCTGTTCTTAGCCTCAGTATTAACTTAAGCTCATTCCTCGTCAAAGAAGACTCTACAAACCAGGGCACCTCTCGTGGTGATGGTAGAATAGATTTACTCCATTTCCCCTTTTCTAATGATGCCCTATGGTGAAAAACTATCCACATACTTTGGCCCATTTTCTTTATAGCTTCATTCCAGTCCACGTTTTCTGGTATCCACTGATATGGACCCCTGAATGGCCAGCTTCCTTTGTCCGATCATCCGCCCTTTCATTGCCCATCTGTAATTTTCTTTTTCATAATTGAATGGCTTGGGCACATATTATAGCATGGGCTGGACATATCGCTTGATACTTTCATACTGTAGTTTAAACACTAGACGATATTTGTATTTGGCCACGTGTTTTTTCCGTCTTATACGCGGTGTAAATGAGAATTCTGCCATTCTTTGTGTCGCTATCTTAGAGATCGAGAGCACTAGTTGTTTGTTATCCCAAAGTCCAGAACCTATCATTAGTAATGCCAATTGGGAGTTCAATAACTCTGTTCAACCGAATCGCTTCGGATATAAGTACTCCACTCGATGAGTATTTTATAGGTGGGCATTGTTTTATAAATTCTTAAAATAGGGTCTTGCTTAGCTCATTTGGTGTACTTCCTTATATCTAATTTATAAGTTTTGTATTTACCCTTTCTATTGTATAATAACTTAACATTGCATCTATTTTTTAATTTTTAAATGTCATGTTGTGAACGTCTGAACTTTAATACCACGATGGCCGCTCGGCTTAAGCGTCGGCCTATAGCGTCGTGGGTCCCAGGTTAGAATCCTGGGTCAGACAAGTACACATATTGTTTTTCAATGTGTGTATGAGTCAGAGTACGGACCTAATAGGTTGAGCAAGTGGCTGACATCCATTTCTATTAAAAAATATATATATGTTAATACGAACCTCCATTCTGCGGAGGCCCATATGATCATATTAGAATCGGACATGGTCGGAATGAATGAATAAAAGTTTACTATAGATATATAAAAAAACGATTTATTTATGATGCAATGGTTTCCAATAAATAAAGGGTTGTTTTAACCCCTTTTGGATCAACAACAACAAATAAAATGTGCGAATTGGGAGGAATATAAGAAACTAGAGGAGGTCTTTACACAGCAGTCGTTCGAACTTGACTAATAATAATTATGATGGCAATTTTTTGTCACTGTTAGTAGCATTCGTAATTATGACATAACATTGTTTATTGGATTTATTTCTTTTGTTAAATGAATTCAGCAAAATCCGTGGTCTTTAGTCACAGTTGCAGCCGAAATATTTCCAGACCTAAACTACTAAATACTGATGCATTGTACGAGGTATCGCTTAATACTGTTGAATATAGCTTTACTATGTTGCATTTTGTGACTGAATGCATACCGATAGTACCTTGCGAGGTAATTAGTCTGGCAATATGTCGCAAAGCGACGCATGGCGCATAGCAAAGCCCGCTTTGGCACGAGCTGCGACTGCGGCGCTGCCAAAAACACCCGGAGCGGGACAAAGTGGCCGGGTGCCAGTACCGACACGGTCGATACAGTGTTTCGGCCATACCTAGATACATCGCGTATCCGGTTTAATTGGCAGTGCCGGTTTCAGGTACGTGTAGGCCAGTGGCGAGGGGTGGAGAGGTAAGCTGTTAAGATTCGACATAAATAATGTAGGTACACTAAGTTTTGTGGATACATGTAAATTGTACGTAAAACGTTTCACCGTGGCACAGTTCACCGTGATCGGAAAGAGGGGACCGTATTAGTATACGGTCTCCATTTTTATTAGATTCAATATGAATATTAATTCAATTTTCATAGCTGATTTTGGCAAAAATCATTAATTCAAGAATGAAAACCTTACCTAACCTAACTTAACAAATAATCCAGTATATCGACTATTTTCAAAATGTGTTTGTTGCTGGCTTCCTATAAAGTGTAAATTGACAAGAACCGTGTTTTATTTAGTCATGAATTTTATATTGTTGCTTATATTTAATAAAACGCATTTTTTTGTAGTACTTATTCCACTTTTAATCAATAGATTAGGACCGGTTTTGTCCGCCTCAGAGGGACATTTTGAGTTGAAAATGTCCTTCTGAGGTGGACGAAACCGGTTCTAATCTATTGATTAAAAGGAAAATAAGTACTACAAAAAAATGCGTTTTATTAAATAAAAACAACAATACAATGCAGTTCCACCATGAATTGACAGTTAACAAAATACATGAATTTTATGTCAATACTATATGACCCAAAGAGGTTGGACGGTCTTTAATATACGGCCATATAATTTTCCGAAACAATATTTCATGGTTAAGTGTGATACTGCGAACTGCATACGTACAAGTTTCCGGACACGAAATTTTATCAGTCAAACTTATTTGTTTTAATTGAATTATTGAGAATACAATTTTCAAATGATGCTGATTAATTTTCAAAATTCAATTAAGTCCTGCATAAACTAAACTATAATATTATTAATACTAACAACCGAGGGTATTTTATGGAATTTGAATAAAAATTCATCACTTAAACACTTCAACTATTCATAATTTGTTTATTATATTTTTGAAGTTATACTTCTTTTGGCGCGTTTGGGAAATCAGATCTGAATGTATTTTTGGCGTGTGATACACATAATTTATTTTTTCACTCGAAAAACGTATGGACCTAATAGGTTGAGCAAGTGGCTGACATCCATTTCTCGTAAAAAACAAAATCTGTTAATACAAACCTCTACTCTATGGAGGCCCATATGATCCTATTAGGATCTTACATGGACGAAAAAAAAATAGGTAGGTACATACTTACCTAATTTAAAATTTATCCAAAGATTTCTTGCCAGTCACTCGTGATGTTTGAAAGCTATCAAGTGTATTTTTAAATGCATCTTAAACCGTGGTCTCGCAATATTGTCTATTAAAGCAGAGATGGCGTTTAAATAAAAAAGATTTAGTGGTAATTATATTTTATTAGTAGGTACCTAATGTATTCATACGGCACATTTCTTAGATATTGGAGTCATGAAAGGATGATAAAAGATACTGTATAAACTGGGTCGGCATTTTGGCCCTGCCCAGGGGCGGCATTTTGTTTAGGGACGTCACTGTTCACAACATGAGATTCACATTACTGTCACAAGAGAGAAAAAAATTAATAAATAAAAACATAAACAATTTTATACTACAATATAACAGAGTTTCAAAAATAAAATTCACAGCACATCAATGAAAATTTCTATGTTTTTAGGGAGCACGTTGATTAGTCTTGCACCTCTCTCTAATGTTGTCTGATAGGCTTGACTCGAGAAAACAGTTCTGACCGAGAGCACGTAGGTAATTGACGAGCGTATATAAATTTAAATTCAATATGAAGCCTGGGTTGGAAACCATCCCTCGTGCTAGAACTGCTGATTTTTACAAATAATGTGCCAAAATATTTTAAGATCTCCTAAGTATCTTAAGTCTGTCTCTCTTGTATCCATATTTTAATAAATAAATTAATTTTAATCGATCTACATGTACGTCCTGGCAACACAATGCTTCTACACTCAATGTAATAGACAATAATAAAAAAAAATAAAAAAGCCTTTTTATTTCTTACAGATAAAAAAGTAAATGACAGTGAATTGACTATATCTAATGTATATATAACCTATAATTATATCTGTTATGTATATATATATCTATGTATGATTTTTTATATTTTATCTAAGTATATTTTTGTATATTACATATATACATATTAAGATTTTTATTTTGTATATAATACTGATAAAGTAGTGTATATATATTGAAACAGTGTTATGTAACATTTAAATAGTATGTTTGAGATCTTCGTGGGGGGGGGGGGTTGGTTGCTATGTGTTCTTGTCTTTGTTGACTTGGTTGTTGGTATTTTTGTTGACTAAGAAGTTCAGCATACCCGGTTTCGGGGCTCCTTCTGATAGGCTATTTGATTTTTGAAACGATATCTGTGGTTGGAGCGTTTTGTTCTTTTTTGTGGCTTGAATGTTTCTATCGTTCTGTGGAAGGGGGTTATTTTCAGGTGATGTAGGGAGTGTTATTTTATTGTTAGGTTTTACTATGATCAATTTATCATATTTTATTCTGACTGTATTGCCTTTCTCTTTCTCTAGGATCATTTGCTGTTGTAATTCTTTTCTTTTATCTAGAATTTACTGTGGGTAGTAGTAATAGACAATAACGTAGAAGAATAACAGTAAATCTTCGAAAGAGTATACGTATTTACTTTCTTAATATCAAAAATACTGGTATTTTTAAACATTTGAAACCGGTATTTCGGTATCATATAAAAATTTAAATATCGGTATTGAAATCCCAATCTCTCTATAATCACGTCTCATCTCACTACACCTCTAGAATGCTACAATCTGACCGCTTAAGCTGTTCGTGATAAATTGTTGTAAATACGGTATTTTAGAAATGTTTAATTTTATCTTCACAACCTTTTAAGATAATATCAAGGTAAAACTTTACAAAATTAGTAAACAGAACATAGTCAATATTCTGTGTTAGTTTTATCAACATTTATTGAGTAGCCTTTGAATGATAACGCGAAAGATTAAAAAAAACTATATTTTGCACTGAAATATTATGGAAGCAGTTAGAATACTGATCAATAAACAAATAATTAATAATAATTAGAATATAATAATTATTAACATTAATTTATACTCACCCAGTTTTTCTTATAAACCTTCATCCCATAAATAAATACGTTTCAAGAGAACTCACCTGTAATGAAAGAAACAAAAAAACTATTAGTACTTATTTTCGTATGTTAAGTTTTTTACATTTTTATACGCGAGTAGGGACGCGCCAAGCGCGGGTTTTGGTGTCTAATCTAATCTAATCCAGAAATGTATGTTTTGCATATTACTGAAGGGTGACACATTAAGGGCGGACGTGCTCAGCGTAGGTCAAAATGGAGCTTTTTTTTCTATTTTCAAAGCATGATCCTGGAAATACCTTAAACGTTGTAGATAATCTATTTATATAAGTTTGAAGCCTTACTATCCTTTATATTTATTTTAAACATTTGATGACTGTATAAAGTATTTTTATTACATAAAATAGTATTCTTTTAAACCTCTCGCTCTAATGTTTTAGAATATAGTCATATTTCGGTACATAACTGTGCAGTGGTGTTAAGATTTTTTACATTTATTAATTTTTAAACACATTTATAAAACCATTAGTATAATTTATGACGAGATAATTTTAGTAAAATAATTACGATAAAAAATTATATTGATAATCTCTGTGATCCCAAATTTGACAAGAATTAGGCATTTTATTATTCAAAAAATGGGCAAGATTAACACATTTGAAGATAATTCTAAAGATATTCATTATAAACTATGTCTTTGACCATTCAAGTGTGATAAACATCCTTCGAATAATGATTGCTTTATAATAATTATTGACCTAAGAATAAGGTAGTGATTTTTTGAAATACGCCATTTCTTTTGGCATTCCCCAGTGGTTAAGCTACGACATACGGCCGTAGCCATAAATTGACAAACTATAATTGAAGTAGAGAGTAAAATGATGTTAATGCGCGTGTTTGAACATGTACTGTTTAAAAAAAAAGATTTTTTTTTCAATTAGAATTTATAATATATACCTATTCAGTATTGAATAGAAAATAATAGTAACACAATCTCAAATTGGAGAGCTTTTTACTTCCAACAGTGACACAATAATTGTGCCAATTGTCAAGTGTTTTTCATAATATAATATGTACGCCATATAAAGAGAAAAGATTTAGAGTCCTATGTTAAATTCCCTTATACATTTAAAATTTGTTCAGATTTTATATTATTCATCTTTATTATAGCACAACTGGTTATAAAAACGTCCATACAAGCTACGAAGTTTGTCGGTTCTGTAGACTCTATTCTACATCTTTGGCTATCGCATACGATCAAAAGTGCTCTTGCTACAGTCTGCTTCTTCTACTTCTAGTGCCCTTTTCTATCGAATATTGGAAGTAAAACTTGATATCCTAGACCAGTGGTCGGCAAACTCATTAGTCAAAAGAGCCAAATATCAATAAAATAGCAATTGAGATTTCTTTTGAGAGCCAAATTTTTAAAACATAAAATGCCACCCGTGGGCAGCGGCAAAATGTCAGCCCATTTTTTATACAGTATTTTGTATCATCTGTGCACGATGTCGTTTCTCGTCACCATGGATGTCAAAAGCCAACGGAAGCAAACTAGGCATCGCGAACTCGACAAAAAAATTACAATCCAGTTAAATCTTTTATGTTAATTAATACATTTTTTTCCAACCAATGACTTAAATTTTTTAATAAAAAGATATCTTCATTATTACTTAGTTTGGGTAGCTATTTCTATATTTACCAAATGATTCTTCTTGATTTGCCGCCCTTCGAAGAACTGCCACTCCCAAGTGACGCTCAATCTGCCTACCCCCACCGGACGTCACAGGGTACACGGTACATGGTACACTGTTTATTAACTTTATAGATTTTAATTAAAGTTTAAAGACTTAATTAAACTATAGGTAGGTACACTGAATAAATCTTGATATCAGACTTAACAATGATCTTATTTGTTGTTAAAGATTAAATTGTTAGTAAGATATCCATAAAAATAAATTATGACAATAACTGACAAACACTCAATGTGAACAATGGCCTTCTAGACCAAACGTGTCCGCAACGCCATGGACATTAAGCCACTTGTGGATGTTACACAGCTAAAAAAAATATCTACTTCAATCTACACTTATTTTACCACCACCTTTACCTGTACCTTTATGACTAAAGCATATCGACTGTATAAAGAAAAAAGGCGTAACCCTCAGACAAAATAGGTTTTAATGCATAATAGCGTTGTACATGATCAATAATAATATGTACACGTTGTGTCCAAAGTATGTACCTAAGCTGCAAATGCCGATTTATTATTTAAATTTAGCTACCAATTAAAAAAAAGGAAGAGAAGTTGAAACACAACTTAACCAATATTTTTGTTGGTTTTAATTTTCAATTAATATCATATTAGGGATAAAAAATCAAATTATTAAGTATCATGCATTTCTAGGTGATGTCTATTTTGTATTTTAACTTTGACCGAAAACCATAACAAAAAGGTTTATGTGGCTCCTGTAAAATTTGATTTGTGTGGATTAAGCCATTTTTCCTTTCCACGGTCGATGCGTTTCATTATAAAATAATTATAAGATAAAATGAACTTTTTATAAGCAACGTTTTTAAATTCTGTTGAACCATATAAACTTGACTTGAATAGCTTAAACGATAAAAAAAATTGTACTTGACATGTCATATTGATTTCCATAGTAACGCACGTATATATTAATAATTTAGTTGCTAGGACCCCAGACCCTAGCAACCAATAATGGTGTAAAAAATAACTTTTCATACAAAACAGAATTAACTAAAAGTGAATTCAATTCGACTTAAAGATGGCTAAAGGTATTAAAAAAATGCATTGGCATCATGTTCTTAAATGATAGATGTTAGTTAAAAATCGATTGCAAGATTTGTACTGGACAAATAACCACCGGACAAATAAAAATACGAGCTAAGAAAAACGTTGTAAAATATCGCCGAAGTATACAGGTTTTGCACGTCATAGTAGGAATAAGTTATCTTGACTAATTGGTTATTGTCAAAACCTCTTCATTGGTTATGTGATCGGTCCAAGATATCTTCATGGTACTGTTATATCCCTCAGGGAGGAAAGCAAAGGAAACAGGTAGCTTGGGTTGACAGGAACCTGATGTGGTTTGATGGTGCTATCCTTCCTTCGTCTCCTTACCAAAGACTGGACTTCTGTGCAACTCCTGAGTAGTATTCACAGCTGTTACATTAATTAAAGGCCGTCGTCTTGAAGGTAATTGTCAGGTGACAACGTTACGTGACAAAAAACGCCCTGTCTAACTATGCTTGTTAACTATGACAGTAAAAATCTCTTTCCTAATCGTCAAAAGCTTCGGTGGGAAAAAAATTGCTCGAGCTCCTCCGTTAGCCCAGTTAAAAGTGTCAGAAAGACGTGGTAGCAGACAATAGCTGCGTGGCATGTAGGTAATGGCGAGCAGTCACGCGATACGCGAAGGCTTCTTATGTAACTTTACATCGCCGCGATTGCTATCGCATTAAATTTTGCTTTAAAATTAACGCGGGCTTTAACAACCGTGGAGAAACTATGGTTGCAATATTACCTATAGTTTTTTCTACCATTTTATTTAATCATCATCATGCTGTGAATCCTGGCTTTCTTTAACAGCTCTCTCCAGATATCTTTACCCATACTGACTGCTTTCCAATTCAGTACCGCGAGTATTTTTGGTAAAATTAATGTGCCGCAGATGCCGTCATGAGATTTTATAACTTTATTTTTAGACGAAAACAAACCTAACCTAACCTAACCTTACCTAATCTAACCTACCCCAACCTAATATTACCTAATATAATCTTAGTTTGTGTGATAATGATGCATCAAAATGTGTGAAAATTTCAAATTTTAAATTAACAATGATACTGTTCGGTTAGACGGAATACAGCGGAAAACACATTTTGAAAATACCCGATATACTGGATTATTTGTTAGTTTGGGTTAGTTTAGGTTAGGTTAGGTTGGGTTAGGTTAGGTTAGGTTTGGTTAGGTTAACCTAACAAATAATCCGGTTTATCGGCTATTTTCAAAATGTGTTGTCCGCTGTATTCCGTATAACCGAACAGTACCTTAACAATTAATGGATCGAAAAGCCTATGCGCTGACAGAAAAAGGTATTTATTATAATTGTCCACATGGATTAAACTGTTTTCGTAAAAAACAATAATCATAAAAGCTCATGAAGGCATCTGCGGCACAATAATTACCAAATATGGTTGCAATATAGCTATTGCTACCATTTTACTTAATTATCATCAGGAGCGAAACCATATGCTGTGAATCCTGGCTTTCTTTAACAGCTCTCTCCAGTTATCTTTACCCATACTGACTGCTTTCCAATTCAGTACCACGATTATTTTTTTTTTGGGAATATAATATATTCGCACAAATTTTAGACTGTTCTCACAAAGTGCCGACAACTTAAAAATATGAAATTCACATCGGAAACGGATGGTTTCACAAATGATCGATAATTACTATCAAACGGTAGATGTTCACTACCCATGGAAAGAAATAGTAGTACTTAGATAATAATATTCAGAAATATTATTAAAACGGTATTATATGAAAAGTTATTAAACAGTATAAAAGTGTAAATGTTACGCCGAATGTGCGAAATTGACTATTACATGAAATGGGTAAAATTTTGCCTAAATCATGAAAATTGCAAACCAGTTGCCTTATTCATGAATTAGACAAAATATCTGCCGAGTGCGTGAATTCGGCAGTAATTTTTCTGCCTAGTACATGCATTGGACAAATTAGATAGTAGCGCTTCGGTGGTGTTTTTCGCTACTAAACTAAATGTGTCAAATGCTCATGCATAAGTCAAAATTTACATATATTATCTATGGTCAAAATAGATGGTCGCGCTCCGGTGGTATTTTTTGCAACTAATCAAACTAACCAAATGTGTCAAATGTCATTGATTATAATATAAAAATATACCAATCAATAACTACAATGACGTTCATATCCATTGACTATGCGCAAAAAAAATCTAGATCTATAATAATATGATAACGGAAGAATTTTATTAAAAGGTATTTTCGCGATTTGATTCGTGCTTGGTTATCAAACGTGCAATGGTCGATTGTATGTTTGTGATAGTTTGTTGAGACTTGTTAGCTAACCTCAAAATGGACATTCAGTTGAATTCAGAATTACAAAACCTAGCCTAACCTAACCTAATAATTTTCCGACCATGTCCGATCCTAATAGGATCATATGGGCCTCTACGGAGGTTTGTGTTAACAGGTTTTATTTTTACGAGAAATGGATGTCAGCCACTTGCTCAACCTATTAGGTCCATACCCTGATTTATACACAAATTGAAAAACAATATGTGTACTTGCCAGACCCAGGATTCGAACCTGGGACCCACGGCGTTATAGGCCAACGCTTAAGCCGCGCGGCCACCGTGGGTATATAATAATAATATTATATTATGCCCAATTATAATTAGTAAAACCATCCGTATTAAATTTACCTTTTCTACTGTCATGTTGACAGTTTAAGAATTCCATACCCTGGCGAATTCACGTACTCGGCAGATAATTTACCTTATTCATGAATAATGCGACGGGCAACAATTTTGCCCATTTCATGTAATAGTCAATTTCGCACATTTGGCGTAACATAAATACAAATATATATATTATATAAATTAGATACAAGGAAGTACACCGGACGATCCTATTTTAAGAATTTATAAAACAATGCCCACCTATAATAATACTCATCCTCACGCAGGTGGAATAAAGCGATTCGGTTGAATAGAGTTATTGCCCTCCCAATCGGCATTACAATGGCAGGTTAGTTTTGCACCTTGGGAAAACAAAGAACTGGTGCTCTCGATTTCTAAGATTTACACCGCGAAGTCGGAAAAAATATGTCGCCAAATATAGATATATTGTAGCATTTAGACTACAATATGATGTTATGAATATAAATTAATGGCGAATGTCTAGATTCACTTTATCACCAACGGTTAATATTTAAAAAAACCTCTTGATTTCACGGCACTGAGGAAAAATACCGATATTGATATTTTTATTCGGTATTATAATCTCTATATCACAATCGGCTGTTCATGGCTGATCTAGTGAATAGATTTTTCCTTATTCCCCAGTAAATCTAGACTCAATTTTATTTTTTTAAATGTGATAATATTGTTATTTGCAACGCAAAAGGGTAAAGGTGGGCATTTCTGAGCAGTTTGAAAAGAAGTGGCGCAGAAACTGTAACGAAGCGAGTGTCCGCCAAATAGGGGCTATCAAGATTGTTGCCAATTAAAACACCAACTGCTGAGCGAGCAATTTTTATTAAATGTCACCTGTGATACTATCCGCACAGAACAGTGTAAAAAAATAATTTCGTGTGGTTTTTCTTGTCATATCTTACTTCTTCCAAAGCAAATAAAATACTTTGTTTTATCATGTAGTTCTAGTGAATTTAAAAACATCTTAACAGATATTATTAAACTCTTTTGTGCGCCGCGCCTAATTCTGGAAAACAATTCTACAATGCAGCAATTCACATAAAAACCATAAAAACCAACGTAAATTTCTACGTTTTATTAGCTTAAAAGTTGGTATTCCATTAGTATTATCGGGGTCACCACTTATCGGGGGGGATAAACGATTTGTTATTCTTACCCCGGATGTTATGTTTAAGTTCTGAAAGTTACATGAGTGTGTGTGACATAATATATTTGGGTAGTGATGAATAATACACGGAGTTGGTATTTTCTTGATGTTATTATATAATAATAAATTTCGGATAAACACGGCAGTAAAAAATGACTATCACATTGATTTTAGTTTGATTTGAAAGGTTTACATTGTTTGCAATATACGTTAAAATTTTGTTATGGTGCGAGACACGGAAGAGTGTCGCGTGTCGACTACATTATAGGAAGACCTAAAAGCAACTGTTCTATTTCCGTTTGCGTCATTGTCTATGATCTATCAATGACCATAAACAACAACATGACAGTTGTAGGGTTATATACAACTAACAACCTAGGGGTCGTAGCCTCATGCAAGAACTTACTCTATCTCCCCATATCGTGGGTTGATTTCCTCCAATTGTTTGTACCAGCTGCTCTAGTATATCCATTAATACTGTCCAATCACAGGAATCTGGCCCTGCCAATCCACCTCAGATCGTACAAACAAGTATGACTGAAAAAGTGTGGACTATTTTTGTCGGATCACCCAAAACATACCTAAACTATTATGGCTTAGCTTAGGCAGGGTTCAATTAAATTTAAAAAACTAGCCAGCACCATCTGCAAATTGTATTCTTAGTTCAAGGAAAAGATATATTATATTATATGACTGACAAAGTTTAGTTGGCACTATGTATGTCGAATCTTAACAGCCTACCTCCACCCCTTGTCGGATCGCCCAAAACATACATAAACGATTATGGTTTAGTTTAGGCAGGGTTCAATTGAATTTTAAAAACTAGCCAGCACCATCCGCAAATTGTATTCTTAGTTCAAGGAAAAGAGATAAATATGACTGACAAAGTTTAGTTGGCACTATTTATGTCGTATTTTAACAGCCTACCTCCACCTTTCGTCACTAGGAAGAAGTCATAAAATTATGAGCTATTATTCTCCTTCTACTATAGGCCAATAA
This sequence comes from Rhyacophila brunnea, assembly GCF_057557595.1. Lineage (NCBI taxonomy): Eukaryota > Metazoa > Arthropoda > Insecta > Trichoptera > Rhyacophilidae > Rhyacophila > Rhyacophila brunnea. The sequence continues at coordinate 5,266,934 of NW_028232904.1, read as the reverse complement.
TAATATAGCTTACGTAGCCATCTTCCACTCGAATAAAACGATTACACGCTCATCGGCCTTGCTGAGAATAAAACGTTTGACTCGTATGTATAGGTACTATACAGTAAATGAGCTTAAGAAGCCTCTTAGCGAAATGTATATACGTAACTAAGCGATTAAAGCAGTGGTTCTTAACCTTGTTGGAGGAACTGACCCCCACCAGTTTCATATGCGCATTCACCGAACCCTTCTTAATTGGAAAAATAAAATATGATTTTTTTTTCAAATTCAAAACGTAGGTATATAATATTTTACTGGTGCACAAAATGAGCCGGGCATCAACATCACTGTACTAAACTGTACTAAACAAAAACATAATAATGAATATTTACTGCAAATCAGTTTGACTTCTGCTGTTGCCTTTCAGAGACCAGTTCAGAAATGCGCGGCTTCACTTTGGCAAGTGCCACTTTCATGTCATTTTTGCAACAAAGTATGTTCCTTTTCTTCGTTTTTATGTCCAGCATCCTCGAAAAGTATTGCTGATGATGCTTGCAAATGATGGCCAAGCGAGGCGTGTCAACACGAATCATATGAGTCGGGTGTGTGTCTTGACCTCCGCCGAACCCCTGAGACTGACTGACCGAACCCCTGGGGTTCGATCGAACCCGGGTTAAGAACCACTGGATTAAAGGATTTAGTGTGGGTGTTCTATTTATGCGATCGTGCAACAAAGACGCAAAATCTTTCGATTGCAAATTTACTTGCACCAAAGAGAGAAAGATAGCTCATTGTTAGTTGTGTATACCTTTGGCAGAAATACTATTCGTTTTCGGTACCTAATGGTATTAACGGCCCACGTGCTCGTCGTAGGTCAAAATTGAGTTTTTATTGTATTTTCAAACCATGATCCTGGACACTCCTTAAACGTTGTAGATAATCTATTTATATAATTTTGAAGCCTTATTATCCTTTATAGTTATTTTTATTTTAAAAAAAAAAATAAAAAAAAATTCGGTTAGGTACATGTTCAAACACGCGCGTTAACATAATTTTACTCCCTACTTTAATTATAGTTTGTCAATTTATGGCTACGGCCGTATGTTGTAGCTTAACCACTAGGGAATGACAAAAAAAATGGCGTATTTTAAAAAAACACTACCTTATTCTTAGGTCAATAATTATTATAAAGCAATCATTATTCATAAGATGTTTATCACACTTGAATGGTCAAAGACATAGCTTATAATAAGTATCTTTAGAATTATCTTCAAATGTGTTAATCTTGCCGATTTTTTGAATAATAAAATGCCTAATTCTTGTCAAATTTGGGATCACAGAGATTATCAATATATTTTTTTATCGTGAATATTTTACAAAAATTATCTCGTAATAAATTATACTAATAGTTTCATAAATGCGTTTAAAAATTAATAAACGTAAGAAATCTTAACACTACTGCACAGTTATGTACCGAAATATGACTATATTCTAAAACATTAAAGCGAGAGGTTTAAAAGAATACTATTTTATGTAACAAAAATACTTTATGCAGTCATAAAATGTTTAAAATAACTATAAAGGATAATAAGGCTTCAAAATTATATAAATAGATTATCTACAACGTTTAAGGAGTGTCCAGGATCATGGTTTGAAAATACAATAAAAACTCAATTTTGACCTTCGACGAGCATGTCCCCCCTTACATACTTTCTGTCCGTGGCGTGAGCTTACCGTGAGCTCACGTGCACTCACATGTCGTGATCATTATGTATTTCTATCATAATGCACAGAAAAAATGGAATAGAGTTGTGTAACAATATTTTTCAGCAGTTACCAGGTTAAGGCCATTAATCTACCTGGTTAAATTGTTATCTATGGAGCCATTATCGCCAGGTGTTAATCTAACAAACGGAAGACATGAAAGAAAATATGGGTTATGCTTTAATACCGTGTGATATGTATCGAAACATATTTTAATACATGACGCAGGTAGTTACCTGCTTAATATTCATTGTTTAATGACGTATACTACCCAATGACATTATTAAAGGACAACGCACTCAGTACAGTAGCTAGCAAGTAAATTCGCGCATAGCGACATTCGCACATGTATAGGTAAACGTCACGAAATTTCCATTATGCGATATCAGTGATATCATGCGTCGGGAATTTATAGCAATATCACCTTTATTGTAATGGCGTTAGAACAGTGTTTCTAGTGTCAATGTTCATTTGAGCGAACCCGTTCGAAACGAACCATTCGGCAGACCCGACAAAGAGCATCGGGAATTTATAGCAATATCACCTTTATTGTAATGGCGTTAGAACAGATTATGTCATTCGGCAGACCCTACAAAAAAGTGAGTGTCATTTTTTTGTCTAGATGCTTCGTCCATATTAATGTCGTTGATACTACCTGTCATGTGTACACACTCTCTTGGATACATGCCTTGGCGCAGTGGCAAGACTCCATACTAGGCGATTATTTAACGCATACCTTCTTAAGAAAAAGATTTTTTTAATTGCATGACTGACTATATAATTACTTTTCAATTACCACATTTAAATAGCATACTAATTATATCGAATGGCCCCCTAATAGTTACGCGCCTAGGTGCGTCTTTAGCGTCCAATGTATTAAATAATCACTTATAATCTGTAAAAATAATATAATTTGCCAACGACATCTTTCGTATATGTGTGAATATATTATAAATAAATACAGACTACAGCACCATCTGTTAAAGGTTTAAAAATATGCCTCAACGCGCCATCTCTTTAACGTATTTATCGGATTATTCACCGGGAATGCCGATATTTTTATTGTATGGACTTTATATCACGTGACCTCAGCATTTCTATTGCAATGCATGCAAAACGATAAGCTCTGATTCGTAACCCTAGAATATTTGCGTATGATATTATTATTTATGACTGTAGCGTTGTCCAAAATAATTAATAACTAGATAATTTAAAAAATATATTGATATGGCATTGAATCATATAAATAAATATAGATTGTTTTTAAAGATTGATTTTTGGTGCGTGTAAATGTTTATTAAAATACATATTTTACTGATCGCTCAATTTTATGTCGTCAGTGAGTTATTGACATTTCATTGAATTAGTGTGTCGTTATCATTAGGAAATATTAAGCATAGAAAACATGTTTGGGCCAATTATGGTAGCGCAATCCCAGCGAAAATTCCTAAACTACACACTCAATGATTGTAGTGCATCCATGCATGGTATAAATAAAGTTCCTTTTCCTCTAGACCAGTGGTCGGCAAACTCATTAGTCAACAGAGCCAAATATCAACAGTACAACGATTGAGATTTCTTTTGAGAGCCAAAATTCTTAAACTTACTATATATGTAGGTACACTGTTAACTTGATATCATTCTTAATAATGATCTTATTTATTGATAACAATTAAATTGTAAGTAAGGTATCCATAAAATAAAATCATGACAATGACTGACAAACACTTAATGTGAACAATGGCCTTGCATCTCCTTGAAAAGTTTGGGTAAGTCAGGTTTGTATGTTGTTGTTTTTAATTTTAGGCATGATTCCAGGTTTTCATCAATATGACGACTTCTCAATTTACTCTTGATAAGGTTCATGCTTGAAAAAGATTGTTCGCATGAATACCGAAAAGGAAGAGAACAGCAAACGCTAGTTTTTTAAACTGATCGTATGAGCCAGGAATACTATTCCAGGTCTTTAAGCATCATCATAATATCTTCCTTCTCCAGGTCTTTTAAAGCCGACTACTAAACTTGTGCTATGAACCATGTTCACAGCACAAGTTTAATAGACACAGACTTTCAAATTTAGAGCTCCTTTTTTATCCATAAGCTTTATCTAAAATGGAGTTGATAATCTTAATCACCAATTCCATAACTTTGAAAATTTCTTCTGGAAATGTCTGTGCACAAAGCTCTTCTTGACGAATGATGCAATGGTAAGCAAGTATCTCGTGATTTTTTTTTCTTTCAAAATAGCATCAACCCCTTTTCTTACGCTTGTCATACTTTACGTCCCGTCTGTTGAAATTGACACAATTTTATCGAGTGGAATAATATATAATGTTTTTCCAAACACTCAATTACAGCATTTGCAATATCCTCTCCACGTGTTTGAGTGGCAATAATCCTACGAGTTCTTCTTTAGGACCTGTATATGAAATAAATCGTACAAAACGTGAAACTTGTGCTGTATCATTTATGTCACAAGACTAGTCACCTTACTGCTATTGATAAAGCTGAAACCAATTTAAGATTTTCGACTTGCTGGTTGGTTATATTCGAAGACATTTTGACTGTTCTACCTTTCACTGTTATAGCCCTACGTGGTCATTTGTGGCAGAGCCACACCCAAGGGGCTAAAGAGCTACGTGTGGCTCGCGAGCCGCGGTTTGCCGACCACTGCTATAGACCATAAACGCGTCAAGACGTGCACTCGTTACTCATTACGAATCGTCGGTTCACCCAATGCCGCCTAACGTACCATAACTCATAAACAATCAACCTCATTACGCAATCATCTATTCAACAAACTACAGAGTGACTCAAAAAGTATAGCTTAATCGCGCGATAGTGGTAGTGCTAGTTAGTGAGAACCGGCCTTATCATCATTAAGGACAGTGTCTGGAATCCTTGGTGTACCCCCCCAGCATCTGAATCATTACCGTCTTATGACAGTCCACTAAAAAGTGCAGCCACAAAAAATAATTTAAAGATTAAAATTTCTATTGGTTATTTTTCTGTTATAACTTAAAAACTGTAATGAAATTTGCATGGCTTACAGGTTCGAATTCATGGCGAATCTGATGATTGATGATACGATGATACGATGACTTCTAACTATTCAATCGTCGAATCAAGACTACTTACTTCGCATTATAAGGTTATCATTATATTATTATTAATGTATTTAGTTGAATTTCAAAAGATATCAAAATGCTAGTAAATAAATATTATCTGTCTTCATTTGATAACTCAATAATAGAAAATAAAGACACAATAGTTTCACTCTGTATCACTCAATGACTCGTAATATAAAATTTGCACCGAATAGGTAAACTAGGTTACTCGGAAAGGACCAGATTTTCAGCCGTGGCAAACTATCAAAATATCTCATTTAAAAAAATAATTAAAATGCATCTTGTTATGTTTAATAACTCCAAGAGCAGGCAAACATATTTGTTTGTTCTTTCCAGATGTTTAATATTGATTGGAGATGACAGGTTTGACGCCTGACTACTAAACTAAACTTCTTGACTGGCCGCTGTCGATTCGCTGCCGAGCTCTTTGAGGTTGGACTTCATTCGACCATCATTTACATGTGGCGGAGAACTACAGGATGCAAACCACATCCTCCGTCTGAATGTTTGGGAATGTACTCGGAGAGGGAATTGATGCTCATGTCAGTCCAATCCCTGCTCGCCATAAAAAACAATTTCATTGCGTTTAAAACGGTGTATTATTGCAAACGTAAAGATCTCATCACATAGCTTTGTATGCCCGTATTGTTGTAGCTCTTTTTTGTACTGTATTATTGTATATATTTCTATAGTTTTATAATATTATATTGCTCAGGAGAGTAATTTTAAGCTTCGAAAAATATTGAAACAATGAGAAAACTACATATCGACACAGCTTATTATTCTCCCAACCTTTAAGACCTAGACCATCTTACTACAGATTTGATATAAATAGAAACTTTTATTATTTGGGTTAGTTCATCGCGCTCCTTTTCCCATAGAAAATTTTAATAATAGTATAAGTCTTTGTGAACACAATCAAAGTATACTTGAGTGCGTGGTGATCACTCTTGGGTACCTGCTCCTGAGAATTTTTCAGGCATAAAAACTAATGATGTTCCAAAGCAAAACGTAGGTCGTCGTGTAGCTCGATTAAGACCGAGTATGGTGCGGGACGGGTTGGCTTGGATGGGTCTATATTTGTGTTGTCCGAAGTGGACGTATCCATACGGCGGAAAACATTCAAATTTTAAATAGATTTTTTATTCAACGAATAATTCACAAGATTTAAGAATGTAACATTATAATTATTGAACATACATAATTTTGAAAACACTTCTGAGAAATAATATTAAAACCAATAGAAAAAATATTTTTGAAAGAAGTAGTTAGTCGCCACGCAGGAATCGAACCTGCATCTCTTAGGTATCGCGGCCATGCAAATATACCACTATGCTAAAGGCGTCATACTAAATTGCGACAAATTTTAACTAATGGTTTTAATACTCTCTTAAGCGTTTTCCAAATTGAGCTACTATTATGTATGTTCAATAATTAGTATATTACATTCTTAAATCTCGCTGAATAAAAAAAATAGTTAAATAAAATTTATTAGCAAGTTCAAGTAAGTTACAACAAACAATCTTGGAGTGATGTGTGACGTCGGTTAGTTATTAAAGTTATACCTATTTTGATTTAAAATACAAAAGCTGATCGCCAATGTAGCTCAATTTTGAAAACGCTTCAGTGAGTATTAAGAGTCATTAGTTAAAATTTGTCGTAATTAAGTATGACTCCTTTAGCATTATGGTCAATGTACGTGTGCGCGATACCCGAGAGATGCAGATTTTTTTCTATTGGTTTTAAAAATATATTCTCACAAGTGTTTTATAAATTATGTATGTTAGATAAAATAATAGCAACATATGATTTATTGCCTCGATTGAAAAGGTTGCACTTTTCATATAACATAGTAAATGTCTCCAAGGCAGGAAAATAAATAGAAATAATTTATTTCGCAAGCCGAGGCCTTCTCAAGTTTTGATACGTCAATTTGCATATCTTGGAATGAAACGATATATCGATTTTCGCTGCACTGACTATAGCTATATAAGGTAACCTTGGTTTAACAATGACCATTTAAGGCAGGGGCGTCTCTACCCTATATATAACGTATGCCGCGCACACAGGTGGCTGAATCAAGTGCCGACCTAAAACTCTAATATATAAACATGTATTTACCCCAAGCATCCTAGGGAATGTCCTAAAATGTGAACGGAAAGGGAAGAGCTGCTCAAGTGAGTTAAACCAGCTATCGGCCCCATCGGACAGTCTGAACTAGTCGCCACAAAGAGAATTTTTGTTGCATTTATATTATTATTAGCTTTTCTTAGTATTACAATTTTTAATTTTGACTCTACGTGCTCCTCTCTCCCATGGATACTGACCAATGGCAAAGGGTGGAAGTAGACTGTTAAGATTCAACATAAATAATATACGTTAAACTTTGTTAGTCAAACGTATTTGTTTTCAATTAACTATTTCTTTTATTCAAACGAATAATTCACAAGATTTAAGAATATCATTCTGATTATTGAACATTATATAATTTAGAAAAACACTTTCTGAGAGACTATATTATAACCAATAGAAAAAATCTTTTTTGAAAAAAGTAAGCCACCCGGCCGGGAATCGAACCCTGCATCTCCACGGGTAAGCGCCCCAATCGTCGCGTTTATCCAATACGCTACGGTGTGACATAAGGGTTCGATTCCCGGCCGGGTGGCTTACTTTTTTCAAAAAAGATTTTTTCTATTGGTTATAATATACTCTATCAGAAAGTGTTTTTCTAAATTATATAATGTTCAATAATCAGAATGATATATTCTTAAATCTTGTGAATTATTCGTTTGAATAAAAGAAATAGTTAATTATAAATTATTAGCAAGTGCAAGTAGTTACTTCTAAAAAATATTGGAAAAATTCCACGACGTCGGTTAGTAATCAAAAGTAATAGTAAATAGTTACCTACTTTGATTTAATAAACAAAAATCGATTGCCAAAGTAGCTTGATTTCGAAGAGGGCTGATGGGTAGGTATTAAAATGACCAATAGTTGAAATTTGTCGCTATTAGTATGTCACACCGTAGCATATTGGATAAATGCGACGATTGGGGCGTTTACCCGTGGAGATGCAGGGTTCGATTCCCGGCCGGGTGGCTTACTTTTTTCAAAAAAGATTTTTTCTATTGGTTATAATATACTATATAAGTGTATAATATAATATATAAGTGTTTTTCTAAATTATATAATGTATTTGTTTTCATTGAACTAAGACTACAATGTAGAGATAGTCTTCGTTGGTTTTTAAAATTCAATGTACCCCTGCCTCTAATCCTAGCTATAGTGGATAATAGACAAAAAATATTCATTTATCAATAAAATATATAAAAGTATGCCATTAAACCATACATAGTTTGAGATATATTATAGATGGAACAATATTTTTACAGCGTTTTTCTTAGCTCGTATTCTTATTTTTCTGGTGGTTCTTTGTCAGGCACAAATCTTCCAATCGATTTTTAACTAACTTCCCGGCTAGCTAGACATTTTAAACTTTTAGAATATATCAGAACACGATGCCAATGCATTCTTTTAATACTTTTAGCCATCTTTAAGTAGAATTGAATTCATTTTCAGTTAGTTCTGTTTTGTATGCAAAGTTATTTCGTCACCATTATTGGTTGCTAGGGGTCTGGGGTCCTAGCAACTAAATTATTAATATATACGTGCGTTACTATAGAAATCAATATGACATGTCAAAATGACATTTCAGTATTTTATATTAATAAAATTGTTTGTTTGTTTGTTTTTTATTTACTTCATATTAAGTACAAGTTTGAGTATATTGAGCAAAATAATTCAACAGAAAATTTAAAGACGTTGTATATAAAAAGTTCTTTTTATCTTGTAATTATTTTTGTATTTCTTCCTATGGACACTGAATGGCGCGTACAAGAAAGAATCACTGCAAGAATTTTCCATCTTTGAGTTGAACATGACATATTGAGTTAGTTATACCAAAATGTTCCTTATTTCAAACTTAACCGTCTGGAAACCTTCTTAAATATTAATAATTTAGTTGCTAGGACCACCCCTTTGGCCACCAATAATAGTGGATTGGATTACGGATTTCTTCCGAAAAAAATTTTCATACAAAACAGAATTAACTGAAAATGAATTCAATTCTACTTAAGGATGGCTGAAAGTATTAAAAGAATGCATTGGCATCGTGTTCTGATATATTCTAAAAGTTTCAAATATCTAGCTAGTCGGGAAGTTAGTTAAATATCGATTGCAAGATTTGTACTGGATAAACAACCACCGGACAAACAAAATAAATGAACTCACGAAAAAATTTAAGCAAATATTTCAACAAAACAATCAGTCTTCTAATTAGTAACCAAGGATTGTATTGGTAGGATTACTAGAAGTAAGGAAGCATGTACATGCATAAAAGATATTTTCTATTGCTGTGACGTTTAGCCGTTATGTCATCGTAACAGTTATCCGCATAGCTTTAAATGTATACGATGGCAAGACTGAACGATGTTACGTTCGTAAAAGCGTGTTATTTAATATGAAAAATACACACATCCTCGCACACGAGGCGCGTGTTCATAACAGCAAATACGATATAAATAAATATACATAATGCCGGCCCGCAAAAGCGCGGGGTGCCTTTTCAGTTTTGTGGAAAAGTTTTGTCGGGGCGTAGTGGAAAATGTAAAGAAAATTTGACGTAACCCCGCCAACTGGCGGACGTTTTACGAGACATGAGCACCATATGAATAATGAATTCCAAGCTTTGCACCACCGTCGATACAGGACAGGATTTAGAAGCCTAATTGTCATTTAAAAGAAATCATATTTTGCTTGAGACTTTCACGGTTGTTTTTTTTATCGTAATAGATTCTTGGATTTCCACCGCGTGTACTTCTTCCTTCTTTCATCGACGTTTAAGGATCGCTTAAGGAAACTCAAGAATATATTACGATAAATAATATTTTGTTTCTATCGTTGTTTTTGAAGTTATACTTCTTTAGGCGCGTTTGGGAAATCAGATTAGAGTGTATTTTTGGCGTGTGACATGTAACACATAATTTATTTTTTCACACGAAAAAAAACGCACTCCATTGGATTCAAACCACCGGTTATCAGCCGAACGCACTACCTTACAGTATAATATTATAGTTTAGAATTGTTCCGTTGCCTAGGCAGCGAATTTATTATTGTCGGCCATTTGCAATTCCTTACGTAAACAAACGATTAAACGTCAGAGTGGACAGTTGGTACTTTAAAATAAAAACAACAACAAACCATTGTATAATTTAGTAATATAAGTTAAAGTGTATAGAAATAAACCAACGGCGTTCCAATAAGCGATGCTTTTTCTTGAGTGTGTAATTTAACAAGATAATTAAGAGCTAGTCGAAGAATCTAGGTTATTACAAGTTTTGTTTTTTTACGCCAAAGAAGTATAATTTCTAACGCGCGTATATAAGTCCACACGCCGATTTTTTTATACAATACCGAATATAGAAAAGTTTTTAGAGTTAAAACGTTAGATTCTTCATTAAAAAAACAATTTATCTCTAATAATGATGTTAAAATTCTTAAAACCCTGTGTATTTAATATAAATAATGACAATTTTAATTAATTATTCATAACTTAAGCTCTGATACCCAAATTTGATTAGCATCATGTCATTTATTTTAATTGATCATCAATCAGATTGCCTCCTGCGTAGCTAGTTGCGCCCTATTTATTATATTCTACGCTGGTAATTTTATGTATATATTGCAGTTAGAGTTAGTATTTCCCGAAAAAATCTCATTCTCGAGATTCGGGATTTCCCGAATTGATAAAATTTTGAATTCTCGAAATTCGGGATTTCCAGAAAAGAATTCTCGAGAAATCAGGAAATGAAAAAAAAACCTGTAAAAGTCCTAAAATCAGTGTAAAAACAGACAAATGTATGTAAGAAGACAAACAAAAATAATTCAAAATAGGATTTCAAAAAACACAGACTGTCAATCGCTGCGTCTGACAATCGCGTACGCTTTTAAGACACAAAATTCCCTGATATTGCAAAAATTGCGCTCATTTTGAGTTGACGTTGGCTTAATTGTGTTAAATGTGACCCCGATCAGTCCTTAATAGAAAATCGTTTTTTCAATTAATATTTGATAATAAAGAAATCCCGAATCCCGAGAAAAGATTCTCGAGATCCGGGATTTCCCGAAATGTTAAAAATTTCAATTCTCGAGATTCGGGATGGAAAATCTCGAAATTTTCTCGAGAATTCCCGTCGGAAAATTCCCGAAACCCAACTTTAATTGCAGTGACCTTCCGAAACCACATGTCTCGGGAATCTAGCTCTTTAGGGCTGGTTTCACCAACATAGAAGGCCTGAAACCCACGCCCGTGTGTTGACTTTTTAATTGTGATATTCATATCACAATTACAAAAAAATCATTTATAACACCTGTTATAGTGTTACTCTACTATCCGGAACAGTTCAGTGGAGCTGCACTCGTACCAATCATGGAGGTTCTAAAGCCACGAAATGCGACGCCGTCCTCTGCTACGCTTACAGTTGATCTTTCCTTGAATGACAAGTTGGGGAATGCTGTACTTTTGTCCTCTCATAATGTGGCCGAGATACTGTAGTTTTCTGGTTTTGATACTACGTAGAGCTTCTCAGTCTTTCCACATTCGATTGAGAACTACAACATTTGTCACCCGGTCAGTCCAAGGAATTTTGAGAATGCGTCTATACAGCCCCATCTCGAAAGCTTCAAGCATCCATTGAAAGGCACTCCTTGCGATCTCAATTCTAGTTTTTATTTCCTGAGACTGGTCCCATTTCTTATTGACCCATGTACCTAACTATTACCTTAAAATATATAGTATACTCTGTATTTACATAAAAAATAAAAAGTATAAAGTAGGTACAGGAATGTACGTGCGTCGAATGAGCTAAGTAAACCCTATTGAATTTATAGAACAACGTACACATATACTCATTCTCTAGTAGATGAAAAATATCTCTATCCAAAGCGAGTTATTGCTTTACCAATTGGAATCACTAATGGTAGGTTAATTCTGCATCTTTGGAAAACAAACAACTGAGGCGTCTAATTACAAAAAGCGACAAGTCCACAATTCAATATTTTTGGGAAACAATGTTTTTATGTTTCAAGCTTCAATTATTTGTTTTAACCTGAGATTATTCTTTCCGTTGTATTCTATGTCAAAATTAGAACCAAATGGCAATTTGTTTCAGCCAATAAACTCTTAAATGTAATAAATATAGGCAAAATAAAATTGGACGTAGCGCTATTTGTTCCTCACTTTTTAATTTACTCCGCACAAGGCACATATTTCTGTGGTACTGTCAGAGGGAGACGCCCTTTTCAATATTGAACGTTCCCTTATTTGTTGACTTGAACACGCGCGAAATCAACCAAGCTTTAAATTATATGAAACACGGACTTGGCGCTTTTTGTAATAAATCGAGACTTAAAATATTTTTTTTCGTAGGGTTATGTCGCGTTTTAGAATTTATAGATCAATACATATTGTATAAAATTATACAAAGACTACGTGCGTATTTTTTTCTCGATTTTGACAAAATGTGGACTTATCGCTTTTTGGAATTAGACGCCTCAACTGATGCTTCCGATTCCTGTGATAGTTATCAGGGACTCACAGATAAGTGCTTTTTTTCCCTTTTTTCCGACCATATTTGATCCTAATAGGATCATATGGGCCTCCACAGAGTAGAGGTTTGTATTAACAGATTTTGTTTTTTTACGAGAAATGGATGTCAGCCACTTGCTCAACCTAATAGGAAAACTAAATAAACTAAAAAAACTAAATAAATTGAAAAACAATATGTGTATATGCCAGACCCAGGATTCGAACCTGAGACCCACGGCGTGATAGTCGAACGCTTAAGCCGCGCAGCCACCGCGGGCTACTAAGAATTAATAGCAGAGTTCTCATTTACAATAAGTATAATATGCATAGAGAGTTGATAAAGAGGCAGATTTACTTTAACATATTACTATATGTTAAGTTTATTTAGGTCATTTTAAATATCTTCAATGTTTGCGGAATTAATTAATTTATAATTTGAAATAACATAATGAAACATAAAACTGTGTTATATGCGTAAAGAAGTTTCCACCACCACCCGTCATATATGCACAGTCATGGATATGCACAGCCGCTTTCTATGACGCTTTAAAAGTGTCTAAAAGAAGTGATTTTAAGTGCCCATTCCGTCCCGAGACGGAGCCGCACGGGACTGATGCTGCAACCATGCACCGTAGTGCTTAAAGAAGAAAGTTAAAAAAGATTTTTTTGTTGTTTTTTGGACTGGCTCTGCTGTCCGCTGACGTAAAGCACTTTGTGTACCCGCATACTGAGTGTCACGAATTGAAATGGATGAGTCTACAGAAGAGTCGGGACTATCCCGCTCCCCATACGACGCTGCAAATTTCTCGAATGTCGCAAAGTTGGCCTCGTTTGCTATCAGATCTCCATGACCAATTGGGCCCGTGTGAGGAAGGACCCTGGCAAGCAGCTCCGCTCGTTCGAGTTCCATAAGCGGGCAATCCCAGAGAATTCAGAAATAATTTTGAAATACGTTTGTATACGATGGCTCAGACTGATAAGAGAACGAATTAAATAGCTGTTAGCGCAAGTAGGAAATTACAGAATATGTATAATATGGCGAACCAGTCAATCATCCAGAAATCATACTCTTTACACTACATGCCCTCGACAATATGTTGGGGACGCATTGTTCAGTTTTTTAGACGTATAGTTCAGCGCGGACAGAATAATTTAGAGAAACTGGTGGTGTAAGGCAAATCAGAGAAAGGGCGTCGGCGCATTGAAGTGACCAAGTGAAGTAGCTTACTGCGTGCAGCCTTCACTCTGTCCTGAGAGAAGCAGATGATCTAGAGGGGTGGACATTTTTGTCGTTGTTGTCAGAAGGTGAAGGAAGTCCTCACGATTCTCAGCCATGAGGGAACGACCAAGAGAGGAAGTATATCATTTTTATTTGTATCCTTAAAACGTAATTTTGGTAAATGCACCGATAATAAATAAATGCATCAATTTAGACACGATAAAATCCATTGCGTGCTTAACGAAACCGTTACATGTAAATTGTACTTAAGTATTAAATTTCACCGCAACACAGTTCACCGTGAGCTGTCGTATCGTGAATAATACCCGTATACTGAAACTTTGCCGAAGCAAAGGAGTCATGAGTTGAAAGCACAAACCAACCCGCCCCGCAGCACACTTAAACGCAATATAATTGGCCTTTGTGGCAAAGAAGTGGCAATCGATTATATTTGTAAAATCCTCGTTAATTCATTAATTATTACTCGATGCGCCCCTGCGTCGCTGTTGTGGTTTTATCGCCACCATAAGGCAACCAGTATGTCCATTTATATTTCACGACGAGGGCCTCCGTTTCGTCTTATCAAGGCAAACACCACACACGTGCTGCTGCCAGAGTACTGCGACTGGTCGATATACATTTCACTGCTTCAAGTCGATCGCTTCATTGTCCTTGCACTAACAGTACCTAATCATTAGTACCCTGCTATCGTAGTGATTCTCAACCTTGTTTTCATCACGGAAAACTATTTAAATCATACAATTTTCACGACACCTGAAGATTACTTACAAACTAGGAATTGCAATACCTAATGAACAAACAGAAATATATATCAGAAGTAAAATATTAATATTTTATAGCACGTGCCATTTCTGGTCTCCAATGGCATTGAAGGGTAACGGAAGTAAGCCAGACATCACGTAACCCGACAAAAATACAGTCATGTTAAACTTGCTACGTTAATAAATACATTTTGTTTCCACTTTCAATACCGAATATTATCGATATTATCTGAATTTGAAAATCGGTATTTCAGTATGAAAAAGTACTGGGATACCGGTTTTGAAATACCGGTATTGCAATTCCTATAACAAACTTTAAAATTAGGGAAATATTTTGGTGGAACCTCTTCTTGATCGTTCTCTCATAACTGAGTGAAGGCTTCCCCAAGTAAGCTAAGCGCACGCTCTTCTTCTGCGTCGCCTTCTCTGGAGGCTACCTTAAGAGCCGAGCCACACCGGGCGACTCTGGTCTCGAGACCAGACCGATGCATGCAGTTATATGGACCATGCCACACCTGGTCGCCCAGTAGTCGCGCAAGCAAGCATACATCTGTCTGGTCTCGGCGACTGGTTACGAGACCAGAGTCGCCTGGTGTGGCTCGGCTCTAAGGCGATGTCTTTACCTACCAGAGGCACCTAGCGGAAAAATACGATGCTTTCAATTTGAGACATTTTTTTGATAATTTACAATTTCAGCTGTGTTAATTAATAAATATGTAGGTATCTGAAAACATTAAAAGAAAAATATTTTTTATTTTAAGTCAAAGATAAACTTACAATTGTAAAAATGTAATAAAATGTGAATTTGTTGAATTGGACCCCATCTTATTAATATATATATTTAATGGTCATATTTATTATTAAAATTTAGTTTCTTAAGTTTTCTAAGCATCGCCTTAGAGATTTTTTACGAATTCAAAGTTTTATCATGTTTTATATTTATTTTATAACAATATAAATGTGTATAACTTGAAATCCTTTTGGTACTGTTTGGTTTTGCAAATATTTTGAAAATAGCCGATAAACTGGATTATTTGTTAGGTTAACGTAACCAAACGTAACATAACCTAACCTAACCCAACCTAACCTTACCTAAACTAACCCAAACTAACAAATAATCAAGTATATCGGGTATTATCAAAATGTGTTTTCCGCTGTATTCCTGGTAACCGAACAGTACCATTCTTTTTATTTATATCAAATCGAGCTTCAATCAGTCAAATTAATGTTGTTTCTATGAGACGTAACGGTAACCTCGATAATATAATATTTTATGAACCACTGCGCTCCGGTGCGTTCCGGTCCATTTCGAGCGCTGACTCGAATGCTTAAATTAGTATCAAAATAAATTTAATTCGGTCAATTACCTACCCGTCGAATCTCGAATCGAAATCATGTTGAGTTTTCTTCCATTCGATACGATATATTTAATATAACAGTATATTTATTTTTCTTATAATAATATTAAATGCAACCGTATAGGCACAGCCTGGTGCCGACATTTTTTTTTGTCAACTCCTCGCGACTTGAGCGCTGGCCCAATTATTACGACTATCTATCGCCAACCATCAGCTCTGACCTCCTATTGTTTTTCAATTTTCAAAAGTGGCGACTAGTACTTAAGGCTCTAGTTGGCGCCCACTTGTGGGGCAAACTGGGTGGGGGGCGAATGTCACTTATCACGCTACTAAGCAGGGATGAGTACATCGATTTTTCGCCAACTTATATTTGGCTCATAACAGTCGATTTTCATAACACACTTCTTAGTAAAAATTTTGATTCGGCTGAATTTTCAGAATACCGAATACTCAGAAGTAGGGATTCCAATCCCGGGATCCCGAGCTATTTTCGATACCTATGAATCCCGAGATTGATAAACATAATCCTGAAACTTTCTGGATTGATTTTTTTTATCAATTTTTATAAAAAATAAAATAAAAACGAAAATATAACAGAAAAAATACTTTTAATAACAAATAACTACATTAGAAATAAATTAAGTTTGAATGAAGTTTGATTTATACCCATGTGTAAGTTGCCGATTCATTTTATTTTTCACATAAATTAATAAAAATGAGATAGTTTGGAAAAAAACAATGCTTCGCACTATTAACAAAGTAATTCTACCATGATCTCATACGTTTTACGGCAGTTTCATATTTGGGTGACTAATTAGGTTTATGAAGCGGAAAGGCCATAAGTACACCATGATTTGCTTTACTATCAGAAACAGCAATCTCATATTAAATTCACATTATTATTTATATAACAATATTATTTACTCCATTAAACTTATGTATTTCCAAAATTGAACGTATACAATATTAACAATAAATGTCTTAAATAGTATAAATTATACTAGATTTATTTTTGACCGATGTTATCAATGTTATTTGTAAATATATTTTTTTTATTAACAATGGAAAAAAATGCCAATCCCGGGACCAGTCCCGAGATCCCAGGATTGTCAAATTGGGTGGGTATTGGATTCCCTACTCAGAAGTAGGAGTGGAACTCTTAGAAACGTTACAATAGGCGGGTCAGTAATCTAAAGCACTCTGACCTTCAAGAACAGTCGAACTTGGTTATTACGAGGAAGATGAGACCGACTGAATTTGCTCGATATAAGCGTTATTCATTATATCAGAGAATAGGTATTTTTAAATGAGCGGTCACATAACAACAAAATGTCGCAATTCAAACAAAAATACACAATTAGAATTTTTCCCCGAAACAAGCAAGGCATACATAAACTACAAAAGAAGTAGTTTATTGTAATGAACGCTGGTAGGTACCTATTTATTTCACAAACCTTGGATTTTTTTTTCAACCATATGCGTGGATACTTTTTCAATACTGTCGTCGAAAACACCAAATAGGTAAGTAGAGGTGAATTTAATATTTAAGACGGTCAATAACACCAACATAATATTTGTTATCCGATAGAATTTGCTTTATATGGCTACCTATTGGCCGATATAAATATATTATCCGAGTATAGGCCGAGTATTATCGGTTGTTTTAATTAAATTTTATTGTATATAATATTTTAGTTTAATCTATTATTTTTGAGCACAAAAAACTACACAAAACCGTCTTATAAATTTTTCATTCATTTTAAAAACACGCTTTTCTTCTGCGTCGCCTTCTTTGGAGGCTACTTTAAGAGCCGAGCCACACCGGGCGACTCTGGTCTCGAGACCAGACCGATGCATGCAGTTATATGGACCATGCCACACCTGGTCGCCCAGTAGTCGCGCAAGCAAGCATACATCGGTCTGGTCTCGGCGACTGGTCGCGAGACAGAGTCGCCCGGTGTCTTTACCTACCAGAGGCACCTAGCAGAAAAATACGATGCTTTCAATTTGAGACACTTTTTTGATAATTTACAATTTCAACTGTATTAATTAATAAATAAGTATCTGAAAACATTAAAAAGGAAAATATTTTTATTTTAAGTCAAAGGTAAACTTACAATTGTAAAAAATGTAATAAAATGTGAATTTGTTGAATTGGACCGCACCCTATTATTACATATATTTTATGGTCATATTTATTATTAAAATTTAGTTTATTAAGTGTTCTAAGCATCACCCAAGAGATTTTTGACTAATTCATAGTTTTAATATTTTTTATATCTATTTTAAAAAACATCGATTTTTATAAAAAATATAAATGTGTATAACTTGAAATCCTTTTTATTTATATCAAATTTTATTTATGTATGGTCCCAATATTGAAGCTTCCGCTAGGTGCCTCTTTGAAAACAGCTCAGTAAAGGCTTCACCTTAAGCGTTTAAGCTTTAAGCTTTATGCTATTTGACAGATTCGCAGATAATCGCTAAACGTCAAAATATTCTATGTGGTGTAGTTCGTATTTATTCCGGCAGGTTCGCCACTGTTGCTCTACTGCGCATGCGCACCCACTATTTAAGTACCAATTATTGCGTGAAAATTCAAAAGCTTCCGAACTTTTCTTATCCATGCGTGCAATCTTACAACTTGCACGATAATACGTACTGCCAGCAGTAAATCCATGTACGTAAGTGTAACTCTGCCTCAGTTTAAATCACCGAGATTTATTATTTTCTTTATATTGCTCATGCGGTAGGCCGTGAGTGTGCAATACGAATCAAGTAATATTTACAAATTATAGAAATGACTTTCACGTGAGACGGTCAAAGAAAAAAAAATACAATAAAATCGTATTACTTATATGAAAAGTTACATTCTCCTTCTTTAACTTAAACAAACGTATTATATTTGGCTAATAATACTGAAGCGTTACAAAGTAAACGAAATCACTTGTCTTTCATCGTCACAAAGAAACACGCAATTTCCCATTAATCGTAAAACATATAACTGTTGTCCTTATCTTGGGTACGCACTGCACTCATCGGCATACTAAGTAAAGGAAAGAGGAAATACACTGCAATTTAAAGCGCTGAAATTCACATATTCTCTTTCTGTCACTCCTGCGGAAGGCCGTGAGTGATGCAGTACAATTGAATCTTACGAAGAAATCCTGCGATTTCCTCATAGTTAATTTGAAAACCACTTCCACGTAATTTGAATTAGGAATGGTTAATATTTCCCTTTCAATATCACAACGAATTATTTTTTTATTTTTATTTTCCGACCATATCCGAACCTAATAGGATCATATAGGCCTCCACAGAGTAAAGGTTTGTATTAACAGATTTTGTTTTTTACGAGAAATAGATGTCAGCCACTTGCTCAACCTATTCGGTCCATACCCTGACTCACACACAAATTGAAAAACAATATGTGTACTTGCCAGACCCATGATTCCAACCTGGGACCCATGGCGTTATAGTCTAACGCTTAAGCCGCGCGACCACCGGGTTCTACGGTTTAATTCCTATGGATACATAGTGCGATCGACAAAATCCTTCCGACTCATTGGACATGTCTGATATATATCTGGAGTTTTTATAAAGTTTCTTACAAGACTATTTTAGAGCACGCCCAAAGAAAATTCTTCGATGTCTTTATTTTAAGACATATTATATCTATTTTCCTTTCAATAATTTGTCAAACGATTATTTTCCGACTGCCTTTCTACAAGGCATGCTTACTTTTCACTCTCTTGAATCTCGTAGGTCACTTCTGCTGTTGAAACATTTTTGCCTGCTACCGCGAGGGATGGTTTCAAATCCTGGCGGCCTAAAGCATTTGAATTAATATTCCTTGTCAATTACTAGCCATGATACTACACATCTATTATATACTCAAGACTGCTATCGGCGGTTATCGGGGGTAGTTTATCATATTTCTGTATCGAGGTAGTATAATTGTTACAATAAGTTAGCCGTCTAAACAGTCAAAGCTGTCTATCTCGCTCTAAAAGTTAGCACAGCCAAGATAAGTGCTGTTAAAATGCAGTATTTATGGTAACAATGAAAACTAACTTATTGTAAAAATTATAATACTCGATAGACGCCGATAGCGGCCGATAGCAGTCTTGTGTATAGAATAAATGCGCTTTCCGTGCCTTGCCTTGCCGAACCGTTTCCTCGTATCAAGCCTATCAGGCACCATTAGCGAGGGGTTCAAGACTAATCAATGCACTACCCAATGACGTAGACATTTTCAGTGATGTGCTGTGTATTTTGTTTTTTTTTTACTATTTTCTCTCTTGTGAGGGTAATAATATTTGCTCCTAATATATTAAATAATTATGTAATTTCAATTTAAATCTCATGTTGGGAACGTCTTAATCCGTACGTATTAAGAAGTCCACAGTGTTTTGTTAAGGTGACGCATCAGTGAAACGGCAAATAATTTTCAACTGTAGGCGCGACGAAATTTTGGACTCGCTCGCATTCAGTGAGAGAACGTCGAGCTAGAAACACGTCACTTTGCTTCGTGATGGCGACGGGCCAATTAATTCTTAAATCGTGTAAAGATGACTAAAAACGTTACCCATTTACTTTAAAAAGAAGACATGTCAATGAATATATTATTATTGTTACAAATAGAACAATAAACAGAACATAAAACGGACGTATGTTGGATTTATACGACAAATAATATTTCGTTTGACAGGCGTCATTTGCACCCGCGACCCGCAATCCGCGCATCGCCTAGCAACGATCTTTTTAGACCGTGCCTCAACTGATGTACAGCCTTAATAAATAAACAACTTTCACCCAAAAGTATCATAAAAAGAAGCATCTTTACTATGTATCTTGAGGTCAACTGCTAAAGAAGACGTTGAAGAATTGCCTCCCCTTTCTCACACTCCTGAGCGGTAGCCGATCGATCGTCCTTTGCCTTATCTTCACCTCATCAGCAGGTCGTTTGTACTTCGCAGCTCGTACTACCGCCGCTATCATGTTATGTAGTCATTCCTATCACACCATCTTCAGAAGCATGCACAACTGTGGCTCGGACAATGCCGGTAGAAAATAGTTGAGGGGAAGTGACGAGGTCCTCTTATAGTCAAACCGTAGCACTAAACTGTTAATTTTCAACGTAGTGCTAGTTACTTTGCATAAAATATGGTAAACTGTTTCATAAAAGAGAAAGTAAAGATTGTTTCATAAGGAAAATAATCGAAATACTTTTATTATGATGATATACAGTGCCGTCCCTACACAAAATGCCGCCCCTAGGCAGTACTTTTTATCATTCTTTCATGACTCAAATATCTAAGAAGTGTGTTGTATGGATACATTACTAGCAAGATATATGTATACCACTAAATAATCTAATTTAAATGCTATCTCTGCTTCAATAGACAATATTGCGATTCTACGGTTTCAGATACTTAGGTACTTACATTTAAAAATACACCTGACAACTTCCAAAACTCGCGAGTGACTGGCAAACATATTTGGCTAAATTTTAAATTAGGTATGCACGTGTCATTGCTGTTCACCAAGAATGTGACGTCCAAGAACAACGGAAGTAAACTAGACATCGCGAACCCGACAAAAAATAAAGTCCTGTTAAAAATTTTATAGTAAGTACCTAATTAATACACTTTTATTCAAACCAGTGAGCTGAATTTTTTAATGGAAAGATATTTCCGTTATTACTAAGTTTAGGTACCTAGCTATCTATATATACCTAATGATTCTCCTCGATTTGTCGCCCTTTGGGTGACTGCCGCCCTCAAGCGACGCTCAATCTGCCTACCCCCACGGGATGTCACTGATGATATAATATGCAATCGAAAATCGTCATTTACTGCAAATAGGTAGAGAACTTTGCCATTCTGGGCAGTGTTGACCTGTGTGTCCCTGATAATTGTCTTATAAATAGATAGCATCAGTTTTTTCATCATTCTTTCAAGGTGCAGAACCGACCTGCCACTTGTAATGCCAATTGGGAGGGCGATAACTCTGTTCAACCAAATTGCTTCGGATGTTGATATATTCCACTTGCGTGAGGGTGAGTTTAGTTGGACGCTAGTTTATAAATTCTTAAAATAGGGTCTCCTTAGCAAGCTCGGTGTACTTCTTTGAACTTCTATAGATGTATAATTGTATTTTCACTGCTTTTGTATGTTTATATTATGTTCTCTTTTTATATTTTCATTATTTTCGTTTTATTACTTTTTTACTTTATAATTATGTTTCATGCCATGATGTGAACGTCTTAAACTTATAATTTGTAATGTCCACAATATGTTTAAAAAATTGAATTGAAAGCTCAGCATACAATTTCTCACGACTGTCAAAATGTTAGCGTTGAACACGCTTCGGTTGGTTCTGACGTAGTGGAACAGGGAGCCCACCATTGAGCAACCTCTTTTTACGAATTGCCACCCCTAATTATATTCACCCCGAAATAAAATACAATAACGAATAACCGTGTAGGGAGTATGATCATGGTAACACGCGTGTTTGAATCGAAAATAGTCGTTTTTTTCGGTTAGGTACATGTTCAAACACGCGCGTTAGCATGATTTTACTCTCTACTTCAGTTAGGTATAGTTTGTCAAATTATGGCTACGGCCGTATGTTGTATCTTATCCACTGGGAAATGCCAATAGAAATGGCGTATTTAAAAAAAATACTACCTTATTCTTAGGTCAATAATTATTATAAAACAATTATTATTTGTAATAAGTTTTATCATATTTGAATGGTAAAAAACATAGCTTGTAATCAGTATCTTTAGAATTATCTTCAAATGTAGTAATCGTGCCCTTTTTTGTGTAATAAAATTCCTAATTCTTGTCAAATTTGTAATCACAGAGATTATAAATATAATTTTGTATCCTAAATATTTCTATTATTTAAATAGTAATCATTTTTACTAATGGTTTTATGAGTGCGTTTAAAAATTAATAAATCTAAAAAATCTTAACACCACTGTACATGAATGTACTGAAATATGACGATATTCTACAACATTAGAACATAGAGGTTTAAAAGAATACCATTTTATGTAATAAAAATACTTTATGCAGTCATCAAATGTTTAAAATAAATACAAAAGATAATATGGCTTCAAAATTATATAAATAGATTATCTACAACGGGAATGTTTAGGCTAATGCTTTGAAAATACCATAAAAGCTCCATTTTGACCTACGTTGGGCATGTGGGCTGTTAATATGGAAATTATTACTTCTCGCGTTGTCATGTAATGTGGTCAAATGCATTATGATTTTCCAATACTTTCTAAGTCACTTACCTAAGTATACTTACCAAATATTCATAATGTCTGCCATCTATTAAATGAATTGTTTCTGGATGACCTTACCTATAAAGAAAAAAATTAGAGACCATTAGTAAAATGCATTGATAATTTCTATCAAATAATAATGTATCATAAGAAAAAACCCCACAGAGATGTTCTTAAGTTGTAACACTATTACACTTTTCCGTTATTGTTATTGTTCCAAATTAACATGGAAGCATGTTCATACACAAGGCGGTTATCTACCATAATTGGTAATTCATAACGGTTACTTATAAGTTGTACGT
The DNA here is from genome assembly GCF_057557595.1 of Rhyacophila brunnea. Taxonomy (NCBI): domain Eukaryota; kingdom Metazoa; phylum Arthropoda; class Insecta; order Trichoptera; family Rhyacophilidae; genus Rhyacophila; species Rhyacophila brunnea. Next base: position 5,243,454 of record NW_028232904.1, on the reverse strand, counting down.
ATGCAGTTCATCGTGGGACACTTATTCGTGCGCCGCAGTACGTAAAACATGAGTTCGTATAACATTTTATCAAATGACGAGTTCTTCGTTGAACATTTCACCGTGGAATACATTTGTACGTATCTTACAAAATGCGGCGATAGTTTGCAAATAGTACTGTTCCTATTAGATTAACCCTAACGTAACCTAACCTAGTAAAGACATTTCATAAAAATCGCCACATGTTGTCGCATACGTACAAATATACTCCACGGTGAAATGTTCAACGAAGAACTCGTCACGTTATTAAAAATGTTACACGAACTCATGTTTCACGTACTGCGGCGCACGAATAAGTGTCTTGCGATGAACTGCTTACGTACACATTTCCGGATACGATTCGTAATATGACGAAAATTTAAGTTGGTACGCCTGTCGTGTGAAATGCATCTCTGTGCGAAGTTCAATCAAATTAGGGTATGCTCGTGCAGCCGTATCTATGGTTTTCCCACCTGAACCTCGAAATTTTGAATTGAAACATCAAACAAGAGTTGAACATATCAACATAACCTACAATTTTATTATTCATCTCATTGCAGTATGTATTTAAAAACAACGTGTTTCTATTCGCCACTCGATGTTTGACAGTTCGCGGGGAACTATAAATCAAGGCGGCGGCCATGACCCGTGAGGCAGATCATTTTTTCATAATAGTCGCATCTCAATCATTGACGTACTCTATCTCGCTCTAAAAGTTAACACAGCCAAGAGAGGGGTGTTAAAAGATAGCAATTTTCACAAGAAATAAATTGTATTCATCTATTTTGTGTGAATGTGGAGAAATCCAAACTACACTAATTTATTATATTTGCATCTTGCTTGTCTTCCCACGAAGATTTTCAGCCATCCACGAGTTGGTGATAATCTTCCTGGTGTCTTTAGCGTCAATTACATTGAGCTACTTTACGAGCTGTTTGTTGGCGAATTTACAATCTGCCTGTAAAGTCGCCCACTATAATCATCGAACAAGCAAAAAAGCAAATTTTAAACACTCTACCAAGAAAAGTTGAAAGCCGGTCAACTTTACACGCTACACGCCAGCGTGTGGGCCTACTGCGTCTGTGCAGTAGAGCGCAGTAGCAACCTCCCGGTAAAAAAACGAACTACGTTCTGTCAAAATAGTCGCTGGCTTGTGGCTTCTCAGCGAATGGAAAGTTTTGTGTGTCATCATCATAATCGCAGTAGCTGAATCGCCCGCTATTAAATTCGCCAACAAACAGCTCGTAAAGTAGCTCAATGTAATTGACGCTATTGTTGTAATTTTGTGCCTGTCATTTTTATTATTCGTGTATTTCTGTTGTTATTCAGCTAAAATATAAGTGTAGAATGAACTACCAATTGTTTTAATGTAGGGGTCACCAATCTACATAGTTTGAGGGGCATATCTTGCCAAACAAACGCCATTACACGGCCAGGCAGCGGTAAGTAAACGCGGGCCGCAAGTATGCGCGGACTCCATCAAGTTTTATATCATTTTCTCAGCCTATCACTACACAGCATGTCCTTACCTAATCGAGGATTATTTTATTTTTTAATCCTGAAATTTTATTATAGATACTACACAGTGGCTAAGGCTCCATAGTAGGCGATTATTTGAAGCCTATATTCAAAGAAAAATAGATAGAAAGTATTTAAATTTAAATACTTAAATAAAAAAATTACAAGATAAAAAGAACTTTTTATATACAACGTTTTTTAAATTGTCTGTTGAATCATATAAACTTGACTCGACTAGCTTAAACGATCAAAAAAAAAATTGTACTTGATACAAATACAGAATAAATATAGAATACTGAAATATCATTTTGACATTTCATATTGATTTCCACAGTAGCGCACGTATATATTAATAACTTATTTGCTAGGACCCTAGTCCCCTAACAACCAATAACAGTGTTTTACTTTTTATGGATTTCTTCCGAAATAACTTTTCATACAAAACAGAATTAACTGAAAATGAATTCAATTCTACTTAAGATGTCTAAAAGAATGCATTGGCATCGTGTTCTGATATATTCTAAAAGTTTTAAATGTTTAGCTAGTCGGGAAGTTAGTTAAAAATCGATTGCAAGATTTGTACTGGACAAACAACCACCGGACAAACAAGAATACGACCTAATAAAAACGTTGTAAAAATGTGCGGGAACCAATTAAATATATCGTCAAAATAATAATTAATATTTAAAAATATATATACATATATAAATGAGAGCCATCTATCAACAGAATACTAATATAGAATAAATAAATAATAAGTAACAAACCAGCGCCTCTAGCGAGTATTGAATTAATATCGATTCACTCGACAATAATTTGCCGAGCTTATCGTATGAACTACGTTCCAAGGACATCGGTGCAGTCTGCTTTTATTCATACAAATATATAGGCTTATAAGGCAAAGCTTATATATTTAGTGTCGAGAACTGTCGCTTTGGCGCTTTATTCAAATACTAATTAATAATGCGAGTAGCGCCCAGTTGTCCCGGCGCCGAATCGTTATAGACGAGTGGTTCTCATTTCCAGCCACCAGATGATTTTGCTGCGGCCACCAACATAATTTTCAGTATTTAATTTAATTAACTGGGCAAACGTTAGAATATATGCGTTATTGGAAATGAGTCATGATCGAGTATTTAAAAACCATTTTAATAATACCACGGTTAAAAAAATTTGGTCTAAGGTATACGTTGACCAAGAATCATGTCAATTCAAAGAATTGGCAACAATTGCTTTATTAATATTGTCGATTTTTTTTACTACTGTATACTGTGAAAGATCATTCAGTGTAAATCACTTCATAAAAAACAAATATCGAAGCCAGTAGTTGACAGATGTAAACTTGGAAACAGCCATGCAACTCGCATTGGAAAAAAGGAGAATTGAGGAATTTCCATTTAAATATAATATATGTACTAAAATGTTCAAATCTATTTTATTAAATGGGCTTCTGTGTGGTCTATAAATAAATTGATCCATTTTTTAGAAAATTAAATTTAGCTGCGGCCACCAGACGTTTCCATAGAACTGGAAATGTCAATTGAGCGGCCACAGTTAAATTTCACGTAAGGACCACTGTTCTAGACCCTGCCAAGTCCTTAAAGAAACCTAGATAATAAATGCAAAATATATAGAGTAATTAATATATAGAACAGCCTGTATTATCTGTTTTCCGCATAGAGCATAGAATGTACAAGTATGAGAGGTCGTAACTTCAGGCCGGTGATGGTAATAATTATAAGTTTTTAGTAGGTCAATTTTATCAGAGTTGTGCCGTAATATAAAAGCCCGAGTTGGGTACGGCCCCTCGCCGCTTCGTGACTGTAATGCGATAAGGGAAGCTACCCACAGATGGCGGGACGGGCTCCTTTTTAAATGTCACATGCGTAATGAAATTTGAAATCGTATAAATTAGCGGGTAATTTGTTTTCAAGAGGTTCGGGTGACATGAATCGCATCGTCCTTAGCGTATCTAAAATATCAAAGCACTCTGCAATTCGACAGATGGGCACAGAGACGGAGGAAGGATTTTAAAAGTGTAGAATAGGTACATAAGAGCGTACATAAGTGAAACGGCAAATATGTAAACGAAATTTCCGATTTCGGCCGCATTACCATTCGGAGACCGATAGTCGACATGTTTGCACGTCAATTTGTTTTGTCGGTGATTGCGTGATGTGATTGCGTCGGAGGAATATATTCTTAAATCGTGTACATATAGATGACTAATAAACGTTCCTCATGTACTTGAAAAAGAAAACATGTCAATGAATATGCTATTATTATTACGAATATAATAATAAACATAACATAAAAAGGACGCATGTTGAATTTTTATGACAAATTATATTTCGTACGGCTCGCGTCATTTGCACAATCCGCGCATCGCCTAGTCACGATCTTTTTAGACCATGCCTCAGTTGATTTAAGTAATTATTTAATAATAATTATTGCCATTAAAATTTATCAGTATATTTTTTTTAGTAAATCGAAAGTGATGATTGTAGCCTTGATGTTATGATGGAAGGTTGCGTTGAGTGTGCGTGATATGGTACTTCGGGTAGTGAGGAATGATACACACTGATTGCATTTCTTGATTTTGTATTGTAGATAATAAGTTTGGATACACACGGCAATATACAGGACTGACACATTAGTTTTTACGTTGAGTTGATATTATGTTTACACTGTAATTTGGAATTTGATTTTAAGTTGAACGTTATGCGCGCATAAATTGACTGTACCGTTGAAGGGCCGGAATCAACTGATTTATTGCGTGCCATTTCCTGTTCGTATTATTGTCTATGCTACATAAATGAGCATAGACAATAATGCGTCAGTTGTAGGGATGAGTAAACCTCTACACCTCTGTAGATATCTTCGATAGTAGACGCGGACCATTTTTTTCCGCTTTTGACATTAATTACATTACGTCATCATGTTCGATCTTAAGATCGTCTCTGTTCTGGCAGAACACACTAACTGGATAATACTAGTTTTGAGTAATTTGACTTTGAAGTTGTTAAAATGTTTGAAATAATGGTCTATCATGTAAGTTTATTAAGTAATCGTCAAAAGGATGACTTTAAAATAAAGACTGTTTATTTATTAAGAAGGTTTCCAGACGGTAAAGTTTGAAATAAGGAACATTTGGGTACTAACTCAATATGTCATTTTTTCGAACTAGTGTTTACTGCCAGAACAGTGACGAGATGTTCCTATTACGGGCCTCCGCTAGATGTTAGCCATTTTCTCCGCCTATTGAGTCTACCACACAAACATAGATAGTTAAACTAAACCAACCTGTCTTCTAGTGGGCTTTGACTGATTTTACAGAGACTTTCTAAAAAAACCTGACCATGGTGTAGAGGAGCACGGTGAACTAACAAAAAGAATGATTACAGTAAGTTAATAAAATAATTAATAATTTACGGTGGCGAATCATGGCACCTTACGAAAGCTCAGAGCAACCGTATACTGAGCTTCGAAAACAGATGTTTGCGACGAATACTGGGTGTGCGGGTGGTATGACTTTAGGAGCAATGAGGAGATAAGAGAACGCACCAAGCAGCCTCTCATCACACTGAAATTGAAGAGGCGACGTTGTACCTGGCTCGGCCACGTGCTGCGGATGCCAGAAGAGAACTTTAACCTGGCTTGTCTGTTCTTCAAGCCGACCGGATTCCGGTGACCTGGAAGGTCGCTAAATACAATCTACAGAGTGTATACGGCGGAGCTATGGGATGCTGGTTTGACCTGGAACAAAGAGAGAAGACTGGCGAGCGACAGGGATTTTTGGAGGCGCGCCGCGTGGTGTCCATATACTCCAGTTAAGGGGCAGATATGGCCAAAGAAGAAGAAGAATAAAATATTAGGTATACAAAAACAAAGCTAAAACAAAATGGACATAAAAAAATTGGTACTGTTCGGTTATACCGGAGACAGCGGAAAACGCATTTTGAAAATAGCCGATAAACTGGATTATTTGTTAGGTTAACCTAACCAAACCTAACCTAACCTAACCTAACCTAACCTAACCCAACCTAACCGAACCTAAGCTAAACTAAACTAACAAATAATCCAGTTTATCGGCTATTTTCAAAATGCGTTTTCCGCTGTCTCCGGTATAACCGAACAGTACCAAAAAATTATATAAAGACATTTTCACGTCCACAGTAACGAAAAAGTGCCTTTCTCAACAAATCGAGACAGCCTCCTTAGCAACCGAAAATTTAACCTAGGCCTGAAACTGAGTACGATTTGTTGCTATGTTCCTTCAATCCTTTTCTATATTATAGTATGGACACTAAACAAGGAGGCTTTCGTGATGTAGCTGTATTGACGTATCTTCAAAATTCTTTGGACTGATCTGGTGATAAATGTTGACGTTCTCAATCTAATGGGAAAGAATAGAGACGTTCTGCTTTAAAACACGCAGTAACACGGCCATCCGCTGTCATTTTAACAGACTCTAAAAGCGCTTTACAACATCTTGCCGTAGCAACTCGCTCACATAACAGTAAAACCATAGCATACCACATCCTTGACCAGATCGACGCCAAGAAAAATAGAGGAAGAGATCTATGCCTTAAATGGATCCCATCGCACATGGGCATTGAGGGAAATGAAAGGGCAGATGAGCTGGCAAAGGTAGCCGGCCATTCAGGGGTACCATATCAGTGGATACCAGAAAACCTGGACTGGAATGAGGCTATAAAGAAAATGTGCCATAGTATGTGGATAGATTTTCACCATAGGGCATCATTAGAAAAGGGGAAATGGAGTAAGTCGATTCTACCAACACCACGAGAGGTGCCCTGGTTTGTAGAGTCTTCTTTGACGAGGAATGAGCTTAAGTTAATACTGAGGCTAAGAACAGGGCACACCATGGGCAAAAGATTTGATGTCCTCATGGGAAGAAGCAAATCGCAGCTCTGCGATGAATGTCATGTTTTAGAGGACATTGTACATATAGCACTGCAATCCCCCAAATATGAAGTTCACAGAGTACAGCTGCGAATTGCAGATATCTATGAGAATGTCGACGAATTGAAGGGTGTCCTGGCGGTGGGTAAGACGGAAGAGTTAGGCAAAATTGTAACGTTATTTAACAGAATAGGAGTGAGGACCTGATCGACGGATCCCCTTCTAGAAGAGAAGAGGCGATATGACAGCGAGTCGCAGTCAAAGCCTCGGTAAAATCACAAAAAAAAAAAAAAAACACGGCCACATTTTCAGAGACCAAATGACAGCATTCCCCAACTTGTTTTCCAAAGAAAGATCAACGCTAAGCATAGCAGAGTATGATGCCGCATTTTGTCTCTTAGACGGCTCTCACATCTAAACTCGCCTCGTGTGCCGCACAGCCATAAAACAAACCTTCCGAGAACGGAGATCCAGTGTTGCTTGCGAAGACCGCGTACATCTACCTAGCGACAGTCGCGCGAAGCCTTCAAAACGTATAGATATTTGAACGCGGGGATAGGCGAGATCGTATAGGAATGACCAGGGAACTCAGAAATAATGGGAACTGAAATACCCAACGGGTAAGGCGATAGCAGGTAACCGTCTCGAGTAAGGAAGCATCCGGGTTAAACTTACACACGTGTCAAGAATACGTTGTACGTCGAATACTGAAAACTGCTCTCGGTTTATGCATTTACGCTCATTTAATATTGGTGTATTACACACACTATTTCACGTGTATAATGCGTGCTTCATTTTCGTAGGACACTCACACATTCAAAAACCCTGCGTTAACGTGCGGCGTATTGAATATAGCCTATCGGTATTCTATTTATTATCTGTTATGTGGGAATGACCAATTCGTAGGTGTTTTTATGTGACTTCAGCTCTTCGAGTCCGAGAAGGATACAACTTGTCGATTGCAACAGCAGATGTTTTTTTCAAACGAAACAGTCGCATTCGACCAATCTGCGGAGCTCCATTTGGCAACGTGTGTTTTGTGAATAACGAGACGTCACATCGACGCATTCGATACGTTTTAGCCTAGAAGAGTTTTGATGTAAGATCCGACTTAAGAAACTTCTTGATGGTATCAGAGATAAATAATTAACCAAAGATTTCCCTGATGGTGGCTGAACTTGGTTAGGTTGATTAGGGGATGGCACAATAAGAAGAAGAATTTGGCATTCATTTAAAAGAAGAAGATACAATTTATTGGCATATTTGGGGACCCTCGTTTAAATTGTCATATGCCTCAAAGAAAATTGCCGTTGATTATATGACCAAAAAGTGGAAACAACACAAACCATAATAAAGTCGACAAAAAATCTTTATGGTGCCTTTATCGCAACGCCACTGCCTAGAAATCAGCTAAACACTTCGTCACAACTAAAATAAATCGCATTTTTTGTTACAACAGATATTTATTTCTCAGTTTATTTTATAAATAACATCATTAAAGTTATATGAATGGTCAAAGACATAACCTATTTTTATAACGTTTTTCTTAGCTCGTATTCTTATTTGCCCGGTGGTTCTTTGTCCGGTACAAATCTTGCAATCAATTTTTAACTAACTTCCCGACTAGCTAGACATTTGAAACTTTTAGAATATATCAGAACACGATGCCAATGCATTTTTTTAATACTTTTGGCCATCTTTAAGTAGAATTGAATACATTTTCAGTTAATTCTGTTTTGTATGAAAAGTTATTTCGGAAGAAATACGCAAAAAGTAAAACTATTATTGGTTGCTAAGTGGGTCCTAGCAACTTAATTATTAATATTAATATATACGTGCGTTACTATGGAAATCAAAATGACATTTCACTATTATTTCTATCAAGTACAAATTTTTTTGATCGTTTAAGCTAGTCAAATCAAGTTTATATAATTCAACAGAAAATTTTAAAACGTTGGTTATAAAAAGTTCTTTTTATCTTGTAATTATTTTCTTGCCTAATTTTGTGTTGAAGAATAAATAATTTTAAAGGTTTTTTCACATAAATATTATTATGTCGTATTGTTTAATTTCTGGGGGGGTCTGACTGCGATTAAATCCCCCTTGTCTGGGCGTCTGACCATCATTTAACCACCCCGGCATAGTATTCAAAGATATTTGGCAAAACTATTGCACCATGTTGGCAACCCTACGTCACGCCATTATGCAAACTAAAGTATGACAAAGAGAACATCCAATTTGGGTTAAGTATGATCCTATGGTTAAGTACCGACCCACAACTGAGCACTTCCCACTTCACGTCGAAACTGCCCAGTGGCGGGCAGTTCGTTGTAGCATATCATGATATGCACCCCCAACAAAAAAATCTAAATAAAAAAATATTTATATAAGTACATAATATTAAGTCATCATCAGCCTGAATCTATCCACTGATGGACGAAGGCCTCTTCAAGCTGCTTCCACTTCTCTCGGTCCTGTGCGCTGCGCTGCCACGTACTTCCGCAGAACTTTATCATTTCATCGATCCAGCGGCCTCTAGGTCTACCTTGCGGACGTTTTGTACCGCATGGATACCACCGGATGACTAAATTTGTCCAACGATTGTTTTTTCTTCAAACTATGTGTCCAGCCCATTTCTATTAGCGAACTCTATTACATCACAAACCCTTATGTATCTGTTTTCTTATCCAATCTTTCGCGTTATCCCCAGTATGCACCTCTCCATACCACGCTGTGCTACTGTGTGTTTCTGGATATATCTTTTACTTATTGTCTTATCACCCATGTTTCACACGCATATGCGATTATGGGAAGCACACACTGGTTGAACACTTTGCCCAGCCCACCTCCCTTTGAGACTTTTAATGAATTTTATTACATCCCAAACCCTTGTCTGCTTCTCTTTATCCACTCATTCCTCTTTTTGTCCTTTCGCGTTATGCCCAGCATGCATCTCTCCATACCAAGTTGTGGAGAATAATATTATGTAAACCTTTAAAAATAAGTAAAGGTAAGATATGGTAGAGATGTTGGTGTTCACAGATACCTAGTAGGTACCTAGTTGAATTATTGGCATTTTCTTCTTCGAATGATATTTCAATAAATTTATATTATACAGTGTTCTCCAATAAAAATATGTATGTATGTAACCCACTGGTAATTCTATCTATTGTTTTATAAGTTGTCACGTTATTACATGGCCACACTTTTTATGCTGGCAACTCCACGCAAAACACAGCATAAGGACATATGCGCGCGTCGGAAAGTTCGAAAAAGATTCGTTTTTACCGTGAAAACGGAGCAACATCTCTCTCTCAGTCTCTGGCCTCCGACCGAAGAACATCTCCCGCGGACCCTGTTGTTCCGCCGATGGACATGGCTCTCAAGCCCTGACGTCCCGCCGTTGAACTTGGCACTTAAACCCTGACGTCCCGCGATGGAAGATCACACTCAGTTCCGCTTTGGACGGAAGATTGGTCCAAAGCGGTGGATGTCGTCCGTCCTTATCATCTGCGTCGATGGCTTCTACACCGAGAGTATTTTAATCTGGTATTTTCAACTGATTTATCTATGAAACGGTCCACCGAATTAGCTTGTCTATTTGTATTTCCGTTTACTAATCATTTTATAGCAGGCGCTCGTTAGTAATTAATTATACACCCATTTTTACACTTTATTACTCGCCCGCTTGTTTAATATCTTTTATTCAATTATACACTTGTTAAAATCTAATACCCGCGTTTTTATTTATTATCCTTTTATTGTCTATATGCATACATAGAGTGGCGTCCAAATCTAATCTAATCTTGTATTACAATTATTACAGCAGTAACCGAATGACAAACGCATACCGACAGATACCTTTGCTTTGGTGGTGTGTCAAGCTCCCATGATCCTGTCCCCGCGTCTCATGCTCTGCCGCATCCTTTCCCTTCCTATCCTATCCATTTCCTCACCTACATCCACGCTCCCTATACCCAGGCGCACCTTCCTTCCTTCATAATCCCTTCCTTCTTTCCTACAATCCTACCCACACCTTACACATCCACTTTCTATCCGTTACAAAGTTTATTGCACTTTTTACACTTAGCAATATATTATCGTTACTTTTGTCTCGTAAGAAGTACAACCAAACACAATGTTGCTCATTTTTTGTTGAACACAACAATATTTCTCCATTATTGTATAAACTACTACTTAATAGATAAACATCGAAAAATTAGGGACAAACATCATGCAATATTCGCCATTAGGGCTGAAGTTACTAATGATTATACATACGAATAGTGTTTTACTGAGACTTCAGACAATATCTAAAAATAGACCTTATAAAACCCGCGAGCAACTGGCGAAACATTAGAATAGATTTTAAATTAAGGAAATAACGCAAATGTATTTCGCAAATCTGCACGTGTCATTCACCAAGGACATCGAAGAGCAACGAAACTAAACAAGACATCGCGTAAGAATATAACATTCTTTATATTGAAAATGCATCAATATTCAAAGTGATTTGGTTGAACACAATTATTGCCATCGTATTTGGTATTACCAATAGTAGGTTACATCTGTACTACAGAACACATTAATAAATAAAATTCAGATATGCTCCAATATACTACATTTTGATACACGGTTTAGAATGTGTGAGTGTCCTACGAAAATGAACCATACATTATAGACGTGCGAAACTGTGTGTTGCAACCTTCAAATACACCATTATTGAATGAAGAGCAAGAATAAACAATGAACGAAGGACAAGCTTAGAATGACGTGTTAAAGTTTATCCCATATAATTCCACACTCGATATCGGTTGCCTGTTACACCACACCCGCTAGGTATTTCAATTTCCATTATTTCCGAGTTCCCTGATCTGCACCCTGGAAGAACAAATAATAACTGTTGCTCCCAAATTGATACGATTGTTAAGATAGTAATAAAGACATGTCAACACTACTAAGAATGGCAGCGCTTTCAATTGCAGACAAAGTTGCGTTTAGACTACAGTGTTTAAGCATACTGATATAAGATAAAGATAAAGTCACTGTAAATCGCCTATCAAAAATATACTTACATATTGTTCTAATTTAAAAATACAATACAATAATTATTACAAGATAAAAAGAACTTTTTATATATCACGTTATTAAATTTTCTGTTGAATCGTATAAACTTGACAATTCTATGTATTAATAAATACTTTTTTTATACTTGATAGAAATACTGAATAAAAATAGAATACTGAAATGTCATTTTGACTTCCATAGTAACGCACGTATTAAAAGAATGCATTGTCATCGTGTTCTGATATATTCTAAAATTTTCAAATGTCTAGCTAGTCGGGAAGTTAGTTAAAAATCGATTACAAGATTTGTACTGGATAAACAACCACCGGACAAATAAGAATACGAGCTAATAAAAACGTTGTAAAAATATACTGTTATATGTGTATATTATTATTGGACAAACAAGAAAAAAATTGTACTGGACAAACAAAAATACGAGCTTATAACTGAATAAAAATAGAAATACTGAATAAATATAGAATACTGAATTGTCATATTGATTTCCATAGTAACGCACGTATTAAAAGAATGCATTGTCATCGTGTTCTGATATATTCTAAAAGTTTCAAATGTCTAGCTAGTCGGAAAGTTAGTTAAAAATCGATTGTAAGATTAGTACTGGATAAACAACCACCGGACAAATAAGAATACGAGCTAATAAAAACGTTGTAAAAATATACTGTTATATGTGTATATTATTATTGGACAAACAAGAAAAAATTTGTACTGGACAAACAAGAATACGAGCTAATAAAAACGTGGTAAAAATCAATCACTTGAGAATAAAACACAAAAACCTTGTTTACCACAAACGTAGACATATCGGAATTTGAAAATAGTCACCTCATATGAAACAAACGTACATGTGTGAATGTAGTTAATTATATATATACGAAAATTTCAACCTGTTCTAGGGAATTTGTCGAATTGGATAATTACCTACGCAATAATGTCATATATTTGGTCCGACTTCTCTGTAATTTAAATAACTATTATGTTACTCAGCCGCTACCTACTTACTGATTGGTTGTACGATTTACATATAACATATATTATAAGTATATATATATGTTTGGTGTAATTAACAACCGCGGCGCTATACGAGAACTCGTGTACGATTTAATAATGTTACTTTATCGCTTTCGAGAATATATTATTGTTATTTTTTGTACATAAATAAATGAAATAATAGAGTTATTTTATTGCTATCTGAAAGTTATACTTAATAACAACTTGTTGAATGTGGATTAAAATCATAAGAGATGTTTTCGTACTAGTGTAACACTGCTTTAGTCGCACCGGATATTCCAATTTTGAAAAATAAATTATTTTGGTAGATATTCATTTTGTACATTATCTTAAAAACAAATGAATGCAGCATTTACTGTCATTCACAATATTATGTCACATTAATGTTTGCAGAAATGAAAATGATTTGTTGGAAAACATTGATAAACATCCCAGCCACTTGGATAACTTTATCCGTTGTCGTGTGATTTAGCATGGTCACACATACAAACTCGTCTCGATGGAGCCAAAGTCACGAAATTGTCTGTTTGGATAAGTTTACTGTAGTGCATGGGTTTGCTAGAAATCTAGAATTTTATTACGCTTAACACTAGAAGTGATACTGTCTCTAGAAATGGTCGAAATAATGACACTACATTTCTGTTTGTGTAAAGTATTGTAGACGCTCGGGGCTCGATCCCGGTAAGGATGCAATAAATATGTACTTATGTGATTTTCTCAAATCCTGGGTGTGTGTGATTGTTTTTCTTATATTATTAAATACACTACTGTTAAAATACACTGCTGTCATTGGGCCTCTAAGACTGTAGTAGTGTTAAAAATAATTTATACTTATGTATATATCAGTTGCGAAGACTCCATACTAGGCGATTATTTAAAGCCTACCTTCTTAAGAAAAATATTTTTTAATTTTATATTGACATAATATTAAATAATATAATCACATAATGATATATTTAATATGCCCAACGACAGCTATCGTATAATTGTCATAATAATTTTACGATCTTTTCCACTATTTCAATAAGCACCATTTATGGCATGTCTCGAAGGTTTAAAAAAATAAGCGACATCTCGTTTCACTTCACATATTGTATGGATTATGTTCGCGTGAATCGAAAACTTTTTTATATGAAGTTTGTTTCTCATAATTTCAACACGTCTGCGGGGGCCCATATAAATTGGTAAGCTATTTAAGGAGCGCTTACATTTTACGTAAGTGCACATTTATTCAAAATAATTTATAAGATAATTTAAAAAAATAATTTCTATGGGATTCAATCACGTATAAATATTGATTGTTGTTAAAAATAATAAATAATTTATCTCGTGATTTTTATTTGTCAGTTAGTTTATTCATTGACTAAGACAATTTATTCAACCAATTATGTCAGTTGATCTCTGATATTGTATCTAAGTCTGTGTTTTAAATATAGAAGTATTTTAAAATGTCTAGTTTACGGGTTAAATTATAAATTCCTATGGAACAGATTCACAACAACGGATATTTTCAATATATTTTGAGCGTATCTTGCGTTTGTATTTAGGAAAATACATAATTCAAATTAATTGCTTAATTTTATACCATCAGTGAGCTTTTGAAATTTCATCGGTTTTTGGGTAGGTACCTACCTATTCATCAGTAGTTATGTCGGATTATCTTCTTATTTCCCGTAAATACATTTAACAAGTGTGCTTTCTCCACAGCCTACCTGCTTCCAAAAGTCACCCTTCGCCACTGGTATATATATATTTATTTTAATATAATATATTTAAAAAAAAATTAACAACGTTACATACTTGACGATATGCTAAAATAAACAATAGACAACAAGATCCTAAATAAGTAATATTATTAAATAATAATCACAATAATTGTGAGAGTCATAATAATCTTGTTTTTTCGACCATGTCCGATCCTAATAAGATCATATGGGCCTCCATAGAGTGGAGGCTTATATTAACAGATTTTGTTGTTACGAGAAATGGATGTCAGCCACTTGCTCAACCTATTAGGTCCATACTCTGACTCATACACAAACTGAAAAACAGTATGTGTACTTGCCAGATCCAGGATTCGAACTTGGGACCCACGACGCTATAGGTCGACGCTTAAGCCGCACGGAAATCGTGGGTATAGTAATCATAATAATCACATAATAATCTTAAGATAAGGTAATTAATTCCCAAAAATGTTTACACTGAATTAACTCATATATTGTGTCCTTTCGGAAATTGGTGATTTTGACGTGATTGGGACGACTACGGTGTTGATGCCATTTTACTGGCATTTAAAAAATACATGTATCTTAATATACCTCAGCACACAGTGTCCACGAACATGTTTTACTTATAAAATATTATCTTCTATTTCATATAATACATTTAGATGTACACGGCATGAATGTCGCTTGTGTGTAGTTCAAAAAATCACCGCTACCAAGCATAGAGTCCATACTATTTTGCAGTGCGTCAGTCACCTTTCAAGCTAGTACAGTACCTACACGTGATTACCACGTGACTGCATGCACCTGTCAGTGTCAGATCACGAGAGTAAAAATGACAATTTATTGCCCGTGATCATAACGAAATGATATTTCAGGTTAGGTTAAGTTAGGTTAAGAAATTGTACCCACACTCTGTCTTAAAATTTAAATGATATATCAAGAAAATGGCGAAAATATTATTCATAAAACTTGTCAATGACCAATAATTTATAAACCAAAACAAGGTGTGTTACTACTAATTACATTTAAGTCATTTTGTAACCTAGGTATCGCCTTTCGGCATCTTCAGATACTATGCATGCTCACCAATAGCTTATACACACACAGAATATAGTTAATGCTCATTTATAATAAAATAAATTAATACAATAAAAAAAAAATGTATTCGATAATTATTATAGAAATAAGTATACAAACAAAAGGTGCGTAATGGGTATATTAGATATTATGGCAGGGAGATGGCAACACTGACGACAGGCGAAAAAATGCAGGAAACCATAGCAACAAAAGACAATAGAGTAATAAATAACACGAAGAAAAAACACCGACATTTTACGTCCGATATTTTACCCAATATTATTGTTATTACTAATATAGTATATAATCATTAAATAAAACCTTAACTAGGGAATCCAATCCCGAGCCAAAATTCTGATCCCGGGATTTCGGGATTACAATTTGACAATCCCGGGATTGGGATTTTTTTCCATTGTTAATATAAAATTTTTATATTTACAAATAACATTGATAAAATCGGTCAAAAATAAATCTAGTATAATTTATACTATTTAAGACATTTATTGTTAATATTGTATACGTTAAATCTTGGAAATACACAAGTTTAATGGAGTAAATAATATTGTAATATAAATAATAATGTGAATTTAATATGAGATTGCTATTTCTGATAGTAAAGACATAATGAATAGATCAGCGAGATTTAAAATAGTAAAGCAAATAATCATGGCGTACTTATGGCCTTTCCGCTTCATAAATCTAATTAGTCAGCCAAATATGAAACTGCCGTAAAACGTATGATATCATGGTGGAATTACTTTGTTAAAAGTGCGAAGCATTGTTTTTTTACCAATCTTTCTCATTTTTAATAATCTATGTGAAAAAATAAAATGAATCGGCAACCTACACATCAAACTTCATTCAAACTCAGTTTATTTCTAATGTAGTTATTTTGTATTAAAAGTATTTTTTCTGTTATATTTTTCATAAAAATTGATAAAAAAATCAATCCCGAAATCCCGGTTTCGTCCCAATGTTTATCAATCCCGGGATTCATGGGTATCGAAAATAGCTCGGGATCCCGGGATTGGATTCCCTAACCTTAACCAATCATTCTAAAATATCATCAAAATATTAATATATTTTGAAAACATATGTACCCATTACAGATGGCAGAAAAGCGTTGAAAACCAATGACATATAATATATCGACCAACATTTTGCTGAGTTGTATTTTGTACGTATTTCAAAATACATGCTATTATTTATTTGACATACATTTTAAAACAGTGATATTCCAATTAGATTGAACTAGAAAATTGTACATTTATAATTATTCATAACAAAAATGTATATTTGGAGATTGATATATTACGCAGTACCTATACGTAAAGATGTAAGCAACAAAGTAGGCTTGAAAATAAATGTAACAAAAACGAAACTAATGTTCAACTATTTTGCAGGCCAAAAAGAGATCTTCATCGATGGCACTCAGCTCAAACAGGTGAAAAACTATATCTATCTGGGACGACAAGTGTCCATAGATGGATGTATATTTGATTCAATTCAATTCATTTATTTTTTTAACATATTGTGGACATTACAAATTATAAGTTTAAGACGTTCACAACATGACATTTAGAAACAAAGATATATAAATATAACAGTATTACATAAAAAAAGAGATATATCAGTAGATGAATTAGATAGGTAAAAGGAAGTACACCGGATGAGTTAAGCAGACCCTATTTTAAGTTTTTATAAAACAACATCCACCTAAACTCATTCTCACGTAGGTGGAATATATCAACACCCGAAGCGATTTCGTTGAACATAGTTATCACTCTCCCAATTGGCATTACCAGTGGCAGGTTGGTTCTGCACCTTGGGAGAATAAACAACTGGTGGTCTCTATTTCTAAGATAGTTATCAGGGACACACAGGTCAACACTGCCCAGAATGGCAGAGTTCTCATTTATACCTTGTATAAGTCGAAAAAAATACGTAGCTAAATTAAGATTTCTTCTAAATTGCAGACTGCAGTATGTAAGCATGCCTAAGAGAAAGTCAGTTGGATAAAGCCACGGATAGTATCCATACAACCTCAAGTAAAGGAGTCTCAAGAATTTCTTCTGTACCCTCTCCACCATAAGGCCATACTTCAACTGGTGCGGTGCCCAAACAATAGACCCACTCTCAAGTCTGCTTCGAACTAAAGAATTAAATAAAAGTTTTAATACCGTAACATCTGAAAAGACCCGGGAAGTACGCATGACGAAGCCCAACATTTTAAGCGCTTTGTTACAAATGGTAACTATATGGCTAATAAATGTCAGGTTACTCTCAAACGTAATGCCAAGATCCCTTACAGATGATATTCGTGATAGAACTCTGCCATGCATCGAGTATTGGAAAAACAACACTTTTGAGGCTCTGGTAAACGATAAAAGATTGCATTTATCAATGAAATTGTTTGCAGAGTAAAGCTGTGCTGGAGTGCTTTTGCCTGGTGAATAATGCCTGGAAAATGACTGTGCCTAAAACGCAAAGCGTTCAACCAGTGTGTGCTTCCCGTAATCGCATATGCGTGTGAAACATGGTTAATAAGACAATAAATAAAAGATATATCCAGAAACATACAGTAGCACAGCGTGGTATGGAGAGGTGCATGCTGGGGATAACGCGAAAGATTGGGTAAGAAAACATATACATAAGGGTTTGTGATGTAATAGAGTTCGCTTATAGAAATGGGCTGGATACATAACTCGAAGAAGGAACAATCGCTGGACAAATCTAGTCATCCAGTGGTACCCAAGAGGTACAAAACGTCCACAAGGTAGACCTCGAGGCCGCTGCATCGATGAAATGGTTAAGTTTTGCAGAAGTACGTGGCATTGCAATGCACAGAACTGAGAAAAGTGGAATCGGCTTGGAGATGCTTTCATCCACCAGTGGATAGACTCAGGCCGATGATGATGATGATGAACGCCCGCGATGATCGAGCGGCTTACGCATTTGTTTATAATATTGTGGGTGCCAGGTTCGAATCCTGGGTCTGTCAAATGTACATATTGTTTTTTTTAATTTGCGTTTGTAGTCTGAGTATAGACCTAATAGGTTGAGCAAGTGGCTAACATCTGATAAACAATCTCCACTATGTGGAACCCTATAATAATGATCCTCTAAGGATCGAACATGCTGAAGTTGGTTAGTTATAAGTGAAGAAATGAAATAGACTGATTATAGTTGAATACAATGTATGGAGACATTGGTTGAAACTAAGCGCGTACTCTGCATTCACCCCATCTCAAAAAAACAAAAAAAAAATACTACTATAATATTATACATACTCAGAGCGTGATGTACAACCATGTAGGAGTGTAAGTCCCTAAGATACGCACCTATCTTTACGAGGCCAACATTGGCAACCAAGATTACGGTACCCATACATAATAATACAGAGCGTTGGAGCGGAGCTCGGAGCGGGAGCATGGAGCAGTAGAGCAATGGGGTTTTACCCGGAACGGAGCAGACCCTGGAGAGGAGCTGGAGCAAGTATTAGGTCCCAGAGCGGAGCAACTAAAAAAAGTGACCGCTCCAACCTCTGTAATAATTACTAATACATCATAATTATTATAGCAGGTAATAAATCTAGGGAAAAGGACAGTGGTCCAGAAACAATTTTAAATGGGTAAAAAAACATCTAAGTCGAGATAAATTAGCAATTGTGGGTGGTGTTTATTGCCAAGTTAATCCAAATCAAGATGAATCTGTATCGTGCTATAAGTCTTCCATTTAGGCCAAGGCCTCCATTACTAAGGAGGTATTTCATTATGAGAAAGGCACTCATTGTTGTCTCATTTCTTGATTTTAAGTTCATGAGACTGGTCCCTTGGTCGTTCATCGTTGTGATTTTTAATTCATAACGTTATAAAAGGAAGACTATTCTCATATGATTTTTTTTCAATTTTATGTTTCGTGGCATAAAAATTAAGGTCCTGGAAATCCAATCCCGAGCCAAAAGTTTGATCCCGGGATTGGCGTTTTTTTCAATAGTTAATATTATTTTTTTTATTTATACAAATAGCATTGATAAAATCGGTCAAAAATATGTAGTATAATTATACTATTTAAGACATTTAATGTTAATATTGCGTACGTTCAATCTTGGAAATACATGGATTTAATGGAGTAAATAATATTGTAATATAGATAATAATGTAAAAGTAAGTATTTATTTGAGGAAAGATAACATTCATAAAATTCGACGTAGAAACAAGTGCCAGCACGTCCGTGGCACTTAAGGTTAGACGCCGTTCGCGTGCCAGGACGCCATTAGCGTCTAGTTAGTTAATTTAACAAATTTATTATTTTTCTGATGTTCTTACGATTGCGTATGACAACAAAAAATGGTTATTTATTATCCGTGAGCATCCAGCGATTCTCTCTGTGACATTGTGCAGGTAAATGCACATCACTAACATAATTTTGTATACATACTAATTGATTGTGATTGATAAAAAAAATCAATCCCGAAGGTTTCGAGATTATGTTTACTAATCCCAGGATTCATGGGTATCGAAAATTGTCCGGGATCCCGGGATTGGATTCCTTACCCCTGACCAAAACGGCTTCAGTTCTATATATAATTCAGATAATAATGTGATATCTATTTGACAAATTAAGATCCGCAAAACGTATTATTTCACCCAGATAAAACGTAGCAGGCAGTGTCTAATGAGTAATGCTTTCACCCGGACGCAACCGATTTGATTCCAGTGGTGAATAATTTATTTGGCGTTGATAACAGCTCACCGCCAAAATGATTCCTCAGAAGCGCGGCCATATTGTCGCGTTCTATTTTATAATCAATATTTTTGTGGGAACACTGTCAAGAAATATCGCATTTATCAACGAAGTCGCCATCTTGCATTTATTCTAGATTAGACAACTTAAAATGAAACTTTTTCACACACAACCTAAATTATTGCACATGGATCTTAATTAAGTAATTCCAATTTCAAATAATGACATGACAGTACAGACCAATAAACCTATCTAAAGAATGGCCAAAAATGGAACTATGAACTGCCATAGGACACCATTTTGATAATGCCATTCGAATGTCAGATTTTGTTCAGTTATGAGTCTTGATTGGGTAGTTTTCGACAGTGGCTCCCCCATCCCATTCTTCAGATAAGTTTGTAGGTTTGTACGTAGGGATTGCAATATTGAATAAAAATACTAATACCAGTATTTCAGTAATTCCTATTGAACACTGGTAAGTATCTACCAATAAATATAAATAAATCTCTTTAAAATATTATTATTTTATAGCACCTACCATTGCTGGTCTCCAAGGACGTTGAAGGGCAACGGAAGTAAACCAGATATCGCGTAACCCGAAAAAAATGCAGTCATGTTAAACCTTCTACGTTAATTAATACATTTTGTTACCACTTTCAATATCGAATTTGACTTTGAAGTTGTTTAAATGTTTGAAATGGTCTATCATGTGAGTTTATTAAGTAATCGTAAAAAGGATGACTTTAAAATAAAGACTGTTTATTTATTAAGAAGGTTTCCAGATGGTAAAGTTTGAAATAAGGTTCATTTTGGTATAACTAACTCAGTATGTCATTTTTTCGAATTAATGTCTTCTGACAGAACAGTGACGATATTATCAATATTATCTGATTTTTAAAACTGGTATTTTGGTATCGAAATATATTGGGATACCGGTTTTGAAATACCGGTATTGCAATCCCTATCAGTACGTGAATAGTAATTTTGTGATATTTTTTTTTTAAATTAATGGGGAACGTTTTGTAAAGCATGAAAAAGATTTATAAAAAACATTCTGACTATTTGGATGACATATAAATTTTATTAATTTTGAAAATAATACCTTTACATAAACAAAACATTTTCTTTGGCAGTGGTAAAAAAATATAAAGGGAATAGGTACCAACATTGTAGGTGAGCTTTAAACAATCTTTCTCTATTATTTTGCATGAAGCATGTCCACATTTTGTAAATTCAGTCTAATTGACAAGAAGTAACAAGAAGATGATGGTTTTAAAGTTGGCTACAGATATTTTTTTAAATTTTGGTTCAGTAAGTATGTATATAATAGTGGCGAAGGGTGGAGGGAGGTATGCTGTTAAGATCCGACATAGATAGTGCATACTAAACTTTGTCAGTCAAACGTATTTGTTTTCATTGAACTAAGACTACAATATGTAGATAGTGTTTGTAAATTTCTAAACTTCAATTAAACCTAATCCATGCCATAGTAGATAATTAATAGTCAAAATTATTCGTTTATTTATAAAATATCTGAAATTATGCCATTAAACCATTCGTAACTTTAGATATTTTATAGATAGAAGAATATTTGTCGTCGATTATGGTGTGGTTAGGCAGGGCTTAATGAATTTAAAAAAAAACTAACAACACCATCTGTAATATGTATTCCAACGAAAACAAATAAATATGACTGAAAAAGTTTGCATTATTTTTATTGGATCGCCCATAGCATACCTAAATTATTATGGTTTGGTTTATAATATATGATAATGATGATTATAATATATGATAATTACCTTAGGAATCGAGGGCATCCGTTGTTTGTTCTCCCACGGTGCAGAACTAACCTGCCATTAGTAATGCCAATTGGGAGGGCAGTAACCATGTTTAATGAAATCGCTTCGGATATTGATATATTCCACTTACGTGAGGGTGAATTTAGGTGGAAGTTGTTTTATAAGTTTTTAAGATAGGGTCTATCAAAGTTCACTCTGTGTGCTTCCATCTACTTTTATTTTGTTACTTATTTTATTACTTATTCTCTGTATTTTTATTTTTAAAATTTATAACACTTATTTTATGTCATGTCGTGAACGCTTTGAATTTATAATTTGTTATGTTCATTATATGTAAAATAAATAAATTTGATTTTATTTAAACAAGACTTAATTTAATTTTAAAAACTAACCAGCATCGTCTTAAAATTGTATTATTAGTAGGTACAATGAAAACACATAAGTATGACTGACAAAGTTCAGTGTGCACCATTTATGTCGAAACTTAACAGCCTATTTCCACCCCACACCACTGCCATTTATTTTCATCTTGTTTAAGTTAATTAACCATCAAATTCAGCTCACATTGCTAGATAACATAATAGTTTTAAACCGGAAGTTGGTATCTTTCTTTTCATAGAAAGCAGAGTTACTTGTTCGAATCCAAATTTTCACGCAAAAGTATAATATATGTGGTGATGTGAAAACTCACTCGTGTTTTTAAATTATTTATGTCACTTTAACTTATTCAATCCTTCTCAGTTATTATGAGTACAGAATTATGTGGTAAAAATATAGGATAACTATTAAAAACAAGGCAAAACTTTTATTCTAATTCGTCTATATTATAATAGGGTGACTGCTATAGTTATTAGACACTTAAATCAAATTCAAATATATTTATTTTAAACAATATAATGAACATGACAAATTATAAATTCAAAGCTTTTACGACATAGCATATAGTAAGTGTCTAATGTGAGTAAATAATAAAATAATAAAAATAAAAGTACATAGAAGCAGTGACGTCCCTAGATAAAATGCCGCTCCTAGCCAGTGCCAAAATGCCGCTCCATTTTTTATATAGTATTTTCATCATCCTTTCATGAGTCCAAAATCTAAGAAATGTTTTGTATGGATACATTACTAACAAAATATCAGACTGTAATTATTCACAAATCTGCACGTATCATTTCTGGTCACCAAGGACGTCAAAGAGAAACGAAATTAAGCTAGATATGGCGAACCCGACAAAACTAGTTAGCTGATTTTTATTAATGAAAAGATATTTTCGTTATTACTAAGTTTAGGCAGCAATTTTTATATATTCCAAATGATTCTGCCCACTGCCACCCCCAAGCGACGCTCAATCTGCCTACCCCTACGGGACTTCACTGCAGACAAGCGCACACAGTAAACTAAATTGATAGACTATATCTTATCAACGTCTACCTAAATTCACACTCACGTAAGTTGAATATATCAATACCTGAAGCGATTTGATTAAACATAGTTATTGCCCTCCCAATTGGAATTACTTATGGCTGGTTAGTTATGCACCTTTGGAGAACAAACAACGATAATAATTGTGTGTAATAATTAGTGTACCACTCAAAAATATATATTATGCATGCAGTATACATGTTGGATAATATGTAAAGAAGCGGAATTCAATGAGCATCAAATATATATAACTATGAACCATAAAATCAAAACCGTTTTTTTTAATATTACCAATATTTTTTTTCGACTGAAAAAACACAGTTATATGACACTTCATTTTAATCAATCTATACGATAGTATATATATATATATCTAAAATCTCAGCTCTGAATAAAATCAGAATTTAACAACCTGATTTAATCTCAATAAATACTTACAGTATGTAATCTTTCGCATTTTCTTGAAATGTTTTATGATAATTTTGGTTAATTAACCAAACTTGTATAAAATAAATTTTACCGTTAAAATATTTCTATCGTTTAAATGAGTTGTTAATATTAAAAACACGTATCTCAAAGATTTTACATGACTTCAAACCGTGACACATGACAGTAGAATTCCAATATAACGGACTTCGGATATAACGGACAGTATATCCGGCCAAGTGTGAAAATAGTTAAAAACGTCCTGTTAATGCTATACATGTTTAAATCTAAGTGTCACCGCTTGTAAACAATATTCCGCGCATGATAATCACTTCATACCCCTCGCACTCGAATCCAAGTCATAATGCACAGTTAGTCTTAGTTTGCAAGTTAAAAATGTAAGTGTAAAATAGCTATAGCCTGTCCAACAACTATAGCATTTCCCTATAATATACAACGCATGGAAAGAAAATTTTCCAAACAAACTTTCCTTAAACAAAATTATCACAATTTTAGCGACCTAAAACAAAATAATATTAGCATACAGAAACATGTTAAAACTACTTCAAATAAATTCAATAAATGATTCGTTGTATAGATTAAAACACGCTCAACGAACAAAAAACCGAATCAAAAAGAATCGAAGATTAAAGAAATCAGTGAAAGAGAACATTTTTTTAATATTATTATTTATTCAGCCTTATGAACTCTTGGCTTTGAGTAAAACAAATCTTATTGAAAGCTTTCGGCGAAGGTATTCTAGCAGGAAACCATCTTTAATCCTATAAAGGCCCCAAAGTCCAAAATTAACAATACCTGCTTTTTTCGCTATACCCAATGATGGGCGCAGTGGCGTACCTTATTTAAGGCATCAAGAAAAGTAAAAAGTATGCATTATTAACACACATTGTTATTTATTATCTATATTATTTATATTTCTCATTGGATAAACTCCATTAAACTCCCAATACGTTACCCAGGGTCATTGTTTTCTCAGTATTGACAATTTTTACGTCTATTGAATGTATTATTAGTGATTAGTTATCTAATGATCTATTAGGTAGGGTTTTTTACAAACACTGCTACTATTGATAATTTGTTTGTTATATTTTTGTATTGTGATCCTTAATTTAATAGATAGATGATAAAGTTTTTACCTACCTACTTTTTTGTATTAATTTATTATGCACAAGTCGGTTTACGGGAAGCCAGGCGGGAACTAAGCCAATAATTTTCATAGCTGATTTTGGCAAAATTCATGAATTCAAGAATGAAAACCTAACCTAACCTAACTTAATTCAACTTAACTGAACCTAACAAATAATCAAGTATATTGTCTATTTTCAAAATTTGTTTGCCGCTGGCTTCCCTTGAACCGACGCGAACCAGTTTTTTATATACTTAAGTTAAAATTAACTATATTCGTTGTCAGTATGTATTTACTAGTGAATCCAATCCCGAGCCAAAATCTTGATTCCGGGATTTCGGGATTTCGATTTGACGATCTCGGGATCCCGGGACTGGTCCCGGAATTGGCATTTTTTCAATAGTTAATATAAAAATTCTATATATACAAATAACGTTGATAAAATCGGTCGAAAATAAATTAAGTATAATTTATAGTATTTAAGACATTTATTGTTAATATTGTGTACGTTCAATCTTGGAAATACATAAATTTAATGGAGTAAATAATATTGTCATATGTATAAATAATGATGTGAAAGTAAAACAGTTTTATTTATTTATGAAAAGATAACAAATACAAGTTGAATTAAAATAAAAAAATGACAAATGCATTAAAAAATATGGTGGAACAATTGTTAGAAGTGCGAAGCACTGTTTTTTCCAGTCTTTCTAATTTTTATTAATTTATGTGAAAAAATAAAATGAATTGGCAACACATGGGTAATAAATCAAACTTCATTTAAACTCAGTTTATTTCTAATGTAGTTGTATGTTATTAAATGTATTTTTTCTGTTATATTTTCGTTTTTATTTTATTTTCCATAAAACTTGATAAAAAAATCAATCCCGAAAGTTTCGGGATTATGTTTATCAATCCCGGTATTCATAGGTATCGAAAATAGTTCGGGATCCCGAGATTGGAATCCCTAGTAATTACCATTGGTGAGTGCGCATAGTGCCTGAAGACGCCAAAACGCCAAACCCGAGTCGCAAAAAACGACTCAAATGGAATAGTACAAAACTTAAATACATTAGAATATAATATTATGCCGACTTTTTTTAGCCTAGAAATCGACATTATTCATGATCATAACATAAGAAAAGTTTGGGAATGATGGGCATGGAGAAGTCGTAGTTGTTTGAAGATTTCGAGGAGAGAGTAAAGTTTATTTATTGATACAAGAATTAATAAATACATTGATAAAGATGACAGAGTAAAATGTTATAATCGCGGGAGCGATGTATTTATGAGACTAATGAACTACCAGCGATGTACTGAGGTATTAAAATATAACCGAGAGACTGGAATCGAGTGGAATGACGGTTGACGATGTCGAGTGACCGGACTCAATGAGCCGAGTGAAGGATTCGAGTAGAGTGACGAGTTATGGATTGTCCTTGGTATTTATAGAAATACAATGCATTCATTACAAGAGACATTGTTACAATTACCAAATCATAACTTCTTCTTCTTTCATTGCCCATATCCGCCCCTTAACTGGAGCATATGGACACCACGCGGCGCCTCCAAGAATCCCTGTCGCTCGCCAGTCTTCTTGCTTCGTTCCAGGTCAAACCAGCATCCCGTAGCTCCGCCGTATACACTCTGTAGATTGTATTTAGCGGCCTTCCAGGACGCCGGAATCCGGTCGGCTTGAAGAACAGGCAAGCCAGGTTAAAGTTCTCTTCTGGCATCCGCAGCACGTGGCCGCTTGGTACGTTCTCTTATCTCCTCGTTGCTCCTAAAGTCATACCCACCGCACACCCAGTATTCGTTGCAAACATCTGTTTTCGAAGCTCAGTATACGGTTGCTCTGAGCCTTCGTAAGGTGCCATGATTCGCTACCGTAAAGCAGCACCGTCAGAATGCAAGCGTCGAATTGGTGGCATTTGGTTTTGACCGAGTACAATCGTGAGTCCCAGACATTTCGCATTGAGTTGAATGTTGCTCCAGCCATTCCCATTCGGATAGCGAGCTCTTTCTGCAAAATGCCATCTCCCGTGATGTGTACCCTCAGGTTTTAACATAATAGACACTATTAATCTGGGTTACGATTGAGGAAATGCTGTCAATCGCTTCCGCACTTTGCTCTGTTTTGACAACTAAACATACATATTGACGTGTGTCACGCTTGTAATGCTGAGTGGTATCATTGTTACACAAGCTTGTCGTCGTCGCGGCATGAATTTTAGTCGATCGCACTATATTATGTTCATAAGATTTGAGTTACTTATATTACGATTTCGCTGAAATTTTGAAAATGAAGCTATAACCATTCCTATTTTTATTTCTTTAACTTTTAAATCGACTACGAGGAAACCTGTGTGACGTCGTTATATTGCATTGTACATGCCTTGTCGCAGGGGTGAGAGGAAAATAAGACGTCAAAACCGTGCTTTACGCGCGGCGTAGCTTACCTTAGCGTCATAATCATACTAACTCACGGATACTAATAGGCCACGGACCATTAGGAGCATTTCTAAACAAATTCAATCAAATCCATGAGACTGCAACACGTCTCAAATAACAACTGCCCAATACTATAAAAGGAGCAAATGGTTCTTGGAGCTCCGTGCAGACAATATAATCATAAAATGAACCTCCAAAACTTTCAGAAAACACTAACACCTTATCCAAATGGCGCGATTTGACTCGCGCGCATTCCAGGTACATACGACCTCATTGAGCCGTCCACATTTAATAGCCGCGTGTCACTTCTCGCACGCGGTTGAGGTACAGGTGACCTCATTGAGCTGGCTAAGTAGTTTTTAAACGATCAGTTTTGTTGTCAGTCTCCGTTTCAGTCTAGCTGTCAGTTAAATTGACGTGTGAATTACCTACTATGTTTCCGTATTTTTCATACAACGTTTCTAATTTCGATTGAAATATTATTATTTCTTCAAATATAGATACTGTATTATTACCAACCAGTATGTTTAGATAGTTATTATAAAAATACGTAAATATAAAATATATATCGCTGTTTTCCAACCAAACTGTCAACTGTAACCCGAGCTCGAAATGGACCGGAACGCACCGGAGCGCCGTTCCGGCTCGTGACATCGATAAACTTATCGCTCCGTCTCGTGGAAAAAAATATTTTGACCGTCTGAGCTAGATAGCCCATGTAATAGAAACACATTCATTTTTATGAAGTACACATAAAATTTGATAACTATGTAATATCTTCAGAAATTGTCGAGCGCTCCGGTTCGTGAACTTTTCCATTTCGAGCGCTGACTGTAACTAAACTGATCGTCTAAAAGGACTTTTTTAACAACAAAATAATAGAAGACAATGAATGAATATAATGATAATATTATGATACCAAATAGTCTCCTAAAATATACCAAAGTAAGAGTCAATTTTTAAAAAAATCTTCTCAAATCTTGTGTGTAAGAATTTATTTTCCTATATAGTTTTTTAAATATCATATTTTTAAGGCCATCTATTTAAATTTTGTTTCTTTCAACGTTTTTTGGATAGTTCAGAATTTGCACGCCAGTTGGTGGAAGATAAGGTAAGCCTACCTGTGACTGGCATTTCTTGGCTTTTTCTCCTTAGCCTACCTCTCGCACCTGATTAATTATTGACGCTCACCCTTCGCCCTCTTCCCTCTCTGTTGGCCCTCTTTACCTTTTGCCCTGCCCTCACTCACTAAAGACTTGAGAGACAGGCAAAGGATCCACTGAATATTTTTTCGGCTCAGTTTCAAAGCGAACAGGGCACGTGCTTAGTCAAACTATAAACGTTAATCATAACAGATTTCTTTTACAGAATTTTTAACCATTTGCTTTAAAAACTTTAAAAGAAAAATATAAAACTACCATGCAAGTTTCCGATACATGTTTATAATATTATGACGTAGCCATTCGAAATTCATAACGCATTATTTTGACATCCACTCATTTTATACATGATTTAAAAAAAAATATATCCCATCTACTGTCACTTGCATACTAACCACGTATATATATAACAATAATTTATTCTCTAATGTCATAAAGTGTCATTCTTAAAACGTATTTTTATTATTTTAATATAGATAATTCTGAAAACACTCATGACATGAGAAAATATAGCCAATAGAAAAAATCATTTTTTTTTTTTTTGAAAAAAGTAAGACACTCGGCAGGAATCAAACCTGCGTCTCTTGGATATCGCGCCCTAAGCATTACTACTATGTTACGACTGCCATGCTTAATTGCGACAAATTTTAACTATTGGCCTTTTTAATACCTGCTCATAAGCGCTCTCCAAATTGAGTTACGGTAGGTGATCGGTTTTTGTATTCTAAATTAAAGTAAGGTGAGTTAGGGTAAGTACATCTACGGGGGAAGAGCATCTAGGTTAAATAACTTTTTACTGCAATGAATGTAATTACTGCCGTCGATAGGAATATATTACAAATACATAAATGTATGCTAACACCCAAAGATGGCATCATAATAATGTTTGATGTGTCCACTATAACAACTAAGAGTTTGACGTTCGTTTGAAGTCAAAAATCAAGTTGGACATGTTTTTTCAATCGATCTGTATCTCAATAATCTTTCGTGCTAAGAAGGTGATATTTGGTGAGTACCTTTGTTTTAAATTGTGATTTGTATTCCGACTGTAAAATTTATGATTAATGCAAATGAGTTTGCAAGTTTTATTGAATTAGGCGCACTTACCCCACCAAATATATAGCATGGGGTAAGAGCCTCAGATGCTCTTACCTATATATATTAATCTATAGAGGGATCGAAATTACTCCGTCCTCTATCTACATGACGCAGAAAATTTTTCAAATGCCTCAAAGTTGGCCTTGGTTGATATCAAATCGGCGTGGCCAATCAAACCCTTGTGTGGACGGACCCTGACAAACACCTCCGCTCGGTCGGATCCCATCAGTGGACAGTCCCAGAGGACGTGTTCAGCTTGTCAAAAACTAACTGGTGAAGTGGTCAGGAATCACTTTGGTTATCTCCAATCACCATTGTATATTCGGAAAGAAAGAACATATTGTGTGTCTGCCTTTAGTGAGGGGCATCCAATTTTTCTTCGTACAAGTTACTGGGACACATTGACAAAATACATTTTAATATGAGGTAATTTTTGGTAGTTTACCACGGCTAAAAATCTGGTCCTCTCCGAGTAACCCAGTTTACTTATCCGGTACAAATTTTATATTACGAGTCATTGAGTGATACAGAGTGAAATTTTGCCTTCGTTTTGTGTTATCAAATGAAGACAGCTAGTATTTATTTAATAGCATTTCGATATCTTTAAAATGCAATAAAATATATAAATAATATAATGATAACCTCATGATAACCTTATAATGCAAAGAAAGACTGTATGATATGGAGGAGGCAGACGATATATAGTAAATATTCTATATAGTCTGCATTGAAGTCATCGTATCATCAGATCATCAATCAACAGATTCGCCATACATGGAAACTGTATAAGACAGCGATTTCCAAGCTGGGAGGCGCGGAGTGTTGCGAAGGGAGGCGCGAAAAGTTTAACACAATTAATGGAGAAATAATTTCAAACCAAAATGTTTATAAAACGGCCGCTTGTTATAAACTACATAAAAAACAGTCCTCTAAAAGGTTGTTTGCAAACCTGTCTGAAAATATGAAGTCGAATTTTATAATACCTCACTTCTATACTATTGTGAAGCGCGATGACTATGTCGTGAAAAATGAACTAAAAGGGTCAAATCATAATGTTGAAATTTGAGGCAAATTTGTTTAGGAACGATAATTTTGTAGTTAAACTTGCTTATTTAGTTGAAATTAAAAAAAATGAGTGAATAAATCAGTGGAAGGATTACTAATGAATTTACTGATTTAAAAAAACAAAGTGAAGGCATTCATAAAAAAATTGGAGCTTTGGAAATCAAAAATACAACAAAAATAATTTCGCCATGTTTCTACTTTTAAATGATTTCTGCGCCAGATATATTGAAGCAAACAAAAATCTATTTACTGTGTTCTTGGTTAGTTTGCTAATGCATTTTTCACATCATTTTATTAATAGTAAAAAAAAATCGCCTGCGGCGCTACTTTATTTCAGGACTATTAAGTATTTTAAATATGTGATTGTGCGTTGCAATTAATACCTATATAACGATTGATATACTTAAATGATAACTCCCGCGTATAATTTAGGAAACACTACTTTAGAGCACTACACTGCCCTTAACCTCAGCGATAGGTAGGTGGGCCTGCCATAGATCCATTTTTGTATAAGTACATTTTTGCCCATTTAAAAAGGTGTCTGTATTATTTAATGATATAAAAAGGGGAGGCGCCAAGATTAGACTTTTTTTAAAAGGGAGGCGTAGTAACATAAAGTTTGGAAACCACTAGTCTAAGATGTGTGCCTGCTCATGGTAGAACCATTTCACTTTAGCTGCCAGGTCTTCTTCGCTAGCAATCATGCAGCAGTAAATTCGTGATACTTTTGGATGAAACCAAGTGGCATCGACCAATCAAAACGGTTATTTTAATAATCAAAACCGCTGGATAGGATCTAAAAATCTTCAAGGTGTGTATGAGAAACCAATATATCATGTAAAAGGTGTCATCGAGCCATTTTTTTTTTTAGAAAATTCAATTGCGCCGATGGTGGATTGCAACCATTGCCTTGACATGATTACATTTTCTTTGCACTAATTGGGTAGAATTAGGGATTCTAATACCGATTGAATAAATCAATATCGGTATTTCGGTATTTCTTATTGATTACCGGCATTGATACAATTTATTTTTATTATGTTTTGCATGCCTACACATTTTCGACTCACGTCAAAATGCGCGCTCTTCGTTTTTTACTTTTTTTTGTGTATGGATTTTCTATTAAATTCTTATTACT
This sequence comes from Rhyacophila brunnea, assembly GCF_057557595.1. Classification (NCBI taxonomy): domain Eukaryota; kingdom Metazoa; phylum Arthropoda; class Insecta; order Trichoptera; family Rhyacophilidae; genus Rhyacophila; species Rhyacophila brunnea. The sequence goes on along the minus strand of NW_028232904.1, from coordinate 5,211,640 downwards.
TCTGATGTTTACGTATATTATATATATGGTCTGCTGGTTGGGTTCTGTTCAAAATTTTATCTATAATCGTAATATCGGAAATAATTTTTACGTACGCACACGTAGAAACTGTTAAAATTAGTTGAAATTAGTATGAATAATGAATAAAATACTAATACATTAGAGTTGGCACTCTTCATCATTTAATTTATAGAGATAGATCATTCAAAATATTCTGCGAAATGAAACCATAGATTAAATTTGTCGCTGTTCCATCATGTAACAACACGTGACGTGATCATAGTGTAATCGCAGTATAAAGGTGATATGTATACACTCTTCGGTGGTTAATTTATTATTACTTCATTTGGGAAAACAATATTAATATAGTTAATTGTGTAATAAATATTATATACTTTAATCCACTATTTAATAACATATAATTCAGACAATAACGTTAAGTAAAACGTAAGAATACAATATTTAAACAGAAGTTGTTACTAATGCGCGACCCACATTGAGGTGCATGTCACTCACTGTCACGCTGTCGCGGCGAAAATGTTGTCTATGATTTCGTCATTTTGCAGAATATTTTGAACGGAGAAGGTCTCCGTAAATTCACTGAAAAATGACACTGATGAAAAGTGCCTACTATAATGTATTAGTAATTTGAATTAATATTATTCAACTACTAACAGTTTTGCGGCATGAGATAATATTTTGAACAAAACCCAACCTGCAGATCATAGATAATAGACAACATTTTATACATAGTGCATGCACGAAAATACATAGTGCCAACCGCTAAAAACCAAAAATCGTGATTTTGACATGACATTTCAAAATTGTAGGCATGTGGAATGTGATAAAAACGTTCGAAACGTCATGCAGGTGTCAATGCAGTGCAGTTTAACGTGAGGTGACCTCATTGTTGCTTTAGTGATTACGGCAGATTTTGCCAACTGACAAAGTTCGCTTAAGGTTCAAAATGTGCTACTGGATGGGAGCATCAGTCTGATAACATTTTAAACACCAAGAACAATGAAATAACACACTTTTCCCCCGTAGCGGTAACCCGTGACAGTAGGCGACATGCGCCTCAATTTGGGTTACGCTTTAATTTCCGTTTTATAAATTTGTCTCTTCATTATTAATTAAAATTGCCCCACAACAAAAATTATACAATACCATATTTGCTATGGGGTTTCAACTCTGGCACAATGGTGATAGACGGACCTCTGACCGTCCAAGTGAGCGAGCAATGAAAAACGCTCGAACAGTAAAAGAGGGAGTTCGGGCGGTAAAACTTTGACAGGGGAGCAAACACTTGACTCGAGTCGCGGGGCGTGCAGACCACTCCGCATTGGGATCGCCCGTCGCTGTTCTTTTATTTTTTTTTACTCCCTCTTTTATTATTATTTGCAACTTCTACGATATTATTTTCTTTTGTGAGTTGCTCCTCGGATTTCGCGGACTACCGCTGAGAGATATCTGGTGCGAAATTTCCAAGTGGAAAATTTAAATTTGTGTCCTTAATACGGAATAATCTAGCATCAAAATATTTATTCGTTTACATATTATTATTATTTATCGATAAATTATTATGAAGTACGTGAATCCGTTCGATTTTTAGTTCATTGATAATTAATTTTGTGCTTGATCAAAACCAAATGCCGCCTATTCGCCGCTTGCATTCTGACGGTGCTGCTTTACGGTAACGAATCATGGCACCTTACTAAAGCTCAGAGCAACCGTATACTGAGCTTCAAAAACATATGTTTGCGACGGATACTGGGTGTGCGGTGGTATGACTTTAGAAGCAACGAGGAGATAATAGAACGTACCAAACAGCCTCCCATCACACTGAGAGTGAAGAGGCGACGTTGGACATGGCTCGACCACGTGCTGCGGGTGTCAGAAGAGAACCTCAACCTGGCTTGCCTGTTCTTCAAGTCAACCGGATTCCGGCGTCCTGGAAGGTCGCTAAATACTAGAGTGTATACGAACGACAGAGATTCTTGGAGGCGCCGCGTAGTATCCATATGCTCCAACTAAGGAGCGAATATGGCCGACGAAGAAGAAGAAGAGGAAGAAAATTAAATATTAAAATCCAGGCCTGAACAAAAACGAACCATAAGTACGAGTATACTATACGGTCTCCAATTTTATTAGATTCAATATTAACAACTGGTTTGGCAAAATTCATGAATTCAAGAATGAAAACCTAACCTAACAAATAATCTCAAGTATATCGGCTATTGTCAAAAATTGTTTGCTGCTGGCTTCCTGTAAAGTGTAAACCAACAAGAACCGTGTTTTATTTAGACATGAATTTTATGCCAGAGTACCCAAAGAGGTTGGACGGTATTTAATATATGGATATATATTTCCGATACAACATTTTACGGTGAAGTGTGATACGGCGAACTGCATACATTCACGTTTCCGGACACGGTCAAAAAACGAAACTCCCACATCTTAAAAATGATTGATTAAAAGAAATAATACTGTTTTTTAGAAAAAAATCGTATTTAAATTATTTCATAAGTCAAAGTAAACCCAAAGTAGTCGCTTAATATTTGAGCTAATAAACTCTGACAATAATAGTAGCACAGAATAGAGCTGTCATTATCTCAATCGTCGGTTATTGTGTCCACCTCAGTGTATCTAAGTTGTTGACTGTTTCAGGCAAAGTTTGCGACGCGCGCCGGAAATAGGCTTTGTCAATTGTTTGTCCGGAACTGTGGAAAGTAACTAGACTGACAAAATACAGCCTCCAGCCAGCCTGTTGTCTCAACGGCAACTTTCCGGGGTTTTGACACATCATAAATACTTAAGTATGTAGGATTAGGTTTCTTGCACTATGATTTGACATAAGCTCTTTACAAAATTCAACTATTTTAACGTATTGTGGGAAATTTGATGTGTTAGGTACGGAAAATGAGTGATTCGAATTCAGACAGAACCTTTCATCATCATGATCATCAGCCTGAATGTATCCACCGCTGGATGAAGGCCTCTCCAAGCTGATTCCACTTCTCTCAGTCCCGTGCGTTGTATTGCAACGTACTTCCGCAGAACGTTATCATTTCATCGATCCAGCTGCCTCTAGGTCTACCTTGCGGACGTTTTGTACCTCTTAGGTACCACTAGATGACTAGATGTGTCCAAATATTGTCCCTTCTTCGAGCTATGTTTCCAGTCCATTTCCATTTGAGGCCTAGGGAACTCTATTACATCGCAAACCCTTGTAGTTTTCCTTATCCACTTATTTCTCTTTTTGTCCTTTCGCGTTATGCCCAGCATGCACCTCTCTATAACACGTTGTGCTACTCTCTACGTTTCAGCAATGCACGACCTTCCTACTCCCACGGTACGTCACTGAGAAAACACTAAGGCCTTTCTCTCATGGAGAAACTAAAATCCGATGAACTGGTTGCTGTGGAACTCATAAACTGGCCAATGACTGACGCTTCGCACACGGCGCTACTAAAACTTGCAATAATATTCTCATAACCTCAAACTGTCAAACCCATTGTCTTTCCTACTTCATTCTAAGCCTTTTCCGTAATATCTTTACGGGAATATTCTGGCAGCCTGTAATTATGCCACAAATTTTAAATTAAAAATCGATTCGCCCATCTTTAACTTTTGACGTCTTGACTTGTTATTGCTTCTTCAGTTTAATTCAGTGCTACCAATTTTGGTAAGAAAATATGATTTTTCATCGAATCTACTGATATTTGATACCTACCACTGTTTTATGGGAGACTGGAAACTGAAAGACTGGGAGACTAGCAAGTGGCGTCTCTTCAGTTTAGTAGCGAACGTTTTAAAACTGAGAGATTCCAGTCTTGCCGTGAGCGAGCTGCCATTGAAATACATTAGCTAGATCAGGGGTGGCCAACCTTTTGCCTACCATGCGCCAATTTCTTCACAGATGAGTTCAGATGCACCATACAATTCAAGCACCATTTCTACCTTCTTACGTTTACGATTCGAGTTGAAAAATAGGGATATGGGGTAGGATCTGCTTCGCTTAGGGGAGGAAAATGAATAACTTAATCACGCAATTAAATTAATTAATTTATGCCAGTTCAAAAAAACACACGTTCATTAGAGCACTAATCTACAATAGTCATAAATGATATCTTGGACGAGAGGGTGATTGCTGTTGTCAATGACATTAATATGGACGAAGCATCTGGAAAAAACATTTTTTTGCTGGGTCTGCCGAATGGCATATACTGTTCTAACGCCATTACAATAAAGGTGATATTGCTATAAATTCCCGATGCGTAATATCGCACAATGGAAATTGCGTGACGTTTGCCTATATAATATGTGCAAATATTGCTATGCGCGAATTTACTTGCTAGCTACTGTATTGAGTGCGTTGTCCATTAATAATGTCATTGGCTGTCGTGGACGCCGCTGACGGTGCTACTAGTCTAGCTGCTAGATACTGGCTGGATTTTAGTTTCAGTCTCGTCATTGTTTAGTATTCTCGTGAGCGGAAGGCCTTAGGTTTTATAAACACCACGTTCAAAAATACATAATAACGTTTACAGTTTCAGAGTATCCCTAAACTCTCTCTCTTGTACCACGATAACATGACAGAATTAGCATATTATCCTGACGTGCTTATATTATATTGTTATTATGGTGATAGTAACACCGGCCCGTTTGATAGTCACTTGGTCGTATTAGGCCATCACCCAGGGAGTGTTTAGCAAATTGTTGGTGTTTCGACTTTATGCAAAGCGCTCCGAAATCATAAATGGTTTGCAAAACGAAGGCCCCCGAGTAACAGCGCTACACAGCGGCCGGGAAAAATAGCCCCGGATATTAAATTTAAATTAAGTGTTTTGTATTTTCGTTTTAGTTGTGAATATAACACAGTAACATGAAAATAGACAGTAAAACACGAACTTGCAAAACATGATATCGCGGGGTTACTGCCGAATGTTGGTAAATCTGGAAATCATGTTATGGAGTAATTGTAATTTTAAGTTTGACATTCTCTCTAAAATCAAGCATAATGCCAACTTCTTTGTGCTTTATGTGCATGTTCGATTGGATGACCTTATTTTTTTTCTAGCATACATATTTACCAGTAACGTCCCGTGGGGGTAGGCAGATTGAGCGTCGCTGGGGGGCGGCAGTTACTTGAAGGGCGGCAAATCGAGAAGAATCATTAGGTATATTTAGAAATAGCTACCTAAATTTAGTAATAACGGAAATATCGTTCCATTAAATAAATTAGCACACTGGTCGGAAACAAAATGTATTAATTAACATGCAAGGCTTAACAGGACTGTATTTTTTGTCGGGTTCATGATGTCTAGCTTACTTCCGTTGTACTTGGACGTCACGTCCTTGATGACCAGCAATTATACATGCAGATTTGCGAATTATAGGTAAGTAAGTACATACCTAATTTAAAAATTATCTAAATATTTTTGCCAGTCACTCATGTTTTGGAATTTGTCAGGTGTATTTTTAAATGTATTGGAAACCGTAAACTCGCAATATTGTCTATTGAAGCAGAGATGACATTTAAATTAGATTTAGTGGTATATATTTTGTTAGTAATGTAGGTATCCATGCAACACATTTCTTATATATTTTACTCATGAAAGGATAATAAAAATACTGTACTTATAAAAAATGAGGTGGTATTTTGGCGCTGCCTAGGGGCGGCATTTTGTCTAGGGACGTCACTGATATTTATAGGTAATATCGTCACTGTTCTGGCAGAAGACACTAATTCGAAAAAATGAAATATTGAGTTAGTACCAAAATGTTCCTTATTTCAAACTTTACCGTCTGGAAACCTTCTTAATAAATAAACAGTCTTTATTTTAAAGTCATCCTTTTTACGATTACTTAATAAACTCACATGATAGACCATTTCAAACATTTTAACAACTTTAAAGTCAAATTACTCAAAACTAGTATTCTCCAGTTAGTGTGTTCTGCCAGAACATAGACGATATATAGACACATAATCCGTTGTTAACTCTAAATACCTAAATTATCATGTGTGACAGTAACAACATGATATCTTAACAGCGTTTATATATTTATTTATTTATTTACGAAAATAAAACGTTGTGGAAATAACAAATAAAAATTCAAGACGTTTACGACATGATATTTTTACATTATGACAAATATTAGGTACTTATTGCCAACTTAGAGTTTTTCTGGCCAGATCTAGAATTTTTGAAAAGGCATCTTAATACTAACTTGCACAAAATGTGATCTGGCAAATTTAGCATTTTTTCACACCACAAACAGATTAAAACTTTTTTATAATAAAGCCAGAATATTATATCAGATTGGGTGCCGGACGAAGGCCGAAATTCCGAATGCTGAAATCCCGAATGGCCGAATTCGCCGATTCCGGCCTTCGGGATTTCGACCCAAACCCTATCACATTATCTTGAAAATCAGCATGCTGGTCTTTTTTATATATTAAATAATATATGGTTGGGCCAATTATGGTCACTCTCATCCCACTATTTCCCTTCTACATCTAATCCATATCATATACAAGTTAAATATAACTAAATCGAAAAACATTGATTCTTCATTTTTTGACGTATGTTGTTAGAGTTGTAAAACAAGAAATTCTTCTTTTTTAATTGAATTTTACATTGAACTGAGACTACAATGTATAGATAGTATTTGTTAGTTTTTAAAATTCAATTAAGCCCTGCCTAATCCAAGCCATAGAAGATAATAGTAAAAAAATATTTTATAGATAAAAGAATATTTCGTCACTGTTTTGGCAGAAGACACTAATTCGAAAAAATTACATATTTAGTTAGGTATACCAAAATTTTCCTTATTTCCAACTTTACCGTCTGGAAACCTTCTTAATAAATAAACAGTCTTTATTTTAAAGTCATCCTTTTTACGATTACTTAATAAACTCACATGATAAACCATTTCAAACATTTTAACAACTTCAAAGTCAAATTACTCAAAACTAGTATTCTCCAGTTAGTGTGTTCTGCCAGAACAGAGACGATTTTTTTTTCGACCATGGTTTGGTGTGTAGGTAGTGCCAAACTAATTTAAAAAAAACTAACCAACACCGTTTGTAATGTGTATTCTTAATTCAACGAAAACAAAATAATAAGTATGACTAAAAAGATGTGCACTATTTTTGTTGGATCGCCCATAATAGCATATCTAAACTATTATGGTTTATTTAGACAGGGTTTAATTGAAATTTAAAAACTAACCATCCCCATTTGCAAATTGTATTATTAGTTCGATCAAAACAAATAAGTATGACTGACAAAGTTTTGTGTGCACTATTTATGTCGAATCTTAACAGCATAATAAATTATCTCCACTCCTAGCCAATACGCATATTTCATTCATTGTTTGTTTGTAAAATTCATCGAGAGTTCTCTTTATATTCTCGTATTTAACATTGTAATATCGTAATTATTACGTATTTCATTGACGTCTGAATCTTATTTATGGTTTAATTACTTAATAAATTTAAAAATAATCATTTTAATAATGTTTCTATAACGGTTACTAATAAAATATGATAATTTCATTATAATATTTTTGGTTATTTTCCTGTTTACAATAATATGATATGTTAACTTTGGTTGTCATGGAGTCCATAGACTAAAATATAATGAAATTCTTTCCCTATCAGAAATGTACGATGAATGTACGCACCAAATTTTTAAGGGTATTATCGGACACTGTTGAAAGTACAATACATTCTTACTTTTTAAGCAAGGTGATATCGTTTTTGTTATCGCTTATTTTACAACGTTTTTATTAGCTCGTATTCTTATTTGTCCGGTGGTTGTTTGTCCGGTAAAAATCTTGCAATCGATTTATAACTAACTTCCCGACAAGCTAGACATTTGAAACTTTTAGAATATATCCAATGCCAATGCATTCTTTTAATACTTTTAGCCATCTTTAAGCAGAATTGAATTCATTTTCAGTTAATTCTGTTTTTTATGAAAAGTTATTTCGACACCATTATTCGTTGCTAGGGGTCTGGGGTCCTAGCAACTAAATTATCAATATATACGTGCGTCACTATGGAAATCAAAATGACATTTCAGTATTATTTCTATCAAGTACAAATTGTTTTGATCGTTTAAGCTAGTCATGTTTATATGATTCAACAGAAAATTTAAAAACGTTGTATATAAAAAGTTCTTTTTATCTTATAATTATTAAGGTATAATAGCCATCTTTAAGCAGAATTGAATTCATTTTCAGTTAATACTTTTTTGTATGAAACGTGATTTCGGAAGAAATCCGTAATCTAATCCACTATTGGTTGCTAAGTGGGTGGTCCTAGCAACCAAATTATTAATATATACGTGCGTCACTATGGAAATCAAAATGACATTTCAATATTCTATATTTTTAGTTAGCTTGTTTGTTTTTTTATTCACTTCATATCAAGTACAAGTTTGAGCATATTGAGCATAATAATTCAACAGAAAATTTAAAAACGTTGTAAGTGTATAAAAAGTTATTTTTATCTTGTAATTATTTTTAATTTAATCCCAGTTATCCAGGGTGTTTTTTTTTGCCACACGTTTTCGCACACCGCGTATATTACACGCTTAGTTAAGTAGACGCACATGAGCAGTGACTATGAATTATGAATACATTAATTAACTTCGCAGGCGAGCATCGGCAAGGGATAATTTACTGCGCTGCGTGCGTATTAGTAAAACGGCTAAGCCTCTTGGATTAACGTCTAAGGGCTCATTTTGACCTGAGCCAAACATGGAACTCAGAGTCTCGTGTATAAAGGGTTAATTCATTGCCCACTGAAGAAGGAAGCCGAAACATTACACGACTGGTCCTACTTTTCGCCCCTCCCGTTGTCTATGGATGACCTGTCATTGTCTATAGAGTGCTGGTATATAAAATTTTGTAATTGTGATCGTCACAATTACAAAATAAAAGGGTATTCTAGATTAAAGTGAAGTAAAGTAAATAGTTAAAGTAGTAATAGTATGAGCATGAGACATGAGACAAGGGCCGTAAAGTTACCTGATCTTTTCCAAGCCGAACTCCGCCATTCATTCAGAAATCTCGCAACTGGCAACTGTAATTTTAATTTGCGAAATCCAGGGTTTAAGATGTACATAATAAATTTCTGGACGCCACACGATCTTACGACCGTGAAAGATTTATTTTAAAGAAATATTTAACAGTGTGGAATATAGAATTCGGAACAATAAATGAAAGACCGATTTATACATGACAGAAACTATGAGCCCTATGCACAATCGTCTGTCATAATTACAACAAAATAACAACAAAACACTATCCAGAAAGCTTTTCATAGTTATGATCGAGTTGTCTATGGTCCACCAAATCTGCAATAGCTTCGTTCTGTTTTTCTATTGAAAATATTACCATATATAAAAATTCTCTTTTTCATAATTTAGGTAAATTATTTTGTAATTGTTAAACGATGACAAAAATATGAAAAATATACAAAATAAATTCAATAACTATAAATACACAATTAATATTTAATAAAAATGATTAAATGTCTCCGCAATTAGTGAATAATATAAGTTATTTTTTGACCATGTTTTTCCCGATACGGTAACACTTGCCGTTGAAATGTCAGATTTTGTCATTTACAATTATTACAAATATATGCCATGATGTGAATAATTATATAGAGTGATTAAAACTAATATTACCATGTTGGTGTGTAGGTAACTAAGTACTTATATATTTCAACTACCTATCTATTGTTTTAATATTACATAAATATCTAAATCTGAATAAGAAAAGTTAATTCATAATTCATTGATACTGACATTTCAATTCGATAATCGGTTTTACTAAATTAAGACATGTACAGAATCAAGAAAGTAAAGGAAAATATTTCGTATTAAATGTCACGGATATTTAATAGTTGTTCAATACCCATATTGAGATCAATTTATAAATGAATTTGAGTGTATTGGCCGTTTTAAAGACACGTCAATTTATTTTCACAGCAGCTGTCAGTGGTAAATGGCAATACGGAAGGGGGGCAAGGGGGCGAGTTCATAACAAAAGTAGTCTATGGTTAAGGATTCCTTATCTCTATAATCTATAGTTAACAGATGGATTTCGGCCACTTACAATTTTTACTGTTATTTTATGGTAAGTACGAATTGAGCATCGCGCTCTATATTATCGCAAAGACAATAATTTAAAAATACATTAAAAGGCTGTTAAGCAGCTCGATACTGAAATTAAAATACTAACATTAAATACAAGCGGCTAAGTGTGAAAAGAAACACAGTAAGAATGATGAATCAAATAATAGTTTTAAAATACCCAAATTGGAACGATCAGAGACTCCTGACACGACGGCTGCATCGTGCTCCGTTAGGTGACGTCCATGATTAATATTGGGTAATCCAAACCGGAGCGCGACTGTTCTGAGCGGCAGACAAAATCAAAAAGCCATGTTGCTTCTCTCACACCACGCGACCTCCGTTGCGGCCGGAAATTCCATTAGCGACATCTGTCTAATCGCATACGCTCTTTCAACGTGACCATCGATAATAATCGGTGTTGCCAGCGGTATCAAAGTTAGTTATGTTAAAAATGAACATAACAGTGCTCATACTGACGCGTCTGTCGTGTTCACTTGTCGGAGTATTCTTAGTTTCAGATTTCTTTCAGATTATTTTAACGTATCTTGGAGACCTTGGAGTTAATCTGATTTAGTGGTTATGTATTATTAAATAATTGGAAGTGACGATCAAAGTAAGTAAACTTCTTCTGTGTATAATAATATCATAATACACTAGAACGTTTGTCAATGTGACAGTCTATTCTAAACGACAATAACTAATAACTTATTTATACTCTTCAGTCATTATACGAGGGTGGGTCAATAAGTCCTTAGAAAAGCCGACAGGTGGCGCGACTAGTACTGCAAGCGGTTTGTTTTCATGCAGCGGCACTACCGATTCAGTATGCTGCGAAGTTTCAATCAGATTGGTCGGGTTGTTGTGTGTTTCTCGTACATTTTAAAAAAAAATTTGCTTGTGGAAAATGGAAAAATGGAAAATGGAGAAAATTGAGTTTAGAGTTGTTATTAAACATTTTAATATAAAAGGGTTAACAGCAAAGGAAATAAAAAATGAGTTGGATTTAGTTCACGGCATATCTGCTCCTTCACTTGCAACTATTTATAACTGGTTAAATGAATTTAAACGTGGTCGTACATCAACAAAGGATGAACCACGCTCAGGACGTCCTGTAGAGGTGACTACACCAGAAATGATCAATAAAATCCACGATATGGTGTTAAGTGACCAAAGATTAAAGTTGAGTGAGATAATTGAGGTTACAGGGATCTCAAAAGGTAGCGTCATTTCTATTTTACATGACAAATTGGGCATGAAAAATATTTCTGCAAGATGGGTGCCGCGTTTGCTCACAGTCGACAATAAACGCAGTAGGGTGGTGGCCTCTAAAGCCCTGTTGTCGCTCATGCAACGCAATCCGGATGAATTTTTTCGTCGCTTTGTGACTGTAGATGAAACATGGATACACCACTATACTCCCGAGACGAAAGAACAGTCAAAGCAGTGGATTGCGAAGGCAAACCATGTCCAAAGAAGGCGAAAACCGTAAAATCAGCTGGTACGGTTATGGCTACTGTATTTTGGGATGCACGTGAAATTATTTTCGTTGACTATTTGGAAAAAGGAAAAACAATAACAGGGGATTATTATGCATCTTTATTGGACCAGCTAAAAAACAAAATTGAAGAAAAACGGCCTCATTTAAACAGGAAAAAAATCCTCTTTCATCAGGACAATGCCCGTGGTCACACATGTTTACGATCAATGGCTAAAATTGAAGAATTGAAGTTCGAATTGGTCGACCACCCACCGTATTCGCCAGATTTAGCCCCCAGTGACTTTTTCCTTTTACCAAACTTAAAAAAATGGCTAAGTGGACAACGTTTTTTTTCAAATGAAGAAGTCATCGATCGGACAAATGCTTATTTTGAGGACCTTCCGAAAACTTATTTTTCTGACGGTTTAAAAAAAATTGAGAAACGTCTAACCAAGTGTATTGAGCTCCAAGGAAATTATGTTGAGAAATAAAAAAAAATACAAAAATAAAACCTGTTTTAATGCTTTTTTCTAAGGAATTATTGACCCACCCTCGTAGAATACCAAACTCTGCTTGCAAGTACGTTATCAATAAATACGTTAATGTTCCCACAACCACCCGTCATATATGCACAGCCATGGATATGCACGGCCGCTTTCTATGACGTTTAAACGTGTCTGAAAGAAGTGATTTTAAGTGCTCATTCCGTCCCGAGATGGAGCCGCACGGGACTGATGCTGCAACCATGCACCGTAGTGCTTAAAGAATAAAGTTAAGAAAGATTTTTTTTTGGACTGGCTCTGCTATCCGCTGAAGTTACGCGCTTTGTGTACCCGCATACTGAGTGTCACGAATTGAAATGGATCAGTCTACAGAAGAGTCGGGACTATCCCGCTCCACATACGACGCTGCAAATTTCTCGAATGCCGCAAAGTTGGCCTCGGTTGCTATCAGATCTCCATGACCAATTGGGCCCGTGTGAGGACGGACCCTGGCAAACAGCTCCGCTCGTTCGAGTTCCATAAGCGGGCAATTCCAGAGGATGTGTTCAACATCTTGGTGGTCATGCCCGCAGGTACAACCCGGCCCATCTACTATCAAGCCAAACTCGTGGAGTCTGGCGGCGAAGTTGCTATGGCCGGTGAGGAACTGTCTAATCCAGTGCTAAGGTTGGAGACTTCTAGTTTGCTGCCTGCAGAATACGTCTGGAAAAAAACGGTAAGTGTGCCGCCCTTTGGGGGAGGCGGTCCACCTCGCCTGTCATGCCGCAAATAAGGTCTTGTACACAATGTCACTTACAGTCTTCCTGTAAGGAACGTCCTCGGATCTCTGCGGTGGTGTCAGATGGACACCGGCGAGTGTTGTGCTGATCCCTTTCAATAGATAGTATGGCAATGGACCACTCGTTGCTTGTGCAAAAAGTTATGCTCAGGCTTTATTAATCTAAAGATGGCGGTGGTTAATTACATTCGCAGACCCAACTGGATCCAACGATCCACGTCGAATGGCGTGAGCATTCATTGACTTTATACACCAATTATATGGCTACCAACTCAACCGTGTTGATGTTTGATTTGATTGGTGTATAATAATATTATTATACACTCAGATTTTAGTGTTAACAATTATCTTCTTATTCTTATTGTGCCATCCCCTAGCGGAAGTCGGCCACCATCAAGGCGATCTTAGATTTGTCATCTGCTATCCGGAACAGTTTGGTGGAGCTGCACACGTACCAATCACGGAGGTTCTTAAGCCACAAAATTTGGCGACCATTGATCTCTTCTTGAATTGAAGTTGGGGAATGCTGTACTTGTACTACTGGTACTGTAGTTTCCTGGTGTTGATACTATGCAGAACTTCTTGGTACTTTCCCAATCTATTGAGAACTTCAACATTAAATTTGTCTTGGTTAGTCCAAGGAATTTTGAGGATGCTTCTATACAGCCACATCTCGAAAGCTTCAAGTCTCCGTGACATCTCTTGGTTTAGCGTCCACATTTCCATACCATTAAAAAGAATTGGGAGAACATATATATAAGTAATCCAAAATATATATATTAATCAGCTTGTTGACAACACTTAAGAGTGTTCCTTCATTTTATTGTTAATTTTAATGTCATTGACAACTTACAGAGATTAAATGTAGACAAAATTAACATGTTGTATTTCATTTATTTATTTATTTATTTATTTGTTTGAAAAAGACACGTTGAGTACATAACAAATTATTAATTCAGGACGTTCACAACATGACATTTAGAATAAAAATTACAAGTAATCAGTTAGGAAAATCAGAAAAAACAAAGTGGAGGAAAAAAAGAAAGCCAAAATAGTTTTATACAAAAGAAATAAAATTTAAGAAAACAACAATGATTCAAAAAATACAAATTAAACAATAAAATAGAATTTAAAAAACAGAATATATAATAGATCGCCAAAAATATCTACATCTCTAGGGAGTGCATTGACCAACCGCACAGCCCTCGCTATTGGTGCCTGGTGATGGGTGCATCTGTCCGATATCATTTTAAATAAGCTTAACAACATTGCACATTTTTTTTCTGTAACGCGAGCTTACCGTGAGGTCATGTGCCCACACATGCCGTGATCGTAATGTTTTTCTAGCATTAAGTTCAGATCGCGCCGATCCCGAACGTGACATATCATTTTGAATCGTTTCCTGAAATATGATAATATTATTTTGTGCATGACACAGTCGACGATCGGGGATAGTTGGATCGATGATTCCCATATCCAAACAATCAGCCCCGAAAATTAACTTAAGAGGCTGGTAGTGTAATTTGAACTTTAGGATGCAAGCGTCGTACAAGGATGTATTTTTTGTTCGTAGTAATGTAGTCTTACTGTCTTCTTCTTCTGTACGCCTTGAATTAAAAAAATATAGTTTATAAACCAAAATATGCAAAATAATCTAATAGAAATTTGGTGACTATTATATGAGTGGCGAAGGGTGGAGGTAGGCTGTTAAGATTCGACATAAATAGTGCACACTAAAGTTTGTCAGTCATACTTATTTTTTTTCATTGAAGTAAGGTAGATGGTGCTGGTTAGTTATAAAAATTCAATTAAACCCTACCTAAGCTAAACCATAATAGTTTAGGTATGCTATGGGCGATCCGATAAAAATAGTGCACACTTTTTCAGTCATATTTATTCGTTTTCGTTGAATTAAAATTACATTTATTACAGATGATGTTTGTTAGTTTTTTTTAAATTCATTTAGCACTGCCTACACACCAAACCATAATCGTTAAAAATATTCTTATATCTATAAACTATCTAAAATTATCTATGGTGTATTGGCATAATTTTAGACATTAAAACCTTTTTTTTTTCTTAGGTCGTATTCTTATTTGTCCGGTACAAATCTTGCAATCGATTTTTAACAAACTTCCCGACTAGCTAAACATTTGAAACTTTTAGAATATATTATCCATATATATTATGCCAATGCATTTTTTAATACTTTTTGCCACCTATAAGTAGAATTGAATTCATTTTCCGTTAATTCTGTTTAGTTTGGAAAGTTATTTCGATACCATTATTGGTTGCTAGGGGGTCCTAGCAACTAAATTATTAAATAATATATACGTGCGTTACTATGGAAATCAATATGAAATGACATTATGACAAGTATAAATTTTTTTGATCGTTTAAGCTAGTCAAGTCAAGTTTATATGATTCAACTTAAAGTTTAAAAACGTTGTAAGTATATAAAAAGTTCTTTTTATCTTATAATTATTTTATAGATAGGTAAACGAATATTTTTTGACTATGATGTACTATGGCTTGGATTTTATATGTATTGATTGAATTTTAAAAACTAATAAACACAATCTATACATTGTGGTCTTAGTTCAATTAAAATAAATACGTTTGACTGACAAAGTTTAGTATGCACTATTAATATCGGATTCTAAAAGCCTACTGCCACTGCCATATTATTTGTATATTTTTCCTCGTGGAAATGTTCCATGCCAACATAATACATATAAAAGATCCCCTAACAAACCCGATAAAAAGATTAAATTATTAACTCGAATAAAGAGAACGAAGGGCGATGTGCACCGTTGACTGATGGCGAATAAACACATCACCGGCTCCAACAGGCAACTCCCATTAAGATCATCCGAGGGGGTCTCAATTATTCACTGCGCCCTACCATCCCTCTCCACCACACACAGAGGTGGATCAAATATTAATCAAGGCCCCCATCTCTTGCTTTCCAATTCCTCGTTTATCAACCTGTGGATCTGGCAGTCCCTGCGGGTTTCTACGCTACAACGATTTCGATGTCAACACAATTATAATCAAAAAGCTTTGATTTTTATTGCTACTATTATCAGACGATTTAATTGTATGTAGATATAATTTAATTATTGATTTTTTTAATTACTCCATTTAACCAATACAAAACCCCGATTCTACGGTTTTCATGGGACCCAAACAAAAACGATAAATTCGTGAAACGATAAATGCGGGCTACTTATATATATATTTTTTTTAATACTCGTTTTTCTCCTGGATTTTTTTCGACGTCTTGAATTATTTTCAGTTTCTCAGCTAGAGTTCTAGTTTTCTTCGTGGTGGGGCATTTTAGTTGCGACGTATAAAAATTCGTGATACGATATGCGAGGCAAACCTGAGCGCCGACCGACCTGTGCAAACAAAGCGACGCGACTGAAAGGTCTGCATGTATCATAAAAAATTCTACGAAAGCGAAATGAAAAATATTCAACAAAAACGGTCAATCGGGATAATATTTGTATCGGGACCATAATATTTAGTCGATAGATCGAGGAAAACGATAAATCAGGGAACGGTTAATGCGAGATTATTTAACATTGTTCTTATGGGTGTTTGGCGGGACTTTCAAAAATGAACGATCCGTGCGGGAAAATTATTTATACGAGAACGGTAGATCGGGGTTATACTGTGTTGTAACTCGATTTGATAAGCATTTCATGTAATAAATACTAGTTAAAATCGTCGTAATTAAATAGGATGCCCGTGGCTTAATTACAAAAGCACACTGGCGTGAATCCAGCGGTTACAGTTTTAAGTCTAAAATGACTTTTTCTAGTGTATGCATGCAATGTTTTCAAATTATATATACTTACTACATTATATTTGATTGAATTGGTTGCCATAGAAACTATAAACTCTATTGCTAGCATACGAATTACTATGTTCAATAATAATATGTGTGAATGCTGCAACTACATTATCATCAGTTCACGTGCTATCACATGCTGGTACGGCGACAAATTTATTCTATGGTTTGGTCATTCCGCAGAATATTTTTAATGATCACTATCTCTATAAATTCAATGATGGAGAGTGCCAACTCAAATGTCTTAGTATTTTGAATTATTATTCAATATTCAATTAATTTTAACAGCTTTTACATGTGCGTACGTTAAAACTACTTGTGATATTACATCCATATTTTGAACAGAACCAACCTGCAGACCATGTATAATTGAAAATATTCTTATAAAAAACACATACTGCCCAACATGCACCTTTCCATGCCACGTTGCGCTACTCTTTTTGATTTCTCTTACAGTAAGAGTCCATGTTTCAAATACATACGTGAGCGTTGGTAGCACACGTTGGTTGAACACTTTACGCTTAAGACGCAATGGAAGGTCACTCATGAAGATACTATTCAGGCGCCCAAATGCACGCCATGCCTATTTGGTTCTGCGAACAATCTCGTCATACATACCACCGTCAATTGACATTTGTTGTCCAAGATAGACGTAGTTGTTAACTCACTCGATTTGAGTGCCATTGATGAGGATTGCTTTTGGTTCAGCAAAGCAGTTTATCATTACTTTTGTCTTTGAAACATTTATCTTTAAACATGCTTTGCGGCTTTCATATTCTTATTATATAGAATATAGACTTTTTTTGCTGTACGAATTCAATGAATATTTCTATTGAGACGATGATTTGCTGCCCCCTAAGAAACCATATACCTAATAGTTACGTCAGCAATTTCCAAACTGGGAGGCGCGCCTCCCTGGGGAACCGCAGACTAGTGCAAAAGGAGGCACGAACCAGAAGATAAATTTGTATTGACTACTATTGAAACGGAAAAATTGATAGAATTATCATGCGATACTTCATTGAAACACAAATTTCGAGCCCTGTGCAAAATGGGATTTTCTGCCTTAGTCGCAATGAAATCCAAATATTGAGCCCGTGTGAGAAAAAGCTATGAGTAGCACTTTCTTCAATTGCATCTAAATTTTATAAACGTTGTGCTAATAAAAAACAAACACATCCATGGCGTTAAAATCGAATTAATTAATAAATGAATATAATATCGTCACTGTTCTGGAAGAAGACACTAATTCGAAAAAATGACATATTGAGTTAGTTATACCAAAATGTTCATTATTTCAAACTTTACCGTCTGGAAACCTTCTTAATAAATAAACAGTCTTTATTTTAAAGTCATCCTTTTGGCGATTACTTAATAAACTCACATGATAGACCATTTCAAACATTTTAACAACTTCAAAGTCAAATTACTCAAAACTAGTATTCTCCAGTTAGTGTGTTCTGCCAGGACAGAGACGATATTATATAGTAAAACATTTTTATTAATCTGCCAATTAAGTTTTTTTCATTTCTTGTATTAATACATTTTATACCATTTTAAAAATTATTTTATGAAATAAAGTGGAGGCGCCAAGATTTGATTTTTTTAAATAGGGGCGTAGTAATATAAAGTTTGAAAACCACTCCTACGTTGTTTTATTTTATTGAATAGTAAAATACATTCTTAAGTTAATTATTATTATTATAAAAGGTTTATCGGCACCAGAAGGGTTAATGATAGACGTCATCAATAATAATTATCCATCTCTAACGAAACATCGTGACATTTTTGATGTATAAGTATTTTTTCGACACGCTTCCCACAAAAGGTGTATGACTTTTAATATTTGGGGACGTTCAGCACCACAGTCGTTACAGAAATTTTGTATCTGTTAATGTAATTTTGAACATATATAATTTTGAAAAACACTGAAAGAATATATTATTATAACCAATAGAAAAAATCTTTTTTGAAAAAAAAGTAAGCCACCCCGACGGGGAATCGAACCTTGTATCTCCCGGGCTTACGCCCCACGTGCATTACCACTATGCTACGACGTGACATACTAATTGCGACAAATTTTAACTATTGGTCAATTTTAATACCTACTCATCAGCGCTCTTCCAAATCAAGCTACTTTGGCAATCGATTTTTGTTTCTTAAATCAAAGTAGGTAACGATTTACTATTACTTCGATTACTAACCGACGTCGTGGAATTTCTCCAATATTTTTTATGATGTTACTTACTTGCACTTGCTTATAATTTATAATTAAGTATTTCTTTTATTCAACGAATAATTCACTAGATTTAAGATTATATCATTCTGATTATTGAACTTATATAATTTTAAAAAACACTTATCTTTTTTACACATTATTACACCTATTACACATTATACACAAATTATTGAATATTAAATGTTTAACTTATAACTTTTAAAGACTTATATCATAAATGTATATATTAGTCAATACCATTAATTTATTCCCAATACGTTACCATAGTTCCCAGAATGGACGATTTTACACCTCTTGAGTGTAGTATTATTAAGTTTTGACGATTTATATACGCGTATCGAGTGTATTATTATTGATAAGGTAGGGGGTTTTCTACAAACACATCAACTATTAAAAATTTATTTATTGTAATCCTAGACTTAATGGGTAGATGATAAAGGTTTTACCTACTTTATTTTATTGATTTGTTATATATGTTAGAGTTAATTGTATTCGTTGTCAGTGTTTGTCAGCTTTTGGTGAGTGTACGTAGTGGCTGAAGCTGATTGAACAGCAAACAATCATAAGATACTGTAAGTCCCAAAGGTTATGATGGGCGGGACATGTGGAGAGAATGCCTGAAGTTAGAGCGCCAAGGATCATGACGAAATGGCTACCCCAACGGAAGAGACCCAGAGGCTGTCCAAGAAGCAGATAGGCTGACGCCGTAGAAGTGGACTGGCTTCATATAGGAAGATCCGGTAACTGGAGAAGTGTGGCGAGAGACCGGAGTGAGTGGAGAGCGCTTGTGGAGGAGGCCAAATCCCACCCCGGGATGTAGCGCCGTGGAAGAAGAAGAAGAACGTAGTGGCTGAAGATGCCGAAAGGTGAAACCCGGGTCGCAAAAAACGACTCAAATGGAATAGTACAAAACTTAAATACATTAGAATATTTTATGATGTTATTAAAGAAACTTAATTATTTTGTTTATTCCTTGTATTTAAAAGGTATTTATTACGTATTTTTAAGTATTTTATTTAGACAATAATTTTATAGCAATGCTATACGGCCATCAGTTTTCGGTACAATATCTAACTATAATTTTAGGTACATGGTAGATTACAGCCTACTTTAAGCTGGACACGACTGCAATGTGCGATAGAAAATAAATGAGAGAAAAATGTATTTGGTAATTATGTAAAAGGTTATTAAAATATTAAAAACTAAAAATGTTATCTAACCTAACAAATAATCCAGTATATGCGCTATTTTCAAAATTAACGTGTAAACCGTCAAGAACAGTGTTTTATTTTGACATGAATTGTATGTCAGTACTATATGACCCGAAGGGGTTGGACGGTCTTTAATGTACGGCCATATATTTCCGATACAAAATTTCACGGTGAACTGTGATACGGCGAACTGCATACATACAAGTTTCCGGATACTGTGAATGTGATAGCAATGCTATACGGCGATCAGTTTGCGATACAATTATATCTAACCATAATTTTACGGACACGGTATATTACAGCCTTAGACTATAGATACATCTAAACGCCACCCATTGCATTGTTAAATGAAGCTGCGTGCCGTGCATTTGGTTTGTGGGCGAGCGAACGCATTCGTATACAAATTAATGTTTGAGACCATGGACCATTTCGCTAGTGCTCGCCCAAAGTGCTCGCACTAGACGCTCAGAATTAAAATATAATTTTCTATTTTTTTACGTTATATAGTATTTTTATGCGGTCAAAATGCAACCATTAGGTAAAGATATCCATAATTTAAGTTATTTTAAAGAAACACTAGGTCACTGATATTAAAATATATAATAATATACAAATAAATTATCACGAACATGTATCAACTTACCTATGAAAAGTAATACCATCTTCTTGCTTATCAGCACGGTTACCACATTTTAATACAACACACAGAACCATCTTTTCTACTTAATTAATTAAAAATATTTACCACATACTTTATGATTAACACAGAAAATATCAATTTTAGCAACACGCGCTCGCAGGTTATCGACGCTTAGCTATGACACCACAGCAAAATAATCATCTCACACATCCGTAAACCTTTTATCATACTGGAGCGTGTGTCGCAGAGATTATAAGGGTGCCGAATACTTTCTCACTCGCACTTATGCATCGTTTTTATTCAGGCCTTGATTTCAGCCTATTTGAAGTTGGGCATGACTGCAATGTTCTACAGAAAAGAATTGAATGAAAATAACATAATAAGCATTCTAATGCAAGGTTATTAAAAAAGAAAAACTAACAATGTTACATAAGTGTTTGACATTTTGATTATTTTTTGCGGTATTTGTTATTACAAAAGTTGGGTGTTTTTGCGAATCTTATCTCGGCGGCAATATCGAGTCCAGAAATAATATTTTCCCAACAATCTATCGCGCAAATATTTGTATAAAATTTTGTCACATCAGCAAGCTAGGATGTTTGGTTGTTTGAGTATCCACCTCCTACGCGGAGATTTTTGGTATACATTCAATCCATACAATGCGTCACATTTTCAGAACGTTTCTTCGGTTGGCACTACCTACTTATAAGTAATAAAATTTTATCGGACTGAAATAATTTGGGGTATGCGATGTTGTGTAACACAGTGCTTTCAAACCGTTTTCACGTCACGACATATTATTTTTCTAGTGAAACTTTCTGGTTAAACATTTCACCGTGGCACAGTTTGCCGTGAGCTATCTTATAGGAAAGAAAGGGAATGGGACAACTGGATGCCAGGACAATTGGACGCCGCACTGTCGTAGACACACTACACAGAACGTAGACGATGCATTTTAACCAGTTTCTATCTACTACTTAGTAGTTTTAATTTATTTTACTCTTAACATAATGTTTTTTTTATTGCGCATTGAGAATTACCATGCCTAAGGCTTTATATAAAAATTAAAAAACTCGTTGGAACTTAAACATATGCACGGTTAAATCATCATGTACGTGTGCATTTTTAAATTCTCACCAACTAATCATAATAAAATAATTTAAATTTTAATATAAGTAAATAATATTATTTTTTTTAAAGTACTTACGTATAAGTACCTAACGTCTATTTAATTTCGAATTGCGTGGCGTCCAGTTGTCCCGGCGCCAAATCGTCCTAGACCCGAAAGAGATGACCGTATACTATCTTTGGTACAGTTCGATTATGAGGAATACAGCGGAAAACACATTTTGAAAATAGCCGATATACTGAATTATTTGTTAGGTTACCCTACCTTACCTAACCTAACCTAACCTAACCCAACCTAACCTAACCTAACCCAAACTAATAAATAATCCAGTATATTCAAACTATTTTCAAAATGTGTTTTCCGCTGTATTCCTCGTAACCGAACTATACCCTATCTTTTTCTTCTTCTTGGTCGTACACTCATGGGTAAGGATCGTGACCACTTTTGACCAAGACTTTCCATCCTTCTCGATCTTCCGCTTCTTTCAGGGCAGAATGAATGGTGCCCCCAGTCAACTCTTTTACCCAGACGCTCTTCCTCTGCTTCGCCTTCCCTGGAGGCCACCCAAAACCACCAGTCTCTCCAAGTTGTCCGGTCCACGCCGGACAATATGTTCAAAAAACTGCAGAATTTGTCTCAGACATATTTTCCGAGAGCCGTTTCTTTTTCTTTATCTGCAGTCTCAGGATGATTGACTTGTTCGTCCTGTGCTCTGTCCAAGAAATACGCTTCATTCGGCGCCAACACCACATATCAAAGGCATCAATTGCCTTCCGCTCCCTTACCTTCAGGGTCCATGACTCCATGACATGAAAATATAGAGAACACTAATGTTTGATTCAATACAAACATTACTAAGTAACTTCAATAATGTCAATAGCTGATTTTGGAAAAATTCATGAATTCAAGAATGAAAACCTAACCTAACCTAACCCAACAAATAATCCAGTATATCGGTTATTTTCAAAATTTGTTTGCTGCTGGCTTCTTGTAAAGTGTAAACCGACAAGAACCGTGTTTTATTTAGACATGAATTTTATGTCTACTATACGAGGCGCCAAAGAGTACGACACTTCGTACCCTTGTGGCACAGCTTCAAGTGTTCCGTCGTCGTGGCTGGCCCTCTGTCACCCTGCAGCGGTGCTACAAAAGCGATCTACGTACTGCAGGCCTGGAATGGCGGGAGGCGCAAGAGTTGGCGATGGATCGAGGGAAGTGGCTTGTGCTTGCCCTATTCCAAACATGTGCTTGCCCTATTCCCCAATCCTGAGTCGTGACAGGGTGAAAAAAAAGAAGAAAAAGACAATACGACCCAAAGAGGTTGGACGGTCTTTAATATACGGCCATATATTTCCGATATAACATTTCACGGTGAAGTGTGATACGGTGAACTGCATACGTACAAGTTTCCGGACACGAAACTTTCTAAATTAAATCCCTAAAAATGAAAAGTGTAGAGAGAAGGTGTTCGATTCGATCCAAAAGCAGTATGTCCGAATGACGCTAATATAAAATTAATTTTGTTTCGAATGTTTTAAAATAAGTCAAATTAATATTAAATTATTTTTTGCTTTGTTTTTTTCTTCGTTAAGTTGATTCACCTGTACTTTTTATACTAAATGTCATGTTGTGAATGTCTTAAATTAATATTTGCTTATATTTTGCACAATGTATCTTTTTTAAACAAATAAATAAAAGCAAAATCATTGTATCGAAAAATATCTTGCGGTACATTTAATATGCCAGTGGCTCGCGGTTTACCAGTTTTGATGCTACATAATAATATAGTTGTATTTTACCAGTTGTAAAACACCTTTTTATAATAAAAATAATTAAAAACTAAGATTAAACTACGAAATTACAAATAGGAGACAAATGTTTATTATTTAATTCCACACAGATAACTTTGTTTAAAATAGTGTCCACTTTTTTTACGTTGAGCTTATCCTTAAAATCGAAAGCCTATGACTGGGACAGCGTCTTAATATGATTGGAAATAACCATAACACATTAATTTACAGTAACAAACTATATGTAGATCGAAAAACAATAATATAACACGTTATCTACCTACCGGGTAGCGCCTTGCCAAACCATATTTATCAGAAAGCAAGAGAGACCTACATCGATGTAGCTTTTGGCGTCCACATTTAAAGGCTACGCATAGAGATAATAGCTACAAAGCTTATTTCTATTCAGAAACCATTACATCGCAGTAGTGAATACTGTCACGATAGCGTAGAAAAATTACTGTATTATACTTCGACCCTAGTTTCCTCAATAATAAATATGATTTACTCTAACCAGCGGCGGCTCCTCTAATACCATGCAAGTGCTACGCACTGCCTGCATTTTTGAAGACTCAACTTTTCATTGTTATTCATACGTGTATCACTCACTTCGCGAAGTAGAACATGTAGCAGTATTATGAACTATACTCCATTCATGAGCGCAAAGCGATTGCGATCCACATAGATTTTCAGTTTGCACAGGATTACAATGAGGTCATTGTATACTACTTAAACGGTGGTTGAATGTTCCTGTAATGGCGTTTTGTGTAGAATTTTTTACACACTATTAGATCGGCGCATGAAACGAAGGACTCTAGAAACAAAAACGCCAGTTTCTGTTTTATAACAATGTTGGCAAACTAATTTTTAACAATTTTACAGTTAACATATTTAATGAATCGCCAACATTTCACGAAAATACAAACTGCTGCGTTTATTTCTAATACCACTCAAATACATTCAAAATCATAAAAAAACACATCAGCGGTTATTTATTTGTATACAGCAATTGTTCGCTGGGAGCGTAAAGCCATAAACTTTTAGACATTTATATTTCTTTATTTATATTAAATCATTCTAGCTGTTCAAACTTTTTTGAGAAAGTTTAAATAAACAAAGACATATTTAATTTACCTTCCGAGAAGTCGGTAAGAGGACACGGCAGTCTTCGGTGATTGAGGTAATCATGAAAAGACGCTTTACGACCTTACGTGGCTAGGATACGTGTTCCGGATGCCGCCAAAGAGTGTGACACTTCGTACCCTTATGGCACAGCCTCAAGGGTTCCGTCGCCATGGCCGGCCTTCCCTCACCCTGCAGCGGTGCCACAAAAGCGATCTACGTACTGCAGGCCTAGAATGACGGGAGGCGCAAGAGTGGGCGATGGACCTAGGGAAATGGCGCGAACTTGTGCTTGCCCTATGCCCCAATGCTGGATCGTGACAGGGTGAAAGAAGAAGATCTTCTCTGTATAGACGGTAAACCATTGCGCATTACTGGAAAATGCTATTCTGAAGACCACCGGCCGCCACTGACTCATAATGCACGGGAAGGTACAAGGTAGCAGAAACGAAAGCATTAACAGATTCTCTTGGCTATACAACCTCTGTAAGTAGCTCAATATCCAATGCATTGGGGATCTGATACTACTGGTCCAGGATCGCAGGTATACATCATGTTAGTCGCAGACCGTTGACAGAAAAAATATGTTCAAGGTAAAATTATTCCATTATAAACCGGCTCTCATATCTAAACTCGCCTCGTCTGTCGCGCAGCCATAAATAAAACCTTCCAATAACGGCGATCCGGTGTTACATATGAAGACCGCGTAGATCTAACTAGTGACAGTCGCATGTAGCCTTCGAAACGTATAGATGTTTGAATGCGGCGATCGGCGAGCCATGACCAATTCGTAAGTGTTTGTAAACGACCTGGCCTTTAACTCGGAGCATGCAACTTGTCGATTGCAACAACTGATGTTTTTTTTTCAAATTAAATAATCGCATTCAACCAATCTGAGGAGCTCCATTTAGCAACGTGTGTTTTGTGAATAACGATGACGTAAAATCGACGTATACGACACGTTGTAGACCAAACGAGTTTTGATGTGAGACCCGGCTAACACTTGATCTCGTTTCCTTTCATAATCTCATGTAGCTTTTTCAACCCAGTAGAGACGTATTCTACGTTGAACATTGCAATTACGTCGCTGACTTCATCGTCTATATTACAGTCCACTTAAAAGCTCAACCATAGAGTGTAGAGACGTCACTTTTGTTTGGTGATATTTAGTTTATATGAAAACTATTTTCTAAATGTTTGAATATTTTTTGTTGGTGTGAATTTTGACCAACGTGATGTGCAGTTAATTCCCAGCCTTTCTCTACCGTTTTATCAAACATATTTTTTGCTTACAACCCTTTTGTAGGTTATGTTCTTCACGTGACACGAACAAAAAAGGAGGTCAAATTAATATCATTACACAGTTATTTTGTACTATGTTTGCAATATCGCCGTGTTGAATTGATTAGAAAAATCTAAAAAGATCGATAAATAAAAAAAAAACAATAATTTAAACACGAGAATTTACTGAAAATTATACCTACAAATCAATTTCCATGAACAGCGCGAATTGATTAAGTATTCCATCAGTAATTGATGTGTCAATTTCAAAGAACCAATAAGTCTATAAATGGTAAAAATCATACGTACATATTATTATTGTATGTAAAATTTTCACAATATTTTCTTTGCTTTTCTTATTTTTTTCAAACCCATTTAAAGCATATTATACTTACTTACATTTTACCGTAGTAAATACCGATATATGTTCAATTTTATTTTACCTATATGTAGTGCAATAAAGTGTTGATTTACATCAACATAAAAATGAGCGTATTATTTTAATTTGCAATCATAATGTAATACATGGCCTCCACATGGGCCCAGTGACGTCCCGTGGGGGTAGGCAGATTGAGCGTCGCTTGAGGGCGGCAGTTACCCGAAGGGCGGCAAATCGAGGTGAATCATTATTTATATAACAATATGTGACATCCCCGTATGGTCCCCATTTGGGGATGTCTTTGTGTATCTGGAGACGCCCGAATCGGTATCAAAGCCAACAAATAATAAAGCGCTGATTACGAAAATAAATAATGTTAAAAGTCGGCCGGCAACATTGTCTTTGACCGTTGGAGATATGCAATGTCGCCCAAGAAAAAAAACTGTTGGGAATGATTTTTCAAGATGGCGCGCAGATCGCGACAAGCAGCAAAATCGCGAACGCGTACATTTCGCCCTCCGTAGAATAAAATTATAAAAAAATGTAACCATATAATATAATAAACGTAAATAAACCTCGCCGTTTCTGATAACAATTCCGGTGTCATAATTATCCACCTTCATCCCAAATACAGACGATAAAAAAGAAAACAAAACACAAAGCGACAGTTGAGAAATTCTTTTACATGCAAAATGGAGGGAAGTGATAAATAGCTACCTAAACTTAGTAATAACGAAAATATCCTTCCATTAAAAAGTCATTGATGAACAGCAATAACACGTGCAGATTTGCAAATAATATTTGAATTATAGGTAGGTACATACTTACATAATTTAAAATTTATCCAAATTTAATATGTTTGTTAGTTATTCGCGAGTTTTGGAAGTTGTCAGACGTATTTTTAAAAGTACCTATCTGAAATCGTGGACATTGTCTATTGAAGTAGATATGGCATTTAAATTAGGCTTAGTAGTATAGGTATATTATTATGTTAGTACCTAATGTACCCACCATACAACACATTTCTTAGATATTGGAGTCATGAAAGGATGATAAAAAGTACGGTACCTAAGTATAAAAAAATGTGGCGGCATTTTGGCACTGCCTAGGGGCGGCATTTTATCTAGGGACGTCACTGCATGGGCCCCCAGGCTAGGATCTTTGACGGCCCCCCTACCTATCGCTAAAGATAAAGGCAATGTGACGCTCTACGTCCCACGATGGCCGCGTGGCTTAAGCGCCGGTCTATAGTGTCGAGGGTCCCAGGTTTGAATCCTGGGTCTGGCAAGTACACATATTGTTTTTCAATTTGTGTATGAGTCTGAGTATGGACCTAATAGGTTGAGCAAGTGGCTGACATACATTTCTCGTAAAAAAAATCTGTTTATACAAACCTCCACTCTGTGGAGGCCCATGATCGGACATGGTCAGAAAAAAAACGCTCTACAGTAGCGTTTTCCAAATAGTGTACGCGGTAAAATTAATGTGTATATTTAGTATTTGTATATTTGAATTCATCTATTTGAATTATGGAGTTGTCGAGTATCGTTACACAAATAAAAATTGTATCGTACAACCACATATTAATTTTAAATAATAATAATATTGAAGATTAATAGCGCCGCAGGCGACTTTTTTACTATTCTAGAGATTTGTGATGTGTGTTTGAATCACTTATCTGGTCGATTCGCCACGTCGGGCCATTCCTGAGCCCGGGCCCCCAGGCTAGAGCCCTGTCAGCCCCCCCTTTGTGGGGGCCACGATGTAATATAAAATAAAAAATTGACATTAAAACTGCTTAGTAAAATAAATGGTTCAAGTAATGAAAATAAAACATGACAGACTAGCGACGCCTTGAAATTACTATTTAATTATTGGGTCTGTAATCGTAACTAATATTTTTTAAGAACATAATATTGTAAAATAACGATGGTCTTACATTAAGGCTATACCTCAGTTGAGGCATGGTATAAAAAGATCGTGGCTAGGCGATGCGCGGATTGCGGGTCGCGGGTGCAAATGACGCATGCCGAACGAAATATAATTTGTCATATAAATCCAACATGCGTCCATTTAATGTTCTGCCCTTAAGGTTGCATACGGCGCAATTTTCATGGGAATTGCCGGTTACGCCTCCAGCATTTGGCATTCCCGAGTAAACTCCTTAACTCTCGTGAGACGCGCACTACTAAGCGGGCAGCGACTTGCGCTGATCTCGTTTACCAAAGCCTACCGCACAACTTCTACTGACGCGCTTGCCGTACTCGCGGGGGTGCTACCCCTCGATCTGCACGTCCAAGTCAGAGGACCGATCACCCTCCTCTTGAGGGGGATCAGCACAACACTCGCCGGTGTCCATCTGACACCACCGCAGAGATCCGAGGACGTTCCTTACAGGAAGACCGTAAGTGACATTGTGTACAAGACCGCATATGCGGCATGGCAGGCGAGGTGGACCGCCTCCCCCAAGGGGCGGCACACTTACCGTTTTTTTCCAGACGTATTCTGCAGGCACCAAACTAGAAGACTCCAACCTTCGCACTGGATTAGCCAGTTCCTCACCGGTAATGGCAACTTCGCCGCCAGACTCCACGAGTTTGGCTTGATAGTAGATGGGCCGGGTTGTACCTGCGGGCATGACCACCAAGATGTTGAACACATCCTCTGGGATTGCCCGCTTATGGAATTCGAACGAGCGGAGCTGTTTGCCAGGGTCCGTCCTCACACGGGCCCAATTGGTCATGGAGATCTGGTAGCAACCGAGGCCAACTTTGCGGCATTTGAGAAATTTGCAGCGTCGTATGGGGAGCGGGATAGTCCCGACTCTTCTGTAGACTCATCCATTTCAATTCGTGACACTCAGTATGCGGGTACACAAAGCGCTTAACGTCAGCGGACAGCAGAGCCAGTCCAAAAAACAAAAATTTTCTTTCTTAACTTTCTTCTTTAAGCACTACGGTGCATGGTTGCAGCATCAGTCCCGTGCGGCTCCGTCTCGGGACGGAATGAGCACTTAAAATCACTTCTTTCAGACACGTTTAAAGCGTCATAGAAAGCGGCCGTGCATATCCACGGTTGTGCATATATGACGGGTGGTGGTGGGCACTTTAACATGTTCTATTAGTAACAATAATAATTTATTCATTGACATGTTTTCTTTTTAAAGTAAATGGGTAACGTTATTAGTCATCTTTACACGATTTAAGAATTAATGCCCCCGTCGAAAAAATCACACTGGAAAGTTTTTTCACGGTGCCAAATGTTGGCTCACATCCAATCAGTTAACCACTCATATATAACATTGTTGCAGACCATCGGACGCCAGGCTATTTGGATCTAGGCGAATAATATTTTATTGGGTAGCTCAAACTGACTCGCCGCTTGCAGACTGGTCTGTTTTTAGAACAGCCTATTTTTGGATTGTAGATAACACAAAAAACCTCTCCAGCAATGCTGGAATGAATCGATCAGAAATGTATTTTGTTACAAGTACTGTATGTATTATACGAATATAATAATATTCATTTGTATTTTTGCTACAGTAATATCATCAATAGGTAGCGAATTTATATGCCAAAAAAACATGATTATATGCATGCACATATGCACTTAAAATCATTGAAATATGCACTAAAACCAAGGAAATATCCAGTTAAAAATTGACATGTTTATGGAAAAATATTGTAAATACCCACTTCACCCAATATTACTGATAAAAATCGAATAACAAATTAATAATCTTAAGCAATATAATACAATAACAAAAAAACGCAAATAATCAATATAAAGTTAATCAATTACAATTTTCAAAATGGTTTTTTTACAAGTAGGTACAAATAATTGAACAAGAATGCAAAATGTAAATGTAAGCTATGGAAACTAAACACAACTTTAAAAAAAACAAAAACGACACACTGAACTATTCCTAAATACTATTTGCTGTTTTTTGTCCGAGAAAATAAGTTACAATATTTTTTTCAATATTCTCTGGTATAAAATTTTCCGCATATCTGTCAGTACTTTGTTTATATGCGGAAAATGATCTCTCAACGTCCACAGAGGTGATAGCGCAAAATTTAAATAAAGGTGCTCGAGTTGACTTCACTTTTTCTGATAAATTAATGAAATGCTCGGGGATGCCATTAAAATGCAAGTGCATCTACCTGATTTAGTTATGTTTCGATACAATTATAAATGAAAATGCCGTAAAATATGCATTTATTAATGAAATATGCACTAATGTCTCAAATATGCCCTAACGCAGGGGGGGCAAACTTTTTGGATGGAGGGCCAAATTCAAGAATTCAAAATGAGCGGCGGGCCGCAAGTAAAATACCATTTTTAGATATACCTACACTATTTATTATCACGAAAAATAAACATTTTTTTAAATTCAGGTGTTAATTTTGTAGTTCATATTCTCAAAACTGCTTGTAAATGGGCATCGGAGATATTTGATCGTAAAGAATTTTTATCGAAGTTCATGATCAAAAATGTAGGTTGATCCAAAAATAACGAACATTTTTCTTGCATAATCTTTAAGTTGGTCAAATTTGTCTGAATTAAGGGCATTGTAAAGTTTGGAGATTTCTTCAAGACGATGCAATTTTCTTAAATCAGTGTCACACTGCAGATCAATAATGTCAAGTTGTAGCTCTGTCGGTACACTATCAATATATATTGAAAATGGATCGCGTACTATTGCTGAACTTGTCTCAATTTTTCGGAAGTCACCAAATCTTTGTGAAAAATCGTCATTCAGAGCTTTAATAATTTTACCATATTCTTCAAATCTATATTCTGATATATTCAGCAACTTCAAAGATGGAAAGTGGTCATCGTCGTTATTCGATATTTGTCGAAGGAATAACTTGAGTTTTAATTGAAATCCATTCAAACTTTTTACCATATCATGGGCATATATTTTTTTTCCGTAAAACGCGGAGTTAAAAGTATTTAAATGTGTCACAATCTTCAACGTAGAAAATAGTTGTTACATTGTGTGAGACGAGGCGCAAGGAAGACGTACTGAGATAATACATTTACGAAACAACAAATTCTTCAAATTTTAATCTATTGTCAATATTTTTTAAAGAAATATAAAAAAGTTATTCGTAATCAGAAGTACAATGATGGCGGGCCACAAAAAATACCCGGCGGGCCACATGCGGCCCGCGGGCCGCAGTTTGCCCCCCCTGCCCTAACGTCTCAAATATGCATTTTTATGCACAATAAAATTTTATTGTTTGATTCTGCGTCTTTCAAAACGGATTTCTGTACAACTCCCATAGCTGTGCATACACCCTAACAAAACATGCGCTAGCATATAAATCCGGGCCCTAATCATCAAACACCCGAGTTCGTGAGCAGACACAGCAGCCTTCGGTGATTGAGGTAATCACGAAGACACGTTTTAAGTGCCTGGGACATGGCCCCCACAAGGGGGGGGGCTGACAGGGCTTTAGCTTGGGGGCCCGGGCTCTGGAGGGGCCCGACGTAATGAATTGACCAGATAAGTGATATAAACGCACTTTAAAAATTCGCTCTTATAGTAAAAAAATAGCCTGCGGCGCTATTTTCTTTCAAATGTAGGTATTAACATTTTAAAATATGTGGTTATGCAATACAATTTTTGATTATTGTGTGTCAATACTCTAAAACTCTACGATTCAAGTAGATGTTTTTAAAAATACGAAAATCACTAAATAATTTTACCTCGGACACTATATGGAAAATGCTTATATAGTGTCACATTGATTTTAATATTAGCGATAGGTAGGGGGTCTACCAAAGATTCTAGCCTAGGGGCCCGTTTCAGGATGTGGGGGCCATGGGGACATGTGTTCAAAAAGTGCGACAATTCGTACCCTTGTGGCACAGCCTCAAGGGTTCCGTCGTCGTGGCCGGCCCTTCCTCACCTGCAGCGGTGCTACAAAAGCAATCTACGCGCTGCAGATCTGGAATGGCGGGAGACGCAAGAGTTTGCGATGGATCGAGAGAAGTGGCGCAAACTTGTGCTTGTCCTATGCTCCAACACTGGGTCTTGACAGGGTTAAAGAAGAATATCATCATAATCAACAATTAATCAATCCAGTGCTACATGAAGGTTTTCCCCAGATAATTTCATTATTTTTCAGTCCTTAGTTCTCTTTTCTGCCACCTACATCCACTGAACAGTATGAGTTCGTCTATCTAGCGAGTTTTAAGCCTCGTATTCACTAAGAAACAAAATGTCCCTCAACATTACGCGCAATATAGAATCTACGTGACGCTGCACAGTTGCAAGCAACATAGTGCGGCATTTCTACGTGACGTGAGATATGTTGGATGTAGCGAGCGCATAGGCCGCGCATCTGTCCCGCGTCAAATGTTGGCGAGTGTAGACGGGTATGCAACATGTCGCTCAACATGAGTCACTCGAATATCCACCTCTTTGTAGTTAGGAGGTGAACTCACCACCTTTTCTTTCTCTTACGTTCCGATAAATTACTCATTAAAATAAATATGTTGGCAGCATTGACCAACACAATCTCTTCGGGCGATATTTCTGCAACAATTAAAATGTGAGTACTGGTGTGTACAAGCAAAATGTTCCGCGACATTTTTCCCGATTAGATGTTGGGCGTCATGTCCCGCGACATGTTACTCCATATGTCCCTTAGTGAATACATGGCTTTAGGGTGTCGCCGTAGTTGCTTAGTGTCCCTTGGATACCACTTTATGATACCAATTGTCTAGTCCTAGTGCAATGGTTTCTTTTTGGTTATTCCAGGTTATGCCCAACATGTTGATTTCCATGACACTTTTTGCTACCGTATTTTTTGATTTATCATACATTAAGGTGCATGTTTGTGTTTCACATACATACGTCCACAGTGGTGGCACACAATTTTGAAGATACTTTTCAGGCAACCAAATTTAATCCACGTAGATTTGGATATACGAGAAATTTCTTCATACAGTATTCAAGATCGACGTAGTTGTTGCCTTATTCAATTTGAGTGCCACTATTGAAGATTACTTTTGTAACGTCATTTCATTTGCGTCTTTTATATTGAAGCTCCTACATCATATGAATTTGAATTTACATGCGCATGTCAATTACCTACGTGATCGCAGCCATTCTGGATCGGAACCGTTTCCTCTTTTCAAGCCTATCAGGCACCATTAGCGAAGGGTGCAAGGTTAGTCACTGCGCTCCCCAAAGACGTAGACATTTTCTGTGACGTGCTATGTATTTTGTATTCGAAATTTATTTTTTTCTGTATAAAATTATACTTAAGTATGTATTTTTATATATGTATGACCTTCCACTATGCCTAAAGCGCAAATTGTTCAACCAGTGTGTGCTTCCCGTGATCACATTTGCGTGTAAAACATGGACCCTAAGTAAAAGAGAGATCCAGAAACTTAGAGTAGCACAACGTGGTATGGAGAGGTGCATGCTGGGCATAACGTGAAAGGACAAAAAGAGGAATGAGTGGATAAGGAAGGTTTGCGATGTAATATAGTTTATCAAAAGCCTTAACTGGAGATGGACTGGACATATAGCTCGAAGAAGAGACAATCGTTGGACAAATCTAGTCATCCAGTGGTATCCAAGAAGTACAAAACGTCCGCAAGGTAGACCTAGAGGAGAAATGATAAAGTTCTACGGAAGTACGTGGCAACGCAATGCACAAGACCGAGAGAAGTGGAAGCAGCTTGAAGAGGCCTTCATCCAGCAGTGGATAGATTCAGGCTGATGATGATGATGATGATGATGTATTTTTATAATTTTATATATTATCCTCTTCTCTCTTGTGAAGGTAATATTTGTTATAATGAAAATCTCATGTTGTGCACGTCTTGAATTTAGATCTGTTATGTCCACAATGTTTTGTTTTCTTAAATAAATAAATTCATATTATTCTGAATGTCATCTGGATTCTTCGCAAACACAGTCGTTTTCTTATTAAATATAACTAGTTTAAAATTCTGTTCAAAGATGCGCAAATAATATCTATTTGTTTTATTAATAATTAGGTACTTCATACAAAGGTATCAATAATTATTTAGAAACGTGTCTTATGTAAAATAACAGAAAAATATTTCCCAGAGTTCCCTTATAATGTTGGCACCTCTCGTAATTCCATCATTTTGTTACCACTGCCAAGGTACTCGTAACTGTCTTGTTTATAAAGGTATTATTTTCACAAAATGCTAGAGGCATAAAAAACTTAAAATAAAAAATGCACGTGTTACCAAAAGAATGCTATAACCATGGATATCTGATATATTAAAAATAGACAATAATATTATTCGATTATATTAAAATATGTTATGTGATCATGCAATCTAAGTTGGAATAATTACAAGATAAAAAGAACTTTCTATATACAACGTTTTTAAAATGTCGGTTGAATTATTATGCTCAATATGCTCAATATGCTCAAACTTGTACTTGATATGAAGTAAATAAAAAACAAGTACTCAGTACTCAATCTCAGTATCTACTATACGACTCACAGAGGTTGGACGGTCTTTAATATACGACCATATTATATTTCCGATAAAACATTTTACGTTAAAGTCTGATACGGCGAAGTGCACACGTACAAATTTCCGGACACGGTTATTAATAATATGATTCCCTACCTTTTTACAACGTTTTTATTAGCTCGTATTCTTGTTTGTCCGGTGGTTGTTTATCCAGTACATATCTTGCAATCGATTTTTAACTTACTTCCCGACTAGCTAGACATTTGGAATATATCAGAACACGATGCCGATGCATTCTTTTAATACTTTTAGCCATCTTTAAGTAGAATTGGATTCATTTTAAGTTAATTCTATTTTGTATGAAAAGTTATTTTGGAAGAAATCCGTAATCCAATCCACTATTATTGGTTGCTAACGGGGTGGTCCTAGCAACTAAATTATTAATATATACGTGCGTTACTATGGAAATCAAAATGATATTTCAGTATTGTATATTTGTTTGTTTGTTTCAAAATAGCAAAAAAATGATTTGTTGACATTTGCCTTATTTGTCCTAAATTATTAATACATAGAATTATCAAGTTTATATGATTCAACCACAGAACATATAATAAATAGAATACCGATACACTATATTCAATACACCGCATGGTGAAGCAGGCTTTTGAATGTGTGGGTGTCCTACGAAAATGAAGCACGCATTATGCACGTGCAATAGTGTGTGTAATACACCAACATTAAATGAGCGTAAATGCATAAACCGAGAGAAATTTTCAGTATTAGACGTAAAACGTATTCTGGACACGTGTGTAAGTTTAACCCGGATTCTTCCTTACTCGAGTCAATTACCTGCTATCACCTTACCCGTTGTGTATTTCAGTTCCCATTATTTCTGAGTTCCCTGGATTCAACAGAAAATTTAAAAACGTGGTATATAAAAAGTTCTTTTTATCTTGTAATTATTTTTCTTCTATGATGTAGTGTATTGGGGCTATAATTATATGTATTAATCTGTTCTGTGGTTTTTGCCGATAATAGATAATATATAATGAGGATAACCTTTCGAGTATAGTTACAATACACGACATTGAGAAACGAGACACGGTAAAGTGTAGGTAAATATTTAGTGCTTTAACCGAGGATATGTCAGTTTATTTTTATAGAAAACACAAATAGAAACGGCATTCTTAACCGCACAAAAGAAATAAGCCGGAAAAGGAAATACTACCATTAGTATGACCATATAACGAAGTGACAACATAAAAAATATAAAAGAACTCAATTTTTCTTTGTGACTATTTAATTGCTTACCATAACAGGGAAACCGGGGTAAATTGAATTCGCCTCTTGGGGTATTATTGTAGGGATAGAACTCATTTTTTCTCGGCGTCTTTATTCACTTCTTTTCATGACAATTCTGCAACAGCCTGATGTGAGACCCATGCCCCCCACAAGGGGGAGACTGGCAGGGCTCTAGGCTGTTGGCCCGGGCTCATGGGGGGCCCGGCGTCGACCAAATAAGTAATATAA
This sequence comes from Rhyacophila brunnea, assembly GCF_057557595.1. Lineage (NCBI taxonomy): Eukaryota > Metazoa > Arthropoda > Insecta > Trichoptera > Rhyacophilidae > Rhyacophila > Rhyacophila brunnea. The sequence continues at coordinate 5,175,070 of NW_028232904.1, read as the reverse complement.
ACACACATCAAAAATTTGCTCTAGTAGTAAGAAAAAAAGGCGCTATTTCCCTTTATTAATAGTTGTATATATTAACATATGTGGTTGTGCTATGTAAGTTTCAATTGTGTCATTATAACCCCATAATTCAAGTGGATATAAGTATTAAACATACCTACCCTTCATTTTACCGTGAACACCATTTGGAGAACGCTAGTGTAGAGCGTCACACTGCCTTTGCGATAGGTAGGAGGACCTTGGAGCCCGCTTCAGGATGTGGGGGCTATGGTGAGACCAGATTACAGATTATACAGAATTCCGATAATCTATATTCCAATACAGTACATTTTGACGCAGTGTTTTGAATGTCCTATGAAAATGCACGACGCATTATATACGTTCAATAGTGTGTGTTGTGACCTTCAATACACCAATATTAAATATAAATAATTTTGAAAACACTTCTGAGAAAATATATTATATTATAATAGACTCCATACTAGGCGATTATTTGAAGCCTACCTTCTTAAGAGCGTACTTCAGTGAAACGGCAAATAATTTTCAACAGTAAGTGCGACGAAATTTCTCACTAGTTGCCAATCGGAGACCGATCGTCGAGGTGTCCGCACGTCGATTTGTTTTGTCATGGTGTCGGATGAAAATATTCTTAAATCGTGTAAAGATGACTAAAAAACTTTACGTATGTACTTAAAAAAGAAAACATGTCAATGAATAGACTATATTATTAATATTAATGTAACAATAAACATAACATTAAATAGACGCATGTTGGATTTTTACGGCAAATTATATTTCGTTCAGCACGCGTCATTTGCATAATCCATGCATCGCCTAACCACGATTTTAATTGCATATTGACTTATTTATATAATCACTTGATTATATATTCTATAAAATAATTTATTTTGCCAACGAGAGATGCCGTATGTGTAGGAATGTATTACACAGATGATTACAAAACAATCTGCAAAGGTTTTAAAAAATATATGTCTTGACGTAAATAAAGGTCGGATTATGTTTCAAATAATTCTCATTTTTTTTTCATATGGACTTTCCGTCACGTAGCCACGCCCAGTCTATCGAATTGTATGAACTAAGGTAAGCTTCGACCGCAGAGCCTAAAACCGAAATAAAAATCTATGGTGTTTAATTGAATATTATTAATAAATATAGACTGTTTTTAAAAATAAAAATAACTTTTATCTAATGACTTTTGATGTGTATAAATGTTTTGAAAAAATACGTAATTTAAGCTGATCGCTTAATTTTATGTCGTCAATGAGTTTTTAAAGTTTCATTAAATTAGTGTGTACCTATTCATTAGTAGTAATATCGTATTATCTTCTTATTTCTCGTAAGTTTACCAGACAAGTGTGTTCTTTTTATCAGATCTCCACAGCCTACCTCTTTCCAAAAATCACCCTTCGCCACTGCGTCGTAGTAACCCTTTTCATCTTTATTCTCATATAATTAGGCTCCATTTATACACATAAGGCATGGTTCACATCGACCAGATGTCAAACGACAAATTCTTGCCACTGTGCTTTTGACAAGTCATCTATTGTAAGACACTTGACAATTAGTAGTTACATAATATAATAATAGGGAAATTATCACTTAGTTAATAATGGGCAATCAACGACAAAGTTTTTGAGACAAACCTTCTGACGTCATCTACCCTCTTGCGTTGAAAACATCCCATTTAATAATATAATATCTACCCCTAAATTGTGTGGAAGCTTTTAACCCTGTCATTTCCTTATTTTTACTTTCACGACTTTTACGTTTTAGTTGATTTAAGAAAAAAACCTTCCAAGTCGACACAAAAGTCGAAAAACTACGAATCTTAGTGTTTGCAGCAGATTATTTTACCACTGAGCTATTATTGACAGTCACAGATTTACAAATTTGTGAAAATACTTTTGTTAAATAGTATTAAACGCAAAAAATAATGAATACACAAACTCATGGATATGTCGCTAGGTAAATGGATAACTTCTAGATAAATGCCTTCATTTAGTACTACCCGATTAGGGATTGCAATATCGGTATTTCAAAACCGGTATTCCAGTGTTTATCAATACTGAAATACCGGTTTTAAAAATCCAAAATACCGGAATTTTCGATATTAAGAAAGCACACTCGTTTACGTTTTTGAAAATGAATTATAAGTTATCTGCTGCTAAAATGCAAATAATATATTGAGTGAATCCAACAGAGGTGAAAAAATAATAAAACAAATTTCATCAAATATATTTATATAAGTAATTGTCGCGATGAAATACCATAATATTATTTCGAAATAGAAAACATCCATCACAAAAATGTTCATTTATTCTATAATTATTGGTGACTGTACAAGTGTTGAATTTAAGAAGCTTTTCCTACAACCGGGACTTATTTGCACTTGATGAACTTTTGAGGGTTTTAGTTAAAATTATCAATATATTCAAATTATTCGTAAAAAGTCAATAGTTCTACAAGTATGATCAATACATATTTTTAAATGTCAACATAATAAATGTAGGTATGTAGGTTTTTGCTATAAAATAATATTCTAAAAAGATTTGAATAGCTACCAATATATATTGATAAGCACCTACTTCTGTTTTTTAATGTTTAATAAATACCGGTATTCAATAAGAAAAACCGGTATTGACATTTTCATACGGTATTGCAATCCCTATACCCAATGGGCATTAACCGACCACGTGGATGCCCAAAACTCACTGAATAGACGATCATAAAGTTCGATGAATATATTATGTAGCAACAGAGAACAAGGCACATAATCTGGAAGAAGCTGGGAGATATCTTCATTCATCAGTATATCGACCCTTGCTAATTATGATATTGAATACACGAAATAAAACATCACTATGTGCCTGAAAATCGATAAAAAGTGAGTATGGAGAAATTTTCTATATGCCATTGCCAATTATTGTCTACGTGCCAAAAATATATTAGAGCTTCTATAGATATTCAATGATGGCTTTGGGTGTAAGAGGCAGAGTGATTATTTTTAAAATAGGCACTAAGTGCCGTTTAATTAATATGTGTTGTCATGAGACTTAGGTCCATTCTCTGACTCAAACACAAATTGAAAAACAAATTTGCATTTTCGAGGATTTAAACCTGGGCGTCATAGGCCGACGCTTAAGCCGGTCGGCCATCGTGGACATCCAAACTAATTGAAGGAAAGAAGTTTTGGTCTGACTCGGATGGAGGCCAGTAGCGAAGGGTGGAGGTAGGCTGTTAAGATCTGCCGAAAATAGTAAACATTAAACTCCCTTATTCATACGTAGGGTAAGAGGTACAATGATGGGCCAGTTAAGCGAATGGCTTGCTTTGATCGGTCAGAACAAGCTTATTAATGCGATTTTATTGAAATGAAATTTTTTTTCGTGTTTACAAAGCTTGTATATTGATATATATGTGTACATATTTTATAACACCAAACATGGTTATTACAAAAAATATAAAAGAAAAAAAAATCGCAAAAAGTACAGTGATGGGCCACACTCAGATAGTGATCGGCCACTTTCCAGACAGTGATGGGCCACCCGCCTTTTTCTGAATAAATTAAACAACTAAGGCTTACTTTTCAATAAAATATTGAATCAAAGTGTCTAATCTTATGATATAATCAACAAACATACTTCTTTATCTCACCGTTGATATAATAAAAGAGGATAGAGTGAACAGAGAGTGGATTCTAAAGTCTTAGAATATTATTGACCTGTCTGTTGAATACTTAATCACCTGAGTCACTAAATAAAACATCAATCTCAATTGGGACATGGACCTGCTGAGATTTTAGAACGCAATTTGAATGGAAGCTATTTTTATACACTGAACATTCTAATTTATTAAGATATTTTATTATAATTTCACAAATCGCACAATGATTTTGGCCGCCGTTTTTTAAACTTTATTATTTTTGATTGCCTCTACTTTCAATTTCCTCATTAAAATGTGCCGTTTTTGCCTTTATTTTTTTATCTTCTTCGGCATTTTTCTGGTTTTCCATTTTTTGGTCTTAAATATCTCTATATTTTTGCAAAGTGATGGCGAATGGAACTCTTTGTAAAAAAATGTTATTCGTTTATTTTTGGTATCTGAGGCCATGATAATGTTTGAATCAGAACTGTAGATATTATATTTACCATATTTTCATTTATTCCTTCCATGCGCAGTATCTATTGCCATGTTGCATTCTCTCTCGGCACTGACACATTATATACATTTAATTGGGTTATATTTTCTATGCTCTAGCTGTTGTCAGATAATGACTTAATTTGATAAATTTTTTCCGCAATCGATAAGTATGGTATAAAAAATGTTGTATCTATTTACCTACGCTAGTATTTTGAATATTTTTAAGGTTTTCTTCTGTTTAATTGCCCACTACATCGTAAAATCTTTAAGGATGAAAACAGCATTTTGCGATATTTTGCAGCTTTAACTGGAGGGAAAACAGTTATATCTATAGGCTGAAGAATCCTAGGTACATTAGGATTATAGTGCTATAAGATGTATTTTAAATAATTATTTTATTAAATACTTTATTAATAATTAATGTATTTAATAAAATAATAATATTTTATATAATTTTAGACAAAGCTCACTAACTTGGTAGATAAGATGTGGCTTATGCCTTTCGATAAATAATACAGGAAACCCTATACCCACAGTAACCAGATTTGGATAGAAAATATTTCCAATGTATTGATATCGATCGTGGCACTCCGATTTTTTTTTTTTTGCCACTTCGCATAGAGATTCCCCATTTTTATAAAAGTATGCAACAGCATCATCTATAGTTTTAACATCTTATTTTAAACTTAAATTATTCAATTTTGATATTCTGAAAGAAATGGGAAGTTAAATGTTTCTAAATACAGTGATGGGCCGGTACATATTCAGTGATCGGCCACGTGGCCAACGACTGTTTAAAATTAAAAAAAACATAAAAATAAAAACGGCAGGTACCATAGTACATTATAAATATTGTATTTAGCATAAAAAAGTTAATTAAAAGTAAAAAACCATTTTTTCAGTCATGGGCCAGCCCGGCCCATCATACAACTGCTACATATATTTAGTGCAGTAAATGGCCACCCAGCTTGATGTGTCATTTTAATTTAAAATAGTCGTGGACTTAACATAATTATATGTTTGAATATCCAGCATAACGATTATTAAATAAAAAGTATAATCAGTAATATAGTTAAAGAGATCTTACCTTCCAAAGTATGTTATTTCCTTAACAAAAAGTTAAGCATTTGTCAGACAAAATGCAAAATGTGTGACTTAGTATGCAAAATGGTCACTTATAGGGCCAGTCCTGCTACCTATACAGGAAATAATATGCTAGAACCGAAGTATATGATGTTGTGAGTCACATATAAGAACAAATACCCATAACTTAGGTTTTTAAATACCTATTTTTTGTGTTTTACTGCTGAGTGGCCCATCACTGGAGGGTGGCCCACGATTGTACCTCTTACCCTATTTATTTTTATTGAACAAGACTATAATTTACAGATGGTGTTGGTTAGTTTTCAAAAATCAATTAAACCCTGCTTAAACCAAACCATATTAGTACATTTTGGGCGATATGACAAAATTGTGCACAGTTTTTCATTCATACTTATTTGTTTTCATTGAATTAATATTACACATATTGTTGGTTATTTTCTTTTTAATTCATTAAGCCCTGCCTAAACCAAACTATAGTAGATACAAAATATAATTCTACCTATAATATATTCAATGTACATAGTAGATAGATATTTTATAGATAGATGAGTATTTTTTGACTATTATCTAAACCTATAGTATGGCTTATTAGTATATTAAAAACTACTTCAGAATTCTAACACCATCTGTAAATATTTTAGTCTTATTTCAATGAAAACAAATACGAATGACTGACAAAGTTTAATGTGCACTATTTATGGTGGATCTTAACGGCCTACCTCCATCTTTCGCCACTAATGGAGGCAGATCCATATAGCATCAGAAAGAAGGAGAAGAATAAGAAGTATGGACAAATTTATTTTAGTTTTTAACGCAATAATAATCCAATGGTGATATACTGGCAATATCAGGGTTAAAATAATATCGTAGAATTTTAATATAATGTAATAAAAGCTTTTGTGACATTAAACGGTTCTTAGTTTTACCTATGATATTATTTCGGTCATTGTCTGAAAAGGATAATTATTAAGAATTGTACGGTTCTGCCAACTACGTCAGTCATAATTATAAGTGTTTGAGACTTCCACGGTTGTTTTTTTATCGTAATAGGTTCTTGGATTTTCACCGCGTGTAGGTCTTTTTTCCTCGACGTTTCGGACTCGTTGCAGAGGCAATTATCAAGATATATGCGTTATGAACATACTTCAGTGCAACGGCAAATAATTTTCAACCATAGGTGCGACGAAATTTCGGACTGGCTGCCAATCAGAGAGCGAAAGTCTAGCTGTCACACGTCAATTTGTTTGTGATGGCGTCGGGGGAATTAATATTAAAATCGTGTAAAGATTACTAAAAAACGTTACCCATTTACTTAAAAAAGAAAACATGTCAATGAATATATTATTATTACAAACAGAACAATAAACATAACACTAAATGGACGCATGTTGAATTTTTATGACAAATTATGTTTTGTTCTGCACGCGTCGTTTGCACAATCTTCGCGTCACGCAGTCACGATCGTTTTAGACCGTGCCCCACTTTAAGTATAGCCTTATGATGAAGTGTAGTGTAGGTGTATGAATGCAAACGTCGGTCTAAGAATGCCAGAAGGAATTCGATTAGCTAAGAGCAAACGCTGCTCAGAGTAATGTGTCAATCGTTACGACGAGAAATACCGGATGGAATAATGGATTTTGCTGACAGTTCCGTTAGCCATGACGTTTTTAACCGTTACAAATGTGTTTCAAATTATGTATATTAAACATATAGAATGTACCATTCTCAAATCTTGTGCTTAATTTAAAATATCAAACAATCCCACGATGGCTACGCGGTATAAACGTCGGCCTATAGTGTCGTGGGTCCCGGGCTCAAACCCTGGGTCTAGCGAGTACACATATTGTTTTTCAATTTGTGTATGAGTCAGAGTATGGACCTGATAGGTTGAGCAAGTGGCTGACATGCGTTTCTCGTAAAAATTAAAATATCTGTTGAAACAATCCTCCACTCTGCGGAGGCTTATATAATCTTATTAGGTTTGGACATGGTTGGAAATATATTTTATATTTAATAATTATTCACGAACATCTATTTATTTTCCAATTTTATTCGATTGAGTTGCGCCCAGTTGTCCCATCACCGAATCGTTCTAGACCCACAACAGACGTGAGAGAAGCAGCGTGTAATTATATGAAGTAAGAATATACTATATATATATATTGGTGCATACAAGTGTGATATGGTCGACAGTTTCATATACTTTGGTTCTCTTGTAACTCGACATAATGATATTACAGAAGAAATCAACAAGAGAATCATGTCTGTGAATAAATGCTCCTTTGGCATGTTAAGACATTTTAAGTCCTGCATACTATCTCGCCGAACTAAAAGCACTCTTTACAAGAGACTTGTAAGGCCAGTGCTCACCTACACATCGGAAACCTGGACATTAACTCTTCAAAATGAACGAGGCCTGAATATTTTTAAAAGAAAAATTCTCCGCCGTATATATGGACCGATCAGGGACGGCACCCATTGGAGGAGAAGACATAATGCTGAGCTCTACGGGCTGTGCGAAGATTTCAGCGCAGTTCAATCAATTAAGATTGGGAGACTGCGATGGTTTAGTCATTTGTACCGTATGAATGACAATGAACCGGTAAAGAGAGTGATGTCCAGCAATCCAATGGGCGTAGAAGAAGAGGCAGGCCAAAGAATCACTGGTTGAATGAAGCTACCAGGAACTGCCGTATTCCGGGGGTACCGAATTGGAAAGCGGCTACACTGGATAGGGACAGGTGGAGGGAGCTGTTGGAGGAGGCCAGGACCCACACCGGGTTGTCTCGCCCCTGATGATGATGATAAATAATATATTATGATTTGGTTTTCTAGGAATTTTGATTTAGTTTAGATTTCCGATGATTTGTATATTCGGTTACTCAATGTATGCATTATTCATAGATATTCGTACAATGATTCAATCACCAGCCTTTGATAGAAGACGACAATGAAATAAGATAAAGTAATGCTCTTTGGCAAAGCGGGTAGACTGGTTGAAGTACGGGCAGTAAGAATTCATAAATTTGTATAAATCTTGTACAAAGGGACGAATACAATTACTCGGTCGGAATGCAAGTTCGGGACGACAATTTACAGCGGAATTTCTATTATCAGAGAATTGTGTCTCTAAACGATGTATTTCTTTGTCTACCACCAAATACATGCATTAACTTTTCTACTAAAAGTAGGGATTGAAATACCGATATTTCAAAACCGGTATTCAAATATTTATCGATACCGAAAGACCGGTTTCAAAAATTCAATATACATGTATTTTCGGTATTAAGGCGGGACATGCTCAGCGTAGGTCAAAATGAAGCTTTTATTGCATTTTCAAAGCATGATCCTAGACATTCCTTAAACGTTGTAGATAATCTATTTATTTAATTTTGAAGCCTTATTATCATTTATATTTACTTTAAACATTTGATGACTGCATAAAGTATTTTTATTACATAAAATTGGTAGTATTCTTTTAAACCTCTCGCTGTAATGTTTTAGAATACAGTCATATTTCAGTACATGCATGTGCAGTGGTGTTAAGATTTTTTACATTTATTAATTTTTAAACGCATTTATAAAACCATTAGTATAATTTATGTCGACATTATTATAGTGAAATATTTACGATAAAAAGTTATATTGATAATCTCTGTGATCTCAAATTTGACAAGAATTAGGCATTTTATTATTCAAAAAATAGGCAAGATTAACACATTTGAAGATAATTCTAAAGATACTAATTATAAGCTATGTCTTTGACCATTCATGTGTGATAAATATCCTACAAATATCTTACAAAATGCGGCGATAGTTTGCAAATATTACTGTTCCAATTAGATTAACCCTAACCTAACCTAACCTAGTAAAGACATCTCCACATGTTGTAGCATACGTACAAATGTATTCCACGGTGAAATGTTCAACGAAGAACTCGTCATTTGGTAAAATGTTATACGAACTCATGTTCAGGTACTGCGGCGCACGTATAATTGTCCTGCGGTGAACTGTTTACGTACAAATTTCCGGATACGTAGATACACGGGATACATAAGCATACACGTATAATACTTTTTTCAAAAATGAATGTAATGTAATGTTTCCATTACTTACTACTTACTATATTGATTATTATTATTAAATGTATTATATAAGTTTTATGTTGCCAAAACGCAAACTGAAATCGACAAAAATTAAATAACATTAAGGTGACGCATCAGTGAAACAGCAAATAATTTTTAACTGTAGGCGCGACGAAATTTTGGACTCGCTCGCATTCAGTGAGAGAACGTCGAGCTAGAAACACGTCACTTTGCTTCGTGATGGCGACGGGCCAATTAATTCTTAAATCGTGTAAAGATGACTAAAAACGTTACCCATTTACTTTAAAAAGAAGACATGTCAATGAATATATTATTATTGTTACAAATAGAACAATAAACAGAACATAAAACGGACGTATGTTGGATTTATACGACAAATAATATTTCGTTTGACAGGCGTCATTTGCACCCGCGACCCGCAATCCGCGCATCGCCTAGCAACGATCTTTTTACACCGTGCCTCAACTGATGTACGACCTTAAAACAAAATCCCTCTTAATATACTTATGTCACGATGAATTAACATATTTTGAAGAAGAAAACATTCGTGGCAAATATTTTCAATTATTCCATAACTATTGATCCAACGTTGTTAACAAATCCAACAAACGTTCAATTCCGGAAAGATTTTTTTGTACCCGGACTTTTGTAAAAATTAGCAGTTCTAAAAAATTATGACCTATACATATTTACAATTATCAACATATTGCTATAAAATAGTGTTTCAAATAGATTTTGTCAGGGTTTTGTAGGGAACATACGTTTAACAGTACGTGTGCATACGTTACTTGCGATATTGCATCCACAGATACCTAACCTGTAGACCATAGATAATAGACAACATTCTTATAGAAAATACACATAGTGCCGACCGCTAAAAACAAAAACGCGCGATTTTGACATGGGTCTAAAAAGTGTAGGAATATAGAAAATGATAAAAAAACGTTCATTTGATCGTAGTGCGGTACGAGTGAGGTGACCCATTGCCCACTGAAAAAGGAAGCCAATACATTACACGACTGGTCCTACTTTTCGCCCTTCCCGTTGTCTATGGATGACCTGTTATTACCTGCTTTGACACAGGGAATGGTTTGATTTGGATAGATGAGTTAAATGATAAATAATACACTAGCATTAATAAATACACTTTCTACAAATGTAATGCATAGATCAATGCTACATATTTTTTGAAAATCGATATTATCACCGGTTTTTGTGTGAAGGACTAGTCTGACTTTGACAGCTGATGAATAACAGGAATGTATATTATTTATAAATAACATTGATAGTTAATATAATATTTGATTTGAGAATTTTTCATAATTCAATTTGAAACGAGAAACGGCGAATCAATATTTCAAGCAATCTGGGATCTGATTTTGACAGCTGAAATGTGGACCACTCGTTGCCCGTGAACAGAACGTTAACAGAACATGATAAAACAGAACAGTGACAAAACAGAACATGAAAAAACAGAATAGTCAGGGGAAAAATGAAACATTAATTTTTGTGGAATCTATTTAGGTTAGGTTAGGTCATTATTTCGTTGTAACTAGTCACCCAATCATTTTGAACATATTATATTGATTAAGATGAAATATCCTAAGCTTGGCGGCTAAGTCCCGTTTATTTAAGGTTTTCTAGCGATTAAGAATGCAGAAATTAAGTATATGATTTATTATGGCGTATTGAAAATCTGTGCTATTAAAAATCTATCAACATAATAGAGATAGGACAATTTCAATATTAAATTTATATTTTTCCTGAGTTATATTTATTGTGGTTCTGTTTTGTCATGTTCTGTTTTGTCATGGAACCAAAATATCTTGGACTTTCTTAATACAGACGTCTCATTTATACAGTAGGCATAGCTATGTGATAATGATAAACAATACTAAAGAAGTGTGGATTCGGCAGTTTGTGTAATATTCTGATGATCACTTAACGAAAATGAGCTGTCAGCACTTTTATGTAAATTTATATTTAGATGAACTATGAAGTAAATTAACAAGCGTGTGCTGAACATCACCCATATTATATTTACTTTGAAGAAGGCTTAACAGTCGTCCAGTGATATTCAAAGTAGGGATTGCAATACCGAATAAAATGTCATTACCGGTTTTTTGGTATTTCTTATTGAATACCGGTATTTCTTAAACATTAAAAAAACCGAAGTAGGTGCTTATCAATAAATATAGGTAGCTATTAAAATCTTTTTAGAATATTATTTTATAGCAAAACCTACATACCTACATTTATTATGTTGACATTTAAAAATATGTATTGATCATAATTGTAGAACTAGTGATTTTTTTACAAATAATTTGAATATATTGATAATTTTATCAAAAGCCCTCAAAAGTTTATCAAGTGTATAAAAGTCCGGCTGCAGTAAAAGCTTCTTGTTTTCTTGTTTTCTTGCTGAATGTTTTCTATTTCGAAATAATATTATAATACTTCATCGCGACAATTATTTATATAAATGAATATATTTGATGAAATTTGTTTTATTAATTTTTCACCTCTGTTGGATTCACTCAATATATTTGCATTTTAGCAGCACATACCTTATAATTCATTTTCAAAAACGTAAACGAGTGTGCTTTCTTAATCTGAAAGTTTCAAATGTCTAGCTAGTCGGGAAGTTAGTTAAAAATCGATTGCAAGATTTGTACTGGACAAACAACCACCGGACAAACAAGAATACGAGCTAATAAAAACGTTGTAAAATAAGATTTTGGCGAAAATTGGCGAGCGACATTGATTTTTGGAAGCGCCGTGTGTTGTCCATTATATGATTTAACTGAGAATCGGATATTGTCAAAGAAGAAAAAAAAGATAATTAATTAAAATAAATAAATTTAATTGAAAATACTCTTCTGATAACATAACGACACCACTGTCTGATAATGTTAAAACATAACGTGACAGAAAGAATTCCTTGAACAGACTCGCTAAATACGCAAAGGAATCTAGAAGACTTTGTTATATCATTATTCGATTCCAATCAATTACCACAAATTTGTTTAATTGCCCGTAAGGATCCAATGAATGAGGGAAGTGAAGGAAATTATTCACGAGTGACCTGGCCGGGGTAGCTGGAGGGGGGGCGGCAGGCCGGCCAGGTAGAGGCAGGTGGGGTGGCGCAGGTTTATTGCAAATTGAATTTGCCCCATGACCTGTTTCCGCCGCGTCTACCCTGCCCCGCGCCCCCTGAAATATATTATGGAAATGTGATGAACGAGATATTATGTTAATGCTTAACGAAGCATTCTGGTTTCGGCAAAAATTAAGGAAATACAGTGTTTTGGTATCTAGATAGAAGGAGTTTTATACACATTTTGAAGGCGGTTCTATTTTCGAATTCAGTTCGATTTTCGAATTTAACAATAATTATACATTTGTGGTTGTGTTTGTAATAAGATTATTATTTTTATTCTTTTATTGGCAGCCCCGAAAATAAAATGGTGGTTCGCGTTCTGATTTTAAGTATGTTGCTATGTCTACATATCCTACGTTATCGGTGGTTTACGTGATTATTCATTTTAAAAATAATGCTCAATGTCCTACTTCTTTTAGCTGCTGACATAAAATTGACAAGGCAGTATCTTACCAAACGTATTTACAGCTTAATTTTAATTTCATACATGAGCACTTGTAGCACACATTACATAGTTATCTTACCTTTTAATTAATCTACCCATTGAAACAAAAAATCGTTATAATATTATTAAGCCGTATATTTATTCTGTATTAAAGAAAAATAAAATTTAATCATTCACAAGACAAGTACAAAGATATAATATATAAATTTAGTTAACATCTAGAAACACTGAGGATTTTTTTTTCCGGCCATGTCCGATCCTAATAGGATCATATGGGCATCCACAGAGTAGAGGTTTGTATTAACAGATTTTGTTTTTTACGAGAAACGGATGTCAGCCACTTGCTCAACCTATTAGGTCCATACCCTGACTAACACACAAATTTAAAAACAATATGTGTACTTGCCAGACCCAGGATTCGAACCTGGGACCCACGGCGTGATAGTCCAATGCTTTGCCGCGCGGCCACCGTGAGGATTATGTGAGTAATATTATTGTTTGCAATTCAATCAAAAGGTTGGTTGCTTTTCATTGACAGTATTTAGTATTAAATCGAAGATATAAATAGAACGATATAAAACCCTTATTCAGAATTAGCCGGTATTTCAAAATGATCACAATATTGTTTATGCATGAGGTTAATATTAAGTGTTTTTCTTCTTCTTGCCATGCTATGAGTATCTTCTATCGACCATCACCAGGGTAACAGAGAAAATCATCTGCTAACCGAAACCGTTCGGTGAAACTGCACTCGTACCGATCACGAAGGTTCTTAAACCATAAAATGCAGCGTTTTTCACTACTATATGTACCCTTGATCGTTCTTTTTATAACGAGTAGGGAAATGCTGTACTTTTGTCCTCTCATGATGACGTGAAACCGGGGTACTATAAGTTTCTGGTTTTAATACTACGCAGAGCTTCTCGGTTCTTTCCAATTCGTTCGAGACTCTCAAATTTTGTCACCCGGTCAGTCCAATGAATTTTAAGGATCTGCATATATACCAATGGCAAAGCCTCTACTTCTACTACTAGGCAATTACTACGAGGCAAACCTACCTTCATAAGAAAAATATTTTTTTCATTGCATATTGACATATAATATAATATTATAATCAATTGATTATTTTATATTCTATAAAAATAATTTAATTTGCCAACGACAAATGTCGCATATATAGGAATGTATTTTACAGATTGCAAAACAATAATATACCACAGCGCGCCACCTGTCTTGACGTAAATAAAAGTCTGATTATTTGTCAAGGAATTGTAATATTTTTTTTGTATCGTCACATAACCTCAGTCAGTCTATCGAATTGTACGAAATGTGGTAGGCTCATATCGCAGAGCCTAAAACTTTCGGGCATAATATTGTTGTCATTACTGCACTTCATCCAAAATAATTAATATTTAGATAATTAAAAAAATATTTCTATGACGTTTAATCGGATATTAAGAAATATAGATTGTTTTTAAAAATAAATATAATTTTTATCTAATCATTTTTTATATCTATCAATATTTTTAATTATACGTAACTTAAACTCATCGCTCAAATATTTATGTCGTCAGAGAACTTTTGAAGTTTCATTGAATTAGTGTGTCGTTGTCATTAGTGTGTACCTATTCATTAGAAATAATATCGTAGTATCCTCTTATTTCTTGTATGTATACCTGACAAGTGTGCTCTTTATTTCAGATCTCCACAGCCTACCTCTTTCCAAAAGTCACCCTTCACCAACGCTATATAGCCGCATATAGCTCAACTCTAAATTATATCTCCTGGATAGTAAGTGTTTAGTTTACAATATTGTATATGAAAGACTTTCCTAAATGTCAGATCTTAAGGTATTAAGAGCTCTATAGTTTGAAGAACGCTGGCTTATAATCAATACTTAGATACGCTGAAATATTAACATATACGTAGGTACATACAAACATAGTTTAGTCGAGTACTGCAGCAATGTACACATTTTGAATCCTATGTAATATTATTTGAAATAGTACATCATGCTACAACTGGATAATGCAGTAAAACTATTTTGGCGTAGCGCAGAAAAAAAACTCTGTAGCTGTTTGACGTAGCAACGTAGACCCGACGTAGAGGCACAATAAAATAATATTGTGAGGCATTCAAATTAGAAACAGTGCTCGTATATATTTTTACAAAACATTAAAATGTGGAACTTGTTTAAATATATAAGATATTTCTAGATTTCTACAAATTCAATGAAGCAAAAAGCTGTCTTCAATAAATTATACAAAATATATAAATGTATAAAAATATATATCTTTTATAACATTACGATAGGCCAAGAGGCCAAATGACAGTAGTATATTGAATCAATGGTGTATTTACAGTGCTCGAAATAGAAAATCTTACGAACCGGAGCGCTGAATAATCTTTCAAAAATATCAAATTATGTTAAATATGATATGCCTAATAATCAGGGTTTCATTTATACTTGAAGGGGCTCTGCACTAATACACAATATTATCCCTCCCCCCCCAATACAACATTAAAATGTAGTTTTTTTTAAATTGGTACCTACACATTTTTGCAAAATCACTTATTTTTCGTAAATTTTCTTAGAATTGGGCTCTTATCTTCAAAATTCTAGAAGCTCGTATATTTGTGTATTCTTTCGCTGCAAGGTTCTTTTGTGATTTCGAATTATTTGTCAGGTTACGGAGACCTACTAATTTAAGGCCCTGGACCTGTAGCCCCTTTAGCCCTTTTTGTAAACACATCTGAAGTCCGAACAGCCTATATTATAATAAAACTTTGTAGGACAAATCATTAAAAAATAATATACATATTTTGTCAGCGTCACAGGCGATTTTTTTCCCACGAATCAGTTTTTACAACTTTAAAGACTACATACCTACATGCAATATTATCTCAATAACATGAAACGGAACGCAATTTTCAAAGAAGCCACGAGCCGGAACGGTATCTTTTAGAATTTCACGAACAGGAACGGCGCTCCGGTGCGTTCCGGTCTATTTTAAGCCCTGTGTATTTAGTAATATAAGTGAAACAATTATAAATACCCAGGCTTTGAGAAAATCACATTAACACATAAGCGACATGTCCAACCATTGCGATTTCGTATACTTGGCGACATCAATCGCGTACCTTTATATGCATCCTAATCCATTGGTTTTTTGTGATATTTCCGCATTTTACCGACTTTCCATGACACGTTATAATTTTTATATTTCTTTTCCAGTAGTATACATTGGTTTAACACTTTACGATTTGAACCAACTAGCAATACAAACATTGACACTTGTTCTTAATCGAGCGTATAACGAAACTCTCACGCCTGCTAATGTCTCAAGAGCAGATACCCAAGATTGAGATTACCACGCTCTTAAGTGAGCTTTGACTGAGTTGACTACACTCGGTCTTAATATAGCGTATCAGCGCATCTATTCTATACAGAATACCACTATCGGCGGCTATCGGCAGCTATCGGCGATTAACGAGGTTATTTTATCATATGTTTGTATTGAACTATTAAAATTGTTACAATCAATTGGCCATCTAAACAGTCATATCTTTCTATCTCGCTTTAAAATTTAGCACAGCCAAGAGAGGTGCCGTTAAAACATAGCACTTATTGTAACAATTACAACAATCATATTGTAACTGTTACAATGAGTGCTAATACTTCGCTACAAAAATATGAAAATTTACCCTTGATAGCTGCTGATAGCGGCCGATAGCAGTCTTGTGTATAGAAAAGATGCGCAGAAGGACGTTTAGTGTGAATCGTCAGTAGTTATTTTCGCCTGGTAATGTCCCAGGACCAGATACCTACGACTGAGGTCGCCACGCTCTCAAGTGAGCTTTGACTGAGTTTATTGAAAGACGTAATTTAATAATAAATGCCATGGAAGAGAAAGATACAAAGAACAAATAAAAAAAGAAAATGATTTTAATTATAAAAATAAATATAATACAAAAACAAAACTAAATAATACTGACATACAAAAACTATATTATGAAGAGATCTTCGCGTCTTTACATTAGAACAAGGTATTTTGAGATGTGTCCCTATAGAACTAAGGCTTGTTTCAGACGGGACACCGGTGTTGCGCTCGTATTAATATAGGAGGCCTTTGTATTCGAATAAAGGTACCTTTGTATTATGTTTATGAACGCCCCAGAGCTAAAGAGTCAACGCGTGCCCGGTACACTTTTCCGTCGGCCATTACAGTCTCAAGCCGCCGATTCACTTGTTTTTATTACCACAGCCAATTTTATGTTCTAATTTATAACGCGAAATTATGCGTTGACTTATTAGCTCTAGGGCGTACATAAACATAATACAAAGGCCCCTTTATTCGAATACAAAGGCTTGATATATTATATACGAGCGCGACACCGGTGTCCTGTCTAAAATGGGCTTAAGGATATATAATATCGTCACTGTTCTGGCAGAAGACACTAATTCGAAAAAATTACATCTTGAGTTAGTTACTTAGCAAAGTCAAATTACTCAAAACTAGTATTCTGCCAGAACAGAGACGAGATGATAGATATGGTACTCTATTAATCGCACCAATATATCGCCGTTGAGAATGACTGATCTAAGGACTCGAAACCTGCACGTCAAAAGAACGGATCATTCTAATACTTTTTCGTTCACAGAATATTTTTGAAACTGAACGCCTATTTTTTTTCCCTGTTAACCAAGTGCAAATATTATCCGACCTAAAAAAATATACGAGACTACTTTTTCATATCCACTTGACTTATTTTTTTAAGAATTTGATTAAAAATAATATTATGCCTGTGATTTTCAACGCGGAACTAAGAATGAATCTTTCCACTGGTTAGTCGCATCTTTTCTCGCATTCTGAAGTGATTTAACTGGCAATAAGTATACCTAATCGATCGTAAAATGAAGAATAAATTTCTATGGCAGGGTTGTAATAAAACTGCGTACATTTAATATCTCAATACTGCATAAATATATTTTCTTTTCTATATAATATATCGTCTCTGTTCTGGAAGAACACACTAACTGGAGAATACTAGTTTTGAGTAATTTGACTTTGAAGTTGTTAAGGCCGTACATCAGTTGAGGCACGGTCTAAAAAGATCGTTGCTAGGCGATGCGCGGATTGCGGGTCGTGGGTGCAAATGACGCCTGTCAAACGAAATAATATTTGTCATATAAATCCAACATACGTCCATTTTATGTTCTGTTTATTGTTCTCGCGGGGGTGCTACCCCTCGATCTGCACGTCCAAGTCAGAGGATTGATCACCCTCCTCTTGAGGGGGATCAGCACAATACTCGCCGGTGTCCATCTGACACCACCGCAGAGATCCGAGGACGTTCCTTACAGGAAGACTGTAAGTGACATTGTGTACAAGACCGCATCTGCGGCATGGCAGGCGAGGTGGACCGCCTCCCCCAAGGGGCGGCACACTTACCGTTTTTTTCCAGACGTATTCTGCAGGCACCAAACTAGAAGACTCCAACCTTCGCACTGGATTAGCCAGTTCCTCACCGGCCATGGCAACTTCGCCGCCAGACTCCACGAGTTTGGCTTGATAGTAGATGGGCCGGGTTGTACCTGCGGGCATGACCACCAAGATGTTGAACACATCCTCTGGGATTGCCCGCTTATGGAATTCGAACGAGCGGAGCTGTTTGCCAGGGCCCGTCCTCACACGGGCCCAATTGGTCATGGAGATCTGGTAGCAACCGAGGCCAACTTTGCGGCATTTGAGAAATTTGCAGCGTCGTATGGGGAGCGGGATAACATGTCAATGAATATAATAATATATTCATTGACATGTTTTCTTTTTAAAGTAAATGGGTAACGTTTTTAGTCATCTTTACACGATTTAAGAATTAATTGGCCCGTCGCCATCACGAAGCAAAGTGACGTATTTCTAGCTCGACGTTCTCTCACTGAATGCGAGCGAGTCCAAAATTTCGTCGCGCCTACAGTTGAAAATTATTTGCCGTTTCACTGATGCGTCACCTTAAAATGTTTGAAATGGTCTATTATATGAGTTTATTAAGTAATCGTACAAAATATGACTTTAAAATAAAGACTGTTTATTTATATTATAGTATAACTAACTCAATATGTCATTTTTTTGAATTAGTGTCTTCTGTCAGAACAGATACGATAGTATACTGTTTTAATACTGTTTCTTTATTTTAAATGTCATGTTGTGAACGTTTTAAACTAATAAAAAAAATGATTCAATTTCTTCACTTCTTTCGAATTTTCTCGCTTCAATAAGCCAATAATATTGCTGTGCTTAAGGCGAATTTTCTTCCTACCAGAGGCAACTAGCGGAAAAAATTGAAGCTTACAATTTGATATAAATAAAAAAGATAATTTTTTTTAGAAAAATCGATGTTTTTTTAAATAAATATAAAAAATATTAAAACTACGAATTAATCAAAAATCTTTTCGTTACAATATATAAAACGTAATAAACAAAATTTTAATAATAGATATGGTCATAAAATTATATGGATATAGAACTTTTTAACAAACTCACATGATAGACCATTTAAACATTTTAACAACTTCAAAGTCAAATTACTCAAAACTAGTATTCTCCAGTTAGTGTTCTGCCAGAACAGAGACGATATTATATTCAATGTTTTTCAAAGTGATTTTACCTAAAATTAAAAATGATTTTATTACTTCTAAAAATTAAAATTTCTATTTATTTTCCTTACATGGGACAAAAAGAGCACAATCCTTACACACATTGGGCCAATGACATTAATATGGACGAAGCATCTGGGAAAAAATGACACTCATTTTTTTGTCGGGTCTGCCGAATGGCATAATCTGTTCTAACGCCATTACAGCAAAGGTGATATTGCTATAAATTCCTGATGCTTTTTTGTCGGGTTTGCCGAATGGTTCGGTTCAAACGGGTTCGCTCAAATGAACATTGACACTAGAAACACTGTTCTGACGCCATTACAATAAAGGTGATATTGCTATAAATTCCCGATGCGTGATATCGCATAATGGAAATTGCGTACCTATACATGTGCGAATGTCGCTACGCTATATTTACTTGCTAGCTACTGTACTGAGTGCGTTGTCCATTAATAATGTCATTGCATTTTTAATAATTTCGTTAAAACGCGACATAAGAACTTTTACCCTGCAAATACAGCACGTCATAAGGACATGAGTCAAATTTTGTTTTTAAAATGTTATTATTTGAACCGGCGTTTATGTGTTAGAGCTACATTATAATTGTTTTGAAATAAAATTGTAATATTATAAAAATTTTATATGTCTACCTCTGAAAAGAGGTATGAAAAAACATTTATTAGACTATTGTGATTATTATTAAACAAAATGTAGGTAAATTTACATAATTCTGGATGATTTATAATTGACGTTTACGTGGTAAAACTGTAATGTAATGGTTTCAAAACAAAACTATTTTGACAGCTGTTAATTATTAATTGAGTGTTAAAAAAATAGTACTATCAAATTAAGGGTAGTTTTTTTAATTAAAATTCTAATTGATTTAAGTTTTGTACTATTTTATTTGTCATTTTTTGCAACCCGTGATTTGAAATCTTTCGACATCTTCGGGCACTATGCGCCTTCACCAATGGAAAATACACACTGACCACGAGTAAATCAATTATAATTAAAAAATCAAATTTCATCAAGCACCCTCGGCCGATAGTATTAATTTTCTAATATAAGGTTGAATAATGTAGATTCTTCATTAGAGAAAAATAAATAATTTTGAAACATCTCAGAAACATACATATTAGAAAAATATATTTATTAAAAAATTGCACGGAGTGGGACTCGAACTCTTGTTTCAGTTTCATTTCATTTCATTTTCTGCATGAGTTCTTTCGTCTGTAACTTTTGTTCTAGAAGTGCATGTGTCATTTTTTGCGATCTTAATTTAGCTTTGTTTATTATGCTTATTTAATGAAAAGGCGTTTGATTCCATCAAAAAATTCTCAATTATAGACGCCCTTAGCAACCAAGGAATTTCCAGACGCTATATAAACATATTGAACAGTATATACAGTGATGCCACAGCATGCGTGAAACTCTACAAACGGTCGTGTAAATTCCCCATTAACAAAGGTGTCAGGCAAGGTGATACCATTTCACCTAAACTATTCACCGCTACTCTTGAGGACTTATTTAGGAGACTTGATTGGGAGGAAAATGGTGTTCCAATTAATGGGGAGCACCTCAGTTACCTGCGCTTTGCAGATGATATTGTTATACTCTCACATGACCCGAAAGACCTCCAAGATAGAATGCAAGAACTCGCGGATGTCAGTCAAACGGTCGGTCTAAAGATAAATGTCTCAAAGACAAAAGTGATGATGAACTGTTTTTCGGACCCTGCGATTATCTGTATTTCTGGCACCCAACTCGAGCAAGTCAGCAGCTACGTCTATCTCGGACAGCAGGTGTCCATAGGGCATAGACGGAAGCATGCACGATGAAATTGCTCGAAGAACAAAGCTGGGATGGAGTGCTTTCGGACGTCTGAATATTATCTTCAAGAGTGACCTACCATTATGTCTTAAGCGTAGGGTGTTCAACCAATGTGTGCTACCCGTGCTCACGTATGGCTGCGAGACGTGGACCCTCAACACGAGAGATGTCCAAAGGCTAAGAGTCATACAGCGAGGCATGGAGAGGTGCATGTTGGGCATCACGCGAAAGGACCATAAGAGGAACGAATGGACTAGGAAGCAGACAAGAGTACGCGATGTAATAGAAGTTGCCAAACAGCTAAAATGGAGATGGGCGGGGCACATTGCTCGCCGAAAGGACGGCTGCTGGACAAATACCGTCATCCAGTGGTACCCAAGTCGCCCTAAAAGCCGCTGGATTGACGAACTGGTAAAGTTCGGCGGAAATACGTGGCAGCAAACGACACAGGACCGAGAGAGTTGGAGAAAGCTTGGAGAGGCCTTCATCCAGCAGTGGATTGACCCCGGCTGATGATGATGATGTATTTAGTAAATACAATTATTTATTTTTATTAGGTAACCGTGCTCCTCTCTCCCATGAGCATTTTTATTTAGAAAATCTCTGAAAAATCAGTTAAATAACACTTAAATATCTGCTTCTGAAAAATATCAGGCACAAAAAACTGCTGATGCTTCATATCCAAACGTAAGGCCTCATGATATGCTCGATTAAGACAGAATGTGATCCGGAGTGGGTTGGTTTAGAGGTGTCCATGCTTGCGTTGTCCGCATAGTATTTTTTTTTCGTGAACCAATGACCTATGCATGAAGTCGATTACCTTTTCACTGTATATATTACGTTTTTGTTATTAAAAAAAAATCAGTGTGTGTACTTATGTACGCGCGTTAGAAGTTATACTTCTTTGGCGTAACAAAACAAAAACAAAACTTATGATAAACTAGATTCTTTGACTAGCTCTTAATTATCTTGTTAAATTACACACTCAAGAAAAAGGACCGCTTATTGGAACGCCGTCGGCATATTTCTATGCACTTTAACTTATATTACTAAATTAAATAATGGTTGCTTATTGTTTTTATTTTTAAAGTACCAACTGTCACTCTGACGTTTATTCGTTTGTTTACGTAAGGAATTGCAAATGGCCGACAATAATAAATTCGCTGCCTAGGCGATGGAACAATTCTAAACTATAATATTATACTGTATAATCGTAACGATTGCAGTACCATACCGTGGCGTAAAGGTAGTGCGTTCGGCTGATAACCGAACAATCGGTAGTTCGAATCCAATCGAGTGCGTTTTTTTTCGTGTGAAAAAATAAATTATGTGTTGCATGTCACACGCCAAAAATATACTCTGATCTGATTTTCTAAACGCGCCTAAAGAAGTATAACTTCAAAAATATATTTTACTGACGTCACTGAACGAATCCAAATCTAGTACTGTATATTATTATGAAATGAGCTTAATAATGTACACAGAAGTGTTCGGCTGGCGGCCCTAAACAAACACAGGCGGACGTGAAAGTTTGCATGAACAGTGCTACCAGATACATTAGTCATTTGGCTTTTTTTCATTTCACAAACTGTTTACAAAGTAAACCATGAACGTATTATATTTTTAATATGCAATGTTAGACTATCTTATCTGCCAGTTAATTAATTCCAACTACTGGCGTCATCATTTTTGAGAATAACATTAAAGCTGTTTCCTTTTTCTTTTTTACATGATGGACATAGAATGATATTTATTTATTAGTTGGGTTCCCATATTTGACAATGATAAAAAAACCATATTTTTGTTGTTGCATGGTAAAATTTCTTAATCGGTTGTGCCTTCAGCGAGTATTCTCGCTCTATGAGGCTGTGATCGACAGGCCGCGAAAAAATAATTACTATAATTATAATCAGCTAGTTAATCAGTATATAATCATATATCTGTCAGGTAACAAGAGATTTATTACATATATATTATGAATACTAATTGGACATAGTTATGCAGAAAGTAGCCAGTCCACAAAAAATAAAAAAATGAGATATGATATAGATCAGATGCGAGATGGTTTTCTCTACGTTCTGCTGAAAATAGCCAAGCCGCAAAAAAAATGTTCTTGAAATAAAATACTCTTTACAATTTTACATTTTACGTTTTACATACATTTTTAATATCATGTTTTTGCTAAAGTGCCATTATCTCAGCTCGACATTATTGTGGACTGGCTACATTCTACATAACTACGTTCAATTGTATACACATCTGCACTATCAATGTTGAATTGAATCGGTCACTAGATCGTCTTTAACCATGTTTAAACGAAAATAATTCTCCACAATGTTCCCCCGATATACAAAAAAAAATCTGTGTGTGTGATGTATCTATAGTCTATGGTGTGTGTACTTATGTACGCGCGTTAGAAGTTGTGATAAACTAGATTCTTTGACTAGCTCTTAATAATTATCTTGTTAAATTACACATTCAAGAAAAAGGACCGCTCATTGGAACGCCATTGGTTTATTTCTATACACCATAACTTATATTACTAAACTGTATAATGGTTTCTCGTTGTTATTATTTTAATAGTACCAACTGTCAATCTGACGTTTGTTTACGTAAGGAATTGCAAATGGCCGACAATAATAAATTCGCTGCCTAGGCAACGGAACAATTCTAAACTGTAACATTATACTGTATAATCGTAACGATTGTAGTATCATACTGTGGCGTAATGGTAGTGCGTTCGGCTGATTCGAATCCAATCGAGTGCGTTTATCTTTGTGTGAAAAAATAAATTAAGTGTTACATGCCACACGCCAAAAATACACTCTGATCTGATTTTCCAAACGCGCCTAAAGAAGTATAACTTCAAAAATATATTTTACTGACGTCACTGAACGGGTCCGAATCTAGTACTGTATAGTATTATGAAAAGAGCTTAATAATCTTGTTCACTATCGATACTATTAAACATAAATAATACGTTCTGATCTATGACATTATGCCCATGTTTATCATCAAAATTTGATCCCATTTTATCTTGTTTATTGATTTTAAGTTGTAGTTTACTAACATTTAACCTTCAGTTAGTTATTTCACTCTATGAGGCCGTGATCGGCAGGCCGCACATGCAAATTTCGTCTGACTTTAAACTCAAATTACTAGCCACTGTCGATTGATTTGCATAATCAAAAAAAATAAACACACAGTGACACTAGTTTGAATAATTAGGTATGAAATACTTAAAGGCCATCCATGCACTGAAACCGTATGCGGTTTAGATCCGTGTGCTATACTAAACTTATGATTTTTGTTCATGAAAATAATATGTTTTCACTAAATTTGTAAGTGGAAGTGTGTGGTATAAACGGATACGATCAGATGCTTATAATATACTTTGTGAATATATATTTCCATGAACAGAAAATATAAGCTTAGTATGGACACACGGTTCGAAACCGTATACGTTTTCAGTCCATGGATGCCCTCTTAGCCACAAATTATCGGTATTAAATCCAGAAGTTAAAACTCTCTCAAATATAATTACATAATTTCCTTATTAATTTATTTATCATAAAGTAATGCGTAACGACAAATCATAAACAAGATTATACCGTACGTAGACAATAACAAATTCTCAGAGCCATTTCCGGGAGTGGCAACATAGGATCCTTTTAAAATATTGCATTAGTGTTTATATACAGCGATGGTCAAACTATCAACGGTGCCGCATTTTAGGTTCTTACTTAAGAACTCATTTACCTCTACACGCTGTATTAATAATTTTACTATCATTAATAATAATTACCTGGCTTTGTTCGGATGTAATTTACGGTATTAAATATTTGACAGGTACGCGCCATTTTTTATTAAATTTAACTTGTCTTCGTCCGACAATGCGTTTTTGGCTGGAATAATGATTCTCGGTTGAATCGACTTAAAGTATAAAAGGTTACAATAATGTGTAAATTATACGTATTAAACAGTGGCGAAGGGTCGAGGTAGGCTGTTAAGACTCAACATAAATAGTGCACACTAAACTTTTTCAGTAATATTTATTTGCAGAATACAATTTGCAGATAATGATTGTTAGTTTTTAAAATTCAATTAAACCCTGCCTAGACTAAACCATAATAGTTTGGATATATGGGCGATCCGACAAAATAGCGCACTATTTTTCAGTCATACTTAGTTGTTTTCGTTGAAAAAAGACACATTGAGTACTTAACAATTTATCAATTCAGGACATTCACAACATGACATTTAGAATACAAGTACAAGTTAAGCAATTAGAGAAAAAAACAAAGCAAAAAATAATTTTATAGAAAAGAAATAAAATAAAAAAACAACAATAATTTAAAAAAAAAATACAAATAAACAATAAGATAGAATTTTAAAAACAGAATGCATCACTAAAAATTAAAAATATCTACATCTCTAGGGAGTGCATTGACCAGCCGCACAGCCCTCGCTATTGGTGCCTGATAAGCTTGACATGAGGAAACAGCTTTTACCCGAAATCCCGACCATGTCCGATCATATGGGCCTCCACAGAATAGAGGTTTGTATTAACAGATTTTGTTTTTTTACAAGAAATGGATGTCAGCCACTTGCTCAACCAATTAGGTCCATACCCTGACTCACACACAAATTGAAAAACAATATGTGTACTTGCCAGGCCCAGGATTCGAACCTGGGACCCACGGCGTGATAGTCCAACGCTTAAGCCGCGCGGCCACCGTGGTTGTAATTTCACCCAAAATAAGAACACATAATATTACAAGTGGTGTTGGTTGGTTTTTTAAAAAGACCATGCCTATACCAAACCTTAATCGATAAACTATTCTTCTATATTATAAAATATCTAAAATGATGTATGGCTTAATGGTATAATTTTAGATAGTTTATAGATATACGAATATTCTTTTTACTATTATCTACTATGGCTTGCATCATCATCATCATCAGGGGTGCGACAACCCGGTGTGGGTCTTAGCCTCCTCCAACAGCTCCCTCCACCTGTCCCTATCCAGTGTAGCCGCTTTCCAATTTTGTACCTCCAGAATACGGCAGTCACTGGCAGCTCCATCTAACCAGCGAATCTTTGGTCTCCCTCTTCTTCTACGTCCTATTGGATTGCTGGACATCACTCTCTTTGCCGGTGCACATGATCTAGCCATCGCAGTCTCCCAATCTTAATTGATTGAACTGCGCTGCAATCTTCGTACAGCCCGTAGAGCTCAGCATTATATCTTCTCCTCCAATTGGTGCCATCCCTGATCGGTCCATATATACGGTGGAAAACTTTTCTTTCAAAGATGTTCAGGGCTCGTTCATTTCGGAAAGTTAATGTCCAGGTTTCCGATGCGTAGGTGAGCACTGGCTTTATAAGTGTCTTACGCACGTATATATTAATAATTTAGTAGCTAGGACCCACTTAGCAACCAATAATAGTGAGTAGTAAATATTTCTCTTAACGAATTTTTTCCGAAACATACAAAACAGAATTAACTAAAAATGAATTCAATTCTGCTTAAAGATGGCCAAAAGTATTAAAAACATGCATTTCCGTCGTGTTCTGATATATTCTAAAAGTTTCAAATGTCTAGCTAGTCGGGAAGTTAGTTAAAAATCTTGGACAAACAAGAAAAAAACAAAAATCTACGGGACAAACAAGAATACAAGCTAATAAAAACATGGTAAAATAAAAGAACTTTCTTCCCATTGGAACTTAAACATACGCACGATTAAATCATTATTTACGCGACGGAATGTAAATTTTCACCAAGTATTAAATAATATTATAATAATATATAAGTATTAAATATATTTTTTTAAATAATCTATAATTCACAAACGTCTATTTATTATGGAATTCCATTCGATTGCGTATCGCCAAGTTGTCCTGGCGCCGAATCGTCCTAGACCCTTAAAACTGTCTTCGTCTTTATCTTAAATTTATGCGCTTTTTATTAAGTATTTTATAAATATTTTATATATAACTATAGATGTAGCTTTTCACCTGTTCAAGCTGAGTGCCATTGATGAGGATCTTTTTTTGGCCTGCAAAGCAGTTGAACATGACTTTCGTCTTTGTTACATTTATTTTCAAATCTACTTTGTTGCTTACTTCAGCGAGTTCCTGCATTCTGCTTTGAAGGTCTTCTGAGTCTTGCGAAAAAATTACTATGTCATCGGCAAAGCGCAGATGACTCAGGTATTCTACATTTATGGGGATCCCTTTGTCATTCTAGTGTCTATAGATGGATCTATATTTGATGAAATTGTTCGCAGAGTAAAGCTAGGCTGGAGTGCTTTTGGCCGCCTGAATAATATCTTCAAAAGTGACCTTCCACTGTGCCTAAAGCGCAAAGTTTTCAACCAGTGTGTGCTTCCCGTGATCACATATGCGTGTGAAACATGAAACCTAAGTAAAAGAGAGATCCAGAAACTTAGAGTAGCACAACGTAGTATGGAGAGGTGCATGCTGGGCATAACGCGAAAATACAAAAAGAGGAATGCGTGGATAAAGAAGCAGATAAGGGTTTGCGATGTAATAGAGTTTATTAAAAGCCCTAAAAAAAGATGGGCTGGACACATAGCTCGAAGAAGAGACAATCGTTGGACAAATCTAGTCATCCAGTGGTATCCAAGAAGTACAAAACGTCCGCAAGGTAGACCTAGAGGCCGCTGGATCGATGAAATGATAAAGTTCTGCGGAAGTACGTGGCAACGCAATGCACAGGACCGAGAGAAGTGGAAGCAGCTTGTAGAGGCCTTCATCCAGCAGTGGATAGATTCATGCTGATGATGATGATTATGATGATATAACTATACTATACGGCTATCTATTACTGATAGAAAATCTAACGGAGTACTGTTATATGACCAACAGTACATGTAAAAATTTCCGGACATGCATAATATAAAGGACCTCAAGTGCAATTAATTGGTATTTCAGTTCCCATTATTTCTGAGTTATCTGTCTCTTACTATATACCAACTTCTATATCAAGTCTTCTACGTCACAGCATTGCATACGCAGACACTGTTACATATTTAAAAATAGGAGTCTTTTTTTCTTCTTTTAAATCTACATTCAATTGGTAAAAGATCATCGTCATTACTCGTATATTATAATTTATTTAATACAGTCGAACATGGTTATTACGAGGAAAATGGGACCGACTAAATTTGCTCATTATATCGTTATATAACATTTTTCGCACCACGTTCTATTTAAAGTTCCAGTTGAAGTATGGCCTTATGGTGGAGATGGTACAGAAGAAATTCTTGAGACTCCTTTACTTGAGTTTGTATGGATACTATCCGTGGCTTTATCCAACTGACTTTCTCTTAGGCATGCTTACATACTACCGTCTGCAATTTAGAAGAAATCTTTATTTAGCTACGTATTTTTTTCGATTTATATGAGATATAAATGAGAACTCTGCCATTCTGGGCAGTGTTGACCTGTGTGTCCCTGATAACTATCTTATAAATAGAGACCATCAGTTGTTTATTGTCCCAAGGTGCAAAACCAACCTGCCACTGGTATTGCCAATTGAGAGGGCGATATCTATGTTCAACGAAATTGCTTCGGGTATATTCCACCTACGTGAGAATGAGTTTAGATGGACGTTGTTTTATAAATTCTTAAAATAGGGTCTGCTTAACTCATCCGGTGTACTTACTTGTACCTATATAATTTATATACTTATCTATCTTTTTTTATGTAATACTGTTTTATTTATATATCTTTGTTTCTAAATGTCATGTTGTGAACGTTTTAAACTTATAATTTGTAATGTCCACAATATGTTAAAAAAAAAATTGAATTGAATTAAGCATAGAACATAAAAAACCTGAAAACCATCGTAAAAATCCCCGAAACAAGCATGGTATTCATAAACTACAAAATATTTTGTTTATTGTAATGAAGTGCTGAGTCGCCGGCGCTAGTAGATACCCACTGACTTTACAATGCACAATTTAAACCATATACGTGGATACTTTCTCAATGTTGTCGGCGAAAACACCAATTAGGTACGTAGACACTTAACTAGTGACATAAACGTAATCCGATCCCAGCGGCATCGGTCTAGTTAACTTCCCGGTCGGATTTTATTGCTTAGGGTCGAAAATGTTGTTTTTAAACGATCGACACATTAACAGTTTTGATCGGTAGGTATACCCTAAACTAAAATGTCAACGAATGTTTCCTAATTACATCCGAGATCTCGCTAGTTCCGTGATCGTAATAACCAAGTTCGACTGTATTGAACAGTTGACTGTGGTCAAAATAAATCATTATCAGTTTTAGGGTACGTAAAGGTTGGACCTCACTGGTCCATAGCATACCGGGAAAAGTCCCAACGGACGACCATAAAGCAAGCTTATCGTAATTAAAAATCGTCCCCCTGCGACCTTTTAAAAATAATGCTCAGTTAAGTACGCTAAATGCAAAAAACAGGCATGGAATTTTTAGCAAAAATCAGGTCAGTCGAGATTTCTCAGAACGGAAATTTATTATATAGGTATATTAGAACGTTTTTTTAAATATAATGTACAGTGCGACTCTGTATAAAGTCTTCTACGTCACCACGGTTGTTTCTGGCCGCTCTCCCACTCTCCCCCCGCATTTACTTCCCCGCTACTATAAATAATCCCTGCGCCCATTATTCAATCAATTATTATAGATATCGCGTAGAGTTTTAATATAATATCAAATATGGGTCAAAATGGAGCTTTTTCTATTTTCAAAGCATGATCCTGGACATACATTAAACGTTGTAGATAATCTATTTATATAATTTTGAAGCCTTATTATCCATTATATTTATTTTATTATTATTATATTTTATTTAAAATAAATATAAAGGATAATAAGGCTAAATGGTGTATTTCAAAAAAACATTACCTTATCTTTAGATCAATAATTATTATAAAGCAATCATTATTCATAGGATGTTTATCACACTTGAATCGTCAAAGACATAGCTTATAATTAGTATCTTTAGAATTATCTTGCCCATTTTTTGAATAATAAAATGCCTAATTCTTTTCAAATTTGGGATCACAGAGATTTTCAATATTATTTTTTATCGTAAATATTTTACTATAATAATGTCGACATAAATTATACTGATGGTTTTATAAATGCGTTTAAAAATTAATAAATGTAAAAAATCTTAACACCACTTCACATGCATGTACTGAAATATGACTATATTCTAAAACATTAGAACGAGAGGTTTAAAAGAATACTATTTTATGTAATAAAAATACTTTATGCAGTCATCAAATGTTTAAAATAAATATAATGGATAATAAGGCTTCAAAATTATATAAATAGATTATCAACAATGTTTAAGGAATGTCCAGGATCATGTTTTGAAAATGCAATAAAAGCTCCATTTTGAGCTACGCTGAACATGTCCCTCATTAAGTCGTTTCTATGAAATAATATCAAATTAATGTTTTCTATTATTCTTCTTCTTTCTTTTACCTATATATAAATGACAGTAGTGTAGTTTAACAGTAGTGTATTTAGTAATACCCATGCATTGATAATCTAATAAAATTAGAATTTTACTCTCTGTAATGCTTTGCGAACAACGCATATTATTTTCAATTCAGTGCTACGCGATCTTTTATTATTGATACGACAGCTGACGGTGATACAAATTTAATATAATACGTATAATTGTAACCATTACAGGTAAGTATTCTTGATATTGTACTGAAAACAGACAAAAAGTTAGTTACTGCTTTTTTTCGTTGTGGTTGTCGATTTGAGATCGGAGTATGTTTGTATTGAGTCGATTGTGTATGTGCAAAACACCTAAAGTGTATTACATATCGACTACTTAATCTGCAAACCGGCTAACTCCATTTGGGCAAATGGTTCAGGAATGAGAAAAAACATAATAATTTAACTATCGAGCGGAATTTAACAATAATTGCAAAAATACGCTTGGATTTTTTTTACAAATAAGCCGCATTATTATTTTTAGCTTCCCTTTTATATATATAAAAAAATATATATATAAAGAGCGGAGTTGTTCCACTTACCACATTGGAAATTTGGCACATAGGTACAGTTGGCTGTTTTTTTTGAAGAACGATAACGCATTTATTTAATCGAATGGGGAAGGACCGAAGAGTTCTGCGTAGTATCAAAACTAGGAAACTACAGTACCTCGGCCACATTATGAGAGGACAAAAGTACAGCATTCCCCAACTTGCGTAGCAGAGGACGGCGCCGCATTTCGTGGCTTAAGAACCTCCGTGATTGGTACGAGTGCAGGTCCACTGAACTGTTCCGGGCATGGCCCCCACATTCTGAAGCGGGCCCCCAGGCTAGAATCTTTGGCGGGCCCCCCTAACTATCGCTAAGGATAAAGGCAGTGTGACACTCTACAGTAGAGTTTTCCAAATGGTGTACGCGGTAAAATTAATGTGTGTATTTAGTGTTTTTTTTTTTGTATATTTTATTCCATTCATTTGAATTATGGAGTTGTCGAGTATTGATACACAATTCAAAATTATATATCATATAATTTTAAATAAAAATACCATTGAAGGAAAATATTATAATAATAATATTAAAGCAAATTATTTGTGATGTGTGTTTATCTCACTTATCTGGTCGATTCGCTTCGCCGGGCCCCCAGGCTAGAGCCCTGTCAGCTCCCCCCCCCCCCTGTGGGGGCCATGGTTCCGGGTACAAGACGACAAATCTAAGATCGCCTTAATGGAGGCCGCCCTCCACTAGGGGATGGCACAATATGAAGAAGAATGAGTGAGCATAGAAAACATGCTTTATAACAAAATGTCATCAAAATCTTGTTTTTTGTTAAAAGTGCAGTTGGCTGGTTTGCAGATTTAGTAGTCAATATGAGAGTATTTCTGTTTCAGCTCACGAAGCTGACATTTCGAATGTTTAATAATAACAAGCAAAACTCATATGTCCTATTTATATTAGAATTGAAAATGAATGCTTACCTTTTAAATATTGACGACTGTCGCCTCTCACTCTGCTCGCGGAGTCGGTGATCCAATAATAGACTGATTTGGAAAAAATTACTTCACTCACAGCCGGCGATTAACTCAATTATATTTTTTAATTGTTATCCTACCGAGATAATGTTTTTTTGCGATTTTCGAATTTCAACTCTGGCTACACTGTTCATTGTTCCGTTTTTGAATTACGGCACCGTGTGAAAATACCTGGAAAAGAGAAAATACACACATATGAGAAGATTTATAGAAATATTTTCTTTTTCGACCATGTCCGATCCTAATAGGATCATATGGGCCTCCACAGAGTAGAGGTTTACATTAACAGATTTTGTTTTTTTTACGAGAAATGGATGTCAGTCACTTGCTCAACCAATTAGGTCCATACCCTGACAGACACAAATTGAAAAACAATATGTGTACTTGCCAGACCCAGTATTCGAACCTGGGACCCACGGCGTGATAGTCCAACACTTAAGCCGCGCGGCCACCGTGGGTGTAATAATAAATAAAATTATCGGCTTCAAAATTCATATTATAATTTTTTCAAAAGTTGATATTACTTAAGGGGGGACATGCTCGTCGAAGGTCAAAATTGAGTTTTTATTGTATATTCAAACCATGATCCTGGACACTCCTTAAACGTTGTAGATGATCTATTTATATAATTTTGAAGCCTTATTATCCTTTATAGTTATTTTAAACATTTGATGACTGCATGAAGTATTTTTGTTACATAAAATAGTATTCTTTTAAACCTCTCGCTCTAATGTTTTAGAATATAGTCATATTTCGGTACATAACTGTGCAGTGGTGTTAAGATTTTTTACATTTATTAATTTTTAAACGCATTTATAAAACCATTAGCATAATTTATTACGAGATAATTTTTGTAAAATATTCATGATAAAAAATTATATTGATAATCTCTGTGATCCCAAATTTGACAAGAATTAGGCATTTTATTATTCAAAAAATCGGCAAGATTCACACATTTCAAGATGATTCTAAAGATATTTATTATAAGCTATGTCTTTGACCATTCAAGTGTGATAAACATCTTATGAATAATGATTGCTTTATAATAATTATTGACCTAAGAATAAGGTAGTGTTTTTTTGAAATACGCCATTTCTTTTGTCATTCCCTAGTGGTTAAGCTACAACATACGGCCGTAGCCATAAATTGACAAACTATAATTGAAGTAGGGAGTAAAATAATATTGACGCGCGTGTTTGAACATGTACCGTTTAAAAAAAAATAAAAAAAAATTCGGTTAGGTACATGTTCAAACACGCGCGTTAACATAATTTTACTCCTTACTTTAATTATAGTTTGTCGTTTTATGGCTACGGCCGTATGTTGTAGCTTAACTACTAGGGAATGACAAAAGAAATGGCGTATTTCAAAAAAACACTACCTTATTCTTAGGTCAATAATTCTTATAAAGCAATCATTATTCATAAGATTTTTATCACACTTGAATGGTCAAAGACATAGCTTATAATAAATATCTTTAGAATTATCTTCAAATGTGTTAATCTTGCCGATTTTTTGAATAATAAAATGCCTAATTCTTGTCAAATTTGGGATCACAGAGATTATCAATATAATTTTTTATCGTGAATATTTTACAAAAATTATCTCGTAATAAATTATACTAATGGTTTTATAAATGCGTTTAAAAATTAATAAATGTAAAAAATCTTAACACCACTGCACAGTTTTGTACCGAAATATGACTATATTCTAAAACATTAGAGCGAGAGGTTTAAAAGAATACTATTTTATGTAACAAAAATACTTCATGCAGTCATCAAATGTTTAAAATAACAATAAAGGATAATAAGGCTTCAAAATTATATAAATAGATTATCTACAACGTTTAAGGAGTGTCCAGGATCATGGTTTGAAAATACAATAAAAACTCAATTTTGACCTTCGACGAGCATGTCCCCCCTTAATGCGTCAATTACATTGAGCTACTTTACGAGCTGTTTGATGGTGAATTTACAATCTGCCTGTAAAGTCGCCAAGTGTCATCGTCGAACTAGGTAGCAGATTGTAAACAATCTACCGAGAAAATTTGAAAGCCGGTCAACTTTACACGCTACAGGCCGGCGTGTGGGCCTACTAAGTCTGCGCAGTATAGCGTAGTAGCAACCTCCCAGTAAAAAAACGAACTACGTTCTGTCAAAATAGTCGCTGGCTTGTGGCTTCTCAGCGAATGGAAAGTTTTGTGTATCATCTATCTATCTATCCAACAAGCTACCGAGATGAAACCATATGTTGTTTCCTTAATTTGCGGTGAATGTAAATAAAAGTTCATTTGGATTTACGCCAGACCCCAATATTGAAAGGGTACATACGTACATTATACTTTATATATCTTGAAACGTCATTTTTTGTATTTTTTGACAGGTCGTATTGAGTAGTTTGTTTTTTTACCGGCAGATTCGCCATTATATACGGCAGGTTGCTACTACACTCTACTGCACAGACCCAGATCGGCCCACACGCCAGCGAGTAGCGAGTAAAGTAGGCCGACTTTCAACTTTTCTCGGTAGATTGTTTACAATCTGCTTGTTACCTAGATCGACGATGACACTGGGAAAATTTACTAGCAGATAGTAAATTTGCCGGCTTGTAGCTTGTAAAGTAGCTCAATGTCATCGAGCCTTTAATAATAGATGTAGCTATCATTTCGTTGTTTGGTGTTTGTTATATAAAGTCTTATATATTTTTTAAGAATCATTTGGTTTATAAAATTTATTTTTATTTAAATTATTTGTCAAAATAATTATCAGTTTCGTAGGTATGAGGACACGCACCATGAGTACTTCAGTGTATTAACTCCAAAAGTATAGTTTTGAGATATCAACGTTTGAAGTTACAAATCATTTTTATATCTGTAATATTGCGGTACGTTTAAGAACTTGGCACGAGCTTAATACTTTAGTATACCAAAAAAAAATAATACACTAATGCACCAAAATATACATCACTTTAATGCATTACCATAGTATATCTTATAGTTATATATAATATAGTAAAATATTTTCAAAATACTTCAGTGAAGTAACTCAATTACAACGCATTTCACATTTTGTTTGGGTTACTACATTAAAGCAATATTTTTTTTTCAATAAAACTGCATTATTAACTACAAAATGATAATTTTTGACTTAATACACTAAATTAATCATGGTGGGACTGGTGTTTGAGTGCGTAAAACACATATAAAGGCCCTCCATCTTCTAAATAATATCTTGTAGAGTATTATATTTGGCTCCAGTTTTAGTATATTTTTATTTTATCATTTACTTCTATCATACACTTTTCACCTTTGTCATTTTGTATTAAAAAAAGGTTAAAAAAACACAAAAATCTATATTTTTGACATGTTTTCTTGAATCCACTGATACACAAAATTAACTTAAAACATAAATAAATAATAGAAGAATAATTCAATATCTACTAATATTTCGTGGATTTATTTGAATTAAATAAATAATAAAAGATTTATATCCATTTTAGTAATCAGTGTGCTTTTTTAAGTGATCCTCAAAAATTCACTCAGTCTCCAATGGGATAATTTGCGATTTAAATAAAAGCCGAATTATTACCCTGGCAACCGCGAAAATCATGAAAATGTCACTTTCGATCATTTACTGGGTGTCGTACATAAAATAGAATCGTTCATATGTTTCGCGTATGACTTAATCGAAGATCAGTGACAGATTGGTCGGTGATTACAGTGTGTCATCGGTCATCACCGATCTTCGATGGAGTGATACTCAAAAAATATGAATATATTCTATTTTGGCCACGACTTTAGGATTCAAAGATTATATTTCACGATTGGGGGCAATCGTTGCAGATTATCGGGTTGAGAGTCTGCCTGTGTGGTTTGGACTGAAAAAAAAACGTTTTTTTTCGGTTCGGTACATGTTCAAACACGCGCGTTAACATGATCTTACTCCCTACTTCAGTTATCATTTGTTAATTTATGGCTACGGGCGTATGTTGTAGCTTGACCCATTCGCTGCTGTCTAGATAATGACTTTTTAATTACCACCTTTAAAATGCACGTTAATTACATCGATCGGCCGCCTGGTCATTACGCGCCAGGTGCGTCTTCAGCGTCCAAAGTATTAACCACTGGGAAATGCCAATAGAAATTGCGTATTTCAAAAAAATACTACCTTATTCTTAGGTTAATAATTATTTTAAAACAATCATTATTCGTGCGATGTTTACGCACTTTGAATGGTCAAAAACATAGCTTATAATCAGTATCTTTGAATTATCTTCAAATGTGGTAATCGTGCCCATTTTTTGAATAATAAAATGCCTAATTCTTGACAAATTAGGGATCACAGAAATTATAAATATAATTTTTTATCGTAAATATTTCACTATAATAATGTCAACATAAATTTTACTAATGGTTTTATAAATGCGTTTAAAAATTAATAAACCTTAACACCACTGCACATGGATGTACTGAAATATGACTATATTCTAAAACATTAGATCGAGAGGTTTAAAAGAATACTATTTTATGTAATAAAAATACTTTATGCAGTCATCAAAAATGTTTAAAATAAATATAAAGGATAATAAGGCTTCAAAATTATATAAATAGATTATCTACAACGTTTAAGGAATGTCCAGGGTTATGCTCTGAAAATGCCATAAAAGCTCCATTTTTACCTACGCTGAGCATGTGGGCCGTTAAGAGCAAAATCAATTAAAACTACTAAGTAGTAGATAGAAACGTATCAAACTTCCTCGTCTACTTTCTGTAACAAATCGTAACAAAATTATATAAATAGATTATTTACAACGTTTAAGGAATGTCTAGGTTAATGCACCGTGCCACCGCGCCGTGCACAAGCGCCGATATCTCTTCGTATTGCTATCAATCTAGTTGCTGTGGACTGGTTGACGGTGTTTAAAGAGTCTTATAGTAATACGCACAATTAAGAGCGTGTTTACCACGATAAGTGGTTAAGGGTTGAGCTTTATTAGGATGTCAGAAACTTGATGACTACAATGCAGAAATGCAGCCTCTTATCACATCTAAGAAGAAGCTATGAACTCTTTTAATAACAATGAAATTTTCCAAGATTTTTACTGCGTACAAGCAATGTCATTGTACTCGCATAAAAAGATGTTGAACCCTTCGCTGGCTTGACAGGTATTGTATTTCTCTAGACAGTCAAAAAACCCCCAAAATGACAGGCTCTTGAACTGTTATCATACACTACCCTTTTCCAAAACCTAATTCTAAACAATTTCTAACCAAAACTAAATACTCTGTAATCAGGTCATATATTATATAATATCTGTGTTCTGTATGTGTATGAATAATATTACTATAATGCAGTGACGTCCTTAAATAAAATGCCGCCCCTAGGTAGCGCCAAAATGCCGCCTCATTTTTTATTATAAAGTATTTTTATCATCCTTTCATGAGTCCAATATCTAAGAAATGTGTTGCTCGTACATTACTAACAAAATATCAGACTAATTATTCACAAATCTGCACGTGTCATTTCTGGTCAGCAAAGACGTCGAAGGGCAACGGAAGTAAACTAGATATCGCAAACCCGACAAAACCAGTGAGCTGATTTTTTTAATGGAAATATATTTTCGTTATTACTAGTTCAGATAGCTATTTCTATATATTCCAAATGATTCTCATCGATCTGTCACCCTTCACGTGAATACTTCCTTCAATCAACGCTCAATCTGCCTACCTCCACGGTACGTCATTGACTTAATGAGACAAAAACTAAGTTGAGGAGACCGAGGTAGATTGATACAATTTTTACATTGTTGGTCATAACTTCCTCAATTTCACCACTAAGACTATAAAAATATACTCTTTGGACTGCATATTTCATCTTGTACTACTTACATTTAAAATCAGTACAGTATACATTAATTATTTATTAGTGAACAATCCATTTTAAAGGAAGCGTTCCAACTGTTCCAACCCTTCTAGTACCGAGGTAAGTTAAAACATCAAGTAAGGTGGATTGAAACATTAAATTTTATATAGATTGACAATATCATAATAATAAGACTTTTTAACCAGAAAAAGTGTTTGTCTGCACTTCTTTGACATCCATTAACGCAGTACATAAATGAATTAACACAGCAGTCAAAACAATTATATGCAACATCTAAATGAGTCACCTGCATTGCCACAAGAATCTGATACCAGAATACCTACATATTTTTTTTTCTAGATGCCTTTTTGGATACCTCGCATTTACTATCGAGGTTTCATAAGGACTTTGGCACGCAAACTACTATACTCGATGTTAGTCAAATGAAAATTGTGTCGGCTGAGAGAATATGCCTTATTGAAAACTATTCTTCTACCCGCAACGGGTATTGCTAATTTGAATTCGGCCAGGGCCTATGAAACCGCCTTGAAAAAACCCTGGAAAATTCAAATACCTACATATTTAATGACCATCTCAGATATTATAAATAAATTGTATGTAATATTCATAACCGAGATGAGTTGAAACAAAGTGTTTCAACTTAGGTACCAGTTTAATTAAATTTTAAAAACTAACCAATACTATCTGCAAAGTGTTGTCTTAGTTTAACGAAAACAAATAAGTATAACTGAGAAAGTTTAATGTGCACTATTTATATGGGATTTCAACAGCCTACCTCCATCCCTCACCACTGCATATGAATATACAATACGAAGTCGCTTGTACCTAAATTAATCAATAAACCAGATGTTTTAATGTGTTTCAATTTCATACATTTAGGCTCCATTTATATGGAATAAGAAGAAGTTTTGTTTTAACATATTTTCGTTGTATTTCTACTAAACACTTCAGACACTTTTGATAACGCAAACTGCTACAACGGCCATGTTGATTTTTGCAAATGCTCGATGCTAATTGGCTGTCTACAAGGCAGCATGGACTCATCGGCCTTTGGGACAAACCGCACCGTGGACTTATCGTCGATAGGAATTCATCGTGATTTTGAAACTCTCTTTTCTTATGAATTTATCGCCGTTAAGGACTGATCAACATTTTATTAGTGTGTAGCGCTGCCGGTAGAAAAAAATGTCATCAGTATCTCAATTGTTACTAAAAGTGGACTTATCGTATATAGGAACTATACGACTCATATAGGCGGTTCACAATAATTATGGATCAAGTCCAATTTTCATGAAATTTATTTTTTCTAGTTCAGTAGCTATATAAAACAGATTTCTATATTGTGTGTTAATATCACAATCGTATCTCTACAATTTTCGGCATACATGGCAATACTTGTATTGATAAGACATCAAATTGAATGTGAATCATGTCCATTTTGACAGTTCTTCAGCAGTATAAAGAGGTATTTGCTAACATTGATTTGCTAATATTAATAAAGCCTGAATATACTTACTTTATGTTTCGACTATTTATTTATATCGATCCATATAGTATAAAAATATGGTAAGTATATACAGTGAAAACATTCCTCAATTTTACAAAAGGTTTTCAACTTTAGGTTCAAATATCTCAGGATTCATTTTGATGGACTTGATCCATAATAATTATTGTGAGCCATATTTAAATGCACCAGTATTGCGATGGTTGGTAGACACAAAACGAGTGACCCCTTGAACCTTCGCGCGCCCCCCAGTTTGAGTACCACGGACCGAGACGATAAAACCCAGTTAATGGTGTAATGCGCAAAACTGCTACGCCATAAAACAAAGCGACCTGCATCCATACTTGCGGAGCGGGCGAAATTTAAATTGAATCCGAGTAGGCGCAAGAATGGTGATACGGTGGTGTGGGGGGTGACCCCGACGAACCGAAGACACCTGCAACAACCGGCCACCACCGTAGGGGACCTCAATTATAATGCGCAAAACGGGGTAGCGGAAACAGGCTCCACTGAAACGCAAAGATACGGAGATTCGAGACATATTTATATTCAGTAAAACAAAATATTGTGTTTTACATAATATTTAAGGGCGGACATGCTCAGCGTAGGTCAAAATGGAGCTTTTATTGCATTTTCCGTTTAAAAAAAATCGGTTAGGTACGTGTTCAAACACGCGCGTTAACATCATTTTACTCCCTACTTCAATTATAGTTTGTCAATTTATGGCTACGGCCGTATGTTGTAGCCATTTGCCAAAACAAATGGCGTATTTCAAAAAAACACTACCTTATTCTTAGGTCAATAATTATTATAAAGCAATCATTATTCGTAAGATGTTTATCACACTTGAATGGTCAAAGATATAGCTTATAATTACCATCTTTAAAATTATCTTCAAATGTGTTAATCTTGCCCATTTTTTGAATAATAAAATGCCCAATTCTTGTCAAATTTGGGAACACAGAGATTATCAATATAATTTTTTATCGTGAATATTTTACAAAAATTATCTCGTAATAAATTATACTAATGGTTTTATAAATGCGTTTAAAAATTAATAAATGTAAAAAATCTTAACACCACTGCACATGCATGTACTGAAATATGACTTTATTCTAAAACATTAGAGCGAGAGGTTTAAAAGAATACTATTTTATGTAATAGAAATACTTTGTGCAGTCATCAAATGTTTAAAATAAATATAAAGGATAATAAGGCTTCAAAATTATATAAATAGATTATCTACAACGTTTAAGGAATGTCCAGGATCATGCTGAGCATGATCCCCCTTTATATTTTATATCAATTTCATTTAATAAAATTGGTTGTGCCAAATATGGTTACCGTCATTCCTTCTTTCCCCACCTACCTCACATACTTATTTATTATTGTCACAAGACTAGGCAACCAGCAATTACCGACCATGAGACGACCGTGATTGTGAATAACATTCAGTTAGCTCAAGACAACGGGTGTGTGTAAACCTGTTACCGCTAAACCACCGTTTATTGATTAATTCAATTATACAGAGACTGATTCAAGAGTTAGCTTGAGTGATATCAAGAAAGCGGTCATGTGCGAGCTAGTTATAGCTTTACCGTCGTATCTGTTTGACCTTCGTTGCGCTATATCTGATACGGTTTGAGTAAACGTCGCGTCTATTATCCATCCTGAACTTTTCATCATCATTCATCCCAAAACCAAGTGAAACCGTGAGAGTGACATTCCGAACCGTCTGTTTACCAGTGCGTGAGTGCGTGAACACCGAACCGGCTCTAGCGCGCGCCAGCCCTCTCAACATAATATATATCAGTTTCTGGCATCCTGTGTACCCCTCCCCCTCTAGATCCATAATCTACCAGCATATTCAAATTACAGTCCACTGCAAAAGCGCCACCAATAATGATTTGTTATGAATGTACATTCATAGTTATCTACGCAGGGGTGTCAATAAGGTCGATCGCGAAATGATTTTTGGTCAATCGCCAAAATTATTTATTTATTTTTTCTATAGATACTATTTTAAGCTACATAGATGGTTTAGTTTTATTTATGAATTTTCCATTTGACAACAAAAACGAAGCAGAAGTAATTGCAGGAAACCTTTTCATGCTTTTTCATATGGATATGTTGAAATTTGAAGATGAAATAATTGCTCTGCAAAATGATATTTACATTAAAACAAGAACTTCAGAAAATAAATTTTGGAAATATTTACCAGCAGCTTTAAATCTATTAAAATATGCAGAAAATTTGTACGCCTGTTGAAAATGCAAATGAAAATCATAAAATCTTAGTACAGAACAACTTTAACGGACAAACATTTGAGATCATATTTGAGAAACGGTTTGACTAATTAATACACCCAATTATAAAAAAATTGTAGATACCTTCCAATGCAGGATAAGTAATTCCCGGGTCGATAATACTGCTCCCTGACGGCAAAATTATGCGGGTCATGATCCTCAACCATGAGATTGGCCAAAATCCATTGACATATACATATCATTATATTATATACAATTTGACATATAAGTAATAAATTGTACGTATTCTTTATAAGATTTTAACCACTTATATAGTCTTGCAGCTCTCGTGGTGCAGTGCGTAAGGTGCTGGCATATAATCCGGGAGTTCTGGTTTCGATTCTCGGTGAGATCACAATATAGTTATATGATTTTCTCAAAGCTTGAGTGTTTGTAATTCTTTCACTAATTATTATTAAATACACTACTGTCATTTGGCCTCTTGGCCTGTTGTAGTGTTCTAAATAATATTTAGACATATATATATATATTATTTCTTTATGTAATTCCAGATATTAATTAATATTAAATTAATATCTGGAAATAAACTCTACATTATGTAGAGCAAGTAAACTTGTATGAAATTTCCTAAATAATCAAAATCTTCTTTTTCTTATTAGGACATGTCCACCCCTTAGCTGGAGTAAATGGACACCACACGACGCTTTCAAAAATCCCTATCGTTTACTGTATTCTTGCGTCGTTTCAGATCATACCAGCATCAGGACGTTAGCTTAAAGAACTGGCAAGCCAGATCCAACGACGTCTCACTCCCAGCGTGAGCGTTCGGTTCGCTCTCATATCTCTTGGTTACTCATAAATAGGGAATCCAATCCCGAGCAAAAATTCTGATCCCGGGATTTCGGGATTACAATTTGACAATCCTGGGATCCCGGAACTGGTCCCGGGATTGGCATTTTTTTCCATTGTTAATATAAAAATTTTATATTTACAAATAACATTGATAAAATCGGTCAAAAATAAATCTAGTATAATTTATACTATTTAAGACATTTATTGTTAATATTGTATACGTTCAATCTTGGAAATACACAAGTTTAATGGAGTAAATAATATTGTAATATAAATAATAATGTGAATTTAACATGAGATTGCTGTTTCTGATAGTAAAGACATAATGAATGGATTAGCGAGATTTCAAATAGTAAAGCAAATAATCATGGCGTACTATATCATAAATCTAATTAGTCAGCCAAATATGAAACTGCCGTAAAACGTATGATATCATGGTAGAATTACTTTGTTAAAAGTGCGAAGCATTGTTTTTTCCCAATATTTCTCATTTTTAATAATTCATGTGAAAAAATAAAATGAATCGGCAACCTACACATGGGTATAAATCAAACTTCATTCAAACTCAGTTTATTTCTAATGTAGTTATTTTTTATTAAAAGTATTTTTTCTGTTTTATTTTCGCTTTTATTTTATTTTCCATAAAATTTAAAAAAAAAATCAATCCCGAAATCCCGGGATTATGTTTATCAATCCCGGGATTTATAGGCATCGAAAATAGCTCGGGATCCCTACTCATAAAGCAACACCACCACATATGCAATATCCATCGCAAACATGTGTTCTCTGAGTTTAGTATACAGTTGCTTATAAGTCAATTTATAATAACAATTATTTTTTGTAGTGCATATGATTAATAAGTCATTGTCAGGTCATTCTTATATACATCTTATAGACACACGGTTTTTTTGTATATAGCAGGGATGGCCAGTGCGTCGATCGCGGACATGATAGTATATTGTACTATTTCTTGTTCAAACGAATCAAAACTACCCTCCAGCAATCAAAACAAAGCATCGCTCACGATTGCCTAACGATAATTGACTGCATGCTTACAATACCTACGACAAATTGCTGAAAATATGCAATGTCAAGTTTCGGATGAAAATAAAAAATTAAATTTAAGATTGCTACTATTCGATATATAGGTAAATTATTGTATAACTATGTTGAAATTGCAGTTAATGTGTAGGTGCTTAATTTTTTTTAGAAGTGAAATACATAATAATAATTTTATTGTCGTTAATTTGATTTTTTCGTATCGTTATTTTTTATGTAACAAAATCTCACCCCAAAAGTACACTGGCGTAAGTATGAATTTGGCTGTTTTGTGTTATGAATGCAGTGCAATTAAATTTTTCTTTCTCTATATTAGGAGAACACTGGCGTATTTCCAAAAAAAATATTTAATAAGATATACGCCTAACTTTGGTATTATTTTAAATAAATTGAGTCAAACATCGAGAAGAACACTCCAGTAACTCAGATATTCCATTGTCTTTTCTATAATATCTTTATAGCAAAAGTCCCTAGCCGAAAACTAAGTGTACGTCCTGAGTGGCAGCGTTCGGCGCAGCGTTGAGCGTTTTGCGCAACTCAAACGTATAACCGTGTGTGAAAATGTTCGTAGACAATGTCTTTTTTTGGTTATACATCTATGCGGTTATACGTTTGAGTTGCGCAGAACGTTCAACGCTGCGCCGAACGCTGGCACTGAGGC
The DNA here is from genome assembly GCF_057557595.1 of Rhyacophila brunnea. Lineage (NCBI taxonomy): Eukaryota > Metazoa > Arthropoda > Insecta > Trichoptera > Rhyacophilidae > Rhyacophila > Rhyacophila brunnea. The sequence goes on along the minus strand of NW_028232904.1, from coordinate 5,130,326 downwards.
CTCACACTTAGGTAACTGAGTTGCTCCAGTGTCCTTCTGGGAATTCATTTTTCAGTAAGTGGCAGCACTGAGTTACAATACTGATTTTGACAGTTGAGCGCAGAGTTTATTTTAATTTCATAGAAGAACAAGGAAGTAACTCAAAAATAAATACAAAAAATACTGTCTTTTTAATCTTTAAATTAATGCCAATAGAAAGATATATTTTTTCCCAATTCTAGAAAGAAAATGGATATTGTAAAGCCATTAAACAATAAATAAAGTACTATAAACATGGTTCAAAAAGTTTGTTTCGGCTCTCCTGGAAAATGGCTGATTTTGACATACCTACGACAGTGTATTTCTGGGGGTGCGAAATATCTTTTTCCAAAATACATAGATACATTTTTTAATAATAAAAATTGGGTTTTTATTGTTCTCGCATGATATAATTACAAGCGATATCAGTCGATCGCCATCAATAATTTTATCAACTAGTCGATCCTAGAAAAAAAATGTGTTCACCCCTGGATATAGCTTGTCTCAATTATCAAAAATATACCACGTCTTGATTTGGTTCTATAGTTACGTAAAATTTTACACATCCGGGGAATTCTAACACAAACCAATTAATCACCCGTCCAATGATTTATTGTCTTATATACCTGTCTAAAATACGAATCAAAAATTAAATCACTGTCAGTTTCAAACTATCACCTGTGCAATTCAAATAAAGCAATTGGTGTAAACTAGTCATTATGCAAAGGGCGGCGATAGAGTTGGCAGGCGGATTAGTCGGCAAACGAAAGGGCAGATCCGCCCTTCAGTTGACACCTGGCGCTACATAATTGTTAATTCGAACTTCGTCAAAGGATATCCAGGGCAATTCGATTAGTTTCAATCAAACGCCGTGCGATCGCTGTTGGTTCAAATATTATCAGTTAATCATTTAATATTAATACTATCGACCAGGGTACTTGATGGAATTTAAATTTTAATTATAATTGATTTAAGTTTTGTACCACTTATTCCATTTGAGTCGTTTTTGCAACCCGGGTACTTCATGCAATATGCCCACTTATCAACGATAAATAAATGCACACTGACATTGAAGTTAATCCCTCTAAACCAAAACCCGCCACGCACCACACCCGGTCTTAATCGAGCGTATCACGTGGCCCTACATTGGCGATGTGAAGCATCTAGTTCAGTTTTAGGCCGGGAAAGCCCTAAGAGAAGATACCCAGGACTAAGGTTGCTACGCTCAAAGTGAACTCTGACTGAGTTTAAAGTTACTTTCTAATGCAAAGTGTTGGGGAGAGAAAAGCACAGGGAAATTATAAAAATAAAAATGATTCTAGTGTATATTATATAACAAAAATAATGAAGCCAATCATATGGACAGCAAAAGTTATGTGAAGAGATCTTCACGCCCGCAGTAAGACGCTGCATATTCTATATTCTAAAACATTAGATCGAGAGGTTTAAAAGAATACTATTTTATGTAATAAAAATACTTTATGCAGTCATCAAATCTTTAAAATAAATATAAAAGATAATAAGGCTTCAAAATTATGTAAATAGATTATCTACAACGTTTAAGGAATGTACAGGAGCATGCTTTGAAAATAGCATAAAAGCTCCATTTTGACGTACGCTGAGCATGTACCCCCTTAAATCAGAGTTGAAATTCAAATTCCATCAAATACCGTCAGTCGATAGTATTAATATTATAATTATATTTTAATTTTGGTGCTAAGAACATTTATTAAGATGTGCGAAATAATATAAACAAACATATAATATTATAAAACATTGATAAAACCGCATCAAGTCACATCTGAGGTTTTAACAGCTCAATGACAAAAATTGTTCCACTTGCAACTTGCACGATAATACATGTTTACACAAGCATGACGGTGATAATACGTATCATCAGCAGTAAATTTATGGACGTGTAAATGGGGTATCATGTTTATTATATTGTTTGTTTGATAGGTAAATTTTAATGTAAAATAATTACAAGATAAAAAGTACTTTTTATAATATACAACATTTTTAAATTTACTAGGTTTAAGTAGCTATTTCTATATATACCAAATGATTCCCCTCGATTAGCCGCCCTACAATTCAATTCAATTTCAGTGTATTTCTTAACATATTGTGTTTCTTAACAATATGACCTGAGACATTATAAGAAAGAAGAAAAGTAATAAAAATGAAAATATAAAAAGAGAACATAATATAAACATCCAAAAGCAGTGAAAAAACAATTTTCAACAACAAATTCTCGTGCAAACCTCGTATAAGTCGAAAAAAATTCGTAGCTAAATAAAGATCTCTTCTAAATTGCAGACTGCAGTATGTAAGCATACCTAAGTGCTCGGCCGTAGTGATTTGGTGGGCGCGGCGCGGCGGCGTCTTGCGAAACTCAAACGTATAACCGTGTGTATTATGCCCCAAAAAAGACACTGTCTACGAACATTTTACACACGGTTATACGTTTGAATTTCGCAAGACGCCGCCGCGCGACCACTACGTTCTTGCACTAAGAGAAAGTTCGAGTAACTGCCGCCCCCAAGCGACGCTCAATCTGCCTACCCATACGAGACGTCACTGCATTTAATATACAATTATTTATAAGACTACCTTCTAATCTATTACAACGTCTTATCATGCCATCCGCTAACGGATGTCGGCTACCAGCTACACTCGTACCAATCACAAAGGTTCTCAAGCCACAAAATACGGCGTCGTCCTCTGCTAAGCTTAGGGTTGATCTTGGTTGGATGAAAAATTAAGGAATGCTCTAATTTTCTCCTCTCATAATGTGGCCGATGTACTGCAGTTTCCTGATTTTGATACTACGCATAATTTTTCAATCATTCCCCATTACATTAGAACTTTAAGATATTTTGTCACCCGGCTAGTCCAAGGAATATTTTGAGAATGCGTGTATACAGCCTATATACAGTCTCGAAAGCCTTAACTCTCCGTGGTATTTTATGATTTCCATTAATTCTGGACATCCATTCGATAGGGAATGAGACAATTGGGCGCCAGGACAATTGTACGCCGAACTGTCGAATGAAATAAATATACGTTTATACAGAAGATAGACGAGGAATTGTATACAGTTTCTATCTACTACTTAGTAGTTTTAATATTTTTAATTAACATAATGTTTTTTATTGCGGACCACGCCTGAGGGTTTATATAAAAAAAAGAGCTCTCTTCTCGTTGGAACTTAAATATATGTACAATTAAATGATTATTTACGTGTACATATAAATAATTCTTCTTCTTTCGACCATTTCATGTGTGGAGGTTTGTATTAACAGGTTTTTTTTACGAGGAATGGATGTCAGCCACTTACTCAACATATTAGGTCCATACTCTGGCTCATACACAAATTGAAAAACCATAATGTGTATTAAATTGCCAGACCGAGGATATTGAAAGTGTCAATAGCTTTAAATACCTTGGGGTACACATCACGGAAGATGGCATTTTGCAAATAGAGCTCGCTATCCGAGTGAGAATGAAGACATTCAACTCAATGCGGAGAGTTCTACTCTGTACTCGCGACTACTCTGTAAAACCAAATGCCGCCTATTTGACGTTTGCATTCTAGCGGTGCTCCTTTACTATAGTGAATTATGGCACCTTACGAATCAACCGTATACTGAGATTCAAGAATAGATGTTTGCGACGGAATTATATAATTTAAATATAAACAATAATATTACATATACATTTTAAAAGTACCTATAATACACGAGATAGTATTTCTGTAAGATGCTCGGCTTTTCCAATATATAGTGAGCTTGGAATCCGCATGGGTGTGGCGGGCTCTGCGTTCAACCAACTCGGAGGTTCAACCAACCCGAGTTCGTGAGCAGACAACAGCCTTCGGTGATTGAAGTAATCACGAAGAGACGCTTTACGTGGCTGGGACACGTATTCCGGATGCCACCAAAGAGTGCGGCACTTCGTACCCTTGTGGCACAGCCTCAAGGGTTCCGTAGCCGTGGCCGGCCCTCCCTCACCCTGCAGCTGTGCTACAAGAGCGACCTACGTGCTGCAGGTCTGACATGGCGGGAGGCGCAAGAGTAGGCGATGGACCGAGGGAAGTGACGCCAACTTGTGCTTTCCCTATGCCCCAATGTTGCGACGTGACAGGGTGGAAGAAGAAGAAGATAATTCATGAACGTCTATTTATTTTCGAATATCATTTAATTGCGTGGCGCCCAGTTGTCCCAGCGCCGAATCGTTCTAGACCCCATTCGATAACCCATCTCAACACACGTAAGTATTGACTTATAAAATTATCATCAATTAGATTCAAGCCCACTATTTGATATTTTCACAATCATAATGTAATAATGATGTTAAACACGAACAAATTACGTGTAACTGTCATTTTTGTCAAAATAAAGTTACAGTTATTAAATACAAAAATATTTTATATTGTGTAGCAGTCGAAACCGGTCTTGGTCAATTATTCTTTCTCATTTCCCTTCGACCATGTCCAATCCTAATAGGATCATATGGGCCTCCACAGAGTGGAGGTTTCTATTCACAGATTTTGTTTTTACGACCTCAACCTATCCTATCCTAGTCCATACTTGAAAAATTCTAACCAATTTGAATTTAGGGATTTGGAATTATACCTGGGACCCACGCAGCGCTCGGAATGGAGCGGAACGCACTGGAGCACCGTTCCTTCTCGTGGAATCCTAGAAGATATCAAGACGTCTCATAAAATTCTCGAGCCTCATCAGAATATTTCATGTGGCGTTCCGGTTCAAAATATTTTGAAAACATAATAAAATAATTATCTTTCTTTTAAACAATGATTTTACTGGTCGAAAATCCCTGATTATTGTTCCTACATAATAAATATGTCGATACAAATGGGTGCCACAATTAGCCAAGCTAAAATTTTGTTCTTAGAAATGCATCGAGCTAGGTATATTTTTTTGCCAACAATGCATTTCTAGACAGCCGATGTGCTAATAATAAAAAATAAAAGTTTTTATTGAAGAAACCACCTTTAGATTTATTCCTATCTTCCGTTTACTTAATAAAACGGTATGAGATAATAGTATATCATTAAAACAATGTCTTTTGCGTGCAGAAAAAATCACAAAATACATCATTTATTTAGGGTACCTGGTATTATGGGTATAGATCAGTGCTCCGCAACCGGTGTGCCGTGGCACACTGGTGTGCCGTGGAGCATTGGTTCCAAAAAAACACAAATAATTTTGTATATTGTATAATAGGTACTTGTATATTGTTCAATGACGAAATTCTATAGAAAAGCTTATGCTATTTTCTGGATTTTGGTTAATAAAGAATATCCTCGTATTTCTGACAAGGCTACTAAACTAAGGCTTAAAACTTTTACATTCATTGAAACAAGCTCAGGTATCATATTAATTAGTTATTTTATTGAAAATACAATACATGGGAATATGTACATTCAAACACCATTTGAAAAACGTTATTTTAAAATATCACACTGTCTTTAGCCGTAGCGATAGGTAGGGAGGGCGCCGAAGATTCTGGGCTGGGTCGATGTTTTGGGCTATAAATTGTTTTACGTGTAGTGTGCCGCAGAATTCTGGGAAGACCTTTAACGTGCCGTGGGTGAGAAAAGGTTGTGGAGCACTGGTATAGATTGTAGAAGGACGTAAGGTAGATGATTTGTGAAATACAAGAGTATCATGATGCAATCAACCGACTTTTAGAATATTCACGTCATTCTTATAATCATGATAATATACAATGGAAAATGTATTAGACACTCATAAAACAATTTCAGGTAGGTGTATATTGGTATATTATATTATAATCAATTAATGAAAATAGTTTTTTATAAATTATCATGCCTTCTAAAATTTTCACGTTTTTAATACTAAGCTTAAAATTATATTTCGGGCACTGGACCCACGACGCTATAGGCCGACGCTCATTACGCTCATACAAATCGAAAACTACCCCTACAGGCTTACTGAACGATGATGATTCATCCCAACTTTGAATATACTTACGCAAATATTAACTTAATCTAGGATGCATCCATACAATTGCGGCAAAAACTATTGCATATTTTAAAATAAGGCTGGAAAAAGTTGAATCATTGTCAATACCAAGTATCATAGAAACGTAGCCTTATTCATTTATTTACTTAAATATGAGTATTTTTTATATCAAAACGTTAATATCGATAATCTTATAATCGCCTAAAATATTACACGATTTAAAAAGAACCTATTTCCATAAAATATCATTTTATGCAAACAAAACAGGTACCTACATATTAATTATTGAAAAAATGAATTACCTATAGGTACTACTAGTATATTGTATCACTGCATTAATTCATTAATTATTGCAGTTAAAATATGGCATCTTATTACAACGTTTTTCTTAGCTCGTATTCTTATTATTTATCCGGTACAAATCTTGCAATCAATTTTTAACTAACTTCCCGACTAGCTAGACATTTGAAACTTTTAGAATATATCATAACACGATGCCAATGCATTTTTAAATACTTTTAGCCATCTTTAAGTAGAATTTAATTCATTTTCAGTTAATTCTGTTTTGTACGAAAAGTTATTTCGACACCAATATTGGTTGCTAGGGCTCTGGGGTCCTAGCAACTAAATTATTGATATATACGTGCGTTACTATGGAAATCAATATGACATGTCAAGTAAAAAAAAAATTGATCTTAAGCTAGTCAATATATATGTTATATTGTTCAACAGAAAATTTAAAAACGTTGTGTATACAAAGCTCTTTTTATCTTGTAATTATTTATAATATGTAAAACTTTAGAGATAGTATTTTAATTAACCACTTAACACGTAGCTTAGAAGCGATCTGTTTTAATATAGTAATGTAATAGATTGGGACTACTTTATTTTAATGATAATATCTGTGTTTATTAATAATTTACCGTAATCTTGAGTTGATACTTTCAAAAGTGTACATATAGTTTTACTAACTTTCCTAAAATTTTCCATTCGGTAAAAACAAGATATTCAAAGTATCATAGTATTTGACATATTATTCTATATAATTTATCAGTTTACTGGGAGAATTTAAACAGTTTTTTTACTTAGCATAAATTGACTTGTTTTAAATATATTTATATATATATATATTATATATAGTATAAGCATGCTGTGCGGAAAACTATTATAAAATAATGTACTAACCTTTTTCACTATACCGCAGTAGTAGCAGTCGTTGCAACTCTATAATATAGTATCTACATATATGCAATATATGTAAAATTGGTAATTTTCGTATTGTACTATCTATATTATGTACAATACAATGTTATATGTCACGTTTAATAATATATTTTCATATATGATTATATATTATTATGTATGCATCACAAGCACAAATTTATGATCTATTATTAGGCCTTATGTTAATTAGAGAGTAATTTTTTTAAAAGGATTCGTCTTAATTCATATTATGAAAGCTCGTCACTAACGGTCCCTCGCCACAGTTTTCCGGTATTTTTTTTTTGTTTTTCGTCCGTGATTGTTTCTGTGTTTTAATTCGATATGTGATTTTAAAATCTGTAGGCTCTCCTCCGCTGCGGGGTCTAGGACGAGAGGTTGCGACAAAATCGGCGATTGTTTTAAAAAAATCAGTGTTTTCCCGTTGGCGAACCGACTGACAGTTAGTTGGTGACGTACGACCGACCCGGCCGGCGGCTAACCACGCACTGCCGGGCCTCTGGCGGCGGGCGGCGGAAGCATCTCTCGGATTGGTCGCGGGCTGAGTATTTTCGCGTGTCCGCAATCCGCAGTCGCCGCAATAAACGGGGGAGCGCTGCGCTCACACCACTACGACAGACGCTCCGCTGGTCGCGACCGACGTAGCGGTTCGACGTTGCGACAAGATATCTGTCATCATCATCTATCTTATATCTCAACGTCTGCATCTAAAATTCAAATGTATTTATTAACATAATATAGTGAACTTTACAGACCCATGATGGCCGAGCGATTTACGCGTCGGTTTCCCGACCATGTCCAATCCTAATAGGATCATATGGGCCTCCACAGAGTGGAGGTTCGTATTGACAGATTTTGTTTTTACGAGAAATGAATGTCAGCCACTTGCTCAACCTATTAGGTCCATACTCATACACAAATTGAAAAACAATATGTGTAATTGTCAGACCCAGGATTCGAACCCGAGACCCACGACTCAATAGGCCAACGCTTAAGCCACGCGGCCATCGTGGGTTTAGAGTGGGTGGGGTTTATCGTCCCCATAATAAATACTCCTTCCCTGTGTGGTTTAATTCATTTTCTCAGATACTTAATCTAAAATTATATCAGTGACAGATCTATTATATTATAATATGATACCAGCAATACAGTAATATCTAGGAAATCCGCAATGGGGTGTCCCCAGGGATCAGTTCTTGGACCCAATCTATGGAATATTATCCTCTTTGATGACCTTCTGTCGATCCCGCTTCCAAACGACTGCAGTATTATTGCCTATGCGGATAACGCGCTTCTCCTTGTGAGTATGAACAGCCTCGATGGTCTTGAGCTAGCTGCTAATGAGGCTTTGTAAACCATAATGACCTGGGGTTTTACTAACAAACTTACTTTTGCTCAGCATAAAACAGACTCCATACTCCTCAAAGGTGTACATTAGAAGTACAAATTATCATGTCTGCTCCACGCAGCCTACCATCGTGTCTCCTGGCTTACTGGAAGTAATTGGGGTCTTTAGTTCAGATGTCTTAAAATAGCTTACGATGCAATCTTTATGAGTATCGCTGGATATGCCCCATGTGGTATCATAGATGTATATAAGTTATTGTCCATCCGTAAAACTCTTTTCAGCGGTCAACGCCCAGCATTACTCGCCCTCACTAAGGCTTTTAAGATAACTTCTACCGACGTGTTGCCTGTTCTTGCTGGAGTGCTTCCGTTAGACCGTCAAGTCCGTGGTGTTATGGCCGCCTTGCTGGGGGCGGAGGTTGGCGGTATCTTTATATCGCCGCCTTCAGGTCTTGGATCCATGAGCCGGTGTGCTCGAAAAGTTATTGTACGCAACCTAGCGTATGACACCGCGCTGCGTGCGTGGCAGGGGCGATGGACCACTTCTTCCAAAGGTAGACAGACGCGTTTATTTTTTTCTAATATAAAGTGGCGCATGGAGATAACGAGATTGACTCCAGACCATTAGACTTCTCAGTTCTTAACCGGACACGGCGGTTTTACCTCCAAGCTCTGTCAGCTTGGTCTAATGGAATCTCCGACTTGCTTATGTGGCGAATCGCAGGATGACGACCACATCCTCTGGGAGTGTCCCCATATGTCGGTTAAAAGAGAAAAGCCTCTCAAGTCGGTCCGACCCTCAGTTGGACCGGTTGGCCATTGCAACTTGGTATCTACAAGGGAAAAATTCTCAGATTTTAAAAATTTTGCGCCATTTTACGGCGAGCGAGAAGGTCTTTTCTCAACGAGAATTGACCGTAAGACATTATATTATCATCGAAGTAGGGATTACGCACACTCTAGTGCACGCCAACCAAGATCTTGGGAAGTTGCTCCTGGGACACTTTCGGCAGAAATTTGAAGAGCGTCTAACGTTTGTTACGCCATGGTACACGCCTGCATAACGAGTGTGGTAACGTGGCGGGTGGTAGAGGGAAAAGCAAGTCGTAGACACTTATCATGAAAATGAATAATCATATTTTTTCATACTTAATATATTTATTATTTAATATAAAAATCGTGAATTTTTCCATGTTTTTCTCACACAGGAATAATCCTATAGGCATCTTGTTTTACACGTTGAATCATATATGAACACGGCGTGTTTGAGGAAGCGTCTGCTCATGAAAACCCACAGTTGTCATTTTTTTTATTTTTTCTGGTCCACAGTTCTAATTTTCCGTCGAAATCTTTAAAGTTTCTTCAAATAATATTTTCTATTGCTCTTTGCTTGCTCAAATTGAAAACGTTCAACTTCTCAAAAGTATCATTGAGAAATGTCACTTCTCTCCACCAACAAAAAGGGTGTAAATACACAAAATGGACAAATTCCTGTGGCGAATGGTGGAGGTAGGCTATTAAGATCCGACATAAATAATGTACACTAATGTCAATCAAATGTATTTGTTTTCAATATTAATACTATCGACCGAAGGTACTTGATAGAATTTGAGTTTAAATTCTAATGGATTCAAGCTCTGTACTATTCCTCTTAAATGGAATAGTACAGAGCTTTTCTCTTTCTCTATAAAATATAATATAAAATTATGTCATTAAACCATACATAATTTTAGATATTTTATAGATAAAAGAATATTTTTTATCGATTATGGTTTGATTTAAATAGGGCTTAATGAATTTTAAAAAAACTAACTAATACCATCTGTAACATTCTGTATTCTTAATTCAAAAAAAGACAAATAAGTATGATTAAAAAGTGTAACTAATATAATGTATGGTTTAATAGCATAATTTTAGATATTTTATAGATAAATACATATTTTTATTATCCGCTATATATATCCAATTAATAAAATTGAATCCCAAAAACTAACAAGCATTATATTATACACATTGTAGTCTTAGTTCAATGAAAACAAATTCGTTTGATTGACAAAGTTTAGTGTGCACTACTTATGTCGGATCTTCACAGCCTACCTTCACCCTTCGCCACTGATATGGACGCCACACAACGTCTTCAAGAACTCATATAGCTCGCTTATGTATAATGTTGCGTTCTTGATGAACGAGTTGCGACCTAGCGACTGAATTAAAAATGACTCTCAATTAACTATATCAGCCCAAGATCGCTCTAGATGTAAGAAAAATGATGGATCATCGATCAGCCAAATGAAATGAAGATAATATGTTTACATACTCCATACTGTTGACAGTAAGAAAATGTACGGGTAAACAATAAATGACATTTACTTTGTATTATCCTGCAGTTGGCAAGATTGCGTGCATGAATGAAAAAAGTTTGGAAATTTTCATGCGGCAGTAGAATTTTTCGATCTGCGCCTGCGCAGTAGAACGATTGTGACGAATATAATGTTTGAGGCTTTCACGGTTGTTTTTTTATCGTAGTATATTCTTGGGTTTTCACCGTGTCTCCTTCTTCCTTCTTTACTCGAGGTTTCGGGCTCGTTGCAGAGGCCATTATCAAGAGATATGTTTTATGATGAAATGTAGTGTAGGTATGTGAATGTAAACGTTGCTCTAAGAATGTCAAAATGAATCCGATTATCTAAGAGCAAACGTTGCTCAGAGTAATCTGTCAATCATTACGACCGGGGATACTGGCTCGAATATTAGATTTTCTCGAAGAAGAAGGAGACACGGTGAAAACCCAAAAATATACTACGATTGTGACGAACCTGCCGGAAAAAAAATTAACTACGAAAGAATTTTCAGGTTCGCCGATTTTCACTACCTGTTCAATAGTACCATAAAAAGACAAAATCGCGTCTCGCCCACTCTTATAGAATGAGTTGGAGAGACAGTCAGCACTTTTAAGTGTAAACAGTTATTGTCACGATAGTTTAAAATACGCACTATTGCTGCCAGTAAATCCACGCACGTGAACAGGCGCTATAACCCATTACGTGACAACAGACACCGTCTCGCATAATAAATAAAAAAAACTACAGTATGTATTTGACTACTGTGCCACCACCATGGCTCCCACAAGTGGAGGGCTGACAGGGCTCCAGCCTGGGGGCGCGGCCTTAGTGGGGCCTAGCGTAACGGGTGTCAATATAACTGAGAAAACAAACATGACAATTTCACTGTAATTACAAGATAAAAATCTTTTTTTATATACAACGTTTTTAGATTTTCTATTGAATTATTATGCTCAATATGCTCAAACTTGTACTCGATATGAAGTAAATAAGAAACAAACAAACAAACAAATAATATAGAATACTGAAATGTCATTTTGATTTCCATAGTAACGCGCGTATATATTAATAATTTAGTTGCTAGGATCACCCACTTAGCAACCAATAATATAGTGGATTGGATTACGGATTTCTTCCGAAATAACTTTTCATACAAAACAGAATTAACTGAAAATGAATTAAACTCTACTGAAAGATGGCTAAAAGTATTAAAAGAATGCATTGGCATTGGCAAAGATTTGTACAGGGTAAACAACCACCGGACAAATAAGAATACGAGCTAATAAAAACGTTGTAAAAAAAGTTGCCTGCAGTGCTGCCTTCCTTCAATAACATTAAAATTTTAAAATATTAGATTGTCCAATGCTTTTTTTATTTTTGTGTGTCATTATGTAATACCAACTCAACTTCATAATTTAAGTGTAACATATGTATTAAAATATACAACAAATTACACTGAATAAGTACGCTTAATTTGACCTTGAACACCCTTTGAAAAACGCTAGCGAAGGGTGGAGGTAAGCTGTGGGGATTCGACAAGTGTGCGATATGTTTGTCGGGTTTTCACGACCCACTTCCATTGTTATCTTTTAGTCTCAGCAGGTTTTAATTAAATTTTAAAAACTAACCAATTCAATTTGTATTTTTAGTTCAGTGAAAAACAAATAACAGTGTAGTGTGCTATATTTATATCGAATCTCGACAGCCTACCTACATAACTGCTTTTAACTTTAGTTACAGATAGGGGACCCGTCAAAGGTCCTGGTCTGGGGCCCGCTTTAGGATGTGTTGGCCATGGCTACGACCCAAGAATGGAGCAAACATGAATTAATTAATAATAAAATATATTATTGTGACAGAGAGTAAAAAAGAAAAGCCAATCGCAACGCTGTGGCCTTAGACCTCCCCAACAAAACGAGGTGCGCGGACAGCGTACAATTTTGACAGTTCGCGAGTGGATCTCGTATACTCCGACAACACACAACTTCAGCTATACATTATTACGACATGATAATATTATTATTTATACCTTATACCTTTTCGCCGGCTGCCGTAGACGAGGGGCAGAGTTACGCAATAGCACATAATCCACGGAAGGTCGCGGGTTCAAATCTGATATTTTACAAACATTGAAACATGTTCTTCTTAATACAATATGTCAGTAGCGAAGGATGGTTGTATGCTGTTAAGCATGGCTCCCACAAAGGGGGGGCTGACAGGGCTCTAATCTGGGGGCCCGGCGTGGCAGGTTAACCAGTTAAGCGAGATAAACACATCGTAAATTTATAAGCTCTAATAGTAAAAAAAAAATCGCCTGCGGTGCTATAAGACGAGTGGAATTTTATTTTATAATAATTATTCTTAGTGTGTTTCCTGACTAATAAAAATGACTATTTATCCAACATGGCGAAGGGTCACATGTAACTTGGCTATCACAAAAAAGGGTCGCGATCAGTGCTTCATAATATGGTGCTGAGTGCTGACAATTATTCAAGCTGATTTATTTAAAATACAAAAAATCGCTAAAAAAACATACACGGAATACCCTTTATTTTTATTTTCACATTAAAAAATACACGGAGCTCCGCGGAATATCATTTGGGAGACGCTACTATAGAACATTACACTGCCCTTAACCTTAGCGATAGGTTAAGGAGGCCGTCAAATATCGTGGCATGGGGGCCCGCTTCAGGATGTGGGGGCATGCTGTTAAGATCTGCCATAAATACTGCACATTAAACTTTGTTGGTCATAAGTAGATAGCGGATTATATGCAACATAAAAAGCTTGAAGTATGCATGAAAAGTGTCAAAATATGCAAAAAATGGTAATTTTTAGTTTTTTTATTTCAAAATCAGCATACCTATCAACAATTAGTAAGTAGGTATTGACAATGATTATTTATTAACAATAATTATTATTTAACATTTTGTTACTCTTATAAACATTAACAATCAGGTATCTACTGTTCCAAATGTTCTGTACTAAGATTGTGTCTTTGATCACTCTAAATATTTTTGGGAAATGACGTTCAACATACACTAAGGTAACTGGGCAGTATTTGAATTTGGGTGCATTTGGTGGATTTTAATCATTAACGCAATCACTGCTGAAGTGTTAATTACATTTTAATTACCACATTTAAATAACACGTTAATTATATCTAATGGCCAACTGCTCCAAATGCGCCAGTGGTGGTGTTAGCACTGAATGAGTAAACTGTATAGATTCAGTCTAAAATATAGCGAAAATATGCATCATCACTAGATTTTAGGTAAAATAATATGCAATAACCGGTGAGAATGGGCTAAATATGCAAGTGCATATTATGCCAATATATGTCTACTATTCTAACTCCTTCGAATATTATATACCACCTGTATTTTTAATTTATTTTAATTATTTAAAAAAAACACACATTATGGACATATCAAATGAGATTTCAGGACGTTCACAATAGGAGATTTAAATTTTAAAAAAATCTGATTCTAATCAAACAAATTAAATAAAATACATATTTGTCTAATATATCTAAGAGAAAGTCAGTTGGATAAAGCTACGGATAGTATCCATACAGTCTCAAGAATTCCTTTTAACCCTCTCCACTATACGGCCGTACTTCAACTGATGCGATACCCAAATAAAAGACCTAATCTCAAGCGTACTTCGAAATAAGAACTGATATTATTGAAAATTTTGAACACCGTAGAATTGCGCATAGACAGCCGCGGTTATTAAGTGTAAATTTGCAATTGAGATATCCGCCTTATATACAGAATTGAGCCGAGTGATATTCGTATTATTTCAGCAGGTCTATTCTAACATATTATCACTTAACTTCAAAATCAATAAAAAAAAAGTGATAAATATTATATATTTGGGCAGTTATTAACAACAAAAGTGTGATATTTTTTAACACGGCCGCCCATGGTTAACCGCAAGCTGTCAAATGTCGTTGAGTAACACAGTGAACACGTCTTATTTGATTCCAAATGCATGCCGGTAGAATCTTCAATTGGACTTTTTCATCAATGTCGATAACCGCTTCGTTTATAGAATTACTCCGAGTGATATACCTACGTGATATTTTGGAATAATAAAAATAACACAAAAGTGTTATTGTTTTAACTAGTTAGAATAGTCTATCTAACTGATTCAGAAATACGCAAGAAGTCTGGCGAGTGACCTCGTGACCACACGTTTTAAATACAGAAAAGAAATACCTGTGTAAACGATTATTTAGGGTAGGGTTACATTGCAACTAAAAATAACGGTACATTTCATCACCCCCTTTTCCATACATGAATTGTAGCAAGATTGATACTGCCTCCATGTTAAACACACAATCTTAACCCTATATTATGTATATTAATAGTTTTAAATACAGGAAGAGTTCATATTTCTAAAAATAAATTAATAAAGTACCTAATGAAATATGGGTCATTTTTAATACCATTTTTAATACCATTATAGATTATGATTTGAGTTACCCCATCTGCACCCGTCGTGTATAATATGCAGCCGCAATTTGTGCACGGCCGCTTTCCATGACGCTATAAACGTGTCAATATTTAGCCGGGTCTAACATCAAAACTCGTCTCGCGTAAAACGTGTCGAATTTCGTCGATGTGACGTCATCGTTATTCTCAAAACACACGTTGCCAAATGAAACTCCGCAGATTGGTCGAATGCGACTGTTTCGTTTGAAAAAAACATCTGCTGTTGCAATCAACAAGCTGCATTCTTCTCCAAGCTCCGAGTCGAAGAGTCGAAGTCGCATACAAACACCTACGAATCGGTCATTCCTATACCGGCTCGCCGATCGCCGCATTCAAATATCTATACGTTTTGAAAGCTACGCGCGACTGTCGCTAGGTAGATGTGCGCGGTCTTCACAAACAACATTGGATCTCCGTTCTCGGAAGGTTTTTTATGTATGTGCGGCACACGAGGCGAGTTTAGATGTGAGAGCCGACTTAGTGCCACACTTCCTTCTCTCGAAATGAAGCTGCACCTTGATGGTTAAAGAAAGTGTTTAGAAAATTAAAAAAATCTTGGACTTGCACTGCCATCATTTATCTTTAGTGTTATATAGTGCCTCTGTACCCGTGTACTGAAACTCTGCAGAAACGTAGGAGTCAGGAGTGATTGTAATTATTTCATCCGCCATAATATATCCGTCCGGCGGTCATCCACTTCCCGAGCGATGTGCCCAGCCCGTTTCCATTTCATCTACACCCACCATATGATAGAGGTCGCCAACAATAACAATAAGTCAGGTATTGTAAGAGTTAAGTACATAATATGCAGAGTGTACTCACGTTTTCTTAATGCTGAAAATTTTGGAGTCCAATATCACATGGTTTTCAAAATACTTCCGAAACGACGGCAGTCCAATTATTATACTTTAGAACTGAACGAGTGGATGTCCAATTTATGTCGTTTTTGCTTTAATCTAAGTATAGCAAAAAGATTAATTGCAAAAGTGCATCATACCTACTGAGTTTTAGTCCGAACGCCAGTGAGTATTTTAACTACATTAGATTAACTGTTTTAAAACTGCTCTCCTGCAAAATATTGAATGTGTGACTTTCAAACTTTAAGCTCTAAGGTAATTTATCGTAAATGGCTTAAGAAACTTGCGAGCGAAATGCACATACGCGAGCGGCGCGCATGTGAGGCATATTGTAACGTGAGTGTTATATCGGTGTATATAGAGTTGGGTTTCGGGAATTTCCCGACGGGTATTCTCGATAAACTTTCGAGATATTCCATCCCGAATCTCGAGAATCTTTTCTCGGGATTCGGGATTTCTTTATTATCAAATATTAATTGAAAAAACAATTATCTATATGTAAAAAGTGGACAGAAAACACAAAACGTTCAAGGACTGATCGGGGCATTTAACACAATTAATATTAATACTTTCGACCGAAGGTACTTGATGGAATTTGAATTTAAATTCTAATGGATTCAAGCTCTGTACTATTTCATTTAATTCGTTTTTTGCGACCCGGGTTTCGCCTTTCGGCATCTTCAGGCGTCGTGTACACTCACCAAAGGCAAATACACACTGACAACGAACACCCTTAACTCTACCTTATATAGTAAATCGATACAATAAAGTAGGTAAAAACTCCATTACCTACCTATTTAGTCAGAAATTGCAACAAAAAATACAATAAACAAATTATGAATAGCTGAAGTAAAAAACCTAAATAGTAAAAACCCTCTCTTATTAATAACAATACACTGGACAGCATATTATTATAATAAATCGTCAAACCTAATAATAGGTCAAAATTCTTTATAACAATAAAAATACTACACTCAAGAGGTGTAAATCGTCAATAAATTTACATTAGAAGTTGGTGTTAAGAAAATTAATTTTCTGGACCTAAATATTAACATAGAAAAGAACATACATGAGTTCAACATTTATAGAAAACCGACATATTCGGATTGCATTATACATAGTTCCTCGAATCATCCACCTGCATATAAACTAGCCGCATTTCATTCAGATATACATAGACTTGTAACTGTGACCTTAAGTGAAACAAATTTTCAAAACGAACTTTCAACGATTAAACAAATTGCTATTAACAACGGTTATGAGGAGTCTCTTATAGACAAACTTTTAATAAAAAAGAAAATAAAGTTAGTATCTAAATTATTATATAAAGGTATAGAACCTACCATACCGGTCATTGCTAATCATTGGTGTAGATTAAGTTATATAGGTAAAACCAGTGAAAAAGTTAAAAAACATCTGTCCAAAAATAATGTCAAACCGGCATTTTATTGTAATAACACAGTTGGTAGATTATTAATAAATAATAAGGACTCCATAGAGATTAAAAATAAATCCGGTGTTTACAAATTAGACTGTAACAACTGTCCTAAATTTTACATTGGTAAAACTACGAGGAGCCTAAATATTAGAATTTCAGAACATTTAGTAGCCCAAAGATTGGAGAAGGATACTTCAACGTTTGCTAACCACTTATTAAATGAAAAACACACGTTTGACATTTAAAAGGGTGCAAAACTACTTCACAGTCATACGGGTGATTATAAATTATTCTACCAAGAAATATTAGAAATAAATAGAGCACAGTTGCAAAGCTTACCTATACTGAACGATCAACTTAGCTTTCCTAGTAGCCCTTTGTTATATCCTATATGATGTATTACATATGAGACTATATATGGTCAATTGTATTGACACAAAATTTATATATGTTTGTATGAGAGTCTATGGATGAGAATTTAGGTATGTATATTTGTATAATATATATATATATATAATATGTATATTATATTAGGTGAGTTATATATTATATTAAGCGAGTTTATATGTATAATTTTGTTTTTGTTAAAAAATAATGTTTTAAAAGTAGGTACCTTGTAAGAGTATTATTACAGACTAATATCTCATAGTTAACTCGATTAATTATTTTTTCTTAGAATTGATTTACACCTCTTGAGTGTAGTATTTTTATTGTTATAAAGAATTTTGACCTATTATTAGGTTTGACGATTTATTATAATAATATGCTGTCCAGTGTATTGTTATTAATAAGAGAGGGTTTTTACTAATTAGGTTTTTTACTTCAGCTATTCATAATTTGTTTATTGTATTTTTTGTTGCAATTTCTGACTAAATAGGTAGGTAATGGAGTTTTTACCTACTTTATTGTATCGATTTACTATATAAGGTAGAGTTAAGGGTGTTCGTTGTCAGTGTGTATTTGCCTTTCGTGAGTGTACACGACGCCTGAAGATGCCGAAAGGCGAAACCCACTTAAACGACTTAAATGGAATAGTACAGAGCTTGAATCCATTATAATTTAACACAATTAAGCTAACGTCGACTCAAAATGAGCGCAATTTTTGCAACATCAGGAAATTTAGTGTCTCAAAGGCGTATGCGATTGTCAGACGCAGCGATTGACAGTGTGTTTTTTGAAATTCAGAAGGAGTTTTGAAGTTTCAGTAATGTTTTGAATTATTTTTGTTTTCCTACTTCTATTTTGTTTACATAAATAAAAAAAAATCATATTTTTTGGAATTTGTTTTTAGGAGTTTTACAGGTTTTTTTTTTAATTTCCCGATTTCTCGAGAATTCTCGAGAATTCTTTTATGGAAATCCCGAATCTCGAGATTGAGATATTCTCGGGAAATACCCAACTCTAGTTATATCTATGCAATCCCGCAATAAAGACGCAAACTCTTAAGCTGCGTTACGTTACAGATAGATAAATCAAAACAAACATAATTATAATATATTGATGTTCATTTTATGAGGGCAGTTCTCCAAATTCCAATTCTAATTCTTCGGCCACGTAGTAAGAAGAAATCCAAGCAGTCTGAAGAGAAAAGTGATCTCAAGTAGGGGGGGGATATAAGGGAGGAGGTTTTCAAGGGTCTCGTTTTGGCATTTGAAGGCTCGTGAAGATCTCTTCACATAATTTTTGCTGTCCGTATGATTAGCTTCATTATTTTGTTTTATATACACTAGAATCATTTTTATTTTCAAAATTTCCCTGTCCTCTTCTCTCCCCGGCACTTTGCATTAGAAAGTAACTTTAAACTCAGTCAGAGCTCACTCTGAGCATAGCAACCTTAGTCCTGGGTATCTCCTCCTAGGGCATTCCCGGCCTAAAACTTAACTAGATGCTTCACATCGCCAATGTAGGGCCACGTGATACGCCCGATTAAGACCGGGTGTGGTGCGTGGCTGGTTTTGGTTTGTAGGGATTAACTTCAATGGTCTCGTTTTGGTGCGCTGATACTATTTCGCCACGTGCTCTTTCGTTTTGACTTGTGATAACAGATACTCTATCTATATTTAAAGCTTTCTTTTTCACAATACTATATTTTAAATAATATTCTTCGTGTGGTACCGCAAATATGTTAATAAAACTCCACACGATATCGAACATACACTGAATTATGAGCGCGTGGAATGTACTATCGAGGAAAGTAAATTTTAGTTCCAGAAATTACCGTAATGACACAGAGACTTGATATAGAAGTCGCCATTGTTGAAGGGTTGAGGTAGGCTGTTAAGATCCGCCATAAATAGTGCACATTAAACTTTTTCAGTCATACGTATTTGTTTTCATTTAAATAAGACTACAATTAACAGATGGTGCTGGTTAGTTTTTAAAATTCAAAAACCAAGACATAATATATAATAGTCAAAAAATACTCGTCTACCTATAAAATATATAAAATTATTATGCAATTAAATCATACATAACTTTGAATATTTTATAGATAGAATATTTTTATGTATTATAGTTTGGGCTTAATGAATGACAACATGAATGAAATATGTATTCTTAATCCAACGAAAACAAATAAGTATGAATAAAAAGTGTGCACAATTTTATCGTATCGCCTAAAATAAACCAAAACTATTCAATAAAAACAAATACGTTTGAGTAACAATGTTTAAGACGATAGGTACATCAATGAAACGGCAAATAATTTTCAACTATGGGCGCGAAGAAATTTTGGACTCGCTGGCATTCGGAGAGTGAACGTCGAGGCGTGAACACGTCAATTTGTTTCGTGATGGTGACGGGGGTATTAATTCTTAAATCATGTAAAGATGACTAAAAACGTTACCCATTTACTTGAAAAATAAAACAATGCAATGAATACATTATTATTGTTACTAATAGAACATTAAATGGACGCATGTTGGATTTACATGACCCGCAATCCGCGCATCGCCTAGCCACGATCTTCTTAGACCATGCCTCAACTGAGGTATAGCCTTAATGTACACTATTTATTGCGGATCTTAACAGCCTTCCTCCACCCTTCGCTGCCGGTAGTCAACTTCATTTAGCGCTGTCCCACGGTTCTGTGCGGTGTAAATTCTTGATGAGACACCCCCGGAAGGGTCATGGCGTCAGCCGCGTTGCGTTCTCAAGGTTATTGCGAGTTTTCTGTTTGGTTAACACGTTAGCGCTGCTCAGGAGCGTATCATAAATTTATTACGAACCCCGGAACGATGCAGGGGCTGTAAAAAATACACAGTGCGGCCCCTAAAATATTAACACATATATTTATATTTCTTTTCCAGAGATACAGCGTTCGTATTGGTCGACTATTCATGATAATTTATATACTGTATGCCGCATTATCTTAATACACGTGTCCGGAAATTTGTACGTATGCCGTTGACCGTATCATAGTTCATCTTGAGCTGTAGTATCGAAAATAGATGACCGTATAGTATTGAGATCAAATTAAAGTCAAAATAAAATACTTGCTTAAAAAATATGTTGCAAAAACCACCGGAATACAAATGAAAGACACCTAGCCGAAAAAAAACGTTTTTTCGGTTCGGTACATGTTCAAATACGCGCGTTAACATGATCTTACTCCCTACTTCAGTAATCGTTTGTCAATTTATGGCTACGGCCGTATGTTGTAGCTTAACCACTGGGAAATGCCAATAGAAATGGCGTATTTCAAAAAAAATACTACCTTATTCTTAGGTCAATAACTATTATAAAACAATCATTATTCATATGATGTTTCACAATCGAATGGTCAAAGACATAGATTATAATCAGTATCTTTAGAATTATCTTTAAATGTGTTAATCGTGCCCATTTTTTGAATAATAAAATGCCTAATTCTTATCAAATTTGGGATCACAGAGATTATAAATATATTTTTTTATCGTAAATCACTAAGTATATAATTTTAACATTAATTTTTTATAAATTCGTTTAAAAATTAATAAATCTAAAAAACCTTAACACCACTGCACATGGATGTACAGAAATATAACTATATTCTAAAACATTAGATCGAAAAGTTTCAAAGATTATTATTTTATGTAATAAAAATACTGTATGCAGTCATCAAATGTTTAAAATAAATATAAAGGATAATAAGGCTTCGAAATTATATAAATAGATTATCTAGAACGATTAAGGAATGTCAAGGGTTATGCTCTGAATATACCATAAAATCTCCATTTTGACCTACGTGGTGCACGTGGGTCGTTAAGTCAAAAAAATAGAACAGGCTTTTGGATGTGGAACCGCATCTCAGATTAAAATTAATAACCAGGGAACCAAATTACGATGATCTGTAGTCTCAACATAAACAATTTCATTCTTCTCATTATTATAATTATAAAGAATGTTATTTATAATATAACTTTTAATTACCTACTTATTTATTTATACATATTTTATTATGGATGAATTTTATTTTTCGAGTTTTATTATTTTGTTTATGTAGGTACCTACTAAAAAAGGAAAAAATAAGTATATTTTGAATGTTATTAAAGTATATTCATTTTTTTTTTTTGACGAGGAGTCACGACCGGAGTCAGACAGGGTTGTGTCCTTGCACCGTTTCTCTTCATCATTCTCTTTGACTTCATACTACGGAAGTCAATACCACCCGACCGAGGCATACCTGTTACCCCCACGGTGAAGCTATGCGACCTAGAATACGCCGATGACGCTGTCCTATTCGACAACTCAATCGAGGGCATTCAAGAGACAATCGACAGGTTGCATAACAACTCCTCTCGCGTCGGTTTGAAAATCAACGCGAGGAAAACCAACGTCTTGTTTAATAGCACCTGTCCTGATCCGGATTTCCCTCTAATTAGAGACGGATAAAACATCGAGAGCGTTGATAGCTTCAAGTACCTGGGGGTACACATCATGGGAGATGGCATTTTGCAGAAAGAGCTCGCTATCCGAATGGGAACGGCTGGAGCAACATTCAACGATGCGGAATGTCTGGGACTCACGATTGTAGTCGGTCAAAACCAAATGCCGTCTATTCGATGCTTGCATTCGACGGTGCTGCTTTACGGTAGCGAATCATGGCACCTTACGAAGGCTCAGAGCAACCGTATACTGAGCTTCGAAAACAGATGTTTGCGACGAATACTGGGTGTGCGGCGGGTATGACTTTAGGAGCAACAAGGAGGTAAGAGAACGCACCAAGCAGCCTCTTATCACGCTGAAAGTGAAGAGGCGACGTTGGACCTGGCTCGGCCACGTGCTGCGGATGCCAGAAGAGAACTTCAACCTGGCTTGCCTGTTTTTCAAGCCAACCGGATTCCGGCGTCCTGGAAGGCCGCTAAATACAATATACAGAGTGTATACGGCGGAGCTACGGGATGCTGGTTTGACCTGGAACGAAGCAAGAAGACTGGCGAGCGACAAGGATTCTTGGAGGCGCCGCGTGGTGTCCATATGCTCCAGTTAAGGGGCGGATATGGCAAAAGAAGAAGACTCAGTGAGAAAATTATAGAAGGGGTACACAGATTACGAAATTTTGAGAAACACTGCTCTAGACCAAAGGTTACCGACCGGTTACGATTGTGAATTTTAAAAAGAATAATGATTTCCATATTTAAAATTTGCTAATAAATGTGTTCCAGTGATAACGACTGATTTAAAAAAATATTACGTCTTATTAAGTTTTACGATCTCGTTATATACGCGACAAACTATAATTACAAAGATTATATCACGATATTAGATGACATATTGGATTATTTAACAAGAGATTTAATGACTTTAATGAGCTTCATAAAATTTCTAGCATCTTATCGTTGACCTTGAAATATGAATGAAAATAATTTCCTAAGTATAACTGAAAACATCGCAATGATTTTTCCAGTATATGTGGGAAATTTCGAATTGCAAAATAACGTTACGTAGACACAGTTGAAATCTTCTGTTATATGGAAAATACTGAATCCAAAAAAATACTCATATTTAAAGGACGTCTAGCTTAGAATTGTATCATGTTTTGGACGTACATGTTTATACGTATCCTCATTTTCTTATATGAAATATATATAATCGAAATATCGAACGCATTTCAGTCTAGACCAGCGGTCGGCAAACCGCGGCTCGCGAGCCATATGCGGCTCTTTGGGTATTGGCGTGCGGCTCTTTGCCAAATTCTCAATTCCCAATTTTTACAAAGTCTTTTGCAAAATTTACAATTTTTATTTTTTATCATTGATTTGTACACTTATTATATTATATAATGACATTATTGCGATCCTAATTTTTCCTCCGTTATGGTTGATGCAAAAAGGTATGATTGTTATCGTTTTAAATCCGCCCATTGCAAAATTCAACAAATTAAATGCCACCAAAATTGAGGATTTGGAGAGAGAAATGTGCAATTAATTTCACAACACAAGTGGAGCGCTCTAAAAGATCTACATAAGGTAGATACTGCGATTTTTAATACATGGAATAGTCGAGTCTACATAATGTATGTGAACAATCATTTTCAAACATGAACAATATAAATAGCATTTAGAGAAGCCAAATAACCGATGAGAATCTGGAGTCGCGCCTGAAATTAAAACTACAAGTTACATACCTAACATACAGAAACTCTCCAAAGAAATGCAAGGAAGATCATTGTTCACATTTATAGATGATTGTGTATCAAGATTTGAGGCTATATTTATATAAGTATTATTTATGAGTAAAATTATATATCAATTTATAAATAAATTTTGTGAATGTTGAGTTGGTAAAGGATTCAAAAAATATATTAAAATTAGATTTTTTTATTAATCCATCATGGGCACTGCTTTATAACCGCTGTATGGCAAAGATGAGATTTGGTCCAGTACAATAATTAAATTACAATTATCATGTGCTATAATATAGCTCATATTATGAGACACACATGAATCGCGTACGTTTTCATCAACCAAATCCACTGTAATATTAATAGACTCAGGTAATTGTTTTGTTATTTTTTTGTTTTGTTACGCCAAAGAAGTATAACTCCTAACGCGCGTACATAAGTACACACACCGATTTTTTTATTCGAAACCGATGATTTAAAGTAAATATATAAAAAAAAATCGGACATGATTGAAGGCACCTGTCAGTACATTCTGTCAGTACGTTTCTCTGAAAGATGTGAAAGATTAATTCTGTATACATCCCCATCTCGGGCCGTGAACTTATTGGCTCAACTTTTGCTGCGTTCGCAAATAAGTATATAGTACCTATAACGAAATATTCCAAAGTAGAAAAGTTTCGTCTGCCTCATCGCACGCCCGAGATTTACAAATTCACTCTAAAAGTATTACCTGCGAGACAGTGACAGAGATTTCAAACGCGGAGGTACGTATCTGGTTTTCTGTAGCTTTTAGAAGAAAAAATCTCTTCAGTTTTACTTCGTGAAATTCAAAATGTTTGAACTATAACTAGACAAGAGGTCGGGGAGAGGAGCGAATTATCTAAATGGGGTAAACGTTAGCATTTTAAGGGCACTGATTTTAGGTTCCCCATCTCTACCCGTGATACAGTGACGTCCCGTTAGGGTAGGCAGATTGAGCGTCGCTTGGGGGCGGCAATAGAATAGAAATAGGCACATAATATTAGTTATAACAAATAAAAAATATCAGCTCACTGTTTAGAAACAAAATGTATTAATAAACATAAAAGGTTTAACAGGGCTGTAATTTTAATGTCAGTTTCGCGATGTCTAGTTTACTTCCGTTATCCTTGGAGGTCACGTCTTTGATGACCAGCAATGACACATGCAGATTTGCGAATTATATTTGAATTAGGTTATAGGTAGGTAGGTATATACTCACCTAATTAATGTATCCAAATATTTTTGCCAGTGACTCGTGAGTTTTGACAGTTGTCAGGTATATTTTTAAATGTATCTGAAACCGTGGACTCGCCATATTGTAAATTAGATTTAGTGGTATATATTTTGACAGTAATGTATCCATTCAACACATTTCTTAGATATTTGAGTCATGAAAGGATGATAAAAAAAATACTGTATAAAAAGGGGCGGCATTTTGGCGCTGCCTAGGGACGGAATTTTGACTAGGGACGTCACTGCCCATGGGAGTATTCAATTTCAATTTAATATATTTTTTTAACATATTGTGGACATTACAAATTATAAGTTTAAGACGTTCACAACATGACATTTAGAAAAGATAAAAGAGATAGATCAGTAGATAAATTAGATAGGTACAAGGAAGTACACCGGATGAGTTAAGCAGACCCTATTTTAAGAATTTATAAAACAGCTTCCACTTAAACTCATTCTCACGTAGGTGGAATATATCAACACCCGAAGCAATTTCGTTGAACATAGTTATCGCCCTCCCAATTGACATTACCAGTGGCAGGTTGGTTCTGCACCTTGGGAGAATAAACAACTGATGGTCGCTATTTCTTAGAGTAGAGTAGTTAGATAGATAGTAGGCAGATTTAGAGTCGCTTGGGGGTGGCAGTTACTTGAAGGGTGGCAAATCGAGGAGAATTATTTAGTATGCATTAGAAATAGTTACTTAATTTAATTAATAACGAAAATATCTTTCTATTAAAAAATTCAATTCACTTGTTAGAAACTATATTTTTTTTGTTGGGTTCGCGATGTCTAGTTTACTTCCGTTGTCCTTTGACGTCATTGATGACCAGAAACGATACGTGCAGATTTACGAATAATTACAGTCTGGCTTTATTGAACGGTTCGCACGGAAGTTGCGTTGGCCATCGAAACTAACCCTCCCCTCTTACAGACCGTCCCACCTATCGCTTCTGGTCCATTATGTTAGTCTGTATGGAAGCGTCACGCCGTCGTTATATCGATTATCGATTTAATAATCAATAAATATTCGTGATCTCAGTCTAAAAATATCATAACATATCAATAACTTCCACGTCAAGCTCCATTTTGTTCAATCTCCATTGTGAATTTAATCATTGAATGTAGATTGTTTAAATGGGCCAAAAACTCATTTAAAGCTTCTATACCGTGAGGCCATATTAAGAAGCTATCATCAACATACCGTAATCAGCACGAACGTTTTAGAAGCACGAAGGAATAAAGGATATTTCGCACGATTGATAAAGGAGGCCATTGAAATCCATAATAGAAACCCTGAAAATATTAATAGGGATGATGGATTACAGTTAAAACCGTTATGGCTTCCGGCACTATCAGCAAAATCCAATATTCGAGCCGGTATCTCTGGTCATAACGATTGACATATTACTCTGAGCAACGTTTGCTCTTAGCTAATCAGATTCCTTTTGACATTCTTAGAGCAACGTTTACATTCATATACATACACTACATTTTCATCATAAAACATTTATCATCTCTTGATAATGGGCTATGCAACGAGCCCGAAACGTCGAGTAAAGAAGGACACATGGTGGAAACCCAAAAATCTACTACGATAAAAAAAAAACAACCGTGAAAGCCTCAAACATTATAAAATGTAACCAAGTTTTATGAAGAAAAAAAGCGATACGAATCGCTCTTTATTCCTCAAGACACAGCAAATTAATATATTGCAAAAATGACATGTAAGAAGTCACTGTATTACCATTTACCAATGTCAAAAAATCCCCACATTTGGGGGGGAAATATTTATAAATTTAATTTTGTATGTTTTAGTGCCATGTACCAATACGAGGGGAGCTCAACCACATACACTCAGGGTCTCAGTCCTTGCACTGTGCAACTCGGTGGCCGAGTACGCCTGTCCGGTATGGCACAAGTCTGCGCACACTAGAAAAGAAATATTTAGTTATGACAGCAAAGTGGGAACTTCATCCTGCAGTTTATCAAGAATGCCTGCAATGATAATGTTGATTATATTTATGTGTAAATAAAACATGTTACTAAGGCTAATGAATAAATTTTGTGCTTAATTTTCAATAACTACATTGAGAGGAAACCACCTTGCATTAGTGTCACTTTGTATCATGATCAACCAGGTCGATTTACTGTTGGATGAACACTTACTGTAGCTCCTTCCACTCTTCTCTGTACCTAGTTCTTCGCCGTCACATACATCTGCCAAACTTGTTGAGTTTCAATCCAGCTGGTTTTAGGACGCTTTCCCTGTGGGGAATTTCCATTTAATCTGCTTAGTGTATTCTGTCAGATCGCGCACTCTTATCTGTTTCCTTATCCATTGGTTTATTTTGTGATCAATACGCCTTATACCCAACATGCACCTTTTCATGCCATGTTGCGCTACTCGTATTTTTCGGATTTCCATGTATCACAAGCATATTACGTGACCGTTGGTAGCACACATATATTTCAATTTATTTATTTTTTTAACGTATTGTGGACATTAAAAATTATAAGTATCAGACGTTCACAACATGACATTTAGAAACAAAGATATATAAATATAACAGTATTAAGGGGCGGCATTTTGGCGCTGCCTAGGGACGGAATTTTGACTAGGGATGTCACTGCCCATGGGAGTATTCAATTTCAATTTTATATATTTTTTTAACATATTGTGGACATTACAAATTATAAGTTTAAGACGTTCACAACATGACATTTAGAAAAGATAAAAGAGATAGATCAGTAGATAAATTAGATATGTACAAGGAAGTACACCGGATGAGTTAAGCAGACCCTATTTTAAGAATTTATAAAACAACGTCCACCTAAACTCATTCTCACGTAGGTGGAATATATCAACACCCGAAGCAATTTCGTTGAACATCGTTATCGCCCTCCCAATTGGCATTACCAGTGGCAGGTTGGTTCTGCACCTTGGGAGAATAAACAACTGATGGTCTCTATTTCTAAGATTGTTATCAGAGACACACAGGTCAACACTGCCCAGAAGGGCAGAGTTCTCATTTATACCTCGTATAAGTCGAAAAAAATACGTAGCTAAATAAAGATTCCTTCTAAATTGCATACTGCAGTATGTAAGCATGCCTAAGAGAAAGTCAGTTGGATAAAGCCACGGATGGTATCCATACAACCTCAAGTAAAGGAGTCTCAAGAATTTCATCTGTACCCTCTCCACCATAAGGCCATACTTCAACTGATGCGGTGCCCAAACAATAGACCCACTCTCAAGTCTGCTTCGAACTAAAGAATTAAATAAAAGTTTTAATACCGTAACATCTGAAAAGACCCGGGAAGTACGCATGACGAAGCCCAACATTTTAAGCGCTTTGTTACAAATGGTAACTATATGGCTAATGAATGTCGGTTTACTCTCAAACGTAATGCCAAGATCCCTTACAGATGATATTGAGGTATTGAGATAACACTTTACGCTTAAGACACAATAGGAAGTCACTTTTGAAGATACTTTTCAGACGCCCATATGTATCTCCTCCATGCCATAATCCAAAATCTTTAGAACTCACCACACTAGTTTTTTTTAAGCCTGCTAATGTTTGTGTTTATTATTGCATCTATTTTGATACAGAAATATTAAATACATCATCAAAAAGCTTCGAAATTCAAATATCTTTATAATGTTATATTTTTAATTCTAAAACAAAAAATAAATGCTCTTCTATCGGGCATTTTCCAAACTATTATTACTATATTATTATGAGCTAGTTTTGAAACAAAAGCACTTTTCTTTAGTCAGGTTTCAATCCATTTTTACCATTATTTTATTTAGTGCACACTTATATAATACAAACACAGATGTCATGGTAAACATTTTGATAAAAAAAACGTAAAATAATAACTACCAATCAGTGTTGGCAACCGTACTATAATTATAGTATTTGTACTATAATTTTGATCCGCTTACTATGTACGATATAAAACAGGTATAGTACGCCCAAAATACTATAATTTTGAATATCGGAAAAATGCTCAAAAAGTAGTAAAATTTCGATATTTCCGTCGTATAAATTGATGCAAAGTACTATAATTTCCAAAACAAAATGCGTGCTACCTGTGCTCCTGTATGGCTGTGAGACATGGCATCTTACTAAGCTTCAAGAGTCTCGGCTTATTAGCTTTGAGAATCGATGTCTCCGCCGAATCTTAGGGGTACATTGGTACGACCGCGTTACAAACACCCGAGCTCGCGAGCAGACACAACAGCATTCGGTGATTGAAGTTATCACGAAGAGACGATTTACGTGGCTGGGACATGTATTCCGGATGCCGCCAAAGAGTGCAGCATTTCGTGCCCTTGTGGCACAGCCTCAAGGGTTCCGTCGCCGTGGCCGGCCCTCCCTCACCCTGCAGCGGTGCTACAAAAGCGACCTACGTGCTGCAGGTCTGACATGGCGGTAGGCGCATGAGTTGGCGATGGACCGAGGGAAATGGCGCCAACTTGTGCTTGCCCCAATGTTGGGACGTGACAGGGTGAAAGAAAAAGAAGAAGAAGATGACTATAATTTCGTCAAATAAGAAAATTTGGAGAACCTAGATTTTTTTTTCGAAAAACGTAAAAAAGCCTTTGACTTTGGTTTGAAATAAAATTTATTGAATTCGTATGTAAGCGTTTTTGGTAGGAAAAGGTTTCCAAATAAAAACGTATCTCGGAATTTTTCAAATTCTACGTTATTTTTTTAGTGAGAATCAAAAAACCTATACATTTCCAACATAATATGACAATGCGTACTATATTTTTTCCCGAAATACTATAATTTCTTGGACCGCCTACTATAATTCGGTGACAAAAAGATGGCAACACTGCTACCAATATTACTTAGGAAATTATATATAACCTTATTCATGGCCCCCACATCCTAAAACGGGCCAGGATCTTTGGCGGCCCCCCTACCTATCGCTAAGTTTAATGGCATGTGCGACGCACAACAGAAGCGTTTCCAAAATTGTGTTAGAGGTAAAAGTAAGGGCCTTCGGTTTATTTTTGGGATTTTTGTAGTATTAATACATTTACTTGAATTATGTAGTTGTCAAGTATCAACACAAAACGATCACAGTGCATCTAACGGCCTCTTTTTAAAATGTAAAATTCTCTCTTGTGAAATAGCCCGCAGGCGACTTTTTTACCTACTATTAGAGCAAATTTGTGATGTGTGTTTATCTTAAATATCTGATTGACCAGCCACGCCGGGCCCCCCCCCAGAGCCCGGGCCCCTAGGCTAGAGCCCTGTCAGCCCCCCTTTATGGGGGCCATGACCTCATTGGTCGCCAATATTCCAGGCATACTTGCATAAAAACTGTTTTGTTCGACCCTTGGGGTTAGGGGTTTCGGACACAAGAACCCCTGTGTGCAACTGTTTTTACCCTTCATCTATTATTCTATTACCAGGTCTACGACATTTTCTGGTGTCCCCCAGAGCTCAAACTTAGGGCCATTGCTGTTCACGATTTTTATAAATGACATAGCATTGGTAATTAAAAATGCTATGTTTTTGTTGTTTGCTGACGACTTGAAACTCTTCATGGAACCTGGACGATTGTCGTCAACTCCAACTTGATATAGATAATATATTAGATTAGGGCAGGCGTAACAAACTGGATTTCAATATTGATAAATGCAATGTTTTATCGTTTACTAAAGCCTCGCGAGTATTGTTTTTCCAGTACTCGACGCATGGCAGTATTCTCTCGCGAATATCATCTGCAAGAGATCTTGGAATTACGTCTGACGGTAAACTGACGTTTAGTGGTCATATAGATACCATTTGTAAAAAGGCGCTAAAGATGTTGGGCTTTGTCTTGCGTACTTCCCGGGTCTTTTCGGATGTTACGGTACTAAAAAATCTCTATAACTCCTTAGTTAGAAGCAGACTTGAGAGTGGGTCTATCGTTTGGGCCCCGCATCAGTTGAAGTACGGCGTTATGGTGGAGAGAGTCCAAAAGAAATTTTTAAGACTCCTTCACTTTCGGCTGTATGGATATTATTCGTGGCTCTGTCCGACTGATTTTCTCTTAGGGATGCTTACATATTACTGTAGCTTAAAATTTAGAAGGGATCTTTATTTAGCTACATAATTTTTCAGACTTATACGCGGCGTAAATGTGAACTCTGCCATTCTTGGTGGTGTTGGCTTGTGTGTCTCTAATAATTACCTTAGGAATCGAGGGCATCCGTTGTTTGTTCTCCCACGGTGCAGAACTAACCGGCCATTAGTAATGCCAATTGGGAGGGCAGTAACCATGTTTAATGAAATCGCTTCGGATATTGATATATTCCACTTACGTGAGGGTGAATTTAGGTGGACATTGTTTTATAAGTTTTTAAGATAGGGTCTATCAAAGTTCACTCTGTGTGCTTCCATCTACTTTTATTTTGTTACTTATCCCCTGTATTTTTATTTTTAAATTTATTAACATTTATTTTATGTCATGTCGTGAACGCTTTGAATTTATAATTTACTATGTTCATTATGTGTAAAATAAATAAATTTGATTTGATTTGATTTGATCACTGTGAACATTTTCAGGAAATACTCACATCTGAAATACTGGAAGAAGATTTTAGGTAGGATATGTGTAGGTATATAATATTATTTTGTGATTGGTAAAAAACAATTAATATTTTTGCACCTCGGGGATGCACCGTTTATTTTAATCTTTTTCTTAACAAGTATCCACATACATAACATACTGCAATTTCTCATTTAAAATGTTACAAAGAATATGCAAATGATACATTATTAACAATACATTCACATTGATGTCTGTAGTACAATTGCAATTAAATTCTGTAGATACGACAGTGGCGAAAGGTGGAGGTAATTAATTTGTAAATTCAATTAAACCCTGGCCATATTGGATCTCCACAACCTTCCTCCATCATTCGCCACTGATATACGGTATGCTGTACAGCGATAGGATAATCTGCAGGCGTTGTAAAGTAGGTATACTGTGTCACAGAAAGGTGGGAAACATAGTTATATGCATACATAATTTTGAAAAACATTTTCTGAGAAAATATATTATAACCAATAGAAAAAAAATGAAAAAAATAAGCCACCCCGGCAGGGAATCGAACCCTGCATCTTCCGGGTTTACGCCTCATCCGCGCAATTTCGCTATGCTACGCCGTGAAATACTAACTGCGACAAATTTTAACTATTGGCCACTTTTAATACCCACTCATCACCGCTCTTCTAAATCAAGCTACTTTGGCAATCGAAAGTGTTTTTCAAAATTATGTATGTTCAATAATTAAAATGGTACATTCTTAAATCTTGTGAATTATTTGTTGAATAAAAGGAATAGTTAATAGTTCTATGCTATTAAACTTTCCAGCTCACATTGCTAGTGGACTACTGACACGTTTTTTTGTCACATTTTCATATAACAACTGTGTATCTCCGAGGTACTGATTTAGCTCCCTTCTAACAAAAGATGGCGCTAGGTCGTTTATCTAGAACAACATTTATAGAATAGCCTATACATTTAAACAAATCATACAATAAAATGCTGTTATTACATCTAAATAATGGGGCTTTATGTAAAATAAAATATGTATTCAGTAATTAATTGACCAATGTCATATATTGACTGTTCCAAAAAAAGAATATGCTGAGCATATTGTGTGTGCCGTGTGATATGTATCTACAATATTGAGGCATCTAATAGGTTGAGCAAGTAGCTGTCATCCATTTCTCGTAAAAACAAAATCTGTTAATACAAATCTCCACTCAGTGTAGGCCCATATTATGATCTTATTAGGATCGGACATGGGCGGAGAGATTTCCAAAAACCGATATTCAATATTCGTGTTAAACGATGTATTTATAATATTATTGTATGTAAACAAGCTCGCACATCAAAACTTGTCTCATCTGCAACGTGTCAAATACGTCAATGCAACGTCACCGTTATTCACAAAACACACATTGCCACATGGAGCTCCGCACATTGGTCGAATTCGACTTTTTGGTTTGAAAAAAATATCTAGTGCTGCTAGCAACAAGTCGCATGCATTTTGGACTGCGAGTCAAAGACGGCAGAACGCATACGCACACCTACGAATTGGTCATTCCTACACAGGCTCTCCGGTCACCGCAATCAAATACATATAGGTTTCGAGAGGATACGTGCGACTGTCGCCAGGTAGATGTGCGCGGTCTGCATATGCAACATCGGAGCGACGTTACTAGAAGGTTTGATTTATGGTTGTGCGGCAGACGAGGCGAGTTTAGATGTGAGAACCGCCTAATGATTGGTTTCAGCCACAGAACAGATTAGGAAATATAAATATAAAAGCTAAGCCCGTGGATCAAGGTTTTGAAACAGGATATTTTAGGACGGTCATGCCATAAAACCCAAATATATCAAAGCGTGCAAGTTGCACTCAATATTGAATGCTTGTTACATTTATGTGACAAACTTTAATATTTTATTATCATACATAGGTATGGAAAATAAGATATTCGTTAACAAAATATGTTTAAAGTTTATTGTTATTTATTATTTAATGTTAGTTTAAATTTGTTGCCTGATTTCAGCATTACTTATTTTTTTTTACATAGTAATGTATTTTGAAATCAGAATAATATTATGATTTTTATTAGATAGGTGATAAATTATAATTTCCTAACTCCAATAAATAAAATTGATTAATAAAATGGGTGCTGGTTTAAGAATGGCATTTAAATAATTTATCGTTTTTATTAGACTTTATTATCGATTTTTGGAAATAAATTTACTTCAGCCCTAAATTCAACCGTAATATAGCATTGTGGTTATTTATTTAGAGTTTCAAATGTCAATCGGCTCAAGCTCCAAATTTGTATTTTAACTAAATTCAAACAAAACAATTATTTTTCTGCCAGACAGTTGTTGTTTGAATCGTGTATTTCAGAATGTCTATTGTATAGATAAACTATAAAATATTTAATATGGGTTGTTTTATTTCACTTTGAATATTTAATTCGGCAATTATTAAAATTTAAAAGTTGGTTTAGAATATTTTTCAATTTATGAAATGATTTTCTAATATATCTTATTCAAAAAGAAATCAATCTAACCTGTACCAATGATTATTGTCCTTTGGAACTCTCACTGGTTATAAATTAAATAAACCTCGAAATTGACAGCAACGGTCGGTCATTTTTGGCTTTTAATCATATTTTCTATTACTGAATATATAACCAAAAAAAAAAACAATTAAAAAATTACAAAGGTTTATCATTTATAAATTTCAATGAGGGAGCATCGGCTTCTAAATTATAATGTCATTCGTATCTGGAAAGAATATTTTTTAACAAATAAAGAATATTGTCTTAAAAATTAATTTGCACTGTTACATTAAAACGTTTTTTATCTAATTATATAATATTTTAACACATATAAGTCATTCTCTGTTTAAATTAATACCAGTATAATAAAGTCAATGTATTATACTGATTTAAAAATATTATCTGCTTATATCAATACACATTAACATAAAATGTATTTTAAACATTAAAATACTATAATTCTAATAAATAAATAATATCTATAATTCATGAAATTTATCTAATACCATACATTCAGAATTATTATTATTTCTTTTTTCTATATATAGATGCGGAAAATGCAATTGTTTCTTTGGGTTACACTGGGTGGTACAAAAATATACCTATCGATAATTTTACACATTAATTTTCTATTTGAGAAGTAATGTTTCAAGCTTGCGGATACATTATTATATATATATATATATATATATCAACAAAACGGCTGTCATATTATGGTATTCAGTTATACCAGTGGTCTCCAAACTGTGTTCCACGGAACCCCGGGGTTCTGCGGCACGTCTCTGGGGATTCCGCGAGTCAAAATAAAAATTCACGAGTCATGAAAATTTTCGACAAATAGACCTAAGACTTCGACAAATTGTGTAAAAAAATGTAATTATTTTAAGATATATTTTTCTAATGGTAGGGATGGGTTCCCCGAAAAAAATAATTCTAAGGTTTCCGTGTGTCGACAAAGTTTGAAGACCACTGGGTTATACTGACTGTGGTTTGTTCGGCTCACACGGTTCCATGAATAAACAGGACAAGAATAAACAGAACGGTGACAAAACAGAACTATGACATTTCAGGAAAAATATAACATTTCATATTGAAATTATCGTATCTTTATAATTATGTTGTGTAGATTTTTAATAACACATGTTTTCAATACGCCGTAAAAAATCAAATTATATAATTTTTGCATTCCTAATCGCTGGAAAGCCTCAATTAAACGGGATTGTTGCCGGCAAGCTACGTATATCTTGTTTTAATCAATCAAATATGTTCAAAATGCTTGGGTGACTAGGTACAACAAAATAATGAGTTTAATAATTCTGTGGAGTTATGCATGATGATATTAGAGGATGATTTGAGAATTTTGTAGTCGATTTGAAGGGTAAGGGAAAAGATAGATCATTGTCCAAAGAAGTTAAATATTATAATAATTGTCATCTGGCATTTTTACTGTCGACCGCTATCCTCGCTGTGAGCGTTTAAAGAATACATCGAAATACAAAAGAGATAATTCAATAAATGCGTATAAGGGAAAATAACTACAGCAGCTCTTATGATTCTTATGTTTGTATAAAAATGAACCCAGAACCAATGATCCTGAAATTTCGGATTTCCTACCCATTAATAAAGCAAAATTCATAATTTACAGGACATTGATCTTTCTTTGGCTTTTTTATTTGTAAGTTTATTTTCTTTAAAAGTAATTATTAAATTCCCATGTTATTTTATGGTAATGATGTCAAAATGTATGAATAATACTAGTTTTAAGTTTGAATACAATACACATTTTAACAAAATTGATAAAAAGTTTTATTCGATTATCTCAAAACTTACTTTCACTGACATTGATCTTTCTTTCCACTTACCTACCCTTCAATACGAGTTGAAGGTGTTAATTCAACCCTTAAGTACTTCAATGTCCTCACTATTGTACCTCATGGAAACCAGGTAGCAAATACCGTTTACCATCATTGTGTACATATGTTTTAAATTCGAGCTTTAATTTGGCCACTGTCTAAAACATAATTTAGGGTCTTAAATCTAATTATTAAACCTAAGAGGTGCAAAGTTGAACAACATTATTGGCTTTCACACTATGCAGCCAGATCATTTCTCCATTTATGTTTACAATCCATCAGAGACAATACGTACAATATCTTATTGACCGATATACAACATTTCATAGACATAGTTAAGTACAAAATAGATGGTATAGTGTCGTTTTTAAGTTTACAAATATAGTCCATATTTATTTTTGTTGATATAATGTATTGCAGGCACAAAACCATAATTATTATGGTTACCTACATGTAAATTGTATGAAAAAACTTACAAATATATTATAATCGAAAACGTTTATACCCATCACAGATGACAGAAGAGCAATGACAACGAATATCTAGTCTTCATCTATAAGCATTTAGTTGAGACGATTTTACGAGTCATTTAATTGAGATGCAATATTCAGGTACACACAAGGGGGGGTTCGGATCCGGACCTCCCCCCAGGAATGATAAAAAATATATTAATATCAATGGAATAATATTTGAACGACATTTTCAAAAGGTTGGCTCCACTCCACACGGCATTCTACGACACGCAAAGCCTGTGTCAATAGGAGACCCATGGCATTCATTAAAATTATTGGTGCATTCGACTACGGTTTCTAATGTTTGTTTTTTGTGAAATGCTATTTGTTCTCAACGTAGGTATTTGGCTATCTGTAATGCGTACAAATGTTTTTCTGCCATAGTGTTTTCGTATAATTTACTGAACATGACAAAATATTACAATAATAAATATTATATTAGAGGGTGTTTCGTAGATAACCACACACATTTACACACCACACACAGATCATTGCCAGAGCCGAGTTAACTTGCCAACGCATGCATATCGCGTCAGGCCATGGACGAGTTAACTCGTGCGTTCTTGCAAACATCGTAACTTCTGTATATTTTCTAAACAATGTTTATCATTTTAGTGTGAAAATATTCACGATAAACTTAAAACTAAAAGTTTTCACAAAAATTTATCATTGTGTTCCTAAGTGTCCACCTAGTAAAATTGGCTGGCATTGATAAGGTTAAATTGCTTCGTAGCTAATTTTTATACACATGGATTGAACAACTCGATAGTTTTAATGGTTTTGGGTATTTCCAATCGAAGGATTTGGCTGATTTATATTTAGATACCCACTGAGGGACGAGCTCAATTTTGTTAAAAATATGGATGCTTCCACGCCTGACCATTCAAGTTTTTAAACGTATTAGTATACGAAGACAATTGTTAGGTTAAAGGTACCAATAAAATTATTTAATTTAAAGAAAATTAGAGAATTGTTCTTTTGTGCTTTTTTTAACTAGGAAAAATTGCCTTCTTCACCGAAAAGAGATTTACAGAATATGTATGAGCATTAATAATTGTTATAATCAATTCATTTGTTTCGAATGTTACCAATTGTTCAAATTTCTAATAGATCCGAATTCCTCGCATTAATTCTTCACGAACTCTGATCTCAGCAGGGTTATTCTAACTAGTAAACACTGTAACACCTGTTACTTTTCTTGATTCAAAATAACACGGATATCACTCGGGACAATTCCGTCTTATTATCTACAATAATAATTATTGACAACACCCGACACTGCGTCTTATTGGATTCCAGATGTTTCCCAGTAGAATCAGTTAGTATAACGTGTTAAAAAAATATGCTGCAGTACTATTAAACGACATTATTGACAGCTCCGGCTGATGCGGTTATGAGCGGCCGTGTTAAAAAAGACCACAGTTAACTTCCCGGGATAACTAACTGCCTGAATACGACATATCATTATTTATCACGATATGTTAGAATAGCCTTGCATGATATAAGTAAGTTAATTAAATTGCTTTTGTACAAAAGCAGTACAAAACTGTTGAGTGAACAGTTGAGAAGTTTTTCTTTACCTACACTAAATCCCCACATGTTACTGGCGTATCGATTTTATTTGAAGCATCCTTAATTATTGTCTGTGGAGTACTCAAGCTTGGCTAAGGGAGTCAATAGACTGAGATAGGGAGTCAAAATCTGTCCGTTCGTCATCAGGCCGAGTACAGCCTTGCATGACCACCATCTTGCCTTGCTGAAAACGAACGTTCTCCTCGGCCAAGCTGCACTCGTGACGGCTATGCCCAGATGACCCATATTGGCGACTATCCATACTACCGCCGGAGCTGTCAGGGCTCTCTTTCATGGGAGAACTGTAATTAAAATCTGGACTTGGAACGTTATCATAATTCTGCGTCTGACCGTAGTTCATCGATTTCGGCGAACCGTATGTCGAATGAGAAGTTCTGAAACTATAGTTCTTTCTCATTTTGTGACAGGCGTTGTCGAACATCCTGTCGTCGATCACTTTACTGTCGTAATTCTGGTCCTGGTAACTGTCCGAAGAATCACTTTCGCTCTTTCTACGTATATCTGCGTTGTATTTCTGATGCTCATTCGCGAACGGCTGCTTCGAACGTCCTTTCTCCGCCAGATCGTACCGCTTCTTCGTAACTTCGAATGATCCCTCGTTGAGATTAACAGCGCTGTATCCATTCTCGTTGGCCATTACGTATCTATTGGTATCGGCACCAGTTTTATAATAGTAACCACTGAGAATTGTGTTGTCGTCTTGAGAGGTAGCGTTGGAATAGTGTGACTTTGAAAAGGAGTTGTCTACAATATCGCTATATGAACTCTGCGAAACATTGTTCGGTCGTTCGTGGTAGCGATTGTTTATTACGTACCCTTCGTTGATGTTGTCGAAAGGGTGACGCATGCAACATTCACTCTCCTGCGTGCGGGAAACGTAACTCTCGATAGTTCTGTCAATTTCAGCTTCCAGGCGTCGATTGTTGCGAGACTGCATCGTTTCATACTCCCGATCCACAATAACAATCTGCTTAAAAGGCATGTTGTTCCTCTGACGCTCGTTTTGGAAGATTCCCGCCATAGTCTTGTTGCAGTTCTCGTAATCATCTTGGAGGGACTTCCTGTTGTCAGGGTACTGTTTGTGTCTTTCTCCGTTGTTGTTGTCATAGTGGATGTTGGTGGTTGGCGGGGACGTGCTGCACAGGTACTTGGAGGGGTTGACGGTCGTGATCACCGACGTTGGGCTGGGAGATGACATGACTGTGCTCGGACGACTCAACTGTTGCACTGCATCAAAGAAATCATTATGAGATTTATTGCTAATTAAGGGATTTGGAACCACTTGAGTAACATGTCAATACAGGAAGCTTTCTGTAGTGGAACTAACCTAATAAAACCTGTTTTAATATAATTTTAAATGGAATGGTCAAGTATATTTTAATTTCATATTACGGGGAACCTCAACTGATTGGACCTTGAATCAGGATTTGATTCTAAAGGCGGTCTATATAGGTAATTTAGGTTGGTTTTGTAAACAACCCAGAAGACCTTTAGAACAGGGTGCAGGAGCTTGCAAATGAAAGCCGCACAGCAGGTTTAAAGATAGATGTATCAAAGACAAAAGTAATGATAAACTGCTTTACTGAACCAAAGGCGATCGTCATCAATGGCACTCAAAGTGAGCGGGTTAACAATAATTTTACCTCTATCTTAGACAACAAATATCAATTGGAGGTATGTATGACGAGATTTCTCGCAGAATCAAACTGGAATGGAGTGCATTAAGGTGAAGCCTTTACTGAGCCATTTTTAAAGAGGCACCTAGCGGAAAAATACGAAACTTGCAATTTGAGATTTTTTTTAATAATTTACAATTTCAACTGTATTAATCAATAAATATGTATCTGAAAACATTAAAAAGAAAAAAAAAATATTTTAAGTCATGATAAACTTAGGTACAATTATAAAAAATGTAATAAAATGTGACTTTGTTGAATCGGACCGCATCTTATTATTACATATATTTTATGGTCATATTTATTATTAAAATTTAGTTTATTAAGTTTTCTAAGCATCGCTTAAGAGATTTTTGACTAATTCATAGTTTTAATATTTTTTATATCTATTTGTATAAAAAATATAAATGTGTATAACTTGAAATCCTTTTTATTTATATCAAATAAAGCTTCAATATTGTGACCATACATAAATAAAATTTGATATAAACAAAAAGGATTTCAAGCTATACACATTTATATTTTTTTATAAAAATCGATGTTCTTTAAAATAGATATAAAAAATATTAAAACTATGAATTATTCAAAAATCTCTTAAGCGATGCTTAGAAAACTTAATAAACTACATTTTAATAATAAATATGACCTTAAAATATATGTAATAATAAGATGCGATCCGATTCAACAAATTCACATTTTATTACATTTTTTACAATATTGTAAGTTTATCTTTGACCTAAAATAAAAAATATTTTTCTTTTTAATGTTTTCAGATACATATTTATTAATTAATACAGTTGAAATTGTAAATTATCAAAAAAAAATCTCAAATTGCAAGCTTCGTATTTTTCCGCTAGGTGCCTCTTTAAAAAAAAGACTCAGTAAAGGCTTCACCTTAAGGCGCAGGAATAGTATCTTCAAAAGTGACATCCCACTGTGTGTCTCAAGCGTAGTGTTCAATCAACGCGCACGTATGCAATTGAGACCTTTGATGTAAGTGATATCCAAAAACTACGATTAAGGAAACGTGGCATAAAATGGCGAGTGTTAGGCATAACGCGGAAAGACCATAGTAACCAACTGATAGAGAGGTAGATAAGAGTACACGATGTGATGGAAATTGCAAAGCTGATGAAATGGCAATGATCCGACTATAACTGCTGGAAAAATGCAGTCGTACAGTGTTGTACCCAAGGGGCGTTAAACGACGACGGGGGCGTTAGAAAACATACTGAATTGACAAACTCATACAGTTTGGCAGATGTTCATGTCAGCAAATAACTAGTGGCATAGAACAGTGGAAAGAGCTAAAGGAGGCCTTCATTCAGCACGGATCCTTGATGATGTTACTCAATAACTTTTAGTTAATAATGGATGGACGTCTCAAGTATTGCCATTCGGTGAGTAAAAAAATATTAAATCAGGAAACTTACCGACTAGGTTTCCATTTCTGCAAGTTTCCTCAGCTGTAAAAGAAGAAGAATTCATAATTATAAGTTTGTTATGGATACATTGGAAATAGGTATCGATAATTGTTATTTATACTGTTGTAATAAACAGGACCGGATTTACACACGAGGGGTCCCTGAGCACTTGGAAAACTCTAACATAATATCGTCTCGTTCTGGCAGAACACACTAACTGTATAATACTAGTTTTGAGTAATTTGACTTTGAAGTTGTTAAAATGTTTGAAATGGTCTATCATGTGAGTTTATTAAGTAATCGCAAAAAGGATGACTTTAAAATAATGACTGTTTATTTATTAAGACGGTTTCCAGACGGTAAAGTTTGAAACAAGGAACATTTTGGTAAAACTAACTCAATATGTCATTTTTTCGAATTAGTGTCTTCTGCCAGAACAGTGACGATATAATATTATAAACAAAAAAAAATCTTTTTGAAAAAAGTAAGACACCCCGCAAGAATCTAACCTGTATCTCTCGGGTATCGCGTCCATGCTTCAGTGAGTATTGAAAAGCCAATAGTTAAAATGAAGTATGACTCCTTTAGTATAGTGGACTATGTGCGTGGGCGCGATACCCGAGAGATGCAGGTTCGGTTCCTGCGGGGTGTCTGATATTGGTTATAATATATTTTCTCAGAAATGTTTTCAAAATTATGTATGTTCAATAATTAGACTGTTACATTTTTAAATTTTATGAATTATTCGTTGAATAAAAAAAATGGTTAATTAATAATAATTATAATGCCCTGGAAATAAAGTTATTGGATATAGACACTGGACTGGGATTCAATAATTTCCCTTGGGAGTTGGCTGGTCATACGTTACTTAGGGGTGGCAAATGAATGAACGATTATGATCATTACAACTTTTGAAAGCAGTGGCAGTTTTCCATGAAGAAACCGATCAGCGCTCGAAATGGAAAATTTTACGAACCGGAACGCTCGATAATTTTATGAAAATATTAACGTTGTTATCTAATTGTATATGTATTTTATAAAAATAAGTCTGTTAGATTTTTTTATTATATGAGATATCTAGCTCAGGCGGTCAAATTTATACTTCCACGAGACGGAGCGATAATTTTGGAGATTTTATGAACCGGAACGGCGCTCCGGTGCGTTCCGGTCCACTTCGAGCCCTGAGACCGATGCGGTTGCTTAGTTAGACAGTAATGACATCTGAGTTTAAAAAAAATACATGGGGGTTCCACGTATTTAAAACAACTGCTGTTTGAGAGTAGGTTTTGTGAAAATGCTCTAAATCATCTGTAGATGATTTGTAGGTAACATTTTTTTTTAATTTATGGTATTTGTATGTTTAAAGTAATTTAGCATACATTTTGAGACGAAAAGTGAAATGGGACGCCATGCAAAGTCTGCCTATGGGCAGCACTTTACCTAGGTACGTCATTGCTGGGATTAGTTTGGTTGATGGCATGTTCCACGTGGCATCTACAGTCCTAAAAACTTATCTAAAGAACGGTCAAAAATGGAACTACGGACTATTGAAGTTAATCCCTCCAAACCAAACACGCCCCGCACCACACTCGGTCTTAATCGAGCGTATCACGGGACACTATAGTGGCGTGTGAAGCATCTATTTAATGTATGGCTGGGAATGTCCTGGGA
Organism: Rhyacophila brunnea; assembly: GCF_057557595.1. Classification (NCBI taxonomy): domain Eukaryota; kingdom Metazoa; phylum Arthropoda; class Insecta; order Trichoptera; family Rhyacophilidae; genus Rhyacophila; species Rhyacophila brunnea. Next base: position 5,086,905 of record NW_028232904.1, on the reverse strand, counting down.
GCAGATACCCAAGACTAAGGTTGCTACGCTCTTTTAATTTTATTTTATTTTACTTTAATGCATAGTGCCAGGGAGAGAAGAGCACATGGAAATTACAAAATTAAAAAAAGGATTTAAGGTGTATGTAACAAATAAGTTAATCATACGAAGCTAATCATACGGACAGCAAAATTTGTGTGAATAGATCTTCACGTCTGCAGTAAGACGCCGCAATTTTTTTTAAATCAAGATAATTGGCATTTGTAGCAACCAAGTCGGATGGCCCGATGGCCATTCCCAGAGGATGTGGTTGGCATCCTGTATTTCCCCTCCGCGTGGACATACGAACTATCATGTGGACGCCATTTTAAAAACGTCATTTGAATGTCAGATTCTGTCTTGATTGGGTAGTTTTCGACCGGGGTCCGACCCCATTCGGGCCCAATAGGACACGCGGACATGGTGGCAACCGAGGCCAATTTTGCGGCCTTTACTAAATTCGCCAGAGCGTACGGGGGGCGGGACACTCTCGACTCCCCTTGCGATTCTTCAAATTAAAGTCACTGATAGTTGCCATATAAATTAACATCATGCATTCGCACTTCGGTGCAAGGTTGCATCACCAGTCCCGTGCGGCTCTGCTCGGGACAAAATGAGGGCTTAAATTCTTTGATCTGGCACACGTAAGGGTTATGTTAGCCGGCCGCGTATGACGGGCTGCATATACATAACGGGAGCGGAGGTGGGAATTTACACACCATGTGGCTCCCCCGTCCATTCTTTAGATAAGTTTGTAGGTCTATAAATAGGGCAAGCTACGAAAGAAGAAGATTTAGTGAAACTTACAGTTGCTCTTATTTTTGGCAAGCTGACGGTAGACCTGCTTGATCCTGTTGACGTTGCACTTGGAAGCCACGTCGTGGTCCAGCATGGCGCGCGGATAGTCTCTGCCGACCATGCAGCCAGCTGACGCTTGGATTTCGTCGGGCGCCATCCACGGCGAATGGATGTAGCGCGTAGGGAAATCCTTCAGAGCCGGAATGTACTTTCTGAGGACATGAAACAAACATAACAGTTCAATAACAATACACTTTAAAATGTTGTTTTCATTTGCAGTTCCAATACAAGAAAATATGAGTAGTGTGACGCGGCATGGAAACGCAAACATAGACTCCTCTAACCCGCAGTCATACAGTCAGCGGCATTAGCGAAGGGTGGAGGTAGGCTGTTAAGATCCAATGTAAATAGTGCACGTTAAACTTTGTTGGTCATTTAGTCATGTTAGTGTTTGTTAGTTTTTAAAATTCAATCAGACCCTGCCTAATCAAAACCATTGTGCATAATAGTCAAAAAATATTCGTTTGTCCATAAAATATCTACAATTATGCAATTAAATCATACATAAATTTGGATATTTTTTAGATAGAATACTATTTTTAATCTATTATAGTTAAGTTTAGGCAGGGCTTAATGAATTTAAAAAAAATAACAAACAATATGCATTTTTAATCCAACGAAAACAAATAAGTATGAATGAAAAAGTGTGCACAATTTTGTCGTATCGCCCAAAGTATACCAAAACTAGTATGGTTTGGTTTAGGAAGGGATATATTGATTTTTAAAACTAACCAACTCCATCTGTAAATTATAGTGTTAGTTCTATAAAACATATGCATACGAATGACTGACAACGTTTAATGTACATTATTTATGTCGGATTCTTAACAGCCTACCTACACCCCTCACCACTGCCGCATACAGTAGTATCCAAGAGGCAGTGTCAAGTGTGTCATTTTAGTAGAAAGGTGAAAAATACTTAAATACTAATTTTATTTGTAAAATTCTGTACAGTCCACTGAGTATCTATACCTTATTATAGCTCATATCATAACCAAGTCTAAAAGCGGTGTCCACATTGGCAACAAGTTGCTAGCAACCTCGTTAAATTTCGATTAAAATAATTTATGGTCGTATAAATTATGACAATTATCGTGAAATTTAATGAGGTTGCCTGTAACTTGTTGCCAATGTGGACAAGGCATTCGTCTCCTATTCACTATTGACAATATTGTCATGATGAGAGGTCATACTTCTCTAATGACCTCATACTATTGAACAAGTAGTGCTCGCCGTACCAAATATAGAGTAATGGCTCGAGAAATAGATAATTATGTACCTTATATAGTCTCCGTTGGGATCAGCCTTCCTGCCGAAGCGGATGGGACAGTAGCAGTGGAAGAAGTGCTGGAAGAAGGAGGAGGAGCTCAGCCACATCCACGTCCCCGCGTTCACCGACCAATCGGCGTCCAATAACAACTCTTCGAAGACCTGATAATAACAAATAATTAACATTTAGAATTATAATGTATTTTGTTGAAAAAAGTTTTTTTACTTAGATAGAACTTACGAATGAGTTAATTGTCAAACCGGGCTGTATACTGGGCTCATTGTTAACATTTATGGTTAGTATAGTCTTGAAAATCATCATGAATCACGATCCATTTACTGTACTTTATGCCGTGTCCACACTGGCAACAAGTTGCTGGCAACCTCATTGAATTTCGATTAAATTAATTTTTGGCCCAACAAATTTTGATAATTATCGTGCAATTAATGAGGTTGCCAGCAACTTGTTGTCGGTGTAGACACGGCATTAGAGCTTAAAGTGCATTTCACATTTTTATCATTTTACAACGTTTTTCTTAGCTCGTATTCTTATTTGTCAGGTGGTTCTTTGTCCGGTACAAATCTTGCAATCGATTTTTAACTAACTTCCCGACTAGCTACTTTTAGAATATATCAGAACACGATGCGAATGCATTTTTAAATTCTTTTAGCCATCTTTAAGTAGAATTGAATTCATTTTCAGTTCATTCTGTTTTGTATGAAAAGTTATTTCGACAACAATATCGGTTGCTAGGGGTCTGGGGTCCTAGCAACTGAAATATTAATATATACGTGCGTTACTATGGAAATCAATATGACATGTCAAATACAAATTTTTTGATCGTTTAAGCTAGTCAAGTCAGGTTTATATGGTTCAACAGAATTTAAAAACGTTGTATATAAAAAGTTCTTTATTTACTTCTAAAACGACGGTAGTCTAATTATAATACTTTAGAGCTAAAAGAGTGGATGTCCAATTTAAGCCATTCTTTCTTCAATGTATAGATAGCAAAAAGATTAATTGCAAAAGTGCGGAAGTCCAACATACGGAGTTTTAATCGGAACGCGAGTGAGTGGCGAGTGTAACTAGATTAGATTAACTATATTAAAACTGCTCTCCTGAACAATATTGAATATGTGACTTTCAGCTCTAGTACAGCTTACTTTGAAAATCAGTTATTGAAACTTTGGAAACTGACCCATTGTTTTATCGGAAAATTGCGTTCAACGTTGAGACTTATTTTCGGCTTAACATATGGAGTGAGACCAATCCAGAAGAGACCCTACCGTTTCCATTACATCCACAAAAATGCACCGTTTAGTGTTATTTACACGTTGGTGGCATCATCAGACCTAATTTATTAAAAAATGAACTCTGAGCTCGCGGTACGGTCAATGGAGATCATTACCGGACCATGATCAATGATTATCTTTTTGAAAAAAATCGATGATATTGATCTGCGTGAGATGTGGTTTCAACAGGATGGCACAACGTACTAAAAGTAAAATATGGCGATAAATTGATTTCTAGAAATGGACCAGTCAATTGATCTCCAACGTCATGCGATTTGACACCTTTGGATTATTTCCTGTGGGGCTAAATAAAGTAAGTGGTTTATACTGATAAACAATTGACCTTGGAAGGCAACATTGTTAGTATTATCTATGATATACGGCCAGCAGTGCTCAAAAAAGTGGCCAAAAATTGGTCCGTCCAGAGTTATAGCCTGGCAATCTGAGCTTATATTTATATTATTTTATCCAATCGACTGTAGAATGGAAAAGGGACGTAATCCACACAAATAAAATTTTACAGGAAACACACAAATGTTTTGTAAAGGTTTTAGGTCAAAGTTAAAATACAAAATATACATAACCGTAAAATTATGATAATTAATAATTTGGTTTTTATATTCTTAATCTGATATTAATTATTGAGTTAATTAAAGAAAAAACCAACAAAAATGATGCTTAAGTCGTTATTCCCATTTCATTTCGTTCTTTGTTATTAAATGGTCAGCTAAATTTAGATAATAAATCGGCATTTGCAGCCTACTTCCTTTGGACACAACGTGAATTTAGTCGTTTACACTGTACAACGTTATTATCCAATAAAACCTATTTTGAAAAAACTGAGAGTTACGTCCTTTTCCCTTTCTACAGTCGAAATGTTAATTAGCAGTAAGTACAATGAATGTCTCGCAATTCGTTTGATAACGATTCGATTTATCGCTTATTGTTTCAAACTTCCCTCCAACGGATATTGTTGTCTAAGAATGTCAATATTTGTTTTTTAATATACTTAAGGGGGGACATGCTCAGCGTAGGTCGAAATGGAGCTTTTGTTCTATTTTCAAAGCATGATCCTGGACATACCTTAAACGTTGTAGATAATCTATTTATATAATTTTGAAGCCTTATTATCCTTTATATTTATTTTAAACATTTGATGACTGCATAAAGTATTTTAATTTTAGTTTGTCAATTTATGGCTACGGCCGTATGTTGTAGCTTAACTACTGGGGGATGACAAAAGAAATGGCGTATTTCAAAAAAACACTACCTTATTCTTAGGTCAATAATTATTATAAAGCAATCATTATTCGTAGGATGTTTATCACACTTGAATGGTCAAAGACATAGCTTATAATTATTAGTTTCTTTATAATTATCTTCAAATGTGTTAATATTGCCCATTTTTTGAATAACAAAATGCCTAATTCTTATCAAATTTGGGATCACAGAGATTATCAATATATTTTTTTATCGTAAACATTTTACTAAAATTATCTCGTCATAAATTATACTAACGGTTTTATAAATGCGTTTAAAAATTAATAAATGTAAAAAAATCTTAACACCACTGCACAGTTATGTACCGAAATATGACTATATTCTAAAACATTAGAGCGAGAGGTTTAAAAGAATACTATTTTATGTAATAAAAATACTTTATGCAGTCATCAAATGTTTAAAATAAATATAAAGGATAATAAGGCTTCAAAATTATACAAATAAATTATCTACAACATTTAAGGTATGTCCAGGATCATGCTTTGAAAATAGAAAAAAAGCTCCATTTTGACCCACGCTGAGCACGTCCGCCCTTAATATCTTCACAATAATTCTTTATTCAGTTTAAATTCAACCTTAGAGAAAGACGCATCGACTGCTGATTCACTGTATCAAACCATACTGTAACAAGTTATTGCCTAAAATGTAATCTGCTTTATATACTCGTATTATTATATTATAATAATTCGCTTCTAATAAAATCAGTTTAAATACAAAAAGTGTTTATTTGAAAATGATCCCACCGTTCCATAACACCAGAAAAAGAAAAAGTTGACATCCAGAATGTTGATGTAATAACTAGGGAGCGGATTTATATGCAACAAAAAACATGATTGTATGCATGCACGTATGCACTTAAAATCATTAAAATATGCACTAAAACCGAAGAAATATGTAGTTAAAAATTTTCATTTTTTGTGGGAAAAATATGTAAATACCCACTTTACTCAATATTACTTACAAAAAATCGAATAACTAGTTAATATTTTTTCAACATATTACGATAACAGAACAAAAAAACACAAACAATGAATATAAAGTTAATCAATTACAATTTTCAAAATAGTTTTTTTACAAGTACAAATAATTGAAAAACCAAACATAACTTAGAAAACAAAAACGACACACTTAACTATTCCTATCCTAAATACTATTTTCTGTTTTTCGCCCGAAAAAAAATATTTTTAAGTACAATAATATTTTTTTCAATATTATGATGCTCTGGAATTAAATTTTTCCGCATAGGTATCTGTCAGTATTTTGTTTATAAGCGGAAAACGACCTCTCAATGTCCACATAGGTGATTGGGCAAACTTTAAATAAAAGTGCCTGAGTTTAATTCACTTTTTCTGATAAATCCACAGCTCAGAGATGGCATTAAAAATGCAAGTGCATCTAAACTATCCACCTTCCTAACTTAGTTATATTTCGATAAAATAATTTAAAAAAACTAAAATTAAAATTCAAAAGCTCTAAAATATGCATTTATTTATGAAATATGTACTAATGTCTCAAATGTGCATAATTTATGCCGTTTATAATTGATAAACAAATTTTGTTCAACATTACACAACATTTTACTTACTATGCATCTCGCAATAACAAAAAAGCTATAATGATTGACAGTAAGAAATTGGTAAATAATTAAAAAAATAAATTGAGTTGTTACGTAAACTTGACATTCAGTATAAGTATTGAACGAAATAATTTCAGACTTGACGACATTTTAAACAGAGGGTTGAAAGTTTACGCAATCAACATAATATTGCATAATAGCGACTGACTCACAATAAACCGGGCAGGGGCGCATCGTAAAATTACACATCATACAATATTGTCAGGAAAAGAGAAAAGAATATATTGACACGTTATTAACATTACAGTTGGGAGTGGATATAGGGCCTAACTCAGTCTATCACATTTCTGCGTAGAATGCTTCAAATACATCATGTTATACGCTGTCACGGCGACAAATTTGGTCTATGGTTTCGTCATTCCGCAGAATATTTTGATGATTTATAATGATCATTATCTCTATAAATTCATTGATTATGAATGCCAACTCTAATGTATTATTATTCATTATTGTGTTAAGTGTGTGTAGGTTAAAATAATTTGCAATATTACATCCATAGATAATATTTTGAACAGAAGCCAACCTGTATACCATTGATAATTGACGTAAACAGCAGACATAGATAATAATTTAATAGAAAATCCACAGAGAAAACTACTAAAAACGAAAATGTGTAAGCCTGCAGATGATATAAAAAAAATATTCACTGACTAGTGCGGTTCATGATGTAGCGCAATACGCGTGAGGTGACCTAATTGTTGCTTACTGACAATGTTTATTTAAAGGTCAAAAATGTGCTACGGGAATGGGAGCATCAGTCTGATAACATTATTTTAAGTACCGACCAAGAAAAACGACATTACATATTTTTCCTGTAGAGGCAGCTTACTGTGACAGCACGTGATAGCACATAACGTGATGATAATGTGTTTGATGCATAAATGACGTAAACTGTAAATAGAATGAGCCTTTCTTATACATCATAATTGTCATAACAATTTCAATTATTTACCAAACTCATGAAGCATAGTCAAGTTGGTAACTCCATAAATATCAACATCGCTAAATTGCCTTTCCGATTTTATTACTCACGCAATGGCTGCTAGGGGATAGAATCGACCCATGCTGATGATGCTATAGGTAACTAATTTTATCGTCAGCTATTAATAACATTCGTATTTTATTACAACGTTTTTCTTGGCGCGTATTCTTATTTGTCCGGTGGTTCTTTGTCCGGTACAAATCTTGCGATCGATTTTAAACTAACTTCCCGACTAGCTATACATTTTTAACTTTAAGAATATATCAGAACACGATGCCATTGCGTTTTTTTTAATACCTTTAGCCATCTTTAAGTAGAATCGAATTCATTTTCAGTTAATTCTGTTTTGTATGAAAAGTTATTTCGACACCATTATTGGTTGCTAAGCGGATTGTCCTAGCAACTAAATTATTGATATATACGTGCGGTACTATGGAAATCAAAATGAAATGTCAATATGACATTTCAGTATTCTATGATCGTTTAAGTTAGTCAAGTAAAGTTTATATGATTCAACAGAAAATTTAAAAACGTTGTATATAAAAGGTTCTTTTTATCTTGTAATTATTTTTTCTTTTGGTCGGATTAACAAGAACAAAAAGAGTATTTTTCCGCGAGAATGAGTGATGTTATCAATGATTTCATGAAGTGGTCTAGGGTCTGATTAATTTCGAGCCCTGCTACATTAAACATCTGACCGAATTAAAAGTCTAAGTCTAATCCGGCCCTATTCTCAATGCGGCCGTGATTTTAAATTTGGGCGGCTTTATTTAAGTGCACATGTCGCAAAATGTGCTCCGGCATTGCGTTGTCAACACAATCATTGGTCGACGGTGGCGAGGGTGCCATCTTTCATAACAAATTGCTGACTACGCAATTGACAACGTGATGAAATATTAATAATAGATCTTATACAAAATAAAACGTTGCAAGCGACGTACATAGCAACCGATTCTTAAAATTGGATATATTTTAAGCTACAAAGGGAAACCAACGTCCATCACGTTTATGTAACAAATTAATTAAAATAAATCACATTATAATACGTAATATTATATTTTATTTTAATTAATACAATTTATTTCCACCAGACATAACCAGACGCGCAAACAAAACAATTGTTGGAGGAGTCAATTTTGAAAAAATATCTACAGTATTTTTTTAAATTATTTTTTTCAGACGGCGGGAGGAGGTGGGATTAACAGAATCTAACCAACATTTACCCCGTCCACCGAATACAGGTACATTCCCTATACTCAGACACTCCTCACTTTTAGTCTAGAGAAAAACACCTGGCATGCAGGCGTAACTAATTTATTGCGTTTTATCGCATCTAAGTGATTATATAATGCGCGTGACTTAACGGCTAGAATTATTATTAGTGTCCGTTTGTATCGTCCGTGCTGTCTTGTCTTATAGACAAAATACACTAAACAACACTGGGTTTCCTAACACCCGCTGGTTAGTGGTACCCATACAGTTCAGTGGGTTTCCGTAGCAGCGAAGAAGTAGAGACCGAGAAGAGTGGAAGGATATAAAAGAGATCTTTGCTAGCAGTGGATCGACCACGAATGATGATAATTTTGACTTTGTTTAAAATTAAGTCAACAGGTCTTTATGTTACAATTTTTCAAGAATATTAATTTGCCAACGGTTAAAAATTCACTCGACTAAAAAATATGAAATCGCCATTAACAATGGTACATATTTAATCTATGAGTACCAATACAAGAAAATTAGATGATAACTTTTGTGCCATATTTTGGGCCATATCCGGTCCTAAGAAGAACATATGGGCCTCCACAGAGTGTAGGTTTATATTAACAGATTTTTTTAAACTAGAAAATGGGTGTTAGCCACTTGCTCAACATATTAGGTCCATACTTGTCTCCAAACGCACATTGGAAAACAATATGTGTATTTGCCAGACCCAAAATTCGAATCTGTTACCCACGAAATTATAAGCAGACGCGTAAGCCACTCGACCGTCGTGGGTCTCAAAAAATGATACTTGCACATCTATTTATTGTGCTTTGTCTGCTTATTTTAAATAATTACAAGATAAAAAGAACTTTTTATATACCACGTTTTTAAATTTTCTGTTGAATCATATAAACTTGACAATTCTATATATTAATAAATACTTTTTTTGTACTTGATAGAAATACTGAATAAATATAGAATACTGAAATGTCATTTCGACATTTCACATTGATTTCCATAGTAACGCACGTATATATTAATAATTTAGTTGCTAGGACTGGACACACAAGAAAAAATGTGTACTGGACAAACAAGAACACGAGCTAATAAAAACGTGGTAGAATAAAATTTTAAATTTAAATTTAAAATTGAGTCTGAAAATAGCGAAAGGTTATCCTTCAGTCTGTCTTGATTTTTTTAAATTTTAAAAGTGTGCCATGACGTGAAAAAAGTTCGGAATCACTGGTATACATATTTACATTCAAGAAATGCCTTCGCAAAGTTCACAAGTAGCAGTAAACATAGGTAGGTATTTATAGACTGATGATTACCTTCATGCCTTCTTCCCAGGAGATCCAGAGGTCGCCCCTGGTGAGGAAGCAGGCGACCGCATGCCTCGCGAGATGGTGGATCCATCCCTCCTCGCGCAGCTGGATCATGATTGCGTCGATCCACGGGAATCCCGTCTGACCCTACAATAAACAACAGAACACATTTACACAATTGCAATGACTTTCCGTGGTCAGGACATTATTTATTACTTACTAATTCCTGTTGGGATTGGGCCATACTTCTCTCGGTCCTGCAGCACGTAGATTGCTTTTATTGCACTACTGCAGGGTGAAGGAAGGTCGGACACGGCAACGGAATCTGGTGATATCAGTAACACATGTCCTGTCCCGTGAAGCCATTCTCACGAACTCGATTGTTTGTAACGCGGTCGTATCAATGTCACCCTAAAACTGGGTATAATGCCTGTGCTCCACTGGTACGCAAGTCAGGCGATTTAGACAGTGACGTCCCTAGACAAAATGCCGCCCCTGGGCAGCGCCAAAATGTCACCCGATTTCTGTATACAGTATTTTGTATCATTAGTGCACGTGTCGTTTCTGGTTACCATGGACATCGAAAGGCAACGGAAGTAAACTAGACATCGCGAACTCGACAACAAAATTACAATCATGTTAAACCTTTTATGTTAATTAATACATTTTGTTTCCAACCAGTGAGCTGAATTTTTTAATGGAAAAATATTTTCGTTATTACTAAGTTTAGGTTGTTATTTCTATATATTATACCAAATGATTCTCTTAGATTTTCCGCCTTTCAAGTAACTGCCGCTCAATCTGCCTACCCCCACCGGACGTCACTGGATTTAGAATCTTTGGACTTTTTGTCGCGTGGAGCACCCCAAATATGTGACTTTTAAACCCGCAGACCAGATTCATTGGATTTCAAACATGTTTGATATTAATTTACTCGCCTAGTTGCCAGAATTCGTCCGTTATATTTCACATTAATACCCAATCATTCGGACCTAAAAAAAACCTGTAATTGTCCTAATCTTTTTATTGATTAATTTGTTAATTTAAATATTAGAATTTTTTTTATTTCTTCTTATTCTTAAAAGAAAACGTTAAACTTGTATTGTTTTCACTGCTATATTATTTTATGCAAATTTACAATATCGAAATGGACCGGAACGCACCGGAGCGCCGTTCCTGTTCGTGAAATCTGTAAATTTATCGCTCCGTCTCGTGGACTAAATAATTTGACCGTCTGAGCTGGATAGGCCATATAATAGAAAATCTAACACACTTATTTTTATGAAAAAAAAAAACACATAAACTTTGATAAAAATCTTCAGAAAACTGTCGAGCGCTCCGGTTCGTAAATTTTTCCATTTCGAGCGCTGACAATTTGTATATAATACAAAAAAATCAGGATTATTTACGGATACCTCGCATTTACTATCGAGGTTTCTTAAGGACTTTGGCACGCAAACTATTCTACTTGATGCTAGTCAAATGAAAATTGTGCCGGCTGAGAGAATATGCCTTATTGAAAACTATTCTTATACCCACATCGGGTATTGCTAATTTGAATTCGGCCAGGGCCTATGAAACCGTCTTGCAAAAACCCTGGAAAATTATTTGTAGCGCAAGGCGGTGGTGATTCTGATGAATATTTTGTCGTATTTATTGGGAACTGAGGACTGCGATTTGTAGCCGAGTTTTTTCCCGTGGTAAAAGAAATGTCGCATAGGACTGATATTCTGAGCATATACTTATCCTATCTTATATGACTCCAGTCACTGGATCTTACGATAATCAAAACTTTTTACAGCTTGACGTTTTTACTCGTTGGTTGATCTACGTTGATCAGTAGCAGATAATAGACAAAACGACAAAACCCAGTATTAATTAACCTAACTATCATAATACTAATAATTTCGAGGTGAAATTATTTTAATATATTTTTCTATTGTTAATTATCGAATAATAATTTGACTTCTAAATGAATTACTGAGAATAGAGTTGTTATACGCAAATTAGAAACTTAATTTGGCCGGATTGGTTTTCTCAAAAAATAACAACACAAAAAATCTCCTACATGCGACTAAAGCGACTTTCTGTTATCACCGAGATCTTGTTGTGGACAATAATTTATTCATATTAAAAATAACTTTGACGATTTTATACGTGTAATACGGTCTGTTTCCTTCTTAGACGCTCGTGTACTGGCCGAAAAGAGCCGAACACAACCGAACATCAAAAGATTCACTTTTATGTTGTCGGACTATAATAATAATTGAGTATCGCTATTGCAGCGCCTGCATAAGAGGCGATGGGCGATGGACCTGCCTGGGTGAATTATTTAAGAAATATCGATGTTTAATAATACTAATTATTTACTTTTCAAAAATCGTTTTTGTCACTTGATAAGAACTTATAAAACTTCCAAGAAAATGCCACTCACATTGGCCCACTTAGATAGGGCGTCTGCGTTCTTATCCCATGGGATCTGCACGCAGATGGGGTTTCCAGCCATCCTGTCGAAGTTGGGGTTGTTAGTGGCAGCGCAGTAGAAGAACTCCCGCCACAGCAGTTGCCCGTGCAGCGAGAGAGGAGGTCGCGCCTTTTTGATCTTCTTGTACAAGTCCGTTAGCTGGTAGTAGAAAAGACGCGTCGACAAACATCCGAACCTAGAGAGGTTTAATTTCATAATATAATATATCCATAATCATAGTGAATACCTAAGTGTATTAATTTTATTAAGGCGCTAAGTACCAAAAAAATAAAAACTGTAATAAATATTCTACGTACCAACGCCAATAACGTCAACTATGGTCTAAGTGCCTCAAGCAAGTCAAAAAAATACAGCAAAATATTTAAATCTGGCGACGTTGTAAGTCCGTTGGCGCGTTATGGATTGAATGGCTGACGACGGTGTGTTGACACTTCCAAGTTTTTAATTCCTAAAATTATGGAAGCTGCCGAGATTGCTTCACACTGTAAAACTACATTTTTCAAAATGTCTGCTTCGTGCAATTTTACTGCAATGACTAATAACCACAGGCAATACTACTTTTTGGTACTTAGCGCCTCAATCAATATGCGTATTCAATGGCAACGGCAAGGGTAGAAAAATAAAACGTTATAAAATAAAATCACAAGGATAATAATATTACAACCACAGTGCAAACGGCCAGGCAGCGAACAGTGTCTGGTTTAGCCCAGGTGGATCTATTCAATACACAAGACGGCTATCGGCGACTATCGAGGATAGTTAATCATAAATGTAATTCGACCGTGTTTAGGAAAAAGGGCGTAACCCACACAGATCAATTTTTACAGGAGAAGCAAAAAAGTTTTTTGAATGATTTTGGTTCAATATTAATAAAAAAAATAGGCACAAACATTGGGTGCATGATGATTGATGATTTGGTGTAATATCTTTTTGATCTACTGATAATTAAAAGTTATTATAGAAAAAATCATTAAAATTGAGAGTAAATGCTTTTTTACTTAAATTAAAACTTAATTAAAGCTCAATTAAAACCTGAATTTAGATAATAAATCGGCATTAGTGGCTTACTTTTTTTTACAGAACGTGTATTTAGTTGTTACATTGTTAATATCTAATAAAAGCACTTTTAGAAAAATCGAGGGTTACGCACTTTTTCCTAAACACACTCGGTATGTATTGAGTCTCTCAAAACTGTATGTTACAATAAGCACTAATACTTCGATACAAACCTAACCTAGATATCTGCCGTAGCGGCCGAAAGCAGTCTTGTGTAGGTATATAATAGATGCGCACACATTTTTGAAAATACTTTTATTACTTACCTAGTTATTAAATCTATATTATTTAGTTCTGACGATGCTGAAGAATAACGAACTAAGAAGAGTGGATTGAAACAGGTTGATGATGATAAGTTGACATACCTGAGGTACGGTGAAAGTCCAGTTTTGCTCGGCAGGAGTGATTGAGGTGTCATTTTGGGCCTGCCGAAAGAAGCGACCCACGCCTTCCTCTCCAAATGTTTGTCTAGCCGCGAGAGAGCCTCTTGTTCTCCGCCGACCCACGTCGGAGGTGTAAGAGTGTCAGTGTCGAAGCCTGCCAACAAATCGACACAATGATTATATTATTATCTTAAGTTTGTTACGTGAACGACACGCGCATTAAATATTGGTAATATTTGACGATTTTCTGGATACTTCGTATTGTTCGGGCTTTATAACTAGGCCGCCATTAAGTCATAAAGCAAATGTCACTTCAAATTCTTGATAAAAATGATAACTGGCTTCACATTTATATTTTTAGTTCACACACATTGGTTGAACCTTAGACTATAGATACATACATCTAGACGCCACCCGTTGCATTGATAAATGAAGATGCGTGCCGTGCGTTTGGTTTGTGGGCGAGCGAACGCATTCGTACGCAAATGTTTGAGACCATAGACCATTTCGCTAGTGCTCGCTCAAAGTGCTCGCACTAGACGCTCAGAATTAAAATATAATTTTCTATTTTTTTACGTTATATGGTATTTTTAAGCGGTCAAAATGCAACCATTAGGTAAAGATATCCATAATTTAAGTTATTTTAAAGAAACACTAGGTCACTGATATTAAAATATATAATAATATACAAATAAATTATCACTAACATGTATCAACTTACATATGAAATGTAATACCATCTTCTTCCTTATCAGTACGGCTACCACATTTTAATACAACACACATAACCATCTTTTCTACTTAATTAATTAAAAATATTTACCACTGACTATATGTTTAACACAAAAAAATATCAATTTTAGCAACACGTGCTCGCAGGTTATCGACGCTTAGTTAAGCAACAAACTAAAATTTGGCGGCGACACCACAGCAAATCATCTCGCTCATCTGTAAACCTTTTATCTTACTCTAGCGCGTGTCGCAGAGATCATAAGGGTGCCGAATACTTTCTCACTCGCACTTTTCGCATCGTTTTTGTTCAGGCCTTGGGTTGAACACTTTATGCACAAGTGGAGGTTACTTTTAAAGGTACTACTCAGGTGCCCAAATGCGCTTCATGGCATTTTGGTACTGTGAGCGATCACAAGAGGTAAGGGAGGGTTTCGGGTACGCACCCATAGGAACGGAAAAATTAGGTGCAAATTAATTAGGAAAATGAAATATTACTTTTTATTCTCCGTCAGGCTTCGTCAGGACCTCGTGACTAAGGATCATGACAGGACAATTTGGCTGTCGAACAGTTTTCTCAGCGGGCTAGCTTCTCTCAGCATTCTACAACATGCGAGGTCTGTGACCAGTGGAATACCCGTGGAACTCATAAATCGGCCCAACTATCTGGGGCTTCAAATTTTTGCTTTGATATTCTGCATGTCTAAAAGACAAGATAGCGTGGACTATGCAAATGGACAGTAGTAATAATTATTTACGCGCATTCGATAACCATTTATGGATGAGACAACTCGCAATAACTTTGTTATGGCTGCAGGCTAGGTGTTTATCGGATGACTAAAAGTGATGACTGATGAGTGTCTGGATGTCGGGGAATGTCAGTCAGTGGCACCAGTTAGATAATGTTAACCCCACCCCACCTTCTCCAATCGTCTTAAAAATTAATTAAAAAATATTGTGGATATTTTTTTTCAAAATGTAACCCGCTCCAAACATTTTTTTCTGTGAGCGCGCCTGATCTTCGACACAGTGAGTTACGTGATATTGAAGATTATACAATAATAAGATCAAAACCATTAGCGATAATAGCTCACCTAATTCCTCTAAGGTAGGCACCCCGTACTTGTCGTCGTGGTCGTGACTGACGGGGGTGGTGGCGTCTCCGAGGGTGGTCGAGGTGACCACGGGCTCAGCCCCCGAAGGCGCGTCCATGTCCGCAATGACCGACTGGAACTGGTGATATGTTACTGGCGCTTTTCCACCGTTCTTCTCAATTATTCTGGTGGAAGAAGAAAAATATGGCTGTAACCAAACATATCTTCCCCCTCAAAAACCTTCTTCTATACCTACATACCAGTTGTTAATTCAGTTTACACGTAGGGAACATTACAAATTATAAGTCCGGCGACATATTTTGTCTAATGGGTAATATGTATGTTTATGAGGTTTACCAAATTATGTAAATCAATAAACTATGTTTTTTTACTATTCAACGAATATGACTCAAGATTTGAGAATGTAATATTCTATATCATAATATTGAAGGTACATAATTTAAAAAGATCTCGTTAATATACCCACTAGAAAGAAATGTCATTTTAAAAATACGACGCGCTTGAAGCTGTAACTGCTGGATTCTCGGCAGTGTGCTTTCCAATTAAGCTACGGACATCCTACTTAATTACGACAATCTCTCCCAACTCGATTGGGGTGTTACAAAAAATGTTTACAAATACAAGCACGAGAAGTTATTTTTTTAATGAGACCGAATGTTTAAAAGTGATGGAAAAACAGTACGATTTGAAAATATAATATTATTAAATCGGCAAACGAAGCAACTGGCGTAAGTACCTATTTGGACCATTTGGAAGGTAAAGAATCGAAAATATGACATAACATACATTTTTTGATTTGTTATTCCTTAATAATTACACTCGGAATAAATGGAAAAAATGTTGTGAGCACGATATAAAAATCGAATATTTTTACAAGGTAAGTGATTTAGGAATAGTCAGACATATTATTATGGAAAACTTGATAATAAACATTGGTGCTAAGTCGGATTACAGCGATAATTATTATTTTCAGAACAGAACAGTGAATCAGATGAGATGTCATAGTAATGCGCGATTTATATTGTAAGTAATTTAATAATTCATATTGAAAGTCATTTTAGCGATTTGCTACGTGTAAGACGGGCCGCCGTTTTCGAATCTGACCGAAAACTTTCGAACCCAACCAAATTTCAAAAACGGCACGCTTATGTTGTCTAGTTATAAGACCGTTCGTTGTAAGTAGGTGTTATGATAGTCTATTTTGAACAATTTGAACTATTTTGACAAACCGATAAGCCAGGCTAATACAATACTTTTCATACAAATCAGTCACATGTTTCACACACAAATAGCTAGTTGAATTGTTTGTGGTGACGTTTATACTGGTCCTAGTAATAATTAGTATAATAATATAAACCTTGGTACTTCAACTAGTACCTAATACTCACTCGTCCAGCTTGTAGAGAGTGTGCGATCCCCTGGAGACGACGCTGACGCCGCTTTCCCGGCACATGGCCTTGATGTTGTGGTCGCGCACCCTTCCGAAGGGCTCTGGGTCCTCCTCAAATGTGAGACTGGTGGTGCCCCACTCGCGGAAGAGCTTGGGGAGGGCATCGGCCGGCTGGCCGCGGATAACAAACAGCCGAGAGTTCAGCGCCCGCAGACTCCGGTCCAAGTCTTCGAGGCACTGCAGCAGGAACCTGACCGAACGAATTGTAAAATGTAAATAATGTCAAAGGGAAACATTCGTATATTCGGATTATATTATATTATATAAAATGAGTTTTATAGTAAAGTTTTGGTTATTTATTTTATTTTACCATTTATGATTTATTAATAAATAAAAATGCTAGATAATATTAGATAATATAATATTACTAGCGCGCTTGGCTCCGTTCCAATTGTCGTTGTTGATTTCGTTCAGCTCGTGCCTCTTGTGATTGAGATGCACGCAATTGCGACATGCTTACACGCAAGTTTTTGTTATCTTGTTGGATTTGTTCGTCTGTTCTTTCTGCTCTACTATTTTGCATGTTTGTTGCTTTATTAGTTCGACGGCCCAAATGGCCCCCTTGCTTCTTGCTGGCATTGTGCACTGTAATACACGCACATAAAAATAGATAAATTAAAATAAATCGTACAAAATTTTGCACGCACTGCGTTGTGATATGCCGAATGAAATGTCAAAATGACGCGACGCTTCTCTTGAATTCTTCTCGGACGTAGCGCTATCTGTCATTCAACAACATAAATAATTTCGTTTTGTTTGAAATACGGTTAAATTTGTTCATACAAAAATAATAAAATCGCGATTTAAAAATGGGAGGGTGGGAGTAGGAGGGTGAAAATTTGGGGTTATAGGTATTTTTTTTGCCAAATTATAAAAAAAAATACAAAAAAAAGATTGTCAAAAAAATAAAAGAAAAATTTTCTGAATAGAGATACCCTAATCACCTAGCGATATGAAATATACTTGTTGACCTATTCTCATACCTAAAAAACATACATAAAAAAAATCATAAAAATCGGTCCAGCCATTTCGGAGGAGTTCGACCACAAACATCGTGACACGAGATTTTTATATATATAGCTGAGATATACGTAAATTCTCATTACATTAACCAGTGGCGAAGGGAACTGTTAAAGGTAGGTAGGCTTGCAGCGCTCGAAATGGAAAAGTTTATGAACCGGAGCGCAATTATAATTGCTTAATATTAACATAGTTATCGAATTGTATGTGTATTTTATAAAAATAAGTGTGTTATATTTTTTGTTTTGTGGTATATCTAGCTACCGATTTCACGAACAGGAACGACGCTTCGGTCCATTTCGAGCCCTGCGGCCGTGGTATTTAATTGAAAGAAGGTCTTAGGATGGTCATATTATTTACAGGACTTGAATTGTTGAAGTTTGTTAATCTTCAGTATTTTACTGAACAAAAAATATTGGGGAATACTAGACGCCAGGATTTTATACAGAAAATGTTTAACCAGTTTCTCTATACCACTTAATAGTTTTAATTCATTTTGCTCTTAATATAATGTTTTTTTTATTTTGGATTGAGAATTATGATGTTTAGGGCTTTATATAAAAATAAAAGAACCCTCTTCTCGTTGGAACTTAAACATATGCACAATTAAAACATTATTTACGTGTGCATATTTAAATTCTCACCAAGTATTAAATAATAATAATAATATAATAATTTAAATATAAATAATAATATTAAATATATATTTTAAAAGTACCTATAATTCACGAACATCTATTTATTTTCGAAATTTTATTCGATTGCGTGGCGCCCAGTTTTCCCGGCGCCGAATCGTCCAGGCCCAAAATATTGTATTTTACGTTTTTATAATAGATATTTTACGAAAAAAAAGATTATAAGCACTAAAAAAGATATTAAAATAGTCATGCCCAACCGTGCTACGAACTCGGTTAGAAATGCCCGTAGGTATTTTTTTTTTATTATTTGGGTACCTACATATGCATGAGATGTTTTCAAATTATGTACGTTTATATGATGGATATTATTTTGTAGTGGCTAAGGGTGGAGGTAGGCTGTTAAGATCCGCCATAAATAGTGCACACTAAACTTTGTCAGTCATACGTATTTGCTTTCATTGAAATATTACTTCAATTTACAGATGGTGTTGGTTAGTTTTTACAATTCAATTAAACCCTGCAAAAACCAAGCAATAATATATACCTAATAGTAAAAAAAACTACCCGTCTATCTATAAAATATCTAAAATTATGCAATTAAATCATACATAACTTTGCATTTTTTTATAGATATAATAATATTTTTTATCTATTATACTATTATAAGATGGTTTATGCAGGGATTAATGAATTTTAAAAATGAATCAACAATATATGACAATACCTATGTATTTTAATCCAACGAAAACAAATAAGTATAAATGAAAACGTGTGCACAATTTTGTCGTATCGTCCAAAGTAAGTATACCAAAACTATTATGATTTGGTTTAGGCAGGGCTTAATTGATTTTTAAAAACTAATCAACACCATATGTAAGTTGAATATTATGTAATCATATTTCAATAAAAACAAATACATATGACTAACAAAGTTTAATGTGCACTATTTATGGCGGATCTTAACAGCCCACCTCCACCCTTCGCTACTGTCATTTTTAAATGGACTCGCATACCATATTTCTGTGCGCGCAACGCGCTTGTGATGGGTTAAAAAAATCCCCCGTTTATAAAATAAACACCCTAGCTAAACGCCAGTGATACAAAATTAATACCAGAAATCAAATGCTAGACGCTTTTAACAACGTGACTTTCGAAATCACGCGCCGTAAAATGTGCCTTTCTATAACATCTTATAATCACGTCTATATTCAAACAGCTTGTTATTAATACATAAGGTGTCGCTAAAAATTGACAATACGGTGGTTACAAAGTCGCGGCCATTTTTTTTTTAATTTCGATTTTTTCCTTTAGTAACATTGTGTATACAAAATATTATATTAACACTATCGACCGAAGGTACTTGTTGGAATTTTAATTTTAATTCTAATGAATTTAAGTTTTGTACTATTCTTTTGAGTTTTTTTTTGCGACCCGAGTTTCGCATTTCGGCATCTTGCGCCGCATTTAAAAAAAAATACATTTTTGGACCAACGGTACACATACAGAACTGATTAATAAGATAATAATTACAAGATAAAAAGAACTTTTTATATACAACGTTTTTAAATTTTCTGTTGAATTATTATGCTCAATATGCTCAAACTTGTACTCGATATGAAGTAAATAAAAAAAATAAACAAACAAGAAATATAGAATACTGAAATGTCATTTTGATTTCCATAGTAACGCACGTATATATTAATAATTTAATTGCTAGGACCACCCCCTTAGCAACCAATGATAGTGGATTGGATTACGGATTTTTTCCGAAATAACTTTTCATACAAAACAGAATTAACTGAAAATGAATTCAATTCTGCCTAAAGATGGCTAAAAGTATTGAAAGAATTGGCATCGTGTTCTGATATATTCTAAAAGTTTCAAATGTCTAGGTAGTCGGGAAGTTAGTTAAAAATCGATTGCAAGATTTGTACTGGACAAACAACCACCGGAAATACAAGAATACGAGCTAATAGAAACGTTGTAAAAAATGTAAAAGCCATCGCCATGGAACGAGGTTTTGAAGCAAACTACTTTATGACTGTCAGGCCATAAAACGCAAAGTCTGTCATTAAAATATTGAAATCGCGTTTCATAATAATGATACAGACGTAGTCATTGAAAATAAATTATTGTTGTATTAACGTGTTCAAGCCAGTGTCGTCCCTAGATAAAATGCCGCCCCTATACAGCGCCAAAATGCCGCCTCATTTTCTATACATTATTTTTATCATCAATGTGTTGTATGTACACATTACTAACAAAATATCAGACTAATTATTCGCAAATCTGCACGTGTCGTTTCTGGTCACCAAGAACGTCGAAGAGCAACGGAAGTAAACTAGATATCGCGAACCCGACAAAACCAGTGAGCTGATTTTTTTAATGGAAAGATATTTTTGTTATTACTAAGTTTAGATAGCTATTTCTATATATTCCAAATGATTGTCCTCGGTCTGCCGCCCTTTGAGTAACTGCCGCCCCCAAGCGACGCTCAATATGCCTACCCCCACGGGACGTCACTGGTTCAACTCGAGGGAAATACCACAACCAACAGAGTAAGCCAGTTCCCATTAATTTTGTATTTCTTGGTTTGTATTTATTCGATACTGAAAAATTTTAAGAGATTTACAATTAAAATTGTACCTAAATAATTGTGATTTAGTGATATTTAGGGCTCGAAATGACTGGAGCGCCGTTCCGGTTCATGAAATCCCCAAAATTATCGCTCCGTCTCGTGGAAAAAAATAATTTCACCATCTGAGCTAGACGGACCATATAATAAAAAAAATTAAGATCTAACACAAGCAATGCTATTAGAGAATGAGACTATTTCGCGCCACAATCCGGACGACAGCAAAGTCGAGAGCATTAATTATTGTAGTATGCTGCGGTGATCACTCACCTCCATTTGTTGATCCCAACGTTGGAGGACCCCGCGAACCATGGATCGATGATGAAGACACACCGAAAAGTTGTGGCAGACCTCAGGCCCTCCCTCAGGGCGGGGTTGTCGTGCAGCCTCAGTCCCTTGCGGAACCAATGCACAGTATGCTTGTCGCGAGATGGCGTCCCCATCGCCGGCGTCCCAAGGAAGACGATGCAACAAAGATAAACCGACTCGGTTAGTGCTCGGTTGGCGACTACTCTGGTTTTGCTGTGGCCAGCATAGCCACAGTGGCCAAACTTAGTCTGGCCGTGGCCAGGTCACAGTTGACAAGTTCTAGAAGTGGTTAGTTCTAGTCGCGGCCAAGCGGTGTGGCCAAGTCTCGAGTCGAATGACGTCAAGACCTGTCGTGGAAAAAATGCAACTATCTGTTTATTAACTGGATTATTTTGCAACTAACTACACGAGTAACTGTGGAGATTTGGGATGATTATACTAATACTAGAAAAAATACCAGGTGGCAGCGCTATCTTCCAACATTTTTAACGGCATTATGGTGCAGACACACGGCATTGCAGTGGACGTGCGTCGACCCAGGGTCTTATTAATTGATTCCAATTCCATCCGATTAGAATCACCAATTGGATAAAAACAAATCCAATCAAATAAAACCTGCATCGACTACAATACCGTGTGTATGAGCCCTATAATGTGTTCAGTGCGCAGACACAGAGGGAGTGTGTGCGCGTGTGCTGTATTGCGCTGCGTTACAGATAGATTAATCAAGAAAAATATATAATGTAATTCGATAGAAAACAAGTTGTTTTTAAACAGATACAACGTTCTTAGAATATTTATTTACTGTTTATATCTTTGTTAATATTGTATATCTATGCTGTACTTTAATATTCCAGCAAAGCGAAAGAAACCGGTCATGTTAATACAATGTCTTTCCATCAAAAATACCAACAGTTACCACCAACAAAGTGTGAACAATTAACACAAATTTATATAGTAAGTAGGTGAATTGTGTCAGATTCTTCTGGCATCACTTTGGAACGGTGTTAGTGTCATTTGAAACAGACGATACCAGCTCCTGGATGATTCACCTGCACTGCCACAAGAATCTGACACAATTCACCTACTTACTATTATATACCGCAAGTTGCCGGAAAAACGTAGCAGGTTGCCGCAGTTTGCTGCACGCTGCCGCGTAAATGCGGAAACTTGCTGTGCATATGTGGCTCACTTCTAATACAGAGTTTATAAAATTGATATTATAAAAAAAATCCAATCCCAAATTTTCAGATAAACTGTTTTGTAAATCAAGCTTACCTACTTGTTCGATTTTTAAATCACAATGAACATATAATAAAAAATATATATAAGAACAGTGTTACAAGTAAAAAATATACCAATACATTTATAATTACAATAATGTTATGTTCCTTTGGAAAGTAATGAATATAATACAGGATACAGGATTTGGAAAATTATCAATAGAGAATCCCTCAAATATGTCGTCTTTACAGGGGTGTCACAGTGGCGAGGGGTGGAGGTAGGCTGTTAAGATTCGACATAAATAGTGCACACAAAATGTTGTCAGTCATACTCATTTGTTTTCATTGAACTAAGAATACAATTTCCAGATGGTGCTGATTTGTTTTTAAAAATCAATTAAACCCTGCCTAAACCATACCATAATAGTTCAGGTATGATATGGACGATCTGACAAAAATAGTGCACATTTTTGCAGTCGTATTTATTAATTCTTTTCGTTGAATTAAGAATACATAATATTACAAAATGGTGTTAGTTGGTTTTATTAAATTCCTTAAGCCCTGTCTAAACCAAACCATATTCGATACATTATGAATATTTTTTGACTATTATCTACTATGGCTAGAATTAAGCAGGGCTTAATTGAATTTTAAAAACTAACAAACACTATATACACATTGTGGTCTTAGTTCAATAAAAAAAAATACGTTTGACACTACCATAGTATAATAGTGTGCACTATTTATATCGGATCTTAAAAGCCCACCTCCACCCTTCGCCACTAGGGTTTCATAACGCTACAAGCAAATAATGACTCATTAGAGCTACGGCGCAGTAAAGTAACTAGGTATAGGTATTATATAATATCAAATAATAACATTATAATAGTATCAAAAACATACACACTTTTATTTTATATAGTATATGAAATTGTGTGCATAATAATTATACTTACAATGAAATGGCGCCTAATTTTAATCGAAATCGACACGAGATTTAAAAATGTTAAATTATTAAAGTTACCTTTATTTCAAATTATGTTTATGGTTGTTAAAAATGATTTTTTTTATTTAATCACAATAATTATTATGTAATTATCAAATAAGTAATAAATACGTGTGTGGACTCTTTTATATCTGAGCCATGACGTATCAAATTGACAATCTGTTATCATATAAATCTGTTTAATTGTAACTTAAAACGTCAGATTTTTGGAATGTGTAATATTTTTAAGATAGAGGTTTAATTTATTTTTAGAATAAATCATTCAATGACTACAATTATTCAATTAGCTGTAATTTTATTTATTTCATTTAGTTCTGTTGTGTTTTTAATTTAATTATTGTATATTATTAACGAATTATTAATTATTATAATATTGTTTTTACAAGTACGTAACCTGCATTAATTATTTAAATATTCAATGCCAAATAAATTGCCAGTGTCAAGGGCTTCGAGCGAATTAATTATTATTCAGTCAGCGAAAATGACAGTTGGCAGATTTTGAAATTGGAACAGGATAATGTCCGACGAAGCGACCGCCGCGCGAGCGTTGACAGGGAAAACTGACCGCGGCCAATGGATTATCGCTGAAATTTCGCGTAATGTCGTCGACAACGTGACAAAACAATATATATAACTCCCCCTTTTGTGTTATTTTTATTTTTAAAACAAATGGCCATTTCTGAAAGTTATTTCGGGACTATTAGGGGAGTCGCAAATAAGGCAATGGCTGAGAAAACCTTTTACAATAGGCAGTCTACCCACTATTATAACAAACCAGGTGTTATTTTATTTTTAGCGCACGTTAATTAAGGTTATATAAATATTCGTAAATACTATTTAGAAACCTTTAATTACGTTGAAAAGTAAAAATTAATTATTATAATTAGCTTTATACGTAATTCACAATTATTATCACAAGTACCAAATTGTTAAAAAGGGTAACTCAGTGGTAATTTAGTGGTAGTAAATTGTATCAATAAGTATGAGGTAATTCATTTTGCTGAACTCGTAGCTCTTTACAATCAAAATACGTACAGAGACCATCGCATCTATTCTATACACAAGACTGCTATAAATAGGCCGCAGCTATCGAGGTAGTTTTTCATTTTTTGTATCGAAGTATTAGCGCTTATTGTGACAATTACAATAAGTTAGTTGTAATTGTTACAATAAGTGCGATGTTTTAACAGCACCTCTCTTCGCTGTATTAAATGTTAGACCGAGATTGACAGTTTTGACTGTTTATACGGCTAACTTATTGTAATTGTTACAATAAGTGCTCATACTTCGATACAACAAATGAAAAACTACCCTCGATAGCTGCCGATAGCGGCCTTATAGCAGTCTTGTGTATAGAATAGATGTGCATGTTCAGTTTGGACTCACCAACGCCTAAACGATATAAAACCTGATTGGCTGCATACCGCCTAATACCTAAGTGCCGATAGTTTTACGAAAATGTCAAAAATTATGTACCCATCACCGCAATTAATAGCCTGTGATAAATGACTTATGTGGGTCTATTCTATACACAAGGCGGCTATCAACGGTAGTTTATCATATTTATGTATTGAGGTTTTAACAGTCAAGAGAGGGGCTGTTAAAACAGCACTTTTTGACAGTTTATACGGATAACCAGTGACGTACCGTGGGGGTGGCAGTTACTCGAAGGGCGGCAAATGAAAATAATCATTAATTTGGTGTAGGCATATAGAAATAGCTACCTAAATTTAATAATAACGAAAATATCTTATATTAAAAATTCAGTTCAATAGTTGGAAACAGAATGTATTAATTAACATAAAAGGTTTAACAAGTCTGTAATTTTTTGTCGCGATGTCTAGTTTACTTCCGTTGCCTTTCGACGTCCTTGGTGACCAGAAACGGCACGTGCAGATTTGCAGCTTAGGGCAGGTTTTGTGAAGAAAATAAGCGACATTGATTGTCTTTAATTCATCAAGATAGAGCAAATTATTGTATCGCAAAAATTACATGTAAGAAACCACTGTATTACCAACGTCAAAAAATCCCCACTTATTATGGGGAAAAAATATTTATAAATTAAATTTTGTATACTTAAGTATATGTACATACAACACATTTTTTAGATATTGGAGTCATGAAAGGGTGATAAAAAATACTGTATAAAAAATGGTGCGGCATTTTTGCGCTCCCTAGGGGCGGCGTTTTGTCTAAGGACGTCGCTGCGGTTAACTTATTGTAACAATTAACCACCTCAATACATAAATATGATAAACTAGGTACCCACTGAGCTTTACAAAAATCACGATTTCAGAGCTAATAGTAAATAACGAGTGGATCTATCCGCTCTCGGTACGTTAGCTCACGACGGGTGCCCCACTCCTCTCGGCGTTCTACGATACGCAAGGCCAGTTAGAAAACCCGTGGCACTCATGAATTTATATAACCATCTTGGGAATCCAAAGTTTGCTTTAATATTCTGACGCGGCATATCTGAAAAATAAGACGGCGGGGACGACACAAACGGACACTAACGATCCTAATAGTTATGACCAATTGGCTTTGCGCATTCGGTAACCACTTATGGATGCGACAGGTCACAATAAATCATAGGTGAGCATGTATAGTTACAAAGTGTGGCTGCTGGTTGAAGCCACGAGAAGCTATACCTAAGCAGTAGGAGAGTTGATACTTCGAGATGTGGCTGTATAGACGCATCCTCAAAATTCCTTAGACTGATCGGCCGACAAATATCGATATTGGGAAAGGACCGATCAAAAACAGACCTCGGCCACATTATGACAAGGAATGGGACAACTGGGCGCCGCACTGTCAAATGAAATTAATAAACGTTCGTTACGATTTTACCGAGAAATTAGACGAGGAATTTTAATCAGTTTCTATCTACTACTTTGTAGTTTTAATTAATTTTTCTCTTTAACATAATGTTTTTTATTACGGATTAAAAATTATCTTGCCTGAGGCTTTATATAAAAATAAAAATAAATTTCTTCTCCTTGGAATTTAAACGTAATATGTACAATTAAATTACATATTATTTACATGTACCTACATATTTAAATTCTCACCTAGTAGTAAATACTAATATAATAATTTATTTATAAATAATGATATTAAATATATATTTTATAG
This sequence comes from Rhyacophila brunnea, assembly GCF_057557595.1. Classification (NCBI taxonomy): domain Eukaryota; kingdom Metazoa; phylum Arthropoda; class Insecta; order Trichoptera; family Rhyacophilidae; genus Rhyacophila; species Rhyacophila brunnea. The sequence continues at coordinate 5,059,856 of NW_028232904.1, read as the reverse complement.
TAATTACCTATAATTCATTAAAGTCTATTTATTTTCGAATTTCATTCGATGGCGTGGCGCCCAGTTGTTCCGGTTGAATACAACATTCTCCAACTTTACGAAAACCCAATGGTAAACGTAGGACGTCATCGCATAAGAACCTCGGTGATTGGTGCGAGTGCAGCTCCAAAGAACTGTTTAGGGTGGCAGATGATAAAAGAAAACTTGCCCTGATGGTGGCCAACCTCCGTTAGGGAATGGCACTATGTTATTCAATGTCAATATTCAATAAGTGTTCAACCAGTGTGTGCTTCCCGTAATCACATATGCGTGTGAAACATTGACCCTAAGTAAAATAGAGATCCGAGAGAGTAGCACAACGTGGTATGGAGAGGTGCATGCTGGGCATAACGCGAAAGAACAAAAAGAGGAATGCGTGGATAAGGAAGCAGACAAGGGTTTGCGATGTGATAGAGTTCATTAAAAGCCTCAAATGGAGATGGGCTGGACACATAGCTCGAAGAAGAGACAATCGTTGGACAAATTCAGTGGTATTCAAGAGGTACAAAACGTCCGCAAGGTAGACCTAGAGGCCGCTAGATCGATGAATTATAAAGTTCTGCGGAAGTACGTGGCAACGCAACGCACATAATCGAGAGAAGTGGAAGCAGCTTTAAGAGGCCTTTATCCAGCAGTGGGTAGATTCAGGCTGATGATGATGGTTCAATGTCAGTCAGTTTTATCGTAATTGAGAGAATGGAATTACGAAATGCACAGTACAGCTAAGCGCATGCTGTGTGCAACGTGACTTCGTCGCTCAGATTCAAAAGGAAACAAGGCTCAAGCCAACACTGTGTGTTTTTATGTAATAAATAATAAACTAGCTACCTATCTTAATGACCTTTAAATAAGATTATTAATATACTAGTATGTACCCATTTATATCTTGTGTGTTTGAAAAAAAAACTTATTAATATGTATTATAATTAGATTAATGTGTCAATGAATTGAAATTGATTATTTTACAAACATACATACTTTACGAATTAATAATCAATCCACAAGTTGCGCACAATTTTTCCCATTGCGTATTCAGAAGAAATTTCTTCGACATCTTTATTACCACGTTTTTGTTAGCTCGTATTCTTGTTTGTCAAGTACAAATTTTTTCTTGTTTGTCCAAGATTTGTATTGGACGATTGAAGATTTTTAACAAACTTCCCGACTAGCTAGACATTTCAAACTTTTAGAATATATCAGAACACGACGACAATGCATTCTTTTAATACTTTTAGCCATTTATAAGCAGAATTGAATTCATTTTCAGTTAAGTAATTCTGTTTTGTATGGAACGTTATTATTGTCGGTTGCTAAGGGGGTCCTAGCAACTAAATTATTAATATGTGCGTTACTATGTAAATCGATATGAAATGTCAAAATGAAATTTCAGTATTCTATATTATTATTCAGTATTTCTATCAAGTACAAAAAAGGTATTAATTAATACATAGAATAAATTGTCAAGTTCTCAGAATCTCAATTCTCAATTTAAGAGAAAATTTAAAAACGTGGTAGGTATATAAAAACTTCTTTTAATCTTGTAATTATTTTTAATGAATAAATAAATTTTCCTTTTGACATTTTCTCAAACGAGTATTTTCCGACTAACTTTCTTCAAGGCATGCTCGCCTTCTATTCTCTTGTTAGTTTGTTGTAATTGTTACAATAAGTGCTATGTTTTAACAGCACCTCTCTTGACTATGCTAAATTTTAGAGCGAGATAGACAGTTTTGACCGTTTAGATGGCTAACTTATTGTAATTGTTAGAATAGGTGCTGATACTTCGATACAAACCTACCCTAGACAGCTGCCGTAGCGGCCGAAAGCAGTCGTGTGTATAGAATAGCTGATGCGCTGCTTTTAAAGCATTTTCCCCTGCTCTCACGTGGTATAGTTTACAACCCCGATATTCTGGATAATTTGAATTGGACAATCACATGCGTGGTCCAGCCATGACCTATTTTGGGCGAAAGCTGTTTCCTCATGTCAGGCTCACCAGGCGAGCTGAGCGAGGGCTGTGCGGCTGGTCAATGCACTCCCTAGACATTTTTAGCGATGCATTATGATTGTCGTTTTTAAAATTCTATTTTATTGTTTAATTTGTATTTTTTTTAACTATTGTTGTTTTTTATTTTATTTCTTTTGTTATAAAATTATTTTTCGTTTTGTTTTTTTCTCTATTAAGTTGATTTAGGTACCTGTACTTTTTATTCTAAATGTCATGCTGTGAACGTCTTGAATTATTAATAATCTGTTATGTGCTCAATGTATCTTTTTTAAATAAATAAATATATTATGTGATCACCACACTGTTTAATTATTATGAGCTTATGGTTCCTCGATTTTTTTCATTTCCCTAAATTTAGAATATATTTTGTGTTTTTCTTAACAAATTCGGAATTTCGTTCAGAATCAGACATCGAGGTTTTTTTTAAACCGAAAAAATCAAATTTTGCCTTTGCTTGGATAAAAGACTGAGGTGAGTGTGCTTTGACTAAGTTTATTCGACTTTGACATGAATAGAAATTGACCGTATTATATCGAAGTAGGAATCACGCACATTCTAATGCACGCCAACCAAGGTCTTGGGAAGTTGCTCCTGGGACACTTTCAGCACAAATAGAGCGCCTAACGTTCGTTACGCCACGGTATACGCCTGCATATCGGGTGTGGAGACGTGGCGGGTGGTGGAGGGAAAAGCAAGAAAGACACCACAAATTTTGTCATAAAATGTGTAAAGAATGGGAAGAGTTCGTTACTTAAGCCGGTTCAACCAGCTATCGGGCACATCGGACCGTCCGACCTGGTACCGATACTGTCAACGTGAAGATCTTTTTACTAAGATTGTTAAACAGTTTTGCATTTTTTTTTCGACCATGTCCGATCCTAATAGGATCATATGGGCCTCCACAGAGTGGAGATTTTGTTTTTTACGAGAAATGGCCGCGCGGTTTAAGCGTTGGACTATTAAGCCGTGGGTTCCAGGTTCGAATCCTGGGTCTGGCAAGTACACATCGCACCCCCAGTAAAATACTGTAGTAAGTCAAAAATTGGCATTTTGCAGGAGAGCCATTTGAAGTTTCAAATATTCTTTGTAAATACAGGAAAAGTCTGAATGTAAAAATTATTACTCATTTTTATGGAAAAACATGATCTATTTTCAACTGTATTCATAATTTTTCTCTAAAACATATACAAACGGAGATATTTGAATATTTCTGAGTTACGACTGTATTTTATTAGGATATTTGACAATTTCATGGTAAAATTTGAATCAACTCAATACTTTCTATGTAAATTTCCCTACCATCACTCTAATAATTTCAACTAATTTGTTGGGCACTGTAAAGGAAGGTTTTCAAAATATTAAGTTATGGTACAATCTTAAAAGATTTATTGAAAAAAAAAGAAAAATACAATTATTAGTTCAAAACAACAAAAAAAATACTTAATTATTTAATTTAATGGGAAAATAAATTTTTTACAAACGATTTTTAATTTTTAAACATCACTTGGAAGAGAAGCAAAAATATCATAATAAAATTCACGATGTATAGCGGTGCAGAGGAAAGCAAATCCTTTTTTTTAATTGTCATTGTTTTTGGCCACTCTTGATATGCTTTGGATAAATTGAGACCATCCATTGGTAACGGTTTACCTATTTGCTGTTGTCGAACATTCAATTTCCTACATTCTTTATGATAACTGGTTTTAAAAAAAATAATGTATGGATAGTCTCTGTCTACTTTTATAACTTTAATCTTCTGCCACAAACTTTTTTCTCTATTTTCATCCGTGTTGTAATTTTTAACGATTTCATCTGCTAGTTTTTTCATGTTGAGAAAATTATTTGTCGTCATGGGTTTAACTATCTATGGTTATCCTGTTTTCTTACTTGTTTGTACAATGGTAATCATTTGGCTGTGCACAAATATTGGTCCACTTTTTAGAGCCCTAGTCTTCTGCTGCTCAATTGTAGAATGGACGATATCGCCTTCATTTTGTTTATGCCCGGTGACCAAAAACTTATGAGAGATCGCTGTATTTTTTTGTGAATTTCCTGTGGCATATAAATACATTGCAGCAATGTATTTATTTTTATTCTGCCCGGCACAATTGTCACTGTAAAAAATAAAATGCTCATTGTGGTGATATTTTTCACATGCATTGTAATCGAGTACACAGCTACCAATTTTATTGGATCCTCGTGCAGCTTGACTCTCGTCCCACATGTATCAGTTTGCAATATTTTCAGTGATATTATAGACTGTACGATTGTATTGTACATTACCAAACTTTCGTTTATAATAGAAAGTTGACACATTTCCGCAAGGAAGCGGTAAAACAGCCTGCAAATCATATACAGCTACATTAATGACGTTATTTTGGCCATTAGTTTGGGACTCTGCTACGTCTTTGATCTTTTCATCCTTTGCCTCTTTTTTCCAGGTTGATGTGTCTCATATTTTTCTTGAAGTTGTTTTTTTTTATCTGGTGGTGAAGAATTATTGTATAGGTCGCATTCAACGCACAAAATCTTTTTTTAGGCTTAAAGAAGCCAATATTAAATTCGTCATTAAATATGAATGCGTATAATAGTGTTCTTTTCCAAATGGCATATTGCTGTCAGCTTGTTGTTTTTTGTATAACCGATACATTTCAGCAACTGTTAATTTACCATCTTAATACAATTTAGACGTCTGTGCACGCAAATAATGTTACTCGATCACTGGGAAAGACTTAATGTGAGCTCTTATATCATTTTTTTAATCATCACCAATTTTTTTGTGATTTTTTGTGATCTCTTTGTTCTGGAATTGGCGTTCCGGAAAGAAGATCTCTTGTTTTCCACGCAGTGAAGCAGTACCTTTCACTCACCCCAAATGTGTTGATAAAGTATTTTTTGCGTACTTTTTGTATTTTACTTCCATTTAATTGTTGATAACAAAAATTGTTGCCTCTGCTGCTTCCTGTTTTTTTTGTTTGAATACTTTGGAACAATAATATCCATGCAATTAGTGAGAAAATTACGCTGTATCTCAAGATTTTCCTGTAGTAACAGAGTAACAACAGTATTTTTTTGAAAAGTATTGTTTTAGTTTTTTAGAAAGCTTCTTGTAAAATACTGTCGTAACTTAGTTACAACACTATTTTATTATCTATTCAACAGTTTTCGGAAAGTAATGTACTGTATTAAGTGCTTTCTCTCTGACACTATTTGAGTTTGAGGTACGACAGTATTTTATTAAAATAGCAAAAAAAAATACGAATCCAACCACATCCATAACTCGAAAACGCCCATTTCAGACTTACGACAGTATCTTACTGGGGGTGCGACATATTGTTTTTCAATTTGTGTGGACCTAATAGGTTTTGCATTAGCTTTTATTAACTACAATTGTATGTGCTCCAATGTAAAATAAATTCAGTTAAAGCACACTCGGGTGCAGGGTGACCTCATGGCCCCTTCCCCCCCCCCAACCATTTTCTGTACGCCTGCATCTTCAATAATGAGTATTTTTATTTAGAATATGTTATTCTAATTGTTGTTTTAATTTAATAAAACGCAATTTTTTTTGTAGTACTTAATCCACTTTTAATCAATAAATTAGGACCGGTTTCGTCTGCCTCAGAAAGACATTTTCAAAGTAGGTACTACAAAAAAAAATCGTTTTATTAAATTAAAACAACAATACAATGCAGTTCCACCATGAATTGACAGTTAACAAAATGAAAGAAATGTTATTCTAACATAAAGTTACCAATATTTATATTTTTAGTCGGTATGTTGGAATTTAAGGTTTTTACTGTGGGGAGCCAGCCGGCCTCGAGTTCACCTTTCTTACACACTATCCAAAATTTTGGAAACAAAGTAGATGCAGCTTCCCACATTTCTCTCAGACGTTGACTCCATGTGAACTTATCCATATTACACTTGGAAAGTATTTTATTATCGTGGCATTCAGTGGCAAAGAGTGACTGTTGAAGTCCTAGAACACGGTATATTTACAGTACTTCATTTGATTTTTTTTTCATCTTTAGTATTTTACTGAACAAAATATATTATATTATAACTTTTTATAAGAGATTATACTTGACACTAAGATGGATATTAAAAAAGGTAATCCGGGTCTAGGACGATTCGGCACCGGGACAAGTGGACGCTACGCAATCTAATGAAATTCGAAAATAAATAGACGTTCGTGAATTATAGGTACCTACTGTTAAAACATATATTTAATACTTGATGAGAATTAAAATATGCACATGTAAATAATGATGTAATTGTGCATATGTTTAAGTTTCAACTGGAAGAGAATTCTTTCATTTTTACATGAAGCGTCAGGCATAATAATAAAATTCTCAATCCGAAATAAAAAACATTATGTTAAGGGTACACATGCTCAGCGTAGGTTAAAATTGAGCTTTTATGGTATTTTCAGAGCATAATCCTGGACATTTCTCAAACGTTGTAGATAATCTATTAATATAATTTTGAAGCCTTATTATCCTTTATATTTATTTTAAACATTTGATGACTGCATAAAGTATTTTTATTACATAAAATAGTATTCTTTTAAACCTCTCGCTCTAATGTTTTAGAATATAGACATATTTCAGAACATCCATGGCCATATGTTGTAGCTTAACCACTGGGAAATGCCAATAGAAATTGCGTATTTCAAAAAAATAATACCTTATTCTTAGGTTAATAATTATTATAAAGCAAACATTATTCATAAGATGTTTATCACATTTGAATGGTCAAAGACATAGCTTATAATCAGTATCTTTAGAATTATCTTATAAATGTGTTAATCGTGCCCATTTTTGAATAATAAAATGCCTAATTCTTGTCAAATTTGGGATCAAAAAGATTATAAAATATAATTTTTTATCGTAAATATGTCACTATATGTAAACATTAATTTTACTAATGGTTTTATAAATGCGTTTAAAAATTAATAAATCTTAACACCACTTCACATGGACGTACTGAAATATGACTATATTCTAAAATATTAGAGCGAGAGGTTTGAAAGAATACTATTTTATGTAATAAAAATACTTTTTGCAGTCATCAAATGTTTAAAATAAATATAAAGGATAATAAGGCTTCAAAATTATATAAATAGATTATCTACAATGTTTAAGGAATGTCCAGGGTTATGCTCTGAAAATGCCATAAAAGCTCCATTTTTACCTACGCTGAGCATGTGGGCCGTTAAGAGCAAAATCAATTAAAACTACTAAGTAGTAGATAGAAACGTATCAAACTTCCTTGTCTACTTTCTGTAACAAATCGTAACAAACGACTATTTATTTCATTAATGAACATTATTTCATTTGACAGTGCCCAATTATCCTGGCATCCAGTTGTCCCATTGGCGGTAATAGATATCTGTATATATTTATCTGTTTACGAAATAATGAAATTCGTATGATGAAGAGGTTTTTATTGTTCAGATGCTCGATTAATTAGTAAGTCGATGAAGAGAATGAATAAGTACAGATTTTTTTATAATATTATTTATTTCTATTATAATAATAAATTAACGAGCAAATTAATATTAAAATATTTCATACTATCTACAGTTATTTTTACATATTTAACATTATTTCCCTAAATTTATACAAATAATACAAAAGTATCTCAAATATTATTTCATAAATGCCGATTAATTTAATTATATTATTAAAATTTCACATTCGCAATAACCGAAAATTAAATATTTCAAACCTTGCAATGGGAATTATTAAAAGTGTATTTCTTGTAAGGAAGCAGGCACATATATTAAATTTATCCATACAATATTTGCACAATATCAAACACTAACTGTATCAAATTCATTTTTATAAAATTCAGAGAAATCCTAGTATTTTAAACTGGATGATTTCACAAAGTAATCCTCCCAACTATACAAACAGACTCGTAGACTCATGCCAATAGTCAACCTCAAAAAGCAATTACAGTAAAACCTCGATCCAACAGACTTGGGAATTAAGTGTATTATATGATACCCTCTACTCTACTCAATCTTGTGAAGACTGCGAAAAGCGATACAATTGACTTATTATTTCAACCAATTGGACTAGTTAGGCCGTCCGCTCATGAGTATACTCAAAAAAGACGAGACTGTAACTAAAATTCCAGCCAGCATCTAGCTAATGTATTTCAATGGCGGCTCACTCACGGCAAGACTGGTATCTCTGTTTCAAAACGTTCGCTAATAAACTGAAGATACGCGACAGTCTCCCATAGAACAGTGGTGCCAATATCAGTAAATTTTATGAAAAATCATATTTTCTTACCAAAATTGGTGGCACTGAACTGAACTGAACAAGCAATAACAAGTCAAGACATCAAAAGTTAAAGATGGGCGAACCGATTTTAATTTAAAATTTGTGGCAGAAGTTGAGAAATAATCCTGCCTGTATAATTACAGGCTGCCAGAATATTCCCGTAAAGATATTACGGAAAAAGCATAGAATGAGGTAGAAAGATAATGGGTTTGACAGTTTAACTCATTCGCTGCTGACTATATAATGAGATTTTAATTAGCACCTTTAAAATGCACGTTAATTACATCGATCGGCCGCCTGGTCATTACGCGCATGTGTGTCTTCAGCGTCCAAAGTATTAAGGTTATGAAATTATTATTGCAAGTGGGTTTCAGTCATTGGCTTGTTTATGAGTTCAATCAGCAACCAGTTCGTCGGATTTTAGTTTCTCCATGTGCGAAAGGCCTTAGATTTTGCAGGGTTACTTAAAAACACACACTGATCACTAAAATTGATATAACTCATTTATTATTCATTTACTTTAAAGAAATTTATAGGTATTCAATGTTTTAAGTTAACTTTGTATAACAGTAATAAAGAAAATATGTCAAATTTGTGTTTTGTTAGCCTTTTTTTAATTCAAAATGACAAAGGTAAAAAGTCCACGTAATAATCTAATAACTCTCAAACATCTCATACCTACCAAACTGATCACTATTTTGATAAATTTTAATTAAAACAGGTGCTGATTATCGCCAATGGGTTATAGATGATTAATCATGTAAAACACGGATAAATGTGTAGGTATTTATTAAAACAAAAGAATGACTTTGAACCAGAACACAAGCTGCCATTTTGTTTTAGGTGCTGCCAATAGAAGAAAAATAATAAACATGTCACCAATACAACCACATGTATAATCGTTTGATTCGAAAATTGAACTGCTTTCACAATTCCTTCTATCTAGAGTTTAAACATAGGTACTCATTCGAAAAACCTATTTTATTATATACATAATGGGTTTCAGCTTTAACACATAGCTTTCTTCCCAAAATAGTCTATTAAGTCTCGGTTTTACTGTACACGAAACGATTCAGGTACAAATTCGATTGATTAATGACATACGTTGTGTCACTGATGTAAAAATTATAAGTAAACTAAAAAAATATCTATTGGTCAGTTCAATGGCTACACTAAACAACTTCAAACCATTATGGATTGCAATTGGACAAGTAACAAGTTGCTGATTGTATTAAGTAGTAGATTATTTATTATTATCAACTGGTTAAATCCGGTGAGGATTACTATAAAAGTAGATGTCAGTCTGTCTATTTATTCTGTTATCCAAATTCTTGAGTTGATCTTTGTTTTTATTTCACTCACCCCATGGCCAGACACTGCTCGTGTATTTTGGGCACAAGACATTTTCCAAGAATATTGTTTATCCGGCATTCGATTCCAAAAATCAGTTTTCGTCATCAAAGAAACATCGACGAATCGAATATTATTTAGTATCAATTGCCCCACAAGAGAAAGAGGCCATTTCAAAAATATTACACTTATAAATTATAATACGGCCACTTCTTTTATGGCTTTTCGCTATTACGGCTGTTCGTTAATTATGGCGTAATTTCAATTTATGACCAAAGACAATATACCTGAAAATATATAATATATACCTATGTATACGCATAAAAAAATTGGAAGTGGAAATATTTGGACCAGAATAATTATAGATTATATCAATTTAATAACAGACACATGAAAAGAACTAGGAACTCTACCGAAAGTTAACCTTAAAGCCATGTTTAAGTTTGTTAAAGTGTACTGGCCGTTTCATGAATAAACAGAACATGAAGAACCAGAACGGTGACAAAACAGAACAGCGATAAACAGAACAGAGAAAAAAATATAACATTTAAAATTGTAGTATCTCTATATTATGTTGTATAGATTTTAAAATATAAAAGAAATATAGCATATAAATATTTATTATAATTACATTATCACTGCCATGTTGGCCATTCGGCGTAAAAACCTCAATAATTTATCTTATCGATTTTGATAATCATGCACAACTCCACAGAATTATTAAACTCATTATTTCGTTGTACCTAGTCACCCAAGCATTTTGAACATATTAGATTGATTGAAGACAAGATATAGCTTGCCGGCAACACTGAGTTGAGTCCCGTTTAATTGAGGCTTTCTAAAGATTAATAATGCACAAACTATATAATTTGATATTTTACGGCGTATAGAAAACCTGTGTTATTAAAATCTATACAACATAATATAGAGATACAGTAAAACCTCTTTAGTAAGAACACTGATACACTGTCCCTTGAACATTATTTTCATATAAAACCATACTTTTAATTTGAATTTCGTAATTCGAAATGATTTCAGAGTCCCTGGCATACAAAAATATTCAATAAATCGTAATAAAGTACACTATTTTATGAGCCAGTCATTGAAAATTGTGACAGACTTTTCTAAAAAAATCAAAAATTACTTATTTTAACACTTTACGGTCCGGTCACGCCACATTGGCGTCCTTTGCAAGCCGAACGTTACGATCCGGTGACGCCTACGTGGCGTCCTCACATAGGCATATCTTTACTGTGAAAAATAAATATGAAATTTAATATTTGGTTGCAAGATCTATCGACAGATGGTTGAATGACATGTGCAAGAAGTAAAAGCATGATGGAAAAAAAATATTTCGGGGTTTTTACAGAGATGGCGGACGTAATACCATTCAGTATTTTTTTTGTACCTATACCATTTTTTTTATTAGTTACAAGCCCATTTCTAGACGGCTGAATCACGAGACGTAAACAAAAACGGTAATAAACACTCAATGTTATATTCCAGTGTCGTCACTTCAACTTCGAAATTTAATTGTCGACCCTTTTCAGTGGTAGTCACCCATTTATGAACCTGCATTCTTTTTTTTTAAATGAACGCGATTTTTCGCTATGAAATTGCATCCTATTTGATAATTTGTCATTAATGGTTTATTACCCATGAAACATCCACCCACCATGCTTCATCATCCATGATAGAAATCTTAACTTGAAAATGAGAATAGTTATAAATGTGAACTTGTATCGCGTTGTCATTTTCGTTCGCTTTTTTCGGGAGATTATTGCTTGTGTAACTGCATAAATAATAGCTATTATTATTTATATTGCACTAATTTCATTGAAAAAATAATTAATCTAAGTATATTTCGGCTAGGATATATATTTTTTATTAGTTTTATCTCCAAAAAAACTTTTTAAAATGGAGGACCATTCGTTTTTAAACAGAGGAAAACTATGCGGATTGTATGTCAGATATTCCCAGTGACTGAAGATATCGGAGATTTTAGTGTAATTTTCAATCACAATCAAATATTTCCGTGGATTTCCGCAACTAATAAACGTTTAAGAAGAAAGTGTAAAGTGTGTTCCTCACATAAACTTCGAAAAGAAACTATTTACATGTCCAAAGAGTGTAAAGTACCTCTACATCTACATATTGGTAATTGGTTTTCTTCGTATAATTTTAAAAAAAGTGTATTAGTTGTTAGTTCATTTTACATTCATAGTTTTATAAACTATTTCAAATAATTTCAGCTTTAGTGTGATAATAATTATTTCGTGCCTAGCCAGTTATCTAAAGGTATTATCCATAAGATTGAGTGTTGATTCAAATATTTTTGTGGAATGTAGATGTTTGTTTTACAATTCTATTGCTCATAGATTTTGTTATATGATTTTTTTACGCACGCCTCTGCACTGTTATTGGATTGTCTCGATTCCTACAATAATACCAAATTGTAATAAACGGTGGGAATGTATATGCGTGCATTTTATTTATTTGAATTTACTCGAAAATATGCACGCCACTGCACTGCACTGCCTCAGCCATAAAACCAATAAATCAGATTAGTGTTCGTTCGGGAATGAATGTGCATTTATTTTTAAACACTTCACAGTTTGTGTGAAGTCTTTGTTATTTTATTATATTTGATAATCAGAGATATGAGTAGTAGCGCTAAAAATGAATTGATACGTATTCTATAGCGGTGTAAAACATTTTGTATTTGAATATTTTATTACATTTTTAAATTAAAAAATAATATATTGTGATTGCTTTATATCAATAGGCTGTTTCCTTTACATTATATTTAACAAATTGAACTAATCTAATAACATATAATAAACAATTTACGAAAATTTACAAATTATATACTTTACCTTTATGGAACGCGGGCCAGAGGTTGACAAGTGTTAAATAAATGACACAATTTGATGCATTGATATATTTTAAGTATTTTCTGAAAATTTTATTGAAATATATCAATAGGTTCAAAAGTTATATCATTTTTAACTTCGCGATCGAAATTTGTTGATTTTCATTAAAAAATACCGGATATTGGCGTAGGTTCTACGCGAAAATTCGCGGACCGTATAGTGTTAAGAAAGTAATAAAAATAATCCTGACATTTTACGACCCAATTCGGTAGGCACATCTATTAAAGAAAATCAAAAAAAAAATTTTTTTCAAAATTTTCATATTTTCCCCTATACATTTCATAATTTGTAATTCAAATTTTTTTTCGATCGGTCTTATGGAATTCGTATTAATGAGGTTTTACTGTATACAGATACTACAATTTCAAAATTAAATGTTATATTTTTCTGTTCTTAATTTTCATAGATCTCTTTATTCTTGTTCTGTTTTGTTCGATTACCTGTAATGGCATACTGACTATATAAATTACTCTACTCCATATTAAAAATAGTATGGAGTCGAGTCATCGAAGGTAGAATTTCTCTCTCTCTCAATTGTGTAAGTGTACGATGACAGGCGCAAGTGAGATGAGGATAAGTGTCATTATGTTTCACTCGCGCCCGTCACCCCTACACTTGAACGCGTGAGAAGCAGGTTATTTCTCAAGTAGTGGTAGAGAATAGTAGAGGTCATACTGCAGTGTTGCCGTGTCTACTGATGTTTTGGTCAAAAAAAGAAATTACATAAGAGGTATGCCGAAAATTCGCTGGCCAGATAACGCTACTAATGACCGCCGCACACTTGGGATAACTGAAAAGAATAGATTGGTGTCAGGTGGAGAAAGTTGTTGTACGAAACCAGAATCCAAATCGGGTTGATGATGATGGTGATTTTTCTCTTGTGTGGTGATCGTCAGATAGGTAAAGTTTGTTTCATGAATTTATTATATTTGTACAAAAGAGTGTTCCTATTTTTCTCTATAGCAGCCCCAATTGTCCCAACTGAAACAATCAAGAAGAAAAAATGTTATAACAAATAATGTTAGAGAAAACATTCTATAGAGATTGAGCCAATGTGTGTTTTTGGGTTACATGTAAATTGTACATAAAACATTTCACCGTGACACATACGGTTTCCAATTTCATTAGATTCAATATGAACATTAATTCAATTTTCATAGCTGATTTTGGCATAAAAATTCATGAATTCAAGAATGAAAACCTAACCTAACCTAACAAATAATCCAGTATATCGGCTATTTTCAAAATTTGTTTGCTGCTGGCTTCTTGTTAAGTGTAAACCGACAAGAACTGTGTTTTATTTAGACATGAATTTTATGTCAGTACCATACGACTCAAAAGAGGTTGGACGGTCTTTAATATACGGCTATATATATATTTCACGGTGAAGTGCGATATGGCGAACTGCATACGTACAAGTTTCCGGACACGGTGTTTTTGCTGAATCCGTGAACTTGCCTAATATGTGAATAATTACGATTCAATTCCATATTGAGAAACCATTTGAAGATTCATCTCTTGCTCAATATATATCGTCACTGTTCTGGCAGAAGACACTAATTTGAAAAATGACATATTGAGTTAGTTATATCAAATGTTTCTTATTTCAAACTTTACCGTCTGGAAACCTTCTTAATAAATAAACAGTCTTTATTTTAAAGTCATCCTTTTTACGATTATTTAATAAACTCACATAAGAGACCATTTCAAACATTTTAAATACTTCAAAGTCAAATTACTCAAAACTAGTATTCTCCAGTTAGTGTGTTCTGCCAGAACAGAGACGATATGTTATAGCCGATATTCTATCTTTTTCAACTGTTACAATGACACTTACACCTTTAAGGTACCCTATGTACCATATTCACTCATCATTGTATCATCACATATTGTCAGATTATATCTGTGGCTGCCCATCGTGAATCTCAAACATGCCTAATTTATTTAAGTAATTGCCTACATAGCATATAAGCTGAACTTACAATGTAAACCATATCATTTATGTACCCTTTATCAAAACCGTGGTTTAAGAAGTCACCTTTGTCGTCATCCAGACAAAGTGACCTTTGCTACAGACGCACACTTGCATATTTTTTATCAAGTCGCTTAATTCGCGAATTCTTGTTACAATGTATAATACTGAACAATCAAATTTCACATTGGTAAGCAATACTTTCGGAAGAAAATATGCAGACAAAGGTGGGACAAATGACCGCTAAAAGAAGCATGTTCAAGAAAGCGCTGACCTCAGCCCTATCTTGACGCCCTTCCACTGTATTCAAACAATATAAAACAGAGGTACTTTTACCTACCAATATACAGTCATTTCAAATCTCTTGCAACGCAATAACGTCCGTCGAACTGTCATTTATCTCAGACACGATATTCGAAATTATCAATTATTATAATTTAGAATCAGTAATCATAAATACTAAACGTACCTGTAAAATTGTAATCAATTTAATAGAAGGGAATAAATAAATTCAGGATATTATATTTCACACGCCAATCTGTTCATTCATAGGAGTCAAGCAACCATAACTCTCCTCACAAGCATCCCAACTATATATCTAATATTTATTTTGTGTAATAGATCAGTGCACTGACCACTCCCTGGCGCTCTTTCTCCCTCTGCATCACGAGGTGAGTCTGGCGCTGGTCGAACTTGACGACGGCGGCCAGCACCTTGGCCAGCACCATGTTGTTAGAAGCGGGACCAGTAAGGTACTCGTACAGAATGTTACGCAGGTACTCCAGCTCAGTATTCTCCTCCAGTGTGCGGATGTGGCCCAAAGATACCAGAGCCTCATCCAGCCGTCGTTCTAACTTTTCATTCGCCAGGCGAAGCTTTTCATTGCTACGCTCGAGCGCTCGCAGTCCACCCTCGCCCGTCCGCCGGAGAGCTTCGTACTCCGTAGCTCTCCTTTCCAGTTCCGCTCTGTCTTCGGCGACTCGTCGCTGTTCCGCCCTCAGAGTCTCCAGCTCTCGCTCATTATCACCGCCCGAGTGCCGCTCCATCGACGATTTTATCTGATCCTCCAGTTCCAACTTCTCTTCAACTAAAATGGAGTTCTGCCTCTCCAGGTCTGCTATTCTCCCGCTGAAATCTTCATTATGACTCGCGTCGGGCAAGGCCTCCAGGGACTGCAGGCGTGTCGTCCGCACGACTTCCCCGTCGGCGATGGCCTCCCTCAGTCGGTCGCTTAGTTGGCCGTTGTCAGCGGACACCTTGGCGAGGTGCGTCTGCAGCCCTTCGACGTCAGAGACAAGTTTGCTTTTTTCACAACGCAGGCCATGTAGCTCTTCTTGAACTTGAGAGTGCTCCACAGCAATCTGCTCCAGGATCTGAATTCGTGCAGTCATTTTGTCTGTTTCGGCAGTCAACTCATCGTTTTTACGGGAAACTTCATCAACACCCTCACCTTTCACCCGCAAGACTTCGATCTCCTTTGACAGTTCACAGTTCGATTCTGTCAACTTTTCAATTCTATCGGTGTTAATTTTTTCATCCGAACTGAACTTTTCTTGCAGTCGAGAAATTTTATCTTCCAGAGCGCCCTTCTGTTCCGCTATTGACTCTAAGTTTTTCGCTGCATCCGTGACTCCTCGCAATTGTTCAGTGAATTTTTCCTTTTCGGCGCACTCTTCATCGAACTTGCTCTGCAGAGCGTCTCTGACTGATGACATTTCCTTCAATTCCACCTTCAGTTTAACCACATCCTCACACTTCTCGTTGAGACCTCTTTGAACGGATTCGTTCTCGGCACCACTCTGCCGGAGGTCTGTCTCCAGCTGGGTGACCCTCAAATTCAAAAACTCCTTTTCGAGTCTGGCCTCCTCCAGCAGCGGTCTGACGGCATCCGACTCTGCAATCCTCAGTTCCAGCAGAGCGATTTTCTCCCCGATGGTCTCCCTGTCTCGCTTCAGCTTCGAGCCCTTCTCCCGCAGGCTGTTGTTCTCGTCCAAGATGTCGGAGAGCTTCTGCTGCCACACCTGATCCTTATCGGAGCACTCTTTCACTATGGTCTCTAAGCTCTCCAGCCGCTCCGTCTGTTCATTGACTTTCTTCGCCAATTCGTCTTTTTCGTCAATCACCTTTCCTTTTTCTTCCTGAAGAATTTGCAGCCTCTTCTGCAAGTATTCATTCTCTGTGACCTTCTTGTCCATTTCCGAATGGGATTCGTCTCTCTTCTGGTTGTGAGCGTGCTCCATCTCAAATATTCTGGCTTCGATGCGACTCTTTTCGGTGACAATGTGCGAGTGTGACTCCTGGACGGAGGAGAGAGCTGCCTGTAACTGCTGTATATCTTCCACCATGGCGCCCGTTTTCCGGTTCACTTCCTCCTTCTCCGCCTCAAGAGCGGAGACCTTCGTTTCTAGCATAGTCTTATCCGTCGTCAACTGGATACATTCGTTTTTGGAGATTTCCAGCTCAGCTGAACAACTCTGCAATTTCGAATCGCTCCTGTTCTTCTCTTTAACTAGTTTTGAATATTCTTCATCGACCTGTTTCATTTCGTCCGCCTTCAAGTGAGATTCTGACAGTCTCTCTTTGAGCTGACTCATCTCTTTTTTCAAGTTCTCGAATTCAATCAACTTCTCTTTATGGTGACTTAATTCATTGTTTAATTCATCATGCCTCCTTTTTAATGTTTCCAATTCTGTCAATTTTTCTCTATTTTGATTTATCTCTTCATTTAATTTGTCATGGTTTTCTTTCAATTTTTCAAACTCACTCAATTTCTCTCTATTCTGACTCAATTCCGAGTTTAATTTCTCATAAATGTCTTGCAATTTCTGGAATTCTGACAGGTTCTCCTTGTTCCGATTCAGCTCCTCATTCAGTCTGTCGTGACTCTCCTTCATTTTCTCAAATTCCGACATGGTTTCTCTGCTGCGTGTCAATTCCTCGTCCACTATTCCGTGACTCTCCCTGAGTTTCTCAAATTCTGTCAGTTTCTCATCGTACTTCTTTGTCATTTCGAGTCGGAGCGCATCGAGCTTCTCTTTCATTTCGATCCTGACATTTTGAACGCTCTCAGTTTCCTGACATTCATTGAATGCGGCAGTTTCTGAGAGCTTTCTCTCCAAAGAGTTCACGTCGTCACATTTTTTCGTGTATTCCTGCTTCAACGCGTTCAGTTCTACGCAGACCTCTTTATGTCGACCTTCATTCATTTCCAGTTGAGAAACAGAACGTTGGACCTCGACGGCGCGGTCTTCGAGCTCCGCCTTCAGTCGATCGCTTTCAGAGGTCACTTGACTGAGACGGTTCTCCAATTCTTTCGATTTCGCATTAATTTTGTTAATTTCATTTTCGAGAGCCTCTCTACTCTCGATTGCCCCTTCGTAATCGGCTTTGAAAGTATTCCGTTCAATCATAACAGCTTGATATTTCTCGCTCAGATCGTTTCTCTCTCCTGTGTCCTTCCCGATGTCCATTATTTCTTTCTCGAGTTTGCTGACGTGCTTATTTTTTTTAGCGTTTTCGTCGCCGAGGTGTTTATTGCGTCCCTCTAAGAAATTATTCCGGTCCATGAGAGCAAGTTTTTCATCGGCCTCCTGCTTCAACTGAAGTTCATTACACTTGATGTTCTCCAAAAGAGAGGCGCACTTTGCGTCCAAATCTCCGTTCTGCGATCTCAGTTCCACGATCTTCCCTTCGAGATCTCCGATCTGCTCTCTGGCCGCTTCAAAGTCCGACAAGCGAATGTTAATTTTCACACTCTCTTCTTCGAGAGTGGCGATTTTAGAGTTTAACTGTACGACGACACCACGGTTTTCGTCAAGGTCTGTCATGAGCCCGGCGATGGAATTCTTCAAGACAACGATTTCCTTCTCTTTAGTCTCCAACTCTTTGTGGACACTGAGCTTGTTTTCAGCCAGCGAGATGACATTTTCCTCCTCTCGTTTATTCAGAACGTCTACGTCTCCGTTCAATATCCGGACTGACTCCCTAGCGGAATCTAATTCTGTTTGAATTTTTGAAATATCTTCCGCCTTCTTCGCTTCAAATGTGTCCAACTCCGACTTATACTGAGATATCTGATCCTTGGAATGTTCTAATTCCTTTAGGACGTCATCTAAGCTGGCCGCTCGGGCCTCGAGTTCCAGACTGTCAGCGTTTTTTTTGTCCAGCTGCGCGGAGACAATTTGGATCTCCGTAGTCAGCTGACCGTTCTTCTCTTTGTGTGATTTGATGGTATCCTTGCACTTGACCAGGAGCTGCTCCAACTTCTGCATTTTATTGTTAAGTACATGCATTTCCGCGGAATGTTTGGCTTGCAGTTCTTCAAGGCGGGGCTCAATCCCCGTGTCAGATTGATCGGTGGAAAAGTCAATGAGGGGCGCGAGAGGCGGGGCGGGGGCGTGGGTGGAGACTAGTTCTCCGTTGGTCGAAGGCAACGATTGCTGCATGGCAGCTCGGTCAGGGGCAAAATGCGAATCTGGAATGCCTGAAAAATGAAAAACACGTATTTTTAAAAATCCCTTCTCATTCAATTAATGAAATTTCAGCCAGATTTGAGCCTTTTGAGCTGAGCTGTCATGTTTTTGTAATTAAATTATTATTACCTAACCTATGATCAAAGGGTTCTGTGACTACATTTAATTAGGAAACGAGTCATACTTTGTTGTGGTTGTGTTTGGCTCTCTGTGGAGTGCGAGAGAGGTGGCTGTTGCAGTTGTGGCTGGCCGGAACTGTACGACTGCAGAAGCTTGATCTTGGTGTTGAGAGCCTCCATCTTTAGATTCCGCTCATCCAACTCCAACCGGAGGGCATTCTCCAAGTGCGCCTGGACAAATAATACCAAACATTTCAATTATTCTAAAGCTAAGTACAGGTCTACACATACATTATTCAATGGTAGAAAACTTACATGAATTAGAATATAAATTCAAATTTCATTAAATACCCACAAAAAAATATTATTAATTTAGTCGCTTAGTCGCTAAACTCTGGAAGTTTTTTTGAGTTTCGAGTAAATCATGAAAAACTGTTTTGTGCATTTACGATGATGTTGTAATGGTGACGTTTGTATAGCGATTTAAACGTATGCTAAAAATCATGGTTTGAATCCCAACATTTAATTGGTCGGCTATGTAGAGCGGATTCAGTAACCTGTTATTTATCCTAGAGCAAATTTGGCGATCGAGTGAATATTCATTTTGATTTTTTGACTAAGTAGGGCGGAATAGGCTGGTAGACCAACCGATATAGAAAATACGTACATTCAAAACTAATTTTATTAAAAAATCGCCCAGAGTGGATTTGGCGTACACTCAAACTGATAATAAGTTTCATTTTGTTTAATATCGAAATATGCAGCATGATCACCTGCCGAAGAGGTTTCATAACAGTTTATTTTATGAGAAATACTGTATACAACCAGTGTGTGCTTCCCGTGATCACATATGCGTGTGAAACATGGACCCTAAGTAAAAGAGAGATCCTGAAACTTAGAATAGCACAACGTGGTATGGAGAGATGCATGCTGGGCATAGCGCGAAAGGATAAAAAGAGGAATGAGTGGATAAGGAAGCAGACAAGGGTTTGCGATGTAATAGAGTTTATTAAAAGCCTTAAATGGAGATGGGATGGACACATAGCTCAAAGAAGAGACAATCGTTGGACAAATCTAGTCATCCAGTAGTATCCAAGAAGTACAAAGCCGCTGGATCGATGAAATGATAAAGTTCTGCGGAAGTACATGGCAACGCAATGCAGTCAGAGAAGTGGAAGCAGCTTGAAGAGGCATTTATCCAGCAGTGGATAGATTCAGGCTGATGATGATGACTGTATACAAATATCTAAGCATCCAATTTGCCAGACACAAGATTTAAACCCGTGACCCACATCTTCAGGTGACATTATGCATCCTTAACTACCGCGGACACTAATCTCGTCTGGGTACCTAAGAGAAATTGATTCTCAACAGAATAGTGAACACGGATAACATTGAGACGTCACACAAAAAGAGTCTGCCGGTTTTTTAAATTATTTGAACGTAAAGAATGAAGAATGAAGATACCTTGGCGCTCTGCTCCAGGGAACACTGCTCCCGTAGTTCAGAGATCCTCCGAAGAGCCTTGTCCTGCGTCTCTACTAGAACTGCCTGAAAGCAATTTTAATTTTAAACGTAATCGGTAGAGGAATGTTTTATTCTACTTCAGTGACGAAGACTGTCACTTGGACGAAAAGAGGCACTGCAGTACACACAGATAACAGTAATGTCAAGTTATCCGATTGCAGACAGAATTAATTTTTCAGGATCACTTAAAAAGGCACACTGATTACTAAAATTGATATAACTCATGTATTATTCATTCAATTCAAATAAATCTTTTAAATATTTAAAAGTTTTGAATTTTTCTATTACGTATTTACATTTTAAGTAAATTTTGTGTATAAGTGGAATGAAAAAAAAATGTCAAATATAGTTTTTTGGGTTTTTTTAGCCTTTTTTTATACAAAATGACATAAATAAAAAGTCCACGATAGAAGTAAATAATAAAAGGACTTTAAATAAAAATAGATTTTATAAATCAAATATTTCTTAAAAAATATATTGGACTGTATATAACTAACATCATAAAATGATAGCTACATCTATTATTAAGTAATTTCTAATTTCTTTTATTTTGTTAACTGTCAATTCATGGTGGAACTGCATTGTATTGTTGTTTTAATTTAATAAACCGCAATTTTTTTGTAGTACTTGAAAGTTGAACAGTTGAAAATGTCCCTCTGAGGCGGACGAAACCGGTCCTAATTTATGGATTTAAAGGGGAATAATTACTACAAAAAAATTGCATTTTATTCAATTAAAACAACAATATAAAATAATTTCTACTTTAAAAAAAAAATTATGATTAAAATTGTTAGATTTTTTGTTAGATGAGCCTATCTTTGTATTCTTATCAAGTATTAATACGCAGCATGATGATTGTCTGGTAATGCATTTGATAAAGATTTGCGGTACTGTTCGGTTAAAGCGGATACAGCGGAAAACGCATTTTGAAAATAGCCGATAAACTGGATTATTTGTTAGGTTAACCCAGTGGTCGGCAAACTCATTAGTCAATAGAGCCAAATATCAACAGTACAACGGTTGAGATTTCTTTTGAGAGCCAAATTTCTTAAACTTAAATTATTATATACGTAGGTAGTAAGTAGCTACACTGCTAATTTACTTAATAAACTTTAGTTATAGGTTTAAGTCCTAATTAAATTATAGGTAGGTACACTGAATAAAACTGAATATTATACGTAATAATGATCTTTCTTATTTATTAATAAAAATTAAATTGTAAGTTTGGTATCCATAAAATTGAAATGACAATGACTGACAAACTCAATGTGAATCATTGGCCTTGCATCTCCTTGTAAAGTTTGGGTAAGTCAGGTTCGTATGTTGTTGATTTAATTTTAAGCACGATTCCAGGTTCTCATCGATAAATCGATTTCTCAATTGACTCTTGATTTCCTCTCTTGGAAATCTTTTTAGTAACCACAAAACTTGCAATATTAACATTGTTGAAAGATTTTATTCAGTACCTAATTAAATACAGAACTTGATTTTTCTTGACTCTTCTAATAAATACAGGTCGGTAAGCCATTTAAGTTTTGCATAAACGCAAAGTCTCGGTCTATTCAACATTACATTTACGGTTATCCTCTTCCATTTTCATTGCTTCTTCTTTGTAGCCATCTCAAATATGGGAGAGAGCATCTGTGGCAGAGCCGCACTCAAGGGGTCAAAGAGCCGCGATTTGCCGACCACTGGGTTAACCTAACCAAACCTAACTTAACCTAACCTAACCCAACCTAACCTAAACTAACCCAAACTAACAAATAATCCAGTTTATCGGCTATTTTCAAAATTCGTTTTCCGCTGTAACCGCTTTAACCGAACAGTACCAGATTTGCTTTATCGCACCATTGTTGTTATCAATCTAAACGTCTGGAATGCACACTCCCATTACAGGTGATTCGAACCCCTGATTCTTTGCCAACTATTCGTCTGCTTTTTACTAAGTCAAAGTAAACTTAGAATAGTCAATTAATTCGAAGTATTCGTCTTGTTCTATAACAATTCTGTGTTAATTGTGGAATATATTAGTGAAGGGAGGTGTTCTCACTCTGGCTTTGACGTTTTCCCTTTCGAGGTTACGGTAGTGTCGGGCGAGGTCGGTGTACCTCCCGCGGTATTTGTTGTACTTCTCATTGGTGCGACGGTATGCGGCGTACAGGTGCTCCTTGCTAACTCGTTCCAGTTGTGCCGGGACCGACATGTTGTCTTCCATTTCGCTTGCTGACACGTCCAAGTCCGACTGGAAAAGACACGTTAAGTTATCTCTATAGTTTTAAAGGCAACAATAGAATTAATTATGAATGCAGTTCGATTTTCGAACCGAACAACTGTACATGTGGTGGTATTGGTATAAAAGATCATAATTTTTCTTTTCTAATGGCTGGCAGTGCAAAAAATAAAATGGCGGCTCAAGTTCTGGTCTATTTTAAAAATATTTTTGTTTTGTTACTATGGAAATCAAAATGACATTTCAGTATTATTTCTATCAAGTACAAATATTTTGATCGTTTAAGCTAGTCAAGTCAAGTTAATATGATTCAACAGAAAATTTAAAAACGTTGTATATAAAAACGCCCACGGTGGCCGCGCGGCATAAGTGTTGGACTATAAAGCCGTGGGTCCCAGGTTCGAATCCTGGGTCTGGCAAGTACACATTGTTTTTCAATTTGTGTATGTCAGGGTATGGACCTAATAGGTTGAGCAAGTGGCTGACATCCATTTCTCGTAAAAAACAAAATCTGTCAATACAAACCTCCACTCTGTGGAGGCCCATATGATCCTATCAGGTTCGGACATGGTCGAAAAAGTTCTTTTTATCTATAATTTGAAAATATTCTTCCAAAGTTGAAAGAAATGCAAATGTTTATATTATGTGTACATGTTAAATATTTTTTCTCCATAATAAAAAATATTCCATAGTATTTAGTGAGGGAATTCATTTTAGAACAGAAGAACATTATGTCTCTGTTCTGGCTGAACACACTAACTGGAGAATACTAGTTTTGAGTAATTTGACTTTGAAGTTGTTAAAATGTTTGAAATAATGGTCTATCATGTGAGTTTATCAAGTAATTGTAAAAAGGATGACTTTAAAATAAAGACTGTTTATTTATTAAGAAGGTTTCCAGACGGTAAAGTTTGAAATAAGGAACATTTTGGTATAACTAACTCAATATGTAATTTTTTCGAATTAGTGTCTTCTGCCAGAACAGTGACGATTATTGTTATTTTTAACAGAGACATTATATTAACAAAACTCCAAAAGACGGTATAAAATAGTGTCATATTTTACGACAGTACGTCGTTTTTCTTGGTGTTTAAAATGTTATCAGACTGATGCGCCTATCCCGTAGCACATTTTGAACCTTAAAACGAATGTTCAGTTAGCAAAATCTGCTGAAAGCACCAGAACAATGAGGTCACCTCATGCATGCTCACTGCATCGACACTTGCATGACTCAATGAACGTTTTTTATCATTTTGTACATGCCTACACATTTTTGACTCATGTCAACATGTATTTTTTCTTTTTAGCGGTTGGCACTATGTATTTTCTAAGAATATTATCTATTATTTAAGGTATACAGGTTGGGTTCTGTTCAAAATATTATCTATGGATGAAATATCGCAAGTAATTTTAGCTCACACACACGTAGAAACTTTTAAAATTAATTGAAATTAGCATGAATATTTAATAATAATTCAAAATACTAATACATTAGAGTTGGCACTCTTCATAATTAAATTTATAGAGATGGCAATCGTTCAAAATATTCTGCGGAATGACGAAACCGCAGACTAAATATTTGAAGCATATTCCACCATTGCACGAATTTACAATGAACTTACATGACATGAGAGTAATGTGTTTCAAGCATTAGCTTAATTATGCCTATTCATCATGACTTTTAACCGATTTAATATCCTTTTTTAATTTATTCTGTCTCTAGTCATTTTATAAACAGACCTGTAAATGATACATGCTTCCCGGCGTCTCGTAACTGGGCAGTCTGAAAGAGACGTCGCTGGCGTTGGAGCTGTTGGACAGCCTACGCAGGCGCGAGGGAGGCGGATACACAGTGGACATGTTGGCGATCGTGCCCTCTTCTGACTGATTCGCGCCCGCCGCGTTTGGCCGCTTGTCAGGTGACTGGCGGTTGGTCTGCGACGGCGACTGATTGAGGGAAACGTCGCGGAAGCCGGGCCTCAGCGGGGAATTCTGAGGGGTCTCTGCAACACGATAACTTCACATTACATTCTGACAAACATTTGTGTTTAATAAAGAGATCCCAAAAAAAAAGTGGCACAATTGGGATGGAGACCTGCATACTATCCAAAATGGAATAAACAAGGGTATGCCATCACATTATATATTTGTCTTAATTTATCTATCTGTAACGCACAAAGCTCAGTTGAGAGCATGGCGATCTCAGTTTTGGGTATCTGCTCCTGAGATCCCAGGAGTAAGCAACTGCTGATACACTCCATTAAGACTGAGTGTGGTGCGGGGCAGATTGGTTTGGAGGGTCAATGTTTGTGTCGTCTGTAACGCAACGCTGCATACACAGGCACACTTTCTCTTCACCAGAGCAGTCGCATTGCACCACATGGTAATAATAATGGCCTAAATGGGAGTAGCTTTCTCATGCACATGTCACTCTGCACAAAACTCACATAATATACACTGGCTTTATCGAAATAGATATTGCTTTGCATATATTATTACTAGCTAAATAGTTCGACAGCCACGCTGGCTTAAGGGTAACGTGTCAGCTTATAATATTGTGCGTCCATAATTCGATTCCCGGATCACATGTGTGTTTGGACACAGAGTATGGACCTAATAAGTTGAGCAAATGGCTAACATCCATTCTCATAAAAATAAAATCGCTTAAGGTTCCATTGCAGCGAACGAAACGGGTCCTTATAATAATAATTACATTAAGGAATAAGTACTACATATTGTGTTTTAATTTAATTAATCGTATCCAATTGTATAACATTAATTCATAGAGAAAATCTTACCATCGTCAGCTATGCTAAATAAGTCATTATTTGAAATATCCGATATACTACTCGATGCTGATGTGACGGCCGCCTGAAATAATAAACAATCACATTTTATTGAATACACAAAATACCGTTCACCTGTGTCATAGGTTCGCCATCTCTGGTGTAGAACTAGCCAGCCATTGGTGATACCAAATAATTCTTTCAACCCATTGCGTAGTTCACAATGAAAGTAACTAACTTTTTGTTTGGATTATCAATGTGTTAAAAAATAAATTACAAAAAACAAATAAACAAAATTAGCAGTAAATATTAGGTTTTGACCATAATGTACATAAAATTCGAAGTGGTCACAGTTTACAGGCATCTGCAAAATAAATAAATCCCAAACAAGGCCTGAACAAAAACGATGCATAAGTGCGAGTGAGAAAGTATTCGGCACCCTTATAATCTCTGCGACACGCGCTAGAGTAAGATTAAAGGTTTACAGATTTAGGAGATGGTTTACTCGGTATAGCCGCCAAATCTTACCTTATTGGTTAATTATGCGTCGATAACCGTGTTGCTAAAATAGCTATTTTTGTGTTAAACATAAATTCAGTGGTAAATATTTTTAGATAATTAAGTAGAAAAGATGGTTCTGTGTGTTGTATTAAAATGTGGTAGCCGTACTGATAAGCAAGAAGATGGTATTACGTTTCTTAGGTAAGTTGATACATGTTCATGATAATTAATATCAAGTGACCGTGTTTCTTTAAAATAACTTAAATTATGAATATTTTTACCTAATGTTTGCATTTTGACCACTTAAAAATACTATATAACGTAAAAAAAAATAGAAAAATATATTTGGTACTGTTCGGTTATACGGAATACAGCGGAAAACGCATTTTGAAAATAGCCGATAAACTGGATTATTTGTTAGGTTAACCTAACCAAACCTAACCTAACCTAACCTAACCCAACATAACCTAAACTAACCCAAACTAACAAATAATCCAGTTTATAGGCTATTTTCAAAATGCGTTTTCCGCTGTATTCTGTATAACCGAACAGTAACATATATTTTAATTCTGAGCGTCTAGTGCGAGCACTTTGGGCGAGTACTAGCGAAATGGTCTATGGTCTCGAACATTTGAATACGAATGCGTTCGCTCGCCCACAAACCAAACACACGGCATGCAGCTTCATTTAGCAATGCAATGGGTGGCGTCTAGATGTATCTATAGTCTAAGATCACAAACATAACCTACCCCATTCATTTACCTGCAATTATTATTTCAAAGATAAAACTTTTCTCCAAAATTACAATGACATAAGTTTGAACAATAACAAATAAATGCAATGGAGTTATTTTGTATAATTACAACCGATACTAAACTGTAATTTAATAATATTGTTCTGTGGGAAATAGATGCCCTACTTCTAACTAAATGTTTCCAATTGACGTTTTGCAATAAAAGTTGAAACACAAAATCAGTACTTTTCGTAAGTCCCTAAACAATAGTTTTCACAGCTATCACTCGTATGTTATGTTATAGTGTTGAGGGGAGATAAGAGTATTAGTCCAATCTGGTGTAATAAAGGCAAATAAGCCGATACAGATCGGCTAAGGTCAGGTTAAACTAACTTACGACACACCTTTTTAGAGTGACAGAATTTGGCGTGATTATACCTGTGCGGCTTGCGCAAATTGCTGTATCCGTTGCGGGGAAGATTTCACCTCCTCTGTGATTTTGTCTTTCAATTTTTTAAACATGTCTAAGTTTTAAAATAATAAAATTACGAAAAATATCGATGACAGTTCTAGGATGACATACGTGTAAAGTCGGCCATACTTGCGCAGTGTTGCCATCTTTTCAAAGTGGAAATATAGTACAGAGCCTCCAAAATTATAGTATTTGGGGAAAAAGTATAGTACGGGTTGTCATCTGTTGAAAATGTATAGGTTTTTGTTTTTCAGAAAAAAAATAACGGAGAATTTGAGAAATTCCGAGAGCCCTTTTTATTAAGGTACCTCTTCCGACTAAAAATGCTTACGAAGAATTCAAGAAATTTCATTTTCAAGGGTTTTTTTTTACGTTTTTCGAGCAATTTTTTTTCAAGTTCTCCAAATCTTCTTATATTGCGAAATTATAGTACTTTACACCAATTTATCGAACGGAAATATCGAAATTTTAGTACTTTTTACATATTTTTCCGATATTCACAATTATAATATTTTGGGCGTACTATACCTGCTTTATATCGTACATAGTACGCGGACCAAAATTATAGTACAAATACTATAATTATAGTACGGTTAGCAACACTGACTTGCGCGAAGTACGTCTGTTTCGAAGAATGAAAATACCATGCGTTCCGAAACTAAGCATCGTTAACTTTTTTCAAGTATTCCTAACGTCGTGACATTTAGTCTATGGTCAAGAAATGTCAATAATACACCTGAAGTTATTAACGAATAAAATTGCGCTATAATTCAAAAATACATTTATTTAGTGTAATGAATTACGCACAAATGACAACACAATTATAATAAATTAATGTATTTGTTTATTGGGAAACGATGCATGCATATTCAAATAACAATTTATAAAGTTTATATGTATAAATAACAATAGCATATTATTATATTATCATGGGTAATTAAATTATAAACAAAATATAAGTTGTGTTCTACCAATCCTTTTATATGGCTGCGAAACCAGGAGTAGAGAACTTGTAAACTCTCATTTTTGTCATTTCTCAAGAGTCGAGAATTCGGGAATATTTTATTCTTGAATTCCTGCGTAGTCTTGAATTAAAAAAAATCTCCAATTTCTACCAAAGGAATACTATAGCTTCACAGAAATACCATAGCCTTTTGAACAATGTACTATAGAATGCTGGATCGGTTGTCTGATATTATTTGTTGCGCTTTGCAGGATGCAAGGTGTGGTGTGGTATGTATATGATCCAGTATTATGTAAATTACAGTGTCAAATCTCTAGATGTTACGGAGAGTTGAGGCTTTTTGAGAGTTGTGGCTGTATATAAGTATTCTCTTGGACTGTGACTGGAATTATGAGAAGATAAATGTACAGAATTCACCAACTCGCCATCCAAGGATAAACGCTAAATGTAACACAGAATGACACTGCATTTCGTGGCTTGAGAACACCCATGAATGGTACGAGTGTAGTTCCACTTCACTGATCCGGGTAGCAGATGATAGAGTGAAGATCACTCAGCTGGAGGCCAATAGGAGATGGCAAGAGAAAAAGGAGTTGTAAAAAAAATTAACAAATAAGTAAGTACATTATTTTTAATTAACTATTTTTTTTTATTCAACGAATAATTCACAAGATTGAAGAATGTAACATTCAAATTATTGTATATACATAATTTTGAAAACACTTCTGAGAAATATTATAACCAATTGAAAAAATCTTTTTTTGAAAAAATTAAGACACCCCACCCCGCAGGAATCGAACCTGCGTTTCTTGGGTATCGTGCCCACGCACATAGTCCACTATGCTAAAGGAGTCATACTTAATTACGAATTAAACTATTGGCCTTTTTAATACTCACTGAAGCGCTTTCTAAATCGTCCTAGACCACCAAAACTAAAATGACTATATAATACTACTCCACGGGGGATTTAAGGATTCTCTAATTTGAAAAAAACTTTCTTCTATATAGAGATGGAGGCTAAATATATGAAATTGAAACAAAAAAGGCCTTCTGGTCCATTGATTAAGTTAGCTACAGGTGACTTTGCATTGCAAGTTCATTTCCAGAAAACTTTATACTACTTACTGCTGACATTTATTTTCCAATTTGCAAGGTATGTGAAAAGACAATCTGTCACCATAAGTAGGTTTATCGTGGTAGATTTTTGGGTTTCCACCGTGTGTCCTTCTTCCTTCTTTACTCGACGTTTCGATGAGTATGATGAGTGGGTATAGTTACAAAGTGAGTGATGAGTGACAAAAGAGTGATGTTCATATTTTGTGGAGTTTACCAACCATGCTTCATGTGTTTGCTAAATAATTTTAAATGTTATGACATTAAATAACGTATAAGGATTCTTCTATGTATAGTCTTCTGTAGTGTATCTTTTATTTGTAGTGCTAAAAATAATGATGACTAGACCTATCCTAAATGATGAAACATGAATTTATTTATTACTTAACTCTAAGCAGTATTTTGTACACATCCACTACTCAATAGGTACTGCAATGTCATTCGATTCTTTCACAATGGCGAGCCTTCGTTCGGGTTGATTTTTGAATTGCAATTCCGCTCGGGTCAGCTTCCATTCCTCGTCTATCCTTTCGGCCCAGAAGTAATACGTTCCCCAATGCACAGAACCTCTGACTGGCACTTTAAAGCGGGCCACTTTGCCGTCGCAAAAGTTCGACTCGGGGTCTGACAGCTTGAACCGCTTGTCTACGATCGGCTCTCCCAAGAGTTTGGTGGCGCCTGGATGACTCCGCAGCACCGCCAACGCATTCCGATAGTAATCGTAATTCCGTGTTCTGTCCACTATTTTTGTCATCAAATAGTAACCGGTGGCCGAAACTATTACCCCGCCGCAGGCGGATATCCTCGCGAGGTTCAGTGTACTAACCATTTTGTTCCAAATTCAAAGGAATGATACCAGAAGTGACTTCTTGAGCAAGGGCTTATAGGTTATGTTATTATTTTGATTTGAAGTTTAAGTAGTGTTGCAATAATTATGTATCATAAAATTGTTCATAAAAAATAAAAATCTGTATTTTTTATATTATTATTCTCATACTTCTCGTGTCGTAGAACAAATAAATTTAATAATAATTGTTTAATCTGAATATTATAAGAATTCTTCAGTTAAAGTGTCAATTTGTTTATTACTTACATATGGTAAATTTTATTACCTACAAAATCGCAATAATCAAATGCGCCTATAGTGCACCTGCATCAAATTATCCTGGATTGATGGCAAGATAGATACCGTGCAAAAGCGCCTGTACGCGTGCAAGGATTTACTTTAGGAGTCATTATCAAACAAGGCCAGGCATGTTCCCTCTTTCTTTTTTCAAGAGAGGCGAAAGTTTATCTCTTTGGTTTGATCACATTTTCACGACATTTTACGTTTTTATTCCATCTATACAGCTTCGTATACTCTAGCAAACAAAACGAGCAGGCACTAAATTTCAATTTGCTAAACGCCAGGCAAGAATAACTCCATACAAAATATTACCTGATTTCAAACAGCTGATTGAAATGCTGCAATCTGATTGGCTCCTTGATGACTTGGCCGCTTTGTTAACAAGATGCCTCTGATTTGGCTATCTTTGATATTGAAAGCACATTGTAAGTTGATTTTAATACACTTTTACTCCGAATTTGAAATATAATATACTAAATTGTGGGCATTGAAGTTCTCTACCGGAATCAATCAAAAAGTGAACATCGCCCAAAACGTGACTTGGCCGAGTTTGATAATGAGCTCCTCACTTGCAACAATATCGTGTTAATTAAACTATCGCAACAATGACTTTTTACATACAAAATTACTGTCTCATTCATCAAGTGAGGTGTCTAATTCCAAAAAGCGATAGGTCCACATTTGGTCAAAATCAAGAAAGAAATACGCACGTATTCTTTGTATAATTTTGCACAATATGTATTGATCTATAAATTCCAAAACGCGACATAACCCTACGAAAAAAAATATTTTAAATCTCGATTTATTACAAAAAGCGCCAAGTCCGTGTTTCATATTATTCAAAAAGCTTGAAACATAAAAACGTTGTTTCCCGAAAATATTGAAATGTGGACTTGTCGCTTTTTGTAATTAGACGCCTCAAGTGTTAGCGAATGGGTTTGTTGTCATTGTGTGGTGTTATTTACAGATTCAGACAGGTTGTGAAAATCACTAAAAGTCAAAATGCTCTGCACAGTGTAGTTCGTAGTTTTTCCATAAGATTCACCACTATATTTCTACCGTGCAAATTGCAACTATCGTGTGTAAATTCAGAAACCTCTGAACTTTCTTCTTGCCAGTCAAATTGCACGATAATAGGTGTGTGTTTACATTTACATTTTCTTCTTATGGCTGCGATAACACATAATGCCAGCAGTAAATCCATGCACGTGTTAACAGAAAAAAATAAAGTCAGTCAGCTTTCTTCATGTAAATGTCAAATTTTTGTTGATATGTCAAACGCAAGACATGACAAAACATGTGCGGCCATACTCGGAAGCTCAAGGTTAATTCGGATATTTTCATACATTCTCAGTAATCTTCGACACGATTCTCAAATGGACCATACCTAAAAAAATGGAATTGTTGTCACGATCAGGGGTAATCGTAGCAGACGGTCAACCTGAGAATCTGCCAATTTCTTTAGCTTTATAACACCATACGAATACTTTTTTTTATTTGTTTACTATTATCTATTATGGCTTAATTTTAAAAACTAACCAACATCATCAGCTGTAAACTGTAGTCTTATTTCAATGAAAACAAATATGTACGATTGACAAAGTTTAATGTGCACTATTTATGGCGGATCTTAACAGCCTACCTCCACCCTTCGCCATTGACTTATTGTGACCTTCAATAAAAGACAGCAATATAATATATGTTTGAATCTATATTTTTTAACAGTCATGCTGGGTATATAATATGGTGTTGGGTGTCAAATAAAAAACAATGTTTCAAACAATATTTTTTTATTAAAAGTTGCATTCAATAAAATAAATAAAAATTTTAAATCAATTTATTTCCTTTAATTTTCTTAGCATTACAAAATTATGATGGAATATATTAACATGGAACTTCTTATTTATAAATAGTAATTAAAACAGGTACTAAAAAGGAATGTACAATAAAAATAACCTACATTTATTATACAAATAATGGCAACATTACAAAAAAAATGTAGAACACTCTGAAGGCCAATTCTTGAATGAAGCAGTAAAAAACACCGCTTTAATGAAGCATTAATGAAGCACGTAAAATTTTTAGTTTTACAGGAGATATTGTGTGTATAAAGCTTCGAACGACTTGCATTCGTGCGAGTGGGAAAGCATTCAGCATGCTTATACCTTATATCCATGCGTTAGAGTAAGATAGAAAGTAAACATGCCAAAACGTACCGTTTGTGAATTGTTGAAGTACGTAGCCAATTAATCAGTTACGTCTCCAATATAACAATATTACAACACGGAATTTCCGTTGTATTTTGCAAACAAACATGTGTGTTTCTGTATTACAAAATCACAATAAATATTTAAGTGAGAATTTAAACACAAACTAATACTTTCAGCGGTAATAGTTGTGTAAAAGATAGAAAAAATAGAATAACAGCCTGCTCACTACGTACAAATTTTTGACGTTTAATAATATGTCAAAGTCAAATAGAGAGTTACTAGCGCCTCTATCGGCAAAGCGTGTATAGTTAAATTGCATACTGTAGTCGACACCAACGGTCGACATTTTATATACTTCGTTGTAGCAGGTTTGCGCTTAGGTTGTGCAACCGGTAATACTGCTTCATTCAAGAATTGGCCTTCTGGTATCTTTGTTTTTAAAGAGACTGAGCATAATATACGGTTGACTCTCGATTTATAGTAAATAGGTCAGAATTGTAATTAATCTAACTCCCGGTCAATTCAGAACATTAAAATATTCAAAACAACATAATTATCAAAATATTTTTCCGTAATTTTCATTATATGTGTTGAACGTAAATAGATTACAATTGTGGATATGGGAAATGACTAGTGGCATCTGTAAACTTTTACACATTGTAATCATCACGATCTCAGATTACAAAGTTATGTTACTTCGTAAGGTTACGTAACACATTTATTTTGTTATTTAGTTTATAATTAAACGTTTGTTTTTTAATCCCCTGTTGATTGCGAAATTTGGCTTAGCGCGATTACCTGTAATAACTAGAGGCTTGTCGGGAGAATAGAAATACTAAATATTACTAGGGTTACTTAAGATTACAGCGGCCATTTTTTAGATATTGAGACACTACAAAATTTTTCCAGCGATCTATTCTATACACAAGACTGCTATCGGCCACTAACGCGGGTCGTTTAGACTGCTGTAGGATTCACACAACGAAGCACAAGTCCTGCATTTTGCGTGCCTTTCCCAGAGGAATTTCAGATATATAATACCAGCGCATCTATTCTATACACAAGGCTGCTATCGGTGGCTGTCGAGGGTAGTTTATCATATTTATGTATTGAGGTATTATAATTGTTACAATAAATTAGTTGTAATTGTTACAATAAGTGCTGTGGTTTAACTGCGCCTCTGCTGTGTTAACTATTAGAGCGAGATAGACAATTTTGACAGTTTAGATGGCTAACTTATTGTAACAGTTTTAATACCTCAATACATTAACATGATAAACTATCTTCGATAGCCGATGATAGCAGTCTTGTGTATAGAATAGATGCACAGAAATCATTCATCAATTAAACTTGACACTATCCGAAATTCGGATAGTGTCAAGTTTAATTGTGAATTACCGTATTTCCTCGATTATAAGACGTACCCTCAGAGTAATGATACATAGAGAGCGCCTATTGTTCGGCGAATTGAAGTTGTGTTTCTTGCGTATAACGCACAGTAGAATCTCGATTTTATTATTATCAACTTAACTATGAAACGATATGCCATCGTGTTGCTTCTCAGTATGACTAACAAATTTAAACATAACATAGTTAACCATATTACGCTCTACTAAATTAACTAAAAAAAATTGCCATTAACTTTATATTTAACACAAAAACAATAAATTTCAGCAACACATGCTCGCAGTTTTTAAATGAATGTAATCAGTCAAATCCATATTTTATGGTAATTTATATAATATGTCATAATATATAATATAATATGAGATAATAAGAGGGTCAATATATGGGCTTCCACGGAGTTTCCACTTCCACTTGCTCAACCTATTAGGTCCAAACACACATTGAAAAACAAGTGATTTTTTTCACCAGACACGTGATTCGAACCTGGGATTCTCGGCATTACAGGCTGACACGTTATCTACTATTAACATATATTATTTAGAACACGTTATGTACTTTGATGAGTATTGAGTGCTGCAATTGGCGCTATTCAGAGTAAGGTGGCGGGATGGGGAGGGGCTCGAAGGTCTGCGACGGTGGCAGCCAACCTTCGGGCGTGTGCCAGGGCAGTGCCGGCCGGTAGCAGACCCAAGTGGATGGCGAACAGCTCCCAGCAGCGCGCCCGCGACGCTCCCGACCCGGGGAAACAGCCCTCCGTCAGTTTGCTAAACAGAAATACCAATTGCACTTCATCATCTGTCTACAAAGTCTACAGAACATTCTGCTGCAGTGAGTGGCATTCCTTAGAGCAGTGATGCACAAATAACAAGTACTTCATCAAATCATTTACAAATGAATCAATCTGTCTGCAATGCAGGTGTAGTCGATATTTAGATTATTGTTTTCAAAACACGCATTTTAGTGTTGGTTCTCCCGGAATTGTGTTTGTGCACATTTAAAATAATAAAATGTATGTCTCTTCTAGTATAATATATCATTATTTTTCAACACTTTTACCTACTGCGGTTCGTGAAAAATTAGAAAATGAATAAATTTGCCCTTATTTTAAATAGGTTGTGCACCACTGCCTTATCGTCCGCTTTTTCCTGTGTTCTAGAGGACAGGAGTTTGCAATTGTCTCGTAATTTTGAAGAAATTCCAATATTTATTTTTTTTACAACCCTAAGAAGAACAATATGGTTTATTTATACTATCCTTAGAGTAATAATATATAGAGAGCAACTATTGTTCGGCAAAATGAAACCGTGCTATTGCTAAATTAATTAAATTAATCGAATCATATGGAAACCGTGACTACGGCTCCATTAAATGGAGCCGTCAATTTAAATGCGGCCACTTACGCAAAATACTGATGCGGTGAAGTGTTGGAGGGGGGCGGAGCGAACGCCCTGGGCTTGAGGGGTGCCCCGTTGGAATCCTCCCACCAGACAAGGTGAGCGTAGTGCAGTGATTCATCTTTCCACATGGTAGCCGGGTGGCCAGCGTGCAGATCGCGCCGTCCGCGCTCCACCATGCGCCAGATCTTTAAGACAACACCACCAAACGCTCTTGTCATGTTACATAGGTATAGTTTGCACTTCACGAAAATGAGAACTCTGTCATTATTGGTAGTATTGACCTTAGCATAAGTCGTTTGTTCTCCCAAAGTGTGGAACAACCTGCCATTGATAAAGCTAATTGGGAGGGCAATAACTCTGTTCAACCAAATCGCTTCAAATATTGATATACAATATACTTACTTAATATTATTGAACATGCGATGGCGATTCTAGAATGGTTTTTATTCTGTGCACCGAACAGATTAAGTATGAAACAAAGAATTTGGACTCTAGATAGAAGGAGTCTGAAAACAGTCCAAAAAATTTCTAGTTTGAAATCTGTTGTTTTGTTTAAATAACTTATGTACCTACACATTTCTCAGTAATTTAGACGTTAGATATTCATCATAAAAATAATGGTCAATGGTGCTTTTGACTGCCTACATAAAATTGATTTGGGAGACTTTCTACTAGTATTTAGTATGAAAGCTGAATTTTATATTCAAAATGTCGTCATACAAGAGAAAGTGACCAAGTGCAAAATAGTAAATTGTTCAGGAGAGCCATTTTAACATTTGTAATCAATCTAAAAAATCCTTATATTGCATTCACATTTCTGATTATTTTTGTGGGTGTAGATATGATATTTACTTTTAAAATGAAATTATAATATTTGAAAAAATCACTTTTGTTCTAGCCTTTAAAAATACGAAATGAAGTTGGTCAGTTTTACCACCCATGAATTATGGAAAAATTGCAGATAGTCACTTTTCATTCTTGGAATACAGGTAAAACAAAAATGAAGTATAGGTATTTTTCTTTAAATTGACTTTATTTTGAGTGCATTTTGAATAGAATGGCGAAAATAGAATACAATTTTTTAATTTTCTATGGAAAATTTACCCATTTGCTTTACGTGAAAAAGTACAAAAGTCACAAAAATATAAGTACATTAAAATAAATTAATGTAAAAAAATACTCTGCTTCAGATTGAGAATCCATGTTTGGTTCTGGTGCCCTGTCTGGCATGTTATTTTCAGCAAGTTAACTGTACCATCCATGATAATCACGAGGAATTGCTCCAGTATCATACAGCTTTACAAAATCTCTCTTTTTTAGCCTGGTTATATTGAGTTCTTCTTTGAATAAGTATTTTAATGGGGGAACAAGTGGTGGCCGACCTCGCCCAAACACTGACAGGGTTTGAACGTCGTGGTTATAAGAATATTTTATGGAGAATGTGTCCTGGTCTGACACGCTCCTACCGATTTTTCATTATTTTGGCAGGAAGTAATTTAAGATCTTCTTCGACCATATCAGCCCCAGTTAGAGCATATGGACACCAGGCGCCTCCAAAAATCCCTGTCACTCGCCAGTCTTCTTGCATTGTTCCAGGTCAAACCAGCATCCCGTAGCTCTGTCGTATATACTTTATAGATAGTATTAAGCGGCCTTCCATGACGCCGGAATCCGGTTGGCTTAATGAACGGGCAAGCCAGGTTGAAATTCTGGTCCAACGTTGCCTCTTCACTCTCAGTGTGATGAAAGACTACTTAGTGCGATCTTTTATCTCCTCGTTGCTCATAAAGTCATACCACTGCACACCCAGTATCTGTCGCAAACATCTGTTTTCTAAGTTCAGTATACGGTTGCTCTGAGCCTTCGTAAGGTGCCATGATTCGCTAAAGCAGCACCGTCAGAATGCAAGCGTCAAATTGGCGGCATTAAATTTGGTTCTTAACTCATTCACTGCATATGGTATCACTATTTTTATTTTTATTTCGTTGGGATTGAGCTGCTCTGAAAATGTTTATGTTTATACAATGGATAAACAAATATATTCCAACTCACCTCTGAATTGGTTTTGACACATTTCCACCATTAATTTACTTCTACAGATCATTTTATGAACGAATTCTATCACTTTACAATGAGAGAAAATTGATACGTCAAACGTTTCGTAAAAAATAAATGACTAACTTCACTACTACAGAATAACTAACTACAAGGAAAACTGTCACTTGGTCATTTTTTATTGTAAAAGATTACAAAAAGAAATGAAAGGCAAAAAATGTGTCTTAATGCAGATAGTCATTTTGATAAATTCGAGATAGTATGTTTCCAGGCTGAAATTCAGTTGGTCATTTTTTCCAGACAACCATTATGTTAGTAAGATGTCAAATAGTCAATAAAACCAATTTCGTAAAAAATGCACTTGGTCACTTTCTCTTGTATGACGACGAAATGTATGATTTGACACAGCAATAAGTGAGATATGTAAAATCTCAAATTAAAGTCAAATTTAATTATACACCATCCAATCCAATAAATTTAAGTATTCAAGGATTATTTTGGCAATATCTGCTACACATAGAATCGTATAGATGTGTAATTAAGTAATTGTATGAATCTCAAATTATAATGGAATATCATAGTAGAAGTATGAAGTTCTCTTCAAATGAACCTGCAATGTGAAGTCACCTGTAGCTAACTTAATCGGTAGACCAGAGGTGCTTTTCTTCCTTCAATCCAGCTCTATAGAAGAAGGTTTTTGTCAACATCTTTGGTGATGTGTTTTATTTTATTTAATAATATTATATTTTTCTGCCAAGAATAGACAATTGACACTACGAAAGTAATTTTCTGTTTATTTTATGTATATTCTGTATAAGCGCTTGCTGCTAACCTTTTCGTTTTACTTATTATTTATATTAAATGTTATTTACGATTTTACCCATTTGTTCATCTAAATAATAGTGTAAAATCGTTTTATAAAAACTTATATTAGGTTTTAATGCAAATTGTTTATGTCTCAAATTCAGAGCAAATAAATAATCTCAGGGCGCATTATGTGCAACTTGTTACAGATTAACCTGAAATATGAAAAGATTATCAGCTGATTTAATCACCAGCCTCAGTAATATAGTATATTTCATCACTCTTGGTTTTTGTCATTATTCTATGTCTTTGGGTCGTATGTATGAGATTCCCAAATTCTTTATAAGCTATTTAACCGATTTTCCATCATATAGAGTATAACACTGTTTATAACGTAAGCAATCTGACGTCACACGCCATTCAAAATGGCTGCTTCATCTGTCACTTTCAAATGCCAAATGTCAAAGCGCAATATTTCTCATGTAGAGATGGATTTACGTAAGATTACGATAAAATATCTCGATCAGACTGCAAAAATAGGTACCTACTGCTGTATCTGGCATTAAAATATGCAATTGGAAGCATTCTGCATTCTTCAAAATATTATGGTACCTACCTACCTAGTTAATTATTGTAAGATAACTGTTATAAGCAAGGCACAACTCTCAAATACACTGGATACATCATTAGTGTCATACGATGATTGGTATAAATGATAATATTATACAGAGATCATTACATATTGTTATCTAAATCCATTTGCATTTCTGTCATTTATTCTTATTCTGTTTTGACATCTCAATATTGAAGTGAAGTTAGTCATAATAATATGTATGTATTCAGTATTGCCACTAAATGGAAATGTTTACTAACAATACTTAATCCTTTCGTACAGTAGAATTATAAAATAAATGTGATAAATAACAGATAAATTATTTAAAGTTCATAATAATTATTAAATTTATATGGTACCGTTCGCACACTTTCAGACACATTTACAATTTCAAAATTTTGAATTATTGATCGGGGAATAAAATTTTATAAGA
Organism: Rhyacophila brunnea; assembly: GCF_057557595.1. NCBI lineage: Eukaryota > Metazoa > Arthropoda > Insecta > Trichoptera > Rhyacophilidae > Rhyacophila > Rhyacophila brunnea. Next base: position 5,020,296 of record NW_028232904.1, on the reverse strand, counting down.
TGCCATTATACGGACAGTATGACACATGATGACGTCACAATAAACAACGAATTATGTTTGTACTCATGCATACAAACGTGCAGTATATAGCCTATAAGGTTTTTGGGAATCTCATGCATACGACCCTTTGGTTTCAGAGTCCTTTATTACAGTTAATGCGATTTGTTATATATTTTCACAGGGTTGTAAAACACACCTTCTTCCTAGAGAGCATGTGACTGCAGTCAGGTAAAGCGGGTGCGGTCATCCGTTGGTTCACCCGGTCCACGTGAATGAAGTGCACCAGCCCCGGGAACTCCTCCACGTACTTGTTCATCGTCGGAGATGTGCAGACTGCGGTTAAGGAAAACGATTCGATTCGACAGCGGGCCGGTATCATTTACAAAATCTCAAATACAGCATTAAAAAAGGATATGAAGTGAGATCAATCCCTCCCTTCGCCTTGGCAATGAGGAAATCGTAGAGTGGCGCAAGGCCGGAGGAGGCGGCGGCGGCAGGGCGGGTGGCTTCCGCAGGCGGGGGGCGTGCGAACCCAGCCGCCGCCAACTGCACGGCCGTCTTTAATGCCGCACGGAGAGAGCATGCCGCGCCCTCGAGCGCCAGCCAGGAGGCGGCGCCGCCCGCTCTGCTCGCTTCATTGAAGCGTCGTTTCAGGGTCTCCCACTGCGACTGCAGTTTGCGCTGCGGCGAGTCGGGTTGGCCACGAGACTTCTTCAACGCGTCAAGAGCCTACAATTACACGAAAACAGCATTTGGTACTTTGAAATGGGAAATTGTGAATGGCTTTGAATTTTATTTTTCTGTATGAATGCGAGATTCCTTTATCAAACATATTTTAGGAAGAATGAGGTCTGTTATCAAGTATCAAACCTCTGTCTGATAAAAATACTATTACTCACATGAAGGTATGCAAGTCTGATCGCCATCATTTTATTCTTTATACATATAAATATTCTTATCACTACTAACAACAGGCCTAGAGGCCCAACGACAGTAGTGTAGTTTAACAGTAGTATATTTAATAATAGAAGTGAAACAATTATTATAAACACCCAGGCTTTGAGAAAATTACATAAATATATTATGTCATCACCGGAAATCGAATCCGGAGCTCTCGGATAAAAGGCCAGCACCTTATACACTGCACCACAAGAGCCGCTTCTAATACTAGTATGCATGCTTCTCAATGGGGTACAGTACAGTCCGCACAATGTCTTCTTGTTAATCAAATGTGGTTTCTTTTCAGCGGCATTAAACTCGGAGAACAACCAAAAATCTTATTGGGAGTTTGCGGAATCCAGCGTGTTCTATGAGACTTGTAGACAGAGTTGCTTCTGTTATATCGTTAGCTTTAGGCAGGGTTTAATTAAATTTAAAAAACTAACTTACAACATCGGCAATTTGTATGCTTAGTTCAATGAACACAACACTCCACCCTTCGCACTGGATACTAGATAGTAGGTAATAGCCTACTTGAAGTTGAATATGCCTGCTGTAGACCATATTTATGCCATAATAGACGTTCGGGTATTTTTCATGGATTACAATTTGTACGAAGATCAGTCACCTTCTTCATGGGCGTTTCCATGGCGGTGATGGCGGGTTTTAGAGCGTGAGAATCTCTCTGAGCGAGCGCGGGAGCAGCAGCGGCCAGCGCGATCACAGCGGCGGAGATGGGGGCGGCTGCCGCGCCGGACGCCAGTTCTAGTGCCAGCACTAGGGACACGCCGCGTCGCAGTCGGACCACGAACAACCAGTGAGGAACGCCACTGCCCAACATTACGGTCCACGATACCGTCTCCTTGTAGGTTTCGCATTCCACTGAAACAGAATCCACACGATAAATCGTATAAGCAGTGCAGTAGATGGCACTTATTACTGTATGCATCAAGTAGTCTTGAGCCCTCTGTACGAGCTGAGTAAATTTGACGCCCTCACAATATCGTCTTCTACGGGATTTCTGCCTGAGGACAACCTGTTCAGAAACCCGGCAGCAAAAGCTGCAGATTGAATATTTCGAATATGAAAGAAGGAAATATGTCAGTAGTGAAAAAGAATAATCGACAACTCACACTCTTCCTCGAAGTCTTCTTCACGAGAGGGACTGGGGGAACGGCTGCCGGGTGATCCGGGCGGTCGATGAGACCAGAGGTCCTGGGATCCACCGCTTAGCACGCCGAAAAACACCAAATCTTCGGACGTCAGATCTTCAGCGCCGCGGCTGGAAAAATACACCAATTTATTCTTTGCAGTCCACGATCACCATGTATCGAAATAATGATAGTATTGTAATTTTCACGTGTACAAATCAACCAATGTACATATAAATATGTAAAGAAATTTAAGTTTTAGTAAATTATGTATTATGTTTATCGGTATCGCATGGTTTAAGCGTCGGCCTATAGCGTCGTGAGTCCCAGGTTCGAATCCTGGGTCTGACAAGTACACATATTGTTTTTCAATTTGTGTATGAGTCAGAGTATGGACCTCATGGTCCCCACAAGGGGGGGGGCTGACAGAGTTCATCGAGGGCCCGGTGTGGCGAGTCGACCAAATAAGTGAGATAAACACACATGACAAATTTGCTCTAATATTAAAAAATGGTTATATTTTAGAATATGTGATTGTGTGATGTAATTTTTAATTGTCATTACTTGATAACTTCATAATTCAAGTGGATGTGAGTATTAATAATACACTAAACACCCTTAATTATACCGTGAACGACATTTGGAAAACGCTACTATAGAGCGTCACATTGCCTTTAACCTTTCCGATAGGTAGGGGGGCCCGACAAAGATCCTAGCCTTGGGGCCCACTTCAGAATGTAGGGGCCATGACGGACCTAATAGGTTGAGCAAGTGGATGACATCCCTTTCTCGTAAAAACAAAATCTGTTAATACAAACCTCCACCCTGTGGAGGCCCATATGATCCTATTAGGATCGGACATGGTTGAAAAGAAGAAATTATGTATATAAAATGTCTATATTATATTTGAGCATTCTTACAAAAGTGGAAATCGCGACCATCGTCATTTAATTTTTTGACATTACATTTTAGAATTACTGTTACAGAATCTACATTAATATGTTGTCGATCATTGGGTTTTTGGCTGCGCAGAATTCGAGGGCTTAGTGTCAAACAACACTATCTACAAAAGTGCAACTTTACAGGAGAGCCAAAAATCGTTATTTTAGATTCTTGTAACTCAACAAGGGAAATGTTTATTTAAAACCTTATGTTAATATTTTATAATTTATTGTGTATTGTACATTTATCTTGCTTATGATGATGTTAAAATTTATAGGGATAGTTTTTAAAAAATATGAAAACAAGGGTAACTTATGTAGTTAGCGTTAAACTTTACTGACGATTTAATAAGAAATTAGAAAAGATTGACATATCGTTGTTTGACTATCATGTAGCCGTAAATGTAAAATAACGTTATCTCAAAAAAAAAAAAAAAACACTTTTTTGTAGATAACGTTGTCTGACTTTAAGCACTCGAATTACAGCTGGTGATGAAAATTTATCATGAAATCTTCAGGCTACACATAGGAAGTTAATCAAGTCATCTATCTGACAGGAAGTGCTGATAAATAATTATTATCTATGGTGGGAGTGTGTTACGATTAATATTATTACATAATCGTATCTCCATAAATTATTATTATCATTGCAATAAACTGTATCTGACTATATCGTCTTTTATTTATTTTTACCACAATTTTATTTTTATAATTATGAATACTTTTTTGAGTTCTGGGCAGGCACTCAGAAATAATGGGAACTGAAATACCTAACGTGTGTGGAGAAACAGGCGACTGATCTCGAGTGTGGAAGCATATCAGGCAAACTTAAACACGTGTGAAGAATACGCTTGTATTTTGCTATGACAACTGCTCTCGTTTTATGCACTAACGCTCATTCAATATTGGTTGCAACAGACACTATTGCACGTTTATAATGCGTGGCTCATTTTTGTAGGATACTCGCACATTCAAAACCCTGCGTCAAAATGTAGTGTATTGGGATTGGGATATATCCTATCGGATTTCTATTTATTAATCTGTTCTGTGGTATCTGGGCCTCACATAGTCAAAATTCATAGTCACGCCGATAGATAGCGCTATTTATAGGAGGTATCCTTTTGTATGGAACTTACGAATCTATATAATATATGTCTGTTATCTATGGTTGGTTCCCAACTTAAAAACAAAAGTGCTTTTGTATATTAAATTGCCTACTAAAAGATAGTAATATGATTTTATTGAAAGTATATTATTTTGAATAGTGGCGTGATTGCATTGGTAGCTTACTGGATAGAAGATGGAAGACTGGAAGACGTGAGTTCGAGTCTCATTCGGTACAAATTTTTCCGATTAAGATTCAGACAATCGAGACACATACCTCGAGTAAAGTGATAGAAATTTGGTGCCGACGAAGAGGGCAGCGTGGGCAGGCCTGGCGGGAGGAGTCTGCGCCCCCACCGCTGCTTTGAGGGCAGCCAAGGCGGCTGCGGAGGGATCTGGTCCCAGGGCCAAGCACTCCGTAGCGCCCAACAGCGCTGCCTGGTCTCTCTTTCGAAGACGGTCCCAGCTCGTCAGCGCCAGGTTCACCCCACACTTTTGTTGTTCATGTTTAAGTCTGAAAAATTGTGCTCAACATGACATAGGTACTTACTTGCAGTGACAGTTGGTTTACAAAATTGTTCGAATCATGGACACTCGACCAGTGTTTCCCACACTTTTTACAGCTGCAGACCGGTAAAAATGGAAAAAAATATTTCGTGGACCGCTAATGCAGAAAATTATTTGAATAGTATTTAGTTTTTTAATCTTAATAGATAGACAAACAACAGTCGGATTGCAAGTATAAAAAAATAGCATGAAAATTCTATTGTTAATTGAAATAATCAGAAACCGATCTGTAAATAAATTGTTAATATAATTTTTAGCTTTAAAAAATTATTGCGAAAACTGCTGCTGCATCTTTGTTAGAATAGTTGATAGCTATCAACTATTCAACTGTTGTTTCGGAAAGATGAAACACTACGTTGACATCCATTCGCTTTCTCTGTTTTGTGTTTAAAAATCTTCTCACATGAATAGGAAGTTGGTCACCAACCTTCGATAGAAGACGGCACCACAAGAAGAAGAAACCGTTTGTACTCACAGTGAAACATCGGGGCCGCAGAAGTACTTGATGACAGAGATGCAAATAGCGAGGGAGATCTGCATCCAATGAACGCTCTCACTGCTGATGTGGACCAGCAGGTATCCGACATACTGAAAACAAAAACACATGGTGAAAAAAATGCATCTTGCTTTTTCAATGTGTATTTGATTCAGTGCAAGAGCCTAATGAGTTGGATAAATGGCTTAAGAATGTTAGCCACATGCTCAAACCACTAGGTCCACGCTAGCCAAGACTTAAGACGACGTGTTACCGCTCGACCACTGCAAGTGCCAACTGGACATATTTCACTTGTTTGGTAATGGTGACCCTCGATTAAAACATTTCAAATACTGTTTGATGGTGATAAATAAAAGGTGGTAACGATTACCTCATCGAAGACGATGTTGGTTCCGTCTTTGCACTGCACCGAAGTATACGAATTGCCAAACTGGCAACTCATGATACGCTGCGACGTGATGATCGGAGAGAATATCTGAATCACGATGTCCGGGTTGAGCTCTCCACTGTATCGACTCTCTGAACCGTCCTGGGATTAAACAAGCATTGCAATTAATACTTTGGCCTAACGCAGAGTACAACTATAAAACAGTGGTGATGACTGTGTGCGACTTTTTGATGTAAAAAGTTGTCAAAGGGTGACTATAAAATTGTACTTAAATGCTAAAAATTGTTGTCTCATAATCAACCCTGCTCATATTTCTATGAGTCTACCCGATAATGATTCTAGCCTTTTTAGGGTTCCATGGAATTAAATCTTTAGGGGATAACACCTTTTGGGCAATGTTACGACATCAAAATTTTTTTTTTTGATATTTCCATACTATAAATTGGTACAAAGTAAGTACTATAATTTCATAATAGAAGAAAATTTGGTGAGATGAGAAAAAAAGTTGCTCGAAACAGATAAAAAAACCCATGACTAAAAATTTTGATCGAAATAGGTACATAAATAAAAAAGAGGCTAGGAAATTCTCTAATCTCCATTTTTTTTGTTGTACTATAATTTCTTGGACCGCATACTATAATTCGGTGACAAAAAGATGGCAACATTGAATTTGAAATCAGTTTACTCTTCAATCCGGTAATACAGTACTCTGTCAGTAATCCGCAACCCAATTAGTGAAAGCGGCAGATTATAGTGCATACATACAAAATATAGTAAAAATTAAAACAGGTATTTCGTAAAAATAGTTTTTTTTGAGAAATTTGTACTAGCAAATTACGGTTATATTTATAATCAAAATCAAGTATTTAATAAATTATACACAATATTTATAAACTAAGTTTATTAACTAAATGATAAACAGTAAATCACTTGACACAACCATTTGTTCAGTGAGGCAGATATTCTTGAATGAAGTCGAGGACACACAAATAATCTAGAATCTATCAGGCGCAATGCACACTGAAATTCAACTCGACATCAACAAAGACATAAAATAACTGCATATCATACATACTGTACGAAAACGTTTTCTTGGCTACGTGCTAAAACTGTGAACTAACATGCTCCACCCATTTTTAACGGCAATTCCATTATAAGCTCCTCCCATTTAGTAAACAACAGCGCCTGGAAGCGTAGCCAAGAAGATGTTTTCGTACAGTAGTTACCTCCATTATAAAATAACCTAAGTCACCCAACCTAACCTAACCTTAGTGTGTGATAAAGATGTATCAAAATATCAAACTTTAAGTTACCAATTATTGGATCGAAAAGCATCTCCGCCGATAGAAAAAAAGTATTTAATATAATTGTCTAGTTGGTAAATAAACCGTTTCTGCCAAAAAAAAAAATGATAAGCGGTTATGCAATCATCTGCGGCACTATAACCCAATATTTAAATAAAAATATACTCCACCGAGTGAGCTAAGTAGACCCTATCTTATAAACTCATAAAAGTCCACATCCGCCCTCACGTAAGTGGAATATATCAATATCCAAAGCTATTTGATTGAGTATAGTTATTGCCCCCCAATCGGTAGGTTAGTTGTGCATCTTGGGAGAACCGATGGTGGTTGTGACTAGTCCTCTGCCATCTTTAGCTGTCAATCGCCATTTTGGAATTCAGTTATCTTTTCGTCATCGAATTATAGTATGCGGTCCAAGAAATGATAGTATTTCGGCAAAAACTATAGGACGTGTTGAAAATGTAAGTTTTTTGTTTGTCACATAAACATAACGGAGAATTCGAGAAATTCCGATGCCCTGCTTTATTTAAACACCTCTTACGACCGAAAAATGCTAATCGGCGAATTCAACCAACTAATTCTATTTTTCCATTTAACCTAACATAACCTAACCCAACACAACCTAATCTAACCGGCGAATTCAATTAATTCCATTTAGCCATTTAACCTAACCCAACACAACCTAATCTAACCGGCGAATTCAATTAATTCCATTTTTCCATTTAACCTAACCCAACACAACCTAATCTAACCGGCGAATTCAATTAATTCCATTTTTCCATTTAACCTAACATAACCTAACCTAATGTAGGCCTCCGAATCCTTGGCTAGCTCCGGGCCTGGAGTGGAGGTACATTCAGTTTCGGAAGAGCAGGTAGGCACAGTATTATAGTTAATTAAAACTAATGTTCACCATATTATAGTCTATTTATTATATTCCACATCCACCAAAAGTTATAAAAAGTCAAATTACGAAAAATCTGGGACCACAAAAAATCCACAATATTTTATAAAAGTTAAATTTAATTAATTATAACAAAAGATAGAAGCACTTATTATTTATACTTAACGGCCCACGTGCTCGTCGTAGGTCAAAATTGAGTTTTTATTGTATTTTCAAACCATGATCCTAGACACTCCTTAAACGTTGTAGATAATCTATTTATATAATTTTGAAGCCTTATTATCCTTTATAGTTATTTTAAACATTTGATGACTTCATAAAGTATTTTTGTTACATAAAATAGTATTCTTTTAAACCTCTCGCTCTAATGTTTTAGAATATGGTCATATTTCGGTACATAACTGTGCAGTGGTGTTAAGATTTTTTACATTTATTAATTTTTAAACGCATTGATAAAACTATTAGTATAATTTTTTATGAGACAATTTTTGTAAAATATTCACGATAAAAAATTATATTGATAATCTCTGTGATCCCAAATTTGACAAGAATTAGCCATTTTATTATTCAAAAAATCGGCAAGATTAACACATTTGAAGATGATTCTAAAGATACTAATTATAAGCTATGTCTTTGACCATTCAAGTGTGATAAAGATCTTACGAATAATGATTGCATTATCAAACACGCGCGTTAACATATTTTACTCCCTACTTTAATTATAGTTTGTCAATTTATGGCTACGGCCGTATGTTGTAGCTTTACTACTAGGGAATGACAAAAGAAATGGCGTATTTAAAAAAAACACTACCTTATTCTTAGGGCAATAATTATTATAAAACAATCATTATTCATAAGATGTTTATCACACTTGAATGGTCAAAAACATAGCTTATAATAATTATCTTTAGAATCATCTTCACATCTGTTAATCTTGCCGATTTTTTGAATAATAAAATGCCTAATACTTGTCAAATTTGGGATCACAGAGATTATCAATATAATTTTTTATCGTGAATATTTTACAAAAATTTTCTCGTAATAAATTATACTAATGGTTTTATAAATGCGTTTAAAAATTAATAAATGTAAAAAATCTTAACACCACTGCACAGTTATGTACCGAAATATGACTATATTCTAAAACATTAGAGCGAGAGGTTTAAAAGAATACTATTTTATGTAACAAAAATACTTTATGCAGTCATCAAATGTTTAAAATAACTATAAAAGATAATAAGGCTTCAAAATTATATAAATAGATTATCTACAACGTTTAAGGAGTGTCCAGGATCTTGGTTTGAAAATACAATAAAAACTCAATTTTGACCTTCGACGAGCATGTCCCCCCTTAAGAATTAATTATTTATTATTAACTCTATATTATCGTAAGCGAGATTGCACGAGCGCGGGACACTACGATGAAAGGTTGGGGACCGGGTCCAATAATAAAAAAAAATTAAAACACAAGAAAAACGACTAAGTCGCTGACTGACACTTCGACTTGAGCTGTCAGATTTGTCAGTAGGTATAGATCGGTAGGTATCGACCAGTAGGTATTATGGACCTCGGTGAGTACCTCCTCTCAAGTCTCTGACGACTTGTATGGAGAAGTGCGAATAAAAATACGCCGCCGACCGTCGCAGGTTCGGGGTCGTAAAGGCGGAAGAAGACTATTAATGAATCTAAAAATCAGGGGTTTATATGCAAATCTGGCCGATTTCATCCCTTCGTCCAACGTTTAGAGGGTGCAAAAATCTAGTAACTGTTTCATTATGAAGATTGGCGGAAATCGTACAGTGACTAATTACCCGCAACATCCACATAAGTACCGGTTATGTCAAATTATAGGCGCTAGGCGACGCTTCCAAATGGGCGACGCCGCCCTCGCGTCACTTACGTATTTTGAGTACTTGCTCGTACTGAGTATACGTAATTAGTGTAGCAGTAGCACTTTGTTTCCGGTCCAGCCACGCGAAAAATGCATGTACGAAGGAGTACACGGTATCAACGGCTTTGTCATTACATTACCTATCGATACAGCATACCCCCCGCGTGGTGGCGTTCCCCATGGCTGAGGGAGGGGCGTTTCAGAGGCGGCCGGCTCTATAGGCTCTAGCGGCGTGAGGGTACCTCTCACCCAGAAACAAGAGTACTCCAGAGTTAGCCTGGGTGGTAAGGCGTCATATCCCAGTGGTCAAATTGGCATATTTGTGGCACCAGGCCTACGATAGCGCATACCAACCCTTCGGCCAACTACCGTTGGAGGGCCAATCTTTGAGGCCCTCCGACGGCCTGAATACCTCCTTGACGTTGGTCTCAGAATATGAAATCGGTAGGTCATGAATTTACTTAAAAAATGATAGCTTAATATTAAATATTACTAAGCGGGAACATTACTATAAATGAATATGTATTTGTGCCTGTCGCGCAATCTTTCCTACTTTACCAACTAATACAGCTCGGTGTCGCCACAGGCACATACTTACGTCTAGTTGGCGGATGTTATTCCGTCAACCAAACATATAGGCATTAATAATTGTTTAGTACATACTCATACTCCGCCGATCAAAGATTTCCCGCACTTTATTCTGGTACGTGGTCTCCTTGATCGACCAAAATCATCAATCCGATTCTCCCGTCGCGCGTGAGCGTGACGCTGTCATACACGCGAGCGAGAGGGGCTCTGTCTCTGCAGAGGGGGTAAATTTGGATCGCGAAATCGGTTTCAACACATACGACAGAGACGCCGTCGTATGTCAGAGCAGGAAAGCTGCCGGAATACCGATTTAGAAACGCCGCGCGCGGAACAGCCGCGGCTATTTAAAATCGAATTTGTATGAAATTAATTCCGCGGGATCGCGATTAAAATCGGTTCGATGATTGCCCTATGTGTTTCTATACTTTGTGATCGCACAAATGTACGAATGGAAGCTTTCGCAACAGGCCTATGAGCATATGTTAGCAATTACCGTGCCGTGTATGTGCGATATGTAGCGACATCGTTTTACATACCATTAATATTACATATACCTTAATTACCTTAACTACTATATACTACTATCGCCCATCCATATGTCCCCCTTTATTATCTCGTTAACCCTTGCATGTTTACATTAATTTACAATTTACAATACATATTACAATTACAAATCAAATCTTATATTACATCTAATCTAACTTAATTAACCCCTTTATCCAATATATATTTAATCCAAATTTAATCCTATGACCTTTCACCTTATATATACATGGTCTGTGACCGACTTATTCATCCACAGTTCACCCTGAGAAGTAGTGGGACCTGCCAGAGCAAACTGCGGGACTTGTACATATATGCAATATCGTCTGTTTTTGTTCGGCTTTGTCGAGGGTCGTAATCGTTCCACCGGTGGCACATTGACTACCAGGGTCAGACCGAGCGGCTGGGAGGCACTACTCCCTATGGGAGCGCCCCCCACAGGGGCGGAAAAATCAGTGCGTGACACTAACCTAACCCAACACAACCTAATCTAACCGGCGAATTCAATTAATTCCGTTTTTCCATTTAACCTAACCTAACCTAACCTAACCCAACACAACCTAATCTAACCAGCGAATTCAATTAATTCCATTTTTCCATTTAACCTAACATAACCTAACCTAACCCAACACAACCTAATCTAACCGGCGAATTCAATCAATTCCATTTTTTAATTTAACCTAACCTAACCCAACACAACCTAATCTAACCTGCGAATTCAATTAATTCCATTTTTTCATTTAACCTAACCTAACCTAACCCAACCCAACACAAACCTAATCTAACCGGCGAATTCAATTAATTCCATTTTTCAAAATTGTGGTATTTTTGACATGCTTATACTTTTTAATAGTACGCGGACGAAAATGTAACTTTTTTAATAGTACGCGGACCAAAAGGTACTATAATTATAGTTCGGTTGGCAACACTGCGCTCACTGACAGATGGCAGCGAGCGACGGCGGAGAACCAGTAAAAAGACTCGAACCGAAAATGGATGCTACTGATTTCTAAGATATTTATTTATCAGGGACATAAAAATCAATGGTATCAAGATTGGCACACTATAGGAGTAGATGAGCCAACGTCTGGGGGTCATGGGAGATGTAAAAAGAAAGGGAATATAAAAAACAGGGACCTGAATCAGGGAAGTTAGCCAGAAATGTAAATATATATACTTAGTCACATACCTGTGGTTTGGAGAGCAGTCCCTGCCCTGCGGCCAAATTTAGGACATGCTTGACAAATAAATGGTCCCATTTCCAATAAATTAAATCGTTCATGTTGTTAAATACTAGTATTGCTTTCATTTTTACTTTATTTCTATTCAAATCTCATGTAATGTCACCTTTGGTGTCGATCAAAACATCGATCATGTCGGCATCTACTATAATATTATTGAAAAGTCACACTGACAGTTCAATTCATAGATAATAATATGTAAAGTTCAGTTACCATAAAAAATGCTACCATAGTAAAATAGTATCGGTTGGCATTAATTTCACTAATTAAAATAATAATTAGCTAATAACTAAATGACAATTTGAGACGTTCAGGTTTAATAATGTTCCATAAAATAAATTGTTGTCAAAAATGTTTGAAACACCAAAATATTCCTAGGTACAAATATAAAGTTAGTGAATCCAAAATTTTACAAGAAAATAAAAAAAAGACTAGGCAAAGAGATAGGAGTCCAATCTCTTTGGACGTAGGTATTCTAAATGACAATTATTAATCTATTAGCTACCTTAAAAATGCTCTCACACAATAGGTAGGTAGTTATGTTTGGTTTTCTTCTTTACACATTTTCATTTTTGTTCAAAATTCAATTTTGAAGACTAGTAACATAGTATATTAGTCTATGACTAGTAATAACAAAAGAGTGTACCTACTAGTGTGATTTTAAAATGGACTATATCAAACAAAGGTGAGCAAAAATTACATAGATATTTACCTTTTGTTTTATCAATCACTTAATTGTTAATTTTAAATTTGTTTTTTTAATTTATGCACTACTAGTTACGTGGCCCCACCATTATTCAATATACCTCCCAAAGATATTGGAAAAAAAACCTTCTTCTATATAGATAGTATAAATAGGTATATTTTATGCTAGATAATTTCTAAAAATTAATATCTATTGTCAGAATTTTATTTAATAGGTAAGTATTTATTTCAAATTATCGGTATAATTTAGCTCACCAGTTTTAATGTTGAATGTAAATAATATTGTTCAATGATATAAGTACAAAAATCAGTTGTAAAAATAAATAAGCATTATTTAAATGACATAAATATGTAAGCCAATAGAATATAAAACACATATCTATTATTATTTTAATAGTATGAGAAGTAAAACACATTTAATGGAGCGCGCCTATAGTAAAAATGATATTTACACTTCCCATTAAGAATATTATTCCGTAATGCTTATTTTAATACTTACCAATGATCATTTTTTTTACTTGCTATTGATATTATAATATTAAATAATAATTCGTATGAAAAATGTATAATAATATTGTACATTCATTTCAAACACAAAAAGGGCAGCGAAAAACCCAACGATCGACAACATTATATTGTGTAGATTCTGAAACAATTATTTAAAAATGTATTGTAATTTGTACACTTCACTCATGATAGTACGATGATTGCTTTATAGATTGTTTGAAATGTTCATCAAAACCAGACCCAGACCCAGGAGCACGACTTGCGGTACCCTTTGCGGCAGGTGCTATAAGGCACGCCTATGTGCATACCATGCAAAACAACATAGGTAAGTAAGTATACCTGAGAATCAAACCAATTCCTGAAATGCAAAAATTAACAGTCCATAAAGTTCAACATTTGTGTTTGTTATACAGTACAGGGTGGGCAAAGGCTGACTATGGCCTCAATGATGTATACTGATGCCAATAGGTATACTTCTAAAAAATGTTGAGACGCCACTGTCCAAGAAAGTCAGCAAATCCTATCTCTAGCCTCCGCGTGGCGTCCCCCGGGCAATGCAGATAATGTTCTGTATAACGCAACATAATATCTGTAGCTAATAGAGAAGGGTGCAAGGCGAAACTCTGGCGCCTTAAAACGAGAGACCTTTGGCTACGGGAAGGATCACCCAGACAGAAAAACCACACACCAACCCGTCTGGACAGCGTGGTGTGTTATGTCCAAAACCTTCATATGAAAACAAAAACTTCTAGAACCCGGCCCTCATTCTCCGGAGGCCAACCTGATACTGATCACGGCAGCGATCAGCGAAGGAAGGCAGAGGGTGCTAACAATCCCCGGATACCCGGAAAAGGCTGCCAACAGATGACCATTGCTACATATAACGCAAGAACATTGTCCAGCGATGCCAAACTTGTAGAGTTTCAAGAAGAGCTCCGGAATATCCACTGGGATGTTGTCGGACTCAGCGAAGTAAGGCGTAAAGGTGAGAGTATTATTAATTTACAAAGCGGACATGTGCTGTACTCCAAAGGAACCGATGAAGGACGCACGAGCGGTGTTGGATTTGTTGTCAACAAAGCCTGGAGGGACCGCATAGTCGAGTTCAACTGCATTTCTGACAGGGTCGCAAGCGTGATACTTAAAATCAATGCTAGGTACCGAGTTCAGATTTTGCAAGTATATGCTCCGACACAGAGCTATCCTGATGAAAAAGTGGAAGAGTTTTACGAGGAAATAACATCCTTGAAAAATAAAAGTAAATGCCACTTCAACATCATAATGGGAGATTTCAATGCACGTATTGGATCATACCAAAGAGATGACGTAGCGGTCGGACATTTCGGACACGGCTCAAGGGATGGTAGAGGGGACATGCTTGTGGAGTTTGCTGAAACCAACAATCTTCACATCATGAATTCCTTTTTTCAACATAAACCTACACGTAAATGGACGTGGAGAAGCCCGACAGGAAGGACCAGCGAAATCGATTACATCCTCACTGACAGAAAATATACATTTTTAAACTGTAAGGTGATCAATCAGTTTAACACCGGCAGTGATCACCGGATGGTGAGATGTAAGATAAGATTGAACGTCAAATCAGAAAGATCCAAACTGCAGAAGAAGTCAAATGCTCGCGTATACCTGCAGAACAATACTGAATTCCAAAATGAACTCAAAAATGCACTATCGGCTTTCTTAGATGAGAACGAAACCGTTTCCCTATCCAACGCGGAGGATATAACGAATATTATTCTACAATGTGCAGAAAAAACAGGCGTAAAAAGCTCAGAAGTTACACCTTCCACCAAGCTTTCGAAGGCAACATTGAATCTTATGGAGCAGAGAAGGAAAACCAAGAGCGATAGACAGGCACAAAACGATATGGAGTTTTCATCACTTTGCAAAACCCTCCGAAGGAAGATTAGAGAAGACCTTCGTAAATTCAATGTAAACCTCATACAAGCAATTGTGAAAGCAGGCAGAAGTTTAAACAAAAACAAGCAATGCTTGTCGATAGGAAAACGTCAAATCACAGCACTAAAAGCAAAAGATGGTTCTATCGTCAGAAATTGGGAACACTTGTTAAGCCGAGTTGAAGAGTTCTACAGCGATCTCTACAGTGATGACACTGACAATACGACTATAGACTTAGATCTTCAGAGAAATGGAAATTCGGAAGACCATACTCCCGAAATTACATCCTGGGAAGTAACCCATGCTTTAAATTACATGAAAAGTGGGAAAGCCCCCGGGGAAGACGGTTTAACGATAGATATCCTCAAAAAAGCAGGAAAGGATGCAAATGAAGTACTTGCACAATTATTCACAGCCTGCATATGCAAAGAGGATGTCCCAGAGGTATGGAAAAATGCCAGCATTGTCATTCTTCACAAAAAAGGTGACAGAGAAGACCTAGCAAATTATCGCCCAATAAGTCTACTCCCTATTCTCTACAAGACGTTCACAAAAATTCTCTCAAACCGTCTGCAAAATGTACTAGACGAGAACCAACCGAGAGAACAAGCCGGATTTAGAGGAGGATGCAGCACTATGGACCATATCCAAGTCGTCAGAGAAATCATAGAGCGGTACCAGGAATACAAACTGCCACTATGCATGGGTTTTATAGACTATGAGAAGGCGTTTGATTCGATAAAGAAATGTTCAATACTTGACGCACTCAGAAAACAAGGAATCCCTGGACGCTATATAAATATTTTCAATAATATATACAGTAGCGCAATAGCATCTGTAAATCTCCATAAACCATCGTGCAGATTTCCTATCAGCAAAGGAGTCCGACAAGGTGATACAATCTCACCTAAACTATTTACAGCTACCCTTGAAGACTTATTCAGGCAACTTGACTGGAATGACAAAGGGATCCCCATAAATGGAGAATACCTGAGTCATCTGCGCTTTGCCGATGACATAGTCATTTTCTCGCAAGACTCAGAAGACCTCCAAAGCAGAATGCAGGAACTCGCTGAAGTAAGCAACAAAGTAGGTTTGAAAATAAATGTAACAAAGACGAAAGTCATGTTCAACTGCTTTGCAGGCCAAAAAGAGATCCTCATCAATGGCACTCAGCTCGAACAGGTGAAAAGCTACATCTATCTGGGACAACAAGTATCTATAGATGGATGTATATTTGATGAAATTGTTCGCAGAGTAAAGCTAGGCTGGAGTGCTTTTGGCCGCCTGAATAATGTCTTCAAAAGTGACCTTCCACTGTGCCTAAAGCGCAAAGTGTTCAACCAGTGTGTGCTTCCCGTGATGACATATGCGTGTGAAACATGGACCCTAAGTAAAAGAGAGATCCAGAAACTTAGAGTAGCACAACGTGGTATGGAGAGGTGCATGCTGGGCATAACGCGAAAGGACAAAAAGAGGAATGAGTGGATAAGGAAGCAGACAAGGGTTTGCGATGTAATAGAGTTTATTAAAAGCCTTAAATGGAGACGGGCTGGACACATAGCTCGAAGAAGAGACAATCGTTGGACAAATCTAGTCATCCAGTGGTATCCAAGAAGTACAAAACGTCCACAAGGTAGACCTAGAGGCCGCTGGATCGATGAAATGATAAAGTTCTGCGGAAGTACGTGGCAACGCAATGCACAGGACCGAGAGAAGTGGAAGCAACTTGAAGAGGCCTTCATCCAGCAGTGGATAGATTCAGGCTGATGATGATGATACAGTACTCTCTCAGTAATCCGCCACCCCAAAAACCAGACAAGTGTCCAATAAGTTAAAGCGGCGGATTATAGTGCATACATACAAAATATGGTAAAAATTAAAACAGGTATTTCGTAAAAATTACTTTTTTACTTTTAAATTTGTACTAGCAAATTACGGTTTTATTTATAATCAAAATAAAGTATTTAATAAATTATACATAATATTTATAAACTAAGTTTATTAACTAAATATTAAACAGTAAATGACTTGATCAGTAAAGTTGTTCGGTGAGGCAGATATTCTTGAATGGCTTAGGATCCCTGGCTTTCCCTATGACCAAAAGCGTCATTTTGTGTGTCCTGGTTGCATTGGAGCACAGCATAATTGTGATGCGGTCCTTGGGCACTTTCCTCCCTGGTACATTACTTTCTTCACAATGTACGTGCGTTTTATGAAGGAGAAGTTTCCAAATTAAGCCCGTTTCATCTGCATTGTATATTTGTACACGACGGATTACTGAATTTGACAATCGAATAGCTTGATTTTGTGCTTTCAACTAGTTAAAATAACGGCGGATTATAGTAGTTGTCGGATAATCGAGCGGCGGATTACTGAGAGTGTACTGTATTTTGTCAAAAATGCAATGTGACAGGAAAAGGACGAGAAACTTTACAGTTCATGCGCCTCATGGTTTTCTTTTCATTGTGCCATCCCCTATCGGAGGTCGGCCACCATCAAGACGATCTTAGCTCTGTCATCTGCTACCAGGTGAAAGGTTCAGTGAAGCCGCAGTCGTACCAACCACGGAGGTTCTTATCCCACGAAATGCGGGGTCGTCTTCTGCTACGCTAACCATTGATCTTTCTTTGGATGACAAATTGGGGAATTCTGTACTTTTGTCCTCTCATAATATGGCCGAGGTACTGTAGTTTTCCGGTTTTGATACTACACAGTACTTCTCGGTCCTTTCCCGTTTGATTGAGAATTTCAACATTTGTTTGTCACCCAGTCAGTCCAAGGAATTTTGAGGATGCGTCATCACAACGTACCATACGCAGTCTCAGACCTAGGTTAAGGTCTCGATTGCTAAGGGGGCATCTCATTTCTAAAAAGGTACTCTTTGCGATCTCAATTCTAGTTTTTATTTATTGAGACTGATCCCATTTTTTTATCATTGACCCATGTTCCTAAATATTTATAATGGGTCACATATTCAATTGGTTCGCTGTTAATGACAAAACTTGTGTTGGTGTTTGGTGGCTGTATTTTGATACTAATAAGAATTTTGTTTTCTTGAGCTTCATTTTTAAACCATAGGTATAAAAGACAACGCAACCAATAAACTGCCTGGCACCATTCATATCCTTGACGCCAATGGCCAGCTTTAAATAATATTCAAAGTCAAACTACGTCTCTCATATACATACCAATTTGGCATGCACACTGCATTTTTTCTCATTTTGTTTTGAGCTTGTAATTTGTAAAGTTAACTCATGATTATAATATTATGATCATTGCTTTATATGTTATCCCATAGGAGAGACAACAGAAGTAGCTCTAACGACAGTAGCTTCTCAAGGATGTTGCGCCCTGCTTTCGATCCTCTCCAGGAAATGTGAGTATACCTGAGAATCAAATCAATTACTGAATCGCAAAAACAAACACTTTCCCGTTGTCATTTGTTTTTTTTCATAATATCTTTTGTTGCTATGTAAGACTGATGTGCCATAATTTTCACTAAAATGCTATTTATCGTAGAATTACAAAAAGAATGTTTTACAACCAAAATGCTAGTACACTGTGTACCTCCAGGGAAGGCGAAGCAGAGGAAGAGCGTCTGCGCGCTGGAGCGACAAGGTGAAAAAGCTGACTGGGGGAACCATTCATTCTGCCCTGAGAGAAGCGGAAGATCGAGAACGAGAAGTCTTAGTCACTCAAAGGATGGCAAAATTAAAAAGTGGTCACGATTCTCAGCCATGAGTGTACAACCAAGAAGAGAGATGCTTACACTAATTATTTTACAGAAATTAAAAACCGACTTTAATACATTGTTTCATTATTTTTATGTTATTTTTTATTGTGATATGATCGTTGCTTTATAGGGCGTCCTGTAGAGACAGCAGTAGCAGTGGTAGTCAGATGAGCACCAGTTCTGATAGCAGCAGGTCCAGCAGCAGGTCTCGCAGCAGGACGAGGCCGAGCCCTGCTGCCCCACTACAGGTATGAGACATCTGATATCAGTCCCTAGACAAAATGCCGCCTCTAAGCAGAGCCAAAATGCTACTCCATTTTTTTATACAGTACTAGCTGAAGTACCCGGCTTCACACAGGGTCGCTTCGTGGTTATATTTATCTTAGATATTTAAAAAATAATAATAGGTAATTATTTTTTTAATATTTAAATATCTGTGTGATATAAATATGGCAATATGAAAATAATTGTAATAGAAATAAAGGTCAAACAAAAGAACACTAAATTAAAATCGAATCCAAAATATGCAAACGTTATTAATAGTATTAATACGTAGCAAAAAATTCAAAATTGGATGGAACAAACAAACAACAAACTTTGTATTTTATATAACACTAATTTAAAAACCTTCGCGGGTGTGCGCACAACAACTGACAAAAGTTTCATCGCAATCGGATGAATGGTATAGGAACGCATATGAATAGAAGAAGATGGTTTTACTAATTCAGAAACCTTTGCGGGCGTGCGCACAACAACTGATCAAAATTCCATCGCAATCGGATGAATGTTATAAGAACGCATACGAATAGAAAAAGATAGAATAGAAGAAAAAGAAGAAGATGGTTGTACTAATTCAGAAACCTTCGTGAGTGTGCGCACAACCATTGACGAATGTTTCGTCGCAATTGGATGAATGGTATAGGAACCATACAAATAAAAGAAGATAGAATGAAGAAGAAGAAGATGGTTGTACTAATTCAGAAACCTTTGCGGGTGTTACCACAACAACTGACGAAGATTTCATCGCAATCGGATGAATGGTATAGGAACCAATCGAATAAAAGAAGATATAATGATGAAGAAAAAGAAGAAGAAGATGGTTTTTCTAATTTAGAAATCTTTACAGGTATGCGTACAATAACTGACGAAAGTTTCGTCGTAATCGGATGAATGGTATAGGAACCATATGAATAAAAGATAATAGAATGAAGAAAAAGAAGAAGACGATGATTTTTCTAATTCAGAAACTTTTGCGGGTGTGCATACAATCACTTACCAAAATTTCATCACAATCGGATTAATGGTATAGGAACGCATACGGGACAGACAGACAGACAGACAGACAAACAGGCATTCATTTTAATATATAAGATATAGCCTATACTCTTCGCGCAAGTGCAAGCAATAAGTTGACAAAGTTTTATCGCAATCGGATGAACGGTATGGCAGCGCATAAAACACGAACAAACAAACAAATATTTATTTATATTATAGATTTTTATCATAGAGGTATTAAATTAAAAGAGGGGCAAGAAATCGGCTTTCTCGTACAGCTGAATGAAGCAGGCCAACAATAGCCGATAACTTACGAAAAATAGCGACGCGATAAAAAAAATCCATGGCATCACAGAGGATTTACTTTGGTCATTATAACGTACCCATATAATATAATGTTAACGTTCAAATTTTGCCACAAATTGATTACCAGCCCGCCCCACCATACGTTTTCGCTATACTAGCCTGCTTCACCATACTTTCATACAGTGGCGAAGGGTGGAGGTAGGCTGTTAAGATCCGCCATAAATAGTGCACATTAAACTTTTTCAGACATACATATTTGTTATCATTGAAATAAGACTACAATTAACAGATAGTGTAGGTTAGATTTTAAAATTCAATTAAACCCTGAGAAACCAAGCCATAATAGATAATAGTCAAAAAATACATGTCTATCTATAAAATATCTAAAATTATGCAATTAAATCATACATAACTTTGAGTATTTTATAGATAGAATAATATTTTTTATTTATTATAGTTTGGTTTACGCAGGGCTTAATGAATCAAAAAAATGAAGCAAAAATATGTGTAATATGTAGTTTTAATCCAACGAAAACAAATAACTATGAATGAAAAATTGTACACAATTTTGTCGCATTGCCCAAATTAGACCAAATCTATTATGGTTTCGTTTAGGCAGGGTTTAATTGATTTTTAAAAACTAACTAATACCATCTGTAAATTGTAGTCTTAGTTCAATAAAAACAAATACATATGACTAACAAAGTTTAGTGTGCACTATTTATAGCGAATCTTAACAGCTTACCTCCACCCTTCGCCACTGCTTTCATATAACATGCCGCCCCTAGATTTTTATCATCCTTTCATGACTCCAATATCTAAGAAATGTGTTGTATGGATACATTACTAACAATATATTATATACCACTAAATCTAATTTTATTTAAATGCCATCTCTGCTTCAGTAGACAATATTGCGAGTCCACTGCTTCAGATACATTTAAAAATACACCTGACAACTTCTAAAACTCGTGAGTGACTGGCAAAAATATTTTGAATACATTTTAAATTAGGTAAGTATGTACCTATGTATAATACAAATATAATTCGCAAATTCACACGTCTCATTGCTGGTCATCAACGACGCGACGTCCAAGGACAATGGAAGTAAACTAGACATCGCGAACCCGACAAAAAAATTACATTTCTTTTAAACCTTTTATGTTAATTAATACATTTTTTTTTTTTTCAACCAGTGAGCTGATTTTTTTAATGGAAAGATATTTCCGTTATTACTAAGTTTAGGTAGCTATTTTCTACATGTACCTATTGATTCTCCTCGATTTGCCGCCCTTCGAATAACTGCTGCCCCTTAGCGACGCTCAATCTGCCTACCCCCACGGGACGTCGCTGTCTGACAGTCCTCCTTGCTGAAAATGGTGGTGTGAAAATCATAATTGTCGCTGGGTAGAAAAAAAAATGAATTCACTCCTTGCCATGTTGTTGAAGTTTATGTTTATTTGCTTTAATGTATGGCCCGAACAGTCGATTGCCGGCCTTATTGACCTTTCCTACTAAGACAGCGATGCAAGAAGTCGCCTCCCAATTTTCATGGTCACCTCTCCATTGGTAAGGGCCCACTGTAGTGCCATGCCGAAGTTATCCTCACCAGTGACGTCCCGTAGGGATAGGCAGATTGAGCGTCGCTTGGGGGCGGCAGTTATTCGAAGGGCGGCAAATCGAGGAAGATCAATAGGTACATGTAGAAAATATTTACAATTATAGGTAGTGATACACCCCTGTTACAGGCGGGCTTCTCCCGGTGTAAAATAATCATTTAGTAGCTATAAGTCGAAACGTAACCCTGACCTCTAGAAACGGCTTCATAAAACATCTAATCTGATTCCTTGCTCAACCACGTAAGTATTTTTTAATCATAAGTAAAGGCCTTCGTCCGGTGTGTGAAAATCGCATATTGGGCGGAGGTGTAATTAAGATAAATTTAATTTAATTTAAAAAGTATAAATGATGATGGATGAAAGCGATAATTTTAAGACTAAATATAAGTATTCAAATATAATAAATTTTGCCGCGCATTGTGCGTGAAATCCTCGCGCGCCGGCGCCAGGGTCAGGCTCGTGATTCGCCGAATCAAAGATCATGCGATCAAGATTTGGCCAATCACTAGTCCCTTTTACTAATGGCGTGGGTACGCGAAGTTTAAAAAAAAAAAAAAATAAATTAGTAAGCGTCCCCTTTCCGACATATACGGACCTGCGTAACTAATTGTAAAAACCTAAACATGTAAAGAAAGTGTAAAATATAAGCTAATACCAAGTTACACGAGACAGACGTGGTTTTATTTAATTCCACCCTCAAATATATCGTACTTTTTTTTTGTGAATCCGGGGTTCGATGGACACCTGAGCTAGCCGCTGGAACCCCGGGGATCTCAGTAGGTACATACTTACGTACCACGTTGTGCTACGTAAGTATGTACCTACCTATAATTGTAAACGTGGTATGGAGAGGTGCATGCTGGGCATAACGCGAAAGGACAAAAAGAGGAATGAGTGGATAAGGAAGCAGACAAGGGTTTGCGATGTAATAGAGTTTATTAAAAGCCTTAAATGGAGATGGGCTGGACACATAGCTCGAAGAAGAGACAATCGTTGGACAAATCTAGTCATCCAGTGGTATCCAAGAAGTACAAAACGTCCACAAGGTAGACCTAGAGGCCGCTGGATCGATGAAATGATAAAGTTCTGCGGAAGTACGTGGCAACGCAATGCACAGGACCGAGAGAAGTGGAAGCAACTTGAAGAGGCCTTCATCCAGCAGTGGATAGATTCAGGCTGATGATGATGATGATGATGACATACTTACGTAATTTAAAATTAATTATCCAAATATTTTTGCCAGTCACTCGCGAGTTTTGAAAGTTGCCAGATGTATTTTTAAATATGTCTGAAACCGTTGATGCACAATATTTCTATTGAAGCAGAGATAGCTTTTAAATTAGATTTAGTAATATATATTTTGTCGGTAATGTATCTATACAACACATTTCTTAGATATTTTAGTCATGAAAGGATAATGAAAAATACTGTATAAAAAAAATGGGACGGCATTTTGGCGCTGCCTAGGGGCGGCATTCTGTTTAGAGACGTCACTGCTCCTCGCTTTGCTAGAGTGGAACCAGGGTTCTACGCAGCCCGGTGTTCAGGTGGCCAATCTATAGCGCTTAAGGTGACATCTGACCCATTTTCTGGCTATATTTGTTGGCGGACAATAATTATTATTTGTTGGTTGTTGCCATCTAACGCTCCGCTTTGTTGAATATTTGTAGACAATGCGCCTGCCCTATCGTTATGGTAGCCAGCTTATGTTTACTATTTACCTATTGTACTATAATTTGACACTACAGAAATGCATATTAAAGAATTTGTAATTGCGGTACAGTATTTAATATCGCCGACCAATCTGCTGACACAGGTAATGAGTTGTTTATCGCCATAACTGTGATTGTTTCACGTATTGATATATCTCATTTGCGTTAGGTGAGTTTCGGCCAATCAGTTCACTAAGTGTAATTAATTCCTTGTAAATGTTTTGAACTTGTAATTTCTACAGTGCGATAATAATAATATGATAGTTGCTTTATAGCAGGAGCCGCCGGTGCAACGAGAGCCGCTGGAGCAGTTGCCGAACAAAGCCATCACAGCCTGCTCCCTACCCTCTCCAAGAATTGTAAGTATACCTGAGAATCAAACCGATTCCTGAAATGTCAAAACAAACACTTAGTGACATCCCATGGGGGTAGGCAGATTGAGCGTCGCTTGGGGGAGGCAGTTACCCGAAGGGCGGAAAATCGAGGAGAATCATTAGATATATATAGAAATAGCTACCTACCTAAGCTTAATAATGACGGAAATATCTTTCCATTAAAAAAGTTAGCTCACTGGTTGGAAACAAACTGTATTAATTACTATAAAAGTTTTAACAGGGCAATAATTTTTTGTCGGGTTCGCGATGTCTAGTTTACTTCCATTGTCCTTGGACGTCACACCCAGCAATGACACGTGCAGATATGCGAATTATATTTGAATTACAGGTAGGTACATCCTTATCTAATTTAAAATTTACGAAATAGATATTGGTGTCTTGAAAGGATGGTAAAAAATACTGTATAAAAATATGTGCCGGTATTTTGCCGCTGTCTAGGGGCGGAATTGTATAGGGACATCACTACAAACACTGTATAAATTCATTTGTGTGATAAGCTGAAACTAAAACCTGACGGCATCTAAAGATAGCTTTACCATACGTCCAGTTTGACTGACTGTCTATTGATATATTCCACTTGCATGTAGTTGGGTGGATACTGTTTTATGGAATTTTAAAATATGGCCCATTCATCCTCCCTTTTCTTTCTCTCTCTATAAATAAAGTCTAGAATTTTTTGAACCAGTAGTTGGCACCTTTTTACATCGAATTTGGGCGCGTTTGGGAAATCAGATCAGAGTGTATTTTTGACGTGTGACATGTAACACATGATTTATTTTTCACACGAAAAAAACGCACTCGATTCGATTCGAACCACCGATTATTCGGTTATCAGCCGAACGCACTACCTTTACGCCACAGTATGATACTGCAATCGTGACGATTATACAGTATAATATTCTAGTTTAGAATTGTTCCGTTGCCTAGGCAGCGAATTTATTATTGTCAGCCATTTGCAATTCCTTATGTAAACAAACGATTAAACGTCAGTTAGTAATATAAGTTAAAGTGAATAGAAATAAACCAAACGGCGTTCCAATAAGCGGTCCTTTTTCTTGAGTGTGTAATTTAACACGATAATTAAGAGCTAGTCAAAGAATCTAGTTTATCACAAGTTTTGTTTTTGTTTTGTTAAACCAAAAAAGTATAATTTCTAACGCGCGTACACACACCGATTTTTTTTTAACATTATACATAAGTACATTATATACAGTGGAACATGGTTATTACGATCACGGAAATAGTGAGATCTCAGATGTAATGAGGAAACATTCGTTGACATTTTAGTTTACGATGTATGGATATACTGAGCAAAACTGTTAATGTGTCGATTATTTAAAAACAACATTTTCGACCCTAAACAAAGAAATCCGCCCGGGCAGTTAACTAGACCGATGCTGCCGGGATCGGATTACGTTTATAACACTAGTTAAGTGTCTTAATACTTAATTGGTGTTTTCGCCGACAACATTGAAAAGTATCCTCGCATATGGTTGAAATTGCATGTAAAAATTCCAAGCTTTCTGAAGTCAGTAGGTACCTAAAAGAGCCGGCGGCTCAGCACTTCATTATTACAATAAACAACTTCTTTTGTAGTTTATGAATGCCACGCTTATTTCGGGGATTTTTACAACGGTTTTCAGATTTTTTATGTTCTATGTTTAAATAGAACCTGGCGCGAAAAATGTTATATAATGACATAACGAGTAATGCTTATAACGAGCAAATTCAGTCGGTCCCATCTTCCTAGTAATAACCAAATTCGACTGTACGTTATATAATCGTCAAGAGGTATTGCTTATTGCTTCACATCTTACATGTTTTGCTGCGACACTTATATAGGTGCTGTGACACCCCCGTATGGTCCCCATTTGGGGATGTCTTTGTGTATCTGGAGACGCCCGAATCGGTATCAAAGCCAACAAATAATAAAGCGCTGATTACGAAAATAAATAATGTTAAAAGTCGGCCGGCAACATTGTCTTTGACCGTTGGAGATATGCAACGTCGCCCAAGAAAAAAAACCGTTGGGAATGATTTTTCAAGATGGCGCGCAGATCGCGACAAGCAGCAAAATCGAAATGTAACCATATAGTATAATATTAACGTAAATAAACTCGCCGCTTCCATCACAATTCCGGTGCCTTAATTATCCACCTTCATCCCAAATACAGACGATAAAAAAGAAAACAAAACACAAAGTGACAGTTGAGAAAATCTCTTACCAAAATGGAGGGGAGTGATAGTGCATAGGTACTTAAACTATTATATTTTATTTTTGCAGCGAGTCGTCAGGAGAAGCATGAGGGAGAAGACACCAAGAAGATGTTTCCCGTATTTGTAAATAACGTAGTGCGTTATAATACTGAGTTAATAATTTTTTGTTAAAGTTAATATTGTGTTTGCGAAACGTTTAATTTTCTTGAATTATTTTTGTTTAGTAAATTTTCATTCATTGTTATTTATTTTATTTTTACTACTTATTAAAAAATAAAAATAAAATCTTATCATTTGCCCTATCATCTTATCATTGCCCTCAATTTTAATAAAGTTTTTATTAAGGGAACTTTTCATAATGAAAACACGCTTATCATAAATTGATTGCGAGCTGAAGTATTGATAATAAGAATACTCAGCGGGTTCATGTCCGAGTACGGCCAATTTGCGGCAAAGTGTACCTAATTTCATTAGAATAGCATTTCGGCTCACAAAAGTGCTTAAAACTGACATCTGTGTGCTCTTTCTGTGGGCACCGTCCAATCTCTTTGGCTCAAACCAATCTCTGAGATTCTTCTTCTACCAGGGCCCCACTACTTACCGGAAATCTTTACTTTAATGCAAAAATTTATATCTCTTGGGATGCTCTAACCCCCTAGAGTATGAGAAGAGTTTGGTGGGGGTACGCCCTGCACTGGGCTTTGGCTGCGCCTGGTGCAACAAGCATTAATACAACGTCAATACAACATCCATGCTAGAAGGTTTACCGCATGCAGGAGAAGAGCAATGATTACACTCGATTCTTGAAAAATAAATATATGGAGTGTACTTTAACAATATCATTCTGGTTGCAAAATTAAATGCAACATATTGTGTATCCATTTTATAATAGAGAAAGTCCTGAAATACATCTTACCTTCTTCCAATTTCATGTCTATGTGAAATTGGTTTTTCAGCATTATTAATGTAGACATTAAGTCAAAAAAAGGAACAGGATTTTGGATGTGGAATTGTGGAACCGCATCTCAGATTAAAATTAACAACCAGGGAACCAAATTATGATGATCTGTCTCAACATAAACAATTTCATTCTTCTCATCGAATATAATGAATGTTATTTATAATATAACTTTTATTTATATGTATGAATTTTATTTTTCGTTATTATTATTTTGTTTATGTACTACCTACCAAAAAAGGAAAAACCTAATATATTTTGATTGTTATTAAAGTATATGCATTTTTTTTTGACGAAGAGGTACTTAGTGTTACGAAAATTATAGAAAGGGTACACAGCTGATGTCAAAAGTTTGGGAAAAACTGCTACATGATGTGGTCAAAGTAATATGCCAACTTTCTGGATTCTATTTCTTTGGTCTTTTTCATCCTCGACATTTCGTCGCCATAGTACTTGTTTTCCGAATAGACCAATTGTCGATTGTTCAGGAAACGAAAAACAAAGTTCCCTGTCTTATATTTAAATAGGTATCAGTACATATATCAAGCACTCTGTCTCCTTTTTATGATTGCCACATTATCCAAGAAGAGATTTGATGAATAATATATTAGGATAATTCATTAAACTAAGAGAAAATACGTTTTATTTACAAGTAAGCAATGTGGATATACGGATCATTCTCAGCGCTGGCTCCGAAAAGTGGATATTCGGAACAAAACAAGGACATTCGGAATGTAAGACCGTAGCGTATGGTTGCATGGACCACGGTATACCGTGTGGTCAAAAAGTACAAACTTAAAAACTTAATATATATTTACGTAAATTTTAATAAATTTACTGATAGGTACATGATTTTTTGTAAATAGGTGATCAAGTTGTATCAATGATCGTTTTTATCTAATTTCATAGGTAATCATAAAATATGCCATTCACCATTTTCTGTTTACAAAATTGGGAATCAACATAAAATTATATATCTAATTATAGTTATAAAAAAACTGTATCCATAGATTTACGTAATAATAATGTAGGTAGTAAAATTTTCCTAATTTCTATATTAAAACGGTAAAATAAAAATAAAAATTATATCTAATTATAGTTATAAAAAAACTGTATCCATAGATTTACGTAATAATAATGTAGGTAGTAAAATTTTCCTAATTTCTATATTAAAACGGTGGCAATGATATTTTTATTGTTCACAAATAATGCTTCATTATGGATTTTAATCAAACTTGATACAATTAAACTTATTACAAACCATATATTGCATATTAGGTATTATGTTTTATTGGCATGGAACAAAAAATAGGGGCATGTGTTATTTAATAACCATTGATTGAGAATATTCTATCCTGAGTATAATATTATTATATAAAATAGTTCACTCACGAAACCAGAATTAACCTTAATAGATCGTACGTTAACTAAAATATCTATTGGATAGCCAATAGTATTATAATAATTATACTTAATGAAAATACAATCAAATGTACTGTAATTCAATGGAAATCCACAAAAAAATAGGTATAAACATACATCTTATTAATAAATGAGATTAAATATTCGCGTACATTTTAGCATGAATAGATAAAAAGTAAATTAAAAACAGAAAAAGTTTTGATTATAGACATTAATAATAATTATTTTTTAAGACCGTAGTTACCGAGTCACACTGTACAATTCGTATGACCGTTGGGATATTATCTCTGTTTGTCAGTACAAAATACAGTAATTTAGGTTAAAATACTTACTTCCATAACTCTGCTGTAAGTTCAGAGCGAACTGGTGATGTACCAGCCAAGATTGATAACTTTAAATTTGATAAATTCACTATTTAAACGATAGAAACTTAAAATAACACAATAGTAGTCAAAATCGCGCGCTTTGAAAGACGAAAAACAGACATCAGTCACATATGAAGTGAGCGACATTAGAAGTAGACAGCGCTATATGAAAGCGATATGCGAGAGTGAGACCAAGCTATTCTATTTGACATTCGGAAAATAAGCACAAAGCAATCGTTGCGAAACATGGCGTATTCGGAGTTTTTAAAAAAATATCTCTGTTTCTACATGAAAATATACAATTTTTATAAATGATTTCGGTGTAGTTAGACAAAAGAAATATAACTGCATTAAAATGTCGATTTTGACAAAAATGGATATTCGGAAAACAAGTATATAGCGACGATTTGTAATTTTGTCTACAGAGCATTTATAACATTTTGAAAGCTTTAAGTTTTCTGAGCGTTATTTTTAACCAAAGTATCCAAACCTCCATTATAGTACCTAGAACTGAGAAGAAAGCATCTTAAGATTCTCATTCTGAGCCACTGTGGTATAGTCCCATCCATGTCCCATCGTCCTACACAATATTATTATGCAATTGAATGTAATATTTAATAAATCATTTCTTTTATTCAATGAATAATAATTGATATGGTTTTGAGAATGACCTGACATTCCATATTGGTATTGAACATACATAACTTGAAAACATCTCAGATATAAATTATACCCACTAGAAAAAAATCATATTTGAAAAAAATACGAAACTCAACGGGATTTGAACCCGTATAACCATTGGTGTTGCGCCAATCTGTGCATTAACCAATTAATTATGTTACGAGCCTCCTATATAATTACGACAATTTAAACCTAATAGGTCATACTTGAAATTTAATGCTTATCGAAAAATTGTCGTAATTATATAGGAGGCTCGTAGCATAATTGGTTAATGCACAGAATGGAGCGACACCAATGGTTTTACGGGTTCAAACCTGTCGAGTTTCGTATTTTTTTCCAATATGATTTTTTCTAGTGGGCATACATCTTAAGTGTTTTCAAGTTATGCATGTTGAATGTAATATGTTACACATTTTACGATTCAATATAAAACTCATCTATATACACCTACGGTGGACGCGCGGCACTATAACGCCGTGGGTCTCAGGTTCGAATCCTGGGTCTGGTAAGTACACATATTGTTTTTCAATTTGCGTGTGAGTCAGGATATGGACCTAGGTTGAGGAAGTGGCTGACATCCAATTCTCGTAAAAACAAAAAATCTGTTAATACAAACCTCTACCCAGTGGAGGCCATATGATCCTATTAGGATCGGACATGGTCGGAAAAAATGTTATAATAGGTACCTATATATTTTAATCATAAATTTAATGAAACCTGCGATATTATTTTCTTGTTCATTTTTAATTTGGTGATCGTGTAACCCAGATCTCTTTTACTTATAGAAATAATAATTTAGTGTGCGTGCAACACTTGCGCAGTAGAGAGAGAAGGTTGAACTCCGCCATTGCCTGTGAAGTATTAATATTCTGCCGCTACTGAGGACTTTGTGATCTTCTGTGGACACTTTCGAACAATAAGAACTTTTTGTAGTATTTAGGTTGCATTTTGGACAAAGTGTAGTGAAAATAGTGAACATTTCTTACAGTGTTGTGTTTAAAAGCGCAGATCAGTGCGTGAAAGACTGAGATTAATAGCCAATGTCAGCAGGCGTGTCAGATCAGGTAATTCAGCGCCCGATTCGCTGCGAACGGTGTGATTATTATCAGACGTTTTAAGTGAATAGCCTGCTTAAGTGGATTTTCTTTTCTTTTTCATGTTCCGTACCCGTGCAGCGGATGAAAGGCCAAGGGAATCAAGGTATGTAAACTTCGTCTAGTGACGTAGCAGTGTCTACGAGTATCATTTTCCCCAGCTACAATTGCTGCCGCTAGCATATTTGCCGGCTTCTCCGAAGTAGTATCTCCTAAAGACGTATTGCGTTTAATCTACACTATTGAAAGATTACTCCGCCGGTGTAATATTACGATTTTGGTCATGGAATACACGCGTATTATGTTTGCAGTCATATTTCTGCGCGATCTAATTCTGTACCTACTCGATTTGTTATGAAATGTCTGAGCTTTGGACAATCGTCGATCTTTTTTTATTACTTGCACGCTTTATAAGTAAACTAGAGCATTCCGCAGTGTTTTTATTTCTTATTATCGAAAACAATACAATACATTGGAACAAACACAATAACCAAATGAATATAGATCCTGCAAACATGACACCTTATCTGCAAAATTTAATAACATTTCTATTGGCTGTCATTGATTACAAAAATACTATTTTCAATAGCTAACACTGAACAGCCGCAAACCATTCCCACATAAGTATAGTAGCTTCATTAAATTATCATCTAAACTCTATAGCGCATTTTATCAGCGTGTATCTATTCACTGCTGGATGAAGTGCTCTCCAAGCTGATTCCACTTCTCTCGGTCCTGTGCATTGCGTTGCCACATACTTCCGCAAAACTTTATCATTTCATCGGTCCAGCGCCCTCTAGACCTTGTGGACGTTTTGTACCTCTTGGGTACCACTGGATGACTAGATTTGTCCAACGATTAGTGTCTAAGTACCTACCTAATTAGTGTTTTCGCTGACAATATTGAAATTGTATACACGCATATGGTTGAAATTGCATGTAAAAAATCCAAGGTTTGTGAAGTCACTAGGTACATACCAGCTTTCATTACAATAAACAACTTCGGTACTGTTCGGTTTTCAGGAATACAGCGGAAAACACATTTTGAAAATACCCGATATACTGGATTATTTGTTAGTTTGGGTTAGTTTAGGTTAGGTTGGGTTAGGTTTGGTTAGGTTAACCTAACAAATAATCCAGTTTATCGGCTATTTTCAAAATGTGTTTTACGCTGTATTCCTGATAACCGAACAGTACCACAACTTCTTTTGTTGTTTATGAATGCCATGCTTGTTTCGGGGGAAAATTCTAATTGTGTATGTTTGTTTGAATTGCAACTTTCTGTGTTGAGACCGCTCATTTAAAAATACCTATTCTCTGATATAATGAGCAAATTCAGTCAGTCTTACAGATTTTGAGTATGTAAATAATTTGATTAGACCTAAGATTGAGAGTAGCAGTGTCAGTGCAAGATAGGTTAGCTGTTTCCTTATGATATTTGGCTACTGGGCCACAAGTTTGCTGTATCTTTTTCGCATATCTAAACAGGCCATCAGCATTATTGTCCCGGAAGTCTGTCAGGCGATCATCGATGGATTGAAAGAGCATGGTAATATACCTACGTATATTTATAAAAAATACATCAAACCAATTCCATACAGGTAACCCCCCTCCATTCATCGCGGGGGATTGCGTCCTGGACATGGTCGCAATAAGCGAAATTTCGCGATCAACTGGGGGATTCCCATGTTTGGCTTCTCTACGTTTAAATATTGTGCAAAATTTGCGATTACTGGCAAGTAACGCATTTCAGCCATGTTTTACAGCAATCACTTGCTCGTAATCTTCATCGTTCTCTTCTAACAACTCCGTGCATTCATTGTTAAGAGAAAGGGCCTTTTCAATAGTTTTAACACTTAACTTTCGCATGGGAACAGGGGCCCTATGTTAGAACTTGCGAGTGCCAGTTGCCCGGTCGACATGACGTCATATGACATCATTGTGACATACTACCGGAGTGATAATAGCACTCGAGAAAATCACGCTACTCAGACAGCGGCGCTATTCATTGTCACCGTACACATATAGGTGTTTCATCGTAATAATATCTACGGTGAGCACTGTGCGCTGGGCGGCATGCCTCGAGCGTGTATTGGCTGACGTCACAATTACGTCATGTCGTCTGGTGCCACACGAGTCGATAGTTAGGAAATCGCGGTGCAGGTTCGGAGATGTCATTTTCTAGGGACGTATGGCAGTCCATTTCCTGCAGCTCATTAGTATTAGTTAAGGGTTCGCCATCTGATTTTAACAAAGTCTGAATATCATCTACATCAACACCTTCGATGCCTCCGGATATGTCTATAAGACTAATCTCTTCGATGATATTTTGAATATCATTTTCATAATTGCAGTGAACTTCAATAATTTCACCTTTTCCATACACCCTTCATACACGATTGGGTGACTTCATTCAACGCTTCGTCTATGTTTCTGATCGCTTTCATAATATTGAGTCCCGCCTCGTCCACATTAAAATTTAAATTTGGTGGATAATTTTCCCATTCCACAATTTCCAGTTTTAAAAAAAGATCGCGATATAACGAATCCGCACTCGCCGGGGTCGCTATGAACGGGGGGTTACCTGTATTTATATCTGAGTACGTACTACAAGGGGAGTAATTATAAGTTTCCAAATGTGTAAATATGTAAACAGTATCGAAGTATTTTCAATGGTCACGACGAGAAACGGGTGTCAAATTCTACGTCCACGGATGACTTCTTTTGATTCGCGGCAAACACTGACAAACGATGGACCGCTGTGAGCGCGCCTCGAGCTGCTCATGGCAGGCTAGCAGACTAATTTGTTGGCGTCCTTTTTATGTAATAGTTATACAGTAAATCCTCGATTTACTTGATTAATTTGTTCCATATCACAAATAAATTTGGCACCATCTCATAAATCGTGTTAGAAAATCATTGTCTCATTTTGCTTTATTAAATTGAATATTAAATTTAATTTGCATGAATCATGAGTGGTCTGGTAGCTCAAAGGAAAAGAGCACTCACCTTGACAGTGAAAAGTGTGAGGTTTGAGCACCACTTCTTTTTCTTTTGATGCAGTCTTCTATCGAAGGTTTGCGATCAATTTGCAGTACACCTTCCTATCGTGGGCCAACATAAACATAGACCCCCTCAAAACCAAACCGCCTCTGCCCCGAAGAGATCTAGTACTTCTTGTCACCTCATTCCTGATCTTAATCTCATGGTCTCACTTGGCCTACCCTTTCTCTAGGATTTTTTCTAGTAGATCTGTTTTTAAATGAAATATCAAAGGATGAACTCTCTAAAAGTCTCCCATTATAATAGTTGTGGTCTGTGTTACAGTGTCAAATGTATCGAAAGAGCAGCTAGAGAGTGGAGGAGGGGGGGGTGAAGAGCTGGGCGAGTCATGGCGCCACCAGCAGCAGCAACAGGCGCAGTCCTACGCGCCACCTATCTCCAGCGCAGCCGACCCCTACACTGCCGCAGGTACGACACCCCCGTACTCTACCCTGTTCTCTCAAGTGCCAACATTCCCTTCCATCCTCGCAACATTCACAATGTGCACCCCCAGAAGCCCTATTTTTGAGTTAAAAGAATGTCAAGGACAGCTCCAAAAAAGGTGAGACGCTTCAGTTTAATGTCGTCTTCGTTAATGTTATCCAGGCCAACGTGAGGTAAATTGTGCAACTTGAACCCCAAAATGGGACTGACATTAGCTCTTATAAAGATCTCAGCCGCAGGAATATTGTCATATTTGAGTCGGCTCTGTTGCTGACTTTGGGGTGTGTTCCTTAAGAGCATACATAAGTGAAACGGCAAATAATTTTCAGCTGTATGTAGAACGAAATTATGGCCGCGTTGTCATTCGGAGAGCGATAGTCGAGGCTTCTGCACGTCGATTCGTTTTGTCATGGCGTCGAATGAAAATATCCTTAAATCGTGTAAACGACTAAAAAACTTTACGTATGTACTTAAAAAAGAAAACATGTCAATGAATATACTATTATTATTACGAAATACAATGATAAACATAACATAAAAAGGACGCATGTTGAACTTTTATGACAAATTATATTTCGTTCGGCTTCCGTCATTTGCACCCGCGACCCGCATTCTGCGCATCACCTAGTCACGATCTTTTTAGACCATGCCTCAGCTGAGGTATAGCCTTAACCCTCTGAATCATAAGCTCCTCGTCTTACTAGTGCGGTAACCGTGGGCTAGTGAATTAATTTCTGATACGTCAACTTTGTTGGTAAAATTATTTTCAGATGTAAAGAGTGTCAATGAGATACTGAAAACATTAATTAAAATCATATATTGCTACGATGTTACTTTTCGACATTTTAAATCGTAATGACAATAGATGACCACCTAGATATTTACATCGGTCAGTTAATTAAACTCGGAGTTGACTTGATTGCAGGTTACTATGGAACTGCAGGAACGGCAGCTTTTCCTTATCAGGCATTTGGAGTGGGAGACGGGACATGGTCCACCAATGGGACGGATCCAATCACTTTCCTAGGAGGGTATGCGCAGCACGAAACTTATGGCATGGAAGGTAAAAATTCTCTGCTGATTATATTTTGTCTCGGTTTTTTTCACATACTATTTATTATGAAACAGCTTCCTTTTACTGGCAATATATTACCAGTCAAAGTTTAGTCGCACTCTGTGACCTAAATGCAATTAAATATTACATTTTTTGGCTTCCTATTTGCATGCTTGATTGATAGTCATGAAATTACCAGGTACAACTTGAGTAAACGTAGGAAATGGATACTATTAATTGAAGCTACTGTTTAAATTTAGTTTAAGGGGGGACATGCTCGTCGAAGGTCAAAATTGAGTTTTTATTGTATATTCAAACCATGATCCTGGACACTCCTTAAACGTTGTAGATGATCTATTTATATAATTTTGAAGCCTTATTATCCTTTATAATTATTTTAAACATTTGATGACTGCATGAAGTATTTTTGTTACATAAAATAGTATTCTTTTAAACCTCTCGCTCTAATGTTTTAGAATATAGTCATATTTCGGTACAGAACTGTGCAGTGGTGTTAAGATTTTTTACATTTATTAATTTTTAAACGCATTTATAAAACCATTAGCATAATTTATTACGAGATAATTTTTGTAAAATATTCACGATAAAAAATTATATTGATAATCTCTGTGATCCCAAATTTGACAAGAATTAGGCATTTTATTATTCAAAAAATCGGCAAGATTAACACATTTCAAGATGATTGTAAAGATATTTATTATAAGCTATGTCTTTGACCATTCAAGTGTGATAAACATCTTATGAATAATGATTGCTTTATAATAATTATTGACCTAAGAATAAGGTGGTGTTTTTTTGAAATACGCCATTTCTTTTGTCATTCCCCAGTGGTTAGGCTACATCATACGGCCGTAGCAATAAATTGACAAACTATAATTGAAGTAGGGAGTAAAATGATATTGACGCGCGTGTTTGAACATGTACCGTTTAAAAAAAAATAAAAAAAAATTCGGTTAAGTACATGTTCAAACACGCGCGTTAACATAATTATACTTCCTACTTTAATTATAGTTTGTCATTTTATGGCTACGGCCGTATGTTGTAGCTTAACTACTAGGGAATGACAAAAGAAATGGCGTATTTCAAAAAAACACTACCTTATTCTTAGGTCAATAATTATTATAAAGCAATCATTATTCATAGGATTTTTATCGCACTTGAATGGTCAAAGACATAGCTTATAATAAATATCTTTAGATTTATCTTTAAATGTGTTAATCTTGCCGATTTTTTGAATAATAAAATGCCTAATTCTTGTCAAATTTGGGATCACAGAGATTATCAAAATATTTTTTTATCGTGAATATTTTACAAAAATTATCTCGTAATAAATTATACTAATGGTTTTATAAATGCGTTTAAAAATTAATAAACGTAAAAAATCTTAACACCACTGCACAGTTATGTACCGAAATATGACTATATTCTAAAACATTAGAGCGAGAGGTTTAAAAGAATACTATTTTATGTATCAAAAATACTTCATGCGGTCATCAAATGTTTAAAATAACTATAAAGGATAATAAGGCTTTAAAATTATATAAATAGATCATCTACAACGTTTAAGGAGTGTCCAGGATCATGGTTTGAATATACAATAAAAACTCAATTTTGACCTTCGACGAGCATGTCCCCCCTTAAGTTTTCCATGTTGAAAAGTGGAATTCACTTTGAATGACTCAATTGTAACTTGATGACTGATTCTGTTTGGTGTGACTGTCAGGTGTGTTCGGGCCGTCGACGACCGCCTTTTCGACGGCGGCGTTCGGTCAGCAGGCATCGGCCGCCACCTTCAACTACTTCCACAACAACGGCGACTTCTCAGCGTGGGGCAAGCCCTACGATGACTACTACCACCACGACGGCCTCTACGTAAAGACCGTGGAGGCCGGCGTGCGGGGCCTCAGCGTCAACGACGCCACCCTCGCCCTCGATAAAGACCCCAAGGGCCATGAGCCCAAAGACTCAGCCGGCCTGCCTAAAAAGACCTGGGCTACCGTGGCCGGACAGCCCGCCAAACCGCAGCCCGCCGCTCACAGCTCTGGCCTCAAGAAGAAGGGGCCCGGAATGCCTCCTCCGCCCATAGTGCCCGGAAAGCACAATATGGACATCGGCACCTGGGACACGGGCAAGGCTAACGGGCCGGGTGCTCAACCGCCCCCGCCTCCTGCCACAGCTGCCCCGCCCCCTCAGCCGAAGCCGCAACCACAGCTCCAACAACAACAGCAGCAGCAACACATGCAAATGCAGCATCAGCACCAGCAGCAGCAGCAGGTTCAGATCCAGCAACAGGCCATGGCCGCACCCCCCCAGCACCAGAACCGGGGGCCACCCGCCGCCAGGCCTCCTTGGACTGGCCCCGCTCCCTCTCAGAGGGCGCCTCCACCCCGGCCGCAGCCGCAGCAGCAGGTGCCACTGCAGATGCCTCCTGCGGTCGCTGTGCCCCCGCCCGCTGTTCCACTGTCACCTGTTGTGCCACACCCTGTTTTAGATGAACTCAAAATCAAGAACAATTACAACCCGGCCGACTTTGACCTCGGCGCGCCCGATGCACGTTTCTTCGTTATCAAGTCGTACTCGGAGGACGATATCCACCGCAGCATCAAGTACGAGATCTGGTGCAGCACGGAGCACGGTAACAAGCGACTGGACTCAGCCTTCCGTGAGCGCGAGAAAGACGGCCGCGGCGTTGTCTATCTCTTCTTCTCCGTCAATGGTAGCGGTCACTTTTGTGGCATGGCGCAGATGGTGAGCGCCGTGGACTATGACTCTGATTCGGGTGTGTGGTCGCAGGACAAGTGGAAGGGGCAGTTCAAGGTCCGCTGGGTGTACGTGAAAGACGTGCCCAATGTGCAGCTGCGCCACATCCGCCTGGAGAACAATGAGAACAAGCCTGTCACCAACTCCCGTGACACGCAGGAGGTGCCGCATGCCAAGGGCCTGCAGGTACTGCGCATGATGCACGGCTACCGACACTCCACTTCCATCTTCGATGACTTCATTCACTACGAGAAGAGGCAAGAAGAGGAGGACTCGCGGAAGGTGCCCGATCCCCCGCCGCCGCATCACCACCAACCCCCGCCCCAGCAAGGACATCCCAAGGGCGGGCCCCGCGATCACCGCCCCCACCAGGGCCATCAGGGGGATGGCTATGACCCCGGGGACCGCCAGCACCATCACGCCCAAGGTTACGACAACAAGCACGAGTACGGAGGAGGGGGTAAGAATCCCTATGGCCGCGATCAAGGCCACGGCGGCCAAAACCGTGACTACCGCGACCACGGGGGCTTCAACAAGGACCACGGCGGCGGTTTCGGAAGAGACCACCACCAAGGTGGCAGCGGCGGTGGTGGGTTCCACAAGGACCAACATGGTTACGGTAACAACGGCGATGGTTACGGCTACAAAGGTAATCGTGCCGGTGACCGGGACCGTGACCAGCATGGTGGAGGAGGCGGAGGCGGAGGGGGCTACCGCGACCACAGAGACCAACAAGGCTCAGGCGGCTATCGCTCTCACCATCCCATGCAGAAGGTAAGAATTGTATCTTTTTATTTACGACCTATTTGCGATATTCAGTATTGGCGAATACTATTAGGCTAAGGCCACATAGGCAGGTGCCTTGTTCGGTGGCTATGTGCTAGGTGACATATCCTAGCAAACGAACGCACACTATTCTATCGCAATGGCCACGCTTCGTGCCTCGCTACGTGATTATTAGTCATCTAGTGAGTCTCTCGCCGAACAAACGTGTTGGTTATTTTTATTGTCACCTAGTGATTTTGCAAAATGGCAGATGTTTCTTCAGTTCAGACCTCTTAAAATAGCTTACGATGCAATCTTTATGAGTATCGCCGAATATGCCGCCAGCACGTGGTATCATAGATGTAAGTTATTGTCCATCCGGAAAACTCTTCAAAGCGGTTAACGCTCAGCATTACTTGCCCTCACTAGGGCTTATAAGACAGCTTCTACCGACGCGTGGCCTGTCCTTGCTGGAGTGCTTCCGTTAGACCTGCACATTCAAATCCGTGGTGTCACGACCGCCTTGCTCGGGGGTCTGGGGGCGGAGGTTGGCGGTATCTTTATATCGCCGCCTTTAGGACTTGGATCCATGAGCCGGTGCGCTCGAAAACTTATTGTATGCGACCTGGTGTATGACACGGCGTTGCGTGCGTGGCAGGGGCGATGGACCACTTCTTCCAAGGCCAGACAAACGCATTTGTTTTTTCCTAATATAAAATGGCGCATGGAGATAACCAGATTGACTCCAGACCATTGGACTTCTCAGTTCTTAACTGGACACGGTGGTTTTGCCTCCAAGCTCTGTCAGCTTAGCCGAATAGAATCTCCGACTTGCCTATGTGGCGAATTGCAGGATGCCGATCACATCCTCTGGGAGTGTCCCCATATGTCGGTTGAAAGGGAAGAGCTTCTCAAGTCGGTCCGACCCTCAGTTGGACCGGTCGGCCATTGTGACTTGGTATCTACGAGGGAAAATTTCTCAGCTTTTAAAAAGTTTGCGGCATTATACGGCGAGCGAGAAGGTCTTTTCTCATCGAGAATTGACCGTAATACATTATATGGAAGTAGGGATCACGCACACTCCAGTGCACGCCAACCAAGGTCTTGGGAAGTTGCTCCTGGGACACTTTCGGCACAAATTTGAACAGCGCCTATCGTTCGTTACGCCACGGTATACGCCTGCATAACGGGTGTGGAGACGTGGCGGGTGGTAGAGGGAAAAGCAAGTATGACAAACGTCAAACACCGTGAGTGACATATCGTTGACTTGAGTGCACCCAAATGTCAAATGAATTTGTACCTAAGCACGTAGCGTGCAATGTGGCAGTAGTGTTTTTAGTAGACAAGCATGGCATCTAGCTCAGGACTACAGAAGCACCTGCCTATGTGGCCGAAGCCTTATAGTTAACGGCATGGCCCCCACATCATGAAGCGGACCCCCAGGCTAGGATCTACGACAGGCAGTGTGACGCTCTACAGTAGCGTTTTCCAAATGGTGTACCTACGCGGTAAAATTAATGTGGATATATTAAGTGTTCTATTTGAATTATGGAGTTGTCGAGTATCGATACACAATTAAAAATCGTATCATACAACCACATAATTTTAAATAATAATAATATTGAAGATAAGTAGCGACTTTTTTTTACTGTTCCAGAGAATTTGTGTTGTGTTTAAATCACTTATCTGGTCGATTCGCCACGCCGGGCCCTTCCTGAGCCAGGGCCCCCAGGCTAGAG
Organism: Rhyacophila brunnea; assembly: GCF_057557595.1. Classification (NCBI taxonomy): domain Eukaryota; kingdom Metazoa; phylum Arthropoda; class Insecta; order Trichoptera; family Rhyacophilidae; genus Rhyacophila; species Rhyacophila brunnea. The sequence goes on along the minus strand of NW_028232904.1, from coordinate 4,979,503 downwards.
CCCTGTCAGCACCCCCTTTGTGGGGGCCATGGTTAACGGCTACTTACTGTTTACCTAGTAGAAAACAAATTAATTAATATTAAATTTGCTTAACATAAAATTATGCAATCTCCTTAAATAATGCATGCAAATTGATCTATTTATGTATAAATATTTAAATCACACTGCTAGAATATAGTGACCACCTTAAATGCTATGAAATTATCGGTCCGATAATCCTAATTAAAATTTGTACCAATGCCACCAGCTAACCATATTTTACGACATGGTTTGATATTTATTTACTTAGTTGCAGATTGATGAAGAAAATGTCCCCATGCCTTGGTTGCTGCAGCTGGGCTAAAAAGTACATTTTTTTGATCCAGTGGAGGGACTCAATGGGTTCAGTGCATGGCTATCAAGCATTCCACGCAAAGCAGTCTTAATATAACCTCCACCCTGTGATAACCCATATGTTCTGCTTAGGAACAAAAATGGTCATTATCAACAACACTAAAAATGACCCGCAAATAACTTCAAAGTTAATACTTTATTTTCTTAAGATACCTTGTTACGAAACGAAACTTCGATCGTAGTACTAGTTTTGATGATACTTTGAATGTAGTATGGTAAACTGGGTAAACTGTAGAATATGATGATTGTTGCATATTTAAATAAATGGATGCAGTAATTTGAACAAAATAAGGAATCGAAAGTATTTATTTGTTTGGGAACAAGCTACCGAGTTGCATTCGAAGATAGTCACTAGCACTATCAACATAATTCGTAATTCAGTGCCACGGCCTTAAAGCGCCTGTACACGTGCATGGATTTACTTACACCAATAGTGTGTATTTTAAACGAACGCAATAATATCTGTTTACATTAAAAGTGTTGACTCCAATCTCATTCTTCAAGCGTAAGCGAGACGCTATGTTGTCATCATATGGTGATATTTGACAGATTCAGACAAGTTCGGACAAGGTTGTGTAAACGTTAAAATATACTGTGTGCTGTAGCTCGTATCTCTTCCGGCAGGTTCGCTACTACCATTCTACTTCGCATGCGCACCGCCATGCAAGTACCATTATTGCGTCAAAATTCAGAAGCTTCTGAACTTTTTTCATACATGCATACAATCTTGTAAGTTTCTCGATAATACGTGTTTACGCGTGTATTTTCTTGTGATGGCCACGATAATATGTACTGTCAGCAGTAAATCCATGCACGTGTGAATGGGGTACATATTAGGTTACACCACCCTTTTATCCTTTAATTAATAAAGCAAACGTAAGAATGTTATACAAATCTTGGAATTAAGATACAATTGCCCGCGGCGATCACTTTTCACACCATTATGGGTTTATGTACACCTAAAATACATTTGTTGTTTTCCAGGACCGCGGCGAGGGTCCAGGCGGTCGCGCAGGCGGCGGTCGTGGAAGGGGTCGGCCCAATTAAACGATTCCGAATTCAAAATAGTTTTGTGTGGTATTTACAAGCGATTCGATAGGACGTTTCGATCGGCAACAAATCTAACACTGAACATGAGATCAACAGCATATTATGTATTGGTAACGCACTTTACTATAAGACGAGACAAAAAACACGCGTGGAAACGTCGTCATAAATAATTGATGCATAGTTATTGTGTTATAAATATTGAAACCATTAATAATAACCAGAATCCTCTGCTGTAAAAAATAACTATCAGAGTGTTGGAACACAATTTTTTGCTGGTTATTCGGTTAAATATATTGAATAAGTCAAAAGAGTGCATTTTTCAAAGACAGTGTTTTCAATTTTTAAAATTTCATTTTCTCAAGTTGGCGGAATGTATTTGAATCGATATATATCGGTTTGTGTTTTTTCTTTTATACATTTTTTGGTCATTTATAATATGTTAATGATTGGTAATAATTACTACCTGAAACATGTGGCGATTGCCGATTGTTCTGCTAGTCATACTAATATTCATTTTATTCACAGATATAGTAAAGTTTCATATTATATGGGTGGGATGATAAATTTTTATATTAAAACTCCATACATATAATTTACAATTTAAATATTTTAAAATGCGATAGGGCAGATGCATAGATGTCGCCATTCAGTCATCCTAATTTTCTATAGTTACTCTAGACTCTAGAATGGCACGGTACTTAATATGACAATATCGCTTTTTATGATTGGATTTTATGAAATAGATATAATATCTCTGGTAGAATTTGCTTTATCACAAATGAATTAACTAAAATACTCTTATGTACGATACACTTAATTTGACAGCTGTCACTTGTGTTTCTCAATTCAGCCGCTAAATACCGCGGCGCTGGCATTAAAGGACTCCACAGACCACATTCTCACCGACGAAAACTACACCCAGCAAATTTCGCATGTAACATCACACTGATGTGTTTGTTAGTTTCGTTGATGAATTTATTGGTTATAAGTTGACATTTTTTTACTTTAAATACCTTACTCAAGAGCCAAATTATATCAATAATGATTATTGAATTTGGATGATTTAAATCTTGTCTTAGCTGAAACATCGATTTTTGACAGCTGCGAATGGTATTTGGCCCAACACTGCACGTCATTACTTTATAAATATGTCAACTTTTAACTATTTTTATTAACTCATACGTCGTTGTCATTGTTTTCATTTTGCGAAATTCTCACGCTCGGGTGTGTGAACCATTCGCATTAGTCTGTGGAGTCGTTAAGTGTCGCTTGAGTCCAGAGTATGTATAACTATGCATCTGGTCTTGAATCACCTATTTTTTACTGTTAAAACATTTACCTCATATATATTTTTTCAGTATATTTCGCCAATACATTTAATTGCTTTGTTAATATTAATTGTATATTTTTTTACGATACCATTTACAGTATGTACGTTTATCGAAATTTTGTTCAAGTGTATAAATGCATCTTGCTATGTATAAACCTGTTGATTGTATTAAATAATTGATATCAATGATTTGTAAAACATCACAGAAATTATGTTGGATTGTGGTTTTCAAAATATTAATTTTCCTTTGTTTTTTATTATGTATGCGTGAATATACGTGTATATATATATATATAGTATGTGTTGTATTAAATTATACAATATAATAATGAAAAAAAAATGTTTAATAAATATTTAAAAAAAATGCCGAACTTAAAAAAAAAGGAAGAGAAAAATATAATTTAGATAAAATTAGTTAATCCCACTGATCGGATTTGTGAACTCGCGTGTGCACTCCGAAACGTAAGGTTTCACGCGTGGACAATGGTGTGCTTAGTGAATAAATAATAACTATTTGACAATTTTTGTGAAATAACAACACGACATGTGAAAAAATCAATTTTTTGTGCAGTGAAAAAGAGACCGGATCGTAAGTTGTTTAAAAACCGCCAGAAACGAAACCTTCAAAGTGTTATGAATACTTACTAATAATAAATAAATAAAAAAAAAATATTGCTAAATATATATTACATTATATATATTATAAACAATTTATTGCTGTGGCGACACGGGAAATCTTTAGTATATATATATTATAATTGAGCAACAGAAATTACAGACAATGTAGCAGCCGCGAAGTGTAAAACTCAGAAACATGGACATTTTAATAATTAACCAATTGTGGGCGGCTTCGTTTTTTAAATAAATGTCCGCCATCTTATTACGTACGCAGCATTTGACGCAACATACTCCGTCGTAAGCAACAAACATGCGAGACGGCCAGTTGCATATCTCTTGTATTATTATTATGGAAGTGTGCGAAATGCTAATACAAACGGCCGACACGATTCTTGTTTTTTTTTTTTAATTAAATTAATAACGGACTCATGAATAATATAAAGAAAAATACCTCTTGAAATTTGATTCGACGGGCGAGTCTGTTGAATCAAAAAACAAAGTGTTGGACAGATTAGAGACAGTGTTTAAAAAATTACATATATAAATAAAAACATTTTTTGCCAATTTCAATGAAGAACATTATTACTGTAATTATATATCGACAGATTCTGTGTTTTGGACATTTATATGAATTGAAAAATATATATTATATATGATATAATGAGTGCGAGATGTTTAATACCACATGTTTTTTATGCTAGACTATGTAATTTGTTAAAAAAAAAAAACCAAATCAAATTGAGCCGGCCAGTTGTTTTCTACGAGATTTGAAACACTTTTCCAATATGCCAGATTGTGTACATAGTTTATTTAAATTGTATTTTTTTATTGACTACAACCCGATGTGAATCTTGGCCGCCTCACGGAGAGGTTTCTTAACAGATTATTATTACTAGAAATGGATTTACATTCGAGAAACAAGACATTATTAATAAAAGACTTCTATTTCCAAATATTAACATGTCCGCATTTTAATAAATGGCAATTTCATGTTGCCATCTTGTACATTCAAATTAGAACAATCCATCCCTTATTGTGATTAAACATAATCGATATAGAATTAGACATATCGTTTTTTATATTATTTTACTTAATCGTTATCCTGAAGTCAAATTTTTAATCATTCTATTTCACATGCATTTGGCGGTTACGTGTAAATTGTATGTAAAACATATTTCCGTGGCACAGTTCGCAGTGAGCTTTCTTATCGGAAAGAGATGGCCGTATACTAGACGGTGTCCGATTTTATTAAATTCAATATGAACATTAATTCATTTTTCATAGCTGATTTTGGCAAAATTCATGAAGAATGAAAACCTAACCTAACCTAACAAATAATCCAATATATCGGTTATTTTCAAAATTTGTTTGCTGCTGGCTTCCTGTAAAGTGTAAACTGACAAGAACCGTTTTTTTATTATTTTTTTTTAGACATGAATTTTATGTCAGTACTATACGACCAAAGAGGTTGGACGGTCTTTAATATACGGCCATATATTTCCGATACAACATTTCACGCTGAAGTGTGATACGGCGAACTGCATACGTATAAGTTTCCGGACACGGCATTTGGCTGGTTTTGGAAGTTTTTTGTGTAAAATTGCACATAGATATTCAATGTGAACATATTTTCTGTGGGAATTTCTCCTTATTATATAATATGGCTTTTCTCATTAAAAAGTTATATCACACTTTAAGCATGATGAATTTTTTTTAAACATCTGTTATTGAATTCTAGTTGTACCAGTGAAAATTAAGGGTCTCCGAGTATCGTGTCATTTATAGATTACCATATTCTTGCATTGCAATGTATACATAAGTTTTGTTAGTGTACTTGACCTGTTAATTATTATTATTAATTGGCTCCACAATCCGGTGCGGATCTTGGCCGCCTCACGAAGAGGTTTCGTAACATTATTTTTTTACGAGAAATGGATGTTAACCACTTGCTCAACTTATTAGGTCTATTTTCTGGATTCAAACATACATTGAAAAACAATATGTGAATTTTGCCAGGCCCAGGATTGGATTTGAACCCGAGACTTACCAAGCGGATACATGACCAATTGGTCACCGTGTACTTGACCTGTTACTACATTCACTTCTCAGAAACTGTCAATAATACAATTAAAAGATGTTTAATTTTTTAATAATAATAACATAAAAGGGCGGATTGACACGGTGAGATTCTAGATTTGACTAGTCTCAAATGCAAAATCATTATTGTTGCAAGTCGTCTGGTGACATGTTGTGAAGAGCTTAGGTGCATCTTTCGCCGTGGAAAAATGGCAAATTGCAAAAATCTTATCAAGCCATTTTCAAGTTTGACTCATTTGCATCATAGCGACACCTCATTGGCAACCATCTAATACCAATAGACCAATCAATTCACTGCCTCAAGTCATGAAATCTATGCGAAGATAGCTAAAAGCTTATTCCATATTATAGTAAATCAATGTGTACAACGCACGAATAGATCACATAAACTGCAATTAGATCAAATGCAATAATTCCAGACACATGTTGTGCTTTTTACATTTTTGTCACCCTACGAGCTATTCAAGATTCATTACACAACTACTGTTATTTCTATACACTACACTAACACGTCTTTTTGTATATAATATCAGTGTTCGTGCTAATATGGTGGTAACGTTTGATTTGACAATTTTTAATGCGTGTCTCTAATTCAATATTCGCTCTAATTTGGTTGATAATGGAAATCGAGATAACCATGTCTTTGTATGAAATACTTTTTGTGTAATGATACATAAGAAAAAGGTGGATATTACTTTCCACCGTGATACCTAACCTCGTTTATCATCACCAGATTGGATCAAGCCATTACCTTCACCTTTCAATGCTGATTCTGTTCCTCGGTCTGTGGTCTGTGGTCTTTCTTAAATCCAGCAGCCTTTGTCTACCTTTTGCATTGTTCATAGTTCAAATGTCCTATTTTATAATATTATGATACTGAGGATTAAACGAGTATAAGTGACATATTCAGTTATGCACGAGAAAGGATTCAACTGTGTAACAATTGTTGCTCTGAATGAAAATTTAATAAAAGCATTTTTTACTTCCTAACATATGATTACTTTCCGTGAACTTCTGTGTGTAAAATATTGTTTTCATGGATACGTATCTAATTAGAATGTTTTGACTTCACTTGAATCACTAAAAACGTTCTTAAACTGAGAATAAGACGTCACTTACATACAGAATGGATATTGTAATCGTATATTTAACTTTGATATCAGATTACTCAACCTTTTTACTACTGAATTTGTATTAGTTCAATACTCGATTCACGTAATATAATTAATCGTACTGGTTATCGAATCATGAAATAATGGCCGATGGAAAAGTGTTCAAGAAAACAAATTGGCGGCTGAATTTTTTCAACCATGTTGGAGGCAGTATAATAATTTAATATACTTGAAATGATGTATAGGACAGTTTTTCCACAATTTTCACACGAATTTTAACAAAAAAAAAAATGAAAATACCAATGATTGTAATATTTTATATAATCTGTAATGGATCTGTTAATCCCATAGCATGTCGTTGTTTCTCACTGTTTCATTTTCAATCATATTATGTCTATTTAAGTGATTTGCATGTAAATAATTATTATATATTCATTATCCAACGCAAACTCGACATGACATTTTATACAATATGAAATCTAAACTTAACCAAATGTTAAATTATAAATTGGTAAAATTCCAATTGTGAATCATAATTTCGGTCTACTGTCTTGGTGTGGTTAATCTTGCCGTATTAAACTTTGTTGTGGATTCAAATAATACTTACCTTTATGAACTGCAAATGGTAAATCTAAGAATACGTACACCTTAATCCTTACAGCGCGAACGCCACAGCTGTTGTGTCCTGATTAGGGGGCCATTAGATATAATTAGCATGTGGTAATTAAAAAGTAATTAAATGCTCCGCATTGAATCAGTTAATAGCAGCAATAATAGGCTATCGTCACCATTGCTATATACACGCACACCGCTATTCTACCAGTTGTATTTATTGTTAACACAAAATTTAGCACTTGACTGCAGGACCTGTGAGGTTATTCTAACATATCACTTTATGTATTCAGGAAGTTAATTAGCACACGAAGTTAACTGTAAAAAGTGTCTTCTTTTAACACTCCTTCTCTTGGTAGAGCGAGATAGAGAATGTCGATTACATATAGATAATTGAAATGTGACTATTTTGAAAAATAATCTACGCCATGGATCACAGCCGCCGTCTCAATTTGTAGTTCCAGTTGTCAATTTTTTTTTTCTTAATACATACTGCAATGACATGACTATTAAAATTGTAGGTTATGTCGATATGTTCAATTCTTGTTTGATGTTTCAGTACAAAATTTCGGGCTTCGGGTGAATAAACCATGGATACGCCTGTAGAGCATACCCGAATTAGACGTATTTCACACGACAGGCCGTACCACCTTAACTTTTCGCCATGTTACTACTTAATTTGGACCAATAAAAATGGCACTTAACATGTGTTAGCTCTGATTACTATGGCAATATGGTGCTAAATTTTGTGTTAGAATTAACACAACTGCTAGAATAGGATTGCAAGATATTTGTTTCACAGTTAATTGTTGTAAAATATGTATAAGATTCACCACATTGGAAGACATGAGATTCGAGATGTTCATCATTACGATGTTGAACTGTTGTAACCTGTGTGACATGTTAATTTTGTCAAACCATCGATGTATCATATCAATGTATTCACATCGGAGTTATTACAAACACTCATAGATGATGAGCCCCCATTACTTTGAGACAAATCAAGTTGCTCAGAGACTAGACAAAGAAAATGTCTATTTTTGTCGACAGTAAAATTTTAATACTCACGTCAGAGGTTTCACAACAGTTCAAAAACAATGCACACTTGGTAAATACCAATTATCTGTAATAATTTTGTATATTATATTGCAGACAAATAGTACGCTAGAGATGTGAAATTATGAGAAACACCGCCGTGTTAATACCCATAGCAAAATGCCTGTTTTATTATATGAAATACCGCCTTGAAATGTATAATTTTTGATTGTTGATCATCAGATGAGTAGAAAATGTACACCTTTACACAGTTGCACTATGTACAGGGCTGAACAAAATGAAAATACGTTTATATTATTAGTGGTTTATGTATCTGCGTCAAGCTCAAGACTTCTGGCCTATGCTTTGAGAGATTGATTAGCTATTGGTTTTTTTCATAGGTCCAGATCCGACTGGTGGGAAATACATGTTGATAGCTCATTAAAGCATTCAATAGATGTTATGAAATTTTATTTCTTTTCAATCGAGAACCTCCCCCCATTGCTTTCCCGATATTATTTCCTCAATAAAATTCCCAAAAACAAATGTTTTGATACCTCCACAGTTGTCTGTCGTCGTAATAGATTTTTGAGTTTTCTCCCTGTGTTTCTTCCTCGACGCTTCGGGCCCATTGCAGAGGCCATTCTCAAGAGATACTATGTGGATGAAGTGTACTTACTGCAGTGGCGAAGGTAGGGTAGAAGGAGGTAGGATGTTAAGATCCGACATACACCCACGGTGGCCACGAGGCATAAGCGTTGGACTATCATGCCGTGGGTCTCAGGTTCGAATCCTGGGTCTGGCAAGTACACATATTGTTTTTCAATTTGTGTCTGTCAGGGTATGGACCTAATAGGTTGAGCAAGTGGCTGACATCCATTTCTCGTAAAAAACAAAATCTGTTAATACAAACCTCTACTCTGTGGAGGCCCATATTATCCTATTAGGATCGGACATGGTCATAAAAAAAATAAAAAACTTTGTCAGATAAATTGTGTTTATTGGACTAAGCCTACAATGTATGTATATGATGTGATGTGACTAAAAAAAGTGTGCACTATTTTTGTTGGATCGCCCATATCATACCTAAATCATTATGGTTTGGCCCAAGCAGGGTTTAATTGAATTTTGAAAACTAATCAAAAACCATCTGCAATTTGTATTATTAGTTAGCTAGGGTTTAATTGCATTTAGAAAACTAACCAGTACCATCTGCAAATTATAGTTAAATGAATACAAATAAGTTTTAAGGACCAAGTTTAGTGTACACTATGTATGACGAATCTTAACACTCTATCTCCAACCCTCGCCACTGGTGTACTGTATGGTCTATGAATGCAAACACCGCTCTAAGTATGTCAATCCAAAAATCTATTACAATTCCTAAACAAAGTTTGGTCAAAGATAAAATTGAGACTAATTTTTGCCTACTTACATAGTTGAGCGTAACTTTGCAAGATATGATAACAAGGACTTTGAAGAAATCCTTGTCTAGAAAACAGCGGACCCTAAATATATGTATGAAAGGACAGCTGAAAAAAGACACTATACTAGACTAACGTTTCATTTACCTGCAATTTCATAATGCAGATTTATTCATAGCAAACTTCACACTATTTTTCAAAAACCATAAACATTTTAATTTTAGATTCACTCAATAATCATTTTTATAAATTATTTAACCTGCAGATATAGCCAAGATAAATCCTAAAATTTAAATTTGGTATTAATGGATGGTATTGCTTTATTAATTATTACATACATGAACGTCACATTTGGCTCGTACAAAACGTGGTCACAAAATGTGATCTGAAAAGACAGACTTAAGTCAATTATTATTGTACATGACAGTGCTGCCAAATACAAAACTATAATAATTATTTAAAATATGTAGATGAATCACAAGTATTGCATATTACCAAATGTCAACTGCAAAAGATAAAAACGCCTATAAACAATGGTCACCAAATTGTATCAATACGCCAACTTAAAGTATACAAATAGACATCAGTTCTAACCACACTAAAAGTGTTCCAAAAGTGCTGCAATACTAAAATCTCAAGACTTGTCTATAAACAAAGCGTAAAGTTCGATAATAATTAAATTTACTCTGCGTAATTTGTGCGCTATAGAATAAACGAGTTAGATTTGCCATTTTCGTAGTATGATTGTAAGATTTTTATGCGTTGTGCGGTGTAGAAATGATCCTTGTTTTAAATGGTAGACATTCAGCTGACATGTCAAAAAATATGCGTGAAATATTTAACAGTAAGAATATATGAATAAATACTGCACAGATCACGCAAGACTCAATGGGTGGAATAAACGGTAACCGGACAAAACAGAACACCCAGGGGAAAAATGAAACATTAATTTAGGTTAGGTTAGGTCATTATTTCGTTATACCTAGTCACCCAATCATCTTGAACATATTATATTGATAAAGATGAGATATCCTAAGCTTGGCGCCAACACTTATATAATTTGATTTAAGATTCGTATCATTGAATCTGAATCAAACAAACCAAACTAAACCATAGACAATATATGACAGATTGTATGAGTTGAAAGTAGACCGGAAATGGTTTGAGATTTAACGTTTGGTTCAGTGTATCATTGAAAATCAAACCGTTCTCGGACCATCAGAAATGGTTTGACATGAAACGTCAAACCGATTCGGACGTTCCATAGACTAATGGCAATCTATCAGTGTTGATAAGCATTATTCGGCATTTATATAACGTGAGATGTTCATATTAATATTTTAGGGATTTACACCATAGGAGTTCACTTGAATTATGTATATTATTATAGATTAATAATCAATACCTATTATTCATAACTAACCATACGCGAACAAGAAGCCACTTTTAGTCTTATTATCTCAAAATCCAGCCATATTTTCTAAGGCAAAGAGTTCGATTTAATATCATTACCTACCTATAATTATTAAATGTCAGACCATGATTTTATTTAGTTTGTAACGGAGATTCTAAACTACAAACTGTTAAATCAACCCGGAATGATTAGGTTTTATATTAAATTCAATTTAATAATAATTTATGTTCGATTGTCGTCTAAGTCACAATATCATACTCTCGACATGAATACAAACAAGTGGGCAATTATGAAAAGTTTTAGGCAAAAGTAATTGTTAAAAACTTTTGTCATACCTATAAATCTTAATAAATGAGCTAAATAGCTACCCATTCATGAAGCATTATTTATATTTTGTACATTTAAAATAAATGAATACGACAGTTTGTTAAATTTGTGTTAAGCGCGTTGACACGGTCCAAGTACACTTGGACCGAGTGCCATCCAAGTGCACTCGTATGAGACATCTTCATACTAATTATTCCTATCCAAGCTACTTGGACCGCGTCCTACTCATCCAAGTTAACTTGGATAGGAATATTTAGTATGAAGCTGTCACTTGGATGGCACTCGATCCAAGTGTACTTGGATCGTATTTGGACCGTGTCAACGCGGCTTTATTGTAGACGACGATACGTTAGAATTATATAACTAGTTGACGTTTCAATAAATGTATTTCTGTTTTAAAGACTAATGTTATTGAAATAATTTTAAGTACTGGCAACACTAATTAGTCGTCAGAAAAGCGTTTACGTTGACATTTACCAAACGGTCCCATTTCGTTTGTTTGATTCAGGTTGAATGATAACAGATCATTATTATGGCGTATTGAAAATCTGTGCTTTTAAAAATCTATCAACATATTAGAGATAGGACATTTTCAATATTAAATTTATATTTTTCCTGAAAGGTCAAAGTTATATTTATTGTTGTTCTGTTTTGTCATGGAACCGGAATAAACATACCATTTATTTTGGATATAATCATAATTTGGAACAGTTGTAGCAGGTTGGAATAAAAATGCCGAAGAGAGGGAGTCTTCGGTTATCCGTAAACCCTACAAATGTCTGTAAAGATAAATCTTGCAGTGGATAATAATATAATGAAAAATAATTGAGGTAATTTAAATATTATTTATTATTCTTTTTATTAGTGTTGCTATGGTAATATTACGTAGTTACAAATCTAAATTCCCCGCTTGATAGCCAACGGGGCGATGTTGACCTTGACGGGTTTGCCGAGGTCAATCAATGACGCTTCCTTCCGCCCCATTCCTACCTGATCGGGCACGGCCAGGCAGAGAGAGATCTCGATGGGGCACGCCTCTGTCCATACTTGATGCGACACCAGGACTTTGGTTAGCAGGCGGAGATTCGAGCCCTCTTCAGGCGAGACATCTGAAAAAAAAGTGAAGATTTATTAATTGTGTCAGTATTCACTTGGCATAATTTTTCAACATAGTGGAACCTGTTAAATATTATTGTGTAGCATTCATTATAGCTATTCAAGTTAGGTAAGTCACAGGCAAAAATAGAAATTCCAAACAATCTTAAGGCCATGCATTAGTTGAGGCACGGTCTAAAAAGATCGTCGCTAGGCGATGCGCGGATTGCGGGTGGCGGGTGAAAATGACGCCTGTCAAACGAAATATTAATTGTCATATAAATCCAACATACGTCCATTTTATGTTCTGTTTATTGTTCTATTAGTAACAATAATAATATATTCATTGACATGTTTTCTTTTTAAAGTAAATGAGTAACGTTTTTACACGATTTTAGAATTAATTGACCCGTCGCCATCACGCAGCAAAGTGACGTGTTCCTGGGTCAACTTTCTCTCAGTGAATGGCAGCGAGTCCAAAATTTCGTCGCCCGTACAGTTGAAAATTATTTGGCGTTTCACTGATGCGTCACCTTAATGCAATGCGCTCAGACACGATCATAGTGATGGATCCCTGGTCAAAAAGTCGCCATCACGCAAAGATATAACGATGATAATGAATAAAGTGATCATAATGAAATGACATTCCAGGTTAAGAATTATCCTTTCAATCAGGGAACAAAAATAACTTGATAACCTTTCAGTGTAGAAAAAGGTATAATTCTATTAGTTCTAATTCTATAGTGTGGAGAAATATGGAATAAACATATAACGCAAATGTCATAAACAAAAATTAAAGTGAATGTTTCAGTCTATCGAAACTAACTCTCGCATTTCTATCTTATTTATTAATTGTTCTGTGCTTTCAAACAATGTAAACGTACCCAATATTTCTTTATATTCTTAGTGCCGATATAAAATCACTGTTTTTTTATCTGATGCGCAATGACATGTTCACTTTTGTGCATTAAATCACGTCTGTGTATGATTTCATCAAAAAATGCTACTTACTGTCATCGGCCCCGTGATACAGTTTTCTCAAGTCGCCAGCTCGTGGCACTGCTACTCTCGCGTGCTGATCAGGATATTTCACTCGCAGACGTAACGCTCCGGCATCACGCGCGTGTAAGATTTCTGCCTCCAGAGGTATTGCCGCGACTAAGCCCGCTGTGAATTTTATCGCCATGTCAGTGTCACCGGTCGGCTCAAGTATACAGGCACTGCACATTCGAATCTGAAATTTTCAAAAATACTTGGTAACAAAATCCATTTCTTTGAAATAGTTTGGATACGAACTTTGTGTATTTTTATTCGGAAGATCAATACATGGCAATAATATTTGAAAATTCGAGCATATGGCCACTGCGGCTGTTCATGACGAAGCGCATTCTGGACGTCCAGTCCCGATTTTGGGCTACATTTTCGAGCACTGCTGGTTGCATATCATAAATAACGCAAACAGTACAGTAAAACCTCGTTAGTAAGAACACTGATAATTCGAAATTCGCCGTAATTCGAAATTTTCCCGAAAAAAAAGTCCCTTAAACATTATTTTCATATAAAACCATACCTTTAATTCGAATTTCGTAATTCGAAATGATAATATAAAAATATTCTATAAATCGTAATAAAGTACACTATTTCATGAGCTAGTCATTGAAAATTGTGACAGACTAAAACATTATTATATTATATATATTAATTAAAACATCAAAAATTACTTGTTTTATGATGGTAAAAAAATAATCCTGATATTTTATGACCCAATTCGTTAAGCGTCAATTACATTGAGGTTCTTTACGAGCTGTTTGTTGGCAAATTTATAATCTGCCTGTAAAGTCGCCCAGTGTAATCATCGAACAAGCTAACAAGCAGGTTTTAAACACTACCGAGAAAAGTTGAAAGCCGGTCAACTTTACACGCCGGCGTGTGGGCCTACTCCGTCTGCGCAGTAGCAACATCCCGGTAAAAAAACGAACTACGTTCTGTCAAAATAGTCGCTGGCTTGTGGCTTCTTAACGAATGGAAAGTTTTGTGTGTAATCATCAAATCGCAGTAGCTGAATCGCTCAATGTAATTGACGCTTTAGGCACATCGATGATCAGAAACGAAATTAATGAAAATCAAAAAAAAAAAATTTTTTTAAATTTTTAATATTTTTCCCCCACACATTTCGTAATACTGAATTTTTTTTCGATTTTTGGTCCCATGGAATTCGTATTAACGAGGTTTTCCTGTATTGGCTTTCAAGGCGTCAATTGTTACTGGTTTATCAGCATAATCCAGTGACTTTTTGTAGCCCCACAGAAAATAATCAAGAGATGTCAAATCGCTCGACCTTGGAGGTCTTATCGGCAAATTTTGATTTCTATAAGTTGTTGAATACATTTGCCTTATGACACGTAGCACCATCCTGTTGAAACCACATCTCGGATTAATGTCATCCATACTTTCAAAAAAAAAAAAAAAAATCATTTCTCCAGCCTCATTTATGAAGAAATAAGGTTCGATGATGCCGCTTACGTGTAAAGTTTACACTGATTTTCAAAGTAAATTTGGATGATTTGGTAGCATTGTTCAAGCGTGACTCTATTCACGATAATTTGCTGATACTAAAGGGTGTTTTTTTTAGAGGTATAGAACTTTGAAATGGAATAAAACAAAGATGACTTTTTATATTGACATGAAATTTATTTTATTCGAAAGATGCTCTTCTGGCATTATAATTTAAATATGACTTCTGGCATATGACCGCCACGGCTGGCTCGGACGTAGTCTAATCTGGAGGTCCAATTTTCGATGACTTTTTCCAACATTTGTGGCCGTATATCGGCAATAACGCGGCGAATGTTGTCCTCCAAGTGGTCAATCGTTTCGGGCTTATCGACGTAGACTAGCGATTTTACATATCCCCACAGAAAATAGTCAAGCGGCGTTAAATCGCACGATCTTGGAGGCCAATTCACGGGTCCGAAACGTGAAACTATGCGGTTACCAAACGTTTCCTTCAATAAATCAATTGTGGCACGAGCTGTGTGACATGTTGCGCCGTCTTGTTGAAACCACAGCTCCTGCACATCATGGTTGTTCAATTGATGTACGAAAAAGTCAGTAATCATGGCTCTATAGCGGTCACCATTGACTGTAACGTTCTGGCCAGCATCGTTTTTAAAGAAGTACGGACTAATTATTCCACCAGCCCATAAAGCACACCAAACAGTCAATTTTTCTGGATGTAACGGTGTCTCAACATACACTTGAGGATTATCATCACTCCAAATACGGCACTTTTGTTTATTGACGTATCCATTCAACCAAAAGTGAGCTTCATCGCTAAACAAAATTCGCTTATGAAAATCGGGATCAACGGCAATCTTGTTTTAAAATAAATTTTCACAATTTGGAAGCGTTGTTCAGGCGTCAGTCTATCCATGTTGAAATGCCAAACCAAACTAAACATAAATCACTTAACAGCTGACAAAATGGCCGCCAATTAAAAAAGTGCTGCCAGCTTAAAGTTCTATACCTCTAAAAAAAACACCCGTTAATACTGATCGTAAATGTCATACAGTGAGCGCATTATCACAGTATGGTTTGACAGTTAACCCTTTCATAAATTGTATACATATAAGCAAAAATAACACCATTTATATCCTCCGCAAGTGTCTCCATGTTAATAAACAGCAAAGAGCTTCTCAAGCCAGTCCGACCCTCATTTGGGCCGGTCGGCCATTGTGGCTTGACATCTATAAGGAAAAGTTTGCGGCATTTTACAGAGAGCAAAAAGGCCTTTTTTTATCAAGGATTGACCATAATCGAGCTCACTATAGTGCATGCCAACCAAGGCCATGGGAATTTTCTCCTGGGACAACTTTCAAGGGCCTTACGTTTGTTACGCCAGTATAACAGGTGTGAAGATGTGGTGGATGGTGGGAGGTAAAACCAAGTTTAGCGTATATTTTAACAATTTAAGTAATTGACTGAGTGAATCTAATAATGTGTTCAAATGCGGGTGATAATGGAGCTCTGCAATGTGAAATGACTTGTCTCTAATATGTTTGTAGTATTTTCTTCAGTTTTTTGGATGGTTTTTTCTAAGTCTCTGTGTTAAAAACAGTATAACTCACATTAACGTTAGGCCTTGGAATGTGCGAAGGGGGGACACTTTGTAGCAACGGAAGCAGGCATCTGGCCACAGGACCTGGCTTTGGTTCCACCAGAAGTGAGATCTGTTGGAACACACCGATCGTGAACTGATCTGGGTTCAAACCTGCAAATAAAATAAACACTATGTTCAGCACCCAGAACTAGAAATGTGTGGGCTCGTTGAACACGTTTGATCGTATTACCGTCATACTGGAAAAATTTTTGATCATCAATTCATATTAAACCATTTCTTTAATTCCAACAAATAATTCACAAGATTTGAGAATGTAACATTCTATATTATATTGAACATACAAATTATATATCCATGGGGTCTTATAAGTCTCGAAATCATGTTATGGAGTAGACTGCGGCAAGTTTAACGTGAAGTGTGGCCGTTTTGAGAACTAGAATACTGACAATTTTTTCGCAGCGCCACGACGGCGGCCATGGCACTTCAACTTATAATTTTTACACTTTAATTGCAATTTGAAGTTTGACATGCCCTCTAAAATAAGGCATATGTAATACTAATTTCTTTCTGCTTTATTGCGCCGGCTAGACAGCAGCGACTTGCCTGCGCGGTATAGACTTTTACAGTGCTTTTTGGTTTGCGCGAGCTTCAGTTTTCCCATCCATACACACGGGCTTCCCGATACAAACCGGTTTGTATAGGTAAGCTTGTCGTAAAGCATGAGCGTCTAGCCGGCGCTTAAGTGCATGTTCCATATATCGAACGACCTTGATTTTTTTTTCTAACATACATATTTATATACAACTCTAAATACCTAAATTACCGACATACCAACTTTTGGCAGCAACCCCACAATATATCAATTCATGAAATTTTTATTTAATTTAAAAAAAAAAACAGTCTGTCTAGAAAATAAAAACGTATTTACCTTATACCTTGTAATCCTTTTATATCGAGACACATTTTTAATTTCTAAAAAAATCCAAATATTACACTAAATACTGAGACTTGACGGCGGTGTATAAAATTCAATAAATGCCTGAATCTTTCATCAGGATATAAAGTTTCTATACCGTATTCTGAGAGGAATTTATCCAAGTCTTCGATCTCTTGCATGAGAGCGTGGCACGGTGCAAGCGCCGATTGATTACTTCCTCGCACAATATACACCAACTGCAAGGCCAGAGCTCGGAGACTCAACTGTTTCACGGCTGAAATGTCTTCATTGGCACACCCAACGAAAAGGTGCTGTAGTCTGGAAATATGAAAGAGAAATGCATGATAATTACAGAGATACTGGAGCTGAGAGCCACAAAGGAAGTGGTGCACACCGGTGTAGGGTGTGAGTGCTATTTTTAGTTACCACATATCAAAATATTGCCAGTTTCCAACTTACTATGTACAAATCAAAAACAGACATTTTTCATTAGAAGAATTGATTTTTCCATGCACATATTGTACATCAAATAAAAGTAACTGCATTATTGCATTTAATTATTTAAATTTGTAAAACCTACAGTCAAATACTGTCATTTTATATTTAAATAGCGTGGCTTGAACAAACAAAAGAGTTCACAAAACTTATTCCCATGGCCCCCATGGAGGGGGCTAAAAAAATTCTTGAAAAAAAGTTGATCAGCGGAATTTGAAGTACCTCAGTTTAAACGTAAATATAAGAAATAATTTGCATGAATCATAGACAGATCGATAGCTCGGATCCAAACCACTCGAAACCTGAAAAAATTAATATTAGTACATATGATGTGAAACCAATGTTACATAGTTAATTAAGAAAACTCATGAAGTGCTTACTTACTTAAGGCAATTATTGAGCAATGTGGCAATACAGTTCTTGATAATCAGACCCTGCGGAGAAGCTAGTGCTGTTGGATTGTTCCACAGTTTGTTCGATAAAACGGAAGTCAGGAGTAACTCGCATCCCATGTAAAGCGCCGTGAAGTTCGCCGCACCGCTCACAGACGGCTCGATCTCTGCTAGCCTGATGATAAAAAAATATCATTGACGAGTTTGACAATAAAAAGAGGCAGCAATAATAAATCTTTGTATTAAAATACTTGATGGTAGTTCTTGTTTTCATTACGGTAGATGTGTTAGTCAGAGCAAAATTAACATGTATTGTGAGAATGATATGGAGTTCTGGAAATTACATATTTGTAAATTTCGCAATCCCCTGCTGGATGAAGACCTGTTCTTCCCTGCCATTTAATTCCACCAAACCTTAACCATGATGTCAGTACAGCATACATTGGGGTGGCCTTTCGGTTGTCTTTTAGACATATCTCTTGGATACCATTGGATTATCGCATTCGTCCAGCGGCATGTGTCTGATCCATCTCCAGTTAAGGGTTTTGGCAAACTTAATCATACTCTCGTTTGATCCTCTCTCTGTCTGCACGTGATGCTTAACATACACTTCTCCATAACACATTGTACGACTCATAATTTCTGGATTTTTATTACTAAGAGACAAAGTTTTGCATTGTTTAAACACCCATTTTAAAGGCTTGGGGCACAATTGGAGATCACTCTTTAAAATGATATTTAGACGTCTGAACACAGTTAGAGGACAGAAGAACACAATTAGTCATGCATACCACCTATAAACACTTTGTTTTCCGAGATAGATGTAGTTATAGACTCGATCGAGCTGGACGCCATTGATTTCAATTATTGTCCTCAGGTCAACCTAGTGGTTTATCATGACTTGTCTGTAAATATTACGT
This sequence comes from Rhyacophila brunnea, assembly GCF_057557595.1. Lineage (NCBI taxonomy): Eukaryota > Metazoa > Arthropoda > Insecta > Trichoptera > Rhyacophilidae > Rhyacophila > Rhyacophila brunnea. The sequence goes on along the minus strand of NW_028232904.1, from coordinate 4,960,132 downwards.
TGAAACTATCTTTGTGTCGTGCTAAATAAGTTTTCTTACAAATAACGCATAATACGAGGGTGGGTCAATAATTCCTTAGAAAAAAGCATTAAAACAGTTTTTATTTTTGTATTTTTTTTTTATTTCTCAACATAATCTCCTTGGAGCTCAATACACTTGGTTAGACGTTTCTCAATATTTTTTAAACCGTCAGAAAAATAAGTTTTCGGAAGGTCCTCAAAATAAGCATTTGTCCGATCGATGACTTCTTCATTTGAAAAAAAACGTTGTCCACTTAGCCATTTTTTTAAGTTTGGGAAAAGGAAAAAGTCACTGGGGGCTAAATCTGGCGAATACGGTGGGTGGTCGACCAATTCGAACTTCAATTCTTCAATTTTAGCCATTGATCGTAAACATGTGTGAACACGGGCATTGTCCTGATGAAAGAGGATTTTTTTCCTGTTTAAATGAGGCCGTTTTTCTTCAATTTTGTTTTTTAGCTGGTCCAATAAAGATGTATAATAATTCCCTGTTATTTTTTTTCTTTTTCCAAATAGTCAACGAAAATAATTTCACGTGCATCCCAAAATACAGTAGCCATAACCTTACCAGCTGATTTTACGGTTTTCGCCTTCTTTGGACATGGTTTGCCTTCGCAATCCACTGCTTTGACTGTTCTTTCGTCTCGGGAGTATAGTGGTGTATCCATGTTTCATCTACAGTCACAAAGCGACGAAAAAATTCATCCGGATTGCGTTGCATGAGCGACAACAGGGCTTTAGAGGCCACCACCCTATTGCGTTTATTGTCGACTGTGAGCAAACGCGGCACCCATCTTGCAGAAATATTTTTCATGCCCAATTTGTCATGTAAAATAGAAATGACGCTACCTTTTGAGATCCCTGTAACCTCAATTATCTCACTCAACTTTAATCTTCGGTCACTTAACACCATATCGTGGATTTTATTGATCATTTCTGGTGTAGTCACCTCTACAGGACGTCCTGAGCGTGGTTCATCCTTTGTTGATGTACGACCACGTTTAAATTCATTTAACCAGTTATAAATAGTTGCAAGTGAAGGAGCAGATATGCCGTGAACTAAATCCAACTCATTTTTTATTTCCTTTGCTGTTAACCCTTTTATATTAAAATGTTTAATAACAGCTCTAAACTCAATTTTCTCCATTTTCCATTTTTCCATTTTCCACAAGCAAATTTTTTTTTTAAATGTACGAGAAACACACAACAACCCGACCAATCTGATTGAAACTTCGCAGCATACTGAATCGGTAGTGCCGCTGCATGAAAACAAACCGCTTACAGTACTAGTCGCGCCACCTGTCGGCTTTTCTAAGGACTTAGTGACCCACCCTCGTATAATGATAATTACGAATAAAAAGTAAAGTGTTTTTGTATATCTAATCTGCCTTCACAAGTGAAATGGCAACCCGAAAGTTAGCCCAGAAGAAAAGAATTTGCATGAAAAGCACGTAGCATTCATATTATTCTTTCAATGTGTATTCGATAAATGATTACTATTGGTTGGTGTTGCTGAATTATTATTACACTCTCTAGATAATATTTAGTGGCCTTCCATGACGCCGGAATCCGGTTGGCTTGCTAGGCAAGCAGGTTGAGATTCTTTCGAGGGGTCCGCTGCACGTGGCCGAGCCAGGTCCAACGTCGCCTCTTCACTCTCGGCGTGATGAGAGGCTGCACAGTTCACTCTCTTATCCACCGCACACACAGTATCCATTGCAAACATCTGTTCTCGAAGCTCAATATACCGTTGCTCTGATCCTTTGTAAGGTGCCATCATTCGATACCACAAAACATCACTGTCAGAATGCAAGTGTCGAATAGGCGTCATCGTATTCAACATTTTTATTATGTATATACTATAACACCTAAAATTTATAATTTTACCTGTTAAGTTGTTTCTGAGCGGCAGCCAGTAGAGTGGCGCGAACCCGAATGGATGTTCCAGCGTTGTCAACATTGGCCATGATGGTGTCCAGGAGGTTGCGGGTATTCGAAGCAATGTGCGGCTGTCCTTTTATGAGGTGGGTAGTCTCCGAGTACAGACCTGCCGCTGCTGATGTCAATGTGTCACCTGAAATTATGAATAAGTCTTCATGTCAAATTGTACCATAAAATGACAACATCGCGTCTCACTTACTCTTGAAGAATGAGATTGACGAGACAGTCAGCACTTGTAAGTGTAAACAGTTATCGTGATAGTTTAAAATACACACTATTGGTGCTAGTAAATATATGCACGTGTACAGGCGCTATTACTCACCGATTGGTAATGGTGGTACCAGATGCGGCATGGTATCCCTCAGGTATGAATAATGCTTAGTGGTGTGCTCTTCAAACAATTGCAGCATGGCGCTACAGTGTTGGGCGGCATTCAAAACGAGGATCAGCACACAAATATCTGTCCAGAAAATGTTAAGGTAAATTCCAAAATATTGTGATATTTCCTCACACGATTGATGATAGTCAAAATAGACCAAATGTTTATCGCGTGTAACCTACTTATTTTCAATTGTTTTCTACTAGGTAATTTTTTTCCATGAGGGCACTATATATCAATATATAACAGAAATCCCCAGCCTTGAGAAAATCACATAGAGATATCATTGTAACCTCACTGGGAATCAAACACAAAATGTATAGAACCCCCCGATAAGAGAAACCACTCTTGCGCATTGGACTACGACGGTTACCAAAACGTCACAGTCTGCCTGTTGGACGGAGACATTGATGATATCTATAGCACAAACCAGATTAATAAGATAGAAACATACATCTATTATGCGGCTATTTTTTATGTTCAGTGTGATTACTTACTCGAGAACGGTTTTACACAAATTTTACATGATTTTTAACTAAATTTTAACTAATAATGCCAAAGCTGCTTATCTATCCATCGCGATAGATTGTCTTTTTATATGTCCTGCAAATTATCAAATAAATTTCATAACAGTAATGTGAAGTTATCTGCAAATGAACGTGTAATGCAAAGTCAATTGTAGCTAATTTCATATGTGTACCAATGGTCCTTTTTTCAATTAAGACTTTATCTCTATAGAAGGAGGCTTTCAACATTTTTGGGAAGAAAAATAAAATATATTTTATTAGGATACATGCAGGGTCTTCCACGTCCGGCTGCGGCATATCAAAGAAGGGGTGTATGCTGAGAAGCTGTGGCACGAGGGGCAGCGTCAGCTCAGGGTGGGATGCTCCGATTTTCTGGAGACAGCAGTATGTCGACTTCTTGTCCTGGATAACCGATAATGATTTTTTTAAATCATATAAGTGTTTATTATTTAAATGAAAACACAAGAATTAACACATCAGCGAGGCTATTCTAACATATCACTAAACACCCAAAAAGTGATCACGATCATAAATCCTTTGAGAACAAGCATTGTCACCAGAATCCGTGACATACGAATCGATCACGGAAATATTATTGAATTACTTTTCTATACATTTTTCACAAGTCATCAGCATATTGATTCATGCTTACTCAGTGAGAAACGCCAATGATGAAAAATAAGATTGTCTATTACATGCATTTCACACGAATCTAGTTACGAGTTACAAATAAGAATTTTACATCAAATAATATAAATTATTATATTATAGATTTCCCAGGCCAGCAGCCAATACTTCATTTGGATGACTGAAATTGGTGGGATATTCAGTGTCAGCAGTATTCAATCATCTTAGTCTATTACTCCATATCAATCACTCTGTATCGTGGCATCAAAGGCTGAATATCTCACTCCGATTTTCATTTGTATTTTACATAATTGCTATTGACAATAAAATTACTCTTGAAGTCTGCTACTGTTAAACGGAAATTAAAAATAAGTGTAGTGTGCAAACCTGTGGGTATTTCTTGAGGTTGTCCAAAATCTTGTCGACGCACATTCCGAGGCATACTTTGGAAGCCAGGGTGCAGGATGCCAGCATTCGATGAAGACCTTCACGGACATCCATTGAGTAGTCCTGTCAAACAAAATCAGATCAGTAAATGTAATGTGATAACGTTGCAACTCGGAAAGGTTAAAATCTTTGGTCTAATTATTTGGCAGCAGCGGCAAAGTGTGGAGGTAGGCTGTTAAGATCCGACATAAATAGTACACACTGAACTTTGTCAGTCTTACTTATTTATTTTCATTGAACTAAGAATACAAATTGTAGATTGTTTTTCTTAATTTGTAAAATTCAATAATTAAACCAGCGATTTCCAAACTGGGAGGCGCGGAGTGTTGCAAAGGGAAGCGTGAAAAGTTTAACACAATTAATGTAGCCACAGATTTGCAGTCTGCAAAAGCATAGTTTATAAAACGGCCGCTATAAAAGATTGTTTGCAAACCTGTCTGAAGATAATATGGAGACTAATTTTATTATACCTCACTTCTATACTATTGTGAAGCGCACTGGCTATCTCGTGAAAAAATGAAATCATAATATTAAAATTTGAGGCAAATTACACGAATTAACATGATAATTTTGTTGTTAAACTTATCTATTTGGTTGGAATTTTTAATAAATTGAGTGAATAAATCAATGCAAGGACCACTAATGCATTCACTAATATAAAAAGGACAAAGTGAAGGCATTCATAAAAAATTAAAGCTTTGGAAATAAAAATTACCAAAAAAATAAGTTTGCCATGTTTTCACTATTAAGTGATTTCTGCGCCAGATATATTGAAGCAAACAAAAATCTATTCACTGAGTTCTTGGATAGTTTGCTAATTAATGCACTTTTCACATTATTATATTAATAGTAAAAAAAAGGCGCGCTACTTTGTTTCAGGGCTATTAAATATTTTAAATATGTGGTTCTGTACCGATATGCATCAAATACCGATCCCATTTAGTGGAAAAAGAGCACTTTGTGCTAATAAACAAGCACATTCATTCGCATGAAAAACAAATTAATTTAAAAATGAATATGATATAAGAATATATAACCTTGTATATTTTTATATATTTTTTTTTCATTTTTGTATTGGTGCATTTTTTGATATTTTAAAAGGTGTCTGTATTATTAATGAAATAAATGAGGGGGAGGCGCATAGAATAGATTTTTTTAAAAGGGAGGCATAGTGACATAAAGTTTGGAAACCACCGAATTGAACCCTGCCTAAGTCAACCTATAATAGTGGAGGTAGGCTATAGGAGATCCGACAATAATAGCACACGCTTTGTCAGTCATACTTGTTTTCATTGAACATAGGGGCCTTTCATCCAATATTTTCGAATGCGATTTTACGCCAGATGGCGTGCAAAACGTATAATTCCGTTCATGGAAATTTTGTACATAAGCATCTCGCCGAACTCGAACACCTAATGCCCCTCTATCATAAGTTTAGCGAACCGATTGCTAAATTCGGCAGAGTCGATTTTTGACAGATTGCAACTGACAGCCCGCGTTTGTTGATAATTGTCATACCTAGGTACTTGTTTTCTTCCGTATTTCATTATGATTCAGTGAATTATTTTGATTATTGTCTAATGGTATTATCTATTTTACAATTGATCCTATAATTGGTGCTTCATTTTATTCAATCATGAATGCTTTATTTGTAGGTACTAAACATTGCTTTCGTAGATGAAGCTAATTTACAATGCGGCAAATTTCGTAAAAGCGGCGACGCTTTCGAATTTAAGAGTCTCATTAGTAAATACACATCAGATGCAGATTCATGAAAATCAAATAAATATAATATAATATTTTTAACAACTCAATTCACATGATTATGCTGGAATCGATTTATGCATAATAATTATATGGTAGGTAGGTATACTATCACGATAACCATTTACTTTCATTTGTTTATATTGTAATGATTATATTTATTCAATAACGTTTATTCGGCATTTGGATTATCCGGCCATAATGTAGTATTAATCGAAAAATATAAGAAATAATGAGTATGTAAATGGCGTAGCAATTTTAACATCTTTCATTTTCAATATTGGCATTGTATTACTACTAGAGGTATCTCACGGCAAAATGCAAAAATTATGACCTGTGTCGTTTTTGTTTGACATTTAAGCGTCCATAGCAATGACATATTAAATGGACGACTCACTTCATACCCGGCGCGCACGAGAAATTGTGCATGAAAGTCATTCACAGATGTATAGGTAGATGTCACGTGGCCATTGACGTATCCGTTTCCATTATGCGATACAAGCTTCGAGAATTTATAGTAATATAAGCTTTATTGTAATGGCGTATTAGTGTCATGACTCATTGCGTTAGAAACAGATTCTCGGTTACTTACGACTTCTCGGAGATTAGACGCAAGTGTGCCCAGCGAATCACAGGCGACTGACTGTCCAATGGTTCCTGTCATTCAATTGCATATCTTAAAATGGCATTTTATAAATAATAAATAATACTAACACATGCAAAGTGATATCCCATCTTTCTTGGAGTGTTTAGTAGATTTTTTTACAATTTTTAACTAGGCACATTGGCATTTTGTAACACAATAATAACGGTGGAGTCGAAACCTGACAGTCAAAAATTTTGTATGGGCAGACCCAGCGGTGTCGCCAGACCGCTTGCAAGCAGAATGTTCATTTGAGCGTAGGATACCGATATTAAAATATGAATTTCGCCATCCGGCAGACCCGACACAAAGTGAGTGTCATTTTATTTTCTAGATGCTTCGTCCATATTAATGTCATTGGTCCATAGACATCAAACTTGTTAAAAAGTGACCATAAAGAAAGATATTCTTCTGATTTTGGTAGAATGTCTACTTGATCCAAATATGCGAGCATACCCGAACACTATGATTTGAGTGAAGCAAAACGGAACACGAAGCGATGTCTGTATACAGTTTCGCAAGCACTTCCATGAACACTCGACTAGTTAGTAAATGGTTGTAAACGGAAAGCGATGTCTGTATACAGTTTCGCAAGCACTTCCATGAACACTCGACTAGTTAGTAAATGGTTGTAAACGGAAACAGCGTAAGTTTGGAGGGTAATAAACGATTCGGTTTGGATTATTCCATGGATAGGCTATAACAATACAAATTGCAGATGGTTTTGGTTAGTTTATGAAATTCAATGAAACCCAACCTAAGCCAAACCATAATAGATATTAGATAAAAAATATTTTAAAGATCTACACACACAGCCTACCTCTACCTTTCGCCACTGTTAGGTAGTATTTATTTAAAATTTCCCTGGATAATTAATTCGGTAGTGGACTTCAGGATCTGTTCTTATTTGATACAGTGTTATTACAATGACCGATTGTTTGGAATTTCCACAAAAATGTCCGGTGACTACCATTAAGACGCTTACCTCCAAAGCTCCGAGAATAGTCTCCAACTGGTCCTCCCGGAGAACGATGTGGCTGGATATCTTGGTGAGGCTGTCGATGGCTTTCAGGCGGACGTCTTCGATCTCGTCGTTGAACATGTCCACCAGGAAGTCCAGCGATGTGATTGCAAATGTTGGATTGTTCAACGACAGCTGGCACACCGACTCCACGGCCGCCGATCTCACCTCTGGAGAAGATGTATATATTTTTTTAATTGGGTCTACAATTCGATGTTGATCTTGGCCGGCTCACGTTTCTAAACAGATTTTTTTTAATGAGAAATGGATCTTAGCTAATTGCTAAATTAACATGTGAATTTGCTGGATCTGAGAATTAAACCCAAAACCCACTACTTGATAAGCCGACAAGTTACCGAGAACCAAGATCCTATTACACCAATTGATTAGTAAATATGATCGGATTGGAAATAATATTATGTGGTTGTAAGGTTCCAGACTATACCCAGACCTTCCAGAAGTTCAGATGATTCACATAACTATTTGAACCATGGAGTTTGCAAAAACCAATTTAATCCCAACAAAAGCCAAAAGAACCACAGTCCCCACCGAGCACATATTTCATGCATACACACAACCATTCAATCTGGTACTTAAGAACAATAAGAAATATGCGGAAATATTGGGTGTATCCATCAATTAGAAATGACTGTATAGTACCTGCACGAAGTTAATGAAGTCCCTTTGGAGAGAGCACAATCCATCAAGTTGCACTATCACGATTGAACGAATATTTCACTCCGCATTTTAGATTAGTAGATAACTGTCACTCTGTATCATAGTGCCTCGGGCCAAAAATACCTACCTCTCTGTTATCGTTTATCATCGTACCTATGTAAACTGCACTTGTCAATCTGTCAAATAAACTCGCTATCTCCGCCAGCAACTATAAGTCTTCATACTTCACACATCACTCTTCCTTTCCTCACACCATCACTCACACTACTTCCAAAAAGGAAATTAAAACCAGAAAGACGGCGTACTTTGGCCACATCATGCAGCATCCTGAGAGAGATCCATTTAAAAGTAACCATATAAACATCTTACCGAGATATTCATCTTCAAGTCCATGTACAAACGCTCCTGCTGCCCCTCCAGCGATGAGTGAAAGTGGCGCTACAGTTGACTGCTGAAGGCGTTCACATGGCGCATCGGCTCCCCACCGTCTACCGTCAGCCCATTCCCCTGACGCTAGTAGCATAGCGCCCCTTTCGTGGGCGGTGTGCTTGCGCTGCATAATTGAAATAATAAAATTAAACAATGTATTTATTTTTTTAAAGACATCTGACAAAAATATGCATGAATCTACCTAAGTTAATTTATAATAAGTACATCTGGCAATAAAGCTTTAGACACTTAATGAGAACATTGAAGTTAAAGTCTCTCCACCACACCCGCCCTGTACCACCCTCGGTCTTAATTGAGAGTATCACGGGACCCGTCAATTGGTGATGTGAAGCATCTAAGAATTGGCCTGGGAGTGTCCTGGGAGAAGATGCCCAAGACTTAGATTGCTAAGCTCAAAGTGAGCTCTGACTGAGTTTACTCTAATGCAAAGTGCCAGGGAGAGAAAAAGCACATGGAAATTATTAAAAAGAAAATGAAGCTACTTGTTTATTAAATTAAAGAACGAAGCTAATCATACAGGCAGCAAAATTTATGTGAAGAGATCTTCACGCCCGTAGTAAGACGCCGCAAATTTTTTGAAAGCAAGATAATTGGCCTTAGTAGCAACCAGGTCGGACGGGCAGATGGGTCCAACAGCTGGTTGATAATAATGAAAAAACGTTTTTCAACCTTATTCATAATGAGGTACACTTAACCCCTAAACTCGTCTAGCTATTGTATATTATGCCGATCGTTGACATAGATGTGGGTTTAATGTCATGTCATTATGCTCTTTATATGTAAAACTTGGTGGCACATTAGGACATACCAGATGAAAAATACTGACATACACAAATTAAAACAATTTACAAATTGGCCCTTGTAGCGTTAATGTTTCAATAACTTTTAGCTGTATTTATCTTTTTATGAAAGAATAAAATTTGCATGAGTAGACAGGCAGACTAAACGAATGTATGGGGCACTATGACACTTTAAAGTAACTCATCATAGTTTTGTGAATACGTTGCTTGATTTACAAAAAAATTGTCTGAAACATGAGCAAGATCCTTACCCTCATATTACTCATGAGCTTCTTGTCTAGGGTCTGCTGCAGGAACTTCTGGCTGACCTTTCGCATCTCCCCCAGCAGAGAACAGGCTAACGCTCGTGTGCTCATCGACAAGTCGTTGACAGCTCCACAGATGCGGACGAACGTGTCATCCACTAACCGGAGCGTTGACTCACCGTCTGGCAGTGTTACCACACTGAAAACAAACATTAAATGTTAACATACCACCTGGAAGAGTTTGGCAATCATCAGACCAGGTATCCTTTTTTTTTGGGGTAATTTTCCAATGCCTTCACAATTTAGTTTCACAGCTGTACGATTATTACAACCGTACCTATAAATATCTAGTATCGAACCAATATAACAGAATTATGGGATACTGACATGTCCTGGAAAGACACAAGAAGACTGACGAGCGTGTAGTAAACATATGGTCTACCTAAGAAGCAGACATGAACTAAGAAGGGTGTTCTTACTTTTCTGGATATTTGTTTCCCAAAACGGCAACAATTTTCAATGCCACCTGGCGGACAGTCTCGTAATCGTCGGATAGAGCCGGACAAACTTGGTCGTAGAGGCGTGGGTCCAGGTTTATTCCGCGGTGGTGCAAAGTCAGCATTGACTGGAACGCTTCGCACCGAACTCGGGCATCCTGGAAAGACAACAAAGTTATAGTGTTATTAACCCATAGGCGACTGACTATATTTTTGTATAATAGAATACTAAATAGACTTTCAACAATCAATTATTATTAATAACTCAAAAGGTATGTGTTTCAATCATTTGATTTTTTGAACATAAATAAAAAAAGAATGCTTCAATATGACTTAAAGACAGAAAAGAAAACGAAAATATTTAAAGCGAGACAGGGAGGTTCAAAGTATGAGTGTAACCCGATCCAATTTGTACAACTGATACCAACAGGTCTATTCCAACATAAAACTAAACTCCAAAATCCATGTGTTTAGTGTGAAAGAAGACTTTTAATAGCAGTTCTGCGTTAAAATCCACCACCAAGTCATTAGGACGCCAAGCTGTCTGGAAGACCAAGCGAGACAAATGGCTGTCACTTACGGGCTCTACTAATATTTAAAATAAATACCTGAGAATGAGCGTAGTCTCCTAGAAGCTTCAGCATGGTTTCAACCTCTGCCAATCTGTTAGGATCATCATCAGCGTACACCGGATATAATTCACTGATCAACTGCAGACATCGGCACTTAACCTGGTGGCTGGTGTCTTTCAAATACTCCCTAGCAACGGCAATCAATCTCAAATGTAAGGGCTCATCGTTGGGCAATTTACTTCCAAGCTTTAATATCGTGGTAATACCTTGCGCGATAACTTTATGAGACGTTTCATTTTTTAATAGGGAGATCGTTTCTTCAATCATATGTGCGATGTCGGCGCCTTCACATTCGATTCCAATATCACAGATCAACGATAACGTTTTGACGCGCACTGCTGACTCCTCTTCGGACTGGAAGTGCTCCGAGAGCTTTTTGACGGCTTCCTCGAGGTCTGTTTCTTGAAATTGAAGCGAGTCTGACACGCGAAGTAACAACTGTAAGGCATCGTTGCTCGATTTGCATTTTTCGAGAAGGCCTATGAAGGCAGCGGCGGAGCTTCCAATCAATGGCTTCTTGACGAGGTTTAACTTCTTGGCTGGTGAATGAGAATCCTGAAACAATTAAAATTAATTTAAGTAACAATACCTGTCAAATAACATCGACTATCTGCAATGACAGAGCCGATACTAACCTGGAAGTTTTGACCGTAGTCGGCAAGTGCTCTTTTCTTTAAAAGAGCTGCCATGTTAATTTATATCGTAGTCTTTCCAATAATATGCTCAAGGCGGTGTTAATGACAGGACTGACAGCAGGCAACTGTGAAGACTTGCATTTTAGAACAATAAACGCGCATCGCAGTTTGTTTGCAAAACGTATTTTATTTTGACAGCCGTTAGCAAAGTTGCTAGTTTACGTATTGACGTATATTATCTATACGGTGAATACATAATAATAGACAACAAAAAAAAACAAATAATGTGAGATAGATTAATAATAATTTCATGAATAATGAAACTTGGCTAAGTAATTTTAAAAATAAATAAACTATATCTGGCAGTGCTTATTAATAAAAATTATGATTTTATGACATTTGGACTTCTCTTGGCAATACCAGGTAGGGGGTGACATTTACATAAGTTTTGGAAAGACGTCAAAAATGGTAGTTTTCTTCAATTTTTATATTAAAATTTCTGCACTAATGTCATTCAAAATCGTCATAACCCAATGATATTATACTTCTTTGAAAATTGAACTTTGTCGTTCTGGATTCTATCCTTTAAAAGTGTGTTCATTTCTTATTATAGTTTGTGCGCAAGATTGTGGTGGGTACATCGGCTCTGGTGTTTGCCGCTTCCCCAGTTGTAAATGCATCACAACCGCCCCCGGCCGAGCCAAAGAAAGATGCCCACATATGCCGACCGTCTGAACTTTCAATTTACCCTGCTCCTCGGTAAGTTAAGACACTGATTGCCAATAACCCCACTTTTTAGTTTATCGATTCCCACCCCATTCTCTTCCCTCAGAATCACGAATCAAGTTATTTTTATCAATAGGGATACTTTATAAATATCACGAGACTTGAAATTGCCTTAGAGAGGCCTCAATTCATGGTATTTATCCCATGGCTTACCGGAATCCTATTCATACAATTTGGCCGAATGAATACTTTGCCACCGAATTCGAATTTCGAATTCGGCACTCAGGCATAATATCGCCTGTAGAGTATACGTTTTATAACTTTGCACATTTTTGCACTTTTCATTTCACTGATACGCCTCTGCCTGATTAAGTACCTCGCATAGAATTATATCAAATGGTATTCACTTGTATTAACTAAGTTTCTACCTGGTCGAGCGTGTGCAGACCAAATCCACAACCTTCGATGTCTTCTCCAGCAGAGCCATGAGCTGAACAGTCCGATGGCCTGCTGCTTTGTGGATTATGAGAAGGCTTTCGACAGTCCGCACCGCCCCTCCCTCTGGACGATACTGGGAGCATACGGGATCCCTCCCAAGATCATTGCCATAATCAAAAGCCTGCACGAGAATAGCGAATGCTGTGTCAGAATTGGAGACACTGTCACGGAATGGTTCGGGGTCACGACCGGAGTCAGACAGGGTTGTGTCCTTGCACCGTTTCTCTTCATCATTCTCTTTGACTTCATACTACGGAAGTCAATACCACCCGACCGAGGCATACATGTTACCCCCATGGTGAAGCTATGCGACCTAGAATACGCCGATGACGCTGTCCTATTCGACAACTCAATCGAGGGCATTCAAGAGACTATCGACAGGTTGCATAACAACTCCTCTCGCGTTGGTTTGAAAATCAACGCGAAGAAAACCAATGTCTTGTGTAATAGCACCTGTCCTGATCCAGATTTCCGATTAGCGACGGACAAAACATCGACAGCGTCGACAGCTTCAAGTACCTGGGGGTACACATCACGGGAGATGGCATTTTGCAGAAAGAGCTCGCTATCCGAATGGGAATGGCTGGAGCAACATTCAACTCAATGCGGAATGTCTGGGACTCACGATTGTACTCGGTCAAAACCAAATGCCGCCTATTCGACGCTTGCATTCTGACGGTGCTGCTTTACGGTAGCGAATCATGGCACCTTACGAAGGCTCAGAGCAACCGTATACTGAGCTTCGAAAACAGATGTTTGCGACGAATACTGGGTGTGCGGTGGTATGACTTTAGGAGCAACGAGGAGATAAGAGAACGCACCAAGCAGCCTCTCATCACGCTGAAAGTGAAGAGGCGACGTTGGACCTGGCTCGGCCACGTGCTGCGGATGCCAGAAGAGAACTTCAACCTGGCTTGCCTGTTCTTCAAGCCGACCGGATTCCGGCGTCCTGGAAGGCCGCTATATACAATCTACAGAGTGTATACGGCGGAGCTACGGGATGCTGGTTTGACCTGGAACGAAGCAAGAAGACTGGTGAGCAACAGGGATTCTTGTAGGCGCCGCGTGGTGTCCATATGCTCCAGTTAAGGGGCGGATATGGCAAAAGAAGAAGAAGAAATATATCTAGTCTATATATATAAATTAATGTTTGTTTGTCTGTTTGTCTTCTTCTTCATTCTATCTTCTTTTATTCGTATGCGTTCCCATACCATTTATCCTATTGCAATGAAACTTTGGTGAGTTGTGCGCATGCCTAAGGTTTTTGAATTAATACAACCATTTTACAATAGATGCGCGCAAATCGTTTCAACTGTATTTCATATAGCTTAGCTGCAGTTCTTTTGTTTTCGGTGTCAGTGACATTTCAGTTTGAAAGTGGTGTTAATTGTTAAATTCCAAGTGCCGGTCGACATTAGATAATAAATATGACACGCATTTTCTTTTCTTTTTCCAAGTGAATTTGTAATAGTCGTCACAAAGCATTATTTACGCTGTCAAATCAATTATGCCACCTAAACGACAAGCTGTTGGTCGATCTACACCTCAAGCTCGAAAGAAAGGGGTGACACGAGCTTCAGAAACAAACGAGCAACGGGAAATAAGACTGGAAACCGATCGAGTAAGCACTGCTCAAGCCCGTTCATCTGAAACAGATGAGCAACGGGAAATAAGACTGGAAAATCCATCGATACTCTAATGCAGGGTTTCCCAAATTTTTTTTTTGCAATGGAACACTTTGCAACCCAGGAAATTTTAACAGAACACTTAGTTTATTTTGTAGGTTATTTATTAGCGCAGCTAACCGTTCTGCCAATTTTGGCAACTTCAAGTTGCAAGTGGCAAGACTTGTCAGCCGGTCAGTTAAAGACAATATACCCCATCTTTTTCATGCGCACGGTGTGAGAAAAGATGGTCCTCCGTCTGTACCTAGATCATGGCCCTCCACATCCCGAAGCGAGCCCCCAATACATAAATATGATAAAGTAACTTTGATAGCCGCCGATAGCAGCCTTGTGTATAGAATAGATGCGCTGATCATCCGAATTAATCCTAACAGAATTCTGGCTGGAATGTTCGTACAGATCGTAGAGCTCATCATTTTAGCTTGTCCTCTAATATTTGAAGAGTTGGTGATTAAAGCAATTAACAAGGCTATTCTAACATATTACTTAACTCCAAAATCAATAAAAAAGTGATAAAATATACTGTACTATATTTTGACAGTTACTTATCCCAGGATCCAACTGTCAGGTGCGATGCTTTTTAACATGGGTGCTGAGCGAGATTGAGTATCACTTGATTGGCCCATAGACACTGTGCAGAAGTTTCTTTCGAAAGTGTTTAGGGTACATTTATACAGTATGTATTGTAAAGCTTGCTTACAGATTGCATTGACGAATTAAAGTACATGGCTCTACGACCAAGGCGAATTGAAGAAACATGGTCTTTGTAAAGCACTAGTTACAATCATGATAATCTCGAGAATTGATCTTGTTTGGTGTTCAGTGTAATTACTTTGATATTTTTGTTCCAGATCCACCGTGACAAAGGTTCAATTAGAAGTAACAAGCTCCCTGGAACAGAGTTTGTTGGAGCCTGTGGGCATAGTCAGGGTGAACGTTGTGTCTGCGTTACGGCAGGTCAAGGATCTGTCAGCGCAAATCGGCAACACAGTCAGTGAATCGGCAAAACAATACAAATGTGAGAATAATACTTTCAAAATATTACAGCCATATTAGGTCAAAACAATCCCTTACCTGGAAATAATTTTAAAAGGGAGGTTGCCTAATAATGTATATTGCTATATTATAATGTTTGAGACTTTCACAGTTATTTGATATTGTATTTATAGATTTCTAGGTTTTCACCATGAATGTGTACTTCTTCCTTCTTTTCTTGACGTTTCGGGCTCGTTACAGAGGCCATTCTTAAGAGATATGTTAATGAAGTTTTGCAGAGATGAAGAACCACCTGCAAGGCTATTCTAACATATCGCTTTATGTATTCAGGCAGTTAACTATCACAAGAAGTTAACTGTCAAAAGTGCTATCTTTTAAAATCCCCTTTCTTGGTTGTGTTGACTTTTAGAGCGAGATAGAGTACGTCAATTACATATTGAAAATTGAGATGTGAGATATGACTATTTTGAAAAATAATCTACGTCACGTCACAGGTCACGGCCGCCGCCTCAATTTGTAGTTCCCCACGAGCTGTCAAATATCAAGTGGCGACATGACTAACTTACCTTTATTAACTGCAAATGGTAAATCTAGAAATAAGTACAATGATAAACCTTACATTAACAGCACCAATAATAGGTAAAGGCTATCGTTACCATTGCTATATACAATATACCCCTATTCTACAAGTTGTGTTTATTATTAACACAAAATTTAGCACTGCAGGACCTGCAAGGCTATTCTAACATATCACTTAAAGTATTCAAGTAGTTAATTAGCACAAGAACTTAACTGTTAAAAGTGATATCTTTTAACACCCCCTCGCTTGGCTGTGTTAACATTTAGAGCGAGATAGAGTACGTCAATTACATGTTGAAAATTGAGATGCGAGATTCGACTATTTTGAAAAATAATCTACGTCACAGATCACAGCCGCCATCTCAATTTATAGTTCCCATCAAGTTGTCAATTATTTTTTTTAATTTTTTCTTTTCGGGGTGCGGGTGGAAACACCATAGATGCCTGTACGAACATATCCAAATTTGATTGAGTGTCGCAAATAAGGGACGTATTTCACACGACAGGCGTACCAACTTAAATTTTCGCCGTATTACGAATTACCAATTATGACAGATAAACGCCTTGTGTTTGGAATTGCTTCTGTGTTAATTTGGACCAATAAAAATAACGGAAGAGTGTTACCGTGTTAATAGTTAAGAATAGCTCTGCTGATTGCTAATATGCCTAGTTAACTTTATTATACCCTTTGATAAATATATATGGTTCTTGTCCGGTTTAAGGTAAGCCAGCGGCAAACAAATTTTGAAAATAGCCGATACACTGGATTATTTTTTAGGTTAGGTTAAATTTTCATTCTTGAATTCATGAATTTCGCCAAAATCGGCTATGAAAATTAGCGCAGTTACCGCCTGTCTTCCCGTAAACTGACTTGTACCATAAATATTTTAAAGTACACTTTTACATCCCTCTACTCATAAACACTTTTTCAGGAACCTAATACTTACAAAAGGCGAGGGTAGCCTGTATATCAATAAATGCCATTAGAGGTCGCGAAAACGACTTGCCGTGGGTGGATTAAAGATACTATTTATCGCGGATACAATCATGATTTGGAACACTCACGGCAGGTTAGAATAGGAAGGACAAGAGGAAGAATACACACTGGTAGACAAGAAACTGGATAAATAACAGCCTACGTGAAAGCCTCAAGCAATGTGTTATAATTAATTTATTATAATTTTTAGTTATCGTCACATATTTAAGAGAAGAAGACAATGACGCGCAAAGAATTGGAGCCATGGCTATGGGTACATTAACTGGTTTTATTTTTGGACTCCGCGGAGGAATTTTCAAGGTTAGCACAAAATTATGAACTATAAAAAATACGTCCACTGACATCTGACAAATTTACAATGTTTAGAAAATTAATAGGAAATATCGACTGAGGATACTCAATGAAATTAATTGGAATTTAGACGATTTTGTTGGATAAGTTGTTGCGATATAAATTATAGTTAAGAAGCAATGGTTTTCTGACAAGTCATACTGGATGGTAGGATGTCCAATTCCGACAAGTCCATTAAATATTTTTTTAACAAATCTAAATGACTAGTGTTCTATATAATCTATATTTTGCAATTATTGTTTCAGAAATTAACGTACAGTTTAATTGGTACCGGGGCGATGGGGGCGATCTGCTATCCTGAGGAAGCTAATTTGTACTTCGGCATGGCCGCCGGGCAAGGAAAATTATTCGCTAACGTCGTATACAATTTTATCTATGGAAGTAAGATTTTTGTATACAATCATACTCATTATAAGCTTAAGCATAAATAAAATACCCCATTATGTATAAACATACCTCATTGACGTGAGGTTCAACAGTTTTGACAAGAAACAAGACAGACAAAGTGATACAGTAATCGATACAATAATCACAATAGCCCTGCGTGCTTCCTATGTTATGTTAAATTATGCAGTTCACTGAATACAGTATCACTGTGAGTTTTTTTTTGTGCCGATAACAGGTGGCATTGACACATTATTCACTTACTGCGTTCATTCTGTACAATAAACAGTTCAGAATACCCCAATAAATCCACCCCATGGCAAGATTAATCTAAATACAAAATTTTATGGGTGGTATAAATTATTTATTTAATCATTTCAGTTAAACCGGGAGACCCACAGGCAGAGCTGAAATTCCCTGAACTATCCTTCCCCAAGAACTTTTCTGAATTTGTAGACGTCGTTTCTAATGTTGGCAAGTCGGCGAAAAACGCTTTGATGCCTGCGTCCAGTACTGAAGAGGCTAAACCGTCCGATGTGAAGAAGGAATAATACTCCCGAGTGAATTATTGTATAATCAACGATGTCCTCAACCACGTAGAGGTATATAAATCGATACCACAGTTCAATAGGGGAATAACTCAAAATTTAAAGATTTTGAGTTAAGAATGCCATTCGATGTAGAAAAGTCTCTTTATAATTCAGCAAAAAAAATAGTCAAAAATGTCTTCAATGTGTCATAAAATCGAATAACCCTTTCTGGGATTAATTAGTAAATCCGTTATATAATCAAATTTATTGGTGTATTGATGAATTCCACTAAATTAAATATAAAAAAACATACAATTTCAACGAAATCAAGGCTTTAAAATTAAAATGAGAATTACTGCAAAAACTTCAAACGCCATTATCTTGGAACAAGGTTTTATAAGTTGTTCCCCTATTGAACTGGGGTATCGAAATCTTCATTTATAGATTAAATTAGCTGACTTTAAATTCTTGGCACCCACCATCGAACATTTTGATTGATGAATCACGGGTTCAAAACTGATATTAATCTTTCAGCAAACATCCTAAACTGTCATATTATGCCCTCTTTTCTTTTAGGATCCGTTGTTCAAACTCCCTATCCAATTCTCTAAGAAAACTTTACAATTTTACATTTTGATCTCCTTGACATTCTCAACTACATCTGAAAGCCGCAGCTCTACTCTGTATCGTTCAAATTTACGGCATTATCCGACTATGTTATGCAATGTCCTGAACATCACGTTCATTACAGAGTTGTGAATCATTTCTCCCCATTAGAACACTAAATCTCTTGCCCATGACAAATCGTATTTATTTTGACACTTGTTATGCGCTCAAAAATCAGTTGCTTAACATATAACCTGACTTATTTGCATGAATATAACTAAGCATTTGGCTGTTAATTTGAAAATGTTCCATTAATGTAGTTTTTTTATTTTTTTTCAGGAACTAGTCTTCATTGACCACAGTATTTTAAGCTGATAGGAAAATCTAATTTAGTGCCTATTTTATTGACCACTGAAAATTAATAGAAATCAATATAATACCTATGTTGATTTTAAAATACACACTTTTCCACAAAAATGCTAATGTTTTGTTTGGGACTTTCATAGCGATTTATATAATTTTTGGCAATCAACGACTTTAATTCAATAAATACAAGAATTATTCGCACATATTTCTCTTTTTTTAGTCTTTTCGCTGACAAGGTCAAAAATTCGTGTTGTATTTTCAATCATTAACTAATTTATTTATCGACCAAATTTTGATTGTTGACATTAACAAATAACTTTGACTGTCAACTGTCGTGACAACAATGTAAACAAACAATTTCCATCATCATCATCAGCAGCGGCATCTAGAAGACAAGCAAACAAAGACCTTACAACCTACATTTTTTATGGACCATGAAGGCATTTGACTACGAGGGGGGTACTGTGGCAATGACCCGCTTTTGATGCGACAACCGCATGCTGAGTTCACTCCATCATGTCACACATCAAACTTACATTTTACAACAATTTGTACTAGTGTCCAATACCTACATATTTCAGTGCTAGACAGTGTTGCCATCTTTTTCTAAGTTGATTATAGTACAAAAGGGTAAAAATTATAGTATTTCCTGTATTTTTGAAAAAAACTATAGTACAGGAACATTTTTCGTCTCGAATCCTTCAAATTTATAGTATTTTGGGCATATTTGCGTATAATTATGGTATTTGACATTTTTCACGGATTGAAAATTATAATATTGTACTATAATTATAGTATGGTTGACAACACTGGTGCTAGAACTCAATGGGTCTTGTATGGCTAATAACTATTCCTCATTAAAAAATTATGTTAATACAACCGTCACTCAGTAAAAGTTCATGTGCTTTGTTTAGCAGTAAACATGGTAATTTACTATTTCTTTACTTAATACCTTAATATCAATGACATATTAAATGGACGACTCACTTCATACCCGGCGCGCATGAGAAATTGTGCATGAAAGTCATTCACAGATGTATAGGTAGATGTCACGTGACCATTGACATTCCGTTTCCATTATGCGATACAAGCTTCGAGAATTTATAGTAATATAACCTTTATTGTAATGGCGTATTAGTGTCATGACTCATTGCATTAGAAACAGATTCTCGGTTACTTACGACTTCTCGGAGATTAGACGCAAGTGCGCCCAGCGAATCACAGGCGACTGACTGTCCAATGGTTCCTGTCATTCAATTGCATTGAATAAACATTCATCAATATCTTAAAATGGCATTTTATAAATAATAAATAACACATGCAAAGTGATATCCCATCTTTCTTGGAGTGTTTAGTAGATTTTTTTACAATTTTTAACTAGGCACATTGGCATTTTGTAGCACAATAATAACGGTGGAGTCGAAACCTGACAGTCAGAAATTTTGTATGGGCAGACCCAGCGGTGTCGCCAGACCGCTTGCAAGCAGAATGTTCATTTGAGCGTAGGATACCGATATTAAAATATGAATTTCGCCATCCGGCAGACCCGACACAAAGTGAGTGTCGTTTTATTTTCTAGATGCTTCGTCCATATTAATGTCATTGCTTAATATCCATTACAAACGTCGGTGATAATGAGCCATTTACAACCTTTTAATCAAATAAATAAAATCAATTTTGTCACATCAGAGGTTTTATCAGCTCGACGATGATATATTATTGAATTTTAATTGCATGGTGCCAGAGCCACTAAATTTTGGTAACTATCCGTGACCTTAGACCAACAAAGTATCATCTGACATTTGTACTAAACTGGGATATTGAGCTCTAAAGTTTTTAATACGAATAAAATCAACTTAAAAATATTATTATAACTGTATTATGTTTATATTTTCTAAGCATTTTAGGCTAAATATTTTATAATATCTATCAAAAACAGACATTAAAATTATCTGATGAAACTTTGTTGCTCCGATAAAATTTAGAGCAACAAAGTTCTATCTGATTATAGAACCTTGTTGTGAGAATGTTTTGCCACAGGGGTTAATTATTATGTTTGAAATTGCAGAAAACTATCTTTCTCGATTAATTCTTTTACTGGAACAACATTAATTTAACATAGTTTATGAAATGACAGGTGGTACTGGTGATTGAGATGATTACTAAACTAGTTTTGTCTTTTGTTAATAATATATAATATAAAGCATGTCATGTGTGAAAAAAGAAGAATGTAAAATATAAAAAGATGTTACAGTATACCCAACAAACTTACCCTATTATGTGCTGCTATAATATGAGTATGGCAAGTCAATAAAATATTTTCGTTGTATTTTGAAAATAATAAAATTTATAATAGAAACACTGTCCATAAACAATGTTCCAAATTAGATAATACAGACATATAAACTTATCTGAAGAATGGGATGGGGGAGCCACTGTCGAAAACTACCCAATCAAGACTCGTAACTTGACAAAATCTGACATTTTCAAAATGACGTCCTATGGTAGTTCGTAGTTCCATTTTTGGCCATTCTACAGATACAGACCTAGAAATTTATCTGTAGAATGGCCAAAAATGGAACTACAAACTACCATAGGACATTTTGAAAATTTCAATCGAATGTCAGATTTTGTCCAGTTACGAGTCTTGATTGGGTAGTTTTCGACAGTGACTCCCCCATCCCATTCTTCAGATAAGTTTGTAGGTCTGTAGATCGTAGTCTATTTATAAATCTCTTATTTATTGTTCACAATCATCGAGTATGTTTCTTTCCAAACTCTTATGTATTAATTTTTTTGTATATAACATGTTATACAAACCAACTGGACAAGACTTAAAAAAAATTAAAAAGAAATCTCAAAATTACCATTGTGTTTTATTTTTTCAAAATGATTACATACAATTAAACAGTTCACATTCAATTTTCTAGGACATTGGACAATATTGCGCATTTTTAGAATTTGAATTCTGACCCATATAACAAACAGACTGAAGACAACGCTTTATATTGGAGGTTCAACAGAATATATCTATCCAAATAGCACTCAAGGAATAATATAATATATCATACCCTAGAGGTCTATTCCAACATAATAAACATTTAACTCCAAAATTGTGCTAAAAATGCTATAATGCATTCTATGTGTTTAGTATGAAATAACACTTTGCCTTTTAGCCGGCTCTCACATCTAAACTCGCCTCATCTGCCGCACAGTCATAAATCAAATCTTCCAAGAACGTCGATCCGGTGTCACATATGAAGACCGCGCACATCTACCTAGCGACAGTCGCACGTAACCTTCGAAACGAATAGATATTTGGATGCAGTCAGCCGGTATAGGAATGACCAATTCGTAGGTATTTGTATGTGTCCTGGCGTCTTCGACTCGCAGCCCAAGAAGCATGCAACTTGTCGATTGCAACAGTAGATGTTTTTTTCAAACTAAAAAGTCGCATTCAACCAATCTACACATCAGTCACTGATGAATAAATCTGCTGAATAAGAAAAGTGTTATTTGTAGCTGTCAACATAGCACAATCTTATTACTTAACTCAAGTCGGGCCAAGCTGACAAAATAATACACCAATCGGATGTGATCAAGTGAGATATTTTCGTGAAATAGGCTTTGAAGTTTTATATTTTCTTTAACAAGAGTGCATATTATGAGCCTCTTGATTTTATTACTATATTTGAGTTTGTACTGTAGTCTCAAGAAGAGGTGCAGGGCTAATGTAGATTTACTGCAGACATCTAGCGATACATAGGTATTGATTATTTAAATAAATTCTTTCAGATGTACCGGCAAGATTTTTGAATAAGTCATAGTTAATTTTCATAGAAAATAAAAATATATATGATGTGAAATCATTTTAATGTAAGTATATTAATTGAGTAATTAAAACACTTTAAAATGTATTATATTGGTTTCATATTTCGCTGTTAGATGTCGCTAGTAGCATATTACACTTGCGCTCTTTGATTTCGATACAATATTACATTTCTAAAATGAACAATAATTCAAGCGAATATCATTTCTTCTCGACGTTTCTTGGTGACAACAGTACCCGGCTTATGCTGGGCATCCGGGTGATTCATCAGCTCCGGAGGACAAGTGGAAACCGAGCTCGAAATCATGACCTGCTTTAGATCGTAAAAGACGACGGAATCTTCCTTAGTCAAGAAAGTGACCGCTTTACCAGTCTTGCCGGCACGACCGGTTCGTCCTATACGATGAGTGTAATCCTCGATCGACTTGGCCATGTCATAGTTAATAACCATACTGACGTCCTTAATGTCGATACCTCTACCGGCAACATCCGTAGCAACCAATATATCTTTGGACCCATTTTTAAGACTAGCGAGAGCGAAATCACGCTGTTCTTGGCCTTTACCCCCGTGAAGCGTGCATGCGTTGAATCCCAGCTTCTCCAAGCCCCTGGCCAGAACGTCGGCGCCTTTCTTTTGATTGACGAAAATAATAATCGG
This sequence comes from Rhyacophila brunnea, assembly GCF_057557595.1. Classification (NCBI taxonomy): domain Eukaryota; kingdom Metazoa; phylum Arthropoda; class Insecta; order Trichoptera; family Rhyacophilidae; genus Rhyacophila; species Rhyacophila brunnea. The sequence goes on along the minus strand of NW_028232904.1, from coordinate 4,936,621 downwards.
TGGCTCGACACCGCGCTGCAAAATCTCCGTGAGCTTTCTGCGTTTTTCATTTTCGCCGATCATATGTATGACTTGTTCAGTTCTATCGACGGGTTTACCGATCGATCCTATATACACGACGGCAGGCCTCCTTAAGTAATTTCTAGCGAGTCTTTCGACGGCAGTCGGCATAGTAGCCGTGAACATGACAGTTTGTCGATACTTCTTCTTGCTGTGATAATTAGCCAATAAGACAGCTGCGTCTTCCGCTTCTTCAGTATCAGGTTTTAAATTTGTCACCGGCATGAACTCCAATATTCTCTGTACGTCTGGCTCGAATCCCATGTCTATCATACGATCGGCTTCGTCCAGGACGACATACGTGCACCGATTGAGCACCAAATATCTGTTCTCCAACACGTCAATCAGCCGACCGGGAGTAGCGATAACAATTTCACATCCGAGCCTCAATTTAAACCCTTGATCTTCACGAGACAGACCTCCCACCACGACGACAGATGTTATACCGAGAGGAATGCCGAATATATTAGTTTCTTCTTCGATTTGCTGCGCCAACTCCCTAGTTGGGGCTAATATAATAGCGTAGGGGCCTTGATCTGCGTCCTCTTGCCTCTCACCTTTTGGCAAAGATTGGATCCACATCAACAGCGGTATTAGAAAAGCTAACGTTTTTCCTGAACCGGTTTCTGCAACGCCGATAATATCTCGATTCTGCAACCCGATCGGTATAGCTTGACGCTGAATAGGTGTAGGACTTTTATATCCTACTTTATTAATAATTTCCATAATTTCATCTGCAAAACCGGCTTCTTTCCATGACCTGACGGGATCCGGAATCCTACCACCTTTAATCGTGATATTATAGTCTTCCCTGAATATTCGCCAATCTCTTTCAGTCATCTCATCGCGTTCTTTCTCCGACCAATGTCTGTCGTCCCATTTCTGTTTATCTTCCTTCTTCTTAACTTTCTTAAGCCTTATTTTTTCCTGTTCTTTCTCCAAATCGGTCCTCCTCTTCTCAAGTAAGTTACCGTAGAATTTGCTGTGGTCTCTCTTTTGAGCTTTGATATCGATGCCAGCAATATGGCCTCTTCCAAAGAACTGCACCTGATGACGTTCTTTGTATAGAGTATTGTAATCGTTAGAGGTGTCTTCAGAAGCATCCCAGTCGAAAACGAATTTACGGTCATTTAATCTGCGGACTCTACGTTTCTTTTTAATCAGACCCAAATATCTAGCCTTAATCGCTTCCTCTTCTCTTTCCTTGTCTTTATTCTTCGAATATTCTTCAGTCGGAGGTCTTTCACGTCTTCTATCATTAGGGTCATTTTTTCTGTCTGAATTAGGATTTGAAGTGGATTGTTGTTGTTGCTGTTGTTGCTGTTGTTGTTGCTTTCTTTCTTCTTTCCTCTCTTCAGCTTTACGATCTCTCCTGTCTCTGTCCGATTCTTTCTCTGATTTTTTCCGCTCCTCTTCTTCCCTGCGACTTTCAGCCTCTTTTTGTCTCTGGTCACCTGTCAGATCAATAGTGCTAACGCTAGGTCTATTTAGATTCATTCGAATAGCGGCAACTTCTTCTTGACGTTTCTGTAAAGCCAAAGCTGCCCTTTGTTCTTTGCTAAGAAACACTGGCTTGCTTCTGGCGATTTCTTCTGCCTTTTTCTTAGCGAGCAGTTCTTCGAGAGAAAGCGGTTCCCTTTTAGCAACCGGCTTAGGTTCTTCTTCTTTTTCTTCTTCCAGTGGGACATCCGTCGAGCTCTTCGGTTTCCTTTTAGACATATCTTCATCTTTCGATGATTTACCTTTGTCTTTATTGGAATCTGATCGTTTAGAATCTTTATCGTAATCCTTATCACGATAGTCTCGCTTGTGGGAAGGGCTTTTTGATCGTTCCCTTTCTTTCCTTTTCTGTTTATCTCTGTGAGCATCTCTGTCGTCGCCGTGTCTGGTCGAATCTCTTTCCTTGTCTCGATCGCGGCGATCCCTAGATCGGGAACGCGAACGGCGTTTTTTATCGTTTACCATCTTAATTAAATTAAAATAATGATAAAATTAATTTATAATAAAACAATTATTATCGTAACATCGCAAAACGAAACGTTTAGCCGTTTTGCTCTTGCTGTCAAAACTTAACGATAATATGAGAATTGTCTGTGATAAAAACATAACCTAAACTTTTAAAAATACGTGCATGATCAAAATAGCATCAAGACAAAAACGCTCCTATTAAATAGTTTTGGTAAAAGCTCTGACACTAAATGTATAAATATTATTTTTCTGTGATTTTATGTCACAAATATTATACAAACCGAACATATAATATTATTACAATATTATTTACTTCCTCCTCTTATTTACTTCACTTCTTCTTCTTCGGCCATATTCGACCCTTAGCTGGAGCCTATGGACAGCACGCGGTGCCTCCAAGAATCCTGATTGCTAGCCAGTCTTCATGCGTCCCTGGTGTTGGTTAGTTTTTAAAATTCAAATAAACCAGCGCTCGGAATGGACAGGAACGCACCGGAGCGCCGTTGTGGTTCGTGGAATTCCAAAATATACCGTTCCGGCTCGTGGATTAATTTAAAATTGCGTTGCGGTTCGTTAGATTGAGATAATTATGTATGAATGTATCTTTTAAAGTTTTTCTCAACATTAAAAATTAACGAAGTTATGTTATGCCGGGCGTGCAAGGGTTAAAAATAAAATTTATGACATCCCTAAATTTCTTTCAATTTTCTTTATTGTGTCGATACATCCGTGCCTAAATGCATTGTCTAAACACTCCAAATAATTGCATACTTACATGAAAAAAGTAACCGTACAAAAAACAAGTAAGCTACAAAAAAATTGTGCCTTTCCTGACATTGTTTGAAAACCTTTTGTACTTAAATAACTTAAATTCAATAAAAAATAAAGTAGGCACCTACATATTTGTATAATAATTTCTAAAGTATGAAACTCTCAGTACAGTCTCGCTTTTACCTTTGACTGGTATTGCGAATTTACTTACCTACTAATTTATTACTTATATTTTATTGTGAGTGATAAAACTTATTTATTTTCATCGCCATCTAATCGCCGTGTTAATTTTATACCCACGTATATTATTGCGGGCAAATGAATTGAGTTTTCGGTGGTAAAATTAATATGATAAAATTTGGTTAAACATCTCAGTAGGCGATACCTTTCTATATATTATATATATGTATATTTTGTCGTTGGTATCCAAACTGATTTCTGTTGGCCAGTGGCCACAATCAGAATTTTATCGTTTTGAAAATGATAAATATGAGTGGATATTTATAAATTTAATGAAGGCTTAATTAAGTAGTAGGTACTTCGTGTAAATCTGCTAAAACATTAAGAATTCACTACGATAAGCATTTAAGATCGACAATACAGTGGGAACAGGGTTTTCTGATTCAATATCATTTCAACAACATTGACTCGTGTTAAAAATATTTATGACGTGTCGTAAACCCTTATTTTTACAATGAATAATGAATGACATTATGCCATTTTCTTACAAAAATGTTTTTGGTATGAAACTATTGAATAGCCTACCGTAATTAGTTTATTTTTAAGGGACGTTTCTATTGTGTTATAATTATTACATACGTTGTAACTTGCTACTTTAAAAATAATAGAAATAATACATACCTACTATGTAGAGAACTTTTAGTTACTTTTTGTTTAATTTCTTTTATTTTGTTAACTGTCAATTCATGGTGGAACTGCATTGTATTGTTGTTTTTATTTAATAAAACGCAATTTTTTTTTATAGTACTTATTCCACTTTAATTAAAGTGGAATAAGTACAAAAAAATTGCGTTTTATAAATAAAAACAACAATACTTTTTGTTTGTAAATTTGTTTTAAAAAAATAGGAATATCCTCCAATAAAAATTTATTACTCTCATAATAATAAATTATTGTTCTGTATTATCATCATTCATCACCGTGGCAATAATAATGAGTAAGGACAAACATCATAGATTGAGTCGTTTAGTTTAAAATACACTCACAAATTAGGTAGGTACGTCTTCAGTGCGGACATCTAATAATTTTAGGTGGTAGTCATAGATTAAATATGGTAAGTTCTTTAATCTGAGGTGGTAAGTGTAGGTATATTACAATAATGGTAACCAAAGCATCATCATTGTAACATATAGGTCATGGTCCCCACAAAGGGGGGACTGAGAGGGCTCTAGCCTGGAGGCCCGGGCTCAGGAGGGGCCCGGCGAGGCGAATCGACCAGATAAGTGAGATAAACACACATCACAAATTTGCTTTAATAGTAAAAAAAAAGTCAATAAAAAAAAATAATATTATTTAAAGTTATGTGGTTATACGATACCATTTTTAATTGTGTATCAATACTCGACATCTCCATAATTCCTATGGATGTATTAAAATATACAATAAAACACTAAATATACAGATTATTGTTACCGCGTACATACTGCCTTTATTCTTAGCGATAGGAAGGGGGCCTGCTTCACGATTTGGGGCCTATGATATAGGTACATCCTACATACACTACAATATTAGTCCTTATAATGTTGAATATAGGTAGGTACCTACTGATTAATGACAATTTTATATTATTCAATAGGAATCGTGTTTAGCAACTCGAGTTGCACCTTCCGTCATGTTTTATCTTATATAATTAATAATACTTCTTCTTCTTCTTCCACCCTGTCACGTCCCAACATTGGGGCATAGGGCAAGCACAAGTTGGCGCCACTTCCCTCGGTCCATCGCCAACTCCTGCGCCTCCCGCCATGTCAGACCTGCAGCACATAGGTCGCTATTGTAGCACCGCTGCAGGGTGAGGGAGGGGCGGCCACGAGGACGGAACCCTTGAGGCTGTGCCACAAGTTTACGAAGTGCCGCACTCTTTGGCGGCATCTGAAATATGTGTCCCAGCCACGTAAATCGTTTCTACGTAATAATCACCGAAGGCTGTTGTGTCTGCTCACGAACTCGGGTGTTTGTAACGCGGTCGTACCAATGTACCCCTAAGATTCGGCGGAGACATCGATTCTCAAAGCTCAAAAGCCGATAATTAATGATACACCATTGGTAATTTAAAATGCTATAATTACGTTGTTTGGTGATGATGGCTTGAAACTTTTCTTAGAAGTAGGTATGGCCTAATAGCCCTTATGGTGGAGAAGGTTCAAAAGAAATCTTTGAGGATCCTTTGTTTGAAGCTGTGTGGATACCATCAATGGCTTTATCCGATTGATTTATCTTAAGTATGCTTACATACTGTACTGCAGAACTAATCTGCAATTGTTAATAATGATTGGGCAGGAAATAACTGTGTTCAACCAAATCGCTTCGGATATTGGTATATTCCACCTGCGTGAGAACGAGTTTATGTGAACGGTTTATAAATTCTTAGTTTTATAACTTCTTAAATAATTAAATGGCGTAGTTAGCTCTATCGGTGTACAGATATGTAGATACTGTATAAATTTTGTATTAGCTCGTCTCTGTATAGGTACTTACTATTTTTTCTAATAGTTGCTGCATCTATTTCTTTATTTTTTAAACACTGTTTCAATAATATTTCTTTGATTTTTTTAAATATTCTGTGCTCGTCTTGAATCTATAATCTAAATTTGCTATATTTAAATTAATTTTTAATTTGAATCTTTATGGTAGGTATGTGGATATGTTGTTTTTTAAGTCTAATTAATTAACAAACTGAACTATCCCAAATGATACAGTAATATAAGTTATAAGCAGTGACGAGTGGTGGTAGAAGTATCATGCCTACTGATATGGGTGGTAGATAAAGTAAGAATAAAGAATAATACAATTTTTGACGGTATACTTTGTTGAGACGAGGCTCTTTTGCCTGCGGCGCTGACAATCCTTGCCCACTTGCTCAATATACATCCACGTAAGAAGTTCAAAGTTTATTGTTGCATTTATACATCCAAAGTACGTACGTATGTAACGAAAAAAATCAAGCATACTTTTTTTTGGAAAATTATAGAGCGTTCCTGTTCGTGAAATTTTCCATTTCGAGCACTGATCCACGCAGTACCAACCACTGGACACTATGACTATGATTGTCTAACATTGAACTCTGTAAATGATTATTGTATATAGTAAGCTATTAATCATAGCTTTTTGTGTAAATTGTGTATGAAAACATATAAATAAATACATCGCGATGTTATTTAAAAATGTCTTTTCTTAATAACATATGAAATTGATGAATTCTTTCTTGTGCATTATACAATGTGAATATTATTTTCCTTTATCATAGGATGGAGAACTCGAGATGAGCTTTGGATTTGACAAAGTAGAGATATGTTTGAGAATTTGAAAATAGTCTTCACTTTCAGCCACACCCGCGAAAATATTGCCACAATTTAATTTGTGATTCGAAATGAGTTAATTTAATTTTTTTACAAAGTAATCTTGAATATTTTCTTGTGGATCTTTTAACAAAACTATAATGGTAACAAAAATACATTATTTTTAAATACCTCAGAAAACATACCTTCAAGGGAAAACCCTACAATTAAATTAAACCAAATAGGATACAAACCTCACATCTTTGACGATGCGGTGAATGCTCATATCCTTTGATATCGACCTTGATTTATTTCGAGTTCATGTTTTCTGTTCCTATTATAATAGCTCATGCGTCAAATGTACATTATCAGCTCAGTCAGTGCTAGTGTTAAGGCCATTGGAACCGTTTTTTCCTGTCTTCTCGGAATCGCGGAAATGATAAGCATGTTTAAAACGAATTGATACACAATAAACTCTTTATTTATTTAAAATCTAATAAATAATATTCAACTAAAACGTTCTGTGTCATTTAAATTTTTCGAATCGCTTTACTTTTTAAAATAAATGACAAATAGTAAGTCCTGTTTTCGAAATTGGTCAAAACGACTGTCACGCCACAATGAATGTTGAACTTAATAATAGTTTTGCAGGTATATATTGTATGAGAGAAATGGGTAAAACAATACATTTCATTGATTAACTCACGTACTTTTTTTAATTTCAGAAAAATAAAGATTTTAAATCCATTTTAGTTTGAGTATACATCAGCCAATTTTGAATGATTTTTTCTCACAAAATAATATATACTGCACAATAAAAATATTTTTTTATTATAATATATCATTTCCGTAATACTATAAATAATAATTTATAATAAAAAAATAAATAAAACCCCATAAATTCGGTACAATTAGTGACGCTATATTACCAAAACACGTCGTACATTTTCATGTATTTATCCTGTTTTCAGACAATTTAGAAATATAATTATTTTGCAAAATTAACAAAAAGAGACCATTTGATCGATTAATCTATACAGTTTTTCTAATTTCTTATTTATAACGTTAGTACATGGTTAGTACGATCTGGAATTTCAACGGGTAAGGATGTCTTTTTTTTCCAAAATTTAGTCCGAAGCAATATTATTTGACTCATGGAAAAATGACCTCTACTCTCTTTGCAGTAACAATCAAATTGGCAAGTCGCAATTATTCGTATCGTTCTATTCCGAACACAGGACGCATGCCAGGTGCTATAATTTGTGTTGACTAAAATATCAAACATCATATAGTACCACTGAATGTCAAACTGAAAAAAATGTAGTTTTATTATATTTATTATATTATTTATTATCTTGTAATTGAAATTTTTGCAGCATGTGAGATATTGTAAGATAATTGAATCTAACAACCACGATGGCTACAAGGAAGTACTGAAGGTATTCGTTCGGTGACCCATTAATAAAAAAAAAATATTTTGGTCTTGAGCAGTTTAGATAAAATATAGGTGGACTTTAATTGTTTTGATAAATATGTACCTACTTGGTTAGGCTTTAAGCGATTTGAAAAACGTTGCATGTACTTAATACCAGCGCTCGGAATGGAGCGGAACGCCCCGGAGCGCCGTTCCTGTTCGTGGGATTTCCGAGGATGGCGTTCCTGTTCGTTAAAAATTCGAAAATGGCGTACCGGTTCGTAAAATATCCGACGGACAGCGAGTCGTCTAGTAAAATCCTCAAGCGTCATACTTAATATTATTACGTTCCGGGTCAGATTTAAAATTGACGAAAATTAATTTTTATTAAAAAATAATTTTACTGGTTTAGAGCCACTGAATTTTCTATGACCCGTACATATTACGTACTTAAGAATGTCCGAAATTGTTTTAAACGGTGGGTAAACTACAAAATATTATTTTTTCAAGACAATATGAAACTGGACTTCAAAAAAGATTGTTTTAAAACACGAACATATGTACTGGAGAGAATTGTATAATTTCTCTCAATTGTTTCCATTTATAGTCACAGAAAAAACATTGCATTTTTAAGAAGAATTTGGTACGCACCGAAATAAAAACAAATGCATGTCATAAATTTTGTGTTCACCTTCTACGTATTCTTCCGGGCGACCGGGCGAAATGCATTGTCTGAAGACACTAAAGCTGTAAAGTGTAAACTAAATAAATATTGCATACATGAAAAAACCTAACTAGGTAGTTAGACCTTCGCAGATGAGTTCGCTAAATTATTTTATTACCGACAAAATGTGTGCCCTGACAAAAGCCTTTGTAGTAAATAGTAAAAAGTTTTCCCTAAATAACCTTTATGTTTTTAAGGGGTTGAAATATTTCAAATTAAATATGCTTAGATTATAGAAAAATTAAATATGTAATTGTTAATAAAGTTTTGTTTTTCCCTTTGGCGAGTTCATACCACTTTTAATAATTCACCAATTAATAAATTTCTAGACAAAAACATTAATTTTATTTTATAATTTAAATTATTCATTGCGGTTATAGGTAATACCTATATTTAAGTGTTGTGTCGTGTGATTATCTATTAAATTATATACCATATGTCATGTTATACCGTAAAACCCCCTAACTTCGCCAAGTGTCCCTAACTTCACCTAAATCAATTAAACACTAAAAACTCATGTTTTTACTATTGCACCACTTTAAGTCACTGAGGCGATTTTAAAGATAATATTCGTCCTGTCACCACACAATTTTCAAACCGCCATTATTTTCGCCGTGTTTGTGTTAGTACCGTTTTTTCGAGTGCGGTTTGAAGAGATTTTTTCGGAATACCTCTGAACTTTTGCTGATTTCTACGAATCTTGTAGAGGTAGGTTCTTCATATTTTTAATATAATATAGTGATATAGTCTGCTTGCCAAATGTAACGTGCGATTTCCGATATTTATAATAAAACATCAATTATTTGAGTATGCAATGTCAGGCTATGTTTTTTGAACTACTTGTTCCTACACTTCCCCTGGCTTTAGGGTTGTCACAAAAAAACGATTTTCTTGAAATAAATGTGTTTTTTTTATTTTTATTGTTTTTAGACTAAAAACTATTCATCACTTTGAATCACCAGTTAACAATTTTTCTCATATTTCCTTTATTAAAAAATTACTATGTAAATCAACACATAAAAATGATACTATAATGCTGTGGGTTTTGGCAGCCCTAGCGTAAATTGGTAGGTTGTATGAAACAGTCATTGAAGTGATTCCTATCTTCGCCAACGTAGATATTTCTTTAAAATATGTCAAATTGTCTCTAGCATAAGACCTGAATTTGCTTAAGGCTATTTTTTAATAGATTTCGTGAGTATCCATAGACAATATTTTTTTATTGTACCTACTAAAACACATTGGGCGAAGTTAGGGAATCGGGCCGTAACTTCGTCTATATAAAAAATAGTGATTTATTGTATTATTTAGTATGAAAAGGGTATTACTTCAATATAAATAAAATTAAACACTATCATTGTGCATTTCATAAGATCTATAAGACTTCATATTGGTGGATATTTTGGTGGCAAAACGACTTTCTGTTAAAAAACCGGGCGAAGTTAGGGGGTTTTACGGTACCTTTTTTGTATGTATTTTGTATAGGTACTTGCATACCTACTTCAATTTAACTAAAAGTAGGTCATTTTATTTGATTGTTTATAAGTTTATAATAATTATTTTTATGCTGACGTCGCTACATTCTGGTAAGTTTTGTGTTTCAATTTAAAATGTTAACTGTTTTATATATATGTAAGTTACATTTTAAAGAAAATGGGTTCTCTTAAAAATTTGATTAAAAATACCAGCAGGCAATAACATTACACAAGAAACTAATATATCTGCACATAAAAAAAAATTATATGATCGAAAAGTTCCAACCGAAACTATTTAAAAATATTCCCAAGAGACAAGCGGCCAATTCACTAGAAACCCAGTTATTAAAAATTGGAAGAGTTTTATCAGTGCGGTGGGTGGTTTCAAGTATGCTTACAGTAAATGCCGTTATTAATAATTATTCGGCACTATACGATCATTTTAATAAAGCATCCGAAGATAATACTAGGGATGAATCAGAACGATGCAAATATAGTGGCCTTAGAAAAATGTTAACAAGTGTGGAATTTGTTCGAAATTTAAATACAATGTCAGATGCACTAGATGAATTAGGTTTCTTATCGAATTATCTTCAAAGGCGTAATATTACACTAGTTGATGCTGATAAAGCGATTAAAACCACCATTCGTGTCCTTGATTCGATGGCAAATGATCCCGGTCCAAAATTATTAGACGCTCTTAGAGCCATAGATGAAAAGATATACAAAGGACTAATTATTCAGGAAGGTAAGGTTAAAGCCATTAATGTTTCTCAATTATATAGAAGTATTGCCAATAACTTAAGAAATCGAATGATTACAACAAGTTCATCGCATGTCAGTCGAAACGCAAACATTCACCAAGAAAACATTAATCTATATAACAATTTATTAGAGAGTATACAAGTACTGGATCGTAATAATTATCGCAAATCAGATGATGACGGCGTGGACATACGATATGGAGAGGATAACATTATCAGATTATGCCATCAATTTCATTTAAATGAATTGGATATTAAGCGCGGTTTTAGATTTTTTTTAAATGTGTGATGATTCTAATAAAACTCCAGAAGATTTGAAACCTCTCCTTAAAGCTATAGCGACGATCCCAATATCAACAGCTGAATGCGAAAGAAATTTTAGCGCTTTAAATGAGATAATGACACCACCAAGATCATGTCTTAATATTAAAACGTGTACTACGTTGTTATTTATAAATAGTGTATGTCCGCCATTGAGGCAATTTAATCCTGAAAAATATGTTCGGTCATGGTTAGCTAAAGGTCGGCATTCAGCGGATGACACGGCAAGTCGAAAAAGAGAATTGAAATATGACAAAACGTACGACCTCCTGTGGAAATTATTGTAAAAATTAAACAAACCAATGCGGATATGCATTTCTTATTTTTCTTAATGATTGTTTATCAACGTGTCAATACGTAAACCTTGTAGTAAATATATAAATGTATACATACTATCTATCTATATATAAATATGTATAATAATTATGAATGCACACACATAATAATATGTAATTGTATTAATTAATAATGTATTGCTTGGATCCCTCCTCTCTCCACTAACGCCCTTATCCTAAAGTATTCCTTTCCTGGTAAGGAATATGCTTACACCTCCACGTGGTCAATCTGGACAGTATTGTTCATTTTTTATTGAAAACAATTAGTCTATAACTCGGCTCAAAATCTCGGTTTCATTGCATTGTATAAATTCAATAAAGCCAAGATTTTAAAATATGTGTATTATTTACAAAATACAGTACAACAGTTAATACAACAGGTAATGTTAAGTTGTGAATTAATTTGTTTGTTGTTCAAGATTAATCCAATATAAAAATATACTGTATGAATGACGTTCCAACGTATTAAAATTTATCATACCTTGAAATTCGGGAACAAATTATTTCGCTTAGCACATGTTCAATTACAATAACAATTGACAATATTGACAAAGAGAAGCTTTCTTGCATGTTACACTGGTTACAAATGTATTTATGTATAATGATTATTAATTTTAAATATATGATACTTTTAGTAAGTGTATTTTTAGGAGAGAATTTACTTAATATCTTTTATATCATATTTACAAAATCTTAAATATACAACACCCACGATGGTCGCGTGGCTTAAGTATCGGCCTATAGTGTCGTTGGTCCCAGGTTCGAATCCTGGGTCTGGCAAGTACACATATTGTGTATCAGAGTATGTACCTTATAGGTAGGGCAAGTGGTTGAGATCCATTTCTCGTAAAAACAAAAAAATCTGTTAATACAAACATCTACTCTGTGGAGGCCCATATGATTTTATTAGGATCGGACATGGTCGATAAAAAAAGAATTTATCTATGGTCTTGTAATTTCTTTACCCATAAAACGGTTAAGTTAGATATTTAAATTAATATGGTATAACAAAATTTCAGGACTTGTGATGCCATACGTATGATAAAAAAGTATGCAGATAATGGCACTGTTCAATAGTGCCATTTTATTAAGGGGCGGAAAATAAATGATATAAATAGATACAATTATCAAAGTTACCACGTGGAAAAAATTTAAGTATTCATACTCATAACTTGATTATAATGCTGTGAATGTCAAAAGTTCAAAGATTGTTTTTATTTCTTTCATCGGTTTAAGATTGCAACAAAAAATCGAACACTCTTTGATATTCTTTGAAGATTATGCAGCGCTCCGGTTCGTAGAATTGTCCATTTCGAGCACTGCTTAATACAGTTTTTATGTACCTGGGTGGCCATGTTTTGTTATTTTCAAAGGGACGTACGTATCCAGGAGTATGTTTATTGGCATTATCAAAATGCGTTTTCCGCTGTATCCGCTTTAACCGAACAGTACCGAAAATTTAAAGTAAAATACGTTTTCGAATGTCTGTCATCGTAATGGCCACTGAAACATGTGTTACAATTTTATTAATCGTTAAAATAATAATAAAAAAAGTCTTTTGGGGCACAAAATCACGTATAATATGTTTTATGATATATGTATTTTTCATATGGTTTGTGGTAAAATCTTTTTTTTCATACTGCCACAATTCAACTATTCATAATTAATTGTTTGTTAAATTTTTCATAGTGATCTTTGACTTAATAGGTAGGTGATAAAGTTTTTACCTTACTTTATTGTATTAATTTATTGTTAAGTGAGAATTAGCTGCTTTCGTTGTCAGTGTGTATTTGATGAGTGCGCATAGTGCCTGACGATGTCGAAAGGCGAAACCAGGATCGCATAAAACGACTCAAATGAAATAGTACAAAACTTAAATCCATTAGAATTTAATATATTTAATGCCGAGTTGAATTGAATGGAATCACCTTAGGCATTTATTAGTAATTATTTAACACAAGTAAAAAATATAATGAGGTAAGAACCTAGTTCATTGAATAATAAAAACAATATTACTCTTTACATCACAACTGACAAGATTTATATGAATTGTATATTGCCTGAACTCGTTGATCCTAGACTAACATGGTTGATGGATATAAGAAACCCTCAATATAATAATTATATTAGATGCTATCAATAGAGAAGAAAAAAAATTTAAAAAATAATAATTTATAATAGTTATTCTAATACATTACATACCGTTAAGCCTGTACACTAATTAAAGAACCAATTATTAATTTTCTATACACTAATGTTCCGAAATCCTCCGCGGCGACCAAAACGTACTGCCGTCAAATACACGTTATTATAATAATGGTTTCTTAAATCTTGATTGTTGCGTACTAAATTTAAAAAAAATTGTGCCTCGACAAATATTCATTGAATTGCTTTCTTTTATGAGTCATGTTTTTATAATTCAATAAAAACGCAATAATAACAGACATCTTTTATGCCATCTTGTGAATGTTTTAAACTTATAATTTGTAATGTTAGCTCATGAAAAAATGAATAACTTTTGTATTCATACACACCGATATATATAAATAATATACCAATTTGAAACACCTCAGAAACATACATAAGTATTAGATTTTTTTTTGAAAAATATTTGGACTGAATTTGAACCTACAATATGATAGGTTCAAGAAAAGGTGTCACTTCACAAATTCAGCATATCAATAATATGAGGTTTTTATTTGGAGGTCTACTATTTTTATTATTATAATTTATTCTACCTACCACAAAAATGTTTATAAAATATGTTAGAAAAAAAAATATTATTAATTCAACACTTTTAAGACCTCTGATTTCGTATCTACTCCCGGAGACGCCGAGCGAAGCGATTTTTGTTTTTTTACTTTGATATGCGCTGAAGCTTATGGCTAATTGTTGAGGCGCTTACGTCAAATTTGATTCTTACGAATGAACCCATAGGCCTTAACTTATAGTTGTGAAAGTTGGTGTCTTGAAGAAAATTGTTTACCACTATTTCAAAGAAAATGTTTCTTTAGAAAATTGAGCCTACAAAAATGAATTATTAAATCATGCACTGGTCATCCTGAAGGAACACAGAACCAGTGGTAAAGACTCGAAAACGGCGATGAGTTGCATATTTATAAATCGCTTTAACTCGCTGCCACAAAACAGCATAATCAGAATTTTAATCTTTAAACAGGGGGCATTTAGTTTTAACCGAAAACAACTTTGACGCCTTGAGTTGAACATTTTTCCAGAAAATATCATTCAGATAGCGAAGTGCGTAGGTATCTCAGTATTCAGAGTTGCTAACTTGGCATTTTTCTTTACGAATCTAGCATTTTTCCACTAATCAAGTTTGGCGTTATAATATCACATTATATATCACAGGGAGATTTATAATCAGTGCCACAGGCAATACAAAAAAGCTGTAATAAGGACGGATTGGACGGAAAGGTGGTAATTAAATAGAAATTGAAATCGCGTAAAAAGTCTTTCTTACAAAATAACAAAAAAGCTAATTAGGTATTGTCTACGTCCTGCGTGCAGGTCCGACACATGCTGTGTCCACCACTGTGACTGGCCGGGAGGCTTTGGTTTACAGCGGCCGAATGAAGATTCGGCAGCTCCGGTGATGTCTGCAGTCCACACACCACAGGACAGATTAATAACATAAACATCCGATAGCCGGTCGGCTTAGACTAAGTCAGTTTTGGTTTATTATTTAATAATGTTCTGGTCTCTACATGTAATTTTCCAATATTGAATGCGCATATTATTGTTTACGTGAAGGATTATTTATGAATATATTACAGACGTTAATAAGAAAATATCATTTTCTTTGACATAACGTGTTTAAGCTCAATCCATTTCTCTACACTTCACAAATGAACCTCCTTACAGCCCACGTAGAAGGAAAGACACTTTATTTTTCTATTTCCTGCTGTAAACAGTTAGTACTTATGTTGTTAATTTGGGTAAGAATATTGCACTTAGCATAGTGTTTAAAATTTCCAATATTGTTTTGAATTAACAGATGGATGCATTTTCCTATCTTCCCCTATAAGGTTAAGTACAATGATGCATAATTCTAAACCATCACTGTAAGAATACAAGCATTGAAAGAT
This sequence comes from Rhyacophila brunnea, assembly GCF_057557595.1. NCBI lineage: Eukaryota > Metazoa > Arthropoda > Insecta > Trichoptera > Rhyacophilidae > Rhyacophila > Rhyacophila brunnea. The sequence continues at coordinate 4,921,165 of NW_028232904.1, read as the reverse complement.
GGCATTCGGTTTTACCATTCAACCAGATATTCCGCAATAAGTTGAATTTGCTCCATTTACCTATCTAATACTTTCCTCCAAACCAACCACCCCATTCCATACTGGATCTTAATCGGGAGTACCACGAAGCCCTACGTCTGGATGTTAAACATCAGCAGTGGTTTACACCTGGGAATATCTCAGGAGCAGATGCCCAAGACTCGGGTCGCTACGCACTCAAGTGTGCTTGACTGAGTTTACCGAGACTTAATTTAATAAAAAGTGCCCACGGGAGAAAGAAGTATAGAAAATTAAGAAAAATAGATGATTCTAATTAAAGGTGATCGAAATTTAACATATACATTCGAACGCCAAGGAAGGTGACTAACTTGGATGCTTTTAGTATTCTCTGGTATCCACCATCCCCCATGGAGTGTGGACAGCCGCGTACTTACTTTGGACTACTACCTGGACATTTAAGGCTATACCTCAGTTGAGGCATGGTCTAAAAAGATCGTGGCTATGCGATGCGCAGATTGCGGGTCGCGGGTGCAAATGACGCATACCGACTAAAATATAATTTTTATATAAATCCAACATGCGTCTATTTAATGTTCTGTTTATTGTTCAATTAGTATCATTGACGATGCGGTGACTGCTTATTCAGTGCCAGTTCTAACATCTAGTTATGAAAGTTGGTGTCTCACCCATATCTAAGAAAATTGGTTACCACTATTTCAAATAAAATATAGTTTTAGAAAAATGGAACATACAAAAAGGAATTATTAAATCATGCACTGGACGTCCTGAAGGAACAGAGAACCATTGGTAAATTCTGTAATGCTCAAAAACGACAATGAGCGATGTATTCATAAGGCCCTATGATTTGCTGCCACAAAAGAGCATAGTCATAATTTAAACTTTAAACAGGGGGCATTTGGTTTTAACCGAAAAGACCTTTGACGCCCTAACATTCTGAGTTGTGTTGGACATTGTTTCCGAAAATAAAATTCGGATGGTGAAGTGCGTACGTATCTGAGTAATCAGCGTTGCAAACATAGTATTTTTAGTGTTTTTTTACCAAGACCATCCCAAAAGGTAGAAATCGAATAGAAATTGAAATCACATGCTGCGTTCACCACTGCGACAGATCGGGAGGCTTTGGTTTATAGCAGCTGAGTAAAGATTCGGCAGATGCATTGATATCTGCAGCAGTCCACACACCACAAAACAGATTAAGATTAACTTTGGGGTCAGTTTTGGTTTATGATTCAATAGTGTTCCTGTCTCTAAATACAATATTTGAATATTGAATGCGCATATCATATTTAGGCGAAGGAACTTCTATACAAAATATGTTACAGGCGTTAATAATAATAATTACGAGATAAAAAGAACTTTTTATATATCACGTTTTTAAATTTTCTGTTGAATCATATAAAATTGACAATTATATGTATCAATAATTTAGGACAAATAAGGCAATTGTCAACAAATCATTTTTTTGCTATTTTGCAACAACCAAACAAATATAGAATACTGAAATGTCATTTTGATTTCCATAGTAACGTACGTACATATTAATAATTTAGTTGCTAGGACCACTCCCTTAGCAACTAATAATAGTCGATTGGATTATGGGCTTCTTCCGAAATTACTTTTCATACAAAACAGAATTAACTGAAAATGAATTCAATTCGACTTTAAAGATGGCTAAAAGTATTAAAAGAATGCATTGGCATTGTGTTCTTATATTATATTCTAAAAGTTTCAAATGTTTAGCTAGTCGGGAAGTTAGTTAGAAATCGATTGCAAGATTTGTACTGGATAAACAACCACCGGACAAACAAGAATACGAGCTAAGAAAACCGTGCTAAAATAACATTTTCTTTAACACGTCTTTTTTCCACACTCCACAAATGCACATACCTTCTAAGAGCACACCCAGAAGGCAAAACACTCCCCTTATTTTTCTAACAAACATGACTGCGTCGTCTGCATACTCTTAATCGCACAATCTTTTTTCACCTCAAGGGTACCGTCGTCGTGACCGGCTCTCCCTCACTCTGCAGCGGTGCTACAGAAGCGATCTACGCGCTGCAGGTCTGGCATGGCGGGAGGTGCAAGAGATAGCGACGGATCGAGGAAAGTATCGCAAACTTTTCCTATGCCCCAATGCTGGGTCATGACAGGGTGAAAGAAGAAGAAGATTTTTCTCCGTTCAGCCATTTGTTTTTTGTTTTAACCGAAAACAACTTTGACGCCCAGGTATTTCGAATTCAGAGTTGAACATTGTTAAAAAATATCATATAAGAAATCAAGCCTTTCTCACTCGGCGTTAGATGATTTTCTCTTAAAGAAAGCAAGTTGCAATTGCCTACGCCCTACAGGTTCAAGTGAGAGCTGGACCGACTTGAAAACCTCTTCTCTTTATGCCAAAATAATATGGGTACACTCCCCGATGATGTGATCGACACATTAACTACATAGCTACATGATAGTGGTAAATCAAGCTAACAGAACTTGGACGCAAAACCACGGTGAAGAACTGAAAAGTAGTAAATCCTTACTGAACAAATATGCATTATACTCGTTTCTATGGCATTCAATTCGGTATAAATCAACTGTTACGCACATTTTTGTTAGCATTGAAACTGATGGAAATTCTTGTAATAACGGAAACAGAAAAGCAATCGAATGAGTATATAAGCCCACTCCTTGAGGAGTACAAACATCAATTGTACCAAGTGATCAGTCTAATCAGGTCTTCAGTTTAGTCGATAATACAACCGTGAAGATGGTGTTCATAAAGGTAAATCGTCATTATTTACTACACAAAGTCAGAAACATAAATTCTTTTCTAATGTTCTATGTTTTTAGGATTGTTTCAAATTATGTATTTCGTGTGTTGTCAAAAAAAAAATTGTGCGAAAGGAAAGGATAATCTAACATATTGAAAATTAAGTTAAAATAAATATTCTTAATTAACATAATAAATACAAGGGAATGTGTATATATAACAAGTGAATTTGACCCTGCCGAATTAGTAAATTAAGCATATAAATAAATAGCAGATCCCACACAACGTAGTTCAATACTCAATTATTTTCTTTATGCCGCTAAAAAGTATTGGTTCTTTCACACATAACAATAAACTCATTGCTTTCACATTTGATGTTACTATTGTAACTACCTAAATACAAATATAATACTTTATTTTCTGTATAATTTTAGTTATCTCTTTGCATCGTGGCACTAGCCGCAATGTGCAATGGTCACGGAGTTGCAATCTCTCACAGTAATATTGTACGAGGAGACGTTGGCCACCATTCGCTGGGACTCGCTGGCAATCATCTAAGCTATGGCGGCTTAGGCTCTGTTTACGGCAGCTTGGGCTATAGCGGCCTCGCCCACAATAACATCGGATACAGTGGACTTGGATACAACAGCCTAGGTTACAATGGACTAGCGTATAACGGCTTTGACTACAGTTAACTGGGACACAGCGGCTTAGGCTATAGTGGACTTGGGTATAACGGATTAAATTACAATGGACTGGGTCACAGCAGCTTGGCTCTAAATGGATTGGGATATGTAGGCGTTGGACATGGACATGTATACATGGACACTTATATTGGAGAGATCACTATGTGAGTATTATAGAAATGAATTCCTATCTAAATATTTTTTAACTGCTAATGTACTTTTCGTCTATTTGCCTTATTTATTCTTACATATTTGTTGTGTAATAAATATGTATTTTCTCTTTTAAAGGCACATCCAAAATATGCGTATAACTATGGAGTAAAAGGACCTACAGGAGATGTTAAATCACAACAAGAAGTCAGAGACGGTGATGCTGTCAAGGGTAAAAACCTTTTCTTATTTTCTAGATAGAAAATAAACGTTCTTATATTATTATGCAATAGATCAGCTCTCCAGAATGATCAGTCAACAAGCCAAAAGTCAAAACCATTGTACGCATTTCGTCCAAATACATACTGTCCTCGTTCTTGACATGGACGATTGCTTTCTTGCATTTTTGTAAAGCAGAACCATGCATGGCTGTACGCAGATCAATTGAGGTAGGCGGATACTTGGACTGACGTATTGGTGGGTCTAGCGTCCTTTCCTAAAAGGCGTACGTAAGTCCGACACATGCTGCGTCCACTACGTGGACTGGCCAGGATGCCGAGTGACGTCTGTAGTCCACTCACCACAGAACAGATTAATGTGATAAAAATACGATAGCTGGTCGCTATACTCCAAGACTCAATTTTGGTGCTTGATTTAATCACGGACCGCTCATTAAATCCATTACTCCAATATTGAATCAGCGTTCCGCTTAAAGTCTAATGCTTATTATGATACAGACGTAAATATGACATGTTTGAAGATGTTGTAATATTTCTCCACAATTATTGCAACTTCTTGCAGCTATCCCAAGAATATAACCCACCAGATATATTTTAGTACTCCTTAGTATAAATGTTCATCACATAATATATTATTAAAGCTGGATAGGATAGGAGTACCTTCTTCCATCCCACCTGGTTGGTAACTCACTTCTCTTATTTTCCTATTTCCTGTTTATGATGACGTTTTCTTTATCAATCCTGTGCCATGCAATGACATTAAATGAACTCAAATGAACATTCTGCTTGCAAGCGGTCTGGCGACACCGCTGGGTCTGCCCATACAAAATTTCTGACTGTCAGGTTTCGACTCCAACGTTATTATTGTGTTACAAAATGCCAATGTGCCTAGTTAAAAATTGTAAAAAAATCTACTAAACACTCCAAGAAAGATGGGATATCACTTTGCATGTGTTAGTATTATTTATTATTTATAAAATGCCATTTTAAGATATTGATGAATGTTTATTCAATGCAATTGAATGACAGGAACCATTGGACAGTCAGTCGCCTGTGATTCGCTGCGCTCACTTGCGTCTAATCTCCGAGAAGTCGTAAGTAACCGAGAATCTGTTTCTAACGCAATGAGTCATGACACTAATACGCCATTACAATAAAGGTTATATTACTATAAATTCTCGAAGCTTGTATCGCATAATGGAAACGGATACGTCAATGGTCACGTGACATCTACCTATACATCTGTGAATGACTTTCATGCACAATTTCTCGTGCGCGCCGGGTATGAAGTGAGTCGTCCATTTAATATGTCATTGGTGCCATGATGTTGACTTGTAAATCAACACCATCAGAATACAAATATTAATGTGGCATTTGGTTCAACCGAATACGATATTTTCAATATTTAACAAGACATTCCTCACTGAGTTAAATGTTACCCCATTCATTTTCATTCTAATAGCAAAATCTTTCTGCAACGTTATATTTACCGTGCAGCAAACCAGTATAACCAGTATGCTACCCACCATCTACCTATATACACCCCTTAATGTGGCGTACGGAACATTAGGTACTGAGAAAAGAAGCAGCCTAAATTATGTGTGATTCCTATTTGGATTTACATCTCTATATATATAAAAATCTCGTGTCACGATGTTTGTGGTCGAACTCCTCCGAAATGGCTCGACCGATTTTTATGATTTTTTTATGTATAATTTTAAGGTATGAGAATAGGTCAAGAAGTATATTTCATACCGCTAGGTGATTAGGGTCTCTATCCAGAAAAAATTTCTTTTATTTTTTTGACAACTTTTTTTTGTATTTTTTTTATTAATTGGAATAAAATAATACCTATAACCCAAAATTTTCACCCTCCTACCCCCCCCTCCCATTTTTTAATCGCGATTTTATTATTTTTGTATGAACAAATTTCGTACGTATTTCAAACAGAACGAAATTATTTATGTTGTTGAATGACAGATGGCGCTACGTCCGAGAAGAATTCAAGAGAAGCGTCGCGTCATTTTGACATTTCATTCGGCATATCACAACGCAATGCGTGCAAAATTTTGTACGATTTATTTATTTTTATCTATTTTTATGTGCGTGTATTACAGTGCACAATGCCAGCAAGACGCAAGGGGGGCCATTTGGGCCGTCGAACGAATAAAGAAACAAACATGTGAAATAGTAGAGCAGAAAGAACAGACGAACAAATCTAACAATATAACAAAAACGTGCGTGTAAGCATGTCGCAATTGCGTGCATCTCAATCACAAGAGGCACGAGCTGAACGAAATCAACAACGACAATTGGAACGGAGCCAAGCGCGCCGGTTCGTAGTTAACACATGCAGAGCAAATGGCCGACAACGCCAACAAGTAGATCGAACATTTACATCCGCTTCGTTCCTTCGTCTCGCATTCGAGTACGAGCCAGATATTGAATATTCCGCTCATCCGAAAGTGCTGATTGGTGCTATGGACAAAGAATGTCCCCATTGTCATGCGCTCAAATTCAAACATGAGTCAGCCGGGATGTGTTGCGCATCAGGAAAAGTGCAACTACCAGAAATTGAGATACCACCAGAACCATTGAACGGCTTGCTCATCGGCACGGTTCTAGATTCAAACCTGTTCCTGAAATCCATTCGCACATTCAATTCATGCTTCCAAATGACTTCGTCCGGAGCAACAGAAATAGTTCACAATACTGCGGCAAATGGTCAACAATTCCATTCTACGTTCAAAAGCAACGCGGCGCGGCGGTGAGGACATCAACCATGTGGATGCACGTTGCGGCTACAATAGCCTCAATTCGCCTAATGCCAGGCGCATCGTCGGCGAACTGGACGCCCTGTTGAATGAGCACAATGAATTATTGAAATTCTTCAAAGCACACATACACGAATTGCAAAGTGACAATCACGCTATTGTCATCAATCCTGATAAAACACCAGCTGGAGAGCACGTACGTCGATTCAATGTGACTGTTGTTGACGAAATTGTTGGAATCATGGTTGGCGACCGCACATCGACGCGAGAAATCGTGATTCGAAGAAGAAACAATAATCTTGAGTTCATCGCTGACACACACCGTTCATACGACGCTCTCCAATATCCGCAAATTTTCTGGAAGGGACAAGACGGATATTGCATAAACATTAAACAACGAGATCCTGTCACAGGTAATTCATTCATTATGAACATCATTACTCATTTTGAATTGAGAAAATGAATGGTTGATGTTTTTTTGTTTTTATCGGCGGTCATCGTCTACAGCGCTCTATTCCTCTTTCTGTCATAGATCCCATCCCCACACACTTACGATAGATTCGTTATTTTTTATTTAACAACCAAAATATTCACTAGAAATAATTTATATGGCAGAACAACGTTTGCCGGGTCAGCTAGTATTATTATAATAATTAATGCTTGATAATAAAAAGACATTCTCACTTGCTATAAGTAGATTAGATGCGATCAACATAATATTAACAACATAAAAATGAGTTAGTAATAAATCAATTAAACAGATCTTTGAGACAAACCACAGTGAAGAACTGAAAAGTAGTAAAACCTTATTTAACAAATATGCATTGTAGGTATGGCATTCAATTTGGTATAAATTATGTTAATCAATGCAATAGTTATAAATATTTGTATTCATCAAATTTTACGCACGTTTTTGTTAGCATTGAAACTGATGAAAATTCTTGTAATAACGAAAACAGAAAACCAATCGAATGAGTATATATAAGCCCACTCCTCGAGGAGTACATACAGTGACGTCCCGTGGGGGTTGGCAGATTGAGCGTCGCTTGGGGGCGGCATTTACTCGAAGGGCGGCAAATCGAAGAGAATCATTTGGAATATATAGAAATAGCTACATAAACTTAGTAATAACGAATTTTTACAGGCCTATAAGCCTATAAGCCGATCGTGGGTATATCTAAAATATCTATCCATTAAATAAATCAGCTTACTGGTTTTATCGGGTCCGCGATATCTAGTTTACTTCTGTTGCCCTTCGACATGCTTGATAACCAGAAACGAAACGTGCAGATTTGCGAATAATTAGTCTCCATACAACACATTTCTTCGATATTGGACTCATGAAAGGATGATAAAAATACTGTAAGTAAAAAAAACGAGGCGGCATTTCGGCGCTGGTTAGGGGCGGCATTTTATCTAGGGACGTCACTGAGTACATACATCAGTTGTAGCAAGTGATCAGTCCAATCAGGTCTTCAGTTTAGTCAATAATACAACCGTGACGATGGTGTTCATACAGGTAAATTGATGCTATAAATATCCAGGTATTCTCATACAAATATCATTCGTTTGTTGACAGATATACGCAGATGAATGTGTACAAAAATTTATATCTAAATTTTTTTGTAATCATAGTCATTGTTGCAAATCTACGTTAAAACATCCTGAAATCTGAAGACAAAATAATTTTATAATAAATTGAAAAATATACAATATATAATAATGCTACCTACAGACATTAATAATTGTTATACATAAAGCCAGAAACATATTATTTTTTTCAAATTTAGGTACTATATATTAACGGAATTATTTCAAATGATGTATTTCGTGTGTTGTCAAAAAAAATGAAAAGAGAGATACTTAAATCAAACATACTGGAAATTGCGTTAAAATAAATATTCTAAATTAACATAATAAATACATGCGAATGTGTAAAAGTAATAAATGAATTCGACGCTGTTAAACAAGTAAATTTCGTATGGAAATATATTGAAGATCCCACACAACGTGGTTAACACTCAACTTTCTTCATGCCTCTTAAATGAATTGGTTCCTTCACATATAAAATTAACTTTTTTTTTTACATTTGATTCTACTATTGAAGCTAAATACAAATTTAACAAGTAATTTTTTATATATTTTCAGTTGTCTCTTTGCGTTAGCCGCCATGTGCAATGGTCACGGAGTCGCAGTCTCGCACAGTAATATTGTACGAGGAGAGATGTTGGCCACCATTCGCTGGGACTTGCTGGCAATCATCTAAGCTATGGCGGCTTAGTCTCCGGCTACGGCAGTTTGGGGTAAGCGGCCTCGTTCACAATAATATCGGATACAGTGGACTGGGATACAACAGCCTAGATTACAATGGACTCAGGTATAACAGCTTAGACTACAGTGGACTGGGACAAAGCGGCTTAGGCTATAGTGGACTTGGGTACAACGGATTAAATTACAATCGGGTTATATGGAAGGGATCACTATGTTAGTAATATATAAATATATATATATATAAATGAATTCATATGCATATACTATTATATGCTAATAAACTTATCAATTATTTGCACTGTACATAGAGACCTTTATATTCTCTAAAAGAAAAAAACGCAATTCTTCTGCAATTGTTACAATAAAATAAACATGTATTTTTTTTCTTAAAGACTCGTCCAAAATATGCGTTTAACTATGGAGTGAAAGATAGTCATACAGGAGATGTGAAACCCAACAAGAAGTCAGAGATGGTGATGTTGTCAAGGGTAAAAACCTCTTCTTATTTTCTAGATATAATAAAATAAACGTTCATATATTATCAAATAGGTCAATTTCAAAATTCAAAATACAACATTCGAAATTCAAAATTCAAAATTCAAAATACAATATTCGAAATTCAAAATTCGAAAATACAACATTCTAAATTCGAAATTCAAAATTCAAAATACAACATTCGAAATTCGAAATTCCAAAATAAAAATTCAAAATACAACATTCAAAATTCGAAATTCATAATTCAAAATACAACATTCGAAATTCGAAATTCAAAATTCAAAATTCAAAATACAACATTCGAAATTCAAAATTTAAAATACAACATTCGAAATTCGAAATTGAAAATTCAAAATACAACATTCGAAATTCGAAAATACAACATTCGAAATTCAAAGCTTCTCTCGCAGGTTGTGGACTGGCCTTAAATACCAACTTATGATATTTTAATAGTTTTTCCAGAATTTCTCGCTGGTCGTTTGAGAGATTTCCTATGGAAACCATTGCCAGGTCTATGCTTGAAAATCTCCTTCTATTAGCTTGTTGTGGAGTACCGGTTATCGGGCTCAGGAGAATGTCCGGTCCGTATACTCCAAACTCTTCACTCGGTATTGGTTTCTCTGTTGAGAGGTCAGCCATCGCCATTTGAGTGTCTGCGGTTGTTGTTTGGTAACGAGCCTTGGTGTCACATGGTCCTTGTGCATTAACTGCACAGAAACTTAGCTTTATCGGTGATGATGGTTGCTGTTTTTGGCATCTCGGGCAGTTAGATCTCATTACGCCAGGCTTGCCGCATCCGTAACATGCATACTTGTCGGCTATGCGTGTCTCGAAGTTCTGTTCGGTTGGATTACTGTTATGTTGTACCCTTTTCTGGCATGCATCAGTTTGGTGTCCTTTCCTGTGGCACAACGAACAGAATGGAGCTGGCGTGTGGTGATTCTCATCCGGTTGCGTCTTGTATGATTTTTCTTTCAGCTTGTCCTCGATCTTTCGAGCCCTCTTGATGAGATCGTCAAAACTTTTAATAGTGTTTCGCGGCATTCCATCGCGTATTTGTATGTGCAGTTGACCAAATATCATGTCAATCTGCACTGATTCCGCGTGTGCCGGGGCCGGGAGTTCTGCTAACAGAGCTCTTTTCTGGTTGATAAATAAATCAGTCAGTTCGTTTGTTTTTTGACTGATTGTGCATAACTCCGTATACACCTTGTATGCGTGCCTTTTGGGTGCAAAATCATGCCTAAGCCCCGCCATTGCTTCCTCCCAAGAAGTGATGGTTTTCTTTACTCCCATCCACCATGTAGCAGCATGTTTTTCCAATAGAAGCTGTAATCCAGTCAGTGAATCATTCTCGTTGATGTGTTTGATCGTCTTGAACACAGTCGTGGTTGCGATGAATGTTTCCACTTGGCTGCTATCGTTAGTTTCGTTAGTCATCGTATCTCGCCGTACATTGCGCAAAACTTCCATGTTTTACGTCTTTTATCAGCTCCTTTATCAAATCTTTAAACTGTGCGTTTGTCAGATTTACGGTCGCCATTTTCACTTTCGGCCACTAGTTGGGCGCCAATTTACAAGGTTAAAAGTAGGTACTTCCTTAATTAATAAATTCTTAAGGGTTCGTTGTGTTGTTGAAGGCGAAACTATGGCGAAACCTGAGCTCGTACCTGGCTCACCACAATAGCTCACTGTACACTGATAGAGTCACGGAAAGCCGTGTGTACCGTTGTCAGTGTAACTACTATGCTAAGTCAGGGCCAAGCTGGCCCAAGGTTAACTGATGTTTCTATTTTTTTTTTTTTTTTTTGTGTGTCGCCTTATATAGCCAACTAGGCGACCCCTTCCTCGCCGTCCAGCTGATAACGCCGGTGTGCTTCGGTGGGGAACGACTCGAGAGTGGGAAGGCGCTGTGGTGGGGGCGCCCGTGTTGACTGTAGGCGATGGCCACTGTGCGAGTGAGAAAGTATTCGGAGGTCCCGCGCTACAAATTCAAAATTCAAAATATAATATTCAAAATTCTAAATTCAAAATTCGAAAATACAACAATCGAAATTCAAAATTCAAAATTCAAAATACAACATTCCAAATTCGAAATTCAAAAATTAAAATTCAAAATTCAAAATACAACAATCAAAATTCGAAATTCAAAATTCGAGATTACAACATTCGAAATTCGAAATTCAAAATACAACATTCGAAACTCGAAATTCAAAATACAACATTCGAAATTCAAAATATAAAACACAACATTCGAAATTCGAAATTCAAAAATTAAAATTCAAAATTCCAAAATACAACATTCAAAATTCGAAATCCAAAATTCAAAATACAACAATTGAAATGCAAAATTTGAAAATACAACATTAGAAATTCGAAATTCAAAATTCAAAATACAACATTCGAAAATCGAAATTCAAAAAATAAATTTCAAAATTCAGAAATACAACATTTGAAATTCAAAATACAACATTTGAATTTTGAATTTCGAATGTTGTATTTACAAATTTTGAATTTCAAATGTTGTATTTACAAATTTTGAATTTCGAATGTTGTATTTTGAATTTCAAATTTCGAATGTTGTATTTTGAATTTTGAATTTAGAATTTTGAATGTTGTATTTTGAATTATGAATTTCGAATTTCGAATGTTGTATTTTGAATTTTGAATTTTAAATGTTGTATTTTGAATTTCGAATTTCGAATTTCAAATGTTGTATTTTTAATTTCGAATTTCGAATTTTGAATGTTGTATTTTCGAATTTTGAATTTCGAAATTCAAATGTTGTATTTTGAATTTCGAATGTTGTATTTTGGAATTTTGAATTTTGAAATTTATTTTTTGAATTTCGATTTCGAATGTTGTATTTTCAAATTTTGCATTTCAAATGTTGTATTTTGAATTTTGAATTTTGAATTTTGAATTCCGAATGTTGTATTTTGCATTTTGAATTTCTAATTTCGAATGTAGTATTTTTGAATTTTGAATTTCGAATGTTGTATTTTCGAATTTCCCATTTCGAATGTTGTATTTTGAATTTTGAATTTCGAATTTCTAATGTTGTATTTTCAAATTTTGCATTTCAAATGTTGTATTTTGAATTTTGAATTTTGAATTTCGAATGTTGTATTTTGCATTTTGAATTTCTTATTTCGAATGTAGTATTTTTGAATTTTGAATTTTGAATTTTGAATTTCGAATTTCGAATGTTATATTATAAATTTTAAATTTTGAATTTCGAATGTTGTATTTTGAATTTTGAAATTCGAATTTTGAATGTTGTATTTTTGAATTTTGAATTTCGAATGTTGTATTTACAAATTTTTAATTTCGAATGTTGTATTTTGAATTTTGAATTTTGAATTTCGAATTTCGAATGTTATTCGAATGTATTCGAAATTCAAAATTCAAAATACAACATTCGAAATGGGAAATTCGAAAATACAACATTCGAAATTAAAAATTCAAAAATACTACATTCGAAATTAGAAATTCAAAATGCAAAATACAACATTCAAAATTCAAAATTTAAAATTCAAAATTCAAAATACAACATTTGAACTGCAAAATTTGAAAATACAACATTAGAAATTCGAAATTCAAAATACAACATTCGAAAATCGAAATTCAAAAAATAAATTTCAATTTCAATAATTAAAATAAAACATTTGAAATTCGAAATTCAAAATTTAAAATACAACATTCGAAATTCAAAATTCGAAAATACAACATTTGAAATTCGATATTCAAAATACAACATTCGAAATTCAAAATTCGAAATTCAAAATACAACAATCGAAATTTGAAATTTAAAATTCAAAATACATTTGAAATTCGAATTTCAAAATTCAAAATACATTTAAAGTCGAAATTCAAAATTCAAAATTCAACATTCGAAATTGGAAATTCAAAATTCAAAATACAACATTCGAAATTCGAAATTCAAAATTCAAAATACAACATTCGAAATTCGAAATTCAAAAATAAAAATTCAAAATACAACATTCAAAATTCAAAATTCAAAATTCAAAATACAACATTTGAACTGCAAAATTTGAAAATACAACATTAGAAATTCGAAATTCAAAATACAACATTCGAAAATCGAAATTCAAAAAATAAATTTCAATTTCAATAATTAAAATAAAACATTTGAAATTCGAAATTCAAAATTCAAAATACAACATTCGAAATACGAAATTCATAATTCAAAATACAACATTCGAAATTCTAAATTCAAAATTCAAAATACAACATTCTAAATTCGAAATTTAAAAATTAAAATTGAAATTTCAAAATTCGAAAATACAAAATTCGAAATTCGAAAATACAACATTCGAAATTCAAAATTCAAAATACAATATTCGAAATTCAAAATTCGAAAATACAACATTCGAAATTCGAAATTCAAAATTCAAAATACAACATTCGAAATTCGAAATTCGAAATTCAAAAATAAAAATTCAAAATACAACATTCAAAATTCGAAATTCATAATTCAAAATACAACATTCGAAATTCGAAATTCAAAATTCAAAATACAACATTCGAAAATACAAAATTCGAAATTCAAAATTCGAAAATACAACATTCGAAATTCTAAATTCAAAAATAAAAATTCAAAATACAACATTCAAAATTCTAAATTCAAAATTCGTAATTCAAAATTCGAAATTCAAAATTCAAAATACAACATTCGAAAATACAACATTCGAAATTCGAAATTTAAAAGTTTTAATTTAAAATTCAAAATTCGAAAATACAAAATTCAAAATACAACATTCGAAATTCAAAATTCGAAAATACAAGATTCGAAATTTTAAATTCGAAATTCAAAAATTAAAATTGAAATTTCAAAATTCGAAAATACAAAATTCGAAATTCAAAATTTGAAAATACAACATTCGAAATTCAAAATTCAAAATTCAAAATACAATATTCGAAATTCAAAATTCGAAAATACAACATTCTAAATTCGAAATTCAAAATTCAAAATACAACATTCGAAATTCGAAATTCAAAAATAAAAATTCAAAATACAACATTCAAAATTCGAAATTCATAATTCAAAATACAACATTCGAAATTCGAAATTCAAAATTCAAAATACATTATTCGAAATTCATAATTCAAAATACAACATTCGAAATTCGAAATTCAAAATTCAAAATACAACATTCGAAATTCGAAATTAAAAAATTAAAATTCAAAATTCCAAAATACAACATTCGAAATTCGAAATTCAAAATACAACATTAGAAATTCAAAATTCTTAAATACAACTTTCGAAATTCGAAATTCAAAATTCAAAATACAACATTCGAAATTCATAATTTAAAATACAACATTCGAATTTCGAAATTCAAAATTCAAAATACAACATTCGAAATTCGAAATTAAAAAATTAAAATTCAAAATTCCAAAATACAACATTCGAAATTCGAAATTCAAAATACAACATTAGAAATTCAAAATTCTTAAATACAACATTCTAAATTCGAAATTCAAAATTCAAAATACAACATTCGAAATTCGAAATTCAAAATACAACATTTGCAATTCAAAATTCGAAAATACAATATTCGAATATCGAAATTCAAAATTCAAAATTCAAAATACAACATTTGAAATTATATTTGAAACACCTGAGGTATATTTGAAAGTATTTAATGTTTGTTTATTTTACATTTCCTCGCTGTAGGATTGGTTTCCCGAATAGACCAAATATTCAGGAGACGAAAAAGAAATTTAATAATCCTATATTTAAATGCATGGATATATTTAAATTGTTATTTTTACAGCATGTTAATGATTTCATTACCATTACAAAGTAATTAAAAGAAAGGGGTGGTTTTAGTCCAATTCGATACAAAAAAACATTCTGCATTAAAAGGTCGATTTCGACAAAAACGGATATTCAGGAAACCAATCCTATAGTGACGATTTGTTACCATAGCATTACCTAGAAGAAAAAAAAAATTCTACCATAGCAACGCCATCAAATATTTCAAAGGATGTATTTAAAGTTTGTTTATAATAAATTTGTTACCATGGCAACGCCTAACAATTTTTGTTTATTACCATAGCAACGCCACCAAATATTTCAAAAGATATATGTAAAGTTTGTTTATTTCAAATTTGATACCATGGCAACGCCTTGAAATTATTGTTTATTTCCATAGCAACGCCATCAAATATTTCTTAGATGTATTAAAGTTTGTTTATTATAAATTTGTTACCATGCCAACGCCTAACAATTTTTGTTTATTACCATAGCAACCCTATCAAATATTTTAAAGGATGTATGTTAAGTTTGTTTAATATAAATTTGTTACCATAACAACGCCTCAAAATTATTATTTATTACCATAGCAACGCCATTAAATATTAAGAAAGATGTATGTAAAATTTGTTTATTATAAATTTGTTACCATGGCAACGCCTTGATATTTTTGTTTATTACCATAGCAACGACATCAAATATTACTAATGATGTTTTTAAGTTTGTTTAATATAAATTTGTTACCATCGCAACGTCTAATAATTTTTGTTTATTTCCATAGCAACACCTCGGGTTTATTTGAAAGTATATAATGTTTGTTTATTATAAATTTGTTACCATGGAAACGCCTATAAATTTTTGTTTATAACCATAGCAACGACATCAAATATTTCGAAATATATACATAAAGTTTGTTTACTTTAAATTTGTTACCATAGCAACGCCTAGAAAATTTTGTTTATTACCATAGAAACGCCATCAAATATTTCGAAGTATATACGTAAAGTTTCTTTATTATAAATTTGTTACCATGGCAATGCCTAGGAATATTTGTTTATTACCATAGTAACGCCAACAAATATTTCGAAGGATGTATGTAAAGTTTGTTTATAATAAATTTGTTACAATGGCATCGCCTAGTAATTATAGTTCATTACCGTAGCAAGACCTTGGGTTTAGTTGAAATTATGTAAAGTTTTTTTATTATAAATTTGTTACCATAGCAACGCCTAGAATTTTTTGTATATTACCATAGCAACGCCATTTATTATTTCGAAAGATGTATGCTAAGTTTGTTAATTATAAATTTGATACCTTGGCAATGCCCAGGAATTTTTATTTATTACCATAGCACGCCTTCAATATATACTATATGATGACTGTATGAATGTTTACGGCTGTATTCCGTATAACTGAACAGTACCGAATTTTTTGTTTATTACCATAGCAACTCCATCAAATATTTCGAAGTATATATGTAAAGTGTGTTTTTTATAAAATTGTAACCATGGCAACGCTTAGAAGTTTTTGTTTATTACCATAGCAATACCTCGGGTATATTATTTGAAAATATGTAATGTTTGTTTATTATTAATTTATTACCATGCTAATCCCTCTAAATTGTTGTTTATTACCATAGCAACGCCATCAAATATTAAGAAGGGTGTATGTAAAGTTTTTTATCATAAATTGTTTACCATAACAATGCCAAGGAATTTTTGCTTATTACCATAGCAACACCTCGGGTATATTTAAAAGTATGTAATATTATTTTATTATAACTTTGTAAAAATAGCAACGCCTAGAAATATTTATTTATTACCATAGCAACGACATCAAATATTTCTAAGTATGTATGTAAAGATTGGGGTCTAACAGGGTAGTGCATGCGTACCGCACGACACTGTATCCTGATGGTGTCGCATAGCCTCTCCTACTCAATTCCTATCTCTACCTCCACGTGGTGAACCCTGAAAACCTGAGCAACTACACCTAAGATCAGTTAGTCAACCCTGGTGGAAGGTGTAGTCAGGGCTAACGGAGAAAGAAGAAATGACCCTCCGAAAAAGGGGTTGGGCGTGGGGCTAACAACGTCGTCCCGTAAAAAACACATTGTTACGAAACCACAACATCATCCTCGGAAACCGGACACTAAACTCAGACAACCTGGCAAACGCTTTAAGGAAATACGATTTGGAACATAGAATACATTATCACTCTATCGACCAGGAGCACTTAAACTCCTTACAGAACAACTCATAAAATACCATTGTGATATTACGGCCCAACAGGAGATGCGATGGATAGGTCAAGGAGTGATGGAGAAACGAGACTGCACTATACTCTATAGCTGCCATGATGGTGAACATCACTTTGGAACTGGATTCATCGTAAGCAAACGAGTAAAACATTTAATTATTGGGTTCAAACCAGTCAACCCAAGGATCATGCGACTGCGAATTAAAGGAAGTTTCTTCATTTAATCATTTATCAACGCCATCAAATATTTCGAAGGAATATATGTAATTTTTTTTTATTATAATTTTGTTACCATGGCAACGCCTAGGATTTTTTGTTTATTACCATAGCAACGCCATCAAATATTTCGAAGTATGTATGTTAAGATTGTTTATTATAAATTTGTTACCATGGCAATGCCTATAAATTTTTCTTTGTTACTATAGCAACACCTCGGTTACATTTTAAAGTATGAAAAATTTGTTTAATATTATTTTGTAACCATAGCAATGCCTACAAATTTTTGTTTATTTCCATATCAACGCCATCAAATATTTTGAAGGATGTATGTAAAGTTTGCTTATTATTAATTTGTTACCATGACAACGCCTGGAAATTTTTGTTTATTACCATAGCAACACTTCGGGTATATTTAAAAGTATGTAATAATTGTTTTTTATAAATTTGTCACCATAGCAACCCCTAGAAATATTTATTTATTACCATAGCAACGACATCAAAATATTTCGATGGATGGATGTTAAGTTTGTTTATTATAAATTTGTTACCGTGGCAACGCCTGAATTTTTTTGTTTAATAGCAACACCTCGGGTATATTTTAATTTTAAATATATGTAATGTTTGTTTATTATAAATTTGTAATCATAGCAACGCCTATAATTTTTTGCTTATTACCATAGCAACGCTATCAAATATTTTGAAGTATGTATATAAAGATTGTTTATTATAAATCTGTTACCATGGCAACGCCTATAAAATTTTGTTTGTTACCACAGCAACACCTCGGGTATATTATTTGAAATTATGTAATGTTTTTTTATTATAAATTTGTAACCATAGCAACGCCACCAAATATTTCGAATGATGTATGTAAAGTTTGTTTATTATTAATTTGTTACCATGGCAACGCCTAGAATTTTTTGTTTATTACCATAGCAACGCTATCAAATATTTCGAAAAATGTATGTAAAGTTTGTTTATTATTAATTTGTTACTATGAAAACGCCTGGAAATTTTTTTTATTACCATAGCAACACCTCGGGTATATTTTAAATATATGTAATGTTTGTTTATTATAATTTTGTTACCATGGCAACGCCTAGAATTTTTTGTTTATTACCATAGCAACGCTATCAAATATTTCGAAAAATGTATGTAAAGTTTGTTTATTATTAATTTGTTACTATGAAAACGCCTGGAAATTTTTTTTATTACCATAGCAACACTTCGGGTATATTTGAAAGTATATAAAGTGTTTTATTATAAATTTGTTAGCATAGCAACGCCATCAAATATTTCGAAGAATGTATTTTAAGTTTGTTTATTATAAATTTATTACAATGGCAACGCCTAGAATTTTTTGTTTATTACCATAGCAACGCTATCAAATATTTCGATGTATGTATATATAAAGATTGTTTATTATAAATTTGTTACCATGGCAACGCCTATAAAATTTTGTTTATTTCCATAGCAACGCCACCAAATATTTCGAAGGATGTATGTAAAGGTTGTTTATTATAAATTTGTTACCATGGCAACGCCTAGAAATTTTTGTTTATTACCATAGCAACCACATCAAAAATTTTGAAAGATGTATGTAAAGTTTGTTTATTATAAATATGTTACCATATCAATGCCTAGGAATTTTTGTTTTTTACCATAGCAACGCCATCAAGTATTTCGAAGTATATACGTTAAGTTATTTTATTATAAATTCGTTACCATGGCAACGCCTAACAATTTTTGCTTATTACCATAGCAACACCTCTGGTATAATTGAAAGTATGTAATGTTTGTGTATTATAAATTTGTTTCCATAGCAACGCCTTCAAATTTTTGTTTATTAAAATAGCAACGCCATTAAATATTTCGAAGGATGTATGTAAAGTTTGTTATTTATAAATTTGTTACCATGGCAACGCTTAGATATTTTTGTTTATTACCATAGCAACTACATCAAATATTTCGAAATATATACGTAAAGTTTGTTTATTTTAAATTTGTTAACATAGCAACGCATACAAATTTTTGTTTATTACCATAGCAACACCATCAAATATTTCAAAGGATCTATGTAAAGTTTGTTAATTATAAATTTGTTACCATGGCAACGCCTAGAATCTTTTGTTTATTACCATATCAACGCCATCAAATATTTCGATGGATGTACGTAAAGTTTGATTATTATAAATTTGTTACCAAGGCAACGCCATCAAATATTTCAAAGGATGTATGTAAAGTTTGTTAATTATAAATTTGTTACCATGGCAACGCCTAGAATCTTTTGTTTATTACCATATCAACGCCATCAAATATTTCGATGGATGTACGTAAAGTTTGATTATTATAAATTTGTTACCAAGGCAACGCCATCAAATATTTCAAAGGATGTATGTAAAGTTTGTTAATTATAAATTTGTTACCATGGCAACGCCTAGAATCTTTTGTTTATTACCATATCAACGCCATCAAATATTTCGATGGATGTACGTAAAGTTTGATTATTATAAATTTGTTACCAAGGCAACGCCTAGGAATTCTTGTTTATTACCATAGCAACGCCATCAAATATTTCAAAGGATGTATGTAAAGTTTGTAATTTATAAATTTGTTACCATTGCAACGCCTAGATATTTTTGTTTATTACCATAGCAACACCTCGAGTATATTTTTTGAAAATATGTAATGTTTCTTTATTATAAATTTGTTTCCATAGCAACGCCTTCAAATTTTTGTTTATTAAAATAGCAACGCCATTGAATATTTCGAAGGATGTATGTAAAGTTTGTTATTTATAAATTTGTTACCATTGCAACGCCTAGATATTTTTGTTTATTACCATAGCAATGCCATCAAATATTTCGAAGGATGTTTGTAAAGATTGTTTATTTTAAAGTTGTTACTATGGCAACGCCTAACAATTTCTGTTTATTACCATAGCAACACCTCGGGTTTAATAATTGAAAGTATGTAATGTTTGTTTATTAAAAATTTGTTACCAAGGCAACGCCTAGGAATTCTTGTTTATTACCATAGCAACGCCATCAAATATTTCAAAGGATGTATGTAAAGTTTGTTATTTATAAATTTGTTACCATTGCAACGCCTAGATATTTTTGTTTATTACCATAGCAACACCTCGAGTATATTTTTTGAAAATATGTAATGTTTCTTTATTATAAATTTGTTTCCATAGCAACGCCTTCAAATTTTTGTTTATTAATATAGCAACGCCATTAAATATTTCGAAGGATGTATGTATAGTTTGTTATTTATAAATTTGTTACCATGGCAACGCCTAGATATTTTTGTTTATTACCATAGCAACGCCATCAAATATGTCGAAGGATTTTTGTAAAGATTGTTTATTATAAATTTGTTACCATGGCAACGCCTAGAAATTTTTGTTTATTACCATAGCAACGACATCAAATATTTCAAAGTATATACGTAAAGTTTGTTTATTAAAAATTTGTTACAATGGCAACGCCCAGAAATTTTTAAGTTGATAAGTGTAGATTTTAAGATGCTTTAATATTAATTTGCGACAATGACCATGATTACAATTTATATATAAAATGTTGTACACATTCATCTGCGATTATCTGTCGATAACAAACGAATGATATTTCTATGAGAAGACCTAGATGTCTATTTAGTATTTATTTTACAAACTACGTCGACTGGGAAATATTTTAGTAAATAATAACGATTTACCTTAATGAACACCATCGTTATGGTAGTATTGTTGACTAAACTGAAGACCTAATTAGACTAATCACTTAGTACAACTGTACTCCTCGAGGAGTGGGTTTATACATTCATTCGATTGCTTTTCTGTTTCCGTTATTACAAGAATTTTCATCAGTAAAAGTTGATGAATACAAATATTTTTAACTATTGCATTATTATTAACATGATTTATACGAATTGAATGCCACACATAATATAATGCATATTTATTCAGTTCTTCACTGTGGTTTTTGTAAAGGTCAGTCTGATTGATTAACTACCTACTATTTCAAACTACTTGTGTAGTTAATAGGTCAGTGGCGCACCCAGGGGGGGCAGGGGGCCCTGGCACCCCCCAAAAAATCATCAGAATGATTTGACATATTGAAATTGAAATCCAATAAACTATACCTTGGGCTTAAATAAATAACACGGCAAAAAATGGTTTGTAATTCTCCAGCACCCTTTTTTGAAAAATTTCTTAGATTTTAATTTCCAACACAAAAATTTCGAAACACTAATGTCGGGTTTTTTTAGAAACCTGTTCCCTAATGAACTGTCAAAAAATTCTCGGTGTCCACTCGAATTCCAGAGTGGTGTAGGTCATGACTGGGGAGGGCTGGCAGGGCTCTAGCCTGGGGGCCGGGCTGTGGGGAGCCTGGCGTGTCGGGTTGACCAGATAAGTGAGATAACCACACATCATAAATTAGCTTTAATAGTAGGCGCTATTATACTTCATGACCATGAGCATTTTAAATTATGTAATTGTCCAATATATTTTCCGATTATTATGTGTTCGTACTCGACAGCTCCATTATTAAAGTAGATGTGAGGGTGGAAGTAGTCCGCAGACAGTGCAATGTGTAGATAGCAGTTAAAACCTAAAAATTACAACATGTTAATAATCACAATATTTTAATATATTTTATTCAATATTTTAATAATCAGCAAAACGCTGCCGTGCGAACGGACATACGATAGTCTTCCGCCGGCCGAAGAAATACTTGCGTGTCGGGTGTCATTTGTCGAATCACAGGAATGAACGAGTAAACAGTGCATTCCTGTCTTTGTGTCGTGAGAAATCCATTGTTGGATTGATAACGTTTGTACCTTAATCAAATTTCGCAGACAAAATTCCAGGAATCAATTCGCGGTGTGGGAACGAAAGCAATAATAATTTACCCACGCCGTGGATAGCATTTTCTTTGTCTACTTTCAATATAAAAACAGACGTGGCAATCCAACAAGAGATCAGTACCTTAAATTCGTTCGTCTTAATCACACGCTTCTCGCTTCAACGTTAAAACAATTTTTATTACAAACACTATCGTCGTAAATCTAATTTATAAACTTTGTATTGAACAAGCTGTAAATTGAATTTGTAATTTGTGTTAAGGGATAATAAATTTGGGGAATCACTTTTATACGCATCAAAACCTTCTGATTCTATTCATTACCTACCCCTCATCACACCATCCCTTGCAACAGATGTATTGAAAATCGCCAATAATTTACTGTATAAGTACCCTCAACTAAAACACAATTTGAAAAACGTTAATGTAGTGTTTCACACTGCCTTTAATCTAAGCGGTGGATAGGGGGCCCATCAAATACCCTAGCCTGAGCGCCCGTTTCAGGATGTGGGGGCCATGGTGTAGGTACACCGAGTGCAATAGACAAAAGACCGATAAACGAGATATTAGGCTGCGTTGCGTTGAGTAGGTTGTGTATAAGTTAAATGCAATAATACTTTTTTTTGTCCATTTTCAATTAATATTTTGGAACCTCAATATTAAAAAACCAAAAATCTACGATAAACATTCGGCAAAAAGAACGACTACACCCACTAGACCCACTACAGTCGGTGGAGGTGTAAATCAAAAGAACATTTTTTCGGTAGAATTCGGCATAAATATTGTAGCTCTCTAGACCAGTGTTCCCCAAACTTTCGACATCTGTGTACTTTAATAACAATCAAAATATATTTATATTTTCCTTTTGTAGTACATAAACAAAATAATAATAAACGAAAAATAAAATTCATTCATAATAAAGTATAAATAAAAGTTATATTTAAAAAAATAACATTCATTATAATCAATGAGAAGGATGAAATTATTTATGTTGAAACGACAGATCATCGTAATTTGGTTCCCTGGTTATTAATTTTAATCTGAGATGTGATTCCACACCCAAAAGGCTGTTCATTTTTTTTTTACTTAATGTCTACAAATGCTGAAAAAGCAGCTTCACATAGATATGAAGTTGGAAAACGCAAGATGTATTTCAGGATGTTCTCTGTTAAAAGTGGATACATATGTTGCATTTGCAACCTAAATGATGTTTAAGTACACTCCTTATATTTATTTTGCAAGAATCCGTCTGAAGCTAATAATTCCAACAATTGCTCTTCGTCCAGATGCGATAAACCTTCTCGCATGGATGTTGTATTAATGCTTGTTGCACCAGGCGCAGCCATTGTCCGGTGCAGCACGTACCCCCACCAAACTCTTCCCGTACCCCAGGGGGTACGCGTACCACACTTTGGGAAACACTGCTCTATTCGTCGGTATTACTTGAGTAATGTTTTAGTATACTAGGTGCACATCAGCATGGTCGCTGTTAGTCACTTCCAATCCGCCAGTCGCTGATGACACGCTCAATGGTTACCGGCACTATGCCTCCAATTTAATAAAAACTAGGAGAAACTCTACAAATAAATTGTCGTGTATTCTGAAAATGTGTAAAAATAATTATATGAGGAAGAAAAATAGCCTACGGGACTAATTTACATTCTCCTCCTTGGGCCCCCCAATATTAAATCCTGGGTGCGCCACTGTAATAGGTTGATCATATCCTCTGAGAGTGTACCCATATATCGGTTGGAAGAGAAGAGCTTTTTAAGTCGGCCCGGCTTTCAATTGAACCTGTGTGCGATTGCAACTTGTTTTATTTAAGGGAAAATCATCTTATGTCAAGTGAGAATGTCTTTTAAGCATCAAGACTTGATAACATGTTAAATTTCGATCACCATGCCAAGACCCAGGTCCACAAGGCCGGGATGGCCTTCCAAAGAGATAGTCGTAAGGCTGGTGATAGATGGGGTGTAAAGATAAAGATACACAGAATAGCCTATGAGGCCATTTTCATCGCTGTCAGCGTGTATGGTACATACATATCCACAAAAGTGTTAAAATCAGAAAATACTATTTTAATTGGCAGCACAGTACACTGTTGTCATTCACTAATGCCTACCGTTCAATTTCAGACTTACAAGACAAGTAATATAAGAAACTACATTATATTATACATATTCCGTTCTTCTCAGTATTATAGTAAGTATTACATACTTCCATATTATAAAATAGATAGGTAGTTATCGTGATTCAGTAATAATTTTGTATTATTTTACATTTACGTAGGCAGTTAAATGAAATTCATGTGACGTTTAATACAAGTACTCAATTAAAAATTAATTACATATGTTTATATATTTTAAATTTTATAATAATAATCTCTCTATATCAAAGAGATTGGATAAAGATATTGCGATCTCTTTGCTCTATATATATATAAAAAAGAAAGTCGGGTAAGTTACACCATTTATAGCTCAAGAACGGCTGAACCGATTTTTACGATCTTTGATTTGTTGGATTTGTCTCAGCCCCGAATAGCATAATAACTTTATTATTAAAACATTGGAAAATTCACGGGGAAAAAATATGAAGAAAATTAATTTTCTCATACATTTTGTATGGAACGGTTTTTGAATGATTTCGATGAAGTTGAACGATGAACCTCGCGGATTCGAAAAGTAAGAAAAATCACAAAAAAATTAAATCCGTATACAACGCCATCTCTGATGCATGATAGAAAGAATAAACAAGAAACAAACAAACAAGAGAAAGGCGTTGTATGCATTATACTTTGACAGTTGATTTAGTTCAGCCTCAGATAATCCTGAAAGACTTTCGTAGTACTTATATAGTAGTAATTGTAGATCCCGGCGAATTTTGGAGGAAGTAGTCCTGCCTGAATCTCATTTGCTTCTCCGACTGCGTATATCAAATAAATCATACGAATGCAAACATCCTAAAATTTTCGTTCGATTAAATTTAACGCCAGGGATAAAAATACATGATCTCATCGCTGGGTATTGCTCATTATTTACCTATCAATTTCAAAATCCGTCCTTTGGACTTGATTCGACAATCGATCTCCATGAATAATCATTACCAGCTAGGTGCACAAATAGCTACTTCGATCGTGATTTTCAAACGGTAAGTTGCCTTCGAAGATGTTCACTTTGTGAGGTTTTCAAATTTTTGATTGTGCGCGCATCGATAATTGCTTCATTATATAAATTTGAATTGTGTGATTAATTTACAATGTCGCGAGCCAGAAGATCTAATCTATATATAAAACAAAGTCGGGTTAGTTACACCATTTATAACTCAAGAACGGCTGGACCGATTTTTATGATCTTTGATTTGTTGGATTTGTCTCCGCTCTGAATAGCAGAATAACTATTAGATATAAACATCCGAAAAAATCACGGAAAAAAATATGAAGAAAATTTATTTTATCATACATTTCGTATGGAACGGCTTTTTTGATGATATCTTGAGAACTGATTGACTGATTTCGATGAATTTTTTTTTTGTTCGTCTCGGCCTTGAGAGGTTTTCTTATGCATTGGAAAAGTAAGAAAATCACAACAAATTTAAATCCGTAGGTATACAACTAATAATAAACTGCGTTCGGAGGAGTATATTTTTCATTTACGCGATGCAATCAGCACCGAAGGAGATGCAGACAATGTTGATCGATTGACTATTCTACCGGCGATGTACATTGGCAGCCCGCGTCATATGCATGAATATGCGCAAGATGCAATGACATAATATATATCGGAAATATACGGCCGTATATTAAACACCGTTCAACCTCTTTGGGTTGTATAGTACTGACCATGAACCCCACAAAGGGGGGGGGTGACAGGGCTCTAGCCTGGGGGCCCTGCGTGTCGAGTCGACCAGATACACGAATTCTCTCTAACATGTAAAAAAAGCTGCCTGCGGAGCTATTTTCCATCATTAAGGTTTCATTTTTTTTAAATCATGTGGTTGTACGATTGAATTTTAAATTATGTATCGATATTCAACATCTCCATAATTCAAATGAATTTATTAAAATATACAAAAAAACACTAAATATACACATCGATTTTACCGCATACGCCATTTGGAAAACTCTACTGCAAAGCGTCATACTGACATTATCTTTAGCGATGGATAGTGGGGCCCACCAAAGATCCTAGCTTGGGGGCCCGCTTCAGGATGTGGGGGCCATGGTACTGACATAAAATTCATGTCTAAATAAAACACGCTGCTTGTCGGTTTGAAGGAAGCCAGCAGCAAACAAATTTTGTTAAGTTATTTGTTAGGTTAGGTTAGTTTTTCATTCTTGAATTCATGAATTTTGCCAAAATCAGCTATGAAAATTGAATTAACGTTCATGTTGAATCTAATAAAATTGGGGAGCGTATAGTATACGGTCATCTCTTTCCGATAAGAAATCTCACGGCGAACTGTGCCACGGTGAAATGTTTTACGTAAAATTTACATATTATAACGAAATGCATCGCGATTTCAATATTTGGTAGCGCTCGAAATGGAAAATTTTACGAACCGTAGCACTCGATATTTTTCCGAAAATAACAACATTATTAGTTATCTAATTTTATCAGTGACGTCCCGTGGGGGTAGGCAGATTGAGCGTCGCTTGGGGGCGGCAGATACTCTAAGGGCGGCAAATCGAGGAGAATTATTTGGTATTATATAGAAATAGCTACCTATATTAGTTATATTATAACCAAAGCGTTGGAGATGTTTTTTTCCGGATGTTTTTTTTTTATCCAATACTTACTAGAGTACATATTTTAGTATGATGTCACCACGCTTCGCGAGGAATTTTTGTTTTATTTTTGACTGCTCGGTTTCGTATACAAATGCCAATAAAAATGTTTTTACTACTCTTGGCACGTAGACACATTATGAATGATAAATGTAAAACACCAAAAACCCATAATAAATCAGTCATAATATAATAATATAATGTCATTTACTCAGATTAAAGAGTTCCTTTCATACCAGTGATATTATGTAGGTATACGCGCAAAAGCCGTCGTGCCATAGGTGGCGCCGAACAAGCGACGTAGGTAGGTATTGAAACAAAATAATATTACCTATATAGATTTCAACGTTGGTGACAAAACAAGGAAAATTATGGTAGAGATTTATAGGTAGGTACATACTTCCGTATTTTTTAATTTATCCAAATATTTTGCCAGTCACTCCCGAGATTTAAAAGTTTCCGGATGTACCTATTGCAAAATAGATATTCATAATGATTATTAATCCATTGACATTTGTCATAATCAATTAGTATTCGTGCATATAATAGGTATTTACGTTAAGTACCAGCTAATTGTAATAAAAATGTACACTAGTAGGTACCTACCTAGATTATATCGTATTTATCGTGCTGTGAATAACAATACCTTCTTTTAAGTCATTTTTTTGTAAACATATTTTGTGCTGATAATAGTGTGGATTTGGGTATTTTATTTCAATCATCAACAGTTGAGTGTTGAGACTATTAATTAATAGTGTATTTATGATTAAAAATAGGTTTATATTAAATAAATAATGAGGAAAATTATTGTGTTTACATATTGTAGGGTACAATAATTGCATATAAAAAATGGTGTAAAAATATTGCGTCTGCGTAGGTATTACTAAATGGTACAGACCAAATGTGTCAGACATATCAACCAAATGGCATCTCAGACTGTGTGATTGTATGACTGGGTGGTTTGTTTAACTAATATTATATTTATTCGCTTATTTATTTATTAATATCTAAATTTAATTTTTTTATGATTCAGCTTAGTGGTAGGTATATATTTTGTTAGTAGGGGAGAGCAGGTAGGATTCGTACACTTTTTACTCTAAGCCGTATAAAAACAAAACTGTAAGATATTTTTAAATAACTTCAATGCTGTTATATATCAAATATATTTGGCTTTAATAATAGTGAAGTATAGTTTAGATACAAATCAGCATGGCGAAGCTACGGTAACTTTTCTGAAAAATGGAAAACGTACGAAACTACCCCACACGTGGGGTAGCTTCGTACATAGTGTGGGGCACATTCGTACATAATGGGGAACCTTCGTACAGTCAAAGAAAATGCTATTTATTCAATGTAATATAATCATGTATTGAGATCAAAGCTAACACAGAATCAGTCTTCATGTAATAATAATTAACAGTTATTGTTTTTAAAGTGCTTATAACTACTAAGTCATAAAAACATAACACTTTTATTTATTTTTTTGTTAATAAAGGAACGAATAAACCAACATTATAAAATTAACCATTAGAGTAATAGGTCTTAATCGTATTTAATAGTTGTACTATCCAACATTATGTATAGATAGGTCTTTTTCGAAGCTAAATATTATCCGGGCTGTTCTTGCTGTAAAAGCAGATTTTGATAGCGGGAAAACACATACCACATCTGATATGTAAACTGTTCCTTCATCTTTGGTAGTGGGAAAGACAAATTTCCAGGTATGAGGCTTCTTCCTCAAAAATGAAACTTTGTATTCAACGGGACTATATTTTTTAAGCACCTGCCCAAGATAATTTAAACGGTCTTTGTTTTCTTAAACTCTACTATCACAAAGCGTTCTTCTTTGATGTTCTCTGACGTAACTGGAGTTTCATTGTCAGTATCCGATCCTTCAGACGTCTCTTCGATGAGAGAACAAGAACTTTCTCTTAAACTCATATTAGCCTCATCCTCACAATCAGTTTCATCCTGACTATCAGTCTTTACAGTTTTATTTTGCCTCTTTGGTTTAGTTGTCCCTGAAGTTTTCTTCTGTCTCTTTGTTTTGGTTCTTGTATCTGACAGTAAATGTAATGCTCGCTTCATCTCCTTAGCCCTTTGTTTCCTCTCTTGCTCTTGCTTCTTCAACTGTTTTGCTTTTTCTATTTCTTCTAGTCTATTTTTTTCAGGGGTATCTGTATATATTCTCGATTTTCCTGGTAGTTTTCCTTTCTTCGACTTTTTTAACGCATTTCTGTCCACTCTGGGATAGGGCCGGATAATTTCTGGAGTTATTAATCCTACAGTTGATGAAGATGCAGGTGCAGTTGTAGGTGATAGCAAGGAGGGTGATACTGGCGCTGAGCTCCATGAAAGATCTTGTTGAGTAATCTCTGTTTCTGCAAGTAGAGTTTCTGGCACATTGGCATCTTGGCCCGCTGTAGAAGTTGATTGTCCACCTTACGTGGATTCTAACGGCTGCATCTTGCATCATTGCATCTTCATCAACGTCTCCTGTTCCTGTCCCCTTTTTCACATATATTCGCGGCATGGTTCTGTAACAATAATATTTTTGGTGGACAATCTTTCTACTGCCACGCAGTTAGGAATGGGGAGCATTCGTACAGTACGAATCTACCCCACTCATAACTGCACGAAGGTACCCAAACCGAGAAATCAACAAATTAATTGAAAATAAAAATAACCGCTATAGTTAGCCTAAAATGACTATTTACATATTAAACAAAGTTATCACTTCATAAACTATACTTAGTCACTTATAACATTCGTGCAAAACTTATAACAGTTAAGCGTGTTCAAAAGTGAATACAAAAAATACTTACGTAGAGCGAAAACACGTATCGGCGTGCTCCGTCGAAGCTGTTGGCCGCACTGATGCCCTGCCCCGCGGTTACACTATGCGTATGAGTCTTACACACAAACGTGAGCACGCCAATGAATTGGATAGTGAAGATATCGCCACTGTACGAATGCTCCCTGTGTACGAATCCTACCTGCTCTCCCCTAATGTATCCATCCATACCATGCCCCCCACAAGGGGGGGCTGACAGGGCTCTAGCCTGGGTCCCGGGCTCAATAAGTGAAATAAACACATATCACAAATTTGCTCTAATAGCAAAAAATTCGCCTGCGACGCTATTTTCTTCAATAATATTAATATTTAAAATTATGTGGTTGTACAATACAATTTATAATTGTGTAGCGATACTCAAAAACTCCACAATTCAAATGGGTGTATTAAAATATACAAAAAACACTAAATATACACATCAATTTTAACGCGTACACCATTTATAAAACATTACTGTAGAGCGTCACACTGCCTTTGTCCTTAGCGATAAGTAGGGGGGCTACCAAAGATCCTAGCCTGGGGGCCCGCTTCAGGATGCGGGGGCCATTCTTCATACAACACGTTTCTTAGATATTGGAGTAATGAAAGGATGATAAAAAAATGGGGCGGCATTTTGACGCTGCCTAGGGGCGGCATTTTGTCTAGGGACGTCACTGAATTTTATGTACTCGATGACCTCTGGGATTTCATGAACCGGAACCCGGATATTTGGGGACAGTCGTCGAGCTTTTTTACTTAGGTTTTAGAGCGATGATTTTAACATTTACACCTTATTAATAATATAATATATAAATTATTTTTATTAACACTGCAACACTCCATAAGGCCCAATGCCAATAGTGTATTGGCATGTGCTTTACGTACTGGACTAGGGAGCCTGTTATGTTCTACGCACAGAGTTTGCTGTTAGATTCGAGTAAATGCTTGCATTCATGGCTTCTGGCTAATATGCGTATTTTAATATTTTTCTGTTATTTTATTTGAAGAGTTTCTCAAGTACTATACATCTTTAAATCCTTCACATATCTACATGTAGTTCCACATTTTAACTGTTGATTACAATACCTCTGCTTATTGTCCAATTAGTAGCTTGAAGTCATTAGTATTAGAAAAGTATACCTATAATAATAATAAATGACAGATCGCATTGGAAACAAAATAGCAGGCAAATACTCTTCAAGAATGAGCATTTATATAATTGAATAGGTCGGTCCTTAGACTATATTTATGCAGTGACGTCCTGTGGGGGTAGGCAGATTGAGTGTCGCTTGGGGGCGGCAGTCACTCGAAGGGCGGCAAATAGAGGAGAATCATTTAGTATATTTAGAAATAGCTAGGTAACTAAATTTAATAATAAGGAAAATATCCTTCCATTAAAAAATCAGCTCACTGGTTGGAAACAAAATGTATTAATTAACATAAAAGTTTTAACAGGACTGTAATTTTTTTCGTGTTCGCGATGTCTAGTTTACTTCCGTTGCCCTTTGACATCCTTGGTGACAATAAACGACACGTGCAGTTTTGTGAATAATTAAAATCTGACTTATTAATTAAAAATATTTATAAATTTAATTTGGTATGTTTAGTGGTATATATTTTGTTAATAGTGTATCCATACAACACATTTCTTATATAATAGAGTCATGAAAGGATGATAAAAATACTGTATACAAAATGGAGCGGCATTTTGGCACTGCCTAGGGGCGGCATTCTGTCTAGGGACGTCACTGTATTTATGCATCACATAATAATATCATGCGGCGGGTGATGCTGCGCCGCAAACATCTAATTTTGATTGATTTACAATACTTGAGACAACTGTAGCGAGATAATGCCTCAATTTATGGTGTCAGATTGTGCGTAAAGAACCAAACTAATTAATACACTAACAAACGATTTGATTTACACCCACAAAAAATGACTGCACTAAATAAGAAACAAAAACTTGGTGAAGCTAATAATAGTAATCTAGCATATAGTTTCAAAATTGACGGACCGAAATGTATGGCGTAATTGAAAAAAAATTAGAACGCTATTATTATATTGTGTGCTATATTTTGTGAGTTCTAAAACATAATCGTTTTTAATAGCATTTTTAAATAGACATGAAATAGTCAGACAGTTGAAAAATAATGTTTGGGAAATTTTGGCACGCGTACGTAAAAAGGTTCGCTAACCCTGGAGTATGCCATATCCAATGGCGGCTTGTGGATATTATATCTGGGGGTGCTGCGGTTGATTAAAAATAAAAAAAATGTTTATTTGGCTTATATTTTAATATTAATTAACATCAAAATTATTAAAATTAAACATTAAGTATAAGTGTTTTTATTTCATTAAAAATTAATTCTTGTCTTTTTTCCTTGAAAGAAGGTCTATCACCATTTAGTTGCTCTCGACATCAGCTGTCGCGACTCTCGCCGCGCATCGCTTCTAGCTCAGAGCCGCTGTACCCGACAACGTTCGTAACACGAAAATACTGCCAAAGCGGCAGTATCAGACTAAGCTCTGAGCGGAGAGCCCCGCTCCCTGCGCCCCTCCTACGCCTGTTCGAGCATATTCTATCGAAAATGGTACTGCATGAAATTACTCGATGCATCACTTTCATCGCGGTGTATGATAATAATTATTGGATGTATCGGTGCGCGGGCGAGTTTAACACGCTTAAATAATATTGATATTTTCATATAATATTACATTTTTCTCAATTTGCTTGGGTTGCTGCAGTTCTGCAGTGCATTTGGACGAGCCGCCACTGGCCATATCGTCAAAATTTGATTTATTAAAAAGGTTGTCACGTGAACTGAATATTATTAGCAATAATATTTTTCTATGAAGTCATATTGAATTACTGAATATGTTTTGTTATGATTTTGTCAAAACACATTATGGCAAAATAAATTAAATTGTGCTAAAAAATAGTGTAGACGCGATTTTATAATACTTTTCTTGGTCATTTGAAGTATATTAGTCTATGGTCATTTGAAAAACGCATTATAGCAACACCGTTACAATAATTGCATAATTATTTTGAACTAAGAAAATTTGACGTAAGCTTTGAGGTTGAGTAACAAAATATCCAATAGACATGTCGGCTGCAGCGGGGGCCTCGAGATTTGCCTCAAAAGGTTTTATCGGACTCCTGAAACAAGGATGGAATGAGATCCCTGAAGTTGTTGGAAGTACAGGCCTTGCCTTGGTTGGACTGGTGATGATAGGTCGCTCACTCTACGTGAATTACAAGAATGGCGAGCCGAACAGGCGCTATAAACTTGAATACACCATCATGAGGCCTGATGACCCCAGGGCCAAGTTTGTCCGAAAGGATTGAATGAAGACGTCACGAAATATTTATTATGTTAATACGTTTAGTTAATCTGTTAATTTGT
Organism: Rhyacophila brunnea; assembly: GCF_057557595.1. NCBI lineage: Eukaryota > Metazoa > Arthropoda > Insecta > Trichoptera > Rhyacophilidae > Rhyacophila > Rhyacophila brunnea. The sequence goes on along the minus strand of NW_028232904.1, from coordinate 4,887,617 downwards.
GATCAATTTGGCCACTGTTACAGTCAGTGAATAATCTGGATGAGATAATTAAATAATTTGTAAATAACTTACTGGTTTCGTTTTATTTCATTTACCCGAATCTTAACCAGTGCCATTATAGATATCAAACAAGTAATATGTGTTAGTAATAGCAGTTTTTTGTTGTTTACTTAACTTAAACTCTGGCTGTCAAGAACTACATTAGCAAACATTGTAACTGTACAGGGCCACCCATAGACCAGTGGCGAAGGGTGACTTTTGGAAAGGGGTAGGCTGTGGACATCTGATAAAAAGAAGCACACTTGTCAGGTATACTATAATAAGACTATAGAGAAATAAGAAGATAATACGATATTTAGTACTAATGAATACACTAATAAATGACAATGACAATAATTCAATAAAACTTCAAAAACTCACTGACAACATAAAAATGAGAGATGTGTTTAAATTACGTATTTTTCAACACATTTATACCCATCAAACATCATTAGATAAAATTTCTTTTTATTTTTAGAAACAATCTACACGTATTTATTAATATTCGATTAAACGCCGTAGAAACTATTTTTTTAAATTATCTAAGTAATTATTAATGATTTTGGACAAAGTGCTCAGTCATGACAACAATATTATGCGCAAATGTTTTAGGCTCTGCGAGAGGAGCTTACCTTATTTCATACAATTCGACAGACTTGCGAAGGTTATGAAACGTAAAGTCCATACGAAAAAAATTCAGAATTATTTCACACATAATCGGAACTTTATTTATGTCAAGATAGATGACGCGCTGTGGTATATTTTTTAATACCTTTGCAGATTGTTTTGTGACTGTGTAATACTGTAATACATTCCTATACTTATATACGACATCTCTCCTTGGCAAAATAAATTATTTTTATAAAACAAAATAATGAAGTGATTAAGTATACAAATACCTATGTCAATATGCAATTAAAAAATATTTTTCTGAAGAAGGTAGGCTTTAAATAATCGCCTAGTATAGAGTCTTCGCCACTGCCATAGACTAATATATGGGGCCACCTTATCCATAATAGCGCCTGTACACGTGCATGGATTTATTCAGCGCTCGAAATGGAAAAATTTACGAACCGGAGCGCTCGACAGTTTTCTGAAGATTTTTACATAGTAAAGTTATCAAAGTTTATGTTTTTTTCATAAAAATGAGTGTGTTAGATTTTCTATTATAATATATGACCTATCCAGCTCAGACAGTCAAATTATTTATTCCACGAGACGGAGCGATAATTTTACCGATTTCACGAACAGGAACGGCGTTCCGGTCCATTTCGACGCCTGGATTTATTTGAAGCAATAGTAAGTATTTTAAATTATTGTGACCATAACTGTTTAGACGTAAAAGAGCCTACTGTCTCTCCAACCTCATTCTTCAAGAGGGTAAATGTGCCGCAGATGCCGTCATGAGATTTCATAACTTTCTTTTTAGACCAAACCAAACCTAACCTACCCCAACCTAATATAATCTTAGTTTGTGATAATGATACATTAAATTTCAATTCAAATTTTAAATTAACAATTATTAGATCAAAAAACCTATGCGCCGATAGAAAAAGGTATTTATTATAATTGCCTACTTACATGGAATAAACTGTTTCCGTAAAAAAAAATTATAAAAGCTCATGACGGCATCTGTGGCACAATTACCGTCAAGAGTAAACGAGACGCGATGTTGTCATTTTGTGGTACTATTTGACAGGTCATAAAAATCGGTTAAGCCGCGTTGACACGATCCAAGTTGACTTGGACCAAGCGCACTCGTATGACACATCTTCATACTAATTATTCCTATCCAAGCTAGCTTGGATGAGTAGGACGCGGTCCAAGTAACTTGGATAGGAGTAATTTGTATGAAGATGTCCCGTACGAATGCGCTTGGATGGCGCTCGGTCCGTGTCGTGTCAACGCGGCTTTAACCTCAAAATGACTCTTTTGCCGGCAGGTTCGCCACTATCGTTCTACTGTGCAGAGTACATCAAAAAAATCCCAACTGTCACATGAAAATTCTGAAGCTTCAAAACTTTTTTGATTCATACATGCAATCTTGCAACTGCAGAACATTTTTTGTTATGCTGCGATAATACGTACTGTCAGCAGTGAATCTATTCACGTGTAAACGGGGTATTACTATGGGCTCAGAGCAACCATTCTTACCTGTTGGTTGCAGGAACACCTTATCTATAAAGCTAGAAACATTTACGATCACATCACGTGAGGTTATAGTAAGCTAGAGCATTCAATAATAAAAACTGACAACCTACAAAAATATTGTTTCAATTATCTGTCATTTGTAGCTCCTTTACAAACCATAAAATCAAAGGTAAAATGTAACGTGTAAATTTAAAGAAAATAATTAAAAGTTCCACAATGCATGATGTTTATGGTATGGCGTGATACTCATGAGGCGACTTAGTAAAACGACAATGCAAGTTTACCTTGTAGTCCAGTGCGTAAGTCTCTGGCCTTTCATCCGGCGCATCTATTCTCTACACAAGACTACTTTCGGCCGCTAAAACAGCTATCTAAGGTAGGAAAGTATCAAAATATTAGCACTTGTTACTACTAGTTGTAATTGTTACAATAAGTGCTATGTTTTAACAGCACCTCTCTTGGCTATGATAAATTTCAAAGCGAGATAGTCAGTTTTGACTGTTTAGACGGCTAACTTAGTGTAATTGTTACAATAAGTGTTAATATTTCGATATTTTCCTACCCTAGTTAGCTGCCGTAGCGGGCCGAAAGCAGTCTTGTGTATAGAATAGATGCGCAGATGGTTAACTTATTGTAACAATTAACTGCCTCAATACATAAATATGATAAACTACAGTCAATAGCAGCCTTGTGTATAGAATAGATGCGCTGTAGTTGTAAAGTATTGCATTTCTAGGAAAATAAAGACATTTTTTTTTTATAAAAATAATACTTTTATTCAAAAATTTGTACAGTAATAACTATTTCTAAAACCATTCAAAATATAAAGAACATAAATATTAGGAACACATTGCTGCCCCCATAAGCAAAAATGCAGGTTTTCGACAAAAATCACAAATTGAGTTAGCGTGCGGATAATGCTCTACGTGAAATTATAAACCATTTAGTATACAATCAAAAGCAGTATAAAATTTATTCCAGTATAAAAATCGACATATTGTTTTTCATTTTTTCACGAAAATGGTAGTTATTATAAACAAGAAGACAGTATACAGCGATTCATAAGCAAAAACCCAGTTTGGCTTGAAAGTATACGGCTTTTATGCTTACAAACAATGGCATACGGTGTTTTTGTCTATGGCGCATGATATTTTGACAGGCAACCTCAAATACTATTTAAATTGTCAATGACATTGGCTAACTCTAACACGCATTGTTTAAAAACATTATTTAATTTATCATAAACTATTTCGCGGAAAGTCCCAACGAATAAAATGATATTTTCAGATTTTTTTCAGTTGGAGTGACTTCTCATCTAGCTATAAAATTAATAGTAAAAAAAATAATGAACACAAGCCATACATGGAAAATATTGTAAATGTTAAAGCAATTAGGGATCTAAATTCTTAAAATATATAAATTCTTACGTGAATGATTCCATAGACTATGAAATGCACTTTTTGTCAAAAGCTTCTAATAAACTAATGTTTTATAAGTTTTAAAACTATCATTATATCATTCTTACTTGTACTTGTAAAATAATATAGTTCCATGATTAATAAAGGTTTACAAAAATTTCATATTTGTACATATTAAATTACTGGTAATGATATATATCACTGTTTAATGTGTAATAAATTAATAGTAAATAATTATATCAAAATATACGGGAATGGGACGACTGGCCTCCGGACAATTGGACGCCGCACTGTCGTAGACACGTATAGACGAGGTATTTTAATCAGTTTCCATCTACTACTTAGTAGTTTGAATTCATTTTACTCTTAACATAGTATTCTTTATCGCGGATTGAGAATTACCATGCCTAAAGCTTTATATAAAATAAAAAACTCTTTTTTCATTGGAACTTAAACATATGCACGATTAAATCATTGTTTACGTCTGCATATTTACATTCTCGCCAACTATTAAATCATACGACTGTGGAAAGGCAAAAGGATTTAACCCTCACTTTTTGCAAAATAGGTTTTATTGAATAATAGCATTGCACACAACTAAATACACGTTCTGCCTAAAGGATGTAAGCTGCAAAATGCCAAATTATTATCAAATTTTAGCTTTTAATTTTTAAAATAGAAGGGCGTTTGAAATTTGCGTCCAGGTAAAAGGATTTATTCCACATCAATGACATTATTAGTCGGTCAAGTAATTTTTTACGGAAAGGAAAAAGGCGTTATGCATCTTACGTTGCAAATGTATGAAAATAATGGTTGTTTTTACTAAACTCTGCCGGCCGACCGGGTAAGTTATGAACCAGAAGGAAGACTTAAGCCACGTACATTTCTCGGTCGGTCATTTGACAGTTAACACGGGTTTCGACAGTCTTTTCATAAAAAATCATTTAAAGTTTAAACGTTGAGTGAAAATGGCAACAGAACGAAGCAAAATGATTCTTGAAAAGTGTGGTGTTAATATGGACACAACAAATAATCCCGACAAGAACTGTTAGTGTTTAAAATTACATCTTAAAGTTTTTATATCACACACGAGAAGAGCTGTTGTAAATTCTATCTATATCAGCATGAAACGGCCTGTTACAAGTTATATTATGTTTTAATTGTCGATTATCGATTAATTGATTTGATGATTTCATAATATCTGAGAAAAGTAATACAATATTTGCTAATTCACTTAAAACACCGCCATGCGATTTATAGGTTACGTGATGTGTCAAAAATACTTGTCAATTTAAATTGTTTTCAATTCGCTTTAATTTACGATTAATATCATTGTAATAGACTAATATCATTATTATGCACTGTTTTATGTTAATATATTATAGTAATAACATAAATCGCAAGTAAAATGTATGTGTCTAACTCCAAATATGTTAATACCTACCTAATTTTTTGTCAGGTAAAATGACTTAACCCTCATTTTTATTAGTTTTTCTTCAATAACTTCATTATTTAGTTATAGATTGGGGAAAAAAAACACCAAATTATTAATCATCATGCACTTCAAGTTTGTGTCTATTTTATATTTAGACTTTGGCCCAAAATCATTATCAAAAAGTTTTTTGTGCCTCCTATAAAATTTGATTAGTGTGGATTAACTCCTTTTGCCTTTCCACAGTCGAATTAATATAATCATTGAAATATAAATAATAATATTGAATATTTTTTTTTTGAAGTACCTATAAGTACCTAACATCTATTTATTTTCGAATTCCGTGGCCTCCAGTTGTCCGGTGCCAAATCGACCTAGACCCAAATATACATACCAAAATTAAATAAAAGATATCTAGGTACTTCTTGAATGATTAATATGTAATACTGCATTACTGCATAGAGCTGTGTAGTTTGATCAAGAATCATAAGCAAAAACAAAGTATCACATGGGTCTTTTTGTTATGAATAGTGACATACATACTGTGTTTTTATTTATGAAATAGATATAATATATATTCACAATATGAAATAAAAAACAAATACTAAGATTTTAAATATTAAATGATATTTTATGTAAGTTTAGTGATTTTCAAAACAACTATAATATAATTATGCAGCATAAATCAAAAGATTCATCCACATTATTGGAATTTTTTTTTAAGAAAAGTTCAAAAAACGTAAATGTGTCATTATCTCAAAATGTTACTTTGGCGAAAAGCTGCTTTTTTGCTAATGGGAGCACATTACATAATATCATTAGATAACATTACACATTTTATAAGAGTAAAAGAATAATTATTATAAGAACATAATATCGATCATCTAATTCAGTGTTTCCCAAACATAATAATTATAACCAGGCGCGGAAACAGCGCAGTAGTAGATCCATTTTGAAAAATATCTATAATATTTTTATCGATTTTAAGACAGTGGTACGGGGCAGTTGCCACTGATTACTCTCATTCCGCTTATTACTCAACTTTGGAATATCGCACTTTTCTAGATACATTCCCAACACCCAGACACTCTATGCATAAAGGTCAAGAGATAAAAACCTGACATGCAGGTAATAACTAGTGTGTTCACCTACGGTTATTGCATCCATCGCATCTATTCTATACACAAGACTGTTATAGGCTGCTATCGAGGATAGTTTTTTATTGGAGTATATTAGTACTTATTGTAACAATTACAATAAGTGCTATGTTTTAACAGCATCTCTTTTGGGTGTGCTAAATTTTAGAGCGAGATAGACAGTTTTGACTGTTTAGACGGCTAACTTATTGTAACAATTATAATACTTCGATACAAACATATGAAAAACTATCCTTGATAGCTGTCGATGGCAGTTTTGTGTATATATAGGTGCGCATGAATGGTTATCATATGCGCTCATAATTATTTGGTTCGTTAGTGTCCGTTTGAGTTGTCGCTCTAGACAGGATGCTCATAGACGCTCTAGATTTTCTATTAAATTATTATCTATGGTCTGCCAATTAGGTTCTGCTCAAAATACTATCTATGGATGCAATATCGCAAGTAATTTTAATGTATGCACATGTAGAAACTGTTAAAATTAATTAAAATTACCATGAATAATGAATAATAATTCAAAATACTAATAAATTAGAATAGGTACTTTCCATCATTGAATTTATAGAGATAGTGATCATTCAAAATATTCTGTGGAATGACGAAACCATAGATTAAATTTGTCACTGTGACAGCTCATGACGTGATCATAATATAATTGCAGCAATAGTAGTTAATTTCGTAACGGATGTGGATGTTAATGATGTTTGTGAGTTGGAGTCCAGCCCGGCACCATATTTTTTTTCAAGATTTTTCTAATAGGTATGTTTCTGACGTATTGCCAAATTATGTATGATAAATATTTTTTGTTAACTTGTAATTTTTAACATCATCAATACAAAATGTTATCAACCAATCAAAATGTTTGCCGGTATAATTAGACCATTGCGGATATCATTTAGATAGAGTATTGATATTTGGAATCGTTATTGTATCAATATTTTTTAATATCCAAGGTATAGTATTTGTAATAATATGTATTTAAGAAAATGCAAGACTTTAAAGCCAATTATCTCAATTCAACGATAACGTCACTTTATCTATAATATTAATGCTATCGACCGAAGGTAGTTGATGGAATTTGAATTAAAATTCTAATTTGAAACCCGGGTCGCAAAAAACGACTCAAATGGAATAGTACATGGTCAAATTATTAAAATTACATTGTTTTCAGAAGAGAGAATAAAAAATATGACAAAAATAATAATAGACAGGCACAATAAATTGATGTATATTGAATTTTAAAAAAATTATAAAGAAGACTCTAAAATCATGCACATTAATCACTTTTCAGATTTTAAAAATAGTTTATTACATATAGGGAGACTTTGGTAAGGGTATATCTATCGAGTATTGCTCCTGATTGAAATCAAGAACACTGGGAGATTGTACACAGTGGTGGTCATGTAGCAAAGAAGGTTAATTTTCTTGATGCTCTCTTCGATGAAGAATGTTTAGTTACCATAAATTAGGGGTGCAATATAAAACCCACCGCATTTGAATGAAAAAAAATCTATTCATAATTGGGTGTAATATTTTATTTTATAAAATTGTAAGGAGTGCAGTGCACTTATATCGTGTTACAGGCAGGCACAACTGGTCGCAATATACGTAATATTAAAGGAATTTTAATACGTACATACATTTTGTGTTTAATATGATGTTTGATTTTTAATATTCAGTGCAGTCCGGGTAAGAACACAATTAAATCAGGTATGTTAAATTACTTTATGAGCTAATTTAATTCATTGATAAAGAATATCGAAGTAACGAGAAAATTCTTTGCTTTACTACTTTCATCCACTGCGTACGCTGCCGAAGGGGTAGCAAAGAGGTAGATCATAAAATACTATGCCATTATTGGCCTTACATACTATATTTTGACACAGATGAGTTATGGAGTACTAAAATTCAATAAGCAGAACACACTGGTTCATTATACCTCCTAATTTTTCACACAATGATACGACTAATGTTTTCCAATCCCAGAACCTCAATCAGAAGCCAACATTGAAGTTCGGTGCCTGTTCTTCAGCCAACCGGATACTGTCTATAGAGTGTATACGGCGGAGCTACAGTATGCTGGTTTGAACTGGAATGATGTTAGAAGACTGGCGAGCGACAGGGATTCTTGGAGGCGATTCGTGTTGTCCATATGCTCACTAAGGGGCAGATACGGCCGAAAAAGAAGAAGAATGGCCAACATTACAGAAACAAAGCGAGGTACTAGCGCACCAACGTGTCATGTGTATTGAATTTTAATTCTAATCGACCCATAACTATCGATGACGCGTCATAACGTGAGGTACGATTTTATAATTTACAAACACAACAATATAACGACAAGTGACGAATTTAATGGCAACACATATTAACAATAGGGTTGCTACAAATAATAATTTAATTATTTAGATTTTCCTTTCCCCTTTCCTTTCTTCTTGGAGTCTTTTGATGATGAAGAGGCATCTGGTTTTGGTTTCGAGGCAGGTTTTTTACTCTTCTAAACAAAAAAACAACAAAAACCATTAATATAATGTCGTCGGTCTACATAGACAATTTTGGAATATAAAGCATTACTCGACTGTACCGAAATGAAAACATTCACATTATAATATAGTCGAACTTGGTTAATACGATCACGGAAATAGCGAGATCTCGGATGTAATGAGGAAACATTCGTTGACATTTTAGATTATGATTTTCTCCATACATTTATTCACTTTTATAACGAACTACTTCTCAGGTATACCGAGCAAAACTGTTTATGTGTCGATCGTTTAAAAACATAATTTTCGACCCTACGTAATAAAATCCGACCGGACAGTTAACTAGACCGATGCCGCCGGGATCGGATTACGTTTATGACACTAGTTAAGTGTCTAAGTACCTAATTGGTATTTTCGCCGACAAGATTGAAAAATTATCCACGCATTTGGTTGAAATTGCATGTAAAAAATCCAAAATTTGTGAAGTCAGTAGGTACATACCAGCACCGGCAGCTCAGCACTTCATTATTCCATGCATGTTTCAGGGATTTTTACGATGGTTTTCAGATTTTTTTTATGTTCTGTGCTAAAATAGAATGTGGCGTGAAAAATGTTATATAACGAGTAATGCTTATAACAAGCAAATTCAGTCGGTCCTATCTTCCTCGTAATAACCAAGTTCAAATGTAAATCGCAGAGGCGAAGGGTGGATGTAGGCTGTGGAGATTCGACATAAATAATGCAGACTTTGTCAGTCATACTTTCATAGAACTAAGAATACAAATTGCAGATGGTATTACATAGTTAGTTTTAAAAATTCAAACAGTGGACCAGTAGTCCTTTTTTTGCTTCAATTTCATACAATTAAGATCCTTCGCTATAGATGAAGATTTTCAACATCTTTGGTTTAATATAATTTACAACGATTACTGCTTTTCTCTGTTTACATGGGGATAAAATTTCATAAATCAACCAAAGACTAAAGATTCGAGATTCAAATCTACAATCCACAGATCAGTTCAATACATATCTTCTATTATTGGTGCTGTCTTCTATCGAAGGTTGGCGACTAACTTGCAGTATAGCTACTTAAACTGGGTCAGGCGTATAAGATCATTAACAGTAAAAATAATTAATATTATGGGCTAATCTTCAAGCCCAAGAATTCCTCATCGGACGCTGATATTGCCGCATTTCAAAAAATACAACATTACCTTGATCATGTTGTCCGATTCCAAGTCACTGTCGCTCTCTGGGGGCTCGTCAGCATACTGATCTTGGGATGTTCCTTCCCCTTCAGGAGTGTACTCGAGGTCAGTGTCGTTGCTGACGACTGACTGGCTCTTTTTGAGACTCACTTGGGAGTAAGGCAGAGGCGCTGCTTCCTTGTTGTATGCTTTGGTTAGTGCCGCTTTGACCTGCAAGGCAATATTATTTGGACCAGGTATTAAACTACATATTGAATATAAATAAGCTATGGACGGACACTGCTATACAGTGAAACCCCGATTCTACAATTTTCAAGGGACCCGAGAAAAAAAACGATAAATGCGGAATATACATAAAAAATAATAAAAAAAACTCATTTTTCTCCTGGATTTTTTCAACATCTTGAAAGATTTTCTTCGATAAAGAGATACGAGATCCGAGGCAAGCCTGAGTGTCGACAGACCTGTGCAAACAAAGCGACGCGACTGAAAGGCCTGTAATAGTACGAATCATAAATAATTCTACAAAAGCAAAATGAAAAATATTCAACAAAAACAGTCAATCGGGTATTTGTGACGGGACCCTAATATTTAGACGATAGATCGAGGAAAACGATAAATCGGGGAACGGTAAATGCGGGATTATTTAACATTGTTCTTTTGAGTGTTTGGCGGGACTTTCAAAAATGAACGATCCGTGAGGGAAAACGATTTATGCCAGAACGGTAGATTGGGGTTTCACTGTATATTAAATCCAGTATAATAATGAATAATTTAATCAAATGTAGAGACATCATAAATCTGAAAATTTGGATCAGTTCAGTCATGTAATGTAATAAGATAAATTACAAAGTCGATAGCCTTTCTTTCGGAATTTAACCCTTTTACTTCTATTCGGCCGATATTTCGGCCCACCATACCTATGCGAAAATTCCATCGGCCAAAAGTTTGGAACCAAATTTATGATTTATTCCAATTTTTTTCCCGTCATATTTCGTCTGGTGTAGACAAAGCACTATATTCGGGTCTGTGTTAGGTGTGACTAATATTTAATTTAGTGTCGCACTTGTTTATAATTGTGTCATACCCTAATAACTCACAAGTCATAATTGCTCTTGCTGTGGAACTCGAGATCTTATATTTAATAGTTGTACTATCCAACATTATACATAGATAGGTCTTTTTCGAAGCTAAATATGTGGGCTGTTCTTGCTGTAAAAGCAGATTTTGATAGCGGCAATATACATACCACATCTGGTATGTAAACTGTTCCTTCATCTTTGGTAGTGGGAAAGACAAATTTCCAGGTATGAGGCTTCTTCCTCAAAAATGAAACTTTGTATTCAATGGGACTATATTTTGAAGCACCTGCCCAACATAATATAAAACGGTCTTTTTTTTCTCGAACTCTACTATCACAAAGCTTTCTTCTTTGATGTTCTCCAGTGTTCTCCGACTTCTCCGATGTTCTGGAGTTTCATTCTCAGTATCCGATCCTTCAGACGTCTCTTCGATGGGAGAACAAGAACTTTCTCTTTAACTCATATTAGCCTCATCCTCACAATCAGTTTCATCCTGACTATCAGTCTTTACAGTTTTATTTTACCTCTTTGGTTTAGTTGTCCCTGAAGTTTTCTTCTGTCTCTTTGTTTTGGTTCTTGTATCTGATAGTAAATGTAATGCTCGCTTCATCTCCTTAGCCCTTTGTTTCCTCTCTTGCTCTTGCTTCTTCAACTTTTTTGCTTTTTCTATTTATTCTAGTCTATTTTTTCAGGGGTATCTGTATATATTCTCGATTTACCTGGCAGTTTTTTTAACGCATTTCTGTCCACTCTGGGATAGGGCCGGATAATTTCTGGAGTTATTAATCTTACAGTTGATGAAGATGCAGGCGCAGTTGTAGGTGATAGCAAGGAGGGTGATACTGGCGCTGAGCTCTGTGGAAGATCTTGTTGAGTAATCTCTGTTTCTGCAGGTAGAGTTTCTGGCACATTGGCATCTTGGCCCGCTGTAGAAGTTGATTGTCCACCTTGCGTGGATTTTAACGGTTGCATTTTGCATCATTGCATCTTCATCAACGTCTCCTGTTCTTGTCCCCTTTTTCACATATACCTATTCGCGGCATGGTTCTTTAACAATAATATTTTTGGTGAACAATCTTTCTACTGCCACGCAGTTTGGAATGGGGTGCATCTGTACAGTACGAATCTACCCCACTCATAACTGCACGAATGTACCCCAAACCGAGAAATCAACAAATTAATTGAAAATAAAAATAACCGTTATAGTTAGCCTAAAATGACTATTTACATATTAAACGAAGTTATCACTTCATAAACTATACAAAGTCACTTATATCATTCGTGCAAAACTTATAACAGCTAATAGTGTTCAAAAGTGAATACAAAAAATACTTACGTAGAGCGAAAACACGTATCGGCGTGCTCCGTCAAAGCCGTTGGCCGCACTGACGCCCCGCTCTGCGGTTACAATATGCATATGAGCGGGAGTTATGCACACAAACGCGAGCACGTCAATGAATTGGATAGTGAAGATATCACCACTGTACAAATGCTCCCTGTGTACGAATCCTACCTGCTCTCCCCTACATGAAATCCTCCCCTAAAAATTAATGCCCACTGTTCTTTTGGTAGGATGGTGAAAAAATACTGAATAAATATTATTATAATGGATTTAGTGCTTTCATCTTATTTTTTGAAATGACTTCATTCCCATATCAGTTAGTCCTCGATACTGTATAGAATTATTGTGCGATTTCGTGAATTGAATAATATTCTTGAATACCTTGACACTATACGATTTTTTGATTACTTTATAAAAATTCTATTTCATAGAGAAATAATAATATGTTTATTTTTTTTCTGTTACTAGATAAAAATAGATTATACTACAAAATTTGATATATCAATTATAAATAAAAAAATGTTGTCACACTTGTTTTGTAGTTCAAACATAGTTTTATCCGTTCATTTCTAAATAAATATTGATACATTATTTTTTTCTTTTGTTTTATTGATGTAAACTATCAATATTATTACTTATTATTGTTTTATACACCATTGAGAACACACAAAAAAAGTTTCAAATTTTTAAAACATGTGTAGAATTATTTATTTAAAAAAAACTAAATCTAAAAATCAAATTTTTTGGCAAAAAATGCTTGGGAGTTTTCACATGTGCTAGGCTAAATCAGCTAGGAGTAAAAGGGTTAAAACACCTCAGATAGCGTACTTTGTAGTTCAATTCATGTTTTCCAAATTGAAAAATTAACAGTAATTAATTACCTTGGGTTCAACCATCGCCCATTGGTCTCTCTTTCCCGGCCAGCTGGTGAGGTCCAGCAGTGAATCCAAGTCCTCTCTGAGCAGATGATAGGCCTGCAGATTGGCCAGAGCTTCTTGCACACCCTCGGCCCGGTGCTCAACGAGTGGAGTGAGAATCATGTCTCGCAAATGCGCCGCGTAATCGAGACGCATGGCTAACTTTGATCCGGATGTGCTGTAAACAAATTAACATATTGGTTGGGCCATTTATATTCGCATTCATCCTTTTTTTCCACCAACCTCAAATCCCAATTATTGTCACGGGTCATGATCGACCGTGATAAAAGTTAAATTTAGTTAGCTCAAGACAATGTGTGCGTGCAGGCCTGTTACCGCTAAACCAATGTTTATTGATTGATTCAATTATTATTCAAGAGTTAGCTCGAGTGACATCAAGAATGCGGTCGCGTGATAGCGTCTTCTTTTCTTTTCTTTCGACCATGTCCGATCCTAATAGGATCATATGGGCCTCCACAGAGTGAAGGTTTTTATTAACAGATTTTATTTTTACGAGAAATGGATGTCAGCCACTTGCTCAACCTATTAGGTCCATACTCTGACTCATACACAAATTGAAAAACAATATGTGTACTTGCCAGACCCAGGATTCGAACCTGGGACCCTCGACTCTATAGGCCGGCATTTAAACCACGCGACCATCGTGGGTGATAGCTTAGCCGTCGTTAACTACCGAGTAACTCAAAACGCATATGATTGACCTTCGTTGCGCTAAATCTGATACGGATTGAGCGAACGTCGTGTCTATCATCCATCCAGAACTTGTCATCATCATTTATCCCAAAACCCAAGTGAAACCGTGAGTGACATTCTGAACCGTCCGTTTACCAGTGCGTGAGTCTTCTCAACATAAAAGGTCAGTGTCTGGCATCCTGTTTAAAGCACTCTCCCCCCCAGAACCATAATCCACAAGTATTTTCAAAATTACAGTTCACTACAAAAAGCGCAACCATAATATGTATATTAAAACGCAAGTTTTTAAACTTTCGACAAGTGAGAAGTTTATTAGTGCGTCAACAGTGTAAAGGTCGCTGCAAATTAATCTGCAATCTGAAATAAGGCGCAGTTAATTGAACTAGAGGTTGTAAAAGTATCAATACTTATTTGTCAATATTTTGGATCATAAGATACTTTTTCCGATCTTGGAATTTTTAAATGCTGGTTTAAATTTTTACATTGCGCAAACCTCAAACCGGTGTGTGAGTGCAGTTCCTGGGCCAGCCGCTGCATTTTGTTGGTGCGAGAGTTCTGGCCAAGCCACGCCGGGAATTCGATCTGACCTTGCACGTGACCGGACAACGCGGCGCCCGGCAATACCGAGCTGTACATTGCCTGTTAAAAAAAAAACAATTTTGTATAATGTTCAGATCTCTCCGCCATCAGGATTGAGAGCAGATTGGCGCAAATACGATATGGATTTTTTCCGCCTCCCGAAGACGTTTCTTAACCAATAGGCGACCGACTTAATTTTTGTATATAATAGTACTAAATTGACTTCCAACAATCAAATATTAATGTCGTACGCGTAAAGTGTTCAACCAATGTGTACTACCAACTCTCACGAATGTGTAAAAATTACAAGTAGCGCAATGTGGCATGGAAAGATGCATGTTAGGCAAAACGCGGAAAGATCACAAAAGAAACCAATGGATAAGGAAACAGACAAGAGTATGCGATATGATAGAGGTCCTAAGTAGATGAAATGGCAATGGGCTGGACATGTCACTCGACGAGTGGATAACCACTGGATAAATTCTGTCATACAGTAACATTGAATAGGGACGCCCTAAAACTTGGTGGACGGACGAACTCATAATGTTTGGTGGATGTACGTAGCAGCAAAGAACTAAAGACAAGAAGAGTGGAGGGAGCTGGGGGAAGCCTTCATCTAGTAGATCGACCCGGCCAATGATGATAATGATGAAAAAGAGGTGTAAATGAGAAGTTTAACATTCTCGCTAGTGTCCTTGCGAGCGTGTGTGTCGTGAAATCGAGGGGGGGCTTCAGTTGTATGTTCCACCAGGGAGCACAAGTAACCTGTCAAAATTTCATAAGTTGGTATGATAACGAAATTTAATATTGACCTGCACGGGTAGGAGACTCCACGCCATACTCCCTCGGATCTTAGACTCCACCAGATCACCGATGCTCAAACAGTCAGCTGCTTCCGCAAACCGTTTCAACACTTCATTCCTGTAAACAACCACAAAATGAGGTTCATGGAAGCAATATCCAAAGGCATCAAATCTATTAGTCTATCTATTTTGGTTAAAACTATCCGAATTAAAAGGCTTGATATTATATAATTAGTAAATATAAAAACAGGTGGCAGAACCGCCTGTTAACATTCTCCTTTACGTCTTCTCCTTGTCTCCCTCTCTCTCTCTCATACATTTACGTGTATGTTCTGTCTGACTGTCTTTCAGTATTTCAGACTCAATGATTATTTGTCTGTGAGCTGCTACATCAGCCTGGCGGAGTCTTTCTAGAGTTTGAGCTCGTTCATCCGTCAAACAGCGATGCTTAACTGATGGTTTTTCCTAATGCATATTAATTTCTATTTTAATTATTATAAGTATATACCTAAAAAAAAAAAGATTACAGTAGGTTTTAACACCCTACCCCATGACCCCCACGGGGGGGCTGACAGGGCTCTAACCTGGGGGCCCGGCGAGGTGAGTCGACAAGATAAGTGAGATAAGCACACATCACAAATTTGCTTTAATAGTAAAGCGCGCTATTTTCCTTCAATAATATTTTTATTTAAAATTATGAGGTTGTATGTTGTATATCAATACTCGACAATGTATTAAAATATACAAAAATAAAACACTAAATATAAGTACAGATTAATTTTACCGCATACACAATTTGAAAAACGCTACTGTAGAGCGTCACACTGCCTTTATCCTAAGCGATAGGTAGGGGGCCCCCCAAAGATCCTAGCCTGGGGCCCCGTTTCAGGATCTCGTTTCAGGTTTCAGGCCATGCCCTACCCCTGTTATAATTACCCTTAAATCTCTTGGAAAAGACTAATTTCTCGATACTCTAATCACTTGAAATGCTATTACCGCACTGTAAGCATCTGTCAAACTATTATGAGAGTATCATTTGTTCTCTTTCATGACCCGATTAAAATAAACGATTCCTCCGATTTTTCAAATTAATAATTTGCGTTTATATGTGTAAACAATCTAAGCTAAACCTTACTTTGGACAGTGCGGTGAAACTTTGAGGTAGTTATGCTGAACGAAAAGCGGAGACATGCTGTAATCGTGGAAGAAGAGGTCGCTCTTGTCGTGGATGCTCATCGTTTTGTGGTCTTCTTCGGAGAATACCATCCTCAATACGCTCCATGGACCCTACCATCATACAAAACAATAGTGCTAAAACTTAGTAAAACCTCAATTACATTGAGCTTCTTTACGAGCTGTTTGTTGGCGAATTTATAATCTGCCTGTAAAGTCGCCCAGTGTAATCATAGAACATGTTAGCTTGTTCGATGATTACTCTGGGCGACTTTACAGGCAGATTATAAATTCGCCAACACACAGCTCGTAAAGAAGCTCAATGTAATTGAGGCTTAAGAAATTTAAACAGCCATAAACTAATGTACAACACTCGTATAAAAAAAAATTTAAATTAAATTGTAATCAGTGACATCTACATAATTTTTAAAACTAGTGATAATTTCTGGTGCTGAAAGCGGTTACATGTAAATTGTACATATTAAATTTCACCGTAGCACAGTTCGCCGTGAGCTTTCTTATCGGAAAGAGATGACTGTATACTGTCGTCTCTATAGCACCGAGATGAAAAAATTTGCCAGGGAACTCAGAAATAATGGGAACTTAAACATGTGTCAATAACACATCATCCGTCAAATACTGACAACTGCTCTCGGTATATGCATTGATGCTCATTTAATATTGGTGTATTGCACATCCATAATTCGTGTTTAATTTTCATAGGACACTCACACATTCAAAACCCTGCATCAAAATGTTGCGTATTGAATATAGCCTATCGGAATTCTATTTATTATCTGTTCTGTGAGTATTGCAGACAATAATGTTACTTCAAGAGTAAAAACCTAACCTAACAAATAATTTAGTATATCGGCTATTTTCAAAATTTGTTTGCCGCTGGCTTCTATACGATCATCTCTATAGCACCAAGATGAAAAAATTACACGTTGTTCATGGAGCATTACAGACATAAATGTTCCAATTTTATTAGATCCTAACCTAACCTAACAAATAATCCAGTATATCGGCTATTTTCAAAACTTGTTTGGCGCTGGCTTCCTGTAAAAATGGCAAAAACCATTTTATTTAGACATGAATTTTATCACAGTACTATACGACCCAAAGAGGTTGGACGGTCTTTAATATACGACCATATATTTCCGATACAACATTTCACGGTGAACTGTAATACGGCGAACTGCATATGTATAAATTTCCGGACACAGCTAAAAGCGACAATTATACGTAAATCACATGTATGTTTAATTTAAAAAAGAAACAGAAGAATTGTTTTTTTATCTCCCAGGCGGGAATTGAATTAACAAGTTAATCCATAGTACCATCTTCATATCTTTCTTAGCCATCTTTGAGTCTCTGGCCACAGTGTCGGCGGTCATGGTCTTATCAGCGGCTGACCACATGGAGAGCAAGTTGAGGATCTGCCGAATGTCTTGGTTGGCTCCCAAAATCAGCTGGTGCATGTCAGGAGGGCGTATCGATATGCCTTCCTTGAAGCAAATCGACATCATTGCGCCCTGCAAAAGAAAAATCGTAAATTAATACTATATTTGCTTGAATTCTTTATATGAATCATGAAGGGCGGCCATTGATATATTATATTTATACAGTGTTTCCCAACAATGTATTTAGATATTTTGTAGATGGAAGAATATTTTTTATCTATGTCGTTTGGTTAGGCAAAATTTAATTGAATTTATAAACTAACCAACACCATAATTATGCAATTTGTATTCTTAGTTCAATGAATACAGATAAGTATGTCTAAGTTTAGTGTGCACTGTTTATGTCGGATCTCAACAGTCTACCTCCACCTTTCGCCACTGCTATCAAGCCAACGAGATTGTGATTTTATTAATAGAACAGATATTACCTTGATCTGCTCAACTTTTGGCCGGCTGTAAGTCAGATCGTAGCAAGAATTGACGAGGGATCGCATTTTCATTGTGGTCTTGTCGTTACACATGCAAATGATGGGGACGCAAGTCAGCTTTATCAGCGCAATCAATTCCTGCATGCCGCCTGGAAACAGAAAATATATTATAACATACAGTTGAATCCCAATTGTACATGCTCGGAATTCACGTGTTCCCGGTGTTTGCGTGTGGTTTCTGCAGTCCTGTTTTATTTCAGTACATATACTTCTCAGTTTTATGGCAGAAATATACAAATTCATTTAATATTAATATTATCGACCGAAGGTACTTGATGGAATTTGAATTTAAATTCTAATGGATTTAAGTTTTGTACTATTCCAATTGAGTGCAAACCAGGTTTCGCCTTTCGGCATCTTCAGGCGCTGTGTATACTCACCATGGCCCCCACATCCTGTAGCGGGCCCCCAGGCCACAATATTTGACGGGCCCCCCAACCTATCGCTAAGGTTAAGGGCAGTGTAATGTTCTATAGTAGTGTTTCCCAAATGATATTCTGCGGAACTCCGTATATTTTTAAATGTGAAAATGAAAATAAAGGGTTATTCCATGTATTTTTATCGATTTTTGGTATTTTAAATAAATCAGCTTGAATTGTCGGCACTCAGCATCATATTATGAAGCACTGATCGCGACCCTTTTTTGTGATAGCCAAGTTACATGGACCCTTCGCCATGTTGGATAAATAGTCATTTTTATTAGTCAGGAAACACACTAAAGGTAAAATAAATTTCTATCCATCTTATAGCTCTGCAGGCGACTTTTTTTAATAATATAGCTTATAAATTTACAGTGTGTTTATCTCACTTAATTAGTTGACCTGCTACTCCAGGCCCCTCTTAAGCCTGCGCCCCCAGACTAGAGCCCTGTCAGCCCCCGTTTGTGGGGGCCATGATACTCACCAAAGGCAAACACACACTGACAACGAACACTCCTAGCTAAGCTAACGACTCAAATGGAATAATACAAAACTTAAATTCATTAGAATTCAAATTCATTTAAAATTTAATATACTGGAACACTTTCATTTCAATGTATTGAAATGAATTCCAGACGCATGTGTGCATTCTATTTATAGACATCATGACTGTAGAGCATGAGACCAAAGTTACATAACGCGATTGTTTAAGTTTGTTGGTTTTTTTTTGTTTACTGTTCAAAATAATGTCTCAACAAAGAAGAATACTGGGTACTGTTCGGTTATCAGGAATACAGCGGAAAACACATTTTGAAAATACCTGATATACTGGATTATTTGTTAGTTTGGGTTAGTTTAGGTTAGGTTAGGTTAGGTTAGGTTAACCTAACAAATAATCCAGTTTATCGGCTATTTTCAAAATGTGTTTTCCGCTGTGTTCCTGATAACCGAACAGTACCCAATACTGTCAGTTCAACAGGAAAATTAAGATTCGGCGTGTCCATTTGCTCGAATTCTTTAAGCCATTGCCATAGACAGATAAAACATGTTACATTCACCACACAGGCGACTTGTGTGTCGCTTCTTTCGGATTGAAAATAGGTTGGCAGTACAGTAGAACCTCGATATAACGGACAAAATATCCTGTTAATGATATACATTTTTAAATCCTAGTGTCACCGCGTGTTAACAATGTTCTGCGCATGATAATCAAGTCATACCTCTTGCACTCAAATTCCAAGTCATAATGCCATCCTGCTCATAGACTGAACGTAGCATTGACGTTTGCAACACTGGCCGCTAATTCACATCTCATCAGTATAGAGATAGATAGTAAGTTATTAAACAGTAGAAATGTGTACATACAAAAAATATAAATTAGATAGGTACAAGGAAGTACACTGGATGAGTTAAGGAGACCCTATTTTAAGAATTTATAAAACAACGTCCACCTATACTCATCCCCACATAGGTGGAATATATCAACACCCGAAGCAATTTCGTTGAACATAGTTATCGCCCTCCCACTTGGCATTATCAGTGGCAGGTTGGTTCTGCACCTTAAGAGAATAAACAACTGATGTTCTCTATTTCTAAGATAGTTATCAGGGACACACAGGTCAACACTGCTCAGAATGGCAGAGTTCTTATTTATACCTCGAGATAGCGAGGAAGAAGAAACAACACAACCAAAAACAAAGTTATCAGTGATAAGATCGCATCTCGAAGATCTAATAACATTTATTGACTATTCGTCAAATCATGAAATTCAACTATATTACATGCATTTTCGCAATTTTAGAGAGTTGATTATAAAAAAACAGCAGACTTGTGCAAACTAAACTTGATTCTTTTTTCAAACCAGGATTACCGAAAGCAAGTGTGTCGACATCTAACATTAACATCACTGTGTGCATATATCATCCGAAAACGAATACAGTATTTTGTTTGTATTTTTATACAACGGACTTTCGGCTTTGACGGACACCCCCTCGTCCGCATTAGTCCATTATATTGAGGTTCTACTGTAAATGCACTATGCTCTACAAACACTACAAACAAAATGAACAGTTTGTACACATACCTCGGTCTTCGTTTCCAGCCATACCATCGACTTCGTCCATTACTACCACATGCTTCTTTGTCACCGCCCCTTTACCGGATTTACCTGAAGAAAATAAACATCACAAAGTAATTCTCTTGGCCAAAAAGTCAAATAGAATAAGTTTTATTTAGAATCTAAAATTGCGTTAAAATACAAATGAAACCGCAATGAAAAATGACTGAATCATTAGTTATACTACAGTCCTACAAACTTATCTAAAGAACGTTCAAAAATGGAACTACGAACCACCATATAGATGCCATTTTGAAAACGTCATTCGAATGTTAGATTCTGTCCAGTTGCGAGTCTTGATTGGGTAGTTTTCGACTGTGGCTATCCATCCATTCTTTAGATAAGTTTGTAGGTCTGTATGTGATTTTTTTTCCAGCTTCAATTTTATATATTTAAGCTCTGTCTGTAAGGTTTTTCATCAACATTTTGGGCTGTCTATAATTATTATTCATGTATAGTATATTTATTTATATATTGTATTTGTACCATATTACACCCCGTTTACACATGCATGGATTTACTGCTGCCAGTACGTATTATCGTGCAAATTGCAAGATTGCATGCAGGGATTAAAAAGGTTCAGAAGCTTCTAAATTTACACGCAACTATTGAACTAAGTATGCGATATTTCAATTTATTTATTTTTTAACATATTGTGGACATTACAAATTATAAGTTTAAGACGTTCACAACATGACATATCTGTGCCTGCGCAGTAGAATGATAGTGGTGAACCTGCTGGTACCAAATTTGAAACTGTCTGCCCAATGACATTAATATGGACGAAGCATCTGGAAAAAAAAATGACACTCACATTTTTGTCGGGTCTGCCGAATGGCATAATCTGTTATAACGCCATTACAATAAAGGTGATATTGCTATAAATTCCCGATGCTTTTTGTTGGGTCTGCCGAATGGTTCGGTTCGAACGGGTTCGCTCAAACGAAAATTGATACTAGAAACACTGTTCTAACGCCATTACAATAAAGGTGATATTGCTATAAATTCCCGATGTGTGATATCGCATAATGGATATTGCGTGACGTCTACCTATGCACGTGCGAATGTCGCTATGAGTGAATTTACTTGCTAGCTACTGTACTCAGTGCGTCGTCCATTAATAATAGTGTCTGCCAGAATTACTACATACTACAACTGTACGAAAACGTTTTCTTGGCTACGTGTTAAAACTGTGAACTAACATGCTCCGCCCATTTTTAACCGCAATTCCATTATAAGCTCCTCCCATTTAGTAAATAACAACGCCTGGAAACGTAGCCAAGAAGATGTTTTCGTACAGTAGCTTCACCAAGTTTTTGATGCTTATTTCGTGCAATCATTTTTTGTGGGTAGAAATGAAATTGTTTGTTAATGTATTGCTCGGTTCTTATCGCACAAATTGACACGAGAATTGCTCCGATCAGATGAGGCATTCTCTCGTTACAGTGGCATCGTAAATCAATCAAAACTAGAGGTTCACGGCGCGGCGTCCTCTGCCACCTGATGAGGTCAGTATGATAATATTATACATGACGCATAAGGACCGACCTATGCAATTATATATTCACGTTAAACGTAATACTTATTCTTTAGGAGTATTTGCCTGCTATTTTTTATACAATATGATCTGTCATTTATTATTATTACAGATATTTTTTTTCTCTTCAAAAGCGTGCCATGCAAAATCATCTCCACTGGTGACACGCGTGCCATAGGTTCGCCACCCCTGACCGACACACTATTGGTGCAAGTAAATCCATACGCGTGTACTGGCATAAATATTAATGTATTCAAAATCTTACCATGGACATAGCCCGATAAGGATTTAGTAGAAACTAAATCTGAAATCTGCTCTTTGATGAGAGTCTTACTCCGAGTGTCAGATGCGTTGAATTCGACAGTATCAAAACCCAACTCCTTGCAAACCAAAGCGACCGTCGTAGTTTTTCCTGTAATCATAAAATTATAATAATCAATAAATATACAATGCAGAATATCTGAACTCACAGTTATACTTGTGCTGAACAAATGGCATCTATTGCACGCTTCCATTCTGACGGTGCTATCAACACATCACATGTGTTTCGGGCTGTGAGTCGGAAGACGCCAGAACGCATACGCACACCTACGAATCAGTCATTCCTATACCAGCATGCCGGTCGCCGCATCCAAATATATATACGTTTCAAGAGGTTACGCGTGACTGTCGCTAGGAAGATGTGCGCGGTCTTCATATGCAACATCGGAGCGATGTTCCTAGAAGGTTTGATTTATGGCTGTGCGGCAGACGTGGCGAGTTTAGATGTGAGATCCTGCTTACAGTGGCTAGTCATGGAACCTTAAGAAAATTCAAAGCAATGCTATAGATGTTACTTCAGAAATCATCTGATTGGCTAGAGGAAAAGGCAAAGCTCAGTGGCGGAGACTCTTTACTAAGTGATTATTTACGGCACATACACTAACAGAGGCATCGAAACATAATATCGTCACTGTTCTGGCAGAAGACACTAATTCAAAAAAATTACATATTGAGTTAGTTATACCAAAATGTTCCTTATTTCAAACTTTACCGTCTGGAAACCTTCTTAATAAATAAACAGTCTTTATTTTAAAGTCATCCTTTTTACGATTACTTAAGGCGATGTCTTTAGCCTAAATAACACATATAATGTGACTTTTACGCCATCTATTTATAATTAAAGGCATCTACCATGAATTTCTAAAAATCTGTTACTAAAAACTTTGGTCAATTCCAACTAGATGGCAGTAAGTTACTATAATAAGTTGCAAGTATGATTAAATAAAATTGCCAGATGAAAAAAATCGCTAGACAAAAATTCATTTACATATTATATGAATATAATATATTCTACTTACTATAATATTATTATATATATACTTATTCAAATAATTATTAATTTTTTTAAATAAGTACAATATTTTATTATATCGTATTGACATTTTTATGATAGTATAATAGTATATTACAATATATTGTAGGTATATAATTTGATCAAATTCAATTACACAAAAAACGTTGTTTATGGAATTACCTTCACTTATTATAATATAAAAAAAATCCACTAGTTATTTTGTAATATGTGACAATCTAATTCACTGTGAATTGACACATATAATTTTAAATCGTCTGCCAAGAGTAAAAACTGGATTCCATTGATAACATTGACAATGTCACAAGATTTGATATAATACACGTGATATGATATAAGAAAATAAAATATAATCGCTAAGACACTTCGCTTTCTTCCATTTTTTGTGATGCAAGTGCTTTAGTCGTATGTTTTTAATTAAATCAAAATTGAACCATTTTGGGTAGCGACGCGAAGAGCCCGATGATTTTTTTTATAAAGAATGACTTGTCAAATACATTATATTGGTAAAATACCTTCACTGCAGCATTGACGCCACTAATCGAATATAAAATTTCCCAATCAATATTCTGAAATTCGTAATACATAATATGCAATAGGTCGCCCTTAAAGAAGTTCCACAAATTATTATTAATAAACTTCGATTCAGTACATTCACTGTCTCCATTTCCAACATTATGATGTTGAATACGACTATGAATATGAAATCAATTTATACTTGCCAACTTCTTTTTTCATTTTGAATAGAAATTTAGAATACAAAAGGCCAATATAGGGCCAAAGGAAATAATATTGAAACACATACGTAGATTACAAATACTTTTTATTATCACAAGTCTGGCAATTGTAGGAATATATTTTAGAAGAATTGCCAAAGAAACCAAAATAACCACTACATTATAGTAGGTATATAATATAATATTGTAGGTATATAATTTGATCAAATTCAATTACACAAAAAACGTTGTTTATGGAATTACTTCACTTATTATAATATAAAAAAGTTCCACTAGTTATTTTATAGCGAATTTACAATCTGCTCGTATACTCGCCCAATGTCATCATCGAACAAGCTAACAAGCAGATTATAAACAATCTACCGAGAAAAGTTGACAGCCGGCAGAGCGCAGTAGAGCGATGGTAGCGACGTCCCGGTAAAAAAACGAACAACTCATTTTGACATTTACCGTTTTGACGTTTTAAAATGGAAACATTATTCGGCAAGCATTTTACTTTCATTTACATTCCATTTCATAGCGTTAAAGCCCGATAAAAGTAAACAACAATACAATATTATGATTTCAACTCGCTAGCTTGTATATATTATCTATACTTTTTTGCGTATATTATCTATTGTCTATGATCTGCAACTACGTTCTGTCAAAATAGTCGCTGGCTTGTGGCTTCTCAGCGAATGGAAAGTTTTGTGTGTCATCATCACAATCGCAGTAACTGAATCACCCGCTTTTAAATTTGTCAACAAACACCTTGTAAAGTAGTTCAATGTCATTGACGCAGGACTTGGATTTTTTAACACTTGTAGTTTGCACTGAGTAGGTAGGTATTTCACTATCTAACAGAAAAACCACTACCTACCTACATAATAAATAGTATATTATACTGCTGTACGATGGCAGGTTATCGAATATTGAAGGAACTGCTGCTTGACACCACTTTTCATGTCAACGTCCATGGGAAAACAAAATGTAGATAGCACCGGATTTTTTTTATAAAAACTATCATACATAGTTAGATTTTCATCACGTAGCAGAACATCGCCGAGGCATCTGAAAATATTAAATAAAAAATTAGATCAATGTTTACTTGTTGTACCTATAATTGCATTACTACTGGTATGGAGATAAGATAGGTAGGTACCTACCTACCTCTTCTGTCACACTTACTTTTGATTATCAAAAAACAAAGCAGTTTATAGTCAGTAGTTTCGGTCAATAATATTATGCTCTCATTTTAAAAATAAATTATATTACATACCTAGGTACCTACTGAACATTCAACATAACGAATTGCTTTGTCATAAACATAACCTCAAACTGACGTAAAGTATTTATAATTTTACGAAAACGATGAGTCTTCGCCTAAAATAATATATATTGATGATAAATGCTTATGATGGTGATTGAAAATACAGTATATTTAAGTCTTTTAAATAATTTTTGAATGTTTGTTTGACAATCAAAACTGCGTGACATAGGTAGTTTGTCATTGATGTATGATAATATTATTATACACTGAAAAGTTTACTTACTTGACAAAAATGTTACTGATGATCGATTCATTCCTGTTTTCAAACAATATAATAATAGCCAAATATGTAAAGAAGATGATAATTAATTGTTATAAACCCGATATTCGATCGACAGCACGAATGCTACCATATGTAAAAATGCGAGATTTGTATATTTTTTGATTATTTTTATCATAAATAATGGTAAAAAACAGTTGTAATTTAAGCAAATACTAATTGCAAATAATTTGCAGTTACAAATTTTGAATATAGGCAGGTTCCTACGTATATTAAGTAAAATATATTTTAATTATTAAGTTATTTTTATTCATATGGCAATTTCGCCTCGAAGTTTTACCACAAACTGATTCTAGCCAAAATGAAGCAGAAAAATGTTATGTTGTCTTGTCTATGTGTGAGTTTCATTTTCAACGTCATGTTGTTGCATGTGTGTGTATTTTGTATATATGTATTGTTTCGAAATAGTTCCACGGTGGCAGCACCGGACAGCTAAACATCGGTTGAATTTGGACAATTATTATGATTTCGATTTCTATCGATTCGTTAATATACAAAAATACAAGATTAAATTTAAATAACTCCCGTAAAAATTAATAAATAGTATTTTTAATAGAAACGCTAAGCGTTTTTCGTCGTTAATTGAGTCTAAACCAAGATATTTCGATTTTAAAAACATGCTTTCTAACCTATAAATCGATGTTTTTTAAATTTGAAAAAAAAGATATAAGGGTATAATAAATTCAAATTTTCGTTTAGCGTTTCCCTAGGTAATAGATTTACGTACATTTTTATCGTAATTTTGATAATAAATCTTATGTCATTCATTCTTACCACCCGATAGAAATGTACCGAATTTGACACGTATTTTTGGTATATAGAACTCCACGATACTTCTTAATTTTTTATTTTATTTTTCTCATTATTTTTGAATATATATTTACCGATTAATAAACTTTTCTAGCTATTTTTCGATAACAACTTTACCTAGAGACATCACCTTAATAAACTCACATGATAGACCATTTCAAACATTTGAACAACTTCAACGTCAAATTACTCAAAACTAGTATTCTCCAGTTAGTGTGTTCTACCAGAACAGAGACGATATAATGTAATAGTTGTCGTAATACATCAACCTATGGATGCACTGCGTTACAGTGGCGAGGGATGGCATTAGGCTGTTAAGATCCGATATAAATAGTGCATACTAAACTTTGGCAGTCATACATATTGGTTTTCATTAAACTAAAAATACAATTTGCAGATGGAGCTGGTTAGTTTTTAAAATTCAATTAAACCTTGCCTAAACTAAACCATAATAGTTTAGGTATGCTATGGGCGATTAGTGCACACTTTTTCAGTCATACGTATTTGTTTTCATTGAATTAAGAATATGTACATATTATTACAAATGGTGTTTGTTAGTTTTTTTTAAATTCATTAAGCCCTGCCTAACCAAACTATAACGCCTGTGAAATGTAAACATTTTTAACACAAAACAAAAAGTCAAAGACTAAATTATATTTTATTCGATATATTGGCTTTAAATTATTTACAGAGTATCTTTAGCGAAGGGGGAAGGTAGGCTGTTAAGATACGTC
This sequence comes from Rhyacophila brunnea, assembly GCF_057557595.1. Taxonomy (NCBI): domain Eukaryota; kingdom Metazoa; phylum Arthropoda; class Insecta; order Trichoptera; family Rhyacophilidae; genus Rhyacophila; species Rhyacophila brunnea. The sequence continues at coordinate 4,859,872 of NW_028232904.1, read as the reverse complement.
ATATCGTCGGTGTTTTGTAAAAAGGGCGAATTAACCAAAATGCTATTTTACAGGAGGAGGATTTTTAACTTATTTATTTGTTTATTACCTGTGAATGATTATAAAGATCTAACAAGTTTATAATAAAGCTTAGAAAGAATATTGTCATTATAATGGGCATTATTATATAATATTTTAAAAGGCCTAATATGTCACATTCGCTTTTTATTCGTAATTTTAATTAATTTAATTTCAGTCGATTATCGTTTTTTAAGTACTTTCCTGTGGAGATACAAATTCGCCGTTTTTACACAACAAAGCTAGTGGGGTACATATTGTATTTTCATTAAAAAATTTTCGCCAAAATGGTTGATTCGCCCTTTTTACAAAACACCGACGATATATAGTGGACACTAAACTTTGTCAGTCATACTTATTTGTTTTCATTTAACTATGAATAAAAATTGCAAATGGTGCTGGTTAGTTTTTAAAATTCAATTAAACCCTGCGTAAACCAAGCAAGTTTGGTTGGTATGGGCAGGGTTTAATTGAATTTTATCCAATCGACGCAATTCTATCATAATATGACGAACAGTGTTACCAAAACGTGAATAACTCACCAACGCCAGGTGGACCGCTAAGTAAAGCAGCCTTATAATACGATCCGTCGCCTTTCGACCAAGGACTCGGTTTGGGTATGTCACGTTTTCTATTTGAATACCAATTCGATAACCAGGTAGATAACCTGAAATTTACAGAAAGGAGAATAGATCAGTGATGGACCCACAACCATATTATATACCGGTGGCGAAGAGTGGAGATAGGCTGTGGAGATCCAACATAAGCAGTACACTACACTTTGTCCTTTTGGTGTATAACATAAACCATAATAGTTTTCGTATGCGATGGTTGATCCGACAAAAATAGTGCACACTTTTTAATTCATACTTATTTGTTTTTGTTGAATTAAGAATACATATTACAGATGGTGTTGGTTAGTTTTTTTAATTCGTTACACCCTGCCTCGACCAAACCATAATAGATAAAAAAATATTCTTCTATCTATAAAATATCCACCACCATATACCGGTGACGAAGAGTGGAGATAGGCTGCGGAGATCCAACATAAGCAGTATGCGATGGTTGATCCGACAAAAATAGTGCACACTTTTTAATTCATACTTATTTGTTTTTGTTGAATTAAGAATACATATTACAGATGGTGTTGGTTAGTTTTTTTAATTCGTTACGCCCTGCCTCAAACAAACCATAATAGATAAAAAAATATTCTTCTATCTATAAAATATCCAAAATTATGTATGATTTAATAGCACAATCTTAAATATTTTATACATAGATGAAAATTTTTGACTATTGCTTATTGTGGCTTGGTTTATGCAGGGTTTGATTGAATTTTAAAAACTGACCAACACTATCTGGAATTTGTAGTCTTATTACAATGAAAACAAATAGGTATGGTTAGTACGACTGACAATGTTTGGAGTGCACTATTTATGTCGTATTCTACCTCTACGCTCTCTTGAGAATGAGGTCTATTCTGGATTCCGACGGTCTTATAGTGGAGGGTTCAAAAGAAATTTTTGAGACTCCTTTACTGGAGGCTGTATGGATGCTGGTAACCGGACAAAACAGAACAGTGACAAAACAGAACATGACAAAAAAGAACAGCCAGGGGAAAAATGAAACATTAATTTTTGTGGAATCTATTTAGGTTAGGTTAGGTCATTATTTTGTTGTACCTAGTCACCCAATCATTTTGAACATATTATATTGATTTAGATGAGATATCCTAAGCTTGCCGGGAAAGTCCTGTTTATTTGAGGCTTTCTAGCGATTAGGAATGCAGAAATTAGGTATATAGGTAATTTGATTTATTATGGCGTATTGAAAATCTGTACTATTAACCCTTTCGCTGCGAGCCATTTTCGCGGGAATTTATTTTCAGTCAAGTGATCTGTTAAAACGGTCACTACAGCTAAAACAGATCGATTCCAAAATTAAAAAATAGATTACTAGATGAACTATATATCAGTTATTCCAAATGCACCAAGAAATAAACTATATTCGTTACATTCTCACTAAAATAAATCGAAGAAAGTGAAGACGCTAAAAAATATCCAAGCTTTGACCGCGCGTTCAAAATGGCGGCCGTCCACTCTTCACATAGACGGTTTCAACACATACTACCGAGCAATTCGCCGCGTTTGTATTTGTCATACACAGGGCTGTGCTGAGTACATGCTGCCGTAGTTGGTTACGGTCTATGACAGATATATTACTAAATCACTTGTGGAATAATCAGTGGGTTATCGCTTATCGCATTTAGTAAGTCGTAAACTCAAATTTTATTACCGTTTGAAATTCTGAACCTATATTTATTTTCGTCGCCATAAAATATTGTCATCCACTTATTCATTAGGATGTTTTGGAGAATAAAACACTAAAAATAATTACCGCACTGCTAAAATATTAATATAATATAATTTATGAGGCGCCGTCGGCTTTTTCATTGTACAAAGGGCCTGTCGAATAATCGCCAGGCATAATATGAGCATGTGAACAGAGCTAACAGAGTTTCGTGGCACATAAAAATAAAAATTATTACCCATTATAATAATGTAAATATCAAATATAGAACAATGAACAAAGCCAAACAAATTTACTGGAGAGCTGTGCATCGATAAAATATTTTCCAGCATTATTTCTTCGATAATATTATGTGGTAGTGACATTTTGGTGGGTGAAATAATTATTTCACTTATATTTATAATGACAAAAAATACTAAAAACAAATCTTCAAAATGTTTCTATCGAGATCACAAATCACTAAGAAAAAATACATAACACTAACGTAATCATAATAATTAATTAAAAGGTAAATAAAAATATTATCGATGCACACTTTTCGATGCATGACCAATGTTTTGTTTTGATAACCCTGGTGACGCAACTAGTACACCCGTCTTCGCAATGGCGCGCGATTCAAACGACTGAATAACGAGTGTTCTTTTCAAAAATATATTTCCTTGTGTTTTACTTGACATTTTTATGATCTGTTGCCTGATATGTCTACCTAAAGGTTTGAACTAATTTTTAAAGCATATTATCCACAAGTGTCTCTTCTAGTTTGGTCAAAAATACGAGATAAAGTCTATGGCATGTTTACATGCCATACGCAGTCTAAGGGTTAAAAATCTATCAACATAATAGAGATAGGACAATTTCAATATTAAATTTATATTTTTCCTGAAAGGTCATAGTTATATTTATCGTTGTTCTGTTTTGTCACTGTTCTGTTGTCATGGAACCATAATGGATTCAAGCTCTGTACTATTCCATTTAAGTCGTTTTTGCGACTTGGGTTTCGCCTTTCGGCATCTTCAGGCGTCGTGTACACTCACCAAAGGCAAACACACACTGACAACGAACACTCTTAACTCTACCTTATATAGTAAATCAATACAATAAAGTAGGTAAAAACTCCATTGCCTACCTATCTAGTCAGAGGTCACAAAAATACAATAAACAAATTATGAATAGTTGAAGTGTCAGTAAAAAACCTAATTAGTAAAAACCCTATCTTATTAATTACAATACACTCGATAGCATATTATTATTGACTATATAAATATATATATTTTGACATATTTTCATTAAACTAGGAATACAAATTGCTCTACTGCGATTGACCAAAATTTTTATTTTCATAAAATTATTGTCAGAAAATTTTATTAAATACACACTATACTTATTTAATTTATAGTATTAATATCATTTATCGTGGATACAATAATGATTTGGAACTCTTGTGGCAGGTTAAAATAAAGGCACTGGTGATTTTAATATTGAGCTGACTTACTTCTTGGCATTGCTAGCGTCTCCCTGTTGTCCGATTATCTGTTTCAATTGACACGGCTTGTACTTGTCGACCCACGCGAGACTCAAATCTTTTTGTATCTGATCAATTGATTCTTTTTCACTGGCGGCAGCTATAAATATTAAAACAAAGTATAAACCAGCGGCGAAAGGTGAATGTAGGCTACTTAGATTCTACATAAATAGAGCACACTACACTTTATCATACATACTTATTTGTTTTCATTGAACTACGAATACAAATTTCAGATGGAATTGGTTCGTTTTTAAAATTCAATTAAACGCTGACTAATAAATAATTTTTAAACTCGGATTAAACATACACTCTGTGGTTCTCAAACTTTTTCGTTTCCCAGCGCACATAGTGAATAAAGGATTTTCCATGCCGCTCTAAAGAATTACCAGTCAGTCTTATGAGTGAAGCTATGCAACCTGAAATACGCCGATGACACTATCCTATTCGACAACTCAATCGAGTGCATTCAAGAGACAATCGACAAGCTGCATGAGAACTCGTATCGCATAGGTTTGAAAATCAACATGAGGAAAATCAATATTTTGTGCAATAGTAACTGTCCTGATTAAGATTTCACTCTGATTAGCGGACGGGCAAAACATTCAGAGCGTTGACAGCTTCAAATTCCTGTAGGTACACATCATATTTTGCAGAGAGCTATCAAAATGGGAATGGCTGGAGCAAAATTCTACTCTGTCAAAATCAAAAGCATTTGACGCTTGCATTCTGAAGGTGCTGCTTTACGGTAGCGAATCATGGCACTTTTCGAAGGCTCAGAGTAACAGTATACTGAGCTTTGAGAACAGATGTTTGCGACGGATACTGGTTGTTACGAGAAGATAAGAGAATGCACCAAGCATCTTCTCATCACGCTGAGAGTGAAGAGGCGACATTGGACCTGGCTCGTCCACGTGCTGCGGATGTCAAAACAGAACCTCGACCTGGCTCGCCTGTTCTTCAAGCAAACCGGATTCTGGCGTCCTGGAAGTCCGCTAAATACTATCTATAGAGTGTATACGGCGGAGCTACGGGATGCTGGTATGACCTAAAATGACGCATGAATACTGGCTAGCAGCAGAGATTCTTGGAGGGGCTAGGCGATGTCCATATGCTCCAACCAAGGGGCGGATATGGCCGAAAAAGAAGGTATGAGTGAATTGGAACCTAAAGAAAATTATATATTAATAACTACATATTATGATGCCAAGTTTATTAGCAAGAGCAAATACTCACATTCTATCTCCTGTTTAATTTCAATGCCATCATTCATTGAACTAGCCTCCTCATCAGCAATGGTTTCTTTACTATCGGTCATCTTTCCGCAATCATCATTCACCGTCCCCTGACTCTCAAACAGGGGCTTTGTTTTGTTTCTTTTCACAGGCGTTTTCTTTCTGGGAGTGGTAGTGGCCTTTTTCCCGGGGGTGGATGCGGGCTTTTTCGCAGGACCGTTTCTGATGAGATCGAGAAATTCGTCTTCCGATATGACCGGGATGGACAGTTTCTCGGCGGTGGCTAACTTCGCTGGGCCGGCATCTTCGCCGCAGATTAAATGTGTCAACTGCCGAGCAAAACAATTATATATTTACACATAATGAACATTATAATTTTTTTACCCGCAGTTCAGTGACAATTTACAGGTGTCGTGTTGATTGGTCAGTAGATGAACCATTGTTTAGAAGAAAAACTATATTATAATCATTGTTTCCGCACTTCGAATGATTAAATTCATAGTACTAGAGTAGTTAACGCAGGCATGTCGAATGCGTTGATCACGGGATGAATTTTGATCGATCACATTGTATAAAAGCATGTAATATAATATGATTTTGTAGGGAAAGAATTAACCATTCTATTTTGATTTTGATTTGATTCATTATTCCTCCATTCCTTGGACTAATCGGGTGATAAATGTTGACATTCATAAGCGACTGGGAAAGGACTGAGAAGTTCCGCGTAGTATAAAAACACGAAAACTACAGTACCTTGACATTATGAGAGGACAAAAGTACAGCATTCCCCGACTTGTCATCCAAGGAGAGATCAATGGTAAACGTAGCAGACGACGGTGCCGCATTTCGTGAATGGTACGAGTACAGTTCCATTGAATTATTCCAGATAGCAGATGATAAAGAAAAGACCTCCCTAATTGTTGCTAACCTCCGTTAGAGGATGGCCGATAATAAAAAGAACCATTAAGGTGAAAGTCATTTTCAAATTAACCATGAGAAAACCCGTATGACCTTGTTGTATCAGTGGGTTCATATTGCATTACGCATGGTCTGACGCAGAAGTGAGAGAAAGAGAAGACGTTAATCTATAAAAATAATTTATCAAACGTAATTATTTTCATTGAACTAAGGCCATCCGCTCACGTGAATACTTAAAAAAGACGAGACTGAAACTCCAATATCTAGCTGATGTATTTCAATGGCGGCTCGATGACGGCAAGACTGGAATCTCTCAGTTTCAAAACGTTTGCGAACGAAACCGAAGAGACGCGACATGCTAGTCTCCCAGTCTCTCAGTTTCCAGTCACCCATAAAACAGTGGTACCAATATCAGTAGATTCGATGAAAAATCATATTTTCTTACCAACATAGATAGCACTGAACTGAACTGAACAAGAAATAACAAGCCAAGACGTCAAAAGTTAAAGATGGGCGAACCGATTTTTAATTTAAAATATGTGGCAGATGTTCAGAAATACTCCTGCTTGTTTAATTACAGGCTGCCAGAATATTCACGTAAAGATATTACGGAAAACGCTTAGAATGAAGTAGGAAAGACAATGGGTTTGACAGTTTAAGGTTATGAGATTATTAGGTTTCAGTAACGACGTGTTCGAAGCATCAGTCACTGGCCAGTTTATGAGTTCCATCACCAACCAGTTTGTCAGATTTTAGTTTCTGCGTGAGCGGATGGCCTAAGACTACAATGTGTGCAGACGTGGCAGGTGACGGATGGAAAAGCTTGTACTCTCAGAGTAGATGAAAAAGTTTTTATGTTTATGACAAATTCATAATGTAAAATCACTATTGGAAAATACCATTATGTATTCAAACGACTTCTGTCAAAATTTAAGACAGATTTGAAGCGTAGTTAACATTTGACAGCCGTCTGAATCGCACACTTTCGCATTTGTCGCAGCAATGGGTAAAAACCAGTTCCATATCGTCATAAAACATTTTTATTTGAAGAAGTTAACGAGGATTCTGCACTGTGCGGAGATTGCTGCAGTTCAGTTTAATATTGGAATGTGAAAGCACACGAGCAATATGGGTATTTACAACCATAAATCTTACTTTATTATACGTGGACATTTTATGACTTGTTGTCTAGTTCAAGTTTTAACATAAATGTGTTTTTTTTGTGCACTTCATTCATCTGTGCGTCACCCAGATATCCGTCATCCAGTTGTCCCGTCGTATAGTCAAACGCATCGAATCGTCTCTCTACCGGAAGTGTTAATCATACAATTTTGTACAAATAATGTTTACCTTTCTAGTGACACCTGTTTTCATTTCTCCGGAATACTTCTTGACGAGTTCCGCCACCTCTTCTTTCACCATAGAATCCAGGACACCGGTCACCAAGAAACTCATCCCTGCCAGGCAATTCGGTTTGCCCTGGTTGTAAAATAAACATTAGATATATTATGTATGATGTCATATTGACTTAATTTTTACAATATATAGGGCCAAATGCAAAGATGTCAATATGTAAAGCTACATACTTATGAACAAAAAAATTACCTAAAATATGGCTAAAATCAACCAGTCGATTGCAATCGAATTGTTGGTCATGAAGCTAACCAGCTGCAAATGTTCCAAATCTTGAATGTAACGGGTGTTTTTTTTAGAGGTTTGTTTTTGAAATTGGCAACACAGCTGGCTGCAACAAGCTGACAGCTGGTTTGTGGTCAATTTGGTTTGCCATTTTACCATGAATAATACACTTACGACAGAACAACGGTTGCAAATTTATTTCGAAAATCGTGGTTCAGTTCGCGAAACATACCGTGCACTATGTCCATTGTACGGTCGACATAATCGTCCATCATGAGGCTCATTTTTGGTTGAATGGCTACGTCAATAAGCAAAATTACCACATTTGGAGTGACGAACATCCAGAAGCCATTATTAAGACGCCGTTATACCCAGAAAAAGTCACTGTTTGGTGTGCTTTATGGCCTGGTGGAATCATTGGTCCATATTTCTTCAAAAATGATGCCGGTCAGAACGTTACAGTCAATGGAGAGCGCTATAGATCCATGATTACTAACTTTTTCGCTCTCTAATTGAATGGTATTAATGTGGAAGAGCTGTGGTTACAACAAGACGGCGCAACATACCACACAGCGCGCGCCACAATCAATTTATTAAAGAAAACATTCGATGAGCGCACAATTTTGCATTATGGACCTGTGAAATGGCCTCCAAAATCGTGTGATTTAACACCTTAAGATTATTAGCTGTAGGGATATGTGAAGTCATTAGTCTATGCCAATGATACTCAACCTTTTTTTTCTTCGGGCCAAATACATATATTTGTAAAGTAACGCGGGCCGCATCACTACTGGTGTGACAAAAAAATCATGAAACCCCCCTTTTTTTACAGAACATTTTTGAGATTTAAAAAATTATAAACAAAAGTAATGTGTATCCAAGCGTTTATTTCAAAATTAAAAATCATGTTCCTGATAATAAATGTGTTTCAGGCCGCACATAAAAGCTTAAAGGGCCGCAGGTTGAGTATCGCTGGTCTACGCCAATAAACCAGAGACGATACACGGCTTGGAAGCCAACATTCGCTGTGTTATTGCCGATATACGGCCCCAGCTGCTCGAAAATTGGACTTCCAGATTGTGCTTTCTTCGAGCCAGCCATGGCGCGCCTATATGCCCGAAATCATATTTAAAAACTAATGGCATACAATTATCTTTCGAATAAAGCCAATAACACGTTCATTACCACAATTTTTATGTTTATTTCATTTTAAAGTTCTACACCTCTAAATCTACTCCATTATCTGCAATAAATGATATCCATATTCCATCATCTTTGAGTCTTTGAATTCGTGACGTCGCAACTGTGGAAATTTTGACAGTTCTTCTACGATTCCATCGTGACTCTTTTCTGACTCCGATAGCATTTATTCGTATACATTTACTATCAAATATTATATTATAAAAATCATATTAAATATCATTGTGAATAATTATGTTTAAAAGTTACTTACGTTTCCATAAAATTTGTTTCATAAGACTTTCACTTAGAATTGTGCAGTTTTTCAATATTTTTCATTAGTTTCTAAATGATGTGACTTACTTCAGGTATTTCTTTCGAGCCTGGATTCTTAGGGCCGGTTCGATTGAGGTAGTTGTTGTACAGCACGGCTGACTCTCTTTTTCTAAATTGTTTTTCTTCATCCGTAAGCTCTGAATCAGAACAATAACATCACAGGAATCAAATTTTGTCAGTTGGTAACATTAGAGCCATGACAAAGATCTCTCCATTTCATCCAACAGTTTGCCATGTCTTTTGGAAATAATCTTGAAGATATATTTCAACAATTTTGAACATATTCCTTAACTACAGTCGAACTTGGTTACTATGATCACGGAAATAGCAAAATCTTGGATGCAATGAGGAAACATTCGTTGACATTTTAGTTTATGATTTTCTCCATACATTTATTCACTTTTATAACGAGCTACTTCTCGGGTATACTGAGCAAAACTGTTAATGTGTCGATCATTTAAAATCAACATTTTTGACCCTAAGCAATAAAATCCGACTAGACCGATGACTAGTAAAGTGTCCAAGTACCTAATTGGTGTTTTCGCCGACAACATTGAAAAAGTATCCACGCATACGGTTGAAATTGCATCTAAAAAATCCAAGCTTAGTGAACCGGCGCTGGCGGCTCAGCACTTCATTACAATAAACAACTTCTTTTATAAATGATGAATGCCATGCTTGTTTCGGGGATTTTTACGATGGTTTTCAGATTTTTTATGTTCTATGCTTAAATAGAACGTGGCGCGAAAAATGTTATATAACGAGTAATGCTTATAACGAGCAAATTCAGTTGGTCCCATCTTCCTCGTTCAAGTGTGACTGTATACATAATCTGGTTTTCCAAAATTTAACATATCGTAGATCGGCTTTAACTATACGAACCAGTGGCGAAGGGTGGAAGTAGGGTGTTAAGATCCGCTATAAATAGTGAACACAAAATTTTGTCAGTCATAATATTTGTTTTCATTGAAATAAGATTATAATTTACAAATGGTATTGGTTAGTTTTTAAAATTCAATTAAACCCTGCGAAAGCCAAGCCATAATGGCAAATACTCGTCTATCTATAGAATATCTAAAATTGTGCAATTAAATCATACATAACATTTAATATTTCATAGATAGAATAATATTTTTTATCTATTATAGTTTGGTTTAGGCAGGGCTTAATGAATTTAACCGCCGCAACCCCTTGCTTTTGCTAATTTCTGAAGCGACATCCTGTAGCAACGGAAGATTCCGACACGAAAAAGAAGAAAACATTGGATTGCAACAAAATAATTAAATTATAATTACCAGGAGTTTCAGACATCTTCCGCTTTCTTGAATTGGAGTCCGATTTAGGAGTGACATTCATGCTCTTATTGTTGGCGGTCGTCTTCGCACTCGGAGACGCGAAACTCTCTTTCGCTGCTTCATTCTCAATCTTCACCTTAGTGTTTACAGAATTGGGACCTTCAAGATCATCAATAAACATAGAGAAGTCTTTGCCGTTGTTAGTTTTGTCAGACATTTTCTTTATTTGCGGCAAACGAGATGATTTACTAGGAGACCTTTGATTCGAATCGGTGACTGTTTTACTGGGTGACTTCGTTCTAGATGATTCGCTTTTAGGTTTCTTAGAGTGATGACTTTCTTTATCATCACGATCGCGCTTTCTTTTAGATGGCGATTCATGTCGTTTACTCTGCCTATCACTAGAAAAACTTTTATCCACTTTCCCATGAGATCCCTTTTTATCTGCATCTGTTTTTTTATCCAATTCAAAACCTTTTTGTGGCGATTTAGAATTGGACCTAGTCCGTTTGTGACTATGCTGTTTTTTACCACCATCTTTTTGAGGCGTTTTAGAACTAGACGTACGCGAACTGTGATCATGCCGTTTCTTTCCACTATCACCTTTGGTGTCTTTACTTGACGATCTCCCGTTGACTTTCTCAGGACTACATTCCTTATCTATGACCATTTTTATAGGCGTCTTAATAGAACTTTGCTCTATTTTAACCTCTTTTCGTGGACTCCTAGAGCTGGATCTGGTCGATTTCCTCGGCGACATTATGGTTTCCGTCTTTACAGGGGTCGTATTTCGCTTAGACGTTCGAGTGTTAACATCAGCTTTGCTCGAAGGTCTACCGCCTGACTTTTCTACCGATTTTTTCGTTTTCGATGACTTCTGCAGACATTCTTCATCTATTTCTATTAATGTTTTATCAAACTCCTCATCAGAATGTATGCCAACTTCCGTAGAAGCTATTGTAGTCTCATCAGACTTATTTGTTTTACTAGTTGATTGAGTTTTACTGATCACGGGTGTCCTTTGAACAGGTTTCGATCCAAACACGTCATTGAGGTTTACTTCTTTCATGCCGGCTTTCTGTTTCGAGCTAGCCGGTGACATTTTTGTTTTCGAAGATGTCGCCCGAGTCGCGGGTTTTTTGGTGAATAAGTCATCGTCGCTCTCCGAGTCTGAGATGCAATTTTTCTTCTTCTTCTTCTGTAAAGAAACAAACCTTTGTTAACCCCTCTCACATAGTTTCACAATCCACACACAGTTCCGCACACGCATCACTCCGGCAGGGAATTTTGTATATAGCGAAGTCAGTGCGAGTTGCGATCTTCACATTCCCCGTATACAATTTTCCCAGGCAGATTGATACGCATGCGGCATCGCCACATAAAATACCCACATCCAAACCGTCGCAGAACTGAACACACCTGTATGCCAATACCCAGTGATTCGTGGTAAAATCATTACGACAGCAGTAATACAGTATTTTAAAATACATATGCTAGTCTTGGCAACATATTCTCGTAGGGTTGTGAAAACCTTCGATGTGATTTTGTCAATTTTTTTTTTTATGTTTCCTGTTCGACTATTAGCATAGTTTTCACTGTCCGCTCATTTAATTAAAAGGATGTTTGCCTTTCTTTGGCAGCATTTGAAGACTCAAATAATGTAGTTATTAGAATCAATTAATATGAGTCAGACAGATTAATGTAGTGGATGTGAGTTCAAATAACTGTTGTTGACAAAAACATACCAAACGGGGTACGAAAACAAGTTATTTGGCAGTAGCGAAGGGTGGAGGTAGGCTGTTAAGATCCGCCATAAATAGTGCATGTTAAGCTTTGTTAGTCATACGTAATTGTTTTCATTGAAATAAGACTTCAATTTACAGATGGTGTTGGTTAGTTTTTAAAAATCAACTAAACCCTGCCTAAACCAGACCATAATAGTTTTGATATGCTTTGGGCCATATGACAACATTGTCCACACTTTTTAATTCATATTTATTTATTCTCGTTGGATTAAGAATACATATAACACATATTGTTGGTTCATTTTTTTTAAATTCATTAAGCCCTTCCTAAACCAAACTATAATAGATAAAAAATATTATTCTATCTATAAAATATGCAAAATTATGTATGATTTAATTGCATAATTTTAGATATTTTATAGATAGATGCATATTTTTTGACTATTATCTATTATTGCTTGGTTTTCGCAGGGTTTAATTGAATTTTAAAAACTAACCAACACCATCCGTAAATTATAGTCTTATTTCAATGAAAACAATTACGTATGACTAACAAAGCTTAGTGTGCACTATTTATAGCGGATCTTAACAGCCTACCGCCACCCTTCGCCTCTGTTATTTGGAAGGTAAAAACGCTAGATTTTGCGAAAATAAAATTTCAATACCTGTTTTTGCTGATCGAAAAAAAGCGGAAAAATTGAAAAAATGGCTATACGTGGAAAAATCACACCACATTTTCACAGAAACAAAAAATTGACAAACAATAATTAATCAATTAAAAACCTACGATAAATAATAATTAGGTAATACTAGAAAGTAGAATCCACGATCATCGTCAATCCATGATTACGCCACATCCCACAGGTATACTTATGAGAAATAAGAAGATAATATATTACTACTAATGAATAGGTACACACTAATGACAACAAGTGTGTTCTTTTTATCAGATCTCCACAACCTACCTCTTTCCAAAAGTCACCCTCCACCACTGTTAGATAGATGCAAGTTGCTAAATTGATAAATCCCGCCCAGTACTATACCTGCTTTACGATAGTAGATACATATTCATATTATGTACTGTGATGTTTCTTTTACCTTTCCATTGGGAGCGGGTCCCGGCGATTCCGGGATGATATCTTCGTCGTCACTAACAATCCGTTTCTTTGTCGCAGCCGGTTTCGCTGTAGGTTTGCTCGATTCTGTCCCTGCCGTTTTCTTAATTGTCGGGAAAAATCTTCTCATATCCTGAATGGAAAAAAACCATAACTTGAATCAAAATGCTATGCTTATACCTTTTGCGATGATGAGGAGGAGGTGTAGATGGAGAGTCGTCAGGAGGAGAGATGAGAAGTCGAGATTTGGTGGTTGCTCCGATGGATGGAGGAGCGAGTTATATTTACAGCGTAAACAGTCAATACAAGAGTGTGTTACAAGAGCGTTATGTTATAATACTTATGAGACTGATCCAAGGTCCGTGACTCGGTCGAACAGAATGCTGTGCAGAGTGACCGACAGGAAGCTTACTGATCGGATGGAGGTTATGATTGATACTAATCGGATTGGTATTTAGACTGACTAACTCATCAACTATGACCTGCTAATTATTATGTATGAATATTCGGTAAATTAATAAGCTAAATACTAAAGCAAATAACATTAGGAAATATCTGCCAAAATTCTAGTCAATTGAAATTATACAAACCTACAAAAATATAAAATAGGCTGACTAATTAATGATGTTAAATAATACAATGAACCACACAGTGGCGCACTCAGGATTTAATATTGGGGGGGGGGAACAAGGATGAGAATATAAATTAGTCCCATAGGCATAGTGGCGGTAACCGTTAAACCGTCCAGCGACCATGCTGGACATGTGCGCCTAGTACTTATGCTAAAACATTACTCAAATAATATCGGCTGTGCTACCCACTTGGTATAGCTAGATGAGAGCTATAATATTTATGCCGAATTCCACTAAAAAAAAAGTTCTTTTGATTTACACCACCACCGACTGTAGTGGATGTAGTCATTCTTTTCGCCGAATGTTTATCGTCGATTTTTTGGTTTTTTAATATTGAGGTTCCAAAATATTAATTGAAAATGAACAAAAAAAGTATTATTGCATTTAACTTATACACAACCTACTCAACGCAACACAGCCTAATATCTCGTTTATCGGTCTTTTGTCTATTGCACTCGGTGTACCTACACCATGGCCCCCACATCCTGAAACGGGCGCTCAGACTAGGGTATTTGATGGGCCCCCTATCCACCGCTTAGATTAAAGAAAAGTGAAACACTACATTAACGTTTTTCAAATTGTGTTTTAGTTCAAATTAAGGGTACTTATACAGTTATGTATAAACCTTAACACTTAATAATACTATAATATATATAACATAACCCTAATATATATATATATAATATAACCCTTATATATAATTATACTTATACGAATTATTAGCGATTTTTAATACATCTACTTTAATAATGGAGCTGTCGAGTATCGACACATAATAATCAGAAAATATAATGCACAATTATATAATTTAAAATGTTCATGGTCATGAAGTATAATAGCGCCGCAGGCTAATTTATGTGTCTTTATCTCACTTATCTGGTCAACCCGAGATGCTGGGCCCCCAGGCTAGAGCCCTGTCAGCCCTCCCCAGCCATGACCCACACCACTCCGGAATTCGGGTGAACACCGAGAATTTTTTGACAGTTTCATTAGGGATTGGGTTTCTAAAAAAACCCGACATTAGAGTTTCCCTTAGAGGACCCTAGCCCCCCCCCCCCTGGGTGCGCCACTGGAACCACACAACAAACATATTCGTAATTTGCTTCGGCAAATTACTGTTACAACATGAACCATAGGTACTTTATAAATACAAATCTTTCGATGTTAAAGGTTCGGTTGTGTCAGAGTAATAGCTTGACAGCTAATTAATTATGTAAATTAGTAAAACTTCGGTTGTTAATAAAATGCTTAAGTCATCAAATTTAAATAAAAGTTAAATTTGTATTACCATTTTGAAAATAAACAGTTGACAAAATAGCTAAAACGCACGCCGCAACAACCACAAACAACCAATTGTTTGTTTATGACAGTTGATCGTTTTAGTGTTGCCCATAGATAATATATCAGTGTGGTCATCTTTTTGAACCGCCTAATAATAATATTAAAATAAATGTTCTTACGAATTGAGAAATGTCGTAATGAAAGGAGTTTTACCTACCATTAAAACTCTTATTATTCTTGTTGACTCTGATGTCCCTTGAGATGTTGATCGTATTTTTTGCCTTGTGTTCTTCTGTGCTGGCCCCTTTTTACCCCATTTTCTTGTCGATTATTCACCTCTCTGGTTGCTCATCATGTTTTACCGGCTGGCAGGACTGACGCTTGTATCGTAGCGTGCTTTGTCTTTGGTTATTCAATTTGATATGTCTCAAGGAAACCAGGTAGGTGTTCTCTGGACTTCAGAGTCAACAAGAATAATAAGGGGTTTTAATAGTAGGTAAAACTCCTTTCATTATTCGCTATTGACTCTGAAGTCCCTTGAGATATCTGTTTGTTATCACCTGGTAAAGCAAGATAGATCCTGCAAGATAAGGTGGATGAACCTAACATGAGAATTAGGTATAGCATCTCCTTGCTTTTAGGCTCAGTGCACCGGGCTGAACAGAGAGGTCAACATATTTTGTTCCCCCGCTGTAGAAGTGTGTGTGTCTATCGGTCTCTGGTAAAATGTTTTAAAAGTAGCTTCTTGGCACCAATTACCTCTCTGCAGGATGTCATCTATGGCGTAGTTCTCTAACCAATTTAGAGAGGCGACTGCTGATCGAGTACTGCCTGGTGATTCCTGTACCCCTGCATCAGCGAGTACTGACTTCACCCAATTTCCAATGACTGCTCGAGTCGCCGGTTTTGGGGGGCCTCGTGACGAGATACATAATGCTGGACTATTACTACCCTCTTCTCTTCTCTCATTGGAAACGCAGATAAGTTTTCGTAGCCAAAATACTGGATCGATGTTTTGGCAACTGAAAGCGCTTAATTTCCATCCAGATTGGCGGTGCCTTGATGTGTCCGTCTTGGAACCAAACGCTGGCCATGGAATTATATGGTCGCCATTATCAAATAAGCCATTATCCGCTACGCTGAGTAGGGTAAGGTCATGAACCCGTCGTCCCGATGCGAGTAATTATAGTATAGCTGTTCTGCGTGAAACTTCATACAGGTTGTATACTAGTGGTGTTGTTTTCTTGAGGTAGTCCACGATTATTCTTGGATCCCAAATCGGTGGTTTTGTAGGTCTAGTCTTGCGGGTGGATATGGCTTTTAACATATGACGCACTACTATGTTACTGCTGATGTCTTTACTGATCATAGGTTTGCAAAAAGTAGCTATGGCTGACTTATGTACAAGAATAGTGTTATATGAAAGACCTTCCTTATTGTATAAGTGACCCAGGTATCTAGCCACTTCAATCGGCTCGGGGGTATTATAGCTTATCGTGTTGTCCATGCACAATGTCTTCCATTTGTCCCATGCAGGTCTATAAGTTTTCAAAGTGGATGGTCGCCAGCTGGAAGTGAGAAGTGATTTGTCCTCTACCGACCAGCTAGAAACTAACTCTGCCCACCCAAAATTATCCATAACTGGAGTGATAGGTCCCGGACTTGTGGAGGTGGATGGTTTGTCACCGTATCCACTAGAAATGACTCCAAGTGCGGGATCGGGTAGGGGGGTTCCAATGATCTCTGCTGCAGGTCTGCGCTCCAAAAACACTTCTTCCACCATGGGGCGACTAGTAAATATTTTCTCCTTGCCATGTTCAGGTGTGCCAATACTTGTGGAATTAGATTCGGTGGTGGGAATATCCAGGCTAGTTTGAAGTCCCACTGTCGACTGAAGGCATCGTGGAACAGTGCAAAGGCATCGTTCGGATTTCGTGAGACATACGTTGCGACAACAGGGGGCCGTGTTGGACGCGAACAGGTCTACGTCTGGGAGTCCCCATCTTTGAAATAGGGGAGCTGTAGCCGCCATAACAAGGTGCCATTCTGGGATAATTTTGCTGCGTGAAAGATGGTCTGCAACGCAGTTGTATTTTCCTGGAAGGTATTGTGCAGTCAATGATATACTGGCCTGGTTGGCGATTTCCAGGATCTGTCGGCAAAGACTTAGTAGGGTTGCAGACTTTGTGCCCCCTTCGTTGTTGATGTAGGCCACCACTGTTTTGTTGTCGGTTTGTAGTAATTCTGATCCCGTGAGCGTTTGCTCCCGGAGTTGTATGGGTGAGAGTACTGCATACAGCTCTTTTCGGTTGGAGTGCCACGTGGATTGGCGTTTTGTCCATGTACCTGATAGGTGGCACTCGTCTAACTGCGCTCCCCAGCCTGAATCGGCTGCGTCTGTGGTGAGAAAATGATTGTAGGTTACCCTGTGAACCTTTCCTGAGGAGCCCACCGCTCGAATCCACCACATGATGTCCTCTCGAGCTTGTGGTGGAATCGATGTTGATTTGTGAGGATGGCTCCTTGATAATTGAGCGCTCGCACGTTGTATACGTCGGCAATGCAACCTCCCCTGTGGAGTGACGAAGGTTGCTAAGTTGAGTCGCCCGAGGAGGTGTTGGGCCTACCTGAGCGACCAACTGCCTTTTTGGATCTGCAATTGCAGGTGGTGACGAAGTGATGTGCACTTCTCTGTTGATAGATATCTCCGATTGTTGTGAGTACCCCACGTGATACCCAAGAACTCCCGCTGTTGGCTTGGAATCAGACAAGATTTTTTCTTGTTGATTATCCAGCCTAGTGCCTGCATGAAATCTATCATTTAAGTCAGTTGCGACAGAAGAATCTCTCTAGACTGATTTGCCATCAGAAAGTCGTCTAAGTAAGTGACGATTCTCATACCCTTTCCCCGGAGGTGTTCGGCCATTCAGTTTCTTAATGAGGCAAACAGTCTTGGTGCGGCCGACAGTCCGAACGGAAGGCACGTGAATTGAAGGAGTTCTCCTTGGTAAACTACCCGAAGAAATCGGCGATATTGTATAGCTATAGGTACAGGTACGCTTGGCTTAGGTCTATTTTTACTAACCAGTCTTCCCTTTGCAGGAATGTTGGGACCTTGAAATGGTGGAACAGTTTGAACGGCCTTGGTTGTAGGAAACCGTTTAGGCGTTTTAGGTTGAAGACGGGTCGTTGACTGCCGTCTTGCTTCCTTACTAGGAACAGGGTTGAAAAGAAGCTCGGAGATGGCTCTGTCAATTCCAATACTCCCGATTTCTTCAGTTCCGTGATTTGTGAAGTGATCTCCAGCGATTGTCGCGTTTGGAAATCTTTCTGGAATTGTACGGAAGGCATTATTAGAGGGGGTTTCTTTATAAACGGAATACGGGTTCCCGTTATTATTTTTAATAATGGTGGTGGTGCACCCTTGGCCTGCCAGATTTCCTGGAAATGCTGGAGGCGTCCCCCTTTGAACGTGGTGAGGGAGACCCGGTCACCTGCGTCTAGGGTAAGTGCCCCTCGCACCACCTCGGTTATCTCTAGGAAAACCTCGGTTGGATGGGCGTGGGCCTCTCGGCAAGCCACCCCTAACCTGGTCTGGTATCCTCCTCGTCTATCCCTGCCTCCAAAAGGTGTCCTTGCGTCCACCTGACGAAGTGCTAGGTTGACTCTCCCTGCCGTGGTCAACCACTTTGGTGGTCTGATCGAAGACCTTCTCACGACCCCCACCTCTTTCTAGGAACCCCGCCAGTTTATCTTTATTGAAGATATGTTCGGCGCTAGGTGGGATTTTGTTAAGAGCCTCTCGGGTAAAGGTGTCTTTTATACCGGAGAGGATTTTCTTCCGCCTCGTCTAAAGCAACTATGCCCGTTTTCCGCATAGGATTCGGGTGACGTCCTCAGACACTTTGTTTAGTGCTGAAGAGGGCCCGAACTCCTTTACGACCGTCTCAAAAAGAGCCGTACCGATGGTGTGGTCGCTGACAGAGTCGACCACTCGCTGTAACGCGTCCCGAATACACTCCTTTTGAGCGAGCATCGCATTTTGGAGGCCGGCGATCGTACGCTCCATTAGATGTATCGTTTGCGATGAACGATCGTAGGGGCGTAACTCATCGTTGAGTCCCAACTCAACGAAAGACGGGGCCACCAAATATTGTTTTTGGGTTTCAGCGTAGCGAACCCCCGCCCAATTATCTGTGTCGAAGAGTTGGAGCCTGGTAAGTTCCGCTACCCAAGCTTTGTCTGGCGTCGGAAAAGCAGGCTCCTGAACTATGACGCTAAATACAGGCAACGGAATCCTGTTGGGTTTTTCCGCTGTTTCAGGCCTTGCGGGTGGCCGTAAAAAACTTACCGGAGAGTCGATGTTTACCGTCGGCCTCTGCGGAGTAGGCACCACTGCAGGCAGACCCTGTTGGGTCAAGATTGAAAAAATCTGTGATACCTTGTTGTCAAGAGACATTACTGTTGCCCTCAGTTCACCCACTGTATCGTCCAACAGCAATTCCGACTCATTCGAGTCGGTCTCCATCGCTAGTCCCTCCGCGACGTTGTTGGCTTCATTACGCTCCATTATTGCACAAATTTCACAATTTAACTGCACTTATACGTTTGACAAATTTTTTTCGCTTCGAACAAAGGTAATACAATCAAATAATTGAATAACCAAAGACAAAGCATGCTACGATACAAGCGTCAGTCCTGCCAGCCGGTAAAACAAGATGAGCAACAAGAGAGGTGAATAATCGATAAGAAAAGGGGGTAAAAAGGGGCCAGCACAGAAGAACACAAGGCAAAAAATACAATCAACGTCTCAAGGGACTTCAGAGTCAATGGCGAATAATGGATGATTGCTCGCTATAATTATTAATATTATATACCAAATTTAATATTTTTGCCGTAAAATAATATTATTGTAACATTATTTTAATTTGTAGGTAGCTCATCGTTTTTTTATAAAAAAGCTACCTACATAAAAAATTAAAGGAGTTTTACCTACTAATAAAACTCTTATTATTCATGTTGACTTTGAAGTCCTTGAGATAAGGTTTGCTCTTCCTTCTTCACGTGAGGTGAATAATTTATTACTAATGCTTCAAACACACTCTATGACGATTGGTCATATATATGTCGAAAAACCCGTTTCTTATGTTGGCGTCCTGTGTCATAGGGTGTCACAGAGTGTAAATACGATGTCATAGCTGTCATACAATATGTATGTATAAATGTTGGAATGGCATAGATTTTATCATAGACACTGAAACGCTCTTAGCATATATGTGCCCGATCGTCATATAGTCTATTTGAACCTTAATTTATTTTCCTTTTCTTGTCGTTGGCCATTCCTCCCTTTTTATTTACTGGTCATACTCGCGCGTCCCTTTTTTTTGTAGGGAGTTTGGGACTCCTTTGTCATTATGATATGGCTCAAGGAACCAGGTATAAGTTACCTGGACTTCAAAGTCAACATGAATAATAAGAGTTTTATTGGTAGGTAAAACTCCTTTCATTATTCGAATTTTACTTTGAAGTCCTTGAGATATATGTTTGTTATCGCCTGGTGTTCGGTATGCCAAATTCCTGTATGTGACAATGATTCATTGGCGAGGCATAGACCAGCGTGCCGTTCAATGTATAGGGTTGAATAGAGAAGTTAATGGGTTCCTTTCTCCTTATGATGGTGGTGTGTCCATCGTTCTCTGGTAGTAGTCGTGAAATGTCGACTCACTACGCAAGTTACCTCTCTATAAGATATCATCTATCGGGTATTTTTACAGTTTGAGGAAGCCTCCGCTGATCGGACACTGCCTGGTGGTTCTTGGACCCCTGCTTTTAACAGTACTAACCTTATCCAATTCCCTATAATTGCCCTGGTGGCTGGTTTTGGTGGTCCTCTTGAAGATATAAATAATTCCTAAATATTCCCACCTTCCTCTCTCCTTGAGTTTGACACACAGACGAGTTTTCGTAACCAGAATACTGGGTCGATGTTCTGACACGTAGAAGTGCTTAGCTTCTATTTCAATTGACGATGCTTGGCGGTATCTGTCTTTGCGCCAAACATTGACCATATAATTATGTGGTCACCTTTATCCACTAATCCATTGTTACTATCACTGAGTAGTTTGAGGTCATGAACCCTTAGTCCCGATGCGAGAAGCAGCCGAGTAGCTGTCCTGCGAGACGTTTCGTATAGGTTGTACTCCACCGGTGTTGTTTTCCTAAGATTATCTACCACTCGGCTTGGGTCCCAAACCGGTGATTTGACGGGTTTGATTTATGTACTGAAATTGCTTTTAACATAATATTTTGTTGTACTACCACGTTGCTGCTGATATCTCCAATGATCATCGGTTTGTAAAATATGGCTATGGCTGATTTATTCACCAGGATGGTGTTGTACGACAAACCCTCCTTTGGGTCTATTCTATGCTTATCGACCGCTAAAGTGATAAAGTGATAAATATTATCAAACTTAGGGTAGGTTTGTATCAAAATATTAGCACTTATTGTAACAATTACACGAAGTTGGTTTTTATTGTTGCAATAAGTGCTATATTTTAACAGAACCTATCTTGCTGCTGTTAAAATATCGCACTTATTGCGCCAATAAAAACCAGCTTCGTGTAATTGTTACAATAAGTGCTAATATTTTGATACAAACCTACCTTAAGTTTGATACTATTTATCAATTTAGTGTTCGATAAGTATAGAATAGACCCACTTGTTGTGCAAGTAGCCTAGGTAGGTATCTGGCCAATTCCATTCAATTGGTTGAGGGCTATTATGATCCATTAGGTTCATGTTACACGGTGTCTTCCATTTGCTCCAAGCTGGTTTGTAAGTTTTTAGAGTCGAAGGCCGCCTGCAATTTGGAAGTAAGGAGTGCTCCATCCCCCCCCCCTCGTTCAATTTGATGTTATTTCACCCCATCCGAAATTATCCATAGTTGAAGGGACAGGTCCTGGGTCCTTGGAGGTGAACGGTTGGTCTCCGTATCTACTAGTAAGTGTCGTATGTAGGTGAGTGATATTGTATAAGGAGGTACTATCGCCCATCGCCGTAGGTTCGCTCCCCAAAAAAAGCATAGTTTCCAGCTCGGTGCCACTAGTAAGTACTTCCCTTTTGCTGAGTTCAGGTGCGCTAGGACTCGTGGAAGTAAGTTTGGTGGTGGAAATATCTACGCCAGTCTGGAGTCCCATACTCGGCTGAAGGCGTCTTGAAACAGAGCGCCACTGTCTGTAACGTCTCGTGAGACGTACGTTGCAACAAAATGTGCTGTTTCCCTTGCGAATAAATCCACCTTGGGAACTCCCCGTCTTTGAAACAGGGGGAAGGTTGCAGTGTTGATGAGGTGCCATTCAGGAATGAGTTGTCTGCGGGAGAGATGATCTGCCACGCAGTTGTACTTTCTGCAAAGGTATTGCCCGGTAAGCGTGATATTGGCTCGACTAGTAAATAGTAGGATCTGTCGGCAAAGGTTTAGAAGGGTGACAGACTTTGTGCCGCCCTCGTTGTTGATGTATGCCACCACTATTTTTTTGTCTGTCTGCATAAGCAGATCTGATTCTTTGGTTGCTTGTACCCGAGATTGAATTGCAGAGAGAACTGCAAATATTTCCTTCCTGTTGGAATGCCATGCCATGCCAACTGGTCTTTTTTCCACGTGATAGAGCCTGTGTTGGCTGCGTCTATTGTCAGGAAGTGATTGAATGTCATTATGTGTGTCAACTCTGAGGATCCTATTGCCTGGGGCCACCAAATGATGTCCTGCTGGGCCTGTGGTGGGATTGTCGCCAATAATTGGCGAAAATGAGACCTCAACAATATTGATGACTGGAGCATTGTAGCAGACGGCAATACAACCTTCCTCGTGGAGGTAGGATGCGAAGTTGAGTCGCCCCATCAGAGATTGGAAATGCGCCTGTCTGAGGGACCAGCTGCCTTTTGTACATGCGTTGTGTCAACTCTAAAGATCCTATTACCTGGAGCCACCACATGATGTCCTGTTGGGCCTGTGGTGGAATTGTCGCCAATTGGCGAGGATGAGACCTCGACAATATTGATGACTGGAGCATTGTAGCCGTCGGCAATGCAACATTCCTCGTGGAGGTAGGATGCAAAGTTGAGTCACCCCATCAGAGATTGGACATGTGCCTGTCTGAGGGAGCAACTGCCTTTTGTACATGCGTTGTGTCAACTGTGAGGATCCTATCACCTGGAGCCACCATATGATGTTCTGTTGGGCCTGTGGTGGGATTGTCGCCAATTGGCGAGGATGAGACCTCGACAATATTGATGACTGGAGCATTGTAGCCATCGGCAATGCAACCTTCCTAGTGGAGGTAGAATGCGAACGTTGAGTCGCCCCAGAAGGGATTGAATATGTGCCTGTCTGAACCTGGGGGACTAATTGCCTTTTTGTACCTGCGTTAGCAGATGGTGACGGAGTGCTACACACTTCTCCGGTGACAGGAACCTCCGATTATTGTGTGTGTCCCACGTGATGTCCAGGAACCCTCACTGTTGGCTTGGGATCGGACAGAATTTTTTTATATACATTTATTATCCACCCTAAAAACTGTAGGAAGGTTATCCTGTATTCCACCTGAACCGAGACTGTTTATCGGATTGGTTGGCTACTAAGAAGTCGTGTAGGTAATTGAATATTCTCAGCCATTCTTTTCTTGGCGTTCGGCGACCCAATTGGTAAGGGACGCAAACATAATCGGAGCGGCTGACAGCACGAACGGGAGACACGTGAATTGTAGGAGCTCCCCTCGCTGGCTAGTCGAACGAATCGACGGTTTTGAGAATTAGTTATGGGTACCTGGAAGTACGCCAGGCTTAGATTTATTATTACTAGCCAGTCTTCTTTTTGTAAGAAGGCTGAAACCTTGTAATGGTGAATTAGTTTGAATGGCTTTGGCTGTAGAAACGCATTCAAGCGCTTTCGGTTGAAAACAGGGCCTAGGGTCCTGTCTTGTTTCTTGATCAGAAACAGGGTTGAGAGAAAACTGGAGATTGGACCCGCTTCTTCTAGAACCCCTGAGTTCTTTAACTCCTAGATCTGGAGAGTGACCTCTGCTGATTGTCGCGTTTGAAATTATTTCCGTAAAAGTAAAGCTTTACTTACCAATGGTGGTTTCCGCACAAAAGGTATGCGGGCACCAGCTATCATTTTTACCAATGTTGGGGAGGGGGCACCCTCCACCATCCAGACTCCCAGAAAGTCTCTTAGGTGGCCCCTAATGTTGTTGGTCGTCCAGATGCGGTCGCCTCCGCTTGGAGTACGGACTCCTGGTGGAGCCCCTACCTCCCCTGGGGAATTCCCTTCCCACAGGACGTCGCCCTTTTGGAATACCCCGGCCATAATGTGAGTTCGAGGGACTCTGAGCTCAGAGGAATCCTTGATAGTGCCTCCCGAGTAAAGGTATCCTTCACTGATGACAAAATCACCTGGCACCGAGCTTGTATAATCTCGGCGCGTTTCCCGGCGAGGATCTGAGTCATGTCCACGCAAGTTTTATTATGCGTTGTCGCCAAAACCTTTTTGTACAGGCTCATCGCTGTCATCGTGTTTTGAGGATTGGTTGCCCAATCCACTAACCCTTGCATACCCTTCCAGAAGCTGTCCCGTTGGGTAAACATCGCATTCTGGAGGGCCGCGATGGTTCTCTCCGTCAGATGGTTAGCTGATGACGAGTGGTTGTACCGACACAACTCTTAATTGAGCCCTAACTCTACGAACGTAGGGCCCGCCAAGAATTGTTTTTGGGCGTTGTGCCACTCCTTGCCGGTCCCCCTGCTGAAATAAAGTATGGAACGAGGATACCTCAAACATCAGCATCTTAATCGATGCTCGTACGTTGAACTTTTCCTCCGGTGACAGTTCTGCTCCGCCGTCTGGTGTCCATTGCTTTTAGAATATCCTCCTCACGGTCATCCAGGTATTGCGCCATCTGATCTCTGATCACTTAACGTTCGTCCAAGATATTTTATTTTGAGAGAAAGAAATGTCAGACGTTACACTAAACAATACGGAAACCAAATCCAGAATGACAAAGGAGTCCCAAACTCCCTACATAAAAAGGGACGCGCGAGTATGACCAGTAAATAAAAAGGGAAGAATGACCAACGACAAGAAAAAGGAAAATAAATTAGTAGAATATAACCTCACGCAAAGAAGGAAGAGCAAACCCATCTCAAGGGCTTCAAAGTCAAATTCGAATAATAATAATTGTAAAATGAAATTGGTACCTATTTAAGTATTTAAGTGCCTACATTTTCATCCAATATTGTCATGTTATATATTTGTATTTAGTTAAATACGTCCTTTAGACCTAATAGACACCTTATTTTAGAACAATCAAAAAACTAACACCACACTTAACGATCACAACAAGTGTATTAATTTTTTTTTACCTTTTTATTTATTCATTCAACAGAAAAAATGTTTGGCAAAATCTGTGAACTTTTACACTGCTGTCTTTTTATTGGACAATAGATCGGCCGTATTACATTCATGCCAGTTGTTCAAAAAATAAATAATAAAAATAGGGAAAAAAGCTTATGGTATGTGGCAAGGCAATCCTTTTACTATAATAGTATAATCAAATATGGCCGACGTTCTCCGACAGATATCGGAAGGTCGTCATAACTAGTGAAATACTAATTAGAAATTTGTAATATTATTTCATCGCCAAAGATGAAATATGTCTTCGGACGAAATGCAGAAAAGCGTGTCCGTTCAAGTAGATAGTGACTTCGCACTGCTACTTCCCGGCGGGGTGTACGAAATCAAAAAAATGGAGCCCCGATCGAAACTCCGACGGATCGCTCTGTTTTGTTTGTTGCTCGGTATATTCGGGATCGTAGCTTTCGGCTACTTCTGCGCGGACCAGGTGTGTTCCCAACACTCCAATGCATGTTTCAATATTCAATTGCGTAATATAAGTGATGATTTAAGTGAGATATTCACATGTGAAGTTTTGTGCAATGTTTGTTATGATTGTTCGTCGATGTTTATTTACGATTTTCTTTATCAGGTATGTGCCTTGTCTCCTCGGGACCGACTATCAGACATATCGCTGGCTGGTTTCCAAGATAACCTGGGCAGGCCTCTCCCTGGTACTCTTCCAGGGCTGAGCTATGACGAAGTCCTACACGATGACTTCCGTTTCGACATTGACGCTCACGATGTTATGGTATTTCTACATATCCAAAAAACGGGAGGAACTTCGTTTGGAAAGCATCTTGTTATGGACCTCGATTTGAAGGTAATTAGTTGTAAAATAATTAATTAACACAAAACGACATTTTTCATAAAATCATCTGCGTCAATTCTTTAATGTAGTACTTTCGCAAAATTTAACCATTCCATCGATATATTGGCCCCTAATTTTGGTAACTTTTATAACTTTCGGTAAATGTGCCGCAGAAGTGGACAGGAGATTTTACAACTTTCTTTTTAGACCAAACCAAATCTAACCTACCCCAACCTAATATTATTACTTTTCGTATTATGTGACCGCTCATTTCAAAATACCTATTCTCTGATATGACGAGTAACGCTTATAACGAGCAAATTCAGTTGGTTCCATCATCCTCGTAATAACCAAGTTCGACTGTATATTATTATATAGCAGATTATGTTTTAGGCAATAACTTGTTATCAGTTTGATTTGATACAGTGATTGAATGCAGTCAATGAGTCCTTCTTTAAAAATGAATTAAAACTGAATTAAAAAGCTATTATGATTAAGTATTTATAAAACAAACATTGATATTCTCAGAAGATTATTAATAACCATGTCCTTGCTTTTTCATACAAGGTGGTTGTTAGTAATTTTGAACAATCACATACACTCAGGCTTTGAGAAAAACACATAAATATTGTGTCCTCACCGGGATCGAACCTAGAACTCTCGGGTGGAAGGCCAGCGCTTTACGCACTGCACCACGAAAGCCGCCTAGGGGGGAGCCTGAAACAATGAGCAATAAAGATGCATTGTATTTCAGTCCATAGTATTAATATTATAAGCTAATCTTTATCAAATGCATTCTCAGCCATTCTTAATACATGCTTATTAATATTTGAACAAAGTTGCTATAACAGTTGTCTAATCAAAGGTAATATTACTTTACACCATTTATAATAGCAAATATCTAATATGTATCTATAGCAGGGTTGGCGAACCTTTTTATGTACGCGTGCCAAAATTTCCCAAATAATATTTTTCGACTGTCTGACGTGTCAAGCAGTTTTTCGTGGCGCAAAAAAAAGTTTTTTTTTTAGGTAAGTACAGTTCGGTTATGAGGAATACAGCGGCAAACACATTTTGAAAATAGCCGATATACTGGATTCTTTGTTAGGTTAACCTAACCAAACCTAACCCAACCTAACCTAATCTAAACTAACCCAAACTAACAAATAATCCAGTATATCGGGTATTTTAAAAATGTGTTTTCCGCTGTATTCCTCATAACCGAACTGTACCAAGTTTTCTAAGAAAATGGTTTTTAAGAATTCTATTAAGTACAAGAAGTTTACATATTATTACAATTGAGTTCTTGATAATTTATCTTTCATCATATTTCTAGCTGAAGGCGATTCTTTGAATATATTCCCTTGTTTTCAAATTTCTTGAAGAAGTCATGGAAGCATTTAAACCACTCTTCTTTCATATTATATTCTCCATCACTGAACGGTTTTCCATTTTTAGAGATTAAGTTTGAGGCAAAATAACAGGCAGTTATTATATTTGAACGATTGCCGATAATTAATTACATAAGGTTTGTTGATTGAATATTTTTATTTTTAATTGCCCGATCCTAACGACCGACCAATGCAATTGTATATTTACATTAAACGTAATGATTATTCTTGAAGAGGATTGGCATGCTATTTTTTATACAATGCGATTTGTCATTTATGCATGAATTTCGTCGTTTCCGTTTGCATATCGATTGGTAAACATAATATGGAAAACCGAAGAAAATACGCATGGCAATGTTGTAATTTTTTAATTTTTTATAAATATTATGAAAGTACTTAAGTAGACCTACTTATACATTTATTTGTAAAAAATATATAAAAAACGCTTTTTAAATAAGTATATAAAAATAGTAATTTCTTTTCTCTTCAAAATGAAACATTCGCGTGCCATGGGTTCGCCATCCCTGATCTATAGATATACTAACATAAAAACGTTGACATTTAAACTTTAACAGATAAGACATTATGTATGTATCACTCTCTTATTATCATTAATATTAATATTTACATATTACGATGTGCAATATAAATGCAGTTGAAATTCAAAAGCAACTAGTACCTAGATACTTAGGTAGTGAAACATGTGTGTCTATTCTATACTTATCGACTGCTAAAGTGACAAAGTGATAAATATTATCAAACTTAGGGTAGGTTTATATCAAAGTATTAGCACTTATTGTAACAATCACAATAAGATGTTTGTAATTGTAGCAAGAGAGGTGCTGTTGAAATATAGCATTTATTGCAACAATTACAAACACCTTATTGTAATTGTTACAATAAGTGCTAATACTTTGATACAAACCTACCCTAAGTTTGATAATATTTATCACTTTAGCGGTCGATAAGTATAGAATAGACCCACTGGTATGGATAAGTGGCCAAGATCCGACATAAATACAGTGGAACCTCGATCTACCGTTCTCGCATAAATCGTTTTCCCGTACGGATCGTTCATTATTGAAAGTCCCGCCAAACATCCATAAGAACAATGTTAAATAATCCTGCATTAACCGTTCCCCGATTTATCGTTTTCCTCGGTCTATCGTCTAAATATTATGGTCCCGTCACACATATTATCTCGATTGACCGATTTTGTCGACTATTTTACAATGTTTTTCTTAGCTCGTATTCTTATTTGTCCGGTACAAATCTTGCAATCGATTTTTAACTAACTTCCCGACTAGCTAGACATTTGAAACTTTTAGAATATATCAGAACACGGTGCCAATGCATTTTTTAAATACTTATAGCCATCTTTAAGTAGAATTGAATTCATTTTCAGTTAATTCTGTTTTGTATGAAAAGTTATTTCGACACCATTATTTGTTGTAAGGGGTCTAGGGTCCTAGCAACCAAATTATTAATATATACGTGCGTTACTATGGAAATCAATATGACGTGTCAAGTACAATTTTTTTTGATTATTTAAGCTAGTCAAGTCAAGTTTATATGGTTCAACAGAATTTAAATCTTATATAAAAAGTTCTTTTTATCTTGTAATTATTTCATTTCGCTTTCATAGAATTGTTTATGATACATACAGACACAGACCTTTCAGTCCCCTCGCTTTGTTTGCCTCGCATCTCGTATCAAGAATTTTTATAAGTCGCAACTAAAATGACCCCCCATGAAGATAACGAGAACTCTAGCTGAGAAACTGAAAATAATTCAAAATGTCAAAAAAAAATCCAGGAGAAAAACTAGTTTTTTTTAAAAAAAAATTATATATCCTACATTTATCGTTCTTTTTTAGGGTCCCTTGAAAACCGTAGAATCGGGGTTTCACTGTAGTGCACTCTAAACTTTGTTAGTCTAATTTGTTTTCATTGTAGTCTTGATGCAATGAAAACAAAATAGTTTGATAGTGTTTTGTAGTTTTTTTTAAATTCAATTAAACCCTGCCTAATCCAAGCCATAGTAGATAATAGTAAAGAAATATTCGTATATCTATAAAATATATACCTAAATTTGTGCAGTTAATTTATATCTACATAATTTTAGATACTTTATAGATATAAGAATATTTTTTATCAATTATGGTTTGGTTAAGGCAGGGCTTAAGGAATTAAAAAAAAACTACAAAAGACGATCTGTAATAATAATATGTATTCTTAATGCAATGAGAACAAATAAGTATGACTGAAAAACACCCACCATGGCCATGCTGCTTAAGCGTCGACCTATAGTCTGGGTTCCAGGTTTGAATCTTGGGTCTGGCAAGTACTCATTGTGTTTTTCAATTTGTGTATGAGTCAGAGTATGGACCTGATAGGTTGAGCAAGATGGATTCTGGATGGATGATAGACACGACGTTCGCTCAATCCGTATCAGATTTAGCGCAACGAAGGTCAATCATATGCGTTTTGAATTACTCGGTAGTTAACGACAGCTAAGCTATCACCCACGATGGTCGCGTGGCTTAAATGCCGGCCTATAGAGTCGAGGGTCCCAGGTTCGAATCCTGGGTCTGGCAAGTACTCATAGTGTTTTTCAATTTGTGTATGAGTCAGAGTATGGACCTGATAGGTTGAGCAAGTGGCTGACATCCATTTCTCATAAAAATTAAATTTGTTAATACAAACCTCCACTCTGTGGCGGTCCATACGATCGGACATGATCGGAAAAAGTTTGCACTATTTTTGTTGGATCATCCATAGCTTACCTAAACTGTTATGGTTTGGTTTAAGCAGGGTTTACCTGAATTTTAAATGTAACCACCGACGTCTGCAATTTGTATTATTCAATGAAAACAAATATGTATGACTGACAAAGTTTAGTGTGCGCTATTTATGTATGACAGCCTACCTCCACCCCTCGCTACTGGCTCTCCGTATATATTGAATAACTGAGGAGATAAAACACATTACAAAACTGCAGAATGCGTTTTAGACGTATTGTCAACAGCTGTTTCTTTATCCTCTAAAGACGGGTACTCGTGTACTCATTAGCGAGCCGTAACTGTGACCGTTGCAGACACAGTGACGCCAAATAATTAGTTTGTAAACCTAATAAATAATTAATTCACATCTAGAATTGGTTACACTATCTGGAAACGGTTACAGTTACGACTCGCTAATGTGTACCCGGCTTAAGGATGATTGACTTGCTTCGTCCTGTGCTCTGTCCAAGAAGATATATTTAATGTGGTCATTAAATGTTAATTACAATACCCGGGTCCTTACGGAGTAGCCATTAAGTGGTTCAGTCTATTTATAGTCGAGGTCTTTTCAAAAAAAAAAAAACGAAAAGGCCTTGAACTCTCGTGAAAGTAATAAAAATGAATCAAACATTTGGTTGGTTTCAAAACAGGCTTCATTTGATTATTGGTCTGCGAGTGAATCAACAACAAATAAATTATCATTTGCATTGATATTCAAATATATACAAATTTATTTGCTATCCTCAACAGGTATTGACTACCTATGTAAGTAGATGTGGACACATTGAATATTACCACCGCCATCTTTAGATTAATAAAGCCTGAGCATAACTTTTTGCACAAGCAACGAGTGGTCCACTGCCATACTATTTACTGATAACGTACTTGCAAGCAGAGTTTGGTATTCTATAATGACAGAAGAGTATAAATCAGTTATTAGTTATTGTCGTTTAGAATCGACTGTCACATTGACAAACGTCCTAGTGTATTATGATATTATTATACACAGAAGAAGTTTACTTACTTTGACCGTCACTTCCAATTATTAATAATACATAACCACTAAATCAGATGAACTCCAAGGTCTCTAAGATACGTTAAAATAATCAGAAAGAAATCTGAAACTAAGAATACTCCGACAAGTGAACACGACAGACGCGTCAGTATGAGCACTCTATAGACAATGACAGGTCATCCATAGACAACGGGTGGGGCGAAAAGTAGGACCAGTCGTGTAATGTATCGGCTTCCTTCTTCAGCGGGCAATGATATTACACAATTTCGAGTACCGAATAGTCAATATTATGCATTTATAAATCAAGTGATATTTGGGCCGTTTTCTGGTTAGTATCGACGTTTGGTACGTACACTACGTGTCGGATTATCCTTCAATATGGGTCCATTATCCTTATGAGGTTTCCTATAAGTTTGTTTTAAAGTGTGTTCAGAAAAAATTTCTTCGACATCTTTATTTTAATGTATATAAATATTTTCTTTTTGACAGTCTCTCAAATGAGTATTTTCCGACTAGCTCTCTTCGAGGCATGGTCGCCTTTCATTCTCTTGAAGCTCGTGGGTCACTTCTGCTCTTAGCATTTTTCTCTGGTCTCACGTGTTATAGTTTCCAATCCTGATATTCTGGAAAATTTGAATTTTTATGCACCCGTCAATTACATGACGTGTGGTCGCTGCCATTATCTAATTTTGGTGAAAGCTGTTTCCTCGTGTCAATCTCACCAGGCACCAATGGCGAGGGCAGTGCGGCTGGTAAATGCACTCCCTAGAGATGTAGACATTTTTAGCGATGTATTTTGTTTTTCAAATTCTATTTTATTGTTTAATTTGTATTTTTCTTGAATTATTGTTGTTTTTTTTATTGTGAATTCCCGCCACCTAAAATCGATGTTTCACTGAATATGAAATTCTTTCACACGTATTTTTACTGTTTCTAATTATTTATAACCCATGTAACTATTCCAAATACATAGCAAACCAAAGGATTTGGACTAAGTATATAAAAATTGTCTTATACACTATTTCTGTTCTGACATTTGAAAGTATTTACCGATATAAAGCAGTGGTATTCAAACTGCCCACGATGGCCGGACGGTTACGCGCCAGACTTATAATGATGTGGATCTTGTGTCTGGCATTCACATGTTGTTTGTCAATGTGTGTTTGGATCCAGAGTATGGACCTAAGAAGTGACTGTTGGTACATCCTCCACTCTGTGGAAACCCATATGAACAACAAAATATTAATGTCAAAGTATTATATTACACCACTGACTATTACTATTTTTGTTCCAATGTTATTGACTGATCATTGTCTTGTATTGTTGAACAGAGGCCGTGCAACTGCCAGAGGGCGCGGAAGAGATGCCACTGCTTCAGACCCCACAGCAACGAGATCTGGCTCTTCTCACGCTACTCCATCGGCTGGAAGTGAGTCCTTCAATCTATAATATGCGAATACTGCAGAATCCAATATTTGTTTTGTTTTATTTTCCGAATTCGAGGAAGGTGTCAGGGGAATCACTCGTCAGCAGGAGCCCAATTTTTGAAACAAGCAGTATCTAAGGCTTAGTTTCCAAACTTTATGTTACTACGTCCCCCTTTAAAAAAATCTAATCTTGGGACCCCTTCCCTTTATTTCATAAACTCCATCTAAAAGTGGCGGAGGTTTATGACTTCCATGATTCCCCGGTAGAGGCGCTAGTTTGTCACTGGCGGTCGTCCATTTTAATTTTGACTGATCAGAAACAGATTGAATGTCCTAAGGCTCTGGTATTTATTGTTTTTTTTGCCTTAAATATTATCCTTGGAAGTGTTACTTTGTATTTAAATTCTTATTAAAGTATTCATTGTTATTTTGTAATATACGTACATAAGTACATATTTTATTAATACATATTAGGTTCGTTTTACATTCTCGTATTTACCATTAGCTACTTTTATTAATGCTACTTATGATAATGTCATTAAATACCATATTTTAGTTTATTTTCTTATTTACAAGTTAACTTGAGCTGTCATTGGCTGTCATGGAGTCCATAGACTATAATATAATGCAAACTCTTACGTGATCGTAAATGTACGCCAAATATTTACGAGACATTTTCGGACACTGTTCGAAGCGCCATGCTTACTTTTCGAGCAAGTTTTCATATTTTATGATATGGCTTGTTTCATAAATTGGGCTCCACGTCGCATCCGACCGTTCTGTATTAGATAGGGTTTGAGAACCTGTGCATTAATGCATAATGTAGCCTGAATTTGAGCATCTAATTATCATCAATCACTCGGCAAACACGTAAACGCTCACCATATAAAAAACAACTATGCTTAAGCTTGAGCCAAAAACAATAATAAACATTAATATTACACATGGCTTGCTTCTAATTATAAAACATTGCGATGAATTGCCTTTGTTTGAATAATTATCAATACACGAGAGATTGTTAGAACATCCATTTCTTTTATTAGGTTCGATTCTTGCGAAAAAATGTAATTGGATTCGGTACCATCAAATCATTAATCGAAATCACAGTTCTGGGGTTTGTCAGGTTCTTTAAAAAACCATATACTTACCTACCTAGTTTTTATGTACTAGTGGCGAAGGGTAGGCTCTTAAGATCTGACATAAATAGTGCACACTAAACTTTGTCAGTCATACGTATTTTTGTTTTCATTGAACTAAAACTACAATGTGTTGATAGTGTTTGTTAGTTTTTAAAATTCAATTAAACCCTGCATAATCCAAGCCATAGTAGATAATAATAAATAATTACAAGATAAAAAGAACTTTTTATATACAACGTTTTTAAATTTTCTGTTGAATCATATAAACTTGACTTGACTAGCTTAAGTGATCAAAAAAATTTGTACTTGATACAAATACTGAATAATGAAATGTCATTTCATTTGATTTCCATAGTAACGCACGATAATATTTAATAATTTAGTTGCTAGGACCCCCTAACAACCAATAATGGTATCGAAATAACTTTTCATACAAAACAGAATTGACTAAAAATGAATTCAATTAAAGATGGCTTAAAGTATTAAAAAAATGCATTGGCATCGTGTTCTGATATATTCTAAAAGTTTCAAATGTCTAGCTAGTCCGGAAGTTAGTTAAAAATCGATTGCAAGATTTGTACCGGACAAATAAGAATACGACCTATGAAAAACGTTGTAATATGTATGACTGACAAAGGTCAGTGTTCATTATTTATCTCGGATCTCTACAGCATACCTCCACTCTTTACCACTAGTGTTTAGACCTAGAGTCCTAGAACATGAATCTTAGTTAAAGTTATAACTAGTGAATAACATCATTTTATCGTAAATCTATTAAGAAACCTTTTCGCGAGGTGTCCAGATTGTAAGAAAGAATGGGGTTACAGGGTTACAGATTCTGGTGCTATTTTAACCACCGTCTGAGAACTGGCGGTCTATTCGTTTGGCTTAAATTCTATGAAGACACTTCATAATGTGTTTTTAAAAAAAGGATTACGTGGTACTTAAGGAAATGATAATTGTTGCAAATACTCATCAAATTGATTGCTGTCATTTAAGTGATTTGGCATTGAAAAATCATTCTATTTGTTTGAACTTTGCACTGCTTTTGTTATGTGACTATCTTGATATGCATTTAGTTATTTGTACTTATTTATACCAGTAGCAAGGGGTGGAGGTAGGCTGTTAAGATCCGACATAAATAGTGCACGTTAAACTTTGTCAGTCATACTTTTATTTTTCATTGAAATGTCACTTTGACATGTCATATTGATTTCCATAGTAACGCACATATATATTATTAATAATTTAGTTGCTAGGGGCCGTATGTATGAGATTCCCAAATTCTTTATAAGCTATTTAACCGATTTTCCATCGAATAGCTAATAACACTCTTTGTGACGTAAGCGATCTGACGTCACGCGCCATTAAAAATGGCTGCCTCAGCTAGCTGTCACTTTCAAATGACATTTTAATTTTGCATTCATTGCAAAAAACATTTGGTTGAGGCCCTTATTCGTTTTGTAGATTCTGTAAAACATTTGCGAACTTTAAAAACAGTTCCTAGTCGTGCTGTTTACAAAATACGTATAATTTTGATCCCTAGTCTATAATCTAGATAGTAGGTAACTGATAAAATGCCTCGCTTATTTCGCCTATTTCGCTTGCAATATTTCTCATGGAGACATAAGATGGACTTACGTAAGATTACGATAAAATATCTCCGCTAAACCACCGCAAAAATATGTATCTACTGCTGTATCTGGCATTAAAATATACAATTGTAAGCATTCTGCGTTCTTCAAAATATTACGGTACCACCTACCTACCTAGTTAATTATTGTAAGATAACTGTAATAAACGAGGCACAACTCTCAAATAAATCAAAAATACACTGGAAACATCAATAGTATCATACGATGATTGGTATAAATGATAATATTATACAGAGATCATTACATATTATTGTCTTAAATCATTTGCATTTTCTGTCATTTATTCTTATTCTCTTTTGAGTTCTCAATAATTTAAGTGAAGTTAGTCATAATAATATTCAGTATTGCCACCAAATGTATTCAGTGTTGCCACCAAATGGAAAAGTTTACTGGCAATACAACCTTTCGTACAGTAGAATAATTATAAAATACATGTGATAAAATAGCTGATAAATTATTTAAATTTCATAATAATTATTCATGTATAATTATCAAATTTATATGGTACCGTTCGCACACTTTCAGACACATTTACAATTTCAAAATTTTGAATTATTTATCGGGGAATGAAATTTTATAATACGAACACCATGACACATGATATGTCACATTCGTGACGTCACTTAACAGCTAATTACGTTTTTACTCATGCATACAAACGTGCAGTATATAGCCTATAAGGTTTTTGGGAATCTCATGCATACGACAGTAGGACCCCAGACCCCTAGCAACCAATAATGGTGTCGAAATAACTTTTCATACAAAACAGAATTAACTGAAAATGAATTCAATTCTACTTAAAGATGGCTAAAAGTATTAAAATGCATTGGCATCGTGTTCTGATATATTCTTAAAGTTTCAAATGTCTAGCTAGTCGGGAAGTTAGTTAAAAATCGTTTTCAAGATTTTTACCAGACAAAGAACCACCGGACAAATATTCTTTTATCTATAAAATATCTAAAATTATGCATACTTTTATCGTTTTATCTATAATGCTTTCGTTTAGGTAGAGTTAAATTGAATTTAAAAAAACTAACCAACACCATCTGCAATTTCTATTCTTAGTTCAAAGAAAACAAATTAGTAGGTATGTGACAATGTTAGCGTGCACTACATAATATGTCAGATCTCCACGGCCTGCCTCCACACTTCGCCACTGCTATCTAGTATCAAAACCGACAGTAATCTACCATGCTCTCCGTCATTCATCAACTTGAACAGACATATTGTATGTCGCTGTGGATACTCGTTTCGGTCTTCTTTTGGCCACTCGGCGTGAAACTACTATCGTACCGTGCAAAAAGCTTTTGGGTGATGTCAGACGAGGAGGAGATGAACTGAAGTATGAAGACCAGTAGTTGCTGGCAAAGATGGCGAGTTTATTTGCTAGTTTGACACAGTACAGTTATATAATTATACAATGATACTATATAACAGAGAGGTACGTATTATTGTCCAAGGCACTAAGTTCTCTAGCAAGATATAATGTGAGCGAGTTTACAAAGTAAATATTACAAGTGAATGATTTGATAGCCTTTTATTGAACCCGTCACGATGAAAAATGCTTGCACTCAGTATCTCGCGTTTGGTGAGAAAATACATTTGTAATATAATAAATATTAATAAATATCGCTGATGTAAACTATGTGTTTACTTAGTAGTAATTCGATTGTGTGAAACTAAATAATAATTAAATGTGTAACATTAATTTGAAAGCGATTCATATGTCATGGATTCTGCTGACGGTTCTCACGGAACCATCGACAGCCGCAAGCTTACTTCCTTGACCGTAATAAGATACTAAAGGTTCAAATTTATTAAGATCACGTTATGTGCTGTCACAGTAAGCTGCCGCTTCAGGAAAAAAGTGTCTAATGTCATTTTTCTTGTAATTTAAAAAGTGTTATCATACTCCCATCCCGTAGCACATTATGAACCTTTAAATGAACATTGTCAGTTAGCAAAATCTGCTGAAATCAACAGAACAACAATGAGGTCACCTCACGTTGTACTGCACTGCATCGACACCTGCATGACTAAATGAACGTTTTTTATCATTTTCTACATGCCTACACATTTTCAACTCATTTCAAAATCGCGTGTTTTTTGTTTTTAGCGGTTTGCACTATGTATTTTCTATAAGAATGTTAATACAATAACAATATCGCAAGTAATTTTAACGTATGCACACATCTTTCTTTTCCTTTCTTTCGACTATGTCCGATAATAGGATCATATGGACCTCCACAGAGTGGAGGTTTGTATTAACAGATTTTGTTTTTACGAGAAATGGATGTCAACCACATGCTTAACCTATTGGGTCCATACTCTGACTCATACACAAATTGAAAAACATTATGTGTACTTGCCAGACCCAGGATTCGAACCTGGGACCCACGACGCTATAGGCCGATGGTTAAACTACGCGGCCACACATAGGAACTGTTAAAATTAATTGAAATTAGCATGAATAATGAATAATAATTCAAAGCACTCTCCATCATTGAATTTATAGAGATAGTGAACGTTTAAAATATTCTGTGGAATGACGAACCGTAGACTAAATTTGTCACCGCGACAGTACGTGGCATACATCACAATGTATTCGAACCCTAAGCCTCAGTTTAAAGTGCAGGGATTCAGATATTTTTCATTCTCTCACTCCTGCGATGTTTTCACATTATACGTTCAATATAAGAGTGTTCTTTGAATAAAAAAAATAGTTTATTATTAACAGAATAAGAATTTAATTATATAATTATATTGCTGTGTTGTTTTTTCTACTATCTTCTACCTGCTGCGATGACTGAATTCTCATTTCTCCGCAAACTGACCTGTGAATCATGTCTTTTTAAATAACGTTTTTAAAGTAAAAACAATATGTGGCAAGTGATTAATGACCATTGTATACACTCACACAAAAACAATTACTGTACATTTCTTTTTATTATTACTCAACACGTAAAACTGTATCAAATACTGTTTTATGTATGATTAATATTTATTTATTTATAATAATTGATAACAATCAGAATACGACACAGTATTCTACAGTAGAACCTCGATATAACTGACTAATGCGGATGAGGGGGTGTCCGGTAAAGCCGCCGAATGTCCGTTATATAAAAACACAACGAAAATCCTGTTTATTCGTCTTCGGATGATATATCCAGACACACCCATTGTGGAGTGACGTTAATGTTCGATGTCGACACACTTGCTTTCGGTTTTGCACATTAAACGTTGTTAGTCATACGTATTTGTTTTTATTGAACCAAGACTATTATTTACAGATGGTGTTGGTTAGTTTTGAAAAATGAATTACACTCTGCCTAAACCAAACCATAATAGTTTTGGTATATTTTGGGCGATACGACAAAATTGTGCACACTTTTTCATTCATACTTATTTGTTTTCGTAGTATTAAGAATACAAATTATTACACATGTTGCTGTTTCATTTTTTTAATTCATTAAGCCCTGCCTAAACCAAACTATAATATATACAAAATATTATTCTATCTATAAAATATCCATAGTTATGTATGATTTAATTGCATAATTTTAGATATTTTGCGAATGGACTAGTATTTTTTGACTATTATCTATTATGGCTTGGTGTCGCAGGGTTTAATCGAATTTTACTCCTTTACTTTCGGCTGTATGGATATTATCCGTGGCTCTATCCGACTAATTTTCTCTTAGGGATGCTTACATACTGTAGCTTAAAATTTAGAAGGGATCTTTATTTAGCTTCATATTTTTTCAGACTTATACGCGGCGTAAATATGAACTCTGCCATTATTGGTGGTGTTGGCTTGTGTGTCTGATAATTACCTTAGGAATCGAGGGCATCCATTGTTTGTTCTCCCACAGTGCAGAACTAACCTGCCATTAGTAATGCCAATTGGGAGGGCAATAACCATGTTTAATGAAATCGCTTCGGATATTGATATATTCCACTTACGTGAGGGTGAATTTAGGTGGACGTTGGTTTATAAGTTTTTAAGATAGGTTCTATGAAAGTTCACTCTGTGTGCTTCCATCTACTTTTATTTTGTTATTTATTTTCTTTTTTTATTACTTATTGTATTATTAACTCACACTTCTCTGTATTTTTATTTTTAAAAATTATTAACACTTATTTTATGTCGTGTCGTGAACGCTTTGAATTTATAATTTGTTATGTTCATTATATGTAAAATAAATTTGATTTGATTTGATTTAAAAACTAACAGACATCATCTGTAAATTGTAGTCTTATTTCAATGAAAATAAATTCTTACGACTAACAAAGTTTAGTGTGCACTATTTATGGCGGACCATAACAGCCTACCTCCGCCCTTCGGCCCTGATATACTTAGTTAGTTCAATATTAATATTATCATAATATAATTTATAGTATTTTTTGAAGAAATATTCGTAAAATAATTCAAGTTTTAATTTATTTTTGATATATGTTGTCATGATGTATGTTGTCATGCTCATTACACTATCAACATTAATAATTATTCAATTAAACATTTTTTATCAGTTTATTTTTGTATCTCAGACATTTATTTACAGTTCAATTTGTCTGTATAAATTGTTCACTCTGTGTGATAGGAGCATGAATTACATGAAAAATAATAATGGCTTTCTCCGATTTCAATTTATAAGAAAATTGGGTACTGTTCGGTTGTGAGGAATACAGCGGAAAACACATTTTTAAAATACCTGATATACTGGATTATTTGTTAGGTTAACCTAACCAAACCTAACCTAACCTAACCCAACCCAACCCAACCTAACCTAACCTAAACTAATACAAACTAACAAATAATCCAGTATATCGGGTATTTTAAAAATGTGTTTTCCGCTGTATAACCGAACAGTACTGAAAATTGTTAAGGCTATACCTCAGTTGAGGCATGGTCTAAAAAGATCGTGGCTAGGCGATTCGCGGATTGCCAGCCGCGGGTGCAATTGACGCATGCCGAACGAAATATAATTTGTCATTTAAATCCAAAATGCGTGCAATTAATGTTCTATTAGTAACGATAATAATATATTCATTGACATGTTCTCTTTTTCAAGTAAATGGGTAACGTTTTTAGTCATCTTTACACGATTTAAGAATTAATACACCAATACATATATACATACAATAATAATAATAGTCACGTTCTCACGTGGTATTAAATACACAAATTCAAATTTAATACGCGCATCTTGTCACTTACAACATTTAGAAAGGAAAACTCGCGAAAGTACTGGTATAATGGGGAATAAAATACCTATATTTTTATCAAGAGATATTTGATGGCACCATAAAGGTTGATTTATTTTTTATTAACTATATAATGTTTGTGGACGTATTAAATAGGTTAAATTTATAATTGTATATATTATCATGTTTCTTTAATATTTACACATGCTGTCTTTTCTACTTTCTTGTTATATTAGTTGTTATTTGTAATTAAGATATTTTTATATATTTGTATTTATTATGTATTATGGCGCATTGGCCAATCGC
The DNA here is from genome assembly GCF_057557595.1 of Rhyacophila brunnea. NCBI lineage: Eukaryota > Metazoa > Arthropoda > Insecta > Trichoptera > Rhyacophilidae > Rhyacophila > Rhyacophila brunnea. Next base: position 4,818,422 of record NW_028232904.1, on the reverse strand, counting down.
TGTATGGCCGTAATACTCTTTTTTCTAGATAAAATAAATAAATAAAATAAATATTGAGAGCCGCACTTAACCCAACGAAGAGCAGCATTTGCCCACGTCTGGTATAGTATATGGTCATCTCTTTCCGATAAGAAAGCTCACGGCAAACTGTGCAACGGTGAAATGTAATATGTACAATTTACCTTAGCTTATTTACCAGAAAAATATCAAATTTCATGCCAGTGTCACAAAGTGAACGTTTCCATCAGACCAGACTGTCAAATATGGGTGGTCTTCCTATCTATGACATTTATGTTTTGATTCAATTATTTTTCATTATAATTTATGAATCAGTGTTTACATTATAAAAATGATTTATCACTGTTGTTTTTGTTAATTTTAATAATAATTATACAATTTATTAATATTTTCTTTGGACATTATGTAAGAATCTAAGAATACGAAGAATTTCTATCAAAAAGCATCATGTCGATTCTTTAATATTATTAATGTGGTTGAATTGGTAGCCGTGGCAAAATTAATATTATTCTCTATTGTCATTCCTCTACTTCTTGCACCGTCCCCTGACAGAGGTACTGCAATTTTCTGGTTCTCTGGCAAGAACTCGGTTCTTTCTCTTTCGCCTGATAATCGTCAGATGTAATTAAAATATGTATACAGCAGTGTCTGATATTCAATACAAATCTTCATCGACCATGTCCGATCCTGATGCCCCCACAGAGTGGAGGTTTTTGTATTGAAAGAATTTGCTTTTACGAGAAATGGATGGTCCATACTCTGACTCATACACAAATTGAAAAACAATATGTGTACTTGCCAGACTCCAGAAGCCGCGCGGCCATCGTGGGACTATCAAATAAATAGTACACACTTAGCTTTGTCAGTCATACGTTTTTGTTTTCATTGAACTAACAATACAAATTACAGCACCATCTGTAGTTTGTATTGTTGGTTCAATCACTGGTTAGATTCTAAAATTCAATTAAACCCGGCCTATAAAACCAAACCATAATAGTTTAAGTATGCTATGGGCGATCCGACAAAAATAGTGCACACCTTTTTAGTCATACTTATTTGTTTTCATTGAATTAAGAATATATCGCACCATCGCAACTAAACTGCCACAACCAAAAAACGTCAAACAGAGAAAATCAGCTTTGAAGTTTTTACCATTCGCATTTTTGTACTGTGTTTTTGAAATATGTTTAGATATTGAATGAAGTTTTGACTTGAATTTGACGACTTAGAGATATGAAATTTTCGATGTATATACTATTAACGATAGACAATGAAACATAGTAATTAACTCAAAACACGTAAATTTAGACTTGTGGCAGTTAAGTTGCAGGGTGCGATATATTACAAGTAGTGTTGGTTAGTTTTTTAAAAATCATTAAGCGCTGCTTAAATCAAACTCAATAAAAAATATGCTTCTAACTAAATTATGTATGGTTTAATGGCATAATTTTAGATATTTTATAGATGTGTTTTGTCTATTATCTACTATGGCTTGATTCTTCTTCTTTCACCTTGTCACGACCCAGCATTGGTACATAAAGCAAGCACAAGTTTGCGCCACTTCCCTCGATAAATGACCAACTCTTGCGCCTCCCGCCATGCCAGATATGCAACGCGTAGATCGTTTTTGTAGCACCGCTGCAGGGTGAGGGAGGGCCGGCCTCGACAATGGAAACCTTGAGGCTGTTCCACAAGGCATCCGGAACACAGCCAGGCTTCATTAGGCAAGGTTTAAATGAATTTTAAAAACTAACAAAAAACACTATACACACACTGTAGTATTAGTTCAATGAAAACAAATACGTTTGACTGACAAAGTTTAGTGTGCACTATTTATGTGGCTCTTTGGCCCCTTGAGTGCGGCTCTGCCACAAATGCCCTCTGCTCTCTGCCCTGTTTGACATCGCTACAAAGAAGAAGCAAATAAAAACGAATGACGAAAACCGTGAATTTAAAGTTGAATGGACTGAGACTTTCGCGTTTATTCAGAACTTAAATGGCCTATCGCTCTGTATTATTTGTCGAGAAAATTTGGCGCATAGCACGAAGTCAAATTTGGAGGGACACATGCGTCATTTAGCACTAAATATCCTGTCGATGATGCAAGGCAGAAAGCAGTTGAGGAACTTTAGAAGAGTCAAGAAAAATCTAGTTCTGTATTTAATTACTGAATACAATCTTCCAACGATGTTAATATTGCATTATTTGTGGTTAGTAAAGCGATTTCTAAGAGAGAAGAAAATCAAGAGTAAATTGGGAAGTCGTCTTATTGATGAGAACCTGGAATCGTACTTAAAATTAAAAACATCAACATACAAACCTGACACTCAAACTTTTCAAGGAGATGCAAGGCCATTATGCACATTAAGTGTTAATAAGATCGTTATTAAGTATGATATCATGTTTTATTCAGTCTACCTATAGTTTAATTAAGACTTAAATCTTTACCTAAAGTGTTTAACTTAATGAACTCTTTACATAATATTATATAATTTCAGTTTAAGAAATTTGGCTCTCAAAAGAAATCTCAATCGTTGTACTTTTGATATTTGGCTCTGTTGACTAATGAGTTTGCCGATCACTGGCCTACCTAAATCCTTTGCCGAAAATACTTAGTAAATAATGTGAAGACAATATGCATATTGAATAATAAATAATTGAGTCAATGACTAAAGATGATAACACTGTGTATTGTATTAAAAATGTTTACATTTCACAGGCTGTTGACCTTGATTTCTTATGAGAAAATAGTTTATTTAATATGTTATCTTGCAAGCATGTGGCAGTGAATTATTTATCGCACAACATGCCATCTGGTGTCAAAGTTTACTGTACACATTCCACGAGTGGCATCGCTAGCGAGGGACTAAGACGTACCACCTTAGAACAGATGGCCCATGCTGACTTGACGGATTGAAGGCAGGCCGAGTTGCATAATATGGAAGACATATCAAAATATTACCTAAGTGTAAAGTAGTACCTCAGTCGCCATCAGGGAACTCAGAAATAATGGGAACTGCGCATCTATTCTATACACAAGGCTGCTATCGGCGACTATCGAGGGTAGTTTATTATATTTACTAGTGGTGACGTGTTGAGATAGGCTGTTAAGATCCACTATAAATATAGCACACTAAACTTTGTCAGTCATACGTATTTGTTTTCATTGAACTAAGACTATAATTATTTACAGATGGTTTTGGTTAGTTTTTAAAATTCAATTGTACCCTGCGAAACCAAACCATAACAGTTTAGGTATCGTCGCTGTATATTAAATACCTCCTATGTGGTGATTTTGACGAAATGAGTTATTTGTACCACGCGAATTTTTAATAAATAAAATTCATTAAACTTATGTAAACATTATAGTCTTTGTTCAATGAAAACAAATAAGTATGACTGACAAAGTTTAGTGTTCACTATTTATGTCGGATCATTACAGCCTACCTCCACCCTTCGCCACTGTCACATATATATATATATATTTATATAATTCTGAATGATCCAAAAGTAGGTATGCAAGTAAGCGCTCGTAAGTATCAAGTCGTACCTATCAATGCCCTCTCACGTTCACCTTCATAAAACCGAAACGACATCTATTGCCTACCACAATTCAAGTAATCTCTATGGGAAAGGCAATGTCTGTATTCAACCAAATCGCTAAGATAAGCTAATTATTTCATCCGGTGCAAGGACTCAATGGATTGGTCGAATGGCTTAAAACTATTCCTCGCCAAAGAGTCCTGTAGAGGCCCATATGCTAGCTTAGGAACGAATATGGTAAATGAAAAAGACTACATTATATTTTGAGTTGTGTCCGGAAACTTGTACGTACGCAGTTTGTCGTGTTACACTTATGTTGTATCAGAAATATATGGCCGTATATTAAACACCTTCCAACCTATTTGGGTCGTATGGTACTGACATAAAATTCATCTCTAAATAAACACGGTTCTTGTCGACTTACTCTTTACAGGAAGCCAGCAAATTTTGAAAATAGCCGATATACTGTATTATTTGTTAGGTTAGATTAGGTTTTCATTCTTGAATTCATGAATTTTGCCAAAATCAGCTATGAAAATTGAATTAATGTTCATATTGAATCTAATAAAATTGGAGACCGTATAGCAGTGGTTTCCAAACTTTACGTTACTACGCCTCCCTTTAAAAAACATCTAATCTTGATGCCTCCTCCCCTTTATTTAAAGTGCTTTTTTCTACTAAACTGGCTCGATATATGTATTTCATTGCATCTGATGCAGAAAATTCCGTTTCGCATAAATATGATGTTACAAATGGTAACAGTGTACCTACTTGCATTGCTTTTCTTGACAAAATATTATATTATTCTTCAGTTCGATTCAACCACAATTGAACAAACGTTTTCGTTTCCATATAGCCACTTTTCTTAGTCAGGAAATACACTACAAATAATTATAAAATAAAATTCTACATGCAAATTATCATCAACCACACCCATCACACAATCACAAGAAATTGTATCACACAGACACATATGTTATAAAATGTTAATATTCTGTAAGTGAAACAGCGCCAGGCGCGCAGGCGACTTTTTTTTACGAATATAACGAATTTTTGGTGTGTGTTTATCTCACTTAACTGGTCGATCCACAACGCCGGGCCTCCAGGCTGGAGCCCTATCACCCCCCCCTCTTGTGAGGGCCATGCACATTAGTATAGAAATGAAGTAGGTATAATAAAATTAGTCTCCATATCTTCATACAGGTTTGCAAATAATCTAACTTTTATAGGACTTTTTTTATGTAGTTTATAACTAGCTGCCGTTTTATGAACTATGCACTTGCAAACTGCAAATCTGTGGCTTCATTATTGTGTTAAACTTTTCGCGCCCCCCAGTTTGGAAACCGCTGCCGTATAGTATACTATCATCTCATTCCGATAGAAAACTCACGGCGAACTGTGCCTAGGTGAAATTTTTAAGTACAATTTACATGTAACCATTTTGAGCTACCATGACGTGTATTCACTGTGCGTGTTGCAATGTTTATAAATACTTATCGGTTTTAGAAGATACACTGGTGAAACACGTTAATTGCAATGTTTCGAGACACTCGTTTTCATAACAAATATCTTATAAATAAAACAAAATATGATTCTTTCGAAAGATAAATATGTTTATGTTAACCTATCGTCGCTGTAGGATTGGTTTGTCGAATAGACCAATTGTCAAATGTTCAGGAGACGAAAAACAAATATCATTATCCTATATTTAAATACATGGAGGTATTAAAATTGTTGTTTTTACAGCATATGAATGTATTCATTACAAAGCAATTAAAAAAAAATGATGGTTAGGTCCATTTAAATACAAAAAATCATTCTGCATTAAAATGTTGATTTTGACAAAAACGGATATTCGACAAACCAATCCTATAGCGACGCTATGTTGACTTATGTTAACCTCCGCTTTGCAGACGACATTGTTTTCTTTGCGAACGACCCAAAAGACCTTCAGAACAGCGCATCTATTCTATACACAATACTGCTTTCGGCCGCTACGACAGCTATCTAGGATACGTTTGTAACGAATTATTAGCACTTGTAACAATTGCAATAAGTCAGCCGTCTAAACAGACAAACCTGTCTATCTCTCTCTAAAATTTAACACAGCCAAAAGAGGTGCTGTTAAAACATAGCGCTTATTGTAACAATTACAACTAACTTATTGTAATTGTAACACCAGACACCAACACAAATTTTGTCATTAACAGCGAACCAATCGAACGTGTGACCCATTATAAATATTTAGGTACATGGGTCAATGAGAAATGGGACCAGTCTCAGGAAATAAAAACTAGAATTGAGATCGCAAGGAGTGCCTTTCTGAAAATGAGACGCCTCCTTAGCAATCGAGATCTTAACCTAGGTCTGAGACTGCGTATGGTACGTTGTTATGTGCTCTCAATTCTTTTCTATGGTATGGAAGTATATATGTATGGACGCTAAACCAAGAGATGTCACGGAGACTTGAAGCTTTCGAGATGTGGCTGTATAGATGCATCCTCAAAATTCCTTGGACTGACCGGGTGACAAATGTTGAAATTCTCAATCAAATGGAGAAGGACCGAGAAGTTCTACGTAGTATCAAAACCAGGAAACTACAATACCTCGGCCACATTATGAGAGGACAAAAATACAGCATTCCCCAACTTGTCATTCAAGGAAAGATCAATGGGAAGCGTAGCAGAGGACGGCGCCGCATTTCGTGGCTTAAGAACCTCCGTGATTGGTACGAGTGCAGCTCCACCGAACTGTTCCGGGAAGCAGACGACAAAGATAAGATCGCCTTGATGGTGGCCGACCTCCGCTAGGGGATGGCACAATAAGAATAAGATTGTAATTGTTACAATAAGTGCTTCGATACAAACCTGCCATAGCGGCTGAAAGCAGTATTGTGTGTAGAATAGATGCACTGGAGCTTTTAAATGAAAGCTGCAAAGTAGGTTTAAAGATATTTTCGTTAACAACATTAGTTCGATTACTGATTAGTATCAAACACCTGATATTTGATATATACGATTAGATACTTATGAACGCTTTCTTGCTAAACTACTTTTGAATCATACAGAATTCTATACAAATATATACTATGTGACAGTGGCGAAGGGTGGAGGTAGGTTGTAAAGATCCGACATAAATAGTGCACGTTAAACTTTGTCAGTCAAATGTATTTGTTTTCATTGAACTAAGACTACAATGTGTACATAGTATTTGTTAGTTTTTTAAATTAAATTAAACTCTGCCTAATCTAAGTCATTGTAGATAATAGAAAAAAAATATTTGACTCTATAAAATATATAAAAGCATGCCATTAAACCATAAATAATTTTAGATATTTTATAGATAGAAGAATATTTTTTTATCGATTATGGCTTGGAATAAGCAGGGCTTAATGAATTCAAAAAAACTAACCAACGCTATCTTTAATATGTATTCTTAATTCAACGATAATAAATAAGTATAACTGTAAAAGTATGTACAATTTTTATCAGATCGCCCATAGCATAAATCTAAACCGTTATGGTTTCGTTAAGCAGGGTTTAATTAAATTTTAAAAACTTACCGGCACCATCTGCAAATTGTATTCTTAGTTCAATGAAAACAAATACGTATGACTGACAAAGTTTAGTGTGTACTATTTATGTCGAATCTTAACAGCCTACCTTTATCCGTCGCCACTGCTGTGTGAGTGTATTTTAAATTTATTTACCTACCTATTTTCTTCTGTCTTTCCCAGTGTTTTATTAGACATGAATTTTATCTCTATGCTATAAGGCTATCGGTTTCCGATACATCTCATGGTGAACTGTGATACGGCCATATTCACTCGTGACAATTTTCCCGACACGCCAAAGACGTGTTCATTTCAGTAGTCAGCTGCAGCCTTAAATATAAAGTTCAAAAATAAAATTAAACGCCTTCGAACAATGTAATATGATTATCTACACGTTATCGTCGATATCATCTATATTCAACAAGTAACCTCGTGCCCCCCAAAACAGAATGCAGGCGTCTCTGGCCTGTCCACTTTAGGCGTCCCGTAAGGCTCCCCCCTTTGGTCATTACCATTCGAGAGGGATAATTCATTGTTGCCATCTTGCATTTTAATTCTCCCCAATAACACCTTGCGCATATCAAATAGATTTTAATCGGCGGTGTAAGCGAGCCTGACAAATTGATAGAGTCATACTGTTTAGTATTCGTTGAGTGTAAGTGATGCTGTCTCTTTCTGGCATGTAGCTTGTAACAGAGCCGGAGTGAGGACAATATTTTGTTATAAATTTTTATTACATTAATTATTGAGAGTGGATATTATGGTACTGTTCGGTTATACGGAATACAGCGGAAAACGCATTTTGAAAATAGCCGATAAACTAGATTATTTGTTAGTTTAACCTAACCTAAAATAACCTAACCCAACCTAACCTAAACTAACCCAAACTAACAAATAATCCAGTATATCGGGTATTTTCAAAATGTGTTTTCCGCTGTATTCCGTATAACCGAACAGTACCGATATTATTTAATGCAGTGGTTTCCAAACTTTATCTTACTACGCCACGCCTCTCCCTTTAAAAAAAATCTACTCCTGGCACCTCCCCCCCTTTATTTCGTTAAATAATACAGACACCTTTTTAAATAGTCAACAATGTACTAATACAAAAATGAAAAAAAATAATTATAAAAATAAACAAGGTTTTACTTCATTCATATAGTATTAATTTTTCTTTCTTGCGATGAATGTCAATTTCAATAATAGTCAATCCAAATTCATCATCGTTCATTGACAAATGGATTCTCACATGGGCCCCACATCCTGAAGCGGGCCCCCAGGCCAGGATCTTTGGCGGGCCCACCTACCTATCGCTAAGGTTAAGGGCAGTGTGGTGCTCTAATGTAGTGTTTCCGAAATTATACACGGGAGTTATCATTTAAGTATATCAAGCATCATAATAAAGGTATCACGTCAAATTGCAATGCACAACCAAATACAGCTTCCAGGGAACTATAAATTGAAGCGGCGGCCGTGATCTGTGATGTAGATTATTTTTCAGAATAGTCACATCTGAATTTTCAATATGTAATTGACATACTCTGTCTCGCTCTAAAAGTTAACACAGCCAAGACAGGGGGTGTCAAAAGGTAGCACTTTTGTCAGTTAACTCTCTGTGATAATTAACTGCCTGAATACATAAAGTGATGACATCTGGTTGGGCTAATAAATATACTATATTCACCCCTGCCCTGTCATATTTATTATTGAGTCAAAACTCTCTAGAACGTCTCAACGAGAGAGACAACACACGTACGTCTGTCCCTCTCTATTTGGCATCCGTCAAAGAATGTGTCTAAATTTAGTCGGTTGATATTTTGATACTCATTCCATTGAGTGATGTATGTATTTTTTTGTTTATTTCCTCTCGTGCAGTGTGACAATCCAACATGTGTGCTGCCTCGTGAATGTCAAGTATTTTTTTTTACCGTCTGCATACTATCCCGTACTTTACTGCCTTTCAAACATGTAGCATTTTTTTTATTAACTCTTTTGTAAACTCTATTTTTTATTCTCCTATGCGTCGGAGATAAAATATTTTTTGTCATGATTTCAAAGCGTATAAAAAAATAATTATATAAAATTATAGCGTGTCCGGAAACTTGTACGTATTCAGTTCGCCGTATCACACTTCACCGTGGAATTTTGTAACGGAAATATATGGCCGTATATTAAAGACCGTCCAACCTCTTTGGGTCGTATAGTCATCATCATCAGGGGCGCGACAACCCGGTGTGGGTCCTGGCCTCCTCCAACAGCTCCCTCCGCCTGTCCCTATCCAGTGCGGCCGCTTTCCAATTTGGTACCCTCAGAATACGGCAGTCACTGGCATCTCCATCCAACCAGCGAATCTTTGGCCTCCCTCTTCTTCTACGTCCTATTGGATTGCTGGACATCACTCTCTTTGCTGGTTCATTGTCATTCATACAGTGCACATGACCTAGCCATCACAGTCTCCCAATCTTAATTGATTGAACTGCGCTGCAATCTTCGTACAGCCCGTAGAGCTCAGCACTATATCTTCTCCTCCAATTGGTGCTGTCCCGGATCGATCCATATATATGGCGGAGAATTTTTCTTTCAAAGATGTTCAGGGCTTGTTCATTTCGCAGAGTGAATGTCCAGGTTTCCGATGCGTAGGTGAGCACTGGCTTTACAAGTGTCTTGTAAAGAGTGCTTTTAGTTCGGCGACATAGTATGCGGGACTTAAAATGTTGGGTCGTATAGTACTGACATAAAATTAAATGGAACACGGTTCTTGTCGGTTTACACTTTACAGGAAGCCAGCAGCAAAGAAATTTTGAAAATAGCCGATATACTGGATTATTTGTTAGGTTAGGTTAGATTAGTTTTTCATTATTGATGAATTTTGCCAAAATCTGCTATGAAAATTGAATTACTGTTCATATTGAATATAATAAAATTGGAGGGCATTATAATATACGGTGGCCGTGCGGCTTAAGCGTGGACTATAAAGCCGTGGGTCCCAGGTTCGAATCGTAGGTCTGGCAAGTACACATATTGTTTTTCAATTTGTGTGTGTCAGGGTATGGACCTCATAGGTTGAGCAAGTGGCTGACATCTATTTCTCGTAAAAAACAATATCTGTCAATACAAACCCCCACTCTGTGAAGGCCCATATGATCCTATCAGGATCAAACATGGTTGAAAAAAAAAAAATAGTATAATACCGTCATATCATACGGTAATATCATCACTTTCCGATAAGAAAGCTCACGGCGAATTGTGCCACGGTGAAATGTTTTACGTACAATTTACATTAACCATCAAAATGCTGTGTCTTTTTTTGCTTTCTATACCATTGACCTTTCTTTAGATAAAGAGCTCTAAAAGACTTTGAGGCACTCCATACTTCCATGCCATAAAAAGAATTTTGACTGTACTGTTATAGCAAATACGAGTGTGGTCTTATTACTGTGTTTATTTAATTTCAGATGTGGCTTGCACGCAGACTTCACTGAGCTAACGTCTTGCGTGCAGGGAGAGCTGGACAAGAGAGAGGGCAGGCCGATGCAGAGGCGCTACTTCTACATCACACTCCTGAGGGATCCTGTGTCTAGGTATTTGTTCATTTGTGGCTCTGTTCATTTATATGTTAACGAAGCCTTTATGATAAATGATATGCAGTGGATTCATATCATACCGGATGATGTGTCTGGAAACCAACGCTGCTAGAAATTTAACTTGATGGAACCAAAATTGTTTTAATGGTTCGATTCTATGTTCGGTCCTAGTGAAAAATCGAATGGAGTTAGTTTTTTTGGTTTACTTCCATCAAATTAAAAATCGGAACCCCAGTTCGGGTTATTTGAAAAATCAATATACCTACTGATACCTAATATCATAATGGCTAAATCCCCCATCAAAAATCCTCCAATCGACAGATTTGGGAATATAATGGTAATATTATTGTAGCTGTAAATGAGTCAAGGCTAGACCAGGGTGCACAGCGAAACAAACAAAAAGAAACCGTTATCTGTTTCTGGGCGGACGAAGCATCGAGAGGAGGTAGTACGGTCAGTCGGGGCAACCTACCCTTAAGCCTTGAACGTCGCCTTTAAATACGATTTGCCACCTTTTTGCGCCAAAGCATGCGTTTACAAATGTTATTAATAATTAATTGTAAACTTGTCAAGCGAAATATACTTACAATGTCCCTGAATCCGTGTTTTTAAAAAGTGGAAAAGTATAAATCAACACCCTACGTGAACCCTTACCCATCACTACTTATAATATGCTTATTTACTTAAACCAGTGGTGTGCAGTAAATAATTATTGTCATTTGCTTATAGATATCTGTCGGAGTTCCGGCACGTGAAGAGAGGCGCAACGTGGAAGGGTGCCAGACATTGGTGCCAAGGTCGGACGGCAACAGGTTTGAACAAATAATTTTCGTTTATTTTCATTGATAGTCATAATTTTCACTGATAATAGACGTCTTCTGTTGATCTGTCTTTTCTGAATCTAAATTGATTATCCGAAAGTGGTGCTGTTTCGAAGGAAAGAAATTTCACCTGCGTTAAACATGCTTTATTACAAAATGCCATCAAAATTTAATTTTTAGTCAAAAGTGCAAATGGCTGGTTTGCCAATTGAGCAGTCGATATGTCTCACTTATTTGTTTTTGAAATTTCATTTAAGCTCTGTCTCCACAAAAGATGAATTTTCTTCAACGTCTTTATTTATGATTTTAAGTGAGACCTATTGAGCGGCTCATATATTTTCAAGTCAACAAGGTTATCGCATTGTTATTATAATAGATGTGATGTTATTATTGTGGCAGCGTCAGAAGTGCCTCCGTGTTACGAGGGTGAGTCGTGGCGGGGGGTGACGCTGACACAGTTCACGTCGTGCCGCGAAAACCTGGCTACGAATCGTCAGACGCGGATGCTGGCCGACCTGGCGCTGGTGGGGTGCTACAACTCCACGCTGCGCCCCTCCCAGCAGACCAATGCCATTATGCTCGCCTCCGCCAAGAGGAACCTCGCCGCCATGGCCTTCTTCGGACTCACCGAGTACCAAAAGGTGCGTAACACACAGCTCATACTCAATGATAATCACATTAACGATGTCCACTTGACTGAAAGTGTACATTCCTACTGTATGACTAGAGGCGTCACGAAAGTATTGATACATTGAAGTATTGACACTTTTGCCAATACTTTCCCTGGGTAAAATATTTAAATGCTGTTTAATAATTAACATGCATTAGAATATTATTAGCCGTAAGTCGACAATTTCAAATACCTGGGGGTACACATTACGGGAGATGGCAGTTTGCAAAGAGTTCGCTTTCCGAATGAGAACGGCTGGAGCAACATTCAACTCGATGTGGAGTGTCTAGGACTTATTTCTGTACGCTTACATTCTTATAGTCCTGCTTAACGGTAGCGACCCATAGCTCTTTACTAAAGCTGAGATCAACCATATACAGTAAAACCTCGTTAGTAAGAACACTGATAATCGAAATTCGCCGTAATTCGAAATTTTCCCAAAAAAAAGTCCCTAGAACATTATTTTCATATAAAACCATACCTTTAATTCGAATTTCGTAATTTGTAATGATTTCAGAGTCCCTGGCATATAAAAATATTCAATAAATCGTAATAAAGTACACTATTTCATAGCCAGTCATTGAAAATTGTGACAGACTTTCCTAAAAACATCAAAAATTACTTATTTTATGATAGTAATTAAAATAATCCTGACATTTTATGACCCAATTCGGTAGGCACATCTATGATCAAAAACAAAATTAATGAAAATCAAAAAAAAAATTTTTTTACAATATTTTAATATTTTTCCCCCATACATTTCGTAATTCGTAATTCGATTTTATTTTCGATTTTCAGACCCATGGAATTCGTATTAACGAGGTTTTACTGTACTGAGCTTCGAAAACAGATGTTTGCAACAGGTGTATAGTGTTTATACTTTAGGAGTAACGAGGAGATAAGAGATCGAACCGAGCATCCTCTAGCTGAGAGTAAAGAGGCAATGTTGGACCTGACTCAGCCACGTCTGAAGAGAACTTAAACCTGGCTTGCCTGTTTTTCAAGTCAACCGGATTCCGGCATCCTGGAAGGTCGCTAAATACTCTCTACAGAGTGTATACGGCGGAGCTATACAATGCTGGCATGATCTGGAAGGATGCATGAAGATTGATTTTTCAGTGTAATTTTCCTCCAGATGAAGTAAATAGATATGATGTGGGAAATGTTTACACCCAAGGTGGCAGCGCGGCTTAAGCGTTGGACTATCACGCCGTGGGTCTCAGGTTCGAATCCTGGGTCTGGAAAGTATACATATTGTTTTTCAATTTGTGTGTGAGTCAGGGTATGGACTTAATAGGTTGAGCAAGTGGCTGACATGCATTTCTCGTAAAAACAAAATCTGTTAATACAAACCTCTACTCTGTGGAGGCCCATATGATTCTATTAAGATCGGACATGGTCGAAAAAAAATACAAAAAAAATGTTTTTTTTAATATTCTTTATATATTGTTGCCTGATATATTGAGATTTTCATTTGATACGAGGTACATCCTTGCTCTGTGACTCAACTAAAAATATGTAACTTTCACTGTTTTGATTTCTGGCATTGACCCACCTATATTAAATTCCTCGTGTTTCCCTGCCGCAGGTGGCGCAGTATGTATTCGAGGAGACCTTTAATCTGCGTTTCGCCTTGCCGTTCACGCAGCACAACGTCACCGTGTCCAGTTCCACTCTCAATTCCCTCACTAGTGAGGAGACAGAGTTCATCAGCCGCCTCAATTCACTGGATGTCGAATTGTACGCGTTTGCGAAGAGACTCATGTTCCAAAGGTATTACATTTAAATGTTGCAAGGTTTAAGAAGAAAATTATTGACTGTATTAAAAATGGCGACACCAATATGCATGTACAAGTTTTGTTATTCACCTTTTTTACGCCTCACGATATTACTATGGCAGTATCTGACAGGCCGCAGATTTTTAACGACACATGTTGAATGTAGAGCGAAGCTCTTACTAAAATCACTGTAACATCGAGCGCCGCTTTATAACGTTGTGGGTCCCAGGTTCTAATCCTGGGTCTGGCAAGTACACATATTGTTTTTCAATTTGTGTATGAGTCAGGGTATGGACTTAATAGGTTGAGCAAGTGGCTGACATCCATTTCTCATAAAAACAAAATCTTTTAATACACACCTCTACTCTGTGGATGCCCATAATATAATCCTATTAGGATCGGACATTGTCGAATAATAATAATATTTTAATAATTATTCAAACCGATGTCACTGTGTGTTTAATTTTTTAGTTTAGGTACGCAAATCAATCGACAGTGACTAGTAATTTGAGTTTAATGTCGGACGAGATAACTCTCGAAATTTGTATGTGGGGATATAGAGCGATGGATAGATATATAAGATCGCATGTCGATGATGACTATTCGTCAGATAACGAAATTAAACTATATTACACGCATTTTCGTAATTTTAGAGAGTTGACTTCAAAATTGCAAACAAAACCTGATTTTTTTTTCCAAAACAGGATTACCAAAAGCAAACCCGTCGACATCAAACATTAATGTCACTTCACAACGGTTGTGTCTGTATATATACAATTCGAAGATGAATAAACAGGGTTTTGTTCGTGTTTTTATATAACGGACTTTCAGCTTTAACGGACACCTCACCTGCATTGGTTCGTTATATCAAGGTTCTACTGTACTCTGGTATGTAGTAAGTTTGGAAAATACTGGCTTAACTCATAAACAGACATGTTGAAAAAACTATAAAGATGGCTAATATCACAAATTATTTCTTCATGGTAATATTGTCTCATGTTTCAGATTCGAAGCGTTGAAACGCCGCGACTCAGACTTTGTGAGGCGCTTTGCCCACTTAGGCGAGGTGGCCTCTCGGAACGGAGTGACAGAGTTCGACTGGGACACCAATCTCGAGGACACCACCACGGAAGACCATCACAAGAAGTGAGCCCGGCCCGACGGAGTGGCCGCGTTGTAATTTAAATCAAACCTATTATTAGTATTTAAAATTGAAAGGTTGACAAACGCCGCATTTTTTGTATGTTACTGTAACAAATGAAGTGTATTTGATTGGATTTTTGTTTTTTTGATAATACGTTAAAGTGTTTAGTCTATCGAACTGCGTTTTGCATTGTAGATGAAGCAATCTATCCAACGATGTACAGATATCAATGCTCTATCTGTTATGTACTAAAATTTTCAAAAGAAATAATATCGAATATTAAAACACATTACAATATTGATCCACTTAGGAAGCGTTTTGCATTAAGTTTCATTGCGCCGATTGCATTAATGAACACGTATAATAAGCCAAAAGAATCACACTACACAAATAAGACAGTGATAAATGTGTTATATTATACATACCAGTGGCGAAGAGTGGAGGTAGGCTATGGAGATCTGAGAAAAATAGTACTCATTTCGTTAGTCATATTATGTGTAACTAAGAATACACATTTCAGATGTTATTGGTTAGTTTTTAAAATTCTATCAAACCCTGCCTAAACCAAACCACAACAGATAAAATATTTAAAATTATGTATGTATATTTTTAGATATTTTATAGATAGAAGAATATTTGTTATCTATTATGGTTTGGGTTTAGGCAGGGCTTAATTGAATTTTAAAAACTAACCAACACGTCAATAAAAACAAATAAGTACGACTGACAAAGTGTGCATTTTTTTTTGTCAACTCTCCGTAGCCTTCCTCCAACCTTCGCCACTGATATCTGCGATATAATATAGTAACGCCAATTATTTTATTTTGACGTCCTTAGACTTAATCATTTTTAATTGTCTTGTCTTGGCAATTTATACATCGCCGCAATAGTTCCACATTCAAAATTCTCTCAATAGATATTCCATACTTCAGTGATGGATAACATTTTTTTCACAAGGTCAAAATTAAATATTACATTTATATACATAGATATTTTTTGTATAAATATTCATAATTCTACATATTATTATATAGAATTTTTGCTGGGTCGCAGGTTTCTCGTCATTGAAGTGTATTTTTAATCTAATTGTTTTTCGATCAATGTACCATTCATTTGTATATTAACAAATTGCGAGACGTTTGTCATGTGTATGTATCGCGAGTGAAATGTTTTACGCATGGTTTATGTTAAATCGTGCAACGGACAGTGTTTACGAACGGTGAACGTTTGTCGTTTTTGTAATGACATTTTGACGAGTGCAGTAGTGATGTTACCAGGTAGTAATTTATTGACGTGGCGCGTTTCCCAGATCAAGATCTCTGCAGAAAGAAGATCTGGCAGTATATTTTACTTAGAAGTGTATCGAAAGCTAGTTGTAACATAGTTTTGTATGGATAATTTTTTATTTTGAAGATTTTATCACGCGTATAGGTAACGTGACTGTCCTGCATCGTCTGCGTGTGTGGCTCTGTGCACACCGAAGATTTTCAGGAAACCCTTCTTCTATTCTACTGATTATGTTAGTCAGTGGCCCAGTGGTCTTTACAGAAGGCGGTTTTCAACATTTTTCGTACACACAGATATTGTAGGACTTATGACTGCTTTATATTTGGTTTGAAAAGTGACATACAACTTTGTGTTATTCTGAATGGATGAATTATTACAGTTTTGTGAATAAATATGAATTGATAACAGTTTTTCGCTTAAAGTCGCCATTGAGAAGTAATGTATGATGACAAATAATGTGAAATCCAAAATGGCGAGTGACAACAATTTTAATAATTTAACTAAGTACCTCTCCTGCCTGTGTCATCTGATAGTAGCCAACTTTTAAGAACCGCATACGCCACAGTAACGTCTTTATAGCGCCTGTACATGTGCATGAGTTTATTTGCAGCAGTAGTTAGTATTTTAAACACAGAACAGATTAATAAATAGAATACCGATAGGCTATGTTCAATACGCCACATGTTGATGCATGGTTTTGAATGTGTGAGTGTCCTACGAAAATGAAACACGCATTATGCACGTGCAATGGTGTGTGTAATACACCAATTAATAATAATATTCTTGACACATGTTTAAATTTATTCCGTATTCTTCCTTACTCGAGATCGGTTGCCTGCATCTGCTTACCCGTTAGGTATTTCAGTTCCCATTATCATTATTTCCGAGGTTCCCTGATTTTAAACTATCGTGACAATAACTGTATACTCGTAAAACTGCTGACTGTCTCTCCAATCACATTCTTCAGTAGTAAGCGAGACATTTGTCATTTTATGGTACTATTTGACAGGTCGTAAAAATCGGTTAACCTCAAACGAGTACGTGGTGTGGTGTAGTTCGTATTTTTGCCGGCAGGTTCGACACTAATCGAAAAAACCCAACTGTCGCATGAAAATTCAGAAGCTTCTGAACTTTTTTGATTCATGCATGCAATCTTGCAACTTGCTTGACAATACGTGTTTACATATGCATTTTCTTGTTATGGCCAAGATAATACTTACCGTCAGCAGTAAATCCATACACGTGTAAACGTGGTATTAGACACTAAAAATTTTCCTTGCAAAATAAATACTACAAGTATTTAATCTTTATGAATGCAGTTGTGCATCACTGCTTTATTGTTAGCCTTGCTCACAGAACAGATTAATAAATAGAATTCCGATAGGCATGCCAATACACTTACATTTTAACGCAGGGTTTTGAATGTGAGTGTCCTACAAAAATGAACGACACATTACAGACGAGCAATAGTGTGTGTTGCAACATTCAAATACACCAATATTGAATGAGCGTCACTACATAAACTGAGAGCAGTTGTCAGAACGAAATGCAAGCGTATTCTTGACACATGTTTAAGTTTATATATTCTTACACACTCGAGATTGGTTGGCTGTTTCTCCACAACCGCTCGGTATTTCAGTTCCCTGGACTTACTTCCACCAAATGTTTGAATTTTCCACGACATTCGTAATTAATTTTCAGGTAGTGCGAGGTCGACCAGATCTTTGTATTGCCTTCCAGCTTTCCAAATGTCAGTTCCTTTGTCATGCATGACTCGTCCATCCTGTGTACATGGTCTAGCCTTCTAAGGCTACCCAATTTGATGCGACTGTTCAATAATTCGATTCTTACCGGGACATTTGAAGTTAAATAACTTCACAAATATTAACATTGTTCAGTTGGCATTCCTTGTTTCTTATTTATGCAATATGGCAGCCATTGTTCATTGTGGTTACTTATTCAACTGCAGTTATGAACGGTTTTACACAAAATTTATGTATTTTCAATAGGTTGTGAAAATTTGATTGAAATAATATAACGGTGGTTGTATAATTTTTAATTCAGCGATCGAAATTTGCTATGAAACGTTGGAGGTGTTTGGCGTACGTGTTATTAAAAATGTGTCAATACATAGTCGGTAAGACAGATATCGGCATGCTTATCAACTGCCATCGTTTTGGATTTCATGTTGTAGTATTATTTCTATCATTAAAATTAACGTATACAGTAGAGCCTCGATATAACGGACTAATGCGGGTGAGAGGTGTCCGTTAAAGCTGAATGTTAAACAAAACCCTGGTTATTCGTCTTTGGACGTTAATGTTCATTGTCGATAAGCTTGTTTTCGCTATTCAAGTCTCCTGTTTTTTTATAATCAACTCTAAAATTACGAAAATCAGTCATGATGTGACACCCAGGGTCACCTTTGTCTACTTCTTACTTTTGTAAACATATTGAATGGAGTAATAAATGTATCCATTCACTTCGAGAACCATTAGTAAATTAAACTGCTTTGCAGCTGTGTGAATTAGCGGCCAGCATTGCAAACGTCAGTGCTACATTCAGTCTCTCATCAGGATGGCATTATGATTCGAATAATCCAAATGTGAGAGGTATGACATGATTATCACGCGCAGAACATTGTTTACAAGCGGTGACACGTGTATTTAAACATGTATGACATTAACATGTGGTGTGTTTTTAACAATTTTCACATTCAACCGGATATTTTGTCTGTTATATATCGAGATTCTACTGTACTTGCGAATCAATCTGTATGACTATTTTATTATTATATTATTTGATAGGTAAACTATTAGTTAATAAGGCTGTTGCGGTGTCCCTCAAGGGTCTCGACTTGGCCCAGTTTTATTTTTTTAAATATTCTTGGATGACACCCGTGTTTTTGTATCGTGTTCTAGTCGCTTGTCGTTTTGTCGTATCAGATCCCCTAGTATATTGTCAGCAATCATTTATTTAAACGCCTTTCATATCAGCTCTACTATATCTACGACAACGTCAATAAGATATCAACTGTCTTAAAAGTATTTGAGTCACAAATAAATAAAAATTAACATATTTGATTTGGCCTTTTTGGAAAATTGAGTTTTTTAATCGAAACGCACGTCTCCCTGTCCTGTACCAGCCGCATTAATTTCTCCGTCATGAACAAACTTGAACCGACCACTCATGTTGCTTAACTGTAGCGCTGCAACTTATGTGCAAAACCGGGATTCTCCTGGTTTGACGACGGCTCATATCCATGGGCCAATCAATTGAACAATTTACAACAGGGACTGTTTCTTTTAAAATGTTTACGACTCTGATTATTATGCAAAGTTAATTTTGAAATTCTGAGACTATCTCAATCTCAAAAGCTTACATATACAGTAAAACCTCATTAATAACAACACGGATAATTTTAAATTCGTTGTAAATCGAAATTTTCGCAAAAAAAAGTCCCTTGAATATTTATTTTCATGATTATAAAATCATACCTTTAATTCGAATTTCGTAATACGAAATGATTTCAGAGTCCTGGCATATAAAAATATTCAATAAATCGTAATTCTTGCTGAACACTTGGTGGTAAATACTTACCTACATTACTTGGTAACTTCAATTAATGGATTAATGACGCATGGGATTTGCACAGATTTTAATTTGAAACAATTGTATCGGAAATTTGGTAGGCACATCTATGATCTATTACATTTCTTCTTTCGTAATTCGAGTTTTTTTTCGATTTTCGGTCCCGTGGAATTCGTATTAACGAGGTTTTACTGTATAATATATGATGGCATTCAAACTCACGTTTTTTCGTGCGAATTAATTCTATTAGTGACTCTATCCGAGGTGTTACAAATTGTATATTTTATTATTACGATTAATATGTGCCATTTTGCGTATTATATTGGTTATATTTTATGGTAGCTATTTTTGAAATATTGATTGTCTTGATCATATTCTTGAATTATTCATTTCGGTTCATGTCCAGGTTTCAGAGGTGAACCTAATCTAATTTATTGTAATTCTTTTATGATGTAAATGAGTGATAACTTATATGGCTTCAAATCAGTTGTTTCTTTCGATATTGAAAACTGTAGTACGTTAATAGTTTGGGCGGACAATATTCGTCACAGGGTTGTAGCAAAAAAGTTTTACGAAAGCGTATTAGATTATTTTCGTATCAAACACTCGATCACATAGATTATTTATCTAATTATTACTTTATTTTTACCGTTTGTAGAAATTTAAAAAAATGTAATATACCAACACTCTTGAGAAGTACCATGGTAGCAGTGGCGGCCCGTGAGTTTTAAAAGTGGGAGTGTCACGTTATTTACTGAATAGTTGTGCAATCAACTGAGGTCATGCGGCCCACAAAATTGGCCCGCGCACAAGGTGCCTTTGTGTTATGTCACAGAAAAGTCTAGTGTGGTGTCGGTGACCATTTAAAGGACTGGCATTTATGTAGAACTTTATTATCTTCATTTGAAACAAACTTTGTTGTACAACCATCGTTTGAATTTGTGTGTGTTGCATGTTTTGTGAACATCAATTAAATCATATAGCTCTAGATGCATATAACGTCGAGTTACGTTACATTGGAATAATATCAAAATGACATGGTACAATGGTACCTACTTACGCAATGTCGCATTTTTAGAATTTCAATATCTTGATAAGTATAAATTTTTTTTAAATTGTTATAAGAATAGTAAAAGTATGCAAACGGCACAATATAAACTTTAAATAATTTAATGGTGGCTTTATCATAGCGGATACAGTATACACAGTAAGACAGGTAAACTGTATCTGTATATATTTTTATTAACATGGCAATAAAATTCGTATTGTATCAAAATGGAGTCGGTTTACGTCTTGGATATAAAGTAAACTCCCGATTATCCATGTGCAGATTCCGTGCATAAATTCATTTAAAAAAAAATCTCTTGCTTTCGTAAACATGAACCTTGCTTACGAAAATTCGAACCGATATTAGAAAGATTCCTGCAAACAAACCAAAATCACGGATTTTCGTAATTAATATTAAACATGTTAAAATAATTGTCTGCTTTAGAAATGTATAATATTATGTAGTATTTTAAAAAGAAAAAACCATTGTTCGGATTATCCGTGTTTTTCGTTGTTTATCCGTGCCGCCTCTCCCCACCGTTAACCCGGATAATCGGGAGTCTACTGTAAATCTATGTCTTTTGCTGAAAACAAAATGACATTTAAAATTAATTATTTAACTTTTGGTTATAAATCGAATGCATACATTTAAGTCACAAGTTTTGCATGTACAAACGGCAAAATAACGAATAGTGATTTGCTGTATTCTATGCATCTTGGGCATAGACATATAGCCGTGTTGAGTTGGTATACGCGAGACAGCTTACATAATATTATTGAATCAGATAAAGAATCGCGTACACTCTATGAACAGGCCGAATGACTTCAGCGTTGACTGTTATTAAGGGGACATCTTGTATCGCCACTTGCCAGTGCCTCTCAACAGTGTTGCCAAAACTATAAACGGAATGTAGCTGATTTGTTGTGAATAGAATGTTAACTTACAGCGCTTTGAGTATTTAGTATGTTACATCTACTTGAATGTGTTCAGTGTTGCGAGTAATGATAATTATTTCTAGTGTATATAGTGTTTAACAACAAATTTAATGTTTATATCATAAAACTAAGACTTAAAAGAGACATTAGTGAACGTAATACAATATTTCTTACTTCGTGTTAAAATTAGCAGTTAAAGAAATGGGACAGTTAATAACAGGTCGTTGCAGTGACGAAGGGTGGAGGTAATAGGCTCTGAAGATTCACACAAATATGTCGTGCACACTAAACTTTGTCAATTGTACTTATTTGTTTTCATTGAACTAAGAATGCCATTTGCAGATGGCGCTGGTTAGTTTTTATTTTTAATTCATTAAACCCTGCCTAAAACAAACCATAGGTAGGCTGTTAAGATCTGACATAAATAATAGCGCGCATTAAACTTTGTTAGTTAAATGTATTTGTTTTCATTGAACTCAGAATGCAATGTGTAGATCATTGATATACTACTGGATGAATCATATGCTTCTTAAAATGACGCCCGATTTTCAGCGACTCGGCCTTTGTTAAAACTTACTGAGTAAGCCCGATCTAGCTTGCATCTTACTCTAACTAATAGTCAGCGCATGACGACTTGCTCTGTCTGTATTGCGTTGCGGCCACCCTTAGGTTCACTATTCCAAGAACGCAAATTTAGTTTTACAGCCAGGGCAATACGGGTGAAATTCGGGAATCCATGTTAACGGTCTTAACGCATTATACCTACAAGGAAATATTATATGACCATATTCGTAATATCTTTTGTGGGACATTTTTAAAATGACACTTGTATGGGAACTGCTCATCTAGTGGTATATCAATGGTGTAGATAGTGTTTGTCAGTTTTGAGAATTCAATTAAACACATCATAATCCAAGCCATAGGGATAATAAACAAAAAATATTTGTTTATCTATAAAATATCTAAAATTATGTCATTGATTCGTACATAATTTTAGATATTATACAGATATAAGAATATTTTTTATCAATAATTATGGTTTGGTTTAGGCAGGGATTAATGAATTTTAAAAAACTAACCAACGCTATCTGTATTATTATGTATTCTTAATTCAACCATAACAAATAAGTATGACTGAAAAATTGTGCACTATTTTTGTCAGATCGCCCATAGTATAACTAACCTATTATGGTTTAGTTAAGGTGACGCATCAGTGAAACGCCAAATAATTTCCAACTGTAGGCGCGACGAAATTTTGGACTCGCTGCCATTCACTGAGAGAATCTCGAGCCGGAAGCACGTCACTTTGCTGCGTGATGGCGACGGGTCAATTAATTCTAAAATCGTGTAAAGATGACTAAAAACGTTACCCATTTACTTTAAAAAGAAAACATGTCAATGAATATATTATTATTGTTACTAATAGAACAATAAACAGAACATAAAATGAACGTATGTTGGATTTACATGAAAAATAATATTTCGTTTGACAGGTGTCATTTGCACCCGCGACCCGCAGTCCGCGCATCGCCTAGCAACGATCTTTTTAGACCGTGCCTCAACTAATGCATGGCCTTAAGGCAGGGTTTAATTGAATTTTAAAAACTAACTAACACCATCTGCAATTTGTATTTGTAGTTCAATGAAAACAAATAAGTTTGACTGACGTGCACTATTTATGTCGGATCTCCACAGCCTACCTCCACCCTTCGCCGCTGGGTTGTTGCCTTTGTTACTCAACTCATTTCTGAATTTAAAAAAAAATGATTGATTCAAGCGTGGCCGTTATTGGAAACTAGGTATCTATAATTCTCTTTGATTGTTTCAATTATGGCAGCCATATTAGATTTTAAGTTGAATGTTTGCTATTCCGTTCTGTGATTGGCCGATTTCATTTTAGTCGTATTTAATATTTGTATATTATTATGTCGACTGTTTTAGAGAAGGTTTTGAAATTTTACTTGATGAATTTTGTTTGTTATAAATTTGTTTCGGAAGTAGATAATGTATGTGACTCGTTTTGCGTATCGCAGAATTTTTTTTAACATTTTTTTAAATCAATTATCTACTTCAAATTTAAGCACGTCTGATTTTTTTTTTTTTTTGAATGTTTCAATATGCATATCATATTTTTAACATCAATTTACAACCGGCGAATCTAATCAACTATTCTTAGATTTTTGTATGAATACATTTGATACGGTTTTTAGATATTCCGATAATAATAATAATTGAAGGTTGTTTTGTACTACGTATACGTCTAATATCAAACATATTTTATCAATAGGCCAAACGATAATACATCGTGGGTCGTAAAACAAAAAAATAATATCATCTTTTAATAATTACAACACCAACTAATGCCTCTATCTAGGAATTAACGTTTCTCGACCGTATAGTAGACAAATATCTAGAGTCCGTATTCTTTATGCTGGCGTGCGGTTTCCCCCCGCTTCACTGCATTCCCTCTCGTTCCCTCCCGTTGAAAACTTGCAACAGTCGAACGCGATGACACAATGCTTTCCGTCCGCGAGCGACGTGACAGCCAGCATAAAGAATACGGACTCTATATGAAATTATTTTAGATTACATATCAGTTCATACAATTGAATCTCGATTTACTGTGTTTATTTCAATAGAAAAATTGTCTCGAGGGGTTTTAGGAGAAGAGTATTGTATATATTTATCTCAATTTGCTCCGTGATGTCAATGACTTTCGTCAAATAGAATCACAATCTGTTTTTCATATAAATGCATGTGCTCCTTATACCCAGTAATAAATCTTCTGCTTGTCTGACCCAAATAAACTGCCGGACAAGTTCCACACTAACAAATAAATATTATTTCTCTAACATCGCAAGTCAGTGGAAGTAAATTTTTCTAGTGAAATAAATAATAATAAAATGAAATAAAGTAATTTACATTACACCGCTGTTGTGCAAGGGGAAGTATATTCACAAAATACACCCTCTCTTTTATTTATAGCGTGAAATAACTTGCTTTTGCATTCAAGACTTATCTTTAATCACCATAATTACTGCCAAAAGTTGGTAAGTCTCAAGATCATGTTATGGAGAAATTGCAATTTGAAGTTTGACATGCCCTCTAAAATCAGGCATTGCTAATTATTTTATGCTTTATGTGCATGTTCTATTAGCATACATATTTATATATATAGACACATCGAACCGTGAGTGTTAAACCAAGGTATCTGCAAATTTTTCAATTTCGAGATTAAATGCAAAACAACTGCAAAAGTCTTGATAATGTAAAAGTGAAGTAACTGAAAGAACATGCACTATAATGTAGATATAAACCAAATATTATGGGTTTTTTTTACAAACTATTTCTCCTAGTCTTAACCCTAATATATCCAAAATATGCCTTTTGCAGATACCTTGGTTTTTCACTCACGGTGTGACATAATCCGTTGTTAACTCTAAATACCTAAATTATCTACTTACCACCTTTTGGCAGCAAATAATACCTCTCTTCTAATCTTCATTGGTTAATGTAAAACCTGTCTATACTGCAAGTATTAATTTTCAAGTTCCCAATTGTTCGCTTGTAACTCTGCAGCCTTCATGCTACTCAGTCACAGGACGAATGTGATGTTTCATGCGATTAACCTATTTGAATAGCACCATAAAGGTTAATTCATTTTTTTTAACTAATTAATTTTTATGGGCGTGTAAATAGGTTAAATTGATATTTGTTGTTATCAGTAACTATTATTTTTTTTTATCTATTTCATGACGCATTATGTATTGTGGCGCATTGGCCAAAATGCGATTTTTTTAATTTGTATATTGTGCAATAACAGTGGTCGTAATGAATATTTTTTTTGTTCCGTCTTTTATCGTGGATAATTTCGGTCAACACAACCCTGGTAAATTGAGAGTCAACTGTAGATAGGTGATTACATTAGGATGTTAGTTGTTAATTCATTTAATTTTCTCCCTAATTGTCCTGCCATCTGTTGAATGAGCCGAAAGTTAGTCAGGTATAATAATTGCAACTGTGATTCATAGATGGTGTTGCGATGTATTATAAAATAAATATAACAATAATATAGGACGAGTTGTGAATTGAAATAAACAATGAATTATCAGAGCCCCGTAGATCTAAATACGAAAACTAATACTGTTAAGATTGTCATATTTTACCGTGTAAAAAAGAAAGTCGTCAACGTAATTTTTGTAAAAACTTGTAATTATTTTTAAGGGTTTGTGAGTTTTAATTATTTATGTATGCGTTACCATTCTGTATGGTACAATTTATTGTTGAATATATTGTATAAATGTAGGTAAGTAATGAATTAAAAAAAAAAAAAACAATTATATTATTAAATGCCCGATGCCACCCTGAGAAACAGAGATGTATTGTAAAAAATATTACTATTATAAATAATATAATAATTATATCTGCTACAGAAATAAATGGCCTTCTATACAGAACAATACAATATGAATGTGTGGATTTTATTATGTATGTATATTATATTATATTTATAGAATGAACATCTTTACTTTGTATTTTTGACCGATGGACTCTATTTTATTATCTTCTAAATTTTTATTTAAAATTAACCGTCTAATATTGTTTTAAATATAGAAAAAATATAGTTATTTTAAAGTATTATAACAAATTAATAGATTTTTTTGTTACGTAATAAAGTAAATTTTGTAATATGCATGTTTGACATCGAGTGCTCGTGTGGATGTATTGATTTTATTACATAAGAAAGTGATATTTCTGAAATTATTTTATTGTCTTTAAACGACTGCCATTTTAAAATAATACTGTTTCAGCTAATACATAATCATGGTACGGTAGAAATTATTGTGACTGAAAGAATCAAACTCAGACATGTCCGTATTATAGTAATGCAGAAAACTGCAAAAAAACTGTTGCGTGTGCTTGTGTATTAGTACTGGATATTGATATATTTGTCTGGTGTTGATTAGTCAATTTACATGGTCTATATTAAAAAAAAAATGGATTTATCTGGTTTTGATTCTGAATGTCGCAATATTTATTAGTAGCTTTCAAAACAAAAATCGTCACAACAATTTATCATACATTTTTATGCAAGTATATATCATTAATTTAATATAATACACTGTATATTATTTATTAATTTTAAGTTTTACTGAAAAATTTGTATTATTTATAAGATACTTTACCATTTTTTGAATCGTAAGACTTGAAATCAGTCCGTCAATATTTAAGTTTTAACATTGTTAGCTTTAGTTTATTTTTAACGTTAGTTTTTATTATTTACAACAACGTGTATGCAATGTTTACATTTGTATACACTATGGATTTGATCATGTATGAATATCGACACCTCATACGTAAAAGGTCGGAACTGCGTTTTGGGCTATTTTGACTTAATTGCCTTTGTCAATGATATCGAATAAGAAACAAAACTCCATTCAATACTTTATAGGCATAACTAAAAAGTTATGATTCCAGCATTTAAATTAACGTTGTGGTGTCATTAAAACTTATTGAAATCGTTTGCTGTTCCAACCGTACGTAGGAGGTGTCGATATATTGGTAAAACACTTTACTGTATTCTTTGGTCTTATGTATCTACATATTTCCAAGTATTAGCATATATATTTTTAACTATACGTTTAAGGCTTCTCATGTGAACAAAAAATGTATAAACATAATTCTTTATTATGTTTTTTTGTTATATAAGTTTTAGTTCAGTTCGGGACGAAATGTTCTGATTATAGATTCATACCCCACAAACCAACTTGGCGGTCTACAATAATAAACTTTAAGGTATGTATATAATATATTGTCGTTAAGCTGTTTAAACCTCCGATGTGTCATAACGGTTTGGTTATATTACATAGCGTAGTTAAGTAACTCTCAATGTTCTATATACAGGGGGCCTCGTTATCCGAGTCCCCCCAGTTACGAATTTGCAGGAAAATGGAAAAAAAATTATAAAAACATAATTGCAATAGCTTATAGTCATCAACTGTGACTTTTAATCTTTCAATCCCACACTCCAACGCTATTTCTGTCTTGCTCACGTGTCTTTTTCTTTTCTAAACGTGTCCCAATTAAACCCATTTACTAGGTAATTTTGGTACCGGTTTTAAGCGGATTCGCTTTAAGAAGTATTTGTCGGTCTCAGTTACCCTTGGATAACGAGGACCCACTGTAGTACCTGTAGTAGTACTAATTTTGTAACATAATAGGTTTTAACAGCTTAACAATGATATGTTGGCTATTAACCCAGTTTACTAGGTGGTGAAACCGTGTATATACATCGATGGACATGTTGCATTTCCTGATCATTTTACATATTGCAGTGTTTTAACTAGACAGCCGAACTGTTATTATCTCCAATGTGAAATTGATGAATTAACAAATCAATTTCATGTGATTTGTAGTTATTTGATTGGATTTTGACTGTTTTATATAATAGTTTTAATTGTTAATTTTTACTTGGAAACATATTAATTAAAATAAAACAAAATATCATTGCAAATTCTAGCAAAAGTCATTATCGGCATAAACATAGTTTTTAGAGTAGCTATCGGATGCAAAAGGAACCGTCTCATATGACTAGTTGGTCCTACTGGACTTTGTCACCTTTGCTTCCAATAGCGACAAATGAAGGTGTTTGAAACAACAAAGTTTTTTTTTTACATGTTCTCTGTGATTACTCAGTCATTGTATTTTATCCAATTAGTGATATTATATAATATACTATTCTACTCGAAACAAACTGGCGTTTCTGCCGATAGTCCGCTTTGCCTGAACAATTAATATTTTAAGTTTTCAGATTCCGTTGAACAAAATCAGTCATGTTATTAAATTAAAATTTAATGTGTATTAATTGCTGTGTGGTTTGTTTTATTTTTATCACTTAACGGAGTTTAAACCATGAATTCGGAGTGGAAACATGATTTGTACCGCTGCACAGATTTTTTCATAATGTGTAATGAAGTAAAAGTCCTGTTTAATACCAATTGGACACTACATAATCACTTGTTTTATTTTTATTTTGGACTTGGCTGTATTTGAAAATTACTTATATTTTGCACGAACATATTCCTGATCTTTATTAAATGACATAATCATATTAAGTACTATGTGTATATTTTGTTTCATTTGAATTAATGTAATTTGAACTTTGAATTCGGAGTGGGAATTCGATTTATACCACTCAACAGAATTTTACATAATATTATGTAAAGAGGAAATTTTCATAAATGGATAAGTCCATGTTAATACGAAATGGGCACTACATAATCACCAGTTCTTTTCTGAGTGTAAATTTGGACTTGGCTACAATTGAAAGTTATCTCTACTATCTGGATCATAAATATCTACTACCGATAGTTATTATAACAATAATATGTTGTATTTTGTGCTATATAAATGACCTGTTTTGCATGCGTAGGTAAGCAGCGAACGTTTACCAAAGATGTATTACCATTTTGTTTATAGAAATCATTATTAACTATATTTGTTTGTTTTCTTTTTAAATATAAAGTTAATATATTCACAATGTATAATATGATACGAATCGGAATCAATGTATTGGATTTTATTTTAATGTAAATATTGCCGTGTGTACTGGAGAGCTTGCATGTAGAAAATCAACGCAGGTATGAATCAATTTTTTTTTTTTTTTTTGACCATGTCCGATCCTGATAGGATCATATGGGCCTCCACAGAGTGGAGGTTTGCATTGACAGATTTTGTTTTTTACGAGAAATGGATGTCAGCCACTTGCTCAAGCTATTAGGTCCATACCCTGACACACACAAATTGAAAAACAATATGTGTACTTGCCAGACCCAGGATTCGAACCTGGGACCCACGGCTTTATAGTCCAACGCTTATGCCGCGCGGCCACCGTGGCAATACGACAAGAAAAAAATTACTAACAAAACTGACCATGCTACACTGTCTTTCTTTTCTCACTGACATTAAGTTTATGATAACGTTGTACTTATGATGATATTGTATTTACGATGACATTATACTTACAATGACGTTTCAGAGATTTGATAGATCACAGGCTAGGTATAGAATGTTGTTACCGTGTGCAAAATAATTGTCAATAATTCATTGTATTCATGAATCAATCGGTGCTGCTTTGATTTTCTATGTGCAAACTTTCATTAAGGGTGTATGTAATATTATTTGTTAAATTTGTGAACTCGTCCAGTCTGTAAAGTTTTAGTATTAAATACCAGGCAAGTTAATTGACAAATTGACATTTCGTCTTTTTCTTGTGCCACGCCATTATCGTTTGGACGATTTTCGCTTTATTGTCTAATGCACCGAACTGTTCAGTGGAAATTGACACCAGTATTACCTATTAAATTTTTAGTCTTGACAAGTTCACGGATTTGACTTTATATTTAACTAGGAAACGCACGGAATAATTCGAATTTTTGGTATAATATGAATTAATATCATTCGTATTGTGTAAACAAAAAACGTTTTACTGTGTTTTTGTAATAAGATACATACACCTTTTTGAGACGTAATTTTTTTTTTTTAATTATTGTCCTATCGTAATTATTAAATGATTTACCTCTTCATAATCTACTGCCTTTTATTTTTTACATTTTACGTTTCGTAAGGATGTATTACAATATGGTAGAAACTTTTTAATAGGAGATTCAAGTTAAATAGGAGAAAAATAAGTAATTGTTTGTAAGTCCTAACTTATTACGTTCATTTAACAAATATGTAAAATGAATGTGTGCAAGATGAAAGGGCTACATATGAATCTAAAACGCGGTCGCTATTATTAGGAAAGAAACAGTGGATTGGTTTTCCTTCCATCAACTGCCACATATTCAGTGTCCCAGGAGCAACTTCCCATCACCTCGGTGCATGATTCCTACTATGGTCAAGCCTTGATGTTAAGAGACCTTCTCGCTCGCTGTATGATGCCGCAATTTTTTTAAAAGCAATGGGACAACCGGTGCAATTGAGGGCCGGACTGACTTGATAAGCTCTCCCCTTTTAACCAACGTGTTAGGATACTCCTAGAGGATGTGATCGGTCCGCTGTGATTCACCAAGTAGAAGATTCAAACCGAATATATAATTATATCAACATGGTGTTTATTGGAGTAAGTGTACAGGATTGCGAGGGTTTGCTATGCACAACTTGAGTTAGCATTTGAATATCCGAATATATCACTGACTGACACCGAATTGTATTGCATTGACGAGATAACTCGCTGAAGGCATAAACATACGTTAAACCTTTTAGCCTATTACCTAGTTTCAAGATTTTTGGTTTTGATTTTCCAAATTCTCGTGGACCAGTTGGGAATCATGACATGTCTAGCATGTGTCACTTCGTGGAGAGTGAGTTAAATACATTATTTAATGTAATTAAAGTGTGGACTCAATATTCAATACATTTAAAACATATCTCATCCATTTTAGTGCATGAGGTTTTGTCGAAAGATGAATTTTAAGTTAATTGGAAGTTTCATAATCATACTTGTAATACAGCCTTCAATCTATGGATTTGTTTTCTTTTTAGGATGGTGTATTGTGCAATAACGGTTCCGAATGAAGTTACTTTTTTTCTATTCGTGTCATTTATCTGTTATCAAACATTGACGATGACTCTGGCCATCTTTTCCCAATATGTTAATCATGGCCCCTACACTTGAAGTGGGTCCCCAGGCCAGGATGTATGGCAGGGCCCCCTACCTATCGCTAAGATAAGGGCATTGTAATTTTCGACAGTAGTGTTCCTCAAATGGTTTCCGCGGAACCTCAGAGTTATGGTTATTCTGTGTGTTTTTATCGATTTTTAAATAAATCCAGTTGATTTATTGAGTTGGCCAGCACTCATCGTCATATTATGAAGCACTAATCGTGACTTCATTTTGTGGTACTAACCAAATATCACGCAACCCTTCACCATATTAGATAAAAAGCCATTTTGTAAGTCAGGAAATATACTTAATAATTGTAAAATATCAGTTTATTCCTATATCATCATATCATATCAAATTGCATCGTACAGCCACATATTTTAAAATGTTAATAGTCTTTAAGGGAAATAGCGACTTTTTTACTATTAAATGTGTGGTGTGTGTTGTTCTCACTTAACTAGTCGACCCGTCAAGCCGGGCCCCCCCTAAGCCCGGTCTCTCAGGCTAGGGCCATGTCAGCTCCCCCCTTGTAGGGGTCATGATGTTAATACTTTTAACATAGGTGGTAGGCTGAGTTCAACCCAAAGATATTGAAAAAACCTACTCTAGATACAGCCTAAGTGTATAAAATTGAAGCAAAAAAACAAACTCTATAAGTGACTTAATATTACATGTTCATTCGAAAACAACTTCACACTTCAACTAAGACATTAAAAGACAATATAATATTATACCCCATTTACACATGCATGGATTTACTGCTGACAGTATGTATGCCATAACAAGAAAATGTATGTTCAAACACGTATTATCCTGCAGTTCCAAGATTGCCATGCATTAATCGAAAAAGTGGGGATTTTTTCGATCTTCGTCTGCGTAGTAGAACGATAGTGGCATACCTGCCAGTAAAAAAATTAACTACACCGCACAGACTCATTTTGATGTTAACCGATTTTCACTACCTGTCAAATAGTACTATAAAATGACATCACGTCTCGCTTACTCTTGAAGAATGAGATGGGAGAGACAGTCAGCACTTTTACGTGTAAACAGTTATTATCGCAGGTGTCGTAGGTTCTTTCAGCCAGGGCCTCGCTTATTGCCTTTAATGATGAGGTGCAGAAGTTGATATTGCCAACTTTTTATTTTTTTATTTTACCTCGTCATTTGTAACTTTGTCTTTCCAGTTGATAGCATGTGTCTATACATCCACATTTCGAAAGCTTCTAGCTTCCTACGAGTGTCCACGCCTCCATTCAGTATAATAGAACTCAAAAAATGTAGCATCAAAACATTTTCATTCCGAGTCACATGGACAGTATAGACAGAAAAATATTATGGAGGGGTCCATTTCGAAATAAATCTAGCAAGGACGCTGACTGCGAACCCCTGCATTTTTCCGAATATATCCCGACACTCCGAAAAAATTAAAAAAAAATAAATCTAGTGATGAGCACCCGGGCAGCTTATTTAGTGCTGACAACGCGACCGGCGCGTCTGTATTAGGTGTCGTCAGTGTCCGTGTCTCTTTTAGGCCTTTCGCTCATGGAGAAACTAAAATCCGACGAACTGGTTGCTGATGGAACTCATAAACCGGCCAATGACTGGTTTCGCACATGGCGCTACTGAAACCCACTATTTCTTACTTCATTTTAAGCTTTTTTCGCAATATCTTTACGGGAATATTCTGTCAGCCTGTAATTATACAGGCAGGAGTATTTCTCAACTTCTGCAACAAATTTTAAATTAAAAATCGGTTCGCCCATCTTTAACGTTTTTGACTTTTTATTGCTTGTTTAGCTAAGTTCAGTGCTACCAATTTTGGTAAGAAAATATGATTTTTCATCGAATTTACTGATAGGCACCACTGTTTAATGGGAGACTGAAAACTGAGAGACCGGTATGGTGGACTAGCATATCAGACACGGTTTAGTAGCGAACGTTTTGAAACTCAGAGATTCCAGTCTTGTCGTGAGTGAGCCGCGATACTGTCTGGAATTTTAGTTTCAGTCTCGTCTTTTTTTAATATTCTTGTGAGCGGAAGGCCTTAGGCATTGTATGCATGAAATACTTGCACCAATTCATGAGTGCCACGAGTCTTCCACGGATACAGGCATTGCGTGTTGTAGAATGCCAAGAGGATTGGGACTAACCCATTGAGAAGTCTGTTCTACAGCTAAATCATCCAGGTCACGATTCCCAGACGAAGCAGAATGACAAGAAATAATACTCCATTTTTGTTCCGAAAACTCCCTTCTTGTGTGGTGAGCTTGTATAATATGTCACTTATCCTAAGTCAATCTTTGCAAATTATCGAATCTACGAATTGGTTTGCAATTTAATTAAGTTGTCCAGCTTATGGTTCATCTTTATTCTGCTAATTTCAATTTCTTATTTATATGGTGTGTCCAATGTCATTTCTCTCTCGAAGACTGCTAAATTTTCTTCATAATGTTTCTCAATGACATTTACTCTAAACTGGTTATTGCATAATACCCTCCATTTTACTTTTCCGTATTTGTTGACAGAATTGTATTACAATAACAATTGATTACGTCATAATAAAGTAAAGTAGAGTAAATAGTTAATACAGATTATTTTAATGCAGTTTTAGATTTAAGAGTTTAGTTTTTTAAGTCACTACAGAAAGAGAATGATTAAATACATTTTTTTATTGAATTAATAAAGACATTGTAATTGTTAAAAACTGTGTTTTATTTCCCACGTATCTGTCCCATGATAAGTTGCCTTAAACCAGGGGTTGGTAAATGTGATGCACAAACCATGTGTGAAGTCTTTGGTACACTCTAGCGCTAGCACATTCCTAGACCCAAAATCTGTTATAATCGTCATATTATTCACCCTTGCACTAACAAAGTGGTCGGCAAATGCGGCTCTTTGGCCCCTTAAGTGCGGCTCTGCCACAAATGCCCTCTGCCCTATTTTACATGGCTACAAAGAAGAAACAAAGAGAAACGAATGACTAAAACTGTGAATTTAAAGTTGAATGGACCGAGACTTTTGCGTTTATTCAAAACTTAAGTAGCCTACCGACCTGTATTATTTGTCAGTAAAAATTGGCGCATAACAGGAAGTCAAATTTAATCATTTAGCACTAAATATCCTGTCGGTGATGCAAGGAAGAAAGCAGTTGAGGAACTTTGGAAGAGTCAAGTTCTGCATTTAATTACTGAATTACAATCTTCCTACAATGTTAATATTGCATGTTTATGGCCAGTAAAGAGATTTCTAAGAGAGGAAATCAAGAGTAAAGAAGTCGTCTTATTGATGAGAAACCTGGAATCATCAATAAGACCGAAGGTGATGCAAGGCTAATTCACATTGAGTGTTTGTCAGTCATTGTCATGATTTAATTTTATGGATACCTTACAATTGATAATAATAAATATAATATATATATATATTAATAAATAAGATCATTATTAAGTATGATTTCAAGTTTTATTCAGTGTAACTACCTATAGTTTAAATAAATCTTAAATAAAGCTTAAATCTTTAACTAAAGTTTGTTAAGTTAATAAACAGTGTACCTACATAGGAAATTTGGCTCTCAAAAGAAATCCCAATTGTTGAACTGTTGATATTTGGTTCTGTTGACTAATGAGTTTGCCGACCACACGTTCTTGTTGGTGTTTACACTTTGCAGGAACCCAGCAGCAAAGAAATTTTTAAAATAGCCGATGCACTGGATTATTTGTTAGGTTAGATTAGGTTTTCATTATTGATGAATTTTGCCAAAATCAGCTATGAAAATTGAATTACTGTTCATATTAAATATAATAAAATTGGAGGCCGTTATAGTATACGGTCATCTCTTTCCGATAAGAAAGCTCACGGCGAATTGTGCCACGGTGAAATGTTTTATGTACAATTTACATTAACCATCAAAATGTAGTTTTTTTTGCTTTCTATACCATTGACCTTTCTTTAGATAATGAGCTGTAAAAAACTTTGAGGAACTCCATACTTCCATGCCATAAAAAAAATTTTTGACTGAAATTTTGAAAATGGTAGGGTGGTAAAGTAGATTATTTGTTAGGTTAGGTTTTCATTCTTGAATTCATGAATTTTGCCAAAATCAGCTATGAAAATTGAATTAATGTTCATATTGAATCTAATAAAATTGCAGACCGTATAGTATACGGTCATCTCTCAGATCAGTCCTAGCATCCTAAGTGTAACTGCCCCCCTCAGTATCCACAACCACCATCATAATCATTCCAACATTACAGTCCACTTTGAAAAGCGCGACCAATTATATCAGCTCCGTTTCAGCTCCACTGCCCCCAAAACAACAATTAAAATACAACACAATAACTCTTCAAAATAATTTTATTTTTTATATTATTTGACTTAGGTTAATTTATACAGTACACATTGATTACCTAAATATTCTTATGATTAAAACTTAAATGACTAACACAATGAGATTAATACAGTGAATTGTTTATTGTATGTACACTAGAATTTGGACTGCGATGCATAC
Organism: Rhyacophila brunnea; assembly: GCF_057557595.1. Lineage (NCBI taxonomy): Eukaryota > Metazoa > Arthropoda > Insecta > Trichoptera > Rhyacophilidae > Rhyacophila > Rhyacophila brunnea. The sequence continues at coordinate 4,782,276 of NW_028232904.1, read as the reverse complement.
ATAGATCCGTGCTAAGTAAACATTAAATAGTTTGCAATTAACAGACAAAACAAGCCAATTACCTCACGTTGGTAATAATATCCGTAATCCGTGAATTGTATTTTGTTTTAGGGCTGTCTGTCATTTAACATATTCTTCTTTATTCGTCGTTTTGAGTTGCAGCGCATCTATTCTACACAAGGCTGCTATTGGCAGCTATCGAGGGCAGTTTATCATATATATGTATTGAGGTATTATAATAATTGTTACAATAAGACCTTCCGCTCACGAGAATACACAAAAAAGACGCAACAAACTAAAATTCCAGCCAGTATCTAGCTTATGTATTTCAATGGCGGCTCGCTCACGGCAAGACTGAAAACGTTCACTACCGAAACCGAAGAGACGCGATATGCTGGTCTCCCAGTTTCTCACTTTTCAGTCACCCATAAAACAGTGGTACCAATATCATGTAGATTCGATGAAAAATCATATTTTCTTACCAAAATTGGTAGCACTGAACTGAACTGAACAAGAAATAACAAGCCAAGACGTCAAAAGTTAAAGATGGGCGAACCGATTTTTAATTTAAAATATGTGGCAGATGTTGAGAAATACTCCTGACTGTATAATTACAGGCTGTCAGAATATACCCGTAAAGATATTACGGAAGAAGCTTAGAATGAAGTAGGAAAGACAGGTTTGACAATTTGAAGTTATGTGATTATTATCGTAAGTGGGTTTCAGTAGCGCCGTGTGCGAAGCATCAGTCATTGGCCAGTTTATGAGTTCCGTCAGCAACCAGTTTGTCAGATTTTAGTTTCCCTGTGAGCGAAGGGCCTAAGTTGGCCATTTAAACTGTCAAGTATTTATGTTAATCCATTGACATGCCCCATCGCTGATTACCTCCGCCGTTTCGTCAGCCAATATTTCATCGTTTGTTTCGGTTTTTACTTCCATTTTATACGTAGTTGACATCAATACCTTCACAAAGGTGTCGCGTTAATTACTGGCCATAGACTAACACACCATGGCAGTCTACCATAGACATTAGGACATCGATCACAATTTGTCATTGTGTCTGCCTGTGTATCTCGCTCTCAAAGTTAACACAGCCAAGAGAAGTGCTGTTAAAACAGCAGTTTTTGACAGTTCAGATGTATTATAACACTCAACCTCCTAAATACATACATAAATAAGATAAACTACCCTGGATAGAGACTCGTGTATAGAATAGATGCGCAGATGCCATTATCAAGAGATGATACTGTACTGTTAGGTATATGACTGAACACTGCTCTTAGAGGTGTTAGCTGATAGCGAATGTTACTCAGGTTATAGTTGTTGTCGTAATTGAAAACAAAAATTCCAGATCGAATATTGAAAATTGTTGAAAGAGCCAGAAGCTATGAATTTACATAATCATGTTCGATAGAGAATCAATCATATTATGGGCTTCCACGGGATGGAAGTTATGCATTAACAGACTTTTGCTTTTACGCGAAATGGATGTCGGCCACTTGTTCAACCTAAAAATACCTCCGTTTTATATTGATTTAAAACAATGGAAGGGCATTTAGGTGGGGCTGAAGTCAGCACCTTCTTGAACTAGCTTACTTAGCGGTCGTTTGTCTCGCTGTTGCGTGATTCTTTCTTTCGAAGGAATTCGCTTACAATGTGCAATTCGATTTTTGTTCCGTATTACTTATGTAACCAGAAAGCGAATGCGAATTTAGCAATTTAATAAATAATATTGCTGGCTTGCATCTGAATCAAACGTTACCATGTCTAGATGTCAAGAAAGGTGACTTTGATGGAGTACGTGTTGAAACATGATGTTGATGAATATGAAATATAGAATACATGATATTGTTTACATTGTAAGTTCACTTATGCTAGGTATAACTTAAATAAACTAGGGATGTTTTGAGTTGATGAGAGGGGTGATTTATGATGGGCAGCTACAAACCTATTAAATCCATACTCTGGGTAACACAATTTGAAAAGCGCTTCAGAGAGTATTGTAAGAGCCATTAGTTAAAATTTGTTGCAATTAGATAGGATACCTATAGCAATGTGATCGATGTGTGTGGGCGCGAATCCCAAGAGACACAGGTTCGATCCTGCTGGGAGTCTTATTTTATATTTTCTCAGAAATGTTTTCAAAATTAAATAATATATCGTCACTGTTCTGGCAGAAGACACTAATTCGAAAAAATTACATATTGAGTTAGTTATACCAAAATGTTCCTTATTTCAAACTTTACCGTCTGGAAACCTTCTTAATAAATAGATAGTCTTTATTTTAAAGTCTTCCTTTTTACGATTACTTAATAAACTCACATGATAGACCATTTCAAACATTTTAACTACTTCAAAGTCAAATTACTCAGAACTAGTATTCTCCAGTTAGTGTGTTCTGCCAGAACAAAGACGATATTATATTATTAGATTTATGAATGCATAACACTGTCTGATTATTATAAATTACAGGATAAGAGACAAAGGACGTAATGAAATGTAACGCACTGACTATTTTATCGTTACCCTGTTGCTCAACTTTTGAGAGTATTGTTACAAACATGAGCATTTAGGTTAAACTGGTAATCCGAATATGGACGCTAAACCAAGAGATGTTACGGAGACTTGAAGCTTTCGAGATGTGGCTGTATAGACGCATCCTCAAAATTCGTTGGACTGACCGGGTGACAAATGTTGAAGTTCTCAATCGAATGGGGAAGGACCGAGAAGTTCTACGTAGTATCAAAACCAGGAAACTACAGTACCTCGGCACATTATGAGAGGACAAAAATACAGCATTCCCCAACTTGTCATTCAAGGAAAGATCAATGGGAAGCGTAGCAGAGGACGGGCGCCGCATTTTGTGGCTTAAGAACCTCCGTGATTGGTACAAGTGCAGCTCCACTGAACTGTTCCGGGTAGTAGCAGACGACAAAGATAAGATCGCCTTGATGGTGGCCGACCTCCGCTAGGGGATGGCACAATAAGAAGAAGGTAATCCGAAGAAATTCAAAATAAATGCGCCAATAACGGGGACCGAACAGTTTTAAATAATCGGTAGTACAAATACATAGTATAAATAACAAACAAACACTTGCAATTATACTGAAAAATACATAATTTTGAGAAATCCTAGATAAACTCTTGGACCAATTCATACTAGCCATGGGAACGGAGTCACTTTGTAGTGAACTGAGAGATTTTCATTCAATTAGAGATAATAATCCATTAATTAATTACTTTTTTTATCTAATGAATAATTCACAAGATTAAAGAATGCAACATTCTAATTATTGAACACACATTATTTTGAAAACACTTATTATACACATATTATAACCAATAGAAGAAATCTTTTTGAAAAAAGTAATACACCCTCGCAGGAAACGAACCTGCGTCTCTCGGGATTCGCGCCCACGCACATAGACCACTACGCTAACTACTGATTAAGTATGTTCAATAATTAAAATGGTACATTTTTAAATCTTGTGAGTTATTCGTCGAATAAAAGAAATAGTCAATTAGAATTATTAACAAGTTCAAGTAAGTTACTACAGAAAATATTGGAGTGATCCGTGACGTCGGTTAGTAATTAAAGTAATAAATACTTTAATTTAGAATACAAAAATCGATCGCCTACCGTAATAAAATTTGGAGAGCGCTTATGAGCAGGTATTAAAAAGGCCAATAGTTAAAATTTGTCACAATTAACCAAGGCAGTCGTAGCATAGTGGTAATGCACAGGGCGCGAAACCCATGAGATGCAGGCGAACGATCCTGTCGGGTGTCTTACTTTTTTCGAAAAAGATTTTTTCTATTAGCTGGCTATATTTGTGTGTTTTCAGAATTATGTATGTTCATGAACATATTGGGCAAAAAACATGCGAGTCGGTTTTTTAATCTTTGTTATTCATAACATCATGAAACCGTATTTTGCATTCACATAAATGCTGTTGACTGTTTGATAAGCATGAGTCAGTCATTATGCATTCGCGTAGAAGATGTTTCATAACTGATTAACTGTCAGGCTGTGATTCATGTAGTTTTAATCAGTCTTATATGAACGTCGCACGTTTAATTCATACACTTCTCCTGGACGAGTGTAAGTGCACCCAACCAAATGAGCCGACCCAAGTGTCCTTGCAAATAATTCTCCGATAGAGATCGGAGGTGTTTCAAACTCGATCGGGTGCTACTTCATACCTGTACTGGTCTGCGGAGACGAACCCTGGACGTTAAAGTAACGGACAATAAGAATATTGGAGGCTTTCGATATGTTGCTGTATCACATTACAAATGATGAGATTTTAAGACAAGCCACTAAGAAAAAAAAGCTTATAGTTACTTCCGCCATATATTCCGCAATGAGAAAAGTACGATGTACTCCAACTGATAATGCAGGTAAAGATAGAGGGCAGCAGAAGCGTAGGTAAAATGCGATGAATTGGCTACATAGCTCAGTAGCGAAGGTTGGAGATAGGCTGTTAAGATCCGACATGAGTGGTGCACACTAAATTTTGTCAGGTAAGGCTTTGGAGATATCCGGATAGAGGCAGGTGCTATAGGGGTTAAGATTGGACATTGGTTAATTTTGCATTAATATAGCTCAAGCTATATCATTCAGTCACGCACTCAATCAATAATCAACTAAACATTTTTCTTATATTAAGTGTACATATTTCTAAACTAATGTAAATTATGAGCGTCTCACAACACATATATGTATTAATATTTATTACATTAATATGATATATATAAAAAAACCAATTTGACCATATAGACCGACAATTATAACTTGAGGTGCGGCGGTTTGGAGAACTAAAGTCTTACTTACGTCGCAACACTAGAGCCTCAAGTTATAGTTATAAGTCTATAATCCTATGTTGATCATGTTTAAATGCAAATGATTCGTTTGCCCGTATTTACATATCCAGCGTGCAGTGTAAGAGGGACACTTGGACTGAACTTTTAGTATTACAACACTTGAAGGCGATTCTACAACCTTTTATAGTGTACTAACTACAGTATAGTTAATGTTCGTAAGCGCATTGAAACATTTTTTTAATTGGCCCTACAATCCTAATATGTGGATCTGGGCCGCCTCGCAAAGAGGTTTCGTAAGATAGTTTAGATGTTAGCCACTTGCTCAACCTATTAGGTCCAAACAAACATTGAAAAAACAACAACTGAAGATTCATGACTTTACAAGCTGACACATTAACGCTCGGCTATCGTGGGCAGTAAACACGTCAGATATAAACTATAGTCTATACTCTATAGCCACCATGTTTGGCAACAGTTTATTGATGATATATGCAATTTTTGTGATTGCTTATCTAAATATTTTAAATAAAAGTGGTGCTGTCTATTTTGCTGGCTATCTATATACAATCATTTTTAACATTAAAAAATATATACATATTATATATTATTCTTTTTAACAGTACAACAGGCCATGAAGCCCAATGATAGTAGTGCAGTGAAAAAATGTAATTAGTAATAGAAGAGAAATAATCACAAAACACCCAGGCTTTGAGAAAATATCGCGGTATCTCCTCTTATACCTATATTTCCATTATACACACTGAATGTTTTGGTTTCAGTACAAGTCAACTATTAAATAAAACGAAACATAACATCAAGTACATGGATACTTATTCCTCATAATTTAATAATACATACTCAGGACTGGTTTCGTCCGCTTCAATGGGACATTAATTGTCAACTGATACAATATTATAGCTATTTATACCCAGGGCACGAAATGGAACGGAACGCACCGGAGCGCCGTTCCGGCTCGTGAAATTTGTAAAATTATCGCTCCGTCTCGTGGAAAAAATATGTTGACCGTCTGAGCTAGATAGGTCATATAATAGAAAATATGACACACTTATTTTTATAAAAAAACACATACGATTTCATAACTATGTAAATATCTTCAGAAAATTTGTCGAGCACTCCGGTTCGTAAACTTTTCCATTTCGAGCGCTGTTTATACCAGTGGCGAAGGGTGACTTTTGGAAAGAGCTAGGCTGCGGAGATCAGAAGAAAACGAACACACTTGTCAGGTATACTTACGGGAAATAATACGATATTAGTACTGATGAATAGGTACACACTAATGACAACGACACACTAAATCGATGAAATTTCAATGGCTCACTGACGACATAAAATTGATTGATGAGTTTAAATTATGTATTTTCCCAAATATTTATACACATTAAAAATCATTAGGTAAAATTAATTTTTATTTTTAAAAACAATCTATGTTTATATGTGATTGAATTGCCTTAAATTATCTTATTGTTAATTATTTTGCACAAAGCTGTAGTCATAGACAATAATATAATGCGCAAAGGTTTTAGGCTTCGCCATCGGATCCTACCATATTGCATACATTGCGGTAAACAGGCTGAGGTCATGTGAGGTAAAGTCCAGGTTCTGTAATCTGTATATATTTATAATACATTCCTACATATACGACATACGGATATAAAATAATCAAGTTATTATTTAAATAATTACGTCAATATGCAAATAAAACTTATTTTTTTAAGAAGTAAGCTTTAAATAATCGCACAGTATGGAGTCTTCGCCACTGATTTATAATATCAAATATCTTTTCACCAATAATTAACAGTTAATAACGTTAAAGAAATTACGTTTTGTGTTTGAAATGATCAACCTATGTTTCAATTCAATTATCCTGGAATCGGTATCAAGTACTGTAAATACATAAAAGTTCACAATTACAGTAGGCATGTCCAATAGTCCGGCATTTTGCAACTCAGTTCTCCTGCTCTATAATTCGACAAGTTTCACATTAAACTGCCGGATTACAGAGCGGAGAGCCATTCGCTCGGCAGTGCGGTGCCCGACCTTGATAGATTATTTATTATTTCCTATAGAAATTCAATAATCCGGCATTTCCGACAATCCGGCATAGGTGAAAAAATATGGGTGCCGGATTACCGAGCGCCTACTGTACTTCTGTTACTATAAAAATTACCTATTCTACCTATTCAATCCCTTTTTATATAGATTTTTATGTATATACTATGTACCCACCCTATGCATTTCAAATCTAGAGTATTGTAAATGGACAGTATTGTAGGGTGAATACCCTACCATCCGCATGACTTGGCAGGAAACCATCAATTTATAATTACAATGTGTCTTGCAACATAATATTGTTAAAATTGCAAATCAAGCGATTTATGTGAATCAATCAAATTTCAACAAAGCTAATTTAGCAAAAATAATTCAATAATTGAGCCGTTGCCCGGAATAATGTTGTATCCAACAAAATTGTCAATGTTGAGTTATTGATGGAATAATGTTGGGTATGTTTTTATGCATCGTTTAAGGTAGGTAGTATGGCAAAGAAAAAATATCGTCACCGTTCAGGCAAAAGTCACCAACCCTGAAAATGGCAGTTTTGAGTTGAGTATGTCACATGAAGCGTAAAATTATGTTCTTTAAGATGCAAAAGTCACCACGGCACATTAGTTAGTAAAATGTAGCTTAAATCCGAATTATTTGTTTTCCACTAAATGACTTTCGATAAAATCTTAACAAGCAAAAGTCATTATAGGTGAATAGACATTATTGACTCTAAAAAAATAAATTCTTCTTTATAAATATACAAGCAAAAGTCACTATACTATGGATGGTGAGTTTTACTGATTTGTCATTTGAAAACTTCTAACACTTGTCTGAAATACGCAAAAATAACCAAACAGGAATAGTTTACCTTAGCTTGTTATAATAAGATCGCTTTGGTCAGATTATTAACAAGCAAAAGTCACCAAACCATAATTGAGCTACCTTACCTCCTTCAAAACCTTCTAGATGTTTTAATTAGCATCAAAAAGTAAAAGTACCTTAAAGAAATTATTAAGAACACATGAGAAAATAATGTAATGTAGATAAAACCTTAAAAACATTTAAATCTGATTTTTCCTGCATTTTCAAACTTTCAAATTGCGATATCTCAAAACTATGTTTTTAGGGTTGGTGACTTTTGCCTGAACGGTGACGATATTTAGGCTTGTGGCAGCATTTTAATGTTATTGGTTTGTGGAAGAACGTTGTATATGCTATTGTCAAAATGGCGTCGCCATCCGTCAATATCACGGAGCGTGGTATAATTCACTTGAATAAAGGAAGAAAACGGACATCTAATGTTTTAAACTGGACAAATATCAAAGCTAGGAAGCTGAAGGATGTAGGAAAATAGTTTTTATCCAGAAAAAATATTATTAAGCCTGCAATTTACCCGTCGAAACAGTTTTGTGGAATAATGTTGTATACCACTTGACAGTTCTGTTGATCTCATGAATAAAATTATTACGTTCGATATATTATTAATATGTCGAACGTTAATTGATTGTATTCAATTGATTTATCCATATTGTTATTGGAAATGTTGTTTGATAATAATGCTGGCATTGTAGTGCTCTATATATTGTAACTTAATCTAATACCGTTTCAATTTTTTTTAATCGTTCCTAGTTCTATTTTGCAATGTCGCGTTTGTGCCAAAAAAAATTTAATCCGGGATGTGTTCTCGATTTCAATATCAAGACAAATATTCAATTAGCATTCAGGTTACTGAATCACAATGGACAAGGTCATCATCTCGTCTCATGTATTGAGAGTCGAATGTCGGACGCTATGTTCAGAAAGCAGACGAAGATAATTCTAAGCTCAAAGACCTCAATGACATGTGTGAATTCATGTTAGATAAGCATGCTGCCTTTTTAAGGCACTATTGAGTGAAGCAGAATAAATAAAATACATTTTGCGGAATAATCTTGTATGTGAAATTTTCATATACAACATTTTTCCACTAATTTACTATATTTTTCTGTAATAAATCCAAATTTAATTGCTTTTCTTCGCCACTTTACATTTAAAACTCTTAATGATTGTATGTTTATTGTATTTAAAATATAAAATGTAACAAAACATAATTGGTTTAATTTTTTCCATTTTTCTCAAAACAAGAATATTGTTGGATACAACGTTATTCCGGGCAACGGCTCAATTATATTAATCAATTATTTATAATTTACAAAACGATTTATCATGATATGCACAAAAGTTGTTTATATGAAAATCAATCTTGCCTAATTATTAAAAACTGCTTAATTGTTTAAATTAAAATCAATTATTTACAAACGAGCCACGCATTACACAATAAACCTAATAAGCATGATTATCAAAATATTCAAGTAGTGATAGCAGCATTTTCTATTGAGAAACACTATAAAAATACTCATTACATGAAATCAATATGTCAGTCAGTTATCAAAGATTTAACCGTAAGGTTATCGTTCGCTCCGCCCAATCGTACTTCGCAGTTCATCAGAACGCATACTCGTAATTTCACTCTGCTAAATTATAAGCTGTGAACTTATCTGTAATAATAAAACCAGGGTTCATTTCATTCACGCACCAAATTCTGAGTTATTTATTTGGGAGTCAAACCAACCTACCCTCCGGTTCCTTATTCCATCTCACTTCCTCAGTATATTTTTTCAAAATCAGAAAATAGACTGCGACATGTTTAAGAAGGGTGGCGATTAAAAGAACTATATGATACCACAGCGATACTCGCATAAGAACATTACTGTAGTACTTGTTAACAATTAAGCCCTTCGCACGAAAGGCAATAACGCCGGTTTTAAGAAAACAATTTAAATGACGGAATAAGCTCATTTTGACATGAGTTGAAAGGCATGCAGAACATAATAAAAAACGTTCATTGAGTCATGCGGTTGCCGATGTAGCCCGGTGCGTGTGAGGTGACTTCATTTTTTTTCTGGCGATTTCAGCAGATTTTGTTAACTGACAATGTTCGTTCAAAGGTTCAAAATGTGCTACTGGATGGGAGCATCAGTCTGATAACCTTTTTAATAAAAAGGAAAACGACGTTATACACTTTTTTCGCATAGCGAAAACTTATTGTGACAGCACGTAATGATAATGTATTTGACGCATTTGTGTAGTGATGCGTATATCATAGTATTTGTGAAATGTTGCATCGTGTTTAATCTATATTATCTCAAAATAAAGCGCACGAACGCTACGCTATCTAGCTCGGGGGCCCTTTCAATCTTATTTGTAAAGTGGATACATTTTATAGCGCCCTCTTCTTTAAAGGTGTCGTTGTCTCTAGAGGGTGAAAGTAGGCTGTTAAGATCTGACATAAATAGTGCACACTAATAAACTTTGTCAGTCATAATTATTCGTTTTCATTGAAATAAGAATACAAATTGCAGATGATGTTGGTTAGTTTTTAAAATTACATTAATTTTTTTAAAATTAGTTATACTATGGGCGAATCCTGGGTCTGGCAAATATACATATTGTTTTTCAATTTGTGTTTGAGTCAGAGTATGGACCTAATAGGTTGAGCAAGTGGCTGACATCCATTTCTCGTAAAAACAAAATTTGTTAAAACAAACCTCCACTCCGTGGAGGCCCATATTATGATCTTATTAGGATCGGACAAGGTCGGGAAATGGGCAATCTGACAAAAATAGCGCACAATTTTCCAATCATATTTATTTGTTTTCGTTGAATTAAGAATACATAGTATTACAAATGGTGATGGTTAGGTTTTTTAAATTCATTTAGCCCTGCCTAACCAAACCGTAACAGATAAAAAAATATTTTATAGATAGATAAATAATAATTGATAATTATCCACTATGGCTTGGATTAGGCAGAGTTTAATTGAATTTTAAAAACTAACAAACTCAATCTACACATTGTAGTCTTAGTTTAATGAAAATGAATATGTTTAACTGACAAAGCTTAGTGTGCACTGTTTATGTCGGATCTTAACAGCCTACCTTCACCATTCGCCACTGCTGTACGCATCACCTATCTATATATTTTTTTTTGGAATACAAAAAAAATATGAAATTAACATAGATTACTTAATTATTATGGTTTATTTTGTGTATTGGTTAGGTTAGTGTTAGTAATTAGATTGATTATACAGGTTTATGACAAGAAGCAATACAAGAAAGTATGTCGACACAAAATTATTATTCAAAAAGTGGAATTAATTATTCAGTCAAATTTAAGCAAAACGGAGCTTTAGTGTATCAATATCGATAGAATATAATAATAATACAATGTCCAGCGGGACTTGAACCTGTAACTACTAGATTCGCGTCAGTGTGCTTTACCAATCATTAAGCTATGCGATGGGCATACTACTTAATTATGAAGAAATTAACTAATAGTTGTTACATAAAATGCTTATCAAATCGCATTCATGCCGGCCATCGGTTTTTGTGTTGTAAACCAAGGTGTCAATTAACTGTCCCAATCACTAACCGACGTCCGCATCACTCCAAATTTTAGTTATAACATCATGGCTGACAGAGCTCTAGCCTTGGGGGCCGGCGTGCAGGTCGACTTAAGTCAGATAAACACACACCACAAATTTGCTCTAACAGTAAAAAAAAGTCGACCAGGGCGCTATTTCACAATGAGAATTTTATTTTACAATTATTTTTAGTGTGTTTCCTGACTAATAAAAATGACTATTTATCCAATATGGTGAAGGATCAAATGTTACTTGACTATCATAAACACAACTTCTGTCTTTTTCTTTCGATCATGTCCGATCCTAATAGGATCATATGGGCCTCCACAGAGTGGAGGTTTGCATTAACAGATTTTGTTTTTACAAGAAATGGATGTCAGCCGCTTGCTTAACCTATTAGGTCCATACTCTGACTAATACACAAATTGAAAGACAATATGTGTATTTGCCAGACCCAGGATCCGAAGCTGGGACCCACGACGCTATAGGCCGATAATTGGGACCGAAAAAATACCTCTTGAAATGAATCCGCTCAAAACGGGGACCAAAATTACTGAATAAATGGGTTTAATTGGGACATGTTTATAAAAGAAAAAGACACACACGTGAGTAAGACAGAAATAGCGTATGAGTGCGGGATTGAAAGTGACAGTTGACAACTGTGAGCTATTGCGCTTGTGTTTTTATAGCTTTTTGCATTCTCCTGCGAGGACTCGGATAATAATAGTGCAAGTGCTATAAATATTTACAAATCTTAATTTGCATTCAATATCTGGATCACATACAAAGGGAATTGTATTATAGTTGTTTTTGTTTGTTCACTTTCAGAAGGTAGATAGATTTCCAGGTGAGCGTTAAGCATTTGTTTTTCTGCAAAGGGGGCAGTGAGCCAAATATAAGAAAAAACAAAGATTGTGATACGTTTAAAAAGACAAATGACAGTTTTGACAATTAAAATGCTTCCAATACTCTGGCAATACATAATTCCTTCTTAAACACGTTTCAGTCTACCTACCCTTGAATAAAGTAAAATATTGATACACTAAAACTCCTAAATTTAATAATATATCCTTAGAAACACCTAACATTATAATATTTTAAATACAAGATTATGTTATGGTCGCAACATGAAGTCGAGATATTTTATCCACACAATTATTAGGACACTTGTCCGCATGATATATTATTTAAAATGTCTCACTGTTGTTACCCATTTATCACCATCGACACTATAACCCAGTGATGGCGAACCGATGATCTGTGTCAAATTTACCGCGTCCAGAAAATTGTACGTATACGTATGCAGTTCGCAGTATTACACTTCGCCGTGAAATATTATATATATGGCCGTATATTAAAGACCGTCCAACCGGGAAGCCAGCGGCAAACAAATTTTGAAAATAGTCGATATACTGGATTATTTGTTAGGTTAGGTGAGGTTTTCATTATTGAATTCATGAATTTTGTCAAAATCGGCTATGAAAATTGAATTAACGTTCATATTGAATCTAATAAAATTGGAGACCGTATAGTTTACGGTCATCTATTTCCGATAGAAAGCTCACGGCGAACTGTGCTAGGGTGAAATGTTTTACGTACAATTTACATGTAACTCAAATTTACATGGAATTGGGATGTTGCCTACACAATGACAAATGAAGAACGTTACGGGTCTCGAATTTAATCCACCAATCAACAAAATACATTTATCACACTTGAAAGAGTTCCGTTGTATAGGCCACGTCTCAAGGATGAAAAACCCCAAATACCCAACCAAAAAAAAGGCTTTTCTTCAACAGGCCAAAAGTAAGGAGGGACGGGAAATCTAGACTGCTGTATTTGGACTGTGTTGAAAAAGACATGGCATCCCGGAGGTTAAGGCCCTTGAGGAAGCTGCGGCAGTGAAAAGTGGAGACATGTCCTCCACATTGAGTTATAGTAGTGGCAAGAGGTGGAGGTAGGCTGTTAAGATTCGATATAAATAGTGCACACTAAACTTTGTCAGTCATACTTATTTGTTTTCATTGAACTACGAATACAATTTACAGTTTGGTAATGATTAGTTTTTAAAATTCAATTAAACCTCGCCTAAACTAAACCATAATAGTTTAGGTATGCTATGGACGATCTGACAAAAATAGTGCACGCTTTTTCAGTCATATTTATTTGTTTTCGTTGAATTCAGAATACATCTTACAGATGGTGTCTGTTAGTTTTATTTTAAATTCATCAGCCACGCCTAAACCAAACCATAATAGATAAGACGAATATTATTTGATTATTATCTATTATGGTTTGGAGTACACAGGGTTTAATTAAATTTTAAAAACTAAACAACACTATCTGCAATTTGTAGTCTTAGTTCAATGAAAACAAATACGTATAAGTGACAAAGTACACTGTGCACTATTTATGTTGGATCTTAACAACTTAGCTCCACCCTCCGCCACTGGGTTGTAGTGTCGATTATGATAGTCGGATAGCCTCTACTTCACGATGGATGTAGCTCTACATGCACCGTGTCGAAGCAGAAATGTGACATTATTGGAATCAAACGCTGGTCTGCGGAGACCAGCATTATAAAATACATCGACAGCGCATTGCCGACTTCACATAGAAAATAAATAACATTGAATCTTATAAGTAAACAGCCGATATACGAATATTAAAAATTTGATCAAAGTCAACATTCAACAATCATATTATGTAACGCGTAAAACGTTTAGATTTAGTCCAGTTAATGGTTTTATCATTTCTGCGATACTGCTTCACTGGTTAAAGCAGGGACTGTTCCAGCATGATCCTCTCGAAGCCGAGAGGGGCGGGGTACAGGAAGTTTTCCAAAATGAGATCCAAGATGGCGCCATCGTCGACTGAAACAAAAGACCCATTCGATAAATATTCTTGTAATAAACTAGAAGTGAGTTAGAAATACTGTCACCAGTTTGAGTACTCAAGTCTCATATACCTCCCATACTCGGTACGTGTGGCCCAATAAACTTGTTTCAAGAAACTTATTTGTAGTTCGAGCGCATTCGATGAGATCATCGTCGCGACTCGCTAGTAGCTAGTTGGTACTGTTGGTAGACTTTCAATACTATTGACATTCTTATGTATGAACAATAGGTTATAAATTTTGTGTAATTGGCAACACATTCCCTCAGGAGTGACAGTACAGGCTTGTTATGACAGCTCAAAACATGTTCAAAATAAAAAATAAATCATTGTTATTCATTTTATGTTAACAAGAATATTATGACCTAACATAAAAACAACTCATAAATTTTAAATGTGTTTAAAATATTATAATAAATGGGACATTTCGAAAAGCCCGAGCTCAGTGTATTTTTAGCGATTCTATTAAAGCCGATATTTCAAAGCCAATATTTCAAATACCAGTAAGTATTTTGGAACAAGTTTCGATACCAAGTATCTTTTTATACTGGTAGTAAGTATACTTAGTCTTCAAAACCGACCCGTTTTCCCACCTCTATAATAAACCATTTCTTTTATTCAATGATTAATTCACAATATTTTGAGAATGTAACATTCCATATATTGAACATACATAACTTGAAAACATCTAGACAACCCACTAGAAAAAATCATATTTGAAAAAAGTTAGCAAGTTCAAGTAGACGTTATAATTAAAATATTTGACGAGAGCCGGGCGTCGGTTAGTAATTAAGGTAATTAATATTCCTTGATTTAATACACAAAAAGCGATAGTCAATAATAACGCAATTTGATAAGCATTTCATGTGGGACCTACTGGTTTAAATTGTCATAATTAGATAGGAGGCTTGTAGCATAATTGTTTAATGCACAGTTGGCGCGATACCAGTGGTTATACGGGTTCAAATTCCAACGAGAATCGTATTTTTTTTCAAATATGATATTTTCTAGTGGGTATAATATATCTGCGGTGTTTTGAAGTTATGTATGTTAAATATTCTTGTATTCGGTTTTAAACATCACACCGCACCGACGCATGACAATTTATTATTCTAGATATTAACGGGTTCTATGCCTTCGGTGAGTTTTCTCGCTCTATGAGGCCGTGATCGACAGGCCACACATACAAATTTCGCGAGTTATCTCGTCCGATTTCAAACTCAAATTACTAGTCACTGTCGATTGATTTGCATAATCTACTCTAAACTTTGTCAGTCATACTTACTTGTTTTCATTGAGCTAAGAATACACTTTGCAGATGGTGCTAATTAGTTTTTATTAAATTCAATTAAACCCTGCCTAAGCCAAACCATAATAGTTGAGTTTATACTATTTGTACACACTTTTTCAGTCATAATATTACGTTGAGGATGGTGTTGGATAGACTTTTTAAATTCATTTAGCCCTGGCTAAGCCAAACCATAATCGATAAAAAATATTCTTCTATCTATAAAATATCTAAAATTATGAATGGTTTAATGGCATAATTTTGGATATTTTATAGATAAATGAATATTTTTTGACTATTATCTACTATGGTCTGGATTAGGCAGGTTCAATTTAATTTTAAAAACTAACAAAAACTATTTACACAATGTCAATGAAAACAAATATATTTGACTGACAGAGTTTAATTTGCAATATATGTGTCGGATCTTAATAGCCTACCTCCACCCTACGCCACCGACATATGAGGCGTCTAATTCCAAAAAGCGATAAGTTGAAAAAAAATACGCACGTATTCTTTGTATAATTTTACACAATATGTATTGATCTATAAATTCCAAAACGCGACATAACCCTACGAAAAAAAATATTTTAAGTCTCGATTTATTACAAAAAGCGCCAAGTCCGTGTTTCATATTATTTAAAGCTTGGTTGATTTCGCGCGTTAGGATAAGGGAACGTTCAATATTGAAAAGGGTGTCTCCCATGCTGTAGCATCTGGTAAACTCATGACAGTGCCACGGAAATATGTCCTTTATGCGGAGTAAATTAAAAAGTGAGGTACAAATAGCGCTACGTCCAATTTTATGTTGCCTATATTTATTACATTTCAAAGTTTATCGGCTGAAACAAATTGCCATTTGGTTTTAATTTAGACATACAATACAACGGAAAAAATAATCTCACGTTAAAACAAATAATTGAAGCTTGAAACATAAAAACGTTGTTTCCCGAAAATATTGAATTGTGGACTTGTCGCTTTTTGTAACTAGACGCCTCATATATTGTATATATTATGTCCATGCCCCTGATGCGGATTACGTATACTTGCTTCGATGCTGGAGTCGCTAGCTTCTTTAATTGTAAGTATGCAAAACTCACCATAGAGCGCAGGAAAAACCGTTCCCTTAATACTGGATATAGGAATCTCCATATTTCTGCCGTTGAGAAAGAAATTCAGTTCAATGTGGTCGAAAGCCACACCAATGGTATCACCTTCGCAGGGGGCGGTCCGCGGGTTCTCCACCTGCAAAAAAATTAAATATTATCTATTTCGGATATCCACCCCATGGTGGCCTGGTCGGTATCAAGCTGTGAGTCGAGAGATCGATTCCGCGGCTGGATTATGTGTTATATTTAGTGAAATGTCTTAAGGGTGGACGTGCTCAGCGTGGGTCAAAATGGAGCTTTTTTTCTATTTTCAAAGCATGATCCTGGACATACCTTAAACATTGTAGATAATCTATTTATATAATTTTGAAGCCTTATTATCCGTTATATTTATTTTAAACATTTGATGACTGCATAAAGTATTTTTATTACATAAAATAGTATTCTTTTAAACCTCTCGCTCTAATGTTTTAGAATATAGTCATATTTCAGTACATAAATGTGCAGTGGTGTTAAGATTTTTTACGTTTATTAATTTTTAAACGCATTTATAAAACCATCAGTATAATTTATAGCGACATTATTATAGTGAAATATTTGCGATAAAAAATTATATTGATAATCTCTGTGATCCCAAATTTGACAAGAATTAGGCATTTTATTATTCAAAAAATGGGCAAGATTTACACATTTGAAGATAATTCTAAAGATACTGATTATAAGCTATGCCTTTGACCATTCAAGTGTCATAAACATCCTACGAATAATGTTTGCTTTATAATAATTATTGACCTAAGAATAAGGTAGTGTTTTTTTGAAAAACGCCATTTCTTTTGGCATTCCCCAGTGGTTAAGCTACAACATACGGCATAACATAAGTAGGGAGTAAAATGATGTTAACGCGCGTGTTTGTACATGTACCGTTTAAAAAAAAAATTCGGTTAGGTTCGGCACATGATAGTAATTAAGTTTTTATGCCTTTTTGATCATTTTACAGCTAAAACAGATAGTAAATAATGATGAAACCTTATTATACTTATTTATGTTGCCAGAATAAGTATTTTCATTTTACCAACTGTACGGTAACCGAAGGTGACATCACCGGAACGGACAGAATTTATTAGCATCGTAAAGGGAACGGTTAATCAGTGGACATATATGCTCCATCTCTGAAGAACAAGGTGTATTTAACATCTTCGGTCTGAATGATTACAGTTTAATGCCTGTCTCACTTCTGTCCCCCGAGGCCTAAATAATTTTAACATCTAATTTACGCCAGTCGAATAATTGAAATGAAGGATCATTAGCTTGCCCCAATTATTGTCATATGTAACTAGTAACTACCAACCTGACTTGTGATGGTGTGATTGCTCGGAGAAGGCGGTGATCCGTTCCCGAGAAGATCGGCAGTCATCAGGTTGGCGGGGGAAGTCGGTCTGTCGGTCGACAGTCGATAGAGCTCGATGTTGTTGTGTCTGACGGTACCGTCACTGTTCAGGCACCATGATTCTTTATCCATTCCGCCTGTAATGCAATATTTCTTGTATGTCATTAAATCTAGAAACAGACTATTATCATGTCACGTGAGCACACATGAGTTTGCGGTAAATTAGCGCCACAGGCAAAAAGTATGCAATGTTATGCAATTTTCTGTAAATTTACACATTTTTGAGTCACGTGATTTCACATACTTTTGATTTTAGTGGTTTGTAAGGGGGCTATGAATGACCGTGTCTGAAAATTTGTACGTATGTAGTTGGCCGTATCACACTTCACCGTGGGGTGTCGTATTGGAAATAGATAGCCGTATAGTATAAATTGAGATGAAATTAGTGTCTAAATAAAATAACCACCAGAATACAAGGAAAGGACAGAAGAATATAGGGTACTGTTCGGTTATACAGAATACAGTGGAAAACGCATTTTTAAAATAGCCGATAAACTGGATTATTTGTTAGTTTAACCTAACCTAACCTAACCCAACCTAAACTAACCCAAACTAACAAATAATTCAGTATATAGGGTATTTTCAAAATGCGTTTTCCGCTGTATTCCGTATAACCGAACAGTACCGAATATAGGTATGTAACTTCGTGGCAATTAGATAGGACATGTATAGCTTAGTAGTCAGCGCACATAGGCGTGAATCCGAGGGGACACAGATTCGAATCCCGTTGGGTGTTTATGTTATTCGACCATGTCAGATCCTAATTAGACCATATGGACCTCCACAGAGTGGATGTTTGTATTAACAGATTTTTGTTTTTACGAGAAATGGATATCAGCCACTTGCTCAACCTATGAGGTCCATACTCTGACTCATACACAAATTGAAAAACAATATGTGTACTTGGCAAACCCAGGATTCGAACCTTGGACCTACGACGCTATAGGCCGACGCACTGTTGGGTGTTTAGTGGTTATATATTTCTCAGAAGTGTTTTCAAATTATGTATGTTAGATTATTTATATGTCAATAATCCGTTCAGAAATGCGAAATCTAAGTTTCACTGTATATACGTTTTAGAGGTTAATGATAATTGCCACTGTATATGTTGGACTTGGCGTGGAGAATTGGCGGGCAGTGGAGGAATGATCAGGTATGGAGGTTCCCAATTTAAAGAATGGGCACAGCCCCGCTTGTTTATTTACATGCAACGGCGATAATTTGAATAATTTTTATGAATGACTCAAAAGCTGTGTCATAATGGATCACCATCATTGTTACCGTGTCAAAGGAAATTAAGCAAATCTTCATTCAAGGCACATCCCGACAAAACAATGGAGCTTCTGAAAACACAACGATACTAATAATATTCTAAGCAACAGTTGTGCAACACTTTTGTAAGAATACAAATTGTTTTAAATAATATATACAATATTATTACAATTGAAAATGAAATTTCAACGGATGTGAACATTGTAAATGCATTTTTTTAATATGAGCTTATTTTAAGTTAACATATTTAACAATCCCGTATCCGTGGGGTAACCTCAGTGGCAATAGGTTCTTAAATCATAGAAATCTTATTTATTTTTATGTATACAAACGTCTGACTTTAGCTATTTGTAAAATATAATACTTTGATTTCTCTCTCTTCTTGGTCGTGCACTCATGGCTGAGGATTGTGACCACATTTAAATTTCGCCATCCTTTGAGCGACCAAGACTTTCCATCCTTCTCGATCTTCCGCTTCTCTCAGGGCAGAATGGATGGTGCCCCCAGTCAGCTCTTTCACTTGGTCGCTCCATCGCGCAGACGCTCTTCCTCTGCTTCGCCTTCCCTGGAGGCTACCCAAAACTACCAGTCTCTCCAGGTTGTCCGGTCCGCGCCTGACAATATGTCCAAAAAACTGCAGAATTCTTCTCAGACATATCGTCGAGAGCCGTTCCTTTATCTTCAGTCTCTGGACGATTGACTGGTTCGTCCTGTGCTCCGTCCAAGAAATGCGAAGCATTCGGCGCCAACACATCTCAACGGCATCAATTACCATCCGTTCTCTTGCCTTCAGGGTCCACGACTCAACTCCGTATAGAAATATCGAGAACACTAATGTTTGCACAAGCATCATTTTTGTGGCAATCGAAATTCCCCGATCCTTCCATATAGTGGTAAGGCGTGCCATCGCATTTTTTGCAATCTGCGTGCGCCTTCTTATTTCCGCTTCGCATCCGCCCTTTCCACTGATGGACGATCCAAGATATACAAACTCGTCGACTGTTTCGAGGTTTTGGAGTGTACTTGGTGTTGGTAGAAGGTTGGCCTAATCAACAACCATTAACTTGGTCTTATTCCTATTAATAAGGAGGCCGTATTTGCGACTCTGTGAGTTTTCTTTCATCAGCAGCGATTAGTGTGGTATCTAATTTTTGATTTGATTTCTAATTGATTTAAATTTTGTATTCTTCCATTTGAGTTACTTCACGACCCGGGTTTCGGCTTTCGCCTTTTGCCTCACCAATGGCAACTACACACCATTGGCAAAGGGTGGAGGTAGGTTGTTAAGATTCGACATAACTAGTACAAAATAAACTTTGTCAGTCATTCTTATTTGTTTTCATTGAACTAATAATACAATGAGTAAATTGTGTAGGTTAGTTTTTAAAAGTCAATTAAACCCTGTGTAAACCAAGTCATAATCGATAATAGTCAAAAACGATGCATCCATCTATAAAATAGCTAAAACTCATTAAATCAAACATAATTTTAGATATTTCATAGATAGAAGAATATTTTTTATTTATTGTGGTTTGGTTGATCCAGGGCTTAATGAATTTTAACCACCATTTGACACCATCTGTAAAATGTATCCATAATTCAACGATGACTGAAAAAGTGTGCACTATTTTTGGCGGATTGACAATAACATACCAAAACTATTATGGTTTGGTTTTGGCAGGGTTTAATGGATTTTTAAAAACTAACCAACAGTGTCTGCACTTTGTAGTCTTAGTTCAATGAAAACAAATATGTATGATTGAGAAAGTTTAGT
Organism: Rhyacophila brunnea; assembly: GCF_057557595.1. Taxonomy (NCBI): domain Eukaryota; kingdom Metazoa; phylum Arthropoda; class Insecta; order Trichoptera; family Rhyacophilidae; genus Rhyacophila; species Rhyacophila brunnea. Next base: position 4,761,141 of record NW_028232904.1, on the reverse strand, counting down.
GAGCAGTATTTCTGTTGGACCTAAAGAGCCTACCTCCAGCCTTCGCCACTGCTACACACTGACAATCAAGATACTTTACTTAGTAGGTAATAAGGTGTTTACCTTCTTTTATTTTATATATATACAATAATTAATATTATTCCTTGTCAGTGTGCATTTGATCACTTTCTTTCAATACACCAAAGTACAGAATATTAATTTAACTATGACTACTAATTCACCCTTTAAGCGTTGGGTTATAATATTGTGAGTACCAGATTCGAATCATGGATCTGGCAAATACATTGTTTTTCAACGTATGTTTGGAGTCAGAGTATGGACCCAATAGGTTAAGCACGTGGCTCTATTTCCCGTAAAAACAAAAATCTTTCAATACAAACTTCCACTCTGTGGAGGCCTATATAATGTTCTTCTTAGGATCGGACATGAAATGATTTGCGCTAATTTAATCATTAGCCATAGTAATATTTTTTCAGCCTCATTTTTACAAATTTTTTCTTAGCTCGTATTCTTATTTGTTCGGTGGTTCGTTGTCCAGTGGTTCTTTGTCCGGTACAAATCTTGCAATCGATTTCCCGACTAGCTAGACATTTGAAACTTTTAGAATATATCAGAACACGATGCCAATGCATTTTTTTAATACTTTTAGCCATCTTTAAGTAGAATTGAATTCATTTTCAGTTAATTCTGTTTCGTATGAAAAGTTATTTCGACACCATTATTGGTTGCTAGGGGTCTGGGGTCCTAGCAACTAAATTATTAATATATACGTGCGTTACTATGGAAATCAATATGGCATGTCAAGATGACATTTCAGTATTATTTCTATTAAGTACAAATTTTTTTGATCGTTGAAGCTAGTCAAGTCAAGTTTATATGATTCAACAGAATATTTAAAAACGTTGTATATTTTATCTTGTAATTATTATATATTTAGGCACTATTTACTAGAAAAATCTTTGACTGAAACATATGCTCAGTCGTTCGCTTAATTTAAATGACTCTCAATATTTTTGGGCGAGCACCAAACATTACGGATTCGTTTTCATTAAATTTGCATTGCCGAGATAAGCAGACATGCACTTTTGACGGTACATTGTTTTTACGGCTTAATTATATTCGTGAAAAAATGACGCAGAGAGGTTGACACTCAGCCTCGACCCTATTGTGTTTAAAAGCCAGCGTTTCTCAAACTTTATTCATGGGGTACCTATCCTTGATTATATCGATTAATTTTTAATCAACAGACATAATTTCTACAGGTTCACAGATTCCTTTACCTCTTCAGCAACCGTCAAATGTCGGAGGAATTTAGTTATGACCATATTCACTTTTAGACCCATTTGGCTCACGATGACCGAGCGGATCAAGCGTTGGCCTATAACATCATGGATCCACGGTTTGAATCCTGGGTGTGGCAAATACAAACGTTGTTTTTCAATTTCTGTTACAGTTTCGAAATATGAGAATGTTTAGTATGTACTAACCCACGATGGCCGAGCAGCTTATAATATCGTAGGTTCAAATTCTCGGCCTGAGAAATACAAATATTATTTTTCAATTTGTGTTACGTCAGAGTATGGACCTAATAAGTTAAGCTAGTGGCTAACATCCACTCTTCATAAAAACAAATATCTGTCAATACAAACCTCAACTCTGTGGAGGCCCGTATGATCTTAATATAATCGGACATGGTCAAAAGAAGAAGAAATTTCGGTACTGTTCGGTTATGAGGAATACAGCAGGAAACACATTTTGAAAATAGCTGATATACTGGATTATTTGTTAGGTTAACCTAACCAAACCTAACCTAACCCAACCTAACCTAAACTAACAAATAATCCAGTATATAGGGTATTTTCAAAATGTGTTTTCCGCTGTATTCCTCATAACCGAACTGTACCGAAATTTCTTATGATACTACTTGCGTAACTTAGTGGTAAGAGCCTTCACCTAGCAAGTGAAAGATGTGTGTTTAATTCGACTACGTCCAAGATTTTTTAAATTGATGTTTCTAAAGCTTTTACAAGTTACGATACGACAGTGACGAAGGGTAGAGATAGGCTGTTAAGATCCGTCATAAATAGTGCACACTAAACTTTGTCAGTCAAACGTATTTGTTTTCATTGAATTAAGACTACAATGTATATAGTTTTCAAAATTAATTAAACCCTGCCTAATCTAAGCCGTAATGGATATTTTATATTGATTATGGTTTGGTTTAGGCAGGGCTAAGGGCTAAAAACTAATGAACATCATCCTCTGTAACATGTGTTCTTAATTCAACAAAATCAAATAAGTATGACTGAAGAAGTGTGAATAACTATTTATATTGGATCGCCCATAGCATACCTAAACTATTATGGTTTGGTTAGGCATGGTTTAATCAAATTTAAAAAAATAACCAGCACCATCTGCAAATTGTATTCCTAGTTCAATGAAACCAAATAAGTATGACTAACAAAGTTTAGTGTGCACTATTTATGTTGAATCTTAACATCTCCGCCACTGTAGTACACAGTTACATGTAAATTGTACGTATTACAATTCACCGTAGCACAGTTCGCCGTGGGCTTTCTTATTGGAAAGAGTTGACTTTATACAATAGCACCGAGATGAAAAAGTTATGCGATCTGTATTTCTAATTTAATTACATACCCATTTTCTACTGTCTTTCGGTAGTTTTTATTACGTATTTTAGGTATAAGTCGGTTTACAGGACGCCAGGCGGGAACCGTGCCAATTTCCATAGCCGATTTTGACAAAGTTGATGAATTCAAGAATAAAATCCTAACCTAACCTAACAAATAATCCAGTATATCGGCTATTTTCAAAATTTGTTTGTCGCTGGCTCCCTGTAAACCGACAAGAAGACTCAGAAATAATAAATAACGGGTAAGGTCAAACAGGCAATCGATGTTGAGTAAAATGGTTTCTGGCTCTCTTTTTAACTGGCTTCCTGTAAACTGACAAGAACCACGTTTTATTTAGACATGAATTTTATCTGAGTACTATACGACCCAAAGAGGTTGGACGGTCTTTAATATATGACCATATATTTCCAATACAACATTTCACAGTGAAGTGTAATATGGCGAACTGCATATGTACAAATTTACGGACACGGTAGAACACAGGCACTGCAAGAGGTTTGTTAGCCACCAATAGCTCAGATCTTTTTCAGGGTAACCGAGTTTGACAACCGCTGTTTGAACGAATGCAGTTTGGTCACACATTAAGTCGTCATCACGGCTCCTTTAAAGTCTAAGAATAAATTTGTTTTACAAATTTTAATACGGAGAGGCATTATTGTATGCCAAATCTGATGTATTCCAAATACTTATTGAGAACTCATCCAGTGTTGTCTGAATTGGTTCAAAGTGACACTTCTTTATTGAGATAGGTGTATGTATATTTATGTCACTGTAAAAACCCCAAACCATTAATTCAGTATCTGTCGATTAAGGCCATCCTCCCACAGCGCAACTGAAATCTGACGGAACTGGTTTGTGAAGGAACTCATAAACTGGCCAATGTGATGCTTCGCACACGGCGCTACTGAAACTCACTTGAAATAATAATCACATAACCTCGTCAATCTGGACCATAAGCTGTTTTGTACAGAAACTGACAACACGCACGTTGCTGCATTTACTCGAATACAATTAGGTTATTTCAATTTTCCGATTAATATTTAATAAATAATGTTTTCGAGCGAGTCAAGTTACGCGAGTTAAGTTACTTGTGTTACGCAGTGCTACCAATTTTGGTAAGAAAATATGATTTTTTACCGAATCTATTGATGTTGGTACCACTGTTTTACGGCGACTGGAAACTTGAGAGACCGCGCGACTAGCATGTCGTGTCTTTTGAAGCTGAGAGATCCCAGTCTCGCCGTCAGCGAGCCGCCATTGAAATACATTAGCTAGATACTGGTTGGAATTTTAGTTTCAGTTCTGTCGGACTTCAGTTGCTCCGTGGTAGGAGGGCCTAAGTGTGGTTAGTTCTTGCCAGTGGCGAAGGGTGGAGGTAAGCTTTTAAGATCTGATATAAATAGTGCACTCTAAACTTTTTCAGTCATACGTTTTTCATTGAAGTTGTGTCGACATATTTTTCACCATTCATTAAACAGCCGCGGCTAAAAAGGCTAATAACGATTCGTGAAATTCCATGCTTCGGTCTCTAATACCCCGTTTACACATACATTAATTTGCTGCTGACAGACAGACAGACAAACATATCGCACCGTGAGTGTAAAACCAACGCATTTGCAAATTTTTCAATTTCGAGATTAAATGCAAAACAACTGCAAAAGTCGTAAACCTGATAATATAAAAGTGAAGTAACTGAAAGAACATGCAATATAATGTAGATATAAACCAAATATTATGTTTTTTTTTAGAAACTCTATTTCTCCTAACAAAACGAAGACTTCAAAGCCTAATATATCCAAAATATGTCTTTTGCAGATACCTTGGTTTTACACTCACGGTGTGATATATTATCGTGCAAGTTGCAAGATTACATGCATGGATCAAAAAAGTTTATTGCTTGTGCGATATCTGCGCCTGCGCAATAGATTAAGAAGCCATCGATGGACTGAAACCGTATGCGGTTTCGATTCTACTAGTACTAAACTTATAATTTTTGTTCATGAAAATATATTTTCACTAAAGTTGTAAGTGTAAGTGTATGGGATAAACGGATACGATCAGATGCTTATAATATATTTTGTGAAAATATATTTCCATGAACAGAAAAGATAAGCTTATTATGGCACACGGTTCGAAACCACATACGGTTTCAGTCCATGGATGACCTATAATATTATGAGAACCTGTGAAAATGCTGTCAAATAGTACCACACAACGACAATAACACGTCTCGCTTACGCTTGAAGAATGTATTTGGTGAAACAGTCAGTACTTTTACATGTAAACAGTTATTATTGCAATAGTTCAATTTACCCACTATTGGTGCCAGTAAATAGTTTAAGTTACGTAGTAAACGTTTTATCTCCGCATAGACAATGCAACAGTTACGCGTAACCGTTATAGCAATAACTCAAAAAGACATTGAAGTAGACCTCCATGATATTCATGACAGGAAAAGATGCCATTTATTATTTGGTACAGTTCAGTCTTGAATAACAAATCAATATACGTGAAATAAGTGAAGTTCATTGTATTATATTATTTGAAACGGTTTAGCACTGTCCTATTTGTCAATTTATTTTATCAACAACGCCAAGGCAAGGCCACTAAAAATGGCTAACCGTCTTGTATTAAATTTATTTTTTCACGGCTAAACTTTTTTGTATTGCGAATAAATTATTCGCAAGGAAACACATCTGAGAGACTGCAAACTTTTAGTTTTACCTTTTACCTATCGGCTTAATAATCCACAACCCTGTAAATCAGCGATTCCTAACCAGTGTTCCGCGGGATTGCTAAAAAAGTACAACTTGAAATCTTTTCTGTAATAGCATGTAAAATAAATCGGTTATCATCTACATGAAGACAGCCCAGACCGTGAGATTCAGGTCTGAGATGGCAAGAAGCACTTTTGAAAAATTCTCTTCTTTTTACTATCGAGACATGGCTCCAAACGTGTCCGGAAATTCAGACGTATACAGTTCGCCGTACCATACTTCACCGTGAAATGTTGTATCGGAAATACATGACCATATATTAAAGATCGTCTAACTTCTTTGGGTCGTATAGTACTGACATAAAATTCATGTCTAAATAAAACACGATTCTTGTCAGTTTACAGGAAGCAGCCAGTTAAGACGATATTTCAGTGAAACAGCAAATAATTTTCAACTAGAAGCGCGACGAAATTTTGGACTCGCTGGCAGTCGGAGAGCGAACGTCGAGGTGTGAATACGTTAATTTGTTCCGTGATGGCGACTTGGGTATTAATTCTTAAATCGTGTAAAGATGACTAAAAACGTTACCCATTTACTTGAAAAAGAAAACATGTCAATGAATATATTATTATTGTTACTAATAGAATGGACGCGTGTTCGATTTATATGACAAATTATATTTCATTCGGCATGCGTCATTTGCACCTGCGACCCACAATCCGCGCATCGCCTAGCCACGATCTTTTTAGACCATGCCTCAACTGAGGTATAGCCTTAAGAAGGAAGCCAGAAACCGTTTTACTCAACATCGGTTGCCTGTTTGACCTTACCCGTTATTTATTATTTCTGAGTTCCCTGGTTAAATACAACATATTGTGACTGATGTATTACCGTGCCTTTATCAAATGCAGTGCATCTGCAAAGAATCTCAGATTAGATGAAGAAATAATATCATCTAGCATTGAACTGGTTACGACATCTGTCTGTTTACAATGGACACGGTGTCTTATTGTGATCATTAATATTCGACGAGCGTACCGAACATCGGGTGCATGTTGAACTGGCCGTGACTTTCTTTGCATGTCATTAACCAACTACTCGAACGGCATACGAAAGTAAAAGTTGACTCGGTAAACACCACAAATATAGTTTTAGGATTAAACAAACTCACTCTACATCAGTGTTTCCTAACAAGGTTTCGAGAGAATTCGTTAAAATTTGACGTTTTAATCTTGATTTTTTATGGATAAAACTCGTTTTGTGGTTATCTGTTACCTTAGTTCTATAGGGTATTACCTAGGGCAGCGGTTTCCAACCTGGGAGGCGCGCCTCCCAGGGGAGGCGCGATCTATTGCCAGGGGAGGCGCCAAATTTTTTTAATAAATTAATTTTTATACCATAATATCTACAAATAAAATATTTGGAGCGGAGAAATTTAAAAATGGCGCTTTTGCAAACGCTCTGTTTTGGTAATGCACAAAACGACCGCTGGTTGCATGAAAACAATAACCTCAAATTTAAATGTCACTCGTAGCTAAAGTGTCAACTGAAGCGTGTAGGCAGGGTGTGATATTGTTTTTTTAAATTGTTTTTGACGTGATTTCTTTAATATAATATAACAATAATACATGTCTTCACTTTTAAATGATTTCTACGCCAGATATATTGAAGCAAACAAAAATCTATTTCCTGAGTTCTTGGTTAGTTTGCTAATGCATTTTTCATATTATTTTATTAATAGTAAAAAAGTCGCCTGCGGCGCTGCTTTGTTTCAGGGCTATTAAATATTTTAAATATATGGGTGAAAGATCCTGGCCTGTGGGCCCTATTCAGTATGTGGAGCCCATGATAGAATCCATTAATTTTTGTCAATGAACGATGATCAATTTGGTTGACTTCTATTAAAATTGATTGTGGTAATAAACAAGCTCATTCGTCGCATGAAAAAAAAATTAATTAAAAAATGAATTTAATATAAGTAAGTAGTAAAAACTTGTGTGTTAAAAAAGTGTCTGTATTATTTAATGAAATAAAGGGGGGGAGGCGCCAAGATTAGATTTTTTTTTAAAGGGAGGCGTAGTAACATAAAGGTTGGAGACCACTGACCTAGGGGGAAGTCATGTGTGTGAATTCTCTTCAGGTCCTGGTATTTTGGTGTGTTGAGAGAGACATTTCATGAATTGATATCACGTTATAACAGGCAAAGGTATAAAATTAAAACACAAAACTTAGTTCGATAACTCTGCGCAGAGTTCGGTTTATTTACGGTTATACAAACATTATCATTATGGGTATATTATAAAGATTAGATAATTAAACGTAAGGGGCGAGTGATGGTTTTGCGTGGCACTGTCACTGAGAGGTTGATTAATTTTTGGTATAACACTGGGCCGCACTACTCACTTCGTTTTTATTTCGATCTCGCATGGTAGGGGTTGCACAATTATTTATTATGTGAAATAATTTTTCGATTTACAGAAGCGCAGAGATTTTACCACTTGGTCTGGCTAGGGGTAGAATTACCCTCCCTGTTCGGGGGCGACTTTTCAACTGATTTTAAAATATCTAAATCTCCAAAAGGTGAAGGGTACTAATTACAAGCGGAAGGTGCAGGGGTAGACTTTGGGCATGTACATCAACAACGTAACGGTATATTTTTGTCATCTCTGCAGAGCGACTTTGGTTTCACAGGCGATAGCTTCACCGGCAGGTATGTTTTGTTCCACACTTCGAGGGTGCATTTATTTACTTTTGTAATAATGTGTCTTTGCAGGCAGGGCATGTAAACTTGCGGGGTTAAACATTGCGACTTTTGGATTAGATTTTTGATATTGAATTCGAGACATTTTTATGGGGAAGGGTATATTTGGTATTAAAGGAAACAAATCAAAATAAGATAATGTCGTTTGAAAATCTTGCACAAATTTTCATTTTAATGTTAAATTAGCCTTGATTTTTTAAAATAAATAATGTGTTTATTTTTTATTTAGTTCAAATAAACTTGGCAATATTCAATGAAATTTTACCGTATAACCAATAATTTACCCAGACATTCCCGTTTATAATTAAATTAATGATTCATCCTAGAAAGGGATTTATTAGATTTTATAATCCGATGAAGAAATTTGATTTTTTATTGAATTATATAGAAAAGACCTTTCTACCTAGAATGGCATTATTAACTCATTTAGCGCTGACAATGCATTGCCATTAGATGGCCAATAGATACTATTAGCATGATAATTAAATGTGGTAATTAATTACTAATTAACTGGTCAGCAATGAATGTGTTATCTCAAAACCTTTGAGGGTCAAGCTATCCCCCATTCCTCAATAGTAAAGTTTCCTAAAGAAGAAAATTTTGAGCACATAGGTAAGATAAAATAAATGAATTGACATAACTCACCGTGTACCCTATCGAGATCTGTATTTCTGGTAGCCAGGCCAAGTGCCCAAACACCTCCCTGCTGCAGCTTGACTTCGAAGTACGACTTGGACTGCACCAGCGGAGCATTGCCTAGGGCACATCCAGAACCGCACACACGCTGCCCGCCTTTTACTATCACTACTTCGTGACCTGGTGAAAAAATACGGAAACAGCAAGGTCAATTAATATTTAAGGACAGCTGACGTAGTCATACTTAAATGCCTAAGTGTTCTTAAGCGTTGCCTACAGAGCAGGCTGGTTTCAGGCCTGGAAAATCGTGCTGTGGACAAATTCTAAATCTAACACAGCATATCGAAGACGGATATGAACGAAAAGAAATAACTGGCGTAGTATTCATCGACCTTACCGCTGCATATGACACGGTAAATCATAAAAAGTTATTGAGAAAACTTTATGAACTTACCGGCGATCTCAACTTAACGACGCTCATAGGGACATTTCTGCAAAATAGACTTTTTTCGTAACATTACATGGTAAAAATAGCCGATGGCGATCCCAAAAAAACGGCCTGCCTCAAGGAAGTGTGCTGGCTCCAGCCCTATATAATATTTATACAAACGACCAGCCAACACCATCGAGTACAAGGCAGTTTATTTACGCGGATGATACGGCCGTAGCGGCTCAAGGCAAGACTTTCGAAGATGTTGAAAATGAACTATCCGTCACACTGGAGAAACTCTCAGTGTACTACGAGAGCAATCACCTCAAACCGAACCCACGGAAAACACAAGTATGTGCATTTCATCTTCGGAACAAAGAGGCCAAAAGAGAACTACGTGTTACGTGGAGAGGCGATAAACTCGACCAATGCCCAACTCCGAGATACCAGGGTGTACTCCTGGACCGCACACTGACGTTCAAGCAAACACTGCATTACTACAAAACTCAAAGTGTGCGCGAGGAACAATATCATAAAGAAACTAACCGGGTCATCTTGGGTAGCGCAACTACATACCCTGCGCACGTCTGCCTTAAGCCTATGCTTCTCAGCCGCAGAATATGCGGCACCAGTATGGAGCGCATCTGTGCATGCCAAACATGTGGATGTATCAATCAACGAGACAGGTCGAATCATATCGGGATGCCTGCGACCGACTCTTGTTGATAAAATATACCCCATCATAGGCATAGCTCCTCCCGATATACGAAGAGAAGTAGCGGCGAATGTCGAAAGAAGGAAGCAGACGCATGATCCCAGACACCCACTCCATGGACATTAAGCAGAGACCTCAAGGCTCAAGTCCAGAAAAAGCTTCCTTAAAAGGACAACGGAAGTGGATTGCCTCCCAGAAGAGAGTCATATCCAGAAATGGAAAGAAAGACTCTGCAATCCTTGGATAGAGCCAACAGAGGAACCCTCGCCGGGACACGAACTTCCCTTCGATGTCTAGAAGGCACTGAACAGACTAAGAGTCGGTGTCACAAGGTGCAAGACAAACGTCAAGAAGTGGGGTGTCTTAACCGGCGAGGATGTCTCATGCGAGTGTGGGGAGGTGCAGGATGCGAAGCATATGTTGGTTTGCCCTCGAATTGGGATTGAGTGTGTTGAGGAGGACCTGTTGAAGGCCAATGACAGGGCAGTCTCCGCTGCAAGGTTTTGGAAAGGAGCGGTGTGATCCTGGACACGATAAGTAAGTAAGCGTCGCCTAAACCTTAGGCAAATGGAGTCAGTTGCAACACCTATTTACATCATTTTGAAAAAAGTTGGACTGAGTGGGATTCGAACCCACGTCTTCATGATTCATTCAAATTCATTTAGTATACATATCAGTGGCGACGGGTGGGGGCAGGCTATTAAGATTCGACATAAGTAGTGCACACTAAACTTTGTCAGTCACACTTATTTGTTTTCATTTAACTAAGAATACAATTTGCAGATGGTGCTGGTTAGTTTTTAAAATCAAATTAAACCCTGCTAAACCATAATAGTTGAGGTACACTATGGGCGATCTGACAAAAATAATGCCCACTTTTAGTCAAACTTGTTTGATTTCATTGAATTATTATTAGTCATACTTATTACAGATAGTGTAGGTAAGTATTTGTTTGTAGTCTTGTCTAGTTAGTCATTGTAGTCTTATAGTGCCTATACACGTGCATGGATCTACTGGCCCCAATAGTGTGTATTTTAAACTATCGGATAATAACAGTTTGCACATAAAAGTGCTGATTGTCTTGCCCAATGACATTAATATGGACGAAGCATCTGGAAAAAAAAATGACAGTCACTTTTTTGTCGGGTCTGCCGAATGGCATAATCTGTTCTAACGCCATTACAATAAAGGTGATATTGCTATAAATTCCCGATACTTTTTGTCGGGTCTGCCGAATGGTTTTGTTCGAACGGGTTCGCTCAAATGAACATTGACACTAGAAACACTGTTCTAACGCCATTACAATAAAGGTGACATTGCTATGAATTCCCGATGCGTAATAACGCATAATGGAAATTGCGTGACGTCTACCTATACATGTGCGAATGTCGCTATGCGCGAATTTACTTGCTAGCTACTGTACTGAGTGCGTTCTCCATTAACAATGTCATCGGTCTCGCCAATCTCATTCTTCAAATAAGCGAAATGCGAAGATGTCATTGTTGTGAAAATTGGTAAATGTCAAAAGTGTTTTGCGCGGTAGTTAGTTTTTTTCTGGCAGGTTCGCCACTATCGTTCTACCGAACAGGCGCGGATATCTCACAAGTTCCTATTGACGCGAGAAAATTCAGATGCTTCTGAACTTTTTTGATCCATGCATGCAATCTTGCAACTTGCACAATAATACGTGTTTAGGTGTGCATTTTCTTGTTATGGCTGCGATAATACGTACTGTCACCAGTAATACCGTGCACGGGGTATTAGTTATAGTTCAATGAAAACAAATATGTTTGACTGACAATATTTAGTGTGCATTATTTTTTATGTCAGATCATAACAGCCTACCTTCACCTTTCGTCACTGATATGATGTCATCAATTGCCGAACACTTGATAGACACAGGCCACAAATTTGACTATGTTGTGAGTTGACCAAGATATTGGATTGGAAAAAAGGATATTTTTCACGCTTTGTGACATTGGCTATCAAAATTTACATGATCCCTGACAATCTTATAATGTTATGTCAGTCATTTAGTTGCTAAGTCGCTCTGGAAGTTTTTTTGAGTTTCGAGTAAATCACGAAAACTGTTTTGTGCATTTTCGATGTTGTTGTAGTGGTGACGTTTGCATATTAAGAAGGACAATGGGCTATGACTAAAAACGCTTCTAACACTTTCAGCAAAATCCAATATCATATCTCGTATGACTGGTCATCGCAACAGATATAGTACGTTGTCACCCCACTTTTTCCCTAAGAAACCATAGATACCTTGAAAACACCTCAGATATATCGCACCGTGAGTGTAAAACCAAGGCAACTGCAAATTTTTCAATTTCGAGATTAAATGCAAAACAACTGCAAAAGTCGTGAACTTGATAATTTAAAAGTGAAGTAACTGAAAGAACATGCAATATAATGTAGATATAAACCAAATATTATGGTTTTTTTTTAGAAACTCTATTTCTCCTAACAAAACGAAGACTTCAAACCCTAATATATCCAAAATATGTCTTTTGCAGATGCCTTGGTTTTACACTCACGGTGCGATATACCCACTAGAAAAAATCACAGTTGAACAAAATACGGCACCTGAAAGGATTTGAACCCACTGGTATCACGCCAATATGCTTTAACCAAATAAGCTACTGATCTTCTACTTAATTAGGATGATTCAAACTAGTAGGTCCTACATGAACTGCTTGTCTTAATAAACCATTTCATTATTCATTATAGATGTGGGAATGTAACGTTCCAATAGAACATACATACGCAATTTGATGAGCATTTCATGTAAGACCTACTAGTTTAAATTATCGTAATTAAGTAGGAGGCCTGTAGTTTAATTGGTTGAAGCATATACCAGTGGATATACGGGTACAAATCCCATCAGGCATTATATTTTTTTCAAATGTGATTTTTCTAATGGGTTTCTGAGGTGTTATGTAGGTATGTTCAATATATGGAATTTTACATTCTCAAATCTTGTGAATTACTCGTTGAATATAAGAAATGGTTTACTAAAAAAACCAGTTTGATTTTTTACATGGAATGTAGAAACAGACATATTTTCAACGGATAAGTGGAATAAGTATTACACATTGTTTTATTTCAATTAATACAATGTCTTTTTACCAAGAATTTACAGTTAACACCATTATTAAAGAAGTTAATAACCCAGTCTAGGAATCTGCAACATCTCATAATATTCGTCTCTGTTCTGGCAGAACACACTAACTGGAGAATACTAGTTTTGAGTAATTTGACTTTGAAGTTGTTAAAATGTTTGAAATGGTCTATCATGTGAGTTTATTAAGTAATCGTAAAAAGGATGACTTTAAAATAAAGACTGTTTATTTATTAAGAAGGTTTCCAGACGGTAAAGTTTGAAATAACGAACATTTTGGTATAACTAACTCAATATGTAATTTTTTAGAATTAGTGTCTTCTGCCAGAACAGTGACGAATTCTTGTTATTGAATGTTAAAACTTTATAAAATCTGTTATTATATTGGTGTTTGGAATAATATACGCACTGTACAATGAAATAACGTCTTTTACGTTTGCTATTCCGTGTCACACTGTCATTTGTCCAATTATGTCTCTAAATGGTCATATTATTCATGAAAATACGCAAAAATATAAGCTTAATTTTACATATGTTACGAAGTGAAATTTGAACTGAAGTTCATAAGAAAGCCATTTAGAAACTAGACTGTCACAAGCATTAATAAATATACATATTTAAAGTGTAATTGAGTGCTCCATATTGGTTTAACTACAGTGCAAAGGTGATATTTCCTATCGTGTATTTACCCATATGCGAAGTGTCCAATTGAATCGGGTTTTCTTTAGGTCTGACAGGAACACTAGGCGTAAGATTAAATCCATTTAGACATCCTCTCAAACAGCAAAACATCGTGATCGTTGTTAATTTATTGCAGCCCTAACCTAATTGAAATACTATTGTCAGAATGTTAAAATTTGCATTTATTTTCGATTTTGACAGATCATTTTGTGTCAATTTCAGTCTGATGTTCGGCGTTCAAATTACAACGTTGCCATTAAGCTAAGCTCGAAAAAAACTTTCGGTGATGCCATACAAATAAGCGTTAATAACCAAGTAACCAGCTGTAAAGTGAGGGTATACTTAAAACACAGAATAATATTTTCGTGATTGAACTATTTCGAAGCAGACTATTTTAATAGTTAGGATTAACCTGAGGCAATAAAAATATACAGTTACAATTTATAGTACAATATTAGGTACTAAATATTATTTTGTAAAATAGACCGAACGGTACTAAGTATACAATAAGCTCACTTCTCATTGGCCACCATATCTCCTGAAGAGGATGGATAATATAATTATTACGGCGTTACTATCGTTCAAATCCACAATAAAATAGTTGAATAGCACCTTTTCAACTAAATAATAATAAATAAGCCATATTATTTATGTATTTACATATTTTCCTTTTTAATCATCACCAGCCAAAATAGATCCACTGGTGGATGAAGGCCTACCCAGGCTCCTTCCATTATTTCAGCCCTATCATCAGACCACTGCCATTTCATTAGTATGCCGACCTCTATAACATCGCCTACTAATGTCTGCCTCTTTATCCATTGGTTCCTTCTGTGAACTTTCCACGTTATGTCGAAAATATTTTGTTATAGTTTTGCCAGATAATTTTTAGCAATCTCAATAAAGCTATCAATCTATAAATAGTTATTACAATAATTATGGTCCTGATTTGTGCCTGAGATGACCCTAGTATACCCTATACATACTGGGGGGGGGGGGGGAGACAACGTATTAAAACATTGTAGAGCTTGTTATTGCTTATAGTTCGAATGCAATAATATGGTAAACTGTGTGTAGTACTCGTATATTATGATGATTATTTCATGTTGCAAAAATTGTAGATACCTAATACGTTAATTCAGTGCTGGCCAAAACGTGGCGCATTGAATAATAATTACAAGTGGCGCATTGCATCTTTGCGCCTACTTATTATTTTGAAGTTGAAGTCAAGAACTGAGTGCTCTCAGTTCAAGTCATACAGCTTTCTTACTCATCAGTTTGTCCTATTTTTTTTACCGATTACAATGGTAAGATGTTAGAATGCAGGAATCGTAGAAGTTATAAATAATATGTCGCTTTGGATCGACATACAGATGTGAACAAGCATTTTCATCCATGAAATTGATTAAAAGCAAAACAAGGTCGCGAATAACTGATTCAAAGTATCAATTCAATTCAAAAGATTCAAGTTATCTTCACCAAACGAGGCTCTGCAGCAGCTGTAGCACCATCAGCGGGCTCCACGACAGCGATCACCCTATCGTCCAAGAGATCATTTCTGACTATTGTAGATTGATGCTCCAATAAACGTGTGTTTTTTGAATTGGCATAAATTAATTAGGTACCTAATTTAATTGCGTGATTGAGTTATTCCTTTTCCCCCCTAAGCGAAGCAGATCCGACCCCTATCCCAATTTTTCAACCCCAACAGATAGTAGAAAAAGTGCTCGAGTTGTATGGCGCATCTGAACTCGTCTGTGAAAAAAATTGGCGCATGGTATGCAAAAGACTGGCTACCCCTGCGTTAATTAATATTAAAGAAATATGCAATCTAAAGTCTGCATTTATTGAAAACAGGTTACTGCATTATATTCGAGGCCTAGCCTCGGAACATGCATTTAGGGCGAAGACACACTACGCTAAAAAAATCTACGCATCTGCGTTGCCACAATGCAGCGATTGGAATCAAAAAATATGAACTAGGTAGATACCTACCATAGTTTACTTACGTCAATAAACTGCATCTGTAAAGCCGCGTTGACACGGTCCAAGTACCATTCAAGTCAGTGACGTCCCTAGACAAAATGCCGCCTCTAGGCAGTGCCAAAATGCCACCACATTTTTTTTATACAGTACCTACTTTTTATCATCCTTTCGTGAGTCATATATCTAAGAAATGTGTTGTATGAATACATTAAACAAGATATACTTATACCACTAAATCTAATTTAAATGCCATCTCTGCTTCAATAGCCAATATTGCGAGTCTACGGTTTCAGATAGGTAGGTACATGTTTGGATAAATTTTAAATTAGGTATGCACGTGTCATTGCTGTTCACCAAGAACGTGACGTCCAAGGACAACGGAAGTAAACTAGACATCGCGAACACGACAAAAAAAGTCCTGTTAAAACTTTTATAGTAGGTACCTAATAAATAAATTTTTTTTCCAAGCAGTGAGCTGATTTTTTTATTGGAAAGATATTTCCGTTATTACTAAGTTTAGGTAGCTATTTCTATATATACCTAATGATTCTCCTCGATTTGCCGCCCTTTGGGTAACTGCCGCCCCCAAGCGACGCTCAATCTGCCTACTCCCATGGGACGTCACTGATTCAAGTTGACTTGGACCGAGCGCACTCGTATGAGACATCTTCATACTAATTAATTATTCCTAGCTTGGATGAGTAGGACGAGGTCCAAGTAGCTTGTATAGGAGTAATTTGTATGAAGATGTCCCGTACGAGAGCGCTTGGATTGTGCTCGGTCCTAGTGTACTTGGACCGTGTCAACGCGGCTTAAACTGCAGCGCCGTCTGTCAGCCTATAGTGCCATGGCGACTATATTACCTAATAGATTATAATACGGCCTTGGCGAAATTATATTTAATTAAAATCTATTATTTTTGGCATTTTCAAACTGTATTGACATTGGAGCAAAGTGAACTAAATCGATTTCGACGGTGTTTCACAAGCACATGGTGAATTTTTGACTATGTTGCCTTAGAAATTAGACATAATAATAATGTCGTAGCTACTTCTCACCGCAAGAGCACCCAGTGACGCGTTTAGTCACGTAGATGCCCGATATATTGAGTGATTTTATGCCCCTCTACTATTAAAACAAATGGGTAACAATGTTGTGTCCATGAAATACCTATTAAGTAAGCGCAGAGAACTCAGAAATAATGAGAACTGAAATACATAACGGGTAAGGCGATAGCAGGTAACCACAGAACAGATAATAAATAGAATACCGATAGGCAATATTCAATACGCCGCATGGTGAAGCAGGCTTTTGAATGTGTGAGTGTCTTGCGAAAATGAAGCACGCATTATGCACGTGCAATAGTGTGTGTAATACACCGACATTAAACGAGCGTAAATGCATAAGCCGAGAGCAGTTTTTAGTATTCGACGTAAAACGTATTCTTAACACGTGTGTAAGTTTAACCCGGATTCTTCCTTACTCGAGTCGGTTACCTGCTATCGCCTTACCCGTTGTGTATTTCAGTTCCCATTATTTCTGAGTTCCCTGCAGGTAACCGACTCGAGTAAGGAAGAGTCCGGGGTAAGCTTACACACGTGTCAAGAATACGTTTTATGTCGAATACTGAAAACTGCTCTCGATTTGTGCATTTACGCTCATTTAATGTTGGTGTATTACACACACCATTGCACGTGCATAATTTTCGTAGAACACTCACACATTCAAAACACTGCATCAACATACGGCGTATTGAATATAGCCTTATCGGTATTCTATTTATTATCTGTTCTGTGTGTGAGTGTAAAAGATGTAGGTAGATATATACCTACGTTGGCCGCGCGGCATAAGCGGCGGTTCGAATCCTGGGTCTGACAAGTACACATATTGTTTTTCAATTTGTGTATGAGTCAGAGTATGGACCAAACAGGTTGAGCAAGTGGCTGACATCCATTTCGCGTAAAAACAAAAATCTCTTAATACAAAACCTCCGCTCTGTGGAGGCCATCCTATTAGGATCGGACATAATTTGCTGTCTCATAGCAACGCATGACCTGCCTGCTCTCACATGTTGTTTTGTGTAATCTAAGTACTTAGATATTATGAAAAACATTCATCAATTTGTGAGAAATACGGAGCGTTTTATAAATTTTGGTATGGTTTAATAGTTTTATGACTTTGCATAATTTGAGAACATCCCATGCATATACCCACTAGAGAGAATCATTTTAGAAAAAATACGACACCCGATGAGACTTAAACGTGTATCCGCCGGATAGGCGCTAGTGTTCTTTTACAATTAAGCTACGGGCATCCTACTTCATTATTAGGACCGATGTTACTTTTAGGTACATGGAGGTCTATGGCTCTGACAGGTTTAGAGGCACCATTATAAAAATGTTGCCAGTGCGACAAACCGACATTACAATACGTCTATTACAGTGGATATTACAATGGACACATAGCTTGAAGAATATTCGCAAGAATAGCAAACTTCTTATCTACAAAACAGTTATTCGACCAGTAGCTACCTATGGCTGTGAGACATGGTGCCTCATTCAAAGGGAATAACATAAACTGGCCATATTCGAAAGAAAGATCCTCAGGAGAATTTTCGGGCCCACATTGGAAAATGGAAGTTCTTCTTCTTTTCTTCTTTGCCCATATCCGCCCCTTAACTGGAGCATATGGACACCACGCGGCGCCTCCAAGAATCCCTGTCGCTCGCCAGTCTTCTTGCTTCGTTCCAGGTCAAACCAGCATCCCGTAGCTCCGCCGTATACACTCTGTAGATTGTATTTAGCGGCCTTCCAGGACGCCGGAATCCGGTCGGCTTGAAGAACAGGCAAGCCAGGTTAAAGTTCTCTTCTGGCATCCGCAGCACGTGGCCGAGCCAGGTCCAACGTCGCCTCTTCACTTTCAGCGTGATGAGAGGCTGCTTGGTACGTTCTCTTATCTCCTCGTTGCTCCTAAAGTCATACCACCGCACACCCAGTATTCGTCGCAAACATCTGTTTTCGAAGCTCAGTATACGGTTGCTCTGAGCCTTCGTAAGGTGCCATGATTCGCTACCGTAAAGCAGCACCGTCAGAATGCAAGCGTCGAATAGGCGGCATTTGGTTTTGACCGAGTACAATCGTGAGTCCCAGACATTTCGCATCGAGTTGAATGTTGCTCCAGCCATTCCCATTCGGATAGCGAGCTCTTTCTGCAAAATGCCATCTCCCGTGATGTGTACCCCCAGGTACTTGAAGCTGTCGACGCTCTCGATGCTCTGTCCATCGCTAATCAGAGGGAAATCTGGATCAGGACAGGTGCTATTGCACAAGACGTTGGTTTTCTTCGCGTTGATTTTCAAACCAACGCGAGAGGAGTTGTTATGCAACCTGTCGATTGTCTCTTGAATGCCCTCGATTGAGTTGTCGAATAGGACAGCATCATCGGCGTATTCCAGGTCGCATAGCTTCACCGTGGGGGTAACAGGTATGCCTCGGTCGGGTGGTATTGACTTCCGTAGTATGAAGTCAAAGAGAATGATAAAGAGAAACGGTGCAAGGACACAACCCTGTCTGACTCCGGTCGTGACCCCGAACCATTCCGTGACAGTGTCTCCAATTCTGACACAGCATTCGCTATTCTCGTGCAGGCTTTTGATTATGGCAATGATCTTGGGAGGGATCCCGTATGCTCCCAGTATCATCCAGAGGGAGGGGCGGTGCGGACTGTCGAAAGCCTTCTCATAATCCACAAAACAGCAGGCCATCGGACTGTTCAACTCATGGCTCTGCTGGAGAAGACATCGAAGGTTGTGGATTTGGTCTGCACACGCTCGACCAGGTAGAAACCCGGCTTGGTTTTTCCTGAGGACGTGCATTATTGGGTCCCTTATTCTCATCAAAATGATGTTTGCCAAAATCTTTCCCGGAACACTGAGTAGCGTAATGTCTCGGTAATTGTCGCAGCTTAGAGGGTCACCTTTTTTAAGAAGTGTGATGATTTCACCGTTCACCCAGTCCCTTGGGCAGCGCTCTTCTTCCCACACCTTTGTCATCAGATGAAACATAGGGTGCAGGATTGCGCTCAAGCTGTACTTGAGGAATTCAGGATGAATCCCGTCTCCCCCCGGTGCCTTTCCGTTCTTGAGCCTTTTCACAGCCGATTTTATCTCGGTGTGCGTGGGCGGGCAATCGGAAATGTCGGTCGCTCGGGGAATGTCCAAAAGTAAAGCTTCCGCAGATATGTCAAAGGGATCCAAGGGGGGTGGGCGGTTCAGCACACCGCAGAAATGATTCTTCCAAATCTTCTTGACGCATTCTGCGTCAGACTCTATTGCTCCACTGGGACCACGAATGGCTCCGGGAGTCGGTGGTCGCCTGCCGCAGACTTCACGGGTGATTCGGAAGAGTTTCCTGGTGTCATTTCTGCTTGCTGCCTCCTCTGCCGCTTCAATTTGCCGGTTCATAAAATTGCGCTTGTCCAACCGCACGGATCGTTTGACTACCCTGTCTTGGGTCTGGTAGTCAGTCCGGCGGTCCTCGGTTCGGTCGGGGTCTCTCTCCTCGTCTCTCAGGGCTTTCAGCCTGGCTCGTTCACCAATTTCAACCCACGTTTCGTCAGACATCCACTTTGGCTGCTCACTCCTTCTGGTACCAAGGACGGTACGAGCCGACGACACAATCGCACTCTTTATGAGGCTCCAGTCCGCCTCAATGAGGTCGGATTCAGATTTGTGCCGCTCGTAGATACGATCTACACTATCTCGTACAGCAGTTTCGAAGTCGGTCCGAATTCTTCGGCGTCGGAGCTTCTCAACGTCAATTCGTTCGCACTTTGAAGGCCTCTCCTGGCGACTGAGTTTTACTCGGATGTTTCCAATAAGTAACTCATGATCGCTATGGATATCGGCGCCTCTGTAAGTACGCACGTCGAGAAGTTCCTTTCGGTGCTTCAAGCTGTATAAGAAGTGGTCAATCTGCGTCCTCGTGCGTCCATCAGGAGACGTCCACGTATATTTGTGAATGTCTTTGTGGGGAAAAACAGTGCCTCCGATTGCAAGCTCGTTCAGAGTGGCGAATTCTACGAGCCGCTCACCATTATCGTTGGGGTCACCGAGGCCGTGTCGTCCCATCACCGTGGGGCCAAGCACCGGGTCTGCTCCTACTCTCGCATTATAATCTCCTATTACAATCACGCGGTCTCTTCGGGGGATGGCGGAGACTGCCGCGTGGAGAGAATCGTAAAAAGCATCCTTTGTCTGCGCGTCGGCATCCTCAGTGGGGGCGTAGCACTGAAAGACGGTCAAGGAGCTACCAGGCGTCTTGAAGGAGGCACGTATCAGTCTCTCCGAGATTGGTTCCCATTTCACGAGGCAACGGGCCGCTCTCTTTGACATCAACACTGCCACTCCCTGGCGATGGTATTGCTCCTGACCTGAGTAGACAATAGAGTAACCCTCAATCAACTTTCTCCCGGCTCCTTTCCAGCGCACTTCGCTCAGCCCTAGGATGTCCACACCATAGGTGTGCATGATGCGTGTGGCGTGCAGGTCCTTTCCGGGGGTACGCAGGGTGCGAACATTATATGTCCCAATGCGCATACTCGAGTTGTTAGAGAGGATTACTCTACCTGTTTCATTGTCCATTTCCATGCAAGGTCGTCGTTTTACAGAGCCGGTTGTCGTCCGAGGCTGCTGTGTAGGTGTTTTGTTAATCTGTTTCGTTTAAGGAGGCAAGGTGATTAGCCCAGCGCTCCCGAGGCCTGAGCCACGAGGGCCCTGAAGGTCGGCTCGACCAGGTTTTTCTGTCGGGGATTTCCTTCCCTTAGCCGGAAGACCAGTTTTATGGCGCCGGTCACTCGCCCTTCGCCCCCTGCTGTTAGCTACAGCGTACGCTGCATTGCCCGGAGGTCGCCACGGGGAGGCCAGCAGATGGGACTTGCTGGCAGTTTGGCATTTCCCAACTTTTGCTATGAACACATCTACTGGCGTCAATGTGTCCACTTGGGGCCGACCAGCCGTTGGAAGTTACAGGATAAAAATGAACCACGAGTTAGAAGAGTTAATAAAACATGAAACGGTGGTGAAATTCTGTCGATCCCAAAGACTAAGGTGGGCTGGTCACGTTGAGAGAATGCCTGAGCACAGGACGCCAAAAATCATGACTAAGTGGATCCCACAGTGGAAACGGTCTAGGGGCAGACCAAAGAAGAGGTGGGCTGACTGTATCGAAGAGGACTGGAGAAAGATGGGGAGGGCTGGAGACTGGAGAGGAGCAGCCAGGGAAAGGAGCGTGGTGGAGGATAATTGTAGAGGAGGCCAAATCCCTCCCCGGGATGTAGTGTCGAGAAAGAACAAGAAGAAGAAGACATAGCTCGAAGAAGGGACAATCGTTGGACAAATCTATTCATCCAGTATCCCAAGAGGTACAAAACGTCCGCAAGGTATACCTTGAGGCCGCTGGATCGATGAAATGATTAAGTTCTGTGGAAGTACGTGGCAATGAGGACATGCCAGCGAGAGTGGATTCAGCTTGGAGAGGCCTTCATCCAGCAGTGGATAGATTCAGGCTGATGATTAAGATGATGATGATTACAATACAACAATAGTTGTGTTGTCAGGATCTTTTTTATGCTTCGATCATTTTTTAAACTAAGCAATACCGCTACTGCTCTCAAAAGTCGTAATTTCAATTACTTTTTTAACATATTGTGGACATTACAAATTATAAGTATAAGTTAAAACTATAAAAATGAAAATATAAGAAGAGAACACAATATAAACATACAAAATATACAATTAATTAGATATACATCTATAAAAGTTCAAAGAAGTACACCGAGTTTGCTAAGGAGATCCTATTTTAATCTCTATATATATAAAAATCTCGTGTCACGATGTTTGTGGTCGAACTCCTCCGAAATGGCTCGACCGATTTTTATGAAATTTTTTTATGTATATTTGTTAGGTATGAGAATAGGTCAACAAGTATATTTCATACCGCTAGGTCATTAGGGTATCTCTATCCAGAAAAAAATTTCTTTTATTTTTTTGAAAATTTCTTTTTGTATTTTTTTTATTATTTTGCATCAAAAATACCTATAACCCCAAATTTTCACTTTCCTACTCCCAGCCTCCCATTTTTTAATCGCAATTTTATTATTTTTGTATGAACAAATTTAACCGTCGTTCGTATTTCAAACACAACGAAATTATTTATGTTGTTGAATGACAGATGGGGCTACATCCGAGAAGAATTCAAGAGAAGCGTCGCGTCATTTTGACATTTTATTTGGCATATCACAACGCAGTGCGTGCAAAATTTTGTACGATTTATTTTATTTATCTATTTTTATGTGCGTGTATTACAGTGCACAATGCCATCAAGACGCAAGGGGGACCATTTGGGCCGTCGAACGAATAAAGCAACAAACATGCAAAATAGTAGAGCAGATAAAACAGACGAACAAATCCAACAAGATAACAAAAACGTGCGTGTAAGCATGTCGCAATTGCATGCATCCCAATCACAAGAGGCACGAACTGAACGAAATATACAACGACAATTGGAACGGAGCCAAGCGCGCCGGTTCGTAGTTAACACACGCAGAGCAAATGACCGACAACGCCAACAAGTACATCGAACATTTACATCCGCTTCGTTCCTTCGTCTCGCATTCGAGTACGAGCCAGATATTGAATATTCCGCTCATCCGAAAGTGCTGATTGGTGCTATGGACAAAGAATGTCCCCATTGTCATGCGCTCAAATTCAAACATGAGTCAGCCGGGATGTGTTGCGCATCAGGAAAAGTGCAACTACCAGAAATTGAGAAACCACCAGAACCATTGAACGGCTTGCTCATCGGCACGGTTCCAGATTCAAACCTGTTCCTGAAGTCCATTCGCACATTCAATTCATGCTTCCAAATGACTTCGTTCGGAGCAACAGAAATAGTTCACAATACTGCGGCAAATGGTCAACAATTCCATTCTACGTTCAAAATCAAAGGCCAAGTATACCACAAAGTAGGCTCATTGCTGCCAATGCCAAACGAACCACATAATTTTTTACAAATCTACTTCATGGGCGGTGAGGACATCAATCATGTGGATGCACGTTGCGGCTACAATAGCCTCAATTCGCCTAATGCCAGGCGCATCGTCGGCGAACTGGACGCCCTGTTGAATGAGCACAATGAATTATTGAAATTCTTCAAAGCACACATGCACGAATTGCAAAGTGACAATCACGCTATTGTCATCAATCCTGATAAAACACCAGCTGGAGAGCACGTGCGTCGATTCAATGCGCCTGTTGTTGACGACATTGCTGGAATCATGGTTGGCGACCGCACATCGACGCGAGAAATCGTGATTCGAAGAAGAAACAATAATCTGGAGTTCATCGCTGAGACACACTGTTCATACGACGCTCTCCAATATCCGCTAATTTTCTGGAAGGGACAAGATGGATATTGCATAAACATTAAACAACGAGATCCTGTCACAGGTAATTCATTCATTATGAACATCATTACTCATTTTGAATTGAGAAAATGAATGGTTGATGTTTTTTTGTTTTTATCGGCGGTCATCGTCTACAGCGCTCTATTCCTCTTTCTGTCATATATCCCATCCCCACACACTTACGATACATTCGTTATTTTTCTCCAAAATATTCACTAGAAATAATTTATATGGCAGAACAACGTTTGCCGGGTCAGCTAGTAATTTATAAAATAGTGTCCACCTCACGCAAGTGGAATATATCAACTCCCGAAGCAATTTGGTTGAACATAGTTATCGCCCTCCCAATTGGCATTACTAGTGGCAGGTTGGTTCTGCACCTTGGGAGAATAAACAACTGATGCTCTCTATTTCTATGATAGTTATCAGGGACACACAAGTCAACACTGCCCAGAATGGCAGAGTTCTCATTTATACCTCGTATACGTCGAAACAATACGTTGCTAAATAAAGATCTCTTCTAAATTGCAGACTGCAGTACGTAAGCATACCTTTGTGGTTTTGATGTACTAAAACCACAGAACTAGGGATCCCGAGCTATTTTCGATACCTATGAATCCCGGGATTGATAAACATAATCCCGGGATTTCGGGATTGATTTTTTTATCAATTTTTATGGAAATTAAAATAAAAGCGAAAATATAACAGAAAAATTACTTTTAATAAAAAATAATTACTTACATTAGAAATAAACTGAGTTTGAATGAAATTTGATTTATACCCATGTGTAGGTTGCCGATTCATTTTATTTTTTCACGTAAATTATTAAAAATGGAAAGATTGGAAAAAAACAATGCTTCGCACTTTTAACAAAGTAATTCCACCATGGTATCATACGTTTTACGGCAGTTTCATATTTGTCTGACTAATTAGATTTATGAAGCGGAAAGGCCATAAGTACGCCATGATTATTTGCTTTAATATTTTAAATCTCGCTAATCCATTCATTAAGTCTTTAATATCAGAAACAGCAATCTCCTATTAAATTCACATTATTATTTCAATTACAATATTATTTACTCCCTTAAACTTGTGTATTTCCAAGATTGAACGTATACAATATTAACAATAAATGTCTCAAATAGTATAAATTATACTAGATTTATTTTTGACCGATTTTATCAATGTTATTTGTAAATATAAAATTTTTATATTAACAATGGAAAAAAATCCAATCCCGGGACCAGTCCCGGGATCCCGGGATTGTCAAATTGTAATCCCGAAATCCCGGGATCAGAATTTTGGCTCGGGATTGGATTCCCTACACAGAACATAATAATATTAATAAATATAAATCTAAAAGCCATCGCCGTGGATTAATATTTTGAACATGGCTCCCACATCCTGAAACGGGCCTCCAGGCCAGGATCTTTAGCGTCCCCCACCCCCCTAACTTTTGGAGGGTTAAAGGGAGTGTGACCCTCTTCAAAAACGTTTTCCAAAATGGTGTTCCAGGTAAGGGTACCTATTTAGTGTATTTTTAGCGATTTGAACTTCCATTTAAATTATTGAGTTGTCGATTCTTCTTCTTCTTCTTCTTCCACGGCGCTCCATCCCGGGG
This sequence comes from Rhyacophila brunnea, assembly GCF_057557595.1. Classification (NCBI taxonomy): domain Eukaryota; kingdom Metazoa; phylum Arthropoda; class Insecta; order Trichoptera; family Rhyacophilidae; genus Rhyacophila; species Rhyacophila brunnea. Next base: position 4,735,350 of record NW_028232904.1, on the reverse strand, counting down.
TGGGATTTGGCCTCCTCCACAACCGCTCTCCACTCACTCCGGTCTCTCGCCACACTTCTCCAGTTACCGGTTCTTCCTATATGAAGCCAGTCCACTTCTACGGCGTCAGCCCATCTCCTTCTTTGACGGCCTCTGGGTCTCTTCCGTTGGGGTAGCCACTTCGTCATGATCCTTGGCGCTCTAACTTCTGGCATTCTCTCCACATGTCCCGCCCATCGTAGTCTTTGGTTGAGTTGTCGATTATCGACACACAATCATCATAATTTCTATTACACAACTACATATTTGAAAATTGTAATACTCTTGAAGTAAAATAGCCCCGCAGGCGACTTTTTACCAATACAAAGAAAATGGGGTGTGTGTTTATCTTATGTGCATTCGTCAATTCATTCGCCGCCCATTATAATGTGCCGCCCCTATGCAACGCATGTTCTGTTGGGTCTAGAACGATTTGGCGCCGGGACAACTGGACGCCACGCAATTTGAAAATAAATATACTTTAGGTACTTAGGTACTTTTAAAAAATATTTAATATTAATATTTATGTTTAAATTATTATATTATGAGTTAATAGTTGGTGAGAATTTAAATATGCACACGTAAATAATGATTTAATCGTTAAAAGAGTTTTTTTATTTTTATATAAAGCCTTAGGCATGGTAATTCTCAATCCGCAATAAAAAAAAATATGTTAAGAGTAAAATGAATTAAAACTACTAAGTAGTAGATAGAAACTGATTAAAATTCCTCTTCTACGTTCTATTTACCTGTCTACGACAGTGCGGCGTCCAATTGTCCTGGTGTCCAGTTGTCCCATTCCCTGACCTGACAACCCTCAAGGGACGTCATTGTCCAGTCGCACAAGTCCGTATTTAGGCCAATGGCGGAGAAAGTTTTCGTCACAGAGAGCTCGCAGCGTTAATGAATTTATTTTATTTTCAACATCACGGATAAGAATTTATTTCACAGGTCTTGCGATGCTTAAACATGGCGCTATTTACGCATACCATCGGTGCGTAATGTTGGTATTCATTTTCACAGAGCCGGATGTCAATTACAAAAACGACAATAAAAAAAGGTAAGATGTTGATAAAAAATCTTATATATTATGTACGAGGGTTGTCCATATTGTATTAATTAAATTAATTATTAAATAATTACAACATAAAAATAACTTTCTATATACCTACAACGTTTTTAAATTTTCTGTTGAACCATATAAACTCGACTTGACCAGCTTAGACGAACAAAAAAATTTGTACTTGACATGTCATATTGATTTCCATAGTAACACACGTATATATTAATAATTTAGTTGTTACGACCCTAGAGCCCTAGCAACCAATAATGGTGTCGAAATAACTTTTCATACAAAACAGAATTAACTGAAAATGAATTCAATTCTACTTAAAGATAAAAAATGCATTGGCATCGTGTTTTGATATATTCTAAAAGTTTCAAATATCTAGCTAGTCGGGAAGTTAGTTAAAAATCGATTGCAAGATTTGTACCGGACAAATAAGAATACGAGCTAAGAAAAACGTTGTAAAAATCAGGAAAAAAATATTTTTATAAAAAAGGCATACGAAATTTTAGGTACATATCCCCGCTATTTTTCGACGTCGTCTCCGTTGCAATCGATGCACTTGGTGAGTCATGGCACAGGTCCTTGTCGTAAAACTCCACCGCCGCCATCCTCAAATATGTTTTAACCTCTTCCATTACGTCCTCGTCGGTCTCGAAGCATTTTCCGGCCAAATGTTGCTTCGGGTGAAGAAAAATATGGAAATAACTCGGCGCCAGGTCGGGGCCCATGAACAGCATGACGGAGGACATCCCATTTGAATAAGTCCAAAAGGTTCAAAAAGATCTAAGCGCTTTTCACATGATTTTGTTTGTGAGCTTCCGTCAGCATTTTGGGCACCCAACGAGCACACCTTTGCATACCCCAATTTTCTCCGCAAAATCAAACGTATGGTAGACTTACTGACATCAGACATCAAAGTTGCGAGCTCACAGACTGTCAGACGGTCATCTTCACGAACTTTATCATTGATTTTCTTCAACAAAACGTCACCAATTGAGGACCTCCTTCCTCTCTCCTTCTCATCATGAACACTCGTTCTACCACTCGAAAACTCAGTACACCACTTCCTGACATTCCGCTGATTCATCACATTACCATAATTGGGTGTAAGATGACGTGGATTTCAACAGGAGGACTCCCTCCTGGTTGAGAAACCAAATGATTGAATGCATCTTGCAGGCGGCGGGATTCGACAGCGAAGCAGCTACCGAGCCGGCTCGCCACTCGTTCTGAAGAGGATTCTATTTTTTGAGAAAAAACATCCGCGTCCCCAAAAAACAATAAAGGTCTTTAATTCTTGGATAACCCTCGTATTATAAAAGTGATGCCGAAAGGGGTTATCCTGGTGTCCTAATGAATTTGAATATACATGCGCCTGTCGCTTTGCACCTACGTGGTCAGATCCATGATTTATTCTGGATCGGAACCGTTTCCTCGTGCCAAGCCTATCAGGCACCATTAGCGAGGGGTGCAACATTAGTCAATACGCTCCCCAAAGACGTAGATATTTCCGTTGACGTGCTATGTATTTTGTATTCGAAATTTTATTTCTCTGTATAAAATTGTATGTTTGTGATATGCATAGGTACATGAATGATATTTAATTTAGATTTTTGGCGTTTTTTTTACCAAAATTCGGCACTGTCACAAACTACCAAACCTGTATCATGGTTGATGGTGTATCATCCTCGTTTTATAGTCACTTTCTCCATCGGCGGCCAAGGTTAACGTTCAACATGGCTTCCTTTTTACTAACTCATTGTCCGACGTCATGAATGTCATCTCATTGTCACCACTCATCAACAAGTAATCATTTCAAGGGACCTGACACATTTTTATTAAGATGCTTTTACACAGCGGCAATTTTATTTAACGCAAAATGACAATAGATTAAATTTGTCTAAAATTTGTTTAAAAGATGGCCACGAATAGTTCAGACCAATCATACTATTACAGTAACGTCCATGGCCCCCACACCCTGAAGCGGGCGCCAGATGCACTTTTAATAAGTAGATCTAATTACGCTCGGTAAAAAACTAAATGAAAATAATTTGTTTATCAGAAGTAGACAGAGAAAATACATTAAAAAAATATATATTATAATATTTATTAAGATAGTTAGTATCCGTGTTGTCTTGTTTTTTAGACATGCCGCGTGGGAATATTGAAGCAAACATTGGATGCCTCAGGTGGCTGCACCAATTTCATGGGTGCCACGAATATTCCACTGACAGGCCTTGCGTGTAGTATAATACCGAGTGAAGTGGTGCCAATCCGTTGAGAAGACTATTCGACGGTCAAACCATCCTCATGAGGTTGTGACGAAGAAGTTCCTAGGAGGATCCGGACTAGCGCTCGAAATATAAGATTTTACGAACCGGAGCGCTCGATAATTTTCCGAAAATATTTATATAATAATAATAATTGTATGTGGGTATTATATAGTATGGAATCTATGGTATGGAAGTATGGACGCTAAACCAAGAGATGTCACGGAGACTTGAAGCTTTCGAGATGTGGCTGTATAAACGCATCCTCAAAATTTATTGGACTGACCGGGTGACAAATGTTGAAGTTCTCAATCGAATGAGGAAGGACCGAGAAGTTCTACGTAGTATCAAAACCAGGAAACTACAATACCTCGGCCACATTATGAGAGGACAAAAATACAGCATTCCCCAACTTGTCATTCAAGGAGAGATCAATGGGAAGCGTAGTAGAGGACGGCGCCGTATTTCGTGGCTTAAGAACCTCCGTGATTGGTAGGAGTGCAGCTCCACCGAACTGTTCCGGGTAGCAGACGACAAAGATAAGATCGCCTTGATGGTGGCCGACCTCCGCTAGGGGATGGCACAATAAGAAGAAGAAGATTGTATAGAAATATATCTGCTAAGTTCAGATAGTCAAATGGAGTACCTAATAATTGTCTTTAAACTTGTTGCACACCACATTAGGTCATAATGCTATCGTCGCCACTGACGAACATTGAGGTTTATAGCAGCGCCTGTACACGTGCATGGATTTACTGGCAGTAATGGTGAGTATTTTAAACTATCGTGACAATAACTGTTTACACGTAAAAGTGTCATTCTTTACGAGTGAGCGAGACGCGATGTTGTAATTTTATTGTACTAGTTCGTTTTATTTGACAGGTAATGAAAATCGGTCAACTTGAAAATTCGTTCGTAGTTCGTTTTTTTGGTTCGCCACTATCGTTCTACTGCGCAGGCGCAAATCAAAAAATCCTAGTGTCGCATGAAAATTCAGAAGCTTCCAAACTTTTTTGATTCATGCATGCAATCTTGAAAACTGCAGAATAATACATGTTTACCCATACATTTCTTGTATGACCACGATAATACGTATTGTCAACAGTAAATCCATGCACATGTAAACGGAGTATTAGTAAGGGATCTTTATTTAGCTACATATTTTTTCAGACTTATACGCGGCGTAAATGTGATCTCTGATAATTACCTTAGGAATCGAGGGCATCCGTTGTTTGTTCTCCTAAGGTGCAGAACTAACCTGCCATTAGTAATGCCAATTGGAAGGGCAATTACCATGTTTAATGAAATTGCTTCGGATATTGATATATTCTACTTACGTGAGGGTGAATTTAGGTGGACGCTGTTTTATAAGTTTTTAAGATAGGGTCTATCAAAGTTCACTCTGTGTGCTTCCATATACTTTTATTTTTGTCATTTTATTTTATTTTATTTCTTTTCTTATTTTATTACTTATTGTATTATTAACTCACATATATCTGTATTTTTATTTTTTTTAAATTATTAACACTTAATTTATGTCATGTCGTGAACACTTTGAATTTATAATTTGTTATGTTCATTGTATGTAAAATAAATAAATTTGATTTGATTTGAAAATGATGAATCTCATGTCATAAACATTATTTTTTACTATGATTCCGACAAGTTTCATATTAAAGTAAATTAATTTTATTACTTTTTAATAATTCACGAACGGAGCAATAATCTTAGGAATTTAGCTGCGCTCCGGTGCATTCCGGTCCATTTCAAGCGCTGGACTCCGGATACCGACCCCTCCTTGTGTGAGCATCTCCTAACCAAAATAAATAATCCGAAGTATACCTAAGAATTTAAAAAGGAAACGAAACCTTAAAAAATATTATTTTATGTGTAAAGCAAATGAAATACAAAATCAATAAACCAAATTTGGTTTGGCAAATATTAAAGGTGTAAATTTCAACTGGTAAACAATGAAAGGCCGCTTTAAATGAACCAATATTTATTTTCAAAACCATGGAACATCTTCAGCAATCGGCATACCAATTTTAATATTTTTTTGAGTTACCTACCTATATTATTTTTGGGATAGGAAGTTTTTTCACTGTTTTTCACTGTGAATTTTACCATCTTTCGTTGTTGCATTGTAATAGATTTTTCCATGAGAATTATCACCCACTGTAAAACAACACGTAACTTTGACCCATATTATGTATTTTTACAACGTTTTTCTTAGCTCTTATTCTTATTTGTCCGGTACAAATCTTGCAGTCGATGTTTAATTAACTTCCCGACTAGCTAAACATTTGAAACTTTTAGAATACATCAGAACACGATGCCAATGCATTTGTTAATACTTTTAGCCATTTTTAAGTAGAATTGAATTCATTTCAGTTAATTCTGTTTTGTTTGAAAAGTTATTTTGGAAGATACGGATTTCTACAGACAATCTACTATTATTGGTTGCTAGGGTCCTAACAACTAAATTATTAATATATACGTGCGTTACTATGGAAATCAATATGAGTGTCAAGTCAAGTTTATATGATTCAACAGAAAATTTAAAAACGTTGTATATAGAAAGTTCTTTTTATCTTGCAATTATTTACGGTTACATTCCCGATACCCATCACTACGCACTTCGAGTACAGCTATGAAGATCTGACCTGCAACTATAAATACTGGCGCTCATCTATACATTATTGCAACCTGTCACATCCACATCCTCTGTCGGCCATAAGTAGTGTCGCCAACGCTGTTTTGTATTTTAGACATGCCGCGTCAAAAAATTAATGCAAACATTGGATACTTCGGTTCTTCCACACACAAAAGTCTTGCGTATCGTAGAATGCCGCAAACCCGTTGAGAGGGTTATTCTAAAACCAAATTGTCGATGTCACAACCCTCAGTCATGATGTCCTGACGAAGTAGAAGAATAAATAATATTCCATTCACCTAAATAATTAGTATTTTTTCGTTCCTGGAGGGGCTCTCAAACCCCTTCCCCTTGTGAGCACGTTTATAGGAAATAAATACATTGCTTTGTTTATTAGTTACGTTGGAATTTATGGGTTTTCTTTTTTTTTTATCGTGGGAGGCCTCCAAATCAGTCAGTGCATCCATCATGGCCCCCACATCCAGTGGGCCCTTAGGGCAAGATCACTAAAAGGTCAGTTTCTGGCATCCTGTTTAAACCCCCTACCCTAGATCCGCAATCCACCAGCATCTTAAAATTACAGTCCACTGAAAAAAGCGCAACCACCGGTATTCAATAAGAAATACCGAAATGCCGGTATTGGTATTAATTGCAATCCCTAGTACCTACTACAGTTTGGATGTCAACCTTCGGAAAAGAGGCGAAACCGCTAGAAGGTAAAGATATTAAATTAAGATATTTATCTAAAATATATAATAATATGACCGGATATACCTTGACACGGTGGAGAAAACAGTATCCGCTAGTATCCAATAGATGTCAGTAAAACACTGTTATTATACCCACATTAGTGAGAGGTATTAATTTGAAAATATGTGTCAGAGTCGCCATTTTCTTTTTACTATCCGTAATGAAGACAATTTTCGTTTATTTATTATCATTATGCCTTTCCGTTCACGGTTTCTCGCTTGCACTTTCTTGTGCACGGTTAAACCATCTTTTAATAAGAAACAAATTTTAAAAAATATGTGAAAAACTGACACTTCACAATTTGGTCGTCTGAATAATGTCTTCGAAAATGACCTTCCATTGTGACTAAAATGCAAAGTGTACTTCCCGTAATCAAATATGCGTGCAAAATAATTAATAATTAATACAATGCTAGGTTATATCATCGCAGCAGGCCTATTCTAACATATTAATTAACATCAAGAAAGACCGAGAGTTCCTGGGTTCGATTCCCGGTCATGACAAAAACATTTATGTGTTTTTCTCAAAGCCTGGGTGTTTGTGATTGTTCAAAATTACTAACAACCACCTTGTACGAAAAAGCAAGGACATGGTTATTAATAATTCTAAAAAAAAAACATCAAGAAAGAGCTAATTATTGTGATAAACTTATCACATTATTTATCACTTTATGTATTCTGGCGATTACTTATGTAAAAAAGTTAACCGTCTGAACTATCAAAATGTGATATATTTTAACAGCCCTTGCTTAGACCTGTACCTATTCTTATTAGTTAGCACTTTAGCACATTACCGTTATTTTCATTCTTCCAAACTAGCACCCACGGTGGTCGCGCGGCTTAAGTGTTGGACTATAACGCCATGGGTCCCAGGTTCGAATCCTGGGCCTGGCAAGTACACATATTGTTTTTCAATTTGTGTCTGTCAGGGTATGGACCTAATAGGTTGAGCAAGTGGCTGACATCCATTTCTCGTAAAAAATAAAATTTATTAATACAAACCTCTACTCTGTGGAGACCCATATGATCATATTAGGATCGGGCATGGATGAAAGAAAAAAATAGCATGGAAGGTATTCTTTACACTAAACGGTTAGCGGCGGCTATTATTTATAATTCGTAATACGGCAAAAATTTAGGTTGGTAGACATGTCGGTCAAATTCGGATATGTTCGTACTGCCGAACCCAAGCGGATAAGACCAACCACAAGCGAATAAAGCCGAACCGCGCCATCTAGTCGGTAATGAGCTGAAGACAAGATTTTTGTATTGATCAGACATATCAACATAACCTATAATATTATTAGTCATGCCATTACGATTGCAGCAAAACAGTCGGATCTTGCATCTCAATTCTCAATGTATAAAATTGACATACTCTGTCTCGTTCTCAAAGTTAAAACAACCAAGAAAGGGGCTGTTAAGAGGAAGGTAGCATTTTTCGACAGTTCAGACAGTTAACTTATTGTAATAATGCTTCTTCTTTCTTCTTCTTTGGCCATATCCGCCCCTTAACTGGAGCATATGGACACCACACGACGCCTCCAAGAATCCCTGTCGCTCGCCAGTCTTCTTGCTTCCTTCCAAGTCAAACCAGCATCCCGTAGCTCCGCCGTATATATGTACTCTGTAGATTGTATTTAGCGGCCTTCCAGGTTGCCGGAATCCGGTAGCATACGGTTGCTCTGAGCTTTCGTAAGGTGCCATGATTCGCTACCGTAAAGCAGCACCATCAGATTGCAAGCGTCGAATAGGCGGCATTTGGTTTTGACCGAGTACAATCGTGAGTCCCAGACATTTCGCATCGAGTTAAATGTTGCTTGGAGTAATACTTAACTGCCTGAATACCTATATAAAGTGATAAATTTAATATAGTAGGATCCTATTTTTATGTCCATAGATGTTATGTCAGACAATTCATGGGGGAAAGCGACAATAATTTTTGTGTTCATTATGTGACAAGCTTTTTTGTGGGTAATAGGTATCAGCTACATGGTCAGTTAACAGTTGTTAATTAGTGTTACTTGCAATGTAGATAACCGTATTATACACAGAATTGACACGAGTGATATCCGTGTTATTTCAGATTTTTTTAAAACAACGGAAACGTGTTATTTTGTAAACTAGTTATAATACCCCTGCTGGGATGACGGTATATTCCCACTTTCACTTTTATTATAATGATAAATATTTGGCAATATGTTTCCAGGATATTGGCAATGCGTAACGTCATATCTATCTGTTACGTCTCCATGAGAAAGTTGATAAATAGAATAATTATTATGTCCATAACAATGTTTACATATTTTTCAAAACTAAAATTCTTGCAATATTAAGTGGGTCATGTTACTCATGAATAAGAAATGCATAATGAGTTAGGCGAATAGCTACTGAAGACAGATGTATACGTCATTTTATTTTTGTCATTCACTTTAAAGATGTAGACCATAATGAATATTAGGGTTACATGTAAATTGTACGTAAAACATTTCACCGTGGCACAGTTCGCCGTGAGCTTTCTTATCGGGAAGAGACATAACCGCACCGCATACCATACGGTCTCCAGTTTTATTAGATACAATATGAACATTAATTCATTTTTCATAGCTGATTTTGGCAATATTCATGAATTCAAGAATGAAAACCTAACCTAACCCAACCTAACAAATATTCCAGTACCTATAGTTTGCTGCTGGCTTTCTGTAACGTTTAAACCGACAAGAACCGTGTTTTATTGATACATGAATTTTATATCACTCTATAGTCTTTATACGACCCAAAGAGGTTGGACGGTATTTAATATACGGTCATATATTTCCGATACAACATTTCACGATGAAGTGTGATATGGCAAACTGTATATATAGGTACAAGTTTTCGGACATGGAATATTAGATAGGGAAAAATACGTCAATGTAGGTAATGCATACTGTCTGAGCAGTAACGTACCATGGGGTGGGCAGATTAAGCGTCGATTAGGAGCGGCAGTTACTCGAAGGGCGGCAAATCGGGGAGAATCATTAAATATATATAGAAATAACTACGTAAACTTAGTAATAACGGAAATATCTTTACATTAAAAAATCAGTTCACTATTTGGAAACAAAATGTATTAATTAACATAAAAGTTTAACATGATTGTATTTTTTGTCGAGTTCGCGATGTCTAGTTTACTTCCGATTCCCTTGGATGTCACGTCATTGGTGACCAGAAATGACACGTGCAGATTTGCATATTATATTTGAAATAGAAATGTGTTGGACACATAGCTCAAAAAAGAGACAATCGCTGGACAAATATAGTCATCCAGTGTTACCCAAGAAGTACAAAACGTCCGCAAGGTAGACCTAGTGGCCGCTAGATCGATGGAATGGTGAAGTTTTGTGGAAGTACGTGGCAACGCAAAGCACAGGACTGAAAGAAGTGGAAACAGCTTGGATAGGCCCAGATCCGGCAGTGGATAGAATACCTAGTTTAAAATGTATTCAAATATTTTTACCGATCACTCGTGAGTTTTGGAAGTTGGCAGGTGTATTTTTTAATATATCTGAAATCGTGGACTCACACTATTGTCTATTTAAGCAGAGATGGCATTTAAATTAGATTTAGATGACATAGTTATTGAGTTTGCAATAAAAAGGCTAGGAAAGTCATTTTATTTTAATTTTTTAGTGTTGAGAGTGTTGAGACTATTAATTAATACTGTATTTATGTTTTTTTTTTTTAATTATTAATAACCATGTCCTTGCTTATTCGTACAAGGTGATTGTTAGTAATTTTGAACAATCATAAACACCCAGGCTTTGAGAAAAACGTATAACTAATGTGTCCTCACCGGGAATCGAACCCAGAACTGTCGGTTGGGAGGCCAGCGCCTTACGCACTGCACCACGAGAGCCGTATATATTTATGATTAAAACGTGTACGTACATTAGAGAAATACGACGGAAAATTAATTTTTTTACATGTTAGTCAATAATAGCATAGTAAATATGGTGTAAAAATAATAAATCTGTGTATTGCTAAATGGTACAAACCAACTGTGTCAGAAATATCCACCAAATAGAACCTCAGACTGTGTCTGAGTATCAAACTTAATTATATTATAATTATTCGCTTTTTAGATATAAATTTAATTATGTATATTGTTTTAGTGGTAAAAATACTCTATTAAAAATGGGGTGGAATTTTGGCTCTGCCTAGGGGCGGCATTTTGTCTAGGGACGTCACTATGTCTAAGTGTATATTATTATTGTTTTAAAATATTTACAATGCGTACTTGTGTCTTATAGGCACTGCAATTTGGTACAGTATGAAGGTAAATATTAATATCACAATGATATTAATTACTCGTTCGCGGGTTTGTCGCTTGACCAAGCGTTGACATATTTTGAGTGAACCGTCTTGAAGGTCGGAAAATCGCTGCGCGTTCACTACGTGCGGCTCTTTGAACGCGCGCGTGGTCCTTCAGAAATATAAACGTGAACATTATAACTACCGGGAAATCAGTGGCTCTATTAATTCTAGGCATGATCTTGAATCTCGAAGGTGCTCTTAAGATATTTTTGTCAGCTCTCACGAGGGATGGTTTCCAATCTTGGCCGGAATCTAATCCCCCAATCCCATTCCCTTGTGTGAGTGCTCAGTCTTAAAGCTATACTTCAGCTGAGGCATGGTCTAAAAAGATCGTGACTATGCGACGCGCAGAATGTGCAAACGACGCGTGCGAACAAAATGTTCATCAAAACTCAACATGCGTCTATTTAATGTTATGTTTATTGTTATATTAGTAAAAAATAATAATATATTCATTGACATGTTTTCTTTTTCAAGTAAATGGGTAACGTTTTTTAGTCATCTTTACACGATTTAAGAATTAATACCCCCGTCGCCATCACGAAACAAATTGACGTAGTCACATCTCGAAGTTCGCTCTCCGATTGCGAGCGAGTCCAAAATTTCGTCGCACCTATAGTTGAAAATTATTTGCCGTTTCACTGCTGTATGGCCTTATTGAATGGGTGTTGTGCATTTTACTTCACTATACTCCGTATCTTCCTAACGCCACCCCCATGATTATGTCACTACGGCAAAAGATACCATCAATCGATTCTTTCCCACCCTCTCCAAGGAGTGTCTGAGAGTGGAGGTCATCATCATCAGCCTGAATCTATCGACGGCTCAATGAAGGCATGTCTAAGCTGATTTCACTTCTCTTGGTCCTGTGCATTGCGTTGCCACGCACTTCCGCAAAACTTTATCATTTCATCGATCCAGCGGCATCTAGGTCTACCTTGCGGACATTTTGTACCTCTTGGATACCACTGGACGACTAAATTTGTCCAACGATTGTCCCTTTTTAGAGCTATGTATCCAGCCCATTTCCATTTGAGGTTTTTAGCAAACTCTATTACATCTCAACCCTTGTCTGTTTCTTAACCCACTCATTCCTCTTTTTGTCCTTTCGCGTTAGGCCCAGTATGCACCTCTCCAGTTGGAGGCAACACTATTTAAATAAACATGTGTTGTATTTTCTAAATAGTTTGCTTAAAATCTGTGAGATTGAGAGATGTAAAGATAATGAACCAGTAGAGCAGCGCTGTCCAACTGGCGGCCCGCCAATTTTTTTTGCGGCCCGCGACCTGTACAGCAAATTTTTCATCAAACATAGGGGAAAGAATTACCCATTATATATTAAAATATGAAAACATTTCATTATAATACTTACTAGATATTAAAAATACTTTTTCAAAACAAAGATTATACACTGCTTAATTTTTCCAGCTTGAAAAAAAAACACAAATTTGTTGATAAGAATTTAAATATTGTGTTACAAATAATTAGTGTTATTCGTCGGGCAACATTGTGTTATTTTTGATTTTTTTTTCTATAAAAAAATAACTTTTGAATATACATTGACTGACTTTTCATTTACCTATCCTCTTTGACCCCGAATTGTATGCTAAGGAAAAAATGGCCCGCGGCCTAAAAGAAGTTGGACAGCGCTGCAGTAGAGCATTTAAATTAAGACAAGAAGTCACTGGGTAGATGAAACGGAAAGCGGTCAATTTGGATCAAAACAAGTGTAGAGAATTATTTGAGGAAGTCAGAACCCATCCTGAATAGTCGCGTTTCTGATCACGATTATAAGACAAAATTTAAATTCAGAACATTGTCTATAGATCGATTGTCATTTAGAAGTTCCTCATTAAATTCATTGCCAAGTTAAAAATAAATTCATAAAAAAATGGCAGACGCATCACGAACTTTCGTTTTTTTTTAATGTGGTCAACACAGGTCATTCGCAGCGCTTATATACGTTATAATATTGCACCTGCCACGGACCTCATTTCACCATTTCCGCTGCAAGACAGAGTATGCCTACTATGTAACTCAACATTTTAAAGATGCATATCTCAATATACTCTGCGATAATTTATTGTTCAAATAATCACTTATCTCCTTCGGACATTGGCCTATATACAGATTTTGGTATAAACAATAAGTATGTACATAGCCCCCACATTTAGAATCGGCACCCAGTCAGAATCTTTGACCTATCACTATGAGTAAGGACAGCGTTTTCCAAATAGTATCCCGCGGAGCCCAAGGGTTCCGCAAAGTAAAACTAATAGTATTGCGTGTATTTTTAGTTTTTGTTTTAATTTTAAAATAAATTATTGAATTGGCGGCAGCCTTTAAGACCTGGCAGCGAAAGTGGAACGAATCGACCAAGGGCCGGCACACATATACGTTTTTTCCAGATATACAGTGGCGAATGGAGATAACCAAATACCTGACTCCAGACCATTACACCAGTCAATTTGTGACTGGTCATGGTGGATTCGCTGGCAAGCTCTTCGAGCTTGGACTTGCAAACCGTCCGACATGTCCATGCGGAGGGGAAATACAGGATGCCAACCACATCCTATGGGAGTGTCTGAGTATGTGCTCCGAACGGGAGGAAATGCTCAGGTCGGTCCAACCAGCTGTTGGACCCATCGGCCCGTCCGACCTGGTTGCTACTAAGGCCAACTATCTTGCTTTCAAAAAATTTGCGGCGTCTTACTACGGGCGTGAAGATCTCTTCACATAAATTTTGCTGCCTGTATGATTAGCTTCGTTCTTTAATTTAATAAACAAGTAGCTTCTTTTTCTTTTTAGTAATTTCCATGTGCTTTTTCTCTCCCTGGCACTTTGCATTAGAGTAAACTCAGTAAACTCAGTCAGAGCTCACTTTGAGCGTAGCAATCTAAGTCTTGGGCATCTTCTCCCAGGACACTCCCAGGCCAATTCTTAGATGCTTCACATCACCAATTGATGGGTCCCGTGATACTCTCGATTAAGACCGAGGGTGGTACGGGGCGGGTTTGGTGGAGGGACTTTAACTTCAATGGCGGCATTCGACTTTTATCTATTTCTTCTTTTCTTTCGACCATGTCCGAACCCAAAAGGATCATATGGGCCTCCACAGAGTGGAGGTTTGTATTGACAGCTATTTGTTTTTACGAGAGATGGATGTCAGACACTTGCTCAACCTATTAGGTCCATACTCTGACTCGTACACAAATTGAAAAATAATATGTGTACTTGTCAGACCTAGGATTCGAACCTGAGACCCACGACGCAATAGGCCGACGCTTAAGCCGCGTGGCCATCGTAGGTTTTATCGCCCATTGTATACCTAAACTATTATAGTTTGATTTAGCCAGGGTTAATTGAATTTAAAAAACTAACCAGTACCATCTGCAAGTTGTATTCGTTCAATGAAAGCAAATAAGTACGGCTGACAAAGTTTAGTGTGCACTATTTATGACATATCTTAACAGCCTACCTCCATCCCTCACCACTGGGACAATAATCATGTCGTATTCGTTAACATGATTCAAAAATACTCAGAGCAGTAGATTTGGTGACGTTAATTTTCATACGAACGAAAGAATTTGTCGTAATTTAAAGACTGCTAATTAAAATTAACGTTTTTCTCATTTTTTACGATAGAGACAAGTCCGATTAAAAACTATATCGACTATGAATGGTCTGCGCTAGCGTGTCCGAACCTAGCTAGCGCTAACCTAACTAACATTAGCGTGTCCGAACGTGTCCCTTGTACGTATGCAGTTCGCCGTATCGTTCGACGTGAAATATTGTATCGTAAATATATGGCCGTATATTAAAGACCGTCCAACCTCTTTGGGTCGTATAGTACTGACATAAAATTCATGTCTCAATAAAACACGGTTTTTGTCGATTTACACTTTACAGGAAGCCAGCAGCAAACAAATTTTGTAAATAGCCGATATGCTGGATTATTTGTTAGGTTTTTTTGTTGGAATTATTAATAACCATGTCCATACTTTTTCGTACAAGGTGGTTGTTAGTAATTGTGAACAATCACAAACACCCATGCTTTGAGAAAATCACATAAATATTGTGTTCTCGCCGGGAATCAAACCCAGAACTCTTGGGTGGAAGGCCAGCGCTTTACGGACTGCACCACGAGAGCCACCTTTATTTGTTAGGTTAGGTTTGGTTTTCATTCTTGAATTCATGAATTTTGCCAAAATCAGCTATGAAAATTTAATTAATGTTCATAAGATAGTATAGTATACGCTCATCTCTTTCCGATAAGAAAGCTCACGACGAACTGTGCTACGGTGAAATGTTTTACGTACAATTTACATGTAACCCTGCGCTATACCTTACCGATCTATTGGTGCTGGTTACGTCACTGAAACTGACTCCACATCCGTGCATTCATGAACGGCGTCACTTCAGAGAAATGTCACTCATTTCCGAACCGATCCCATATAAACCATTATGAACACACAGTGCTACGATTTATTTTTGTAATATTTTTGTATCTCAGCGTTGACTTAATTGGACTTTCACTCTCTCTCTGAAAAATTTAATAATTATTCTCCTTGTCAATGGAAAACGAAGTCATTTTATTATTGACTTATTCTTTTTTTAAATATAAAACATTGAAGCGGGCGGCTCCTTCGTAAATAAACCGGTTTGGCCTGAACGAAATCGAAGTGAGTTCTACTTGATTGACTGGAGGGAATCGAATGTCAGGGTCGGAGTGATTTAATGGGCTATTTGAACTCACCTAAACCGGGCCTGCATTGCTAAACATCGTCATCGGATATCCACTCATCATTGTCAGGATCACAACAATCCGGGGTTGGTCCTAAAGGTCCTACATTTCGAAAAAGAAGTATCAATAATGGTGTTTTGTATCCATAGCTCCCCTCTCTATAATATATTCCCTTTATCTTCCCAATAACAATAAATTATCTTTTGTTTAATTCATCGACACCATAAGTTACTAATTATTTACCATTGTTAAGAATATTCGATCTGTATGATTTCGACTAGGGAATCCAATCCCGAGCCAAAATTCTGATCCCGGGATTTCGGGATTATAATTTGACAATCCTGGGATTGGCATTTCCCATTGTTATTATAAAACTTTTATATTTACAAATAACATTGATAAAATCGGTCTAAAATAAATCTAGTATAATTTATACTATTTAAGACATTTATTGTAAATATTGTATATCTATTCAATCTTGGACGTACATAAGTTGAATGGAGTAAATAATATTGTAATATAAATAATAATGTGAATTTAATATGAGATTGCTGTTTCTGATAGTAAAGACTTAATGAATGGATTAGCGAGATCTAAAATAGTAAAGCAAATAATCATGGCGTACTTATGGTTTTTCCGCTTCTTAAATCTAATTTAAAAAAAAACGTATGAGATCATGGTGGAATTACTTTGTTAAAAGTGCGAAGCATTGTTTTTTTCCAATTTTTCTCATTTTTATTAATTTATGTGAAAAAATAAAATGAATCGGCAACTTACACATGGGTATAAACCAAACTTCATTCAAACTCAGTTTATTTCTAATGTAGTTATTTGTTATTAAAAGTATTTTTTCTGTTATATTTTCATTTTTATTTTATTTTCCATGAAAATCGATAAAAAAAATCAATCCCGGAATTCATAGGTATCGAAAATAGCTCGAGATCCCGGGATTAGAATCCCTAATTTCGACTATTGCAATGTACCTACTCGATAATAAAATTATTAATCAAGCCCAATTTATCTAGCTGTTTACTACACACATATAAACCCTTGTGCGTGAACTAAGCATCACTAATATTACTTACTTACTATTAATACTATTGTAAATGATTCTAATACCATTCAACTCGGACCATTCAACACGTTTAAAATTGACTCAGTTCAACTCTCCGAGTGGTTTCACTGCGAATCGAACTCTCCTGAGTTCTTTCCTTTTCATTTACAACATGTAACTATACTTTAAGATCATAACGAATAAACACCACTGAAGATTAACATCCATATAGTCATATTACTGACATACACCTTCCACTGGACCACGTAAAGGAAGGGAAACGTTGCTAAGGATTTCCGTTGCCGAAAACATAACAATGGTAACGTATCAATACTTTCAAGTATCCATGGCCAACTTTTTAATATTTAACAAAAAATGCAACATTTTCTTGAGAAACAATAATCATTATATAACACTAAAATTATACAGTCGCGCAGAATCACAATTTATACAATTCGAAGTTAAAAACATTAATTCGATACAAAAGTTAACAAAACTTCGGCCATATCCGCCCCTTAGTTGGAGCATATGGACACCAGGCGGCGCCTCCAAGAATCCCTGTCGCTCGCCAGTCTTCTTGCTTCGTTCCAGGTCAAACCAGCATCCCGTAGCTCCGCCGTATACACTATATAGACTCCAGGACGCCGGAATCCGGTCGGCTTGAAGAACAGGCAAGCCAGGATTAGGTTCTCTTCTCGCATCCGCAGCACGTGGCCGAGCCGGTTACATGTAAGTTGTACGTATGCAGTT
The DNA here is from genome assembly GCF_057557595.1 of Rhyacophila brunnea. NCBI lineage: Eukaryota > Metazoa > Arthropoda > Insecta > Trichoptera > Rhyacophilidae > Rhyacophila > Rhyacophila brunnea. The sequence continues at coordinate 4,717,687 of NW_028232904.1, read as the reverse complement.
CACCGTGGGACACTTATTCGTGCGCCGCGGTACTGCTGTTTACGAACAAATTTCCGGATACGGGCCGAGCCAGGTCCAAGGTCACCTTTTTACTGTCAGCGTAATGAGAGGCTGCTTGGTGCATTCTATTATCTTCTCGTTGCTCCTAAAGTCATATTCACATATTATGAAGTTGGATAAGTCCATAATAGATTTCTATACTTACAGACAAATCTACGTGTTAACATAGATCCATCGATCTATAAAACCTACTTAATAGATACTAACAGAATTTTTCTCTCTTACATAAACTACGCAATGCGAATATAATACCAATGTATAAAAATGAAGCTGTTTATTTATTATCTAAAGTAATAATAATATTATTCCAGAATTGTGCTATTATAATATTTAAAAAAAACACGAAAGAAAGTGTAAGAAAATTATTTTCCCTTGTATAATACAAAAAAACGTAGTTAATATAGTTAATTACTTATGCCAGGGATTCCCAACCCCATGTGTGCGTCCGCCACTATTCAACAGCGAAAGATTTTTTTTTAATTTCAATTTAATTTTGATGAGTTTCATAAATATTTGTTTAATAAATATATAATTCGAACTCATTTGCCTTATAAGTCTATATATATATAATATGATGTCTGGGTACTCTGCTAGACCAGGGAACAGTGAATTCAACGTATCATTATTAATTGTTAAGCACCTTTAAGAGGGATCCTTATACCAGCAGAGGCACCTAGCGGAAAAATACGAAGCTTGCAATGTGAGACTTTTTTTTGATAATTTATAATTTCAACTGTATTCATTAGGTCAGGGATCGGCAATCTCTTGGACCAAAAGAGCCAAATATGAGTGGCACAATGGTTTAAAAAAAATTCGAGAGCCATACCTATATTTTTGTAAATACGATTTATTTAAATGAATTAATTACATTTTATAATTGTTTATTTATAAAGTGTTATATACACACACTTTTCACGCATTCCCTCAAACTAATGTGACTAACAAACTTCTTTGCATTTCTTTGGAGAGTTTCTGTGTGTTAGGTATGTAACTTGTAGTTTTTAATTTCAGGCGTTTCAGGTTCATACATATGTAGACTCGAATACGAGTTCGGAAAGCTATTCCATGTATTAAAAATCATAGTATCTACCTTATGTAGATCTTTTGGAGCGCTCCACTTGTGTTGTGAAATTAATTGCATTTTCTCTCTGCAAATCGTCAATTTTGGTGGCATTTAATTTGGCGACATTTGCAATGGGCGGATTTAAAACAACAACAATCATATACCTTTTTCCATCAACCATCACGGAAGAAAAATTAGGCTCGCGATAATGTCATTATATAATATAATAAGTGTACAAATGAATGACCAAAAATTAAGAATTGTGAATTTGGCAAAGAGCCGCACGCCAATACCCAAAGAGCCGCATATGGCTCGCGAACCGCGGTTTGCCAACCCCTGCATTATGTAATAAATCTTTATCTGAAAACATTAAAAAGAAAAATATATTTTTAGAGTCAAAGATAAACTTATAAACAATAATTCTAAAAAAATCAGAATTTGTTACATATTTACGTACACAGTTACGTTATTATTACATTATATTTTATAGTCATATTTATTATTAAAATTTAGTTTATTAAGTTTTCTATTTTTTTCTTGCAGATTTTTAACTTATTCCTAGTTTTAATATAAGTATTTATTTTAAAAAACATCGATTTTTATAAAAATATTAATTAATTAAAAAGTATAATTTGAAATCATTTTTTCCAATGGTCTCTTTTTTATCAATCCTTTTACTTGCCAAATAAATATAATGAAAATAGTTGTATACATTGCTAGAGCTAGAAATTTTGAACCTTCAAAAAGATATTATGCTAAAATCCTTAATATCAGGTGGTTTGGTTCAGGCAGGGTATAATTGATTTAAAAAAAACTATCTAATACCATCTGTAAATTGTAGTATTTGTTCAATAAAAACAAATGTGTCGCTACATTTCAAAATCACGAAAGTCCACTTTTTATGTATTTTTGACTGTTTTGTGAACTGCTGAAGAACTACTGCTTTCTAACATTTCTGCATTATCAAAATGTGGAATTTATTAATTTTAAATATTCTATACTCGAAATAATATAAACTTTCACCCTTGTGACTGTGTATTTGAGAAAACAAAAAACTGTTTTTCTTCTATTCATCCATTATGGACTTGGCTGATTTTGAAATCTAGCGACACAAATACGTATGGCTAACAAAGTTTAATGTGGACTATTTATGGCGGATCTTAACAGCCTACCTCCATCCTTCGATACTGGTATGAGGCAACCATGACGTGTAATCATTTTACAGAATATAAACAATACTTTTAATATTTTTTTAATTATTTTGTGTGAGTTATTTATTACCTTTGTCCAATTATAAATCTGTTTTTAAAAAAATAGGTGGTGCCCGCCGCCCTACTGATATTTTGAAATGTGCTCAGGGTACAAAAAGGTTGGAAACACCCGACTTATGCAATATATATTAATAATTTCCACCTGCTAGAAAATTTGAATAAATATTATAATAATTAAACTATCAATGTTTTAATTTTGAATTTGATTATTCTAATATTCTATTAGGACATTTTTAATACCCACTTTTGTAGAAGGTATGCCAACGATTGTATAATGCACGATGTTATTTTTTATGGCCAATTTAAATGGAATTTATTATTTTTTAATTTTAATATTTAACTCATTCATAACGAATCCGTATAGATCAGTATATTTTTGTGTGATTGTACATTTATATACCTACAAAACTGTGGCGAGGGGTGGAGATAGGCTGTTAAGATCCGACACAAATAGTACACACTAAACTTTGTCAGTCATATTTTTTTTTATTGAACTAAGAATACAAATATTGAAAGACTTTGTTTTTAAAAATCATATAAACCGTGCCTACACCGAATCATATAAGTTTAGGTGTGCCAGTGGTGAGGGGTGGAGGTAGGCTGTTAAAAGCAGACATACATAGTTCACACTAAACTTTTTTTTATGATTTTGTCGAGGCTTTGACTGCGACTCGCTGTCATATCGCCTATTCTCATCTAGAAGAGGATCCGCCAATCAGGTCCTCACACCAATTCTGTTAAAGAACTTTACAATTTTGCCAAGCACTTCCATCTTACCCACCGCCAGGGTACCTTTCAATTCGTCGACATTCTCATAGATATCCGCAATTCGCAGCTGTACTCTGTGTCGTTCATATTTAGGGCATTGTACTGCTTTATGTACAATGTCCTCCTCCGAATATCACATTCATCGCAGAACTGTTAATTGCTTCTTCCCATGAGGACATCAAATCTTTTACTCATTGTGTGCCATGTTCGTAGCCTTAGTATTAGCTTAAGGCGACTCTACAAACCAGGGCACCAACCGTGGAGATGGTAGAATGGACCACACTAAATTTTATCAGTCATACATATTTGTTTTCATTGAACTACAGTTTGCAGAGAGTGTTGATTAGTATTTAAAATTCAATTAAACCCTGCGTAAACTAAGTCATAATAGTCAAAAATATTCTTCTATCTATAAAATATCTAAACGTATGCAATTAAATCACATATATTTTTAGATATTTAATAGATAGAAGAATAATAATTACAAGATAAAAAGATCTTTTTATATACAAGGTTTTTAAATTTTCTGTTGAATTATATAAACTTGACTTGACTTGCTTAAACGATCAAAAAAATTGTACTTGATAGAAATACTGAATGATGAAATGTCATTCCATATTGATTTTCATAGTAACGCACGTATATATTATTAATAATTTAGTTGCTAGGACCCCCTAGCAAACAATAATGGTATCGAAATAACTTTTCATACAAAACAGAATTAACTAAAAATTAATTCAATTCTACTTAAAGATGGCTAAAAGTATTTAAAAAATCCACTGGCATCGTGTTTTGATATATTCTAAAAGTTTCAAATGTCTAGCTCGTCAGGAAGTTAGTTAAAAATCGATTGCAAGAAATGTATCGGACAAACAACCACCGGACAAATAAGAATACGACCTAAGAAAAACGTTGTAAAATGAACACCATCTGTAATCTGTATTCTTAATCCAACGAAAATAAATAAGTATGCATGAAAAAGTGTGCAATATTTTGTCGTATCGCCAAAAATATATTACGGTTTGGTTTAGGCAGGGGTTAATTGATTTTTAAAAACTAACCAACACCATCTGTAAATTGTAGTATTGGTTCAATAAAAACAACTAAATATGACTGACATAGTTTTATGTTCACCATTCATGGCAGATCTTAAAAGCCTACCTCCGCCCTTCGCTACTGGTATACAGTCATCTATTCCGATAAGAAATGTAAACAAATACGTATGACTAACAAAGTTTAATATGCACTATTTATGTCGGATCTTAATAGCTTAACTGCACCTTCTTATGTATATTCAGATATTCACATGTTTTGATCTACTATAAATAAGTGAAATCAAGTGTTTGATGAAAGTTTTCGTCAATATTTTTGGATTTACGCGTATTTCATGACAATTGGGTAAAATCGTCGCATTTAGAATCCATTAACGTTCCACTTAGCTTTCATACTCATATATTTGCAAATTTCGCGGACTTTGTTCAAAACTAGTTTTGTAACCATCAATTAATGAGTGATTGGTGAGTTAATAACACCTATTAGAACCACAGTACTATCAATGTATCAAATTTAATAACAGGTAAGTAACTTGGAATTTCATCACATGTAAATACAATATATTATTATGATTTATGATATCTGCAATGTAAAATTATTTACAATACACATAGTATAATAAAATAAGGTACAGTTCGGTAATGGGGAATACAGCGGCAAACACATTTTGAAAATATCCGATATACTGGATTATTTGTTAGGTTAACCTAATCAAACCTAACCTAACCTAACCCAACCTAACCTAACCTAAATTAACCCAAACTAACAAATAACCCAGTAAATCGGGTATTTTCAAAATGTGTTTTCCACTGTATTCCTCATAACCGAACTGTACCTAAAATAATATAATGGCGAATACTGGACATTATTTTTGAAGATAGCAATCGAATCAGAGATCAGAGAATCAAGGAACCTTGAACGGTGGTCCGTAATTGGCGGCCAATAAATGATTGATCATGCTAATAGTAGGTATCTTGAAATTATTTATTATTGAATGAAAACCTAACCTAACAAATAATCCAGTATATTGGCTATTTTCAAAATTTGTTTGGTAATGGCTTCCTGTAAAGTGTAAACCGACAAGAACGGTGTTTTATTTAGACATGGAATTTATGTCTATACTATACGACCCGAAGAGGTTGGACGGTCTTTAATATACGGCCTTATATTTCTGATACAACATTTCACAGTAATGTGTGATACGGTGAACTGCATACGTACAAGTTTCCGGACACGACCTCTGATTGGCACAGCCTCTGCCGCATGCCGTGATTATTGTGAGGACGAGTATAGGTTGACGTTGTTTTATAAATTCTTAAAATAGGGTCTGCTTAACTCATCCGGTGTACTTCCTTGTACCTATCTAATTAATATTTTTGTATGTACATATTTCTATTGTTTAATAACATACTATCTATATCTTTTTTATGTTACATTTACTGTTTTATTTTTCTTTGTTTCTAAATGTCATGTTGTGAACGTCTTAAACTTATAATTTGTAATGTCCACAATATGTTAAAAATAAATAAATTAATTAATTGAAATTCATTGATACAATTATTAATAACAACCAACAAACACCTGAATTCATGATATAACCAAGTTTAATGAAATTACATTGCAACGAATGGCCGATAATAGTGGACATAGAGCATGGATATACCTTTATCCAGTGGTGAATCAAAAATAGCTAGATGTTATACATCGTCACCTCAATACTACAACTAGATAACTTGATTTTCACTGTTTTTGAGATAGCTATTGAATATGATTCTACATTACCGTTTCTACAAAATGATAAAACCAGGTAAGGTAGAAGTTAATGGGAACTGTATTAATTTTGTATTTGAAAATATTAGATAACTTTAAAACTACAGATGCATTAAATAAATAAAAAATAATATATCTACAATATTTTTTCATACAATTGAACATTATTTAATTGTTCCCAATTAAACAAGCACAATTTTTAATTTTTATTTTAAATAATAATTATAGCTTAGATTTATGTTAATCAAGTAAAATTTAAATTTCATTTTCCCAGCAATGACCAAATCAGAGTTATCTAGTTGTAGTATTGAGGTGTCTCACTCACTCACTGCAGTAGCGAAGGGTGGAGGTAGGCTGTTAATATCCGCCATAAATAGTACAAATTAAACTTTGTTAGTCATACGTATGTGCTTTTATTGAACTAACACTGCAATTTACAGATGGTGTTGGTTAGTTTTAAAAAATCAATAGAACCCTGTCTCAACCAAAACACAATAATTTTGGTATATTTTGGGCGAAACGATAAAATTGTGCACATTTTTTCATTCATACTTATTTGTTTTCGTTGAATTAAGTATATATATTTGTCATATTAAACATATTGTTGGTTAATTTTTTTAACTTCATCAAGCCCTGTCTAACCAAATTAAAATAAATAAAAATATTATTATATCTATAAAATATTCAAAGTTATGTAAGATTTAGTAGTATAATTTTATATATTTTATAAGTAGACGAATATTTTTTGACTATTATCTATTGTGGCTTGGTTTTCGCAGGGTTTAATTGAATTTTAAAACCTAACCATCACCATTTGTACACTGTGACTAACAAAGTTTAATGTGTACTATTTATGGCGGACCTTAACAGCCTAGCTCCACCCTTCGCCACTGTGACGTGACGATATATTATACTATTATTTTATACTAAATCGGAAGAATAACTGTCTCTATAAAGTACCTACATAAAGAAAATACACATGTATCCATTCTCGTTTTGTGTTAGTCTATGATCGCTAGGTACCTAATATTCGTAATAAACAAGTTATCGGTTACTTTCTGAGGTAGTCAAACTCATTTACTTTTTCCGCTGTTATTTTGCCAAACAATTATTACTTCATTGTTGAGAACCAGTTTCTATAGTCGATGACCCTGGAAAGTCAGATGACACATCTAATTATATTCGAGTTGGTTAAATTTGTTAAATACTCAATACATGAAAAATAAAAGGGCCCTCATAAACGATTCTGCTCGTACAAATCGATGGTCTATTGTTAATACCCTGTATCTGACCTGTATGACGAAAATGACTTTTTGACGTATTAAAAACAACAAAAACACTACCCATCGACTGCGAAATTGGCCAAAACAGCCATTTTAGTAATTTTTCGTATCTGAACATTGTAGTAGTAAACCTCTTCTTCTTCCACGGCGCTACATCCCGGGGTGGGATTTGGCCTCCTCCACAACCGCTCTCCACTCACTCCGGTCTCTCGCCACACCTCTCCAGTTACCGGGTCTTCCTATATTAAGCCAGTCCACTTCTACGGCGTCAGCCTATCTCCTTCTTGGACGGCCTCTGGGTCTCTTCCGTTGGGGTAGCCACTTCGTCATGATCCTTGGCGCTCTAACTTCAGGCATTCTCTCCACATGTCCCGCCCATCGTAGTCTTTGGGACTTACAGTATCTTTACTATAGGAGTAAACCTCTAATATATCGAATCTTGCCTCTCTGCTGTCACGCGTGTTGCATGACATGTATTGAACTCAGCTTCAAAATGTCACTTTCAAAGTATTTAAAAAGTCAAAAAGTAAGTAATATAACAAATTTGGATGTTTATCTTTAAAAGTATATCACATTTTATTGGATGTTATCATTACATATATTAGGCGTTATGTGCTTTGCTTTATCACTTTTTACGTTACGGGTTATTCGCATAGTATATAGTTACAAAATGTGTGTGCTATTAACAGTCAGATACGGGATATTAAATATTTACTTTTTTTTAGCTTCCTGCACAATTTGTAAAAAGTTACTTACGGGATATTAGCATTAGGCCATCGATATTATTAGATTCGTATACAGAGAAATACAGATTATTGAGTATGTGAGTGTCCTACGAAAATTAACCACGCATTATTGACGTGCAATAGTGTGCGTAATACACCAATATTAAATGAGCGTCAATGCATAAACCGAGAGCAGCTGTCAGTATTCGACGTATGACGTATTCTTGATACGTGTTAAAATTTATTCCGTATTCTTCCTTACTCGAGATCGGTTGCCTGCTTCTCTTTATCCATTAGGTATTTCAGTTCACGTTATTTCTGAGTTCCCTGGGAGAGATAATAATATTCATGTCAAAGCAAATATAATAATAGTCATATTAAATACATTAAGAATGCCCAGTATTTGTGTAAATCTTAGAATAAAACTTTATAAAGTTAAGTAATTAATTTTATAATTAGTAACACTTGGATCCATGAGCCGGTGCGCTCGAAAACTTATTGTACGCGACCTGGTGTATGACACGGCGCTGCGTGCGTGGATGGACCACTTCTTCCAAGGGCAGACAAATGCATTTGTTTTTTCCTAATATAAAATGGCGCATGGAGATAACCAGATTGACTCCAGACCATTGGACTTCTCAGTTCTTAACCGGACACGGTGGTTTTGACTCCAAGCTCTGTCAGCTTGGCCTAATAGAATCTCCGACTTGCTTATGTGGCGAATTGCAGGATGCCAACCACATCCTCTGGGAGTGTCCCCATATGTCGGTTGAAAGGGAAGAGCTTCTCAAGTCGGTCCGACCCTCAGTTGGACCGGTCGGCCATTGCGACTTGGTATCTACGAGGGAAAATTTCTCAGCTTTTAAAAAGTTTGTGGCATTATACGGCAAGCGAGAAGGTCTTTTCTCATCAAGAATTGACCGTAATACATTATATGGAAGTAGGGATCACACACACTCTAGTGCACGCTAACCAAGGTCTTGGGAAGTTGCTCCTGGGACACTTTCGGCACAAATTTGAACAGCGGCTATCGTTCGTTACGCCACGGTATACGCCTGTATAACGGGTGTGGAGACGTGGTGGGTGGTGGAGGGAAAAGCAAGTAACACTTTCTTATAACATCTATCTGGGACAAGTGTCTTTAGATGGGTGTATATTTTTTGATGAAATTGTTCGCAGAGTAAAGCTAGGCTGGAGTGCTTTTGGCCGCCTGAATAATGTCTTCAAAAGTGACCTTCCACTGTGCCTAAAGCGCAAAGTCTTCAACCAGTGTGTGCTTCCCGTAATCACATAAGCGTGTGAAACATAGACTCTAAGTAAAAGAGAGATCCAGAAACTTAGAGTAGCACACCGTGGTATGGAGAGGTGCATGCTGGGCATAACGCGAAAGGACAAAAAGAGGAATGAGTGGATAAGGAAGCAGACAAGGGTTTGCGATGTGATTAAAAGCCTCAAATGGAGATGGGCTGGACACATAGCTCGAAGAAGAGACAATCGTTGGAAAAATTTAGTTATCCAGTGGTATCCAAGAGGTACAGAACGTCCGCAAGGTAGACCTAGTGGCTGCTGGATCGATGAAATGTTAAATTTCTGCGGAAGTACGTGGCAACGTAACGCACAGGACCGAGAGAAGTGAAAGCAGCTTGAAGAGGCCTTCGTCCGGCACGCAACAGTATAGATTCAGGCTGACGATGATGATGATAATGGTTTTTAATGAGCTCTCTCTGAAACTAATAAAGCAACTTTATTTAAGAGCATACTTCTTAGGTTTTTAGGTGCGACGAAATTTGGGACTGGCTGCCAATCGGAGAGCAATAGTCGAGCTGTGAACACGTCAATTTGTTTTGTGATGGCGTCGGGGGAATTAATTCTTAAATCGTGTAAAGATGACTAAAAAACGTTACCCATTTTACTTGAAAAAGAAAACATGTCAATGAATATATTATTATTATAATTACAAATATAACGATAAACATAAGACTAACTAAATGGACGCATGTTGAATTTCTATCACAAATTATGTTTTGTTCTGCACGCGTCGTTTGCACAATCTTCGCGTCACGCAGTTACAATCGTTTTAGACCGTGCCCCAGCTGATGTATAGCCTTAATACAGTTAATATTGTAAAACATATTCGATTGTCAGATATATAATATATATACCTATCGTTATTTTGATTATATTATGTCATTGGTATCATTGAGTTAATTAAATTTCTAGTCATGTATAGTCCATAAGCTGACCACAAAATCATTTCATAACACCATCGGCACCGTAACAGGTTGTTGATAGCGTTCAATGTCTTTAAATTTGTTATTTTAACCTTGATAATCATACTCGATAAGAAAGTGACAGCCCTCGCTTAAGAAAGCATCGCTATGAAGGTCACCCGAGGCCCATCTCTATTAATATTTTAAATTAAAAAGTATTATTATAAACCTTAGTTTAATATACTGTCATTTTATCTTGCCGTGTAATACGATAAACGGTTACATGTAAATTGTACGTATTACATTTCACCGTAGCACAGTTCACTGTGAGTTTTCTTATCGGAAAGAGATGACCGTATACCTACTATACTCATAGCCCCCCACAACCTGTGCTGCGCCCCCAACCCAGGATGGTTGGACGACCCCCCTACCCATCGCTAAGGTTATATTGAAGTTAATCCTTCCAAACCAAAACCCGCCACGCATCACAGTCAGTCTTAATCGAGCGTATCACGTGGCCCTACATTGGCGATGTGAAGCATCTAGTTCAGTTTTAGGCCAGGAATGCCCTAGGAGGATATACCCAGGACTAAGGTTGCTACGATCAAAGTGAGCTCTGACTGAGTTTAAAGAAGTTACAAGCTAACGTTAAGACGTTACATCAGTGAAACGGCAAATAATTTTCAACTATATGCGCGACGAAATTTTGGACTCGCTGGCATTCGGAGATCGAACGTCGAAATGTGAATACGTCAATTTGTTTCGTGTTGGCGACGGGGGTATTAATTCTTAAATCGTGTAAAGATGACTAAAAACGTTACCGATTTACTTGAAAAAGAAAACATGTCAATGAATATATTATTATTGTTACTAATAGCACTTATATGAAAAATTATATTTCGTTCGGCATGCGTTATTTGCACCCGCGACCTGCAATCCGCGCATCGCGTGGGCACGATCTTTTTAGACCATGCCTCAACTGAGGTATAGCCTTAAGGACAGTGTGATATTATACCGCAGTGTTCCCCGAATGGTATTCTGCGGAACCTTCGCAACGTCTTTTTATGATAGCCAAGTAATATGCGACCATCGTTATGTTGGATGAGTAGCAATATTAATTAGTCGGGAAGTACTCTAAAAATAATTATAAAATTCTATACGTGAATAATTATCATTTAATTATATCAATCATCGTATCACACCAAATTTCATCGCAGTCACATATTTTAAATTGTTAATTAATAGCCGCAGGCGAATTTTTTAGTATTAGAGAAAATTTGTGGCGTATACTTATCTCACTTAACTGTTCTACCCACCACACCGGGCCCTCCTTAAGCTCGGGCACCCAGGCTAAAGCCCTTTCAGCCCCCCGTAGTATCAAAACCAAGAAACTACAGTACCTCGGCCACATTATGAGAGGCCAAAAGTACAGCATTCCCCAACTTGTAATTCAAGGAAAGATCAATGGTAAGTGTAGCAGAGAACGGCGTTGCATTTTGTGGCTTAAGAACCTCCAAGATTGGTACGAGTGCAACTCCACTGAACTATTCCGGGTAGCAGCCGACAGATCGAAGATCGCCTTGATTGTGGTCGACCTCCGCTAGGGGATGGCACAATAAGAAGAAGAATCACATCATATCTCTCGCAACTCGAATTCGAGTTATCATGCCGTACTAGTTATAGACTGAGTGTAGCACTGACGTTTGAAATGCTGGCTGCTAATTCACACAGTTGCACAGCAGGTTAATTTGCTTACTGTGACGTTTGCTTAGTGAATGGATGCGATTTATTCCTCCATTTAATAATTACGCAATAGTTAGAAATAGATGAAGGTGAACCTTAATCTTGAATGAACGTGAAATAGCATCTTGGAGAATGAGAATGGACGTGAATAGATAAGATAAAAAGAACTTTTTATATACAACGTTTTTAAAAATTCTGTTGAATCATATAAAATTGACTTGACTTGACTAGCTTAAACGATCAAAAAAAATGTATTTGATAGAAATAATACTGAAATGTCATTTTGACATTCATATTGATTTCCATAGTTTTCTTCTTATTGTGCCATCCCCTAGCGGAGGTCGGCCACCATCAAGGCAATCTTATCTTTGTCGTCTGCTATCCGGAACAGTTCAGTGGAGCTGCACTCGTACCAATCACGGAGGAGAAGCCACGAAATGCGGCACCGTCCTCTGCTACGCTTACCATTGAGCTTTCCTTGAATGACAAGTTTGGGAATGCTGTACTTTTGTCCTCTCATAATGTGGCCGAGGTACTGTAGTTTAATGTTTTGATAATACGTAGAACTTCTCGGTCCTTCCCTATTCGATTGAAAACCTCATACATTTGTGACCCGGTCAGTCCAAGGAATTCTGAGGATGCATCCGTACAGCCACATCTCGAAAGCTTCAAGTCTCCGTGACATCTCTTGGTTTAGCGTCCATACTTCTATACCATAGAAAAGAATTAAAAGAACATAACAACGTACCATACGCAGTCTCAGACCTAAGTTATGATCTCGATTGCTAAGGAGGCGTCTCATTTTGAGAAAGGCGCTCCTTGCGATCTCAATTCTAGTTTTTATTTCCTGAGACTGGTCCAATTTCTCATTGACCCATGTACCTTAAAATATTTAGATTGCCGTAGTAACGCACGTATATATTAATAATTTAGTTGCTAGGACCCCAGACCCCTAGCAACCAATAATAGTGGATTGGATTACGGATTTTTTCCGAAATAACTTTTCATACAAAACAGAATTTACTTAAATTGAATTCAATTCTACTTAAAGATGGCTAAAAGTATTAAAAGAATGCATTGGCATCGTTTTTTGATAATATATTCTAAGAGTTTCAAATGTCTAGCTAGTCGGGAAGTTAGTTAAAAATCGATTGCAAGATTTGTACTGGATAAATAACCACCGGACAAACAAGAATACGAGCTAATAAAAACGTTGTAATATAGAAATACTACATACTGAGAAAAGTTAGAAATAAAGACACATGATTACAATGAAACTTATTTTTTACTTTCCATTCTCACCTCCGATTTCATTCGATATACCTATCTGTCCAGGCCAACTTCCTTTTAAGATTATTCTCATAGTCACAATGACTCATATCATAAATATAAATGGTCGGTCCCTTACAGCTGAAATCAATTTTTCAGTTAAATTATCCATTTTAAAAATCATTTTATTTAGAAAACACGAGCGGACCAAAGGAATATTGTAAGCTCGGAAAATATTTCTGTCCGATTCATTTTTGACGTTTGATTTATTTTTTTGATTTTGTTTTCGCATAACATTTGAATTAGGAATATCTCCGAATCACTGCTTGATTTACTTTCTTTTTTATTACTTTTATGGCTACAAAATGGATGTATATGGTGAAGTGTTGGATTATTTAGAATGGTGTGATGCTGTTTATAAAATAGGGGAGGAATGGGTGCAAAATTATGGTCGTCTTACGTCTAACGTATGTTACGTTTTCTTTTATGAAATAATAATAGTCGACGTTGAGTATCTGCTCCCAGTAAAAATATCATATCGTTTATTCGTTAAACTAAGCAGAATTCGAACCCATAATCTGTTTCAGAAGCGGACATTTTGCCACTCGACCATGAAGCTGCATTCGAGGTCTTACTGTGTGATATTTTTCCATTTAGCTATGAGACGGTTCAGTAGTAGAAATTGATTAGTATGTTTTATTTGTATCATGTTAAATTATTTAAATATGTAAGTAGGTTTTCCATCGAAATTATTTGGAATTTTCCAAATAACATTCTCGTTGGTTAATCTATAGGTATAATATAATTGTAATTTAGCTTTAGATTCCAGTAGCTGAATTCTTCATAAATCAATTAGAAAATTGTATTTTTTCTTTACAGTCAAAATTATGGTAAAAAAAACCATGAATCTTTAATGCAAGCAATTTAAATTAGTAAACGTGTTACCAAAACGGTTGAAATACGTAAATTGTTTTTTTTTCAATTAATATATTATTATGTTGGTGAAAATACATTGATGTTGTGTTTATGACAGTTTTTAAAATGGCAACACTGCTCAAAGGATAGTTTCTTTTTTCAAATCTTATTTTCGTTTGTTTTTTACAACAATTTTTCTTCTCGTGTCTGTTTGACTGTCACACGTAATAAATAATAATGTTTATATCTTGATATATTTAAAATATAAAAAAAGCTTATCGGTCATTAATATACATATACATCAATATTATATTATGCTTTTGAGCCCAGGACTTTAACGCAAAAGACAGAGGCTAGACGAATTTGTCAAATACTATGTGAAGTGTGGGGTTCTATTTTACCACGTTTTTATTAGCTCGTATTCGTCCGGTACAGATTTTTTCTTGTGTGTCCAGTACAATTTTTTTATTGTTTGTCCAAGATTTTTAACTAACTTCCCGACTAACTAGACATTTGAAACTTTAAAATATATCAGAACACGAGGACAATGTATTCTTTTAATACCTTTGGCCATCTTTAAGCAGAATTGAATTCATTTCCAGTTAAGTATTTCTATCAAGTACAAAAAAAGTATTTATTAATACATAGAATTGTCAAGTTTATATGATTCAACAGAAAATTTAAAAACGTGGTATATAACAAGTTCCTTTTATATTGTGAATATTTTTTACCACTTTGGGAGTCGTCGAGGTGTCGTGGGTCATGGTGAGGATGATGATGAAGAAGTCGAAGATGGATGCAGGAGCGAGATTTATTAGCGGAGTAAACAGCCGGTACAAGAGTATGTTACAGTAGTTATGTTACAATACTTATGATAATGTTCCGAGGTCCGAATCTCGGTACAATGAGATGTTGTGCAAAGCGATAGTAACGGAACAGAAACGTATATTCGAATGACATTACCGATGAAATATTATTCGCTATTTATACAGTCAAAATATTTTTTTTTACTGAAATAATCGAATCTGACGTTTGCGTCAATGGATGACTGACTAAGTGAAAAATGGATATGCAGAATTTATTATTGAGGTAAGCTCCTTGCCGAGTTTGCTATAATTTTACACTACGAAAAATAGATATTTAATTTGTAATTCTATATCTCCACAGAAGTATGGTGCTAGAGGTGGAATGGACGTTGAAAGTCTCCGAGTTGGACGAAATTATGAGACCAGATATTCGTTAAGTGTAACAGTGCCGAGCTCTTGAATGTTTGATTTCATGCTTGAGGAGATGACGTGGGGAAACTCGTAGTATTTGGACTAGTTGAAGAGTGTGAGGAACAACTTCCTTCAGGTGGATGGCGCAAAACATGGTGCCGAATGATTTTTCCACCGATATTACGTGGCACTGAATGCCAAGCCATGGAGAAAACTACGGCCACTACTGTCCTGGATTCATTCCTATGAGAACATTCTTCGCCCCTGAAAAAAAAATATTTTACACTAATTGTCTAAACTGTTTCGTGTTGTCAACATTGTGTTTATTTAAAAAAAAATCGGTGTGTGTACTTATGTAGGTACGTGTGTAGAAGTTATATTTCTTTGGCGTAACAAAACATAAACAAAACTAGATTCTTCGACTAGCTCTTAACTATCTTGTTGTTTCTCGTTGTTTTTATTTTTAAAGTAACAACTGTCCTCTGACGTTTAATCGTTTTTTTTACGTAAGGAATTGCAGATGGCCGACAATAATAAATTCGTTGCCTAGGCAACGCAACAATTCTTTTATCAAACTTGCGTTTGTATACAGTTGACTGGTTCGCAGCTATTTTCATACTGTTGAAGTGGTGTGCGCGCGCAGCTCTCAATTTCACTATCGCCCCGAAAGAAGTACAACTTCAAAAAATAGTATGTTTTGGATGTTTAATTCTGTTTCATTATGCTTTTGTTGTATTTAATAAAAATATTAGCCACTATAGTGCGAACCCAAGAATTGTGGAAAAATAAAAATTTCTACTCGTGAGATAATTGCATACCGACGTCTTCATTCAAGCAAAACGAAACTTTTCCTTTGTATTTTCTCTTATTACAGGGATCTGAGTAAGTATGAGAATCTCTGCCATTTTATTAAAAGTCTTATCTTGTTGCGGATCAATACAAAGTTAGAGGCAAATTGATACTGTACAAACCTGCAAATTTATCAGAAGAATGGGATGGGGGAGCCACTATCGAAAACTACCCAATCAAGACTCGTAACTGGACTAAATCTGACATTCGAATGAAATTTTCAAAATGGCGTCCATGGCAGTTTGGAGATCCATTTTTGGCCATTATACAGATAAGTTTGTAGGTCTGTAGTGTCATTTGTATCTAATACACCGACATACAAAAGCAAAGAGCTGCCTATAGGAAAGAATAAATTGGCGCCACTTTCTATTTGTGGGTAGGGTCAAATTGTATATAAGTATTTTTATAATTTCCTTCATTTTATTATCTCTGTAAAAAATCCTTTAATATTATGATATAAATACATTCAATGGCGAAGTGTGGAGGTAGGCTGCAGCGTTTGTATTCGTATTCCAATATAAACAAGTTAATAAGTATGACTAACAAAGTGTCATTATTTTAGTCAGATCTCCACAGTTTACCTCTACTATTATGCTTTGCTCTAGGCAGCATTTAATTCAACTAAAAAAACTAACCAATGTCACCCACGATGGCCGAGCGGCTTAAGCGTCATACTATAACGTCATAGATTCCAGGTTCGAACCCTGGGTCTGGAAAATACCCATATCGTTTTTGAATTTGTGTTTGGAATCAGATTATGGACCTAATAGGTTGATTAAGTGGCTAACACCCATTTCTCGTAAAAAGGAAATATGTTAATACAAACCTATCTGTGAAGGCACATAATATGATTTTGGATTCGACATGGTATAAAAAACCAATATCTGCAATATTATTTTATTCTTAGCTAAATGAAAGTAAGTAATTATGACTGATGTGCACCATGTATGCCGAATCTCCACAGCCTACCTGCACTCTTCGCTATTGTTACCTACATATTATCCTAAAATATTCAAAGAATATTAGCCTTTTAATATACCTACTCGTGAATTACCAAAGGATTGAAAATAAATATTCACATACATGCAGAGCAGAAAGAAATAAGGGTAGATTTTTAAAATGATTTATTTTCCAGCCTTCAAGGCAACAGCAAATCTACAATTCAATATTATTTTACCGACAACTTTCATTTTAAGTAATACCAAAGCTGGAATCGATATAAAAAAAAAGGATTTTCAGTTACATCCATTTATATTTAAGTACCAAAAAAGATGTTTTTATTAAATTCACTCTCAAAGGCATTAAGGGCACCACTATTTTAAGTTAAATCATTTACGGACATTAAAAACATATTTTCTATTATAATGAATTACAAATATTTAGGTACATGGGTCATTGAGAAATGGGACCAGTGTCAGGAAATAAAAACTAGAATTGAGATCGCAAGGAGTGCCTTTCTCAAAATGAGACGCCTCCTTAGCAATCGAGACCTTAACCTAGGTCTGAGACTGCGTATTGCACATTGTTATGTTCTCTCAATTCTTTTCTATTGTATGGAAGAGTGGATGCTAAACCAAGAGATGTCACGGAGACTTGAAGCTTTCGAGATGTGGCTGTATAGACGCATCCTCAAAATTCCTAGGATTGACCGGGTGCAAATGTTGAAGTTCTCAATCGAATGGGGAAGAACCGAGAAGTTCGGCGTAGTATCAAAACCACGAAATTACAGTAGGTACCTCGGCCACATTATGAGAGGACAAAAGTACAGCATTCCCCAACTTGTCATTCACGGAAAGCTGAATGGTAAGCATAGCAGAGGATGGTGCCGCATTTCGTGGCTTCTCCTCCATGATTGGTACGAGTGCAGCTCCACTGAACTGTTCCGGATAGCAGACGACAAATGAAGGGTATAGAAGCAAAGGCAGCTTTCTACCGAATCAGTGTTTTGGAGAAAAAGCTAAAAAACTAGTTTAAGGCAAAAAAGTTTAATGCAGAACTTTTTGTTTATTTTCAATGTAGAAATAAGATCCAAAAGATAATATTATGTACAGTAAAAATCAGTAATTTCGCTCTTTTATTGCTACATTTGCTTCCAAATTTATAAGTTTGCTGTGTTTGCTCCCAAATTGTAGCGAGCGGCCATTTTGTCACAATGACTTTTTGAATGGGAATAATATTGAATATAGAAAAATGCAGCCTCTGCTTCTCATGTGAATTTTTAAAGTGATTTTTGTATGAAAGAATGCAGGTTTGGGCCTCAAATATTGTGTTACCATGTGCAAAATGAGCATTGAAGTTAATCCCTCCAAACCAAAACCCGCCACGCGTATCACGTGGCCCTACATTGGCGATGCGAAGCATCTAGTTCAGTTTTAGGCTGGGAATGCCCTAGGAGAAGATACTCAGGACTAAGGTTGCTACGCTCAAAGTGAGCTCTGACTGAGTTCTAGAGTTACTTTCTAATGCAAAGTGCCAGGGAGAGAAGAGCACAGTGAAATTATGAAAATAAAAATGATTCTAGTGTATTAAAAACAAAATAATGAAGCTAGTCATACAGACAGCAAAAATTATGTGAAGAGATCTTCACGCCTGCAGTAAGACGCCGCAATTTTTTTTAAATGGAAGATAATTGGCCTTAGTAGCAACCAAGTCGGACGGCCCGATGGGCCCAACAGCTGGTTGGACCGACTTGAGCATCTCCTCCCGTTCGGAGCACATTCTAAGACATTCCCAAAGGATGTGCTTGGCATCCTGAATTTTTCCTCCGCATAGACATGTCGGACGGCTTACAAGTCCAGGCTCAAAGAGCTTGCCTGCAAACCCACCGTATCCAGTCACAAATTGACTGGTGTGATGATCAGAAGTCAGATATTTGGTTATCTCCAATCGACATTTAATGCAAAATGAGCAGCTCTATATTTCTGCATTCATAGGTTATTTTGCCAATTTTTCCAAGATTGCTACCTTTGCTTCTATACCCCTCAAATCTAAGATCGCCTTGATGATGGCCGACCTCTGCTAGGGGATGGCGTAATAAAAACAAGATATATTTGACTGTAGAAAAGCTAAAGGATTTATTATTAACCCTCAGTTTATTCAAAATAATATGATAATAATAATAAAAGGATGTAAGCTGTAAATGACAAATTATTATCTAAATTAAGGTTGTATGTGTTTAAAAAGAATACATTTAAGTTATAAAAAAATTGGTGTGTGTACTTATGTACGCGCGTTAGAACTTATACTTGTTTGACGTAACAAAACAAAAACAAAACTTGTGATAAACTAGATTCTTTGACTAGCTCTTAATTATCTTGTTAAATTACACACTCAAGAAAAAGGACCGCTTATTGGAACGCCGTTGGTTTATTTCTATACACTTTAACTTATATTACTAAAGTATATAATGGTTTCTGGTTGTTTTTATTTTTAAAGCACCAACTGTCACTCTGACGTTTTCAGAACAAATTCAATTAAACCCTGCCTAATCCAAGCCATAGAAGGTAATAACAAAAAATATTAATTTATCTATAAAATATCTAAAATTATGCCATTAAACCATATATATTTTATAGATAAAAGAATATTTTTTATTGATTATGGTTTGGTTGGGCAGGGCTTAGTGAATTTAAAAAAAATCGGTGTCTGTATTTATGTACATGCGTTAGAAGTTATATTTCTTTGGCGTAACAAAACAAAAACAAAACTTGTGATAACGTAGATTCTTCGACTAGCTCTTAATTATTTTTTTAAATTACACACTCAAGAAAAAGGGCCGCTTATTGGAGCGCCGTTGGTTTATTTCTATACACTTTTTTATATTACTGAATTACATAATTATTTTTCGTTGTTTTTATTTTTAAAGTAACAACTGTTACTTTGACGTTTAATCGTTTGTTTACGTAGTTAATTGCAAATGGCCGACAATAATAAATTCGCTGCCTAAAAAAAATAATACTAAAAAATAAACGGAACAATTCTAAGCTATAATATTATACTGTATAATCGTCACGATTGCAGTATCATACTGTGGCGTAAAGGTAGTGCGTTCGGCTGATAACCGAACAATCAGTGGTTTGAATCGTTTTTTTTCATGTGAAAAAATAAATTATGTGTTACATGTCACACGCCAGAAATACACTCTGATCTGATTTCCCAAACGCGTCAAAAGAAGTATAACTTCAAAAAGACTTAACCATCATTCGATATAGTCTGATGGACATATCTACGTGACAAGCTAAGGTTCATCTGTTCACCTTGTCATGGTGATGAGTAATATTTATATTATAGCATCATAAAACTGGCAAAATCAGAATGTCAGATCTATTACGATGACTCCATCAATTTTATAATCATGTTTTAAAAAGTAAAACACCCTTTGGAATATCGTCGCGATTAGGGATTCCAATCCCGGGATCCCGAGCTATTTTCTATACCTATGAATCCCGGGATTGATAAACATAATCCCAAAACTTTCGGGATTGATTTTCTTATCAATTTTTATGGAAAATAAAATAAAAACGAAAATGTAACAGAAAAAATACTTTTAATAACAAATAACTACGTTAGAATTAAACTGAGTTTGAATGAAGCTTGATTTATACCCATATGTAAGTTACCGATTCATTTTATTTTTTCACATAAATTAATAAAAATGAAAACTATTAACAAAGTAATTCCACCATAATCTCATACGTTTTACGGCAGTTTCATATTTGGCTGACTAATTAGATTTATGAAGCGGAAAGGCCATAAGTACACCATGATTTGATTTACTATTTTAAATCTCGCTAACCCATTCATTAAGTCTTTACTATCAGAAACAGCAATCTCATATTAAATTCACATTTTTATTTATAATGCAATATTATTTACTCCATAAAACGTGTGTATTGCCAAGATTGAACGTATACAATATGAACAATAAATATCTTAATTAGTATAAATTATACTAGATTTATTTTTGACCGATTTTATCAATGTTAAATTGTAATCCCGAAATCCCGGGATCAGAATTTCGGTTCTGAAATATATTTTATTAAGTATATGCTTTCCTTTTTTCCAATTTACATAAATTGTTACTTAGTAACTTACTATATTATAATATAATATAGTAATTATAATATGTAAAATAATTATTTACAGAGCTGAAGATTGGATAATGATAGTCAATGTCAGTTTGCGCTTATTAACGAGGAGGTATTGATTTATTTTAATAATCTCCATAATGTCTAGGCCAGGCAGATATTATTGTAGTGAGTTTTCAACGAAAATAATTATTCGAAACATACTATTCATTTATAGTAGGTAATAACAAATCTAATATTAATAATATGTAAGTGAAATTCGTTTGTTTTAATTGCATACCCATTTATACTGAGTCATTAATCACTCAAATTTTAGACAGTACACATTTATATAAGTGATGTATAAATTAGACATTGTTTTCAATTTACATGCAAATTTCCAACGAATTAGTATCAATTATGTATTCATAAATATGTACACATAGAGAAAATTTTATGTACCTACCTGTGGCGAAGGATAAAGGTAGGCTATCAAAATCCGATTTAAATAGTACACCTTAAACTTTGTCTGTCATACGTATTTGTTTTCATTGAACTAAAATTTTAGATAGTATTGTTTAGTTGTTAAAAATTAATTAAACCCTGTGTAAACCAAGCCAAAATAGATAATAGTCAAAAATATTTGTCTATCTATAAATCATACATAATTTTAGATATTTTATAGATAGAAGAATATTTTGTTTAGGCTAGGCTTAAATAATTTTTAAAAACACAATATGCGACTTGTATTCTTAATACAATGAAAACAAATAATTATGACTGACAAAGTGTACATTATGTATGCAAACGATGGCCGAGCAGATTACGTGTCGGCTTATGATATCGTGTGTCCCAGGTTCGAATTCTGGGTCTCACAAATACAGATATTGTTTTTCAATTTGTGTTTGGAGTCAGAGTATGGACCTATTAGGTTGAGAGAGTGGCTAAAGCCTCAATTACATTGAGCTTCTTTGCGAGCTGTTTATTGGCGAATTTAAAAGCGGTCGATTCAGCTACTTCGATTTGATGATTACACACAAAACTTTCCATTCGCTGAGAAGCCACAAGCCAGCGAATATTTTGACGGAACGTAGTTCGTTTTTTTACCGGGAGGTTGGTACTGCGCTCTACTGCGCAAACGCAGTAGGCCCACACGCCGGCGTGTAGCGTGTAAAGTTGGCCGGCTTTCAACTTTTCTCGGTAGAGTGTTTACAACCTGCTTATTAGCTTATTCGATGATTACACTGGGCGTATTTACAGGCAGATTGTAAATTCGCCAATAAACAGCTCGTAAAGAAGCTCAATGTAATTGAGGCTTTACATCCATTTCTCGATGGTCTCTCCCGAATAATTCAAACCTCATCAATGTGGAGGTTCTGGTTATGGAAAAAAACTAAGTCATAATAGATAATAATCAAAAAATATTCGTCTATCTAAAACATAGATATAAAAATTATGCCATTAAATCATACATAATTTTAGATATTTTATAGATAGAAGAATTAATAGTTTGTTTAGGTTGGGCTTAAATGATTTTTAAAAACTAACCATTACAATCCGCAATTTGTATTCTTAACGAAATGAAATGAAAACGAATAAACATGACTGACAAAGTTTACTGTGCACTATTTGTTCAAACGATGGCTTACGCGTCGGATTATAATGTCTTGGGTCCCATGTTTGAATCCTGGGTCTGGCAAATAAACTTATTGTTTTTCAATTTGCGTTTGAGTCAGAGTATGGACCTAATAGGTTAAGGAAGTGGCTAAGATTCATTTCTCGATAAAAACAAAATAGATATCAGCTGTTAATTTAAAACTTCCACTCTGTGGAGGCCAATGACATTAATATGGACGAAGCATCTAGAAAATAAAATGACACTCACTTTGTGTCGGGTCTGCCGGATGGCGAAATTCATATTTTAATATCGGTATCCTACGCTCAAATGAACATTCTGCTTGCAAGCGGTCTGGCGACACCGCTGGGTCTGCCCATACAAAATTTCTGACTGTCAGGTTTCGACTCCACTGTTATTATTGTGTTACAAAATGCCAATGTGCCTAGTTAAAAATTGTAAAAAAATCTACTTAACACTCCAAGAAAGATGGGATATCACTTTTCATGTGTTAGTATTGTTTATTATTTATAAAATGCCATTTTAAGATATTGATGAATGTTTATTCAATGCAATTGAATGACAGGAACCATTGGACAGTCAGTCGCCTGTGATTCGCTGGGCTCACTTGCGTCTAATCTCCGAGAAGTCGTAAGTAACCGAGAATCTGTTTCTAACGCAATGAGTCATGACACTAATACGCCATTACAATAAAGGTTATATTACTATAAATTCTCGAAGCTTGTATCGCATAATGGAAACGGATACATCATATGGTCACGTGACATCTACCTATACATCTGTGAATGACTTTCATGCACAATTTCTCGTGCGCGCCGGGTATGAAGTGAGTTGTCCATTTAATATGTCATTGGTGGAGGCCCACATAATCTTATTATGATCGGATATTGCCAAAAAATGTCAGTTCTTAACAGCCTACTTCCACTCCTCGCCACTGGTACCTATAATAGAGCGGTGAAGAGTGACTTTTGAAAGTAGCTACATGGGATTAAACTATGAGATGTATCTGTATATGTGCCGCGGTTGCCGACAGTGGTGGTATTTCTAGTGAGCTTGAAATCCGCATGGGTATGGCGGGGTGCATTCAACCAACTTGGAGTCTCATGGATTTCAAGGCTGTATTCTGTGAGGACCAAATGTCGTTTGTTCAACATGTGCTCATGTATGGCTGTGAGACGTGGCTTCTTACTAAGCTTCAGAGGTCTCGGCTTTTGAGCTTTGAGAATCGATGTCTCCGCCGAATCTTCGGGGTACATTGGTACGGCCGCATTACAAACACCCGAGTTCGTGAGCGGACACAGCAGCCTTTGGTGATTGAGGTAATCAGGAAGAGACGTTTTACGTGGCTGGGACATGTGTTCCGAATGCCGCCAAAGATCGCGACACTTCGCACCCTTGTGGCACAACCTCAAGGGTTCCGTCGTCTTGGCCGGTCCTTCCTCAACCTACAGCGGTACTACAAAAGCGATATACGCGCTGTAAGTCTGGCATGGCGGGAGGCGCAAGAGTTGGCGATGGATCGAGAGAAGTGGCGCGAACTTGTGCTTGCCCTATACCCCAATGCTGGGACGTGACCAGGTGAAAGAAGAAGAAGAAGGTATTCTACAGGCAGTCATACTTACAAGACTTCATCATCATCAGGAAGCTCTCGTGGTGTAGTGCGTAAGGCGCTAGCCTTCCACCTGAGAGTTCTGGGTTCGATTCCCGGTGAGGACACAATATTAATGTGTTTTTCTCAAAGCCTGGGTGTTTGTGATTATTCAAAATTACTAACAACCACCTTGTACAAAAAATCAAGGACATGGTTATTAATAATTCAAAAAAAAAACCATCATCAGCTGGGGTAGATTCACTGCTAGATAAAGACCTCCTCTATCTCCCTCCACTCTTACTTATTTTACCTCAGTTTTTCAATAAATCAAGTCCTGTCGGGCGTCGTATTAAAAAAAAAGATTTTTCTAAAGTGTTTTATTTTCAATATAAAGAATTTGACAGTCTTAAATCTTGTGAATTATTCGTTGAATAAGAGAACTAAAGTAGGCACCAATGATTTTAATTTGACCTAACCAACATTGTAGGTACGTGCTTACGTAGGTAGGCGATGCGCAAACCATGTCATGTCACTTTATTTCAAGTGAAAACCTGTCAAGGTCTAGGTGCAAACGAAAGCATTACGTAACTTTCCAAATAGCGACTGAAATTTTTGAGAAATTTGACCATTTGGGAATTTTCAAGTAGGTATATTGACACCAGCGAAGTTTCGAAATGAATAATAATTATCGAATATTATAGCCACAAGCGATAATTGATTTATTATAATTTCTGAGGTATACATAATTAAATGCATATGTATATAATACAGAAAATATCTCATGCATATACCGACTAGAAAAATCGGTACTGTTCGGTTATCAGGAATACAGCGGAAAACACATTTTGAAAATAGCCGATAAACTGGATTATTTGTTAGGTTAACCCAATGATACTCAACCCTTTTTTTCTTCGGGCCAAATATTTGTAAAGTAACACGGGCCGCATCACTACTGGTGTGACAAAAAAAATCATGAAACCCCCTTTTTTACAAAACATTTTTGAGATTTTAAAAATTATGCGTGTTTTTTAAATTAATCGTGTGCAATAGCAACACTCTTATGGACCATAATGACAATTCTCTTCGGGTGTCACTATCTATGCGTCAAAGTCGAAACGAATCTCAAGATATACGAAATTCCTGATAATAAATGTGTTTCGGGCCGCACATAAAAGCTTAAAGGGCCGCAGGTTGAGTATCGCTGGGTTAACCTAACCAAACCTAACCTAACCCACCCTAACCTAACCTAAACTAACCCAAACTAACAAATAATCCAGTATATCGGGTATTTTCAAAATGTGTTTTCCGCTGTATTCCTCATAACCGAACTGTACCAAAAAATCTTTTTTAGAAAAAAATACGACACTCGATGGGACTTCAACATGTAACCGCTGGATTCGCGACAGTGTGATTTTTCAATTAAACTACCGGCATCCTACTCAATTACGATAATTTTAATTAGTATTTGTTACATGAAATGCTTATCAAATTGCGTTATGTTTTTAACATAATAAATATATCAATATAACATAACATCACAAAAATAGCGTTAACTTCTTTCTAGGAGAGAAACGACTTTCGTTTATAAGTTTTTTTCTGCAAACACTGGTGAAATAATATGAATTTAAACGTTTTATTAAATAAAAATTAATACACAATATAATATTCAGTACTCAAATCACGTATTTCAAAAAGATCAGGAGCGGTTTCGTCTACCTAATTCATTGCAAACAGCATCAGCTATTTGTACAAATATGGTCTTAAGCATCATAAAAAGTGCCTTATATTTTTCACAGAAAAAAGTGGATGAATAAAAACTATTTTATTATTACAACGTTTTTTTTAGGTCGTATTCTTATTTGTCCGGTGGTTGTTTGTCCGGCAAAAATCTTGCAATCGATTTTTAACTAACTTCCCGACTAGCTAGACATTTGAAACTTTTAGAATATATCAGAACACGATTCCAATGCATTTTTAATACTTTTAGCCATTTTTAAGTAGAATTAAATTCATTTTCAATTAATTCTGTTTTGTAAGAAAAGTTATTTCGGAAGAAATCCGTAATCCAATCCACTATTATTGGTTGCTAGGAAATTATTAATATATACATGTGTTACTATGGAAATCAAAATGACATTTCAGTATTACTTCTATCAAATACATTTTTTTTGATCGTTTAAGCTAGTCAAGTCAAGTTTATATGATTCAACAGAAAATTTAAAAACGTTGTATATAAAAAGTTCTTTTTATCTTGTAATTAATAACTTTCATTCCACAATGGACAGAATTTGAATTAAAGCAATAAGATTTTTAATGTTGACTTTTTAATCTATGGTCGAAGAAGATTGTGTAAAATCATATTAAGACTAGGATGAGTATTTGAGATATATTTCCTTATTACTGAAACCTGATATTCAAAAAACATTACCCCATTTCTAACTTGTAAGGGAAAAAATATTTTCTCGAATCCATGTATTCATATTTATATATTTACAAATCGTAAACTTTTCAAATTATTTAAAAATTTAATATCTAGAATAGTATTAAAAAAAACAGTATAAAAAGAGTAAATACAACAATATTATAAAGTACGTGAAAGTATGCCTAATGAGCTGTATGAATGACTTGTATTTTAAGAATGTTATAAAGCATTGTCTACGTAAACTCATCCTAGCGTAGGTCTAATATGTCAATATCCGCAATTTGGTTGAACTTAGCTATGGCCTGCCCAATTATATTGATATAACCAGTGGCAGGTTAGTTCTGCAGCTTCGGAGAAAGGGACTTCCTCCCTCTTCCATGTCGACCCTGTCGGGAGTCTGTCCCGAGTTAGCTGATGGGTCTCTGTCTGAGATGGTTGGATTATGAAGCAGGCTAGGAGCTAGAGGAATAGAGACACTTCCTCATTGTGGGTAATACCCACTGTAACCATTTTATGTATTCAGATTACCTTGAAACAGAGCCATTCTAACATATAACAACCTTAAAATCAATTTAAAAAAAAGTGATAAATATTATATGTAGTATTGGGGCAGTTAATTATCACGGGACCACTATGACCGCATTAACCATGAGCTGTCAAATGTCGTTGAGTAACATAGTTAACACGTCTTACTTGTTTCTAAATGAATCCTGTTAGAATTCAAGTAAGACGTGTTAACTTACTATTTTAACAATTATTATTGTAGATAATCGCCTTATCTGTGGAACTGCTCCGAGTGATATTCGTGATACCCACGATGGTCCCGCGGCTTAAGCGTTGGACTATAGCATCGTGGGTCCCAGGTTCGAATCCTGGGTGTGGCAAGTACACATATTGTTTTTCAATTTGTATGAGTCTGAGTATGGACCTTATAGGTTTAGCAAGTGGCTGACATCCATTTCTCGTAAAAACAAAAATCTGTTGATACAAACAATTTGATCTTATTAGGATTAGACATGGTCGAAAGAAAAGAAGATATTCGTGTTATTTAATACTAACTTCAACTATAAAAATAACGTGTTATCTACCGTGTTAAATATTTAGAATAGCCCTGCTAATAGGCTTAGGTACATGAGGCAGCCTTTACTCTGTCCTGTTATAAGTAAAATATCGTAAAGAATAGGTCAATTGAGTTAGCATATTTACTTGGTAGAATCCCATTTTAAAAGAAATGAAAATATAATTAATATTAAATTATACAGGTTTTTTAAAAAGGTTGGTCGATAGCTATTTTGGTTGTAACACCATTATCAAGACTAGTCTTGATATTAATTGTATTAATTATAATCTATTAATTATATTTTCATTTCTTGTAAAGAGACTTTGATCACTCAAAAAATGGCTGCATTTTGGAGTTAAGTAGTCAATATCCTCAAGGAAACAAACTATAACAAAGGACAATGTTGTCGAAAATAAATACAAACGATATTTAAAAAGTATTTCAACATGTTTAGTATTTTCTGCTAGAATTTAAAACCTTCTTACCTACCTATTAAGTATTTATTTAACATTCACTCTCCAATCCTCGGCGAAGTATCTTGATGGGTAAATTAAGATAGGGATGGGATAGTGGAAGGTTATTGAAGTATTTTTAATGCAGTTAAAACATTGTTGTGTGCTTTGCGAAAGATGAACGATAGAGGATAATAATTTTAATTTATGTGGTTGCAAGGTAAAAGTTCTCAAGTCGCGTTTTTAGGAAATTAAGATTTTAATGCCAATGTTTTTAAAGAATCGTGCTATTCTTTTGTGTATCATAGATTTTGTCACATGTAACCAAAATAAATCGATATTTTATTTTGAAGAAATAGCTTAAATCGAGATAATTATTTTTAACTCTAAGTAAAAAAACTTATTTAAAACATTGAATATAACACAATATCAAAAGTTTAAATATACATAAATAATGTAAAAGAAATAAAAAAAGATACACCAATTAACTTCTAAGCAAGAATATTTTGAAAACTGTGATTTATTTCAAAACCGATTATCTCCGCTGCAACCAAAATGTCTTAAGCACTTTTACCCCGACATCCACAGGTTTTTAATTGAGATCTTAAGATTCATCATTATCAGCTAACATTCACTCCAAACCAGCCCGCCGCGCACCGCCCTTGGTCGTAATTCAAATTCAATTTTTTTTTTTTTTTACATAAATATAGTGAAAATTACAAATTATTAATTTAAGTCGTTCACAACACGACATTCAGAAACAAATAAATATTATTAAAACAGTATTATATAAAAAAATAGATCAGTATTAAGTTATTAAACAGTACAAAAGTGTAAATACAATTATAAATATTATAAATTAGATCGTAAATTTTCAAGCGTATCAAAATGACCCACGTTTGATGTGATGCATCAGCAGTTGTTTACGCATGTGAATGTCTCAGGAGCAGATGCTCAAGACTGAAGTCACCACGTACTCAAATGTGCTTTGGCTAAGTTTATTGAGACTTAATTTTATAAAAAAGGTGTGAGAGAGGAACGTCGCATTCCGATCAAAAGAGATAGACATAAAATTATATGCGACAAAGAGAGACATACTTAAGTGTGAGAAAGACATATAAGTGAAATCAAGATATTATTATGATTTGTCGGGTGTAAGAATGTATAGAAATACTCGTATGATTAAAATTAAGTTGTTATGGTTTTTTGATCATTTTATAGATAATACAAATAGAAAATTATGATAATGAAACCTTATAAGACTCATTTATGTTTTAAAAAAATAGCCATTTTTCCTATTGTAATATTGTCAACCTCGTACGATAACTCAAGATGACATTATAATCATAGTATGTATAGGGAAGGGAATAAGACCAAGTTAATGGTTGTCGATCGGGATAACCTTCTACCAACAGCAAGTATACTCCAAAACTTGGAAACAGTGGACGAGTTTGTATATCTGGAACCATCAGTGGAAAGGGCGGATGTGAAACGGAAATAAGAAGGCGCACACAGATTGCAAAAACTGCGATGACACGTCTTACCACTATAATATTATGGAAGGATTGGGGAGTTTCGATTGTCACAAAAATGATGTTTGTGCAAACATTAGTGTTCTCTATATTTTTATACGGAGTCGAGTCATGGACCCTGAAGGCAAGGGAGCAGAAGGCAATTGATGCCTTTGAGATGTGCATAGGACGAACCATTCAATCATCCAGAAACTGCAGATAAAGGAACGGGAACGGCTCTCGACAATATGTCTGAGACGAATTCTGCAGTTTATTAAACATATTGTCCGCGTACGTATT
This sequence comes from Rhyacophila brunnea, assembly GCF_057557595.1. Taxonomy (NCBI): domain Eukaryota; kingdom Metazoa; phylum Arthropoda; class Insecta; order Trichoptera; family Rhyacophilidae; genus Rhyacophila; species Rhyacophila brunnea. The sequence goes on along the minus strand of NW_028232904.1, from coordinate 4,687,453 downwards.
GCGCAAACCTGACAACCTGAGAGACTGATGGTTTTGGGTGGCCTCCAGGGAAGGTGAAGCAGAAGAAGATCATCTGCGTGCAGGAGCGAGTGAAAGAGCTGACTGGGGGCACCATTCATTCTGCCATGAGAAGTGGAAGATCGAGAATGATGAAAATCTTGGTCGCTCAAAGGATGGCAAAATTAAAAAGTGGTCACGATCCTCAGCCATGAGTGTACGACCAAAAATAAATAAGAATAATGAAACAACCAGTTTATGCATACGTACACTGCATTTTTAAGGATGCTAGTATCTGCCTTGGAATTTTTGTCTGGGGCGTTTCCAAGTTAAGTAAACTAAGATAATTGAATCAAAGTTTAAGTCATCGCTCAGCTTTTGTGGGGCATTATAAATTTCCCTCAATGTGGCAGTGGGGCGCAAGGTCTGCTATAAATACAAGTGAATCCCCGAACGCACGTCAGTCTAAGTCAAGTGCTCTCACTGTTCGCGTCAGTGTCCGTTGTTCGCTCACTCCCTCATACACACCTATTATCAAAGGTAAGCTTTCTTATTATAAATACAATTAGCAAAACCCTCACCCCAAAATTAGGGTGTGACATCTTTGAAAATTCTATATTCGATTTAACACAGTGATTCTAAAAGATAATAACCAATACTCTTTTACAATAAATATTATATGTTAAGTAATATAATAAGTATAACAAAGATTAAAGCTACAACGTAAGAAATAAATGAGTGGTTCAAAATAATTATGGATCAAGTCCATCAAAATGGATCCTGAGATATTTGGACCTAAAGTTAAAACTCCTTTTGTAAAATTCAGGAATGTTTTCACTGTATATACTTACCATATTTTGATAGTACATGGATCAATTAAAATAAATAGTCGCAACATAAAGTATATTCAAGCTTTATTAATATTAGCAAACTAATGTTAGCAAATACCTCTTTATACTGCTGAAGGAACTGTCAAAATGGACATGATTCACATTTAATTTAATGTCTTATCAATACTAGTATTGCTATTTATGCGGAAAATTGTAAAGCCACGATTGTGATATTAACACACAATTCTGTTTTATCTAGCCACTGAAACAACACAATATAAAAATCTGTTTTATCTAGCCACTGAAATAAAAAAAAAAAGAATTTTATGAAAATTGGACTTGATCCATAATTATTGTAAACCACCCAAATATATCTAAGTACCTAGTTTAGGGATAGGATAATAAATGTGTCTAACTTTAGTTTCATTTCAGTAGATATTTTGTATAATTTATCAATTAACAAAAGTTTTGCCACCCAACCGGAATAATTGCTAAAAATTAGCTTTTAAATGATAATAAATATTTTTTTTCTTTATGTGAATGTACATTGGTCATTATGTAAATTTTAAATTGTTAAAATCGATAAAATGAATTAATGCATTATTAAAATAGAATTAGTTTCATCTTGAGCAAACTAAATTGACTTGTTTTTGTTTTATACATTTCAATTTATTACTTTTAGAATAGAATTTTACATTGCAGAATATATTGTAGGCAAATATTTTTTTTAAATGGTTTTAATTATATATATATATATATATATATCTAGATCTAACCTGTCGTCAGAAATATATATTATAATACTATACTACAGTAGGAATTTCCATATATATATTATGTCAATTGGATTAAGCCGTTGTTACTTTAAATTCTACTCTGTTATACAGCATCTATTTGGATTTGATTTTCAATCTCGATTTACTTAAATACTAGTAATTTGTACTATATATCGTCCCCTTAGAATAGAACAAGCCTAACAGATTTTTTGTGAAAATACTTTTATCGTACTAAAAAAATCCTTTTTTGATTCTCTTATGGGAGTGGGAAAAAAGGTTATCAGCTTAGATCATTCCAAGCTTAACTATATACTCCATACTGTATCTGTTCGGCCTAGTAAATAAAGTGGTCTTAAATTAAAAAAAAAATATCAATGTGGATTTGTATATTTAAATTCTAATGGATTTAAATTGTGTACTATACTATTTGAGACGTTTTTCACGACCCGAGTTTTGCCTTTCGGCATCTTTATTATTTGTAATTACTAATGAACTATTATTAGTTTTTGACAATTTATTATACGCTTATCGAGTGTATTATTATTGATTAGATAGGGGATTTTTTACAAACACTTATCATCATAATTTGTTTGTTATATTTTTTTTATTATTGTGATCTTTGACTTAATAGGTAGGTGATAAAGTTTTACCTACTTTATTGTATTGATTTGTTATATTATAAGTTAGAGTTAATAGTATTCATTGTCAGTGTGTATTTGCATTTTGGTGAGTGTACACAGTGCCTGAAGATGCCGAAAGGCAAAACGTGGGTCGCAAAAAACGACTCAAATGGAATAGTACAAAACTTAATTCCATTAGAATTTAAATTCGAATTCCATCAAGTACCTTCGGTCGATAGTATTAATATGGGCCATAAAAACTTCGAAAGTCTTAAAAGACTATGTATTAATTGGCCTAGTAGATAAAGTGGTATTGAATAAAAAAAAATGTCAATATGGACATATTTCCACGTAAATTATAATGTATGCTTGCTTATGTGTAAAATAAAACGTACAAACAAAATTTGTTTCATAACTTATTTGCAGAAATCAAAATGTCAATAGATACACTCCTTAGTTGGTAGAGCGTACGCCTATTTGAATGTATTTGAATATTGTAACGTCCGGACGTGTGTGCAGTTGGATTCGTCGATGTCAAACTTTTCCAATTATAATACATGTGTGCGCAAAGGTCTTCCATGGAATGTGGAGTACCATGGCCCTCACAAGGGGGAGGCTGACGGGGCTGTAGCCTGGTGGCCCGGCGTGGCGAGTCGACCAGATAGTGAGATTAACAAATTAAATTTTGATTATTAAAAAAAATTAAATTATAAAATTTGCATAATAGCAAAAAAGTCGCCTGCGGCGCTAGTTTCCTTCAATAATGTTATTATTTAAAATTATATGGTTGTTTGATACAATTTTTAATTGTGTATCGATTCCCGACAACTCCATAATTTAATTGGATAGGTAGGTACATGTATTCAAATATACAAAAAAAAAAACATTAAATATACACATTAATTTTATCGCGTACATCATATTATGGCCATCATCATTTTGGCTTTACTACGGACTGTAGAGCGTCACACTGCCTTTATCCTTAACGATAGGTAGGGGGGGCGCCAAAGATCTTAGCCTGGGAGCCCGCTTCAAGATGTGGTGCCCATGTGGAGCACCCTTCGTCAACATCACGTAATTTCGTTCACGTTGATTTTATTCTTATCAAATTCAATTTTATTGAAAATACATAGCAAGTTTCGGAAAGCCCTAAAAAGTATACATATTAGAAAAAATCTTTAAAAAAGATCACAACGAATGGGATTCAAACTGACATCTATTACTCTAAGTAAAACATTTTTTTCTAATATTTCATATAAGTGCTTACTTAGGTGTTATAATTTATAATATATACGTTTCAATAATATTTTTACCACGTTTTTCTTAGCTCGTATTCTTGTTTGTCCGGTGGTTGTTTATCCAGTACAAATCTTGCAATCGATTTTTAACTAACTTCCCGACTAGCTAGACATTTGAAACTTTTAGAATATATCAGAACACGATGCCAATGCATTCTTTTAATACTTTTAGCCATCTTTAAGTAGAATTGAATTCATTTTCAGTTAATTCTGTTTTGTATGAAAAGTTATTTCTGAATAAATCCGTAATCCAATCCACTATTATTGGTTGCTAAGGGGGTCGTCCTAGCAACTAAATCATTAATATATACGTGCGTTACTATGGAAATCAAAATGATATTTCAGTATTCTATATTTGTTTGTTTGTTGCAAAATAGCAAAAAAAAATGATTTGTTGACAATTGCCTTATTTGTCCTAAATTATTAATACATATAATTGTCAAGTTTATATGATTCAACAGAAAATTTAAAATCGTGGTATATAAAAACTTCCTTTTATCTTGTAATTATTTTTATAAATTAAAAAAGAATACATATTTTTATAATGTTATTCATTTCTAAATAATGAATCAGGCCATGCGATCCAATGATAGCAGTGCAGTGAAATAGAGTAATGCGGTAGTAGAAGTGAACATCACATAAACACTAGGAAACACATTATCCATTGCGTGTACGTACGCATATGTAAGTATCATTGAAGAGTTCATTAGCGAAGGATGGAGGTAAGCTATTAAGATCGGCCATAAATAGTGCACATTAAACTTTGTTAGTCATACGTATTTGTTTTTATTGAACGCAGACTACAATTTACAGATGGTGTTGGTTAGTTTTTAAAACTCAATTAAACCCTGCCTAAACCAAACAATTATAGTTTTGGTATACTTTGGGTGATACGACAAAATTGTACACACTTTTTCAGTCATACTTATTTGTTTTCGTTGTATTATGAACACATATTACAGATGCCTATACAAAACTATAATCGATAAAAAAATATTTTTCTATCTATAAAATAACTTAAATTATGTATGGTTTAATCAATCGATGGCATAACTTCAGATATTTTATAAATAAACAGATATTTTGTGGCTATTATTTAGTATGTCTTGGATTATGTAGGTTTTAATTAAATTAAAAAAAAAAACAACATACACTATCTTAGTTCAATGAAAACAAAATAAAATATTTACGACTGTATATCTCATTACTAGGGTCCGGATTTATAATGCTAGTGCATGTTTTGTTAGGGTGTATGCACAGCTATGAGAGTTGCACAGAAATCTGTTTTGAAAGACACAGAATCCAAAAATAAAATTTTTATGTGCATATAAATGCATATTTGAGACGTTAGAGCATATTTGAGACATTAGTGCGTTTTTCATATATAAATGCATATTTTAGAGCTTTTGATTTTATAATTTTAGTTTTTTTAAATTATTTTATCGAAATATAACTAAGTTAGGAAGGTAGATAGTTTAGATGGACTTACATTTTTAATGCCATCTCCGAGTTGTGGGTTTATCAGAAAAAGTGAAGTCAACTCGGGAACTTTTATTTTCAGTTTGTCCAATCACCTCTGTGGACGTTGAGAGGTCGTTTTCCGCATATAAACGAAATACTGACAAGTACCTATGCGGAAAAATTTAATGCCAGAGCAAATTGAAAAAAATATTGTATTTTTTTTTTAACAGAAAATAGAGCTTAGGAATGGTTAAGTGTGTCGTTTTTGTTTTTTAAGTTATGTTTGGTTGACATTGCATTTATTATTCAATTATTTGTACTTGTGAAAAAACTATTTTGAAAATTGTAATTGATTAACTTTATATTCATTATTTGTGTTTTTTTTGTTCTGCTATCGTATTATGTTGAAAATTATTAATTAGTTATTCGTTTTTTTGTAACACTGGGTAAAGTTGGTATTTACAATTTTTTCCCACAAAAATGTCAATTTTAACTGCATAATTCTTCGGTTTTATTGCATATTTCATTGATTTTAAGTGCATGCATATAATCATGTTTTTTGTTGCATATAAATCCGCTCCCTACGCATTACATTACATTTTGTTTCTACGTTCATTATAAGTGGCTAATGATCAAAATCATCTTGTCAAAATGAAACCATTAGTTATTTTATCAACTAATTATTTGTAATACTTAAAAAATCAGCGAAAGCTTTTGATAGAAAAAAATCTATACAATACTCACCTTAACTAACCAAACATATTCACTGCTAACTTGTAATCATAAAAACGATGTCAGTCAAACTATGTCCAAATCACTTGATATTTCTAAGTTGTAATAAATTATAATTAGTACTTGAAAATAAATTTTACAAAACCGGTCATCAGTAAAACTAAAAAGTTTAATGCGATTTGGTTGTTTTTTTCAAGTTTTCTTCCAAACCGTGTATCTTAAAACCAGGATCTAAATAAACTGATAGTATACTATTAATCATTTTATTTATAAAATTATATAATTATTTATCGTTATTTTTATTTTTAAAGTAATAACTGCCACTATGACGTTTAATAGTTTGTTTACGTAACGAATTGCAAATGGCCGACAATAATAAATTCGCTGCCTTGGCAACGGAACAATAATTCTAAACTATAATATTATACTGTATAATCGTCACGATTGGAGTATCATACTGTGGCATAATGGCAGTGAGTTTGGCTGATAACCGAACAATCGGTGGTTCGAATCCAATCGAGTGCGTTTATTGTGTGAAAAAATAAATTATGTGTTACATGTCACACGCCAAAAATACACTCTGATCTGATTTTCCAAACGCACCTAGAGAAGTCTAACTTCAAAAAACCTTATAGATGTGGACTGTAGAAAGGAAAAAGGGTGTATCACTCAGTTTATTCAAAATAGGTTTTATTGCATAATAATGTTGTGCCCAAAGGATATAACCTACAAATGCCAATTTATCATCCAAATGTAGCCAGCAATTTTAAAAACAGTAGGAAGTGACATGGGAAAAATGACTTATTTTTTAATATTAATACTATCGACCGAAGGTAATTTGAATTTAAATTCTAATACATTTAAGTTTTGTACTATTCCATTTTTGTCGTTTTTTGAGACCCGTTTTTTATAAACACTAACCAACAAATTATGAATAGTTGGTTATATTTTTATTGTGATACTTGTCTTAATAGGTGGTCATTAGGTCCTGACGAAGAATAGGAAGAAATAATAGTCCATTTACTTAAATAATAATTAGTGATTTTTTTGTTTCTCGGGGGCGGCCCGGACTCGAAAGCCCACCACTTGTGTACAAACCTGATTTAAAAAGTTTGTTTCCATGATATCTGCGACTGTCATCGGATCCGTGTGACCTATTTCATTTATTTATTTAATGATTCACAGGCCATCAGCAGTTTTGAACGCTCAGTGAGAAAGGGAAAAAAATCATAACATATACTATTTTGCATACAAAATTCATAGCTAAATTACTACTTACAAGTAAATACTATTTTACTTAAATAACATTATATTAAAATGTTTTTCTCAACAAAGCCTTGAAAAACTTTTATTTTTACCATGTTGGGTTAAATGAAAAGGCCCGAAGTATCGAACAAATGTCTTACTTCGTAAACCCACTCCACATTAAGAACTACCACTCTATATTATTACATCTTACTGTCTTTTACCATTGTATGTATAACTATACTTCTGTATTCACTCCTCCGTCGCGCACTCACCTCACCTACGTCAAAATATCTTAAGAATTCTTCGGTAAACCCACATCTCGAACACCTAAATTGTATCGCTCTTCAGTTTATTGAGACTCAATATACATACCATAAAGAAGATGGTTACATGTAAATTGTACGTAAAACATTTCACCGTGGCACAGTTCGCCGTGAGCTTTCTTATCCGAAAGAGATGACGGTATGCTATACGGTCTCCAATTTTATTAGATTTAATATGAACATTAATTCAATTTTCATAGCTGATTTTGCCGAAATTCAAGAAAAAAGACAACCTAATCTAACCTATCAAATAATCCAGTATATCGGCTATCTTCAAAACTTGTTTGCTGCTGGCTTCCTGTAAGTGTAAACTGATAAGAACCGTGTTTTATTTAGACATGAATGTTATGTTAGTACTATATGACTCAAAGAGGTTGGATGGTCTTTAATATACGACCATATATTTCCGATACAACATTTCACGCTGAAGTGTGATACGGCGAACTGCATACGTACAAGTTTCCGGACACGAAAGAAGACTCGTGAACGTAATTCATGTATATTCAATTCGACATTTAGTAATTAAAATAATATGAAATAACATTTTTATTTACCTTTTCGTTTATTGACTATGTCGAAATTGACCGATCATTGTTCAAAGGTCAAATAATCATTATAATGATATTATTACTATGTTCTGTAATCTAGCATTAAATTATACTGCATGTTTTTTTTTGTCCAATAAAATAAATACATTTGATTACAGTTTTTCCATTTTCGCTTTTTTTGTTAAATTAATTCTAGCATAATAATTTAGCGAATACATTTTTTTTTTTTTGTAATTCTGTGATATTAAAATAATCATTCTTGTATCATTATTTTCGCAAATAATCTGCTCAAATTGAGACAAAAAAAAAATGTAGAAAAACACAGTGTTTTAATGTTAAGGGGGAGTCTACGAGTTAAAAACGTGACAAAAAATACTAATCTTTCGAGTAGAGACTGAAAATTTTAAAGTTCCACAGTTACAACTATGTCAACATATTCTCAGATAGTCAATCCAGTCTGTAGCTCTCCAAAACCCATCATAACCTCGGCGCTATAATGACTGATTATTAAAACATAGGTTTGGTGGGTCCTGCCCCTTGCACTTGTGCCAAAAGTCAGGCTGGCCACCATCTTTTGTTGTTTATTTTATACTAGAAGGAAGGTCGGTCTAATGGGGTTCCATTGAGACCGCTGGAAAGAAATGATATCGGTAAAGGGATGGTGGATAGGTTAGCTACAGCTAGGGGGGCATAAGCAGGAGTATCTCCTTCGGTCTGCTAAACTCAGTATCTGTAGTGATGTCGTAGTTCTGTAAGTCTGAAATGGTAGTGTTAAGCTGATAGGTCATGGCGCCAAAGAATGGAGTCTAGTGTTAAGACAACAGATATAATATTACCTTTTTAAATTTACACACTAGTTTACTACATCAGTTACTCGTCCGAACGACTTTTTTCACCATTTTTAATCATTTACGTACTAAGTAGGTTACTAATAACATGTCTTTAACAACACAAAGATTGTCTTTACATTAATTGCAGTATTAATAATATATACATTTATTTTGTTAAAAACAATCTCGGAAATAAAATGTTTTTAACAAGAAATTCTTTAATTTATATCTAATCGAGCTGCAACATTTGGGACGATAATATGTATTTAAAAAAAAACACTGTTTTAACACTCCTTATTTTTATTAAATAAATTTATATAACTTCCCCAAATTTAGGGCTCGAAATGGATAGGAACGCACCGGATCTATAAAATCACCAAAATTATCGCTCCGTCTCGTGGAAATATTAATTTGACCGTCTGAGCTAGATATGTCATATAATGAAAAATCTAAGCCTTATATTTATAAAATACATAAATACAATTACATAACAATGTTAATATTTTCTTAAAATTATCGACCGCTCCGGTTGGTAAAATTTTTCATTTCTAGGTACCTACCAAATATTTTCTTCGTTGAATTATATTTATTTTGTAATTTTGTTACAAGTGTCTATACTTATTTATATCACACTCTCCCTTAATAACGAGAAATTTATGCTATAATCATTAAATGAACATCGTATAACGAAAATATAAAATAAATGAAAAAAAAACAGTCAATGTTTTAATATCATATTTAGTGTATAAATCACAGCTAATCATTTTTAAATGTTAAATCTATATTTCTCACATATTATATACATATAATTAAATGTCAAATTATGTTTTTTTTATAAAAATAACGTAACATCCAATAAAACGCATTCTCGGACCAAACAAATATTTATATTAATATAGGTAAAATCACAAAAATAATCAATTTATTCACCACTTTAAACGAGTTATATAAACATATACTTAGTCAGAAATTTTTATGAATCATTTTAGATAATAACTAAATATTATACAAGCCGAAGAGAAGTGTTACTTTAGTGGTACTAGGGACATCTAGTCAAGTAATTAGGAAATATACAAATAACATTAAATGGTGTGTCCACTGCTACAGTATGAGAGGATAAAAATCAATGATAAATGTAGACGAAGACGACGTACCTGGTAGTAGATGATAGATCACTCTGATGGTGGCTGACTTCCGTTAGGAGTTGGCACTATAAAAATAAGTATTTTAATCAATCAATGCGTCTCCAAAACCATTTTTTTTAATTCAAAGATAAACCTACAATACTGTCATTAGTATAGATCAATTGAAAACAAAGTATCTTTTAGTTGCCATTTTTATTCACTTGCAGAGTCAATAATTATCCGTTATTTTGATCACATATTATTGCTCTCGGAATTGACTTAAAATGTATAATATTCTGTATACAAATACTCCATATATTTATTTAACTTAATCTGAGCTTTACAACATAAAAAAATTGTATAATTATTCAGCTTTATTTGAACCTTTACGCCTTTTTAAGATTATTTTTATCATTAGAATCACAGTAACTATTAGTTGTCTTCAGTAAGGCAATGAGTTAGTTAGTTTGAGTACCTAATACAGTGTTATTTTCGATACGTGGAGGCCCTAGGCGCTGATAGGTTCGGAGATCCCTCGCGAAAATAATTCCACCACCACTGGATGTCACAAAATATATGGCAATAATATGTAGTTTTGGTATCAAAACTTGTTTCTGTAAATGTTTTGTTTAACATTCGCATTGGGAAAAATAAGCCTCTCTTTAAGACTTGCATATGTCATTCTGAAGTAGTTAAAATGGTCACATTGCAGCTGTGGAAGTGTAAATCTAACCGTTGTCCATACCGATATACGTGAATAATGACACCGACTCTATATTCATAACATATGTAAGAAGCCTCTCCTTAGATCCAACCGTATGTATAATATATAATATTTCCATTCAGATGCTAACAGTTTTTTGTTGTTACAAGAAATGAACGTTAACCACTTGCTCAACTTATTAGGTCCATAGTCCATATTATTATGTATTTCCTAGACCCAGAATTTGAACCTGGGACTCACGGGACTCCACATTATTAGCCAACGCGTATGCTGCCCGGCTATCGTGGCCGTAATATCCCATTAATAAAAAAAACAAATCAGTATATTTATTTTCTTCATTGTACAGAACATAATTTTTATTCGGACCAATTTCGCGGGACAAAGTTGCGGACTCAACGCTAGCCAAAATAAAAGTCCAATATTTTTATTACTATAATATTACAACAACAATTGAATTTTTTTTTCATATTTTTAGTCAAATAACTTGTAGAGTATTGCATTATTTAGTTAAAATGTAAATGTATGCTAATTGTCTCAAAAATGCATCACACTTGCATAATTTTATGTTTGTCATTGAGGCGCTATCATTGTTACGTCAAGGATTATATCATTAATAGTTATATTATTATGAAATATTAAGATACTAAAATATGCAAGTATATGTAATAATCACAGATGACTATTTGAATAAAGAAACGGAAATTATCAAAAAAACTGAAGCAGTGAAAATGTCAATATTTTGCTAATGTCATCTTCTTTCGTCTCACTTTTGATACTTGATCACAAATCAGTTCCGTATATTCTTGATAACCGTCGATTGAGACATTCACCATTTTGGGCACGACTCCAGAGAATGATCCAAAGTTACATTTCACAAACGATCAGTAGGGCGATCGGGTAAATTATTGACTTGGGAGTCTTTCAGTGTAATTTTAGCTTTAGTTAATTTGAGATTAGATTAAATAATTAGATTAGATATATATTTTTTTTGAGCCAGGGTCAATCCACTGCTGGATGAAGGCCTCCCCCAGCTCCCTCCACTCTTCTCGGTTCCTTGCTTTTCTCTGCCACGTTCTTTCACCAAACCTGACAAGTCCGCCAATCCAGCGGGTTTTGGGGCACCCCTGTGGCCGCTTAGTGCCCCTCAGGTACCACTGAATGACTGTATTCGTCCAGCGATTGTTCGTTCGCCGTGCGATATGTCCGGCCCACCGCCATTTCATCAATTTGGTGATCTCTATCAGATATAGCATATATAAAAAAAATATTCGGAATAGTTTAAACGAAAATTTCATCCAATTACAAGAATCAGGGCATGACTACAACTTCCAATGATTTCCATACTGCCTCCCATAAAGTGATGTGTAAAATTATATATTTTTGAGGATTAAGGAATGCTGAACTAAAAATAAGCTCTAAAATGATTTTGGAAGTCCATAAGACGAGATATCCAACATGAATATGTAATAATTTAACCGTATGCTGACAATGATATCAAAGAACTGCAGAACTCTCTGGAGATACACTTACATATTATTATATCAATAATATTAGCGAATACAAAGAAAACTTAATGTCACCGAGACTAGCTGAGCCAGTCCAACCCTTTTTTTCTCTCTAAATTATTCCTTTATGTACCACGGTGCATGGTTGTTATATCAGTCTTGTGCGGCTCCATATCGAGATAGCAGAGTGAGACACGTTTTAAGTGTCATAGAAGGCGACACTGCATAGCCACAGCTGTATACACGTGACGGGTAGAGATGGGGAATGGGATCATATTATATTAATGTAATGAGTATTTCCATGTATGTTTTGCATGTGATTTAAATAATAACGATTTAACTATGTACTCAACAGCGTAGAACTAAGCTAAGTTACTCCGACATATAATGACAGTGACGAGGGGTGGACGTAGGCTGTTAAGACTCGACATAAATAGTGAACACTAATTATTTTCACTCATTCTTAATTGTTTTCATTTAACTAAAACTACAATTTGCAGATGGTGCTGATTTTTTTTTTTAATTCAATTAAACCCTGCACGTTTGTGCCATAAACGTTAATAGCCATAAACGTTATAGCCATAATGGTATAGGTATGCTATGGGTGATCCAACAAAATAGTACACACTTTTTCAAGCATACTTATTTACTATTTTCGTTGAATTGGGAATACATATTGGGTACAGATGGTATTGGCTAGTTTTTTTAAATTAATTAAGCCCTGCCTATTCTTCTTCTTCTTCTTCTTCCACGGCGCTACATCCCGGGGTGGAATTTGGCCTCCTCCACAACTGCTCTCCACTCACTCCGGTCCCTCGCCACACTTCTCCAGTTATCGGGTCTTCCTATATTAAGCCAGTCCACTTCTACGGAGTCTGCCCATCTCCTTCTTGGACGGCCTCTGGGTCTCTTCCGTTGGGGTAGCCACTTTGTCATGATCTTTGGCGCTCTAACTTCTGGCATTCTCTCCACATGTCCCGCCCATCGTAGTCTTTGGTACTTACAGTATCTTATGATTGTTTGCTGTTCAATCAGCTCTTCCAACTCGTGGTTCATTTTTATTCTGCAGTTCCCATTTTCCAACGTGGGTCCAAAGATTTTGCGGAAAATTTTGCGCTCGAAGACAGCTAATTTGTTTTCCTCGTTTTGAGTTAAGCACCAAGTCTCACAGCCATAAGTGACCACTGGCCTTATAATTGTTTTATATATTAGAAGTTTACTTCTTCGGCATAGAATTTTCGACCCCACCAGTCGCTTGCAGGCATATAAGCCCTGCCTGTACAAAATCATAATCGATAAAAAATATACTTCTATCTATAAAATATCTAAAAGTATGTATGGTTTAATTGCATTATTTTATATATATTTATAGATAAAAGAATATTTTTAGATATGGCTTAGGTTAGGCAGAGTTTAATTGAATTTTAAAAACTAACAAACATTATCTACACATTGTGGTTTTAGTTCAATGAAAACAAATACATTTGACTGACAAAGTTTAGTGTGCACTTTTTATGTTGGATCTTAACCCTTCGCCACTGGCTGATGATGAAAATTACGACGCTCATTTGTATATATTACGACGTGAATCCATTGACTTATTGTGTAATATATGGAAGATTAACTTTCATAACACATTTAGAGTTATATTGTTATATAAACAACACATTAAAAAGTGGTTTCTTGATACCCAGATGCAACGCATCGTAAATAATTTAGGTGATCTGTGCATCCAATTTACATTTTTATTTGTGTTATCAATACAAAATTTACATTATTTAAAATAATATACTAATACCGGTATATTTCCATAACACAATCTAAACTATTTCTGGTTTTAAATAAATTAAAAACATTGATCTGATAGGTTTCGCGCTTGTCCATGCGTTGATATTTTTTGACTTATAGTCGATAATAATTTAATTTAATATAGATGTACTAGGAAAACTTGTAGTAGGGTTTACATTAAGGCTATACTTCAGCTGGGGCACGGTCTAAAACGATCGTGACTACGTGACGCGAAGATTGTGCAAACGACGCCTGCAGAATAAAAATTAAATGCGTCCATTTAATGTTCTGTTTATTGTTCTATTAGTAACAATAATAATATATTCATTGACATGTTTTCTTTTTCAAGTAAATGGGTAACGTTTTTAGTCATCTTTGTGCGATTTAAGAATTAATACCCCCGTTGCCATCACGAAACAAATTGACGTGTTCACACCTCGACGGTCGCTCTCCGATTGCCGGCGAGTCTAAAATTTCGTCGCACCTATAGTTGAAAATTCGTATGAAGAAGAAGTATCGTCTTAATAATAATTAATACCATCTCAATTTCTTGATCACGGAATTCCGGGAATTAAAAACGTTGAAATCACGAAACTGCGGATTAATTTTGACGTAGAACTACGTCTTTTTAATCGGTAAGATAGGTCGCCAATCGCTCGGTAATGATGTCTAAAAATGTTATTTTTGAAAAAATAAATATGGTGAAACAAAAAGTATACCAATTGAAAATATTTTTTTTCTGACCGTGTCCGATCCTATTAAGATCATTTATGGGTCTTCACAGAGTGGAAGCTTGTATTAACAGATTTTTGTTTTTACGAGAAATGAATTGCTTGCTCAACCTATTACCTCCATGCCCTGACTCAAATATAAATTGAGAACAATAAGTACGTGTATTATTTGTTAGAGTAGTATCAGGATTCCAACCTGGGGCCTACGGCGCTGTAGGCCGACGCTTAAGCCACGCGGCCATCGTTTATAATATCAGGATCAATATCGAGATTGGCGAGACGGGTGGTCATTTTCGTATTTTTAAGATAAAATTTATAAACCATCCATTCATTGAATAGACATAACAAAGTCAAAAAAACATTTCGTTCGCTGATTTCACACTCCGGCTCAGTTTCATGCACTCGTAGCTAGCTATGCTCCTGCTGACAGTGGCGTGCTTAGGGACTTGGAGGTCCGAGGCACTGACTGAAAAAATAAAATAAAAACCGTAAACTCCAACTGCCACCGGTGGCGAAGGGCGGAGGTAGGCTGTTAAGATCCGCCATAAATAGTGCATACTGAACGTTATCAGTCATACGTATTTGTTTTCATTGAAATAATACTACAATTTACAAATGGTGTTAGTTAGTTTTTTTAATTCAATTAAACCCTGCCAAAACCAAGCCATATTAGATAATAATCAAACTATCTATCTGTTAAGTATCAAAAATTATACAATTAAATCATACATAACTGGATATTTTATAGATAGAATAATATTTTTTATCTATTATAGTTTGGTTAAAAAATGAACCAACAATTTATTTATTTGTAGTATGTATTCTTAATCCAACGAAAACAAATAAGTATCAATGAAAAGTTGTGCACAATTTTGTCATATCACCCTAAAATATATCAAAACTATTATGGTTTAGGCAGGGTTTAATTGATTTTTTAAAACTAACGAAAGCCATCTGTAAATAATTGTAGTCTTAGGTTTAATAAAAACAAATGCTTACGACAATAACAATGTTTAATGTGCACTATTTATGGCGGATCTTAACACCCTATCTCCACCCTTCGTTACTGCAACACACTTAGGAAAAAAACAATGTATTTCTTTCTTATCCCAATGTTATTGACGTTGCAATAATGATACCATAATACAATAATATTAATGATTTATTTTTATACGTATCCATTTGTTTAATTACGTTATATAGAGGATTGTTTTAATGTTAGTTGTAGTAATTTTGTTATCTATGCTGTGATAAATACGCATATTTTTAGACTTTAGTATAATTTGAACTATTTCGATGAACTATTAGATGCCTTCTAACAGAAATTATGTCAACAATCTTTCCATGTGCCATAGGAATATGTCGTCTGTACGAATATCAATCAATAACAATCAACTCTATTTAATTTCCAGCAAGGACCGAGGATGAAGTTCCTGGTAGGATTCGCCGTCCTGGCATGCTTCTGCGCAGCCGCCCACGCACAGTTTGCCAATGGAAGAATTCTGGAGCCGCCGGTACCAGAATTGTGCGCACAGAGAACCATCCACGAACGACGAGCTGATGGTAAGTCGACAATTTAAAAAAAATGTTTTATCACTACAACAGACCGCAGGGATACCCACATATAACATGACTTCAAAGTTTAAACGATAACAGAAATACTAATGAGAAAATCACATGCTGGTTGTAATAGGTCAATGTATTCAGTAGTGTTACCTCATCGGGTATCGATCCCTTGGTATGTAAAACCAGTACATTACACATTGGGCTACAAGCGCTTGAGCCATGGGTTAATCATAACGACTATAATATTATGTAGGATTGATTTTTGTCTCGCCATTTACAATATGTAGGGGTATTACTATCTAGCCAGATTCTAGCCTTTTGGAAATACCCAAAACAACCGAATTCATAAATACTCTGCAACAAAAAAAAGAGTCGATAAACGTATATTCTATTACCATATCATCCCCTCTTATAATTGTGATACGATTTATTAATTTTATGACTGGTTTGAACTACTTAGAGCCCCCTTTCAACTCTTCAGACTAACCGAGTGCGTCCTTTGCACCAAAAAATCACCGCTGATGCTGGGTGAAAGCCTCTCCAAGCTGATTTAATTCCTCTCCATCTCGAGCATTGCACGTATGTCCGCAGACGTTAACTATATATCATTAATCCAGTAACCTTTATCCAGATCTACTTTTCAGACTTGTAGTTCTATATGACTAAATTAATAATTGAGGTATGTATTTTTGTAATTTTTGGAAAATTCCAAAAAACTGTTAACAGTGTTGATGTTACATTATTTTTGATATTGGAATAAGTTACTTTTGTAACTAACACCGATTTTGAAGTTGATTTTTCTACTGGATTGAATGCTATTAGGTAATTATATACAAAAAATACTAATTCGCAATTTTATCCTTTGAATTCTGTCATTCAGAACTAATTTTCGTAAAGTAGTGGAATAAGTTCACTTTGAAAATACATACCTCAATTGTCCAGCGATTGTTTCTTCTGTGAGCTGTGTCCAGTCAATTCTCATTTAAAGATTTTAACCAACTTATTTATCTCGTTGTTCCCGAATGAACTTATTTAGTTTTTTGTAAAATAAAAATAATATACCAATCGGTACGGCATCGTCATAGATGGCGTCTTTTCTTTGCCCACTGCATCGCTGTAAAATAATAATATAATATTATTTCGATAAGCATTTCATGTAACAACTACTAGTTAAAATCGTCGTAATTAATTAAGATTCCCGTAGCTTAATTGGCAAAGCATACTGGCGCGAATCCAGCAGATACAGGTTCAAGCCCCGTCGGGTGTCATATTTTTTTTTCTGCGAAATATTTTTTTCTAGTGTGTATATGCATGAGATGTTTTCAAATTATGTATATTCAATATATAAAATATTAAATATGAGATTAAATATCATTTTGAAAAATACGCCCATTAGAAAAATTATCAAAATTACGTCATTACACCTGCAAATAAAGGTTAGAATCCCACTCGGTCCATTTTTCTAATGTAAATATTATATTATTACCACGTTTTTCTTAGCTCGTATTCTTGTTTGTCCGGTGGTTGTTTATCCAGTACAAATCTTGCAATCGATTTTCAACTAACTTCCCGACTAGCAAGACATTTGAAACTTTTAGAATATATCAATGCATTATTTTAATACTTTTATCTTTAAGTAGAATTGAATTGATTTTCAGTTAATTCTGTTTTGTATGAAAAGTTATTTCGAAAGAAATCCGTAATCCAATCCATTATTATTGGTTGCTAAGGGGTGGTCCTAGCAACTAAATTATTAATATATACGTGCGTTACTATGGAAACCAAAATGACATTTCAGTATTCTATATTTGTTTGTTTGTTGCAAAATAGCAAAAAAATAATTTGTTGACAATTGCCTTATTTGTCTTAAATTATTAATACATAGAATTGTCAAGTTTATAATGATTCAACAGAAAATTTAAAAACGTGGTAGGTATATAAAAAGTTCTTTTTATCTTGTAATAATTATATTATGTAGTTGTCACATTCACATTCAAATTAAAAACTATAGATCAATGGTCAATTCATTGTATTAAAACAACAATGGGATAGGCTTTTTGGGAAGATATTGATGTTAATTTATGTTTGGAACTGTTTTTTTCTTTCGTGTTGAATTATTTATGAAAAGGCGGGGCATTTATTGACCACCTCAGAGTGGTCTGTGTTGGTCTAAGAAAGTTCAAGGTCGAAATCGTTTTTGATTTTGAAAACTTACACGTAAGAAACAGGCGCGGATTAGGGGAATATTAAAAAATCAATGTAATCTAATCTCATTATTACAGCTGTATCTTAATTTTTTTAATACTTTCTGAAAAATGCAAATTAAGATTTTTCACGCTATTTTAATATATTTTAACAATTTTGAGTACCTGTTAGTAGCGAGAGGTGGGGGTAGGCTGTTAAGATTCAACATAAATAGTGCACACTAAAATTTGTCTACCATAATCATTTGTTTTAATTTAACTAATAATACAATTCGCAGATAGTGTAGGTCAGGTCAAAATTCAATTAAACCCTGCCGAAACCAAACCATAATAGTTTAGGTATTCTATGAACGATCCGGAAAAAAATGTGCACACTCTTTCAGTCACACTTATTTATTTTTGGTGAATTGAATGGTGTTGGTTAGTTTTATTTTTAAATTCATTAAGCCTTGCCTAACGATAAAAAATATTCTTCTATCTGTAAAATATCCAAAATTATGTGTGGTTTAATGGCATAATTTTAGATATTTTATAGATAAATGAATATTTTTTTACTGTTATCTACTATGGCTTGGATTATGATGGGTTTAATTGAATTTTAAAAAAAACTGACAAACACTATCTACACATTGTAGTCTCAGTTCAATGAAAACAAATACGTTTGACTGACAAAGTTTAGTGTGCACTATTTATGTCGTATCATAGCAGCCTACCTCTATCATTCGCCACTGTGTCATGAATATTTTCTAATTTTCTCATCTCCTACGAGTGGTAGAAAAAATAATTTTAGGATTTATAATATTTATTTAGAAATTTAATAACAAACAAAATATCTTATAAGTTTCTTTAATTGTGTTAACTGTGAATAATTCATAGTGAAAATTCGTTATGTTTTATTAAAATTATTAATATCTTATAAGTGTTAGCTCACAAATTTAATATTCAATTCAACAGATTTTTTTGACGTAAATAACACAATCGATTCATCAGAATATTTTATCGCGGCCTCAAAATCAGACAGTACCTCGGTCTTTCGGGATTTAGAACACGCCACTGCTTTTATGTGGAACATTCCCCGTCAAATCTTTATTCAATTATTCATAATATTATAAAATGTTCCCACAATCCATCCCTGTGTAGAAGCATTAGAAACATCTTTTTATAAATTTTAAATGCTCATTTTTTAGTGGTCGTCCAAATGATTGTCTGTCAACTTTCGAATATAACATCCATAAAACATCTAGCGCTTTGGGACCAAACACCTTTTTATGGGCTTAATATGAATACCAGTTTTTTTTATATATATATTACGTCGAACGTAATACAGAATATCAGTGATATTCTCGACAAAACCTGATGTAACAATTTCCACATTCACTAATAATTAGTATCTATCTATAGAATGATGCGTATTGAACGTCAACTTACGCGTCTTATTTCAATGAAAACAAATACGTATTACTGATAAAGTTTAGTGTGCATTATTTATGGCGGATCTTAACAGCCTACCTCCACCTTTCGCCACTGGTACATGGTAATAATCTTAATTTACAGGTTACATAATTACATTTGAAAATACTTACTTTACTAGCACCACCATCGTATCTCGCAGTGCAGTGCCGCGGCCTGTCTATATTCAGCCTTAGTTTTAATCATGGTTGGTTGATATACATACATTTTCTTTTAACAGTTTTAAGGATCTATATTTCAGATACACACGTTAACACTGGTAGCAGTTGAATATAGACTACGTATTTTTTACAACGTTTTTATTAGGTCGTATTCTTATTTGTCCGGTATAAATCTTGCAACCGATTTTTAACTAACTTCCCGACTAGCTAGACATTTGAAACATTATATCAAAACACGATTCCAATGCATTTCTTTAATACTTTTAGCCATTTTAAGTAGAATTAAATTCATTTTCAGTTAATTCTGTTATTTCGGAAGAAATCCATAATCCAATCCACTATTATTGATTGCTAGGGTCCTAACAACTAAATTATTAATATATTATACGTGCGTTACTATGGTAATCAATATGACATGTCAAGATGACATTTCAGTAATATTTTTATCAAATACAATTTTTTTTGATCGCTTAAGCTAGTCAAGTTAAGTTTATATGATTCAACAGAAAATTGAAAAACGTTGTATATAAAAGTTATTTTTATCTTGTAATAATTAAAAAATTTGTTTATGGTTATTGACAACGCATCCTTTACTTTCAACCTGTGAGCAAAATTTTAAAATGAGCATTATTAAACATTCTATATTAAACAAACCTACTGTTTATTCTTTTCAAGTACCTACCTACCATTGTTGCAAGTTCCAAAAGATAAGTGTTGCAAGATGTAAACTTACTGACACACAACTAACTCTAGAAGAATTTCTTTTGTGTCAACTCTTACGGCCATGATTGGAATGCAAATGGCCGGCCGCGTTTTAGCGTAATTTTCCAAACAAATGTTAGCTTTTAAAAACAAAATAATGGCGTCTTTATATATATATTTATGCGTTTCGTGCTGTTAACAAAAAGAATGTCGACACAATGGACGACAGTTTAAAAGATTGTCCGCGCGATAATGCGTGACATATTATTTTTGTTTGTTGGAACAAAGCAATCGCGGAAGAAAGATGTATTTTGTCAAATACCAGTGTTTAAACTAATCTGCCATAGACAATCGAAGGAAAACGTTCGAAGTGAAAACACATTCATAATTAATCACTATTCACAATAATTATATATCCATGTAGAGACAGCAGTGGCGAAGGGTGGAGGTATGCTGTTAAGATCCGCCATAAATAATGCACACTAAACTTTGTCAGTCATACATATTTGTAATCATTAAACTACGACTACAATTTACAGATTTGAAAAATGATGTATGTTCAATAATTAGAATGGTACATTCTTAAATATTGAGAATTATTCGTTGAATAAAAGAAATAGTTGATGAAATTACGTTTTAAACTTGTCAATATGTTATACAATACGTACTTACCTATATTGCAGTAACTTTTACAAAAAGATCCAACCATCACAAGCATTAAGTCGAAAGCATCAGGATGCATGCCACTAAAATTCATTGGACTCATAACAGTGGTGAAGGGTGGAAGTAGGCTGTTAAGATCCGCCATAAATAAGGCACACTAAACTTTGTCAGTCATACATATTTGTTATCATTGAACTACGACTACAATTTACAGATGGTGTTGGTTAGTTTTTAAAATCCAATTAAACCCTTCGAAACCAAGCCATAACAGATAATGGTTGAGAAATACTCGTCTATCTAAATAACTAAAATTATGCAATTAAATCATACATTACTTTGTATATCTTATTGATAGAATAATATTGTTTATCAAGTATAGTTTGGTTTAGGCAGGGCTTAATGAATTTAAACAAATTAACCAACACTATTTGTAATGTGTATTCCTAAATCAACAAAAACAAATAAGTATGAATGAAAAAATGTGCACAATTTTGTCGGATCGCCCGAAGTGTACCAAAACTATTATGGTTTGGTTTTTTTTTTTAACCATGTCCGATCCTAATAGGATCATATGGGCCTCCACAGAGTAGAGGTTTGTATCAAGAGATTTTGTTTTTACGAGAAATGGATGTCAGCCACTTGCTCAACCTATTAGGTCCATACCCTGACTCACACACAAATTGAAAAACAATATGTGTACTTGCCAGACCCAAGATTCGAACCTGGGACCCACGTCGTGATAGTCTAACGCTTAAGCCGCGTGGCCACCGTGGGTATAGGTTGGTTGTGTTGGTTTAGGCAAGATTTAATTGATTTTTAAAAAGTAACCAATACCATCTATAAATTGTAGTCTTAGTTCAATGAAAACAAATACGTATGGCTAACAAAGTTTAATGTGCACTATTTATGTCAGATCTTAACAGCCTACCTCCACCCTTTGTCGCTGGTAGACAGTAGTTTCCTAGAGGTTCCAAGCATTGACTGATATCGAATGCTCACAACATTTATTAGGCCTATCTTCTTTGTAAAGACTAGCTGAAGTACCCGGCTTTGCACGAGGTCGCTTCGGTGATCAATATATTATATGTATCTCACTTAAAACAACAATAAAAGAACACTAAATTAGATTTTTCAGCCTCAAAATAACTCTGTACAATATTATGTCAGATAAAAATAATATTCTGACAGCAGTAAAAGTCAAACAAAAGAACATCAAATTTAAATCGAATCTAGAATATCGATCACCTAAAATTGACACCTCGTATCTGACATTCAATATTTTTGATAGAGGGTAGTTAAAATGTTATAAGTACAGAAACTATTGAATGATAATAAATAAAGACAAAAATATAGTTATATTAAAAATAAACTAAATTATTTTTGCACTAAGCGTATTTTTGTTTCATTTAATATCATTTAATAGGTTTCGTATAACATTTCAACTACCCCGTGTCAAAAATGTTGATTGTCAGATACGAGGTGTCAATGTTTGAACATCGATATGCAAACTATTCAATTTTATTATCTATGTTTTAAAATTTGATAATTATTATTGGAAGGAACAGATAAACAAAAAAAACATAAGTACAGTGTATTAATAATATTACTATATTATAATATAATAAAAAGGATTATCAAATAAGTACAGACCTACAAACTTATCTGAAGAATGGCCAAAAAAGGAACTACGAATTACCATAGGACGCCATTTTGAAAATGTCAGATTTTGCCCAGTTACGAGTCTTGAATGGGTAGTTTTCGACAGTGGCTCCCCCATCCCATTCTTCAGATAAGTTTGTAGGTCTGTACTATAAATTTTTAAGACGTCATAACAGCCATTATTTTCTGATTCCCGCCAAATTTGGCATTTGTGTTCAGTATTGTTTGTATTATTTTTTCATACAAATTTAGTTACTAAATTACTCGCCACTCAACTATAATACTACTATTATCTGAACCAGACTTTAGTGATTACATGTAAATTTTACGTATAACATTTCACCGTGGCACAGTTTGCCGTGAGCTTTCTATCGGAAAGAGATGACCGTAAATGAACATTAATTCAATTTTCATACCCGACTCCAATGACGTATTAAATGTCATTGCCCGACTCCATCAAAATGTAGTGTATTGGGGAATACCCTATCGGAATCATATTTATTAATCCGTTCTGTGGAAGTATCCATACATAATACATTTATTATAAACTGACTATAACACCTGTGTATAAACGAGCATTAAAAATGGTTATTATAAATGTTTAATATAAGGAAAATAACCATTTTTTTTTAAATAAAATATTAGAATAAATTAAAATGTCACATGCACAGCGCCCACGTAAAATCTAATACGGCGTTATCGACACAACTTTCAAACGCAATTTTACGATTGTATTATCGACAAATAAGTCATAACTTTGCCTCTGTAACATGACATGACACTTTCTTCTATGATACAGAGGTACTGATAATACATTTATAGGTTTTTTAATGATCAAATACTAGTATAATTAAATTAATCTGAATTCCAAGTGTTAAAATTCGTAGTCGTAAGCAAAGTAGAAACTTACGCGTGACGTCCGTATCCAGAAACTTGTACGTATGCAGTTCGCCGTATTACATGCACTTCACAGTGAAATATTGTATCGAAAATATATGGCCGTATATTAAAAACAGCCCAACCTCTTTGGATTGCATAGTATTGACACGGTTCCTGTCGGTTTCCACTTTACAGTAAGCCAGCAGCAAAAGAGTTTGGAAAATAGCCGATATATTGCATTATTTGTTAGATTAGGTTAGGTTTTCATTTTTGAATTCATGAATTATGCCCATAATCGGCTATGACAATTAGCGCGGTTCCCGCCTGGCTTCCCCATAACCGACTTGTATCATCATCTCTTTCCGATAAGAAAGCTTAGCGAACTGTGCTAGGGTGAAATGTACCTAATACATACATTGGAATGTGGATGTGTCTTCAATTGCTAACAGACATATACATGTTCCAATATATGTACTTCCGTGTAGCGGAGGTAATTATCATTATTTTTTATTATTTATATAGCAATTAAGATTTGTGAAGAATTTGTGTATTTAATTTGAATACTACGTGAGAACGTGACTATGGAGTGGCTCTTTATATGAACATCCAGAATATGGTTCTCGTTGACCTCATGTTTGCTCATCCCTGCTCTATACAATATTTATTTCTAAAGAAATTTCTTATTTATTGATTTAAAACATTCCTGGTGAAATAGAGTTGAATAGAGTAACAATAATTCATCGATAATATAGTATTATTATGGGAATATAGGTACGTACAATTTACATCTAACTGTTTGCCGCTGGCTTCAACTAAATGTACAAGGACCCAAACTGCCCTGTTGAGATGTTCATTGAATATTTCGGGCAAAGTGACAACTTTACTGCTCATCAGTGTTGCCACTTTCAATTTCGCGAACCAGTATTAAATAAATGGGTACATATTACACGCACTGGCTTCCATACGGTGCACGTCGAAAAGAAAGTTGATCGTAATTATTTGTTCAGCAAATAATACTTAGCAAGATTCTTGGAAGCTCGATGAGTAAACATAATAATAATAATATGATAACGACTACACCGATGACTTATTGGTGAACTGATGAAATTAAACATACATAATTTTTGAAAGAACACTTCTGAGAAAATATATTATAACCAATGGAAAAAATCTTTTTGAAAAAAGTAAGACCTCCGGCAGGAATCGAACCTGCATCTCTTGAGTTTACGCACCGTCCGCGCATTATCCACTATGCTACGACGTGACATACTAATTACGACAAATTATAACTATTGACAATTAACTATTTCTTTTATTCAACGAATAATTCACAAGAAACACTTTCTGAGAGAATATATTATAACCAATAGAAAAAATCTTTTTTGAAAAAAGGCGTAAACCTGGGAGATACAGGGTTCGATTCCCCGTCGAGTTGGCTTACTTTTTTTCAAAAAAGATTTTTTTCTATTGGTTATAATATATTCTCTCAGAAAGTGTTTTTCAAAATTATATATGTTAATTATTGACTTTTTAATACCTGCTCATCAGCGCTCTTCCAAATCAAACTACTATTGGCAATCGGTTTTTGTTTATTAAATCAAAGTAGGTACCTACTGCTTCAATTACTATTATTAGGTATGCACGTGCCATTGCTGTTCACCAAGAACGTGATGTCCAAGAACAATGGAAGTAAACTAGACATCGCGAATCCCACAAAAAAGTACTATTAAAACTTTTATAGTACCTAGTAAATAAATTTTGTTTCCAATTGATTCAATAAACAAAAACCGATTGCCAATAGTAGCTTGTTTAGAGGAGCGCTGTTTGATTTGATTGAGCGCGGAGCTTTAATTGATTTTTAAAAAGTAACCAATACCATTTGTAAATTGTTGTCTTAGTTCAATAAAAACAATTACGTAAGACTAACAAAGCGTAATGTGCACTATTTAAGTGCAGATCTTAACAGCCTACCTCCACCCTTCGCCACTGATTGATAGCATATCCAGAATAAAACGAGTCGGAAAATTCTTTTCATTATCATTATCATAATATGCCCCTCATTTTCATTTTTACAACGTTTTTCTTAGCTCGTATTCTTCTTTGTCCGGTACAAATCTTGCAATCGATTTTTAACTATCTTCCCGACTAGCTAGACATTTGAATTTTTTAGAATATGTCAGAACACGATGCCAATGCATTTTTAAATATTTTTAGCCATTTTAAGTAGAATTAAATTCATTTTCAGTTAATTCTGTTTTGTATGAAAAGTTATTTCGGAAGAAATCCGTAATCCAATCTACTATTATTTGTTGCTAGGGTCCTGACAACTAAATTATTAATATATACGTGCGTTACTATGGAAATCAATATGAGTGTCAAAATGACATTTCAATATAATTTCTATCAAGTACAAATTTTTTTGATCGTTTAAGCTAGTCAAGTCAAGTTTATATGATTCAACAGAAAATTTAAAAACGTTGTTATATAAAAAAGTTCTTTTTATCCTGTAATTATTAATATGTTCTGGCATTACATATTATTAGTATAAGATAACTTATCATATTATATTTTATTAGGGATATTTATCTCAGATACGTCAATCTTTATTCCATAGACAATAAATAATGCAAGAGTGATGCAGTGCAATGTAAAAAGGAGAATAAAAACGAAAACAGTTTCACGAAATGTCACGACCCACTGTGGGTGTGGCAAGTACTACATTATTATATTAATATTTTCCCCATTTAGTAGACAATAACTCAAATTTTGTAACTGACGCATCGGATTTGTTAAAAAAAATAATAAATTCAATACGTAGGTATCAAATGAGAGAAAGTTGTGTTAGCAATGACAGGTGTGTTTTAAACTTATGACGTTTGGCCTTTCGATGTGCACTTTTTACGTTTTATCGTAATCACTAAAATATCATCTCTCCGCGCTGATGCTTATGGAAATCTGAAGTATGGATTTGAATATAATGTTGTCTACTTCGTTAGGATATCATGACCAGTGACGTCCCGTGGGGGTAGGCAGATTGAGCGTCGCTTGGGGGCGGCAAATCGAGAAGAATCATAAGGTATATCTCTTCTTCTTGATCGTGCACTCATGGCTGAGGATCGTGACCACATTTAAATTTCGCCATCCTTTGAGCGACCAAGACTTTCCATCCTTCTCGATCTTCCGCTTCTCTCAGGGCAGAATGGATGGTGCCCCCAGTCAGCTCTTTCACTTGGTCGCTCCATCGCGCAAACGCTCTTCCTCTGCTTCGCTTTCCCTGGAGGTATATATTAGGTATATAGGTATAGAAATAGAGCCACTTTCTTCAAAGTCATTCACTAAACGATAAATTATGGGTTTTGATGGCCATTTATTTCTACTCAAAATTTTACATAATTTTCTAGTCGTCACAATAGTTATTGATGATTGATTTTTATAAAATGTTTTTACGATTAAAACACATTGGTTTATCGAATATTTTTCCATAATAAATTTGCCACGTCTATACTTTACTATTTCAAAACATGAACTTTTCTTTTCACCAAAATGGCGACCAAACAAAGTAGTAAACCTTTCCGGCGAACACCTGTAGAATCTATCTTTTATTTGAGATACTGTGTTGTTAAATGAACAAAACACGTCGCGATTATTTCCTGTCAATAAACTGGGGCGATAGGTCATCGCGGAGGTGGCATCCTTTTATGAATTTCGAATTACGGCAACAATGGTAACAAAATGGCGCCCATGACCCTGCCGCGAAAATGATGCTAATAATAATAATATTACAAATGTGACGGATGACGAGACAAATTGCCCATTGAATAAGCTGTCAGGACGTGAACTGCCGCAAACCTCTTTTGCATAAATGTAAATCAATGACTCTTCTGTCTGACAAGATGACGATAATGAGCGATTTTGATTCTAATCACTTGCGCGGGAAGAAATGCTTTCTTCTTGTCGCCATTTTGTTGACAACGAGGTCAGGTCACCAGGGCCAGATTGTAATTGCTAAAATGGCGCCTTAACTAACAGTTCTATTGTTATTACACAAAACTTCCGTATTATCTACCTATATAATGTCAGTATTTATCAACCTTTAACAAAAGCGAAACACTTAACCCTTTGCCAAATTCATACTGTGATTCATACACAAATTGAAAAACAATATGTATACTTGCCAGACCCAGGATTCGAGCCTGGGACCCACAAAAAATAAGCTTTTTGGCAAAATTAGTCCTGATCAATATGAAGGTATGTGAGATAATTAAAAATATTGAATTATGTAGAAGTGGATAAAACAGATTAATAAGACAGAAATGTGAGTCAGTCGCTATGTACCAATACTTTGAAGCCAGCTTCAGTTTATTCTCACGCTATAAAAATACACATAAATTACAAAGCCCACCGAGTGTCCTAAAATATTATTAAAAAAATACATATTCTTCAACACTTCACAAGTATAGGTACCTTCTTACAATTTCACCCAGAAGACAACCCAATTTACTTATTTTTGTGTTCCCTGGTTTAATACTTTACCAAGATCTGACTGAATATCTCATGTTTTTATTGCTTAGAATTTTAAAGAGAAAAAAAATATAAAACTAATACAACATTCACGGATCCCAAGTACGGCCCTGTTAGTCACGCATAGCAAATTCATAATATTTAAATAACTTAATTCTATAGACAATAATAAAACAATTGAATTCGCAAGGAGAGAGCGAGAGAGTATGTAGTCGCCGAGCTTTCTATCGACTGTCTTTGATTGTGCGGATTATGTTAATTTTAATTTTTACAAAGGATTATTGATATTGTTTATGGTGTCATGTTCCATTCTTATCGATAATTGAGACGTCAATAAAAAAATAATCAAACAATATAAATCAATTCAAACAAAAAACTTTAAATAATGCAAATTTTTGACACAATATAGACACGGCTTAAGCATCGGCTTATATCGTCGTGGGTCCCAGGTTCGAATCCTGAGTCTGACAAGTACACATATTGTTTTTCAATTTGTGTATGAGTCAGAGTATGGACCTAATAGCTTGAGCAAGTGGCTGACATCCATTTCTAGTAAAAACAAAATCTGTTAATACAAACCTCTACTCTGTGGAGGCCCATATGATCTTATTAGGATCGGGACTTGGTCGAAAGAAAAAAAAACATGATATGTACACTTGAATCAAGAAAGTCTTGTATATTATAATACACTTTTCTTCTTCTTGTTGTGCCATCCCCTAGCGGAGGTCAGCCACCATCAAGGCGATCTTAGCTTTGTCGTCTGCTACCCGGAATAGTTCAGTTGAGCTGCACTCGTACCAATCATGGAGGTTCTTAAGCAACGAAATGCGGCGCCGTCCTCTGCTACGCTTTCCGTTGATCTTTCTTTGAATGACACATTGGGGAATTCTGTACTTTTGTCCTGTCATAATGTGGCCGAGGTACTGTAATTTCCTGGTTTTTATACTATGCAGAATTTCTCGGGCCTTCCCCATTCGATTGAGAACTTCAACATTTGTCACCCGGTCAGTCCAAGGAATTTTGAGGATGCGTCTATACAGCCACATCTCGAAAGCTTCAAGTCTCCGTGACATCTCTTGGTTTAGCGTCCATACTTCCATACCATAGAAAAGAATTGAGAGAATATAACAACGTACCATACGCAGTCTCAAACCTAGGTTAAGGTCTCGATTGCTAAGGAGGCATCTCGTTTTGAGAAAGGCGCTCCTTGCGATCTCAATTCTAGTTTTTATTTCCTGAGACTGGTCCCATTTCTCATTGACCCATGTACCCAAATATTTATAATGGGTCACACGTTCGATTGGTTCGCTGTTAATGACAAAATTTGTGTTGGTGTCTGGTGTCGCTATTTTTGATACTAGTAATAGTTTTGTTTTCTTGAGATTCATTTTTAAACCATAAGAATTACTGACCTCATTAACTTTTCTACCAGTTGATGTAAACTCTTTAAACTATCAGCAATCAGCACAGTATCATCGGCATATCGTATATTGTTAATATGTTTGCCATTGACCAAAATACCCACCGATTCATCTTGTAAGGCTTCCTTGAAAATAGCTTTTGAGTACATGTTAAATAGCAGAGGTGACAATATACACCCCTGTCTTACACCGCGACGAATTTTTACCTCTCCACTGATTACGTTTTCGATCTTAATATTTATACATATTGGCATCAATATTGGTTTAGCGTCCATACTTCCATACCATAGAAAAGAATTGAGAGATCATAACAAAGCACCATACGCAGTCTCAGACCTAGGTTAAGGTCTCGATTGCTAAGGAGGCGTCTCATTTTGA
The DNA here is from genome assembly GCF_057557595.1 of Rhyacophila brunnea. Taxonomy (NCBI): domain Eukaryota; kingdom Metazoa; phylum Arthropoda; class Insecta; order Trichoptera; family Rhyacophilidae; genus Rhyacophila; species Rhyacophila brunnea. The sequence goes on along the minus strand of NW_028232904.1, from coordinate 4,657,294 downwards.
GAAATGCACTCCTTGCTTGGCACTTATTTATATAATTTATTTATCTAAGAATGGAATTCACACGTTTTACAGCCAATGTACGCATTCAATTATCACACGTCTGATTGTTAGTTAGAAGTTAAATTTTCTTTCACCTGTGTATTATTAATATGGCGACAAAAAATCAATGATTCCAAGACGGGAAAGTTGTAAAAAAAAATCGATCACATGTTGAGCGAATGCAAAACGATCACGATTAAAGTATTGTTTGGGTAAATAAAAACTTTAGCCTTATTTCCAGGCATTTATGTTATTTATGAGAAAATATAATACATAGTTAATGTTTTGTTGATTTTCTAATGAAAATTCTCACAAGCATTCGAGCTAATCAAATTGCTTACATGTAAATTGTACGTAAAACAATTCACCGTGCAACAGTTAGCCGTGAGCTTTCTATCGGAAAGAGATGACCGAATGTCGTTCTCCAATTTTATTAGTTTCAATATGAACATTAATAATTCAATTTTCATAGCTGATTTTGGCAAAATTCATAAGAATGAAAACCTAACCTAACCTAACAAATAATTCAGTATATCGGCTATTTTTTAAATTTTTTTTGCTGCTGGCTTCCTGTAAAGTGTACACCGAGAAGAACCGTGTTATATTTAGACATGTATTTTATATCAGTACTATACGACCCAAAGCGGTTGGACAGTCTTTAATATACGGCCATATATTTCCGATACAACATTTCACGGTGAAGTATGATACGGCATACCGCATACGAACAAGTTTCATAAGTTGCATAGGTACAAACCCACGTTTAATACAGATTGCAGAATTTATTATAATTAGGTACCATGTTTTCATTAGCTCGTATTCTTATTTGTCCGGTACAGATGTTTTTCTTGTGTGTCCAAGATTTGTATTGGACGATAGAAGATTTTTAACTAACTTCCCGACTAGCTAGACATTTGAAACTTTTAGAATACATCAGAACACGACGACAATGCATTCATTTAATACCTTTGGCCATCTTTAAGCAGAATTGAATTCATTTTCAGTTAATTCCGTTTTGTATGTTTCGGAAAAAAAATCGTAAAGTGGGTGGTCCTAGCAACTAAATTATTAATATATACGTGCGTTACTATGGAAATCAATATGAAATGTGAAAATGGCATTTCAGTATTCTATAATATTTATTCAGTATTTCTATCAAGCACAAAAAAAGCATTTATTAATACATAGAATTGTCAAGTTTATATGATTCAACAGAAAATTTAAAAACGTGTATATAAAAAGTTCTTTTTATCTTGTAATTATATATATTATCATTATGTGAAATGGAATTATATTAAGAAAATGTTTTCAAATAGTAACATAATTTTCTTTTTTTTTATCTTCCAGGTAAGGGATATTTCTTCTCATGGAGAGACCCAGCCCTGAAGGGCGTCGAAGAGGACTGGTTGGGCGGCAGGAACTACTGTCGTCAAAGGTGCATGGACCTCGTCTCCTTAGAGACTCAGGATGAGAACGAGTGGATCAAGAGCAAGCTGGTCAGAGAAAACGTAAGTAAAATAACACACTGTATCCGTATTTTTCTCCATTTATCATTCCGAGCATGTACGAAAAGCGCCTAGTTTCAAAAGACCCTAAAACGATTTTAGGTAGTTTTGAGAAAAATGAGAAAAATCACATCTTTTAAAACTGTAAACTTTATGTAGGTATTTATTTTTTAATTCGTTACATTCTAAAGAGTATTTAAGCTTAACGGCCCACGTGCTCGTCGTAGGTCAAAATTGAGTTTTTATTGTATTTTCAAACCATGATCCTGGACACTCCTTAAACGTTGTAGATAATCTATTTATATAATTTTGAAGCCTTATTATCCTTTATAGTTATTAACACGCGCATTAACATAACTTTACTCCCTACTTTAATTATAGTTTGTCAATTTATGGCTACGGCCGTATGTTGTAGCTTAACCACTAGGGAATGACAAAAGAAATGGCGTATTTCAAAAAAACACTACCTTATTCTTAGGTCAATAATTATTATAAAGCAATCATTATTCATAAGATGTTTATCACACTTGAATGGTCAAAGACATAGCTTATAATAAGTATCTTTAGAATCATCTTCAAATGTGTTAATCTTGCCGATTTTTTGAATAATAAAATGCCTAATTCTTGTCAAATTTGGGATCACAGAGATTATCAATATAATTTTTTATCGTGAATATTTTACAAAAATTATCTCGTAATAAATTATATTAATGGTTTTATAAATGCGTTTAAAAATTAATAAATGTAAAAAATCTTAACTCTACTGCACAGTTATGTACCGAAATATGACTATATTCTAAAACATTAGAGCGAGAGGTTTAAAAGAATACTATTTTATGTAACAAAAATACTTTATGCAGTCATCAAATGTTTAAAATAACTATAAAGGATAATAAGGCTTCAAAATTATATAAATAGTATATCTACAACGTTTAAGGAGTGTCCAGGATCATGGTTTGAAAATACAATAAAAACTCAATTTTGACCTTCGACGAGCATGTCCCCCCTTAAGTATAAGTGTTTCCAACATTTTTGGTTTTAATACTAACTTTTTTTTCGTACCATGTTGTGAACGTCTTGAATGTGTAATTTATAATGTTCACTATATGTAAATAAATAAATTTTAATTGATTTTTATCTTTTGTAATTTTAAATTATAAATGAGTAACAGGGTGGGAAATTTTAATAGGAATATCGTGAGTGAATACAATAGAGACAAATGTGTACTTATATAAATATATTTACTTCACTATTATACACACAGAATAGATTAATAAAAATAATTCCCATTATATATATATATATATCCCAATACACTAAATTTTGACGCAGGTTTTTGGATGCGTGAGTGTCCTATGAAAATGAACCACACATTATAATAGACGTACAATAGTGTGTTTTGCAACCTTAATACATCAATATTGAATGAGCGTCAGTGCATAAACTGAGAGCAGTTGTCAGAATGAAGGAGAAGTTTATCCCATATTCTTCCACACTCGAGATCGGTTGCCTGTTACTCCACACCCGTTAGATATTTCATTTCCCATTATTTTTGAGTTTCCTGATTATACAATTGAATGAATCATTTCATAACTTTACAAAGTAGGTGTGGAAATCAATAAACTTATTATCAAACAGGTAATCAAAATTCATTGTTATCCGACGCGTTTTAAAACTCCTTTTTTGATTTTGAAAGTCCATTAATGCAAAGAGGAATATTTATTTATTGCTTCGAAAAAAAATCATAACCTTTCAAAAGATGCGGTGGACCCGATTATCTCACGCATAGAGACATTTATTGTATTTCTCAGCTGTCGGCAAACTGCGGTTCACGACCTACGTAATGTTAAAATAAATTAACATACAATATTTACATAACTTGTCAAAATACCGCTGAGAAAACAATGCTTTTTACTTCCTCTCTGGCGCTGTGGATCGGAGCGGATATTTATCGAATCAAATAAACTCCTACACTCTGTCCGGTTTTCCGTCCTAATTATACTTCTTATTCGTCGTTTCGGGTCTTCAATGGCTACAATGTGTCGCTCCAAAAGTTGGCGAAGGATCTTGTCGAAATTGCAGCTTACTGGGCAAACCTTGCATGAAAAAAGGTGCTGCATGCTCTGCATTTCACCGCACTGGCAGGTTTAGTCATCGGAGAACCCCCACTTCAACATGTTGTCTCAAGTGCGCCCTACTATGGTTGTCAGTCTGTTTATGGCTTTCCATGTACGGTACCCGAGACTGGATGCTCTGCTGGCTTAACCCAATCATCGAGACCCTCAGAGGCTAGCTTCTCCCTTACAGATAGTCTATCTTCTTTGTGTGAGAAGGTCAGAGGTGTGGTTGTCGCCGTAAAGCTTCTTCTGGATTTTAGCCTTTTGATACTCATGCATGACGTGTCGTGGGTCCCTCTCTGCCGTTTCAACTCGGGCTGCAGTTTCGCGTTTGATTGGAGGAGGGGCGATTCCTGAAAGCACGCAAACTTTGGTGACATGCGTTGGTTTCAAGCACCCCGTCACGTCCCGGCATGTCTCGTGTTCGCAGACTTGTGCCATACCGGACAGGCGTACCCGGCCACCGAGTTGCATAGTGCAAGGGCTTGAGACCCTGAGTGTAATTGTAGTTGAGCTCCCCTCGTATTGCCGCTTAGCTTTCTCAGGATACTGCTCCTTGCCTCTGTCTTCATTTTAATGTGTGTGTGTCCTACGAAAATGACCCACGCATTATAGACGTGCGATCAGTAGCGAAGGTTGGAGGTAAACTAAAACTACAATTTACAGATGGTGTTGGTTAGTTTTTAAAAATCAATTAAACCCTGCCTAAACCAAACCATAATAGTTTTGGTATACTTTGTATAGTTTTGGTATACGATTCGAAAAAAATATGCACACTTTCTCATTCATACATATTTATTTTCGTTGGATTAAGAATGCATCTTACACATAGGTATTGTTAGTTCATTTATTTAAATTCATTATGCCCTATCTAAACGAAACTATAATAGATTCAAATTATTATTCTATCTATAAAATATAAGGTGTGTATCATTTAATTGAATATTTTTTGATATTTTATAGATATACAAGTATTTTTTTGACTATTATCTACTATAGCTTGGTTTTCGCAGGGTTTAATAATTAAATTTTAAAAACTCACCAACATCATCTGTAAATAATTGTAGCCTTAGTTCAATGAAAACAAATACGTATAACTGACAAAGTTTTGTGTGCACTATTTATGTCGGAGCTTAACAATCTACCTCCACCTTTCGCCGCTGCGTGCGATAGTGTGTGTAATACACTAATATTAAATGAACGTCAATGCAGAAACCGAGAGAAGCATTATTTGTCAGTATTCGACGTATGACGTATTCTTGACACGAGTTTAAATTTATCCCGTATTCTTCCTTACTCGAGATCACTTGCCTGCTTCTCCTTACCCGTTATGTACCTATTTCAGTTCCCATTATTTCTGAGTTCCCTGTCTACGACACTTGAAAACTTGTTAACTCATATTTGGCTGTTTAAAAAGTTTGCCGACCTGTGACTTTATCTATTATGTATAATAGCATTGCGTTATTAGAAATTTTAATACCAATTTAATAAGAAATAAATATTCCATGACGACTTTCACATTTGCGGATATGGAAATCAATGTATTATGCTTATTGCTAATAGATTAGTCTCATATAATTAGTAATAATTAGAGGTCATTGTCTGTATATTAATGAAGGATTATAAAGCATTGTGCACATATTATTATAATATGGTATATTATGCGTGCTACGGTTCCTAGTAATAATCATATAAATCATCTAAGGAAAGTTTGACCTAAAAACCGTGTCCGGAAACTTGTACGTATGCAGTTCACCGTGAAATGTTGTATCGGAAATATATGACCGTATATTAAAGATCGTCCAACCTCTTTGGGTCGTAGAGTACTGACATAAAATTCGTGTCTAAATAAAACACGGTTCTTGGTGGTTTACACTTTACAGGAAGCCAGCAGCAAACAAATTTTGAATAGGTTAGGTTAGGTTTTCATTCTTGGGTTCATGAATTTTGCTAAAATCAGCTATAAAAATTGAATTAATGTTCATATTGAATCTAATAAAATTGGAGACCGTATAGTATATACTAGTCATCTCTGCAGGTGCATCGGTGCAGCAAATAATTTTTGAAAATAGCCGATATAGGTACTGGATTATATTTTGTTAGGTTTTCATTCTTGAAATAATGAATTTTGCCAAAATCAGCTATGAAAATTGAATTAATGTTCATATTGAATCTAATAAAATCGGAGATCGTATAGTATACCCAGAGTGTCTGGTTATGTAGAATGTTCCCGTAAAATGCGGTATTCTGAAATAAAAGCTATAAGTCATAGGGGGGGGGTCAATGTTGAAATCAGTGGCACCTGCTAGATTTTTTAAGCCCAGTCCCTTAAAAATCAATTAAAATTATTGTGAATAAATGCATCCCCCAAACCATTTTCTGTGTGCGCGAGTGGCAGTTTTATTATTGCAGTGTTATTGTTTAATAGGATTAGACCAAACAATGCCAACACACTTGCGAATCGCCTATGTAGCCACTGTAGAATGATTTCCATCTACCTGTCATCGATTTACAATACGGGACAGGTTTTTAACTAAATTTACATAGGTTTAATACAAATGGTACGCTATTACTGATAGTTCTCAAAGCAGTTGGGGTCGTTCATGCATCAGCTGGTTTGTAGATTTTGAGGGGCCCCACAATAAAATTCCAACTACAAACGTGTCTAGTAAAAATATCATCATTTTTTGTTTTTCCCAGAATCACATCCTTTAACTGCAGGATTTTTTGTTATTCTCAGAATAATTATTTTAATATACTCCATGATGTTGTAGTATGACTGGTTTGAGCTGTTTCGAGGCCCCATTTTGAATCTTACAATAAATCGATTGCGTCATCTGCGTCAAAAAAAGTCACAGCTAGGCTTGTTGGTAATTCGGTAGTATGCGACCAATCAGGTTTCGGCTGATTAGTATGGAGCAGTTTTCGGCTAATGACATTATATCGTTATGATGCAGTGAAGCATAAATTGAAATTGGACTTTTATATGATTTTTGTTTATAAGAGCGACTCCAATCAAGGCCTATATCTAATTTTTACATTCTCTTGCTGCATTTCATTTCGTCGTTTGAATATATAAATAGAATCTCAAACTTAATTACTATTCTCAATACACAGGTGAAATACATCTGGACATCAGGCCGCATCTGCGACTTCAAGGGCTGCGATAGGCCAGACCTTCAGCCAATCAACGTTAACGGATGGTTCTGGACTGCTGAACTCCAGAAGCTGGCCGCCACCACCAACAGGCAACAGAATGACTGGTCAGAGAACGGAGGCATCGGCAAACCACAGCCTGACAACAGGGTAAGGCCCCATTTTATAATATCTATTCAGTTATCTCTCATAAATTCTTGTAGTCCACAAAGGTAATTTTAGTATTCAGTGTCACGTTGGTCAGATTTTGAACTTATACTTCTTTTGGGGTGTTTGGTAGAGAGTGAAATTGAGAGCTCCGCGCGTACGCCGTTACGAAAGTGCGCGACAGTATGAGGTTAACTACGAATCAGCTGAATCATCAGAAGTCAGCTGTATACAAACGCAAGTTTGATAGTAGAATTGTTCCGTTGCCTAGGCAGCGAATTGATGATTGTCGGCCATTTGCAATTCCTTACGTAAACAAACGATTAAACGTCAAAGTGACAGTTGTTAATTTAAAAATAAAAACAACGAAAAATAATTATATAATTTAGTAATATAAGTTAAAGTGTACAGAAATAAACCAACGGCGCTTCAATAAGCGGCCCTTATTCTTGAGTGTGTAATTTAACAAGATAATTAAGAGCTAGTCGAAGAATCTAGATTATCACAAATTTTGTTTTTGTTTTGTTACGCCAAAGAAATATAACTTCTAATGCGTGTACATAAGTACACATACCGATTTTTTTAAATTTATTAAGCCCTGCTCAACCAAACCATAATCAATAAAAATATTCTTTTATCTATAAAATATGTATGGTTTAATGGCAAAATTTTAGATATTTTTTGAATTTTAAAAAATTAACCAGCACCATCTGCAAATTGTATTCTTAGTTCAATGAAAGCAAAGAAGATGTATAATAACTGACATGCACTATTTATGTCGAATCTTAACAGTCTACTTCCACCCTTCGCTACCGGTTCAAGCAGAGGAAGTCGCGAGATAAGTATATAAATAACTATCTGGAACTCATATATTATCATTGATTCCCTAGGAACTCCTCCAAGGCGGTGCTCCAGAGAACTGCCTGGCTGTCCTCAACCAGTTCTACAACGACGGAGTCAACTGGCACGACGTAGCCTGCCACCACCGCAAGTCATACGTCTGCGAAGAGAACGATGCCCTCCTCAAATACGTCCGTTACACGAATCCCAACTTGAGAGTTTAACAATTTAAGTGATACAAATAATGTGAGGTCAGGAACACAGTGAAGGAAATCTGAGAATGAAAGTAATACATGCTGAATTTGCAAAGATGCATGTGAATTTATGAGCTTTAAATACTATGACTCGTCCACTAAAGCCTACTGACCATCTTTGCGGTAGCATCAACTACAAATTACACTTGAAAATCGACCAACAAAAGTCCAAAACGTGGTTGTGTAGGTAGTAATAAAAAAAAAAGCAAATTCTGAATTTCTATTTTGAGTGTTGCAGTAAAAAATATTTATCACTGGTGGCGTTTTATCCATTATGAAACTAGAATACAATATTAATCCTTTCCACGCGGATGGCACACCTGTTGTGGCCTCATTAATTGGCCATTCGATATAATTAGCATGTTATTTAAATGTGGTAATTAAATTCCCCGCGGTCAACAAGTTAAATAAAATGAACTTTGTCACTGTCAACGCCAGCAAGCTCAGCCTAACGATACAAGCGAGACCTGAACGGAATCCGCATATCTGCATACTTTTCATATTAGTGGTCGAGCTATAGTTGCATAATTCTTAACACCACAGTTTCCATGGCTATGAAAAAAACAGTTTCGGATTTTCTTCACTATGTTCTTTACTCAACATTGCAATATTGAAAAATATCAAATAAACACAGTGAAATCTAAAATGGTGGCCATTTAACAGCTGGTAGAATTGACATTATGTTACATGAGCTGCAGTATTTTCTGTTAAATACCGCCAAGTTGAATTTCAATACAGTTATCATTTGATGTTTCTCAATATAGTAATGTCAAATTATATAAAACAATAGTTAAAGCATATCTCCAAATATTGTGTCAATTTTATTATTATAAAAGCAGAAAATTATGTAACCATCTTTTATTATGTCATAGGTGCATTATTAATTTATTACTCAGTTACCGCAATAAAAAATTTCTTAATTTCAAAATATATTATTATGTAAATACTTACCTACTAATTTTTATAACTAAAAAAATTCTACAATTATTACTAGGTAAAGTATCATAAAATTAAACAGTGTTTGGTGATATTCTTCAATTATTGAACTATAGGAAAAGAACATGCATTGTTACCACCATTCTATTAATTATTATTTAAATTTTAAACATAAAATAGGTAAGAAAATTACCTATCATTGTGAAAAAAAATATATAAAGTTAAATATTGTCTATTTATTATCTACCATAGACTAAAGATTAATAATACTTTTCCTGAATAAGATGGTGTCGATGATTGTTCTATTCCTGTGTTTAATTATTATTTTATAAAAATGCCAATAATAGAATATTACATAGTTATAGGTAATTTTATTGCAGTTTTTTTTTTAATTATTTTATTTTGGAGTGTCTTGTCATCAAATTAATTTTTATTACACACTCTCGTAAGAAGTTTTCGTAAATTATTATTATATTGTTTGGAAAAAAATACTGTTGTCATCGGCTCGTACCATGTTTTTGTAAAAAAAAATCTTATAAAACAATAAAGACTGTTAAAATATCATAAAAATGTAATGAATTATTTCCCATATCCTTCCACATCCAATATCTAACATATATCACCGTTTGGGCCTTCAAAAATTTATGAATTGTTTGAAATATTGATACATTTTTTCTATATGTCTAGATGGAATACAGTCGAACTTGGTTATTATGAGAAAAATGGGACCAACTGAATTTGCTCTTTATAACATTTTTCGCACCACGTTCTATTTAAGCATAGAACATAAAAAATCTGAAAACCATCGTAAAAATCCCCGAAACAAGCATGGCATTCATATATATTACAAAAGAAGTTGTATATTGTAATGAGCTGCCGTCGTTGGTAGGTACCTGCTGACTTTACAAAGCTAGTGTCATAAACTTAATCCGATCCTGGCAGCATCGGTTTGATTAACTTCCCGGTCAGATTTTATTGCTTAGGGTCGAAAATGTTGTTTTTAAATGATCGACACATTAACAGTTTTGTTCGGTATACCCGAGAAGTAGCTCGAATGTTTCCTCATTACATCCGAGATCTCGCTATTTCCGTGATCGTAATAACTGAGTTTGACTGTATTTAAAAACTAATTTTAATAAATCATTTCTTTTATTCAACGAATAAGACACAAGATTTCAGAATGTAACATTCTATATAAGTACTGAATACATATAATTTGAAAACATCTCATGCATATACACACAAGAAAATATCATTTGTAGAAAAAAATATGACACCCGACCGGACTTGAACCTGTTACTGCTGGATTCGTGCCAATATGCTTTTCCAATTAAGCTACGGCAATCTTAATTGTAACGCAACAACTACTTGTTACATGAAATGCTTATCTAATTGCGTTATAATGTTGGTTATCGGTTTTAGTACATTAAATTAATTATGGTAGGTATCAATTAATTCTTTAATTTCTAAACCGACGTCACGGTTTACTCCATTATTTAGTTTTCATAATGTACTTAGTTTTGCTAATAATTTAATAAACTAGTTCTATAATGTTGGTTATCGGTATATTATACTATAACTGATAGCCAGCATTATAACGCAATTTGAAACCCTAAAAAATGGCTCAAATTGAATAGTACAAAACTCAAATCAATTAGAATTTAAATTCAAATACCATCAACCCTCAGTCGATAGTATTAATTTTCTAAATAAATTTTAATTATAATGGTTTAGGTAAGAAAATAAAAATCTCTTCTAAAAAATACATTATTTATTTACAAAAAACTTAGGTGAGTCATTTCCATCAAACAGTAAAAAATACAATTACACAACGATACCATTAAATTATATTATAGACAGTAGATCAACGATTACCAATGAGAGGGCTGGCAACTACAGCACGTTTCTTCATTTTTTTCCTTCGACCATAATTATATGGTATCCAAACTTTGTCTTGATGGGTGGGTCGGTGTAAATAGGGCTATTGACATTGGATATGGGTAATGCAAACGCAGCATCTTGGAAGGGGCCGACCATGGAACCACGGATCTGCCATCCGAGATCACCGCCCTGCCTCGCCTTGTCTTCGCTGTACTGCGTGGCCACGTCGGGGAACTTCTGCCCGGCTTTGATCTTTTCGAGGGCCTCCATGATCTTGCTTTGTTTCTCGCACAGAATGTGGCGAACCTTCACAGCTGAGCCTCCTTTCTTCTCACCTTTGCCTCCTGAAAATAAATTATAAAAATATTATCTCTTTTTGAAACTTATTTATAAGATTATCTTCGACTAAAAGTAGAAAATTGTTAATGCTATGTGTGTATATATCAGTGGCGATGGGTGGAGCTAGGCTGTGGAGATTCGACATAAATAGTGCACACTATTATATACATATATCAAACATTATAATATACATATAAGTAATACATAATTCGTCACCGTTCAGGCAAAAGTCACCAACCCTGAAAATGGCAGTTTTGACTTGAGTATGTCACCCGAAGCGTAAAATTATGTTCTTTAAGATGCAAAACTCACCACGGTACATTCGTTAGTAAAATTTTGCTTAAATCCGAATTATTTGTTTTTCACTAAATGACTTTTGATAAAATCTTAACAAGCAAAAATCATTATAGGTGAATAGACATTATAGACTATATAAAAAAAAAAAAATCTTTCGTTATAAATATACAAGCAAAAGTCACTATACTATGGATGGTGAGTTTTACTGATCCTTCTTTTGGCTAACATTGTTCAGATTATTAACAAGTAAAAGTCACCAAACCATAATTGAGCTACCTTGCCTCCTTCAAAACCTTCCACATGTTTTAATTAGCATCAAAAAGTAAAATTACCTTAAAGAAATTATTAAGAAGACATGAGAAAATAATTTAATGTAGATAAAACCTTAAAAACAATAAAATCTGATTTTTCCTGCATTTTTAAACTTTCAAATTGCGATATCTCAAAACTATGTTTTTAGGGTTGGTGACTTTTGCCTGAACGGTGACGATATATACTTTTTACCAACTTATGACAGTAAAGTTTTTATTTTAATTGTTGAAATTTAGAACATTTATAAGTGGTGATAACCCTTTGTAGTCCCTCGTAATGCAGTGCGTAAAACACTGGCATTCCATCTGGGGCTCCAGATTAGATTCCCAGTGAGGTCACAACAAATTTATGTGATTTTCTCAATGCCCGGGTGTTTGTGATTCACATTCATGAGTCACATTTATTACTAATTACACTACTGTCATTGGGCCGCGTGGCCTGTTGAAGCTAGGGATTGCAATACCGAATGAATATATCAATACCAGTATTTCAGTATTTCTTATTAAAATACCGGTATTCGTCAAGCAATATTATGGTAAAAAAAAGGAGTACCTATCAATAAATATATAGCTATTAAAATCTATTACAAACACTATTTTATAGCAACCTAAAGAACCTACCTACATTTATTATGTTAACTTTATAAATATGTATAGATCATAATATTTTAGAACTGATAATTTTTACAAATACTTTATGTCCGGGAACAGGAAAATCTCTCTCAAATTCAACGTTTATTGGATGTACTATCAGCGTTAGATCAATAGTTATAGAATAATTGGAAATATTTGCCATGAATATTTTCTATTTCGAAATATATTAATTAATCGCAACCATTATATATGTATATTTGAGGGATTTTGTATTATTATTTGTTTAACTTATTAATTCGTTTTTTTTTTGTTTAAGTGAATATATTTGCATTTTGGCAGCATTAATCTTATACACTAAATTTAATATACAATGGTAGTACTTACCCAAGTAATGAAAAAATAACATTAAATTTGTGTACTTGCCAGACCCAGGATTCGAACCTGGGACCCACGGCGTTATAATCCAACGCTTAAGCCGCGCGGCCACAATAATAAGTATATAAATCGGTCACTCTATTCGCTACCTGAATAGTATGAAAAGCAAAACACCGACTAGTGAGTGACAGGTACATAGTTTGAAATATATATTATGATATGTACGTATAAAGAATTATGTTAATTAAATATTGAAAAAAACCTTTATCGTCATCCGCAGCTCCCTTATCTGCCTTTGCAGCACCTTTAGCGGCTTTCGCCGGTCCCTTCTTAGGTGGCATATTGTGCAAAATAAGTTAGGTTAAGTTTAATTTATATTTTTGACAGATGATGTTAATGTTGCAACTTTTGCAAGAGAAATTATATCTTAAAAAGATTTTTCCCCGAGGATAATAACTCTTTATGGATGTGTTTTTAAATTTTGTACACTGAAAAGTAAAAAAATAAATAACAGTTCTTACGCAATTTAGTGCAATAATAATTTTATTGTAATTCCAGTTTTTATTAGGTACCGCATTTTAATTAATAATCCACTGAAGTATTTAATAATTCATGTTTTAAATATTTCTAAAAATATATTATGGATTAATACTATAGAATTATTATGTATTTTTTTTGGAGTGTGTAGAATCAATTATAATAAAATTATTTTGTAAGCTAAATAATGTCCGTTCTTCAGTGCCATCTGTTAATAACGTTGCAAAATATTATTCAATAAGCTTTTATAATATAAATATAGATGGTAGTGACTACCCCAAAATAATTAAAATATTTTTAATACAATACGATACATAGTTGCAATAATTTTCGTTATTATAATATTGTAGGTATAATATAAAAATTGCATTGATTCCTTACTGTACTTCCCAAGACTTAACTAAGTATTTATAAAAAGGTTATTTCCAGGGAACTCAGAATGAAATATTCATGTTGCTCGCTCTCAAAAGAAATTCAATAAGATTGCAGATAATAATAATTAATAACAACACGAAATAATATTATGACGTTATTATAAATTCTAAGTAAGTAGGCTTAAAGGAGCAATGTCCCCCATGCTATAATAATTGTGTACATATTGGTTGGGTGCCTCACTGAGCCCCAAAACCCATGCATGGCGCTTTACAAGTTTCATAGCCCATCCTTTTTTTTATTTCACGAGCTCGATCGTTATAAAACTAATAAACTTTGTATGTCATATAAAAATAAATTATAATATCCGGATTAAACCCGTTTCTCAATCATTCACAATGAATCAATGAGTCCCTAAGCTCGAAACTCGAAAGAACAGATCACGATTTACGGATCTTTTCAACCCGCCTTCTTAGCTATCAAGGTTTACGAACTCGTTCACTGTGCGATACTAAAATGAAAATTACTCACTTAATTAAAAGCACAAATAAAACGGAAAGATAGAACTGCGAAAGCCAGTCGCCATAAACTGAGACTTCAAAACCAGTTTTGGTGTATTACTCAATGACGGTCAGGTCATAAAATGAAAGAAATAGACTACATTGATTGCGCGTTTCGTTTACGTGGCATAATATTATAATACAGATACCTAACTAAGTACATATTAGAAATAACGGGACAGTTCGGTTATGAGGAATACAGCGGAAAACACATTTTGAAAAAATACCCGATATACTGGATTATTTGTTAGTTTGGGTTAGTTTAGGTTAGGTTGGGTTAGGTTATGTTAGTTTAGTTTAGGTTAACCTAACAAATAATCCAGTATATCGGCTATTTTCAAAATGTGTTTGCCCTTATTAGTTATTCTTTAACACATGTATAAGTTTATTCGATATTTTTCTACTCTCGAGAAGTGTACGTTTTTTACAGCCTCACCCAGATTATAAGCAAAAAATTGAATAAAATAGAACAGATTAATAAGATAGAAATGCCATAGTCGCCATAGGGCATATTACTCATATTAGGCCAAGACTTTAAATGCAGTGTTGGTTTATGACTTAATGACAATCAGGCCATAAAATGCAAGATATCAAATCCTTCGGAATGCCCTCAAATATTACCAATGTAATATTACCGATTGCATTTACGTGATACACACATACATATTCATATCATCATCAGCCTTAATCTATCCACTGCTGGATGAAGGCCTCTACAAGCTGACTCCACTTCTCTCGGTCCTGTGCGTTGCGTTGCTAATACATATATTGCCAATATATATTCAAACATATTCTTTAATAACATAATATGTTTAAGTGTATCCCATATGTCTCCACACTTGAAAATCGTACCTTTTTAGGCCAAACCCAGAACGTAATCCACTTCCCTTGTTTTTGTTTTCTAAAGAAAACCGTATACTGAATAGATGTAGCCTAAATACACGAAATACATTCCACATTGCAGACTCATTTGCACTATTTGCAGCAAACATCACACTGCTGTATTCAAACAAGAATCCCTTGCATTCAATATCTTGGTCTATGCCCTATGGCGACTGGTTTTGCATTTCTGTCTTATCCAGGGAACTGTCTTATCCTACTGGGTGTGGTATAATAACAGGCAACGGATCTCAAGAGTGGAAAAATATGATATAATATTAAACACGTGTTAGGCTATGTTATTTTCAATAGTAACGTCGGTATAATAATAATATGCATTAACATTTGTTACATAAATGCAACGTGCATCCAATATTGAGTCCGAAAACTTGTACGTATGCAGTTCACCGTATCACAATTCACCGTGAAATGTTGTATCGGAAATATATGGCCGTATATTAAAGACCGTCCAACCTCTTTAGGTCTCATTGTACCTACTAACATAAAATTCATGTACTTATAAATAAAACACGGTTCTTGTCGGTTTACACTTTACAGGAAGCCAGCAGCAAACAAATTTTAAAAATAGCCGATATACTGGATAATTTGTTAGGTTAGGTTTTCATTCTTGAAATCATGAATTTTGTCCAAATTAGCTATGAAAATTGAACTAATGTTCATATTGAATCTAATAAAATTTGAGACCGTTAGTATACGGTCGTCTCTTTCCGATAAGAAAGCTCACTTCGAACTGTACATGTCATACTTTGTTATATTTGGGTATTTGACCACCATAAAATAACCTGCTTCAAAATATTGATACACGGCAATGGCTTTTACATGTATAATTATTATTAATCTGTCACAAGACCCAAAAGACCTCCAAGATAGAATGCAAGAACTCGCGGATGTCAGTCAAACGGTCGGTCTAAAAATAAATGTCTCAAAGACAAAAGTGATGAGGAACTGTTTTTCGGACCCTGCGATTATCTGTATTTCTGGCACCCAACTCGAGCAAGTCAGCAGCTACGTCTATCTCGGACAGCAGGTGTTCATAGACGGAAGCATGCACGATGAAATTGCTCGAAGAACAAAGCTGGGATGGAGTGCTTTCGGACGTCTGAATAGTATATTCAAGAGTGACCTACCATTATGTCTTAAGCGTAGGGTGTTCAATAATGTGTGCTACCCGTGCTCACGTATGGCTGCGAGACGTTTACCCTCAACACGAGAGATGTCCAAAGGCTTAGAGTCACACAGCGAGGCATGGAGAGGTGCATGTTGGGCATCACGCGAAAGGACCGTAAGAGAAACGAATGGGTTAGGAAGCAGACAAGAGTACGCGATGTAATAGACGTTGCCAAACAGCTGAAATGGAGATGGAGAGCGGGGCACATTGCTCGCCGAAAGGACGGCCGCTGGACAAATACCGTCATCCAATGGTACCCAAGGGGTACGAAACGGCCACAGGGTCGCCCTAAGAGCCGCTGGATTGACGAACTGGTAAAGTTCGGCGGAAATACGTGGCAGCGAACGACACAGGACCGAGAGAGTTGGAGAAAGCTTGGGGAGGCCTTCATCCAGCAGTGGATTGACCCTGGCTGATGATGATGATGATTAATCTGTGCTGGTGGTTTTAGTACCTACATCAAGTGAACGATCATTGTGCTAACGGGATATACCAATAGGCATGGATCTTTGCGTTGGGAATATGTACCTAAATATTTTTATTATTTGGCAACACCGACATCTTCACGTTGGATCGGTTCTATGTAAATATAAATAAAATGATTGATCGATAAAATTGATTGAAAAAAATGTAATATCTTTTACGTCGGAGCTGATACCTCTTGAATGCTGGGATCTTCTTACGTCATTCATTACAACGTTTTTCTTAGCTCGTATTCTTATTTGTCCAGTGGTTCTTTGTCCGGTACAAATCTTGCAATCGATTTTTAACTAACTTCCCGACTAGCTAGACATTTGAAACTTTTAGAATATATCAGAACACGATGCCAATGCATTTTTTTAAATACTTTTAGCCATATTTAAGTAGAATTGAATTCATTTTCAATTAATTCTGTTTTGTATGAAAAGTTATTTCGACACCATTATTGGTTGGAAGGGGTCTGGAGTCCTAGCAACTAAATTATTAATATACGTGCGTTACTATGGAAATCAATATGACATGTCAAGTACATTTTTTTTGATCGTTTAAGCTAGCCAAGTCAAGTTTATATGGTTCAACCATTGATATACTACGGTTCAACAGAAAATTTAAAACTTATATAAAAAGTTCTTTTTATCTTGTAATTATTTTTAAATTATATTAAGTAGTACTATATTGTAAACTGAATAATGTCTTCAAAAGTGACCTTCCACTGTGCCTAAATCGCAAAGTGTTCAACCAATGGGTGCTTCCAGTAATCAAATATGCGTGTGAAACAAAAAGAGGAATGAGTGGATAAGGAAGCAAACAAGGGTTTGCGATGTGATAGAGTTCATTGAAAGTCTCAAATGGAGATGGGCTTAACACATAGCTTGAAGAAGAGACAATTGTTGGACAAATTTAGTCATCCAGTGGTATCCAAGAAGTACAAAACGTCCGAAAGGTAGACCTAGATGCCGATGGATCGATGGTACGTGGCAACGCAACGCACAGGACCGAGAGAAGTGGAAGCAGATCGAAGAGGCCTTCATCCAGCAGTGGATAGATTCAGGCTGATGATGATTAAGATGATATTGTAAACAAAGTTCAAATACATTCAATACAAAGCAACATACAACCTGTGACGTCCTCTGGGGATACGTGAGCTTATTACGTACTTGACTAGAGCGTTGGCAACTTTTTAAAAAGAAAAATTCAGAGACTTTTCCGAAATTCCGGTCAAAATGAGAATAAAGACTTTTGTTTGCTTTTCCGGGGTTTTGTTTAAGGGATTGCGTCCAGGATTAAAAGTCGAGAGCGTTTTTTAGCTCTACCAACCAACAAAAAAATCGTGTCCGGAAACTTGCACTAATTTATGCAGTTCGCCGTATTACACTTCACCGTGAAATGTTGTATCAGAATTATATTAAAGACCGTTCAACCTCTTTGGGTCATATCTACTGACATAAAATTCATGTCTAAATAAAGCACGGTTCTTGTCGGTGTACACTTTACAGGAAGCCAGCAGCAAACAAATTTTGAAAGTAGCCGATTATTTGTTAGGTTAGGTTAGGTTTTCATTCTTGAATTTATGAATTTTGCCAAAATCGGCTATGAAAATCTGCGCGGTTCCCGCCTGGTTTCCTGTAAATAAACCGACTTTTACCTACAAATTTATTATTTATAGTACATAATGTTGCTAGATCAATAAAAATGGCTATTTATCCAATATTGCGAAGGAACGCATGTTACTTGGCTACCACAAAAGCTGGTCGCGATCAGTACTTCATAATAATTATGACGCCGACAACTTTACTCAATAATTGAAATGGATTTATTTAGAAATACAAAACAATGCTAAAATACACGGACTGTAGAACGTCACACTGCCCTTAACGGTAACCTTAGAGATATGTAGGGGGTATTCCAAACATCCTGGCCTGGGGGCCCGCTTCACGATGTTGGGGCCACGAACATCAGTGACCACTTTCATCTTAAATAGGTAATAATTACGTATTTTAAATTACGTAATTTGATTCTCGGAAAGAGTTACTTAAATTGATATATTTGTGGCGCTACATCAATCAGTGCCTCAGGCCTCCGCGTCCCTAAGCCCACCACCGATTGCATTCCTACTTATCGTTAAATATCATCACCATCATCAGCCTGAATTTATCCACTGCCGGATGAATGCCTCTCCAAGCTGAATCCACTTCTCTCGGTCCTGTCACCCTACTCCCGCAGAACTTAATAATGCCATCGATCCAGCGGCCTCTAGGTCTACCATGCGGACGTTTTTTACCTCTTGGGTACCACTGGACGACTAGATATATCCAACGATTGTCCCTTCTTCGAGCCTTTGGAATACCTACCCATTGTAATACATACAGCAATGGCGGTTTGTCGCACTGGCAACATTTTTATAAGGGTGCCTCCAAACCTGTCAGAGCTACCGACATCTGGTTACCTAAAACCACGGCTGTTAGTACAGTAGGTTTCATGGAATTTCTATAACGATTGTCCCTTATTCGAGATATGTGTCCAGCCCATTTCCATTTGAGGTTTTTAGCGAACTCTTTTTCTTTCGACCATGTCCGATCCTAATAGGATCATATCGTCTCTGTTCTGGCAGAACACACTAACTGGAGAATACTAGTTTTGAGTAATTCGACTTTGAAGTTGTTATAATGTTTAAAATGGTCTATCATGTGAGTTTATTAAGTAATCGTAAAAAGGATGACTTTAAAATAACGATTTTTTATTTATTAAGAAGGTTTCCAGACGGTAAAGTTTGAAAATAAGGAACATTTTGATATAACTAAATCAATATGTCATTTTTTCGAATTAGTGTCTTCTGCCAGAACAGTGACGATATGCGCCTCCACAAAGTGGCGGTTTGTATTAACAGATTTTGTTTTTACGAGAAATGGATGGCAGCCACTTGCTCAACCTATTAGGTCCATACTCTGACTCATACACAAATTGAAAAACAATATGTGTACTTGCCAGACCCAGGATTCGAACCTGTGACCCACGGCATAGCGAACTCTATTACATCGCAAACCCTTGTCTGTTTCCTTATCCGCTCATTCCTCTTTTTGTCCTTTCGCGTTATGCTAAGCATCCACCTCTCCATACCACGCTATGCTACTTTAAGTTTCTGGATTTCTCTTTTACTTAGGGTCAATGTTTCACACGCATATGTGATTGCGGGAAGCAAACAATGATTATACTATATAAAAATATAAAATACAATATTTTGTCGCGTTTTTAATCAAATGATACAAAACCCATTCACGCATTCGATGACGCGCTCTTATGTTATGTTATGTACCTGATTCGTGTACTTCCGTAATCTGCACGTTCGTTGTTCATAGTGTATCGTATTGTTACACTATATATATATATAATTATTTATAATATTAGGTATATAGTGTACCGACGTCACAAGCTATCGACCATCACAAATTATACTCGGAATCTTGAACTCCGAGAGCACTGTGCAGAAACGTAGGAGAGTAGTCCATGGCCCCCACATCTTGAAGCGGGCCTCAAGGTTAAATTCTTCGGCGGGCCCCCCTACCTATCGCTAAGGTCAAAGTCAGTGTGACGATCTACAGTTGTGTAATACAAATAGTGTAATTTAGGGTAGGTATTATATATCGATTTTTTGTATTTTTAATACACCCATTTGAATTGTGGAGTTGTCGAATATTAACAAACAATAATCGAAAATTGCATCGCACAAGTGCATATTTTGAAATGTTAGAATGCTTGAAGTGAAATAGCGCCGCAGGCGACATTTTTTACCAATTTTGTGATGTGTGTTTATCTCACTTGGCTGGTCGGTCCATCACGCCGGGCCCCCAGACTAGAACCCTATCAGTCACCCCTTTTGGGGGCCATGGAGTAGTCCCTAAGATACGCGCTTATTTTTCAGAGGCCAATATCGGCAACTTGGATTGCATCACCTATTGTAGCCATAAATACTAATACCTCATACAGCAGGTAGTAAATCTACCAGTAACGAAGGGTGTAGGTAGGCTGCTAAGATCCGACATAAATAGTGCACACTAACTTATTTCAGTCAGACGTATTTGTTTTCATTGTACTAAGGCTACAATGTTTAGATAGTTTTGGCATGTTTTTAAATTTCAATTAAACCCTGGCTAATCCAAGTCATAGTAGAATAATGACAAGATAAAAAGATCTTTTTATATACTTACAACGTTTTTAAATTTTCTGTTGAATCATAATATAAACTTGACTTGACTAGCTTAAACGATCAAAAAAAAATGTACTTGATAGAAATAATACTGAAATGTCATATTGATTTCCATAGTAATGCACGTATATAATAATATTAATAATTTAGTTGCTAGGACCCACTTCGCAACCAATAATAGTTTTACTTTTTACGGATTTCTTCCGAAATAACTTTTCATACAAAATAGAATTAACTGAAAATGAAATCAATTCTACTTAAAGATGGCTAAAAGATGCATTAGCATCGTGAACTGGTATATTCTAAAAGTTTCAAATGGCTAGCTAGTCGGGAAGTTAGTTAAAAATCGATTGCAGGATTTGTACCGTACAAACAACCACCGGACAAATAAGAATACGAGCTAAGAAAAACGTTGTAATAAAATAGTCAAAAAATGATCGATGGAAGAATATTTTTTATCAATTATGATTTGGCTTAGGCAGGATTTTTAAAATGTATTTTAGATTCTCGGTTGGTAGTGAATCGCAGTATAGTGGTACGAAAATTGCGTCGACCGCAACGTCACTAGATTTATGGACAAATCGCCGAGAGCGAAGCTAACTTCAGTCAGGTAAATTGTTAACAACTTACCTGAGGAAACAGAGGTTGGAAACATTTTATTTAACACTATAACTAAGAAGAATGAACAGACCATTTTATCTTCTCCAAACACATTCTCAATAAGTACGTCATTATACGTCCTGTAGGTAATAGCGCTGGTATACGTGCATGGATTTACTTGGCACCAATGACATTAATATGGACGAAGCATCTGGAAAAAAAAATGACACTCACTTTTTTTGTCGGGTCTGCCGAATGGTATAATCTGTTCTAATGCCATTTACAATAAAGGTGATATTGCTATAAATTCTCGATGCTTTTTGTCGGGTCTGCCGAATGGTTTGGTTCGAACGGGTTCGCCTCAAATTAACATTGACACTAGAAACACTGTTCTAACGCCATTACAATAAAGGTGATAATGCTATAAATTCCCGATGCGTGATATCGCATAATGGAATTTGCGTGACGTCTACCTATACATGTGCGAATGTTGCTATGCGCGAATTTACTTGCTAGCTACTGTACTGAGTGCGTTGTCCATTAATAATGTCATTGCTTGGCACTAATAGCGTGTATTTTAAACTATAGCGATAACAACTGTTTACACTTAAAAGTGTTCTCAATCTCATTCTTCAAGAATTAGCGAGACGCAATGTTGTATGATTTGACAGTCGTTAAAATCGGTTAACCTCAAAATAAGTCTCTACACAGTGTAGTTCGTTTTTTTTATCGGCAGATTCGCTACTATCTTTCTACTGCCAGGCGCAGATATATGCACGGTCCAATTGTCACATGAAAATTCAGAACCTTCTGAACTTTTTTGATTCATGCACGTAATCTTGCAATTTGCACGATAACACGTGCATTCTTTTATGGCCGCGATCAGGGGACTCAGAAATAATGAAAACTGAAATACATAACGGGTAAGGCGGTAGCAGGTAACCGACTCGAATAAGGAAGAATCCGGGATAAACTTACACACGTGTCAAGAATACGTTTTACGTCGACCACTGAAAACTGCTCTCGGTTTATTTATGCTCATTTAATGTTAGTGTATTACACACACTATTGCACGTGCATAATGCGTGCTCTGCGTGCTTCATTTTCGTAGGACACTCACACATTCAAAACCCTGCATCAGGATGCGGCGTATTGAATAATATAGCCTATCGGAATTCTATTTATTATATGTTCTGTCTGCTTCCTAACCCATTCGTTTCTCTTGCGGTCCTTTCGCGTGATGCCCAACATGCACCTCTCCATGCCTCGCTGTGTGACCCTTAGCCTTTGGACATCTCTCGTGTTGAGGGTCCACGTCTCGCAGCCGTATGTGAGCACGGGTAGCACACATTGGTTGAACACCCTACGCTTAAGACATAATGGTAGGTCACTCTTGAAGACACTATTCAGACGTCCGAAAGCACTCCATCCCAGCTTTGTTCTTCGAGCAATTTCATCGTGCATGCTTCCGTCTATGGACACCTGCTGTCCGAGATAGACGTAGCTGCTGACTTGCTCGAGTTGGGTGCCAGAAATACAGATAATCGCAGGGTCCGAAAAACAGTTACTCATCACTTTTGTCTTTGAGACATTTATCTTTAGACCGACCGTTTGACTGACATCCGCGAGTTCTTGCATTCTACCTTGGAGGTCTTTCGGGTCCTGTGAGAGTACAACAATATCATCTGCAAAGCGCAGGTGACTGAGGTGCTCTCCATTAATTGGAACACCTTTTTCCTCCCAATCAAGTCTCCTAAATAAGTCCTCAAGAGTAGCGGTGAATAGTTTAGGTGAAATGGTATCACCTTGCCGGACACCTTTGTTAATGGGGAATTTACACGACCGTTTGTGGAGTTTCACGCATGCTGTGGCATCACTGTATATACTGTTCAATATGTTTATGTAGCGTCTGGAAATTCCTTGGTTGCTAAGGGCGTCTATAATTGAGAATTTTTTGATGGAATCAAACGCCTTTTCATAGTCTATAAAACCAAGATATAATGGCAGTTTGTATTCCTGGTAGCGCTCTATAATTTCCCTGACGACCTGTATATGATCCATAGTACTGTAGCCTCTTCTGAATCCGGCTTGCTCTCTTGGTTGGTTCTCGTCTAGAACTGTTTCGAGACGGTTTGAGAGTATTTTCGTGAAAACCTTATACAGAATTGGCAGTAGACTAATTGGTCGATAGTTTTTCAGATCTTCAGTGTCTCCTTTCTTATGGAGAATAATAATGGAGGCATTTTTCCAGACCAGGCAGACAAGAGTACGCGATGTAATAGACGTTGCCAAACAGCTGAAATGGAGATGGAGAGCGGGGCACATTGCTCGCCGAAAGGACGGCCGCTGGACAAATGCCGTCATCCAATGGTACCCAAGGGGTACAAAACGGCCACAGGGTCGCCCTAAAAGCCGCTGGGTTGATGAACTGGTAAAGTTCGGCGGAAATACGTTGCAGCGAACGACACAGGACCAAGAGAGTTGGAGAAAGCTTGGGGAGGCCTTCATCCAGCAGTGGATTGACCCCGGCTGATGATGATGATGATGATATGTTCTGTGGTCGCGAATCGCGATAATACGTACTGATAGCAGTAAATCCATGCACATGTAAACGGGGTATAAGGGTATATCGAGGCCGTATAAAGTTGGTGGGTCTCAGGTTCGAATCCTGAGTCTGGCAAGTACACATATTGTTTTTCAATTTGTGTGTGAGTCAGGGTATGGAGTAGTATGGACCTAATAGATTGAGCAAGTGGCTAACATCCATTTCTCGAAAAAAACAAAATCTGTTAATACAAACCTCTACGCTGTGGGGGGCCATATGATCCTATTAGGATCGGACATGGACGGAAAATATAGTTAGGCCGCTGCACTAAATGGCTAGATCTGAAGATATTGATAGAGCTAGTAAGTTATTGCTTAACTTGGAATGCAATAATAATGCAATAATTCGCAGTAAATGAAAATTTTAGATTGAATATTTCGTTTATATTAATTGAGTAGGTTAAAAGCAAAAGGAATCGTTTCCATTTTTTGAAATTCACAACTGTCAATTTTTGAAATGTTCAAATTAGTCCAAATAACAATCTAAAGCATTATTAATTTAGAGTCTAGTCTTTTTATATCCAACGCCCACTTTTGTATCTCTGCTAGTAGTAAAATTTTCTAACCGCCCACTGGTTCCACAGTAGTGGTGATTTATAAAGTAAGGAAGTAACTTTACTTTATAAAATTTGTAAAGCAAAATTACAGCAAGTTAAAGCATATAATAATAATTACTTACCAAATACTTTATGTCAGACTTTCACTGAGTTTGGTAGAATAAATCTTTATTAAACAACTTACTGTAGTTAAATCTATATTTTTATTTACACTTGACATGCATAGAAGTATGAAGTCTGATGAAATTACATTTAATTATTTAATTTTTAATGAGAGATTTTAAGACCCCTACCGCCCACCATGAAAGCTGAAACGACCACTAGTGGACGGTAGGGACTAGGTTGACTACCACTGCTTTAGACCATGGTCAAAGTAGCTCAGTACACTGTATTAAGATACTCGTAGTACAATAAAACGTATAGGAATGTCCCTAAAACCTCCTTAAAATGTTGTCATTATTTCTATGCGCATATCTCAATAATGGAGAAACGCTTTTACTTAACGCCCCACATGCTCAGCGTACGTCAAAATGGAGCTTTTATGCTATTTTCAAAGCATGGTCCTGGACATTTCTTAAACGTCGTAGATAATCTATTTACATATTTTTGAAGCCTTATTATCCTTTATATTTATTTTAAACATTTGATGACTGCATAAAGTATTTTTATTACATAAAATAGTATTCTTTTAAACCTCTCGCTCTAATGTTTTAGAATATAGTCATATTTCAGTACGTCCATGTGAAGTGGTGTTAAGATTTTTTATATTTATTAATTTTTAAAAGCATTTATAAAACCATTAGTATAATTTATGTCCACATTATTGTAGTGAAATATTTACAATAAAAATTATATTGATAATCTCTGTGATCCCAAATTTGACAAGAATAAGGCATTTATTATTCAAAAAATGGGCAAGATTTGCACATTGAAAGATAATTCTAAAGATACTGATTATAAGCTATGTCTTTGACCATTCCTCTCCTGACAAATCGATTGTGTCATCTGCGTCAGCAAAAAACGTCACTGTTTAATTGAATTTTGAATTTGAATTAATTGGCAAGATTACTCGTTGTTTTTACTATGGGCGACGCCATGCTCCAACACCACTGGCTAACGACACCTGTATCGCATTGTCAGGTATATCTACTCTCAAATTATATATCTGTCCCTTTTCGTGACTTCTCTTTCTTACACACGCCAAGTAATTATCGTTCTCTTCCTAGTACAGTCGTAACCAAAATTATCAAGAACAAATCAAACCACTGGGTATTCGTAAAGTGATTTTAGTTAAACCTTCTTCGTGTCGGATCTTGAATGACTAGGCATAGCTCCCGGTTACATGTAAATTGTACGTAAAATATTTCACCGTGACACAGTTCGCCGTGAGCTTTCTATCGGAAAGAGATGACCGTATACTATACGGTCTCCAATTTTATTAGATTCAATTTTCAATTAGAAAAATAATTCAATTTTCATAGCTGATTTTGGCAAAATTCATGAATTCAAGAATGAAAACCTAACCAAACCTAACAAATAAACCAGTACATCGGCTATTTTAAAAAATTGTTTGCTGCTGGGTTCCTGTAAACTGTAAAACGACAAGATCCTCGTTTGTCGCCGACCCACATCGGGTATTGCTAATTTGAATTCGGTCAAGGCCTATGAAACCACCTTGCAAAACTCTTGGAAAATTCTTTGTGGCGCAAGGCGGTGGTGATTCTGATGAATAGGTATTTCATCGTATTCGTCGGGAACTTAGAACTGCGATTTATAACCGAGTTTTTCCTATAGAAAAAGAAATATTGCATAGGACTGATATTCTGAGCACATACTTATATGACTGCAATCACTGAGTCTGAAAAGCGTGAATCATTGTTAGATGTCACTATATATTTAATTCAATTCAATTATTTTTTTAACATGTTGTGGACATTATAAATTATAAGTTTAAGACGTTCACAACATGACATGAAACATTATTATAGAGAAAAAGTACTTAATAAAAACGATAAAAATGAAAATATGAATAGAGAACATAATTTAAACATTTAAACTCAGTGAAAATATAATTATACATCTATAGAAGTTTAAAGAAGAACATCGAGTTTGCCAAAGAGACCCTATTTTAAGAATTTATAATATAGCGTCCACCTAAACTCACCTCGCGCAGTGGAATATAACAACACCCCAAGAAATTTGGTTGAACATAGTTATCGCCCTCCCAATTGGCATTACCAGTGGCAGGTTGGCTCTGCACCTTGGGAGAATAAACAACCGATGCTCTCTATTTCTAAGATAGTTATCTTAAGGCCTGCCTACCCCCACGGGGCGTCACTGCTCATAATCATGAATGGTCAAAAGTGTCTAGTCAACCACCTGTTCACATGCATCCTATTGTTTATAAGAAGATACGAAGGTATTTAACTAGATTTCAAAAAATCTCTTATTATATTATGCGGAGCAAAAGGTTAACTTATTTTGCAAACACCCGCTGCATACTTATATTTCCCACCATAATTCTCCACAACAACACCATCGCAATTTGATTCGTAACAAAGACAACATTATATTATTATTAAACCAGCGCTTCTCAAACGTCGACTCTTCTGCACCTCTTTTCTGTCTCATCTTCAGCGGTTACGTCTTGTAAATTGTACGTACGTATTACATTCCGTCGTATCACAGTTAACTGTGAGCGGTCGTACTGCAAATCGATGGCCGTATAGCATTGAGATAAAAAAAATTGCAGACAGTAACGTCTCAGTTTTATTGGATTCGATAGGAACATTTTGATATTGATTGGTATGAAATATCTAATAATAACGCTGTTATTATTATCAGATAGTTGACAGATACGAATTGAGATTTATGCGTAGGTACCTACTTGTTCACCTACTTTTGAATCATTCAGATATATATAGGTACGTCATATTATATACGATAAGAATGTATTATATTATGTTCTATGCTATTTTACTACCTAAGTGGAAAACCGTCACTGCTCTCAAAAGTTGTCATATTTGTATTCGTTCCTTCATGCGACACCCTTTATAATGTGCCACCCATGGCCCCCACAAAGGGGGGGCTGACAGAGCTCTAGCCTGGGGGCTCGGGCTCAGGAAGGGCCCGGCTTGGCGAATCGACCAGATAAGTGATTTAAACACACATCACAAATTATCTTGAACAGTAAAAAAAAGTCACCTGTGGCGCTATTTATCTTCAACATTATTATTATTTGAAATTATGTGGTTGTAACAATTTTTAATTGTGTATCGATACTCGACAATTTAAAATATACAGAAAACACTAAATATACACATTAATTTCACCGCATAGGTACACCATTTGGAGCTACTGTAGAGCGTCACACTATCTTTATCTTTAGCGGCAGGTAGGGGGCCCGTCAAAGATCCTAGCCTGGGGCCCGCTCCATTTTTGTCTTAGTGTCGTGAGAATTTGTTTTCTCAGATATTACACAAATCCATTCGTCGTCATTTTGTTATGATTGGTTTTTTGGAGTCGTTTGCGGAGGAAGTGAAGAAACTCGAGAGCATCCACGTTGTTTTACCACAACTACTCGTTCTTCTGCAGCTACGTCTGGTTGTTTCTCTCCAACTGGTGTTAGGCATTTTGCCGAAGAATATCTTTTCTTTTTCACAGGCACACGCATTGATAAACTATATCTGGCTTAAAATTGACTCCATCACCACTTACTGGCTAAATCACTTTCCGAGCTTAACAAAGCATCGCGACACACA
This sequence comes from Rhyacophila brunnea, assembly GCF_057557595.1. Taxonomy (NCBI): domain Eukaryota; kingdom Metazoa; phylum Arthropoda; class Insecta; order Trichoptera; family Rhyacophilidae; genus Rhyacophila; species Rhyacophila brunnea. The sequence goes on along the minus strand of NW_028232904.1, from coordinate 4,628,760 downwards.
GACTTGGCAATTTTATGAGCCATCTCCCTTATCTCCAAAACGGTCAATCCGAAGCCCAACACCTGCATATTATTTATATATGTGACCAATTTTTGCTCATTTTCTACTGTCAATGGAAAAGGCCGTCTTATTTTTGAAAAATTCTTCTTTGAATTTCTATCTTCTCCCTCGTTCTAAGAAATATTTTTTTTAAATATGACCATGGAATACCCATGGCTTTTGCCGCTTTATATAATGTCAGTTTGTGATCCCTCACCAGGTCTGCCGCTTTTTGTATATCAACAAATGAATACGTTCTGTAATATTTGTCGTCACCTTCACTCCTCTTTCTTCATTTAGGTGCAAACAAAAATTGTGGTAGGTAATTTGGTGATAGTCTATATAACCTGGATTTAGTTTTTAAAACATAATTAAGCACCCGTAAGACAATATAAAATAATTTGTTGTAATTTTTTTCACTGGTTTATTCATTTTTAAAAACACCTAATAGTGGCCTAAAAATGAACTGTCGAAAAATGACAAAAATCTCCTAAAATTTCTATGATATTTGTAAGCCTGTAAAGCTTAAATTCACTAAATAATAACAAAACCGTATTAATGGATAAATATAATAGGCCATGCACTATGAAAAACCATTATAAAAACATAAATAGTATGAATAATACCTTGATACAGCTTAAATGTTGAAAAAAGAAAGATTTTGTTTGAAAAATGTGTCAATTCTACGAAAAGCATTCTATACAAACACGTGTACGTCAACTTATAACTGATAACACTTCGAAAATAATTTTTCCAAGTCTAAGAATAGTATAGACATCTATGACTTATTCTTGAAAGTTTTTGGACGGCAGGTTATTTGAATACACGTTATAATACAAACTATCACCAAATTACCTGTATCACCACATTACCTTACCTTACCCTATTTGGTATATTCTTAAATGTATTTGAAACCGTGGAATATTGTCGATTGAAGTAGAGATGGCATTTAAATTAGATTCAGTGGTATATATTTTGTTAGTATCTACATAATGTATCCATACAACACATTTCTTAGATATTGGAGTGACGAAGTGATTATAAAAAATACTGTATAAAAAATAGGGTTGCATTTTAGCGCTGCCTAGGGGCGGCATTTTGTCTAGGGACTTCACTGACACCAACACAACTGTGAATCGCATTTGATGCCAATGTATATTGATTACAGTATACTTGAGCCAACGCAGTTTGAGAGCCGCTGCATTAAAAGTTAAAACTGAAAACTGACATGCAACAGCGATAATCTGACTTGACAAAGCGAAACGTATATCGCCATTCCTGTCGGTTGCGCATTGTAATTTATGCGCTAGAATGAAATAGACGATGAATGATGTGGACGGAGAACCGACGGACGTACCGCTAATCATGGCAGTCAGCCATTCGAAACTGACGGCATTAGAACTGCCAAGTAGTTTTACGTTAAGGGGATTTTTTAAATCATGGACAAGGCAAGGGTATTTGCTTACAACATCGTTCGGAAATCGGGCAATTTTCTTCGACACAATCGATTTGTCAGAATATTTAATAGGGGGCCTCGAAACAGTCATACAATTATTATCAAATATTAAAATATGCCTATTTATTACAAATTGAGTTTAAAATTTTACTCAAAGTATAAAAGAATACCTGCAACTAACATCAATGTGGTCTATAGCAGAACACTCAGACATATACGTATTTAAATTTGAGTCATTTTTTGCGACCCGGGTTTCACCTTTCGGCATCTTCAGGCGCAATGTGCGCTCACCAAAAGGTACATACATACCGTATAATGTAGATAATAGATACACAAGAGAATTCTAACTTATATAATAAATTATACTAATATTTAACTTTAATGTTTAATGCCCAACGGAAGAGACCCAGAGGCCGACCAAGAAGGAGATGGGTTGACGCCGTAGAAGAGGACTGGCTTCATATAGGAAGACCCGGTAACTGGAGAAGTGTGGCGAGAGACCGAAGTGAGTGGAAAGCGGTTGTGGAGGAGGCCAAATCCCACCCCGGGATGTAGCGCCGTGGAAGAAGAAGAATGTTTAACTAATATATTTATAGTTCAAAAACTGATATTATTGATATATCCCAATACGTTGCCATTGTTCCCAGTATTGACGATTTTACACCTCTTGAATGTAGTATGTATTATTATCTAATTATCTAGTATATGACGATGTATACGCCTATTGATTGTATTATTAAAGACGTATATATTATATAAGTACTTGTTCATAAAAAATAAACCACTAATTATTATGTGTCATCACTATAATGGCCTATGACACCGCCGGCTTTAGATTAATAAAGCCTGAGCATAACTTTTTGCGTAAGCAACGAGTGGTCCACTGCCATACTATTTATTGATAACGTACTTGCAAGCAGAGTTTGGTATTCTATAATGACTGAAGAGTATAAATAAGTTATTAGTTATTGTCGTTTAGAATCGACTGTCACATTGACAAACGTCCTAGTCTATTATGATATTATTATACACACTTACTTTGATCGTCACTTCCAATTAACTTCCAATAACACATAACCACTAAATCAGATGAACTCCAAGGTCTCCAAGATACGTTAAAATAATTGAAAGAAATCTGAAACTAAGAATACTCCAACAAGTGAACACGACAGACGCGTCAGCATGAGCACTCTATAGACAATGACAGGTCATCCATAGACAACGGGAGGGGTGAAAAGTAGGACGAGTCGTGTATAGACTTCCTTCTTCAGTGGGCAATTCCTATGATGAAATAAAAGCTTTCTTTTCAGTTTTCCTTCCTCACAATACTGCAATGTCTGCTTCCGCGAAGGTTTAGGCATTTTAATGTTAATGCAATCCACGCGCATTTGACAGAAAATTACTTGTTTTAAAAACAATCTAGCCTATTTCTGTCTTCAGCATCTAAAATTGTTGACTGCATGAGAACTAAACAGTTTACCTTTTGACTTCGGAATAATCACCTCAGTAAGATTGCTTTGCTGTTGGGAGAAAAAAAATAATGAAAAAATGTCCGTGATTCAAAGACCAGCGCGGTGTAATTTGTTATTTAAAAGTTTTTTTCATTACACAGTGAGACCACCGAGACCAACGACGTAGGTTTGGACCATAACTAGCTGGAGTCTTATGAACTTTATGTTATAAAACCCTTTGATGTTTGTTGCAGGGATTTTGTGATGATTTGGATAATATTGTCATACTGTTATAGTGCACTCTAAACTTTGCCGGTCAACCGTATTTGTTTTCATTGAACTTAATGTATTTAGTGCCGTCCCGTGGGGGTAGGCAGATTGAGCGTCGCCTGGGGGCGGCAATTACCCGAAGGGCGGCAAATCAAGGATAATCATTAGGTATATATAGAAATAGCCAGGGAACTCAGGAAATACACAACGGGTAAGGCGATAGCAGGTAACCGACTCGAGTAAGGAAGAATCCGGGTTAAACTTACACACGTGCCAAGAATGCGTTTTACGTCGAATACAGAAAACTGCTCTCGGTTTATACATTTACGCACACACTATTGCACGTGCATAATGCGTGCTTCATTTTCGTAGGACACTCACACATTGAAAAGCCTGCTTCACCATGCGGCGTATTGAATATAGCCTATCACTATTCTATTTATTATCTGTTCTGTGGAAATAGCCATCTATACTAAGTAATAACGGACATAATATCTTTCCTTTAAAAAGTTATATCTCACTGGTTGGAAACAAAATGAATCAATTACTATAAAAGTTGTAATAGGACTATAATGTTTTGTTGGGTTCGCGATGTGTTTACTTCCGTTTTCCTTGGACATTACGTCCTTGGTGAACAGCAATACCACCTGCAGATTTGTGAATTATAAGTATCTAGGACATAGGTACATAATTACTCAATTTTGTGTAAAATGTTTGCTCGTCACTCGCGAGTTTTGGAAGTTGTCAGGCGTATTTTTAAATGTATCTGAAACCGTGGACTCACAATACCTATTAATTGTCTATTGAAGCAGGGCTGGCATTTAGTGGTATAACACATTTCTTAGATATTGGAGTCATGAAAGGATGATAAAAATATTGTATAAAAAAATGTGGCGGCATTTTGTCTAGGGGCGTCACTGAATGTATTTGTTTGCATTGTCCCCACATCCTGAAGCAGGCCCTCAGGCTAGGATATTTGGCGGCCCCCCTACCTATCGCTGAGGTTAAAGGCAGTATGACACACTACATTAATATTTTACCACGTTTTTTTTTAGCTCGTATTCTTGTTTGTCCCGTGGTTGTTTATCCAGTACAAATCTTGCAATCGATTTTTAAATAACTTCCCGACTAGCTAGACATTTGAAACTTTTAGAATATATCATAACACGATGCCACTGCATTGTTTTAATACTTTTGGCCATCTTTAAGGGGGGACATGCTCGTCGAAGGTCAAAATTGAGTTTTTATTGTATTTTCAAACCATGATCCTGGACACTCCTTAAACGTTGTAGATAATCTATTTATATAATTTTGAAGCCTTATTATCCTTTATAGTTATTTTAAACATTTGATGACTGCATGAAGTATTTTTGTTACATAAAATAGTATTCTTTTAAACCTCTCGCTCTAATGTTTTAGAATATAGTCATATTTCGGTACAGAACTGTGCAGTGGTGTTAAGATTTTTTACATTTATTAATTTTTAAACGCATTTATAAAACCATTAGTATAATTTATTACGAGATAATTTTTGTAAAATATTCACGATAAAAAAATATTTTGATAATCTCTGTGATCCCAAATTTGACAAGAATTATGCATTTTATTATTCAAAAAATCGGCAAGATTAACACATTTGAAGATGATTCTAAAGATATTTATTATAAGCTATGTTTTTGACCATTCAAGTGTGATAGAAATCTTATGAATAATGATTGCTTTATAATAATTATTGACCTAATAATAAGGTAGTGTTTTTTTGAAATACGCCATTTCTTTTGTCATTCCCTAGTGGTTAAGCTACAACATACGGCCGTAGCCATAAAATGACAAACTATAATTAAAGTAGGGAGTAAAATTATGTTAACGCGCGTCTTTGAACATGTACCTAACCGAATTTTTTTTTTTTTTTTAAACGGTACATGTTTAAACACGCGCGTCAATATCATTTTACTCTTTACTTCAATTATAGTTTGTCAATTTATGGCTACGGCCGTATGTTGTAGCTTTACCACTGGGGAATGACAAAAGAAATGGCGTATTTCAAAAAAACACTACCTTATTCTTAGGTCAATAATTATTATAAAGCTATCATTATTCATAAGATGTTTATCACACTTGAATGGTCAAGGACATAGCTTATAATAAATATCTTTAGAATCATCTTGAAAAGTGTTAATCTTGCCGATTTTTTGAATGTTTATCACATTTGAATGGTCAAAGACATAGCTTATAATCAGTATCTTTAGAATTATCTTCAAATGTGTTGATCTTGCCCATTTTTTGAATAATAAAATGCCTAATTCTTGTCAAATTTGGGATCACTGAGATTATCAATATAATTTTTTATCGTAAATATTTCACTATAATAATGTCGACATAAATTATAATGATGGTTTTATAAATGCGTTTAAAAATTAATAAATGTAAAAAATCTTAACACCACTGCACATTTATGTACTGAAATATGACTATATTCTAAAACATTAGAGCGAGAGGTTTAAAAGAATACTATTTTATGTAATAAAAATACTTTATGCAGTCATCAAATGTTTAAATTAACTATAAAGGATAATAAGGCTTCAAAAGTATATAAATAGATCATCTACAACGTTTAAGGAGTGTCCAGGATCATGGTTTGAATATACAATAAAAACTCAATTTTGACCTTCGACGAGCATGTCCCCCCTTAAGTAGAATTGAATTAATTTTCAGTTAATTCTGTTTTGTATGAAAAGTTATTTCGGAAGAAATCCGTAATCCAATCCACTATAACCAATAATAGTGGATTGGATTATATGCTACAGTGTGTAAACAATGTTTGTTAGTTTTTAAAATTCAATTAAACCCTGCGTGAACCAATTCGTAATTGAATATTGTAAAAAATATTCGTATATCTAAAACAATACCATCAAATCATAGGAGAATAATTTGTACCTGCTGTGGTTTGATTTAGACAGGGCTTAAATTTTTTTTTAAAACTAACCAACACCATAATATGTACTTACATAATATTATGTATTCGTAATTCAACGAAAACAAAAAAGTATGACAGAAAAAATATGCACTATTTTGTCAGATCGCAAATAGCATAGGTACATAAACTAATATGGTTTGGATAGGCAGGGATCAATTGATTTTTACAACGTTTTTCTAAGCTCGTATTCTTATTTGTCCGGTGGTTCTTTGTCCGGTACAAATCTTGCAATCGATTTTTATTTAACTTTACGACTAGCTAGACATTTGAAACTTTTAGAATATATCGGACCACGATGCCAATGCGTTCTTTTAAATACTTTTAGCCATTTTTAAGTATAATTTAATTCACTTTCAGTTAATTCTGTTTTGTATGAAAAGTTATTTTGACACCATTATTGGTTGCTAGGGATCTGGGGTCCTAGCAACTAAATTATTAATATATACGTGCATTACTATGGAAATCAATATGACATGTCAAAATGATATTTCAGTATTATTTCTATCAAGTACAAATTTTTTTGATCGTTTAAGCTAGTCAAGACAAGTTTATATGGTTCAACAGAAAATTTAAAAACGTTGTAAGTAAGTATATAAAAAATTCTTTTTATCTTGTATTTTTTAAATTAACCAGCACCATATGCAAATTGTATTTTTAGTTCAATGAAAACAAATAAGTATGACAGAAAAAATATGCACTTTTTTGTCAGATTGCAAATAGCATACCTAAACTAATATGGTTTGGTTAGGCAGAGCTTAAATGATATTTTAAAACTAACTAGCACCGTATGCTGTTTGTATTATTAGTTCAATAAGATCATAATATAAGTATCACTGACAAAATTTAGTGTGCACTATTTTTAGCGCCCACGATGGCCGCGCAGCTTAAGCGTTGGACTATGACGCCGTGGGTCCCAGGTTCGAATCCTGGGTCTGGCAAGTACACATATTGTTTTTCAATTTGTGCAACAATAATAACTTTCTATACGAAACAGAATTAACAGAAAATGAATTCAATTCTGCTTAAAGATGGCTAAAAGTATTAAAAGAATGCATTGGCATCGTGTTATGATATATTCTAAAAGTTTCAATAATGTCTAGCTAATCAGGAAGTGAGTTAATAATCGATTGCAAGATTTGTACTGGATAAACAAGAATACGAGCTATTAAAAACGTTGTAAATAAATAACCCCGCAATAACATAATACTAACACCCACGGTGGCCGCGCGGCTTAAGCGTTGGACTATCACGCCGTGGGTCCCAGGTTCGAATCCTGGGTCTGGCAAGTACACATATTGTTTTTCAATTTGTGCGTGAGTCAGGGTATGGACCTAATAGGTTGACCAAAGTGGTTGACATCCATTTCTCGTAAAAAACAAAATCTGTTAATACAAACATCTACTCTGTGGAGGCCCATATGATCCTATTAGGATCGGACACGGTCGGAAAAAAAATTATAACAACCTACCTCCATCCTTCGCCACAACAAATTAAAATTATCGTATGACTGGTTTTAATTTTTTTTAAATTTTTTTGAAGAATCGATTGCGTCATCAGTCAAAGAAAATCGCCGCTGCACAATATTATCACTTATCACCTTATCAGTCATGGTGACATCTTATTGTGTGTTCCCTGGTAACATCTTTATTTTTCTATAATCTAAGCATCTTATCTAATATTCCTGACAAGAATTTGATAAAAAAAAATTGTTTCACTCATCTTATCAGCTCTAGAATTCCATATTTCAAAAAACACTGACCTAGGCAACCATTTTTTTTATTAACATGCCAAACTGCAGTAACTTTGGTGTAGTTCAATGAGAAATAATAAATAATAATGCTATGCACTTATGCCTGCGATTCTCAAGTTGTGCCAATAAAATACATTGCTTAGGCCGATCATCCGATGGCGTTTTTCCATAATGCCGGGTCCCAGTGGCGGCTCGACGACTTTTTAGGTGGTGGGGTTTAGCCATTTATTATTAAATATACATACCTACCTACTTTCTCACATTATACATTATATACCAAGATACTTATAATGATACGATATAATATAATGAGGAAATGAGTAATTTTTCAGAATAAATTAAATGATTATCTGAGTAATCACTTAATCACATCTAAGAAGCGTGCTTAAAAATATTAACTTAATTAATACCACGGGGTCATTTGATTCGCTCCCCAGTATGATAAAATAAAAATTAAATAGTTAATTTAATCATAATATAATTAAGTACCTATGTATATTATGACAGTGATAAAATATCATTTAATATAATTTTTGCCATAACGATGTGGGGATGGTCCCTACAAACCCTTAAGGTAGAGCCGCCCCTGCCGGGTCCACATTGGCAGCATGTCGCCCGACAACCTCGTTAAATTTTACGATAATTATCATAATTGCTTAAGAAATTTTACGATAATTATCATACTTATCGTAAAATGTAACGAGGTTGTCGCGCGACATGCTGTCAGTGTGGACCCGGCATAATATATTATCCACAGTGACGTCCCTAGACAACAGTGGCGAAGGGTGACTTTTGGAAAGAGGTAGGCTGTGGAGATCTGATAAAAAGAGCACACTTGTCAGGTATACTTACGAGAATAGTACGATATTTACTACTAATGAATAGGTACACACTATAAATGACAACGACACACTAATTCAATGAATCTTCAAAAACTCATTGACGACATAAAAATGAGCGATGTGTTTAAATTACGTATTTTTCTAAACATGTATACCCATCAAAAATCATTAGATAAAATTTATTTTTATTTATAAAAACAATCTATACTTACTTATTTATTAATATATACGTTGAAATTTTTTTTTTAATTATCTAATTATTAATGATTCTGGACAAAGTGCGCAGTCGTGACAACATTATTATGCGCGAATGTTTTAGGCTCTGCGATATGAGCTTACCTTATTTCGTACAAATCAGCAAACTTGCTGAGGTTACGAGACGTAAAGTCGATACGAAAAAAATTCAGAATTATTTCACACATAATCGGAGATTTATTTACGTCGAGACGTCGCGGCGTTTATTATTCTTTTACGGCGCGCTGTGGTATATTTTTTAATACCTTTGCAGTTGTTTTGTAAATTGTGTAATACTGTAATACATTCCTACATATACGACATCTCTCGTTGGCAAAATAAATTATTTTTATATAACATAAAATAATGAAGTGATTAAGTATATAAATATGTCAATATGCAATTAAAAAATATTTTTCTTAAATAGGTAGGCTTTAAATAATCGCCTAGTATGGAGTCTTCGCCACTGCTAGACAAAATGCCGCCTCATTTTTTATACAGTATTTTTTTATCCTCCTTTCATGACACCAATATCAAAGAAATGTGTTGCGTGGATACATCACTAACAAAATATATGCCGCCCCACAAACTTACCTGAAGAACGGTCAAAAATGGAACTACGAACTACTATATTATATCTACTTATAATTCAAATCAAATTCGCAAATTTCTATATTGTGTCATTGCTGGTCATCAAGAACGTTACGTCCAAGGACAATAGAAGTAAACCAGACATCGCAAACCCGACAAAAAAATTACATTCCTGTTAAACCTTTTATGTTAATCAACACATTTTTTATCCAACCAGTGAGGTATTTTTTTAATGGAAAGATATTTCCGTTATTACTAAGTTTAGATACCGATTTCTATATATACCTACTTATTCTTCTCGATTTTCCGCCCTTCAAGTAACTGCCGCCCCCAAGTGACGCTCAATCTGCCTATCCCCACGGGACGTCACTGATTATCCAGGGAACTTAGTGTGGTCATTGCTATCATTGATGAGGGTCGCTCATAAAAATCTAACACCAGTAATGCTTCAAATACACTCTATGACGATCGGTCATATAAATGTCGAAAAACCCGTTTCTTATGTTGGCGTCCTGTGTCACAGGGTGTCACAGAGTGTAAATACGAAGCCATAGCTGTCATACAATATGTATGTATAAATGTCGGAATGGCATAGATTTGATCATAGACACTAAAACGCTCTTAGCATATATGTGCCCGATCGTCATATGTGTCGCTAGATTTCAAAATCAGCCAAGTCCATAATATATGAATAGGAGGAAAACAGCTTTTTGTTTTCTCAAATACACAGTCACAAGGGTGAAAGTTTATATTATTTCGAGTATAGAATATTGAAAATTAATAAATTCCACATTTTGATAATGCAGAAATGTTAGAAAGCAGTAGTTCTTCAGCAATTCACAAAAAAGTCAAAAATACCTGAAGGTGGACTTGGCTGATTTTGAAATGTAGCAACACATATAGTCTATTCGAACCTTTAGTAAAGTCCCTAGACAAAATGCCGCCACATTTTTTTTACAGTACTTTATCATCCTTTCATGACTCCAATACATAAGAAATGTGTTGTATGGATACATTACTAACAATATATTATATACCACTAAATCTAATTTAAATGCCATCTCTGCTTCAATAGACAATATTGCGAGTCTACGGTTTCAGATGGGCATATTTAAAAATAAACTAGACAACTTCCAAAACTCGTGAGTGACTGGCAAACATATTTGGATAAATTTCAAATTAGGAATGCACGTGTCATTGCTGTTCACCAAGTACGTGACATCCAAGGACAATGGAAGTAAACTAGACATCGCGAACCCGACAAAAAATACCTGTTAGCGCCTAATTAATACATTTTGTTTCCAACGAGTGAGCTGATTTTTTTAATGGAAAGATATTTCCGTTATTACTAAGTTTAGGTAGCTATTTATATATATATATACCAAGTGATTCTCCTCGATTTGCCGCCCTTTGGGTAACTTCCGCCCCCAAGCGACGCTGTCTACCCCCACGGGACGTCACTGCTTAACACAACTGTGACACTTCTAGATAGGTACTATATCGATATGATTTTGTTGCCAATTCAAAAATTGCTGTGTGGCGGTCGAAAATTAAGAATTTCGTGTCCGAAAACTTGTACGTATGTATCACACTTCGCCGTGAAATATTGTATCGTAAATATATCGCCTCGTTGGGTCGTATAGTACCTACTGACATAAAATTCATGTCTAAATAAAACACGGTTTTTGTCGTTTTACACTTTACACGGAGCCAGCAGCAAACAAATTATGAAAATAGCCGATATTCTGGATTATTTGTTAGGTTAGGTTAGGTTAGGCTTTCATTCTTGAATTCATGAATTTTACCAAAATCAGCTATGGAAATTGAATTAATGTTCATATTGAATATAATAAAATTGGAAACCGTTAGTATACTGTCATCTCTTTCCATTAAGAAAGCTCACGCCAAACTGTGCCACGGTAAAATGTTCTACAGGGTGCATGCGGCGGAGCTACGAAATGCTGGAATTACCTGAAGTGACGCAAGAAGACTGGCTTCAGCGACAGGGAGTCTTGGAGTCGCCTAGTGGTGTCCATTTGCTCCAGTTAAGGAGCGTGCATGTCCGAAGAAGTAGATGATTGTTTTCAAGAAAATATTGCATTTTTTAAGGTTTCGATACTTGATTATGAAGAAGAAAATATGTTAGAATAGCCCTGCTGGGCGACCGTCATCCTTGGCGCGTCCCTGCTTAGAAGAAGCTCGCAAAAATACACCAAACTCTTAAGTAAAACGCAGTGCTGTATGTTACTAAATATTAATTGTACATTGCCCCGAATTGCCTCGAGTGATATCCATATTATTTTAGATTATGAAAATGACTATAATATATTAAATACACTATCATTACTAGAATCATGACGTATTTTTTTTCTGACCATGTCTGATCCAGGATTATATGGGCCTCCACAGAGTAGAGGTTTGTATTAACAGATTTTATTTTTTACGAGAAATGGATGTCAGCCACTTGCTCAACCTATTAGGTCCATACCCTGACTCACACACAAATTGAAAAACAATATGTGTACTTGCCAGACCCAGGATTCGAACCTGGGACCCACGGCGTAATAGACCAACGCTTAAGCCGCGCGGCCACCATGGGTGTCGACGTATATCGTTATATATTATCGACGTAATATGACGTATAGTCCAATTATTATTTATTGCCACATAAATACATTTACAATAGATAATAACTGGGTACCTATTTGCAATTATTGTATTGCACCTTTTGTTAAATGTTTGAGATACACTGCCAAACATAACCAGTTTTTGAATTAGTAATAGGAAGGAACCTGTGTTAACAAGGAAAATGAAATTAAAATTAATTTATTTAAACTCATGTACTTAAGTCTACAGTGTTAATTTAACAAGATAGTCAGTGGTTTCTTAGTAAATCTTAGTAAATTGTTGTGACCATACCGAAGCTCGACTCCATATAAATACAATTTTCAAAAAATCGGTGTGTGTACTTATGTACACGCATTAGAACTTATATTTCTTTGGCGTAACAAAAACAAAATTTGTGATAACCTAGATTCTTCGACTAGCTCTTAATGATCTTGTTAAATTACACACGTAAGAAAACGGGCCGCTTATTGAAGCGCCGTTGGTTTATTTCTATACTTTACACTTTAACTTATATTACTAAATTATATAATGGTTTCTCATTGTTTTTATTTTTAAAGTACAAAATGTCACTCTGACGTTTAATAGTTTGTTTACGTAAGGAATTAAAAATGGCCGACAATAATAAATTCGCTGCCTAGGCAACGGAACAATTCTAAACTATAATATTATACTGTATAATCGTCACGATTGCAGTATCATACTGTGGCGTAAAGGTAGTGCGTTCGGCTGATAACCGAACAATCGGTGGTTCGAATCCATTGAGGTGCGTTTCTTTTCGTGTGAAAAAATAAATTATGTGTTTCATGTCACACGCCAAAATACACTTTGATCTGATTTTCCAAACGCGCCAAAAGAAGTATAACTTCAAAAACATTTCTAGTTATAGGTAGGTATCTACACAGTTTTATTTTCTACTTTTTATATAATATAAACAATGACATTATTAATGGACGACGCACTCAATACAGTAGCTAGAAAGTAAATTCGCGCATTCGCATGTATAGGTAGACGTCACGCAATTTCCATTATGCGATATCACGCATCGGGAATTTATAGCAATATGACCTTTATTGTAATGGCGTTAGAGCAGTGTTTCTAATGTCAATGTTCATTTGAGCGAACCGGTTCGAACCGAACCATTCGGCAGACCCAACAAAAAGCATCTGGAATTTATAACAATATCACCTTTATTGTAATGACGTTAGAACAGATTATGCCATTCGGCAGACCCGACAATAAAGTGAGTGTCATTTTCTTTTCCAGATGATTCGTCCATATAAAACATACATTAAAACTGTACCTACGTATATTATTTAAAATTCATTCTAACACATTCCGTAGGGTATAACTACAATTATTTATTAAATAACTTGGTTCCTGTCTGTTTAGTGGAAGCCAGCGACCTTAGATTAAAGAATGTACCAGCGACAAACAAATTTTGAAAAAAGCTGATATACTGGATTATTTCTTAGATAAGGTTAGGTTAAGTTAGGTTAGGTTATGTTTTGTTTTCATTCTTGAAATCATGAATTTTGCCAAAATCGGCTATATAAATTAGCGCTCTTCCCTCCTGGCTTCATGTAAACTGACTTGTACCAATAACTATAAAATAATATGTAAATTACATTATTTATTTATAATAGGTAATATGAATTTGTTCAGCAAACACACATTTCATGACAGTTGTTTTTAATTTAAAAGTTTATCATTGAAATAAAATTGGTCTTATGAATGTGTATAGATACCGACGTACCCATTGATTATTTAAAACACTTTAAAATCATGTAAACTACCCAAATATAATTTAATATGAACAGGGAACTCAGATATAATGGGAACTGAAATAGGTAGGTACCTAAGGAGACGCAGGCAACCGATCTCGAGTAAGGAAGAATACGGGATAAATTTAAACACGTGTCAAAAATACGTCATACGTCGAATACTGACAATACTGCTCTCGGTTTATGTGATGACGCTCATTTAATATTGGTGTATTACACACACTATTGCACGTGCATAATGCGTGTTTTATTTTTGTAGTACAGTCACACATTCAATAGGTACCCTGCGTCAAAATTCTTCAAAAGTGACTTTCCACTGTGCCTAAAGCGCAAAGTGTTCAACCAGTGTGTACTTCCCGTGATCACATATGCGTGTGAAACATGGACCTTAAGTAAAAGAGAGATCTAGAAACTTAGAGTAGCACAACGTGCTATGGAGAGGTGCATGCTGGGCATAACGCGAAAGGACAAAAAGAGGAATGGGTGGATAAGGAAGCAGACAAGGTTTTGCGATGTAATATAGTTTATTAAAATCGAAGAAGAGACAATCGTTGGACAAATTTAGTCATCCAGTGGTATCCAAGAGGTACAAAACGTCCGCAAGGTAGACCTAGAGGCCGCTGGATCAATGAAATGATAAAGCTCTGTGGAAGTACGAGGCAACGCAATGCACAGGACCGAGAGAAGTGGAAGAAGCTTGAAGAGGCCTTTATGCAGCAGTGGATAGATTCAGGCCGATGATGATAATGATGATTTATGACGGATCTAACAGTCTACCTATACCTACCTTCGCCACCCGGGGGGATGTGAGGTTCTGGAAATCGCCGCCAAGACGTCTACAGAGATGATAATATTATAATGGTTAGAGTGGTTAGACAAAAATATAAAATAATGTAAAATTATCTGAAAGCAATTTGTGATTTTGTAACAACAGGGGCTAACTTATCAAGTTATCATGCGACACGCAACTGACATAACCGTCGCAAAGTCTCAAACCAGAGCTGTGGAAGTACTTATCTTAAAACCGCAAACACTTTTGAAATTCATGATTTTTTTTCAAATCAGCACAGAGCACAAGCAAACAAATAGTAATTTCAAAAAAATCTTCCCGCCTTATAAAAATCACGCTTCGGTTCAATCATAAGTTCACTAACCCTTCTCCCGTGGTTCTTGATTCTCAATTTATAACCCTGTCTACGAAAGTTGACTGTTGACTCGACAAAACATTGTGTAAATGTAAAAACAAAAAAACATTTAAGCCATCCGCTCACGCAGAAACTAAAATTTGACGAACTGGTTTGTGATGCAACTCATAAACTGGCCAGTGACTGATGTTTCGCACACGGCGATACTGAAACCTAATAATCTCATAACCTCAAACTGTCAAACCCATTGTCTTTCCTATTTCATTCTAAGCTTTTTCCGTAATATCTTTACGGGAATATTCTGGTAGCCTATAATTAAACAGGCAGGAGTATTTCTCAACATCTGCCACATATGTTTAATTAAAAATCGGTTCACCTATCTTTAACTTGTGACGCCTTGACATGCTATTGCTTGTTCAGTTCAGTTCAGTGCTACCAATTTTGGTAAGAAAATATGATTTTTCATCGAATCTACTGATATTGGCACCACTGTTTTATGGGTGACTGGAAACTGAGACACTGGGAGACTAGCATGTCGCGTCTCTTCGGCTTCGGTCGCGGACGTTTTGAAACTGTGAGATTCCAATCTTGCCGTCAGCGAGCCGCCATTGAAATACATTAGCTAGATACTGGAGTTTCAGTCTCGTCCTTTTTGAGTATTCACGTGAACGGATGGCCTTATAAAAATGCCAATTACTTGGTATTCAGCACGTATAACCAGTGACATCCAGTGGTGGTAGGTAGGTCATGCTTTTCATATGGGTGGCGACATTATAAAGATCAGTGAATGAAGGAACGTAGCGGACAGAGGCGGGAAAGGGGTGTCGATTATATAAAAACACAAACAAAATCCTGTTTATTCGTATTCGACTGGTATATATCCAGACACACCCGCTGTGAAGTAACGTTAATGTTCGATGTCGACGCGCTTGCTTTCGGTAATCCTGCTTTGAAAAAAGAATCAAGTTTTGTTTGCAGTTTTGAAATAATAGCGTCTGTACACGCGCATGGATTTACTGGCAGCAATAAATAGTCCCAGGTTCGAATCCTGGGTCTGGCAAGTACACATATTGTTTTTCAATTTGTGTGTGTCATGGTATGGACCTAATAGGTTGAGCAAGTGGCTGACATCCATTTTTCGTAATAAAACAAAATCTGTCAATACAAACCTCCACTCTGTGGAGGCCCATATGTTATCCTATCAGGATCGGACATGGTCGAAAAAAAAAAGTGCTTATTAATTTTAAACTATCGCGACAATAACTGTTTATACGTAAAAGTGCTGACTGTCTCTCTCCAATTCATTCTTTAAGAGTGAGCGAGACGCGATGTTGTCTTTTTATGGTACTATTTGACAACAGTGAAAATCAGTCAACCTGAAAGTTCGTTTTTTTGCCGGCAGGTTCGCCACTATCGTTCTCGTGCAGATCGGAAAAAAATTACTATCACATGAAAATTCAGAAGCTTCCGTTTGATTCATGCATACAATCTTGCCAACTGCATGATAATACATGTTTACCCATATATTTTCTTACTGTCAACAGTAAATCCATATACGTGTAAACGGGATATAAATACATTTATAGCGACTACAGCGTGCAAACCACATCGACGTGGCGTTCGTTGTGTGTGAACCATTCGGCCAATCATCGTGCGTAATTCCGTACTAACACAAACAAAGAGTGTATGTATTACTGATTTCACCAAAGCCTAAACAAAAGTCATTAAAGAATAAAACAGGCTGTACATTTTGACGCAGGGTTTTGAAAGTGTGAGTGTCCTATGAAAATGAACCACGCTTTAAAAACGTGCAATAGTGTGTGTTGCAACGTTCAATACACCAATATTAAATGAGCGCCATTGCATTAACCGAAAGCAGTTGTCAGTACCTATTCGATATGCGACGTATTCTTGACACCTCGTCGCTGTAGGATTGATTTGTCGAATAGACCAAATGTAAAATGTTTAGTAGATGAAAAACAAATTTCATTATCCTACATTTAAATTCATGGAGGTATTTAAATTGTTGTTTTTACAGCATATAAATGCTGTTTTCATTACAAAGGAATTTAAAGAAAATGATGGTTCTGGTCCATTTATATACAAAAAATCATTCTGCATTAAAAGGTCAATTTCGACAAAAACAGATATTCGACAAACCATCCTATAACGACGATCTGTTTAAGTTTATCCCGTATTCTTCCGCACTCGAGATCGGTTGCCTGCTTCTCCACACCCGTCAAGTATTTCAGTTCCCATTATTACCTGAAGGTTACAAGTACATATGTCACGATTCACGAACAGCGCTATAACAATGTTGCCATCCATTCTATTATTTGTTACCGATAATGATAATAATAATAATAATGGTACAGTGCCGGCACAAAGATTTATTTTTTTCATGGAAAAAGGTCATTATCCACGCCACTGAATATAGCAGTGGTAGGATGGAATAGCCAAGGACACGAGGCGCATTCTTCACTGACCGTTGGTTGGTGGGTTGGCTCTTTCTTACCTTGCCGAAAGACTAATCTTTCACTGAGATATACTTCTTCCAGTGAGAGATTAGGGTACATAATAGTCAGTGGCGAAGGGTAGGCTGTGGAGATTGGTTACATGCAAATTATACGTAAAACATTTCTCCGTGGCCATGGGCGCCGGCAGCGCGGTGCAAGGTGGTGCAAGCGCACCACCTTTGGTTCAATATTTTTTTAGATACCTAATAATAATCAGGGCTTTTTTGTAATGTAACGCGGTGGAACGGCGTTCCTGCACCTTTTTCACGGTATTTTTAATGGTTTAAAAGCAATTAGACGAAACAATGTTCGCGCTTACATACCTAGTACAAGATAATTTTCCTGAATCATCTCATGTGAAAAAACATATCCTGGAAAACTATCTCGTTTGATAATATATGAATTGAATTCCATTACAATTTCTTCAAGTGAATGTGAACGCGAATTTTCGCAAATGAATCTAATTATTACCCCATTAAGACCTTCGTTGAAGACCAAAACAGTTTCGGTACTTCTGTTCATCAAACTCGTCTGACCACCTTTAACACTTTTCGACCCTATCAAAACTCATTGAAAGACATTCGGCCATAGACTCTAACACTAACAAAAGGAATCGAGACAATTTGCCAGACGAGAATTGGACTGAACTTTGGAAATCACCGTTGCCACCATAAAGGGGGGGCTGACAGGGCTCTAGCCTGGGGGTTCGACTAGATAAGTGAGATAAACGCACATCACAAATTTGCTCTAATCGTAAAAAATCGCCTGCGGTGCTAATTTCCTTCAGACATATTAACATTTTAAAGTATGTGGTTGTGTAATTGTATTTTTTGGTTAATGATTGTTAATACACTGAATACCCTTAATTTTACCTCGAACACCATTTGAAAAACGCTACTATATAGCGTCATACTGCCTTCAACCTTAATGATGGGTAGGGGGCCCGCCAAAGATCCTGGACTGGGGGACCGTTTTAGAATTTGGGGGCCATGGAAATCACTATATACTTTTTATCAAATATATGATGTTTTTACAACTTTAGTTGTTCATTTGTATTAATGTTTGTTTGTTTAATTTTTCTTGCGCTTCGTGGCATATGAAAAGTTACTTTAAATGATATTTGAACATAATTTTCTTTAGTAGGTAATAAGTTTGGCAATAAGTGAGTTCCGGCACCATTATTTTTCAAAAAAAAAACCGTGATAATAATTATTGTATATATAAATATAACAACATCATTTATTGGAGCCAGTTCTACACATTAAAATTAAAACAAAAATCATTTTAATAGTACTTACAAAAAAACATAGCTGATGTGCCTTTTGCCTTATTTGCGAGTTTCCATTTTCTGATAGTTTACTTTAAATAATTACAAGATAAAAAGAACTATTTATATACAACGTTTTTAAATTTTCTGTTGAATCATATAAACTTGACTTGACTAGCTTCAACGATCAAAAAATAAATTGTGTGCTTGATAGAAATAATACTGAAAATGTCAGCTTGACATGTCATATTGATTTCCATAGTAACGCACGTATATATTAATAATTTAGTTGCTAGAACCCCAGACACCTAGCAACAAATAATGGTGTCGAAATAACTTTTCATACAAAACAGAATTAACTGAAAATGAATTCAATTCTACTTAAAGATGGCTAAAAGTATTTAAAAAATGCATTGGCATCGTGTTCTGATATATTCTAAAAGTTTCAAATTTCTAGCTAGTCGGGAAATTAGTTAAAAATCTATTGCAAGATTTGTACCGGACAAAGAACCACCGGACAAATAAGAATACGAGCTAAGATAAGCGTTGTAATAAAATACGTAGTGCCTTATGTTTGGCTAACCAGCGGATATCATGCACCAACGGATTAAAAAGAATCATATTTCTTCTTAGAGAAGAATCTCGAAAAAAAAATATTATTTCCTTTATGGTTCCTACCGTGACGTGTGATGAACGAAAATATTCTTGGTTGTTATAGTTTAGGGATGAATTACCGTTATAGTAAGGTTTAAGTAAGTGAATGTTTAAGGGAGAGGGGACTATGGGGTGGCTGCAAATTATTAATTGCGACGTCAACGAGAACTATCCAACATTTGGTGGAAAAAGAATTACTATGCCCAAAAAAATCTAGAACTATAATAATATGATAACGGAAGAATTTTATTAAAAGGTATTTTCGCGATTTTATTCGTGCTTTTGTATCAATCGTGCAATGGTCGATTGTTTGTTTGTGATAGTTTGATGACACTTGATAGCTAACTTCAAAATGGACATTCAGTTAAATTCAGAATTAAAAAACCTAACCTAACCTAATAATAATAATATTATATTATGACCAATTACAACTAATAAAACAATCCGTATTAAATTAACTTTTTCTACTGTCATGTTGACAGTTTAAGAATTCCATACCCTGGCGAATTCACGCACTCGGCAGATAATTTACCTAATTCATGAATAAGGCAACGGGCTTGACTATTACATGGATTAGGCAAAATTTTGCCCATTTCATGTAATAGTCAATTTCGCACATTCGGCGTAACATATGCACCACCTTACATAAAATCATGGCGGCGCCCATGACCGTGGCACAATTCGCCGTGAGCTTTCTAATCGGAAAGAGATGACCATATACTATACGGTCTGCAACTTTATTTGATTCAATATAAACATTAATTCAATGTATATAACTGATTTTGGCAAAATTCATGAATTCAAGAATGAAAACCTAACCTAAACTAACAAATAATGCAGTAAGTATATCGGTTATTTTCCAAATTTGTTTACTGCTGGATTCCTGTAAAGTGTAAACCGACAAGAACCGTGTTTTATTTAGACATGAATTTTATGTCAGTACTATACGACCCAAAGAGGTCGGTCGGTCTTTAATATAGTAATTACAGCCATATAATACTCGTATTTCCGATACAACATTTCACGGTGAAGTGTGATAGGGCGAACTGCATACGTACAAGTTTCCGGACACGGTGGAGATTTGGCATACATAGTGCAGACTGAATTTTGTCATTCATACTTATTTTGTTTTCATTAAACTAAGAACACAAATTGCATTAAAATTCAATTAAACTCTGCCTAACTAAACCATTATAGTTTAGAGATGCTATGGTCGGGACAGTTCGCTAAAAACCTCAAATGGCAAGGGGCTGGACACATAGCTCGAAGAAGGAACAATCGTTGAATAAATATAATCATTCCAAGAGGTACAAAACGAACGCAAGGACCTAAAGGCCGCTGGATCGATGATATGATTAAGTTCTGCGGAAGTACGTGGCAACTCAATGCAGACGACCGAGAAAAGTGGAATCAGCTTGGAGAGGCCTTCATTCAGCAGTGGATAGATTCAGGCTAATGATGATGATGACATACCTACGTTTTTTTATATTTTCACGGCCCAGTTCCATTTGGTGTAATAAACCAAAATCCATACCGTGATCGACGCGTTTGAAATCCCTGCCCTAAGTGCCTCTCCTACCACATTTAGCACTGGCAAAGGTTGGATGTAGGCTGTGGAGATCCGACATTACACAGTGCACACTAAGCTTTGTTGAACACACTTCTTTGTTTTCATTGAACTAAGAATACAATTTGCAGTTTGTAGAGAGCCCTAAGCCTTTTTTGCATTGATAATCTTTTTTGCTTATTTACTCAACACAAAATAGATGTTTTTACAGTTTTGCTGAATTTGTAGGGTCTATGACGATTCGGCGCCGGGACAATTGGGCACTACGCAATCGAATGAAATTCTACAATTAATAGTCGATCGTGAATTATAGGTACTTTTAAATTATATATGTAATACTTGGTGAGAGTTTAAATATGCCCGCGTAAATAATGATTTAATTGTGCATGTTTAAGTTCCAACGAGAAGAGAGTTATTTTTAAATGAAGCGTCAGGCACAATAATTCTCGATCTGAAATAAAAAAAAATGTTATGTTAATAACAAAATCAATTAAACTACTAATAAGTATAAGTAGAAACTTATTAAACTTCTTGCAACGAACGTCTATTTATTCCATTGCACTTTCGACAGTGCGGCGCCCACTTGTCCCGGCGTCCAGTTGTCCCAGTGCCGAATCTGTATTTGCTCAATGTCACATTACTGACAGACCTACCAAAGATAGCTAACAGCAAGTCCTGCAATAAACCCAGAAACTGGCATACTAAACATGTTTTATTATTAACTCGTTTGTACTCCGTGTGTCCTTATTAAATAATTTTAGTTATATCGTACCCCTGAACTCTCGCTGGGTGAGATATACGTACCTATTATTTCTTCTCTCATCTTTCGTCTTCGTTTTATTTCGACTCCTCTTCCTCTTTATTCATTGTGGCGCGTTCTCTTTTTGAAAATCTCAAAAGCGCTGGGGTAACCATTATATATCATATTTTTTTCTAAAATTAACCTCACATCTCTCATATGTAAGTACGGGATGAAAAACTTAATGCGTTACTATGATGAGAAATTCAGTTTTTGTGGTCATCCCTATTTATCAATAGCAGCCTTTTAATAATTAGCGGTGATGATTTTGAGACTGTGAAGTCATTTGTTTATCTCAGGTGTCTTGTCACAAACAATAAATTTAAAAAAAAAATCACTGGATTAACCTTCTGCTTTTTGAAAAACAAGGCACTCCAAAGGAAAACCAAAACAAGTCTATATTATAAAAATCTCCTGCACCCGGCTTGCAACTAGTGGCGAAGGGTGGAGGTAGGCTGTTAAGAAATAATAAGATATACCTACCTAATTAAAAAAAAAAGTTTCTATGGGATTCAATCATGGCACCCACAAGGGGGTGGACTGACAGGGCTCTTGCTTGGGGCCCGAGCTTAGGGGGGGGGTGGGCCGGCATGAGGGTTCGACCAGTTAAATGAAATAAACAAAGACCACAAATTTTCTCTAATAGTAAAAATGTCGCCTGCTTTGATATTTTACAAATAATAATATTTTAAAATATGTGGCTGCGTAATGTAATTTCATGAGATATGATTGATATAATTAAATGATAATTCAATCACATATAAATATTGATTGTTAATAAAAATAATTTATCTAGTGAATTTTATTTATCAGTTAGTTCACTCATAGGCTAAGATAATTTATTCAATCAGTTATGTCAGTTGAGATCTGGTATTGTACCTAAGAGCGGAATGCAGAAACATTTGTCATAGCTAAAATTTCCTTAGCAGAAAACACTATGCAGAAACACTGTCCTTAGTTATGATCATTTTTATTGAAAATAATATTATCATATTTAAAAATTCTCGATAGGTAAATTAGGTAAATTATTTTATAATTGTTAAACGATGACAAAAATATGACAACTGCATTTTATAAATGCAATAACTATAAATACATAATAATATTTAATTATAATACTCTTATGTTTCCGTTATAAGTCATTATACGTGATTCCACAGGCACCACAAGATTTTTTTTAAACATGGTAACACTAACATCAAGTGTCATTCTTCATCTGGTATTTTGTATTTCTGCGGGCTGGCGTATAAAAATAAAATAATACTCTGCAAGTACATGCCAAACGAATTAACACTATCAACATCCATATTGAGATACATTGTTTAATGAATTTGAGTGTATGGACTGTGTTATAGACATGCGAATTTATTTTGACAGCAGCTGTCAGTGGTAAATGGTAATACAGAAGGGGGCGTGTTCATAACAAAAGTAGTCTATGGTTAAGGATTCCTTAACTCTATACTCAGGATTGTCTATAGTTAAGTCATGCTTTTCGGCGACTTATCCTTAGGAACGAAATCTTAGATTGTGCATTCCGCTCTAGGTCTGTATTTTAAAATGTCTAGATGTAATTATAAATTGTTATGGAACAGATACACACCAACTGACTTTTTCAAAGATGACAATAATATATTTTGAGCGTATGTTACATTTATAAATGTTTAGAAAAATACATAATTCAAACGGTACAAGTCGATTATGGGGAAGCCAGGCGGGAACCGCACTAATTTTCATAGCTGATTTTGGCAACATTCATGAATTCAAGAATGAAAACCTAACCTTACCCAACTTAACCTAACCTAAACTAACTCAACCTAAAAAATAATCCAGTATAGCTGCTATTTTTTAAATGTGCTTGTTGCTGGCTTCCCCATAACCAACTTGTACCGTTCAAACGAATTGCCTAATTTTATATAATCGGTGAGCTTTTAAAATTTCATCGATTCGGTGTATCGTTGTCATTAGTGTGTACTAGAGGTGAGTTGGAAATACTGTCACCAGTTTGTGTACTCAAGTTTCGGATGAAACTACCCATACTAAGTATTTGTGGCCCAATAAACTTATTCCAAAAAACTTGTGATGATATCATCGCGAATTGCTGTTCTGTGCACTCGCCAATTAGTAGACTTTTAACACTATTGACATTAAATGCGCACGAACGAAATGGCACTTGATATAGGTATATTTTAATTTATTAGTCTATTGCGTTCGAACGTATGAATAATAGGTCATAAATTTTGTGTCGCAGCACATTGGTGAGATGACGCACAGGCTTAGGCTTGTTTTATACCGCTCAAAATATGTTTAAAATTAGAAAAAATCACTGTTATTCATTTTTGTTAACAATAATATTGTAACCTAACAGAAAAACAACTCATAAATTTATAATTTTATAATAAATGGGACTTTTCAACAAACGGAGCTCAGCGTATTTTTAGCGATTATATTGAAGCCGATACACAGTCTGAGTTCCCTGAGCCGATACGTAGTTCAAAATAATAATAATATGGAGTTGGTTTTAGTTTCAGTTGAGTATGAAACTTTTGTCGCATATGCACGCCAAACGATCTATATAGTATTCAAAATACTAGTAAGTATTTTGGAACAAGTTTATATACTAAGTATTTTTTTATACTGGTAGTAAGCATACTTAGTCTTCAAAATCGACCAGTTTTCCCATCTCTAGTGTGAACCTATTAATCAGTAGTAATATCGGATTATCTTCTTATTTTCCGTAAGTATATCTGACAAGTGTGCTTCTCCACACACTACCCCTTTCCAAAAAAGTTACCCTTAGCCACTGCTATATTGTGATGACGAAAAAAGGATTGGGACGCACTGTTCTAATAAACAGTCCCTTATTTTTTCATCGAAAGACAGACACCGCATTGCTTACGCACAGTATACAGTAAAAAGCAAAGTAATCTTTTGACTTCTTTGTGGTTCGTCCCTCTTTTTTTATTTCCTTTTCATGGGAATTGATGCAAGGGCCGACCCTGCAACGGTCTAATGATTGTTTTCGTGAAGCGCGCAAGGTAATTTCTTTCCTTTCGGGCAGGTATTCTGACGGACGCATGATTGAAGGATGTTAAGTTTCGAGGTAGGTATTTCCAAACACTGAGAGAAACTAATTCTAGTCCAACGATTCCCAACTTTTTTTAGTTTGGCGGAAACAGGTAACACAACATTAATGTTAACCATCTTACTTACGCACCGGGTGAAGTGACGTACATGTAGTCCATGGAATATGGATGTCATTCGTTACTAATATCTACCCTCGTATGGGGAGCGGGATAGTCCCGACTCCTCACCAATTTCAACCAGGGCTCGAAATAGACCGGAACGCACCGGAGCGCCGTTCCTGTTCGTGACATTCTAAAAAATACCGTTCCGGCTCTTGGATTCTTTGAAAATTGCGTTCCGTTTCATGTTATTGAGATAATATTGCATGTCGGTATGTAGTTTTTAAAGTTGTAAGAACTGATTCGTGGGGAAAAAATTCTATAATATAATATAGGCAGTTCGGACTTCAGATAAGTTTAAAAAAGGGCTAAAGGGGCTACAGGTCCAGGACCTTAAATTAGTAGGTCTCCGGAACCTGAAAAATAATTTGAAATTACAAAAGAACCTTGCAGCGAAGGAATACACAAATGTACAAGCTTCTAGAATTATGAAGATAAGAGCCCAATTCTAAGAAAATTGACGAAAAATAAGTGATTTTGCAAAAATCAGTAATGTACCCATTTAAAAAAAAAACTACATTTTAATGTTGTATGGGGGGTAATGTGTATTAGCGCAGAGCCCCTTCAAGTATATCGCGCTTATGATATCCGAAAAATATTTAACATAATTTGATATTTTTGAATGATTATTCAGCGCTCCGGTTCGTAAGATTATCTATTTCGAGCACTGATTTCAACTCGTGATACTCAGTATGCGGTTATATAGGACGTCGGACAGCAGAGCCAGTCCCAGTCCAAATTTTTTTTTTCCATACTTAACTTCCTTCTTTAAGCACTACGGTGCATGGTTGTAGCATCAGTCCGTGCGGCTCCGTTTCGGGACGGAATGAGCACTTAAGATCTCTTCTTTCAGACACGTTTATAGCGTCATAGAAGGCGGCAGTGCATATCCACGGATGTACATACATGACGGGTGGTGGTGGGAACCTAGGTAGTTTCTTATACCTTGTTAACACGTGCATGGATTTACTGCTGACAGTAAGTATTATCGCGGCCAAAACAAGAAAATGTATGGGTAAACGTGTATAATATGTAAGCACCCACGATGGCCGCGCGGCTTAAGAGTCCGTCTATAGCATCGCGGGTCCCAGGTTTGAATCCTGGGTCTGACAAGTACACATATTGCTTTTCAATTTGTGTATTAGTCAGAGTATGGACCTAATAGGTTGAGCAAGTGGCTGACATCCATTTCTCATAAAAACAAAAATCTGTTAATACAAACCTCCACTCTGTGGAGACCCATATGATCGTATTAGGATCGGACATGGTCAAAAAAACAAAATGTATTATCCTGCAGTAAAGTTGGCAAGATTGCAAGCATGAATCAAAAAAGTTTGGAAGTTTCTGAATTTTCATGCGACAGTACGATTTTTCGATCTGCGCGAGTAGAACGATAGTGGCGAACCTGCCGGCACAAAAACGAACTACGAACGAATTTTCAGGTTTACCGATTTTCACTATCTGTCAAATAGTGCGAAAGAGTAGCATAAATTAATGACAACATCGCGTCTCGCTCACAAAAAATCCAATAATTGGTGATTTTAATCGGATGCAATTGGAATCAAATAAGACCATGCGTCGACTGCAATGCCGTGTGTATGCGTCTGCAGAAGGGCGGCACCAGGGAACTCAGAAATATTTTCATAAATTAATTTTTAATTTTAATTAAATTTATTTTCTTTTCTGTGGGCGGCACATTACCCAGGGACGTTACTGTCCAGGTGTAGTGGACAGTAACGAGGTAACAGGATACGAATCTCGACTGTGGAGATTAATAAATCAGGGACCATCAATCAGTCAACAGTGATGACAGAAGTCAAAGAAAAGTTGAAATAATGATTGTATTGTCATTAAAATATAAATAACAAAAATTATGACACATTTTACCTATTAAATCAATATATATGTATCGATGGTACACGGAAGAACAATTCATGAAGAAATATGAAAGACAATTGCGCCGCAAGCAATTTTTTTCTCATAACATTCATTTTATGTGATTGAATAACGTTTTTCTTAGCTCGTATTCTTGTTTGTCCGGTGGTTGTTTATCCAGTACAAAACTTGCAAACGATTTTTAATTAACTTCCCGACTAGCTAGACATTTGAAACTTTTAGAATATATCAGAACACGATGCCAATGCATTCTTTTAATACTTTTAGCCATCTTGAAGCAGAATTGAATTCATTTTCAGTTAATTCTGTTTTGTATGAAAAGTTATTTCGGAAGAAATCCGTAAAAAGTAAAACACTTTTATTGGTTTTTAGGGGTCTGTTGTCCTAGCAACTAAATTATTAATATATACGTGCGTTACTATGGAAATCAATATGAAATGTCAAAATGACATTTCAGTATTCTATTCAGTATTTCTATCAAATACAATTTTTTTTGGTAGCTTAAGCTAGTCAAGTCAAGTTTATATGATTCAACAGAAACTTTAAAAACGTTGTACACAAAAAGTTCTTTTTATCTTGTAATTATTTTAATAATACCATTAATAATATTTTTGTTTAGTTTTGCCGCCTGGATGTTTTGGACCCCCAAAACTTGGGTTCCCAGACGTTCTCTTTTTTAATTCAATTTCCGTGTCCAGTGACTTTTTCATTTTCATCAAATAATGCGTAATATGTCCTCTTTTTCCACTATGAAAATTTTATGCTCCTATTTTGTAAAATCGTTTGACAATACAATATTTTGATCTGTTCATATTGTGTTTGTTTCGGTGTAAATTATTTAGATATAGCAATCATTCGCAGTGACATCCCGTGGGGGTAGGCAGAATGAGCGTCGCTTGGGGGCGGCAGTTACTCGAAGGGCGGCGAATCGAGGAAAATCATTTGGAATAATATATAGAAATAGCTACGTAAACTTAGTAATAACGAAAATATCTTTCCATTAGCTCACTGGTTTTCTCGGGTTCACGATATCTAGTTTACTTCCGTTGCCCTTCGACGTCCTTGGTGATCAGAAACGACACGAGCAAATTTGCGAATAATTAGTCTGATAGTTTGTTTCTAATGTATCCATACCTACAACACGTTTCTTCGATATCGGGACGCATGGGGACGGCATTTTATCTAGGGACGTCACTGAATTCATTCGCATGCCACGGATTCAATTATAGTTGCAAAATATATCACAGAAATGCTCAGAATTGAGAAATCACGTATATGTATTGTAAGATCACTGGGTATCGAACCTGGAGACGCCGTACAGCATTGGATTATGGGGCCACCGCTGATTATAAAATATGTCAACCTTTTATCATCGTCAAATACTATGGTACCTCAGGTAGGCAGGTCATGCATTGATCTGGAGCGGCAAAGGGTGACAAAATGGTAGAATGAATGTTATAACTTTTTAGAATACCTAGTCATCGTGGATTACATTGCCCAGAGATGTCACTGACGTCATCTTATTACGGCGATAAAATCACTCGCAACATTATGATAGGCAACAAAACTGAATGAAAGTAAATCCACGGCGCCCCCATGCAGATGAGACGCTCCAACGAACAGGTAAATACGCTGCTATTCACTATGAAGAAGGTGGTCGACCGCGGCCGCTCACCCGGCCGACCCTGAGGCCTTGGTTCGACGCCGGGTTGCGCCATCCTCGAACCATCCATGCAGTGTACATCCTAGGTAGGTAGGAACTGTGTGTATTTATTTATTTTAAAAAAAACTGCCAAGAAATTTAATATATTAATTTCATAATAATATAGAAATCATAGCGGAAGAAATAAAACTAAGAGAAGTAATTATGTTCCAGCTAGGTATATTCCGGATGTGTTCTATACGGTTCCATAACAAAACAGAACAATGATAAACATAACTATGACCTTTCAGGAAAAATATAAATTTAATATTGAAATTGTCCTATCTCTATTATGTTGATAGATTTTTAATAGCACAGATTTTCAATACGCCATAATAAATCAAATTATATACAGTGTTGCCGGCAAACTTAGGATATCAGCTCATCTTAATTAATATAATATGTTCAAAATGATTGGGTGACTAGGTACAACGAAATAATGACCTAACCTAACCTAACCTAAATAGATTCCGCAAAAATTAATGTTTCATTTTTCCCTGGCTGTTCTGTTTCGTCATGTTCTGTTTTCTCACTGTTCTATTTTGTCATGTTCTGTTTTGTCCGGTTACCGTTTCGAATCTTTTGACGAATGATTTGACATAAGTAGTGCACATTAAACTCTGTCAGTCATACTTATTTGTTTTCATTGAACTAATAATACAATAATTTGCAAATGGTGCTGGATAGTTTTTAAAAATTCATTACAATTATGTATAGTTTAATCGTTTAATGGCATAATTTTAGATATTTTATGTTATCCACACTGTTCAGTGGCGCACCCAGGGGGGAGGCAAGGGGCCCTGTCACCCCCCAAACATAAAAATTATCATAATGATTTTAAACATTGAAACTGAAAGCCAATAAACTATATCTTTGGGCTGAGACAAATAAAAACACGACAAAAAAATGATTTGTGATTTTCCAGCACCCTTTTTAGAAAAATTTCTTAGATTTTAATTTCTAACACAAAAATTTCGAAACACTAGTGTCATGTTTTTTTAGAAACCCAATCCCTAATGGAACTCTCAAAAAATTCTCCGTGTCCACCTGAATTCCGGAGTGGCGTAAGTCATGGCTGGGGAGGGCTGACAGGTCTCTAGCCTGGGGGCCCAGGTTGTGGGGGGCCCAGCGTGTCAGATTGACCAGATAAGTGAGATAAACACACATCATAAATTAGATTTAATAGTAAAAAAGTCGCCTGCGGCGCTATTATACTTCATGGCCATGGACATTTTCAATTATATAATTGTGCAATATATTTTTTGATTATTTTGTGTCGATACTCGACAGCTCCATTATTAAAGTAGATGTATAAAAAATCGCCAATAATTCACTGAATAAGTACCCTTAATTTTAACTAAAACACAATTTTAAAAACGTTAATGTAGTGTTTCACACTGCCTTGAATCTTAGCGGTAGGTAAGGGGCCCGCTAAATATCCTAACCTGAGGGCCTGTTTCAGGATGTGGGGACCATGGTGTAGGTACACCGAGTGCAACAGACAAAAGACCGATAAACGAGAAATTAGGCTGTGAAGAAGAAAAAGAGCCTATGGGACTTATTTATATTCTCCTTCCTGCCCCCCCCCCCCCCCCCGCCATATTAAATCCTGGGTGCGCCACTGACACTGTTTCTGTAACTGTTATCCACTATGGTTTGTATTAGATAGAGCTTAATTGAATTTTAAAAACTAACAAACACTACTACACATTGCAGTATTAATTAAATGAAAACAAATACGTTTGACTGACAAAGTTTAGCGTGCACTATTTATGTCGGATCTTAACGGCCCACCTCCACCCTTCGCCACCGCTGCCTGAAGTGTCTGGGTAAGGGGTATGTCTTGGAAAAATTAAGCTAGTGGCACCCGTTAGACTTTTACCCCTGGACAACAGAACAGATTAATAAAAAGAATTCCGATATGCTATACCCCAATACACTACACTTTGATGGAGAGTTTTGAATGGGTGTGTCATACGAAAATGAGCCACATATTATAGACATGCAATAGTGTGTGTTGCAAGTTGCAACCATGGCCCCCACAAGGGGGGGGGCTGACAGGGTTCTAGCCTGGGGGCCCGGGCTCAGGAAGGGCCCGGCGTAACGAGTCGACCAGATATGAGAGATAAACACAGATCACAAATTTGCTCTAATAGTGAAAAAAGCGCTATTTTCACTCAATGATATTAACAATATAAATACGTAACAACCCATAATTCAAATGGATGTACCTACATATTAAATATCGCTAAAATACACCTTAATTTTACCGCGTACACCATTTGGGAAAAGCTACTGCAGCGCACTGCCTTTACCCTTAGCGATAGGTAGGAGGGCCCGCCAAACATCCTAGCCTGGGGGCCCGTTTCAGGGTATGGGGAGCATGGTTGCAACCTTCAATTAATACACCAATATTGAATGAGCGTCAGCGCATAAACGGAGAGCAGTTGGCAGAACAAAGTACAAGCGTATTCTTGACACGTATTTAACTGTATCCCATATTATTCCACACTCTAGATCGGTTGCCTGTTACTCCACACCCGTTAGGTATTTCAGTTCCCATTATTTCTGAGTCCCCTGCCCTGTACCAATACCATTTTTATGTGTGCGCGCTTGAATCGGACTCAACGGGCTACTTGGATAGCTAACAACCATTCCTCGTAAAAAAAGTCTGTTAATATAATGTCCACACTGTGCTCATGTCATATCATGTAATATGCTTGCAACTTGCAAAACGTTAAAATTTAAATATACTTAATCATTTAGAATAAAATTGTCACCAATTAAAAACTGAATACATTAAAAAATATAATATACTAATATTATTATGTATTAGGTACACTAACGAAATATTGATCCGACCTCTATCCATGGCGTATTTCCTCCCTTCGAATGTACTGTATTTTATCTAAATTATAGGGGTGTGGTGTAAAAATTAAAAATATTATTTTTATTGTAGGTATATATATATCCACAATACACCCCTAAGTATTTATCTAAACCAGTCATTCTCAACTACGAAGTCGCGAAACATTGGTGTGCCTAGATGCTGGCAGCTGCTGTCTGTTCCGAAATATTTGACCATACCAAACATGATGTCGAAAATGTTGAATAAACGCAGTTGATATATAACAATTACAAGATAAAAAGAACTTTTTATATACAACGTTTTTAAATTTTCTGTTGAATTATTATGCTCAAACTTGTACTTGATATGAAGTAAATAAAAAACAAACCAACAAACAAATATAGAATACTGAAATGTCATTTTGTCATTTCATTTTTATTTCCATAGTAACGCACGTATACATTAATCATTTAGTTGCTAAGACCACCCCCTTAGCAACCAATAATTCCTAAGTCTTTTACTTTTTACGGATTTTTCTGAAATAACTTTCCATACAAAACAGAATTAACTGAAAATGAATTTAATTCTGCTTAAAGATGGCTAAAAGTATTGAAAGAATGCATTGGCATCGTGTTCTGATATATTCTAAAAGTTTCAAATGTCTAGCTAGTCGGAAAGTCCGTTAAAATCGATTGCAAGATTTGTACTGGATAAACAACCACCAGACAAACAAGAATACGAGCTAATCAAAACGTTGTAAAGTAAAATATATATTCTGGTACTGCTGAAGAAAAATGAGAAGAATTAATCAGTAAGTAAGTAGTACTTATTTCTTTTGATACCATTGAAGTTAATCCCCCCAAACCAAAACCCGCCACGTACCACACCCGGTCTTAATCCAGCGTATCACGTGGCCCCACGTTGGCGATGTGAAACATCTAGTTAAGTTTTAGGCCGGGAATGCCCTAGGAGAAGATACCCAGGACTAAGGTTGCTACGCTCAAAGTGAGCTCTGACTGAGTTTAAAGTTACTTTCTAATGCAAAGTGCCGGGGAGAGAAGAGCACAGGTAAGTTACGAAAATAAAAATGATTCTAGTGTATATAAAACAAAATAATGAAGCTAATCATACGGACAGCAAAATTTATGTGAAGAGATCTTCACGCCCGCAGTAAGTAAGACGCCGCAATTTTTTTAAATGCAAGATAATAAAATTGGCCTTAGTGGCAACCAAGTCGGACGACCCGATGGGCCCAACAGCTGGTTGGACCGACCTGAGCATATCCTCCCGTTCGGAGCACATTCTAAGACATTCCCTGAGGATGTGGTTGGCATCCTGAATTTCCCCTCCGCATGGGCATGTCGGACGGCTTACAGGTCCAAGCTCAAAGAGCTTGCCAGCGAACCCACCGTGTCCAGTCACAAATTGACTGCTGTGGTGGTCAGGAGTCAGATATTTGGTTATTTAATATGATGATACTAGTTACCATCATCATTATGTCACTACAAACAACCCTTGGTGTATTTGGCGACTGTGTGATCAGACAGTGGCGAAAGGTGGAGGTAGGCCGTTAAGATCTGACATAAATAGCTCACACTAAACTATATCGAACAATTAATGTATTCGTTTTTATTGAACTAAAACTGTATTGGTTATTTTTTTTTAAATTCATTTAACTCTCTCTATACCAAACAATCGAAAAAAAATAATCTTTTAACCATAAAATATCTAAAATTGTGTATGGTTTAATGAATGACATAATAATTTAAGATATTTTATAGATAAATGAATATTGACAAAACAGAACAACGATAAATAAAACTATGACCTTTCAGCAAAAACATAAATTTAATATTGAAATTGTCCTTTCTTTATTATTTTGATAGATTTTTAATAGCACAGATTTTCAATACGCCATAATAAGTCAAATTATATACCTAATTTCTGCATTCCTTATCGCTAGAAAGCCTCAAATAAACGGGACTTTGCCGGCAAGCTTAGGATATCTCATCTTAATCAATATACTCGTATTATGTTCAAAATGATTGGGTGACTAGGTACAACGAAATAATGACGTAACCTAACCTAACCTAAATAGATTCTACAAAAATTTATGTTTCATTTTTCCCCTGGCTATTCTGTTTTGTTACTGTTCTGTTTTGTCATGTTCTGTTTTGTCATGCTCTGTTTTGTCACTGTTCTGTTTTGTCAATGTTCTGTTTTGTCCGGTTACCCTAATAATATAGTATGTATTCTTAATTCAACGAAAACAAATAAGTATGACTGAAAAGTGTGAACTATTTTTGTCGGATCGCCCATAGTATAACTAAATTATTATGCTTTGCTATATTATGTAGCAAAGACGGACAGATAATAGTGGAGGGAAGTAGGGGAGGCCTTCATCCAGCAGTGGATCGACCACGGCTGATGATGATGAAAAATCTGGTAAAATATACTAATTTGAAACGACCCAACAAATGGCACTCCTAACTAGGGAATCCAATCCGGAGCCATAATTCTGATCCCGGGATTTCGGGATTACAATTTGACAATCCCGGGATCCTGTCGGTTGAAACTGCCGTAAAACGTATGAGATCACGGTGGAATTACTTTGTTAATAGTGCGAAGCATTGTTTTTTTGCAATCTTTCTCATTTTTTTTAATTTATGTGAAAAAATAAAATGAATCGGCAACTTACACATGGGTATAAATCAAACTTCATTCAAACTCAGTTTATTTTTAATGTAGTTATTTGTTATTATAAGTATTTTTTCTGTTATATTTTCGTTCTTATTTTATTTTCCAAAAAAATTGATAAAAAAATTAATCTCGAAAGTTTCGGGATTATGTTTATCAATCCCGGGATTCATAGGTATCGAAAATAGCTCGGGATCGCGGGATTGGAATCCCTACTCCTAACGTATTGATTTAGTAATTTCCATATATATCGGTTACGAGTTACGATTACAAACCAATAATTGCGCACTATATCGTCGGTTTCTCACTCGTATTTTCATTAAATCAAATCACTACGCGTCACAATTACGTTACATTATGTTAAATGCAAACGTTAAGTAATCCTAATCACTAGTACGTCGCTATTTGAAAAAGGTTGAAGCCCCCTGATCTAACCGTTTGATACTCATTACTAACTTTACTGTCGAATTTAATAAATTAAGATGGAATTAAGTATGTACGTTGCAAACGCGTGGCGACAGATAGAGGAGAATTATGCGGGTGTACTTGGAACTAAATTAAACGGTGAGGGATCGCTCCATTATTATCACAATATTGTAATAATAATTCAAACTTCAAACTGTTTACTTACTATAATAGCGCCTGTACACGGCAATAGTGCTTATTTCAAACTATCGTAACAATAACTGTTTACACAAGGTTCACACGTAAACGTGCTGACTGTCTCTCCAATCTCACTCTTCAAGAGTAAGGGAGACGCGATGTTGTCATTTTATACTACTATTTGACAGGACGTATTGAAAATCGGTTAACCTCAAAATGAGTAGTTCGTTTTTTAACCGGCAGGTTCGCCATTATCGTTCTACTGCGCAGGCGCAGATCTTACTTACGCATAAAAAATCAGCACACTTCAGAAGCTTCCAAACTTGTTTGATTCATGCACGCAATCTTGCCAACTGCAGGATAATATATGTTTCCCCATACATTTTCTTACTATGCACAGTATATTGGATATCGTCTTTCCTCGCTCGCGGCCGCATGGCTGAGGAAAGTGATCATTTCTAAATGCAGCCATTTAGTCCACCTCCAGAGACGCAGAGACCTCAGTGAGAAATCCAAAAAGTTAAGTATATGTAAATAAATTGTAGGTTCGTCGTGTCCGGAAACTTGTCCGTATGCAGTTCGCCGTATCACACTTCACCGTGAAATATTGTTATCAGAAATATATGCTCGTATATTAAAGACCATCCAACCTCTTTGGGTCGTATAGTACTGACATAAAATTCATGTCTAAATAAAAACGGTTCTTGTTGGTTTACAGTGTTTACACTTTACAGGAAGCCAGCAGCATAGAAATTTTGAAAATAGCCGATATACTGGATTATTTGTTAGGTTAGGTTAGGTCATAGTTTCATTCTTGAATTCATGAATTTTGCCAAAATCTGCAATGAAAATTGAATTAATGTTCATATCGATTCTGATAGAATTGGAGACCGTATCATCCCTTTCATGTAACCGTAGGTTCGTACCGTGATAGAGGTGGCTGTATATCATTGAGATCACAACATAACGCGGTATTCGTGGAGCCTTGCATACAGTAATGTTCAAAAACTTCAATCATTCAGAATGTTATATAAATATGTATACGCCCACGATGGTTGAGCGCCTACGCGTTAGGCTTATAATGTCGTGGGTCCCGGGTTTGAATCCCGAGTCTGGCAAAAATTCACAAGTTGTTTTTGGACCCAGAGTATGGACCCGATGGTTGAACAAGAGACTAATATCCATTTTTCGCAAAACATAAATCTGTTAACAAACTTCTTCGTCAGGCGGCCCAGATCCACATAGAATTGTAGAACCAATTAATAGGTACCTATATATTTATTTAGGGTATGGTTATATTTCTAATTTACTTACCCATATATTTTCTTCTGCCTTTCTCTTGTGTTACAGTGCGTCAGCTGAATGCAGAACTATTCTAACTCACATTTGAAATATTTTGAAGAAAGTAGAATTTTTTGAAACAGTCTACTTCAGTTACTTATTTATTATTTATATAGACAAATGTTTTCACAATTTTTTTCCATCAATAATCCCACCACAATATGATTTCTATATTTATCTATAAAAATAATAAATAATTTCAGTAAATTGATTCAAAGAACTTTCTCCTAAAAAAATCAAATGTAAGCTAAAATAGTTCTGCATTCAGCTGACGAGTGGTTTTATTGCGTATTGATCTCAATACTATACGGCCATCGGTTTCCGATACAACATCTCACGGTAAACTGTGATGCGGCCAACTGATTACGTCCAATTTTCCGGACACGATGATTTGGATCATTCACAGGAGGTTAGAATAAGGCTGCAGACCATAAATAATTAATAATAACATCAACAATTATTATTCTTGTAATTAAAATTTATTTTTCAAGATAATCATTAAATAATATATATAGGTAGAATCGTATCAGATTCTTGTGGCAGTGTAGGCGACTCATTAGGTGTTGGACAGTAACACTGTTACAACGTGATTTTGTCGTGGCCTTTATTAGTACCTAATTGGAGCTGTATGGTAATTTGATCTCAATGCTATACGTCTATCGGTTTCAGACACAGCATCTCACGGTGAACTGCGATACGGCAACTTCTTACGTTAATTCTCCGGACACGAATAAAAAAAAACACGCAAAAGAAATCAACAAAAAATGTCAAATTCAATATTAAAGTTTATTTTCTCCGAGGCTTGAACAAAAATGACCATCCATAAGTGCGAGTGAGTAAGCATTCGGTACGCTTATATCTCCACACTATGCGTTAAAGTAAGATAGAACTTCGACGGCTGAATTAAATAGATATTTTTTATAAACGTCGCCGGTAAATATGGATATGACTGATTACATTCATTTAAAAACTGCGAACACGTGTTGCTGAAATTCATTGTTTTGTATTAAATATAAAGTTATTAATTAAGTTAAAGTAATTATTTTTAGTTATTTTAGTAGAACGTATGGTTAACTATTAAGGTGACGCATCAGTGAAACGCCAAATAATTTTCAACTGTAGGCGCGACGAAATTTTGGACTCGCTGCCATTCAGTGAGAGAATGTCGAGCCAGAAACACGTCACTTTGCTGCGTGATGGCGACGGGTCAATTAATTCTAAAATCGTGTAAAGATGACTAAAAACGTTACCCATTTACTTTAAAAAGAAAACATGTCAATGAATATATTATTATTGTTACTAATAGAACAATAAACAGAACATAAAATGGACGGATGTTGGATTTCTATGACAAATAATATTTCGTTTGACAGGCGTCATTTGCACCCGCGACCCGCAATCCGCGCATCGCCTAGCAACGATCTTTTTAGACCGTGCCTCAACTATTGCATGGCTTTAATAGGTGAGGTGAGAAACACTGTTTAATACAAGGCCTGAACAAGCCTATTCATAGGTGCGAATGAGAAAGCATTCGGCACGCTTATATTCCGCGCAATATGCGTTGGAGTAAGATAGAATTTCTACGGCTGTATTAAATATTTTTTATACACGGCGCTGGCAAATATTGGTTTGAAAGCTAATGTAGAATAAATGCTTAAAAGCGTACATAAGTGAAACGGCAAATAATTTTCAACACTATGTGGAACGAAATTTTGGCCGCGTTGCCAGACGCCAGTTGCCATTCGGAGAGGAATAGTCAAACTGTTCGCACGTCAATATCTTTTGTGATGGAAGTCGGATGAATATATTCTTAAATCGTGTAAAGATGACTAAAAAAACGTTCCGCATGTAGGTACTTGAAAAAGAAAACATGTCAATAAATGTACTATTATTATTACGAATATAATAATAAACATAACATAAAAAGGACGCATGTTGAACTTTTATGTCAAATTATATTTCGTTCGGCTTGCGTCATTTGCACCCGCGACCCGCAATCCGTGCATCACCTAATCACGATTTTTTTAGACCATGCCACAGCTGAGGTATAGCCTATGTTGTGTTTAAATTTGGTAGCCGTACTGAGAAGCAACACGATGGTATAACTTTTCATAGTTACGTTGATAATAAATAGTAAAATCGAGGTTCTACGGTGCGTTATACGCAAGAAACACGGCTTCATTTTGACGAACAATAGGTGCTCTATGTATATCATTATTCATTAATCTAAGATTTGACAAGTTAATTTTATATTACACACTGTCAGACTCCTACTTCATAACAAATATTTACCAAAATAACGCAAACGTTGCGAAATTGTTTTTTGTAAAATATTTAATTACACCCGCATGGTAACACTAAACACGATGACTCTCGTCGAACAATATGTATTAAGTGTGTGTTTTATAGCTAAAATTAAAACCACCCCTGCGTACATTTAAATAGGGTGCAGCGAAATGCAGTTTGGCGGTGGGAACTCAGTCAATTTAATTCATTGCGTCGGTGCTTAGGGGCAACCAACCACCCGTTAACAGGAAGGTCCTGGTTCAATCCCCACCGACGGCAGTGTTTTCAAAACTGTTTCAATTCTCCTGTACTAGCGCATATTATATTCTATACACAAGCCTTTACGGCAGCTAACTAAGGTAGGAAAGTATCGAAATATTAACACTTATTGTAACAATTACAATAAGATGATTATAATTGTTGCAATGAGTGCTATATTTTAACAGCAGCAAGAGAGGAGGGGAGAACAATTACAACCAACGTACTTATTGTAATTGTTACAATAAGTGCTAATACTTTGATACAAACCTACGCTAAGTTTGATAATATTTATCACTTTATCGGTCGATAACTACAGAATACACCCACTATTGTCAAAACTGTCTATCTCACTCTAAAATTTATCACAGCTTATCACTTATTGTAACAATTACAACTAACTTATTGTAATTGTTTCAGTAAGTGCTAATATTTGGCTACTTTCCTACCCTAGGTAGCGGCCGAAAGCAGTCCTGTGTATAGAATAGATGTGCTGCAGGACTATTTTAACAATGTCAATGGCGTCAATGGAAACTCTGCCATTCTTGGTGGTGTTGGCTTGTGTGTGTCTGATAATTATCTTATGAATCGAGGGCATCCGTTGTTTGTTCTTCCAAGGTGCAGAACTAACTTGCCATTAGTAATGCTAATTGGGAGGACAACAACTATGTTTAATCAAATCGCTTCGGATATTGATATATTCCACTTTCGTGAGGGTGAATTTAAGTAGACGTTGTTTTATAAGTTTTTAACAACCTAGTTCACTATGTGTGCTTCCATGTACTTCCATGTATTTTATTACTTGTGTGTTACTTTGTATTTTTATTTCAACTTTGAACACTTATTCTATGTCATGTCGTGAACGCTTTGAATTTATAATTAAGTTACGTGAATTTGAATATAATTCCAAAATCAATAATAAATCAGTGTAATACATGCTATAAATAGAGCAGTGGGCGAAGGGTTGAGGTAGGTAGGACGATCCGTCAAAAATAGTGCACACTTTTTCCAGTGTTAAGTGTGGTTATCTAGTTGTCAAATGTGATACCTACTTGAACTGAACTAATTCTTTGGCAAGTTCATCTAGTTATTGGGTCATCTTATCTTGTTAATCTATTTTCATGTACCGTTTGAAGTATTCTCTGTTATTGTTGATTAATCTCTGTGAACTCTGAATAAATATTAAAACCGGAAGTGTTTCTATTTTATAAATAAATCACCTATAATAATCATTTAATAACGAAACAGCTACAATACTTTTAAAGTATGTATTGGTTCCTTTTTCTATTTTTATTCTACATGACGTCAGCTGATTGCAGAACTAACTCGCATTTGAAATATTTTAGAAGGGAGTTCTTTGAAACAACCTACTTCAATTATTTATTATGTATATAGATAAATGTATACATCATATTATTATATAAGTAGGACTATTGATGAAAATAATAATGCATAAATGTGTCTATATAAATAAATGTTTCAAAAAATACTCCCGTAAAATATTTCTAATGTAAGTTAGGTTAGAATAGTTCTGCTTTCTGCATTCAGCTGAGGATGAGTATTGAGTAATTTTGTCTGTTTGAAATTGGTCATAGAGGTATTTGTTTTACACAGTTTGGAAAACACTGCCACCGATATAGGTGCGTGGCGATTTCAGCTTTTTACTACACGTTTAAAAGTCAATTTATTCATTAACATGAGTGATTTGAATAATTGCTTTATTTTTATTTGGTTCAGGTATTTTTTTAAATATTTATGAAGCATAGACAACAAGATTGTCAGTGATACGCACGATAGCAATAACCTATGGTCGTACAGAGGTAGTCCATTACGCTAGTCTGTGGTACAAAAGTACAGGGTTATAACCCGTCGACTGGGTTCATCATGACGGGATTTTTCACATCCTATAGACATATATAGGCACAGAACAGATGAGTTCTGAGTTCCCTGTTCATTAGTTAAGTAAATTAGTAATAAAAAATAAAGTAAGTTAAAACAGATAAACACGATGGTTACATGTAAATTGTACGTATTACATTTTACCGTAGCACAATTCGCCGTGAGCTTTCTTAAGTCTATACTTCAGTTGAGGCATGGTCTAAAAAAATCGTGGCTAGGCGATGCGCGGATTGTGCAAATGACGCGTGCCGAACGAAATATAATTTGTCATAAAAATCCAACATGGGTCCATTTAATGTTATGTTTATTGTTATATTACTAATAATAATAGTATGGTCATTGACTTGTTTTCTTTTTTAAGTACATACGTAAAGTTTTTTAATCATCTTTACACGATTTAAGAATATTTTCATCCGACGCCATGACAAAACAAATCGACGTGCGAACACCTCGACTGTCTGTCTCCGATTGGCGACTAGCGAGAAATTTCGTCGCACCTACTGTTGAAAATTATTTGGCGTTTCACTGAAGTACGCTCTTAACACCGAGATGAAAAAAATACGCGTTGTTCGTGTAGCGTAGCGTTTCATAGCCGATTTTGGCAAAATTCATGAATTCAAGAATGAAAACCTAACCTAACCTGATAAATAATCGAATATATCGGCTATATTCATTTTTTGCCACTGGCTTACTGTAAACTGACAAGAACCGTGTTTTAATTAGATATAAATTTTAAGTCAGTACTATACGACCCAAAGAGGTTGAACGATCTTTAATAACTCATTCTCTGCGAACCTGTTAATTACTATTTAATTACCACATGACATTTGATTAACATGCAAATAGTATCTAATGGCCAATTAATTGGCAATGCACCTGTTGCGTTGGACGCACGAACATAATATTTCCGACACCACGGTGAAGTGAGATACGGCGAACTGCATACGTACAAATTTCCGGACACGAAACACAATAGAAACGTGGCACCCACCGAGGAAGGATCTACGTATCGTTTGGGGCGATTTTCTTTGAAGCAGATGACGCAATCGATTCGTGAGAAGATTTAAAAGGTGGCCTCGAAATAGTTCAATCTAGTTGTCATACAATAATTATTACATTATACCAAAATTTAAAAAATATGCGTAATTTATTTTAACGTAGTCGTAACGTATTTCTCAAAATTGATTATAAGGTAAAATTTACTTAAATCATTACATAATTCCTGCAACTAACATCAAATGACCATATTACATACCTAACAACTAAAACAGATACCTACTTGTCT
Organism: Rhyacophila brunnea; assembly: GCF_057557595.1. NCBI lineage: Eukaryota > Metazoa > Arthropoda > Insecta > Trichoptera > Rhyacophilidae > Rhyacophila > Rhyacophila brunnea. Next base: position 4,586,736 of record NW_028232904.1, on the reverse strand, counting down.
TTATCTTGTACACAAATATTTACAAGATAAAAATAACTTTTTACGTTTTTAAATTATCTGTTGAATCATATAAACTTGACAATTCTATGTATTAATAAATACTTTTTTTTTGTACTTGATAGAAATAGGTACTGAATAAATATTATAGAATACTGAAATTTCATTTTGACATTTCATATTGATTTGCATAGTAACGCACGTATATATTAATAATTTAGTTGCTAGAACCCCAGACACCTAGCAACAAATAATGGTGTCGAAATAGCTTTTCATACTAAACAGAATTAACTGAAAATGAATTCAATTCTACTTAAAGATGGCTAAAAGTATTAAAAAAAATGCATTGGAATCGTGTTCTGATACATTCTTCTAAAAGTTTCAAATGTCTAGCTAGTCGGGAAGTTACTTAAAAATCGATTGCAAGATTTGTACTGGATAAACAACCACCGGACAAACAAGAATATGAGCTAAGAAACACGTGGTAAAATGTGATGAGTCATCACTGTCAAATTCAATAATAATTGAATTTGACAGTGATACATTGCCATTTTTACTGGGAACGTTGGGAGTAGGATCTTCAAAACCAGGCAATTCCTCATTAGCATTAAAGTTCCTAATCTCGTCACTGTGTGCCAGCTGCAGTGGCGAGGGATGGAGATAGGCTGCTAAGATTCGACATAAATAGTGCACACTACACTTTTTCAGTCATACTTATTAATTGTTTTCATTGAACTAAGAATACAATTTGCAAATAGTGCTAGTTAATTTATAAATTCAATTAAACCCTGCCAAACCAAACCATAATAGTTTTGGGCAATCAGACAAAAGGATTTCAGTTATAGGTAGGTAGGCACTGATTAGTTTTCGTTGAATTAAGAATATTATGATATAGTTGAAGAAAAATATTACAGATGGTATCGTTAGTTTTTTTTTTTTAAATCATTCCTGCCTATATAAAACCATATTCAATAAAAAATATTCTTCTACCTATAAAATATCTAAAATTATGTTGGTATGGTTTAATTTAAGGGCATAATTTAAATGTTTTATAGATAAACGAATATTTTTTTACTATTATCTACTTTGACTTGGATTAAGCAGAGTTTAACTAAATTTAAAAAAACTAACAATCACTAACTACACATTAAAGTCTAAGCTCAATGAAAACAAATACGTTTGACGGACAAAGTTTAGTGTGCACTATTTATGTCGGATCTTAACAGCCTATCTCCACCCTGGCTAGATACAAATCACCCACACAATTGCTTAATTATAGATAGCGTTGGTGTCTATTTATGTTATTTGCACCGCGCTGTCTCGTCGTTTGGTTATACATGCCGCATGGTAATATTTAATGCAAACGTTTATATTTTGACATCAATGATTTACTTAAATTATTTATATTTATTTTTGTCCGGGCTCGAGGACTCCCCATTGGATATGACTCTAACGGTAACCGGACAAAACAGAACAGCCAGGGGAAAAATGAAACATTATTTTTTGTGGAATCTATTTAGGTTAGGTTATGTTAGGTCATTATTTCGTTGTACCTAGTGCCCCAGTCATTTTGAACATATTATATTGATTAAGATGAGATATCCTAAGCTTGCCGGCAACGCCGAGTTAAGTCCCGTTTATTTGAGGCTTTCTAGCGATTAGGAATGCAGAAATTAGGTATATAATTTGATTTATTATGGCGTATTGAAAATCTGTGCTATTAAAAATCTATCAACATAATAGAGATAGGACAATTTCAATATTAAATTTATATTTTTCCTGAAAGGTCATAGTTATATTTATCGTTGTTCTGTTTTGTCGTGGAATCAACTCTAACACGTCAAGCTTCCCAATTTCGCAAAAAAATGTCCCTTGGTTTACAAACATAATATATAGGTAATTATCTAGTTTAAATTTTGTTGTGAACGCTACTTTGGCAGTTAAATTTTCACACAGTTAGCTATTATAGGTCTGATACTAATATATCGCTATATGCGGGTACTGTACACCCCAATCTGATAAAAATAATCCTTTTTTTATTTTGAAATTAGGTTACCATCACTAGTGCCGTTAAAACAGTATCAAAACTTTTCTTCTGATACGAACAACAGTAAGTATTTCGATATTTTTTCAGTAGTTGGATTATATAAAATTATTTAACTAAGTATTTTTTTTATTAAACGAATATTCCCAAGATTGAAGAGCGTACATAAGTGAAACGGCAAATAATTTTCAACAGTATGTGGAACGAAATTTCGCAGTCGTCGCCAATCGGAGACTGACAGTCAAAGTGTGAGCACGTCAATTTGTTTTGTGATGGCGTCGGAGGAATATATTCTTAAATCGTGTAAAGATGACTAAAAAACGTTCCGCATGTACTTGAAAAAGAAAACATGTCAATGAATATACTTACTATTATTATTACGAATATAATAATAAACATAACATTAAAAGGACGCATGCTGAATTTTTATGACAAATTATATTTCGTTCGGCTCGCGTCATTTGCACAATCCGCGCATCGCCTAGTCACGATTTTTTAGACCATGCCTCAGCTGAAGTATAGCCTTAAGAATGTAACAATCTAATTAGTGAACATACATTGAGAAAATATATTATAACCAACGTTCCCTCTAATTTCAGTGATTTTATGTAATAATAACACTAACAACGCTAATTTTTTAAGTAAATAAGAACTGCGATGTTTTCACAATAAGGACTACTATGAGACTGTACTGACAATGTTTCTTGCAAGTTGAAACATGTCAAAGACTAAGAAATGTAGAAGTCCCGGCACATAGGTGGTCATTGATAAACACTATACGCATCTTCTTTTCATATACTTTGGCACGAGATAGAACGGGACGGATATAGTAATCAAGCTTGACGTAAAATTTCACATGCGTGCTCGTGTTAGTCGCACTTGAAATTCGCCCTCCGAGAAATGAGTCGAAGAATTGTGCATGTGATGTGATGGTTTCGTGCATTCGAGCAAAACTAAAACCTGGCAAAGGAAGCTTTCTTTTACAATATTTTTGTGTGAGGAGTGTGCGGGGGACGAAAACATGTGTGCGGACACATTTTGGTAGATGTGCGCGCGCACACTTACAGCAGTGTCTTGGCGCCTCCCTCTTGACAACTTTTTAAATAGTCAACAATGACTCATACAAAAATGAAAAAAATAAACAAAGTTTCACTACTTTTATATTCATTTTTAAATTAATTTGTTTTTCATCCGATGAATGTGCTTGTTTATTAGCACAATCAATTTAAATAGTAGTCAATCCAAATTCATCATCGTTCATGGACAAATGGATTCTTTCATGGGCCCCATATCCTAAAGCGGCCCCCTAGGCCAGAATCTTTGGCGGGCCCACCTACCTATCGCTGAGGATAAGGGTTGTGTGGTACTCTAATGTAGTGTTTCCTAAATTATACCTACACAGGGGCTATCATTTAAGTATATCAATCATCATATAGGTATCACATCAAATTTCAACGCACAACCACACATTTAAAATATTAATAGTACTGAAACAAACCAGCGCCGCAGGCGACTTTTTTAAAACTATTAATAAAAGAATGTGAAAAGTGCATTAGCAAACTAACCAAGAACTCAGTAAATAGATTTTTGTTTGCTTCAATACACCTATCTGGTGCAGAAATCATAAGTGGAAACATGGTAAACATCATTTTTTTGGAATTTTGATTTCCAAAGCTCCAATTTTTTATGACTTTGTCTTTTTAAATCAATGAATGCATTAGTTATCCTTGCATTGATTTATTCACTTAATTAATTAATTTCAACCAAAGAGACAAGTTTAACAACAAAATTATCGTTCCTTAACAAATTTGCCTCAAATTTCAACATTATGATTTGACGCTTTTATTTCATTTTTTCACGAGAGCCGGCGTGCTTCACAATAGGTAGTTTCGAAGTGAGGTATTATAAAATTAGTCTCCATATTTTCGGACAGGTTTGAAACAACCTTTTATAGGCCTGTTTTTTATGTAGTTTATAACTGGCGGCCGTTTTATAAAATATGAAATATGAAACTGCAAACCTGTGGCTATATTAATTGTGTTAAACTTTTCGCGCCTCCCTTTGCAACACTCAGCGCCTCCCAGTTTGGAATCGCTGCCTTACAGGGAACATTGCCCATAATATCATCTTAATCTATATTGTAATGGAATAAGTTCATAGCCCAAACCTTAGACTATAGATACAATATAGTCCAAACTGTTTGATTTGTAATCATTCTGGCGCCAAGTAATAAATTACACCTGAGCGATGCTAGTACACAGATTTTACATTCTAATTATTACAGCATTATTTATTAATTACTGTGGGTACACCCACGTGATTAATAATTAGATTTTCTTACACAAGGTAAAGTTCGATGACGTTATCCACAGACGCGGATTTAGGACAAACAAAGGCAATTTTGAGACGAGACCCTTCCATTTTTAAACCATACAATACCCAGGACCTTTACGAAAATAATTACAAGATAAAAAGAACTTTTTACATACAACGTTTTAAATTTTCTGTTTAATTATTATGCTCAATATGCTCAAACTTGTACTTGATATGAAGTAAATAAAAAACAAACAAACGAATATAGAATACTGTATATACTGGAATATTTCCAGAGTAACGCACGTATATATTAATAATTTAGTTGCTAGAACCACCCCCTTAGCAACCAATAATAGTCTTTTACTTTTTACGGATTTTTCTGAAATAACTTTCTATACAAAACAGAATTAACTGAAAATTAATTCAATTCTACTTAAAGATGGCTAAAAGCAGGGCTTTTTTTCCATTTAACGCGGTGGAACGGCGTTCCGGCACCTTTTTTCACGGTTTTATTTCAAAATCAATTAAACGAAAAAATATTTGCGCGTAAGGGGGGACATGCTCGTCGAAGGTCAAAATTGAGTTTTTATTGTATTTTCAAACCATGATCCTGGACACTCCTTAAACGTTGTAGATAATCTATTTATATAATTTTGAAGCCTTATTATCCTTTATAGTTATTTTAAACATTTGATGACTGCATGAAGTATTTTTGTTACATAAAATAGTATTCTTTTAAACCTCTCGCTCTAATGTTTCAGAATATAGTTATATTTCGGTACATAACTGTGCAGTGGTGTTAAGATTTTTTACATTTATTAATTTTTAAACGCATTTATAAAACTATTAGTATAATTTATTACGAGATAATTTTTGTAAAATATTCACGATAAAAAAATATTTTGATAATCTCTGTGATCCCAAATTTGACAAGAATTAGGCATTTTATTATTCAAAAAATCGGCAAGATTAACACATTTGAAGATAATTCTAAAGATACTTTTTATAAGCTATGTCTTTGACTATTCAAGTGTGATAAACATCTTATTAATAATGATCGCTTTATAATAATTATTGACCTTAGAATAAGGTAGTGTTTTTTTGAAATACGCCATTTCTTTTGTTATTCCCTAGTGGTTAAGCTACAATATACGGCCGTAGCCATAAAATGACAAACTATAATTAAAGTAGGGAGTAAAATGATGTTAACGCGCGTGTTTGAACATGTACCTAACCGATTTTTTTTTTATTTTTTTTTAAACGGTACATGTTCAAACACGCGCGTCAATATCATTTTACTCCCTACTTCAATTGTAGTTTGTCAATTTATGGCTACGGCCGTATGTTGTAGCTTAACCACTGGGGAATGACAAAAGAAATGGCGTATTTCAAAAAAACACTACCTTATTCTTAGGTCAATAATTATTATAAAGCAATCATAATTCATAAGATGTTTATCACACTTGAATGGTCAAAGACATAGCTTATAATAAATATCTTTAGAATCATCTTCAAATGTGTTGATCTTGCCGATTTTTTGAATAATAAAATGCCTAATTCTTGTCAAATTTGGGATCACAGAGATTATCAATATAATTTTTTATCGTGAATATTTTACAAAAATTATCTCATAATAAATTATGATAATGGTTTTATAAATGCGTTTAAAAATTAAAAAATGTAAAAAATCTTAACACCACTGCACAGTTATGTACCGAAATATGACTATATTCTAAAACATTAGAGCGAGAGGTTTAAAAGAATACTATTTTATGTAACAAAAATACTTCATGCAGTCATCAAATGTTTAAAATAACTATAAAGGATAATAAGGCTTTAAAATTATATAAATAGATCATCTACAACGTTTAAGTAGTGTCCAGGATCATGGTTTGAAAATACAATAAAAACTCAATTTTGACCTTCGACGAGCATGTCCCCCCTTTAATTCGTTAAAATGATAAAATAAGGTACAGGTGGAAGCCATTTTGAATGTTGGCGTGTTAGTGTTAGTGAAGTAACCGTATAGTTTAAATAGCAAACATGCGTATGTAACTAGCTTCATACGTATGCTGCGTATTATGATTTTGACAGTTTGACGTTTATCGCATGGCAGCATCTGCGTATATTGTTATTTACGTTTGTTTAGTCAGTTTGTGTTACGATTACGTGTTGTGCAACTATTTTATATATTATTTAGTGCAACCCCAAGTTTAAATATGAAAAAAATTTCCTGTTACTTCTCAACCACCGGCAGCGGCGCCGATTCCGCAAATAAAAAGCTCAAAACAGAAACGATGACAGAAGATATGGAAATATCGGTACATGTAGATGTTCCTGAATCATCTCTAGCTGATCTCGGGGATCAAGGTCGAACTCAAAACGATTGGCCAGACTGCTGGTCATTAGATCAAAAAAACGATTTTTGCTCAAAAAACGAATGGTTGAACGTACACAAAATGAAACTTGGCTGCACAATTTGCAGAAACGTTGGAACTCTTGGAACTGAAACGACAATGGGAATGAAAATATCCAAAGAATGGGCCAATAATGAAATCACGTATTCTGGGAAAGAGAGGAAGCTACAATTGGGGTCACTTCGAAAAAAAATTTTCGATCACAGAGGATCTATTGCACACAAAGCAGCGTTAAAAATCATTTCTGAAGCCAAAAAAAAGCAGATTGAAAATACTTTTTTGAAATCGTTATCTCGCGAAAAAGTAATAAAGCAAACATTTTTCGAACTGCATATAAAGTAGCTAAGGAAAATTACCCTATTATAAATGTGCTGCAGCTGCTATAAGCAATCTGCATTTTCGTGGAGTTTTACTTCACGAAAAAGTTTCTAAAAATGATCCTCCTATTGATCCGAAAATATTTTATTCCACGTTGAAAACGTCAATTGAAAAAAGGCTGCTAGATAATAAAGATGTTGAGTTTGCACTTTGGGCTCGCGTACTTGACCAAAAATATTGGCCTGAAGACATTGATAATCGGTTGACATTTGGAGAGATGGAAATTAGAAACATTTCGATCAGGCTACAACTAGATGAACGAGAAATGATTCGTGGATTTCGCGAATACATTCTCGAAAAGACATATTCTGAAAAACTCTTGCGTTTGGTATATGCTCTGAATTCTATTCCCATTTCTTCAAGTGAATGTGAACGGGGGTTTTCGCAAATGAATCTTATTATTACCCCAACAAGAGCTTCGTTAAACACTAAAACAGTTTCGGCACTCTTGTTCATCAAACTCGTGGGACCATCCTTGACACTTTTCGATCCTTCAAAATATGTTGATAGGTGGTTACTTAAAGGAAGACATTCGGCCTTAGACTCTAACACTAAGAAAAGGAATCGAGATGATGTATCAGACGAGAATTGGAAAAAACTTTGGAAATCACTCTAAACTTTTATTCAAGTTCATAAATAAATACATTACATATGTATTTACAATTATATTTTAAAGTTAGTCTTATTTAGTCTTATTTGTACAATATATTTCAAATATAATGTATGTATTTTATTGTTTCTGTAGCTTTGTTTTGACTAAAATAAAAAATTATCGTAAAAATCAACCTTTTTTTGTTCGCTTCGTGGCATAGCTCCTTTAAATTTCATTTAAGTGACATTTGAATATAATTTTATTTAGTAAAAAGCTTGACATGAAGTGAGTTCCGGCACCTTTTTTTTTAAAAAAAAGCCTTGGCTAAAAGTATTAAAACAATGCAGTGGCATCGTGTTCTGATATATTCTAAAGGTTTCAAATGTCTAGCTAGTCGGGAAGTCCGTTAAAAATCGATTGCAAGATTTGTACTGGACAAACAAGAATACGAGCTAATAAAAACGTTGTAAAATAGAAATTAATTCGAAGGTACCATAAAGGTAATGTAAAAAATTAGATTAAGTATATTTTTTTATGCGATATTAAATATACACAAGGCTTAAAAATGTTAGATTCATCATTATTGAATATTTAACTTTGCACGTTTTATCAATTCTGTGAAAAGGTGTGTCCAATTACGTCCCTGCAGTAACGTGATCTCGAATGTTTTGATGTAATACCAGGGACGAATGTTTATTGATGTTTCTTTAATATTTAAGTTTCATATACCTTGGATCTCTTGTAACTCGACTTAATGATATTACAGATGAAATCAACAAGAGAATCATGTCTGCGAATAAATGCTTCTTTGGCCTGTTAAGACATTCTAAGTCCCGCATACTATCTCGGCGAACTAAAAGCACTCTTTACAAGATACTTGTAAAGCCAGTGCTCACCTACGCATCGGAAACCTGGACATTAACTCTGCGAAATGAACGAGCCCTGAACATCTTTGAAAGAAAAAATCTACGCCGTATATATGGACCGATCAGGGACGGCACCAATTGGAGGAGAAGATATTATAATGCTGAGCTCTACGGGCTGTACGAAGATTGCAGCGCAGTTCAATCAATTAAGATTGGGAGACTGCGATGGCTAGGTTATGTGCACCGTATGAATGACAATGAACCGGCAAAGAGAGTGATGTCCAGCAATCCAAAAGGGCGTAGAAGAAGAGGCAGGCCAAAGATTCGCTGGTTGGATGGAGCTGCCAGTGACTGCCGTATTCTGGGGGTACCAAATTGGAAAGCGGCCACACTGGATAGGGACAGGTGGAGGGAGCTGTTGGAGGAGGCCAAGACCCACACCGAGTTGTCGCGCGCCTGATGATGATGATGACTTTAATATTTAAATTGAGTTCATTCCGTCGATGGTCATAGATAAGATACATCCATACATTAACATTACCCAATATAACCATAATGCTTGTGGCGAAGGGTGGAGATAGGCTGTTAAGATCCGACACAAATAGTGCACACTAAACTTTGTCAGTCAGACGTATTTATTTTCATTGAAAGACTACAATACTATGTAGATACTATTGTTAGTTTTTAAAATTCAATTAAACCAGTGTTTCAACGCTTCAAAAATCTCATGCCCTCTAACAAAATTGTATAGTTACCTAATAAGAATGAAGTGCTTCCAATAAAAAATTGACACAGGCAATAGATACTATTTTACAACGTTTTTCTTAGCTCGTATTCTTATTAGTCCGGTAGTTCTTTATCCAGTACAAATCTTGCAATAATGATTTTTTACTAACTTCCTGACTAGCTAGACATTTGAAACTTTTAGAATATATCAGAACACGACGACAATGCATTATTTTAATAATTTTAGCCATTTTTAAGCAGAATTAAATTCATTTTTAGTTAATTCTGTTTTGCATGAAAAGTTATTTCGACACCATTATTGGTTGCTAGGGGTCTGGGGTCCTAGCAACTAAATTATTAATATATACATGCGTTATTATTGAAATCAATATGACATGTCAAAATGACATTTCAGTATTATTTCTATCAAGTACATTTTTTTTGATCGTTTAAGCTAGTCAAGTCAAGTTTATATGATTCAACAGAAAATTTAAAAACGTTGTAAGTATATAAAAAGTTCTTTTTATCTTATAATTATTAATTTAACATTTTGTAAGTAAATAATATATAGGTATATATTATATTATGTTACACATTATACAACTCGGAAGAAAATTAGTGCGACCTTGTGCTATGCTTCGCATTCAAATAAGTTTCAAGCAATGACATTAATATGGACGAATCATCTGGGAATAAAAATGACACTCACTTTTCTTTCGGGTCTGCCGAATGGCATAATCTGTTCTAACGCCATTACAATAAAGGTGATATTACTATACATTTCCGATGCTTTTAGTCGGGTCTGCCGAACGGTTCGGTTCGAACGGGTTCGCTCAAATGAACATTGACACTAGAAACACTATTCTAACGCCATTACAATAAAGGTGATATTGCTATAAATTCCCGATGCGTGATATCGCATAATGGAAATTGCGTGACGTCTACCTATACATGTGCAAATGTCGCTGTGCGTGAATTTAATTGCTAGCTACTGTATTGAGTGCGTTGTCCATTAATAATGTCATTGGTTTCAAGACAACCTTTTTGCCCCCCAAAAAATTCAAATTGCCCCACGGTGGGGCGTACGCTCCATATTGGAAAACACTGAATTAGGTAAACCCTGCATAATCCATGCCATAGTAGATAAGAGTAAAAAAAATATTCGTTGATCTATAAAATATCTACATTTATGCGATTAAACCATACATAATTTTAGATAGTTTATAGATAAAAGAATTATTAATGAATTAACTAACTAACTCCATCTGTATATGTATTCTTAATTAAATAAAAACAAATAAGTATGACTGAAAAAGTGAGCACTATTTTTGTAGGATCGCCTATAATATTGAACCAAAATCATTCAAAAAACGTTTTTTGCCTCTCCTGTAAAATTTGTTCTGTGTGGGTTACGCCCTTTTTCCTAAACACGCTCGAAGTAAATTCGCACATAGCGACATTTGCACATGTATAGGTAGACAACACGTGACAAAATTTCGCAATTTCCATTAAGCGATATCACGCATCGGGAATTTATAGCAATATCACCTTTATTGCAATTGCGTTAGAACAGTGTTTCTAGTGTCAATGATTGAGCGAGATATTTGAGCGAGCGATATTGATATTAAAATATGAATTATGCCATTCGGCAGACCCGACAAAAAGCATCGGGAATTTATAGCAATATCACCTTTATTGTAATGGCGTTAGAACAGATTATGCCATTCGGCAGACCCGACAAAAAAGTGTCATTATTTTCTCCAGATGCTTCGTCCATATTAATGTCATTGCCCATAGCATACCCAAACTAGGTATAATGGTTTGGTTAGGCAGAGTTTAATTGAAATTTAAAAACTAACCAGCACCATCTGTAAATTGTATTCTTAGTTCAATGAAAACTAATAAATATGACTGATAAAGCTTAGTGCGCATTATTCGTGCCGAATATTAACAGCCTACCTCCACCCTTCGCCACTGAGTATACATTATGCTCTAAGACGACCTAAGAGAACCGCTTGTTAGTTTTATGATTTGATAACGGACATCACTACCGTGGGTAAATCGAAAATGTAGCATTCCATTGTTCTCGGGCACCTACCTCCTTGCACTTGCACGTGTCTTGGGTAAAAACATGACCTCAGGTTACTTTGGCACTACGTGGATATCATGATGTCGACTGCTAACATTTCAATCTAATTATTTTATAATAAATAATGTTATTTTATTTCCTGAATATTTCATGGTAATCGCTGCTGTATTCTGTAAAAGCACTGTTTTCCAACGCTCGCGTGCTACCTGTACTCATGTATGGCTGTGAACCAGGGTATACATGTAAATTGTACGCAATACATTTCACCGTTGCACAGTTCGCCGTGAGCATTCTTATCGGAAAGAGATGACCGTATATTATACGCAATACGGTCTCAAATTTTATTAGATTCTGATTGCTGAATCGAACCTGTATCTCTCGGGTTTCGCGCCCACGCACATAGACCACTATACTAAAAGTACCATACTTAAGGCCATTGGACCCGTTTTTTCCTGTCTTCTCAGAATCGTGGAAATGGCAAGGACGTTTAACACGAATTGACACATCGTCGCTATAGGATTTGTTTCCCGAATAGACCAAATGTCAATTTTTCAGGAGACGAAAAACAAATTTCATTGTCGTATATTGAAATATCAGTAGATGTATCAATCATTCTTTCTACACTGTATGATTGCAACATTATCTAAGAATAGATTCCAAGAATAATATACTGGTATAAATTAGTAAATGCACAGAAAATGCGTTTTATTTACAAGTACTCGTTGTGGATATTCGGGAAATTTTTAGCGCTCTCTCAGAATAATGGATATTCGGGACAAAACAAGGACGTTCGGGACTTAAGACCGTAGCGTATTGCTGCACGGCCCACGGATCACTGAGTGGTTAAAAAGTACGCACCTCAAATGTTATATTTATTTACACGATAATTGGTAATGATTACTTTTACTATTTAAATACCTAATGATCGTGATAACCCAAGTTCGTAGGTAATAATAACATGCAGCATTCGCTTTTTTCGGTTTTTTTCGTAATAAGTAATAAAATAGTTTTTAATAATCTTTTTTTTTTATTCAACGAATAATTCACAAGATTTAAGAATGTACCATTCTAATTATTGAACATACATAATTTTGGAAATCACTTCTGAGAAAATATATTATAACCAATAGAAAAAATCTTTTTGAAAAAAGTAAGACACCCGGCAGGAATCGTCCCTGCATCTCCTGGGTTTACGACCAAGTCCACGAATTATCCACTATGCTACGAGGTGACATACTTATGACGACAAACTTTAACTATTAGCCTGTTAATACCTGCTCATCAGTATTCTTCAAAATCAAGCGACTATCGGCGATCGGTTTTTGTTTATTAAATAAAAGTAGGTATCTACTACTTCAATTACTAACCGACGTCACGGATTTCTCCAATATTTTATGATGGTACTTACTCGTACTTGCTAACAATTTTATATTAATACTTTTTCAAAAAAAAAAAAAAACTATGTATATATATCTGTATATTATTATATCTATATATTTCTATAATTAACAATTAAACTTATTACAAACCACCAAATAAATATTATATATTTACTATTGGAATGACAACACAAAATAATAGCATCTATAAATTAATTACCATTGGCTGCTAATATTAGGTAGGTACCAATATCCTCAGTATATAATATTCACCAAATAAATAGTTACTAACATACATATTAAATTAAATTAACTATCAGCGCATTCAAAAATAAATCATAGCATCGCCTTTATTTTCATAGAAATACCTAGATTAAAAGTAAAATAAAGACAAACAATGTTTGATTAATAATAATTTGAAATAATAATTATTTTTTACGTCATAGTAGTTGCCGGGCCATACTGTAGAATTCATATAACCGTTGGGATTTTGTGTCATTTATCAAAACAAAATGCAGTTATTTAGGTTAAAATACTCACTTCCATAACTTTACTATAAGTTCAGGACAAACTGGTGATGTATCAGCTATAAATCGAGGGTATACTTGCAGAACGCATTAAGTGAGTTTTTGCTGTTTTTCTGTTTTAAATGCCAAAATTCTTAGAATTTTACGCTCTACGTTCTGGTAAAACGCACTTAGTCATAGGATATACTGGTAAGAAAATAGAAACTGCATTAAGTCATATTGTTATTTTTTTATACTGACAGAAAGCATTATATGACCTATAATGCGTTATGTGTGTACAAAATACAGGACTTGTAACATGGCATATGCATTAAGTGTGACATAATGCATTCTGTCAGTACAAATTTTGTCAAAAGATGTCACCATAGGGCATATGCCATACCTTTGCAATTTTAATTCATCTGTCTTTAGTGATTAGTGAAACAATACAATGAACCATTTGAAGAATTTATTAGAATGGCTTCGTCTCAAAGAGCAAAACATATTATATTAAAGATGTGTTGGAGTTGTTTTTATGATCGCAAAAAAGATTACTTTCTAAAAAATGTTGAGATTGAAATTCCCGTTGATAGAAAACCAAGGAATGAAAAAAGGAAATCCAGACAAAACTAAAGTGTTATTTCTTTTTCAAGAGTGGACAAAAAGTCAGAGTCTGAAAAAATTTTTTAGAGTACTTCACACATTTCAAATAGATCAGTAATTCGCGCATTTAAAGGACAAGAAGACGTGGGAGTACAGTTTACGTTACACGATCGTAGAGGTAAACATCCCCCTATTCACAAAACAAGCAATGAGAATTTAATCCATATAAAGTCTCACATAGAATCCTTCCCGTTTATGAAGTCACTACACGAGAAAGGACATATATATATAAGGTAATATTTAGACAGTAAATTAACAATTTTTTAAAATGTATAGCCTGTGTAAAGACTATTGCACAGAAAAAGGCGTATCACCATTGACACAGATAACCTATCATAGAGTGTTCTGCAAAAATTATAATTTATCGTTTTTCAAACCAAAAAAGGACCAGTGCACATTTTGTAATAAATACAAAGTAAGTTGCCTCGAAGACAACATCATAATGGAAGAGGATTTTCAGAGTCATTTGAAAAGGAAAAATGAATGTCATTCTGAAAAAGAAAAAGATAAGGATATGTCCAATAATGATTCCTTATTCATGACTGTAACATACGATCTTCAGAGTGTGTTACATATACCATATACAGAGGTTTCACTGCTCTATTATAAAAGAAAATTAAATATGTTTAACTTAACTATTTACGAAGGTCCAAAGCCGAATAAAGGATTTTGTTTGGCTTGGACCGAAATAAATGGAAAGCGAGGGAGTTGCGAAATAGGAAGTTGTCTCATGTGGTATCTCAAGCAGCTTCCATCGAGTGTAACTGAAATATCTTTCTTCTCCGATACATGCGGAGGCCATAATAGTATCTGCTCTTTTCTTGAATCTATGGAATGCAATTCTATGCATAGTGCCATAGAAAACAGGCAAAAGTTTGGGTCGATTTATTGTGCCAATGACTAAATGATTTTTGAATGTCTCGTTTCATTTCGAAAAAGAAACCATACGAAGCAAGCGAACTAAAATATACTGACTTTTATGACCTCAAAATCAGTTAATAAAAAATAAAAACTTGGCGTAAATTGGCTAAAAATGAAATGTCTTAAATATGAAAAGGAAAAACCATTTACCATTCAATATAAATATAATTTTAGTGATGTGTACGAAACAATAAACGTTTTAAAAATTAGAAATGCTTCGCGTATCAACCAAATTTGTTTTGTAGAAATCGAAAACATTCCACAATTATAATATAAAAATCCATTAAAAATAAGTTGTGCCAAAAAAAAGGATTTGTGTGAAAAAAGTGTAATACTGGACATTTTTCATTGGTGGTTTCAACAATTATCTGCCGAGAATAACAGCCATCCAGACTTACTTCCGGAGCCCGATATGAATGATTCCGATGCCAAAAACGACGAATAATAATGAACATTCTTTTTTTAAATATTAATACTGATTCTAATCTAATTGTTTTCATGAATAAGTGCAATGTGCAAGTGCAAGGAAATGCAAAGAATGTCAATCAGAATTAAGGCTAGTCGTAATATGTAGCATACTATCCAATCTGCATACCCTTCAGAGAAATGTTATTGTAGTTTACGGTAAATAATTTAATTTAAAAAAAATCTGTTTAAAAATTATTGTGATTTATTATTATTTTCATTGTATTTTTTCTATATTTCTCTAATTTGAAATAAATAATGTTATTTTCACTAAAAATATTATTTTTATTTGTATTATTATGTACCAATCTAATCATTAACATAAAAAAATATAACAATAATGCATTGTCATTTATCTAATAATATGTCAAAGTTAGCGAATAGTTACTGACAGAATGCATTATGTCAGAGGTCACATTACATTTACATTTTTAAAAAAATATCCATACAACTTATCAACATCAAATCTTATGTTTTGTATGCCAAAAAGGTTATTCTTTATAATGTAGAAAAAAAATATATAAAACATATAACATTCTACGTGGGAGAAAGCTTTGAAAAAAAAATTAAGCTATTAATGCGATTATCTCAGAACTTGTTTTAATGACTTAATGCTTTCTGTCAGTATACCCTCGAAATGATCTCTTCAAATTAGATGAATTCACTATTAAAACAATAGTAACTTTAAAAACAATATCAATAAGACGAAATTTGAAAGAGGATTCCAGACGGCCGAAAAATATGAAAGTGGGCGTGATTGTTTTAGAGCTAGACAGCGTGAATGTGGGAGCGAGATGCACGGCGTCAGCGCGGTTTGATTGGCTAAAAGTCATATTCGGGAAATAAAAACTCAGCCAGAGATTTATTTCGACCGAAATTAACTTGGATATTCAGGTACGAATAGTTGGACATTCGGGAGAACAACACGGAGTAATTGTAACTTATCATGGCGTATACGGGTTTTTCAAAAAAATATCTCTGTTCCTAGATAAAAATATATTTTTTTTATAAATGATTTCGGTAGAGTTCGATAAAAGAAATTGAACTGCATTAAAATGTTGATTTCGACAAAAATGGATATTCGGGAAACAAATCCTATAGCGACGACATAATAAACACTTTATTTATTTAAAATCTAATAAATAATATTCAAATAACACTTTTTGTGTCATTAAAATTTTCTGATTCGCTTTAATTTTTAAAATAAATGACAAATAGTCGGTCCTGTTTTCGAAATTGGCCAAAACGACTGTCACGCCACAGTGAATTTTTGAACTTAATAATAGTTTTGCAGGTATATATTGTATGAAAGAAATGGGTAAAACAATACATTTCATTGATTAACTCACGTACTTTTTTTAATTTCAGAAAAATAAAGATTTTAAAGCCATTTTAGTTTGAGTATACATCAGCCAATTTTGAATGATTTTTTCTCACAAAATAATATATACTGCACAATAAAAATATTTTTTTATTATAATATAACATTTCCGTAATACTATAAATAATAATTAACAATGAAAAAATAAATAAAACCCTATAAATTCGGTACAATTAGTGACGCTATATTACCAAAACACGTCGTACGTTTTCATGTATTTATCCTATTTTCAGACAATTTAGATATATAATTATTTTGCAAAATTAACAAAAAGAGACCATTTGATCGATTAATCCATATAGTTTTTCTAATTTCTCATTTCTAACATTAGTAGGCTTGTGAATTTCAACAGGTGAGGACGTCTTTTTTTTCCAAAATTTTATCCGTCGCGAACAGTATTTTAACTCATAGAAAAATGACCTTTACTCGCATTGCAGTAACAATCAAATTGGCAAGACCACATAACGTAGACCAGGTCGCACCCCTAGTTTTAAAGTATGACAAGTCAAAAAACAGCATTCTGAGATAATTGGATTTAAAGATTCAAACCCTCTCAACTAAATCTAAAAATGTATGTACCAAACTGATTTTCTTGCTCAATGTGTATCAGGGCTTGTATTTTTGTATGAAATTATTATTATATTGAAAAATTATACAGAACACATATTTTTGGTAGTTTTTTTGAAATGTCATAGTTTAAAATTGGACTATTTTGATAAATTTTGAAATAACCCATCATGCACACAATACAAACTAATATGAAACAACATAAAATCTCTTCAATATATTATGCATATCAAGTAAAATAATAAACGAAATGGTTATTTGAAATTTTTATTTCAAAATAAAATAACTGGAACAGGTAAACCATCACATACCTACCGAATTTTTAAAATATATAATTGTATAAGATTATGATTACCTATTCAAGGATCTTGCACATTGCGTAATGGAAATTATTATATAATTTAGAATTAATTAGAGTAATTTCCATCACTCTCTTCGTGAACCAAGTCATTTCTTGCCACTTGAGTACTATTAGCGACTTTCAAATTATTGTAAAAATTGTGGTACGTCATCGGTATCAATTTTTTTGCATATAGTTAAAAGATCTTGCCTTTTCTGCATGGTTATTCCTAGTGGCTCATTATAAGCTTTCTGTAAAATTATCATATTCATGTGAACTGGACGACCCGTCATGCGATGCCTTATATTAATTTCCTCATAGGAAGAATCAATAAAATTGGTTTTAATGAACAAACTATACGGTGATTCTCTTTTCAAATGCATGACTTTGATTGCTTGCCATGTTACCTTCGTACCTACGGTAGTTATAACATAATTTTGTTCCAGCTCATCGGACAGTAATTTCAGGTCAAATATATCATCAATTGCCATTGCATTAACTCTATAAGGTTCACCATTCTTTTCAGCCATGGCTATAATGGGTATCTATATTGAGCTGGTATGAATACTGGAGCACTTTTAGCATTCCCTTTTTTCTTTTTCAATGAGTGAGTGCATCGCAATCCACTGATCTTGGGTGTGACCCATCAAATATTTTTGCTTTATAGACTTTACATTTTCTGTTTCCAATGATAAATACTTCTTCTTCTTCGACCATGTCCGATCCTAATAGGATCATATGGGCCTCCACAGAGTGGAGGTTTGTATTAACAGATTTTGTTTTTACGAGAAATGGATGTCAGCCACTTGCTTAACCTATTAGGTCCATACCCTGACTCACACACATATTGAAAAACAATATGCGTACTTGCCAGACCCAGGATTCGAACCTGGGACCTACGGCATGATAGTCCAACGCTTATGCCGCGCGGCCACCGTGGGCGTAATGATAAATACAACGCAACTAAATATTTATTTTTATTCTGTCTAGCACAGTTATCGGACCAAAAATGTAAATTCTTATTTAGATTTTTTTTCAAGTAATGGTATGTAAATACAACTACCAATTTCATTAAAACCTCTTTTAGCAGTCACTTCGTTCCAGATACAACAAAACCCTTTTTCTCAGCAATATCAAAGATGGTGAAATATGTTGCAAGTTTTCTGGTGTAATAGAAGTTTGAGACTTCACCACAGGGTTATGAGAGAACTGCTTGCAAATCGAAACATGAAACTATCATAATATTATCTGGATCAGGGATAGCTCCATTTTTCACGTCATTTCTTTCTTCTCTCGTGCTTTTTCTTTATTTGGGACATTGAACGAAATTAATTGTTTTGCTTTTTGTGTATCATTTAAATTTGTATATGCTATGCTGACCATTGATCTTTTTTTGACTGAAAGTGCCCAATATTAAATTCTGTATTAAAGATCGTAGAATACTGAGATAACTTCACGAAAGGTCGATCATTTTGTTGACACTTTCCTTTGTATAGCCTATAGTGTTGCTAAATTTAAAGAGCCATCAATAAATTGTCTGGTAGTTAGTCTGGTGCAAGCGTCGTGGGTCATAGGTTCAAATCCTGGGTCTCGCAAGTACACATATTGTTTTTCAATTTGTGTATGAGTCAGATTATGGACCTAATAGGTTGAGCAAGTGGCTGACATCCATATCTCGAAAAAAAACAAAATTCTGTTAATACAAACCATACCGTGGAGGCCCATATTATGGATCTTACTAGATCGGACATGGTTGAAAGTTTGAGCTCTCAGGATTGGGATTCTACCCTAGGAATGCAATTGATGTGATCTCTAACATATTTTTTTAATTCGGTATCAATTTTCTTATGGTTTTCATGTGTTCCTCTGAGATCCTTTTCTATGATTCCATCACTGTTTGTTTTATTTATTATTTTATTTATCAACAAACTACTGTTCAATTTTCAGAATGGCTAGTCAACAGTGTGACCACAACACAAGTTTTATTTACTTTGTCCATTCCTGACCTATGATAATTCAAGATGTCATAGTCTTAAACTCGCTAAAATTTTGAATCCTAATTTAAGACCATAACAACTCAAAATAGCATAGTCTTTAAATATCACACAATACTATTTATAAAAATGATAGACTATTCTTTCTGTCCTGTATTTCCGTAGAATTTATTTAGACTTGTGATAGTCTTTGACCAGATAAATAATGATATTTTCAACCTTTCTGCATTATTAACTCAAAATGTCAGTTTTTTGACTTGTAATAGTTTAAAACTAGGGGTGCGAGGTGTTATAATTTGTGTTGACAAATCAAACATCATAAAATACCAGTGAATGTCAAACTGAGAAAAATGTAGGTATATTATATTATTTATTATCTTGTAATACAAATGGTTGCAGCATGTGAGATATTGTAAGATAATTGAATCTTATAACCACGATGGCTACAAAGAAGTCCTAAAGGTATTCGTTCGGTGCAACATTTATAAAAAAAAATATTTTGGACTTGAGCAGTTTAGATAAAATATAGGTGGACTTTAATTATTTTGATAAATACCTACTTGGTTGGGCTTAATACAGTTTTTATGTACCTGGGTCGCCATGTTTTGTTATTTTCAAAGGGACGTATCCAGGAGTATGTTTATTGGCATTATCAATAGAAACAAAATAATATTATTTTTCAAGGTCTATTTATTATCGATCTTAAGTGGTTTATGTCACAAATAGTAAATTTGTAGAAAATTTAAAGTAAAATACGTTTTCGAATGCTGTCATAGTAATGGCCACTGAAACATGTGTCATAATTTTCCTAATCGTCAAAATAATAATAAAATAAGTGTTTTGGGGCACAAAATCACGTATATGTTTTATGATGTATGTATTTTTCAGATGGTTTGTGGTAAAATCTTTTTTTTTCATACTGCCACAATTCAACTATTCATAATTAATTGTTTGTTAAATTTTTCATTGTGCACTTTGACTTAATAGGTAGGTGATAAAGTTTTTACCTTACTTTATTGTATTAATTTATTGTTAAGTGAGAATTAGCTGCTTTCGTTGTCAGTGTATATTTGAGGAGTGCGCATCCTGACGATGTCGAAAGGCGAAACCAGGATCGCATAAAACGACTCAAATGAAATAGTACAAAACTTTTAGAATTTAATATATTTAATGCCGAGTTGAATTGAATGGAATCACCTTAGGCATTTATTAGTAATTATTTAACTCAAGTAAAACATATATTGAGGTAAGAACCTATTTCATTGAATAATAAAAACAATATTACTCTTCACATCACAAGTGACAAGATTTATATGAATTGTGTATTGCCTGAACTCGTTGATCAGACTAACACGGTCGATGGATATAAGAAACCCTCAATATAATAATTATCAAGTTAACAAATAATAATATCAATTATCAATTAATAGCTATCAATAGAAAAGAAAATAAAATTATAAAAAAAAACAATTTATAATAGTTATTCTAATACATTGCATACCGTTAAACCAATACACTAATTAAGGAACCAATTATTAATTTTCTATACACTAATGTTCCGAAATCCTCCGCGGCGACCAAAACGTACTGCCGTCAAATACATGCTATTATAATAATTGTTTCTTAAATCATAATTGTTGTGTACTAAATTAAAAAAAAAAACGTTCCTCGACAAATATTCATTGAATTGCTTTCTTTTATGAGTCATTTTTTTATAATTTAATAAAAACGCAATAATAACAGAAATCTTTCATGCCATCTTGTGAATGTTTTAAACTTATAATTTGTAATGTTAGCTTATGAAAATGAATAAAATTATATTTGTTTACACTTTCGTGTTTTTTAGTATTAGATTTTTTTTTGAAAAATATTTGCACTGAATTTGAACCTAAATATGATAGGTTCAAGAAAAGGTGTCACTTCACAAATTCAGCATATCAATAATATGAGGTTCTTATTTAGAGGTCTACTATTTTTATTCTTATAATTTATTCTACCGAATACAAAAATGTTTATAAAATTTGTTAGGAAAAAAATATTATTAATTCAACACTTTTAAAACCTCTGATTTCGTATCTACTACACGAGAAGCCGAGCGTTTTTTTACGCTTCGAGCATTGTTATTTTTCATGGCGCTTACGTCAAATTTGATTCTTGCGAATAAACCCATACGCCTTAAGGGGGAGGGTTGTACCTACAGAGGCACCTAGCGGAAAAATACGAAGCTTGCAATTTGAGACATTTAATGAAAATCTGTACGAGAAAGAATAGAAAACTTAATAAACTAAAGTTTAATAATAAATATGACTATAAAATAATATAATGTAATAATAAGATGTGGTCCTGTGACAAATTCACATTTTATAACATTTTTTTACAATTATTGTAATAAGTTTATCTTTGACTTAAAAAAAAGTCGGTACCGTTCGGTTATCAGGAATACAGCGGAAAACACATTTTGAAAATAGCCGATAAACTGGATTATTTGTTAGGTTAACCTAACCCAACCTAACCTAACCTAAACTAACCCAAACTAACAAATAATCCAGTATATCGGGTATTTTCAAAATGTGTTTTCCGCGGGTCTAGGACGATTTGGCACCGGACAACTGGACGCCACGGAATTCGAAAATAAATAGACGTTAGGTACTTATAGGTACTAAAATATTTAATATTTATATTTATATTTAAATGATTAAAGTATGATTTAATAGTTGGTGAGAATGTAAATATGCAGACGTAAATAATGATTTAATCGTGCATATTATGTTAAGTTCCAACGAAAAAAGAGTTTTTCATTTTATATAAAGCCTTAGGCAAGGTAATTCTCAATCCGCAATAAAGAATACATTATGTTAAGAGTAAAATGAATTAAAACTACTAAGTAGTAGATAGAAACTGATTAAAATACCTCGTCTACGTTCTGTATACGTGTCTACGACAGTGCGGCGTCCAATTCGCACCCCTAGTTTTAGAGTATGATAAGTCAAAAAACAGCATTCTGAGATAATTGGATTCAAAGATTCAAGCCCTCTCAACTAAATCTAAAAATGTATGTACCGAGCCGATTTTCTTGCTCAATGTGTATCAGGGCTTGTATTTTTGAATGAAATTATTATTATATTGAAAAATCGTACTGAAAACATAGTTTTAGTGGTATTTTTGAAATGTCATAGTCTAAAATTGGACTATTTTGATAAATTTTGAAATAACCCATATTCCACACAATACAAACTAATATGAAAAGACATAAAATCTCTTCAATATATTATGCATATCAAGTAAAATAATAAACAAAATGTTTTATTTCATAATAAAATAACTGGAACAGATAAACCATCACATACCTACCGAATTTTTCAAATATATAATTGTATAAGATTATGATTACCTATTCAAGATTCTTGCACATTATGTAATGAAAATTATTATATACTTTATAATTAATCAGAGTAATTTCTATCACTCTCTTCTCTGAACCAAGTCATTTCTTGCCACTTGAGTACTATTAGCGACTTTCAAATTATTGTAAAAATCGTGGTACGTCATCGGTATCATTTTTTTTTTGCATAAAGTTAAAAGAGCTTTTTCTGCATGGTTATTCCCGGTGGCTCATTATAAGCTTTCTGTAAAGTAATCATATTGTTATATATTCATTGTCTAAATCTCTCTTGTAAAATTGGTTTTAATGAAAAACTATACGGTGATTTTTTTTTCAAATACTTGACTTTGATTGCTTGCCATGTTACCTTGTTGCCGTGTTACCATGTTACCGTAACTACGGTAGTTATAACATAATTTTATTTCAGCTCATCGGACAGCAATTTTAGGTCAAATATATCATCAGTTGCCATTGTATTAACTCTATAAGGTTCACCATTCTTTTCAGCCATGGCTATAATGGGTATGCATTGAGTTGGTATGAAGACAAGAGCACTTTTGGCAATCTCTTTTTTTCCTTTTCAATGATTGAATGCATCGCAATCCTCTGATTTTGGGTGCGATCCGTGATCAAATATTTTTTCGTTATAGCCGTTACATTTTCTGTTTCCAGTAATAAATACAACGCAACTAAATATTTATTCTTCTTTTCTCCAGCACAGTTATCAGACCAAAAATGCACATTCTTATTTAGAATTCCCTTTTCAAGTAATGGTACCTATATAAATACATCTACCAATTTCATTAGAACCTCTTTTAGTAGTCACTTCGTTCCAGATACAACAAAACCCCTTTTCTCAACAATATCAAAGATTTTTCTGGAGTTTGAGACTTCACCACAAGGTTATGAAATAACTACTTGCAAATCGAAGCATGAAACTATCATATATGGATCAGGGATAACTCCATTTTTCACGTCCTTTTTTTCTCCTCGTGCTTTTCTTTATTTGAGATATTATGATCATTGAACGAAATTAATTGTTTTGCTTTTTGTGTATCATTCAAATTTCTATATGCTGTGCTGACCATTGATCTGTTTTGACTGAAAGCACCCAATATTCAATTCTGTATTAAAGATCGTAGAATACTGAGATAACTTCACGAAACGTCGATCATTTTCTTGGCACTTTCCTTTGTATAGCCTATATATAGTGTTGCTAAATTTAAAGAGCCATCAATAAATTGTCTGGTAGTTAGTCTGGTGTAAGCGTCGGACTGTAGCGTCGTGGGTCATAGGTTCAAATCCTGGGTCTGGCAAGTACACATATTGTTTTTCAATTTGTGTATGAGTCAGAGTATGGACCTAAAAGGTTGAGCAAGTGGCTGACATCCATATCTCGTTAAAACAAAAATCTGTTAATACAAACCTCCACACCGTAGAGGCCCATATGATCTTATTAGATCGGACATGGTCGGAAGTTTGATCTCTCAGGAAGTGGGATTCTACCCTAGGAATGCAATTGATGTAATCTCTAACATGTTTTAATTTGGAATCAATTTTCTTATGATTTTCATGTGTTTCTCTAAGATCCTTTTCTATGATTCCATCACTGTTGTTTTATTTATTACTGTATTTATCAAGAAACTACTGTCAAATTGTCAATGTTTTCAGAATGGCCAGTCACCAGTGTGACCACAACACAAGTTTTATTTACTTTGTCCATTCCTGACCTATGATAATTCAAGATGTCATAGTCTTAAACTCGCTAAAATTTTGAATCCTAATTTAAGACCATAACAACTCAAAATAGCATAGTCTTTAAATATCACACAATACTATTTTTAAAAATTATAGACTATTCTTTCTGTCCTGTATTTCCGTAGAATTCATTTAGACTTCTGATAGTCTTTGGCCAGATAAATAATGATATTTTCAACCTTTCTGCATTATTAACTCAAAATCTCAATTTTTTGACTTGTAATAGTTTAAAACTAGGGGTGCGAATTGTCCGGAGTCCAGTCGGCCCATTCCCGTTTTCCGCTGTATTCCTGATAACCGAACAGTACCCAAAAATCTTTTTAATGTTTTCAGATACATATGTATTATTTAATACAGTTGAAATTGTAAATTGTCAAAAAAAATGTCTCAATTTGCAAGCTTCGTATTTTTCCGCCAGGTGCATCTGTAGGTGTACAACCCTCACCCTTAATTGCGACAAATGTATAATAATATTATAAACATAATATAAACAAGGAATCACTACACTATTAAACATACGAATGATTTCACGTAAAAATCGCAGCGATCGACAAACTTTATGAGAGGCGGATGCGCCGGCATTGCTGAGGGAAAAAAAATACATCATTACCGGCAGGGGTTGACAACTAGTGGTGCCACAAAAAGATGTAATTCCACAAGTTAATGATCTTCGAAAGCAGTGGGCAGGAACATTGCCTAAAAACTGTTCGAAATTATTATGATCAGTTTCGTTGTCCAGGGGTAGTCAAGGCGATCATCGCTATCGCAGTCTTGCACACAATAAGATAATTTACATACATACAATATATAAGCCCACGATGGCTGAATGGCTTAAACGTCGGCTTATAACGTCGTTGGTCCCAGGTTCTGGCAAATCACACATTGTTTATCAATTTGTGCTTGGAGTCAGAGTATGGGCCTAATAGGTTGAGCAAGTGGCTCCATTTCTCGTAAAAACAAAAAATCTGCTTATACCGGAGGATTGGAGCGGACCCTTTTTTGAGTTTCTCCGCTCCGGGAACTAATACTTCCTCCAGAATCGCTCCAGGATCTGCTACGCTTCGGGTAAAAGTTTTAATAAGTCATATGTAAACAATTAAAAAAAATAGTAGTTTTAAATAATCGTCATTTTCATTATTAATGGTATTCAAATTTACCGCCAACAAATAGTCTCTCATTATCTGCCTGTTCTGTCAAAAATGTGAGGTTATGTATCACTTGGCAGTGTTGTCGTATTTCAAATAATTCCAGTGTTGAAAAGTGTCAAAATATACTATTTTCATTGGATTTCAGGACCAAAATTTAATAATAAAAAAAACATTCGTAGCAGTGGATCACTAACAATATTCGGTGTTCCGGGTTCGCTTCTGCTCCGGGTAAAACCCCATAGCTCTAGTGCTCCGTGATCCTGCTCCGAGCTCCACTCCAACTCTCTGGTTAATATCATATTATGTTCTTATACTAATCTAAAAAAATCACATTTTCCAAAGGTATATTCAGTAAATGTGTCAAAATAAAATACGTGGTATTAGCTAAGTACCCATGGCGTGCGGTGACTTTTGGTATCGGGTATGGTTTTTTTTATTACATGTTTGTATCCATTAACTAAAACTAAATTTTAGTGTGGACTATTTATGCCGAATCTTAACAGCCTAACTCCACCCCTCGCCACTAGATTTTACAAACACTTTCTAATATGTAAGTGTCCATGGACGATAAGAGCACGGTGACTAAAAAAATAATCATTATTGTTTAATAATTAATATTAAGTATGCAAATCTACAACTAAGTGAAGAGATTTTCACATATACGTTGTTTATGTCTTATTATATGGTTAGTATACTCTCGAGTTCAGTTTATTTGTTATATTCAGGGTCCGCAGGCCGACAGTTACGAGTCACTGCTCATGTCAATGTTCTCTGTCATTTACGCAACTCGTTGGGAGCAATAAACTTCGCAGCAGCGCCATTTTATTTATTCGCTGTCAACAATCAAAATATAACCAACTTCTATCGCTTTATAGTTTATGTTTATAACATTGCAAGTGCCACAATGAGCAGAAACATTGTAACTGCATACAATGTTTCTGCATATTGTCAAGTTAATAAGTAAATTAGTACTAGTTAATTGTTGAATCATTCACTTGTCAATTTTTGGTACAATGACATTATAGTATGTAAATAAAATAAAAAAAATTGAAGTTAATCCCTACAAACCAAAACCCGCCACGCACCACACCCGGTCTTAATCGAGCGTATCATGTGGCCCTACATTGGCGATGTGAAGCATCTAGTTCAGTTTTAGGTCGGGAATGCCCTAGGAGAAGATACCCAGGACTAAGGTTGCTACGCTTAAAGTGAGCTCTGACTGAGTTTTAAGTTACTTTCTAATGCAAAGTGCCGGGGAGAGAAGAGCACAGGGAAATTATAAAAATAAAAATGATTCAATGTATATGTTACGCCGAATGTGCGAAATTGACTATTACATGAAATGGGCAAAGTTTGCCTAATTCATTAATAGTCAAGCCCGTTGCCTTATTCATGAATTTGGTAAATTATCTGCCGAGTGCGTGAATTCGCCAGAGTATGGAATTCTTAAACTGTCAACATGACAGTAGAAAAAGTAAATTTAATACGGATGGTTTTATTAGTTATAATTGGACATAATATAATAGTATTATTATTAGGTTAGGTTAGGTTAGGTTTTGTAATTCTGAATTCAACTAAATGTCCATTTTGAGGTTAGCTAACAAGTGTCAACAAACTATCAAATCATACTATCACAAACAATCGACCATTGCACGATTGATATCCAAGCACAAATCAAATCGCGAAAATACCTTTTAATAAAATTCTTCCGTTATCATATAGTTCTAGATTTTTTTTGGGCATAGTAAATGGATATGAACGTCATTGTAGTTATTGATTGGTATATTTTTATATAATCAATGATGTTTGACACATTTGGTTAGTTTGATTAGTTGCAAAAAACACCACCGGAGCGCGACCATTTATTTTGACCAATGCATGAGCATTTGACACATTTGGTTTAGTTGCAAAAAACACCACCGTAGCGCTACTATCTAATTTGCCCAATGCATGAACTAGGCAGAAAAATTATTGCCGAATTCACGCACTCGGCAGAGTTCACGAATAAGGCAACGGGCTTGCATTTTTCATGATTTAGGCAAAATTTTGCCCAATTCATTAGGTAATAGTCAATCTCGCACATTCTGCGTAACATCTCTATATATATAAAAATCTCGTGTCACGATGTTTGTGGTCGAACTCCTCCGAAATGGCTCGACCGATTTTTATGATTTTTTTTATTTATATTTGTTAGGTATGAGAATAGGTCAACAAGTATATTTCATACCGCTAGGTGATTAAGGTATCTCTATCCAGAAATTTTTTTCTTTTATTTTTTTGAAAAATTATTTTTGTATTTTTTTTATTATTTTGCATCAAAAAATACTTATAACCCCAAACTTTCACGCTCCTACCCCCACCCTCCCATTTTTTAATAGCGATTTTATTATTTTTGTATGAACAAATTTAACCGTCGTTTGTATTTCAAACAGAACGAAATTATTTATGTTGTTGAATGACAGATGGCGCTACGTCCGAGAAGAATTCAAGAGAAGCGTCGCGTCATTTTGACATTTCATTCGGCATATCACAACGCAGTGTGTGCAAAATTTTGTACGATTTATTTTAAATTTATCTATTTTTATGTGCGTGTATTACAGTGCACAATGCCATCAAGACGCAAGGGGGGCAATTTGGGCCGTCGAACGAATAAAGCAACAAACATGCAAAATAGTAGAGCAGAAAGAACAGACGAACAAATCCAACAAGATAACAAAAACGTGCGTGTAAGCATGTCGCAATTGCGTGCATCCCAATCACAAGAGGCACGAGCTGAACGAAATCAACAACGAAAATTGAAACGGAGCCAAGCGCGCCGGTTCGTAGTTAACACACGCAGAGCAAATGACCGACAACGCCAACAAGTACATCGAACATTTACATCCGCTTCGTTCCTTCGTCTCGCATTCGATTACGAGCCAGATATTGAATATTCCGCTCATCCGAAAGTGCTGATTGGTGCTATGGACAAAGAATGTCCCCATTGTCATGCGCTCAAATTCAAACATGAGTCAGCCGGATGTGTTGTGCATCAGGAAAAGTGCAACTACCAGAAATTGAGATACCACCAGAACCATTGAATGGCTTGCTCATCGGCACGGTTCCAGATTCAAACCTGTTCCTGAAGTCCATTCGCACATTCAATTCATGCTTCCAAAAGACTTCGTTCGGAGCAACAGAAATAGTTCACAATACTGCGGCAAATGGTCAACAATTCCATTCTACGTTCAAAATCAAAGGCCAAGTATACCACAAAGTAGGCTAATTGCTGCCAATGCCAAACGAACCACATAATTTTTTACAAATCTACTTCATGGGCGGTGAGGACATCAATCATGTGATGCACGTTGCGGCTACAATAGCCTTAATTTGCCTAATGCCAGGCGCATCGTCGGCGAACTGGACGCCCTGTTGAATGAGCACAATGAATTATTGAAATTCTTCAAAGCACACATGCACGAATTGCAAAGTGACAATCACGCTATTGTTATCAATCCTGATAAAACACCAGCTGGAGAGCACGTGCTTCGATTCAATGCGCCTGTTGTTGACGACATTGCTGGCATCATGGTTGGCGACCGCACATCGACGCGAGAAATCGTGATTCGAAGAAGAAACAATAATCTGGAGTTCATCGCTGACACACACCTTTCATACGACGCTCTCCAATATCCGCTAATTTTGACAAGACAAGATACAAGACGGATATTGCATAAACGTTAAACAACGAGATCCTGTCACAGGTAATTCATTCATTATGAACATCATTACTCATTTTGAATTGAGAAAATGAATAGTTGATGTTTATTTGTTTTTATCGGCGGTCATCGTCTACAGCGCTCTATTCCTCTTTCTGTCATATATCCCATCCCCACGTACTTACGATACATTCGTTATTTTTTATTTAACAACCAAAATATTCACTAGAAATAATTTATATGGCAGAACAACGTTTGCCGGGTCAGCTAGTATAATATATTATATATAACAAAAATAATGAAGCTAATCATACGGACAGCAAAAATTATGTGAAGAGATCTTCACGCCCGCAGTAGGACGCCGCAATTTTTTTAAATGCAAGATAATTGGCCTTATTAGCAATAAAATAAACAATATTATATTAATATCATAATCTCTTATGGCACTACAACCCTTGGCTGGTCTTGGCATCGTGCCCTCGGGGGTTGCGTACATAAGCCGCCTTGCTGTTATATTATCCTCCGGCATTATATGCACGTGACCAATGAACTCAAGGTATAATGAGGAGCTGTAGACACACAGAACAGATAATAAATAAAATTCCAATAGGCTATATTCAATACGTTACATTTTGATGCAGGGTTTTTAATGTGTGAGTGTCCTACGAAAATGAAACACGCATTATGCAGTGCAATAGTGTGTGTAATACACCAATATTAAATGAGCGTCAATGCATAAACCGAGATCAGTTGTCAATAGTCTACGTATGACGTATTCTTGACACGTGTTTAAGTTTATCCCGGATTCTTCCTTACTCGAGATCGGTTACCTGCTACTCTTTACCCGTTAGGTATTTCAGTTCCCATTATTATTGAGCTCCCTGTTAAAGACAGTCCAACCTCTTTGGGTGGTATAGTACTGATTCATGACTAAATAAAACACGGTTTTTGCCGGTTTACAGAAAGCCAGCAGCAAACAAATTTTGAAAATAGCTGATGTACTGGATTATTTGTTAGGTTAGGTTAGGTTTTCATTCTTGAATTTTGCCTAAATTGGCTATGAAAATAGAATTAATGTACGGTCATCTCTTTCCGATAAGAAAGTTCACGGCGAACTGTGCCACGGTGAAATGTGTTTCGTACCGTACAATTTACCGTGTGTAACGTACAATTTACATGTAACTAGGGATTCCAATCCCGGGATCCCGAATCCCGGGATCCCGGGATCCTGAGCTATTTTCGATACCCATGAATCCCGGGATTGATAAATATAATCCCGGGATTTCGGGATTAATTTTTTTATCAATTTGTATGGAAAAAAAAATAAAAGCGAAAATATAACAGAAAAAATACTTTTAATAAAAAATAACTACATTATAAATAAACTGAGTTTGAATGAAGTTTGATTTACACCCATGTTTAGGTAGCCGATTCATTTTATTTTTTCACATAAATTATTAAAAATGAGAAAGATTGGAAAAAAACAATGCTTCGCACTTTTAACAAAGTAATTCCACCATGATAGCATACGTTTTACGGCAATTTCATATTTGGCTGACTAATTAGATTTATGAAGCGGAAAGGCCATAACTACGCCATGATTATTTGCTTTACTATTTTAAATCTCGCTAATCCATTCATTATGTCTTTACTATCAGAAACAGCAATCTCATATTAAATTCACATTATTATTTATATTACAATATTATTTACTCCAATAAACTTGTGTATTTCCAAGATTGAACGTATACAATATTATCAATAAATGTCTTAAATAGAATGAATTATACTAGATTTATTTTTGATCGATTTTATCAATGTTATTTGTAAATATAAAAATTTTATATAAACAATGGAAAAAATGCCGGGATCCCGGGACCAGTCCCGGGATCCCGGGATTGTCAAATCGTAATCCCGAAATCCCGGGATCAGAATTTTGGCTCGGGATTGGATTCCCTACATGTAACCAAAAAATGTAGTGTGCTGTTAAAAACTGGCGGGGAAGTACCAAAGGACTGTACACGTCATTTCAATTAATACACAAGATAAAAAATCATACAATATTATTTACTCCTTTAAACTTATGTATTTCTAAGATTGAACAAATACAATATTAACAATAAATGCCTTGAAATTCAAGGCATTTATTGTTAATATTGTATTTGAAGAGCTTAAATAGTATAAATTATGGTAGACATTTTTGACCGATTTTATCAATCTTGTTTGTATATTATTATAAAATTTTAATATTTAACCAAAAAAAATGCCAATCCCGGGATCAAAATTTTCGCCTCGGGATTGGATTCTCTAGTCCAGTGGTGGCCAAACCGTGGCGCATTGGATGATTATAAGTGGCGCATTGCATCTTTGCTCCTAGGTATTTATTCTTCTGAAGTAGGCGCCACAAC
This sequence comes from Rhyacophila brunnea, assembly GCF_057557595.1. NCBI lineage: Eukaryota > Metazoa > Arthropoda > Insecta > Trichoptera > Rhyacophilidae > Rhyacophila > Rhyacophila brunnea. The sequence goes on along the minus strand of NW_028232904.1, from coordinate 4,554,701 downwards.
TGAATCCATCTTCATATTTTCAACACCTGAGTGCTCTCAGTTCAAGTCATTCAGCCTTCTTACTCATCAGTTCGTCTCATTGCAAAAAGTTATATATTATGTCGCTTTGGATCGACATACAGGTGTGAACAAGCATTTTCATCCATGAAATAAATAAATCGATTAAAAGCAAAACAAGGTCGCGAATAACTGATTCAATTTTGCAGAATTCTCTGGTGCTCTCATTAATAAATTTAACTCCAAACATTGAAATACTAGCGAAATCCAAACGCTCAAAGGTTCTCAGTGCTTCATCCCCCTCAGAGCTCTCTCTCTCTCTCTCTCTCTCTCTCTCTCATCACATCCAACAACTGTGTTCCAGAGTTATCTCACCAAACGACAGTGATCACCCTCTCGTCCAAGATATCATTTCTGAATATTGTAGATTGGTGCTCCAATAAACGTGTGTTTTTTGAACTGGCATAAATTAATTATTTTAATTGCGTGATTGACTTATTCCTTTTCCTCCCCTTAGCGAAGCAGATCCTACCCCTATCCCTATTTCCAACCCCAACCGTGAACGTAAGAATGTAGAAAAGGTGGTTGAGTTGTATGGCGCATCTGTGAAAAAAATTGGCGCATGGTATGCAAAAGGTTGGCCACTAGGGCCTAGTCACAAGTAGGGATTCCAATCCCGGGATCCCGAGCTATTTTGGATACCTATGAATCCCGGGATTGATAAACATAATCCCGAAACTTTCGGAATTGATTTTTTATCAATTTTTATGGAAAATAAAATAAAAACGAAAATATAACAGAAAAAATACTTTTAATAACAAATTTACATTAGAAATAAACTGAGTTTGAATGAAGTTTGATTTATATCCATGTGTAAGTTGCCGATTCATTTTATTTTTTCACATAACCTAATAAAAATGAGAAAGATTGGAAAAAAATAATGCTTCCCACTATCAACAAGTAATTCCACCATGATCTCATACGTTTTACGGCAGTTTCATATTTGGCTGACTAATTAGATTTATTAATAAGCGGAAAGGCCATAAGTACACTATGTTTTGCTTTACTATTTTAAATCTCGCTAACCCATTCATTAAGTCTTTACTATCAGAAACAGCAATCTCATATTAAATTCACATTATTATTTATATTGAAATATTATTACTCCATTAAACTTATGTATTTCCAAGATTGAACGTATACAATATTAACAATAAATGTCTTAAATAGTATATAAATTATACTAGATTTATTTTTGACCGATTTTATCAATGTTATTTGTAAATATAAAATTTTTATATTAACAATGGAAAAAAAAATTCCAATCTCGGGATTGTCAAATTGTAATCCCGAAATCTCGGGATCAGAATTTTGGCTCGGGATTCGATTCCCTAGTCACAAGTCACAACTAAATAATATTAAATTCTACTCAACAGTGCGCCATACTTTGTTTTCAAGTATCATCGGATCATCACCGAGGCCTAGTATTCAACCAAGATTTTTAGGCAATTCAATAATAATTATGGCGTTATTTATAACTTATAACAAACCTAATACTTTGTTAATTATACCTTACAAAGACTTCTTTACGTGTAGACAATGCAGAACAAATTATTTTACCATTAGTGGTAATTTCGTTGGTAAGATGTGAGAACCATTTTTACATGACCGGATAACAAGGAAGGAGCATTACAGCGATGGAGTTGAGAGGTAAAATTACTTAGGTATGTGAAAAACACAACTTTTTCAGTCAACACCAAAAACGACAATTCTGTTGTCATTTACCATTCGTTCAGATTAGACCAGGGGTTCCTAAAATAATATAATTCCCACCGTAGTCTTGATATTTTATTGAACAAAAAAGACCTTCTATGGGGTCTTTTTTGTAGATTTTTGTCATAGGTAGATTTGGTCTTTTTTACCACGTTTTTATTAGCCCGTATTCTTGTTTGTCCGGTGGTTGTTTATCCAGTACAAATCTCGCAATCGATTTTTAACTAACTTCCCGACTAGCTAGACATTTAATACTTTTAGCCATCTTTAAGTAGAATTGAATTCATTTTAAGTTAATTCTGTTTTGTATGAAAAGTTATTTCGGAAGAAATCCGTAATCCAATCCACTATTATTGGTTGCTAATGGTCTGGGGTCCTAGCAACTAAATTATTAATATATACGTGCGTTACTATGGAAATCAAAATGACATTTCAGTATTCTATATTTGTTTGTTGCAAAATAGCAAAAAAATGATTTGTGGACAATTGCCCCATGTGTCCTAAATTATTAATACATAGAATTGTCAAGTTTATATGATTCTACAGGAAATTTAAAAACGTGGTATTTAAAAAGTTATTTTTATCTTGTAATTATTATTCAGTTCAAGAGAATTGATGTACTTTATATCTATATAATCTTTTATATACTTATATATAAAAAATACATTATTCTCAAAGTAATGGTTTTGTAAAAAAATGTATATAGAACTAATGTTTTAACGACTTAATAATATGCTATCGAGTGTAGGGTTTTTACTAATTAGGTTTTTTACTGACACTTCAACTATTCATAATTTGTTTATTGTATTTTTTGTGACCTTTGACTTGATAGGTAGGTAATGGAGTTTTTACCGACTTTATTGTATTGATTTATTATATAAGCTAGAGTAAAGAATGTTCGTTGCCAGTGTGTGTTTACCTTTGGTGATTGTACACGGAGCCTGAAGAAGCCGAAAGGCGAAACCCGGGTCGCAAAAAACCAATTAAATGGAATAGTACAGAGCTTGAATCCATTAGAATGTATATAGATCTAATAAATTGTTGATTATTTCACCCGATAAGAAAGCTCACGGGCGAACTGTTCCACGGTGAAATGTTTTACGTACAATGTACGTTTGTAACCGATGATATTTAGTTTTAATCAATGTAAAGTAATTACGTATATGTGTTTCAACCGTTACAGTGATTTGACGGGTTACCTACTAACAAATTAGGCGTATGATATGCATGCATTACAAATAGTGAAACATTCTACCTCGATGGTTTCTTGGCTAATTTGCAAGGATAAACTAGTAATTATGACTAATATCACGAGGACCTCCGGCCTTAACTGTTGCAGACTCCACATAATAAATACTCCGGCGTACGTTTCCGCTGGTCTCCTAAGAGTCAGAAATCAACCAAAGCCACGCAGGGGCGTATCGAGGATCAATGGCGACTTACGTTAAATAATTCATTAAACGTACAGTAAAAAACAAAACAATGATTCGGTTCGTGGATTGTATGCATGGCCCCCACAAGGGGGTGGGCTGACAGGGCTCTATCCTGAGGGCCCGGCGTGGCGAGTCGGCCAGCACCTCGATTTCCTTTCGACTCGTGTGGCACCAGACGACATGACGTAATTGTGACGTCAGCCAATACACGCTCGAGGCATGCCGCCCGCGCACAGTGCTCACCGTAGATATTATAACGATGAAACTCCTATATGACAATGAATAGCGACGCTGTCTGAGTAGCGTTATTTTGTCGAATGCTATTATCACTCCGGTAGTACGTCACAATGATGTCATATGACGTCATGTCGACCGGGCAGCTGGCACTCGTAAGTTCTAACATATGGGGCCAGGGGCCTTATGTTGTAACTTGCGAGTTGAAGTCGCTCGAAGTCGATACACAAATAGGTGTTTCAGCATAATAATATCTATGGTGAGCCATATGCTTGGGCGGCTCGCCTCGATGCGTGTATTGAGCTTACGTCACAATTACGTCATGTCGTCGGGTGACTTCATGTCACAAGTTATAACATAGGGCACCAGATAAGTGAAATAAACACACATCGCAAATTTTCTTTAATATCAAAAAAAGTCGCCTGCAGCGCTATTTTCCTTCAATAATGTTATTTTTTTAAATTATGTGGCTGTACGATCCACCATAATTCAAATGGATGTATTAAAATATACAAAAAAAACACTAAATAATAATATACACTTTGACCACGTACACCATTTGGAAAACAATACTGCAGAGCGTCACACTACCTTTATCCATATCGATAGGTAGGGGGGCCCGTCAAAGATCCTAGCCTGGGGGCCCCCTTCAGGATGTGGGGCTAATGATTGTATGCGTACGAATACGTATACTGTCATCAGCGCTACGTGTACATCAGCTGCCAGGTAATTAGTTGCACTAGCATTGGCAAACATCCGCACGCACACCATCGACCAACCGAATCATTGTTTGATTTTTACATACCTACATACTTTGAAAACACCTCAGATAAAAATACAATGCCCAGCGGGACTCCAATGTGATATACTACGAGTATACCAATTGAGCTACGTGTGTCCTATCGAATCACGACGAAATTAATTAATGAGTTAATTGAGTTACCTCATCTCCACCCGCCATTTATATATACACGTCCGCCTTCCATGACGCTATAAACGTCAGAATTAGAGCCGTTTCACCGAAACAATGGTGTCTGGACACTGGACACTGCATATACATATAAATGAACGCGACATACGTGTGTCTCCATCTGAACACGCCCGATTAATTTATGTGAAAATGCAGCCTCTCGATACACCTGTGTCTGAACACCGGTGTCTCGTGTGAAACGGCTCTTAAAATGTTTTAATGCCACACTTCCTTGTCGCGAAACGAAGCCGTACGGGACCCACGTAGCAACCATCCATCTTGGTGCTTAAAGAAAGAGTTTAGAAAATAAAAAAAATATTTGGATTTACTCTACCGTCAATTTTATTTACTGAAATTAAGGGTCCTCTGTACCCGTGTACTGAAACTCTGCAGAACAAAGGAGTCAGGAGTTGAAAGTGGGATTGGAATTATCATGTCCTTCATTCGACGCAGCAAACTTTTTAAATGCCTCAAAGTGAATCTTGGTTGATAGTCGGCGTGGCCAATTGGGCGTGTATGTGGACGGACCCTAGCAATCACACCTGGACATTAGAAGGCAATACCAGAGGACGTGTTTAGCGTATAATATATAAGTAGGTACACATACCTAAGTATGTAACAAATTCTCAGACAACTTGAAACTAAAAATGAAAGGGGCGGAGTTCTAAGTCTGCTTATGGGTGGAATTTTCTCTAGGGATGTCACTGACTACATAAAGAAGTTATACTTTGTCATATATAAGAAAAAGATAGGTGTAGGTAAGGAAGGTGGGTAGGATTTATGATGGATAGGGAGGGTGGCAATTGTGACAATTGATCAGATTGTGACGTAAGAAAAAGAGGAGTGGATTGGAGTTGGGATAGGATAATAGAGCATGAGACTCGGGGGAGAAATGCAGGGTCGTGGGTGGTTTGACAATACCTCTAAGACCTCAGCTACCTGTCCGGTTACTTCACTCATTCGTGTGTGTTCCTGTATTAATAAAAGACATAAAAATGGAATTAATAGATATCTCGGATTTGAGCGCCACTCTATGAAATGCATAGAGACAATAGTGATAAGGTAATATAAATAAAACGCGTATAAAGAAATTGATCAGAAGTATAATTAATATATAAGAATAGCCTGCGGGTGAAAGTGTATAAAAGTGAATATTAATTTAGTTAATTACGAGCGCCTAACGCAATATAATAATCAAACAATTTTAGAAATACAAATAAAAACGCTAGCTCGGTGGACCGTAACGTGAAGATATAACAAGTAATACCAATACAAATATGCTCTTCAGTCTTCTTCGCCGTCCTCGAATGCGTCAGGTCCATGGGGCTTCCATCGATCTCCAGGCCTGATGGGGACATCCTTCGGTGGGCCATCATCAACGTCTCCAAAACGTCAGGAAATCAAGGCCATGTGCCCCGGTTCCCTTGGCTCGGAACTTAAGAGAGACGTCTGCTTCGTTCGGAAGCTAAAAACTGAGAGACCGACTCCCGCTCCGCCTTCAACTTAAAAAACCGCTTTTGCTCTGTTAGCGCCGGAAATAGTTTACGAACTCCTTCAAACTAACCTCTGCGCATGCGCAATCAGGTTGTCCTTTGGTATTTTGTTGCCATATGAATTACAGTGTGTCATGTCATCAAATAACATGACAACTTCTTTGGCGTAACAAAACAAAACATCTAGGGGCGGCAGGTTATATGAAAATATTGTGAAGCAGGAAGATTATATAAAAAAGTATGGTGAGGCAGCTGGTAATCAATTTGCGGAAAAATTAATGTTAACGTTATTAATTATATGGGTACGTTATAATGACCAAAGTAAATCCTCCGTGATGCCCTGCATTTTTTTTTTATCGCATCGCTATTTTTCGTAAGTTGTCGGCTATACTGTTGGCCTGCTTCATTCAGTTGTATGAGAAAGCCGATTAATTACTCCTCTTTTTATTCAATACCTCTATGCAAAAAATAATAACAAAACAAAAAAAAATCATCTTTGCCATACAGCGGTTATAATCGATTCAGAAGTGCCCATGATGAATTAAAAAAAAAATATTGGCGTGTTATTATGATTATATTCATGTCGGTCTCAAGGGTATTTTATCGATATACCGTCAACAATAATATTATGTATGCGCATAAATAATATTATCTCCGTAATAAATAAAATCATAGATTCTATATACCTACCTGCATACATTTATTTAATTTAGCTATTTTTTGTAATTAGTAATAATAACACAGAATCCCTGCAGCCGGGCCTGCATATAAAAACGTCTGTAAATAATAATTGTTTCAGAATTCTCGTGCTGCGTTTGCATCCAGAAACAGAAATGAGAGACGACACGAGATGAGAGGCAAAGTGATGGACGCCGCGCTGACCACTTCGACGTAATTACGGGCCTCCAAGCACGCTCCTCATTCGTCCCTGTGGCCAGTGCAAGCCGTTTCAACTGAGAATTCCGGACGCGCATCGGTGAATTGGTTACATTTAATTGTACGTAAAACATTTCACCGTTGCGCAGTTCGCCGTGAGCTTTCTTATCGGAAACAGATGACCGTATACCAGTGGCGAAGGGTGGAGGTAGGCTGTTAAGATCCGCAATAAATAGTGCACGCTAAACTCGCACTCAATACAGTAGCTAGCAAGTAAATTCGCGCATTCGCATGTATAAGTAGACGTCACGTAGTTTCCATTAAGCGATATCACGCATCGGGAATTTATAGCAATATGACCTTTATTGTAATGGCGTTAGAGCAGTGTTTCTAATGTCAATGTTCATTTGAGCGAACCCGTTCGAACCGAACCATTCGGCAGACCCAACAAAAAGCATCAGGAATTTATAGCAATATCACCTTTATTGTAATGGCGTTAGAACAGATTATGCCATTCGGCAGACCCGACAATAAAGTGAGTGTCATTTTTTTCCCAGATGATTCGTCCATACTAATGTCATTGATTTACGCTCATTTAATGTTGGTGTATTACACACACTATTGCAAGTGCATTATGCGTGCTTCATTTTCGTAGGACACTCACACATTCAAAAACCTTGCTTTAACGTGCAGCGTATTCAATCTAGCCTATCGGTATTCTATGTATTATCTGTTCTGTGGTATCCCCCGATGTTAATGCTCGTATCGTGGAAGTTTGCTTGGTGTGTAATGCATGACATGGTATATTCGGGGCACAGTTGAATAACACACGGTGGTGGGTATTTCTTGGTTTTGTATTGTAGATAATAAGTTTGGATACACACGGCACTAATACAGAATTATTATATTAGTTTTTATGTTGAGTTTGAAGGTTAACATTATGATTTAGATTTGAGATTGAAAGTTGACTACACTAGAGGTGAGTTGGAAATACTGTCATCAGTTTGTGTACTTAAGTTTCGGATGAAACTACCCATACTAAATATTTGTGGCCCAATAAACTTGTTTCAAGAAACTTGAAACGTATTAGATGTTCGAATTCGAACGCATTCGATGATATCATCGCCGTGACTCGTCATTCGGTGATGCTGGTTGACTTTCAACGCTATTGATATTAACTGCGCGCGAGCGAGATATCATGATACACGTATGTCTAGCCGTGATATTATACTCAACTGTCATTGTTCTCCCTTTCTCCTCTGTTGTAAAGTTGGTATAGTGAAGGACAGAAATGGTCACATGTTCGTTTTATAGTATACTATTTGAGTTCGCCTTAGTTTTAGTTTTAAGAGTTTTAGTTTCAGTTGAGTATGAGACTTTATCGAGTCCAGGAGTTTGACGCATGGTATGAGATCTCGCCGTCCGCTAGCTAGTTCGTAGTCTTGCTACGTATGAAATCATCGCCTCGGACTTCGCGACTCGCGTATGTTTAGTATAATACTACGGAATTAGTTTAAGTTGAGTATGACATTTACATTGAGTTGACGTCAGTCGCAAGCCGGAATAGCGGAGTTCTGATAACGCTAACTGACTACGCGTTTATCTTTTTTTCTCCCGTCGAGTTTCTCGATTTTTTAGTGTTATAATTGGAACTTATAAACATAAACTGAATTCAAATTGTATGCGTAATTGTATAAATGGATAATAATTATATTATACTTAATAAACAATTTGTGTAAAAATGGCTACTAAAAGGTTAAGTTTCGTGTGGAATCGTTCCAAAGAAATAGTTAAAAATTATGCCATCTGTAATGTTTGTAAAATAAAAAATTCATACAAGTCAATGTCAAATGTGACGAAACTTTTACAGCGCAAGCACCCAACTATTCATATTGAATTTGCGAGGCAAAATATAGCTCCACCTGTAAATGAAAATGCTTTACAGATAAATGAAACCAGTGCTTTTAATGCTTCAGTATTTTCTACTGAAACAGGAGTGACTAGTGCCATAGTTCCAGCTGTACCTGTCTCGAAAATGGGACTTTTCGAAAAGCGGATGTATTTTTAACGATTCTATTATAGCCGATATTTCAAATACTAGTAAGTATTTTGGAACAAGTTTCGATACTAAGTATTTTTTAATACTGGTAGTAAGTATACTTAGTCTTCAAAATCGACCAGTTTTCCCACCTCTAGACTACACCGTGAAAAGTCCAAAATGCAACTGATTTATTGACTGTCGTTTCCTGTTCGTATTATTGTCTATACTTACTATATACATGAGCATAGACAATAATACGTCAGTTGTAAGATTGAGTAAACCTCTACAAATGAAAACCTAACCTAACCTAACAAATAATGCAGTAGGTATATCGGCTATTTTCAAAATTAGTTTTCTGCTGGCTTCCTGAAAAGTGTGATTCGACAATAACGTTACATGTAAGTTGTACGTATGCAGTTTATCGTGGGACACTTATTCGTGCGCCGCAGTACGTGAAACATGAGTTCGTATAAAATTTTATCAAATGACGAGTTCTTCATTGAACATTTCACCGTGGAATACATTTGTACGTATCTTATAAAATGCGGCGATAGTTTGCATATAGTACTGTTCCAATTAGATTAACCCTTACCTAACCTAACCTAATCTAATCTAACCTAACCTAGTAAAGACATCTCCACATGTTGTAGCATACGTACAAATATACTCCACGGTGAAATGTTCAACGAAGAACTCGTCATTTGATTAATCAATGAATTTTACACGAACTCATGTTCACGTACTGCGGCGCACGAATAAGTGTCCTGCGGTGAACTGTTTACGTACAAATTTCCGGATACGGACAACTGTGTTTTATTTATTTTATATCAGTACTATACGACCCAAAGAAGTTGGACGGTCTTTAGTATACGGCCATATATTTCCGATACAACGTTGTCGCTATTCCAGCTTGGCTTCCAGTAAACAGACTTGAATCGGTAATTCTTATGCATTGTTGAAATATGTACGTTGTTTTTTTTTGTAAATACATTTTTCTATTACATTTTCGCATGAGTATAGTATCCTCCACGTAACTTTGCAATTGTACAAAGTGACAAGATTTGTGTGTAATACGCATTGCGTATTAGTGTATTAGTCTAGGGGCGGCAGGTTATATGGAAATATGGTGAAGCAGGCATGTTCCTATAAAAGTATGGTGAGGCAGGCTGGTAATCAAGTTGCGACAAAACTTCCACCTATATGGGTACGTTATAATGATGGTCAAGAGGCCCAAGTATATCCTCTGTGATGCCCAGCATTTTTTTTTTATCGCGTTGATATTTCTCGTAAGTTGTCGGCTATTGTTGGCCTGCTTCTTTCAGTTGTCTGAGAAAGCCGATTCCTTGCACCTCTTTTTATTTAATACCTCTATGGTATTTGTAAATACCAGGCGCTCGATTGGCTGATTTCATCAAATAATTCAAAATAACTCAAATAAATTTATTCCAAATTGCAACGTTACGTGGTGGGTAGTATGCCTGCCTATTTAGTGTAATAATAAATTTATTTGATGACATAAATGATAAAAGTCTATTTAGGTGAGTTATCAAATCGACTCGGGAATCACTCCTCGAATCGTAGTCTATTTCTTACTGTGATGCGTGGTCCACCCATCGCGAGATGTTTTGAGATATTACTGCGCAGGGCTGTCATCCAAAGTTCTGAAAAACGAGGATTTTTTAATGATGAATAGAAATTGAAATGATACAGTTATTTACAAAAATGGAGTAATAGGTAATGCCATTGGAGGCATCAAAATCAAATACCAATAAAAATACGCATATACCTAGCAATCATACTTGTTTTCCTTCTAATAAGATCATATGGGCCTCCATAGAGTGGAGGTTTTGTATTAACAGATTTTGGTTTTACGAGAATTGGATGTCAGCCACTTGTTCAACCTATAAAGTACATACTCTGACTCATACACAAATTGAAAAACAATATGTATATTCGCCAGACCCAGGATTCGAACCTGCGACCCACGACGCTGTGGGTCGACGCTTAAGCCGCGCGGCCATCGTGGGCGTGGCAATTATACTTCTCAGCATTCAAATTCAAATTTATTTATTTTACATATAATGAACATAACAAATTATAAATTTAAAGCGTTCACGACATGACATAAAATAAGTGTTAAAAATTTAAAAAAAATAAAAATTCAGAGAAATGTGAGTTAATAATACAATAAGTAATAAATGAAGAAATAAAATAAAATAATAAAAATAAAAGTAGATGGAAGCACACAGAGTGAACTTTGATAGACTCTATCTTAAAAACTTATAAAACAACGTCCACCTAAAGTCACTCTCACGTAAGTGGAATATATCATTATCCGAAGCGATTTCATTAAACCTGGTTATTGCCCTCCCAATTGGCATTACTAATGGTAGGTTAGTTCTGCAAATTGGGAGAACAAACAATAGATGCTCTCGATTCCTAAGGCAATTATCAGAGACACACAATTACGCCGCGTATAAGTCTGAAAAAATATGTGGCTAAGTAAAGATCCCTTCTAAATTTTGAGCTACAGTATGTAAGCATACCTAAGAAAAAGTCAGTCGGATAGAGCCACGGATAATTTCCATACTTAGCATTAATAAATAAATGGCAAACATTAATAGGTAGGTTTTGTTGTTAAAACAAAACGTTAGAGTACCTAATAATAATTGTGAGCATTTCCTCAATCATAACTAGATCAGTAGTGTTTGTTTTGATCGATAATTACGACAATATCTATTGTAATCTATGTACTGCATTAATATAAACAAGAAGGAGAATCTATGAATCCTCATTCAACTCATCGAGTCCGTCACGAGACGTATATTATTGTCACTAGTAGTGTCACTTGTTCTTCAGTCGATATAGTACATAATATATCATTCCACTCAAATTAAGTTGATCACATCGGTTTCACCAGTAGGTACATCATTATCTGCGATTGTAATCTCACGTTATGACAGCATTTATCCAGCGGTTGTCGAATGATTGTCACTACATTATAATAATATTATCTATTTTGTATACATTATGTTACCATCCCTACTGGCTTTGCGACTATTGAGAGCCGAGGAGAGAAGATGTCCAGTTTTGTTGCATGCGGTGATTTGTTTACGATCGTTACCATATAATTCCCGTCAATTGACATCAATAAAACATCATTTCGCTATTTCTTACTAACGTCTTAGCTCTGGCGCAATATACTAGGCTTGTCTTAATTTCTTCTTAGATACTATGACTATCAACTCATTCATTTTTATTATAATACCTACGAGTGGCGAAGGGTGGAAGTAGGCTGTTAAAATCCGCCATAAATAGTACACACTAAACTTTGTCAGCCATACTATATATTTGTTTTCATTGAACTAAGAATACAATTTGCGGATGGTGCTGGTTAGTTTTTAAAATTCAATTAAACCCTGCCTAAACCAATCCATAATAATTTAGGTATGTTATGGGCGATCCGACAAAAATAGCGCAAACTTTTTAGTCATATTTATTTGTTTTCGTTGAGTTAAGAATACATTTTACAGACGGTACTGGTTAGTTTTATAAAATTTATTAAGCGCTGGATAAGCCAAACTATAATGGATAAAAAAATATTATTCTATCTATAAAATATCCGTATTATGTATGATTTAATGGCGTAATTTTAGATACTTTATAGATAAACGAATATTTTTTGACTGTTATGGATTAGGCTTAATTAAAATTTAAAAACTAACCAACACTATCTGCACATTGCAGTCTTAGTTAGGGATTCCAATCCCGGGATCCCGAGCTATTTTCGTTACCTATGAATCCCGGGATTGATAAACATAATCCCGGGATTTCGGAATTGATTTTTTTATTAATTTTTATGGAAAATAAAATAAAAGCGAAAATAAAACAGAAAAAATACTTTTAATAAAAAATAACTACATTAGAAATAAACTGAGTTTGAATGAAGTTTGATTTATACCCATGTGTAGGTTGCCGATTCATTTTATTTTTTCACATAAATTATTAAAAATGAGAAAGACAAAGTAATTCTACCATGATATCATACGTTTTACGGCAGTTTCATATTTGGCTGACTAATTAGATTTATGAAAAAATAAATTGAAATTGAAATTGAAAATGATGTGGAAAGGCCATAAGTACGCCATGATTATTTGCTTTACTATTTTAAATCTCGCTAATCCATTAATTATGTCTTTACTATCAGAAACAGCAATCTCATATTAAATTCACATTATTATTTATATTACAATATTATTTACTCCATTAAACTTGTGTATTTCTAAGATTGAACGTATACAATATTAACAATAAATGTCTTAAATAGTATAAATTACACTAGATTTATTTTTGACCGATTTTATCAATGTTATTTGTAAATATAAAAATTTTATTTAACAATGGAAAAAATGCCAATCCCGGGACCAGTCCTGGGATCCCGGGATTGTCAAATTGTAATCCCGAAATCCCGGGATCAGAATTTTGGCTCGGGATTGGATTCCCTAGTCTTAGTTCAACGAAAACAAATAATACGTTTAACTGAGAAAGTTTAGTGTGATCTATTTATGTCGGATCTTAACAGCCTACCTGCACCTTTTGCGGAATGCTGATTGTCTGGGGATGGGGAATGTGTCTGAAAAAGTGCAGTATTAAGCGGTTGAATCTAACTAGAAGTAGTTGGCGGAGTAAATGTGGAAGTCTGTGGACCTGCTAGATTTTCTTAACTCCACCCCCTCCTGCCGCCTTAAAAACCAATTAAAAAATATTATGGACATTTCTTTTCAAAATAGACTGCGCCACATAGCGCCTGCTTTTATTATATGTTTAGGTAGAGTTGGGTTTCGGGAATTTCCCGACGGGAATTCTCGAGAAATTTTCGATATTTTCCATCCCGAATCTTGAGAATTGAAATTTTTAACATTTCGGGAAATGCCGGATCTCGAGAATCTTTTCTCGGGATTCGGGATTTCTTTATTATCAAATATTAATTGAAACATCGATTTTCTATATGAAAAAAGTGCACAGAAAACACAAAACGATCAAAGACTGGTCGGGGCATTTAACACAATTAAGCAAACGTCGACCCAAAATGAGCGCAATTTTTGCAACATCAGGGAATTTTGTCTCTCAAAAGCGTACGCGATTATCAGACGCAGCGATTGACAGTCTGTGTTTTTTGAAATCCTATTTTAATAAGTAATGTTTTGAATTATTTTTGTTTTCCTACATCTATTTTGTTTGTCTTCGTACATAAATTAAAAAATACCAATTTGTCCAATTTTACACTGATTTTAGGATTTTACAGGTTTTTTTCTAAATTTCCCGATATCTCCAGAATTCTCGAGATTTTTTTTTCTGGAAATCCCGAATTTTGAGAAGTCAAAATTATATCATTTCGGGAAATCCCGAATCTCGATATTGAGATTTTCTCGGGAAATACCCAACTCTAGGTATAGGTATGTCACTATATTTTTTTCCACCATTAGAAACTTATTTATCCCTAAGCAAGGGTTTGGCCTGAATGACTTTGTATATAAAATTTAGAGAAATACTAAGTACATATTTATATATGGGGCCTAGTGCTAAAGTGAATAATATGTCAGGTGTTCCTTTTTTCAATGCAAGAAATACCTATGTCAAACGATGTAATATGAATGAAATAAGAGCATATTTAAAGTGTACATAAAATAATGGATCGGCATATTTTAGACCAAGAAATTCCTAATATATTGACGTAGCGATTCAAATTTCGAGTTTTTCTCATTTTATAGTATTTTCCAAAAAGCAAATTGTCTGTTTTTTATTAAGGAAACAAACAGTTACATATTGATTACAAAAATTTAAAATATAATAATGTAAAGTTATTGCAACCGGCAAAGTTTCTATATATACATTATAATATAGTTAAGCCTAACAAGATAGAGAGTAAGAATAACATAAATATAAAGAAATTACATAAGAAAATAACATGAGAAAAATGAGGAAGAATAATGAATAATTAAATTATATACTTACAAAAAAAAGTAACATAAAATATATATACATCTATTTATACAAAATTTTGGAGATAGCGCGTTTAAATGATACAGGTGAATTATTAAAATGATCAACGGTGGAGAAATACATATTATAATTTATATACTATATGTTATGTACTATATGTTTATACACTATATTAATGTATACCTATATACTTTCATAAACCAGGTTTTCATGATGTGTATTGTAAAACTTAATAATATTAATTGTAGATGAGAAATAAACAGCCGTCTGTACTGAACAATTAGTTGGTATATATTTGACATATGCAATTCTAGGATTAAGCTCCAGAATGTACCTACTTACGTAAATAAATAAAAATAATCTATTAATTATAGGTACAGATGCAATATAAGTTTTAAATTTTATATACCTTACTAACTAGTTACTAGATAGTCATTTCTTCCTTTACGATAAGCGATAATAATATTGCATTAAATCGGCAATGATAAAAAGGCGGTATCAGTACCTACTGGATTAAAAATTATGTTGAGCCATAGATTTACAATCTTTAACCAACTTAATAAAGTATGACTGAGCCCTATCAGTTTTTGTTATCATTCTTATCATACAATAAAGGTGAAGCTATGTACCACCGCTGTCAGATAATTATTTTACGAAATCGGGATTTAGGATCAAAAAGCGCGGGTCAATCAATTTCTTCTTTTTTTGTGATTTTACCGAGGCTTTGACTGCGACTCGCTGTCATATCGCCTCTTCTCTTCTAGAAGGGGATCCATCGATCAGGTCCTCACTCCTATTCTGTTCAATAACTTTGCAATTTAGCCTAGCTCTTCCAACTTACCCACCGCCAGGACTCCCTTCAATTCGTCGACATTCTCATAGATATCCGCAATTCGCAGCTGTATTCTGTGAAGTTCATATTTAGGGCATTGTAGTGCTATATGTACAATGTCCTCTAAAACATGACATTCATCGCAGAGCTGCGATTCGGTTCTTCCCACGAGGACATCAAGTCTTTTGCCCATTGTGTGTCCTGTTCTTAGCCTCAGTATTAACTTAAGCTCATTCCTCGTCAAAGCAGACTCTGCAAACCAGGGCACCTCTCGTGGTGATGGTAGAATAGACTTACTCCATTTCCCCTTTTCTAATGATGCCCTATGGTGAAAATCTATCCACATACTTTGGCCCATTTTCTTTATAGCCTCATTCCAGTCCAGGTTTCCTGGTATCCATTTCTTCTTAAAAAGCGGTACTTCCCTCAAAAATCGGGACGTATGGTATGTAGGTACATGTCTAATCTATGTCGGTACCAGGGAACTCAGAAATAATGTGAACTGAAATACCTAACTGGTGTGGAGTAACAGTCAACCGTTATCGATTATGGAATAATATGGGATAGACTTAAACAGGTGTCAAGAATACGCTTGTATTAAGTTCTGACAACTGCTCTCGGTTTATGCGTTGACGCTCATTTAATATTGGTGTGTTTGAAGATTGCAACACAAACTATTGTACGTCTATAATGTGTGGTTCATTTTCGTAGGACACTCACACATTCAAAACCCTGCATCAAGATGTGGTGAATTACGGTATAGAGCAGGGATGGCCAGTGCGTCGATCGCAAAGGTATTTTTGGTCGATCGCAGACATAATAATATATTGAGTGTAGATCATGGGTGGCCTAAGATGCTAAGAACTAAGTGCGTCAATATCGAGGTTTGATTTTGTGTGGCAGAACTAAGTGCGTCAATATCGAGGTTTGATTTTGTGTGGCAGAACTAAGTGCGTCAATATCGAGGTTTGATTTTGTGTGGCAGAACTAAGTGCGTCAATATCGAGGTTTGATTTTGTGTGGCAGAACTAAGTGCGTCAATATCGAGGTTTGATTTTGTGTGGCAGAACTAAGTGCGTCAATATCGAGGTTTGATTTTGTGTGGCAGAACTAAGTGCGTCAATATCGAGGTTTGATTTTGTGTGGCAGAACTAAGTGCGTCAATATCGAGGTTTGATTTTGTGTGGCAGAACTAAGTGCGTCAATATCGAGGTTTGATTTTGTGTGGCAGAACTAAGTGCGTCAATATCGAGGTTTGATTTTGTGTGGCAGAACTAAGTGCGTCAATATCGAGGTTTGATTTTGTGTGGCAGAACTAAGTGCGTCAATATCGAGGTTTGATTTTGTGTGGCAGAACTAAGTGCGTCAATATCGAGGTTTGATTTTGTGTGGCAGAACTAAGTGCGTCAATATCGAGGTTTGATTTTGTGTGGCAGAACTAAGTGCGTCAATATCGAGGTTTGATTTTGTGTGGCAGAACTAAGTGCGTCAATATCGAGGTTTGATTTTGTGTGGCAGAACTAAGTGCGTCAATATCGAGGTTTGATTTTGTGTGGCAGAACTAAGTGCGTCAATATCGAGGTTTGATTTTGTGTGGCAGAACTAAGTGCGTCAATATCGAGGTTTGATTTTGTGTGGCAGAACTAAGTGCGTCAATATCGAGGTTTGATTTTGTGTGGCAGAACTAAGTGCGTCAATATCGATATCGAGTGAGGTTGTTCCTACACGCAAATAGTTTTCCAAATGCATATCAGTAATTCGTGTTCTCACTCGGGATTTGATATGCTTCATCCGACTAAAAAGCTGTTCACACGTGTAAGTGTTTCCAAATAGCGAAGTCATCATTAAAGCATGTTTGTAAAATGCAGGATATTTCTCATTGTCCAAATATGTTTTGTAAAACTCTTCCAAACCAACCTGATGGAATTTCTCCTTTCGCAATGTTCCATTTGTAAATTTCTCGGTAATAAATTCACGTCCACGGAGAATGGCGTTGCAAATGCAGCAAAAAGCACACGGTGATTTTTAAAATCTTCAGCCAATATCTAATCTCAATTTGCGAAATTAGCACATCTAGCGGCAGCATTTGATATTATTTTTATTTTCTCACTGCTCCACGGGCCACGGGTTGGCCACCCATGGTGTAGATACTTCAAACTAGTTAAAACTAATCGACGTAAACACAACACAAACCACAAATTTGCTCGAATAGCAAAAAAGTCGCCTGCGGCGCTATTTTCCCCAAGGGATATTTAAATTTTAAAATCCATGTGCGATGCAATTTGAAGTGATATGATTATTGATGTAATTAAATGATAATCCATATTGAATATAATTTATTTTAAGTATGCTTCCTGGCGAAGGGTTGCATGTTACTTGGCTACTGAAAAATTTCTAATATTCGATATACGGGTAAATTGTGTAACTATATCGAAATTAGATACAGGTAATGTGTACCTACTTCATTTTTTTAGAAGTGAAAGACATAATAATATTATTTAAATATATTATTGTCGTTAATTCGATGTTTCTATATCGTTATTTTCATATGTATAAAACATCTGTTTTCAAAATACATTTATTTGAATTAAGTATAAAAAAAAATATGGGTTTTTATTGTTCTCACATGATATAATTACAAGTGATATCAGTCGATTGCCATAAATATTTTTTTCAACTAGTCGATCCTAGAAAAGAAAAGTGTGGCCACCCCTGGTATAGAGCATATCGGATTAATATTTATTAATCTTTTATTAATTCTACGTCACCATGGTCCCCGAATTTACTTCTTCAGCTACTAAATTCCCCACGCCCATAATTCAGTATGTGTTCGATATCGCGTGGAGTTTTATTAACATTAAAATGCCTAAACTGACAAAAGCAAACTAAAAGCATTATTTCGAATGTATAAGTATTGTGAAGAAAAGAAATAAAAAAGAAATCTTTTAATTCCTCCCAATAGTGCCAGAGATTTTGCTACGTCAAGTCAACATGCAAAGAGCACGTGAGGAATCAGTATCAACGCATGCAGTGCTGTGACGTAGAAGACTTGACATAAAAGTTACATTGCACTGATTTGCTATGAAGGCAGACAGGTAATTCGTTGCTTAAGGGTTGTTAATTAAGGAAGACACCTAGATACAATTTTACAGAGTAAACTCAGCGAAGGCGAGTTTTATGCTTGCACTCACTGTCTCACTTCAATCATTCGTCGATATTATAAAGATAGACGACATTTTCATTGGATGTATCATCTTTCATTTGTTTATTCATTAAGGAAACAACAGTTACATTTTGAATACAAAAATATGTTTAAAAAAGAATAGTGAAATTATATTGCAGCCAACAAAGTTTCCATGTATAAATTATAATATATTTGAGCCCATGGCCCCCACATCCTGAACCGGGCCCCCATGCTACGATCTTTGGCGGGCCCCCCTACCTATCTCTAAGGATAAAGGCAGTGTGATACTCTACAGTAGGTACCGTTTTCCAAATGGTGTCCGCGGTAAAATTAATGTGTATATTTTAGTGCTTTTTGTTGTATATTTTAATACATCCATTTGAATTAAGGAGTTGTCGAGTATCGATACACAATTAAAAATTTTATCGTACAACCATATAATTTTATCTAATAAAATTATTGAAGAAAAATAGCCCCGCAGGCTACTTTTTTTACTATTGAAGCAAATTTGTGTTGTGTGTTTATCTCACTTGTCTGGTCGACTGGCCTCGCCGGGCCCCTCCTGAGCTCGGCCCCCAGGCTAGAGCCCTGTCAGCCCCCCCCCTTGTGGGGGCCATGGTTGAGCCTAATAAGAATAAAAAGTGAGAAAGTAAGAAGAGCATAAATATAACGAAATTACATAATATGAAAAATGAGGAATAATTATAGACACAAAAAGTTATATTATATATAATACATAAGTACATACATTTAAATTTGGTTAATATCCATTATAAAAAAATTTGGAGATAGCGCGTTTAAACGAAACAGGTGTATAATTGGAAGGATCAACGGTGGAGAAATACATATTGTAATTTAAAGAAGAGCGCCCGAATAAAGGAGTTTTGTGCATAATTTGAATCACTACGACTAACATGGTACAAAACTTGGTTTCGCGTAAATGTTGATGGACAGTGGAAACCCAACCGTTCGAGCGTATCCGGAAATTTGTACGTAAACAGTTCACCTCAGGACACTAGTACGTGAAACATGAGTTCGTGAAACATTTAATCAAATGACGAGTTCTTCGTTGAACATTTCACCGTGGAGTATATTTGTACGTATGCTACAACATGTGGCGAATTTTATGAGATGTTTTTACTAGGTTAGGTTAGGTTAGTGTTAATCTAATTGGAACAGTACTATTTGCAAACTATCGCCGCATTTTGTAAGATACGTACAAATGTATTCCACGGTGAAATGTTCAACGAAGAACTTACTCGTCATTTAATAAAATGGTATACGAACTCATCGATATCCTAGTTTAATAGGGGAACAACTCATAAAGATAAAGAAAGCAGACTTGAGAGTGGGTCTGTCGTTTGGGCCCCGCATCAGTTGAAGTACGGCCTCAGTTGAACTCTGCCATTCTTGGTGGTGTTGGCTTGTGTGTCTCTGATAATTATCTTAGGAATCGAGGGCATCCGTTGTTTGTTCTCCCACGGTGCAGAACTAACCTGCCATTAGTAATGCCAATTGGGAGGGCAATAACCATGTTTAATGAAATCGCTTCGGATATTGATATATTCCACTTACGTGAGGGTGAATTTAGGTGGACGTTGTTTTTTAAATTCTTAAAATAGTGTCTGTCTAACTCATCCGGTGTACTTCCTTGTACCCATATACTTAATATTTTTTGTATTTACACATTTATACTGTACATAAAACTGTTTTAATAATATTTCTTTGTTTCTAAATGTCATGTTGTGAACGTCTTAAACTTATAATTTGTAATGTCCATAATATGTAAAATAAATAAATAAATTGAAATTGAAAATAAAACCTTGTTCCAAGATAATGGCGTTTGATTTTTTTGCAGTAATTCTCATTTTAATTTTAAAGCCTTGATTTCGATGAAAATGTATGTTTTTTATATTTAATTTAGTGGAATTCATCAATGCACAATGAAATTGTACATTTTAATAAGGAATTAGCCAATACATTTGATTATATATCGAAATTACTGATTAATCTTAGTAAGGCTTGTTTGATTTTATGACACATTGAAGAAACCTTTGACTATTTTTTTTGCTGAATTATAAAAAGAAGACCTTTCTACATCGAATGGCATTCTTGACTCAAAACCTTTAAATTTTGAGTTGTTCCCCTATTGAACTGTGGTATCGTCATGTTTCACGTACTGCGGCGCACGAATAAGTGTCCCACAATGAACTGCATACGTACAACTTACATGTAACCCCATTCGAGTAGGTTTGGCGAGTTAACAAAACCATTGATAATTTTGTAAAAAAAATACTGATCGGACGGATTAAAGATGGCCACGGATATATCACAGGAACGCGCCAGCTAATCGTACCTTGAATCACCTGCCTATCGTAAGCATTGCACGTTGAAAGGGTTAAAATATTAACCATCTCGTGATCGATGTAAGATTGGCGCAAAAACATTGATCGTTACAGCCGAATGGTCAGAAAAAAAAAAGAAGAAAAAACAAAATGACGTCATCTCGGCCGGCAAACACTGGCGACTTCCGTTCGAAATTCGCGCCACTTCTTGTCGATGGTTTAAAAAATCGATGTTTCCCAATATTTATGGTAAATATTCTGTCATTTTGATTTTGGATTCTGTTTTCTATAATCATTAATTATTAATTAAGCGGATTAAGCGACATATTTGATTGACTGAGTTATGAATACGGTGACCATATGACTTTTATTCTATGTAATTTACCTCAGAGTAATAATATAAAGAGAGTGGGTATTGTTCGGCAAAATGAAGCCATGTTTCTTGCGTGTAACGCACAGTAGAACCTTAATTTTATTATTATTAACTTAACTTTGAAACGTTATTGTTATACCATCATGTTGCTTCTCAGTTCGGGTACCAAATTTAAACACAATATAGTTAAACATATTTTCTACTAAACTAACTAAAAATAATTATCACTAGCTTTATACTTGACGCAAAAACAATAGATTTCAGGAACACGTGCTCGCAGTTTTTAATTAAACGTAATCATTTAAATAAATATTTACCGGCGACGTATACAAAAAATATTTAATTCAGTCGTAGAAATTCTATCTTACTCTAACGCATACTGCGGAGATATAAGCGTGTTGAATGCTTTTTGTTCAGGCCTTGGCAATTACCTATATTGCACTGTCCGGAAAATTATACGTATTCAGTTGCCAGGATCACAGTTCACTGTTAGATGTTGCATAGGAAACTGCGCCTTAACGCTTTGCAATTTTCCACTATTTTTTTCATGGGTAGTGTTTGAAAATATAATAAGTAAGTAAGTACATACTTATATAGTTTTTTTTATTAAACTACTTATCTTTTTTTTATTTTAAGTATTTTCTTATACCTATTATATTAATATTATAATTTTATATCGGGAGTTTGCGATGAGTTTTGCTTGTAGGAATGGCTATCCCTTCTCCCTTCGACGCCACCACCAGGGGTGACTATTCTATCTAAGCTAACCAGATCTCTTCACACAACGTCACAACGTCACCGAACAATACCGGGAGAACGCGTCTCATGGAATTCGCTGAGAGAAGAGAGAACACAGAATTAATGGGAACTGAAATACCTAACGGGTGTGGATTAACCGTCAACCGATCTCGAGTTTGGAAGAATATGGGATAAACTTAAACATGTGTCAAGAATACACTTGTATTTCGTTCTGACAACAGACTGCTCTCGGCTTATACACTAGAGATAATTCAATATTGGTGTATTTGAAACTTGCAAAACATACTATTGCACCTCTATAATGTCTGGTTAATTTTCGTCAAAATTCTGCGTCAAAATGTACTGTATTAGGGTATAGCGGATAGCCTATCGGAATTCAATTTATTAATCTGTTCTATAGATAGAGCATATTAGATTAAAACATAATCGAAGCGTAACGAAACCTGACAACACATTGTATTAATAATATTATAATGGTAGTTTATCGCAGAGAAATTTTTCATTAGGGTGCCTCCATACTTGTCAGCGCCATTCATAGACCTCCACCTAACTAAAGCCACCACAGTTTGGAAGTATGTTTCGTGGAAATACACTAATTCTTAGTAGATTGTGTAGACCTATTATAACTATTTGATTATGTGTTTATTATAAACATTGAAACCTCGTAACTCAATAAAAATCTTACATTGAAATAACGAAAACTCGCAACTCATTTCTATGCTAAATTCTGCAAAATTTATCAACCAGAACCCAACCAAATCCAAAATGTGTAAAATGCCCCACTTGATTAATAAATCATTGTCTTATAAAACAACTGTGCTCATGTTTTTAAAGAAAATTTTGAATAAAACAGTTTTTTCAACCTACTGAAAACTTGGACATTTATTTTTGCTATAAGTACGAGGTTTACATATTATTCTTAGCATCGATACGCCAACTTAAAGATTTTTGTTGTAGGTATTTGTCGAATTAAGATAAAAATTAAATAATAAAATAGGAAAGTAGGTAGGTAGGTACGAATTGTCAGACAAATTGAAGCTAAAAATAATTACAAGATAAAAAAAGAACTTTTTATATACAACGTTTTTAAATTTTCTGTTGAATTATTATGCTCAATATGCTCAAACTTGTACTTGATATTATGAAGTAAATAAAAACAAACAAATATAGAATACTGAAATGTCATTTTGATGTCCATAGTAACGCGTATATGTTAATAATTTAGTTGTTAGGACCACCCCCTTAGCAACCAATAATAGTGGATTGGATTACGGATTTCTTCCGAAATAACTTTTCATACAAAACAGAATTAACTGAAATGAATTCAATTCTACTTAAAATGGCTAAAAGTATTAAAAGAATGCATTGGCATCGTGTTCTGATATATTCTAAAAGTTTCAAATGTCTAGCTAGTCGGGAAGATAGTTAAAAATCGATTGCAAGATTTGTACTGGATAAACAACCACCGGACAAATATGAATACGAGCTAATAAAAACGTTGTAATTAATGAAGTCTTTTCCTAAGTACGTCACTGGGATTAATTTTAAGATCCGCCACTGATTTTCAACAAGGAGTTACAGAGGAGACTATATAGATCAGAGGGGGGCAAACTGCGGCCCGCCGGGTGTTTTTTTGCGGCCCGCCATCATTAATTGTACTTCTGATTACGAATAAGTTTTTTATAATTAAAAAAATATATATATTGACACAGATTAAAATTTGTTTAGCAATAGTACGCGATCCATTTTCAATAGATGTTGATAGTGTACCGACAGAGCTACAACTTGAGATTATTGATCTGAAGTGTGACACTGATTTAATAGAATTACATCGTCGGGAAGAAATCTCCAAATTTTACAATGCCCTTAATTCAGACAAATTCGACCAACTTATGCAAGAAAAATGTTTGTTATTTTTTGATCAACCTATATATGTGAACAAACATTTTCGATCATGAACCTCAATAAAAATTCTTTACGTTCAAATATCTCCGATGCCCATTTACAAGCAGTTTTGAGAATATCAAATACAAAATTAACACCTGAATTTAAAAATGTTAAAAAATGTAGAACAGTTTCATTCTTCTCATTATTTTTTTTGTAGTGCTTATTTTTCGTGATAATAAATAGTGTTTATCTAAAAATGGTATTTTACTTGCGGCCCGCCGCTCATTTTGAATTTTTGAATTTGGCCCTCTATTCAAAAAGTTTGCCCCCCCTGATATATATAGATATACCCTCATAATATTAATGGTACACAGTATTGGGTAGACCACAGAACAGATTATCATTTCTGTGTTCCCTAGAACGTTCCGGCATGTTAGTTTATAAGTGGATATTATATTCAATGTGTCCATAGCGTCACGTGGCGTCCGTGAAAGTTTGAGGGCATCGGGTTTGATTGAAATATGATGGAATTCCAGACACCGACAGGTAGATAAAAGGTAGACACAGGTGATGTGCTCATACAATACAACATACGTATACCAGGCATGTCCAACTTCATGAGGATTGTGATCTAAGAGCGGAATGCACAATCTAAGATTTCGTTCCTAAGGATAAGTCGCCGAAAAGCACGACTTAACTATAGACAATCCTGAGTATAGAGTTAAGGAATCCTTAACCATATACTACTTTTGTTATGAACACGCCCCCTTCTGTATTACCATTTACCACTGACAGCTGCTGTCAAAATAAATTCGCATGTCTATAACACAGTCCATACACTCAAATTCATTTAACAATGTATCTCAATATGGATATTGATAGTGTTAATTCTTTTGGCATGTACTTGTAGAATATTATTTTACTTTTATACGCCAACCCGCAGAAATACAAAATCCCAGGTGAAGAATAACGCTTAACGCTAGTGTTACCATGTCAAAAAAATATCTTGCGGTGCCTGTGGAATCACGTATAATGACTTATAACGGAAACATAAGAGTATTATAATTTAATATTAATATGTATTTATAGTTATTGCATTTATAAAATGCAGTTGTCATATTTTTGTCATCGTTTAACAATTATCAAATAATTTACCTAACGAGAATTTTTAAATATGGTATTATTTTCAATAGAAATGATCTTAACTAAGGACAATGTTTCTGCATAGTGTTTTCTGCTAAGGAAATTTTAGTTATGACAAATGTTTCTGCATTCCGCTCTAAGTATCAAAACTGGCAAGAACTACCATAAAATTATTGTATTGTGGGTAGGGATTGCAATACCGGTATTCAATGATTTATCGATACCGAAATACCGGTTTTAAAAATCCAAAATTCCGGTATTTTCGGTAATAAGAAAGCATACACATATACGTGGTGGAGAGGGTTCAGTAGAAATTCTTGAGACTCCTTTACATGAGGCTGTATGGATACTATCCGTGGCTTTATCCAACTGACATTCTCTTAAGCCGGCGCTCCATTGGCACGCAAGTCAGACGATTTACAGTCTTCGGACATTTTTTTCGCGTGGAGCACCTCATATCTGCGGACTTTTTAATCCGCAGACCAGGCTCGTTGGATTTCAAACATGTTTGATATTTTACTCTCCGAGTTGCCAGACTTCCTCCGTCGATCGCTATGCAAATTCGATTTGACATTAATACGCAATCATTCGGACGTCCAAAAAGCTGTAATTGTTTTAAACATTTTCATTGATTAATTTGTTAATTAACATATTAGAAAATGAGAGATTTACCAATTATTTTTCCATTTGTATTTATGAAATTCATAAAAGAAAACGTATAACTTGTGATGTTTTCACTGCTATATTATTTTATGCAAGTCTACATATAAATAACACAAACTTAAAGGATTATCGGAAGACATTACGATAATCGCAACTTTTGACTTTTGACAGCTCGACTTTTTTATTCGTTCGTTGATCAGTAGCAGAGCATAGAGAAATCGGACGATATATTGTCCTCGGACTTTTGGCTCGCCAATGGAGCGCTGGCATTAGGTATGCTTACATACTGTAGTCTGCAATTTAGAAGAGATCTTTATTTATCTACGTATTTTTTTCAACTTATACCTACGAGGTATAAATGAGAACTCTGCCATTCTGGGCAGTGTTGACCTGTGTGTCCCTGATAACTATCTTAGAAATAGAGAGCATCAGTTGTTTATTCTCCCAAGATGCAGAACCAACCTGCCACTGGTAATGCCAATTCGGAGGGTGATAAATATGTTCAACCAAATTGCGTAGGTTGTTGATATATTCCACTTGCGTGAGAGTTTATTAAGGTGGGCGCTATTTTATAAATTCTTAAAATAGGGTCCCTTTAACAAGCTTGGAGTACTTCTTTGAACTTCTATAGTTGTATAATTGTATTTTCACTGCTTTTGTTTGTTTATATTATGTTTTCTTTTTATATTTTGATTTTTATCGTTTTTATTACTTTTTTTCTTTATAATAATGTTTCATGTCATGCTGTGAACGTCTTAAACTTATAATTTGTGATGTCCACAATGTGTTAAAAAATAAATTGAAATTGAATGTTTTTCAAAATGATTTTAATGTTATTTATTCATTACTTACCTACTAATATAATATTGTACTTATATTAAATTTAGTGTATAAGTTTTATGCTGGTAAAACGCAAATATACCTATTGACAGAAACCAACAAAGGTTAAATAATATTTAACAAAATTCCTCAAATATAGAATTGTCGCGATGAATTAAAATATTTCGAAAAAGAAAATATTTCCAATTATTCTATAAACTATTGATCCAACAACCGATTACATATTATTATATTACACATTACACCCACGATGGCCGCGTGGCTTGAGCGCCGGTCTATAGTGTCGAGAGTCCCAGGTTCGAATCCTGGTTCTGGCAAGTACACATATTGTTTTTCCATTTGTGTATAAGTCAGAGTATAGACCTAATAGGTTGAGCAAGTGGCTGACATCCATTTTCTCGTAAAAATAAAATCTGTTAATACAAAACCTCCACTCTGTGGAGGGCCATATGATCCTATCAGGATCGGACATGGTCGAAAAAAAAATTAATCCAACATTGATAGTACATCGATTTTTATGTACCTGGACTTATAGTATTTGTACGAAGGCTCAGAGCAACCGTATACTGAGCTTCGAAAACAGATGTTTGCGACGAATACTGGGTGTGCGGTCGTATGACTTTAGGAGTTTAGGACCAACGAGGAGATAAGAGAACGCACCAAGCAGCCTCTCATCACGCTGAAAGTGAAGAGGCGACGTTGGACCTGGCTCGGCCAAGTGCTGCGGATGCCGGAAGAGAACTTCAACCTGGCTTGCCTGTTCTTCAAGCCGACCGGATTCCGGCGTCCTACGAGATGCTGGTTTGACCTGGAATAAAGCAAGAAGACTGGCGAGCGACAGGGATTCTTGGAGGCGCCGCGTGGTGTCCATACGCTCCAGTTAAGGGGCGGATATGGCAAAAGAAGAAAAAAATTAGCAGTTCTAAAATATTATGATCTATATTATAAAAATACGTATTTACAAAAGTTAACATAATAAATATAAGTAGGTATTTTAAGTTGCTATAATATAGTGTTTTAAATAGATTTTAATAGTTATAATTATTGATAGGTACCTACTTCTTTATTCTATAATAAGTTTTGACGAATACTGATGTTACCTAGAACAGGTATCCAAAAAAATAAATATCGAAATACCGGTATTGATATAATATTCTTTCAGTATTGCCAAAGTATCTATCATGAACGAAGTCAATACCTTTGCTTTTGCGTATCAGTCAGAAATTTGATGCGCATGAAAATAAATAAATTTAATATTTGTAGGCATCAAAAAACGCTAGTAAAAAGGCCACGAGCCAGGTGCGTTTTTTGCAAGCTAGGTGTCAATCGAAAAATGATAGATCTGGCCAATGACATTAATATGAACGAATCATCTGGAAAGAAAAATGACACTCACTTTTTTTTCGGGTCTGCCGAATGGCATAATCTGTTCTAACGCCGTTGCAATAAAGGTGATATTGCTATAAATTCCCGATGCTTTCTGTCGGGTCTGCCGAATGGCATGATTCATATTTAATATCAATATCGTTCGCACAAATAAACATTGACACTGGAAACACTGTTCTAACGCCATTACAATAAAGGTGAAATTGCTATAAATTCCCGATGCGTGATATCGCATAATAGAAATTGTGAAATTTTGTCACGTGACGTCTACCTATACATGTGCGAATGTCGCTTTGGGCGAATTTACTTGCTAGCTACTGTACTGAGTGCGTTGTCCATTAATAATGTCATTGGATCTGGCAAAAAAAAAATTGGCAACGCTGAACTTAATTCTTATGAACCTACGGTGCGATCCACTTATTGGAAATGCCTGTTGCGCAAGAAGCCGATTTTGAAACTTGAAACCCGATATCTACCTCTATTGTGTTCATTAAAAGCTCTGTTTGAAGCACTACACCTATTGCCTATGAAGATTTTGGTTATATATATTATGACTCGGAAGAAGTAGAAGTCTATCAGTCATCGCCCCCTAGGGGTCGTATGCATGAGATTCACAAATACTTTATAGGCTATATACTACCCATTTGTATGCATGAGTGCGTGACGTCATAATTTGTCATAGCGTGAAAATAATGGCAAACTTATAAAATTTCATTCCCCGACCATTAATTTAAAATTTTGAAATTGTAAATGTATCTGAAAGTGTGCGAACGGTACCGTATAAATTTAATAATTATACATGAATAATTATTATGAACTTTAAATAATTTATCAGTTATGTTATCACATTTATTTTATAATTCTACTGTACGAAAGAATAAAGTATTCCCGGTAAACATTTCCATTTGATGGCAATTATACATACAATTATATTATGACTAACTTCACTTCAACCACTTATAATATTATTATGAAATGTCAAAACGGAATAAGTAATGACATAAATGAAAATGGATTTGGTTTAGAATGTAATGTAATGATCTGGTCGTTTAGCTTAGATATTTTATCGTAATCTTACGTAAATCCATGTTATCCTACTATCTATTTATCCACCATCCTACTATCTAGATTATAGACTATAGATCAAAACTATACGTATTTTGTAAACAGCACGACTAGGAACTGTTTTTAAAGTTCGCACATGTTTTACAGAATCTACAAAATGAACGAGGGCCTCAAGCAAACGTTTGTTGTAATGAATGCATTATTAAAATTACATTTGAAAGTGCCAGATGACGCAGCCATTTTGAATGGCGTGTGACGTCAGCAATCTGATCTGAATCAACAGTGCTATACGCTATTTGGTGGAAAATCGGTTAAATAGCTTATAAAGAATTTGGGAATCTCATACATACGGCCCTAGAGCTGTACCTACCTCAGATAGTAAATTAACGTATACAAGCAGCGTTAAGGGCTGGATAAATTCCGATTCCGGAATCTTGTATCGAAATATACTATATAGAAATAATTATATATAATATAGACATGTTGTATCGAAACATATTGCCGTATATTAAAGACCGACCAACCTCTTTGGGTCGTATAGTACTGAGATAAGAGTAATGTCTAAATAAAACACGGCTTTCAGGAAGCCAGCGGCAAAATTTTTTTTGAAAATAGCCGATATTATAATAGATCATTTGTTAGGTTAGGTTAGGTTTTTTTTTCTAAATGCCTTTATGGATATCTCGCATTTACTATCGAGGTTTCTTTAAGGTCTTTGGCACGCAAACTACTCTACTTGATGCTAGTCAAATGAAAATTGTACCGGCTGAGAAAATATGCCTTATTGAAAACTATGCTTCTACCCGCATCGAGTATTCCTTTTGCTAATTTGAATTCGGCCAGGGCCTATGAAACCGCCTTGCAAAAACCCTGGAAAATTCTTTGTAGCGGAAGGCGGCAGTGACATCCCGAGGGGGTAGGCAGATTGAGCGTCGCTTGAGGGCGGCAGTTTCAGAAAAGGGCGGCAAATCGAAGAGAATTGTTAGGTGTACACAGAAAGCTACCTGAACTTAGTAATAACGGAAATATATTTCCATTAAAAAATTCAGCTCACTGGTTGGAAACAAAATACATTAATTACGTACTATAAAAGTTTTAACAGGATTTTTTTTTTCGGGTTCGCGATGTCTATTTTACTTCCGTTGTCATTGGACTTTCGTGCTATTTTGTTGTTCTTGGTGAACAGCAATGACACGTGCAATACCTAATTTAAAATGTATCCAAATATGTTTGCTCACTCGTGAGTTTTGGAAGTTGTCTGGTGTATTTTTAAATGTACTGAAACCGTAGACTCGGAATATTGTCTATTGAAGCAGACCATGTCCGATCCTAACAGGATCATATGGGCCTCCACAGAGTGGAAGGTTTGTATTAACAGATCTTAGATAATATTGGAGTCATGGAAGGATGATAAAAAGTACTGTATAAAAAATGTGGCGGCATTTTGTCTAGTGACCTCACTGCAAGGCGGTGGTGATTCTGATGAATATGTTGTCGTATTCATTGGGAACTGAGAACTGCATTTTATAGCCGAGTTTTTCCCGTGGTAAAAGAAATGTTGCATAGGACTATCCTATCTTATATGACTGCAGTCACGGATCTGAAAGGCATGAATCATCATTACATGTCACCAGTTATTATTTTGATTCTTTTTATTAAGTACATCAATACAGAAATAGGTTAGGTTAGGTTAGGTTAAGTTAGGTTTGGTTAGGTTGGGTAAAATTGGAACATTATTGTCTGCAATGCTCCAAGAACAACGCGTATTTTTTTCATCTCGGTATAATGAAATGTTTTACGAATATACAATTTATATAAAACTTGATTATAGGGGCGGGGTGATATTATTGAATTTTTCTCTGAGGTTTCTGCATCTTTTGAGGTGGACCTGCGTATTAAATGGCTGCATTTAGAAGTGGTCACTTTTTTCAGCCATGAGGGCGCGAACGGGATCAGAAAACATGTCCCTACTTAGTAGGTAGGTGCATAGTAGAGGCTGGGACACACTGTACCAAGGCCCTCACAAGTGAAGTGGCTGACAGGACTGTACCCTGGGGGCCTGGGATTAGGGGGATCGACCAGTTAAGTGAGATAAACACACACCAAAAACTTGCTCTAATAGCAAAAAAAGCGCTATTTCTCGATATCATTTTAAAATATGTGGTTGTATGATCTAATTCAATGTGATAGAAGGATTGATAATTGTTATAATCTAGATTGTTACTTGGCTACCACAAATAGGGGTCGAGATCAGTGCTTCATAATATGATGCCAAGTGCCGAAAATTCGATATATCAAGTGGATTTATTTAAAAATACAAAACAATCGCTGAAAATACACAGGACGCCCTTAATTTTACCTTGTGGAAAACACAACTGTAGAACATCACGCTGCCTTTAACCTAAGCCAGTAGTCGGCAAACCGCGGCTCGCGAGCCACATGTGGCTCTTTGGCCCCTTGGGTGTGGCTCTGCCACAAATGACCACGTACGGGCTAAAACAGTGAGAGATAGAACAGTCAAAATGTCTTCGAATATAACCAACCAGCAAGTCGAAGATCTTAAATTGGTTTCAGCTTTATCAATAGCAGTTGACGAGTCTTGTGACATAAATGATACAGCACAAGTTTCACGTTGTGTACGATTTATTTCATCTATAGGTACTAAAGAACTTGTAGGATTATCGCCGCTCAAATGTCAAACACATGGAGAGGATATTGCAAATGCTGTAATTGAGTGTATGGAAAAACATCATAAATTATTCCACTCGATAAAATTGTGTCAATTTCAATAGACGGGACGTAAAGTATGACCGGCGTAAGAAAAAGGGTTGTTGCTATTTTGAAAGAAAAAAAAATCACGAGATACTTGCTTACTATTGCATCATTAGTCAAGAAGAGCTTTGTGTGCAGACATTTCCAGAAGAAATTTGCAAAGTTATGGAATTGGTGATATAGATTATGAACTCCATTTTAGATAAAGCTTATGGAGCTCTAAATTCGAACGTCTCTGTGCTGATATGGACATATTGGAGAAAAACAAATGTGAACATGGTTCACAGCACAAGTTTAGTAGTCTGCTTTGAAAGACCTGGAGAAGGAAGACGATGGTGTTTAAATACCTGTGGGTCTATTCTATACTTATCGAACACTAAAGTGATAAATAGTATCAAACTTAGGGTAGGTTTGTATCAAAATATTAGCACTTATTGTAACAATTACACGAAGTTGGTTTTTATTGTTGCAATAAGTGCCATATTTTAACAGCAGCAAGATAGGTGCTGTTAAAATATAGCACTTATTGCAACAATAAAAACCAACTTCGTGTAATTGTTACAATAAGTGCTAATATTTTGATACAAACCTACCCTAAGTTTGATAATATTTATCACTTTATTACTTAGACGGTCGATAAGTATAGAATAGACCCACTGGAATAGTATTCCTGGCTCATATTATCAGTTGAAAAACTAGCGTTTGTTGTTCTTTTCCTTTCCGGTTCTACATATTCATGCGAACAATCTTTTTCAAGCATGAACCTTATCAAGAGTAAATTGAGATGTCGTCATATTGATGAGAGCCTGGAATCGTGCCTTAAATTAAAAACAACATACAAACCTGACTTACCCATACTTTTCAAGGAGATGCAAGGCCATTGTTCACATTACCTAAGTGTTTGTCAGTCATTGTCATGATTTACTTACAATTTAATTGTTATCAATAAATATGATCATTATTAAGAATGATATCAAGTTAACAGTATACCTACCTATATAGTAAGCTTAAGAAATTTGGCTCTCAAAAGAAATCTCAATCGTTGTACTGTTGATATTTGGATCTGTTAACCAATGAGTTTGCCGACCACTGACCTAAGCAATAGGTAGGGGGGCTCGCCAAAAATCCAGGGCCATGCACTGTACCCACGTGAAATCATTACAATTGTATTACTAACATAATTCATCACCGATGACTGTAGGTAGGTACGTTTATTAATAACATAATGGTTCAAGCATGATAATGTTACAAGAAAATGCAAATTTGGCGGCGCCGAAACTAAAAAAAACTGGTTTGGTTTTACTATTTAGGCAAGTAAGTTGGTATGGGGATTGGATCGACCGGCGCCAAAATGCATACGAGGCCGTTTGTGCGCCGACCAAATGGCGTAAACCACCAATCGCTAAAATTACTACTTATAGTTTAAGCACAGTACAGATTAATAAATACAATTCCGATAGGCTATATCCCAATACACTGCATTCCGAACACGTTACATTTCGTGGTCTTTCTCTATTTAGTCGATTTAGTAAAATTTGAAAATAGCCGATATATAGGATTATTTGTAAGGTTAGGTGGTTAGGTTATCATTCTTGAATTCATGAATTTTGTCAAAATCGTCAATGAAAATTGCCGCTATTCCTGCCTGGCTTCCAGTAAACATACGTGTACCTACCCATTTCGTTGTATCACAGTTTACCCAAAGCTGTGGTACCGGAAAAATATGGCCGTATAGCATGATATAAAAAAGACGCGTTATTCGTGAAGCATATTTGCCGACAGCAATGTCCCACTGTGAACGTTAATTTGTTGTATATGTTACAACGAATGTGTGAAATTGCGTATTACACGAAATCGGCAATATTTTACCTAATTCATGAATAAAGCAACGGGCTTGCATTATTCATGAATTAGGTAATTTATCTGCCGAGTGCGTGAATTTGGTAGGGTATGGAATAATTCCTAAACTGTCAACATGACAGTAGAAAAAGTAAAATTAATACGGATGGTTTTATTAGTTATAATTTGACATAATATAATATAATTATTATTAGGTTATGTTAGATTAGGTTTTTTAATTCTGAATTCAACGGAATGTCCATTTGAGGTTAGCTAACAAGTGTCAACAAACTATCAAATCATACTATCACAAACAATCGACCATTAAACGATTGATACCCAAGCACGAATCAAATCGCGAAAATACCTTTTAATAAAATTCTTTCGTTATCATAATATTATAGTCCTAGATTTTTTTGGGCATAGTGAATGGATATGAACGTCATTGTAGTTATTGATTGGTATATTTTTATATAATCAATGACGTTTGACACATTTGGTTAGATTGATTAGTTGCAAAAAACACCACCGGAGCGTGACCATCTATTTTGACCAATGCTTGAGCATTTGACACATTTAGTTCAGTGTTGCCATATTTTGAAAGTGGAATTATAGTAGAGAGCCTCAAAAATTATAGTATTTGGGAATAAAATATAGTACGCGTTGTCATCTGTATAGGTTTCGTGAACTCAGAAAAAAAAATAACGGAGAATTTAGTAGAAATGCAAGTGTAAATACTTCACCGCGGGCCGCAAGTTCCCAGTTTTTCATAGTCGGCTCGTTTTTTTTAGGAAAAATATTTCGCCGCGGGCCGCAGATTTCCAAATTTTCAAAGACGAATCGATTGCGACATGGCAAATGCGAAATTATATTACTTTTATATTAAATTATAGTACGATATTCAAAATTATAGTATTTTGGGCGTACTATACCTGTTTTATATCGTACATAGTACGCGGACCAAAATTATAGTACAAATACTATAATTATAGTACGGTTGGCAACACTGGTTTAGTTGCAAAAAACACCACAATAGCGCTACTATCTAATTTGCCCAATGCATGAACTAGGCAGAAAAATTACTGCCGAATTCACACACTCGGCAGATATTTTGCCTAATTAATGAATAAGGCAACGGGCTTGCATTTTTCATGAAATAGGCAAAATTTTGCCGATTTTGAGAAGGTGAGATTTGATACCTACTTGCGAGTACCTACATGCTAACCTACTTTTGAATCATTCAAAATTTTATAAAAATATAAGTATACATACGATATGCATGTATTTATTATTTACTTACCTATGTACTTATTTTCTTCTGTCTTTCACTTGTCTTTCCAGTGGTTTTTATGACGTATTTTATTTAGACATGCATTTAATCTCAATACTATACGCATGGCCCCCACAAGGTGAGGGGCTGACAGGGCTCTAGCCTGGGGGCCCGGGTTCAGAAGGGGCCCGGCGAGGTGAGTCGACCAGATAAGTATAACACATATCACAAATTTGCTTTAATAGTAAAAAAAAGTCTATATTTTCCTTCAATTATATTATTATTTTAAATTATGTGGTTGTACGACACAATTTTTAATTGTGTATCAATAACCGACATCTCCATAATTCAAATGGATGTATTAAAATATACAATAAAACACCAAATAGGTAAGCACATTAATTTTACCGCGTACACCATTTGGGAAACGCTACTGTTGAGCGTCACACTGCCTTTATCCTTAGCGATAGGGTGGGGGGCCCGCCAAAGATCCTAGCCTGTGGGCCCGCTTCACGATGTGGGCCCCATGACTATACGACATCTCACGGTAAACTGCACCACTGACCAACGACATAAGTCAGTGGCGAGAGGTGGAGGTAGGCTTTTAAGATCGACATAAATAGTGCACACTAAATAATATGGACAGTCATACTTATCATTTGTTTTCATATTTTCAGATGGTCCTGGTTAGTTTTTAAAATTCAATTGAACCCTGTCTAAACCAAACCGTTATAGTTTAGGTATGTTATGGGCGATCCGACAGAAATAGTGCACGATTTTTCAGTCATACTTATTTGTTTTCGTTGAATTAAGAATGTTGATTTCAATGTTATTCGGTCATCGGTTCAGTGACGTTTCGTAGGGGTAGGCAGATTGAGCGTCGCTTGGAGGCGGCAGTTACTCGAAGGGCGGCAAATCGAGGAGAATCGTTTCGTTTAAATATCTAACTAAACCTAGTACTTACCTAATAACGAAAACATATTTCCATAAAAAAAATCAGCTCACTGGTTGGAAACAAAATGACGTATCAATTAACATAAAAGGTTCAACAGGGCTGTATTTTTATTTTGTCGGGTACGCGATGTCTAGTTTACTTCCGTTGCCCTTCGACGTCTGTGGTGACCAGAAAGGACATGTGCACGGATGATAAAAAATACTGTATAAAAAGTGGAGCGTTATTTTGGCGTTACCCAGAGGCGGCATTTTGTCTAGGAACGCCACTGCATCGGTTTACGATACAATATTACTCACAGTGAAGTATTATACTGTCAACAGAATACGTACATATTTCCGGACACGTTATTGAGGAAATATCGAAAAACTGTTCTGTCTTGTCATGGAACCATTTTAACAGTGAAATTGTGTAAGACACACCGATATTTCCTCAATAACGTGTCCGGAAACATGTACGTATTCTGTTGACCGTATAAGACTTCACCGTGAGCGATATTGTATCGTAAACCGATGACCGAATAACATTGAAATCAACATTCTTAATTCAACGAAAACAAATAAGTGTGACTGAAAAATTGTGTGGTGCCATCATCGCCCCCAAATCCTGAAGCGGGCCCCCAGGCTAGGATCTTTGGCGGGCCCCCCTACCTATCGCTAAGAATAAAGGCAGTGTGACGCTCCACAGTAGCGTTTTCCAAATGGTGTAACCTACGCGGTAAAATTAAGTAACTGGTATATTTTTAGTGTTTTTTTTATATTGTAATACTTACATCCATTTGAAATATAGAATTGTCGAGTATCGATACACAAATAAAAATTGTATCGTACAAACAAATAATTTAAAATAACAACATTATTCTTTTTTTTTTACTATTAGAGAGAATTTTTGATGTGTATTTATATCACTTATTTGGTCGACTCGCCACGCCGGGGCCTTCTTAGCCCGGGCCCCCAGGCTAGAGCCCTGTCAGTCCCCCCCTCTTTGTGGGGGCCATGGGTTCCATGACAAAACAGATCATGACAAAACATTGCAACATATCGTCGCTGTAGATTGATTTGTTGAATAGACCAAATGTCAAATGTTCAGGAGACGAAAAACAAATTTCATTATCCTATATTTAAATACATGGAGGTATTGAAATTGTTGTTTTTACAACATATGAATGCTGTTTTCATTACAAAGCAATTTAAAGAAAAGGATGGTTCTGGTCCATTTAGATACAAAAAATCATTTTACATTGAATGGTCGATTTCGACTAAAACGGATTTTCGACGATATTTTGTGCAACCCTCACTAAAAAAAATCACGTTCGGACGTCTGAAAGTCAAAAAATTAATGGTTCCTGAATGCTACACTAATATTCAATTCAGTAGTGACGATATTTCAAATCTTTCTATTTTACAGGTCTATGGCCGCTCGCCTGTCCACGAATTTCAATATGAACCTAACTGGTAACATAATTTCCGGTTTTTAATGAAATTCCATATGAATAATAATATATTATTCAAATTGTTGTATTTGCCGGCCAACGAAAGGGTTAAATTTACAACAAATCAGTCAGCAACCGAGTCTCCGTTTCAAAGAGCAGTTGAAGACAACCCGGGGTGACGGGCTCATTTATGGCAGAATTAACTTGTTGCATAATTGCATATTATTGGTTTACTCCAGAAAGCGTTGTATCTAGGGATCCCGAGCTATTTTCGATACCTATGAATCCCGGGATTGATAAACATAATCCCGGGATTTCGGGATTGATTTTTTTATCAATTTTTATGGAGAATAAAATAAAAGCGAAAATAAAACAGAAAAAAATACTTTTAATAAAAAATAACTACATTAGAAATAAACTGAGTTTGAATGAAGTTTGATTAATACCCATGTGTAGGTTGCGGATTCATTTTATTTTTTCACATGAAATAATAAAAATGAAAAAGATTGGAAAAAAACAATGCTTCGCACTTTTAACAAAGTAATTCCACCATGATATCATACGTTTTACGGCAGTTCCATATTTGGCTGACTAATTAGATTTTGCAGGTTGAGCAAGTGGCTGACATCCATTTCTCGTAAAAAAAAAACAAAATCTGTTAATACAAACCTCTACTCTGTGGAGGCCCATATGATCCTATTAGGATCGGACATGGTCGAAAAATTAGATTTATGATGCGGAAAGGCCATAAGTACGCCATGATTATTTGCTTTACTATTTTAAATCTCGCTAATCCATTCATTATGTCTTTACTATCAGAAACAGCAATCTCATATTAAATTCACATTATTATTTATATTACAATATTATTTACTTCATTAAACTTGTGTATTTCCAAGATTGAACGTATACAATATTAACAATAAATGTCTTAAATAGTGTAAATTATACTAGATTTATTTTTGACCGGGGGGGACATGCTCGTCGAAGGTCAAAATTGAGTTTTTATTGTATTTTCAAACCATGATCCTGGACACTCCTTAAACGTTGTAGATAATCTATTTATATAATTTTGAAGCCTTATTATCCTTTATAGTTATTTTAAACATTTGATGACTGCATAAAGTATTTTTGTTACATAAAATAGTATTCATTTAAACCTCTCGCTCTAATGTTTTAGAATATAGTCATATTTCGGTACATAACTGTGCAGTGGTGTTAGGATTTTTTACGTTTATTAATTTTTAAACGCATTTGTGAAACCATTAGTATAATTTAATACGAGATAATTTTTGTGAAATATTCACGATAAAAAATTATATTGATAATCTCTGTGATCCCAAATTTGACAAGAATTAGGCATTTTATTATTCAAAAAATCGGCAAGATTAACACATTTGAAGATGATTCTAAAGATACTTATTATAAGCTATGTCTTTGAGCATTCAAGTGTGATAAACATCTTATGAATAATGATTGCTTTATAATAATTATTTACCTAAGAATAAGGTAGTGTTTTTTTGAAATACGCCATTTCTTTTGTCATTCCCTAGTGGTTAAGCTACAACATACGGCCGTAGCCATAAATTGACAAACTATAATTAAAGTAGGGAGTAAAATTATGTTAACGCGCGTGTTTACCTTGTTGTACCTAACCGAATTTTTTTTTATTTTTTTTTAAACGGTACATGTTCAAACACGCGCGTCAATATCATTTTACTCCCTACTTCAATTATAGTTTGTCAATTTATGGCTACGGCCGTATGTTGTAGCTTAACCACTGGGGAATGACAAAAGAAATGGCGTATTTCCAAAAAACACTACCTTATTCTTAGGTCAATAATTATTATAAAGCAATCATTATTCATAAGATGTTTATCACACTTGAATGCTCAAAGACATAGCTTATAATAAGTATCTTTAGAATCATCTTCAAATGTGTTAATCTTGTCTATTTTTTGAATAATAAAATGCCTAATTCTTGTCAAATTTGGGATCACAGAGATTATCAATATAATTTTTTATCGTGGATATTTTACAAAAATTATCTCGTAATAAATTATACTAATGGTTTCATAAATGCGTTTAAAAATTAATAAATCTAAAAAATATTAATACCACTGCACAGTTATGTACCGAAATATGACTATATTCTAAAACATTAGAGCGAGAGGTTTAAAAGAATACTATTTTATGTAACAAAAATACTTTATGCAGTCATCAAATGTTTAAAATAACTATAAAGGATAATAAGGCTTCAAAATTATATAAATAGATTATCTACAACGTTTAAGGAGTGTCCAGGATCATGGTTTGAAAATACAATAAAAACTCAATTTTGACCTTCGACGAGCATGTCCCCCCTTAACAATGGAAAAAATGTCAATCCCGGGACCAGTCCCGGGATCCCGGGATTGTCAAATTGTAATCCCGAAATCCCGGGATCAGAATTTTGGCTCGGGATTGGATTCACTAGTTGTATCCAGTGACGCCCCTAAACAAAATGTCGCCTCTGGGCAGCGCCAAAATGTCGCCCTATTTTTTTATACAGTATCTGTGCACGTGTCGTTACTGGTCACTATGGACATCTAAAGGCAACGGAAGTAAACTAGACATCGCGAACTTGACAAAAAAATTACAGTCCTGTTAAACCTTTTATGTTACTTAACCCAATGTTTGAACCAATGACATTAATATGGACGAAGCATCTAGAAAATAAAATGACACTCACTTTGTGTCGGGTCTGCCGGATGGCGAAATTCATATTTTAATATCGGTATCCTACGCTCAAATGAACATTCTGCTTGCAAGCGGTCTGGCGACACCGCTGGGTCTGCCCATACAAAATTTCTGACTGTCAGGTTTCGACTCCACCGTTATTATTGTGTTACAAAATGCCAATGTGCCTAGTTAAAAATTGTAAAAAAATCTACTTAACACTCCAAGAAAGATGGGATATCACTTTGCATGTGTTAGTATTATTTATTATTTATAAAGTGCCATTTTAAGATATTGATGAATGTTTATTCAATGCAATTGAATGACAGGAACCATTGGACAGTCAGTCGCCTGTGATTCGCTGAGCTCACTTGCGTCTAATCTCCGAGAAGTCGTAAGTAACCGAGAATCTGTTTCTAACGCAATGAGTCATGACACTAATACGCCATTACAATAAAGGTTATATTACTATAAATTCTCGAAGCTTGTATCGCATAATGGAAACGGATACGTCAATGGTCACGTGACATCTACCTATACATCTGTGAATGACTTTCATGCACAATTTCTCATGCGCGCCGGGTATGAAGTGAGTCGTCCATTTAATATGTCATTGGTTTGAACCCAATCAGTGAGCTGAATTTTTTAATGGAAAGATATTTTCGTTATTACTAAGTTTAGGTAGCTATTTTTATATATACGAAATGATTCTCCTCGATTTTCCGTACCTTCGAGTAACTGCCGCCCCCAAGCGAGGCTCAATCTGCCTACCCCCACGGGACGTCACTGGTTGTCACTAGTTTACCGGCATTCGGCTTAGGACCCAGATACACAGTTGAATAAAATAATCAAATTTGAAATTCAATTAGGATACATTGTACGACTTGCGTCGCCGTACTGCAGCTGCAGTGCTGCGTGTCTGAGCCCTTATACGGAAGGATAGCTATCGTCAGGCCGCGGCAGTGACTTGCGAGTTACGATAGTAGTGCTGGTTATTGATGGTCTTCGAAAGGAATGCTTTGATTTTTTGTCTATCAATAATGTTGTCACTACTGTTACGAAATGTTCATGTTGGGATGGTGAATTTCGATGTTTAAAAACAACTACTAAACACGTATGCCTATACCTAACTAGTTATATGCTGGTCTGCACTGATACCGATATCCTGGAATGAAGAAGATACGCTTAAGGCGAATTACAGCAAGATAGAGATAATAATGATATTCAGTACGTATATAGTTCGCCGTATCACACTTCACCGTGAAATGTTGTATCGGAAATTTATGGCCGTATATTAAATACCGTCTAACCTCTTTGGGTTGTATAGTACTATAGTCTGAAAATTTCTCCGCCGTTTATATGGACCGATCAGGGACGGCACCAATTGGAGGAGAAGATATAATGCTGAGCTCTACGGGCTGTACGAATATTGCAGCGCAGTTCAATCAATGAAGATTGGGAGACTGTGATGGCTAGGTCATGTGCACCGTATGAATGACAATGAACCGGCAAAGAGAGTGATGTCCAGCAATCCAATAAGGCGTGGAAGAAGTGGCATGCCACAGATTCGCTGGTTGGATGGAGCTGCCAGTGACTACCGTATTCTGGGGGTACCGAATTGGAAAGCGGCCACACTGGATAAATACAGGTGGAGGGAGCTGTTGGAGGAGACTGAGACCCACACCGGGTTGTCGCGCCCCTGATGATGATGATCTTGTCAGTTTCGTCGTTTCAATCGTGTCCGGAAACTTGTAGGTGTGCATTTCGCCGTTTCACACTTCACCGTGAAATGTTGTATCGGAAATATATGGCCGTATATTCCTCTTTGGGTCGTAAAGTACTGACATAAAATTCATGTCTAAATAAAACACGGTTCTTGTCGGTTTCCACTTTACAGGAAGCCGGCAGCAAGCAAATTTTGAAAATAGACGATATACTGGATTATTTGTTAGGTTAGGTTTTCATTCTTGAATTCATAAATTTTGCCAAAATCAACTATGAAAATTGAATTAATGTTCATACTATTGAATCTAATAAAATTAGATACCGTATTAGTATACGGTCATCGCTTTCCGTCCTTTCCGATAAGAAACCTCACGGCGAACTGTGCCACAGTGAAATGTTTTACGTACAATTTACATGAAACCCTTCGAGGTGCTGATAATGCGCCACTGCTCGGCCGGCATGCGTAAAAATGAATAGTTGACCACCGCTCGGCGTAGATAATCGTGCCCTTGAACTCTTCTGGTGATTAGTTGTTTTCCGTCGGACACAGTGAGTAGGGACTGACTGCGAACGCCATAGTTTGGTTTACCTGCTCAATAAATCATAATGTAGACCAGCGTTTCCACAATATCTTTCGGCGCCCCCCACACGATCATAATACGTCTAACCTTTTCCATTTCCGGCTGCATTCCGGAAATTACCGGTTTGTTTCTCAATAACTCTTACCATTGTGTTGCCAACTGTAATTTTACAAACATAATAATATGACAGATACGTTAGGAAATCGTGTCCGGAAACTTGTACGTATGCAGTTCGCCGTATAACACTCCACCGATGTTGTATCGGAAATATATGGCCGTATATTAAAGACTATCCAACCTTAACTACTGACTATTCCACGTAACCTTAAAATTGCCATTCGGAATAGATTTTTTTGAATTACTTGATAAAATGATCAGGCGCCTGGCATTTACTAATACACTAATACGCAGTGCGTATTACAATAAATCTTGGCACTGTATAGGTAAAATTGCAAAGTTGCGCGGAGGATACTCTACTGACATAAAATTCATGTCTTAAAAAACACGGTTCTAGTCGGTTTACACTTTACAGGAAGCCATCAGTAAATAAATTTTGAAAATAGCCGATATACTGGATTATTTGTTAGGTTAGGTTATGACACGTTTTCATTCTTAAATTCAATTTTGCCAAAATCAGCTATAAACATTGAATTCATGTTCATCTTCTTGTTATTGTGCCATCCCCTAGCGGAGATCGGCCACCATCAAGGCGATCTTAGATTTGTCGTCAGCTACCCGAAACAGTTCAGTGGAGCTGCACTCGTACCAATCACGGAGGTTCTTAAGCCACGAAATACGGCGCCGTCCTCTGCTACGCTTACCATTGATCTTTCCTTCAATGACAAGTTGGGGAATGCTGTACTTTTGTCCTCTCATAATGTGGCCGAGGTACTGTAGTTTCCTGGTTTTGATATTACGCAGAACTTCTCGGTTCTTCTCCATTCGATTGAGAACTTCAACATTTGTCACCCGTGCAGTCCAAGGAATTTTGAGGATGCGTCTATACAGCCACATCTCGAAAGCTTCAAGTCTCCGTGACGTCTCTTGGTTTAGCGTCCATATTTCCATGCCATAGAAAATAACAACGTACCATATTGTACGGGTTCATAATAATCTAATAAAATTGGAGACCTATAAATAGTATACGGTCATCTCTTTCCGATAGAAAGCT
Organism: Rhyacophila brunnea; assembly: GCF_057557595.1. NCBI lineage: Eukaryota > Metazoa > Arthropoda > Insecta > Trichoptera > Rhyacophilidae > Rhyacophila > Rhyacophila brunnea. Next base: position 4,510,944 of record NW_028232904.1, on the reverse strand, counting down.
CACGGGGAACTATGCCACGGTGAAATGTTTTAAGTACAATTTACATGTAACCTTGTGCGCGTGAATATACTAGCTTTATTATGAGAAGGTTTAAGCTGTTTGCTGTGTCGAAAAATGCTAGATCTAACACCATACGCCAGATGCGAATTAAGCTCGATGTTGATTGTTAGATATTAAAAATGCTAGATTTGGCAAGAAAACGCTACGGCTGCAGACACACGGCATTGCAGTGAACGTGCGTCGACGCAGGTCTTATTTGATTCCAATTTCATCCGATTAGAATCACCAATTAGATTTCTTTTATCCAATCGGTGATTCTAATCGGATGAAATTAAAATCAAATAAGACCTGCGTCGACACACGTTCACTGCAACGCCATGTGTCTGCAGCAGTGTTGCCAATCGTACTATAATTATAGTATTTGTACTATAATTTTGGTCCGCGTACTATGTATGATATAAAACAGGTATAGTACGCCCAAAATACTATAATTTTGAATATCGGAAAAAAATATGTAAAAAGTACTTACTAAAATTTCGATATTTCCGTTCGACGAATTGGTGCAAAGTACCTACTATAATTTCGCAATATAGGAAGATTTAGAGAACATGAAAAAATCCCTTGACTTGATTTAAAATGATATTTCTTGAATTCTTCGCTAAGCATTTTTGGTCGGAATAGGTAGGTACCTAAATCAAAAGAGGTCTCAGAGTTTCTCAAATTCTCCGTTTTTTTTCTGAGAAAGGAAAAAAACTATACATTTTCAACAGATGACAACGCGTACTATATTTTTTCCCCAAATACAAGTGACGTCCCTAGATAAAATGCCGCCCCTAGCCAGCGCCAAAATGCCGCCTCAATCTTTATACAGTATTTTTATCATCCTTTCATGAGTCCAATATCTAAGATATGTGTTATATGGATACATTACTACCAAAATATCAGACTAATTATTTGCAAATCTGCACGTATCCTTTCTGGTCATCAAGGACCTCGAAGGGCAACGGAAGTAAATTAGATATCGCGAACCCGATAAAACCAGTGAGCTGATTTTTTTAATGGAAAGATATTTTCGTTACCTATTACTAAATTTAGATACCTATTTCTATATATTCCAAATGATTCTGCTCGATTTGCCACCCTTCGAGTAACTGCCGCCCCCAAGCGACGCTCAATCTGCCTACCCCCACGGGACGTCACTGCCAAATACTATAATTTTGGAGGCTCTGTACTATAATTCCACTTTGAAAAGATGGCAACACTGGTCTGCAGCCTTAATTGGCAACGGTGGGCCCGCACAGAAATTGAGAAATGGCACGTTTTTGTAAATACCTACCTGAGAAAAATGATTCATTTAATTTATTTAGTTCATATCTTCCACGGCAGGTGGTGTTGCGTACCTCCACGATCGGGTTTTTTTCCGATTGACTGAGCAAAAAAAAACAAAACAAAATGTTCCGTTTACCGCAAAACACCTCTTCTTCTTCTCGAGGTATTTCACGGATCGGAGCGTTCGGAGCAAGCGCAAAACAACGTGGAAATATTGCACGGATCAACGCCACTCCATGTACAAAAAACTGTGGATTTGACTGTCCGTTCTGACCGCGTATAATTGTGTGATATTAAAATTGACATCATCACCGATTACAGTGGCGAAGGGTGGATGTAGGCTGTTAAGATCCGACATAAATAGTGCACATTAAGCTTTGTCAGTCATACGGTGGAAAGTGAATGTTCCAAGTTCCAAATTACGAGTAGTTAGGTATTATGAAATAATGTACATATTATTAAATATTATGTATTATCTTTGAAATTAAAACAAGTTAAAATCCAGCCCTAGGTTAGAAATTACCGTGCCGGAAATAGCGTTAGAAAATTGAATGCATAATAATATGTTATTAAATTCATGCACCTGCAATTAAAATCTCGTTAACCAAAAATGGTTCTCCATGTGACTATAGAGTAAAACTAAATAATATTTATTTCAAATTAAAGTTCTCCTTGCATGAATAATAATTAATATAATATGGGAACACAGTAAAGCTCAAATTACACTGTCTGGTCAGACTCTCAAGCCGTTCATCAACCCTACCCAGATCGCCCGATCGATCGTTAAGGTGACGCATCAGTGAAACGCCAAATAATTTCCAACTGTAGGCGCGACGAAATTTTGGACTCGCTGCCATTCACTGAGAGAATCTCGAGCCAGAAGCACGTCACTTTGCTGCGTGATGGCGACGGGTCAATTAATTCTAAAATCGTGTAAAGATGACTAAAAACGTTACCTATTTACTTTAAAAAGAAAACATGTCAATGAATATATTATTATTGTTACTAATAGAACAATAAACAGAACATAAAATGAACGTATGTTGGATTTATATGAAAAATAATATTTCGTTTGACAGGTGTCATTTGCACCCGCGACCCGCAGTCCGCGCATCGCCTAGCAACGATCTTTTTAGACCGTGCCTCAACTAATGCATGGCCTTAAATCTACTGTCGACAGGGAACTCAGAAATAATGGGAACTGAAATATCTAACGGGTAAAGCCGGATTCATACTAGACTTACATGTCGTGTTGTGATGATCTCTGACGTTATTGCTAGCGTGCACATCTATGTGTCGTGTTGTGATGCCTATTGCCTACTGATGCTATTTTAAATCGGTTCCATGACAAAACAGAACAACGATAAATATAACCAACCTTTCAGGAAAAATATAAATTAAATATTGAACTTGTCCTATCTCTATTATGTTGATAGATTTTTAATAGCACAGATTTTCAATACGCCATAATAAGTCAAATTATATACCTAATTTCTGCATTCCTAATCGCTAGAAAGCCTCAAATAAACGGGACTTTGCCGGCAAGCTTAGGATATCTCATCTTAATCAATATAATATCGTCTCTGTTCTGGCAGAACACACTAACTGGAGAATACTAGTTTTGAGTAATTCGACTTTGAAGTTGTTAAAATGTTTGAAAAATGGTCTATCATGTGAGTTTATTAAGTAATCGTAAAAAGAATGAATTTAAAATAAAGACTTTATTTATTAAGAAGGTTTCCAGACGGTACAGTTTGAAATAAGAAACATTTTGGTATAACTAACTCAATATGTCATTTTTTCGAATTAGTGTTTTCTGCCAGAACAGTGACGATATGTTCAAAATGATTGGGTGTCTAAGTACAACGAAATAATTACCTAACCTAACCTTAATAGATTCCACAAAAATTAATGTTTCATTTTTCCCCTGGCTGTTCTGATTTGTCATGTTCTGTTTTGTCCTGTTTTGTTCTGTTTGTCGAGAAGTTCTCGCATTTCTTCTGTTAGCCCAACTTATGGGGGGGCGGAAGAAGAAAAGAAGACATTGGGTTAACGTAATCCGATCCCGGCGGCATCCGTCTAGTTAACTGCCCGGTCGGATTTTATTGCTTAGGGTCGAAAATTTTGTTTTTAAACGATCGACACATTAACAGTTTTGCTCGGTATACCCGAGAAGCAGCTCGTAATAAAAGTGAATAAATGTATAGAGAAAATCATAAACTAAAATGTCAACGAATGTTTCCCCATTACATCCAAGATCTCGCTATTTCCGTGATCGTAATAACCAAGTTCGACTGTATTTATAAATAAATTAATACTTTTAATCGTCGGTTTATATATATGTTGTCTTATCGATTTCTGAGCGTTTAAAACAGTTTTCTTATCAACTAATAATAGATAACAACAAAAAAACAGATAGTAGCTAATGTGCTGAATCAATTAAACAAATATCTTCCAACACATATTTATATAATTATTAATTCTCAATCACATATAATCACATAAAATAATAAATAAATAAACTTGTTTTATTGTGGATACGGTTAAAAGATATTTGCAAATAAGTATAGGTAGGTAAATAGATCATAATTTTTAATAAAAATACGGCTATGTTTGACAAATACTATTTTCAAACAAAATAATTACAAGATAAAAAGAACTTTTTATACCTATACCACGTTTTTAAATTGTCTGTTGAATCATATAAACTTGACAATTCTATGTATTAATAATTTAGGACAAATAAGGCAATTGCCAACAAATCATTTTTTGCTACTTTGCAACAAACAAACAAATATAGAATACTGAAATGTCATTTTGAGTTCCATAGTAACGCACGTATATATTAATAATTTAGTTGCTATGACCACCTCCTTAGCAACAAATACAAGTGGATTGGATTACGGATTTCTTTCGAAATAACGTTTCATACAAAACAGAATTAACTCAAAATGAATTCAATTCTACTTAAAGATGGCTAAAAGTATTAAAATAATGCATTGGTGTCGTGTTCTGATATATTCTAAAAGTTTCAAATGTCTAGCTAGTCGGGAAGTTAGTTGAAAATCGATTGCAAGGTTTGTACTGAATAAACAACCACCGGACAAACAAGAATACGGGCTAAGAAAAACGTGGTAAAAATCATACAAAAAAGGTCTGAGTTAGAAATTTTATTGGAGTGTTATTAAAAACCCTAGATAGGCAAGTAGTATGTATATCAGTGGCGAAGAGTGGAGGTAGGCTGTTAGGATTTAACTATCTAACATAGGTACATAATAAAATGTCATTCGAATGTCAGATTCTGTCCAGTTGCGAGATTTGATTGGGTGGTTATCGACAGCGGCTCCCCTATTCATTCTTTAGAAAAGTTTATACGTCTGTAGGTAAAGTCGTTTGAAACGTGTTTTTATACAAATGTCCCATGTTTTTTGTTGTCTACCGCGAATGTAAAACAATACGTAGGCGTATAACCAAGTGTAGCAAGTTTTGCTGGAAAATTTATAGATACCGTTTCATCGGAAGTAGCGACGTGTGGTCTTGTGGAATATTGTTATTATTAAATCATGCATATTTTCACGATAGAGTGACCAAACAACATTTTATTTGACAACAATGGTTGCAAGACGTTGAGATTTAAACAAATGATTGTACAAACAAAGTTTACAAACCATTGCATAATTTCATTTTGAATGCGGACATATTTCGTATGTACTTATCTTGGCCTGGAGAAGGCATTAGCGACAGAACAGATAATAAATAGAATTCCGACAGGCAATATTCAATAGGTACACTACATTTTGATGCAGGGTTTTGAATGTGTGAGTGTCTTACGAAAATGAAACACGCGTTATGCACGTGCAATAGCGTGTAATACACCAATATTAAATGAGCGTCAATGCATAAACCGAGAACAGTTGTCAGTATTCGACGTATGACGTATGCTTGACACGTGTTAGGTTTATCCCGGGTTATTCCTTACTCGAGATCGGTTACCTGCTACTCTTTACCCGTTATGTATTTCAGTTCCCATTATGTATGAGTTCCCTGGCATTAGCGTTTACATGTTTCTACAATGACAAAACCAAGAAACACAATAATAATGGTATTAGGGTTGGTTTATGGGTGAGACTGTACAAGGTTTTAATCTCGAGCGTGGAGAAATATGGGATAAACAGATTAATAAGATAGAAATGTAAAAGCCATCGCCATAGAACAGAATTTTAAAACTGGGTACTTACTTAATGATGATCAGTTCATAAAACCCAAGTAGAACAAAGCGCACTGACTGTCCCCAAATATTTAAAGCGCGTTACATCTGTAACAAACTGTACCTAATGCATATTATTATGATACAGAGTGACTATTAAAAAAAACAGATTATTTACCACGTGTTTAAGTTAATCCCATATTTTTCCACATTCAAGATATCACACCCAGTAGAGAGTCGTATCCGGAAACTTGTACATATGCAGTTCGCCGTGAAATGTTGTATCGGAAATATATGGCCGTATGTTAAAGACCGTCCAACCTCTTTGGGTCGTGTAGTACTGACATAAAATTCATGTGTAATACAGGGCTCGAAATGGACCGGAGCGCCGTTCCTGTTCGTTAAATCGGTAAAATTATCGCTCCGTCTCGTGGAAAAAAAATTGGCCATCTGAGCTAGATATGCCATTTACTTAATAGAAATTCGAACACACTCATTTTTATGAAATACACATAAAATTTGATAAATATGTAAATATCTTCAGAAAACTGTCGAGCCCTCCGGTTCGTAAACTTTTCCATTTCGAGCGCTGCAAATAAAATACGGTTCTTGTCGGTTTACATTTTACAGGAAGCCAGCAGCAAACCTATTTTGAAAATAGCCGATATACTGGATTGTTTGTTAGGTTAGATTGAGTTAGGTTAGGTTTTCATTCTTGAATTCATGCATTTTGCCAAAAGCAGCTATGAAAATTGAATTAATATTCATATCGAATCTAATAAAATTGGAGACCGTATAGTATACAGTCATCTCTTTCCGATAGAAAGCTCACGGCGAACTGTGCCACGATAGAAGGTTTTACGTACAATTTACAATATGTAACCGTAGTGAGCAAGGTAAGACAGTTCCCATTCGTTTTGTGTTCCTTGCATAAAATTACATAAGCGCGTGGTAAAGAATTGATATATATTCTACAGCTACGTTTGTATCATACTATTATGCATTAAAGAATGTCATCCAAACGACATATTAGTAATATTAATTAAGGACATGTCGGTGGCTTTGTATTGTGTACACACATTTTATGGCCTGATCGCCGTGAAGTCACCCACAAAACTTGGCGTATCCCTATGCCGATTGGCTTTGCATTTATATCTTATTATATATATTAATCAGATCGGTGTACAAAATGCACACCTAGCATACTTAGAATAGAATATTGAATATAGCTCTAGTTTTTTTGAAGTTATACTTCTTTTGGCGCGTTTGGGAAAACAGATCAGAGTGTATTTTTGGCGTGTGGCGGAAGTTGCGCTTGCCGATGCAACACAATTTATTATTATCATTATATTCATTTCGGTCTCAGGGGTACTAGTCGTTCAATACAACCAAGTAAACAGCACATGTTGTAAACATAACCAATATTGTGTCATAAAAAATAATTACACCCACAATGGCCGCGTGGTTTAAGCGCCGGTCTATGGTGTCGAGGGTCCCAGGTTCAAATCCTGGGTCTGGCAAGTACACATATTGTTTTTCAATTTGTGTATGAGTCAGAGTATGGACCTAATAGGTTGAGCAAGTGGCTGACATCCATTTCTCGTAAAAATAAAATCTGTTAATACAAACCTCCACTCTGTGGAGGCCCCATATGACCCTATTAGGATCGGACATGGTCAAAAAAAAATTTAGATATATGTTAATTTATATTCATAAAACTTTATTTATATTGGAGTGCAAGTATATTTATTTTTCATTGTGAAGATTGTGTATCAAGATGTGAGGCTATATTTATGTAAGTATTATTTATAAGTAAAATTATATATAAATAAATTTTGTGAATGCTGAGTTGGTAAATAATTCAAAAAATATATTAAAATTTGATTTTTTATTAATTCATCATGGGCACTTTTGAATCGATTATAACCGCTCTATGGCAAAGATGAGTTTTGGTCCAATACAATAATTATTATCATGTGCTATATGAGACATAGATGAATCGCGTACGTTTTCATCAACCTAATCCACTGTCTGTAATTATTAATAGACTCAGGTAACGGCTTATTTTGTTTTGTTACGCCAAAGAAGTATAACTTCTAGCGCGCATAAATAAGTACACATACTGATTTTTTCTGTTTACCTGTGATTTTCTTACTTCTATCCTGTAAAATTTGAATGTTTACTAATGTGAACAAAAAAAAATAAACCATGGCTGGTCAGTGGTTCCTAGAATCCGCATTCAGCCGAGTTTCATTGGAAATGTTAACACGAAAAAAACGGGGCAGGTAGCAACCCTATTCGAGCGAGCGAATTCCGACGAAGGTAAAAGAAGTGGTTCCCGCCAAAAAATGACAGGCAGGTGGGCGCGAAACGAGAAAGCGGTGTCGCCACACTGCACAATGCAAATTCCAGACTGGAACAGTAATGATTTGCGCCCGATACTAGAATAATATTATTTATTATAACGTATAATAACTGGCGTTTACGTGGTAAAACTTCATTATAGGTAATGGTGTCTTTAGAATAATTATTAATGGCGTTATTTGTGGAATTATCAAAAACAAGTTTAATATAATATTATAATATCATACCTAGGTAGGTACTTATTACGAAATTCTGTTAAAATTTAGCAGTTGTACAATATATTATCATGTCAAAAAGTGATTTTATTGACTAAAACGGTTCTATATAGGTACAGCATTGCTCACGATATTGGAAAGTTTTATTATTTTAACTGCGATACTTTTTGAGATATTAGCAACACTAAAATGCTTATCGTGGATCTAGGTAGGTATATGATTATTTTTATTATCCAAAATAAAAAAAAAAAAATTTTGTCAATGATAAAGAGTGTTTTCATGAACATAATTTTATTATCACAGATATACTCCAAAAAGTCCGCATGATTGAATAAAGGGTTTTTTTCCTCTCCTGAACAATTTTGTTTTTGCGTATAGCTAGGTACCTACTAGACCCCTTTTTGGGGGACGCTTTCAGTTACTGCAGTTAGTTTAGTTTCTTCTTGTAACGTCTTACTGATCAACGGAAGTATCATTGTATCTATACCTATGTTTCTATGATTTCTAACGATACGGCAAGTATTAATTTTATTTTGAACTGTAGAACCAATCAACTTGCTAATTTTTTAAATGTACATTTCATCAAAATAATAAATTAAAGACGACACGTGGAAGACATTTTCTATTCAATTTAAAATTGCGAAATGATGTTTTATTACTCGTATTTGACACACTCGTCATTCAAAAACTGCAACGTTGTACTGCTGACGACGATTTTAATAATATCATATTATTTACTTGTCTATGTTAGTATAACAAATATTTTATTATTATTACTAAAATAGTGAAGAATCGACATCTAATAGACATACTTACTCTATTGAAATAAAAATAATTAGTAATCAATTTAAAATAAGACATTTTATAATATTGCTGTCTCAATAATAAAACAGTATATCTAGTTAGGTGCCCATTATTATTGTTAATACAACGTTATCGTTTAAAATATTAAATAGAATATTGCATTGCAACAATTCAAAATTTTATGATTAAGTATAAATAATAGATGATAAGTATAAAAATATAAAGTAGGTAGGTATATTGAACGTATTTTTGTTTACCAATTGTTTGGCCAGAGATAAGTAAATAACTACCCACCTAATTCTAGCATTAAATTCGGTAATATTAATTACAAAATACTTATATAATTTGATTTTTCGGTACAAGTCGGTTATGGGTAAGCCAGGCGGAAACCGCGCTAATTGTCATACCCGATTTTGGCAAAATTAATGAATTTCAAGAATGATAACCTCACCAAACTTATTTTTCGATGATATGATAATGATTTTTCGTTATTATGTACCTATTTACTAACAATAACATTGAATTGTTTATATTATAGAACTTTATTAATCCACCATGTAACAATATAAGTCGTCAGCTGAATGCAGAACTATTCTAACATACCTAGGTACATTTGAAATTTTTGAGGAGACTGTTTTTTGAAACAACTTACTGAAATTATTTATTATCTTTATGGATAAATGGATGCATCATATTTTAGTAGGATTATTGATGAAAAAAACGGTGCTTACACTTGTCCATATAAATAATAAATAACTGAAGTAGGCTGTTTCAAAAAACTCTTCTGCAAAATATTTCATATATGTGAGTTAGAATAGATCTGCATTCAGCTGACGAAGTACTTCCACACTTGTTTAATAATTATTGATGTTTTAATATTAATTATAAGTACCCTCATGTATATTAGTGTTACTGCTTATAAAACCCTTCGTCAAATAGGTATATCTTTGATCGCGGAAGTGTATTCCTACTACTGGTTCAAGCTTCGGCATGCAACAATGTAAAAATCTACACAATAACATAATTAAAGGTCATTCGTCAGAAATCATTAGATCACGTTCTCCAATCTTACAAAACAACAATTGCTCGAAATGGTACAGCAATGAACAAAACATAAATACCTACCTAATATGTAATATGTTTTAACCGCGGCGGTTCGTCAAAATATCAGCAACCGGGCACCGGCATTCACCAAGCCTAGACACGGTACCGGGTACAGGTAGGCAACGTAAAATTTACCTGTTCACCCGGCCACAAGTCCGTACCTATTGAAAAGTTTTATTATACAAGCTCTAATGGCTTGGGAATTCTGCTACATAGTATTTCCGTTGAAAAACCTATTATAGAACTGTAAAAATAAGTTTTAAAACGATATTATCACGTGGTTTGTTCATGCTACTCAAATTAAAATGACAATGATTATTCTGACGATACAAATAAAAATAAGTAACATGAAACGTCTGTTTATACTTTATGTGGTATCGTATTATATTTTTTTACAACGCGTGGGTAGTTACTAGCATAATTAATAATAGTATTAACAAAAGACTGGCGAATATGTATCTACCTAGCCGCATTAAAGTATGTATGCATTGCCAACAGAATTTTGCAAGAAATAAATGCGATTTTAATACGCATAATTATTGTAAAAAATATTGTTTGTTGTGAATTGTATTCACGGTTTAAAAAAAATCAACGATGCCTAAACAAAAACGAATGCGCGCGAAGTAATTATTTAGGATGTGCGATTTAAACTCAAAGCATTCCTTTCCCACGATCGTACACCTATGAAAGGTAAACGTAAATACATTCAAAACGAGATACCTCAAGCGTGCTCGCTCGTTTTCTTTGTGAGCCGCTTTGTACTGAGAACACCGGTGTAGGTAAGCGACTATGCCTCACAGCACACCTTGATTACCGAAGAAAAAACGCATGTTGAGCATTTTTTTTATTAAAAAAACCGCTGGCATATGTATCAAAAAAACACTGCATTTGGAACGATTTTACCAACGTATAGCAACATTAATTAATAAGCATTGCATCCCAAAAAAACAAAACAGGAATAAAATTTGAATTTAGAACATCTTGGCGCCTTTTTTAATGGAATGTACTGTAAGAATAAAAAAAACGTTTGTGAAATTAAAAACACTATACAGTGATGATAATAACGTTTTAAAACACGGTTTATGGCTTTATTATACGCAATATAATACGGTTTTTATATTATGCGAAGTTATATTATAGCTTGTCTTTCAAATATGACCATCTGCCGTCGGCCGGCAAGAAAAAGATGCAGTGTTGCCAAATCTCCGATTCGAGACGTTGCACTACCGGTGGTCACTTCCAAGAAATTGCCAATGGTCGTAAATTGTTATAAAATTACAGTCATTATTGTACAATGTATCGGCTGGTGAATTAAATTACGACACTTTTTATGACGAGTTTCTGGTTATTCCTTGACGTCTTCTTTGACGAATATTCAACTCCTTGGATGAGTGTGGATCTAGTCATGATTATGAGGAACATGCACTAGGCCCGCACCCAGCGAACGAGATTGAAGCGGCACAAACGTCGAGTCGATACGCCATCTTGTCATATAATTCACGATAAATATATTATACACTGTCACTGCACACAAGTTCAGTTTCATAAATGGATGTTTCTTTGCTAATTTTGATACTCACTGCTTCGGTGTCCCGGCGCGCGTCCAACTACTGTGGCGTCCCCTGCGAAATAAAACGGTTGAAAATGTTGAGATTTCAAAAATCTTTGTTAACGATAGTGAACCGCGCGGAGTGGAGGGGGTAATTGTACTACTGGCCAATAGCGAGCGAGCTAGGACAACGATTTGTACGTCAAATGGCGTCCACCGCAGAACCAAAAGAACGTCGAGAGAGAAAAAAAAACAACAATAATATCTCTAGATTGAGCGCTGCTAGATTTTTCCTTTTATTTATAATAATAATGCATAGTTCAGTTATATACGGTAGAGTAGTTTTATCATGGGTCACTACTCACTGATTCAATCCCACAACATGTTGTTTTATTCAATGTGTGTTTTATCAAAGTGCAAGGACCACAAAACAGATAAATAAGCGGTTCCATGACAAAACAGAACAGCGACGAAACAGAACAACGATAAATATAAGTATGACCTTTCACGAAAAATATAAATTTAATATTGAAATTGTCCTATCTCTATTATGATGATAAATTTTTAATACCACAGATTTTCAATACGCCATAATAAATCAAATTATATACATAATTTTTGCATTCCTAATCGCTAGAAAGCCTCAAATAAACGGGACTTTGACGGCAAGCCTAGGATATCTCATCTTAATCAATATAATATGTTCAAAACAAGGCCTGAACAAAAACGATGCATGAGTGCGAGTGAGAAAGTATTCGGCACCCTTATAATCCCTGCGAAACGCGCTAGAGTAAGATAAGAGGTCTACATATTTTTAAGTTGGTCTCCAAAAATATCGCCGGTAAATCGTGCTGAATCGCTTCACGTAGCGTGTTGTTCGTGTTGCTAAATTTGCTATTTTTTGTGTTAAACATAAAGTCAGTGGTAAATATTTTTAGTTAATTAAGTAGGAAAGGTGGTTCTGCATGTTGTATTAAAATATGGTAGCCGTACTGATAAGCAAGAAGACGGTATTACGTTTCATAGGTAAGTTGATACATGTTCGTGACAATTTATTTGTATATTATTATTTATTTTAATATCAGTGACCTAGTGTTTCTTTAAAATAACTTAAATTATGGATATATTTACCTAATTGGTTGCATTTTGACCGCTTAAAAATACTATATAACGTAAAAAACAGAAAATTATATTTGAATTCTGAGCGTCTAGTGCGAGCACTTTGGACGAGCACTAGCGAAATGGTCTATGGTCTCGAACATTTATAGGCGAATGCGTTCGCTCGCCCACAAACCAAACGCACGGCACGTAGCTTCATTTAGCAATGCAACGGGTGGCGTCTATATGTATCTATAGTCTATGGTTCAAAATGATTGGGTGACTAGGTACAATGAAATAATGACCAAACCTAACCTAACCTAAATAGATTCCACAAAAAATAATGTTTCATTTTTCCCCTGGCTGTTCTGTTTTGTCATGTTCTGTTTTGTCATTTTCTGTTTGTCATGTTCTGTTTTGTCATTTTCTGTTTTGTCATGTTCTGTTTTGTAATGTTCTGTTTTGTCACTGTTCTGTTTTGTCATGTTCTGTTTTTTCATGTTCATTTATGGTGACGGAACATTTGATAAAGCACCCAACATGTTTTATCAGCTGTGTACATGGCATGCCAAGATTGAAAATTCATATCATCCATGTATTTATTTTCTTTTGCAAACAGTTCGGCGGCTTTTGTATTCTAGGATGTCTGTTAATAAGTCATAAACCGAATTAAGAACTTAAAAGCCGTGGTAAATGGTGACTGGCTTATTTGGTAACCGGATACTCTATAAAAACTTATTAAAGAATACATTATTTTCAAAATAACGGTTTGTAAAAAAATGTATATATATATATATATATATATACCTAATAATAATAAACAGTTGATGATTTTACTAAAAATTGAAAAAAATATATATTAAATATGTATAAGTATATATTTCGTTTATAAAGTTACGTTTTATATGTGTTTAATTAATACATAGTTTCCACAAAAATTTATGTTTTATTTTTCCCCTGGCTGTACTGTTTTGTCACTGTTCTGTTTGGTCATGTTCTGTTTTGTCATGTTCTGTTTTGTCACTGTTCTGTTTTGTCACGTTCTGTTTTGTCTGGTTACCGTAAGTTTATCATTCTTGAACAATTCATGAATTTTGCCGAAATCTCACATGAAAATCGCCTCTGTACCGGTAAACAGAATTAAACCAAAAATATTTCGGAATCTATATTTAAAAAAAAAATAACTATGCTAGCGCTCGCTTCTCTTGTTTCGCCTATTATTATGAACAAACAAAAATTTTAATAAAATTATATTCTCAGATTAATATTATGTCATTGTAGGTAGACACAAACAATAATGGGATATATTATATATAGGTATTCACTTGTATTTATTCATGCATTAATATACCTACGTCCTGAAAAACTGTTTTTATATTTCTTTAATTTTTGTATGGGAATCTACGCCATATAAAAAGTTTTAAAACTAAATTTAAATTTCTTTGACGGCACCTGTGTATATTATGTTGAAATAATTTGTATTGCTATACAAGAAAAATATATTACACACTAATTGTTGCTGCTATTTTCTCATAGATGGCAGTAATAATAAACATATTATTAAATACGTTTTTACCACTAGCAATATTATTTACCTAATAAATTTATTAAAATAAACATTATAAAACCAACCTACCAACCAAAGTTAATAATTTGAATGTATACAATGGCTAAACACGACGGCATTTTTTTCACGCAGATGACGCAATCGATTCCGACAGTAAAATTTAAATGGGGCCTAGAAACAGTTCACACCAGTCATACAATTCTTATTAAAGTAGGTATAGAAAAGGGTCATATTATTACCACCACTTAAACGATATAAACAAAGAGATTGAAAGACTGGAGAGGGAACACGCTATCATTTGTACTAAAAAATACGAATCGGAGAAAGACAGTTGGTGTTGGTAATGTTGGTATTCTGGAGCTTCTTCAAGTTCGTGTGGTAAAACAACATGGCGGATATGATATTGTTATTCTCTCGATTTACATATACGTATTACACGTTATTATTCGGTAAAAAAATGTTTATTAATGGAAGAATACAAATGGGTAACAGCATTTCGGAACAATATGCATACTATTAATTATTTATACATTGATAGTTTTTCCTAAAAGATCTTTTACAATAACAATTCAAAACTTTTACATCAAACGTCAAATAATGGTTGTTTATTGCGAAAAATCCAGGGCCGTATGCATAATATTATTTTGAACCCAAAATATACGATGTCTTTTTCAAAGTAAAAACTGTTAGTGCTAGTTAATGACATTCATTATTTACATAGATTTTATATTTCATTTCAGAGTTAAATATATTTTTAAGAATACCAAACAAAAATTGTATTTATATGAGGTATGTAATGGAGTATATGTAGCAATTTTATAATGTTATAGGTATAAATTAAATTATTTCAGATTTCCGAAAAATGAAGTTCTTCGGAAATTGTGGATTGATGCAGTCGGGCGGGGAGCTGGGTGCCATCTAAATATTCATTACTGTGTGGGAAGCATTTCTCGGAAAGTGACGTTAAATGAGTGTTAAAGTTAAATGAGAGTTAAAAAAGTGAGTTAAGGGCACACATGCTTACCTAGAGTTTCTGTTTTTTCATTTAAAGTTGAACTATGACATTGAATACTAGGTATGATTTTTAAAGTGAAAGTGATATTATGTTACATCTCTTTTACGCATGCTAATATGATTAAAAAGTTTTTCTTTCTCTTTCTGTCACATTCGAATTTGATTACCAAAGTTTAAACATTTACTATGCGTATTAGCTGACGTGCTTCGTCGTTTACAAATTATAACATGAATTTAAAAAATATATGTATTTATAATATTAAATATATTTTATAATGTACACAGATTTTTTTAACAACTATATTATATATACTTTTATTTATTTGTCGCATATTCAAAATGTTCTTGCTATATTAAAATCTTTTTTTTAGCCGGCCAAGTAAATCCGTATTTTTGGCCATAGACTAATAGAAAAAACTCTCTGCTGTCAGATTATGTTGATAGCAAATTGCAAGATACCTAACGAAGGAATTGTGTTTTATATCAGGAATAAGAAACACTATCTGTAAGTACAATATTATGTTATTTATTACTGTAGTAGTATTCTGTGTGTTTTGCATATATTATTCAAGTGTTAATTTATTGTTTTCTTAGTCTACACATACTTTCAATGTTTCATAATTCCGACTACTTTTTTTGAGGTTAGTTGCGTGGTTAGTTTGGAGGTTATTGCGAGAATGCCTGTGATTTCATATTTATTTGTTTGATATAATCTAAGGCGTTCTAGTTGTTATTAAACATGTTACCTACCTGATTACTTTATTTTAGTTAATCAATCTTTTTTGATGCTTTGTATTATCACTAATCCGTTTTAATTACCATTCTTCAAACAGTCGCACACTATAAAAGATTAAAAATCACACTATTAACAGTTCATATGTTATGTTTTTTGCAGATGGAGAAAATGTCTACCGAGATCTTTGCTTGCCGACGGTTTCATATGAATAAGATGGAATGAAATAAATCTTTTAATTAATAATGAAATAAATCCGACTTTCGGCGTATGATTCGAACATGGCGTGATTCATATAATATTATTTATGACGTAGACCATCAAGCATATATACCCATTTTATAGATTTAATAGTACAATTACAAAAGGTAAATATAAAGTGACTAATGTTTGTAACCTATAGCTATATCTATCTCGCATACATATTTAAAAAATAAAACAATTTTATAATTACATTTTTGCACTAAATTTATTATCGATAATGATATAAAAGTTGCTAAATTGATTCATAATATTATAAAATATAATATAATTTTGCATATCAGTTACTTGTATCATATCAGGTATGTCATTTGGTAGAGCTTACTCTCCAAGTCTTTTCTTTTTCATCCTCAATATCACTTTGATATTAGAAACATTGTCTTTCTAACACCATTTCAAAGACTTTAAGTTTTCTAGATGCTGTATATTAATTCTTCTCTTCGGCTATATCTGCATCTTAGTTGCAGCATATGGATACAATGCGGCGCCTCCAAGAATCTCTGTCACTCTAGTTTTTTTGCATCGTTCCAGGTCATACTAGCAGCCCGTAACTCCGCCAGATATGCTATATAGATAGTATTTAGCGGCCATCCAGGACGCCGGAATCCGGTTGGCTTGAAGAACAGGCAAACCAGATTGGGATTCTCTTCAGGCACTCGCAGCACGTGGCCGGGCCAGGTACAAAGTTGCGTATTCACTCTCAACGTGATGCGAGGCTATTTGGTGCGTTCTTTTATCTCCCGTTACTTCTAAAATTACCGCACACCCAGTATCCGTCGTAAACATCTGTTCTCGAAGCTCAGTATACGGTTGCTCGGAGCCTTTGTAAGGTGCCATGACATAAAAACTAGTAAGATATTTAAAATAGCTGCTAGAATGAATACATTGTTGAAAGGAAATGAAAACTGATAATATGATATATCAATTAATTTGTCCATCTGAAGTTGTAGATATCAGTTAATAATTATGTGTTATACCAGTAATTAAATGCTGACATCAAATGAAAATTGACAATTAAATATTGAAATAATATATTACCAGTTTTGATTTTTTTAAGTACTATACTATATCCATGGTTCATATTACAATGTCATAGTAAAACTTAGAAGAATAAAATATGTCGTAAGACGAAATCAATCTTGGGGTTTTAATATAAGTTAAATAAATAGTACACAGCTAATTTGTTATTACTTTGAATACATGCCATGTCTTTACATCAATAAAAAACAGAAAAACAATTTAATAATGTATAAATATTTATATAAGACTTAACAACGTCTAGTTAGACATCTAGTTAGACACGATGACCTCCATTTAATTTCCTCTTATTTTAAAATTCACCAAGATATATCCTAATAAGTAGGTAAGTATATTACATTTGTACATATAATAAGTAAATCAAGTACTTAACATAAATAATTATACTGTAAAATTAAATTACAATTGAAGCAGTATATATGGACCCCACAGAGTAATTAACAATATAATAATTTATATAATTATATCGGGTATATACTATATTGACACATTTTAATGAAGTCTATTTTTCTTGGTACCTACGTTCAATGATAAATGTTGTTTTATATTGTAACATAAACAATGGTAATATGCATTGATCTTTCTGATTTTTAAACTGTGATATCTATTTTATATATCTATTGATTTCTATGTGTATTATTGATACATTATTTATTTCAAATACAATAATTTCAAAACTAACAGTAAATAATATATAGAAAGCGTCATGTTGTTTAGTTGGAAAATCTACTAGGAAATTCCATCCAATCCAAATTCAATTTTTACCAGGTGGGTACTTGTAGGTCAGTTATTTTTGGAATAAAATGAATCCCTTAAAAAATATGAAATAAGAATAGAATGATAAATATTTGTGAAAATTTACCAAATCAACATGTTTAACGTGAATATTTTCACACTAAAATGATAAATATTGTTAAGAAAATATACACAAACAGTTCATTCAGAAGTTATGACGTTTAAAAGATCCCGCGAGTTAACTCGTGCGTGGCACTGATCAGTTATGAGGTGATATCAGTTATAATCATTTATGAGGAATGGTTATAAGCCATTGGCACAACCAATTTGGTTTTTGACCTTGAGAACAAAATGTACTTTTTACACGGAACCAAAACTCACGGCTGCAGAGACGAATGCTTATACAAAATATGGCACAGTGGAATCGCCAGCAAGATCTGCAGGTATCATTATTTAGATGTAAGTATACATATTATTTTGAATTTCATAAAATTACACTCGTTCTGGGTGTCTTGTAACAGTAAACTATATTAGTAAATTAGATATATCTTGATGAACTATAAAATAGTGATGTAATATAGACTTGTTGAAAATATATTAAGCATAATAAAATTTAAAATAAAAATTTAGAAATTCAGCCTTTCTGGTTCTCTAATATTCATAGATCTACTGGTTCTGGGATCTACTATTTCTGGCAGTAGACAATTCATATAAAAGTGATATATCTTTTTTTCAATCTTTTCAATCCAAAATGTCTCGTCTTTTTTGATTAATTCTATTTTAACAGGAAAATTATGTCCCGTCCAAACTCCAAATAAACAGACATCTTTCTTAGTAATATGAAGCTGCCCCTGAATCTGGAAGTACCAATCGTGATTTTTATCTATTACCATATTCCTGTCTTTATCTACTTTCCAAAATTTAATTTTTTTCTGTACAATAGCTTCATCTGCACTTATTCCAGCAGCTGAGAAAGGACATTTTATTTCAATAATTGTATCATCATCGCTGATGCCATCTGGCGTTGCACCGATAAAATCATACACATCATCGATAAACAATCCACATCTCTCAATCTTAATCCGTTCTTGTACACTAAGCTGTTGTAAAGCTATTGATTCATTTTCTTTACCATATTTTACCGCTTTCACGTTGGCTAATGATTGGCTATATAATAAACGTTTTACCAAAGGCCCAAATTTTGTATTTTCTCGCCGCTTACACACCTTACCAAAAACAGAGGCAGTAAGAAGGTTTCGTCGCCTTTCTAGCCATTCTGCACATTCAGATTGTAATACGGTGGTGCGTCTTTCTATATCCCTCCTCTCATAGTTTGTCAGTTTGAGTTTTTTCAAAAAAGTTTCTTTTAACAATTGATATTGATTTTTGTCCATATCAGGTTTTTGGCAACTCTCTCCATAATCTGGATTAGATAAAGGAACAGTATGTATTGGTTTTCGCCAAGATTTTCCTATTTTTTTTTTATTTATTTTCAACCTTCTTGATTCTAAGCGATTTATGAAGGCTTTTGGGCTATTTTTATAAACTTGTTTTTGAATTGTGCAATGTAACTTATTTGTATTAAATGCGATTACCGCCGCTGCACATCGTCCCATGTACGATTGTCTTTGAGAGTAGTTAATTCTCTTGCCGCCTACAAATTTTGCAATCATGTTATTAAAAGATTCTGAAATATTAGTAGAAAAATTATAAATTAAACTTTTTGAATTTAGCACCAAACGAGAATTATATATCATTAATTGAGAAAATAGACTGCATTCTTTTAATGCTGGTACATAATTTACATCAAGCATGTCCTCTGTATTTGGTTCATTTGTACAAAAATATGGTAGACAAGAAGTATGGTCTCCAAAAACATGGTGCGGTCCATTAAATAAATCTTTTTTCAGAGCGATAACCTTTTCTTCGAAAGTACTATCTTGTAGTTTTCTATACTTGATTGCACCTATGACGGCTTTCCGCAGACGTCTTTTTCTTGACGCAATGATTTTTCTTACATTCAAGGGATATCTTGTGTCTTTGGTTAATGCCTCTATTTTGCCACAATAATTTCTAATTAAATGGTTTTTACATTCAACTTTCTCGACAGTTACATTCGGATAAGGGTGACAATCAAGAATTTTTTTGTATGTGCTGGAATCTCCATCAGCAATCAATTTTGAATAAATCAATCCATGTGTATTAATAGATTCTTTAAAGCCTTCTAATATTGCTGTAGATTCCATTCCACCTGACGGACCGGTATAATTTAAAAAGCATTTATGTTGTTGAGCAGGGATATTTTTATTTTTAGCTTTGGCGCACAAATCGCAATATTTATTTTTCACTGACATGTACAAAATCTTTCCGGTTCTTTGACCAATGATCGTGGCAGCGCCAGATGCTGCGGAATAATTGCATCTGTATGAACGTTTCGACCAACAGCCGTCTGCAACAACTGATATCATGGGAATACCAGAAGAATCGACGTCACCATTTTCGATTGCAAGTTGTCGCTCTTCTTTCGCAGCGTTTTCCATACTCTTATTTTTGGTTTCTTCAAACCACTCGTACACCTTCTGTTGACTCTTTCTGTATGTTCTTGCTGTAATCGATGGTACGTCAATTGCTGAACACATTTCTTCCAGATTTGAAAATCCACTGCCGATACTGATTATACTGGATACAAATGCGTCACACAGATTCATTTTGTTTTTGTTCATTTCAGTGGTATATAATTTTAATTTTTTACCACAAAGTTTACATTGAATAAAAAATGTACTACTAAAGTTATCCCGATTTTCCCCAAAAATTTCTAAATGTGATAAATTACAATTAAATGGAGAATCATGGTGGCTAATTAATTGAAGTTGTTGGAAAAAATATGAAAAGTCTATAATTCTACGGCCTTCTACACGGAATTTAGGGCTTGAATCTTCAATTTCATTTTCTATAATAAATTCTTCGTGTTCGTGTTCAAATGTGGGATGAAATTCTGGTTCAGGTAGTATGCTTTGAGGATTTCCATGCTCAGGCATAGTCTTCGGCAATATATCAATACTATAATACATTCAAAAATATTAGTTTAGTAGATAGTTAACAGAAAACAAAATGTATAGCTGCTATTAATTATTGTACCAGATTATAATTTTTGTCACAGACACACTAATTTCGAATAAGACATGGCACAAACATAATATAAAAATAATATAAGTACAAATGATCATTATACTTAATTGTGTGTATTAATAAGTAATACGCAAAACTTCCTTTTGCAAGATAAATAAATATTGTGAACCAAAATTTTCTGTGAAATGTGGTTTTTTCAACTATGTATAATTATGTCAAATTATAAAATAATAATTTCAAACCTTTGTGTTTTTAATGTATTAATATTTCCATCTTTTCTCCTACGTCTTTTTTTGGAACTTCCAGCCATCGGATAGTGAGTTCGTGGCATTTTTTGTAAGTACAATCGATATAAATAATTGTGATAATATTGTTAGGTACCTATGTCAAAAACCGAGGATGAAAATTTCGCATTCCCGCTGAAATAAATGACGTTCATAGTATTGCCAGGCTAAACTTTCGAAATTAAAGTTAGTTTTTTAAAAAAAAATTACATTGGAAAATATTATGTAAGTACAGGCATCCATTATTATGTTATTTGATGAAAGTATTCTTTAAAATCATCTGTATTATTATAATCTCGCAAATTCATAATTTAGTAAAAGTTAAATTTTCTGTAATATAAACATCAGTAGGTACCTAACCTATGTTGATTCATAATTTTGGCCAAGTAAAAAATATAGATATTTTTACTTCGCGATGTGTTTGGGGTGTTCCAAATTATGTAAGTATGTTTAATAACAAATGTGAAATTCGTAAAACCTCATGTGTATTATTTATTAAATAAAAATAGTAAAACTAATAGTAGATACAAATGGTGAAAAACTTCATTCTCTTATTTACTAAAATATCAATTCAATAATATTTTAGTAGATATGGCAATACTGGACGACCCGATATAATATGTCACTGAAATAAAATAAAATCTATCACAATTTATAAAATACATACCTACTACAATCATAATTATTTTGAATGTAGAGGGAGATAGTTATAGAAAGGGACAGAAAACTGATTGCTATGTTGCAATATTAGGCAAAATAGATTGCAACAGTGTT
Source organism: Rhyacophila brunnea (assembly GCF_057557595.1). NCBI lineage: Eukaryota > Metazoa > Arthropoda > Insecta > Trichoptera > Rhyacophilidae > Rhyacophila > Rhyacophila brunnea. The sequence goes on along the minus strand of NW_028232904.1, from coordinate 4,488,739 downwards.
AAAAATTATAATGTATGATTTAGTATGACATAACGTAGAATTGACGCAAATACAAATTTCTTCAGATTTTTTTTTGTTTTGTCCTCAAATGTCAAAATATGTTTTCCTTTTGAATAATATGTTCGAATTTGTGTTTGTTTCGCCTATTTTTGTGTTCAATTTGTAGCATTCACTTTTATAAACATATTTTTGTACACTACTTGTGTGTTGGCGTATTTTTTTGGTCATATAAAGTTAAAATAATACCAGCTAAAGATTCCATACATCATACACCAATTCGCAGGTGGGTCTGGCGGATATCAAGATGGTCGAATATTTCGTGGAAACAGTTGTTTTAAAAAGGTCTCTATTTAGTATTATAAATTTATAACTAACAAGATATTTCATCATTTATTCAATGATTAATGATAAACCTTCTGATACGTAGCTTTATATTATTTCGTATGTCTATAATTGTAGCATATTTAAATAACAAAATGTCCACTCGCTTCCATTAGATTTAGAACCAATAGAAACTGCAAATATTATAATTATACTGAATATATTTTACTACATTATGTTTTATAACATTACAACTATCTATAATAAATCGTTTGAGATAATAATTAAGGGAAAAATTTGTCATCATCACAGCCTATTAATGTCACAAAAATATGGCTTCGTTCTCAATTATCACGTTTCACGGTTTCAAAGAATATTATTTTACGTCATAAAAATACTTTATGTAGTTATCAAATGTTTTACATAAATATTTGACGATGAATAAGCTTCATAATGATATAAATAGTTTTTCTACAAATCTTACGTACTATTCAGGCTTAACCTCTGAAAATACCAGAAAATAGCTGACATGGAACACCTTCCCCCTTGTAATTAACTATATAATCAAATTTTCAACATACCTACCTGTATTTTGTCTCTAATAAGTTTGTATAAACAAGTAATTTTATATACAATATGTCAAAAACGAACCCATGTTATATTTTTATTTCATAAAATATTTTCAAAATACACATGTGTAAATAGGTAGGTAATATAATTTTTTTTTTGTTTGTAATTAACTGTAATTATTTGTGTTTTTTATTTAACCGTTTTATCTAAACAATCTATGTTATTTTATATAGAACAATATGTAAAAACAAGACCATATTTCTTATTCCAATATTTAACCATTTGCTATTAACTGATTTGTGTATAATTTTTCGTAATATTATTGTGTTTTTTGTGTTATTAAAAATAAAATACTTACATCCATTTGCATTATTTTTTCTTACCCTGAATCCTAATAAAGTTTTTATTGCGGGAACTTTTTATAATGAAAATACGTTTATCATAAATTGGTTGTGCTTGTGTTGATAAAAAAAAATACTCAGTGGGGCGTTTTTATGTCCAAGTATGGCCCATTTGCAGCAAAGTGTACCTAATTTCAGAGAAGTAGAACTTTCTCTCACAAAACGAGTACACACTGACATTTGTGTGCTACCTCTGGGGGAGGAGTCCAATCTCTTATCAATTATAACCATTTTCGTCCTCATTAATAAATTATTTTTGAAATTAATAATTTGAAAACATCTCTACAACATATAGATACCTATAATCAGGGCTCGAAATGGACCAGAACGCACCGGAGCGCCGTTCCGGTTCATAAGATCTCCAAAATTTTCGCTCCGTCTTTTGGAAAAATAATTTGACCGTCTGCGCTAGATCGGAAATATAACAAAAGATTCTTACACACTCCTTTTATAAAATACGCGTAAAATTAGATAAGTATGTTAATATTTTCGTAAAATTATCGAGCGCTCCGGTTCATAATTTTTTCCATTTCGAGCGCTGCCTATAATACAACTACTAGAAAAATATTTAAAATGTGCTTTACTAATTCAGTGTGCGTCCTATCTAATTACGACGAAATTAACTTGTAGTCTGTTACATTTCTGAAGCAATTCATTGAATAAAAAAATAGACCAAAATATTAATTAAGACGCTGAAGACGCACCTGGCGCGTAATGACCAGGCGGCCGATCGATGTAATTAACGTGCATTTTAAAGGTGGTAATTTAAAAATCATTATCTAGTCAGCAGCGAATGAGTTAGTATGAGTAGGTATGGTATATTTTTTTTATTCAGGAGGGCTCAAATTAGTTACACAATCATGCACGGTCTTTCACTTTCTGTTTATAATACATAAAGTTCGTATCATTGAACCTGAACTGAACGAATCAAATGGCATCGTTGGATTTATTTGATTTGGAACCGTTTGGTAGAATGTCCACGGAAACGCTTTTCTGACAACTAATTAGTGTTGCCAGTACTTAAAATTAATTCATAATATATTAGTCTCTAAAACAGAAACATATTTGAAACGTCAACTTGTTATGAAATTCTAACCTCCTATCGTGTCCACCCGAGAGTTCCTGGGTTCGATTCCCGGTCATGACAAAAACATTTATGTGTTTTTTTCAAAGCCTGGGTGTTTGTGATTGTTCAAAATTACTAACAACCACCTTGTACGAAAAAGCAAGGATATGGTTATTAATAATTCTAAAAAAAAAAAAAAAAAAAAAAAACCTCCTATCGTGGTCTACAATAATACAAATTTAACAAACTGTCGTATTCATTCATTTTAAATATACAAAATATAAAGAATACTTCATAAATAGGTAGCCATTTAGTTAATTTATAAGATTTATAGTTATGACGAGTTTTTAAAAATTACTTTTGATTAGAGCTTTTCATAATTATTGACCACTTGTTCATGTCGACAGTATGATATTGTGACTTAGACGACAATCGAACATATTAAATTCGTTAGGTAATATAAAGATCATTCCGGGTTGATTTAACACAGTTTGTAGTTTAGAATCTCCGTTACAAAATATAAATAAAATGAAAATAAATTCTTTGTCTGACATAATAATTATAGTAATGATATTAAATCGAACTTGCATAGAAAATAGTGCTGGATTTTGAGATAATAACACCAAAAGCGGCGTCTTGTTCGCGTATGGTTACTTATAAATAATAGGTATTGACTATTAATCTATAATACATATAATTCAAGTGAACTCCTATGGTGTAAATATCTAACATATTAATATGAACACCTCACGATATATAAATGCCGAATAATGCTTATCAACACTTTGACAGATTGCCATTAGTCTATGGATCGTCCGAATTGGCTTGACGTTTCATGTCAAACCATTTCTGATGGTCCGAGAACGGTTTGATTTTCAATGATACACTGAACCAAACGTCAAATCTCAAACCATTTCCGGTCAACTACAATTTGTATGTATATTGTCTATGGTTTAATTTGATTTGTTTCGTTCATGTTGAAAGAAACGAACCTATAGTAGGTTCCTATAAATATTTTTAGTAGATACCTATCTATCTATAATCTATTTATGGTTTTATTTTCTGTTCAAGTATGCACAGAATATTAATAATAATGTTATAATCGTTTTGTTTGTCATTGATTTTTAATAATGGCAATACTGTATTCGATTGATAAGCTTTTGGCGCGCTTCTGAAAAATGTATTCGAATTCTTTAGTATAAATCGGAACCTCGCGTAGTATGGAGCGATGTAAAGACACTAATCCCGACAATAAAATGACTGACATACAAAGTGACAAAACGGCCAAAAAAAGTGACTGTTGCATTTCGAAAAATGTGAACTTCCTGTCCAGGTGGTTCTTCCTCTGGACCCTTCCCCTATTCTGCAAGGGATACAACAATGACTTAGTAATCGAGGACTTGGGGACCGTCTCCAAATCAGACAGATCGCAGAGCTTGGGAGATAAACTTGAAAAGTAAGTCAAGAATTATGCTAATAATATACATACATTATAATAAAGTGTAAGTTTATAGTGTTTATTGAGGCATCATAAAGTTGCCGCAAAAAACGTGATATCCTGCGGCAGTTTGCGGTATTCTGCGGTGGAATTCAGCATTTGTAAAATTATACTAGATCCCGGTAATTAAAACAGACTAATAAAATAGTCACAATATACCAATACATTGGAGAGAGATTTGGTAGAGGCAGTGGCGCGTTTATTGACGTCGAGGCCAGACGCACTGTCTAGTTTTGAGGCCCCCTAAGATAGAATAAAATAAAATCTAGTACTATAGAAAATGTAGGTATATAATATTTGCAATTGCTCCCTTCATAATTATGTGCTGTCTCTTAGCAACGCATGATCTGCCTATTCTCACGTGACGTCGCTGATTTTAACATTGTCGAATGATAGTCAAGCGTTTAATCGATAGTACTAAAAAGTAAAATCACCAATTTGTGATAAATATCTACGCATTTTTTATAGACGGTTTGGAGATTTTAAATTTTCTGACGAATCGGTCGCGTCATTTGCGTAAAAAATCGACGCTGAATGTCTTCAAATATTACAAACTTTACGGCATGTTATACAGATATTTCAGATTCTATTGAAAATAACAATTATTCTTTAAAAAGTTTATTCTATATTATCTAGTTGGGTACAGTCTTTCCTAGCTAGAAAACAACCCACTTCCAATTATTTCGTGGTAAAAATATTATATAAAACAAGAGACAATCAATTTAACTGCTTATTAGATAATATTGGTAGCACATTCTTATATTATTTAGTTACAAAAATATACATAACTTGTCAACGATAACTGTGTAAATATTTAAATTCTAATGGATTTAAGTTTTGTACTCTTCCATTTGAGTCGTTTTTTGCGACCCGGGTTTCGCCTTTCGGCATCTTCAGGCGCTGTGTACACTCACCTTTATACCCCTCATATCTCGAAGCGGAAATAGTTTTTGTATTATTAATTTATGTAGATAGGTCAAGAATTTTTAAATACGCCACACCTGATCAAAATACTGCCAACATTTGACCTTTCCAATTATTTTTTTCAATAGATTTTGATTGGTCAACTACCGAAACCGGTCCCCGATAATGATTAAAAAAATACTTGTTTTAATTTAGTACCTGCTTCAATGTAATTTGTAATGGCCTTATGCCAAGGATTAACAGTTAAAGTTAACCACAATGATTTCTTAGTTAAATTTAATGCGTTCAGCCATTATCGACTGAAGAGAAAGCCGATACATTCACGACTGGTCCTACCTTTCCGCCCCTCCCGTTGTATATGGGAGACCTGTCATTGTTCTATAGAGTGCTCATACTGACGCGTATGTCGTGTTCATTTGTTTGAGTATTCTTAGTTTCAGATTATTTTAACGTATGTTGAAGACCTTGGCGTTAATGGTTATTACAAATCCATATTTCCAGCTGTCTTGACATAGGGAATGGTTTGATTTGGATAGATGAGTTAAATGATAAATAATACACTATCATTAATACACCTTCTACAAATGTAATGCATAGATCAATGCTACTTATTTTTTGGAAATCGATATTATCACCGGTTTTTGTGTGAAGTACTAGTCTGACTTTGACAGCTGATGAATAACAGGAATGTATATTATTTATAAATAATACTGATGGTTAATATATTTTATTTGAGAATTTTTTATAATTCAATTTGAAACGAGAAAGGGCGAATCAATATGTCAAGCAATCTGGGATCTGATTTTGACAGCTGAACAGTGAACCACTCGGTGCTTGTGCAAAAAGTTATGCTCAGGCTTTATTAATCTAAAGACAGCGCTCGAAATGGAATATTTTACGAACCGGAGCGCTCAATATTTTATGAAAATGTTATCATAGTTATCTAATTGCTTGTGTATTTTATAAACATACGTGTGTTATGCCGTGTCCAAATTGGCAACAAGTTGCTGGCAACCTCATTATATTTCCATTAAAATAATTTTTGGTCAAACAAATTTTGATAATTATCGTGAAATTTAATAAGGTTATCAGTGTGGACAAACTTTTAGATTTTTTTATTAAATGGCAAATCTAGCTCACTGTCAATTTAATATGCCCACGAGACGGAGCAATAATTTTGGGGATTTTACGAACCGGAACAGCGCTCCGGTGCGTTCCGGTCCATTTCGAGTCCTGTCTAAAGATGGGGGTGGTCCAGCCTTACACGATGGGTTTACGGATGTATCTATAGTCTAAGGGTTTACGTATTTACGTGAGATAAACACAGACCACAAATTTGCTTTAACATTAAAAAAGCCGCCTGTGGCGTAATTTTGCTTCAATAATTATTAATAATTAAAATATTTGATAGTACGATGCAATTTTTAACTGTGTGCCGATACTCGACAACTCCATAATTCAAATGGATGTAAATGGATAGGTAAATACAAAAAATCGCTAAAAATGCACATTAATTTTACCGCGTACATCATGGAAAACCCTAATGTAGCGCGTCACACTGCCTTTACCCGAGTGTACGTCCCTTGTACGTCCTGAGTGGCAACTCAAACGTATAACCGTGTGTGAAAATGTTCGTAGACAATGTCTTTTTTTGGTTATACATTTATACGGTTATACGTTTGATTTGCGCAAAACGCTCAACGCTGCGCCGAACGCTGGCACTGAGGCCTCACACTTAGGATAGGTAGGATGGCCCGCTTCAGGATGTGGGGGCCATGGTAGGGGGTAGTGGCGAGGGGTGAAGGTAGGCTGTTAAAATTCGACATAAATAGTGCACACTAAACTAAACTTTGTCAGTCATACTTATTTGTTTTCATTGAACTAAGAATACAATTTGCAGACGGTTAAAAAAAACTTATGTTCCGTTGTATTATTTTCGTTCTTCGGGGAACATCGTACCCGAAACAACACCCTCGTGCGCATAATATGTGTAGTAACGGGGAATACTGCACTGAAAAACGTTGCAGATGTTAGTTAATATTTTTATTTTACAACATTAAATATTGTTGTTATTATATTTCACAACAACAATATATATGCAAAACATCTGCCTTTCATTTACGTCATTATCTAATTTAAATTCTCGTATTTTCCCAATAGAACGGTGTCATTAAATATATAAAATATACATACAACAGTTGTATGTCGTCAGCTGACAGAATAAATTCCTTCGTATTGCTAATTACCCAAAAATCTACTTTATAGAAAAGTTTTATATTGTTTGTATGTTTAGGGCGTTTAGGCCAACCGCTCATGTAGAAACTAAAATCTGACGAACTGGTTGGTGATGGAACTCATAAACTGGCCAGTGAGTGATGCCTTGCACACGGCGCTACTGAAACCTAATGATTGTCAAACCCATTCCATTTTAGCTTTTTCCGTAATATCTTTAAGCGTCAATTACATTGAGCTACTTTACGAGCTGTTTGTTGGCGATTTTACAATCTGCCTGTAAAGTCGCCCAGTGTAATCATCGAACAAGCTAACAAGCAGATTGTAAACACTCTACCGAGAAAAGTTAAAAGCCGGTCAACTTTACACGCTACACGCCGGCGTGTGCGCCTACTGCGTCTGCGCAGTAGCAACCTCCCGGTAAAAAAACGAACTACGTTCTGTCAAAATAGTCGCTGGCTTGTGGGATCTCAGCGAATGGAAAGTTTTGTGTGTCACATCATAATCGCAGTAGCTGAATCGCCCGCTATTAAATTCGCCAACAAACAGCTCGTAAAGTAGCTCAATGTAATTGACGCTTTACGGGAATATTCTGGCAACCTGTAATTATACAGGCAGGAGTATTTTCTTAACATCTGAAACATATTTTAAATTAAAAATCGGTTCGCCCACTTGTTGACGTCTTGACTTGTTTTTGCTTGTTTAGTTCAGTTCAGTGCTACTAGTTTTGGTAAGAAAATATGATTTTTCATAGAATCTACTAATATTGGTACCACTGTTTTATGGGTGATTGGAAACGGAGAGACTGGGAGACTAACATGTCGCGTCTCTTCGGTTTCGGTCGCGGACGTTTTGAAACTATGATATTCCAGTCTTACCGCCAGCGAGCCAGTGACGTCCCGTGGGGGTAGGCAGATTGAGCGTCGCTTGGGGCGGCAGATACTCGAAGGGCGGCAAATCGAGTAGAACTATTTGGTATTATATAGAAATAGCTACCTATATTAGTTATATTATAACCAGAGCGTTGGAGATGTTTTTTTCCGGATGTTTTTTTTATCCAGTACTTACTATATTTTAGTATGATGTCACCACGCTTAGCGAAGAATTTTTGTTTTATTTTTGACTGCTCGGTTTCGTATACAAATGCCAATAAAAAATATTTTTATTACTCTTGCTACGTAGACACATTATAAATGATAAATGTAAAACACCAAAAACCCATAATAAATCAGTCATAATATAATAATATAATGTCATTTGCTCAGATTAATGAGTTCCTTTCATAACAGTGATAATATGTAGGTATACGCGCAAAAGCCGTCGCGCCATAGCTGGCGCCGAACAAGCGACGTAGGTAGGTATTAAAACAAAATAATATTACCTACCTATATAGATTTCAACGTTGGTGACGAAACAAGGAACATTATGGTAGAGATTTATAGGTAGGTACATACTTCCGTATTTTTTAATTTATCCAAATATTTTTGCTAGTCACTCCCGAGATTTAAAAGTTGCTGGATGTCTATTGCAAAATAGATATTCATAATGATTATTAATCCATTGACATTTGTCATAATCAATTAGTATTCGTGCATACTATATTAAGTACCAGCTAATTGTAATAAAAATGTACACTAGTAGGTACCTATCTAGATTATATCGTATTTATCGTGCTGTGAATAACAATACCTTCTTTTAAGTCATTTTTTGTAAACATATTTTGTGCTGATAGTAGTGTGGATTTGGGTATTTTATTTCAATCATCAACGGTTGAGTGTTGAGACTATTAATTAATAGTATATTTATGATTAAAAATAGGTTTATATTAAAAAAATAACGAGGAAAATTATTGTGTTTACATATTGTAGGGTACAATAATGGCATAGAAAAAATGGTGTAAAAATATTACGTCTGCGTAGGTATAACTAAATGGTACAGACCAAATGTGTCAGACATAACAACCAAATGGCATCTCAGACTCTGGTGATTTGGGTAAGTGTTTAACTAATATTATATTTATTTGATAATTTATTTATTAATATCTAAGTTTAATTTTTTATGATTCAGCTTAGTGGTAGGTATATATTTTGTTAATAATGTATCCATCCATACCATGCCCTCCACAAGAGGGGGCTGACAGAGCTCTAGCCTGGGTCCCGGGCTCGATAAGTGAAATAAACACATATCTCAAATTCGCTCTAATAGCAAAAAATTCGCCTGCGGCGCTATTTTCTTCAATAATATTAATATTTAAAATTATGTGGTTATACGATACAATTTAAAATTGTGTAGCGATACTTAAAAACTCCATAATTCAAATGGGTGTATTAAAATATACAAAAAAACACTAAATATACACATCAATTTTAACGCGTACACCATTTGGAAAACATTACTGTAGAGCGTCACACTGCCTTTATCCTTAGCGATAGGTAGGGGGGCTGCCAAAGATCCTAGCCTGGGGGCCCGCTTCAGGATGCGGGAGCCATGCTTCATACAACACATTTCTTAGATATTGGAGTAATGAAAGGATGATAAAAAAAATGGGGCGGCATTTTGACGCTGCTTAGGGGCGGCATTTTGTCTAGGGACGTCACTGCAGCGAGCTGCCATTGAAATACATTAGCTAGATACTGGAGTTTCAGGGCTTGCGCAGACAGAGAGCGGTCGGAGTTCTGCGTTCAACCGACCGTTGACCGCTAACGTTCAGGGACAGCAGACAGGTGGCGGTCAACAATAAGCGTTCCATTTGTTTACAAACGTTGTACTGACACAAGCGCTGCATAATGCGAGACTGCTATATTCCGACTGCGAGTGGAAGTGAGAAAGCACCGCTGTTGCGTACTCACTCCCCCGTGTGGTTTCGCTCTATGTTGTGTGACTGCTCAAATTCCTATGACGGGACTGGACGGGAGGTACGGCGTTCTTTGTAATTCCGGGCATAGAACTCCAGAACTCTAGCGTTCCAATTGACCGGCGCGGTCTGACCGCCGGCTGTGTACCCATACAGTATGAAGTCCATACAGTACAAAGAACGCCGAACTCCGAATGCGGAACGCAGACCGCCTGACCGCACTCTGTCTGCGCAAGCCCTAAGTCTCGTCTTTTTTGAGTATTCACGTGAGCAGATTGCCTTATAGTATCAATATTTCGAAAGTCTATTCGGAAACTGACTATTGTTGAACCGGACTAGAAAGTCGTTGTGAAGAATATTTATTTGGGTATTATTTAACAAAGAATGCAAATTTGTAGAAAGGTGACACCTGCAGAGTGCAGACATTAAAATATGTCTACACCAGAGGCTAACGGGGAGGTAGGCTGTTAAGATCCGCAATAAATAGTGCACACTAAACTTTGTCAGTCATACGTATTTGTTTTCATTGAACTAAGAATAGGTACAATTCGCAGATGGTGCTGGTAAGTTTATAAAATTCAATTAAGCCCTGTGTAAACCAAGCCATAATAGATAATAGTCTAAAAATCTATATAATATCACAAAATATGCAATTAAATCCAGTGACGTCCCTAGATAAAATGCCGCCCCTAGGCAGCGTCGAAATGCCACCCCATTATACAGTATTTTTATTATCCTTTCATGACTTCAATATCTAAGAAATACATTATTAACAAAATATATAAGTAACACAAAATTTAATTTAAATGTCATCTCCACTTTAATATACAATATTGCGAGTCCACGGTTTCAGATACATTTAAAAATACACCTGACAACTTTCAAAACTCGCGAATGACTGGCAAAAATATTTGGATAAATTAATTAGGTACTTACCTAAGTATGTACCTACCTATAATTCAAATATAATTCGCAAATCTGCACCTGTCATTGCTGGCCATCGAGGAGTGATGACCAAAGACAACGGAAGTAAACTAGACATCGTGAACCCGACGAAAGTCCTGTTAAACCGTTTATGCTAATTGATAGTGTTACCAGACAAAAAAGAAAAGAACCCGGCACGACAGTTTCAAATTCCAAATCCGCAATTTAATCAAAGTCAGGAGGACCCCGACCGAAAGTTTGGTTCTTCTGCCGTGCGGGATAGTATCCGGCTCAACCGATAACTTCTAAGAAGGGCCTCTCCGGCCGATGCGCGCCCAAAAATTTACAGTTCAAAGCTGTGACAAACAACCCGCCCGCACCCCTGGGATATCGAGTACCCCTCGCCGTTAATTTTTTTTCGATATTTTTTGAAAGTCAGGGTCAGTTCCAATCCGGCAGTGAAGCTGACAAAAACATTTCCTCCGCCCGGCCTCGGCGCGGCGGATACCTTTAACGCGTGTTTCAGTTAGGATCCTCGCGTTAAAAATAATCAATCAAAAGTTATCATATCTTAGAAAAAGTGACACCCTTTATCGTTGTCGTGTGAATAATAATCTATACAGTTGCCCTTAAAGCAAACCGCGAGTCCAATAAAGCAAACCATGTGTCGCGTCCTCGATAAAACGTTTTCGCGCCCGTTTGGCCAATGTGTTCAAACACGTGCTCCCACATAGTGACTGTGCCATAGCTAAATCTAAGACTCCTTTAAGTGTAATTAATGATGTAATCCAACCAATGTCTGGAAAGTTAATGTAATTAAACGTCCCTGCGCAGGGAAATTGTCAAATCAAAGACGTGTTTTATCTTGAATTATATGTCCTGATGTCCACACAACCCTCAATCAAGGTGATACTCGTGAAGAACGCTGCCAGCATACATATGAGTCCCCCACCCATTCTTCTCGGTATCAATAGGTACATTTTGTTTCCAACCAGTGAGCTGATTTTTTTAATGGAAAGATATTTCCGTTATTACTAAGTTTAGGTACCTATTCCTATATATATTTATTGATTCTCCTCGATTTGCCGCCTTTCGAGTAACTGCCGCCCCCAAGCGACGCTCAGTCTGCCTACCCCAACGGGACGTCACTGATTAAATCATACATAACTTTGAATATTTTATGGATAGAATAATATTTTTTATCTATTTTAGTTTGGCTTGGGCAGGGCTTAATGAATTTAAAAAATGAACCAACATTATAGGTAATATGTATTCTTAATTAATGAAATGAATGACAAAATGTGCATAATTTTGTCGTATCGCCCAAAATATACCAATAATATTATGGTTTGGATGAGGCAGAGCTTAATTCTTCTTCGTCGTGTCGGGTCTTCAATAGTTACGATGTGTCGCTCCAGAAGTTGGCGAAGGCAACACCATTTTTGTTATAGTTTCGTTTAGTAGTATCGGAAGTCCGTTATATCAAGGTTTTACTGTACCTACATATTTATTATTTAGTATCTATGATTCCAATAAGATCAATGGTGACGCATTTGCAATAATCCATCACTAGTAAAGTTGGTAAATAGTTATCAGATAGCAGCGGACGAGTGGTGAAGTGTGATCAAACCGTTGTCTATATAGGTGGATCAATTACAATCAAATTAAATCAGTCAATTTCTTTATTATATCTAGTTTTTACGGTTATGTACATGTAAACTGTACGTAAAGCATTTCTCCGTGGCAAAGTTCGCCATGAGCTTTCTTATCGGAGCGAGATGATCGTATACTATTCTTTTTTCGACCATGTCGGATCATAAGATAAGATAATAATGGATCAATATGGATAATAATAAGATCATAATGGGCCTCCACAGAGTGGAGGATTGTATCAACAGATTTTTTTTACGAGAAATGGATGTCCAGCCACTTCCTCAACCTATTAATTAGTTTCATACTGTGATTCATACTCAAATTTAAATAGAATATGTGTACTAGCCAGACCCAGGATTCGAACCTGGGACCCATGACACTATAGGCCGACGCGTAAACCGCGCAGCCATCGTGGGACTGTATACTATACGGTCTCCCATTATATTACATTAAATATGAACATTGATTCAATTTTCATAGCTGATTTTGGCAAAATTCATGAATTCGAAAATGAGAACTTAACCTAACGTAACAAATAATCCAGTATATCGGCTATTTTCAAAATTTGTTTGCTACTGGCTTCCTGTAAGTGTAAACCGACAAGAACCGTGTTTTACTTAGACGTGAATTTTATGTCAGTACTATTACACGACCCAAAGAGGTTGGACGGTCTTTAATATACGGCCATATATTTCCGATACAACATTTATTTATTTAGTTTTATTTAGTTACGAGTTTTTACATCCGTATATTACGCGAACGAATTCGCTAGTGAAATTAAAAATTAATATAAATTCTGACTGGGACAAATAAAATTCATTTGAGGCAAATTTGAACTTCAACTGTAGGTACTCTGTGTCCTTTATACAAACAAACTTCATCCAAAAATACACATCTTTGTCTCGAATAAGTTGTAGGTGAAGACACCTTGAGACTTTGTTTATTAAATCTTGTTTTTGTCAGAATATTTATTTTTCTTTCATAATATTATGACTGTCACTTTGACGTCAACGATTGTAATATATTATTTTCCTGTTGAGTAACAATTAAAAATATATATTCTTTGTGTGCGCCACTTGTCAACAATCTTGTCGATTTGTCCTGTGAGGTATTCATTTTTTGATAGTAACCGTTTTATGTCACCCCTAGCTCCTTCCACTGTTTTCAGTCTCTATATCTTTGCAGAGAGCTTGCTATCTGAATGGGAATGGCTGGAGCAACATTCAACTTGATGCGGAGTGTCTGGAACTCACGATTGTACTCAGTCAAAACCAAATTCCGCCTATTTGATGCTTATATTCTGACGGTGCTGCTTTAAGGTATCGAATCATGCCACCTCACGAAGGTTCAGAGTTCAACCGTATACTGAGCTTCGAAAACAGGTGTTTGCGACGGATACTGGGTGTGATACTGGCATGGCCGTGTTTGAACGTATGGAATGGCGTATTTCAAAAAAATACTATCTTATTCTTAGGTTAATAATTATTATAAAACAATCATTATTCGTAGGATGTTTTATCACATTTGAATGGTCAAAGACATAGCTTATAATCAATATCTTTAGAATTATCTTCAAATGTGTTAATCTTGCCCATTCTGTGAATAGTAACATGCCTATTTCTTGTCAAATTTTGGATCACAGAGATTATAAAATATATTTTTTTATGGTAAATATTTCACTATAGGCATTAATTTATTTAACTAATGGTTTTATAAATGCGTTTGAAAATTAATAAATCTAAAAAATGTTAACACCACTGCCCATAAATGTACTGAAATATGACTATATTCTAAAACATTAAATCGAGATGTATAAAAGAATACTATTTTATGTAATAAAAATACTTTATGCAGTCATCAAATGATTAAAATAAATATAAATGATAATAAGGCTTCAAAATTATGTAAATAGATTATCTACAACGTTTAAGGAATGTCCAGGATCATGCTTTGAAAATAGCATAAAACCTCCATTTTGACCTACGTTGGGCACGTGGGCCGTTAACACTTATCACTTTAGCACGTTTCTGATTTTCATTGGTCAAAATTAACACGGAAGGCATTCCATACGTTTTCGACAGCCTGCTATCTACAATAATAACATTGGTAAATTCGTAATACGGCGGAAATTTAGGTTAGTAGACATGTCGGACCCAAACGGATACTCTTGATTCCTGAACCCAAGAATTTTGCATTGACACATCAGACATGTCAACATAACCTACAATTTTATTAGTCATGTCATTGCGATTGTAGCACAAAATGTAATTGCAGTAAAACAAACATTATGTTACTACTTACTAGCTGCTACTAACCACTTGATATCTGACAGCTACGGGAAACTATAAATTAAGACGGCGGCCGTGACGTAATCATATTTCAAAACAGTCGGATCTTGCATCTCAATATGTAAAATTGACATATTCTGTCTCGCTCTACAAATTAACACAGCCAAGAGAGGTAGGCACATACTGTTAAAACATACCACTTTTTGACAGTTCAGACGGTTAACTTATTGTAACAATTAACCGCCTCTATACATAATTATGATAAACTACCCTAAATAGCCGCCTCGTGTATAGAATAGATGCGCTGGTTTAGAAAATCGTTTTTATTCAATGTCTCTGTGCGCAGCACTTTTAGACACACAATTTTATTAAACAATGTAGGGATTGCAAAACCGGTATTAAATTATTTATTGTTTCCGAAATATCGGTTTAAAAAATCTGAAATACCGGTATTAAGAAAGCATAGACGTATATGTTTTTGAGAAATGAATTTGATGTTATTTTTTCATTTCTTACTACTTACTATATTGTATTTTAAATTTGGTTTACAAGTTGTATGCTGCCAAAACACAAATATATTAACTGAAACCAAAAGTTAAATAAGTAATGTTTTTAAAAAAATCCTCAAATATACTTACAGATTGTCGTGATGAATTATAATTCGAAAAAGAAAACATTCGTAGCAAATATTTCCAATTTTATTCTATGACTATTGATCCAACATTGATAGTAAATCCAACAAACATTGAATTTCAGCGAGATTTTTCTGTAACCGGACTTATAGTATTTGTAAACATTAGCAGTTCTAAAATATTATGATCTATACTTATTTACAAATGTCAACATAATAAATGTAGGTAAGTATTTTAGGTTGCTATAAAATAATGTTTTGGTTTTTTAGAAAAAAAGAAAAACCTATCAATAAATGTCTATTTAAAACATTGGTACAGTTCGGTTATGAGGAATACAGCGGCAAACACATTTTCAAAATAGCCGATATACTTAACCTAACCTAAACTAACACACACTAACAAATAATTCAGTATATCGGGTATTTTCAAATTGTGTTTTCCGCTGTATTCCTCATAACCGAACTGTACCAATGGTTTAAATAGATATTTATTGATGGGTTCTTTTTTTCTATAATGTGTTTTGACGAATACCGCTATTTAATAAGAAATACCGAAATATTGATATTATATTCTTTCGATATTGAAATCCCTAAAACGAGGGAACTTGACCTACAAACTTTCTCTAAGCTACGATAGCTTTGTTTCCTTTGTATACCATAAACCGGTTTTAGACACTTTGACATATTTTGGTAATATATTTTACTGGTAATGATAAAATTACAATCTGGACAATTGCAATTTGTATTAGTTAAATGGATAACGAGGGAGTTATGTAAAACATGTTAAATCACCGCCATCTTTAGATTAATAAAGCCTGAGCATATCTTTTTGTACAAGCAACGAGTGGTCCACTGTTCAGCTGTCAAAATCAGATCCCAGATTGCTTGACATATTGATTCGCCCTTTCTCGTTTCAAATTGAATTATAAAAAAATCTCAAATAAAGTATATTAACTATCAGTGTTATTAATAAATAATATACATTCCTGTTAGGTATTCATCAGCACTGTCAAAGTCAGACTAGTCCTTCACACAAAAACCGGTGGCAATATCGATTTCCAAAAAATATGTAGCATTGATATATGCATGACATTTTAGAAGGTGTGTTAATGCTAGTGTATTATTTATCATGTAACTTATATATTCAAATCAAACCATTCCCTGTGTGAACACGACAGACGCGTCAGTATGAGCACTCTATAGAACAACGACAGGCAATGACAGTTCATACATTACAACCAGTAACGTCCCGTGGGGGTAGGCAGATTGAGCGTCGCTTGGGGGCGGCAGTTACCCGAAGGGCGGCAAATCGAGGAGAATCATTAGGTATGTATATAAATAGCCATATAAACTTAGTAATAACGGCAATATCTTTCCATTAAAAAAATCAGCTCACTGGTTGGAAACAAAGTGTATTAATTACTATAAAAGGTTTAACAGGACTGTATTTTTTATCGGGTTCGCGATGTCTAGTTTACTTCCATTGTCCTTGGACGTCGCATCCTTGGTGATCAGCAATGACATGCCCATATTTGCGAATTACATTTGATTTATAGGTAAGTACATACTTACCTAATTTAAAATTTATCACTCGCGAGTTTTGGAAGTTGTACATGTATTTAAAATGTACCTATCTGAAACTGTGGACTCGCAATATTTGTCTATTGAAGCAGAGATGGCATTTAAATGGTAGATTTAGTGGTATTTTGTTAGTAATGTATCGATACAACACATTTCTTAGATATTGGTGTAGGATATCATCCGGTAAAATACGGTATAAAAAAAATGGGGCGTTGTCTAGTAATTTTGTCTAGGGACGTCACTGATTACAACGGGAAGAGCGGAAAAAGTAGGACCATTCATTGTGAATGTATCGGCTTTCTACTTGAGTCAGCAATGGTTAAATGCATTAATTTGACATCTTAGCATTTACACTTCACAAACTGTAGGTAGGTAACGTAATAAAACATTTAATTAAGCCAAGTCCAAACTTTCTACCTGCATTAATTATTTGTTTTGTTATTAATTCACTTCTATTACCACACTACTGCCATAATATAATATATTATTGGCCGACTATTGCCGAGCGGCCACGCGTCAGGCTTATAATGTCATGGGTCACTGGTTTGGCAAAAATTCACATCTTGTTTTTCAATGTGTGTTTGGATCTTATAGGCTTAACAATGTCTAATATCAATCTCTCGTAAAAGCAAATTTAAGGCTATACCTCAGTTGAGGCATGGTATAAAAAGATCGTGGCTAGACGATGCGCGGATTGCGGGTCGCGGGTGCAAATGACGCATGTCAAATGAAATATAATTTGTCATATAAATCCAACTTGCGTCCATGTAATGTTCTGTTTATTGCTCCTGCTTGTTGGAGCGACGAGCCGACCGGCACTTGAGCGTGCAGCCACGGACGCCTTGGGCAGAATCCTTAATTGGGGGTTGCTGAACAAGCTGACCTTTGCCCCGAGCAAGACGGAAGCTGTCCTCCTCAGGGGTAGTTCTCGGGTCAACATAACTCGACGGCCGCCCACGGTTCGTTTTGGCCAGACCTCAGTGCGTTTCTCCGAAAGGGTTACGTATCTGGGAGTAATTCTTGATGACAAGCTGTCTTTCGTTCACCACGCCAAGACGGCCGTCTCTAAGGCCAATTCGGCCTATCAGAGAATGGCCCGAATGGCGGGCAGCAATTGGGGACTTAAGCCTAGAGCCCTTAAGGTTGCATACGGCGCAATTTTCATGGGAATTGCCGGTTACGCCTCCAGCATTTGGCATTCCCGAGTAAACTCCTTAACTCTCGTTATCTCGGGATCAGCACAATACTCGCCGGTGTCCATCTGACACCGCAGCAGAGATCCGAGGACGTTCCTTACAGGAAGACTGTAAGTGACATTGTGTACAAGACAGGGCAGGCGAGGTGGACCGCCTCCCCCAAGGGGCGGCACACTTACCGTTTTTTTCCAGACGTATTCTGCAGGCACCAAACTAGAAGACTCCAACCTTCGCACTGGATTAGCCAGTTCCTCACCGGCCATGGCAACTTCGCCGCCAGACTCTACGAGTTTGGCTTGATAGTAGATGGGCTGGGTTGTACCTGCGGGCATGACCACCAAGATGTTGAACACATCCTCTGGGATTGCCCGCTTATGGAATTCGAACGAGCGGAGCTGTTTGCCAGGGTCCGTCCTCACACGGGCCCAATTGGTCATGGAGATCTGGTAGCAACCGAGGCCAATTGGCAATTGGCCGGCATTTGAGAAATTTGCAGCGTCGTATAGGGAGCGGGATAGTCCCGACTCTTCTGTAGACTCATCCATTTCAATTCGTGACACTCAGTATGCGGGTACACAAAGCGCTTAACGTCAGCGGACAGCAGAGCCAGTCCAAAAACAAACATTTTCTTTCTTCACTTTCTTCTTTAAGCACTACGGTGCATGGTTGCAGCATCAGTCCCGTGCGACTCCGTCTCGGGACGGAATGAGCACTTAAAATCACTTCTTTCAGACACGTTTAAAGCGTCATAGAAAGCGGCCGTGGATATCCACGGCTGTGCATATATGACGGGTGGTGGTGGGAACTATGTTCTATTAGTAACAATAATAATATATTCATTGACATGTTTTCTTTTGAAAGTAAATGGGTAACGTTTTTAGTCAGTCGCCATCACGTAACAAATTGACGTATTGACACCACGACGTTCGCTCTCAGACTGCCAGCGAGTCCAAAATTTCGTCGCGCCTATAGTTGAAAATTATTTGACGTTTCACTGAAGTATCGCCATTTTTGACGCGGCCCAGATGCACATAGGATTATGGGCCAATCAATATAATATAATAAAATATCAACCAGTGGCGAAGGGTGGAGGTAGGCTGTGAAGATCCGGCATATATAGTGCACACTAAACTTTGACAGTCTAACGTATTTGTTTTCAGTTTACTAAGCTACAATGTATAGATAGTGTTTGTTAGTTTTTAAAATTCAATTAAACCCTGCCTTATATAAGCAATAGTAAATAAGTAGTATGAAAATATTCGTTTATTTATAAAATATCTACATGTATGCCATGAAACCATACTAATTTTAGATATTTTATAGATTGAATAATATTTTTATCGATTATGATTTGGTTTAAGCCCCCGTTGACACGGTCCAAGTACGATCCAAGTACACTTGGATCGAGTGCCATCCAAGTGACAGCTTCATACTAATTATTCCTATCCAAGTTAACTTGGATGAGTAGGACGCGGTCCAAGTATCTTGGATAGGAATAATTAGTATGAAGATGTCTAATATGAGTGCACTTGGATGGCACTCGGTCCAAGTGTACATGGATCGTACTTGGACCGTGTCAACGCGGCTTTAGGCAGGTTTTAAAGACTTCTAAAAAACCAATTAACACCATCAATAATATGTATTCTTAATTCAACGAAAACAAATAATTAGTATGACCGAAAACGTGTGCATTATTTACGTCGGATCGCCAATAGCGCTGAACCATTATGGTTTGGTTTAGGCGGGGCTTAATTGAATTTATAAACAAACCAGCACCATCTGCAAATTGTATTCTTATTTGAATGAAAACAAATAAGTATGACTGAAAAGGTTGTGCACTATTTATATCGAATCTTAGCAGCCTACCTCCACCCTTCGTTACTTTTAGTTATTTTGAAAACTAGGCGGCACAATCTGCAAATTGTATTCTTAGTTCAATGAAAACAAATAAATACGTCTGACAAATGTGCACTATTTATGTAGAACCTTAACAACTTTCCCTCCACCATTCTCCATTGATACACTAGTGATAACAAGGGCTCAGTTTTTGGTTCGAGGTTATCAAGATTAGAAATCAAGGGTTCCGGTTCCAAAATTTTTATGGAGTTCTCAAGGTTCGATTTTGGTTCCATTTCTTGCTTTGGTCACGTTTTAAAAAGACAGTAACGTCACATTAGCTGTGTTTACATAATCTCTAGTATTTCTTGTTAACAAAAACGTAATATCGACGACTGTATTGTTTTCTCATGTAGCTACTAATTTTAATATCTGAAAACACGTTTTAAATGCGATGTTGTCAAAAATTAAAACATTTACTTTATAATATTATTCAGAATTCAAAACAGACGCGCACACAGACCAATCGTATGAAGGGGTCAATTTTGAAATTAAAAAATATTCAAAACTTTTTCATTGATTTTTTAAGCGGCCGGAGAGGGCTTAACAAATTCTAGTAGGTGCCACTGACTTTCGTATTTACCCCCCAAACAACTTATTTATTTTAAAAGAAAAGATACATCGAGCACATAACAAATATTAAATTAAGGCGATACTTCAGTGAAACGGCAAATAATTTTCAACTATAGGCGCGACGAAATTTTGGACTCGCTGGCAGTCTGAGAGCGAACGTCGAGGTGTCAATACTTCATTTTGTTTCGTGATGGCGACGGGGGTATTAATTCTTAAGGGGGACATGCTCAACGTAGGTCAAAATGGAGTTTATAAAATGAGGAGTTTATAAAAAAGGAGAATATAAAAAATCTTAACACCACTGCACATTTATGTACTGAAATATGACTATATTCTACAACATTAGAGCGAGAGGTTTAAAAGAATACTATTTTATGTAATAAAAATAGTTTACGCAGTCATCAAATGTTTAAAATAAATATAACGGATAATAAGGCTTCAAAATTATATAAATAGATTATCTACAACGTTTAAGGTATGTCCAGGATCATGCTTTGAAAATAGAAAAAAGCTCCATTTTGACCCACGCTGAGCACGTCCGCCCTTAAATCGTGTAAAGATGATTAAAAACGTTACCCATTTACTTTAAAAAGAAAACATGTCAATGTGTATATATATTTATTGTTACTAATAGAACAATACACAGAACATTAAATGGACGCATGTTGGATTTATATGACAAATTATATTTCGGTCGGCATGTGTCATTTGTACCCGCGACCCGCAATCCGCGCATCGCCTAGCCACGATCTTTTTAGACCATGCCTCAACTGAGGTATAGCCTTAACTATTTTTCTATTCAACTAATAATTTACAAGATTAAATAATGTAACATTCTAATTACTTTGATTTAAAATACAAAAGCCGATTGCCAATAGTAGCTCAATTTGGAAAGTGCTTCAGTGAGTATTAAAAGCCATTAGTTAAAAATTGTCCCAATTAAGTATGACTCCGTTCGTATAGTGGTCTATGTGCGTGGGCGCGATACCCGAGAGATGCAGGTTCGATTCCTTTACTTTTTTCAAAAAGATTTTTTATAATTGTTATAATATATTTTTTCACATAAAATAATATGTTCTAGGCATGGCATCTAGAATAAAAAGTACAGGTAAATCAAATTAGTGGACAAAAAAACAAACCAAAACTAATAAAACAAGAAAAACAACAATAATTCAAGAAAAATACAAATTAAACAATAAAATAGAATTTTAAAAACAAAATACATTTTGCATCCCTATTATGACTATTATCTACTATGGCTTGGATTAGGTTTAATTGAATTTTAAAAACTAACAAACACTATCTACACATTATAGTATTGGTTCAATGAAAACAAATACGTTTGACTGACAAAGCTTCATCATCATTTATGGCACTACAACCCTTGGTGGGTCTTGGAATCCTTCAAAAACTTCCTCCATCCTGGACGATCCAGCGCCGACATTCTCTAATTGGTCTTCTAGCCGAGCATTCTTAAATCTCCCGTGGCACAGTCCAGCCATCTCAATTTCGACCGTACATCTCTTCTCTTGCCATCGGGGGTTGTGTACATAGCTCGCCTCGCCGGTACTATGCACGTGGCCGATCCAGCGCAGTCTCTGCATTTTCATATGCCACGTGATCTTTTCGCCCCCATAAAGTGTGTACAGCTTCTCATTATACCTTGACTTCCAAATGCCACCTTCTTGAACAGCCCCAAAGACTCTTCTCAAAACTGTCCTCTCAAGGATATCTAAGATATATAAGCTTAGTGAGCACTATTTATGTCGGATCTTAACATTGAAGTTAATCCCTCCAAACCAAAATCCGCCCCGTACCACACTCGGTCTTAATAGAGCGTATCACGGGACCCTACAGTGGCGATGTGAAGCATCTATTTCAATTTTGCCTGGGAATGTCCTGTGAGAAAATACCCAAGACTGAGGTTGCTACGCTCAAGATGAGCTCTGACTGAGTTTAAAGAATTTACTCTAATGCAAGGTGCCAGGGAGAGAAAAGCAAGTGGAAATTATGAAAAAGGAAATGAATTTAAGGTATATATAAAAAAGAAAATGAAGCTAATCATACGGATAGCAAAAATTATGTGAAGAGATCTGCACGCCCGCAGTTAGACAACGCAATTTTTTTAAATGTAAGATAATTGGCCTTAGTAGCGACAAAGTCGGACGGCCCAATGGGCCCAACAGCTGGTTGCGCCGACCTGAGCATCTCCTCCCGTTCGGAGCACATACTCAGACATTCCCAGAGGATGTGGTTGGCATCCTGTCTTACCCCTTCGCATGGACATGTCGGACGGCTTGCAAGTCCAAGCTCAAAGAGCTTGCCAGCAAACTCACCCTGGCCAGTCACAAATTGACTGGTGTGATGGTAAGGAGTCAAATATTTGGTTATCTCCAATCGTCATTTGATGTCTAGAAAAAACATATAAGTGTGCCGGCCCTTGGTAGATTCATTCATTCAGATCTTAACATCGTATCTCCACCCTTCGCCACCGGGTTATCATCATCACCATCAGCCTGAATCTATATACTGCTGGAAGAAGGGCTCTTCAAGCTGCTTCCACTTCTCTCGGTCCTGTGCATTGCGTTGCCACGTACTTCCGCAGAACTTTATCATTTCATCGATCCAGCGGCCTCTAGGTCTACCTTGCGGACGTTTTGTACTTCTTGGATACCACTGGATGACTAAATTCGTCCAACGATTGTCTCTTCTTCTAGCAATGTGTCCAGCCATTTGAGGCTTTTAATGAACTCTATCACATCGCAAACCCTTGTCTGCTTCCTTATCCACTCATTCCTCTTTTTGTCCATTCGCGTTATGCCCAGCATGCACCTCTCCATACCGCGTTGTGCAACTCTAAGTTTTTGGATCTCTCTTTTACTTAGGGTCCATGTTTCACACGCATATTTTATTACGGGAAGTACACACTGGTTGAACACTTTGCGCTCTAGGCACAGTGGAAGGTCACTTTTGAAGACATTATTCAGGCGGCCAAAAGCGCTCCAGCCTAGCGTTACTCTACGAAAATTTTCATCAAGTATACATCCACCATATATACATAGAAGTGGTTCTTAATCTTGTTGGAGGTACTGACCCCCACCAGTTTCCTATGCGCATTCACCGAATCTTTCTTATTTTTTTTTCAAATTCAAAACATAGGTACCTATATATTTTACTGGTGCACAAAATGAACCTTGCATCAACATCACTGTGTTCAAAGAACAAAACCATCACAAAAACATAATAATGAATATTTACTGCAAATCAGTGTGACTTCTGATGTTGCCTTTCAGAGACCAGTTCAGAAATGCGCGGCTTCACCTTGGCAAGTGTCACTCTCATGTCATTTTCGCAACAAAGTCTGTTCCTTTTCTTTGTTTTTATGTCCAGCATCCTCGAAAATGATTGGTCGCAAAGATATGTTGCGTGATCACCTGCAGCCAAGCCAGGCCAAGCGGGGGGTATCATCATGAATCATATGAGTCGGGTGTGTGTCTTGACCTCCGCCGAACCCCTGAGACTGACTCACCGAACCCAGGTTAAGAACCACTGATCTATAGACACATTGCTGCCCCAGATAGATGTAGCTTTTCACCTGTTCGAGCTGAGTGTCATTGATGAGGATCTTTTTTTAGCCGGCAAAGCAGTTGTACATGACTTTCGTCTTTGTTACATTTATTTTCAAGCCTACTTTGTTGCTTACTTCGGCGAGTTCCTGCATTCTGCTTTAGATGCCTTCTGAGTCTTGTTGTATCTACGCATTATGTTATATCTCGAGTCTGAGATCGGATATGAATGTATTATAGGTTATAGGCAATGACATTAATACGGACGAAGCATCTAGAAAATAAAATGACACTCACTTTGTGTCGGGTCTGCCGGATGGCGAAATTCATATTTTAATATCGGTATCCTACGTTCAAATGAACATTCTGCTTGCAAGCGGTCTGGTGACACCGCTGGGTCTGCCCATACAAAATTTCTGACTGTCAGGTTTCGACTCCACCGTTATTATTGTGTTACAAAATGCCAATGTGCCTAGTTAAAAATTGTAAAAAAATCTACTAAACACTCCAAGAAAGATGGGATATCACTTTTCATGTGTTAGTATTATTTATTATTTATAAAATGCCATTTTAAGATAATGTTTATTCAATGCAATTGAATGACAGAAACCATTGGACAGTCGCCTGGGCTCACTTGCGTCTAATTTCCGAGAAGTCGTAAGTAACCGAGAATCTGTTTCTAACGCAATGAGTCATGACACTAATACGTCATTACAATAAAGGTTATATTACTATAAACTCTCGAAGCTTGTATCGCATAATGGAAATGGATACGTCATATGGTCACGTGACATCTACCTATACATCTGTGAATGACTTTCATGCACAATTTCTCGTGCGCGCCGGTATGAAGTGAGTTGTCCATTTAATTTAATATGTCATTGGTTATAGGCATAATGTTCAATAATACTTTGGAACTAGTTTTAATAATAATAACATAACACATTAAAAAATCATCACCTTGGTGGATGAATATTATTTACAACATTAAGTTATGCGTAAAAAATATTGATAAATACGCAAGCATTATTAATTTTATTGAATCTATAATAGGCATTGATACGTCAAAATGAGACTTTGGACAAATTTAATTCACTATTATTTTTATTCACAGTATAAATATAAGTATTTTAATAGTATAATATATAAGTATTAGTTTTTATTGATACTATAAAAATAGTATAAATAATCGTTGCACACTGAAAACATTTTTTGTTTTGTTTTAAATACATCTAATAATAATCGTCATTGTGAATTTTAAAATATACAATATTTATTACAACGTTTTTATTAGCTCGTATTCTTGTTTGTCCGGTGGTTGTTTGTCCAGTACAAATCTTGCAATCGATTTTTAACTAACTTCCCGGCTATTGTTATAGTACAATATTGTTATAGTGTTCTAGACTTTCACCGTTGATTGTTATGGTAATAGATTTTTGGGTTTACACACTGAACAGACTCATTCTGTGCGTCCAACGCAACTGGTGCGTTGCCATTAGTTGACCATTAGATACTATTAGTATGTTAATTAAATGTGGTAATTAAATACAGTCGAACTCGATTATTACGATCACGGACAAAGCGAGATCTCGGATGCAATGAGGAAACATTCGTTGACATTTTAGTTTATAATTTTCTCCATACATCTATTCACTTTTATAACGAGCTACTTATCGGATATACTGAGCAAAAATATCGTCAAAAATTTTCTTAAAACTGTTAATGTGTCGGGTCGTTTAAACATTTTCGACCCTAAGCAATGAAATCCGACCGTAGACCGATGCCGCCGGGATCGTTTTACGTTTATGGCACTAGTTATGTGTCTAAGTACCTAATTGGTGTTTTTGCCGACAATATTGAAAAAGTATCCACGAATATGGTTGAAATTTCATGTAAAGAATCTAAGCTGAAGTCAGTAGGTACCTACCAGCATTCATTACAATAAACAACATCATTTGTAGTTTATGAATGCCATGCTTGTTTCGGGGGAAAATTCTAATTGTGTAATTTTGTTTAAATTGCAACTTTTGTGACTGCTCATTTAAAAATACTTATTCTCTTATATAACGAGTAATGTTTATAACGATCAAATTCAGTCGGTCCCATCTTCCTCGTAACAACCAAGATCCGCAGTGAATGACTTTTAATAAATAAAATTCCGAGAAAAAAATGCTAGATTTTGTGAAAATAAAATTGCAAGTAAATTTACTTATTCTACGAGTACCAAGAGCGAAGTATCTATCTAAGTAACATGAAATGAAAAATTATCATAAAGAAGTAAAAAAAGCGATAAAAATGAAAATATAAAAATTGGTTGAACATGGTTATCGCCCTCCCAATTAACACGGCTTAAGCGTTGGCCTGTTGCGTCTTGGGTCTCAGGTTCGAATCCTGGGTCTGACAAGTACACATATTGTTTTTCAATTTATGTATGGACCTAATAGGTTGAGCAAGTGAAAGACATCAATTTCTCGTAAAAACAATATCTGCAAACACAAACCTCCACTCTGTGGCGGCCCATATGATCCTATGAGGATCGGACATGGTCGAAAATAATTTGACATTACCAGTGGCAGGTTGGTTTTGCACCTTGGGAGAATAAACAACTGGTGCTCTCTATTTCTAATATAGTTATCGGGGACCATGGCCCCCAGGCTAGGATTTTAGGCGTGCCCCCCTACCTATCGCTAAGGACGAAGGCACTGTGATACTCTACAGTAGCGTTTTCCAAATGGTGTACGCGGTAAAATTATTGTGTATATTTAGTTTTTTTATGTATCTTTTAAAATTTACATTCATTTGAATTGTGGAGTTGTCGAGTGTCGATACACAATTAAAAATTGTATCGTACAAGCACATAATTAAAAAAAAATAATATTATTGAAGGAAAATAGCGACTTTTTTTTCTATGAGAGCAAATTTGTGATGTATGTTTATCTCACTTATCTGGTCGAGTCACCACGCCGGGCACCTCCTGAGTCCGGGCCCCCAGGCTAGAGCCTTGTAAGCCCCCCCTTGTGGGGGCCATGTCAGGGGGGGACAGGTCAACACTTCCCAGAATGTTCTCACTTATACCTCGTATAGTCGAAAAAAATACGTAGCTAAATAAAGATCTCTTCTAAATTGCAGACTGCGGTATGTAAGCACACCTAAGAGAAAGTCAGTTGGATAAAGCCACGGACAGTATCCTTACAACCTCATGTAAAGGAGTCTCAAGAATTTCTTCTGAACCCTCTCAACCATAAGGCCATACTTCAACTGATGCGGTGCCCAAACAATTGATCCACTCTCATGCCTGCTTCGAACTAAAAGGCTATACCTCAGTTGAGGCATGGTCTAAAAAGATCGTGGCTAGGCGATGCACGGATTGTGCAAATGACGCGTGCCGAACGAAATATAATTTGTCATATAAATCCAACATGCGTCCATTTAATGTTCTGTTTATTGTTCTATTAGTAACAATAATAATATATTCATTGACATGTTTTCTTTTTCACGTAAATGGGTAACGTTTTTTAGTCATCTTTACACGATTTAAGAATTAATACCCCCGTCGCCATCACGAAACAAATTTACGTGTTCACAGCTCGACGTTCGCTCCCCGATTTCCAGCGAGTCCAAAATTTCGTCGCACCTATAGTTGAAAATTATTTGCCGTTTCACTGAAGTACCGTGTTAAACAAAAAATTTAATACCGCATATATACTAATATACTACAGCATGATCTACAAATCTATAATACGTTCATATTTAAATTTGATGATTTGTGTGTCTATAAATCGTCGCCCCAAAAGCAAAAGGGCACTTGTGCATAAATTGAGTTTTTTTAGAAAAACGTTTTTGGAGTGAAAAAAATCGTGAAGAGGTTATTACTTAATATTTTGAAAAGAAATTTGGAACACGTATGACCTAATTACTCAAGATTGAAATGCAATTTTTATTTTTTTTATAATTTGTCAATTTTTGAATTTTAAGAGGTTTTAAGTCACATGTTACCTTTTTCCTATATGCAGTTATGAATAGCTTTATCTTCATCTTTTGATTTGCGAGCGTCCACTTTACGCTTATTGTGATCTTCCAAAATATTTATTTGGACCTCTTTTTCCGCTGCCAACAAGTTTTTAAATTTTTCACAAATTTCACAAGTGGCCTTTTTCTGCAACGAAATTATTTTTTTTGTACAAAGGCCCTTACTCGCTTTTAAATAAATTACACTTGTTACCCTTTTCCTACATTATTTTTGTAAACATTGCACATAGTTCCTAAAATCGTGTAAGTACATGTTACCTTTTTCCTATACATTAAATGAAGATCAGTTTACAAATACACACGTGAAGCGCCTAGTTTCAAAAGCCCCTAAAACGGTTTTTGAAAATTTTTGAGTTAGATGTGTATTTAGATGGATATTTTTGTTACCTATATGATGGCCAAAAATTGAACTTAAAAAAACGCCAAAAACCGTCAACACGTATGATAAAAAATTAGGGTAAATTTCAAAACCCGCTAAAATGGTTGGCTGTGCTTTTCAAATACCCCTAAAATGGAAAGCGAAAATACTCTTCAGAATGTAACTAATTAAAAAATAAATACATAAAGTTCACAGGTTTAATAGATATGTTTTTTTTTTATTTTTCTCAAAACTACCTAAAATCGTTTTAGGGGCTTTTGAAACTAAGCGCTTCAAGTAACCTTTATTTTCTTTGCTCAATTGTGAATTCGTGGATTTTGCTTCACAAATGCCGTGTTGCCCATAATGTAGAGAATAAAATTACGAAGAAAACTGCATTCATACGAGGGTGGGTCAATAATTCCTTAGAAAAAAGCATTAAAACAGTTTTTATTTTTGTATTTTTTTTTATTTCTCAACATAATCTCCTTGGAGCTCAATACACTTGGTTAGACGTTTCTCAATTTTTTTTAAACCGTCAGAAAAATAAGTTTTCGGAAGGTCCTCAAAATAAGCATTTATCCGATCGATGACTTCTTCATTTGAAAAAAAACGTTGTCCACTTAGCCATTTTTTTAAGTTTGGGAAAAGGAAAAAGTCACTGGGGGCTAAATCTGGCGAATACGGTGGGTGGTCGACCAATTCGAACTTCAATTCTTCAATTTTAGCCATTGATCGTAAACATGTGTGAACACGGGCATTGTCCTGATGAAAGAGGATTTCTTTCCTGTTTAAATGAGGCCGTTTTTCTTCAATTTCGTTTTTTAGCTGGTCCAATAAAGATGCATAATAATCCCCTGTTATTGTTTTTCCTTTTTCCAAATAGTCAACGAAAATAATTTCACGTGCATCCCAAAATACAGTAGCCATAACCTTACCAGCTGATTTTACGGTTTTCGCCTTCTTTGGACATGGTTTGTCTTCGCAATCCACTGCTTTGACTGTTCTTTCGTCTCGGGAGTATAGTGGTGTATCCATGTTTCATCTACAGTCACAAAGCGACGAAAAAATTCATCCGGATTGCGTTGCATGAGCGACAACAGGGCTTTAGAGGCCACCACCCTATTGCGTTTATTGTCGACTGTGAGCAAACGCGGCACCCATCTTGCAGAAATATTTTTCATGCCCAATTTGTCATGTAAAATAGAAATGACGCTACCTTTTGAGATCCCTGTAACCTCAATTATCTCACTCAACTTTAATCTTCGGTCACTTAACACCATATCGTGGATTTTATTGATCATTTCTGGTGTAGTCACCTCTACAGGACGTCCTGAGCGTGGTTCATCCTTTGTTGATGTACGACCACGTTTAAATTCATTTAACCAGTTATAAATAGTTGCAAGTGAAGGAGCAGATATGCCGTGAACTAAATCCAACTCATTTTTTATTTCCTTTGCTGTTAACCCTTTTATATTAAAATGTTTAATAACAGCTCTAAACTAAATTTTCTCCATTTTCCACAAGCAAATTTTTTTTTTAAATGTACGAGAAACACACAACAACCCGACCAATCTGATTGAAACTTCGCAGCATACTGAATCGATAGTGCCGCTGCATGAAAACAAACCGCTTACAGTACTAGTCGCGCCACCTGTCGGCTTTTCTAAGGACTTATTGACCCACCCTCGTAACTCAAAACCGTCAAAATTGCACATGTGTCCTTTTGCTTTTGGGGCGACAAAATAAATTACCGTTAGATCAATTTGAATAAAAGTCGTTGCCAGTACTTACCAATAATTAATCTGTCGCAGTTACCAATTGTTAATTAATTTTTAAGATACCTCACATTCAATGCAATCTTCCAAGCGTACAAGGATTTATGTTTCAGTTCGACCTGTAGGTTGCTAATTGATTTTTTTCTACCTGATTATTGTAATGAAATATGTCACGTTCATTGCCCTTTCGGAAGGTTTTTTCAAGGTTTTGAAGGAAACCTTATCTGCTATAACTAGATCAAGCATGTCTAACGCGTCGATGGATTTTGGACAGGGAACTCAGTAATAATGGGAACTGTGATACCTTACGGGTAAGGAGAAGCAGGTAACCGATCTCGAGTAAGGAAGAATCCCGGATAAATTTAAACACGTATCAAGAATACGTCATACGTCGAATACTGACAACTTCTTGCATTCACGCTCATTTAATATCTGTGTATTACACGTCACACAATTGCACGTGCATAATGGGTGTTTCATTTTGGTAGGACGATACACATTCAAAACCCTGCATAAAAATGTAGCGTGTTGAATATCATCATCATCATCATCAGCCGGGGTCAATCCACTGCTGGATGAAAGCCTTCCTAAGCTCATCCCAACTCTCTCGGTCCTGTGTCATTTATTTCCGCCGAACTTAACCAGTTCGTCAATCCAGCGGCTTTTAGGGCGACCCTGTGGCCATTTCGTGCCCCTTGGGTACCACTGGATGACGGCATTTGTCCAGCGGCTGTCCTTTCGACGAGCAATGTGCCCCACCCATCTCTATTTCAGCTGTTTGGCAACGTCTATTACATCGCGTACTCCTGTCTGCTTCCTAACCCATTCGTTTCTCTTACAGTCCTTTCGCGTGATGCCCAACATACACCTCTCCATGCCTTGCTGTGCGACTCTTAGCCTTTCGACATTTCTCGTGTTGAGGGTCACGTCTCGCAGCCATACGTGAGCACGGGTAGCACACATTGATTGAACACCCTACGCTTAAGACATTATAGTAGGTCACTCTTGAAGATACTATTCAGACGTCCGAAAGCACTCCATCCCAGCTTTGTTCTTCGAGCAATTTCATCGTGCATGCTTCCGTCTATGGGCACCTGCTGTCCGAGATAGACGTAGCTGCTGACTTGCTCGAGTTGGGTGCCATTAATACAGATAATCGCAGGGTCCGAAAAACAGTTCCTCATCACTTTTGTCTTTGAGACATTTTGAGACATGTTGAATATAGCCTATTGGAATCATATTTATTATCTGTTTTGGTTGATTTTGGTCAATCGCGCCATATAGCGTCGTGAAAAAGTAAAAATGTTATACATGCAGTTATAATATAGTGTTATTTTATTTCGATTTTGAAGAGGGATGAACAATATTTTTCATTTTAATATTTTTTTATATTGTATTATACTCAGTGGCGAAGGGTGGAGAAGTAGATTGTTAAGATCCTACTTAAATAGTGCACACTAAACTTTGTCAACACAAACACGACCTCCAAACCAAACCCGCCCCCCACCACACTCAATCTTAATCAAGCGATCGCGTGGCACTACGTTTGATGTGAAGCATCTATACAGTTATTTATGCCTGGTAATGTCCCAGGAGCAGTTACCCGAGACTGAGGTCGCCACGCTCTCAAGTGAGCTTTGACTGAATTTACTAATTTTACTCAAATGCAAAGTGCCGTGGAGAGAATAGGCACAAGGAAATTAACAAAAAAAGAAATTTAATAAATATAATAAAAAACGAAGCTAATCATACGGACAGCAAAAAATATGTGAAGAGATCTTCACGTCCGCAGTAGGACGCCGCATTTTTTAAAATGCGTTGTGGCGACCAGGTCGGACGGCCCGGTGGACCCAACAGCTGGTTGAACATCTCGAGCAACTCTTCCTATTTTTCTCCGCCACATGGATAATATGTTGGTCGGGTAACAAGTCCAAGATCAAAGAACTTTTAAGCGAACCCACCTTGGCCAGTCAAAAATTGACTGGTGTGATGGTCAGGAGTCCACATGGTTATCTCCAATCGCCATTTTATATCCGGAAAGAACTAAAATTTGTCAGTCAAACGTATTTATTTTCATTGTCTACAATGTGTAGATCAGTGGTTCTTAACCTTGTTGGAGGTACTGAGCCCCACCAGTTTCATATGCGCATTCACCGAACCCTTCTTAATTGGAAAAATAAAATATGATTTTTTCAAATTCAAAACATAAGTATATATTTTACTGGTGCACAAAATGAACCGTGCATCAACATCAATTACTGTGTTCAATGAACAAAACCATTAAAATATGATTTTCACACAAAAACAAAAACATAATAATGAATATTTACTGCAAATCAGTGTGACTTCTGCTGTTGCCTTTCAGAGACCAGTTCAGAAATGCGCGGCTTCACCTTAGCAAGTGCCACTCTCATGTCATTTTCGCAACAGTCTGGTCCTTTTCTTCGTTTTTATGTCCAGCATCCTGGAAAAGGATTGCTCGCAAAGATATGTTGTAACAAACGGTATGAAAATCTCCATAGCTTTCTTAACGATAACAGAGTACGTTACCATTTGTTGACACCAAAACGTTGAGAGCGTTGTTGTTCTGAAGAGTTGCTGTTGAACCTGGCTCTGCTGAATTTCAATGATTTCATCGTGGTATTTATCATTGAC
Organism: Rhyacophila brunnea; assembly: GCF_057557595.1. Lineage (NCBI taxonomy): Eukaryota > Metazoa > Arthropoda > Insecta > Trichoptera > Rhyacophilidae > Rhyacophila > Rhyacophila brunnea. Next base: position 4,455,745 of record NW_028232904.1, on the reverse strand, counting down.
ATCTGTTGTCTCAACACTAAACGTGAACGGCTGTTCGAGTCGGGTGTGTGTCTTGACCTCCGCCGAACCCCTGAGACTGACTCACCGAACCCCTGGGGTTCGATCGAATCCAGGTTAAGAACCACTGGTGTAGACAGTGTTTGTGGGTAAGTATTTAAAATTAAATTAAACACTGCCTAATTCAAGCCATAGTAGATAATAATAAAAAAATATTCGTTTATCTATAAAATATCTAGGTACACAATTTTAGGTATAAATTAAAAGTTAAATTAAGTCTCCAACATTTTGCGAAGACATGTTTTGCTGTCCTGTATTGTAAATCAGACAGTAAATTTCTGTTTTCAATGAGAAATGTTGCCATTATCAAAAAACAAAATAGCGGACTACCTTCAGAAGAACGTAATATTATTATTTATGTCATTCACTCATCGTCTCGTGACAAAAGACAAAACCTGCTATTTAATATTATATTTGACAGACAATTTACATTTTAAATAATCAATAAGTAGGTTGATATGTAAATACATTTTTAAAAAATCAAAAATAAACTGTAATAAAATGCGCATACGTTAAACAAAATTTGTTGTCATAATATCGTCCTCATTCTAGCAGAAAGATATTTTTAGTAAAATAATAATAGTTTTAATGTTTTCTTTTTATTTTTAAAGATATCGATACAATAGAACAGGGTTCCCCAAACTTTGGGAACAAGGGTTGCCGAACCTGAATAGGTGTTCCGCGGCCATTTGGAAAGGTTTTATACACTGCAACACATTTAAAGATCTCCAACTAAGTATAAGTAAAACTAAAATAATTAAAGAATCTACTTCATATTGAAAGGCGAGTGATGGTCAATCTCCACTGATGTTTATGACGTTAAGTATCTAGATAGGTCATGGCTCCCACAAGTGGGGGGAGGGGCTGACAGGCCTCTAGCCTGGGGGCCCAGCGTGAGAGATCGACCAGCCAAGTGAGATAAACACACATCACAAACATATACTAATAGTAAACAAATGTATTCACTTCAAGCGTGGGTAGGTACTTAGATTTAATAATATTACCATACTTACAATGTTTGATTATTGTCGATATTTGACATGTCCATAATTGTGCATATCAACATAAAAGTAGGTGTATTAAAAATACAAAAAATCGCTAAAAATACCATTAATTTTACCTCGAACACCATTTGGAATATGCAACTGTAGATCGTCACTTTCCCTTTAACCTTATCGATAAGCAGGGGGCCCGCCAAACACCCCAGCCTGGGGGTTCGCTTCGGCATGTGGGGGCCATGATCTAGGTACAGACGGAGGACTATATTTTCTGACACCGTGCGCATGAAAAAGATGGGGTATATTGTTTTTAACTGACCGGCTGACAAGACTTGTCAGTTTAACGACAGTAGTTGCCAAAATTGGCAGAACGGTTAGCTGCGCTAATAAATAAGCTACGAAATAAACTAAGTGTTCCGTTAAAATTTCCGGGTTTGTGAAGTGTTCCATTACAGAACAAGTTTGGGAAACCCTGCAATAGAATATATCTACATATATATTATATTAATACCATCAACCGAAGGTACTTGATGGAATTTGAATTTAAATTCTAATCAATTTAAGCATGGCCCCCACAAGGGGGGGCTGACAGGGCTCTAGCCTAGGGGCCCGGGCTCAAGGAGGACCCGGCATAGCGGGTCGACCAGATAAATTAGATAAACACACATCTCTATATCTTGCTTTTCTGGTAAAAAGTCGCCTGCGGCGCTATTATATTTCAGGGTTATTACAATTTTAAAATATAAGGTTGTGCAATGGTATTTTTGGTTGTTGTCTGGTAATAATAGACAACTCCATAATTCGATGTGTTAAAAAAATCGCTAAAAATACACGAATTTTATTTGTCCTCGTATGTTACTGTAGGTGTAGAGTGTAGACCGTCAGACTGCCTTTAAACGGGCCGCCAAAAATTTTGTCCTGGGGGCCCGCTTCAGGATGTGGGGGCCATGGATTTAAGTCTTGTAATTGTTATATTTTTCATTGTGACCCTTGACTTAATAGGTAGGTAATGGAGAATACCTGATATATTGTATTGATTCATTATATAAGTTGGAGTTAGAAGTGTTCGTTGTCAGTGTGTGTTTACCTTCTGGTGAGTATACACAGCGCCTGAAGATGCCGAGAGGCGAAACCCGGGTCACCAAAAACAACTCAAATGGAATAGTATAAGACTTGAATCCATTAGAATTTAATATATTATAATAAACCGTTTCTTTTATTCAACGAATAATTCACAAGATTTTGAGAATGTAACATTCCAATATATTGAACATACATAACTTGAAAACACCTCTGATATTTACTATATAGAAAAAATCGTATTAAAAAAATACGATGCTCGTCGGGACTTGAACCCGTATAACCACTGGTATCGCGCAACTGTGCATTAACCAATTATGCTACGAGCGTGCTATCTAATTGCGACAATTTAAACTAGTAGGTCCTACATGAAATGCTTATCAAATTGTTTCAAGTTGTATATGTTCAATATATTATATGGAATGTTACATTCTCAAAATCTTGTGAATTATTCATTAAATAAAAGAAATGGTTTATTAAAGATTGTTAGCAAGTGTAGACATTATAACTAAATATTTGGCATCGGTTAGTAATTAAGGTAATTAATATTCCTTGATTAAATGCACAAAAACCGATAGTCGATAATAACTAATTTGATTTAACGTAGGGTTTAATTGAATTGAAAAACTAATTAACACTATCTACACAATATTGTAGTCTAGTCCAACGAAAAGTTGTTTGTTCTATCGAGGAGCAGTACTAATTTTCCATTGATGGTGCCAATTGGGAGGGCAATAACTCTGTTCAACCAAATCGCTTCGGTTGTTGATATATTCCACCTGCGTGAGGATGCGTATAATAGGTGGAGGTAGTTTTATAAATATTTAAAATAGGGTCCACTTAGCTCATTCGGTGTGCTCCCATGCTTTATAATTTATACTTTTTTATAATTTTTGTACCTATTACTTTACTTTTCATAGGTACTGTTTTTGTGATACTGTATATATTTATTTCTTTTTTACACTGTTTCTTTGTTTTTAAATGTCATGTTGTGAACGTTTTAAATTTATAATTTGTAATGTTTACGGTACCTATGTAAAAATTAAAAAAAAAAAGATACTGTAAGTCCCAAAGACTACGATGGGCGGGACATGTGGAGAGAATGCCTGAAGTTAGAGCGCCAAGGATCATGACGAAGTGGCTACCCCAACGGAAGAGACCCAGAGGCCGCCCAAGAAGGAGATGGGCTGACGCCGTAGAAGAGGACTGGCTTCATATAGGAAGACCCGGTAACTGGAGAATTGTGGCGAGAGACCGGAGTGAGTGAAGAGCGGTTATGGAGGAGGCCAAATCCCACCCCAGCATGTAGCGCCGTGGAAGAAGATGTAAAATAAATAAATTTGAAAACAAATAAGTTTGACTGATAAAGTTTAGTGTGTACTATTTATGTCGGTCTTAACAGCCTACCTCCACCCTTCGCCACTGATAGGTACATTAATCATTTATTAACATTGACTTCCGTATTAATAGAAAAATTTATTTATCACACAGAATAATTAAAACAAAATACCGTTGTTTGAAGTGTTCATAAAATGCCGTTAAATGGTAAATAATATAATATAAATTATTATTACAACTATTTTGACGACAAGACAAGAGTTGAAATGCATTTTTAAAATCACGTTTATCATTTTACGTGCGCAATGAAAATATAAATATACTAAATCAGGGGTTCACAAAGTGTGTCCCGCGTGACTTTTTGATGTGTCCCGCGAGATTTATGTTAAATCTGTATTCATTTTAATATTTTTCAAGATCCCTTTTCATGTAACTCGGGCGCTGCAGGGCTCGAAATGGACCGGAACGCACCAGAGCGCCGTTCCGGTTCGTGACATCGATAAAATTATCGGTCCGTCTCGTGGAAAAAATATATTGACCGTCTGAGCTAGATAGGCCATGTCATAGAAAATGTAACACATTTATTTTTATCAAGTAGGTACACATACAATTTGATAACTATGTAATATCTTCAGAAAATTGTCGAGCGCTCCGGTTCGTGAACTTTTCCATTTCAAGCGCTGGGGCGAATAAGCAAGTTTGAATAATTAGAGAACGTGGAAGCAAAAGCATCTTATTGTGGTAAGAATTTAATTGAATTCTACAAAGTACTTTCACTTGAGGTGGTTCACCTATCCCAGGGGTCGGCAGAAGCGGCTCTTTGCATATACGTTTGCGGCTCTTCAGACAATCATGTCAAGCAGCCTTATAACTTATGAGCCGACACCGCTCACACAGATGCATGTTCACTCCATATGCAGTTAATAGATTTAAAAAGCACTGTGGAGTAGAGATGGGAAAACGAAAAAAAAATGGTCGATTTTGAAAACTAAGTATACTTACTACCAGTATTAACTACTATTTTAAACATGTTTTGAGCGGTATATAACAAGTCTATGCATCATCTCACCACTGTGCTGCGACACAAAATTGATGACCTATTATTATTCATACATTCGAACCTATATCCTATACCTATATTCAAGTGCTATTTCGTTCGTGCACATTTAGTGTCAATAGTGTTGAAAGTCTACCAACTGGCGAGTGCACAGAACAGCGACACGCATTTGGAATAAGTTTATTGGCCCACAAATACTTAGTATGGGTAGTTTCATCCGAAACTTGAGTACAAAAACCGGTGACAGTATTTCCAACTCACCTCTACTGTGGAGCAACAAATTCACAGATCTGACCAGCCGCTTGGAAGAACTCGAAAGAGAGAAATCCAATTTGATTTTTCAGCACAAGTTGACAGCTATAAAAACACTGCCTATAATAGAAACAATAATATTTGATACATGGAATAGTTTGCCTGAAACATAAGACGTGTTAAAAAAAACTTGCTATTGGTATTTTCACAATCTTTGGCTCTACATAATATATATGCGAACAAATATTCTCATCTAAGAACCATATAAAAAATAAACTTAGAAGCAGAATAACGGATAAAAATTTACAATCATGTATTCAATTAGAAATAAGTAGCTTTTTGCCAGATATAGTAAAGCTATCAAAAGCGATGCATGGACGCCGTTCTAATTACTTTTTTTAATAAAAAAATCTTGAACTTTCTTGAAGTCCATATCCATATACATACGTATATTACATATATGCGGCTCTTTGTCATCCTGCTTCCTTGATAATTTGGCTCTTCTCACTTGACAAGCTGCCGACCTCTGACCTATCAAAATAAAGTTAAACATGCTCATCAAATGGCTTGTTTATTTGGAAGTACCTATATTTGTGAAAAAACATTTTCTACGATGAGCATTAATTGATCAAACTTAAGATCAAAATACAAAGTGTCAAAGTACAAAACAAAGTACAAAAACGTATCAAAGTACGAAAGTGCAAAAGGACACAAGTACAGAATTCCCCAACTTGCATTCATGGAAAGATCAATGGTAAGCGTAGCAGAGGACGACGCCGCATTTTGTGGCTTAAGAACCCTCGTGATTGGGTGATTGTTACAAGTGCAGTTCCACTGAACTGTTCCGGGTAGCAGACGACAAATATAAGATCGCCTTGATGGTGGCCGACTACCGCTAGGAGATGGCATATTACGAAGAAGAAGAAGATCAAAATTAACAGAAAACCATTCGCATCTGTTTTGCGTATTCACACCACAAATTTTGAGCCTAGATTGCAGTATTTAGTTTCAAACAAACAATTATTGTATAAATCACATGGTGAAAAAATTAATATTAGGTAATATATGTTGCTTAAAAATATAAGTTAACACAGTGAAATATTTATTTTTATTTTTTTGCTTAATGTTTTTTAAAAACAGAAAATACTTACAAAAGAAATGGCGGCCCGCCAATTATTTTTGATTTCAGAATTGTCTCTTAGACGAAAAAGTTTCTGAACCCCTGTACTAAATGATTATGTTAGTAGTTATTATTATCCGGTAATATTTTATGCTGTTTTACTACATTACGTACGTGATCTTTAGTTACATATAAATATGTAAGATAGGTAAAATATATATAGTAGGTAAGGGGAAATATAGAATTTCCCACACGTTTTCTTCTGAGTATGCTCACAACACAGACAGACACGTCCCTAGGCAAAATGCCGCTCATAACCTATTTTAAAATATCGGGTCTAGGACGATTTGGCGACGGGACAACTGGACGCCACGCAATTCGAAAATAAATAGACGTTAGGTACTAATACGTATTTAAAAAAAAAATAGTTAATATTATTATTTATATTTAAATTATTATATTATGATTTAATAGTTAGTGAGAATTTAAATATGCACACGTAAATAATGATTTCATCGTTCATATGTTTAAGTTTTAACTAAAAACGAGTTTTTTTATTTTTATATAAAGCCTCAGGCATGGCAATTCTCAATCCGCAATAAAAAAAACATCGTGTTAAGAGTAAAATGAATTGAAACTACTAAGTAGTAGATAGAAACTGATTAAAATTCATCATCTACGTTCTGTTTACGTGTCTACGACAGTGCGGCGTTCGATTGTCCTGGCGTCCAGTTGTCCCGTTCCCAAAATATCGATGTGTCCCTATCTGAAATGTAGAAATGCGGTGGATTAAAAAAATCTTTTCTTCACGAAATCTATGTTACAGGGGCGAATTTATCAGTACTCTTAGCCGGCTCTCACATCAAAACTCGTCTTGCCTGCAACGTGGCGAATACGTAGATGTGACGTCATCGTTACTCACAAAACACACGTTGCCAAATGGAGCTCCGCAGATTGATCGAATGCGACTGTTAAGTTTGAAAAAAACATCTGCAGCTGCAATAGACAAGTTGGAAGCTTCTCGGGCTGAGAGTCGAAGACGCCCTGGACGCATACAAACACCTACGAATCGGTCATTCCTATACCGGTTCGCCGATCGCCGCATCCGAATATCTATACGTTTCGAAGATTACGTGCGACTGTCGCTAGGTACGTGGACGGTCTTCATAATACAGACGAGTTTAGATGTGAGAAGAAAAAAGTGATTAGAACATAAAACTGGCTGCGGTCCTAAAAACATGTGTATCGGCGGCTTGAAAATGTAGCGGCCGACGGAAAAGTGTACCGGACACGCTTTGACTCATTAGCTCGGGGCGTTCATAAACATAATACAAAGGCCCTTTTATTCGAATACAATAGCCTCCATATTATATAAGAGCGCGACACCGGTGTCCCGTCTGAAACGGGCCTTACTATTTCCACATCGACGCGAACCTATTTCGATATTTGGAGCATTGATTGACTTCTGAATTACAAACAATAATAATACATGTCACCGCTATTAATTGTACTATTATGCAATTCTATTGGATTGTATAATGTTGCCAGCATAGTTTTATAGGATCCCACAACCAAAATACAATAATATTATATTATTTATTCAAGATTGAATAATTATTATAGTTATGGGTACACATAGGTGGCTTTAGGGGCATTGAAACTTTGGGTACTGATGTTATATTATTGACCATCCTATGATAATAATTAATTAAAACCATGTGGCTAAAATCGGTCATCGCTTGACTGATAAAGCAGGTGAGTGCCGTTCAACTGCGTTCAACTGACTTTCTCTTAGATATGCTTACACACTGTAGTTTAAATGCTAGAATATATCAATATTTGGCCACGTATTTTTTTCAACTTATACGTTGCGTAAATGAGAACTCTGCCATTATTGGTGGTACTTACTGACTTGCGTGTCCCTGATTGTTCTCCCAAGGTGCAGAACTAACCTTCCATTTGTGATGCTAATTGAGAGGGCAATAACTCTGTTCAACCAAATCGCTTCGGATGTTGATATATTCCACCTACGTGAGAATGAGGATAGTACCTACAGGTGGGCGTTGTTTTATAAATTCTTAAATTAATAGGGCCCACTTAGCTCATTCGGTGTGCTATCATGCTTTATAATTTTTGTACCTATTTACTTTTATACTGATTTTGTGATACTGCATATATTTCGTTCTTCTTTATACTGTTTTAATAATATTTATTTGTTTTCTTAAATGTCATGTTGTGAACGTCTTACATTTATAATATGTAATGTTCACTGTATGTAAAAATAAATAAATTTCAATTTGAATAAAGTATTTTAATAAGGTAAACTAATTAATTACTAATTTTGGATAATTATATCAGCCTGATTAAACTGTGCTACGAGTATATAACATTAGGTATGCAAGTTTGGTATATGCGCACTGCGCGAATGAATAATCCTATAAAATATACGGATGCGTTCTACCATTGCTGACTCAAGTAGAAAGCCGATACATTCACAACGACTGATCCTACTTTTTCCGCCCCTCCCGTTGTTGTCTACGGATGACCTGTCATTGCGTCTGTCGTGTTCACACAGGGAATGGTTTGATTTGGATAGATGAGTTACATGATAAATAATACACTAGCATTAACACACCTTCTACAAATGTAATGCATAGATAGATCAATGCTACATAATTTTTGGAAATAGATATTACCACTGGTTTTTGTGTAAATGACTAGTCTGACTTTGACAGCTGATGAATAACAGGAATGTATATTATTTATAAATAATACTGATAGTTAATATATTTGATTTGAGAATTTCTTATAATTTAATTTGAAACGAGAAAGGACGAATCAATATGTCAAGCAATCTGGGATCTGATGTTGACAGCTGAAAAGTGGACCGCTCGTTGCTTGTGCAAAAAGTTATGCTCAGGCTTTATTAATCTAAAGATGGTGCTGTTTCTACGCATGCGTTAAATGTACACGCTATACTGAAACTCACCACTTCCCAATGAACTGATTTTGCATCGTAGACTTTTCATTAAAATTGGTAACTTTTTTTTATTTCCAGGAGCTGGTTCCAAGAGATAGAAAGAAGTAGATTAAAGAAAAGGCCTCCCGCACTATGGAGGGCACTTGTGAATACCTTCATCATGGGATACATCATCGATGGAGTGCTCCTTTTCATCCAGAACCTTGTTTGCAAGTAAGTACATTTGAATGAATTACTGAATTAGGCAGCCGAAGTTCACAACGAAAAAAAAGAATTTTACTTACTCAAAACATGTAAAAAGCCAGGGTGCTAGCCAGGTGCCCTATTTATGTCGGATCTTAACAGCCTACCTCCACCCTTCACCACTGGATATATCAATACACATCATTGACTAAATTCACATACTAAATTATTTATTATCGCATAAAAACTGTCTTTAAAAAATGCAATGAACTTTAGTTTTTGACTGACACTATTGAATAGACAGAAAAAACTATTTTCGTTGCCAAATGACATTAATTATTATGCACAATAAATGATTTTTCTATTACAATCAACATTTTTTCGTATTAGACATGTTTGTACTTTATTCAGTGACGTTCCTAGACAGAATACCCCCCTGAGCAGCGCCAAAATGTCGCCTCAATCTTTATAAAGTATTTTTTATCATCCTTTCATGACTCCAATATCTAAGTAATGTGTTGTATGGATACATTACTAACAAAATATAAACTGTAATTATTCGCAAATCTGCTTGTGTCGTTTCTGGTCACCAAGGACGCCGAAGGGCAACGGAAGTAAACTAGACATCGCGAACCCAACAAACAATTACAATCCTGTTAAACCTTTTATGCTAATTAATACATTATGTTTCCAACCAGTAAGCTGAATTTTTAATGGAAAGATATTTTCGTTATTACTAAGTTTAGGTAGATATTTCTCCTTGATTTGCCGCCCCCAAGCGACGCTCAATCTGCCTATCCCCACGGGACGTCACTGACTTTATTGTAAATACAATCGTGTCCGGAAACTTGTACGTATGCAGTTCGCCGTATCATACTTCACGGTGAAATATTGTATCTGAAGTATATGGCCGTATATTAAAGACCGTCCAACCTCTTTGAGTCGTACAGTACTGACATAAAATTCATGTAATACACGGTTCTTGTCGGTTTACACTTTACGGGAAGCCAGCAGCAAACAATTTTTGGAAATAGCCAATATACTGGATTATTTGTTAGGTTACGTTAGGTTTTCATTCTTGAATTTTGCCAAAATCAGCTATGAAAATTCAATTAATGTTCATATATGGAATATAATATAATTGGAGACCGTATAGTAGGTAGGTATATCATCTCTTTCCGATAAGAAAGCTCACGGCAAACTGTACTACGGTGAAATGTTTTACGTACAATTGACATGTAACCATATATCTGAGGTGTTTTCAAGTTATGTATGTTCAATATATACTATGGAATGTTACATTGTGGTAAGGAGTAGCAGGTAGCCGATCTCGAGTAAGGAATAACCCGGGATAAACGTAAACACGTGTCAAGAATACGCCATACGTCGAATACTGACCAACTGCTCTCGGTTTATACATTGACGCTTATTTAATATTGGTGTATTACAGACACTATTGCACGTGCATTCATTTTCGTAGGACACTCACACATTCAAAACCCTGCATCAAATGTTGTGTATTGAATATTGTCAATCAGAATTCTATTTATTATCTGTTCTGTGGTATATTCAGTATATAGAATGAATGTTACATTCTCAAATCTTGTGTCTTATTCGTTGAATAAAAAAAAATGGTTTATCAAACCATAATAGTTCAGGTATGCTATGGGCGATCCAACAAAAACAGTGCACACCTTTTCAAGTAAATACTTATATTTTTAATTAACTTTTTCTTTCATTCAACGAATAATTCTCAAGATTTAAGGCTATACCTCAGTTGAGGCATGGTCTAAAAATATCGTGGCTAGGCGATGCGCGGATTGCGGGTCGCGGGTGCAAATGACGCATGCCGAACGAAATATAATTTGTCATATAAATCCAACATGTATCCATTTAATGTTCTGTTTATTGTTCTATTAGTAACAATAATAATATATTCACTGACATGTTTTCTTTTAAAAGTAAATTGGTAACGTTTTTAGTCATCTTTACACGATTTAAGAATTAATACCCCCGTCGTCATCACAAAACCAATTGACGTATTCACACCTCGACGTTCGTTCGGTCCAAAATTTCGTCGCGCCTATAGTTGAAAATTATTTGCCGTTTCACTTAAGTATCGCCCTAAGAATGTACCATTCAAATTATTGAACATTGGAGAGATCAGTGACGTCGGTTAGTAATTGAAGTAGTAGGTACCTACTTTGATTTAATAAACAAAAACCGATTGCCAATAATAGTAGATTGATTTGGAAGAGCGCTGATGAGGTTATAAGGCCAATAGTTAAACTTTGTCGTAATTAGTATATCGCCTAGTAGCATAGTGGACAATATGCGGACGGGACGTAAACACAGGAGACGCAGGTTCAATCCTGCCAGGTGTCTTACTTTTTTCAAAAAGATTTTTTCTATTGGTTATAATATATTTTCTCAAAAGTGTTTTTCAATGTTTAATAATTAGATGTATCTATACTAATTATTTGTTTCGTTGAATTAAGAATACATAGTACAGATGGTAGTCAAACAAATGTTTTCACCCACCAACACCAAATCCACAGATTGAACCATTAGTTTTCGTCCGAGTTAGGGAGCTGAAATTTAACAGTTGGAATGTAGAATTTACAAAACTTTTGCCCGAGCAATTGGGTATTGGGTCCAAATTAACCAGTTCAATTAATTAATGTTATATGTTGCAGACCTCTCCAGCCAATTCTCCTGTCGTGGCTGGTGTCAGAATTCGTGCAGAGCACCCGCACAGGATACGCGACGGAGTATGCCCTCGCCCTGATGATGGTGGCCTTCGTCGGAGGAATGATCCAGCACAACGTCTCCCTCAGGCAGTTGCAGAGGGGCATGTGGATGAGGGTTTCCTGCTGTTCCTTGCTTTACAGAAAGGTGAAACATTTATATCCATCGACATATTGAGTAGACAAAGTATGCGAATAAAGGGTATCATTACCCATCACTCGCGTAAAGACAGAAAAATAGTGTGGGGGGGTCCATTTTGGAAAAATAACCATTATATCTCCACATTTACCCTGCCTACTAGGTACTTATCTTCTCATCGCTTAAATCTATAATGTACCGCAATTTTCCAGATACATTCCCCATACCCAAACACCCCGCCAATTTGAGTATATCGATAAACATCTGGCTTGCAGGTAAAGGGTGTTTTTTTTAGAGGTATAGAACTTTGAAATGGAATAAAACAAAGATGACTTTTTATATTGACATAAAATTTACTTTATTCGAAAGATGCTCTTCTGGCATTATAATTTAAATATGACTTCTGGCATATGACCGCCACGGCTGGCTCGGACGTAGTCTAATCTGGAGGTCCAATTTTCGATGACTTTTTCCAACATTTGTGGCCGTATATCGGCAATAACGCGGCGAATGTTGTCCTCCAAGTGGTCAATCGTTTCGGGCTTATCGGCGTAGACTAGCGACTTCACATATCCCCACAGAAAATAGTCAAGCGGCGTTAAATCGCACGATCTTGGAGGCCAATTCACGGGTCCGAAACGTGAAACTATGCGGTTACCAAACGTTTCCTTCAATAAATCAATTGTGGCACGAGCTGTGTGACATGTTGCGCCGACTTGTTGAAACCACAGCTCCTGCACATTATGGTTGTTCAATTGATGAACGAAAAAGTCAGTAATCATGGCTCTATAGCGGTCACCATTGACTGTAACGTTCTGGCCAGCATCGTTTTTAAAGAAGTACGGACCAATTATTCCACCAGCCCATAAAGCACACCAAACAGTCAATTTTTCTGGATGTAACGGTGTCTCAACATACACCTGAGGATTATCATCACTCCAAATACGGCAGTTTTGTTTATTGACGTATCCATTCAACCAAAAGTGAGCTTCATCGCTAAACAAAATTTGCTTATGAAAATCGGGATCAACGGCAATCTTGTTTTAAAATAATTTTTCACAATTTGGAAGCGTTGTTCAGGCGTCAGTCTATTCATGTTGAAATGCCAAACCAAACTAAACATAAATCACTTAACAGCTGACAAAATGGCCGCCAATTAAAAAAGTGCTGCCAGCTTAAAGTTCTATACCTCTAAAAAAACACCCGTTATGACTAAGGGTACGTGTTATTGCGAGCCATGGCCCCTACAGTGGGGGATGGTCTGCCTGGGCTTTAGCCTGTGGGCTCGGGCTTAAGAGGGCGTCGGCGTGGTAAGTCGACCAGTTAAGTGCGATAAACACACACCATAAATTTGCTCAAATAGTAAAAAACAGTCTTACAGATTTATTATTTTTACATCATTTTTACTATACCTACCTACTATTATTGTACAACAGTGGGTCTATTCTATGCTTATCGACCGCTAAAGTGATAAAGTGAAAAATATTATCAAACTTAGGGTAGGTTTGTATCAAAATATTAGCACTTATTGTAACAATTACACGAAGCCGGTTTTTATTGTTACAATAAGTGCTATATTTTAACAACACCTATCTTGCTGCTGTTAAAATATCGCACTTATTGCAACAATAAAAACCGGCTTCGTGTAATTGTTACAATAAGTGCTAATATTTTGATACAAACCTACCCTAAGTTTGATACTATTTATCAATTTAGTGTTCGATAAGTATAGAATAGACCCACAGGTAAAGAAAATAGTTTTAGCTATTTCTAAATTATCGAGTAACTGCCGCCACCAAGCGACGCTCAATCTGTCTACCCCCGCGGGATGTCACTGGAATGGGCACATTTTGGATTTCTCACCGTCGAATAGAATGGTCATAATTAATCACAACGACGCGGCAGTGTTTCGAAAACATTTGATGAGCGGCGTCAAAATTAATATTACCAGCGACGTACTTAGACAAAATGCCGCCCCTAGGCAGTGCCAAAATGCCGCCACATTTTTTTATACTTACAGTACTTTTATCATCCTTTCATGACTCCAATATCTAAGAAATGTGTTTTATGGATACATTACTAACATGATAAGTATATACCACTAAATCTAATTTAAATGCCATATCTGCTTCAATAGACAATGATTTCAGATAGGTACCTACATTTAAAAATACGCCTGACAACTTCCAAAACTCGTGAGTAACTAGCAAACATATTTGGTTAAATTTTAAATTATGTAAGTATTAACCTACCTATACATAATAACTTAAATATTATTTGCAAATCTGCACGTGTTATTGATATTGACCACGAACTTTTCAATGGAAAGATATTTCCGTTATTACTAAGTTAATGTAGTTATTTATATATATAAATAATGATTCTCCTCGATTTGCCGCCCTTCGGGTAACTGCCGCCCCCAAGCGACGCTCAATCTGCCTACGCCCATGGGACGTCACTGAATATTATAATCATTCAGTGCTACTCAAGTTGCCAAAAAATGGAACCGAAGATACTCATATCTCCCGGCTTCGAGATTATTAATTAAAACACTCACGTGTACTATTTATTTCACATAATTTAATAATGATTATAACCGGTTTCGTTCGATTCAATTGGGGACATTCTCAAATGATACAAAATTATACTAGGTATCTTAAAGTCAATTTAATTGTTGTTAATTCTACGTTATCTTAGTCATTGTTTCTGGCTATAAATCCATCTTCGAAACGGTTGACTTTAACTGTAACTATATGTCATTGTCGACACTTCTGAAGATAAGTTTATTGTCAACATAAGCAGTGCTCGAACTGGAAAATTTTACGAACCGGAGCGCTCGATAATTTTTCGAAAATATTGACATATTTATCTAATTTTGTCTATATTATAAAAAGTAAATGAATCATATTTAAAAATCTGTGAATTTATTTGCTTTATAATAATTTACGAACCGGAACTGTGTTCCATTGCGCTCCGGTCCATTTAGAGTCCTACATAAATGACTCAGATAAAGCAGAATTGTCAAAAATAACTTTGCTTTAAAACAATTATAATGGAATTCTACCACGTAAATGCAAGTTTAATAAATCTATTATTTAATTCACTGATTTCTCAATTTCCAGCTTCTTCGGCTGAGTCACAGTTCCCTGGGAGAAACGACAGCTGGTCAGCTGGTCAACATGATGTCGAACGACGTGAACCGCTTTGACCAGGTCCTCCTGTTTCCACACATTCTCTGGATCATGCCCTTCCAAATCGTCGTCATGACCTACCTCATATACAGCCAGGTTCAGATGGCGTCCATTATCGGAGTGATTTGCCTCATTCTGCAGACGCTACCGGTCCAAAGTAAGTAAATCAACCATTACCATGGATGATATAATTAATTTTAAAGAAATAGATTGATAGGTACCATAAAAACATATATTTTTTTAAATATGAGATATTTTAAAATATAAAATGGAGGTATAGCTATAGAGCAGTTGCGATTAATGACTTTCGGAAAGAGGTAGGCTGTGGACATCTGAGAAAAAGAGCATACTTGTCAGGTATACGGCAAATAAGAAGATAATACGATATTACTACTAATGAATAGGCACACACTAGTGACAACAACACACTAAATTAATTAAATTTAATAGCTCACTGACTATATAAACTTGAGCGATGAGTTTAAATTATGTATTTTCCTAAACATTTATACGCATCAAAAATTATTTTTAATTTTTAAAAACAATCTGTATTTATGTAAGTATATGTGATTGAATGCCATAGAAATATTTTTTTAAAATTGTTTATTACTGTTGACAAAGCTGCAGTCATAGACAATAGTATTATTATACGCAAAGCTTTTAGGCTTACTCATCAAAGTCTATCGTTTTGCATACATTGCGATAGACACGCTAAGGTCACGTGACATAAACTCCAAACAAAAAAAACATTAACATTCCCGGCGAATAATGCGATAAATACGTTAAAGGCAGATGGCGCGCTGTGGCATAGTTTTTTAAACCTTTAACAGATGGTGCTGTATTCTGTATTTATTTCTAATACATACATTCCTACATATACGACAGATTTCGTTGGAAAATTAAAATATTTTTATAGAATATAAGTGATTATTTAAATATGTACCTAAGTACCTACTTAAATATGCAATTTAAATTTATTTTTCTTAAGAATATAGGCTTTAAATAATCGAGAGTGCTAAATTAAACAGTACAGGGTCGCTTTTTTTAAAATAGTAACCCCCTCCCAATGACATTATTAATGGACAACGCCCTCAATACAGTAGCTAGCAAGTAAATTCACGCATAGCGACATTCGCACATGTATAGGTAGACGTCACGCAATTTCCATTACGCGATATCATGAATTTATCGCAATATGACCTTTATTGTAATGGCGTTAGAACAGTGTTTCTAGTGTCAATGTTTATTTGAGCGAACCCGTTCGAACCGAACCATTCGGCAGACCTGACAAAAAGCATCGGGAATTTATAGCAATATCACCTTTATTGTAATGGCGTTAGAACAGATTATGCCATTCGGCAGACCCGACAAAAAAGTGAGTGTCATTTTTTTTCCAGATGCTTCGTCCATATTAATGTCATTCTCCCTTCTAATTTTATCTAAACATTTTTTTTTGGGATGAGATACTAAAGATTGTAATTATATTCACCAAAAGTAAATAAAATAGGCAATACTTAACTTATAGGTTACTAGTGCACTCGTCTTGGTTCAACCCTAATATTACCTTTCAGGTTACCTCAGTTCTTTGACATCGAAGCTCCGACTGAAGATTGCCACCAGAACGGACGAGAGAGTCAGACTGATGAGCGAAATTATTACTGGGATCCAGGTAAAACAATTAATACTCGATTCTCTAAAGTCTCTGTTCTGGCAGAACACACTAACTGGCAGTGACGTCCCTAGACAAAATGCCGCCCCTGGGCAGCGCCATAATGCCGCCCATTTTTATATAAAATATTTTTTATCATCCGTGTTCGTGTCGTTTCTGGTCACCAAGGACGTCGAAGGGAATCGGAAGTAAACTAGACATCACGAACCCGACAAAAAAAAATACATCCCTGTTAAACGTTTTACGTTAATTAATGCATTTTGTTTCCAACCAGTGAGCTGATTTTTTTAAATGAAAGATATTTTCATTATTAAGTACCTACTCAGTTTAGGTAGCTATTTCTATATATCGCTCATGAGAAAACAATACCTTGTATGCCACAAAACACGTGATAAAAAAAACTCTCTCTAGTCACCATCAAGGCATAAAAATTCTTAATTTTTTGTACCTATATCACTATTAAGATTAATAGTAGAATACGAAAAATACGTGATAAATTTGATGGAATCATAGAGAATATAGATATTTTTTTCATCTCATCCACAAAAAGTGTCATGTGGCATACGAGGTATTGCTTTCTCATCTTTACCAAAAGATTCTCCTCGATTTGCCGCCCTTCGAGTAATTGCCGCCCCCAAGCGACGCTCAATCTGCCTACCCCCACGGGACATCACTGCTAACTGGAGAATACTAGTTTTGAGTAATTTGACTTTGAAGTTGTTAAAATGTTTGAAATGGTCTATCATGTGAGTTTATTAAGTAATCTTAAAATGGATGACTTTAAAATAAAGACTGTTTATTTATTAAGAAGGTTTCCAGACGGTAATGTTTGAAATAAGGAACATTTTGGTATAACTAACTGAATACGTCATTTTTTCGAATTAGTGTCTTCTGCCAGAACAGTGACGATATTATGTTTCTGCTTAATATGAAGTCGTGGGTCTCGGGTTCGAATCCAGAGTTCAGAAAATTCCCATGGTGTTTCGAATCAGAGCATATGCCTAATTGGTTGAGCAAGTCACTAACATCCATTTAACTTTTAACATTAAAAAAATACTATTAAGAATCTTCTTCACGAGGCGGCCAAGATCCACACCGGATTATCAAGCCAATGACAATAATTATAATTCAGTTTGAGCATGAATGATGGCATGTCCAGTATCTAATGCCGGGTACTCATTAGGGAGCCGTAACTGTGACCGTTGTAAATACAGTAACCAGTATGGACACCAAATAATTAGTTCGTGAGCCTAATAAATAATTATTTCACGTCTAGAGTTGGTTACAGAATCAGCGCATCTATTCTATACACAAGACTGCTATCGGTGGTTACCGAGGGCAGTTTATCATATTATAATTTTTACAATAAGTTAGTTGTAATTGTTACAATAAGTGCTATGTTTTACCAGCATCTGTCTTGAGATAGACAGAGAGGTTTGATTGTCTAGATGGCTAACTTATTATAACAATTATAATACCTTAATACAAACATATCATAAACTGCCCTCGGTAACCGCCGATAGCAGTCTTTTGTATAGAATAGATGAACTAGAACGGTTACAGTTACAGCTCGCTAATGAGTATCCAGCTTAAGATATTAGGATACTGAGATATCCAGGGCTCAGGTGTCGATCGAACCCCGGATTCACAAAAAAAAAATTAAACGATTGGAATAGAAATAAAACAAGGTCTTTCGTGCTCGTAACGTGGTCTTCTCATATTTTTAATTTTTAGTTTCACAAATTTATATTTTGGCTTTTACAGTTGTAGTCGTGGTTCCCTTTTTTTGAAATTCCTCCGAGCCCACGCCGACTTACCAAGAGCCCTCGTGATTAGCCAAATCTGATCGGATGATCTTTGAATTCGGCGAATCACGAGCCTGACCCTGGCGCCGGCGCGCGAAGATTTTACCGTTGCGCAATGCGCGGCAAAATTTACAACATTTGAATTTTATATTTTATTTAGTCTTAAAATTATCTCTTTCATCCATCATCATTTATACTTTAAAATTTACTTTAATTACACCTCCGCCCAGTATGTGATTTTCACACACCGGACGAAGGCCTTTACCTATGAATAAAAATATTTACGTAGTTGAGTAAGGAATCAGATTAGATGTTTTATGAAGTGGTTTCTAGAGGTTAGGGTTACATTTCGGCTTATAATTACTGAATTCCTATTTTACACCGGGAGAAGCCCGCCTGTAACAGGGATGTATCAATGCCTATTTGTTGTTTTGTATGCAACGCATACTCAAAATTTTACAAATAACCCAATGTCTTTGCGGCAGGTCATCAAGATGTACGCATGGGAGCAGCCATTTGAGAAGGTCGTGGCCATGGCTCGTGTGAACGAGCTGTCGGTGGTCAAGGGCGCTTCCTACATCCGAGGAGTCTACATGAGCTTCATGGTATTCACCGAGAGGGTGTCGCTCTACATCACCCTACTGGCTTACACCCTGATGGGTAACCCCATAGCTGCTTCTTCAGTGAGTATTAAGTCTCCCATAGATCTGCGAATAATCTTTCAAGCATGGCCCCCACAAGGGAGGGCTGATAGGGCTCTAGCCTGGGGGCCCGGGCTCAGGAAGGGCCCGGCGTAACGAGTCGACCAGATAAGTGAGATAAACACAGTTTGCTCTAATAGTAAAAAAAAGTCACCTGCGACGCTATTTTCACTCGATGATATTAACAATATAAATACTTAACAACTCCATAATTCAAATACATATTCAAATAGATGTACCTACATATTAGTAATACAAAATATCGCTAAAAATACACCCTAATTTTACCGCATACACCATTTGGAAAAAGCTACTGCAGCGCGTTACACTGCCTTTACCCTTAGCGATACGTAGGGGGCCCGCCATACATTCTAGCCTGGGGGCCCGTTTCAGGGTATGGGGGCCATGCTTTCAAGCTAACAACTCCTCGTGTTAAATTATACCTGTAAAGTTTTAAAAAAATCTAAATCACTGTGCTACTCACATTACGCTCTTCTGTGTCAAAAGTTTTCTGACAAATGACTTGAGCGAATAGCAAACAATCATTCCTCGGTAAATGCACATGTTAATACAACTTCCACCCTGCTTAAGAGCGAAAATATGATTAATTAAATGCCATTATTTCCAGGTATTCTCCTTGGCGCAATTTTATAACCGCCTGCAGGAAACGCTGGCTTTCCAATACCCAAACGCTGTGTCGATGGGTGCCGAGTGCCTGGTCTCCATACGCCGCATCCAGGAGTTCCTTCTGATGGAAGAACGGGAGAGTCTGCCACCACCAACTGCGCACCACCTAGTTATTAACATGCAAAATGGCATAACGAATGGAAAGGGCATCGGTAATTTAGGTGAGAGTTTGTAATAAAGATTTTTTCTAGTAAATATCTATTATTATCACACTTGAATATGCAGAATAAGCCTCTGCGATACTGAATACAGTGTATCCGTTTTCAGCAGTTAAAGCAAGGCTCATGCACTGAACTAAGCAAACTAGATACTAGACTGAGCTGAACTCAATGATAACTGATCAATACAATTCAATTATATATATAGGTTTTGGTGGCACTTTTAGCAGTGGACTGTATAATTTGAAGGTAATGGTGGATTATGGATCTAGGGAAGGGGTTTACATGAGAATGCCAGACACTGACCTTTGATGATGAAAGGGCTGGCACGCATTGAAACTGGTTCGGTGTTCACGATACACTTTTGGATGGATGATATTATAAGAGGTTGATGAATGATGATGATAAGTTCAGGATAGATGATATAGACGTGACGTTCGCTCAAGCCGTATCAGATTTACCATAAGAAGGTCAAACAGACATGTTTTAAGTTAACTTTTGAATCACATTGTATAACTCGATGCGGCAACACATGCCTGTTTGTTCTCTTGAGCTGACTCACGCATTACACCGGTTACATTGGAGCATGGCATAACTGTGATGCCGGTGCTTGGGCATTTTCCTCCTTGGTACATTACTTTCTTCGCGATGAACGTACGTTTTACGAAGGAGAAGTTTCCAAAATAAACCCGTCTCATCTGCGTTGTATACTTGTACACGGTGGACTATTGAATTTGACAATCGAACACTGGCAAATTATAGAGCTTGATTTTGTGCTTTCAACTAGTAAAAATAACGGTGGATTATAGTAGTTTTCGGATAATCGAGCGGCGGATTACTGAGAGTGTACTGTAGTTGATAAAAACAATGTGGCAACCGTAAAACATGTCTACGGGATTTGAAAAACAAGGAATATAAGCCAGCTAAATTCAAACACTTAATCCACCGATAAAAAGTGCAACTTTTTAACCCAGTAATAGCATTTTACAATAGTTTACAGATATATTAAAAATATTTCATTTAATTTCAGGATTTGAAGCTAGTCCACTAGAAAAAAGCAACGGCTCGTCACTGGGCTGCGTGGAGACAAACTCCAGTGTCATCTTAGAGAATGTGTTGGCCTCATGGAGCCCCGAGACTCCGACCCTTTCACAGATCTCTCTTCTGCTTCCCAAGGGAGAAATGTGTGCTATTATAGGACCTGTTGGAGCTGGAAAGGTGAATATGATCTTATTTTTCATAGACTGCACACAGACAATGATTGTTTTTTTAGTTCCTTGTGTCAAGGCTGATGATGGCTTAAGCGTCGGCTTATAATTTCGTGGGGCCCAGGCTCGAATCCTCGGTCTGGCAAGTACATATATTGTTTTTAATTTGTGGTTGGAGTCAAGAGTATTCATCTAATAGGTTGAACAAGTGGCTAAGATTGCTAACACAAAAACTGATAGCATTGTAACGCAATTTGATAAGCATTTCATGTATGAACTACTAGTTAAAATGTCCGTAGCTTAATTGGAAAAGCACACTGCTGTAAATCTACCGGTTACATGTTCAAGTCTCGTCGGGTGTTGAATTCTTTTCTAAAAAGATTTTATCTATCTAATGGGTATATACATGAGATGTTTTCAAATTATGTATGTTCATATTTATTTTGTTACAGAGCTCTTTCCTGCAACTTCTGCTGAAGGAACTGCCTCTGAGGAGTGGTAAGATGAACATCAACGGAAGGATCTCGTACGCCAGCCAGGAGCCATGGCTTTTCGTTGCAACCGTCAGAAACAACATTCTGTTTCAACAACCGTTTGACGCTGAGAGATACAAACAGGTATGCGCTTGGAGAATTGTTTACCATAACACATCAAAATGGATTTTTCTTCTTATTGTGCCATCCCTTAGCGGAGGTCAGCCACCATCAAGGCGATCTTAGCTTGACTGAATGACTGAAAGTGAAATAGCAGATGAAGTTATGTTCTTGGAAAATGAAGATGGAAGTGGTGATAGCGAGGAAGAAGAAACAACATGCCCAAAAACAGAGTGATCGGTGAGAAGATCACATCTCGACAATCTAATAACATTTATTGGCTATTCGTCAGATTATGAAATTCAACTATTGCACGCATTTTCATAATTTTAGAGAGTTGAAAAAAAACAGCAGACTTAAAATTTGAAACAGGATTACCAAAAGCAAGCACGTCGACATCGAACATTAACATCACTCCACAACGGATGTGTCTGAATATATCATTCGAAGACGAATAAACAGGATTTTGTTTGTGTTTTTATATAACGTACTTTCAGCTTCAAGAGACACGCCTCACCTGCATTAGTTCGCCATATCGAGGTTCTACAGTATTTTAATTTAGTTACCATGTTTCAGGTGGTAAAGGTGTGCGCTTTGGAGGCAGACTTTAAGCAGTTTCCTTATGGAGACCAGACAATAGTGGACGAGCGAGGAGTCTCGCTATCGGGAGGTCAGAGGGCTAGAATTAATTTAGCCAGAGCTATCTATAAGGAGGTAAGAAATTACTTTTCCTTTGGTTAATTTGTTGTACATACTAATACATTCTACTGTGGTTAATGGGTCGTCTTTGGAAATTGTCTTAACCCTAAAGAGACGATGTGAGTTGTAATTTTCCCTTACCGTTGCGCAGTAAGCTCTCTGCCAGTGGCGAGGGGTGGAGGTAGACTGTCAAAATTTGATATAAATAGTACACATAAAACTTTGTCAGTCATACTTATTTGTTTTCTTTGGAAAGCACTTCAGTGAGTATTAAAAAGCCAATAGTTAAACTTTGTCATATTTAAGTATGATTCCTTTAGCATAGCGGACTATGTGCATGGGCACGATACCCGAGAGATGCAGGTTCGATCCTGCGGGGTGGAGTGTCTTACTTTTTCAAAAATTTTTTTTCTATTGGTTATAATATATTTTCCCAGAAGTGTTTTCAAAATTATGTATGTTCAATAATTAGAATGTTACATTCATTACTTCACTCTCATAAAGACACCACCATTTGAATAAAATTCTTCTAATAACACCATTGGTAGCCCAGAAAATTATGGCGAATAACAAGCAAAACTTTAATTTTGCAGGCTGACATCTACCTGCTGGACGACCCATTGTCCGCGGTGGACACCCACGTTGGGCGACACCTCTTCGAGCAGTGCATCCTTACATACCTCCGAAGAAAGACCCGCATCCTTGTCACTCACCAGCTGCACTATCTCAAAGATGCCGACCGGATAATACTACTCAAAGATGTAACTACCTTTTCTATGCCTCACGATATTACTATGGCAGTATCCAACAGGCCGCAGATTTTTAACGACACACGTTGAATATAGAGCGAAGCTTTACTAAAATCGCTGTAATACCGATGGTATGTGGCTTAGCATTTCATAATTATTCAAACAGATGTCACTGTGTGTTTAATTTTAACTGATAAAGTGTCCATATTTGGAGATCACGACAGAAAATAGCCAGAAAAATTATAGTTTCTGTCTGTATAATGAAACAAAGCATAATAACATTACATTGTTGTGTTCGGAAATGGAAATCCTTACCAACGGGCCCCGATCCTTCACGTGGTCCAGTGGAAGGTGTATGTCGGTAATAAGATTTGGTGGATGTTATTCTTCAGTTATATTTATCCGTCAATTAATCTCAAACGGTATAAATACTATAAATAAAAGGGAAAGAACTCATGAGAGTTCGATCCGCAGTGAAACAACAGTTTCCCATCCAAGCTCTATCAGCTTGGCCTAATAGAATCTCCGACTTGCTTATATGGCAAATTGCAAGATGCCGATCACGTCTTCTGGGAGTGTCCCCATATATCGGTTGAAAGGGATGATCTTCTCAAGTCGGTCTGACCCTCAGATGGACCGGTCGGCCTTGTATCTACGAGGGGAAATTTCTCAACCTTTAAAAAGTTTGCTTCATTTTACGGCGAGCGACAAGGTCTTTTCTCATTGAGAATTTACCGTAATACATTATATCGAAGTATAAATCACGCATACTCTAGTACTCCGCCAACCAAGGTCTTGGGAATTTGCTCCTGGGACACTATCATCATACAAGGGCGCTTAACGTGTTAATGACACGATATACGCCTGCACAATGGGTGTGGAGACATAGCGGGCGGTGGAGGGAATAGCAAGTAACCCCAGGATATATTAATTAACCATCATTAAATATTGTACCTTTCAAATGTGTTCAAACCTTCTTCTATAGAGATGGAGCCTAAGTGTATAAAACTGAAGCAAAAAAGGACCTCTGGTCTACTGATTAAGTTAGCTACAAGTGACTTCACATTGCAATTTCATTTGACGACAACCTCGCACCTATATAATTATGATAGAAGGAGTCTGTTTGGAAATGAAGTTGAATAAATAAATACAAGAATAAAAACATTTATTGTAGTGCTTGAGTGTCTGAACGGAGGTATCGAACATGTTAATAGAAGAACTATTAAAAAGAGTATGAATCCACAGTATTGAAAGTAAGTGGCGAAGTTGGCTTCAAAAAAAATCAGCGTAAAAAGGGTCGCAATTTTTTGTCTGCCTAATATGTAAGGTTCAGGGAACAGGGAAATAATGGGATAACTGAAATACCTAACAGGTAAGGAGTAGCAGGTAACCGATCTCGATTAAGGAAGAATCCGGGATAAACTTAAACACATGTCAAGAATACGTCATACGTCGAATACTGACGACTGCTCTCGGTTTATGCATTGACACTCATTTAATATTGGTGTATTACACACACTATTGTACATGCATAACGCGTGTTTCATTTTCGTAGGACACTCACACATTCAAAACCCTGCATCAAATGTAGCATATTGAATATAGAATATCAGAATTATATTTATTATCTGTTCTGTGGTAAGGTGTTTCGTTATATCTATTTCAAATTCGATTATCTCAAAACGCACAATACTGGAAATAGAATATCGGATCAAAACCAATTTATCGTATCATATAGTCATCAGTTTTATACCATTTCCAGGGAATCATAAACAATGTTGGCACATACAGAGAGCTGGCTGATTCAGGAACTGAATTCACAGAGCTCCTCGCCTCTTTCCAAGGCGACGCTAAAGAAGAAGAGAATCAAGCACGCAAAAAGCAACTGATCCTGCGGTCTGCATCCATCAGAGTGAGTACCTATGTTATATTTATTTATTTATTTAAGAAAACATAACACTGTGGACATAACAAATCTAAATTCAAGACATTTCAAAACATGAGATTTACATTATAACAAATATTACCCTCACTTCTCTCTTGTGACAACAGAATGTACATATAATTTAAAAAAAAAACATACAATTTTTTACAGAAAAATAAAATTTTGAATACAAAATACATAGCAGTCACCGAAAATGTCTACGTCTTTGGGGAGCGCATTGACTAGTCATGCACCCCTCGCTATTGATGCCTGATAGGCTTGACACGAGGAAACAGTTCCGATCCAAAATAAATCATGGCTGCGACCACGTAGGTAATTAACAGGCGCATTTAAATTCATATTCCACCCTTTTTATGCCACTGCATGGACTCCTGTTTTAGGGTCATAATAATGAACCCACGTTTTATCTCCCGTAAAATTTTGTTGATAAGTTCCTCTTGATTGACGCCAGATAGCTTTAAAAACTGCTTAGAACATACCACATGGTAACTTTTTTGATGTGACATAAGCATTCGTGGCACACATCTTGCGCTTACCTTTGACATCCCAATAGTTTCGTGTATAGTTCTGGAAATTGTTTTGAATAGATTGAACCTTTCTGCGATTTCGATTAGTTTTAACCAATCATTTTCCATAAGGGCATCTTTGATTTTTAATACCATTTCCTTCCACAATGGTCATCATCTTCTAATGACTCTCTACCTTGTTTAAATAAACGTAACGATATGTAAATCATGGTTTTACCACAACAAAGAGTACCATAAACATATTTTACTTCATTTTGGATGGTTTCCACACCTTTTCCCTGTTTTGTGAGGAAATTATGTACTGCACAGAGCTCAATATTTGACATTTTTAAAATTATCATAGACTTTCATTTATTTTGTTCTTTTGAATATTGGAAGCAATTTAATGGAACAATCAATTTGAAATTGCACAAGTATACCTAAAAAAGATTACATAATAATAAAATAAAAAAAACCTCAATACTTGCTACTTTCACACAAACATTTCACTGAGGCACAGTTAACCGTGAATTTTCTTATCGGAAAGAGATAACCGTATACTATACAGTCTCCAATTTTATTAGATTCAATATTATGAACATTAATTCAAATATCATAGCTGATTTTGACAAAATTCATGAATTCAAGAATGAAAACCTAACCTAACCTTAGAAATAATCCAGTATATCAGCTATTTTCAAAATTTGTTTGCTGCTAGCTTCCTGTAAAGTTTAAACCTACGTGACCTCGTTGTATCACTTGGTTCACAGTCTTCCACAGGGGTGAGGAAAAGCGAAGATGTGAATCCCGCGCTTTAAACAGAGGCGTAGACCCATTACCATCACCGTCGCATGATATGACGTATTGTATTTAGTTACATGTACATTGTACGTAAAGCATTTCAACGTAGCACAGTTCGCCGTGAGCTTTCTTATCGAAAAGAGATGACCGTTTACTATGCGGTCTCCAATTATATTAGATTCAATATGAACGTTGATTCAATTTTTATAGCTGATTTTAGCAAAATTCATGAATTGAAGAATGAAAACCTAACCTAAACTAAGAAATTTAATATTCCAGTATATCGACTATTTTAAAAATTTGTTCGCTGCTGGCTTCCTGGAAAGTGTAAACCGACAAGAACCGTGTTTTAATTAGAAATGAATTTTATGTCAGTGCTCTACGACCCAAAGAGGTTGGACGGTCTTTAATATACGGCCATATATTTCACAGTGAAGTATGATACGGCGAACTGCATATGTACAAGTTTTCCGGACACGGACTGGAACACAGCTGCAATTCATAAAATTCTTTAGACTACCGCTCCGTCTCGGGAAATAATAAAAATATTATTAGGAAAAACATAATATCGTGCAAGTTGCAAGATTGCATGCATGGCATGTATCAAAAAAATTCAGAAGCTTCTGAATTTTCACACGACAGTAACTATGCTTTAGGATCACAGGGGGCTAACTACAAAAATGCATATTTTGAGTTAGCCCCTTTTATTAGCCCCATTTATTTGTGACACATAGGTCTATGTCTTTTATATTATATCCGTTTATAAGATATAGTTGAATAAAGTGTAATTTATTTAATGAATCTCATAGTAGTAAAATCTTTATTTGCGTTTATCTCAAAACCGTGTTATTGTAGATAGGCCCCTATGATCCTAAGCCCGAATTGGGCTTGTAAAACTTCTGCGCCTGCACAGTAGAGCGATAGTGGTGAATATTTTTGACATTTACCAATTTTCACTACCTGTCAAACAGCACCATACAATGACATTGCGTTTCTCTTACGCTTGAAGAATGAGATTGTGGAGATAGTCAGGACTTTTACAAATAAAAGATTATTATCGTGATAGTTTAAAATACACACTATCAGTGGCAGTACATCCATGCAAGTGTACAGGCGCTAATACACTGCTTACGAGCAGTAGATAAAGGAAGATAAGATAGATTTGAAAACACCTCAGATATATGAGAAAAAAATTATGACACCTGACATGACTTGTATTTACTGGGTGCTTTATACAAATATCTAAATACACCTCGATTTCAGTCCAACTCGCCCGGCACCATTGGAGGCAAGGAGTCAAAACATGAGCATCTGGACATCAACGCCAGAGGATGCCAGGTGGAAGAACTCGAGGAGTCTGGCACTGGCCGCGTGGCAGCGATTGACTACTGGCGCTACTGGGCGGCCGCTAGAAACAACTGGCTCTTTGCTCTCATGATCGTCGCTATGATCTTCGGACAGCTCACAGCTACTGGCTCCGACTACTGGGTCACTTATTGGTAATTTCATTAATATCATTTGTGTATTAAATGGTTAAATATTACACCCGATCCTCTTTTTGCACAGTTCCGAAATAGCACGGTTTAAATAAGTACCGATTATTTTTTATTTATACTGATTTTTTTGCTTTAACACGGTTTAAAAAAATCTAAAAAGAGCAGGGCTTGAAATGGATCGGAACGCACCGGAGCGCTGTTCCGGTTCGTAACGTCCCCAATATTATCGCTCCGTCTCGTGAAAATATTAATTTGACCGTCTGAGCAATGTATGCCATATAATAAAAAATCTAGCACACTTATTTTTTTTAAATAGAATACAATTAGATAATAATGTTAGGTATTATTTTCGTAAAATTATCGAGCGCTCCGGTTCGTAAATTTTTACATTTCGAGCACTGAAAAAGAGTAAAAATACGTATGAATGTACATATTTTATCAAAAAATTGTGTTTCAATGGACCGCACGCCACTGGTGCATACATATGTTGTTACCGGATACCGCCTAGACATACATACGTACATACATGGCGTTACTAGTCAGTCACTTCGGGTTTGATACGAGAGACGCGCCGTGTGCTTCGGCGTAAGCGTCATTAAATATTTCCAGCGATGAGTGATTTTTCGCCAGCAAAAAACAGCAGTAAACTGGCACGTTTATTGTCAAGTAACGACACTGAATGAATATATTTCTCTACGCTAAATTTAATTTAAATCGAAAACTATGTATTTTTATGTATGAATATTTTTATGTATACATAATAAATAAATTCGATATATTTTTGAGTTCAAGAATTTCGTATTTTGAGTTGATTTTAAGTGATGGAACCTATCTACCATTTTTGTATGGGCACCTCATCTTTTTTTACACGGTTTTGTTTTGCACGGTAGTCTTTGGAACATATCCCCCGTGCAAAAAGAGGATCGGGTGTATATTTAATATATTTCCATGACCAGAAAGAAGTTTAGTATGGCATACGGATCAAAACCACATGCGGTTTCAATCTATGGATTAGGTATCATATAAGTCAAAAGGTTAATAACAAAAGGCAAAAATACTATACAAAATCACCGAGACACTTAAATCTATCTTTTAATATTGTAAACATTAATTACATTTCAGGTCGAACCAACAGAGCCGGCAAGACAACCAAGCGATCTCTCTACAGGGCTACCAACCAGAAGAACAACTCCAGATGAGCCAGTCCACGATGGTCAACCTTAACACGTCAAACTCAATCGAAAACATCCAGCCCATGAGTCAACATAACCTCACTTTAAACTCGACTCACGAGTTCAGCATTTGGGATAATATCGGCGCACTGACCACTGCGGAGTATCTGTATATCTACACCTTAGTGATAATATGTTGCGTCGTCTTCATCACGGCGAGGGCGTTCATTTTCGTTATCGTCTGCATCAAATCATCAAAGGGTCTCCACGACAACATGTTTCATAATCTTTTGAGGACTCCGATGAGATTCTTTGATGTCAACGCTTCTGGTAGGACTTTATTTTATTTTATTTTTTTATTTTATTGATTAAGCGATTAAGG
This sequence comes from Rhyacophila brunnea, assembly GCF_057557595.1. Taxonomy (NCBI): domain Eukaryota; kingdom Metazoa; phylum Arthropoda; class Insecta; order Trichoptera; family Rhyacophilidae; genus Rhyacophila; species Rhyacophila brunnea. The sequence goes on along the minus strand of NW_028232904.1, from coordinate 4,426,032 downwards.
AAACAAACAGTTACATATTGATTACATGTTTAAATGAAACAGGTGAATAATTATTAAAAGGATCAACGGTGGAGAAATACATATTATAATTTCAACAAGAGCCCCGAATAAAAGAGTTTTGTGCATAATTAGAACCGCTACGACTGACATGGTACAAAGTTTGGTTTCGCATAAATCTTGATGGACAATGGAAACCCACCCTTTCGAGTAGGTTTGGCAAGTCATCAAAACCATTGATAATTTTAAAAAGAAAATATTGATCAGATATAGAACGTCGACTTTCCAAAGATGGTACCATAAAAGTTGCAATGGTCGAAATAGAATTAGATAAATCATAACGGTAAGCTTTAAAATTGACGTGCTTACGAAATCGCATTTGTACTGCTTCGAGATGATCTAACAATGTTTATGTCAAACCAAAATTGTTTTATTTCCATCAAAATACTTATATTACGTGGTTACATGTCAATTGCACGTATTACATTGCACCGTAGCACAGTTCGCCGTTAGCTTTCTTATCGGAAATAGATGGCCGTATAGTATACGACCATGAAAAAATTACGCATTGTTCGTGCAGCATTGCCGACAATAATGTTCCAATTTTATTAGATCCTAACCTAACCTAACAAATAATCCAGTATATCAGCTATTTTCAAAATTTGTTTGCCGCTGGCTTCCTGTAAACCGACAAGAACTGTGTTTTATTTAGACATGAATTTTATCTCAGTACTATACGACCCAAAGAGGTTGGACGGTCTTTAATATTCGACGATATATTTCCAATGCAACATTTCACGGTGAAGTGTGATACGGCAAACTGCATACGTACAAATTTCCAGACATAATACTCTTGCGCTTACCTTTGACATCCCAATATTTTCATGTATAGTTCTGGAAATTGTTTTGAATAGATTGAACCTTTCTGCGATTTCGATAAGTTTTAGCCAACCATTTTCCATAAGGGCATCTTTGATTTTTAATACCATTTCCTTCGACAATGGTCATCAACTTCTAATGACTCTCTACCTTTTTTAAATAATCATGACCAATTGTAAATCATGGTTTATAGTGCCATAAACCAATTTCATTTCATTTTGGATGGTTTTCACAATTTTTTCCTGTTTTGTGAGGAATTTAATTACTGCACAGAGTTCAATATTTGACATTTATAAAATTATCATAGACTTTCATTTGTTCTTTTGAATATTGGAAGCGATTTAATCGAACAATAAACTTGAAATTGCACAAGTATGCCTAAAAAGGATTACAAAACAATAAAAAAAATATTTTAACCCTAATAATTGCTGCTTTCACAAAAGCATTTCACCGTGGCACGGTTGAAAGAGATAACCGTATACAATATGGTTTCCAATTTTATTAGATTCAATATGAACATTAATTCAATTTTCATAGCTGATTTTGGCAAAATTCATGAATTCAAGAATGAAAACCTAACCTAACCTAACAAATAATCATCGGCTATTTTCAAAATTTGTTTGCCGCTGGCTTCCTGTAAACCGACAAGAACTATGTTTTATTTAGACATGAATTTTATCTCAGTACTATACGACCCAAAGAGGTTGGACGGTCTTTAATATTCGACGATATATTTCCAATGCAACATTTCACGGTGAAGTGTGATACGGCAAACTGCATACGTACAAATTTCCAGACACAATACTACATACAACAACAATTATTTATTTTCTTTTAAAACCACTTCACTGTTTATCCCGAGTGTGACTCGGGCACGCGTTTAGTTCGCACACTGACTAGCCCGAGTCTCAGTCGGGCGTTTTTTTTATCAACTTGACAGGAATGTTTATCACGAGGGAAGATCGTATTTCAACTTGTCACACAGTTTATTATTTGTTTTGACTGGTTTTGAGTGATATATGAGCCATATGACATCATAAAAGCTTTATTTACTGCCGGGCAGAGCGGGCCTGATTAGTCAATGACTTCATTGTTCATTCATGGTTATTTTTGTGTTAGGTATTGAGATCCCCGGGGTTCCAGCGGCTAGCTCAGGTGTCCATCGAACCCCGGATTCACAAAAAAAAAGAAATTCAAACGGTTGGAGTGTAAATAAAACACGGTCTTTCGTGCTCGTAACGTGGTCTTCTTATATTTTACATTTTCTTTAAACGTTTACATATTTTGTTTTAACAATAAATTTCGCAGGTCCTATCCTATCGGAAAGGGGACGCTTCCTAATTACTTTTTTCTTTTTCAAACTTCGCGTACCCACGCCATTCCAGCAAAAAGGACTCTCGTGATTGGCCAAATTTTATCGCGTGATCTTTGATTCGGCGAATCACGAGCCTGACCCTGGCGCAGGCGCGTCGAAATTTGGACGTTGCCGACAAGCGCGGCAAAATTTATTATATTTAAATACTTATATTTAGTCTTAAAATTATCTCTTTCATCCATCATCATTTATACTTTTTAAATTAAATTAAATTTATCTTAATTACACCTCCGCCCAATATGTCATTTTCACACACCGGACGAAGGCCCTTACTTATAAATAAAAAATACTTACGTGGTTGAGCAAGGAATCAGATTAGATGTTTTATGAAGCCGTTTCTAGAGGTCAGGGTTACGTTTCGACTTGAGCTACTAAATGATTATTTTACACCGGGAGAAGCCCGCCTGTAACAGGGGTGTATCAGTATGTCGCATGTTATTATAATTTGGATTTAGTTACTTTTGTTATTTTTGAGCACATTTTAGAAGTAAGTTAGTAAAAAATAAGTATATATTATTTATACTTATTAGCTTCATTTTAGTTACCAACCAATACCATCTACGGCGAATAAAGAAAGACCTACTAGACGTGCAGAGTATGCTGCTCACATATGAATGAAAACGACAAACGAATACGGAAGGAGACGAGATTGTGATGTAGGGTTGTGTATTGAATTTTTAAAAATTTACCATACCAAAAAGTAAGTATTTCCGTAAAATTTAAAACATAAACCTACCTGTTGTGATAAAATGTAGAAAAACATTCAAAAAATTTGACATTTTTCATAAAATTTTAAATATTGTAAAAAAGTGTTAATTTAATGTGAAAAAAAGTAAAACAAACGTAAAAATAAAATTTTTAATAAATTGTTTAATATCTGACAATTTTTAGACACTATTTCTCACCAAAATATAACTGGGAAGTGGTTAATAACATTGAGGTAAGGGATGTGTGAGATGGGGTAGGTAGGTTCCAATGAGGATTTGTGCATGATAAAGTAGACCCAGTTTTATTCCCTTAACCACAAAAAGATACAATCGTTAATACAGGCTCGTACAATGAGATTAATGAATTTTACAATTAATAATTACGTAGATGTGTTGCGAGAAAATAACCAATCCTGAGATCGTGGATGCGACTGTAAGTTAGAACGGCGTTAATACTTGTTATTTGATCTTTCCTCCCCTTGGCTTTTATAGTGATCTGAGACAAAGGAAACACCAAGTTGGTTTGGGACGAATGACCTGTGGGTGCATGTCATAGTTGAGGCGGTTTGCTCAACCGAGTTCACTGACCACAGAATATGCCGATAGCAATTGGTTTGAGATTGATTTGATAGACATACTTAATACTAGTTTTTACAAAGTAACCTAGTTTTAGGGTATTAAAACAAACTTAGATGGTAGCTTAAGCTTTACACTCTGCCTGGAGATCTGTAAGACACCCACAACATGAAGGTAAATTGTGCCACAGACCATTTTTTTTACATCCATGAAGCATTCATGAGAAAAAATTTATTGGTACAAACAATTACATTTTTAAATCACAAAAACCTTTTGTAAATCACATTTGTTTTGTTTATCAGGTAGGATCCTGAACCGCTTCTCGAAAGACATGGGAACTGTCGACGAAATGCTTCCAAAGGCGTGGATCGAGGTGCTGCAGATATGGCTGGTATTCTTCAGTATCATCGGTCTGGTGGCTGTCAGCAATCCGATGCTTCTCGTGCCCATCGCTGTCATTATGGTTATCTTTTACTTCGCGCTCTCATTCTATCTAAACACTGCTCAAGACGTCAAACGATTGGAGAGTGTGTGTAAGTCATCTTTGCTATTAGCAAATAATCCTTATATTCACAACTTGCCGCTGACACTAAGCCAGCTCGCACATCTAAACTCATCTCAATTGCAAAACGTCGAATAGGTCAATGTGATTTTGTTGGCGTTGTTATGTTATGTTTTCGGCAACAAAAATCTTTACCAACGGCCCCTATCTTTCACGAGGTCCAGTCATGGCCCCCAAAAAGGGGGGGCTGACAGGACTCTAGCCTGGGGTCCCGGGATCTTTGACGGGTCCCTACCTATCGCTATAGATAGAGGCAGTGTGACACTCTACAGTAGCGTTTTCCAAATAGTGTACCCGGTAAAATTAATGTATATATTTTTAGTGTTTTTTTTATATTATAATACATCTATTTGAATTATGGAGTTGTCGAGTATCGATACACAATTAAAATTCTATCGTACAACCACATAATTTTAAACAATAACATTATTGAATATATCACTATTCGTGAGAATTTGTGATGAGTGTTTAAATCATTTATCTGGTCGATTCGCCACGCCAGGCTAGAGCCCTGTCAGCTCCCCCTTAGTAGGGGCCATGATTGTAACCTTGTAGTTTAAAAATAACAGTTGATTTTGCATTCAACAAATTTCACCCAACATGCAGCGCAGGGTATCAGTGTATGTACACTATTTGGAAAACGCTACTGTAGAGTGTCACACTGCCTCTATCTATAGCGATAGGTAGGGAACCCGTCAAAGATCCCGGGACTCCAGGCTAGAGCCCTGTCAGCCCCCCCTTTGTGGGGGCCATGATTGTAACCTTGTAGTTTAAAAATAACAGCTGATTTTGCATGCAACAAATTTCACTCAACATGCAGCGCACGGTATCAGTGGCGAGGGGTGGAGGTAGGCTGATAGGTAGACATAAATAGTGCACACTAAACATCTTATTTGGCATACAATATTAAAAATTGTAAAATAAAGTGGAGGTAGGCTGTTAAGATTCGTCACGAATAGTGCACACTAAACATCTTATTTGGCATACAATATTAAAATTTGTAACATAAATAAATTCTTAGGTTTTAAGGTGATGTCTTTACCTACCAGAGGCACCTAGCGGAAAAATACGAAGCTTGCAATTTGAGACATTTGTTGATAATTTGTAATTTAAACTGTATTAATTAATAAATATGTATGTGAAAACATTAAAAAGACAAATATTTTTTATTTTAAGTCAAAGATAAACTTAAATTGTAAAAACTGTTATAAAATGTGAATTTGTCACAGGATCCCATCTTATAATTACATATATTTTATAGTCATATTTATTATTTAAATTTAGTTTAAGTTTTCTATGCTGACCTTAAGAGATTTTTGACTTCATTCATGGTTTTATTATTTTATATATTCATTTTAACAAACATCGATTTTTATAAAAATATAAATGTGTATAACTTGACATCCTTTTTTTAAATTTCAAAATTATGAATGGTTTAATGGCATAATTTTAGATATTTTATAGATAAATGAATATTTTTTGACTATTATCTACTATGGCTTGGATTAGGCAGGGTTTAATTGAATTTTAAACACTAACAAACACTATACACACATTGTAGTCTTAGTTTAGTGAAAACAAATACGTTTCACTGATAAAGTTTAGTGTGCTCTATTTATGTTGGATCTTAACATCCTTCGCCATTGACGTGTATAATCCTGCAATGACGCACTCCGACGATGTCACTGTCCTGACATTCCATCGCCTATGCGCACATTAGAATGTTCCATGTTGCACCCAGTTTTGATTTATGACCATATCTCAATCAAGACGATTTTCAATGTGCGACTGGGCTAAGATATGCACAACACAATATGTTACGTAAAAATTAACGATCCGAATTTATAGACGTTTGGTAAGCCTAGTTATGATATTAGTCCTTGGTGTTAAGAAACATGTCAATATTTAAACATGATTGTTTTATTCAGATCGAAGTCCGGTATTCTCTCATGTGACAGCTGCGTTGAGTGGCATCACTACAATCCGAGCAACGCATTCGCAGACTCGCCTCATCAAAGAGTTTGATTCTCGACAGGTAAATATATTGATAACATAATTTATTACCTGACTTATCATATTTTCCATAATTCTCTAATATTAAAAATTTGGACTGTATTTTTAGAATATGGTTTTATGGTATGGTTAGGCAGGGCTTAAGGCTATACCTCAGTTGAGGCACGGTCTAAAAAGATCGTGGCTATTCGATGCGCTGATTGCGGGTCGCGGGTGCAAATGACGCATGTCAAACGAAATATAATTCGTCATATAAATCCAACATGTGTCCATTTAATGTTCTGTTTATTGTTCTATCAGTAACAATAATAATATATTCATTGACATATTTTCTTTTTAAAGTAAATGGGTAACGTTTTTAGTTATCTTTACACGATTTAAGAATTAATACACCCGTCGCCATCACGAAACAAATTGACGTGTTTCCAGCTCGACGTTCTCTCTCCGAATGGCAGCGAGTCCAAAATTTCGTCGCGCCTACAGTTGAAAATTATTTTCCATTTCACTGATGTATCACCTTAATGAATTTAAAAAAATGAACAACAATATGTGTAATATGTATTCCTAATCCAACGAAAACAAATAAGTATGAATGAAAAAGTATGCACAATTTTGTCATATCGTCTAACTAAAGTATACCAAAACTATTATGGTTTGGTTAGGCAGGGTTAAATTGATTTTTAAAAACTAATCAATACCATCCATAAATCGTAGTCTTAGTTCAATAAAAACAAATAGATATTATGACTAACAAAGTATAATGTGCACTTTTTATGGCGGATCTTAACAGCCAACCTCCACCCTTTGCTACTGCTGTGTAATATTCACCAGAAATGTAATTGTGAATTATACAAAATATAAACCATCAAACATGCCGGCTGTGGGTTCTGGGACAGTCGATTGTTCGGTCATTCTCTTCATTCTCTTTAAGGTGGGAGACCTTCATCTGGTATCAATATACACACTAGAAAAGATCATTTTGTAGAAAAAAGTATGACACCCGAAGGGACTTGAACCGGTATGTGCTGGATTCGCGCCAGTATGCTTTTCCAATGAAGCTACGAGCATCTTACTTAACTACGACGATTTAAACTAGTAGTTGTTACTAGGGATTGCAGTACCGGTATTTCAAAACTGGTATTCCAGGATTTATCAATACTGAAATACCGGTTTTAAAAATCCAAAATACCGGAATTTTCGGTATTAAGAAAGCACACTCGTTTACGTTTTTGAAAATGAATTATTGAAGTTATCGGCCCACGTGCTCGTCGTAGGTCAAAATTGAGTTTTTATTGTATTTTCAAACCATGATCCTGGACACTCCTTAAGCGTTGTAGATAATCTATTTATATAATTTTGAAGCCTTATTATCCTTTATAGTTATTTTAAACATTTGATGACTGCATAAAGTATTTTTGTTACATAAAATAGTATTCTTTTAAACCTCTCGCTCTAATGTTTTAGAATATAGTCATATTTCGGTACAAAACTGTGCAGTGGTGTTAAGATTTTTTACATTTATTAATTTTTAAACGCATTTATAAAACCATTAGTATAATTTATTACGAGATAATTTTTGTAAAATATTCACGATAACAAATTATATTGATAATCTCTGTGATCCCAAATTTGACAAGAATTAGGCATTTTATTATTCAAAAAATCGGCAAGATTAACACATTTGAAGATGATTCTAAAGATATTTATTATAAGCTATGTCTTTGACCATTCAAGTGTGATAAACATCTTATGAATAATGATTGCTTTATAATAATTATTGACCTAAGAATAAGGTAGTATTTTTTTGAAATACGCCATTTCTTTTGTCATTCCCCAGTGGTTAAGCTACAACATACGGCCGTAGCCATAAATTGACAAACTATAATTAAAGTAGGGAGTAAAGTCTGCGGCGGGGACTTATTTGCACTTGATGAACTTTTGAGGGCTTTAGTTAAAATTATCAATATATTCAAATTATTTGTAAAAAATCACTAGTTCTACAATTATGATCAATACATATTTTTAAATGTCAACATAATAAATGTAGGTATGTAGGTTTTTGCTATAAAATAATATTTTTAAAAGATTTTAATAGCTATATTTATTGATTCTATCCTACTATACTACTTCTGTTTTTTTCAATGTTTAAGAAATACCGGTATTCAATAAGAAATATCGAAAAACCGGTATTGACATTTTCATTCGGTATTGCAATCCCTAGTTGTTACACATGAAATGTTTATCGAATTGCGTTATGTTAGCTATCAACTTTCTAATGTGTATATGAATGAGATGTTATCAAATTATGTATATTCAATATATCGACTGTGTTTAGGAAAAAGGGCGTAACCCTCGATTTTTCTAATAGTGCTTTTATTAGATATTAACAATGTATACAACTAAATACACGTTCTGTAAAAAGGAAGTAAGCCACAAATGCCGATTTATTATCTAAATTCAGGTTTTAATTGAGCTTTAATTAAGTTTTACTTTAAGGAAAAGAGCATTTACCCTCAATTTTAATGTTTTTTTCTGTAATAACTTCTTTTAATTATTAGTAGATCGAAAAGATTTTACATCAAATCATCAATCATCATGTACCCAATGTCTGTCCCTATTTTTTTTTTTATTAATATTGAACCAAAATCACTCAAAAAACGTTTTTTGCTTCTCCTGTAAAATTTGATCTGTGTGGGTTACACCCTTTTTCCTATACACAGTCGATATAGAATTACATTCTCAAATCTTGTGTCTTATTCGTTGAATAATTGTTGAAATATCATATTTCCACAATTAAACGCAACCAGTCTGGACATAATATTATATTAGCGGGGTTGTTGTCTCGACAGAACAACTACACCCCCAATAGTACCCTGCTTCAAAATCCTGGTCCAAAGGGATGATTTTTACATTTCTATCTTATTAATCTGACATACTATGCATCCTGTCAATAGATCATTCGGACTAACCATCTAAGATACTTCAAATTCTTAATTTTTTACCTTGACAGGTAATGTCGGCTCTTAATAAATAAAAATAAAATAAAAAAGTCTTTTTATTTCTTACAAACAAAAGTAAATGACAGTTAAATGACTATATCTAATGAATATATATATATAACCTATGAATATATCTATTATGTATATATATCTATCTATGGTTGTATTATCTACTTATTTTCTAGTCTATATGATATTAATTATTATTATTTTTTTTTATATTTTTGTATATAATACTGTTAGATAATGTTTATAAATTGAACAATGGTATGTAATTAGTTTGTTTGGTTTGTAAGAACCCCTCTTCGGGTGAAGGCCTCCTCCAAAGTGTTAATCTCTGGCCTCTCTGGTTTCTTTCTCCATACCCGTTGGATTTCGTAGCTAAGTATTTGTCTTGTCTGGGTTGGCCTATTTTTGCATTTAGGTTGCCCATTATTATAAAAGTTTTATATACTTGGTTAATAGCTTTGTTTACATTTGTATAAAAAATACCAATTTCTTCTTCTTTCGCTATTTCTGTGGGTGCGTATACTTGTATGAGAGATAATTCGTTTCGGCTCTTAATACCAATTGCAAAGTTTAGATAATAGTATCACCGGCCTTCCGCGTGTGAAGCTGTGGTATTTTGGGAAATATGATGGTTCGGTCCGCCCTTTGAGGTAGTCTCCTGTGGGAGACTTTCATCTGGTATCAAACGACCTCTCCGGGAAACGACCGAACCGTCGTCTTTTCCATCAGCCTACCGTCGCTTGTCCTTGGGGGCCAGTTCACCTCTGTGCGGCTCCACTTCCACATGGTGGTTCCCTCGGATCGGCCAGCTCGTCGCATCCTTGGGCCGTCGAAGAGTGAGGTGGGACCTGTTGCGCCTACTAGTCACCGCGGTTGTGTGACTAGAGACCAGGGCACCAATCTCAGCTTCCTCGTGAGGTTTTCACGGATGCGCCAGGCGTCGTGCCGGGACACTCCGTGATGGCGCCGGCTCCAAGAATGGACGTCTGGTGATGGGGTTTGGCGTTGGAAGTGGGACCTTGAGTTCTGAGTGTCATCTTCTCGCACGTCCAAGGAGTCGAAGCAGTTTGGCCATAGGTGTCGTGGTTTGCTTCGTGTTAGTCAGGCGAGTGTGATGTATCCTTCCGTGGGCCAGGGTCGACGGATGATGCAGCTGGTCGGAGGAACATTGCTGTGCTGTTGATGTGTGAGGTGTGATGTCGAGACGCAGGTGGTCGCGGCATCGGATGTATCCTACCGGAGGCCAGGGTCGACGGTTGATGCAGCTGGTCGGAGGAACATCGCTGTGCTGTTGATGTTTGAGGTGTGATGTCGAGACGCCGGTGGTCGCGGCATCGGATGTATCCTACCGGAGGCCAGGGTCGACGGTTGATGCAGCTGGTCGGAGGAACGTTGCTGTGCTGTTGATGTTTGAGGTGTGATGTCGAGACGCCGGTGGTCGCAGCATCGGATGTATCCTTCCGGAGGCCAGGGTCGACGGTTGATGCAGCTGGTCGGAGGAACGTTGCTGTGCTGTTGATGGTTGAGGTGTGATGTCGAGACGCCGGTGGTCGCGGCATCGGATGTATCCTTCCGGAGGCCAGGGTCGACGGTTGATGCAGCTGGTCGGAGGAACATTGCTGTGCTGTTGATCGATGGCGGCGTCACGTCTTGGGATGGAGCCGATGTCGATGATGCTGTTGTCGGGCGCTGATGTCCAGTGTTAGGGACCACGCGGCTTTTGCGCGGCCCCCAGCATTGTCTTGCTATGCTGGCTGTCAGGCGTCACTGGGGTGCTGATGTCCAGGGTTCGAGACCACGCGGCTTTTGCGCGGCCCCCAGCATTGTCTGGCTATGCTTTCTACATCGAATGAACTCGCGGGAGTACGTTCCGCGCGATCTCGTGCGTCATTTCCGCTGCGAGAAACGCATCGCCGCGTGTCTCGATGTCGCGATTGCACGCGCGAAACAAGGTCAATTTGACGTTTTAAATACCGGCCGTGTGTTTCTCCCCCGGTAGAGTGAGTACTCGCAAATGTCACTGTTTGAGGAAGTTCACAGTTGTACTCACTCTGCTGGCGTATCTCAGGGTCGATGCTGGCTCCGGTGGACACAATTCTGCCCACAAGCCCCACGTTGAGGGGCGATCACTTATCACCGGCCTTCCGCGTGTGAAGCAGAGATAGCAGGCCGTGATAACGTCAAGTTCAAAGCGGGGGTGGGGGACAGAAACGCACGGGGTATTTTGACAAGGCTGGTTTATTGGTCGTTACATGTTATTGTCATGGCGGTCGGTTGGTAATTGGCGGGCTGCAACGTGGTGTCGCGGCTGGGCTGCTGATTGATGCTTGGCATCCGAGGCGAGTCAGTGCTTGCGGCGTGGCGATCTGCCGATGTCAGATGTGGTCTTTTTGGCGGGCTGTCCGGAATGCTGGCTTGGCTTCGCGTCCGAGGCGAGCGAAGGCGAGAAGAGATTTTGCGGTCGATGCTGTTGGTTCGGCGGTTGATGTAAGAGAGAGCTTTTTGCGCGCGTTCAACTGACAGGCGGCGTCAGTGTTGCCATATTTTGAAAGAGGAATTATAGTACAGAGCCTCCAAAATTATAGTATTTGGAGATAAAATATAGTACGCGTTGTCATCTGTTGAAAATGAAAATTTTCCCGATTTTTCATAGTCGGCTTGTTTTTTTTAGGAAAAATATTTCGTCGCGGGCCGCAGGTTCCCGATTTTTCGTGGTCGGCTTGTTTTTTTTTGGGAAAAATATTTCGCCGCGGGCCGCAGATTTCCAAATTTTCGAAGACCACTCGATTGCGAAATGGCAAATGCAGAATTATAGTACTTTTATATAAAATTATAGTACGATTTTCAAAATTATAGTATTTTGGGCGTACTATACCTATTTTATATCGTACATAGTACGCGGACCAAAATTATAGTACAAATACTATAATTATAGTACGGTTGGCAGCACTGCGACGGATTGACTAGTGGCGGCGCGAGCGGCCGTTTTTGATAGACCGCGTCTGTTTTGGCGGGAGTTTGACGAATTTGAATTTCAAGGAGACGGGTTCCGCTCGGCCGAGGGTTGCGATCACCGCGAAGACTGGACGTAGGCTGTGGTATTTTGGGAAATATGATGGTTCGGTCCGCCCTTTGAGGTAGTCTCCTGTGGGAGATTTTCATCTGGTATCAATAGGTATACATTTTTTTAACTGTCATTCATAACTTGTTCATTGATAAATATTTGTTTTTACAACAGGACACTCACACGGTGGCATGGTATCAATACTTAGCCAACAGTGGTACCCTTGGATTCTGGCTGGACATGGTCTGCATTCTGTTCCTGGCCTGCGTCTGCTTTTCATTTATCTGCGCTAAAGAAGGTAAATAGCTATCACAGTAAAAGACTACACGTTATCGCTGCTCTCATGATCCAGTGCCTAAGGCGCCGTAACTTTACTAAAAGTCCAACTGTAACGTGAAAATTCAGAAGTTTCTGAATTTTTTTGATCTATGCATGCAATCTTGCAACTTGCACGATACTATGTGTTTACACGTGCATTTTCTTGTTATGGACACGATAATAGATACCGTCAGCAGTAAATCCATGCACGGGTAAACGAGGTATATGGTCTGTCTGCCACCACAAGACAACAATTTTTCTTTATGACTAACAATATACATAGGGTCTTACGACACATTGTTATAAATATTATATTTTACAATATTTCAATATTTAAACTTTAAGAAAAACATTTAAAGTACCTAAATGAATCTAATGTTTTTCCTAATAAATCTAAATAATTATGTGTAATGTTCGATTCGTGTAAATAAATAAATTTTATTGTTTTATAGGCACAGTATATTCAGGCGACGTAGGCCTGGCCGTGTCTCAAACGCTCATACTAATGGGAATGCTTCAGTTTGGAGTGCGCCAGGTCGCTGAGGTTATCTCGCAGATGACAAACGTGGAGAGAGTCCTACAGTATACCACCTTGCCCAAAGAAGAAGGACTAGAGAAAGGAGGTAGGCTGGAAGAAATTCTTATTACTATCTTGACCATACAATGTCCACATCAAAAACCTTAAAAAGCTTGCATTAGAGCAGAGATTCCTAAACTTATTTGGTTCATTGCATCCTTTTCAGAAAAAAAAATACTCAACGAATAAACAGAAAGATGCAATGAAAAATTTACGCGACGATGGATTCTTAATACAACGAAAACTAATAAGTATGAATGAAAAAGTGTGCACAATTTTTTCGTATCGCCCAAAATATACAAAAACTATTATGGTTTGGTTAAGGCAGGTTTTAATTAATTTTTAAAAACTAACCAATACCATCTGTAAAATGTAGTCTTAAGTTCAATAAAAACAAAAACGTATGACTAACAAAGTTTAATGTGCACTATTTATGGCGGGTCTTAACAGCCTACCTCCACCCTTCGCTACTGCAACATTCATTTCCTTTCTCACAAGTCTGTTGTTAAGTTGAAAGGAACTACTAACTACAGTTTTGGGTGAGGGTTGGGCCGCAGTGCATTGAAAGTATTATATTCATCCAGTGTTCCTAATGCACAGCTTAATCTTTTCTCGATTTTATCAAAAGAGCTTCAATTACTAAGTCGTCTGCATAAAAGAAGTGAGTAGCTTCCTCGGATATTGGCTGGTCAATTATAAATGTCATGGTAAAGGCATGCAAGTGACGTGCCTGCACTGTGATCTACTGACCAATCTTGTAATCAAAAATATAAGTGAGTGATAATATTGAGTGATGTTTTAAGGAAATTCAAGCAGCGCACTACACTTGTATGATGTTAGTTCGCCCACCACTGCTTACAAACTATTTTCCAGTTTCTTTTCCTTTAATACTTTCCAATTACATCGAATTAAATTGCCTAATGTAATTATTGTTGTTTCTAGCAATTGCCACGCCTTCACAATGGCCATCGAAAGGCTCCGTACAATTCACAAATGTCAGCCTCTCATATTCGCCGGACGAACCTCCTGTGCTCAAGGATCTCTGCTTCAGTGTCAAAAGTGGATGGAAGGTGAGCTATACAATTTGTAATAGAATATTGAATACAAATAACTAACCAGTGATGCGCATGAGGTTCAAAAACTTGAAAAAGTATTTCAACCAAAGAATTTGGTCTATAAGTAGAAAGAGGCTTAAGGCTCGAATACATTATCATCACGTTATATGCTGTCACACGCTGTCACAGTAAGCTACCGCTACGAGAAAAAGATGTGTTTATCTGAGTATTTAAAATGTTATCAAACTGATGCTCCCATCTCGTAGCGCATTCTGAACCTTTAAACGAACATTGACAGAAATCGCCAGAACTCCAATGAGGTCTTCTCACGCGTATCGCGCTACATCATGAATCGCATTAGTCGGTGAATGTTTCTTTCTACATTCTGCAGGCCTACACACTACTCACATCAAAATTGCGCGTTCTTTGTTTATAGTGGTTTTCACTTCAAATTTTCTATAAAATTATTATCTATGCCTTGTGCTTACGTCTATTATCTATGGTCTGCTGGTTAGGTTCTGTTCAAAATATTATCTATGGATGCAGTATCGCGAGCAATTTTAATTGAAATTTCCATGAATAATGAATAATAATTCAAAATACTAATAAATTAGAGTTGGCACTTTCCATTATTGAATTTATAGAGATAGCGATCATTCAAAAGATTCTCTGGAATGACAAAACCATAGACTAAATTTGTCACTGTGACGTGATCATAATGTAATCGCAGCGATATACGTTATTTCTGTTATGACATTTTAAATGCTTTTTCAAGCGCATGATGTATGCTTCAGTTGGTAAACTCGACACCGTATCTCTCACCATAGTATCTCTGGTCGTAACGATTGACACATTACTCTGAGCAATGTTTGCTCTAGCTAATCGGATTCATGTTGGCATTCCTAAAGCAACGTTTGTATTCATCCACCTACACTACACTTCATCATAATGCATATCTCTTGATAACGGCCTCTGCAACTAGCCTCAAACGTCAATGAAAGAAGAAAAAAGTACACACTGTGGAAAGTGAGATACCCGGGGTTCCAGCGGCTAGCTCAGGTGTCCATCGAACCCCGGATTCACAAAAAAAAGATATTTTTTAAATTAAGGAGAAATTAAATGAAACCACGTCTGTCTCGTGCGTAACTTGGTAATCTTCTTATATTTTACATTTTCTTTACACGTTTACATATTTTGTTTTAACAATAAGTTTCGCAGGTCCGTACATGTTGGAAAAGAGACGCTCACTAACTCTTTTCTCTTTTTCAAATTTCGCATACCCACGCCTCCAGCAAAAAGGACTCTCGTGATTGGCCAAATTTTATCGCGTGATGCTCGAATCACGAATCACGAGGACCACCCCGGCGCAGGCGCGTGGAAATTTGAACGTTGCCGGCAAGCGCGGCAAAATTTATTATATTTGAATAAGTACTTATATTTAATCTTAAAATTATCTCTTTCATCCATCATCATTTATACTTTTTAAATTAAATTAAATTTATCTTAATTACACCTCCGCCCAATATGTGATTTTCACACATCGGACGAAGGCCTTTACTTATGAATAAGAAAAATTACGTAGTTGAGCAAGGAATCAGATTAGATGTTTTATGAAGCCGTTTCTAGAGGTCAGGGTTACGTTTCGACTTATGACTACTAAATGATTATTTTACACCGGGAGAAGCCCGCCTGTAACAGGGGTGTATCAAAAGTATTGTAGATAACCGATTTGTTTATGGAATTGCTCCGAGTTATATTTGTATTATTTTGGAGCAATAAAAATAACGTAAACATGTTACTGTGTTATTAAGTAGATACGATAATGTTTTTTGATGTGTTCTCAGATTGGTATTGTGGGACGAACGGGCGCTGGTAAATCTTCTCTCATCTCAGCACTCTTCAGACTAACCAAAGTAGATGGATCGCTGACTATCGATGGAGTTGAGACCAAGGATGTAGCATTACAGGTACGGTCACCCTGTGTGTGTGTGTGTGTGTATACACATAATTTAAAAAAAATCTCATGCATATACACTAGAAAAAATCATTTTGTAGAATTATGTATATTCAATATAGGTATAGAATGTTACATACTCAAATCTTGTGTCTTATTAGTTAAATAAAAGAAATAGTTTATTAGCTTAGTATTTCATAATTATTCAAACAGATGTCACGGTGTACCTACTTAATTTTTTAGATTTAGTTTAGACAACGCGGATTTACGGCGGAAACAGGGCTTTTTTATTTTCGGAATATATTTACAGTAACCAATACAGCGTCTAAAGCATGATATTTAAAAAAATTAAATAATTCACGGTGGTGCGTCGGTTCTGAGCGGCCGACGCGAGGCGAGAGAAAATCAACGAACCAATCTCCCTCGCAATCTCGCTCGAAGCGACCGGGCTGTCTCTTGCGCATGCGTCGGCGCGTGCTGGCTGAACCATCTGTCACTGCGCACCCCAAAATTAGATTCGACTGCGCAGGTGACGCCATATTGATTCGATGCATGATTTGACATATTTTTACAAATAACGATATTGCTTACGGGCTAGAAACTTCTGTATCGTAGTCGATCTGATCATGTCTGCATGAATCCGCCCAACGATGATTCAGGCCTCATGGCCTTGGATCCACTGAGGATGCCATGGTTTAAGCAGTATCAGTACCTACTTACTTCACAAACCTTGGATTTTTTTTTCAACCAAATGCGTGGATGCTTTATCAATCTTCTCGACAAAAACACCAATTAGGTAGGTACTTTGATACTTAACTAGTGTCATAAACGTAATCCGAACCCGGCGGCATCATGTCCGGTCGGATTTTATTGCAGGGTCAAATTGTTTTTAAACAATCGTCACATTAACAGTTTTAAGAAAATTTTTGACGGTATTTTAGCTCGGTATATCCGATAAGGAGCTTGTTATAAAAGTGAATAAATGTATGGAGAAAATCATAAACTAAAATGCCACGGAATGTTTACTCGTTACATCCGAGATCTTACTATATCCGTGATCGTAATAACCGAGCTCGACTGTATTATATTTTTTATACTGACTTCTTTACTGCTTCAAATGAAATAAGTAGTATAAAACTTAAATCAATTTATATTAAAATTCCATTAAGTACCCTCAGTCGATAGTATTAATTTGATAATATTATATACAATTGAAATAATATCTTTTTGGTTGTTTCCATAATGTTTACAGGACGTACGATCGAACATTTCGATCATTCCGCAAGACCCGGTCCTGTTCTCGGCCAGCATGAGGTACAATTTGGACCCGTTGGGGAAATACGAAGACTCCGCTTTGTGGAATGCTCTGGAAGCTGTAAGTTAATTTATCACATTTGAAGATACCTTCACTGCCGTGCTATTTAGAAGCTCTTAGGTGATAAAAAATAAGTAGTTAGTAACTACTGGAGTATTAATTAACTGAACAAGGGTAATGCTCCAATCATCATGATGACAAAAAGATTTTTGGTTTACTGATAATACCTGGTTGGGCCATTTATGTTCCCATTCCACTCCTTATCTCCTCACCCACCTCCTTATACCCGGTGTTATTGTCACCAGACAATCAATAAGGAATTACGGGTAATGAGAGACGGTGTTACAAAGGACATTCAGTTGCATCTCGATAGCGGGCTTCTAATAACTTTCCGTTGCTTAAGTGATTGACTCAATAGATACAGACTCATTCAGAATCTATCATCATCATTCATACACCCTCACATATAATCCATAAAACTGTGTCACAAAGTGCGGGAGTATACGAACCGGGTGACCCAAAACAACAATACCGCGCGAGCGAAAGTTGAAACCAGATCACAGAGCCACCATACATCATCACAAAAGTCAGTGTCTGGCACTCTATTCCATCGCCCCCACCCCTAGATCCGACCTCCTCATCTTCCCTTAAAATAATTACAGTCCACTTGAAAAGCTCAACCAATACCTATTAATTAAGAATTATGAATTAGCGATTCAAAGAATGGATTTTGATATATCGTACATCCGCAACTAAACCGCCACAAGTCCAAAATTACGTGTTTTGAGTTAATTACTATGTTTCATTGTCTATCGTTCATAGTATATTGTACCGAAAATTTCATATCTCTAAGTCATCAAATTCAAGTCAAAAATTCATTCAATATCTAAATATATTTAAAAAACAGAGTACATAGTTACAAGATAAAAAGAACTTTTTATATACAACGTTTTTAAATTTTCTGTTGAATCATATAAACTTGACTTGACTAGCTTTAACGATTAAAAAAATTTTTACTTGATAGAAATAATACTGAAATGTCATTTTGACATTTCATATTGATTTCCATAGTAATGCACATATATATTAATAATTTAGTTGCTAGGCCCCAGACCCCTAGCAACCAATAATAGTGGATTGGATTACGGATTTCTTCCGAAATAACTTTTCATACAAAACAGAATTAACTGAAAATGAATTCAATTCTGCTTAAAGATGGCTAAAAGTATTAAAAAAATGCATTGGCATCTGGTTCTGATAAAAGTTTAAAATGTCTAGCTAGTCGGGTAGTTAATTAAAAATCGATTGCAAGATTTGTACTGGATCAACAACCAGCGGACAAATTAGAATACGACCTAATAAAAACATTGTAAAAAATGCAAAAGGTAAAAACTTCAAAGCTGATTTTCTCTGTTTGACGTTTTTTGGATTGTGGCAGTTTAGTTGCGGGGGTGCGATATAATATATTAATCTGTCATAATGTTAATATACATGTCATAGCTTAGAATTAGATCAAGCATGTCCAATGAGGAATGGATTTTGATCAATCGCACCATTGGCTCACAGGAATTGAGTTGTAAACATGTAAAAAGAGTGTACAGTTATTAGAACCTCGATATAACGGACTTCGGATATAATTCTGGTGAAATTGTTAAAACCATCCTGTTAATGTTATACATGTTTAAATCCAAGTGTCACCGCTTGTAAACAATGTTCTGTGAATGATAATCTTGTCATACCTCTCGCACTCGAATTCGAGTTATAATGCCGTCTTACTCGTAGAATGAACATAGCACTGACGTTTGCAATGAAGGCCGCTAATTCACATAGCTGCACAGCAGTTGAATTTGTTTATTCTAAGTGAGTAGATGAATTTATTAATCTATTCAATAACTTTACAATGGTTAGAAGTAAATGAAGATGATCCTGGCCTGGGTGCCCAGGCTCAGAACGGCCCAGCGTGGTGGGTCAACCAGATAAGTGAGATAAGCACACATCACAAATTGACCGTAATAGTAAAAAAGGCGCTAATTTACTTTAAATGTTAATTAATGTTGATTATGGTTTTAAAACATGTAGTTATGCGATACAATTTTTGATGTGTGTTGATACTTGACAATTCAATGATTCAAGTGTATGTATGAAAAAATATTAAAAATTGCTAAAAAATATACTAAATACCTCAAACAGCATTTGGAAAAAGTTACTATAGAGCACCATACTGCCTTTAATCTTAGTGATAGGTAGAGGGGCCAACGAAAGATGCTGACCTGGGGGCTCGCTTCAGGGTGTGATTCTGGGTATCATATTATGACAGAAAGTGAAAATCAGGATGGAAGTGAAGATAGCGAGAAAGAAGAAACAACACGTCCAAAAACAGTTAAAGTTATCAGTGATAAGATCGCATCTCGGCGATCTAATAACATTTATTGACTATTCGTCGGATAATGAAATTTAATTATATTACACGCATTTTCGTAATTTTAGAGTTGATTATAAAAAACAGCAGACTTCAAAAGTAAAAACAAAACTTGATTCTCTTTTCAAAGGAGGATTACCGAGAGCAAGCGCGTCTTCATTGAACATTAATGTCGCTTTACAACGGGTGAGTCTAGATATATCATCCGAAGACGAATAAACAGAATTTTGTTTGTGTTTTTATATAACGGACTTTCGCCTTTAACGGACACCCTCTCACCTGTTTTAGTCCATTATATCAAGGTCCTATTGTACTTACATTCAGTTATATGATTGAGATTAAAAAGGGTAAGAATTAACCATGAGCAAGCCCACGTGACCTAGTTGTTATCTTTTTATTATCAGGTGGAGTTAAAAGACTCAATATCAACCCTGGAGCACAAGGTAACAGAAGGCGGGTCAAACTTCAGCTTGGGCCAGCGGCAGCTCATCTGCTTGGCAAGAGCCATCCTCAGGAACAACCGGATCCTCGTTCTGGATGAAGCCACGGCTAATGTGGACCCTCAGTAAGTGGAAAGCATTTGAATTAACTATAGTTAAGTAATGAAGAGGTTGAGCCTTGTTTGACGTTAGATAATAGAAATCTGCCGTTTAGTGACTGGCAACACCAGGGGTAGTCAACTTGGTCCCTACCGACCATTAGTGGGCGTTCCAGCTTTCATGGTGAGCGGCAAGGGTTTTAAAAATATTTTCATTGTGTTTTCATAAAATTCCCTGTGACAATTTAAATTTCAGAAAATATACTATTTGTATCAGCCTCGTATAAGTTTAGTTCATGTTACGTAAGTGAAACTAAATGGCACTATAGTGCGACCGCAAACAAAAGAGCCTCGTCCCAGATTTTCAGGACATATATAAAAAAATTCAAAATCATGCAGTGATCGAAGATGGACTAATTTCCTCTTATCGCATTTCACAATCAATTGCAAAAAGTGGTAAGTAATTATTGTTATATGCTTTAACTTGCTGTAACTCTGATTTATAAATTATATAAAGTAAAGTTACTTCCCTACTTTATAAATCACCATTACTGTGGAACCGGTGGGCGGTTAGAAAAATTTACTACTAACAGAGATGCAAAAGTGGGCGGTAGGTATAAAAAGGTTGTCTACCCCTGGGCTACACCATATTGATAAATTGAGAAACACATGTGACAGGTGGCAGAAGTCAGGTCTATTGTCCACGGAATTCGGACAAGATGATGTTTTACAGTTTCACTAAAAACCTTTGCTCTTTTTCAGAACTGATTTCTTCATTCAGAAAACGATCCGCGAGAAATTCTTCCACTGCACCGTGCTGACGGTAGCCCATCGCCTCAACACGATCATGGACTCGCACCACGTCCTCGTAATGGACAAAGGATCGGTGATGGAATACAATGAGCCGTACTTGCTACTCCAGAATCCCGATTCGCACTTTTACAGCATGGTGCACGAAACGGGGAAAAGTATGGCCGCAACGCTCACGGCAGTCGCAAAAACATCTTTCGAGGGTAGAGGAGGGGTTTGTAATAGTGATTTAGAAATTACCGATGAAAGTAATCGGGTAATTGTTGATGATAATACTAATGATTTAAAATTAGGAGAGAAAAATAATTGTAATGAAATTACTTCAGACGTAAGTTTGCCTAATTCTGACGATCTGTCGGGAGATGACAATTTTGATAATAACACTTAGATTGTAGTTAGTATTGTAAAATTTAGACAAAGAATTGATTTTTTAATTAATTTAATTTATTGTAAATACAGTAGATCGCCAATCACCCGGATTAATTAAAACCAGTTGTATTTGGGATAAACGGACATCTGATTTTCTTTATCTGTGTCCACTAATTAGGTGAACAATTTAGAGACACCGCCACTCCAAGCCATTTCTGTATTTATACCAGTAGCAAAGGGTGGAGGTAGGTTGTTAAGATCCGCCATAAATAGTGCACATTAAACTTGGTTAGTCATACAAATTTGTTTTTATTGAACTAAGACTACCATTTACAGATGGTGTTGGATAGTTTTTAAAAATCAATTAAACCCTGCCTAAAACAAACCACAATAGTTTTTGGATGATACGACTAAATTCTGCACACTTTTTCATTCATACGTACTTATTTGTTTTCGTTGGATTATGGCTACAATATTACACATATTGTTGATTCATTTTTTTAAATTCATTAAACTGTGCTTAAGCCAAGCTATAATAGATAGAAAAATATTATTCTATCTATAAAATATTCGAAGTTATATGTTTTGATTTAATTACATAATGTTAGATATTTTCTAGATAGATGAGTATTTTTTGACTATTATCTTTTATGGCTTTAATACACAGCTTTGGATATTTTATAGATAGAATAATATTTTGAATCTGTTATAGTTTGGTTTAGACAGGGCTTAATGAATTTAAATCAATGAACCAACAATATGTGTAATATGTATTCATAATCCAACGAAAACAAATAAGTATGAATGAAAAAGTGTGCACAATTTTGTCGTATAGCCCAAAGTATACCAAAACTATTATGGTTTGGTTACGCAAAGCTTAATTGGATTTTAAAACTAACCTACACAATCTACACATTGTAGTCCTAGTTCAACGAAAACAAACACGTATGACTGACAACGTTTAGTATGCACTATTTATGTTGAATATCCACAGCCTATTTCACACAGGCATCGCCACTGCTTCACATTAGATGTGACAAAAGGCTAGACGATCTTCTCTCAAATCTCATTTTCTGTTCTAAATATCATGGTCACATCACTGGTAAGCTACCGTAAAGCAGAACCATCAAAATGCAAACTTCAATCGAGCACAACTGGGATAGCCAGTTATTCCATATTGAGGTGAAAGTTTATCTTTGCAAAGTGTCATCTATGCCCGCAACGCTCTTGATCGTGAGTCACTCACGTCGCTGATCAAAGGATAATCTGGAATGCGACACACGTAGTTGTATCTGGCATTGGTTTCACATTGACAAGTAAAACCACTGGATAATCAGCATCCGGATAATCGGAGTTCTACTGTACATACAAGCATTTTTATAGACATGCTATTATACAGCAGGACTTAATATTATTTTTTGACTTATTTATAACTATTGACGTATTTTATGATTAGTCAGTTAATTGACTGTGCAATTAAAAATGATCTTTTAGACACTTATTAATATATTAAACATATTTTATAATTAGGTATATACAGTCGAACTTGGTTATTACGATCATGGAAATAGCGAGATCCCGGATGTAATGAAGAAACATTCGTCGACATTTTAGTTTATGATTTTCTCCATACATTCATTCATTTTTATAACGAGCTACTTCTCGGGAATACCGAGCAAAACTGTTTATGTGTCGATCGTTTAAAAACAACATTTTCAACCCTAGGCAATAAAATCTGACCTGCCATTAACTAGACCGATGCTGCCGGGATCGGATTACGTTTATGACACTAGTTAAGTGTCTAAGTACCTAATTGGTGTTTTCGCCGACAACATTGAAAAAGTATCCACACATATGGTTGAAATTGCCTGTAAAAAATCCAAGTTTTGTGAAGTCAGTAGGTACCTACCAGCGCCGGCGGCTCAGCACTTCATTACAATAAACAACTTCTTTTGTCGTTTATGAATGCCATGCTTATTTCGGGGATTTTTACGATGGTTTTTAGATTTTTTATGTTCTATGCTTAAATAAAACGTGGCACGAAAACTGTTATATAACGAAAAACGAGTAATTCTTATAATGAGCAAATTCAGTCGGTCCCATCTTCCTCGTAATAACCAAGTTCGACAGTAACTAGAAACCAGTGGCGAAGGGTAGAGATGGGCTGTTAAGATCCGACAAAAATAGTACACACTAAACTTTGTTAGTCATACGCATTTGTTTTCATTGAACTATGACTACGAATTGCAGATTATATTGGTTGGTTTTTTTAAATGCACACATCTTCAGTCACACTTATTTGTTTTTGTAGAATTAAGAATACATATTACAGATGGTGTTGGTTAGTTTTTTTTAAATTCATTGAGCCCTGCCTAAATCGAAGCATAATAGATAAAAAATATTCTTCTATCTATAAAATATCTATGAACGACTATTAAGTACTATGGTTTGGATGAGGCAGGGTTTAATTGAATTTTAAAAATGAACAAACACTATCTACACATTGTAGTCTTGGTTCAATGAAAATAAATATGCATGACTGGCAAAGTTTAGTGTGTACTATTAAATGACATTAATATGGACGAAGCATCTGGAAAAAAAATGACACTCACTTTTTTGTCAGGTCTGCCGAATGGCACAATCTGTTCTAACGCCATTACAATAAAGGTGATATTGCTATGAATTCCCGATGCTTTTTGTCGGGTCTGCCGAATGATTCGGTTCGAACGGGTTCGCTCAAATGAACATTGACACTAGAAACACTGTTCTGATGCCATTACAATAAAGGTGATATTGCTATAAATTCCTGATGCGTGTTATCGCGTAATGGAAATTGCGTGACGTCTACCTATACATGTGTATTAAGTGCACTGTCCATTAATAATGTCATTGGTACTATTTATGTTGAATCTTAACAGCCCACCTCCACCTTTCGCCACTGCTAGAAACATAATCTAATTATTATGACGTTTTTTGAAACATAGTTAAGGTGATGTTTCTAGAACCATTAGGCTTCGGCCACATAGACAGGTGCTTCGCTAGTGCTGAGCTAGATGCTATGCTTGTCTACTAAAAACACTGCCACATTGCAGGCTACGTGCTTAGGTACAAATTCATTTGACATTTAGGAGCGATCAAGTCAAAAACGATATGTCACTCTCAAAACTAACCGGAAAGCTACTTCTCACAGAGAATTTAAGTTTAAAATTTCGAAAGTCTCAAATTCGAATTCATTGGATGCATTCATCCCATGCGTCATTATTGATAACCTCAAAATATACGGTGTTTGATGTTAGTCATACTGAAGAAACATCCGCCATCTTGCAAAATCCATAGACAATGGCAAAATCACTAGGTGACACAATAAAAATAACCAACACGTTTGTTTGCCGGGAGACTCACGAGGTGACTCATAATCACGTAGCGAGGCACGAAGCGTGCAGTGTGGCCATTGCAATAGAATAATGTGCGTTCGTTCACTAGGATATCACACCTAGCACGTAGCCACCAAGCAAGGCACCTGCCTATGTGGCCGAAGCCTTACTGTTTGAATTTAAACATAATATAAGCATGATATCAAAGTATTGTATAATTTTGTCTGTACAAAATCAATGAATCTATAAAATGGTTTGAATTCTTTATAATATGTGAAGATATCGTAAGTAGACCATATGTAAAATCTCAATAATTTGATCAATGTTTAATATAACTCTTTTTTACAATTAAAATAATAATGTCAAATGTATGAAAATGTTTTTAATCAGTTTTTATGAAATCGTAATAGATTTTTGGGCTTCTTCCTCTTTCTTTCCTCAACATTTCGGGCTTGCTGAGAAGGCCATTCTCAAGAAATAGTGTACATAATCATCACATTATAACTTCAAATTCATTATCATCACATTATAATATGATGACACAGAAAGCTGCCGCTTCGGTAAAAAAATGTGTAATGTCGTTTTTCGTGTTATTTTAAATGTTATCAGACTGACGCTCCCGTCCTGTAGTAAATTTTGAGCCTTTAAACGAAAATTGTCAGTTAGCAAAATCTGCCGAAATCACCAGAACAACAATGAGGTCACCTCACACATACCGGGCTACATCGGTAACTGCATGAATCAATGAACGTTTTTTTCGTTCTGCATGCCTACACATTTTCGACTCACGTCAAAATCGCGTGTTGTCTGTGTGTGTTTGCCCTTTGGTGAGTGTACACAGTGCCTGAGGATGCCAAACGGTGAAACCCGGGTCGCAAAAAAACTACTCAAATGGAATAGTACAAAACTTAAATCAATTAGAACTTAAATTCAAATTCCATCAAGTACCTTCGGTCGATAGTATTAATATAAAAATTAATAAATAGATACGACAAAAATGAATGTTTTATTTTTCCACAGACTGTTGTGTTTTGTTACTGTCCTGTTTTGACCGGTTAGGTTTCGTGTTCACTCACACGCTTTTTTACAGTTCAAGAAGTTTGACCAATATGCTTCTTAATAAGGAAGAATACGTGGTGAACGGCCAAAAATCTATTACGATTATAACAAGCAACCGTGAATGTCTCAAATATTAAATAGTCTATATGTAATATATCTTAAAGTATAGCTTAATTTTAACGATCAACCATGAATGTCTCAAATATATTAAAGAGTCTTTATGAAAACCTTAAAGTATAGCTTAATTTTAACGATTGACTAATTAATAAAGTGAAGCCTTAATTATTCTACAGTGTGACCTTAATAAGATAATGTGTAAGAGTCAATGGTGATTAGTTGACTTACGCTTAACCCAATATCTTTTTTCTTTTATAATACAGTAGAACGTCGATATAACGGACAAAATATCCGGTCAAAAATGAAAATGGTTAAAACATCCTTTTAATGTTATACATGTTTAAATTTACAAACTCTTGAGTGATTTAAAAATAAACAACTAGAAACTACTGGATTATTGATTAACTGAACACGGCAGTAGCGAAAGGTGGAGGTAAGCTGTTAAGATCCGCCATAAATAATGCACATTAGACTTTGTTAGTCATATGTATTTGTTTTTATTAAACTAAAACTACAATTTACAGATGGTGTTGGTTAGTTTTTAAAAATCAATTAAACCCTGCCTAAACCAAACCATAATAGTTTTGGTACACTTTGGGCTATACGACAAAATTGTGCACACTTTTTCATTCATACTTATTTGTTTTCGTTGGATTATGAATACATATTACACATATTGTTGCTTCATTTATTTAAATTCATTAAGCCTTGTCTAAACCAAACTATAACAGATTCAAATATCCAAAGCTGTGTATGATTGAATGGCATAATTTATGATATTCTATAGATAGACAAGTATTTTTTGACTATTATCTATTATGGCTTGGTTTCGCAGGGTTTAATTTAATTTAAAAAACTCACCAACATCATCTGTAAATTCGAGGGCTTAGTGTCAAACAACACTATCTACAAAAGTGCAACTTTACAGGAGAGCCAATAATCATTATTTTAAATTCTTGTAACTCAACAAGGGAAATGTTTATTTAAAACCTAATGTTAATATTTTATAATTTATTTTGTATTGTACATTTATCTTGCTTATGATGATGTTAAAATTTGTAGGGATAGTTTTAAAAAAATATGAAAACAAGGGTAACTTATGTAGTTAGTGTTAAACTTTACTGACGATTTAATAAGAAATTAGAAAAGATTGACATAACGTTGTTAGACTATCATGTAGCCGTAAATGTAAAATAACGTTATCTCAAAAAAAAAAAAAAAACACTTTTTTGTAGATAACGTTGTCTGACATTAAGCACTCAAATTGTAGTCTTATTTCAATGAAAACAAATACGTTTAACTTACAAAGTTTTGTGTGCACTATTCATGGCGGATCTTAACAGCCTACCTCCACCCTTCGCCACTGGAACACGGTCATGTTTTGATCAGTTACTCATTTATTCATAGGGATGACACAAAGATTTTTGGGATATTCAGGATAAACAGAGATCTAATTTTCTTCATCCGTGTCCACTACTTAGGTGAACAATTTAGAGACGCCGCCACTAAGGATTTGTGTCATTCCCCAAGCCATGTCTGTATCTACCGTATTTACTCTGAACGATATTCATCACTGAAATTCAGTTGCGGCCGATTAACGGGGACACGGCAGCCATGTCGTCCGTGTCGAACAAGTTAACCGGTACTATGCCTTCAGCGAGTTATCTCACTCTATAAGGCCTTAAATTTTGCGAGTTATCTCGTCTGATTTTAAACTCAAATTACTAGTCACTGTTGATTAATTTGCATAATCTAAAAAATTAAACACACAGTGACATCTGTTTGAACAATTATGAAATACTAACCGAGAAATTATCGGTATTACAATGATTTTAGTAAGAGCTTCGCGTTACATTCAACGTGTTTCATTAGAAATCTGCGGTCTTTCAGATACTGCCATAGTAATATCGTGAGGCATAAAAAAGGTTAAAACAAATTGGGTTGTGTGTTAATAGTCAATTGATCACATCATAGTATAAAATAGTAATTTAGTATGGAATATATCGTCACTGTTCTGGCAGAAGACACTAATTCGAAAAAATGACATATTGAGTTAGTTATACCAAAATGTTCCTTATTTCAAACTTTACCGTCTGGAAACCTTCTTAATAAATAAACAGTCTTTATTTTAAAGTCATCCTTATTACGATTACTCAATAAACTCACATGATAGACCATTTCAAACATTTTAACAACTTCAAAGTCAAATTACTCAAAACTAGTATTCTCCAGTTAGTGTGTTCTGGCAGAACACAGACGATATTATTATTTGTTTTAATAATGTATTATTTAACAAATAAGATAATGAATATCTTAATAGCGCATGTACACATGCACGGATTTACTGGCAACAATAGCGTGTAAATTAAACTATCACGACAATTAGTGATTACCAGTGGCGAAGGGTGGAGGTAGGCTGTTAAGATTCGCTATAAATAGTTCACACTAAACTTTTTTAGTCATATGTATTTGTTTTTATTGAACTAAGACTACAATTTACAGACGGTATTAGTTAGTTTTTAAAAATCAATTAAACCATGCCTAAACGAAACCATAATAGTTTTGGTCTAATTTGGGCAATACGACAAAATTGTGCACACTTTTTCTTTCATAGTTAATTGTTTTCGTTAGATTAAAAATACATATTACACATATTGCTGGTTATTTTTTTTTGAATTCATTAAGCCCTGCCTAACCAAACTATAATAAATAAAAAATATTATTCTATATACAACATATTCAAAGTTATGTATGATTTAATTGTATAATGTTAGATATTTTATAGATAGACATGTATTTTTTGACTATTATCTATTATGGCATGGTTTCTCAGGGTTTAATTAAATTTTAAAAACTAACCAACACAATCTGTAAAATGTAGTCTTATTTCAATGAAAACAAATATGTATGTCTGAAAAAGTTTAATGTGCACTGTTTATGACGGATCTTAACAGCCTACCTCCACCCTTCGCCACTGGTGATTACACACAAAGGTGCTGACTGTATCACCAATTCAAGCATAAGCGAAACACGTTTGTTGTCGTTGTAGTGATATTTAACAGGTTCTGAAAATACGCCCATGATGGCCGAGCGGTTTACATGTCAGCTTATGATGTCATGGATCCCAGATTCGAATCCTGGGTCTGGCAAATACACATATTGTTTTTCAATTTTTGTTTGAAGTCAAGAGTATGAACTTAATGGATTGAGCATGTGGCAAGCATTCATTTCTCGTAAAAACAAAAATATGTTAATACAAATCTCTACTCTATAACCTCCATCTGATCCCATTAGGATCTGACGTGGTCTGAAGAAGAAAATAGGTAAACGTTAAAATGCTCTGCGCAGTGTAATTCGTATTTTTTCCTTGAAGTTCACCACTATCGTTCTACTGTGCATGTGAATGTTTCACACAAGCTGTGACTATCGCGTAAAAATTCAGAAGCCGCTAAACTTTTTTGATCCATGCACGCAGTCTTGCAACTTGCACGATAATACGTGTTTACACTTACATTTTATTGTTATGCCTGCGATAATACGTACTGTCACTAGTAAATCCATGCACGTGTAAACGCACTTTAATACAATGTTATTTATTATGAATATTGAGAAAACAAATTATGACTGTATGTTAATACTTTAATTAATTTTAATTAAATTGTGACTGTATGAAAAGAAAGTATGACTGACAATGGGTTAGTTTTATGTAAAATCTCCACAGCCTACTTTCACCTTCTTAATTGGGTCAAAATGCCCCAGATATGTCCCAACTATTTGGGAACGACTGTATTATAAAATAATATTTGCACAGAAGAATATAGAAACAAATATAGTCATAAAAATATAGATGAATAAAACTATTATATTATATTAAATATTTAATTAATTTATTATAAATCTACTTTATTTATTTGAACAATTTATTGTTAATAATTATTATTAAATGATGTAACAATTAATTTCAAATATAATATTAATGTTATTTTTACCACGTTTTTATTAGCTCATACTCTTGTTTGTCCAGTACAATTTTTTTTTGTTTGTCTAATACAAATCTTGTTTAACTAACTTCCCCACTAGCTAAACATTTGAAACTTTAAGAATATATCAGAACACGATGACAATGCATTCTTTTAATACTTTTAGCCATCTTTAAGCAGAATTGAATTCATTTTCAGTTAATTCTGTTTTGTATGGAAAGTTATTTGGGAAAAAATTCATAAAAATTATAACACTATTATTGGTTGCTAAGGGGGTCCTAGCAACTACATTATTAATATATACGTGCGTTACTATGGAAATCAATATGAAATGTCAAAATGACATTTCAGTATTCAATATTTATTAATTCAGTATTTCTATCAAGTACAAAAAAAAAGTATTTATTTATACATAGAATTGTCAAGTTTATATGATTCAACAGAAAATTTAAAAACGTGGTATACAAAAAGTTCTTTTTATCTTGTAATTATTATGTAGTATGGTTGTATCTTGTTTTGACTGTTTTACGATGCGTGAAGGAAATAAAAAAAATTAAATCTACACGATAATTGGATCATTTATTATATTTCCTGTCAACATTTATCATCCACACTAAGCCCCAATGTGAGTCTTTGCTGCTTCTCGAAAATGTGTCCACTCCCTTCTGTCTCCCGCAAACTCCCTCCAACCCCCAATCACAGGGATGTCGTGTCTCTCTCTACACACTCCATTCATCACAGTCTAAAGCAGGAGTAGTCAACCTTTTAATACCTACTGCCCACTTTTGTATCTCTGTTAGTAGTAAATTTTTCTAACCGCCCACCGGTTCCACAGTAATGATGATTTATAAAGTAGGGAAGTAACTTTACTTAATTAAATTTATAAAGCAGAGTTACAGCAAGTTAAAGCATATAATAATAATTACTTACCAAATACTTTGTCAGACTTTCGCTAAGTTTGGCAAAATAAATCTTTATAAAACAACTTACTGTAGTTATCTATCTTTTTATTTATACTTTGCATGCATATTAGCATGAAGCCTGATGAAATTACATTTAAAATGAACACATTTGTATCATTATTGTAACATTTGTACATGTAAACATGAGACATTTAAACTATAGGTACGCTGAATAAAACTTGATATCATACTTAATAATGATCTTATTTATTCATAAAAATTAAATTGTAAGATATCCATAAAATTAAATAATGACAATGACCGACAAACACTTAATATGAACAATGGCCTTACATCTCCTTGAAAAGTTTGGGTAAGTCAGGTTTGTATGTTGTTTTTCATTTTGGGCACGATTCCAGGTTCTCATCAATTCAAAAGAACAAAGATGACTTCTCAATTACTCTTGAAAAGGTTCATGCTTGAAAAAGATTGTTCGCATGAAGATGTATAACCGAAAAGGGAAAGACCAGCATACGCTAGTTTTTTATTTCAGGTGTTTTGTGCTGTGAACTACGTTCATATTTCTTTTACTCCAATATGTCCATATCAACACAGAGACATTGAAATTTAGAGCTCCATAATTATTACTGCGCAGTAGAACGACAGTGGCGAACCTGCCAGCAAAAAAACGAACTGCGAACGAAGTTAACCGATTTTCACTACCTATCAAATAGTACCATAAAATGACAACATCGCGTCTCGCCTCACTCTTGAAGAATGAGATTGGAGAGACAATCATCTCTTTTACGTGTAAACAGTTATTGTCACGATAGTTTAAAATATGCACTATTGCTGCCAGTACATCCATGCACGTTTACAGGCGCGATAAGACCAATTTAATGGTTGTCAATCGGGCTAACCTTCTACCAACAGGAAGTATACTCCAAAACCTAAAAACAGTGGACGAGTTTGTATATCTGGGATCGACCATTAGTGGAAGAGGCAGATGTGAAGCAGAGTAAGGCGCAAAGCCTTCAACAAGTGGTTAAGTATTGCTCTTCTTCTTGGTCGTACACTCATGGCTGAGGATCGTGACCACATTTGAATTTCGTTATCTTTTGAGCGACCAAGACTTTACATCACGGGTTCCCAACCTATGGGTTGCGACCCTCTTCGGGGTTTTCTGTGGGGTCGCCAACTTATAGTCAACTAAAAAAAATATTCAGTATAATGCAATTTTTATTTTTAATGGTGTCTTGATTTGTCTTGGTTGTCAATAATTTCATATATATTTTTTAAATTAAAATAAGTGTAATCTAGGTACGCTATTCTGTCACAGTTGGTTGAAACATGTGTTGAGAGTTTGGGAGTAATGGTGAAATACCTCTATTGTTTGAGGCAATTCATTCGAAACGGAACCGACAATTTCTGAGAAGGTAAGCAATAATACGTCCAGATGACCATCAAACGAATTTACGCATACTAATCAACAGGGCAGTATTGGTTTGTTGTTCGGGAGGTTCGGTTGGCGTGTGCGTTTATTTATTATCGTTATCGATTATTTCTTCCGATTCAGCCCTGTCCTTTGCGATCTGGCGAAAACTGGCAAAGAAAAATAAATCTTGGAAACATTGCCATGTTTGAGAAACTCTGCAGTATGGTAGATGAATCTGAAGGTGAAATGAATGAATATTTGAAGGAGGAGATTACTGGGCATCTCGAATCCCTTGTAAACGAACTTCAGCGTTACTTCCCTGAGCTGAAAGAAGAAGAAACTACATTGACACGAAATCCATTCTCTGCTTCCCTTGATGTAGCCAGCATTCCCGATGAATTCTTGGATTTGCAGAATGATTCCTCAGCACGTAACTTGTTTAATGAAAAATTTCTCACACAATTTTGGTGTGGTATGTATCATTCATACCCAAATGTAACAATGCTTGCCTTTCGATTTTTACAGCCCCTCCATGGAATAAGCCAAACCGAATCGTTTATTACCCTCAAAACTTACGCTGTTTCCGTTTACAACCATGTACTAACTAGTCGAGTGTTCATGGAAGTGCTTGCGAAACTGTATACAGACATCGCTTCGTGTTCCGTTATGCTTCACTCAAATCATAGTGTTCGGGTATGCACGCTTATTTGGATCAAGTATTCTTTCTACCAAAATCAGAAGAATTTTTTTCTCTATGGTCAATTTTTAACAAGTTTGATGTCTATGGACGCTTAACCGTCAAACAAAAACGAAACACGACGTAATTTTCGCATTTTGCCGCGAGATACCTCTAGTAGTAATACAATGACAATATTGAAAATGAAAGATGTTAAAATCGCTACGTCATTTTCATACTTATTATTTTTTATATTTATTGATTTATATTACATTATGCCCGAATAAACGTAATTGAATAAAGATAATCATTATATTATTATCATCATCATAATCAAATATAATAAATCTCTTGAGAAGTAGGTGCATGATTACTATCGCGGAAGGTAGATACCTAGGTACCTACCTTGTGATTGTATACCTACCATGTATTATGCATAAATCGTTTCCATATGAATTGAGTTAATAATATATATATATATATATATATATATATAAATTATATTTTCATTAATCTGCGTCTGATTATCTGCGTATTTACTATCGAAACTTTTGAATCCGAAAGCATTTCGCTTTTACGAAATTTACGGCGTTGTAGATTAGTTTCATTCACGAAAGCAAAGTTTAGTAATAAAGAAAGCAGTCATAATTGAATAAAATGAAGCACCAATTATAGGATAAATTGTAAAATAAATAATACCATTAGACAATAATCAAAATAATTCACTGAATCATAATGAAACACAGAAGAAAACAAGTACTACCTATGACGATATCAACAAACGCATTCTGTCAGTTGTAATCTGTCAAACATCGACTCTGACAAATTTAGCAATCGGTTCGCTAAACTTATGGTAGAGGGGCATTCGGTGTACGGATTCGGCGAGATGCTTATATACAAAATTTGGATGAACGCAATTATACGTTTTGCACGCCATCTGGCGTAAAATCGCATTCGAAAATATTGGATGAAAGGCCCCTTAGTTCCATTTTTGTCTACATATCTCTGCGAGAGTGGATTTTTAACTCTTCTTCATTTAAAAACAAAAGAAAGAAATAAATTAAATATAGAGAATGACATGAGGTTGGCGTTAACAAAAACTCACCCGCGAATTTTGAGGCTGGTTAATAACATGCAATTAATTAATTATTAAACGTAATTTAAAATACAATTATACTACTATAAAAATGCCTTTTTCAATTGCATCGGGGTCACGGGTCACATGGCTTTTATAAAAAGAGGTCACCACCCGAAAAAGGTTGTGAACCTGTGCTTTACATCCTTCTCGATCCTCTTCTTCTCATTATGTTTGTTGGCTTAAAACAGGTAGATTTCCAGGGGTTCTAGGGATTCTAAACCCACGGGATGGGGAAAATAAAACACAAAACATACACAAATATAATTTATTTAACAAGTTTCCAATCAATATTATTTTTATTCACTTTATTTCCTAATTTAATCAGAAAATTAATAAGTACCCAAAATAATATATTATAATAATTACATTAAAATTTAACATAGACAAAATCACAAAGACTAAAATATAATTAAGTAAAATATACTAGGATTTAAATTCGTTAAACAAATGATTTTTATAGGTAGGTAAATAATTAAATATGTATAGGTAGGGATTATTAAATTTAAAACAACATTCATACATAATTATTTTGTACTTTTCGCTGCCTTATAAACATGGTAAATAGACATAAAACAAATAATATTATGTATATGTAGATTGGTCATGCATAGATGTAGTATATCGTGTTCAAAATTTGTACGTATGCAGTTCGCCGTATCACATTTCACCATGAAATGTTGTATCGGAAACATATCGTCACTGTTCTGGCAGAAGACACTAATTCGAAAAAATGACATACTGAGTTAGTTATACCAAAATGTTCCTTATTTAAAACATTACCGTCTGGAAACCTTCTTAATAAATAAACAGTCTTTATTTTAAAGTCATCCTTTTTATGATTACTTAATAAACTCACATGATAGACCATTTCAAACATTTTAACGACAAAACAAATTACTCAAAACTAGTATTCTCCAGTTAATGTGTTCTGCCAGAACAGAGATGATATGGTTGTCTTATATATTAAAAACCGTCCAACCTCTTTGGGTCGCATAGTACTAAAATAAAATTCTTGTCTAAATAAAACACGTTTCTTGTCAGTTTACAGGAAGCCAGTCGCAAACAAATTTGCAAATAGCCGATATACTGGATTATTTGTTAGGTTAGGTTAGGTTTTCATTTTTGAATTTATGAATTTTGACAAAATCGGCTATGAAAATTGAATTAATGTTCATATTGAATCTAAAAAAATGTACGGTCACCTCTTTCCGATAAAAAAAGCTCACGGCGAAATGTGCTACAGTGAAATGTTTTACGCACAATTTACATGTAACCGTAGTATATCCAGTTACATATTATGAGAAAATCAAATTTAAAAGATTTGAATCAAAGAACGAAATCTATCTCAGAAGCTGATATTAAAAAAACGTTTCACTATAATGCAATCGAAGCAAAAAGAACCTTACTGAATACGGTAACTACAAATGACTGCATTGCAAGTTCATTTGAAGAGAACTTCACACTTGTACAATTAATTTCAGAGTTTCTCAATTAGTTAGTTACATACGCGATTATATGCAAAGTAAACCTTGAATGCATAAAAATTCATAGCATTGGATAGCAGTGGCGAAAGGTGGAGATAGGCTGTTAAGATTCAACTTAAATAGTGCACACTAATCTTTGTCAGTCATACTTATTTGTTTTCATCGAACTAAGACTACAATATGTATGTATAATATACTGCCCTTCTAAGGAAGAAGGCAGTAACTCGCAAAATTTGTGAAATTGAGTTATGAATGCCATCCGTTAGGTAATTTTTAAAGATATATATTCTGTTCACTTTAAAATCAGTATTATCAGTAAAATACCGTTAAAATCCTTAGTGAAAAAATAGACATCTTCTAAAATAATACATTTTTTTTAGCAAAAAGGCAGTAATTGCACCTATTCATTGCAGTTACTGCTTGTTTATTATTACTTTGTATTTTAACATCCTGCTAATAAAAATTACCACGGTTTTTTTTATTAATTAACACAGTACTAAAGTTTGAGAAAAAATACATTATGTCATTTATCTCGAAAGTGTGTGAGAGTCAGTTACTGCCTTCTTCCTTAGAATGGCAGTATAGTGTTTGTTAGTTTTTAAATTTCAATTAAACCCTGTATAATCCATAGTAGATAATAGTCAAAAAATATTTTATAGATAGAACAATATTTTTTATCGATTATGGTTCGGTTTAGTCAGGGCTTAATGAATTTTAAAAAAACTAACCAACACCGTCTGTAAAGTGGGGAATGGGACAACTGGACACCAGGACAATTGGACGCCGCACTGTCGTAGACACGTAAACAGAACGTAGACGATGAATTTTAACCAGTTTCTATCTACCACTTAGGAGTTTTAATTCATTTTATTCTTAACATAATGTTTTTCATTGCGGATTGAGAATTACCATGCCTATGGCTTTATATAAAAATAAAAAACTCTTTTTTTGCTGGAACTTAAACATATGCACAATTAAATTATTATTTACGTGGGCATATTTAAATTCTCACCAACTATTAAATCATAATATAATAATAATATATTTTTTTTTTTTTAATAGTATGTATAAGTACCTAGCGTTTATTTATTTTCGAATTGCGTGGCGTCCAGTTGTCTCGGCGCCAAATCGTCCTGGACCCGTAAAATGTATTCTTAATTCAATGAAAACAAATAAGTATGACTGAAAAAGTGTGCATTATTTTCGTCAGATTGCCCATAGCATACCTAAACTAGTTTGGTTTAGGCAGGGTTTACTTATTGAATTTTAAAAACTAATAAGCACCATCTGCAATTTGTATTCTTAGTTGAACGAAAACAAATAAGTATGACTGACAATGATTATTGTGCATTATTTATGTCGAAACTTAACAGCCTACCTCCACCCCTCGCCACTGCTATCTACTTCATTTCGAGTGCTTAAAGTCAGACAACGTTATCTACAAAAAAGTGTTTTTTTTTTTTTTTTGAGGTAACGTTATTTTACATTTAGTCAAACAACGTAATGTCAATCTTTTCTAATTTCTTATTAAATCGTCAGTAAAGTTTAACGTTAACTTCATAAGTTACCCTTGTTTTCATATTTTTTTAAAACTATCCCTATAAATTTTAACATCATCATAAGCAAGATAAATGTACAATACACAATAAATTATAAAATATTAACATTAGGTGTTAAATAAACATTTCCCTTGAATCTAAAATAACGATTTATGGCTCTCCTGTAAAGTTGCACTTTTGTAGATAGTGTTGTTTGACACTAAGCCCTCGATTTCTACAATTACAAAGAAGACTATGGAGAAAATAATAGGCAAAGTACTAATGCCACATACTCGCTAATTAGTGGGATAATAATATATAATATATCGTCACTGTTCTGGCAGAAGACACTAATTCGAAAAAATGACATATTGAGTTAGTACCAAAATGTTCCTTATTTCAAACTTTACCGTCTGGAAACCTTCTTAATAAATAAACAGTCTTTATTTTAAAGTCATCCTTTTTACGATTACTTAATAAACTCACGTGATAGACCATTATTTCAAACTTTTTAACAACTTCAAAGTCAAACTACTCAAAACTAGTATTCTCCAGTTAGTGCGTTCTGCCAGAACAAAGACGATATACATAATTACCAAAAATAAATAAAGTTTTATTTAATAAAAAATACCTAGCTATGTTACAGCCAACAATTAGGTATATACTGCCGATAAAATATTAAAAAATAACAGACACTGGCAACTTTCACAACATTTTTACATCTTGCAAGAAAAAAAATACAAGATGGCGATCTGTATGTAATTATTTAATGATACAGTGAACCACTATAGGTACTATTTTTTTATTCAAATATCACCAAGACTTGTAATTTGTCTTTTCTTCAATAAAAATCATATAAAAATATATAATAGAATAATATATTATGTAATAATTATTTTTATGTACTTACATATTTTATAATATTATTTTAATGTCTTCAAGACACAATCTTAATATTCAATATGTATATGAGAAAATATAGACACGCTTACCACTTTAAATATTGTAACTGTAAATTCTCGGTGGAAAGACATTGTATTAATTGAAATAAAATACGATATTATCGTCTGTACCTCAGAGCCTTAAGTACCTACAGATTTTGTACCTAAGAGCGCGATGCGGAACCATACTTAGACATGTAAGTCGCTAAGATACGCGCCTAACTTTAAGGGGCCGATTTCGACGACCTAAGTTCAGTGAGATAAATATATCGATGGTCTAATGTCAATACTTCGTATCTGACCTATATGACGAAAATGACTTTTTGATATACTAAAAACAAAAAAAATACTGCCCATTGACCGCAAAATTCCCATATCTATAGCAGTGGCGAAGGGTGGAGGTAGGCTGTTAAGATCCGCCATAAATAGTGCACATTAAACTTTTTCAGACATACATATTTGTTTTCATTGAAATCAGACTACAATTTACAGATAGTGTAGGTTAGATTTTAAAATTCAATTAAACCCTGAGAAACCAAGCCATATCATACATAACTTTGAGTATTTTATAGATAGAATAATATTTTTTATTTATTATAGTTTGGTTTACGCAGGGCTTAATGAATCAAAAAAATGAACCAAAAATATGTGTAATATGTAGTTTTAATCCAACGAAAACAAATAACTATGAATGGAAAATTGTACACAATTTTGTCGTATTGCCCAAATTAGACCAAATCTATTATGGTTTCGTTTAGGCAGGGTTTAATTGATTTTTAAAAACTAACTAATACCATCTGTAAATTGTAGTCTTAGTTCAATAAAAACAAATACATATGACTAACAAAGTTTAGTGTGCACTATTTATAGCGAATCTTAACAGCCTACCTCCACCCTTCGCCACTGATCTATAGTTACTTTAACAAAAATGATACAGCCATTTTAGTAATTTCCCGTATCTGAACATTGCAGAAATAAACCTGTAATAGCCCGTATCTTGCCTCTAAACTGTCAAGCGTGTCGCATGACGTGTGTTGAATTCAGCTTCAAAATGTCACTTTCGAATTATTTAAAAGGTAAAACAGTAAGTAATATAACAAATTTAGATGTTTATCTTTAAATATATATCACATTTTATTGGATGTTATCATTATATTAGGCGCTATGTGCTATGCTTTACCACTTTTTACGTTACAGGTTATTAGCATGCTATGAAGTTACAACATGTGTGAACTATAAACAGTCTGATACGGGATATTAAATATTTACTCTTTTTAGCTTCCTGCATAATTTGTAAAAAGTCACTTACGGGATATTAACATTAGGCTATCGATATAAATAATTCTTATTACATAAGTGGCAGAGAGAAAGAACATGTGACGTATTTTTCTTGTTAGAACGGTTTCGTAACGTCAACAGTTCTGCATCGCACTCTAAATTATCATACCTGTCAAGCCCAATAAACACGTTTGAGTATATTCATATCATTTAATCCCATTAAATGCCAAGAGGTATTAGCATGGCGGTACCCAGCAGGACGAGCGAATTTATATTAAAAAATAAACCATTAATTATAAACATATTAAGTATTTCACTATGATTCTAAGAGATGGCAGTGTGTGTACAATATATTAAATTATTTAAAATAATCGACCATGACTAATGTAATGAGTGTAAAATACAGCGTATATACATGCTCATTTTCTATAGCCGGTCTTCCGCGCACGATATTGGCATACGTCCGGTTAAGGGCATGAAAAATCATAAATTGTGTTTTTGGACTTAACGTAGTCTGGCTCTCAGATACAGC
Organism: Rhyacophila brunnea; assembly: GCF_057557595.1. Taxonomy (NCBI): domain Eukaryota; kingdom Metazoa; phylum Arthropoda; class Insecta; order Trichoptera; family Rhyacophilidae; genus Rhyacophila; species Rhyacophila brunnea. The sequence continues at coordinate 4,386,042 of NW_028232904.1, read as the reverse complement.
TGTTATATTACTTATTCTCCAGTTATAAAGTTATAAACCGGTTAAGTTTATAATTAAATAATGTATCTACTTACTTAATACAGAAAACAAGATTAATTCCAAAATTTACTAAAACATTTTAAACAATATGTATCTAATGATTAAATGGTAAACGGCCGATATTCAAAATACAAAATTAAGTATAATATATAACACGATATTAAGTAAATTAGTTTCGAGGCACCGATAAGTATTAGATTTCAAATCTAAATTTAATATTAATAAACTTCGTTTAGAAACGAAATTGGTAATTTACCAATTGGCTTTCGTAATTTCAAAATTCTCCTCTCCTAGTAACATTTTAAATGGCTATTTCAATAATCATTCAATAGCTGTTCGAACAAATCGATGACCAATGATAAAATTGTTTATGGTCATATCTTATTGTGCTCCCCTTCACCATGGGCCAAGCAAGACGAGTGTGCGGTCATCATTATATATGCATTGTTTTTGGCCGGAAAATGTTCACCATACTTCAACACAGTGTCGGTATTTCAACACGCATCAAAGGGCGTCAAACATTCGCCTTGTTTGGTTCAATATAAAAGGGGTTTTACAGTCCCAAACGTAGGTAGCTGTAAAGCTGACAAAAATAAAACTAACAACTACAACAAAACAAAAATCTCAATAGAGTGACGCTAGCGTACATGCCAAGAAGTTGGACAGCAAGAACATGATAACAACGTGGTAACTTCTGATTTTAAATACACTAAGCCCCCTTTAAGGAAATCTTACACTTCCCCTATCGTCGTTGCTAAGGTAGCATAAAGTCATATGGTTACATTACAACGTCAGTGGCGAAAGGTGGAGGCAGGTTGTTGAGATCCGACATACATAGTGTATACTGAACTTTCCCAGTCATACGTACTTGTTTTCATTAAACTTTGAATACAAATTGCAGATGGTGTTGGTTAGTTTTTAAAATTCAATTAAATCCTGCGAAAGTTAAACCATAATAGATAATAGTCGAAAAAACTCATATATATCTAAAATTTTGCCATTAAATCATACATAAATTCGGATATTTTATAGATAGAATAATATTTTTATCTACTATAGTTTGGTTTAGGCAGAGCTTAATAAATTAAAAAAAAAATACCACCAATTTGTGTAATAATAATATTATGACATTCGTTATCCAATGAAAATAAATTAATATGAATGAAAAAGTTTGCACAATTTTGTTGTATCAACCAAAATATACCAAAACTATTATGGTTTGGTTTAGGCAGGGTTTAATTTAATTTTAAAAACCAACCAACACCATCTGTAAATTGTAGTCTTAGTTCAATAAAAAAACAAATATGTATGACTAACAAAGTTTAATGTGCACTATTTATGGCGGATGCAGTTAAATCATAAATATTTTTAGATATTTTATAGATTTTTATCTATTATGGTTTAGTTTAGGGAGGGGAACATGTATTTTAAAAAACTAACAAACACAAGCTGCAATTTGTACTTTTAATTCAATGAACACAGATGACTGCGCACTATCTACACATTGTAGTTCAATGAAAACAAACACGTTTGACTGACAATATTTAGCTAGCACCATTAATTTTAACAGTCTACCTCCACCCTTCGCCACTGCATGACGTCATATGGAATACATCATTCCGCTGTCAGATAGCATCGCTATATCGACTGAAACTCCCCTATCAATTCTATAGATAAGTTACTCTAAACAACACAGGATTCCAATTCCGTTACTTACATACTAACAATGTGTTTAGAGTTTAGACACTCAAAAATTGTTTTATATAATATATAATTAAAAATATTCAATTATCAAAAATAGGATAATATTTTTATAAAAAAGGGCCTCTTAAATAGGGCAAGATTATGTACATATAATTATGTAATTCAATATTTATGTAATTATTTTGGAATTCAAGTCGAAAACACTGGTAGATTAATACATATAGGTACATAATAATTACAGTTTATGGCCCAGATGCAGAGATGTCATTAAATTAACCTAAGTAATATAAGTAAGTAGTGGCAGACTTAAGAAACACATCAGCGCATCTATTATATACATAAGACTGCTATCGACGGTAGTTTTTCATATGTTTGTATCAAAGTATTATAATTAGTTAGCCGTCTAAACAGTCAAAACTGTCTATCTCACTCTAAAATTTAGCACACCTAAGAGAGGTGCTGTTAATAAGACATAGAGCACTTATTGTAACAATTACAACTGATTATTGTAATTGTTACAATAGGTGCTAATACTTTGATACAAAACTACCATCGATAGCGGGCGACAGCAGTCTTGTGTATAGAATAGATGCGCACTTGTTAAAATAAAACGAAACTGAATTCCGACTGAAAGTCAAGTCTATTTATTGGTCACCTAACGTTAAGCGGCGGTTAAGTATGACTTAGCATCTGGCCCTATGTAAACAATAATAAATAGACTTACAAAACATCACTGTAATCATACTTGTGTTATGATTCCATAAAGCAGTGTTTCCCAAAGTTAGTTCATCAAACCATCGGCTTTAAGGTTGCTGCAGTCTATCTAGAATGTTAATTTGCATCTAGTACCGGAACACGACTCACCAAATGGGAAACACTGATTTAGAAATAACTCTATATAACTATGCGTACACACTTGCATGATGCGGCAATAACGCAGCAGACTTTGATGTTTAGAAACACAAAGATACGGCAAACGTGGGGCATATTCGCATGCATCACTTAGTGCCGCGGCGTGTACGCAGCATAACAACACAATGACAGATCATTGAATACTTCTTCTCCTTCTAATTTAGTTAATTTCCTAATTATTCTTTTGTTTCCTTCAACTGTCTTTAAAATATTTCACAAGATATTTTAAACATACGTAACATTATAATAGCAACAAAAATGGCGGACTGCATTGGTCAGATCATCATGAACAAATAAAAAAGAATGGTGTCGGATTGGATTGATCAATAATTCGGCACTCTAAGTTGTCATCCACTTGATCGTGTCCGGAAATTTTTATGTATGCAGTTCGCCGTATCACATTTCACCGTGAAATTTTGTATCGGAAATATATAATCGTATATTAAAGACTGTCCAACCTCTTTGGTTCATATAGTACTAACATAAAATTCATGTCTAAATAAAACACGGTTCTTGTCAGTTTACACTTTACAGGAAGCCAGCGGCAAACAAATTTTGAAAATAGCCGATATACTGTATTATTTGTTAGGTTAGGTTAGGTAAAATTGGAATATTTTGTCTGCAATACTCCACAAACAATGTGTAATTTTATCATCCCTTTCCGATAAGAAAGCTCACGGTGAACTATGCTACGGTGATATGTAATACAGTCGAACTTAGTTATTACGAGGAAGATGGAACCGAACATTTTTCGCACCACGTTCTATTTAAGCATAGAACATAAAAAACCTGAAAACCATCGTAAAAATCCCCGAAACAAGCATGGCATTCATAAACTACAAAAGAAGTTGTTTATTGTAATGAAGTGCTGAGCTGTTGGCGCTGGTACGTACCTACTGACTTCACAAAGCTTGGATTTTTTACATGCAATTTCAACCGTATGAGTGGACACTTTTTTAATGTTGTCGGCGAAAACACGAATTAGGTATATACTTAGACACTTAACTAGTGTCATAAACGTAATCCGATCCCGGCGGCATCGGTCTAGTTAACTGCCCGGTCAGATTTTCTTGCTCAGGGTCGAAAATGTTGTTTTTAAACGATCGACACATTAACTAGTCTGCTCGGTATACCCGAGAAGTAGCTCGTTATAAAAGTGAATGGAGAAAATTTTATTATAAACAAAAATGTCAACGAATGTTTCCTCATTACATCCGAAATCTCGCTATTTCCGTGATCGTAATAACCAAGTTCGACTGTACGTACAATTTACATGTAAACCCACTTGATAATATATCGTATCTTATACACTAAGACGAACGCTACAGGTGTCTTCTCTTTCATCTGACTGAATACTAGCGTCTTTAAAAACTGCTAAATATCACACATTTTAGTAGCCATATGCTCTACTTACAAAGCAAATATCACATAATGAACAATGTTTATTCATCAATCATCTTGATGTCTTCGTTTCGGTGGTTCTTGAAGTAGGCTTCCCTCGCGAGGGATAGCAAAAGTTCTGCGTTTTGATTGCCGGTTTCGGCCACCATTTTGGTTAGGTAGCCATCTTCTTTCTGCAGTAGCTTGTACGGGTGGTCGAACTCCATCATCCTCCCATTGTCCATTACCAGGACCTGCAAAAATAGAAATAAATTTAACTTTTATTACGCCACTGACAATTATTACTTTAGGTTGTGATCGAGAATTCACAAGAAATTATGAGAAATCTTGAATCTCATTTCTAGAGGATTTTTCACCACACTTTATGTTGAATATAATGAGTATAAGTGTTAAAAAAACTCAAATAAATATCGTTTGAAATGGAATTTGGAAATTTTAATCCTCTGCTTCTTTCTGTCTCAATAGAAAGCCCCCAGCAGTGTTCCCATCTTTTCAAAGTGGAATTATAGGACAGAGCCTCCAAAATTATAGTATTTGGGGAAAAAATATAGTACGCGTTGTCATCTATCATCAAAATTTGTAGGTTTTGTTCCTCAGAAAAAATAAAATAACGGAGAATTTGAGAAACTCCGAGAGCCCTTTTTATTTAGGTACCTCTTCCAACCAAAAATACTTACCGAAGAATTCAAGAAATTTCATTTTAAGCCAGTCAAGGGATTTTTTTACGTTTTTCGAGCAATTATTTTTCCAAGTTCTCCAAATCTTCTTATATTGCGAAATATAGTAGGTATTTTGCACCAATTTACTGAAATTTTAGTACTTTTTACATATTTTTTCCGATATTCAAAATTATAGTATTTTGCGCGTACTATAACTGTTTTATATCAATTAGTTTAGTTAATTAGATTTATACCAAAATTATAGTACAAATACTATAATTATAGTACGGTTGGCAACACTGGCCCCCAGTAAGCACCTTCACTTAGTTGCTCCAGCACACCGACACTTTTCCTCTGCTTCGCCTTCCCCAGAGGCTACCCAAAACCACCAGTCTCTCCAAGTTACCCGGTCATAAAAAAAATTATGGTTCACAGTCAAACGTAAGGCCCGTTTCACACGGGACACCTGTGTCCAGCCACTGGTGTGTCGAGCGACTGCATTTACACATAAATGAATGGGCGTGTTCAGACAGAGACACGAGTGTCGCGTTCATTTATATGTAAATGCGGCAGCTCGACACCAGTGGCTGGACACAGATGTCCTATGTGAAACAGCTCTAAGGTCCCGTGAGACACTCGATTAAGTCTGGGTGTGTGTAGTTTGACAGACCCATTAGCTTCAAAAAAGTCCTGACGTATACTTCTGCTAAACTTGATAATCTTACCAATCCAACGGGCATATTATGGTTATAATAATATAATAATTTATTATGATAATTTGAGAGGCTTAGAAACAATAATGGCAGTTTACATTTTCGTAAATTGTTGGCGTGTCATTAAAAATGTTTTATATCTTTCTAATATGTACCTATGATTTATGAAAAAAATATTTTTAAATGTTGTTCATGTTGTAAAAATCTTAAAATCTCAATATGTAAGATATTTTTATTGACTTGGTAACATTTTTCAAAAATGAAAACTGCCGTTATGTTTCTAGAGTCCTCATTTGTTCACCTTATCAGAATCCATGATGGTGTTGAGACGGTGGGCAACTGTTAGGACGGTGCAGTTCACGAACTTACTGCGGATCGTCTTCTGAATGAGGCTGTCGGTGCTGCAAGCAATAATCGACAATTAATGACTATTATCAAATCGTTAACATAAAATTTATGCCAGAATTCCATCAGTTTACAAATATACAAAATAAGAAATTATTCTGACTTCTTATAAACGTACATCGCCTAGCATTTTATCAAGTGAGTAAATGCAGACCCCGCCATACCCCTTGCTGATTCTAAGCTCACTGAAATACCACCATCGTTGGCAACTGTGGCACCTTAGTATTTGAACCTAGTCATAAGCTCGACGGGCAAATCAGAAACCTGCAGGGAAGTGTTGGCATCAATGCATACAGCACTGCACATGGATTTGGTCTTCACCGCATTCAGATGAAGACTTACACGATTCAAGTTCGCGGCGAGCCTGTTTACGGTTACCTTCAACCGTCCGAACGTCGGGTAAATCTTTGATTTTAAAAAAAATACATTTTTTTTTTGTAATACAGTACTCTCTCAGTAATCTGCCACCCCAAAAACCAGACAAGTGTCCAATTAGTGAAAGCGGCGGATTATTGTGCATACATACAAAATATGGTAAAAATTAAAACTGGTATTTTGTAAAAATAGTTTTTTTGAGAAATTTGTACTAGCAAATTACGGTTGTATTTACAATCAAAATCAAGTATTTACTAAATTATACATATTTATAAACTAAATTTATTAACTAAATATTAAACAGTAAATCACTTGACATAACTAGTTTTTCAGTGAGGCAGATATTCTCGAATGGCTTAGGATTCCTGGCTTTCCCTATGACCAAAAGCTTCATTTTGTGTGTCCCAGTTGCATTGGAGCACGGCATAATTTGTGATGCGGTCCTTGGGCACTTTCCTCCCTGGTACATTGCTTTCTTCACGATGAACGTACATTTTACGAAGAAGTTTCCAAAATAAATCCGTCTCATCTGCGTTGTATACTTGTACACGGCGGACTACTGAATTTGAAAATCGAATACCAGCGAATTATAGAGTTTGATTTTGTGCTTTCAACTAGTAAAAATAACGGCGGGTTATGGTAGTTGTCGGATAATCGAGCGGCGGATTACTGAGAGTGTACTGTATATCCCTAATAAGCTGAGCCTCCACCAATAAGATTTGTGTTTGTAAATGAAACATGGTACAGCCATCTGGCGCTTGATAATAGTTGAAAACTTACTGTGGATCGACATTGGCCGTCGCTTCGTCAAGCATCAGAAGTCGGTTGTTCCTGAGGAGAGCTCTGGCCAGGCAGACCAGCTGCCGTTGCCCCACACTGAAGTTGGAACCTTCATCCATCACCTTTGCCTCCAGACCAGCTGCACTGCTCAGCGACTCTTTCAACTCCACCTGCACGAATGACATTAAATCAATCATTAATAGCAGATATTATCAAGCATCTATTTCTAAAAACCGATGAAGCCATAATGTAGTCAAACTATTCTATGTGGTATTTCACACAGTATGTTCTCATCTATAACTCCTGAAATCTGCCTAATCAAAACGCAAAACAAAAAAAGTTACGTAATTCAGAAACACTTCAGAAAAATAAAAATCTTTAAAGACTGCCGGTGCCAGGTGGAACTTAAGCCCGCATCTATCAGATTTCCATTAATTACGACGAAATTAACTAATTATCGTACAACTGAAGCATTTTTTAAATTACATTATTATTAATAGGCGCATACTGATTGAGTGACTGACTCGGTCAGTCAGTACGGCTCGCCATAGAAAAATAACAGGCACTCCATATAGGCAAAAAAAGCACCATCTATCCAGCAAAATCTAAATTACAAATAAATATTATAGTAAAACCGTGTCTTAAAACGTAAATATTTAAAGCGAGTTACCTCGTCCAAAGCCTGCCACAGAGAATTGTCTGAGAACTCTTCAAAGGGGTCCAGGTTTCTGCGGAGTGTTCCGGAGAACAACACAGGATCTTGCGGGATTATGGAAATCTTTCTTCTTAAATTCTGCAAATTCAATGTGCATTGTCAGTACTAAATCAGGCCAATTTTACATTGATAATTGATTGGTTTATAAGGGCTTTTATCTCTATAAACTGCGACAAATTTAAAAGGTGCATGGCTAATAATTGTGTTTATGTATCCATAACTCCCCTCTCTATCATATCTAACCAATGACGATAATAGATTGTATTTTGTTTAATTCATCAACATCCTAAGTTACTAATTATGTACCATTGTTAAGAATATTCGATTGGTGTGATTTCGACTTATGCAACGTACTTGCTTAATATTTTATTATTGATCAACCCCAATTTATCCACCTTATCAAGCTGTGTTACTACACACATATTAACCCTTGTACATGAACAAAGCATCGCGAATATTGCTTATGTATTTTTTTATATTTATAACATTGTAAATGATTCCAATACCATTCAACTTGTTCAAACTTAACTCAGCTCTATTCTACGAGTTGTTTCACTGCGGACCGAACTCTCCTGAGTTCTTTTCCTTTTATTTACACCATGTAACTTTGATATTAATTGAAGATGAACATCCACAGAGTCTTATTACTAACATACACCTTCCAATGGATCACGTGATCACGGATCAGGGCTCATTGGTAAGGATTTTCATTGCCGAACACATAACAATAATTGAAAAATTAAACTGAAAAAGGACCAAATTTTCAAAAAAATTGTGGGTTTGATGTGGGTGATTGTAATACATACCTCTAATGAAATATCTTTGGTATCAACATTGTCGATGATGACTGAACCCTCTCCGTACGCCAGCCGGAATAACGCGGAGATCAATGAAGATTTACCGGCACCAGTTCGTCCAACGATTCCCACCTGTTGAAGAATGATTTGGATGACAATTAAAAATACCAGAACACGCCGTTAAGCAAAATTTTAAGAAACTTACCGTCGTCGGGAAAATTTGTCGGAGTCACAACATGTCAGGAATCCACCCGACATAATGTAATTTTAGGGATAAAGGCAAAAAACATTTTATATAACTTTTATGTCATACAATTATTGTAGACACAGTAAAACCAGAAATTAAACGGGGACCGAACACTTAAATTAAATAAGGTTACATGTGTTTGCTTTGGAAGTCTGGCATTTACTATGACAATCCAATAGTTTCGAGTCGATACTACAGATGCTTTCTTCAATCTACAATGTTACTTCTGGCGGCTAATTTTAAAGCTTGATCCTAATTCCTTATTTTGTCCACAGGTGTCACTATAACTCGTCGTTCATGTACACTGTATAAATGACAATGTACCGCCAAATAAAGTCAGAATCCGAATTGAATTATCGGATAGTTTCAACACAGTCACACAATGGCCACAGACAAGATACGCTCGCTACGCTCGCATGTCTATCATTAAACGTCGTACTCAAAAATTAATTGCTCTGCAGGTCTATTCTTAACAGTTATCACTTTAGCACGTTTCCGTTATTTTCATTGGTCCAAATTAACACGGAAGGCATTCTATCCACTCTGGGCCATAGTGCTAAATAATCCATAGACTCTATTCGAATTGATATATCACTTTTTGCTTCCAACGTGCTTAATTAAAAATACAAAAATTTCATGTGCAAACCTTCTCACGAGGTTTTATGATGCATTGGAGGTCTCTGAGGACGTAAGTGTCACCGGGCTCTTCCGCGTACTTCATGCTGTAGTCTTTGAACTGGACTCCGCCCTCCTCCGGCCATTCGCGAGGTGGCTGCTTCATTTTGGGCAACTGCTTCTTATTTCTCTTGTCTATGTCATCAGGTTCGATTCCCTAGACAACAGAACAGATTAATAAGATAGAAATGTAAAAACCAGTTTTAAGAAAATCACCTAAATATGTTGTGACCTCACCAGGAATTGAACCCGGAGAGCCCAGTGCATTATGTACTGGACCACGAGAACTGCCTTAAAGTGCTTGTTATATAAATTATAGTGAAGTTTGCCACAAATAAAGATGCAATTGCAGTCAATTTAAAAAGTAGACCATGAGCCTTTTTTTAACTTCTCTTTCATATATTATTTAAGCTCTGTCAAGTAGAGAGAGCTATCTTCAATGTCTTTGGTAAAAAAGTTATCGTCAAAAAAATTAATCTATGATTGTTACGTTTTCTGGTGGAAGCAGCTTGTACTCCAGGACCCTCTCGACAGCCATGAGCTGGTTGGCTACCTCTGCAGACTGTCGTACACCCCACTGCACGATGAACGTCATCGACATAGCCTGCGAGATTCCCAGCCCCACCCTCCCGCCCATTACGCCTGGAAAAAAATAAGTTATCAAAACATTTTATCGTCCCAATACAACAGAAAAAAATTTTGACAGAGACAGTGGCGGCTGTTCTAACATCATGCAAGTGCACAGCACTCCTCGTATTTTTTAAAACATCACTCAATGTGTGTAATTGTTAGGTATTTATGCCATACACTGTTCCAATACTTTTAAACGAACCAACGAAAAGTATGTACTGAATACTTCCTTACATACCTGTCAGCAAAACGGTGCAGAACCCAATGAAGCACGAAGGACATTATTAGTTTGCGTAAGATTAACCAAATGCCATTAAAATACATCTGAAACCGTGGTCCAGTAAATAGTGCACACTAAACATTGTCAGTCAAACATATTTGTTTTCATTGAACTAAGACTACCAGTGGCGAAGGGTGGAGGTAGGCTGTTAAGATCCGCCATAAACAGTGCACATTAAACTTTTTCAGACATACGTATTTATTTTCATTGAAATAAGAATACAATTTACAGATAGTGTTGGTTAGTTTTTTAAAATTCAATTAAACCATGAGAAACCAAGCCATAATAGATAATAGTCAAAATATACATGTCTATCTATTAAATATCTAAAATTATGCAAATAAATCATACATAACTTTGAATATTTTATAAATAGAATAATATTTTTTATATATTATAGTTTGGTTTAGGCAGGGCTTAATGAATTAAAAAAAAAATAACTAACAATATGTGTAATATGTATTTTTAATCCAACGAAAACAAATAACGATGAATGAAAAAGTGTGCACAATTTTGTCGTATTGACCAAATTAGACCAAAACTATTATGGTTTCGTTTAGGCAGGGTTTAATTGATTTTTAAAAACTAACTAGCACCATCTGTAAATTGTAGTCTTAGTTCAATAAAAACAAATACATATAACTAAAAAAGTTTAGTGTGCACTATTTATAGCGAATCTTAACAGCCTACCTCCACCCTTCGCCACTGAAGACTACAAGGTGTAGATAGTGTTTGTTAGTTTGAAAATTCAATTAAACCCCACCTAATCCAAGCCATAGTAGATAATAGTCTAAAAATATTCGTTTATCTATAAAATATCTAAAATTATGCCTCTGTTCTGTGCCAAAGCGAACTAGTCCGCGGATATGGCCGGGCGTACAGCGCCGGCCATACAAAAAGCGCGGACTTATTCGCCTGTCTTTGAAGACAGAATGCCAGTCTCGGGCGTTTGTTTTGAATAACTTAAAATTCCGAAGAATACTAGTCCAATAATGAGACATATAGCATTTGATTGGTGGAGAAGTGTTTATGATAAACTTTCAATATATTTACCAAAAAGGTATATCTTTGCTAAAAAATTCGCAGCCTCTCACTTTCCGCCATACAAAACCTCACGGCACTTAATGGCACATATACTATTTTACATATTTTATAAATATAAGAATATTTTTTATCGTTTATAGTTTGGTTTAGGCAGGGCTTAATGAATTTAAAAAAATTAACCATCATTATGTATTCTTAATTCAACGAAAACAAATAAGTATGTCTGAAAAAATGTGTCAGATCGCCCATAGCATACCTGAACTAACATACCTGTGGGTCTATTCTATGCTTATCGACCGCTAAAGTGATAAAGTGAAAAATATTATCAAACTTAGGGTAGGTTTGTATCAAAATATTAGCACGTATTGTAACAATTACACGAAGCCGGTTTTTATTGTTGCAATAAGTGCTATATTTTAACAGCACCTATCTTGCTGCTGTTAAAATATCGGACTTATTGCAACAATAAAAACCGGCTTCGTGTAATTGTTACAATAAGTGCTAATATTTTGATACAAACCTACCCTAAGTTTGATACTATTTATCAATTTAGTGTTCGATAAGTATAGAATAGACCCACTGGTTTTGTTTAGGCAGGGTACAATTGAATTTTAAAAAATACCCAGCACCATCTGCAAATTGTATTCTTAGTTCAATGAAAACAAATAAGTATGACTGATAAAATTTAGTGTGCACTATTTATGTTGAATCTTAACCCCTCGCCACTGCCGTGGTCTATGTACCTACTAAATAAAAAATCGGTGTGTGTACGTATGTACCCGCATTAGAAGTTATACTTCTTTGGCGTAACAAAATAAAAACAAAACTTGTGATAAACTAGATTCTTTGACTAGCTCTTAATTATCTTGTTAAATTACACACAGAAAAAAGACCGCTTATTGGAACGCCGTTGGTTTATTTCTATACACTTTAACTTATATTACTAAATTATATAATGGTTTCTCGTTTTTATTTTAAAAGTACCAAATGTCACTCTGATGTTTAATCGTTTGTTTACGTAAGGAATTGCAAATTGCCGACAATAATAAATTCGCTGCCTAGGCAACGGAACAATTCTAAACTATAATATTATACTGTATAATCGTCACGATTGCAGTACCATATCGTGGCGTAAAGGTAGTGCGTTCGGCTGATAACCAAACAATCGGTGGTTCGAATCCAATCGAGTGCATTTTTCTCGTGTGAAAAAATAAATTATGTGTTACATGTCACATGCCAAAAATACACTCAGTTCCGATTTGCCAAACGCGCCAAAAGAAGTATAACTTCAAAAATATATGAGGAGGACATTGATGGGTCCGAAGATACCACGCAGTAAGATATCAAACAAGCTACAATGGATTATCGTTAACCATAAATTACTTACTCGATGAAATGAAGAGGAAAGTGAATGAGACACAAGCAACGAGGATGAGACACAGCATATCCAACACCAAACCAAAGGCAGAGCTGGTCGCGATGAACAGGTACCAAGCTGCCGTGTGCGAATCCTAAAAAGCATCACAAAATTAGCTAGATGGATGGATATGGAATAATCGTGTCCGAAAATTTGTATGCTTTCAGTTCGTGCATTCTCATGCCATTTTTTATGTTCATTATGATTACTTACTCGAGTATAGTTATTAACTAACGGTTTAACACAGATTGTACAGGATTTTTCAACTAAATAAAAATGCCAAAGTCATCATTGCATTGGCAGCTTATCTACTCATTTATTATTTACGGTTACATGTAAATTGTACGTAAGACATTTCACCGTAGCACAGTTCGCCGTGAACTTTCCATCGGAAAGACATGACCGTATACTATACGGTCTCCAATTTTATTAGATTCAATATAAACATTTATTCAATTTTCATAGTTGATTTTGGCAAAATTCATGAAGTCAAGAATCCCTAACCTACCTTAACCTAACCTAACAAATAATCCAGTATATTATCGGCTATTCTCAAAATTGCCGCTGGCTTCCTGTAAACCGATAAGAGCCGTGTTTTATTTAGACATGAATTTTATGTCAGTACTACACGACCCAAAGAGGTTGGACCAAGGCCTGAACAAAAACGATGCATAAGTGCGAGTGAGAAAGTATTCGGCACTATTATAATCTCTGCGACACGCGCTAAAGTAAGATAAAAGGTTTACAGATGTGGGAGATGGTTTGCTACGGTGTAGCCGCCAAATCTTACCTTATTGCTTAACTAAGCGTCGATAACCGTGTTGCTAAAATTGCTATTTTTTGTGTTAAACATAATGTCAGTGGTAAATATTTTTAGTTAATTAAGTAGAAAAGATGGTTCTGTGTGTTGTACTAAAATGTGGTAGCCGTACTGATAAGCAAGAAGATGGTATTAGGCTTCATAGGTAAGTTGATACATGTTCGTGATAATTTATTTAATATAATAATATACAAATAAATTAATATACAGATAATTTAATTTAATAATATACAAATAAATTATCGGACATGGTCGGATAATTTATTTGTATAATATTATATATTTTAATATCAAGTGACCGTGTTTCTTTAAAATAACTTAAATTATGGATATTTTTACCTAATGGTTGCATTTCGACCGCTTAAAAATACTATATAACGTAAAAAAATAGAAAAATATATTTTAATTCTGAGCGTCTAGTGCGAGCACTTTGGGCGAGCACTAGCGAAATGGTCTATGGTCTCGAACATTTGTATACGAATGCGTTCGCTCACCCACAAATCAAACGCACGGCACGCAGCTTCATTTAGCAATGCAATGCAAGGCGTCTAGATGTATCTATAGTCTAAGGGTTGGACGGTCTTTAATATACGGCCATATTTCTAATACAACATTTCACGGTGCAGGGTGATACCGCGAACTGCATTCTGGACATGGAGATACACCTACTAACTAGTTCAGTTTAAGTCTTATCCACCGAACATAGACGAATTTAAGAGTCATGGTTAGTCTATAAGTATTCTATAGTCGACAAGTATATATAATTTTAACTATCACCTGATAATTGTCAAACTCCTCCTTGAGAATATCCTGAGCACCATAAGCTCTGATTGTGGATAAACCCTGAAGCGTGGCATTCAAATGGGTGAAAACTGGACTCCGAGCTGTCAAAGAAATAAAACAAAACAATCAATTATTACTCGTACTACAACAGTAAGAATAACGTTACAGTTCTATTTGGTTCAGTATTGCCACTCCAAAAATATAAAATTGAGATTTTACTATAATTTAATTATCGTGGATTTGACAAAAAATTATGTTTTAAAACCATTATAAATAATTACAAGATAAAAAGAACTTTTTATATACAAAATTTTTAAATTTTTTGTTGAATCATATAAACTTGACTTGACTAGCTTAAACGATCAAAAAAAAAATAGTATTTGATAGAAATAATACTGAAATGTCATTTTGACATTCATATTGATTTCCGTATTGTACGACAACATCTTCTTGGCTACGCTTCTAGGCGCTGCTGTCTACTAAATGGGAGAAGCTTGTTAATTTATAATGGGATTCAGGGTATAAATAAGAGGAGCATGTTAGTTCACAGTATTAACATGTAGCCAAAAAGATGTTGTTGTACAATAGTAACGCACGTATATATTAATAATTAAGTTGCTAGGACCCCAGACCCCTAGCAACCAATAATAGTGGATTGGATTACGGATTTATTCTGAATTACACTAAATAATTACAATAATAACTTTTTATATACGTTTTTAAATTTTCTGTTGTATCATATAAACTTGACTTGACTAACTTAAACTATCAAAAAAATGTGTACTTGATAGAAATAATACTGAAATGTCATATTGATTTCCATAGTAACGCACGTATATATTAATAATTTAGTTGCTAGGACCCCAGACCCCTAACAACCAATAATGGTGTCGAAATAACTTTTCATACAAAACAGAATTAACTGAAAATGAATTTAATTCTACTTAAAGATGGCTAAAAGTATTAAAAAAATGCATTGGCATCGTGTTCTGATGTATTCTAAAAGTTTCAAATGCATAGCTAGTCAGGAAGTTAAAAATCGATTGCAAGATTTGTACCGGACAAAGAACCACCCGACAAATAAGAATACGAGCTAAGAAAAACGTTGTAATAATAGGTAAAATGTTTGTTACAATCTTTCAGGTAATTTTAACGTAAAACCTAATATTAATGGATTCATTATCGGTTAACTAGGTATCAGTTAGGGCTTTAGCATGTTTCTGTTATTTTCATTGGTCCAAATTAACAATGAAGGCATTCCATACACAAGGCAGTTATCGATGTCTATCGGCGGTTATCTACAATAATTGGTAAATTCGAAATACGGCGAAAATTTAGGTTGGTAAACATATAGGTAAAATTCAGGTATGCTATAGTAAAAAATATTATGTTACTACTAGCTGCTACTAGCCATTCGATATTTGACAGCTCGCGGGGAACTATAAATTAGACGGCGGCCGTGACGTAATCATATTTCAAAACGGTCGGATCTTGCATCTCAATTCTCAATATGTAAAATTTACGTACTCTGACTCGTTCTCATAGTTAAGCCAAGAAAGGGGCTGTTAAAAGATATTATCACCTTTTGACAGTTCAGACGGTTAACTTTTTTACATAATTAACCGCCAGAATATGTAAAGTGATAAATTTGATATATTTACCACATGTAGCTCTTTGTGATATGTTAGAATAGCCTCACTGGCTTACTATCGAAATCCATTATAAATGATATACATCTATCTGCAGCCCTATGTTCTAACTAGTGATATCAAGTCACCCGACGACATGACGTAATTGTGACGTCAGCCAATACACGCTCGAGGCAAGCCACCCAACACACACTGCTCACCGTAGATATTATTACGCTGAAACACCTATTTGTGTATGGGGACAATGAATAACGCCAGCATTTGACTAGCGTTATTTTCTCGAATGCTATTATCACTCCGGTAGTACGTCACAATGATGTCATATGACGTCATGTCGACCGGGCGACTAGAACTCGTAAGTTCTAACATAAGGCCCCTGTTGATGGTACACTAAGGTAAGGTACTACCTACTATGCAAAAATTATTCACATTGTGGATTTTCTTTAAAGTTAAAAAAATATTGTGATGGATGGAAAAAATGTGATACCTATTCCCTCTAAGCGTTTGATGTTCTTTGAGGTCTTGAGGTAGATTTTGCGAACCATCATGAAGAAGATGGAGAGCATTCCGATGGGCAAGACGAAGTATGGGTTGGAGTAACAAGCCAGCACAATGGACCCCACCATCTGCAGCAGAACCTGAAATTACATCAACAGCATTCATCTTTAACAATTATAGAATTAGAATAGACCAGAAGGGAAAAGGAGATTTGGGAGACGTAAACTGAAGCAGTTGTTGGACTGTCTAGTGCAGGGATGGCGAACTTTTTTGAGAAGTGAGTCAAATTTTGTTCATTTTTTTAGTACTAGCTTGTGGGTCACTAAAAGGCCGGCCACACGCGCATGCTTCACTACGGTGTTGCCTGCGCAAACCGGTTTGTGCAGGCAAACCCGTGCGTGTGGATGGCAAAACTGTACACCGCGCAAACCAAAAAGTGCGGCCTGCGTAAAATTCAACTTGCTTGAAATTTTAACTGCGCAAACCGAGTTTTACAAGCTGCGCTCAGTTCGTCGAAGGTTACGGTCTTTTTTCATTCATACTTATTTGTTTTCGTTGGGTTAAGAATACATCATATTACACATATTGTTGGTACGTTTTTTTAAATTCATTAAGCTCTGCCTAAACAAAATCACAATAGATAAAAAAAATTATTATATCTATAAAATATTCATATTTGATTTAATTGCATAATTTTAGATATTTTATAGATAGACTAGTATTTTTTGAATATTATCTATTATGGCTTGGTTTCGCAGGGTTTAATTGAATTTTAAAAATTAACCAACACCATCTGTAAATTGTAGTCTTATTTCAATGAAAACAAATACGTATGACTGACAAAGTTTAGTGTGCACCAATTATGGCAGATATTAACAGCGTACCTCCACCCTTCGCCACTAGTATATATTATATTTAAGCAAAAAATGCTGATTTATATGCGAGTGTATGTTTCTTCTCAATAGCCATTGTTTGGTCCACTTGGATCTGGAGGATTTATTTCTCTTTTATTAACCAATAAACAATAGAAAAACGCTTGTGACAAAAACAAATCGTCACTTGACGACATTGCTGCGATTCCGAAAAACAGTGTTTTCACGACGACGACTTCTGTCGTAACGTAATGAGGTTTGCGCAGTTTTACTTGTGCTGTGTGGCCATGCGAGTGTTCGGTTTTTTTTTGCACAGGCAAGTCTCATACCGTGTAGCCGGCGCATAAGTCACATATTTCAAAATATTTAAATGAAAATAGCGGCAGGCGACGTTTTCTTATTAGAGAAATTTTATTTGTACCCCTCCGAATACTAAAAAACATAAAGAAATAATAATAGTATTTGTCGATATAGGAATAATGTATTATTTAAGTACCAAGCTTCATTTACCGATTGTTTAAAATAGTTGTGTCGAATAAAATAAATAAAAACAAATTTATCATTAAGGCGATACATCAGTGAAACAGCAAATAATTTTCAATTATAGGCGCGACGAAATTTTGGACTCGCTGGCATTCGGAGAGCGAACGTCGAGCTGGGAACACGTCAATTTGTTTCGTGATGGCGACGGGGGTATTAATTCTTAAATCGTGTAAAGATGACTAAAAACATTACCCATTTACTTTAAAAAGAAAACATGTCAATGAATATATTATTATTGTTACTGATAGAATAATAAACAGAACATTAAATGGACGCATGTTGGATTATATTATATATTATATTTCGTTTGGCATGCGTCATTTGCACCCGCGACCCGCAATCCGCGCATCACCTAGCCACGATTTTTTTAGACCGTGCCTCAACTGAGGTATAGCCTTAACGGCCCACATGCTCGTCGTAGGTCAAAATTGAGTTTTTATTGTATTTTCAAACCATGATCCTGGACACTCCTTAAACGTTGTAGATAATCTATTTATATAATTTTGAAGCCTTATTATCCTTTATATTTATTTTAAACATTTGATGACTGCATAAAGTATTTTTGTTACATAAAATAGTATTCTTTTAAACCTCTCGCTCTAGTGTTTTAGAATATAGTCATATTTCGGTACATGAATGTGCAGTGGTGTTAAGATTTTTTACATTTATTAATTTTTAATCGCATTTCTAAAACCATTAGTATAATTTATTATGAGATAATTTTAGTAAAATATTCACGATAAAAAATTATATTGATAATCTCTGTGATCCCAAATTTGACAAGAATTAGGCATTTTATTATTCAAAAAATCGGCAAGATTAACACATTTGAAGATGATACTTACTTACTTACATGGCAAAATACACACATCGTCATTTCATTCTTTTCAATCACACCATATTTTTCAAACCATTTTGTTTGATATGGTCTGGAACTTGTATCGTTTGTTTTTATTTTTTTAACCGCCGACATAGTACAGTACAACTAAAAATATTTATATTTAGAACACAATGATTTGAGAAGAAACTTCTTACTAACGTACTTGATATACATACATTATGTAGATGAGAAACTTTAATAATAATAATTACAAGATAAGAAGAACTTTCTATATACAACGTTTTTAAATTTTCTGTTGAAGCATATAAACTTGACTTGACTAGCTTAAACGATCAAAAAAATTTGTACTTGACATGTCATATTGATTTCCATAGTAACGCACGTATATATTAATAATTTAGTTGCTAGGACCCCAGAGCCCTAGCGACCAATAATAGTGTCGAAATAACTTTTCATACAAAACAGAATTAACTGAAAATGAATTCAATTCTACTTAAAGATGCCTAAAAGAATTAAAAAAATGCATTGGCATCGTGTTCTGATATATTCTAAAAGTTTCAAATGTCTAGCTAGTCGGGAAGTTAGTTAAAAATCGATTGCAAGATTTGTACCGGACAAACAACCACCGGACAAATAAGAATATGAGCTAAGAAAAACGTAAATAAAAAAAAAAAGTAAAAAATAATAATGTGGAATTATTAAACACTTCTAGACGCGTACGACAAGGTTGCCATTTAGTTCAGCACTGGTACATCTCCCCGTTCTACGATGCAATGAATATGTATGCGGGTTAAGTTTGTGACTAACTGTCATGAGTCATACACGCTTCGCGACAAAAGGACGAAACACGACGTTTTACGACCATGTACCTCATACACAGGTGCAGTGATACGATAGAAAATTAGCTAGCCAATGTCTACATGGAAATATTTTTTTATAAATTGGACATTAGATATATCGCACCGTGAGTGTTAAACCAAGGCATCTGCAAATTTTTCAATTTCGAGATTAAATGCAAAACAACTGCAAAAGTCGTGAACTTGATAATGTAAAAGTGAAGTAACTGAAAGAACATGCAATATAATGTAGATATAAACCAAATATTATGGTGTTTTTTCAGAAACTCTATTTCTCCTAACAAAACGAAGACTTCAAACCCTAATATATCCAAAATATGTCTTTTGCAGATGCCTTGTTTTACACTCACGGTGCGATATATATACTGTGTTTAATATTTTTGATTGTCTGTTCTCTCTTTTATGATATAAAAAATAAGTTTATAAAAATCAACGCGTGGGTCATTTAAAAACCCTGCGTGGGTCAGTGTCTGACCTGCGGGTCATAGGTTCGCCATCCCTGGTCTAGTGTCTATTATATCTTTAAGTTTACCTGTGAGGCATCAAGGATTGCCTTGGGAAGCCACTCGTCAATGTTTCCCATGTCCTTAGAGAATCGGTTCATGATACGGCCTGAAGGATTCATGTGGAAGAATCGCATCGGTGAACGAATTACTCCTGAAATAAAAAAGCAAAAAATTACTTATAATACTACCTCTTTAATACTAACTTAATTAATAATAGTCAACTCCATTAATACCCAATGTGTTGCCATAATTCTCAGAATGGGCGATTTTACACCTCTCGAGTGTAATATTTTTTGTTTATACAGTCGAACTTGGTTATTACAAAGATGGTGATACCGCCTAAACCATGGCATCCTCAGAGGATCCAAGGCCATGAGGCCTAAATCATCATTGGGCTGATTCATGCAAACATGAACAGATCGACTGCGAGGCAAATTTCTAGCCCGTAAGCTTAGATGTATGAAAATTTATAGTCACCCTTTTGCAAGTTCTACAAAATTTAATAGAATCAGTCTAGCCCTTAATATAAATAAAATCCTGCATTTTTTTATACCTACATTAATTCTAGAAGCAAGCAAAGTAAAACCTAGCGACATTATAAATTTTATACTAATTATTCAATTTTAAACATACAAGCAAGCTGTAATTTTAGTGCAGTAATGATAATCCCAGTAAATGCAGTCCCTTTCAAAGCATGTACCTGGAAAAGGTCTGGTGAATATTTCTGTGGTTAGCAGAAATTCTCAGAAATATGACACCCAATGTACCTACAAGCCAGGTACATAGGGTGTAAAGGCTGTCCTTTTGTCATTTTTCAGTGACAGACTTTGTAGGTAATATTTTAATTCTTGCCTAGAGTTAACCTACTCCAAAAAGGTTGATTCATTCGGGTTTCAAACTCTCGAGGGTGACGTCGTCGGCGGCACCAATTTAAATAATTTTTTTTTTTAAATATTTTCTACACTGTACTTTTCCTGTAACTGTATTCCGAACAATAAAACGCCCTGTTTTCGCCTGTAATTCCGCGTTGTCAATCAACATAAGCATGTCCCCGAAAGAAGCCAGCAGACGATATCACCGTGACTTGACCATACATCATCATCAGGGGGGGTCCAGCGCTAATACCTACCCCCCCCCCCCTTTCGGAGGTGACAATGGGACCTACTGAATTTGCTCATTATAAGGATTACTCGTTATATTGTTATATAACATTTTTTGCGCCACGTTCTATTGAAGCATAGAACATAAAAAATCTGAAAACCATCGTAAAAATCCCAGAAACAAGCGTGGCATTTATAAACTACAAGAGAACTTGTTTATTGTAATGAAGTGCTGAGCTGCCGGTGCTGGTAGGTACCTGCTGCCTTCACAAAGCTTGGATTTTTTACATGCAATTTCAACTATATGCGTGGATACTTTTTCAATATTGTCAACGAAAACACCAATTAGGTACTTAGACACTTAACTAGTGTCATAAACGTAATCCGATTCCGGCGGCATCGGTCTAGTTAACTGCCTGGTCTGATTTTATTGCTTAGGGTAGAAAATCTTGTATTTAAACGATCAACACATAAAACAGTTTTGCTCGGTATACCCGTGTTTGAACATGCACCTTTGTACCATGTACCCAAAATAATTTTTTTTAAAAACGGTACATGTTCAAACACGCGCGTTACTATGATCTTACTCCCTACTTCTTTTATCGTTTGTCAATTTATGGCTACGGCCGTATGTTGTAGCTTAGCCACTGGGAAATGCCAATAGAAATGGCGTATTTCAAAAAAATACTACCTTATTCTTAGGTCAATAATTATTATAAAGAAAACATTATTCGTAGAATGTTTATCACATTTGAATGGTCAAAGACAGCTTATAATCAGTATCTTTAAATGTGTAAATCTTGCCCATTTTTTGAATAATAAAATGCCTAATTCTTGTCAAATTTGGGATCACAGAGATTATCAATACAATTTTTTATTGTAAATATTTCACTATAATAATGTCGACATAAATTTTACTTATGGTTTTATAAATGGTTTTAAAAATTAATAAACATAAAAAATCTTAACACCACTTCAGATTGGACGTACTGAAATATGACTATATTCTAAAACATTAGAGCGAGAGGTTTAAAAGAATACTATTTTATGTAATAAAAATACTTTATGCAGTCATCAAATGTTTAAAATAAATATAAAGGATAAAAGGCTTCAAAATTATGTAAATAGATTATCTACAACGTTTAAGGAATGTTCAGGATCATGCTTTGAAAATAGCATAAAAGCTCCATTTTGACGTACGCTGAGCATGTCCCCCCTTAAGTAGCTTGGTACATACTATGTAATATGAGAAAGTAGGTAGGTATGTATGTAGCCCACCATCTAGAAAGTCGTCGTGCCGCCGCTGCATCAGACGGTACTAACCTCGAAACATGACATCGTGCAACTTCTGTGATGACCTCATAGCTACATTGTAAAATGTGATAGACCGCAAGAAGCTGACGGAGAGAAGCGATATGGCAATGATGCTGTAAGCCCACATACAAGTGTCCGTAGAGAGTAAGCTGTCTTCGTCAGCATACTGCAGTTTTTCCGCAATAGTTGTCACCGGAGACGTCGAAAAGAATGGCACAAATGAAGAATTGTCAGGAATTGTAAAGCTATCTTCGATGTCAGTATTATTGAGTTGACTCTCCGTTGAATTAGGCAGTTTTAAAGCGGCGCTCGGTGTTCCTAAACCAAGGTAATACTCCCGGAGTTCCTCTTGCGTGGTCCTGTTAAACAACAAAGTGTGGCGTTAATTACCTACTATAAATATTAGTTACAATTACAGACCCAGTAATTTCGGGTCTAGGACGATTTTTTCTCCGGGACATCTGGGCGCCACTCAATCGAATGAAATTCGAACATAAATAGATGTTCGTGAATTATAGGTACTTAAAAATATATATTTAATATTATTATTTATATTTAAATTATTAAGTATATTATTATTTAATACTTGGTGAGAATTTAAATATGCACATGTAAATAAAGTCTCAGGCATGATAATTCTCAATCCGCAATAAAAAACATTATGTCAAGAGCAAATTGAATTAAAACTACTAAGTAGTAGATAGAAACTGATTAAAATTCCTCGTCTACCTTCTGTATAAAATCGTAACGAACATCAATTTATTTCATTCGACAGTGCGGCGCCCAATTGTCCTGGTGCCCAGTTGTCCCATTCTTTGTACATAATTCAGTAAAAACATGATTGGAAGAGTGCCGAGTTCATACTAAATGAATACGTGTATTAATTAAGGCTCTAAGTACCAAAAACAAAAAAACTGACATTTTTATAGAAAAGTGTTCTACATACTAACGCCAATAACTTCAGCTATGGTCTAAGTGCCTCAAGCAAGTTAAAAAAATATAGCAAAATATTTAAACCTGTCGACGTTGTAAGTCCGTTGGCCTGTTTATTTATAATGATGTAAATAGCACTACAGTGGTCAACTTAATTCAATATAAAATGGCTGACGATGGTGTGTTGACACTTGCGAGTTCCTAATACCTAAAATTATAGAAGCTGTCGTGATTGCTTCACACTGTAAAACCACATTTTTCAAAAGGTCTGCTTCATGAAATTTTACTGCAATGACTCGGTATTTTGTATCTACAGGCAATACTACTTTTTGGTACTTAGAGCCTTAATTAATACACGTATTCAAATGACATAAAATAACAGATGCAAAGATATACAGTCATTTAAAAAGAGATTATTATTAATTAAAGTTTTCCCTACAGGTTTATTTGTCGGTTTTTTTGTCTTCTCAAATTAAATATGTTATCAGACAAAAAAACATAAAAATCTCAAAAAGATTTAACTGTTAGACATGTCTGAGAGTTAATCACAGAGATTAACCTCACAGATATATCTTACAGATATGTGTCAGAGATATTCATAATCATAGAGTGACATCTCACAGGCAGATATATTTCACACCAGCAGAACTATTCTTAATAGTTAGAACGGTAACGAGTTTCCGTCATTTTCATTGTTTCAAATTAACACGGAAGTAATTCCATAAACAAGGTGGGTAGGTATCTAAAATAATTGGTAACATATTGATAATTCGTAATATGGTGAAAACTTAAGTTGCTACACATATCATGTAAAATACGCCTCAGTTTATGTGTACTCATGTATGGCTTTCCTACCCGAAGCGAACTTTTATGCACAAACCTACAACGTCAAATGGTAATCGAACATAACCTACAATATTCGACAGCTCGCAGGTAACGCCAGTGACAGCTGTGACGTAGTTAGTATTAATTTTCAAAATAGTCGCATCACAATTCTCAATTTGTTATTGATGTACTCTATCTCGCTCTAAAACAGTTAGCACAGTCATGAGAGGCCGCGTTAAAAGATAGCATGTTTGATGGTTAACTTCCTGTAATAATTAACTGCCTGAATACACAAAGTGTTAAATGTTTATCATATTTAACACTTTTTTATTGCTTTTGGAGTTAAGTCATATGTTACAATAGCCAGCGTATCTATTCTATACACAAGACTGCTTTCGGCCTCTACGGCAGCTATCTAGGGTATAACTTATTACAATAAGTGCTAATACTTCGATACAAACGTACCCTAGATAGCTGCCGTATCGGTCGAAAGCAGTCTTGTGTATAGAATAGATGCGCAGGTATGATTTCTGGATATACGAAAAAGAATTAAATAGTGTTACCAGAATGACATCCAATAATCGGCAGCTGATGCAGCAACCTGACAGATGATAAATCCGGCCGCGATAAAGAACATTGTGAAGAATCCGCCTCCAGCTTTGAAGTATTCGAAAAACACCGAGCCTTCCACAACGTCTGAAAAGGTTATTTAGAATTAATTTGTTAGTAGGATTTGAGATGTAAACACGGCATATGCATATAACAGCAAACTGCATTCAAGCTATTTAATGCAAATTTGCATGCATAAAGCTAAATAAAGTCCGGTGAATAGTGACGTCACGTTGCTGACGTAATACACGTCATGCCGTGACTAATGTTACCAACTTTTAAATTTTGAATCCCCGATAATTAATTTAAAATTTTGAAATTGTGAATAGGTGTAAAAATGTGCAAACGGTACCATATAAATTTAATAATTATCATGAACTTTAAATAATTTATTTGTTATAATATCATATTTATTTTATACTTCTTAATGCACAAAAGGATAAAGTATACCCAGCATACATTTCCATAATATGGCAATACAGCTTCGCGGGCTCATTGACAATATTGACATTTCCATCGTTCCTCGATATCTGTATACATTTTCACAATTTTAGCATTTTTACCATCATGAATCCATCTATAGCCCAACGACAACGGGCAGTTAACTTCAATCAAGACGAAGTAAACCTACTAAACGCTTTTTGTGATGATTATTTTATTTCTTATTTTAGACGTATATTAAAGTGACACTGACAGATCGCCGCCATTTTAAGTTTGGTGCGCATTACTGTACGCATCTTCGTGACGTATGCATTTTTTATAGTTAATCGGCCGATAAACCACTAACTGCGTTGAGTGCGGTTCGCGACTGTATGAATACGACTGTAAAATTTGTCAATTGAACTGTCAATGTCATCACATGTGATTGTATCCTATAACCGTGATTACGACACATTTCAGACTCCACAGAATATAAAAGCCTTCACTACATCGATTGCCAAGTTGTGGAAACTTGACATGACATAATATAATAGAACTAGTAGATTAGATGGTTACTTTTGGAGCTGGCTTCCGCTTCAGCAACTTGCGGTTTGTTTTCATCTTCTTCCTCTTCATCATCATCGGAGTTACACTCTATCTTCAGATCATTAATGTCCATCACAGATGACGTTATCGATTCACTCTGAAAACAAAACATTAATTCTTTATTACTTATGCCGTGTTCGCATGTGGCGTTTTTTTGTCGTTCAACTCTCTGTTGAATGTTGAACAGTCATAAACAGGTCAAGTGAAGCAATCAAGTTTGACATGCCGATGTGAGTTGTTATCACGTTGTTTATCACCCAATTTTGTTTGTGAGTGTGTTTGTTGGGGATTATAAGATATTCTCTGAAGATTATTAGACAAGCGAATTTTTAAAAACATGTCACAGGAATAAAACATCTATCTTCCGAAAAAATCATGTTATTTTATTCGCAAGATGTTTATTATGAATAATAGTGTCTTGAAACTTAGCAGTTTTTTGTGTGTTCACTCATGAATGGTCAGGCCAAGGTGCAAGTCGAAAATTAAGAATTTGGAATATCTTTGCTAACTTAGCTTAAATAATATGTAGACTGTTCTCAGCAAAGCTATTCTATACACAAGGCGGCTGGCTATCAACAGTAGTTTATCATATTTATGTATTGAGATGATAGATTGTTTTAATAAGTTAACCGTCTAAACCACAGGTTCTCAAACTTATTTCGACCACCGCCCACTTTGAGATTTAAAAAAAAATCTAGTGCCCCCCATATTTTTTAACTTACTATAGGATAGGATAGATAGGGTGTGACCCATATCCTATTTCTGAGATCAAAGAATGTTTCAATGAGAGGAAATAAAACTCATACTTAATCGTATTTAGAAGTATTTTTATTAACATTAAAAAAGACTTTGAATTTAAAACTTATCTAATGTGAAGGATGAGTCTGATGCATTTCGACGAGTTTGTTAATATCAGTCTCGAATTGACTTACAAACAGCCGTAAGTCGCCGCTTTCAGCAACCTGCAGCCGATTTCTCTAGATTCCGTCAGATTTTTACAGATATAATTTGTCTGCCGTGGCCCCTCTAGATTTCCTTAACGCCCCCTAATTTTCTTTGAGCTGTCTACTGCCCCCCTGAAAGTCTCCAGCGCCCACAAGGGGGCGTTATCGCCCACTTTGAGAAAGACTGGTCTAAACTGTCAAAAAGTGTTTGAAAATGTTTTGACAGCCACTCTCTTTGCTGTGTTAACTTTTAGAGCGAGAAGACAGTTTAGACGGCAAACTTATTGTAACAATTACAATACCTCAATACATAAATATGATAATATTTATCATTATAGCAGACGATAGCCGCCTTGTGTATAGAATAGACACACAGAGCACCTCTTAATAAAAAAATTAAGCGGTTGACGAGATAATAGCAAATACATTTCGATACATAGACATATTGTGTATTAGTTAAAAAAAATACAAAAATAAATTACACTAACCCTCTTATTCCGACTGGTTAACCGTCGGAGTTTGGATCGACTCATGGAGCGCTCTCTCTGCATTCCCATTGAGGACTCGGACTGCGCGTCTTCGGTAGTCTCCTCCGGCACTGCACTCATGGCGAGTTGGGCATATTCTACAGACCTCGTACTCAGGTCGTGGAAAGAACCCTGCATAGATATTTTTCCCTGGAAACAATTATTATCACAGTATTATTGATCTGCGGATTGCATTAACGCATATCTACTACCTAAAGCCACATTTAGACCAAGCGAGCAAATGTTTGTTCTTCCCCCAAAAGTATATACTTTATCAGTCATGCTTATATAATTATTTTCATTGAATTAAGAGTACAAATTACTTATGGTGTTCGTTAGTTTTTTTATGTATGATTAAATGGCATAATTTTAGATATTTTATAGATAGACAAATATTTTTTGATTATACAATATGTTTAAAATCTGACATATACGTCATCTACTATGGCTTGGTTTACGCAGGGCTTAATTGAATTTTAAAAACCAACCAATACTATCTGCAATTTGTATTATTAGTTCAATGAAAGCAAATACGTATGACTGACAAAGTTTGGTGTGTACTATTTATGTCGTATCTTAACAGCCTATACCCGTCCTTCTCACTGATAAACGGTATCATGAAACACCATGTTTACGAATAATATTTATCTATCGATGCGCAAATGAAAACAACAAAATGCGTAAATGACAGATCGCATTGTATAAAAAATACCATGCAAATACTACTAATTTCAAGAATAAGCTATAAATAATGTTTGTAAAATGAATGTAAATATATAATTTTATAAGTTGGTCCTTTTGGCTTTATGCGTCACACATAATATTGTCACACTGACCTCATAAGGCAGCAGGAGAAGCCGTCTCGTGAACCTCTGATTTCGATCAATTTCCAATGCTTGAGACCAATCAGGCAATTAAAAACGAAAATATTCAATCAACAAACCTGATGAAATTTATCGACATTCGTTCAAATACAAATAGTCTATTGTTATTTTGGCTCAAAACATTATCACTCAAAAAGGAAGAATATACGAAGGAAGTGTGGTTAAAAAGCTTAAACGATCTCTTTGCACATGGAAAAAATTATTCAAAGAATAAAAGATATAAAAAGGCTGGAAACACGGCGAAAGATAGAATCTGAAGAACACAATCGTTATTTTCCAACATTCTTAACAGAATTCTTAAAAATAATATTTGGGAAATTTTGGCACGCGTACGCTAAAAAGTTCACCATCCCTGATCTAGAATGTGGCAAGAAGACCATTCAGACTATAACTAAATGAACCCTACGATATGTTTAAAAACAGTGAAAATAAAGTACATTTTTGAGAAGTATGATATGGTCGGCAGCCTCCAGGTAATGCAGCTGGTGGGTGACGAGGATCCGCGTCTTGTGCTTCAGGTGCTCCATGATGCACTGGTCAAAAAGTTGCCGTCCAACGTGCGTGTCCACCGCCGACAGGGGGTCGTCAAGCAAATATATGTCCGTGTTTCGGTACACTGACCTGTAAACACAAAAATAATAAATAACATCAGGTTTATAGGTGTAATGCGAGATTGTTTTTAATTGTATGGATATGAGCTTTATACGAAATTAAACCATTTTGAAGATGGCTAAGTTTCGCATCCCTATTGACTTTATCCACCTGTCTCCTACAGGGGCAGTCCAGGAACCGAATGCTTACAAGAGTTCTTTCATAAACTTTATGAAGAGCTCTAGACACATTGCATCTAAGAACGTGACCGGCCCATCTGAGTTTTCGCGCACACAAGCCATTGACTACATTGGACTATTGCCGACTGAAGTAGAAAGCCGATACATTCACAACGACTGGTCCTACTTTTTCCGCCCCTCCCGTTGTTGTCGATGGATGATCACCTATCATTGCTTGTCATTATTCTATAGAGTGCTCATACTGACGCGTCTGTCGTGTTCACACAGGGAATGGTTTGATTTGGATAGATGAGTTACATGATAAATAATACACTAGCATTAACACACCTTCTACAAATGTAATGCATAGGTAAATGCTACATATTTTTTGGAAATCAATATTACCACCGGTTTTTGTGTGAAGGACTAGTCTGACTTTGACAGCTGATGAATAACAGGAATGTATATTGTATATTAATAACACTGATAGTTAATATATTTGATGTGAGAATTTTTTATAATTCAATTTGAAACGAGAAAGGGCGAATTAATATGTCAAGCAATCTGGGATCTGATTTTGACAGCTGAAAAGTGGACAACTCGTTGCTTGTGCAAAAAGCTATGCTCAGGCTTTTAAAGATGGCGGTGATTGGACTTAACTTGTTTCCAGAGCTCAGCATTCATACTGATACCGCCTAAAACATGGCAACCTCAGAGGATCCAATGCCATGAGGCCTGAACCGTCATTGGGCGGATTCACGGAGACATGCACAGGTCAATTACGAGACTTCGAAATTTCTAGCCCGTAAGCAATTTTATGGTCACCCTTTTTAAACTTCGCCAGTCTAAACTTAATATTATTTCATAAATACATATTAGTAATATGTAATTGCTTTTCTCAGCCTTACTAATTCTATCAGAAGCCTTGCCATTAACTTCGTGCCTAGCATTAAAATCATTGACCTAAGTCCTAAAGCTTTATTAAAAAGAACATCAGTAAAAGCACTTACTTATATTAAATTCATTGCATAGTAATTAAATATAAATTAATTCATTCATTCCAAGCCATTAAATGTCTAATGTATTTAGTTTAAAATTATGTATATTAAGATTTTATTTAAGTATTAGAATATCTCTTGTGTTAAGTTATTTATTTTAAATATTTAAAAGAAAATATACCTACTAGGTATAATGCAAAATATTTCATTCCGCCGCGCAATATTCTCAGAATCGTGTAAGTTAGCTGAGTACCAAGGGTCTGATTCAAACTCCAGGTACAAGCCTAGGGATGAGCACCCTTCGGCATTCACATTGTTTTTTTTGGAGAGTTGACCTGGGCCCTTAGAAGGACTCATTCATTCGGTCCGATACCCTTTGCGGCGTCGCCGGCGCGAGCCGCCGCCCAGCTAAATTTACTTATTTTATAAATATTCATTTTATACGCTAGAACATTTGAATTCATTCGGTGTCTGTCTCTCGCATCGGTTACTCGGAGCCGAAGCACCTCCGCGAATTTATTTAACTTATAAATATTTTTGTTAACTGTAATCAATGTATTCTGGAAAATAAAATACACCGTTATTCTTGAAATCCGCGTTGTCAATCAAGCATAGTATGTCCCCGGCGGGAGGGGTACCAGATTCTACGTCAGACCCTCCCGCCTCTTTAGGTGGCCACAGACGTACAGTTTTCATAGCAGGTTGAACATGGCACAGACAATAACTGTTCAATAACTGTACGTTAGTGGGCACACCACAGATCAGTTTAACTACCCCATTTAAATCTGTCGAACTGTCAACAGACGTGCCCATATACGTACAGTTATTGTCTGTGGCAGAGCAATTGTCAAAAACTATGGAGGTTAGGTTCGCGGAGATATTACACAGGGGTATTGTTTCAATTAGTTTTAGGTAGGGTATACTTGAACGATATTGATACACGAATAATTTTACTTTGAATTTATTATGGTTATAATTGTTTTTATTAGAAACAAATTTACATAAAATACACACCTATGACGTTGGTAAAATAAATCATGATTTCGCTAGTGGATTGTGTATTTTATCGATTCACCGAAACAATATTATACACATTCGTGTAAATATAAAATATAATCTTTTCTTTTGAATAAATTATTCCCTTTAATGGACAGTATTAATTAGTAAGAATAATTAATTACTATGATATTATTAAAATATATACTTAAATTTTATTTAATGACATTGTCATTCACAATTAGGTATATTAATTTATGTTGTGAACGTCTTAAATGAATAATTTGTAATATTCACTACATACAATAAATAAAATTTGAGTACTGAGTTATTAGTCTATATTTTCACAATAACTTAATATTTATAATGCTCTCTAAAATTTTAACATTTATATTATATTGTATAAAATAATATGTTTACATAAATAACTATAACTTTGTTTTACTCTCGTAAAAATAAATAAAATATAATATTTGCGATCTCCGCGTACATAATATTATTACATTTTTAATAATAAATGAATTTGTATTTTATAACAAGCAACACCAGCCGCAGTTGTATCGCGCGGTATATTCTACTTTACGTTACCAACATCTAACGTCACCCGAGAACTTTCGGCTAGTTGAAATTCCAACAGTTTTACAAAAACACGGGAGTAGGGGGTCGCTGGCAGTTTGAACCTGGCACACATCTGGTAGGTCGAAAACTGTCCGTCTATGGGCGCAGCAGATTATCTACCAAAGATAACTGTATGGCCGCCATTACGTATTAACTGGCATGTTCAACCTGTTACGAAAACTGTACGTCTGTGGCCAGCATTTCGGAGATGACAGTACGGATGTGCCACCTTTGGTCTTCCCTGAATCTGAGTAGATTCCATAAATTACTATTGTAATTGTTATGTCCAATTCTTGAACTGCCGAATCCCTGTAGTATTGACTTTAAACATCATAATATTATGACACGCGGCGCTGAAAATGCAAGACATTACCTACCTTGCTAGATTGACTCTAGCTTTCTGTCCGCCGGAGAGTGATGTGCCTCTCTCCCCGACCAGTGTCTGATCTCCGTGTGGAAACTGTAGGAAGTCTGCTTGCAGCGCGCATACTCTGACCACCTGGTTATATCTAAAATCATAGAAAAGTTATCCTTTGAGCACATTATTCGTGATCAATGTCAATGAATTCATTTACCTACGAT
The DNA here is from genome assembly GCF_057557595.1 of Rhyacophila brunnea. Classification (NCBI taxonomy): domain Eukaryota; kingdom Metazoa; phylum Arthropoda; class Insecta; order Trichoptera; family Rhyacophilidae; genus Rhyacophila; species Rhyacophila brunnea. The sequence goes on along the minus strand of NW_028232904.1, from coordinate 4,353,754 downwards.
CACTTCTCAAAGTAACATCAAATTGGAAGTTAGAAGAAGAATTACACTGGAAATCATTTCCCGTCTCTGGTCAGCAAATCCTTCCCTTTATCAAAACCCGAGATGAAGTACTCTCCAAGCCACCAAGAAGCTTTCTTACAGCCGGAGGGGAGTATCAATGGATACCGTATAAATAATTTTTAAGGCAGTTCGATTTCAGAATTATATTGGTAACATATTCATTATTTTCTTCTTGTATTGGCAGCCATGAAAACAAAATGGCTGCTATGGTTTGAAGTCTGTAGCTTTGTTTGCATACCCTACTTTATACGTATCTCTTAGTGTTTTAAGTGATTATTCATCTTAAAAATAATGGTCAACGTACTGTTTTTGGCATTCTTTCACAAGGTGTCAGTTTACTAAGGGAGCTGAGCCGAGTGACTTCTTACCTGCACAATCTCAGGTGTGCATCAAGTGACGACTAATGTAATCATCATCGCTGGTCGACGTCAATGTGATTTTTTACAGAAATGGCTCACTGGCAGACTAGATCAGGTACTTTACAATCTTACAACTAAATATTAATATGATTATTTGACTTCACCTCAATACTACAACTAGATAACTCTGATTTGGTCATTGTTGGGAAAATGAAATTTAAACTTTACTTGAATATCTTAAATCTAGGCTATAATTATAATTTAAAATAAAAATGAAAAATTGTTCTTGTCTAATTGGGAACAATTAAATAATGTTCAATTGCATGAAAAAATATTGTAGATATCTATATTATTTTATTTATTTAATGCATTTATGGTTTTAAAGTTATCTAATATTTTCAAACACAAAATTAATACAGTTCCCATTAACTTCTGACTTCTGTAGAGTAGGAAATGTAGAATCATATTCAATAGCTATCTCAAAAACAGTAAAAATCAAGTTATCTAGTTGTAGTATTGAGGTGACAATGTATTAAACGGTTATATGATCACTCGAAATCGGTTCCGGCCTAATTCCCGTGAGGGAATCAGTATAGTGGATGTCAGTACCTATTTTTTTCGTACGGTTGTCCGAAGAGAATATTCTGCCGGATAGATGCACCAAAGACCCACGGCTCCTGACAGGCGTATGACAGAGTTCCGTTCACTTCCAGGGAACCCTTCAAGAGTTGTAGCTCACCCAGGATTGCTTGCAGTAGGGAACTCTGAAATGATAAATTAATATTGCACTGAAATGATGAATCTACAATTATCCATTTCAATGGGGTGGGTTCCTTCGTTGCAAGATAGTAGACTATCGAATAATGCAGATGACTATCGGTTTACCAGAGTTGTGTCAACCGTGCGGCAGATTAACTGTGTGAAAAAAAAAGATCAAAAAAGTCAGATCTGAGATTTTAAACACGAGACCCATGACAACATTAGTGGAAACTTTACCACGCATCCATTGCAGGTGCTTTCATCCATTGCTCAATTTTATTGAAATACATTGGATTCAACGATTATCAGAATGGTTGTGGGCACAACAGTGTTACAAAAGGATTTGAAAAGCGGCATTTGGATTAATAATATAATCATCTGCTTGTACTCAAGTTGTCACCAAAGTGGGACTAAGCATTGTAATATATTTCGGTTTCAGCAGGGTAAATAATATTATCTACACCAGTGGTTTCCAAACTTTATGTTAGTATGCCTCCCTTTTTAAAAATTCTAATCTTGGCGCCTCCCCCCTTTATTTCATTAAATAATACACACACCTTTTAAATAGTCAACAATGTACTGATACAAAAATAAAAAAAAAATATAAAAATAAACAAGGTTTTACTAAGTACTTATATTTTCATTTTTAAATTAATTTGTTTTTCATGCGATGAATGTACTACACACACAACAGCACAATCAATTTCAATAGTAGTCAATCCAAATTCATCATCGTTCATTGACAAATGGATTCTATCATGGGCCCCATATCCTGAAGCGGGCCCACCTACCTATCGCTGAGGTTAAGGGCAGTGTGGTGCTCTAAAGTAGTGTTTCCTAAATTATACACGGGAGTTATCATTTAAGTACCTATAACAATCATCATATATATATCACATCAAATTACAACGCACAACTATATATTTAAATTTTTAGTAGTCTTGAAACAAAGTAGTGCCGTGCCTTATAGAGTTATTAGAGTAAATTTGTGATCTCTGTTATGCCCGGGCCCCCAGGCTCTTTATAAACTATGCATTTACAAACTGCAAACCTGTGGCTACATTTGTGTTAAACTTTTCGCGCCTCCCTTTGCAACACTCCGCGCCTCTCAGTTTGGAAATTGCTGATCTACACCCTGCCACCGTGAGTGGATTTACATACAAGTTTTTCGTAATACACAGCGCTCGAAATGAAAAAGTTAACGAACCGTAACGCACAACAATTTTCTGAAGAAATTAACATACTCGTAATTTTGTAATTTTGAAATTTTATGTATTTTAAAAAAGATTTTTTGTTATATGACATTTATTATCTAGCTCAGACGGTTAAATTATTTTTACTAGAGCGATAATTTTACTGATTTCACAAACCGGAACAGCGCTCCGGTGTGCTCCGGTCCATTTCGACTACTGGTAACACATACGTAGGTTGAGTCCATTTACTACAACTTGACACTAAATGTCTCCAATGGGCTAAAATTAAATGCAGGATGTCTAACCTTTCCAGATCCGACTGGTCCAACCACTCCAATTAGCTTCCCTTTCTTTACCGTCATGTCTTCAATCTGAAGAGTCGGTTCTTCATTTTCGGGCAGCCATTTCGCCTCACCCTTCAAGATGCTAACATGCGTCTTTCTCGATCCCTTTGAATTTCCATTACTCAAAATATGAGGGTCATTCTTTCCGTTGGCTGTGATGAATTTGTTGGTCTCCACGAACTCGTCGTTGTGGAGAAACTTCTCGAGCCGCTTAATAGCTACGGCTGCCTCCGCCGTCTCCGCGATCGCCCGGACAAACATGGCCGACATCGTCTGCGATAACAGGTTGAAATAGGTTGCTACTACGAACATCTGTGAATGGAAACAAAATTTCATTAAGTCAGCATTTGCTCAATTTTGACGTGTTTTGTTGATGGTATAGAGTCATAGACAATAATATTATGCGCAAATTTTATTTTAGGCTTAGCCATGCTAGCCTACCGTATTGCATACATTGCGATAGACATGCTGAGGTCACGTTACATAAAGTCCATACAAAGAAACATCAGCATTCCTCAGCGAATAATCCGATACATACAATAGGTGAGAGAGATGGCGCGGGCATTCACATATTTTTTTAAACCTTTGACAGATGTCGTTAGCAAATTAAATTGTTTTTATAGAATATAAGTAAGTGATTATTTAAATACATCAATATGCAATTAAAAAATATTTTTCTCTTAGGTTTACATCAGTGTTTCTCAAACAGTGGTCTGCGAATTTTTGGCGTCTTTTGATGGCATTTTGTTATAAAACATGTCTTCTATACTCACGCAAAATTTCAAACTCCTATACCTAAATAAATGCATTATCCTTCTTCACACAAAACAAACAACTGCAGGTGCCAAATTTCCAATATCGTAAATGGAACAACTCCGCTCTGTAAATAAATTTTCTTTATATATAAAAGGGAAGCTAAAATATAGTGCAGCTTATGTGTAAAAATAAAATGTGTATTTTTGGAATTGTTAAATTCTGCTAGATTGTTAAATTATTAAGTTTTCTCTCCTTCCTGAACAATTTGACCAAGTGGAGTTAGCAGGTTTGCGGATTAAGCAGTCGATATGCTAAAAATTCTAATAAATTCTTCAAAATCCGTGCACCTGCAAGTGTATGTGCATTGTGTTTTTGTTCATAAAATAGATTAATGGTTTCACGTGACGTAATCAACCGTGAACCAGTGGCGAAGGGTGACTTTTTGAAAGAGGTAGGCTCTGGGAGTAACCATGCTTGTCAGATATATTTGCGGGAAATAAGAAGATAACCCAATATTACTACTGATGAATAGGTACGCTAAAACGAAGAAATTTCAAAAGCTTAATTGGTTTGTTATAATTAGTTCATAAAAATAAGCAATTAGTTTGAATTACTTATTCTATTTATTATATTTTCCTAAACATTTATAAACGTAACATACACTCAAAATATATTACCTATCATCTATGAAAATATCCGTTGTTGTATATATATTATGTTCCATAACAATTTATAATTTAACCCGTAAAACTAGACATTTTAAAATACTTCTATATTTAAAACACAGACTTAGGTAAGTACATTAACAGATATCTAAATTGTCTAATGACTGAATTAATAAATAAATAAAAATCACGAGATAAATTATTTTATATTTTTAACAACAATCAATACATATTTATGTGATTGAATCCCATAGAAATTATTTTTAAATTATCTTCTTATTAATTATTTTGAATAAATGTGCTCTCGCGATGTAAGCGCGCTAACGAAACAGCTTGGACATTTGTATGCGGGACGCCAGACATTTTGAAATAATGAGAAAAAAACTTCATATTGAAAAACCCATCGATTCACGCGAAAATAATCCTATACAATATGTGAAGCGGAACGCGGTGTTCTATTTTTTTAAACTTTCGAGAGATGCCATAGATGGTGCTTATTGAAATATGGGAAAAGATCGTAAAATTATGACAATTATATGATAGATGTCTTTGGGCATATTATTATATTATTATTTGTGATTATATAAATACGTCAACATGAAAATAAAAATTATTTTTCTTAAGAAGGTAGGCTTTAAATAATCGCCTAGTATGGAGTCTTCGCCACTGCCGTGAACAGACGTTATTTTGCATTACCATATAAATAAAAAAATTTATTTCTGCGTCAGTGGTCTGCTTGGGCACCGCCAGGATTTTGTATAAAGTGGTGCATGTAAAAAAACTCATATTCTTATTCCATCGAATGTTGGATATTTCGTGAAGGCATCGCAGTTTAAAATTTGCAGCTACACCTTAGTCCTCTGTCCCTTCGACATTCACTTACTTAAACATTACTATAACGGTACCGTTTAAGCGTCTAGTAGTTCATACCTATACTATAACAACCTCGTTCATCACAGTTGGTACCTTTTACATTGACATAATTATTATACCTCCTGAAATAATTTCATTTTTTAACAAAATTATGCACATTATTTTTGCTACCTACGCATGGGCGCCACTTGGCTACATACGGAGTATATCGTCTCTGTTCTGGCAGAACACACTAACTGGAGAATACTAGTTTTGAGTAATTTGACTTTGAAGTTGTTAAAATGTTTGAAATGGTCTATCATGTGAGTTTATTAAGTAATCGTAAAAAGGATGACTTTAAAATAAAGACTGTTTATTTATTAAGAAGGTTTCCAGACGTTAAAGTTTGAAATACGGAACATTTGGTATAACTAACGCAATATGTCATTTTTTCGAATTAGCGTCTTCTGCCAGAACAGTGACGATATAATGGAGGAAAATGTGAGTAATTATCAATGAAATGCTAAACAAAAATTTAGATGATTATCCACAAAAAAAAATTAATCAAAGGTGGTGCGCTAGCATCACCTTGCGCCACGCTGCTGGCGCCCACGGTGGTCTGCAAAACGTTTCTCTTATTTTCAAAGGTCCAGGAGTGTAAAAACTTGGATTGTAGTGCCAATGATGATATTGTCGTTTTCTGGTGATCCTGCAAAACTGACAATGTTATTGAAATCCAGATAATAGAGGATTACTGTATTTACCTTGGCAGCTGTGAGTTTGTGTCCGAGTAGAACCATCGAGACCATGACACAGAAGATGGCAATCCTCGTCGTGGCCATTAGAAATGTCATGTAGACTGCACGCACATACGAAGACTTTTTAATCACTTTTATTTCTAACCTAGAAACAACAATGTAATATTTTTAATCTCATTAACTCTATTAAATTTTTTGACTTAGTGCCGAGCCACACCGGGCGATTCTGGTCTTGAGACCAGTCGCCGAGACCAGACCGATGTATGCTTGGTTGTGCGACTACTGGGCGACCAGGTGTGGCATGGTCCATATAACTGCATACATCCGTCTGGTCTCGGCGACTGGTCTCGAGACCAGAGTCGCCCGGTGTGGCTCGGCTCTTACTGTGTTAAAGCCTTGATTTTCGAATTAAATGTGTTAATATTTTATTTAGTTCAAATGAACTTAGCAATGCGCAACAAAATTTCACAGTTTAACAAATAAACAATCCAGACATTCCCATTTATAATTGTATTAATGATTAATGAACAGTTGAAGATATTTTTGATTATTTTTTTTTTGTTGAATTATAAAGAAAAGACCTTTTTACATTGAATAACGAATAACTCAAAAAATTTAAATTTTGAGTTGTTTCTCTATAGAAGTAGGGTAATGAATAGTGAACTTTACAAATTATAAGGTTAAAATGATCACAACATGAAACAAAAAAAGGTGTTAAAGTTTTAATTATTTTCTTAAATTATATGTACAAGAACATACTTTCTTGCCAGTTCGATTAGGATTTGAAAAGGCTTCTCCCAAGCGTACATCTTGATAACCTGAACACCAGATATGATCTCCCCCATCAAACGGACCCTCTCATCCGTCTTCAGGGCAGTCTGCAGTCTGTATTTGGCAGCCAGTTTACCGGTATATGCTGTAATCAATATTAACCATCATTAGACTTAAAAAATAATCTTACCAGTACTGAGGTAATGCACGTTAAACTTATTGTAGGATTCATTTAGGTATAGTCTGAATGGTCTTCTTGCTACATTCTAAATCATATCAATTCTTTGGTCTTCAAGATACTTCATCGTAGGATAGACATGGTGTTTCACGATACCGTTTATCAATGGTGAAGGATGTAGGTAGGCTGCTAAGATCCGACACAATTAGTACACACTAAACTTTGTCAGTCATACTTATATGTTTTCATTGAACTAAGAACTACTTAAAAAAGCAGTTGTATAAAAGATTGTTAACAAACCTGTCTGAAGATATGGAGACTAATTTTATTATACCTCACTTCTATACTATTGTGAAGCGCGTTGGCTATCTCGCGAAAAAATGATATAAAAGGGTCAAATCTTAGACTATAGATACATCTAGACGCCACCCATTGCATTGCTAAATGAAGCTGCGTGCCGTGCGTTTGGTTTGTGGGCGAGTGAACGCATTCGTATTCAAATGTTCGAGACCATAGACCATTTCACTAGTGCTTGCCCAAAGTGCTCGCACTAGACGCTCAGAATTAAAATATTTTTTACGTTATATAGTATTTTTAAGCGGTCAAAATGCAACCATTAGGTAAAAATATCCATAATTTAAGTTATTTTAAAGAAACACGGTCACTTGATATTAAAATATATAATAATATACAAATAAATTATCACGAACATGTATCAACTTACCTATGAAACGTAATACCATCTTTTTGCTTATCAGTACGGCTATCACATTTTAATACAGCACACAGAACCATCTTTTCTACTTAATTAACTAAAAATATTTACCACTGACTAAAACTTTAACACAAAAAATATCAATTTTAGCAACACGCGCTCGCAGGTTATCGACGCTAAGTTAAGCAACAAACTAAGATATGGCGGCTACGCGACAACAAAATCTTTTACACATCTGTAAACCTTTTATCTTACTCTAGCACGTGTCGCAAAGATTATAAGGGTGCCGAATACTTTCTCACTCGCACTTATGCATCGTTTTTGTTCAGGCCTTGGGTCAAATCATAATATTGAAATTTGAGACAAATAATTTGTTTAGGAAAGATAACTTTGTTGTTACACTTGTCTATTGTGTTGAAATTTTAGGAAAATTAAGTGAATAAATCAATGCTAGGACCACTAATGCATTCACTAATTTAAAAATAGAAAGTAAAGGCATTTATTAAAAACTGGAGCTTTGGAAATCAAAATTACAAAAAAAATGAGTTCGTTATGTTTACACTTTTAAATGATTTCTGCGCCACATAATATATTGAAGCCAACAAGAATTAATGTACTTTTTACAATATTTATTTATAAGATCTCAATTTTACAAAGTTCGCGTGGATATTTATTTATTTATATATTTATTTAGAAAGAGTATTATGGCATTACAGCGATTGGCCAATGCGCCATAATACATAATAAATACAAAATTATAAAAATATCTTAATTACAAATAATAACTAATATAACAAGAAAGAAGAAAAGACAGCATGTGTTTATGTAAATATTAAAGAAACATGATAATATATACAATTATAAATTTAACCTATTTAACACGTCTACAAACATTATATAGTTAATAAAAAATAAATCAACCTTTATGGTGCAATCAAATAAGTTAATCGCACGATACACAGCATCATGAAACATAACATCTATCCTGCGACGAGCTATCTTGAAGACCGTAGAGTTACGAGTGATATTGGTGGGAACATGAAAATTAATATTTGCCAGTATATACGGATTGTAAGTGAACCCACGAAGAAGTAAAAAGAAATTCTTTAAAAGAGCAATCACTCTTCGGGTGGACAGGGATTGCATTGATAGCATACCCAGAAGAAAACGAGTCGGGAAATTCATTTTATTATCATTGTCATAAGGAAAGAACCCGTATGTAGAATCCATTTGTCAATGAACGACGGTGAATTTGGATTGAAACAAAAACCCTAGTTCAATTTTGGTTGAATCGAAGTAAAGAATAATATAATACTTTGTCAAGAAAATCAATGCAAGTTGTAAGTAAAGTTCGTATTTATGCGAAACGAGATTTTCTGCATGAGCTGTAATGAAATCCAAACATCGATCCCGTTTAGTAGAAAAAAAGCACTTTGTGCTAATAAACAAGCACATCCATCGCATGAAAAACAAATCGATTTAAAAATGAATATAATACATAGTAAAACCTTGTTTATTTATATTATAATTAAGTAATTTTTTGTATTAGTACATTTTTGACTATTTAAAAATGTGTCTGTATTATTATTTAAAGAAATAGCCAGGATAAGATTTATTTTAAAAGGGAGGCATAGTAACATAAAGTTTGGAAACCACTGGGTTATACCTATGTACTAAAATTCAGCGGAGATATCGATTCTCAAAGAGCATTTTTGAACCTTGGTTAGATGCCATGTTTCATGCCTGTACTCTATTGGCATGCAAGTCAGACTATTTACAGTATTTGAACTTTTTTTTCGCGTGGAGCATCCCTAATATGTGGACTTTTAAGTCTGCAGACCAGGTTCGTTGGATTTCAAACACGTTTGATATTTTACTCGCCGAGTTGCCAGAATTCGTCCATTACTTCTACGTAAAACTACCCAAAAAAACCCTGTAATTGTCCAAAACCTTTTTATTGATTAATTTGTTAATTTACATAAATAAATAAACCAGCACCATCCGCAAATTGTATTATTGGTTCAATGAAAACAAATAAGTATGACTAACAAAGTTTAGTGTGCACTATTTATGTCGAATCAAAACAGCCTATCTCCACCCCTCGCCACTGGTATGTTACCACCGTCATAATGCATCAGTTCTGCCGTCAGATAACTAAAAATATGATTATATAAAAAAAAAGTTTCCTTACATTGTATAGGAACTACTGTGAACACAACCAGTATTCCGAATAGTCCTGAGATTCCAATCTCTACCCACAAGAAGTACAGCACGAATAAAGAGGCTAGTGGCGCCACCCACAGGTAGTGGAGGAACATGGCAGCCACGTCGAAGCGGTTCACGTCATTGGACAGAAGGTTCACCACCTTGCCCGTAGCGGACTCGCCTAACGCAGTCCTGGACAATTTCAAAGCCTGAAACAATAAAATAACATTGAAATAATACCCGTTTACTCTGTCTGTTTACGTCTGTGCCGTGTAGTTTGTATTTCTTCCGGCAGGTTCGCCACTGTCGTTCTACTGCGCATGCGCACCGCCATGCAAGTACCAATTATTGGGTGAAAATTTAGAAGCTTCTCAACTTTTTTGATATATGCATGCAATTAGTATCTATATTATACCACGGATTTACTGCTGACAGTATGTATTATCGCGGCCATAACAAAAAAATGCAGGAATAAACACGTATTATCGTGTAAGTTCCAGGATTGCATGCATAGACTAATAGCGTCTGTACACGTGCATGGATTCACTTATAGCAATAGTGTGTATTTTAAACTATTGCCATAATAACTGTTTACACGTAAAAGTGCTGACTGTCTCTCCTATCTCATTCTTCAAGAGTAAGCGAGATGCGATGTTGTCGTTTTATAGTACTATTTGACGGGTCGTGAAAATCGGTTAACCTCAAAATGAGTCTGCGCGGTGTATAGTTGGTTGTTTTATCGGCTGGTTCACCACTATTGTTCTACTGCAGATATCGAATAAATTCAACTGTCGCGTGAAAATTCAGAAGCTTCCGAACTTTTTGATTCATGCATGCAATCTCGCAACTTGCAGGATAATACATGTTTACATGTGAATTTTCTTGTTATGGCCGCGATAATACGTAGGTACTGTCAGCAGTAAATTCATGCACGTGTAAACAGGGTATAATTATACTAATTGAATGCATCTATCAAAAAAGTTCACAAGCTTCTGAATTTTCATGCAATAATTGCTACTTGCATGGCAGTGCACATGCGCAGTAGAACGATAGTGGTGAATCTGCCGGAAGAAATACGAACTACACCGCACAGAATATTTTGACGACTACCGATTATCTACAAACTTGTCTGGATCTAACAAATAGCACCAATACGATACAACATCGTGTTCTGCTTACTCTTGAAGAATGAGATTGGAGATGCAGTCAGCACATTTACGTGTAAACAGTTATTATCGCGATAGTTTAAAATACACAGTATTCGTGCAAGTAAATCTATGGACATGTACAGACGCTATAAACAGATGCTATAATATTACACTTATATGAGAATTGATCAAATTCAAATCAAATCATTATTAATTGTCTATTGTGTTATATGTCTATTATTGTCTGTTATATATGAATAAAGATAGGCAGCATTAATTATATAAATGTCAAATTTGTGTTGTTATGTCAAACGCAAGATAGGACATGCTCGCGCCCCCACTCTTGGAAGCTCAAGGTTAATTCGGATATATTCGTACGTTCTCGGTAATCTTCGACACGATCATGCCCAAAAATAGGAATTGCTCTATTTAGAATTCAATTCAATTATAAATAGGTATAATATCGTCACTGTTCTGGCAGAAGACACTAATTCGAAAAAATGACATATTGAGTTAGTTATACCAAAATGTTCCTTATTTCAAACTTTACCGTCTGGAAAACTTCTTAATAAATAAACAGTCTTTATTTTAAAGTCATCCGTTTTACGATTACTTAATAAACTCACATGATAGACCATTATTTCAAACTTTTTAACAACTTCAAAGTCAAATTACTCAAAACTAGTATTTTCCAGTTAGTGTGTTCTGCCAGAACAGAGACGATATGAGGCACCGAGGCCAAACGGCCTTTTATCCTCGTCATCTGTAGTACTCGCGTTTCTGTACCTAATAACGAAGAGCGCATGGCTATTCATTGTGGGTCTAAAGGAAAAGAACTGGAAAAAATAGGCATTATACAGTGGTTTCTTCTTCGAATTGACGGAGTCAGCACTGCAAAATATTTTACTTTTTATATCTATTGTGACTTTGGAAGAACTCACATGTATGAAGTCCTCGGATCTGGCTCGTTGGTGTATGGGAGTTAGACATTGTATGGCTTTGATATTGTACATAGTATTAATAAAAAGTAATGAATTAATAACACAGGACTTTCGATATTCTGTTATCTCCGCGCAGAGGTAGATTTATTGTAGATTATACAGACATTGATTTTTATTACATTGGTTCTTGGAGGGCTTTAGATTACGCTCAGCACTAATTACTGATGGGTACCTAGATTCACTTTAGGTATATTACCGAATCGCACTGCACTGTTCACCTGGTATTTATTACAAACTAGCGTGGTAGGGGTCGCATAGTTATATCGTTTATTAAGTTGAAGATTTTGCGATGGAATGAATATGGGAAGATAACATTTGAAAGGGCCACTGCCGGGACACCAGCGTGACCATACTTTACGAGGGTGCTTTTTCTACTCACTGTTTGTCGAAGAGCATGTTGATAGGATTGCGGGGACAGGGCGAAGGAGGGACTTGGCAAAGTAAATCTTAAGGCTATACCTCAGTTGAGGCATGGTCTAAAAAGATTGTGGCTAGGAGATGCGCCGATTGTGGGTCGCGGGTGCAAATGACGCATGCCGACTGCAATATAATTTGTCATATAAATCCAACATGCGTCCATTTAATGTTCTGTTTATTGTTCTATTAGTAACAATAATAATATATTCATTGACATGTTTTCTTTTTTAAGTAAATGGGTAACGTTTTCAGTCATCTTTACACGATTTAAGAATTAATACCCCCGTCGCCATCACGAAACAAATTGACGTATTGACACCTCGACGTTCGCTCTCAGACTGCCAGCGAGTCCAAAATTTCGTCGCGCCTATAGTTGAAAATTATTTGCCGTTTCACTGAAGTATCGCCTTAACGGTAAATTTTGGTTTACTTTGTCAAGGTCGGATGTATCTTACCGAGAAAGGCAATCCGGTAGGTAGCTCTGTGTGAGAGGACGCTGAGAAAGCGTGTTTGTTTGCGAAATATTTATTTGATATTACGCGCTGGTAAACTTGTATCAGGGGTCGCATCGCATGTAGTGATTTTACGGGATGGTCGTTGTTGTTTTATATAGGTTTCTGATATGGCATTGGGGGCATTTTTACAGGGAAGGGTATATTTGGTAATACTATGCAGATGGAGAGGAAACTAAATGGCTTCTCTTTTGTGTGGGGAAAAAATATAGACCAAGAAGACTTTAAGAGCAATATTGCTCGTGGTCTCGAAAATTCGATAGGGATGGCTGGATCGTAATTGTTTAGATCTTTGACAGACGGTTGTCCTGAAAATCTTTCAACGTAATTTGAGCTAAAGGTAACAAAAGATAAGGTATCATAATGATACATCTTTCCTACAAAGTCTGGGTCTAGGACGATTTGGCACCGCGAACTGGCCTCCGCCGATTGGCCTCCGGTAATTGGCCGCCGGTACAATCGGACGCCGACCCAATTGGCCTCCGGGACGATCGGACGCCGGTACAATCGGGCGCCGACCCAATTTGACACCGGCCCAACTGGCCTCCGGGAGATTGGACGCCGCACGGCTGAATAAAATGCGCCAAGGAAAAGACCTACGTAACGACTTGGTAGAGAAAGTAGACGCGACACTTTAATATGCTTCTATCTACTTAGTGGTTGTACCTAATATATTTTGCGCTTAACGTATTTTTATTATGATTAATAATTATTATTACTTATGCTTTATGCTGTTTATAAAAAGAAAAGAATTCTTTCCTCGTCAGAACTTGAAGATGTGCATAATTAAGTGGTTTATTGTGTTTACCTACCTATTCATATTTAAAAAAAAAACAAATATTAATAATGAATTGGTTGGTTAAAATAATATCTTTCGGCGTTTTTTCGATTTCATGTTATTATAATTGAACTTTATATGTGTACATAATCCGTAAATAAGTATTTTGAAGATTATGAAATTACAAACAATATAAGTAAGTAAACTACTTGAAAGGTACCTACATATTACATTATATATTATGTTGACAAAGCGAATTTGTAACTTTATTGGAAGTTTTAGTTATTTAAACACGATTTTGAATACTGAATAAGTCAATCCTCCCAAGTAATCGTTTTATACCTTATCATATTATAGGTTACCCAGTTTGGGGGTATCCATAATTTTACAAATAACATGTTTTTATTTGATGTAAAGTTAAAAATCCATACCTACCTAATAATTAGTTAATGGATATCTACAGTTTTTTTAAATTGTTTTATTTATAAAAAAATTGACAATTAGGTACCGTTTTATTGTTAAAGGTTTTCAAATTAACTTACGCATAGAATTCTTAAATCATTGGTTTTGTATGGCAATTAATTATATAATATAATTCATATTATTTATTGTATCTAATACCTCATAAGTAATGTATTTATATTCTTTATAAATATATAGGTTATTAAGTAATAGGCCTACTTGGAGTTATACAAAAACTATCGGACGTATTGAGACATTTTGTAGTTGTGAAAGAGTCCATTATAATATGCAATTGGATTTCTACAACCATAATCCTGTATATTTTTTAAATACGGTTATCAGCACCTTTAAATGATTGTATTTCTGAGGCCTTTCCTTGTTCATTACATTAGAATCTACTAAATAAATAATATATATACCTCAGAGGCAGACGGCGGCAACTGCCATATTCTCAATTTAGATTAGAGAAAAAAACAATTTATATTTTTGATGAATGCCTATAACTAATAAGAACTAAAAACATAAACAAAAGGCGATCATCTTTTTGGTAAATTTAATTCATTAAAGCACTGTTAGAATATTTAAAAAAAATTAAACGTTAAATTAAATTTAGAATATAAACTAAATTATTATTAAAATAAGCAGTAATAATTAGCATCATATTGCCTCTAAATAGCCCATCATTCCGACACATTGTCTTGATCCCAAAGTCAACCGACAAGAACTTGGCAATCGTTTAGTTAGATAGTCACCACGATTGACTGTAGGACATTTTTATCAATTATTAAAAATGGTTTCATCTTAATTATTCTGTCAAAAACTCATTTCTGAAAAAAATGGAGTTGCATTAATCTGCTTCCGAAGAATAGGAATAACGTTATGGAATTTATATTCAATCGTGAATTTATCATAAATGTCACAAATTTATATACTTAAGTAATATTACACTGACACTGCCACAATGATCAAAGAAAATGTCTATGACGAGGATTATACATTTTTTTATTTTACGATTTTTAGTTGTTATGAAAATCTGCCCCGAAAATATACTCCGAAATTATGGTCTATGTATACAAAGGTAAATAATCATTAGGTATTTTTTAAACAT
Organism: Rhyacophila brunnea; assembly: GCF_057557595.1. Lineage (NCBI taxonomy): Eukaryota > Metazoa > Arthropoda > Insecta > Trichoptera > Rhyacophilidae > Rhyacophila > Rhyacophila brunnea. The sequence goes on along the minus strand of NW_028232904.1, from coordinate 4,338,713 downwards.
CTCAAAATACTATTACTAAGTAGATAATGCAAAAGTTAAAAGCATTAACCCTACAGAATGCACCTAGATCAGTGATGGCGAGCCTGTGACACTAGTGTCACGCGAGATAATTTTTCATGGCACGCGAATGTTTTATTTTAAAAAGAGAAAAAACCTACAATAATTTAATAATATACAAGAAAGTTTTGCAAATAAATTAATGTTCCTATAAGTAAGTAAGTATATAATATTAAAAAATGATAACGACAGAGCAATGCGTGTTTTCTTCGGTGTTTAATATTATTTTTACCAATCGATAAAAGTCAGGCAAAAATGACAGATAAAAATATTCAACCAACAATGATGACAACTTGATGAAATTTATCGGCAGTCATTCAAATATAAACAGCTGCTTATTATTTTACCTCAAACATAATCGCTAAAAACGGAAAACCGCTTAGTGATAGGGAATATTATAATAATATGAAAGAAGCGTTGCTAAAATGCTTCCACGATCTCCTTGAAATTTTGAAAACAAGGAAAAAATTATTCAACAAATAAAAGATTAGCTTTCGGCTAGAAACACGGTGAAAATATAATTCGGGAACTTAATTATAATCTTTAAACTTTTTTAATAGCATTCTTAAAAACTGGTTTTCATCTTTTTCTCATGAAAAACTGCTCGGTGTGTCAGACAGTCGAAAAATTATAATAGGGAAATTTTGGCCGGCGTACGTAAAAAGGTTCGCCAACCCTGATCGAGATAATACTATTAAACCTATTTTTCTCCAAAAAAGGGGTTTTCAAACTGTGTTCACTCCTATAATTCTGTTTAATATAATATTTCTTTTATTGTGTTAACTGTCAATTCATGGTAGAAATGAATTGTATTATTTATTTAATTTAATAAAACGCAATTTTTATCGTACTGACTAGACTAGCCACTGGGTGGACGAAACCGGTCGCAGTTATAAAGGTTCATCTGATTGGGTCATCGACATATTTAATATACATATTAAATTCTGTTCATTTCTACATATTAAGTCATAATTTGTGTTATGCTAATAATTATTTAATTTATAAATACGCGCTGCAATATAATCAGTTAATGTCGATTTAATGATTTATTTTCTTCCAAACTCAATAATTACCCAGTATAACCTAACTAAAAAAATACGACATCCAACAGGATTCGCGCCCAGACGCGTTATTGGCAATCGGCTTTTATATTTTAAATCAAAGTAGGTATTGAATTATCGATTTCGGGATCACTCCAGTGTTTTATATTATATTTTGCTGATATTTTTGTTTGGCTAGGTATAATGAATCTGGACGAATCCACTGGATGGCCCTGCTCTTAGACTATTAGCCGATGAGTTAGGCATTTTTCGAAATTCTTGTCATATTAAAAATATTTTAACGCTATTATAATATTTTGTATGATTCTCATGAAAATGAACAATCATTTTTAACCCCTGACTAATGATGTAGTTAGATTAGATTATTTTTAAATACCTGGGGCCTTAGCGCGTACCCAGGTATTTCCACAGGTAAATTAAAAATAATTCCCTATCACAAACATCGGCTTCCTAGTGATTTATATAATAGGTATTATATATTTCGACGTAGTTACACAAAAAAATACAACTCGTAAAAAATAAATAAAATAAAATCGAGTTGGCTTGAAAAACAGCCTTGGTCAGGTGACAGGTGGTGGTATTGACTTTTGTTGTCAAAGAGGATATAATTATTAAGTTTACCCTGTTACTTATTCCAATTCTTTATACTATTTTTGTTATATTAGGTATACGTATTCATATTCTGACAGTGAATTTGGACGTTTTTGACATTTTCATTTTTTGTGACATTTTCTTCAGAAATAAATATTTATCTTCTTCTTCTTACTAAGCCATCCCCTCGGAGGTCGGACACCATCAAGGTAATATTAGCTTTGTCGTCTGCTACCTGGAATAGTTCAGTGGAGCTGCACTCGTACTAATCACGGAGGTTTTTAAGCCACGAAATGCGGCGCCGTCCTCTGCTACGCTTACCATTAATCTTTCCTTGAATGACAAGTTGGGGAATACTGTACTTTTGTCCTCTCATAATGTAGCCGAGGTACTGTAGTTTCCTGGTTTTGATACTACGTAGAACTTCGTGGTCCTTCCATATTCGAGTAAGAACTTCAACATTTGTCACCCGGTCAGTCCAAGAAATTTTGAGGATGCGTCTATACAGCCACATCTCGAAAGCTTCAAGTCTCCGTGACATCTCTTAGTATAGCGTCTATAATAATGTTTATAATAATGTATTAATGTTAGCTATACTATCTATCTTTCAACAAAAATATGTATTGATGAAATACACATGTAAATTAAAGGTGAAATTTTTAACATATGAACATTTCGACTTAAATTAATATCTACTTCACTCTACTCCAGTTATTTTTAAAATAATGTAAAAAAATAAACCACACTATGAAAAAATATTCATTTACCTATGCACCATGCTGAATTTTTTAAGTCAACTTTTCTTGAAATCATCTAATGAGATTTAGCGCGTTTTTTATAAAATACGTTTAGTAATAAAAATGGAATAAGCAATTTTAAGTCGAAGATACCTACTACCTATTTCAAACGATGGTGTATTAATAATAATATACACCTACATACAAATCCGCTTTGTCAACATAATATATAATAAAGTAGGTACTGAATACGGTATAGTTTGCTAATAAATTAGGTATGTGGGTACCTTTCAAGTGGTTTACCTACTTATATTGTTTGTAATTTCATAATCTTCAAAATACTTATTTACGGATTATGTACACATATAATGTTCAATTATAATAACATGAAATCGAAAAAACGCCGAAAGATATTATTTTAACCAACCAATTCATTATTAATATTTGTTTTTTTTTTAAATATGAATAGGTAGGTAAACACAATAAACCACTTAATTATGCACATCTTCAAGTTCTGACGAGGAAAGAATTCTTTTCTTTTTATAAACAGCATAAAGCATAAGTAATAATAATTATTAATCATAATAAAAATACGTTAAGCGCAAAATATATTAGGTACAACCACTAAGTAGATAGAAGCATATTAAAGTGTCGCGTCTACTTTCTCTACCAAGTCGTTACGTAGGTCTTTTCCTTGGCGCATTTTATTCAGCCGTGCGGCGTCCAATCTCCCGGAGGCCAGTTGGGCCGGTGTCAAATTGGGTCGGCGCCCGATTGTACCGGCGTCCGATCGTCCCGGAGGCCAATTGGGTCGGCGTCCGATTGTACCGGCGGCCAATTACCGGAGGCCAATCGGCGGAGGCCAGTTCGCGGTGCCAAATCGTCCCATTCCCACAAAGTCTACAGATTACTATTAAACAAAGCTCAAAAAAAATACACTAATATTCTTCATTTTCAACCTTCACGCAGCTTTGGTATTAAGACATCTATTATCTTTTTCTTTTCTTTCTCGTTCAAATTTAATTCTTTAAGCCAGCAGTATACGTATACCTAGTCTAGTTTTTAAAATATGATTAAAATGCAGAGAGAGGTCATATCACCTTCCGGTATATAAGCGAACAGCAAGCGACCCTGGCCCTCATACCCATGTGGAAAGCGCCGACGACGTAGTGGTTCATGCAGAGAGCGCTGGTCCCGTTGAGTATCACGATTCCTCCGGCACACCAGAGGGCTGTCTCCCGTGACATATCGCTGTTCGGTTCGAAGTACTTCAGAAGCATCCCTAGCAGAACTGGCGAACTGAGTCTGAAAGAAACATATCATACTTAATATTATTAATACTGTGAAACCTCTGCCTATTTCCGTGAAAGACGCCATACTAAATTTTTAAATCGACAAGTTCGCATGTTAGCCCAGTCGCACATTGAAGTTAATGGCCCCACCAAACCAAACCCGCACCGCACCACACCCGGTCTTAATCGGGCGTATCACGGAACCCTACGTTTGGTGTGAAGCATCATTTTTATTTTTATGACTGGGAATGTCTTAGGAGCAGTTACCCAAGACTAAGGTCGCCATGCACTTAAATGTGTTTTGACTAAATTTATATGACTTTAAGTTAAGGTACCCATGGGAGAAATGAGCACGTAGATAAGGCAATATTAAAAATTGTTGTAAGTAACAAATTAAAGCTAATACAAAACTGACGAACATTCTAAGTGAAGAGATCTTCACGTTGGCAGTATGACGCCGCAAAATTTCTAAACGCAATAAAATTAGCCTTTTTGGCGACCAGGTCGGACGGTCCGATGGACCCAACAGCTGGTTGAACCGACTTGAGCAGCTCTTCCCTTTCCGTACACATTTTAGGACATTCCCAGAGGATGTGGTTTGCATCCTGTATTTCTCCGCCACACGGGTAACAAGACCAAGCTCAAAGAGACTGCCAGCGAAGCCACCATGTCCAGTCAAGAGTTGAATGGTGTAAAGATCTGGAGTCAAAGCGGTTATCTCCATTCGGCATTTGATATTTGAAAAAAAAATAATATACCTATGTGTCCTATTTTTTCTGCCATATTAAAAATCGTCATAAATCAAAACTGAGCGGAAAGTGTAACTTTCTTATAGGTATATTATAACGTATAGGCAAGGCCGTGTGAGGACAGTGACGTAACACAGCAAGCCAAAATGAATGACGAAGGGTGACATTTCAGGATTATACTTGACATGCATGTTGGGTGAAAATCGTTACATGTGACTCCAGCTGCTGATTTCAAACTAAAATGACGCATTCCACCAATCTGCGGAGCTCCATTTGGCAATGTGTGTTTTGTGGATAACGATGACGTCACATCGAAAATTACGTAATAAAATCTACCGAAATACAAGGGAAAGACAATAGAAAATAGGTATGAAATCAAATTAGAAATACAGAACAACGCGTATTTTTTTCATCTCGGTGCTATAGAGATATAGATGTGCTATGTATATATGTATAGTATACAGTCATCCCGATAAGAAAGCTGGTAACATGTAAATTGTACGTAGAACATTTAACCGTAGCATAGTTCGCCGTGAGCTTTCTTATTGGAAAAAAATGACCGTAGATATACTATACGGTCTCCAATTTTATTAGATTATATGAACTTCAATATGAAAAACTATGAAAAAATAATGAAGATCAATATGAACATTAATTATTCAATTTTCATTGCAGATTTTGGCAAAATTCATGAATTTTATTCAAGAAAGAAAACCTAAAATAACCTAACCTAATAGATAATCCAGAACATCGGCTATTTTAAAAAATTGTCTGCTGCTGGCTTCCTGTAAAGTGTAAACCGACAAGAACCGTGTTTTATTTAGACATACATTTTATCTCAGTACTATACGACCCAAAGAGATTGGACGGTTTTTGGTATAAGACCATATATTTCCAATTCAACATTTCACGGTGAAGTGTGATACGGCAAACTGCATACGTACAAATTTCCGGACACGAAGATAGCTCACGGCGAACTATGCTACGTTGAAATGTAATACTTAAGTACAATTTACATGTAACCGTTAAAACCAGAATTTAAAAGATGAAATCAAGTGGAAGATGAAGTGATCAAATGTAGACATTGCTTTTCTAATTGGTTAATCACGCAACGCCTCATGATTTTGTCGGCGATAGACATTTAACCGTGTCAGACAGTAATTTTAAAGTAATTTAGTAATTGCGACATAATGACATAAAAACTATATTTATTTCAGCACGAAAATGGTAATAAAAAACCATAATAAAAATTTATTTATCGACGATAAGTCAAGATTTAAGAAATCATATAGTATCGTGTATTTTTACAGCCTATACGTTTGGATCGTCATTATAAAATTAATGACATATCAGTGGCGAGGGTTGGAGGTAGGCGTTACAGCAGTAGCGAAGGGTGGAGGTAGGCTGTTAAGATCCGCTATAAAAAGAGCACATTAAACTTTGTTAGTCATACGTATTTGCTTTTATTGAACTAAGACTACAACTTACATAAATGATATTTTGATAGTTTTTAAAAATCAATTAAGCCCTGCCTAAACCAAACCATAATAGTTTTGGTATACCTTGGGCGATACAACAAAATTGTGCATTCTTTTTCATTCATACTTATTAGTTTTCGTTGGATTAAGAATACATATTACACATATTGTTGGTTTTTTTTAAAACAAACTATAATAGATAAAAAATATTATTCTATCTATAAAATATTCAAAGTTATGTATGATTTAATTGCATAATTTTAGATATTTTATAGATAGACGAGTATTTATCCATACTATTATCTATTATGTCATGGTTTTCGCAGGGTTTAATTGAATTTTAAAAACTTACCAACACCATCCGTAAATTAATTGTAGTCTTATTTAAATGAAAACAAATACGTATGACTGACAAAGTTTAGTGTGCACCATTTATTGAGGATCTTAACAGCCTACCTCCACCCTTCGCCACTGCGTTAGAGATAACTTTAGACAAATATATATGGGGCAATTGTTTCATATTAAATTAGTGCATATTTTATTGTTGGTAGGCTGTGAATAACTGATACCAATGTCATTGGACATGAATAGGCATTGTAATACATACATAAATAATGTATTATACCATGATACCTACGTATGTAGGTAGACTGGTAGCGAGGGGTTGAGGTAGGCTGTGGAGATTAGACATAAATAGTGCACACTAAACTTTGTCAGTCATACTTATTTGTTTTCATTGAACTAAAAATACAATTTGCAGTTTGTTTTTAAAATTTAATGAAACCCTACCTTAACTAAACCGTCATATTTTAGGTACTAATGAGCGATCCGACAAAAATGGTGCACACTTTTCAGTCATACTTATTTGTTTTTGTTGAATTGAAAATACATAATATTATATAGGAATAAGACCAAGTTAATGGTTGTTGATCGGGCCAACCTTCTACCAACACAGAATACACTCTAAAACCTCGAAACTGTCGACGAGTTTGTATATCTGAGATCGACCATCAGTGGAAAGGGAGAATGCGAAGCGGAAATAAGAAGGCGCACACGGATTGCAAAAAAATGCGATGACACGCCTTACTACTATATGGAAGGATCGGGGAATTTCGATTGCCACAAAAATGATGCTTGTGCAAACATTAGTTTTCTCGATATTTCTACACGGAATCGAGTCGTGGACCCTGAAGGCAATTGATGCCTTTGAGATTTGGTGTTGGCGCCGAATGCTTCGCATTTCTTGGACGGAGCACAGGACGAACCAATCAATCATCCAGAAACTGAAGATAAAGGAACGGCTCTCGACGATATGTCTGAGAAGAATTCTGCAGTTTTTTGGACATATTGTCAGGCGCGGACCGGACAACCTGGAGAGACTGGTAGTTTTGGGTAGCCTCCAGGGAAGGCGAAGCAGAGGAAGAACGTCTGCGCGATGGAGCGACCAAGTGAAAGAGCTAACTGTGGGCACCATCCATTCTGCCCTGAGAGAAGCGGAAGATCGAGAAGGATGGAAAGTCTTGGTCGCTCAAAGGATGGCGAAATTTAAATGTGGTCACGATCCTCAGCCATGAGTGCACGACCAAGAAGAGAGAATATTACAAGATGGTGTTGGTTTGTTTATTTTTTAATTTATTAAGTCCTGTCTTCTCCAAACCATAATCGATAAAATATCTAAAGTTATGCATGGTTTATTGGCATTTTCTACTATGGCTTGAATTATGTAGGGTTTAATTGAATTTTAAAAACTTACAAACACTATCTACACATTGTAGTTCAATGAAAACAAATACGTTTAACTGGTTTAATGTGCACTATGTATGTCTGATCTTAACAGTCTACTTCCACACTTCGCCACTGTGATATTATATCCTAAAAGTTTAGTAACAATATGTATAATAATTTAAATCAGTTTACTTACTTGACAATGAGTTCGTTGAATACCACCAGTGCCCCAAGAAACAGTAGATCAACCCATAATGTTTTTAATAAGGCTACAGCTAAGCTCCCCTTTTTGTGTTCACCGTTGGGTTTCAACCCTGTCGATTCTTTTAAGTAATTTCTGAAACAGTAAAAAAAACCTCATAAAGATAAAAATTATTGATACGTAGTAACACCAATGACATTAATATGGACGAAGCATCTGGAAAAAAATGACACTGACTTTTTTGTCGGGTCTGCCGAATGGCATAATCTGTTCTAACGCCATTACAATAAAGGTGATATTGCTATAAATTCCCGATGCTTTTTGCCGGGTCTGCCGAATAGCATAATTCATATTTTAATATCAATATCGCTCGCTCGAATGAACATTGACACTAGAAACACTGTTCTAACGCCATTACAATAAAGGTGATATTGCTATAAATTCCCGATGCGTGATATCGCTTAATGGAAATTGCGAAATTTTGTCACGTGACGTCCACCTATACATGTGCGAATTTACTTGCTAGCTACTGTACTGAGTGCGTTGTCCAATAATAATGTCATTGAGTAACACCAACACCCCAATATTAAGTAAATTCAATATTATTAATAAAATAATCATATAAACCAATTGGTTGGGGCAAATGCTAACCCTCATTTTTCCCCTTCCTTTTCTTTTTTCCTTTCTTTCGACCATGTCCGATCCTAATAGGATCATATGGGCCTCCACAGAGTGGAGGTTTGTATTGACAGATTTTGTTTACAAGATAAATGGATGTCAGCCACTTGCTAAACCTATTAGGTCCATACTCTGACTCATACACAAATTGAAAAACAATATGTGTACTTGCCAGACCCTGGATTCAAACCTGGGAGTCAGTGACGTCCCAAGACAAAATGCCGCCCCTAAGCAGCGTCAAAATGTCCCCCCATTTTTTATACAGTAATTTTTATCATCCTTTCATGACTTCAATATCCAAGAAATGTATTGTATGGATATATTAGGTACCTAATAACAAAATATATATATCTACCACTAAATCTAATTTAAATGCCATGTCATTGCTAGTCATCAAGGATGTGACGTCCAAAGACAACGGAAGTAAACTAGACATCGCGAACCCGACAAAAAAATTAGGCCTGTTAAACCTTATATGTTAATTAATACATTTTGTTTCTAACCAGTGAGCTCAATCTTTTAATGGAAAGACATTTCCGTTATTACTAAGTTTAGATACGTATTTATATTTACACCTAATGGTTCTCCTCGATTTGCCGCCCTTTGACTAACTGCCGCCCCCAATCGACGCTCAATCTGCCTACCCCTACGGGACGTCACTGCCTGGGATCCTCGATTCTATAGACCGGCGCTTAAGCCACGCAGCCATCGACCACCTACTTCCAAATCCCTTATTTATTATTGTCACAAGACCAGACGATGAGCAACGGGTCATAAGGCGACCGTGATTGCGAATAACGGTCAGTGACTCCAATAAGTTCCAACGAGAAGAGAGTTCTTTAATTTTTTATATAAAGCCTCAGGCATGATAATTCTCAATCCGCAATAAAAAAAAACATTTTGTAAAGAGCAAAATGAATTAAAACTACTAAGTAGTGGATAGAAACTTATTAAAATTCCTCGTCTACTTTGTATATCAGATCTAGGGATTTCAATACCAGTATTTAAAAACCGGTATTACAGTATTTATCAATACCGAAATACCGGTTTTAAAAATCCAAAATACCGGAATTTTCGATATTAAAAAAGCACACTCGATTACGTTTTTGAAAATGAATTATAAGTTATGTGCTGCTAAAATGCAAATATATTGAGTGATTCCAATGACATTATTAATGGACAACGCACTCAATACAGTAGCTAGCAATTAAATTCACGCACAGCGACATTCGCACATGTATAGGTAGACGTCACGCAATTTCCATTATGCGATATCACGCATCGAGAATTTATAGCAATATCACCTTTATTGTAATGGCGTTAGAATAGTGTTTCTAGTGTCAATGTTCATTTGAGCGAACCCGTTCGACCCGAACTGTTCGGCAGACCCGACTAAAAGCATCGGGAATTTATAGCAATATCACCTTTATTGTAAAGGCGTTAGAACAGATTATGCCATTCGGCAGACCCGACAAAAAAGTAAGTGTCATTTTTATTCCCAGATGATTCGTCCATATTAATGTCATTGAGTGATTCCAACAGAGGTGAAAAAATAATAAAACAAATTTCATCAAATATATTTATACATATAAGTAATTGTCGCAATGAATTAATATCATAATATTATTTCGAAATAGAAAACATCCGTGACAAAAATGTTCAATTATTTTATAATCATTGAAGCTTTTCCTGCAGCCGGACTTATTTGCACTTGATGAACTCTTGAAGGCTTTAGTTAAAATTATCTATATATTTAAATTATTTGTAAAAAATCACTAGTTCTATCTTATGATCAATACCTATTTTTTAATGTCAACATAATAAATTTAGGTATGTAGGTTTAATGCCGGTATTCAATAAAGAAATACCGAAATACCGGTATTGATAATATATTCAATCGGTATTACAATCTCTAACTACCCACTATTATTAAATTTAATCATGTGAATTTATTTTATCGCAAAAAAAAAATGGTTTATAATATTATTAAAATAACAATCTTGATAAACACAATAATATGTAGAGAAGTGGTTTCCAAAATTTATGTTACGCCTCCCTTTAAAAAAAATCTTGGCGCCTCCCCCTCCCCTTTATTTCATTGAATAATATTTTTAAATACACTTTTTTAAATAGTTAACAATGTACTAATACAAAAATGAAGAAGTAAAAATTATAAAAATAAACAAGGTTTTACTACTTAGGTACATTTATATTATTTAATTTTTTTAAATAATTTGTCTTTCATGCGATGAATGTGTTTGTTTATTAAAACAATCAATTTCAATAGTAGTCAATCCAAATTCATCATCGTTCATTGACAAATGGATTCTATCATGGGCCCCACATCCTGAAGCGGGCCCCATGCCAGGATCTTTGGCGGTGGGCCAGCCTATCGCTGAGGCTAATGTAGTGTTTCCTAAATTATTATAAACGGGAGTTTATCATTTGAGTATATCAATAATCATATGGGTATCACATCAAATTGCAATGCACAACCTCACATTTAAAATATTCAATAGCCTTGAAACAAAGCTGCGCATATAAACTATTAATAAAATAATGTGAAAAGTACATTAGCAAACTAACCAAGAACTCAGTAAATAGATTTGTGTTCGTTTCAATATACCTATCTGGCGCAGAAATCATTTAAAAGTCGAAACATGGCGAACTTATTTTTTTGTAATTTTGATTTCCAAAGCTACAATTTTTTATGAAAGCCTTCACTTTGTCTTTTTAAATCATTCAATGCATTAGTGGTTCTTACATTGATTTATTCACTCATTTTTTTTAAATGTCAACCAAATAGTCAAGATTAACAACAAAATGATCGTTCCTAAACAAATTTGCCTCAGATTTCAACATTATGATTTAACCCTTTTTTCATTTTTTTCACGAGATATCCAGCGCGCTTCACAATAGTATAGAAGTGAGGTATTATAAAATTAGTCTCCATATTTTCAGACAGGCTTGCAAACAACCTTTTATAGGACTGTTATTTTATGTAGTTTCTAACTAGCGGCTGTTTTATAAACTATGCATTGGCAAACTGCAAGCCTGTCGCTACATTAATTGTGTTAAACTTTTCGCGCCTTCCAGTTTGGAAATCGCTGATCTAGAGTTTACTTATTGGTTGTAAATAGTTTCTAAACACATTAATGGACATTATTTTATTTTTATGTTATTATTAAACACACTATTATATTATTATATTTATCGGTAAACCCGTAAAGTAACTAGACGGTAAATAACGTGTTAATGATTTTTTTTTATTTACAAATAATTAAAAAACGGAATTCGACGTTGAATACGAATGACTTGAAAAAATGTGAATATTTTGTACTTACGCTTCTAATGTGTCTCCCAGCTTGCTTGAACGATCCCTTTTCAGGGCATCGTATAGGTCCTCCTTCTGCAGCGGCTTCTTATATCCCTTCCTGAATATGGGTACAGTCCAGAAGAAGAGGAGCTTGGAAATCGGGTTGGCACTATCTTTAGGACACGGCTCCGACTTCTGTTTATTCGCTTCCATGTCAGAGGCACTGAACTTCTTATCATCTGTTGCTGTTTAATAACATCGAGCACTGCTCTTGTATCATTTAATGAGCTCTTTCGTTGTGACACTCTATTTTATTTTCTATTTGTTAGAAAAAAATATTTGAATAAGAAGAAAATGATTTAGAAACGTTGACCCGTCGATGAAAAAAAGAATCACTGCGAATTCTGCATTGATGTCATAAAATGAATCAAAAAACTAATAAACGAATAGTGTACCAGTAGCGAAGGGTGGAGGTAGACTTTACGTATATTATCAATGAGGTAGACTGAAGATTCTCCCAAGGCGCAGAACCAACCTGCCACTGATAATGCCAATTGGGAAGGCGATAACTATGTTCAACGAAATTGCTTCGGGTGTTGATATATTCCACCTACGTGAGGATGAGTTTAGGTGGACGTTGTTTTATAAATTCTTAAAATAGGGTCTGTTCAACTCATCCGGTGTACTTCCTTGTACATATCTAATTTATATTTTTTGTATGTACATATTTCTACTGTTTAATAACATACCGTCACTGTTCTGGCAGAAGACACTAATTCGAAAAAATGACATATTGAGTTAGTTATACCAAAATGTTCCTTATTTCAAACTTTACCGTCTGGAAACCTTCTTAATAAATAAACAGTCTTTATTTTAAAGTCATCCTTTGTATGATAACTTAATAAACTCACTTGATAGACCATTTCAAACTTTTAATTTTAACAATTTCAAAGTCAAATTACTCATATTAATTCATACTAGTATTCTCCAGTTAATGTGTTCTGCCAGAACAGAGACGATACGATCTATCCAGTGGCGCACCCAGGAATTATTATTGGGGGGGGGCCAAGAAGGAGAATGTAAATTAGTCCCATAGGCTCTTTTTCTTCTTCATATAAATATTTTTACATATTTTCACAATACATGGCGATATACATAGGGACATTTTCAACTAGTTGAAAATGTCCCTCTGAGGCGGACGAAACCGGTCCTGATCTATTTAATAAAAGTGGAATAAGTACTAAAAAAAAAATTACGTTTTATTAAATTAAAACAACAATACAATTATTCCGAATTCCACCGAAAAAAATGTTCTTTTGATTTACACCACCACCATAGTGGGTGTAGTCGTTCTTTTCGCAGAATGTTGCAGATTTTTGGTATTTTAATATTTAGGTTCCAACATATTAATTGAAAATGGACAAAAAAAGTATTATTGCCTTTAAATTATACACAACCTACTCAATACAACACAGCCTTATATCTCGTTTATCGGTCTTTTGTCTATTGCACTCGGTGTACCTACACCATGGCCCCCACATCCTGAAACGGGCCCTCAGGCTAGGGCAGTGGTCGGCAAACTGCGGCTCTTTGGCCCTTTGAGTGCGGCTCTGCCACAGATGCTCTCTGTCATATTTGACATGACTACAAAGAAGAAGCAAAGAAAATGGAAGAGGATAACCGTAAATGTAATGTTGAGTAGACCGAGACTTCGCGTTTATTCAAAACTTAAATGGCTTCCCGACCTGTATTTATGTGTCGGGAAAAATTGACGCATTCAAATTTAGAGAGATACTATAACTAAAAACTAGTAATTTTGCGCTTAATATTCTGTCGATGATGCAAGGAAGAAAGCAGCTGAGGAGAAGAGTCAAGAAAAATAAAGTTCTGTATTTAATTAGGTACTGAATAAAATCTTTCAACAATGTTAATATTGCAAGTTTTGTGGTTAGTAAAAGGATTTCCAAGAGAGGAAATCAAGAGTAAATTGAGAAATCGATTTATTGATGAGAACCTGGAATCGTGCTTAAAATTAAATCAACAACATACGAACCTGACTTACCCAAACTTTACAAGGAGATGCAAGGCCATTATTCACATTGAAATTGTCAGTCATTGTCATGATTCAATTGTATGGATACCTTACTTACATTTTAATTTTTATTAATAAATAAGATCATTATTACGTATTATATTCAGTTTTATTCAGTGTACCTACCTATAATTTAATTAGGACTTTAACTAAACTACCTACGTATATAATTTAAGTTTAAGAAATTTGGCTCTCAAAAGAAATCTCAATCGTTGTACTGTTGATATTTGGCTCTGTTGACTAATGAGTTTACCGACCACTGGGCTAGGGTATTTGACGGGCCCCCTATCCACCGCTTAGATTAAAGGCAGTGTGAAACACTACATTAACGTTTTTCAAATTGTGTTTTAGTTCAAATTGAGGGTACTTATACAGTGAATTATTGGCGATTTTCAGTACGTCATATACTTTAATAATGGAGCTGTCGACACATAATAATCAGAAAATATATTGGACATTTATATAAATTAAAATGTTCATAGTCATGAAGTATAATAGCGCCGCAGGCGACTTTTTTTACTATTAAAGCTAATTTATGATATGTGTTTATCTCACTTATCTGGTCAACCCGACACGCCGGGCCCCCCATAGCCCGGGCCCCCAGGCTAGACCTGTCAACCCTCCCCAGCCATGACCTATACCACTCCGGAATTCGGGTGGACACCGAGAATTTCATTAGGGAACGGGTTTCTAAAAAAACCTGACATTAGTGTTTCGAAATTTTTGTATTAGAAATTAAAATCTAAGAAATATTACTAAAAAGGGTGCTGGAGAATTACAAATCATTTTTTGCCGTGTTGTTTGTCTAAGCCCAAGGTATAGTTTATTGGCTTTCGATTTCAATATGTAAAATCATTCTGATGATTTTCATATTTTGGGGGGGGGGGCCAAGGCCCCCTGGCCCCCCCCCTGGGTGCGCTACTGGATCTATCTCTTTTTTTATATAATACTGTTTTATATTTCTTTGTTTCTAAATGTCATGTTGTGAACGTCTTAAACTTATAATTTGTAATGTCCACAATATGGAAGAATACCTAGCTTCATAGTTTTATTATGTTTTTATATTTATTTAAAAAAAAATCGATTTTTTATGAAAATATAAATGTATATCACATGAAATCCTTTTTATTTATATCAAATCAAGCGTCAATATTGGGATCATACCTAAATAAAATTTGATATAAATAAAAAGGATTTCAAGTTACTTACAAACGTTCATATTTTTTTTATAAAAATATAAATAGGTATAAAACGCGTGTTTTCGAATACATATACTTACTGTTTTCAACAGCAAATATCTCATAAACGGTTAGAGATAGAAAAAAACGTTTTACAAAACATTTTTAGGTAATCTAATAAGTTTTAATTTTGTATATAACAATATTTTTGCTACGACCAACCGTTTTTGAGAAATAAGCGAAAAACGAAAAAATGATCCAAAATTTCGCGGTTTTTTTCCCGCCAAAAGTTGTGCCGATGTCAGTTGAATTGGCAAACTCGTTTTTTTCTCACTCTTTACCATAATATTGTATGTATATTATACAATGACATATCAAATGGGCGCGCACGAGAAATTGTACATGAAAGTCATTCACAGATGTATAGGTAGATGTCACGTGACCATATGACGTATCCGTTTCCATTATGCGATACAAGCTTCGAGAATTTATAGTAATATAACCTTTATTGTAATGGCGTATTAGTGTCATGACTCATTGCGTTAGAAACAGATTCTCGGTTACTTACGACTTCTCGGAGATTAGACGCAAGTGAGCCCAGCGAATCACAGGCGACTGACTGTCCAATGGTTCCTGTCATTCAATTGCATTGAATAAACATTCATCAATATCTTAAAATGGCATTTTATAAATAATAAATAATACTAACACATGAAAAGTGATCCCATCTTTCTCGGAGTGTTTAGTAGATTTTTTTACAATGTTCAACTAGGCACATTGGCATTTTGTAACACAATAATAACGGTGGAGTCGAAACCTGACAGTCAGAAATTTTGTATGGGCAGACCCAGCGGTGTCGCCAGACCGCTTACAAGCAGAATGTTCATTTGAGCGTAGGATACCGATATTAAAATATGAATTTCGCCATACGGCAGACCCGACACAAAGTGAGTGTCATTTTATTTTCTAGATGCTTCGTCCATATTAATGTCATTGATATTATACACAAGTAGGAAAAAAATCTTCTACCACACCTTTTGCAACCATAACGTATTTTTCGGTCCAATTCGACTGGACTGTACCAGGTATTGACACTTTTTCTCACGCCCCTAGATGAGTGAATGAGTTAGGTCGATGGCAAATAAAAAATGATTCATGCAAAAACGATGCATAAGTGCGAGTGAGAAAGTATTCGGCACCCTTATAATCTCTGCGACACGCGCTAGAGTAAGAAACAAGGTTTACAGATGTGTGTGATGATTTGCTACGGTGTAGCCGCCAAATCTTACCTTATTGCTTAACTAAGCGTCGATAACCGTGTTGCTAAAATTGCTATTATTTGTGTTAAACACAAAGTCAGTGGTAAATATTTTTAGCTAATTAAGTAGAAAAGATGGTTCTGTGTGCTGTATTAAAATGTGGTAGCCGTACTGATAAGCAAGAAGATGGTATTACGTTTAATAGGTAAGTTGATACATGTTCGTGATAATTTATTTGTATATTATTATATATTTAAATATTAAGTGACCGTGTTTCTTTAAAATAACTTAAATTATGGATATTTTTACCTAATGGTTGCATTTTGACCGCTTAAAAATACTATATAACGTAAAAAAAAATAGAAAAATATATTTGAATTCTGAGCGTCTAGTGCGAGCACTTTGGGCGAGCACTAGCGAAATGGTCTATGGTCTCGAACATTTGTGTACAAATGCGTTCGCTCGCCCACAAACCAAACGCACGGCACGCAGCTTCATTTAGCAATGCAATGGGTGGCGTCTAGATGTATCTATAGTCTAAGGATTCATGCCCTTCAGACCCAACTACTGCAGTCATAATAGCCTGCAGTCATATTCATATCATAATATGCCAGTATACCTACGTATGCCGCGAGCTTTCTTATTGGAAAGAGAATATGACCGTATACTATGCGGTTGTCTCTATCTTCATATCCGATTTTGGCAAAATTCACGAATTCAAGAATGAAAACCTAACCTAACATAACAAATAATCCAGTATATCGGCTATTTTCAAAAATTTGTTAGCCGCTGGCTTCCTGTAAACCGAAAAGAACCGTGTTTTATCTAAACATGAATTTTATCTTAGTATTATACAACCCATTGGGCGGTCTTTAATTAACGACCATATATTATTACAATATTTCACGGCGAAGTGTGATACGGCGAACTGCATACGTACAAATTTCCGGGTACGAAGACCAGTGCATCTATTCTATACACAAGACTGCTATTAGGTCGCTATTGGCATTACTATCGAGGGTAGTTTTATCATTTTTTGTATCGGAGTATTATCACTTATTGTAACAATTACAATAAGTTAGCCATCTAAACGGGTCTAGGACGATTTGGCACCGGACAACTGGACGCCACGGAATTCGAAAATAAATAGACGTTAGGTACTTATAGGTACTTTAAAAAAATTAATATTATTATTTATATTTCAATGATTATATTAAGTATTATGATTTAATAGTTGGTGAGAATGTAAATATGCAGACGTAAATAATGATTTAATCGTGGATATGTTTAAGTTTCAACGAAAAAATACTTTTTTATTTTATATAAAGCCTTAGGCATGGTAATTCTCAATCCGCAATAAAGAATACATTATGTTAAGAGTAAAATGAATTCAAACTACTAATTAGTATTTAGAAACTGATTAAAATACCTCGTCGACGTTCTGTATACGTGTCTACGACAGTGCGGCGTCCAATTGTCCGGAGTCCAGTCGTCCCATTCCTGTCTAAACGATCAAAATTGTTTATCTCGCTCTAAAATTTAACACAGCCAAGAGAGGTGCTGTTAAAACACAGCACGTATTGTAACAATTACAACTAACGTATTGTAATTGTTACAATAAGTGCTAATACTTCAATACAAAAAAATAAAAACTACGCTCGATAGCAGTGTTGTCTATAGAATAGATGCGCAGGAGTACCAAAGACTCTAAAAATGTCCACTCATTAATTGCATTAATTTTAGTTTATTTGTAAAGATTATAAAAATAATATCTTTCAAAAAGGATTAATTTAGTATTGGCATTTTGGACGACGCTATCGATTTGCAATTTTGATCGGCGAGTCAAAAGATCGAATCGCGTTCGCCTTTGGTGCCTAGTTACATTTATAATACATATGAAGCTACCTACTATAGTAATAAACTTAATCAATCAGAAATAATCTATTTTATCTAAGATTGAAATCATTTGCTAAAGTGATGTTAACGCTTGAATAATTCCGATTGTATTTCCGAGTTCTTATCTTAATAGGTGCACATAATGGCATTGAGAATGTAGGTACTAAACTTAAGAAAGAATATTGTAAAACTTAAGCCGACTGCAGTGGCTAGGGGTGGAGGTAGGCTGTTAAGATCCGCCATAAATAGTGCACATCAAACTTTGTCAGTCATAAGTATTTTGTTTTCATTGAAATAAGACTACAATTTATGGACGGTGTTGGTTAGTTCAATCATTAAACCCTGCGAAATCAAGCCTTAATAGATAGTAGTCAAAGAATATTATAAAATATAAGCAGAGCAGTGGTGAAGGATGGATGTAGGTTGCTAAAATCCGCCATAAATAGTGCGGTGCGCACTAAACTTTGTCAGTTATACGTATGTATTTGTTTTCATTGAAATAAGACTACAATTTACAGACAGTGTTGGTTTCAAACCCTGCGAAACCAAGCCATAATAGATATTAGTCAAAGAATATTGTAAAATATAAGTTGAGCAGTGGCGAAGGATGGATGTAGGCTGCTAAAATCCGCCATAAATAGTGCACATCACACTTTGTCAGTCATAAGTATTTTGTTTTCATTGAAATAAGACTACAATTTACGGACGGTGTTGGTTAGTTCAATCATTAAACCCTGCGAAATCAAGCCATAATAGATATTAGTCAAGGAATATTGTAAAATATTAGCCGAGCAGTGGCGAAGGATGGATGTACGCTGCTAAAATCCGCCATAAATAGTGCGGTGCGCGCTAAACTTAGTCAGTTATACGAATTTGTTTTCATTGAAATAAGACTACAATTTACAGACAGTGTTGGTTTTAAACCCTACGAACCAAGCCATAATAGATATTAGTCAAAGAATATTGTAAAATATAAGCCGAGCAGTGAAGAAGGGTAGGCTGCTAAAATCCGCCATAAATAGTGCGGTGCGCACTAAACTTTGTCAATTATACGTATGTATTTGTTTTCATTGAAATAAGACTACAATTTCCAGACAGTGTTAGTTTTAAACCCTGCGAAACCAAGCCATAATAGATATTAGTCAAAGAATATTGTAAAATATATGCTGAGCAGTGGCGAAGGATGGACGTAGGCTGCTAAAATCCGCCATACTTAGTGCGGTGCGCACTAAACTTTGTCAATTATACGTATGTATTTGTTTTCATTGAAATAAGACTACAATTTCCAGACAGTGTTAGTTTTAAACCCTGCGAAACCAAGCCATAATAGATATTAGTCAAAGAATATTGTAAAATATATGCTGAGCAGTGGCGAAGGATGGACGTAGGCTGCTAAAATCCGCCATACTTAGTGCGGTGCGCACTAAACTTTGTCAATTATACGTATGTATTTGTTTTCATTGAAATAAGACTACAATTTCCAGACAGTGTTAGTTTTAAACCCTGCGAAACCAAGCCATAATAGATATTAGTCAAAGAATATTGTAAAATATATGCTGAGCAGTGGCGAAGGATGGACGTAGGCTGCTAAAATCCGCCATACTTAGTGCGGTGCGCACTAAACTTTGTCAATTATACGTATGTATTTGTTTTCATTGAAATAAGACTACAATTTCCAGACAGTGTTAGTTTAAAACCCTGCGAAACCAAGCCATAATAGATATTAGTCAAAGAATATTGTAAAATATATGCTGAGCAGTGGCGAAGGATGGACGTAGGCTGCTAAAATCCGCCATACTTAGTGCGGTGCGCACTAAACTTTGTCAATTATACGTATGTATTTGTTTTCATTGAAATAAGACTACAATTTCCAGACAGTGTTAGTTTTAAACCCTGCGAAACCAAGCCATAATAGATATTAGTCAAAGAATATTGTAAAATATATGCTGAGCAGTGGCGAAGGATGGACGTAGGCTGCTAAAATCCGCCATACTTAGTGCGGTGCGCACTAAACTTTGTCAATTATACGTATGTATTTGTTTTCATTGAAATAAGACTACAATTTCCAGACAGTGTTAGTTTTAAACCCTGCGAAACCAAGCCATAATAGATATTAGTCAAAGAATATTGTAAAATATATGCTGAGCAGTGGCGAAGGATGGACGTAGGCTGCTAAAATCCGCCATACTTAGTGCGGTGCGCACTAAACTTTGTCAGTTATACGTATGTATTTGTTTTCATTGAAATAAGACTACAATTTACAGACAGTGTTGGTTTCAAACCCTGCGAAACCAAGCCATAATAGATATTAGTCAAAGAATATTGTAAAATATAAGTTGAGCAGTGGCGAAGGATGGATGTAGGCTGCTAAAATCCGCCATAAATAGTGCACATCACACTTTGTCAGTCATAAGTATTTTGTTTTCATTGAAATAAGACTACAATTTACGGACGGTGTTGGTTAGTTCAATCATTAAACCCTGCGAAATCAAGCCATAATAGATATTAGTCAAGGAATATTGTAAAATATTAGCCGAGCAGTGGCGAAGGATGGATGTACGCTGCTAAAATCCGCCATAAATAGTGCGGTGCGCGCTAAACTTAGTCAGTTATACGAATTTGTTTTCATTGAAATAAGACTACAATTTACAGACAGTGTTGGTTTTAAACCCTACGAACCAAGCCATAATAGATATTAGTCAAAGAATATTGTAAAACATAAGCCGATCAGCGAAGAAGGGTGGAGGTAGGCTGTTAATATCCGCCATAAATGGTGCGGTGCGCTCTAAACTTTGTCAGTTATACGTATGTATTTGTTTTCATTGAAATAAGACTACAATAATTTATAAACGGTATTGGTTAGTTCAATTAAACCCTGCGAAAACCATGCCATAATAGATAATAGTCAAAAAATACTCGTCTATCTATAAATATATATAAAATTATGCAATTAAATCATACATAACTGTATATTTTATAGATAGAATAATATTTTGACCTATTATAGTTTGAGATAGGGAGAGCCTAATGAATTTTAAAAAAATGAACCAACAATATGTGTAATATATATTCTTAATCCAACGAAAACAAATAAGTATGAATGAAAAAGTGTGCACAATTTTGTCGTATCGCCCAAAGTATACCAAAACAATTATTGTTTGATTTAGGCAGGGCATAACTGCTTTTAAAAACTAACAAACACCATCTGTAAATTGTAGTATTAGTTCCATAAAAACAAATACGTGTGACCATGGCCCCCACATCTTGTGCGGACCCCAATGCTAGGATATTTGTCGCCCCCCCCTACCTATCGCCAAGGTTAAAGGCAGTGTGACGCTCTACAGTAGCGTTTTCCAAATGGCGTTCACGGTATTAAGATAAGTATTTAGTGTATTTTTAAAACTTATTATTGAATTATGGAGTTATCAAGTAATGACGCAATTAAAAATAACATCGCACAACAACATTTTTTAAAATATAACATTTACTAAAGGAAAATAGCGCCTTTTTTATTATTAGAGCAAATTTGTGATGTGTCTTTATCTCACTTATTTGGTCGACTCGCGACGCTTGCGAGCCCGGGCCCCCAGGCTAGAGCCCGGTCAGCCTCAACTTTGTGGGGGCCATGCGTATGACTAACAAAATTAAATTAAGACGTCTTTCATTAAACTCAGTCAAAGCTCACTTGAGAGCGTGGTGACCTTAGTCTTCGGTATCTGCTCCTGAGACATACCCAGGTGTAAACTTTACAACCAAATAAAAGGCCTCGTGATACGCTAGATAAAGAGGCGGTTTGGTTTGGAGGGTTCATGTTTGTGTTGTCCTTCTTGTTAATCAATTTACGTTGTAATAAATACGCTGTCTGTGTATTTCATTCTTCATTCATTCATTCATTCTTGACACCCGATATAAATGTACCAAATTTGACACGTATTTTTGGAATACAGAACTCCACGATACTTTTTAATTTTTTATTTTATTTTTCTCATTACTTTTGAATATATATTTACCGATTAATAAACTTTTCTAGCTATTTTTCGATAAGAGACATCACCTTAATATGAATTGGTGTATTATTTGAAGGTTGCATCACACACTATTGCACGTCTATAATGGGTTACATGTAAATTGTACGTACAACATTTCACAGTGGCACAGTTCGCCTTGAGCTTTCTATCGGAAAGAGATGACCGATACTATACGGTCTCCAATTTTATTAGATTCATTATGAATATTAATTTAATTTTTATTTGGCAAAATTTATGAATTCAATCATGAAAACCTAACCTAACTTAACCAACAAATAATAAAGTATATCGCCTATTTTCAAAAAGAACCGTGTTTTATTTAGACATGAATTTCATCTCAGTACTATACGACCCAATATATATACTATATAAAACAATTATAAGGCCAGTGGTCACTTATGGATGTGAGCCTTGGTGCTTAACTCAAAACGAGGAAAACAAATTAGCTGTCTTCGAGCGCAAAATACTCCGCAAAATCTTTGGACCCACGTTGGAAAATGGGAACTACAGAATAAAAATGAACCACGAGTTGGAAGAGCTGATTGAATAGCAACCAATCATAAGATACTGTAAGTCCCAAAGACTACGATGGGCGGGACATGTGGAGAGAATGCCTGAAGTTAGAGCGCCAAGGATCATGACAAAGTGGCTACCCTAACGGAAGAGACCCAGAGGCCGTCCAAGAAGGAGATGGGCTGACGCCGTAGAAGTGGACTGGCTTCATATAAGAAGACCCGGTAACTGGAGAAGTGTGGCGAGAGACCGGAGTGAGTGGAGAGCGGTTGTGGAGGAGGCCAAATCCCACCCCGGGATGTAGCGCCGTGGAAGAAAAAGAAGACTATACGACCCAAATAGGTTGGACGGTCTTTCATATGGACCATATATTTCCGATACAACATTTCACGGTGAAGCGTGATACGGCGAACTGCATACGTACAAGTTTTCGGACACGTCTATAATGTGTGGTTCATTTTTATATGACACTCACACATTCAAAAACCTGCATCAAAATGTAATGTATTGTGATATAGCCTATCGGAATTATATTTACTAATCTGTTCTGTGGTTGAAACATTTCATTTATGACTATATCCCAATCGAGACAATTTTCAATGTGCAACTCAGCTTCAGTAGCGAAGGGTGGAGGTAGGCTGTTAAGATCCGCCGTGAATAGTGCATATTTAGCTTTGTTAGTCATACGTATTTGTTTTTATTGAACTAAGATTACAATTAACAGATGGTGTTGATTAGTTTTTAAAAACCAATTAACTCTGTCTTAACCAAACCATAATGGTTTTAGTATACTTTTGGGCGATACGACAACATTGTGCATACCTTTTCATGCATAATTATTTGTTTTCGTTGGATTAAGAATACATATTACACATGTTGTTGGTTCATTTTTTTAAATTCATTAAGCCCTGCCTAAACCAAACTATAATATTATTACATCTATAAAATATCCAAAGTTATGTATGATTTAATTGCATAGTTTTAGATATTTTATAAATAGAGGAGTATTTATCTATACTATTATCTATACTATTATCTATACTATTATCTATACTATTATCTATACTATTATCTACTATGTCATGGTTTTCGCAGGGTTTAATTGAATTTTAAAAACTAACCAACACCATCCGTAAATTGTAGTTTTATTTGAATAAAAACAAATACGTAAGACTTACAAAGTTAGGGCATCATTAGAAAAGGGGAAATGGAGTAAGTCGATTCTACCAACACCACGAGAGGTGCCCTGGTTTGTAGAGTCTTCTTTGACGAGGAATGAGCTTAAGTTAATACTGAGGCTAAGAACAGGGCACACCATGGGCAAAAGATTTGATGTCCTCATGGGAAGAAGCGAATCGCAGCTCTGCGATTAATGTCATGTTTTAGAGGACATTGTACATATAGCACTGCAATGCCCCAAATATGAAGTTCACAGAGTACAGCTGCGAATTGCAGATATCTATGAGAATGTCGACGAATTGAAGGGTGTCCTGGCGGTGGGTAAGACGGAAGAGTTAGGCAAAATTATAAAGTTATTTAACAGAATAGGAGTGAGGACCTGATCGACGGATCCCCTTCTAGAAGAGAAGAGGCGATATGACAGCGAGTCGCAGTCAAAGCCTCGGTAAAATCACAAAAAAAAAAAAAAAAAAAGACTTACAAAGTTTAATATCCACTATTTATGGCGGATCTTAACAGCCTACCTCCACCCATCGCCACTGACTAGCACTACCACCGTGACTCGCAATTCAGTGCCCCGGTCTGTTTAGTATAGTCGGCGTTCGATAACAACTGCACTCTTATTATTGGTGTGGATTTATTATGCTGTCGTGTATAATTATTATTATTAATTAAATTCGATGAGCATGTATGACATTAAATTTATAAGTAGGTAGATAATATAATTAAAGAGTTTTGTTTAATTATAACGTATATTATAATTAATTACAATTTATAACTGAGCATTGGAAAAAAATTAGCTTCACTACACATAAGCGATGGTGCCCACAGACGCGTCGGGCGCGCGAAGTCGGCGAATGCAGTGTTTATTCATAACCATAATCACACGTCTCTTCCCGCGCATTACCCTTCACCTATGTTATAAGCGGCCCAAGCAGCACAAAATAAATATTATTACAGCGCCTCTCATAACAAAGCAATAAAAATATTATATTATTTCGGGGCTTGTAATTAAAATTTACGACGACTTTATTCAACCAGCGATAAACTGAACACGCAATAAAATAAAACAATGACTTCTCTGTAATTAAATAATTGCTTTTCGCCCGTCGATCGACGAGGCCTCGCGCAGCGTGTTTTTGCTCGCTGTGTTCAATGAATGGACTCCATTGTATTTTCTTTCATTCGTATCGCCGAGAAGCGGTGATTCGCGAAAAAACGATGATTCATGCGGCGCGCGCGTAAAATGCGTCGTCAAATCCAGTGGGCGCTGGCGTATTTGATTACGTTGTATTTTCGTTGATTTACGCGCCACTTGTAGAAATTTTGCGCGAGCGCCGCACTCGCTGCGTCAATGGGCTTTATGCCTAACACTACTAATTTCTACACTCTTGCTTTCTTCTGTACACAAACACAATAATAAAATTATAATATTTTAAATCACATGTTAAACAACGTGGTACTAACACAACTTGCCAAGCGTAGATATGGCCAATGAGTGAATAAGCAGAGTGATTCACGCTTATCAAGTAGTGTGACTGAAATTGATTCTCTTAATTCGAACAGTGACGGTATATGGTATATATGTTATAATATCGTTGAAATATCTCGTATGTCACTCGATGTCAAAAAATTGCACACGGAAAAATGCATACATATTATTACGCAATATAAGTGTAGATGTTGAAATAACCAACACCCTCCCTCGATGTACGAGTGATAGCTTGTCCGCTTATGAAGTCGTGAATCTCGGGTTCAACTCTCATGTTAAAACCAGAACGTTGGAGCGGACCCTTTTTTGAGATGCTCCCCTCCGGGACCTAATACTTGCTCCCGCTCCGCTCCAGGATCTGCTCCGTTCCGGGTAAAAAGTTTTAATAAGTTACAGTATACAAATGTTAAATAAATTAGTAGTTTTAAAATAGTCGTCAATTTCATTATTAATTCGATCAAACAAAACGACAGCAAATCGTCTCTCATTATTTGCTTCTTTTGTCAAAAAGAGTGGTTATTTATCATTCGGCTGTGTTGCCATATTTCAATGACATTAATATGGACGAAGCATCTGGGAATAAAAATGACACTCACTTATTTGTCGGGTCTGCCGAATGGCATAATCTGTTTTAACGCCATTACAATAAAGGTGATATTGCTATAAATTCCCGATGCTTTTTGTTGGGTCTGCCGAACGGTTCGGTTCGAACGGGTTCGCTCAAATGAACATTGACACTAGAAACACTGTTCTAACGCCATCACAATAAAGGTGATATTGCTATAAATTCCCGATGCGTGATATCGCATAATGGAAATTGCGTGACGTCTACCTATATATTATGTGCGAATGTCACTGTGCGTGAATTTACTTACTAGCTAGTGTATTGAATGCGTTGTCCAATTTCAAATAATTTCAATGTTGCAGTATCAGAATATACTATTTTCATTGGATTTTAGGACGAAAATTTAATATTATAAAAAAAACTTCCGGAACAGTGGAGCAGTACAAATTTTCGCTGCTCCGGGTACAATCCCATTGCTCCAGTGTTCCGTGCTCCGCTCCAACGCTCCGGTTAAAACTACTCTTCATTATCGCAGACATTGCGAACAGAGTGCCAGCAGTCGAAATGGTCCGGAACGCACCGGAGAGCGAGATAGACAATTTTGACTGTTTAAACGGCTAACTTATTGTAATTGTTACAATAAGTGCTAATACTTCGATACAAACCTACCCTAGATAGCTGTCGTAGCGGCCGAAACTAGTCTTGTGTAGAGAATAGATGCACTGGTCCGGTTTGGGAATTATTATGAAAATAATTATATTATGTAATATACATTTTTAATAAAGTTTATTAAAAAAGGGGGCGGTTCGGGTCTGGACACCTCTAAAAACGATTATTTAGGTAACTACTTAAATATAATATTTTATTATTATTATTATTGGCTCTACAATCCTATATGGATATGCGAATTTATTATATACACAAGACTGCTATAGGCCGCTATCGGCAGCTATCGAGGTTAGTTTTTCATTTTTGCAAGTATTAGCACTTATTTTAACAAAACACGTAATAAAAACTACCGACATACAAGGAAAATACAGTAGAAATAGGTATGTAATTAAATTAGAAATACTGAAAAACGCGTTTTTTTCATCTCATCGTGCTATAGAGATGACCGTATAGTATACGGTCATCTCTTTCCGATAAGAAAGCTCACGGCAAACTATGCCACGGTAAAATGTACAATTTAATATTCTTTCTTTCGACCATGTCCGATCCTAATAGGATCATATGGGCCTCCACAGAGTGGAGGTTTGTATTAACAGATTTTGTTTTTACGAGAAATGGATGTCAGTCACTTGCTCAACCTATTAGGTCCATACTCTGACTCATACACAAATTGAAAAACAATATGACATGTACTTGCCAGACCCAGGATTCGAACCTGGGACCCACGACACTATAGTCCGACGCTTAAGCCGCGCGGCCATTGTGGGAGACACTAACTTAAAACACCTCAGATATATACGCAATAGAAAAAAATACGAACGTGGACGGGATTTCAACCCGTATAACCATTGGTGTCGCGCCAATCTGTGAATTAACCAATTATGCTACGAGCCTCCTATCAAATGATTACAATTTAAACTAGTAGGTCATACATGAAATGCTTATCAAATTGCGTTATTATCGACTATTGATTTTTGTGTATTAAATCTTCTTCTTCTTTTGCCATATCCGCCCCTTAATTGGAGCATATGGACACCACGCGGCACCTCCAAGAATCCCTCTCACTCGCCAGTCTTCTTGCTTCGTTCCAGGTCAAACCAGCATCCCGTAGCTCCGCCGTATACACTCTGTGGATTGTATTTAGCGGCCTTCTAGGACGCCGGATCCGGTCGGCTTGAAGAACAGGCAAGCCAGGTTGAAGTTCTCTTCTGGCATCCGCAGCACGTGGCCAGCCATGTCCACCATCGCCTCTTCACTTTCAGCGTGATGAGAGGCTGCTTGGTGCGTTCTCTTATCTCCTCGTTGCTCCTAAAGTCATACCACCGCACACCCAGTATTCGTCGAAAACATCTATTTTCGAAGCTCAGTATACGGTTGCTCTGAGCCTTCGTAAGGTGCCATGATTCGATACCGTAAAGCAGCACCGTCAGAATTTGGTTTTGACAATCGTGAGTCCCAGACATTCCGCATCGAGTTGAATGTTGCTCCAGCCATTCCCATTCGGTAAATCAAGGAATATTAATTACTTTAATCACTAACCGACGCCCGGCTCTCGCTAAATATTTTTAGTTATAACGTCTACTTGAACTTGCTAACCATTTTTTTAATAAACTATACTAACATATAGGGAATCCAATCCCGAGCCAAAATTCTGATCCCGGGATTTCGGGATTACAATTTGACAATCCCGGGATCCCGGGACTGGTCCCGGGATTGGCATTTTTTTCGATTGTTAATATAATTTTTTTATATTCACAAATAACATTAATAAAATCGGTCAAAAATAAATCTAGTATAATTTATACTATTTAAGACATATTATATTGTTAATATTGTATACGTTCAATCTTGAAAATACATCGGAGTAAATAATATTGTAATATAAATAATAATGTGAATTTAATATGAGATTGATGTTTCTGATAGTAAAGACTAATCGAATGGATTAGCGAGATTTAAAATAGTAAAGCAAATAATCATGGCGTACTTATGGCCTTTCCGCTTCATAAATCTTATTAGTCAGCCAAATATGAAACTGCCGTAAAACGTATGAGATCATGGTGGAATTACTTTGTTAAAAGTGCGAAGCATTGTTTTTTCAATCTTTCTCATTTTTAATAATTTATGTGAAAAAATAAAATAAATCGGCAACTTACACATGGGTATAAATCAAACTTCACTTAAACTCAGTTTATTTCTAATGTAGTTATTTTTTATTATAAGTATTTTTTCTGTTATATTTTTGCTTTTATTTTATGTTCCATAAAAATTGATAAAAAAATTCAATCCCGAAATCCCGGGATTCATAGGTATCGAAAATAGCTCAGGATCCCGGGATCCCGGGATTCGGGATCCCGGGATTGAAATCCCTACTAACATACAATTTACATATTGTAACCCTTCATGTTAATAAATGTTGAAATGGAATGCACACGAAACAGGCAAAGATTGTCCTAAAACAATTACGAGGTATTTCAACCAAGATTGAAAGAGATGACTTGCATTTATTTTTCGCTTAACCGAAAGACCATCATTGATGTATGTGTGTTTTTTTATCTTGTGTGTAGTGCAATAATTACATTAAACAAAACGCGTCCAGTGCTGTGCCCGAAATATCAAAATAACTATTTGATAATATAACATTATCCATTTGTATGCATAACCAATTTGGTTGAATTATTGACTTGCGAGCATTGATATATTACTAGATGAGGAGTTCCCATACATGTGTCATTTTAAAAATGTACCACAAAATAAGATATTACGAATATCGTCTTATAATATTTCCTTGTAGGTATAATGCGTTAAGACCGTTAACATTGATTCCCGAATTTCACCCGTATTGCCCTGGGCTGTAAAACTAAATTTGCGTTCTTGGAATAGTGACCCTAAGGCATAAAGCCCACCAAGACGGACAAGCAGGCGCAGTCGGCGTGAGAAGCGTATATTCATAACCATAATCACACGCCTCTTGCCGCGCATTACCCTTCACTATGGAATCCAATCCCGAGCCAAAATTCTGATCCCGGGATTTCGGGATTACAATTTGACAATCCCGGGATCCCGGGACTGGTCCCGGGATTGGCATTTTTTTCCATTGTTTATATAAAATTTTTATATTTACAAATAACACTGATAAAATCGACCAAAAATAAATCTAGTATAATTCATTCTATTTAAGAAATTTATTGTTAATATTGTATACGTTCAATCTTGGAAATACACAAGTTTAATGGAGTAAATAATATTGTAATATAAATAATAATGTGAATTTAATATGAGATTGCTGTTTCTGATAGTAAAGACATAATGAATGGATTAGCGAGATTTAAAATAGTAAAGCAAATAATCATGGCCTTTCCGCTTCATAAATCTAGTTAGTCAGCCAAATATGAAATTGCCATAAAACGTATGATATCATGGTGGAATTACTTTGTTAAAAGTGCGAAGCATTGTTTTTTCCAATCTTTCTCATTTTTAATAATTTATGTGAAAAAATAAAATGAATCGGCTACCTACACATGGGTATAAATCAAACTTCATTCAAACTCAGTTTATTTCTAATGTAGTTATTTTTTATTAAAAGTATTATTTCCGTTATATTTTCGCTTTTATTTTATTTTCCATACAAATTGATAAAAAAAATCAACCCCGAAATCCCGGGATTATGTTTATCAATCCCGGGATTCATAGGTATCGAAAATAGCTCGGGATCCCGGGATCCCGGGATTGGAATCCCTACCCTTCACCTATGTAATATGCGGCCCAAGAAGCACAAAATAATTATTATTACAGCGTCTCTCATAACAAATCAATAAAAATATTATATTATTTCGGGTCTTGTAATTAATATTCACGACGACATTATTCTACCAGCGAAATATAGGACACGCAATAAAATTAAACAATGAGTTCTCTGTTATTAAATAATGGCTTCTCGCCCGTCGATCGACGACGCTTCCAGAGCGTAATTTTGCTCGCCGCGTTCAATGAATGGACTATGTTGTATTTTCGTTCATTTATATCGCCGAGAAGCCAAAAAACGATGACTCATGGGGCGGGCGCGCATAATGCGTCGTCAAATCCAGTGTGCGCTGGCGTATTTGATTACGTTGTATTTTCGATGATTCACATAGAATATGCGCTTCTCACGCCGACTGCCTAAGTGCCTTATGCCTAAGGGTGTCTGCAACCCAAAGCTTGCAAGCTACCAAAAATTCATGTCTGAGCGGACAGAGCAAGTCGTCATGCGCTGACTATTAGTTAGAGTAAGATGCAAGCTAGGTCGGGCTTACTCATAATTATTGCCAGGTCGTTTTCGAGACAAATATTAAGTGAGCTTATATCGAGTTAAGTCCGCTGATATTAAAACTGTAAGTTTTAACACTGGCCGAGTCGCTGAAAATCGGGCGTCATTTTAAGAAGCATATGATTCATCCAGTAGTATATCAATGCTTGCGAGTCAAGTTTTCACATGGTATTGTAAATTCAACATACAAAATAATATTATCGTCACTGCACAAGCCAATTGTCGTAACCCTCAAATATCAAATTGTTCAGGAAGTGAAAAAAACTGTGGCCATTGGATTTACTTATTATTTTATATAATGATACCACAATTCAATAGGGGAACAACTCAAAATTTAAAGGTTTTGAGTTAAGAATGCCATTCGATGTAGAATAATCTTCTCTTTATAATTCAGCAAAAAAAAACAATCAAAAATTTCTTTAATGTGTCATAAAATCGAATAACCCTTTCTGAGATTAATCAGTAATTCCGTTATATAATCAAATTTATTGGTTAATTCTGTATTAAAATGTACAATTTCATTGTGCATTGATGAATTCCACTAAATTAAATATAAAAAAACATACACTTTCATCGAAATCAAGGCTTTAAAATTAAAATGAGAATTACTGCAAAAAATTCAAACGCCATTATCTTGGAACAAGGTTTTATGAGTTGTTCCCCTATTGAACTGGGATATCGAAACACGTATTTATTATTTTATTACAGATTGAGTAGCTTACTGTGTACCTACCCCATGGCCCCCACAAAAGGGGGGCTGACAGGGCTCTAGCCTGGGGGCCCGAGCTCAGGAAGGGCCCGGCGTGGCGAGTCGACCAGTTATTTGATATAAACACACATCACAAATTTGATTTAATAGTAAAAAAAAGTCGCCTGCATTTTCTTCAATAACATTATTATTAAAAATTATGTGGTTGTATGATACAATTTTTTATTTTGTAGTGATACTCGACAACTCGATAATTCAAATTAATGGATGTACATATTAAAATATAAAAAGAAACACTAAATATAGACATTAATTTTACCGCGTACACCATTTGGAAAACGCTACTGTAGGGCGTCACACTGCCTTTATCTTTAACAATAGGTAGGGGGGGTGCCAAAAATCCTAGCCTGGGGGCCCGCTTCAGGATGTGGTTCACGTTAAGAGAGGGTTACAGCATTTGGCTGGAATACTTTTTGTCAAGTTACAAATGGCTTAAAAAATAGTTATGCAATAGGTCCATTGCCATCAAAATGTCACTTTGGTGAAAAGTGAGGGTTACGGCCATTGGCCTGTACAATGACGATATTATTCAGTTAGAAGTATAAAATACCAATGGCGAGGTGTGAAAGTAGGTTCTTAAGAATCGACATAAATAGTGCACACTAAACTTTGTCAATAATACTTATTTGTTTTCATTGAACTAAGAATACAATTTTCAAAAGGTTCTGGTTAGTTTTTTTAAATTCAATGAAACCCTGCCTAACCAAACCATAATAGTTTAGGTATGCTATGGGCGACTCGACAAAAACAGTGCACACTTTTTCAGTAATACTTATTTGTTTTTGTTGAATTAAGAATACATATTACAGATGGTGTCGGTTAGTTTTTTAAAATTTATATACGGTCGTATATTAAAGACCGTCCAACCTCTTTGGGTCGTGTAATACTGAGATAAAATTCATGTCTAAATAAAACACGGTTCTTTTTGAAAATAGGCGATATACTTTATTATTTGTTGGTTAAGTTAGGTTAGGTTTTCATGATTGAATTCATTAATTTTGCCAAAATCGGCTATGGAAATAGAGATGACATTATTGTCGGCAATGCTCCACGTACAACGCGTATTTTTTTCATCTCGGTGCTATAGAGATGAACGCTCACGGCGAACTGTGTTACGGTGAAATGTAATACGAACAATTTACATGTAACCAAAAGCACGCCACTGACTATGGAGGCTGTTGAAGGCTTGTGTATTTTAATGATTTGCCAAAACAAGTACCTACCTATCTTCATATATTTTGTTATCTGACTCAACCACAGGACAGGTATGAAGGAAAAATTAATACTCAAGACAGGTAGGTACCGTTAAAATTTAGCTTAGAGCAGGGTTGGCGAACCTTTTTACGTACGCGTGCCAAAATTTCCCAAATATTATTTTTCAACTGTCTGACGTGCCGAGCAGTTATGGGGGAAAGTTTTTAAAAATCCTATTAAAAATGATGATGTTCTAGATATCACTCACAGAACATAGCACACATATAGCTTTATCACTTTTTTCAATTACGCCATACATTTCGGTCCACCAACTTTGAAACTGTCTGCCAGAATTACTACTACCAGCTTCACCAAGTTTTTGTTTCTTATTGGGTGTAGTCATTTTTTGTGGGCACAAATGAAAGTGTTTGTTAATGTATTAATTAGTTTGGTTATTTATTTACGCGCAAATTGACACTAGAATTGCTCCCATCAGATGAGGCATTCGCTGGCTACAGTGGTACATGTTTTGAATAGGTATTAAAAAATAAAAGGAATTTATTCTTTTGTGCGTACCGTCAAAAACTTTTAGCGTGCCACGTATTTGCCATCGCTGGCTCAGAATACACTAGGTAGCTGGTAGATAGAAGAATATTATTATTCAATTGTTAATATTGTACAGTTATTGTCCAACAAGTATTCAATATTTTGTGAAGATGATAAATCCGTGTTGATTCAGAAGCGATTTTTTTTCCGAAAACTCAGAAACGGGTTTAAATTTTGTTCGTTTTTTTGTGCGCGTGCGCGAATTCAAACAGTGGCAGCTTCAAGTATGCTGCTATCTACCTACTAACCAACTAACCATTCTCAAGGTGTTGACTGTGTTTGTTAGTTTGAAAAATCAAATTAAACCCTGCAAAAACCATGCCACAATAGATAAGAGCCAAAAAATACTCCTCCACCTATTATGTATATAAAATTATGCAATTAAATCATACATAATACTGGATATTTTATAGATAGAATAATATTTTTTTTCTATTATAGTTTGCTTTAGGCAGGGCTTAATGAATTAAAAAAACTAACGCTATGTAATATGTATTCTTAATTCAACAAAACAAATAAGTATGACTGAAAAAGGGTGCACTATTTTTGTCGGATCGTCCAAAATATACCAAAATTATTATGGTTTGGTTTAGGCTGGGTTTAATTGATTTTTAAAAACACCATCTGTAAATTGTAGTCTTAACTCAATGAAAACAAATACGTATGACTGACAAAGTTTAATGTGCACTAATTATGGCGGATCTTAACAGCCTACCTCCACCATTCGCCACTGAATAATATCATTATTGGCTCGCGCGGTGCAGTGCGAAAGGCGCCAGCCTTTCATCCGGGAGCCCCAGATTCGACCCGGTGTGGACACAATATATTTATGTGATTTTCTCAAACTCTAGATGTTTGTGATTATTTCACTTATATAATAGACTACTGTAGACTACTGTTAAACTACAGTAGTATCATTGGCCCACTAGGCCTTAAAAAAGAATGTAATATATTATGTAAAGAAGAATCTCAAAGAAATACTCAATTTCGTCGTAAAATAGAAGGCATTGGTCTTCTTGTAGACACTCATTGCAATCATCGTCAAAAGTCTATTGTACAAAGAGCCGACTGCGTGATGATAAGTGGAACTACGCCACAGTTTAAAGCATGGAGATTCACATTTTCTATTTCTCTCACCCCTGCGGCAGGCCATGAGTGATGTATACGAATTAATTGAAATGACGAAGTTACGCGGGCTTTCTCATGGTTAGTGCTTCTCCCTCAAAATCCCAATAAAACATATTTTATTACAATTATTGTAACAATCTATATTTACTTATTTATAATAATATGTGAATGAATGCCAAAGATTTTTTTGGTCAAATTAGGTATTTAATTATTTTGGACAAAGCTCCAGTCAAAAACGATAATATTATGCGCAAATTTTGTTTTAGGTTTAGCTATCCGAGCCTAACGTATTGCATACATTGCGATAGAGATTCTGAGGTCACTTGGCATAAAGTCCATACGAAGAAACATCATCAATCCTCGGCGAATAATCCGATACATACAATAGTTGAAGAGAGATGGCGCGCTGTGGCATATTTTATTTAAAACGTTGACAGATATCGTTAGTAAATTAAATCATTTTTATAGAATATAGGTAGGTCAATGTGCAATTAAATACTATTTTTTCTTTCAGGCTTTAAATAGTCGCCTAGTATGGAGTCTTCGCCACTGTGGAACATTGTTGGAGATGACCAGGTCCCACGCCAGACTATTGTCGTCTGCATTAATAATAGCAATTTACAATAGCCTGGTGAAGATATCAGAATATTAAATAATACACTCAAAACTAATTAATTCCATAGTAGTTATATAATCTCCGTCTTCCGGTATAAAGAGTACATATCTACTATAACAATATACTTAACAATTTCAATGATTAATACAAATATTGTAATGACAATGACAATGACTGTTATTTTGTATGTAATACATACTTACAGTTGTTTGATGGTCATTTGTGAATAACTAACTACCTAATTACAGGGCCGCTCTGTGGAATGTGTGCGGCACTAACGGGCGGTCACATCGAGGGGCAACCGGGGACAACCTCTTGAATTTATTTCTGTACACTCATGCATGAGGATCGTCACCACTTTTTAATTTTGCCATCCTTTGAGCGACCGAGAATTTCCACCCTTCTCGATCGTCCGCTTCTCTCAGAGCAAAATGAATGGTGCCCCCAGTCACTTGGTCGCTCCAGCGCGCAGACGCTCTTCTTCTGCTTCGCCCTCCCTGGAGGCCACCCAAAACCACCAGTCTCTCCAGGTTGTCCGGTCCGCGCCGGACAATATGTCAAAAAAACTGCAGAATGCGTCTCAGACAATATATTTTCGAGAGCCGTTTCTTTATCTGGAGTCTCTGAATGATTGACAGGTTCGTCCTGTGTTCCGTCCAAGAAATACGAAGTATTCGGCGCCAAAACCACATCTGCAAGGCATTAATTGCCTTCCAATCCCTTGCTTTCAGGGTTAATGAGTCGACTACGTATAAAAATATACAGAACACTAATGTTTGCACAAGCATCATTTTTGTGGCAATCGAAATTCCCCGATCATTCCGTACACTAGCCACCCTTAATTCAATGGCCGCCATGAATGATTGGATTGAAATAAGGTCTTATACTTAACGCTTGTATACGTGCATGGATTTACTTTCAGTCAGCACTCGAAATGGAGAATTTTACGAACCGGAGCTCTCGGTAATTTTATGAAAGTATTAACATAGTTAATATTAATACTTTCGACCGAAGGTACTTGATGGAATTTGAATTTAAATTCTAATGGATTCAAGCTCTGTACTATTCCATTTAAGTCGTTTTTTGCACTTAAATGGAATAGTACAGAGCTTGAATCCATTAGAATTAACATAGTTATTTAATTTTATGTGTTTTATAAAAAACTAGCTGACCCGGCGAACTTCGTACCGCCTCAGAATCAATAATCTTGTGTTACCCGTAACTTATTAGCTGAATTAAATTATTTTTTTTATTAAGTTAAAATGAATATTCAAAATGAATTAAGTTCAATAAATGTGCAAAAATCAAACCAAAATGAAATGGATTACATAGTTTTGGTTGGTTCAGATTTCGAAGCATGATGACTACCGAGCCAACCTTCAATTGTAAATTGTGCGGTGGCAAGCCAGGAAGATCCAATAAGTTTAAAAATTCAGTTGGCTAGTTGGTTGCTTCGTCTTCGTTTGTTAGTGCAAGAACGTAGTGGTCGCGCGGGGGTGGCGTGCCGGCATCTTGCGAAACTCAAACGTATAACCGTGTGTAAAATGTTCTTAGACAGTGTCTTTTTTCGGGCATAATACACATGGCTATATGTTTGAGTTTCGCAAGACGCCGCCGCACCACGCCCGCCAAATTACTACGGCCGAGCACTTACACAGTCGATAGATTTGAAGGAATGCAGTAGACCAACAATTTGATTTTGAATTGTGAAGTTTAAGTGATCCACATCTTTGTTCTTTGCCGCAAGAATTGCTCGTTCACTCAACCAATTCTTGACACGAAATTGCAAAAATTCAGCGGAAACGAAATCAATCCGTTTGATTCGTCGACAGGAACACGGCCGTTACCGATAGTCAGAAATTGCTTAGAGAAATCTTCGGCAGACGGATCGTTTAGCAATGTAACTCGCATGTTTGTCGTCAGCTGAAGGTTCTTCACATAGCGCCACAGAGTCAATGGTTTGAGGCAAGCATTTATTTCATCGGCAGCGGTCGATCTTGGAATGACTGGTAGTGTTTGGCAGAAATCGCCAGATAGTAGAATCAT
Organism: Rhyacophila brunnea; assembly: GCF_057557595.1. NCBI lineage: Eukaryota > Metazoa > Arthropoda > Insecta > Trichoptera > Rhyacophilidae > Rhyacophila > Rhyacophila brunnea. The sequence continues at coordinate 4,301,288 of NW_028232904.1, read as the reverse complement.
TGCGCCTCCAAAACATCTCTCACAATGCGCGTTTGTGCGCCATTCTAAATTCATCCCAGGTGATTATTTTACTTGCTACCAAAACTGTGGCCATTGCTGAATGTTTCGCAATATTGCATATCGGTTTTTCAGTCGTTTGAAGGTTTAACGGCAATTTCAACGCTGAATGAGCCGTTCGGCATCCTTTTAGCAACGTGGCCGCTATCCCGGAAGAAGCAACTGCTACAGCAATTTCGGATCTCGCACGAACAGTGGCCAAAATCAATGACATGAGGAATGTCTTCCCAGTTCCACTGGGCGCATCGAGGAAAAATAAGCCACCATTTCCATCATCAATTGCCTTCATTAACGTATCGTGCACTACCTTCTGTTGGGGGTTCAACATTAGTACATTCGTTCGAACTAATTAGTTCAATGGATCTTGATCATTTTCACGTTCACGTTCCAATTCTAGATGGAAAGCGTAATTCACTCCACGATGTGGCATTGGCATTCCTAACTTGACTAACAAACTGCCGCACATGAGGTAACACATGTCTTCGATCAAAAGGAAAACCTGGTTATGTATCTCCTTATTCACCTCGAGATCAGGATTCCCTGAAATGACACGAATTCGATGTAAAATGTCTTCTGACATGTCATCCTTGTAGTTGTTTTACAGTTCAGGTGGATTCGATGGGAAGCATGTCGAAATAATGATAGCAAATAATGTGCGTATCTGACTTGGAGATGCAGAAACAAATGCTTTAGCGATTGTCATGTCCCAATGAGTATCATTTTTAAGCAAATTGAGCTTTTGACATGCAGCATGAAATGTTGGGCACACTACACCATTGACAGTTTGAAGTGATTCAAATGATGTCGGCCCACGAACATTTACCAGCAACAACCGCAAGTAGAATCATTCGCCATTATTTGGATGAACTGTGTAAATGCGACCAAGAGCATCAGTAGAATGCACATCCGGATGATCAGGAACCGCATCGCCTTGCTTCCGACGTTGAAATTTCTTCGATGAAGCGTTCCAAGTGTAATAATGTGGCATCTTAGAGTAGAACAACGTTCGTGCAAACGGATCGCTTTGGCAAATCGAAAAGAAACTGGTCAATGTTGGCGCTGGAGATATTTCAGCACGTTGAGCAACATTCGATGCGTTGAAATAAACTTGTTGACCATTCTTCAGATGTACCGCCAAATGTACAGCAGTGGGATGACGTTCATGAATGGGGAATGAGAGAATACGCCAAATTGCTTCATTGCAGGTCACATATCGACCAACTTATAGTGCGTGATTTCATCGTTGGTATTGGGAGTTTGAACGCCAAAAACTACAATATCGCTGCCTTTTCTGACATATTTGCAGATGTATTTGATGGATTTCACTGAATTGCAAAACTCCACGTTGCAATGCGCCTTGAATGTTTTGGAAAAAAGTGGAGAATACGGAACAATCCAAGTGTTGTCGACCGCGATATCGTTTCACTTCATTTTCGTTGTGATAGTTCTACCGTTATCATTGGGTGATCGACGCCGATACAGTGGATAACCATCATTGGCAGTGATAGTCTCCGCCGTTAAACTTCATGGATAACGCTTGGAACACTGTCTTGCCGTCGACCATGCACGCTGATTGGGGGAGATTGATGGCGCCACACTGTCCATGAATCATTTAAGTAATTACAACATCATGCAGGTCTGGATCGGTTTCGGGATCAGGAATCTCGGCACATATGATGTCATCTTTTTGGTCTGGTCGAATTCTTTCGACTAACCAAATAAGAATGTGTGCATGCGGCAAGCTTCGTTTTTGTCATTCAATCGAATACATCCAGCATCGAGTTTCCCAAAGACGCGATGCTTAACAATGTAGTTCATCAGCGACAGGATTTTTTGTTTGAAGACACGTGCCGATCACTTGATGTTTGTCCGGGGAGTAGCAGTTGAACAATTTCTATTCATTTCGGATTTCATGTAAAGGTGATGAATAGATCTGGACGACCGTAATGACGAACATATTTCATTGCATCTTCATGCATATGACGTGGGCTGCCAATGTACATCGCCGATAAAATAGTCAATCGACCAACATTAGCTGCATCTCCTACGGTGCTGATTGCATCGCGTAAATGAATATACTCCTCCGATCGCAGTTTGGCTTGGTTCAACCGAATGAAAGTGAGGCGCTCCGTCTCGATTTTAAGCAATCGACGAATAATAAACACTGGAAAATTAATCACATAATTCAAAATTACATAATGAAGCAGTTATCGATGCACACACAATCACAAATTTGATAACCTCACAAAGTGAACATCTTCGAAGGCAACTTACCGTTTGAAAATCACGATCGAAATAGCTATTTGCGCACCTAGCTGGTAATCGGCTCGATTATTCACGTAGATCGATTGTCGAATGAAGTTCGAAGGATGGATTTTGAAATTGGTAGGTAAATAATGAGCAATACCAGCAATGAGATCATGTAATTTTATCCTTGGCTTTATTTTTGGACGCTGTCGAAGAAGTAAAAAAGATTCAGGCAGGACAACTTCCTCCAAAATTCACCGGAGTATACAACAAAGTCTTTCGGGATTATCTGAGGCTAAACTGAATCAACTGTCAAAGGATAGATAATGCACACAACGCCTTTCATTTGTTTCTTGTTTATTCTTTCTGTCATGTATCGTTGTATATGGATTTAATTTTTTTGTGATTTTCTTTTATTTTCGAATGCGCGAGGTCATTTTTCAAAATGTCAAAATGTATGAGAAAATGAATTGTCTTCATAATTTTTTTTCCGTGATTTATCCGATATTTTAATAGTTATTCTGCTAATCGGGGCGGAGACAAATCTAACAAATCAAAGATCATAAAAATCGGTCCAGCCGTTCTCGAGTTATAAATGGTGTAACTAACCCGACTTTGTTTTATATATATAGATAAGTGTGTGATTTTTTGTTATATTATGGCCATTCTAGCTTAAGGGGGGACATGCTCGTCGAAGGTCAAAATTGAGTTTTTATTGTATTTTCAAACCATGATCCTGGACACTCCTTAAACGTTGTAGATAATCTATTTATAAAATTTTGAAGCCTTATTATCCTTTATAGTTATTTTAAACATTTGATGACTGCATAAAGTATTTTTGTTACATAAAATAGTATTCTTTTAAACCTCTCGCTCTAATGTTTTAGAATATAGTCATATATCGGTACATAACTGTGCAGTGGTATTAAGATTTTTTACATGTATTAATTTTTAAACGCATTTATAAAACCATTAGTATAATTTATTACGAGATAATTTTTGTAAAATATTCACGATAAAAAATTATATTGATAATCTCTGTGGTCCCAAATTTGACAAGAATTAGGCATTTTATTATTCAAAAAATCGGCAAGATTAACACATTTGAAGATGATTCTAAAGAAACTTATTATAAGCTATGTCTTTGACCATTCAAGTGTGATAAACATCTTATGAATAATGATTGCTTTATAATAATTATTGACCTAAGAATAAGGTAGTGTTTTTTTGAAATACGCCATTTCTTTTGTCATTCCCCAGTGGTTAAGCTACAACATACGGCTGTAGCCATAAATTAACAAACTATAATTGAAGTAGGGAGTAAAATGATATTGACGCGCGTGTTTGAACATGTACCGTTTAAAAAAAAATAAAAAAAAATTCGGTTAGGTACATGTTCAAACACGCGCGTTAATATCATTTTACTTCCTACTTTAATTATAGTTTGTCAATTTATGCCTACGGCCGTATGTTGTAGTTTAACCACTGGGGAATGACAAAAGAAATGGCGTATTTCAAAAAAACACTACCTTATTCTTAGGTCAATAATTATTATAAAGCAATCATTATTCATTAGATGTTTATCATACTTGAATGGTCAAAGACATAGCTTATAATAAATATCTTTAGAATCATCTTCAAATGTGTTAATCTTGCCGATTTTTTGAATAATAAAATGCCTAATTCTTGTCAAATTTGGGATCACAGAGATTATCAATATAATTTTTTATCGTGAATATTTTACAAAAATTATCTCGTAATAAATTATGCTAATGGTTTTATGAATGCGCTTAAAAAATAATAAATGTAAAAAATTTTAACACCACTGCACAGTTATGTACCGATATATGACTATATTCTAAAACATTAGAGCGAGAGGTTTAAAAGAATACTATTGTATGTAACAAAAATACTTTATGCAGTCATGTTTAAAATAACTATAAAGGATAATAAGGCTTCAAAATTATATAAATAGATTATCTACAACGTTTAAGGAGTGTCCAGGATCATGGTTTGAAAATACAATAAAAACTCAATTTTGACCTTCGACGAGCATGTCCCCCCTTAAATGGTAAAATTATTTTTTCCATGAGACGGAACGACAATGTTGCAGATTTTACGACCCGGAACGGCGCTCCGGTCAATTTCGAGCCCTAACTTTCACTAATAGTGTGTATTTTAAACTATCGCGATAATGTGTAACTGTTTACACGTAAAAGAGCTCTGTCTTGCCAATCCCATTCTTCAAGAGTAGGTAAGCGAGACGCTATTTTCTCATTTTATGGTACTATTTGACAGATCGTGAAAATAGGTTAACCTCAAAATGAGTCTCGGTGTAGTTAGTTTTTTTACCGGCAGGTTCGCTACTATCGTTCAACTGCGCAGAAATCGCACCTGAAACATTAAATCAATGAATGAAATAGCCTTAAAATACTCTCAATATTTACACATTACATATGATATGAATATGTAACAGTAACGCCGTTTGTAACGAAAATTTAAAAAATAACGATAATATAATTAAACCCTACTTACGTTTCATAATATTATTATTCATCTATTAGTGAGTTCACAATTTACTGTTGATATCAAATATCACAAATCATTTTTTGAGGTTATGTATCTCGAAGCTATAGTAGTTTATGTAAATACTCGTGGTTTATTGTTAAATAATACACTGCATTAAGTCTTAATAATAAATTTAAAATACAAAACAACAAGATTTTACTTTTCATATTGCAATTTACACCATTTTAACAACTTTAAATGTATTCACAACCACGAAATGTCAAAGCAGATAGAACTTTGTAGAACGACGGATCTTTTTAGATTATGATAGAACTCTGTAGTACCACAGATACTAAGTAAAGTGCACATATAACTCGGTAGTATTGGGGTTTAATGAAAAAATATAAAAAATATTGACCTCATATTGATATAGTATGTAGATAATATGACTTGTAAGACTGCCTCATTATTACTTTAGTTTGGCCAAAAATCGACACTTAGAACCTTGTAGTTCTCGGGTCGCGAATTGTCGTGTGATAATTCATAAAGCGTTTGATTGTGATCTTGCAATTTGCACGATAATACGTGTTTACACTTACACGTGCATTTTTTTGTTATGACCACGATAATACGTACTATCAGCAGTAGATCCATGCACGTGTAAACGAGGTATAATGCACTGTAGAGTATACGTTTTATAACTTTGCACTTTTTGCACTCTTTACTATACTAATACGCCTCTTTACCTGATTACCTCGCATACAATTGGATCAATAAATTATATTTACTTGTATGAATATAATATGTATGTAGTAATAAATAAATATATCGATAATATATGCAGGCTGTGGAAGCCCATATGATCCTATTAGGATCGGACATGGTCGGATATAAAAAAAATATGGTGGAGAGGGTACAGAAGAAATTCTTGAGACTCCTTTACTTGAGGTTGTATGGATACTATCCGTGGCTTTATCCAACTGACTTTCTCTTAGGCATGCTTACATACTGCAGTCTGCAATTTAGAAGAAATCTTTATTTAGCTACGTATTTTTTTCGACTTATACGAGGTATAAATGAGGAATCTGCCATTCTGGGCAGTTTCGACCTGTATGTCCCTGATAACTATCTTAGAAATAGAGACCATCAGTTGTTTATTACATTCAACTCGATGCGGAATGTCTGGGACTCACGATTGTACTCGGTTAAAACCAAATGCCGTCTATTCTGACGGTGCTGCTTTACGGTAGCAAATCATAGCACCTTACGAAGGCTTAGAGCAACCGTATACTGAGCTTCGAAAACAGATGTTTGCGACGAATACTGGGTGTGCGTATGACTTTAGGAGCAACGAGGAGATAAGAGAACGCACCAAGCAGCCTCTCATCACGCTGAAAGTGAAGAGGCGATGTTGGACCTGGCTCGGCCACGTGCTGCGGATGCCAGAAGAGAACTTCAACCTGGCTTGCCTGTTCTTCAAGCCGACCGGATTCCGGCGTCCTGGAAGGCCGCTAAATACAATCTACAGAGTGTATACGGCGGAGCTACGGGATGCTGGTTTGACCTGGAACGAAGCAAGAAGACTGGCGAGCGACAGGGATTCTTGGAGGCGCCGCGTGGTGTCCATATGCTCCAGTTAAGGGGCGGATATGGCAAAAGAAGAAGGAGTTGTTTATTCTCCCAAGGTGCAGAACCAACCTGCCACTGGTAATGCCAATTGGGAGGGCGATAACTATGTTCAAAGAAATTGCTACGGGTGTTGATATATTCCACCTACGTGAGAATGAGTTTAGGTGGACGTTGTTTTATAAATTCTTAAAATAGGGTCTGCTTAACTCATCCGGTGTACTTCGTTGTACCTATCTAATTTATCTACTGATATATCTCTTTTTTATGTAATACTGTTATATTTATATACCTTTGTTTCTAAATGTCATGTTGTGAACGTCTTAAACTTATAATTTGTAATGTCCACAATATGTAAAAAAAAAAAAAAAATTGAATAAATATTTTTATAATATATTACATCATTTTCATCCTAAAGCCGGAGTACAAAGTTATGAAGCATATACTCTAATTTTATTGCCAATAAGCTTTATTCAACTATGGGAAATTGTTAATACCATTATCCTATAGGAAGAAAAATCTATTCCAAAGTATCGAAATATCGATCAAAATATATCAATATTTTCTGCCGGCCCTACGTTACTCGTGCAAATTTAATTAGTATAGTAGGTAGTTCAATGCCTTTTGGTTATCTATTTACATATATAATGCACATATATTATATGTAATTAAAAGAAAAATAACGATACAAAACTACAGTGTAAACATAGTGTAGGTATACTATATGCGATATATAATTAAAAATATATTATTATTTTTATCAGCTGAGACATTTCAAACATGAAGAGAATAAATATTGTAGCGATTAGTGTATTTCTAAATAAAATAATGCGGTACTGTTTTAAAAATCCTCTTTTTCCTCAACGTTTTTTCAATATTTCGACGAAAATGAACTACAAATTAATTGCATAGTAACCCTGCCACTTAAGCCGCGCGGCATAAGCGTCCCAGGTTCGAATCCTGGGTCTGGCAAGTACACATATTGTTTTTCAATTTGTGTGTGAGTCAGGTTATGGACCTAATAGGTTGAGCAAAAGTGGCTGACATCCATTTCTCGTAAAAAACAAAATCTGTTAATACAAACCTCTACTCTGTGGAGACCCACATGATCCTATTAGGATCGGACATGGTCGGGGAAAAAAACCCTGCCACTAAGTTTCTTTAAGTGCTTGAAATGTCGAAATCACAAGGGTTGTTTGTCGGGTTCTAACACAGAACAGATAATAAATATAATTCCGATAGGCTATATTCAAAACGCTACATTTTGATGCAGGGTTTTGAATGTATGCGTGTCCTACGAAAATGAAACACGCATTATGCACGTGCAATGGTGTGTGAAATACACCAATATTAAATGAGTGTCAATGCATAAACCGAGAGTAGTTGTCTGTATTCGTATTCATGAAACGTGTTTAAGTTTATCCCGTATTCTTTCACACTCGACATCGGTTGCCTGCTTCTCCACTTCCGTTCGGTATTGTTCCCTGGATTTCAATCATATCGGCTTGAACCTGGTCAGGAAAAGTAAATACTCCCAGAGTTCTCTGATAATACTGTTTTAGTAATATTTCTTTGTTTTAAATTCAATGTCATGTTGTGAATGTCTTAAATTAATAATTTGTAATGTTCACTATAGGTAGGTATGTAAAATAAATAAAATTTGATTTGATTACCCTCAAATCTCTTGGATAACACACTAATCTCTCGATACCGCACTATAAGTATTTGTCAAACTATTATTAGAGTATCGTTTGTTTTCTTTCACGACCCGATTAAAAATGACAACATCGCGTCTCGTTTACTCTTGAATACTTAGATTGGCGAAACAGTCAGCACTTTTACATGTAAACAGTGATTATTATCGCAATAGTTTAAAATAAACACTATTGATGCAAGTAAATCAATGCACGTGTACAGGCGCTATTAGGCTTATGTGAGTTATGTGAATATTTAGAATTTGCGTTTATACGTGTATCCATAATACGTTTTCTACCTGCCTTGCTCTCTCTTACACATTTTCTCTCATACGTTACAGATAAACCAAGTCTATATGTTACGCCGAATGTGCGAAGTTGACTATTACATGAAATGGGCAAAATTTTGCCTAATTCATGTAATAGTCAAGCCCGTTGCATTATTCATGAATTAGGTAAATTATCTGCCGAGTGCGTGAATTCGCCAGGGTTTGGAATTCTTAAACTGTCAACATGACAGTAGAGAAAGTAAATTTAATACGGATGGTTTTATTAGTTATAATTGAACATAATATAATATTATTATTATTAGGTTAGGTTAGGTTTTGTAATTCTGAATTCAACTGAATGTCCATTTTGAGGTTAGCTAACAGGTGTCAACAAACTATCAAATCATACTATCACAAACAAACAATCGACCATTGCACGATTGATACCCAAGCACGAATCAAATCGCGAAAATACCTTTTAATAAAATTCTTCCGTTATCATATTATAGTTCTAGATTTTTTTTGGGCATAGTAAATGGATATGAACGTCATTGTAGTTATTGATTGGTATATTTTTATATAATCAATGACATTTGACACATTTGGTTAGTTTGATTAGTTGCAAAAAACACACGGAGCGCGACCATCTATTTTGACCAATGCATGAGCATTAATTTGACACATTTGGTTTAGTTGCAAGAAACACCACCGTAGCGCTACTATCTAATTTGCCCAATGCATGAACTAGGCAGAAAAATTACTGCCGAATTCACGCACTTGGCAGATATTTTGCCTAATTCATGAATAAGGCAACGGGCTTGCATTTTTCATGATTTAGGCAAAATTTTGACCATTTCATGTAATAGTCAATTTCGCACATTCGGCGTAACATATATTCTAAATATATATGAGGTGATTATTTCATATAATAAAATAAAATAAAAATAAAATAAGTATTAAATTAGTGCATATTTTATTGTTGGTAGGCTGTAGGAATAACTGATGTCAATGTCATTGGACACGAGTAAGCATTGTAATCTATATTGTATTATACCGTGATATCTACGTATGTAGGTAGAGTGGCGAGGGGTATGGCAGGCTGTGGAGATTTAACATAAACAGTGCACACTAAACGATGTCAGTCATATTTATTTGTTTTCATTGAACTACGAATACAATTTGCAGATGGTGCTGGTCAGATTTTAAAATTCAATTAAACCCTGCCTAAACCAAGCCATAAGGCATAAAGCCCACCAAAAAAGCGTTAGGTGCGCTCACTACTGAGTAGGCCCCCTCCCACCCGCGCATTACCCTTCACCTATGTAATAAGGGGCTCGAGGAGCACAAAATAATTATTATTATCAGCGTCTCTCATAACAAAGCAATAAAATTATTATTAAATTTGTCGGGGCTTGTAATTAATATCGGACACGCAATAACTAAACAAAGAGTTCGCTGTTCTTAAATAATGGCTTCCTGCCCGTCTATCGACGACGCTTCGAGGAGCGTGATTTTGCTTGCCGTGTTCAATGAATGGACTACGTTGTATTTTCGTTAATTCCTATCGTTGAGAAGCCAAAAACGGTGACTCATGGGGCAGGCGGGCACAAGGCGTCGTCAAATCCAGTGTGCGCTGGCGTATTTGATTACGTTGTATTTTCGATGATTCACATAGAAAATGCGAGAGCGCCCCGTAAGCCTGCTTTAGTGGACTTTATGCCTAATAGTTTAGATATACCATGGGCGATCAGACAAAAGTAGTACACACTTTTTTAGGCATACCTATTTGTTTTCGCTGAATGAAGAATACATAATATTACAGATGGTGTAGGTTAGATTTTTTAAAATTCATAAAAGTCCTGTCTATACTAAACCATAATCAATAAAAAATATCCTTCTATCTATAAAATATCTAAAATTATGTATGATTTAATGGCATAATTTTATATATAAACGAATATTTTTTTACTATTATCTACTATGCATGGCCCCCACAAGGGGGTGGCTGACAGGGCTCTAGCCTGGGGGCCCGGGCTCAGGAGGGGCCCGGCGAGGTGAGTCGACCAGATAAGTGAGATAAACACACATAAAAAATTTGATCTAATAGTAAAAAAAGTCGCCTGCGGTACTATTTTCCTTCAACAATTTTATTATTTAAAATTATGTGGTTGTACGATACAGTTTTTAATTGTGTATCAATACTCGACATCTCCATAATTCAAATTGATGTATTAAAACATAAAATAAAACACTAAATATACACATTATTTTTTCCGCGTACACCATTTGGAAAACGCTACTGTAGAGCGTCACACTGCCTTTATCCTTAGCGATAGGTAGGGGGGCCCGACAAGGCTCCTAGCCTGGGGGCCCTTTTCACGATGTGAAATGGCTTGGAAAATTTCATAAAAGTCCTGTCTATACTAAACCATAATCAATAAAAAATATTCTTCTATCTATAAATATCTAAAATTATGTATGATTTAATGGCATAATTTTATATATTTTATATAATATAAACGAATATTTTTTTACTATTATCTTCTATGGCTTGGATTAGGCAGGGTTCAATTGAATTTTACTCCTTTACTTTCGGCTGTATGGATATTATCCGTGGCTCTATCCGACTGACTTTCTCTTCTTTCACTTACATACTGTAGCTTAAAATTTAAAAGGGATCTCTATTTAGCTACCTACATATATTTTCCGACTAACACGCGGCGTAAATTGAAACTCTACCATTCTTGGCGATATTGGCTTGTGTGTGTCTGATAATTATGTTAGACATCGAAGGCATCCGTTGTTCGTTCTCCCAAGGTCCAGAACTAACCTGCCATTGCCAATGCCAATTGGGAGGGCAATAACTCTGTTCCAACAAATCACTTGACATATTCCACCTGCGTGAGGATAAATACTTTTACTTTGTTATTTTTGTTATTTTATTTTATTTCTTATTTTATTACTTATTGTATTATTAACTCACACTTCTCTGTATTTTTATTTAAAAAAAATATTAACACTTATTTTATGTCATGTCGTGAACGCTTTGAATTTATAATTTGTTATGTTCATTATATGTAAAATAAATAAATTTAATTTGATAAGGTGGGCATTGTTTTATAAATTATTAAAATAGGGTTTGCTTAGCTCACTCGGTGTACCTACTTCCTTGTAGGTATCTAATTTAAACTACACATTTCAACTGTTTAATGCTGATATATTTCTTTTTTTATGTATACTTAATACTGTTTCATTAATATTTCTTTTCTTCTAAATGTCATGTTGTGAACGTCTTAAATTAATAATTTGTAATGTTTACTACCTTTATGTAAAAATAAATGAAATGTTTATTTGAATTTAAAAACTAACAAACACTACTTATCTACACATTGTAGTATTAGTTCAATGAAAAAAATTCCCCTTGGCCATTGATGTGTACTATAGTTTGTTCAAAATACTATATTTTTTTTTATTAAAATCAGTATTATAAAAATATGACAAGGTTATATGTAAATTGTACGTATAGCATTTCAACATGGCACAGTTCGCCGTGAGCTTCCTTATAGGAAACAGATGACCGTATAACTATACGGTCTCCAATTTTATTAGATTCGATTTGTTAAAAATTTCAATTCTCGAGATTCGGGATGGAAAATATCGAAAATTTCTCGAGAATTCCCCAAACCCAACTCTAGATACGGCGAACTGCATACGTACAACTTTCCGGACACGATAAACCTAAAGCATGCGCAAATTACTCGGTGTTAAAACCAGAATTAAAAAATTGACGTGGAAGATGAAGTGATCGAATGTAAACATATTTAGTCAAGTTAATTGTACACATGATCATCGTTCGTGTGTAGATTCTACTAGCATTTTATAATGAGTGTATTTATTGCATGTCGTGTATGACAATATGATAATTTTATAAAAACGTTGTTTGAGAGAGATAGTAAAAAATTATAATTGTTAACGTTATCTCATGTCACGCAGCGGTTTCCAAACTATCCGCCGCGGTAAGGCCCCGGAAGACACTAAACATTGGCAAAAATCATTCGAATCCTTATTTTATATAAAAAAAAATATTCAAATTACCCCTTAGGCATAAAGCCCATTGACGCAGCGAGTGGGGCGCTCGCGCAAAATTTCTACAAGTGGCGCGTAAATCATCGGAAATACAACGTAATCAAATACGCCAGCGCACACTGGATTTGACGACGCATTGTACCCGCCTGCCCCATGAGTCACCGTTTTTCGCTTCTCAGCGATATGAATTAACGAAAATACAACGTAGTCCATTCATTGAACACAGCAAGCAAAATCACGCTCCTCGAAGCGTCGTCGATAAGACGGGCGAGAAGCCATTATAAAAGAACAGTGTACTCTTTGTTTAGTTTTTGCGTGTCTGATTTTAATTACAAGCCCCGAGAAATAATATAATATTTTTATTGCTTTGTTATGAGAGACGCTGTAATAATAATTATTTTGTGCTTCTTGGGCCCCTTATTACATGGGTGAAGGGTAATGCGCGGGTAGGAGGGGGCGAGCGCTTTTTTGGTGGGCTTTATGCCTTAGAATAGAACAAGCCAAACTGATTTTTAACAACGTTTTTATTAGGTCGTATTCTTATATGTCCGGTGGTTGTTTATCCAGTACAAATCTCGCAATCGATTGTTAACTAACTTCCCGACTAGCTAGACGTTTGAAACTTTTAGAATATATTATCAGAACACGATACCAATGCATTCTTTTAATACTGTTAGCCGTATTTAAGCAGAATTGAATTCATTTTCAAAGTAAAAGACTATTATTGGTTGCTTAGGGGGTGGTCCTAGCAACTAAATTATTAATATATACGTGCGTTACTATGGAAATCAAAATCATTTCAGTACCTATTCTATATTTGTTTGTTTGTTGCAAAATAGCAAAAAAATGATTTGTTGACAATTGCCTTATTTGTCCTAAATTATTAATAAATAAAATTGTCAAGTTTATATGATTCAACAGAAAATTTAAAAACGTTGTATATAAAAAGTTATTTTTATCTTGTAATTATTTATTGACATTTTACAGGAGAGCACTTTTAAATTTTTTTGTCATTAATTTGAAAACTATAAATATAAGAATATTGATTTAAATATATGATAATGCATTAGTTAAAAACATTGTTTATCAAGCATTGTTGTTCGCCTCGAATATTTGTCTGTAAGGCGCGCAAAAGGGGGCATTAAAGCAAAACGTTTGGAAAGCGCTGTATTGTGGTAGTATAAAGAGTATCAGCGGTTTAAAAAGATTATTATGTAGTGTTGACTGTCAGTTAGCAAATATTAAAAAACGTGATTGTGCTATAAAATGTTAAATAAGTAAATATTATTATGTCTATTAACTTGCATGATACGCACGATGCAAGGACGTGGTTATTAAAACACTTAATTACTCAATAAAACAACTATAGATCCACCAGTATAAGTTGTCCTCTGAGTGAGGGCGCCACATGCTAACATTTGACATACCATTTCATACTTTGTATACTGAGATGAGCTTAGTTCTAAATTCGAACATCTGACGATTTATGATGGTATATCTATAATCATAGCTAAGAACAATTTTTAAAAATATACATATTTGAAAATAGTCTAGCTGGTTTGAAGAAATAATGATAAGCCTGGATAAGTCTGGAGCTGTGGATACCAGGCATTTTGAGAACTCCCATCTGGTGTGAACCCCAACACAGTGTTGCTATGTCTACTGAAATCTCAGTAGATCTACTGAAATTTTGGTCAGGAAAAGAAGAAATTATGATATTTGTGATGAATAAAAGTCACTTTTTACGTGATTTTTTAAAAGACACTTGTGAGATTATGTCAATATGCACGCTATCACAAAACACAATCGTTGAATTTCATACATTTTTGTGAATCTACTGATATTTTGAAGACAAAATCAAAAAATCTACTGAATTTTGACAATTTAAGTAGGCAACACTGCCCCAACACCCCTGCAAACACAACGTAGGCCTACACTGCATACGCTGCGGACGGTTCCATGAATAAACAGAACATGATACGAGGGTGGGTCAATAAGTCCTTAGAAAAGCCGACAGGTGGCGCGACTAGTACTGTAAGCGGTGTGTTTTCATGCAGCGGCACTACCGATTCAGTATGCTGCGAAGTTTCAATCAGATTGGTCGGGTTGTTGTGTGTTTCTCGTACATTTAAAAAAAAAATTGCTTGTGGAAAATGGAAAAATGGAAAATGGAGAAAATTGAGTTTAGAGCTGTTATTAAACATTTTAATATAAAAGGGTTAACAGCAAAGGAAATAAAAAATGAGTTGGATTTAGTTCACGGCATATCTGCTCCTTCACTTGCAACTATTTATAACTGGTTAAATGAATTTAAACGTGGTCGTACATCAACAAAGGATGAACCACGCTCAGGACGTCCTGTAGAGGTGACTACACCAGAAATGATCAATAAAATCCACGATATGGTGTTAAGTGACCGAAGATTAAAGTTGAGTGAGATAATTGAGGTTACAGGGATCTCAAAAGGTAGCGTCATTTCTATTTTACATGACAAATTGGGCATGAAAAAAATTTCTGCAAGATGGGTGCCGCGTTTGCTCACAGTCGACAATAAACGCAATAGGGTGGTGGCCTCTAAAGCCCTGTTGTCGCTCATGCAACGCAATCCGGATGAATTTTTTCGTCGCTTTGTGACTGTAGATGAAACATGGATACACCACTATACTCCCGAGACGAAAGAACAGTCAAAGCAGTGGATTGCGAAAGGCGAACCATGTCCAAAGAAGGCGAAAACCGTAAAATCAGCTGGTAAGGTTATGGCTACTGTATTTTGGGATGCACGTGGAATTATTTTCGTTGACTATTTGGAAAAAGGAAAAACAATAACAGGGAATTATTATGCATCTTTATTGGACCAGCTAAAAAACAAAATTGAAGAAAAACGGCCTCATTTAAACAGGAAAAAAATCCTCTTTCATCAGGACAATGCCCGTGTTCACACATGTTTACGATCAATGGCTAAAATTGAAGAATTGAAGTTCGAATTGGTCGACCACCCACCGTATTCGCCAGATTTAGCCCCCAGTGACTTTTTCCTTTTCCCAAACTTTAAACACTCCAAGAAAGATGGGATATCACTTTTCATGTGTTAGTACCTATTATTTATTATTTATAAAATGCCATTTTAAGATAATGTTTATTCAATGCAATTGAATGACAGAAACCATTGGACAGTCGCCTGTGGTGCGCTGGGCTCACTTGCGTCTAATCTCCGAGAAGTCGTCAGTAACCGACAATCTGTTTCTAACGCAATGAGTCATGACACTAATACGCCATTACAATAAAGGTTATATTACTATAAACTCTCGAAGCTTGTATCGCATAATGGAAATGGATACGTCATATGGTCACGTGACATCTACCTATACATCTGTGAATGACTTTCATGCACAATTTCTCGTGCGCGCCGGTATGAAGTGAGTTGTCCATTTAATATTGTCATTGGTCGCCGCACTCCGACGGCAAACTTAAAAAATAATAAAATGTTTTTTTTCCGGTTGCCATTGACCTCTTTTTGCAGCTGGTGTAACTCGACCCTAACTATGTCTACTATTGAAATGTATTCTCTAATGAATAACGTGTAACAATTTGATATTGACATTGAAATCATGTATATTTATATAATGTAATAATGACCACGAGTTTTTTTGTTTTTAGTTTTGAGTTCGCTGACAATTTACCGTTCAATAGAAAAGATATAATATTTTAACTCTACGGATATTTTTGACCGTAGGCGTATAACGTATAACCAAGGAACTCAGAAATGATGGGAACTGAAATACCTAACGGGTGTGGAGAAGCAGGCAACCAATCTCGAGTGTGGAAGAATACGGGATATAATTAAACATGTATCAAGAATACGTCATACGTCGAATAATGGCAACTGCTCATAATTTATAGAATAACGTTCATTTAATATCGGTGTATTGAAGGTTGCAACACATTAGTAGCGAAGGGTTTAGGTAGGCTGTTAAGATCCGCTAGAAATATGCACATTAAACTTTGTTAGTCATATGTATTTGTTTTTTATTGAACTAAGATTTCAATTTACAGATGGTGTTGGTTAGCTTTTAAAATTCAAACCAAACCATAATAGTTTTGGTATATTTTGGGCCAAACGACAAAATTGTACACACTTTTTCTTTCATACATATTTGTTTTCGTTGGATTAAAAATACGCATTACACGTAAGTACTGTTGGTTAAGCGTTGGACTATCACTCCGTGGGTCTCAGGTTCGAATCCTGGGTCTGGCAAGTACATGTCATATTGTTTTTCAATTTGTGTATGCGTCAGGGTACGGACCTAATAGGTTGAGCAAGTGGCTGACACCCATTTCTCGTAAAAAAACAAAATCTGTTAATACAAACCTCTGCTCTGTGGAGGCCCATATGATCCTATTAGGATCGGACATGGTCGGAAAAAAAAAAAACCAAACTATAATGGATAAAAAAAATATTATTCTATCTATAAAATATTCAAAGTTATGAATGATTTAATTGCATACTTTTAGATAAGTATTTTATAGATAGACGATTGTTTTTTGACTATTATCTATTATGGCTTTGTTTTCGCGGGTCTAATTGAATTTTAAAAACTAACCAACACCATCTATAGAATTATAACTTTATTTAAATGAAAACAATTACGTACGACTGTCAAAGATTATTGTGCACTATTTATGCCGAATCTTAACAGCCTACCTCCACCCTTCGCCACTGCAACACACACTATTGCGTTGGACACTCACACGTTCAAAACTCTGAATCAAAATGTAGTGTAATGGGGTGCCTATCGGAATTATATTTATTAATCTGTTTTGCGCGTATAACTCAAAAAGAAAGATTTCGTTAAAAATGTGTGGTGAGTAGGGAATCAAATCCCTAGCCAAAATTCTGATCCCGGGATTTCGGGATTACAATTTGACAATCCCAGGATTGGCATTTTTTCCATTGTTAACATAAAATTTTTATATTTACAAATAACATTGATAAAATCGGTCAAAAATAAATCTAGTATAACTTATAGGTACTATTTAAGACATTTATTGTTAATATTGTATACGTTCAATCTTGGAAATACATAAGTTTATTGGAGTAAATAATATTGTAATATACTTAAATAATAATGTGAATTTAATATGAGATTGCTGTTTCTGATAGTAAAGACTTAATGAATGGGTTAGCGAGATTTAAAATAGTACAGCAAATCATGGTGTACTTATGGCCTTTCCGTTCCATAAATCTAGTTAGTCAGCCAAATATGAAACTGCCGTAAAACGTATGAGATCATGGTGGAATTACTTTGTTAATAGTGCGAAGCATTGTTTTTTTTTTAATCTTTCTAAATTTTATTAATTTATGTGAAATAATAAAATGAATCGGGAACTTACACATGGGTATAAATCAAACTTCATTCAAACTCAGTTTATTTCTAATGTAGTTATTTGTTATTAAAAGTATTTTTTCTGTTAAGTATATTTTCGTTTTTATTTTATTTTCCATAAAAATTGATAAAAAAATCAATCCCGAAGGTTTCGGGATTACGTTTATCAATCCCAGGATTCATAGGTATCGAAAATATCCCGGGATTGGAATCCCTATTGGTGAGTATATTGAAGGAAAGCAAAGCGTAAGGTCAAACAAACTCATTCATTGGCAATATACCTAATGGGCGACGATAATAACATTTATCGCATACCTACCTAGTAATAATTAATAAGCATCGTACCTACACAATATGTTGGTATCAGTGTTGCCAACCGTACTATAATTATAGTATCTGTACTATAATTTTGGTCCGAATACTATGTACGATATAAAACAGGTATAGTACGCCCAAAATACTATAATTTTGAATATCGGAAAAAATATGTAAAAAGTAATAAAATTTCGATATTTCCGTTCGATAAAATGGTGAAAAGTACTATAATTTCGCAATCCTATAAGAAGATTTGGAAAACTTGGAAAAAATGCTCGAAAAACGTAAAAAAATCCCTTGAATTTGGTTTAAAAATGAAATTTCTTGAATTCTTCGGTATGCATTTTTGGTCGGAAGAGGCACCTAAATAAAAAGGGTTCTCAGAGTTTCTCAAATTCTCCGTTATTTTTTTCTGAGAAACAAAAAACCTATACATTTTCAACAGATGACAACGCGTACTATATTTTTTCAACAAATACTATAATTTTGGAGGCTCTGTACTATAATTCCACTTTGAGAAGATGGCAACACTGGTTGGTATACCAAATGATTTAAATCAATTGATGTCCAAGGCCAATACAATAAAAACATCACACGGACCAATTAACTATACAATACTTCTGTGCATTCGTCAGTTTTTATTATATTGCTGTCTCAATATAGCAAGGTTGTATGTGACGTCACAATAATAATGTAAGTTGGATTGAGTCCACAAAGTATTTCTTCGATTTTTCTATGAATTAAGGATTCTTTCCATGTGATAATGATAACTAGAGACCGGAGTATATGCACTTGCATATCGATACCATAGTTCAGGGGTCGGCAAACCGCGGCTCGCGAGCCGCATGTGGCTCTTTGGGTATTGGCGTGCGGCTCTTTGCCAAATTCCCAATTTTTACAAAAACTTTTGCAAAATTCACAATTTTTATTTTTTGTCATTGATTTGTACACTTATTATATTATATAATGACATTATCGCGAGCCTAATTTTTCCTCCGTGATGGTTAATGCAAAAAGGTATGATTGTTGTTGTTTTAAATCAGCCCATTGCAAAAGTCGACAAATCAAATTTTTCTCCATTTGATATTAACACAAGCACTTTTGAAATACAATTTTATTGGTGGATTTAACAAGCAAATAGTTATGGAGCTCAAAATTTGTAGGTCTTGCCACCAAAATTGAGGATTTGGAGAGAGACAAATGCAATTTAATTTCACAGCACAAGTGGGGCGCTCTAAAAGTAGATACTACGATTTTTAATACATATTATGGAATAGCTTTCCGAACTTGTATTCGAGTCTACATAATAATATGTATGTGAACAATCATTTTCAAACATGAACAATATAAATAGCATTTAGAGAAGCCAAATAATCGATGAGAATTTTTTGGAATCGCGCCTGAAATTAAAAACTACAAGTTACATACCAAACATACACACTCTCCAAAGAAATGCAAGGAAGGTCAAATAAAATCGAATAACCCTTACTGAGATTAATCAGTAATTCCGTTATATAATGAAATTTATTGGTTAATTCCATATTAAACTTGACAATTTCATTGTGCATTGATGAATTCCACTAAATTGAATATAAAAAACATACACTTTCATCAAAATCAAGGCTTTAAAATTAAAATGAGAATTTCTGCAAAAAATTCAAACGCCATTATCTTGGAGCAAGGTTTTTAGAGTTGTTCCCCTATTAAACTATGGTATCGATACATTATGCAATTGCAAATTTAGCCCATTCTCACCGGTTATTGCAGTTTTTACCTAAAATCTAGTGACGATGCAAAAATACTAAAAATTACTATTTATTATTATTTAATGTTGCATATTTTGACACTTTTCAAGCATTTTTTATGCATATTTCAAGCTTTTTATGTTGCATATAATCCGGTCTCTAATGATAACCAAAAGAAGGTTTCGATCATAGACTATAGATACAGTTTCGACTCATTTTCTTTTGTGTATGTATGCTATCAATGCAATCCCTGTCGACCGAATTCAGACCGAATCACAATGGCAGTACTCAGCGAACTCATAATGGGAACTGAAATACCCAAAGGGTAAGGAGTAGCAGGTAACCGATCTCGAGAAAAGAAGAATCCGGGATAAAATTAAACACATTTCAAGAATACGTCATACGTCGAATACTGACAACTGCCGCTCATTTAACATTGGTGTATGACACACTATTGCACGTGCATAATGCGTGTTTCATTTTTGTGGGACACTCACACATTCCAAACTCTACATCAAAATGTAGCGTATTGAATATTGCCTATCGGAATTCTATTTATTATCTGTTCCGTGGTAGTGCTAGTTACTGATTATCTTCGAATACACTGCGGTAACCTGTGGGTCTATTCTATACCTATCGACCGCTAAAGTGATAAAGTGATAAATATTATCAAACTTAGGGTAGGTTTGTATCAAAATATTAGCACTTATTGTAACAATTACACGAAGTTGGTTGTTATTGTTGCAATAAGTGCTATATTTTAACAGCACCTATCTTACTGCTGTTAAAATAAAGCACTTATTGCAACAATAAAAACCAACTTCGTGTAATTGTTACAATAAGTGCTAATATTTTGATACAAGCCTACCCTAAGTTTGATACTATTTATCACTTTAGCGTTCGATAAGTATAGAATAGACCCACTGTTCGCAGTAAATGAAGGTTTTCGAGTGCATATTTCATTCAAATTTATTTCAATATGCAACAATCATCAGTATCATCGTCTAAAAACAATTTATTTAATATAATATTATATTGCATTCAACATTCGAAGTATGAGCAAGTTGTGTGTCACGGCCTGACTGTAATAGTGGCCTTTGTTACAATCCGTCTACTGGCATTTTTTGACCATGTCCGATCCTAAGAATATCATAATTATATGGCCCTCCATGTATCAAAACAACACGAAATCTTATTATTGTTTGTAGTAATGGGTGTGTACAAAAAGTCAAGTTTAAATTAATGTCGCTAACGATTTTCATAATAATTCCCGAATCGGAACGGATTGATATTTTTTCACGAGATGGAGCGCTAGCCTCGAGGTTTTCACGAATCGGAGCCGTACTCCGGTGCGTTCCAGTCCATTTTGAGCGCTGGGTTGAAAGTTGTAGTGCCAGGAGAAGGTAGTACAATGAGTTCGGTATTGTCAATTCCCTGGCAAACTATTAGTATTTCTGTATAGTATATAACATTACATCTGTTTATAAGGTGATACATCAGTGAAACGGCAAATAATTTTCAAGAATAGGCGCGTCGCGCGACGAAATTTTGGACTCGCTGCCATTCGGAGAGAGAACGTCGAGTTGGAAACACGTCAATTTGTTTCGTGATGGCGACGGGCGTATTAATTCTTAAATCGTGTAAGGATGACTAAAAACGTTACCCATTTACTTCAAAAAGAAAACATGTCAATGAATATATTATTATTGTTACTGATAGAACATACGTTAAAGTGCCCACCACCACCCGTCATATATGCACAACCGTGGATATGCACGGCCGCTTTCTATGACGCTTTAAACGTGTCTGAAAGAAGTGATTTTAAGTGCTCATTCCGTCCCGAGACGGAGCCGCACGGGACTGATGCTGCAACCATGCACCGTAGTGCTTAAAGAAGAAAGTTAAGAAAGAAAATTTTTGTTTTTTGGACTGGCTCTGCTGTCCGCTGACGTTAAGCGCCTTGTGTACCCGCACACTGAGTGTCACGAATTGAAATGGATGAGTCTACAGAAGAGTCGGGACTATCCCGCTCCCCATACGACTGACATGGGTCATTTGCACCCGCGACCCGCAATCCGCGCATCGCCTAACCACGATCTTTTTAGACCGTGCCTCAACTGAGGTATAGCCTTAAGTACTACACCCATGCGTTTAACCATGCCCCCCACAAGGGTGGGACTGACTTGGCTCTAGCCTGGGGGACCAGACTTAGAGGGGCCCGGTATCACGGGTTGACCAGTTAGGTGAGATAAATATCACAATTTTTTAAATAACGCTAATAGTAAAAAAGTTTTTTTTTATTAGTGTATCCTGACCATGGCCCCCACATCCTGAAGCAGGCCCTCAGGCTCAGTGGCGCACCCAGGGGGGGGGGGGGCAAGGCCCCTTGGCCCCCCCCAAAAATATTGAAATTGAAAGCCAATAGATTAGACAAATAAAAACACGGCAAAAAAATGATTTGAAATTCTCCAGCACCCTCTAGAAAAAATTCTTAGATTTTAATTTCTAACACAAAAATTTCGAAACACTAATGTCGGGTTTTTTTAGAAACTCAATCTCGAATGGAAATGTCAAAAAATTCTCGGTGTCCACCCGAATTCCGGAGTGGTGTACACCGAGTGCAATAGACAAAAGTCCGATAAACGATAAATTAGGCTGTGTTCTGTTGGGTAGGTTCGTGTACCTATAAGTTAAATGCAATAATACTTTATTTTCCATTTTCAATTAATATTTTGGAACTTCACTATTAAAAAACCTAAAATCGATGATAAAAATTCGGCGAAAAGTACGACTACAGCCACCACCATGGGCTGACAGGGCTACAGCCTGAGGGCCCGGGCTTAAGAGGGCCCGGCGTGGCGGCTCGTCTAATTGTGAGATAAACACACACCAGAAATATGTTATATCATAAAAAAAATCGCATGTGGCGCTATACTACTTCATCAAAATTAACATAAAAAATATGAAGTATGATGAAAATATGATATACGTAACTACATGATAATAATTCACGTGTATCATTTTATATTACAATTATTTTTAGTGTTTTTAGAAAAATAAGGGGGGGTCGCGACCAGTGGTTCATAGTATGATAACGATCGATAATAATATGATATGAGTTCCGACAAATCAAGAATTCAAGAGAATTATTTAACAATATAGATAAATCCACAGAATACCATTTGGGAACACTACTGTAGAACATCACATTCCCCTTAACCCTGGTGATAGGTAAGGGGGCCCGCCAAACATTCATGATGTGGGGGCCATGCCCACCACAGTCGGTGGTGGTGTAAATTTAAAAAAAAACATTTTTTTCGGTGGAATTCAGCATAAATATTGTGGCTCTAGACCAGTGGTTCTTAACCGGTGCACCGCTGGCTTGTTGCAAGTGCACCGCGAAAATAATGATAAAAGCAGAAAAATCCGCGAAATAGCGAAAACCGAAAAAGTCACAGGTTTTCGTTTCATAAATGAAAACAAAAAAGTGGATCAATATCTATGCTGCAAAGAACTCACCGAGCGTACGACATGACAAGATGTTTTTGATTCTATTTCTTCATATTTAGAACAATTTAAAATATCATGGAGGAATTTGTATGGATGGTGCTCCGTCAATGTTAGGCTCATTTAAAGGATTTGTTACCCTCGCAAAGACAAGAAACCCTAACATTATATCTACGCACTGTTTTATTTACACAGGGAATCTATAGTTTCGAAAACATTAACGCAGTGCTAAAACCTGTGCTAGACCAATATGGTAAATTTCATCAAATCCAGACCTTTAAAAACAGGCATTTTTAAAAAAAACTTTGCATTTCTATGCAAGCTAAGTACGAATGTTTGCTTTTTTACACTGAAGTGAGGTGGTTACAGTGGCGCACCCAGGGGGGGGGGGGGGGGGCAAGGGACCCTGATACCACCTAAACATGAAAATTATCAGAATGATTTTAACTATTGAAATTGAAAGCCAATAAACCTTTGGGCTTAGACAAATAAAAACACTGGCAAAAAAATGATTTGTAATTCTCCAGCACCCTTTTTATAACAATTTCTTAGATTTTAATTTCTAACACAAAAAATTTCGAAACACTAATGTCAGGTTTTTTTAGAAACCTAATCCCTAATGGAACTGTCAAAAAATTCTCGGTGTCCACCCGAATTCCGGAGTGGTGTAGGTCATGGCTGCGGAGGGCTGACAGGGCTCTAGCCTGGGGGCCCGGGCTGTGGGGGGCCCGGCGTGTCGGGTTGACGAGATAAGTGAGATAAACACACATCATAAATTAAGCTTTAATAGTAATTATACTATTATACTATTATACGCTATTATACTTCATGGCCATGAACATTTTCAATTACTTATATAATTGTGCAATATATTTTTTGATTATTATGTGTCGATACTCGACAGCTCCATTATTAAAGTGGATGTATTGAAAATCGCCAATAATTTACTGTATAAGTACCCTTAATTTGAACTAAAACACAATTTGAAAAACGTTAATGTAGTGTTTCACACTGCCTTTAATCTTAGCGGTAAGTAGGGGGCCCGCCAAATTTCCTAGCCTGAGGGCCCGTTTCAGGATGTGGGGACCATGGTGAAGGTACACCGAGTGCAATAGACAACGAGAAATTAGGCTGTGAAGAAGAAAAAGAGCCTATGGGACTAATTTACATTCTCCTCCTTGGGCCACCCCCAATATTAAATCCTGGGTGCGCCACTGCTCAGGCTAGGTTTTTTAGCAGGCCCCCCTACCTATCGCTACGGTTAAAAGCAGTGTGACGCTCTACAGTGGTGTTTTGTAAATGGTGTTTTTGTATTTGTAATGCATATCTTGAATTGTGGAGTTGTCGAGCATCAACACACAATAATCAAAAATTATACCGCACCGTCACGTAATCATTTGAAAAAAATATTGGCCAAGAAGTAAAGTAGCGCCGCATTCGACTTTTTATCACTATTAGAGCAAATCTGTGATGTATGTTTATCTCAGTTCTGGTCAAATCTGATCTACACGCCACGCCGGGCCCCCCTTGATCCCGGGCTAGAACCCTGTCAGCCTCCCCCTTGTGGGGGCCATGATCCTGACTAATAAAAATGGTTATTTCTTAAATATGGCGAAGGGTCGGACCATTGTTGGCACGTTGGTTCCTATAAAAGTGGATCGCAACCAGTGCTTTACAATATGACGCCGAATACCGACAACTCGATAATTCAAGTGGATTTACTTAAGAATACAAAAAAATCGCTAAAAGCACACGGAATGCCCTTAATTTTACCTCTTGGGGAACACTAATGTAGAACTTGCCTGAAGAATGAGATTGGAGAGACAGTCAGCACTTTTACGTGTACACAGTTATTGTCATGATAGTTTAAATAAAATAAGCACTATTGCTGACAGTAATTCCATGCACGTGTACAGACGCTATTAATCTTAGCCAGTGGCGGCTCGACGACTTTCTAAATGATGGGGTTTAGCCATTAATTATTAAATATACATACCAACTTACTCTCTCGTATTATACATTATAGGTACCTATACCAAAATACTTATATGAGGAAATGAGTATTCATAATAAATATCTCTATAAAGTAGGTATATTATGACAATGTAAAAAATATCAGGACGTGTATTTTTGACATGATAGCGATGTGGGGACGGCCCCTACGAACCCTCAAGGTAGAGCCGCCCCTGATCTTAGCGATAGGCCGGTGGGCCCGCCAAACATACTGGGCTTGGGGCCCGTTTCAAGATGTAGGGGCCATGCCTTTAACTATGTATTAGGTTTAACCAAACCACTTTTAACTTATTTAAAAATTAATTTATTCACAGTGACGCTCCTAGACTAAATGCCGCTCTATTTTTTATACAGTATTTTTTATTACCGTGCACGTGTCGTTACTGGTCACTATGGACATCGAAGAGCAACGGAAGTAAACTAGACATCGCGAAATCGACAAAAAAAATACAGTCCTGTTAAACCTTTTATGTTACTTAATACATTTTGTTTCCAATCAGCGAGCTGATTTTTTTAACGGAAAGATATTTTCGTTATTACTAAGATTAGGTAGCTATTTCTATATATACAAAATGACTCTCCTCGATTTGCCGCCCCCAAGCGACGCTCAATCTGCCTACCCCCACGGGACGTCACTCCTTCTACATTTAATATTATTTTGGAAAATGGTGATTTTTTTAGTTGCTAACCGTACTATAATTATAGTATTTGTACTATAATATTGGTCCGTGTACTATGTACGATATAAAACAGGTATAGGAAGCCCAAAATACTATAATTTTGAATATCGAAAAAAATATGCAAAAAGTACTAAAATTTCAATATTTTCGTTCGATAAATTGGTGCAAAGTACTATAATTTCGCAATATAAGAAGATTTGGAGAACTTGGAAAAAAAATGCTCGAAAAACGTATGAAAATCCCTTGACTTTGGTTTAAAATGAAGTTTCTTGAATTCTTCGGTAAGCATTTCTGGTCGGAAGAGGTACCTAAATAAAAAGGAGTCTCTGAGTTTCTCAAATTCTCCGTTATTTTTTTCTGAGAAACAAAAAACCTATACATGTTCAACAGATGACAACGCGTACTATATCTTTTCCCCCAAAGACTAACTACTACTAACTACTAAAAATACTAATTTTGGAGGCTCTGTCATATGAATCCACTTTTAAAAGATGGCAACACTGATAGCAACACTTCACGTCAAACTTCAGAATCAGCTGACATCGAGCAAACTGAGCACTGATCTAACCTCACTTTTTAGAGTTATTCAACAAACAATGCCCTTCGAAGGCCGCGATTATTGAATATTCTAACGTAAAACTGTACATCAATATAAATAATCGATGAAACTGTAGTATGTTGACGAATGCACTTGTGTATGCAGTTAACTTTGCTACTTACAAAAATCTTGCAATGTTTACCGAACTGACGCGGCGAATGATAAATAGCAACTGACAAAAAAAAACAAATACGGAAGACTACTTTCGTGTTTGATTGTAAAATATACAGCGATCAGGTGATATAGTCACATCAGTGCGATTTATAAATCAACTCTTATTTCATTATAATTATCACTTAAACCGTCATAATGACTTTCTATCTGCGGACACCCTCATATTTTATTTATATCAGTGAATAACTATAAAAATAATGGGAATTGGTTTGAAAAAAGTTTAAAATCTTGAGTGTTTAAAAATATATTGTGACTGGAGAAAAGATTTTTTACAACATCTCAAGAATATATTACCTACCCTATTAGTTACGTCTGTATCCCATAATACCTATGCGTTCAAGTTTCTCACGGAAACGAAACGCGCATTTAATATTGGTAATATTTGAGGACACTAGGCACGCTTTATGTTTCTTGAATTTCATGGCCTGATAATAAATCCGTCATAAAATAATAAATCGAGCCCGGCTTTTATGACCTCGATCCATGATGGCAGGTTTTTACGTTTCTTTATTAATTGTTTTATGATTTGTATGTACCTAGGTACCTTCATTAAATGATATCAATCAATCTACAAATATTTTCAACGATAGTAAAATATGGGTGACAATTAAATACATGTAGTATTATATTTCTTTTAACAAATAAACAATTAAACAATCATTTCATTGTGGCATATAAATATAATTAATTAAAATGATTTTATTATTTTTGTTGTGGAAATAATTACCTCCCAGTGTTCAGTGCCGTTTGAGTAGGTGGAGGTTGGAGTACCACTGTGTGGCTTGTCCAGCGGTTATCAATTTGCTGAGCGACGTCTCTAGCCGATTGTCATTTCATCTGCTTGGCGAACTCTATCACATCGCGTACTCTTGTCTGCCTCCTTTAAGCCGCGTTGACACGGTCCAAGTACGATCCAAGTAGACTTGGATAGGAATAATTAGTATGAAGATGTCTCATCCAAGTGACAGCTTCGTACTATTTATTCCTATCCAAGTTAACTTGGATGACACTCGATCCAAGTACACTTGGACCGAGTGCCATCCAAGTGCACTCGTATGTGACATCTTCATACTAATTATTCCTATCCAAGCTACTTGGACCACGTCCTACTCATCCAAGTTAACTTGGATAGGAATAAATAGTATGGAGCTGTCACTTGGATAGGAATAAATAGTATGAAGCTGTCACTTCGATGAGACATCTTCATACTAATTATTCCTATCCAAGTCTACTTGGATCGTACTTGGACCGTGTCAACGCGGCTTTATCGATTGGCGTCTTTTGTGATCTTCCCACAATATGTCCAACATGCATCTTTCTATGCCCAGTGCGCTACTGGATTTTTATGGATTTCTTTTACATCTTTCACATACATAATATGTGAGCAGTTGAGCACTGATAACGCAAATTAGTTGAACACGTATCTAACATCATCAATACCTCCCTTTATCAATTTGGCATTTGTTACCGATACATATAGATAGAGTTATTGCCCCCTCGATTAAGTACCATTGATGAGGATCGCTATTGGCTTAGCAATGCAGTTTGTCATTACGTTTGTCTCGGAGACAAGCCATCAATTTTTAACAGACTTTCAATTAATTATTAAAATTTATAAAATCAATAAGTACCTACCTACCTATTATTTGAAATAAGTTTTCTTAATTTCTTCTTATATTGCCATCCCCTTGCGGAGGTTGGCCACATTCAGAACGATCCTTGCCTTATTATCTGCTACCCGAAACAGTTATGTAGATCTGCACTCGTACCAATAATGGAGCCACGAAATGCGTGTCGTAGTCTGCTGCGCTTACCATTTTTGATGACAAATTGGGGGATGCTATACTTATGTCCTCTCATAATGTGTCCGAGGTACTGAGTTGTTTCCTGGTTTTGATACTACGCAGATCTTCGATTGAGAACTTCAACATTTTGACACCCGGTCAATCCAAGGAATTTTGAGGATACGTCTATACAGCCACATCTCGAAAGCTTTAACTCTCTGTGACATCCCTTGGTTTATCGTCCATACTTCCATATCTTAAAAAAAATAATGATTGATGAAAATATCAACACGAATAAAATCTTATTGTAGTGAAATGAAATTCGCGCTATACGATGATAATTATGCCCGGGAACCACGAAAAAAGTTGCCAACATAAAATTTTTCTTTCCTTTCCAGCATTTTTAGTCATCTAATTTACAAAAATCGCATTTGTTATGTACAAAAATTATACTTTAGATGTGTTTGTACATACCTACCTATTAAAATTGTATATCATCATTGTTTTTTCTGTGACAAATTTAAGAAAAAGGCTTTGACTATTGTTTTTGAAGTTTGCCCTGCCTATCTTTTAGGACTTAGGTAATCCATCTTACGTTTCATAGTAATATTGTCTCTTGTAGACCCAATGACATGATTGTGTAGACCTATCAAAATAATAAAAAAAGCCTCGTCTTCATGTACGGAAGGATGAATTTTATTGTTCTTTCAGTGACAAAACATTGAGCGGTACAGTTCGGTTATGAGGAATGCAGCGGAAAACACATTTTGAAAATACCCGATCTACTGGATTATTTGTTAGGTTAACCTAACCAAACCTAACCTAAAAGTGCGGCCACACCGGCAACAAGTCGCGCGACAACTCGTTAAATTTTACGATAATTATCATAATTGCTTAAGAAATTTCACGATAATTACCATGCTTATCGTAAAATTTAACGAGTTGTCGCGCGACTTGTTTTCGGTGTGGACCCGGCATAACATAACACAACACAACCTAACCTAACCTAAGTAACACTAAGTTAGTGAAATCATATAATATGTGAAAGTATACATGAACCATCATATCTTGACTATTAAGCAATTATTAAGCATTAAGTAAGCAAGACAAACGGCTGTTTCTCGTAGACGTTGTGCAATGTCCGTTACCTCAGAATGTATCAATAAACACAATCTGTCGTATCTGTGTTCGCACCAACTCGGGTTGAGAGACCCATACGGACTCTATAGTGGAGGTCGGGGACGTACCTAGATTCATACCTGAAAGTACGGGAGAGTGTATAGTTCCACAGATCACCGTTATGACGTCCGTTGGTAAGGCAATAACTATATAACGAATGGCCCCCACAAGGTCATGGCATGACGGGTCTACCAGTGAAGTGAGATAAACACACACTACAAATTTACTCTAATACCAAAAAAAGTCACTTAAAAAATATTTAAATTTTTGCCATCAGCTCGATAATTCAAATGGATTTATTTAGAAATACACGTAATACCCTTAAGTTTAGGTACCTGGTGGAACCCTGATGTTCCACGGAATACCATTTAGGTACACTTCTGTAGAACATCACACTACCCTTAACTTATTGTGTAAATATCGCGGCCATGTAGGTATGTTGCGCTCGAAATGAAATATTTTACGAATCGAAGCGCTCGATAATTTTACGAAAATATTAACATAGTTATCTAATAGTACGTGTATTTTATAATAATAACTGTGTTAAATTTTTTATTATATGATATATCTAGCTCAGTCTGTCAAATTAACATGTCCACAATACGGAACGATAATTTTGGGGAACGCTCCGGTTCATTTCGAGCCATGATTTATTCCTATTGTCATTGTCATAAGGCCTAAAAGGGCCATGTCATTGTCGTAAAGAAAAAAATCAAGTCAACTTGAAACAATAATTTTATCTTATCATGATATATATATGACGTGTATTAAAATAATATTAGGTATTATCTTCGTTGTTTGATAAGCATTTTTATGTTTACTCTCTTCCTCTTACCGGTTGGTAAGTATCTATAACGTGTTGCATGATTGTGTAACAGCGGCCAAGGGTGGAGGTAAGCTGTGGGTAGGCAGATTGAGCATCGCTTGGTGGCGGCAGTTATTCGAAGGGTGGCAAATCGAGGAGAATCATTCAGTATATAATATAACAGAAATAGCTACCTAAAATTTATAAATAACGAAAATATCTTTCCATTAAAAAAATCAGCTCACAGGCTGGAAACAAAATATGTTAATTGACATAAATAAGAGGATTGTATTTTTTGTCGGATTCGCGACATCTAGTTTACTTCCGTTGCCCTTTGACGTCATCGCTGACAAGAAATGACAATAATGTGCAGATTTGCAAATAATTACAGTGTGACTTATCAACCAGTGCGCACGGAAGTTGCGTTGGCCGTCAAAACTAAAGATGCACCTCCATCTTACAGATCGTCCCACCTACCGCTCCTGGTCCACGATGTTAGTCTGTATCGAAGCATCACATCGTCATTATATCGATTATCGATGTAATAATGCCTAAAACTTTGCGATCTCATGCTAAAAATATCATTACAAATGTTGCCAAGTTTTGTGAAGAAGTAAAACGACACGGACGCCCTTAATTCATCAAGATATTATGTAAGAAGCCACTGTCAGTGGCGCACCCAGGGGGGGGGCCAGGGGACCTTGCCCCCTCCAAAATATGAAAATCATCAGAATGATTTTACACATTGAAAGCGAAAGCCAATAAACTATACCTTGGACTTAGACAAACAACACGGCAAAAAATGATTTGTAATTCTCCAGCACCCTTTTTAGTAAAATTTCTTAGATTTTAATTTCTAACACAAAATTCTCGGTGTCCACCCGAATTCCGGAGTGGTATAGGTCATGGCTGGGGAGGGTTGACAGGGCTCTAGCCTGGATCCCGGGCTGTGGGGGGGCCGGCGTGTCGGGTTGGCCAGATAAGTGAGATAAACACACATCATAAATTAGCTTTAATAGTAAAAAAAAAGTCGCCTGCGGTGCTATTATACTTCATGACTATGAACATTTTAAATTATATAATTGTCCAATATATTTTCTGATTATTATGTGTCGATACTCGACCGCTCCATTATTAAAGTAGATGTATTGAAAATCGCCAATAATTCACTGTATAAGTACCCTCAATTTGAACTAAAACACAATTTGAAAAACGTTAATGTAGTGTTTCACACTGCCTTTAATCTAAGCGGTGGATAGGGGGCCCGTCAAATACCCTAGCCCAGTGGTCGGCAAACTCATTAGTCAATAGAGCCAAATATCAACAGTCCAACGATTGAGATTTCTTTTGAGAGCCAAATTTCTTAAACTTAAATTATAAAAGTACGTAGGTAGTAAGTAGGTACACTGCTAATTTACTTAATAAACTTTGGTTAAAGTTTTAAGTCCTAATTAAATTATAAGTAGGTACACTGAATAAAACTGAATATAATACTTATTTATTAATAAAAAATAAATTGTAAGTCAGGTATTCATAAAATTGAATCATGACAATGATGACTGACAAACTCAATGTGAATAATGGCCTTGCATCTCCTTGTAAAGTTTGGGTAAGTCAGGTTCGTATGTTGTTGATTTAATTTTAAGCACGATTCCAGGATCTCATCAATAAATCGATTTCTCAATTTACTCTTGATTTCCTCTCTTGGAAAACTTTTTACTAACCACAAAACTTGCAATATTAACATTGTTAAAAGATTTTATTCAGTACCTAATCAAATACAGAACATTATTTTTCTTGACTCTTCTCCTCAGCTGCTTTCTTCCTTGCATCATCGACAGAATATTTAGCGCAAAATTACGAGTTTTTAGTTGTAGTATCTCTCTAAATTTGAATGCGCCAATTTTTCCCCGACACATAAATACAGGTACATAAGTCTCGATATATTCAACATTACTTTTACGGTTATCCTCTTCCATTTTCTTTGCTTCTTCTTTGTAGCCAAGTCAAATATGGCAGAGATCATCTGTGGCAGAGCCGCACTCAAGGGCCCAAAGAGCCGCAGTTTGCCGACCACTGCCCTAGCCTGAGGGCCCGTTTCAGGATGTGGGGGCCATGGTGTAGGTACACCGAGTGCAATAGACAAAAGACCGATAAACGAGATATTAGGCTGTGTTGTATTGAGTAGGTTTTGTATAATTTAAATGCAATAATACCTTTTTTGTCCATTTTCAATTAATATGTTGGAACAAACCAAAAATCTGCGATAAAAATTCGGCGAAAAGAACGACTACAACGAAACTACTACGACTACCCGTGTAAATCAAAAGGACATTTTTTTCGGTGAAATTCGGCATAAATATTGTAGCTCTCTAGACCAGTCTTCCCCAAACTTTCGACATCTGCGTACCCCTTCTATAATTTTCGTAACACTGAGTACTCCTCATCAAAGAAAAATGCATATAAGTACTTCAATAACAATCAAAATATATTTATATACGTATTCCTTTTGTAGTACATAAACAAAATAATAATAAACGAAAAATAAAATTCATTCATAATAAAATATAAATAAAAGTTATAATTATAAAAAATAACACTCATTATAAACCATGAGAAGGATGAAATTATTTATGTTGAAACGACAGATCATCATAATTTGGTTCCCTGGTTATTAATTTTATTCAGAGATGCGGTTCCACACCCAAAAGACTGTTCCTTTTTTTGACTCAATGTCTACAAATGCTGAAAAATCAACTTCACATAGATATGAAGTTGGAAAAGGCAAGATGTATTTCAGGAATTTCTCTGTTAAAACTGGATACACATGTTGCACTTGCAACCTAAATGATGTTTAAGTACACTCCTTATATTTATTTTGCAAGAATCCGTCTGAAGCTAATAATTCCAACAATTGCTCTTCTTCCGCATGCGATTAACCTTCTAGCATGGATGTTGCATTAATGCTTGTTGCACCAGGCGTAGCCATAACCCGGTGCAGCGCGTACCGCCACCAAACTCTTCCCGTACCCCAGGGGGTACGCGTACCACACTTTGGGAAACACTGCTCTAGACCAAGCGGGTAGCACAGCCGATATTAGTTAAGTAATGTTTTAGCATACTAGGTACACATGTCCAGCATGGTCGCTGTTCACTTCCAATCAGCCAGTCGCTGATGACACGCTCAACGGTTACTGCCACTATGCCTCCAATTTAATAAAAACTAGAAGAAACTGTACAAATATATCGCGGTGTATTGTGAAAATATGTAAAAATATTTATATGAAGAAGAAAAAGAGCCTATGGGACTAATTTACATTCTCCTCCCCCCCCCCCCAATAATAAATTCTGGGTGCGCCACTGGCCACTGTATTACCAACGTCAAAGAAATCTCCACATTTTTTTCTGTTTTAGTGGTATATTATATTAGTAATAGTCCATACAACCTTAGACTATATATACATGCTCGCAGGTTATCTACACTTAGCTATGCAACAAACTAATATTTGGCGGCGACACCATAGTAAACATCTCACACATCTGTAAACCTTTTATCTTACTCTAGCGCGTGTCGCAGAGATTATAAATAGTGCACATTAAACTTCGTCAATCACACTTATTTGTTTTTATTGAACCAATAATTAATTGCAGATCAGTGACGTCCCTAGACAAAATGCCGCCCCTAGGCAGCGCCAGAATGTCGCTTCATTTTTTATCATGCTTTCATAACTATAATATCTAAGAAATGTGTTGTATTGATACACTAGGTCATGGCCCCTACATCCTGAACCTGGCCCCCATGTTAGGATCTTTGGCGGGTCCCCCTACCTATCTATAAGAAAAGCGCTTTCCAAATGGTGTAGGTACGCGGTAAAATTAATGTGTATAATATATAGTGTTTTTTGTTGTATATTTTAAAAGGAGTTGTCGAGTGTCGATACACGATAAAAAAAAATATTGTACAACCATATAATTTCAATTAATAACATTATTGAGGGACATTTGCGCCATAGGAGACTTTTTTACTTTTAAAGCAAATTTGTGTTGTGTGTTTATCCCACTTATCTGGTCGACTGGCCTCGCCGGGCCCCTCCAGAGGCGGGGCACCTAAGCTAGAGCCCTGTCAGCCCCACCCTTGTGGGGGCCATGCACAAGGTACTAACAAAATATGTACCACTAAAACATACACAATTAAATTTATAAATATTTTTAGCCCAAATGTGGATTTTTTTTTGATGTTGGTAGGTAATACAGTGGCTTCTTATATATTCAATTTTAATTTATTTTACATATTGTGGACATTACAAATTATAAGTTTAAGACGTTCACAACATGACATTTAGAAACAAATAAATATTATTAAAAAAGTATTATGTAATATTGTAATTATGCAATATTAAGTTATTCTATAGTATAAATGTGTAAATACAAAAAATATGAAGTATATAGGTACAAGGAAGTACACCGGATGAGTTAAGCAGACCCTATTTTAAGAATTTATAAAATAACGTCCACCTATACTCATTCTCACGTAGATGGAATATATCAACATCCGAAGCAATTTGGTTGAACAGAGTTATTGCTCTACCAATTGGCATCACCAATGGCAGGTTAGTTCTACTCCTCGGGAGAACAAACAACTGATGCTCCCGATTTCTAAGATAGTTATCAGGGACACACAAGTCAATATTACCAAGAATGGCAGAGTTCTCACTCACACCACGTATTAGTCGAAAAAAATACGTGGCCAAATATTGATATCTTCTAGCACTTAAACTACAGTATGTTAGCATACCTAAGAGAAAGTCAGTTGGATAAAGCCACGGATAGTATCCATATAACCTCAAATAAAGGAGTCTCAAAAATTTCTTTTGAACTCGCTCCACCATAAGGTCATATTTCAACTGATGCGGGGCCCAAACAATCGACCCACTCTCAAGCCGGATATCGCGAGCCCGGCAAAAAATACAGTCCTGTTAAGCCTTTTATGTTAATTAATACATTTTGTTTCCAACCAATGCGCCAGTTTTTTTAATAGAAAGATAGGTTTAGGTAGCTTTTTCTATATTATGTACAAAATGATTCTCCTCGATTTGCCGCCCCCAAGTGACTATAACGCATCGGAGCACAGCTCTTGTTCGTGAAAGCCTCGAGATAATCGTCCGTCTCGTGAAAAAATGAAACATTGCATTACGATTCGTGAATTATACATACTCCTTTATTTTAACTACTTTTATATTTATATATTTAATTTATACGAAACGTCTTCTCGGAAGCGTATCATTAAAAAATAATGTTTATGGCGTGACGTAAACCCCCAATTCTTTTGACCTGCGGCGCGTGACAATATTATGCCCTAATCTAGCATTTCACAATACGTATTTTATCCCACTGACCAATGACATTAATATGGACGAATCATCTAGAAAATAAAATGACACTCACTTTGTGTCGGATCTGCCGGATGGCGAAATTCATATTTTAATATCGGTATCCTACGCTCAAATGAATATTCTGCTTGCAAGCGGTCTGGCGACACCGCTGGGTCTGCCCATACAAAATTTCTGACTGTCAGGTTTCGACTCCACCGTTATTATTATGTTACAAAATGCCAATGTGCCTATTTAAAAATTGTAAAAAAAATCTACTAAACACTCCAAGAAAGATGGGATATCACTTTTCATGTGTTAGTATTATTTATTATTTATAAAATGCCATTTTAATGAATGCAATTGAATGACAGAAACCATTGGACAGTCGCTTGTGATGCGCTGCCTCACTTGCGTCTAATCTCCGAGAAGTCGTAAGTAACCGATAATCTGTTTCTAACGCAATGAGTCATGACACTAATACGCCATTACAATAAAGGTTATATTACTATAAATTCTCGAAGCTTGTATCGCATAATGGAAACGGATACGTCATATGGTCACGTGACATCTACCTATACATCTGTGAATGACTTTCATGCACAATTTCTCGTGCGCGCCGGGTATGAAGTGAGTTGTCCATTTAATATTGTCATTGCCACTGACCATCAGATGCTGATCTTGGCAGGTACCTACCTACCTACCTATATAACACAAAACATCGAATTTTTATAATATAAATAATATATAAAATTATTACATAAATAAGATAATACCTATTTTTAAAAAAAATCCAGCGCTCCGGTTCGTAAAATTGTCCATTTGAGTTGTTAGTTTTTAAAATCCAAATGAACCCTGCCTAGGCCAAAGTGTAATAATAGAGGTAGATCTGACAAAAATTGTGTACACTTTGTCAATCATATTTATTTATTTTCATTAAATGGTTTCTAAAATTCGATTAAACCAAACTGTAATAGTTATTTGTTTTAGGCAAGGCTTAATCAATAACATTAATATGGACAAAGCTTCTGGAAAAAAATGACACTCACTTTTTTGTCGAGTCTGCCGAATGGCATAATCTGTTCTAACGCCGTTACAATAAAGGTGATATTGCTATAAATTTCCGATGCTTTTTGTCGATCTGCCGAATGGTTCGGTTCCAACGGGCATGGCCCCCACATCCTAAAACAGGCCCCCCGGCCAGGATCTTTGGCGCCCCCCCTACCTATCACTAAATTTAATGGCATGTGTGACGCACAAGAGAAGCGTTTTCAAAATTGTGTTAAAGGTAAAAGTAACCGCCTTCGGTTTATTTTTAGGGATTTTTGTAGTTTTAATACATTTACTTGAATTATGTAGTTGTCAAGAATTAACACAAAATAATCAAAATGCATCTAACAACCTCTTTTTTTTATGTAAAATTCTTTCTTGTGAAATAGCGCCGCAGGCGACTTTTTTACTTACTATTAGAGCAAATTTGTGATGTGTGTTTATCTTAAATATCTGATTGACCCGCCACGCCGGGCCCCCTTGAGCCTGGGCCCCTAGGCTAGAGCCCTATCAGCCTCCCCTTGTGGGGGCCATGCGAACGGGTTCGCTCAAATGAACATTGACACTAGAAACACTATTCTAACGCCATTGCAATAAACGTCATATTGCTATAAATTCCCGATGCGTGATA
This sequence comes from Rhyacophila brunnea, assembly GCF_057557595.1. Taxonomy (NCBI): domain Eukaryota; kingdom Metazoa; phylum Arthropoda; class Insecta; order Trichoptera; family Rhyacophilidae; genus Rhyacophila; species Rhyacophila brunnea. The sequence goes on along the minus strand of NW_028232904.1, from coordinate 4,263,567 downwards.
TCGCATAATGGAAATTGCGTGAATTTACTTGCTAGCTACTAACTGTATTGAGTGAATTATCCATTAATAATGTCATTGTGTTTAATAGAATTTTAATTACTAACCAATATTTCCGTGATTATAAATGGTAGTATTTCTCACTGGGATTTCATGAGACTGTATATTATTTAAATTGTTAAAGTAATATAATAATGTATGATGCTCTTTCGGCTTTCCCAGTGTTTATTGATGAGTGAGCAATCGTTATACCTACATATTTAAGTACCTATCTAACTATGTACATATGAGGCGTCGTATTACAAAAAGCGACAAGTCCACAATTCAATATTTTCGGGAAACAACGTTTTTATGTTTCAAGCTTCAATTATTTGTTTTCACGTGAGATTATTTTTCCGTTGTATTCTATGTCGAAATTAGAACCAAATGCCAATTTGTTTCAGCCGATAAACTCTTAAATGTAATAAATATAGCCAAAATAAAATTGAACGTAGCGCTATTTGTAGCTCACTTTTTAATTTACTCCGCATAAGGCACATATTTCCGTGGCACTGTTATGAGTTTACCGGATGCTACAATATGGGAGACGCCATTTCCAACATTGAACGTTCTCTTATTGGCTGACTTAAACACGCGCAAAATCAACCAAGCTTTAAATAATATGAAACACGGACTTGGCGCTTTTTGTAATAAATCGAGAGTTAAAATATTTTTTTTCGTAGGGTTATGTCGCGTTTTGGAATTAATAGATCAATACATATTGTGTAAAATTATACAAATACGTGCGTATTTTTTTTCTCGATTTTGACCAAATGTGGACTTATCGCTTTTTGGAATTAGACGCCTCATATACGTACGAATTCGACACTCATATTATCGTATTTTTGTATAATTTATTTTTAAAAACTAACCGACCCCATCTGAAAATTGTAGGTCTTAATAGTTCAATGAAAACAAATAATAATTATTACCTATGCAGCGTATCGAAATAGAAGATTTTACGAACCGGAGCGCTCAATAACTTTCTGAAAATCTTTACATATTTATGTAATAATTATTGTATGTAGGTATTTTTTTCCGACCATGTCCGATCCTAATAGGATCATAATATGGGCATCCACAGAGTAGAGGTTTGTATTTATATATTTGTATTACCTATATAAAAATATACCTGGGAAGTTTAGACAGTCAAACAGAGTAATTGTCTTTAAACTTGCGGCGCCAGATTAGGGTTATTTTAAATAAGTATTTATGAAGTAAATTAATTGTATTACGTTTTAATAATTCTCGAACCGGAGCAATGCTATGGGGATTCACGAACAGCAGCTGCGCTCCGGTGCGCCCATTTCGAGCGCTGAAGATATGTCTGACAATGTGCACTATTTATGTCGGATACCCACAGCCTACCTCCACGCTAGGTACTAGGTATGGCCCCCACATCATCGCTGGTTGGGTAAACCAGCTAACTAAACTAATGTTCATAATAGGTAGGCTCAGTATAATTATTATGAAACTCTAAACCTGGACAGGAACGGGAGATAGGGCAAAGAAACACATTTAAAATTAATAATTACAAGATAAAAAGAACTTTTTATATACGTTTTTACATTCTGAACTTGACTTGACTAGCTTAAACGATCGAAAAAATTTGTACTTGACATGTCATATTGATTTCCATAGTAACGTACGTATATATTAATAATTTAGTTGCTATATAGGACCCCAGATCCCTAGCAATCGATAATGGTGTCGAAATAACTTTTAACAGAAAACAGAATTAACTGAAAATGAATTTAATTCTACTTAAAGATGGCTAAAAGTATTTAAAAAAATGCATTGGTATCGTGTTCTGATATATTCTAAAAGTTTCAAATGTCTAGCTAGTCGGGAAGTTAGTTAAAAATCGATTGCAAGATTTGTACCGGACAAAGAACTACCGGACAAATAAGAATACGAGCTAAGAAAAACGTTGTAAAAATTGTTTTATAACCTACTGAAAGTATGTACAAAAGAAGAATGCAGAAGGTCGAATTATTTTATTTATTTATTGTAAAATCCTTGAAAATGTCTCTGAGGTGGACAAAGCCAGTCCAGATATTAGATAAAAGTGGAATAAGTACGATAAAAAATTGCATGTTATTAAATTAAATTCATATTATTTATTATTATTATTGACAATCATTCATACGCGGAAAAACAGCCAGGACAAAATACCAAACCGCCGGGACACCGGGACCAATGTGTGAAATCGGGACGTATGGTACCTGTAGGTATTCATTCAAATAAAATGTTTTTTTTATCAATACAATCCCCAACACAAAGCAAGCCATTATCTAATATAAAACAAGTGCATACATTTCTAATTGATTACAGATTAGATTAGAGGCAATAATCGATACTTGTAATAATTAATATTTTTGTATTATAAACACACGTACATGTAGTACGTCCGTGACCTAATAAAATTATTGCTGACACTGATACGGTAACATATTTTTTATTGTTTGTGTGCGGAAGAATATCGCCGTCATTATTGACAAACGAACGAGGTATTATTTATTTTGCTATTTTCTGATGAATCTGTTTTTATTATAATTGTGATAATGAATTTGAAGCATGAACGAATTCACTAAATGGTTAAAGGTGAGGCTATACAATTTTAAAAAGTCATACATAAAAAAAACACAATATAGTGCAAGGGAGGGCAAACTGCGGCCCGCGGGCCGCATGTGGCCCGCCATCATTAATTGTACTTTTGATTACGAATAACTTTTTTTATAATTTTTTAAAAAATATTGACAATAGATTAAAATTTGAAGAATTTGTTGTTTCGTAAATGTATTATCTCAGTACATCTTCCTTGCGTCTCGTCTCGCACTATGTAAGCACTATTTTCTAAGTTGAACATCGATTTCAATAGATATTGATAGTGTACCGACAGAGCTACAACTTGAGATTATTGATCTGTAGTGTGACACTGATTTAAGAGAATTGCATCGTCGTGAAGAAATCTCCAAATTTTACAATGCCCTTAATTCAGAGAAATTCGACCAACTTAAAGATAATGCAAGAAAAATGTTCGTTATTTTTGGATTAATCTATATATGTGAACAAACATTTTCTATCATGAACCTCAATAAAAATTCTTTACGATCAAAATATCTCCGATGCCCATTTACAAGCAGTTTTGAGAATATCAACTACAAAATTAACACCTGAATTTAAAAAAATGTTCAAAAACGTACAACAGTTTCATTCTTCTTAATTTTTTTGTAATGTTTATTTTTCGTGATAATAAATAGTGTATATCTAAAAGTGGTATTTTACTTGCGGCCCGTCGCTCATTTTGAATTCTTGAATTTGGCCCTCCATCCAAAAAGTTTGCCCCCCCCCCCTGATATAGTGCCTACATAAAACATAAAAGCTATGTGATTTTGAATTATCTATTGAGTTTGCTATCCAAGTGGGAATGGTTCTAATCAGGGAACTTTTCGAAAGACTTTTCATTTTTATACAGGGGTTTTTGAAACAGGGGGTAGAACTCAGGGAACTCAGAAATAATGGGAACTAAAATCACTAACGGGTAAGGAGTAGCAGGTAAAAAAATTCTTAATATTTATATTGAATTTTAGGGTGGCGGGAGGGGGTAGGGTTATCAAAATTTAGCTGGTACCATTGACGTCCGTATTTACTCTTAAATTCTAGTCGCTTAACATTCTCCATACCCAGACACTCGTATTAAATCAATAAACACCTGGCCTGCAGGTATAACAACTAAGGGTGTTTACTTGCGATTTATTACGAGTTGTCGCATCCGCATGTGGTTAATGAATGCGTTTGGCTTTACGGTCATAATTATTTTGTGTCACTCGCGCTGCCTTGTCTTTTAGAGATGCCACACCGGAATAGCAAATGGTTGCATGTTATTTGGCTACCATAAAAGGGGGTTATGATCAGGGCTTTATAATACCTATGATGTCGAGTGCCCAGCGCTCGAAATGGAAAAGTTTACGAACCGGAGCGCTCGACAATTTTCTGAAGATATTTACATTGAATTAGGTATCAAATTTTATGTGTACTTTATAAAAGTTATGTAGCCTATCTAGCTCAAACGGTCAAATTATTTTTTCCACGAGACGGAGCGATAATTTTACCGAGTTCACGAACCGGAACGGCGCTCCGGTGCGCTCCAGTCCATTTCGAGCCCTGCGAGTGCCGACAAGTGCATTTATAGAAAAATAGAAAATATCACTAAAAGTACTTGGAAAACCCTTAATTTTATACCCCGCAGAACCATGGAGATCCACGGAAGAACATTTAGGGAACTCTACTGTAGAACATCAAACTACCCTAACCTTGGCCATGGGTAGGGGGCCCGCCAAACATCCTGGCCTGGTGGCCCGCTTAAGGACGAGGGGGCTATGGTCATGGTACATTATGAAATGGTTATGAAGGAAGGCTCAGAGCAACCGCATACCTACTGAGCTTCGAGAATAACTGATGTTTACGGCAGATACTGCGTGTATGATGGTATATATTTAGTGGTAATGTCTCAACCCTCAAGAGAATTTAAACTTGGATTTCGTTCTTTCGGCCAAGCGGATTTTTTGATCGAATGTCGCTAGAGCAGTGGTTCCCAAAGTTGACTGGGCTCCGACCCATCTAACAAAAATTTCCAATCTTGGGACCCACCTCTTAGCTGTCTTAGAGAAAAGAGGGCATAAATATTGGTAAAGCCTCAATTACATTGAGCTTCTTTACGAGCTGTGTGTTGGCGAATTTATAATCTGCCTGTAAAGTCGCCCAGTGTAATCATCGAACAAGCTAACATGTTCGATGATTACACTGGGCGACTTTACAGGCAGATTATAAATTCGCCAACAAACAGCTCGTAAAGAAGCTCAATGTAATTGAGGCTTTATGCTCAGATTCCCTAGTAGCGAGTCGTGGAACTACTTAATCCTGTCTTATTTGTTCTAATTGAAATAAAAAAAATATTAGTAATAAGTAAATAAATAAATAAGTTACCAATATGAATGAAAGACTGTTCAAATAAGAACCACAACTTAAATAAATAAAAAAAAACTTAAATACCTACACCTGCAAGGTTTTTTTACAAAGGTATTTCAATGGGAAGGATGTATATGTTTCTTATTTTTCTTCATTACAGTTTTAGCATCAACTTCAACTTTATTTACTTTTAATCGCAGTGAGTTTGATATTATATCCAATTTATTTCAGTATTTAGTTTTAATGTTAACCATAGCCGAAAATCCAACCTCACATAGATATGAGGTAGTAAAGAGGAGGAGGACTTTCATAGCTTCATCGAACAGCCAAGGATAATTATCAGCAACTGAGCCAGAATTTCGTTAACTGTTTACGATTGAAACTATTTTTCAGTGACGTATCTTCTGATAAATCAATGAGTTCTTCACTTGCTTTTGTTGACATACTAGTTGGTAAGTCGTCTTGAAATGGGTTACAAATCCAACGCAACGAATCAAACTTTTTCATCTCTACCCCAAAATAGTCGTCAAAGTTATTTATTAACAGTGATAAATGACTGGAAATTTCAGACAGTACGTTCATCTTAGGCTGCACTTGATTTTCAATAATAAAAATTTCAAGTGTTTCAAAACAATCATACTTGCCATTCTCAATACAACTTTTCTACAACATAAGCTTTTTCATGAACGCTCGAATTTTATCGTGAACTGCAAAAATCCGCGACTGTGCTGCCATCTGTAGTGCATTGGCAATTCAAATTATTATTATTTTATCACAATATTTTCCGTAACTTAAGTTTATTTCAATTTTTAGGAATAATTATAAATAGCTGAATGAAATATCAAATTTATCACTTCCTATTTTTTTTAATACATGTATACAGTGACGAGGGCCCACTCAATATTCGCTCGCGACCCATAGTTTGGGAAACCATGCGCTAGAGTATTATAGACGACGGAGCTACGGATATGATCTAGAAAGATACACGAAGCCTGGCGAGCGACAGGTGTTCTTGAAGGTGCCGTGTTGTGTCCACAATATGTCATGATATTGCCGAAGATGAAGAAACTGTCATAAAGACCCCTGGCAATTTATATCACACCTACCGATCAAACTTACTTATTTAATTACTATTTTGAAAAAGCCTGCACTGATACTTATTTAAAAAATAAAAAACATTTTAGCTCTTATAATGCCAAACCTTCAGCTTCCCACATGCATAAATAAAAAACAATTGATTGTGTATTAATGATTAGGTTTAACAATAGTATTTAAACGGTGCGTTGCGACCAATGATATTATTAGTTGCGACGCTGTTTTTAATCATAATAGGTACTTAATAATTATTCTGAGACTGTTTTCTTAGGGCATGGGACGATAACAAAATCTTTACTGCTATTCAATAAATTATTAGCGCTGCAGATGACAATCTGTTCTAATTATTAGTATATTTTATTAGACCGTTTTTCACAGAAATAGACATACAGTAAAAGAATCATCAACTTTTGATTCTGAATGAAATTTTGTAAATTTCCGTGATAAATATTTTAGCCGTTAAGGTTAAAAAAAAAGCTCTTGACACAGATAAAATTTCTCTGTATAAAAAGAATAAAAAAATTTCGGGTGTTATGAAAGAACTTTTGTACACCAAGAAGCGACGCGTACCTACCTACTGAAAAAGTTTAATAACCATTTATAATATTATTACATAATTTTAACCTGTTCATTGTTAGATTATTTAATTGTTCTGTTTTTCAAGTCAAAATCCCTGGTACCGCTAAAATCAAACCCGTTCTTATATTTTTTTTCTACAAATTATATGGTTTGAGTATGATTTAAGTTTATATTATAATAATTATAACGGAAAATATATTTTGCATAATGGCACTACGAGAGTACGAGGTTTTCGTTTACCGCCAATTTTAATAACCTCAAATATAAACGTCAAACCAACACAAATCGCAGAGACTCATTCCAATTGGTTTAGTGTATTAAAATGTTGCGTAACGTCGAAATAAAAGCTAAAGTCCGCAATTTGGCCGATATCGTGGCCAAGGCGAAGTCTTTGTCGCACTCCGAGGGCGAAATAATCACCCAACATGACATCTTCTACAACGTTCTGTTCGGCAGGCTGAAGCTTCGCAAGTTCAAAGACGATTCTTCGTCGCTGGTGTTCTATGACAGGCCTGATACTGAAGGGCCAAAACTCAGCGAATACGAGAAGTGTGACTTCCCGCCCGCTGGAACAGCGGGGGCCACGACTGGACAGCATATCAATTCGATCCTCACGCGCAGTCTCGGAGTGAAAGGAGAACTCAAAAAAACTAGGTTTGTGTTTGATTCGTGCTGTGTTTATCTTTATGATATTTCATGGTAACAATGGCACATCCAACCATGAAAATGTGCTGATAATAGCGCTGGGGGCAAAAAACTACCCTCCTAATTTTCTACAATTTTGCGGTTCAACAATCAGATGTTACTTAGGTATCCAAAATGTGGGTCTTTTTACTGGTTCTCCGCCACCGCTCGCTATCATCTGTCAGTGAGCGCAGTGTTGCCAACTGAACTATAATTATAGTACATTTTGGTTTGCGTACTATTCGAAAAGTTACATTTTTGTCCGCGTACTATTAAAAAAGAATAGTACGTCAAAAATACAATTTTGAAAAATTTTATTAATTGAATTCCCCGGTTTGGTTAGGGGTTCATATGTTGTGATGTTTAAAGTTCCGTAAAATGTTCGTACTTCAATCACAGCAAATCGTAATGACGTGAAGCGAGGGACGTAGTAAGTATAATCTAGGTGTATAATATAAATAATATAAGATATCAGTGTGCGATATTAGTCTATGGACGTGGTTTTGCGTTGTATACCTACTCTAAAAAACTAACGTGACAGTTAATGGCGGCGGCCGGTGTTAGCATTTTTCGGTCGTAAGAGGTGTTATAATTAAGCAGGGCATCGGAATTTCTCGAATTCTCCGTTATGTTTATGTGACAAACAAAAAACTTTCATTTTCTACACGTCCTATAATTTTTGCCAAAATACTAGAATGGCTTGGACCGCGTACTACAATTCGATAGATAGCTAAAATCCAAAATGGCGACTGACAGATTACGATGACGGAGAACCAGTAAAAGGCACCCAAAAGGTTAAGATGTCGGTAATTATGCCGCATGAGCTTATATATATATATTTTTTTTTTTTAACAAAAACAGTTTATTCCATGTAGACAATTATATTAAATACATTTTTCTGTCAGCGCAGATGCTTTTCGATCTAATTGTTACCTAAGTAATTTAAAATTTTCATACATTTTGATGTATCATTATCACAAACTAAGATTATATTAGGTTTGGTTATGTCAGGTTTGGTTTGGTCTAAAAAGAAAGTTATAAATCTCATGCGGGCATCTGTGGCAAATTTACCTTTTTTTTTTTCGAAAACAGTTTCTTCCATGTACCTACTTAGGCAATTATATTAAATACCTTTTTCTATCGCCGCAGATGCTTTTCGATCCAATAATTGTTAATTTAAAATTTTCATACATTTCGATGCATCGTGTCACACACTAAGATTATATTAGGTTAGGTTAAGTTGGGTTTGGTCTAAAAAGAAAGTTAAAAAACTCATGTGGGCATCTGCGGCACATTTACCGATTTTTCACCATTTGTGTTGTTCTCATTCTTATGATATTTGCAAGGCAACAATGTCATATCCAACTAAGGAAATGAGCCGATTATGGGGTTCAATAACCAGATGTTATCCAAAAGGTTGAGATGTCCTTTTCGACTTATAATGTCTTCCATTTCTCTATATAGTTACTTATGCTGGCGCTATAGACCATTCAGGTCCATGGCTGACTGTACAACCATCTTCCATCCAGCAGTGGCGAAGGGTGGAGGTAGGCTGTTATGATCTGCCATAAATAGTGCACACTAAACATTGTCAGTCATACGTATTTGTTTTCATCGAAATAAGGCTACAATTTACAGATGGTGTTGGTTATTTTTTTAAAGTCAATGAAACCCTGCGAAAACCGAGCCATGATAGATAATAGTCAAAAATACTCGTATATCTATAAAATATCTAAAAGTATGCAATTAAAACATATATAACTTCAGATATTTTATAGATAGAATAATATTTATTATTTATTATAGTTTGGTTTAGGTAGGGCTTAATGAATTTAACCTTTTCCACTCGAAATTTTTTTTATAGGTACATACCACCCACTCGAGACTTTTTCCCGCACAAAGCATAATTTCAATATAAAACATTTAATTGGTGAAAAAAATGTAAAAAAAATTTTTTTTTTTTTTATTCTGTAAAATAAATTTATAATGAATATACTGTACTTATTTTTAGTTTATTTATAATTCTTGATTGTGTGGTATTTCACAAAGCAATCTCCAATATGTAATCCTGGCTTATCACAGAATCGTAATGAAATAGCGGTATGTAGAGAACTGGCTATAAAGTGTAAATCGTCCATTATGACTGTAAATATGATACAAATGAATTGCCTTCAAATACACTTGTAATATAAGCGGCTGTCTCGTAAATTTCCTAAATTAGTTTCGGGCTCATAACAACTCATTCCCAGTGCGGTACACATTATCAAAAGATTTCTCAAAAAATAATAAATCGATACGTAATAATTTTCATTTGACTCATTAGAGTATTTCACATTATATAGGTTCCGAATCGGCATAATATACTAGTAAGTATTGTCATCAAAAACAGTATTCAAATATAAAACTGTAAACTATACGAGACGCCCCTGCGCAAGCGAGAACCAATAAAAAATATAAACACACTTCAAAATCATGCGTGACAAACACTTCACTCTAGTCTGGGAACGTTCAATAAATAAAATTTATGTGACAAAAAACATTGCTTGCAAGCGACGACCTACGAATAAAAAAAGAGAAGATTCCGATAAAAATACTATGTTGAAATTAGGCACGCAGTATTCTTTTGCCGACTTCTTTCTCAGATAAATGTAATAACCTATTATTATTCATTCTAACTTGATTGAAATCGCATTATAAAAATTTCTGAAAATATTACAAAAAATGACTTTATAGGCGATGCCGCCGCTACGGCGGCACTCGAGTAATACGGGAAACTTCTAATGCCGCCGATATGGCGGCACTCGAGTGTTAAGGGTTAAAAGAAATTACCAACAATATGTGTAATATATATTCTTAATCCAACGAAAACAAATAAGTATGAATGAAAAAGTGTGCACAATTTTGTCGTATCGCCCAAAGTATACCAAAACTATTATGGTTTGGTTTAGGCATGGCTTAATCGATTTTTAAATACTAACCAACACCATCTGTAAATTGTGCTTTTAGTTCAATAAAAACAAATACGTATGACTAACAAAGTTTAATGTGCACTATTTATGGCCGATCTTAACAGCCTACCTCTACCCTTCGCTACTGCCATACAGTATCTTTATCCCGAGCTCTTTCTCCAGTCTGTCACACTCAGCCTCTTTGGCGAAGGATAATAGAGCGAAAATTGCTCTGATGGGGTGACACGAGAAGAACACAATATGCCTTAAATAAACGATTTTGTTTATTAATTGTAAATCATTTAAAACATGGGGCTCCTGTGGGTCTATTCTATACTTATCGAACACTTAATTGATAAATAGTATCAAACTTAGGGTAGGTTTGTATCAAAATATTAGCACTTATTGTAACAATTACACGAAGCCGGTTTTTATTGTTGCAATAAGTGCGATATTTTAACAGCAGCAAGATAGGTGCTGTTAAAATATAGCACTTATTGCAACAATAAAAACCGGCTTCGTGTAATTGTTACAATAAGTGCTAATATTTTGATACAAACCTACCCTAAGTTTGATAATATTTTTCACTTTATCACTTTAGCGGTCGATAAGCATAGAATAGACCCACTGCACAGTAAAATCATGGACTTCTATGGTGAAAATAGATGCTTATTATTCAAGAACATCTTGGATATTATGTTTCTTATAAAGATATTCGGGAATATTGATAGACGAACAAAAGTATTTTGATTCTATAGCCCATATCAAATGAAAATAAACAAAATACTTGCCAGTTCTTCATAATGCCTCATTAAAATGATAATATCAGCCTGAAATAATCATATTATTATGTGTTTCATTATTCTCTCTCTTCACAGAGTCCTTTATCTGGTGGGGCAAACGAGGGTCCACATCGACAAAGTGGAAGGTCTGGGAGACTTCATGGAGTTAGAGGTGGTCCTCAGTCCCGAGCAGACGCTTGAAGAAGGTCAACGGATCGCTGATGATCTCCAGGAGAAACTTGGAGTCCTCAAAGAAGACTTACTCTCCGGAGCTTACATGGATATAGTACTTAATAAACCTTCTTCATAAATTGATTGAATATGAAACTCAGTTTAGTTTTTTTATAATCAAGGTGCTGAGAATTAAATGTGTACAAGTGATATATAATTAAAATATGACTCAGGACCAGTTTTCAGTGGTGGACTATCCGATGTCATGATCAATAATAATTGAGAATGCATCACACAATGCCCCATACTGTATTCCAGTGGCGAAGGGTGGAGGTAGGCTGTTAAGATCCGCCATAAACAGTGCACATTAAACTTTTTCAGACATACATATTTGTTTTCATTGAAATAAGACTACAATTTACAGATAGTGTTGGTTAGATTTTAAAATTCAGTTAAACCCTGAGAAACCAAGCCATAATAGATAATAGTCAAAAAATACATGTCTATCTATAAAATATCTAAAATTATGCAATTAAATCATACATAACTTTGAATATTTTATAAATAGAATAATATTTTTTATTTATTATAGTTTGGTTCAGGCAGGGTTTAATGAATTAAAAAAATTAACCAATAATATGTGTAATATGTATTTTTAATCCAACGAAAACAAATAACTATGAATGAAAGAGTGTGCATAATTTTGTCGTATTGCCGAAATTAGACCAAAACTATTATGGTTTCGTTTAGGCAGGGTTTAATTGATTTTTAAAAAACTAACTAACACCATCCGTAAATTGTAGTCTTAGTTCAATAAAAACAAATACATATGACCAATGACATTAATATGGACGAAGCATCTAGAAAATAAAATGACACTCACTTTGTGTCGGGTCTGCCGGATGGCGAAATTCATATTTTAATATCGGTACCCTACGCTCAAATGAACATTCTGCTTGCAAGCGGTCTGGCGACACCGCTGGGTCTGCCCATACAAAATTTCTGACTCAGGTTTCGACTCCACCATTATTATTATGTTACAAAATGCCAATGTGCCTAGTTAAAAATTCTAAAAAAATCTACTAAACACTCCAAGAAAGATGGGATATCACTTTGCATGTGTTAGTATTATTTATTATTTATAAAATGCCATTTTAAGATATTGATGAATGTTTATTCAATGCAATTGAATGACAGGAACCATTGGACAGTCAGTCGCCTGTGATTCGCTGGGCACGCTTGCGTCTAATCTCCGAGAAGTCGTAAGTAACCGAGAATCTGTTTCTAACGCAATGAGTCATGACACTAATACGCCATTACAATAAAGGTTATATTACTATAAATTCTCGAAGCTTGTATCGCATAATGGAAACGGATACGTCAATGGTCACGTGACATCTACCTATACATCTGTGAATGACTTTCATGGACAATTTCTCGTGCGCGCCGGGTATGAAGTGAGTCGTCCATTTAATATGTCATTGCATATGACTAAAAAAGTTTAGTGTGCACTATTTATAGCGAATCTTAACAGCCTACCTCCACCCTTCGCCACTGCTGTATTCATAACTCATATTATGACTCGAGACGTATTAGAATATGTAATGAGGACAATAGGACAAGTCTTGTTTCATAAGTTTGCTCTGGTTATATTTTATTACTACAGTTGACTTTGAAATATAAACACTCATTATTTATAAAATATAGCATCGCATAAATATAGCATAAAATTGTATAAAAAAAAACGGTGTGTACTTATGTACGCGCGTTAGAAGTTATACTTCTTTGGCGTAACAAAACAAAATAATTTCCTCATCCATCACTACGTCTTGGTTAGAGAGGGCTTGTAAGAGTGAGGCTTCAGCTAATTGTTTCTTTTATTTTGCTTGCCATAGTCGCGAACTGTCCATACTGTACCATAAACCAGTCATAAACTCATTCTTTGCAGTTGTCTACAGTGTGTTCACATAGTGATTGTTATCGAAACGATTTTGCATACTGAATTATAATGTCCCGTTTAATTCATCCATAATATTAATGCCCAAACGAAGGAAGTTGTATATAATATATAAACATACATAAAAAATTAAAACGAAATGTGTAGTGAAAGTAGTGTTGTGACAGAAGTTTCGGATACATCAGGAGTTGGTTTAAGAACGGTTTAGCGTGTTTAGGTTAAATGGATGACATTAAATTGTGTTCTTCCTATTATTTATTTTACTTTAACAGCATATCATTTATTGTGTACTTATAGTTGAAAATGCCATTTGTAATTGTTCTCCAAAGTCCTAATTATTATATGTATACTCGCTGATGTTATTTTGGTTACTCGGCCGTTACAACGCCGAGGAGAAGTTTGTATATGTACCTCTTGTACAGTAATAATATTGCAATTATTCTGTGTTAGACTAATATGAGCTTGCTGACATGATGGTCCGGGAGTCACTACACATATGTCTTGATTTGAAATAATACTGGAAGAACCACTTGTCGACGTTTCACTTTTTTGTGTAATTTTATTTTCTGTAATTATTTTTTTGACGTAGCCTGTGAGCTCGAACACGTCCTGCTACTGTTTTTCTTTTCTCTGCTTGATCACGCTAGCGATATTTTTTACATCTCCGCATTTGTTGAAGGCATTATGAAAACTAAAATAAATATATCAATCGCCCAGCAACTCCGACAATAATAAATTCGCTGCCTTGGCTACGGAACAATTCTAAACTATAATATTATATTGTATAATCGTCATGATTGCAGTATCATACTGTGGCGTAATGGTAGTGTGTTCGGCTGAATGCGATTTTTTTCGTGTGAAAAAATAAATTATGTGTTACATGTCACACGCCAAAAATACACTCTGATCTGATTTCCCAAATGCGCCTAAAGAAGTATAACTTCAAAAAAAAGTCCATCAAAAAGCCGATATATCACTTTATGGTATTTTTAGCAAAGAACGCAAAGCCGATATTTCGGATCTGTGGTAATACACTGTTAATATACTATGTTCCTATTATTATTCAAACGGGTAATTAGGTTATAAAATGTCTACTAAAAGTAGATCATTAGGATATATATGAATGATATTCATGTTTGCGAAAGTAGCACAAAAAAACCATTAAATGTCATTAAATTACCTTTAAGAAATCTTTTGTAATAAAAAATATTTTTCAATAGAAACTACTCTTTCATTTTATCTATCCATTAATAGGTACCCATTGAGTTAGTAAGTTAACGGAAACCGCACTTAGGGTCAACTGTTACCTAGAGTACCTAATCTAATATCAAAATTTCATCAGCAGACTCGAATCTGGGCCAATCGAGGTATTATGTCATTTTGAATTCTTGAGACTCCTTTACTTGAGGTTGTATGGATACCATCCGTGGCTTTATCCAACTGTCTTTCTCTTAGGTATGCTTACATACTGCAGTCTGCAATTTAGAGATCTTTATTTGACTGGGTATTTTTTTCGACTTATACGAGGTATAAATGAGAACTCTGCCATTCCAGGCAGTTGTCATGTTATTTTATAACATAACACACTAAGCCAAGGAAGTCTTTACGAGGGCAACACTACGCAAAAGTACGACCGGATCACGCCTGCGCACGGGATAGTTTGTACGGAGTTCGTGACACTATTTCCGGCGCTATACGAGATAGCGGGCTTTTTACCCGAAGGTGAAGCAGGAGTCGAGCTCTCAGTCCTGATCGTTCGAAGGAAGCAGACGTCTTGGCCAGTTCCGAGCCTCGGACCCGGGGCACAGGGTTTTCGATTTCCTGACGTTGTGGAGGCGAGGACGATGGCCATCCGAAGGACGTCCCCCCCACGCCAGGAGATCGGAGGAACTCCACGGTCCCCACACGTTTGAAGACGCACTCCTCGATTCCGTCCTGGAAGGAATCGAGGGCAGCGAAAAGGCTGAAGAGCCTTTTGTGTAATTGGTATTTATTGTTCTTTTATGTTACGGTCCACCGAATTAGTCTTTGTTTCGAATTAGCTTTTGAGTTTTTGTTCTTATTTGTTTAAATATTATATCGCATTAGGTGCTCGTGATTCACTTGAGTAATTATACTTCTCTATACACTGTAGCCCGCAAGTTATCTCATATATTAATTAATTATACACCTGTTTAAATTTCTCTACTTGCTTTTCATTTAATTATCCTTAACACTATTGTCTCTATGCATCAACATAGAGTGGCGCTCAATCCGAGATATTTATATTTATTCCATATTCATTATGCTTTTTATTAATCTAGGAACCTACACGAATGAGTATAGTAACCGGACAGGTAGCTGAGGTCCTAGAGGTAAAAGTCAAACCACCCACGACCCTGCATCCTATTTCCCCGAGTCTCATGCTTATCCCTATCCTACATCCCCATCCATACCTATTCCTTACCCCCACATAAATCATCCCATGATACAGTGTTGAACTGTGTCCCTGATAACTATCTTAGAAATAGAGAGCAACAGTTGTTTGTTCCCCAAGGTGCAGAACCAACCTGCCACTGGTAATGCCAATTGGGAGGGCAATAACTATCTTCCACCAAATTGCTTCGGGTGTTGATCAGTGGCGGCCGGTGGTCTTCAGAATAGCATTTTCTGGTAGTGCGCAATGGTTTACCTTCTATAAAGAGAAGATCTTCTTTCACCCTGTCACTACCCAGCATTGGAGCATAGGGCAACCACAAGTTCGCGCCACTTCCCTTGGTCCATCGCCAACTCTTGCACCTCCCGCCATGTCAGACCTGCATCACGTAGGTCGCTTTTGTGGCAGTGCTACAGGGTGAGTGAGGGCCGGCCATGGCGACGGAACCCTTGAGGCTGTGCCATAAGAGTACGACGTGTCACTCTTTTTGGCGGCATCCGGAGCACGTGTCCTAGCCACGTAAGGTCGTAAAGCGTCTTTTCATGATTACCTCAATCACCGAAGGCTACCGTGTTCTCTTACCGACTTCTCAGAAGGTAAATTGAATATGTCTTTGTTTATTTATACTATTTCACAAAAAAGATTTGAACAGCAAGAATGATTTAATATCAATAAAGAAATATAAATGTCACAGTTTTTGGCTTACGCTCTGAGCAAACAATGCTTTAGCCAAATAAATAACCGCAGATGTGTTTTTTTTATTATTTTGAATGAATTTGAGTGGTTCAGAAATAAACGCGGCAGGTTTGTATTTTCGTAAAATGTTGGCGATTCATTAAATATGTTAACTGTAAAAATATTAAAAATTAACTCCCCAACATTGTTATAAAACAGAAACTGGCGTTTTTGTTTCTAGAGTCCTTCGTTTCGTGCGCCGATCTAAAAGTGTGTAAAAAATTCTACACAAAACGCCATTACGGGAACATTCGGCTACCGTTTAAGCAGTATACAATGACCTCATTGTCATCCTGTGCAAACTGAAAATCTATTTGGACGCAATCGCTCTGCGCTCATGAACGGAGAATTGTTAATAATACTGCTACATGTTCTACTTCGCGAAGTGAGTGATACACGTATGAATAACAATGAAAAGTTGAGCGATGTCTTCAAAAATGCAGGCAGTGCGTTGCACTTGCATGGTATTAGAAGAGCCGCCGCTGGTGTTGATATATTCCACTTGCGTTTAGGTGAATGCTATTTTATAAATTCTTAAAATAGGGTCTCCTTAGCAAACTCGGTGTACTTCTTTGAACTTCTGTAGATGTATAATTGTATTTTCACTGCTTTTCTATGTTTTTATTATGTTTTCTTTTTATATTTTCATTTTTATCGGTTTTACTACTTTTTTTTCCCTTTATAATGTTTCATGTCATGTTGTGAACGTCTCAAACGTATAATTTTTAACCACAATATGTTAAAAAAATAAATTGAATCATTTTGTAGTTATTAGCAAAACTGAAATGTTCTTATTTTAGCCGAATCCAACTCGATTACCGAGGCAATAGATTAGTTTATTAACATGAGTTTCCGCAACCGGCCGACCCGATCAATGCTGTCAGTTTGACATTTGCTTTTGTAACGATAGTCACTTGCCTTTATTCATTATTTTGACTTAATAAAAATGTATACTCAGAAAATATATATTTAAAACACATTTTGTTGATAAAAAAATATTTATTGAAAAAATTAAATAAAACCACTCGGATATCATTGTAAATATGGTACGTCAGCGTTTCCCAAACTGTTGCACGGAACACTATTTGCCGTCTTTCACATTGTAGACAATTGTGACTACACTCCTTCGATTGCATCCCTCCAGCGATATTTCCATTCCATCCAAATAGCTGACAGAATCAGGAGGCGTTCAAATCCAACCCTCTTTCCTGTTGGCTCTCTACTTTCAAATAGCTTCTCCAAATTGTGTTCTACGTAAGGGCTAAGTTGCATGGTGCTGAAAATTGACGCCAACTATGGTATCATGAGACCGATCTAGCCTGAAGCCAATTGTGTTTGCGCTGCAATTGCATCCATTTGCAGCGTCATGTGGCTTATTCCTTAGTGCAGTACTTCTCAAACTGGGGAGCGCGGCCCCCCAGGAAACCCTGCCGCTCCTTCCAGAGAGCCGCGAATTATTTCAGTATTTGAAAAAAAAAAATCATAAAAACGTGATCACTGGACGATAATATTTCCCAAACTTAAATAAACACCAAAGTACAATTGGATAAGAACACCATTTGATAAATCCTTACAACCGCTTATAAAGAGCAAATTCAGTTGGTCCCATCTTCCTCGTAAGAACCAAGTTCGGCTGTATATAGTATACTATGTTTCTGATTGTAGCTATCCAATGTTCAGAAGTTTTTTAAAATCGATGTCAAATGAATTATCAGTTTGCATCGAAAAAGCGGTAATCGCAAGATTATATTACCTACTATGTACAAAATGAACCCCACCCTTTTGCCCAAATTTTTACTCTTAATTTGATCATGGAATCACTCCATGACAGATATCTTAGAGCAGGACACGACAATAGTGTTCTAATTAAAGCAATCTGGAAAACGCTGATGTGTGTAATTATTAATTTTAGATTTAAGTCTTCACGCCTTAAGAACTTTAGCATGGTAATCGAGATGCTCTCCAATGAATGAGGAAATGAAGTAGTACGAGTGATCGTATCCTTCCCGGAGCTTCAGCACGCACTGGAACTGAGCATCACGGCACGCTTCTGCCAGACTCTCGGGCAACAGCTGTTTCTCCGTGTAGAACTTATCTGATTTTCCCTGAAAAAGAAAAGAAATATTGTTATTCTTTATAGTTTTGCAATAGTCCACTGTGTTCACCGTGTAGAAGGGTTACATGTAAATTGTACGTAAAACATTTCACCGTGGCACAGTTCGCCGTGAGCTTCGGAAAGAGATGACCGTATACTATACGGTCTCCTATTTTATTAAATTTAATATGAACATTAATTCAATTTTCATAGCTGATTTTGGCAAAAGTCATGAATTCAAGAATGAAAACCTAATCTAACCTAACTTCACCTAACAAATAATCCAGTATATAGGCTATTTTCAAAATTTGTTTGCTGCTGACTTCGTGTAAACTGACAAAAACCGTGTTTTATTTAGACATGAATTTTATCTCAGTACTATACGACCCGAACACCCACGATGGCCGTGCGGCTTATGCATCTGCCTATAACGTCATGTGTCCCAGGTTCGAATACTGGGTCTGGCAACTACAAACATTGTTTTTCAATTTGTGTATGAGTCAGAGTATGGACCTAATAGGTTGAGCAAGTGGCTGACATCCGTTTTTCGTAAAAACAAAATCTGTCAATACAAACCTCCACTCCGTGGAGGCCCATATGATCCTATTAGGATCGGACATGGTCGAAAAAAGAAACATTGTCATTCAAATTAATTTATTTTCATTGAAATAAAAATACAAACCGCAGACAGTATTGGTTAGTTTTAAAACTTCAATTAAACTCTACCATAATAGTATTGGGGAGGCTGTGGAGATCTGACAAAAATAATATACACATTGTCAGTTATACTTATTTGTTTTCATTGAACTAAGAATACAAATAGCCGTTTGTTTTTAAAATCCGAATAAACCATGCCTAAAACAAACCATAATAGATAAAAAATATTCTTATATCTACAAAATATCTAAAATTAGATATCTGTTTGAGTGGTTATGTTATATACCCATTTGATGTTAGTTGCGAGGATTTTATTTTGCTTTGGTAACATTTTATAGTCAGTTTGTGAGAAATACACATAATTTTAAGATTTACATATAATTGTATGACTGGTTTGAACTGTTTCGAGGCCCCCTTTTCATATCATCTGGCGAATTGATTGGGTCAAAAAAAAATCGCCGCTGATTAATCTCTACAAATAGCAAAGCCGAATTAAATGCAGTGGTCTGATCAGAAACAATTTACATTGTGGTCGCCATAAGCAACATTTGAAAGCTGACAACATTTCAAATAAGTACCTGGTCGATGAATAAAGTGATGGGTGGTCCGTTGTAGGTCTTCACCAGCTCGACAGTGTCCCATTCCGCCCAATTGCTCTGGTCTTTTGGACCCAAATACCCACTGAAGGCCTTAATGCCCCAGGGGCAATTGCTCGGGTTGCAGATGGGGGCGAACGCGCTCACGGACATGTATAATCCGGGGTTTTTCAGGGCACACACCATCGCTCCGTGTCCTCCCATACTAGATAAAACAAAAAATAACTGATAATCTTTTTAGAAATGAAGTAGGTACTAGCGTCAATATGTTTCTGAGGCTGTTACAAGTTGTGTATATTCAATGAAGAATGTTAAAGGATGTCGATTCCACATAAAAGAAGAAGAAAAAGTAAGCATGGTTGTTTTGTTACCTGTGTCCCATGATGCTTTGCCGAGATGCGTCGGCCACATCCGCAAAGGCTGCAGCGACAAGATCGTTAAGTTCTTGCGTGACGTAACTGAACATGCGGTAATTCTTTTTCCAGGGTTCCAAGGTGGCGTCCAGGTAAAATCCGGCTCCAGAGCCAAAGTCGTACGACTCGTCCTCTCCGGGGATGTTTACTTCTCGTGGTGACGTATCAGGGCAAACGATAATCAGACCATGCTCAGCTGCATACCTTAAAATGGATAGTAATAATTGAATAGCCGAGGATGCGCCTATTACCAAGATGGGGAAATCAACTTCAAAGTTAAATGTGCGATTGTCAAATTTGTATACTTACTAGAGTCTGTATTCTATAAACTGGCATTACACGTCACACGGAAAGCATTATGCCATCGCGTTCAACTGTTGCAAGTTTTCAATGGGAGGGAACGAGATGGATGCTGAAGAGAGGGGGAAACTGGCAAGCCAGCTTATAGAAGACAGACTCTAGTAGCTATGAAAATTATAATACAATTGTATACACCATGTTACATGTTTGAATCCTGTTTCACGCATAAATATTATGTGGTGTTTCTGGCAAAACCTGGTAAGTCGATAATTTTGTTACCGTCAAATGGGGCGACATTGAAATCGAGGGGCTACTTTGATACTTTGAAAATGTTTTTGAAATTGGCAACACAGTACCCACCGGAACGGTATAATTATAAGTTACCGGTCTATTTTAAAAGATATATCTATGGTCTACCTGTCAAACTACAAATACGGTAATTAAATGTCCGATTTGTTGTATATCGGAATCCGTAACCATCAAGGTGAATTTGGTGTCTTATTTGAAGAGCTATAAAATGTGAGTACCCTTTTATTATCATCGTAGTAATCCAATGATTATTTAAATACTATAGTGATATCACTATTTCTTTTTCATATTTTAAATTCAAATTTATTGAGGTGAAGTACACTTTTGTGTAACATGCTGATTTAAAGTATGGGGCGTCATTGATACGGGGTATCAAAGTCGCCCCCACACCTAATACCTATACTGAAGATGGTGTAGTTGCTAAATTTTAAGAATATTTTTTTAATTTCCATGTTTTTAATTTCAGAATAAGACGGTGCGACAGTACAAAAGAAAACTAAGTTCAAATTATTTCATTTTAAGTTTTATTGGTTATTTTGTATTGTAATTTTGGTCTCGTATAAAAATGTTCCTAGTTCTTTGATGTTTACCCTGTACTTTTTTGATAACATGATGAATAAATGCTATAATGCAAATCTGTACATTTTTTTGTTTATTTTTTTGATTGAGAATACGTTTTCATATTTTTATTTTATTTACTAACTCACGGGGTGACTTTGATACCCTATCAAAGTCACCCCCCTGTAACTTAGTGCTTGTAACACCTGAAAAAAAAATTGAAAAAATTAATGAAATATAAGGATGGGTTTGAAGTCCCAAATATAAACTAACGAAAGCATAAAAAAATAGGTATCAAAGTAGCCCCACCCCATGGTGTGACTTTGATAGGGTACTTTTTATTTCAATACGTATTCGTTAAAATTTCAATTTAATATTATTATTCGATTGGTATTTATAATGCAATATTTACATTATTTTTTCAGTCTATTCCTATAGCTGGTTTTCAAAATATCGTAAATATAAAATCAAAATCGGTCAAAGTCACCCCACTTTACGGTATTTAGAATTTAAAACTTCGTGATGCGAGATGCGAGGCAACCCTGAGCGTCAACCGACCTGTGAAAATAAAGCGACGCGACTGAAAGGTCTATGATAGTCTGTAAGTAAGGTCTTTAGTATGGAAAACGATAAATCGGTTCTTATGTGTGTTTGGCGGGACTTTCAAAAATGAACGATCCGTGCGGGAAAACGATTTATGTGAGAATGGTAGATCGGGGTTCTACTGTAGTATAGTTAGAGATATTTTCATGAAAAAAATGTTATGTTTCTTCGGCTCTATTTACTTAGAGCTTACCGCAGAAATGTCAGATTTTTCAAGTCTATACCTGAAACCATCCAAACGCCACTTTTTGAGCATAGACAACCATAATAGCGGTTTTGCCATGGTTGTCTATGCTTAAAAAGTGGCATTTGGATGGTTTCAGGTATAGACTCGAAAAATCTGACGTTTCTCCGTGGTAAGCTCTCAGTAAATAGAGCCGTTTCTTCAATTTATCGCATGATGTAGAAAATTAGCGATGCTATGCTCCAATACTCAGGTGTGACAGGGTGAAGTAAGTAAGTAATTACGCCCAGAACCACCCTCACTAGCACACCACTGAAACATTTTTTCACTGCCATGTACTTCCGCTGATTCTATCTATAAATTACAAGTAACCTAAAGAGCCATAGTTACCTCTGCGCTCCGGCTTTTGTTATAAAGTTCTGTTCATTGCAAGTGAGTCCAGAAAGCCACCACACTATCGGCAGTTTCTGTTCCTTGATGCCTTCGCAGTCCGCCTGAGGCGGTATGAAGATGGCAAAGTTCATTTTGCATTTTAACTCCGTCGAATCGTGGCTGTACACTTTTTGGAAGCCTCCGAAACAGGCGTTCGACGATACCTCTGTCAAGTTTTCCATTCTGAAATAAAGAAACACGGTCAATTAACAAGCAAATGAGAATAGAATTGGCCGTTGATTTGTCAACATTTCAAGAAATTTCTTTCGGCAACGTTAGGGTAATATTTATAAGTTAATGAGACTGATGATGCTAAGCGCTAGTGTTTAAAAAGCCGGCACAAATTTACATAATACTATAATCATTTTACATAATAAACGTGTCTAAGGTAAAAAGATGTATTCTTACATGTATATTTGATACCGATATTATGCAATAGCGAATAAAAACCTCAACATGTGAACGAGAAGTAGATAATAATAAGGTTATAAAAAAGATATCAGCTGTCAAAGTTTTCTGACATTATGAAAAGTGTTGCCAACTACTAACTGTCATTTACAAAAATATGCTGAGCGCGATGCAGTTGCAGTCGAAAACCTTATACAGGCGTTTTTTGAAAGTACTCCTCAAATGCTGGCGTATTACGCAATAACTCCGTAAAGAATGAATGCGTCACATCCTCGTCGGTTATGGGGAATACAGCGGCAAACACATTTTTAAAATAGCCGATATACTGGATTATTTGTTAGGTTGGGTTAGTTTAGCTTAGGTAAGTTAGGTTAGGTCAACCCAGGGGTCGCAATCTCTTGAACCAAAAGAGCTAAATATGAGTGGCACAACGGTTAAAAAAAAATCGAGAGCCATACGTATATTTTTATAAATATGATTAATTACGTTTTATAATTGTTTGTTTATTAAGTGAAGAAGATTTCCCGAATAAAACTAACGTAAATACTTAGAAAAAATTATGTTTTGGATGTTTAATTCTGTTTCACTATGCGAAAAACAAGTATTAGCGAGTATTAAAGTGCCCAAGAATTGTGGAAAAATAAGAATGTAGCTCTGGATATAATTACGTACCAACGTCTTCATTTAAATAAACAACAACATTTCCTTGTATTTTCTCTTATTACTTATCTTTTTTTTTATTTATCTAAGTAAGTATCACAATCTCTCCCATTTCATTAAAAGTTTGTTCCTGTTGTGGATCAATAATTAACTTTATAGGCAAATTGACACTGTGGTGTCATTTGATGTAGGTCGGTAATTTTAAACCTTTTTGGATGGCAGAAGCCTTGAAACATTTTGTTCAATCTCAAAGAACCATTAACTTGGTGACATACTACGAGCAGGGAATCCAATCCCGAGCCAAAATTCTGATCCCAGGATTTCGGGATTACAATTTGACAATCCCGGGATCCCGGGACTGGTCCCGGGATTGGCATTTTTTCCATTGTTAATATAAAAATTTTATATTTACAAATAACATTGATAAAATTGGTCAAAAATAAAACTAGTATAATTTATACTATTTAAGACATTTATTGTTAATATTGTATACGTTCAGTCTTGAAAATACATAAGTTTAATGGAGTAAATAATATTGTAATATAAATAATAATGTGAATTTAATGAGATTGCTGTTTCTGATAGTAAAGACTTAATGAATGGATAAGCGAGATTTAAAATAGTAAAGCAAATCATGATGTACTTATGGCCTTTCCGCTTCATAAATCTAATTAGTCAGCCAAATATGAAACTGCCGTAAAACGTATGAGATCATGGTGGAATTACCGTGTTAATAGTGCGAAGCATTGGTTTTTTCCAATCTTTCTCATTTTTATTAATTTATGTGACACAGCTTCCAATGATTTATATTGTATGTTTCTGGATTAAAATGGTACATAATATAATATTTCACCACTTTACTATCCAAAAAAATCTACTGATATTAAAAAAATGTAGTTTTAATGGGTGCAACATTTATTTTACCTTGTCTTGAAGTTGAAGTTGGGAATGCTGCACGGTTTGAAGGGAATGTTTTGCCATCTTACTAAATATAGAATTGTAATGTAGCTTCAGATTCCAGTAATTGAATTCTTCAAGCATCGATTAAAAAAATGTAATTTTTCTGTATAATCAAAATTATGGTAAAACAACAATGCACCTATCTTAAATACAACCGGTTTAGATCAGTAAACGCTTTACCAAAACGGCTGAAATACGTAAATTGTTTTTCCAAATAATATAATTATTATTATGTTATTGACTAGGTATACATTGATATGGTGTTTACGACACTTTTAAATTTGGCAATACTGCTCAAAGGATAGATTCTTTTTTCAAATCATATTTTCTTTTGTTTTTTAAAACGATTTTTCTTCTCGTGTCATTGTTTAACTGTCACACGTAAGAAATAATAATAAATTACTATCTCGTTATATTTAAAACATACCTACAAGCTTATTGGTCAGTAATAAATACCAATATTATATTATATTTTGATCCCAGGACGTTAACGTCAAGGGAGAGACAGAGACTATACGTATTTGTCAAATACTATTTAAAGATTTTAAAGTGTGGTGTTGGATGTGGAATGGATGCTGAAAGTCTCCGAGTTGGATGACATTATGAATTTGACTGTGCCGAGTACTCTAATTTTTGTCTTCACGCTTGAGGAAGATGACATGGGAAAATTGGTAGTATTTGGACTTATTGAAGAGTGTGAGGCAGAATTTCCTTCAGATGGATGGCGCAAATTATGAGTGCCGAATGATTTTTCAACCGATTTTACGTGACGCGGAATGCCAAGCCATGGAGACAGCTACTGTCGCCACTGTCCTGGATTCATTCTTTTGAAAACATTCTTCGCCCCTGACATATTTTACATTTTGTCAAAACTGTTTTGTGTAGTTTTTAAAATTGACTGTGTATATTTAAAAAAAAAATTGGATGTTTACTTCTGTTTTACTATGCTTTTGTTGTATACAAAAAAAAGTATTAGCGAGTATTAAAGTGCCCAAGAGTTATGGAAAAATAAGAATATTACTCTGGATATAATTACGTACCCGCGTCTTCAATTAAATAAACAGCAACGTTTCCTTGTATTTTCTCTTATTACAGTGATCTAAGTAAGTATTAGAATCTCTGCCATTTTATTGAAAATATGTTTCTATTGTGGATCAAAATAAATTTTGAGGCACATTCAGCGCTCGGAATGGAGCAGAACGCACCGGAGCAGCTCCGGCTCGTAGATTTCCCGAGGATGGCGTTCCTGTTCGTAAGAATCACGAGGATGGCGTACCGGTTCGTAAAATCCCCGAAGGACAGCGAGCCGTCTCGCAAAATCCTTGACCCTCATCAAAATATATAATATTGCATTACGATTCAGATTTAATTGAAATAAATTTGTTATATAAAAATACATAAACATGATATAATAAATACTTTTCTACTAAAAATAAAGTTATTTTGTTGAGTATCTTTGAGTTTGTAATGATCCATACAAATTTTAGACTTATGAATGTGCGAAACAGCGGTTAGCTGGTTAACAACTAAATAATCTAGAACATGCATCTACCTAAACTTTCAAAACAATAATTGTATTCAACCAAATTGCCCTTCACAGGCCATCAATAGTAATTCACAGAACCGATATTTTTTGCGTAACAGAATTGTATTGAAAAAAAGCTTGCACCAGTCATAAGATTTATTGCTTTGTTCATAGTATGACAATAGGTGCAATAATAACTATTGAAAACGAAGATTTTTGTTTAAAATAAGATATACAAAAGACTTAATTTATTTATGGTTTTAAGGAAAGAATCAAATTTAATATTAGTTAAAGTATATGTATTAGAAAATCGGTAGGTACATTGTATTTAAAAGAAATCTACAATAAAAAGACTTATCTAACTCTCTACGGTTGTATGTTCGATATCAAAGTTTCTACCAACATAGTAGATAAATATTGCATAATAAAGTGAAGGTACGTACTTAAGTTAATAACGTAATAATTCAACACTAGGACTTTTGGGATTTTCATAAAACACATTAAAGACAAAAATGTTGCATAAGTTGTAAAATATTTAATTTGTTAAATATTGTACAAAAATAGTAGAGGTGTGAATTAAGCTTTGTGCACCTACACTACCGAGATGCTGATATATGCCACCGAGTTTTGAAATTTCAACCCCTTGGTATCAACCATAAAACTCAACTGATTGTAAGTATCTAAATCGAGTGTTGTCAAATAGTTTTTGATCTTGGGAATGTTTGTGAATGATCAATACCTGATGCATAAATGACTTTATTACCTACAAAAAATTAAACATCTCAAACTCAATACAGTATTGCAGTCTTGTGATTAGTGAATAAATAAACAGCAAGTCATATTAAAAAAAAATTTGGCTTGTTATGTGACATAGGTATCATAAACATTAACTAATATCGCATTGCGTAAACTTGAATGAACAGAACAATGTATTCATCATTTGAAAAATACTTAAACGTTTCTAGTTGTTGAAGAGATATATTATTTTAAAAGGCTAATTAGGGTAGCTTTATTGCACACGCTTTCGTAGCGCACAAAAAATTGTCCTTTCACGCCCCTTCACCCTATTCTGAGAAGTAATGTTTTATTAGCTAGGCAACACCTGTATTTTGTGAAATTCAATTCAAATTAAAATTTTCAGTTTGACCGTCTGACACACAATCGTTCAAGACAATAGTTTTGTTAAAAGTTGAATTCTAGTTATTGATGTACCTATCTAGTTATTGTTTACTAGTTTACTGTTAAAATTTACTTTTAAAACATCACAGCATATTTTATGATAAAATAACAAAATAGTGCATTTACATATAAGTACATAACATTGCAGGCCTTCTTACAATAAAGTTGGCTTGTTATTAAGTGCGCTACAAAATATAATATAATAATATATTACATAAATATTAAATAGTGACACAATAACTAAGCTCACTTTGAATAACTTTACGTTTGAATTTTGATTGTATAAAGGCATTTAACGGATATGTGGTAGTAGGTATATTTTTTCGATTAATTAAAATATTTGTGAAGTTTGAGTGCAAAAACGACTATCGTCAGCAATAATTTGTATAAAAAAACAAGTCACACAGGTACGCTTAGTAATATTATAATTATGTTATTAAAACTTTAAAACCAAAATTGAGCTAACTACTATTCTAAAAATATTGTTATCCATTTAAATAATAATCTTTTTTTACTTAAACGATACAATATATTTTCTTTAAATACGGAAAAGCGGCATTTTCAGTCTATTTAAGGGCCCACATGCACCACGTAGGTAAAAAGTATTTTCAGAGCATAACCCTGGACATTCCTTAAACGTTGTAGATAGTATATTTATATAATTTTGAAGCCTTATTTTGCTTTATATTTATTTTAAACATTTGATGACTGCATAAAATATTTTTATTACATAAAATAGTATTCTTTTAAACCTCTCGATCTAATGTTTTAGAATATAGTCTTATTTCAGTGCATCCATGTGCAGTGGTATTAAGATTTTTTAGATTTATTAATTTTTAGACGCATTTGTTTAAACGCACTCGTTTGTTATCAAATAATGTTGAAAAAAATATCAAACCTACGGACGTCACTGATTGTGTTTTTGCTAAATCAAGCTATTAATTCAAATCAATCAAAATAAATACATTAATAATAAAATTATAAGTAAAAAGACAGAGACGTCCCGTGCGGGCAGATGGTATATATTATGCGGAAAATAAAGACAACAAAGAAAATAATATATTTTTTAGAATATATTTCGTAGTAATTGTCGCCTGCGGCGCTGATAGCTGTTGCCTATCCATATCTTCAGTCGATGTATATGTTTAATGGCTATTTGCATTTGTCCTTCTCTGGTAGGTACTTATAGATGTAACAAAAATTCGGGGAGACATAATTTTTTGGAAAATTATCGAGCGCTCCGGCTCGTAAAATTTTCTATTTCGAGCGCTGTATACGGCAGAATTTAATTACTAGAATCTGACGATGCATTACTATTATTATAATATATAGCTTAACAAACGAATCTTATTTAGAAAATTCCAAATGATTTCGAGGAAAACCCACGTACATACATAAATTAACTTGATACAAGATAACCTTCAAAATAAAAATACAACCTACCAATCAATAATTGTTAGGTGTAAGAAAATATTGTTGCCGCTGGACCATCTCATCGCTAGTTGGCAAAAAGTCCGTTTCTGAAACAGGTTATGGGTTCGAATTCCGCTTAGTTTAACGAATAAACGATATAATAATTTTACTAGGAGCACAAACTCAATGTCCACTATTATTTCATAACATACGTTTACTTGTAGATACGTCAACCATAATTTTGCACCCACCCCGGTGATCCAAGTCCATACCTTATTTTACATAAAAGACACATTAAATTACTTAACCAATGTCAATATACCTTCATTTTGTAGCCATAAAAATTGTAAAAGAAAGTATACCAAGCAGTGATTCGGGGAAATTCCTAATTCAAATGAAATGCGAAACAATCAAACGTCAAAAATAAATTGGAAGGAAATATTTTCCGTATGTGTACGTGCTTTTAACCATGTTAATTTTACCGCTTGAAAATTACTATTGATTGCAGCAGTGCGAGGTGCACAGTGTTTATTTGATACTAACCATACATTTGACGTTATTATTGACGTATTGTCTGCTTCCTCAGTGTTACTTTATCAGCATCAGGGCTTAGAAGCGGGGCAGGGTGAAATTCACCAACAACGGCCTTCCCACCGCATACCTGTTGTATGTGCAGGTCAACATGAAGTACAAAGAGGACGTCCGCGGTGTTGAACGAGAGGCATTAGTGAATGACAACAGTGCACTGTGCTGCCAATTAAAAGAATGTTTTCTGATTTTAACACTTTTGTGGATATATATGTACCATACACGCTGGCAGCGATGAAAATTGCGTCATAGGCTATTCTGTGTATCTTTATCTTTAGACCCCATCTATCACCAGCCTTACGACTATCTCTTTGGAAGGCCATCCCGGCCCTGTGGAACTGGGTCTTGGCATGGTGATCGAAATTTAACATGTTATCAAGTCTTGATGATTAAAAGACATTCTCACTTGCCATAAGATAATCTTCCCTTATCGGACACAGGTTAAAGTGATAGCTGACTTAAAAAGCTCTTCCCTTCCAACCGATATATGGGTACACTCTCAGAGAATGTGATCAACCTATTAACTACACAAGTTAGAGATAGTAGGTAGTTAATCAATCAGACAGACCTTTACAAAAACCACAGTGAAGAACTGGACAATAACAAATCCCGACTGAACAAATATGCATTATATGTGTGGCATTCAATTCGGTATAAATCATGTTAATAATAATGAAATAATTAAAAATATTTGTATTCATCAACTTTTGAGCTTGTTTTTGTTAGCATTAAAACTTATGGAAATTCTTGTAATAACGGAAACATAAAACCAATCGAATGAGTGTATAGGCCCACTCCTCGAGGAGTACATACATCAGTTGTACTAAGTGATTAGTCTAATTAGGTCTTCAGTTTAGTCAACAATACTACCATAATGATGGTGTTCATTAAGGTTAATCGTCATTATTTACTAAAATATTTCCCAGTGGATGTAGTTTGTCAAATAAATACTAAATAGACATCTAGGTCTTCTCATAGAAATATCATTCGTTTGTTATCGACAGAAATTTTATATATAAATTGTAATCATGGTCATTGTTGCAAATTAATATTAAAGTATCTTAAAATCTACACATAACAACTTATTTCTATTTCTAAAACGAAATTATTATATTATACTTAAATTGAAAAATACACAATTGATTAATATACCTTCCATACAGTCATAAATATATTTTTGCCTAATGTACTTCTTGTTGAAATTACTTTAAATAATGCATTTCCTATGTTGTCAAAAAACAGGAAGAAAAAAGGGCTAAAATAATTGAAAATAGCGTTACCTATGAAAAATATTCTAAATTAAAATAATAAATACATGCGAATGTGTAAACTTAATAATTGAATTCGACGCTATCGAAATACTAAATTTCGTATAGAAATATATTGAAGATCCCACACAACGTGGTTAACACTCAACTTTCTTCATGCCTCTTAAATGAATTGGTTCCTTCACATATAAAATTAACTCATAGCTTTTACTTGCTGTTTTTATTTAATAAAACGCAATTTTTTTATAGTACTTATTCCACTTTTAATTAATATATCAGGACCGGTTTCGTCCGCCTCAGTGGGACAGTTGAAAATGTCGTTTTATTAAATAAAAACAACAATACAATGCAGTTCCACCATGGATTGACAGTTAACAAAATAAAAGAAATCATAGCTTTTACATTTGATTCTACTATTAAAGCTAAATACAAATTTAACAACACGTTATTTTTTATATATTTTCAGTTGTCTTTTTGCGTCGTGGCACTAGCCGCGATGTGCAATGGTTATGGAGTCACAGTCTCGCACAGTAATATTGTACGAGGAGACGTTGGCCACCATTCGCTGATACTCGCTGGCAATCATCTAAGCTATGGCGGCTTAGCCTCCGGCCACGGCTGTTTGGGATTAGTGGCCTAGTTCACAATAATATCGGATACAGTGGACTGGGATACAACAGCCTAGGTTACAATGGACTGAGGTATAACGGCTTAGACCACAGTGGACTGGGACACAGCGACTTAGGCTATAGTGGACTTGGGTACAACGGATTAAATTATAATCGACTGGGTCACAACAGCTTGGCTCTTAATGGATTAGGATATGGAGGCGCTGGACATGGACATGGGTTATATGGAAGGGATCACTATGTAAGTTATATATCGACGGCCCCCAGAAAAACCGTTATAAGTCTTAAATAACAAATGTTCAGGAGAGCGAAAAAACTAAATTATTTACACTATTAAATTCATCATATAAAATGAGTAAGTTTTCTCCTATCTTATTTTAGTAATTCAATAATTTTATGGTCTATATTCCTATTAAAATTTAATGGTGATTAATTAATAAACAGCTGAGATAGTGTCAAAAAATCGTTTTTATTTGGAATAATATTACTTTTACGTCGCGTTTTTCTTACTTTAAACGATTTTATTTAATACAACTATATTTATTACGCTTTTTAATGGAAGAACCATCATTACGCAATGTTTAACTCGAAATAGTACAGCGTGTCTATAAAGTTTTACAAAGAGTATGGGGATTTCACGTTGAAGTGTAATACGGCGAACTTCATAAGTACAAGTTTCCGGACACGGTGTTAAATATAAAGTCAGCTCAATGTTCAGTAACCATGTCAATGTAGACAGTAGAGCGATTATTATAACGCATACGGTATTAAGATATAAATCGATAACTACGAGGCCATCTTTGCATAAATCAATTCATTACTGCAACGGAAAAGATTTAAAATTATCTTTAGATTTAAGATTAATTTGAGTAGGTAGGTTTAGTAAAATAATTAATAATAACGCGCAATTTTCAATTTGACTAATGGCGACACTTTGCCCAGAGCAGGCGCGCACCCAAAAAATGGTTTGGGAAGGGTCAATTTAAAAAAAAAAATCGGTGCTTGTATAGGTGTTTCGTTCTACAACGATACTGTTGTACGCTAAAAACGCTTTTCAGTTATGTTGGTGTTTTTTGGTAGTATTGACACAGGGTGTGCATGAAGAATTACGGTAAATAAGCATATTTTATGACTTATTGTTTTAATAAAATATGGAATAAAAATGCGTACATTAAAATATAGGTACCTATATATTATTAACTTATACCGATAGTTACAATTCAATGAAAACATCGTGTATTATTATTTATTTAGTTGGGATTGGGAATATACAATGTTTTGATTTTGGAGCGACGATTTGTACGACAGCAAAGTAGACGATACTAGACTTTGGTTGCTTTTGTACACCAAAGTAACACCCGTTTCTGTTATGACTCCGTTTCATTGCTGACATATTAATGGAAGGTTTTTATTTTTTAGAATTATTAATAACCATGTCCTTGCTTTTTCGTACAAGGTGGTTGTTAGTAATTTTGAACAATCACAAACACCCAGGCTTTGAGAAGAACACATAAATGTTTTTGTCATGACCGGGAATCGAACCCAGAACTCTCGGGTGGAAGGCCAGCGCCTTGCCCACTGCACCACGAGAGCCGCCTGATGGAAGGTATTGTTAATTATTAATAACAGTTCAGTAGCGAAGGGTAGAGGTAGGCTGTTAAGATCCGCCATAAATAGTGCACATTAAAATTTGTTAGTCATACCGTCATACGTATTTGTTTTTATTGAACTAAGTCTACAATTTACAGATGGTATTATTTAGTTTTTAAAAATCAATTAAACCCTGCTTAAACGAAACTATAATAATTTTGGTATTATTTTGGGCGATACGACAAAATTATGCACACTTTTTCATTCATACTTATTTTTGTTTTCGTTAGATTAATTCAAAATACATACATATTACACAATATATTGTTAGTTAAATTAAACCCTGCCTAACCAACCATAATGGATAAAAAATATTATTCCATCTATACGATATCCAAAGCTATGTATGATACTTTAATATCATAATTTTGGATATTTTATAGATATACGTGTATTTTTGGACTATTATCTATTATGGCTTGATTTTCGCAGGGCTTAATTGAATTTTAAAAACTTACCAACACCATATTCTGTAAACTATTGTAATCTTATTTCAATGAATACAAATACGTATGTAACATAGTTTAGTGTGCACTATTTATGGCGGATATTAACAGCCTACCTCCACCCTGAGTGCTGAGTGTCGACAATTCAATAAAAAATCAACAGGATTTATTTAAAAATCGCTAAAAATTCACGGAATACCCCGTAACCCTGGGGTTCCGTGGAAACAACTCGGTTGCACTGCCCTTAACCCTTTGTGCTAGCCAAGTAACATGCAACCCTTCGCCATATTGGATAAAAAGCCATTTTCTAAGTTAGGAAACACACTTAAAATAATTTAAAAATAAAATAGTGCACGTGAATTATCATTTAATTATATCAATCATCATATCACATTAAATTACATCACACATCCATATAATTTTTAATGTTAATAATCATGAAAGGGAAATAGCGCCGCAGGCGACTTTTTACTATTAGACCAAATTTGTGGTGTGTGTTTTTCTCACTTAACTGGTCGATCCGCATCGCCGGGCCTCCTCTAAACTCGGCTCCCCAGGCTAGAGCCCTATCAGCCTCCCTTGTAGGGGCCATAGCCAAGGGTCTTCCAATGATCATAGGACTTGCGTGTCCGTATCGTAAAGCCAACCCGTGGAGAAGAAGAAGGAATTTAATTTACCCACATAATTTATATCTTTTCCGTTTCTGGGGGGGACCCGAAAAACCCATTTGTGTGCGCCTGGCGTGGCGCTACTTCTTAATATTAATATCTGCAAACAAAAATGCATGGTTCTCAATTTTTTCCTAACATTGGGGTCTTATAATATTTATTTATTTTAAAAAAAACGTTGAGTAAGTACAAAACAAATTATTAATTCAGGACGTTCACAACATGAACATTTAGAATAAAAAGTACAAGTTATCAGTTAGAGAAAAAAACAAAGCAAAAAATAGTTTTATACAAAAGAAATAAAATAACAATAATTCAAAAAAAATACAAATCAAACAATAAAATAGAATTTTAAAAACAGAATAGGTATATAATGCATGGAGTGTATTGACCAGCCGAACAGCCCTCGCTATTGGCACCTGGTGAGCCTGACATGAGGAAACAGCTTTCACCCAAAATAGGCTGCGACCACGCATGTAATTGACGGATGCATACAAATTCAAATTTTCTAGAATATCGGGATTGGAAACTATTCCTATTAGGGAAAAATGCTTTAAGAACAGAAGTGGCCTACGATCTTGAAGAGAATGAAAGGCGAGCATGCCTAGGAGAAAGTTAGTCGGAAGATACTCGTTTGAGAAGCTGTCAAAAGGAAAATAATTATAAACTTTAAAATTAAAAAAAATAATAAAAGATTAAATATCGTACGTATCTAGGGGGGGTTTACCCAGGATACCAGACACTGACCTTTTTGTTGAGAGGGCTGGCGCGCGCTGGAGCTGGTTCGGTGTTCACGCACTCACGCACTGGTAAACGGACGGTTTGGAATGTCACTCTCACGGTTTCACATGGTTTTGGGATGAACGATGATGAAAAGTTCAGGATGGATGATAGACGGGACGTTTGCTCAAACCGTATCAGATTTTGCGCAACGAAGGTCGAACATATGCGTTTTGAGTCACTCGACATGCACGCACACGACCGCTTTCTTGATGCCACTCAAGCTAACTCAATATTATTCCATCACGGTCGACTGATGACCAATGTTCCCTCTAAGGGAACACACAAGGGAACGCGCACACCTACCAAAATGTGCCCGCACACATGTTTTCATCCCCCGCACAGTCCTCACATAAAAATATTGTAAAAGAAAGTTTCCTTTGCCTGATTTTAGTTTTGGTCGGATGTACAAAACCATCACATGCACAAACATGTACCACATAACACATGTACCTTAAAAATATAAGTTTTAATAAAAAAATGCATATGTGTGTTTGTAAGGGGGGGGGGTGTAAATTTACCGCACCGGGTGACACCAATCCTAGTTACGCCACTGCTCAGATGCGTTGAAGATCCGCACACACAATAGAAAAATTAGAGGGAACGTTGCTGATGACTATTGCTAGTCGCCCAGGTTTTGCAACAATAATAAATAAGGAATCGAGGATAGGTGTGAAGAAAGGATGAATGCAACCACAATTGGCCCAACCAATAAGTTAATTTTTTTTTTATCGAACGTTATTTTTGCTTCCACCGCTCACTTATATAATATACTCAATGCCTCCCAATTATTGCTTCCAAGGCTACTAACTGCCAATAGCGACCACTTTGGGAAACACTGTTTAGAATAATCTTTAGATCCATTAATTACAAAACTCTAATTTATATTAAAGTTGCATTTTTGGTAGGCTTAACCTTTGATAAAATACCCATTTTAGATAAACAAATACTTGTTAATCCATGGATTTCCATTTTTTTATCTTTCTTGATTAAAATAATATCTATATAAAATGGATTGAAATAATAATTAGCTGCAGTCAGATTTATTTGAAGCAAGTGTACTGAAACTTCTGGTGAGCTATTGACATATATTTTTTTAAATTAATATTGATAACAGTGATTTGAAGACAACAAAATTCCATAAATTTATTATCTAGTATGTATCCATTCAATTATAAATGATTTGCAAAATATTAAACGTTTATAATACATACATAATTTCGAAAAACACAAACAAAAATCTTTTTGAAAAAAGTAAGACACCCGGCAGGAATCGAACCTGCTCTTGGGTTTCCTGCACATAGACCGCTTGCATAAAATGTTGGAGCGATCCGTAACGTAGGTTAGTGATTAAAGTAGTAGGTACCTACTTTGATTAAGAATACAACAGCCGATTGCCTTAGTAGCTCAATTTGGAAGAGCGCTGATGAGCAAAGTATTAAGTGCCAATAGTTAAAGTTTGACGCAATTAGTATGTCACCTCGTAGCATAGTGGTCTATGTGCAGGAAACCCAAGAGATGCAGGTTCGATTCCTGCCGGGATTTTTTCAGAGGTGTTTTTCAAAATTATGTATGTTCGATAATTAGAATAGTACATTCTTAAATCTTGTGAATTATTCGTTGATAAAAGAAATGGTTAATTAAGTTTATAATACATATTAAAAACCACTTAACGATAGCCTAATGTTATTATCCCGTAAGTGACTTTTTTCAAATTGTGCAGCAAGCTAAAAAACTAAATATTTAATATATGCCAATAACCCGTAAAGTAAAAAGTGGTAAATCAAAGCACATAACGCCTAATATAATGATAACATCCAATAAAATGTGATATACATATTATAAAGATAAACATCCCAAATTTATTATTAGTATTACTTACCGTTTTACCTTTTAAAAAATACGAAAGTGACATTTTGTAGCTGAATTCAACACACGTCATGCAACACGCTTGACAGTTTAGAGCAGGAGTAGTCAACCTTTTTATACCTACCGCCCACTTTTGTATCTAAATTGTATTTAGGTGTGGTCCCAATATTGAAACTCGATTCGATATAAATAAAAAGAATTTCAAGTTATACACATTTATATTTTTATAAAAATCGATGTTTTTTAAAATAAATATAAAAAACAATTATCTCTATGCTTAGAAAACTTAATAAACTAAATTTTAATAATAAATATGACCATAAAATATATGTAATAATAAGGTGCGGTCCGATTCAACAAATTAACATTTTTTACAATTGTAAGTTTATCTTTGACTTAAAATTTTCTTTTTAATGTTTTCAGATACATATTTATTAATTAACACAGTTGAAATTGTACATTATCAAAAAAATGTCTCAAATTACAAGCTTCGTTTTTTTCCGCTAGGTGCCTCTGGTAGGTAAAGACATCACCTTAACAGACAATACATTTGACCGGATATTCTGTCCGTTATATCGAGGTTCTGCTGTACTTTTATTCTGTTTTGCCAAAGTTACCCTAACCGTTTTTCGCCAGAGCTATTTTAAAGACTTCAAAATATTTTTCTGAAGTAGTGTACCGGTTCGTTGAAATTTCCATTTCTTGCACTGCATTTAGTTAGAATTATTAAATTACAAATAACTGTTAAAACCACTACAATTAATTAACTAATTCAATTTCAATTTCAATTTCAATTTCAATTTATTTATTTTTACATATTGTGGACATTACAAATTATAAGTTTAAGACGTTCACAACATGACAGTTCACTAATACAATATTTAGGGACCGACCTATAAACCAGTTTTACATTTAGATACGTTTATTTACAAAACAATAATTGTGTCATGAAAATGATAAAAACGTGCAGATAGGATTCATTATCTATAATATCAGTTAATAACTTAATCACCTAATCTAAATAACTTAATCACGTAATAGTAAATAACTTAATCACCATTGCCAAGAAAGAGTAAATACAATTTTTAGTTCTGTTTTTATTTAGTAATCGACTGATTGATTACCAAACTAGTAATTCCGGACTAAATTAACTTCTAATAAACCATTTCTTTTATTCAATGAATAATCCACAAGATTTTGAGAATGTAATATTCCATTTTTTTCATTTTACATTATTGATAGCATGGATACATGCTTTTGTATTGACCTCCCGGGCGGATTCGTTATGGAAAATCGATCGAACAAAAACGATGCATAAGTGCGAGTGTATTCGGCACCCTTATAATATCTGCGACACGCGCTAGAGTAAGACAAAAGGTTAACATATGTGTAGAAGATTTTGCTGTCGGCGTAGCCGCCAAATCTTGGTTTTTTGCTTAACTAAGCGCGTGTTGCTAAAATTGATATTTTTTGTGTTAAACATAAAGTCGGTGGTAAATATTTTTAAATATTGGTAAATACACCGACGGTGGTCGCGCGGCTTGAGCGTTGGACTATCACGCCGTGGGTCTCAGGTTCGAATCCTGGGTCTGGCAAGTACACATATTGTTTTTCAATTTGTGTGTGAGTCAGGGTATGGACCTAATAGGTTGAGCAAGTGGCTGACATCCATTTCTCGTAAAAAACAAAATCTGCTCTACTCTGTGGAGGCCCATATGATCCTATTAGGATCGGACATGGTCGGAAAAATATTTTTAGTTATCTAGAGTCTAAGCACATGCGTAATGAAAAATAAAGTCACAAAAGTAGCGCAACCGCGAAAAACTCCAGTCGGCCGCGCACGGCGCTTCGAGAATGACGTGTAAATCCACGCCTCGCAATGTATGTTATTTTCTTTCGAATTTGGACAACCAGCGTTCTGAGAATCAGTAATCAAAGCATGTTCCATGTTTAATAATTTTAGCCGTCAGGGTTTAATTTTTCGAATGGGTATATCTGAGGTGTTTTCAAGTTATTTATGTTCAATATAATATGGAATGGTTACATTCTCAAAATCTTTTGAATTATTCATTGAATAAAAGAAAATGGTTTATTAAAAATTGTTAGCAAATTCAAGAAGACGTTATAACTAAAATATTTAGGGAGAGCCGGGCGTCGGTTAGTAATTAAGGTAATTAGTATTCCTTGATTTAATACACAAAAACCGATAGTCAATAATAACGTAATTTGATAAGCATTTCATGTATGACCTACTTGTTTAAATTGTCGTAAGTATATAATATATAGGAGGCTCATAGCATAATAATTGGTTAATACACAGATTGGCGCGACACCAATGGTTATAAGGGCTCAAATCCCGTCGAGGGGTGAAAACATTATGTTATGAATGTTTAAAATTAACTTCGCCACCCGACACCAGACAAACTCTTCACAATCTCTTCTCCCTTGCCCTGGACGCCAGTTGGACACATCAAAAGTCTCGAGGTCCTATTCTACTCAATTCAGCCATCGGAGTAGTGGTTAGAATTTTCTATTTACATGTAAATTGTACGTATTACATTTCACCGTAGCACAGTTCGCCGTGAGCTTTCTAATCGGAAAGAAATGCCCGTATATTATACGATCATTGATTTCGGAAGTCTTTATTACGTATTTTGCAAGTGTTTTAGGTACAAGTCAGTTTGCAGGAAGCTAGGCGGGAACCGCGCCAATTTTCAAGGCCGATATTGGCAAAATCCACGAATTCAAGAATGAAAACCTAACCTAACCTAACAAATAAACCAGAATATCGGTTATTTTCAAAATTTGTTTGCCGCTGGCTTCCTGTAAACATACAAGAACCGTGTTTTATTTAGACATGAATTTTATCTCTAGTAATATACGACCCAAAGAGGCTGGGCGGTCTTTAATATCATAATCATCATCAGCCTGAATCTATCTACTGCTGTATGAAGGCCTCTCCAAGCTGATTCCTCTTCTCTCAGTCCTGTGCGTTGCCACGTACTGCCGCAGAACTTTATTGTATCATCGATCTCTAGATTTACCTTGCGGACGTTTTGTACCTCTTTGATACCACTGGATGACTAAATTTGTCCAGCGATTGTCCTTTCTTCGAGCTATGTGTCCAGCCCATTTCCATTTGAGGTTTTTAGCAAACTCTATTACATCGCAAACCCTTGTCTGCTTCCTTATCCACTCATTCCTCTATTTGTCCTTTCGCGTACCACGTTCTGCTACTCTAAGTTTCTGTATCTCTCTTTTACTTAGGGTCCATGTTTCACACGCATATATGATTACGGGAAGCACACGCTAGCCGAACACTTTGCGCTGTAGGCACAGTGGGGTAGGTCACTTTTAAAGACATTATTCACGCGGCCAAAAACACTCCAGCCTAACTTTACTCTGCGAACAATTTCATCAAATATACATCCATCTATAGACACTACTTGTTGTCCCATAGTTTTTAATATACGACCATATTATATTTTTCCGATACAACATTTCACGGTGAAGTGTGATTCGGAAAACTGCATACGTACAAATTTCCGGACACGGAAAATAATTACATTGAAATCATTAAGCACAATATTTTGTGACTTCCTCTTTTCATGTGGTACTTATACAATATTATATTCTTAATATTAATATATATTATATTTCAGATTTGACCATGAAGTTCTTGCTTTTTGTAACGTTTGGTCTCCTGGCGGCTGCATCAGCGATTCCTGCCTTATCTGACATCGAAAGCGTTGTTGGCAAGTATATTTTGCGTTTTCATTGTACCTACTTTTTGACATTTTAAAAGATGGTGACCGAGATAGGTGTGCTTACATACTGCAGTCTGCAATTTAGAAGAGATCTTTACTTAGCTACGTATTTTTTTTTACTTATACGAGATATAAATGAGAACTCTGCCATTCTGGGCAGTGTTCACCTGTGTGTCCCTGATAACTATCTTAGAAATAGGGAGCATCAGTTGTTTGTATTCCCAAGGTGCAGAACCAACCAGTCACCGGTAATGCCAATTGGGAGGGCGATAACTATGTTCAACCAAATTGCTTCGGGTGATATATTCCACTTGCGTGAGGTGTGTTTAGGTGGGCGCTATTTTATAAATTCTTAAAATAGGGTCTTAGCAAACTCGGTGAACTTCTTTTAACTTACTATAATATGTATAATTGTATTTTCACTGCTTTTGTACGTTTATATTATGTTATCTTTTTATAGTTTTTATTTTTATCCATATTATTACTTTTCTTTTTCTTTCTTCTTTATAATAATGTGTCATGTCATGTTGTGAACTCTTAAACTTAAAAGTTGTAATGTCCACAATATGTAAAAAAAAAAAAAAAATTGGAATAAATTTAAATATTTTTTTAAAACGATTTTAGGTTCTCGAGATTCGGATCGAGGGTTCCGGTTTATATTATATAAGTAAGGGATTTCGGTTCCATTTCCAGCTATGCTAATATAAAATAATCAATAATTTTATTCTTTAAATTTCAGAACTCCTGAAGAATGGATCTTTTGAGAGAGCTTACGAAAAGGAGCTCAGAGAGTTGTTGGAGAAATTGAGAGTCATCATGGAAGTTGGATATGAGCCATTAAACATTCCTATTCTTGCGCCATACCGCAATGAACGTTGGGAAATTAATGTTGATGCTCCACCAACTATCAGGTATGATGATAGTTATGTTGTGCGATTTTTGTGTGCAATACGAATGCGTCGAAGCGCATGCGTATTGGCTTGCCTCAAATCAGTTATATGGCGCCATTTTTAGTGATACAAACGCAAAACTTCATTAGTCGTCTTGCAGGCTTCTTAACGGTGTCCGACAAGGCGAGACAATCTCACCCAAATTATTCGACGCTATACTGGAAGATCTATTCAGGCGACTTGACTGGGAGAACATCGCCATTAACGGCAGATACCTCAGTCACCTGCACTTTGCAATGGACCCAGAAGATCTTCAGAACATCGAATGAAAATAGCTCTAAAGATAAAATTAATGATAACCTGCTTTGCTGAATCAAAAGCGATGGTACGAAATGAAGCTGACTGCACCGGAGCGCCGTTCCGGTTCATCAATGGTTTTGTTGACTCGCCAAACCTACTCGAAAGGGTGGGTTTCCATTGCCCATCAAGATTTATGCGAAACCAAATTTTGTACCATGTCAGTCGTAGCGATTCTAATTATGCACAAAACTCTTTTATTCGGCGCTCTTGTTTAAGTTACAATATTTATTTCTTCGCCGTTGATCCTTTTAATAATTCACCTGTTTCATTTAAACGCGCTATCTCCAAAATTTTGTATAAATAGATATACATAGTATATACGCATATATTATTTAAAAAATGTTACTTTTTTGTGTATAATTAATTATTCATTATTCTTCCTCATTTTCTCACGTAATTTTTTTATCTAAGTAATTTCTTTATATTTTTTTTACAACGTTTTTCTTAGCTCGTATTCTTATTTGTCCGGTGGTTGTTTGTCCGGTACAAATCTTGCAATCGATTTTTAACTAACTTCCCGACTAGCTAGACATTTGAAACTTTTAGAATGTAACAGAACACGATGCCAATGCATTTTTATAATACTTTTAGCCATCTTTAAGTAGAGTTGAATTCATTTTCAGTTAATTCTGTTTTGTATGAAAAATTATTTCAGAAGAAATCCGTAAAAAGTAAAACTATTGTTGGTTGCTAAGTGGGTCCTAGCAACTAAATTATTCTTATTAATATATACGTGCGTTACTATGGAAATCAATATGACATTTCAGTATTATTTATATCAAGTACAAATTTTTTTGATCGTTTAAGCTAGTCAAGTCAAGTTTATATGAGTCAACAGAAAATTTCTTCTTGTCAAAATCTTAATTATTTATGTCATTCTTACTTAGGCTTATTCTTGTTAGGCTTAACTATATTATAATTTATACATGGAAACTTTGCTGGTTGCAATAACTTTTCATTATTATATTGTTATTTTTGTAATCAATATGTAACTGTTGGTTTCATTAGATAATAAATAAGATTTTAAAAATATATACATCATCGCAAACTATTAATTTATTTTCCAGTGTCAGTTTGAACTTCACAGACTTGCTGGTTGAAGGACTAAACCTCTTCATTGTGAATAAAATCAATTTGAATCTTTTACCGATCAGATTGGAATTCGACACGACTATGCCGGATATGCATATTTCAGGACGTAAGGAAAATCGTTTTATTATTTCTAATTTATTAAGAAAATTTCCCCAGGCCAATTCTAACATACCACTGAACATCCAAAGAGAGCTAATTGTGATAATTATATCACATTTATCACTTAACGTATTCAGACGGTTAATTATGTAAATAAGTTAACCATAACAGTCAAAAAGTACCATCTTTTAACAGCCCTCTCTTAACTACGCTAACTTGTAGAGCGAGACAGAGTACGTCAATTTTACATATTGCAAATTGAGATGCAAGATTCGACTGTTTTGAAATATGATTACATCATGGCCGCCATCTTAATTTAGTGGCTAGGAGCATCTAGTAGTAATATAATATTTATTTTACTGCAATTTTGTGTTGCAATCCCAATGGCATGACTAATAAAATTGTAGGTTATGTTGATATGTCTGATGTGTTTGGGCGTATCCGCTTGGGTTCGGCCGTAACTGCCAGCACAAACATACCTGAATTTGACCGACATGTCAACCAACCTAAATTTTCACCGTAATACGAAGGCCGCCGTCTTAATTGAGTGGCTAGTAGCAGCTAGTAGTAATATAATATGTGTTTTACTGCAATTACATTTTGTGCTACAATCGCAATGTCATGACTAATAAAATTCTAGGTTATTTTGATATATTTGACGTGACAATACAAAATTCTTGTGTTCGGTCTTTTCCGCTTGGATTCGGCCGTAACTGCCAGCACGAACATATCCTAATTTGACCGACGTGTCTACCAACCTAAACTTTTGCCGTATTACGAATTTTCGAATATTTGAGAATATAGCCGTTGATAACAGCAAACAATCATAAAATACTGTAAGTCCGAAAGACTGCGATGGGCGGGACATGTGGAGAGAATGCCTGAAGTTAGAGCGCCAAGGATCATGACGAAGTGGCTACCCCAACGGAAGAGACCCAGAGGCCGTCCAAGAAGGAGATGGGCTGACGCCGTAGAAGTGGACTGGCTTCATCTAGGAAGACCCGGTAACTGGAGAAATGTGGTGAGAGACCGGACTGAGTGGAAAGCGGTTGTGGAGGAGGCCAAATCCCACCCCGGGATTTAGCGCTGTGGAAGAAGAAGAAAGCCGTTGATAACTGTTTAGTGTATGGAATGCCTTCCGTGTTAATTGGAACCAATGAAAATAACGGAAATGTGCTAAAGTGATAACGGTTAAGAATAGACCCGATGGCATGGAAAACGACCTATTGCTTGATTTAAACTATGATTATATATATATGGTAACAGCGCCTTTTCTTTTTTCAGCCCATTATGAACTCAATGGAACCCTAATGGACAGTTTTAAGGTTTTCGGAAATGGCTCATTTGAGTGAGTACCCACTTACTTATATACTATTTCCATGTTTGTACTTTCTGTCACCATTCTCGATTGATGACAGTGTGACATTGCCAAAGGCTTCCTTTAAAATGATTCCTTTAATATTCTGACGCGGCAAGTTCAAAAGACAAGACGGCGCGGACGATACTAACGGAGACTAACAATAACCACTTGTGAATGTCACAGATCGTAAATGAGCACCTGTAGTTATAGCTGCAGGCAGTGGCGAAGGGTGAAGGCAGGCTGTTAAGATCCGTCATAAATGGTGCACACTAAACTTTGTCAGTCATATGTCTTTGTTTTCGTTGAAATAAGACTACAATTTACAGATGGTGTTGGTTAGTTTTTAAAATTTAATTAAACCCTGTGAAACCAAGCCATAGTAAATAGTCTTCAAAAAATACTCGTCTATCAATAAAATATCTAAAATATACATAACTTTGATTATTTTATAGATAATTTTTTTTTATCTATTATAGTTTAGTTTAAACAGAGCTCACTGAATTAAAAAAAAATGAATCAACAATATGTGTAATATGTATTCTTAATCCAACGAAAACAAATAAGTATGAATAATTAAAAAGTGTGCACAATTTTGTCGTATCGCCCAAAATATACCAAAACTTTTATGGTT
Source organism: Rhyacophila brunnea (assembly GCF_057557595.1). Taxonomy (NCBI): domain Eukaryota; kingdom Metazoa; phylum Arthropoda; class Insecta; order Trichoptera; family Rhyacophilidae; genus Rhyacophila; species Rhyacophila brunnea. The sequence continues at coordinate 4,218,804 of NW_028232904.1, read as the reverse complement.
TGGTTTAGGCAGGGTTTAATTGATTTTTAAAAATTAACAAATACCTTCTGTAAATTGTAGTCTTAGTTCAATAAAAACAAATACGTATGACTAACAAAGGGGAATGTGCACTATTTATGGCGGATCTTAGCTATATTATTATGGATATTTTTTCACAATGGATCCCCATATCATGTTCTGACTGCAGGCCTGGTTTATGATAATTTTACCATGTCATTATTTCAGTGTTCGAGCGACTAATATCGGAATCAAAGGAAATGCAACAATAATCATCAAAAATGGATTTCTCTTCATGAGAAACTTCTTGGTTGACTTGAGTATGGAAAAGATTAAGGTAAATAATTTGACATATTATTATATCTGTTAGCTTAGACTCACCATATTATGTCCTGGTTTGATGATAAGGTCCAGGCGTCCCAGCCACTTAATCGTTTTGCAACGATTATTTGAAAAAAAGAAATTGGGCCCCTCAGATGATGGTTACTTAAGCCCTGCCTAAAATTATCAAACATGGAACATGCTTTGCCTATTGATTCTCTGAATGTTGGTTGTTCAAATTCGTAAGAAAATTTATTTGTCAAAGTAACCGAATCCAAAGGATTCAAACAATTCACTTTTCTGAAAATTATGTAATTACAATAATAAAACTAAAGAAGTAATAATAACATACGAACAATACGTCGCACAGAATGTAGGCTACTGAACGTAAAAGGAAAATAATCGGCGCGCGTAAGTAATCGGACCGCGGGCGGGCTGCGTATAGTTATTCTACGTCTATTAGTTAGTAATTAAGGAATTAATTGATAGCTAACTTAATTTAATATACTAAAACCGATAGCCAACCTTAAAATCCAATTCGATAAGCATTTCGTGTAACATAGCACTTTTTGACAGTTTAGACCACAGCTTCTCAAACTTATTTCGACCACCGCCCACTTTGAGATTTTTAAAAAATCTAGTGCCCCCCATATTTTTTAACTTACCTTTTAACGTTACCATCTTAGAAACAGTTACTATTGCAAATATCATTTTAAACATGCATTATTATATGGATAGGATAGATAGGGTGTGACCCATATCCTATTTCTGAAACCAAAGAATGTTTCAATGAGAGGATATAAAACTCATACTATGTAATCATATTTATAAGTATTTTTATTAACATGAAAAGAAGGTTTTGAATTTAAAACTTATCTAATGTGAAGGATGAATCTGATGCATTTCGATGAGTTTGCTAATATCTATCTATATACTTAATATATATTATAGACTATCAGTTTGTTAAATCGCATCTCAAGCGGTGTCGTGTCTAGATTCCGTCGGATTTTTATAGATAGAATTTGTCTGCCGTCGCCCCTCTAGATTTCCTTAACGCCCTCTAATTTTCTTTGAGCCTTCTAGTGCCCCCCTGAAAGCCTACAGCGCCCACAAGGGGGCGTTATCGCCCACTTTGAGAATGACTGGCTTAGACGTTTATCTTATTGTAACAATTAACCGCCTAGATACATAAATATGATAGACTACCGTCGATAACCGCCTTGTGTATAGAATAGACCCACTGACCGAAAAAAAAATCAGCAATACTCGATGCGAATAGACAGGTTATTTCCAATGAGGTTTTTTTTCTCAGCTGACACATTTTATCTTCTTTTAAATTAGCACCAAGCTACTGTCCAACAAGAAGATTTAGGCAAAAGCCGGAAGGCGCTGTCGTTGACTAAATAGGAGGGGAGACTAAATGGGAGAAGCTTGTTACTTCACAGTTTTAACACGTAGCCAAGAAGAACTTGTTGAACAGTAGTTAGCGTGAAGAAACCTCGATAGTAAACGCAGGATATATTAAAACTAAAAAACATTTGTCTTCAGGTTGACTAGCAAAGAAGTTTGCCAACACTGATGCAGATAAGGCATTAATTACAATATTACTTATACGTTTTTATTTTATTTTCAGTGTGACGTCCAGGGTTTGCTCGGTGGAGGAAGTATCAGTGACATCATGAATCAGATGATGGAAGACCTCATCCCAAACGCATTGGTGACCCAAAGGCAGCTAATCTCTGACCTGATCGGTTCAAATATCATGGAATATGCCAACCCCTATCTCACGAAACTCACACTACAAGACGTAATTGACATGATCGGGGGAAACAAATCACTGTAAAGACACCATGGGCTTACAACATTAATTTGGGATCCTTTACTGGGTTCTCTTGGGTTTAATGACTATAAACTTAGTGCGATGACTGTCGTATTTTAAAACAATAACAACATACCAACCAGTAAACTACCTCCATGTTTAATTTCAAATTATAATTAAACAAATGTTGTTTGATATTATTAGTGCTGAAAACACCAGAATTAAAAGATAATAAATAAACAATAACTGTATCAACTATTTTATTTATTGCATGGTGTTTTGCCTTTCAGCAACAATCTGTATTATTCTTTATGGTCGCGCTTTTAGTAGTGGACTGTGATTTGAAGATGCTGGTTGGTGGATTAATCTAGGAGGGTTACACAAGATGCCAGACACTGGCCTTGTATATTGAGAGGGCTGGCGCGCACTGGTAAACGGACCGTTCGGAATGTCACTCTCAGGGTTTCACTTTTGTTTTGGGATGAATGATGATGACAAGTTCAGGATGTATTATAGACGCGACGTTCGCTCGAACCGTATCAGATTTAGCGCAACGAAGATCAAACAGATGCATTTTGTATGAATCATTATGTAGTTAATGCAGCCTCGTTCGTATGGTATCAGATAGAGCACGATAGCTTTAAGAAGCCTACGCGCGTTGCCTGTCTTGGAGTAACTAAACTTAACTTTCATCACGGTCGATCATGACCCGTGACTGGTAGTCTTGTGACAATAATTGGGGATTTGTTGGTAGAAAGAAAGGATGAATGCGATAATTGGCCCAAACACATTATATTTTTTGTGTGAATGAAGTTATATTTTAAAACTTATAGCTCTCTACAGTGAACAAAGCGTGCTGAAAAAATAGTTAAAGGTTTTCCATCCATCGAAGCAACCATCAAATCTCGACTTCTTCATCCGCCATACCTGAAACCCACAGTGGTGACTCCGACGTTCCACGGTTACGGTTCTACCGGTAAGTTCAGCAAGGTGCAAAGGGGGTGCGAGACCATATCACACAAATATATGCATAGTGAACATTCAATAATATCATATTTTATTCAGGGCACGCTAAGCAAATCTATTAGGAGTGTGAAATACCAGGGCGACAGGATTCAAGGGGTGGCAATGGTCTGGAAAAAAAACATTTCTAATAATATTATCTATTAAAGTTATCATTAATTGAAAGTAGCTACCTACCTACCTCTTTTTGTCAAGATTTTCAACCCTGAAAATTGGTTGAACTGAAGCTGGTTGCTTCGTCTACTTCAAGATTTTGTCGTCAATATTATTTTCATACTCCTTTACCAAGTTGGGTACCCTGGGCTATAAACCCATGGTAAATCCGGACATTAATGTAAAGCAACGATGTTCAACTATTCGGCATATATCAGGCAAGCACATAAGGGTTAGGGGTAGCAATACCGAATAAATATTTCAATACCTACCGGTATTTTCGGTATTTCATATTGAATACCGGTATTCGGTATTCGTCAAAACATATAGAACAAACTATCAATAAATATAGCCATAAAAATCTATTTAGAATTATAGCAACCTAAAATACCTACCTACATTTATTACATTCACCTTTATAAATATTTATAGATCATAATATTTTAGAACTGCTAGAATTTTTACAAATAATATAAGTCCAGTGGGTCTATTCTATACTTATCGACCGCTAAAGTGATAAAGTGATAATATTTATCACTTTAGCGGTCGATAATGAATACGTGTATTAATTAAGGCGCTAAGTACCAAAATAATAAAAACTGACTTTATAGAAAAATGTTCTACATACCAATGCCAATAACTTCAACTGTAGTCTAAGTGCCTCAAGCAAGTCAAAAAAATACAGCAAAATAATTACACCTGTCGACGTTGTAAGTCCGTTGGCGTGTTTTATTTATAATGGTGTAAGTAGCACTGCAGTGGTCAACGGCATTCAATATAAAATAGCTGACGATGGTGTGTTAACTCTTGCGAGTTCTTAATACCTAAAATTATAGAAGCTGCCGTGACTGTTTCACACTGTAAAACTACATTTTTCAAAAGGTCTGCTTCATGAAATTTTACTGCAATGACTCAGTATTTTGTAACTACAGGCAATACTACTTTTTAGTACTTAGAGCCTTATTTAATACACGTATTCATGTATAAAATAGACCCACAGGTACAGGAAAATCTCTCTCAAATTCAACGTTTGTTGGATGTTTTATCAACGTTGGATCAATAGTTATAGAATAATTCGTCAGCTGAATGGAGAGCTATAACATATTTTGAAATTTTTCAAGAGAGAGTTTTTTGAAACAACTTACTGAAATTATTTATTATCTTTATGGATAAATGTACGCATCATATGTTAGTAGAATTATTGATGATAACATCGGTGCATACACTTGTCTATATAAATAATAAATAACTGAAGTAGGCTGTTTCAAAAAAATCTTCTGCAAAATATTTCAAATGTGAGTTAGAATAGTTCTGCATTCAGCTGACGAATTGAAAATATTTTCCATGATTTTTTTCTTTTTCGAAATATATTAATTCATCTCGACAATTCTATATTATATAATATATAGTTGAGGGATTTTGTTTTATTATTATTTAACTTTTGTTGGTTCCAGTCAATATATTTGGGTTAAGGCATTAATCTTGTACACTAAATTTAATATTAAACAATATATTAATAGATAAGTAATGAAAAAATAACATTAAATTTATGGAAGTGAGATGGTGTAAGAAACAGGCAGGGTTGGTTGGTTGATTCTCAAATGAATAATTCAGAATTTGGTGCGTGAATGAAATGAACCCTGGTTTTATTATCTCCTTCCAAATAAATATTAATTTAATTATTACAGATAAGTTTACAGATTATAATTAAGCTGAGTGAAATCGCGAGAATGCTTTCTGATAGATTACGAGTTCGACCGGGCGAAGCGCAAGATAAACTTACAGTTGTATCTTTGATAACTGAATGACTATGTTGCTTTCTTCTACTGAGTGTTTTATACTGATTCGATACAATAGAAAATACTGCTATCAACATGTACGACAACATTATTTCGGCGACAACAGGAAGTCGCTCTTATCGCGTATAGAATATTTCACAGTGTTGTCATTTTTTGAGAAAACATATCCCGCGAAATTAGGTTTTAAGTTTATATCAATTCTATTCTCAGTAAGTTTATAAGTACATTAATTTATAAGTCTAATTATTGTTCAATAAATATCAATAGAATTTTTTTTTTCAAATAATTTCACCTCTTAATTATTACTATTATATTAGGTTAATTAATACAGCCTAATTATTGAATTTGGAAGGAAATGTATCATTGAACCCACATTAACTGATAATATTGCTGCAGGTATTTATTAATTAAATAACTAGAACACAAATTATGAGTAAAAAAGTAGAAGTGAAAGATATAACATATTCAATATTATATTGATGACCCAATCACATGTTTTATAATTTACAAATGATGTCTTTATATCGTATTTTTAGTAAAATTGTTGTAGAAACACATACTGTGAAAATAATTTTCTATAAATTAAATTATATCCACCTTACATAAATTTTAAAACGATATGTACCTACTTATCGGTTTAAAAATTAGGAAAATAATTAGGAAAAAATAGGACAATTCATTAACTAACTAATGATCATTTATACTTAATTATTATACGTCTAAAAATATTAATAAAATAGATTACGATACACATAACTTTATAATATACAAACATAATTTCCAGTATTTGGGGAAATATTTCTAGTATTACAACACTGAATTTTGACATACCTGACATGACAGGAACCCGTAAAATGGGCTTGTTGAAAGTATTGTATAAGCTCGCCTTTTAAATACGACTCTTTTTCTTATTCGCAATAAATCAAAAGTTTACTGATAATAATTCGAATATCATTTCGTATTGTTTTAGACATCTTTTGAATATAAAAAGCTTCAAATTACGTAAATTGATAGATGCGTCCAATACGAAGTGTCAAAAATGTAATGAAAAATTTGGGGGCGTTCCTAATTTGAAACCGGAAATTCGATTAGGTGTACGTAGTTCACAGATTTGCCACGTAGCCAAGATGAAGTTGCCGGACAATACTTGAATATTTTTGATAGTCATGCTTATGAAATTTATTGTGCAATGCATGATTCGTTTCGTAAATTATAAACAATTGATTTTAATTTGAACAATTATGTAGTTTTAATAATTGCGCAAGATTGATTTTCATACAAACAACTTTTGTGCATATCGCAGTAACCTATATAGCATTATTTATTAATTTGGGATATTTGAATTATTATATTATTTTGCTAAATTAGCTTTCTGTTGAAATTTGATTGATCGCTTGTTTTGCAATTTTAACAATATTATGTTGCAAGTTACAATGTAGCTATAAATTAATCGTTTCTTGCCAAGTCATGCTGGATGGTAGGGTATTCACCCTACAAATTCATTTTCGATTTTCAAAAGCGGATGCTTTCTTAATACCGAAAACATTATTAAACACGTATTTTGGATTTTTGAAACCGGTATTGCGGTATCGATAAATATTTGAATACCGGTATTGCAATCCCTAACAAAGGTGTCTCGAGAATAATTTAATTAGTGATTATCAATGCACAGCTATTTATAATTAAACATACATAATATGAAAACATCGCATGCATATACACACTAGAAAAACTTTTTGTAGAAAAAATACGACACCCAACGGGACTTGAACCTGTATCCGCTAGATTCGCGCCAGTGTGCTTTCCAATAATTAAACTACGGGCATCCTACTTAATACCGATGATTTTAACTAGTAGTTGTTACATGAAATGCTTATCGAGTTGCGTTATAATGTTGGCTATCGGTTTTAGTATAGTAAGGTAGCTAGGTAACTACAGATTTAAGTCCCGTTAGGTGTCGTATTTTTTTATATGTCCGTATATCTATTCGTCTCAGGCAGCGGCGAATTTATTTGACGCAGATGACGCAATCGATTCGAGAAGAAGACTTAAAAAGGGCCTCACAACTGTGAAAACCAGCCATAGAATAATTAAATTAAACCAATTTCAAAATATGTGTTTTCAATTCTCATAAATTAGGTATGTAGCAGTGGCAGTGGCCCCAGTGGGGAGTGGAGGTAGGCTGTTAAGATTCGACATAAATAGTGCACACTAAACTTTGTCAGTCATTCTTATTGGTTTTTATTGAACTAATAATACATTTTGCAGATGGGGCTGGTTAGTTTTTAAATTTCAATTAAACCCTGCCTAAACCAAACAATAATAGTTAAGGTATGCTTTGGACGATCTGACAAAAATAGTGCACACGTTTTCAGTCACACTTATTTGTTTTCGTTGTATTAAGAATACACAATATTACAAATGGTGTTTGTTAGGTTTTTAAAATTCATTAAACCCTGCCTAACCAAAACATGGACACATTTGAGAGTCCACGATGGCCGCACAACTTAAGCGTCGGCCTATAGCGTCGTGGGTCCCAGGTTCGAATCCTGAGTCTGGCAAGTAGGTACACAATATTGTTTTCAATTTGTGTATGAGTATCGACCTAATAGGTTGAGCAGATGGCTAACATCCATTTCTCGTAAAAACAAAATATGTTAATACAAACCTCCACTCTGTGAAGGCCCGTATGATCCTCTATTAGGATCGAATACGGTTAATATAAATATATAAAACCTAACCATAATCGATAAACAATATTCTTCTATCTATAAAATATCTAAAATTATTTACGGTTTAGTTTCACCACATCATTTTAGATATTTTATAGATAAACGAATGTTTTTTTTACTATTATCTATTATGGCTTGGATTAGGCAGGGTTTAATTGAATTAAAAAAACTAACAAACAATATCCATATATTATAGTATTAGTTCAATGAAAACAAAACGTTTTACTGATAAAGTGTATTGTGCACTATTTGTGTCGAACCTTAAGAGCCTACCTCCACCCTTCACGACTGGTATGTAGTTGCTATAAAATATAACCCAAAGCATAATACAATCTTATAACTCAACCATATAAACAGAAGCACAAAAAATTTATCGCATTCATACAAATTGTAACAAAGACGAAAGTCATCTTTTTGCGGGCCAAAAAAAGATCGTCATCAATGGCACTCAGCTCGAACAGGTGAAAAGCTACATCTATCTGGGACAACAAGTGTCTAAGGATGGATGTATATTTTGATGAAATTGTTCGCAGAGTAAAGCTAGGCTGGAGTGCTTTTGGCCGCCTGAATAATGTCTTCAAAGGTGACCTTCCACTGTGCCTAAAGTGTTCAACCAGTGTGTGCTTCCCGTGATCACATATGCGTGTGAAACATGGACCCTAAGTAAAAGAGAGATCCAGAAACTTAGAATGTCATAACGTGGTATGGAGAGGTGTATGCTGGGCATAACGCGAAAGGACAAAAAGAGGAATGAGTGAACAAGGAAGCAGACAAGGGTTTGCGAAGTAATAGAGCTAATTAAAAGCCTTAAATGGAGATGGGCTGGACACATAGTTCGAAGAAGAGACAATCGTTGGACAAATCTAGTAATAGTATCCAAGAAGTACAAAACATCCGCAAGGTAAACCTAGATCGATGAAATGATAAAGTTCTGCCGAAGTACGTGGCAACGCAATTCACAGGACCGAGAGAAGTGGAAGCAGCTTGAAGAGGCCTTCATCCAGCAGTGGATAGATTCAGGCTGATGGTGATGATGATACATATTGTATAAGTATTTTATATTCGTGATTTATTTGATCTTCAATTTTTGATAATGTATTTTGTGATATAAACAGATGTTTGCTAATCTCAAGATTTTCACGCCCTGTTATCAATTTCATTATGATTATTATATAAAATCGATTAGATAAAATAAGTTATACAGTCATATATATTTGGAGCAAGTGTCAATACCTACATACAGGTGAGATATTAATTTAATTAAAATTTTAAAAACATTATTTTGAAGTGATGACATGATCAGGGCCGTATTTACACGTCAAGATAGCCTGGGCTAATTAATTTTGCCTCCTTCCCCCAAAAAAACAAGGTTACATGTAATTGTACGTATGCAGTTCATCGTGGGACACTTATTCGTGCGCCGCAGTACGTGAAACATGAGTTCGTGTAACATTTAATCAAATGACGAGTTATTCGTTGAATATTTCACCGTGGAATACATTTCGGTACACCAGTTCAATAGGGGAACAACTCAAAATTTAAAGGTTTTGAGTTAAGAATGCCATTTGATGTAGAAAAGTCTTCTCTTTATAATTCACCAAAAAAAATAAATAAAAATTTCTTCAATGTGTCATAAAATTGAATTATCCTTTCTAAGATTAATCAGTAATTCCATTATATAATCAAATTTATTTGTTAATTCGTTATTAAAATGTACAATTTCATTGTGCATTGATGAATTCCACTAAATCAAATACAAAAAAACATACACTTTCATCGAAATCAAGGCTTTAAAATTAAAATAAGAATTACTGCAAAAAATTCAAACGCCATTATCTCGGAATAAGGTTTTATGAGTTGTTCCCCTATTGAACTGGTGTATCGATTTGTACGTATCACAAAATGCGGCGATAGTTTGCAAATAGTACTGTTCCAATTAGATTAACCCTAACCTAACCTAACCTAACCTAATAAAGACATCTCCACAAGTTGTACGTACAAATATACCCCACTGTGAAATGTTCAACGAAGAACTCGTCATTTGATTAAATGTTACACGAACTCATGTTTCACGTACTGCGGCGCACGAATAAGTGTCCTGCGGTGAACTGTTTACGTACAAATATCCGGATACGAGAAAACAATGCATCTAAACGTATCCGTGTGTAATTTCAAAACAATGTTGTTTATTTTTGTGTTTGCTATTAATTTGTTTGCAAAACTACTTGTCATTTCAGAGTTTATTGTCATTAAAACGGTTACATATAAATTGTACGTATTACATTTCACCGTAGGACAGTTCGCCGTGAGCTTTCTTATCGGAAGTATAGTATGCGGTTATCTCTATTGCACTGAGATGAAAAAAAATCTTTGTGTGTACTTATGTACGCGCGTTAGAAGTTATACTTCTTTGGCGTAACAAACAAAAACAAAACTTGTTATAGCCTAGATTCTTCGACTAGCTCTTAATTATCTTGTTAAATTACAAACTCAAGAAAAGGGCCGCTTATTGGAACGCCGTTGGTTTATTTCTATATACTTCAACTTAAATTACTAAATTATATAATTATTTATCGTTGTTTTTATTTTTAAAGTAACAACTGCAACTATGACGTTTAATAGTTTGTTTACGTAATGAATTGCAAATGGCCGACAATAGTAAATTCGTTTCCTAGGCAACGGAATAAACTATAATATTATACTGTATAATCGTCACGATTTCATTATCATACTGTGGCGTAAAGGCAGTGCGTTCGGCTGATAACCGAACAATCGTGGTTCGAATCCAATCGAGTGCGATTTTTTTCGTGTGAAAAAATAAATTGTGTGTTACATGTCACACGCCAAAAATACACTCTGATCTGATTTTCCAAACGCGCCTAAAGAAGTATAACTTCAAAAAATTCGCGTTGTTCTGTATATATAATTTAATTACATACCTATTTTCTACAGTCTTTCCTTTGTATTTCGGTAGCTTTTATTACGTATTTTAGGTACAAGTCAGTTTGCAGGAAGTCAGGTGGGAACCGCGTCAATTTTTATAGCCGATTTTGGCAAAATTTATAAATTGAAGAATGAAAGTCTAACCTAACCTAACAAATAATCCAGTATATCGGCTATTTTCAAAATTTGTTTGTCGCTGGCTTTATGTAAACCGACAAGAACCGTGTTTTATTTAGACATGAATTTTATCTCAGTACTATACGACCCAAAGAGGTTGGACAGTCTGCATAGTGGGCGAAATGCATACGTATAAGTTTCCGGACACGATATATATGTAATATCACCCGTAATAAACCATCGACGATTATAAATTTAGTTTATAGTCGCCATAGTGCAGGTTTAGCGAAACTGTGGCACGCGTGCCAGAGGTCTGTGTACCACAAATATTAAATAATTTAAAAAAAATGTATCTATATGTTATAAATAGTTTGGAAAACACTGATGGATAATGCATCTTATCTGCATTTTTTTAAATTTTCGTAATGTAATGATTATTTGTATAGAAATTTATGTTAAAAAAACAAGTTTTAAATTAGTATCAATCATTATGTACAATAGGTATTTAGTCATTGTGATTATGACATTAATGCAGTTGTTGTAATATTGCCTTAATTTTGTAATTCGTTTAAAATATTTAGGCCACGCGCACACGATAACCAGTAGACTATTAGGTGTTGGTTGTGAACGTTTGACCGGGTCAAGTACGATTCGGTTCCGTGACAACTGGGCGCTACGAAATCAAATGAAATTCGAAAATAAATAAACACTCGTGAATTGGTGGGTAAATTTAAAATGTATAATTATTTTTTTTTCCGACCATGTCCGATCCTGATAGGATCATATGGGCCTCCACAGAGTGGAGGTTTGTATTGACAGATTTTGTTTTTTACGAGAAATGGATGTCAGCCACTTGCTCAACCTACTAGGTCCATACCCTGACACACAAATTGAAAAATAATATGTGTACTTGCCAGATCCAGGATTCGAACATGGGACCCACGGCTTTATAATCCAACGCTTAAGCCGCGCGGCCACCGTGGGTGTCTAATTAATATATAATAAGGGTATATAATTAATACTTATGTATTATTATTTAATACTTGGTGAGAATTTAAATATGCCAACGTAAATAATGACTTAATTATGCATATTATGTATAAGTTCCAGTGAGATGAGAGTTCTTAAGTTATACTTCTTTAGGCGCGTTTGGGAAAACAGATCAGAGTGCATTTTTGGCGTGAGACGAAGTTGCGCGCGCAAACGTAACGCATCAATTTGGTATGGGACGGAAGTTTTGCCCGCCGATGCAACATACTTTAATTTGCGCGGCGACGTTCGGGTGTTCTAAATGCTGGAGTTTGTAATTTTCAGCTGTGATATTGAGGGCTGTGGCTTGGGCCGGTTGGGTAAATACTGAATGTTGCAACTTTTATTTATGAGTAAAATTATATATCAATAAATAAATAAATTTCGTGAATGTTGAGTTGATAAATTATTCAAACAATGGTATGTTGTAAATTTACAATATTTAGACACTTCATACACAAAAATACATATTTTTACAGTTTAGTTTAGGATAATATTTATCATATATCCCATGTCAATTTATTTATTAGCGGTTTATAATAATTGAAAACAATAATAATTATTAAGTTTCATCACAAAAGCCAATATCACATTTCAGTTAAACCATTAAATACTGCATAGGCTATGTTTTACTTTCGAATAAATTATTATTGTTAACGAAAATAGTTGTACAATCATCTGTTTAAGCAAAGATGGTTGAAATAGCGGTTTGCTAAATTTTTAAAACACAGGTTTTGAGATTTTTTTCTTCCAAAGTATTCTGCAATAATATTTTGTTGTGTTACGCCAAAGAAGTGTTACTTCTAACGCGCGTACATAAGTACACACACCGATTTTTGAAGTTATACTTCTTTAGGCGCGTTTGGGAAAACAGATCAGTGTATTTTTTTTATAAAGCCTTAGGAATGATAATTCTCAATTCGCAATAAAAATATTATGTCAAGAGCAAAATTAATTAAAACTACTAAGTAATAGATAGAAACTTATTAAAATTACTCGCCTACTTTTGTATCAAATCAAATAACGAACGTCTATTTATTTCATTCGACAATGCGGCGCCCACTTGTCCTGGCGTCAGGTTGTCTCAATGCCTTTGAGCACCACCAAAAAATATAATGTTCACTTATAATTAAATAAATTGCTATCTTTTCAGTGTGTATCAACGGTATTTTAATAATGGCTTGTGCATCTGTTATATCCAGGGACAGATTTAACATAGTACGACTAATAAAGAGGTCACAGCCCAGGGCCCCAAATTATTAGAAGCCCCGTCGCCCGAAAACTAAATTAATGGAATTCATGATATTCATGAGTTAGTTCAGGGTTTCCCAAACTATGTTACGCGAAACAATAGTGTTCCGCCAAACCTGAATAGGTGTTCCGCGACTATTTGGAAAGGTTTTATACACTTCAACACATTTAAAGATCTTCTACTAAGTAGAAGTAAAATAAGTATAACTAACATAATTAAAGAATCTACTTCATATTGAAAGGCGAGTGATTATCAATCTCCACTGATGTTTATGACGTCAAGTATCTAGATAGGTCATGGCTCCCACAAGGGGGCCAGTCGTGAGAGATCGACCAGCCAAGTGAGATAAACACACATCACAAACATGCACTAATTCAGCGCTGTTTCACTTCAAGCATACTAATATTTGATAGTATGTGGTTTTGCCATATTTACAATTTTTGATTATTGTCGATATTTGACATGTCCATAATTGTGTATATCAACATAAATGTGGGAGTATTAAAAATACAAAAAATCGCTAAAAATACCCTTAATTTTACCTCAAACACCATTTGGAATATGCAACTGTAGATAGTCATATTGCCTTTAAACTTAGCGATAAGTAGGGGGCCCGCTTCGGGATGTGGGGGCCATAATCAAGGTACAAACGGAGGACCAAAGAGATTGAAAAAATGTGATGGAGGAGTCCAATCTCTTTGCGGAGGACCATCTTTTCTCACATCGAAAAAGATGGGGTATATTGTTTTTAACTGACCGGCTGACAAGTCTTGTCAGTTTAACGACAGTTGCCAATATCGGCAGAACGGTTAGCTGCGCTAATAAATAACCTACAAAATAAACTAGGTGTTCCGTTAAAATTTCTGGGTTTGTGAAGTGTTCCATTGCAGAAAAGGTTTGGGAAACCCTGAGTTAGTTGATGAGTTTATACAATTTTGTGAGCTAATTCAAGAGGGCGTCAAACAGTCAAAAGTGTGGTAATTTAGAAGATAGGTGACCAGCAGGTTATGCAGTAACAAACTTTTCACATTTTTTCTCTATATATCTTCAAATAATGACCAGGGCGGAAGGTCATGGGTTATGGTCAAAGATTGTCACAAATTATGTACAAGTTCATTTGTTTTAAAGCGTGTTCGGAAATTTGTACGTATGCAGTTCGCCGTATCACACTTCACCGTGAACTGTTGTATAGGAAATATATGGTCATATATTAAAGACCGTCCAACCTCTTTGGATCATATTATAGTACTTAGATAAAATTCATGTCTAAATAAAACACGGTTCTTGTCGATTTACAGGAAGTCAGCGGCAAGCAAATTTCGAAAATATCTTATATACTGGATTAGGTTAAGTTAGGCATGGCCCCCACATCTTGAAGCGGGTCCTCAGGCTAGGATCTTTGGCGGACCTCTACCTATCGCTAAGGTTAAAGGCAGTGTGTTGCACAACATTTACGTTTATCAAATCGTGTTTCAAGTCAAATATGGGTAATAAGGGTATGTACCTATTCAGTGTGTTATTAGGGATTTTTTTATATTTTTAATAAAATATCTACCAATTTAAGGCGTGGAGTTGTCGAGTATTGAAACAAAATAATCAAAAATTACATCGCACAATCAGTTATAATCTAAAATTCTGAAGATGATCATGAAGTATAATAGCGCCGTAGGCGGTTTTTTTTACTATTAAAGCAAGTTTATGATGTGTGTTTTCTTACTTATCTGGTTACTTGCCGGCCGCCTCCAGAGTCCGGGCCCCCAGGCTATAACCCTGTCAGTTGTGGGGGACATGAAGTTAGGTTAGGTTATGTTGGATTCATGAATTTTGCCAAAATCAAAGATAGTATACGGTCATGTCTTTCAGATAAAAAAGCTCACGGCGAACTGTGTTATGATGAAATAATATAATACCTACAGTTTACTTATTGTAACCGTTTGGTGAGGCCATTAACTTGTTAAATGTTAATATTTTCACATTTTATGTTTCAGATTCTAGCCATGAAAATCTTACTCTTGCTAACGTTTGGTTTCTTGGCGGCTGCATCAGCGATTCCTGCTACATCCGATATAGATACTATTCCTGGTTAGTAAATTTGAGTCGCCTAGAGTCATAACTAGGGATCCCGTGCTATTTTCGATACCCATGAATCCCGGGATTGATAAACATAATTTTTATGGAAAATAAAATAAAAGCGAAAATAAAACGGAAAAAATACTTTTAATAAAAAATAACTACATTAGAAATAAACTGAGTTTGAATGAAGTTTGATTTATACCCATGTGTAGGTTGCCGATTCATTTTATTTTGATCGCATGAATTATTAAAAATGAGAAAGATTGGAAAAAACAATGCTTCGCACTTTTAACAAAGTAATTCTACCATGATATCATACGTTTTACGGCAGTTTCATATTTGGCTGACTAATTAGATTTATGATGCGGAAAGGCCATAAGTACGCCATGATTATTTGCTTTTCTATTTTAAATCTCGCTAATCCATTCATTATGTCTTTACTATCAGAAACAGCAATCTCATATTAAATTCACATTATTATTTTTTTTACAATATTATATTACAATATATAAACTTGTGTATTTCCAAGATTGAACGTATACAATATTAACAATACATGTCTTAAATAGTATAAATTATACTAGATTTATTTTTGACCGATTTTATAAATGTTATTTGTAAATATAAAATTTTTATATTAACAATGGAAAAAAATGCCAATCCCGGGATTGTCAAGCTGTAATCCCGAAATCCCGGGATCAGAATTTCGGGACCCACATTTTGCAATTTTGCCATTATTTGTGATTTTAAATGCATTAATCTATATAAAGAAAAATCGAGCAAGTCAGCAGCTACGTCTATCTCGGACAGCAGGTGCCCATAGACGGAAGCATGCACGATGAAATGGTTCGAAGAACAAAGCTGGAATGGAGTGCTTTCGGACGTCTGAATAGTATCTTCAAGGGTGACCTACCATTATGTCTTAAGCATGGCTCCCACATTCTGAAGCGGGCCCCCAGGGTAGGATTTTTGGCGGACCCCCTACCTATCGCTAAGGGTAAAGGCAGCGTGACGCGTTGCAGTAGAGTTTTCCAAATGGTGTACGCCGTAAAATTAACGTGTCTTTATAGCGATTTTTTGAATTTTTAATATGTACATCCATTTGAATAAGGTATGTACTCGTAGATGTTGAGTATCGGCACACAGTTAAAAATTGCATCGTAAAACCAAAAAACGAAATTATTAATAATATTAAACTAATATAGCCCTGCAGGCGACTTTTTTTTGACGAATTTGTGATCTCTGTTTATCTTATTTATCTGGTCGACTCGTCACGCCGGACCCTTTCTGAGCCCGGGCCCCCAGCCTAGAGCCCTGTCAGCCCCCCTTGTGGGGGCCATGGTCTTAAGCGTAGGGTGTTCAACCAATGTGTGCAACCAGTGCTCACTTAAGGCTGCGAGACGTGGACCCTCAACACGAGAGATGTCCAAAGGCTAAGAGTCGCACAGCGAGGCATGAAGGGGTGTATGTTGGGCATCACGCGAAAGGACCGTAAGAGAAACGAATGTGTTAGGAAGCAGACAGGAGTACGCGATGTAATAGACGTTGCCAAACAGCCGAAATGGAGATGGGCGGGGCATATTGCTCGCCGAAAGGACGGCCGCTGGACAAATGCCGTCATCCAGTGGTACCCAAGGGGCACGAAACGGCCACAGGGTCGCCCTAAAAGCCGCTGGATTGACGAACTGGTAATTTTCGTCGCGGAAATACGTGGCAGCGAACGACACAGGACCGAGAGAATTCGAAGAAGCTTGTGGAGGCGTTCATCCAGCAGTGGATTGACCTCGGCTGATGATGATGATATAAAGAAAATTAGTTGGGTATCAAAAGTCATTTTAAATTATGTGAAAATCGTTGACAATGTTTACTGTTGGTCACATTTTTCAATGAATAATGTGATTTCTGTCACCAAGGCCTTTCTAAACAAAACAGGGAGATCTATTTCTTATGGTCTGCAGCCTTGGGAGTATTATGTATTTAGTAAAAATAATGTAAATCGACTAACTCACTCATTAATATTCAAGGGAGCTCAATATTTTTCAACGTTTTTCTTAGCTCGTATTCTTATATTTTGTTCGGTGGTTCTTTGTCCGGTACAAATCTTGCAATCGATTTTTAACTAACTTCCCGACTGCTAGACATTTGAAACTTTTAGAATATATCAGAACACGATGCCAATGCATTTTGTAATACTTTTAGCCATCTTTAAGTAGGATTGAATTCATTTTCAGTTAATTCTGTTTTGTATGAAAAGTTATTTCGACACCATTATTGGTTGCTAGGAGCAACTAAATTTTTAATATATACGTGCGTTACTATGGAAATCAATATGACATGTCGAGTACAATTTTTTTGATCGTTTAAGCTAGTCAAGTCAAGTTTATATGGTGCCCTGGTGATTTTTGCGATTGTCTCAAAACTCGATTTTTTTAATATGTGACTTATGACCTAGGTAGCTCATTTATCTATTACACTGTGACCTTGGTTTATGATTGGAAATTAATCCGTGCTATTACGATGTATTATTCTATTTTTACCAAATAATATTTTTTTTTTTTATTATGGGATCAATTAACAATATATACAAATATACTTATATTATAAAGATTATCTTACTTGTATATAATCATGATTGATCACATTCTTATTGATCATTGAAGATTATCTCAAATAATCCATAGATAATAAAATAACAAATAATCCTTAATATACAATAAACACGATAATATTATGTTGTCCAAACCGTAGAAAATTCCCCCAAGAAAAAAACAAAATAATATATGAACGGGATTTTGAATAAAGTGTGATTTGAATTGAAGGTGTGTGAGCCTGCTGTGGCGAAGGGTAGAGGTAGGCAATTAAGATCCGCCATAAATAATGCACACTAAACTTTGTCAGTCATACGTATTTATTTTCATTAAAATACGGGGCTCGAAATGGACCGGAACGCACCGGAGCGCCGTTCCTGTTCTTGAAATCGGTAAAATTATCGCTCTGTCTCGTGGAATAAATAATTTGACCGTCTTAGCTGGATAGGCCATATAATAGAAAATCTAACACACTTATTTTTATAAAAAAAACACATAAACTTTGATAACTATGTAAAAATCTTCAGAAAACTGTCGAGCGCTCCGGTTCGTAAATTTTTTCCATTTCGAGCGCTTGAAATAAGACTAAAATTTACAGATGGTGTGGGTTAGTTTTTAAAATGCAATAAAACCCTGCGAAAACCAAACCATAATAGATAATAGTCAAAAAATAGTCGTATATCTATAAAATATCTAAAATCATTACATTAAACCATAGATACTTTTGGATATTTTATTGATAGAATAATATTTTTTATCTATTATAGCTTGAAATATTAATACTATCGACCGAAGGTACTTGATGGAATTTTAATTTTAATTCTACTATTCATACTATTGTACTATTCCATTGATGCAAAACTTAAATCCATTAGAATTTTTATTATAGTTTGGTTTAGACAGGGCATAATGAGTAAACAAATAACCAACATTTGTGTAATTGTAATAAGTATGTATTTCTAATTCAAAGAAAACAAATAAGTATGATTGTGCACAATTTTGTCGGATTGCCCAAAATATACCAAAACTATTATGTTTTGGTTTAGGCAGGGTTTAATTGATTTTTAAAAATTAACCAACACCATCTTTAAATTGTAATCTTTATTCAATAAAAAGAAATACGTATGACTAACAAAGAATTATATAGGTACACTATTTATGTCGGAACGTAACAGCCTACCTCCACTGGTGTGAGGAGAATGGTGATGTGAAGACTTGTATTGTGGATTGAGATTGCGAGTTTATTTTACTTGTTTAAACAAATACATTGATAATATAAGTATAAGAGTGACAGTTTTACACAATATAATAATACAAAATTTAAAAAAAAAACAAGGATATTAAGCACGAGGCGCTGTGAAAACAGCGACACCAGACACCAACACAAATTTTGTCATTAACAGCGAACCAATCGAACGTGTGACCCATTATAAATATTTAGGTACATGGGTCAATGAGAAATGGGACCAGTCTCAGGAAATAAAAACTAGAATTGAGATCGCAAGGAGCGCCTTTCTCAAAATGAGACGCCTCCTTAGCAATCGAGACCTTAACCTAGGCCTGAGACTGCGTAATATGGTACGTTGTTATGTGCTCTCAATTCTTTTCTATGGTATGGAAGTATGGACGCTAAACCATGAGATGTCACGGAGACTTGAAGCTTTCGAGATGTGGCTGTATAGACGCATCCTCAAAATTCCTTGGACTGACCGGGTGACAAATGTTGAAGCTCTCAATCGAATGGGGAAGGACCGAGAAGTTTTACGTAGTATCAAAACCAGGAAACTACAATACCTCGGCCACATTATGAGAGGACAAAAATACAGCATTCCCCAACTTGTCATTCAAGGAAAGATCAATGGGAAGCGTAGCAGAGGACGGCGCCGCATTTCGTGGCTTAAGAACCTCCGTGATTGGTACGAGTGCAGCTCCACCGAACTGTTCCGGGTAGCAGACGACAAATATAAGATCGCCTTGATGGTGGCCGACCTCCGCTAGGGGATGGCACAATAAGAAGAAGCTATGATATAGAGTGACATATCCATTCAATTGTGACGGGGTATTTATTGAAGCCCTCACAATCGAATAATGGCTGACACTGAATATCCCATTAATTTCGGTCAACCACTTTATTGGGTATTTGCTGACTGCGTGAGAAAAGCATATATTATTTTAAATAATAATTGAGGTTCTGGCCTGGTTCTGCAAATATAATATTGACTGAAACTAACATAAGTTAAATAACATAAAACAAATATAATACTGCCCTTCTAATGAAGAAGGCTGTAACTGACTCTGACACACTTTCGAGATAAATGACATAATATGTTTTTTCTCAAACTTTAGTACTGTGAATTAATAAAAAAAGTCGTTATTTTTATTAGTAGGATGTTAAAATACAAACAAAGTAATAATAAATAATTACAGAATAAAAAGAACTTTTTATATACAACGTTTTTAAATTTTCTGTTGAATCATATAAACTTGACTTGACTAGCCTAAACGATCATAGAATTCTGAAATGTCATATTGACAATTCATTTTGGTTTCCATAGTAACGCACGTATATATTAATAATTTAGTTGCTAGGACAATCCGCTTAGCAACCAATAATGGTGTCGAAATAACTTTTCATAAAAAACAGAATTAACTGAAAATGAATTCAATTCTACCTAAAGATGGCTAAAAGTATTTAAAAAAATGCATTGGCATCGTGTTCTGATATATTCTAAAAGTTTCAAATGTCTAGCTAGTCGGGAAGTTAGTTAGTTAGTTAGTTAAAATCGATTGCAAGATTTGTACCGGACAAAGAACCACCGGACAAATAAGAATACGAGCTAAGAAAAACGACGTAAAAAGCAGTAACTGCAATGAATGGGTGCAATTACTGTCTTTTTTCTAAAGAATATGTTTTGTTTTAGAAGATGTCTATTTTTCACTAAGGATTTTAACGGTATTTTAGTGATAACACTTATTTTAAAGTGAACAGAATATATAGCTTTCAAAATTACCTAACGGATGTCATTCATTGTTGTTTTAATTTAATGAAACGCATTTTTTTTAGTACTTATTCCACTTTTAATCAATAGATTAGGACCGGTTTCGTCCGCCTCAGAGGGACATTTTCAACTGATGTCATTCATAACTCAATTTCACAAATTTTGCGAATTACTGCCTTCTTCCTTGGAAGGGCAGAATAATTGTCGCAATAAATTAACAAATTTCGAAAAAGAAAGCATCCGTTGCAAATATTTTCAATTAATCTATAAGAATTGATCCAACATTGTTAGTACATCCAACAAACGTTGAATTTGAGAGAGATTTCCCTGGGGCCTTATATTGTAACTTGCGAGTTGAAGTCGCCCGGTCAACATGACGTCATATGACATCATTGTGAAGTACTACCGGAGTGATAATAATGCTATATCGAGAAATTAGCGCTACTCAAATACTGGCGTTATTCATTGTCCCCATACACAAATAGGTGTTTCAACATAATAATATCTATGGTGAGCCGTGTGCTTGGGCGGCTCGCCTCGATGCGTGTATTGAGATTACGTCACAATTACGTCATGTCGTCGGGTGACTTCATGTCACAAGTTATAACATAAGGCCCCTGTACCCAGACTTATAGTATTTGTAAAAATTAGCAGTTCTAAAATACAATTCTTAATTTCCATGAACCAATTTTATTTTCAAAATTTCAGAATTCCTGAAGGATAGATCTATTTCGAGGTCTTACGAGGACGAGCTCAAGGCTTTGCTTGAGAAAGTAAGAGCTATCATGAAAGTTGGATATGAGCCTCTCAACATACCAATCCTCGCGCCTTACAAAAATCATAAATTGGACATAAATATTGATGCTCTACCAACGGCCAGGTATGCTAATAAATATTTCCTAAATATTCTTTTCAAGATATTATTTTGATTGTGAGCAGATACGTCAATAAATAGTGGATCATAATTCAGTGGACATGTCAATCGAATATAAGTTCCCGGTCTCTTAGAATCTCAGTCTCTATATCACTCCGCACAACATCTCATGCTACCGAGATTCAGACCTCGGAACAGTATCATAAGTATTGTAACATACTCTTGTACCAAATGCTTACGCTGCAAATAAAACTTGCTTCTCCATCCATCGGAGCAACCACCAAATCTCATCTTCATCAAAAATCAAATCTCAAATCAGCATCTTCATCATCCAACATCCATGGCTCCCAGAGTGATGCCTACCCACGGGAATGGGACGATTTGGCACCACGAACTGGCCTCCGGCGATTGGCCTCCGGTAATTGGCCGCCGGTACAATCGGACGCCGGCCCAATTGGACGCCGACCCAATTCAACGCCGACCCAATTGGCCTCCGGGAGGATTGGACGCCGCACAGTTAAATTAAATGCGCAAAGGAATAGACGTACGTTACGATTTGTTGGAGTAAATAAGCAAGTCAGTTAAATATGCTTCTATATTATCAGTAGTTGTACCTTATACATTTCACACTTAACACATTTTTAATATAGATTGAGAATAATTATTATGCCTTATGATGTTTATTAAAAGAATATAATTCTTCCCTCGTTAAAACTTAAAGATGTGCATAATCAATTAATTTATTGTCTATACATGGGTACTTATTTATAGTAACAACAAATATTAAAAATAATGTTAGATGTTAGAATGAAAATAACATTATATTTCAGCGTTTTATCGACTTAATATTATAATAAAGCTTAAACATGTATATTATTATGCATAAATGCGTATTTTAAGATAGTATGAAATTACAAACAAAATATTAAGTAAGTTATCTGCTTAGTATAAATGTTTCAGTAGTTTGATTGATAAACTACTTAGGTGCTGGGTGTCGGACGAAATCCCGAAGGCCGAAATCCCGAATGCTGAAATCCCGAATGGCCGAAATCCCGAAAGCCTAAATCCCGAAATTTGTTATAAATATTCAGGCTAATGCTTTGAAAATACCATAAAATCCCATTTTGAGCTACGTTGGGCATGTGGGCCGCTAATGAACATGACTCGCACCGTGAGTGTAAAACCAAGGTATCTGCAAAAGACATATTTTGGAGATATTAGGGTTTGAAGTGTTCGTTAGGAGAAATAGTTTCCAAAAAATACCATAATATTTGGTTTATATCTACATTATATTGCATGTTCTTTCAGTTACTTCACTTTTACATTATCAAGTTCACGACTTTTGCAGTTGTTTTGCATTTAATCTCGAAATTGAAAAATTTGCAGGTGCCTTGGTTTTAGACTCACGGTGCGAATAAAATTGTGTACACCTCAGAAACATACCTACTATAAAAATCTTTAAATTCGAATCCATTGGATTTCGGTCGATGTACTTATACTTACTACAATTTTACCCACATGAATATATATATTTTTTTTTTTGACCATCTCCGATCCTAATAGAATCATATGGGCCTCCACAGAGTGGAGGTTTGTATTAACAGATTTTATTTTTACGAGAAATGGATGTCAGCCACTTGCTCAACCTATTAGGTCCATACTCTGACTACACATACATAAATTGAAAAACAATATGTGTACTTGCCAGACCCAGGATTCGAACCTGGGACCCTCGGACACTATAGACCGACGCTTAAGCCACGCGGCCATCGTGGGTGTATCATAATGAAATTAAAATTAAACCGTTAATATCGGTAATCGCATTTTGTGATTTGACTCAAGGTATCAATAAAATGGAGTTACTCACCTCGATTCCTAGTCGATGTCAGGACTCTAAATGTTAGTATTACCCTAGGTACCTACTTGATAGGGATTGCAATACCGGTGTTTCAAAACCGATAGTCGAGTTTTTACCAATACCGAAATACCGGTTTTAAAAATCCAAAATACCGGAATTTTCGGTATTAAGAAAGCACACCCGTTCGCGTTTTTGAAAATGAACTATTTATGTGCTGCTAAAATGCAAATATATTGAGTGAATCCAACAGAGGTGAAAAAATAATAAAACAAATTTCATCAAATATATTTATATAAGTAATTGTCGCGATGAATTATCATAATATTATTTCGAAATAGAAAACATCCCTGACAAAAATGTTCAATTATTCAATAATGATTGATGACTGTCTGTACAAGGGTTGAATTTAAGAAGCTTTTACTGCAGCTGGACTTATTTACACTTGATGAACTTTTGAGGGCTTTGGTTAAAAATATCAATATATTCAAATTATTTGTAAATAATTACAAAATAAAAAAAACTTTTTATATACAACGTTTTTAAATTTTCTGTTTAATAATATAAACTTGACTTGACTAGCTTAAACGATCAAAAAAATTTGTACTTGATAGAAATACTGAATAAATATAGAATACTGAAATGTCATTTTGACATTTCATATTGATTTCCAGAGTAACGCACGTATACATTAATAATTTAGTTGCTAGGACTTCAGACCCCTAGCAACCAATAATAGTGTTTTACTTTTTACGGATTTCTTCCGAAATAACTTTTCATACAAAACAGAATTAACTGAAAATGAATTCAATTCTACTTAAAGATGGCTAAAAGTATTAAAAAAATGTATTGGCATCGTCTTCTGATATATTCTAAAAGTTTCAAATGTCTAGCTAGTCGGGAAGTTAGTTAAAAATCGATTGCAAGATTTTTACTGGATAAACAACCTAAAAAACGACCTAATTAAAACGTTGTAAAAATCACTAATTCTACAATTATGATCAATACATATTTTTAAATGTCAACATAATAAATGTAGGTTTTTGCTATAAAATAATATTTTAAAAAGCCTTTCATCCCTATATTTATTGAGAAGCACCTATTTCTGTTTTTTAATGTTTAAGAAATACCGGTATTCAATAAGATAAATACATTCGACTCGATGCGGAATGTCTGGGACTCACGATTGTACTCGGTCAAAACCAAATGCCGCCTATTCGACGCTTGCATTCTGACGGTGCTGCTTTACGGTAGCAAATCATGTCACCTTATGAAGGCTCAGAGCAACCGTATACTGAGCTTCGAAAACAGAGGTTTGCGACGAATACTGGGTGTATGACTTTAGGAGCAACGAGGAGATAAGAGAACGCACCAAGCAGCCTCTCATCACGCTGAAAGTGAAAAGGCGACGTTGGACCTGGCTCGGCCACGTGCTGCGGATGCCAGAAGAGAACCTCTACCTGGCTTGCCTGTTCTTCAAGCCGACCGGATTTCGGCGTCCTGGAAGGCCGCCAAATACAATCTACAGAGTGTATACTGTGGAGCTGCGGGATCCTGGTTTGACCTGGAACGAAGCAAGAAGACTGGCGAGCGACAGGGATTCTTGGAGGCGCCGCGTGGTGTCCATATGCTTCAATTAAGGGGCGGATGTGGCCAAAGAAGAAGATTTAATAAGAAATACCGGAAAAACGGTATTGACATTTTCATTCGGTGTTGCGATCCCTACTACTTGATAATAATCTGACAAGCTATCTTTGTTATTCAATGAATAATTGCAAGATTTAATAATGTAACATACTTTAGTAAACATACATAATGGTTGGGCCATTTATGTTCCCATTCCACTCCTTATCTCCTCACCCACCTCCTAATGTGTTATTGTTACCAGACAATCGACCGTGTTGCAAAGAGATATTGAGTTGCATCTCGATAGCGGACGTGTGCGGGCATCTAATAGCTTTCCGCCGCTTAAGTTACTCATTCAGAATCTATCATCATCATTCATACACCCTCACATATAAACCATAAAACTGTGTCACAAAGTGCGGGAATGTACGAACCGGGTGACTCAAAACAACAATACCGCGCGAGCGAAAGTTGAAACCAGACGACCGGGCCATCATACATCATCACAAGGTCAGTGTCTGCCACCCTGTTCCATCGCCCCCACCCCTAGATCCGACCACCTCATCTTCCCTTAAAATAATTACAGTCCTCTTAAAAATCTCAACCACATAATTAGAAAACACCTCTGATCTACCAGAAAAAGAAAACTTGCAGAGCATGAATTAAATTTAATGTATTTTATTTTATAGGATCAGCCTTTCGTTAATGGACTTGTTGGTTGAAGGACTGGACCTGTTCAACGTGACTCGTGTCAACCTGAGTCTCCTACCCATGAGGTTGGATTTCGACATCAACTTACCAAAGACGAATATTTCAGGACGTAAGACAAATATTAATATATGTTTATGATACTTATTTATTTATGTTTCAACTCTAAGCCCACTCTCACATCAGAACTCGCCTTGTTTGCAACATGTCGAATACGTCGGTGTGACGTCATCGTGAAGCCGGACTCATGCTAGACTTATGACCAGTGATGTCCCGTGGGGGTAGGCAGATTGAGCGTCGCTTGGGGGCGGCAAATCGAAGAAAATCATTTGGAATGTATAGAAATAGCTACATAAACTTAGTAATAACGAAAATATCTTTCCATTAAAAAAATTAGCTCACTGGTTTTGTCGGGTCCTTGGTGACCAGAAACGACACGTGCAGATTTGCGAATAAATAGTCTGATATTTTGTTAGTAATGTATACTTAGTGCTTACAACACATTTCAGATATTGGAATCATGCAAGGATTATAAAAAAATGAGGCGGCATTTTGGCGTAGCCTAGGGGCGGCATTTTATCTAGGGACGTCACTGCTTATGACGCAGCCATACTAGACTGATGCCGGATTCACACTAGTCTGACGTATCGTGTCGTCAGTGGCGCACCCAGGGGGGGGGGGCAAGGGGCTCTAACACCCCCCAAAAATGAAAATTATCAGAATGATTTTAAACATTGAAATTGAAAGCCAATAAACTATACCTTTGGGCTTAGACAAATAAAGACACGGCAAAAAATGATTTGTAATATAATAATTCTCCAGCACCCTTTTTAGAAAAATTTCTTAGATTTTAATTTCTAACACAAAAATTTCGAAACACTGATGTCAAACACAATCCCTAATAATAATAACTGTCAAAAAATTCTCGGTGTCCATCCGAATCCCGGAGTGGTGTAGGTCATGGCTGGGGAGGGCTGACAGAGCTCTAGCCTGGGGGCCCGGGCTGTGGGGGGATAAACACACATCAGAAATTAGCTTTAATAGTAAAAAAAATCGCCTGCGGCGCTATTATACTTCATGACCATGAACATTTTTCATTACTTATATAATTGTGCAATATATTCTTTGATTATTATGTGTCGATACTCGACAGCTCCATTATTAAAGTAGATGTATTAAAAATCGCCAATAATTCACTGTATAAGTACCCTTAATTTGAACTGAAACACAATTTGAAGAACGTTAATGTAGTGTTTCACACTGCCTTTAATCTTAGCAGTAGGTAGGAGGCCCGCCAAATATCGTAGCCTGAGGGCCCGTTTCAGGATGTGGGGACCATGGTGTAGGTACACCGAGTGCAATAGACAAAAGACCGATAAACGAGAAATTAGGCTGTGAAGGAGAAAAAGATCCTATGTGGGACTAATTTACATTCTCCTCCTTGGGCCCCCCCAATATTCAATGCGTGTCATGATGCATCAGAAGTACATCGGAAGCCTTTATTTTGTGTGAAGGCGTGCATACTATTCTGCAGGGGCGGCTCTTCTTTAGGGTACCTAGGGGACAGACCCTGGTCCCCTCATCATTCTATAGTCAATATCCAATTGAATATTCATGTTATACGTTCCTACCATAATACATTGATTTTGTATAAATTAATTAAGTATACCTATATTTTATTTGTACTGTTTGCCCATCCTTGATTCTTGTTTCTTGGCCCATCCCTAATGCTCTATGTGAGTTTTGGCTCTACCTACATAGTACAATACAACGATACTTCTGGGGTCGAAATTCGGTGGTCCCTTTAAAATCAAAGCAATGTTTATATTATGAGATGCTATATGCGATTGCCAGTTATGATTCTCAAAATTCATAAGGAAGCTGAACAATGCGTACGTCTGTAGGCCGTTTTGCACGTGCTATGCACATTTTACCCACATGTACCGATGCTGGACCGGGTACACTGTAGTAAATACCTGGTCTTGCATAAGTGTGAGTTTATAATGTATTATGAAGTTATCTTGTCGGTCGGCTGTAAATTCATATCCCATGACCCAGCGGTTTAGTTTATTAGTTAATTTGCCAGTAAGTGATCAAATATGTTATCTATCTCCTTAAGTTTTAAAATATATTTGTTAATACATACTATAATAATTTATAATATTATCTTGAATGATAATAACAAAGGGTAGGTATGTGCTATTTCAGTTAATTTGTATTACCTAAATATTAATTATTGTAATGTACTAGTTGTGGATAGTTGAATTTCACGTTAGTAAAATAATTTTGATAAATAATATTAGGTATTATGATGAATGAGGTGGTTCATCTATTGAAATATAAGTTCAGTACATTGACATTTGAAGACAAACTAGAAGTGAAACGATTAGGACCTAACCAACCAGTCACCAACAGATTTAGTTATTGTGTATGAACTAATCAAAACAAAAAAAGCATTTAACTCCGAACAGTTTACCAAAAAACATACTTCACGGCGAGTGTATCCTTGAAAAGACTATTTTCTTTTTCTTGTAGCAATAAGATTCTTTCGAACGCAGGAGGCATATGAAGATGAAGTAATAGCTACAAAAGATATGTTTTTTACGCTTTGATTAATACTGATTAGGTAGGTATTTATTAGATATTTCACGCCATCTGACCCCACTTACTAAAAGATGCTAGAGCCGCCACTGCTATTCTGACGATCTCTGTCGTGACGCAGACTGCTCGACCCCGATCGCGTCAGTGCCCACACCACCACTCTGACGCGACACTACAGTCACCCCGTCGTAGTAGTACTTTACTTACAACTTGCATTGCTTTTCTTGAGAAAGTATTATATTATTCTTCACTTTCGATTCAATCAAAATTGAACTAGGGTTTTTGTTTCAATGAATTATCGCATGATAATTTTATCATTTTTTTTCCCTTTTCAATAGTTATTAGTCAATCTACATTCATCATCGTTCGTTGACAAATGTATTCTATCATGTGTGTAGGGCCCATCCTGAAGGAGGGCCCCCATGCCAGGATCTTTTGCTGGCCCACCTACCTATCGCTGAGGTTAAGGGCAGTGTGGTGCTCTAAAGTAGTGTTTCCTAAATTATACACGGGAGTTATCATTTAAGTACATATAGCAATCATTATATAATAGGTATCACGTCAAATTACAACGCGCAACAACATATTTAAAATATTAAATAATCTTGAAACAAAGTAGCGCCTTTTTTAACTATTAGAGTAAATATGTGATGTCTATTATGCCCGGGCTCCCAGGCTCTTTATAAACTATCCATTTTGCAAACTGCAAACCTGTGGCTACATTTGTATACTATTTAAAAAATATATATATTTGAACCAGTGACGTACCTAGGCAAAATGCCGCCCCTAAGCAGCGCCAAAATGCCGTCCCATTTTTTATACAATATTTTTTATCATCCTTTCATGACCGCAATATCTAAGAAATGTGTTTTATGGATACATTACTAACAAAATATATAGGTACCACTAAATCTAATTTAAATACCATACTTCAATAGACAATATTGCGTGTCCACGGTTTTAGATACATTTAAATATACACCTGACAACTTTCAAAACTCGCGAATGACTAGCAAAACTATTTGAATAAATTGACTGACCAAATCAGTACCTGTACCTATAATTCAAATGTAATTCGCAAATATGCACGTGGCATTGCTAGTCATCAAAGATGTAACGTCCAAGCAGTGGCGCACCCAGGATTTAATATTGGGGGGGGCCCAAGGAAGAGAATGTAAATTAGTCTCTTCAGAGCCTAATTTCTCGTTTATCGGTTTTTTGTCTACCACTCCACTCGGTGTACCTACACCATGGTCCCCACATCCTGAAACGGGCCCTCAGGCTAGGATATTTGGCGGGCCCCCTACCTACCGCTAAAATTAAAGGCAGTGTGAAACACTACATCAACGTTTTTCAAATTGTGTTTTAGTTCAAATTAAGGGTACTTATACAGTGAATTATTGGCGATTTTTAATACATCTACTTTAATAATGGAGCTGTTGAGTATCGACACATAATAATCAAAAAAAAATTGCACAATTATATAAGTAATTGAAAATATTCATGACCATGAAGTATAAAAGCGCCGCAGGCGACTTTTTTTTACTATTAAAGATAATTTATGATGTGTGTTTATCTCACTTATCTGCTCAACCCGACACGGCGGGCCCCCAGGCTAGAGCCCTGTCAGCCGTCCCCAGCCATGACCTACACCACTCCGGAATTCGGGTGGACACCGAGAATTTTTTGACAGTTCCATTAAGGATTGGGTTTCTAAAAAACTTGACATTAGTGTTGTGTGAGAAATTAAAATCTAAGAATTTTTTCTAAAAGGGGTGCTGGAGAATTACAAATCATTTTTTTGCCGTCTTTTTATTTGTCTAAACCCAAAGGTATAGTTTATTGGCTTTCAATTTCAATGTTTAAAATCATTGAGATAATTTTCATGTTTGGGGGGTGCCAGGGCCCCTTGGCCCACCCCCTGGGTGCGCCACTGCGTCCAAGGACAACGGAAGTAAACTAGACATCGCGAATCCGACAAAAAATACAAGTCTGTTAAACCTTTTCTGTTAATCAATACCTACATTTTCTTTCCAACCAGTGACTCAATCTTTTAATGGAAAGATATTTCCGTTATTACGAAGTTTAGAACCTATTTCTATATAAGTAGGTACACCTAATGATTCTCCTCGATTTGCCGCCCTTCGAGTAACTGCTGCCCCCAAGCGACGCTCAATCTGCCCACCCCCACTGGACGTCAGTGATTTGAACTGACTGGGTCTGCCCTGAGAGAAGCAGAAAATCCAAAAGGGTTGAAAGTCTGACTCACTTAAAAAAATTAAATCATCAATCAAAGAAGAAATAAATCAGATCCTTCTCTTTTTTCAGCCAAATACGAGCTCGATGGTGACATCATGGGAAATTTCCATCTCTTCGGAAATGGCTCATTTGAGTGAGTATTTTTTTTACCACGTTTTTATTAGCTCGTATTCTTGTTTGTCCGGTACAATTTTTTTATTGTTTGTCCAAATCTTGCAATCGATTTTTAACTAACTTCCCGACTAGCTAGACATTTGAGACTTTTAGAATAGGTATATCAGAACACGATGCCAATGCATTCTTTTATTCTTTCAATACTTTTAGCCATCTTTAAGCAGAATTGAATTCATTTTCAGTTAATTCTGTTTTGTATGGAAAGTTATTTCGGAATAAATCCGTAAAAAGTAAAACACTTAAAATTATTAAAATATAAGTGCGTTACTATGGAAATCAATATGAAATGTCAAAATGACATTTCAGTACCTATTCTATATTTATTCAGTATTTCTATCAAGTCCAAAAGAAAGTTAATACATAGAATTGTCAAGTTTATATGATTCAACAGAATTAAAAACGTGGTAAGTAAGTACATAAAAAGTTATTTTTATCTTGTAATTATTCCATATCAAATTAATGCAGAGCATTGGAGCGGAGCACGGAGCAGTGGAGCAATGGCATTTTACCCGAGTCGAAGCACCGAAAATTCGTAGTGCTCCACAGCTCCGGATGTTTTTTTTTATTATTAAAGTTTCGTCTAAAATCCAATGAAAATATTATATTTTTTGACACTTTGCAACCCAGGAATTATTTGAAATATGCGCCGAGTGATAAATAACCTCACTTTTTTTGCATATATATTCAATAATTAGAATGGTACATTCTTAAATCTTGTAATTATTCGTTGAATGAAAGAAATAGTTAATTATATATTATTTGTAATAATTTACCTTTTGTATTTCAGTATTCTGGCAACGAATTTCAAGCTCAAAGGAAATGCAACAATAACCATCAAAAATAAATTTCTGTTCTTGAGAGATTTCTTGATTGACTTGAGCATGGAAAAGTTGGAGGTAATTAAAATAAATAGTCTGAACTGTTTATTTTCATTATTTATTTTGAAACGCTATGTCAATTACAATTCGACGTGGATCTTCTGGTGAACACATTATCATCACGTTATCATCACGTTACAACACATTATCATTATCATCATTAACACATTATCATCACGTTACCTGCTGTGACATGCTGGCACGGTAAGCACACGCTACAGGAAAAAAGTGTATAATGTCAGTTTTCTTAATATTTAAAATATTTTCAGACTAATGCTCCCATCCAGTAGCACGTTTTGAACCTATGGGGATAAACAACTCAATCCGTGTCAGCATATTGATCGGCGATATTAAATAACTGACCACAATTATAAATTCCTTAACATCCAGTATGGCATTAATTATGGCAAAATCAGTAAATAGCTTACTGCAATTATAATTTCCGCAATATCCATTTTTCCACATAGTCAGCCATATCCACCACTTATAGTAGTATACTGCACATACTTACATACTACACATACTTCATATAGAGTAGCTGACTTAATTATAATAATTATATCCTAAATGTGTCGCTAAATTTCAAAACCCGCTACAACACTTTTTTGGAAAAATTAAGATATATATATCGTTGGATTCGTTATTAAAATCTCTACATGAAAATTTTATCGTCTCTTTCAAAATCCGCTACGATTAACTGTCATTTATGAAACAAAATCAATGTGTCTATCAAATCCCGCTATAACACTACTGAAACATTCAAAAACCTTTTTAGTTCAAAAAGTTTTTATTGATTTTATCAACATAATGGAAAAATGTTAAAGCGGATTTTGAAACTCAGTGACACAAATATTCTTTTCGGATAGCGGATCATAATTCATTGGAGTTGTCACTCGAGTATAACAACCCGGTCTGTTAGTATCTTAGTTATCGCTCCGCACAACATCTCATTCTACCGAGACTCGGACCTCGGAACAGTATCATAACTACTGTAACATACTCTTGTACTGACTGTTTACGCTGCAAATAAAACTCACTCCTCCATCCATCGGAGCAACCACCAAATCTTGACCTCTTCATCCACAGCACCATGACACGCACAAACCAAAAACAAAAAAGACCCCCCCCCCCCCCAACCATTTTTTGTATACGTACCTGCTACATAATATAGTATTATCCTAATTTGCTTTCAGTGCGACGTGCAAGGTATTCTGGGTGGTGGAGAAGTCAGCGACATTGTGAATGAATTAATTCAAGAGATTGTCCCAGGTGCATTGCAGACGCAAAGGAAGGAAATCTCTGACTTTATCGAAACGCACGTCAAGGACTTTGCCAACCCCTTCTTACAAAAACTCACCCTAAAGGATGTTATTGATATGATCGGGGGAAACAAACCATTGTAAAGACATCATGAGCATTTGAAATTAACTTAACATATACGCTTGAGCTGTCACTATTGTGATTGATACAATCACAGAATAGATAATAAATAGAATTCCGATTGGCTATATACCAATACAGTAAATGTTGACGCAGATTTTAATGTATCCTACAAAAATTAACCACGCATTATAGACGTGCTATAGTGTGTGTAATACACCAATATTAAATGAGTGTCAATCCATAAACCCAGAGCAGTTGTCAGTATTCGACGTATTCTTGACACGTATATAAATTTATCCCGTATTCTTCCTTACTCACGATCAGTGTTCTGCTTCTCCTTACCCGTTAGGTATTTCAGTTCCCATTATTTTTGAGTTCCCTGGATACAATATACCAGTGGTGTCAATAAGGTTGATCACGAAATGAATTTTGGTCAATCGCCAAAAATATTTAATTTATTTATTCATAATTTGATTTAAGTATAATGGTATTTTATTCATTATACATATTTCTATTATCCAATTTTTTAATTAGGTATCTAATTATTCTATAAACATCATAAAACTGATTCCTACAGCGCCTAGTTTCAAATCCCCCTAAAACGGTTTTTGAAATATTTTGAGTTAGATAGATATTTTGGTTATCTATATCAGTGCTCCGCAACCTTTTCTCACCCACGGCACACAAAAGGTCTTCCCAAAATTCCGCGGCACACCACACGTTAAAACAATTTATAAACCAAAACAAGGACCCCAGACCAGAATCTTCGGCGCCCCCCCCCTACCTATCGGTAAGGTTAAAGACAGTGTGATACTTTAAATTAGCGTTTTTCAAATGATGTTCGAAGTAAAATAAATCGTATTGATTCTATCTTTAGCGATTTTTTGTATTTATTAATTCATCCACTTGAACTACGGTTAGTTGTTGGGTGAACAATAATTATTTGTCGAGTATTGACACAATAATAATAAATTGTATCCCACAATCGTATGTGTTAAAATATTAATGCCAGCGAAGTAAAACTGCGCCGCAGACGA
Source organism: Rhyacophila brunnea (assembly GCF_057557595.1). Lineage (NCBI taxonomy): Eukaryota > Metazoa > Arthropoda > Insecta > Trichoptera > Rhyacophilidae > Rhyacophila > Rhyacophila brunnea. Next base: position 4,184,564 of record NW_028232904.1, on the reverse strand, counting down.
CTTTTTTTTGCAATTAGAGCAAATTTGTAATTATTTTTGTTTATCTCACTTATCTGCTTGACCTGCCACGCCACCCATCCTGAGCTTGGGCCCCCAGAGCACCAAAATTACATTACATACCTACTTATTTGATAAATAATTAAATAAACATAACACACTAAGAAGAACCAAATGTACATTATTATTCCCATGTATTGGTATTATCAATTAATAAATAGCTTGTTTCAATGATCGTACAAGTTTTTAGCCTTACTTAGTTATTTTGGTAGCCTTGTCAGAAATACGAGGATATTCTTTATTAACCGAAATCCAGAAAATACCATAAGAGGTTCTATAGAATTTTTGGCATTGGTTGCAAAAGGGTTTCGAATCCAGTCGTATTGATTGTATGAAAGTAATGTTGAAATTTCTTTTGAAGCAAAGTTAAATATTTTTGAGAAGGATCCAAAATTAATTGCTTGTTTTCATTAGTGGTCTGATAGGTCCTTTGGTACATTTGTAGAGATCCTTGTCTTAAATCTTTCTAATTTATCAGATCACGTCAATATATTTTCATTCTGACCTTGCATTGTTTTATTAAGTTCATGCAGGTGCTCAAATGTATTTATTACCAGCCATGAACGCAAATTTGATTTTTAAGTAAGTATTGTATATAATATACAAAATTATTTGTGTTTTTTTTGGAAGCAATGCTCCGCAGCACACGTAGCATCGTCTCGCGGCACACCGGTTGCGGAGCACTGATCTATATGATGGCCAAAGATTGAACTTTAAAAAATGCCAAAAACCGTCAATACGTATGATCATAAATTAGGGTAAATTTCAAAACCCGCTAAAATGTTTGGGTGTGCTTTTCCAACACCCCTAAAATGGATAAGCCAAAATACTCTATAGTAAGTACGAATTAAATAACAAATAAGCACATAAAGTTCACATATTTAATAGATGAGTTTTTCTAATTTTTTTCAAAACTACCTAAATTTTTAGGGGGTTTTGAAACTAGGCGCTTCACTGAATGTATTCAAAATAAAATAACTACAGTTATGTAAATAAAAATTGGTTGACACCCGTGCAATATCGCTGTCTGATTCCCAGGTTGTTCTATGGTCATTTTCTATAAAATTTGCAGGATAACAATTTGATAGTTCATATTGAAATAATTTCACAACCTATATATATTAAAAACTGTGTTCTGCATTTAAAAGAATAACTTATTTTCGAGATTATCGACAAATGCGTTCATAATTTTTATATTCTAACTAATGTGTTAAACAGAGTTCTGGAAATAGAACAAAATGGCATTAAAAAGTCATTTTTCTTAAAAATGTGAAATAGAACAACAGCGATATACTGTTGGGTTACTATAATAATATATGTTTATTTGTTTAATTGTTATAAATTTTATTATAATTTCTTTATATATCTAATCGGATATATCTAATATCTATATACTAATGAAACTAATGTAATCATATTATGGCGATAATAAAAAATTGTTTAAAAAGAAAGAAATCATATAACATGTCACAGTGGAACTGTCAAGGCACCAATCTCAGGCCTATCCTAACATACCTCTTAACATTAAAAAGAGCTAATTGTGATAAATATATCACATTTATCACATTACGTATTCTGGCGGTTAATTATGTACAAAAATGGTTACATGTAAATTGTACGTATTACATTTCACCGTAAGCTTTCTTATCGGAAAGAGATGACCGTATACTATACGGTCATTTATATAACCGTGTCCGGAAACTTGTACGTATATAGTTCGCCGTATCACACTTCACCGTGAAATGTTGTATCGGAAATATATGGCCGTGTATTAAAGACCGTCCAACCTCTTTGGGTCATACAGTACTGACATAAACTTCATCTCTAAATAAAACACGGTTTTTGTCGGTTTACACTTTACAGGAAGCCAGCAGTAAACAAATGTTGAAAATAGCCGATATACTGGATTATTTGTTAGGTTAGGTTAGTGATACACCCCTGTTACAGGCGGGATTCTCCCGGTGTAAAATAATCATTTAGTAGCTATAAGTCGAAACGTAACCCTGACCTCTAGAAACGGCTTCATAAAACATCTAATCTGATTCCTTGCTCAACCACGTAAGTATTTTTTATTCATAAGTAAAGGCCTTCGTCCGGTGTGTGAAGATCACATATTGGGCGGAGGTGCAATTAAGATACATTTAATTTAATTTAAAAAGTATAAATGATGATGGATGAAAGAGATAATTTTAAGACTAAATATAAGTATTCATATAATAAATTTTGCTGCGCTTGCCGGCAACGTCCAAATTTCCACGCGCCTGCGCCGGGGTGGTCCTCGTGATTCGTCAAATCAAAAAACATCACACGATAAAATTTGGCCAATCACGAGAGTCCTTTTTGTTGGATGGCGTGGGTACGCGAAGTTTGAAAAAGAAAAAAAAAGTTAGTGAGCGTCCCTTTTCCAACATGTACGGACCTGCGAAACTTATTGTTAAAACAAAATATGTAAACGTGTAAAGAAAAATGTAAATATAAGATAATACCAAGTTACGCACGAGACAGACGTGGTTTCATTTAATTTCTCCTCAATTTAAAATATCTTTTTTGTGAATCCGGGGTTCGATGGACACCTGAGCTAGCCCCTGGAACCCCGGGTATCTCATTAGGTTATGCCATGAAAATTGAATTAATAATGTTCATATTGAATCTAATAAAATTGGAGACCGTATAGTATATGGTCATCTCTTTCCGATAAGAAAGTTCACGGAGAACTGTGCCACGGTGAAATGTTTTACGTACAATTTACATGTAACCATAAAAATCAGACACAGTGACGTGAATAAATTTGCAAAGAAATATTGTAAGTGTGTATCACATTTTGGGTACTGATACCAAATATCATAATGCCTAAATCCCCCATCAAAAATCCTCCAATCGACAGAGTTGGGAATATAATGATAATATTATTGTAACTGTAAAGGAGTCAAGGCTAAACGATGGTCGATGATGCACAGCGAAACAAACAAAAAGAAAGTTACCGTTATCTGTTTCTGGGCGGACGAAGGATCGAGAGTAGGTAACCTACCCCGAGCCTTGAACATCGCCTCTAAATACAATTTGCCACCTTTTCGCGCCAAAGCGTGCGTTTACAAATGTTGTTAATAATTAATTGTTACTTGTCAAGCGAAATATACTAACGTAATACTTAATGTCCCTGAATCCGTGTTTTAAATAAGTGGAAAAGTATAAATCAACACCCTACGTAAACCCATACCTATCAGTACATACCTACGATGAAAATTGGTTTGCCTTGCTTTTGCGCATGAAATATCAGGCTGAGGTGAAATGCTCCTATTCAAAAATTATAGGTCTTCCTTCAGCGCATATTATTAGGTTAATACGAATCGTTTAAGTGAGACTTATGAGATTTATAAGGGTAAATTCAGAGACTTCCTTAATAAATTTGAAATGAGTTCATTGTGATGTTGAAGGTGGAACTATGGCAAATCCTGAGCTTGTGCCTCGCTCACCATAATAGCTCACTGTACTTGGATAGTCACGGCTAACCGTGTATACCATTGTCAGAGCAAGCAAGACTACTATGCTAAGCTTAGTCAGGGCCAAGTCCGGCGCAAAGCTAACTGATTGTTCAAGGCCGAGCATCGCCTTATATAGCGAACTAGGCGGCCCCTTCCTCGCCGTCCAGCTGGTAACGCCGGTGCGCTTCGGTGGGCGACGCCAGATAGCAGGGACGCGCGATGGTGGGGACGCCCGCGCTGACTGTAGGTGACGTCCGATGTGCGAGCGAGAAAGTATTCGGAGGCCGCGCGCTATAATTTTCAATATTTTTTTTCTATGAAAACCTGTGGAATGGTATTGTTAAAGTTTTGATTCCTGCAATTTATTGCTCTAGTCCGCCAACACATTTTAATCCTTTTTATGCCGCAAATTAGTTAATTGATAGTAATTAACGTAAGTATAAAATTGGTGTAATAACGGCGCGTAAAGACGCTTACAGCAGTTAACCGGAGCAAATTCCAATCACTGCGTTAGAAAAAACTGACACTGAAAGGCCATGCGTAAAATTCTGGATGTGACATGCACTTTTTAATTGTCCAGCAGAAGGACCCATATTATCTTCCACTCAGGAGTTCAAAAAGTCGAAACGTTGCAACTGTAAAAACTGCAGTGTCTACAATGAGCTGGATGTCATAAAAATTTTAAACTCAGGGCTCGAAATGGGCCGGAACGCAGTTTCAGTTCATGAAATCCCCGAGATTATCGCTCCGTCTCATGGAAAAATTAATTTAACCATCTGAGCTAGGTAGACCATATTATAACAAAAAATCGGGCACACTTATTTTTATGAAATGTATAAACAATTAGATAAATATGTTAATAACTTCGAAAAATCACCGAGCGCGCGGGTTCGTAAAATTTTCCATTTCGAGCGTTGTTTAAACTGTCGGGTGGATCACGGAAGACCACGACTCCAGTGGATGGACTGAGTAGAAAAGGACATCCAACTCTCTGCTTATCCAACTGGCACTTCAGGGTAAGGGAAAGGAGATGGCGGAAAGCAATATTTGAGGTGGCCGGAATCCATCCATATACCGAGGCTGTAGTACCACTAATCTTCTTCTTATTGTGCCATCTCCTAGCGGAAGTCGGTCACCATCAAGGCAATCTTAGCTTTGTCGTCTGCTACCCGTAATAGTTCAGTAGAGCAGGCTGCACTCGTACCAATCACGAAGGTTCTTAAGCCATGAAATGCGGCGCTGTCCTGTGCTACGCTTACCATTGATCTTTCCTTGAATCACAAGTTGGGGAATACTGTACTTTCGTACTCTCATAATTTGGCCGAGGTACTGCAGTTTCCTGGTTTTGATACTACGTGGAACTTCTCGGTCCTTCCCCATTCTATTGAGAACTTCAACATTTGTCACCCGGTCAGTCCAAGGAATTTTGAGAGTGCGTCTATACAACCACATCTCGAAAGCTACAAGTCTCCGTGACATCTCTTGGTTTAGCGTCCATACTTCCATACCATAGAAAAGAATTGAGAGAACATAACATACGCAGTCTCAAACCTAGGTACCACTAATAATAAGTTAAAAAGAAAATTCAATAAAAAGACTTTAAGTTTTTCCAACAACATTTTTTTATTAAACACATTAATTATCAACTTTTTGTACATTGTTTATTGTTCAAAACATTTAAATTAGGTACTTATTTATTGTACACCCATCCCCCGGTTTAAGCCATTTTTATAAACACAGTAATATCTCAAAGCGGTGTTAAAAATGGATTTTAGAGACAATAAGAGTCCGGACCACACCGCGTGAAGCAAAACCAAATTTAGCCTAAGGATCTTTACGCTGCCTTCATTACTGGCTGCAGATTTACAGAATCACCATCAATCGAGGTATCTGTCATTATTTCAGGGTGTTGTTTATTACCCTGTCTTTTGTTTAAGTATTGTCACATATTATTTTTGTTTGTCTTTACGTTATGTTGTAAACGCTTTGAATTTGTAATTAAGTTCACTATATCGTCTCTGTTCTAGGGCTTTATGTTAGAACTTGCGAGTTGTAGTCGCCTGGTCGACATGACGTGGAGTGATAATAGCATTCGAGAAAATAACGCTACTAAAATAGTGGCTTTATCCATTGTCCCCATACACAAATAGGTGTTTCAGCATAATAATATCTATGGTGAGCCGTGTGCGTTGGACGGCGTGCCTCGAGCGTGTATTGGCTGACGTCACAATTACGTCATGTCGTCGGGTGACTTCATATCACGAGTTAGAACATAGGGCTGCTGGCAGAGCACACTAACTGTAGAATACTAGTTTTGAATAATTTGACTTTGAAGTTGTTAAAATGTTTGAAATGGTCTATCATGTGAGTTTATTAAGTAATCGTAAAAAGGATGACTTTAAAATAAAGACTGTTTATTTATCAAGAATGTTTCCAGACAGTAAAGTTTGAAATAAGGAACATTTTGGTATAACTAACACAATATGTCATTTTTTCGAATTAGTGTCTTCTGCCAGAACAGTGACGATATAATACGTTAAATAAATTTGAATTTGAATCATAGACCTCACTGTTAACGTGGAAAAAATCAAATATATGGTTATATCCAGAGGACCGCATGGAACATGTCACACTTTCAGGATTCATCAGCGTTTTTGAGGATAAAAAATTTCGTATACTTGGGATTCTCCAAGTAGCCTAAAAAAACAAAATAATGAAAAAAATTATGCTAGCTTCGTTCGAATGTATTGAACTGACACTTGAAATGCATCCTGTACAAAATGAGCTGTAAATTTTGTACAGTAGTAGACACGTGAGTAACATACTTCAGGAAACTGGAAGACAAATACTGGGAATGGGACGACTGGCCTCCGGACAATTGGATGCCGCACTGTCATAGACACGTGTAGACGAGGTATTTTAATCAGTTTCTATCTACTACTTAATAGTTTGAATTCATTTTACTCTTAACATAATGTATTCTTTATCGCGGATTGAGAATTACCATGCCTAAGGCTTTATATAAAATAAAAAACTCTTTTTTCGTTGGAACTTAAACATATGCACGATTAAATCATTGTTTACGTCTGCATATTTACATTCTTACCAACTATTAAATCATGATATCGTCACCGTTCAGGCAAAAGTCACCAACCATAAAAACATAGTTTTGAGATATCGCAATTTGAAAGTTTGAAAATGCAGGAAAAATCAGATTTAAATGTTTTTAAGGTTTTATCTACATTACATTATTGTCTCATGTCTTCTTAATAATTTCTTTAAGGTACTTTTACTTGTTGATGCTAATTAAAACATCTGGAAGGTTTTGAAGGAGGTAAGGTAGCTCAATTATGGTTTGGTGACTTTTGCTTGTTAATAATCTGACCAAAGCGATCTTATTATAACAAGCTAAGGTAAACTATTCCTATTTGGTTATTTTTGCGTATTTCAGACAAGTGTTAGAAGTTTTCAAATGACAAATCAGTAAAACTCACCATCCATAGTATAGTGACTTTTGCTTGTATATTTATAACGAAGGATTTGTTTTTTTAGAGTCAATAATGTCTATTCACCTATAAAGACTTTTGCTTGTTAAGATTTTATCGAAAGTCATTTAGTGGAAAACAAATAATTCGGGTTTAAGCAACATTTTACTAACTAATGTACCGTGGTGACTTTTGCATCTTAAAGAACATAATTTTACGCTTCATGTGACATACTCAACTCAAAACTGCCATTTTCAGGGTTGGTGACTTTTGCCTGAACGGTGACGATATAATCATTGAAGTATAAATAATAATATTGAATATTTCTTTTTAAAGTACCTATAAGTACATAACGTCTATTTATTTTCGAATTCCGTGGCGTCCAGTTGTCCGGTGCCAAATCGTCCTAGACCCCAAATACTTGACTAACATCGTACAAAATGGAGGGATAGTGTTGAATTAGACTTGATACAGATGTGGATGGAGACGGCCATGATTCACATAGGCTTGCAGCGCTGTGAAGATGAAGTTTGCATGTTGAATATATTTATTGTCTACGCATTCACATTGCATCTACAAAGCCCCTTTATTCCATGTCCAAACAGATCGTCGAATGGACACCTGACCTGAGACCTGCTACACTCACAAGGGGTCTAGGACGATTTGGCACCAGGACAACTGGACGCCACGCAATTCGAAAATAAATAAATGTTAGGTACCTATACGTACATTAAAAAAAAATATTTAATATTATTATTTATATTTAAATTATTATATTATGATTTAATAGTTGGTGAGAATTTAAATATGCACACGTAAATAATGATTTAATCGTGCATATGTTTAGGTTCCAGAAAAAAAGGAGTTTTTTTATTTTTATATAAAGCCTTAGGCATGGTAATTCTCACTCCGCAATGAAAAACATTATGTTAAGAATGAAATGAATTAAAACTACTAAGTAGTAGATAGAAACTGATTAAAATTCATCGTCTACGTTCTGTTTACGTGTCTACGACAGTGCGGCGTCCAATTGTCCTGACGTCCAGTTGTCCCATCCCCCCCACAAGTTAGCACACTAAAAGCAGCTTTTCTGCTATCAGTTCTCAGCATGCTACAGAGGCGAATTTAAATGAAGTGGTTTTACGTTTTAGATATTCCATTCCTCAGTAGTGGTGTTATCTATACCAATGTGTTACGGGACGTAATGAAACAGTAAAATGACTCAGGATGGCCATGCCCTTATTATCCAAATGTTATCTAGTAAATTATGCATTCTGATTACTTTAGCACAAAAGATCAGCGAAGCTATTCTATACACATGGCGACTATCGACGGTACTTTATAATATTTATGTGTTGAGGCGGTTAATTGTTACAATAAGTTAACCATCTAAATTATCAAAAAGTGCTATGTTTTAACAGCCCCTCTCCTGAATGTGTTAACTTTTAGAGCAAGGTAGATAGCTTTGACAATTTAGACGGTTAATTTATTTAGGGATTGCAATTCTGAATGAAAATACTAATAAATAAAAAAACAGAAGTATCAACCAATATATATAATATATTTACAAAAATCTCTTTAAGATATTAATATTTTATAGCACGTGCCATTGCTGGTCTCCAAGGGTGTTGAAGGCTAATGGAAGTAAGCCAGACATCGCATAACCTGACAAAAAGTAAAGTCATGTTAATTAATACATTTTGTTTCCACTTTCAATATCGAATATATCGTTATAATCTGATTTTTAAAACCGGTATTCGGTATCGAAAAATACTGGGATACCGGTATTGCAATCCCTAAACTTATTGTAATAATTACTTTAGCTGTCGATAGCCGCCTTGTGTATAGAATAGACCAACAGAGGCATAAATCCAGGGATAGGTGTACATAATTGTAACAATAATATTAGTGTATATAACTAAGACAACATTCTTTCCATAATAATTATTAATAGTAAACACAAAAACAAATTATTAAAAAATTTACTCTCTATCGTTAACAATTTAAATTAAATACGTATTTATCGGAGATCAAAAAATAAATGATGCATTCTGTAACGGTAGCAATTTCAAACAAATATAATAAACGCGTTTACAGAACAGTTCAGTCATATTTGGAGAAAGTAACCGTTTAGCTGGACTTGAAAGTTATAGCCATATAAAACTGGACAAGTTTTCGTTATATGCCAACTACTAAAATGTAGTGGTGACGAGATGATTTTGTATGTGCAAAGAGCATAATGGTTCAAATACATTATCATCACGTTACATGCTGTCACAATAAGCTGCCGCTATCAGACTGATACTCCCATCCCGTAGCACATTTTGAACCTTTAAACGAACATTGTCAGTTAGCAAAATCTGCCGAAATCGTCAGGACAACAATGAGGTCACCTCACCTGTTGTATCGCGCTACATCATCAACCGCACTAGTCAGTGAACGTTTTTTTTCTATTTTTTGCAGTTCTACACATTTTCGACTCACGTCAAAATCGCGTGTTCTTTGTTTTTATTGGTTTACTCTGTAGATTTTCTGTTAAATTATTATCTACGTTTGCTGTTTACGTCTATTATTGCGTCTATTATTACGTCTGCCGGTTGGGTTTTGTATAAAATATTATCTATGGATGCAATATTACAAGTAATTTTAACGTATGCACACGTAATAACTGTTAAAATTAATTGAAATTATCATGAATAATGAATAATAATTCAAAATACTAATAAATTTGAGTTGGCACTTTCCATAATTGAATTTATAGAGATACTAATCATTTAAAATATTCTGCGGAATGCGAAAACCGTAGACTAAATGTGTTGCCATGCCAGCACGTGACGTGATCATAACGTAATTCGCAGCATTGAAAACAACAGTCAATTGAATTAAATTTAGTCAAACACACACTTAATTTAAATTGAAAATGATTACAAATTCAGTTGGACTTTTGTTAACACATTATTTGACATTACCAACCAAAATCAACAGATTTTATAAACACAGAAAAAAGGTTAATAATAATTATACTTGACTTAAACATTTATAAATCTCGATTAGGTACCTATTTATATTTAGCACAGGTATTTTTATAATTGAGCAAGTTACCAATTTAGTATTATCGTTATTTTCTACAACAGTTTTTATATCAAACAACTTTTGGTGAAAAAAAACCTAACCGCACTGACTTATACAGATTTCATACAAAAAATACGACTATTATGTTTCACTATTCAAAAGATATTAGATTACGACAATAGGAATTTGGGCGAATTAATACATTCATACATTGTAATATAATGGCGCCTGTACACGTGCATGGATTTATTGGCACCACAGAACAGATAATAAATAGAATACCGATTGGCTAGATTCAATACGCCGCACGATGAAGCAGGGTTTTTGAATGTGTGAGTGTCCTACGAAAATGAAGCACGCATTATGCACGTGCAATAGTGTGTGTAATACACCAACATTAAATGAGCGTAAATGCATAAACCGAGAGCAGTTTTCAGTATTATACGTACAACGTATTCTTGACACGTGTGTAAGTTTAACCCGGATTCTTCCTTACTCGAGACGGTTACCTGCTATCGCCTTACCCGTTGGGTATTTCAGTTCCCATTATTTCTGAGTTCCCTGACTGGCACCAATAGCAGTGGCGAAAAGTGGAGGTAGGCTGTTAAGATTCGACATAAATAGTGCACTTTAAACATTGTCAGTTATACTTATTTGTTTTCACTGAACTACAAATACAATTTGCAGACGGTGCTGGTTAGATTTTAAAATCCAATCTTACCCTGCCTAAACCAAACTACAATAGTTTAGGTATGCTATCGGAGATCCGACAAAAATAGTGCACACTTTTTCAGTCATACTTATTTGCTTTAGATGAATTAAGAATATATATTGCAGATATTGTTGGTTAGTTTTTTAAAATTCATTAAGCCCTGCCTATCCAAACCACAATCGCGATAAAAAAGATTCTTCTATCTATAAAATTTTAGATATTTTATAGATAAATGAATATTTTTTGACTATTATCTACTATGGCTTAGATTAGGCAGCGTCGTGGGTCCCAGGCAGTGTTGCCATCTTTTTCTATGCTGATTATAGTACAAAGGCGTAAAAATTATAGTATTTCTAAAAAATATATAGTACGGTACGGGAACATTTTTCGTCTTGAATCCTTTAAAATTATAGTATTTTGGTATATTTGGCGTAAACTATAGTATTTTACATTTTTCGCAGAATTAAAATTATAGTATTGTACTATAATTTTATTATAGAACGGTTGGCATCACTGGTCCCAGGTTCAAATCCTGGGTCTCACAAGTATACATATTGTTTTTCAATTTGTGTACGAGTCAGAGTATGGACCTAATAGGTTGAGAAAGTGGCTGATATCCATTTCTCGAAAAACAAAATCTGTTAATACAAATTTCCACTCTGTGGAGGCCCATATGACCCTATTGGGATCGGACATGGTTGAAGAACAAACACTATCATCACATTGTAGTCTTAGTTCAATGGAAACAAATACGTTTGACTGGTAAAGTTTAGTGTGCATTATTTATGTCGGATGTTCACAGCCTACCTCCATCCTTCGCCACTGAATCGGTAAATAGTGTGTAAATTAAACTATTGCGATAATAACTGTTTACATGCAAAAGTTCACATTTTTGTCAGTACAGTACTATTCTATAGGTTGTCAAAATGCTCTGCACGGTGTAGTTCATATTTTTTCACAATGTTCGCCACTATCATGCCAGTTCTAACTATCGCATGAGAATTCAGAAGTTGCTGAACTTTTTTGATCCACGCATATAATCTTGCAACTTGCACGATAATACATGTGCGTTTTCCTGTTATGGCCGCGATAATACATAGTCAGCAGTGAATCCATGCACGTGTAAACGGGCTATAAACAATCAATAATCAATATTTCTATGGTATTTGGTCATTTATAATATGGGGCGGTCTGATTGTGATGATTTGTGACAAAAAGATTCGATGGGATTGTAGGAAATGTGACTCCACCAACCCAACAGAATATAAACACATTTTTGTAAGAACTTCATGAGAACATTAATTTTCCCTTAAGTGCAAAATTCAAAGTATTTTTTCATCAGTAGAATTTGGATCTTTTATCTTTTTCCGTAAACTGATAAAAGAAACCGCAACAATAAATTTTATGAAAGTAACCGTCAAATGTTCGGTTACATGCAGTGGCGGCTCGTCCATATGCACTGCGGAACTGCAGCACCCCCAAGCAAATTGAGAAAATGGAATATCAATATTATTTAAGCATGTTAAACTCGCCTGCGCACCGATACATCCAATAATAATTATCATACACTGCGATGAAAGTGATGCATCGAGTGATTTCATGCAGTACCATTTTCGATAGAATTTGCTGGAATGGGTGCAGGGAGCGGGGCTCGCCGCTTTGGCAGTATTTTCGTGTTGAGAACATTGTCGGGTACAGCGGGTCTGAGCTAGACGCGATGCGCAGCGCGAGTCGCGACAGATGTCGAGAGCAACTAGAAGGTGATAGACCTTCTTTCAAGGAAAAAAGACAGCAGAATCGATTTTATAATGAAATAAAACCACTTCTAATGTTTAATTGTAATAATTTTGATGTTAATAGTAAAATATAATCCAAATAAACATTTATTTTTATTTTTATTTTTAATCAACCGCAGCACACCCAGATATAATATCAACGAGCCGCCACTGGTTACATGTAAATTGTACTAAAGAATACTGCATACTTAAACCCTGTGTATTGAATAAAAAAAGGTATTCATTGTGTGTAATTCTGCCCTGCTAAGTAAAAAGAGAGTGTTTTTGGTTTTAGTGAAATGAGAACCCAAGTTTTAAACTACCTTTCCTCTTATATCGTGAGTGTGCGGGCAGAAGTCACTAACTCCAGTTTTGACTAAATTGAGATTTTAATGTCATTATATAGAAAAAGTAATGCTGCTTGACTGGCAGAAGTCACGATTTAAGATTATTGAACATATAAAAAAATAAAAGTAATGAATAACTCGAAAAATAAAGATACAACCATTTTAAGAATACCAAAAACACAAAACATTGATTATCTCAGAACTGTGTGTTTGGAGTTAGTGACTTCTGCCTGTACGACAACGAATGTAAAATTATTGGATTGTTTTGACATAATCTCTTAATTATCGAGGGTATACTGACAGAATGCATTATTTCAGTTTTTGCTGTTTTTCTGTTTTAAATGCCAAAATGTATACAATTTTACGCTCTACGTCCTGGTACCTCTAGTCCCCGCACAAAGGCATAAGATATAATGGTGAGAAAATAGAAACATTATTAAATCATATTGTTATTTTTTTATTCTGATAGAAAGCATGATAATGACCTAATGCGTTCTGCGTATACAAAATACAGGACTTGTAACATGTCGTTTGTCATAAAGGTTAGTCTTTATAATGTAGAAAAAATGTTTTTAAATCATAAAAAAATCTACGTGGGAGAACGCTTTGAAAAAAAAATGAAAGTCCTTTTTGCGATTATCTCAGAACTTGTTTTAATGAGATAATGCTTTCTGTCAGTATACCCTCAATATACACTGTCTTTTTACCTAGCAGGGCAGAATCGTTATCGATTGTTTACAACGCTCAAGTAACTGGCCAATCAGTAATAAATAGCCAGAATAGTAATGCAACATTAAATCATAAAAAGATTACAATACATTGTTTAAATTACTTTTCTACTATTTCAAATATGATAATATATAATAACACACGTTAAAACCTAATTACTAAATGCAAACTCAATAAATTAACTTACATCAAACAATAAACATAATAACTTTTAAATTAAAGCCAAAATTGCAATACGCCGGAACTTGGATTCAACGCAAGTTCTTTTAACTAAATCAAAAACACAATTCATAATATTGTTGGTTTTTTGTAAAAAGGGCGAATTAATCAAAATGCTATTTTACAGGAGGATTTTTAACTTTTGACATTTATTTGTTAACTACCTGTGGATGATTATAAATGTCTAACAAATTTATAATAAAGCTTTGAAAGAATACTGTCCTTATAATAGGCTTTATACTATAATATTTTAAAAGGCCTAATATAACACATTCGCTTTTTATTCATAATACTAAATGGATATTCGCCCTTACGATTATCGTTTTTAAGTGCTTTCCTGTGGAGATACAAATTCGCCATTTTTACACAACAAAGCTAGTGAGGTACATATTCTTTTTTCATTAAAATCTCAATTTCGCCAAAATGGTTAATTCGCCCTTTTTACAAAACACCGACGATATAATATATCGTCTACATATTATGTACCACCCAGTTCATGGCAGTATACAATAATTGTATACTTTACGTGGGTCGTTTGGTAATTTTTTATTCTAATGCAGGCATGTCCAACTTCAAGTAGGCTGTGATCTAAAGTTCTAAAGGTTTATTAAAAGATTCCCACCACCATACCTGTTACCCCTACGGTGAAGCTATGCGACCTGGAATACGCCGATGACGCTGTTCTATTCGACAACTCAATCGAGGGCATTCAAGAGACAATCGACAGGTTGCATGACAACTCGTCTCGTGTTGGTTTAAAAATCAACACGAAGAAAACCAATGTTTTATGCAACATCACATCACAAAACATCGAGAGCGTCGACAGCTTCAAATACCTGGGGGTACACATCACGGAAGATGGCATTTTGCAGAGAGAGCTCGCTAGACGAATGGGAATGACTGGAGCAACATTCTACTCGCCTATTCGACGCTTGCATTCTCACGATGCTGCTTTATGCGAAGAAAACCAACGTTTTGCACCTGTCCTGATCCAGATTTCTCTCTGTTTAGCGACGGGCAAAACATCAAGAGCGTCGACAGCTTCAAATACCTGAGGGTACACATCACGGGACATTTTGCAGAGAGAGCTCGCGAAGTGCACTGAAAATGAGCAGAGAGAAAGTTGATTGAGGGTTACTCTATTGTTTACTCAGGTCAGGAGCAATATCATCGCCAGGGTGTGGCAGTATTGATGTCAAAAAAAACGGCCCCTAAAATGGGAACCAATCTCGGAGAGTCTGATAAGTACCTCCTTCAAGACGCCTGGTAGCTCCTTGACCGTCTTTCAACTGAATATACACCATTTTTACACGTTGGACATGCCTGTTCTGAAGTATCAATTGCTACGTTGAAATCCATTTACACATCTCAGTACCATGAAAGTAAATAACCATTTTTGATCTGGCAATATGACCTATCAACAAAATTACAAAGTTTACAGGGAAACCAAAAAGTTATTGTAATCGTTAATTTATATTAAGTTTGAGGATTTATGTATCTGTCCCGATACAGATTTCTCAATCAGCGATCGACATGGATAGTATCGACTGGTGGTGCACATCACGGTTCAAACCAAATGCCAGTGGCGAAGATGGAGATAAACTGTTAAGATCCGACATAAATAGTACACAATAAACTTTGTCAGTCAAACGTAAGTATTTATTTTCATTGAACTAAACCTACAATGTGTAGTGTTTGTTAGTTTTTAAAATTCAATTAAACCCTGCCTAACCCATAGTCAACCCAAGTCATAGTAGATAATAGTCAAAAAATATTCATTTATCTATAAAATAACTAAAATTATAACATTAAACTATACATAATTTTAGATATTTTATAGATAGAAGAATATTTTCCGGTAGCGAATCATGGCACCTTACGAAGGCTCAGAGCAACCGTATACTGAGCTTCGAAAACAGATGTTTGCGACGAATACTGGGTGTGCGGTGGTATGACTTTAGGGGCAACGAGGAGATAAGAGAAAGCACCAAGCAGCCTCTCATCACGCTGAAAGTGAAGAGGCGACGTTGGACCTGGCTCGACCACGTGCTGCGGATGCCAGAAGAGAACTTCAACCTGGCTTGCCTGTTCTTCAAACCGACCGGATTCCGGCGTCCTGGAAGGCCGCTAAATACGATCTACAGAGTGTATACGGCGGAGCTACGGGATGCTGGTTTGACCTGGAACGAAGCAAGAAGACTGGCGAGCGACAGGGATTCTTGGAGGCGCCGCGTGGTGTCCATATGCTCCAGTTAAGGGGCGGATATGGCCAAAGAAGAAGATTTTTTATCGATTATGGTTTGGTTAGGCAGGGCTTAATGAATTTTAAAAAACTAACCAACACCGTCTGTAATAAGTATTCTTAATTCAACAAAAACAAAGAAATATGACTGAAAAAGTGTGCACTATCGCCCATAGCATATCTAAACTATTATGGTTTGGTTATGCAATTTTATAAACTAACCAGCACCATTTGTAAATTGTATTTTAAATTCATCGAAAACAAATAAGAATGAATTTACAATCTGCTTGTAAACTCGCCCAGTGTCATCATCGAACTAGCTAACAAGCAGATTGTAAACAATCTACCGAGAAAAGTTGAAAGCCGGGCTACTTTACTTGCTACTCGCTGGTATGTGGGCCGATCTGCGTCTGCGCGGTAGAGCGATAGTGGCGAACCTGCCGGTAATAAAGCAAACTGCTCAATACGTCCTGTCAAAATAGTACCAAAAATGACGGTTTCAACTCGCTAGCTTGTTGGCTTCTGAGCGAGTGGAAAGTTTTGTGTGTCATCAACGCAATGGCACTAGCTGACTCGTAAAGTAGCTCAATGTCATTGACGTATTAGTGCAATGAAAATAAATAATATGTATTACTGACAAAGTTTAATGTGCACTATTTACGTTGAATCTTAACAGCTTACCTTCAACCCTCGCTACTGATTGATATATCGCACCCTCACAACTAAACTGCCACAATCCAAAAAACGTCAAACAGAGAAAATCAGCTATGAAGTTTTTACCTTTCACATTTTTGTACTGTGTTTTTGAAATATGTTTAGATATTGAATGAAGTTTTGACTTGAATTTGATGACTTAGAGATATGAAATTTTCGGTACATATACTATGAAATGTAGTAATTAACTCAAAACACGTAAATTTGGACTTGTGGCGGTTTAGTTGCGAGGGTGCAATATTATGTGCTTTAATAAGACAAATTTGTTTTCCTTAATAAGAGAAGAGTCAGAATATTATTGCCGGATGCTGGAAGGTCAAAAGATAGGCTCTCTGTGACTACACAACCATGGACAAATGTCATATTACTGAGATGTTTGAATGGAACAAAATTCGTAAAATAAACAAAAGAAAATTGACAATCAAATTCAAATTATTGTTCAATGCGTCAGTGTAAAACTATTTTCTAAATTCTCTACGTACGGGACATCACATCATCACATATTTTGTTTAACTATCATTAACTAGTTATTAACTACATTTTGCTAGAATTAAAATATTATTGAAACCAAGATGTATATCCACACTTGATCATATCTGACAAACATTATCAACACTTCGTCACCTCAATACGATATACCAGAACTATATACAGTGAAACCCCGATTCTACATTTTTCAAGGGACCCTAAAAAACAAACGATAAATGTGGGATAGGTATATAAAGGTGTTATATAAAGGTATAAAGAGGTGTTTTTCTCCTGGATCTTTTTCGATGTCTTAAATTATTTACAGTTTCTCAGCTAGAGTTCTAGTTTTCTTCATGGGGGGGATTTTGGTTGATAAAAATTCGTGATATGAGATGCGAGGCAAGCTTGAGCGCCGACCGACCTGTGCAAACAAAGCGACGCGACTGAAAGGTCTGTATGTATCATAAACAATTCTACGAAAGCGAAATGAAAAATATTCAACAAAAACGGTCAATCGGGATAATATTTGTGACGGGACCATAATATTTAGATGATAGATCGAGGAAAACGATAAATCGGGGAACGGTTAATGCAGGATTATTTAACATTGTTCTTATGGGTGTTTGGCGGGACTTCAAAAATGAATGATTTATGCGAGAACGGTAAATCGGGGTTCCACTGTATAATATTAAATTCACGTCTTCCCGTAATTTACGTGTAGTTTTTGGAGTCCCGTTTCATTTAGCACAATTTAATTCCCAGTTTTACATTTAATTATCCCAAAATTTACTTGAATTGAAGGGGTTATCGCAAGACAATGATATGCCACATAATTATGAATTTGTTGATTTTGAATAAAACCAATTCCGTTTTCTAAACTCACGTTTTACTAAATTTAAAAAAAAAAAATACACAATATTCTTTTAAACCTTTTAAACATTAATTTTACTAATTGTTTTGTAAATGCGTTTAAAAATTAATAAATCTTAACACCACTTCGCATGGACGTACTGAAATATGACTATATTCTAAAACATTAGAGCGAGAGGTTTAAAACAATACTATTTTATGTAATAAAAATACTTTATGCAGTCATCAAATGTTTAAAATAAATATAAAGGATAATAAGGCTTCAAAATTATATAAATAGATTATCTACAACGTTTAAGGAATGTCCAGGGTTATGCTCTGAAAATACCATAAAAGCTCCATTTTGACCTACGCTGTGGGCCGTTAAGCAGTGCAATTCATCAATTGGAATTACCGACATATTAAAATTCCAATTTATTTGAACAAAATTAAAATGAATTCCAAACGCATGTTTGCATTTCTATTTATATATACATCTGCAATGTCCAAGACCAAGGTTACTCAACGTGAAAGTGAAAAAGTGAAAGAACACGTAGACGTAATATTATGTTACAAACCAATTTATATATTTTTTTTGTCAGTCCCTTCAAGAGCTTAAAATCGGGGTTTCCCCGTAATTGGATTAAATACAATTAATTCCCCTTTCACTTCATAATGGCAACATTCAGTTATATGTTGAATGTTAAAAATTAAGTAACATTTTAATGCAATGTTAATATGTAGGTAACTGTAGATAGGTTCCTAGGCCTGATACAGTGAAGTACCCATTATAACCTAATCATATTAGATAAAAATAACCCCTTACCTGAGAAAGAATTACCAAAACTCAACACTATTATAATCTATTTTCGAACAAGAACTTCTTGACTACGTGTTTAAACTGTCAACTAACAACCCCCTCCAGTGCAGCTAATTGCACTTCCGTTTTCAAATGAGAAACATTCCCAAATTTATTATTTCATTTTACACTCCCGTGAAGTACGGATCTATCAATTTAGGTAATGTGAAACTTTTTATACTCTGCGAAATGAACGAGCCCTGAACATCTTTGAAAGAAAAATTCTCCGCCCGTATATATGGACCGATCAGGGATGGCACCAATTGGAGGAGAAGATATAATGCTGAGCTCTACGGGCTGTAGCGTGCAGCGCAGTTCAATCAATTAAGATTGGGAGACTGCGATGGCTAGGTCATGTGCACCGGATGAATGACAATGAACCTGCAAAGAGAGTGATGTCCAGCAATCCAAAGTCAAAGCAAAAAGGTTGGATGGAGCTGCCAGTGACTGCCGTATTCTGGGGGTACCGAATTGGAAAGCGGCCACACTGGATAGGGACAGGTGGAGGGAGCTGTTGGAGGAGGCCAGGACCCACACCGGGTTGTCGCGCCCCTGATGATGATGATGAAACTTTAAAAAAAATAAAAAATGTCTAAAACGATCAGGAGTAATGTTAGAATTATTATTAGTAAACTTTTGATTTACTGTGAAGAAAAAGAGTCGCATCTTAAAGGACAGCTGATATATTATTTAAACATGCCTCTGCCTTCCTGTTATCACTGATTTCTTGATGTCGCACAGTACTGTAGGTACTAGAGGTGAGTTGGAAATACTGTCACAAGTTTGTGTACTTAAGTTTTGGATGAAACTACCCATACTAAGTATTTGTTGCCCAATAAACTTGTTTCAAGAAACTTGATACGTATTAGATGTTCGAATTCGAACGCATTCGATAATATTCAGCGCTATTGATATTAAATGCGCGCGAGCGAGATATCATGATACACGTATGTCTAGCCGTGATATTATACTCAACTGTCATTGTTCTCCCTTTCTCCTCTGTTGTAAAGTTGGTATAGTGAAGGACAGAAATGGTCACGTGTTCGTTTTATAGGATACTTTTGAGTTCGCCTTAGGGTTTTAGTTTTAAGAGTTTTTGGTTTCAGTTGAGTATGAAACTTTATCGAGTCCAGGAGTTCGACGCATGGTATGAGATCTCGCCGTCCGCTAGCTAGTTTGTAGTCTTGCTACGTATGAAATCATCGCCTCGGCGTCGCAACTCGCGTATGTTTAGTATGCGACGGGTTTTAATTTTAGTTTCAGTTGAGTAAGACATTTACATCGAATTGACGTCAGTCGCAAGCCGGAATAACGGAGTTCTGATAACGCTAACTGACTACGCGTTTATCTGGTTTCGTCATGTCAAGTTTCTCGATTTTTTAGTGCTATAATTGTAATTTGTAAACATAAACTGAATTCAAATTATATGCGTGATTGTATAAATGGATAACTACTGAAACATGAGTGACTAGCGCCACAGTTCCAGCTGTACCTGTCTCGAAAATGGGACATTTCAAAAAGCCGACGTATTTTTAACGATTCTATTAAAGCTGATATTTCAAATACTAGTAAGTATTTTGGAACAAGTTTAGATACCAAGTATTTTTTTATACTGGTAGTAAGTATACTTAGTCTTCAAAATCGACCAGTTTTCCCACCTCTAGTAGGTACTACAGCCGCCATCTTGGTAAATGGCAGATGATTTTTAGTTATTCAGCTGTATCTCTTTGACAAATGAAAATATCAAAAAATGTTTCAAATAAAAGTTGAAAAGCATTAACGAATACACAGTTTTAATAATAAAATTTTCTGTTTTTTTATGTTTTTTCCTATTTTACAGTACGTTAACCGTTGCAGGTACGACAAAAATTATGGTTCGATATCCTCGAAAATAAACAAAAGCAAATGACCTGGTATCAGTATTAAGGTGACGAATTGTAATACAAATTCAAATTATATGCATAGCAACATTTGAAACTCATCCAAAGGAAGTTTCATACATACCTACATACTTGAAAGAAAGAAAATATGTTTAATACTTTGGCTCCATAAGAATCAACAAAACATCTCAACGGATTATTAATATTCAACGGGGAACACAAAATTAATAAGAACAGGCTTACCCTATCAGTTGTGGTATAACAGGGTATAGATCTCAAGTGTGGAAAAATATGAGGTAAACGTGTTAAAGAATATCAATAGTTGTCGGTCTTATAATACGCATTAAAGTTTGTTACGTAAAAATAATTCGTCACTGCACGCGAAATACTCCAATGTGCCAATTTTGTGAAAATGAGTTTTCGGTATACAAATTGATACGATTGTGCACACATCCGCGATGTTCAATTGTGGCAAAATATATACAAGACTGTGCCAAATAAACCTCTAATGTAAAAATATCGACAAAACTTATGAACAAATTATATAATTTTATTATCCAAAATAGTGTAAATAATATTACTCCACTAAAGCGTCAGCACATAATTTCACGTGTCCGGAAATTTGTAAGTATGTATGCAGTTCGCCGTATCACACTTCACCGTAAAATGTTGTATCGGAAATATAATGTGGTCATATATTAAAGACCGTCCAACCTCTTTGGGTCGTATACATAGAGCTATTAAATATCGTATAGTACTGAGATAAAATTCATGTCTAAATAAAATACGGTTCTTGTCGGTTTACAGGAAACCAGCAACAAACAAATTTTGAAAATAGTCGATATACTGGATTATTTATTAGGTTAGGTTAGGTTTTCATTCTTCAAGGAAAATTATTGTCTGCAATGCTCTACGAACAACACGTATTTTTTCCATCTCGGTGCTATAGAGATGACTGTATAGTATACGGTCATCTCTTTCCGATAAGAAAGCTCACCGCGAACTGTGCTACGGTGAAATGTAATACATACAATTTACATGTAACCATAATGTCGTGGATCCCAGGTTTGAATCCTGGGTCTGGCAAATACACATAATGTTTTTCAATTTGTGTTTTGAGTTAGAGTATGGACATAATAGGTTGAGCAAATGGCTGACATCCATTTCTGCATCCAAAAATCTGTTAATACAAACCTCCACTCTGTGGAGGCCCATATGATCCTATTAGGATCCAGTGGTGAAGGATGACTTTTGGAAAGAGGTAGGCTGTGGAGATCTGATAAAAAGAACACACTTGTCAGGTATACTTACGAGAAATAAGAAGATAATACGATATTACTACTAATGAATAAGTATACACTAATGACAATGACACACTAATTTAATGAAACTTCAAAAACTTCAGTTTAAATTACGTATTTTTTCAAAACATTTATATACATCAAAAATCATTAGATAAAAGTTCTTTTTATTTTTAAAAACAGTCTATATTTATTAATATTCGATTAAACACTGTAGAAATTATTTTTTTAAATTATCTAATTTTTAATTATTATTTTTAGGCTCTGCGATCAGAGCTTACCTTAGTTCATACAATTCGATAGACTGAGCGGGGCTACGTGACGTAAAGTCCATATGAAAAAAATTTAGAATTATTTGAAACATAATCCGACCTTTACTTACGTCAAGACAGATGGCGCGCTGTGGTATATTTTTTAAAACCTTTGCAGATTGTTTTGTAATTATCTGTGTAATAGATTCATACATATACAGCATCTTTTGTTGGCATATTTTTGTTATAAGTTGGCATTTTATAGAATATATTATAATCAAGTGATTATATAAATAAGTCAATATGCAATTAAAAATATTTTTCTTAAGAAGGTAGGCTTCAAATAATCGCCTAGTATGGAGTCTTCGCCACTGTTAGGATCGGACATGGTGAAAAGAAACTGCATTATTATTTATTTAATTATTTTGTTCTAGTTTTTTTTTTTGTCTCTTTATCACATTGGAGGTGTTTTGCGTGCAGTGACGATATGTAATAAAGCGGACCCCGCTTCGAAACTGGAACCACACCCATTAATTTTGTGTTACCTAATACATATTCAACATATAATATTATTTGTTACAATATCGGCTCAATAATTTTTACAATACCAGTTCAATAATTATTAACAAATGCGATAAAAAATTATTGCCGTCTTGGTTTACAAGAAACAGTACTTATCACTAAATTAACCTAATTATATGTTAACATTTTCGTCAGTACTGGAACAGACAATTTAACAATCGTTGAGGTAGATTGGTTGCCTATGGTCTAAGCGTACAACGTGTTTAAGAATATTTAATAATTGGCTAAGTCAAAAATCATTTTCTCAACAAAACAAATGATTCCGAGTTATGTATTTGTAGATTAAGTAACTTTTTACGAAACTGAGATTATTCATCTAGCATTCTTGCTAAGACCAACATTGTATACAACTGCACCTGTCAAGATCCATACTGACGCCTGATCAGAAAAAACATAACGTCGATAGTGGGTTTATAGGACGATTCTGCGCTGGGACAACTGGGCGCCACACAATCAAATGAAATTCGAAAATAAATAGACGTTCGTGAATTATAGGTACTTTTAAAATATATATTTAATACTTGGTAAGAATTTAAATATGCACACGTAAATAATGATTTAATTGTGCGTATGTTTAAATTCCAACGAGATGAGAGTTATTTTCTTTTTATATGATAATTCTCAATCCGCAATAAAAAACATTATGTTGAGAGCAATTTAAATTTAAATTACTAAGTAGTGGATAGAAACTGATTAAAATTCCTCGTCAACTTTCTGTATAAAATCGTAACGAATGTCTATTTATTTCATTCTACAGTGCGGCGCCCAATTCGAGTGCTTAAAGTCAGACAACGTTTCTACAAAAAGTGTTTTTTTTTTTTTTTTTGAGATAACGTTATTTTACATTTACGGCTACAAGATAGTCAAACAACGTTATGTCAATCTTTTCTAATTTCTTATTAAATCGTCAGTAAAGTTTAACGCTAACTACATAAGTTACCCTTGTTGTCATATTTTTTTAAAACTATCCCTATAAATTTTAACATCATCATAAGCAAGATAAATGTACAATACACAATAAATTATAAAATATTAACATTAGATTTTAAATAAACATTTCCCTTGTTGAGTTACAAGAATCTAAAATAACGATTTTTGGCTCTCCTGTAAAGTTGTACTTTTGTAGATAGTGTTGTTTGACACTAAGCCCTCGAATTGTCCTGGCACCCAGTTGTCCCATTCCCTTGATAGTGATAACCAACTTAGCTCGCCCGAATAATCAGTAGCAGCTGGAGTAACATTTAACTCAACGCAAAATGTCTGGATCTCCCAGTTGTATTGAGCTAAAAATGAAACTTTTAAATCTATCTATAAACAAGACTGATATTGACCGCTATCGGCAGCTATCAAGGGTAGTTTTGTATCGAAGTATTTCCACTTATTGTAAAGATTACAATAAGTTAGCTGTAAATGTTACAATAAGTGATATGTTTTAACTTTTAACAGTACCTCTCTTGCGTGTGCTAAATTTAAGAGCGAGATAGACAGTTTTGACTGTTTCGACGGCTAACTTATTGTAACAATTCGATACAAACATATGAAAAACTACCCTCGATAGCTACCGATAGCAGTGTATAGAATAGATACACTTATTTGTAAAATCTAAAATGTCATTTTCCACCCAAATTTTGTTAAGTGAACTTAGCAGTTTTTGAAAATGGACACGTCAATTATCAGAAACATTGATTTAGATTTAAATATAAACATCAGATGAATGGAGAAAATGATTTTAACCGCACAACATGCAATAATCTATAAGTAACAATCAATCGATGATGTTTTCAAATATAAACATAGAAGAAATTGTTTCTGTTACCATTGTGCGTATAGACTTAGCTTAACATTCTGCCGGGCACTTTTATGTTGGTACTATACAACTTCAAAATTACTAATATTCTTAAGTATGGTAAAAAATTATTTATTACTACAGTAAAACCTCGTTAACAAGAACACGGATAATTCGAAATTCCCCCTTAATTCGAAATTATCGCAAAAAAAAAAGTCCCTTTAACAATATTTTCATATAAAACCATACCTTTAATTCGAAACGATTTCCGAGTCCTGGCATACAAAAATATTCAATAAATCGTAATAAAGTACTAACTATTTCATGAGCCAGTCATTGAAAAATGTGACAGATTTTTCCTAAAACATCATAAATTATTTATTTTAAGAAGGTAATATAAATAATCCTGACATTTCATGACCCATTAAGGGGGGACATGCTCAGCGTAGGTCAAAATGGAACTTTTATTTAGAAATGGCGTATTTCAAAAAAACACTACCTTATTCTTAGGTTAATAATTATTATAAAGTAATCATTATTCGTACGATGTTTATCACATTTGAATGGTCAAAGACATAGCTTATAATCAGTATCTTTAGAATTATCTTCAAATGTGTTAATCTTGCCCATTTTTTGAATAATAAAATGCCTAATTATTGTCAAATTTGGGATCACAGAGATTATCAATATAATTTTTTATCGTAAATATTTCACTATAATAATGTCGACATAAATTATACTGATGGTTTTATAAATGCGTTTAAAAATTAATAAATGTAAAAAATCTTAACACCACTGCACATTTATGTACTTACATTAGAGCGAGAGGTTTAAAAGAATACTATTTTATGTAATAAAAATACTTTATGCCGTCAGCAAATGTTTAAAATAAATATAAAGGATAATAAGGCTTCAAAATTATATAAATAGATTATCTACAACGTTTAAGGAATGTCCAGGATCATGCTTTGAAAATAGAATAAAAGCTCCATTTTGACCCACGCTGAGCACGTCCGCCCTTAACACACACGGAATCGGAAATTTCGTAGACACATCTATGATCGTAAACAAAATTAATTAAAATAAAAAAAAATAAAAAATTATATTTTTCCCCTATACATTTCTTATTTCGTAATTTTTTTTCGATTTTTGGTCTCGTGGATTTCGTATTAACGAGGTTGTACTGTACGTCAATTGTGGCCGAAACGTCAGACCGACTATTTGGGTAAAAAAAAATGTCCCCATATCACTCTTCTATATACATGGTCTGCCACTTATGTCCGTCCACAATACATACCACTGACAAAGGGTGGAGGTAGGCTGCGGAGATTCGACATAAATAAAACACACTACAATACTTATCTGTTTTCATTG
Organism: Rhyacophila brunnea; assembly: GCF_057557595.1. Classification (NCBI taxonomy): domain Eukaryota; kingdom Metazoa; phylum Arthropoda; class Insecta; order Trichoptera; family Rhyacophilidae; genus Rhyacophila; species Rhyacophila brunnea. The sequence goes on along the minus strand of NW_028232904.1, from coordinate 4,158,380 downwards.
AACTAAGAATACAAATTGCAGATGGTATTGGTTAAATTATTACAATTAAACCCTGCCTTGAAAAAAACATAATAGTGGAGGTAGGTTATGTATATCTGACAAAAATAATACACAATTTTTAGTCATACTTATATGTTTTCATTGAACTAAGAAAACAAATTGAAGAATTTTTAAAAATCAATGAAACCTTGCCTAAATCAGTCGATAATTATTGATGAAAAATATTTTTTATTTAATATCTATAATGGTTTGGTCTAGGCGGGGTTTAATTGAATTTTAAAAATTAATCAACACCAATTAGCAATTTGTATTCTCAGTGCAATGAAAATAAATAAGGACGACTGACAAAGTTTAGTGTGCACTATTTATTTAGAATATCTACAGCCTACCATCGCCACTGAATATAGCGCTCTGACGTGTCGGTAGCAACATAGAAGTTGTATTATAATTCAAACGCTAACAACTATTTTGTAATAATATTAAAATTATATTTTAAAAGTGTAAACTTAAAGCATGTTTGAAAATAGAACGGCTCTTATGCTCCAATTACAGACCTACAAACTTATCTGTAGAATGGCCAAAAATGGAACTACGAACCTACTATAGGACGCCATTTTGAAAATTTCATTTGAATGTCAGATTGTGTCCAGTCACGAGTCTTGATTGGGTAGTTTTCGACAGTGGCTCCCCCATCCCATTCTTCAGATAAGTTTGTAGTTCTGTACACAAGCAGACTAATCGTGAGCAATTATTGTCAACATTATATATAAATTACATGGACAATGTACAATTCAGATACCAATTTGATCGTCTCGACGCTTGTTTTGATACGCTGTGTTAAAAATTATTGTAAATCAACAGAAATAAGTTCACACAGCATATTTGCAGCATGATAGAATCTCATCTTTAGTTATTTTCATTATCTATTCACACCTGCCGACTCACAGATCCAACGATCCACATCGATTGTCGTGAGAAGTCGTCAAGCTTAAATAGGAATTATTAAGAACGATTTAGCCAACAACTACAGTAAAACCTCGATAATAAGAACACGGAAAATTCAAAGTTCACCGTAAATCAAAATTTTCGCAAAAAAACGTCACTTGAACATTAATTTTATATAAAACCATACCTTTAATTCGAATTTCATAATACATACTAAATGATTTCAGAGTTCTGGCATATAAAAATATTCAATAAATCGTAATAAAGTGGACTATTTCATGAGTCCGACATTGAAAAGTATGGACTTTTTTTATCATAAATTCCATATTTTATGAATGTAAAAAAATAATCCTGACATTTTATGACCTATCAACACATCAGTGGCACAACTGCACTCCACTCAAAGGAAAAACAATAACTCACATGTTTCAGGGCTGTAGGTATTTAATTGTTGATTGTTTATTGGATTTTCACATAATTTTACTAAAATTTTAACCAATGCCGAACAATTGTGTTGACAAATTGGATAATTCTTATTTTTTTGTAATTCGGTTCCATGAAAAAACAGAAAATGACAAAACAGAACAACGATAAATATAACTATGACCTTTCAGGAAAAATATAAATTTAATATTGAAATTGTCCTATCTCTATTATGTTGATAGATTTTTAATAGCACAGATTTTCAATACGCCATAATAAATCAAATTATATACCTAATTTAGCATTCCTAATCGCTAGAAAGCCTCAAATAAACAGGACTTAACTCGGTGTTGCCGGCAAGCTTAGAATATCTCTTCTTAATCAATATAATATGTTCAAAATGATTGGGTGACTAGGTACAACGAAATAATGACCTAACCTAACCTAAATAGATTCCACAAAAATTAATGTTTCATTTTTCCCCTACCTACATTTCTTGGTAACTTCAATAAATGGATTAATGACGCATGGTATTTGCACAGATTTTAATTTGAAGGAATTGAATCGGAAATTTGGTAGGCACATCTATGGTCGTATTCGTATTAACGAGGTTTTACTGTAGATCATATTGACGGTGGATTTCATTGGTTCATAACATAAGTTGAGTTGCTAGTAAACCAAAAAATATATATTGATCAGCTCTATGGCAACACTAAATCGTCTCTGTTCTGGCAGAACACACTAACTGGAGAATACTAGTTTTGAGTAATTTGACTTTGAAGTTGTTAAAATGTTTGAAATAATGGTCTATCATGTGAGTTTATTAAGTAATCGTAAAAAGGATGACTTTAAAATAAAGACTGTTTATTTATTAAGAAGGTTTCCAGACGGTAAAGTTTGAAATAAGGAACATTTTGGTACTAACTCAATATGTAATTTTTTCGAATTAGTGTCTTCTGCCAGAACAGTGACGAAATATACTTTCCCTATATTTTCTTATTTAAGATGTCACCGCAAGTTGCTGATTGTATTTAAAAATATATATAAATCGCACCGGATCAAAAACAACATGCATTTTTTAACCAACCATGGATACAAAGACGGCCTACGTGATTGCAATAATTATATTTACTAACATTTTTTTTTGGTTTTGTAATATTATCGGCTATTAAAATAATATAAAAAATCTTAATGATTGTTATTATAAAGGCAAACGTCAAACTGACAGCATTGACAGGGAATGGCAAGTCAGTCTGTCACAATCAATCAATTGAGTTCGAATAGGGTATAATAACAATGTTTTTATTTCACCCGTGAATCGATGAAAACATTCAAAATGACATTTATCGATCATGCCAGACCGAGTTTGCTCGTGTAATTTATGTATTATATAGAGAAAGTGCCCGGCAATTAATATGAGAAGTATTCTATCCGAGGACGAAGAAGGTGAAGTCGTTGGAGGTTTCGATGAGGTGCATGGAAGAGCTTTCTTCCAGGACGTTGTAGTTGGTGTTGGGGGAATCCTCGGAGAGAACTACGGAGGTGGTGTAGTCTAGAGTCGGCACCGCCTCCATCAGGCACTCGCTTATGGATTGCTGCACCAAGATTTCTACTTCTAGAAAGATAAAGAATAGGTGAGTAAAATTAATCGATTTCTTCGATCGTGTTACACATGCAACATAAAATCTGTGTGAACATCATGGCTCCCACATCCTAAAGTGGGCCCCCAGGCTAGGATCTTTGGCGGGGCCCCCTTACCTATCGTCAAGGTTAAAGGAAATGTAATACGCTACATTATTGTTAGCTCCTAATGGAGTTTGATGTAAAATTAAGAGTATTCAGTGTAATTTAGCTACTGTTGTATTTTAATACATTCACTTGAATTATGGAGTATATATATATATATTGACACAATAATCAAAAAATTCACATATTTTTTAAGCCAGCAGCAAAAAAATTTTGGAAATTACCCATATACTGGATTATTTGTTAGGTTAGGTTAGGTTTTCATTCTTGAATTCATGAATTTTGTCAAAATCGGCTATGAAAAAAGAGATAACCGTATAGTATACGGTCATCCCTTTCCGATAAGAAAACTCACGGCGAACTGTGCTACGGTGAAATGTAATACGTACAATTTACATGTAACTAAAATTTTACCGTTTGCTGTAGACCTGTCCATATGAGGTTTTAATTTTGAGGGAATTTAGGGTATTTAATTTGGGATCTACACTAAGTTATAAATGATTGAATAATATACGTTACCTTTCCGAACATCTTCTATGTCCTCGGAGCTAGCCATCTCATCGTCGTTGCAGAAGATGACAGGCATACTCGGCATTATCTTCCCGTTGGCCCTCACACACCCAACATCTTTTTCCGGCGACGCTGCATCACCGATTCTAAGCACCCTTTCACTAACGAGTCCCTTCTGACTTACTTCATCTAAAATAACACTATAATCCCTGCAATTATTTGTACTTAGGTTCGAATCAGTCTTCACCGAATTGACATCGTTGATTTTATTCAGGCCATTCTTCAAAAACGACGGCAAGAAATTTGTCCCATTTATTGCGTCACCAGACGACTTGATGTTAAAACTGTCCGATGCAAACGAAGAACTAAATGCGTCCGACGACTTGACAGTCTTAAATCCGTTATTCAAAAACGGAGTGAATGTTTTGCCTGAAGATTTAATGGTATCACACGACGAGTCCGTTATCCTTTTAAACCCGTTCATTGCAAATGATTGCGTAAATATTTTCAATGGCGAATTTTCTTTAGAATCGAATTTGTTTTTGTCACTATCAAAGGATTTCCCTAAAGAATCAGACAGGCCCGGAAACGATATATCGTCTTCAAAATGCACTGTAAACCCTGACGACAACTGATCGGATAAATCAATCGAACTTTCCTTAGCGACTGACACATTTCCGTTGGATTTAACAGGCTGTTGCAATAACTTATAATCGAGATCCGTAGCCATGCCGAGAACACTGTCTTTCTTGAGCGGTATCTTAAAGTTGGTGTCGCTGTTTTTGGTGGCCATATGAATCTTTTTCTTTTTCGTGTTTGCGATCCGCTTGTGCGTACTGCTGCTGAAGCGTCTCTCCGTGTCTTCGGTCTGCAGGCTGGTGATGAAGGCGGTGTTGTTCCATTCGTGTTCGTACTCAGGATGGTGCAATCGTAGATGTCTGAAAATGTACAATAACCTAAATAAGTCAACATATCAAACGTGAGCAGGTTACAGGTCAGTGGCAAAAGGTGGAGATAGGCTGTTAAGATCCGCAATAAATAGTGCTCACTAAACTTTGCCAGTCATGCATATTTGTTTTCATTGAAATAACACTACAATTTACAGATGGTATTGGTCAGTTTTTTAAATTCAATTAAACCCTGCGAAAACCAAGCCACACAACCTGCGTACACATTTCTCAATGTTTCACGTGATTATTCATCCTAATGCCCACATAAAATTAACAAAAGAGTGTCTTTTTACGGGTATTTATAGTTAAATTTTATATTCAAATACAATCTTCGGTACTGTTCGGTTATACGGAATACAGCGGAAAACACATACTATATTCTAAGTGAAGCGAACTAGTGCGAGCATATTGCAAAATCAACAAACGTGTTATATGTGAAAATTCCGTTGTGTTTCTCAATGTTTTAACCGAAAACAAAATAAGCAACATTGCACCTGCGGATGGAGTGTCGGTGCTGCACGACGGCCGTGCAATACACGCAAGTGTAACACGGGGCTCTGTCGTGAGTCAGCATGTGCCTCTTGAGGCAGGACGCATCACTCAGTGTCACACCACACGTAGGGCATTCCATGGCTCGTCGCTTTGCATCACTTGTAGTTTTGGCGGTATTTGTTGAAACCTTCGATGCATCTTCGGTATTATTATTGATGGTTATTGAAGAAGATGCGGAATCATCTGGCTTCAGCTCCGCAATCGGTAACGGTGTTTCACTGAAAAAAATTAAAATAGTTGTTTGAGCCAAATCCAGTCAAGAAGCAAATTCATCATAATACAATATTTATTCAATAAGGGTATCTTTGTGCTCGCTAACATAACATCAACTAATCATCATGTTCGCACAGCAAAAATACATGGGAACAACTTTCTCTTTCGTGAACTGTCAATAAGTACTGTCGTCTTTAATGCTTTATGCTTCAAATACATTATCATCACGTTACGTGCTGTCACAGTAAGCTGCCATTATGGGAATCATTTTTTTTGGTATTTAAAATGTTATCAGACTGATACTCCTTTCCTGTAGCACATTTTGAACCTTTAAACGAACATTGTCAGTCAGCAACATCTGTCAAAATCGCCAGAACAACAATGAGGTCACCTCACGCGTATCGCGCTACATCATGAACCGCACTAGTCAGTGAACATTTTTTTCTATTTTCTGCAGGCATATACATTCTCGACTCACGGGTTCTTTGTTTTAAGTGGTTGCCTGATTTTCTATTAAATTATTATCCGTTTCCTATTTACATTTATTATTTATGGTCTGCTGGTTGGATTCTGTTGGAAATATTAGCTATGGATGCAATATCCCAAGTAATTTTAACGTACGCACACGTAGAAACTGTTGAAATTAGCATGAATAATGAATAATAATTCAAAATATCAATACATTATAGTGGGCAATCTCCATAATTGAATTTATAGAGATAGTGATCATTCATAATATTCTGCGGAATGACGAAACCATAGACTAAATTTGTCGCCGTGCCAGCACATGATGTGATCATAATGTAATCGCCGCACAAGGCACTCATTATCGACATACTTGCATTCTTGTCTCATTATTTTGTTTGCATTCATACACTTAACTACATTATCTCTTGAGAATGTCTTCTGCAACAAGCCCGAAATGTCAAGCGAAGAAGAACACAGCGACAGCCCAAAAATTAAATATTAAAATAAGAAAAAATTAATACTGTTGAGTTCTCAGGGGAACACAGATAGACTTTTCGTCAGACCAATGGAAAGGTTATAATATTCGACTGTGTTTAGGAAAAAGGGCGTAACCCTCGAAAAGTGCTTTTATTAGATATTAACAATGTATACAACTAAATACACTTGCTATAAAAAGGAAGTAAGCCGCAAAAGCCGAATTATTATCTAAATTCAGGTTTTAATTGAAATTAATTATGTTTTAATTTAAGGAAAAAAGCATTTACCCTCAAGTTTAATGATTTTTCTGTAAAAACTTCTTTAATTATTATTAGATCGAAAATATATTACACCAAATCATCAATCATCATGCACCCAATGCCTGTGCCTATTTTAAAAAAAATATTAAACTAAAATCATTCAAAAAACGTTTTTTGCCCCTCCTGTAAAATTTGTTCTGTGAGGGTTACGCCCTTTTTCCTAAACACGGTCGAATGTATCTCATAGGAATAATTTGGTGTAAGCACCTGGGTATCAGCTCTGCCGGATTCAACGGATCTTTGTCAATGTTCTTGCCAACGCATCTGTGGGTGATCCACGTCTCCTTCCGTGCAAATGTCTGAGGAAGGAAAACATTACATCTTTAATGTAGACAAATGTCTAATGCCAATTGTTTAATGTAGGAAGGTAGATAGTTCAGTTGCACTTGCATTTTAATGCCATCTCTGAGCTGTGGATTTATCAGAAAAGGTGAAGTCAACTCGGGCACTTTTATTTAAAGTTTGCCTAATCACCTCTGTAGATGTTGAGAGGTCGTTTTCCGCATATAAAAAAAATACTCACAGATATCTATGCGGAAAAATTTAATGCCAGAGGATAATATTGAAAAAAATATTGTAATTTTTTTTCGGGCAATTAATAAACTTTTAAAGTTATTTTTCGTTAACGACTTTACCTAGAGACTTCACCTTAACAGCATATTTTTAGATATTTTATAGATAAATTATTTTTTTTGACTATTATCTATTATGGTTTGGTTAACGCAGGGTAAGATTGGATTTTAAAAACTAACCAGTACCATTTACAATTTGTATTCTTAGTTCAATGAAAACAAAAAAGTATGACTCACAAAGTTTAGTGTGCACTATCTATGTCGGATCTTAGCAGCCTACCTCCACCACTCGCCACTGTCATATATTATAGTAGTACTTTGATTTTTACCGATAAAACTAGATCATAAAGTATTACTAACCGTGGAACAGGTGCCGCATTTGAATTCTCCCGTGTGTTTCCTCAGATGCCTGTAGAGGTAAGCACTCGTTTTGAAGTTCTTCAGACAGATCTCGCAAATTAACGAAGCCTCGTAGTCTTCCTTACTCGAAGCTCCGTTCACGTTATCATCCGAGACGCCATCGGAATTTAAATTCACATCGAACGCATCGTCGGGGTTCAATTCAAACATTTCATTGACGGAATTCTTTAAATTTAACCCTCCATCGCCGATAACTTCCTGCGGTGTTTTATCCGGTAACACATTTAAAGAATTATCGGCCGATACGTAAAATAACTGTAGTGGTTTCATCATGTCGACGCCTTTAAAATCCGTACTACTTTCGATTAATATATCATCTAGGATCTGAAGAGTGATTTCTTTGTCTGATAATGCCTTCGCAGCCGCAGCCGTTATTTCGTTCAAACTGAAATCGTCCCCATTTTGATTCTTTCCTATACTTCTCGAAAATGTATCATCGCTTCTCGGGAAATTGTCAATTTTTTCACTACTTCTTCCGAACGCATCAAGAGATATATCCGAGGTGTTAAAATCAATCGGTTCTTGATAGTTTTTCTTGGGCATCACAAGTGCTGGATCGACAAGTCTTTCGCAGACGTCGTCTCCGTTGATTGACATCAGGTTGGTAGCGGTGTTGGGTTGCGTAATCTCCAGCTGTCTGGTGGAGAGGTTGTCGAATTTCAACAGTGACGTTGGATTCTGCGTAATGCTGATTCCGTTTGACAATACGCCCTTGCCTGCGATTCCGTTTATGAAACTTTTGCCTACAATCAAAGTAAACGAAATTAATTAAATTAACTTTTATGCACAAGGTTTAAGAATGTAACATTCTTCATCATCGACAGTACACAATGCAAAACAGCCTCAGAGACAGTTACTTTAAAAAAAAATGGATTCTAACTGATATAAAGTACCAGCATGGTTGGTTTTTATCGTGATTTTTAACCGACCGCAGCCGCATTTACATAAACATGTTGTGTTGGTAAGTTTTCACAAATACTTATCATTCTGTTCCTATTTCATGTTTTTTAAGGGATTTATTTTATTCCGAAAATAGCTGGCCTACAAGTGTCCACCTAGTAAAAATTGGCTGGCAGTAATAATTTACATAAATTTCACGTTTTGGACTAAAACCGCATCGACAAGATAAGACTATAAGTAACATGTTGATCAAAGATCTCCAACAAAAAACCTTAATCACTTTCCTTAAGGATTCGATATTAATCTACATATTATGTTTCCTGTTTGAAGAACCTTTTATATATTATTTAAGATATTGAGTGAAATTTTTCTAGTTTTCGCCGTAATCGAATGATAAATACTGATGAAAAACTGCATCGATGCAATGTTTGCTAATCTAAATGCTGACTGATTTTAAAAGACTACAGTAAAATTCCGTTAATTCGAAATCAGAAAAAAAATCGAATTACGAAATGAAAATTTATTAGTATTAATTAGATTTTATGAATTTTCGTGAAAATTTCGATTTACAACGAATTTTTAATGAAGTGTGTTCCTATTAACGGGGTTTTACTATAACAATACCACCTAAATGCATTATTTGTCCATTTATTATACACATTTGATAGATAGTTTGCGATTATATTTTTGAACATCATCTTGAAAAACACTTTCTGAGAAAATATATTATAACCAATAGAAAAAATCTTTTTTCGAAAAAAGCAAGCCACCCCCGGCAGGGAATCGAACCCTGCATCTTCCGGGTTTACGCCCCATGCGCACATTACCTCTATGCTACGCGGTGACATACTAATTGTGACAAATTTTAACTATTGGCCACTTTTAATACCCACTCATCAGCGCTCTTCTAAATCAAGCTACTTTGGCAATCGATTTTTGTTTATTAAATCAAAGTAGATACCTATTACTTCAATTACTAACCGACGTCGTGGATTTCTCCAATATTTTGTATGATGTAACTTACTTGAACTTGCTAATAATTTATAATTAACTATTTCTTTTATTCAACGAATAATTCACAATATTTAAGAATGTACCATTCTAATTACTGAACATACATAACATTGAAAAACACTTTCTGAGAAAATATATTATAACCAATAGAAAATATCTTTTTTTATATAAAAAGTTGATGACAAACAAGTTGGCTACCCTTGGCATTAAGGATTTAAGTGTGTTGGAGTATTATTTGTATTAAAACTGACATTATGGTCCGGTTGAGGCGATGCCGAAAACTCAGCAATAAATTAAATCCACGGTTGTTATCAGATCCGTGAAGCACTTCATAGATATGTTTTTGGATAACCTCAATGTAGAGGCATCATTGATAATCGCTGGGGAAAAGATAATAATTTACAGATAAAATCCAATATTTATCCATATGAATCTCATAATATGGAGATATTATGTGCACGCCATTTTGTGAGGATTAGTGAAAGGAAAATGTGCCGAAACATAATACAGTCAAACTTGGTTATTACGAGGAAGATGGGACTGACTGAATTTGCTCGTTATATTGTTACATAACATTTTTCGCACCACGCTCTATTTAAGCATAGAACATAAAAAATCTGAAAACCATTGTAAAAATCCCCGAAATAAGCATGGCATTCATAAACTACAAAAGAAGTTGTTTAATGTAATGAAGTGCTGAGCCACCGGCGCTGGTAGGTACCTACTGATTTCAACCATATACGTGGATACTTTTTTAATGTTGTTGGCGAAAACACCAATTAGGTACTTACGACACTTAACCAGTGTCATAAACGTTATCCGATCCCGGCGGCATCGGTCTAGTTAACTGCCCAGTCGGATTTTATTGCTTAGGATCGAAAATGTTGTTTTTAAACAATCTACACATTAACAGTTTTGCTCGGGATACCCGAGAAGTAGCTCGTTATAAAAGTGAATAAATGTATGGAGAAAATCATAAACTAAAATATCAACGAATGTTTCCTCATTACATGTGAGATCTCGCTATTTCCGTAATCATAATAACCGAATTCGACTGTATATTTATAATAGTATGTTTAATGAAAATTTTGAACTTGCCAGAGTTTGAGTCTAAAAGCACTAATCATTGATTCCCGACCAAATTTCGCAGAACCCCGGGGTCTGTGGGAGTTTGGAAACGCTGACGAAGAAAATGTACGACTTAAAACCCGTTTGGTAAGCCAAGGACTTTGTCCATCTCCCTCTGTCTTGGGTCAGTATCTTCCTGGTGTCTGCACAGGCCGCTTTAGCATCTTTGTTAATACCGTCTAACCACCGGAGTCAGGGTCCACCAGTTGAGCTTTAACCACCTTAGTATAAAAACTATTTTCAAACAATGAAGAATTTTGAAAGTTTAGCTTCGTGAGCCATGGCGATTCTTATCTGTAGGGAAAAGCATTTTTCTTAGCCCCCCTCGTGAAGGGCCTGTTTCAATATTTTCCTCTGCTCCTGGAGTTTGGGCGTAAAATAATTTTTCTTTATAATTGAGGTCTACTCCATTCCGTGATTTATACCTGACTGATTTACAATAATTCAAAATGCCGTATGTCCACAAATCGGTGAGGATTGCATGTCTTCTAAACTAGTGGATCAGTGTGGTGCGCAAAAGGAGAGCATTTTGAGTAATTCGTCGGTAATTTTCTACAAACACGTATCTCTAAAAACACCACTTTTTAGGAGAGGCAAATAACAACTTTATTCTCTCAGTTTTTAATTCAGAAACAAATTTTCTTCTATCCATTTAGTATAGTTACACATTTTTTCATGAAAAAAATGTTATATTTCTTCAATCTATCGCACTATACTTTCGACCAATCAGTCATATTATCGGAGATACGAGAATGCGTTGCAACTTTACTGTGAATCATTCCACAATATTACTGCAGCAAACACGTATCTTGACTTACGAGAAAGAACTTCAGTATAATCATCTGTTGAGTTCAGTATTCCGTGTACTTACAAACACGTAACTCACATGAGTTTATAATATTTATAAAAGTCTTTTATTGTGATACGATTTTTTTGTCATTGCTTAAATCTATTATTTTATGAAGTATGTTTTGAGATACGTGTTAGTGGAATATGTGCGTATTCAAATTCTGAATTCATTACATCAATAAACATAAAACTGACAAAAATTGAGATACGTGTCTGTAGAAAATTAATGACGGTAAGTAAACCTACTGATAACTATGTCTATTTTATAATTCACCCCGCCGGACAATAATACGTGTCAGCCAGCCATGTAGGGTCCCCTACAAAATATTACAACCGTTCCGCCAAACAAAAGTCGTGCACCCATCCCGTGACTTGAAGAATTGTATTTTGCAGTCTTTTAATAATGCTGAAATCCATCTATTTGAAAGAAAAGCCAGACACTGTTTGGTCTTCTCTGAAAATGTGTTATGAGCCAGGTCTTTCCACTATCAAGAGTGAAAATGTAAGCCGGTTCGCACATTTAAGGTCGTTTCGTCTGCAACATGATAACTTCTCGTCTGCACAAAACACACGTTGCCAAATGAGCTCCGCACATTGGTGAAATGCGATATTTTAGATTGAAAAAAAACATCTAGTGTTGCAAGAAACAAGTGCATGCGATTCACGCTGCAAGTCGAAGCCGCACTTTTTTGGGGGTCACGCATTAGCACAGGCTACGAGTCGGTCATTTCTATACAGATGTCAAGCTCGCCGGTCACTAGTCAAGAGTATATTTTGTCATTACGAGAGGTTACATGTGACTGTCACTAGGCTGTCGGTGCGACGTTCCTAGAAGGTTTGATTTATGGCTGTGCCGCAGAGGATGTCGAGTTTACATTTGCGAGCAGGCTTAGGGTCAAAAATGAATATGTACTCATAATATGGAACAAATAAATACCGGCTCTGCGAGTTGACCGCGCTCGGTGCCCTTTGAAATGACTCCGCAGATGCTTGGCGAAGTCTGCTTCCACTTTCTCCACTGTCCCGCATTGCTTGCAGTACCATATCTTCTTCGTGGGGCCATAGATTTCTATAAAAGACAATACAATTTTAATTAGTTTAAAATAATCACAGATCTTAGAGAATTCATAGATCAGTGTTTCCCAACCGCCGCTCCGCAGAAACTATCTTCCAGACCGCAAATATTTGTCCCCTATTTTAATAGTGTTATTGTAGGTGTAAGAATGGGGAACAATGAACTATAATCGTTACATGTAAATTGTACGTAAAACATTTTACGGTGGCACAGTTCGCCGTGAGCTTTCTTATCGGAAAGATATGACCGTATACTATACGGTCTCCAACTTTATTAGATTCAATATGAACATTAATTCAATTTCCACAGCTGATTTTGGGAATATTCATGAATTCAAGAATGAAAACCTAGCCTAACAGATAATCCAGTATATCGGGTATTTTCAAAATTTGTTTGCTGCTGGCTTCCTGTAAAGTGTAAACCGATAAGAACCGTGTTTTATTTAGATATGAATTTTATGTCAGTACATTACGATCCAAAGAGGTTGGACGGTCTTTAATATACGGCCATATATTTCCGATACAACATTTCACGGTTAAGTGTGATACGGAGAACTACATATGTAGAAGTTTCCGGACACGTCATATAATATGATCTCGTCGATACTGCCAGAATGCATAATGACTCATCTAAAATGATTTCCTTCAACGAGAGCCAAAATAGCAGATCTTAAATTCGGTACCCGTTCATAAACTTATATCTGGTTGAATCTGGATTTACTGGATTGGGTAATAATTTATATGACTATAATATCGTCTCTGTTCTGGCAGAACACACTAACTGGAGAATAATAGTTTTGAGTAATTTGACTTTGACATTGTTAAAATGTTTGAAATGGTCTATCATATGAGTTTATTAAGTAATCGTAAAAAGGATGACTTTAAAATAAAGACTGTTTATTTATTAAGAAGGTTTTCAGACGGTAAAGTTTGAAATAAGGAATATTTTGGTATAACTAACTCAATATGTAATTTTTTCGAATTAGTGTCTTCTGCCAGAACAGCGACGATATATTATTTTAATCGAAATTTAATGAGGTTGCCAGCAACTTGTTGCCAATGTGGACACCACTTAAGAAGTACCCAAGGGTCATAAAACCCGCTGGGTCAAGTTCAGTGGATGTGCATGGCAGTGAAGAACTAGGAACCGAAAAGAGTGGAAGAAGCTAAACGTCATCCAGCAATGGATTGTCCCCAGCTGATGGTGATGACAAGAATCAGGTGAAAAACCACACACTAATCCGAATCTGCCTCGGCGGGGAGGTTATGTTACACCCTCCGTGAAACATTGGAATTCGTTAATGGCTGACGATAATAACAGTGATAAATTTTATTTGGTACAAGTCAGTTATAGGGAAACACATTTTGAAAATAGCCGATATACTGGATTATTTGTTAGGTTGGATTAGTTTAGGTTATGTTAAGTTAGGTTAGGTTTTCATTCTTGAAATTCATGAATTTTACCAAAATCGGCTATGACAATTAGCGCGGTTCCCGCTTGGCATACACATAACCGACTTGTACCAAAATCTTTATTGAAAAAAATAAGACACCCGGCAGGATCGAACCGTATTAAAACCTGCGAGAGATGCGTAACTCAATTTGGAGAGCGCTTATGAACAGATATTAAAAAGGCCAATAGTTAAAATTTGTCGCAATTTAACATGGCAGTTGTAGCGTAGTGGCAATGCACAGGGCGTGATACCCAAGAGACGCAGGTTCGATTTCTGCCGGATGGCTTACTTTTTTTACAAAAGATTTTGGTACAAGTCAGTTATAGGGAAGATAGCGCCAAACGCATTTTGAAAATAGTATTGTTAGGTTGAATTAGTTTAGGTTAGGTTTTCATTCTTGAATTCATGAATTTTGCCAAAATTGGCTATGACAATTAGCGCGGTTCCCGCCTGGCTTCCCCATAACCGACTTGTACCAAGATTTTCTTCTATTGGCTATATTTACTCATGGGTGTTTTCAGAATTATGTAGGTATGTTGAATAAATACAATAGCATGGCTGCGCGGTCTACGCGGGTGGCGACAACATGATTTTAATATACCTACTTACAAATAAAATGTCATCAAAATTTCCATTTCACTACAGGAATGGTAATTGTGCCGCAGATGCCGTCATGAGCTTTTACGAAAACAGTTTATTCCATGTAGACAATTATAATATACCTTTTTATGTCGGTGCATTGGCTTTTCGATTCAATAATTGTTAATTTAAAATTTGAAATTTCCATACATTTTGATGTATCATTATCACAAACTACGATTATACAGGCGGACCTCGACTTTCGAACGTTCGACTTTCGCACAATTCGCTATTTCGCACATTTAAAAAAATCGTTTTTTTAAAACATCGCGCTGTGGGGTAAAGATATCCCCCTCTCGCTCACTCACAAGCAAGTGCATTTCTTGCATCACTTGCATCCTGCTCGCACCCGTCACTTTGCTTGTGAGCTAGCTAGGATAGGTTTTGTCTTGCGCAGGAGCACGTGCAGGCTTGTCGTGTTGTGCGTTCTGCTAATTTGATTCATTTGAAATATTTCACCCTAAAGATTTATAAACAAGAGTGAGAAACAGAAAAACTGTAGTGTTGATACGAACAAAGAGAAATCAAGGACTTATAAACTTCACACGACGTTCTGATTGCGGTGAATCTTTTGTTTCAATCGGACGTTCGTATGATACAAACAGGTCTATTACGATATGTTCAATTTTGAAAACTAAAAATAAAATTAAGGAATACGTTCAAAATTGTGGAAATATATCTTTAAAGGTTGTTTCCAAAAGACACGGCATAGTTATGGATGAAATGGAAAAATATTTGTCATCATGGATCTACGACCAACATCAAAAAGATGTCCCTCTGGATATTTCAATTATTCAAGCGAAGGCTCTTAGTTTGCACAGAGATTGGAAGGCTAGATTAAAAAAAGATTCTAACACGATTTTTCAAGCAAGTAACGGTTGGTTCATATTAAATTCATTGGAGAATCGGCTGATGCGGATAAAGATGCTGCAAAAGAATTTATTTCCTCATTATCCAAAATTATTGAAGATGGAGAATATTCCTCTAGCCAAATATTTAATGTAGATGGCACAGGTTTATTTTGGAAAAAATGCCTAGTCGTACATTCTTATCTAAGGCAGAATCAGTTGCCCCTTGGCATAAACCTTCTAAAAACCGATTGACATTGCTTCTTGGTGGAAACTTGGCTGGTGATTTAAAATTGATGCCAATGTTAATTTATCAACCAGAAAATCTCAGAGCATTGAAAGGGAAGGATAAAGATTTGCTTCCAGTAATCAAATAAAAAAGCCTGGGTTTACTGCGTTAATATTAAAAGATTGGTTCACTTTACATTTCGTTCCAGCAGTTAAGCAATATTGTAAAGTTAATAATTTACCATTTAAAATAAGAAAAAGAAGAGTGGCAAACAGTTAACTCTTAATAACTTTTTAAGGGAAACACCCGCAAACCCCACTTAAACATGTCTCTTAAATATCTTATATTTACTTGATACATACATATTTCAAAATACACACAATTTCATTTTTTTTTACTTCCCTCTACTTTCGAACATTCAACATTCGCACACCTTTTCAGGAACCAATTATGTGCGAAAGTCGAGGTCCTCCTGTATTAGGTAATATTCGGTTGGGGTAGGTTAGATTAGTTAGATTAGATTAGGTTAGGTTAGGTTAGGTTAGGTTTGGTTTGATCTAAGAAGAAAGTTGTAAAATCTCATGACGGCATCTGCGGCACATTTACCTAACATATTATTAAATACAATAGCAAGGCTGTGTGGCCTACGTGGGTGGCGTCAACATAATATTAATATACCTACTATAAATAAAATTTCAGTAAAAATATCAAAATTTACATTTCACTAGAGGAATATAAATATTTGCATTGGGTATTTTTTAAAAAAAGAATTAGATCGAAAATCAAAAATCGCGCCCATTTTATTCCATTCCATATAGGTAGGTGTTCCATAATGGCTGCACTATGAAACATTTAAATTATGTTGTTTTCGTTCCGTTTGCCGTAATACGAAGCGGATTACATCGATTATTGACCCCCAGGATGCTAATTTATAAACAGAGTTAATTATTAAAAATAATAAGAAATTAACGGGGGGCAGCCATCATATAAAATTTATTCAACGTAATTAGCCGACTGGGCAAATTATCGGATAAACACAACACAACACGGCACGGAGAGAGCGATTATTTTGCCCCGATAAACTCGATTGTATGAATGTATTTACCTTTATTTTGTACTACAGATTCGTTGAGGCCGCTATTCATCTTGGATTTTAATATGTTTTGACGTCTGCCTAGTAAATATCCCGCCAAATGACAACATAACCTATCACCTCAATGATTTCTTTTGTCCAAGAAAATACAGGCCATTATTTTGTATCGTGGAAATGCCGAGAGGGAAACATAAAAAACTGTCATTTCTCTATCTCGCCATAATAAAATACTGTAAGCGAAGGTTATTAGCTCCTTCTCTCTCTCGTTTTTTCTCACGTAAAGCGTTACATACTTTTTGGCTAGTAAATTTTGAAAGAAAGAGACGCATATATATAATAATTTATGCTTTTAATTTTACCTTGTCTCAAAGCTTCTATCGGTCGTTCAAATATTAAATTATTATTTTTAATCCCATGATGACGTTGGCAAGGATGAGCAGCTTAATTATTATTAAAAAAAAAACATAATATATTATAAATAATTACCTATACATAACATATTAGGTTACAAGTTTAGTTTAGTAGGTACCTACCCATACAAATAGCAAGCAGTGAGCTTTCGTATAATTTTTTTATATTACCTATCGAATTAATTTAGTACATTTATCTTGTTAATTGAATAGTATTTACATAGTCAAAATATGTTATGGCCGTAGCTCTACATTTTGTAAATTTGAAAATACTTTTTGATCTCTGTTTTTTTTACTTATTTTTCATTACTTCATTAATTCATTGCTGCGGGTAGGTCCTCGAAAGACTTTGAAATTAGGTATATATTCGCAATAATCGTATAGAGGTTGAACTCTTGGGCTTTGGCTCATTAATAGATATTAGTCCCATGGATTTTATATCTAATTATTATTGGTTATCCATAAAATTATACATACCTAGGTGGCTACATCAATGTCTTTCTTACATTTTACGTCACCATGATTGGATTAATAATTACGACAATTAAATAATTTAAATGTGCATAAGAGCTTTGATTAACAATTATTAGGTAGATATTACTGATATTAGTATACCTAGGAAAGAATTATTAAATTTACTTTCATTAGACATTTGAATTTTTGTGAGAATTATATTTTTAAGTATCCATAATAAAAACATTTCCATCATATTTTATTTTCAGTACTATATAGCATTATGGCAATAATAACATTAAACTGTCAGTGTCAAATCTCGGTTGTAAATAAATAAACAAAATAATATTATGACTTACTATCAAGGAGGTTGGACGGTTCACATACTGTAATATTAAATTTTAATGAATTTTGGTAATATTACAAAGTAAAGGATGAGTGGTGGTATTGCTCCTAGTAAAAGTACGGTGTATGTATCCAACCTGCCGTTCTCTCTAACCAATAATGACTTACACAAGCTATTTGAGAAATATGGAAAAGTTGTCAAGTAAGTAGAATTGAATTCTTACAACACTGACTTCTTTTGATCGGTATATTATAATATTCTGTATTGATCGCAACTCAAAGCTCTATTAATCATAATGAAAAACAATCCTAACCTGACAAATGGCAACGTAACCTAAAAAAATAAGTCTTATAAATATTAAGGCTATACTTCAGCTGAGGCACGGTCTAAAACGATCGTGACTACGCGACGCGCAAATTGTGCAAACGACGGGTGACGAACAAAACATAATTTGTTATAAAAATTCAGGCAAAAAGCACAGGCTATGACCGCTCAAAACATGCTTAAAATATAAAAAAATCACTTATTCATTTTTGTTAACAAAAATATTATAACCTAATAGAAAAACAACTCATAAATTTAAAATGTGTTTAAAATTTTATAATAAATGGGGCATTTCGAAAAGCGAAGCTCAGTGTATTTTTAGCGATTCTATTGAATTATATTTAAATACTAATATGGAGTTGGTTTTAGTTCCAGTTGAGTATGAGACTTATGTAGCATACGCACGCCAAACGCTCTATATAGTATTCCAAATACTTGTAAGTATTTTGGAACAAGTTTCGATACTAAGTATTTTTTTATACTGGTAGTAAGTATACTTAGTCTTCAAAATCGACCAGTCTTCCCACCTCTAGTACCTACGATTCCTTCTATCCTATTTTTTCCAGGGTGACCATAGTGACAGATAAGAAATGGCGTACTTCGAAGGGCGTGGCGTTCATTTTATTTTTAAATAAAGAAGACGCGCAGAAGTGTGTCCTCGACCTCAACAAAAAAGAAATTTTCGGCAGAACGCTGGCCTGCTCTATCGCTCGGGACAACGGCAGAGCTGTGGACTTCATTCGAAAGTAAGTAAAAAAGCAGCATATCAAATTGAAGTTGTTTTTTTCAAAGTGCGTTAATTATTGAATCAGAGTTTCATACGAACTATGCTTGTTCTTCTTCTTCTTCCACGGCGCTACATCCCGGGGTGGGATTTGGCCTCCTCCACAACTGCTCTCCACTCACTCCAGTCTCTCGCCACACTTCTCCAGTTACCGGGTCTTCCTATATGAAGCCAATCCACTTCTACGGCGTCAGCCCATCTCCTTGGACAGCCTCTGGGTCTCTTCCGTTGGGGTAGCCACTTCGCCATGATCCTTGGGGCTCTAACTTCAGGCATTCTCTCCATATGTCCCGCCCATCGTAGTTTTTGGGACTTACAGTACCTTATGATTGTTTGCTGTTCAATCAGCTCTTCCAATTCGTGGTTCATTTTTATTCTGTAGTTCCCATTTTCCAACGTGGGTCCAAAGATTTTGCGGAGTATTTTGCGCTCGAAGACAGCTAATTTGTTTTCCTCGTTTTGAGTTAAGCACCAAGTCTCACAGCCGTAAGTGACCACTGGCCTTATAATTGTTATATATATTAGAAGTTTACTTCTTCGGCCTAGAATTTTCGACCCCACCAGTCGCTTGCAGGCATCCCAGCATTTATTCCCGGAGATAAGGTGGATTTTTATCTCCTCTGCTGTCTTATTTTGGGTATTTAGGCTGGATCCGAGATACATGAACTTGTCCACCCCTTCATATGCATGCTGTCCTATGTCTATATTCTGCAGCGGTACCTGATCGCGTGTGCTGACCATATACTTAGTTTTTGACTGGTTTATATGCAGCCCAGCGTTTTCTGCTTTTATTTTCATAGTGCCACCATGGTCGATCATCCTCTGTTTGTATCTGCTTGTAATTACTATGTCGTCAGCATAAGCGCACATCTGCGTTGTATTGTTATCTACCCATCCTCATATGTTGGTTTCACGAGCAAGGTTAAATACCATAGTGGATAGCGCATCCCCTTGTCTCACACCTGATTCGATTTTGAAGCTTTCAGTTTGCTCATTTTGCACACTGACAACTGCTTGAGTATCCTTATACTATGCTTATTGCAATTTTGCTATTTCAATTGTCACTTCTAGATAAACTAGAATGTTTTGTCTCTGCTTAAGGCGGCTCTCACATCTAAACCCGCCTCGTCTGCCGCACAGCCATAAATCAAACTTTCCAAGAACGCCAATCCGGTGTTGCATATGAAGACCGCGCATATCTACCTAGCGAGAGTTGCACGTAACCCTGATAACTATCTTAGAAATAGGGAGCATCAGTTGTTTATTCTCCCAAGGTGCAGAACCAACCTGCCACTGGTAATGCCAATTGGGAGGGCGATAACTATGTTCAACCAAATTGCTTCGGGTGTTGATATATTCCACTTGCCTGAGGTGAGTTTAGGTGGACGCTATTTTAAAGATTCTTAAAATAGAGTCTTCTTAGCAAACTCGGTGTACTTCTTTGAAATAGATGTATAATTGTATTTTCACTGCGTTTGTATGTTTATATTATGTTCTTTTTTTATATTTTCATTTGTATCCCTTTTATTACATTTCTTTTTCTTTCATCTTTATAATACTGTTTCATGTCATGTTGTGAACGTCTTAAACTTATAATTTGTAATGTCCACAATATGTAAAATAAATAAATTGAATATTTGGATGTGGCGATCGGCGAGCATAAATAGTGCACATTAAACTTTTTCAGACATACGTATTTGTTTTCATTGAAATAAGACTACAATTTGCAGATGGTGTTTGTTAGTTTTTGAAATTCAATTAATCCCTGAGAAAACAAAGCCATAATAGATAATAGTCAAAAAATAATCTATAAAATATCTAAAATTATGCAATTAAATCATACATAACTTTGAATATTTTATAGATAGAATAATGTTGTTTATTTATTATAGTTTGGTTTAGGCAGGGTTTAATGAATTAAAAAAAATGAACCAATAATATATCGTCACTGTTCTGGCAGAAGACACTAATTCGAAAAAATGACATATTGAGTTAGTTATACCAAAATGTTCCTTATTTCACACTTTATCGCCTGGAAACCTTCTTAATAAATAAACAGTCTTTATTTTAAAGTCATCCTTTTTACGATTACTTAATAAATTCACATGATAGACCATTTCAAACATTTTAACAACTTCAAAGTCAAATTACTTAAAACTAGTATTCTCCAGTTAGTGTGTTCTGCCAGAACAGAGACGATATTATGTAATGTATTTTTAATCCAACGAAAACAAATAAGTATGAATGAAAAAGTGTGCACAATTTTGTTGTATCGCCCAAATTAGACCAATACTATTATGGTTTCTTTTAGGCTCTTAAAACTAATACGTATGACTGAGAAAGTTTAGTGTGCACTATTTATGGTGGATCTTAACAGCCTACCTTCACCCTTTGCCACTGCCGCAAACCAGATAATCCGTACACAGATAATCAGGAGTTTACTGTATTTAAAATATTAAATAAATAATATAATTGGAGCATACAGCTATCATGCTACGGCTCCACTCTTGTACTCTTGATGTTACAATAAGCTATAGTCTCGTTCTCCAATCATTTGGTAAAGTCTCCCTGACTGATCGCAGCTTCTCAATGGTGTTGTAATTTTATTTCCCAACAGGCGTGAGTATCCTGATAAGTCTTCGTGTTACCAATGCGGTGAAGAGGGCCACCTGAGCTACAGCTGTCCCAAGAATTCCCTTGGGCCACGGTCTCCTCCTCCCAAGAAGCCAAGAGTTCGCAGAAAGCATCAGCTGCCTGATGGAAGGGTAAATTATTTACAGTGAACCCCCGATTTTACATTTTTGGAGGGAAACAAAAAAATACTTAAATATAGGGAAAACGTATTTTTGTATTTATATTATTTTCTGTTGGCTATATAATTAATTAACTCCTTAATTATAACATTATAACGCAATTTGGTAAGCATTTCATGTAACGACTACTAGTTAAAATTGTCGTATTAACTGAGATGCCCGTAGTTTAATTGGAAAAGCATACTGGTGCGAATCCAGCAGATGCAGGTTCAAGTCCCGTCGGGTGTCGTATTCTTTTCTACAAAATGATTTTTTCTTTTTTTTTTCCGACCATGTCCGATCCTAATAGGGTCATATGGGCCTCCACAGAGTAGAGATTTGTATTAACAGATTTTGTTTTTTACGAGAAATGGATGTCAGCCACTTGCTCAACCTATTAGGTCCAAACCCTGACTCACACACAAATGGAAAAACAATATGTGTACTTGCCAGACCTAGACTTTCTAGTGTGTATATAATATATGCATTGGATGTTTTCAAATTATGTATATTCAGTATAGAATGTTACATTCTGAAATCGTGTCTTATTTGTTGAATAAAAGAAATAGTTTATTAAAAGTACATACCTTATTTTCTTATTTTTAGTATGAAGATTATTACGGCTCTGATGATGAAGTGAGAGACATTCGAGGAGGTGATGAACCAGTCGAAGAGCAAGACTTGGAAACTCTCAGCACCGCCATCCAGCTCGAAGTATGTTCTTTCTTGTGTTATTTTTTTCCGACCATGTCCGATCCTAATAGGATCATATGGACCTCCACGGAGTGGAGGTTTGTATTGACAGATTTTGTTTTTACGAGAAATGGATGTCAGCCACTTGCTCAACCTATTAGGTCCATACTCTGACTCAAACACAAATTGAAAAATAATATGTGTACTTGCCAGACCCAGGATTTGTACCTGGGACCCACGACGCAATAGGCCAACGCTTAAGCCGCGCGGCCATCATACTTATCTACATATATCTAAAAATTTCAATCGATAATGATTTTATCTGTAAATCGAACAGACATTCTTGTTACAGTCTAAATTAATTTTCTATTATTATAAATTGCAAAAAATAATGAATCAACGTATCACAGGTCTTGGAATTAGACATATTAAGATAGATAGATAGATAGATAGATAGAACCATATCCGATCCTAATAAGATCATATCGTCTCTGTTCTGGCAGAACGCACTAACTGGAGAATACTAGTTTTGAGTAATTTGACTTTGAAGTTGTTAAAATGTTTGAAATGGTCTATCATGTGAGTTTATTAAGTAATCGTAAAAAGGATGACTTTAAAATAAAGACTGTTTATTTATTAAGAAGGTTTCCAGACGGTAAAGTTTGAAATAAGGAACATTTTGGTATAACTAACTCAATATGTAATTTTTTCGAATTAGTGTCTGCCAGAACAGTGACGATATGGGCTTCCACATAGTGTCAGAGATGTCAGCCACTTGCTCCACCTATAAGGTCCATACTTTGACTCGTACACAAATTGAAAAACAATATGTGTATTTGCCAGATCCAGGATTCGAACCTGGTACCTTTACAAACGGTGACACTTGGATTTATACATGTATAACATTAACAGGATGTTTTTAACAATTTTTACATTTGACCGGAAATTTTGTCCGTCATATCGAGTTTCTACTGTAGTTGTCACTGGTTACTCCAGGCAACTCAAATCCTTGCCACGGTAATCTATCATGGGAAGATCTACCGATCGCACAATAGGGTAAATCGGTTATGCAACTTTTCTTGCGCATACGCATTTTAATATTGTCACCTCCGAAAGGGGGGGGCGTCGGATGCGCTGGACCCCCCCTGATGAAGTAATGTCTAGGTTATGTCTGCTGGCTTCTTCTTTCGGGGACATACGGGTTTAATTGACAACGCGGATTTACGGCGGAAACAGGGCTTTTTATTTTCGGAATATATTTACCGTAACCAATACAGCGTCTAAACATGATATTTAAAAAAAAAAAAATAATTCGCGGAGGTGCGTCGGTTCTCTCTGGATATCTCTCTGGCAATCTCGCTCGAAGCGACCGGGCAGTCTCTTGCGCATGCGTCGGCGCGTGCTGACTGAACCATCTGTCATTGCACACCCCAGAAATAGATTCGACTGCGCAGGTGACAGCATATTGATTCGATGCATGATTTGACATATTTTTTTACAAAATAACGATATTTCTTACGGGCTAGAAAATTCTGTATCGTAGTCGATCTGATCATGTCTACTTGAATCCACCCAATGATGATTCACCTTGGATCGTCTGAGGATGCCATGGTTTAGGCGGTATCAAGCGACCTATCTGGAAAAGGCCCTGAACCGTAATTGGGCTGATTAAGATCGACCACGATACAAAGTTTTTAGTGTGTGTAATTGGACAATGCGGCGGTTTGATATGTGGGTGGTTGCATCTCCTGCATTAAAGGATCGAAGCCCCCCCCCGAACCGTCGGTGGCCGGTCAAACTGGGAATACACCACTTCGACGCCTCGGGGTCACACCGCAACATGGTTCCACAGTTTTCCGCACCTACCGTAAGGATGCTGAGAGAAGAGGGCAATTATAACGGATTTGGAGACAGTGGATGATTTACTACAGGGATCCTCTCCCTTTCTCTCCCTAAAATGTCGGTCAGATGGAATATTTGTATAGTTAAACAGTTAAAACAAAGTTAAAACAATACTTACTGGTATTATATCAAAATCAAAGAACTTGATTGAACCTTTTACAACAAAAAAATCATTGAATAACCTAACCTACAAAATTCTGGGTGAAATCTTTATGATTTTTTTTATGGTATTATAAGTGTATAGAAAAATATTCACAATTATAGCAGGCATAACTTTGAAAAGAGACCCATAGATGGCGCGGCCCATTGACTAGATATTGCGCGCGCTATGTAGACAGATTAAGATTTAACTCTATATGCAGCGGCGTAACTTAGAAAAGAGACCCATAAATGCCGCTGCCCATTGACTGGACTTCGCAAGCACTATGTAGACCAGCGATACTCAACCTGAAGCCTTTATGTGCGGCCCGAAACACATTTATTATCAGGAACATGACTTTTAAAAATCTGGCTTTCTAAATTTCGTATATTATACTTTCACTATTGTAATTTTTGACAAACAGATATGTATATTATTATTCGTTTTAGTTTATAATTTTTAAAATCTCTAAAATGTTTTGTAAAAAAGGGGGGGTTTCATGATTTTTTTTCGTCACACCAGTAGTGATGCGGCCCGTGTTACTTTACAAATATATGTATTTGGCCCGAAGAAAAAAAAGGTTGAGTATCATTGATGTAGACGGATTAGGATTTAACTCTATGTTGACTCCGAAATTGATGTCTCTCACAGCCAGTCAGCTTAGTCTGATTAGCTCTGACCCTTTTGATCATACAGGTCCTCTATTTTGAGACTAAGCACCTTACACTATTGAGATTCGTTTCTAGTGATAAGTGTGGTTTCTAGTTGTCAAATGTGATACCAACCTGAACTGAATTGATTCTTTGGCAAGATCATCTGGTTATTTGGTCGAGCGAGTCATCTTATCTTGTTAATCTATTTTCCTGTACCGTTTGAAGTATTCTCTGATATTGTTGATTAATCTCTGTGAACTCTGAATAAATACCAAAACCGGAAGTGTTTCTATTTTATAACTAAAACATACTATAACTAACAACGAACGTCGGCCCAAAGTGTTTCTAAGTAGTTATAAATAAAATCACCTGTAGTATTAGATTGTAAGATGTATACGAATTTAATGCTATCGCCACCTACAGATACAGTGGAAACTTCTTGTTGGAATCGCTGGAGCTCGAATTCCTTTTTGCCAATCTAATATTATTGTTAACCTTGAATTGCAGCAAGTGAAGCAGGAAACTGAAGAATACAGAGACCTGATGGAGAGCGGGAAGTTTGGAATGGAATCCACCGCACCGCAACCAATCCGCCATAAAAAGACCATTAAAAAGGATTCTTACTTCAGCGACGAAGAAGAAATATCCGACTAATAGGCCATCCATGGACTGAAACCGTATGCGGTTTAGAATCGTGTGCCATACTAAACTTATGATTTCTTGTACATGAAAATATATTTTCATTAAGTTTGTGAGTGTGAGTGTATGGTATCAATGGGTACGATTAGAGTTGGGTTCCGGGAATTTCCCGACAGGAATTCTCGAGAAATTTTCCATCCCGAATCTTGAGAATTGAAATTTTTACCATTTCGCGAAATCCCGGATCTCGAGAATCTTTTCTCGGGATTCGGCATTTCTTTATTATCAAATATTAATTGAAAAAACGATTTTCTATATGAAAAAAGTGGACAGAAAACACAAAACGTTCAAAGACTGATTGGGGCATTTAACACAATTAAGCCAACGCGACTCAAAATGAGTGCAATTTTTGCAATATCAGGGAATTTTGTGTCTCAAAAGCGTACGCGATTGTCAGACGCAGCCATTTTTTGAAATTTTTCTGTTTTTACACTGATTTTAGGATTTTACAGGTTTTTTTTAAATTTCCTGATATCTCGAGAATTCTTTTCTGGGAATCCCGAATCTCGAGATTGAGATTTTCTTGGGAAATACCCGACTCTAGATACGATCAGATGCTTATAATATGCTTTGTGAAAATATATTTCTATGAATGGAAATCATAAATTTAGTATGGCACACGATTCTAAACCGCATACGGTTTCAGTCTATGGATGGGTCGTAAGAGACCCCCATAATATGTAATGCACTGGCTTGATTCCCAATGTTACATGAGTAGTCCACAATACAATATTTACGGTAAATGACTTGTCGTGGTTCAACCGTTAACGGATGGTTTTCACGTTAATTTCTTGTAACAATATGACTATTTTTATCAATCCTAGATTGCAACAAATATATAAAATAATTACAAGATAAAAAGAACTTTTTATATATGTTACGCCAAATGTGCGAAATTGACTATTACATGAAATGGGCTAAATTTTGGCTAATTCATGTAATAGTCAAGCCTGTTGCCTTATTCATGAATTAGGTAAATTTTCTGCCGAGTACATGAATTCACCAGGGCATGGAATTCTTAAACTGTCAACATGACAGTAGAAAAAGTAAATTTAATACGGATGGTTTTATTAGTTATAATTGGACATAATATAATATTATTAGGTTAGGTTAGGTTTTGAAATTCTGAATTATTCAACTGAATGTCCATTTTGAGGTTAGCTAACAGGTGTCAACAAACTATCAAAAACATACAATTGACCATTGCACGATCGATACCCAAGCACGAATCAAATCGCGAAAATATCTTTTAATAAAATTCATCCGTTATCATATAATAGTTCTAGTTTTTTTGCGCATAGTAAATGGATATGAACGTCATTGTAGTTATTGATTGGTATATTTTTATATTATAATCAATGAATGACATTTGACACATTTGGTTAGTTTGATTAGTTGCAAAAAACACCACTGGAGCGCGACCACCTATTTTGACCATAGATAATATACGTACATTTTGACCAATCCACTAGCATTTCACACATTTAGTTTAGTTGCAAAAAATACCACCGTAGCGCTACTATCTAATTTGTCCAATGGATGAACAAGGCAGAAAAATTACTGCCGAATTCACGCACTCACCAGATATTTTGTCTAATTCATGAATAAGGCAACGGGCTTGCATTTTTCATGATTTAGGCAAAATTTAGCCCATTTCATGTAATAGTCAATTTTGCACATTCGGCGTAACATATACAACGTTTTTAAATTTTATGTTGAATTAGTATGCTCAATATGCTCAAACTTGTACTTGATATGAAGTAAATAAAAAACAAACAAACAAATATAGAATACTGAAATGTAATTTTGATTTCTATAGTAACGCACGTATATATTAATAATTTAATTGCTAGGACCACCCCCTTAGCAACCAATAATAGTGTTTTACTTTTTATGGATTTTTCTGAAATAACTTTCCATACAAAGCAGAATTAACTGAAAATGAATTCAATTCTGCTTAAAGATGGCTAAAAGTATTAAAAGAATGCATTGGCATCGTGTTCTGATATATTCTATAAGTTTCAAATGTCTAGCTAGTCGGGAAGTTAGTTAAAAATCGATTGCAAGATTTGTACTGGACAAACAACCACCAGACAAACAGACAGACAAAGAAGAAAATAAAATTAGACATGTATCAGAGTTTATTCATTTATTTTCATTGCTTTCATTACATTTTTTTGAATGCCTTTCGTGAGTTTTGGAAGTTTTAATTAATTACATATTATATATATAGCAGTGGCGAAGGGTGGAGGTAGGATGTTAAGATGCGACATAAATAATGCACACTCAACTTTATCATTCAAATGTATTTGTTTTCATTGAACTAAGACTACAATGGCCCGTGGGGTCACTGACAAAGGTTGGTTCAACAACGGATTGTGTGTCTATATAAATGTATGCTAGAAAAAAATCAAGGATATATAGAAAATGCACATAAAGCACATAGAAACTAGCATTATGCCTAATTTTAGAGAGCATGTCAAACTTCAAATTGCAATTACTCCATAACATGATTTCGAGACTTACCAATTTTTGGCAGTGACCCCACGAGGCATTGTACGCTTTTTTTTTTTTTTCGACCATGTCCGATCCTAATAAGATCATATGGGCCTCCACAGAATAGAGGTTTGTATTAACAGATATTGTTTTTACGAGAAATGGATGTCAGCCACTTGCTCAACCTATTAGGTCCATACCCTGACTCACACACATTGAAATTAATCCCTCCAAACCAAAACCCGCCACGCACCACACCCGGTCTTAATCGGGCGTATCACGTGACCCTACATTGGCGATGTGAAGCATCTAGTTAAGTTTTAGGCCGGGAATGCCCTAGGAGAAGATACCCAGGACTAAGGTAGCTACGCTCAGAGTGAGCTCTGACTGAGTTTAAAGTTACTCTCTAATGCAAAGTGCCGGGGAGAGAAGAGCACAGGGAAATTATGAAAATAAAAATGATTCTAGTGTATATAAAACAAAATAATGAAGCTAATCATACGGACAGCAAAAATTATGTGAAGAGATCTTCACGCCCGCAGTAAGACGCCGCAAATTTTTTAAATGCGATAATTGGCCTTAGTAGCAACCAAGTCGGACGGCCCGATGGGCCCAACAGCTGGTTGGACCGACCTGAGCATCTCCTCCCGTTCGGAGCACATTCTAAGACATTCCCAGAGGATGTGGTTGGCATCCTGAATCTCCCCTCCGCATGGACATGTTGGACGGCTTACAAGTCCAAGCTCAAAGAGCTTGCCAGCGAACCCACCGTGTCCAGTCACAAATTGACTGGTGTGATGGTCAGGAGTCAGATATTTGGTTATCTCCAATCGCCATTTAATATTTGGAAAAAACTCACACACTATTGAAAAACAATATGTGTACTTGCCAGACCCAGGATTCGAGCCTGGGACCCACGGCATGATAGTCCAATGCTTAAGCTGCGCGGCCACCGTGGGCAACTACTCTTGTGCTCTTAGTTCAATGAAAACAAATACCTTTGAATGACAAAGTTTAGTGTGCACTATTTATGTCGGATCTTAACAGCCTACCTTTACCCCTCGCCGCTGATATGTAGGTATTTGGGTAATTCACTGATAAAAATTAGTTACCTATACATAAAGAATTATATAGGACATGTAACCCCACGTTCACACGGCGCTCCGTCTTTGCCTTATCATTTGGAATATCAGACATAAAATGCGGGAAATAAATTTGTAAAACCGGCAATCAAATGTACATAATAATTACAAGATAAAAAGAACTTTTTATATACAACGTTTTTAAATTTTCTGTTGAATCATATAAACTTGACTTGACTAGCTTAAACGATCAAAAAAATTGTATTTGATAGGAATAATACTGAAATGTCATTTTGACACTCATTTTGATTTCCATAGTAACGCACGTATATATTAATAATTTCCTAGCAACCAATAATAGTGGATTGGATTACGGATTTCTTGCGAAATAACTTTTCATACAAAACAGAATTATCTGAAAATGAATTTAATTCTACTTAAAAATGGCTAAAAGTATTAAAAAAATGCATTGGCATCGTGTTCTGATATATTCTAAAAGTTTCAAATGTCTTGCTAGTCGGGAAGTTAGTTAAAAATCGATTGCAAGATTTGTACCCGACAAACAACCTCTGGACAAATAAGAATATGACGTAATAAAAACGTTGTAAAAATGAGGTTCCACTAGAACTTCAAAATGGTGAACTAAAATTGTATTATAAAACAATTTAGGAATTCTCAGTACATTATATTAATATAATAAAACATCTGAAGTTTTTTCTATGTTATTCTGGAGATTAAACAAGTA
Organism: Rhyacophila brunnea; assembly: GCF_057557595.1. Classification (NCBI taxonomy): domain Eukaryota; kingdom Metazoa; phylum Arthropoda; class Insecta; order Trichoptera; family Rhyacophilidae; genus Rhyacophila; species Rhyacophila brunnea. The sequence goes on along the minus strand of NW_028232904.1, from coordinate 4,128,038 downwards.
CAAGTGACAATAAATGAGTGAAACATAATTCAAACATGTCAATGTTTTGTATGAAAAATTAAGATAAAATTATTTTACTTATGCGATGGAATGACCTGTGTTGTCAGATAAAATATATGGAATTTACCACAATCAACGAGTTATTTTGGCTTAAAAAATTAACCAGAATAAAAATGGCACACTATCGAAACACTATTTTTGCTAAATACAGTACACTCTCAGTAATCTGCTGCTCGATTATCCGACAACTACTATAATCCACCGTTATTTTTACTAGTTGAAAGCACAAAATCAAGCTCTATAGTTCGCCGGTATTCGATTATAAAATTCAGTAGTCCGCCGCGTACAAGTATACAACACAGATGAGACGGGTTTATTTTGGAAATTTCTCCTTCGTAAAAGGTACGTTAATCGCGAAGAAAGTAATATACCATGGAGGAAAGTGCCCAAGGACCGCATCACAATTATGCCGTGCTCCAATGCAACCGGGACACACAAAATGAAGCTTTTGGTCATAGGGATAAGCCAGGAATCCTAAGCCATTCAAGAATATCTGCCTCACTGAACAACTGGTTGTGTCAAGTGATTTGCTGTTTAATATTTAGTTAATAAACTTAGTTTATAAATAATGTGTATAATTTAGTAAATACTTGATTTTGATTATAAATAAAACCGTAATTTGCTAGTACAAGTTTCTCAAAAAAAACTACTTTTACGAAATAACTGTTTTAATTTTTACCATATTTTGTATGTATGCACTATAATCCGCCGCTTTTACTAATTGGACACTTATCTGGTTTTTGGGCTGGCGGATTACTGAGAGAGTATTGTACACCACATCAACGGCTTAATCTGAAAACCAGCCAAGTGCACTTCTGACCAAAAATTAGATTTTGATGGCATTTTGTTATAAAGAATGTTTTCTATGCTCACACAAAATTTCAAACTCCTAAACCTATAAATAAATGCGTTATCGTTCTACACACAAAACACCCAACCGCAGGTGCACAAATTTCCAATATCGTATTTGGAACATCTCCGCTCTATATATAATTTTTCTTTATATATGTTACACTGAATGTGTGAAATTGCTTATTACACGAAATCGGCAATATTTTGCCTAATTCATGAATAAGACAACGGGCTTGCATTATTCATGAATTAGGCAATTTATCTGCCGAGTGCGTGAATTTGGCAGGGTATGGAATTCTTAAACTGTCAACATGACAGTAAAAAAAGTAAATTTAATACGAATGGTTTTATTAGTTATAATTGGATATAATATAATATTATTATTATTAGGTTAGGTTAGGTTTTTTAATTCTGAATTCAACTGGTTGTCCATTTTGAGGTTAGCTAACAAGTGTCAACAAACTATCAAATCATACTATCACAAACAAACAATCGACCATTGCCTGAGACCAAGCACGAATCAAATCGCGAAAATACCTTTTAATATAATTCTTCTGTTATCTATAGTTTTAGATTTTTTTTGGTCATAGTAAATGGATATGAACGTCATTGTAGTTATTGATTGGTATATTTTTATATAATCAATGACGTTAGACACATTTGGTTAGTTTGATTAGTTACAAAAAACACCACCGGAGCGCGACCTTCTATTTTGACCAATGCATGAGCATTTGACACATTTGGTTTAGTTGCAAAAAACACCACCGTAGCGCTAATATCTAATTTGCCCAATGCATGAACTAGGTAGAAAAAATACTGCCGAATTCACGCATTCGGCAGATATTTTGCCAAATTCAAGAATAAAGCAATGGGCTTGCATTTTTCATGAAATATGCAAAATTTTGCCGATTTTATGTAATACGCAATTTCACACATTCGGCGTAATATATATAAAAATTAAGCTAAAATAGTGTATTAATTCATAGTGCAGCTTATTATATTAGCTTTAAGTATATTTTTGAAATTGTTAAATTACGGTCGATAGTTAAATTATTAACTTTTTTCTCCACTAAACTAACAATTTGCCCAAATGAAGTTAGCTGGTTTGTAGATTAAGCAGTCGATATTATTTAACTTTGAAGTTAAATTATTCAACAAGGTCACCGGTGCACTAATACTCGTTTAATCTCGTCAGTCTGACAATAAAACAATACATATTATATTCGTAGCAGTGGCGAAGGTTGGAAGGTAGACTGTGGAGATTCAACATAAATATTGTCATACTTGTTTGTTTTCATTGAACTAAGAATACAAATTGCAGATGGTGCTGGTCAATTTTTTAAATTTAATTAATCCTTCCTTGAACATCTTAAAATAGGTTACATGTAAATTGTACGTAAAACATTTCACCGTGGCACAGTTTGCCGTGAGCTTTCTATCGGAAAGAGATGACCGTATACTATTAAGTCTCCAATTTTATTAGATTCAATATGAACATTAATTTAATTTTCTTAGCTGATTTTGACAAAATTCATGAATTCAAGAATGAAAACCTAAAGCAAATAATCCAGTTTATCGACTATTTTCAAAACGTGTTTGCTGCTGGCTTGGTCGGCTCGGTAAACCGACAAGAACCGTGTATTATTTAGACATGAATTTTATGTCAGTACTATGAGGTTGGACGGTAGAGGTGAGTTGGAAATACTGTCACAAGTTTGTGTACTTAAGTTTCGGATGAAAATACCCATACTAAGTATTTGTTGCCCAATAAACTTGTTTCAAGAAACTTGAAACGTATTAGATGTTCGAATTCGAACGCATTCGCTAATATATGCGCTGTGACTCGCTATTCAGCGCTATTGATATTAAATGCGCGCGAGCGAGATATCATGATACACGTATGTCTAGCCGTGATATTATACTCAACTGTCATTGTTCTCCCTTTCTCCTCTGTTGTAAAGTTGGTATAGTGAAGGACAGAAATGGTCACGTGTTCGTTTTATAGGATACTTTTGAGTTCGCCTTAGGGTTTTAGGTTTAAAAGAGTTTTTAGTTTTTGGTTTTAGTTGAGTATGAAACTTAATCGAGTCCAGGAGTTCGACACATGGTATGAGATCTCGCCGACCGCTAGCTAGTTCGTAGTTTTGCCACGTATGAAATCATCGCTTCGGCGTCGCGACTCGCGTATGCGTAGTATGCGATGGGTTTTAATTTTAGTTTTAGTTGAGTAAGACATTTACATCGAATTGACGTCAGTCGCAAGCCGGAATAACGGAGTTCTGATAACGTTAACTGACTACGCGTTTATCTGGTTTCGTCATGTCAAGTTTCTCGATTTTTTAGTGTTATAATTGTAATTTGTAAACATAAACTGAATTCAAATTATATGCGTGATTGTATAAATGGATAACTACTGAAACATGAGTGACTAGCGCCACAGTTCTAGCTGTACCTGTCTCGAAAATGGGACATTTCAAAAAGCCGACGTATTTTTAACGATTCTATTAAAGCTGATATTTCAAATACTAGTAAGTATTTTGGAACAAGTTTAGATACCAAGTATTTTTTTATACTGGTAGTAAGTATACTTAGTCTTCAAAATCGACCAGTTTTCCCACCTCTATTGGACGGTCTTTAATATACTGTCATTTATTTCCGATACAACATTTCACGGTGAAAAGTGTGATACGGCGAACTGCATACGTACAAGTTTCCGGACACGCATAAAATGGAGGTCTGACAAAAATAGTGTGCACTTATCAGTCATACTTATTTGTTTTTCATTGAATTAAGAATACTAGTTGAAATACTAGTAGAAATAATTAGTTAGTTTTTTAAAATTCATGTTATAATCAAACCAAGCATACATTTAAATATTTTATAGATAGATGAAAATTTTTTGTCTATTATCTATTGTAGCTTGGTTTGCGCAGGGTTTAATTGAATTTTAACAACTAACCAACACTATCTGCAATTTTTATTTTTATAAAATAATTTTTATAAAATATATGGGTCAATGAGAAATGTGACCAGTCTCAAGAAATAAAAACTAGAATTGAGATCGCAAGGAGCGCCTTTCTCAAAATGAGACGCCTCCTTAGCAATCGAGATCTTAACCTAGGTCTGAGACTGCGTATGGTACGTTGTTATGTGCTCTCAATTCTTTTCTATGATATGGAAGTATTGACGGTAAACCAAGAGATGTCACGGAGACTTGAAGCTTTCGAGATGTGGCCTATATAGACGCATCCTCAAAATTCCTTGGACTGACCGGGTGACAAATGTTGAAGTTCTCAATCGAATGGGGAAGGACCGAGAAGTTCTACGTAGTATCAAAACCAGGAAACTACAGTACCTCGGTCACATTATGAGAGGACAAAAATACAGCATTCCCCAACTTGTCATTCAAGGAAAGATCAATGGGAAGTGTAGCAGAGGACGGCGCCGCATTTCGTGGCTTAAGAACCTCCGTGATTGGAGTGCAGCTCCACTGAACTGTTCCGGGTAGAAGACGACAAAGATAAGATCGCCTTGATACCACATTATCATGAAGTTTGATAGTTTTGACGGAAAGTATCACGTAGGTAGAGCGACGATGAGCGAGAGAAAACGGTACAATAGGTTTCATGTAAGAGCAATCGGTAATAATAATGATAACAATAAAACAAATACCTTATGTAATTCGTGTAGAAGAAATCGCATCTGCACAATTTCAAGGTTAAAACCTTTTCTATGCCTCACGATATTACTATGGCAGTATCTGACAGGCCGCAGATTTTTAACGACACACGTTGAATATAGAGCGAAACTCTTACTACAATCGCTGAAATTCCGATAATCTCTGGCTTAGTATGTCATAATTATTCAAATAGATGTCACTGTGTTTAATTTTTTAGATTATGCAAATCAATCGACAGTAGCTAGTAATTTGAGTTTAAAGTCGGACGAGATAACTCGCGTAATTTGTATATGCGGTCTGTCGATCACGGCCTCATAGATCGAGAAAACTCGCTGAAGGCATAGGACCAGTTAAGAGTACTCATGGAAGAGAAAAGCACAAAGAACAGATGAATAATAATTTGAGTTTAAAGTCGGACGAGATAACATGCAAAATTTGTAGGTGCGGCCATAGAGCGAGAAAATTCGCTGAAGGCATAGAACCGGTTAAGTTGTTCCACTATTATTGTTCAATGAAAAAGTTTAATGTATACTATTTATGTCAGATCTCAACAGCCTATCTCCACCTTTCGCCACTGATTCATAGATTTAGTAACTGGGTCATCCTATTATCTAGTGAGACTATTTAGTCATGGAGATGGCCTTAAGATGCCTCCGCGACTGGAGATGTGTCCTCATCTGGAAATCGGCGGTGATGGCGAGCGAGCAGGAGCCGCAATAGAATCCTCCAGAGGGCATGCGGTACTGAGACAAGTCTTCGAAGAGACTCTCTTCGTTCTTCACCACGGTCACGGCGGCCAGGATGCTGTCTTTTGCCACTCCGTTGGCTGGGTACAATCAGACATGGTGTGAACATGAATTACTACAGAAACAAAAACACTTTTAACGTTTTAGTAGGTATGGTTCTGACACGCCTTCCAAATTTATGTATGTTTAATAAAGAATGCTACATTCTTCAATTTTCTTTAAATAATTATTAGCAAGCGCAAGTATGTTAAGAGCAAAATTTCAAGAGATCCTGACGCCGTTTATGGATTAAGGTTAAGAAATATTCTTTATTCAAAATTATAACAGCGCATAATCAAGCATTGAAAATCGTCTTGAGTAGGATATAATCATCAATCAAAACTGGACGAAATATTGCAACTTTCTTCCATGCGCATAGACCTGGCCATGCCGGAACAGTGACGTCATGAAGTGCGACATTTTGGAATTATACCTGCATTGCATGTTGTGAGAAATTTGTTGCATGCGACACCAGTTGTTTTCCTCAAATTAAAATGTCACATTCTACCAGAGTTCGGAGGTCCATTCGGAGACATATGTTTTCTGAACACCAACAATAATGGGAATTGAAATACCTAACGGTAAGGAAAAGCAGGGAACCGACCTAAGGAAGAATACGGGATAAATTTAAACACGTGTCAAGAATATGTCATACGTCGAATACTGGCTCGGAATCTCGGTTCATGCATTGACACGCATTTAATATTGGTGTATTACACACATTATTGCAGGTATATAATGCGTGAATCATTTTCGTAGGACACACACACATTAAAAACCCTGCGTAAAAATGTCATGTTATGGAGTAACTGCAATTTGCAGTCAATGGAGTTTAACCCATTGAGAAAGCTGCTCAACAGTCAAATCATCCCGGTCACGTCATGAGATCTTGACGAAGAGAAAAAAGAAGTAATCTTCCCTTTGTCAAAATAATTTGTATTTTTTTCATTCTTGAGGCAGGATCCGGACCCGAAAACCCCCTCCGCGTGTTTGGTAAATACAACCTTCATATGTCCACTAAATTTGAAATGTCCGTAATGCCTCTTGTGTTGTCTGGAGTTTATGAATGTAACATAAGTGATGATTTTACTTATGCGATCATCCAGTGCTTTCTTCAGATTAATAAAGCCTGAGCATATCTTTTTGCACAAGCACCGAGTGGTCCACTCTTCAGCTGTCAAAATCTGATCCCAGATTGCTTGACATATTCATTTGCCCTTTCTCGTTTCAAATTGAATTATAAAAAATTCTCAAATCAAATATATTAACTATCAGTGTTATTTATAAATAATATGCATTCCTGTTATTCGTCAGCTGTCAAAGTCAGACTAGTCCTTCACACAAAAACCGGTGGTAATATTGATTTCCAAAAAATATGTAGCATTGATCTATGCATTACATTTGTAGGCGTGTTAATGCTAGTGTATTATTTATCATGTAACTCATCTATCCAAATCAAACCATTCCCTGTGTAAACACAACAGACGCGTCAGTATGAGCATTCTATAGAACAATGACTGGCAATGACGGGTCATCCATAGACAACAAAGGGAGGGGCGGCAAAGGTAGGACCAGTCGTTGTGAATGTATCGGCTTTCTACTTGGGTCGGCAATGGGTCATCGAAAGCAAATTAAATGCATTTATTTATGTGCATAAAACTAGTAACTAACTGAATTGTATGAGTGTATAAAAAGGATGGGGTGGAAAAAAAATAAAACAAAATCATAATTCAAGGAAAGGTTTATTTTTAAACATAAAATATAACATCTGAGAGTAAATAGTCATGTTTTTCAAAAAAATGTAAACATAACCTCAATTTAAACATAATTTAATTCGAATGTAATGAGTACACAAATGAATGAGCCAGCTCATCATAAGCTATACATACGACTATGTATATTATATTATATAGTAGGGGTCGGATGCAAAGATGTTTACGTTATATTAACCTAAGTAATTATGAACCTCTTGCATAGTTGACTGTTTTGTTAAGGCTATACCTCAGTTGAGGCATGGTCTAAAAATATTGTGGCTAGGCGATGCGCGGATTGCGGGTGCAAATGACGCATGCCGAACAAAATATAATTTGTCATATAAATCCAACATGCGTCCATTTAATGTTATGCTTATTGTTCTATAAGTAACAATAATAATATATTCATTGACATGTTTTCTTTTTAAAGTAATTGGGTAACGCTTTTAGTCATATTTACACGATTTAAGAATTAATACCCCCGTCGCCATCACGAAACAAATTGACGTATTCACACCTCGAAGTTCGCTCCCAGACTGCCAGTGAGTCCAAAATTTCGTCGCACCTATAGTTGAAAATTATTTGCCGTTTCACTGAAGTATTGCCTTAACGGTAAAACGGTTGCATAGATAAACAGCACTCAATTTCGCTACATCAAAAACGAATCAACTGTCAATACCATAATATTTGAAGGGTACACGGCAACAACAGGCTTATCGACAAAATGATAATTGTGCAGGAGAGGAAAAAAAAGAATGAAATCGTTGGAATCGGTTGGAAAATGGGTTTAATATTAATAATTAGAAGAATTTATTTCTATATTGATTTCTCATTTATTTTGAAATATAATGAAAGTGAAAATAGCGATGAATTTGTAATCAGCTCATTTGTGTTTAGTTCATGGCCGCCACGAGGGGGGGGGGGTGGCTGACAGGGCTCTAGCCTAGGGGCCCCGTCGTGATTTTTTACAAATTTTTTCAACAGGTAAAAAGTCACCTGCAGCATTATTTTACTTTAGAAATATTAAAATTTTTAAATATGTGGTAGTGTGATTTTGATTATTGAGTGACGATATTCGAAAACTTCATAATTCAAGTGGATTTATTAATGGAAAATACACTGAACGCTTCCGTAGAGCGTCACACTGCCTTAGGTAGCCAGCGATAGGTAGGGGGGCCTGCCAAAGATCCTGTCCTGGGTGCCCGCTTCAAGATGTGGGGGTCATGGTTTAGTTTATGATGCAATGAGCCCGTTTTTGTGCAGTTTTATACACAATGAGCTAACTTTTGACTTTCTTCTCCCTTCATTTATGAAACAATGAAATTTTGGATTTTGGTTTTAATGATATCATTCTTGACCACTTCCTCTGTTTAACAAATTGGCATATAAATCTCAAAAATGCAAAATGCGATGAGCTCGTTTTTGCTGTGTACCCTTCATTTATTTGTTGCTATATCAAGTCCGGGAGATTCGGTGATCAATAAACCACAGTGCAGCTGGAATAAACTGTATTATATTCGAGTTATGTGATCTGCTCACGAGAATAAACCAAAGACACAATAAATAATGTCGCACGAGACAAAATTCAAAACAAAACAATGCTTTCCTGCTGACAATAAAACGATTCACTAAGTTATATTAGTACGTATATCGCGACGTCTTACGTGGGCTTAATCGATGCGAATGCAATCGCGACACGGCTTGAAGCGATATAAAGCAATACGTTGCGAAGCGCCAACGCTATCCAACGTTGCCAGTACCCGTCACCAGTTGGCTGGTCGGCATCGCACATTCGTCATCAACGGACACAAAGGCTTTTTATTTGATAACTCATATATATTATATACAATTAATTAATTATCATGTTTTAAATTTTTTCGATATAATATGCGTTAATTACGCATCTATAGATATAATGTTTTATGCCGCGCAAGCAAGGGAAAATTTTGACAACATCCTATACAATGAAATGTAAATCAAATAATAGCAGTAATTACTTGTAGAACCACTTATTTCCGCAACTGTCTATTCACGGGAGATAATAGACGAATATGTTATCGTTTGTTTCTTTTGTCCCACAATGCAGGACGTTCTTGAATGGAACTGATTAAAACATCTATATCTGACATGATGAATGTATGATAAACGTCACTTTCGCCGCGTCCACTTTGCGCAAAAATATCAAACCAACTGATCGCATCGCTGAAGCCCCGCCCCGCTTCGTAACGCTCGCCGGGTATTATCTGCACGTAGGCCACTACAGGTGGCCTTGACTGTTTGATATTTTCATGTCGCGTTGCATTCGCATTAACTTCACTTCGCCCACGTAAAACGCCCAGTAAGATTAGTAGGTATATTATTCTACTATTGGTTATGAAAAAACTAGTGTCTAAAGGAAACGTCTTTCCTTCACGGCTATCAACTACGAGTTATAGAATAAATCACTGGTGATCAAAGACACATGTCATCGTATAATTAGATTACGCGCTCAGATAATTTACGCAAACCATCGGTTTCAAAGTCGGTTACCTCCATAGTCCGCCATTTTGAGATGGTCGCAAAAAACCGTCAAACACATTATAGGCTGCAAATAGAATATTTAAAAATGACAGCCGATGAATATAAACAACTTTCTCAATCAACTGGAGTTTAATTTTATATATATTACTAACAAACAGAGCTGGATTGGATAGTTTATGTATATACCAGTGGCGAAGGGTGGAGGTAGGCTATTAAGATCAGCCATAAATAGCGCACATTAAACCTCATCAGTACCTAATATGTAATTGTTTTCTTTGAAATAAGACTACAAAAACCACAACAATAGACTTTTCTCTGAAACAATCTAACTACTTACCTCGAGTGCAAATAGAAAACTTTACGCAAATTATCTGAACAAGTAAATCCGTTTACAGCTGACATTTTTGATCTGACGTTTCTGAGATTATCGATTTGTTTATGTCCTCACGAAGCATCTCCAGCGCGCTTCAATCGGACAAGTTTTGATCTAGTGTAGTGGTCTGCCGGGGGTCTATTAATGAAACCCAGGCAGACTGTTACTACATTAATCATCACCTTCTGAGTGAGAATCCTGTGCCGAGATGTTGTTTTGGTGGACGGCAATGAAGTCATCGCTGGCCTGGGGTTGCATGAATGGATCATCCTTCCAGTGGATGTCCTCAGCTGTGAAAAGGACAAAAATAATACTTATTTAAAAATAATATGTATTTAAAAATAATATGTATTTTATAAAGACTATAATAGGCCACAGGGCAATAATAATTAGTGGTGAAATTATTGGTGTACTAAATCACACCGTGAGTGTAAAACCAAGGCATCTGCAAATTTTTCAATGTCGAGATTAAATTCAAAACAACTGCAAGAGTCTTGAACTTGATAATGTAAAAGTGAAGTAACTGAAAGAACATGAAATATAATGTAGATATAAACAAAATATTATGGTTTTTTTTTAGAAACTCTATTTCTCCTAACAAAACGAAAACTTCAAACCGTAATATATCCAAAATATGCCCTTCGCAAATGCTTTGGTTTTACACTCACGGTGCGAAATGAATGAACTGTCTGTAGGATAAAAGACGCCTTGTAACAAATATCCCCAGATTCTGCTTGAGTCTATTCATGCTAGTTAATTTCGTTGCAATTAAATATGACACACGTAAACTTAGTTGGTAGTAACATTTTCGTGAATTCCTTTGGGCGTTGTATTTTTTCCAAAAATTTTTTTTTCTAGTGGTTTATTATTGCGCATCTATTCTATACACAAGGCGGCTCTCGACAGTAGTTTATCATATTTATGTATTGAGACAGTTAATTGTTACACTAAGTTAACCGTCTAAACCAGGGGTTCACTAATTTTTTCGTCAAAGGGACAATTTTGAAATCAAAAATATTTGGCGGGCCGCCCTTTCTTTTGAAACTTATATTTTTACTAAATATACATTATTATTACTCTTATTAATAAACTACAAAATAATATAATTTTTTTTCAGCATGCGATTTATGTAATTGTTTGCTTGAAACGAAATCCTGCAATCTAGGCTCAAATTTTGTGGTGTAAATACCCAAAACAGATGCAATATGGCTGTCTGTTTGATTTATCAATGCTAATTGTAGAAAATGTTTTTTCACAAATATAGGTACTTCCAAATAAAGAAGCAATCTCTCAGGATACATCAAAAAGTCAAGCAGGACACACTTTGTGAATCCCTGGTCTTAACTGTCAAAAAGTTATAGTATGTTTCAACAGTCCTTCTCTTGGCTGTGTTAACTTTTAGAGCGAGATAGACAGTTGAGACAGGTAACTTATTGTAACAATTATAATACCCAACACATAAATATGATAAACTACCATCGATAGCTGTCGATAGCCGCCTTGTGTTAAATTATGTATTCCTATTTAAAAAAGAATGTTACATTCTCACATTCTCAAATCATTTTGAATTATAGGTAAAGCGAAAGTTTTGACATATGTACCGAGAGAGTTATTAGCATTATCTGAAACACATGGAAGACACGAGAAGATTGTCAGACGACATTCTTAGAAGCACTGCGTGGTGTCCTTATGCTCCAACTAAGGAGAAATATGTATACTATGGCTTAACGAGTAGTCTTCATAGTTGTGGCGGGAACCTCTCAAGATCTTGATTGACGTGTGTGATTTCTCTATTTTGATAAGAGAAATTCTCATAAAATTTTAAAGCACAGTTATATTGGCAGACTGATCCGATCGAGTGTCGGATGAAGGTCTTCCCTCAAAGGACATGGATATAGTAATAGCAGAGGGCATTCCGAATTCTTAACTATTTTTTTTGAATACAGTACTCTCTCAGTAATCCGCCACCCCAAAAACCAGACAAGTGTCGGATTATAGTGCATACATAGAAAATATGGTAAAACAGGTATTTCGTAAATAGTTTTTTTTGAGAAATTTGCACTAGCAAATTAAAGTATTAAAGCATTTAATAAATTATACATATTTGTAAAGTAAATTTATTAAATAAATATTAAACAGAAAATCACTTGACACAACCAGTTGTTCAGTGAGGCTGATTCCTGGCTTTCCCTATGACCAAAAGCTTTATTTTGTGTGTTCCGGTTGCATTGGAGCACAGCATAATAATTGTGATGCGGTCCTTGGGCACTTTCCTCCCTGGTACATTACTTTCTTCGTGGTAAACGTACGTTTTACGAAGAAGTTTACAAAATAAACCCGTCCCATCTACGTTGTATACTTGCACGCGGTGGACTACTGTATTTGACAATCGAATACTGGCGAATTATAGAGCTTGATTTTGTGCTTTCAACTAGTAAAAATATCGGCGGATTATATTAGTTGTCGGATAATCGAGCGGCGGATTACTGAGAGTGTTACTGTATATCACTTTAAATATATACTTTAAAGTAAATAAAGAATCAGTAGCATGACAAGAATGGACTGACCTGCAATCTTTTCCAGCATCAGTTTCTCCTTCTGAAGGTGCTTCTTTCCATTCTTGTGGCTGACCAGCTGCTCTCGGCACGTCACCGCAATCTGAAACGAAACAAAGTAATACAATACGTATGTATATGATAAAACTTTTACAAGGCACATACAGTGGTCTGGGGCTGGGGAAAAGAAATTGCATGTTGTTCTTTTAATGGTGTCTTTGATCCAGTGCTAAGACCTAACGAGTCTATAATATAACCTCCACTCATCATACTTCCATATTAGATTTGTTCTTCCACCTTCCTTCCTCGACGCTTTTGGCTCATTGCAAACGTCATTCTCAAATATATTGAAGTGTATTGTTAGGTATATGAATGTGTAAACTGCAGTATAATGTGAAGCATGGCCGTTTCGAGAACTACAATCCTCCCTAGCCCTTTCCTCTTCGTTCTCCTTGCAGTGCAATCATTTGATGTTCGTTATTTGTACGTGCTGCAAGTTCGTGTAAAGTGTTTAAACGTGATAGTAATGCAAAGTGGTAGCAGGAGGATTATAAGTCGTGTTATCACCTACTGTGAAGAAGAAGAAAAACAAAATGAGCTCACTAGGCCTATAAATTAGTTCGATGAGTCGCTGCAATGACAGGTAGATATTCTTTGACATTACAGTGTTACCGTATAACTAAATAATTACAAGATAAAAAGAACTTTTTATATACACTTTAATTTTCTACTAAATTTTCTGTTGAATCATATAAACTTGACAATTCTATGTATTAATAATTTAGGACAAATAAGGCTTTGCAAAGCAAACAAACAAATATAGAATACTGAAATGTCATTTTGATTTCCATAGTAACGCACGTATATATTAATAATTTAGTTGCTAGGACCACCTTCTTAGCAACCAATAATAGTGGATTAGATTACAGATTTCTTCCAAAATACTTTTCATACAAAACAGAATTAACTGAAAATGAATTCAATTCTACTTAAAGATAGCTAAAAGTATTAAAAAAATGCATTGGCATCGTGTTCTGATATATTCTAAAAGTTTCAAATGTCTAGCTAGTCGGGAAGTTAGTTAAAAATCAATTGCAAGATTTGTACTGGATAAACAACCACCGGGCAAACAAAAATACGAGCTAAGAAAAACGTGGTAAAATATCCTGACAAATTGGAAAAATATTGTCGTCTGGTATTTTTATTGTATTTGATATTTCTGTTTTTAATGGAAAAAAATCATCTAATACTGGCAATCCTTTCATAACATATCGCAGCGCCACACGACAGCGGCCATGACACTTCAAGTTATAATTTTCGCACTCCAGGCCGGGCTTAACTGACGGAGATTACAACTAACGATGACTGAATCCTATTAATAATATATTATGTCGAATCGTCTCTAGATGACTTACGGTCATTATACTCTACGTGGAATGGATATCGTGTTATAAAAATGTAGTTACATCACATGTGGTGCAGTACATCTCAGCGGGGGTTCGGGCGGAGAGGGGGGCGAGGGCGTCCTGCACGATCGGCGTTCCCGCGCCACTGCCGCCCTCTGCTTTCACCTTCGACAGCAGAGTACGCTCCCGCGCCAGCAACTGCTGACTGCAATGGAAACATCGCAGCATTCAAAAATCAAAGAAATTATTAACGCTCTCGAAGCAATTTACATAACATGGCGATATGAACATGGCATGCTTTGACGGCATTTTGCACAGATGAGTATGAAGACTGTTTAGCAAGTTGAGAAGCAAATTCGCGATAAAGATCTCAAGGGGGGACATGCTCAGCGTAGGTCAAAATTGAGCTTTTGTTCTATTTTCAAAGCATGATCCTGGACATACCATAAACATTGTAGATAATCTATTTATATAATTTTGAAGCCTTATTATCCTTTATATTTATTTTAAACATTTGATGACTGCATAAAGTATTTTTATTACATAAAATAGTATCATTTTAAACCTCTCGCTCTAATGTTTTAGTATATATTCATATTTCAGTACATAAATGTGCAGTAGTCTTACGATTATCTTCAAATGTGTTAATCTTAATGCCTAATTCTTGTCAAATTTGGGATCACAGAGATTATCAATATAATTTTTATCGTAAATATTTCACTATAATAATGTCGACATAAATTATACTGATGGTTTTATAAATGCGTTTGAAAATTAATAAATGTAAAAAATCGTAACACCACTGCACATTTATGTACTGAAATATGACTATATTCTAAAACATTAGAGCGAGACGTTTAAAAGAATATTATTTTATGTAATAAAAATACTTTATGCAGTCATCAAATGTTTCAAATAAATATAAAGGATAATAAGGCTTCAAAATTATATAAATAGATTATCTACAACGTTTAAGGTATGTCCAGGATCATGCTTTGAAAATAGAAAAAAAACTCCATTTTGACCCACGCTGAGCACGTCCGCCCTTAATAATCCAAATAAATTCCATCAAGCGAGACGATAATGTGATATGAAAAAAGTCTTCCTGTCAGCGAGAACCGAAGATTAACTGATAAGGTATGATTCCCTTCAGATTGATATTTGGTACTTATTTGCAGGATCCACGCCTCTCCCTCTGAAGGATACTGGGAGCATACTGGATCCTTCCCAAGATCATTGCCATAATGCCTGCATGCGAATAGCGAATGCTGTGTTAGAATTGGTGACACTATCACGGAATGGTTCGGGGTCATGACCTAAGTCAGACAGGGTTGTATCCTTGCTCCATTTCTCTTCATCATCCTCTTTGACTTCATACTACGAAAGTCAATACTACCTGACCGAGGCTTATCGGTTACACTCTGAGTGAAGCTATGCTATCCTATTCCGCAACTCAATCGAGGGCATTCAAGATACAATTGACAGGTTGCATGACAACTCGTCTCGCGTTGGTTTCAAAATCAACGTTTTGTGCAATAGCACTTGTCCTGATCCGAATTTCCCTTTGATTAGCGTCGGATAAAACATCCGAGAGCGTCGACAGCTTCAAATACCTGGGTATACACATCACGGGAGATGGCAGTTTGCAGAGAAAGCTTGCTATCCAAATGGTAAGGACTGGAGCAACATTCAACTCGATGCCGAGTGTCTGGGACTCATGATTGTACTTGGTCAAAGCTATAGAGGTATTAACTAAAAACAGGGGCAAGGAATCGGCGTTCTCATACAACTGAATGAAGTAGGCCAACAGTGACCGACAACTTACGAGAAATAGCGACGCGATAAAAAAAATGCAGGGTATAACGGAGAATTTACTTTGGTCATTATAACGTACCCATATAATATAATGTTAACGTAGAAAGTCTGCCGCAAATTGATTACCAGCCTGCCTCACTATACTTAATCACCACTTTCATATAATCTGCCGCCCCTAGGTCAAAACCAAATGCCCCCAATTCGATGCTTGCATTCTGACGGTGCTGCTTTACGGGAGCAAATCATGGTACCTTACGAAGGCTCAGAGCAAGTGTATACTGAGCTTCGAAAACAGATGTTTGCGACGGATACTGGGTGCGCGCACAGCAGCATGATGATATAATTATTGACTTACATTTTTGTGGCGTTTTCTCCTTTTGTATTGGCAATTTTGGGAAGTCTTCGTCCATCTACGACTCTGGAATAGAGAATGAAAAATAATGGGGTCATTGAATATGTATAAGCTGGACATTGCGTCGGGTACGATTGTCATTGAATAGATGGCAAAATACTGACGCTTTGTGCTGCTTTCCGTTGTAATGCGAAGAGGCGTTGATTGTGGAGGAGAAGGTGACGTCGCACAGCTCGCAGACCGACTCCCGAGACTTCTGAACGTCCTGCAACTGAACCGCAAACAACTACATTACTCATCACCGTCCACAAAAGGTTAAGTGAAACCTTTTGTTTTGCTCTCCGTTCTCAAAGCTGTACTTTAGTCACAAAGTGATCCGGAAGTGCAAATGTACGAACCGTAAAAACACTATTAAGACTAAATTGTTTCTATTAATATTTTTGTGCTGGGATAAATATTGTACAGACTTAAAAGAAACTGCCCAGCACCACACTCGGTCTCAAACGGGCATATCACAGCATCACCGTTGTTTATGTCTGAGAAAGTCTCAGAAGAAGTTACCCAAGACTGAAGATGCCACACACTGAAATGTGCTTTGATTGAGTTTACGTGACTTTGTTAATAACCTTTTCTATGCCTCAGGATATTACTATGGCAGTATCTGACAGGCCGCAGACGTTGAATGTAGACCGAAGTTCTTATTAAAATCGCTGTAATACCGATAAATTGTGGCTTAGTATTTCACAATTAATCAAACAGATGTCGCTGTGTGTTTTAATTTTTTAGATTATGCAAATCAATCGACAGTGGCTAGTAATTTAAGTTTAAAGTCGGACGAGATAACTCGCGTAGTTTGTATATGCGGCCTGTCGATCACGGCCTCATAGATAGAGAAAACTCGCTGAAGGCATAGAACAGGTTAAGAGTACTCATGGAAGAGAAAAGCACAAACAACAGATGAAAATGATATTTTTTACAATGTGCGATCCTAATAAGATCATATGGGTCTCCAGTGTAGTGCAGGATTGTATTAACAGATTTTTTGTTTTTACGAGAAATGGATGCTAGCCACTTGCTCAACCTATTAGGGTGCATACTTTAAGACTCCAAACACAAATTTAGTGAAAAACAATATGTGTATTTGCCAGACAAATGATTCGAATTCGAACCCAGGACATTAAACGCCGACACTAAAGCCGCTTGGCCATTGTCAGCGTAATAATAGAATATAAATCAAACGCTAATATAAAACTTCCAAACGATCTAAATGAAGAAATCATGTTTGGAGTATGGCACTGCAAATTTTTTAAAAGCAATAAAATTGATTAAGCCAAAATCGGTTATGACTTCATTTTCTTCCTTTTAACTACCGGAAATAATGTTGTAAAATAAAATTCTACCTAGAGATTGCTACCTCAATTAAAGAATCCGACTACTTTGAGGGCACACACAATTGGAATGGACATCGAAGATGTACCTGTATGTGTGCAACAATATCGGCCGGGATGGGCTTCCCGGATTTCTGTGACCAATCCTCCAGCCACTGGTGGACTTTCTTCAGGTGCTTCTTAGACGTGTAATGGACGTGCGCTGAAACAATATACATCCAATGCTGTTTATTTTGACTGCCAAAACCGGTGATTACACATTTATCTTCATTTCGTTATCGTCTGATATCTATTGTGATTGGTTTACGCCAGTAGCGAAGGGTGGAGGTAGGCTATTAAGATTTGACATAAATAGTGTACATTAAACTTTTTCAGCCATACGGATTTGTTTTTATTGAACTAAGGCTACAATTTACAGATGGAGTTGGTTAATTTTAAAAAAAATCAATTAAACCCTGCCTAAATCAAACCATAATAGTTTTGATATGCTTTGGGCGATCCGACAAAATTGTGCACACTTTTTCACTCATACTTATTTATTTTCGTTGAATTAAGAATATATATGACACATGTTGCCCTGCTTAAACCAAGCCATAATATATAAAAATATTATCCAATCTATAAAATATAGATGATTTAATGTCATAATTATAGATATTTTATAGATAGACGAGTATTTTTCAACTATTATCTATTATGGCTTGGTTTTCGCAGGGTATAATTGAATTTCAAAAACTAATCAATACCATCTGTGAATTATTGTAGTCTTAGTTCAGTAAAAACAAATACGTAAACAAATACTATTTATATCGGATCTTAACAGCCTACCTCCACACTTCGCCACTGGTTTGCGCAGACTTTAATAAGATTTAAAAAAGTAACCAATACAATCTGTAATTTGTAGTATTAGGTCAATGAAAACAAGTAAATATGACTGACAAACTTTAGCATGCACTATTTATGTTGAATCTCAACAGCCTACCTCCACCCTCCGTTACTGCTATTTACTTACATATTTTTATTTCAATAGATAATAAGAATAATAATATGATTACCGTTCGTGTCTGAGTTAAGGCTGGCGTTGCACATTTTGCAGAAGATTGGCTCGAAGTTCTCCATGATTTCCTTGGGCAGCTGACGGAGGAATTTTTCATTCACCCCATAACCTGCAAGTTTGACCAGCAATCTTGTTTAACTAAACAAAATCTAATGTTAACATTCAATTCAACGTAAGTTGCGCACACGGCAGTAACGAAGAAGCTATATATCATTTAACTTCACAAATAAACGGAGGCAACAGAAGTACTTTCACCAGGACACGGACTGTCTTTCAATATATCCAGCTTTATTTCAATATTGTTGTTTTTATTTAATAAAACGCAATTTTTTTGTAGTAATTATTCCACTTTTAATCAATAGATTAGGACCGGTTTCGTCCGCCTCAGTGGGACATTTTCAACTGAATACATTTTTTTAAAACAATATTTATCAAACAAAATCCAAAGCGATAGAAATAATATAACAATAGGTACATGATGTTAAATGATCAATTATATTTTGTGTCTTCTCCATTATTATACCCTATTTAATATTTGGGATTGTTATAACATAACTTTATAATATATTGTACATTATTTATGATTTTAATTTTTATTTAATTTTGACTCATATTTTGGTTGTATTCGATCTCACTTCAATTGATAATATTGTTTATTTTATCTTTTATAAAAAAAAAAAATATTGTAAATTTTGACTAATCAAAATTATTTGTTGATATTAATGTTATTGTAAGTGTAGATTGTTTCATATTTTGTGGTTTGTTAATATTTAAAATAATTTGTTTAATTAAGTTAATAATTTGGACGAAACCGGTCCTAATCTATTGATTAAAAGTGGAATAAGTACTACAAAAAAATTGCGTTTTATTAAATAAAAACAACGATACAATACAGTTCCACCATGAATTGACAGTTAACAAAATAAAAGAAATTATTTCAATATACCCACCGCGACTGGAATGTACTGTCACTGATTCATTAACCTCTTCTATGCCAGTATCTGACAGGCTGCAGATTTTTAACGACACACATTGAATGTCACTATTTTGCGTAATTTGTGTACTCTACTTGGATATAGGTAGTCAAACTAAGACAATACGTACGCATCATTCCATGAATAACTCTTTCGAGCTTCTGCAAGGCATTAATAGGGGTCAGCTTCTTCCCTCCTGTGTTGGGCTTCTTTACGCCTCCCGTGCTGGGCTTCTTGGCCATGGTAGGCGGGGGGAACGCCTGCGCGGCACTCCTTTTCCTGGAGGTAGCGACACCCGGCTTGCGTGTGCCACCGCCATTTATGAACGCGGGCCCCCCCTCTGACGGCATGAAGCCCCGCCCGCTATCAGGGTTCATGGGGATGTTGCCGCGTCGCATCATCATGCCGTCAGAATTCCCCATGGGACGCCTCATCATTCCGTCGCCGTTGTAGTTTCGGGGGCCGTAACTGATATGAAAGTGAACGGAAAACATTAAAATTTCTTTATTTTGATTTTTATTATCCATTCATTCTAACGCATCAGATCGTGGCGATATTTCAAATTATTTTGCAGGAGAATGAAGTTTGCTTAAGTTGGTAACCTCCACAAATATTAAGATCACTGAGTTGCCATCCTGATTCTCTTACATACGCAATGGCAGATATTTTTTATGTTCATTGTGATAACTTACTCGAGTGCAGCTATAAGTAAACAGTTTTACACAAATTTTACATGATTATTCAACTAAATAATAATGCTGAAGTGTAGTATTATTAGCTGCTAATCTACTCATCGTGACAGATTGTGTTTTTATATGCCCTGTAAATTGGCAATTAAATGTCATACAAGTAGTATGAAGTTTTCTGCAAGTGAATCCGCAATTCGAAGTCACTTGTAGGTATTTCACATGTGGACCAATGGTCCTATTTTTGATTTAATTTCATAGGCTCAACCTCTATAGGAGGTTTTCAACATTTTTGATTACCTATTCATAATTCGTAAAGAGGTTACAGAATATTACACTTTTAAAAATTCTATCACTATTCGCTAAATAGCAAAAAAAAAAGCAAAGCCATTCATTTGTTTTTATATTTGAAAAAAGAATACTGTCAATTCATAATAATGTCAAAATTTACAGCTACTTTTTACGGTACAGCGGTTTCTCCGGCACATTAATCTTACCCAAAATTCATATCGACGGGTCCCATTTGCCTCAGGGGTATATTTTGTTGAGGGTAAGGGCCCATGGACCCCTGGCTAGGCCTCCTGTAGAACTGGTCGTAGTATTTATCGCTGTTTTGATCGCCATTCAAGCCGAAAAGCGGGCTCATAAACTCTGACCTGTCATTGCTCATATTGTAGTTTCGCATTTGGTAGTTGTCCGAGGACTGCATGTAGAACGGTTTGTTGAACGAAAGCATCTGGTTACCTTGGTTGTTCATTTTGAACGATTAGCACTTCACTTTCATTTAATAATAGATATAAAACCCGCTAAAACATCGACAGCGGATAAACGTCACTGAACTTACGAAATACGAATACGAGGCGAGAAATTATTGCCAGGTTGAGTTTCAGTATTTTAGTTAGAATATTATTAAAAACCTTTTTAATAAAAATATTCATCTCAGCATTGTCGTCTTTTCGAAATCACGATTACTTAAAATATAATTTACTGATTACTCTAATATAAAACATGATAATATATTACAGAAAAGATAATAATATTTCAGACATAACCAATGACTTTTGATTGTAGGGATGGTGTTGGAAAAATTCATAATATAGGTTTACCTAGATAATATTATTATTGTTACATAAATTATCTAGAGTTTGTAACTCATGGTCCCCACATCCGGAAGCGGGCCCCAGATCAGAATGTTTGGTGGCCTCCCCTACATATCTCTAAGGTGAAAGGTAGTATGATTTTTTACATTATTATTCCCCAAATGGTATTTCTCGAAACCCCAGGGTTTTTTGAGGTCAAATTAAGGATGTTTTGTGTATTTTTAAATAAATCCAATTGAATTTATTGAGTTGTCGGCACTCAGCATCATATTATGAAGCACTAATCGTGACCCCCTTTTTGGTGGCTAAGTAACATGCAACCCTTCGACATATTGGATAAATAGCTATTTTTATAGTCGAGAAACATACTAAAAATAATTATAAAATAAAACTCTACATATGAATAACCATTTAAGTATATCAATCTTCATATCACATCATATTGTATCACACATCATGTAAATGTCCTTTATATATAATACCTAACGCCGCAGGCGCCTTTTTTATTATTAAAGCAAATTTGTGGTGTTTATATACTCCACTTAACCAGCCACGTCAGGCCCCCAGGCTAAAGCCCTGTCAGCCACCCTTGTGGGGGCCATGTCATGGGCCCCACATCGTGAAGCGGGCCCCCAGGCTAGGATCTTTGGCGGACCCCCCTACCTATCATTAAGGATAAAGGCAGTGTGACACTATCACCGGTCTTCTGCGCGCTCTTAAGCGGAGATAGCAGGCCGTAATAACGTCAAGGCCAAAGCGGGGGTGGGAGACAGAAACGCACGGTGTATGGTGTCGAGGCTGGTATATTTTATCGTATTTGATACAGGGTATTGTCGTTGGCGGTCGGTAATTGGCGCTTTGGCGGGCTGCAAACGTGGTGTCGCGGCTGGGCTGCTGATTGATGCTTGGCATCCGAGGTGAGAGTCAGTGCTTTCGGCGTGGCGATGCAGTCTTTTTGGCGGGAAATGCTGACTGGGCTGCAGATGCTTGTGGCTCCGCGTCCGAGGCGAGAGAGAAGAGATCCTAGCTGGTCGACGTCTGATACGAGAGAGAGCTTTTCGCGCGCGTCCCACTGTCAGATTGCCGGCATTAACGCACTCTCTGTTTTACCGACGAATTGACTAGTGGCGGTGCGAGCGACCGTTTTTGACAGGCCGCGTCTGTGTTTTGGCGGGAACGCTGACGAATTTGAATTTACGATTCATTGAGGCGGGCTTCGCACGGCCGAGGGTTGCGAGAACCGTGAAGAGTGGACATGGGCTGAGGGGTATGGGAAAGTTGATGGTTCGGTCCGTCCTTTGAGGTGGTCTCCTGTTGGAGACTTCCATCTGGTATCAACACTTTACAGTAGCATTTTCCAAATGGTGTACGCGGTAAAATTAATGTGTATATTTGAGTCGTATAGAATCATATGTAGAACTGTGCACTATTCATCGTTTCGAGAAAATGACGAAAAACGCTTTGTTGGATTTTTGAGTTTTATAAAAGCATAAAATATTTTTCTACTTTTAGAAATTAGAAATACACAACAGAATTTACGTATGTCAGAATTCTGATTGTTGTAAATAATTAAATATACATGTTTTAAAAGTGAAGAGTGCTACATTTGATACTCACATAGTATACAGTTCTGTCTTTGTTACCAAGGTTGTGTAACGTTCTGTATTTGATCCCAAACAATTGTGAATGATGTCACTAAGAAGTAGTTCAAATTTACCAGTGCAGTACATCATTATAATAAAAATAATGTATTTTTTTATTTATTGATTTCAATTTTAATAGGTACCTACATTAAATTTATAATACTTTTAGAATGTCATCTTGTATTTCACCTAAGTTCACGTCCCCCGAATCTCGTAAATTATTCCGGGAGTTATTTTTTATCAAATGTTTTTTTTTATAGAATTGGAGAGTACCTAGGTAAAGTTTACCATTGTGGCCCATAACGCTTAGTTAATAATTTATTCAAAAACTTCTTTCACTTGGCAACCTTTTTGCAACTGTAAATGGACGAATCGTATCAATGTTATTATTTTTCTTATATAATATTCTTTAGTTTCCCGTAGTCTGATCGATATAAATTCTCTACCTGGACTAAAACATTCCCCTAACATTTTGAACGCTTCATATTTCTTTTGGACCCAGAAAACTTAATATGTCATCGATAAGAAAAAAGGAATGAAATAAGCAGTTCACAGAAAATAAATAAAAGATTTAAGAACACAAATAAAAAGTGAACAAAAACAATCCAAATAATTATAGAAACTATTCTTGTTGGTGGAGAGGGGGGACATTGTTATAATCTAGTTTTAATAATATAAATAAAATTTGATAAAAACAATTGTACTAAAATCCACTTTATTTAATGAATCAGTGGTTCTATTCTATGCTTATCGACCGCTAAAGTGATAAAGTGAAAAATATTATCACACTTAGGGTAGGTTTGTATCAAAATATTAGCACTTATTGTAACAATTACACGAAGCCGGTTTTTATTGTTGCAATAAGTGCTATATTTTAACAGCACCTATCTTGCTGCTGTTAAAATATCGCACTTATTGCAACAATAAAAACCGGCTTCGTGTAATTGTTACAATAAGTGCTAATATTTTGATACAAACCTACCCTAAGTTTGATACTATTTATCAATTTAGTGTTCGATAAGTATAGAATAGACCCACAGGAGCGGTTTACCCTTATAGGAAAATTTTCAACTGAGGTTTCATTCTTCCGAGGATGAGAAAGAATTAGCAGTATGTTTTTGAAATAGTTTAAACTTGGATAAACAAAATAAAATTAAAATATTTAATAAGTAATATTTTCAAAACATTTGATGTAGGTACGCCTATGGATTTTACACGCACTGACCTGCCAACTTTGTCGATTTTTGAATGTCAATTTTTCAGGATTTCTGCTTCTCTTGCGACCTTTGTTTATTATTACTGGTGTTGGTTGGTACTCCATGAGGGGACTAGCCATCAGTATTTATATGTTTTGGTAAAAAAAACCATAAAAAACTCAACTTTAAACACGGCATGTCAACAGTCACAACTGAACGATATGTATGAGCGGGCATATTGTGACGTCACTTAGGGCAACTCTGTGATTGGTCGAAACCGATCAGTTCTACTTGTGTTTCCAAAGACGTGAACAGTTCTAACTTTGATACTAAGCCCTATTTTCTTTCACGATTTTATACCACACAGATATGATTTTAATTCGAATATTATATTGCTAATCATACATTATGATCCGAAGAATAATGTGGCATACTTAGTTCAATTTCGACATATATGCGACAGTTCTACTTTTGATACTATACGACTCATTTAGTGTTTTATTGTATATTTTAATACATCCATTTGAATTATGGATATGTCAAGTATTGATGTACAATTAAAAATTGTATCGTACAATCACATCAATTTAAGTAATGATATTATTATATTGAAATTAGCACCGCAGGGGACTTTTTTTACTATTACAGCAAATTTGTGATGTGTCTTTATCTCACTTATCTGGTCGACTCACCTCGCCAGACCCCAAGCTAGAGCCCTGTCAGCCACCCTCGTGAGGGCCATGGTTGGTATTCTTGCGCTTTTGGCGGATGCGGGTGATAATTTTTATGCACCTGTAAATTACATGCGTGGTTGCACTGCAGTGTTACCATGTCTACTGAAATTCCAGTAGATCTACTGAAATTTTTGTCAGGAAAAAAAGAAATTATGATATTTGTGATGAATAAAAGTCACTTTTTACATGATTTTTTAAAAGACACCTGTGAGATTATGTGAATAGATCTACTGAAATTTTGGTCAGGAAAAAAAGAAATTATGATATTTGTGATGAATAAAAGTCACTTTTTACATGATTTTTTAAAAGACACCTGTGAGATTATGTGAATAAGCGCGCTTTCACCAAACAAAATCGTTGAATTTCATACATTTTTGTCGATCTACTTGATATTTTGAAGAAAAAATCAAAAAATCTATTGAATTTTGAAAATTTTATTTGGCAACACTAGGTTGCAGCCATAGTCTATTTTGGGTGAAAGCTGTTTCCTCATGTCAGGCTCACCAGGCGCCAATAGCGAGGGCTGTGCGGCTGGTCAATGCACTCCCTAGAGATTTTTATTCTTCTTTTCTTTCAACCATGTCCGATCCTAATAGGATCATATGGGCCTCCACAGAGTGGAGGTTTGTATTGATAGATTTTGTTTTTAGGAGAAATGGATTTCAGCCACTTGCTCAACCTATTAGGTCCATACTCTGACTCATACACAAATTGAAAAAACCATATGTGTACTTGCCAGACCCAGGATTCAAACCTGGAACCCACGACGCAAGACATTTTTAGCGATGCATTATGTATTTTGTTTTTAAAATCCTATTTTATTGTTTAAATTATTGTATTTTTCTTGAATTATTGTTGTTTTTATTTATTCATTTCTTTTGCTATAAAATTATTTTTTGCTTTGTTTTTTCTCTACCAAGTTGATTTACCTGTACTATTTATTCTAAATGTGTGAACGAATAAATAATTTGTAATGTGCTCAATGTGCCTTTTTCAAATAAATAAATAAATAATAGTGTTAAGTTAGCTACAAATGAATCCAAATGAATAAACATTAAATCAGTTGACACAACTAGTTGTTCAGTGAGGCAGATATTCTTGAATGGCTTAGGATTCCTGGCTTTCCCTGTGACCAAAAGCTTCATTTTGTGTGTCCCGGTTGCATTGGAGTGCATTGCATTACTTTTTTCGCGATGAATGTACGTTTTACGAAGGAGAAGTTTCCAAAATAAACTGGACTACTGAATTTGACAATCGAACACCGGCAAATTATAGAGCTTGATTTTGTGCTTTCAACTAGTAAAAATAACGGCGGATTATAGTAGTCGGATAATCGAGCGGCAGATTACTGAGAGTGTAATGTATGAATCTTTCGATTTATGAAATGTTGCATTGTCTGGGTCAAAAACCATTTCGTATTATCAGTATGGTTTTATATGAAAACTGCGTCGGCGGGATTATAATTCAGCGAAAAATTCGTGTTATGACGAAATTCGAATTAACCGTGTTCGTATAAATGGGGTTCTACTGTAAATCACTATGAATTAAATTTTATTTTGCTTTATTTTGGCTTCCACCGCCCCTCAATTGCATCAGAGGATACTGCCGAACCCCTGGATCGCTCCAGCACCACCCCCCTCCCAGAGGGATGATATCGCCCACTTTGAGAATCACTAGATTATGGCAACGATCTTGGATGGGATCACATATACTTCTCTCTAAACTCTTCCATTAGAAGGATGATGCTGACTGTTGCCTTCTCGTAATTGACAAAGCATAACGCCGATGGATTGTTCAGCTTTTTGGCGGAGAAGACATATTCTATGATAGGATAATCGATAAGTAAAAATACAAATGTAAGTTTTGTCATAAAAATATTTATTTTTCGACTAAATAGTCCTAAAATAATAATCATTATTTAAAACATTTAATAATAAATCTTAACCCAAAACAAATTGAATAAATATTTACAATAGGTATAATATAGTGGACATTATAATTATTAAAAAAATATTTAATTTACTAAAGTATCAGTTTTCTCGTTTCTTTAATGCGAGCTTAATTTAATTATATTTTAAATATTAATTATTTTAACCGGTTCTATGCCTTCAGTGAGTTTTTTCGCTCTATGAAGCCGTGATCGACAGGCCGCACATACAAGTTTCTTGATTTATCTCGTCCGACTATAAACTCAAATGACTAGCCACTGTCGATTGATTTGCATAATCTAAAAAATTAAAGACACAGTGACATCTGTTTGAATAATTATGACATACTTAGTGACAAATTATCGGTATTGCCGTGATTGTAGTAAGAGCTTCGCTCTACATTCAACGTGTATCGTTAAAAATCTGCGGCTTGTCAGATACTGCCATTGTAATATCGTGAGGCATAGAAAAGGTTAACCTTTATCAATAATAACTAAACGAATCGTCAGACAAATGAAGAATTATCCTAAGTAACACTATTTTTAATACTTGTGTATTGAAATCACAAATTAGATATGGTGAGGTGCTGAAGAATTGAACAAATATAAGTGAAGTCAAAATTGAGTGAATAGATTTCAAAGTTATATAACTGTAAAATATTGTTATTAAAGGTTCAAATATATTAAGATCATGTACGTTTTGTGTTGTCATAGTAAGCTGCCGCTACTGGCTAGTGGCTTCAAGAACATTGGACCACCGTTTAAGTAGTATACGATGACCTGTAATAATGACTGTAATCCTGTGCAAACTGATGGAGTTTAATCATCATCATCATCAGATATAATTATTTAATTATTATAACCTCTGGATTTGGGTTCTTTTCCGTGCCAGATATAGAAGCGATAAGTTGGCGGTACATCTGCAATTGGAAGCAGTCCAATATCTGCATCAACATCTGACACAGTTAATGCAATTTCAGCTGCGGCTGATTGAGCTGAATTATTATAGCGCCTGTACACGTGCATGGAATTACTGTCGGCAATAGTGCTTATTTTAAACTATCATGACAATAACTGTTCACATGTAAAAGTGTTGACTGCCTCTCACCTCACGTGTACCACACTGCATCGACACCTGCATGACTCAATGAATGTTTATTATCATTTTCTACATGCCTACGCATTTTTGGCCCATGTCAAAATCGTGTGCTTTTAGTGGTTGGGTGATGACATATATGAGGCGTCTAATTACAAAAAGCGACAAGTCCACAATTCAATATTTTCGGGAAACAACGTTTTTATGTTTCAAGCTTCAATTATTTGTTTTAACGTGAGATTATTTTTTCCGTTGTATTCTATGTCGAAATTAGAACCTAATGGCAATTTGTTTCAGCCGATAAACTCTTAAATGTAATAAATATAGGCAAAATAAAATTGGACGTAGCGCTATTTGTAGCTCACTTTTTAATTTACTCCGCATGAGGCACATATTTCCGTGGCACTGTCATGAGTTCACCAGATGCTACAGCATGGGAGATGCCCTTTTCAATATTGAACGTTCCCTTATTGGTTGACTTAAACACGCGCGAAATCAACCAAGTTTTAAATAATATGAAACACGGACTTGGCGCTTTTTGTAATAAATCGAGACTTAAAATATTTTTTTCGTAGGGTTATGTCGCGTTTTGGAATTTATAGATCAATACATATTGTGTAAAATTATACAAAGAATACGTGCGTATTTTTTTCTCGATTTTGACCAAATGTGGACTTATCGCTTTTTGGAATTAGACACCTGAAAAAATGTGATGTCACAAAGTAAACAAAAAAATTAAGAAGGATAAATATATAAAAAAAAAACATTTATCAACATTTAAAGACGGGGGTCACAAAATCATGTGACGTCATAATATGTGAACCTAACTTCATAACATGATTTTGAGACCTATCAACTTTTGGCAGTAAGCCCACGATGTTTATCTTGTTGTTACAGATAAGTTTGTGAGACTGTACATAACATAGTAATGTAATGAAATCAATTAAATTTTATGTATTCATTAAGTTCGGTCATTTGGGTAGGTGTTTGGAATTGAATATTTTAAAAAAATTGTTGAATAATAAAGAAAATGTGAAATCTTAAATAACTTACAACACTTAATACTATTACTTAAAAAAAATAACTAAAATAAAACAAATTAATGAGATGCAAAATGCAATGCAATAATTTGGAATGACTTGAAAATAATATTACTAAAAAAAGACTTATTTATAATCATCACAAGGCATAATAATAACTTCAGGCAACTCGCACACAGAAGTTGCCATCAACTAGCAAAAGCAACGAGCAATAAAGCAACTAATCTGCATTCGAATATTAGTGACCTCTGTTTGTAGAATACTAACTTAGGAGTTCATTGAATGTCCAAATTATATAAAATAGAGAGACCGGTGGTGAAGGGTGGAGGTAAGCTGTTAAAACAATACATCAGTGAAACGGTTAATAATTTTCAACTATAGGCGCGACGAAATTTTGGACTCGCTGGCATTTGGAGAGCGAACGTCGAGGTGTCAATACGTCAATTTTTTTCGTGATGGCGATGGGGGTATTGATTCTTAAATCGTGTAAAGATGACTAAAAACGTTACCCATTTACATGAAAAAGAAAACATGTCAATGAATATATTATTATTGTTACCAATAGAACAATAAACAGAACATTAAATGGACGCATGTTGGATTTATATGACAAATTATATTTCGGCCGGCATGTGTCACTTGCACCCGCGACCCGCAATCCGCGCATCGCCTAGCCACGATCTTTTAAGACCATGCCTCAACTGAGGTATAGCCCTAAGATCCGACATAAATAGTGTACACTAAATTTTGTAAATCATACGTATTTCTGTTAGTTTTTAAAGTTTTAATTTAACAATTTTAGATATTTTATAGATAGAAGAATATTTTTATCTACATATTATGGTTTGGTTAGGCAGGGCTTAATGAATTAAAAAAAAAAACTAACACCATCTGATATATTATGTGTTCTTAATTCAACGTCAAACATATTTATTTTTATTGAAGTAAGACTACAATGTATAGACAGTGTTTGTTAAGTTTTAAAATTCAATTAAACCCTGCCTAATCCAAGCCATAGTAAATAATCGTCAAGAAATATTCGTTTATCTATAAAATATCTAAAATTATGCCATTAAACCGCTTAATGAATTTAAAAAAAATAACTAGCATCTGTAATATTGTGTATTCTGAATTCAACGAACACAAATAAGTATGACTGAAAAAGTGTGTACTATTTTGTGTCTGATCTAAACAGCCTACCTCCACCCTTAGTCACTGCAAGATACTATTACATAAATGTGTCGTTTTGAATTTTGAATTAGTTTGAAAAATCCGTAATTTATTTACAGAGTTGTACGGACATAATTGACAAGTTAATATTAGATTTTATACAGTGAAAATTAATTTATCATATTATTAAATTTCACACTTTGTTGTACACTACTAAGTATGGAAGATGACTAATAAATTACGAGATAGATTTTGTTGCCTGTTGCTTATTGCTAGTTGCATATTTTTTCTTGTGCGAAACCTGCTTTAAAATCACAATAAAAAATAATTGAGAAAGATGCTCAAACAACGGGGTCCATATCAATTTAATGGTCTAGCAATGGGTTTCCAAATATCCCCTTTGAGGTAAATAGTGAGCTTTAAGCCCAAATTACATTGATAGATTCTCAGGCCAACCGTCACTTTTGAATCGTTCCTTGGAGTCGTGACTGTATAGGAACTATTCTTATTTTTGGGCACTATCGTGTATTTAGTGATTACTAAAAATGTGCGAAAATATCCTTTATATAGTCCTGTCTTACGTTTGATCACAAATTTGATGTTTACATAATGAAAGCTGTCCGACTTAATTCATTACTTTAAGAGACAATAATAATCAATGACATTAATAATGGACAATGGATTAATGGGCACTCAGTACAGTAGCTAGCATGTATAGGTAGACGTGACAAAATTTTGCAATTTCCATTATGCGATATCACGCATCGGGAATTTATAGCAATATTATCTTTATTGTAATGGTGTTAGAATAGTGTTTCTAGTGTCAATGTTCATTTGAGCGAACGATTGATATTAAAATATGAATTATGCCATTCAGCAGACCCGACAAAAAGCATCGGGAATTTATAGCAATATCACCTTTATTGTAATGGCGTTAGAACAGATTATGCCATTCGGCAGACCCGACAAAAAAGTGAGTGTCATTTTTTTTCCAGATGCTTCGTCCATATTAATGTCATTGATAATAATACAAAACAAAAACAATACCCTAGTAAATACAATCAGCAATTTGTTACTTGTCTAAATTTCATTTTATCACTTTACTTATAATTGTTCATTTTTACAACTGAGAGTATATTACGAACCAATGAAATCAAGCGTCAACACGATCGAGTGGGTAGCTGAATCGTTCTGCATAATTGCTATAGTCAACGATCGCTCACGACGATCAGTGAATCTGGTTGGGTCTGCAAGTTTACTGGTGTAATTAGGCCTTTACTGATTCAATACATGAAGAACAATATTGCTTGCTATTTCAATAAAAATATTCATGAAACATGTATGTTTTTAAGTATGTAATAACACATTTACATAAAATGAACTATTATTGATTGCAAACAGTTCAGAGGATTATATTAAAAATTATAATACTGCCATAGTTTAATATTACGTTCATACCAGTGGCGATGGGGTAGAGGTAGGCTGTTAAAATCCAACATAAATATTGCACACTAAAATTTGTCAGCAATACTCATTTAAATACGTGTATTAATTAAGGCGCTAAGTACCAAAAAGTAGTATTGCCTGTGATTACAAAATACTGAGTCATTGCAGTAAAATTGTATGAAGCAGACATTTTGAAAAAAGTGTTTGAGCAATGTCGGCAGCTTCCATAATTTTAGAAATTAAAAATTTGCGAGTGTCAACAGACCGTTGTCAGCCATTTTATATTGAATGCCGTTGACCGCTGCAGTGGTACTTACACCATTATAAATAAAACACGCCAACGGACTTACACCGTCGCCAGATTTAAATATTTTGCTGTATTTTTTTGACTTGCTTGAGGCACTTAGACCATAGTTGACGTTATTGGCATTGGTACATAGAACATTTTCGTATAAAAATATCAGTTTTTATTTTTTTGGTACTTAGCGCCTTAATTAATACACATATTCTTTGTTTTCATTTCTAGAATACTTGAATAAGTCACGTCGCGTCTGTTGGCGTCGTCTACAATACAATTTTTTAAAGTTCAAATTATGTTATTGTTGTGGCAAATGTCTGTGTGCAGGGTGTCTAACAAATACTGTCACTTAAAATACCGAGAGCAAATCCGAGTGACATTTTTAAAATTATATCAATTTTCTTATAAATTACGTTTTCTTTTTCATTCTATAAAAAACTACATTCATTCCTTCCAAAATTTCACTACACTCTGAATACTGACGATTATATATATATATGTATTACTTAAAAGTCGATATACATATATATATGTATATTAGTTTTACATTCACATTTATCCTGGAGATCACGCGATTTTGTTTCCCTGTATGGCGAAATATTTTTAAAGGGTTAATTGATATAAACATTACAATCGATAATATCTTAAGGCTAAAAACATAGTACTAATTATTTTAAATCAATAATTAAAGATTAACAATAAAATTGAGGAGTTAGATAGAAGACTGGCCTAAGTGAAAAATGCAAATATGTCGATGTTATGTTTGACCAACTAATTACGGACCCGTTGCATAGTTTTCAACATAATTTCCAAAACTATTTTTTAATTGACATAACTGCATGATATAAATTCACAGTTAATATAAAAATTAAATAATTTGATATTTTTGCTTTATCAATGGTTTAATTGGATAAATTGCACACATCGTGGATACAGTATCCCTTGCATTCGGACCATATAATTTTAATTGTGCGTATAAAAAAATATCATAACTACAATATTTTACTTGATTTCTGTGTTAATGTTAGGTTAGGTTTCAATATCTTTGGCGAAAATGCCATTTTAATGAAGTGTTCTTTACAGTAACCAAGAATCGTTTCGATCCGTCGACAACAGTTGCCACTAGTGGTGAAAATATTAACATACTAATATGGATTACATAAATGATCAGCCAGCTCTCACATCAAAACTCGTCTCACATGCAACGTGTCAAATACGTCGATGTGACGTCATCGTTATTCACAAAATACACGTTGCTAAATGGAGCTCTGCAGTTTGGTCGAATGCGACTTTTTAGTTTGAAAAAAACATGAACTGTTGCAATCGACAAGTTGCATGCTTCTCGGGCTGCGAGTCGAAGACGCCAGAACGCATACGAACTCCTACGAATTGGTCATTCCTATACCGGCTCGTCGAAAGTTACGTGCGACTGACGCTAGGTAGATGTGCGCAGTCTTCATATGCAACACTGGATCATTGGCTGTTGCGGCAGATGAGGTGAGTTTAGATGTGAGAGCCGGCATAAAAACTATAATTTACCACGTACACCATGATTCTACCCGGGTCCTCAATTAATGTAATCGCAATAATGTTACCATAGAATATAATCAATAATATTCAAGTCAAAAATAAATATTGTCATAGATAAAAGAATTTAGCAATAGAGGCTAAATGATTAATCTAATTTAGGTAAGTATTATTACGTATAAATTCATTTTCATGTGCCTACTTGACTAAAATTTAAAATCTCAGTTCAGTACCCATAAAGTTTCCATATTCTTTTGACCATTGCATTTAAAAAAAAAGATTCGATCGATCGATTTGTATGATAATAGAAACAGCGGGTCACTAATGTTTTTATAACCTCAAAATCACTCCACTTTACGCAGTCACGTTAATATATTGTCTATGAAATCGTTTGATGAGTGAGGGAGTGTCGTTGAATTCAAGGCTGTATCTTGTTTGGCAGGGCGAGCTGGAGGTTGATCCAGAAGTTCTTCTCTTCCGGGTGCCTCAGTATCAGCAGCCGCGTCTTCTTTAGCATCGTCAGAAGGTTTTCACCATTGCTGTCTTTCACAGTTACTTCGATTTTCGGGAGATCCTGAAATTGAAAGAAATGGATTGTATGAATAAATTAATACCATCGACTAGGGTAGGTACTTTTGTATCCATTAGAGTAATTTTTTGGAACCTGGGTTTCGCCTTTTGGCATCTTCAAGCACAAGTGGCAGAGAGTGGAGGTAGGCTGTTGAGATCCGATATAAATGTTTTCATTCAACTAAGAATGCAAATTGCAGATGGTGTTGGTTAATTATTAAAATTAAATTAAACCCTGCTAAACCAAACCATCATATTGGAGGTAGGCTGTGGAGATCGGACAAAAATAGTGTAGACTTTGTCAGTCATATTTATTTGCTTTCGTAGGCTCTTTGAACAGTGAATAAAATAGTTTGACCATGAGTGCTCCTAAAGAAGACCAAAACTTATTATTTACATGACAAAAGTTCTTAACCGGTTCACTGCGGAGCACTGGTGCACCGCTAGCTTGTTGTAAGTGCACCGCGAAAGATAAAAGCATAAAGATCCGCGAAATAGTGAACACCGAAAAAGTCCTTTGCTAAATTATGAAAGCATCTAATGTGATTCAGATTTTGCCGAATCGATCTGTTTAATTTTTCTATCTATTAAATTTGTAATAAGAGTAAAAGTAAAAATAATTTACGTAATTTTTCTTTGTTTCCTGACCGTTTGATTTTGGTGCACTGCAATTTTTTCTTATGATCAAAAGTGCACCGTGACTTCAAAAAGATTCAGAACCACTGGTCTCACCTAATTGTTAGATTTTTAAAATTCATATTACCCTTTCCTAAATCAAAGCATAATAGATAAAATATCTAAAATTATGTATGATTTAATGGCAGAATTTTAGATATTTTACCATGTTTTTATTAGCTCGTATTCTTCTTTGTCCCGTACAGATTTTTTCTTGTTTGTCCAAGATTTTTAACTAACTTCCCGACTAGCTAGACATTTGAAACTTTTAGAATATATCAGAATACGACAGAAATGCATTTTTTTAATAGTTTTGACCATCTTTAAGCAGAATTGAATTCATTTTCAGTTAATTCTGTTTTGTATGTTTTGGAAAAAATTCGTTAAAAGTAATATTTACTACTCACTATTATAGGTTGCTAAGTGGGTCCTAGCAACTAAATTATTAATATATACGTGCGTTACATATGAAATGTCAAAATGACATTTCAGTATTCTATATGTATTCAGTATTTCTATCAAGTACAAAAAAAGTATTTATTAATACATAGAACTGTCAAGTTTATATTATGATTTAACAGAAAATTTAAAAACTTGGTATTTAAAAACTTTTTTTTATCTTGTAATTATTTTATCCGTGTTGTGCAGTTTTAGTGCAGTGTACAAAAAGCCTTTTTGCCGAGGCTTCCAGCACTGAGAACGAACTGAACCCAAAATGTAAAAATTATCAGAACAAACCTGAAGTAGTACAACGGTGAGGGGGATTTCGGTGGCGAGCTTGTGGAGTTGTGCAAGGGACGCGGTGAACTGCAGAGACGTCTGCTGCGACGGGGAGATCACCGCCACAATGGCTCGGCTCAGCTGACACAGATTGCTGGCAGTTTCGTACCCTGGAATCGATTAAGAGGATTAGATGTTATCGCATGGATACTTGTAACAATGTCTATTTGGTCACCTCTGAATGCGGGGTGTAAATGTACCAATAATTGCAATGGGTATTTTAAATACATTAACCAATTGCAGTAATGAATCAAAAAATATTTTTTAAATCCTCATCTCCAATACGTTCCAAGCACCAATTCACAAACATACGGCGTTGTTGATGGTTAGCAGGGTTTATTTTTTGAGCTAATTGAATTATACATGGTCGCAAACCCAAATCTTTTTAGAAAATTCGTTGTAACGAACATCTGGAAATGTTTAATTGCTCAAACCTCAAACTTACGTTGCAGGCTCAAGGATTGGAAAGTAAAGTCCAGCCAATGACATTAATATAGACGAAGCAACTGGAAAAAAAAATGACACTCACTTTTTTGTGGGTCTGCCCAATGACATTAATATGGACGAAGCATCTAGAAAATAAAATGACACTCACTTTGTGTCGGGTCTGCCGGATGGCGAAATTCATATTTTAATATCGGTATCCTACGCTCAAATGAACATTCTGCTTGCAAGCGGTCTGGCGACACCGCTGGGTCTGCCCATACAAAATTTCTGACTGTCAGGTTTCGACTCCACCATTATTATTATGTTACAAAATGCCAATGTGCCTAGTTAAAAATTGTAAAAAAAATCTACTAAACACTCCAAGAAAGATGGGATATCACTTTGCATGTGTTAGTATTATTTATTATTTATAAAATGCCATTTTAAGATATTGATGTATGTTTATTCAATGCAATTGAATGACAGGAACCATTGGACAGTCAGTCGCCTGTGATTCGCTGGGCACGCTTGCGTCTAATCTCCGAGAAGTCGTAAGTAACCGAGAATCTGTTTCTAACGCAAGAGTCATGACACTAATACGCCATTACAATAAAGGTTATATTACTATAAATTTTCGAAGCTTGTATCGCATAATGGAAACGGATACGTCAATGGTCACGTGACATCTACCTATACATCTGTGAATGACTTTCATGGACAATTTCTCGTGCGCGCCGGGTATGAAGTGAGTCGTCCATTTAATATGTCATTGGGTCTGCCGAATGGCATAATCTGTTCTAACGCCATTACAATAAAGGTGATATCGCTATAAATTCCCGATGCTTTTTGTCGGGTCTGCCGAATGGTTCGGTTCGAACAGGTTCGCTCAAATTAACATTGACACTAGAAACACTGTTCTAACGTCAATACAATAAAGGTGATATTGCTATAAATTCCCGATGCGTGATATCGCATAATGGAAAATGCATGACGTCTACCTATACATGTGCGAGTGTCGCTATGCGCGAATTTACTTGCTAGCTACTGTACTGAGTGCGTTGTCCATTAATAATATCATTGAGTCCAGCCATGTCACTTTCAACCAGGTCTAGGCAAACTACGGCAAGTATTTCTGTGGGGCCCGCGAGCTTTAATCGTATTACTGAAAACATTTTACTTTCTTCTATATTTTAACGCCTTTTTTAAAAATAAAATATAAATATTCAATATTATAATGCATTAAGAATTTGTCAACTTGTTAATTGTTTTATGATCTCTGGTGAACAAACATTTTCAATTATGAATATCAATAAAAACTCTTTACGATTAAGCATCACCGATGAACATTTACAAGCAGTTTTAAGAATCTCAACTATAAAATTAACATAAATGGAATTAAAAAAACGTTGAAAAATGTAAAACAGTTTCATTCTTCTAAGTAAATTGTTGGCAATTAGAGAATCATTTATTTTTTTTATGTTAAAATTCCTTTTTAACGATAATAAATAATGTATGTCTAAAAATAGTATTTTACTTGCGGCCCACCTTTCATTTTATATTCCAAATATGGACCTTCATCCAGAAAGTTTGTCCAGGCCTGCTTTTAACAGAAACGAATCCGGAATACCTGGTTAGAGAAGCAGGGTTAACATATTGAAAGGGTCTTTTTTACATTATTTAACTTTGCCACAAGAACTTTTTGTAAACTTACATTGTGTAGGGTCGTTGGGAAGTTGACAGTTGATGCACTTGTAGAGATATTTATTCTGGAGGGTCGGTATGAACATGCCCAGCGTAAAAGGAGAGTTCTGTTCAG
Source organism: Rhyacophila brunnea (assembly GCF_057557595.1). Lineage (NCBI taxonomy): Eukaryota > Metazoa > Arthropoda > Insecta > Trichoptera > Rhyacophilidae > Rhyacophila > Rhyacophila brunnea. Next base: position 4,090,338 of record NW_028232904.1, on the reverse strand, counting down.
TGTATAGCACCAGTACATCATACTCTTTGTCATCTGAAAGAAAAAAAAAGAAAAGAAAACAATAAAACCGGGCCAAGCTTTGAACCTTGAAGTACACCTAAAAATTGTAAATAACTAAAGATGTTGTAGAAAACCTTAAAAAATGTATGAAATTTAAGTAGGTATAAGAAAACACTTCTGGATCACTGATTAAGTTAGCTACACATGATTTCGCATTGCAGGTTCATTTGCAGAGAGCTTCACACTACTGCTATAATACGTATTTGTCAATTTACAAGGTGTATAAAAAACAATCTGTCACGATGAGTAGATAGGCAACTAATAACTTTGGCATTATTATTTAATTGAAAAATTAGCTGAACTTTTAACCACAATGAAAATAAAAAATGCTTCACGATAATACTACGGCAGTTTCTGACAGGCCGCAGATTTTTAACGACACACGTTGAATGTAGAGTAAAGCTCTTACTATAATCGCTATAATACCGATAATTTGTGGCTAGTGTTACATAATTATTCAAACAGATGTCACTGTGTGTTTAATTTTTTAGATTATGCAAATCAATCGACAGTGGCTAGTAAGTTGAGATAACTCGCGAAATTTGTATGTGCGACCTGTTGATCACGGCCTCATAGAGCGAGATAGGTAAAATGAACGAAATAATGTATAAGGTTTCTTCTATTTATTCAAGAGTAGGAATGACCATCAAAGGATTTTATTACTTACCATCGATCGTTGACGGATGCCTAGAGCTGTAGAATGTCCGCCAGCGCAGTATGAGCCTCTGTCCGAAGCGAGCATACAGCACCAGAGCAGTGATGACGGCCAGCCACACTCCAACGGCGGCAATGAAGAGTACTTTCCATGGCACCGTCACATATTGGACGTTGGGTTCAGTCACTGTAACATAACATGAGAGATAAATACACGGTGAAATTTATTTATGATTACAGTATACTCTTGATTATATGTATGTACAACGATATGGTGTGTACAACGATATAATAGCTCTTAGGAAAATTTGAACTGATATAAGGAAATCATTAAAAAATTCTTACAAACAATCCAAAATTACAGATTTTCTTAATAAATAATGAGTATTAAACATGTTAAAATAATTGTCTGCTTTAGAAGTGTATAATAATAATAATATGTAGTATTAAAAAAAAAAAAAAACCATGGTCGGATTATCTGTATCTTTCGTTTATCCGTGCCACTTCTTTGGACGGTTTTTAATATACGGCGAACAGCATACGTACAAGTTTTCGGACACGACATTGAATACCACTAAAATACAAGAAAGACGGCTTACGTTTGTGGTGTAACCAGACTGGCATCTCGATGTAAGAGTCAGCGTTTCCAACCCTGCATACATACTGGCCGTAGTCATCCGACCGGAGTTCACTAATCATCAGATATGCGCCGAGAATCTGTTCATCTTCCCTGTAAAACACGAATGCCATAATGTTACTGTCAATATTTTTATTTATATCTAGGAATTCTAAACTATACATTTTAAAAGTATTTTGTTTGCGCGATGCACACATACTTAACCACAGAACAGATAATAAATAGAATACCGATAGCCTATATTCAATACGCCGCATGGTGAAGAAGGCTTTTGAATGTGTGAGTGTCCTACGAAAATGAAGCACGCATTATGCATGTGCAATAATGTGTGTAACACACCAACATTAAATGAGCGTAAATGCATAAGCCGAGAGCAGTTTTCAGTATTTGACGTAAAACGTATTCTAGACACGTGTGTAAGTTTAACCCGGATTCTTCCTTACTCGAGTCGGTTACCTGCTATCGCCTTACCCGTTGTGTATTTCAGTTCCCATTATTTCCGAGTTCCCTGTACTTAACATTTATCGATGGTCTAATGTAAATACCCCGTATCTGACCTATACGACAAAAATTACTTTTTGACGTACTAAACACAACAAAAATACTGCCCATTGACCGCAAAATTTCCATATCTGTAGTAATTTGAACAAAAATTATACAGCCATTTTAGTAATTTCCCGTATCTGAACATTGCAGGAATAAACCTGTAATACCCCATATCTTGCCTCTAAGCCAGTGGGGGGCAAACTGCGGCCCGCCGGGTATTTTTTTGCGGCCCGCCATCATCATGATTACGAATAACTTTTTTAAAATTTAAAAAAAATATTGACAATAGATTAAAATTTGAAGAATTTGTTGTTTCGTAAATGTATTATCTTAGTACGTCTTCCTTGCGTCTCATCTCACACTATGTAACCACTATTTTTTACGTTGAACATCGTGACACATTACAATACTTTTAACTCCGCGTTACAAGGAAAAAAATATATGCTCATGATATGGTAAAAAGTTTGAATGGATGTCAATTAAAACTCAAGTTATTCCTTCGACAAATATCGAATAACAACGTGGACCACTTTCCAACTTTGAAGTTGGTGAATATATCAGAATATAAATTTGAAGAATATGGTAAAATTATTAAAGCTCTGAATGACGATTTTTCACAAAGATTTGGTGACTTCCGAAGAATTGAGACAAGTTTAGCAATAGTACGCGATCCATTTTCAATAGATATTGATAGTGTTCCGACAGAGCTACAACTTGAGGTTATTGATCTGCAGTGTGACACTGATTTAAGAGAATTGCATCGTCGTGAAGAAATCTCCAAATTTTACAATGCCCTTAATTCAGACAAATTCGACCAACTTAAAGATTATGCAAGAAATATGTTCGTTATTTTTGGATCAACTTATACATGTGAACAAACATTTTCGATCATGAACCTCAATAAAAATTCTTTACGATCAAATATCTCCGATGCCTACTCCTAGCAGTTTTGAGGATATCAACTACAAAATTAACACCTGAATTTAACAAAATGTTAAAAAATGTACAAGTTTCATTCTTCTCATTAATTTTTTTTAATGTTTATTTTTCGTGATAATAAATAGTGTATATCTAAAAATGGTATTTTACTTGCGGCCCGCCGCTCATTTTGAATTCTTGAATTGGGCCCTCCATCCAAAAAGTTTGCCCCCCCCTGCTCTAAGCTGTCCAGCGTGTTGCATGACGTGTGTTGAATTCAGCTTCAAAATGTTATGAGTTATTGGCATGCTATGTAGTTTCAACATATTGTGTGTGCTATTAACTATCAAATACGGGATATTAAATATTTAGTTTTTTTTAGCTTCCTGCACAATTTGTAAAAAGTCACTTACGGGATATTAACATTCAGCCATCGATATCTGCAGGGGCGGCTCTACCTGAAGGGTTCGTAGGGACCGTCCCCACATCATTATCATCTCAAAAATACACGTCCGATATTTTTATTATTGTCATAATATACCTACTTAACTACATGATTAAATGAACTATTTAATTTATTTTATCCATATAAACTCCTCGCAATTTTATAGAGATATGTATAATTATAATTATACAAATAAATAAAGCAATAATTGTAAATTATGTAATAACATAATTATGATTATGCGGTATTAAAATAATTAATTAAATAAAATACACCGTATTGTACGGTGACACCTATGTACAAATTAAGAAAGCTATGGCGTCTATTTTTCGATGACCGGGATCACTCACTCCCATCCCGTCGCCGCGGTACAAATCTCGTTTTACAAAGGATGTGAATGCATTAGCGTTAGTATATTCATACTGGGGAGCGAATCAAATAACCCCTAGGTGAGTTAAAAACGCTCGCCGTATGTCGTTGTTCAAAACTCTTAATGGTAAGTTTATAATAATTATTAATATTAATTAAGTTATAATTTTTAAGTAAGCTTTTTAGATATGATGTGAATAATATTATTTATTCTGAAAAATTACTCATTTCCTTATTAATAAAATCATAATATTATTATAAGTAGCTTGGTACATAATGTGTATAATATGAGAAAGTAGGTAGGTATGTATATTTAATAATTAATGGCTAAACCCCACCACCTAGAAAGTTGTCGAGCCGCCACTGGATATCTGGAATCGTAACCCACTTGGTATCATATTTTTTTCAATATTTTTTTTGAAGTTATACATCTTTTGGGGCGTTCGATAGAGAGTGAAATTGAGAGCTGCACGAGCACACCATTACGAAAGTGCCCGACAGTATGAAGTTAGCTGCGAATCAGTCAGCTGTAGGTATACAAACGCAAGTTTGATAGTAGATTTGTTACTATCGGCCATTTGCAATTCCTTACGTAAATAAACGATTAAACGTGAGAGTGACAGTTGTCACTTTAAAACTAAAAACAATGAGAAATAATTATATAATTTAGTAATCTAAGTTAAAGTGTATAGAAATAAACCAACGGCGCTCCAATAAACGGCCATTTTTCTTGAGTGTATAATTTAATAAGATAATTAAGAGTTAGTCTAAGAATTTAGGTTATCACAAGTGTTGTTTTTTTTTTGTTACGACAAAGAAGTATAACCTGTAACGCGCGTACATAAGTACACACACAGATTTTTCTTCTTCTAGTGATTGTATAATATTTGTCTGAGGTATTCAAATTATGTACCGATATTGAAAGTTAGTTGAGAGTTTCACTATTGACTCTATCCAGGCATTGGTGAGTCTTTCTTTATCTCCGTTTTTGGCTGCGACTCTCTTCATATTGGAAGTTATTTAGTTTTGTGACAATTCAGACTTTAACAACGGTAGGTGCATTAATGAAGTCAAAAGACGTGTCCCATACCTGGTGACTTTGTCCTGTTGCAGTCGGTTCAAACGATGCGTGGTTCCTTCCGGATGAATGCGTCGCCAAGACACGTCGCTCTGGGCGTCCGGCAAGTTGATCCGACCTAAAATAAGAAAACATCATAATATGTATATAATTATGTGTATAAGAACAGAGTCCTACTCTAACTTGCGATATGTGAACGATAGAGTATTCATTGCAAGCAGTCGGAGAGGTTTACAGAGTAACTGTGGTCTAAATACTGTACTCCATAGAGACCAAGTACACGACTACAAGCAAGTCTCCGATAGATGTCAGAACATGTAAATTATATGGAGTACACTTTCTGGTAAGTGAGATCATGGGAGTAAAAGAGTGCCTTCACTCAAGATGTCCAGACAGATTAAAAAAGCTCAAAGCATAAAGGGAAAAGGTAAACAAAATCATCTCCGACATCCGAAACTGAAATACCACAGACAACCACTAAATAATTGCGACATCTAGTTGTGAGTCTAGTCATTCATTGCAGGGATGGTTTGGACACGGACATCTGATGAGCATCACTTCACTCTTTGCCAGAAATAGGGGTGTGCAAGGAATGGACAGAGTAGAAGAGTGTATCATCCACGCAGCTCCACCACTCATTCCCAGTATACATCTTTGTCACACGGAGTGATCACTAGGCAAGGCACAATTGCATAGTCGCAAGGGGTGGAGGTAGGTTGTTAAGATTAGACATAAATAATGCACACTAAACGTAGTCAGTCATACTAATTTGTTTTCGTTGAATTAAGAATACCTACAGATGGTGATGGTTAGTTTTTTAAAATTCATTAAGGGCGGACGTGCTCAGCGTGGGTCCAAATGGAGCTTTTTTTCTATTTTCAAAGCATGATCCTGGACATACATTAAACGTTGTAGATAATCTATTTATATAATTTTGAAGCCTTATTATCCTTTATATTTATTTTAAACATTTGATGACTGCATAAAGTATTTTTATTACATAAAATAGTATTCTTTTAAACCTATCGCTCTAATGTTTTAGAATATGGTCATATTTCAGTACATAAATGTGCAGTGGTATCAAGATTTTTTACATTTATTAATTTTTAAACGCATTTATAAAACCATCAGTATAATTTATATTATCGACATTATTATAGTGAAATATTAACGATAAAAAATTATATTGATAATCTCTGTGATCCCAAATTTGACAAGAATTAGGCATTTTATTATTCAAAAAATGGGCAAGATTAACTAACACATTTGAAGATAATTCAAGTGTGATAAACATACTATGAATAATGATTGCTTTATAATAATTATTGACCTAAGAATAAGGTAGTGTTTTTTTGAAATACGCCATTTCTTTTGGTATTCCCCAGTGGTTAAGCTACAACATACGGCCATAGCCGTAAATTGACAAACTATAATTGAAGTAGGGAGTAAAATGATGTTAACGCGCGTGTTTGAAGGCTTCAAAATTATATAAATAGATTATCTACAACGTTTAAGGAATGTCCAGGATCATGCTTTGAAAATGCAATAAAAGCTCCATTTTGACCTATGCTGAGCATGTCCGCCCGCCCTTAAGTAATCCTTTTTAGGTATACTTGTACAATTTCAAGTTGATTATTCCATTAAACCGCTTGCAATATTCAAAAGAACAAAAGAGAGTCTAATAATTTAAAGAAATGTCAAACATTGCGCTCCATGCAGTTATTAAATTCCTCACAAAGCATGGAAAAAGTGTGGAAACCATCCAAAATGAAATGAAATTGGTTTAAGGCACTCTTTGTTGTGGTAAAATCATGATTTACAAATGGTCACGGCAAGGCAGAGAGTCACGATGATTGTGGAAGGAAATGGTATTAAAAATCGAAAATGGTCGGCTAAAACTAACTGAAATCGCAAAAAGGTTCAATCTATCTAAAACAATTTCCAGAATTATACATGTAAATCTTGGCATGTCAAAGGTAAGCGCAAGATGGGTGCCACGAATGCTTATGCTACATAGACACAGCCCCCAAGAAGTTCAATGGCTTACAATCGGCTGGGAAGGTGATGGCAACAGTGTTTTGGGATTCAAAAGGAATCCTGTTAATAGATTATAAACCAAAGGGCACCAACATCACAGGACAGCACTACGCTCATATTCTAAAATTACATTGGTAGGTTGCGTCTGGCCCGATCGTCTGAATACGCGCCCGCTCGCGAGTCTCGCAAAACGGTCATTCATTCTACTGCTCGATTTCAACAACTGCAAGATGGCGAAATCTCAAAAAAATGTAGGTATGGACTAGCGCTGAGGTCCTCGTCGAATTAATACACGCCAGTTAAAATATAGCCATACTCGCTACAATTAGTCTTAATCGATTGGCTTGGAAATTCAAGCTCGCCCAGTTATTCATGATGTAAATTAACAATAAGTATACAAAACTTTCTATAAATGTCAAACGGCCGCGCAAATTTCAACAGACGCTCGCTAGGTTTGACAGCTCAGTTTTTTTGATGTAATATTGCGCGGGAATACGTTTAGTGTAGCCACTAATCTAAGAAATATCTAGTTTTCGGTCAACCTATATTTTTAATAATAGCAACACTATGTCTATTTTAAACCAATCAAAAGCAAGGACCAATGCGATTGAATCGTTGCGTGTAATTGAAAATAGTGTTAAAACGTTGACCACAATAGTTGATGGATCGGGTTGGGTCTGCGCGTCTGCCAATGTAATTAAGCCTTTAATCATTTAAAAGAATGTATTAAAGTAAAAAGGAGGGGCAAATTAACAAAAGACATGTTCTTACTCCATGACAATGCACCTGGTCACAAGGCTCAAATTGCAATGGTTGATATGAGAAAATGCGGCTTCCAGGAATTACCTCATCATCCACCTTACAGTCCTGATCTGGCACTTAGTAATTAATACCTGTTTCCAAATTTGCTACTCATAATTTTTGGATTCATATTTTATTTTATTATATAGTAAGTTAAAATGAAGAGAAAAAGGTTAGACTTACCAACGAATGCTTCACAGTAAAATCTTGCAGGGAATCCAAGTTCCACCCACTGATCGACGGGCGTAAAAGTGGCTCGGGGCGCTGGTGGTGGCTTTTCTGTAATAAAAAAATATATCAAGTTTTGTAGAGCTGGGTATGGAAACAGGAAATATGAGATGAATATAGATAACCAAGCAGTAGCGTAGCAAGCAAACTATGCCACTGATAGACGAAAGAAACTCTCTCACTCGTGACCTGTATATTGCAAGCGTTCATTTTTAGGTTTTGAAATTGGGCTCTATGTTACGAGAGCTTACCCGGATGAAAACTAGCAATCTCCACTTTTTGCTCATAGACAACCATGGTAAAATATATAAATCATTTGCAATGAAAAAAAATCACTAATTTCATAAATCAGTATAGCAAATAGAGTTTGCCAATGCATTTCATAAAATTTAAATAAATATAATGTAACCTTTGACACTCCATATATAACATATCCATAGTCAGTATTCCGTATCCGTATTCATTTAAATTTATAATAAATAAAACTTGCTCATTTGCATTAATTTTCACTTTTTGACCATATACAACTATTTGCCGTGGTTGTCTATGGTAAAAATGTGGAGATTGCTAGTTTTATTCCGGTTAAGCTCTCGTAATACAGAGCCGAAAATTGTCATTACATGGGTTTAAAATCCGAAACCGCCAGTCGTGCACAAGCGGGAGTTTTCGGGTCTGGTCCAACAAAATATTTATGTTGAGTGCAATCTTATATTTTTTTCTTTGACCTGGTGTCTGTGGATCGTGACCCGGATGATTTGGGTATTGAACAACCTTTTTAATGGGTTGGCCCCACTCTTCTCGGCGTTTTACGACACGCAAGGCCATGCGCGGCTCCCTCCTTAGGTCAATTAGTCAATGACCTCCCAAAATAAATACCTTACAATCGACAGAATAATATTAATAATATCTACAATGTCATATATAATAATAATCTGTGGATTTGAAATTATAAGGCGTACGCTTGTTTTTGTTTTGTATTCTCGATAGGCGAGAATTCCCCGCCAATTGCCGGACAATTCAATTCTTGACCCAAAATTAATATTTTTATAAAATTTTCTCTCTCATTTCTCATACATTAGACAGAGAAAGATAAATTCAATATTCGACGCTTTGAGTTCCAAAGATCCGTGCATTACAGGCCTCTCGCAGGCTCTCGCCCATTGTCCGAGTGTGAAACAAAAAATATTTTCAGCTAATTTTGCGAAACAGAATGATAAAGTCGACTGAATTATGGAGTCCCATGCTACTGCCACGCCGAAAATTATTGTATACTGTATTTTGTTCTGACAGTTGACAAGTTTCAACGAATGTCTTTTGGTTGTTTTAAACGTATTTAAATAGTTTTTGGTGTAGTTATTATACGAATTTACACACAAAGTTTGGTTTTTAGTGATTTATTACATTTTCGTGAAGTTTTGTGGAATTTACGACGGTTTATTTGTTTGAACTGACACAAAATGTCTAATTCAGTGGATTATATTTTAAACGAAATAAAGAATGAGACATTTAACTATGATAAACGTCTACAAGCAAAGATATTAGGCAGGTACATGCCGGATATGAAAATAATTCAAACAACAAAAGAGAAAAGCAAAGATTTTAACAGATATTTCAACAAGAAAAGCTATCATTTTTGTGAATGGATATGTGGTTGAAATGAAAGGAATTTATTTTTTTGTTTTCATTGTTTAATTTTTGATTGCAAAAATGAAAAGCAATGGACAGAATTTGGTGTTGGTGATCTAAAACATCTTAAAGAAAAAATAAAAAAGCATAGCAAGTCAACAGCACACATAAATAATTCTATGAGTTTTGTTTTTATTAGGAACAACAGACATCCGAATTCAGTTAGATAGTGCATACCGCAGATCGATTGCTGATCACAATGAAACTGTCGATAAAAATCGTTTAATTTTAACAAAAATTTTAAAGTGTATTCAATTTTGCGGATCGTTTGAGCTGGCCTTACGAGGCCATTATGAGTCTAAAGAGTCTGATAATCCTGGTATATTTCGTGGATTAATAAATTTCATGCAGGAAATAGATATTGTTATGAAGGAGCATTTAGAAAGGTCAACTTCATTCAAAGGAATTTCGAAGACTATCCAAAACGAATTGCTAGATTCAATATTAAAAGTGACTCAAGAAGAAATTAGATGTGACATAAAAAAATCTAATTACGTAGCTATTCAAGTTGACGAAACGACAGACAGCTCTACAAAAACGCAAATGGTTTTCGTTGTAAGATATTTAAAAGACAATATAGTATGTGAAAGATTTTGGAAGTTTGTAAATCCAGAGGTGTGCACGGCAACAGGATTAACAGAAGAAATTTTAAAAGAGCTGAGAATCTTGGAAATTCATCCTCGACAGCTAATAGCGCAACGCTACGACGGAGCGGCAATAATGAGTGGGAAAACTGGAGGAGTTCAGACGAGAGTCCGCGAAACTTTTCCACTAGCACAGTACATCCACTGTTATGCTCACCAATTTAATTTAGTTATGCAAAAAGCATCCACCATAACCACTGGTCTGAAAGTTTTTTTTGCCACCGTCCAATCATTTTCTGTCTTTTTTTCGAGATCACCAAAAAGAACGAAAATATTAGATGAATTCGTCAAAGTGCGTCTACCGAAAGCAGCTCCAACTAGATGGTGCTTCAATGTTAAATGTGTGGAGACAGTTTTTTTGTACCGAGAAGACATTTTACAGTGTTTAAATTCAATACTGGACAGAGAAAATGACACCAATACCCTAAGTCAAGCCCAAAACTTAATAAACAATTTGGAAAAAAACACTTTTATTTATTGGTTGACTTTTTTTCACAAAATAATGCCTCATTGTCAAATTTTATTTAAACAAATGCAAAAAAGAAACTTAGACGCTATTAAGATAAAAACATACATCGATAATTTAAAAAAATATATTTCCGAAATCAGAAATGAAGCTAGCACTAATCCGAATTCCAGCTGTGCAACGGGTGACCATAAAAAGAGACGGATAGATGACAAAAGCAACGCAGTAGCAATTGAAGTCTGTGATACAATTATAGTGGAAATAGAAGCACGATTCACATCCAACGATCATCTCATTATATCCGATTTGTTCAATAAAGAAAATTACGCTGATTTTAAAAATAATTTTCCCACAAGTCAAGTAAATTTGGTAAAACAGTTAGAAGAAATAAACATAACCAAGTTAAAAAATGAATTATTGGTGTTTTATCAACGAGATGATTTGCATGGCGCTAATAGTGCAGTTTCTCTTCTACATTTTTTACTCAGCAATAATTTCAATGAAACATTTTCCGAGTCGATCAAAGTTCTCCAATTTATTTGCGTCATACCAATGACAACAGTTGAAAGTGAAAGATGTTTTTCAACTCTCAAAAGAGTAAAAACCTTTCTACGCAATACGATGGGCCAAGATAGACTGACCGCTCTTGCAATGCTCAGTATTGAAAAAAAATATGTGGGAAAAATAGACAATTTTTATAATCGTGTGATTGATGATTTTTCAAAAAGTAAAGAAAGAAAAGTGGACTTAATTTACAAAAAATTATAACGCGTTGTGTGCAATTTCGGTTAACGATGGGTTGGCGTTATGAAAAATGGACATTTTTTGAAGGGTAAGTAGGTACCCACCTATAACAATTTCTAGCACTTATTATATAATGTATAAAAAGTCAATTTGCAATACGTCTTTTAAGTATACAACGAAAAGGCAAATTGAAATAATATATTCAAAATTGACCTACCAGTTTTTCGGGCCTAAGGCCGCCAATGCGCAAGGCATATGTCAGTGAAAGACCTGTATTTGTGCACACATCTAGGGCAGTGGTTCTCATGTGAAATTTAACTGTGGCCGCACAATTGACATTGACAGTTCTATGGAAACGTCTGGTGGCCGCACCAGATTTCACTTTTATTGTGATTGAAAAAATTAAAGCTAAATTTTATTTACTAAGAAAATGGATCAATTCATTTATAAACAAGTCCATTAATTTAATGAAAGACATTTGAATATTTTAGTACATATCTATTTATTTAAAAATAATGCAAATGGAAATTCCTCAATACTCCTTTTTTCCAATGCAAGCCGCATGGCTGCTTCTAAGTTTACATCTGTCAACTGGCTTCGATATTTGTATTCAACAAGTCATGTTGTGTATTCAACCAATTTCATAATTTTATAAATACATTTTTGAAATATCATTCTGTAGAGCGCTGGTGGTTGCAGCAAAATCTTTTGGTGGCCATCGGGGCTGCACATGAGAACCCCTAATCTAGAGCATCCGATGTGCAAAAGTAAAAATAGCGCAGGCGACACAAAGGGACACCAACGACACTAATAATTATGACCGTTACGAGTAATCGATAACCAGTTGTAGACACGACAGCTTGCAACAACTCGCAGTTAAAGCTGCAGCCCAGGTGTTCATCGCTAGACTCAAAGTTTGAAGTGTTTGGGTATGAGGAATGTAGCCGTAAAATGCGTGAATCCGCATTGATGCGACGAAGCGATATCAACCGGCTCGCACATCAAAACTTATCTCGTCTTCAACGTTTCGAATACGTCGATGTGACGTCATTGTTATTCACAAAAGACACATTGCCGAATGGAGCTCCGCAGATTGGTCGAATGCGACTTTTTAATTTGAAAAAAAAAACATCCAGTGCTGTTATCAACAAATCGCATGTGTTTCGGGCTGCGAGTCGAAGACGCCAGAATGCATACACACACCTACGAATTGGTCATTCCTATCCCGGTCGCCGCATCCAAATGTATATACGTTTCGGGAGGTTACGTGTGACTGTCGCTAGGTAGATGTGCGCGGTCTTCATATGCAACATCGAAGCGATATTCCTAGAAGGTTTGATTTCTTTGTTTAAAATCCATTATTATGGAGTTCTACCACGTGACTGAAATGTCAATTCAGGGCATATCTTACCAACGAGTGCCAGCATGACGGTGTGGACATGGATGTGTGTATCATTCCTCATGAGGCAGGTGTAGTTTCCTCTGTCTGATTCCGCTGCGACCTGCGTGTAGATAGTCTGATTAGCTGCTTCGGGATACAGAATGAAGGTGGACTCACCACCAGGCCATGGATATGCCCGCTCATCTTTGTACCTGGGAGAAAAGAAATATTCAATTAGTATTAAATGTGACAAAAAAACCCTGACGGCTAAAATTATTAAACATGGAACATGCTTTGCCTACTGTTTCTCTGTATGCTGGTTATCGAAATTCGAAAGTATATTTATTTGTCAAAGTAACTGAATGCGTTACTTTTCTGAAAATTATGTAATTACAATAATAAAACTAAATAAGTAATAATAACAGAATGAATACTGATTGTTTTATAATAATTATTGACATAAGAATGAGATAGTATTTTTTTGAAATACGCCATTTCTTTTGCTGGAATGAAATGCCGATAGAAGAGGCGTATTTCAAAAAATACTACCTTATTCTTAGGTCAATAATTATTATAAGACAATCATTATTCGTAGGATGTTTTTATCACATATGAATGGTCAAAGACAGCTTATAATCAGTATCTTTAGAATTATCTTCAAATGCGGTAATCTTGTCCATTTTGTTGAATTATAAAATGCCTAATTCTTGTCAAATTTGGGATCACAGAGATTATAAATATAATTTTTTATCGTAAATAGCTCACTATAATAATGTTAACATTAATTTTACTAATGGTTTTATAAATGCGTTTAAAAATTAATAAACCTAAAAAATCTTAACACCACTGCACATGGGATGTACTTACTGAAATATGACTATATTCTAAAACATTAGAGCGAGAGGTTTAAAAGAATACTATTTTATATAATAAAAATACTTTTTGCAGTCATCGATAATGTTTAAAATAAATATAAAGGATAATAAGAATAAGGCTTCAAAATTATATAAATAGATTATTACAACGCTTAAGAGCATACTTCAGTGAAACGGCAAATAATTTTACTATAGGTGCGACGAAATTTCGGAAAGAAAAGTCGAGCTTTGAAATCAATTTGTTTTGTGATGGCGACGGGGGAATTAATTCTTAAATCGTGTAAAGATGACTAAAAAACGATAAACATTTACTTGAAAAAGAAAACATGTCAATGAATACATTATTATTATTACTAATAGAACAATAAACATAACATTAAATGGAATGTTTTGTTCTGCACGCGTCGTTTGCAAAATCTTCGCGTCGCGTAGTCACGATGGTTTTAGACCGTGCCCCAGCTGAAGTATAGCTTTTAGGTGTGTCCAGGATTATGCTCTGAAAATACCACAAAAGCTCCATTATGACCTACGTGGCGCACTTGGGCCGTTGATCAGATATATGTTTTTGCCATATCAACTGTTTTTCACATTTGGTCAGATGCAGATATCTTTAAGCGTAATTTTGTGATTAATAAAGTTGCAGCTCCAATATTTTGCGACATCAAAGAATCTACAATTTGAAACATATTATCATGGAAGAAAAAAAAGAAGAAACATCAGTTATAACCGTCTGCCATCACAGTACCGAGATTATTATAATTTTATTATTAGAATGTTATATTATGGAGATATTTTACGAACATGGAAACTGCCCTTTTTCTAAGCCCCTCAAATTTAATGTAGATGTCTATAATCTAAGGTAGACATAGCTTACGTGGTATCATTGCAGTTTTGATACTAGCTTGTAGATCACAACACACTTGAAGTTGGATAATATGTCTGGTCATTGCCCACTGAAGAAGGAAGCCGATACATTACACGACTGGTCCTACTTTTCGCCTTTCCCGTTGTCTATGGATGACCTGTCATTGCCAAATGAGTGCTCATACTCACGCGTCTGTCGTGTTCACTTGTCGGAGTATTCTTAGTTTTCAGATTATTTTAACGTATCTTGGAGACCTTGGAGTTCATCTTATTTAGTGGTTATGTGTTATTAATAATTGGAAGTGACGATCAAAGTAAGTAAACTTCTTCTGTGTATAATAATATCATAATACACTAGGACGTTTGTCAATGTGACAGTCGATTCTAAACGACAATAACTAATAACTTATTTATACTCTTCAGTCATTATAGAATACCAAACTCTGCTTGCAAGTACGTTATCAATAAACAGTATGGCAGTGGACCACTCGTTGCTTGTGCAGAGATGCTCAGGCTTTATTAATCTAAAGATGGCGGTGGTCTGGTATACTAGGTATCAATAATAATATGACGAACTACTGTATGCAGCTGTAGGTATTTCAGTGAAATTTGCAGGGCCAATTCGCTCCGAGCACTATTATAGCATTAACGGAGGGAGAAAATAATAATTTTCAATTCTGGGAACGTAGTCAGTGCCTTCCACCACACAAACACACACTCCTGCACGATATCATTCCAGTGGCGTACACTAATTTTACCTTACAACTACCTAAAGCACAAATTGCAAGAGCAGAATCGTAGACTCCACGGTTACATGTAAATTGTACGTAAAACATTTCACCGTGGCACAGTTCGCCGTAAGCTTTTTATCGGAAATAGATGACGGTATACTATTATTATTTATTAATTATTTGACCATGTCCGATCCTAATAAGATCATAATATCGCCACTGTTCTGGCAAAAGACACTAATTCGAAAAAACGAAATATTGAGTTAGTACCAAAATGTTGCTTATTTCAAACTTTGCCGTCTGGAAACCTTCTTAATAAATAAACAGTCTGTATTTTACAGATTACTTATTTATACGATTATACTATTTATACTATTTTTACGATTACTTAATAAACTCACATGATAGACCATTTCAAACATTTTAACAACTTCAAAGTCAAATTATACAAAACTAGTATTCTCCAGTTAGTGTGTTCTGCCAGAACAGAGACGATATGGGCCTCCAGAGTGGAGGTTTGTATTGACAGATTTTTTTTTGTTTTTACGAGAAATTGATGTCAGATACTTGCTCAACCTATTAGGTCCATATCCTGGCTCAAACACAAATTGAAAAACAATATGTGTATTTGCCAGACCCAGGATTCGAACCTGGGACCCACGACGCTATAGGCCGGCGGCCATCATACTATACGGTCTCCAATTTTATTAGATTCAATATGAACATTAATTCAATTTTCATTGCTGATTTTGGCAAAATTCATGAATTCAAGAATGAAAACTTAACCTAACCTAATAATCCAGTATATTATCGGCTATTTCCAAAATTTGTTTGTTGCTGGCTTCCTGTAAAACGACAAGAACCGTGTTTTATTTAGACATGAATTTTGTGTAAGCATTATACGACCCAATGAGGTTCAAATGTCTTTAATTTCGGCCAAATATTTCGCAGTGAAGTGTGATACGGCGAACTGCATACGTACAAGTTTCCGGACACGGCAGGCAAGTCGCTATACCGTGCAGGCAAGTCGCTGCCGTCTATCCGGCGCAAAACATTGTCTTTCTAAGATGATTGTCTAATGAAGCGACAGCATCGTCTATGTCATGGAAACCCGCCACTGCTCTCAAAAGTAGTAATATTTGTATATGTTCCTTTATTATGTGCCGCCCCTATACAACGCATGACCTACCTACCCCCATGGGACGTCACTGATTTTAACCCAAGATGACTCGCAACCTGCAACTAGTGATCAAATTGGTAGTTGAAACATTGCTTATGCTATCTATTTAAAATTGACAATATCAATTAAAAATAATGTGTTCTCTCAGGAGATACCAGGACATACTGCTAGTAGAAATGTTGTAAATCACTGTAATACAGTGTACAACGTAGGTACATAGTGCACAGATCTAGTTATCAAGAAATCTCGAGAAACAATAAAAAAATGTGAATCTCGAATCTAGAGAGAAAAAAATTCGAAAATCCTTATTCATACCAGATTTTTTATTTAAATAAATATAAATAATTTGTCCTTTAACAAATTCACATTTTGTAACATTTCTTTACAATAATTATCTTGAAGTTTATCTTTGACTTAGGTACAATAAAAACTATTTTTCTTTCTAATGTTTTCAGATAAGTAGTACATATTTATTAATTAATACAGTTTAAATTGTAAATCATCAAAAAATGTCTCAAACTCATATTTTTCCGCTTGGTGCGTCTGCAGGGGCCCTATGTTAGAACTTGCAAGTGCCAGCTGCCCGGTCGACATGACGTCATATGACATCATCGTGACGTACTACCGGAGTGATAATAGCGCTCGAGAATATAACGCTACTCCGACAGCGGCGCTATTCATTGTCACCATACACATATAGGTGTTTCATCTTAATAATATCTACGGTAGGCACTGCGCGCGGGCGGCATGCCTCGAGCGTGTATTGGCTGACGTCACAATTACGTCATGTCGTCTGGGGCCCGATTTCCTAACTATCGTCTCGTGTGGCACCAGACGAGACGATAGTTAGGAAATCGGGCTGCTGGTGCCACACGAGTTGATAGTTAGGAAATCGGGGCCCAGGTAGGTAAAGACATCGCCTTAATTTGGCACACATAAGCAACGCGTGCCCTGCATACCCTCACGGGGCCTCACTGCAAATGGGGTATCTATGAAGAAGTAAATCCATATCGAATGATGATGATAAAAATACAATATTTGAACTTTCTGGATCCATAACGGTAGGTTCAGGAACACGCTTCTATGCAGAAATTATATTACTCTTTGAGCGATTATGGTTTATTTCTCCTTTGAGAATCTCCTTTGTTATACGTACAAAGGCATTTTCAAAAAGGTTTTACTGGCAGTTAGTTGTGAAGTCCAGGGTTTCAGATTTCGTCTGATAATATTATCTGCTTTCTTCTCGGTATAACAATGATTGCATGCATATCGGCGGAATTAATATCGGATTTCAAATTCCTAAATTGATTTTAACCAGGCAACATATAAATAATGAGAAATGCGTTATCTTTTGTCTTTTAAGTAGGTATAGTAGTAAAGTAACAAGATTTAATTCTCCAGCGTGAAGAAATAGGTTACAATATGTAAATTGTACGTAAAACATTTCACCGTGGCACAATTCGCCGTGAGCTTCCTTATCGGAAAGAGATGATTATAATTTATAAGTATACGGTCTCCAATTTTAGATTCAATATGAACACTAATTCAATTTGCATAGTTTTATTAATTTCATAATTTAAGAATGAAAACCTAACCTAACCTAACCTAACAAATAATCCAGTATATCGGCTATTTTCAAAATTTGTTTGCTGCTGGCTTCCTGTAAAGTGTAACCGACAAGAACCGTATTCTCTCTATAGGTACGACCCAAAGAGGTTGGGAGTTCTTTAATATACGGTCATATATTTCCGATACAACATTTCACGGTGAAGTGTGATACGGCGAACTGGATACGTACAGGCAATGACATTATTAATGGACGACGCACTCAATACTGTAGCTTGCAAGTAAATTCGCGCATTCGCATGTATAGGTAGACATCACGCAATTTCCATTATGCGATATCACGCATAGGGAATTTATAGCAATATGACCTTTATTGTAATGGCGTTAGAGCAGTGTTTCTAATGTCAATGTTCATTTGAGCGAACCCGTTCGAACCGAACCATTCGGCAGACCCAACAAAACGCATCAGGAATTTATAGCAATATCACCTTTATTGTAATGGCGTTAGAACAGATTATGCCATTCGGCAGACCCGACAATAAAGTGAGTGTCATTTTCTATTCCAGATGATTCGTCCATATTAATGTCATTGCGTACAGGTTTCCTATAGCATCGTGGATCCCAGGTTCGAATCCTGGGTCTGGCAAGTACACATATTGTTTTTCAATTTGTGTATGAGTCAGGGTATGGACCTAATAGGTTGAGCAAGTGGCTGACATCCATTTCTCGTAAACACAAAAATCTGTCAATACAAACATCCACTCTGTGGAGGTCGGCACGATCTTATTAGGATCGGACATGGCCGGAAAAAAATGTTGTGATAAGAAATACCGGTTTACCGATAATTGTTTTGAATTAATAACCGATTGTGAAACAGATTTCAAAAATATTAATAGCATAATTCAGTGAAACGGCAAATAATCTTCAGCAATAGGTGGGCCGTAATTTCGCACGCGCTGCCAATCGGAGAGCGATAGTCGACCTGTGAGCACGGCAATTTGTTTTGTGATGGCGTCGGAGGAATTAATTATTAAATCGTGTAAAAATGACTAAAAAACGTTACGTATTTACTCGAAAAACAAAACATGTCGATGAATATATATTATTATTATTACTTAATTAACAATAAACATAACATTAAATGGACGCATGTTGAATTTTTATGACAAATTATGTTTTGTTCGTCACGCGTCGTTTGAACAATCTGCGCGTCGGGTAGTCACAATCTTTTTAGACCATGCCTCAGCTGAAGTTATAGCCTTAAGGCTATACTTTAGGTGAGGCATGGTCATAGGCATAATTCAATTTGTCATTCAAATTCAACATGCGTCCTTTTAATGTTATGTTTATTATTATATTCGTAATAATAATAGCATATTCATTAACATGTTTTCTTTTTCAAGTACATTCGGAACGTTTTTTGGTCATCTTTACACGATTTAAGAATATAAGTATTCCTCCGACGCCATCACAAAACAAATTGACGTGCTCCCAGGGGCCTTATGTTGTAACTTGCGAGTTGAAGTCGCCCGGTCGACATGACGTCATATGACATCATTGTGACGTACTACCGGAGTGAGTCAATAGCATTCGAGAAATTAACGCTACTCAAATACTGGCGTTATTCATTGTCCCCATACACAAATAGGTGTTTCAACATAATAATATCTATGGTGAGCTGTGTGCTTGGGCGGCTCGCCTCGATGCGTGTATTGAGGTTACGTCACAATTACGTCATGTCGTCGGGTGACTTCATGTCACAAGTTATAACATAAGGCCCCAGAGGGTCTATTCTATACAAAAGGCTGCTTTCGTCCGATAAAACCTCTAACTAGGGTATGTTTGTATCGAATTATTAGCACGTATTGTAACAATTACAATTAGCTGGTATTAATTGTTGCAATAAATGCTATATTTTAACAGCATGCCCCTTGGCTGTGCTAAAATTTAGAGCATGAGCGATAGAGAGAGAGAGACAGTTTCAAGCTGATCAAACGGCTAACTGATTGTTAAAATTATACTATTTCAATACAAAATGTATCTAATAAACACTAACACATTATCACGTTAGCACGTTAGCGGTCGATAGTCACCTATTGTATAGAATAGACCCGCAGGTCGACTATCGCTCTCCGACTGGCAACGCGTGCGAAGTTACGTCCCACAGACTGTTGAAAATTATGGTAAGTATTTAAAAAAAATACAAAATTAAAATGAATAATACCATAAAAACGGTTAGGTGGTAGTTTTCCGGTATAATTTGAATGTGTCCCTTACGACAATTGCAATTTACAGGGTCAAATTATGTTAGTGCAGCGAACACGCATGAGTTGCGTTCTGTCATCCACGCGCAATATAATTTATAGGCATGTGAGCGGTGGAAGTCTTCGCCATAAAACATATTAACAACAACTAATGCTGCCCACAAAGAGGATCCAACCGGCTCGCGCGATCCAGTTGATATCAGTAACGTCCCAAGGCATGCCGCCCTTACGCAGACTTCGGCCTTGTCCAGATGGCGCGATTTAAGACGATACTTCAATGAAACGGCAAATAATTTTCAACTATAGGTGCGACGAAATTTCGGACTCGCTGGCAATCGCAGAGCGAACGTCGAAGTGTGAACACATCAATTTGTTTCGTGATGGAGACGGGCGAAAGATGACTAAAAACGTTACCCATTTAGTTGAAAAAGAAAACATGTCAATGAATATATTATTATTGTTACTAATAGAACATTAAATGGACGCATGTTGGATTTATATGACAAATTTTATTTCCTTCGTCACGCGTCATTTGCACAATCCGCGCATCGCCTAGACTATGCCTCAACTGATGTATAGCCTGAACTCGCGCGCATTCCAGGTACATGTGAGCTCATTGAGCCGTCCAAATGTAATCGCCGCGTGTTACTTCGCGGTCGAGGTACGGGTGACCTAGTTGAGCTGTCTACATGCACTCGCGGCGAGACACGCATCATCTAAACAAGCTCTTAGGGACATGCCCTCAACCTACTAACGCGGCGCTGCCGCTCTGCTGCGCGGGGTTGTACTTGTGGATGGATAGCGGCAAGGAGTGACACGAGTTTACACGTGTTTGTATGGGATTAAGCCCACTGCAGCGAGCAGTCGCGCACGGCGTGTCGCGTCAGTGGGCCACGTTTAGTGTGCACTATTTATGTCGGATTATAACAGCCTACCTCCACCCTTCGCCACTGATACGTATAGCTTATTAGTCAGAGCACATGGGCGCGAACCCCGAGTAAAAAAAACAGTTTATTGAATTAAGTAGGTAACCGGACAAAACAGAACAGCCAGGGGAAAAATAAAACATTCATTTTTGTGGAATCTATTTATTACATGGCATGTATACAGCTGATAAAAAATGCTAGGTGCTTTATCAAAAAAATGTTTCGTCTCCATAAATGGCAAAATCTCTGTTTAATTCTGAGAGTAGATCAACGTTTCTAATTGCCAATAATATTCTTTCTGGGTCATCAGCTCCCGTATCATGCAAAAATTTATATAGGTAAACTTTCAAAATAACGGTTTTGTAAAAAATGTATATTATATACTACCTAATAAACAGTCGATGATTTCACTTAAAAATTTAAAAATATTAAATATTTCGTTTATAAACTAAGTTTTTTTTTAATAAATATATAACAAATACATAGTTTAGCAGGTATTTTATATTGTATAATAATTTAACGATGCGAGCCGCTTCAGTCTGCCAATTAGGCTAGCAGCCCATCGCAGTTAAAACGCGACTAGAAATGGCATGTCGTGAAGACGGAGTAGAAGCAGTCGGCGAAAAAACACTTGTTTGTTGCGGTTAATCAAAATGGATGTGTTCGACGCTACAACTTCTTTTCTTTATACACGACCAGAAGGATAGAGCAGCGCTTTACAAACTGTCCCGCGCGGGCACACCTGGAGACCATCGAAGCACTCTACAATACAAATCATCGATGCACTCTAGAATAAATAATTATCCATTTAGTAAAATATCGCAGCTGGATTAAATTTGTGTGTTTTTTTTTGAATGTGTATAATTGATCATTTTTTTTAGTACTTATTCCACTTTTATTATTCAATAACTTTGGACCGGTTTCGTCCGCTCGATATACAGATGTGAACAAGCATTTTCATTCATGAAATTGATTAAAAGCAAAACAATGTCGCCAATTGGTCGCGAACATTGAAAAACTAGCGAAATCCAAACGCCCAAAAGCTCTCAGTGCCCCATCCTGTTCATAGCTCTCTCTCTCTCTCTCTCTCTCTCATCACATACAACAACTGTGGTACAGAATTATCTTCACCAAACGAGACTCTCCGGTAGCTGTAGCACCATCAGCGGGGTCCACGACAGCGATCACCCTCTCGTCCAAGAGATCATTTCTGACTATTGTAGATTGGTGCTCCAATAAACGTGTGTTTTTTAAACTGGCATAAATAAATTAATTTAATTGCGTGATTGAGTTAGTCCTTTTCCTCCCCTAAGCGAAGCAGATTTTACCCCATATCCATATTTTCCAACCCCAACCGTGAACGTAAGAAGCATTGATATACTACTGGATGAATCATATGCTTCTTAAAATGACGCCCGATTTTCAGCGACTCGGCCTTTGTTAAAACTTCCTGAGTAAGCTCGGTCTAGCTTGCATCTTACTCTAACTAATAGTCAGCGCATGACGACTTGCTCTGTCTGTTTTGCGTTGCACCACCCTTAGGTTCACTATTCCAAGAACGCAAATTTAGTTTTACAGCCAGGGCAATACGGGTGAAATTCGGGAATCCATGTTAACGGTCTTAACGCATTATACTTACAAGGAAATATTATAAGACGATATTCGTTATATCTTTTGTGGTACATTTTTAAAATGACACTTGTATGGGAACTGCTCATTTAGTAGTATATCAATGGTAAGAAGGTAGAAAAGTTGCTTGAGTTGTATGACGCATCTGAACTAGTGTGAAAAAAATTGACGCATGGTATGCAAAAGGTCGGCCTACCGTAACTCAATTTGGAGAGCGCTTATGAGCAGGTATTAAAAAGGTAAATAGATAAAATTTGTCGCAATTAAGCATAGTGGTAATGCACAGGGCGCGATACCCAAGAGACCGAGGTTCGATCCCTGTCGGGTGTCTTACTTTTCCAATTTTTTTTTTCTCTATTGACTATATTTCTCATGAGTCTTTTCAAAATTGTGTAATAATGTTCAATAAACCACTAATACTTTGAAAATTTTCATTGTCTTATCATATCTAATTTCATTGTTAAATTAAAACAAAAAAATCGGTGTGTGTACTTATGTACGCGCGTTAGAAGTCATACTTCTTTGGCGTAACAAAACAAAACTTGTGATAAACTAGATTCTTCGACTAGCTCTTAATCATCTTGTTAAATTACACACTCAAGAAAAAGGACAGCTTATTGGAACGCCGTTGGAATTGCAAATGGTCGACAATAATAAATTCGCTGCCTAGCAACGGAACAATTCTAAACTATAATATTATACTGTATAATCGTCACTATTGCAGTATCATTCTGTGGCGTAATCGGCTGATAGCCGAACAATCATTGGTTCGAATCCAATCGAGTGTGTTTTTTTGTGTGACACGCCAAAAATACACTCTGATCTGATTTTCCAAACGCGCCTAAAGAAGTACTTACCTATAACTTCAAAAACGTGTGGCATTTATGATTATTATTTTTTGCTTGAAACGGAGGTTGGTGTCGGAACAGTTTCGGAAGCGTCTGTAAGTATTGAGGTAACTGGCAGTGCACAGTTCCAGGCGATGCGACTTTACTGTCATGGCGTCTGAAACAGGCCGCAGCTGCACTCATAGCAATGCCGCGAATATCATGGAGTTACCAACAAGTGAACGCAACTGTGTTTTATTAAACAAAGAAATTTAACTTAGAGAATCATCTTCGGCAGTTCGGCACCAACATTCCCTCTTCAAAGAGTTTCAAAACTCGTCTCGCCTGCAACGTGTCGAATACGTTCATGTGACGTCTTCGTTATTCACAAAACACACGTTACCAAATGGAGGCTCCGCACATTGGTCGAATGCGACTTTTTGGTTTGAAAAAAAAACATCTAAGTACTGTTGCATTGCAATCGACAAGTCGCATGCTTCTCGGGTTCCGAGTCGAAGAAGCCAAGACCCGTACAAACACCTACGAATTGGCAAAGCCTATACCGGCTCGCCGATCGCCGCATCCAAATATCTATACGTTTCGAAGGTTACGAGCGACTGTCGCTAGGTAGATGTGCGCGCTCTTCATATGCAATATGCAACACCGGATCGACGTTCTTGGAAGTTTTGTTTTATGGCTGTGCGGCACACGAGACGAGTTTTGATGTGAGAGCCGGCTTACAGGAAGCCAGCAGCAAACAATTTTTGAAAATAGCCGATATACTGGATTATTTGTTAGGTTGGGTTCGGTTTTCATTCTTGAATTTTGCCAAAATCAGCTTTATTTTAGCGTTCCCTGATCGGCACCGTGTACAGAAATTTGTACGTATGCAGTTCGCCGTATTATACTTATGTATAAATTACATATAAATATTTATGGCCGTATATTAAAGACCGTCCAACCTCTTTGGGTCGTATAGTACTACTAATATAAAATTGATTTCTAAATAAAACACGGTTTTTGTCGGTTTACACTTTACAGGTAGCCAGCAGCAAACAAATTTTGAAAATAGCCGATATACTGGATTATTTGTTAGGTTAGGTTTTCATTCTTGAACTTTGCCAATATCAGATATGAAAAATTGAATTGATGTTCATATTGAATCTAATAACATTGTAGACCGTATATTATAAGGTCATCTCTTTCCGATAGAAAGCTCACGGCGAACTGTGCTACGGTGAAATGTTTTACGCACAATTTACATTTAACCGATCGGCACAGAAAAAGGTTATTCTTTACTATATCTGGTTGCCACCCTCTGAAGAATAATATTATTTTATTTGTCTCCTTTCTGCGAATTAAAAATAAAAATGGCAACCGAGAATCTCATTGTCCTTTTCTCCGAGTCGCCGCGGTTTTGTCGTGCTCTCCGACCAGAGATAACATCGCTAAACTATGCATCACCATAGACACAAAAGACACAATATTAGGTATACTATATGTCATATCTATTTACCTACCTATCTTTCAAACCACAATATTTAATAATGACTATTTCATTGCAGTTTCCAATAATTATTCTTTTGTGGTTTTAAACGATTGTATTCGCTGAAATGATTAGGTACTAAATCGTCGTGTCTTATTATTTTAAAGACGTGACACGATTTCTAGGTAAGCTTAGGTAATAGCGGTAGACTAGGGTGGAAGTAGGCTGTAGGTAGACATTCGACATAAATAATCCACACTAAACTTTGTCAGACTAATTTGTTTTCATTAAACTAAGAATATGTACTGAGCTTCGAAAATAATATTTGCGACGGTTACTGTGTGATATAACTTTAGGCGTGACGAGGAGATAAGAGAACGCACCAGCTGAGAGTGAAGAGGCGACGTTGGACCTGGCTTGGCCACGAGCTGCGGATGCCAGAAGAGAACCTCAACCTGGCTTGCCTGTTCTTCAAGCCGACCGGATTCCAGCGTCCTGGAAGGCCACTAAATACTATCTATGGAGTGTATACTGCGTAGCTACGGGATGCTGGCTTAACCTGAAAGGAAGCGAGAAGACTGGCGAGCGACAGGGATTCTTAGAGGCGCCGCGTGGTGTCCGTATGCTCCAATTAAGGGGCGTATATGGCAGAAGAAGAAGATAGAATTGATTTCATCTAAGATTCGAAGGTGATACGACCAACCATGGCCCTTACAAGGGGGGGGGCTGACAGGGCTCTAGTCTGGGGGCCCGGCGTGGCGAGTCGACCAAATAAGTGAGATAAACACACAACTCACAAATTTTATCTAATATTAAAAAAGTCGCCTGCGGCGCTATTTTCCTTAAATAATGATTATTTTTTTTTAATGTGATTGTACGATGTTATTTTTAATTGTGTCATTACGTGATATTAACTCCATAATTCAAGTGGATGTAAGTATTGAAAATACACTAAGACACCCTAAATTTTACCGTGAAAGCCATTTGGAAAACGCTACTGTACAGCATCACACTGCTTTTAACCTTGGCGATAGGTAGGGGGCCCGACAAAGGTCCTAGCCTTGGGGCCCGCTTCAGGATGTTGGGGCCATGCGACCAACTACTTAAAACTCATTCGCTGCTGACCAGATAATGATTTTTAATTACCACCTTTAAAATGCACGTTAATTACATCGATCGGCCGCCTGGTCATTACGCGCCCCGATTTCCTAACTATCGTCTCGTGTGGCACCAGACGACATGACGTAATTGTGACGTCAGCCAATCCACGCTCGAGGCATGCCGCCCGCGCGCAGTGCTCACCGTAGATAATTATTACGATGAAACACCTATATGTGTATGGTGACAATGAATAGCGCCGCTGTCTGAGTAGCGTGATTTTCTCGAGTGCTATTATCACTCCGGTAGTACGTCATAATGATGTCATATGACGTCATGTCGACCGGGAAGCTTGCACTCGCAAGTTCTAACATAGGGCCCCAGGTGCGTCTTCAGCGTTCAAAGTATTAATCACACGAGCCAATCCAGCCAGGCCGCGCAATAATAATATATTGCACCATAATGTAGCTATTCAATCACATGAAATTTGACAGTCGACGTGATATATTTTCGTCTGGCCGCGAGCCATCGCACAATACCAATCTACTGACTCGAAATTCCCAGAATCGATACAACAGTACAAATTGGACGGGAGACAGTAAACCACCGCCAGCGAGAGATTATGGACGCTATGAGTTTCACTGCGATTTGTCGAGTTTTCGTTTCATGAGCAAAAAATATTAACAACGGCCTTTCCGTATCACAGTTATTATAAGCTAATCAGGTGAAGTCAACCTGGTCCCTACTAGAGATGGGAAAACTGGTCGATTTTGAAGACTAAATATACTTACTACCAGTATAAAATAATACTTAGTATATAAATTTGTTCCGAAATACTTACTAGTATTTGGAATACTATGTAGATCGTTTGGCGTGCGTATGCGACAAAAGTTTCATACTCAACTGAAACTAAAACCAACTCCATATCATTAGTATTTTAAAATACCTATCGGCTCAGGGAACTCAGACTGTGTATCGGCTTCAATATAATCGCGAAAAATACGCTGAGCTCCGCTTGTCAAAAGTCCGATTTATTATAAAATTTTAAATTTATGAGTTGTTTTTCTGTTAGGTTACAATATTATTGTTAACAAAAATGAATAACAGTGATCTTTTTTAATTTTAAACATGTTTTGAGCGGTATATAACAAGCCTAAGCCTGTGCGTCATCTCACCACTGTGCTGCGACACAAAATTTATGACCTATTATTATTCATACATTCGAACGCAATAGACTAATAAATTAAAATATACCTATATTCAAGTGCTATTTCGTTCGCGCGCATTTAATGTCAATAGTGTTGAAAGTCTACCAACTGGCGAGTGCACAGAACAGCGACTCGCGATGTTATCATCACAAGTTTTTTGGAATAAGTTTATTGGGCTACAAATACTTAGTATGGGTAGTTTCATCCAAAACTTGAGTACACAAACTGGTGACAGTATTTCCAACTCACCTCTAGTCCCTACCGCTCACTAGTAGGCGTTCCAGCTTCCGTGGTGGACGGTAGGGTTTTAAAAACATTTTCATTGTTTTCATAAAATTCCCCGTGACAACTTCATGCTTCTATGTATGCAAAGTACAAATAAAAATATAGATTTTAATATTAAATGCTTTAAGTTGGTGTAACTCTGCTTTATATATTTTATAAAGTTAAGTGACTTCCCTACTTTATAAATCACCATTACTGTGGAATCGGTGGGCGGTAAGAACATTTTACTACTAAATTGTCTAATGAGTGAACTAATAAATAAATAAAAATCACGAGATAAATTATTTTATATTTTAACAACAATCAATACATATTTATGTGATTGAATCCCATAGAAATTATTTTTTAAATTATCTTCTTATTAATTATTTTGAATAAATGTGCTCTCGCGACGTAATGGTACGTTTACATCTGACACTTATACCGTTATACTTATTTTATGTGTCTGACGTAAAATTTCACTTACTGTTTACACCTGCATGGATCTGACATAAAATTCTGGTATACTTCTCGTTGAAATAAAAGTCTCGACACTTTATTCAATGGCAACATTGGAATAAATATATGCGGTGTTTACATATGGTATTGTAATTTATTCGGACACTTATTTCGTATACTTCTCAAAAACGTTATGTCAGTTGTCAATATGGGAATGTTAAAAAAGAAAGCAGCGAGTGTTATTATTTTAAGTCTTTTGGCAACAAAAAGGAGGAAAAAATGGTCTAGATGGGTGCGGGAATGGATTCAGCGACGAGAAGAACTAGGTGCCTTCCGTTTAATGACAGAGTTTAAAATCGAAGATCCAACTCAATTTGTGAACTTAAGTTTGCAAGATTGGACTTTTTGCCAAAAAACAAGACACACAATTCAGAAACACATTGCGATATCTAGCACTTGATCGTCATTGCATATTCAATATAATACTCGTATTATCGTAATACGAGTGTAGGTGTGGGCCAAAATGAATTAGGTAATACCATTTGAAGCGCATTTTTTCTTCACAGAGTGCATCAGAATTAAAATCGTATGTGCCGAGAACAAGCGATATTTTATTTTCGAACAAAATCCATAGAACACGGCACATCCGATTTGTTTCTCACTGTCTATGATTTTTGACAGATCGCTACAGTATATTTATTAACGTAAACGTTGGGCATACATTCATGGTGTACCTATGATAATTGATTGTCCGTTGTTTTAGAAATATACCTATGCAATTCACTAGGTACCTGTCAAACTACGAATAATGTGTCAGGTACTTGATATAAAAGTAGACGGGAGTCCAACTTTGGTGATATATCGCGGCAAGTTCGGAATTGTCGAATACGCGGTGTTTACATTTGCGTATATAAGTATATTGAATAAGTGACAGGTGAGTGTCGACACACGCAAAATAAGTGGCTGGTACAAATATAATTACTGTTTACACTTGGTGAATATGGTGTCATACATAAATATGACAATATAAGTGTCAAATGTAAACGTACCATAAGCGCTCGAAACAACATGTACATTTGTATGCGGGACGCCAGACTTTTGAAATAATGAGAAAAAAACTTCATATTGAAAAACCCGTCGATCACGCGAAAATAATCCTATACAATATGTGAAGCGAAACGCGGTGTATTCTATTTTTTTTAAACTTTCGAGAGATGCCATAGATGGTTCTTATTGAAATATGGGAAAAGATCGTAAAATTATGACAATTATACGATATGTCTTTGGGCATATTGAATATATTATTATTTGTGATTATATAAATACGTCAACATGAAAATAAAAAATATTTTTCTTAAGAAGGTAGGCTTTAAATAATCGCCTAGTATGGAGTATTCGCCACTGCTTAACAGAGATGCAAAAGTGGACGGTAGGTATAAAATGTTGACTATCCCTCACTTACATTAATAATTGTATTATAAAAACAATACTTTGGTTTAAGTATCAATTCTCCATGTGGAACATTATTGTTTTCAAACAAGTGTCGTAGCTCAACTAAATACTTCTTTTAGTGACGAAGGGTTGAGGTAGGCTTCGGAGATTCGATATAAATAGTGAACACTAAACTTTGTCAGTTATACGTATCTGTTTTCACTGAACTAAGAATACAAATTGGTGTTAGTTAGTTTTTAAAATTCAATTAAACCTTGCCTAATCCAAACCACGATATTTGAGGTAGGCTATGGATATCTGACAAAAATAATGCACACTTTGTCAGTCATACATCTTTGTTTTCATTGAACTAAGAATACAATTTGCAGATGGTCTTTAAAATTCGATCACGCCTTTCCTAAACCAAACCATAAATAACAGCTAAAAAATATTATTTTGTCTATAAAATATCTAAATTTTATAGACAAAATAATATTTTTTATCTAATATCCACCATTTAAATTTTAAAAACTAACCAATACCATCAGCAATTGATACTCTTAGCTATATGAAAACAGGAAAAAGTCATCAATCACTGACGAAGGGTGCACTATTTATGTAGAATCTCCACAGTCTACCTCCACCCTTCGCCACTGCTTCTTTTGTACTAAATTTGTACGAATTACAGGCTGAGAAAAGAGCTGATGACGAAAATTGCATTCGTTTATAATAATTTTCTCCCATTTTTTATTATTCGGGGAAAAGTTCTCGGCGGTCTCTCTTTTGTACAAGTGTTTTTTTGTATTTGATAATGCAACTGCGCATAAGAAAACTGTCGCTGGGAGAAGTATGAAACATGTACAACAAAGTGTTATTGATGAGTGTAATACTAATAATATATCATACTGGAATATGTAGGTAATATATAGGTGATATTATAACCCGTTAAAGGCTGTACAGAGAAATTCTGACATAATATAAATTATAAATATGTATGTACAGTACCATGAATTGCAATCCCGGCAAGAATCTTTAATGCCGGGATTTTGGGATTATAGACCAGCTTCTATTCCAAGTGTTCTACGTCACAGTTGCATGTGCTGACACTGTTGTCGCATGGTTTTTGCGTGCTGATACTATTATGTGACGTTCTCTTTGCGTGTTAACTTGTCATAGCAGACACTATACTGGAACTTTTGAGAGGAATTTAAAAGCTTTTATTTCTGGTTCTCCTCCTCACTACTTGTACGTTTGAGATAATACTCTTTGTCTACAAAGGTCATGCTGGATGAAGGGTGGAGGTAGACGGTTAATATTCGACATAAATAGTGTACACTTTGTCAGTTTCACGGTGAACTATGGTACGACCAACTGCATACCGTATGACGGCATCTGTCCAACGGTTGCCCATTTAACCTGCTTAGCGACATCTATAACATCGCGTAATGTTGTCTGCATAATTATACAATGGTTTATTTTGTGATCTTTCCGCGTTATGCCCATCAATCACCATTCCATGCCGCGTTGCGCTACTCGAAATTTTTTGATTTATCTTATAGTAAAAACCCATGTTTCACACGAGTACGTGCACTTGCTAGCACACATTGGTTGGACACTTTACGCTTAAGACACAACACCTTTGAAGATATTCAGAAGAAAGATTCAGGCGGTCATAATACACCCATGCCTGCGACCAATTTCGTCATACATACCATCGTCAATTGACACTTGTTGTCCGAGATAGATGTAGTTGCTGACCTGCTCGATTAGGGTTCGGAAAAACACGTCTTCGAAACATTTGTCTGTAAACCTACTTATCGGGTTTCACTTGCAAGAATACACAGAATACCCCCGTAACCCTGGGGTTCCGTGGAAATCACTTGGGGAACACTACTTAACTGTAGATCATCACACTGCCCTTAACCTTAGCGATAGGTAGGGGGGCCGCCATGGATCCTAGCCTGGAGGCCCGCTTCAGGATGTGGGGCATGATCATCATATACCAACATCATAGCGTTTTGAACATGTCAAATGAAATATAGACATCGGGGAATTAAGACGATACATCAGTGAAACGGCAAATAATTTTCAACTATAGGCGCGACAAAATTTTGGACTCGCTGGCATTCAGAGAGCGAACGTCGAGGTGTCAATACGTCAATTTGTTTCGTTATGGCGACGGGGGTATTAATTCTTAAATCGTGTAAAGATGACCAAAAACGTTACCCATTTACTTGAAAAAGAAAACATGTCAATGAATATATTATTATTGTTACTAATAGAACAATAAACAGAACATTAAATGGACGCATGTTGGATTTATATGACAAATTATATTTCGTTCGGCATGCGTCATTTGCACCCGCGATCCGCAATCCGCGCATCGCCATGCCTCAACTAGCGTTAACAAATGGAAGTAATCCACATTTTACTCGTAACATAAAATTATCAAAAAAGCAGTTATCAGGTTATGCCCAAACAACACCGAATTATATATTCTTCCCAATTTTCACATAACCACGTACCATATAAGTAGGGCACGACAAGATATGTTACTTTCTATCCCGTTGAGATGTACGATATGACAGACAGCCCATTATAAAGTT
This sequence comes from Rhyacophila brunnea, assembly GCF_057557595.1. NCBI lineage: Eukaryota > Metazoa > Arthropoda > Insecta > Trichoptera > Rhyacophilidae > Rhyacophila > Rhyacophila brunnea. The sequence continues at coordinate 4,058,230 of NW_028232904.1, read as the reverse complement.
AATTAACAAGCATTCTTTCTTCTGTCGTACTGTACTGACCACAATATAAATTATTTTGGTCGATGGAATCGATCTATCTGAGAGGATAAATCATTTATCATTGATGATGATCAGTTCTAAGGAATTCGTTTGAGAAATGATATGATAGCGATGTAACATGACCTCTTTCTATGCTCATAGGAAGTCTCAACCAGCTACGTTTTGATTTGAAATAATTACAAGATAAAAAGAAGTTTTTATATACTTACCACGTTTTTAAATTTTCTGTTGAATCATATAAACTTGACTTGACTAGCTTAAACGATCAAAAAAAATTGTACTTGACATGTCATATTGATCTCCATAGTAACGCACGTATATATTAATAATTTAGTTGCTAGGAACCCAGAGCCCTAGCAACCAATAATGGTGTCGAAATAACTTTTCATACAAAACAGAATTAACTGAGAATGAATTCAATTCTGCTTAAAGATGGCTAAAAGTATTAAAAGAATGCATTGGTATCGTGTTCTGATATATTTTAAAAGTTTCAAATGTCTAGCTAGTCGGGAAGTGGACAAACAATCACCGGACAAACAAGAATACGAGCTAATAAAAACGTTGTAAAATACATTTGGTTATACTAAATAATATGAGCCCGCATTAAAATATTAAACATATTAATCCGGGCGTGCACATGTACCAATGGTTTGGGGAGGGTCCATTTCGGAAAAAAATATCAGTTATAAATTAATTATAATTTAAATACATTCGGATGTATTGACAGTGGAAATAAAGTGTATTAATTAACATAAAAGGCGTAAGAACCCACATGCGCCACGTAAGTCAAAATGGAGATTTTACGGTATTTTCAAAGCATAAACCTGGACACTCCTTAAACCAGCGATTTCCAAACTGGGAGGCGCGGAGTGTTGCGAACGGAGGCGCGAAAAGTTTCATACAATTAATGTAGCCACAGATTTGCAGTTTGCAAATGCTTATTTTATAAAACAGTCGCTAGATATAAACTACATAAAACAGTCCTATAAAAGGCTGTTTGCAAACTTGTCTGAAAATATGGAGACTAATTTTATAATACCTCACTTCCATAGAATATTGTGAAGCGGGCTGGCTATTTCGTGAAAAAATGAAATAAAAGGGTCAAATCATAATGTTGAAATTTGATGCAAATTTGTTTAGGAACGATAATTTTGTTGTTAAACATGTCTATTTGGTTGAAATTAAAAAAAATGAATAAATAAATCAATGCAAATGCGCCAGATACATTGAAGCAAACAAAAATCTATTTACTGAGTTCTTGGTTAGTTTGCTAACGCACTTATTACGTTATTTTATTAATAGTAAATTATTGTACCTATAGTGGTTATGCGTTACAATTTGATGTGATACCTATATGATGATTGATATACTTAAATGATAATTTTTGATATATGATGATATTTAAAAAGGTGTCTGCATTATTTATTGAAATAAAGGGGGGGGAGACGCCAAGATTAGATTTTTTCAAAAGGGAGGCGTAGTAACATAAAGTTTGGAAACCACTGCCTTAAACGTTGTAGATAACCTGTTTATATAATTTTGAAGCCTAACTATCCTTTATATTTATTTTAAACATTTAATGACTTCATAAAGTATTTTTATTACATAAAATAGTATTCTTTTAAACCTCTCGACCTAATGTTTTAGAATATTGTTATATTTCAGTACATCCATGTGCAGTGGATTTTTAAACGCATTTATAAAACCATTAGTAAAATTGTTGTTAACATTATATTATAGTGAAAGATTCACGATAAAAAAATATATTTATAATCTCTGTGTGATGAACGGTGAAATTTGACAAGAATTAGGCATGTTATTATTCAAAAAATGGGCACGATTAACACATTTGAAGATAATTCTAAAGATACTGATTATACGCTATGTCTTTGACCATTCAAATGTGATAAAACATCCTGCGAATAATGATTGTTTTATAATAAGTATTCACCTACAAGCACGCAGGTTGGGTTCTGTTCAAAATATTATTTATGGATGTCATGCCGCAAGTATTTTAACGTATGCACACGTAGAAACTGTTAAAATTAATTGAAATTTATTCTGGGTTAACTGATTCAAATCACTAATACATTATAGCAGGCACTCTTCATCAGTGTTATTCTTAGTGAATTTACAGAGATGGTGATGGTTCAAAATATTCTGCAAAATGACGAAAACATAGACTAAATTTGTCGACAGTAGGCGACATACACCATGACATGCACCTCAATTTGATTCGCGCTTTAGAATCTACATAGATACAATATGTTAAGATTTTCACATTTTATTTAGATATAATACGTAGATGGATGCATATTCTTCCAATAGTCAAGAAGGCATATCAGAGATGACATGTTGAATTAATTTAAAGTCTGCGATACGCAGCGCCGCGGGAGATAAAATAATATAAGCCGAATTAAAACCCAAGTGTAAAATTGAAACACCGCTTAAGTGGGAGAGAAAATTGTTTCTTATTGAATTACTATTTGGAATATATCGCAAGTCACGATCGTGATATGCATAATACGTACATATATGAAGACGCGTATTTAAACCGGGCATTTTATATACTTACCAGTGATATCCTCTCGCTTAATAGTCATTAAATATAAAACAAATACTTTCTTAGGGTCCAAGGATCATGACGAAGTGGCTACCCCAACGGAAGAGACCCAGAGGCCGTCCAAGAAGGAGATGGGCTGACGCCGTAGAAGTGGACTGGCTTCATATAGGAAGACCCGGTAACTGGAGAAGTGTGGCGAGAGATCGGAGTGAGTGGAGAGCGGTTGTGGAGGAGGCCAAATCCCACCCCGGGATGTAGCGCCGTGGAAGAAGAACTTTCTTAGGGTGAATATAATTGAGGTTCTGAATATAATTGAGGTTTGAGGAACAGAACAACGATAAATATAACTATGACCTTTCAGGAAAAATATAAATTTAATATTGAAATTGTTCTATCTCTATTATGTTGATAGATTCTTAATAGCATAGATTTTCAATACGCCATAATAAATCAAATTATATACCTAATTTCTGCATTCCTAATCGCTAGAAAGCCTCAAATAAATGGGATTTTGCCGGCAAGCTTAGGATATCTCATCTTAATCAAATGTACAAAATGATTGGGTGACTAGGTACAACGAAATAATGACCTAACCTAACCAAACCTAAATGGATTCCACAAAAATTAATATTTCATTTTTCCCCTGGCTGTTCTGTTTTGTCACTGTTCTGTTTTGTTTGTCCGGTTACCAAAAATACACACTCTCTTTATATTATTACTCCAAGGTTTGTACAATATATTCTGTTCACTTCACAAATGATACACCGAGAATTCATGTCTATATATTCTATGTTAGGTTGAATTTAAAATGAGTATTATTCATGTATAATGTAGTCTTGAAAGTATTTCGAGTGTAAAAATAAACAAATAAGGGAGTATATACGTATATTATTGAATAGAAGAAGAAAAAACGTACACAAGTGTGAATAAGAAATGCATCTATGGCCATGAGTCGGCACATTTTGATACACTTAATAAATAATAAAAAAAGAAGATTTAAGCCTTTAATTCAGACTCTCAATTTTACCGTCATCGCGTGGCGCGTGAAATGGACACAGAAAAGTAAAACCGAATCTAAATATATATTAAGAGTAAATTGAAATTATTTGTCGAATTATATTTAATAGTTCAAAGCTCGTCTCGCCTGCAACGTGTCGAATACGTCGACGTGACGTCATCGTTATTCACAAAACACGTTGCCAAATGGAGATCCGCAGATTGGTCGAATGCGACTTTTTCAATTTAATTTTTTTTTGGTTTTTTTTTGTGATTTTACCGAGGCTTTGACTGCGACTCGCTGTCATATCGCCTCTTCTCTTCTAGAAGGGGATCCACCGATCAGTTCCTCACTCCTATTCTGTTAAATAACTTTACAATTTTGCCTAGCTCTTCCGTCTTACCCACCGCCAGGGCACCTTTCAATTCGTCGACATTCTCATAGATATCCGCAATTCGCAGCTGTACTCTGTGAAGTTCATATTTAGGGCATTGTAGTGCTATATACGAGGGTGGGTCAATAAGTCCTTAGAAAAGCCGACAGGTGGCGCGACTAGTACTGTAAGCGGTTTGTTTTCATGCAGCGGCACTACCGATTCAGTATGCTGCGAAGTTTCAATCAGATTGGTCGGGTTGTTGTGTGTTTCTCGTACATTTAAAAAAAAAATTTGCTTGTGGAAAATGGAAAAATGGAAAATGGAGAAAATTGAGTTTAGAGCTGTTATTAAACATTTTAATATAAAAGGGTTAACAGCAAAGGAAATAAAAAATGAGTTGGATTTAGTTCACGGCATATCTGCTCCTTCACTTGCAACTATTTATAACTGGTTAAATGAATTTAAACGTGGTCGTACATCAACAAAGGATGAACCACGCTCAGGACGTCCTGTAGAGGTGACTACACCAGAAATGATCAATAAAATCCACGACATGGTGTTAAGTGACCGAAGATTAAAGTTGAGTGAGATAATTGAGGTTACATGGATCTCAAAAGGTAGCGTCATTTCTATTTTACATGACAAATTGGGCATGAAAAATATTTCTGCAAGATGGGTGCCGCGTTTGCTCACAGTCGACAATAAACGCAATAGGGTGGTGGCCTCTAAAGCCCTGTTGTCGCTCATGCAACGCAATCCGGATGAATTTTTTCGTCGCTTTGTGACTGCAGATGAAACATGGATACACCACTATACTCCCGAGACGAAAGAACAGTCAAAGCAGTGGATTGCGAAGGCAAACCATGTCCAAAGAAGGTGAAAACCGTAAAATCAGCTGGTAAGGTTATGGCTACTGTATTTTGGGATGCACGTGAAATTATTTTCGTTGACTATTTGGAAAAAGGAAAAACAATAACAGGGGATTATTATGCATCTTTATTGGACCAGCTAAAAAACAAAATTGAAGAAAAACGGCCTCATTTAAACAGGAAAAAAATCCTCTTTCATCAGGACAATGCCCGTGTTCACACATGTTTACGATCAATGGCTAAAATTGAAGAATTGAAGTTCGAATTGGTCGACCACCCACCGTATTTGCCAGATTTAGCCCCCAGTGACTTTTTCCTTTTCCCAAACTTAAAAAAATGGCTAAGTGGACAACGTTTTTTTTTCAAATGAAGAAGTCACCGATCGGACAAATGCTTATTTTGAGGACCTTCCGAAAACTTATTTTTCTGACGGTTTAAAAAAAATTGAGAAACGTCTAACCAAGTGTATTGAGCTCCAAGGAGATTATGTTGAGAAATAAAAAAAAATACAAAAATAAAAACTGTTTTAATGCTTTTTTCTAAGGAATTATTGACCCACCCTCGTAATATGTAAAATGTCCTCTAAAACATTCATCGCAGAGCTGCGATTCGCTTCTTCCCATGAGGACATCAAGTCTTTTGCCCATTATGTGCCCTGTTCTTAGCCCCATCCTCGTTAGAGGAGACTCTACAAACCAGGGCACCACCAATCTATTTAATTATATTGAGGACATTCCAAATTATAAGTTTAAGACGTTCACAACATGATATGAAACATTATTATAAAGATGAAGAGTATCTATTAAAAATGATAAAAATGATAAAAATTAAACTGAATAGCTGGCCTTGCAGCTCGGCCCTATACCTGGTTTGAAGAAACTCCAAAAGCCCTAACCCGAAACCTTGGTTTTTGGACTTAAACCTTGTATTCTTCGTTTTCTCTTGACTCTCGGTGTGTCCAGCCGGAGTTCTAGGGCAAGACAGTAATGTTGGAAGAGGCCAGGGTGCCATACAGAACTGTAGATTGGTTGAACCGAATTGATAATATCAGAATACGATTGTTCAAGAGCATACATCAGTGAAACGGCAAATAATTTTCAACAGTAGGTGGGACGAAATTTCGCATTCGTCACCAATCGCCGAGCGGCATTCGAGGTGAGAGCATGTCGATTTTTTTTGTGATGGCATCGTAAGAATATATTCTTATATCGTGGAAAGATGACTAATAAACATTATCCCTGTATTCGAAAAAGAAAACATCTCCATGAATATATTATTATTATTACTAATATAACAATAAACATAACACTAAATGGACGCATGTTGAATTTTGATAACAAATTATGTTCCGTTCGGCACGCGTCATTAGCACAATCCGCGCGTCGCATAGTTACGATCTTTTTATAACATGCCTCAGCTGAAGTATAGCCTTAATTTTAAGTAATCGAATGATTGAATCGCTTGAAGTTCTCTGGCCTCAAAGCCGTTTCCACAGATTCAATATCAGACCTGCAACAATCAAATTACATGGCCACTTTATTCCTACGCCGATCTCTTCTCAGGGGCGCGCAAAGAGATGGCGCGCTACACCCGGGCGGCAGTATTTAGGGCGCGCCAAAATATTTGAATATATTTTTACTGGTAGTTAATTTTTTAAAATATGTTAAATTCAATTACACACACTGAATCTTGTAATGAGATATAAACGTTAAACGTAAACGCGCAGATCCAACCACATCCAATGATCCACACCGACCGTCGTGACCAACGTGTTTACACTATAAGCAATTACACGCAACGATTCGATCGCGTTGGTCCTTGCTTTTGATTGGTTTAAAATAAACATAGTGTTGCCATTATTAAAAATACAGTTTCACCAAAAACTATTTCTTCGTTAGATTGGTGGCTACACTGAACAGTTTTCTCTTGCTATTTTACGTCAAAACTCTGCTGTCAAACCTAACCTCACAAGCGGGCGGTAAGCTTCGGATATGTCTGTACGTTCTCGGCAATCTTCGCTTGAATCTTCGTGAATCGTGACAGACGGAAATAGGATTGGTTCCAATTTGCTCACGATCGCGGAAAACCATAGATAATAGATTTTGGCAATCGTGGCAGACGATCGGGCCAGATGCAATCTGCGGTATTTGCCAAATAATGACATCAAGAAAATTAATACAAAATACTTTTTTAAATGCATATCATATTCTTATTAGAGTTTAAAATCTCTTATATATTATGACTGATGTAATAGGTACCCTGGTAACAATTAATGGGAACTGAAATACCCAACGGGTGTGCAGTAGCAGGCAGCCAATCTCGAGTGTGGACGAAAATGGGATAAACTTAAACACGTGTAAGAATACGTCATTCCTTCGTTCTGACAAGTGCCCTCGGTTTATGCACCGATTTTCATTCAATATTGGTGTACTTGAAGGATGCAACACACACTATCGTCTATAATGTGTGTTTCATTTTCCTATGACACTCACACATTTAAAACATTGCTTCAAAATGTGGTGTATCTGAATTATATTTATTAATCTGTTATGTGGTATTACCATTATATGCCATAATGTATTCTCTCAGTGTCAATAACAGATGCGCACATAAGGGAGGGGATGTGTTTCGGGGTCCGGACACCATCAGGAATGAAAAATTAAAAATTATTTAGGAGAATGGAATATCGCTTCTTCTTCGTCAAGACTTCATGGTTGAAGATTGTGGCCCGGATGATTTATCTGTTAAATAGCCTTCTCAACGGATTGGTCTCCCTCCTTTCGGCATCATTAGACAAGTCGGTGTCAGCGGAACTCATACTTGCAATACGTGAGACGAGCACCCGAAGTTATGGAGGCAGGTCAGATGTTCATTACTTGATTCAAAATGTCTGGCTATGGGGAGAGTATCCGAAAAAGTGCGTAGTAGGTAACTATGAAATTTAATGGCGCCTGCCAGATTGTGTTAGCCGCGCCCCCCTCCCGTCGTCTTAATAATCATAAATAAATAATTACTGAGGATATTTTTTCGAAATGGATCCCCGCGATACCATTTTTGCTAAAAAAAATTATACCATGTTTCATTTGTACCAGACTTATCATACTGCCCTCGTCCAAATATTCATACAACTTAGAATACAGATTTTTTTAATATGAAAAAAATGTCATATTATTAAAATATAAATATTATATAAAATAATATGTAATAATATAAATGCTTTTTCATTTCTTCGATTTCCATTAAATTTTGGGTACGGGATTGGTACTCGGGCGTCACCAATCCTTAGCGCGGGCCTGTCTCCTCTATCTTCCACCACTCGTCTCCCATCTCATACGATAACATAACTATACCTTCTCGTATGAAGTAATGATGGGTGATGTTAGTTAATTAAAATAATATTATAATGTGAATTGTTACTCTTGCTAGTTGTAGAATACGCCAATGTCCAGTTCAGACTAATATACATAAATTTTCATTGATTTCAGTTTTGTACTATTATTCCATTTGAGTATTTTTCGCGATCCTGGTTTCGCCTTTCGGTATATTTATGCAATATACGCATTGTTCACTCACCAATCAAATGGTAAATGCAAACTGAGAGCGAATATCAATTCAATTATAATATAGGTATATAGGTTTAATATGAGGCACCAAGGTCAAACGACATTTTATCCTCATCATCTGTAGTACTCGGGTTTGTATACCTATTAACGAAAAGCGCATGGCCCTTCGTCGTGGGTCCGTTGGAAGAAAAGAAAAATAGGGGTAATGCCTACAGTGACTTCTCCTTCGAAGTAATGGAGTCAGCACTGCGAAATATTTTACTTTTGATGTCTACGCAGATGGAGGGAACATAACAAAATGGTCTCTTTTTTGTCTCCTACTGTAGGGAAAAATATAGACTAAGAATACTTTAAGACCAATATAGCGTGTGGTCTCGAATGGCTGGATCGTAATTGTTTAGATCTTTGATCGACTAGTTTAGGAAGTCTGTCACGGAGCTGTTGAATTTTTTAGAGAGTTTCAAAGACGATTTAGTTATGACAATCAAGAAGAAACTTATAAAACGATTTATTCTATATTAAGATCGCCTACTAACTTTTGACAAAACAACACAACATCTTATTGTTGTGTTTAGAAATAGGAATGTACCTACTTAGTTACGCCATGTCAAGTTTCTTATTAAACTTTATTAAAAAATGTTAATTAATATAACGTAATTCATAATAAATCCAGAACCGGATTGCCATTTTTAATTTTTATACGAGACGGAGCGGAGCGTTCCGGTCAATTTCGAGCGCTGGCTATACCACGAATACTAAACCCAATGCACTCAGTTTTCGTCATATTATATAATACTAACATGGTATCCCTAAAGCAGTCAAGTGTAGGGATTCCAATCCCGGGATCCAGGACAATTTTCGATACCTATGGATCCCGGGATTAGTAAACATAATCCCGAAACTTTCGGGATTGACTTTTTTATCAATCACACTCAATTATATAATATATAAAATTATGTTAGTGAACTGTATGTACCTGCACATGTCACAGGGGGAATCGCCGGATGCTCACGGATAATAAATAATCATTTTTTATTGTCATACGCAATCGTAAGAACATAAAAAAAAGAATAAATTCGTTAATTATCCAGCTAGACGCCACTGACGTTCTGGCACGCGAGCGGCATCTAACCGCCAGTGGCAAGGACGTGCAGGCAGGAACTTGTTTCTACACCGAATTTTAAATAAATGTTTTACTTTCACATTATTATCTATACATATTACAATATTATTTACTCCATTAAACCCATGTATTTCCAAGATTGAACGTACACAATATTAACATTTAATGTCTTAAATAGTATAAATTAATCGAGACATTTTTGACCGATTTGTATCTATGCATGTATTATAAATGAAAAAAATATTAACTATCGAAAAAAACGATCCCGGGTCGTCAAATTGTAATCCATAAATCCCGGGATCAAAAATTTTGATCGGAATTGGATTCCCTGAGGCCCGTTTCAGACGAGACACCGGTGTCGCGCTCGATATAATATAGGAGGCCTTTGTATTCGAATAAAGGGGACTTTGTATAATGCAATGACATTATTAATGGACAACGCACACAATACAGTAGCTAGCAAGTGAATTCGGGCATAGCGACATTCGCACATGTATAGGTAGCCGTCATGCAATTTCCATTATGCGATATCACGCATCCGGAATTTATAGCAATAGCACCTTTATGGTAATGGCGTTAGAACAGTGTTTCTCGTGTCAATGTTCATCTGAGCGAACCCGTTCGAACCGAACCATTCCGCAGACCCGACAAAAAACAGCGGGAATTTATAGCAATATCACCTTTATTTTAATGGCGTCAGAACAGATTATGTCATTCGGCAGACCCGACAAAAAAGTGAGTGTCATTTTTTTCCAGATGCAATGTCATTGGTATTATGTTTATGAACGCCCCAGAGCTAATGAGTCAACGCGTGCCCTGTACACTTTTCCGTCGGCCGATACATTCTCAAGCCGCCGATACACTTGTTTTTATTATCGCAGCCAGTTTTATGTTCTAATTTATAACGCGAAATTATGCGTTGACTCATTAGCTCTGGGGTATTCATAAACATCATAAAAAGGCCTCCTATATTTTATCGAGCGCGACACCGGTGTCCCGTCTGTAACGGGCATAACTATCATGGTATCCCTAAAGGAGTCAAGTGTACCTTGATACATTGAATGACTTGCGATTTGATTATTCCATCGAGGAGTCCACCTATATGGTGTCATGTCTCTCTGAAAGGAATAATACATATTATTAAATAGGTAAGTATTATACCTACAGCCTACCACTTTAAATACGTATTAAGAATAAATAAATTCCAACCTGTGACACGACAATAAACCCTTCTCAACAAATTTTCGATTGTTACCTCACCCAATCGCTTTGGACGTAACCCATTACAACAGGGTTTCTCAACATTTTTGAGCCGTGATTTCGCGACCCAAGATAATAATTCAATAAAATTAATATTTTAATAATACAAAATAGATTACTTATATTAACTATTCTGCGATCAGACATATGTCTGGGCACTTGATTGAGGGTGATTAGTGACGTCCCGTGAGGGTAGGCAGATTGAGCGTCGCTTGGGGGCGGCAGTTACTCGAAGGGCGGCAAATCGAAGAGAATCAATAAATATAATATATATAGGAATAGGTACCTAAACTCAGTAATAACGGAAATTTATTTCCATTAAAAAAATCAGCTCACTGGTTGGAAACAAAATTACTTTTAAGATAAGTTAAAGCTAAAATTACTATTAAGATTACTATAAACCGACTTATACCATTTTTTATTTTTAAAAACAGTCTATATTTTATGTGATTGAATGCCGTAGAAATTTCAAAATTCCCTATCTTATTATTAATTATTATGGACAAAGCTGCAGTCATACTGCATAGATAATAATATTATGTGTAAATGTGGAAGGATCGGGGAAATTCGATTGCCACAAAAATGATGCTTGTGCAAACATTAGTGTTCTCGATATTTCTATACGGAGTCGAGTCGTGGACCCTGAAGGCAATTGATGCATTTGAGATGTGGTGTTGGCACCGAATGCTTCGCATTTCTTGGACGGAGCACAGGACGAACCAGTCAATCATCCAGAGACTAAAGATAAAGGAACGGCTCTCGACAATATGTCTGAGAAGAATTCTGCAGTTTTTTTGACATATTGTCAGGACCGGACAACTTGGAGAGACTGGTAGTTTTGGGTAGCCTCCAGGGAAGGCGAAGCAGAGGAAGAGCGTCTGCGCGATGGAGCGACCAAGTGAAAGAGCTGACTGGGGGCACCATCCATTCTGCCCTGAGAGAAGCGGAAGATCGAGAAGGATGGAAAGCCTTGGTCGCTCAAAGGATGGCAACATTTAAATGTGGTCACGATCCTCAGCCATGAGTGCACGACCAAGAAGACAGAGAGTAAATGTTTTAGGCTACGCCTTTTGAGCCTACCGTATTGCATACATTTCGGTGGACGAGGTTACGTGACTTGACGGTCATACAAAATAAATCTGAATTCCTAACAAAATTATCCAGTATTATTATAGGTATTCCGGTATTTATCAATACCGAAATACCGGTTTTAAAAATCCAAAATACCGGAATTTTCGGTATTAAGAAAGCACACTCATTTACGTTTTTGAAAATGAATTATAAGTTTTGTGCTGCTAAAATGCAAATATATTGAGTGAAGCCAACAGATGTGAAAAAATAATAAAACTAATTTCATCAAATATATTTATATAAGTACCTAATTGTCGCGATGAATTTTCATAATATTATTTCGAAATAGAAAACATCCGTGACAAAAATGTTCAATAATTCTATAAGCGTTGAATTTAAGAAGCTTTTCCTGCAGCCGGACTTATTTGAACTAGGTGAACTTTTGAGGGTTATGTTAAAATTATCAATATATTCAAATTATTTGTAAAAATCACTAGTTCTACAATTATGATCAATACATATTTTTAAATGTCAACATAATAAATGTATGTATGTAGGTTTTTGCTATAAAATAGCATAAAAAGATTTTAATAGCTATATTTATTGATAAACACCTACTTCTGTTTTTTTAATGTTTAAGAAATACCGAAAGACCGGTTTTGACTTTTCATTCGGTGTTAGTGGGTATACTTCGGCCATATTTTCTGCAATGAGAAATAGGTATAATTTCCTCCAACTCATAAACAGTGTTGCCAACTGTCGTTAACAAAAACATGCCAAAGGGGTATAAAAACAACCTATTTGACAGGAAAAACGCTAGATTTTGTGAAAATAGAATCGCAAGTAAATTTACTTATTCTACCGAGAACAAAGTCAAAACTCGATAGTAAATGCGAGGTATCCATAAAGGCATCTAGAAAAAAAACGCATTTAAAGCTGTTTTTTTTTTTTTTTTTTTATATGGGAGTTGCATTTATTATTGACCTTGCTTATTATGTACAAGGTTTGTAGATCTTTAATTGGAGTTTTCTTTATTCATTAGTCTTTTTTCTACTATATAGTGTTGGGATCAGGAGGGATATACTACTGTGGGTCTTAACAGGAACTTCTCCGCATTTGCTCTTGTGAAGAGGAAACCACAGAAAACTCTTCAGGAGAAGACGGACTGTTGACAGAAATCACCAGGCCTTCCGTTTCACTTGAAGAGTGTTCGGCATTTTGTGTCCTGGCTTTGTTTATTTTGCCAATATCCTGCACTATTTTGATCATGTATGATACTACCTTTCGTGATAGTTCCTTGTGAACTATCACGGATCCGATGTCGCATAGGTCCTCATCTAGACTCCTGCATCGCGCCTCCAGCTGCTGTCTTTGGAAGCTGAAAATGGGGCAATGCATAAAAAGATGAGGGACATCTTGAGGAGTCATATCATCACACGGGCAGCTGTCGCTCTCGGAGAGCTTAAATCGATGCAGGTAGCTCATGAACCCACCGTGACCCGTGAGGAATTGTGTGAGTTCAAAGCCAACTTCCTCCATTCTCCTGAAATCAAAGGCATGGAAAATTGTTGGGAAAAACATTTTAGTAATATTTCCTGTCGTTTCTTTCAAATATCGATCGGAGGCATCAAAAACGCTAGTAAAAACGCCACAAGCCAGATGCATTTTTTACAAGCTAGATGCCTATTGAAAAAAGCTAGATCTGGCAAGAAAAATGCTAAATTGGTGTTCAGGGGGAAGTAGAGCGTAGCAGAAGCGTTGATAGAATGAGATACTCTTGAATATCTACGCAACCTCTGTAAGTGGCTCACAGTCCAAAGCGTTGGGGATCTGATACGATTGGCCCATGATAAGGAGGTGTACTGCAAGTTGGTCACCAGCACAGAAAAAAAGGTAGGAAAGGTTCCATTTCGAAAAAAACATTCAGCATCCTAATCGACTCAATTTTGGGTACTGAATCGTGACCCACGGGTTAAGAACCCCTGCATTAGGATAATATAACAAGATCTATACTACATACAGATAACTATTACAGAACGTAGATAGATCAATCTCATTGTATTGAATTGAAGTTTGATTAATAGGTTTCAGATAATATTTTTTAGATATATTTTTTACCTGCGTGTTGTTAACAATGAAAATGATATAGGTGATGTTTACAATTCAGTCTGTAGGTCACGATATTGGTCCAGTGACGTCCTGTGAAGGCAGGCAGGCCATGCGCGACGTGGTCTGACAATCCCGAATCGTCGAGGAAAGAAGGATTCTTCATACACGGCTAAAGCCAGCGTTGCCAGATGATTATTTTTACCAAATCGGGATTTTTACCATGTGCAGTTTATATGCATTCTTCATTAATTATGACAATATAATATATTGTTTTATACTATAATATTACATAATCTAATATATAAAAATTAATGTTTGTTTGTTCGTATTTTATACGCTGCATATCCGATTGCGATAAAACTTTGTCAACTTATTGCTTGCACCTGCGTGAAGGTTATAGGCATAGTAACTTACAGTAGGTCTTATATATAAAAATGAATGGCTGACTGCCTAGCTGTCTGTCCCTTATGCGTTCCTATACCATTCATCCGATTGCGATGAAACTTTGGTGAGTTGTTGTGCGCATGCCCGCGAAGGTTTCAACTACAACGTTTGTTTTTTGTTTGTTCCATCCAATTTTGAATGTTTTACTACATATTAATACTATTAATAACGTTTGCATATTTTGGATTCGATGTTAATTTAGTGTTCTTTTGTTTGACCTTTACTCATATTAGAATTATTTTCATATTGATTACAAGATCATTACTTATTATTACTTTTAAATATCTAAGATAAATGTATCCACGAAGCGACCCTGTGCGAAGCCGGGTACTTCAGCTTGTCTTATATAATATACTGTAATATATATATACTATCATCATCAGCCGGGGTCAATACACTGCTGGATGAAGGCCTCCCCAAACTTCTTCCAACTCTCTCGGTCCTGTTTCATTCGCTGCCACGTATTTACGCCGAAATTTACCAGTTCGTCAATCCAGCGGCTTTTAGGGCGACCCTGTGGCCGTTTCGTGTCCCTTGGGTACCACTGGATGACGGCATTTGTCCAGGGGCCGTTCTTTCGGCGAGCAATGTGCCCCGCCCATCTCCATTTCAGCTGTTTGGCAACGTCTATTACAACGCGTACTCCTGTCTGCTTCCTAACCCATTCGATTCTCTTACGGTCCTTTCGCGTGATGCCCAACATACACCATACACCCCTCCGTGCCTTGCTGTGCGACTCTTAGTCTTTGGACATCTCTTGTGTTGAGGGTCCACGTCTCACAGCCATACGTGAACACGGGTAGCACACATTGGTTGAACACCCTACGCTTAATACATAATGGCGGGTCACTCTTGAAGATACTATTCATACAAGACACTCCATCTCAGCTTTGTTCTTCGAGCAATTTCATCCGTCTATGGGCACCTGCTGTCCGAGATAGACGTAGCAGCTGAGTTGGGTGCCATTAATACAGATAATCGCAGGGTCTGAAAAACAGTTCCTCATCACTTTTGTCTTTGAGACATTTACTATACTATTATATAATATACTGGAATACCTATATTACATTTAACAAACGAAGCTTAAAATTATCTTATTTCTTCATCGCATACCCATATTCTAGTTATTCCAAACAGTATGTTTGAGGAATAATAATTATTATAAGAACCAACATGCTATGGTGAGATCCAGGAATCACCCCACTTTTGGTGCTGCCGGAAACGCGAATAGCACAGGAAAAATAGTTCAAATATTATTTCGTGGACTCCTAGTGGGCTCGCACACACTTTCTCGACACGGCCGAATAGAATACTATTTTATGTAATAAAAATACTTTATGCAGTCATCAAATGTTTAAAATAAATATAAAGAATAATAAGGCTTCAAAATTATGTAAATAGATTATCTACAACGTTTAAGGAATGTTCAGGATCATTCCTTGTAAAATAGCATAAAAGCTCCATTTTGACGTACGCTGAGCATGTGGGCCGTTAAGTGTTTTCTAAATTTTGTTAATATTTTTGCCAAAAAATCTCGTTTGTCTTTAATCTACCCATTTGACAATTGAGCCTTTGAACCAAGGCCTGAACAAAAACGATGCATGAGTGCGAGTGAGAAAGTATTCAGCACCCTTATAATCTCTGCGACACGCGCTAAAGTAAGATAAAAGGTCTACATATGTGTGAGTTAGTTTCCAAAAGCATCGCCGGCAAATCGTGGTTAATCGCTTCACGTAGATCTTCACGTCTTGATCGACAAAAGTAAGACACCCGACCGGAATCGAACCAGCGTCACTTGGGTTTCGCGCCGAGTGTTTTCAGAATTATATATGTTCAATAATTGGAATATTGCATTCTTAAATCTTGTGAATTATTCGTTGAATAAAAGAAATAGTTAATTACATTAGGACCGTGTCCTAGAATAGGTCAACTGCAACGGCGATATGTGAAAGCAATTTTGTTGCCCTGGCTCTGTACTTACAGATTAAATTAACGTAACGTGGATTACCTGTGTGCGAGGATCTAATATTTTTCTGATCTACATGTACAACGTATCTACATAGTTTAATTTTATTTCGATCCAAAGGGGGAAGAAATAAAATAAAACAAAAAACCGCATAGGTCGGTTGTAATTATGGATTTATTACTATTTTTTGGAAATATTGTTATCGTTGTTCGACGAATTGTAATAAAAAACTATGGTAATAAAACGATTAGGTTTAGCAATATTCCCAAAACCTTTTTACCTTTACCATAACATTAGTCCAGGTGAAGAAATCGGTTCCGTATATGCAGTGACGTCTCTAGACAAAATGCCGCCCCTAGGCAGCGCCAAAATGCCGTTCCATATGTTATATATTAGGTATGTTTTATCATCCTTTCATGACTCCAATATCTAATAAATGTGTTGAATGGAGACACAAAAACATACCAAATTAAATTTCGATACAAAAAGCGAATAAATAAGGTAATTATGTCTGACGTCATAATTGGTTGATACTTCTGACACATTTGGTTTGTACCATTTAGCAATACACGGATTTATTATTTTCACACTATTTTTACTACTTATTCTATTATTGTACAACATGTAAACAAAATAATTTTAGCTTTTCTATATATACCAAATGATTCTCCTCGATTTGCCGCCCTTCGAGTAACTGCCGCCCCCAAGCGACGCTCAATCTGACTACCCCCACGGGACGTCACTGCGTATATGTAATTTGAGAGACACACTATCTTTTCTCCACTTGAGACGATAGTAGGTACCAGTAGCGAAGGGTGAAGGTAGGCTGTTAAGATCCACCGTAAGTAGTGCACATTAAACTTTGTAAGTCATACGTAATTGTTTTTATTGAACCAAGACTATAATTTACAGATGGTATTGGTTAGTTTTTAAAAAAACAATTAAACCCTGCCTAAACTAAACCATGTATCTATAGTCTATGAGCATAATAGTTTTGTTAGATTTTGGGCGATACGACAAAATTATGCACACTTTTCATTCACACTTATTTGTTTTCGTTGGATTAAGAATACATGTTACACATAATATTTTTGATACAATATGATTATACGTAAACTATATTATTCTATCTATAAAATATCCAAAGTTTTTGTATGATTTAATTTCATACTTTTAGATATTAAAGTATTTTTTTTATTATTATCTATTATGGCTTGGTTTCGCAGGGTTTAATTAAATTTTAAAAACTAACTAACACCATCTGTATGTGCTAGTTTTATTTCAATGAAAACAAATACGTATGACTGACAAAGTTAAGTGTGTACTATTTATGGCGGATCTTAACAGCCTACCTCCACCCTTCGCCGCTGATAGGTAGATACGAAAAATCATAGTGACAGCACCGGAAGTGGTCATGGATCCAAATCCTCACTCTCCTACTTCGAATTACAACGGAACTGTGCGATAGCCTTCATTTTTAATATATTGTATATAAGGACGCAGTTTGACTTTGAATAATTTATATCAGGCTGTGGAGATCTGATATGAATTGTGCACATTAAACTTTGTCGTGTGAATACAAACTGCAGATGGTATCGGTCAGTTTTTAAGATTCAATTAAGTTTTAAACCCTAAAGCAACACATACCTACCTAATAGATACTAAATAAAAAAATGTTATTCTATCTAAAAATTAAACCAATTACATCATACAATATTTTAGATAGTTTGTAGATAGAAGAATATTTTTTTTTTATCTATTATGGTTTGGTTTAGGCAGGTTTAATCGCATTTTAAAAACAATCTGTTAAGATTAGTTAAATAATAACAAATAAGTACCTATGACTGAAAAAGTGTGCACTATTTTTATCGAATGTCCACAGCCTACCACTACTATTATGGCTTGGTCTAGGCAGGGTTTAAACAAGTTTTAAGAATTAGTCAATCAATACCATCTTCAATGTGTATTCTTAGTTAATTGAAAACAAATAAGTGTGACTGGCAAAATTTAGTGTGCAGTATTTATGTCGAATCTCCATAGCCTACTTCCACCATTCGCCACTGAATTATATTATAATATGTAGATTGTAGACGAATCCGACGAACGTGCCCTCACCTGAGTAGGAGCCACGACCACTTCCCGGCCTGCCACAATGACTTTTCGTGTCGGTATAACATCTTGTTAAGTAGACGAATCACAAAAGGTAGCGCGTCTTTAGAATTATGTCTACGGATTTGATCTCAGCACCCGGTCTATAATATTATGGTAAACAAAGTCTCAATGCTTCCAGTGTGGCTAGCAGTAAAAATAACACAATTAAACCAGTAACCCAAAACAGGTGGTGCTCAAAATGTGGTGCGTAGTGACAAATAAACTAGTTAGTTAAATTCTAATCACGATATATTCAATATTTTGATGAAGTACCAACCTATTGACATTTTCGTAACATAATGATAATGTTGTGTACTTTCACAGAACAGATTAATAATATTAATACTATCGACCGAAGGTACTTGATGGAATTTGAGTTTAAATTCTAATGAATTTAATAATTAATTGTATACTATTCCATTTGAGTCGTTTTCTGCGAACCGGGTGTCGCCTTTCGGCATCTTTAGGCGCTGTGTATACCTACTCACCAAATGCAAACACACATTGACAACGAACACTCATAACTCTAACTTATATAATAAATCAATACAATAAAGCAGGTAAAAACTCCATTACCTACCTATCAAGTCAAAGGTCACAATAAAAAAATATAATAAACGAATTATGAATAGTTGAAATGTTAGTAAAAAAAACCTCAGTGCCTGAAGATGCCGAAAGGCGAAACCCGGGTCGCAAAAAATGACTCAAATGGAATAGTACACAGTTTAAAAATCCATTAGAATAGGTTAATACGATAGAAGTTTGAAAGCCAGTCGCCATGGAACAATGTTTTAAAGTCAGTTTTTTGGTATATTAATCAATGACAGACAGCCCATAAATATGCTGAATGTCTTCAAATACTGCCATTATCAAATTTACAGAAGACCACAAAATAAACCAATGGATAAGGAAGTTGCGTTTCAAAAAATAGCAGCGTCGTATTTCTGACTTCACAGTGTTTTGTATTGTTTCAGCTTTGTTTTTGTATTATATAATATTTATTAATTATTTAATTAGTTCAACTTGCTCCCTTCTCCCATAGGCACTTTTTTTAGAAAGTCTCTGTGTAAACTCAGTCAAAGTACACTTGAATGCATGGCGATTCCAGTCTTGGGTATCTGTTCCTGAGACATTTCCTGATTGAAAAAAAATGCTGATGCTTTACATTATAAACGTTACGTATCCGGAAACTTGTAGGTATGCAGTTCGCCGTATCACACTTCACCGTTAAATGTTGTTTCGGAAATATATGGCCGTATATTAAAGACCATCCAACCACTGTGGATCGTATAGTACTGGCATAAAATTAATGTCTAAATAAAACACGGTTCTTGTCGGTTTACACTTTACAGAAAGACAGCAGCAAACAAATTTTGAAAATACCCGATATACCTACCTACTGGATTATTTGTTAGGTTAGGTTACGGTTTTATTTTTGAATTCATGATGTTTGCCAAAACCACCTATGAAAATTGAATTAATGTTCATATTGAATCTAATAAAATTGTAGACCGTATAGCATACGGTCATCTCTTTCCGATAAGAAAGCTCACGGCGAACGGGAATGGGACAACTGGACTTCGGACAAATAGACGCCGCACTGTCGTAGACACGTATACAGAACGTAGACGAGGTATTTTATTCAGTTTCTATCTACTACTTAGTAGTTTTAATTCATTTTACTCTTAACATAACGTATGCTTTATTGCGGATTGAGAATTACCATGCCTAAGGCTTTATATAAAATAAAAAACTCTTTTTTCGTTGGAACTTAAACATATGCACGATTAAATCATTATTTACGTCTGCATATTTAGATTCTCACCAACTATTAAATCATAATATAATCATTTAAATATAAATATAAATAATAATATTAAATATTTTTTCAAAGTATCTATAAGTACCTAACGTCTGTTTATTTTCGAATTCCGTGGCGTCCAGTTGTCCCGGCGCCAAATCGTCCTAGACCCAGGCGAACTGTGTCACGGTGAAACGTTTTACCATAAACATAGTGCCTCGTGATACGTTCGAGTTTGCTGCGTGGGGGATTGTTTTAGAGGGGTGAATGTGTTATTTATAACAAAATACGATTGCTGTAAAATGGTAATACATTAGTGATTAGAAGGGAATCCAATCCCGAGCCAAAATTCTGATCCCTGGATTTCGGGGTTACAATTTGACAATCCCGGGATCGGCATTTTTTTCCATTGTTAATATAAAAGTTTTATATTTACAAATAACATTGATAAAATCGGTCAAAAATAAATCTAGTATAATTTATATTATTTAAGACATTTATTGTTAATATTGTATACGTTCAATCTTGGAAATACATAAGTTTAATGGAGTAAATATTGCAATAAAAATAATAATGTGTTTTTAATATGAGATTGCTGTTTCTGATAGTAAAGGCATAATGAATGGGTTAGCGAGATTTAAAATAGTAAAGCAAATCATGGTGTACCTACTTATGGCCTTCCCGCTTCATAAATCTAATTAGTCAGCCAAATATGAAACTGCCGTAAAATGTATGAGATCATGGTGGAATTGCGAAGCATTGTTTTTTTCCAATCTTTCTCAATTTTATAAATTTATGTGAAAAAATAAAATGAATCGGCAACTTACACATGGGTATAAATAAATGAAACTTCATTCAAACTCAGTTTATTTCTAATGTAGTTATTTGTCATTAAAAGTTTTTTTTCTGTTATATTTTCGTTTTTATTTTATTTTCCATAAAAATTGATAAAAAAAGTCAATCCCGAATGTTTTGGGATTATGTTTACCAATCCCGGGATTCATAGGTATCCAAAAGTAGTTCGAGATCCCGGGATTGGAATCCATATTCGTGATTGCTACGATAGTTAAATAATTAATTGAGCACATCACCTGGATTGAGGCGGATGAAGGTTCAAATCCCGATCAGTAGACATATTTACTCATGGACTTCTGTCGGTTAGATAGATCCCTAAAGTTTTGGGGTCTTTGATAAAAAAATAACATCGCGAAAGAACAAAGACCCCAAAACGAGAATTTGGGCGGAAACCGTCTGGATTCCTTTGCGCTCAATTATTATTTAATAATATTGTTTATGGCCATTATTATCGAAACCCAGACCAGCCATCTTGCCCAGCAATAAAAACATAAATCCTGGCGATCCGATGCGATGATTGGTTCGATATACACATAGGTAATGTGCAGGTATCTATGGCTACGTCGTGTCTGGTTATATTTTTTGATTGCCTGATGAAAAAAACGGACGAGGAAGAATTCTTGGATTTTTTGCTGTATCCGTTTGGAATATTATAATATATCTGGCAACCGCTATATTATTATAACAGACATGTCCAACTTTAACTAGGCTGTGATCCAATATCCAAGATCAAAACTGGGAATGATTTACAATCTAAAATACTTTTATATTTTCATACAAAGCATCTATAAATAGGTCGTGTTCTGAAATTTGTAAGAATGCATTTGGCCGTATCACAGTTCACCGTGAGCTGTTGTAATCGGAAGCCAATGGCCGTATAGCTTTGAGATCAATGCATCTCTAAATAAAACACTAAACATAAAAACCACCGGAATACAAGCCAAAATATTATGTAGGATTGAAAAGTAGGTTAACAAGTGGTGGGTGTCTACTGTGCGGACTGGGCACTAATGACAGCGTTATTATCACATATTTATATTAATTTATTTAGAAAAATAGTACTTCGGCATTACAGCGATTGGCCAATGCACCATAATACATAATACATACAAAATTATAAAAATATCTGAATTACAAATAACAACTAATATGACAAGAAAGTAGAAAAGACAGCATGTGTTTATGTAAATATTAAAGAAACATGATAATATATACAATTATAAAGTTAACCTATTTAACACGTCCACAAACATTATTAATTAATAAAAAATAAATCAACCTTTATGGTGCCATCAAATAAGTTAATCGCACGATACACAGCATCATGAAACATAACGCCGATCCTGCGACGAGGTATCTTGAAGACCGTAGAGTTACGAGTGATATTGGTGGGAACATGAAAATTAATATTTGCCAGTATAGGTATACGGATTGTAAATGAAGCCACGAAGAAGTAAAAAGAAATGATTTAAAAGAGCAATCACTCTTCGGGTGGACAGGGATTGCATTGATAGCATACCCAGAAGAAAACGAGATATTTGATATCAATTATTGATAATGGATAAAGCCATTGCTGCTTTTTAATTAATATGTAATTACCACATTTAAATAACATGCTAATTATATCTAATGGCCACCGGGTCTAATATAGTTCTAAAATTACTGTCTCCAATGATTACTATTGTCTCCTCCGACCTGTAATTTTGGCCTACTCTTTTTTTACAAATGATCGTAAACAAAACGAAGGATCGTGCCATGCTTATAGGCAATATAAACGTATCTACCTACATATTATCGAATATGAAATAGGTAAGTATATCGATTACTCGGACAAACCGCGCTGTCGTATTCTCGAAAGGAAATACCTATATCCGACCGCAGGTTGCAGGTCGGTCGTCGTCCATCTTAATTTTGCGGTTCGACATCGCTGCGACGGAATGAAACGAAAGCCCGAAAGCTGCTTTACGAGCTCATGAGCGGTCAACTTTTGGAATTCTCTATAAGTCTATAATATGCAATGACATTACTAATGGACAACGCACTCAGTACAGTAGCTAGCAAGTAAATTCGCGCATAGCGACATTCGCACATGTATAGGTGGACGTCACGTGACAAAATTTCGCAATTTCCATTATGCGATATCACGCATCAGGAATTTATAGCAATATCACCTTTTTCGTAATGGCGTTAGAACAGTGTTTCTAGTGTCAATGTTTATTTGAGCGAGCGATATTGATATTAAAATGTGAATTATGTCATTCGGCAGACCCGACAAAAAGCATCGGGAATTTATAGCAATATCACCTTTATTGTAATGGCGTTAGAGCAGATTATGCCATTCGGCAGACCCGACAAAAAAGTGAGTATCATTTTTTTTCAAGCTGCTTCGTCCATATTAATATCATTGATAATATATATACCTATACTACCTATTTGGGTATATTTATTTAATTAAAAAAAGACCAATCTCCAATTTTATTAGATTCAATATGACCATTAATTCAATTTTGATAGCTGAATTTGCAAAATTCATGATTTCAAGAATGAAAAGCTGTCCTAACCTAACAAATAATCAAGTATATCGACTATTTTCAAAATTTGTTTATTGCTGACTTCCTGTGTAAACCGTCAAGGACCGTGTTTTATTTAGATATGAATTGTATGTCAGTACTAGTACTATACGACCCAAAGAGGTTGGACGGTCTTTAATATACTGCCATGTATTTCCGATACAATATTAAATTTCACGGTGAAGTGTGATACGCCGAACTGCGTACGTACAAGTTTCCGGACACTATAAATATGAGAGTATGGTAGAATACAGCGTTCGAAATGAAATATTTTACGAACCGTAGCGCTCGATAACTTTACGAAAATAATATTAATACAGTGATCTAATTTTATATGTAAATTTTATAAGAATAAGTGTGTTAGATTTTTCATTACATGACATATCCAGCTCACGCGATCAAATTAATTGATTTACGGAACGATAATTTTGGGGATTTTATGAACTGGAACGGCGCTCCGGTCCATTTGGAGCCCTGGGCTCGATATGCCAAAAATTACAAACCGGAGCGCTCGATAATTTAACGAAAATATCAATAAGTAAATAGGTATATTTATGAATATTTTGTAACAATAAGTGTGTTTTGTTATATACCTAGGTACGTCACTCTCACAGATGATCTCTAATAGAATTTAAACTTGTGGTAGGTATGCAAGATTATTTTATTATGTAAATATTGTCAACGCCGCAGGCGAATACGAAGTTTGCGACATGACATAAATATTTTTTCTTTACCATTAGTCACTATACATATCTACACTACAATCAATCGATAGTAACAAGGGAATTCTTTTTAAAGTGGTTATAAGTTCCGGTTTAACATTTTAAACTTAGAACGTTCACATTGGCTTAGGCAGATTCCTATTTCAAAAAATTTATCATGTTTTTTTTTACAATGTTGCTCACTCGAAAACATTTTTTTCAGAACGGCAACGCGAGAAAAATGAACAAAGCCGGGGAAGGCTGACATTGTTATCGAGAAAAGAGTTGCAAATAGTTATAAAAAAATATTTCGTTCGCAAAGAGCCACCGGCGAAGCAAAAGCTCGGCGAAATTTTAGTTTTTTTCTTGTTTTTTTTTGCCGGGGCGTATGGCTGTGTGTTCGCGATGTTTTATTCTTGCAACCTGCAGCAGAGGAAGATACCTACACGTCATATTATTTTGTTTTATTATTAAATTTAGAAAATAACTATGGTACGAGTACATACCTACAAACTTATCTGGAGAATGAAATTGGGGAGCCACTGTCGAAAACTACCCAATCACGACTCGTAACTGGCAAAATCTGACATTCAAATGACCTTTTTCAATATGGCGTCTATGATAGTTCGTAGTTCCATTTTTGGCCATTCTCCAGATAAGTTTGTAGGTCTGTATATTGTGGTCTAGCTGAAAGTGAATGCTGCTAGAGTAAACAGTAATGTTTTGTTTTCTAACTATTTATGGGGGTCGGACCCCCCCTTGTGTGTACGACTGGACATGTTAGCCGGCTCTCACATCTAAACAGGCTTCGTCTGCCGCACAGACATAAATCACACCTTCCAAGAACGTCGATCCGGTGTTGCATATGAAGACTGCGCACATCTATTTAGCGACAGTTGCATGTATCCTTCGAAACATATAGATATTTATTTGGATGGAATTCGTAGGTGTTTGCGTGTGTCCTGGCGTCTTGGCGACAGCCCGAGAAGCATGCAACTTGTCGATTGCAATAGCAGATGTTTTTTTCAAACGAAACAGTCGAATTCGACCAATCTGCGGAGCTCCATTTGGCAACGTGTGTTTTGTGAATAACGATGACATCACATCGACGTATTCGACACGTTGTAGGCGGACGAGTTTTGGTGTGAGACCTTGCTAACATATTGGATATACCATAATGTCATTGGATATACCTAGTCGATTTGCGAATCACAAACCAAGGCATCAGCTATGTCCAATCTTTGAGCTTTGGATTTGTGATAAATAAACCTCACAACGAGTTATGTAAAACGGCGTTGCAAAGCGTCATATTATTCCTGGTGCATGCAATCAGGCCATGCATTATTCAGCAGGACGGTGCCTAAATTCGAAGGCAGTGTGCCGCCATACCCCCTTTTAAGGGAATACAAGAACATTACAGATTTTAAATTCGCGTCTAATTTGCCGCATGTCAAATGATGTGACGGCCACACGCAATGCACTGCATTGTACCATCTAGACATGTCTAACTTCAATTAGATATGCTATGATCGACTATCCAGAATCAAATCTATGGCAATGCTGACCACACTCGCCTACTGTCAGCATGGCCCCCACGACGGGGAGGTGGCTAACAGGGCTCTAGCCTGGGGGCCCGGCGTGGCGAGTCGACCAGATAAATGAGATGAAAAAAATGAAAGTATATAATTATTTACCTTAATATTATACCTTGATGATTTCACTTAAAAATTGTTTTTTTTTTAAATACCTATTAAATATTTTGTATAAGTATATGTACCTATTTCGTTTAAAATTTAATTAATAAATAGATTCCACAAAAATTAATGTTTCATTTTTCCCCTGGCTGTTCTGTTTTGTCACTGTTCTGTTGTCATGGAACCCGCTAAGTGTCCCGCTCCTCGTACGCTCTGGCGAATTTAGTAAAGGCCGCAAAATTGGCCTCGGTTGCCACCATGTCAGCGTGTCCTATTGGGCCCGAATGGGGTCGGACCCAGGGAAACAACTCCGCTCGTTCGGGGCCCATGGGACGTGCTCTGCGTCCTGCTGGTCGTATCCACATGAGCAACCCGACCCATGTCTTGCCAAGCCAAACCCTTGCAGTTTGGCCGCAAAGTTTCCATGACCAGTCATGAATTGACTGGTCCAGCGGGTCGGCATCAGTCTCCTCGTCATGTGTCTCACCGAGACATCTGGAAAGTATAGAAAAGTCTGGCGGCCCTTAGGGGAGGCCAGACATCTCGCCTGCCATGCCGCATATGCGGTCTTGTAGACCAGCTCAGATACAGTCTTTCTGTAGCTTACGCTCTCCACCAATTTGGTCAATTTTAATCTTAAATCTCCACAGTTTGTGATATCAAAACGATTTCTTTTTTTTTTCAGAAACAAATCATTTATAGCGCTAAAGCGCCGTATTCAACTAAAAATAATATGATGGGAATGGCAACAGTAATTTTCTCGGAAAGTCATGGTTGCAATATCAAAAATTTTCGAAAATGTGTTTTTTAACAACAAAAAATGTACAAAATATTAATGATTTGCCACATTGCCCACCCTAAAACATTCAAATTGTCCCGCGGTGGGGCGTACGCCACGTTGGGAAACACTGGTCAAAACGAAACGTCAAATTCCGTTCGAAATTCGAATCCTGAAAGTTCTGCCAATTGACCGACCGCGTGCAGTTTTGGGTGAATGATATTCCCAACCGGTTTTGCTACATATTATACCTGTAATTAATATTACGTCACATTCAAAACGAGTCGCGAAGCCAATAAGGCATTGCCGTGCGATGAGACTGGGCCTTGCGAACGCTGTGTCCGAACATTGGGATGATTTAGGTCTCTTCCGCGATCGAAATGGACGAATAAATCAGAATTACGTTTTTGACTTTTAACCCTTTCTGCACAGAGCGATTATTTTAGGTTCGTATCATTCAACCTGAATCAAAGTCGTACAAATTGTATGAGTAGAAAGTAGACCGGAAATGGTTTGAGATCTGACGTTTGGTTCAGTGTATCATTAAAAATCAAACCGTTATCGAACCATCAGAAATGGTTTGACATGAAACGTCAAACCAATTCGGACGGTTCATAGACTAATGATGATCTGTCAAACGTCAGAAAAGCGTTTCCGTGGACATTCTACCAAACGGTCCCAAATCAAACACATCCAACGGTGCGATTTGATTTGTTCAATTCAGGTTGAATGATAGGAACCTTTTATAAACCAAGCATTTCCAGCTTGGCAGGCTATACTCTTTTGAATCAAAACTGGCAGTGTCCTACTAGAGTCCGTATTCTTTATGCTGGCGTTCACGTCACGTTGCTCGCGGGCGGAAAGCATTGTATCATCGTGTTCGACTGTTGCAAGTTTTCAATGGGAGGAAACGAGAGGGAATGCAGTGTTAAGATTCTGAAGCGGGGAGGAAACCGCATACCAGCATAAAGAATACGGACTCTACACTCTTACATTATCATTTTTCAATAAACGTATTATATTCCAACGAGGAAATAGAGGCTATACAAATTAAACATCTGTCTATCAACATCTAATTTGTTGGCGTGAAAATTATGTTTAGGACACTCATGGTCAAACTATTATTCTACTGTACAAAGAGCCTGGTACGTGACAGTAATGGGAAACTACACATCAGTTTAATCGCGGAATTAACACCTTATCTTTCTCTCACTCCTGTAGCAGGCTGTCAAATTATACAACGATGTCATGTAGGTGATCATATTGTAACTACATGCACACGCCTTTAGATGCCATACTATTATAATAAATTAATAGTGGTAGATATGATGTATGACGAGATTGCCCGCAGAATCAAACTGGCGCGGAGTGCATTTGGGCTGAATAGTATCTTCAAAAGTAACCTCCCATTGAGTCTTGATGAATTTTAAGGTTGGACGGTCTTTAATATACGGCCCTATAATATGTCCGATATAACATTTCACGGTGAAGTATGATACGGCGAACTGCATACGTACAAGTTTCCGGACACGAAAACCCGCCGGATAGACGAACTCGTAAAGTTCGATGGATATACGTGGCAGTGAAGAACTAGGGACAGAGAAGAGCGGAGGGAGCTAGAGGAGGCCTTCATCCAACAATGGATCTACCGGCTGATGATAATGATAATTTTAATAAATTGATGTTATATTATTTGTAAATAATGACTTCGACAAGAAATGGTTATCAAGCATGTTCCCTTTTCAAGTGGTGGCTTCTTTTGAATGGTTCGCTCGTGTCCGGCCCTCCTGCGTTCCCATGTTTCTTTTTTTTATATTTTAAAGGCTGTTGCGTCGAAAATTTACAAAGCGAACATACATAATAGTACTTTGATGCAAAAATTTGTGTAGGAATACTTGGATCAATACATTTTCAATTGCACGACCATCACTGATAGATTTATGTATTATTATGTATTGGGCCAGTATTCGCATTCATCTTTTATTTATTTATTTATTTAAGGGGGGACATGCTCGTCGAATGTCAAAATTGAGTTTTTATTGTATTTTCAAACCATGATCCTGGACACTCCTTAAACGTTGTAGATAATCTATTTATATAATTTTGAAGCCTTATTATCCTTTATAGTTATTTTAAAAATTAATTAATTAAGTCAATATTATTTTACTCCCTACTTTAATTATAGTTTGTCAATTTATGGCTACGGCCGTATGTTGTAGCTTAACCACTGGGGAATGACAAAAGAAATGGCGTATTTCAAAAAAACACTACCTTATTCTTAGGTCAATAATTATTATAAAGCAATCATTATTCATAAGATGTTTATCACACTTGAATGGCCAAAGACATAGCTTATAATAAGTATCTTTATAATCATCTTCAAATGTGTTAATCTTGCCGATTTTTTGAATAATAAAATGCCTAATTCTTGTCAAATTTGGGATCACCGAGATTATCAATATAATTTTTTATCGTGAATATTTTACAAAAATTATCTCGTAATAAATTATACTAATGGTTTTATAAATGCGTTTAAAAATTAATAAATGTAAAAAATCTTAACACCACTGCACAGTTATGTACCGAAATATGACTATATTCTAAAACATTAGAGCGAGAGGTTTAAAAGAATACTATTTTATGTAACAAAAATACTTTATGCAGTCATCAAATGTTTAAAATAACTATAAAGGATAATAAGGCTTCAAAATTATATAAATAGATTATCTACAACGTTTAAGGAGTGTCCAGGATCATGGTTTGAAAATACAATATAAACTCAATTTTGACCTTCGACGAGCATGTCCCCCCTTAAGAAAACAAAACATTGTGGACATAACAAATCTAAAGTCAAGACGTACATAACATGAGATTTACATTATAACATATTACCCTCACAAGAGAGAGGAAGAGAATATAGAAAATAATAATAATAATACTTAATAACAAAAAAAATCAAAATATACTAAATAAAGTTTCAAAAACAAAATGCAAACTACATCATTGCAAATGTCTGTCTTTAGGGTGCGCATTTACTAATCTTGCACCCCTCGCTAATGGTGGCCGATAGGCTTTTCTTTCCACCAACCTCAAATCCCAAATTATTGTCACAAGACCACCAGTCACGGGTCATGATTGACCGTGATCAAAGTTAAGTTTAGTTAGCTCAACACAACTGGTGCATATAGGCCTGTTACCGCTAAACCACAGTTTATTGGTTAATTCAACCAAGTAGACTGCTTCAAAAGTTAGCTCAAGTGACATCAAGAAGCGTTGCGGGCTTGTGATAACTTAGCCGTCGTTAACTACCGAGTAACTCAAAACGCATCTGTTCGACCTTCGTTGCACTAAATCTGTTACGGTTTGAGTGAACGTCGCGTCTATATCATCCATCCTGAGCGTATCATTATCATTCATCAACCTCATAATATATCGTCTCTGTTCTGGCAGAACACACTAACTGGAGAATACTAGTTTTAAGTAATTTGACTTTGAAGTTGTTAAAATGTTTGAAATGGTCTATCGTGTGAATTTATTATGTAATCGTAAAAAGGATGACTTTAAAATAAAGACTGTTTATTTATTAAGAAGGTTTCCAGGCGATAAAGTGTGAAATAAGGAACATTTTGGTATAACTAACTCAATATGTCATTTTTCGAATTAGCGTCTTCTGCCAGAACAGTGACGATATCATCCATCAAAAGTGTAGCGTCCGTTTACCAGTGCATGAGTGCATGAGTGCGTGAACACCGAACTGGCCCCCGCGCGCCAGCCCTCTCAAGATAAAGGTCAGTGTCTGGCATCCTGTGTAAACTCCCCCCCCCGCTAGATCCGTAATCCACCAATCCACCATCAACTTAAAATTACAGTCCACTGCTAAAAGCGCCACCTATGGGTTAGTAAAAAAAGTACTCGCGCGCCTGGTCCTTTCTCAATTGCCGTTTTTCAAAAAGTCCTTACTGCAATTACTTTGTACTTGCAATCTAGTGACAGAGCGGCTAATGCTATATTTTATTACAACGTTTTTCTTAGCTCGTATTCTTATTTGTCCGGTGGTTGTTTGTCCGGTGGTCGTTTGTCCGGTACAAATCTTGCAATCGATTTTTAACTAACTTCCCGACTAGCTAGACATTTGAAACATTTAGAATATATCAGAACACGATGCCAATGCAGTTTTTAATACTTTTAGCCATCTTTAAGTAGAATTGAATTCATTTTCAGTTAATTTTGTTTTGTATGAAAAGTTATTTCGGAAGAAATCCGTAAAAAGTAAAACTATTATTGGTTGTTAAGTGGGTCCTAGCAACTAAATTATTAATATTATTATATACGTGCGTTACTGTGGAAATCAATATGGAGTGTCAAATGACATTTCAATATATTTATTCAGTATTTCTATGAAGTACAAATTTTTTTGATCGTTTAAGCTAGTCTGTTTATATGATTCAACAGAAAATTTAAAAACGTTGTATTTAAAAAGTTCTTTTTATCTTGTAATTATTTTAAATAATGTCCTGAAAAGGCGGGAATTTTGAATAAATGAATTTAAATTACATTTGGTCCGTTTAGTTTAGGTTAACCAATTATTTAGTTAGTCCATGACATCACAATGGTAACAGTACGTAGGTATATAATTTAAATACTTACTTTCTGTAGACAGGAAGATTAGGGGGCAAAGTTTCCACCATTATTGTTATTATTGATTAGAAGATCTTACCTGAAAATGAAAACAAAATTGTCATTAGTAAATGGTAATGTTATTATTTACCCATTAAAATCGGTGTGTGTACTTATGTACGCGCGTTAGAAGTTATACTTCTTTGGCGTAACAAAACAAAAACAAAACTTGTAATAAACTAGATTCTTCGACTAGCTCTTAAGTATCTTGTTAAATTACACACTTAAGGTGACGCATCAGTGAAACGCCAAATAATTTTCAACTGTACGCGCGACGAAATTTTGTACTCGCTTCGCATTCATTGAGAGAACGGCGAGTCAGACGTACGTCACTTTGCTGCGTGATGGCGACGGGCCAATTAATTCTAAAATCGTGTAAAGATGACTAAAAACGTTACCCATTTACTTTAAAAAGAAAACATGTCAATGAATATATTATTATTGTTACTAATAGAATAATAAACAGAACATAAAATGGACGTATGTTGGATTTATATGAGAAATAATATTTCGTTTGACAGGCGTCTTTTGCACCCGCGACCCGCAATCCGCACATCGCCTAGCAACGATCTTTTTAGACCGTGCCTCAACTAATGCATGGCCTTAATAAAAAGGACCGCTTATTGGAACGCCGTTGGTTGATTTCTATACATCTTAATTTATATTACTAAATTATATAATTATTTGTGTCGCTACATTTCAAAATCAGCCAAGTCCACCTTTAGGTATTTTTGACTTTTTGTGAATTGCTGAAGAACTAATGCTTTCTAACACTTCTGTATTATCAAAACCATCCAAATCCGCCTGTATAATAAGTAAATGATGAACAGTTGTTACAAAAAATATACAATAAACAAATTATTCTTAACTTCGCTTAACTATTCATAATTTGTTTATTGTATTTTTTGTAACCTTTGACTTGATAGTGGGTCCCAGGTTCGAATCCTGGCTCTGGCAAGTACACATATTGTTTTTCAATATGTGTGTGAGTCAGGGTATGGACCTAATAGGTTGAGCAAGTGGCTGACATCCATTTCTCGTAAAAAAAAATCTGTTAATACAAACCTCTACTCTGTGGAGGCCCATATGATCCTATTAGGATCGGACATGGTCAAAAAAAAATATCTGGGGCCTAATGCTAGCAGTGCCTATGTCAAATATACCAATTGTTCAGTACATTCGATTATTTATTTCTTAAATTGTATTGATTTATTATATAAGCTAGAGTAAAGACAGTTCGTTGTCAGTGTGTGTTTACGTTTGGTGAGTGTACACGGCGCCCGAAGATGCCGAAAGGCGAAACCCGGGTCGCAAAAAACGACTAAAATTTAATAGTACAGAGCTTGAATCCATTAGAATTTAAATTCAAATTCCATCAAGTACCTTCAGTCGATAGTATTAATATTATTATGCTTTAGTTTGGGCAGGATTTAATTGAATTTTAAAAACTAGCTACCATCTGTAAATAGTATTCTTAGTTCAATGAAAACAAATAAGTGTGTTTGAAAAAGTTTAGTGTGCACTATTTATGTCGAATCTTAGCAGCCTACTTCCGACCCACTGGTATTACACGTGCGAGGTGGAATCTGTAGAGATACCGTTTTATCGTGTGTTCCTCCATTTCTTTGTAAAAACATTATTATCTACCTTCACAAATAGACATCATTGCAGTTGCACATTTCTAACAGTGTCGATCGTCAAGTATATACGTCTTGCCTGTCGCATCGGAGAGGCCAACGAGTGATGGGGATCCATCTGACTATTCTTGTAAATTGCTGTACCAACAGCAATCTGCGGTACTTACTAACTGTTACAGTACTGTTTTACTGACGCGGCCGTGTCGAACCAGCATTACAGCATTAGAACAGAGCTGATTTCAGGAATTACTATGCCCCCGGCCGTTGTGAATTCAGTATTTTTTAAGGCTATATCTACCTCAGTTGAGGTATGGTCTAAAAAGATCGTGGCTAGGCGATGCGCGGATTGCGCAAATGACGCGTGCCGAACGAAATATAATATGTCATATAAATCCAGCATGCGTCCATTTAATGTTCTGTTTATTGTTCTATTAGTAACAATAATAATATGAAGCGCCTAGTTTCAAAAGCCCCTAAAACGATTTTAGGTAGTTCTGAGACAAATGAGAAAAACGATTTTAGGTAGTTTTGAGAAAAATGAGAAAAAATCTTATATATTAAATTTGTGAACTTTATGTATTTATTTTTTAATTCGTTACATTCTAAAGAGTATTTTGGCTTTCCATGTTAGCGGTATTTGAAAAGCACACCCAACCATTTTAGCGGGTTTTGAAATTTACCCTAATTTTTGGTCATGCGTATTGACGAATTTTGGCGTTTTTTTTTAAGTTCAATCTTAGGCCATCATATAGGTAACAGAAATTTCCATCTAACTACATATCTAACTCAAAAAATTTCAAAAACCGTTTTAGGGGCTTTTGAAACTAGGCGCTTCATATATTCATTGACATGTTTTATTTTTAAAGTAAATGGGTAACGTTTTTAGTCATCTTAACACGATTAAAGAATTAATACGTCCGTCGCCATCACGAAACAAATTGACGTGTGTCCAGCTCAACGTTCTCTCTCAGAATGCCAGCGAGTACTGAGCGAGTCCGTCAGTCCGTCATTTCGCCGTATCACACTTCACCGTAAAATGTTGTATCGGAAATATATGGCCGTATATTAAACACCGTCCAATATCTTTGGGTCGTATAGTACTGACATTAAATTCATGTCTAAATAAAACACGGTTCTTGTCGGTTTACACTTTACAGGTAGCCAGCAGCAAACAATTTTTTAAAATAACCGATATACTGGATGATTTGTTAGGTTAGGTTAGGTTTTCATTCATAAATTCATGAATTTTGTCAAAATCAGCTATGACAATTAAATTAATGTTCATATTGAATCTAATAAAATTGGAGACCGGATAGTATACGGTAATCTCTTTCCGATAAGAAAGCTCACGGCAAACTGTGCCACGGTGAAATGTTTTACGTACAATTTGTGGAGTAGATGCGCTGGAGTAATATGGGAATAAATGAGAATTGACTGCATTCGATGTATTTTAATTCATTAGTATCATTGATATAGTACTGGATGAATCATATGCTTCTTAAAATGACGCCCGATTTTCAGCGACTCGGCCAGTGTTAAAACTTACTGTTTTAATATCAGCGGACTTAACTCGATATAAGCTCACTTAATATTTGTCTCGAAAACGACCTGGCAATAATTATGAGTAAGCCCGATCTAGCTTGCATCTAAAAGTGCGGCCACACCGAAAACAAGTCGCGCGACAACTCGTTAAATTTTACGATAAGCATGATAATTATCGTAAAATTTAACGAGTTGTCGCGCGACTTGTTGCCGGTGTGGCCCCGGCATTACTCTAACTAATAATCAGCGCATGACGACTTGCTCTGTCCGCTCAGACATGAATTTTTGGTAGCTTGCAAGCTTTGGGTTGCAGCACCCTTAGGCATAAAGCCCACCAAAAAAGCGTTCGGTACGCTCACTACTGAGTAGGCCCCCTCCCATCCGCGCATTACCCTTCACCTATGTAATAAGGGGCCCAATGCCTGGTCAACACCGAAAACAAGTCGCGCGACAACTCGTTAAATTTTACGATAATTATCATAATTGCTTAAGAAATTTTACGATAATTATCATGCTTATCGTAAAATTTAACGAGTTGTCGCGCAACTTGTTTTCGGTGTGGACCAGGCACAAGAAGCACAAAATAATTATTATTATCAGCGTCTCTCATAACAAAGCAATAAAAATATTATATAATTTCTTGGGGCTTGTAATTACGCAATAACTAAACAATGAGTACTCTGTTGTTAAATAATGCCTTCTCGCCCGTCTATCGACGACGCTTCCAGAGCGTGATTTTGCTTGCCGTGTTCAATGAATGGACTACGTTGTATTTTCGTTAATTCGTCCGGCTGAAAAGCCACACAACGGTGACTCATGGGGCAGGCGGGCACAATGCGTCGTCAAATCCAGTGTGCGTTGGCGTATTTCATTACGTTGTATTTTCGATGATTCACATAGAAAATGCGCGAGCGCCCTTCAAGCCTGCTTTAGTGGACTTTATGCCTTAGGGTCACTATTCCAAGAACGCAAATTTAGTTTTACAGTCAGGGCAATACGGGTGAAATTTGGGAATCCATGTTAACGGTCTTAACGCATTATACCTACAAGGAAATATTATAAGACGATATTCGTAATATCTTCTTTTGTGGTACATTTTTAAAATGACACTTGTATGGGAACTCCTCATCTAGTAGTATATCAATGATTAGCATTTACTTTGCGTTTGACTATTCAAGGAATATAGTATTATAGAATCAAAAAATCACTCGTGTACTTTGGGTGTAAGTTGGAATCGCAATAGTTTCATCTTTCGACAGGTGAAATAATACCTTGATTCATCTCTGCCCATCCTACCCTGGCCTGCGCTTTGCAGCCATCACATAGTACCAACCACCACCACCTATCAGCGACCAAGATGGCGATACTCTGTTCATCTTCTACGTACTCCAAGAACGGTCAATTACGGCCTACTCCGCGAATTACGATATACACAATATAATACACTCTTTGCAAGAGTACAGCCTTACTACAAAATAATTTAATATTTATCTTAAAATAAAACGAGTGTGGCTGATTTTTTTATAATGTAAACAAATTATAAATTGAAGAAGTTTTTACGCACTACAACAAGTCATGAGGCCCGGTGACAGTAGTATATTGAGTAATAGAAGTGAAACAATTACAAATACTCAGGCTTTGAGAAAATCAATAAATACAAAGGGTTGGAACGGACCCTTTTTTGGGTTGCTCCTCTTCAGCTCCGCTCCGGAACCTAATACTTGCTCCAGTCTGCTGCGAGTAAAAAAAAATAATAGGTAAGTATTATAATATGCAGAGCGTTGGAGCAGAGTTCGGAGCACTGGAGCAATGGCATTATACCCGAAGCATGAGCGGAGCAGAACCACTGAAAATTTGCAGTGCTCCACTGCTCCGGATATTTTTTTTTATTATTGAATGTTCATCCTAAAATCCAATGAAAATAGTATATTTTGACACTTTATTCTCACTTTTTTGACAGAAGAGGCAAATAATGAGAGACGACTTGCTGTCGGTTTTGTTTAATAGAATTAATAATGAAAATGACGATTATTTTAAACTACTTATTTTTTTATTTTTTTTTTAACATTTTTATACATATAATATATACTTATTAAAACTTTTTACCCGGAGCGGAGCAGACCCTGGAGCAGAGCCTGAGCAAGTATTAGGTCCCGGAGCGGAGCTGGAGCGGAGCAACTCAAGAAATGGTCCGCTCCAACGCTCTGAGTATATGTATACAAATGTAAAAAAAAATAGTAGTTTTAAAACAAGTTTATTAATTATTCGTCATTTTCATTATATAAAGTGAGGTTATTTATCATTTAGCAGTGTTCCAGTGTTGCACACTATCAAAAGATATAATATTTTCATTGGGTTTTAGGACGAAAATTTAATAATAATAAAAAAAATATCCGGAGCAGTGGGGTATTACAAATTTTCGGTGCTCCGGCGCCGCTCCTGCTCCAGGTAAAACCATATTGCTCCACCGCTCCGTGCTCCTGCCCCGATCTCCGCTCCAACGCTTTGTATAAATATATTGTGACCTTACCGAGAATCGAGCTCGAATGAAAGATACGCATTACGCATATAAAATTGGCCATCTTTTAATTTTATGAAGACTATAATCTCTCCTATGGCTACCAATTTAACGACACTAAAAAAATGCTATAAGTTATATTTCTCAAACTTCATACTAATTAGTAGTCCAAAATTACAACTTCTTTTTGAAACGATTTCCGTTTTCTCACAAGCTGTTTTGGCTGTCTAAATGTTAAACATAGTACGGGACATTTTATATCTATTTTATTTTTAAATATACAATCCCATAAATCACATTCTTGTGTGTTTTAAAAATTGCTTCATTTTCGAACCTTGCCGCCAGTAAACAAATTCATTACACAGTATTCAATAAAAACAATTTCTAAAACAAGTATGTGAGCTGGGTTATATAACTTTGGATTGTAGCATTGTTTTACAATAGATTATGGCCACACTGCGATTTGATGTAGATGTTTGTTTCATTCAGTATAATACTGATGAATATAAATAAATTGATAAATACGACAGTCGACAGCTTAATCTGCAAACCAGCTAACTGCAATTTTGACCAAAAGTGAGATTTGTTATTATAAAGCATATTTTCTATGCTCACACAAAATTTCAAATTCCTAAACCTATAAATACATGCGTTGTCGTTCTTCATACAAAACACCCAACTGCAGGGGCAAAATTTCCAATATCATAAATGGAACAACTCCGCTCTTTATATAAATTGTCTTTATATATAAACGGGAAGCTATAATAGTGTAATTATTTTTCATTATGCAGCTTGTTTGTAAAAAAAATATTTGGAATTGTTAAATTCCGCTCGATAGTTAAATTATTAAGTTTTTTCTCCTTCCTGAACAATTTGCCCAAATGGAGTTAGCCGGTTTGCAGATTAAACAGTCGAAGTGCAATAAATAATCTAGTATAGAATTGTAATCATCTAAAGGAGTTTTTATTGATATTGAGTTAATTTAAGTCGTCACATTCGTCGATTTAAGTTGGCACATTTTATGGGGATTCCCCCGCGGTATTTACCCAGTTCTTGGAAATGTATGCTCAAATCAAACAATAATATTACTAATGGTGTCTACCATTGCCGACGAAAGTAGAAAGCCGATACATTCGCAACGACTGGTCCTACTTTTTCCGCCCCTCCCGTTGTTGTCTATATATGAACTGTCATTGTTCTATAGCAGGGCTCGAAATGGAACGGAACGCACCGGAGCGCCGTTCCGGCTCGTGAAATTTGTAAAATTATCGCTCCGTCTCGTGGAAAAAATATGTTGACCATCTGAGCTAGATAGGCCATAGAATAGAAAATCTGACACATTTATTTTTATAAAATACACATACGATTTGATGACTATGTAAATATCTTCAGAAAATTTGTCGAGCGCTCCGGTTCGTAAACTTTTCCATTTCGAGCGCTGCATAGAATGCTCATACTGACGCGTCTGTCGTGTTCACACAGGGAATGGTTTAATTTGAATATATACCTAAGTTACATGATAAATTATACACTAGCATTAACACACCTTCTACAATAATGTAATGCATAGATCAATGCTACATATTTTTTGGAAATCAATATTACCACCGGTTTTTGAGTGAAGGACTAGTCTGACTTTGACAGCTGATGAATAACATATATTAATATATTTGATTTGAGAATTTTTTATAATTCAATTGGAAACGAGAAAGGGCTAATCAATATGTCAAGCAATTTGGGATCTGATTTCGACAGCTGAACAGTGGACCACTCGTTGCTAGTGCAAAAAGATATGCTCAGGCTTTATTAATCTAAAGACGGCGCTGCGTCTACACAAGAAATGTATTATTCATTTGACATCACTTAAATTTTAATAATATGAAGGTTTTGAATTAAATTTGTGTAGATACTGTTATTTCAATTTGGGAATCCATTAATTCTTGTAGATTGGATGGTAAAGCCCAGGGAACTCAGAAATTATTATCTGTTATGTGGTAAAGCCCATAAAACAGTGTGTTATGTGTTCGGCAACGGATATCCTTACCAACAATCCTTCACGTGGTCCAGTGGAAGGTATACGTCGGTAATTAGTCAATCAATAGTTAATCTTCAGTGTTTTTTATTCGTCAATTAATCTCAAAGTATAGTTACATGGTATAAATAAAAGGGAAAGAGTTCGATCCGCAGTGAAACAACTCGGAGGGTAGAGCTGAGTTAAGTTTGAACAAGTTGAATGGTATTAGAATCATTTATAATGTTATAAATATGAAAAAAGGAAGTAAGTAATATGAGGATGTCCTCTTGGGAAGAAGCGATTACCAGCGCTGCGATGAATGTAATGATTTGGAGGACATTGTACGTGTAGCAGTACAATGCCCTAAATACGAACGATTAAGGCGTATCTAACGGGTAAGGCGTTAGCAGGTAACCGACTCGAGTAATGAAGAATCCGGGTTAAACTTACACACGTGTCAAGAATGCGTTGTGCGTCGAATACTGAAACTGCTGTCGGTTTATGCATTTACGCTCATTTAATGTTGGTGTATTACACACACTATTGCACGTGCATAATGCATGCTTCATTTTCGTAGGACACTCACACATTCAAAAACCCTGCATCAATATGCGGCGTATTGAATATAGCATATCGGTATTCTATTTATTATCTATTCTGTGGACACAGAGTACAGGTGTGAATTGAGGATATCTTTGAGAATGTCGACGAATTGAAAGGTGCCCTGGCGGTGGGTAAGACGGAAGAGCTTGGTAAAATTGTAAAGTTTTTTTTAACAGAATTGGAGTGAGGACCTGATCGGCGGATCCTCTTCTAGATGAGAAGAGGCGGTATGTCAGAGTCGCAGTCAAAGCCTCGGTAAAATCGTTAAAAAAGGTAAGTACTATTAGTGACGTTTAGTTCATGTACAAGGGTTCATAATATATCGTCACTGTTCTGGCAGAAGACACTAATTCGAAAAAAATGACATATTGAGTGTATTGTAGAGTAAAATGTTCCTTATTTCAAACTTTACCGCCTGGAAACCTACTTAATAAATAAACAGTCTTTATTTTAAAGTCATCCTTTTTACGATTACTTAATAAACTCACATGATAGACCATTTCAAACATTTTAACAACTTCAAAGTCAAATTACTCAAAACTAGCATTCTCCAGTTAGTGTGTTCTGCCAGAACAGAGACGATTTATGTGTGTAGTAACATAGATACGTTGGGGTTGATCAATATTGAAGTTAAGCGCCCTCCACCAAAACCCGCCCCGCACCACACTCGGAATTAATCGAGCGTATCGCGGGACCCTACAATTGGTGATGTGAAGTATCTGAAACAATTTAACTGGGAGTGTCCTGGGAGAAGACGCCCAAGACTTAGGTTGCTACGCTCAAAGTGAGCTCTGACAGAGTTTAATGAGTTTATTTTAATGCAAAGTGCCAGGATATAATATTGAGTAAATAGTCGAAATCACATCAATATAATATTCTTAACAATAACTACTTCATTAGTTACTTAGGGCGTCGATGAATTAAACAAAAGACAATTTATTGCGGAGATATCATAGAGAGTGGAGTTATGGATACATAACAAGACATTAATTATATTATTTTTGTTGATAATTGTAGCAATGGGATTCATAAAAACATTTTTTTAAGTCCCTTACTGGGTTTTGAATTTTGACAGCCGATTTTGTAAACACCGTGTACGGTGTAGCCAAGACGACGGTGGGCAAGTACAAGACAGCATTGTAAAAGTTGATGGGATATTTTTTTGCGCGATTCCACTTTGTTGCAAAAGACTTTACTGCTAACTGTACGCAACGTTTTAATGATTTCGTTACCAAACATGCAACATACAATAATATTGCATCGTAATTACTTATCTACTTATCTAAAATAGTTTGTTATTTTGTCTCTTTCATGGTGTTAACTGTCAATTTGTAGATAGACATTAAATAAAATACAATATCGCGGATGTCAAGAGAATTACCAAGAATCGTGAAAACAAGAGTAAAAATATAATAATTACAAGATAAAAAGAACGTTTTATATACAACGTTTTTAATTTTCTGTTGAATCATATAAACTTGACTTGACTAGCTTAAACGATCAAAAAAAATTGTATTTGATTGAAATAATACCGAAATGTCATTTTGACACTCATATTGATTTCCATAGTAACGCATGTAGGTAGATATATATTAATAATTTCCTAGCAACCAATAATAGTGGATTGGATTACGAATTTCTTCCGAAATAACTTTTCGTACAAAACAGAATTAACTGAAAATGAATTTAATTCTACTAAAAGTATTTTAAAAAAATGCATTGGCATCGTGTTCTGATATATTCTAAAAGTTTCAAATGTCTAGCTAGTCGGGAAGTTAATTAAAAATCGATTGCAAGATTTGTACCGGACAAATAAGACTACGACCTAATAAAAACGTTGTAAAAAGAGTGTGTATTGTTCAACTATATGAATCCCGTGTCCTGAAACTAAACTTGTACGTATGCAGTTCGCCGTATCACACTTCATCGTGAAACGTTGTATCGGAGATATATATGGCCGTATATTAAAGACCGTCCAACCTCTTTAGGTCGTATAGTCATCATCATCATCATCAGGGGCGCGACAACCCGGTGTGGGTCCTGGCCTCCTCCAACAGCTCCCTCTACCTGTCCCTATCCAGTGTGGCCGCTTTCCAATTTGGTACCCCCAGAATACGGCAGTCACTGGCAGCTCCATCTAACCAGCGAATCTTTGGCCTCCCTCTTCTTCTACGTCCTATTGGATTGCTGGACATCACTCTCTTTGCCGGTTCATTGTCATTCATACGGTGCACATGACCTAGCCATCGCAGTCTCCCAATCTTAATTGATTGAACTGCGCTGCAATCTTCGTACAGTCCGTAGAGCTCAGCATTATATCTTCTCCTCCAATTGGTGCCATCCCTGATCGGTCCATATATACGGCGGAGAATATTTCTTTCAAAGATGTTCAGGGCTCGTTCATTTCGGAGAGTTAATGTCCAGGTTTCCGATGCGTAGGTGAGCACTGGCTTTACAAGTGTCTTGTAAAGAGTGCTTTTAGTTCGACGAGATAGTAAGCGGGACTTAAAATGTCTTAACAGACCAAAGTAGCATTTATTCGCAGACATGATTCTCTTGTTGATTTCTTCTGTAATATCATTATGTCGAGTTACAAGAGATCCAAGGTATATGAAACTGTCGACCGTATCAAACTTGTATGCACCAATATCTAACTTTGGTGCGACTTCTCGTGGTGTGACATAGACAGGCATGTATTTAGTTTTTGCCTCGTTTATTTGTAAACCCATTCTTTTGGCAGAGGCTTCTAGTGCTGTGAATGCCTTTTTCAGCGCCAATTCTGAGTCGTAGGTCGTATAGTAGTGACATAAAATTCATGTCTAAATAAAACACGGTTCTTGTCGGTTTACACTTTACAGGAAGCCAGCAACAAACAAATTTTTAAAATAGCCGATATACTGGATTATTTGTTAGGTTAGGTTTTCATTCTTGAATTCAAGAATTTTGCCAAAATCAGTTATAAAAATTGAATTAATGTTCATATTGAATCTAATAAATTGGAGATCGTATAGTAGACGGTCATCTCTTTCCGGTAAGGAAGCTCACGGCGAACTGTGCTAGGGTGAAATGTTTTACGTACAATTCACATGTAACCATAATTTGAAGCCGTGTTTCTTGCATACAACGCACATTAGAACCTCAATTTTATTATTATTAACTAAACTAGGAAACGTCCACCATGTTGCTTTTCAGTACAGCTACCAAATTTACACACAACATAGTTAACCATAGTTTATACTAAATTAACTGAAAATAATAATTACCACTAACTTGATATTGAAAACAAAACCAATATTTACCGGCGACGTGTACAAAAAAAAAATAATTCAGCCGTATAAGTTCTATCTTAATCTAACGCATATGGCGGAGAATATAAGCGTACCAAATGCTTTCTCACTCGCACTTATGGTTCGCTTTTGTTCAGGGTTTGATATCAACAGTATTAACAAAAACTGGCTGAAAAAAATTGGGGCTGTAACTCACATACTTGGTGCACATCTGCACTTGCTCCAGTAGATAATATTATATTTTGTTGCTGATTCTGTTGTGGCACCATCTAGATTCTAGTCCCTAAGTCCCAATGTCAACAATATCGACACCACATAATGCCGGGTCCACACTGGCAACATGCCGCGCGACAACCTCGTTAAATTTTACGATAAGTATGATAATTATCGTAAAATTTAACAAGGTTGTCGCGCGAC
Source organism: Rhyacophila brunnea (assembly GCF_057557595.1). Lineage (NCBI taxonomy): Eukaryota > Metazoa > Arthropoda > Insecta > Trichoptera > Rhyacophilidae > Rhyacophila > Rhyacophila brunnea. Next base: position 4,014,605 of record NW_028232904.1, on the reverse strand, counting down.
ATGTTGCCAGTGTGGACCAAGCATAAGAGATTAATAAATATCATTCAGATAGGCTATACCCAAATACACTACATTTTAAAGCAGGGTTTTGAATGTGTGAGTGTCATATGAAAATGAAACACCCATATTCTTTCACACTCGAGATCAGTTGCCTGTTAATCCACACCCGTTAGGTATTTCAGTTCCCATTAATGTTGTGTTTCTTGTATACCTACAATATTACAGGTATGTATACTAACAAATTTTAAAGGTGACATTACTTATTGAAGATATTGACAGTAATTAAATAAAATTCTCTGTTAAAACGTAAATCAATTAAATTTGCCTAGCTTTTTAAAAAGGCATGACATACTATATAATATCATTTATTTTGTTAACTGTCATTCATGGTGGAACTGCATTGTATTGTTTTTTTTTATTTAATAAAACGCAAATTTTAGTAGTACTTATTCCACTTTTAATAAATAGATTAGAACCGGTTTCGTCCGCCTCAGAGGGACATTTTCAACTGAATACATTTTTTTAAAACAATATTTATCAAACAAAATCCAAAGCGACAGAAATAATATAACAATAGGTACTTACATAAATAGATTAGAACCGGTTTCGTCCGCCTCAGAGGGACATTTTCAACTGAATACATTTTTTTAAAACAATATTTATCAAACAAAATCCAAAGCGACAGAAATAATATAACAATAGGTACTTACATAAATAATTATCCGTCCAATAATACCTTCCCAATAACAGATTAATTTAAAATTAATGAGGTTGGACATTAATATTTCATACTACATCAGGGGCATTAAACAAATTATTTTAAATATTAACAAACCATAATATGAAACAATCAACATTTACAATAACATTAATATCAACAAATAATTATGATTAGTCAAAATTTACAATAAAAAATTTATAAAAAATAATAAAATAAACAATATTATCAATTGAAGTGAGATCGAATACAAAAACAAATACAACCAAAATATGAGTCAAAATTAAATAAAAATTAAAATAAAAAATAATGTACAATATATTATAAAGGTATGTTATAACTTATAACAATCCCAAATATTAAATAGGGTATAATAATGGAGAAGACACAAAATATAATTGATCATTTAACAAATTTGAATTGGGAAAAAATTTATACCTATTAATTTCTAAATTTTCCTGTTTATCCAATTTTATAGATTTCTCATTCAAATGCAGGATTTTAAAATGTTTACTAATATTAAAAGAGTGATTATTTAAACTTAAATGATTTCCTAAAGATGAAGAATCATTACCATTTTTGGAACAGGCTAAATGTTCTTTGATCCTAGTGTTAAAAGATCGTCCCGTTTGTCCGACATATTTGGCATCACAAGAGTCACAACTAATAGATAAATTCCACTTTGGTTAAGTTTATCTAATCTATCTTTAGTATTCACCAGTATTGAATTCAAATTTTGTGTGTTGTAAAATGTTACATTGAAAAGATTTTTATCTATTTTTCTTGAAATATTCTCAGACACTCTTCCTAGGAAATGTATTCAGTTGAAAATGTCCTTCTGAGGCGGACGAAACCGGTCCTAATCTATTTATGTAAGTACCTAGTGTTATATTATTTCTGTCGCTTTGGATTTTGTTTGATAAATATTGTTTTAAAAAAATGTATTCAGTTGAAAATGTCCCTCTGAGGCGGACGAAACCGGTCCTAATCTATTTATTAAAAGTGGAATAAGTACCTACTACAAAAAAAAATCGTTTTATTAAATAAAACAACAATACTATACAATATTATAATCGTTGCATTAAATAAATATTAATCTAAATTCTAAATGGTATCGTGTTAAACCTAGGCGTAGTCCCTCTCGACATATTAAAAAATATTATTTCCAGATATAAACTATTACCTTTAACAAATTATCCGTTTGATTGTTTCACTGTCAATGGCCCGTAATTACTACCGATTGAAATTGGCGGCTGGCAACATTTTTTCGTGGAAATTTGAAATTATACGTTTCAGCTTAAATAGAAAGTCCATACATGCGAGGAATATTATTTATCAGGCAGAAAAAATACGTGAAATAAATCAAAGATAACAATTATTCACTCGACCAGTTATTCGTGTGATTCTCCATAACAGATTATTTAGAAAAATTGTGTTAAGAGTCTCATGTATAGCCAATTTGAACGAGTATAGGTACAAAGTATAAGTACTTATTAGTAAGCAGAATGTACCTGTACCGATCAGTGGCGAAGGGTAGAGGTAGGCTATTAAGATCAGCCATAAATGGTGCACACTAAACTTTGTCAGTCGTACGTATTTATTTTCATTGAAACATGACTACAATTTACAGACGGTGTTGGTTAGTTTTGAAAATTCAATTAAACCATGCGAAACCAAGCCATAATAAATAATAGTCAAAAATGCTCGTCCACCTATAAAATATCTAAAATTATGCAATTAAATCATACATTACTCTGAATATTTTATAGATAGAATAATATTATTATCTATTATAGTTTGGTTTAGGCAGGGATTAAGACGGTACTTCAGTGAAACGGCAAATAATTTTCAACTATAGGTGCGATGAAATTTCGGACTGGCTGGCAATCGGAGAGAAAAAGTCGAGCTGTGAACACGTCAATTTGTTTTGTGATGGCGACGGGGGTATTAATTCTTAAATCGTGTAAAGATGACTAAAAAACGTTACCCATTTACTTGAAAAAGAAAACATGGCAATGAATATATTATAATTAGTAATAAAACAATAAACATATTAACATTAAATGGAGTATGATTAGATCATGCCCCAGCTGATGTATAGCCTTAATGAATTAAAAAAAAATAACCAACAATATGTGTAATATGTATTCTTAAGCGAACGAAAACAAATAAGTATGAATGAAAAAGTGTGCACAATTTGTCGCATCGCCCAAAATATAATAAAACTGTTATGGTTTGGTTAGGCAGGGTTTACTTGATTTTTAAAAAAACTAACCAACACCATCTGTAAATTGTAGACTTAGTTCAATGAAAACAAATATGTGCGTATAACAGACAAGTGGACTATCTATGACGGATCTTAACAGCCTACTTCCACCCGTCGCTACTGGTACATACTGATGAGCCTTATATATAAAAAAATAACATAATATTATATGAACGATATTATAGAATTTCCCAGTGTGGACTGACTATAAAATTCCAATCTGCGCCCATAGACGGACAGTTTTCGACCTGCCAGATGTGTGCCAGGTTCAAACTGCCAGCAGTAAGTAAGTAATTAATATACCTAATCGTGAATGACAATGTCGGTATATCTAAATAAAATGTAAGTATATATTTTAATAATATCATAGTAATTAATTATTATACTGATGATTGATGTAAATATAATTTTGTGGCATGTTTAAATTTATTATATATAAAATCAATACCTTTATAAATATTACATTATTATTTTATATTTACACGAATGTGTATAATATTGTTTCGGTGAATCGATAAATACACAATCCACTAGCGAAATCATGATTTATTTTACCAACGTCATAGGTGTGTATTTTATGTCAATTTGTTTCTAATAAAAACAATAATTATAACCATAATAAATTCAAAGTAAAATTATTCGGGTATCAATATCGTTCAAGTATACCCTACCTAAAACTAATTTAAACAATAACCCTGGGTAATATCTCCGCGAACCTAACCTCCATAGTTTTTGACACTTGCTCTGCCACAGACAATAGCTGTACGTATATGGGCACGTCTGTTGACAGTTCGACAGATTTAAATGGGGTAGTTAAACTGATCTGTGGTGTGTCCACTAACGTACAGTAATTGTCTATGCCATGTTCAACCTGCTACGAAAACTGTACGTCTGTGGCCGCCTAATATAATGGTTTACAGAACGTATCGGAAAGTATTCTGAGTGGTACCTATTATCGGTGAAATTTCAAACAAAATCAACAACCAATATAATATAGAGCTACGATGTTTTCGTAGCCGAAGCATCGCTTTCCCCGAACTGTTTAGCGAGCCCGTTCACAATACAAAATCAACGCAAACTTTATAATTTACCACTGCGACTACGTTGTTTTTCAGTGAAACACAGTGAAGTGCTTTACCGTTAATGTTATTAAAAGTTCATTGTTGAAACTAAAGAGGTTAATAATATAATAAGCTATGTCTACATTATTTGAGCACTTCAATTTTTTAATTCTGGTTTTAAAGGCCGGTTCAGATTAGTCGAGTGGCGAGTAATTTAGTATCTAAACGTGTACGAACAGACAAATTTAGTAAAATCATTTAATCGAGTCAATGCATTTTGTTCTAATTTTTCGGTCGAGTAGCGACCCCCACCGCCTCTCACTAAATACTAAACAAGCCACGAGTCACGTCTGACGTTATTTTTAGTCAAGTTCATTGGTTGTCGTAGAATTTCTTCCTCCAATTTTTCTAATATAGCCATTATAAATGAAATTATTAATATATTTATTTTTTTAACATACATAATTTGAAAATACTTTCATCATCACGCAGGTTTGAATCCTGCTGGGTGTCGTATTTTTATAAAAAAGATTTTTGTCTATTGGTTATATATTTCTCCGAAGTGTTTTTAAATTATGTATGTTCAATAAAAATAAGATTCTTTAATCCTGTGTTATTGTGTCATTCTTAAAAAAAATGTTAATTATTTATTTTTGCTTTGTTACATTGTGCTCTGTTCATTTTGACATGTCACTCACTAAAATGTACTGTGTTTGGACTCTTTTCAGTTACTAAATCATTTAGTGGTAACTAAATCACTCGCCCCTCGACTAAACTACTCGACTAATACGAACCGGCCTTAACACATTTTTATAATGCTGATTTGGTACAAGTCGTTTACAGGAAGCCAGACGGGAACCGCGCCAATTTTCATGGCCGATTTTGGCAAAATTCATGAATTCAAGAATGAAAACCTAACCTAACCTAACAAATAATCCAGTATATCGGCTAATTTTTCCCTTCATCCCTTTCCTATAGTCCACCAAAAGTCGCAGTCAGTATTTATTAATCAAATATGTATCAATATAAAATTTTACCCATTGGACCCAATAAGCGCAGTGGTTCTTAACCTGGGTTCGATCGAACCCCAGCGGTTCGGTGAGTCAGTCTCAGGGGTTCGGCGATATCGGTCATATCTAGCATGGGTGAGACAGCTGTGCACGTTTAGTGTTGAGACAACAGATGTCAATGATGAATACCTCGATGAAATCATTGAAGTTCAGCAGAGCCAAGTTCAACAGCAACTCTTCAGAACAACAACGCTCTCAACGTTTTGGTGTCAACAAATGGTAACGTACCCTGTTATTGCTAAGAAAGTTTTGGATATTTTCATACCGTTTGTTACAACATATCTTTGCGAGCAATCCTTTTTGAGGATGCTGGACATAAAAACGAAGAAAAGAAACAGACTTTGTTGCGAAAATGACATGAGAGTGGCACTTACCAATGTGAAGCCACGCATTTCTGAACTGGTCTCTGAAAGGCAACAGCAGAAGTCACACTGATTTGCAGTAAATATTCATTATTATGTTTTTGTTTTTGTGTGATAATCATGTTTTAATGGTTTTGTTCCTTGAACACAGTGATGTTGATGCACGGTTTATTTTGTGCACCAGTAGAATATATAACTATGTTTTGGCCCTAAGTGTGAGCTTCACAGAGTACAGCTGCGAATTGCGGATATCTATGAGAATGTCGACGAATTGAAGGGTGTCCTGGCGGTGGGTAAGACGGAAGAGCTAGGCAAAATTGTAAAGTTTTTTTTAACAGAATAGGAGTGAGGACCTGATCGACGGATCCCCTTCTAGAAGAGAAGAGGCGATATGACAGCGAGTCGCAGTCAAAGCCTCGGTAAAACCAAAAAAAAAACTATGTTTTGATTTTGAAAAAATAAATAAAATTTATAAAAAAAATATTTTTCCAATTAAGAAGGGGTTCAGTGAATGCGCGCATGAAACTGGTGGGGGTCAGTACCTCCAACAAGGTTAAGAACCACTAAATTAGCGCTAATTTGTCGATGTTGTTACAAGATCCAGGACAAGGTGAAAATCAAACAATTTTAATAATATTTTGTTTTTTTTTTAAGTAGAAATTACTTAATAAAAGATGTAGCAGCTATAATTTTACGATGTTAGTTATATATAGTCAGATATATTTTTTTCAGTTTTACATCTATTTTTATTTAAATTTGTAAAAATGATCAGTATGGTAGGTATGAGGTGTTTGCGACAGTAAAAAACATAATAGCCCTCCATCTTCTAAATATCTCGAAAAGTATTATATTTAGCTCCAGTTTTAGTATATCTTCCTTTTATCATTTACTTCGATCATATACTTTTTACCGTTGTCATTTTTGTATAAAGAAAGGCTAAAAAAACTATATTTGACCTGTTTTCTTGATTCCACTGACACACAAATTTAACTTCTTTTTCTTGGTCGTGCACTCATGGCTGAGGATCGAGACCACATTTAAATTTCGCGATCCTTTGAGCGACCAAGACTTTCCATCCTTATCGATCTTCCGCTTCTCTCAGGGCAGAATGGATGGTGCCCCCAGTCAGCTCTTTCACTTGGTCGCTCCATCGCGCAGACGCTCTTCCTCTGCTTCGCCTTCCCTGGAGGCTACCCAAAACTAAAGATCTACCATCGTAAGTTGGCAGCCGGTCGAATTTGAAACTAAAATTGTCTATCGAGGATAAATTTGTTACAAATGCCATTTAATTTTACAACATGTTTCTCGAATTATGGATTGCATAATATTTGTACAAAAATCTTCTACCAATAAAAAATTATAAATTACCATTTTTTGGTTAGTTATGGTAATATTCTCAATGTCATACTAGCGCCCTCGCTGAAATGCCAATTTATGATGGTAGATCTATACCAGTCTCTCCAGGTTGTCCGGTCCGCGCCTGACAATATGTCCAAAAAACTGCAGAATTCTTCTCAGACATATCGACAAATTTAGCTTAAAATACAAATAATAAAAGAATGCAATATGTACCTATAAATATTTAAAAAAAATATTTGAATTAAAAGAATAGTACATGTGTTATATCAATTTTAGTAAGCAGTGTGCCTTTTTAAGTGATCCTGAAAAATTCACATGTATCCATAGGTTAAAACCTACTAAACAACTACAAATTGAATGGTAATCCCAACGGAGATTGATGAACAACTAACTACATGAGATTGGTAAAGCAATTTTGTTGAGGTTGCTTCGATCCACTTTGTACCTGCCTTTCCCACTGTTTCGATAAATACCTAATTAATGTAACATAGCAATAATTCGCAGTAGTCCATATGTGATTTCTGTCAGGCGATAATGTAAGCACATGGTATCGAAATTACTTACACTATCTATATGAATATCGGATATTCATATTATCTATTTCATTACTAAGAATCGTCGAAAAACGATCTTTAACGAAAGTCAACAAGACGTGACAAAGTATAATCTTTCTTTTAAAATGAATTTAAAAGTAATTTTATTCAAAACCATGCAATTACTCAAAGATTGAGATTAGAGATTCACGGTTGTTTTTTTTATCGTAAACTTACACTATAGATACATCTAGACGCCACCCATTGCATTGCTAAATGAAGCTGCGTGCCGTGGATTTGGTTTGTGGGCGAGCGAACGCATTCGTATACAAATGTTTGAGACCATATACCATTTCGCTAGTGCTCGCCCGAAGTGCTCGCACTAGACGCTCAGAATTAAAATATAATATATTAATTTTTTTACGTTATATAGTATTTTTAAGCGGTCAGAATGCAACCATTAGGTAAAAATATCCATAATTTAAGTTATTTTAAAGAAACACGGTCACTTGATATTAAAATATATAATAATATACAAATAAATTACCACGAACATGTATCAACTTACCTATGAACCGTAATACCATCTTCTTGCTTATCAGTACGGCTACCACATTTTAATACAAAACACAGAACCATTTTTTTCTATTTAATTAACTAAAAATATTTACCACTGACTTTATGTTCAACACAAAAATATCAATTTTAGCAACACGCGCTCGCAGGTTATCGACGCTTAGTTAAGCAACAAACTAAGATTTGGCGGCGACACCATAGCAAACTATCTTACGCATCTGTAAACCTTTTATCTTACTCTAGCGCGTGTCGCAGAGATTATAAGGTTGCCGTATACTTTCTCCCTCGCACTTATGCATCGTTTTTGTTCAGGCCTTGATCGTAATAGATTTTTGGGTTTCCAACGTGTGTACTTCTTCCTTCTTTCCTTGACGATGCATAGTCGGTCCTCAGAGTTTATGCGTCACATATAACTTTATCGCACTGACCGCATCAGGCGGCGGGGAATGCCGCGCCGCGAACCTCTAATTTGTATCGATTTACAGTGCATGAGACCACTGTAGAGAGAGAATGATTTATTTATCTAAACGGAGCAATTCTGGTGTCAATTTATGCGCAAAGAATCAAACTAATGAATACATTAACAAACAATTTCATGTCTACCAGTGGCGAAGACTCCATACTAGGCGATTATTTGAAGCCTAACTTCTTAAGACAAATATTTTTTAATTGCATATTGACTTATTTATATAATCACTTGATTATAATTATATTCTATAAAATAATCTATTTTGCCAACGAGAGATGCCGTATGTGTAGGAATGTATTACACAGATAATTACAACACAATCTGCAAAGGTTTTAAAATATATACCACACCGCGCCATCTGTTTTGACGTAAATAAAGGTCGGATTATGTTTCAAATAATTCTTATTTTTTTTCATATGGACTTAACGTCACGTAGCCCCGCCCAGTCTATGGAATTGTATGAATTAAAGTAAGCTCTGATCGCAGAGCCTAAAACCGGAAAAAATAAGTTCTATGGTGTTTAATCGATTAATAAAGACCTATAGACAGTTTTTAAAAACAAAAAGAACTTTTATCTAATGATTTTTGATGTGTATGTTTTGAAAAAATACGTAATTTAAACTGATCGCTTAATTTTATGTCGTCAGTGAGTTTTTGAAGTTTCGTAGTGTGTACCTTTTCTTTAGTAGCAATATCGTATTATCTTTTTATTTCTCGTAAGTATACCTGACAAGTGTGTATGACTGCACCAAATAAGAATCAAAACTTGGTGAAGCTAGTAGCTTTATTAATTAGGATTTTTAAAAACTATTTTACCCCCTGAAAAACTGCTCGGCACGTCAGACAGTACAAAAATAATAATTGGGAAATTTTGGCACGCGTACGTAAAAACGTTCGCCAACTCTCGGTTGGGTTAGGTTAGGTCAGGGTTTCCCAAACTATGTTCCGCGGAACACCAGTGTTCCGCGACAATTTGGAAAGGTTTTATGCACTGCAACACATTTAAAGATCTTCTACTAAGTAAGTAAGTAAATCTAAAATAAGTAAAGAATCTACTTCAGATTGAAAGGCGAGTGATGATCAATCTCCACTGATGTTTATGACGTCAAGTATTTCGTGCAGGCGGAGGACCATATTTTCTCACACCTTGCGCATTAAACGAAATGGGGTAGTGTTACACCCCCGAATGGTTCCCATTTGGGGATGTCTCTGTGTATCTGGAGAGGCCCGAGTCGGTATCAAATCCAACAAATAGTAAGCGCTGATTACGAAAAAAAATAATAATGATAGAGCCGGCAATGCCGTAGATTATGACCGTTGAAAAATATTTTCAACGTCGCCGTTTTTCGACAACGCTCTCGAAACACAAAATGGCGAATAATACGAGTACTATTCAAGCATATTCAAAATGTAACTATTATATAATATTAACTTAAATAAAACTCGTCGTTTCCATCATAATTCCGGTGTGTTAATTATCCACCTTCAAGTCCTAAAATCCAGACGAAAAACCATACTAAAAATAAAAGTGACAGCTTGCTATTCACTTTCGAAAATGGAGGGAAGTGATAGTAGGCATATTGTTTTTACTTGACCGGCCAACCTAAAAAATAAGATAAATGTTCCGTTGAAATTTCCGGGTTTGCGAAGTGTTCCAGTGCAGAAAAAGGTTGGGAAACCCTGGGTTAGGTTATCATTCATTCATAAATTTTACCGAAATCGTCTATGAAAACTGCCTCTGTTCCCGCCTGGTATCCAGTAAACAGACTTGTACCAACTTTTGTAATAAACATCACGATTTGTTGATGTAGTCATAAAACTCATAATGGAATTTCTGAAAAAAGCTCTATCTGTTAGTCATAGTCGTAATATAATGTACGCAGTTATGCACCGTTAAATTCCATTGAAATTCGATAACAATATCGATGCAAACTGTTGCAAGAGTTTAATTGCATTATGCCGCATATTTTACCACGTTTTTCTTAGCTCGTATTCCTGTTTGACCGGTGGTTGCTTATCCAGTACAAATCTTGCAATCGATTTTTAACTAACTTCCAGACTAGCTCTAGACATTTGAAACTTTTAGAATATAAATCAGAACACTATGCCAATGGATTCTTTTAATACTTTTCGCCATCTTTATGGTGATACATCAGTGAAACGGCAAATAATTTTCAACTATAGGCGCGACGAAATTTTGGACTCGCTCGAATTCTGAGAGAGAACGTCGAGCTGGGAATAAGTCAATTTGTTTCGTGATGGCGACGGGCGTATTTATTCTTAAATCGTGTAAAGATGACTAAAAACGTTACCCATTTACTTTAAAAAGAAAACATGTCAATGAATATATTATTATTGTGGATTTATATGACAAATTATATTTCGTTTGGCATGCGTCATTTGCACCCGCGACCCGCAATCCGCGCATCGCCTAGCCACAATCTTTTTAGACCGTGCCTCAACTGAGGTACAGCCTTAATTCTGTTTTGTATGAAAAGTTATTTCGGAAGAAATCCGTAATCCAATCCACTATCATTCGTTACTAAGGAGGTGGTCCTAGCAACTAAATTATTAATATATACGTGCGTTACTATGGAAATCAAAATGACATTTCAGTATTTTATATTTGTTTGTTTGTTTCAAAATAGCAAAAAATGATTTGTTGATAATTGCCTTTTTTGTCCTAAATTATTAATACCTACATAGAATTGTCAAGTTTATATGAATCAACAGAAAATTTAAAAACGTGGTAAGTATATAAAAAGTTCTTTTTATCTTGTAATTATTTTTGAATGTAGGCACTAATGATTATAATAATTTATGTTCTCTAAAAAAGGGCGGCATTTTAGAAAATTTAAAAAACTATTTTATTATTGTTTCAGATCGAAGGTTTCCGTGACAGCAATCCTCAACGAATATGTGGATGATATTATTCCCTCCATCGTCAATTTCATTGTGAACAATGACATGGATCGAGTTTTTACTAATACATAGGATTGTCAAGTTTAGATATATGATTCCACAGAAAATTTAAAAACGTGGTAAGTATATAAAAAGTTCTTTTTATCTTGTAATTATTATCATAATGCACTTATTTTGAAGTGTCACATACCATCAGGGTGGTTGCCGTCCGAGTACCAACCAGCCCAAAATTGTCCATCCCCAATATTTTTTTATATATTATTAGGTAATAATAAGATTTTCTTTGGATCTTATTTAGGTATGGTCCCAATATTGAAGCTCAATTTGATATAAATAAAAAGGATCTCAAGTTATACACATTTTTATTTTTATAAACATCCATGTTTTTAAAATGAATATAAAAAGTATTAAGAGCGTACTTCAGTGAAACGGCAAATAATTTTCAACCGTAGGTGCGACGAAATTTCCCACTCGTCGCCTGGACTGAGGACTCGCCAATCGGAGACCGAGAGTAGAAGTGTGCGCATGTCGATTTGTTTTGTCATGGCGTCGGATGAAAATATTCTTAAATCGTGTAAAGATGACTAAAAAACTTTACGTATGTACTTAAAAAAGAAAACATTTCAATGAATATACTATTATTATTAGTAATATAACAATAAATGGACGCATGTTGGATTTTTATGACAAAATTATATTTCATTCGGCACGCGTCGTTTGCACAATCCGCGCATCGCCTAGCCACGATCTTTTTAGACCTATGAATTAGTCAAAAATCTCTACGACAAAACATAGAAAACTTAATAAACTAAATTTCAATAAAAAAAATGACCGTAAAATATATGTGATAATAAGATGGGGTCCTTTGACAAATTTACTTTTATAACATTTTTTTACAATATATATATACAATATTTAATGTTTTCAGATACGTCATATTTATTAATTAATATCTACATTGAAGTTAAATTCCCTCCACCAAAACCCGCCCCGTACCACCCTCGGTCTTAATCGAGAGTATCACGGGACCCATCAATTGGTGATGTGAAGCATCTAAAAATTGGCCTGGGAGTGTCCTGGGAGAAGATGCCCAAGACTTAGGTTGCTACGCTCAAAGTGAGCTCTGACTGAGTTTACTGAGTTTACTCTAATGCAAAGTGCCAGGGAGAGAAAAAGCACATGGAATTTACTTTAAAGAAAAAGAAGCTACTATTTTAATATAACAAAGAACGAAGCTAATCATACAGGCAGCAAAATTTATGTGAAGAGATCTTCACGCCCGTAGTAAGACGCCGCAAATTTTTTGAATGCAAGATAGTTGGCCTTAGTAGCAACCAGGTCGGACGGGCCGATGGGTCCAACAGCTGGTTGGACCGACCTGAGCATTTCCTCCCGTTCGGAGCACATACTCAGACACTCCCACAGGATGTGATTGGCATCCTGTACCTCCCATCCGCATGGACATGTCGGATGGCTTACAAGTCCAAGCTCAAAGAGCCTGCCAGCGAAACCACCATGACCAGTCACAAATTGACTGGTGTAATGGTCTGGAGTCAAATACTTGGTTATCTCCATTCGCCACTGAATGTCTGGAAAAAAGCTGTATGTGTGCCGGCCCTTGGTGGATTCGTCCCACTTTCGCTGCCAGGTCTTAATGGCCGCATCTAGCGACATGAGTCTAATTTTGCGCTTCAGTAGTGCTAATCCCTCGCCGGCTCGTCGAGGGGGGGGGACGAGATGAAAATCACCAACGTCGGCCTCCTCACCTTTGAGGAGCAACACTGAAGCGCCGCTGACCTGAATGTGCAGGTCAAGTGGGAGAATACAGTTGAAATTGTAAATTATCAAAAAAATGTCTCAAATTACAAGCTTCATATTTTTCCGCTAGGTGCATCTGGTAGGTAAAGACATCGCCTTAAGACGATACACCAGATGCGTATTTTCCAAACTACGTGTCTTCAAAGATGCTAGATCTTGCAATAAAAACACTGGATGAGATGCTCAACTTCAATCCATTATAATCCGGGTCACACATCTAAGCTCGTCCGACTGCAAGACGATTTTTTGATTTTGACAAAATACATGTATGTAATTTAATGTATCTCCGCAGACAACTCGAAAGCGACATTCTAGCTAGTTTGAAAAAAACTGATGTAGCAAACAACGAACTTTAGCAGGCTCGCACATCTAAACTCGTCTCGCCCGCAACGTGTCAAATACGTCGATATGACGTCATCGATAGGTATTCACAAAACACACGTTATCTTATGGACCTTCGCACATTGCTGGAAGATAACATTTTAGTTTGAAAAAAACATCTGGAGGCACGTCATGCAACTATTTTCACCCGACATGCAGCGCATTCTATAATCCCGAAATGTCGCACTTCGTCGTTCAATTTGGCTTACTGAGTGACGTCATTGTCCTCGCGCTGTCTTGCTATACGCACATAAGAAAGTTGCATGTTGCGCTCAGTTTTTATAACTATTATCCCAGTCGAGACGATTTTCAATATGCGACTGGGCTTACCTGACATTCGTCATTCATTTTTGGCTAACCGCGTAACGTCATTGTCCGGACATGGCATCGCGCCCCGTTTTGCTTTATGACTATAGGTATCCCAGACGAGATGATTTTCAATGTGGCAAGTCGTCGCACCCAGAAGCAATGTCCCCTGTAAGGTGTGCGTCTGTGCGCGCGCACACCTACCAAAATGTGTCCGCACACATGTTTTCATCCCCCGCACAGTCCTCACACAAAAATATTGTAAAAGAAAGTTTCTTTTGTCAGATTTTAGTTTTACTCGAATGCACGAAACCATCACATGCACAATTCTTCGACTCATTTCTCGGAAAGCGAAAGTCAAGTGCGACTAACGCGAGCACGCAAGTAAATTTACGTCCAGCGGGATCACTATATCCGTCCCGTTCTATCACGTGACAAAGTATACGAAAATAAGATACTTACGTGTTATCAATGTCCACCTATGTGACGCGTCCTCTACATTTCCTGGTCTTTGACATGTTTCAACTTCCAAGAAACATTGTCAGTACAGTCTCATAGTAGTCTTTATTGTGAAAACATCAGTCTTTACAATATTTTTTAAACAGCAAAAGTGTTCATGCCAAAAAGCATTGTTTGTGAATGTTTGTGGGGAGGGGTGTGTAAATTTACCGCACCGGGTGATGGTGGTGACACCACCCCTAGTTACGCCACTGCTCAGATGCGTCGATGATGCGCACACTAAAAATTAAAGGGAACGTTGCCCACAAGTGGTTATCGCGTGCGCGCGGCCCAAGTCTGCAATATTAACATATTATTTAGACGCAATATTGCGTGTCATTTTTCCGACATAATTTCCTGCGATTAGCAAACTAAACTGTTTCACGTAACGCATCGAGTCCACGCGATCAATTTCCTCGAATCCGCCGTTTATCGGAATGTCGTAATGATTCCTTATAATGATTTGTGGTGCTGGGGGGGTGTTGGTGTTTGCAACTCGCGTGCCTGGCGGATTTCTCGCTAACTAATTTATCCACCACCATCGATGGACCATCTCATTACAATCCACTTAAACGGTGATTTATAAGAAATGTATTTGTTCATACAATCACGATTTCTCTATTCAAATTCAAATTTATTTATTTTTTTACATACCCGTGAACATTACAAATTATTAATTTAAGACGTTCACACCATGACATTTAAAAATAAAGAAATAGTGGAAAGAATAAATAAATATATATGCGTGTGAAACATGGACCCTAAGTAAAAGAGAGATCCAGAAACTTAACACTAGCACAACGTGGTATGGAGATGTGCATGCTGGGCATAATGCGAAATGACAAAAAGAGGAATGAGTGGATAAGGAAGCAGACAAGGGTTTGCGATGTGATAGAGTTCATTAAAAACCTCAAGTGGATATGGGCTGGACACATAGCTCGAAGAAGAGACAATCGTTGGACAAATTTAGTCGCCCAGTGGTATCCAAGAGGTACAAAACGTCCGCAAGGTAGACCTAGAGGCCGCTGGATCGATGAAATGATAAAGTTCTGCGAACGTACGTGGCAACGCAACGCACAGGACCGAGACAAGTGGAAGCAACTTGACGAGGCCTTCATCCAGCAGTGGATAGATTCAGGCTGATGATATGCAGTATCACAAAAACAGTATGAAAAGTAAAGTAAAAAGTACACAAATTATAAAAAATATAAATGCACACCGAATGAGCCAAGTGGACCCTATTTTAAGAATTTATAAAACAACGTCCACTTTACTCACCTCACTTAGGTGGGATATATTAACATCCGAAGCGATTCAGTTGAACATAGTTATTGCCCTCCCAATTGGCATCACCAATGGCAGATTAGTTCTGCTCCTCGGGTGAACAAACAACTGATGCTCCCGATTTCACTCTGTCATTCTTGATATGTGAGTGTCTGATAAGTATCTTCTAATTCGGCGGCATCCGTTATTATGTCACAAGGTGCAGAAAAAACCTGCCATTAGCGATGTCAATTGGGAGGATATTGATATATTCCACTTACGTGAGATGGATGTTGCTTTATAAGTATTTAAGATAAGGTCTATCTACCTAGTTCACTCAGTGTGCTCACGTGTACTTTTATTTTAAATATTTTATTATTCACTCATTACCTACCTGTATTTTATTTCAAACGCTTTCAATTTATATTTTAGTCATGATCATTATATGGAAAATAAATAAATTTTAATATGAATAAGTAGGTACATACTTACATGTGCAGATATTGGCAAAAAAGTCGCAAATACTTAAATTCACAGAATTGGACAGTGTATAATTGAATTCGACTTCAATTTAACAATTCACATCCGTATAAAAGCAGACATTTTAATATACAATAATTAAAAGATAAAAAGAACTTTTTTTTGTGATTTTACCGAGGCTTTGACTGCGGACTCGCTGTCATATCGCCTCTTCTCTTCTAGAAGGGGATCCACCGATCAGGTCCTCACTCCTATTCTGTTAAATAACTTTACAATTTTGCCTAGCTCTTCCGTCTTACCCACCGCCAGGACACCTTTCAATTCGTCGACATTCTCATAGATATCCGCAATTCGCAGCTGTACTCTGTGAAGTTCATATTTAGGGCATTGTAGTGCTATATTATGTACAATGTCCTCTAAAACATGACATTCATCGCAGAGTTGCGATTCGCTTCTTCCCATGAGGACATCAAAACTTTTGCCCATTGTGTGCCCTGTTCTTAGCCTCAGTATTAACTTAAGCTCATTCCTCGTCAAAGGAGACTCTATAAACCAGGGCACCTCTCGTGGTAATGGTAGACTAGACTTACTCCATTTCCCCTTTTCTAATGATGCCCTATAAAAAAAGAACGTTTTTAATTTTTTTTAAATAAGTACATTTTGATAACTCCCTCGCCAATGTGTGGAAGCAACCAAAAAAAGGACAGCCAGGGGTCAGACTGACAATGTTAACCTATTAAATCAATGGATTACGTTTACTATGTTTGGTTGGATTATAATACAAACAACTTCGTGTTCTGTCATTTGTATGCGCCTGTGCGCTGATCTGACGCACGACTTCGTTATCTATTATAGTACAAAGCGATTAGATATTATAATGCATTACAAAATATTATTAATCAAAGTTTGTCAAACGTTTTGATCCGCCCGTCCCGAGCCACACATTGACAATGACGGCAAATGCAGTTTGTAGGGGATATTTAAATAATTATATACCTACACAGTTACATATATTATTGAAGATAAAATACGATGCAATGGATTCAAAGCGAATGGAACATATAATTGGATAATTGGACATAAAAAGAAGCCTCTGGATTCTTCCAAGCATAATAAGTGGAATGCTGCCACCACTGTTAATACCAATGACATTAATATGGACGAATCATCTGGAAAAAAAAATGACACTCACTTTATTGTCGGGTCTGCCGAATGGCATAATCTGTTCTAACGCCATTACAATAAAGGTGATATTGCTATAAATTCCTGATGCTTTTTGTTGGGTCTGCCGAATGGTTCGGTTCAAACGGGTTCGCTCAAATGAACATTGACATTAGAAACACTGCTCTAACGCCATTACAATAAAGGTCATATTGCTATAAATTCCCGATGCGTGATATCACATAATGGAAATTGCGTGACGTCTACCTATACATGCGAATGCGCGAATTTACTTGCTAGCTACTGTATTGAGTGCATCGTCCATTAATAATGTCATTGGTTAATACCAACTAACTGTCATTGATTAATAAGCGCAGAATTGGAATTACCAATGACATTTTAGTTATGCAGATGGAGAAAATACATATTCAATGCCATAAATTAATTGACAAACGATAAATTAAGTAGGGAGTAAGATAATGTTAACGCGCGTGTTTGAACATGTGCCTATCCGATTTTTTTTAAATTGTACATGTTCAAACACGCGCGTTACTATGATCTTACTCCCTACTACATTTATCGTTTTGTCAATTTATGGCTACGGCCGTATGTTGTAGCTTAGCCACTGGGAAATGCCAATAGAAATGGCATATTTCAAAAAAATACTACCTTATTTTTAGGTCAATAATTATTATAAAGCAAACATTATTCGTAGAATGTTAATCACATTTGAATGGTCAAAGACATAGCTTATAATCAGTATCTTTAAATTTGTTAATTTAGCCCATTCTTTGAATAATAAAATGTATAATTCTTGTCAAATTTGCGATCACAGAGATTATCAATATAATTTTTTATTGTAAATATTTCACTATAATAATGTCGAAATAAATTTTATTAATGCTTTTAAAAATTAATAAATATAAAAAATCTTAACACCACTTCACATGGACGTACTGAAATATGACTATATTCTAAAACATTAGAGCGAGAGGTTTAAAAGAATACTATTTTATGTAATAAAAATACTTTATGCAGTCATCAAATGCTTAAAATAAATATTAAGGATAATAAGGCTTCAAAATTTTGTAAATAGATTATCTACAACGTTTAAAGAATGTCCAGGATCATGCTTTGAAAATACGATAAAATACCTCCGCTAAACGACCGCAAAGATAGGTACCTACTGCTGTATCTGTATAGTATACAGAGATCATTACATTACATTCTAAGCTAAATCCATTTTCATTTCTGTCATTTCTTATTCCGTTTTGACATCTCATAATATCTCATAATAAGTGATTGAAGTGAAGTTAGTCATAAGTCATAATATAACTATGTATTGCCATCAAATGGAAATGTTTACCGGGAATACTTTATCCTTTCGTACAGTAGAATTATAAAATAAATGTGATAAAATAACTGATAAATTATTTAAAGTTCATAATAATTATTCTTTTGTGATTATTAAATTTATATGGTACCGTTCGCACACTTTCAGACATTTACAATTTCAAAATTTTAAATTAATGATCGGGGAATGAAATTCTTTATAAGTTTGCCATTATATGGACGCCATGACACATTATGACGTCACATCGTGACGTCGCTAACCAAGAGATTACATTTGCACTCATGCATACAAATGAGCTGTATTTAGCGTATCAAGTATTTGGGAATCTCATGCATACGACTCCAAGATTCTAAGAGTTCGCATATCCGCAATCACACCACGCTAAATATAATTAATTGCATATAACTATTATCTACACCATATATATGATAGATTAATACATATCGTTGTATAGAAGAGATGTTATTATGGTTTACAAACAAAAGATAGAGGAAAGTCACGAATTTCTGTTAGATTACTATAAATCAGGCATTCTTAACGTGTCGATCGCGATCGCACTACAGACCATTATAAATTGAGATGTGAAAATTTAGTATTAATATAATATGATTTCATTATGATTTTGAAGGGGAAGCACATTTTTGAAGTTATAGATGATTTGTATCTATAGTCTAAGAGTTATACTTCTTTTGGCGCGTTTGGGAAATCAGATCATAGTGTATTTTTGGCGTGTGAGATGTAACACATAATTTATTGTTTCACACGAAAAAAAAACGCACTCGATTGGATTCGAACCACCGATTGTTCGGTTATCAGCCGAACGCATTACCATTACGCCACAGTATGATACTGCAACCGTGACGATTATACAGTATAATAATATTATAGTTTAGAATTGTTCTGTTGCCTAGGTAGTGAATTTATTATTGTCGGCCATTTGCAATTCCTTACGTAAACAAACGATTAAACGTCAGTTAGTAATATAAGTTAAAGTGTATAGAAATAAACCAACGGTGTTCCAATAAGCGGTTCTTTTTCTTGAGTGTGTAATTTAACAAGATTATTAAGAGCTAGTCAAAGAATCTAGTTTATCACAAGTTTTGTTTTTGTTACGCCAAAGAAGTATAACTTCTAACGCGCGTACATAAGTAAGTACACAAACCGATGTTTTATTTCTTTAACCAGTTTACGTGAAAGTCGTTTTCAAATTAACAATGAGAAAGCCCGCGTAATCTAGTCGTATCACATGAATCGTATTGGAACAAATAGGGTAGGGCTTCCGTAGAAGTGAGAAAGCGAATGATTTGAATCCCCGCACTTTATATGGAGGCTAGGGATTGCAATCATCTTCTTCTTCTTTCACCCTGTCAAGACTCAGCATTGGGGCATATAAGTAGTGGCGGCTCATCCATATGCACTGCGGTACTGCAGCACCCCCAAGCAAATTGAGAAAAATGGAATATTATAATATGGTTGGGCCATTTATATTCCCATTCCTTTCCCTATCTCCTAATCCCCAGTGTTATTGTCACCAGACAATGTATAAGAAATGATGCGTCATGACGTCGGCAAAGAGACATTTAGTTGCATCTCGACAGCAGGCGCGTGCGGGCTTCTAATAGCTTTCCGTCGCCTTAAGTGATTGATTCAGTAGATACAGACTCATTCAGAATCTATCACCATCATTAATAAACACTCACATATAATCCATAAAACTGTATCACAAAGTGCGTGAGTGTACGAACCGGGTGACCCAAAACAACAATACCGATACTCGAGTGAAAGTTGAAACCAGACCACGGAGTCATCATACATCATCACAAAGGTCAGTGATGGCATCCTGTTCCATCGCCCCCACCCCTAGATCCGACCTCCTCATCCTCCCTTAAAATAATTACAGTCCACTTAAAAAGCTCAACCATAATATACATAAATTAATCTATCTATATTATTTGAAAATATGAATATTACTTAAGTGTGAATTAAGCTCGCTGCGCACCGATATATTATCCAATAATTATCATACACCGCGGTAATGCAGTACCGTTTTCAACCGTGCTCTAATCGGCGCAGGAGGGGTGCGGGGAGCGGAGCAAGCAGCTGGGAGCTTGATCGGTACTGTCGGCCCGACAGTGTATCGACGTTTCTGCGTTCGTACGTGAGCACGCGAACGACAGCGGAAGAAAGAAATATAGCTTTCAAAGTATGTCGATAGATTTTCACCATAGGGCATAATTAGAAAAGGGGAAATGGAGTAAGTCTATTCTACCATCACCACGAGAGGTGCCCTGGTTTGTAGAGTCTTCTTTGACGAGGGATGAGCTTAAGTTAATACTGAGGCTAAGAACAGGACAAATAATGGGCAAAAGATTTGATGTCTTCATGGGAAGAAGCGAATCACAACTCTGCAATAGATGTCATGTTTTAGAGGACATTGTACATATAGCACTACAATGCCCTAAATATGAACTCCACCGAGTACAGCTGCGAATTGCGGATATCTATGAGAATGTCGACGAATTGAAGGGTGTCCTGGCGGTGGGTAAGACGGAAGAGCTAAGCAAAATTGTAAAGTTATTTAACAGAATAGGAGTGAGGACCTGATCGACGGATCCCCTTCTAGAAGAGAAGAGGCGATATGACAGCAAGTCGCAGTCAAAGCCTCGGTAAAATCACAAAAAAAATATATAGCTTTAATGATTTATTAACAATGTTAAAATTTATTTCCGCAAGCAATTTACTCAAAGTTCTTTATTTTAATTACTTATTAATATAGTTAATAATTTATATTGAATTTTGATGTTAATAGTAAAATATAATCCAAATAAACATTTCTTTTTATTTTTATGATCCGTAGCACCCCCAGATATGTTATCCGCGAGCCGCCACTGAGCATAAGGCAAGCACAAGTTCACACCACTTCCCTCGCTCCATCGCCAATACTTGCGCCTCCCGCCATGTCAGACCTGCAGCACGTAGATCACTTTTGTAGCACCACTGCATTGACGGCTACGGCGACGGAACCCTTGAGGCTGTGCCACAAGGGTACGAAATGTCGCACTCTTTGGCGATATTAGCATGTAAATATTTTCGGAAAATCATCGAGCGGTCCGGTTCTTCGAATTGTCCATTTCAAGCACTGATAGATAGATGAGTGCAGTGGATAACTGCAAGTTTTGATACTGGATAGAAGATCGCAGTCTACTTAAAGTTGGACATGTCTGGTATAAGTAATTTTCAAATTGTGTTTGCATTGAAATGTCAGTGAATGTTTTAAATTCAAACTAACTGCAGGTGGTCTGATTCCAATGAAAAGAAAATATCAATTATATGTTTTAATGTACCACCTATTTCATTACGTGGCCATTTCCTAGAAATCTCAGCTAATAAATTAAATGCTATTACAATCAATCACTTTATGGTGTGCAATACCAAACAGTTATACATATTTATATAGATATTTATTTATATGTAAGTATTGTTATTATCAAATGATACAAAAAAATAATTACAAGATAAAAAGAACTTTTTATATACAACGTTTTTAAACTCTGTTGAATCATATAAACTTGACTTGACTAGCTTAAACGATCAAAAAAAATTGTACTTGATAGAAATAATACTGAAATATCAATTTGACATGTCATATTGATTTCCATAGTAATGGAATCCATGTCCATGGTATTCTCATTTTGAGAAAGGCACTCCTTGCGATTTCAATTCTAGTTTTTATTTTCTGAGACTGATCCCATTGACCATGTACGAGGGTGGGTCAATAAGTCCTTAGAAAAGCCGACAGGTGGCGCGACTAGTACTGTATGCGGTTTGTTTTCATGCAGCGGCACTACCGATTCAGTATGCT
Organism: Rhyacophila brunnea; assembly: GCF_057557595.1. Classification (NCBI taxonomy): domain Eukaryota; kingdom Metazoa; phylum Arthropoda; class Insecta; order Trichoptera; family Rhyacophilidae; genus Rhyacophila; species Rhyacophila brunnea. The sequence goes on along the minus strand of NW_028232904.1, from coordinate 3,992,146 downwards.
GCGAAGTTTCAATCAGATTGGTCGGGTTGTTGTGTTTCTCGTACATTTAAAAAAAAAAATTGCTTGTTTACAAAAATGGAGAAAATTGAGTTTAGAGCTGTTATTAAATTGGATTTAGTTCACGGCATATCTGCTCCTTCACTTGCAACTATTTATAACTGGTTAAATGAATTTAAACGTGGTCGTACATCAACAAAGGATGAACCACGCTCAGGACGTCCTGTAGAGGTGACTACACCAGAAATGATCAATAAAATCCACGATATGGTGTTAAGTGACCGAAGATTAAAGTTGAGTGAGATAATTGAGGTTACAGGGATCTCAAAAGGTAGCGTCATTTCTATTTTACATGACAAATTGGGCATGAAAAAAATTTCTGCAAGATGGGTGCCGCGTTTGCTCACAGTCGACAATAAACGCAATAGGGTGGTGGCCTCTAAAGCCCTGTTGTCGCTCATGCAACGCAATCCGGATGAATTTTTTCGTCGCTTTGTGACTGTAGATGAAACATGGATACACCACTATACTCCCGAGACGAAAGAACAGTCAAAGCAGTGGATTGCGAAGGCAAACCATGTCCAAAGAAGGCGAAAACCGTGAAATCAGCTGGTAAGGTTATGGCTACTGTATTTTGGGATGCACGTGAAATTATTTTCGTTGACTATTTGGAAAAAGGAAAAACAATAACAGGGGATTATTATGCATCTTTATTGGACCAGCTAAAAAACAAAATTGAAGAAAAACGGCCTCATTTAAACAGGAAAAAAATCCTCTTTCATCAGGACAATGCCCGTGTTCACACATGTTTACGATCAATGGCTAAAATTGAAGAATTGAAGTTCGAATTGGTCGACCACCCACCGTATTCGCCAGATTTAGCCCCCAGTGACTTTTTCCTTTTCCCAAACTTAAAAAAATGGCTAAGTGGACAACGTTTTTTTTCAAATGAAGAAGTCATCGATCGGACAAATGCTTATTTTGAGGACCTTCCGAAAACTTATTTTTCTGACGGTTTAAAAAAAATTGAGAAACGTCTAACCAAGTGTATTGAGCTCCAAGGAGATTATGTTGAGAAATAAAAAAAAAATACAAAAAAAAACTGTTTTAATGCTTTTTTCTAAGGAATTATTGACCCACCCTCGTACCTAACTATTTATAATGGGTCACACGTTAAATTAGCCATTTTTGATACTAGTGATAGTTTTATTATCTTGAGATTCATCACAACGTTTTTCTTAGCTTGTATTCTTATTTGTCCGGTACAAATCTTGCAATCGATTTTTAACTAACTTCCCGACCAGTTAGACATTTGAAACTTTTAAAATATATCCACGATGCCAATGCATTTTTTAATACTTTTAGCCATCTTTAAGTAGACTTGAATTCATTTTCAGTTAATTCTGTTTTGTATGAAAAGTTATTTCGACACCATTATTGGTTGCTAGGGGTATGGGATCCTAGCAACTAAATTATTAATATATACGTGCGTTACTATGGAAATCAAAATGACATTTCAGTATTCTATGTTTATTCAGTATTTCTCTCAAGTACAAATTTTTTGATAGTTTAAGCTAGTTAAGTCAAGTTTATATGATGCAACAGAAAATTTAAAAACGTTGTACCTATATAAAAAGTTCTTTTTATCTTGTAATTATTGTTATATCATGGCTCTGTTTTTTCCAGTTACGAGGGTGGGTCAATAAGTCCTTAGAAAATCCGACAGGTGGCGCGACTAGTACTGTAAGCGGTTTGTTTTCATGCAGCGGCACTACCGATTCAGTATGCTGCGAAGTTTCAATCAGATTGGTCGGGTTGTTGTGTGTTTCTCGTACATTTAAAAAAAATTGCTTGTGGAAAATGGAAAATGGAGAAAATTGAGTTTAGAGCTGTTATTAAACATTTTAATATAAAAGGGTTAACAGCAAAGGAAATAAAAAATGAGTTGGATTTAGTTCACGGCATATCTGCTCCTTCACTTGCAACTATTTATAACTGGTTAAATGAATTTAAACGTGGTCGTACATCAACAAAGGATGAACCACGCTCAGGACGTCCTGTAGAGGTGACTACACCAGAAATGATCAATAAAATCCACGATATGGTGTTAAGTGACCGAAGATTAAAGTTGAGTGAGATAATTGAGGTTACAGGGATCTCAAAAGGTAGCGTCATTTCTATTTTACATGACAAATTGGGCATGAAAAAAATTTCTGCAAGATGGGTGCCGCGTTTGCTCACAGTCGACAATAAACGCAATAGGGTGGTGGCCTCTAAAGCCCTGTTGTCGCTCATGCAACGCAATCCGGATGAATTTTTTCGTCGCTTTGTGACTGTAGATGAAACATGGATACACCACTATACTCCCGAGACGAAAGAACAGTCAAAGCAGTGGATTGCGAAGGCAAACCATGTCCAAAGAAGGCGAAAACCGTGAAATCAGCTGGTAAGGTTATGGCTACTGTATTTTGGGATGCACGTGAAATTATTTTCGTTGACTATTTGGAAAAAGGAAAAACAATAACAGGGGATTATTATGCATCTTTATTGGACCAGCTAAAAAACAAAATTGAAGAAAAACGGCCTCATTTAAACAGGAAAAAAATCCTCTTTCATCAGGACAATGCCCGTGTTCACACATGTTTACGATCAATGGCTAAAATTGAAGAATTGAAGTTCGAATTGGTCGACCACCCACCGTATTCGCCAGATTTAGCCCCCAGTGACTTTTTCCTTTTCCCAAACTTAAAAAAATGGCTAAGTGGACAACGTTTTTTTTCAAATGAAGAAGTCATCGATCGGACAAATGCTTATTTTGAGGACCTTCCGAAAACTTATTTTTCTGACGGTTTAAAAAAAATTGAGAAACGTCTAACCAAGTGTATTGAGCTCCAAGGAGATTATGTTGAGAAATAAAAAAAAATACAAAAATAAAAAGTGTTTTAATGCTTTTTTCTAAGGAATTATTGACCCACCCTCGTACCTAAGATGGCAATGAGGCTTCTCAAAAGTTTTCGGCAGTATCCACACGAGGATCTGAAAGAGTTGTAAGTAGGTACATAGTGAGTGGTAGGGTATTGATTTACACTTTTCCACTTATTAAAAAACTGATTCAGGGACATTAAGTATATTTCGCTTGACAAGTAACAATTAATTACTAACAACATATGTAAACGCACGCTTTGGCGCGAAAAAGGTAGCAAATCGTATTTAGCGGCAACGTAAGAGGCTCAAGGGTAGGTAACTGACTGACCGTACCCACTCTCGACCCTTCGTCCGCCCAGAAACAGATAACGGTAACTTTCTTTTTCTTTGTTTCGCTGTGCATCATGGTCTAGCCTTGATTCATTTACAGTTGAAGAGTGACATTCCAAACCGGCCTTAGTCCAAAATTACAAATTTTCATGTTTTGATGGAATCCGATAGAGTGTGCTGAGATCTATATTCTCACTAAAACTTATATTTTACAAAAAATCCTAAGTCTCTTAAATTTGATGTCGAAATGTGCCTTTTTTTCTCAAAACAGCACTAAGGTAACGGTTGATTCTTTCCAAACTGGCCTAAGGATATATGCGCATGCGCAGTTGAACTCTTTTTGCTTCATTTACGCTCCAAGCGGCCATAATATAATATTGTAACACGTCAGATTAGAAATGTCAGAGTAAATATTAGAGAATTTGTGTTTTATAAGTTCATGTGCACATCAGTAAACTATTTTTTTATTGAAACTGATCCTACATTGTAGTATTATTATATAATATATTATTATGCTGTAAAAGTTACAATGTTTACCTTTTTATCAAAAAATGCATCAAAGTGAAAGAAATTTTATATTATTTTTATTCATTAATCATCCCAACAGAACTGTCCATGGCCACATTCTATTACACAATCATAATTGTATACACAAAAGACACTCAACTTTATTTTATTGTGTCCCAAACTGTACTTACTACAGACTTAGGGCCATTTTGAAAAAAAAGTCAGTTTTTGAATGAATTTTTACTATACTTTTTAATGTTATTTATATACTATGTTTTTGAGTCTTTGAATTTTCTATAAAATTGCCAAGCATTATAGTACCTAAAAATTAAGAGGTAAATTGCAAATCACAAAAATATGATTATCTCAAAATCAGATTTTTAGACTTAGGCCGGTTTGGAATGTCACTCTTCAATTACAATAATATCATTATATTCCCAATTCTGTCGATTGAAGGATTTTTTATGGGGGATTTAGGCATTATGATAATATAATAAATATTATTTGGTATCAATAGGTACTAGTGTACCACTAATTCTTCAGTACGCAACAGCAAATTTAGACGTAATTCAACAGCTAATACAAAACAAACTACTTACTCAAATACCAACCAACGCCAACAAATTCAACGCACCAATAACAATCAACAAGCCGAGCGGTTTTCGCGGAAATACTTTCGGAATATAATTAAAGTGAATTTCGGCGAAGCAGATTTCGGATGAGCAACTTCGAGGGGGAAACCGAAACAACGGCCGGCCGTGTCTCGTCATAGACAAGAGGAACGCACAAAGCTCGCCCGAGCTGCCATAGACAATCGAAATAGAAAAGTATAATTATTAATGAATCATAGTAAATTCTACTCTGTCGACAGCAACTTTAAATTTTAGACCGGGAAAGTAATGTCACTAAAGTCTAATCCAGTGGTTCGTAACCTTTTCGAAGTCACGGTGCACTTTTGATCACAAGAAAAAATTGAGGTGCACCAAAATCAAACGCTAAATTTATTTACGTTAATGATAAATGCATTATATTATATATGTTACGCCGAATGTGCGAAATTGACTATTACATGAAATGTAATAGTCAAGCCTGTTGCCTTATTCATGAATTAGGTAAATTATCTGCCGAGTGCGTTAATTCGTTAGAGTATGGAATTCTTAAACTGTCAACATGACAGTAGAAAAAGTAAATTTAACACGGATGGTTTTATTAGTTATTATTTGACATAATATAATTATAACATAATATATATTATTATTATTAATGATATAATATAATTATTAATTGGACATGTAACAGTTTTACTAAATTTTCTGCATGTGGTGTCATTTAAGTAAATATGGACCAATTGTCATATACAATTTTGAGGTTAGATTAGGTTAGGTTTTGTAATTCTGAAATCAACTGAATGTCTATTTTGAGGTTAGCTAACAACTGTCAACAAACTATCAAATCATACCATCACAAACAATCGACCATTGCACGATTGATACCCAAGCACGAATCAAATCGCGAAAATACCTTTTAATAAAAATTCTTCCGTTATCATATTATAGATCTAGATTTTTTTTGGGCATAGTAAATGGAAATGAACGTCATTGTAGTTATTTATTGTTATATTTTTATATAATAAATTACATTTGGTTAGTTTGATTAGTTGCAAAAAACACCACCGGAGGGCTACTATCTAATTTGCCCAATGCTTGAACTAGGCAGAAAAATTACTGAAGAATTCATGCACTCGGCAGATAATTTGCATAATTCATGAATGAAGGTAACGGGCTTGCATTTTTCATGATTTTGGCAAAATTTTTCCCATTTCATGTAATAGTCAACTTCGCACATTCGGCGTAAGATATAATACACCACTGATGTATCACAATATTTTTCAAAAACGAAGTAGGTATAATAAATGTAAATTTGTAGATTTTTTTTAAATCCAATAATTTTGTGACGCCAGATTCCAATTGATTTAAAAGTGTGTGGCTAACACAATAATTTTGAAAAAAAAAACTCACTGGTTATAAATAATGATGTTCTGAGAAAAATAGCTATCGACTAAAAAATGAAACTAATATTACTTATGTTAGCAGCTGAAGTACCTGGCTGTGCACGAGATCGCTTGTATCTATCTTGTAGGTATCTATTGAACATTGAACGTGTGACCCACTGGCCACTATAAATATTTCGGAACATGGGTCAATTAGAAATGGAAATATAAACTAAAATTGAGATCTCAAGAAGATCTCAATCCTTTTCTATATGGACGCTAAACCAGGAGATGTTACAGATAATTGAGGCTTTTGATGTGTGACTGTATAGACGTACCTATCCTTAAAATTTATTGGACTATTTGCTGGCTCTCATATCTAAACTCGCCTAGTCTGCAACGTGTCGAATACGTCGATGTGACATATCGTTATTCACAAAACACGCATTGCCAAATGGAGCTACGCTGATTGGTTGAATGCGACTTTTAGTTTGAAAAAAAATCTACTGTTGCAATCGACAATATGCATGCTTCTCGGGCTGCAATTCGAAGACGCCAGAACGCATACGAACACCTACGACTTGGTCATTCGTAGTAGTTCGCAGTAGATGCGCGCGGTGTTCATATGCAACACCGGATCGACGTTCTTGGAAGGTTTGATTTATGTCTGGCAGACGGGCTAGTTCAGATATGAGAGCCGGCTTAAATGGACAAATGTTGATGTTCTCCATTGATTGGGAAAGGATCGACCAAAACCATAAAACTACAGTACCTCAGCTATATTATAAAAGGACAAAGGTGCGACAATCCCCAACTTAAGATCAATAATAAATTTAGGAGAGGAAGATGCCGCATTTCATGGCGAAGGACCTTCGGAATTTGTACGAGTGCAGCTTCATCAAATTGTTCCGGGTAGCAGATGATAGATGGTGGTCGACATATATTAAGGGATGACACAATTAGAAGAAGGCATTTAATATGTCAAAATAGCTGATAGCATAAAAAGTCAAACGAAAGAACGCCAAATTAACATTGAATCTAGGATAGGCAAACTCTCTCTTAATCTATTGTAAACAATTAAAAATGGAAGGAACAAACCAACAAACTCGTGATACTTATTTTTGTTACCAAACCAACGTCTCAAATTGAAATAACGCTTTCGGCCCGGCGGAATGTAATCGGAAAAGTGGAGGTTACAGTACCTATGTAAAATTACTATGTAACTTTTAAACATTAACTGCCTACATTGCCATTGGTATTGAAGGGGTTAACGAGGAACTCGGCAAACGATATTTTAATATGTGGAGCGGGACCGGCCATAATGTTTTATTTTATTGCGCATACTGACTGGGTCGCAGCTCATGATGATGGTGACTAATAGATACTAATATGATAATTATAATGCATTGGCTAATATGACAAAGGTTTCCCCCATCTCTGTGACACGTCACCGCATTACACTAATTGTTGTTTTGTACCTATGCTATAACATTTTTTCGGTGAAATTTGTATTGATAGTGCTGCACCGCGATTTCCTAACTATCGACTCGTGTGGCACCAGACGACATGACGTAATTGTGACGTCAGCCAATACACGCTCGAGGCATGCCGCCCAGCGCGCAGTGCTCACCGTAGATATTATTACGATGAAACACCTATATGTGTATGGTGACAATGAATAGCGCCGCTGTCTGAGTAGCGTTATTTTCTCGAGTGCTATTATCACTCCGGTAGTACGTCACAATGATGTCATATGACGTCATGTCGGCCGGGACGCTTGCTTTCGCAAGTTCTAGCATAGGGCCACAGATTCGTAAAATACAATGTGTTAACTAGTCAACTAGTAATTCGACTCCTAATTAAAACTAGAGTAAACTTTAGGAATAAGAGCTTTAAAAAGCTCTCGATGAAAATGGAATGTCGCATTGCCACTGATCTTCAGAACTGTTATAAGTAAAATATTATTAGATATTATAAGACGTCACGAATCAATAAGTAAATTATTTCTAACTGACCTAATTTCTACAGTATTGTGTCATATAGTAAAATATTATAGCAGGGCATGTTTGAAATAAATAAATACTCGTAAATAAGGGATACCTTTTAAATTAGGTACTGATTATAGATTATATTTATTGTGTAATTTTAAGAAGTAGCTATGTTTCTACAATTCTGTGGAGCGTGTAATAATATAAATTGCAATGTTCACATCATAAAATCGATAGTTTATGATGTTTTTGTAGAACATCTGTTGTTTAGTTAGGGCATCTACATATTCTCCCCTTGACCCTTAACCGTGGGAATATCGCAAGAACTTTAAATCTCTATTCAGTATCCAAACAATATATTGCGCATGCAGGAGCACGGACTCTTGGACGTCATACTGTTAAGTTATGTATGTGAAATACCTGATAATATAATTATTGTAATTATATTACTAATTTTTGACTAAGAATTATAGCAGCCTGCTCAAACAATGCTATATTATCATAATCATCAGCCTAAATCTATCCACTGCTGGATGAAGGCCTCTCCAAACCGATTCCACTTCTCTCGGTCTGTGCGTTGCGTTGCCACGTACTTCCGTAGAACCATTTTATCGATCCAGCGGCGTCTAGGTCTCCTTGCGGACGTTTTATACCTCTTGGGTTCCACTGGATGACTATATTTATGCATGCGACTGTCCCTTCTTCGAGCTGTATCCAGCCCATTTACATTTGAGGAATTTAGCGAACTCTATTACATCGTAAACCTTCATCTGTTTTCTTATCCAATCATTCCGCTTTTTGTCCATTCCCGTTATGCACAGGATGCACCTATCCATACCACGCTGTGCTACTCTAAGTTTTTGATCGCTCTTCTACTTAAGGTCCATGTTTCACGCGCATGTAATTACGGGAAGCAAACACAGGTTGCACACATTGCGCTTTGGGCAAAGTGGAAGGTCATTTCGATTAGCTCAGCTCGAACAAGTGAAAAACTACATCTATCTGGGACAACATGTATCTATATAATAATAATAATAACAAAAATCCTTTTTATTTCTTACAAACAAAAGTAAATGACAGTTAAATGTCTATATCTAATGAATATATATATAACCTATGAATATAGTATGTATATATACCTATCTATCTATGGTTGTATTATCTACTTATTTTCTAGTTTATATAATATTAATTATTATTATTTTTTTATATTTTTTGTATAATACATATCTATACATATTAAGATTTTTTTTATTTTAGTATATAATACTATTAGATAATGTTTATAAATTGAACAATGGTATATAATTAGTTTGTTTGGTTTGTAAGAACCCCTCTTCGGGTGAAGGCCTCCTCCAAAGTATTAAGGTGGCGCATCAGTGAAACGGCAAATAATTTTCAACTGTAGGCGCGACGAAATTTTGGACTCGCTCGCATTCAGTGAGAGAACGTCGAGCTAGAAACACGTCACTTTGCTTCGTGATGGCGACGGGCCAATTAATTCTTAAATCGTGTAAAGATGACTAAAAACGTTACCCATTTACTTTAAAAAGAAAACATGTCAATGAATATATTATTATTGTTACTAATAGAACAATAAACAGAACTTAAATGGACGTATTGACATGACCCGGCTCACGGCTAGCTCAATAATGCTACCGGGCCGTCACTGAGGAGACTAGTGATGAATTAGGAGAGGTGGATCTCCTTTGTAGTATCACAACTTTTGAATTCCCGAATAAAACTCTCAGCTGGTGTGGTGCCGAATTTATTCAGGTACTAGAGTTCACGGTCACACAATAAGATTAACTGTCATTGTTCCCGTAATTAAATCTCATTAAAGTATCAGCAAACTATTTATTTGTTCACTATAGGATCTCTGTGAAATCTTTCACAAATTCCAGAAAAGTCACACCTAATTCAGAGAATGTATACGCAGATATTCTTTGGATATTTTTAATTCATGAAATATTTTCCCATAAGAAAGAAAATATAAATTATTCTTTGGTCACACAGTATTAGGTTTATAAAAGAATAGAATTATTTTATTGTTGTTTATAAAGTTTATTTATGTTCACAGTGTATTTACAAATATTTATTTGTGTTTACAGACTTGTTTACAAAAGGTTTGCTTAATGTTTACAAATTTATTTACTAAAATTTGTTTTTATGTTTATGAATTTGTTTACTAAAATTTATTTTATAATTATGTTTACTTAATAAAGTTTCAAAAATTTATTTTATAATTATGTTTACTTAATAAAGTTTCAAAAATTTATTTTATAATCCCGAAAAGATTTGTAAAATTTATTATTACAGACTGAGTTTATTAATTTGTTTTTATAAAACAAATTCGATCGCGTAATTTATCTCGATTACGTCACCTCGTATGATGAGTAATGAAAAATAAAATTAATCCGCGGCGCGTCACCATCGACAGATACGTAGTATTCGTGCTACGTTTTGGCGGCCGACGTCACTACCGACAGATACGAGTTATTCGCGCTACGTTTTGCCCGTCGAAGGGGACTTACTGGTACGTATGAATCGCGAATGTACTGAGAACCGTGTCCCACAAGCTCGCAGAGAGGTCTGCTGCTTACTGAAGATCGCCGGTGAGAAGTGTAGAAACTAATGATTTTACGGAAAAAGGATGTCACCTTTTATACCCTCGGGATGAAGGTTTAACAGGAAACAGTCCGTAAGGGATAGCAGATGTATATCTTTCTCTCACGGGATAAATTTACGTATATCTCCCGTTCCTGGTAACTTTCTAATAGAGATATCTTCTAATTAAATCGGGTTAAATTTACTCTACTTTATTTCCGCAAAATTAAGACTTAATAGGGGTGTTTTAAGCACCCTCTAGAACATGTCCTTTAAATACGTAGTTACGGTGACGTCAGCAAAATAGTTGATTTTATATGATTTTTCGTGTTCAAACGGAGGGGAAAGTTTTTAGCTTTCCAACGAGGTATCAGAATAGGTACTCGTGTACTAAATAAGGGAATGGCAGTCTTTAAATTTAAAATGTCAAAATGAAAGGTTGACACCCACGTACTAGTCCTTTCCACCACTCTTGGCCTTTTTAGGCCAATAGAATTTTACTAAGTTTTAATAAAACTATTTGGAGCCGCAGAAAACGTTTCATTCGATATTTACCTTTCGGACGAACATTATTACGTGAAAATACTATAATATTATACTTAACATTTCAACTTAAATATATAAATGCTTAATCCTAACAAGATGTTATTTACAAGCGACTACAAATTTATTTCGTCCTTAATAGTGGCTTTTCCATAGTAATCTAAACGTAACCTTGAATCTATTTTTATCCGGCAACTCAACACAGCCGGGCCGTAAATTCTAGTCGAACAGAATTTAGTTAAGGTTCAAGGTCACGCGCCAGTTTGTGTTTTTAGTCGCAGTATTTGATTCTTTTATTACTTAGGAGGCAATTAAGATTTATTATTGTTTATGGGTAGAAACCCATCTATACCAGAATTTCAAGTTTTTCCAATTGTTACTTTTACAATATTCATTATAGTCAGCAAGTTATAGCATTAACAAAATCTATAATTATAATTACGCGTCTATAGATATAGATACGCGTTTACAATATTTTTATAACGGTAGTTAACTCCTATCTTGTATTGATAAAATTAGTATTAAAATTCTTTATTTACAATTATACAGTATATAAATTTATAAATATTCAATTTTCTTTTCCAATTTTCATACACTTCCATTATAGCTATAAAAGTTATTGAAGCATGTACCTGCTTAATTTTACGTAAACAATCTCTCCCATAACTTATTTTCTAAGTTTAATGGAGATTTCCCGGAAATTATTTCCGAAATAGATCGATTTGAAATTTCATGGCGTGTCATTTCGAGGTCTGTGGTCACAGCGTTCCAATTACACTTGAACAGTCTCGATTCTCCGAGGCGAAATTTTTTACGTAAAATTTTATTACATTTTACAAAGAAAAGGTTAACAACATACATTTTACTTCCTAATACTAAACGATTACGCTACTGGTTACCTGTTCATGGTCTTTTTCGACCATTTCTTCTCTGCTTCTTCCATAGTTTAGGACCATGGGACTTATATATTCTGTTTGTACCTCGTCGTGAGGTTGTCGCACGGCTATTTGAGAAGTAGAATTGACTACAAGGCTAGATTTGTATAGTTATGTCGTTAAACCATACTCTGCCATAAACACTAACTGAAGGTCGGCGTTTTTGTTCGTGTCAAATGCCCACCCTTAATAAAGACATAACTGTATATGTCCAGTCTCAATTCACCATTGCCACACCTCAGGACTCAGTAATATGCAAAGCGATAAAGCAACAGTAAAGCATATTCAAAATAAAATACACAAAATCTGCGCATGCACACAAAGTTTTTCTTTTACTTTTTATAATTAATATTCGCCCAGATTCAGGTCTTAAAATTCTAATTAATAAAAGAAAATTATATAATTCAATAATTCTGAAGTTAAAAATTTTATTTCGAGGACGGTGAGTGCTGTATGGGACGACTACTGCTTTTCCTGCCGAGGGACAACCGCAAAGAAGAGGACTCACGGAGACGCTCCCTTTACGACCCATGGACAGAAGTAGAGTTCGACTTCCCGTCGCGAATCACGTTCCCGCTTACTAGAAAATACGGCATAGTACCATGATATGCCAGGGAGACTCCCCTGACAATACCTTTAACATTAAATTACATAGGGTCATTTAAACCTATTTAATCCAACGCTCAATACTCCTGGCTATATATTACATTCTACAGAATTTGAAATCAATCCCAATTAAGAGACTTATTTTTCGCAGCTCCGAATACTAATAAGGACTTAGCGTGAAAGTTACGAACTTCCCCACGCCTAAATTAGCAACGCTCTCTTCATTTCGCAGCTCCGAATACTAATAAGGACTTAGCGTGGAAGTCAAGGACTTCCCCATGCCCTAATTAGCAACACTTTCTTCGTTTTGCTCTCCCCGAAGACTTATTTCTTTCTCGCTTCGAGAAAAGACTCGTTTGCTTCGATAATGGACTTATTTCTTTATCGCTCCTCTCGAAGACTTGTTGTTTGCTCCGATAATAGACTTATTTCTTTATCGCTCCTCTCGAAGACTTGTGGTTTGCTCCGATAATAGACTTATTTCTTTATCGCTCCTCTCGAAGACTTGTTGTTTGCTTCGATAATAGACTTATTTCTTTATCGCTCCTCTCGAAGACTTGTTGTTTGCTTTGATAATAGACTTATTTCTTTATCGCTCCTCTCAAAGACTTGTTGTTTGCTTCGATAATAGACTTATTTCTTTATCGCTCCTCTCGAAGACTTGTGGTTTGCTCCGATAATAGACTTATTTCTTTATCGCTCCTCTCGAAGACTTGTTTGTTTCGCAGCTCCGAATACTAATAAGGACTTAGCGTGAAAGTCACGGACTTCCCCACGCCTTAATTAGCAACACGTTCTTCGTTTCGCTCTCCCCGAAGACTTATTTCTCTTTTGCTTCGAGAAAAGACTTGTCTTTCGCTTCGATCAGAGACTTATTTCTTTATCGCTCCTCTCGAAGTCTTATCGCTCGCTTCGATAATAGACTTATTTCTTTATCGCTCCTCTCGAAGACTTATAGCTCGGTTTAGTTAGAGACTTAGCTTACAGGCGATGGCGGTAGCGATCGCTTTGAGCGACGCTTACCTGATCGGCCTATACGCTGATACTGACGTTTGGGGGGCGCATTCCGGATGGGGGCGTCTCGTAAGACAGCGTCCAACGCATCCCGCCACTCGCCAAAGGTAGTACCTTGATCTTTGCTCCAGGGCGTTGGGAGGTCGGTCCGCGCAGGGCGCCGCACTCCCAATCGTCCCATCCTCCTAAATTCTCTCTTGGGGGGCGCTATCTTGATGGGGGCGTCCCGTAGGACTGCGTCCAACGCATCCAGCCTCTCGCCAAGGATCCTCTCTTCATTAGATATTGTCGAGTCAACAATTCTTTCCACTTCAGCTCCTCCATCGCTTAGTTCGGAATCTGTTCCTGAACTCGCCAGTAGTTCTTCCCGCGCACATTCCTGCGCATCCATACGACGTTCCGACAGGGCGTGCACTCCCTCGTCTCTGTCGTTGGTAGCTTCGGAAAGTGGTGCAGGCGGTTCCACTGGGTCGTCCGCACTTTCACTAGTTACATTCCCTTCAGCCGGGGCTGACGGAATGTAAGGTCTGATCTGATCGACGTGGAATTTATAAGGTCTTCCGCGACGATTAACAAAATATTGGGTCTTTCCCACTTTCATGATTATGGTATGAGGTCCTGACCACCGGGCGTCGAGGCCGGCGCAGGCTCCGGGCCTCTTCTTCGGGTGTTCTTTAGTATAAACTTTACACCCCACTTCATATGCCAGCGGCTCAGCGCCAGAGTTGGTACCCATTTTTCGGAAATACTCTTTCTGATGGGCCGAAACCGCTATATTCATTTCGTCGCGATCAAGCCTAACTCGATCGTCGCTCTCTGGCCGTAGGGGATTATTAAAATGCCCCGGTCGGCAAATAGGATATCCCCACAATACTTCCGCAGGAGAGAAGCCAGACGCGGCGTTCTTCCTGCAACGTAGGTCGTACATAATGTCGTTCAAGTGTATGTCCCATTCGTCGTGAGAATCGCTCTCCAGACGAACACGGAGTCCTTTCTTGATCTCCTGATTCCGGCGTTCGGTAGGATTTGCCCGAGGGTGATAAATACCCGTCGTCCAGTGTTTAATCCCCCACGACTCCATTGCTGCTAGCCATTTCGGATGATCGAATTGCGTGCCGTTATCTGTAAGGATAGCTCGAGGGTACCCGTACCTTTTGAGGACCTGCTCTTCCACAAGCGGTAAAATCGCAGTAACCATTGCAGAACGCATGGCAAACGCTTCCACCCATCGCGAGAACATATCGGACATGACAAGTACGTATTTGTTACGCTTCTTCGTAACGGGATATGGACCCATTAGATCTAGCGTGAGTATCTCCCAAGGTCTCACAGCCTCGATATGCGAGGTCTGCGGGGCAGGAGGCTGCAACGCTCCTCGCTTGCGCGTCGCGCAGATCTTACAGGCGCGCACATATTTCTGGACATCGCATCGTCGCCTATTCCAAAAATACCATTCTCTTATTGATCGGTCAGTTTCAGTGGCACCCGGATGTCCACACTGATCGTGATATATTTCTATTACTGTTCTTCTTAAATTTTCCGGTACTACTAATCGAGGGTTTAATTCGCTGTCAACGTGTACTAAAATCCCGTCGCGTACAGTCAGTCCAGTAGGCCTCCTCCTCACATGAGCGGGAGAATCGAGAGACGCCATCAGTTCAATAAACTGTGGATCCGTCCTTTGCTTCGTAATTATCTCTTCCCGAATGTTTACCGCCTCTAGCAACAGTACTGCTACTTCCGGTCGTCTCGTCGGAGCTGCCATACGAGCACACTCTACTTCTGGGCTTAAAGTCGCACCCGCAGGGTTCTGGGGAAATCTTGACAGATGATCAGCGAGGTGATTCTCCTTTCCTGGGCAATGTTCTGTCTCGAAATCGAACTCCGATAACAGCATTGCCCATCTAGCCAACTTCCCCTTCTGATTCTTTGCAGTATTTAACCACGTTAAGGCTTGGTTGTCGGTTATTAATTTAAACTTCCTGTCCTCCAGGTAACCACGGTACTTAGTGATTCCCCAGACGGCAGCCATTGTTTCTAATTCATTAATATGATAACGAGCTTCCACCTCATTAACGCGCTTACTCGCAAAGGAAACGACATCACGACCACCGTCTTCCTTTGGCTGGAATAAAACGGCCGCAATGCCATGTCCGCTAGCATCCGTTTGAAGGCAAAAGGATCTAGTAAAGTCGGGTCGGGCTAATCTCAAAGGCTGTGATAGGGCACGCTTTATTTTACGAAAGGCGTCCTCAGCTTCATCGTTCCACTGAAATCGTACAGTGGTTCGGAGTAATCTCGTCAATGGCGCCGCCATCTCAGCGAAACGAGTTACATACTCCCTCAGCCAATTGCAAAGGCCGAGGAAGGCACGCACCTCCCTTCGAGTCTTTGGCACCGCCGCAGCTTCTACTTCTGCTAGATGATGAGTCTGCGGTTCATTTCCCGTGGCCGTAATATGATGTCCCAGATAGTCTACTTCTCGTCTCCCTATCTGGCATTTTTTTGGCGCGACGCGAAGTTCATGGTACTGCAGCCTCTCAAACACGATTCGCAAGTGCTGCGCGTGTTCTTCCCATGTATCGCTATAAATGATAATATCATCGAGGTAGACGAGGCAAATCTTGTTGACGAGTCCAATGAGAACCTCTTGAGACATGAGTCTTTGAAACGACCCCACCGCGCCCTTCAAACCGAACGGCAACACGCGAAACTGGTAACAACCACCATCAGCAGTCGTAAACGCAGTTAAGGGTTTAGTGCTAGGGTGTAATTTCACCTGCCAGTATCCATTTTTAAGGTCCAATGAACTAAAGATTTTTGCCGTTCCCAGATCTTTCAATGTTTCCAAGATCAGAGGTAAGGTAGTTGCTTCATCCACTGTCAAAGTATTAAGCTTTCGATAATCGACGCAGAACCTCGAGGTCCCATCTTTCTTCGGCACCAAAACGATGGGTGAGGAGTAGGGACTCGAACTCGGCTCGATTATTCCATCGACCATCATTTGTTCGACATCTTCCTGAATCTGTCTTCGTTTCTGTTCCGACTGGCGATAAGGGCCCAGACGGAATGGAGTCTCCTTATTCAAGAAGATGCGAAACTCAGTTGTGCGGCACGGAGGTCCAGTTTCAGCAAAACGGTCTCTAAAGTCTTCCATGACTTCAGTCAACGCGATCCGTGCCGATTCTGGGATTCCGGGCGCAAGCTCTGCTAATTTTACAGGACCACATGGCAGTGGTTCCCGCGTTGTTTTACAGTACAATGTCTGCCTTATGCCGTCGCCGTAATGTAAACAGCGACGCTTCATATCGACGACTGCTTCTTGCTTTTCTAGCCAATCCAGACCTATTAATAGGTCTATATGAAGGTCTTTCGAAACATAAGCCGGTATTTCTATCGGTGTGTCTCGAAGAAAACCCTTCACATTGACGACGCCTTCAGTGCACAGTGATCCACCCCCGGCCGTGGTCAAAGTCAGAGGCCTCCCGCACGGCTCAATTGGAGGGCGAAGTAGGTCACTACGCACCAAGGAGTGCGTCGCACCTGTATCGATGACAGCCTCATAGTCTGTTTCTATTCCGAAGATACGGAAGGGCAGTGTGAGGAGGTGACCTCCGATCAATTTCGGTGCGCCCCTACCCCATGCACTGTATACTCCCGCAGAGGGCATACCATTCAACACGGCGGCGTTCGACCCGCTATTAATTTCAAATATATTACACTTATCACTATTAAATATTTCAAACTTATCACTAGCATTTAAAGCACTCTTATTACTAACATTTTTATCAAGTTTAATATTTAAATCTTTATGAGGTAAACTATTTTTATTACGTGCAATTGCAGTAGTTGGCAATTTCTCTTCACCCGACGCATCCAACGTACTACCTACAATTGTCCACGTACTTCTGACTACGCTATTTGGACGGTCTGCAGTCGTTACAGATGGTAGTGTCTTTTGACACGCCGCAAAGTTCTGTCCCCGACTACACCTGTCCCTAGGATCTAAAATATTTACAGAACCGAGAAAATCCGTAGATATTTTGCTTTGTTGGTCATGGGCCGCCGTAGCTGAGTCCCATAACTCTTGTTCTCCGTTATTGAGTATATCACCGCCTTTGAGACGATGATCATACACAACAACTCTTTCGTCACTATATCTAGCTTTATCTATATACATTAAGTTCATATTTCTTAGTTCAAACTTAACGCTATCAAAATTAATCTTATTAAGCTTACGTAACTTATTTTTAATAATCTTAATACTAAAGGACTTACATTTACTTGATTTTTGTTTAAGATAACGATTATAGTCATCTAATGCTATGAGCTCTTCTTCATTAAGTTTATTTCGCCTTAATTTACCGAAGGTATTAATGTTTTGTAGTCGACGATTAGTTCGACTCTTCCTAATAATATTCTTAACGTCAGCCTCGTGGGGTCTGTTCGCTAATTTAAAAGGTGAGTCCCTTCCTAAAGTTTCGTTGCTCGATTGTAACGACGATCGACTATCTAAACTACATACATCGCTATTAATATCAAGTAAACTGCCAGCTTCGGCTTTAGTATAGTTAGTACTATTAATATTTTTACACAAATGGTTAGCGGAAGCACAATAATTCGTTAAATTATTTGTTACAAGAGATCTGTCGTCAGTATCGACGAGACTACAGTTACTTACGTTTGCCGATGTTCTCAGCACACCAAGAGCGCCACTGCTTACGCCTTCGCCGCATCCACCGCTAGCTGTCTTTAACTGCTTATCTTGATAACCTTCTTCCTTGTTGCCAACATTTATTTCATAACTCCCTAATTCTAATTTATCTAAAAACTTTTTATATTCTATTTCGCCGCCGGTAAAAGAATTATTAGCTCGCGAAGTCTCAACATTGGACAACGTCTTACCGCTATTCTTTTTATTAAAATTTCCTACTATTTTACTAGCAGAATTCTTAATATCGCGTTTGCGATATTTCTCCGGTCTTACGCTGCTATCCTTTACAAGAGGACCTGTACAAAGATTAACTTGGTTACTGGGGCCAGCTTCGACCTCACAGTGAACCTTAGGGTTAAATGATTTCACCGGAAGGGTGTCCTTCAGTTCACTTTCACAGTTAACCCTATTCGCCAGAAGAGCGTCTATGTCACTAGCTAGAACTCGGCTGAACGGCGTTCGAGGAACGTTCGTGTCACCTTCTTGAGTCTTCTCTTCGGCGGTCCGCCAGTGTTCGTCGTCTTGGAGCCATCGACGATCAACCCGGTCCGCGAGCCGTCTTCATGGCTCCTTTCTGGTCTGCTGAGCTGCTTGCCTGTCTGGGCAATCCTTGTTTTCATGGAAGCCAGGACAATGTTGACAGCGCCTTTGTCTGGCACCGCCTCGCTCATCAATGCGAGGACGTGGGCGGTACGCAGGTCTTTCCGAATCGTTTTGCTGGTCCGATTGCCGTGGAGGCCTTTTATCAACAGCCTCCGTGGTCTTATCAGATTTCGCGTTAGTCTCTTGTACCGAACGCGGCTTCTCGCGCCAAGTATTTTGCTGAGCGGGCCTCTTTTCATTATTCGCCTTGACGGCATTTGCTGGAGATGGCACGGAAGCCAATGCCGATTTCAATGGTCGAAGTGTATGAGCTACTTCAAGCAGCTCGTCCATCGTCTTCCATTTCTCTTGATTAACCCTTATCTGATCGCTCACAGTGAGTAGGTCATAAAAGGTCGAAGCCAGGGTTTCCGACTTCATCTCTGGAAGGAGTACCTCGGCTAACTCCATCTTCTTCAGGAGGAAACCATAAGCTCCCTCTTGAGGTCCTTGCTCTTTATGTTCGAGCTCCGTTCGTTGAGCACGACGCCTTGAAGGTGATTCGAAGTGCTCTTTCAGGTCGTTACTAAACGACCGCCAACTGTCCGATGTGTCAATATTCTTGGCCCAAGTCTTGGCCTCTCCTCTGAGCTGACGCATAGCCAACTCTGTCCAATTCTCAGCTGGGTACTTCACAGCTTCGCAATATTCTCTGCAGCGTCGGAGAAAAAGTTCAACGCTCTGCTTTGGGCTACCCTCATAGGTGGAATGGAGTTCCGGCTTAACATGGCACGGGGTACACACGGCTGGTTCTGGTGGTGCCATTTTTTGTTTGGGATCCGACGTGCTTACTTGCAAAAATGAATCCTCTTCGGGGAATACTTGCGCGTTTTGCAAGCCTTCTTCCAATATGAAGTCTTCTTCTACACTCGGACCCGGAACAGGGTTCGGCATAATTTCTTCGAATTCCTCCGTCCCCTGGAGTTGGAAGAAGCGGACCTTCGACCGTAAATTCATATAAAAATTCAGCTATCGATTGCGCCGGTTTTCAGCTTCCTACGACCACCCGTTCGTCCGCAATCGACGTTTAAAGTATTTTGAGGGCATGCGCTGCTTGTCGCTGATAACCCTGAAGGCTTGCAACTCCTGTTACAAGCGTCCAATCTTCTCCGTTTAAAATCTTATATTGTAATAGGTACAGGCCTTCATGTACCTATACCCATGACGTCACGGTAATTATGATAATTATCGAGATTTTAATATACAAAGTAGTATAAATTTATTTTTTTCAAAAATTTTTTTCTTTGTCTGGGTTCTTGTACCTATACTTGTATGGTACTCAACTTTATATTAGAAAAAAGCTTAAAAATTCACACGAAATTTTTATTGTGCATTTTATTCTTAATTCTATTATTTCTGTTACGGTGAGTAACACAATTTATTTTTATACTTTCTTTATGGTTTAAAAGGGTCAGAGAGATCCTTTGGATAGTCTCATCGACATACTTTTGCTTAATGTCGGTATCTGACTCTAATAAATTACCAAAAGTATTTATTTTATTTATTCTTTCCTTTTCCAAGTAAATCAAGAAAAGTATTCTATATATAGTCGCCTTTACGTATATATTCTTCTCCAAATTATATTTTTCAAAAGTATTCATTACTGGTTCCTCGTTAATGCGAGTTACACTTTATTTCATTGTACTCACATTTATAAAGTTGAGGTAGATCGCTCTTGTAGCTCCGGTATAAGGTTCTTAAAACCTCTCAGGTAACCACAATTCATTGATACACTTCACAATATATTGTTTTTAAAATCTTTTAGTAGATCTTAGTTGTAGGATCGTTCAGGTTTTCGCAACCTGAAGATGCCGCACGCATTTGGGCGCCATAATGACATGACCCGGCTCACGGCTAGCTCAATAATGCTACCGGGCCGTCACTGAGGAGACTAGTGATGAATTAGGAGAGGTGGATCTCCTTTGTAGTATCACAACTTTTGAATTCCCGAATAAAACTCTCAGCTGGTGTGGTGCCGAATTTATTCAGGTACTAGAGTTCACGGTCACACAATAAGATTAACTGTCATTGTTCCCGTAATTAAATCTCATTAAAGTATCAGCAAACTATTTATTTGTTCACTATAGGATCTCTGTGAAATCTTTCACAAATTCCAGAAAAGTCACACCTAATTCAGAGAATGTATACGCAGATATTCTTTGGATATTTTTAATTCATGAAATATTTTCCCATAAGAAAGAAAATATAAATTATTCTTTGGTCACACAGTATTAGGTTTATAAAAGAATAGAATTATTTTATTGTTGTTTATAAAGTTTATTTATGTTCACAGTGTATTTACAAATATTTATTTGTGTTTACAGACTTGTTTACAAAAGGTTTGCTTAATGTTTACAAATTTATTTACTAAAATTTGTTTTTATGTTTATGAATTTGTTTACTAAAATTTATTTTATAATTATGTTTACTTAATAAAGTTTCAAAAATTTATTTTATAATTATGTTTACTTAATAAAGTTTCAAAAATTTATTTTATAATCCCGAAAAGATTTGTAAAATTTATTATTACAGACTGAGTTTATTAATTTGTTTTTATAAAACAAATTCGATCGCGTAATTTATCTCGATTACGTCACCTCGTATGATGAGTAATGAAAAATAAAATTAATCCGCGGCGCGTCACCATCGACAGATACGTAGTATTCGTGCTACGTTTTGGCGGCCGACGTCACTACCGACAGATACGAGTTATTCGCGCTACGTTTTGCCCGTCGAAGGGGACTTACTGGTACGTATGAATCGCGAATGTACTGAGAACCGTGTCCCACAAGCTCGCAGAGAGGTCTGCTGCTTACTGAAGATCGCCGGTGAGAAGTGTAGAAACTAATGATTTTACGGAAAAAGGATGTCACCTTTTATACCCTCGGGATGAAGGTTTAACAGGAAACAGTCCGTAAGGGATAGCAGATGTATATCTTTCTCTCACGGGATAAATTTACGTATATCTCCCGTTCCTGGTAACTTTCTAATAGAGATATCTTCTAATTAAATCGGGTTAAATTTACTCTACTTTATTTCCGCAAAATTAAGACTTAATAGGGGTGTTTTAAGCACCCTCTAGAACATGTCCTTTAAATACGTAGTTACGGTGACGTCAGCAAAATAGTTGATTTTATATGATTTTTCGTGTTCAAACGGAGGGGAAAGTTTTTAGCTTTCCAACGAGGTATCAGAATAGGTACTCGTGTACTAAATAAGGGAATGGCAGTCTTTAAATTTAAAATGTCAAAATGAAAGGTTGACACCCACGTACTAGTCCTTTCCACCACTCTTGGCCTTTTTAGGCCAATAGAATTTTACTAAGTTTTAATAAAACTATTTGGAGCCGCAGAAAACGTTTCATTCGATATTTACCTTTCGGACGAACATTATTACGTGAAAATACTATAATATTATACTTAACATTTCAACTTAAATATATAAATGCTTAATCCTAACAAGATGTTATTTACAAGCGACTACAAATTTATTTCGTCCTTAATAGTGGCTTTTCCATAGTAATCTAAACGTAACCTTGAATCTATTTTTATCCGGCAACTCAACACAGCCGGGCCGTAAATTCTAGTCGAACAGAATTTAGTTAAGGTTCAAGGTCACGCGCCAGTTTGTGTTTTTAGTCGCAGTATTTGATTCTTTTATTACTTAGGAGGCAATTAAGATTTATTATTGTTTATGGGTAGAAACCCATCTATACCAGAATTTCAAGTTTTTCCAATTGTTACTTTTACAATATTCATTATAGTCAGCAAGTTATAGCATTAACAAAATCTATAATTATAATTACGCGTCTATAGATATAGATACGCGTTTACAATATTTTTATAACGGTAGTTAACTCCTATCTTGTATTGATAAAATTAGTATTAAAATTCTTTATTTACAATTATACAGTATATAAATTTATAAATATTCAATTTTCTTTTCCAATTTTCATACACTTCCATTATAGCTATAAAAGTTATTGAAGCATGTACCTGCTTAATTTTACGTAAACAATCTCTCCCATAACTTATTTTCTAAGTTTAATGGAGATTTCCCGGAAATTATTTCCGAAATAGATCGATTTGAAATTTCATGGCGTGTCATTTCGAGGTCTGTGGTCACAGCGTTCCAATTACACTTGAACAGTCTCGATTCTCCGAGGCGAAATTTTTTACGTAAAATTTTATTACATTTTACAAAGAAAAGGTTAACAACATACATTTTACTTCCTAATACTAAACGATTACGCTACTGGTTACCTGTTCATGGTCTTTTTCGACCATTTCTTCTCTGCTTCTTCCATAGTTTAGGACCATGGGACTTATATATTCTGTTTGTACCTCGTCGTGAGGTTGTCGCACGGCTATTTGAGAAGTAGAATTGACTACAAGGCTAGATTTGTATAGTTATGTCGTTAAACCATACTCTGCCATAAACACTAACTGAAGGTCGGCGTTTTTGTTCGTGTCAGTATGTTGGATTTATATGACAAATAATATTTCGTTTGACAGGCGTCATTTGCACCCGCGACCCGCAATCCGCGCATCGTCTAGCAACGATCTTTTTAGACCGTGCCTTAACTGATGTACGGCCTTAATATCTGTACAAGTATCTATATATGGGTGTATATTTGATGAAATTGTTCGCAGAGGAAAGCTGGGTTGGAGTGCTTTTGGCCGCCTGAATAATGTCTTATAACTTATAACATATACTGATTATCCTAATGTATATGACTGCAATCAGGGGATCAAAAAGTCATGAATCATAGTGACATGTCACCTTTTATTATGTTAATTAATTTTAATACATCAATACAGAAATTAAAAAGCTCATCTCTTCCGGCCTCGTTTGCCATGCATACAGGATTGCGTTGGAACCAGTTGAAAGAAGC
This sequence comes from Rhyacophila brunnea, assembly GCF_057557595.1. Lineage (NCBI taxonomy): Eukaryota > Metazoa > Arthropoda > Insecta > Trichoptera > Rhyacophilidae > Rhyacophila > Rhyacophila brunnea. Next base: position 3,968,454 of record NW_028232904.1, on the reverse strand, counting down.
GTTACATTGAAAGAGTTACACCACTCAATTAGCACACAATCAATTGAAAGCAATCTAGCGATTACAATCATATCTGGCTGTTTTGACAGGCTTCAAAGAGACGATGTTCATTTATTAAACAAATTTCCGGGAATCCCCGAGAATCATGTTAAAGCAATCGCCAGCTAGCCATCTCACTTCCTGTCGTGTTGTGTAGGCATTTTTTATTCATTATTGTTTATGACGTCGTGTGTTCGTGAATGACCGCTAAACCTATTAAAACGGTTTCCATGAATTCAGACGATTTTTTTAATTATTAAATTATATTATATCAACATCCACGAATTTTGTTTATGACAGAATAGCCGTTGGTTGGGTGAATTATATGAAAATATTATTATATTCAACTACATACTACAGGGTAAAAACAAATGAATATAAAACTGAGCTATCAGTGGCGTGTTGTGGCTTTTCTTGTAGGGATGCTGTTATTATGTTTTAATTACGTATTATTATCTACCAGTGGTGATGGGTAGAGGTAGGCTGCTAAGATTAAACATAAACATTGCACACTAAACTCTGTTAGTCAAGCTTATTTGAAAGAAGACGACAAATTGCAGATAGTGTAGGTTAGTATTTTTTTTAAATTTAATTAACAGCAGTTCAGCGGAGCTGCACTCGAATCAATCACGGAAATGCGACGTCGGCTCACGATTTAAATGAGTGAAAGGGGGTTATGGGTAGGCTTACCATGCGTCCCGGTTTGACCGGGATTGTCCCGGTTTCACACATTGGTCCCGGCTGTTCCGCGTATGAATGAATGATTGTCAATAATAAATTGTCATAATTGACCGTAGTAGCGTATATTATGTGATGAGACAGCGGGGAGAAATGCGAAAAAAGTTCATTCCAGCTAGAAGTACGGACTGGTACAATAAATAAATAATTAATTTAAATTTCTGCTGCAGAAGGTCTGCATTCGTCTTTTGTACATAGGTACTAACATGTTTTGGTCGTTAAATTTGTTTCTTTGCCATATATCCCGTTCCTGTCCCGGTTTAGAGTTTCATAATTATGGTAAGCCTAGTTATGAGTGATATTTTCCAAATGATGTTCCATTATGACCATTATGTAATTAATCATGTAAAGTCGAAAAATATGAATGCCATTTTTATGAATATTGTCAGAATTACTGTCAGTGTTATTGACCGAGTAGGGTATGATCTAAAATTTAGAGCCTGTATATTGCGATAGACATGCTGAGGTCACGTGACGTAAAGTGCATACAAAAAATATCAATATTCTTCGGACTATCTAGTTTTATAAAATTTAAAACTTATATTGCATCTGTACATGTACCTAATAAAATTAATAGATTATTTTTATTTATTTACGTAGGTAAATATCTGGTAAACCCACGGTGGCCGCGCGGCTTAAGCGTTGGACTATCACGCCGTGGGTCTCAGGTTCGAATCCTGGGTCTGGCAAATACACATATTGTTTTTTTAATGTGTGTGTGAGTCAGGGTATGGACCTAATAGGTTGAGCAAGTGGCTGACATCCATTTCTCGTAAAAAACAAAATTTGTTAATACAAACCTCTACTCTGTGGAGGCCCATATGATCCTATTAGGATCGGACATGGTCAAAAAAAAATATCTGGGGCCTAATGCTAGCAGTACCAATTCTTCAGTACATTCGATTATTTATTTCTTACTAAAAATTATTATTATCAACTTTTACCAATACACATCATGAAAACCTGGTTTATGAAAGTATATACATATACATTAATATCTGTACTTACCTCAAAGACAGACGGATGCAAGTGCCAAATACCTAATTGTTCAGGAGAGCCAAAAAACAATTTGTTCAAACAAAATACATAGAATGGTCAAGATTTTTTGTATTCTAATTCAATTAAAGTACTTCTGGAATATGTAAGAAAGGAATAAATATAATACAATTTTATATTATCAAATACGTAGTGTGGATTTGCATCATTCTGCCTCTAAAGATATTTTGTTACAGTGCCATATTTTTTAAGCCTTTAACTGATGGTGCTGCAAACTGTAGGTATACCTATATTTATAATACTTACATTCCAACATGTTCTAAATTAATTTATTTTTATAGAATATAAATGATTTTTTTTTTAAGTACGTTAATGTGCAAATAAAAATTATGTTTCTTAAAAAGGTAAGCTTTAAATAATCGCATTAGTATGGAGCCTTCGCCACTGAGTCATATAATAACTAATGCAAAATCCGGCCTTTTATAACTAAAATAATTTATTTTTCGGCGGAGGGGGGCTGGGTTTTGAAAAATTTGGGAAGCACTGATCTAAATGGTCTTAATTACATACTGTATCTCTGCAAATTCAATACGTCGATGTAAAATATATTGCAAAACGTTTTCTTTGTGTGGTCTGTGGCGTACAAGGTTTTGTGAATTATGATCATTTTTTCTCCTTGTAATTTTGCGGTGTGGCATATTGTATTGTACTTTAATTATATGTAAACAAATGGTTTTGTTTTCCACGTAATAATCAATCATTCATAAAACATTTCTAGTGCTACTGAATAATATAATTTATAAAATTTAAAACTACATTAATTTGTACTGACTCGGCACTGCACACATACAGAAAAATGGTTTGATGGGGGATCCATTTTGATTATTTTTATTGATTTTTAAGGCGGTGTGAGGTGCAAGGGTTGATTAACAAAATCTATAATAGCAAGCGCCACTGACTTCCACATTAAACTCGCCTACTTCTTATATCCTCTCGTCGCTTCAACCCAAGGCATGAACAAAAACGAACCATAAGTGCGAGTGAGTAAGCATTCGGCACGCTAATATCTCCGCACTATACGTTAGAGGAAGATAGAATTTCTACGGCTGAATTAAATATTTTTTCAAGACGTCACCGGTAAAAATGGATTAGACTGATTACATTCATTTAAAAACTGCGAGCGGTGTTGCTGAAATTTATTGTTTTTGTGTTAAATAATATTATATAGTTATATAGTTAGTGTTAATTTATTCGTAGTTATTTAAGTAGAACATATTATAGTTAACTATGTAGGTAGACAAGCAACACGATAGCATATATAACATTTCACAGTTAAGTTGATAATAATAAAATCGAGGTTCTACTGTGCTTTATACGCAAGAAACACGGCTTCACTTTGGCAAAAAATAGGCGCCCTATATATATCATTACTCTGAGCTTCAACCGCATACTACAACGCTGTTCTAGGTACATTCTCCATACCCAGACACTCCGCACTATGAATGTAGCTATAAACACCTGCGCATCTATTCTATACACAAGACTGCTATCGGCAGCTATCGAGGGTAGTTTTTCAATGTTTGTATCGAAGTATTTAATTTAATTTAATTCAATTTTAATTTATTTTACATATTGTGGACATTACAAATTATAAGTTTAAGACGTTCACAACGTGACATTTAGAAACAAAGAAATATTATTAAAACAGTATTATGTAATACTGTAATTATGCAATATTAAGTTATTCTACAGTATAAATGTGTAAATACAAAAAATATGAAGTATATAGGTACAAGGAAGTACACCGGATGAGTTAAGCAGACCCTATTTTAAGAATTTATAAAATAACATCCACCTATACTCATTCTCACGTAGATGGAATATATCAACATCCGAAGCAATTTGGTTGAATAGAGTTATTGCCCTCCCAATTGGCATCACCAATGGCAGGTTAGTTCTGCTCCTCGGGACAACAAACAACTAATGCTTCCGATTTCTAAGATAGTTATCAGGGACACATAAGTCAATTTTACCAATAATGGCAGAGTTCTCATTCACACCACGTATTAGTCGAAAAAAATACGTGGCCAAATATTGATATCTTCTAGCACTTAAACTACAGCATGTAAGCATACCTAAGAGAAAGTCAGTTGGATAAAGCCACGGATAGTATCCATATAACCTCAAATAAAGGAGTCTCAAAAATTTCTTTTGAACTCGCTCCACCATAAGGTCATATTTCAACTGATGCGGGGCCCAAACAATCGACCCACTCTCAAGCCGGCTTCTCACTAAGGAATTAAGGCCGTCTACATAGTTAAATCTCGCTCTAAAATTTAGCACACCCAAGACAGGTGCTGCTAAAACACAGCTCTTATTGTAACAATAACTTATTGGTATTATTTTTACAATAAGTGCTAATACTTCGATACAAAACTACCCCCGATAGCGGTCTTGTGTATAGAATAGATGCGCTGATCCAAATGTATAACTAAGGTTATTAGTATGGTTATTAGTGTGGTTAGTGTCCTTTTGTGTCGTTCGCGCTGTCCTATCTTTTAGACTTGCTGCATTAAATATTAAAGAAAACATTGGATGCTCCAGATAGTTGCCCCAATTTACAAGTGTCACCACAGGCCTTGCGTGTCTTAGAATGGTGTTGTTTGAATATCCAAATCATCCGGCTACGATACTTATTCAGAAGGTCCTCACGAATAAGGTGTAATATTCCGTTAACCTAAAAAAGATCCGTTTTCGGGAGGGGTCCGGACCCCCCCCCCCTCTCAACCTTGCGCGCACAGCTGTGTACTGTGGCTCCAATTAATATTCATGTATACTTATTAAAAAATTACCAATTTTACTGTAAGTACGAATTGAGCATCGCGCTCTTAGGGTCGTATGCATGAGATTCCCAATAACCTTATAGGCTATATACTGCACGTTTGTATGCATGAGTACAAACGTAATTAGCTGTTAAGTGACGTCACGAATGTGACACATCATGTGTCATGGTGTTCGTATTATGGCATCTTATAAAATTTCATTCCCCGATAAATAATTCAAAATTTTGAAATTGTAAATGTGTCTGAAAGTGTGCGAACGGTACCATATAAATTTAATAATTATTATGAACTTTAAATACTTGATCAGTTATTTTATCACATTTATTTTATAATTCTACTGTACGAAAGGATACAGTATTACCAGTAAACATTTCCATATGGCAATACATACAGTTTTTGCCGGTAAAGCTAGACGTGAAAGTGACAGATTGAACCAGCCATTTTGAATTTCGCATGACGTCAGATTGCTTACGTCACAAACAGTGTTATACGTTATATGATGGAACATCGGTTAAATAGCTTATAAAGAATTGGGGAATCTCACACATACGGCCCTTAGTCCATAATATCACAATGGTAACAGTATAGTATAATACTTATAGGTATATTATTTAAATACTTGCTTTTTGCGGACAGGGAGATTAGGGGGCAAAGTTTCCACCATTGTTGTTATCATTGATTAGAAGATCTTACCTGAAAATGAAAATAAAATTGTCATTAGTAAATGGTCATGTTATTATTTACCCATACCTAATAAAAAAAATCGGTGTGTGTACTTGTGTACGCGGGTTAGAAGTTTGGCGTAACAAAACAAAAACAAAACTTGTGATACTCGTAGTATAGCTTCTTCGACTAGCTCTTAATTATCTTGTTAAATTACACACTCAAAAAAGGACTATTGCAACGCCGTTGGCTTATTTCTATACACTTTAACATATTATATTACTAAATTATATAATTATTTATCGTTGTTTTTATTTTTAAAGTAACAACTTCCACTATGACGTTTTATACTTCGTTTACGTAAGGAATTGCAAATGGCCGACAATAATAAATTCGCTGCCTAGGCAACGGAACAATTGTAAACTATAATATTATACTGTATAATAAATTCGCTGCCTAGGCAACGGAACAATTCTAAACTAAAATATTTTACTGTATAATCGTCACGATTGGAGTATTATACTGTGGCGTAATGGTAGTGCGTTCGGCTGATAACCGAACAATCTGTGGTTCGAATCCAATCGAGTGTGTTTTTTGTGTGAAAAAATAAATTATGAGTTACATGTCACACGCCAAAAATACACTCTGATCTGATTTTACAAACGCGCCAAAGAAGTATAACTTCAAAAATCTATCGATTAAATTACATCAGCTGGACAAAACATTGTAAACATAACAAATTATAATTCAGGACGTTCACAACAAGATATTAAGTTATACGATAAGTAGCGACACCTGATCTGATCGCAGTCCAATGATTCAATCACTACCAACTTAGTAGACACAGAGTATGAAGTTTTATAGGTATCATTGCACGAATGAGATATCTAAAATTAAAATTGAATATGCACAAACACCAGTGGCTTTAAAACGTTTACATCTCACAGAGCCAATCATTTAGAAATATTTTTTCATTGCGCCCTAAAAATATCGAATTGGTGGGATGTGTGAGCTCCAGGGGAGGAATTACCTGTATTCTGAGTGTGCGAAGGAGTAGGGACTCGCCTTGACATGGAGCCTCCAAATTCGAAGAATATTAAGCAAAAACAGTCGTTTCAGATAATCCACGAAAAAATCTTAAATAATATGACACAGCTAGAAGAGTAACTATCTATATTGTCTCCAGACATTCCAAGTTATATTATAATATCAATGGCTAGCCGTGTCGAATTACAAAAGATTGTGCATATACTAACATTTGATACTAACTAACCATTTCTTTAGCTTAAGATATCATAATATATTTCAAAATAAAGACTATAATTATTATAAAATGCATAAATTAATTTATATAAAAAACATTTTTGCGTGTCATTATCCATTTTTAGGATGCTGCGGAATCGATGTCAACACAACAGTGATCTCTAGGCAAAGTGTCGCCCCTAAGTAATTAGATCTAAAATCGAATGAATGTACATCCTGTCAACAATTAGTGTCAACTCCGTGGAATTTTGTCAAAAATTGTATTTCATCCTTAAATTGCCATCCCTAAGCAACGTATTGCCTCCTAACCACATGATACATCATTGCAGATACTTGCGTTTCCTTCACGAATACAATATGTGAACTTATCTATTAATTCTAAAATATATTCCTGAAAGTAAAAACTAACAACTAAGGTAAGATGGGTGCTGTATAAAAATAATTTTAAAACATAAGAGAAAGCACTTATAGTTGACCAACTATAATATTGCAACACTGGGAACCATGACCCCCACATCCTGAAGCGGGCCCCCAGACCAGGATCATTGGCGGGTCCCCCTACCTATCGCTAAGGTTAAAGGCAGTCTGATGCTCTACGGTGGGGTTATCCAAATGGTTTTCTAGGTCGAATAAAATTCAGTGCAGATTTTTTAACACACAACAACCAAAAATTGCGTCACACAACCATATATTATTATTTTAAAATGGGAATAAACCTAAGTAAAGTATACTTTTTTACTACTTATTAGAGTAAATTTAAGATGTGTGTTTATCACATTTATCTGATCGACCGCCACGCTGGGCCCCCCTCTGCCCGGGCCCCTAGGCTCTTAGAGCCCTGTCAGCACCCCCCCCCCCTTGTGGTAGCCATGCTGGGAACTATCACTGTGACCATGCATCAGTTACGATTGCCTGAATTATTAATTTAAATTTATTACCTTGCGCCTAGTACAGTGGTCGGCAAACCGCCGCTCGCGAGCCACATGCGGCTCTTTGGCCTCTTAATTGCGGCTCTCTCACAAATGCCCTCTGCCATATTTGACATGGCTACAAAGAAGAAGCGAAGAAAATCGGATGAGGAAAACCGTGAATTTAAAGTTGAATAGATCGAGACTTTCGCGTTTATTCAAAACTTAAATGGCCTATCGACCTGTATTATTTGTCGAATAACATGAAATTGGCGCATAACATGAAGTCAAATTTGGAGGGACACCTGACAACTAAACACACGTCATTTAGCACTAAATATCCTATCGGTGATGCAAGGAAAAAAGCAGTTGAGGAACTTTAGAAGAGGCAAGAAAAATCAAATTCTGTATTTAATTACTGAATACAATCTTCCAACAATGTTAATATTGCATTTTTGTGGTTAGTAAAGAGATTTTTAAGTGAGGAAATCAAGAGTAAATCGAGAAGTCATCTTATTGATGAGAACCTGGAATCGTCAATAAGACTTAAAATTAAAAACATCTACATACAAACCTGACGTACCCAAACTTTCCAAGGAGATGCAAGGCCATAATTTACATTGAGTGTTTATCAGTCATTGTCATGATTTAATTTTATAGATACCTTACTTTCAATTACATTTTTATCAATAAATAAGATCATTATTAAGTATGATATCAAGTTTTATTCAGTGTACCAATAGTTTAATTAAGACTTAAATCATTAACTAAAGTTTATGAAGTTAATAAAAAGTGTACCTACATAGGTATATAATTTCAGTTTAAGAAATTTGGCTCTCAAAAGAAATCTCAATCGTTGAATTGTTCATATTTGGCTCTGTTGACTAATGAGTTTGCCGACCACTGGCCTAGTAGAACCACCGCGTCGCACAGTTTCAATGCCACTGATAATAGACAATTATTATTGCTCGCCATGTTTATTGTCATATAAGTATGGAAGATACCTACCCAATAAAATGAACGTAGGTTAAATTATTATTTACAATACGTCCCCCTCATAGACAATAAAACAATACTCAATATTCCTCGTCTCCTTTCCCTTATCGCTGATCGAGGTTTATCACAATTGCCGACGATAGTCAACAGGTGACAGAACAGTGGAACGGATACGCCGCGAAAAGTGACTTGCATTTGGGTAGACATAAGTAAAGGATGGCGAAATTTAAATGTGGTCACGATCCTCAGCCATGAGCGCACGACCAAGAAGAGAGATCTTACTTTAAGAGCATACTTCAGTGAAATGGCAAATAATTTTCAACTATATGCGTGACGCTTGAAAGCTCTTAAAAGCTTATATAATCCCAAGATTTCATTGCTATCAAACAGATGTCACTGCCTAATTAAAACAAGCGTAATTAGTCAATATTATTTTTCTACCATTAAGACGGTACTTCAGTGAAACGGCAAATAATTTTCAACTATGGGTGCGACGAAATTTCGAACTGGCTGGCAATCGGAGAGCGAAAGTCGAGCTGTGAACACGTCAATTTATTTTGTGATGGCGACGGGGGAATTAATTCTTAAATCGTGTAAAGATGACTAAAAAACGTTACCCATGTACTTGAAAAAGAAAACATGTCAATGAATATATATATGTAGGGGTCAATACCCTACCATCTGCATGACTTAATTTATAATTACAATGTACCTATCTTGCAACATAACACGGTTGAAATAGCAAAACAAGCGATTTATGTGAATAAATCAATTTTTAACATAAAGCTAATTTAGCAAAATAATTATATTAATCAATTATTTATAATTTACAAAACATCATGATATGCACAAAATTGTTTATATGAAAATCAATCGTGCCTAATAATTAAAAAGTGCTTAATTGTCTAAAATTAAAATCAATTATTTATAATTTACAAACAAGCTATGCATTACACAACAAAGCATGATTATCAAAATATTCAAGTAACGATAACAGCATTTTCTATTGTATCGAATCATTATAAAAACACCCAGTACATGAAAACAATATTGTCAGTCAGTTATCAAAGAGTTAACCGTAAGGTTATAGTTCCGCCCCACCCGATCGACTTCGCAACTTCTTATAACGCATACACGTACTTCCACTCAGCTAAATTATAAATCTGTGAACTTACCTGTAATAATTAAATTGACATTTATTTGGAAGGAGATAATAAAACCAGGGTTCATTTCATTCACGCACCAAATTCTGAGTTATTCATTTTTGGAGTCAACCTACCCTCCTGTTCCCTATTTCATCTCCTACCAAATATATATATATTATTAGATATTAGTAATAGAACAATTAATAAACATAACATTAAATGGACGCATGTTGACTCTTTATGACAAATTATGTTTTGTTCGTCACGCGTCGTTTGCACAAACTGCGCGACGCGTAGTCACGATCGTTTTAGACCGTGCCCCAGCTGAAGTACCTATAGTCTTAATTAAATTTATTAATATCGACAATTTTTCGATTTTTTCATTTTTTCGATACGCAAAGGTATTGACTTCGTTCTTTATAAAATAATAAATTTACTTGCAATTTTATTTTCACAAAATCTAGAGTTTTTTCATGCCAAATAGCTTGTTTTCATACCCCGTCTGTCATGTTTTTGTCAACGACAGTTGACAACATTGCATATCGTCGCTTATTTTCTACAAACACGTATCTAAATTTTCGTCAGTTTTGAGTTGTTTGATGTAATGAATTCAGAATTTGAATACGCACATATTCCACTAACACGTATCTCAAAACATACTTCATAACCACAGAACAGATAATAAATAGAATACCGATAGGCAATATTCAATACGCCGAATCTTGATGCAGGGTTTTGAATGTGTGAGTGTCCTACGAAAATGAAGCATGCATTATGCACGTGCAATAGTGTGTGTAATACACCAACATTAAATGAGCGTAAATGCATAAGCCGAGAGCAGTTTTTAGTATTCGACGTAAAACGTATTCTTAACACATGTGTAAGTTTAACCCGGATTCTTCCTTACTCGAGTCGGTTACCTGCTATCGCCTTACCCGTTGTGTATTTCAGTTCCCATTATTTCTGAGTTCCCTGTTCATAACATAATAAATTTAAGCAATAGCAAAAAACTCGTATCACAATAAAAGACTTTTATAAATATTATAAACTAGTATCTTGAGTTACGTGTTTGTAAGTACACAGAATACTGAACTCCGACAGATGATTATACTGAAGTTCTTTCTCGTAAGTCAAGATACGCGGTTGCAGTGTATGCAGTGATATTCACAGTAAAGTTGCAACGGCAATATGACTGATCGGTCGAAAGTATAGTGCGATAAATTGAATAAACATAACATTTTTTTCATGAACATATGTGTAACTATTTAGGAAGCAGACAGGAGTACGCGATGTAATAGACGTTGCCAAACAGCTGAAATGCAGATGGGCGGGGCACATTGCTCGCCGAACGGACGGCCGCTGGACAAATGCCGTCACCCAGTGGTACCCAAAGGGCATTAAACGGCCACAGGGCCACCCTAAAAGCCGCTGTATTGACGAACTGGTAAAGTTCGGCGGAAATACGTGACAGCGAACGACACAGGACCGAGAGAGTTGGAGAAAGCTTGGGGAGGCTTTAATCCAGCAGTGGATTGACCTCGGCTGATGATGATGATACTAAATGGATATTTTATAGAAGAAAATTTAGGTATTTCTCAATTAAAAACTGAGACAATAAAGTTGTTATTCGCCTCTCCTGAAAAGTTGTGTTTTTTGAGATACGTGTTTGTAGATAATTAACGACGATATCCCTGTAATGTTATATTTTAATTACAGCAATGTCTTTCCACTAAGAATTTACAGTTAACTACATTAAAGTGAACAATGGATTTGTTTGAAATAAAATATATTACGTTCATTGGTGTGGTAATATTTTGACGTAAGTGTGACGGGCATGTCGGGAGGTGCACAAAGCTTACCTATTAGCCGCATCCCGTCCACAATACGATTCTTTGGAACACACACAATACGAAACAATGGATTACATTACCTGGAAACAGCGAACAGTTAAACAGGTGTTTTTAAGTTCATTATTATAAATTGAATATTTTGAAACACGTTGTCGAGACATTATTAATTATTGTTTTCATAATAAACACCTTTATTATTATGAATAAACCAATATTATGATGATTCATTCGAAAGACAGATATGTAAGGATTGTGTGAGATAAATTGAAAAAAAGTCGAATTTTGAGATAAGTATGCCAATCGATTGCTGATAGCCAGGGAATAATGGGAACTGAAATACTTAACAGGTAAGAGCAGAATGCAGAAACATTTGTCATAACTAAAATTTCCTTAGCAGAAAACACTATGCAGAAACATTGTCCTTAGTTAAGATCATTTCTATTGAAAATAATACCATATTTAAAAATTCTCTTTCATATAGTTTAGGTAGATTATTTTATAATTGTTAAACTATGACAAAAATATGACAACTGCATTTTATAAATGCAATAACTATAAATACATATTAATATTTAATTATAATACTCTTATGTTTCCGTTATAAGTCATTATACGTGATTCCACAGGCACCGCAAGATATTTTTTTAACATGGTAACAGTATCGTCAAGTGTCATTCTCTCATCTGGCATCTTGTATTTCTGCGGGCTGGCGTATAAAAGAAAAATAATATTCTGCCAGTACATGCCAAACGAATTAACACTATCAATATCCATATTGAGATACATTGTTGAATGTATGCACTGTTTTATAAACATGCGAATTTATTTTGAGAGCAGCTGTCAGTGGGAAATGGTAATACAGAAGGGGGCGTGTTCATAACAAAAGTAGTCTATGGTTAAGGATTCCTTAACTCTAAACTCAGGATTGTCTATAGTTAAGTCGTGCTTTTCGGCGACTTATCCTTAGGATCGAAATCTTAGATTGTGCATTCCGCTCTGAATATTTTGAAACACATTGTCGAGAGATTATTAATTATTGTTTTCATGATAAACACTTTTATTATGAATAAACCAATAAGGTAATTATAATGATTCATTCGAAAGACAGATATGTGTAGATTGTGTGAGATAGATTGAAAAAAGTCGATTTTGAGATAAATAAATTGTAATACCTACCCCTATTTATGATTTTACCGAGGATTTGACTGCGACTCGCTGTCATACTGCCTCTTCTCTTCCAGAAGGGGATCCGCCGATCAGGTCCTCACTCCAATTCTGTTAAAGAACTTCAAAATTTTGGCAACCTCTTCCGCCTTACTCACCGCCAGGGCACCTTTCATTTCGTCGACATTCTTAAAGATATCAGCAATTCGCAGCTGTACTGTGTCGTTCATATTAATTTAGGGAATTGCATAGCTATATACACAATGTCCTACAAAACATCACATTCATCACAGAGCTACGAATCGCTTCTTCTCATGAGGACATCACATATTTTACCCATTGTGTGTCCTATTCTTAGACTCAGCATCATCTGAAGCTCATTTGACTTCAAAGGAGACCACAAACCAGGGCACCAACTGTGGGGATGGTAGAATTGACTTGGTGGACCCTATGGTGAAAATCTATTCACATGCTTTGGCACATTTTCTTTATGGCTAATACCCAATGACATATTAAATGGACGACTCACTTCATATCGGCGCGCACGAGAAATTGTGCATGAAAGTCATTCACAGATGTATAGGTAGACGTCACGTGACCATATGACGTATCCATTTCCATTATGCGATACAAGCTTCGAGAATTTATAGTAATATAACCTTTATTATAATGGCGTATTAGTGTCATTACTCATTGCGTTAGAAACAGATTCTAGGTTACTTACGACTTCTCGGAGATTAGACGTTGTAGATTGTATGGGCAGACCCAGCGCTGTCGCCAGACCGCTTGCAAGCAGAATGTTCACTTGAGCGTAGGATACCGATATTAAAATATGAATTTCGCCATCCGGCAGACCCGACACAAAGTGAGTGTCATTTTATTTTCCAGATGCTTCGTCCATATTAATGTCATTGCTAATACCCCATTTAAAAGAAAAAACGCCAATGTTGCAATTATTAAAACTGACACGTAACTTAAAAGCTACAGTGGGATAACTGAAAACTGAGAAGACACTCCCACGATGGCTGTGCGGCTTACGCGTCGGCCTATGGCGTCGTGGGTCCTATGTTTGAATCCTGAGTCTGGCAATTAGTACCTACACATATTGTTTTTCAATTTGTATATGATTCAGATTATGGACCTAATAGTTGATCAAGTGGCTGATATCCATTTCTCGTAAAAATTAAATCTGTTAATGGCGCGTTTGGAGCAGTTGGCCATTAGATGTAATTAACGTGTTATTTAAATGTGGTAATTAAAAGGTCTGCAGTGATTGTGTTAACACAATTAACGCGCCAGTCGCGGTGTTAGCACTAAATGAGAATATAAACCTCCACTCTGTGGAGGCCCATATGATCTTATTAAATCGGACATGGTCAAAAAAAAAATATAAAATCGTACCATTATCATATATTATAAACCACAGAAAAAACAAAATATAATTATAAGTAGGTAATTGTATGACAAAAACATTAATGTTCAACTATCTCGAAACTTGTATTTTAGTTAGTTTAATTGTTTAATACTTAGGTATTCATCAAATTTTATAACCCACAGCAAACAAAACATAACAAGTTTGCGTTGAAATATCGAAGAAATAAAAGCGGTAATCATCAGATTTGTATAACTAACTTAATATTTAACTATTGATACGCTGTTTGCTATATTGTTTCTGGTTTCGAATTGAAGATGAAGGGACTATTTACAATTAAAATATTACTCCGCGATAGTCTGCCAACAGATTCATCGAAAGTGCAACGCCTCGCCAAATGACGTTGATTCATTGGATGGTAATTATTTTAAACGCAAAATTAACTTTATTTTTACTCTTGGATCCAATGAATATTTATACCAAGAACGAAAATAGTAACTGAAAACCACTTTACCTACGTATCCATTTAGTCGACGAAAAGTCATAGTTAAATAAAACACATATATCATATATTTTCACACGTTTGTATGCCGGATTACTTCCAAATTCAAATTTATTTATTTTCATATAATGGAACATGACAAATTATAAATTCAAATCGTTACATGACAATTAACACTTTTTCAAATACAAAATGCAGGGTAATGTGAGTAAATAATACAATAATAAAATGAGAAAAATAAAAGTATGTGGTAATGTGAGTAAATAATACAATAATAAAATGAGAAAAATAAAAGTATGTACATGCAAGCACACAGAGTGAACCAGGTTGATATACCCTACCTTAAAACATATAAAACAATGTGCAACCTAATTCACCCTCACGTGGAATATATCAATATCCGAAGCGATTTGATTGAACATAGTTATTGCCCTCCGAATTGGCATTACTAATGGCATGTTAGTTCTGCACCTTGGGAGAACAAACAATGGATGCCCTAGATTCCTAAAAACCCATCAACCTTCGACCACCAATCTGATTTGTCTATTGTGTGTTCGAATTGTAAACTCGCCTGAGTTTACTGATGTTTACTAAACTGCCCTAAGTAAATACAGTATTTTTACTTACTTAGCAAGGCAGTAATTTTACTGCATTATTCAACACAATAATAATATATTTGTTAATAATTAATTTATTTTGCGGGGTTGACCACATCTGACCGGGAGATCTTCGATAAGAGGGCGTCACATGAAACCCAGGGAGTGACAACCTTTTATTGCATATTAAAACTTTAAGCTTGTCATGTTGTTAAATATTATGCGACAAAAAACATCTGAGCGACATTGTACAATATAATGTTTTAAAGATTGGGCGTGTAAACATCTTCACATCTTCACACCTTCCCCACATTTTGTACATAATTGATTAGATATATCCAGGTAATGAAATTAGTTATATCTTGACTATGGACAAGACCAGTGCTCCGCAACATTTTTTCACCAATGACACACCAAACTCCATCCCACAATTCCGCAGCACACCAAAAGTATATATCAGTAGCGTGTGGTGAATCTCTTTCTCGCTTGGACACACGCAAGTGAGACTGTGTGACTGCGAGAGAGAGAGGGTGACCATTAACACGCGGCACGCCATGACTGCTATTGACGAGCTGTCTAAAATTGGTGTAGGTACATATTATGTGTGAAGACCCGTTGACTAATTATTTATGATTTTTTTCACCGCGGCACACCTAGCATCGGCACACCGGTTGCGGACCACTGGGCTGGATGACTGTCTACGGAGTTTTAACGAGAAACATTATATCATACAGTCCGAACTTGGTTATAACGAGGAAGATGGGACAAACTAAATTTGCTCTTTATAAGCATTATCGTTATATAGTTATATAACATTTTTCCCGCCACGTTCTATTTGAGCATAGAACATAAAAAATCTGAAAACCATCGTAAAAATCTCCGAAACAAGCATGGCATTCATAAACTACAAAAGAAGTTGTTTATTGTAATGAAGCGCCGAGCCGCCGGCGCTGGTAGGTACCTACTGACTTCACAAAACATGGATTTTTACATGCAGTTTCAACCATATGCGCGGATACTTTTTCAATGCTGTCGGCGAAAACACCAATTAGGTACTTAGACACTTAACTAGTGTCATAAACGTAATCCGATCCCGGATCATAGGTCTAGTTAACTGCCCGGTCGGATTTTATTGCTTAGGGTCGAAAATGTTGTTTTTAAACGATCGACACATTAACAGTTTTGTCCGGTATACCCGAGAAGTAGGTCGTTATAAAAGTGAATAAATGTATGGAGAAAATCATAAACTAAAATTTCAACGAATGTTTTCTCATTACATCCGAGATCTCGATATTTCCGTGATCTTAATAACCAAGTTCAACTGTATTACCTTTCTGGATAATTTTGAAAGTAGAATGGGCAAAATGCTGAACGCACCTAACATCAAAACGAAACCACACAAAGTAATGTTACCTCAATCATAAAATCGGGCAAGCTCATGCAATATGCATGCGGCATGCTGGATGCATCACACACTTCATTAGCCACGGAGCGCAGGTTTAAGACAATGTAGTTGAAATTGCATACCTTTAGTGCAGGCATATCCAACTTCAAATAAGCTGTCATCTACTATTCCGTGTCTGGAAACTTGTACATCTGCAGTTCGCCGTATCAGACTTTAACGCGAAATGTTGTATCGGAAATATATGGCCGTATAATACCTAAAGACCATCAGCGCTTTACAGAATAATATTTCAAAAATAAGTTTATAAAATTATGAAATTTGTTGAATACACATGTCTTGTCTTAATTTTTTTTCGAGCGCGCCTGCCATAGACCAACTAATATACTGTCTCAATTTGGAAAATGCTTCAGAGTACTAAAAGACATTAGTTAACATTTTGTCGCAATTAATTATGACGCCTTTAGCATAGTGGTATATGTGCATGGGCGCGATACCCGAGAGATGCTGGTTGGATTCCTGTGGGGTTGTCTTAATTTTTTCAAAAAGATTTTTCCTATTGGTTATAATATATTTTGTCAGAAGTGTTTTCAAAAGTATGTCAGTAAATACATGGAATCTATGTTTTAATGAACATTCACGAGTTTTTTAGACATTAATAAGTCTTCCACAGCGTAAGGCTGTAAGATAATAATATATCAAAATTTAGACAGTGAACTGGCCGCAGTATGTCTCGAGTGAGTGCACTTTCCTAAAGTAGAGAAGAAAAGAAACCTAAGAGGTCATTAGGATGCAGCCAAGCGAACAGATCGCGTGTTCGCAAACGCGAAGAACCGAGCACCTGACTTCAATATACACAGGTATCTGAACTCACATCTTTGCTTATTAGAGTTGATGCTATGCCACGGCCCTATGTGGTGAATCTTTGAAATATGTAATACAACTGCTTTTATTTTTACATAATGAGGGTTATCAATCAAGAGATATAGATATACAGTCGAACTTGGTTATTACGAGGAAGATGGAACCGACTGAATTTGCTCGTTATAAGTATTACTCGTTATATAACATTTTTCGCGCCACGTTCCATTTAACCATAGAACATAAATTTATAAACTACAAAAGAAGTTGTTTATTGTAATTAAGCGCCAATTAAAGCGCCAGCGCTGGTAGGGACCTACTGACTTCACAAAGCTTGGATTTTTTACATGCAATTTCAACCATATGCGTGGATACTTTTTCAATGTTGTCGGCGAAAACATCATTTGGGTACTTGACACTTAACTAGTGTCATAAACGTAATCGGATCCCGGCGGCATCGGTCTAGTTAACTTCCCGGTCGAATTTTATTGATTACGGTCGTAAATGTTGTTGAAAAGATCGACACAATAACAGTTTTGCTCGGTATACCCGAGAAAAGTGAATAAATGTATGGAGATAATCATAAACTAAAATGTCAACGAATGTTTCCTCATTCATTACACCCGAGATCTCGCTATTTCCGTGATAGTAATAACCAAGTTCGACTGTACTATATTTTTAATTTTAAATAAAAACAAAATGGTATAAGATATCAATCTGTTTTTTTTAATATTTTAAATATTAATTCATGGCATTAACATTTAAAAATGATTTAATATGAATGATCGCATCTGGATTTTCTTAAAAAATCATCACTTATTAATTTAACGAAAGACACGAATAATGTTGGTTATAAGGTCATTGCAAGGCACATAATAAGAGGTAGTACATATAAGACGTTACGACTTAAGGGGGGGAGGGGTCTTATATAATATAATTAAATTTTGAATAAGGAAATAGTTGGGTATGAGAAATATGACATTTCCAACGAATGTGATACGTGATTTAAACGGTGGTCAAATATTTTGTTAAGATGGGGCTTGAGGGGGGTGGGTCGAAAATCGTATGACGTCATTTATGGATGACCTCTAAAAATTAAGGGCCGTATGTATGAGATTCCCAAATTCTTTAAAAGCTATTTCACCGATTTTCCACCATATAGCGTTGAAACACAGTTTGTGACGTAAGCAATCAGACGTCACACATAATTCAAAATGGCTGCATCATCTGTCACTTTAATAATGGATTCCGTACAGCAAACACGAATATTAACAGGTACGCAGCAGACATTTGTTGCTGGATTGATGCCATTGATGGATTCATTATTTAAATTATTATGAGATAACTTGAAGCGATCAATCGGATCAATTAGAAATGTCAAGAAACGTTATCGGCAAAAACTGTATGTATTGCCATATGGAAATGTTTACTGGGAATACTCTATCCTTTTGTACAGTAGAATTATAAAATAAATATGATAAAATAACTGATAAATTATTTAAAGTTCATAATAATTATTAAATTTATATGGTACCATTCGCATACTTTCAGACACATTTACAATTTCAAAATATTAAATTAGTGATCGGGAATGACATTTTATAAGTTTGCCATTATATGGACGCCATGACACATAATGACGTCACTAAACAACGGATTACATAATCTGTACTCATGCATGCGAACTAGCAGTATTTAGCTTATAAAGTATTTGGGAATCTCATGCACACGACAATAAGATAACAATTAATAAATTATTATAGTTAAAACGTGGACCACCCAGAAATTGAAACAGGTGAAGTGACTTATATTATAAATGTAATAATTATGGTGTCTATCAAATTACAACCACAGGTAACGGATATTTGAAATGTTAAACCGATTAATGGTTCAAATTACAGCGGTCATGCATTTTTTTTAAAAGAGCCAAGCTAAATTATAGCAATATATTATAATTGAGCGCAATTAAATCATATTAATTTAAATATGTAATACATAATGTCAAAAAATTTCAATATATCGCGGGGTTACTGGCAAAAATTAGTAAGTCGATAATTTAGGTATTTAGAGTTAACAACGGAGTATGTGTATATATCAATAATAATATGTATGTTAGATTATATTATATATTGGATTTTAGGACGAAAATTTAATAATAATAAAAAACATCCAAAGCAGTGGAGCACTACAGATTCTCGGAGCTCAAGCTTCGCTCTTGCTCCGGGCATAGACCCATTGCTCCACTGCTCCGTGCTCCTGCTCCGAATTCAGCGCCAACGCTCTACTATTTTATTTTATGTCGATAGATGTTACTATAAATTAAGGTAAATGACATTGAACATATCTGCATAATTTTGAAATATATTATAACCAATAGAAAAAATCTTTTTGAAAAAAGTAAGCCACCTGGCTGGAATCGAACCAGCATCTCTTGGGTTTACACGCATTATCCTCTATGCTACGAGGCGACATACTAACTAGTTAAAATTTGTCGCAATTAGTATGTCGCCTCGCAGCATAGAGGATAATGCGCGGACGGGCGTAAACCCAAGAGATACTGGTCAGATTCCTGCCGGGTGTCTTACTTTTTTCAAAAAGATTTTTTCTATTGGTTATAATATATTTTCTCTCAAAAGTATGTATGTTCAATAATAATTAGAATGGTACATTCTTCATTACCTACAGTCATTTCATCAAAAGTGTTTTTCAAAATTATGTAAGTAGATATGTTCAATGTCATTTATAGTAACATCAGCTATGGACATTTCAAAAAAAATACTACCTTATTGTTAAGTCAATGATTATTATAACTATAAGGCAAACATTATTCGTAGAATGTTTATTACATTTGAATGGTCAAAGACCATATAACCAGTATATTTAGAATTATCTTCAAATGTGTTAATCTTGCCCATTTTTTGAATAATAAAATGCCTAATTCTTGTCAAATTTGGAATCACAGAGATTATCAATATAATTGTTTATCGTAAATATTTCACTATAATAATGTTGACATAAATTTTACTAATGGTTTTACAAATGCGTTTAAAAATTAATAAACGTAAAAAATCTTAACACCACTGCACATGGATGTACTGAAATACGACTATATTCTAAAACACTACATCGAGAGGTTTAAAAGAATACTATTTTATGTAATAAAAATACTTTATGCAGTCATTAAATGTTTAAAATAAATATAAAGAATAATTAATAAAGCTTCAAAATTATATAAATAGATTATCTACAACGTTTAAGGAATGTCCAGGATCACGCTTTGAAAACACTATAAAACCTCCATTTTGACCTATGCTGAGCACGTGGGCCGTTAATTGTAACAAACGTCTGGGCGCTAGCTACGTATTTATTATTGACATAATTATGACATTCTTGTACTAATGAAAAATGATTTTTTTTTCAGATTCAAAGAAGATATTCTTCGAAATCTTTGGGATATGTTGAAAAAAATAAACCATTACAAATTATTATTGGTGCTACTTCGAGTTGAACTTGCGCAACCAGACCCTAGTGACCTCACACGATTGCAGTGGAGAACCAATTGTCTTATTCTCCGAATTTGAATCAGCATTGTATGTGTTTAGCGAATCTAATTTCGCCTTTGTTTATAAATTATAAACCATCAAAATGCTACGACCACCTGGGACGAAAGTAGCAGGTTCTTAATTAATAAAAATATAAATCATTGTAGTCTCAGTTCATTAATCCATGATAAGCAAAGATCTCTGTCACTTGGAAGTAGGGAATCCAATCCCGAGCCAAAATTCTGATCCCGGGATTTCGGGATTACAATTTGACAACCCCGGGATCCCGGGACTGGTCCCGGGATTGACATTTTTTTCCATTGTTAAAATATAAAAATTTTATATTTACAAATAACATTGATAAAATCGGTCAAATATAAATCTAGTATAATTTATACTATTTAAGACATTTATTGTTAATATTTTATACGTTCAATCTTGGACGTACATAAGTTTAATGGAGTAAATAATATTGTAATATAAATAATAATGTGAATTTAATATGAGATTGCTGTTTCTGGTAGTAAAGACATAATGAATGGATTAGCGAGATTTAAAATAGTAAGTAAAGCAAATAATCATGGCGTACTTATGGCCTTTCCGCTTCATAAATCTAATTAGTCAGCCAAATATGAAACTGCCGTAAAACGTATGATATCATGGTGGAATTACTTTGTTAAAAGTGCGAAGCATTGTTTTTTCCAATCTTTCTCATTATTAATAATTTATGTGAAAAAAATAAAATGAATCGGCAACCTACACATGGGTATAAATCAAACTTCATTGAAACTCAGTTTATTTCTAATGTAGTTATTTTTTATTAAAAGTATTTTTCTGTTATATTTTCGCTTTTATTTTATTTTCCATAAAAATTGATAAAAAAATCAATCCCGGGATTCATAGGTATCGAAAATAGCTCGGGATCCCGGGATTGGAAGCTATATTTTAACTTCAGCTAAGGCATGGTCTAAAAAGATCGTGACTAGGCAATGACATTAATATGGACGAATCATCTGGGAATAAAAATGACACTCACTTTTTTGTCGGGTCTGCCGAATGGCATAATCTGTTCTAACACCATTACAATAAAGGTGATATTGCTATAAATTCCCGATGCTTTTAGTCGGGTCTGCCGAACGGTTCGGTTCGAACGGGTTCGCTCAAATGAACATTGACACTAGAAACACTATTCTAACGCCATTACAATAAAGGTGATATTGCTATAAATTCCCGATGCGTGATATCGCATAATGGAAATTGCGTGACGTCTACCTATACATGTGCGAATGTCGCTATGCGTGAATTTAATTGCTAGCTACTGTATTGAGTGCGTTGTCCATTAATAATGTCATTGTGACTAGGTGATGCACCGATTGTGCAAATGACGCGAGCAGAACGAAATATAATTTGTCATAAAAATTCACATGCGTCCTTTTAATGTCATGTTTATTATTATATTCGTAATAATAATAGTATATTCATTGACAAGTTTTCTTTTTCAAGTACATGCGGAACGTTTTTTAGTCATCTTTACACGATTTAAGAATATATTCCTCCGACGCCCTCACAAAACAAATTGACGTGCTCACACCTCCCTGTCAGTCTCCAATTGGCGACGACTGCGAAATTTCGTTCCACCTACTGTTGAAAATTATTTGCCGTTTCACTTATGTATGCCTTTAACCCTCGAAGCTCCCACAGTGGAATATAGCAACCACAGAACAGATTAATAAATAGAATTCCTATATGCAATAAGCTATACCTCAATACACTAGATTTTGAAGCAGGGTTATGAATGTGTGAGTATCCCACGAAAATGAAGCGCGCATTATAGCAGTAGCGAAGGGTGGAGGTAGGCTGTTAAGATCCGCCATAAATAGTGCACATTAAACTTTGCTAGTACGTATATTTCGTTTTTATTGAACAAGGCTACACTGATGGTGTTGGTTAGTTTTAAAAACTCAATTAAACCCTGCCTAAACCAAACCATAATAGTTTTCGTATACTTTGGGCGATCCGACTAAAAGAGTGCAAACCTTTTCAGTCATACTAATTATTTGTTTTCGTTGAACTAAGAATACATGGTACAGAAATCGACTTGGTTAGTTCTAAAAAAAATCATTAAGCCCAACCTAAACTAAACCGTAATCGATAAAAAATATTCTATCTAAAATATCTAAAATTTGTTCTTTGCATAATTTTAAATAATTTATCGATAAATGTATATTTTTTGACTATTATCTACTACGGCTTGGATTAGGAAGGTTGAATTTTAAAAACTAACACACACTAGTCTTAGTTCAATGAAAACAAAATATGTTTGATTGACAAAGTGTGCATTATTTATGTCAGATCCAAACAGTCTAGCCCCACTATTCGCCACTGCTAGAGTTGGGTTTCGGGAATTTCCCGACGGGAATTCTTGAGAAATTTTCAAGATTTTCCATCCCGAATCTCGAGAATTGAAATTTTTAACATTTCGGGAAATCCCGGATCTCGAGAACTTTTCTCGGGATTCTTAGGAAATATTAATTGAAAAATCGATTTTCTATATTATGAAAAAAGTGGACAGAAAACACAAAACACAAGACTGATCGGGGCATTTAACACAATTAAGCCAACGTCGACTTAAAATGTGCGCAATTTTTGCAACATCAGGGAATTTTGTGTCTCAAAAGCGTACGCGATTGACAGTCTGTGTTTTTTGAAATTCCATTTTAATAAGTAATGTTTTGAATTATTTTTGTTTTCCTACTTCTATTTTGTTTGCCTTCTTAAATAAATTTTAATTCGTCTGTTTTTAGATTTTAGGATTTTTAAGGGTTTTTTTAAATTCCCCAATATCTCGAGAACTCTCGGGAATTCTTATCTGGAAATCCCGAATCTCGAGATTGAGATTTTCTCGAGAAATACCCAACGCTAGCCACTGCTACAGGCATATTATTATGTCGTTGGCGAATGATATATTTTTATGAATATACAGTTAATAGGCATTTGTTTTTTTATTTAGAAAGTAGGCTTTCAATAATCGTCTTCGCCAATGCTGCGAATAGGATGCCTAATCATTTAGAAACTTTTAACATTTTATACAATGTTCCCCCGTAAGGTGGCGTAAGGTTCCCCACGCGCACACCTACCAAAAGTGTCCGCACACATGTTTTCATCCCCCGCACAGTCCTCACACTGTTTCAATTCGCAAGAAACATTCTCAGTACAATCTCATAGTAGTCCTTATTGTAAAAATATCAGTTCTTACAGTATTTTTTAAACGGTAAAAGTGTTTGTTGACCTTTATCTTTATTTCCGTTTTTTTTAATTTAGATAGGTACTTCAAAAATTATAATTGTTAGCGTATAAGTTTTAATGAAAAATTGTATGTCTGTGTTTGTGGGGGGGGGGGGGGTGTAAATTTACCGCACCGGGTGACACCAACCCTAGGTACGCCACTGCTCAGATGCGTTGATGATCCGCACACACAATATAAAAAATAATTACAAGATAAAAAGAACAACGTTATATACAACGTTTTTAAATTCTGTTGAACCATATAAACCTGACTTGACTAGTTTAAACGATCAAAAAAAATGTATACTTGACATCTCATATTGATTTCGATAGTAACGCACGTATATATTAATAATTTAGTTGCTAGGACCCCAGACCCCTAGCAACCAATAATGGTGTCGAAATATCTTTTCATACAAAACAGAATTAACTGAAAATGAATTCAATTCTACTTAAAGATGGCTAAAAGTAATAAAAAATGCATTGGCATCGTGTTCTGATATATTCTAAGAGTTTCAAATGTCTAGCTAGTCGGGAAGTTAGTTAAAAATCGATTGCAAGATTTGTACCGGACAAATAATAAGAATACGAGCTAAGTAAAACGTTGTAAAATAGAGGGAAAGTTGATTATAATATACAATATTTAATAGAAAATCTACAAATGAGTCCGTGGGTACACGCAGGTTATCTCTGACATATAAATTTAATAATCATCCGCGACACACGTTATCTTTTCGGTGTGTGAATTATAGACAAAAATTCATAAATTATATTTGACATGGGAATACAAAGTTATGCATCACTGGATTAATTGATTCGCAATAATGGTCTATGGTTGGCCATAAACAGAATATAATAATTTATAGATTCCCCACACGGCGCTCCGTCCATCGACCCAACCCCCGCATCCGGTCATTAGCGGAAGTCAAGCAATTATAAAAATGCAACACGTAGTTGTTTTTCGTACTGCGTCCGCCATCATAATGAATTTCTGCTAATCAAATAATACACCGGACATGCGGTCATTATTGCATAAGTCTAGTGGGAAAACAAGCGTTACGATACGCCAAAATTGGTACCTATAGTTTGTTGAAATGAACGGTGTTTTGGTAAAGTTTACTTTCCAAATATTATTGCATCGCATGGAAAACAACCAGATTGACACCAGATCATTGGATACCAGTGGCGAAGGGTGACTTTTGGAAAGAGGTATGCAGTGGAGATTAAAGAAAAAGGGCACACTTGTCAGGTATACTTACGGGAAATAAGACGATATCACTACTGATGTACACACTAATGTCAACGTCACACTAAGACTAAATCGAAGAAATTTCAATAGCTCACTGACGATATAGAATTCAGCAATGAATATAAACTATGTACTTACCTCTTTTCCTATACCTACACGTAACATACGCCTAAAAATATTATATCATCGGTAAATATAGCGGTATCAACAGCTCAAAATGACAAACAACGAAACAAAAAAATAATATACTTATATTATGTTAGTCTATGACTGAATTAACTGATAAATAATAATCACGACATAAAATTATTAATTAATTTTAAAAATATTCTATCTTTATATGAAGTGATTGAACCTATTTTTTAATTATGGCATTATTAATTATTATTTGAATAAAGCGCCAAAGCAGCAGACGTCGACACTAAATATATCCGGAGATAAGCTTTGCCTTATACGCTTATAGATTCGTATGAATAAAACCAGACTACCCGATGCCCTTGAGACGGAGTTCGTAGAATAAGCTCGCCAAATTCATTTCGAGTGATTATCCCATATTTTTCCACACTCGAAATCGGTAGGTAGCTTGTTACTCCACACCCGTTAGCTATTTCAGTTCCCATTAATTCAGTGTTCCCTGTGTACGGTCATCTTGAAACATATTTAATACCACACCCATTAAATACGTATAATATAGCATTAATATACTAAATAGGTTTCTCTAGTGTAGGTATACCTATGTTATTCATTTATTGCACAAAACGTTTTATCTGGGAATGGTTGATTTTTCGACCGAAAGGCTAGACGGAAAATTAATTAAATGCTTATACAATGGAGTTTTTAACAAATAAGGCAGTTTCTTATGAATCAATTGGGAATGTTGGGATTTCCAATTAATCGCTTCCCTTTGGGATGCCTTTTCAATAAAAGAGTAAATAAAAAATCAGCCTCTGAGAATTCAGGTAGTGTTGCGTCCGAACGGAAAAATATATTACATGTGTTTGTTGGTACATATATTACGCCGAATGTGTGAAATTGCGTATTACATAAAATCGGCAAAATTTTGACTATTTCATGAAAAATGTAAGCACGTTGCTTTATTCTTGAATTAGGCAAAATATATGCCGAATGCGTGAATTCAGCAGTATTTTTTTCTGCCTAGTTCATGCATTGGGCAAATTAGATAGTAGCGCTACGGTGGTGTTTTTTGCAACTAAACCAAATGTGTCAAATGCTCATGCATTGGTCAAAATAGATGGTCGCGCTCCGGTGGTGTTTTTTGCAATTAATCAAACTAACCAAATGTGTCAAATGTCATTGATTATATAAAAATATACCAATCAATAACTACAATGACGTTAATTTATCTATTTACTATGCCTAAAAAATCTAGAACTATAATATGATAACGGAAGAATTTTATTAAAAGGCATTGTCGCGATTTGATTCGTGCTTGGGTCTCAAGCAATGGTCGATATTTGTTTGTGATAGTATGATTTGATAGTTTGTTGGCACTTGTTAGCTAACCTCAAAACGAACATTCAGTTGAATTCAGAATTAAAAAACCTAACCTAACCTAATAATAATATTATATTATGTCCAATTATAACTAATAAAACCATCCGTATTAAATTTACTTTTTCTACTGTCATGTTGACAGCTGTTTAAGAATTCCATACCCTGTCAAATTCACGCACTCGGCAGATAAATTGCCTAATTCATGAATAATGCAAGCCCGTTGTCTTATTCATGAATTAAGCAAAATATTACCGATTTCGTGTAATACGCAATTTCACACATTCGGTGGAAGACATACAAGAAGCTCACTATTTATTTTGCCGTCTGACTAGAACACGACAATCAGGCGCGCAAACAGAAAACATATTTGAGGGGGGGTTATTTTGAAATAATCTCCTTAATATTTTTTTATTGATTTTTATGGTGGCGAGATGGAGCGGGGTTGACAAAACCTGACTTCAACGTTTACCCCACCCGCGGAAACTCTACTTTTTCGGATACATTCCCCATACCCAGGCACTCCGCGCTATGAGTCTAGCAATAAACATCTACGACCTGTTGGGAGCTGTCGCATCCACAAGTGCTTATCAATTACGCGTGGCTTAACGGTCATATTTATTGGAATTTGTGTGAATTTGCGTGCTTCCCTTCCCTTCCCTTATTTGGCTGTTTTTAATAATAAGAGTAAATAATAGCACAATATGAAATACAACCTTTAGTGAACAAACAACGATTTGATGCATATCGTCACCTTACTATTAACACCTCGTAAGTCCGATATTATGAAAAAATGAAGTTTGTTCGACAAAATGTAAACAAAAAAACATTTTAAATCTCGGTTCTCTAGACTAGTATGCTGTCTATCTATCGACAGATTTTAAAGACAAGTCTCGTGGTTTCAAACATGGAATTAAAACCTCGTATTTCACAACCAGTGTGAGGAGGTTTTAATAGTAAGGTGACGATATGCACTACCTACACAATTTCGATATTCAAGATTCTGGATATCTATTATCGAAATAACCTAGGGGCGGCAGGTTATATGAAAGTATGGTGAAGCAGGCAAGTATGGTGAAAAAGTATGGTGAGGCAGGCTGGTAATCAATTTGCGGCAAAATTTCCACGTTAACATTATATTATATAGGTACATTATAATGACCAAAGTAAATCCTCCGTGATGCCCTGTTTTTTTTTATCGCGTCGCTATTTCTCGTAAGTTGACGGCTATTGTTGGCCTGCTTCATTCAGCTGAATGATAAAGCCGATTTATTGCCCCTCTTTCTATTTAATATCTCTATGGAAATGACATAATAATGTAAACAAAATACGGCCAATTGAATACGTACACATATATACCGGCAGCGTAACTATCGAGTCTTGGCGACCGGTCGAAATATACCACGCCGTGTGGACGAAACACTTTCAACGCAAACGTAGACAGTCTATAAAGAATAAAAAGGATTTTGTCGGAGATTTTTTACAGGTATGTAACAGGTAGACGAAAAAATAAATAATAAAGTCAACATATGAGCGAAGCATTGTGATGTCGCTAACAAGAAAATTAGTCACATCTTTCTCGCCGGGAACAAGTTTTGCTCTTTTTAATTTTATCTTTACGCCTTTGTCCGGCAAGGGTTGATCGCTGCGGCCACTTGGCTTTGATGAATATATTTTTAACGAGAAGTGGAGGTTGGTGTATTTTAATTATATACTCATCAATAGGATTTTGTGTATCAAAGATAATGATTATTAGTACCCACCGATCAAAAGAAAAATCTTTCACTGTAGAGCAGCGATTTCCAAACTAAGGGGCGCGCCTCCCTGGGGAGGTGCGGACTGTTGCAAAGGGAGGTGCGAAAAGATTAACACAATAATGTAGCCACAGGGTCCACAGGTTTGCAGTTTGCAAGTGCATAGTTTATAAAATGGCAGTTAGTTATAAACTACCCAGGGGTGGCAGGTTATAAGAAAGTATGGTGAAGCAGGCTGGTATGGTGAAAAAGTATGGTGAGGCGGGTTGGTAAACAAGTCGCGACAAAGCTTCAACTTTAAGGGTACGTATGACCAAAGTAAATCCTCAGTGATGCCCTGAATTTTTTTTTATCCCGTCGCTATTTCTCGTAAGTTATCGGCTATTGTTGGCCTGCTTCATTCAGTTGTATGAGAAAGCCTATTCCTTGCCCCTCTTTTTATTTAATATCTCTATGTAAACTACATAAAAAAACATTCCTATAAAAGTTAGGTTGTTTGCAAAGCTGTATGAAGATATGGAGACTAATTTTATTATACCTCTTTTCTATACTATTGTGCATGGCCATCACACGAGGGAGGCTGACAGGGCTCCAGCCTGGGGCCCGGCGTTACGGGTCGATCAGTTAAGTGAGATAACACACACCACAAATTCGTTATATTAGTTTTAAAAAAGTCGCCTGCGGTGCTGTTTCGGTTACAGAATATTAACATTGTACAATACCTATGTGTGCCCGTGTGATACAATTTGATGTGATTGTGTGGTGTGTGTGATTGATGATAATACACATGTAGAATTTTATTTTATAATTACATATTTGTAATGTATTTCCTGACTAATAAGTAATAAGAATGGCTATATGGAAACAAAAACCTTTGTTCAATTTTGGTTGAATCGAACCGAAGAATAATATAATACTTTGTCAAGAAAAACAATGCAAATAGGTACTGCTACCTGCTACTATTCGTAACATTATACTTATGCGAAACGGAATTTTCTGTATTAGATGCAATGAAATCCATATATCGAGCTCGTTTAGTAGAAAAAAGCACTTTAGTGTAAAAATGTATTTAATGAAATAAAGGGGGAGGTCGCCAAGATTAGATTGTTTTAAAAGGGAGGTGTAGTAACGTAAAGTTTGGAAACCACTGCTGTAGAGCGTAGACAGAGCTTGTATATTATTATGAAAGTGTAGTGTAGGTAGTATCTATCATACAAGAAACCTCTTTCCCAGCCGTCTAGGGCAGTCTTTCCCAACTTTTTTACACCTGCGGTTCGGTGAAAATATGAGAAATATTTTGCGGACCGCAAACACAAAATAAAAACTAATATTTATGTAATGTGTATTTTGTTTATTACATTTTAAATCTTTTATTATAAGATTGGAGTTAAAGGCCCCACCAAACCACATCCGGGCTTAATCGGGCGTATCACGTGACCCTACGTTTGGATGTAATGTATCCGGAGCAGTTACCCAAGACTGAGGTCGATATGCAACCAAATGTGCTGTAACTGAATTTACGTAACTTTAAGTTAAGAGTCCCCGTGGGAGAGAGAACCACGCCAAGGCAAAATTGTAGTACCTAAGTAATCAAAGTTAATTAATGCAGAACTGCTGAATAGTCCAAGTGAAGAGATCTCCACGTTTCCAATTTGACACCGCAAATTTTCTAAATGCAACAAAATCGGCCTTTGTGGCGACCAGGTCAGAAATAATGGTAACTGAAATACCTAACGGGTGTAGAGTAACAGGCAACTAATCTCCAGCGTGGAAGAATGTGGGATAAACTTAAACACGTGTCAAGAATACGTATTTCTAAGCTTCTGACAACTGCTCTCGGTTTATACACTGACGCACATTCAATATTGGTGTATTTGAAGGTTGCAACACACACTATTGCACATCTATAATATGCGTTTCATTTTCGTAGGACACTCACACATTCAAAACCCTGCGTCAGTAGTGTATTGGGATATACCTATATAGCCTATCGGAATTCTATTTAATAATCTGTTCTGTGGTTCCCTCATTCGCCGCCCCTATGCAACACATGACCTGCTTATGGTACGTCACTGTGTTTTACCAAATTTGAATTAAATAATAAAATACCAGACCAAATAACACAATGCAGAAGTGCATGGAATAAAAAAACAATAAAAAAATAGAACAACATTCCTGCAGTGTGTTTGATGATTGTGTGTGTTTTTTTTTTCATTATTATTTTTAATGTCTTTTGTCATTTGCGTTCCGAAAAGTGAGAGAATTGTGTGAAAAAGAAACCTCTCACAAGAGGCAAGTTGATGTTTATCTATGGTTAAAAATCAAATATGTGGGGTTGCCAACAATCGGGTTGCGAGACGTGTCTGTATTAACTTACTAAAGCTCCGATTACACTAACTGACTTTCAAGTCGATTGCCTTTCCGATGGTATGAGCCAGTGGCGAAGGATGGTGCTAGGTTGTGAAGATACGCCCTAAATAGTCGACACTAAACTTTGTCAGTCATACGTATTTGTTTTCATTGAAATAAAATTACATTTTACAGATCGTTTTAGTTAGTTTTTAAAATTCAATTAAACCCTGCCTAATCCAAGCCAGATAATAGTCAAAAAATACTCGTCTATCTATAAAATATCTAAAATTATGCAATTAAATCATACATAACTTATATTTTATAGATAGAATAATATCTTTTATCTATTATAGTCTGGTTTAGGCAAGATTTAATGAATTTTAAAAAATGAACCAAGAATTGTGTAAAATGTATTGTTTAACCAAAATTATGAAAGTATGGTATTCGGACCCCCCCCATAAACGTTATAACTGCGATTCAGGTGTTTATCAATAGACAAACGGTGCCCCCTCTTGGCACATTAAAAAATATTAAAAACTGTTAGATATTTTTTTCAAAATGGACCCCCCTCCTAAATCAGTTTTCGGTGTGCACACCTGCATCTAATATACATATATATTGCTTATTTGATTTCCATATAAAATTTGGGGTAAAAGTTCGAATATCTTTACTTCTTCAAGAAACATGGCATTGAGAATTTCATGATAGATTTGCTTATTAGAGGGCTCGCACATCAGAACTCGCCGCATGCGTCTTACGACGAATTCGTCGATGTGACGTCATCGTAAACCAAGAAACAAACGTTATCAAATGAAGCTTCGCAGATTGGCCGATGCAACTGCGACGCGAGACGATCCGCAGATGCAACATGTCGCATTTGCTACAGCCTGCATGTTGTATCTAAAAAAGTCGATTCCGCGCAAGCGCACAGCCTGCGGCCATCGGCCATTTCTGTCTCTGTCTACACTGTCATTGCTCGCTCATCGCTGGTCACCGCGTTTGACGTTTGTTCATACAATCAACACAATAAAAATGGCAGACGAGAGACTCTCCTTTTTCGCGTTTGACGTTTGCCGCTAGGCAGATGTGCGAGGTTGTAGCATGCAACATTCATCGGCGGTCTCAGAAAATTTGATTTATGGCCGTCAGGCACACAAGGCGAGTTGTGATGTGCGAGCCGGCTTAGATTTCGGGAGAGAAGTACCTATAATATTACTATCAATGAAGTTAGTAACTGTTTTCTGTTTGGTTTAGTTGTATACCTACTGCCATCTCGTAGATCAGATGTACCTAAATGTAAATGGTATTCATTTAACATATTTTAGGATATGACAAGTTAGTTACGTATAACGACATAATATCATATTGCTTCGACGTGGTTTCTGATAAAGTTGTATGTATTTTCTTCAGATATACTATTAATTATTATCTGTCGTATTTAGCTCAAGGTTGGCAACCCCACACATTGTATATTGTCTAAACGACAATGGACTATCTGAAAGAATTCTCACGTGCACAAAATACGGGCGGAAAGAGGTTAAAGGTATATTCACATACTGCCTCCACCTATTCCAACATTTCCAACCTCTTCAACATGAAATATAGAAGCTAAATATTTACTTAACAAAACTTAATAAGAAACAGGATTGAAAATAGAGATGCCCAAAATATATCTGCGTTAAAAAAGTTCATCACTATCGTAGTTAAATTGTTTATTCTGTATACGACAATCGCTTGTGAATGAGACGGGTTTCATAGTGACGATCCTAGATAAAATGCCGCCCCTAGGCAGTGGCAAAATGCCGCCTCGTTTTTTTATATTTACATTATTTTTATCATTCTTTCATGAGTCAAATATCTAAGAAGTGTATTGAATGGATACATTACTAACAACATATCAGACTAATTATTCGTAAATCTACACGTGTCGTTTCACGTCACCAAGGACGTCGAAGGGCAACGGAAGTAAACTAGATATCGCGAGCCCGACAAAACCAGTGAGCTGATTTTTTTAATAGAAATGTATTTTTGTTATTAGTGTTATTATTACTAAGTTTAGGTAGCTATTTCTATATATTCCAAATGATTTTCCTCGATTTGCAGCCCTTCGAGTAACTGCCACCCCCAAGCGACGCTCAATCTGCCCCCCCACGGGACGTCACAGGGTTTCAACGTGTTGAACACATAACAGATTATAAAAAGAATTCCGATAGGTTTTATACCAATACAGTAAATTTGGACGCAGGGTTTTGAATATATTATGAGTGTCCTACAACGTGCAATAAATAGTGTGTGTAATACACCAATATTAAATGAGCGTCAATGCATAAACCGAGAGTAGTTGTCACTATTCGACGTCTGACGTATTCTTGACACGTGTTTAAATTTATCCCGAATTCTTCCTTACTCGGATGCCCGCTTCTCCTTACCTTATTTCAGTTCCCATTATTTCAGAGTTCTCTGGTGTTGACGTACATAATAATTGGGAGTGGTTTGTTGGTAAGTATGTCTTATCTGGTTCCATGGCAAAACAGAACATGACAAAACAGAACAGTGACAAAACAGAACAACGATAAATATAACTATGACCTTTCAGGAAAAATATAAATTTAATATTGAAATTGTCCTATCTCTATTATGTTGATGGATTTTAAATAGCACAGATTTTCAACACGCCATAATAAATCAAATTATATACCTAATTTCTGCGTTCCCAATCGCTAGAAAGCCTCAAATAAATGGGACTTTGCCGGCACGCTTAGGATATCTCATCTTAAGGCCATACCTCAGCTGAGACACGGTCTAAAAAGATCGTCGCTAGGCGATACGCGGATTGCGGGTCGCGGGTGCAAATGAGGCATGTCAAACCAAATATAATTTGTCTTACAAATTCAACATGTGTCCATTTAATGTTCTGTTTATTGTTTTATCAGTAACAATAATAATATATTCATTGACATGTTTTCTTTGTAAAGTAAATGGGTAACGTTTTAAGTCATCTTTACACGATTTAAGAATTATTACGGCCGTCGCCATCACGAAGCAAAATGACGTGTTTCCAGCTCTACATTCTCTCTCCGAATGGGAGCGAGTGCAAAATTTCGTCGCGCCTATGGTTGAAAATTATTTGCCGTTTCACTGATGAATCACCTTAATAAATATAATATGTTCAAAATGATTGGGTGACTAGGTACAACAAAATAATGACCTAACCTAACCTGACCTAAATAGATTCCACAAAAATTAATGTTTCATTTTCCCCTGGCTGTTTTGTTTTGTTCGGTTACCGTCTTATCTGTATATTACGAAAGAAAAAGATACTAAGACCCCCCCCCCCCCCAACACAAAACGAAGCATAACAGATATCTGCTTTCAATGATATTTTATATTACGTACTCAATTTGTGAGAAATAGGTACATGTACTTTTTGGTGTACTTAACTAAACTCGTTTGAACTGTTTCGAAGCCCTCTTTCGATTGCGTCATCTTCGTCAAAGAAGATCGCCGCTGTCTAAAGCTGGCGCGATTCAATAAATTTAATTTCAAAAATTAATATCATAAATACTATACTGACATGACTTTCGAGTCGACTATATTTCGTCAGGTATACATACAGTCAGAAAACCTGGCGGGACAAGTAGGTGAAATATGATTCTAGCAAAAAAAGGCTAAACAAATTTACACATTGCGACAAAACTAAATAAAACAACAAAAAGCGGGAAAGGATGGATTTTAGGACCCTCCAAAAGTCATCATTATGATGTCCGAATAACCAACAAGATAGCGGCGAGGTGCACTCAAACGAAAATACATTTTTTGGGTTTGTTTGTTTTTGTGTTTTAGCTGGGAATTGGTTTGTTCCATATGACCGCCGTGTTGAGGTCAGAGCTGCGGAATTTGTATTTTTTCATCGGTTTGGTTGAAATTTTAAAAAAAACCATCGAACAAAAAAATATAGTAGGTATTGACAACTGAGTCTGTCTCCCGTCTGCTCGTGAAAAACACATTCTTCACACATTTTGGATAACTATTCACAAGTGGCGAAGGGTGACTTTTGGAAAGAGGTAGGCTGTGGAGATCTGATAAAAAGAACACACTTGTATACTTACGAGAAATAAGAAGATAATACGATATTACTACTAATGAATAGGTACACACTAATGACAACGACACACTAAATTAATGAAACTTCAAAAACTCACTGACGACACAAAATTAAGTGATCAGTTTCAATCATGGATGGCCAACCCGCGGCCCGCTGGGTGACAACTCGTGGCCCGTGGAGCAGTGAGAAAATAAAAATAATATTAAATGCTGCCGCTAGATGTGCTAATTTCGCAAATTGAGATTCGATATTGGCTCAAGATTTTAAAAAGCACCGTGTGCTTTTTGCTTCATTTGCAACGCCATTTTAATTTTATTTATTTTATTACGGAATTTATTACCGGGAAATTTACAAATGGAACATTGTGAAATATGTTGCGATGAACAGTTAAAGGAGAAAATCCATCAGGTTGGTTTGGAGGAGTTTTACAAAACATATTTGGACAAGGAGAAATATCCTGCATTTTACAAACATGCTCTAATGATGACTTCGCTATTTGGAAACACCTACACGTGTGAATAGCTTTTTAGTCAAATGAAGCATATCAAATCCCGAGTGAGAATACGAATCACTGATGTGCTTTTGGAAAACTGTTTGCGTGTAGGAACAACCTCACCCGATATCGATATTGATGCACTTAGTTCTCCCACACAAAATCAAACTTCTCACTAAAATTTATTATTTTTATATTACCTATTTTGTTTAATTTTTATTAAGTATTTAAAAAAGTCTAATCTAATAAATATGTTTGATTCTCATTTTTGTTTTATTTTATTAATATATAATATATTATTTCTTTTTTGTTTGGTATAATAAAAAAAATCGGTTGTGCGACCCGGTAGGAAATCTCATTTTTAGAATCTGGCCCGGCTGCTGAAAAGGTTGGCCACCCAAGGATTAAATGAAGTACGTATTTTTTCAAAAGATTTATAAACATCAAAAAATTATTAGATAAAAGTTCTTTTTATTTTTAAAAACAGTCTATATTTATTAATATTCGATTAAACACCATAGAAATTAATTTTTTAAATTAAGTATCTAATTATTAATTATTTAGTTTTAGGCTCTGCGATCGGAACTTACCGTAGTTCATACAATTCGACAGGTTGGGAGGGGCTACGTGACGTAAAGTCCATATGAAAAAAAATGAGAATTATTTGAAATATAATCCGACCTTTATTTACGTCAAGACAGATGGCGCGCTGTGGTATATTTTTAAAACCTTTGGAGATTGTTTTATTTATTTATTTGAAGATTATCGGTAGGAATGTTTGAGTAGGCGCATACAACGTTCGAGTTTATACATATTTTTAATAGTAGGTACATATTATTTTATTTATTAATGAAAAGTACACACAGGTTATGAATACATGAAAATTTATCTGTTATATTTTTCCGAAGAACAAATTTAGTATTATTATCTGGTGTTGGTTTAAAAAACGAATGAACTTCTTGGCAGGATTTTTTCGAATTTACTTTTATAATTAACATTGCTTTAAGAAGATATACTCTCAACTGTGTTTTTTCACTCGTCTACAACTTATTCATAAGAGAGAAGACCCTTTCTACTGGTGCAATAGTGCCGGGAAGACATAAAATAGATTCAATAATTATTATACGAAACAATTTGTGATCCAAATTATTGGCGCGAAAGTGTTTGAACAACTTCACCAAACGACTTTCGGTTGAAACATTCCCAGCAGTGGCGCACCCAGGATTTAATACTGGAGGGGGGGCAAGGATGAGAATGTAAATTAGTCTGCTTCACAGTCTAATTTCTCGTTTATCGGTCTTTTGTCTATTGCACTCGGTGTACCTATAGTCTATACCATGGTCCCCACGTCCTGAAACGGGCCCTCACGCTAGGATATTTGGTGGGCCCCCTACCTACCACTAAGATTAAAGGCAGTGTGAAACACTACATTAACGTTTTTCAAATTGTGTTTTAGTTCAAATTAAGGGTACTTATACAGTGAATTATTGGCGATTTTTAATACATCTACTTTAATAATGGAGCTGTCGAGTATCGGACACATATTAATCAAAAAATATATTGCACAATTATATCTTACTATATTTACTATTAAAGCTAATTTATGATGTGTGGTTATCTCACTTATCTGGTCAACCCGACACGCCGGGCCCCCCACAGCCCGGACCCCCAAGGCTAGAGCCCTGTCAGCCATCCCCAGCCATGACCTACACCACTCCGGAATTCGGGTGGACACCGAAAAATTTTTGACAGTTCCATTAAGGATTGGGTTTCTAAAAAAACCTGACATTAGTGTTTCGAAATTTTTGTATTAGACATTAAAATCTAAGAAATTTTTCTCAAAAGGGTGCTGGAGAATTATTACAAATCATTTTTTATGCCGTGTTTTTATTTTTCTACGCCCAAAGGTTATAGTTTATTGGCTTTTAATTTGTTTAAAAATCATTCTGATAATTTTCATTTTTGGGGGGTGCCAGGGCCCCCTGCCTCCCCCAACCCTGGGTGCGCTACTGATTCCCAGTGTTCCATTCAGACACCTTTTCCGGTGCAATGTAATTAGAAAAAAGTGAATACTCATCAAATATTTCTGTATCTTGGTCACAAGTTTCTTTCACTTCAAAAATTGACATTTTGGCGTCCCGAAGCTGTGTTCGGAGACACTGGGACACGCCGCCTGAAAACGGGACGTCTGGTCACATTACCTATATGCCCCAATGTTTGGACATGACATTGTGGAAGAAGAAGATTTAAGTACCTAAGTATGTCGGATCTCCACAGTCCACCATTCACATTACATTTTATTTCAATTAAATAACTATTTAAGTAAGCGTTGAGAGTTTTTATTTTACTATGATAATAATTCATACATAGGTAACAATTAATTGTATTGCAAAATCGATCGATACTGATAACACTGATAACCTACCTTATAAGTTATTATAACGTTATAAGTTATAAGTTATAAGAAATAAGTTGTCCAGTAATATTCCGCATAAAATCGGCTGTATGTAGGTTGACAGAATTCTTATCGGAGCATGTTCGAACATGTATTATGGATTTGGTGAACACGTCATCGGACAGCTATCGACGCAACTATATCCGCAAAAGACGTTCTCTTAAATTATTTTATTGACCAATTATGCACCGCACCAAAACTGACGTGCATTTTAATTCTTAATTCATGTCAACTGTAAAATTTATCTACACACAACAATCCCTCTAGTCTTTGTGCTACACTATGATTATAAATTAATGGTACTTATTAGCATGCTGTCCGCGGTTTTCGCAAATTGACACAGTTGCCGCAAAAAATTCAATTTCATTGACATATTTGCATTTGCTTGTTTGTATTCAATCGAAGTTTTGTATTCTATCAAAACTGTTTTAAATTAGAACGCTTTAATCCGGGTCGCAAATCTATAAAGCCCACCAAAAAGGCGTTCGGTGCGCTCACTACTAAGTAGGCCCCCTCCCACCCGCGCATTACCCTTCATCAACGTAATAAGGGGCTCAAGGAGCACAAAATAATTATTATTATCAGCGTCTCTCATAACAAAGCAATAAAAATATTATTAAATTTCTCGGGGCTTGTAATATCGGACACGCAATAATTAAACAAAGAGTTCACTGTTCTTAAATAATGGCTTCTCGCCCGTCTTATTGACGACGCTTCGAGGAGCGTGATTTTGCTTGCCGTGTTCAATGAATGGACTACGTTGTATTTTCGTTAATTCATATCGCCGAGAAGCCAAAAACGGTGACTCATGGGGCAGGCGGGCACAGTGCGTCGTCAAATCCAGTGTGCGCTGGCGTATTTGATTACGTTGTATTTTCGATGATTCACATAGAAAATGCGCGAGCGCCCCGTAAGCCTGCTTTAGTGGACTTTATGCCTAAACTCGTCCGACTGCAATAATTTACTTCGAATTTATGCCGATGGAATTTTGTTGGTATTCACAAAACACAACATGTACGTAATTTAATGTACCTACCTCCATAAATAATGCCCATTAAACTTTGTTAGTCATACGTATTTGTTTTTTATTGAACTAAGGCATAAAGCCCATTGACGCAGCGAGTGCGGCGCTCGCGCAAAATTTCTATAAGTGGCGCTAAATCAACGAAAATACAACGTAATCAAATACGCCAGCGCCCACTGGATTTCACGACGCATTATACGCGCCCGCCGCATGAATCGTCGTTTTTTCGCGAATCACCGCTTCTCGGCGATACGAATAAAAGAAAATACAATGGAGTCCATTCATTTAACATGGCTACCAAAATTACGCTGCTCGATGCGTCGTCGATCGACGGGCGAAAAACAATTATTTAATAACAGAGAATCATTGTTTAATTTTATTGCGTGTCAAGTTTATCGCTGGTTGAATAATGTCGTCGTAAATATTAATTACAAGCCCCGAAATAATATAATATTTTTATTGCTTTGTTATGAGAGGCACTGTAATAATAATTATTTTGTGCTGCTTGGGCCGCTTATTACATAGGTGAAGGGTAATGCGCGGCACGAGACGTGTGATTATGGTTATGAATAAACGCTGCATACGCGGACTTCGCCCGCTCGACGCGTTCTATGGGCACCATCGCTAAGACTACAATTTACAGATGGTATTGGTTAGATTTTTAAAACCAATTAAACCCTGCCTAAACCAAACCATAATGTTGGTATATTTTGGGCGATACGACAAAATTGTGCACACACAGTGCATCAACTCATCAACACCACCTGTAAATTGTAGACTTATTTCAATCAACGAATGGGTTAGGAAGCAGACAGGTGTACGCGGTGTAGTAAGCGTTGCCAAACAGCTGAAATTGAGACGGGCGGGGCACATTGCTCGCGGAAAGGGCGGCCGCTGAAATGCCGTCATCCCCAAGGGGCACGAAACGGCCACAGGGTTGCCCTAAAAGTCGCTGGATTGGCGAACTGGTAAAGTTCGGCGGAAATACGTGGCAGCGTGGTACCGAGAGAGTTGGAAGAAGCTTGGGGAGGCCTTCATCCAGCAGTGGATTGACCCCGGCTGATGATGATGATGATGATTTCAATGGAAACAAATACGTATGACTGCAACGTTTAGTGTGCACTATTTGTGGCGGATCTTAACAGCCTATCTCCACCCTTCGCCACTGGCATCTTCTATAATCGGACGACCTTGAATTTTTTTTCTAGCATACATATTTATATATTGACCATTGTTAACACTAAATACCTAAATTATCGATTTGCTTACCAACTTGATCAGCTTTTGATTTACCAACCCCACGACGTGGGTTGCTGCCAAAAGTTGGTAAGTCTATAAGTCTATATATGAATATTGTATGCTAGAACAATACATCAAAGTCATCCGATTCATAGAGCATTATGGATGTTTCACAAGCATAGTCCATTCTGGTTATTTTTGAGTAGGTAAACTAGGTTCAAACATAATATTTGAGCATTTCTTATTCTGTAAGGGTATGATTTCCTTTACAGCGGACAGCAGAGCCAGTCCAAAAAACAAAAATTTTCTTTCTTAACTTTCTTCTTTAAGCACTATGGTGCATGGTTGCAGCATCAGTTCCGTGCGGCTCCGTCTCGGGATGGAATGAGCACTTAAAATCACTTCTTTCAGACACGTTTAAAGCGTCATAGAAAGCGGCCGTGCATATCCACGGTTGTGCATATATGACGGGTGGTGGTGGGCACTTTAACGTGTTCTATTACTAACAATAATAATATATTCATTGACATGTTTTCTATATAAAGTAAATGGGTAACGTTTTTAGTCATCTTTACAGGATTTAAGAATTAATACCCCCGTCGCCACCACGAAACAAATTGACATCTTCCCAGCTCGACGTTCTCTCTCCGAATGCCAGCGAGTCCAAAATTTCGTCGCGCGTATAGTTGAAAATTATTTGTCGTTTCACTGATGTATCGTCTTAAGATCCATCTGAAAGTGACGAACTACAAAATAATAAAGTCCAGAATCAATGAAAGAAAGCAGTGGAGAAAGTTATTTAGAATATTATTTTTATGTTTAGAATGTTTAGATCACTGTGGTCCTTTCTCAAAATTGCAGTAAGTAACATTCCCCAAAAACAAATTATAATGTGTACCCATTTCTCAGTAAATGTCGCAACTTTTCAAAAGGCGAGTAAGCCATAAGCTCCTGACGTTCAATTGTTTAGATTTAAATTTGAGTGAAACCTGAAATGATTTTTACGACTTATAATGTTGTGAATGATTTTTTTCACAGTTTTATGACACCTCTTCAGGGAAACGTTGCTGGAAATCTACTTACCTTACAAACTATTAGGTTCGGAGATTTACCTGGGTTTAGTTTAAGCCCAGTTTAAGGTGAATGTAGCATATTTCGCAAGCTTGTAAAACTGTG
Source organism: Rhyacophila brunnea (assembly GCF_057557595.1). Lineage (NCBI taxonomy): Eukaryota > Metazoa > Arthropoda > Insecta > Trichoptera > Rhyacophilidae > Rhyacophila > Rhyacophila brunnea. The sequence continues at coordinate 3,926,930 of NW_028232904.1, read as the reverse complement.
AATTGCAGCGAATTACGATAATAATGAATTTATAAAATAAGTATGACAATAGTAACAGACGACATGACGTCGGGTTTTGTAAAAAGGCGAATCAACCATTTTGGTGTAATCGAGATTTTAATAAAAAAAACAATATGTACCTTAAAATGGCGAATTTGTACCCCACAGCAGTGATGCCAACCGTAATATAAGTATAGTACAATACTATAATTTTGATTCCGCGAAAAATGTAAAATACTATAATTTTACGCCAAATATACCTAAATACCATAATTTATAGGATTCAAGACGAAAAATGTTCCTGTACTATATATTTTTCCGAAATACTATATTTTTACGCCTTTGTACTATAATCAGTATATAAAAAGATGGCAACACTGCCCCACAGGAAAGTACTTAAAATTAAAAACGATAATCGTAAAGGCGAATATATTGTTACGGATAAAAAGCGAATGTGCCTTTCAAAATATTATATTATAAAAACAGTATTCTTTCCAACTTTATTATACACTTGTTAGACATTTATAATCCACAGGTAATTAATAAATAAATGTCAAAAGTTTGAAATCTTCCTCCTGTAAAATAGCATTTAGGCTAATTCGCCTTTTTTACAAGTGGTCAGTGGCGGAGGGTGGATGTAGGCTGTTAAGATCCGACATAAATAGTGCATACTAAACTTTGTCATACGTATTTGTTTTCATTGAACTAAGACTTCAAATTCAAGATAGTGTTAGTTGGTTTTAAAATTCTATTCTCTCTTCTTCTTGGTCGTACACTCGTAGCAGCCAACTTTGAATTTTGTCATCCCTTGACTTTCTATCCCTCTCGATCTTCCATTTCTCTCAGGGCAGAATGAATGGTGCCCACAGTCAGCTCCATCACTTGGTCGCTTCAGCGCGTCGACGCTCTTCCTCAGTTTCGTTTTCCCTGGAAAATTCTATTACACCCAGCGTAAACCATGCCATTCGTCATTGGAATTGGTAGTATTGGTACACTAATATTATAATATACTAACAGACAATGGCGAGCGGATGACCGCTGGACATTGGAGTTTATGGCCCACCAAACCAACACCCGCTCCGCACCACATCCAGGCATATCACGAGAACCACGTTTGGCTGTGAAGCATATTTTTTTTAACGACTGGGAATATTTCTGCGCATCTATTCTATACACAAGACTGCTATAGACCGCTATCTAGGATAGTTTATCACATTTATGTATTGTGGTATTATAATTGTTACAATAAGTTAGCCGTCCAAACTGAGAGAGAGACTAAGAGAGGTGCTGTTAAAACAGCACTTATTGTAACAATATTACAACTCGCTGAATCACCGATCAAAAACATCTAAAAACAAAAGAATGTGATTTTCACATGACATTCAAAAATTGCAGGGATGTGGAATATGATCAAAACGTCTTGCAGGTGCCGATTCAGTGCAGTGAAGTGACCTAATTGTTGTTTTAGTGATTACGGTAAAGGTTCAAAATGAGCTACGGGATGGGAACATCAGTCCGATAACATTTTAAACACCAAGAACAACGACATTACACACTTTTTTCCCGTAGCACCAGCCCATGACAGTAAGCGACATGCACCTCAATTTGGGTCGCGCTTTAGAATCTTATGGACGAATATATTATTATGTGACGTGTGGTAGGGACCGAAACCGTTTGAGAAACAGCGAGGGTGCGCCTCACCTAATCTTTAACACAATACAGGTGTGTTTAGACTTATCCTTTGTGGTAGGTAGCCGAAATAGGCTTACTTTAGTAAGACGTTAATAGGAATACACGAATGTAAATTCTAGGTGTTTTGCGGTACAAAACAACCTATAATGAAGTGCTAGCATACCTGCAATTAATGAAGGTTACATCTTTACAAATAAGCAGGTGAAAAGCTCATCTATGAATGTAGGAAAAATATGTACCACTCTAAATTATTGTTAATTCATTATTAGGTATTTTATACTGGCTTCTATAATGTCGTGTCCGGAAACTTGTACGTATGCAATTCGCCGTATCACACTTCACCGTGTATCGGAAATAAGTAGGTATATGGCCGTCAGTGGCGAAGGGTAGAGGTAGGCTGTTAAGATTTGCCATAAACATTGCACATTAAACTTTGTTAGTCATACATATTTGTTTTTATTGAACTAAGAGCAGCATGCACAATCTAAGATTTCGATCCTAAGGATAAGTCGCCGAAAAGCATGACTTAACTATAGACAATCCTGAGTATAGAGTTAAGGAATCCTTAACCATAGACTACTTTTGTTATGAACACGCCCCCTTCTGTATTACCATTTACAACTGACAGCTGCTGTCAAAATAAATTCGCATGTCTATAAAACAGTCCATACACTCAAATTCATTTAACAATGTATCTCAATATGGATATTGATAGTGTTAATTCGTTTGGCATGTACTTGCAGAATAATATTTTAATTTTATACGCCAGCCCGCAGAAATACAAGATGCCAGATGATAAAATGACACTTGACGCTAGTGTTACCATGTTAAAAAAAATATCTTGCGGTGCCTGTGGAATCACGTAGGTATAGTATAATGACTTATAACGGAAACATAAGAGTATTATAATTAAATATTAATATGTATTTATAGTTATTGCATTTATAAAATGCAGTTGTCATATTTTTGTCATCGTTTAAGGCCATGCATTAGTTGAGGCACGGCCTAAAAAGATCGTTGCTAGGCGATGCGCGGACTGCGGGTCGCGGGTGCAAATGACACCTGTCAAACGAAATATTATTTTTCATATAAATCCAACATACGTTCATTTTATGTTCTGTTTATTGTTCTATTAGTAACAATAATAATATATTCATTGACATGTTTTCTTTTTAAAGTAAATGGGTAACGTTTTTAGTCATCTTTACACGATTTTAGAATTAATTGACCCGTCGCCATCACGCAGCAAAGTGACGTGCTTCTGTCTCGAGATTCTCTCAGTGAATGGCAGCGAGTCCAAAATTTCGTCGCGCCTACAGTTGGAAATTATTTGGCGTTTCACTGATGCGTCACCTTAACAATTATAAAATAATTTACCTAAACTATAGGAAAGATAATTTTTAAATATGGTATTATTTTCAATAGAAATGATCTTAACTAAGGACAATGTTTCTGCATAGTGTTTTCTGCTAAGGAAATTTTAGTTATGACAAATGTTTCTGCATTCCGCTCTTAGACTACAATTTACAGATGGTATCGGTTAGTAATTAAAAATCAATTCAACCCTGCCCAAAACAATCGATAATAATTTTGGTGTATTTTGGGCGATACGACAAAATTATGCACACTTTTACATTCAAATTATTTTAGTTTTCGTTGGATTAAAAATAGATACGTATATCGTTGGTTCATTTTTTTAATTCATTAAGCCCTGCCTAAACCAAACTATAATAGATAAAAATATTATTCTACCTATAAAATATCCAAAGATATATATATATTTATGATTTAATCGCATAATTTTAAATATTTCATAGATACACGAGTATTTTTTTACTATTATCTATTATGGCTTGGTTTTTGCAGGGTGTAATTGAATTTTAAAATCTAATTAACACCATCTGTAAATTGTATTATTATTTCATTGAAAACCAATACGTATGACTGACAAAATTTAGTGTGAACTATTTTTGGCGGATCTTAACAGCCTACCTCCACCCTTCGCCACTGATGGCCGTATAATAAAGACCGTCTTTCAAGTCTGATTGTCCCTAGGCCTAAGAAATGTCAATGATTAATTTTAATTCTTTGTTGGTCTATAGTCAATTTACGCAAAGTGTAGGTACTGCATTACCTAATCTAACCTTACCTTACCTATGGTACCTACCAGTGGCGAAGGGTGGAGGTAAGGCGTGTCCGGAAACTTGTACGTATGCAGTTCGCCGATTTACACTTCACCGTGAAGTGTGTCATCGGAAATATATGGCCGTATATTAAAGACCGTGTAATAGAGTAATAGCGATGTAATAGAGTTTATTAAAAGCCTTAAATGGAGGTGGGCTGGACACATAGCTCGAAGAAGAGACAATCGTTGGACAAATCTAGTCATCCAGTGGCATCCAAGAAGTACAAAACGTCCGCAAGGTAGACCTAGAGGCCGCTGGATCGATGAAATAATAAAGTTCTGCGGAAGTACGTGGCAACGCAATGCACAGGACCGAGAGAAGTGGAAGCAGCTTGAAGAGGCCTTCATCCCGCCGTGGATAGATTCAGGCTGATGATGATGATATTAAAAACCGTCCAACCTCTTGGGTCGTATAGTTCTGACATAAAATTCATGTATAAATAAATAAAACACGGTTCTTGTCGGTTTACACTTTACAGGAAGCCAGCAGCAAAAACATTTTTAAAATAGCCGATATACTGGATTATTTGTTTGGTTATGTTAGGTTTACATTCTTGAAAACACGAATTTTGCTAAAATTAGCTATGAAAATTGAATTAATGTTTATATTGAATCCAATAAAATCGTAGACCGTATAGTGCAAGTACGGTCATCTCTTTCGGATATAAAAGCTCACGGCGAACTGTGCCACGGTGAAATATTTAACGTACAATTTACATGTAACCATTTTGTTTATCTGCATGTTATCATATTTTGACTTACAAATAACATTTTTGGAATTAGAACTGCGCAAATGACCAGCGGACACAAAAATATTATAGATTCGGTCCTGAGTATAATTCAAGTTATTATTCTTTGGCCTAGCCCTGATGATTCATGAATCACTATCTTCCGTCATCTTTCATCATCACATCATCGCGTCTCATTTTAATTCAAGTGTTTGTACTGCAATTAATTTTCATTTGAATACAGTGAAAAAACTGGTAAGTATGTACAGAACCTCTACATATTATTATATTATATTATACGTGCCGTATAAGATACACCCACGGTGGCCGCGCGGCTTAAGCGTTGGACAATCACGCCGTGGGTCTCAGGTTCGAATCCTGGGTCTAGCAAGTACACATATTGTTTTTCAATTTGTGTGTGAGTCAGGGTATGGACCTAATATGTTGAGCAAGTGGCTGACATCCATTTCTCGTAAAAACAAAATCTGTTAATACAAACCTCTACCCTGTGGAGGCCCATATTATGATAATGTGGTAGCAACCTAATGTACTATTCACTTGTTAAAAGCATACATAAATGAAACGGCAAATAATTTTCAACAATAGATGGGACGAAATTTCGCACTCGTTGCCAATCTTAAAGCGGAGTCGAGGTGTGAGCACGTCAATTTGTTTTGTGATGACGTCGGAGGAATATATTCTTATATCGTGTAAAGATGACAAAAAAACGTTACGCATGTACACGAAAAAGAAAACATTTCAATGAATATATTATTACTAATATAACAATAAACATAACATTAAGGCGATACTTCAGTGAAACGGCAAATAATTTTCAACTATAGGCGCGACGAAATTTTGGACTCGCTGACACTCGGAGACCGAACGTCGAGGTGTGAATACGTCAATTTGTTTCGTGATGGCGACGGGGGTATTAATTCTTAAATTGTGTAAAGATGACTAAAAACATTACCCATTTACTTGAAAAAGAAAACATGTCAATGAATATAATATTATTATTGTTTCTAATACAACAATAAACAGAACATTAAATGGACGCATGTTGGATTTATATGACAAATTATATTTCGTTAGGCATGCGTCATCTGCACCCGCGACCCGCAATAATCGCCTAGCCACGATCTATTCAGACCATGCCTCAACTGAGGTATAGCCTTAAATGGACGCATGTTGAATTTTTATGACAAATTATATATTATGGCACGCGTCGTTTGCAACATCTCCGCGTCGCGTAGTCACGATCGTTTTAGACCGTGCCCCAGCTGAAATATAGCCTTAATGGATTTTAATATGATATAATATTATAATGTATAATATAACCAAAATGTTGTTTATTAATACTACAATGAGAGGGTCAATAACTATGTCTGTATAATTAAGTCAATAATTGACCAGTGGTGTAACAAAGGTGTTGCGAGCTGGGCAGCTGTCTCGGGCGCAGCTCCGGTAGGGCCGCAGAAGTGGAGTTTCGTTGAAAGTGCAGCAATAAAATGAACGGAAAAATTCATCCTAAAATGACTAAATTATCGGGGGACGAATCGTCTTTTTTACTGATTGTTTAGTCTTTCATTTGGATAATTATATGTACTTACTGTGACTCCCCCGTAAGGTCCCCATTTGGGGATGTCTTTGTGTATATGGAGAGGCCCGAATCGGTATCAAATCCAACAAATAGTAACGGCTGATTGTGAAAATAATTAAATAATGTTAAATATCTGTCGGCAACATTGTCTGAATAGCGTTAAAAAAATACGAATGGCAACGCCGCATTTTGTACGGCTCTCAAGTGACCGTTGGTTTTAGCGGGAGAAGCGATTTTGACAGCAACGCTGTAAGCAGTGTTAACCTCGCTATCCGTCAAAATTAAATTAAAAAGAATTTGTATAAAAATGTAACTGTTTAGAATATATTAACGTAAATATACCTTGCCGTTTCCAAAACAATTCCGGTGTGTTATCTGTTCACCTCCACATCCCGAATCCAGACGAAAAACCAGACAACAAAATAAAAGTGACAGTTTGCTATTCACATACCAAAATGGAGGGAAATGATATTACCTAATATTGATAATTCACTGTTTTTTTCTTTTTATTAAATTAACTACATATATTATGATGAATTGTAAGTTTTCGCGAAACTGCTCTCAAACAGGCATGTTTAGGTCTATGACGCTGACCGGTTTGGAGGTGAGTAGTTATTACAATAGTTACGTTGTCAGGATCAGCTATGCTTCGATTTTTTTTAAACTAATATCTTCCTCTCATCTTCGCATCTTCACAACTGCTCTGAAAAGTTGCAGTATTTGAATTTATTCTTTCATTCGCCGCCCGTGTGCAGCGCACGACATGCCACCCCCACGGGACGTCACTGCGGGCGATCAAATGTTTATTTACTCAAGGCCATACTTCAGTTGAAACACGGTCTAAAAAGATTGTGACTGAGCGATGCGCGGATTGCGGGTCGCGGGTGCAAATTTTTTTCCAACCATGTCCGATCCTAATAGGATCATATGTGCCTCCACAGAGTAGAGGTTTGTATTAACAGATTTTGTTTTTTACGAGAAATAGATTCAGCCACTTGCTCAACCTATTAGGTCCGTACCCTGACTTACACACAAATTGAAAAACAATATTTTTGTACTTGCCAGACCCAAGATTCGAACCTGGGACCCACGGCGTGATAGTCCAACGCTTAAGCCACGCGGCCACCGCGGGTGCAAATAACGCATGTCAAACGAAATATAATTTGCCATAAAAATCCAACGTTTGTCCATTTAATGTTCTGTTTATTGTTCTATCAGTAACAATATTAATATATTCTTTGACATGTTTTCTTTTTAAAGTAAATGGGTAACATTTTTAGTCATCTTTACACGATTTAAGAATTAATACGCCCGTCACCATCACGAAACATTTTGACGTGTTTCCAGCATTCCAAGAGTTTCCAAGAGTGGCAGCGAGTCCAAAATTTCGTCGTGCCTATGGTTGAAAATTATTTGCTGTTTCACTGATGTATCGCCTTAATATTATCAGTCGTGTGGCTATTAGCTATTCATTACTTTTAGAAAATACCAAAAAAGTGGCTATAATCTAATTATTCAGTGATGTTGCAAATAGCTTTTATTGCAAGCCGATAAGCGGTAAATCGGGTAAATGATAAACCGATAACAGATCTGATGGCATTTTATATTTTATCAGTTTTGTATTATCATTATCAATATTCATTCATCAGTCACTTTTGATCGGTGTATCACCTACGGAAAATGACTTGTGGATAATTCTATGAATGAATGAGCTGCAAAACCAACCAATATTATCATTTATTGCAAACATACCAACAATAAAATAATACACTTCTGCAGAAGCAGTTAAAATGTCAATAAACGGTACTTAGGCGGGAACTTCAAATGAATTCACATTAATTTTCTAAGTACTTAGGTACTGAGTGATAACTGATAAGAGTGATAAGATAATATAATACAATTAATAGTAATTAAAACCATCCAGTTATCCTTGTACAGAATTTGAATCGGGGGGTTGGAGCGGACCCTTTTGTGAGTTGCTCCGCTCCTGGACCTAATACTTGCACCAGCTCCGCTCCAGGGTCTGCAATAAGTAATACATATAGCTTATCGTCGCTTCTACCGCTGAATACAGCCTATATTTCCCATATCCAGACACTCCGCACTTTTAATCTAGCGATAAACACTTACGAATTATTGTAAACTGTCGCATCCATACGTGGTTATGGACTGCGCGTGGCTTAACGTTACCTGGGATCGCTTGTGTCCGTTGGTGTCATCCGCGCCGTCTTGTCTTTTAGACACGCCACATCGGAATATTAAACCATGCATTGGATGCCCCAGATAAATTCAACTATCTATTATTGCCACGGTTTTTCCAGCCTTGCATATCGTAGAATATCGAGATAAGAGCGTTGAGAAGATATATTTTTTCATTTACCTAAATTATTAATGTTTTTTTCGGACTCGAAACCACCCCCCCCCCCCATTATGAATACGCTTGCCGTAGCTCTTTAGGCAATTACTATTCCGTAAAGCAGAATAGCGCAATTTACTCGATTTTCTTGGGAAAATATAATAATTATTATCTAAAAGGCTCAAAGAAAACGGGGCGTTAAGGAAATCTAGAGGGGCGATGGCAGACAATTTGAAGAGTGACATTCCAAACCGGCCTTAGTCCAAAATTACAAATTTTCATGTTTTGATGGAATCCGATAGAGTGTGCTGAGATCTATAGTCTCAATAAAACTTATATTTTACAAAAGTCTCTTCAATTTGATGTCGAAATGTGCCTTTTTTTCAAAACAGCACTAAGGTAACGGTTGATTCCAGGGATCTCAGAAATAATGGGAACTGAAATACATAACGGGTAAGGCTATATCAGGTAAGTAAGGAAGAATCCATGTTAGACTTACACAACTGTTAAGAATACGTTTTACGTCGAATACTGAAAACTGCTCTCCGTTTATGCATTTACGCTCATTTAATGTTGGTATATCACATACACTATTGCACGTGCATAATGCGTGCTTCATTTTCGTAGGATACTCATACATTCAAGAGCCTGCTTCAACATGCGGCGTATTGAATATAGCCTATCGGTATTCTATGTTCTGTGGTTGATTCTTTCCAAACTTGCCTAAGGATATGTGCGCATGCGCAGTTGAACTCGTTTTGCTACATTTACGCTCCAAGCGGCCATAATATAATATTTTAACACGTCAGATTAGAAATGTCAGACGAAATATTAGAGAATTTGTGTTTTATAAGTTCATGTGCACATCAGTAAACTATTTTTTTTATTGAAAATGATCCCTACATTGTAGTATTATTATATAATACCTATATTATGCTGTAAAAGTTACAATGTTTACCTTTTTATCAAAAAATGCAATGAAGTTAAAGAAATTTGATATTATTGTTATTCATTAATCCCAACAGACCTGTCCATGACCACATTCTATTACACAATCATAATTGTACACACAAAAGATACTCAACTTTACTTTATTGTGTTCCAAACTGTACTTAGTACAGACTTAGGGCCATTTTGAAAAAAAAGTCAGTTTTTGAATAATTTTTTTTTAAAGTTTTACTATACTTTTTAATGTTATTTATATTTCATGTTTTCGAGTCTTTGATTTTTCTATGAAATTGCCAAACATTATAGTACCGAAAAATTATGAGGTTGGAATGCAAGGAGGAATTGCAAATCATAAAAATATGATTATCTCAAAATCAGATTTTTAGACTTAGGCCGGTTTGGAATGTCACTCTTCAATTCTATCTAGAAAAATCCGATGGAATCTAGACACGACACCACTTGAGATGCGATTTACTACTCGAATGCTTGGAGTCCAGTATAGACGGTTAAATTAGAGTCGCTTACACATGTAATAATGTGGATGCAGCTTTATATTTCATATACGTAGTCCATGGTTAAGTTAACTAAGTATATAAAATTGTCTGATTTCCGATATTTTTTTTCATACAAAAATTTTCGGTCGATCGCGGCGACCCATTACGTATGAGTTTTATTTTCTCTCATTGAAACATTCTTTGATCTCAGAAGTAGGATATGGGTCACACCCAGGGAACTCAGAAATAATGGGAACTGAAATACACAACGGGTAAGGCGATAGCAGGTAACCGACTCGAGTAAGGAAGAATCCGGGTTAAACTTACACACGTGTCTAGAATACGTTTTACTTCGAATACTGAAACTGCTCTCGGTTTATGCATTTACGCTCATTTAATGTTGGTGTATTACACACACTATTGCACGTGCATAATGCGTGCTTCATTTTCGTAGGACACTCACACATTCAAAAGCCTGCTTCACCATGCGGCGTATTAAATATAGCATATCGGTATTCTATTTATTATCTGTTCTGTGGTCACACCCTATCTATCCTATCCATATAATAATGCATGTATAAAAATAATATTTGCAATAACTGTTTGTAAGATACACAACGGATGGTAATGTAAAAAGGTACCTAAGTTAAAAAATATACGGGGCACTAGATTTTTTTTTAATCTCAAAGTGAGCGGTGGTCGAAATAAGTTTGAGAACCTACTAGATTCTAGAGAGTGTAAAAATATCAAACCATTTGCGGATTCGGGAAAAGCAAACCAGAATAAATTCTCGGCTAAAATTTATTTTTAATAAACCAAAGTGTGCTAGTCGATTAACAGAGTTCCGAGAAAAAATACCAAGAGCTAAGTTACCTCTCGAAATACGATCAATACATAAAAACCAAGAGAGAGCCGATATTTGTATTTAAGTGGGTGACTAGACTAGACCGCGAATAATGAGTACCAACCGTAACTTAATGTTCGCGGGAAATTGATCGTAGACGAACTGAGTTTCTACTTTGATTGAAGCCATTTTTACCATATTTTATTTAATTACTTTAAGACATTTCATACATTCCGACCATGTCCGATCCTAATAAGATCATAATATGGGCCTCCGCCAATGACATGCCTCCGCAGAGTGGAGGTTTGTATTAACAGATTTTGTTTTGACGAGAAATGGATGTCAGCCACTTGCTCAACCTATTAGGCCCATACTCTGAATCAAACACAAATTGAAAAACAATAATATGCGCAGGTACTTGCCAGACCCAGGATTCGAACCTGGAACCAGTGTTGCCATACTTTTCTATGCCGATTATAGTACAAAGGCGTAAAAACTATAGTATGTCTGAAAAATATATAGTACAGGAACATTTTTCGTCTTGAACCCTTTAAAATTATAGTATTTTGGTATATTTGGCGTAAAATTATGGTATTTTACATTTTTCGCTGAATTAAAAATTATAGTACAGTTGGCATCACTGCCTGGGTCCCACGACGCTATAGGCCGACGCTTGAGCCGCGCGGTCATCGTTTCAAGAATGCGTTTCCCAATAAGTTTAGTCACAGATCCTTTTTATATGTTTTACAAGGTCATGGTTCCATAATAATTGGATAACATATTTTTAATTGCCTATTGACGTAGGAATTTAAATAATAACTTCATTATTTTATATTCCACAAAAATATAATTTGCCAACGTCATATTATTCTGTGTGTAAGTAGGTATGTGTTTTAAATTGATTGTCGACTTGGTCAACCAGAGGGCACGAGCTTAGACTATAGATACATCTAGACGCCACCCATTGCATTGCTAAATGAAGCTGCGTGCGTGCGTTTGGTTTGTGGGCGAGAGAACGCATTCGTATACAAATGTTTGAGACCATAGACCATTTCGCTAGTGCTCGAACTAGACGCTCAGAATTAAAATATAATTTTCTATTTATTTATTCATTATATAGTATTTTTAAGCGGTCAAAATGCAACCATTAGGTAAAGATATCCATAATTTAAGATATTTTAAAGAAACACTAGGTCACTTGATATTAAAATACATAATAATATACAAATAAATTATCACGAACATGTATCAACTTACCTATGAAACGTAATACCATCTTCTTGCCTATCACTTATCACATTTTAATACAACACACAGAACCATCTTTTCTACTAAATTAACTAAAAATATTTACCACTAACTTTATGTGCACGAGGCAATTCCATTAATACGTAACACAATTCTAATGATTCAACTAGAGTCTCTCTTCTATAAACAGGCGTGCGCCCCCCCCCCCCCCCCTGGCTTCAGAATCCATCTCGTTCCCTTCCATTAAAAACTTGCAACAGTTAAACGCGATGGTAAAATGCTTTCCGTGTGACGTGTACGCCAGCTTATTGAATACAGACTCTAATGGGGTACATTTTCATGTGGTACCACCCAAAGAGGTCATAAATATTTCCCATACAACATTCCACGGTGAAGTGTGATACGGCGAACTGCGTACGTACAGGTTTCCGGACACGGCACTTCCTGGAGACGTCACTGATTAAAGATGTGCATTTATTTATCCGCTTTGTTTGTGTGGAATAGAATAGATGATAAAATTATATTATTTAATATTAAAAAATATATTTGTTCGTTCAGACAAAATGGTGTGTACATTGGCAATTTTAACTTTATCAGAAATTGTAGTGACGAAAATTCCTAGACTCGGTACGATGAGGTAATGCCTCGCGTGACCTGGTAATTCAACCAGAGCTTCTCAATCTTGTAACACTTGAGCTTTTTTTTAAATGATTATTCTGTGACAGAATTTGACTTTGCCCGCCCACGTACAACATCGACTCGACTGAGATACGGCCATAAATCAAACCTTCAGCATTGTTGCAACTCTCTTCTGCGCACGCAGGGGACCATGCTGAGACAGTGACGTCCCTATAATATTTTTTATATTTACTTTAAAAAACATCGATTTTTATAAAAATATAAATGTGTATAACTTGAAATCATTTTTATTTACATCAAATCGAGCTTCAATATTGGTATGGTCCCAATATTGAAGTTTGATTTGATATACATAAGAAGGACTTCAAGTTATACACGTTTATATTTTTATAAAAATCGATGTTTTTCAAAATAAATATAAAAAATATTAAAACGATGAATTAGTCAAAAATCTGAACGACGAAAAATTGAAAACTTAATAAACTAAATTTTAATAATAAATATGACCATAAAATATAATGTAATAATAAGATGTGACCCTGCAACGAATTCAAATTTTATTACATTTTTTTTACAATTGTAAGTTTATCTTTATATTAAAAAAAAATCTTTTTAATGTTTTCAGATACATATTTAATTAATACAGTTGAAATTGTAAATTATCAAAAAAAAAATCTGAAATTGCAAGCTTCGTATTTTTCCGCTAGGTTCTCTGCTGGCATGCCTCTCCCCCTTAATCTATCATTTTATTTTTGCCCGAAGAACCGTAGGGACAATCCGTCCATTCGCTCTAAGACCAGGCCTGCTTAGGTACAGACCCACAAACTTATCTGTAGAATGGCCAAAAATGGTACTACGAACTACCATAGGACGCCATTTTGAAAATGTCATTCGAATGTCAGATTTTGTCCAGTTACGAGTCTTGAATGGTTAGTTTTCGACAGTGGCTCCCGCATCCCATTCTTCAGATAAGTTTGTAGGTCTGTAAGTACCTGCCTACACTCGTTTGTCTTGATAGTTTATTATTTATGTGTTTTATAATATTACAATTAATTTGAATTAGCTGCACATAATACATAGATTAGAGAAACGTTGCGGACCACATGTTTAGATAGACTGAACCCTGTAATAACGTCATACCTATGCACTATGTTTTAATATTTAATATATTATGTACACAGCCATTGGCGGCTCTTTGCTAGATAATATGGGAGGTCAGTTTTAAATAATTTTATATTATTTTAATTTGCCTTTTCGTTGTACACTTAAAAGACGTATAGCAAACTGGCTTTTTAAACATTATAAAAGAAGTGCTATAAATTGTTAGATAGTCAGATAGAAAAGATAGGTACCTACTTACCCTTCAAAAAAATGTATATTTTCACATCAAACAATCAAAAATATTTAATAAAAACTCCGTAGCTTTTTAGCTTCATTTTTCTTTAAACTGTCACTATCAGAAAAAGTGTTGTGTACTGTTATGAAATGGCGGGATCATTTATATATAAACACTTTTTATATTTCCACTGATTTTATTAGAAGGTTACTTTTATGATTGATACCTATAGCAGATTACATTTTAAAGGGTAACATTTATACAATGGTTTAACTGTTTAACACAATGAATGCAGTCGATGCGTTTTAGTCAAAGGTTGTATTTAAACTAAACTAAAAAGCTATTTTTGGTAGAGTACTATAATATTACAAAACAAACAATGACATTGCATATGAAACTTTCAGACAACAATAGGAAGTTTGAAATAATAAAAATATAAAAAGGTTAACCAGATAAAAATAATACGGTTGAAACAATTGGTAGGTAAAACAAAACATGCTCAATGAAATCGCATGTTTGGTAGGTAAAACAAAACATGCTCGATGAAATCGCGAGGCAATAATAATTAATAACAGAACAACGTTTTATACCTGTTTCCTTTAACACACTGAAAAATGTATTGTTATCTCTTTCTCGGACAATGACGAAAATCTTGCCTATGCTGCGTAAAAACAAATTAAAAAAAAGACTGGCAAAATGTGTGCTTTCTCCGTTTCACATATGGAAAATGAGAGAGAAAGAGAAATATTAGAAATATTTTATCCCGGCGTATTCCAAAATGACCCAAAGTATAGCGACCAAGCGGATTCTGTTTGTTTGAATTTTATACACACAGTTCGTCCGTCCATGTGCGTCTCACCTTGACGTGTTAGCTGATAATTATTATAATACATTGTACCTACATCTTAGATTATAACCTACATAGATTGTAAGATGTTTATTTTTGGAGGGTCATTGACCAAATGACCTAATAGACCAGCCGCCATTGTACACAGCTACCTTTCATTCTCACTAATGCTTTACCTGTAATTGTGTTGTGGGGTCAAATACCTAGTTGCTAGCTGTTTCGCGTTGATTGACCCAATTTTACCTTCACCTACTAATTATTAATTATTAACAATCTCTTTGAACGGAGGTCAAAGCGCAGTACTGCAATTTAAAATGGATGCACTCTTTAAATTTAAAACAAAGGTTTTTGCAAGCCGATTAAATTAATACCCCAGTGGATAAGACTCCATAAAAGGCGATTATTTAAAGCCTACCTTCTTAAGAAAAATATTTTTAAATTGCATATTATATTATATTAATATTTATAAAATCACTTGATTATTTAAATTTCTATAAAAATAATTTAATTTGCCAAAGACAGATGTTGTATATTATATTATGTAGGACATGGCCCCCACATCCTGAAGTGGGCCCCCAGGCTAGGATGTTTGGCGGCCCCCGTACTTATCGTTAATGGTAAAGGCAGTGTGACGCGCTACAGTAGCGTTTTCCATGGTGTACGCGGTAAAATTAAGGTTTAATTTTAGCGATTTTTTGTATTTTTAATATGTACATCCATTTGAATTATGGAGTTGTCGAGTATCGGCACACAGTTGAAAATTGCATCGTACAATCGAATATTTAAATTATTAATAAGCTTACTGACTTTTTTTACTGTTTGAGCAAATTTGTGGTCTGTGATCACGATCACGATCGGTCGACTCGTCACGCCGGGTCCTTCCTGAGCCCGGGCCCCTAGGCTAGAGCCCTGTCACCCCCCCCCCCCCCCCTCTCGTAGGGGCCATGATGTAGGAATATATTCAGTGACGTCCCGAGTGGGTAGGCAGATTGAGCGTCACTTGGGGGCGGCAGTCACCCAAAGGGCGGAAAATCGAGAGGAAGCACTTGGTATAGGTACATAGAAAGCTACCTAAACTTAGTAATAATCACTGGTTGGAAACAAAATATAATTAGGCACTGCATAAGCGTTGGACTACAAAGCCGTGGGTCCCGGGTTCGAATCCTGGGTCTGGCAAGTACAAAAAAAATTGTTTTTCAATTTGTGTGTGTCAGGGTATGGACCTAATAGGTTGAGCAAGTGGCTGACATCCATTTCTCGTGAAAAACAAAATCTGTCAATACAAACCTCCACTCTGTGGAGGCCCATATGATCCTATCAGGATCGGACATGGTCGAAAAAAAAAAAAAAAATTTAAAGTTTAACAGGACTTTATTTTTTCGCCGGGTTCACGATGTCTAGTTTACTTCCGTTGTCCTTGCACGTCACGTTCTTGGTGAACAGCAACGAGACGTGCATACCTAATTTAAAAATTATCCAAATATGTTTACCAGTAATTAGCGAGTATTGGAAGTTCTCAGGTGTATTTTTAAATGCAGGTACCTATCTGAAACCGTAGACTCGCAATATTGTCTATTGAACCAGAGATGGCATTGATTTAGTAGTATACCGACCTAGGTAAGTATAACTTGTTAGTAATGTATCCACAGAACACATTAAATTTCTTTGATATTTGAGTAATAACGATGATAAAAAGTACTGTATAAAAAAATGTGGCGGCATTTTGTCTCGGGACGTCACTGAATATTATACAGGTTACAACAATCTGCAAAGATTTCAAAAATATATACCACATCGCACCATCTGTCTTGACGTAAATAAATGTCAGATTATTTGTGAAGGAATTGTGATATTTTTTCGTATTATGGACTTAACGTCACGTAACCTCAGTCGGTCTATCGAATTGTATGAAATATGGTAGGCTCCTATCGTAGAGCCTAAAACCTTCGAGCATAATATTGTTGTCATACTGCACCTTGTCCAAAATAATTAATAATTTGATAATTAAACAAAATATTTTATATGGCGTTTAATTAAATACTTAACAATAAATTATATCTAATGATTTTTGATGTGTAGGTATAAATGTTTGTAAAAATACGTAATTTAAAATCTCAATTAAACGCAGTCAGTAAGTTTTTGAAGTTTCATTGAATTAGTCAATTTGTAATTAGTATACATCCGTACTTTCATCAACAATTAATGTATGAAACCAAAACTTCCGTAATTCGTCAAAAAAAATCTTTTTTAATGACTGCATCACGCATTATTCGACAAACTCGACCGCATAATTCTTACTTCACCAGCTTTCGAGAATATCTGTGTATTTTAGATACTTACATGATTATGAATAATAATATCTTGTACCTACAGAAAGCATAGATGCATTTATTTTTATGGTCAATATTACATTATCAATTAGCACTTTGAATAGATCGCAACCAATTTTTTTGCGCTCAGCGATCTCAATCCTATTCTTTCGTTCTTAGGGTGTTTCCTTAATTATTTTCAAAAGTCCACCTCTTTTCAAGAAAATTCCTTTCGAGAAATAAGTCGAAGAGTTGTGCATGTGATGTGATGGTTCCGTGCATTCGAGCAAAACTAAAATCTGGCAAAGGAAACTTTCTTTTACAATATTTTTGTGTGAGGACTGTGCGGGGGATGCAAACATGTGTGCGGACACATTCTGGTAGATGTGCGGTCGTAACATCGTTTTATCTTCTTATTTCTCGTAAGTATACCTGACAAGTGTGTTCTTTTTCTCAGATCTCCACAGCCTACCTCTTTTCAAAAGTCACCCTTCGCCACTGGTGTCAGGCCAGTAAAATAATTATTATCAAATCAAATTAAATTTATTTATTTTACATATAATGAACACAACAAATTACAAATTCAAAGCGTTCACGATATGACATAAAATAAAAATACAGAGAAATGTGACTTAATAATACAATAAGTAATAAAATAAGAAACAAAATAAGAAAAGAAATAAAATAAAGCATCAAAAGTAAAAGTAGATGGAAGCACACAGAGTGAACAATCGATAGACCCTATCTTAAAAACTTAAAACAACGTCCACCTGAATTCACTCTAACGTAAGTGGAACATATCAATATCCGAAGTTATATATTTTTTTTTATATTGATATTAATTATCCGAATTATGGTGAATATGTGATGATTTCCCATTTAAATTGTCTCAATTTTGGAGAGTCTTGACCCAACCGTAGGAGGTAATATCGCGAAAAAAATTATACCTCTTTTATTGGCAATATTTTAATGGTAATCCGGGTGGTTTTACTTGCATTAAACCAATAATGGTTATTATACTTTATCCGGGGCTTTTCCCTCGTTATTGTTAAAATATTTAGTGATTGCCAACAAAGTAAGTAGTAATTTCCCGCCTTTTCGTGGAAAATACTTAAATACTCGTCGTCTGATAAAGTCGTCAACGACTTTAAACTAATAATGTTTTCCAGCAATTCTTATTAAATTGTAAAAGCGAACAACACGAAAGAATCAATGGCATTATTTGCACATTGAGATCTTTACAATTTATAAATTCAACACGTTCACAGCATAATTAACATGAAAAGCAAGTGGTTCCATGACAAAACAGAACAACAATAATATAACTATGACCTTTCAGGAAAAATATTAATTTAATATTGAAATTGTTCTAACTCTATTATGTTGATAGATTTTTAATAGCACAGATTTTCAATACGCCATAATAAATCAAATTATATACCTAATTTCTGCATACCTAATCGCTAGAAAGCCTCAAATAAACGGGACTTTGCCGGCAAGCTTAGGATATCTCATCTTAATCAATATAATATGTTCAAAATGATTGGGTGACTAGGTACAACGAAATAATGACCTAACCCAACCTAAATAGATTCCACAAAAATTAAGGTTTCATTTTCCCCCTGGCTGTTCTGTTTTGTTCGGTTACCGAAAAGCACATATTATACAATAACATGTAGCGAGGACGGCGCCGCATTACGTGGCTTAAGAACCTCCGTGATTGGTACGAGTGCAGCTCCACTGAACTGTTCCGGGTAGCAGACGACGTCGTGGCCGATCTCCGCCATGGGATGGCACAATAAGAATAAATATCTGACAGCAGCTGTGACAATGTAAATATTTATTTTGTTACAATCCGGAATATAGCATAGTTTTAATACTACATTACATATTAATAAATTCAAATAATCGCTACTG
Organism: Rhyacophila brunnea; assembly: GCF_057557595.1. Classification (NCBI taxonomy): domain Eukaryota; kingdom Metazoa; phylum Arthropoda; class Insecta; order Trichoptera; family Rhyacophilidae; genus Rhyacophila; species Rhyacophila brunnea. The sequence goes on along the minus strand of NW_028232904.1, from coordinate 3,907,784 downwards.
TGCCATCAATGGGGTGACAAAGAAACGATTTTCCACCATCCACCCCTGTTTAAATAAATACAAAAGCACACCTTTCATAATACTAACAAGCGCATCCAATAAAATCGAGATACAACATAATAATAATTCAGTTTACCTGGAATTTCAGATTTTCAACAATTTATTATCATTCTATTACAAAGCCGTCGCAAGTTTCAACTTGAAGGTAGAGAAAAAAATGACAATAGGGTACAAAGATGAGGGTCTCTTCTGCAAACCATTCAGAAGTAGGTAAGCTTTGTTGTTATTTATTGCGATGGATTGAAAAGGTGTGTTGTGCCCTGCTGCCAAAGGTGAGCAATAGAGGTGTTTACCAAGTAGGTAGGTACTTAGAACTTAGAGTAGGAAAGTGCACCTTACTTAAACCTATCTAAGAAAGACGAAATACAGTCGAACTTGGTTATTACGAGGACGATTGGACCGACTGAATTTGCTCGTTAAAAGCATTACTTGTTATATCGTTATATAACATTTTTCGCGCCACGTTCTATTTAAGCATACAACATAATAATTACAAGATAAAAATAACTTTTTATATACAACGTTTTTAAATTTTCTGTTGAATCATAATATAAACTTGACTTGACTAGCTTAAACGTTCAAAAAAAATTGTATTTGATAGAAATGATACTGAAATATCAATTTGAGTGAGTAATGTGAGTAACGCACGTATATATTATTAATTTAGTTGCTAGGAACCCAACCAATAATGGTGTCGAAATAACTTTTCATACAAAACAGAATTAACTGAAAATGAATTCAATTCTACTTAAAGATGGCTAAAAGTATAAAAAAAATGCATTGGCACCGTGTTCTGATATATTCTAAAAATGTCTAGCTAGTCGGGAAGTTAGTTAAAAATCGATTGAAAGATTTGTACCGGACAAAGAACCACCGGACAAATAAGAATACGAGCTAAGAAAAACGTTGTAAAACATCTGTAAACCGTATCGTAAAAACCCCGAAACAAGCATGGCATTCATAAACTACAAAAGAAGTTGTTTATTGTAATGAAGTGTTGAGCCACCCGCGCTGATAGGTACCTACTGACTTCACAAAGCTTGGATTTTATACATGTAATTTCAACCATATGCGTGGATACTTTTTCAATTTTGTCGGTGAAAACATCAATTAGGTACTTGACACTTAACTAGTGTCATAAACGTAATCCGATTCCCGTGGCATCGGTCTATTTAACTGCCCGGTCGGATTTTATTGCTTAGGGTCGAAAATGTTGTTTCTAAACGATTGACACATTAACAGTTTTGCTCGGTATATGTTAGGTTAGGTTTTCATACTTGAATTTTGCCAAAATCAGCTATGAAAATTGAATGTTCATATTGAATCTAATAAAATTGGAGACCGTATAGTAAACGGTCATCTCTTTCCGATAAGAAAGCTAATGGCTAACGGTGCCGCGGTGAAATGTTTTACGTACAATTTACATGTAACCAAGGAAAGGTGCTCAAATCCGACATAAATATTAGGTACACTCTAAACTTTGATAGTTATTTGTTTTCATTGAACTAATAATACAAATTACGATTTTGCTGGTTAGTTTTAAAAAAACCAATTAAACCCTGCTCAACCAAACCACCACAGTGGACGTAGGCTGTGGAGTTCTAACAAAACCGACAAGAACCGTATTTTATTTATGCGTCGATTACATTGAGCTACTTTACGAGCTGTTTGTGGCGAATTTGAAAGCGGGCGATTCAGCTACTGCGATTGTGATGATGACACACAACACTTTCCATTCGCTGAGAAGCCACAAGCCAGCAGGCCCACACGCCGGCGCACCGCGGCGTGTAGCGTGTAAAGTTGACCGGCTTTCAACTTTTCTCGGTAGATTATTTACAATCTGCTTGTTAGTTTTTTCAATGATGACACTGGGCGACTTTACAAACAGGTCGTAAAGTAGCTAAATGTAATTGACGCATTAGACTTGAGTTTTATGTCAGTAATATACGACCCAAAGAGGTTGGACGGTCTTTATTGTACGGCCATATATTTCCGATACAATATAGTGAAATCGGCAAACTGCACCACTCCACCATTCTTCGCCGCTGGTAGGTACCTAATGTAAGGTAAGGTTAGATTAGGTAACGTACTATACCAACACTAAACGTAAAGCCTCAATTACATTGAGCTTCTTTACGAGCTGTTTTTTGGCGAATTTATAATCTGCCTGTAAAGTCGCCCAGTGTAATCATGGAACATGTTAGCTTGTTCGATGATTACACTGGGCGAGTTTACAGGCAGATTATAAATTCGCCAACGCACAGCTCGTAAAGAAGCTCAATGTAATTGAGGCTTAAATGGACTATAAACCAACAAAGAATTTAAATATATAATATTATCAATGAGATTTCTTAGGTCTCGGGGCAATCACACTTGAAAGTCTCCCAGGTTTTGTATTTTTCACTCGACTGCCAAAAGTTCAGCGCCGCTACTGTTTAGGACTTAGGTAGTGACTGCAAGAATGGTAAAAGTGTGAAATTTTGTGAGAAATCCAAAATGTCTACCGTCGTTCCTCATTGTTCGATTTCTCGTTATTAATGCCATTGTCAAAAACATTAATACAATAAATATTAACTGTCAGAATTCTGAACGGCCATTGAAAATAAAAATAAGAAATGCTGGAAAATAATAGTAAAATATTACTCATAGGTTAGGACGGTTAGGTATCTACTTAAATATTATATTTGTTACGAATTTGCAAACGTCCATTTTACAACGTTTTTATTAGGTCGTATTCTTATTTGTCCGGTGGTTGTTTATCCAGTACAAATCTTGCAATCGATTTTTAACCAACTTCCCGACTAGCTAGACATTTGAAACTTTTAGAATACATCAGAACACGATGCAAATGCATTTTTTAAATACTTTTAGCCATCTTTAAGTAGAATTGAATTAATTTTTAGTTAATTCTGTTTTTTATGAAAAGTTATTTCGGAAGAAATCCGTAATCCGATCCACTATTATTGGTTGCTAGGGGTCTGGGGTCATAGCAACCAAATTATTAATATATACGTGCGTCACTATGGAAATCAAAATGACATTTCAGTATTATTTCTATCAAGTACAATTTTTTTTGATCGTTTAAGCTAGCAAGTCAAGTTTATATGATTCAACAGAAAATTTAAAAACGTTTTCTTTGATAGATATTTCGGTTGTAACACCATTATCAAGACTAAGACAAGATAGTTTTGATAATGGTGTTACAACCGAAATATCTATCAAAGAAAACGTTTTAAAAAACCTGTAGAATTATTTATATTTTCATTTCTTGTAACTTGTTTAAGTTTCCCCCACATTTCTCCATACTCTGGAAGGTACGATACCTTCTAACAACCATACCCATAAGGAAACGCACTGTTGTGCTTTCATTATGTTTATAACTGTCCCAGTGTATTTTTGTAATGGTATCAATGGTTACGTTATCAATTGTTTGCTATATTAGGTTATCTCAGGTACGAATCTCAGATCTGGCAAAGTCACATGTTGCTTGGATCCAGAGTATATGGACCTAATAGGTTGAGCAAGTGGTCAACGTCCATTATATGGATGCCCATATTGCTCAACTTAGAATCAAACATGGTACCTAGGTAATCCACTATTTCTTAGGTACATTTTATCTCTAACAGGCAGTCTTCGTTACTGTCATGGTGCAATAAATAACTATTATATTTTAATGGCTGAAGAATCTCAGACAGTTCGTCTCTACAACATCGTCATTCATCAATAATAGTCGACGAAGACAAGCCACTAAAAAATAAGAGATTATTGTAACAAAATTAAAACACTCACCATTCAATACTCCTGTATCCCTTGGCACAGCAATGAAGACTCTTGAACTTCTTAACAACGGCATACTCCGTGGAGCTGACTTCTTTTGTGAACTGCAGCCACGTGGAGTTGGTCTGGAAGGTGTTGGTGGAGCAGTAATCCACCAGACCTGACACTCCAGCCAGCGCCTCGACGAAAACAAACACCCATAGCACTACGAGAGATAACTTGGAACCACTTCTTCTTGCACTGTTTTGACACATTTTTTCTGATGCAGTGATGCTATTTTCTTTTGAATTTAATAATGCGGATCTTTGAAGTCTGTCAAACATTGAATTATTGTCTGATGCCGTCATGTTGGATTTCATTTCCGTGACGTAGCTGAGTAAATATATGTCTTTATGCTCGGGGATTCCCCGGAATTAAACTGCGCGGTGATTGAAAATGTTATCTATTTAAAAAACGATTAGATATGAACTTACTGGTTTTTTATCAGCTAACATTATTGTTATAAAAATAGATTCGATTGATTTGCAAGGAATTATAATAATTACTTATGAACAGTGTTGCTATTGATCCACCTGGAACAACAAGAAAAATGTATTGATTAATTTCATTAATATATAAACATTAAAAACAAGTTTCGGGGATAACATAATTTAATAGGGGGTTAGGGCCCACATGCCCAACGAAGATCAAAATGAAAATTCCTTAAACGTTGTAGATAATCTATTTTTATATAATTTTGAAGCCTTATTATCCTTAATATTTATTTTAAATATTTAATGACTGCATAAAGTATTTTTATTACATATAATAGTATTCTTTTAAACCTCTCGATCTAATGTTTTAGAATATAGTCATATTTCAGTACATCCTTGTGAAGTTGTGTTAAGATTTTTTAGATTTATTAATTTTTAAACGCATTTATAAAACCATCAGTCAAATTTATGTTGACATTATTATAGTGAAATATTTACGATAAAAATTATATTTATAATCTCTACGATCCCAAATTTTACAAGAATTAGGCATTTTATTATTCAAAAAATGGACAAGATTACCACATTTGAAGATAATTCTAAAGATACTAATTATAAGCTATGTCTTTGACCATTCAAATGTGATAAAACATCCTACGAATAATGATTGTTTTATAATAATTATTGACCTAAGAATAAGGTAGTATTTTTTTTGAAATACGCTATTTCTATTAGCATTTCCCAGTGGTTAAGCTACAGCATACGGCCGTAGCCATAAGATAAACGATAACTGAAGTAGAGAATAAGATCATGTTGACGCGCGTGTTTGAACATGTACCGTACAAACCGTAAAAACGATTTAAAATAAAACAGCATACTGAAAAATTGGAAACAAAACTTGATTGTATTTTCAAAGCAGGATTACCAAAAGCAAGCGCGTTGACATTGAACATTAATGGGTGTATCTGTATTTATATATATATATATATCATCCGAAGACAAATAAACAGGATTTTATTTTTGTTTTTATATAACGGACATTCGGCTTTAATGGACACCCGTCACCATCTTCTGTTATAAAGATGTTCTACTATACGTTTTCTGCGTCAATTTTGGTAAGTAAGTACACAAGGAAAACTTTTTAAATACCTACCTACATAGGTGCTGATCAATTTTCGTAGACATTGGAAATTTTTACCTTTACCTGAATACGTCAATGATAGTTTTTAGTCTAGGAAAAACCGGATAAATGGATGGGTTCAAACTCAAACTGACTCTATATTATAATAGACCTTATTAAATTAAATATTAATTAGATATGCATTTTAAGATAAACAGGTAACTTCAAGACATGCCATTTCTAAACAAAATAGATCCCCCACTTGGCTAAATATTAATATTGACTCATACAAATTAGAAATACGGTAAATTTGAGTAAAAAACTTCCTCATTAGGTAGGTGAATTGTGGCGTCATATTATGTTTATAGGTAAGTGCCTACAATATATTCCTAAATATTATAATAATTATGGTTCCGCATTACATAGTATTTGATACTAAACCAAGAGATGTCACTGAGAGTTGAAGCTTTCGAGATGTGGCTATAGTCATCATCATCAGCCTGAATCTATCCACTGAAGGCATCTTCAAGCTGCTTCTACTTCTCTCGGTCCTGTGCGTTGTTTTGCCACGTACTTCCGCAGAACTTTATCATTTCATCGATCCAGCGGCCTCTAGGTCTACCTTGCGGACGTTTTGTACTTCTTGGATACCACTGGATGACTAGATTTGTCCAACGATTGCCTCTTCTTCGAGCTATGTGTCCAGCCCATCTCTATTTAAGGCTTTTAATAAACTCTATTACATCGCAAACCGTTGTCTGCTTCCTTCCTTAGCCCAGCATGCACCTCTCCATACCACGTTGTGCTACTCTAAGTTTCTGGATCTCTCTTTTACTTAGGGTCCATGTTTCACACGCATATGTGATCACGGGAAGCACATACTGGTTGAACACTTTGCGCTATAATACCTAGGTCATGGCCCCCACAAGGGTGGGCCCGGCGTGGCGAATCGACCAGATAAGTGATTTAAAGACACATCACAAATTCTCTCGAATAGTAAAAAAAAGTCGCCAGCGGCGCTATTTATCTTCAATATTATTATTATTTAAAATTATGTGGTTGTACGATACAATTTTTAATTGTCTGTCGATAACTCGACAATTCCATAATTCAAATAGACATTCAAATATACAAAAAACACTAAATAGGTAGGTATACACATTAATTTTACCGCGTACACCATTTGGAAAACGCTACCGTAGAGCGTCACACTGCCTTTATCTTTAGCGATAGGTAGGGGGCCGTCAAAGATCCTAGCCTGGGGGCCCGCTTCAGGATGTGGGGGCCATGGCCTCAGGCATCCGTGTCCTTAAACTCACAACTGCATAGTTTGTAAAATAATCTGAATAGCTAACAACTGTGTGGAAGTAGGTATGTATTTTTTGTTGGGATATTAATTTTGTTTTTCACCATAATAAAACTGACAAACATAAATCTTAATTTGACGTCAAACTAGTTAAACACGGAACACATACCTAAGTAATGGGAACTGAAATACCTAACGGGTGTGGAGTAACAGGCAACCGATCTCGATTGTGGAAGAATATGAGATAGGTAAACTTAAACACGTGTCAAGAATAGGTACGATTGTACTTCATGCTGACAACTGCTCTCGGTTTAGGTTCCATGTAAATTGTACGTTAAACATTTCACCGTGGCACAGTTCGCCGTGAGCTTTCTTATCGGAAAATTTTATTACATTCAATATGAACATTAATTAAATTTTCATAGCTGATCTGAAAACCATAACAACATAACAAATAATCCACTATATCGGCTATTTTTAAAATTCGTTTGCTACTGTCTTTCTGTAAAGTGTAAACTGACAAGAACCGTGTTTTATTTAGACACGAATTTTATGTTACTACTATACGACCCAAAGAGGTTAGACGGTCTTTAATATATGACCATAAAATATATCACAGTGAAGTGTGATACGGCGAACTGCATACGTACAAGTTTCCGGACACGCTCAGTTTATGCACTAACGCTCATTCAATATTGGTGTATTTGAAGGTTGAAACACACACTATTGCACGTCTATAATGTGTTTTTCATTTTTGTAGGACACACCACATTCAAAACTCTTGTACTTGGGGTATAGAATATCTTAATTTTATTTATTAATATGTTCTGTGCTTAGCACCCTTGTTTATTCCTGCCGGCTAGGCAGATAGATTTTGTTAACGTCCCCCTTCCCAACGCTATAAAAATCAATAAATATGGGATAAACTTAAGCACGTGTCAAGAATACGATTGTCCTTCATTCTGACAACTGCAGTCTCGGTGAATGCACTGACACTCATTCAATATTGGTGTATTTGAAGATTGCAACACACACTATTGCACGTCTATAATGTGTGTTTCATTTTCGTAGGACACAACACATTCAAAAGTCTGCTTCAAAATGTAGCCTATCTGAATTATATTCATTAATCTTTTCTGTGTATACCTACATAATAAATGTTCCCAAAACATTTAGATAATAGAATAATTCATAAATTAAGATTAAAAAAGTTTATATAGAATGTATTTTATTTACCTGTAGTTAAAAACAGCCGATAAAACCCAGAATGTATTGTATATAAAAATATATATAAAATGACGTCACTTTAAAACGAATGTAAAAACTTTATCCGCTGCAAAAAAACAATAATAGAACACTTCAATTTAACGTAAACACTGTTTATATTGATTTTTTAACAAAATTTCTACTTTTTTAACGGCAACAATACTAGGAATCGATTAAAAAGCCAATTCGCAAAAATGATAAATGTTGGCACTTCGCGGAAACATTTGACTTTTCGCTCCAATTAATTTAGCAATTTACCCCACTTGTGATTGAAACAACTCTTTTAACACTGCATAAAATACTAACCAACTGTCAAATTATTCACTTTCAGTATCAATCGACTAGTATTGTGTCAGATTTGGGGATAATTTCAACAAATAAACAGCGCACGCGTGTCGAATTATTTGTACGTCAAAAAAAGCCGGTAAATCGCGGTTCGTCGGGCGATAAACAACACAACCGACCGTTGGCAATGTACTAAATTAATTTTACCTTTCCTCGTTTTTGATTCACGGCTGTCGGATGCGTTCGGAAATATTCGTAAGTTGTCGGCCGTAATTTATGTCAGCGGCTCTGTAACTTTAAAATTAATGACAATTAATTTAAATGGTTAGAATTATTTATTATGTATATTATTTTTTCCGGGAATCGAATTTAGCACAGACTTAATGGCACCTTATTAGATAGGTAGGTAGATACCTACATGTGATATGTATCTATGTTGTTAGATAATTTTTATTAAAGGTGATAGGACATTGCCGACTTGAGTAGAAAGCCGATACATTCACAATGACTGGTCCTACTTTTTCCGCCCCTCCCGTTGTTTTCTATGGATGACCTGTCATTGTTCTATACTCTATAGAGTGCTCATACTGACGCGTCTGTCGTGTTCACACAGAGAATGGTTTGATTTGAATAGCTAAGTTACATGATAAATAATGCACTAGCCTTCTACAAATGTAATGTAATAAATACTACATATTTTTTGGAAATCGATATTACCACCGGTTTTTGTGTGAAGGACTAGTCTGACTTTGACAGCTGATGAATAACAGGAATGTATATTAGTTATTAATAACACTGATAATTAATATATTTGAATTTTTTGTGTGAAGGACTAGTCTGATTTTGACAGCTGATGAATAACAGGAATGTATATTAGTTATTAATAACACTGATAATTAATATATTTGAATTTTTTTTTTTTATAATTCAATTTTAAACGAGCAACAAGCAATCTGGGATCTGATTTTAACAGCTGAAAAGTGGACCACTCGTTGCTTGTGCAAAACGTTATGCTCAGGCTTTATTAATCTAAAGATGGCGGTGATCTATGTTGTTAGATAATTTTATTAAAGGTGATAGGATCATATTATTATAGGTAGGTATATGAGGATTCAATGTATACAAGTGCAGCAGTAACCAACCGGAGTGAATTGACTTTAAAGTAAAATATTGCCGCGTTTGCACGTGTCGATTTTGTTGCTCAACTGACTGTTGGATGTAATAAAAATGAAATTGAAAGGAATATTCCTACATATTATCAATATTAGTTGAATCGTTAGTCGAAATTAATAATACCGTGTTTTCGTGTGGTGATTTTTGTCGTTGAGCTGTATTTTGAATATGATTATTTATTGTAGGTGGCGCTTTTTGCAGTGGACTGTAATTTGAAGATGCTAGTGGATGGATTACGGATATAGGGGGGGAGGGTATCAAACAAATGTCACGTGAGTTAATTGTAGTCAATAATTTGCTAGGCTACAAGTTGACTCGAATAATGATTGACTGATAGACCGACAAAAGTAGATAGGGCATTGACTACGTTCAATTCAGCTTACAGTTTAATCAACTTTGTTTAAATATGTTTCCCACTTATCAATTAATTGACTTTTAACTGTCATTCAACATACAGTCGAATGCCAAAAATCGTCGCATAAGATGGCGTCGATTGATTTTTTTAGTTCGTTAATGTCATCATTATTTCATAAAAAGGCACCCTCTGCAGCCAACTAATCGCATTGTCGACTCCGATGATGATTCACAATTTAATCGACTAAAAGTAGAAAGGAACTTCATTAAATTCAATATACAAGTCATCAACTTTGCTGAACCTGTCATCCACCAATTTGTTGAAAAACGCGCAGGCGTTGTGCTGTTTTGGCAATGTGGTTGTGTGCTTGTGAGTTGTGACTGTGCCCCTTCATAATCTTCCTTCTTACCCGCTAAAGTATTGAATCCAAGACCTACTATAATGATTCAAATTATAATATTTATAAGTATTGAGCGCATAACACATTATTAAGATAGAAATGCAAAAGCCAGCCGCATGGAACAAGGTTTTGAAACTTATTTTTTTACAGTTTACAACTTCTTAATGGCGGTCAGCAAGAAATACAAAGCGCATCTACAGAGAATTAGACTATTGTTTTATGTATCCTAGGCGTTGGGGGTTTGGAGGCCCCCTTGAGAAAAATATGGTGATTTTACACTTCCATTATTTTTTAAGTTAAGATTTCGGCACTTTCTAACGACGCGATCATATAGTCTGCTTCATGGAAAACCGCCATTGCTCTCAAACATTGTAATAATTCCTTCATTCGCCGACTTTTGTAGTGTGCTGCCCCTAAGGAACGCATGACCTACCTACACCTACGAGACGTCACGGTATACATAACGTTTAAGAATCAATTTATAATAAGTATTACAAGATTCCCATTTGACAGTATGTATTCATATTTATCAGTCCCACGATGGCCAAGGGGCTTAAGCGTCGGCCTATAACGCAGTGGGTCCTAGGTTCGAATCCTGGGTCTGGTAAGTACACATATTGTTTTTTACAATTTGTGTATAGGTCAGAGTATGGACCTAACATGTTGAGCAAGTGGCTGGTATCTATTTCTCGTAAAAACAAAATATGTTAATACAAACCTCCACTCGTGGAGGCCCATATGATCTTATTAGTATCGGAAATAGTCGAAAGAAAATTTGTTTAATATAAATAAAATAAATCTACCTGTTGATAGTATGAGAACATCTGCTTTAGATAACCATTATATTGCTTTCTCCTTCTATTACCTACATCCTCGCAGATTATTTACCTGTGTTGAAAAATGAAAAAAATACAGGTAGGTAGGTATCTCCTTTCTGTTTATATATTATGTTTTAATGGATTTTCAATACCTATTATATCGGACAAGATTCAACAAGTTCGAGGACAAGGAGTAGCTAGATATGGCCTGAAGGAAGTTAATATTTAATGATGATTGGCGTCATATCTTGTTATCGTCATAGCTTGTTAACGAAATCTTTTTTAAACTCTTCTGGACAATTTTTTCCCGTCCAGAATGAAAGTCGAAAGCTTCTTTTAGTCATAGAGCAAAAAAAAAAAATAGTGCGGGAAGTTGGCTCCTCGATGCTACTCGATTGATTTTTCTAAATAATCCGGGACATTGCGCGTCCCGGACAAGCTTCAACCGGGATCCTGTACAAGAGTTTCAATTCCGGGACGATCCCGGCCAACCCGGGACAGTTGGCAACCCTAGTTGAGACGGTGGCGAAGACTTGATACTAAACCATTATTTACCGCTTACATCCAATCATAGAAATAATTTGAATATTCGAATTATCTAAACATAATAGCCACAAAGAAATTACCATGAATAAATTCAAATTCAAATTCAAAATATTTACAGGTAAGTACATAGTTAGCTTTACAAATTACAAATTCAAGAGGTTCACAACATGGCATGAACAAAACAAAGACATATAAGCAGCATTATTGCTAGAGTACCTAGTAGAGATGGGAAAACTGGTCGATTTTGAAGACTAAGTTAGTATACTTACTACCAGTATAAGTATAGAAACTTGTTCCAAAATACTTACTAGTATTTGGAATACTATATAGATCGTTTGGCGTGCGTATGCGGCAAAAGTTTCATACTCAACTGAAACTAAAACCAACTCCATATTATTAGTAGGCATTTTAAAATACGTATCGGCTCAGGGAACTCAGACTGTGTATCGGCTTCAATATAATCGCTAAAAATACGCTGAGCTCCGCTTGTCGAAAAGTCCCATTTCTTATAAAATTTTAAATTTATGAGTTGTTTTTCTGTTAGGTTACAATATTATTGTTAACAAAAATGAATAACAGTGATTTTTTTTAATTTTTAACATCTCTTGAGCGGTATATAACAAGCCTAAGCCTGTGCGTCATCTCACCACTGTGCTGCGACACAAAATTTATGACCTATTATTATCCATACATTCGAACGCAATAGACTAATAAATTAAAATATACCTATATTCAAGTGCTATTTCGTTCGTGCGCATTTAATGTCAATAGTGTTGAAAGTCTACCAACTGGTGAGTGCACAAAACAGCGACTCGCGATGATATCATCACAAGTTTTTTTGGAATAAGTTTATTGGGCCACAAATACTTAGTATGGGTAGTTTCATCCGAAACTTGAGCACACAAACTGGTGACAGATTTCCAACTCACCTCTAGTACCTAGATATACAAAGTAAAATTTCGCTAGATACCTACTACAACAATAATTAATTTTAAAGTGGATAAGTACATGGAAGTAAGCCGAATGAGCAAGTAGGCCATATTTAATAATTTATGAAATAATGTCCCCTTAACTCACTCTCACGTCAGTGGAATATATCAATATTGGAAGAGATTTCATTGAACACATTGACCTCCCAATTGGCATCATCAATGGCAGGTTAGTTCTGTACCTTGGGAGAACATACAACTGATGCTCCAGATTTCTAAGATACCTAGCTAACAGAGAAACACAGGTCAATACTACCAAGAATGGCAGAGTTCTCATTTATACTGCGCATAAGTCAGAAATAATATGCGGCCAAATATATAAATTATCTTCTAGTGTTGAAACTACAGTATGTAAGCATACCTAAGAGAAAGTCAGTTAGATAAAGTCACAGATAGTATCCATAGACTAATATGATAGTATACATATAGATATAGCAGTGGCGAAGGGTGGACGTAGGCTGTTAAGATCCGCCATAAATATTGCACGTAAAACTTTGTCAGTCATACGTATTTCTTTTCATTAAACTAAGACTACCTACTATCTGTAGTGTTTGTTAGTTTTTAAAATGCAAATAAACCCTACGAAACCAAGGCATAATAGATAATAGTCAAAAAAATACCAGTCTGTTTATAAAATATCAAAAATTATACAATTAAATCATACATAACTTTATAGATAGAATAATATTTCTTACCTATTATAGTTTGGTTTAGACAGGGGTTGAATGGGGGAATGAAAAAGTATGCACAATTTTGTTGTATCGTCCAAAATTGATTTTTAAAAACTATTCAACACCATCTGTAAATTGTAGTCTTAGTACAATAAAAACAAATACGTGTGTGACTGACAAAGCTTAAGGGCCCGCTGAAGAGCCCGCCGTTCAAATATAATTTAGTATAAAAAGGACCTCGGCGTCGTAACTACGTCAATTTAAATCGATCTTTTCGCAAAAATCACTAATCATCGGAGATTTTATTTCAAGAAATATTATTATTATTACTGATAATTTCTGCCGCGTGGAGAATTATTATTATTTTATGAACACCTGCGACATGAAGCCGATCAGAAAACAGGGCTGTCAAAATAATATTAAGCATTCATATTTTTTAAATGTTAATTTCATCATGGTTTTTAATCAAACCTGTGCAAGTACGTACTGATAACTTGGGTGGATTTTGTAGCAAACATACTATTGATATATATACGGGTATATTATTATTATAACCCAATTCAAATTGAACATAGGTTGATACTCAAATACTATTATAGTATGTTTATGATTTCGAGAAAATAATACGATGGTATAATTAATCCATATCAATTATTTGAAAACATTACATTCGCACTTTGCACAAAATTACAAACACATTCGAAGTTTGCCGCACACGTACAGACCACGTGATATTTGTTTACGCAAAATCGTCGCTTTTCAAAATGGCGAATTTGATTACCAGATTTTACTGCGATGAATCAGTATGTTCCTTTTTGTCTTTTTTTTATTCGTAGGTTTGTTTACTATGTACACCGAGAAATTTCCATTTATAAACTCGGAAACGATTTTTACAGAAGAGTTTTGGAATATAATGCAACCAAAACTGGAAAAAATTCTATCATGGGTGTTGACTTCCTGAATTAGCTAACCCCAGGTCCATGCCACTACGTGAACCACAGTGGATATTAAGCCATTTCCACACTGGCAACAAGTTGCTGGCAACCTCATTAAATTTTACGATACTTACCATAATTGCTTAAGAAATTTTACAATAATTATCGTAAAATCTAACGAGGTTGCCAGCAAATTAACTTGTTGCCAGTGTGGACCCGGCATTAGATGCACAAAACTTAAATAACATATATTATAAATAAAAATTTAAAATTATAAATATATATTATGATTTATGTCTTCGACAGCCCTGATGAAATAAATGTGAAATATGAGTCCGATCAGTCACAGAGCAAATTTATTAACACAAACAACTTTGACACGACCTTTTTATATTAACTAGTAGACCAGATATTATGGACCACATGTTAAAAAATCATATTTTCAATTCTCAAGGCCATTTCTGTGGAACGTCCTCTTAATGTGCACTATTTATGGCGTATCTTAACAGCCTACCTCCACCCTTCACTACTGCCATACAGCGTCAAGTAATGGAGCTTCAAATATATTTTTTGAACCTGTATCACCAATAAGCGCTGTATTTTAGAGTTATAGTTAGTTTTCCTTTATGGTGTTCAGGCATTCTGTACCCTTCAATTATTGTAAGAAAATAAAAAACATTTTAAATATTTAATTATTAAATTAGTGATTCAATGCTATTTATTTTTTTTATGTAATTCTGACATCTGTTGATAATTTCTGAAACATTTTATTAAATTTTTATAAGGTAGTGTTATTTATAATCAACAGATGCCACTTACAAGTAAAAATAATTTAAAACCATTTTCATGTACATAATAATAATTACAAGATAAGAAGAACTTTTTATATACAACGTTTTTAAATTTTCTGTTGAACCATATAAACTTGACTTGTCTAGCTTAAACGATCAAAAAAATTTGTACTTGACATGTCATTTTGATTTCCATAGTAATGCACGTATATATTATTAATAATTTAGTTGCTAGGATCTCAGACCCCTAGCAACCTATCAAGTGTGTCGAAATAACTTTTCATACAAAATAGAATTAACTGAAAATAAAATTCAATTCTACTTAAAGATGGCTAAAAGTATTAAAAAAATGCATTGGCATCGTGTTCTGATATATTCTAAAAGTTTCAAATATCTAGCTAGTCGGGAAGTTGGTTAAAAATCGATTGCAAAATTTGAACCGGACAAAGAACCACCGGACAAATAAGAATACGAGCTAAGAAAAATGTTGTAATAATATAAACATTAGTTTACTAAAACTATAATTATTGGCTTTGGTCTTTAACCTATCGTCACCCTAGAACAACAAGGTATCATCTGGCATTTATATCAAACTGAGATATCGAGCTCCAAAGTTTTGAATATGAATAAAATCTTAACTATATGCAATGAAAATTGGTAGATATTAACAATACTATTATTATTGTATTATGTTTGTATTTTCAAAGCATTGTATACTAAATATATCTGATATTATCTAATCCAGACATTAAAATTTTGTGATGGAACTTAATTGCTCTGAAAATCGAAAAAAATCAGAGCAACAAAGTTCTATGTGATTATTAAACCTTGATGTTGTGAAAATATTTTGCTACAGGGCTTAATTATTGTGTTTAAAATTGAATAAAAATACCTTTTTCGATTAATTCTTTATTAAAACAACATTAAATTAAACATAGTTTATGAAAAATGACAGGACGTGGTATAAAAAAATGTTTCATAATACTGATATTTAGAACAATATTAATAGTTTATAAAATGACATGAAGTATCTTCACTTTCAAGGTTTTTGTTGTTAGAATCCATATGATCCATGATGAACGCTCCAGTGTACTCACATAACTTCACAGCTCTGAAAAAAAAGTTTTTATGATAATAGACTGGCATAAAAAAATAGTTTCACAAAACTATTATTACGAAACCTCTCAAATTACTCAATTTTTAAATGAAACTTAATAAAGATATCATTGTATTGTCACTGCAGTGATTCATAAAGTAATAATTAAATAGTTTATGAAAAGAGCTATTGCAACTATTATTATTTAGTCAATATCATCGCCAACATCTATGTTTTCTTCGCAAACAACATAATCTGCAACTTCTTCAAGTACTTCCACCTACCTGAATAATAAAAAGGAGAATATATATGAAATTATGACATATTCTAGAAAATATTTATTCAGATGTAATGTCAAATTTACAAAATATGAAAGAACAGCAAATAAATTAAGTAAGTACTCATTTGAAAAGAAACATAAGTACCCAAAATCCTCATCAATTGTAATATCATCAGACAGTACTTATAACTTGAAGATCGTTTATATTATCCAATAAATTGAGATTGTTGCTGAAAATAAAATAAATAGATAATAGAATTACTTATATTAAATTTGAAACAAAATAGAATAATTAATTGCAATACATGAATAACAAAAATAATACATAACCTCAAACTTACCTTGTATTTAAAGCAACAATATTGTAGGTTGGTGAGGTATATTCGTAGTATTATCATCCTCTTAAATGTCCACAATACCCCTTTCACTTAAATTATTGCTCATCTTTATGTTATTTTTATTAAATTGTTGAAAAACGAAGCGCGAATATTTGAGAGAAACGTACTAGTTTGACAGCTGAACGGAAATGAAACCATATTGCTACAAAAAATTTTTTTTTATAGCAAATGGTCCATAGTTGCTTTCAAATTTTAAATCGAACCATATCGTTCCAAAACAAATTACCAGTGCATCTGATATAGAACTTAAATGCCCTGCTATGTCATAAACCATAAAGATTTTTTTAAATTTTGTAACACAGTTTTAAAGAGAAAATTATTATAAGAATTTTGGTACCAAAAAGTCAAAATTGACAAAAATGCCAGATGATACCTTATTGTTCTAGGGAGACGCTATATCATTATTTGTGACTAAATATAAGTTTTCATGATCTTATCTATCTTAAAAAACTACTTTTGAATATATTTTCAGGAACCATTTATGTTACAAAGTCTAGGATGGCCTGTACAAAATGTAAAATACTAATATTTTGAAGGATTCAAGATGAAGAATGTTCCTGTACTGTAAATTTTGCAGAAATACCATTTTATACCAGTGCACCAGCGTTTCCATATCATTATATTACCAAATCGGAATTTAGGAGCCTAGTTGATAGAATCCCATGTTAGCAGACGATGTGGTCGGTTCATTAGAAAGAATCGACATTTTAGTTTAAAAAATAATATAAGTATGCATAAAAATCACAATAGCACAACTATTGTTGTATTGTATCTAATGCCTGTTTCCCAGAGGAAGTTTCTCCGCCATATGGACATGGTGGTCGAGTGACAAGTCCAAGTTCAATGAGCTTGGCAGAAAATCCACCGTGACCAGTCAAGAATTGACTGGTGTAGTCATGGCCCCCACATCCTGAAGCAGGCCCCCAGGCTAGAATCTTTGGCGGGCCCCCTACCTATCGCTAAGGATAAAGGGATTGTGATGCTCTACAGTAGCGTTTTCCAAACGGTGTACGCGTTAAAATTAATGTGTATATTTAGTGTTTTTTTGTATAGTTTAATACATCCATTTGAATTATGGAGTTGTCGAGTATTGAATACACAATTAAAAATTGTATCGTACAACCACATAATTTTTAATAATAATATTATTGCAGGCAACTTTCTTACTAGTGAAGCAAATTTGTGATGTGTGTTTAGCTAACTTATCTGCTCGACTCGCCTCGACGGGCCCTTCCTGAGCCCGGGCCCCTAGGCTAGGGCCCTGTCAGCCCCCCCCTTGTGGGGGCCATGGGTGTAGTGGTCAGGAGTCAAGGTTATCTCCAACCGCCATTCGGAATGAACAAATTTATGTGTGCCTACCAGCGTTGCCAGATAATTATTTCACCAAATCGGGATTTTTATCATGTGAAATTAAAAACATCGGGATTTAGGACAACCTAAAAAATGCATAGTTCAATATTTGTAATGTTTATTTCTATAATATCTATCATAAATGACACAACACAACCTACAAAACTCTTTAACAATCAAAATAATACTGTCAAAGTATATTTTTTCCTGACACTTGCCTATGTATAAGTACTTGGCTGAAGATTTTACTTCCTGAAGAGTTTCTTTCTGCTGCTTAATGTATTGGTAAAGTACATCCCATGAGTATATTATCATGTTGAATTGAACATGTAATTCCGATTTTATCAACTCAACAGAACATCTATTTCTTACATCTGACCATTTTAAATTCATCTGAGAAAATACCCGTTCGGTATTAGCAATTAAATGTTAGTATAACCAGTATAGTAAACCAGTTAATCAGTGCAAATTGCAATCTTTTCCTACACTAAAAATTATAGTACATAACAGCGTACAGTTCTTGATAATTCAACAAATATGAATAATATAAATAAGACTTTTAGGTTAAAACAAAAGAACTCGATAGATGCGTGATGCACACTGATACCAGATGAAGGTCTCCCACAGGAGACCACCTCAAAGGGCGGACCGAACCATCAACTTTCCCATAACACCACAGCCTACGTCCACTCTTTGCGGTTCTCGCAACCCTCGGCCGAGCAAAGCCCGCATCTCCTCAAATCCGACTTTCAAAATCGTCCACACTCCCGCCAAAACACAGAGACGCGGTCTGTCGAAAACGGCCACATGAGATAGCGCCGCCACTAGTCAATCCGTCGGTAAAACAGAGAGGTTCGTGACTGACAGAACAACGCCGTCAGAATGACGCCGCAGATCCCATTTTGATGCGCGCGAAATGCTCTCTCTTGCCTCGGACGTCGAACAACAAGCTTCTCCAGCCGGAGCACCGCGTTTACAACCCGCCAAAAAACTCTCTCGCCTCGGACGTCGAACAACAAGCATCTCCAGCCAGAACACTGCGTCTACAACCCGCCAAAAAACTCTCTTGTCTCGGACGTCGAACGGCCAACAGCTAGCATCTCCAACCATAAAAAACCACGCCGCGATCATCTCCAGCCAGCGATACCGCGTCTGCAGCCCGCCAAATCGCCATTACCCATGACCGAATACTAAAATACCCTGCAATAACTTTTCAATAAACACTACCAAGCGACAACGTGCGTTTCTCTCAATTCCACCCCGCTTCTGGCCTGCTAGTGATACAGCCTTCACCATTCTCCTTGACAGAGAAAGGCCGGTATCAACACGTGTCTACACACTAACTTCATTTCATTTCAAGTTAATTGATAGTAATTAACATAAGAGTAATTACAGCGTGTAATGACGCTTTCGGCAGTTAAACGGTGAAACCATACATAATTTTAGATATTTTATACACAGAAGAATATATTTTATCTATTATGGTTTGGTTAGGGCAGTTGTCGGCAAACCGCGGCTCGCGAGCCATATGTGGCTCTTTGGGCCCTTGATTACGGCTCTGCCACAAATGCCCTCTGCCCTATTTGACATGGCTACAAAGAAGAAGCGAAGAAAAACGGAAGACTAAAACCATGAATTTAAAGTTGAAGGACCGAGACTTTCGTGTCTATTAAAAACTTAAATGGCCTACCGACGTGTATTGTTTGTCGCGAAAAATTGGCGCATAACAATAAGTCAAATTTGGAGAGACACTATACAATTAAATACGCCCTGTCACAAAATTTAGCAGTAAATATCCTGTCGGTGATGTAAGGAAGAAAGCGGTTGAGAAACTTTAGAAGAGTCAAGAAAAATCAAGTTTTGTATTTAATTACTGAATACAATCTTCCAACAATGTTAATATTGCAAGTTTTGTGGTTAGTAAAGAGATTTCTAAGAGAGGAAATTGAGAAAACGTTTTATCAACAAGATGCAAACTTAACTTCCCAAAATTTCCAAGGCGATGCAAGGCCAATATTCACATTGACTATTTGTCAGTCATTGTCATGATTTAATTTTATGAATACCAAAACTTACAATTTAATTTTTATCAATAATTAAGAACATTATTACGTATGATATCAAGTTTTATTAAGTTAATAGACAGTGTAGGTACCTACATATTATATAATTTAAGTTTAATAAATTGGGCTCTCAAAAGAAATCTCAATCGTTGTACTGTTGATATTTGGCTCTGTTGACTAATGAGTTTGCCGACCACTGGGTTAGGGTAACACGAATAAAAAAAAATAACCAACTCCAATTCAATGAAAACAAATAAATATGACTGACAAAGTGTCCACTATTTTTGTCAGATCTCCATCTCCTATCTCCACTATGATGGTTTGGTTTAGGCAAGGCTTAATTGAATTTTAAAAATTAACCAGCACCATCTGCAAACTGTATTCTTAGTTCAATGAAAATAAATATATTGTATGACTGACAAATTTAGTGTCCACAGTCTACCTCCATCCTTCGCTGCTGCGAGGTAGGTATATAAGGTACTTACCTATATAACAACATAACTTGGACACTCAAATATTTTTGAAAAATTATCGAGCGCTTCGGTTGATAAACTTTTCTTTTTCCAGTGCTGGCCTGTTAGTTTTAATGTCGGTAACCTACATATTCTGCAATTTAGAGACAATTACTCATTGTGGTGCATTTGTATTCATTCAATCCTCAGCAATTTTCTAGTGGGTGTTATTTACGTACTGAGGATAATTAATACACAGTTATTATGAAACAGCGATGATCAAACAGGAAATGAAAAGATGAGGAAATAAAATCAATATATGGAAATACAATAGATAGTCTAATCAGCGTCATAATGAGCACTTATCAAAATAGGTCATGGCCATTTCCAGGAAACATCTCCACTATGTCCTGTCGCTGGCGTGTCGAACTTCAAGTAGGTACAGTTTAATCTACTCTCCAATAACAACTTGAACAAACGTATTATACCTCGTTTACACGTGCATGGATTTACTATTAAGGGCGGACGTGCTCAGCGTGGGTCAAAATGGAGCTTTTATTCTATTTTCAAAGCATGATCCTGGACATTCCTTAAACGTTGTAGATAATCTATTTATATAATTTTGAAGCCTTATTATCCTTTATATTTATTTTAAACATTTGATGACTGCATAAAGTATTTTTATTACATAAAATAGTATTCTTTTAAACCTCTCGCTCTAATGTTTTAGAATATAGTCATATTTCAGTACATAAATGTGCAGTGGTGTTAAGATTTTTTACATTTATTAATTTTTAAACGCATTTATAAAACCATCAGTATAATTTATGTCGACATTATTATAGTGAAATATTTACGATAAAAAATTATATTGATAATCTCAGTGATCCCAAATTTGACAAGAATTAGGCATTTTATTATTCAAAAAATGGGCAAGATCAACACATTTGAAGATAATTCTAAAGATACTGATTATAAGCTATGTCTTTGACCATTCAAATGTGATAAACATCCTACGAATAATGATTGCTGTATAATATAGAGTACTATAGAGTACAAATACTAGTAAGTATTTTGGAACAAGTTTCTATACTAAGTATTTTTTTATACTGGTAGTAAGCATTGGCGGCCTTAGGCCCAAAAAACTGGTAGGTCAATTTTGAATATATTATTTCAATTTGCCTTTTCGTTGTATACTTAAAAGACGTATTGAAAATTGACTTTTTATACATTATATAATAAGTGCTAGAAATTGTTATAGGTGGATACCTACTTACCCTTCAAAAAATGTCCATTTTTCATAACGCCAACCCATCGTTAACCGAAATTGCACATAACGCGTTATAATTTTTTGTAAATTAAGTCCACTTTTCTTTCTTTACTTTTTGAAAAATCATCAATCACACGATTATAAAAATTGTCTATTTTTCCCACATATTTTTTTTCAATACTGAGCATTGCAAGAGCGGTCAGTCTATCTTGGCCCATCGTATTGCGTAGAAAGGTTTTTATTCTTTTGAGAGTGGAAAAACATCTTTCACTTTCAACTGTTGTCATTGGTATGACGCAAATAAATTGGAGAACTTTGATCGACTCGGAAAATGTTTCATTGAAATTATTGCTGAGTAAAAAATGTAGAAGAGAAACTGCACTATTAGCGCCATGCAAATCATCTCGTTGATAAAACACCAATAATTCATTTTTTAACTTGGTTATGTTTATTTCTTCTAACTGTTTTACCAAATTTAGTTGACTCGTGGGAAAATTATTTTTAAA
Organism: Rhyacophila brunnea; assembly: GCF_057557595.1. Classification (NCBI taxonomy): domain Eukaryota; kingdom Metazoa; phylum Arthropoda; class Insecta; order Trichoptera; family Rhyacophilidae; genus Rhyacophila; species Rhyacophila brunnea. Next base: position 3,885,404 of record NW_028232904.1, on the reverse strand, counting down.
ATCAGCGTAATTTTCTTTATTGAACAAATCGGATATAATGAGATGATCGTTGGATGTGAATCGTGCTTCTATTTCCACTATAATTGTATCACAGACTTCAATTGCTACTGCGTTGCTATTGTCATCTATCCGTCTCTTTTTATGGTCACCCGTTGCACAGCTGGAATTCGGATTAGTGCTAGCTTCATTTCTGATTTCGGAAATATATTTTTTAAAATTATCGATGTATGTTTTTATCTTAATAGCGTCTAAGTTTCTTTTTTGCATTTGTTTAAATAAAATTTGACAATGAGGCATTATTTTGTGAAAAAAAGTCAACCAATAAATCAAAGTGTTTTTTTCCAAATTATTTATTAAGTTTTGGGCTTGACTTAGGGTATTGGTGTCATTTTCTCTGTCCAGTATTGAATTTAAACACTGTAAAATGTCTTCTCGGTACAAAAAAACTGTCTCCACACATTTAGCATTGAAGCACCATCTAGTTGGAGCTGCTTTCGGTAGACGCACTTTGACGAATTCATCTAATATTTTCGTTCATTTTGGTGATCTCGAAAAAAAGACAGAAAATGATTGGACGGTGGCAAAAAAAACTTTCAGACCAGTGGTTATGGTGGATGCTTTTTGCATAACTAAATTAAATTGGTGAGCATAACAGTGGATGTACTGTGCTAGTGGAAAAGTTTCGCGGACTCTCGTCTGAACTCCTCCAGTTTTCCCACTCATTATTGCCGCTCCGTCGTAGCGTTGCGCTATTAGCTGTCGAGGATGAATTTCCAAGATTCTCAGCTCTTTTAAAATTTCTTCTGTTAATCCTGTTGCCGTGCACACCTCTGGATTTACAAACTTCCAAAATCTTTCACATACTATATTGTCTTTTAAATATCTTACAACGAAAACCATTTGCGTTTTTGTAGAGCTGTCTGTCGTTTCGTCAACTTGAATAGCTACGTAATTAGATTTTTTTATGTCACATCTAATTTCTTCTTGAGTGACTTTTAATATTGAATCTAGCAATTCGTTTTGGATAGTCTTCGAAATTCCTTTGAATGAAGTTGACCTTTCTAAATGCTCCTTCATAACAATATCTATTTCCTGCATGAAATTTATTAATCCACGAAATATACCAGGATTATCAGACTCTTTAGACTCATCATGGCCTCGTAAGGCCAGCTCAAACGATCCGCAAAATTGAATACACTTTAAAATTTTTGTTAAAATTAAACGATTTTTATCGACAGTTTCATTGTGATCAGCAATCGATCTGCGGTATGCACTATCTAACTGAATTCGGATGTCTGTTGTTCCTAATAAAACAAAACTCATAGAATTATTTATGTGTGCTGTTGACTTGCTATGCTTTTTTATTTTTTCTTTAAGATGTTTTAGATCACCAACACCAAATTCTGTCCATTGCTTTTCATTTTTGCAATCAAAAATTAAACAATGAAAACAAAAAAATAAATTCCTTTCATTGCAACCACATATCCATTCACAAAAATGATAGCTTTTCTTGTTGAAATATCTGTCAACATCTTTGCTTTTCTCTTTTGTTGTTTGAATTATTTTCATATCCGGCATGTACCTGCCTAATATCTTCGCTTGTAGACGTTTATCATAGTTAAATGTCTCATTCTTTATTTCGTTTAAAATATAATCCACTGAATTAGACATTTTGTGTCAGTTCAAACAAATAAACCATCGTAAATTCCACAAAACTTCACGAAAATGTAATAAATCACTAAAAACCAAACTTTGTGTGTAAATTCGTATAATAACTACACCAAAAACTATTTAAATACGTTTAAAACAACCAACAGACATTCGTTGAAACTTGTCAACTGTCAGAACAAAATACAGTAAGTATACAATAATTTTCGGCGTGGCAGTAGCATTGGACTCCATAATTCAGTCGACTTTATCATTCTGTTTCGCAAAATTAGCTGAAAATATTTTTTGTTTCACACTCGGACAATGGGCGAGAGGCCTGTAATGCACGGATCTTTGGAACTCAAAGCGTCGAATATTGAATTTATCTTTCTCTGTCTAATGTATGAGAAATGAGAGAGAAAATTTTATAAAAATATTAATTTTGGGTCAAGAATTGAATTGTCCGGCAATTGGCGGGGAATTCTCGCCTATCGAGAATACAAAACAAAAACAAGCGTACGCCTTATAATTTCAAATCCACCGATTATTATTATATATGACATTGTAGATATTATTAATATTATTCTGTCGATTGTAAGGTATTTATTTTGGGAGGTCATTGACTAATTGACCTAAGGAGGGAGCCGCGCATGGTAGCAAGTATACTTAGTCTAAAAAATCGACCAGTTTTCCCATCTCTGTATTATACATGTATTATACTGCAGTTGGCAAGATTTCATGCATGCATCAAAAAAGTCTGGAAGCTTCTGTATTTCTGATTCAATATGAACATTAATTTAATTTTCATAGCCGATTTTGGCAAAATCCATGAATTCAAGAATGAAAACCTTACAAATAATCCAGTATATCGGCTATTTTCAAAATTTCTTTGCCGCTGGCTTCCTATAAACCGATAAGAACCGTGTTTTATTTAGACATGTATTTTAATGTCAGTACTATACGACCCGAAGAGGTTGAATGGTATAATATACACCCAATCCTCTTTTTGCACGGGGGATACGTTCCAAAGATTACCGTGTAAGAAAAGATAAGGTGCCCATACAAAAATGGTAGATAGGTTCCGTTACTTAAAATCAACTCAAAATACGAAATTCTTGAATTCAAAAATAAATCGAATTTATTTATTATTTATACATAAAATACATAGTTTTCGATTTAAATTAAATTTAGCATAGAGAATTAGGTACATACATTCAGTGTCGCTACTTGACAATACACGTGCCCGTTTATTGTTGTTTTTCGTTGGTGAAAAATCACTCTCATTGCTGGTTGCGTTTAATGACGCTGACGCCGAAGCACGCGCCGCATCTCTCTTATCGAACCCGAAGTGACTGACTAGTGGCGCCATGTATGTATGTATGTATGCACTAGTGGTGTCCTGTCCATTGAAATGCAATTTTTTGATAAATATTGTACATACATACGTATTTTTAATCTTTTTATTTTTTTTAAACCGTGTTAAAGCAAAAATCAGTGCAAATAAAAAATAATCGCTGCTTTTTTAAGCCGTATTATTTCGAAACCGTGCAAAAAGAGGATCGGGTGTACAACCATATATTATTATTTCCGATACAAAATTTCACCGTGAAGAGTGATACGGCGAACTGTATACTTACAAATTTCCAGACATAGCTGTGAAGATATCCGACGTGTGTATAAAATGCATGACAGGGGATTAAATCCTCTTCCTTTGTGTGAATTCGGAGGAATCCAAACCGCTGAACATATTGTTGAGATCAGCAACTTGTTTGCCTTTTTCAAGGACTTTCACCAAGCTGATGAAAATGCGCTGGCATATGATTAATTGATACCGATGTTTTGATGTAAATACCCCGTATCTGATTTATATGACGAACATGACCTTTTGATGTACCTACTAAAAACAACAAATATACTGCCCATCGACTGCGAAATTCCCATATCTGTAGTTATTTTAACAAAAATGGTACAGCCATTTTAGTAATTTCCCGTATCTGAACATTATAGGAATAAACCTGTAATAACTCGTATCTTGCCTCTAAGCTGTCAAGCGTGTTGCATGACGTGTGTTATATTCAGCTTCAAAATGTCACTCTCGAATTATTTAAAAGGTATAACAGTATATATAACAAATTTGGATGTTTCTCTTCTTGGTCGTATACTCATGGCTGAGGACACTGGTGGCTCGACGAGTTTCTAGGTGGTGGGGTTTAGCCATTAATTATTAAATATACCTACATATTTGCTCAAATTATACATTATGTACCAAGATACTTATAATAATATGATTTTATTAATGAGGTCAGTAATTTTTCAGAATAAATAATATAATTATCTGAGTCGTTACATACTTACTTAGAAGCGTGATTAAAATATTAACTTAATTAATAATAATGACTATTATAGACTTGCCATTATGAGTTTTGAACAATGAGATACAGCGAGCGTTTTTACTCACCCAATGGCTATTTGATTCATTCCCCAGTACGCTAATGCATTCACATCCTTTGCAGATCGAAATTTGGACCGCGGCGACGGGCCTGAGTGACTCTGATCAACGAAAAATAGACGCCATATCTTTCTTAATTTGTACATAGGTGTCACCGTGAACTAGGGCATATTTAATTAAATTAATTATTTTAATACCGTGTTATCATCATTATGTTATAACATAATTTACGATCATTGCATTATTTATTTATATAAAATTACGACAGGCTTAGATGGATAAAATAAATTAAATAGTTCATTTAACCATGTAATTAAGTAGGTATATTATGACAGTTATACTTAAAATTATCGGACGTGTATTTTTGACGTGATAACGATGTGGGGATGGTCCCTATGAACCCTTAAGGTAGAGGCGCCCCTGGCTGAGAATCGTGACCACTTTTTAATTTTGCCATCCTTTGAGCAACCAAGACTTACCATCCTTCTCGATCTTCCGCTTCTCTCAGGGCAGAATGAATGGTGCACCCAGTCAGCTCTTTCACTTGGTCGCAGGCGCTCTTCCTCTGCTTCGCCTTCTCTGGAGGCCATCCAAAACCACCAGTCTCTCCAGGTTGTCTGGTCCGCGCCGGAAAATATGTCCAAAAAACTGCAGAATGTATCTTAGACATACTGTCGAGAGCCGTTCCTTTATCTGCAGTCTCTGGATGATTGACTGATCTTTATATATTTGAAAAGTGACATTCCAAACCGGCCTTAGTCCAAAATTACAAATTTTCATGTTTTGATGGAATCCGATAGAGTGTGCTGAGATCTATAGTCTCACTAAAACTCATATTTTACAAAAAATCCTAAGTCTCTTCAATTTGATGTCGACATGTTCATTTTTTTTTCAAAACAGCACTAAGGTAACGGTTGATTCTTTCCAAACTCGCCTAAGGATATATGCGCATGCGCAGTTGAACTCTTTTGTTACATTTACGCTCCAAGCGGCTATAATATAATATTGTAACACGTCAGATTAGAAATGTCAGACGAAATATTAGAGAATTTGTGTTTTATAAGTTCATATGCACATAAGTAAACTATTTTTTTTATTGAAGATAATCCCTACATTGTAGTATTATTATATAATATATTATGCTGTAAAAGTTACAATATTTACCTTTTTATCAAAAAATGCAATAAAGTGAAAGAAATTTAATATTATTTTTATTCATTAATCATCCCAACAGACCTGTCCATGACCACATTCTATGACACAATCATAATTGTACACACAAAAGATACTTAACTTAACTTTATTGTGTTCCAACTGTACTTAGTACAGACTTAGGGCCATTTTGAAAAAAAGTGAGTTTTTGAATGAATTTTTTTGAAGTTTAACTGTACTTTTTAATGTTATTTATATTTCATGTTTTCGAGTCTTTAAATTTTCTATGAAATTGCCAAACATTATAGTACCGAAAAATTAAGAGGTAAATTGCAAATCACAAAAATATGATTATCTCAAAATCAGATTTTTAGACTTAGGCCGGTTTGGAATGTCACTCTTCATTTATATATATCACATTTTATTGGATGTTATCATCATATTAAGCGTTATATGCTTTGCTTTACCACTTTTTACGTTACGGGCAATGACATTATTAATGGACAACGCATTCAATACAGTAGCTAGTAAGTAAATTCACGCACAGTGACATTCGCACATGTATAGGTAGACGTCACGCAATTTCCATTATGCGATATCACGCATCGGGCATTTATAGCAATATCACCTTTATTGTAATGGCGTTAGAACAGTGTTTCTAGTGTTAATGTTCATTTGAGCGAACCCGTTCGAACCGAACCGTTCGGCAGACCCAACAAAAAGCATAGGGAATTTATAGCAATATCACCTTTATTGTAATGGCGTTAGAACAGATTATGCCATTCGGCAGACCCGACAAAAAAGTGAGTGTCATTTTTATTCCCAGATGCTTCGTCCATATTAATGTCATTGGTTACGGGTTATTGGCATGCTATGCAGTTACAACATGTGTGAACTATTAACAGTCGGATACAGGATATATAGTTTATATATTTAGTTTTTTTAGCTTCCTGCACTTCCTTGCCTTCCTTCAATTTGTGAAAAGTCTCTTATGGGATGACATTAGGCCATGGATGTGTAATTTTGTGTAACTGTGTCACCGACACCCTGCTGCCATAAGAGTGAAAGAATGACTTTTTTATATCAAGAATCAAGAGATATTACAGTACCTAATAAAAAAATTCATTTTTTAAAGATTAAATATATTTTATTAATACAATATGCACTAGGGGCCGTATGTATGAGATTCCGAAATTCTTTATAAGCTATTTAACCGATTTTCCACCATATAGCGTATAGCACTGTTTGTGACGTAAGCAATCTGACGTCACACGTCATTCAAAATGGCTGCTTCATCTGTCACTTTCAAATGTCATTTTAATAATTCATTCATTACAACAAACGTTTGCTTGAGGCCCTCGTTCATTTTGTAGACTCTGTAAAACATTTGCGAATTTTAAAAACAGTTCCTAGTCGTGCTGTTTATTCATTTCATTCATTCATTTATTCTTATTCCGTTTTGACATCTCATAATAGAAGTGATTGAAGTGAAGTTAGTCATAATATAACTGTATGTATTGTCACCAAATGGAAATGTTTACTGGGAATACTTTATCCTTTCGTACAGTAGAATTATAAAATAAATGTGATAAAATCACTGATAAATTATTTAAAGTTCATAATAATTATTCATTTATAATTATTAAATTTATATGGTACCGTTCGCACACTTTCAGACACATTTACAATTTAAAAATTTTAAATTAATGATCGGGGAATGAAATTTTATAAGTTTGCCATTATATGGACGCCATGACACATTATGACGTCGCTAACCAACGGATTACATTTGCAATCATGCATACAAATGAGCAGTATTTAGCCTATAAATTATTTGGGAATCTCACGCATACGACCCTAGAAGCTTTACATGGAAATGTCATTTAATATTCAAATTAGTTAAAATGAAAATAACAATAGATTTATAATATTTTATATATACCTACACGAGTTCAAAAAATGTAAAATCCAATGTTAAGAATAAAATGCTTATAACTTTTCGTGCATTACAGTTCCATCACCGTCCTGGAACCAGACTGTAGTACATTACATCACCATGTTTGATCCCATGAGGATCGTATGGATCTCCACAGAACGGAGGCTGCATTAACAGATTTTTGTTTGTACGAGAAATGGATGTTAACCACTAGCTCAACCTATTAGGTCCAACACTTTGGGTCCAAAAAGACATTGTAAAACAACATATGAATTAACCAGACCATTATAAGCTGACACGCAAGTAACACAGAATTAATGGGAACTGAAATACCTAATGGGTGTGGAGAAAACAGATGTTTGCGACGGATACTGGGAGTGCAGTGGTATGACTTTAGGAGCAACGAGGAGATAAGAGAGCGCACCAAGCAGCCTCTCATCACGCTGAGAGTGAAGAGGCGACGTTGGACCTGGCGACCACAGAATTTTATCCTGGCTTGCCTGTTCTTCAAGCCAACTGGATTCCAGCGTCCTGGAAGCCTGCTAAACACTATCTATAGTTAGTCGCATTTCTTGGACGGAGCACAGGACGAACCAGTCAATCATCCAGAGACTGAAGATAAAGGAACGGCTCTCGACGATATGTCTGAGAAGAATTCTGCAGTTTTTTGGACATATTGTCAGGCGCGGACCGGACAACCTGGAGAGACTGGTAGTTTTGGGTAGCCTCCTTGGAGCGACCAAGTGAAAAAGCTGACTGGGGGCACCATCCATTCTGCCCTGAGAGAAGCGGAAGATCGAGAAGGATGGAAAGTCTTGGTCGCTCAATGGATGGCGAAATTTAAATGTGGTCACGATCCTCAGCCATGAGTGCACGACCAAGAAGAAGAGTGTATAAGGCTACAGGATGCTGGTTTGATATGGAACGATGCAAGAAGACTGGGGAGCGACAGGGATTCTTGGAGGCGCCTCGTGGTGTCCATATGCTCCAACTAAGGGGCGGATATGGCCAAGAAGAAAGACAAAGTGGAGTAACAGGCAACCGAACTCGAGTGTGGAAGAATATGAGATAAACTTAAGCATGTGTCAAGAATACGTCATTCTAAGATTGTCCTTCGTTCTGACAATTGCTTTCAGTCTATGCACTGATGCTCATTCAATATTGGTGTATTGAAGGTTGCAACACACACTATTAGACGTCTATAATGTGTGGTTCATTTTCGTAGGACACTCACACATTCAAAGCCCTGCGTCAAAATGTAGTGTATTGGGGTATAGCCTATCTTAATTCTATTTATTAATCTGTTCTGTGTCGACATGTTACGTCTTGGCCATCGTGGGGAAACTAGTATTTTTTATTATCAGACCATGTCCGATCCTAATAAGATCATAGTAATATAGACTTCCACTCTGTGGAGACCCATAATGATCTTATTAGGATTGGACATGGTCAGAAAAAAGAAACAGAGTTGATAACACATATTTTATCAATATATTATAAAGTATAATATAAAAGTACCCTAAGTAATTATTGAATCAGAATTAAAAAAATTAAAATGGAGATTACTGATTTTGAAACTAATTGCCTAAATTTCATCAAAAGCAAGGCTGTATTTTTGTGGAATAACTCCGTTATAATCGTTGTGTGTACTATTGGATTACTCAAAACTGCATTTTTTGAAGATGTCTGGTTCCAGGACGGCGACGTATTTAAAAACTGCTTCACACACAAATAGATATGTGATGATATGAAAACGGTTCCTAACGTATTTATACTAATAAGTCACTTATATTCATTTAATCCTCAGCACCTCAATTAGTCTTACAATGTTATAACATCAATAATAGCAAAACAAAACAATGAGATCATTGCGACGAGACATTTATCGGCCGATCACTCATTTACAAGAAACTGTCACATTTTTCACTTTCTGAAAACGTCATCACTGGCATGTGACGCCTCCTCGATCACTTGTTGGTCAAATGACGGCGGGTTATCGTGAGCACTGTTTGGAGTACTCGCCGTGGACGTGGTCTTTGAACTGGTAATAGTCACCACATAATTTCTCCTCGAGCTTCCGTTACTATCGTTGGAGATCTGTCTCATCGGTTTCGGTGGCTTTTGATTCAGATCCGAAATGAAGAACTGACTCACCGACTCTTTCCTCAAACTGTCCAAGTCCTGGACGGAATTTTGTTCGGAGAACGGAACAATTTTTGCTGTATCGTTAGGATCGGTAACGTATTCGGTATTAGAAGTGCTTTTTTTAACTGTGCGTAGAATCTTAACTGTTGTTTTACGTTCAGTTACATCTGGTTTAATAACCGTAGTTTCAATTCGCGTGATTGTTTGAACTGGCATATTTTGATCATTATTCACCAGCTCGTTTCTTGAAGGATCCGGCTCTGCCTTGGCGGTTGTTTCCTTGATAACAGCAACAGTATTTTCCGCAGGCTTGAACCTCGGATCTACTTTCGGTATCGGCTGTACATGTCCAAGAGTGTGCCTCTTTGACGCGTCAGCTTTTGCTTTGGCAGTTTCATCTTCCAGATTAAAATCAGACGTCATCAAAATATGCGAAACCGGCCGTTTCTTTTCAAAGTTGTTATAAAACCCGCAGTGCGTGCTATCGGGGCTGGTTCCGCTCTCGCAATGATCAGCAGCTTGGATCATATCATAAAAGAATATCTCTCGAGGACTCATCGGAGACTTGGGGATGTTTTCATCATTATCCGGTGTAAACGGCGTGTTGATTTCCACCAAATGTAAATATTGATCAAACTTTTCTTTCTTCATTGACTCCATACTTCCAACGCTGCCAGTCTTCTGCTGGTCTTCAGACTCTGACTTCTCTGCAGGAACTACTTCACTGGACTCGCATGGTTTAGTGTAGTGAACTTCTGTGATTTCAGCTTCGGTAGTTTTTTTATCACGTATAGGAATTTTTTCCCCGAAAAATTCAACATTCGAATGGCGGTTAGCCAGATCAACATCCACTGGTTGTAAATGCAGAGGTTTCTTACTCTTTGAAGTACTCGGCTTCGCAGCACCGCTCGGATAATAATGGTCGACGTCCTTCGAAACAGTTCTCTCTAACTTCGGTTCGGCCTGCTTAACCTCATTTACAACAGTAGTAAAATCTTTTCGTACCGTCTTAAGCGGTATCATATCATTTTTACTCATTTTCACATGAGCGTTTATTAAATTCTTCGTATCCATATCATGAGACGATATAATAACACTTGAAGAACTAGAATTCCTGCTTCTGGCACTACGTAAACTATTTCTTTTATTACTGTGAACCGGTTTTTTTTTAATCGGCACTTCCGTGACATCTTGAGCATCATCCGGTTGTTGCTTCCGTAATATAATATCATAACTCGGTCCTTTTAGTAGTCTGTCTTCGTTCAACGCCTTCTGTTGGCAGCAGTTATTGAACGAATCCTTAGTTCGTCCACACTTACAGCACAAAGGCTTATCGCTCGGCTTAATCGGACAGTTTGGAATACCGGGAGCATGAAAATTCATGCATTTTATACACAAGACTTCCTTTTCATCGCCGTATTCAGGGTTTTGGAATATCTTATCGTAAGGACTCTTACTCTTCGGGCTGCAGCATTTCCAGATGGTCAACAGGATTGCCATTATCACGCAAAAAATAAGAAGGGCTCCGCTCCAGAAGTAATAACTCATAAGTTTCCAGTCCTCATTTTTTTCGGGGTACGCCTTCGAAAGTCTCGAGATTGATATCGGACATATTATAAACCAGAACAGTATAAACCAAGCCATTACGAATATCGGAAAGTTGATCCATTTAAATGGGTGAGTTCTTGTCTTGTTAGGTGTATATATATGCTCCCGGTTGAAGCAGTTAGATTTATCTCCCGTGCTTCCTTGCTTGAATTGCGTCATTTCGAAGGTATTCACAAGACAATATTTTAAACTTATTAACAGAACGTTTCTTGTAGCAACAAACAACACGAATAACACTCAACTAAACTCTGGTCAAGTAATCTTCATTTAAGGAAAAGGTACTTAATGTTTATCGTCACGCCGACCACATCCTGTGAAAACCATTTCAAGCGAGGTACGGCTTATCTGGGTTAGTGTGCAATTTTGTTTTGTTTTGTTCCTTATTATTAATAGAATGAGAAATTTGTATTTTTGAAATGGCAAAATTAAATATCATATTATATTATTATCTTTAACCCTTGCAGTGCGTGGTACAGTAATAACAACCAGCGCAACTATTCTATATACAAGACTGCTTTCGGCCGCTACGACAGCTATCTAGGGTAGTGTCACACTTCCCAACTTATCACCAATTGCGGGATGTCCTCTGGGGGTCTAGAGCTGTACTTCTCATGTACGGCCACCAACATCATTTTCAGTATAATAATTTAATTAACTGGGCTAACATTAAATATGTGTTATTGGAAATGAGTCATGACCAAGTAGGTACTTAAAAACCATTTTAATAAAACCACGGTTGAAAAATTTTGGTCAAAGTTGTACGTTGACCAAGAGTCAAATCAATTTAAAAAATTGGCAACAATTGCTTTACTAATATTGTCGATTTTTTCTACTACTGTATACTGTGAAAGATCATTATTTAGTGTAATGCACAGGGAACTCAGAAATAATGGGAACTGAAATATTCAACGGGTAAGGCGATAGCAGGTAACCGTCTCGAGTAAGGAACAATCCGGGTTAAACTTACACACGTGTCAAGAATACGTTGTACGTCTAATACTGAAAACTGCTCTCGGCTTAGGCATTTACGCTCATTTAATGTTGGTGTATTACACACACTATTGCACGTGCATAATGCATGCTTCATTTTCGTCTTCATTTTCGTAGGACACTCACACATTCAAAAACCCTGCTTCAACGTGCGGCGTATTGAATATAGCCTATCGGTATTCTATTTATTATCTGTCCTGTGGTAATGCACTTCATAAAAACAGATATCGAAGCCAGTTGACAGATGTAAACTTAGAAGTATTGAGGAATTTCCATTTGCATTATTTTTAAATAAATAGATATGTACTAAAATGTTCAAATGTATTTTATTAAATGACTTATCTATAAATAAATAGATCCATTTTCTTAGTAAATAAAATTTCTTCTTCTTCGATGGCGCTACAGCTCAAGCCCTGGCCTCCTCCACCGCTGTCCTCCAGCCGGAACGGTCCTCCGCACGTCCTTTCCAGTTCCCGACCTTTAGCAGCTGGTTGGCATCCTTTGCAACACTATCACCCCATCGTGTGCGTGGCTTTCCCACTGGCCTTTTCCCCCCTGGGTTTCTTTCGAGGATCTTCTTCGGTATCCGTGACTCAGGCATGCGCTGGACATGGCCTGCCCAGTTTAGCCTCTTTTCTTAGTAAATAAAATTTAGCTTTAATTTTTTCAATCACAAAAAAAGTGAAATTTGGTGCGGCCACCAGACGTTTACATAGAACTGTCAACGTAGATTATTGTGCGGCTACAGTTAAATTTCACATGAGAACCACTGGTCTAGAGAGGCCGGAACCATTTTTGATCTGACTTATAGTAATGGTCGATTACGACAAAATAGCTGACTGGGGGGCACCATTCATTATGCCCTGTGAGAAGCGGAAGATCGAGAAGCATGGAAAGTCTTGATCGCTCAAAGGATGGCAAACAAGGATACTACAAATTCTGCTTATAAAAACAGTTATCAATATTATATCCTGCATTATAGGTCACACTGCACAGAAGCTGTTGATTGCTTTCCCGTCTTCCTATTTAATAGAACGTGGATTTAGTAGAGGGCTCGCACATCAGAACTCGCCGTATGCGTCTTATGACGAATTCGTCGATGTGACGTCATCGTAAAACAAGAAACAAACGTTATCAAATGGAGCTTCGCAGATTGGACGATGCAACTGCGACGCTTGAAAAAAATATGTTGCTACCGCATGCGTCGAGTTGTATTGTGCCAGAGCCTGCAAGTCGATATCGATGAATATCGACTCCGCGCATGCGCACAGCCGCACAATCGGCCATTTCTCTCCGGACTGCTGCCGCGTTTGACGTTTCTCCGTACATCGACAAAAATGGCAGACGAGAGAATTCTGCTGCGATAAAGGATGCACTGTGTATCGATTTATGCCTAATTGACAGATGAATTCAATATTTTCGCCTTCTACTTAAATGTCTGCGGTACCAATACATAATAATTGCTGTTTCCGCGTCTGATGACATATTTGCACAATGCGTTGTCTAGCTAGAGTATAATATTTTGACGTTTCGGGGTACGCGCTGTCACCTCCGAAAGGGGGGGGGGGGTAGGTATTAGCGCTGGACCCCCCGTGATGATGTAATGTCACAGATATCGTCTGCTGGCTTCTTTCGGGGACATGCTTATGTTGATTGACAACGCGGAATTATAGGCGAAAACAGGGCGTTTATTTGTCGGAATACATTTACAGTCAAGTAGTACAGCGTAGAAAATATTTAAAAAAAAAAAAAATTAAATTTAAAATGGCGGTGACGTCGGCGAGCGCGACGCCACGGCCGACGTCACACTCCTCGAGAGTTCGAAAACCGACTGAATTAACCTTTTTGGAGTAGGTTAACTCAGGCAAGAATTAAAAATATTACCTACAAATTCTGTCACTGAAAAATGACAAAAGGACAGCTTTACACCCTATGTACCTGGCTGGTAGGTACATTGGGTGTCATATTTCTGAGAATTTTTGCTAACCACAGAAATATTCAACCAGACCTTTTCCAGGTACATACTGTGAAAGGGACTGCATTTGCTGGGATTAACATTACTGCACTAAATTACAGCTTGCTTGTATGTTTAAAATTGAATAAGTATAAAATTTATAATGACGCTAGGTTTTACTTTGCTTGCTTCTAGGATTAATGTAGGTATAAAGAAAATGCAGGATTTTACATACATTAAGGGCTAGAATGATTTCATTAAATTTTGTAGAACTTGCAAAAGCATGACTATAAATTTTCATACATCTAAGCTTACGGGCTAGAAATTTGCCTCGCAGTCGATCTGTTCATGTTTGCATGAATCAGCCCAATGATGATTCAGGCCTCATGGCCTTGGATCCTCTGAGGATGCCATGGTTTAGGCGGTATCAGTGCGGATGCGGCAGCGGCGATGCGCGGCGAATATCAAATGAAGATGTCGCTAGGCAGATGTGCGAGGTTGTATCATGCAACATTCGCCGGCGGGTCTCGGAAGTTTTGATTTATGGCCGTCAGGCACACAAGGCAAGAAATTAGTGCTCGTGGAGACTTAACGAATGTTACTCACAAACATAGAGCCGAGCATAAATAATCTCATGTCATCTCATCTGGTTCACCCATCTCGTTGAAAAAAATAAAGCATTTTTGTGTTTTAAAACAAAAGTTATAATTTCAATGAATACGTACTTTAAATATCAAAATGTTTTATTTATTATTTATATTTTATTTTTACATCACCATTTACTATTTAAGACAGGGGTAGTCAAACTGGTCCTTACCGCCCACTAGTGGGCATTTCAGCTTTCATGGTGGGCGGCAGTGGTTTTAAAAGCATTTTCATTATGTTTTCATAAAATTCCCCGTGACAATTTAAATTTTAGAAAATATACCTTCGTTTGTTCCTCACAAAAATTGAGCCAGATATCCAGTAAGTATTTAGTTTCGCAGCATCAGCGTCAGGGAGCAAATGACTTAATTTCATCACACTTCATGCTTCTATGTATGCAAAGTGTAAATAAAAAGATAGATTTAACTACGGTAAGTTTTTTTATAAAGATTTATTCTGCCAAACTTAGCGAAAGTCTGACATAAAGTATTTGGTAAGTAATTATTATTATATGCTTTAATTTGCTGTAAATAATTATTTTTCCTACTTTATAAATCACCATTACTGTGGAACCGGTGGGTGGTTAGAAAATTTTACTACTAACAGAGATACAAAAGTGGGCAGTAGATATAAAATGGTTGACTACCCCTCATTTAACACATTAAAATTAAATTTCTATTTGTTATTTCACTTGGGGGTTCATGGTCAGGTTTTTGTTTTAAGATGGGGTCCATGGGCATAATAAGTTTATGAACCAGATAGATATAGATAGAGGTATGGACTGGACACTAAACCAGAAGATGTTACGGAGAGTTGAGGCTTTCGAGATGTTGCTATATTATATAGACCAGTGGTCAAACATGCATCTAGATTCTATTCTGTTCATATTTCTACATTATTATATATGAAGCAAGTGAAATTACCTGTAACTAGACATAATTAGAAAGTCAGGGGGGTTTAAGACAATGTGGGTTGACATGTTTTGGATATGTCATAATGCAAATATTGCCGTGTTAAAAATGACGATGGTATTATCCTATCAAATCGCCGACAGACAAGTGGCTGAGGGATTCTGATGCAATCTTGGTAAGCTCATTGTCCACTTTGGTAGTCAAGCTGTCTTGGTTGGAATCAGCCCACGTCGTGGAAATCTTTTTGATGATCCAGTCGATGATTTTGTTAATGACATCAATGCTCGTAATGTTGTCTAGACGAATCTGGAATATGACGATATCCCATTAGCTGACATAAGTTTTCAGAAACGACATTCTTCTATAAAGATGCAGACTAAATGTATGAAATTGAAGTAAAAATAAGCACATCTGGTGTACCGATTAAGTTAGCTACAAGTGACTCCGCATTGTAGGTTCATTTGAAGGCAATCCACTATCATTTCAGCGAATCTATTCTATATACAAGACTGCTATCGGCGGTCATCGATAGTAGTTTATCATATTACAACGTTTTTATTAGGTCTAATTCTTATTTTTCCGGTGGTTGTTTATCCAGTACAAATCTTGCAATCAATTTTTAACTAACTTCCTGACTAGCTAGACATTTGAAACTTTTAGAATATATCAGAACACGATGCCAATGCATTCTTTTAATACTTTTAGCCATCTTTAAGTAGAATTGAATTCATTTTCAGTTAATTCTGTTTTGTATGAAAAGTTGTTTCGGAAGAAATCCGTAATCCAATCCACTATTATTGGTTGCTAGGGGACTGGGGTCCTAGCAACTAAATTATTAATATATAATATGTGCGTTACTATGGAAACATTTCAGAATAATTTCTATCAAGTACAAATTTTTTTGATCGTTTAAGCTAGTCAAGTCAAGTTCATATGATTCAACAGAAAATTTAAAAACGTTGTATATAAAAAGTTCTTTTTATCTTGTAATTATTTTTCTATATATTATATGTATTTTTATAATTATTACAATAAGTTAGCCGTCTAAACAGTCAAAACTGTCTATCTCGCTCTAAAAGTGAGCACAGCCAAGAGAGGTGCTGTTAAAACATAGGACTTATTGTAAAGGTTATAATACTTCAATGCAAAAAATTACTCGATAGCCGCCGATAGCAGTCTGGTGTATAGAATAGATTTGCAGATTCACCTAATTAGTTAATTACATACATGATTCTATGTGCAGATATCAGTGGTGAAGGGTGGAGGTAGGCTGTTGAGATCCGACATAACTACTGCACAGTAAACTATGTCAGTCATACTCATTTATTTTCATTGAAATAAGAATACAATTTGCAGACGGTGTTGGTTAATTTTTAAAATGCAATTAAACCTTACGTATACGTATCGTATAGGTGTATAGAACAGCCCCCCCGAACAGTTGGGACTACCTCTCTTGGTATTCTACTACACGCAAGGCATATGGCCATTGGAAAACCCATGGCAATCATAAATTGACAACTTGTTAACTATATGATGCATCCAATCAATGACATTATTAATGGACGACGCACTCAATACAGTAGCTAGCAAGTAAATTCGCATGTATAGGTAGACGTCACGCAATTTCCATTATGCGATATCACGCATCGGGAATTTATAGCAATATGACCTTTATTGTAATGGCGTTAGAGCAGTGTTTCTAATGCCTGTTTCTAAATTCATTTGAGCGAACCCGTTCGAACCGAACCATTTGGCAGACCCAACAAAAAGCATCGGGAATTTATAGCAATATCACCTTTATTGTAATGGCGTTAGAACAGATTATGCCATTCGGCAGACCCGACAAAAAAGTGAGTGTCATTTTTATTCCCAAATGCTTCGTCCATATTAATGTCATTGCATCCAATGTTTAAAACACAAGACAGCGTGGATGATACAAACGGATGATAACCACTTGCGGATGCGACAGCTCGGTGAACACCCTTAGTTATACCTGAAATACAGGTTTGGTAATTGTGCCGCAGAAGTGGACACGAGCTTTTATAATTTTTTTTTACGAAAACAGTTTATTCCATGTAGACAATTTTAATAAATACCTTTTTCTGTCGGCGCATCGGCTTTTCGATCCAATAATCGTTAATTGAAAATTCGAAATTTTCATACATTTTGATACACCATTATCACAAACTAAGATTATATGAGGTAATATTAGGTTGGGGTAGGTTAGATTAGGTTAGGTTACGTTAGGTTAGGTTAGGTCTGGTTTGGTCTAAAAAGAAAGTTGTAAAATCTCATGTCGACCTCTGCGGCACGTTTACCACAGGTTTTTATAGCCAGGCTCAACGTGCGTAGTTTCTGGGTGTGGGGAATATACCTGCGAAAGCTATAAGTATACAGTAGGCGGGGTAAATGTAAAAGTCACTGGCACTTGCTAGATTCTCTTAATCCCTTTCCCCCGATCATGTCCGATCCTAATAGGATCATAATATGGGCCTCCACAGAGTAGAGGTTTGTATTAACAGATTTTTGTTTATACGAGATATGGATGTCAGCCACTTGCTCAACCTATTAGGTCCATACTCTGACTCATACACAAATTGAAAAACAATATGTGTACTTGCCAGACCCAGGATTCGAACATGGGACCCACGACGCTATAGGCCGACGCTTAAACCGCGGGGCCATCGTGGGTGTCACTGCTTTTTAAATATACACAAAAATATTATGGATATTTTTTCAAAATGGACCCTTCCCAAACCATTTTTTTGTGCCCGTGCCTCGATGCTCTGGGGCCTTATGTTGTAACTTGCGAGTTGAAGTCGCCCGGTCGACATGACGTCATATGACATCATTGTGACGTACTACCGGAGTGATAATACGAGGGTGGGTCAATAAGTCCTTAGAAAAGCCGACAGGTGGCGCGACTAGTACTGTAAGCGGTTTGTTTTCATGCAGCGGCACTACCGATTCAGTATGCTGCGAAGTTTCAATCAGATTGGTCGGGTTGTTGTGTGTTTCTCGTACATTTAAAAAAAAAATTTGCTTGTGGAAAATGGAAAAATGGAAAATGGAGAAAATTTTGTTTAGAGCTGTTATGAAACATTTTAATATAAAAAGGTTAACAGCAAAGGAAATAAAAAATGAGTTGGATTTAGTTCACGGCATATCTGCTCCTTCACTTGCAACTATTTATAACTGGTTAAATGAATTTAAACGTGGTCGTACATCAACAAAGGATGAACCACGCTCAGGACGTCCTGTAGAGGTGACTACACCAGAAATGATCAATAAAATCCACGATATGGTGTTAAGTGACCGAAGATTAAAGTTGAGTGAGATAATTGAGGTTACAGGGATCTCAAAAGGTAGCGTCATTTCTATTTTACATGACAAATTGGGCATGAAAAATATTTCTGCAAGATGGGTGCCGCGTTTGCTCACAGTCGACAATAAACGCAATAGGGTGGTGGCCTCTAAAGCCCTGTTGTCGCTCATGCAACGCAATCCGGATGAATTTTTTCGTCGCTTTGTGACTGTAGATGAAACATGGATACACCACTATACTCCCGAGACGAAAGAACAGTCAAAGCAGTGGATTGCGAAGACAAACCATGTCCAAAGAAGGCGAAAACCGTAAAATCAGCTGGTAAGGTTATGGCTACTGTATTTTGGGATGCACGTGAAATTATTTTCGTTGACTATTTGAAGAAAGGAAAAAAAATAACAGGGGATTATTATGCATCTTTATTGGACCAGCTAAAAAACGAAATTGAAGAAAAACGGCCTCATTTAAACAGGAAAAAAATCCTCTTTCATCAGGACAATGCCCGTGTTCACACATGTTTACGATCAATGGCTAAAATTGAAGAATTGAAGTTCGAATTGGTCGACCACCCACCGTATTCGCCAGATTTAGCCCCCAGTGACTTTTTCCTTTTCCCAAACTTAAAAAAATGGCTAAGTGGACAACGTTTTTTTTCAAATGAAGAAGTCATCGATCGGACAAATGCTTATTTTGAGGACCTTCCGAAAACTTATTTTTCTGACGGTTTAAAAAAAATTGAGAAACGTCTAACCAAGTGTATTGAGCTCCAAGGAGATTATGTTGAGAAATAAAAAAAAAATACAAAAATAAAAACTGTTTTAATGCTTTTTTCTAAGGAATTATTGACCCACCCTCGTAGCACTCGAGAAAATCACGCTACTCAGACAGCGGCGCTATTCATTGTCACCATACACATATAGGTGTTTCATCGTAATAATTATCTACGGTGAGCACTGCTCGCGGGCGGCATGCCTTGAGCGTGTATTGGCTGACGTCACAATTACGCCATGTCGTTTGGTGCCACACGAGTCGATAGTTAGGAAATCGGGGCCCTGGACTTGAATCTACGTATATTCTGAGAATGAAGCATGTCACACACATGGATTTTTATTTTTAGCTTAATTAGCCAGAGAGTGGATTACCACAAACTAAATAGGTACTGAATGTTGTGTAACGTACAGAAAAGATAACATTGTTTTTGACAGACGTTTTATTGTTTGAATGTAGTGGTTTATTGTTATCTACAATTTTATATTGAAATGTCAAAACCAAAGAAATTATTAATATTATGGTATTTTTATGTAGGTATTAGATTATAATATAAGATGAAAAGAGAAAGGTATTATCCAACATTGGTTAGAGCAGTGGTATTCAAACTGTGCACTACTAATTCTACCATTACACCAGTGCTCGAACTAGAAAAGTTTATGAACTGGAGCACTCGATAAGTTTCCCAAAATATTGCGCTATTGTTTTATGTATTCTTACATGAAATGCTTATCAAACTGTGTTAATAGTGTTAGCTATCGGTTTTCGTATATTAAATCAATGTAGGTCTCAATTAAATGCTTTAATTACTAACCGACGTCCGGATCGCTCCAAATTGTTAGTCATGACGTACCTGCCGCAATTTGTTAAGCATTTTATGTAAGAACTACTAGATAAATTTGTCGTCATTTAGGCTATATCTCAGCTGAGGCATGGTCTAAAAATATCGTGACAAGGCTATGCGCAGATTGTGCAAATGACGCGAACCGAACGAAATATAATTTGTCATAAAAATTCAACATGCGTTCTTTTAATGGTGTTTATTATTATATTCGTAATAATAATAGTATATTCATTGACATGTTTTCTTTTTCAAGTACATGGGGAACGTTTTTTAGTCATCTTTACATGATTTAAGAATATATTCTTCCGACGCCATCACAAAACAAATTGACGTACTCACACCTCAACTGTCAGTCTCCGATTGGCGACGACTGCGAAATTTCTTTCCACCTACTGTTGAAAATTATTTGCCGTTTCACTTAATATGTATGCTCTTAATGGTGGCCAACCTATGGCACGCGAGATGATTTTGCATGGCACGCGTTTGAAGAGAAAATAATACCTGATAATAATAATAAATGACAGGCAAATACTAAATAGAATTAGCATTACGTTTAATGTAGATTTATAATTGCGTAGGTTGGTTCTTAGGCTTTATTCGTCACATATAATAACTATTATCGCACTAACCTTACTAGGTGGCGGGGGATGCCGATCGATTTACGATGCTTGAGACCACTGTAGCAAGAGGATGCCTCATCTGATCGGAGCAATTCTGGTGTCAATTTATGCATAGATTAATTAATATATTAACAATTTGATTTCTACCCACAAAAATGGCTGCGCCAAATAAGAAACAAAATTTTGGTGAAGCTAGTAGTAGTAAAAATGGTAAACAGTTTCAAAATTGGTGAACCGAAATCAGGGAACTCAGAAATAATGGGAACTGAAATACATAACGGGTAAGGCGATAGCAGGTAACCGACTCGAGAAGGAAGAATCCGGGCTAAACTTACACACGTGTCAAAAATACGTTTTACGTCGATTACTGAAAACTGCTCTCGGTTTATGCATTTACGCTCATTTAATGTTGGTGTATTACACACACTATTGCACGTACATAATGCGTGCTTCATTTTCGTAGGATACTCACACATTGCAAACCCTGCATCAAGATGCGGCGTATTGAATATAGCCTATCGGTATTCTATGTATTATCTGTTCTTTGACCGAACTGTGTAATGCTTCAAATACACTCTATGACAATCGGTCATATATATGTCGAAAAATCCGTTTCTTATGTTGGCGTCCTGTGTCATAGGGTGTCACAGAGTGTAAATACGATGTCATAGCTCTCATACAATATGTATGTATAATATGTCGGAATGGCATAGATTTGATCATAGACACTAAAACGCTCTTAGCATATATGTGCCCGATCGTTATATAGTCTATTTGAACCCTTATGTGTGCTATGTTCTGTAAGTGGTATATAGAACATCATCATCTTTTTAATATACTTCTTAAAAACCATCTTTCCCCATGAAAATATACCCGCGTATGTAAAATGGTTCACCAACCCTGCCGTAAAGGAATGGTGTAGGTAGGCTGTTAAGATCTGACATAAATAGTATAATATACTAAACTATATCAGTCAAATGTATTTGTTTTCATTGAACTAAGACTATAACGTGTAGATAGTGTTTGTTAATTTTTAAAATTCAATTAAACCCTGCCTAATTCAAGCCATAGTAGATAATAATCAAAAATTAATATTTTATAGATGGAAGAACATTTTTTTATCGATTCTTATTTATTGTAGACAGGACTCAATAAATTTAAAAAAACTAACCGACACCATCTGTAATAATTTACGTATTCTTAATTTAACGAAAATAAATAAGTATGACCCATAGCATACTGATACACCCCTGTTACAGGCGGGCTTCTCCCGGTGTAAAATAATCATTTAGTAGCTCAAGTCGAAACGTAACCCTGACCTCTAGAAACGGCTTCATAAAACATCTAATCTGATTCCTTGCTCAACCACGTAAGTATTTTTTTTTTAATTTAAAAAGTAAAAATGATGATGGATGAAAGAGATAATTTTAAGACTAAATATAAGGATTCAAAAATAATAAATTTTGCCGCGCTTGTCGGCAACGTCCAAATTTCGACGCGCCTGCGCCAGGGTGGTCCTCGTGATTCGTGAAATCAAAAAACATCACGCGATAAAATTTGGCCAATCACGAGAGTCCTTTTTGTGGAATGGCGTGGGTACGCGAAGTTTGAAAAAGAAAAAATAAAAAGAAGTTAGTAAGCGTCCCCTTTCCGATAGGATAGGACCTGCGACTATAATCGTAAAAACCCAGATATAAATTTGTGAAACTAAAAAGGATAAGAAAATATAAGACCACGTCACGAACACGAAAGACCGAGTTTTATTTATACTCCAACCGTTTGAATTTTTTTTTTTGTGAATCCGGGGTTCGATGGACACCTGAGCTAGCCGCTGGAACCCCGGGGATCTCAATACCTAGAGCGGAATGCAGAAACATTTGTCATAACTAAAATTTCCTTAGCAGAAAACACTATGCAGAAACATTGTCCTTAGTTAAGATCATTTCTATTGAAAATAATACCATATTTAAAAATTCTCTTTCCTATAGTTTAGGTAAATTATTTTATAATTGTTAAACGATGACAAAAATATGACAACTGCATTTTATAAATGCAATAACTATAAATACATATTAATATTTAATTATAATACTATTATGTTTCTGTTATAAGTCATTATACGTGATTCCACAGGCACCGCAAGATATTTTTTTAACATGGTAACACTAGCGTCAAGTGTCATTCTATCACCTGGCATCTTGTATTTCTGCGGGCTGGCGTATAAAAGTAAAATAATATTCTGCAAGTACATGCCAAACGAATTAACACGATCAATATCCGTATTGGGATACATTGTTAAATGAATTTGAGTGTATGGACTGTTTTATAGACATGCGAATTTATTTTGACAGCAGCTGTCAGTGGTAAATGGTAATACAGAAGGGGGCGTGTTCATAACAAAAGTAGTCTATGGTTAAGGATTCCTTAACTCTATACTCAGGATTGTCTATAGTTAAGTCATGCTTTTCGGCGACTTATCCTTAGGATCGAAATTTTAGATTGTGCATGCCGCTCCTAAACTATAATGTTTTGGTGTTAAGGGAGGGTTTAATTAGATTTTAAAAACTAACCAGCACCATCTGCAAATTGTATTCTTCTTCTTGATCGTATAAATGTTTAGGAAAAATACATAATTCAAACTCATCGCTCAATTTTATATTGTCAGTGAGTTATTAAAATTTCGTCAACTTGTGTGTCATTGTCATTAGTGTGTACCTATTCATTAGTAGTAATATCGTATTATCTCCTTATTTCCCTTAAGACGGTACTTCAGTGAAACGGCAAATAATTTTCAACTATAGGTGCGACGAAATTTTGGACTCGCTGGCAATCGGAGAGCGAACGTCGAGCTGTGAACACGTCAATTTGTTTCGTGATGGCGACGGGGGTATTAATTCTTAAATCGTGTAAAGATGACTAAAAAACGTTACCCATTTACTTGAAAAAGAAAACATGTCAATGAATATATTATTATTTTTACTAATAGAACAGTAAACAGAATATTAAATGGACGCATGTTGGATTTGTATGACAAATTATATTTCATTCGGCACGCGTCATTTGCACAATATGCGCATTGCTTAGCCACGATCTTTTTAGACCATGCCTCAACTGAGGTATAGCCTTAAGCACCTGACAAGTGTGCTCTTTTTGTCTGATCTCAAAATAAACTAGATCTACTAAAACCACATCGCAAAAAAGTGGTTGCGATCTAGCCAAAGTGTTATTGGTAATGTACTATTGGCTTATATGCTTTATGTACAAGCTATTCATAACCATGTATAATATATCAATCTAAATACACAGATATTCCCGAAAGCTAGCGAAGTAAAAATTATGGGTACCTAACCGAAAAAAAAATCTTTTTTTTCTTAAACGGTACATGTTCAAACACGCGCGTTATCATGATCTTACTCCCTACTTCAGTTTTAGTTTGTCAATTTATGGCTACGGCCGTATGTTGTAGCTTAACCACTGGGGAATGCCAAAAGAAATGGCGTATTTCAAAAAAACACTACCTTATTCTTAGGTCAATAATTATTATAAAGCAATCATTATTCGTAGGATGTTAATCAAACTTAAATGGTCAAAGACATAGCTTATAATCAGTATCTTTAGAATTATCTTCAAATGTGTTAATCTTGCCCATTTTTTAATAATAAAATGCCCAATTCTTATCAAATTTTGTATCACAGTGATTGTCAATACAATTTTTTATCGTAAATATTTCACAATAATAATGTCGACATAAATTATACTGATGGTTTTATAAATGCGTTTAAAAATTAATGAATGTAAAAAATCTTAACACCACTGCACATTTATATACTGAAATATGACTATATTCTAAAACATTAGAGCGAGAGGTTTAAAAGAATACTATTTTATGTAATAAAAATACTTTATGCAGTCATCAAATGTTTAAAATAAGGATAATATAAAGGATAATAAAGCTTCAAAATTATATAAATATATTATGTACAACGTTTAAGGTATGTCCAGGATCATGCTTTGAAAATATAATAAAAGCTCCATTTTGACCTACGCTGAGCATGTCCCCCCTTATGAATTTAAAAAAATTACTTACATAATAATCTTTGATGGTCAAATCGATCTTGTGGTTCTTGAGGGTGACCCCAGTGAGACTGAACCCCAGCTTTATGAGACCCTTCACACGGATGTCGTTTACAATGAGACTGAAATAAAATAGTTACATTGTCTCATCTGTTTTTTATTGTGTCTCAAACAGTGGCGGCCGGTGATTTTTTGGATTGTAATTTTTGAGGGTGCGCTGGAAACTTACATTATTGACAAATGAATTCAATTCGGCGTTATTGACATTTGGGAAATTACCTGTATATTGTATATTTTTAATAAAACATGTTGCGATCTTTATTGGATTAGTTTTAAGAAACGATTGCATCTCTTAAAGTAGATAAATACCTCTTACTTTTAACGTAAGCCATCTTTATATATATAAGTACATTATCTTTAGCAATTTGTACACGTGAATAATGTTTATTATGAAACTGCACTATGTGAAATAGTATTAAGATTTATTAGCTTATCACTAGAATTCATGAATTAATAATTTTCTATACCTATTATAAATAACCGACGTCATTTCGCGTTTAGTCAACACACAGGATAATGAAATATTAATTTCCCAGAAATGCGGTAGGTACCAAAATTATTTTTATCTTTACTGATTTAATTTGCAGTACACATAAATCAAAATATCTTACCGACATTGTTTTATATTTCTTACCCATTTTAAATTTAGAAAATAATGAATTCTATTGTTTTTAGTTTAACAGGCATTTTACATACGAGATTGCTAAATATCATACTAAACATAATTTGAGCGTGAACAGTAAGTCGCAGCGTCTATAATAACAAACCATAATTCAAATCTGTAATTGCTCTCTACTCAGAACAATATGATGTCATTTTACCCGGTCGGCGCACGATATTCTGGAACTTACGCATGGCGTAAACGATTAGCATGGTTTAAGTTGTTTTATAATGGCTAATTAACACTAAGCTTTGGGTTCATTTTAAGTAAACAAAATATATTGCCGGAGCGCAAACGATTTCAGTGAAGATGACGTATACGGTGCATAGTGCCTGTATTATCGCCGATTGGCAATATTGCCAATATTGCATATTGGCACATCGGTTTATGGTTTGCATTACAATAAGTGAGCGATAATATTAAAAACCTATGCAGAAAAAATATGATTTACGATGTTGAACGATGTTTCATAGCAATGCAAGCAGTGCAGTGCACTTGCATGATGTTAGACCAGCCGCCGCTGGTCTCAAACAATGAAGTTTGATTTTATTTGCTGTACTGTGGAAACGTTCATAAGCATAGAAATCAGAATATGGAGCCCTCGCTAGGACCTTAGTAATATTACCAATAGTGACAACTCATTGGTTGCACCACAAATAGGACGACCAACGAACGACCCCGATTGTTTTATGAAATGTCAAAAACTATGTATGAGTTAAACCCAGGGAATACAAAATTAATGGGAACAGACTTACCCTACTGGGTATGGTGGTATTACAGGCTTGAGGCTACGGATCTCGAATGTGGAAAAATATAGGATAAACTTAAGCACACGTTAAAGAATGATATTTTCAATACATAGTTACATCTGCATCATAATAAAATGCATTCACGTTGGCACGTAAGTGAAATATATCAATATCTGAAGTGATTTGATTGAACACAGTTATTGCCCTCACAATTGGCATTACCAATAGCAGGTTAGTTCTGCACCTTGGGAGAACACAGCGAATGCTCTCGATTTCTAATATAGTTATTAGGAGCACATATGTCAACACTATTAAGAATAATTGCATAGTTTCCATTTGCGCCACCTAATTATAACATCAATTTTAGACTACTTATATAAGAATATACTATAAGAATATATATACTATAAGAATTACTAAAACAAAGTGAGTCGGATTGACCCATAGAAACTTTTGAATTCTTTGTGCTAGAGGAGGGGGGGGCAAACTTTTTGGATGGAGGGCCAAATTCAAGAATCGGCGGGCCGCAAGTAAAATACCATTTTTAGATATATAGTATTTATTATCACGAAAAATAAACATTACAAAAAAAAAATATGAGAAGAATGAAACTGTTGTACATTTTTTAATATTTTTTTTAAATTCAGGTTATTTTAAAAGTTAATTTTGTAGTTGATATTCTCAAAACTGCTTGTAAATGGGCATCGGAGATATTTGATCGTAAAGAATTTTTATTGAGGTTCATGATCGAAAATGTTTGTTCACATATATAGGTTGATCCAAAAATAACGAACATTTTTCTAGCATAATCTTTAAGTTGGTCGAATTTGTCTGAATTAAGGGCATTGTAAAATTTGGAGATTTCTTCACGACGATGCAATTCTCTTAAATCAGTGTCACACTCCAGATCAATAATCTCAGGTTGTAGCTCTGTCGGTACACTATCAATATCTATTGAAAATGAATCGCGTACTATTGCTAAACTTGTCTCAATTTTTCGGAAGTCACCAAATCTTTGTGAAAAATCAGAGACCATATTCTTCAAATTTATATTCTGGTATATTCAGCAACTTCAAATTTGGAAAGTAGTCCATGTTGTTATTCGATTATTGTCGAAGGAATAACTTGAGTTTTAATTGAAATCCATTCAAACTTTTTACCATATGATGGGCATATATTTTTTTTCTTTGCAACGCGGAGTTAAAAGTATTTAAATGTGTCATGATGTTCAACGTAGAAAATAGTGGTTACATAGTGTGAGACGAGACGCAAGGAAGAAACAACAAATTCTTAAAATTTTAATCTATTGTCAATATTTTTTTTAAAAATTATAAAAAAGTTATTCATAATCAGAAATACAATTAATGATTGCGGGCCGCAAAAAAATACCCGTTTGCCCCCCCCCCTGTGCTAGAGTGTCTTTTCGTGTTATGCCCAATATGCATCATGTTGAGGTAGGTACTCGTAATTTTTGGATTTCATTAACATGTTCACATGCATACGTGAGCAGGGAATGGGACAAATGGATGCCAGTACAATTAGGCACCGGACTGTCGAATGAAATAAATAGACATTCGTTACGGTTTTACGTTTTACGAGGAATTTTAATCAGTTTCTATCTACTACTTAGTAATTTTAATTCATTATGCTTTTAACATAATGTTTTATATTGCGGATTGAGAATTATCATGCCTGAGGCTTTATATAAATAATTACAAGATTAAAAGAACTTTTTATATAACACGTTTTTAAATTTTCTGTTGAATCATATAAACTTGACAATTCTATGTATTAATAATTTAGGACAAATAAGGCAATTGTCAACAAATCATTTGTTTGCTATTTTGCAACAAACAAACAAATATAGAATACTGAAATGTCATTTTGATTTCCATAGTAACGCACGTATATATTAATAATTTAGTTGCTAGGACCACCCCCTTAGCAACCAATAATAGTGGATTGGATTACGGATTTCTTCCGAAATAACATTTCATACAAAACAGAATTAACTGAAAATGAATTCAATTATTCTACTTAAAGGTGGCTAAAGGTATTAAAATAATGCATTGGCATCGTGTTCTGACATATTCTAAAAGTTTCAAATGTCTAGCTAGTCGGGAAGTTAGTTAAAAATCGATTGCAAGATTTGTGCTGGATAAACAACCACCGGACAAACAAGAATACGAGCTAAGAAAACGTGGTAAAATAAAAGAACTCTTTTCTCGTTGGAACTTTAAACATATGCACAACTAAATCATTATTTACGTGTGCATATTTAAATTATCACCAAATATTAAATAATAATATAATAAATATAATTTTTAATAGTAGGTACATATAATTCACGAACGTCTATTTATTTTCAAGTTTCATTCGATTGCGTGGGGCCGAGTTGTCCCGGTGCTAAATTGTCCTAGACGCATTGTAACACACATTAATAAATAATACCTCCATGATTCTCGATCTTATTTCATGGACAAAGAAGAAGAAGGAAAGATCGAAAGGATTGGAAGAAGATGTTGAAAGAATTATTGTTAAAATATACTTACGAGCTGTGACCCTTGTTTGATATGGGCACGATGAATAAAGACCATCCACTGACGTCGTAACTCTCTGTCGTATTCATAAAAACAGACAAATTAACAATGTTACAATCAAAGATGTTGAAAAAAAACTTTGTTCTATAGAGATGGGTCTAAATCATGGGTGGCCAACCTTTTCAGCAGCCGGGCCAGATTCTAAAAATGAGATTTCCTACCGGGCCGCACAACCGATTTTTTTTATTACACAAAACAAAAAAGAGAATCAAACATATTTATTAGATTAGACTTTTTTTAAATAATAAAAATTAAACAAAATAGGTAATATGAAAATAATAAATTTTAGTGATAAGTTTGATTTTGTGTGGCAGAACTAAGTGCATCAATATCGATATCGGCTGAGGTTGTTCCTACACGCAAACAGTTTTCCAAATGCACATCAGTGGTTCGTGTTCTCACTCGGGATTTGATATGCTTCATCCGACTAAAAAGCTGTTCACACGTGTAAGTGTTACCAAATAGCGAAGTCATTATTAGAGCATGTTTGTAAAATGCAGGATATTTCTCCTTGTCCAAATATGTTTAGTAAAACACTTCCAAACCAAAAAGGAATTTCTCCTTTAACTGTTCATCGCAACATATTTCACAGAGTTCCATTTGTAAATTTCCCGGTAATAAAATCACGTCTACGGAGAATGGCGTTGCAAACGCAGCAAAAACCACACCATGCTTTTTAAAATCTTGATCCAATATCGAATCTCAATTTGCGAAATTAGCACATCTAGCGGCAGCATTTAATATTATTTTTATTTTCTCACTGCTCCACGGGCCACAAGTTGACATCCAGCGGGCCGCGGGTTGGCCACCCATGGCCTAAATACAGTGGTGTACCACGGAGTGTGAGAGCAAGGCGGCAGCCCCCAGCGCAGCTAAGGGTCGGGGTGTAAAAGGACAGTTTTCTGAATGTGCAAGAATAAAAAGTGGAATGAAAATTTCACCCAGAACCAATGTTTTCATCCCCCGCACAGTCCTCACACAAAAATATTGTAAAAGAAAGTTTCCTTTGCCAGATTTTAGTTTTGCTGAAACCATCACATGCACAATTCTTCGACTCATTTCTCGGAAGGCGAAGGGTGGAGGTAGGCTGTTAAGATCCGACATAAATAGTGCACACTGAAGTTTGTCATTCAAACGTATTTGTTTTTATTGAACTAAGACCACAATGTATAGATAGTGTTTGTTAACTTTTAAAATTCAATTAAACCCTGCTTAATCCAAACCAGAGTTGATAATAGTAAAAAAAATATTGTTCTTCAAAATATCTAAAATTATGCCATTAAACCGTAAGTACATAATTTTAGATACGAGTATTTTATAGATAGAAGAATATTTTTTATCGATTATGGTTTGGTTTAGGTAAGGCTTAATGAATTTTAACAAACTAACCAACACCATCTATAATATTATGTAGGTATTCTTAATTCAACAAAAACAAATAAGTGTGACTGAAAGAGTTGGCTCTATTTTTGTCGGATCGCCCATAGCATATCGACTCTAAAAAAGAAAAAGGACGTAGCCCTCAGTTTTTTCAAAATAGGTTTTATTGGATAATGACGTTGTACACTACTAAATATACGTTGTGTCCAAAGGATGTAAGCTGCAAATGCCCTTTTATTATCTAAATTTAGTTGACAATAAAAAAAAAAAAAGAAGAAGGAAGTGAAGTGGAAAAAACGACTTAACCATAATTTTTGTTGGTTTTTCTTCTTTTTCTTTTCTTTCTCAATAATTAATACAAGATTAGAATTATAACAACCAAATTATTAATTATTATGCATTTCACGGTTATGTCTATTTTGTATTTTAATTTTGACCAAAAAAATCATAACAAAACGTTTTTGCGCCTCCTGTATAACTCGATTTGTGTGGATTATGTCCTTTTTCTTTTCTACAGTCGATATAATATAAACTTTTATGGTTTAGCAGCGTTTAATTGAATTATAATAATTACAAGATAAAAATAACTTTTTATATACTTACAACGTTTTTAAATTTTCTGTTGAATTATTATGCTTAATATGCTCAAACTTGTACTTGATATGAAGTAAATAAAAAACAACCAAACAAACTAACAAATATAGAATACTGAAATGTCATTTTGACATTTCATTTAGATTTCCATAGTAACGCACGTATATATTAATAATTAAGTTGCTAGGACCACCCCCTTAGCAACCAATAGTCTTTTCTTTTTTACGGATTTTTCTTAAATAACTTTCCATACAAAACAGAATTAACTGAAAATGAATTCAATTCAGCTTAAAGATGGCTAAAAGTATTAAAAGAATGCATTGGCATCGTGTTCTGATATATTCTAAAAGTTTCAAATATCTAGCTAGTCGGGAAGTTAGTTAAAAATCGATTGCAAGATTTCTACCGGACAAACAACCACCGGGAAAACAAGAATACGAGCTAATAAAAACGTTGTAAAAACTAACTAGCACCATCTGCAAATTGTATTCTTAGTTCAATGAAAATAAAAAAGTATGACTGACAAAGTTTAGTTTGCACTATTTATGTTGAATCTTAACAGCCTACCTCCCCCTTCGCCACTGATGCTTTGTGCTTTTGCTAAATAATTTGTCAAAATATGTCGGGATAAGTCTCTTTGTATTCATATTCCAAATTATTTGGTTTTAAGTGGTTATATTTTAAGTATTGCCGGTTAACTCATTTAGTGCTAACACTGCTACTGGCGCGTTTGGAACAGTTGGCCATTAGACGTAATTAACGTGTTAATTTAAATGTGGTAATTAATCTTATCACTGCCAGCCAATTTTTACTAGGTGGACACTTATAGGCCAGCTATTTTCGGAATAAAATAAATCCTTTAAAAAATATGAAAAAGCAACGGAATGATAAATATTTGTGAAAACTTAGCAACACAATGTGTTTATCAAGTTTATCGTGAATATTTCCACACTAAAATGATAAATATTGTTTAGAAAATATACACAGAATGTTTATTCAGAAGTTTACAAGAACCCGCGAATATATTCGTCCGTGGCCTGACGCGACATACATGCTTTGGCGAGTTAATTCGTCCGTGGCACGGATCAGGTTAAAAGGTTAGCAGTGATTGTGGTACGGCTTCTTAACATTATTCGATGATATGTTTACATTGTATACTCTCACCTGAGATGTTTACCATAGAGACCGTTATATCAAAAACAGCAGTTTTATTCTTCACTAGAAAATTAATGCCGTTGATTTTGAAGTCTTTTATTCCGGTGAGAATCACGTTTTTGAGGTTTATATCACCGCTGAAATATAAATAAAGAAATTGGGGTATGTTAGAATAATGAAGTTAAGATCTTAAATTAGGATGAATTTTAAAGTAGGTAACTAAAAATTGTGTCTGTCAACTAGAGGTGAGTTGGAAATACTGTCACCAGTTTGTGTACTCAAGTTTCGGATGCAACTACCCATACTAAGTTTTTTGGAATAAGTTTATTGGCAACACTGAAAATATTAATAGGGATGATGGATTACGGTTAAAAACGTCATGGCTTTCGGCACTATCAGCAAAATCCAATATTCGAGCCGGTATCCCTGGTCGTAACGATTGACAAATTACTCTGAGCAACGTTTGCTCTTAGCTAATCGGATTCCTTTTGACATTCTTAGAGCAACGTTTACATTCTACATTTTCATCATAAAACATATAATCTCTTGATTGTATCTTCCTCTTGCCTCTGCAACGAGCCCGAAACGACGAGTGAAGACGGTGGAAACCCAAAAATCTACCACGATAAAAAACAACCGTGAAAGCCTCAAACATTATACGGCTACACAAGTGTTGGAGGTCATCACTGTGTGAGTCATGGTGTGATGGATGAAGAGGTCGATGATTTTGATGGTTGCTCCGATGGATGGAGGAGCGAGTTTTATTTGCAGCAGTCAGTAAAAGAGTATGTTACAGTAGTTATTAGAGGTGAGTTGGAAATACTGTCACCAGTTTGTGCACTCAAGTTTCGGATGAAACTACCCATACTAAGTATTTGTGGGCCAAAAAACTTCTGATGATATGATCACGAGTTGCTGTTCTGTGCACCCGCCAGTTGGTAGACATTCAACACTATTGTAATTAAATGCGCGCGAACGAAATAGCACTTGAATATATGTTTATTTTAATTTATTAGTCTATTGCGTTCGATTGTATAAATTTTACTTGTTTTTTGAAGGAAGAAGGACACACGGTGGAAACGCAACAATCTGCTACGACGTGACTGTGTTGCCGCCTAAATAGTTACCTGAAAAATGTCTCGCCCATGTTCAAAGACATATCTTTAAGCTGCATCGGGTCGAGAGGAGGTAGACCAACTTCAGGAACACCCTCACTCATCTTTGGTCTTAACTGTTCAGCGATCTCCATTATTTTCTTGTCGAAGTGGTTTAGTTCCGATTCGATTGGTGGTATCTGCAATGTTTTGTCCCCAAAAGACCAGAAATGAATGTCTTTGAAGACACGTGGATCAGGGTGGTCTGAAATGAAATAATTTATTTATTTATTTAGAAAAAGAGTATTATGGCATTACAGCGATTGGCCAATGCGCTATAATACATAATAAATACAGATGATAAAAATGATTTAATCACAAATAACAACCAATATATTATCGTCGTCCCAAAAGCAAAAGGGCATACGTTTCTGTATTGATGTAATAAAAAGAATAAAAATAATAAATGGTGACATGTAAAGATGATTCATGCCTTTAAGATCCAGTGACTGCAATCATATAAGATAGGATAAGTATATACTTAGAATATCAGTCCTATGCGACATTTATTTTACCACGGGAAAAAAACTCGACTACAAATCGCAGTCCTCAGTTCCCAATGAATACGACAAAATATTCATCAGAATCACCTCCGCCTTGCGCTAATAAGAGTTTTCCAGGGTTTTTGCAAGGCGGTTTCATAGGCCCTGGCCGAATTCAAATTAGCAATACCTAATGCGGGTAGAAGAACAGTTTTCAATAAGGCATATTCTCTCAGCCGGCACAATTTTCATTTGACTAGCATCAAGTAGAGTAGTTTGCGTGCCAAAGTCCTTAAGCAACTCGATAGTAATTGCGAGGTATCCATAAAGGCATCTAGAAAAAAAGGGCATATGTGCAATTTTGACGGCTTTGAGTTATGAATGCAGTTTTCTTCGTAATTTTTTTCTCTACATTATGGGCAAAACGGCATTTGTGAAACAAAACCCATGAATTCACAATTGAGAAAAGAAAATAAAGGTTACTTGTGTATTTGTTAACTGATCTTCATTTAATGTATAGGAAAAAGCATATACACGATTTTAGGAACTATGTGCAATGTTTACAAAAATAGTATTGGAAAAAGGTAACAAGTGTAATTATTTAAAAGCGAGTAAGGGCCTTTGTAGAAAAAAATAATTTCGTTGCAGAAAAAGGGCACTTGTGAAATTTGTGAAAAAGTTAAAAACATGTTAGCAGCGGACAAATAGGCCCAAATAAATATTTTGGAAGATCACAATAAGCGTAAAGTGGATGCTAGCAAATCAAAAGATGAAGATAAAGCGATTCATAAATTTAATGCATATAGGAAAAAGGTAACATGTGACTTAAAACCTCTTAAAAATCAAAAATTGACAAATTCTAAAAAAAAAGAATTGCATTTCAATCTTGAGTAATTAGGTCACATGTGTTCCAAATTTCATTTCAAAATATTATTAAGTAATAACCTCTCCACGATTTTTTTTCACTCCAAAAACACTTAAAATGCGTTTTTCTCAAAACTCAATTTATGCACAAGTGCCCTTTTGCTTTTGGGGCGACGATATGTAATAAGAAAGTATGTGCTTATGTAGATATTAAAGTAAAATGATAAATACAATTATAAATTTAAATTCTCGTGTATTTAAGTTTTGTACTATTCCATTTGAGTTGTCTTTTGCGACCCGGGTTTTGCCTTTCGGCATCTTCAAGCACTATGTGTACTCACCAAAAGGCAAATAAACACTGATCACGAATACTATTAATTGTAACTTATATAAAAAATCAATACAGTAATGTAGGTAAAAACTCCATTACTTAACTATCAAGTCAAGGGTCACAATAAAAAAATTATTACAAACAAATTATGCATAGTTAAAGTGTTTGTAAAAATATTTATGCCGAATTCCACTGAAAAAAATGGTCCGTTTGATTTACACCACCACCGACTGTAGTGGGTGTAGTCGTTCTTTTCGCCGAATGTTTATCGTCGATTTTTGGTTTTTTTTATTGAGGTTCCAAAATATTAATTGAAAATGGACAAAAAAAAGTATTATTGCATTTAACTTATACACAAACCTACTCAACACAAGATAGCCTAATTTCTCGTTTATCGGTATTTTGTCTATTGCACTCGGTGCACTACACCATGGCCCCCACATCCTGAAACGGACCCTCAGGCTAGGATATTTGGCGGGCCCCCTACCTACCGCTAAGATTAAAGGCAGTGTGAAACACTACGTTAACGTTTTTCAAATTGTGTTTTAGTTCAAATTACTTAATTAGTGAATTATTGGTGATTTTTAATACATCTACTTTAATAATGGAGCTTTCGAGTATCGACACATAATAATCAGAAAATATATTGTACAATAATATAATTTAAAATGTTCATGGCTATGAAGTATAATAGCGCCGCAGGCAACTTTTTTTTTACTATTGAAGCTAATTTATGATATGTTTATCTCACTTATCTGGTCAACCCGATACGCCGGGCCCCCAGACTAGAGCCCTGTCAGCCCTCCCCAGCCATGACCTACACCACTCCGGAATTCGGGTGGACACCGAGAATTTTATGACAGTTCCATTAGGGATGGGTTTCTAAAAAAACCCGACATTAGTGTTTCGAAATTTTTGTGCTAGAAATTAAAATCTAAGAAATTTTTCTAAAAAGGGTGCTGGAGAATAATTACAAATCATTTTTTGCAGTGTTTTTACTTGTCTAAGCCCAGAGTATAGTTTATTGCCTTTCAATTTCAATGTTTAAAATCATTCTGATAATTTTCATATTTGGGGGGTGCCACGGCCCCTTGCCCCCCCTGGGTGCGCCACTGTCTAATGTAAATGATAAATTATAATTTTTGCTCGTAATAAAAGTACGTACGTAATTAGTACATACTTATGTAGTAAATAAATAGAATACATGTAAAAATTGTAATTGTAATGATGTAGGTAGTGAGGCACTATTATTTTATTAATTTATAGTTAAATATTATATCTTAGATCTGTCAGCTAAGAGCCTAAAATGCAGAAACATTTGTCTTAACTAAAATTTCCTCAGTACAAAACACTATGCAGAAACATCGTCCTTAGCTAAGATCATGTTGTCTATGGTTCACCACGTCTTAGGCCTACCGCGCATGAACGATTTCCTATCGTACGGTCAACAACCGAGGAGTTGTAACCATCGTATTGCAATGCAACCCCGCGCATGGACGATCGAGCGAACGGCCGAATTGAAAATCTGTGTTCAGACACAAAATTTTACACCGATTCGAACCGGCCGGGGTCCCATTGGCAATGCTTTTAAATGAGAGCCCGCACATGACAAGTCATGGCCGGCCGAGAGTGCACTCATACATGCACGCACAAGTGACGCGGTCGTATGTAGCGCACGCATACATCGAACCATCACATTTGACTTGACAGTTCATCGATGCGTACCTATTGGCTTTGCATGCGCGTACCAGTCCCATTTTTTCAGTTTCTTTCTTCATAAATTAATAATATAGGTATACACCCACATTTTAAAACAGTTTATAATCTATACAAAACCTCTATATATTATATAATATAAGCTCTACAAAATCCATTTTGACGTTTCTTATATTGCGTCTGCCATTTTTCGGTGCGGAAGCATATTTTCAGTGCGCGCGCATTGCCTCCGATCTATATCATGCCATGCGCGCTCAAACATACTGGCCGGTAATAATTTGGATCATGCGCGAGCAAACCAACGATTGTCCGAATGCTACCGGCCGGTTATGTAATCGTCCATGCGCGGTAAGCCTTAAAGCTTCGTTCGCTTTTTCTATTGAAAATAATACCATATTTAAAAATTCTCTTTCCTATAGTTTAGGTAAATTATTTTATAATTGTTAAACGATGACAAAAATATGACAACTGCATTTTATAAATGCAATAACTATAAATACATATTAATATTTAATTATAATACTCTAATGTTTCCGTTATAAGTCATTATACCTAATTCCAAAGGCACTGCAAGATATTTTTTTAGCATGGTAACACTAGCATCAAGTGCTGGCGTATAAAAGTAAAATAATATTCTGCAAGTACATGCCAAACGAATTAACACTATCAATATCCATATTGAGATACATTGTTAAATGAATTTAAGTGTATGGACTGTTTTATAGACATGCGAATTTATTTTGACAGAAGCTGTCAGTGGTAAATGGTAATACAGAAGGGGGCGTGTTCATAACAAAAGTAGTATATGGTTAAGGATTCCTTAACTCTATACTCAGGATTGTCTATAGTTAAGTCATGCTTTTTGGCGACTTATCCTTCGGATCGAAATCTTTGATTGTGCATGCCGCTCTAAGTCTCACAGACCATTTTCAATTTGCGAAAAAGTACATCGAAACAGGTAGACTTCAAAGCTCGAATTTTCACACTTGTGTGAATATTATTTAGGTATTAGATTTTGTCTCATATAATCTTGTAAACATATTTGTATAAACTAAGCGTGCGTTTTTCCTCCGAAGAGGGGAAAACGACGTAGAAATATTGACGTTTAAACCGAACCGAGACCGTTTAAAAAAAAATCGGTTAGGTACATCTTCAAACACGCGCGTTAACATCATTTTACTCCCTACTTCAATTATAGTTTGTCAATTTATGGCTACGGCCGTATGTTGTAGCTTAACCACGGGGGAATGCCAAAAGAAATGGCGTATTTCAAAAAAACACTACCTTATTCTTAGGTCAATAATTATTATAAAGCAATCATCATTCGTAGGATGTTTATCACACTTGAATGGTCAAAGATATAGCTTATAATTAGTATCTTTAGAATTATCTTCAAATGTGTTAATCTTGCCCATTTTTTGAATAATAAAATGCCTAATTCTTGTCAAATTTGGGATCACAGAGATTATCAATATAATTTTTATCGTAAATATTTCACCATAATAATGTCGACATAAATTATACTGATGGTTTTATAAATGCGTTTAAAAGTGAATAAATGTAAAAAATCTTAACACCACTGCACATTTATGTACTGAAATGACTATATTCTAAAACATTAGAGCGAGAGGTTTAAAAGAATACTATTTTATGTAATAAAAATACTTTATGCAGTCATCAAATATTTAAAATAAATATAAAGGATAACAAGGCTTCAAAATTATTTAAATAGATTATCTACAACGTTTAAGGTATGTCCAGGATCATGCTTTGAAAATAGAATAAAAGCTCCATTTTGACCCACGCTGAGCACGTCCGCCCTTAAGAGAAGGGAAATAGCGTCGATTCATCCGACGTCATTTTTCTTGGGAATCACCGCCGGGTGGCTGTATAAACCCCTATTTTTCCATACAAAATCAGTAGTTGACTTGTCCGTTCTGAGCTAAGTGCTCTACTCCACGTCCGCCTTCGCAAAGATTTGCAGGCAATCGTGTTTTGAAAAATCCCTCCCCAGATTTTCTTTGTACGCAGAACGTGTAAATACGTCATCGTCACATACGTCATCGATATATGACGTCACCGATATTGTTCATCTAGTTACTAGTAGATGAATACGTCACCTGAGAACATAGTTACCAAGTACCTAAAGGTACATCTAGAAAGGGGACAGCGGCTCCCAACCTTTCAAAATCGGTGCCTCATTAATTTAATAATCATGTAGCCGTACCAATAGGATAAATAAATATATAAATAATAATAAGTAGATATATAAAATAATATTGAGTGATCGAATAAGTTTTATATAAATAAATATCCTCGTATTATTTGCAAATAAAGAATGTTCGTGATAAGTTGCTAAATAAAATTAATTATAAAGATTGTTTTATTAAAGAAAGATTAAATAAATAATTAAATTATGATTGAAAAGAGCTTTTGACTTAATACCAATGACATTAATATGGACGAAGCATCTGGAAAAAAATGACACTCACTTTTTTGTCGGGTCTTCCGAATGGCACAATCTGTTCTAACGCCATTACAATAAAGGTGATATTGCTATAAATTCCCGATGCTTTTTGTCGGGTCTGCCGAATGGTTCGGTTTAAACGGGTTCACTCAAATCAATGACATTAATATGGACGAAGCATCTAGAAAATAAAATGACATTCACTTTGTGTCGGGTCTGCCGGATGGCGAAATTCATATTTTAATATCGGTATCCTACGCTCAAATGAACATTCTGCTTGCAAGCGGTCTGGCGACACCGCTGGGTCTGCCCATACAAAATTTCTGACTGTCAGGTTTCGACTCCACCGTTATTATTGTGTTACAAAATGCCAATGTGCCTAGTTAAA
The DNA here is from genome assembly GCF_057557595.1 of Rhyacophila brunnea. NCBI lineage: Eukaryota > Metazoa > Arthropoda > Insecta > Trichoptera > Rhyacophilidae > Rhyacophila > Rhyacophila brunnea. The sequence continues at coordinate 3,845,735 of NW_028232904.1, read as the reverse complement.
AATTGTAAAAAAAAACTACTAAACACTCCAAGAAAGATGAGATATCACTTTTCATGTGTTAGTATTATTTATTATTTATAAAATGCCATTTTAAGATATTGATGAATGTTTATTCAATGCAATTGAATGACAGGAACCATTGGACAGTCAGTCGCCTGTGATTCGCTGGGCTCACTTGTGTCTAATCTCCGAGAAGTCGTAAGTAACCGAGAATCAGTTTCTAACGCAATGAGTCATGACACTAATACGCCATTAGAATAAAGGTTATATTACTATAAACTCTCGAAGCTTGTATCGCATAATGGAAACGGATACGATGGTCACGTGACATCTACCTATAAATATGTGAATGACTTTCATGCACAATTTCTCGTGCGCGCCGGGTATGAAGTGAGTTGTCCATTTAATATGTCATTGACTCAAATGAACATTGGCACTAGAAACACTGTTCTAACACCATTACAATAAAGGTGATATTGCTATAAATTCCCGATGCGAGTTATCGCATAATGGAAATTGCGTGACGTCTACCTATACATTTGCGAATGTCGCCATGCACGAATTTACTTGCTAGCTACTGTATTGAGTGCGTTGTCCATTAATAATGTCATTGCTTAATACAGATCCCCGATCCACATAGCTAGTGTCACAATACGGCACGCGAGCACGGTGACATTGAATTTAAATCACCAGCTGATTTTGACATTTCGCGCAGTGGCCGTGAATCTATTTCAAATTAAAATAAATTATATACATATTGGATTCTGACGTCATCCTAATATCGGGTGACGTTTTTGAGTTATTATAACGCAGTGTCGCTATGGTGTGGTCATAGATGTCGTTAAGAACTCTTACTTGACCACCCTCTCCACCCCCGCGCTGAGCTAGCCTAAAGCAGGGGTCCTCAATCTGGTTTAGGGACAGAGCCGGTTGAGAATTTAACACCCTTGCATCTTTACCAGGACCGGGGTCTCATCAGCTTGATGAATACCGGTATTCAATAAGAAATACCGGTAGGTATTGATATATTCATTCGGTATTGTAATCCCTACTAATAATTAATAGACCATTAGTAATTTATAAACAAAAAATACTACACTCAAGAGCTGTAAAATTTTCCCTTCTGGGAACAATGGCAACACATTGGGAATTGATGAAGTTAACTAATGAGATATATCTGTGATATCAGCCATTAATATTATAAATTTATCCTATTTAACACGTCCACTAACATGATATAGTTAATAAAAAATAAATCAACCTTAATGGCGCCATCAAATAAGTTAATCGCACGATACACAGCATCGTGAAACATCACATCCGCCCTGCGACGGGGCATCATGAAGACTGTAGAATTATGAGTGATATTGGTGGGAATAGGAAAATTAATGTTTGCCAATATATCAGTGGCGAAGGGTGGAGGTAGGCTGTTAAGATCCGCCATAAACAGAGCACATTAAACTTTTCCAGACATACATATTTGTTTTCATTGAAATAAGACTCCAATTTACAGATAGTGTTGGTTAGTTTTCAAAATTCAATTAAACCCTGAGAAACCAAGCCATAATAGATAATAGTCAAAAAATACATGTCTATAAAATATCTAAAATTATGCAATTAAATCATACATAACTTTGAATATTTTATAAATAGAATAATATTTTTTATTTATTATAGTTTGGCTTAGGCAGGGCTAAATGAATTAAAAAAAATAACCAACAATATGTGTAATATGTATTTTTAATCCAACAAAAACATATGAATGAAAAAGTGTGCACAATTTTGTCGTATTGCCCAAATTAGACCAAAACTATTATGGTTTCGTTTCGGCAGGGTTTTATTGATTTTTAAAAACTAACAAACACCATCTGTAAATTGTAGTCTTAGTTCAATAAAAAACAAATACCTATGACTAAAAAAGTTTAGTGTGCACTATTTATAGCGAATCTTAACAGCCTACCTCCACCCTTCGCCACTACAATATATAGATACTGATTGTAAATGAACCCACGAAGAAGTACAAAGAAATGCTTTAAAAGAGCAATCCCTCTTCGGGTGGACAGGGATTGCATTGATAACATACCCAGAAGAAAACTAGTCGGAAAATTCATTTTCTTATCATTATCATAAGGAAAGAATCCATATGTCCTTAAGTAGGGAAATCTAAGAAATTTATTGTGGACTCGACCCAACTTAATTGTGTGGACGGACCTGTTAGGACTAGGGAATCCAATCCCGGGATTCCGAATCCCGGGATCCCGGGATCCCGAGCTATTTTCGATACCTATGAATCCCGGGATTGATAAACATAATCCCGGGATTTCGGGATTGATTTTTTTATCAATTTTTATGGAAAATATAACAGAAAAAATACTTTTAATACAAAATAACTACATTAGAAATAAACTGAGTTTGAATGAAGTTTGATGTGTAGGTTGCCGATTCATTTTATTTTTTCACATAGATTATTAAAAATGAGAAAGATTGGTAAAAAAACAATGCTTCGCACTTTTAACAAAGTAATTCCACCATGATATCAAACGTTTTACGGCAGTTTCATATTTGGCTGACTAATTAGATTTATGAAGCGGGAAGGCCATAAGTACGCCATGATTATTTGCTTTACTATTTTAAATCTCGCTGATCTATTCATTATGTCTTTACTATCAGAAATAGCAATCTCATATTAAATTCACATTATTATTTATATTACAATATTATTTACTCCATTAAACTTGTGTATTTCCAAGATTTAACGTATACAGTATTAACAATAAATGTCTTAAATAGTATAAATTATACTAGATTTATTTTTGACCGATTTTATCAATGTTATTTGTAAATATAAAAATTTTATATTAACAATGGAAAAAAATCCCAATCCCGGGACCAGTCCCGGGATCCCGGGATTGTCAAATTGTAATCCCGAAATCCCGGGATCAGAATTTTGGCTCGGGATTGGATTCCCTAGTTAGGACTCCAAATAATGCTGGCATATTCAAGAATACTCAACACAAATGCTACATATAATGAACATGAAGAAGCCAGCAAGAACAAAATAAACACAGTTCTATATCAATGCGTGCACAATAGAACGATAGTGGAGAACTTGCCGGTAAAAAAACGAACTACACCGCGCACTCATTTTGAGGTTAACCGATTTTCACGACCTGTTAAACAGTAATATAAAAATGACAACATCGCGTCTCGCTTACCTACTCTTGAAGAATGAGATTGGCGAGACAGTCAGCACTTTTATGTGTAAACAGTTATTATCGTGATAGTTTAAAATACATACTACCAGCGCTCGGAATGGACAGGAACGCACCGGAGCGCCGTTGTGGTTCGTGGAATTCCAAAATATACCGTTCCGGCTCGTGGATTCATTTAAAATTGCGTTGCGGTTCGTTAGATTGAGATAATTATATATGAATGTATCTTTTAAAGTTTTTCTCAAAATTAAAAATTAACCAAGTTATGTTATGCCGGGCGTGCAAGGGTTAAAAATAAAAATTATGACATCCCTAAATTTCTTTCAACCTTCGTATTTTGTGTCGATATGTCCATGCCTAAATGCATTGTCTAAATAACAAGAAACAACCAGCTGCAAGCGTAAATTACTTTATTACCCAAAAAATGTGCCTTGCTGACACTATTTGAAAATTCTTAAAAAATAAAGTATACATTGTTTAATAATTTCTAAAGGATGAAACACTTCAAATCTCAATACAATCTTGCCTTTGACTTACGCATTGTTAATTTACTTACCTACTAATTTATTATATTATTTTATTCGGAGTGACAAAAATTATTACTTCGCCATTTATTTTCGGGTGAATGAATTGTGTTTTCGATGGTTAAATTAATTCAAAAAAGTTTGATAATTTGACTCGTGCAATCCGCTATAATATTCCTATTAGTTTTCTTTTAAAATATTTTGTATTATTTAAGATATAAATACGTTTCTAAACAAAATTGTTAATATTATTAGTTTGGTGTTTTTTTGCTACATTCTAGTAAGTTTTGTGTTTTAATTTTAACTGTGTGTTTAACTTGATTTTTTAATAAAAAATTGTTCTCCTAAAAGTTGGTCAAAAATGTCATCAGGCGAAACGTGTTAACCGAAACTATTGAAAAATATTTTGTCGCAGGTAACGTAACGCTGGCCACATACCTACACAATTTGATCATTTAAAAAATAATATTGAGTGGTTATTTATAAAAATAATGAAGGTATAATAAAGTGGTAGGTAATTCGTGTAAATCTGCTAAAACCACATTACATTACATTAGGAATTCACTCCAATAACCATTGAAGTGGCAACAGATGGTATTCATCTCAACAATTGACTTTTGTTAAAAAAAGCTTATGACGTGTCGCAAAACCCTATTTTTACGATGTTTACATTTGTTTTGTAATTTACATTATTGTTGAATTGCGACTATAGTGCAATAAATCTTGTAATAAAACTACTTTCATTCATTTATTTGCCATAGGTCATGATGAGTAGGTATACTTTTTTGTAAGTGAATTTTGTTGCTTCTGGTAAGTTTTGTGTTTTAATTTTAACTTTGTGTTGAACATATTTTTTAATAACAATTTGTTCTCTTAAAAGTTAGTTAAAATTCTCAGCAGGCGATACGAATACCTTTATATCGTCGGTGTATTGTAAAAAGGGCGAATTAACCAAAATACTATTTTACAGGAGGAGAATTTTTAACCTTTGACATTTATTTATTAATTACCTGTGGATGAATACTGTCCTTATAATAGGCTATATAATATAATATTTTAAAAAGTCTATTATGTTAAATTCGCTTTTTATTCGTAACACTAAGTGGATAATCACCCTTACAATTATCGTTTTTAATAAGTACTTTCCTGTGGGATACAAATTCGCCATTTTTACATAATTATATTATTACATATATACCTATATACTATTGTCGCTGATATCCAAACTGATTTAAGATAATTCTGGCCACACGCACAATTTGATAATTTTGTGGATATTTATAAAAATTAATGAAGGCTTAATTACGTAATAGGTACTTTGTGGAAATCTGCTAAAACATTAGGAATTCTTTCCGGTGGACAATACAGTGGCAACATCTGTTCTGTAATTCAATAATTATTATCATCTCAACAACTTGACTCCTGTTGAAAAAATATTTATGATAAGGCGTAAACCCCAATTTTTACAATGAATAATGAATGATTTTTTCTACAAAAATGTGTTTGGGCCATTGATGGTTTGGGCAGAAAATATTGAATAGCCTTCTGCAGAGTTTATTTATTTGGGACGTTCCTATTGTATTACAATTATTATTACATGCATTGTAGCTTGTGACTTTAAAAATAATAGAAATAATACATAGGTAGTGTGGATAGAACTTTTACTTAATTTTTGTTTGTAAATTTGTTTAAAAAAAATATAGGAATATCCTTCAATAAAAATGTACGACTATCATAATATCTGTATTGTATGTAGGTACCTATTATCATTTCCATGGCAATAATAATGTGAGTAGGGAAGGACAAACAACATAGATTGAATCGTTTAGAATAAGTAGGTACGTGTGGTGTGGTGCGTACGTATGGTGGCCGCGCGGCATAAGCGTTGGACTATCATGCTGTGGGTCCCAGGTTCGAATCCTGGGTCTGGCAAGTACACATATTGTTTTTCAATACGTGTGTGAGTCAGGGTATGGACCTAATAGGTTGAGCAAGTCGCGACCCGAGAACTACAGGGTTCTAAGTGAACAACTGCAGCAAAAAAGTTATGGGCTGTTGAAGTTTTGAACGCTTGTATTTTGTTAATTGTGAATGTTTTCAACTATTTTTTTTTAATGAATATATCAATAATGGTACTGCTATGTTGTAGCTATCAATAAAACTACGTTAAAACTAGTTTTTAATGGTTATTTTTATATATCATAAATTCAGTTAGAACTTTGTCCACCTGAAACTCAAACAAATCGCCTTTACTACAAGGTTCTAACTGAAATTTGTATGGAAATCCTGGTGATTCAGGATACATAGTTTCACTTTTCATGTTAAAATAAATAAAATTCTTGAAAGTTATCTAGTATAATATTTTTTTCCGGAGAAAATCTATCGAAATTGTTGGGAAAATGGGAAATTCGGAAAAAACTTAAATATTTTTTTGTAATTTTGGTTTAATACCATTTTAAAATGAAAATTATGTTGAAAATATAATTTAATACAAATACAAAACTATTGTTGATGCAACAAGCTCAATGTTTATTGTTTAATTTCAACTGGCTTGTTGTGTTGCATCTACGTCAGATACATTTATTGTAATTGTGTATAAATACAAGATCGTTGTTACTAATGGCTGAGGGAATGTTGTGTAAAAATTCTTCTATTAAATTATTCGCCTCAGTTTTAGAATAAACTTCTAGCCAGCAATAGGCATATCTTTCAGATCCATCATAACATCATAATGATATTGTATAATTATTATACTAAATCTCTATAGTGTGGGAATTCTCAGGAATAGGGATTTTAGAATACAACATAACCATTTCTTCACCTCATCTACTGAGATTTGAAACATCTCAAACATTTATATCACTTCCAGGAAGACTTTTAAACCTAAAACATTAAATAAATGAATGAAATAGCCTTCAAATACTCTCAATATTTAGACATTATTATTAACAAAAAGGTTAAAGTAAAGTGTACAATGTTCGTTCGACATTCACATTATTAAAATAATCAATTATGTAGGTATTGAAATTAACGGTTTGTGAATATGTAACTGTAACGTCGTTTGTAACAAACTTTAAAAAAATAACGATAATATAATTAAACCCTACTTACCTTTCACAATATTATTATTCATCTATTAGTGAGTTCACAATTTAAACATTTTTTGAGGTTATGTATCTCGAAGCTATAGTAGTTTATGTAAATACTCGTGGTTTATTGTTAAATACACTGCATAAAGTCTTAATAATAAATTTAAAATACAACACAATAAGATTTTATTCATCATATTGCGATTTAAACCATTTTAACAACTTTTAATGTATTCACAAACACAAAATGTCAAAGCACATAGAACTTTGTAGAACGACGGATCTTTTTAGATTATGATAGAACTCTGTAGTACCACAGATATTTTGTAAAATGCACATAGAACTCGGTAGTATTGGGGTTTAATGAAAAAATATAATCAATTTTGACCTCATATTGATATAGTATGTAAATAATGTGACTTGGAAGACTGCCTCATTATTACTTTAGTTTGGCCAAAAATCGACACTTAGAACCTTGTAGTTCTCGGGTCGCGAAGTGGCTGACATCCATTTCTCGTAAAAAAAAATCTGTTAATACAAACCTCTACTCTGTGGAGGCCCATATGATCCTATTAGGATCGGACATGGTCAAAAAAAAAAAAAAAAATTAGGTACCTATGTGTCCAGTGCGGACATTTAATTATCTTAGGTGCTGTTAGTCATAGATTATTAAATAAATACGGTGGTAGATGTATATTACAATAATGGTAACCAAAGCATCACCATTGTAACATAACATGCATACAATACAATATTAGTCCTTATAATGTTGAATATAGTAGGTACTAATTAATGACAATTTTATATTATTCTATAAGAATCGCGCTTAGCAACCTGAGTTTCACCTTCCGTCATGTTTTATCTTATATAAATGAAAATGACATACCATTGGTAATTTAATTACAAATAATGCTATGTTTATGTTGTTTGGATGACTTGAAACTTTTATTAGATGTAGGTACGGCCTTATGCCCCTTATAGTGGAGAAGGTTCAAAATAAATCTTTGAGAATCCTTTAAAGCTGTGTGGATAGTGGATACTATCCATGGTTTTATCCGATTGATTTCTCAAGACGTATGCTTACATACTGTATTCTGAAAGTTAAAAAGAGAACTAGGTATTTAGGCTACGTACTTTTTCCAACTTATATCTACCCAGTACAAATGAGAACTCTGCCATTATTGGTACTTAGTATTGATTTTATTATATATTATTTTATAACTTTCTTGATAATCTAAGTTGTTTGTTCTGCCAAGGTGCAATAATTGCTAATGATAATTGGGCAGGAAATAACTATGTTCAACCAAATCGCTTCGGATAATCGTATATTCCACCTGCGTGAGAACGAGTTTATGTGAACGTTATTTTATAAATTCTTGGTATAGGTAGGCACTTACTGTTTTTTCTAATACTATTTCTTTATTTTTTAAACACTATTTTAATACTATTTCTTGATGTTTGATATTCTGTGCTCGTATTTAAATGGAATTTGTAAAATTTTCTATACATATATCTAAGTACGTAAATATTTTTTAATTTGAATCTATAAGGTACTTGTGGATATGTTGTTTGTTATGACTAATTAATTACAAACTTATCTATCCCAAATGAGACAGTAATATAAGTTATAATCAGTGACGAGTGGTGGTAGAGGTATCATGCACTGGTTATAGTGGTAGATAAAGTAAGAATAAAGAATAATACAATTTTTGACGGTATACTTTGTTAAAACAAGATTATTTCGCCTGCGGCGCTGACAATCCTTACCAACCTGCCCAATATAGATCCACGTAAGAAGTTTAAAGTTTATTGTTGCATTTTTATATCAAAAGTACATACGTACGTAAAGAAAGGATTAGCATAAGTACTTAGTTTTGGAAAATTATACAGCGTTCCTGTTCGTGAAATTTTCCATTTCGAGCACTGCATACTACATAATGTCGAAGATTTTCTATAAACACGTATCTCAATTTTTGTCAGTTTTGAGTTGTTTGATGTAATGAATTCAGAATTTGAATACATACATATTTCACTAACACGTATCTCAAAACATACTTAGAACATAATAGACTTAAGCAATTACATAAAACTCGTATCACAATAAGAGACTTTTATAAATTATATAAACTCAGTGACGTCCCGTGGGGGTAGTCGCTTGGGAGCGGCAGTTACTCGAAGGGCGGCAAATCGAGAAAAATCATTTGGAATATTTAGAAATAGCTACTTAAACTTAGTAATAACGAAAATAGCTTTCGATTAAAAATCTGAACTCACTGGTTTTGTCGGGTTCGCGATATCTAGTTTACTTCCGTTGCCCTTCGAAGTCCTTGGTGACCAGAAACGACTCGTGCAGATTTGCGAATAATTAGTCTGATATTTTGTTAGTATTGTATCAACACAACACATTTATTAGATATTGGACTCATGAAAGGATGATAAAAATAATGTATAAAAAAATGAGGCGGCATTTTGGCGCTGCCTAGGGGCGGCATTTTATCTGGGGACGTCACTGTATAAACTCATATCTTGAGTTACGTATTTGCAAGTACCTATACAGAATACTGAATTCCGACAGATGATTATACTGAAGCTCTTTCTCGTAAGTCAATATACGTGTTTACTGCAGTAATATTCACAGTAAAGTTGCAACGCATTCTCGTATCTTCGACAATCGACTGATCGGTCAAAATTATAGTGCGATAAATTGAAGAAACATAACATTTTTTTTATGAAAATATGTGTAATTATACTAAATGGATATTTCATAGAAGAAAATTTATTTCTAAATTAAAAACTGAGAGAATAAAGTTGTTATTTGCCTCTCCTGCAAAGTTGTGTTACCTGTTGGAAGAGCTGATTGAACAGCAAACAATCATAAGATACTGTAAGTCTCAAAGACTAAAGACATGTGGAGAGAATGCCTGAAGTTAGAGCGCCAAGGATCATGACGAAGTGGCTACCCCAACGGAAGAGACCCAGAGGCCGTCCAAGAAGGAGATGGGCTGACGCCGTAGAAGTGGACTGGCTTCATATATGTAGACCTGGTAACTGTAGAAGTGTGGCGAGAGACTGGAGTGAGTGGAGAGCGGTTGTGGAGGAAGTCAAATCCCACCCCGGGATGTAGCGCCGTGGAAGAAGAAGAAGAAAAGTTGTGTTTTTTGAGATACGTGTTTGTAAAAAATTACCGATGATAAGTCGGACGAGATAACTCGTGAAATTTGTATGGTGCGGCCTGTTGATCACGGCCTCATAAAGCGAGAATACTCCCTGAAAGTAGAGAACCGGTTAAATATAATGAAGTAATAACTTACAGGTGTATTCCTCAGATGTCACTGAACTGATGAATAAAATCATGACCACTAAGACAACACCCGAATTTAAATTCCTTTCCATTTTATATTGACAATTTAACTTTTCTCGTATAAAATATTAATGCTGCAAAAGGTACAGTTAATACATTAGAACAATTTAGAATGTATTCAATCATTTAAAAAGGCTTTTTATGAAGTAAATTATTTCATTGTCAATTAAAATTAATTATAGTATGAATCTAATTCAAAGCTCTAAATGATTAGTCTACATGCCTAATTCGATCGTAAAAAAAACTATAATGTCATTATATTGAAAATAAAAATTTGTCATGGAATATAGGTACTTAACTATAATTCCATTATGTTGGAAAGATTAATGAGGTTTGATTTTTTCGGTGCGCTAATGGGGATGCCAGTGGCGAAGGATGGTAGGTTGTGAAGATCCGACATAAATAGTACTCACTAAACTCTGTTACATAAGTAAGTATTTATTTTCATTGAAATAAGACTACAATTTACAGATAGTGTTGGTTAGTATTTAAAATTCAATTAAACCCTGAGTAAACCAAGCTATAATAGATAATTGTCAAAAAATATTCATCTATTTATAAAATATCTATCCGCATACTATCTCGCCAAACTAAAAGCACTCTTTACAAGACACTTGTAAAGCCAGTGCTCACCTACGCATCGGAAACCTGGACATTAACTCTGCGAAATGAACGAGCCCTGAATATCTTTAAAAGAAAAATTCTCCGCCGTATATATGGACCGATCAAGGACGGCACCAATTGGTGGAGAAGATATAATGCTGAGCTCTACGGGCTGTACGAAGATTGCAGCGCAGTTCAATCAATTAAGATTGGGAGACTGCGATGGCTAGGTCATGTGCACCGTATGAATGACAATGAACTGGCAAAGAGAGTGATGTCCAGCAATCCAATAGGACGTAGAAGAAGAGGGAGGCCAAAGATTCGCTGGATGGATGGAGCTGCCAGTGACTGCCGTATTCTGGGGGTACCGAATTGGAAAGCGGCCACACTGAATAGGGACAGGTGGAGGGAGCTGTTGGAGGAGGCCAGGACCCACACCGGGTTGTCACGCCCCTGATGATGATGATATAAAATATCTAAAGTTATGCCATTAACTTTAATCATAGATAATTTTAGATACCTTATATATTATATCAGTGGCAAAGGGTGGAGATAGGCTGTTCACCTTCTTTGCAGGCGACTTCTTTTCGATGATACAATTCATGTAAACAGGCGTTAAAATGTAGAATAGTAGTAAACTTTTTTCAGAAATACGATTAAAGCTAGCGGGCCCCACGGAAATACTTGAAGGCTGTGGTTTGCCCAGGCCTGTTCTATAGGAATGGTAACTTAATGTATGACATTGAAGTAAAAAAGGACCTCTGGTCCACTGAACTCATAACCAAGTATTGGTAATATCCTTCCCACATACTTTGGCTGTTTTTTTATCAGGTATTGGTTAAATATTCCCCATAATCAGGCAGTGGTGAAGGGTGGAGGTAGGCTGTTAAGCTCCTACATAAATAGTGTACCTATACTAAACTTTGTCAGTCATACAAATTTGTTTTAAATTAAAATTGAACTAAAACTACAAATTACAGATAGTGTTGGTTAGTTTTTAAAAATCAATCAAACCCTGCATAAACCAAGCCATAATAGATAATAGTTAAATAATATTCATCTACATTAAGGATGTCTAGATAAAAGAATATTTTTTATCTATTATGGTTTGGTTAGGCAGTGTTTAATGAATTTTATTAAAACTATGTATTCTTAGTTAAATTAAAACAAATAAGTATGACTGAAAAAGTGTGCACTATTTTTGTCAGATTTCCACTATTAAATTGAAGGTTAACTGAAGAGAGCCTGTACCGACTCTGGATTTCGCCGATACGTTTGACCATCCACTAGACTCATTTGACCAGGTTCAAATACTTTCATGCCAATCGCTGACGATTGCGGTCTTTCTAGTAAACTTAAAATCCGCAAGAGTATGGCAGGGCTGCATTCAGCCAACTTGGAGTCGCATGGAGGTCAATGCTGTATTCTGTGTTCAATTGCACGCATTGAACATATGTGCTCCTGTATGGAATCTTACCAAGCATCAGAGAGAGGTCTTGACTTTTGCGCTTTAAGAATCGATGTCTCCATTGATTCTTAACCTTTTCTATACCTCACAATATTACTATGGCAGTATCTGACAGGCTGCAGATTTTTAACGACATATGTAGAATGTAGGAAGCTCTCACTAAAATCGCTAATTTGTGGCTTTGTATTTCATAATTATTCAAACAGATGTGTTTAATTTTTTAGATTATACAAATCAATCGACAGTGACTAGTAATTTGAGCTAAAAGTCGGACGAGATAACTCGCAAAATTCGTATGTGCGGCCTATCCATAATGGCCTTATAAAGTGAGAAAACTCGCTGAAGGGTACATTGGTAGAGGATAGAACGTGAAGATACGCTTCGTGTTCATGGGTCCTGGATCCCGCCAAAGAGTGCGACACCTCATACCCTTGTAGAACAACGTCAAGGGTTCTGTCGCCGTGGTCGAATATCCCTCACCCTGTAGCAGTGCTATAAAGGTGATCTATGCGCTGCAGGTCTCATAGCGATGTACTGATGGAAGTGGCGTGACAGGGTGAAGTAGTAGTAATATTTAAGGGGCCCATTCGTTTGAAATAAAAGACAAGTTTTTCGTAAATATTAACATTTTATTTTTTCATTTTATTTAACATACAACTTACAATATACAGGAAAACCTGTTGTAACAGCCAGGGTCAAAAATGGACAGAGCTATACATCTACAGATCACAGGTCAAGAATTTTCTCTTTCCACTAACCTTTTTTTAACTTATAAGGCTATATCATGTATCAAAGTAAAAGATGAAGGTAGGCTGTTAAGATCCAACATAAATAATGCACACTAAATTTTGTCAGTCAGACGTATTTAATTTCATTGTTAATAGATAATAGTCAAAAAATAGTTGTTGATGTATAAAATATCTAAAATTTACCATTAAATCATACATAATTTTAGATACTTTATAGATAGAAGAATTATCTCTTAGGGTTTGATTAGGCAAAGTTTAATGAATTTTAAAAAACTACATAACTTACATCATCTGTAATATGTATTCTTCTTCTTCCGACCATGTCCGATCCTAATAGGATCATATGGGCCTCCACAGAGTAGAGGTTTGTATTAACAGATTTTGTTTTTTACGAGAAATATTTTTTAAGAGATGTCAGCCACACACAAATTGAAAATAATATGTGTACTTGCCAGACCTAGGATTCGAACCTAGGACCCACGGCGTGATGGTCTAACGCTTAAGCCGCGCGGCCACCGTGAGTAAGTATTCTTAATCTAATGAAAACAATTAAGTATGACTGAAAAAGTGTGCAACATATTTGTCAGATTGCCCATAGCATATCAAAACTATTATGATTTGGTTTAGGTAACGTTTAATTGATTATTAAAAACCAACCAACACTACCTGCAATTTGTAGTCATAGTTTGATGAAAACAAATACTGAGAGAGTTTAGTGTGCACTATTTATAGCGGATTTTAACAGCCTACCTTCACTTTTCACCACAGCCAGAAACTTGAAATTCGGTACACATGTAATAATTGCAATATATTATATTCAAATGTATATGTTACGCTGAATGTGCGAAATTGACTATTACATGAAATGGGCAAAATTTTGCCTAATTCATGTAATAGTCAAGCCTGTTGTCTTATTCATGAATTAGGTAAATTATCTGCCGAGTGCGTGAATTCGCCAGGGTATGGAATTCTTAAACTGTCAACATGACAGTAGAAAAAGTAAATTTAATACGGATGGTTTTTTAGTTATAATTGGACATAATATAATATTATTATTATTAGGTTAGGTTTTGTAATTCTGAATTCAACTGAATGTCCATTTTGAGGTTAGCTAACAATTGTCAACAAACTATCACAAACAAACAATCGACCATTGCACGATTGATACCCAAGCACGAATCAAATCATGAAAATACCTTTTGATAAAATTCTTCCGTTATCATAATATTATAGTTCTAGATTTTTTTTGGGCATAGTAAATGGATATGAGCGTCATTGTAGTTATTGATTGGTATATTTTTATATAATCAATGACATTTGACACATTTGGTTAGTTTGATTAGTTGCAAAAAACACCACCGTAGTGATAATATCTAATTTGCCCAATGCATGAACTAGGCAGAAAAATTACTGCCAAATTCACGCACTTGGCAGATATTTTGCTAAATTCATGAATAAGGCAACGGGCTTGCATTTTCATGATTTAGGCAAATTTTTGCCCATTTCATGTAATAGTCAATTTCGCACATTCGGCGTAACATATACAAGGCTATACATTAGTTGCAGAATGATCTGAAATCCTCTGCGGCAATCGCTTTCATATACAGGCGGCCCTCGACTTTACTACAATTCGCTATTTCATACATTTCTTAAAATTTAGATTTTTATTGATAATGCAGTCACTCTTCTCTCCTCCACTTCCCGTCACCTTCTCAAATACGTAAAAGGTTGGTATTCAACTATCTCTCGACAAGTTTACGAAGAAAATTGCTAATGCCTGATTGCTGTTAACTTTATTATACCCATCGATAAATAAATGTTTTAAAGTACACTTTTTGATGTTTTTTTTACATCCCTCTACTTTCGAACACATTTTCAAGAACCAATTACATATAAAAGTCGAGGGCCGTTTGTAATACGCCTTCTTAAATCTTAATTTTTCTATGTCATTTCAACAGTCATGCTTAAATTCATTAGGATGCTGGCTTTTTCGAGTGAAAGAATAGAGTTTTAAAATCATATTTTGTAATTATACTTTAATATGTGAAAAATTGCTATTTGTAATTCATGTCTGACGCTTTTGCGTCATGATGATGTAGGCAAATTTACATGTGTCACATGATACACCCCTGTTACAGGCGGGCTTCTTCCGGTGTAAAATAATCATTTAGTAGCTATAAGTCGAAACGTAACCCTGACCTCTAGAAACGGTTTCATAAAACATCTAATCTGATTCCTTGCTCAACTACGTAAGTATTTTTTATTCATAAGTAAAGGCCTTCGTCCGGTGTGTGAAAATCACATATTGGGCGGAGGTGTAATTAAGATAAATTTAATTTAATTTAAAAAGTGTAAATGATGATGGATGAAAGAGATAATTTTAAGACTAATTATAAGTATTTAAATATAATAAATTTTGCCGCGCATTGCGCAACGGTAAAATTTCCGCGCGCCTGCGCCGAGGTGGTCCTCGTCATTCGTCAAATCAAAAGATCATGCCATCAGATTTGGCCAATCACGAGAGTCCTTTTTGCTGGTCGGCGTGAGTACGAGGAATGTGAAATGAATAAAAAAAAAGTCAGTAAGCTTCCTTTGTAAACCGTGTACGGACCTGCGAAACTGATTGTAAAAACAAAATATGTAAAAGACTACAAAATAATGTTGTGCAACTAAATATTAAAATATATAACGCTAAGACCCGCACAAGAAAGACTTAGTGTTTTATTTAACCTAACAAACATAAATATATCGTTCTTTTTTGTGAATCCGGGGTTCGATGGACACCTGAGCTAGCCGCTGGAACCCCGGACATTTCACACACCTATATGCACGGTTCATTAAGCTTCTATATCACACCACATTGACAGGCGCCGTTGTTATGGCATTAACCTTCTCTATGCCTCACGATATTACAATGGCAGTATCTGACAGGCCGTAAATTTTTAAAGACACATTGAACATAGAGCAAAGCTCTTACCACAATTGCTATAATACCGATAATTTGTGGCTTAGTATTTCATAATTATTCAAACAGATGTCAATATGTGTTTAATTTTTTAGATTATGCAAATCAATTGACAGTAGCTAGTAATTTGAGTTTAAAGTCGGGCAAGATAACTCACAAAATTTGTATGTGCAGCCTGTCGATCATGGCCTCATAGAGCGAGATAGCTCACTGAAGGCATAGAACTGGTTAACATAATATGAGGTTGCGTTTCTTTGTGTTCAGTTTCAGGAAAATCTTACAATAAATACAGATGCATAACTCGGTCCAATTTTCAATCAATAATAGTATTTTACAATAATACTTAAAAATATAGGTAACATACAAAATATATCATATATTTTTCACATATATATATTCAATAATGTAATGCAATTGTATAGTGTGATAAAAAATGTAACATTCAACAATTTTTCAAAGGCCATTGTTAACATTTACGTTAGGATATTAGATATTATTTAGGCATTACATGTTTTAATTAAAAATATTGCCAGTAAAAAAATAACATAGTTATAATAATTATACAAAGATGATAAAAGCCTTCTTCTACAGTAGGCCTGGGCAAACTTTTCGGATGAAGTGCCATATTAGGAATATAAAATGAACAGCGGGTCGCAAGCAGTGTTGCCAACCATCATTGACAAAAACACACTGGACGGGGTAAGAAAACAAGCTAGTTGGCAGGAAAAAACGCTAGATTTTGTGAAAATAGAATTGCAAGTAAATTAACTTATTCTACCGAGAAAGAAGTGAAACAACCACATATTTTAACAGAAATACATTCTGTTAAAATTGGCAACAAATGCCTATAGGTATTGTGTCAACGGCGTTCAATTTTCGTTTCATGTCATTCCGATAATCATCAAACTGATGTCACATACCTAAGCACTCATTAAATTATATGATACCATTTCATTATAAGGCCATGAATGCTCCTATTGTTTCAATGTGTTAAATTATGTTGTTTTATTTCTCACGCTACTAAAATAGGTAACGACATACCTGCATTGAGTAAGGGATCTGATAGTCAGAAATTTGATGCGCGTGAAAATAAATAAACAAAATCCAGTATATTTTCAGCACATTTTAAAAAATGCTAGTAAAAATGCCACAAGCCAGATGCGTTTTTTGCAAACTGTCAAAAAATGCTAGATCTGGCAAGAAATAATGGCAACGCTGGCCACAAGTAAAATATAATTTTTAGACATACATTATTTATTATCATGAAAAAGGTATTAATTTTGTAGTTGAGATTCTTAAAAGTGCTTGTTCATCGGTGATACTTGATCGTAAAGAGTTTTATTGATATTCATAATTGAAATTGTTTGTTCACATAAATATTATGTAAGTTGATCCAAAAATAACCAACATTTTTCTAGCAGAATCTTTAAGTTGATCAAATTTGTCCGAATTAGGAGTGTTGTAAAATTCACAGACTTCTTTTCGACGATGCAATTCATGTATATTAAATTTTATTTTTAAAAAGGCGTTAAAATTTAGAAAAAAGTAAAGTTTTTTCAGAAATATGATTAAAGCTCGCAGGCCCCACAGAAATACTTGAAGGCTGTTGTTTGCCCGGGCCTGTTCTATGGAAATAGTAACTTAATGTATGACATTGAAGCAAAAAAGGACCTTAGGTCCACTGAACCCATAATCAGGTAATGGTAATATCCTTCCCACATACTTTGGCTGTTTTTATCAGGCAATGGTTAAATATTCCCCACAATCAGGTAGTGGCGAAGGGTGGAGGTAGGCTGTTAAGATAAGCCATAAATAGTGCGCACTAAACTTTTTCAGTCATACGTATTTGTTTTCATTGAAATAAGACTACAATTTACAGATGGTGTCGGTTAATTTTTAAAATTCAATTAAACCCTATGGAAACCAAGGCATGGTAGATATTAGTCAAAAATACTCGTCTATCTATAAAATATGTAAAATCACGCCATGAAATCATACATAATTTTGAATATTTTATAGATAGAATACTATTTTTTATCTATTATAGTTTGGTTAGGCAGGGCTTAATGAATTTAAAAAAAAATGAACCAACAATACGTGTAATATGTATACTTAAACCAACGAAAACAAATAAGTATGAAAGTGTGCACAATTTTGTTGTATCGTCCAAAGTATTCCGAAACTATTATGGTTTGGTTTAGACAGGGCTTAATTGTTTTCTAAAAACTAACCAGCACCATCTGTATTGTAGTCTTAGTTCAATAAAAACAAATACAGCCTACTTCCACCCTTCGCTACTGATATTAACTAAAGATATTGAAGAAAAGCTTAATCTATTGAGATGAAGCCTGAACACATTGTAATGCGGCAAAAGAAGGAACTCTGGGAATACCGCACTGATGTCCATACAAATTCTCAACTGGAAAAGTATCTATTCTAATATTTGTTTGCATACAAAAATGGAAACTTCAGTTGGTTACAAATGGAAGAAGATTTGACACCTTTGATATTAACCAATGATAAAGAAAACATGATCGTATTGCAAGTTGGAATGAGTAGATTTTGAAAACCTTTACAATTTGGACATATATTATTAAATATAAGATAAAATTAATACATTAGTGTTTTTGATTTGATTAAACATAGTACAGTCGAACTTGGTTATTAACGAGAAAGATGGGACCGACTCAATTTGCTCATTATAAGCATTACTCGTTATATTGTTATATAACATTTTTCGTGTCACATTCTATTTAAGCATAGAACATAAAAAATCTGAAAACCATCGTAAAAATCCCCAAAACAAGCATGGCATTCATTGTAATGAAGTGCTGAGCCGCCAGCGCTGGTAGGTACTTACTGACTTCACAAAGCTTGGATTTTTTCCATGAAATTGCAACCATTTGGATACTTTTTCAATGTTGTCGGCGAAAACACCAATTAGGTACTTAGACACTTAACTAGTGTCATAAACGTAATCCGATCCCGACGGCATCGGTCTAGTTAACTGCCCAGTCGGGTTTTATTGCTTAGGGTCGAAAATTTTGTTTTTAAACGATCGACACATTAACAGTTTTGCTACGTATACCCGAGAAGTAGCTCGTTATGAAAGTGAATAACTTTATGGAGAAAAAATGTTAACGAATGTTTCCTCATTACATCCGAGATCTCGCTATTTCCGTGATCGTAATAACCAAGTTCGACTGTATATACATATATATATCACCACAAATTGAAACATTAACCAGTTGATTTTGGCCATAAACATAGTTTTTAACAGATTTGCAAATTATTGACATTTTGGACAAATAATAAAGATTTTTGTTTCGGCCATATTGAGATGTTCTTATCTGTGGATTATCCAAAAGATAATCAAGAAAGATGCTGGTGAATAATTTGCCATATTTATTATTTTGGCCAAAAATGGATTTAAAAGATTTCTTAGTTTATACATTTTTTACAGGCATACAGTGAAACCCCAAATTTATATTTTTGTAGGTGTTACGCCGAATGTGCAAAATTGACTATTACATGAAATGGGCAAAATTTTTGCTAATTCATGTAATAGTCAAGCCCGTTGCCTTATTCATGAATTAGGTAAATTATCTGCCGAGTACGTGAATTCGCCTGGGTATTGAATTCTTAAACTGTCAACATGACAGTAGAAAAAGTAAATTTAATACGGATGGTTTTATTAGTTATAATTGGACATAATATAATATTATTATTATTAGGTTGGGTTAGGTAAGGGTTTTAATTTTGAATTCAACTGAATGTTCATTTTGAGGTTAGCTAACAAGTATCAACAAACTATCACAAACATACAATCGACCATTGCACGATTGATACCCAAGCATGAAGCAAATCGCGAAAATACCTTTTGATAAAATTCTTCCGTTATCATATTATAGTTCTAGATTTTTTTTGCGCATAGTAAATGGATATGAAAGTCATTGTAGCTATTAATTGGTATATTTTAATATTATAATCAATGACTTTTGACACATTTGGTTAGTTTGATTAGTTGCAAAAAATACCACCGCAGCGCGACCATCTATTTTGACCATAGATAATATACGTAAATTTTGACCAATGCATGAGCATTTGACACATTTAGTTTAGTTGCAAAAAACACCACCATAGCACTACTATCTAATTTGTCCAATGCATGAACTAGGCTGAAAAATTACTGCTGAATTTACGCACTTGGCAGATATTTTGTTTAATTCGTGAATAAGGCAACGGGCTTGCATTTTTCATGATAGGCAAAATTTTGCCCATTTCATGTATTAATCAATTTCGCACATTCGGCGTAACATAGGCACCAACAAAAAAGTAAATACATTTTATTAAAAATCATACAAATTGGTTTGGATTGCATATTATGTCAACGTGTTCTTTCACATTTTCAAGAATAATCCTTTTTGTTTTTAACTGACAATATTTTTATTTACTGTGAAATGTGAAACAGGTGTAAACAAAAACAACACAAAACTTTGCAAAAATAATCGCATTGTGTGACCATAGTTTTGGGCACTGCAGACGTGTGTATAAATAGAAACGCACACATGAGTCTAGTATTCATTTTAATGATTGACATAATTTTAATGGTGTTTCTAACAAATCCGGGAATCAATTAGACTAAAGTCAAACGTGACTGCAGAAATTACATGCAAATAGCGGAAAAATGTAAAATTGGGGATCCACTGTAAGTACGGAGAACAGCTTGATGATATAAATGTTTCGTGTCCGGATACTTGTACACATGCAGATCGCCGTATCACACTTCACCGTGAAATGTTGTATTGGAAATATCGTCTCTGTTCTGGCAGAACACACTAACTGGAGAATACTAGTTTTGAGTAATTTGACTTTAAAGTTGTTAAAATGTTTGAAATAATGGTCTAACATGTGAGTTTATTAAGTAATCGTAAAAAGGATGACTTTAAAATAAAGACTGTTTATTTATTAAGAAGGTTTCCAGACGGTAAAGTTTGAAATAAGGAACATTTTGGTACTAACTCAATATGTCATTTTTTCGAATTAGTGTCTTCTGCCAGAACAGTGACGATATTTTGCCGTATATTAAAGACCGTCCAACTTCTTTGGGTCGTAAAGTACTGACATAAGATTTATGTCTAAATAAAACACGGTGCTTGTCAGTTTACACTTTACAAGAAGCCAGCAGTTAACAATTTTTGAAAATTGCCAATATACTGGATTATTTGTTAGGTTAGGTTTTCATTCTTGAATTCATGAATTTTGCCAAAATCAGCTATGAAAATTGAATTAATCTTCATGTTGAATCTAATAAAATTGGAGACCGTATCGTATACGGTTATCTCTTTCCGATAGAAAGCTCACGGCGAACTGTGCCACGGTGAAATGTTTTATGTACAATTTACATGTCACCTAAATGTTTATGGTTTTGAATCATAATTATATCGTGTTTATCTACATTACGATTCATCAATTAGATCATTGAGAGATACCCATTATTGATATCTGTGATATGTTATATCCTGGTTCCAAAAATAGCTACCTTATCATTGTCATTTTAGATATCAGACAATGACATTATATGAGTTGTCTATTTTCAAATACCGATAAGTCCACGATGAAATATTTGTGGTAAACGGTGTTTTTGTGTTTGAAGCATAACTCATTGTATTATATTTTAAATTTAGAAGAATATACCCATTTTAAATGATTAAGGTGTAAGTTATTAAGTTTTCATATAAATTTTGGGGGTTTTTAGAAGTTATAAGCTATGTCCACACTTGTGTATTTTTTGTGCGCTAGACGAACACCTCGCACCTTATCTGAAGAACGGTCCAAAATGGAAGTACGAACTACCCGATGGACGCCATATTGAAAACGTCATTTGAATGTAAGATTCTGTGCACTTGCGAGCCTTGATTGAGTAGTTTTCGACTTTGGCTCCCCATCAATTCTTCAGATAAGTTTGTAGGTTTGTTCTAGTAAATTTTATGCGAAATAAGTCAAAAATACTAGAATGTTTACACCTTTGTATTATAATTGGCATAGAAAGAGATGGCAACATTTTTTAAATTATCTAACGCACAGATGTTGACAGTTAAAGGAGTGTATCCATAACATTGAATCTAGTGCTGCGTTATCACATAACATGATTTTTGTTGTACAACTATGTGTTGAAAAGGAAATTGAAAGGAAAGTTTTTGCAGCGTTTAAATGAATTTTAAAAACTAACTAACGCCATCTGTAAATTGTAGTCTCAATTCAATGAAAACAAATACGTATAACACTTCGCCACTGACGTCATGTTTAGTTACATTTTGAAAACATGTGTGACATACATACATATCAGTTTTTGAAAATAGACGCTTACACAAATTTCAGAACACGGAGGTGCAACAAAAAATCCTTTAAACTTTTATTAATCGTAATTTAATACATTATTTGAAATAGTTTTTTTTTTTTCAAAATAAGCACAACGATGATTTACTTGTTTGTGTTTTTCTGTTTATTATTCAAATGATACACTTGCACAATAATGTCTTGAAGAAGACGAAACACACAGCAGCCCAGTGGCGTACAAAGTAAAACATTTATTTTATTTGACACAATTACTTACATAACATATTATGTATATAGATTTTTTTTTGTTCGATCAGTTCTTTGTGTAAATTATATATTATTACAAAATACTAACAACGATTATTATAGAATTTATTTACCGCAGAGAGCTTGCTTGAATTAAAACAGTGACAATATAAAATGTTAAATTTTTTTGTTATATACAGAAAAAAATGTGTAAAACCAAGCGATACGTAATAGTTAACTGTCATGCGACAAATTTAGCAACAATTAGCAACGCGCAGTTTGAGAACCGCAGCAGTAAAATGGCAGCCTTAATGATTAATACATATATTAAAATATCTTCATATATTTATATCAAAGTTAATATAAATTAAAAGTATAACTTCCAATAGAAGTTCTTTGGATACAATTTTACATTTTGACACAGGGGAAAGTCTTGCTTGAAAACCTGTTAAGTCCACATTATAAAAAATGACCACAAAACTATGTAATTTTTACAGATTTTTAATCAAATAACTACATATTATAGCCACCCTGTATTTAATTTTTTCAGAAACGTAACATAGTAGACTATATTTTCTAAAAAAAAAAAAAAACATTAAGTATGCAAAATTTAATTCCGCATTTAATGAAAGTTTTGGCCAAAAAAACCGGAGTTAATAGGCTTAGTTAGTTTGGCAATTTGGACACGAGTTTTCAAGCAAGTCAACGATATGATAGTCAATATTATATTATATAATTATCTTATTTACGTTAAATCCGACACCATAAATTTGGATTTCGGCCAATAAACACAGAACTAGCAGCCATATCACGTTATCTACGAATTATCCATTGATTATCCAAGAAAGATAATCCTGACTAATGCTAGTGACTTGTAAAGGAAAAACTGACGATATCACGTTTCATGGTTTGGCAACATTAAAATAATATGATTATCCGTATTATCCGCTAATCAGATCGCTGAGGGAGACAGTGCTGAGGAACTCGTTTGCGACTTCCGTGATCATGTCGGCAGCCTTTTCCGCTACCCCGTCTTTGTGTTGCTGGATCACTCCTGGAGTCAGTTTGTTGAGGACCCAGTTGAAGGTCTTATTGATGAGTCCATTGCCTAAGATGCCGCTAAGGTTGATCTGAAATAAAAAAATAATAAAGGTTATGTGTTATTAAAGAGTATTACACCGAATGTACATAGGTCAAATGAACTTTGAATGTTTTTATTGTGGTTAAATTGGTAACTATGTACCTTAGACTATAGATACATCTAGACGCCACCCATTGCATTGCTAAATGAAGCTGCGTGCCGTGCATTTGGTTTGTGGGCGAGCGAATGCATTCGTATACAAATGTTTGAGACCATAGACCATTTCGCTAGTGCTCGCCTAGGGTGCTCGCCTAGGGTGCTCGCACTAGACGCTCAGAATTAAAATATAATTTTCTATTTTTTTTACGTTTTTTAAGCGGTCAAAATGCAACCATTAGGTAAAGATATCCATAATTAATCTTGCCCATTTTTTGAATAATAAAATGCCTAATTCTTGTCAAATTTGGGATCACAGAGATTATCAATATAATTTTTTATCGTAAATATTTCACTATAATAATGTCGACATAAATTATACTGATGGTTTTATAAATGCGTTTAAAAATTAATAAACGTAAAAAATCTTAACACCACTGCACATTTATGTACTGAAATATGACCATATTCTAAAACATTAGAGCGAGAGGTTTAAAAGAATACTATTTTATGTAATAAAAATACTTTATGCAGTCATCAAATGTTTAAAATAAATATAAAGGATAATAAGGCTTCAAAATTATATAAATAGATTATCTACAACGTTTGAGGAATGTCCAGGATCATGCTTTGAAAATAGAAAAAAAGCTCCATTTTGACCTACGCTGAGCATGTCCCCCCTTAATTAACTAAAAATATTTAACACTGACTTTATATTTAACACAAAAAATAGCAATTTTAGCAACACGGTTATCGATGCTTAGTTATTGCAATAAACTAAGATTTGGCGGCGACACCGTAGCAAACCATCTCCCACATCTGTAAACCTTCTATCTTACTCTAGCGCGTGTCGCAGAGATTATAAGGGTGCCGAATACTTTCTCACTCGTACTTATGCATCGTTTTTGTTCAGGCCTTGCTATGTACGGTAATCCTATATTGTTTCATACTTGAAATTTGGGCTACAAGTCACCTTTGAAGGATGGAAGACACCCAACCACCAAAGAGGATCCTCTTCAACTGACAAGAAGGGAAAAATAATGTCGGAAAGCCTGGCCTGCGGTGGTAAACTGTGTAGAAGGCAAAACTTGGATGAACTTGGTGAGATGTAATCAATTCATTAATGTTCGGCCCTATTTTTGTCAGCAGCAGTCTTAAATCACTAGCAGTTTCTTTTTAGCTAGCTAACAAGTTTTTTTTTGCTTCCTTCTTCTTCTTCGGCCATATCCGCCCCTTAGTTAGAGCATATAGACATGACGAGGCGCCTTCAAGAATCCATGTCGCTTGCCATTCTTCTTGCATCGTTCCAGGTCAAACCAGCATCCCGAAGCTCCGCCGTATACACATATAGATAGTATTTAGCGGCCTTCCAGGACGCCGGAATCCGGTTGGCTTGAAGCACAGGCAAGCCAGGTTGAAATTCTCTTCTGGTATCCGCAGCACGTGGCCAAGCCAGGTCCAACGTCGCCTCTTCACTCTCAGCGTGATGAGAGGCTGTTTGGTGCGCTCTCTTATCTCCCCGTACCGCACACCCAGTATCCGTCGCAAACATCTGTTTTCTAAGCTCAGTATACGGTTGCTCTGAGCCTTCGTAAGGTGCCATGATTCGCTACGTCAGAATGCAATCGTCGAATAGGCTTCCACCGCCCCCTTATTTTTATTCAACGCCATCATAATTGTCACAATCATAATTGAAAAATCATATATAAAATCATGATTTTTTTACCTTGGTGCTGTCGATGTTCAATTGCAAAGCGAGTTTCTTGATCAGCATGGTTCCGTCTCCTCGCGTACCCAGGTTGGCCACACCCCTGATGTTAATTCCGTTGGCTTCAACCCTGGAAGATAGAAAACAAATATTATTATATGGTTATATTTTATCCACAAGATATGTGTCACTGCACTAGTATTTGTCTGGTGATCTCGCATTTTTAGGAAATAATCAATCAGAATCAAGAAGCTGACGCCTAAAAAAGCCATTAATCTCTCAATCCTGCACATTTGTGTTGCAACGTACGTCCGCAGAAGTTAACTGTTTCGTCAATCTTTCGGATGTTCCCCAAACTTTCGACATCTGTGTATCCCTCTATAATTTTCATAACACTGAGTACCCCTCTGTTTCTTTTTTTTTTGACTTAATGTCTTCAAACGCTGAAAAAGCAAGTTCACATAGATATGAAGTTGGAAAAGGCAAGATGTATTTCAGGACTTTATCTGTTAAACTTTTCAAGAATCTGTCTGAAGCTAATTCCAACAATTGCTCTTCTTCAGCATGCGATAAACCTTCTATCTAGCATGGATGTTGTATTAATGCTTTCTGTACCAGGCGCAGCCAAAACCCGGTGCAGCGCGTACCCCACCAAACTCTTCCCGTACCCCAGGGGGTACGCGTATCACACTTTGGTAGACACTAATGGATGACTGGAACTCTCCAAGGAGTATTCTTTCATCAAGATGTGACCAACCAATCTCCATTTGAGCCTTTTTTCTTTAACTCTACAATCTGATGTGGAACGAGGGACAAAGAGAGGCTGGATCTGACCAACTGGAGAGAGAAAGAGAGCTTGGGATAGAGATCTTGGAAGAGGGTTGTTTAGTTGCAATGGAGCTGAATGGTCTATAGCAGTGCTCCGCAACCTTTTCTCACCCGCGGCACACCAAAGGTATTCCCAGAATTCCGCGGCACACCACAGATAAAACAATTTATACATCAAAATATGGACTCCACATGCTGAAGCGGGCCCCCTACCTATCGCTAAGGTTAAAGACAGTGTGATACTCTAAATTAGGTAGTGTTTTTCAAATGGTGTTCGAAGTAAAATGAATGGTATTCATTGTATGTTTAGCTATTTTTTGTATTTATTAATACAAACACTCCCCAATCGGATATTTAATAATATTAGTATCAGGGTAGTAATATAGCGCCGCAGGCGACTTTTTTTTAACCATTACAGAAAATTTGTAATTTCACTTATCTGGTTGATCTGCTACGCCCCGCCCCCCCTGAGCCTGGCCCCCCAGACTAGAGCTCTGACGAAAGAGAAACCCGAAGTTCTTATCACCCGTCAAGTATAACTGCTTATCATTTTTAATTATAGCTTGAGTTGAAAAAATTTGCTCACATAGGTATATGTCGTATAAAATGGGAGCTGAACTGCGATAGCTTTGTCGGAAATCCGAGGATATTCTTTATTAACCTAAATCTAGAAAATACCCGATGGAAAATTGGCGAATTTCATTTTTAGCGTCACATCGGTGGTGAAGCATATCAAAATATTTTCATTCTGACCTTGCATTTTTTTATTAATTTTAGTTAGGTGCTCAAATATATTACCAGCCATGCACGCAAATTTGGCCATTAAGTAAGTATTGTATAATATACAAAATTATTTGCATTTTTGACACAATGCGCCGCGGCACACCTAGCATCCTCTCGCGGCACACCGGTTGCGGAGCACTGGTCTATAGCACCAGCTTAATTAACTAACTAGCCTAAAAAAGAACTGGAATTATGTATGTGCTATATCTTGAAAATTAGTAATTGTTGTTGTATTCTATATAGCATTTATAATCTCTATATATATAAAAATCTCGTGTCACGGTGTTTGTGGTCGCACTCCTCCGAAATGGCTCAACCGATTTTTATGATTTTTTTTTATGTATATTTGTTAGATATGAGAATAGGTCAACAAGTATATTTCATATCGCTAGGTGATTAGGGTATCTCTATCCAGAAAATTTTTTTTTTTATTTTTTTGACAATTTTTTTTTTTATTATTTGGCATCAAAAAATACCTATAACACCAAATTTTCACCCTCCCACCCCAACCCTCCTATTTTTTAATCGCGATTTTATTATTTTTGTATGAAAAATTTAACCGTCGTTCGTATTTCAAACAGAACGAAATTATTTATGTTGTTGAATGACAGATGGCGCTACGTCCGAGAAGAATTCAAGAGAAGCGTCGCGTCATTTTGACATTTCATTCGGTATATCACAACGCAGTGCGTGCAAAATTTTCGATTTATTTTAATTTATCTATTTTTGTGTGCGTGTATTACAGTGCACAATGCCAGCAAAACGCAAGGGGGGCCATTTGGACCGTCAAACGAATAAAGCAACAAACATGCGAAATAGTAGAGCAGAAAGAACAGACGAAAAAATCCAACAAGATAACAAAAACGTGCGTGTGAGCATGTCGCAATTGCGTGCATCTCAATCACAAGAGGCACGAGCTGAAGGAAATCAACAACAACAATTAGAATGGAGCCAAGCGCGCCGGTTCGTAGTTAACACATGCAGAGCAAATAACTGACAACGCCAACAAGAACATTGAGCATTTACATCTGCTTCGTTTCTTCGTCTCGCATTCGAGTACGAGCCAGATATTGAATATTCCGCTCATCCGAAAGTGCTGATTGGTGCTATGGACAAAGAATGTCCCCATTGTCATGCGCTCAAATTCAAACATGAGTGAGCCGGGATGTGTTGCGCATCAGAAAAAGTGCAACTACCAGAAATTGAGATACCACCAGAACCATTGAACGGCTTGCTCATCGGCACGGTTCCAGATTCAAACCTGTTCCTGAAGTCCATTCGCACATTCAATTCATGCTTCCAAATGACTTCGTTCGGAGCAACAGAAATAGTTCACAATACTGCGGCAAATGGTCAACAATTCCATTCTACGTTCAAAATCAAAGGCCAAGTATACCACAAAGTAGGCTCATTGCTGCCAATGCCAAACGAACCACATAAATTTTTACAAATCTACTTCATGGGCGGTGAGGACATCAATCGTGTGGATGTACGTTGCGGCTACAATAACCTCAATTCGCCTAAGGCGCATCGTCGGCGAACTGGACGCCCTATTGAATGAGCACAATGAATTATTGAAATTCTTTAAAGCACACATGCACGAATTGCAAAGTGACAATCACGCTATTGTCATCAATCCTGATAAAACACCAGCTGGAGAGCATGTGCGTCGATCAACCTACTTATTAGGTCCAATACTCCAAACAGACATTGTAAAATAACATGATATGAATTAATCAGACCATTATAAGGAAAAACAGAATTAATGGGAACTGAAATACCTAATGGGTGTGGAAGAATATGGGATAAACTTAAGCACGTGTCAAGAATACGTATTTCTAAGATTGTCCTTCGTTCTGACCAGTTCTCTCAGTTTATGCAATGACGCTCATTTAATATTTGGTGTATTGAAGGTTGCAACACACACGATTTCACGTATATAATCCGTGCTTAATTTTCGTGGGACACTCACACATTCAAAACCCTGCATCGAAATATGCTGTATTGGGATATAGCCTATCGGAATTCGATTTATTAATCTGTTCTGTAGTATTAACTTAATTTTTAACAGAAATCTATATAATATTATCCCACTTTTATGAAATATTAAAACCTAACTTGAAATTTCTACTATACCAATTTTAGTTTTCATTAGCAAATAGCAAAACTAACACCACACCGCATTTGCTCCCGTAGGGAGTTGTTCCGGGCAGCTAGTAATATATTAATCGAAAGTCTTACTTGGCTTCACCGTGAGGATTGAAGGGAATAATGCTCGCCACCTTTCCTTTGATCTTGTACTGCGCTGTAATTTATAAAGAAAGAGTCAAATCCGAGTCAGTATACTTGGTTAAATCACAGAAGCAGATTAAACGATCTCGCCCATCATTGTGAACAATTGTCAAATCTTAAATATTAAAATTACATACAATTCAGGTACCAATTTGATTGTCTCGACACTAATTGTTTGTCACATACCCACGTAGGTTAGTGGCGAAGGGTAGAGGTAGGCTGTTAAGATCCGCCAAAAATATTGCACTCAGTCATACTTACTATTTGTTTTCATTGAACTAAGACTACAATTATTTAGAGATGGTGTTGGTTAATTTTTAAGATTCAATTAAAACTTGCGTAAACCAAGCCATAGTAGATAATAGAAGTCAAAAAATCCTCGTCTGTCTATCTATAAAATATCTAAAATTATGCAATTAAATCATAGATATTTTTGGATATCTTATAGATAGAATAATATTTTTTATCTATTATAGTTTGGTTTAGGCAGGGCTAAATGAATTTAAGAAATGAACCTATAATATGTGTAATACGTATTCTTAATCCAACGAAAATAAATAAGTATGAATGAAAAAGTGTGCACAATTTTGACGTATCGCCCAAAGTATACCAAAACTATTATGGTACGGTTAGCCAGGGTTTAATAGATTTTTAAAAACTAATCTAAAAAACTAACTATAAAACCATCTGTAAATAGTAGTCTTAGTTCAATAAAAGCAAATACGTATGACTAACAAAGTTTAATGTGCACTATTTATGGCGGATCTTAAAAACCTACCTCCACCCTTCGCTACTGACGTAGGTACATGTACATAATATATTATATGGGTCAACAATGATTTACTGGCTTATTCCTAGCAAATCCAACGGTACATCATCCAACGACCACAATTTGGATCTTCCAACACTGCTCCGCCCAGATGGTTTCATGTCAAAAACAACTGACATTTGTTAAACATAACAATACCTTAGTTCTATAGGAAAACAACTCAAAACATTCTTATTCTTGCGTTTGAAAATTTTCATTTAATATTCAGAAAACTCTCATTTCAATGTAAAGCCTTGATTTTTTAACTAAATGTGTTTTTTTTTATATTTAGTTCAAATTAACTTAACAATGCACAATGAAATTTTACAGTTTAACCAATAATCAACCCAAACATTCTCGTTTATAATTGAATTAATGATTAATCACAGAAAGGGTTATTCAATTTTATAGCCCGTTGAAGAAATTTTTGATTTTTATTTTTAATGAATTTTAATAAAAGACCTCTCTACATCGAATTGCATTATTAATTCAAAACTTTTAAATTTTGAGTTGTTTCCCTATAGAACTGTATCGATGACCAGCACATTTTAATCAGGAAATATTGATGTTTTAGAATATGAAGGGTATTCTAAATTCCTCGTAACATTAGCGGCTGTGACATATGCGCCATCTTCATTCTTGGCTCCAAATATCACTCTCAGAATCTCTCTTTTAAATATCAAAAGACCTTTTTCAAACGTGTCACTGATGATCCAACACCCTGAACCACTGGTTCTTGTATTCGACATATGATTTATGTTTTCATATAATTGTCAGCGGTGGTGATGGAACCCAGATAAGTGAAGTAATCGGTTTTCTCGATTGAGTTATTCTTATGTGTGGAAAAATAATCAATTTCGCACTTTACACAGCGATTTGCAATGGTGACATGTAAATTGTACGT
Source organism: Rhyacophila brunnea (assembly GCF_057557595.1). Classification (NCBI taxonomy): domain Eukaryota; kingdom Metazoa; phylum Arthropoda; class Insecta; order Trichoptera; family Rhyacophilidae; genus Rhyacophila; species Rhyacophila brunnea. The sequence continues at coordinate 3,814,619 of NW_028232904.1, read as the reverse complement.
AAAACATTTCACCGTGCCACAGTTCGCCGTGAGCTTTCTATCGGAAAGAGATGACCGTATACTATGCGGTCTACAATTTTATTAGATTCAATATGAACATTAATTCAATCTTCATGGGTGATTTTGGCTAAATTTATGAATTCAAGAATGAAAACCTAACCTAACTTAACAAATAATCCAATATATCGGCTATTTTCAAAATTTGTTTGCTGCTGGCTTCCTGTAAAGTGTAAACCGACAAGAACCGTGTTTTATTTAGACATGATTTTATGTCAGTACTATACGACCCAAATAGGTTGGGCTGTCTTTAATATACGGCCATATATTTCCGATACAACATTTCACGGTGAAGTGTAATATGTTGAACTGCATAAGTTACCGGACATGATTTGCAATGGTGAAAAGCCTAGATACAAAAGTTAACTTACAGTCCATTACCATGCGCGGCAGGGTAAAGTCGAAGTTCATACTGAGGCCGACAATCTTAAAGTTGATATTCTCGATGATGAAACTCTTCAAACCAGCGATCACCGTGTTCTCGAAAGTCATATCGGCCCTGGAAAAGTAATCATGAAAAATTATAAATACTTATATTAAGCTTTCATGTCCAACTCATCGATAGCACAATTTTTTTTTTACCATATCCTAATAAGATCATAAATATGGGCCTTTGGGAGATTTTGTATTAACAGATTTTGTTTTTACAATAAATGGATGTTAGCCTCTTGCTCAATCTATTCTCCATAGTCCATACTCTGACTCGTACATAAATTGAAAATCAATATGTGTACTTGCCAGACCCAGGATCCGAACCTGAGATTTACGACGTTATAGGCTGGCGCTTAACCCGCTCAGCCATCGAGGGCGATTAAGGGCGTTTAAATTCAGTTGAGGTCTCTTTCAAAAAGTCACTCTTCATCACTAGTGTAAACAATAGTAAATAAGCGCATGGCACTGGTCGCATCTACGAATTACTGTGGCTGCGTACAGCTTTAGCCAAAGGTGAGAATGAAGTCAAGATTAGATGTTTTTACAATCTGAGTGAAGTAAAAATGAAAACTTAAGATAATTATGTCATACTTAATGATAAACTTCTGATAGATGGCGAATCCAAGATGCGGCACGGTGAGGGGCTCCAGGACAGGGATGCCCATGGCGGGCATGCCTTCCTCGAAATGCTGACGAGCATTCTCGAGGAGGGCGATGATCTTGTCGTCGATGGCATTGCGGGCGGAGGACCTGGACGAGTCCTGGAAGCTAAGCGCCGCTCCGAAGCTCAGGTGCTTGAAGTTGAACTTTTCCACCAGGGACTCATCTGGAGAGCAACAAACCAAGTGTTTTAGTGATCGAACATTCAAATAAGTATAATATAAGATGACTTTATTTATATTTGTATATTTCTCCAATCTTCTGAGGTTATTTTATAACCCATCACAAAAAAATATTAAAAGTTTACATAGAAATATTGAATACATAACATTGAGAATCGTCTCATTTTTTACAATGTTTTTCTTAGCTCGTATTCTTATTTGTCCGGTGGTTCTTTGTCCGGTACAAATCTTGCAATCGATTTTTAACCAACTTCCTGACTAGCTAGACATTTGAAACTTTTAGAATATATCAGAACACGATGCCGATGCATTTTTTTAATACTTTTAGCCATATTTAAGTAGAATTGAATTCATTTTCAGTTAATTCTGTTTTGTATGAAAAGTTATTTCGACACCATTATTGGTTGCTAGGGGTCTGGGGTCCTAGCAACTAAATTATTAATATATACATGCATTACTATGGAAATCAGTATGACATTTCAGTATTATTTCTATCAAGTACAATTTTTTTTGATCGTTTAAGCTAGTCAAGTCAAGTTTATATGATTCAACAGAAAATTTACAAACATTGTAGATGTATAAAAAGTTCTTTTTATCTTGTAATTATTTATACCTAATATATCGTAATAATATTTAACTATATATATAGCAATTTTGTTTTTAAATTAGATAAATAATTTATAAATTATTGCAATATTCCGGGACTATTTCCTCTTAGCAATACTCCTCCCATTTTTAGTAGGCTTGTCGAAGAATATACAATCTATTTTAGTTAATCTGCATTAAATTGTTCCATACTTATGATTTCAATCTTAACGTTACTAAAGTATTGTATTATATCATTGTTTTATTTTCATAAATGTAGAGAATATTGTTATCTCTATAGTTAGATATTAATTCAACTATACGATAACGTTCTGTAACAACCATCTAGACAAGTGTGGTAATACAAAAAGTATATTATATTAGTACTAATATATCGTCACTGTTCTGGCAGAAGACACTAATTCGAAAAAATGACATATTGAGTTAGTTATACCAAAATGTTCCTTATTTCAAACTTTACCGTTTGGAAACCTTCTTAATAAATAAACAGTCTTTATTTTAAAGTCATCCTTTTTACGATTACTTAATAAACTCACATGATAGACCATTTCAAACATTTTAACAACTTCAAAGTCAAATTACTCAAAACTGGTATTCTCCAGTTAGTGTGTTCTGCCAGAACAGACGATATTAAGTCTTGTTATAATATGTATTATTTACAAATTATATTACAATCTTTAATGTTAAGTTGTATATTATGATTCTGCTTCTCATTTCTCTGCATATTGAAATGCGTTCACTGACTTCCGTCCACTAGTGAGCATTCTGAGAACAAAACGCAGACAGGAAAACTGAATATTTACAATATGGAACAGTGCCAAGTCATCCAATGTTAATTTGATAATTGTATTGTGGCAAAAAAAACCGAAAATAATCTTTAAACTACGTTCATTCACTACAACCAAATCTGAGTTTTGGACGTTTTCAGGAAATGTCTCCATTACCCTCTATCTGCCACAAATTCTCTCTACATCCTTAGCATCAGGGATGCCGTTCTTTACTACACAGCCAAACCACTAGTCTATGTCTCCCGACCCTGGTCTTTTGGTGAATAAAAAATAAATAATTTAATTAAAATGATATTTTTAAATCGAATTGGGCTGGCTCTACGAATAAAAAAAAGAAGGAACGCTAATGTACAAATCACGGCAATCAGAAAGGCCGGCAAATATGGCCGACATTGCGTGATACACAAACATAAAATACACAAAATTACACATACAAAGTTCATATGCACGCGTACAGACCACGTCATATTTGTTTACGGAAAATCGTCTCTTTCCAAGATGGCGAATTTCATTGTCCATTTTTATACTGCAATGAATCAGTATGTTCCTTACTTTTTTCCTTATTTGTTGGGCTGGCTACATCGTTAGAATGTTATGAAGGCTTCCGAAGGATGCCAAAATATTGATGACATACCTACGCAAGTTTAGAGGAAATTCGTGGACAAGAATGACTATGATGAATATCAGAAACGTGGGTAGTCAAGAATTTGGACTCTGGATAAAAGGAGTCTAATAAGCATTCCGTATTAGGATTTTTGAAGGTAGTTTGATTATCTATCGGCAGCCCTAAAGACGAAATGATGGCTGACGTTCCAGTATGAAGTCTGTTGTTTTATTTATAAAACCTACATAAATGCATTTATGTATTTAATGTTACTATTAATCTTAAAAATAATAGTCTTTTTGCCGCTTTATAAAATTGACGAAGAAGTATTATTCCAGATATTTTCAGTTAAATTTTTATATTTGAACGTCTGCTTTGATGAGATAATAATATGTCAGATACGTGAAATGTTAAATTGAATTTTTTTTAAACCATGTCCGATCCTAATAAGATTATAATATGGGCCTCCACAGGATGGAGGTTTGTATTAACAGATTTTTGTTTTTATGTAAATGAATATGTGTATTTGCCAGACACAGAATTCGAACCTGGGACCCATGACACTATAAGCTTGGCTGTGAATTTAATTATACACTATTCTATCATGTATGTAATCAACTTATTGGCTAAATCTGAAAGTATAGTGAAATTTCATGGTAGAAGTGTGAAGTTGACTTCAAATGATCCTGCAATGCAAAGTCAACTGCAGCTAACTTAATCAGTAGACCAGACATTCTTTTTTGCTTCAATTTCATACATTTAGCCTCCATCTCTATATAGAAGAAGTTTTTAACAACTTTGTGGGCAGGTATGACTTATTTAAAGGTAGGTTACCTGTACAAAATAATTGAAGATTTTGACACAATATTATGATTGGGGAACACGATAGGGTTCTGTTATTCTGTTTTCTTTTAAAAATCTACGTTGTCATGGAAACAATTTACTCATTCAACCAAATAAGTGGGTAAGTAGGTACTTAATAATACTATGTTTGGCATTTTGCCAGAAATCTGAAATTGGCAGTTTGCCATATCGGATGTTCCCAACGCACGCGATATCTTCAATCACGCAAAGAAGCGATTAGCACTTTATGAAAGAATGAAGTAGCTAGCTACAATCAGTAATCGAGTAAACAATGCCCAACTGCAAAATTACGACATATGAATTATGATATCGCTAAATCTATCGGTAAGTGAATGTTTCACGATATTATAGAGATAACGTGGCATACCTACACGATTATTTATCTGAAAAACATCTTGTAAACACTGTAAATTGTGATAAAATCGTTGTTTGATTACAATAAAAATAAGCGATCGTTTTTTTAATCTGACAGTTCGAAGTTTGACAGCTCGTTCGAATTTTTTCAAAACCACTTTACGCTTCACTACAAAAGGGCGCGGAGATTTTTCAATTATTTTTTTAATTAAATTTACAGCCGCCGGGTAAAAGGAAATAATTTTGGATTTATCTTACATATTTGGGCCATTTGATGCAAAACAATTCATGTTGTTTTGCTTGACGCCTTTGCCAAATGAACCTTTCTAAATATGACACATGAAAATAAATTGTTCTCTTTGTTGGAAAGGCGACTCTATTTGACTGTGTTTACATACTGAATTATTGATTATGGTAGTTGTGTTACAATTAGATGCAGCCATGCAATTACATTTTTTATCTTTGTTTGTTGCGTGCCCATAGGTAGGTAAGTATTAAAAAAATAATAGGTAGGTAGAACAAATTTTATAGAAAATAAATCAAAATGTATTGTATAACGAATTGTATTGTATATTGAATGAAGATGAGGACCGGTTTCATCCTCTTAGACGAAAACAATACAATACCGTAAAATAATGGTAGGTAACCTTATATTACCAATTATTTATTCGGGTAAGATGACAATAATAATTGATTGTCAAAAGGTTGCAAACCCAGGAAAAGAAGAAGAACATGCATAAAATTTAAAAATAATAATAATATTATGTGTTCGATAGCTATTTAATATTCCTGACTACTATCTGAATGTACCTATTGACATATTTTTTTCTTCTACATTGATTTTCGGCGAGAAATATATTTAAACGTATTAATACAGAGATACCCAAACTTTAAACTCCAATACGGATACTCGAACGAATTCGTGGTACAAGTGGGTTGATTCTAAGAAATTAGAGATTTATTTAAAAAAAATCAGAATAGAATCTAGTCATCAAAAATAACATGTTTTTATTTATGCAATTTACTTACCAATAGGTATATCTGCAACGTAAATTTCCTCAGCCAGGGGCAGGGCAAGGGTTGCTGCCACAAGGGCGAATACGGCAATGAAGAATTTCATGTTTTTCTAAAAATAAAATAAACATATTACTTAATTAAATGTTTTTTAAACTTATTACTACACTAAGTAGGTAGGTAGCTGGTATATTGACTAATTTTATAATAATATACCTACTAGCCGAAGTACCCGGCTTCGCACGAAGCAGTTTCATTTATTGATATACGATATACCTATATATATCTTAGGTAGGTAGGTACATAACAAAATTATAGTAATTACATTCTTCAATATTAAAATATCTGTATCTAGGCAGACAGCATGTAAAAATAAAATTTGACAGCCAAGTGAAACAAAAGAAGTTAAAATCGAATCCAAAATATCGATGTCAAACATTGACACCTCGTATCTGACAATCAATATTTTTGACAGGGGGTAGTTAAAATGTTATACAAAAACTATTAAATGATATTAAATAAAAACAAAAATTATAGTTCTTATGTAAGTATAGCATTTTAACTCTACCCCCTATCAAAAATATTGAATGTCAGATACGAGGTGTCAATGATAGAATATCGATATTCAAACTTTATCAGCCGTGAAAATTCAAATTTGGAATCAGCAGGAAAGATAAACAAACGAACATTTTATTTTCTATAGGTATGTAAAAATGTCGTTTGAGGACAAGTAGGAAAAGCGAAGAAAGACAGTTTTAACTAACAATATTACCTATTAATCAGACAAAAACTCTTATGAAAAGAGAGTGAACATTATAATAAAATAATGTAGGCAGGTCATTGAGATGTTTACAAAGGGGAATTCCAGCAAACTTTCAAAACAATCCAATTTTGATTACGTCTTCAAGTAAGTTCTACATTATTTTGTATGATATTTAACATATTTTTGTTAGGTATCCATTGGAAACAATGCTTTCCGTGACACCTGGTAGGTATTTGGTGTACAAATTATTAAACATATCAGAAATTGCGTCAAAATCACTACGTTCTGTCAAAATATTAATTTTCAATTTTTGAATTAGTTCAATGAATGTTTGTGCACTAAAATTTTAATTAATTAGGTACATATTCTTGAAGAACGATTATGTGGGTCTTGGCAAAGTATTGTACTGTTCACGATCCCAATCCCTGGATTCCGGGATTGGAGACAATGTAATAAACAGGGTCTAGCTAAGCCAAATTGTATGTACCTATGGCATCAAAAATTTTAATTGTATAATATATAGAGGGAACTCAGAAATAATGGGAACTGAAATACATAACGGGTAAGGCGATAGCAGGTAACCGACTCGAGTAAGGAAGAATCTGGGTTAAACTTACACATGTGTCAAGAATACATTTTACGTTGAATACCGAAAACTGCTCTCGGGTTATGCATTTACGCTCATTTAATGTTGGTGTAGGTATTACACACACTATTGCACGTGCATAATGCGTGCTTCATTTTCGTAGGACATTCACACATTCAAAACCCTGCATCAAGATGCGGCGCATTGAATATAGCCTATCGGTATTCTATTTATTATCTGTTCTGTGGACATCACCCTTCTATATCCCCTACCTATGATCCGGGTAACAAGCACCTATATATTATTATTATGTAAATTTGCCTAAACATGTTTGTTTTTGCTTATAATAAGAGACAGTGACGTCTCGTGGGGGTAGTCAGGTAATGCGTCGCATATGGGTGACAAATGAAAGAACGAATATAAAAATTACAATCGTTTGAGAGCAGTGGTCGTTTACCATGACGCAGACGATGCGATCGCTTCGACAACTTGGTTTAAAAAAAAATCTGACAATGTACCTGACTATTATTATTCTTATTCGATCATGTCCGATCCTAATAAGATCATAATATGAGCCTCCACAGAGTAGAGGTTTGTGTTAACAGATTTTGATTTTTACGAGAAATGGATCTCAGCCACTTGCTCAACCTCTTAGGTCCATACCCTGACTCATACACAAATTGAAAAACAATATCTGTCCTTGCCAGACCAAAGATTTTCGTATTATAATATAGGTACCTAGTGATTGTAATATAATATATTCTAATGGCGGTTTATCGCACAGGGATATTTTTCACGAGGATTCCTCCAAACCTGTCAGCGTTACTGACCACGTTACGCAAACTACCACTGTTTGAGAGTAGGTTACGTGGAAATGGTCTAATTATCAGTGGCTGACGTGTACGTAAATTTAAAGATATTTTTGATGTATTTGCGTATGTGAGATAGCCGAAAATAAATTATAAAATAATAGGTTTGAATTGGTTAATATTTGAAACTAAAAATGAAAGGGGAAGAGGGGTTGCACTTTGTCTAGGGACTTCACTGGTAAGAGGTTGTCCAATAAATGACGTAATTGTTTATTTATTCATGGGTGTAAAATATTTTGTGAAGAAATGCGACAATGGACGGGGAGATTAATAATACGCCAAATCATGTGACGTCATGATAATATATGGGTGACTCCTTGATACGAATGTTAAATTTTATTGATGAAAATAATCTGTAATATTGAACATTCATAAGACTTCTGAGAATATATATATTATTATAACCAATGGAAAATTCTTTTTTGAAAAAAGTAAGACAATAGTTAATTAAAAAATATTAGCAAGTTCAAGTAGGTTTCAACAAAAAATCTTGGAGTGATCCGTGTCGTCAATTAGTAATAATTAAAGTAATACCTACTTTGATTTAAAATACAAAATCCGATCGCCAATAGTAGTAGCTCAATTTGGAAAGCGCTTCAGAGAGTATTAAAAGCCATTAGTTAAAATTTGTCGCAAATAAGTATGGTGGTGATAGTGGTCTATGTGCGCAGGGGCGATACCCGAGAGATGCAGGTTCGATTCCTGTGGGGTGTCTTACTTTTTTCAAAAAGATATTTTCTATTGGTTATAATAACATATTTTCTCAGAAGTGTTTTCAAAATTATGTATGTTCCTTTTATAATGTTTTGGTGGATAATTTTAATTACCCACCCAAGTATTTTAGATACCAGTGGCGAGGGGTGGAGGTAGGCTGTTAAGATCTGACATAAATAGTGCACACTAAACTATGCCAGTCATTCGTATTTCTTTTCATTGAAATATGACTACAATTTACAGATGGTGTTGGTAAGTTTTTAAAATTCAAACCCAGCGAAAACCAGGCCATAATAGATAATATCTTATCAAAAAATACTCTATAAATTAAATAATTTATAAATTAATATATAGAATTATGCAATTAAATCATACATAGCTTTGGATTTTTTATAGATAGAATAATATTTCTTATCTATTATAGTTTGGTTATGCAGGACTTAATGAATTAAAAAAATATGAATCACAATATGTGTAATATGTATTCTTAATCCAACAAAAACAAATAAGTTTGAATGAAAAAATGTGCACAATTTTGTTGGATCACCCATTAAATACCAAAACTTTATCGTTTGGTTTAGGTATTGTTTAATTGATCTTTAAAAACTAACTAACATCTGTAAATTGTACGTATTCTTGATTCAATAAAAACAAATACGTATGACTAACATAGTTTTATGTGCACTATTTATGTCGGATCTTAACAGCCTACCTCCACACTTCGCTACTGGTAGATACTTAGGTGGGCACTATTTTTAAAGACAGTTAATTTAAAGCAATCATCATCTCTATTATGAAAGGGCCAAAGTTATTTATACTTACTTATTTTTCCATAAATAACAAGAGAACAAATGCAGGTAGAAGGAAGTCTACTTTATTGGATAGATAGTTAAAAATAATTACAAGATAAAAAGAACTTTTTAAATACCTCGTTTTTAAATTTTCTGTTGAATCATATAAACTTGACAATTCTTATAGTATTAATAAAAACTTTTGGCACAGTTCGGTTATGAGGAATACAGCGGGAAAAAACATTTTGAAAATACCCGATATACTGGATTATTTATTAGTTTGGGTTAGTTTAGGTTAGGTTAGGATGGGTTAGGTTTGGTTAAGTTAACCTAACAAATAATCCAGTATATCGGGTATTTTCAAAATGTGTTTACCGCTGTAGGTATTCCTCATAACCGAACTGTACCAAACTTTTTATTGTACTTGAATAAATATAGAATACTGAAATGTCATTTTGACATTTCATATTGATTTCCATAGTAACGCACGTATATATTAATAATTTAGTTGCTAGGACCCCCATAGCAACCAACAATAATAACTTTCCATACAAAACAGAATTGACTGAAAATGAATTCAATTCTGCTCAAAGATGGCTAAAAGTATTAAAATAATGCATTGTCGTCGTGTTCTGATATATTCAAAAAGTTTCAGATGTCTAGCTAGTCGGGAAGTTATTGCAAGGTTTGTACTGGATAAACAACCACCGGACAAGAATACGACCTAATAAAAACGTTGTAAAAATAGATTTTTTCAGATGAACGTTATACGAAAAGGATACAAGCGTTTCCATGCTAGAATTTATTTTGAGATTAATAACAATTATTATTATTGGTGAAACGAGATTCGAAAAGGATTGAAAATCCTTGTACACAATATCATAAACAATGAATAATATTATGCTGTACCATAGATTGTATCGGTTACTTACCTATTATTTATTATATTGCAGTGAAATTCGATTTATCTTATATGTATTTAGAAATTTTATTTAATTCACTAACTTGTTATTTAGCAGCACAAACAGTGTATTGTTAAAATTTTGCGAAAAATCTCTTTTTTATAGTGCTGGAGATAAAAAAGATTGCACCATCAGATGGATTTAATCGGCAGCAAATAACATTGATTAGACGTCATATTATGGAATTTAAAAAAGATATTTTTGAATTAAAAGACTACATTTTATTGCTCGGTGGATTAAGTGCTTAATTTTATAATCGATCTGCGTAGTTACCTAGTGTTGTTTATTAGACAATGATTTCCATTGTGTTTTTGTAGAATTTTAAGGTTGTTGACAGAATAAAGCTAGGTCATGAACGTTACTGAAGTCTTGGTAGAAATCAATGATTTGAGTTGCTCCATCTCCACCTGCCATGCATATGCAGCCGCGGTTTGTGCCGTATCCGGAAATTTGTACGTAATCAGTTCACCGTAGGACACTTATTCGTGCGCCGCAGTAGGTACGTGAAACATGAGTTCGTGTAACATTTAATCAAATGACGAGTTTTTCGTTGAACATTTCACCGTGGAGTATATTTGTACGTATGCTACAACATGTGGAGATGTCTTTACTAGCTTAGGTTAGGTTAGGTTAGGGTTAATCTAATTGGAACAGTACTATTTGCAAACTTTTCCGCATTTTGTAAGATACGTACAAATGTATTCCACGGTGAAATGTTCAACGAAAAACTCGTAATTTGATAAATTGTTATTATGTTTCACGTACGTGGCGCACGAATAAGTGTCCCACGATGAACTGCATACTTACAACATACATGGAACCGGTTTATGCACGGCCGCCTTCCATGACGCTATAAACGTGTCAGAATGAAAAGATTTTAGTGTCAGATTTCCTTGTCCCGAAACGTTGCTGCACGGGACTGATGTAGCAACCGTGCACCTTAATGCTTAAAGATCCAGTCCCTCCTTAGATTCATCACTTTCAACTCCTGACTCCTCTCTTTCGGCAGAGTTTAAATACGCAGGTACAAAGGACACTTCATATTGTCATTAAAGATAAATGACGGCAGAGCAAGTCAAGATTCTTTTTATTTTATAAAACTCTTGGTGGAAGTCAGCAGAGGTTTCTTTAAATAAATCATCTCATAATAATGGTGGTGATTTCGGTAGATACGTACTACAGACCCTCCAAACAAACCCACCTTGCACCACACTCGTTCTTAATCGAGTATATCACAAGGCTCTACGTTTGGTGTGAAGCATCAGCATTATTTTACGCATGGGAATGTTTTAGGAACAGATACCTAAGACTGAGATCCATGATCCATGCACTCAAGTGTACTTTGACTGATTTTACAGAAACTTTCTAATAAAAGTGCCCATGGGAGAGAGGAGCACGGTGAACTTTACTAACAAAAATACTGATTAATGAATATTCGGTAGCTATACAAAAACAAACCTAAAACAATACGGACATACAAAAACTGAGTGGAAAGATCTTCACGTCCGCAATAAAACGCAACAAAATTGGCTTTTGTGGCGACCAGGTCGGACGGTCTGATTGGTCCAACAGCTGGTTTAACCGACGAACAGTTCTTACACGTTTTAGGACATTTCCAGAGGATGTGGTGTGTATCGTTACTCTGGAGTAACGGGGAGATCAGAGAACGCACCAAGGAGCCTCTCATCACGCTGATAGTGCAGAGGCGACGTTGGACCTGGCTCGGCCACGTGCTGCGGTTGCCAGAAGAGAACTCCAACCTGGCCTGCCTGTTATTTAAGCCGACCGGATTCTGGCGTACGGGAAGGCCGCTCTCTACTATCTATAGAGTGTATACAGCGGAGCTACCGGATGCTGGTTTGACATGGAACGAAGCAAGAAGACTGGCGAGCGACAGGGATTCTTGGAGGCGTGGCCGCGTGGTGTCCATATGCTCCAACTAAGGAGCGGATATGGCTGAAGAAGAAGTGGTTTGCAAACTGTATTTTCTCTGCTCGTAGAATCTCTGTACCGCAGTTGAACAATCGCAAAGCTCGATCGATCTATTGATGAAGTAACTCTGTATTGACACGAAATTTTCCAAGGACGTAATTATTTATTGTTGGAATTTTCAGCAATGGCAATCATTTTCCTTATGGCGTTCTCTGTTGATTTACCTCTAAATTCTAACTAAATCGATTATTACTAATCTAATTAAGAATACCTACTGAAATGAAAGCTGGGTTCATAATCAGAAAAGTAAAATTTACTAGCCTGGTCGCCAGCCCATACGAACGTAGCATGGTATTAATTGTAGTAGGACATATGTTTTTTGAAAAGGAAGAAGTCGGGTTAAACTTAAACACGTGTCAAGAATACGTCATACGTCGAATACCGACAACTGCTCTCGGTTTATGCATTGACGCTCATTTAATATTTGTGTATTACACACACTATTGCATATGCATAATGCGTGTTTCATTTTCGTAGGACACTCACTCATTCAAAACCCTGCATCAAAATGTAGCGTATTGAATACAGCCTATCGGAATTCTATTTATTAATCTGTTCTGTGTTTGGTTCAGAATTTGACTGATTTTTTCGCCACTGATAACGAATCTGCTGGGTGCCACTTTGGAATCGTTGAGGAAACGGACGCCATCTTGGTAAAATGGCGATCAAAAATATTTTTGGGTAATATTTATATAAATGTTATTCTTACAAAAAAATTACTCTGAAATTGAATAAAAATCATTAAATTCTACACAAAAGGGTATCTGACATATTTTTGGTATGCTAAACTTCCTCTTAATTACGTGATAATCACGATTTCAGAGATGGTGAATGAATGGAAGAGTTGATACGAAAGTTTTTACCATCCAGCATTTTTCAGCAGCACGAGACGTGGTGGACAAGGGGCTTTGTTTTGAGATGACTCAGATCTTTACAGGTCACGGAGTCATGCAAGCGAGCTTACTTGCACCGGTTTTAAATAACCGTGTCCGGAAACTTGTACGTATGCAGTTCGCCGTATCTTTCACCGTAAAATGTTGTATCGGAGATCGTTGTATCGTTGTATATGGCCGTATATGAAACACTGCCCAACCTCGTATATAGTACTGACATAAAATTCATGTCTAAATAAAACACGGCTCTTGTCGGTTTACACTTTACAGGAAACCAGCAGCAAATACATTTTAAAAATAGCCGATATACTGGATTATTTGTTAGGTTAGGTTTTCATTCTTGAATTCATGAATTTTGCCAAAATCAGCTATGAAAATTGAACTAATGTTCATATTGAATCTAATAAAATTGGAGACCGTTTAGTATAGGTACGGTCATTTCTTTCCGATAAGAAAGCTCACGTCGAACTGTGCCACGGTGAAATGTTTTACGTAAAATGTACATGTAACCTTAAATAACAACATCTGACGGTAAGTGAAGAAAGCGACCAGCGGGTCTATTCTATACACAATGCGACTATCGACCGTTAAAGTGATAGTATTTATTACATACTTTTAATATGATATTTGTATTGAGGTATTATAATTGTTACAATAAGTTAGCCGTCTAAACAGTCAAAACTGTCTATCTCGCTCTAAAATTTATCACAGCCAAGAGAGGTGCTGCTAAAATATAGCACTTATTGCAACAGTTAATTAAGATAGCTATAGAATAGACCCACAGAACGTCCTACATCTACTCCTTTATTGTCCAATTTTCAGAAAGGAGCGGCACAACCTGAACTTTTTATTGTAACAGATGGCAGACACGGACATCCGAGACCTTCCGGGGACCATGGCAAACGAGGCCGGAAGAAATACGCTTTTTAATTTCTGTATTGATGTAATAAAAAGAATTAAAATAATAAACGCTGACACATTATAATGATTCATGTCTTTCAGATCCAGTGATTGCAGTCATATAAGTTAAGATAAGTATATTAAAAAAAACCTGCAATACCTATATGCTCAGAAGTTCAGTCATATGCGACATTTCTTTTTGGACGGGAAAACTATAAAAAATGCAGTTATAAATCGCAGTTCATTCATGCATTCATCAGAATCATCACAGCTACAAATTATTATCCAGGGTTTTTGCAAGATGGTTTCATAGGCCCTGACCAAATTCAAATTAGCAATACATACACGATGCGAGTAGACGAATTGTTTTCAATAAGACATTTTTCTCAGCAGGCACAACTTTTGTTTGACTTAGCATCAAGTAGAATAGTTTGCGTGACAAGTCCTTAAAGAAGCCTCGAAACGTTTTTACCACAATTTTTCGACTTGTCTTGCTATAATACATGTTCAATTATGTGTATCATCATCAGTCTGTTTTAATACATTGTAAGACAAAGATCTTCTTAAGCTCAATCCACTATTATCGGTTCCATATTCTTCAATGCCACATTCTCCTAAGGTGCAGAACCAACCTGCCACTGGTAATGCCAATTGGGAGGTCGATAAGTATGTTCAATCAAATTGCTTCGGGCGTTGATATATTCCACCGATTTTCATAAATTTTAAAAATAGGATCTCCTTAGCAAACTCGGTGTACTTCTTTGAACTTCTGTGTATTGTATGTGTATTATTATATTATGTTCTCTTTTCATTTTTATTTTATCGTTTTTATTACTTTTTTCTTTATATTAGATAATATTTCATGTCATGTTGTGAACGTCTTAAACTTATAATTTGTAATATCCACAATATGTTAAAAAATATTTTGAAATTGAATTTAATGATTTCAATCCAACATATCTTTGGGTGACCTTTCAGACATATACCTACCTAGATTTATAGCGGGGCGCTGAGTAATTTTTTTTTTTGAAAAGAGGTAAGTTCACTAAATAAGTTTAAGAATACCTGCCATAAACGGCCAAGGTAAGACGAGTACGTATGCAGTTCGCCGTATCACACTTCACCGTAAAATGTTGTATCGGAAATATATGGCCGTATATTAAAGACCGTCCAACCTCTTTGGGTTGTATAGTACCTACCTACTGACATAAAATTCATGTCTAAATAAATCACGGTTCTTGTCGGTTTACAGGAAGCCAGCGGAAAACAAATTTAAATAAAAATAAAATACCGATATACGGGATTATTTGTTAGGTTAGGTTAGGTTTTGATTCTTGAATTCATTAATTTTCGCAAAATCGGCCATGAAAATTGGCGCGGTTCCCGCCTGAGTTCCTGTAAACCGACTTCTACGTAAAACACTTACAAAATACGTAATAAAAACTACCGAAATACAAGGGAAAGATAGTAGAGAATAGGTAAGTATGTAATTATATTAGAAATACAGAATAACGCGTATTTTTTCATCTCGGTGCTATAGAGATGATAGTATAGTAAACGGTCATCTCTTTCCGATAAGAAAGCTCACGGCGAACTGTGCTACGGTGAAATGTAATACTTACAATTTACATGTAACCAAAGGTAATACCCCGTTTACACG
The DNA here is from genome assembly GCF_057557595.1 of Rhyacophila brunnea. NCBI lineage: Eukaryota > Metazoa > Arthropoda > Insecta > Trichoptera > Rhyacophilidae > Rhyacophila > Rhyacophila brunnea. Next base: position 3,798,928 of record NW_028232904.1, on the reverse strand, counting down.
TGCATGGATTTACTGTTGACAGTAAGTATTATAGCGGCCATAACAAGAAAATGTATGGGTAAACATGTATTATCCTGCAGTTGCAGGCTTGCATGCATGAATCAAAAAAGTTTGGAAGCTTCTGAATTTTCATGCGACAGTAGGGATTTTTTCGATCTGCGCCTGCGCAGTAGAACTATAGTGGCGAACCTGTCGGCAAAAAACGAACTCTACTCATTTTGAGGTTAACCGATTTTCACTACCTATCAAATAGTACCATAAAATGACAACATCGCGTCTCGCTTAGACGACTCTTACATCAAAACTCGTCTCGTGTGCCACATAGCCATAAAATAAACCTTCCGAGAACTGAGATCCTGTGTTGCTTGTGAAGACCGCGCACATCTACTTAGCGACAGTCGCGTGTAGCCTTCGAAACGTATAGATAGATATTTGAATGCGGTGATCGGCGAGACGGTATAGGAATGACCAATTCGGAGCCCGAGAAGGATGCAACTTGTCGATTGCAACAGCAGCTGATGTTTTTTTCAAACGAAACAGTCGCATTCGACCAATCTGCGGAGCTCCATTTGGCAACGTGTGTTTTAGGAATAACGAGACGTCACATCGACGCATTCGACAGAGAGAGAGAGAGAGAGAGTCTGCTTACTCTTGAAGAATGAGATTGGAGAGACAGTCAGCACTTTTACGTGTAAACGGTTATTGTCACGATAGTTTAAAATACGCACTATTGCTGCCAGTAAATCCATGCAGTGTACAGGCGCTATAAGGCTGGCTCTACTCAAATCTTACCTACCCAGTAACGCCACTGAATTGATTTCTATTAATTTCTTCGTCCTTGAGAATGTCACAGAGCATAACAAATTAAATTATTTTGTCATTTTTTACGCAGTTGCATGATATTATCGCTAACTTCAAGACAGATTAGATCCGCTAATAAAAATAATGAATGATTTATTATTCATTGCGTTACATATTTATCGAAAATCATTAAATAAATAACTACAATGCGGTATTTTGAAAGTGAATTATCTGATTACACCAGTGGTCGGCAAACTCATTAGTCAATAGAGCCAAATATCAACAGTACGACGATTGAGATTTCTTTTGAGAGCCAAATTAATAAACTTAAATTACTTAAAATACACTGTTTATTTACTTAATAAACTTTAGTTAAAGTTTTAAGCCCTAATTAAGCTATAGGTACACGGTACACTGAATAAAACTCTAGTATTATACGTAATAATGACCTTATTTATTGATAAAAATTAAAAAGTTAGGTATCCATGAAATTGAATCATGACAATGACTGACAAACACTCAATGTGAATAATGGCCTTGCATCTCCTCGGAAAGTTTGGGTAAGTCAGGTTCGTATGTTGTTGTTTTTAATTTTAAGCACACTTCCAGATTCTCACCAATAAATCGATTTCCTCTCTTAGAAATCTCTTTACTAACCACAAAACAATATTAACATTGTTGAAAGATTGTATTCAGTACCTAATTAAATACAGAACTTGATTTTTCTTGACTCTTCCCGTAACTGCTTGCTTTCTTGCATCACCGACAGGATATTTAGTGTGAAATGACGCGTGTTTAGTTGTAAAGTGTCTCTCTAAATTTGAATGCGCCAATTTTTTCCGACACATAATACAGGTCGGTAAGCCATTTAAGTTTTGAATAAACGCGAAAGTCTCGGTCCATTCAACTTTACATTTACGGTTTTCGTCTTCCATTTTCTTTGCGTCTTCTTTGTACCCATGTCAAATATGGCATTTGTGGCAGAGCCGCACTCAAGGAGCCATAGAGCCACGTGTCGCTCGCGAGCCACAGTTTGCCGACCACTGGATACACAAACACATTATTTGCAGCTGCGTAGCTAGGTATCTCATCGCAAGAATATGAAAAGCAATGGGACCCGGCCGGACAAGGGGTGAGGGGCCTAAATCCCTGTTTATGAATTTTCTATTTTACAATATTATACTGTTCACAGATAATGTTAATTGAATTAATAATAATACATAAATTAGAGTAAAAAAGGGAAAGCTAAAAACCCTTTCAACTTTTCGCTTTTGGATAGAAACAGTGAATTTGGAAGTGGAGTATATGAATCATGACCCCCACATCTTGAAGCGGGCCCCCAGCCCAGGATCTATGGCAGGCCCCCCTACCTATCACTAAAGTTAAGGGGAGTGTGATTTTCTACAGTAGTGTTCCCCAAGTGGTTTCCACGGAACCCCAGGGTTAAGGGTATTATGTGTATTTTTAGCGATTTAAAAATAAATCCAATTGATTTATTGAGTTGTCGGCACACAGCATAATATTATGAAGTACTGATCGCGACCTCCGTTTGTGGTAACTAAGTAACACGGAACCCTTCGCCATATTGGATAAAAAGCCGTTTTGTAAGTAAAGGTACAAGGAAACACACTATGCAGGCGACTTTTTTTTTTACTATTAGAGCAAATTTTTGGTGTGTGTTTTTCTCATTTAATTGGTCGACTTGCCACACCGGTCCCTCCAAGCCCTGGCCCTCAGGCTAGAGCCCTGTTAGCCCCCCGGGGGCATGATATGAATGGACGCTTAGAGCGTCGCTTGTCCCACCGGGTGTAAAAATATGAGATATTTTCAAATTATGGAAGTAAGTATGTTTAATATATTATATTATATTGTTACATTTTCAAATCTTGTGAAATTGGTATTCGTTTGATAAAAAAAATCGGTGTGTGTACTTATGTACGCACGTTAGAAGTTATACTTCTTTGGCGTAACAAAACTTGTGATAAATTAGATTATTTGACTAGCTCTTAATTACGAGTATCTTGTTAAATTACACACTCAAGAAAAAGGACCGCTTATTGGAACACCGTTGGTTTATTTCTATACAATTTAACTTATATTACTTTTTTTTCTTCTTTCCACCATGTCCGATTCTAATAGGATCATATGGGCCTCCACAGAGTGGAAGTTTGTATTAACAAATTTTTATTTTTACGAGAAATGGATGTCAGCCACTTGCTCAACCTATTAGGTCCATACTCTGACTCATTCACAAATTTAAAAACAATATGTGTACTTGCCAGACCCAGGATTCGAACCTGGGACCCTCGACACGAGAGACCAGCGCTTAATCCACGCGGCCATCGTGGGTGTAAACAATATGTGTACTTGCCAGACCTAGGATTCGAACCTGGGACCCTCGACACGAGAGACCAGCGCTTAAGCCACGCGTCCATCGTGGGTGTAAACAATATGTGTACTTGCCAGACCCAGGATTCGAACCTGGGACCCTCGACACGAGAGACCAGCGCTTAAGCCACGCGGCCATCGTGGGTGTAAACAATATGTGTACTTGCCAGACCTAGGATTCGAACCTGGGACCCTCGACACGAGAGACCAGCGCTTAAGCCACGCGGCCATCGTGGGTGTAATATTACTAGTAACTGTAAATAATATTACTAACTGACGTTTAATCGTTTGCTTACGTAAGGAATTGCAATTGGCCGACAATAAAAAAATCGCTGCCTAGGCAACGGAACAATTCTAAGCTATAATATTATACTGTATAATCGTCACGATTGCAGTGTGATACTGTGACGTAAAGGTAGTGCGTTCGGCTGATAACCGAACAATCGGTGGTTCGAATCCAATCGAGTGCGTTTTTTTCGTGTGAAAAAATTAATTATGTGTTACATGCCACACGCCAAAAATACACTCTGATCTGATTGAACTCGCCAAAAGAAGTATAACTTCAAAAAATAGTTGATTGTATCAACGTCACAATATGACACCTGCATTGTTATCTAGAGCTAGATAGTTAGGCTAAAAAATTACGGAATTTAATAATTGAAAAGCATTTGCGCAATAATAGCTGATAACATTACTGTGGTTTTATTACAAATTCACTTAATATACGAGTACCTATCTCGTGACGTAGATGACGTAGACGCGATGATTACACCAACAATTTCTTATCAGCGACTGGGGTTTGTTGTTTTACACCGATTTAAATCGAGATAAATCAAACATTTTGATCTAATCGCTATGTAGAAGTGGCGGGTTAAGTGTAAACTGTACGTAAAACATTTCACCGTGGCACATTTCGCAGTGAGCTTTCTTATCGGAAAGAGATGACCGTGTACCAATGATCTACAAACTCAAAAATGATGTGAGCTACTTTCAGAAATTGAAATTGTCTGGTGAGCTACTTATTCATTTTTTTTTTTTAACATATTGTGGACATTACAAATTGTAAGTTTAAGACGTTCACAACATGACATTTAGAAACAAAGATATATAAATATAACAGTATTACATAAAAAAGAGATAGATCAGTAGATAAATTAGATAGGTACAAGGAAGTAGGTACACCGGATGAGTTAAGCAGACCCTATTTTAAGAATTTATAAGACACGTCCACCTAAACTCATTCTCACGTAGGTGGAATATATCAACACCCGAAGCAATTTCGTTGAACATAGTTATCGCCCTCCCAATTGGCATTACAGTGGCAGGTTGGTTCTGCACCTTGGGAGAATAAACAACTGATGGTCTCTATTTCTAAGATAGTTATCAGGGACACACAGGTCAACACTGCCCAGAATGGCAGAGTTCTCATTTATACCTCGTATAAGTCGAAAAAAATACGTAGCTAAATAAAGATTTCTTCTAAATTGCAGACTGCAGTATGTAAGCATGCCTAAGAGAAAGTCAGTTGGATAATGTTCTATCAGTGACGTCCCGTGGCGGGGAATGGGACGACTGGCCTCCGGACAATTGGACGCCGGACTGTCGTAGACACGTGTAGACGAGGTATTTTAATCATTTTCTATCTACTACCTAGTAGTTTGAATTCATTTTACTCTTAACATAATGTATTCTTCATCGCGGATTGAGAATTACCATGCCTAAGGCTTTATATAAAATAAGAAACTCTTTTTTCGTTGGAACTTAAACATATGCACGATTGAATCATTGTTTACGTCTGCTTATTTACATTCTCACCAACTATTAAATCATAATATAATCATTGAAATATAAATAATAATATTGAATATTTTTAGTAGTACCTATAAGTACCTAACGCCTATTTTTATTTTCGAATTCCGTGGCGTCCAGTTGTCCAGTGCCAAATCGTCCTAGACCCCCGTGGCGGTAAGCAGATTGAGCGTCGCTTGGGGGTGGCAGTTACTCATAGGGCGGCAAATCGAGGAGAATCATTTGGAATATATAGAAATAGCTACCAAAACTAATAACGAAAATATCTTTCCATTAAAAAATGCAGCTCACTGGTTTTGTCGGGTGCGCGATAGTAGTTTACTTCCGTTGCACTTCGACGTCGTTGGTGACCAGAAACGACACGTGCAGACTTGCGAATAATTACAGTCTGATAATTAGTAATGTATCCATACAACACATTTTTTAGATATTGGACTCATGAAAGGATGATAAAAATAGTGCATATGTTACACCGAATGTGCGAAATTGACTATTACATGAAATGAGCAGAAATATGCCTAATTCATGTAATAGTCAAGCCCGTTGCCTTATTCATGAATTAGGTAAATTATCTGCCGAGTGCGTGAATTCGCCAGGGTATGGAATTCTTAAACTGTCAACATGACAGTAGAAAAGGTAAATTTAATACGGATCGTTTTATTAGTTATAATTGGGCATAATATAATATTATTATTAGGTTAGGTTAGGTTTTGTAATTCTGAATTCAACTGAATGTCCATTTTGAGGCTAGCTAACAAGTGTCAACAAACTATCAAATCATACTATCACAAACAAACAATCGACCATTGCATGATTGATAGATTCCTACCCAAGCACGAATCAAATCACGAAAATACCTTTTAATAAAATTCTTCCGTTCATAAATTATAGTTCTAGATTTTTTTTGGGCATAGTAAATGGATATGAACATCATTGTAGTTATTGATTGGTATATTTTTATAAATAATCAATGACATTTGACACATTTGGTTAGTTTGATTAGTTGCAAAATACACCACCGGAGCGCGACGATTTTGACCAATGCATGAGCATTTGACACATTTGGTTTAGTTGCAAAAAACACTACCATAGCGCTACTATCTAATTTGTCCAATTCATGAATTATGCAGAAAAAATACTGCCGAATTCACGCACTTGGCAGATATTTTGCCTAATTCATGAATAAGGCAACGGGCTTGCATTTTTCATGATTTAGGTAAAATTTTGCCCATTTCATGTAATAGTCAATTTCGTACATTCGGCGTAACATATATAAACATGGTGCGGCATTTTGGCGCTGCATTTTATCTAGGGACGTCACTGTGTTCTATTGAGTTGATAAAAACGGAATTGCTTGTTCAATTCAACATCATGACCCATGTGATGAATGTTACCAATGTATTAAACAGCAGAAAGAAACTCTTCAGGAAGTACAATTGTCAGCCAAGTACAAAATAGACGTTTAATATTATTATTTTGATAGTTAACGAGTTTTTTTAGTTTGTGTTGTGTCATTTATGATCGATATTATAAAAATAAACCATACAAATACTGAACTATACGTTTTTCTAGTTGTCCTGCTTTTTGCTCCTAAATTCCGTTTTTTTAAACTAATTATATGGCAACACTGATGTTTACGTACATCAGCGGTAGTCAAACTTTTTATGCCTACCGCCCATTTTTGTATCCCTGTTAGTAGTAAAATTTTCTAACCGCCCACCGGTTCCACAGTAATGGTGATTTATAAAGTGGGGAAGAAACTTTACTTTATAAAATTTATAAAGCAGAGTTATAGCAAGTTAAAGCATATAATAATAATTACTTACCAACTACTTTATGTCAGACTTTCGCTAAGTTTGGCAGAATAAATCTTTATAAGACAACTTACTGTAGTTAAATCTATATTTGTATTTATACTTTGCATACATAGAAGCATGGCCTCCAAATCCTGAAGCGGGCTCCCAGGCCAGGATCTTTGGCGGGCCCCCCTACCTATCACGAAGGTTAAAGGTAGTCTGACTCTCCACAGTGGCGTTTTCTAAATGGTGTTAGAGGTCAATAAAAATTCAATGTATTTTTAGCGATTTTTAACACATCTAATTATGGACTTTTTTACTATTAGGGCATATTTAAGATGTGTGTTTATCTCAATTATGTGGTCCACCCGCCACGCCGGGCCCCCCTAAGCCCGGGTCCCTAGGCTAGAGTCCTGTCAGCCCCCCCCCTTATGGGGGCCATGCATAAAAGCATGATATCGGATGAAATTACATTTAATTAATTAAATTCTTTCTTTCGACCATGTCCGACCCTAATAGGATCATATTATGGACCTAAACAGAGTGGAGGTTTGAATTGACATATTTTGTTTATACGAGAAATGGATGTCAGCCACTAAACCTATTAGGTCCATACTCTGACTCGTACACAAATTGAAAAACAATATGTGTACTTGCCAGACCCAGGATTCGAACCTGTGACCCACGACGCGAAAGCAGTGACGTCCCTAGTCAAAATGCCGCAGGGGGGCAGCGCCAAAATGCCGCTCCATTTATTATTCAGTATTTTTTATCATCCGTGCGCGTGTCGTTTCTGGTCATCAAGGACGTCGAAGGGCAACGGAGGTAAACTAGACATCGCAAACCCAACAAAAATAGAGTGCTATTAAACCTGTTATGTTAATTAATACATTTTGTTTCCAACCAGTGATCTGATTAAATTTATTTAATGGAAAGATATTTTCGTTATGACTAAATTTAGGTAGCTATTTCTATTATTACCAAATGATTCTCCTCGATTTGCCGCCCTTCGAGTAACTGCCGCCCCAAGCGACGCTCAATCTGCCTACCCCCACGGGACGTCACTGCGCGAAAGGCCAACGCTTAAGCCGCGCGGCCATCGTGGGCCGTTAAATTAATGTTTTTAAAACCCCTACCGCCCACCATGAAAGCTGGAACGCCCACTAGTGGGGGCGTAATGGACCTGGTGACTACACCAGTGGGTCTATTCTATACTTATCGAACACTAAATTGATAAATAGTATCAAACTTAGGGTAGGTTTGTATCAAAATATTAGCACTTATTGTAACAATTACACGAAGCCGGTTTTTATTGTTGCAATAAGTGCGATATTTTAACAGCAGCAAGATAGGTGCTGTTAAAATATAGCACTTATTGCAACAATAAAAACCGGCTTCGTGTAATTGTTACAATAAGTGCTAATATTTTGATACAAACCTACCCTAAGTTTGATAATATTTTTCACTTTATCACTTTAGCGGTCGATAAGCATAGAATAGACCCACTGATGTACATAATATTATAATATTATTATAATATTCATAGATTCTTGACAAATTGACATGTACTAAACTTGTACTTACCCAGATAATTATGTAAATTTTATATGTCATTACAATTTTTATCTACCTACTATCAGAGTGCTTTGTTAAAAAGATCTTAAGAGTGGTTATTGTCACTGCATTCATCTAATCATGAATCAATCAAATCAATTGCTACTGAATTGTACCTACTTATATTACACGGATCTTAAATTTAAAATGATAATACAGTCGTTTTGTATAAGGCAGGCAGTATCTATTCACTTCTGTAATCATTAATTATTGATGTTGGAGATTGTCCTCTCTTTGGATCCAGAATGATCAAACGTCATCAATTCTTTATGACGTGCACGATCCCCGTGTCCGGTAATTTCTACATATATGCCAGTAGCGAAGACCCAATCATCATCATCATCAGCCTGAATCTATCCACTGCTGGATGAAGGCCTCTTCAAGCTGCTTCCGCTTCTCTCGGTCCTGTGCATTGCGTTGCCACGTACTTCCGCAAAACGAATAAGTATGAATTAAAAAGTGTGCACTATTTTGTGGAATCGCCCATAACAAGCCAAAACTATTATGGTTTGGTTAGACAGGGTTTATTTGATTTTTTTTAAATTAATCAACTCCATCTGTAAATTGCACTCTTAGTTCAATAAAATCAAATGCGTATGACTGACGAAGTCTAATGTGCACTATTTACTTCGGATCTTAACAGCCTACCTCAACCCTTTGCCACTGCTATCTACAATGGTCCATGAACTACGCGTCATTTTTTTGATTTCAATGCTGTACGGCCACCGTAATCGGGTACTATATGAGGCGTCTAATTTAAAAAAGCGATAAGTCCACATTTGGTCAAAATCGAGAAAAAAATACGCACGTATTCTTTGTATAATTTTACACAATATGTATTGATCTATAAATTCCAAAACACGACATATTCCTAAGAAAAAAAATATTTTAAGTCTCGATTTATTACAAAAAGCGCCAAGTCCGTGTTTCATATTATTTAAAGCTTGGTTGATTTCGCGCGTGTTTAAGTCAACCAATAAGGGAACGTTAAATATTAAAAAGGGCATCTCCCATGCTGTAGCATCTGGTAAACTTATGACAGTGCCACGGAAATATGTGCCTTATGCGGGATAAATTAAAAAGTGAAGTACAAGTAGCGCTAATTCCAATTTTATTTTGCCTATATTTATTACATTTAAGAGTTTGTCGGCTGAAACAAATTGCCATTTGATTCTAATTTCGACAAAGAATACAACGGGAAAAAAATCTCATGTTAAAACAAATAATTGAAGCTAGAAACATAAAATCGTTGTTTCCCGATAATATTGAATTGTGGACTTGTCGCTTTTTGTAATTAGACGCCTCATGTTCCTTTCTGAGCTGATGTCCTTTCGTTGTAAACATAATATTGGTGACAGAAAAGTACCTATTACGAGTCACATTAAAACAACATGATTACATACAGTTTGACGCAATTCTTTTGTTTTTTATCAAAAAAGTTTTTTTTATCATAATTGGGCAAGGTTAACAGCTGATAAAAAAATCTGTCAATCATCAGGTGTTAAACAATTGACTTTAAATTGTTTGGACATGGATGCAAGATAAATTGATACTTACACATGATTATCGCAACAGGTAAATCACTCACATAATCCATTGGGGTTCTGTAATTCAGATTGCTAACGTAGCTTAAGATATGGAACAAACGGTATTTTCCAAAAATACCCACCGTCATAATATTATCAACTAATTTCTAAAGTCTAAACGGACATGAAGATTTCAAAATAAATATACGTACCGATACAGAATACTATTGGATTTGTTGGGTCACTAGTGTGGTGTTCGATGTGTAGGTAGAGGATGATGTTAACGAAGTCTACGATGTAGATTGTAGCTGGATGAGGTTTATTAGCAGCGTATCGGTACAATAGTATATTATACATGATAGTTACGAGCTAAGTACTTGGTTTCGAGTGACATTGAGATAAATTATTCTTCGTTATTTATACAATAAAAGTAACACATTAACATAAAATTCTGTTACATAATCATATTGAACTAAATATAGAGTCAGCGTTTTAAATCGAGTAGTTTATATGAAATTTTATTTGTTATTACAGTCGTAAGAAAATATAATACTATAAAAATGATTATTCAGCTAATACCTACACCGTAATGATTTATAATGTGCTGTGATATGTAATAATATACCGTATTTAATGTCGCCAAACAACTTGCTGATTTAGCTAAGATTGTTTGCTGGAAATGGATTCGCTGGGAATATATTACTGCAGAGCAATTTGATATAATAAATATTTGATCGCTTATTATTCTGCAGCTACAGATTCAAGCTCTGTACTATTATATTTAAGTCGTTTTTTGCGAGAGCATCGTGTACACTCGCCAAAGTTAAACACACACTGACAACGAACAGTCTTAACTCTACATATAGTAAATTAATACAATAAAGTAGGTAAAAACTCCATTACCTACATATCTAGTCAGAGGTCACAAAAATACAATAAACAAATTATGAATAGTTGAGTATCAGTAAAAAACCTAATTAGTAAAAAAAAAACCTATCTTATTAATAGCAATACACTCGATAGCATATTAATGGAATAGTACAGAGCTTGAATCCAATAGAATTTAAATTCAAATTCCATCAAGTACCTTCGGTCGATAGTATTAATAATACAGAATACATTCAAACATTCATTCTGCAGATTCCTACCTATGAGGAAGGGATAGTTGGAAAAATCACCGCCGTTCGTGTCCGGAAACCTGTACGTATGCAGTTCGCCGTATCACACTTCACCGTGAAATGTTGTACTGGAAATATAATATGGCCGTATATTAAAGACCTTCCAACCTCTTTGGCCATGACACTTCAACTTATAATTTTCGCACTCTAGGTACCATCACCTATTGGCGTCATAACTCACATTATTCATTGAAAAATGTAAATTATGACACCAATAGTCAACTGTGTCAACGATTTTCACCGTATCCGGAAATTTGTATGTAAACAGTTCACCGCAGGACACTTATTCGTGCGCCGTAGTATGTGAAACATGAGTTCGTGTAACATTTAATCAAATGATGAGTTCTTCGTTAAACATTTCACCGTGGAATACATTTGTACGTATGCTACAACATGTGGCGATTTTTGTGAGATGTCTTTACTATGTTAGGTTAGGTTAGGTTAGGTTATCGTTAGGTTAGGGTTAATCTAATTGGAACAGTACTATTTGCAAACTATTTGTAAGATACGTACAAATGTATTCCACGGTGAAATGTTCAACGAATAACTCGTCATTTGATAAAATGTTATACGAACTCATGTTTCACGTACTGCGGCGCACGAATAAGTGTCCCACGATGAACTGCATACGTACAACTTACATATAACCGATTTTCACATGGTTTTAAGTGAAATTTGATAGCCACCAAGCTATCTATTTTATTTAGAATCATTTGGTATATTTAACTCAAAAATTACAAAATTGCAAAATGTGAGTTATGACCATAGATGTATTAAAAGTAGTTATGACTCTAGGCAAATATAAAAATAGCTGAGTAGGTAGGTACCTAACACATTTGAATACAGTGTGAGACTATAATGTAAGGGGATGACGTTCTAAGTCTGTCTAAAGACGGCACTTTGACTAGGGACGTCACTGAATATCAATAATTTACTGTAAACTCGAATAAACGCCCACGATGTCCGAGCGGCTTACGCATTGGCTTATAATGTCGTGGATCCCTGGTTTGAATCCTGTGTCTGGCAAATTTACATATTATTTTTCAATTTGCTTAGCGGACAGAGGGCTGCTCTGATTGGCCTTACTAAGGCCTATAGGACCACATCTTCGGATGCCCTGGCGGTCCTTGCGGGGGTCTTTCCCCTCGACTTGCACGTTCAAATTAGAGGATCGATCACTCTCCTTATGAGGAGGATCAATACAACTCTCGCCGGTGTCCCTCTGACACCGCCATCGAGAGTGGAGAGCGTGAGCTACAGAAAGACTGTATCTGAGCTGGTCTACAAGACCGCATATGCGGCATGGCAGGCGAGATGGGTGGCCTCCTCTAAGGGCCGCCAGACTTTTCTATACTTTCCAGATGTCTCAGTGAGACACATGACGAGGAGACTGGTGCCGACCCACTGGACTAGTCAATTTATGACTGGCCATGTAAACTTTGCGGCCAAACTGCAGGGGTTTGGTTTGGCAGGACATGGGTCGGGTTGCTCATGTGGACACGACCAGCAGAACGCAGAGCACGTCCTGTGGGACTGTCCACTTATGGGCCCCGAGCGAGCGGAGCTGTTTGCCCGGGTCCGACCCCATTCGGGCCCAATAGGACACGCGGATATGGTGGCAACCGAGGCCAATTTTGCGGCCTTTACTAAATTCGCCAGAGCGTACGGGGGGCGGGACACTCTCAACTCCCCTTGCGACTCTTCAAATTGAAGTCACTCTGATAGTTGCCATATAAATTAACATCATGCATTCGCACTTCGGTGCAAGGTTGCATCACCAGTCCCGTGCGGCTCTGCTCGGGACAAAATGAGGGCTTAAATTCTTTGATCTGGCACACGTAAGGGTTGTGTTAGCCGGCCGCGTATGACGTGGCTGCATATACATAACGGGAGCGGAGGTGGAAATTTTACACACCATGTTCTATTAGTAACAATAATAATATATTCATTAAAATGTTTTCTTTTAAAGTAAATGGGTAAAGTTTTTAGTCATCTTTACACGATGTAAGAATTAATACCCCCGTCGCCATCACGAAACAAATTGTCGTATTCACACCTCGACGTTCGGTCTCCGAGTGCCAGCGAGTCCAAAATTTCGTCGCGCCTGTAGTTGAAAATTATTTGCCGTTTCACTGAAGTATCGCCTTAATACAAACCTCCACCTGTGGATTCCCATATGATCTTATTAGGCTCGGACATGTTCAAAGAAGAAATAAACTATATAAGTATTTTAAAAAATCTATCGGTATCTCTCCATTCCTTTATTTGATATATATAAATAAAATTGTTTTGCAATGAAAGGGTGGTTATTAATTTTATTCAGTGTGTAGGTTTCGCTAAATTAAAGTATGTGAATATATTATCTGTGCAGTTAATTTTACAATAAGTCAGGATGTGACAATTAATATTCTCCATAGCGTTTAATCGGTCTTGAAAAATCATGTTTCATGTTACTGATACTGGCTGCGATTCCCGCTGCTCCTCCGATCGAAGAGTTGATGTCGTCGATGGCGTCCTGCAGCGCCTTTCTCATGTTCTTCTCGATGATCTTGTAGATGACGTTCTTGAAGAGGGTGGTGATTACTTTCACCATCGCGTTTGACAGAAAGTCGGCCAGAGGGTGACCCGTCAATTTCACTGAGATTTTTCTGGAAAGAGGATTAAATTTGCAATAAAATATTAAAATGAAAATTCTTCTCGGGTGTTTATGATAGAAAAGTGTTGCAGAATAAAAATGCAACTAGAACCAGTGTCTGCTAAACTTTTTTACCTAACGGCAAGCTAAGAAAGGGGAATTAAAGAGCCATTGGTATCTTGCAGTGGCGCACCCAGGATTTAATATTGGAGAAGAATGTAAATTAGTCCTATAGGCTCTTTTTCTTCTTCACAGCCTAATTTCTCGTTTATCGGTCTTTTGTCTATTGCACTCGGTGTACCTACACCATGGTCATCACATCCTGAAGCGGGCCCTCAGGCTAGGATATTTGGGGGGGGGGCTACCTACCGCTAAGATTAAATGCAGTGTGAAACACTACATTAACGTTTTCAAATTGTGTTTTAGTTCAAATTAAGGGTACTTATACTGTGAATTATTGGCGATTTTTAATTCATCTACTTTAATAATGGAGCTGTCGAGTATTGACACATAATAATCAAAAAATATATTGCAATTATATAAGTAATTTAAAATGTTCATGGCCATGAAGTATAATAGACTTTTTTTTTACTATTAAAGCTAATTTATGATCTGTGTTTATCTCACTTATCTGGTCAACCCGACACGCCGGGCCCCCCACAGCCCGGGCCCCCAGACTAGAGCCCTGTCAGCCCTCCCCAGCCATGACCCATGTGGATACACCACTCCGGAATTCGGGTGGACACCGAGAATTTTTTGACAGTTCCATTAGGGATTGGGTTTCTAAAAAAACCTGATATTAGTGTTTCGAAATTTTTCTAAAAAGGGTGCAGGAGAATTATTACAAATCATTTTTTTGCCGTGTTTTTATTTGTCTAAGCCCAAATGTATGGTTTATTGGCTTTCAATTTCAATGTTTAAAATCATTCTGATAATTTTCATTTTTGGGGGCTGCCAGGGCCCCTTAGCCTCTCCCCCCTGGGTGCGCCACTGGCATCTTGTGTTGTATAATATATATATATTTCCGACCACGTCCGATCCTAATAAGATCATATGGGCGTCCACATAGTGGAGGTTTGTATTAACAGATTTTATTTTTACGCAAAAAGGATCAGCCACTTGCCCAACCTATCAGGTCCATATCCTGATTCATACACAAAATGAAAAACAATATGTGTACTTGCACAACCTGGGACCCACGACGCTATAGGCCGACGCTTAAGCCGCACGGCCATCGTGGGCCGATAATATATACATTTGAAGATATATTATGTCTTCAGTTACGTTCTGTCAGACACTCTGCATCTTTAGATTTACCCGTTTATGATCGTAAGGACCAGATATTAGGAGCACACCCAGAAAAATGGTTTGGTGGGGAGTGCATTTTGAAATATTATCCATGATTTTTTTTTTATTGATTTTTAAAGCAGCGGTTGGAGGCGGGGTTAACAAGACCTAGCAAGTGCCACTGACTTCCACATGTAGGTGCCCTACCAGCGGAATATCGCACTTTTCAGGTACATTCCCCATAACATTGGTCTGCAAGTATATCTAAGGGAGTTATTGCGAGCTGCCGTAAGCACAGGTGGTTATCGAATGCGCCTGTCTATATATATATATATATATATATAGTCATAATTAGTGTCATAATCGTTGGTGTCCATTTGTATCATCCGCGCTGTCTTATCTGTTAGATGTGTCGCATCAGAATATTAGAGCAAACAATTTATAAGTGCCACGGGTCTTCAAGTTGTCACAGGCCTTGGGTGTCGTAGAATGTCGAGTTCGATTAACCAGTTGAGAAGGTCAACCAGTCAAATCATAATATACTAGGCGGCTCTCGTGGTGCAGTGGGTAAGGCACTGGCCTTCCACCTGAGAGTTCTGGGTTTGATTCCCGGTCATGACAAAAACATTTATGTGTTTTTTTCAAAGCCCCAAAAATTACTAACAACCACCTTGTACGAAAAAGCAAGGACATGGTTATTAATAATTCTAAAAAAAAAATCATAATATACTTTGTGAAAATATATTTCCATGAACAGAATTGATATGATCGGTGAAAACCTTGTAGGGTTAAACAAATAATAATATGCCTACGAGTAGGGATTGCAATACCGAATGAATATATCGATACCGGTTTTTCGGTATTTCTTATTGAATATCGGTATTAATACCGGCATTGGTCAAAACATATTATAGAAAAAAATAAGTAGGTACCTATCAATAAATATGAATATTAAAATCTATTTAAAATACTATTTTATAGCAACCTAAAGTACGTTTCTAAATATGCATAGATCATAACGTCTCTGTTCTGGCAGAACACACTAACTGGAGAATACTAGTTTTGAGTAATTTGACTTTTAAGTTGTTAAAATGTTTGAAATGGTCTATCATGTGAGTTTATTAAGTAATCATAAAAAGATGACTTTAAAATAAAAACTGTTTATTTATTTATAAGGTTTCCAAACGGTAAAGTTTGAAATTAGAAACATTTTGGTATAACTAACTCAATATGTCATTTTTTCGAATTAGTGTCTTCTGCCAGAACAGTGACGATAATATTTTACAACTTTACTGCTAATTTGTACAAGTACAATAAGTCCGGGTACAGAAAAATGTCTCTGAAATTCAACGTTTGCTGAATACACTATCAACGTTGGATCAATAGTTATAAAATAATTGGAAATAGTAGCCACGAATATTATCTTTTTCGAAATATGTTAATTCATCGCGACAATTATTAGTCTATGGGTTTAATTGAGGGATTTTGTTTCAATATTATTTAACCTTTGTTAGTTTCAGTCAATATATTTGCATTTTGACAGCATAAAACTTATACATTAAATTTAATATACAATATAGTAGTGAGTAACGTCAAAATAACATTAATTTCAATTTCTAAAAACATAAATGTGTATGCTTTCTTAATACCGAAAATACCGGTATATTGGATTTTTGAAACCGGTATTTCGGTATCGATAAATAATTTAATACCGGTATTGCAATCCCTACTTACGAGATATTCTGATATTCTTACCCCATGTCGTGCATGTAGAAGTCTTGCAAGTGAATCTCGTTGTTGTTGAAGTCCATGAGGAAGTCAGCCATGAAGCTGGCCTTAGAGACTTTTCCCACCACGCCACCTGTTGGCCCTATGTTCATGATCTTCGATAGGTACTCGTAGTTGAACTGCAATCAAGAACAAGCCGTTGTTTTTTAATTATTTATTATTTATTTATTTTAGAAAACAGAACATTGTGGACATAATAAATCAAGATTCAGGACGTTCACAACATGAGATTTACATTATAACAAATATTACTCTCACAAATAGAAGAAAAAAAATAATGATAATAAAACATAAACAATTTTATACAATACAATAAAGTTTCATAAACAAAATGCAAAGTGCATCATTGAAAATGTCTATGTCTTTAGGGAGCGCATTTACCAGTCTTGCACCCTTCACTAATTGTGCCTGATAAGCTTGACTCGAAGAAACAGTTCTGACCCAGAATAAGTCATGGCTGCGACCACGTAGGTAATAATATGACAGGCGACTGACACGCGATTTTTCATTGTGTTTTTAAATTTGTCTATGTTGAACACGGTTTCTATTATTATTGGGTTACTTTTTTGTAGTTGTTTATGTATCGAAATATTATTCTGTAAAGCGCTGGTGGTGGCGCATATGAAAACCACTGCTAGACCTACCTTTAATATGAAAACTTCGCAACTGCTTTATAGTAAGTAATACGACGTACTGATGATGTGATCAACACAACTGATAACATCGAGGAATTGGCGACACAAAGGAAGGTATCGGCACGGAGTGGATGAAAAACAAACAGAAATCATAGGAATTGCAAATGGCCGACAATAATAAATTCGCTGCCTAGGCAACGGGACAATTCTAAACTATAATTTAATACTGTATAATCGTCACGATTGCAGTACCATACCGTGACGTAAGGTTAGTGCGTTCGGCTAATAACCGAACAATCGGTGGTTCGAATCCAATCGACTGCGTTTTTTTCGTGTGAAAAAATAAAGGGTTTGGGTCGAAATCCCGAAGGCCGGAATCCCGAAGGCCGAAATCCGGAATGCTGAAATCCCGAATGGCCGAAATTCCTATTGGCCGAAATAACGAAATCCTAAATCCCGAAAGCCGAACTCCCGAAAAATAAAAAAAATACAAACAGCAATAATTGCGCAATCTTAACACTCATCTTGAATTGCGCAATTTTTACAAGAGACAAAAAAACATTATTTTTTGTAGAACAAATGGGTTTTTGTCTCTCTTGTAAAAATTGCACAATAATCCAAGATAAGTGTTAAGATTGCGCAATTTTTTTTCGGATAGACAAAACCCCATTTGTTCTACAAAAAATTGTTTTTGTCTCTTGCAAAAATTGCGCAATCCAAGATAAGTGTTGCGATTGCGCAATTATTGCTGTTTGTATTTTTTTATTTTTCGGGATTTCGGCCAGTCGGGATTTCAGCGTTCGGGATTTCGGTATTCGGGATTTAGGCTTTCGGAATTTCGGCCATTTGGGATTTCGGCCATTCGGGATTTCAGCATTCGGGATTTCGTCCGGCACACGGACACCACTAAATTATGTGTTACATGTCACACGCCAAAAATACACTCTGATCTGATTTCCCAAACGCGCTAAAAGAAGTATAACTTCAAAAGAGTATGCAGGTACAACACTCACTCCAAGATCCTTAACTCCGAAGTCACCTCTAATCTTGGCGATTTTGTTGCCGTATGAAACGATGGTGTCTCCAACTCTCTCGAGAGACCTCAGATTGTGCAGGATTCCTTCAGTCAGCTCCAGCTCTCCGTGATATGTGATTAACAGTGGTTTCTGAACAGAAAATAAATCATTAATACATCGAATCTGCTATTTGTATTCTTAATTCAATGAAAAGAAATAATAATTATGACTGAAAAAGAGTTTATTATTTTTGTCGAATCCCCACAGAATACCTTGACTATTATTTTGGTTAGGCAGGGTTTAATTGAATTTTAAAAACTGACCAATACAATCTGCAATTTGTATTCTTGATTAGGTATTTTTTTTCGACCATGTCTGATCCTAATAGGATCATATGGGCCTCCACAGAGTGGAGGTTTGTATAAACAGAATTTGTTTTTACGAGAAATGGATGTCAGTCACTTGCTCAACCTATTAGGTCCATATTACTCTGACTCATACACAAATAATTGAAAAACAATATGTATACTTACCAGATCCAGGATTTGAACCTGGGACCCACGACTCTATCTATAGGTTCAACGCTTAAGCCGCGCGGCCATCATGGGTGATAAGTGAGTAGTTAGGTATTTAATGAAAACAAATAAGTATGACTGACAAAGTGTAGTGTGCTCTATTTATGTCGAATCTCAACAGCCTATCTTCACCCTTTGCCACACAAGATCCACATCAATAAATTTAACCGAAATGTGAGTGTAGAATCTCCAATGCAAAACTGCAATCTTCGCAAGTAAATTGTTTTTTATGTTGTCCACCGGAGAGCTTCCGAAATGATTCTTTTCTAGTAAGAGCATTCAGAATAAATAACATCTACGTATATATTCTATACACAAGGCTGCTATTGGCGGCTATCGAGAGTAGTTTATCATATTTACGTAATGAGGTATTATAATTGTTGAAATTAGTTAACCATCTAAACTCTCAAAACTGTCTATCTGGCTCTAAAAGTTAACACAGCCAAGAGGGTGATCTTATTGTAACAATTATTTCTTTTCTTTCTTCTTTCGACATGTCCAATCCTAATAGGATCATATGAGCCTCCACAGAGTAGAGGTTTGTATTAACAGATTTTTGTTTTTTACGAGAAATGGATGTCAGCCACTTGCTCAACCTATTAGGTCCATACCCTGACAGACACAAATTGAAAAACAATGTGTACTTGCCAGACCCAGGATTCGAACCTGGGACCCACGGCGTTATAGTACAACGCTTAAGCCGCGCGGCCACCGTGGGTGTCAACAATTATTACAATTACAACTAACTTATTGTAACAATTATAATACCGCAATACATAAATATGATAAACTCTACCCTCGATAGTCGCCGATAACGGCCAATAGCAACCTTGTGTATAGAATAGATGCGCTGATCTTCATTGATAGTGACCATAATTTATTTAATGTCCAAATCGGATTTCAATAAAAATGATAACAACTGATTAAATGTGTTGGAAGTCACATGAGCCTATGGTGGGATTGACCTTTTCGCAATAAACGCGTTGGGCATACCTGCTTTAGTGCATGCTAACAAAGGCTTAAGTCCCAAAATAATACATACAAAATAATTGATGTACCTATTATCGATATAGTTTTAAAGTGAATCAAGAACCAAACCAGCTAAATACACCCGATTCTCTTTTTGCGCGGGGATACGTAGGATTAAGCCCGTTTCAGACGAGACACCGGTATCACGTTCGATATAATATAAGAGACCTTTGTATTCAAATAAAGAGGCCTTTGCATTATGTTTATGATCGCCCCAGAGCTAATGAGTCAACGCATAATTTCGCGTTATAAATTAACATAAAACTGTCTGCGGTAATAAAAACAAGTGTATCGGCGACGGAAAAGTGTAGCGGACACGCGTTGACTCATTAGCTCTGGGGTGTTCATAAACATGATACAAAGGCCCCTTTATTCGAATACAACGGTCTCCTATATTATATCGAGCGCGACACCGGTGTCCCGTCTGAAACGGGCCTTAGTATAACTCAATTATATTAATTAATAGTTATAATATGTCTATTCTGATCCTGGTAGACATAATAATCTGTTGAAAATTATGACTGGTCACAGAATCTTTAATATTAGGTGTGTATTTACCACACTGAATCCTTGTAGCATGTCAGGTAGTTCCATGGGATCCATGTCATTGTTCACCATGAAATTGACGATGGAAGGAAGAATATCATCCACATATTCGTTGAGGATTGCTGTCACGAAAACCTTCGATCTGAAACAATAATAAAATAGTTTTTCAAATTTTCCTAACTTGCTTTTCCCTCCACCACCCGCCACGTCTCCACACCCGTTATGCAGGCGTATACCGTGGCGTAACGAACGATAGGCGCTGTTCAAATTTGTGCCGAAAGTGTCCCAGGAGCAACTTCCCAAGACCTTGTAATATCAATTTACAATTGTTATATTGTTTAAATTATTATTACTTATTGTAATATAGTATTTTTTAAAATAGTTATATAACATAACCCAAGAGCCAACGTGCAAAGGCACACACAGAAAATAGTTTGGGGGAGGGTCCATTTTGAAAAAAATATCCATAATAATTTGTTATTTTTAAGGTGAAGGGTTAACAAAATCTAGTAGGTGCCACTGACTTGCTTTTCCCTCCACCACCCGCCACGTCTCCACACCCGTTATGCACACGTATACCGTGGCGTAACGAACGATAGGCGCTGTTCAAATTTGTGCCGAAAGTGTCCCAGGAGCAACTTCCCAAGACCTTGTAATATCAATTTACAATTGTTATATTGTTTAAATTATTATTACTTATTATAATATAGTATTTTTTAAAATAGTTATATAACATAACCCAAGAGCCAACGTGCAAAGGCACACACAGAAAATAGTTTGGGGGAGGGTCCATTTTGAAAAAAATATCCATAATAATTTGTTATTTTTAAGGTGAAGGGTTAACAAAATCTAGTAGGTGCCACTGACTTGCTTTTCCCTCCACCACCCGCCACGTCTCCACACCCGTTATGCACACGTATACCGTGGCGTAACGAACGATAGGCGCTGTTCAAATTTGTGCCGAAAGTGTCCCAGGAGCAACTTCCCAAGACCTTGGTTGGCGTGCACTAGAGTGTGCGTGATCCCTACTTCCATATAATGTATTACGGTCAATTCTCGATGAGAAAAGACCTTCTCGCTCGCCGTATAATGCCGCAAACTTTTTAAAAGCTGAGAAATTTTCCCTCGTCGGTACCAAGTCGCAATTGCCGACCGGTCCAACTGAGGGTCGGACCGACTTGAGAAGCTCTTTTCCTAACTGCCGCCCTTTTTTTAGAGAAAATTATTATAATCAATAGCAGTGACGTCACTAGACATAATGCCGCCCCTAGGCAGCGCCAAAATGCCATATGATAAAGTACTCACCGAGAATTGAAAAAAAAATGTGGAAGAAAGTGAATGCTATTTTTTTCACTAATTATTTTTACTTTTATCACACTTATTTCAAGATATTCTTCAATTATTATTTTGTTTATAAATAAATAATTAAAGTACGCATTTTATGTTTTATTGGAAGTCTGATGTCCTAATTTATGAAACGGCAAATAATTTTCAACCATAGGCGCGACGAAATTTTGCACTCGCTCCCAGTGTTGCCATGTCTACTGAAATTTCAGTAGATCAACTGATATTTTTTGCCAATATACTGAATTTTTGATTTTTTTTCGAAATTCAAGAAATCTACTAATATTTGTGTTTCTCCATAATTGTAAATTAACTGATGATTCTTTTAATAATAAACTTGAAATGATTTACGCATGACCTTTTTTGATGTTATGCACTTCTAAATTGACATAAAAAGCATTGTAACTCTACCCAAGAGCGCCATTTTACCCATTAATATCATCATTGTTTACAATAAATTAATATTATTAGTTATTGTTATTCTTATTAGTTTTAAATCATATCTAATAAACCACATTTTTCAAAATCTACTGATATTTTATGAAATCTACTGAATTTTTTGTCAAAATCTACTGAAATTTTAAATTTTGACTTGGCAACACTGCTCGCTCCCATTCGGAGAGAGAATGTAGAGCTGGAAACACGTCATTTTGCTTCGTGATGGCGACGGCCGTAATAATTCTTAAATCGTGTAAGTATGACTTAAAACGTTACCCATTTACTTTAAAAAGAAAACATGTCAATGAATATATTATTATTGTTACTGATAAAACAATAAACAGAACATTAAATGGACACATGCTGGATTTATAAGACAAATTATATTTGGTTTGACATGCCTTATTTGCACCCGAGACCCGCAATCCGCGCATCACCTAGCGACGATCTTTTTAGACCGTGTCTCAACTAAAAGGGCGGACGTGCTCAGCGTGGGTCAAAATGGAGCTATTATTCTATTTTCAAAGCATGATCCTGGACATTCCTTAAACGTTGTAGATACTATATTCATCTAATTTTGAAGCCTTATTATCCTTTATATTTATTTTAAACATTTGATGACTGCATAAAGTATTTTTATTACATAAAATAGTATTCTTTTAAACCTCTCGCACTAATGTTTTAGAATATAGTCATATTTTAGTACATAACTTTGCAGTGGTGTTAAGATTCGACCGACTAAAAAAAACTAAGACCGTTTAAAAAAAAAGATTTTTTTTCCGGTTAGGTACTTACATGTTTAAACACGCGCGTTAACATGTTCTTACTCCCTACTTCAGTTTTAGTTTGTCAATTTATGGCTACGGCCGTATGTTGTAGCTTAACCACTGGGGAATGCCAAAAGCAATGGCGTATTTCAAAAAAACACTACCTTATTTTTAGGTCAATAATTATTATAAAGCAATCATTATTCGTAGAATGTTTATCACACTTGGTCAAAAACATAGCTTATAATTAGTATCTTTAGAATTATCTTCAAATGTGTTAATCTTGCCCATTTTTTGAATAATAAAATGCCTAATTCTTGTCAAATTTGGGATCACAGAGATTATCAATATAATTTTTTATCGTAAATATTTCACTATAATAATGTCGACATAAATTATACTGGTGGTTTTATAAATGCGTTTAAAAATTAATAAATGTAAAAAATCTTAACACCACTGCACATTTATGTACTGAAATATGGACTATATTCTAAAACATTAGAGCGAGAGGTTTAAAAGAATACTATTTTATGTAATAAATATACTTTATGCAGTCATCAAATGTTTAAAATAAATATAAAAGATAATAAGGCTACAAAATTATATAAATAGATTATCTACAACGTTTAAGGTATAACCAGGATCATGATTTGAAAATAGAATAAAAGCTCCATTTTGACCTACGCTAAGCATGTCCCCCCTTATGTAATATAATAATAAACACTATTACATCGAAAACCCTTGTCTGCTTCCTTATCCACTCATTCCTCTTTTTGTCCTTTCGCGTTATGCCCAGCATGCACCTCTCCATACCACGTTGTGCTACTCTAACTTACTGGATCTCTCTTTTACTTAGGCTCCATGTTTCAAAGCCTTAAATGGAGATGGGCTGGACACATAGCTCGATGAAGAGACAATCGTTGGACAAATCAAGTCATCCAGTGGTATCCAAGAAGTACAAAACGTCCGCAAGGTAGACCTAGACGCTGCTGGATCGATGAAATGATAAAGTTCTGCGGAAGTACGTGGCAACGCAATGCACAGGACCGACATAAGTGGAAGCAGCTTGAAGAGGCCTTCATCCAGCAGTGGATAGATTCAGGCTGATGATGATAATGATGATAATGAATATAATAATATTATGTATGGTGCGATAAAGGACGATGATAAAAATGTATAAAAAGAAATATGTATAAGTAGTTCACAGACAATTACAATTTCTGAAAGTAGCTCACATTCTTATTGAGTTTGGAGACCACTGCATTACAACTTAGCAATATGTTACGTAAGTGTACTGACAATTATGGATAGGCTTATAATTACCAGAAAAATGAACACCTGAAAGGTAAGGTTGGTATGTAAGTATTGAAATCTAATGTAATACTCGTAGTATTTTCTTACTCTTTGGTGTCAGTGACGTCCCCAAAAACTCCAGCAAAGAGGAACAAGCACAAAAACACGCCTTTTATCATTTTCGGAATATTAATTATTGACAAAGTTCAAAAGCGTGTTGATTTAAAGAAATTGAAACAAATACTATTTATTGTACGTGCCAAATTAATAAATAACCAAATCCTCTTTTTCTGATGGATGATATTTTCGTTTATCTGGCAGACGAGGGATTATATTTTGAAGATAAATTTAATTAATTACTATGATTATGTGGAAAAATATAATAAATAATAAATAGCCTTTTTATTTCTTACAAACAAAAGTAAATGACAGTTAATTGACTATATCTAATAAATACATATATAACCTATGAATATATCTATTATGTATAGTATATATATCTGTCTATGATTGTATTATCTAATTATTTTCTAGCTTAAATAATATTTATTATTATTATTTTTTATATTTTTGTGTTATACAAGATTTTTTATTTTGTATATTATAATGCTATTGGATAATGTTTATAAATTAAACAGTGATATGTAATTAGTTTGTTTGGTTTGTAAGAACCCCTCTTCGGGTGAAGGCCTCCTCCAAAGAGTCCCACTGGACTCTTTTTTGTTTTTGGCTATTTGTAGCCAATTTGGACCCGCTGTCTTTATGATGTCGTCTTGCCATCTCGCATGGGGTCTTCCTCTATAGCGTTTCCCTTTTGGGCCGTTGCATTGAGTAATTATTTTTGTCCATCTCTCATCTTGTAGTCGCGCTACATGACCTATATTATAACCAATAGAAAAAATCTTTTTTTTTTTAAAAAAGTAAGCCTCTTCGGGTAAACGCCCCAAACGTCGCATTTATCCAATATGCTACGGCGTGACATACTAATTGCGACAAATTTTAACTATTGGTCATTTTTAATACCTACTCATCAGCGCTCTTCGAAATCAAGCTATTTTGGCAATCGATTTTTGTTGACACCTGAATGACACTTTCTCAGGATAGGTGGAGATAGGGAAAATTCTTGAAAAAGGCTAAGACCCACTGATGATGATGATAGTAGTCAAATACACCGAACCGTCATTATTTTTAATATTTATTGCAAACAGGACATAGTACCTCGATGGCACCTATAAACAAAAATTTATAACCACCATCTTTCAATGAGCCAACACCGCAAACGAACAGAATATAAAATTGTCTATGGCTACCAATTGACTGAAGTCAGTCACAATAAAAACGTTTCAGAATAGATACCAATCGCTCTTATATAAAAAAGACTTGATTGTTTGATATCATATTGGTTCTTTGAGTTGTCATCGTGTGTTATTTGCATGACCGCCACAAGGGGAGGGGTGATAGGGCTCTAGCCTGGGGGCCCGGGCTCAGGAAGGGCCCAGCGAGGCGAGACGAGACGACCAGATAAATGAGATAAACACACATCAAAAATTTGCTTGAATAGTAAAAAAATGTCGCCTGGGGCGCTATTTTCCTTCAGTAATATTATTATTCAAAGTTATGTGGTTGTACGATACAATTATTAACTCGACATCTCCATAATTCAAATGGGTGTATTAAAACATACAATAAAACACTAAACATAAACATTAATTTTACCGCGTACACCATTTGGAAAATGCTACTGTAGAGCGTCACATTGCCTTTATCCTTAGCGATAGCCCGGGGGGGGGGGGGGGGGGGGCAAAGATCCTAGCCTGGGGGCCCGCTTCACGATGTGGGGCCCATGGTCATTTGTGTTTCTTTCCTCGATGTTTCGGACTCATTTCAGAGACCATTCTCAAGAGATGAGTAGTATAAAAGCAAAAACACCACTGTCCACAAAAATTCGTACATGAATGAATGAATGAACAAATTCATATGAATGTACAAATGTTCTTGTGTGTGTATAACTTAACAGATGAAATGCAATAGCCCCAGAAAACCATGAAAAATGGCTTTATAAATTGGGTACACTTCGATACAATATCAAGTGTACAAGTGTTAGAACAGTGGTTCTTAACCTTGTTGGAGGGACTGACTCCCACCAGTTTCATGTGCGCATTCACCGAACCCTTCTTAATTGGAAAAATAAAATATGATTTTTTTTTCTCGCATATCTTGTCGAAGAGGCGATATTGTCATATCGCCTCTTCTCTTCTAGAAGGGGATCCGTCGATCAGGTCCTCACTCCTATTCTGTTAAAAAAAACTTTACAATTTTGCCTAGCTCTTCCGTCTTACCCACCGCCAGGACACCCTTCAATTCATTGACATTCTCATAAATATCCGCAATTCGCAGCTGTACTCTGTGAAGTTCATACTTAGGGCCAAAACATAGTTATATATTCTACTGGTGCACAAAATGAACCGTGCATCAACATCACTGTGTTCAAGGAACAAAACCATTAAAATATGATTTTCACACAAAAACAAAAACATAATAATGAATATTTGCTGCAAATCAGTGTGACTTCTGCTGTTGCCTTTCAGGAACCAGTTCAGAAATGCGCGGCTTCACCTTGGCAAGTGCCACTCTCATGTCATTTTCGCAACAAAGTTTGATCCTTTTCTTCGTTTTTATGTCCAGCATCCTCGAAAAGGATTGCTCGCAAAGATATGTTGTAACAAACGGTATGAAAATATCCAAAACTTTCTTAGCAATAACAGGGTACGTTATCATTTTTTGTTGACACCAAAACGTTGAGAGCGTTGTTGTTCTGAAGAGTTGCTGTTGAACCTGTGTCTGCTGTATTTGCATATTAAATCATTTAAATCATTGGATTTCATCGAGGTATTTATCATTGTCTCAACACTAAACGTGAGCGAATCACATAAGTCGGGTGTGTGTCTTGACCTCCGCCGAATCCCTGAGACTGACTCACCGAACCCCTGGGGTTCGATCGAACCCAGGTTAAGAACCACTGTGTAAGAAGTATGAATGAAAATACGACATACCTGCTACTTAATCTATCAATAATCTACAATGTTTTTGCCCTGAGTTTTGATTGTTTTTCTTTGGATCAAAAGATTTTGATTGATCTATATTCTATATTGGAAAGAAACATTAATTCATTACCAATCTAATATAATCATAATTATGCTGTTTACGTTTCAAAACTATCTAAGTACCTACCTATATAAACAAAAGGTCTAAGTGCAATTTAGTTTTATTATCTATAAATTCACTTAAGTACTTATTGTTCATACTATATTATCGTATACCTGTCTATGTAGTAGGTACCTATGTCTTGGATCATAGTCCTTATTCCAAATTACTTTGCCCTACGTTCAAAAGCATTATTTCATTTGAGATATTATAATTTGTATTGTAGATATGTATGACACTTAAGACCGGTGGCCACTGGAAAACCTGTGATACTCATAAAATAGTGCAGCTATCTAGGACAAGGGTACCCTCCTTTTTTGAGGTTGTGAGTTACGTTTTATCTTCATTTTTAAGGCGATCGACTTCTAATAAGAATGGCGGCACTTTTCAGTGTGCTGAATATAACGGAATGATTCAGATGCTGGGGGGGGTGTTATATCAAAGATGCCAGGCAATGACCTTTAATGATGATGAGGCTGGATCCGTGGTCTGGTTGTCACTCACTCGCACTACTTTATTGAGTCACCCTGTGCGTGGCTACTGACGGTCAAAACCAGTGCACGTGAGTGACTTCTTAATGTTTTACAATTTATAGGTGTTTACAATCACACTGTTGCAGAATGACTGCATGTTAATATAGTAGGCCTGCCAAGTATAATTATATCAGGTGTGTAAGACATGTATATTGTATTAGGGCCGTGATAATTGGTCCAACCAAATAATGTTGTAAGAATTTTTGTTGTTGCTTTTTTTAGTTCATCAAAGTGAAAAATATTCATTTTAATTTTAATATTTTCGTATTTTTACAACCTTTTTCTTAGCTCGTATTCTTATTTGTCCAGTACAAATCTTGCAATCGATTTTTAACTAACTTCCCGACTAGCTCGACATTTGAAACTTTTAGAATATATCAGAACACGATGCCAATGCATTTTGTTAATACTTTTAGCCATTTTTAAGTAGAATTAAATTCATTTTCAGTTAATTCTGTTTTGTGTGATAAGTTATTTCGGAAGAAATCCGTAATCCAATCCACTATTATTGGTTGCTAGGGTCCTAACAACTAAATTATTACTATATATGTCCGTTACTATGGAAATCAATATGAGTGTCAAAATGACATTTCAGTGTTATTTCTATCAAATATTTTTTTTAGCTAAGTCTGGTAATGGCTTCTGGCACTATCAGCAAAATCTAATATTCGAGCTGGTATCCCTGGTCGTAACACTCGTAACGATTGACAGATTACTCTGAGCAACGTTTGCTCTTAGCTAATCGGATTCCTTTTGACATTCTTAGAGCAACGTTTACATTCACATACCTACACTACATTTTCATCATAAAACATATCATCTCTTGATAATGGCCTCTGCAACGAGCCCGAAACGTCGAGTGAAGAAGGAGACACGGTGGAAACCCAAGAATATACCACGACAAGCCAATTCATTCAAGAATCTAAATGTCGTAAAACATATACTCTGTGTCGTCAGTACGGAGTATTCTTGAATATGGGCCCATTATCTGGATTCCTTATGAAGTTTCCTATAAGCTTGTTTTAGAGCGTGTTCAGAAGAAATTTCTTCGACATCATTATTTTAATGTATATAGATATTTTCCTTTCAACAGTTTCTCAAACGAGTATTTTCCGACTAACTTTCTTCAAGGCATGCTTGTCTTTCATTCTCTTGAAGCTCGTAGGTCACTTCTGCTCTCGCATGGTATGGTTTCCAATCCTGATCTATTCTGGAAATATTGAATTTCTATGCATACGTGCGTGATCGCAGCCATTACCTATTTTAGGTGAAAGCTGTTTCCTCATGTCAGGCTCACCAGGCACCAATAGCGAGAGCTGTGCGGCTGATCACTGCACTCCCTAGAGATGTAGACATATTTAGCGATGCATTATGTTGTTTGTTTATAAAATTCTATTTTATTGTGTACTTAATTTGTATTTTTTTTAAATTGTTGTTTTTTTTTTTAATTTCATTTCTTTTGCTATAAATTTATTTTTTGTTTTGTTTTTTTCTTCCTTTGGTCTTGATTTCTTTTATTTTGTTAACTGTCAATTCATGGTGGAACTGCATTGTATTGTTGTTTTTATTTAATAAAACGAAAATTTTTTATAGTACTTATTCCACTTTAATTAATATATTAGGACCGGTTTCGTCCGCCTCAGTGGGACATTTTCAACTGAATACATTTTTTTTAAAACAATATTTATCAAACAAAATTCAAATCGATTGAAATAATATAACAATAGGTACATAATAATTATCCGTCCAATAATACCTTCCCAATAACAGACTAATTTAAAACTAATGAGGTTAATATATTAATTAAAGTGGAATAAGTACTATAGAAAAATTGCGTTTTATTAAATAAAAACAGTGAACGTCTTGAATAAATAATTTGTTATGTACTCAATGTGACTAGGCAGGGTTTAAATGAATTTTAAAATCAAACAATCGCTATCTACACATTGTAGATTTAGTTCAATCAAAACAAATAAGTATTACTGACAAAGTTTAGTGTGTATTAATTATTACAGATCTTAACAGCAAGCCTCCACCCTTCGCCACTGTACATCTGTCTACAATATGTCGCATACAGGAAGAAGACTGTCTTTTACTGTCTTAAAACACCGAAATAATTATAGTCGATCTTACATCTCTCATGTTTATTTATATTATTGTACATTTTATTTGATTTTGTAAGATTAGAACATCTTCATGTTGAGGCCTTCCAAGAATCCAGTCGCTCCCCCAACTGAAGAGTTGATTTGGTCGATTTTGATTTGCATCTCTTTCTCGAGATTCTTCTCAATGACGTTGAAGATCACGTTCTTGAAGATGGTGGTTATGAGTCTGACGACGGCGTTTGAAAGGAAGTCAGTCAATGGGTGGCCGGTCAGTTTTACGGTGATTTTTCTGCAAAAACACAGAATAATTATTACAAACAAATCAGTGTATGTACTTATGTACGCGCGTTAGAAGTTGGCGTAACAAAACAAAAACAAAAATTGTGATAACCTAGATTCTTCGACTAGCTCTTAATTGTCTTGTTAAATTACACACTCAAGAAAAAGGGCCAAATATTGCGTGGTGTAAATGAGAACTCTGCCACTCTTGGTAGTATTGACTTGTATGTCCCTGATAACTATCTTAGAAATCGAGAACATCGGTTGTTTGTTCTCCCAAGGAGCAGAACTAACCTGCCATTGGTGATGCCAATTGGGAGGGCAATAACTCTGTTCAACCAAATCGCTTCGGATGTTGATATATTCCACCTACGTGAGGATGAGTATAGGTAGACGTTGTTATATAAATTCTTAGAATAGGGTCTGCTTAGCTCATTCGGTGTATTTTCCTGTACCTATCTAATTTATATACCTATATATTTTTTTTTTGTATTTACACTTTTCAACTGTTAACTTAATACTGATCTATTTTTTTATATAATGCTGTTTTATTAATATTTCTTTGTTTCTAAATGTCATGTTGTGAACGTCTTAAATTAATAATTTGTAATGTTCAATATAAGTATGTAAAAAATTAATAAAATTTGAATTTGACAATAATATTATCTGACTTCCGCTATACAGCCAAAAATTCCAGACAAGTAGTCGACTATCTCCCGGTTCATCCTCTTGTCTGTTACTGACACTCTCAACATTCATCTCCAGCTGGCCACATTTTGTACAATACGAAAATTAGGGATTGCAATACCGAATGAATATATCAATACCGGTATTTCGGTATTTATTATTGAATACCGGTAAGGTATCAATAAAAATATAACTATTAAAATCTATTTAAAACACTATTTTCTTATAGAAACTTGAAGTACCTACTGTCATCTGACGACGCTGTCACTTTTATTCTTTTATGGTTTTTCGTCTGGGCTCGGAACTTGGATGTTGACAAATAACACACCGGAATCGTGGTCAGAAACGACGAGTTTTATTTACGTTAATATCTACTAAAGGTTACATTTTTATATTTTCATTTATGCGTAGCGCGAGTTAATAATAGGTTCGTATCATTCTACCTCAATTGAACAAATCAAATGGCACCTTTGGATTTGTTGGATTTGGGACTGTTTGGTAGAATGTCCACGGAAACGCTTTTCTGACGTTTGACAGATCATCATTAGTCTATGAACCGTCCGAATCGGTTTGACGTTTCATGTCAAACCATTTCTGATGGTCCGAGAACGGTTTGATTTTCAATGATACACTAAACCAAACGTCAAATCTCAAACCATTTCCGGAGTATTTTCTACTCATACAATTTGTACGTATATTGTCTATGGTTAAGTTTGATTTGTTTGATTCAGGTTGAATGATATGAACCTAATGTTTACTCTTTGACTGTCTGCACGCTGCAGCGTTCTGTCCGCCATTTTACATCCCGCTCTCAGCGAGAAGCGCCGTTTTTCGATAGCGCTTTCAGCGACCTCTTCCAAATGTTGCAAAATTGCAAAATGTTGCAAATATATTTGAAACGGCTGCGATTTACAGCATTGCCGGCTTAATTATTATTTATTTTCGTGATCAACCCTTACTATTTGTCAGGCTGGTACCGATTTGGGTTTCTCCAGATTCACAGAGACATCCCCAAATGGGGTCATTTGGGAGTGTAACAATACCTACATTTATTGTGTTAAACTTTGTAAATAGTATGTATAAAACATAATATTTTAGAACTGATAATTTTTACAAAAGCCCGTGTACAGAGAAATATCTTTGAAATTCAATGTATGTTGGATGTACTATCAACGTTGGATTAATAGCTATAGAATAATTGGAAATATTTTTGTCATGAGTATTTTCTTATTTGAAATTATGTTAATTTATAGCGACAATTATATAAGTATATTTAACGGATTTTGTTTTAATGTTATTTAATATTTGTTGATTTCAGTCAATACATATATCTCACCATCGCAATTAAACTGCCACAATCCAAAAAACGTCAAACAGAGAAAATCAGCTTTGAAGTTTTTACCTTTCGCATTTTTGTAGTGTGTTTTTGAAATATGTTTAGATATTGAATGAAGTTTTGACTTGAATTTGATGACTTAGAGATATGATACATGAGGCGTCTAACAGGAGGCGTCTGAAGAAACAACGTTTTTATGTTTCAAGCTTCAATTATTTGTTTTAACGTGAGATTATTTTTTCCGTTATATTCTACGTCGAAATTAGAACCAAATGGCAATTTATTTCAGCCGATAAACTCTTAAATGTAATAAATATAGGCAAAATAAAATTGGACGTAGCGCTACTTGAACCTCACTTTTTAATTTATTCCGCATAAGGCACATATTTCCGTGGCACTGTCATGAGTTTACCGGATGCTACAGCATGGGAGACGCCATTTCCAACATTGAACGTTCCCTTATTGGCTGGCTTAAGCACGCGCGAAATCAACCAAGCTTTAAATAATATGAAACACGGACTTGGCGCTTTTTGTAATAAATCGAGACTTAAAATATTTTTTTCGTAGGGTTTTGTCGCGTTTTGGAATTTATAGATTAATACGAGTACATACTGTGTAAAATTATACAAAGAATACGTGCGTATTTTTTTCTCGATTTTGACCAAATGTGGACTTATCGCTTTTTGGAATTAGACGCCTCACATATACTATTGACGATAGCAATGAAACGTAGTAATTAGCTCAAAACACGTAAATTTGGACTTGTTTTTAGATGCGAGGGTGCGACATTTGTGTTTTGGCAGCATAAAACATATACTTACACAAAATTGAATATACAATTTTAATCTATTTTTGAAAATCATACATTATGTGTATGCTCTCTTTATACCAAAAATATCGGTATTTTGGATTTTTGAAACCGGTATTTCGGTATCGATAAATAATTGAATACCGGTTTTGAAATACCGGTATTGCAACCCCTAACGAAAATAATAAATCTGAATTTACCCCGAATCGTGCATGTAGAACTCCTGGAGATGGAGCTCGTTATTGTTGAAATCGATCATGAAGTCAGCCATTATACTTATTTTGGAGACGTATCCCTTAACTCCACCAGTTGGGCCAATTCCCATGATCTTCGCCAAGTAATTGAAGTTGAACTGGAACGAATGAAATCAGGTTATTATATTGGTACATATTCAATATGAAAGTAATGTAATTCAGTCATGTGGAAAAAGGTTGTCAGTTACTAAACAAATAAAACTGAATGGTATATTATTTTTTTTACTACACTCTAAGTCAACCCATTCACAATAATTAGGGTCTTAAAAAGTTCTTTCTGGGGTGCTTTGAAGTGTGTCCAGAGACTTGTACGTATGCAGTTCGCCGTATCACACTTCACCGTGAATGTATGGCCGTATATTCAAGACGGTCCAACTTGTTTGGGTCCTATAGTACCAGTGCCTACTCAAAGGTTATCTGACATATTTTTAGCTCTGGATTGCGCGATAATCACGATTTCAGAGATGGTGAATGAGTGGAAGAGTGGAACTCGCGGTACTTAAAGTCTCCGACAGGAGAGCTGATACGAAAGTTCTACCATTCATTTCAGCACCACGAAACTTGGTGCACAAGGTACTTTGCTTTGAGTTGACTCAGATCTTTTACAGGTCACGGAGTCAAGCAAACGAGCTTACTTGCACCAGTTTTAAATAACCGTGTCCGGAAACTTGTGCGTATGCAGTTCGCCGTATCACACTCTACCGTAAAATTTTGTATCGGAAATATATGGCCGTATATTAAAGACCGTCCTACCTCTTTGGGTCGTAGAGTACTGACATAAAAATGATGTCTAAATAAAACACAGTTCTTGTCGGTTTACACTTTACAGGAAGCCAGCGGCAAACAAATTTTGAAAATAGCCGAGATATTTGATTATTTGTTAGGTTAGGTTAGGTTTTCATTCAGGCAAAAATCGGCCATGAAAATTGGCACGGTTCCCGCCTGGCTTCCTGTAAACCAGCTTGTATCTAAAACACTTACAAAATACGTACTAAAACTACCGGAATACAAAGGAAAGACAGTAAAAAATAGGTATTTAATTAAATTAAACACTTTACAGGAAGCCAGCAGCAAACAAATTTTGTATATACCTGATAGGTATATACTGGATTATTTGTTAGGTTAGGTTTCCATTCTTGAATTCATGAATTTTGCCAAAATCAGCTATGAAAATTGAATTAATGTTCACATTGAATCTAATAAACTTGGAGACATTATAGTATACAGTCATCTCTTTTCGATAAGAAAGCTCACGGCGAACTGTCCCACGGTGAAATGTTCTACGTACAATAATTTACATGTAACCGTTTGAAGAGTTTGAAGTTTTGAGTTTGCCATTGCTAAATAAAATAGATTTAGTAAGAACAGGGCACACAATGGGCAAAAGATTTGATGTCCTCATGGGAAGAAGCGAATCGCGACTCTGCGATGAATGTCATGTATTAGAGGACATTGTAAATATAGCAATACAATGCTCTAAATATGAACTTCACAGAGTACAGCTGCGAATTGCGGATATCTATGAGAATATAATGTTTGAGGCTTTCACACTTGTTTTTTTATCGTAGTAGATTTTTGGGTTTCCACTGTGTGTCCTTTCTTCCTTCTTTACTCGACGTTTCGAGCTCGTTGCAGAGGCCATTATCAAGAGATGATATGTTTTATGGTGAAAATGAAGTGTAGATATGTAATGTGAACGTTGCTCTAAGAATGTCAAAAGGAATCCGATTAGCTAAGAGCAAACGTTGCCCAGAGTAATCTGTCAATCGTTACGACCAGGGATACCGGCTCGAATATTGGATTTTGCTGATAGTGCCGGAAGCCATGACGTTTTTAACCGTAATCCATCATCCCTATTAATATTTACTGGGTTTCTATGAATTTCAATGGCCTCCTTTACCAGTCGTGCGAAATATCCTTTATTCCGACCCAATATCTTGGTTTCAAAGTCAAATTTGTGTCCTGTATCCATCGAGTGCTCGGCGATTGCCGACATCGTGTAATGTTTAAGTCGGTATTCCCTCTCGTGTTCCCTCACACGCTTCTTTACTGTTCTAGAAGTTTGGCCTATATACTTTTTTGTATTTTCTATAACATATCAACATATCATCTCTTGATAATGGCCTCTGCAACGAGCCCGAAACGTCGAGTAAAGAAGGAAGAAGGACACACGGTGGAAACCCAAAAATCTAATACGATCTATGAGAATGTCGACGAATTGAAGGGTGTCCTGGCGGTGGGTAAGACGGAAGAGCTAGGCAAAATTGTAAAGTTATTTAACAGAATAGGAGTGAGGACCTGATCGACGGATCCCCTTCTAGAAGAGAAGAGGCGATATGACAGCGAGTCGCAGTCAAAGCCTCGGTAAAATCACAAAAAAAATAAAAATAGATTGACTAAAGTAATAGATACTCACATCCAGATCCGTAACTCCGAAATCACCCCTCAATTTGAAGATTTTGTTACCATATGAGACGACGGTGTCTCCAACCCTCCTCAATGACTTTAGATTCTGAATTCCTCCCTTCGTTAGCTCCAGTTCTCCATGATACTCAATCCACAGTGGTTTCTATCAACAAAATGGACAAATGTTTTTAATTAGGTAGGTACTGATACTTGTATCAAAATTAACAATACATTTTAATATAACGGTGCGCAGTGGTTCTTGATTACTGTCAAGACCCCGCATCAGTTGAAGTACGGCCTTATAGTGGAAACGATTCAAAAGAACATTCTGAGACTCTTTTATTTGAAGCTATACTATTCGTCGCTCTCTATGGGCGGCAGGTTATATGAAAGTATGGTGAAGCAGGCAAGTATGGTGAAAAAGTATGGTGAGGCAGGCTGGTAATCAATTTGTGGCAAAATTTCCACGTTAACATTATATTATATGGGTACGTTTTTAATGACCAAAGTAAATCCTCCGTGATGCCCTGATTTTTTTTATCGCGTCGCTATTTCTCTAAGTTGTCAGCTATTGTTGGCCTGCTTCATTCAGTTGTATGAGAAAGCCGATTTCTTGCCCCTCTTTTTATGTAATACCTCTATGGTGGCTCTATACGACTGACTTTCTCTTAGATATGCTTATATTCTATGAATTTCAAAGTTTAGAAATAACTATATATTTGATGTAAGCCCTGGCATTTTTGGTAGTATTGACTTGTGTGTCCCTGATTTATCTTTAAAATAGGGAGCATTTGACATTTGTTCCCCTAAAGTGCAGAACTAACCTGTCATTGGTAATGCCAATTGGGAGGGCAATAACTAATATGTTCAATCAAATCGTTTCGCATGTTGATATATTCCACTTACGTGAGAGTAAGTTTAGGTACCCTGTATTTTTAGCAATAGAAATAGTTAGCACTCGATTTTTTAACTAATAAAGTTATCTTAAGTTATCAAAAGAGAGATCCAGAAACGTAGAGTAGCACACCGTGGTATAGAAAGGTGCATGCTCGGCATAACGTGAAACGTTAAAAAGAGGAATGTGTGGATAATGAAACATTTTGCGATGTAATAGAGTTCGCTAAAGGCCTCAAATGGAAATGGACTGGACACATAGCTCGAAGAAGGGATAATCGATAGACAAATCTAGTCACCCAGTGGTACCCAAGAGGTACAAAACGTCCGCAAGGTAGGATCGATGAAATGTTAAAGTTCTGCGGAAGTACGTGGCAACGCAACGCACAGGACCGATATAAGTGGAATCAGCTTGGAGATGCCTTCATCCAGCCGTGGATAAATACAGGTGATGATGATGATGAAATAAGTCATACAACTGAAAATTAATGCATGTTCAAAATCTGGTTGTCACTTAAAAATAATTTATTTTATTGTTTGATTTTCAAGTACTTATACCTAAATCTGTTGCTAAATAATTGACAACGCTGGTCGTGAAGATCAGTGACGTCCCGTAGGGGTAGGCAGATTGAGCGTCGCTTGGAGGCGGCAGTTACTCGAAGGGCGGCAAATCGAGGAGAATTATTTTGGTGTAAATAGAAATTGCTAAAATTATTTTTTTACGCGTTGTAGGTACATAATAGCATTGTAAAAATGCTGTGAAAATAATAAATCTGTGTATTGCTGAATGGTACAAACCAAATGTGTCAGAAATATCAACCAAATAAGACCTCAGCTCTGGTGATTTGGGTAAATGTCCAACTTATGTTATATTTTTTGGTTAAATTTAATTTTGTATGTTTTAGTGGTACCTACTTATATTTTTTGCTAGTAATGTATCCATACAACATATTTCTTAGATATTGGAGTCATAAAAAGATGACAAAAAATACTGTATAAAAAATGGAGTGGCATTTTAGCGCTGCCTGGGGGCGGCATTTTGTCTAGGGACGTCACTGACGAAGAACACTTAAATTTGTAATTCTTCATGTTCATGATATGTAAAATAAATATTTTTAAATATTAGGTATGTAATAGAAGAAACACTCATATTTTTTTCTATTGGGTTTTTAAGGTGTTTCCAAATAATTATGTGTGTTCGATAAATAAATGATAACTTACGACACTGAACCCTTCGAGCACGTCCGGTAGAGGCATGGGGTCCAGGCCATGTTCTTCCATGTAGCTGGTGATTGAAGGGAGGGCGGCGTCCACATAATCGTTCATATTAGCAGTCACGAATATTCTGGACCTAGAACAATATCATCGAAAACACTATCAATAAATTACGTAACAAGGGGGCGTGTGGGACAGCCGCTCCGGATGGGGGCGTAAAAGTGAAGTTTAGTTGAAAGTACAAAAAAAAGAAACTATCAATTATATATTGTAATATATTGCAGTGGCGAAGGGTGGAGGTAGACTGTTAAGATCCACCATAAATGATACTCACTAAACTTTGTCAGTCATACGTATTTGTTTTCATTAAAATAAGACTATAATTATTATTTATTAATTATTATAACAGTTATTATTTACAGATGGTGTTGGTTAGCTTTATAAATTCACTTAAACCATACGAAAACCATGCCAAAAGAGATAATGGTAAAAAATGTAAAAAATACTCGTCTATCTATAGAATATCTAAAATTATGCAGTTAAATCATACATAACTTTGAATATTTTATAGATAGAATAATATTTTTATCTTTCATAGTTTGGTTAGGCAGGGGTTAATGAATTTAAAAAAAAAATGAACCAACAATATGTGTAATATGTATTCTTAATCTAACAAAAACAAATAAGTATGAATGAAAAAGTGTGTAAAATTTTGTCGTATCGCCCAAAATATACCAAAACAATTATGGTTTGGCTTTGTCAGGGTTTAATTGATTTTTAAAAACTAACCAATACCATCTTAAATTGTAATAAAAACAAATACGTATGAATAACAAAGTTTAATGTGCATTTTTTATGATGGGTGGCCGCGCGGCTTAAGTGTCGCCCTATAGCGTCATGGGTCCCAGGTTCGAATCCTAAGTCTGGCAAGTACATAATATATATTGTTTTTCAATAAAATTTGTGTATCAGTCTGAGGATGGACCTATTAGGTTGAGCAAGTGTAAGAAGATATGATCTTATTAGGATCGGACATGGTCGAAATAGAAAAAATAGAATTTTATGGCAGATCTTAACAGCCTTTCTCCACCCCTCGCCACCATAGGGTGCATACTAGATAATAGACCCAAATAGGTACACATTAAAAAACATAACGAGATTGGTTTGTATGACAAATAGTGCTAGTTAAATGCTACTGTAATAGGATGATTGGTTATTGGTAGGGATTCCAATTGGGATCCCGAGCTATTTTCGATACCTATGAATTCCGGGATTGATAAACATAATCCCGAAACATTCGGGATTGAGTTTTTGATGATTGATTTTGATCAATTTTTATGGAAAATAAAATAAAAACGAAAATATAACAGACAAAAACTTTTAATAAAAAATAACTACATTAGAAATAAACTGAGTTTGAATGAAGTTTGATTTATACCCATGTGTAAGTTTGCAATTGCATGTGCAATGCAATTTTATGTGATACGATGATCACGTACAGAATTATAATTATTTTACCACAAAGGAAGGGCGCGATCACTACTTCATATGCTGACGAATGCCAGTGGCGAAGGGTGGAGGTAGGCTTTTAAGATCCGACATAAATAGTGCTCCCTAAACTATGTCAGTCAAACGTATTTGTTTTCATTGAACCAAGACTACAATGTATAATATATAGATAGTGTTTGTTATATTATTTAAATCAATTAAACCCTGCCTAATCCAAGATAGTAGATAATAATAAAGAAATATTCGTTTATCTATAAAATATGTGAAATTATGCCATTAATATTTTTTGATATTTTACAGATAGAAGAATTTTTTATTGATTATAGTTT
This sequence comes from Rhyacophila brunnea, assembly GCF_057557595.1. Classification (NCBI taxonomy): domain Eukaryota; kingdom Metazoa; phylum Arthropoda; class Insecta; order Trichoptera; family Rhyacophilidae; genus Rhyacophila; species Rhyacophila brunnea. The sequence continues at coordinate 3,758,904 of NW_028232904.1, read as the reverse complement.
TGTGTAGGCAGGACTTAATGAATTAAAAAAAAACTAACCAACACCATCTGAAATAACATGTATTCTTACTCCACAAAAACAAATAATTAGTATGAATGAAAATGTGTGCACTTATTTTTCCGATCGCCCATAGCATACCAAAACTATTATGTTTTGGTTTAGGCTAGGTTTAATTGATTTTTAAAAACTAAACAGCACCATAATATGCAAATTGTATTATTAGTTCAATGAAAACAAATAAGTACAACTGACAAAGTGTTGTGTACACTGTGTATGTCGAATCATAACAGCCTACCTCCACCCTTCACCACTGACGAGTGCAGATAATTCAATAATTCAGGTGAACTTCACACAAAAAATCGCTAAAAATACATGTATTAATTTTACCTCGCGGAAACCTATGGTAAAGCTGAATACAATACACTGCCCTTAACCTTAGCGATAGGTTGGGGGGTCTGCCAAATATCCTGCTCTACGGGCCCAGATATAGGGGTCATGCACAGCCTACTCTATTTTGAAAAACTGGAGTATTTTAGACATGTAATAAAATGTAAATTAATTTTAAAATAAATATTTTATAATACACAATGGCATTGTTTCATATTATATTCTTTCCTTTTCATGGTTTATTTATAGAAGAAAAGTGGTAAGTAAGCATAATAAGAGAATGTGTTGATTAATGTTTCATTCATTACAAGCCATTCTATTTTCAGAAAACATATATATTCCTACACTATTCATATATGGACAAACTGTAAAATGCTATTACAAATCGATATTTCCAGCTGTCTTGACATAGGGAATGGTTTGATTTGGATAGATGGGTTACATGATAAGGGGGGACATGCTCGTCGTAGGTCAAAATTGAGTTTTTATTGTATTTTCAAACCATGATCCTGGGTTGAAGTGAAACACGCGCGTCAATATCATTTTACTCTCTACTTCAATTAAAGTTTGTCAATTTAGGGCTACTGCCGTATGTTGTAGCTTAACCACTGAGGAATGACAAAAGAAATGGCGTATTTCAAAAAAACACTACCTTATTCTTAGGTCAATAATTATTATAAAACAATCATTATTCATAAGATGTTTATCACACTTGAATGGTCAAAGACATAGCTTATAATAAATATCTTTAGAATCATCTTCAAATGTGTTAATCTTGCCGATTTTTTGAATAATAAAATGCCTAATTCTTGTCAAATTTGGGATCACAGAGATTATCAATATAATTTTTAATCGTAATTATTTTACTAAAATTATCTCGTCATAAATTATACTTATGGTTTTATAAATGCGATTAAAAATTAATAAATGTAAAAAATCTTAACACCACTGCACATTCATGTACCGAAATATGACTATATTCTAAAACATTAGAGCGAGAGGTTTAAAAGAATACTATTTTACGTAACAAAAATTCTTTATGCAGTCATCAAATGTTTAAAATAAATATTAAGGATAATAAGGCTTCAAAATTATATAAATAGATTATCTACAACGTTTAAGGAGTGCCCAGGATCATGGTTTGAAAATACAATAAAAACTCAATTTTGACCTACGACGAGCATGTGGGACGTTATCAATGCTTCATATTTTTTGGAAATCGATATTACCACCGGGTTTTGTGTGAAGGACTATTCTGACTTTGACAGCTGATGAATAACAGGAATGTATATTATTTATAAATAACACTGATAGTTAATATATTTGATTTGAGAATTATTTATAATTCATTTTGAAACGAGAAAGGGCGAATCCAAAGCCTGAACAAAAACGATGCATAAGTGCGAGTGAGAAAGTATTCGGCACCCTTATAATCTCTGCGACACGCGCTAGAGTAAGATAAAAGGTTTACAGATGTGGGAGATGGTTTGCTACGGTGTCGCCGCCAAATCTTAGCTTATTGCTTAACTAAGCGTCGATAACCGTGTTGCTAAAATTACTATTTTTTGTGTTAAACATAAAGTCAGTGGTAAATATTTTTAGTTAATTAAGTAGAAAAGATGGTTCTGTGTGTTGTATTAAAATGTGGTAACCGTACTGATAAGCAAGAAGATGGTGTATATGAGAACTCTGCCATTCTTGGTAGTATTGACTTGTGTGTCCCTGATAACTATCTTAGAAATCGGGAGCATCAGTTGTTTGTTCTCCCGAGGAGCAGAACTAATCTGCCATTGGTGATGCCAATTTGGAGGGCAATAACTCTGTTCAACCAAATCGCTTCGGATGTTGATATATTCCATCTACGTGAGGATGAGTATAGGTGGACGTGATTTTATAAATTCTTAAAATAGGGTCTGCTTAACTCATCCGGTGTACTTCCTTGTACCTATATAATTTTTTGTATTTACACATTATTTATACTGTAGAATAACTTAATACTGATATCTTTTGTTATGTACCTAATATTGTTTTAATAATATTTCGCTGTTTCTAAATGTCATGTTGTGAACGCTTTAAACTTATAATTTGTAATGTCCACAATATGTAAAATAAATGAATTGAATTGAATAGGTAAGTTGATACATGTTCGTGATAATTTATTTGTATATTATTATGTATTTTAATATCAAGTGACCTAGTGTTTCTTTAAAATAACTTAAATTATGGATGTATCTATAGTCTAAGGGCGAATCAATATGTCAAGCAATCTAGGATCTGATTTTGACAGCTGAAAAGTGGACCACTCGTTGCTTGTGCAAAAAGATATGCCCAGGCTTTATTAATCTAAAGAAGGGTCATGAGACATATTATTACTTATAATATATTTTAAATCTGCAGTTACTTACTGTCTAGAATCGATGCCATCTCCGCAAACTCCGGCGAGGAGAACGAGGCACACCACCAAAAAATACTTAAACATTTTTAGTACAGTATTGTCAGTCGATCGAATTTGTTAATAAAGTGTATTCTGGAGTGAATACGGCCATCTTATATAAAATTCATTTGATGGCCAATCTTGATTAAAATTTAATAAATTGTTATCAATGGATATTGAATTTGGTTTAGATAATGACCCAGATTTGATTTAGTTAATAATAAATTGTTCAGTTCAGAAGGAAACCACTGCAATTTGAAAATAAATATTATTTAATAACTGCACTCAGCGACGCGTTTAGTGACGTAGTGACCCGACGCACTGGTTGATTTTGAGGGGCCCCTATGATAAAAAAAAGATTAGAATCCATACATTGCAACATATTTTTATTTTGTATAAAATATGGATACATGTAAATTGTAAGTATTACATTTCACCGTAGCACAGTTCGCCGTGAGCTTTCTTATCGGAAAGAGATTATCGTATACTAAACGGTCATCTCTATAGCACCGAGATGAAGAAAATACGCGTTGTTCGTGGAGCATTTTCATAGTCGATTTTAGCGAAATTCATGAATTATTCAAGAATGAAAATCTTACCTAACCTAACAAATAATCCAGTATATCGGCTATTTTTTTAAATTTGTTTGCCGCTGGCTTCCTGTAAACCGACAAGAACCGTATTTATTTAGACATGAATTTTATCTCAGTACTATACGACCCAAAGAGGTTGGACGGTCTTTAATATCAGCGCTCGAAATGGGATATTTTACGAAAATATTAACATACTTAGTTATCTAATTGCATGTGTATTTCATAAAAATAAGTGTGTTAGATTTTTACATTATATGTAAAGCCTAGCTTAGACGGTCAAATTAATAGGTCTACGAGACAGAGTGATAATTTTGAGGATTTTACGAACCGGAACGGCGCTCCGGTGTGATCCGGTCCATTTCAAGCCCTGATATACGACCATATTATATTTCCGATAAAACGTTTCAAGACGAACTGCATACGTACAAATTTCCGGACACGGTAAATTATATTATGTTCAAACACGATTGAATCGCATGTAATTAAATTTATTCGCGTAAAGAGAATCAAAAATAACTGAAACAAGAAGACCAGCACAGTATCGATCAAGACCAGGGCTCGAAATTGACCGGAGCGCCGTTCCGGTTCATGATATCCCCAAAATTATTGCTCCGTCTCGTGGCAAAAATAGTTTGACCATCTTTGTATCTCTCCTATAAGGCTGTTATCGGCGGCTATCGAGGGTAGATTCTTGGAGGCGCCATGTGTTGCCCATGGTTAATTTAGGGGACAGACATGCCTAAGAAGAAGAAAAAGAATCCTTTCTGTAGTGACAACGAAGAATTAGTGAACATAGTGTATGAGTAAGAGTATGGACCTAATAGGTTGAGCAAGTGGCTGACATCCATTTCTCGAAAAAACAAAATCTGTTAATACAAACCTCCACTCTGTGGAGGCCCATATGATCTGATTAGGATCGGACATGGTCGAAAGAAAAAAGAAGAGTGGAATGATCTAGGAGAGGTATATCTATCACGGTTGATGATGATAGTGCTAATAAACTCTAATGGATTTAAGTTTTGTACTATTCCATTTGAGTCGTTTTTTTGCGATCCGGGTTTCGCCTTTAGGCATCTTCAGGCATTATGTGCACTCACCAAAAGGTAAGTACACACTGACAACGCGACAACGAATGCAATTAATTCTCACTTATAAAATAAATGAATACAATTAATTAATGGTATGGATATAAAACATTTATATGTATAGTATGTATGAGGACGTGCATTATGTTGTGTATAATAGGTATTATACACAACATAATACACGTGAAAACATGAAGATGCCGAAAGGCGAAACCCGGGTCGCAAAAAACGACTCAAATGGAATAGTACAGAACTAAAACCATTAGAATTTAAATTTAAATTCCATCAAGTATCTTCGGTCGATAGTATTAATATTTAATATTATAATGATACTAGAAATATACGATGTTATTGTTTGAATTTTATACAATATAACAATCACGTAAAATCAATATGGTATCTCTCTTGTCTTGTAATCAATGTTACAAAATAATAAGAAAATATTAATTTACTAAATAATTATCAATAACAACGAAGGTTTGTGATGTTATCTAAATTAGGTAATACAATTAAATTATTGAATATATTACTAGATACGCAAATAACTGAGTTGGTTATCAGTGACATCTGTTTTCGAGTCCGATCAATCTACTACTACGTCATATATTATATATATATACGTAGAAAATATTTGGGAAATCCTAGAGATATTATATACCAGTGGCGAAGGGTGGAGGAAGGCTGTTCTGCCTTTCTAAGGAAGAAGGCAGTAACTGACTCTCGCACACTTTCGAGATAAATGACATAATGTAGTTTTTTAACAACTTTAGTACTGTGAATTAATAAAAAACGCTGATAATTTTTATAAGTAGGATGTTAAAATACAAATAAAATAATAATAAACAAGCAGTGACTGTAATAAATAGGTGCAATTACTGGCTTTTGGCTAAGAAATTTGTATTATTTTAGCAGATGTCCATTTTTTCACTAAGGATTTTAACTGTATTTTAGTGATAATTCTGATTTTAAAGTGAACAGAATATATAGCTTTCAAAATTACCCATCGGATGGAATTCATAACTTGTTACTGCCTTCTGCCTTGGAAGGGCAGTGTTGAGGTCTGACATAAACTGTGCACAATAAACTTTGTCAGTCATATTTGTTTTCATTGAACTAAGTCTACAATTGAGTGTTTCACAAGCATAGTGAACCAAGTCCATTCTGGTTATTTTTGGGTAAGCTAGGTTCAAACATCGTCACTGTTCTGGCAGAAGACACTAATTCGAAAAAATGACATATTGAGTTAGTACCAAAATGTTCCTTATTTCACTTTATTTTAAAGTCATCCCTTTTACGATTACTTAATAAACTCACATGATAGACCATTTCAAACATGTTAACAACTTCAAAGTCAAATTACTCAAAACTAGTATTCTCCAGTTAGTGTGTTCTGCCAGTACAGAGACGACATAGTATTTGAGTATTTCTCAATCTGTAAGGGTGTGATTGCAATTCTGAAGTGTTATTTAGACTACATTTAAATTATTATGTAAGGGAAATCATACCCTTACATAATAAGAAATACTCAAAAATTATGTTTGAACCTAGCTTACTCAAAAATAACCAGAATGGACTTAGTTCACTATGCTTATGAAACACTCAATTTACAGATAGTGTTGGTTAGTTTTTTAAACTCAATTAAACGCTGCGAAAACCATGCCATAATTATAATAGTCGAAAAATAATCGTATATCTATAAAATATCGAAAATTATGCCATTAAACTATATATACTTTTGGTTATTTTATAGATAGAAAAATATTTTTTATCGACTATGGTTTGGTAAATCAGGGTTTAATGAATTTAAAAAAAAAACTATCCAACATGTTCTGTAATATGTATTCTTATTTCAACGAAAACAAATAAGTATGAATGAAAAAGTGTTTTGATAATCGCCAAAAGCATACCATAACTATTGTGGTTTGGTTTAGGCAGGGCTAAATTGATTTTTAAAAAGTAACCAATTCCTACCATCTGTAAATTATTGCAGTCTTAGTTCAATGAAAACAAATACGAATGACTAACAAAGTGTAATGTGCACTACGTATGGGGGATCTTAACAGTCTACCTCCACCCTTCGCTACTACGATGTACAATACAACAGCAAAATAAACCACACATAATATAATATAAGGTGCATACACTTTATCGTTAAACTTTAAATTTAAAAAAAATGATAAAGTACAATAACGTAAAAGCAGCACATAAAATTATGAAACCTAGTTTAGTAGGTGGAAACCAGAATAAAAATTCATTAATGCAGTGCTTCACTGCCTTAACGGAGGTATTGAGCATATCAATGGAAGAACTATTCGAAAGAGAATGAATCCTCGGTATTGAATAATAAACAGAGATTGGCTTTTAAAAAAATTCGTGACAGGGTTCCAATTTTTTGAAACTCGATCATCCTCCACAGTTCGGACCAATGATTTAAGTTATCTCATCTCCACCCGTCCGTTTGGGGACGGCCGTTTTCCATGACGCTATAAACTTGTCGGAATGAAAAGATTGCATTGCCACACTTCTTTGACTCGAGACTGGTGTAACAACCAAGCACCTTGGTGCTTAAGAGCATACATAAGTGAAACGTCAAATAATTTTCAACAGTAGGTGGGACGAAATTTTGCACTCTTCGGCAATCAGAGACCGACAGTCGAGGTGTGAGCACGTCAGTTTGTTTTGTGATGGCGTCGGAGGAATATATTCTTAAATCGTGTAAAGATGACTAAAAAACGTTACCCATATACTTGAAAAAGAAAACATGTCAATGAATATACTATTATTATTACTAATATAACAATAAACATAATATCAAATGGACGCATGTTGAATTTTTATGACAAATTATATTTCGTTCGGCTCGCGTCATTTGTACAATCCGCGCATCGCCTAGTCACGATCTTTTTAGACCATGCCTCAGCTGAAGTATAGCCTTAAAGAAAGAGTTTTAAAAAAATCTTGATTTGCTCTGCCGTCACTTATCTTTAGTGACCGTGCAGTGTCCTCTGTGTACTGAAACTCTGCCGAAGCAGACGCGGCAAACTTTTCTAAAACCTCAAATTTCTAAGGCCTTGGTTGATATCAAGTTGGTGCGGCCAATTGGGTTCGTGTGTGGATGGACCCTGGCTAACAGCTTCGCTCTGTCGAATCCCATGAGCGGGCAGTCCAAAAGGACGTTTTCAGCTTCTTGATGGTCGTGCCCGCGAGGGCATTCCGCATCATGTCCTATCAAACGAAAACCGTGCAGCGTGGCTTTGAATTCATCATAAATAATTGTAAAAGCATACTGGCGCGAATCCAGCAAATACAGGTTCAAGTCCCGTCGGGTGTCGTATTTTACAACGTTTTTATTAGCTCGTATTCTTGTTTGTCCGGTGGTTGTTTGTCCAGTACAAATCTTGCAATCGATTTTTAACTAACTTCCCGACTAGCTAGACATTTGAAACTTTTAGAATATATCAGAACACGATGCCAATGCATTCTTTTAATACTTTTAGCCATCTTTAAGCAGAATTGAATTCATTTTCAGTTAATTCTGTTTTGTATGGAAAGTTATTTCAGAAAAATCCGTAAAAAGTAAAAAAAAACTATTATTGGTTGCTAAGGGGGTGGTCCTAGCAACTAAATTATTAATATATACGTGCGTTACTATGGAAATCAAAATGAAATGTCAAAATAACATTTCAGTATTCTATTTTTGTTTGTTTGTTTGTTTTTATTTACTTTATATCAAGATTATCAAGTACAAGTTTGAGCATATTGAGCATAATGATTCAACAGAAAATTTAAAAACGTTGTACATAAAAAGTTCTTTTTATCTTGTTTATTTTATTATTATGTATATTCATTATAATAGTCTTTTACACGTATTTAAGTTTATCCCATATTTCTTTACACTTGAGATTTAAACCTTGTTACAACGTCACACAAGCAACACAATCCTCATTATTTTTAAGAGTTCATTCGATTTTAATCTATTAATTATGTACCTATCATTAAAACTTAACAATTTAACATTTTCTTAAACCACACGACACATAACTTGAATACTTGAGTGAATATATAAAACTAAATCTATGCTAAATCATAAAATAAATGAAAAAAAAACTTTGTACCTTGGTCATTTTACATATTTTTTTTTATTAACTAGCTAAACGCGGTTTAACATTGAATATAATAGATAACATTGTAGGACATACATACAATAGGTGAACAGAGAATGAGTACCTATCAATAATAATTGATTGCGTGTTAATAAAGAGCTGGAAATGGAACCAGAACCGAACTTCAGAACCCTGATAAATTTTGTATTATATTACTGTTGGCAGTGATATCCCGGGTGGTCGCATGTAAATTGTGTGTATTGCATTTCACCGTAGCATAGTTCTCCGTGAGCTTTCTTGTCGGAAAGAGATAAGCGTATACTATACGGTCTCCAATTTTATTAGATTCAATATGAACATTAATTCAATTTTCATAACCGATTTTGGCAAAATTCATGAATTTAAGAATGAAAACCTAACCTAACTTAAAAAACTAAATTTTAATAATAAATATGACCATTAAATAATATGTAATAATAAGATGGAATCCTTTAACAAATTAACATTTTTTTTAAATAATTGTAAGTTTATCTTTGACTTAAAATATATATATTTTTTTAAATATTTGAAGATACATATTTATTAATTAATACAACGATTTGAGTTGCCCTATCTCCACCCGCCATGCATATGCAGCCGCGGCTTGTGCACGGCCGCCTTCCATGACGCTATAAACGTGTCATAATGAAAAGTTTTAGTGCCACACTTCCTTGTCCCGAAGCGATACTGCACGGGACTGATGTAGCAACCATTCATATTAGTGCTTAAAGAAAGAGTTTTAGAAAATAAAAAGAATCTTGACTTGCTCTGCCGTCATTTATCTTTAATGACATGAAGTATCCTCTGTACCCGTGTACTGAAACTCTGCCGAAACAGAGGAGTCAGGAGTTGAAAGTGATGAATCTAAGGAGGATCGGAATTATTCCGTCCTCCATATGACGCACCAAATTTTTCGAATGCCTCAAAGTTGGCCTTGGTTGATATCACGTCAGCGTGGCTAATCGGGCCCGTGTGTGGACGGACCCTGGCAAACAGCTCCGCTCGGTCGGATCCCATCAACGCAGTGACGTCCCGTGGGGGTAGGCAGATTGAGCGTCGCTTGGGGATGGCACTTACTCGAAGGGCGGCAAATCGAGGAGAATCATTTGGTATATATAGAATTATGTACCTAAACTTAGTAATAACGGAAATATCTTTCCACCAGCTCACTGGTTGGAAACAAAATGTATTAATTAACATAAAAGGTTTAACAGGACTGTAATTTTAATGTCGGTTTCGCGATGTCTAGTATACTTCCATTGTCCTTGGGCGAATTATATTTGAATTATAGGTAGATACATACTTACCTAATTAATTTATCCAATTATTTTTGCCAGTCACTCGCGATTTTGAAAGTTGTCAGGTGTATTTTTAAATGTATCTGAAACCGTGGACTCGCAATATTGTAAATTAGAATTAGTGGTATATGTTTTGTTAGTGATGTATCCATTCAACAAATCTCTTAGATATTGGAGTCATGAAAGGATGATAAAAAATACTGTATAAAAAATGGGGCGGAATTTTGTCTAGGGACGTCACTGCATCAACGGGCAGTCCCAGAGGACGTGTTCAGCGTCTTGATGGTCGTGCCCGCATGTGCATTCCGGCCCATGTCCTATCAAGCGAAAACCATGCAGCTTGGCTGTGAAGTCACCATGGCCGGTCAGGAACTGGCCTACCCAGTGTGTTGGTCTTAGTTGTCTCATCTGAAGCCTGCAGGACACATCTAAAAAAAACAGATACGTTTGTCGTCCCTTGGTGGATGCCGACCACCTCAACTGCCATATTATTGTAGACTAACTTGCTAACAGTATACCTGTAAGGTATTAAATTGTAAATTATCAAAAAAATGTCTCAAATTGCAAGCTTCGTATTTTTCCGCTAGGTGCCTCTGATACGTGAAAACTTCGCCTAAAAAGCAGGACATCTTGCAACACTGGTACCTACCCTTGGTGGAGGCACCCCACTTACGCTGCTAGTATATTTTGACGTATTGTTCACTTCCTCATTAATTCTTTTTCAGCATCAAGGTTTGGAGACTGGATAGACGCTACAAATGTTGGGCTCCGTTTTACGTACTTCCCGGGTTTTTTCGGATGTTACTGTATTAAAAATTCATTATAATTCCTTAGTTAGAAGCCGGCTTGAGAGTGGGTCGATTGTTTGGGCCCCGCATCACTTGAAATATGACCATATGGTGGAGCGTGTTCAAAAGAATTTTTTGAGACTCCTTTATTTGAGGTTATATGGATACTATCCGACATCCGTGGCTTTATCCAACTAACTTTCTCTTAGGTATGCTTACATACTGTAGTTTAAATGCTAGATAATATCAATATTTGGCCGCGTATTTTATTCGACTTACACGTGGTGTAAATGAGAACTCTGCTATTCTTGATACTATTGAATTGTGTGTCCCTGATAACTATCTTAGAAATCGAGAGCATCAGTTGTTTGTTCTCCCTAGGAGCAGAACTCACCTGCCATTGGTGATGCCAATTGGGAGGGCAATAACTCTGTTCAACCAAATCGCTGCGGATGTTGATATATTCCACCTAAGTGAGAATGAGTATAGGTGGACATTGTTTTATAAATTCTTAAAATAGGGTCCACTTGGCTTATTCGGTGTGCTTCCATGCTTTATAATTTTGTACGTTTTACTTTACTTTTCATACTGTTTTTATGATACTGCATATATTTATTTCTTCTTTACACTGTTTCTTTGTTTTTAAATGTCATGTTGTGAACGTCTTAAATTTATAATTTGTAATGTTCACGCATACGGCGCAATTTTCATGGGAATTGCCGGTTACGCCTCCAGCATTTGGCATTCCCGAGTAAACTCCTTAACTCTCGTGAGACGCGCACTACTAATCGGGCAGCGACTTGCGCTGATCTCGCTTACCAAAGCCTACCGCACAACTTCTACTGACGCGCTTGCCGTACTCGCGGGGGTGCTACCCCTCGATCTGCACGTCCAAGTCAGAGGATCGATCACCCTCCTCTTGAGGGGGATCACCACAACACTCGCCGGTGTCCATCTGACACCACCGCAGAGATCCGAGGACATTCCTTACAAGAAGACTGTAAGTGACATTGTGTACAAGACCACATTTGCGGCATGGCAGGCGAGGTGGACCGCCTCCCCCAAGGGGCGGCACACTTTTTTTCCAGACGTATTCTGCAGGCATCAAACTAGAAGACTCCAACCTTCGCACTGGATTAGCCAGTTCCTCACCGGCCATGGCAACTTCGCCGCCAGACTCCACGAGTTTGGCTTGATAGTAGATGGGCCGGGTTGTACCTGCGGGCATGACTACCAAGATGTTGAACACATCCTCTGGGATTGCCCGCTTATGGAACTCGAACGAGCGGAGCTGTTTGCCAGGGTCCGTCCTCACACGGGCCCAATTGGTCATGGAGATCTGATAGCAACCGAGGCCAACTTTGCGGCATTCGAGAAATTTGCAGCGTCGTATGGGGAGCGGGATAGTCCCGACTCTTCTGTAGACTCATCCATTTCAATTCGTGACACTCAGTATGCAGGTACACAAAGCGCTTAACGTCAGCGGACAGCAGAGCCAGTCCAAAAAACAAAAAAAAAATCTTTCTTAACTTTCTTCTTTAAGCACTACGGTGCATGGATGCAGCATCAGTCCCGTGCGGCTCCGTCTCGGGACGGAATGAGCACTTAAAATCACTTCTTTCAGACACGTTTAAAGCGTCATAGAAAGCAGCCGTGCATATCCACGGCTGTGCATATATGACGGGCGGTGGTGGGCACTTTAACGGTACCTATGTAAAAAGTTTTATTTTTTTAAATTAGATGGATTTATAATGTTCGGTGGATGTATGTAGCAGTGATGAACTATGAATCAAGAGGAGTGGAAGAAGCTAGGAGAGGCCTTCAGCCAGCAGTGGATAAACTCCGGTTGATTATGATATTGCACTAATACTTATTATAGAAATGGTGTAGGTTCGATAGAACTATGACACTTACCAGTTACTACACCACTGGTTAAAGTACAACCAGTGGTGTAGTATGATGTATTACGTTTTATGTAAATAGTGTAGCTATAAAAAACAAATGACATTAACTACGTCATATCAAAAGATTATAACGTCATGTTGATATTATCAATAGCAATCAATGTTTCTATGTATAGATAATTAAATAAGTAATGTACCTACATATAATATAAAGGTACATTATCATAATATAATATATATATATATTTTTTGTGATTTTACCGAGGCTTTGACTGCGACTCGCTGTCATATCGCCTCTTCTCTTCTAGAAGGGGATCCGTTGATCAGGTACTCACTCCTATTCTGTTAAATAAATATACAATCCAAACTTAGTAAGCAAAGCAACCGATGCAATCCTACCGTTGGTCCTAACTCACCTTCACCTTTGTGAGATAAGTATCATGTTCTGTGACGACAGGAATTGAAAACAAACACCGAAATAAATTAAACTTGGAACCGGACTGCGTATCGCAGTATCAGAAAACATCCAACTAGATTTAACCGATATAATATGCTATCAGATACATAAGATATTATCAGCAGGAGTTACATTGTTCATATTAAAAGAAAGAATTGAGAAAAATCTATATCTACCTATGCAAATATTTTAAAATAAATAATCAGTACAAAAAAAAATATATTTATTTTATTTAACACTGCCAATTCAAGTCACTTTTACTTACATATTAGTATAATATGTTATATCAGTGACGAGGGGAGAGGTTGAGGTAGGTTATTGAGATCTGACATAAATAGTGCACACTAATATTTGTCAGTGATACGTATTTGTTTTAAATTTAACTAAGAATACAAATCGCAGATGGTGCTGGTTAATTCATAAAATTCAATTAAGCCCTGCCTAACCAAACTATAATAATAAAGCTATGCTATGGGCGATCCGATAAAACACTTTCAGTCATACTTATCTGTTTTCGTTGAATTAAGGCGATACTTCAGTGAAACGGCAAATAATTTTCAACTATTGGCGCGACGAAATTTTGGACTCGCTGGCAGTCTGAGAGCGAACGTCGAGGTGTCAATACGTCATTTTGTTTCGTGATGGCAACGGGGGTATTAATTCTTACATCGTGTAAAGATGACTAAAAACGTTACCCATTTACTTTAAAAAGAAAACATGTCAATGAATGTACGAGGGTGGGTCAATAATTCCTTAGAAAAAAGCATTAAAACAGTTTTTATTTTTTTATTTTTTTTTTATTTTTCAACATAATCTCCTTGGAGCTCAATACACTTGGTTAGACGTTTCTCATTTTTTTTAAACCGTCAGAAAAATAAGTTTTCGGAAGGTCCTCAAAATAAGCATTTGTCCGATCGATGACTTCTTCATTTGAAAAAAAACGTTGTCCACTTAGCCATTTTTTTAAGTTTGGGAAAAGGAAAAAGTCACTGGGGGCTAAATCTGGCGAATACGGTGGGTGGTCGACCAATTCGAACTTCAATTCTTCAATTTCAGCCATTGATCGTAAACATGTGTGAACACGGGCATTGTCCTGATGAAAGAGGATTTTTTTCCTGTTTAAATGAGGCCGTTTTTCTTCAATTTTGTTTTTTAGCTGGTCCAATAAAGATGCATAATAATCCCCTGTTATTGTTTTTCCTTTTTCCAAATAGTCAACGAAAATAATTCCACGTTCATCCCAAAATACAGTAGCCATAACCTTACCAGCTGATTTTACGGTTTTCGCCTTCTTTGGACATGGTTCGCCTTCCGCAATCCACTGCTTTGACTGTTCTTTCGTCTCGGGAGTATAGTGGTGTATCCATGTTTCATCTACAGTCACAAAGCGACGAAAAAATTCATCCGGATTGCGTTGCATGAGCGAAAACAGGGCTTTAGAGGCCACCACCCTATTGCGTTTATTGTCGACTGTGAGCAAACGCGGCACCCATCTTGCAGAAATTTTTTTCATGCCCAATTTGTCATGTAAAATAGAAATGACGCTACCTTTTGAGATCCCTGTAACCTCAATTATCTCACTCAACTTTAATCTTCGGTCACTTAACACCATATCGTGGATTTTATTGATCATTTCTGGTGTAGTCACCTCTACAGGACGTCCTGAGCGTGGTTCATCCTTTGTTGATGTACGACCACGTTTAAATTCATTTAACCAGTTATAAATAGTTGCAAGTGAAGGAGCAGATGTGCCGTGAACTAAATCCAACTCATTTTTTATTTCCTTTGCTGTTAACCCTTTTATATTAAAATGTTTAATAACAGCTCTAAACTCAATTTTCTCCATTTTTGTAAACAAGCAATTTTTTTTTTTTAAATGTACGAGAAACACACAACAACCCGACCAATCTGATTGAAACTTCGCAGCATACTGAATCGGTAGTGCCGCTGCATGAAAACAAACCGCTTACAGTACTAGTCGCGCCACCTGTCGGCTTTTCTAAGGACTTATTGACCCACCCTCGTATTATTATTGTTACTAATAGAACAATAAACAGAACATTAAATGGACGCATGTTGGTTTTATATGACAAATTATATTTCGGTCGGCATGCGTCATTTGCACCCGCGACCCGCAATCCGCGCATCGCCTAGCCACGATCTTTTTAGATTTAGACCATGCCTCAACTGAGGTATAGCCTTAAGTAGAATTGAATTCATTTTCAGTTAATTCTGTTTTGTATAAAAAGTTATTTCGACACCATTATTGGTTGCTAGGGGTCCGGAGTCCTAGCAACTAAATTATTAATATATACGTGCGTTACTATGGAAATCAATATGACATGTCAAGACAAATTTTTTTGATCGTTTAAGCTAGTCAAGTCAAGTTCATATGGTTCAACAGAATTTAAAAACGTTGTATATAAAAAGTTCTTTTTATCTTGTAATTATTTAAATTCATTAAGCCCTGACTAAACTAAACCATAATAAAAAAAAAATATTCTTTTATTCAGACCAGTGGTCTCCAAACTCAATAAGGATGTGAGCTACTTTCAGAAATTGAAATTGTCTAGTCAGATACTTATACTTTATAATTTTTTACATCGTCCTTTATCGTACCATACATAATATTATTATATTACTTAAAATAAGTTAGGACATCTGACTTCCAATAAAACATAAAATGCGTACTTTAATTATTATTTATTTATAAACAAAATCATAATTGAAAAATGTCTTGAAACAAGTGTGAGTAAACGTAAAAGTAATTAGTGAAAAGAATGGTATTCACTTTGGTTAGTACTTACCTTGTCACCCCACCTGAATGCAATTATCAAAATGAACATCTGTGAGTCTGTTTCTATATTTTCTTTTAACCACCTTCGTAGTGAAAAACGTTGATTCACATAAGTAGAACAAAACAATGCCTTGATTTTAAGCGCAATTCGAACTAAAATCGGACACTTTTCTGTTGAAACGAAAGGCCATCCAGATTCTGCAGTTGAACCAACACTCTTGAGCGACAAATCACATTCAAATTTATAAATATGATAAAATATCTCACGCGAGCTACCGAAAATGCCGCCGCGAGCGACCGTTTGGCGATCACTGATCTAGACATTTGTGGATGAATATTTGTGACTATTATCTATATGGCTTTGTTTACGCAGGGTTTGATTGAATTTTAAAAATTAACCAACACTATCTGCAATTTATAGTCTTAGTTCAATTAAAACAAATACGTATGACTGACATAGTTTCCAAGTTGATTTACCTGTACTCCTTTAATCTAAATGTCATGTTGTGAACGTCTTGGATTAATAATTTGTCATGTGCTCAATACGTCTTTTTTAAATAAATGAATAAATCTTGGATTAGGCAGCGTTTAAATGAATTTTAAAATCTAACAATCACTATCTACACATTGTAGTCTTAAGTTCAATGAAAACAAATACGATTGGCTGATTAAGTTAAGTGTGCACTATTTATGTTGGATCTTAACAGTATACCTCCACCCTTCGTCACTCATAAATATATATATAGGGTTTGCACTATAAATATCTTCTGTCTTAGGGGTACGCGATCAAAAACTTTGGAGACCACTTCCGTAGACCAGTATGATGCAGCACCAGATCGCCCACCATCATTTGCCCAGAGCCAGTCTTTTAAAAAGTGTCCTCCATCTCAGACATCACCGCACCCCACGGTGACCAATACTCTCTTCTCCCACTCAAGTCATCTGAATAGATTTTCCAGGGTATCATATCAACAATAAAATTAATGGGTAACAAATAAAACTACAAACATAAAATTACAAAAGATAAATGATTTTTATTTAAAAAAAAAAGTAAATAAAAAATGTACGTACATATATAAAAAACATGTTAAAAAATGCATATATGTATGAATTATAACAGTGGCGAAGAGTGCCTGTTGAAAAAAGTAAACTGCGGCAAGTAACAGAAACAAAATCGTAGGACAGACATTTACGGGACTTGAAATTTTGTTTCATCTACTGTACCTATTTTACTTTTAATAGATACCCAGCCGAGAATTGAACTTGCGCTTAAAAATTCTACGGCCTCATTAGTTGACCTTCTAATCCAATAGGCCACCAGGACCGAGTCAACTGTGTAGAAAATAACATAGTGATAAACAATATGCGTAAAAGTAGACGAATTCTTTTATAGCGTCATTTTTTACAATGAACCAGACAGCGCTAAGAGCTTAAGGACAAATCGTATCAAACTACATTATACAAAAAACTTTGGATTATCCCATTGGAGTATTCAAATGTGTTAGTAGAAGATTCAATAGACTTCAATATCTATGTGTATGTGAATGCTAAATTCAATACTTAAAGACAGATGGCTCTGTTGGTGGTCTTTAGGTTATTAAAATCGATTTTACTTGATCTTTTCTATGCTTCACAATATTACTATGGCAGTATTTGACAGGCTGCAGATTTTTAATGACACACGTTGAATGTAAAGCGAAGTATTTTATAATTATTCAAACGGATGTCAGTGTATGTTTAATTTTTTAGATTATGCAATTCAATTAACAGTGGCTAGTAATTTAAGTTTAAAGTCAGACGAGATAGTAAGTCGCGAAAGTTTTATGTGCAGCCTGTCGATCACAGCATCATAGAGCAAGAAAACTCGCTGAAGGCATATTCGCTGATTATAGTCTTCGCCACTCATATTTAAAAATCTAAAAAGAATCTCACAAATCCGGCAATACATAAAACCTGATGGCGCCGGATTACTGGAATGAATAGAAGGCAGTAAATTAAAAAAAAAACATGAAAATGATATTCCCTACCTACATATAAATTAGAAAAATCATGTTTTTACTGTATTACTTATTAAAATCGACAATTATTTATTCACTAAAACATTATTTATAAACTCTCTCTCGTAATTCACACAAAACCAAGTTATCTTCAGATACAATGCGGTATGTAACAGCTAGGGGAGACTATGCCATGATTGGTAACATAAATGGTAAAAGACAAACAGGAAGAATACCTGCACGGTGGGCTAATCAAATCAAGATGTGACATGATCTTCATTGGTGTTGGCAATCAACCGAACCCACGGACAAACGGAGGAGAATCGTTAACAGAATAGGAATTGCTGATGAAGACCACAATTTTAGAATAGTAATTAGAATGACAATGTTCATTTAGACTTCTTAATTCAAAACTATGAATTCTATGCCGATTTCGAAGTAAAGTTGAATTGTTGAAGTGTGAACAGGAGAAAAGTAGTAAAAAGAACTCGTTCTGCAGTATTGGTAATCATGCTTGATGGATAGTGACATCTAGTAGATTTTATCTAACAGATTTACCTTACCGACTTCGAGCAGAAACGCGTCAAGCAGGTGTGTTGAGGGTACGCAGCACCCGGGCAGCAGGAGAAAGGGACGGGAAAGTACTGCTCGACAAGAAATGAAAATATAAATAATATTAAATTCTACAGGTTAAAAAAAGGTTTTGTCGATAGCTATTTCGGGTGGAATGGAATTTTACATGGAATTACATTTATTAAACTTAATTTATTAAACTCAATAAAGTACTGCTCACTAAAAATATTAAATATTCAATTTATTTATGTAAACTGAATCTGTTAAATTTTTTTTTCGACCTTGTCCAATCCTAATAAGATCATAACGTCGGTGTTTTGTAAAAAGGGCGAATCAACCATTTTGGCGAAATTGAGATTTTAATGAAAAAACCTCACTAGCTTTGTTGTGTAAAAACGGCGAATTTGTATCTCCACAGGAAAGTACTTAAAAACGATAATCGTAAGGGCGAATATCCACTTAGTATTATGAATAAAAAGCGAATGTGACATATTAGGCCTTTTAAAATATTATATTATAAAGCCTATTATAATGACAGTATTCTTTCTAAGCTTTATTATAAACTTGTTAGACAATTATAATCATCCACAGGTAGTTAACAAATAAATGTCAAAAGTTAAAAATCCTCCTGTAAAATAGCATTTTGGTTAATTCGCCCTTTTTACAAAACACCGACGATAATATGAGCCTTTATAGAGTGGAGATTTGTATTAACAGATTTTGATTTTACGAGAAATAGATGTCAGCCACTTGCTCAACCTATTAGGTCCATACTCTGACTCATACACAAATTGAAAAATAATATGTGTACTTGTCAGACCCAGGATTCGAATCTGGAACCCGCAACGCTACAGGCCGATGCTAATAATATATGAAGTACCTATGAATATGAAGTAAGAAATCGTGTGTTTCGTATTATCGAAGGGTGACGATTATATTGTTGTTTTTATTTAATAAAACGCAATTTTTTATGGTACTTATTCCACTTTTAATTAATATATTAGGACCGGTTTCGTCCGCCTCAGTGGGACATTTTCAACTGTAAACTATACTATTATTATATACTTACTATAAAAAATTGCGTTTTATTAAATAAAAACAACAATACAATGCAGTTCCACCATGAATTGACAGTTAACAAAATAAAAGAAAGTGACGATTATATTTAAACGTAGAAACTAAATAATATTCTTATTTACGAGTTCAAAATCTCCGATCTATAACTAATGACATGCACCACAGTTGTATAAAAATATACTGAAAAGCATTATCCTAAAGACGCAATAGAACAGTAAATTTATCATAATATGTCGCCATAAAAAGTTTCTGTAAAAATATAATAAAAATATAATTTTGAGATTCGATACAGTTAGAAATGCTCCACGTAAAACTAAATTAAATAATGATAATAACCTTCCCTTTACGATGGTAATAAATTCCTTCCGTTCCGGTGATGTCACCTTGTGTTACCGTACTAAATTGACAATATTACAGTAGGTAAAAATAAAATGCCTATTACGGCAACATATGAATACGTGTATTAATTAAGGCGCTAAGTACCAAAAAAATAAAAACTGACATTTTTATAGAAAAATACATACCAACGCCAATAACTTCAACTATGGTCTAAGTGCCTCAAGCAAGTCAAAAAAATACAGCAAAATATTTAAAGCTGTCGACGTTGTAAGTCCGTTGGCGTGTTTTATTTATAATGGTGTAAGTACTACTGCAGTGGTCAACGGCATTCAATATAAAATGGCTGACGATGGTGTGTTGACACTTTATATTATAGAAGCTGCTGTGATTGCTTCGCACTGTGAAACCACAGTTTTCAAAGGGCCTGCTTCATGCAATTTTACTGCAATGACTCGGTATTTTGTAACTACAGGCAATATGTACTACTTTTTGGTACTTAGAGCCTTAATTAATACACGTATTCATATTATACACGTCTAAAAAAGTTTCATCGTTGATATTTGTTTTAACAATAAAATGATCAAAAACGCATTAAAATTTAATTATAATCACTCAACGTACAAGTCATAATACTACCTTGATCTCACTCGTTACTTTCATATCTCTTTCTCACAGTTGAGTATGTCTCTCTTTGTCGCATAATATACTTTTAGATCTATCTCTTTTGTTAGTATGTACATAATGGAATGCGACGCTCTGTATGCAATGTGCATTTATGATTTATGACAGGTAAATGAAATCGGACAGATATCTATCATATGTAATTACTGGATAATGCTATCGATTTTGAAAATTATAATAAATTAATTAAATGTAATATTAAAGATTCTATAAATAGCCGAAATATAAAGATGACGAAGTACATTTTAACTGAAATATTTTCAGCTTAATGTGCTGGGTAACCTAAGGTGACATTACAGTAACGGGAGTGTTAATAGGAAACAAATTGCTTTCATGAAATCTAGGCGTGTTCACACTTACCTCATTAAAAGAGACACAAGAGGCAAGTGGGAATCATGAACACATGACATCGCTTTCATGCTGAGGTAGAAAATATAATGAATGCCCCACATAAATTTAAACATTATTTATACATGATATTTACAATTCAGCTGCCTATCCCATAGGTATTAAGGTCCTTTTAAACGTCAGTTCTGTTGTCCGTTCAGTCAAGGTTTCCGTTTTGGTCCGTTCAGTTTTCAAATAGCGGTGTATTTAGACGATCAGTTGTCCGTTCAATCGAGGTTTCAGTTGCTAGTTTAGTTCGGAATCGGCGGTGTATATTTACGTATTTTTTAAACACTAAAAATGAATACAATTTTTATAATTACTTTCTAAACACATTGGTCGGTGTAATGAAGTACCTATATTTAAATAAATTATAATATTTTAATCAAAATTAGAAAAGTAATATGAAAAATATGGCAACATAGTAATTTACATATCAATTTAAACTGGCAACTCTAAAAACGGATATGAAAACTGATAGAAAATCCATCCTGTCTTGTCTCTGTTTTGGTTTCAGTCGGCCGCTTCAATTTTAGATTTACACGTCAGTTTATCTGACAGCTCGACGGAAACGGAGACTGATTGGATAGCAAAACTGATCGTTTAAAAGCACCTTTATTTTTTTCCATAGATAAAATACCGCCATAAAAATATCACATACATAATCAATGAAATCCTTGCAACATTCCAAATAAGTTACTAATATTCACTTCACTTCGACACCGCAAGTATCTTCATTCCTGACAACTTCATAATCAAGCAGCTTAGCGTAAGACTTCAACAGCTTCCTCCAGTAACATTTGACATCGACAATCCTGAGATGATCCCAAACATGCCGATGACCTCTATCAGCGATTTCCTTGGCTAGTGCATCATTCTCTTTAAAGAAAACGATCATGTCCTGTATATCTTCGCTGGTAGCCTTCGATGACACCGGAATGTAGTGTAGCCACGGTTTTAACGAAGGGTAGAAGAATTCGAGCCATTCATCTCCAATATGGAAGACCAGGGACTTGCAGAGGAAGAGATGCTTGAATCTGAAGCTTGCAGCTACTCCGCGGTAATTGAAAAGGTACCGGTATTGGCAGTGGTCTTCTAACGATACTTCTTCAGCTGGTGGAGCGTACAGCGTATCCTGTTGGGTGTAAAACTAGCAAAATTAGCATATAGATCAGGAATAGCAAAATAAAGACACGCGTGTCACTGGACGATTTTTGTATGACATATTGGCAAACTTCGAATTTTGCATGCAAAACTTTCACTTGCATGCGGGTCCATAAAAACAAAGTAAACACCATATAATTTGGAGTAACGTGGAGATAATAGAACGAATCATGCAACCTTTCATAACATCGAGAGTGACGAAGCAACATTGGACCTGGCTCGGCCACGGTTCAACCGGGTCTGTCTGTTCTTCAAGCCGCTGAATACTATCGATGAAGTATCAGTAGATTACTTACAATAATCATTTGCAGATCATAAAAATGTTATATTTAAAATAGATATTTTACAAAATAAAATGACCACCCATGGGACTGATCCTGAAGTCACGACATGGCACCTTTATGGACATATATGTACATAAACTTTAGATATTTTATAGATAGAAGAATATTTTTTATCTATTATGGTTTGGTTTAGACAGGGTTTAATTGGATTTTAGTATCTAACCAATTCCATCTGCACATATATAATTTAGAAAAACACTTTCTGAGAGCATATATTATAACCAATAGAAAAAAAAATTTTTGAAAAAAAGTAAGCCAACCCGACAGGGAATGGAACTCCGTATCTCCCAGGTTTACGCCCTGATCCGCTGCATTACCATTATGCTGACATACTAATAGTGATAAATTTTAACTATTGGTCAATTTTAATACCTACTCATCAGTGTTCTTCCAAATCAAGATACTTTGGCAATCGATTTTTGTTTCTTAAATCAAAGTAGGTAAGGTAGATTTTTTCTATTGGTTATAATATTATATGCTCTCAGAAAGTGTTTTTCAAAATTATATGTGTTCAATAATCAGAATGATATATTCTTAAATCTTGTGAATTATTCGTTGAATAAAAGAAATAGTTAATTATAAATTCCATCTGCAATTTGTATTCTTAGTTCAATGAAAACAAATAAGTATGACTGACAAAGTGTGCACTGTTTTTGTCGGATCGTCCACAGCATACCTAAAGTTTTATGGTTTGGTTTAATCCATTCTATGCCGCAATTAATTAATTGATAGTAATTAACATAAGAATTGGTCTAATTAGGGCGTCCAAAGACGCTTTGGGCACTTAACCGGTTAAGCACGGTTTGATAGAATTTTAAAAGCTAACCAATTTCATCTGCGATTTGTATTCTTAGTTCATTGAAAACAAATAAGTATAATTGAAAAAGTTGGTGTAGTGTTATGTGGAATCTCTATAGTCTACCTCTCCACCCTTCGTAAGAAGAAATTTTGCTACTTACAGCGTCCGATTTCCAGGCTTGATTCTTCGTATATTGGGCATTGACTAAATCCGGCTTGGAGCGAGATAGCAACACGATAGGATCTCGCTCTTCGCTCGTTCGCGATCCTCGGAAGAATGCAACAGCTTTCTTAAGATCCCACGGCCATCTGTTGCAATAAAAGAGTATTAATTTTACATAAACCTATCACAGATCGTTATGTATAACCAATGATGAAGAAAAAAACCTTCTTCTATAATAGTAGTGATGACGAATCTCAACAGCCTACCTCCACCATTCGCCACTGTTATACTGGCACCGCTAGATGCTCTGCTTCTCTACTAAAAACACTACTGCCACATTGCACGCTACGTGCTTAGGTACAAACTTTTGACATTTGGGAGCGCTCAAGTCAACAACGATGTCACTCTCAAAACTAACTAGAAAGCTACTTCTACAAAGAATTTAAGTTTAAAAGTCGAAAGAATATTGGGTGCATGTCAATTCACCCCATGCATCATTATTCATAACCTCAAATATACGGTGTTTGACGTTTGTCATACTGAAGAAACATCCGTCATCTTGCAAAATCACAAGGTGACACGATAAAAATAACCAACGCGTTTGTTCGCCAGGAGACTCACTAGGTGACTAATAATCACGTAGCGAGGCACGAAGCGTGCAGTGTGGCCATTGCGATAGTATAGTTTGCGTCCGTTCGCTAGGATATGTCACCTAGCACGTAGCCACCAAGCAAGGCACCTACCTATGTGGCCTTAGCCTTTCTGATTAAGTTATACATATAAGTGATTTCACAATGCAAGTTCATTTGAAGAGAACACACTTCTACTTTGAGAGTCCACTATAATTTTAAATTAACACCCAATGTCGACTGGCAATTTTAATTTGATTGAATTATTAAAAATAGGTATTTTCCTTGATTCCCAGATGACATGAGGATCTCCCCAAAATTTGAATGAACTTGGCAAGGTGTTATAGGCAGGGTGAAAGCGTCGGCATATAGCATCGTGGGTCCCAGGTTCGAATCCTGGATCTGGAAGTACACATATTCTTTTTCAATTTGTGTATGAGTCAGAGTATGAACCTAATAGGTTGAGCAAGTGGCTGACATCCATTTCTCGTAAAAACAAAATCTGTTAATACCAACCTCCACTCTGTGGAGGCCCATATGATCTTATTAGGATCGGACATGGTTGGAGAGAGAAAGCATGGTGATGGCGCTAATTATCACCATTAAATCCAACTTAAAGTTCTCTTTTGTGTATCTCTCCTAGGTACCTAATAATCAGCGAGTTAACAACTTCGATGCCGCTAACATTTAATTGAGTATCAGGTATGCAACATTAATATCTACAGTGTGATACAAAAGTGATATAAACCGTGTGTGTGAATCTTGTGAGTCGTTGACAGGAGCCAGCGTTCAGATTGAGGGATGTGCCTGCCACCTACACCATTAGGTGAGTGCCCGGGTTCCATTATTCCCACCATTACAAATCCAATACAGTCCACCTATTTATCCATTACACCTTTTTGACTCACAAGGCTAGAAAGAGGCAAATGACAAAGATTTACAAACTTTTCAGCAGCCTTCGTCAGAGACGTTCTATGTTGGTCCCACTTGCCTAAGCCGGTAGGATAAAGCTTTATGGCTGGACCACCTTCCCAGAAACTCCAAGCTGGATACATTATGTCCCAATAGTCCTTGGTCTGGAAATAGTATTATATAAAGATATTAGCTATATATGAAGCATATCATTGGCGGCGATGCTTTTGAAACTGTGGATTCATTTGTCTAGGATCCCTTGTCACAAAAACTAATAACACAAGCGACGAAATAAATCGCCGATCATCCTTTATCATCCTAACAGGTGCTATTTTGGTCTCCAAAGGCTTCTGAAGAACAAGGCACTCTCAAGGAAAACCAAAACAACCTTACATAAATCTCTTCTGCGTCCAGTATTAATGTATGGATCAGAATGCTGGGCACTCATCAAACAGGATGAGAGAAATGCGGATATCTTTGAAATGAGTACTTTGAGAAGAATCTTTGAGGCTATTCAAGAAGATGGCATTTGAAGTTCAAGGTATAATGAGGAGCTGTACACACTTTATGAGAGTGAAAAGATCACGTGGCATATGAAAATGCAGAGACTGCGCTGGATCGACCACATGCATAGAATGCCAGAGGATATACCAGCAAAACGGGCTATGTATGTAATTGCAATTGAGATGGCTGGACTGCACCACAGGAGATTTAAGAATACTTCGTTAAAACAACTGGAGAGTGTTGGTGCTGAATTGTCCAGGATAAAGAAGGTCAAGACCTGCCGAGGGTTTTAGTGCCATAAAATAATAAATGATAATAACATTAAAGTATCTGTCTATTGTTTGACTATTTCCATGACACACAATAAAATATATTATTTTTTGCTTTTCATTTCATGTTTTATAGCAAAATGCCAACAAAATCTCATTTTTACTAAAAAGTGCAGTTAGCTGGTTTGTAGATTAAGCAGTCGTATATCTTCATTCTGTATATCTGTATACTTTTTCTTTCCGTATTTCACACGGATGTAGTCGCTGGCGATTGCTAGTTTAATATAAGAGTAATAAAAAATCAAGACAACCTTACTAAATGAAAAGACTGGAGCTACAGGTGATCCCCATTCCTTGTTCAGCTGGGGCCAATCTCGGGTGTTGATAACCAAATCCATATCCGGCAATTTGTTGGCGATCTGAAGGATGAAATGTTCGATTCCTGAACACCTCGATGGAAACAAACAATTCTTCTGGCGGTATAGTTTACCAGATATTATCTGATAGTTGGTACCCCTGCAAAGCAATTAAATAATCAGTTGAGTACTAAAAATTGTCGTAGAGGCCTTTTAGAACACCGGTGGCAAACCTATAGCTTTTTCTTCTCTTCTTCTTCGGCCATATCCACCCCTTAGTTGGAGCATATGGACACCAAGAGGCGCCTCCAAGAATCCCAGTCGCTCGCCAGTCTTCTTGCATCGTTCCAGGTCAAACCAGTATCACATAGCTCCGCCGTATACACTCTATAGATAGTATTAAGCGGCCTTCGAGGACGTCGGAATCTGGTTGGCTTAAAGAACAGGTAACCCAGGTTGAAGTTCTCTTCTGGCATCCGCAGCATGTGGCCGAGCCAGGTACAATGTCGCCTCTTAACTCCTGCTTAAGCAACGTTAATAATGTCATTTCTCTTCACTCTGTGTATATTGCCAAGCTACACGATGCTGGCATGACCTGGGAGGATGCAAGAAGATTGCTAAGTGATATTACTCCACTTAAAGTGGACATGAACTAAACAAAAGAAGAAAGAATATGTAAAACTCACTTGTTTTTGATAGATTCAATCATTTTCTTGCTAATTCGAATTTTCTGAAATGGTTCCAAGTCCTTGTTCATCGTTGACAGATGACAACTGCACTTCCCTTCAACACATGGCGTGTAATCGATCGACGCATCTTCAATGTTTTTCAACAACATTTTGTGTCGTGTGTTCGAAGCTGAAAATATTAGGTTATACATTATATAATATTTTAGACTTTCGGGATTGTTTGCTATCGTAATAGATTTTTTGAGTTGTCACCATGTTTCAGGCTCGTCGCAGAGACCATTCTCATTCTCTCGAAGTGTTGAGGAATGAAGGAGAAATAATGCATGGTAAAAACTCTAAAATCTATTATGATATGGTTATAAATCAATATTTTCTTTATTTTAAACACTATAGCCAATGAGTTTGGACTATAACTAGAAAGGGGTCATCCATATATTATGATGTGTGGTACTATGTGTCCGGAAACTTGTACGTATGCAGTTCGCTGTATCACACTTCACCGTGAAATATTGTATCGGAAATATATGGCCGTATATTAAAGACCGTCCAACCTCTTTGGGGCATATAGTACTGATATAAAATTCATGTTTAAATAAAACACAGTTCTTGACGGTTTACACTTTACAGGAAACCAGCAGTAAACAAATTTTGAAAATAGCCATAATACGGGATTTTTTGTTAGGTTAGATTAGGTTTTCATTCTTGAATTCATGAATTTTGTCAAAATCCGCTATGAAAATTGAATTAATTTTCATATTGAATCCAATAAAATTGGAGACCGTATAGTATATTATGGTTGTCTCTTTCCGATAAGAAAGCTTACAGCGACCTGCGCCACGGTGAAATGTTTTACGTACAACTTACATGTAACCGTGGTACTATAATGGGGGAGAGGGGTCAGATATAATGTGATGATTTATGCCGAAGGGGTTAGGGGTGTTGCAGAGAAAATGACGTCATACCACCAATATTTTTTTTCTTTGAATAAAATAATTCTTGGATGATGTTAGGATACTGAAATCGTACTTTTTAAATGAATTATTTTTTAACATGTGGAAGATGAAATACAGTCGAACTTGGTTATTACGAGGAAGATGGGACCGACTGAATTTGCTTGTTATAAGCATTACTTGTTATATCGTTATATAACATTTTTCGTGCCACATTCTATTTAAGCATAGAACATAAAAAATCTGAAAACCATCGTAAAAATCCCCGAAGCAAGCATGGCATTCATAAACTACAAAAGTGAGCCACCGGCGCTGGTATGTAACTACTGACTTCACAAAGCTTGGATTTTTCAACCATACTTTTTCAATGTTGTCAGCGAAAACACCAATTAGGTACTTAGACACTTAACTAGTGCCATCCCAGCGGCATCAGTCTACGGTCGGATTTCATTGCTTAGGGTCGAAAATGTTTTTAAACGATCGACACATAACTTTACAGTTTTATGAAAATTTTTGACGATATTTTTGCTCGGTATATCCGATAAGTAGCTTGTTATAGAAGTGAATAAATGTATGGAGAAAATCATAAACTAAAATGTCAACGAATGTTTCCTCATTACATCCGAGATCTCGCTATTTCTGTGATCGTAATAACCGAGTTCGAATGTATATAAAAAACTTGATATCGTTTATCATCTTCTTTTGGTGACAAACATTTGGAAAGATCATGTGTGCCTGCCCATGGTGGAAGTATTCCACTTTCGCTACCAGGTCTTCAGCCATACTTATCCTGGGCTAGTCGTATCAGATCCCGTTGGACATAAACCCATTGGAGACAATCAATTTGAGATGTGTGTGAAGATATCCTGGTCTGATCACATTACCAATGAGTCAAATACGGTAATCAACTCTCTGACAGCTGCACTCTTGAATATAGACAAATGAATGACGTATTCCAATAGTAAATAAAAATATTTAAACTTTACCTTTTGAATATTTATTCTCTTTGGTAGATTCATCTCCACATTTATCAACGGAGCATAGCTCGTCAAAGCTAGCTTGTTGCACATTTTGTAAAAATATACAAGAGATAACAATTAAAGATGTTAGCTGCCCGGGCATTTTAAACTATGTAATGTAATAACTTCCACGAATGTCGTTTTATGTGTTTATTTGACAGCTCACTGACAGATAAATGCTATATTTTTATATTTATGGCGGTATTGCTATAAAAATAATCTATGGTTAATGCACCAAGAAAAGCTTCATAATAAAGAGGTTTACTTAACGATAATAATTTATTTTATTTTAGTTACAATCATTCATTAATTTTTAGGTAGGTAATTAGAGAGACCTGAAATAAATCTTGCGGTCGATTAGTTTTATATTTTACGATTGAGGTAGATACTTTATCGAAAACTTTTAGATTAACGACAAATGTCGAGCAGATCATTTTTTTAATCCGTATGCAGCGACGATTTTCTTTGACGCAGATGACGCAATCGATTCGAAAACAATCTAAAAGGGGACCAAAAGGTCTTACGTGATCATACAAACAGCAGTGCTCTAAATGACCGGAGTGCACCGGAGCGCCGTTCAGTTCATGAAATCCTGAAAATTATCACTCCGTCTCGTGAAAAAAATAATTTGACCATCTGAGCTAGATTATAATATGCCATATCTATAATAAAAAATCTAACACACTCATTTTTATAAAATACCTATACTTAAGTACATAAAATTAGATAGGTAAGTAGGTAGGTACCTACCTATGTATTTGTCTGAAAAATATTTAGCGCTCCGGTTCGTAAAATTTTCCATTTCGAGCACTGGAACAGATATGCACTTGTACTCAAAAAAATAAAGCACTCACAATAATAATTATGCGTCACTTATCACTGAGATCTTCTTTTCAATAATAATTATGTTTTGTAACATAATGTGATTCTAGGATAGATACCTACGGTGTATGTTGGTATCTAGTTGGAATTTAAGTGTTTGTGTTATAGTATATACCCACGATGGCCGCGCGGCTCAAGCGTCGTCCTATAGCGTCGTGGGTCCCAGGTTCGAATCATTTCTCATAAAAACAAAAATCTGTTAATACAAACCTCCACTCCGTGGAGGCTCATATTGTTATCTTATTAGGATCGGACATGGTTAAAAAAAAGTATAGTGGAGGGGATCAAAATCAGTCAATGTCTCGGGCCTCCAAGTACCTACCAAAGTCCGCAACTGCATGTATGTATCTTCTATCTTGATTCTAGCTGTAATCGGCCACCCTTTTGACAATTTTCTAGCTACATGCTGTCTACATCTGTCCATCGCTATACCGAAAAGTCGAGAGTCTGGGTATGAGGAATTTATCCGGAACTCGCTCGACACCGACGCTCGCCCCTAAAAATCAATCTTAAATTGATCGATATATTTTCGAAATGGACCCCCATTATCATTTTTCAGTGAATATAAATCGACTGCTTCCAGGAACACGGAAGTAAATCAAAATTTGACATTGACCACGATAAAACCCAATTTAAAAAAAAAAACGCGTTGACTGTTCCCAAAGAAAGAAAGCACGTTATTATAACGCAACTAAAATCAATTGAAAATAGCATACCTAAACAGGTGTTTAAGTTTATCACATATTTTCCCACACTCGAAATATTTAGCCTGTTATACCACACGCAGTAGGGTAATCCAGTTCCCATTAATTATGTGTTTCCTGGGTGTCCGCTTAAGTTCCAAATAAAGATATTAAATAGAATAATTTCGATAGGCTATAATATACCAATACAGTAAATTTTGACGCAGGGCTTCGAATGTGTCCTACAAAAATGAACCACGCATTATAGACGTGCAATGGCGTGTGTAATACACCAATATTAAATGAGAATCAATGCATAAACCGAGAGCAGTTCTCAGTATTCGACTATTACGTATTCTTGGCGCGTGTTTAAATTTATCCCGTATTCTTCCTTACTCGGGATCGGTTGGCTGCTTCTCCTTACCCGTTTGGTATTTCAGTTCCCATTATTTCTGAGTTTCCTGTTAAGGACGGTACTTTGCCTGATGACGTCACTGACTATAGGTACTATATTATACGACATAGGTATTGGTTTTGAGTAGGTACAGGACTAATCATGTTATGAATGATTCAATGCAATGAAAATAGCTTGGATATGGGCGACCAGATAACCTTTGACTTACCATCTTGAGCGCGTATGGACTGCAGACGCGACGAAAAGGGCTCCACTATTGTCTTGTTAATATTATCTCATACATAATAATAGGAATGCATCATCATGCCCATATCAAAATCCCAACGGATTTGATTGAACCCAATTATTGCACTCCCAATTGGCATAACCAAAGACAGGTCAGTTATGCACCTTGGTAGAACCCACAATTTTACTGATACTCCGATTTAATAGGTAGTTATCAGCAGTGAGGGCGCGTGTGGGTAGGCATGTCATGCGTTGCTTAGCGGTGGCAAACGAAGGAATAAATCGTCTCTGTTCTGGCAGAACACACTAACTGGAGAATACTAGTTTTGTGTAATTTGACTTTGAAGTTTTTAAAATGTTTGAAATGATCTATCATGTGAGTTTATTAGTAATCGTTAAAAAGATGACTTTAAAATAATGACTGTTTATTTATTAAGAAGGTTTCCAGACGGTAAAGTTTGAAATAAGGAACATTTTGGTATAACTAACTCAGTATGTAATTTTTTCGAATCAGTGTCTTCTGCCAGAACAGTGACGAAATATAAAATATATTACAAATTTAGAGGTCAGTGACGGTTTTTACAACGACGCAGGTAGTGCGGTCATTTTCGTAGAAAGTGCTGACATCTTATTTAAAACAATAATAGAAGCATAAAAAATCCTGGTAACCTATCAAATCTTTGTATTGTAATACCCAATGGCGGTTTATACGGGGGCCTCCAAACCTGTGGGTTTCGTGAAATGCTCTATTCCTCACTCTTCAGTAGATGACGTGTTTGTCATTTTTCTGAAAGATTAGATAAGTAAGCATAGTATTTTTTCGACTTATACTAGGTATACCTAAATGAGAATTCTGCCATTCTGGGCAGTGTTGACCTGTGTGTGTCCCTGATGACTATCTTAGAAATAGGGAGCATCAGATGTTTATTCTCCCAACCTGCCACTGGTCATGCCAATTGGGAGGGCGATAACTATGTCCAACCAAATTGCTTCGAGTGTTGATATATTCCACTTGCGTGAGGTGATTTTAGGTGGACGCTATTTTATAAATTCTTAAAATAGGGTCTCCTTAGCAAACTAGGTCTACTTCTTTGAACTTCTATAGATGTATAATAATTGTATTTTCGATGCTTTTTTACGTTTATATTATGATCTCTTTTTATATTTTCTATTTTTCTTCTTTATAATAATGTTTCATGTCATGTTGTGAACGTCTTAAACTTATAATTTGTAATGTCCACAATATGTTTAAAAAAAATGAAATTGAAAATACCTAGGAACTCATCAATTTTGTAGATAGTATTCCGAGACTACGACTAAAACCCCTTACAGCGTTTTAGGTCTGCCTAAGGGCCACACTTTGCCTATGGATGTTACTGGTCATCAAGGACCCCCGACATGTCAATACTACCAAGTATGGCCCCCACAAGGGGGGGCTGACAGGGCTCTAGCCTGGGGGCCCGGGCTCAGGAGGGGCCCGGCGAGGCGAGTCGACCAGATAACTAAGATAAACACACATCACTAATTTGCTTTAATAGTAAATAGGCGCTATTTTACTTCCTATAATATTATTATTATTATTATTAAAAATACAATTTTTAATTGTGTTTCAATCAATACTCGACAACTTCATAATTCAAATAGATGTATATATCCAAAAAAACACTAAATATACACATTCATTTTACAGCATACACCATTTGGACAACGCTACTGTAGAGCATCACACTGCCTTTATCCTTAGCAATAGGTAGGGGGCCCGCCAAAGATCCTAGCCTGGGGGCCCGCTACAAAATGTGGGGGGCATGCTACCAAGAATGACAAATAGCTATTATAAAGTTAGTGCGTAGATGACGATGATGATGTCTATTCAATTGTATTTATAATGCCAAAGTTGAGACGATAGCTATTTCAGTAGGTACCAGTGACGTCCCTAGACAGAATGCCGCCCCTAGGCAGTGCCAAAATGCCGCCACATTGTTTTATGCAGTACTTTATAATTTCATCCTTTCATGACTCCAATATCTAAGAAATGTGTTGTACGGATACATTACTAACAATATATTATATACCACTAAATCTAATTTAAATGCCATCTCTGCTTCAATAGACAATATTGGGAGTCTATGGTTTCAGATAGGTACATTTAAAAATACACTTGACAACTTCCAAAACTCGTGAGTGACTGGCAAACATATTTTTGGATACATTTTAAATTAGGAATGCACCTGTCATTGCTGTTCACCACGAACGTGACGTTCAAGGACAACTGAAGTAAACTAGACATCGCGAACCCGACAAGAAAATCCTTTTAAAACGTTTGTAGTGCCTAATTAATACATTTTGTTTCCAACCAGTGAGCTGAATTTTTTAAGCAATTTTTAGGTAGGTATTTCTATATATACGTAGTGATTCTCTTCGATTTGCCGCCCTTTGTGTAACTGCCGCCCCCAAGCGACGCTCAATCTGCCTACCCCCACGGGACGTCACTGGTAGGTACCTATTATAAAATATATACCATCGCCTTTGTGAAATAGATTATGATTTCGTTTGGATCTTAACAGATTAAATCAAAATGCGTCGGATGTACTGTTGTGGATCACAGTTAATAATATAAAACACGCGGGTAAAGCAAAACAATGACGCCATCTTCCCATAAAGTAATATTGTCTTTTTACTGTATCAAAACGTAAAAAAAATGCAATTAAGAATCCCGCAATTTTTCTTGCCACAAGTCATTAGTTTGTAAATAAAAAGTAACAAATAATGCGGACAACGTAAAATACCTAATGGAATTATTTTTCACATGCGTACAATGTAATATCAATTTACAATTGTTATATTGTTATAATTATTATTACTTATTGTAATGTAGTATTTTTTTTAAAAATAGTTATATAACTTGGATAGTAATAGTTATAGAGCTTGGAATCCGCATGGGTGTGGCGGGCTCTGCGTTCAACCAACTTGGAGTCGCATGGAGGTCAAGGCTGTATTCTGTGAGGACCAAATGTCGTTTGTTTAACGCGTGCGTGCTACCTGTGCTCCTGTATGGCTGTGAGACATGGCATCTTACTAAGCTTCAAGAGTCTCGGCTTTTGAGCTTTGAGAATCGATGTCTCCGCCGAATCTTAGGGGTACATTGGTACGACCGCGTTACAAACACCCTAGTTCGTGAGCAGACACAACAGATTTCGGTGATTGAAGTTATCACGAAGAGACGATTTACGTGGCTGGGACACGTATTCCGGATGCCGCCAAAGAGTGCGGCACTTCGTACCCTTGTGGCACAGCCTCAAGGGTTCCGTCGCCGTGGCCGGCCCTCCCTCACCCTGCAGCGGTGCTACAACAGCGACCTACGTGCTGCAGGTCTGACATGGCGGGAGGCGCAGGATTTGGCGATGGACCGAGCGAAGTGGCGCCAACTTGTGCTTGCCCTATGCCCCAATGTTGGGACATGACAGGGTGGAAGAAGAAGAATACAACTCGTCATACCCTAAGAGCCAGCGTGGAAAGACACACACAGAAAATAGTTTGGGGGAGGGTCCATTTTGAAAAAAATATCCTTAATAATATGTTATTTTTAAGGTGAAGGGTTAACAAAATCTAGTAAGTGCCACCGACTGCTAAATTTGGTTACATATAAATTTTACGTAAAACATTTCACCTTGGAGCTGTGGGCTTTTTTATCGGAAAGAGATGACCGTAGACCAGTGGTCGGCAAACCGCAGCTCGCGAGCCACATGTGGCTCTGCCACAAATGACCACGGGCTAAAACAGTGAAAGATAGAACAGTCAAAATGTATTCGAATATAACCAACCAGAAAATCGAAGATCTTAAATAATTGGTTTCAGCTTTATCAATAGCAGTTGACGAGTCTTGTGACATAAATGATACAGCACAAGTTTCACGTTTTGTACGATTTATTTCATCTATAGGTCCTAAAGAAGAACTTGTAGGATTATTGCCACTCAAATGTCAAACACGTGGAGAGGATATTGTAAATGCTGTAATTGAGTGTATGGAAAAACATCATATTCCACTCGATACAATTGTGTCAATTTCAACAGACGTGACCTAAAGTATGACCGGCGTAAGAAAAGGGGTTCATCACGAGATACTTGCTTACCATTGCATCATTCACCAAGAAGAGTTTTGTGCGCAGACATTTCTAGAAGAAATCTGCAAAGTTATGAAATTGGTGATTAAGATTATCAACACCATTATAGATAAAGCTTATGGATAAAGAATTATGGAGCTCTAAACTTGAACGCGTCTGCGCTGATATGAACATATTGGAGAAAAACAAATGTGAACATGGTTCACAGCACATGTTAAGTAGTCTACTTTGAAAGACACGGCGAAGGAAGACGTGATTATATTTAAATACCTGGAATAGTATTCCTGATTCATATGATCAGTTGAAAAAACTAGCGTTTGATGTTCTTTTCCTTTCCGGTTCTACATATTCATGCGAACAATCTTTTTCAAGCATGAACCTTATCAAGAGTAAATTGAGAAGTCGTCATATTGATGAGAACCTGAAATCGTGCCTAACATTAAAAACAACAACATACAAATTGACTTACCCAAACTTTTTAAGGAGATGCAAGGCCATTGTTCACATTAAGTGTTTGTCAGTCATTGCCATGATTTAATTTTATGGATACCTTACTTACAATTTAATTGTTATCAATAAATAAGATCATTATTAGGAATGATATCAAGTTAACAGTGTACCTACCAATATAGTAAGTTTATAGTAAATTTGACTCTCAAAAGAAATCTCAATCGTTGTACTGTTGATATTTGGCTCTGTTGACTAATGAGTTTGCCGACCACTGCCGTAGACTATACGGTATCCAATTTTATTAGATTCAATATAAACATTAATTCAATTTTCATAGCGGATTTGGCAAAATTCATTAATAATTCAAGAATGAAAACCTAACCTAACCTAACAAATAATCCAGTATATCGGCTACTTTCAAAACAAGTTTGCTGCTGGCTTCAGGGCTCGAAATGGACCGGAGCGCACCGGAGCGCCGTTCCGGTTCGTAACATCGATAAAATTATCGCTCCGTCTCGTGAAAAAAATATTTTGACCGTCTGAGCTAGATGAAAGACCATATAATAGAAAAAATAACATATTTATTTTTATGAAGTACACATAAAATTTGATAACTATGTAAATATCTTCAGACAATTGTCGAGCGCTCCGGTTCGTAAACTTTTCCATTTAGAGCACTGGCTGGCTTCCTGTAAAGTGTAAACCGACAAGAACCGTGTTTTATGTGGACATGAATTTTATGCCAGTAGGTACCTACTATACGACCCAAAGAGTTTGGACGGTCCTTAATTTTCGGCCTTATATTTCCGATACAAAATTGCACAGTGTGATACGGCGAACTGCATACGTACAAGTATCCGGATACGTCTAAATTTACCCCCGTACACTACTTACGGCGTCTCGTCACTTCAACCGTAGACTCGAGCACTTTCCGGGTATATTTCCCATACCTAGACACTCCACAAATTTGAGCCTTGATGACAAACACCTGACCTGTAGGTATTACTAAGGTTACCTACGAATTACTGCGAGATGTCGCATCCACTGATACACTGGTGGTTATATTAAAATAATATAGATAGGTAGGTATATCAAAATAATAGGTAACTACTTACTTAGTCCCTTTATTGACTACAATACGGATACACGAGTTATGTTAACATTCTTTAACGTTGTCAAAAACTAAATGGGATTAACAAAAAAGTCCATCAATGCTTTGCTGTTACCTACATCCATGGCCGCCACATCCTGAAGCGGGCCCCCATACCAGGATCTTTGTCGGGCCCCTCTACCTATCGCTAGGGTTAAAAGCAGTGTGACGCTCTATAGAAACGTTTTCCAAATGGTGTTCCAGGTAAAATTAATGGTGGTATTCAGTGTATTTTTAGCGTTTTTGTAGTTTTCAATAAATCCACTTGAGTTATGAAGTTTTCGAATATCGACATACAATAAGCAAAATTCACATATTTTTAAATTTTAATATTTTTAAAAGAAAATAGCGTTGCAGGCGACTTTTTTCCTATTAGAGGAAATTTGCGATGTGTGTTTATATCACTTATAAGATATATGCGCCACGCCCCCCCCCCCCCAGAGCCCGGGCCCCCAGGCTAGAGCCATGTCAGCCCCCCCCCCCCTTGTGGGGGCTATGTCTACATCTACATCATGGGTGGCCAAACCGCGGCCCGCTTGGTGTCAACTTGTGGCCCGTGGAGCAGTGAGAAAATAAAAATAATATCAAATGCTGCCGCTAGATGTGCTAATTTCGCAAATTGAGATTCGATTTATTAGCTTAAGATTTTAAAAATCACCATGTGCTTTTTGCTGCATTTGCAACGGCATTCTCCGTAGACGTGAATTTATTACCGGGAAATTTACAAATGGAACATTGTGAAATATGTTGCGATGAACAGTCCACCAGGTTGGTTTGGAAGAGTTTTACAAAACATATTTGGATAAGGGGAAATTTCCTGCATTTTACAAACATGCTCTAATGATGACTTCGCTTTTTGGAAACACTTACACGTGTGAACAGCTTTTAAGTCGGATGAAGCATATCAAATCCCGAGTGAGAACACGAATCACTGATGTGCTTTTGGAAAACTGCGTGCAGAAACAACCTCATTCGATATCGATATTGGTGGACTTAGTTCTGCCACACAAAATCAAACTTCTCACTAAAATTTACTATTTTATATTATTTTGCTTATTTTTTATTATTCAAAAAAAGTCTAATCTTATAAATATGTTTGATTCTTATTTTTGTTGTATTTTATTAATATATATATATATTTCTTTTTTGTTTTGTATAATAAAAAAATCGGTTGTGCGGCCCGGTAGGAAATCTCATTTTTAAAATCTGGCCCGGCTGATGAAAAGGTTGGCCACCCATTATCTACATGAAACCAAATGAGCAGTGCGTAGTAGGCGATGACGTTCAATAACGACAACTGATACCTACGTATATTTTTAATTTTTTTATTGCTACAAAAATGTCTCTCCCAAATAAAACTATCACTACTTTAATACCTACCTAATTTTTGGTATAGATTTTAGGAACTCTCGCAGAGCCCCAGGTTCCGCGGAACTGGTTGGGAATCACTGGTTTAACTGCAGTTAACCGTACTAATACACCAGTGGCGAAGGATGGAGGTAGGCTGTTAAGATCTGCCATTAATCGTGCACACTAAACTTTGTCAGTCATACGTATTTGTTATCATTGAAATAAGACTACAATTATTTACAGATGGTATTGGTTAGTTTACAAAATTCAGCAAAAACCAAGCCATAATAGATAATGATGGTCGAAAAATACTCATCTATCTATAATATATTATCTAAAATTGTGCAATTCAATCATGCATAACTTAGGATATTTTATGGATATAATACATCTATTATAGTTTGGTTCTGGTAGGGGTTTGAATTTAAAAAAAAATGAACCAACAATATGACATGACATATTGTAATGTATTCTTCTTTCTTCTTTCGACCATGTCCGATCCTAATAGGATCATATGGGCCTCCACAGAGTAGAGGTTTGTATTGACAGATTTTGTTTTTTACGAGAAATGGATGTCAGCCAATTGCTCAACCTATTAGGTCCATACCCTAACAGAGACAAATTGAAAAACAATGTGTACTTGCCAGACCCAGGATTCTAACCTGGGACCCACGACGTTATAGTCCAACGCTTAGGCCGCGCGGCCACCGTGGGCATACTAAATCCAACGAAAACAAATAAGTATGAATGAAAAAGTGTGTATAATTTTGTCTTATAGCCCAAAATTATTATG
The DNA here is from genome assembly GCF_057557595.1 of Rhyacophila brunnea. Taxonomy (NCBI): domain Eukaryota; kingdom Metazoa; phylum Arthropoda; class Insecta; order Trichoptera; family Rhyacophilidae; genus Rhyacophila; species Rhyacophila brunnea. The sequence goes on along the minus strand of NW_028232904.1, from coordinate 3,720,099 downwards.
GGTTGGTATAGGCAGGGTTTAATTGATTTTTTAAAACTAATCAATACCATCTGTAAATTGTAGCCTTAGTTCAATAAAAACAATTACGTATGACAAGCAAAATTTTAAGTGCACTATTTATGGCGGATCTTAACAGCCTACCTCCACCCTTCGATACTGCTATACACACTGTTACAGTGCTACCAAAAGGGCACTAATCCACTAACTGGTAAAATTCGGCAGAAGCACATGGCAGCGAATGACTGGGGACCGTGTAGAGCAGTGCTCGAAATATAAAATTTTACGAACCGGAGCGCTCGATGATTTTCCAAAAAATTACGTCTGCCAGAATTTTTGTTATGCAAATAAATTTAAAGTTAAAATGCAAATAGCCATTAAAATGCACATCCACTGAAGATATGGACAGGTAACGTTTATCAGCGCCGCAGGCGAAAATACAACGCATTTTTACGAAATATACTCTAAAAATATATATTTAATTTCTTTTTTGTCTCTATTTTCTGCATATGTACCATCTACCCTCACGGGACGTCACTATATTTTTACTTATAATTAATAATGTATTTATTTTGATTGATTTGATTTAATATGTCGATTTAGTATTAACACAATCAAGGGCGTCCCTAAGACATATGCTGCCCCTTAATTAGACTGAAAATGCCGCTCTTCTGTATTTCAAGAAAATAATATTATCCTTCACGTATATTAAAAAAAAAGATTTGAGAACCGGAACGTTATAATATTAAGTAAGACGCTTGAGGATTTTACTAGTCGGATAAGGATGTAGGATATTTTACAAACCGGTACGCCATCTTCGAGATTTTTACGAACAGGAACGCCATCCTCGGAAATACCACGAACCGGAACGGCGCTCCGGTGCGTTCTGCTCCATTCCGAGCGCTGGTGTAGAGTGAACAAAACTGAGGTATTCATCCAGCAGTAGATAGACACCGGCTGGCGATGATGATGGATAGGTACATTGCAACCCAACCAATCTAAAAGTCGAACTTGGTTATTACGAGGAAGATGGGACCGACTGAATTTGTTCGTTATAAGCGTTACTCGTTATGTCAGAGAATATGTATTTTTAAATGAGCGGTGAAATAACACAAATAGTCGCAATTCAAACAAAAATACACAATTAGAATTTTCCCCCGAAACAAGCATGGCATTCATAAACTATAAAAGAAGTTGTTTATTGTAATGAACCCTGTTAGGTACCTGGTGACTTCGCAAACCTTGGATTTTTTACATGCAATTTCAACCATATGCGGGGAAACTTTTTCAATATTGTCGGCGAAAACACCAATTAGGTACTTAGACACTTCTTAACTAGTGTCCGATCCCGGCGGCATCCTGTCCGGTGGATTTTATTGCTTAGGGTCAGTTACGTCCCAAGACAAAATGCCGCCCCATTTTTTATACAGTATTTTTTATCACCCGTGCATGTGTCGTTACTGGTCACTATGGACGTCGAAGGGCAATGAAAGTAAACTAGACATCGCGAACTTGAAAAAAATACAGTCCTGTTAAACATTTTATGTTACCTAATACATACATACAGTGAGCTGAATTTTTTAATGGAAAGATATTTTCGTTATTACTAAGTTTAGGTGGCTATTTCTATATATACGAAATGATTCTCCTCGATTTGCCGCCCTTCGAGTAACTGCCGCCCCCAAGCGACGCTCAATCTGCCTACCACCACGGGACGTCACTGCTTAGGGTCGAAATGTCTTTAAACGATCGACACATTAACAGTTTTAAGAAAATTTTTGACAACATTTTACCTCGGTATACCCGATAAGTAGCCCGTTATAAACGTGGAGAAAATCATAAACTTACTAAAATATCAACGAATATAGCGAGATCTCGCTATATCCGTGATCGTGATAACCAATTTCGACGTATTTTAAAATGACCTCGAGCCCTTTCCAGCTGAGCAAAAATGTTATTGTTTTATTTAGACAGTACTATTATCATGGTATCTGCATTATTATTTATCATCCAAGCAAAAGAACAAAGGGACAAAAGATTTATTTTAATATTGCGTTATTCATCTATTAATTTCATAAGACATACGGAATACCGCCATGTTTGTACTTGCGCAGAACGCTGCGCAGATGATTAATATTACAACGCGCGTGCGCAATAAAGACGAACGCGGTGGGAAAATGACGTATTTTTTCCATTCATTCATAATTTTTTCACATTGTTTCCATTATTTATGAAGTGTCCAAACGATACAATATAATTCGTAAATCTTTAATATTATGTATACAAGTAATTTAGTTTCAAAGGCAAATCAGGGATACATAATAATATCCTACATAACTCATTTGCTTATAAAAATAATATTATCAGTAAAACCAAATAATTTGAAGTGCAGAGTGGCGGGTTTAAAGACTTGAAGGCCCGAGGCACTGACCAAGTTTGAAGCCCCCCACGATAAAAAAAATAAAATGGTAAACATAAATTTCAACTACCAACGTACCATCACACCAGTCAATTTGTGACTGGACTCGATGGGTTCGCTGGCAAGCTCTTTGAGCTTGGAATTGTAACCCGTCCGACATGTCCATGCGGAGGGGAATTCAGGATGCCAACTACATCCTCTGGGAATGTCTTAGAATGTGCTCCGAACGGGAGGAGATGCTCAGGTTGGTCCAACCAGCTGTTGGGGTCATCGGGCCGTCAGACTTGGTTGCTACTAAGGCCAATTATCTTGCCTTTAAAAAAAATTGCGGCGTCTTACTGCGGTAGTGAAGATCTCTTCACATAATTTTTGCTGTCCGTATGATTAGCTTCATTATTTTTGTTATATATATATACACTAGAATCATTTTTATTTTTATAATTTCCTTGTGCTCTTTTCTTCTTGGCACTTTAGAAAGTAACTTCTTTAAACTCAGTCAGAGTTCACTTTGAGCGTAGCAACCTTAGTCCTGAGTATCTTCTCCTAGGGTATTCCCGGCCTAAAACTGATCTAGATGCTTCACATCGCCAATGTAGGGCCACGTGATACGCTCAATTAAGACCGAGTGTGGTGCGTGGCGGGTTTTGGTTTGGAGGGATTTACTTCAATATACTAACGTAGGTACCTACCTACCTAATAAAAAATATCAATGTAGGTATCTCTATCACATCTTGTAACTAAAAATAATTAAGTACATATTATTGAAAACGACAATGATGACACAATTTAATAATACCTAGTAATTCTAATGGATTTAAGTTTCGTACTATTCCGTAAACGCAGCGCCTGAAGATGCCGAAAGGCGAAACCTGGGTCGCAAAAAACGACTCAAATGGAATAGGACAAAACTTAAATCCATTAGAATTTAAATTCAAATTCCATCAAGTACCTTTGGTCGATAATATTAATATTATACCTAGTAATGGTTAGTATACCTACAGGTAAGTTTCAATACTTATGTTATTGGGGGTTTCGATGTTAATTTCATGGATAATGCTATGCTTATTTTAATATAAGTAGTCAATTTGTGAGAAATAAGAAATAACAGTTTAAGATTTTGGTACATTTTTATGACTGGTTTGAACCGTTTCGTGGTCCCTTTTAAATTTTCTGATTAATCGATTGCGTCATGTGATACAAGTGTTTCTAAACAAATCTTCCAAAATCAAAATCGAGAACTTTTTTGCAACTCTTTCTTCCAAAAAAATCTCCAATTTAATCGACGTTTGCGCTCAATGTCGAGAGTATTTTTTAGCTTTCTGTTATATGCACAATTAAATCATCATTTACGTGTTCATATTTAAATGTTCACCAAGTATTAAATAATAATATAATAATTGTAATATAAATAACAATATTAATTATATATTTTAAAAGTATATATAATTCACAAACATGTATTTGTTTTCGAATTTCATTCGATTGTGTGGCGCCCAGTTGTCCGGCGCCAAATCGTCCTAGACCAAACAAATGCTGTGTCTCGCGCAATATTGTATTGAGAAGACAACGCATTGAATAATGTGCATATAGTAGGTAGTCAATTTGTGATTTGCGGTGATCGTGGGTTGATCAAATAAATTATGATGGTACGTGGGCGTTACAGAGCAGACGCTGGTTTATTTTCATTTTACTACATTGTATGAGCTTTAAATTGATAAAAAAAACAACTATTTATTACATAGGTAGGTACCACTGAGCTAAAAATTAATATTTTATTCTCTATATAAATTTTAAATCACAAAATAAATCATTAATACAGAAAACAAACTTAGGTATTAGGTTGGTATAATAAGAAAGATATGATGATAACATCCTTTTCTTTTCTTGGTATTATTATCAATGTTATCATATCTACCTACTCTTTTATCAGTATGTTACCTACCTATCTTATTACTTATTATTACAATAATTCATTGAATTTGAATCCACTTAATGTGAATTGATTGCATTACGAAAATACCTAAATAGGTATAAATAAATAAAGCATAGATAATTATAGGTAGCCGATAATTTTCTTTAAATAAATGATTAATGTCTATGCAAATTAAATTGGAACACAAATTAATATTTGAAATAGGTACAATTTTCCCGCATTTTGATTGATTGAAAAATGTGTCGATTCGATTAGTTTTATCGCAGTCTATTTTGTGTTTTTTTACGAAATAAAAAGAAAATATTGCATTGCCCGTAATGTAAACATTTTTGTATACAGTATCGGAAAGTTCCTAAGCAAGAAATATCCGAAAATAAATGTTTAAGTGTATAATAAAAACCATTTCCTCCCGATGTGCTCACATATATAGACCAACACATAGGAGAGCATCCGTTTTAGTAGGAAGTGATTACCAACCATTGTATATGATATGTAATCTATTGATTTTATTATTCATATCCGCTTTAGACTAAACACGTTAAACTGACACAGAGAAAGAATTATAAATGATCAAGAAAAGAATTGGTCGTTAGCCATTCGTTAAATCCATATGTCAATAGTGGGAAAGGAAAGGAAATATAATAAGTAATTAAGAGTAGGTAATAAATACTTAAATTTATAATACAAAAATCGATTGCCTACCGTAACTCAATTTAGAAAGCGCTTATGAGCAGGTATTAATAAGGCCAATAGTTAAAAATTGTCGCAATTAAGCATGGCATTTGTAGCATAGTGGTAATGCACAGGGCGCGAAACCCAAGAGACGTAGGTTCGATCCTGCCGGGTGTCTTACTTTTTTCGAAAAAGATTTTTTTATTGGCTTTATTTTCGCATAAGTGTTTTCAAAATTATGTATGTTGATATTATACACTGTTAATATTATACAAAGATAATATTAATTAATGAAAAATAGCTAGATCCACGGTATCGCAGTTGGTAGAGCGCTAAGGGTTCGATACCGCAGTTGGTGAAAGACTAAAAGATAATATATTATGTTCTTTCAATGTGTGCTTGATTCAAAGAAAAGATCTATTGGGTTTCGCGAATGGCTATGAATATGAAAAATCTGTTAATATACAAACAAATTTTGTGAAATTTCACTGTTTAGCTCATTAGCAGGAACACTAAATTATTTTTTTAACTAAACTTGGCTCGGTCAACCATAATCCGTAAACAATTAATTAATTTTATTATAATTATGGCTAATAAAAATCTTTAATAAAACATTTAGACAACATAAGATTTGGATAGATTTAGAAAAAAAATAACAATACACATACCGTTCGTTCTGAGAACACAGACAACGATACTGATTACCACGCGGACTATAGCGTATAGACCACTGGCGAAGGGAGGAGGAAAGCTGTAGAGATCAGACGTAACTTTGTCAGACATATTATTGTGTTTTCATTGAACTAACAATACCTATGTAATATAACAGATCTTGTTGATTAGTTTTTAAAATTCAATTAAACCCTGCACAAACCAAACCATAATAGATATCATATCTTAAATTATACCATCAAATCTTTCATCATTTACGAAACATTTATAAAATTATTACAAGAAATAACGCAAAAGATACTTAAAAATGCGAAATATGTAGGCTCATGAGCAGAAAATATATAACACATTTGGTTTAAAAAAAATCTTGACTAAATAATTGGCCTTCGCTCCACCCCTCTTGGCATTCAGTGGCAAACAGGGCCTTTATCAATATGAAACATGGGCATTCTAGATCTAGTTTGTCCATTTAGATGCCAAAATCAGTTTTTCCACAATCAGTCTCTGCCAATTATATAACCAAAACACTGAAGAGTCCGGCGAAGGAAACCTAAGGAGGGTCTGTCACGGATATGGTACTCCATAGTTCACTGTCATTCTTTCATAATTGAATTCAAAAGCCATATACTTCGAAAGAGACACCTGAGAAAGTCAAACTATTATGCACATTTTAATAGTAGAGTATTGATTTTTAGTGTCTTGGAAATTGATATCTTTATTTAGGTACCTACTGGGCACTTTCATGTGAATAATAATAGTAAGTCCACTGAGTGTATTTTTTACGACACCCGAGGCCAAAGAGACACCTAACTGGTAGCTCTCCTAAACCCAAAATATAAAATTCGATAAATATTATTTATAAAGAAACCTTGCGGCCAATAATTTTAAGTGGTACATGTAGTACCTAGATCAATGTTTGTGGCAGACAAAGCAGCTGATCCGATGTAAATACAGTCCAAAATATCGATCAAAATAGGTAAGTAACTATGTCATTGGAAGAAAATGTATACTATGGACACATTTGTATATAAAAAACCACCCTAGCGTTCAGAAGTGTGATACGAAAATTAATCCTAAAGCATTCGTGGTTGAAAGTTGTACAATACTATACAAGACTATTAATCATCATCAGTCTGAATATATCCACTACTGGATGAAGGCCTCTTCAAGCTTCTTCCACTTCTCTCGGTCATGTGCGTTGCGTTACCACTTACTTCCGCAGAACTTCATCATTTCATCGATCCAGCGGCCTCTAGGTCTACCTTGCGGACGTTTTGTACCTCTTGGATGACTAAATTTGTCCAACGATCGTCTCTTCTTCGAGCCACGTGTCCAGCGCATCTCCATTTGAGGCTTTTAATGAACTCTATTACATCGCAAACCCTTCTCTGCTTCCTTATATAAGACTATTAATTAAACATATTATTAACGTTTTGTAAATTGCCATTTAATATGTTGCTTTTCTGGGAGCCCAAATATGTATTAGTCCAGCGGTCTATTCAATACGCAAGGCCGCTAAAGTGATAGTATTTACGGCTAACTAGGGTAAGTTTGTATGGAGTTATTAGCACTTATTGTAACAATTACAATAAGTTGGTTGGTATTGTTGCAATAAGTGCTATATTTTAACAGTGCGTCTCTTGGCTGTGATAAAATTTAGAACGAGAGCGAGAGAGAGACAGTTTTGACTGATGAGACGGCTTACTTAATGTAACAATTATAATACCTCAATACATAATGTATGTAATAAATAATATCACTTTAGCGGCCTTGTGAATAGACCTGCTGAACCCCTTAAAGCGTAAATGCGCCCCTGAATCAACAGCGCATAACGCAGTACCGACTGGTACATAACAATATATTTTAACAATTTTCTATGTTCTGCCTAGTCATTAGATGGTTGACGACCGCTATCATCTCCAAAACTCAGGAAGTTGTTGCTAGAAAGAGAGGGCGCGCACGGTCGAAACGAGACAAAAGTTCAGTTATGGATTCAACATGGCGGAGGATACGCGTAAAGTGCGACATGAGGAACAATTGAAAATAAAAATCGGTACGTGCAAGTAATTTACAGTGCAATTTTTACCCAGCGCAATTATTATTTATGCATAGTTTTAATTTAAACATAGTGTTGCGTGTCGGGTTAGTGTTTCCAGGCGTTTCTACCGTCCTGTCAAAATATGTTGTCACCTCGGTTTCGTTTTAAACAGGTGGTGACTTGTGTCACATAAGTTGACATAAAACGGAAAATCCAACGAATTCTGCGTAATTACGCATCGCAAACTGTCAAATACTCATCGAACCAGCGTGATATACGATAATTTCGGGGTGTAATAACGTTTTCGCGAGGGTATCGGACGTTTTTTGTGCGGACCTAACCCCTTCGTATTGAGATTTTTTGTTATGAATGAATATGCCTGTGTGTGCATGCCTGCTTATTTGTGTTGTGTTCGCGGCTTGTAAAATGGGCTTCGGCTCATTGCAACTGGCAATTAATGCCGATGTATTACGTCTGATGGTTTCTATCCTGTTTTTAGATTGAAACCGTAGCGATCCGCAGTGTTTTCGGTCAGTATTTTTTGACGTTAGGCCGTGTTGACCCCTCTGCAGGTACCCAACCTTCCTGTCAATTCATTATTTTAACACTTCGTCATTGTTTCGATTCATTCATACACAGCGCACTCGTCCAATTTCTAATCTATGAATGACACAGTCGTTAAATTATTCAAAATGTTACCAATACAATAATTAATTGATATTCCAACGACGTGTTGGTTTATATTTACTGACTGTGTGCAACTCCTTCATACCTAATATACCTACCTAAAATGTATTCAATTTGACAGTTCGATAAAAATGTCGGATTTTTTCACGAAACATTTTTAACCACTTTTAAATAAACATCACATACTTTTAAACACTACAATATATTAAAAAAAATTATATCATTATTGTGCAAACGATAAAAACTAAAAATTGACACTTCCAATACAAATTTTTATAGGTAAATATTTTTCTAGCTACCATTATTTATGGCAAAACAATTTTAAAATTACACAAATCATAATATATAGGTTATGAATTATACAGATCAAAGATGGGTAAAGCTGCCGTCATGAGTTTTTATGATTATTTTTTTTACGAAGATTCCATGTAGACAATAATTATAAAAAATACCTTTTTCTGTCAGCGCATAGCCTTTTCGATCCAATAAGTGTTAATTTAAAATTTAAAATTTTCATACATTTTGATACATCATTATCACAAACTAAGATTATATTGTGTAATATTAGGTTGGGGTAGGTTAGATTAGGTTAGGTTAGGTTGAAAGATGTTCTAAAGCTGTGTTTATTGTCTGTGAACTGCATAGAAAATTTTTGTGCAATATTATTTTTATCTCCAAGATTATTGACATATTGTGTGTTAGTGATATTTTAAAAACAGTGATTGAACGAATGGCGAACGCTCGATTGTCCTAAAAAACTTGTCAAGATACCTCCACAAGTAGATTGTGCATACAAGGCTAGAATGCTTGCAGTTTCGATCATTGGGCGACGGATTCAAATTGTTTTTTGTCAATACGGAGATAACACTGTTTAAAATGTGGAAAATACGTTACAAGTGTGGTTAATTACAGGTATCTAGTCTTACATCATTGTTTTACAACACTTGATGGTGATTCCCTAACATGTTCAGTGAGGTTAGGTTGGTAACCATAGAGATATTAATAGTCTGTATGTTGGCGAATTAAAAAATGGCAGTCTGTTTTGACATTTAGTTATTGTGTGTGATGCCTAGATTTTTTTTTTACTATTTTTATCGAAATATACTCAACTATATAATGATGCTTTGGTGTATTTGGCTGCCGCCCATCTATGTACAATAATATGGTCTCTCCTTTCATAGGTAGTTGGGGTACATTTGTGTTATAATAAGTAACGGTTCTTGTCGGTTTACAGGAAGCCAGCGGCAAAAAAATTTTGAAAGTAGCCGGTATACTGGATTATTTGTTAGGTTAGGTTAGGCCTTAATTCTTGAATTCATGAATTTTGCCAAAATCAGCTATGAAAATTGAATTAATGTTCATTTTGAATCTAATAAAATTGGAGACCGTATAGCATACAGTCATCTCTTTCCAATAGAAAGCTCACGGCGAACTGTGCCACGGTGAAATGTTTTATGTACAATTTACATGTAACCGCCAGAAACACCCTAACTTTAATTAGGGTGCCTCCTGAAGAGTAGGATTCTGGATTCTGGCATCAGTATCAGTATGGTTATTTAGGTTCGTTACGTTTAGTACCTGTAAGGCGACAGGTGAAAGAAAGTGCCGACAACAATAGAAGACATTAGAGCTTGCATAATTATTAGGCAATTCTGAATGACGCATTATTGGTTTACCATATTAGGTATGACCACCAATATGACGTTTTTTAATTGTGGTTATTATTAATTTATCAAAGACACTTGAAGCAAACCTTCCCTATATAGGCAGAGCCTAAATATAGGAAAGTGAAACTATCCAAGAAAAGTTTACGATTAGTTAGCTGTAAGTCATTTTGCATTGTATATTCTTTTTTAGGAAACATCATTCGACAAAAATTAATATTCACTTGGTCAATTCCATAAATATACATATTTTGAAAATACCTCAGGTGAAGGGTGGAGGTGGGCTATTAAGATCCGACACAAATACTGCACAATACATTTTGTCAGTGATAGGTGCAGATGGTGCTGGTTAGTTTTTAAAAATCAATTAAACCCTGCCTAAATCAAACCATAATAGTTGAGTTTAAATAGTGCACACTTTTTCAGTCATACTTATTTGTTTTCGTTGAATTAATAATACATATTACAGATGGTGTTGGTTAGTTTTTTTAAATTTATTAAACCCTGCCTACACCGACGCAGACAGCTCCGTGACGTAGATGTCAATGTATAGAAGGCGCACATTACTCAGGTACGAAACAACAGACATAAATAAATGTGTGTCAAAATTGCTGTCAGAAATTGTGGCATGATTCAATGCGTCACTGCATGAAATATTGATATTTCTTTAGTCACCAATTCAGGCGCATTAAAAATCGTTGTACAATCATCATCGAGAGCTGTATTACTATAAAATCATTAGACTTTCTCTTGTTTCTCGTGTTCAATCAATCGAAAGTCAAACATCAACGATTATATTTATTAGTTGCTTAAGATTTTGTTTGCTCGTTTCTCATGGACATCACGCGACCCCTTTATGAATTCCTGTCGCTTGCCAGTTTTCTTGCAACTCGTAGCTTCGCTGTATACATCCTGTGGATGGTGTTTGGTATGGTAGGACACTCAAAAAAAGGCAGGCTAGTCAAAACTCTTTTGAGGCATCGGTTACATCTGTCTGAAGGGGTCCAACTTAGATTCTTCATAATAGCTGTGACAAGAGGTTATTCAGTCCACTCTCTTATCTACTTGTTACTTTTACCACTGTAATAAAATACTTGATGCTCAGTATACGGTTCCTTTGATTCCTCATAAAGTGATTTAGCTCGCTACCATAAAGCGGCACCGTCAGAATGCAAGTCTTGAATAGGCACCAGAATTTATATATTATACTAAATAATTTATATATGGCTATACGCTCAAGCTGTACAGCGAGCTTACCTGCGCAAACCAGATTGTATCGGGAAGCCCGTGCGTTTGGACGGGAAAACTGTAGCTCGCGCAAATCGAAAAGCGCGGTTTTTGTAATATTCGGCTTGCTTGAAATATTGGTTTTGTACAAACTCGGTTTGTGCGGGAAAAGTAATACATGTGGACAGGATACGGGATACCGTCATAGGTTACGGTGTAAATAATGTAGTAACTCATTCTATGCATTTTCATCCATTCTTTAATAATATCGCCAGTCAGCTGGACCTTCACTTAAATTGTTGGGTAAATTTATATTCGAGTGTATGTTTCTTCTTAATAGCATTTGTTTGGCCCACTTGGATATGCAGCGTTTATTTTGCTTTCGTTTAACCAAAAACAATAGAAAAACGCTGGTGACAAAAACAAATCGTCACTTGCCGACATTGCTGCGATTCCAATAAAACAGTATTTTTATGACGACGTCTTCTGTCAAACTTACCTGTGACGTGTGGCCATTACAAAGTATTTTGTATTTTTTGTACAAACTATACTGCACAGTAGGGATTCCAATCCCGGGATCCCGAGCTATTTTCGATACCTATGAATCCCGGGATTTTGGGATTGATTTTTTTATCAATTTTTATGGAAAATAAAATAAAAGCGAAAATAAAACAGAAAAAATACTTTTAATAAAAAGTAACTACATTAGAAATAAACTGAGTTTGAATGAAGTATGATTTATACCCATGTGTAGGTTGCCGATTCATTTTATTTTTTCACATGAATTATTAAAAATGAGATAGATTGGAAAAAACAATGCTTCGTTCTTTTAACAAAGTATTTCTACCATGATACCATACGTTTTACGGCAGTTTCATATTTGGCTGACTAACTAGATTTATGGAACGGAAAGGCCATAAGTACACCATGATTATTTGCTTTACTATTTAGCTAATCCATTCATTGTGTCTTTACTATCAGAAACAGCAATCTCATATAAAATTCACATTATTATTCATATTACAATATTATTTACTTCATTAAACTTATGTATTTCCAGGATTGAACGTATACAATGGTAACAATAAATGTCTTAAATAGTATAAATTATACTAGATTTATTTTTGACCGATTTTATCAATGTTATTTGTAAATATAAAAATTTTATATTAACAATGAAAAAAAATGCCAATCCCGGGATTGTCAAATTGAAATCCCGGGATCAGAATTTTGGCTCGGGATTGGATTCCCTACTGCACAGGTAAGTCACTGCCATCTAGCCGGCGCATAATGCTTGAATTCTGATGTGTCAAAGTCAAACACGATAATATCTCTCTTTACGGCTGAGAAACATTACATTAAAAATGCTGAAACTGAAACCAGTTTGGAAGAGCAAAAATATATGTCGGCTTTCGTGACAGTGCGTATGGCACTGGCTTTTCATCCGGGAACTTTGGGTTCGCCCGGTGAGGACACGATATATTTATGTGATAATCTCAAAGCCTGGGTTTTTGTGATTGTTTCACTTCTATCTGTGATTGGGCATCAAGGCCTGTTTCTTTGTTTTTAAATGTCATGTTGTGAACGTCTTAAATTTATAATTTGTAATGTTCACGGTATGTAACAATAGATAAATTTGAATTATCTGAAAGAATATATAAGTATGCCACTGGCGAAGGGTGACTTTTGGAAAGAGGTAGGCTGTGGACATCTGATAAAAAGTGCACACTTGTCAGGAGTACAATAATAAGACCATAGACAAATAAGAAGATAATACGATATTTACTACTAATGAATACACTAATAAATGACAACGACACACTAATTCAATGAAACTTAAAAAACTCACTGACGACATAAAAATGAGCGATGTGTTCAAATTACGTATTTTTCAAAACATGTATATCCATCAAAAATCATTAGATAAAATTTCTTATTATTTTAAGAAACAATCTATACGTATTTATTAATATTCGATTAAACGCCCGTAGAAATTATTTTTTTTAAATTATTTAATAATTAATGATTTTGGACAAATTATGCGCGAATGTTTTAGGCTCTGCGAGAGGAGCTTACCTTATTTCATACAATTCGACAGACTTGCTATGAGACGTAAAGTCCATACGAAAAAAATTCAGAATTATTTCACACATAATCGGACCTTTATTTACGTCAAGATAGATGGTGCACTGTGTTATATTTTTGAATACCTTTACAGATTGTTTTGTAACTGTGTAATACTGTAATACATTCCTACATATACGACATCTCTCGTTGGCAAAATAAATTATTTTTATAGAACATAAAATAATGAAGTGATTAAGTATACAAATACCTATGTCAATATGCAATTAAAATATATTTTTCTTAAGAAGGTAGGGTTTAAATAATCGCCTAGTATAGAGTCTTTGCTACTGAAGTATGCATATATAATTTATATATCTAATTACCGAAATGGATTCAATGCGCTTAGTAACATTTTATGCTTTCCCGATTTGTTTATATCCCTCTGAGACTTGGACGGTACCAGCAAGAGAAAGGCGGAAGTTAAATTAGAAAGAGGCTTAAATTTTTTGGTTGTATATAGCCATAGCTCGTAGGAAAAATAATTACCAGGGAAAATTCCTGATAATGGGTCAGGCCGGAGAAGACGAGGAAGAGTTCCCTCCGGATGACAGGTCAAATTAAGAATGCCACCAGTTTCCCACTGACAGGCCTAGCATTTCGCTGACGTATGCAGCCAAACCGTTGTTCTGTCTAAAAAGATGTTGTTAAAAAAAAGAGAAACGTTGTATTTATAAAGTTTTTTCTAGGCAACGCTTAAGGCCATGCATTAGTTGAGGCACGGTCTAAAAAGATCGTTGCTAGGCGATGTGCGGATTGCGGGTCGCGGGTGAAAATGACGCCTGTCAAACGAAATATTATTTCTCATATAAATCCAACATACGTCCATTTTATGTTCTGTTTATTATTCTATTAGTATCAATAATAATATATTCATTGACATGTTTGCTTTTTAAAGTAAATGGGTAAAGTTTTTAGTCATCTTTACACGATTTTAGAATTAATTGGCCCGTCGCCATCACGCAGCAAAGTGACGTGCGTCCGACTCCACGTTCTCTCATGAATGCGAAGCAAGTACAAATTTTCGTCGCGCGTACAGTTGAACATTATTTGGCGTTTCACTGATGCGTCACCTTAACCTAACCTAACCAATACCATCTGCAATTTGTATTCTTAGTTCAATGAAAACAAGTTAGAGATGGTATGAAGTTTAGTTTGTACTATTGATGTCAAACACATTCAAATTTACCTTTCCTTGGATTTTAGGAACACTTACGGCTCATTTAGATGAGTCACTGCGGATGATCATCCGCAGTGAATTGAATGCAGGCGTTCATTTTTTGTTTACACGTGTCACCGAAAGTGATATACTCAATTCATTCCAATGTGGCGTCAAGTGAAATTGCGCTGTAGGTTGGAATTCAAACAATTTGTGATTGTTTGTTATATGAATGCACAAAATTTCATCGAGAGTAAGAGGAATAGGAAAAAGAGTCGTTGATAGATAAAACCATAAACATGGGATGCAGTGTGCATGTGTGGTGTGGGTGCGCATGCGCAGTATTTTTGCAATCATCCGTAGTGATCAAAAAATTATCAAAAAGTAGAACCAGTCAACTCTTGATTCCGGATGATCGCTTTCGATTATTCGTTGATGAATATGCGTTTACACCACAGAACAGATAATAAATAGAATTCTAATAGGCTATATCCCGGTTTTGAATGTGTGAGTGTCCTACGAAATTGAACCACGCATTATAGACGTGCAATAGCATGAGTAATACACCAATATTAAATGAGCATCGATGCATAAACCGAGAGCAGTTATCAGTATTCGACGTATGTCGTATTCTTTACACATGTTTAAATTTATCCCGTATTCTTCCTTACTCGAGATCGATTGCCTGCTTCTCCTTACCCGTAAAGGTATTTTAGTTCCAATTATTTCTGAGTTCCTTGGTTTACACGGCTCACTAGGGATGATTACTTCGTGATGATCGTCGAAAGTGAATCATGTAAACGGGGCTTTAGCTAACTTTTACAATTCGTCGTATAGTGTTAACTATTATTGCCATAGAGCGCATTGAATGGATACGTTACGAAAATATTTGAAAAGATAGCATCGTATCAATGAATACAGGCGCACATGACAAATATAGTTTTAACACTTGTGATATCATGAGATTTCGAAGCCACATCCTGTCCGGGTACGTAGTCTGAAATCAATCCCCACACGTTGTATTCGTTATCTACTGTCATTCTATCTATAACTATATGTACACGGTGTTACTAATAAAACATGTCACTTTGGCGATGGGCAGAAAATATGTACCATAACAGTAACCTATTCTAAAATACTAAAAATGGGCCAAAGAATTTGTACTATTGAAGGAGTCTTAAGCGCGAATTATATTATGGTGCATGTCGTCTACTATCACGTGACGTCACAGTAAGCTGCCGCTACGGGAAAGAGGTGTGTAATTTCATTTTTCTTGGTGTATAAAATGTTTTCACACTGATTCTGCCATCCCGTAGCATATTTTAAACCTTTAAATTAAACGAGCATTGTCAGTTAGCAAAATCAGCCGAAATCACCAGAACAACAATGAGGTCACCTCACGTTGAACTGCACTGCATCGACACCTGCATAACTCATTGAATGTTTTTATCATCTTCTACATGCCTACACTTTTTCGACTGTCATGTAAAAATCACATTTTTTGTTTTTAGCGGTTGGCACTATGTATATTCTATAAGAATGTTGTTTATTATCTATGGTCTGCAGGTTGGGTTCTGTTCAAAATATTGTCATGTCGTAAGTAATTTTAACGTACGCAGACGTAGAAACTGTTAAAATTAATTGAAATTAGGATGAATAATTAATAATTCAAATTACTAATACATTATAGTTGGCACTCTTCATCAGTGTCATTCTTCAGTGAATTTACAGAGATGGTGGTTCAAAATATTCTGCAAAATAACAAAACCATAGACAAAATTTGTCGCAGTGACAGTAGGTGACATGCACCTCAATTTATTCACAACTTTATACGCATCAGTGGTGAGGGATGGAGGTAGGCTGTTTTAAGATTCAATATAAATAATGCACACAAAATTTTGTCAGTCATGCTTATTTGTTTTCATTGAACTAATAATACAATTTGCAGATGGTGCTGTTTAGTTTTTTAAATTAAATTAAACCCTGTGTAAACCAAAACATAATAGTTTAGGTATGCTATGGGCGATCTGACAAAACTAGTACACATCTTTTTAGTCATACTTATTTGTTTTCATTGAATTAAGAATACATATTATCACAAATATGGTGTTGGGTAGTTTTTTAAAATTCATTACGCCCTTCCTAACTAAACCATAATCGATAAAAATATTCTTCTATATATAAAATATCAAAAATTTTGTTTGGTTTAATGGCAGAATTTTAGATTATTTATAGATAAACGAGTATTTTTTGACTATTATTTATTATGACTTGAATTCCAATGGATTTAAGTTTTGTACTAATATATTATGATATGCTATGATAAAGTTCTGCGGAAGTACGTGGCAACTGAACCCAGCAGTGGATATATTCAGGCTGATGATGATGATGACTATTCCATTTGAAAATGGATTTTATATTCAAATTAGATCAAGTACCTTCGGTCGATAGTATTAATATTATGGCTTGGATTAAGCAGGGTTTAATTGAATTTTAAAGACTAAGAACTACACGTTGTAATCCTTAGTTCAATGAAAATAAATACGTTTCGTTGGTAAAGTTTCGTGTGCAGTATTTATGTCGAATCTTAACAGCCTACTTTTTGCCTACCCTTTCGCCTTTTACCTTTACCTTTTTGAAGGCAGTCTGATTTTCGAATCCAAACGATTCTATGTATTGTATTCTTCTATTGAACACGATCAAAACAAAATAACAGCCTGCATTCTGACATGAAGTCTGTTGCATTGTTTACATAACCTATATACGTATTTCTCAGGATTTTATGTGATTATTCACCTTAAATATAATAATCAATGTATTACCTACTTTTGACTGCCAACATAAAATTAACAAGGGAGTATCTTCCCACAGGCAGTGACGTCCCGTGGGGGTAGGCAGATTGAGCGTCGCTTGGGGGCGGCAGTTACTCGAAGGGCGGCAAATCGAGGAAAATCATTTGGAATATATCATCACTGTTCTGGCAGAAGACACTAATTCGAAAAAATTCACATACGCAACTAGAATTATTTTTATTAGTTCACCATGCCCCCTCTCTGCCATGAGCACTTTTTATTAGAAAGTCTCTGTAAACTCAGTCAAACACTCAAACCTTCCCAGTCGTAAAAACCTGCTGATATTTCACGTCAAACCTTGTGATATGCTTGATTAAGACCGAGAGTGGTGAGTAGCGGGTGGTCTGTATATGGTCTATGGCATGGCGAAGAAGTACTAGACGATTATTTGAATCCTTGAGAAAAATAATTTTTAATTGCATATACCTTTATAATAATAATTACATTTGCCAACGGTATCTGTCTTATTTGTAGGAGAGTAGGAATGTTTAAAAAATATATACAACAAAGACATCTGTCATTAACAAGTTTGTCTAATTATCTGCCATGAATAGTAATGTTTTTTTTGTATGAACTTTATGTCACGTGACCTCAGGATGTCTGGAGCAGTGTATACAAAACGATAGTCGCTAATGCGTAACCCCAAAATTTTTGCATATAATATATTATTAAATTAATTAATAATTAAATAATTTCAATGGCATTCAATTACATTTGTATAATTAAATATAGATTGTTTTTAAAAATGAAAAATGATGTTATTTAAGGCTATACTTCAGCTGGGGCACGGTCTAAAACGATCGTGACTATGCGACGCGAAGTTTGTGCAAATGACGAGTGCAGAGCAAAACATAATTTGTCATAAAAAGTCAACATGCGTCCATTTAATGTTTTGTTTATTGTTCTATTACTGATAATAATAATATCGTCTCTGTTCTGGCAGAACACACTAACTGGAGAATACTAGTTTTGAGTAATTTGACTTTGAAGTTGTTAAGATGTTTGAAATAATGGTCTATCATGTGAGTTTATTAAGTAACCGTGAAAAGGATGACTTTAAAATAAAGACTGTTTATTTATTAAGAAGGTTTCCAGACGGTAATGTCTGAAATAAGGAACATTTGGTACTAACTCAATATGTAATTTTTTCGAATTAGTGTCTTCTGCCAGAACAGTGACGATATATTCATTGACATGTTTTCTTTTTCAAGTAAATGGGTAACGTTTTTTAGTCATCTTTACACGATTTAAGAATTAATTCCCCCGTCGCCGTCACAAAACAAATTGACGTGTTCACAGCTGGACTTTTGCTCTCCGATTGCCAGCCAGTCCGAAATTTCGTCACACCTACAGTTGAAAATTATTTGCCGTTTTACTGAAGTACCGTCTTAATGATAAACGTAAAGGAAAATACAAAAGTAATTAAAACCCATCGCTCAATTTTATGTCATCAGTGAGTTAGTAAAATTTCATCGATTAGTGTGTACCTATTCATTAGTAGTAATATCGTATTATCTTCTTATTTCCCGTAAGTATACCTGACAACTGTGTTCTTTTTCTCTGATCTTCACAGCCTACCTCGTTCCAAAAGTCACCCTTCGCCACTGATGTTTGTGATAACTAGTCATTCATTAGTAGTAATATCGTATTATCTTCTTATTTCCCGTAAGTATACCTGACAAGTGTGTTCTTTTTCTCTGATCTCCACAGCCTATCTCGTTCCAAAAGTCACCCTTCGCCACTGATGTTTGTGATAACTAGTCATTCATTAGTAGTAATATCGTATTATCTTCTTATTTCCCGTAAGTATACCTGACAAGTGTGTTCTTTTTCTCTGATCTCCACAGCCTATCTCGTTCCAAAAGTCACCCTTCGCCACTGATGTTTGTGATAACTAGTCATTCATTAGTAGTAATATCGTATTATCTTCTTATTTCCCGTAAGTATACCTGACAAGTGTGTTCTTTTTCTCTGATCTCCACAGCCTATCTCGTTCCAAAAGTCACCCTTCGCCACTGATGTTTGTGATAACTAGTCATTCATTAGTAGTAATATCGTATTATCTTCTTATTTCCCATAAGTATACCTGACAACTGTGTTCTTTTTCTCTGATCTTCACAGCCTACCTCGTTCCAATAGTCACCCTTTGCCACTGATGTTTGTGATAACTAGTCTAGTCTAGCATCTCTGCAACTCGTCCCAATACACTCTAATAATTCTGATACAGCTTTTATGGTCACCATGTAAAGAAATAATACATTAACTATATCTGTATTATTATCAAGTTTTATCTGAAATTCATTGACTATTGGATATACTTGGGTTATGTAATGCCTACAGTCTTGACTGCGGTGATCGTAATCGGAGAAGATTTTTCACCACATCACATCACCGTACGTGTGGCTTATCTGTCGCAAACATGCCTTTTCTGAGAATCTCTCCGTTCAGTTTTGCGGCAGTAATCTACATTATCGACTCAGTATATCCGGTCATCGTTCGTCTACAATTATATATCGTCTTTGTATATTGAATACCTCCTATGTGGCGATTTTGACGAACACGAGTTATTTATACCACGTGATGTGCATTTTTTTTCTACCATATGTATTATACAGTGGCGAAGGGTGAAGGTAGGCTGTTGAGATCTGCCATAAATAGTGCACATTAAACTTTGTTAGTCATACGTATTTGTTTTTATTGAGCTAAAACTACAATTTACAGATGGTATTGGTTAGTTTTAAAAAAATCAATTAATCCCTGCCGAAACCAAACCGTAATAGTTTTGGTCTATTTTGGGCGGTATGGCAAAATTATGCACACTTTTTCATTCATACTTATTTGTTTTCGTTTGATTAAGAATACATATTACACAATTTGTTGGTTCATTTTTTAAAATTCAATTAAGGCTATACCTCAGTTGAGGCATGGTCTAAAAAGATCGTGGCTAGGCGATGTGCGGATTGCGGGTCGCGGGTGCAAATGACTCTTGCCGAACGAAATATAATTTGTCATATAAATCCAACATGCGTCCATTTAATGTTCTGTTTATTCTTCTATTAGTAACAATAATAATATATTCATTGTCATGTTTTTTTTTCAAGTAAATGGGTAACGTTTTTAGTCATCTTTACACGATTTAAGAATTAATACCCCGGTCGCCATCACGAAACAAATTGACGTATTCACACCTCGACGTTTGCTCTTCGATTGCCAGCGAGTCCAAAATTTCATCGCGCCGCTTAGTTGAAAATTATTTTCCGTTTCACTGAAGTATCGTCTTAAGGCCATACCTCAGTTGAGACCCGGTCTAAAAAGATCGTCGCTAGGCGATGCGCGGATTGCGGGTCGCGGGTGCAAATGAGGCATGTTAAACCAAATATAATTTGTCTTATAAATCCAACATGTGTCCATTTAATATTCTGTTTATTGTTTTATCAGTTACAATAATAGTATATTCATTGACATGTTTTCTTTTTAAAGTAAATGGGTAACGTTTTAAGTCATCTTTACACGATTTAACACGTTGATCGCCATGGGGGTCACCGGTGACCGGCATTGGATTACGTTCAGGGGGCCATGGGGGTCACCGGTGACCGGCAAAGAAGACCTGCCTTAGAGTTGTTCTACAACGCCGGCGGGCACGCTCGTAGTGCATTTTTCGATACGCGGTGACCGGCATGGCCCTTCTGTATATTACTGCCACTTGGCCTGAAAATATGTCTTCCCAGTCACAAAATATAGGCTCACTAATATAAAGAATGTACATAATGAAAAAAAAAGTTTTCCTTTTAAATTATAAATGTGTTTTTATTGATATAAAAATAAAAATTAAATAGATTATAAAAATGTAAGTTATAAAAAATATGTAAATAATAAAAAAATAGAATAACAAAAATGATTATAAGGTATGTATACGTATATTTCCAGTTTATGTGTATCCAGGTATTATACTACCCAATTTGAAAACTTTTATTCCGTATTTGTGCCTTTTCTGTTTATTATACTATCTAAATCTAAATATAATTCGACCACGAAATGGCACCATGCTCTCGTCAACACATATGGACAGGTGACCGGCGAAATGGCCGGCACGGCGCAATAGAATAAATTAGCTTGTTGGCGCCGCGACGGACACATGTGGCCGGCACATCATAAAAACCAATATTTACGTAGAAAAATCATCAAAATGAAAAAAAACATTATATTCTTTCATAACCTATCAAATAATACCTTAAAAACAAATAATCATTTTTTAACTATTTTATGTAAAACTAGTTGGCGATCAATGTGTTAAGAATTATTACGGCCGTCGCCATCACAAAGCAAAATGACATGTTTCCAGCTCTACATTCTCTCTCCGAATAGGAGCGAGTGCAAAATTTCGTCGCGCCTATGGTTGAAAATTATTTGCCGTTTCACTGATGAATCACCTTAAGTCCTGCCTAACCAAACTATATAATAGATAAAAAATATTCCTCTATCTATAACATATCTAAAATTATATATTATGATTTAATAGATAGACAAATATTTTTTGACGAATATCTATTATGGCTTGGTTATGTAGCGTTTAATTGAATTTACAAAATTGACCAATAATATCTGCAATTTGTAGTTTTAGTTCAATGAAAACAAATATGTATTACCGACAAAGTTTAGTGTGCATTATTTATGCCCGATCTTAACAGCCTACCTCCACCCTTCGCCACTGACATAAGTAGGTATTGAGAATTTCTATGTAACAGTGTGGCCTGCCTAAGACAATGATAGTAGTAGGTACCCATGTAATTTAATTACATTGAATGAAACGATTCGATTTGGCGAGGTCGAATACGTATCACGATTTCTTTCTTAAGTATATCAATTTCGCATCACAATATAAATATCATTAGTTGGTAAATTAATCTTTGTTGACCCCGAGCACCGCCTCCGATTTGAAAACCGATGTTTTGATAATACAAGCGTCGACTTGCGCGCGATCCGATTATATTTTACAACCAGAGGCGACAGAACGAGAGAGTTGTGTATCTACACAGGAAGCCATGTCGATTTAACCTAACCTGACTCGACGCCGGGTCACATCCAGTGTCCGAGATGTCTTCCAATCACTTTTCTGTTGACAGTTACGAGAGATATGACCGTAGCTAAGCCACAAGCACGTATCTACATTATTTAAAGCCAGCAGGACTATTCTAAATACAGTCAAACTTGATTATTACGAGGAAGATGGGACCGACTCAATTTGCTCGTTATAAGCATTACTTGTTATATCAGAGAATAGGTAATTTTTAAAAAGCGGTCACATAACACATGTCGCAATTTAAACAACAATACGCAGTTAGAATTTTTCCCTGAAACAAGCATGGCATTCATAAACTACAAAAGAAGTTGTTTATTCTAATGAACGCTGGTAGGTACCTACTGACTTCAGCTTGGATTTTTTACATTAAATTACAACCATGTGCGTGGATACTTTTTTAATTTTGTCAACGAAAACACCAATTAGGTACTTAGACACTTAACTAGTGTCATAATCGTAATATGATCCCGGCGGCATCAGTCTATGGTCGGATTTTATTGCTTAGGGTCGAAAATGTTTTTAAACAAACGACCATTAACAGTTTTAAGAAAAATTTTGACAATATTTTTGCTCGGTATATTCGAAGTAGCTCGTAATAAAAGTGAATAAATGTATGGAGAAAATCATAAACTAAAATGTCAACGAATGATTCCTCATTACATCCGAGAACTCGCTATGTCCGTGATCATAATAACCGAATTCGACTGTATTTTGAATTATTATTCATTATTCATGCTAATTTCAATTAATTTTAACGTTTTCTTCGTGTGCGTACGTTAATATGACTTGCGATATTGCATCTATTGATAATATTTTGAACAGAACTAAAATAGATAATAGACAACACTCTTATAGACAATACATAGTGCCAACTACTATAAACAAAAACACGCGACTTTGATACTAGTCGAAAATGTGTAGGCATATAGAAAATGATAAAAAACGTTCATTGAGTCATGCGGGTGTCGATGCAGTGCGGTACGCGTGAGGTGACCTCATTGTTCTGGTGATTACGGCATATTTTGCCAACTGACAATGTTCATTTAAAGCTGTGTTACTCGAACTCGTGTTAAAAAATATCTGTTTGACTCATAGACTATAGATACATCTAGACGCTACCCGTTGAATTGCTAAATGAAGCCGCGTGCCATGCGTTTGGTTTGTGGGCGAGCGAACGCATTCGTCTACAAATGTTCGAGACCATAGACCATTTCGGTAGTGCTCGCCCAAAGTGCTCGTACTAGACGCTCAGAATTAAAATATAATTTTCTATTTTTTTTTACGTTATATAGTATTTTTAAGCGGTCAAAATGCAACCATTAGGTAAAGATATCCATAATTTAAGTTATTTTAAAGAAACACTAGGTCACTGATATTAAAATATATAATAATATACAAATAAATTATCACGAACATGTATCAACTTACCTATGAAACGTAATACCATCTTCTTGCTTATCAGTATGGCTACCATATTTTACACACAGAACTTTTCTACTTAATTAACTAAAAATATTTACCAGTGACTTTATGTTTAACACAAGAAATAGCAATTTTAGCAACACGGTTATCGACGCTTAGTTATGCAATAAGCGAAGATTTGACGGCTACACCGTAGCAAAACATCTCCCAGATCTGTAAACCTTTTATCTTACTCTAGCGCGTGTCGCAGAGATTATAAGGATACCGAATACTTTCTCACTCGCACTTATGCACCGTTTTTGTTCAGGCCTTGGTTTGACTCTGGTCGTGACTCCTGATCCATTCCCTCATCAATTCTGACAGCATTCGCTTTTTTCATGTAGGGATTTGATTATGGCGACGATCTTTGGAGGGATCATGTATGCTATCAGTATCCTCCAGGGGAAAGGAAGCCTTTTCATAATACACTTAGCAGCAGGTCAAAGGACTGTTCAGCTCATGACTCTGCTGGAGTATATATTGAAACTGGAGAAGACGTTAATCTCATTCCATAAAAGTCTATCTAATTTAAATTGAATTTCATCTTATCGTGGAATCATATTTCAGGTACAAGCTTGTGTCAAAACAACATTGATGTGTGTTTTAATATTCCAGATTTAGAATTCCTTCAACGCTCTGTTATCTCTTGCTATTTAAAAAAAGAAATGCTTATTTTAAATACTTGCCTCCCATTATCAATAATTTTATTTAACTCTGCAGATAGCACATATTTTTTTTTTAAACTGGATTACAATTATTACGTTTTCGTTTCCAAGTTTGTTTTCGTCAGCTCAATATTAAATATGACATCACGTTACGATTTCATATATCTGGGATCACGTATTACGCGTTGCTCCGCAAAATGACATCAGCCGAGAAGTCTGCGGAAGAATTACTCCGCCTAGAGAATCCTAATACTGTGTGCAGTTGGTATTCCCATGAGTGGTGGGAAATTGATTGATTTTGAAGACTAAGTATACTTACTACCAGTATAAAAAAATACCTAGTATCGAAACTTGTTCCGAAATACTTACTAGTATTTGGGATATTATATAGAGCGTTTGGCGTACTTGACTTTTTAGAAACCATTTTTACACAAATTGTTTATATAATTATTATCCATTTACACAATCA
The DNA here is from genome assembly GCF_057557595.1 of Rhyacophila brunnea. Lineage (NCBI taxonomy): Eukaryota > Metazoa > Arthropoda > Insecta > Trichoptera > Rhyacophilidae > Rhyacophila > Rhyacophila brunnea. The sequence goes on along the minus strand of NW_028232904.1, from coordinate 3,694,980 downwards.
CGCATAAAATTTTAATTCAGTTTATAAATTTCAATTATAACACTAAAAAATCGAGAAACTTGACGTGACGAAACCAGATAAACGCGTGAATACTTATCAGAACTCGAGCGCTAGTACCTATTCCGGGACATGAGACTGACGTCAACTTGATATAAGTCTCATACTCAACTGTAACTAAAACTAACTCCATATTATTACTGTAAATCGAACATGTCACTATTTCTGTCCTTCACTATACCGACTTTACAACTGGGGAGAAAGGGAGAGCAATGACAGTTGAGTATATCACGGCTAGACATACGTGTATTACGCTATCTTGCTCGCGCGCATTTAATGTCAACAGTATTGAAAGTCTACCAACAGTACCAACTAGCGAGTCGCGGCGATGATCTCTTTGTATGCATTCGAACTTATAACAAGTTTATTGGGCCAGTATGGGTAGTACATGCTGAGACTTGAGTACGCAAACTGGTGACAGTATTTCTAACTCACCTCTAATTCCCATCCTATGACCCACAGAACAAATATATTGTGACCTCACCGAGTCGAACTTAGGGTTTCTGGATGAACTGTGTTTACAGGGGCCGCGGATTAATAAGATGTAAATGTGAAAGCGAGTTATCATCGACCGAGGCATAGAAGTTCCCCGGCATGATCTATATTTTAAAAATATGGCTCGGTTATATTATATTATAATACGAGGGTGGGTCAATAATTCCTTAGAAAAAAGCATTAAAACAGGTTTTATTTTTGTATTTTTTTTTTATTTCTCAACATAATTTCCTTGGAGCTCAATACACTTGGTTAGACGTTTCTCAATTTTTTTTAAACCGTCAGAAAAATAAGTTTTCGGAAGGTCCTCAAAATAAGCATTTGTCCGATCGATGACTTCTTCATTTGAAAAAAACGTTGTCCACTTAGCCATTTTTTTAAGTTTGGGAAAAGGAAAAAGTCACTGGGGGCTAAATCTGGCGAATACGGTGGGTGGTCGACCAATTCGAACTTCAATTCTTCAATTTTAGCCATTGATCGTAAACATGTGTGAACACGGGCATTGTCCTGATGAAAGAGGATTTTTTTCCTGTTTAAATGAGGCCGTTTTTCTTCAATTTTGTTTTTTAGCTGGTCCAATAAAGATGCATAATAATCCCCTGTTATTGTTTTTCCTTTTTCCAAATAGTCAACGAAAATAATTTCACGTGCATCCCAAAATACAGTAGCCATAACCTTACCAGCTGATTTTACGGTTTTCGCCTTCTTTGGACATAGTTTGCCTTCGCAATCCACTGCTTTGACTGTTCTTTCGTCTCGGGAGTATAGTGGTGTATCCATGTTTCATCTACAGTCACAAAGCGACGAAAAAATTCATCCGGATTGCGTTGCATGAGCGACAACAGGGCTTTAGAGGCCACCACCCTACTGCGTTTATTGTCGACTGTGAGCAAACGCGGCACCCATCTTGCAGAAATTTTTTAATGCCCAATTTGTCATGTAAAATAGAAATGACGCTACCTTTTGAGATCCCTGTAACCTCAATTATCTCACTCAACTTTAATCTTCGGTCACTTAACACCATATCGTGGATTTTATTGATCATTTCTGGTGTAGTCACCTCTACAGGACGTCCTGAGCGTGGTTCATCCTTTGTTGATGTACGACCACGTTTAAATTCATTTAACCAGTTATAAATAGTTGCAAGTGAAGGAGCAGATATGCCGTGAACTAAATCCAACTCATTTTTTTATTTCCTTTGCTGTTAACCCTTTTATATTAAAATGTTTAATTACAACTCTAAACTCAATTTTCTCCATTTTCCATTTTTCCATTTTCCACAAGCAAATTTTTTTTTTTAAATGTACGAGAAACACACAACAACCCGACCAATCTGATTGAAACTTCGCAGCATACTGAATCGGTAGTGCCACTGCATGAAAACAAACCGCTTGCAGTACTAGTCGCGCCACCTGTCGGCTTTTCTAAGGACTTATTGACCCACCCTCGTATCATAATTATATTACAATATATTATATCACTTTTGTCAGTCTTGCTTATTTGTTTTCATTGAACTAAGAATACAAATTGCAGATGGTTCTGGTTAGTTGTTAAAATTCAATTAAACCCTGCCTAAACCTAACCATAATAGTTAAGGTATGCTATGGGCGATCTGACAAAAATAGTGTGCACTTTTTCAGTCATACTTATTTGGTTCCGTTGCGTTTGCGTATTAAACAATACATAAAATACAGAGGGTTTTGGTTTTTTTTTAAATTCATTAATCTCTGCCTATACCAAACTATAATAGATAAGAAATATTCTTCTGTCTATAAAATATCTAAAATTATTTATGATTTAATAGATAGACAAATATTCTTTGATTGATATCTATTATGGCTTGGTTTATGCAAGGTTTAATTGAATTTTAAAAACTGACCAATAATATCTGCAATTTGTAGTTTTAGTTCAATGAAAACAAATATTATGTGTTTCTGACAATGTTTAGTGTGTATATTTATGTCGGATGTTTACAGCCTACCTCCACCCTTTGCCACTGATAAAATGCTCTATATTATGATGTATAAGAAGGTATTTCTTTGACATCTTTGGTTCCTTCATAGTGAGTACTTTGTACTACCTTAGCAAAGATTCAAACCATCCCTTAGCTGTCAAAATTAGTTCAAATAGAAAAATGTAGATGGACAACTGAACTTTCTTTCATTTACCTTACTAAACTATTTTTTTTGACTATTTTTCCAATTATTTTCTATATTGAATAGTGAATATAAGTTATGTTATAACTGCCAAAACATAATATTATTATAAATCTATTTGAATATATGATAAAAGGATTCTTATCTGTCAATGAATGCTTTCATATATGTAAATATTAAAAAAAAACCAGGTGGTATAAAAATACATCACATGGTACACTGTTACCATTGTACTAATAAAATAGATGTGAGTTTGTTTTGGGAAATGACAGTTAAAAGTTTATACAGTTACATATTATGTGATGCATAATTGTGTATTGTGTAATATATTAAGTCGTCTCGAAGAAAAATGAGATATTTCGGAAGCATGTCTCAACAATATATAAAGTTATTCGGACATAATATATCACTGGCGAAGGGTAGGCTGCGGAGATCTGACATAAATAGTACACACTGGACCATGGCCCCCACATTCTGAACCGGGCCCCCATGCTAAGATCTTTGGCGGGCCCCCCTACCTGTCTTTAAGGATAAAGGCAGTGTGATGCTCTACAGTAGCGTTTTCCAAATGGTGTACGCGGTAAAATTAATGTGTATATTTAGTGTATTTTGTTGTATATTTTAATCAATGACATTATTAATGGACAACGCACTCAATACAGTAGCTAGCAATTAAATTCACTCACAGCGACATTCGCACATGTATAGGTAGACGTCACGCAATTTCCATTATGCGATATCACTCATCGGGAATTTATAGCAATATCACCTTTATTGTAATGGCGTTAGAATAGTGTTTCTAGTGTCAATGTTCATTTGAGCGAACCCGTTCGAACCGAACCGTTCGGCAGACCCGACAAAAAGCGTCGGGAATTTATAGCAATTTCACCTTTATTGTAATGGCGTTAGAACAGATTATGCCATTCGGCAGACCCGACAAAAAAGTGAGTGTCATTTTTATTCCCAGACGATTCGTCCATATTAATGTCATTGATTTTAATACATCCATTTGAATTAAGGAGTTGTCGAGTGTTAATACACGATTAAAATTTTTATCGTATAACCATATAATTTTAAGAAATATTACTATCGAAGAAAAATAGCGCCGCAGGTGACTTTTTTTACTATTAAAGCAAATTTGTGCTGCGTGTTTATCTCTGTTTATCTGGTTGACTGGCCTCGCCGGGCCCCTCCTGAGCCTGAGCCCCCAGGCTAGAGCTCTGTCAGCCCCCTCTTGTGGGGGCCATGCACTGGACATACTAAAGTATTTGTTTATATTGAACTAAGAATACAAATTGCAGATATTGTTAGATAGTTATTAAAATTCAATTAAAACCTGCGTAAACCAAGTCATAATAGCTGATAACAGTCAAAAAATATTCGTCTATCCATAAAATATCTAAAATAATGCCATTAAATCATACATAATTTTAGAAATTTTATAGATAGAAGAATATTTTTTATCTATTCTGGTTTGGTTGGGCAGGGCTTAATGAATTAAAAAAAACTAACCAATGCCATAATGTAATATATTATATTCTTAATTCAACGAAATCAAATAAGTATGACTGAAAAAGTCTGCAATATTTTGTCGGATCGTTTATAGCATACTAAACTATTAGTTTTGGCTTAGGCAGGGTTTAATTTAATTTAATTTTGAAAACTAACCAGCACCACCATCTGCAATTTATATTATTAGTTCAATGAAAACAAATATTAAGTTTGACTGATAAAGTTTTGTGTGTACTATTTATGTTGGATCTTAACAGCCTACCTTCACTCCTCGCCACTGCGTCACCAGATGATAATATTTTGTGCAGCGATTGTCTCTTCTTCAGCCCGATTCTATTTTAGATCCACTGCTAAAGTGTCTTTTAATAAAACTGCCGGTTTTCCCATTCAATGAGTATAAATTATGTATTATATATTTCATATTATGAATAGAGCATATTTTTAAGTGTAATTTAGGTACATGTCTTGTTTTATTATATTATGAATGATGTAGTAAAATATAATGAATGATTGATGGGTACATAATATTATATTGTAGATAACAAGTAATTTCATAAAATACAGTATTATCTGACACACATATAATGTTCTTATCATTAATTTTGTTTCATGTTTGTGACTTATAAGGTTATAACTCGTAACATGTTAGTATAAGTCTGGTGGTAACGGTTTTAGCAAAACCTGCAATTTAATTTTAGCGATAACTTCAATTTTAAATAATCGACACTATTTTCAGATTATTGAAACGGAATTTCTATATTTTAGTTAAAAATCAACTACCTAGATTCTGGAAGATGAATTTATTTGAAGATTGAAGAAATTTATTGAAGACGTATTTTATAAATATTTTACAACGTTTTTCTTAGCTCGTATTCTTATTTATCCGGTACAAATCTTGCAATCGATTTTTAACTAACTTCCCGTCTAGCTAGACATTTGACACTTTAGAATATACCTATCAGAACACGATGCCAATGCATTCTTTTAATACTTTTAGCCATCTTTAAGTAGAATTGATTTTATTTTCAGTTAATTCTGTTTTGTATGAAAAGTTATTTCGGAAGAAATACGTAAAAAGTAAAACTATTATTGGTTGCTAAGTGGGTGGTCCTAGCAACTAAATTATTAAATAATATATACGTGCGTTACTATGGAAATCAATATGAAATGACATTTCATTATTCAGTATTTCTATCAAGTACAATTTTTTTTGATCGTTTAAGCTAGTCAAGTCAAGTTTATAGGATTCAACAGAAAATTTAAAAACGTTGTATATAAAAAGTTCTTTTTATCTTGTAATTATTATAAATATTTTTATCATTAAAATATACTTTTTTCTACTATTTTCAAAAAATTTATTGTTTTAACGTATTGTTTTTTTAAATTAAAAAAATATCATTTATTTTGTTAACTGTCAATTCATGGTGGAACTGCATTGTATTGTTGTTTAATTTAATAAAACGCATTTTTTTTGTAGTACTTATTCCACTTTTAATCAATAAATTAGGACCGGTTTCGTCCGCCTTTCAGTTGAAAATGTGCCTCTGAGTTAAGCATGGCAGTCATAGCATAGTGGTATTACAAAGGACGCGAAACCCAAGAGACGCTGGTTCGATACCAGCCGGGTGGCTTACTTTTTTCGAAAAAAGATTTTTCTATTGGCTATATTATATACTATTTCATAATTATGTATGTTCAATAATTAGAATGATACATTCTTAAATCTTGTGAATTATTCGTTGAATAAAAGAAATAGTTAATTACAATAATTCATTCTCCTATTGTTTCATTGTGCTGTTTTATTTCTCAAGCAACGACCTCCCTTCATTAAATAGGTACCTATCTGATGGTCAGATATTATTTGATTTGCAAGAAAATAAATAAACTAAATATCTAGCTTATTTTCAACACATTTAAAGCTGTTGGAAGTAGAGATGGGAAAACTGGTCGATTTTGAAGACTAAGTATACTTACTACCAGTGGCGGCCGGTGGTCTTCAGAGTAGCATTTTCTGGTAGTGCGCAATGGTTTACCTTCTATACCCAGCATTGGAGCATAGGGCAAGCACAAGTTCACGCCACTTCTCTCGGTTCAATGCCAACTCTTGCGCCTCCCGCCATGTCAGACCTGCAGCACGTAGGTCGCTTTTGTAGCACCGCTGCAGGGTGAGGGAGGGCCGGCCATGGCAACAGAACCCTTGAGGCTGTGCCATAAGGGTACGAGTGTCACGCTCTTTGGCGGCATCAGGAACACTTGTCCTAGCCACGTAAAGGTCGTAAAGCGTCTCTCCATGATTACCTTAATCACCGAAGGCTGCCGTGTCAATAAGCTAAAATAATAAGTGTAAAATGACTGAAATGTTGAACTTCTCTGAAGGTAAATTAAATATGTCTTTGTTTATTTATTATATTTCTTAAAAAGAGTTTTTAAACAGTTCAAATGATTGAATATCAATAAAGAAAAATAAATGTCACGGTTTGCGACTTTACGCTCTGAGCAAACAATGCTTCAGCCAAATAAATAACCGCTGATGTGTTTTTTTGTTTATTGAATGTATTTGAGTGGTTTAGAAATAAATGCGGTAGTTTGTATTTTCGTAAAAGTTTGTCAATTCATTAAATCTTAAATGTGAAATTGTTAAAAATTAACTCGCCAACGTTGTTATAAAACAGAAACTGGCGTTTTTGTTTCTAGAGTCCTAATTTCGTGCGCCGATCTAAAAGTGTGTAAAAAATTCTACGCAAAACATCGTTACAGGAACATTCGACCACGGTTTAAGTAGTATATGGGCATTTTCGCCAAAGTTTGTACATGTTTGAAATTTGGGTAATATTATTTTTTCACTCAAATTAACCATTTTTATATAGCTAGCAGATTCCTTGTTCTATTGCTGAATTGGTGATAGCAATTTTTCAGCAAAATATTGATTAATACAATATTTATATCATTTTTATTATGAAATTGGGCATAATAAGTTTCCGTTCCGTGACTACGAAACTTAGCTTTTAAAACATGAATGAAACACTTTTTATCACTTAAAAGAGCTCTATTAGATTAAAAAAACCATACACTTCAAAATAAAACTACAAATAGTCAAAAAATATTATTGAATTTTAATTCTTGGGCACATTTCGTTCCCCTCCGTTACCCTATGTCTATAATGGCAGAGCATTTTTCCTTTAGTATTTGAAAAAACCAATCAATGTTCGTTCTGCTATTTTTTTAAAGACAATAATCACTTTTACTAAATTTTATTGGAAAAATAAATAAGTTTCGTTATTTAATAATCAAATGAAAAATAGTTAACGTTCAACTTTTTTGGGGACATTTTCGGAATGGAACGAAATGGTAACGGAGTGTAATTTGTAAAGCTTAAGTTACATGTTACCATAAAAACAAATTTTTGTTTTATGAAATTTATTTGAATTTTTTGATAGACAGATAAATATTCAACGTGCGTCAAAATAACAAAACAAATCAAACTTAATCACTAAAATAGACATATTTTATAATAAATTTCACAATACTTGTAAAATAAGGTAGGTAATAATTTTGACACACTATACATTACCATAACTTTATTTGGCATTTATATTATTTGTAACTCAGATAAAAAATATTTTTAAGCAAATTAACAATATATGAAAAAAAAAATCAGCAAGGGATTCAGACGCGAGTTCCTAGCGCGGCACGGAGTATATAACTTTTACGAAAATAATTATAGTCAAACTCGGTTATTACGATCTCTGACATAGCGAGATCTCGGATGTAATAACGAAACATTTGTTGACAATTGGTTTATGATTTTCGCCATACATTTAATTCTTTCACTGTTATAACGAGCAACTTATCGGATATACCGAGCTAAAATACTGTTAATGTGTCGACCGTTTTAAAACATTTCGACCCTAAGCAATAAAATCCGATTGGACAGGATGCCGCCGGGGTCGGATTACGTTTATGACACTAGTAAAGTGTCTAAGTACCTACCTTATTGGTGTTTCACCGACAATAATAAAAAAGTATCCACGCATATGGTTGAAAAATCCAAGGTTTGTGAAGTCCGTAGGTACCTACCAGCGTTAATTACAATAAACAACTTCTTTTGTAGTTTATGAATGCCATGCTCGTTTCGGGGATTTTTACGATGGTTTCCAAATTTTTTATTTTCGGCTTTTTGTGTAATGTGACATGCTCATTTAAAAATACCTATTCTCTGATATAACGAGTAACGCTTATAACAAGCAAATTCAGTCGGTCCCATCTTCCTCGTAATAACCAAGTTCGACTTTATGTTGTCTTGAAATTTAATTGTATTCATCAACATAAAATGTAGCTATACAGGTTGATTGTAATCAAGACGTACTTTTCTGACATTTCGTGAATACCTACAGTTCTAGGTATTAAATCTAATCGAGTACACATTTCTGTTAAACGTGACAAAAAAATACTTTTTCATACATTTTTATAAATTTCTATGCCTAAAATGTATGGAGAAGTTTTAAAATTTTGGTGGCGTATAACAGAAAGAGTATGACAGAGCCAGTGCCTGTCTCGCAATTATTTCAGTCTGGTGTTTTTTCTTTTCCTTCTGTTGTTTTTTTTTATCTCCATACTTTTATGTGCGCTATTTTTGCGTATTCAGACATATCACATACTTTTTTAATCTTTATTATATTATTATATTATAGTCAGGTTATTTTTTATATTTTTTAATGAAAATATTTTTGTTTTTCATACGAACAGACAAAATAATTTTTTTTATAATCTATGAAGAACTAAACACACACTGTAAACCCAACTTTATGCATGCCATTTCGTTACTTTTACATTCCACATATACGTTACCACCAATATAGTTTCGGAGTGGAAGTAACGGATTCTGTTTCAGAAGTGTTTGAAGCCAAAATTTAGCTTAGTTTTATTGTTAAACCTGCGATATGTTTTATTATATCTGTAGTATGAAAGATAAGCTCCATATGTGTAGTATGTGAAATAGAAATATGTGTTTTCTTACCTTATAAATCGTGGTAACAGTAGTGGAACTTCTTAAATGACCAACCCAGAAAGCAACCTGTTCCGATAGCGATACCGACACACACCAACAATTTAAAGTGTACATGGCGATCAGTGTTATACAAAAATGTTGCTACATTAAAAAAAAACATATTTATAGTGAAAATTTTTCGCCTTCATGCTAAAATCGTGGTAACGGAATGTGGAGTTCCACTTTTTCAAATATCCTGGGACACACTTTAAACGTGATTTTTTTTCAATATTGGTACAAATTTACGAAAAAACTATATATTTTCCAAAAATATATAATGTAAGCTGTTGAAAACACTACGAATTTAATTTTACACACTCAAAATTAATGACGAAATCAGACTTTGTTTATTTGAATTTATGGGTGGGACATGGTAAAAACGCACTACCTTTCGATCTAAATAATCAATTAAAAATATATACAGGTCAGATAGTTGTATTTAACTGATTGAATAGAGTAAATTAATAAATTTGCATGTTAAAAGTACATAACTTTCCAACATTTTATAATATAATAACTATGAAAAAATCAATCAAAGTCATGGGACATGCCAAAAACGCAATGTACAAACTTTGGCGAAAATGCCCATATAATGACCTCATTGTAATCCTGTGAAAATTGAAAATCTGTTTGGATCGTAATCGCTTTGCGCTCGAACGGAGTATTGTTCATAGTTCGCGAAGTGAGTGATACACGTATGAATAATAATGAAAAGTTGAGCGATGTCTTCAAAGATGCAGGCGATGCATAGCACTTGCATGGTATTAGAGGAGCCGCCGCTGCTTACTACCAGTATAAAAAATACTAAATATTGTTCCAAAATAGTTACTAGTATTTGGAATACTATATAGATCGTTTGGCGTGCGTATGCGACAAAAGTTTCATACTTAACTGAAACTAAAACCAACTCCATATTATTAGTATTTTAAAATACGTATCGGCTCAGGGAACTCAGACTGTGTATCGGCTTCAATAGAATCGCTAAAAATACGCTGAGCTCTGCTTGTCGAAAAGTCTCATTTATTATAAAATTTTAAATTTTTGAGTTGAATTTTTTGTTAGGTTATAATATTATTGTTAAGGCTATACCTCAGTTGAGGCACGGTCAGGGCTCGAAATGGACCGGAACGCACCGGAGCGCCGTTCCGGTTCATAAAATCTCCAAAACTAATGCTCCGTCTCGTGGAATATTAATTTGACCGCCTGAGCTAGATATGTCATATAATAAAAAAATCTAACAGACTTGTTTTTATAAAATACATATACAATTAGATAACAACCTTAATATTTTAATAAAATTATCGAGCGCTCCGGTTCGTAAAATTTTCCATTTCGAGCGCTGGCACGGTCTAAAAAGATCGTGGCTAGGCGATGCGCGGATTGCGGGTGCAAATGACGCATGCCAAACGAAATATAATTTGTCATATAAATCCAAAATGCGTCCATTTATTGTTCTATTAGTAACAATAATAATATATTCATTGACATGTTTTCTTTTTAAAGTAAATGGGTAAAGTTTTTAGTCATCCTTACACGATTTAAGAATTAATACCCCCGTCGCCATCACGAAACAAATTTACGTGTTTCCAGTTCGACTCTCTCTCCGAATGGCAGCGAGTCCAAAATTTCGTCGCGCCTATAGTTGAAAATTATTTGCCGTTTCACTGATGTATCGCCTTAACAAAAATGAAACAGTGATTTTTTAAAAAAAAATAAACGTGTTTTGAACGGTATATAACAAGACTAATAAGCCTGTGCGTCATCTCACCACTGTGCTGCGACACAAAATTTATGACCTATTATTATTCATACATTCGAACGCAATAGACTAATAAATTAAAATATACCTATATTCAAGTCCTATTTCGTTTGCGCGCATTTAATGTCAATAGTGTTGAAAGTCTAGCAACTGGCGAGTGCACAGAACAGCGACTCGCGATGATATCAGCACAAGTTTTTTGGAATAAGTTTATTGGGCCACAAATACTTAGTATGGGCAGTTTCATCCGAAACCTGAGTACACAAACTGGTGACAATATTTCCAACTCACCTCTAGTTGGAAGGCATAAAAAAACGCTAACAAAAACGCCATAAGCTAGATGCCTATCGAAAAATGTTAAAGTGGAACTACACCGGAAACTTTTGTCGCCAACCTCATAAAATTTAACGACTATGTCTCGGAATAGGGTAATAAAATCGAAGGTGTTGCTACTTGTTGACGTTGCTCGTTTGTCCACACAGAGAGGCAACGTGTCGCGGCAACGTCATTTTTTCTTGTAAGCCACGGAACGTTCGCCAGATTATTATTATGTATTCGCATTTGTCGCGAGTGCGGGACACCTGCTATACCTACCTATCAAAACGCGCTCGATATTTGCGGCTGGGACTCATGCACTCTTTAAAATTAATGTAGGTACCTATTACAGTGAAATAAATATTATAGGTACTTATAGCTACCTATATTGCAATCTCAAAGATCTAACACGGCTAACCCAAAATAGGTAGATGTAGGTTAGTACCTACTTCAATTTGGTCGATATAAACCTTAGAGAAAAAAACGACATCCAAATTATTATTTTACTTTACTATAAATTCTTAATAAAAAGATAAACCATACCAATACGATAATAATCGATATCATTGTCTTAATCATGACATATTATTTTAAATCAAACCTCGATGCAGATGTAGGTAGGTACATGTAACATGATTCTTACCCAATGCCATTGTGCTTACCTATCAAAGAATTATCGTTATATTTTTTATTGCTCGCGTGTCGCGTGTTATAATAATGATGCAATTAGGGATTTCAATACCGGTACATATTTCATAACCGGTATTCAATTATTTATCGATACCGAAATACCAGTTTCAAAAATCCAATATACCGGTATTTTCGGTATTAAGAAACCGTAAGTACACGTTTATGTTTTTCGAAAATGAATGTAATATTATTTTGTCATTACTTACTACTGCATACTATATTAAATTTAATGTATAGGACGACAATGTAGTTAAATAATATTAAAATAAAATCCCTCAATTAATATACTTATATAATTGTCGCGATGAATTAACATATTTCAAAAAAGAAAATATTCATGGTAAATATTTCCAATTATTCTATAACTCTATTGATGCAACGTTGATAGTACATCCAGCAAACGTTGAATTCCAGCAAGGTTTTCTGTACCCGGACTTATGGTATTTGTAAAAATTAGCAGTTCTAAAATATCTATACTAATGATCTATACATTATTACAAAGGTCATCATAATAAAAAAATGTAGTTAGGTTCTTTAGGTTGCTTATCAATAGTGTTTTAAATAGATGTTAATAGTTATATTTATTGATAGGTAAGTACTTCTTTATTCTATATGTTTTGACGAATACCGGTATTCAATAAGAAATTCTGAAATACCGGTATTGATATATTCATTCGGTAATCCCTAGATGCAATTGATTTCGAAGCACCGCGTACACATACAATTTAAGATTTCATTCCACTCATATTTTACGAACGAGAATATGATGATTATCATTAATAATTTATTTAAAGATGTTAAAGCATAAGTTATTGTTATTATTATTAAAATATATTTCGTAATGCGTCAAACATTTTTTTATAAAATCATATGGTACTTATCAAATAATTCATTATATCGGCTATTTTCTAAATGTGTTTGCCACTGTATTCCCCATAATTAACTTGTACCCATTTTTGTCAATATACTTAGGTACCTACTGATATTTTTTTAAAATATCGAAATATCTACTGAGTTTAGAATCTGGCAACATTGTAACAAATCAGTATTCGTCGTGGTTGGAATTGCGGCACTTGTGATTGGGGTGTTTTGGGAACCCATACACACCTTTCTTCTCTGTAATGTTCAATAGCTGTGATAATTTTATCATTGTCCCAATGTGCCATGATTTACCAGTGTGTAGGTATGTAATATGACTAATATGTAATAACAAAAAAACAAAAGAACCACCGCCGCTGTTTCTCGTGTGCACGCAATGAAATATATAAAATGAATGACACTACAATAAAACTAAATCCGTCCAAAAAATATAGATACCTACTTTGTGTACCGATATCGATATATTGCCGGTATGGGCATATGGCTACGGGATGGGATGTTATCAGTCTGATAACATTTTAAATACCAATAAAAACAACATCATTACATACTTTTTTCCCGTAGCGGCAGTTTGCTGTGATCAGTAGAATCAGCAGATACAGTACGTGATCATAATGGATTAATTTGAACCTTTATAGCACCGATTTTCAAACTGGGAGGCGCGGAGTGTTGCAAAAGGAGGCGCGAAAAGTTTAACACAATGTAGCCACAGGTTTGCAGTTTGCAAATGCATAGTTTATAAATCAGCCGCTAGTTATCAACTACATAAAAAACAGTCCCATAAAAGGTTGTTTGCAAACCTGTCTGAAAATATGGAGACTAATTTTATAATACCTCACTTCCATACTATTGTGAAGCGCGCTAGCTATCTCGTGAAAAAATAAAATAAAAGGATCAAATCATAATGAGGCAATTTTTTAGGAATAACGGACGATAATAAAAAAAAATGAGTGAATAAATAAATGCAAGGACCACTAATGCATTCACTGATTTAAAAAGACAAAGTAAAGGCATTCATAAAAAATTGGAGCTTTGGAAATCAAAATTTAAAAAAAAATAAGTTCGTCATGTGGAAACACTTCTAAATGATTTCTGCGCCAGATATATTGAAGCAACAAAAATCTATTTCTTGGTTAGTTTGCAAATGCATGTTTCACATTATTTTATTTATAGTTAAGTGTGCTTTGTATTGCTATAAGTAGTGCTTTGTTTCAGGGCTAATACATATTTTAAATATTTGCTTATGCGTTGCAATTTCATGTGATACCTATATGATGATAGATATACTTAAATGATAACTCCCGTGTATAATTTATTAAACACTACATTGGAGCACCATACTACCATAAACCTCAGCGATAGGTAGTTGGGCCCGCCAAAGATCCTGGCCTGAAGGCCCGCTTCAGGATGTGCGGCCCATGATAGAATCCATTTGTCAATGAACGGTGATGAATTCGGATTGACTACTATTGAAATAATTGATTGTGCTGTTGTGTGTGTAGCACATTCATCGCGTGAAAAACAAATTAATTTAAAAATGAATATAATATACCTAAGTAGTAGTACCTAAAACATTGTTTATTTTTATATTTTTTTTTCATTTTTGTATTGGTACATTGTTGAATATTTAAAAAGGTGTCTGTATTATTTAATGAAATAAAGGCTGGGGCGCCAAGATTGGATTTTTTTTAAAGGGAGGCGTAGTAATATGAAGTTTGGAAACCACTGCTTTATAATACGTACGCGTTGTTTCTCAGATTTTTTTTTCGAGATTTCGGAGAGTCAGAAAATACTATTATTTTGATTCTGTAAAAAATGTCACAAAATGCGTAATAAATAATAATCAAAATAAGTGCTAGACATGCTCCAATTGATTGGCAATCGCTACCTACACGGGAGAATAAAGAGTAAAAAATACATAAACATAAATTCCTGTACCTACCTACTTACGTAGCTCTTCGTATTAAAATCAACTGGTATGCGAATTTTATTAACAATAAATTATTAATGATCCTTCATTAAAGTGTGTTGCTAAATCTTTTGAGTTTTACCGCCAGCCTCGAAACAAGTGGTGACTCGTGTCGAGCGACAGAAATTCGATCCTCAATACGATAAAAGCAATTAAAACTTACGGACTAAAGTGATTATTTTTATGATGGCTGACCTCATTTTATAATGTCGCCACAAGTTTCTTTCAGTGAGGACGATGTTGTCAACCCCAACATTTGTCAACTTAGTTCAACAAACGATTAATGTAATTTATGGTCCAATAAAATATGATAATTATCGTTAAATTTTATGAGGTTGACAACACAAGTTTCTGGTCAGGACGGGCCTTTAGACCTGCAAGTTGGCAACGCTGCTGCTGATTATTATTCTTGTATTTATGTTCACTGATATATTATGTTGTTACTATAATAACAATTTTTTCACATGTCCTGCATCACGGAATCTTTGAAATAATAATTATTAATGAATTATATTTCCTTATTTGTTATTTATTAATTATTGTATTATGAATGAACGTTCTGAATAAATAATATTATGACGATAGCAAATTTATACAAGTACATAATAAATGTATTACAATAACAAATTACAGTTGTGATATTATCTCCTATGTACCTACATAATATCGTCACTGTTCTGGCAGAAGACACTAATTCGAAAAAATTACATATTGAGTTAGTTATAGGTACCAAAATGTTCCTTATTTCAAACTTTACCGTCTGGAAACCTTCTTAATAAATAAACAGTCTTTATTTTAAAGTCATCCTTTACATTTTAACAACTTCAAAGTCAAATTACTCAAAACTAGTATTCTCCAGTTAGTGTGTTCTGCCAGAACAGAGACGAATATATTACATGTAAATTGTGCGTAAAACATTTCACCGTGGCACAGTTCGCCGTGAGCTTTTTATCAGAAAGAGATGACCGTATGCTATACGGCAGTGGTTTCCAAACTTTATGTTACTACGCCTCCCTTTTAAAAAAATCTAATCTTGGCGCCTCCTCCCCTTTATTTCATTAAATAATAAAGACACTTTTTTTAAATTGTCAACAATGCACTTAAATACAAAAATGAAAAGAAAAAAACAAGTTTTTACTACTTATATTATATTCATTTTTAAATTAATTTGTTTTTCGTACGACGAATGTGCTTGTTTATTAGCATAATCAATTTTAATAGTAGTCAATCCAAATTCATCATCGTTCATTGACAGATGGATTCTATCATGGGCCCCACATCCTGAAGCGGGCCCCCAGACCAGGATCTTTCAACCACATATTTAAAATATTTAATAGCCGTGAAACAAAGTAGCGCCGCAGTGGATTATCAAACTAATCAAGAACTAAGGAAATAGATTTTTGTTTGCTTCAATATATCTGGCGTAGAAATCATCATATAAACTATGCGCTTGAAACTGCAAACTGGTGGCTACATTAATTGTGTTAAACTTTTCGCGCCTCCCTTTGCAACACTCCGCGCCTCCTAATTTGGAAATCGCTGCCATGCGGTCTCCAATTTTATTATATTCAATATGAACATTAATTAAATTTTCATAGCTGATTTTGGCAAAACTCATGAATCCAAGAATGAAAACCTAACCTAACAAATAATCCAGTATATCGGCTATTTTCAATTTTTTTTTGCTGCTGGCTTCCTGTGAAGTGTAAACCGACAAGAACCGTGTTTTATTAGACATGAATTATCATTATTATCAACTGGGGTCGATCCACTGCTGGATGAAGACCTCCCCCACTCTTATGGGTCCCTAGTTTTTTGCTGCCATACCTACGTCCACTGCACTTTATGAGTTATTCTATCTAGCGGGTTTCAAGGCGTCCCTGTGGGCGTTCAGTGCCTTTTGGGTACCACTGTATGACGGCATTTGTCCAGTGAGTGACATGTCCAGCCCATCAGTGGCGCACCCAGGATTTAATATTGGGGGGGGGGGGGGGCAAGGAGGAGAATGTAAATTAGTTCCATAGGCTCTTTTTCTTCTTCACAGCTTAATTTCTCGTTTATCGGTCTTTTGTCTATTGCACTCGGTGTACCTATACTATGGTCCTCACATCCTGAAACGGGTCCTCAGGCTAGGATATTTGGCGGGCCCCCTACCTACTGCTAAGATTAAATGCAGTGTGAAACACTACATTAACGTTTTTCAAATTGTGTTTTAGTTCAAATTAAGGGTACTTATACAGTGAATTATTGGCGATTTTTAATACATCTACTTTAATAATGGAGCTGTCGAGTATCGACACATAATAACCAAAAAATATATTGCACAATTATATAAATAATTGAAAATATTCATGGCCATGAAGTGTAATAGCGCCGCAGGCGACTTTTTTACTATTAAAGCTAATTTATGATGTGTGTTTATCTCACTTATCTGGTCTACCCGACACGCCGGCCCCCCAGGCTAGAGCCCTGTCAGCCATGACCTACACCACTCCGGAATTCGGATGGACACCGAGAATTTTTTGACAGTTCCCTTAGGTATTGGGTTTCTAAAAAAACCTGACATTAGTGTTTCGAAATTTTTGTGTTAGAAATTAAAATCTAAGAAATTTTTCTAAAAAGGGTGCTGGAGAATTATTACAAATCATTTTTTTGCCGTGTTTTTATTTGTCTAAGCCCAAGGTATAGTTTATTGGCTCTCAATTTCAATGTTTAAAATCATTCTGATAATTTTCATTTTTGGGTGGTGCCAGGGTCTCTTGCCCCCCCCCCTCCCCCCTGGGTGCGCCACTGGTGTACACCACTCCGGAATTCGGGTGGACACCGAGAATTTTTTGACATTTTCATTAGAGATTGAGTTTCTAAAAAAACCCGATATTAGTGTTTCGAAATTTTTTTGTTAGAAATTAAAATCTAAGAAATTTTTCTAAAGAGGGTGTTGGAGAATTTCAAATCATTTTTTGCCGTGTTTTTATTTGTCTAATCTATTGGCTTTCAATTTCAATGTTTTTGGGGGGGGGGGGGCAAGGCCCCTTGCCCCCCCCCCCTCCTGGGTTGCGCCACTGCAGCCCATTGCCATTAAATGCTATATATCTGAAGTGTTTTCGACTTATTATGGAATGTTACACTCCCAAATCTTGTGAATTTATTCGTTGAATAAAAGAAATGGTTTATTAAATAATTACAACATAAAAAGAACTTTTTATATACAACGTTTTTAAATTTTCTGTTGAATTATTATGCTCGTTATGCTGAAACTTGTATGAAGTAAATAAAAAACAAAAAAATATAGAATACTGAAATGTCATTTTGACATTTCATTTTGATTTCCATAGTAACCCACGTATATATTAATAATTTAGTTGCTAGGACCACCTCCTTAGCAACCAATAATAGTTTTTTTTACTTTTTACGGATTTTTCTGAAATAACTTTCCATAAAAAACAGAATTTACTGAAAATGAATTCAATTCTGCTTAAAGATGGCTAAAAGTATTAAAAGAATGCATTGGCATCGTGTTCTGATATATTCTAAAAGTTTCAAATGTCTAGCTAGTCGGGAAGTTAGTTAAAAATCGATTGCAAGATTTGTAACGGATAAACAACCACCGGACAAATAAGAATACGAGCTAATAAAAACGTTGTAAAATAGTATTTCTATACTCCCCCATTGTCATTCAGCGTAAATAACGTATTATATTTGGCTAAGGAGTGAGGACACTGCGCGACGGTAAGAGAAAACTCAGTCGATACTAGAATAGTAGACCACAGTCTACTTGAAGTTGGACATGCCTCTATGATATTATATTAATATGTTGACATTTTGCAGATATGTGGTATTTGTATGATAAATAATTAAATGTCAAATTGTTTATGTTTTGACTACACTTGCAACATTGAAAATATGTTTATTTTATTAATAAAATTAATATAAAGATCACACGTCTTGCAATAATTTAATAATAATATGAATGTTGTACTTAATCATTATTCTAGTCATTGAGATGTTTTTTTTTTATTTTGCATTTTGCGCGATTTCAAAATAATGATCGTGTTTTTTAATATTCCGTTTTACGTTTTACGTAAGCAACAGTGTATGTACGTATCTGCTTTTAAGCTATATTGAATGGATGAATAATCATGAATGAAAAATGCTAGATTGACGTTTTTGCATATTATTATATAATTAGTAATCAGTGGTGAGGGGTGGAGGTAGACTGTTAAGATCCGACATAAATAGTGCACACTAAACTTTTTCAGTCATACTTATTTGTTTTTATGAATTAATAATACACATTGCAAATGGTGCTGGTTAGTTTTTAAAATTCACTTAAACCCTGCGTAACCAAGATATAATACATAATAATAGTCTAAATATATTCGTCTATCTATCTTCTTCTTCTTATTGTGCCATCCCCTAGCGGAGGTTGGCCACCATCTTTGTCGTCTGCTACCCGGAACAGTTCAGTGGAGCTGCACTCGTACCAATCACGGAGGTTCTTAAGCCACGAAATGCGGCGCCGTCCTCTGCTACGCTTAACGTTGATCTTTCCTTGAATGACAAGTTGGGGAACGCTGTACTTTTGTCCTCTCATAATGTGGCCGAGGTACTGTAGTTTCCTGGTTTTGATACTACGTAGAAGTTCTCGGTCCTTTCCCTTTCGATTGAGAACTTCAAAATTTGTCACCCGGTCGGTCCAAGGAATTTTGAGGATGCGTCTATACAGCCACATCTCGAAAGCATCAAGTCTCCGTGACATCTCTTGGTTTAGCGTCCATACTTCCATACCATAGAAAAGAATTGAGAGAACATAACAACGTACCATACTCAGTCTCAGACCTAGGTTAAGGCCTCGATTGCTAAAGAGGCGTCTCATTTTGAGAAAGGCGCTCCTTGCGATCTCAATTCTAGTTTTTATTTCCTGAGACTGGTCCCATTTCTCATTGACCCATGTACCTAAATATTTATAATGGGTCACACGTTCGATTGGTTCGCTGTTAATGACAAAATTTGTGTTGGTGTCTGGTGTCGCTGTTTTTGATACTAGTAATAGTTGTGTTTTCTTGAGGTTCATTTTTAAACCATAAGAATAAAATTACTGACCTCAATAACATTTTCTACCAGTTGATGTAAACTCTTTAAACTGTCAGCAATCAGCACAGTATCATCGTCTATCTATAAAATTCTAAAATTATGCCATTAAACCATATATAATTTTAGATATTTTATGGATAGATGAATATTTTTTGACTATTATCTATTATGCCTTGGCTTAGGCAGGGCTTAATGAATTTTTAAAACTAACCAACACCATCTGTAATATGTTATTCTTAATTCAATGAATACAAATAAGTATGATGAATACGTGTTCACTATTTTTATCGGATCGCCCATAGCATACCTAAACTATCATGGTTTGATTTAGGCAGGGTTTAATTGAATTTTAAAAACTAACCAATAATATAATGTATTATATCTGAACAGCCTTCCTCCACCCTTCGCCACTGGTAGATGGTTATAATAAGCATTATCTTATTTTCAATCGATTCATGCTCCGGGTTTGGAAATATTATGTAATAATATGTACTAAATAACTAATCGTTCATAATGCCCCATTTACACATGCATGCCGTGCGGCCATAACAAGAAAATGTATGGTTAAACATGTTTTATCCTGAAGTTGGCAAGATTGCATGAATGAATCAAAAAAATTTGGAAGTTTCTGAATTTTCATGCGTCGGTAGGATTTTTTCGATCTGCGCCTGCGCAGTAGAACGACAGTGGCGAGCCTGCCGGCAAAAAAACAAACTACGAACGAATTTTTCGGTTAACCGATTTTCACTACCTGTCAAAGAGTACGAAATAGTACCATAAAATGACAACATCGCGTCTCGCTCACTCCTAATTCACTGCTGCCTAGTTAATGACCACAACTCGGTCAGTACTAAAGACACGCCTGGCGTGTAGCAATTAGCATTATAATTAAATGTGGTAATTAAGACGGTACTTCAGTGAAACGGCAAATAATTTTCAACTGTAGGTGCGACGAAATTTCGGATTGGCTGGCAATAGGAGAGCGAAAGTAAAGCTGTAAACACGTCAATTTGTTTTGTGATGGCGACGGGGGAATTAATTCTTAAATCGTGTAAAGATGACTAAAAAACGTTACCCATTTACTTGAAAAAGAAAACATGTCAATAAATATATTATTATTATTAGTAATAGAACAATAAACATAACATTAAATGGACGCATATGACAAATTATGTTTTGTTCTACACGTGTCGTTTGCACAATCTTCGCGTCGCGTAGTCACGATCGTTTTAGACCGTGCCCCACCTGAAGTATAGCCTTAACTTTAAACTTAAATTTTTTGAATAATAAAATGCCTAATTCTTGTCAAATTTGGGATCACAGAGATTATCAATATAATTTTTTATCGTGAATATTTTACTAAAATTATCTCGTCATAAATTATACTAATGGTTTTATAAATGCGTTTAAAAATTAATAAATGTAAAAAATCTTAACACCACTGCACATTCATGTACCGAAATATGACTATATTCTAAAACATTAGAGCGAGAGGTTTAAAAGAATACTATTTTATGTAACAAAAATACTTTATGCAGTCATCAAATGTTTAAAATAAATATAAAGGATAATAAGGCTTCAAAATTATATACATAGATTATCTACAACGTTTAAGGAGTGTCCAGGATCATGGTTTGAAAATACAATAAAAACTCAATTTTGACCTACGACGAGCGTGGCCCCCCTTAAACAATGAATTGGAGTCAGCAATTTTACGTGTAAACAGACAGTTATTGTCACGATTGTTTAAAATACTCACTATTGCTGCCAGTAAATCCATGCACGTGTACAGGCGCTATTTAAGGCTATCTCTTCTAATGGTCCAAACGATTCGTTTTCTCTTAAAATCCTATAACAATAATGCAATTAGACTGAGTTGAAAAAAAACTGTCATTGTGTACAGAAATTTAGTTTTCTTTGATTTGGCGTTAGGTATATTCTTATATTCACAATGCTATGATGTGAACATGACTGTACTTTGTACTTAATGGAAAAATAATTTCGGGAAACGAGAACTTCTTTCGAATTGTCATAAATATGACAGGCATGTCAAACGCATATATCGCTTAGTGGATTTTGATCATTCGCCATAGGAATTAAGCCATGAAGATGTGAAAAGCGTGTACATACATTCAGTTGTGATATTACATGATTTCGTTGATATTTTAAAGAGACAGTTTTAACCATTGAAGTTAATCCCTCCAAACCAAAACCCGCCACGCACTACACCCGGTTTTAATCGAGCATATCACGTAGTTTTAGGTTTTAGGCCGGGAATGCCCTAGGACAGTGGTCGGCAAACCGCGGCTCGCGAGCCACATGTGGCTCTTTGGCCCATTGAGTGTGGCTCTGCCCTGTTTGACATCGCTACAAAGAAGAAGCAAAGAAAAACGGATGACGAAAACCGTGAATTTAAAGTTGAATGGATCGAGACTTTCGCGTTTATTCAAAACTTATATGGCCTATCGATCTGTATTATTTGTCGGGCAAAATTGGCGCATAACACGAAGTCAAATTTGGAGGGACACTTTACAACTAAACATGCGTCGTTTAGTTGAGCACTAAATATCCTGTCGATGATGCAAGGCAGAAAGCAGTTGAGAAACTTTAGAAGAGTCAAGAAAAATCAAATTCTGTATTTAATTACTGAATACAATCTTCCAACAATGTTAATATTGCATTATTTGTGGTTAGTAAAGAGATTTCTTAGAGAGGAAATCAAGAGTAAATTGAGAAGTTGTCTTATTGATGAGAACCTGGAATCCTACTTAAAATTAAAAACATCAACATACAAACCTGACTTACCTAAACTTTTCAAGGAGATGCAAGGCCATTATGCACATTAAGTGTTTGTCAGTCATTGTCATGATTTAATTCTATGGATACCTTACTTACAATTTAATTTTTTATCAATAAATAAGATCGTTATTAAGTATAATATCAAGTTTTATTCAGTGTACCTGTAGTTTAATTAAGACTTAAATCTTTGAACAGTTACTTTGTTCAGTTTAAGAAATTTGGCTCTCAAAAGAAATTTCAATCGGTGTACTTGTTGAGTTTGCCGACCACTGCCCTAGGAGAAGATACCCAGGACTAAGGTTGCTACGCTCAAAGTGAGCTCTGACTAAGTTTAAAGTTATTTTCTAATGCAAAGTGCCGGGGATAGAAGAGCACAGGGAAATTATAAAAATTAAAAATGATTCTAGTGTATATATAACAAAAATAATGAAGCTAATCATACGGACAGCAAAAATTATGTGAAGAGATCTTCACGCCCGCAGTAAAACGCCGCAATTTTTTTAAATGCAAGATAATTGGCCTTAGTAGCAACCAAGTCGGACGGCCCGATGGGCCCAACAGCTGGTTGGACCGACCTGAACATCTCCTCCCGTTCGGAGCACATTCTAAGACATTCCCAGAGGATGTGGTTGGCATCCTAACCATTCAAGTTTACTTCCCTTATTTGAAAGTCCTTTTCAAATTAACCACGAGGAAGCCCCTTAAGAAACTTGTACGTATGCAGTTCGCCGTATCACACTTCACCGTGAAATGCTGTATCGGAAATATATGGCCGTGTATTAAAGACCGTCCTCTTTAGGTCGTTTAGTACTGATATAAAATTCATGTCTGATGATGATGATGATGATGGATATTTTGTCCGTTATATTGAGGTTCTACTGCACAAAACAGATTAATAAATAGAATTCCGATAGGCAGTAAATTTTGACGCAGGGTTTTGAATGTGCGAGTGTCCTACGAAAATGAACCACACATTATAGACATATGTATGTGTAATACTCCAATATTAAATGAGCGTCAATGCATAAACCAGTGGTTTCCAAACTTTACGTTACTACGCCTCCCTTTTAAAAAAAATCTAATCTTGGCGCCTCCCCCCCTTTTATTTCATTAAATACATTTTTACACAAAATGCTTTTTTCTACTAAACGGGTACGGGCTCGATATATGGACTTCATTGCATCTAATGCAGAAATTTTTTTCTTTGAAAATGTTTCTCATAAATATGATGTTACGAACGGTAGCAGTATCTACTTCCATTGCTTTCTTGGCAAAGTATTATATTATTCTTCAGTTCGATTCAACCAAAATTGAACAAAGGTTTTTGTTTCCATATACCTACCTAGCCGCATAATTATAAAATAAAATTCTACATGTGAATTATCATCAATCACACACATCACACAATCACATCAAATTGTATCACACTGACACATCTAATATATAAAAATTAATATTTGTGTGTTTGTTTGTTCGTATTGAATGCGCAGCCATACCGTTCATCCGATTGCGATAAAACTTTGTAAACTTATTGCTTGCACTTGCGCGAAGAGTATAGGCTATACTAATATATAAAAATGAATGTCTGTCTGTCTGTATGTCTGTCTGTCTGTGTGTCTGTCCCGTATGCGTTCCTATACCATTCATCCGATTGCGATGAAATTTTGGTAAGTGGTTGTATGCACACCCCTATAGGTTTCTGAATTAGAAAAATCATCATCATCTTCTTCTTCTTCTTCTATTCTATATTTTTCTATTCGTATGGTTCCTATACCATTCATCCGATTGCAATGAAATTTTGGTAAGTGGTTGTATGCACACCCATGAAGGTTTTTGAATTAGAAAAATCATCATTTTCTTCTTCTTCTTCATTCTATCTTCTTTTATTCGTATGGTACCTATACCATTCATCCGATTGCGATGAAACCTTCGTCAGTTGTTGTGTTAACACCCGCAAAGGTTTCTGAAATAGTACAACCATCTTCTTCTTCTTCTTCTTCTTCTTCTTCTTCTTCTTCTTCTTCATTCTATCTTCTTTTATTCGTATGGTCCCTATACCATTCATCCGATTGCAATGAAACCTTCGTCAGTTTTTGTGGTAACACCCGCAATGGTTTTTGAATTAGTACAACCGTCTTCTTCTTCTATTCTATATTCTTCTATTCGTATGCGTTTCTATTCCATTCATCCGATTGCAATAACAATTTCGTCAGTAATTGTGCCAACACCCGCGAAGGTTTCTGAATTAGTACAACCATCTTCTTCTTCTATTCTATCTTCTTCTATTCGTATGCGTTCTTATACCATTCATCCGATTGCAATGAAACTTTGGTGAGTTGTCGTGCGCACGCCTGCGAAGGTTTCTGAATTAGTACAACCATCATCTTCTTCTTCTATTCGAATGCGTACCTACACCATTCATCCGATTGCAATGAAACTTTGGTGAGTTGTCGTGCGCATGCCCACGAAGATTTCTGAATTA
Source organism: Rhyacophila brunnea (assembly GCF_057557595.1). Classification (NCBI taxonomy): domain Eukaryota; kingdom Metazoa; phylum Arthropoda; class Insecta; order Trichoptera; family Rhyacophilidae; genus Rhyacophila; species Rhyacophila brunnea. Next base: position 3,669,726 of record NW_028232904.1, on the reverse strand, counting down.
GAAAATCATCTTCTACTTCTATTCGTATGCGTTCCTATACCATTCATCCGATTGCAATGACATTTTGATCAAGTGTTGTGCCCTTGCCCGCAAAGGTTTCCGAATTAGTACAATCATCTTTTTCTTCTTCTATTTGTATGCGTTCTTATGCCATTCATCCGATTGTGATGAAATTTTGACCAGTTGTTGTGCGCACGCCCGCAAAGGTTTCTGAATTAGTACAACCATCTTTTTATTCTTCTATTTGTATGCGTTCTTATGCCATTCATCCGATTGTGATGAAATTTTGACCAGTTGTTGTGCGCACGCCCGCGAAGGTTTTTGAATTAGTACAACCATCTTCTTCTTCTTCTATTCGTATGCGTTCCTATACCATTAATCCGATTGCAATGAAACTTTGGTGAGTTGTCATGCGCATGCTCACAAAGATTTCTGAATTAGAAAATCATCTTCTTCTACTATTCATATGCGTACCTATACCATTCATCCGATTGCGATGAAACTTTTGTCAGTTGTTGTGCGCACACCTGCGAAGGTTTCTAAATTATTATTATATAAAATACAAAGTTTGTTGTTTGTTTGTTCCATCTAATTTTGTTTTTTTTTTTTACTACATATTAATAACATTAATAACGTTTTCATATTTTGGATTCGATTTTAATTTAGTGTTCTTATGTTTGACCTTTACTCCTATTAGAATTATTTTCATATTGCCATATTGTATTACACAGATATTTTAATATTAAAAAATAATTACCTTTTATTATTTTTCAAATATCTAAGATAAATATAACCACGAAGCGACCCTGTGCGAAGCCGGGTACTTCAGCTAGTATATTATAAAATTAATAACATGCAACCGAAACAGCGCCGCAAGCGACTTTTTTTTTTAACTAATAGAACGAATTTGTGGTGTGTTTATATCACTTACCTGGTCGATCCGCAACGCCGGGCCCCCAGGCTGTAGCCCTGTCAGCCCCCCTCTTGTAGGGGCCATGCACAATAGTATAGAAATAAGGTATAATAAAATTAGTAGTTTATAACTAGCTGCCGTTTTATGAACGAAATATGAATTATTCTTGCAAACTGCACACCTGTGGCTGCATTATTGTGTTAAACTTTTCGCGCCTCCCTTTGCAACAGTCCGCGCCTCCCAGTTTGGAAATCGCTGCCATAAACAGAGAGCAGTCGTTAGTATTCGACGTATGACGTATTCTTGCCACGTGTTTAAATTTATCTCGTATTCTTCCTTACTCGAGATCGGTTGTCTGCTTCTCCTTACTCGTTTGGTATTTCAGTTCCTATTATATCTGAGTTCACTATTCTACTGTATTTATATCACAGTCTTCTTGAAATTGGACTGTTATCTTATGGGAACCTTACTGTAATGGTAAATTAATTTCGGGAAACGTTTCTTTCGAGTTATAATAATATTAATGGTTAATCGAAATATAAATGCCATTTTTGGACCAAGTCTTCCGATGACAATGGAACTATGAGCCACTTATGTGCCTAGCTGTCATTGTGATATTGTTTTTTTTATGTGATTTTTTTTCCCTTTGTTCGCGAAGAACCAAACTGTACTTTCGTCGTTGGTCAGAGTATGTTTTTACTCTCACGGTTTCAATTAAGGTGCGAATGTGTATTTTTTTATGCGCAGTGTTTTATTTTTAAAACCGTTAACGCATATTGTGTCATTGTACCGAGGTACGTATGGATTAATGTCGTGTGCGAACGCATGTGCATAATGTAGAGGCCACGCGTACACTATACCAGTGTTTGTCAACCCCCGGTCCGCGGTGTATTTCTTCCCGTGTCTGGAAAACTTGTACGTATGCAGTTCGCCGTAACCAATGACATTAATATGGACATTTATTTGTTTATTTAGAAAAAAGAGTATTACGGCATTACAGCGATTGGCCAATGCGCCATAATACATAATAAATACAAAATTATAAAAATATCTTAATTACAAATGACAACTAATATAACAAGAAAGTAGAAAAGACAGCATGTGTTTATGTAAATATTAAAGAAACATGATAATATAATATACAATTATAAATTTAACCTATTTAACACGTCCACAAACATTATTTAGTTAATAAAAAATAAATCAACCTTTATGGTGTCATCAAATAAGTTAATCGCACGATACACAGCGTCATGAAACATAACATCTGTCCTGCGACGAGGTGAAAATGAAACTCACCTTTTTGTCGAATCTGCCGAATGGCATAATCTGTTCTAACGCCAGTACAATAAAGGTGATATTGCTATAAATTCCTGATGCTTTCTGTCGGGTCTGCTGAATGGTTCGAACGGGTTCGTTCAAATGAACATTGACACAAGAAACACTGTTCTAACGCCATTACAATAAAGGTGATATTGCTATAAATTCCCGATGCGTGATATCGCATATTGAACATTGCGTGACGCCTACCTATACATGTGCGAATGTCGCTATGCGCGAATTTACTTGCTAGCTACTGTATTACTAGAGTATGTACTAGAGTGCGTTTTCCATTAATAATGTCATTGGCCGTAACACACTTCCGTGAAATGTTGCATTGGAAATATATGGCCGTATATTAAAGACGGTGCAACCTCTTTGGATCGTATAGTACTGACATAAAATTTATGTCTAAATAAAACACGGTTCTTGTCGGTTTACAGGAAGCCAACAGCAAATAAATTTTGAATATAGCCGATATACTAGATTATTTGTTGGGTTAGGTTAGGTTTTCATTCTTGAATTTGCCTAAATCAGCTATGAAAATGTAATTAGTGTTCATATTGAATCTAATAAAATTGAAGACCGTATAGTATACGGTCATCTCTTTCCGATAGAAAGCTCACGGCGAACTGTGCCACGGTGAAATGTTTTACGTACAATTTACATGTAACCATTTCTTCCAATCCGCAAATAGTTGCCTCCAGGGAACACAGAATTAATGGGAACTGAAATACGGGTGTGGAGTAACAGGCAACCGATCTCGAGTGTGGAAGAATATTGGATAAACTTAAACACTTGTCAATTATACGTCATTCCTTCGTTCTTACAACTGCTCTCGGTTTATAAACTGACGCTCATTCGTTATTCTTGTAGGTATTTGAAGGTTGCAACCCACTATTGCACCTCTATAATGTGTGATTCATTTTCGTAGGACACTCACACATTCAACCCCTGCGTCAAAATGTAGTGTATTGGGGTATAGCCAGGGAACTCAGAAATAATGGGAACTCAAATACCCAACGGGTTATGAATAGCAGGTAACCGATCTCGAGTAAGGAAGAACCGGGATAAACTTAAACACGTGTCAAGAATACGTCATACGTAAAATACTGATAACTGCTCTCGGTTTATGCATTGACGCCAATGACATTATTAATGGACAACGCACTCAATACAGTAGATAGCAAGTAAATTCGCGCATAGCGACATTCGCACATGTATAGGTAGACGACACGCAATTTCCATTATGCGATATGACGCATCGGGAATTTATAGCAATATCACCTTTATTGTAATGGCGTTAGAACAGTGTTTCCAGTGTCAATGCTCATTTGAGCTAACCCGTTCGAACCGAACCATTCGGCAGACCCGACAAAAAGCATCGGGGATTTATAGAAATACCACCTCTATTGTAATGGCGATAGAACAGATTATGCCATTCGGCAGACCCGACAAAAAAGTGAGTGTCATTTTTTTTCCAGATGCATTGTCCATGTATTAATGTCATTGATTGACGCTCATTTATCAACATTGACGCTCATATTGGTGTATTACACACACTATTGCACGTGCATAATGCGTGTTTCATTTTCGTAGGACACTCACACATTCAAAACCCTGCACCAAAATGTAGCGTATTGAATATAGCCTATCGGAATTCTATTTATTATCTGTTCTGTGCAGTAGAACCTCAATATAACGGACAAAATATCAATCATCATCATCATCAGGGGCGCGACAACACCGGTGTGGGTCTTGGCCTCCTCCAACAGCTCCCTCCACCTGTCCCTATCCAGTGTGGCCGCTTTCCTAACTACCTCCAGGTACCTCCAGAATACGGCAGTCACTGGCAGCTCCATCCAACCAGCGAATCTTTGTCTGCCTCTTCTTCTACGACCTATTGGATTGATGGACATCACTCTCTTTGCCGGTTCATTCTCTATTTGTCATACTTATTGCTAAGGTTAGGGGCAGTGTGTTGTTCTACAGTAGTGTTCCCAACTGGTATTCCGCGAGTCCCCAGGGTTCTGTGAGGTTAAATTAAGAGTATTCCGTGTACTTTTAGTATTATATCTAAATCCACATGAATTATTGAGTTGTCGGCAATAGGTATCATAATATTATGAAGCATTGATCACGACCCCCTTTGTGGTAGCCAAGTAATATGCGCCATTTGCCATATTATATTGGATAAATAGCAGCGGCGAAGGGTGGAGGTAGGCTGTTAAGGTGCGCCATTAATAGTGCACGCAAAATTTTGTCAGTCATACGTATTTATTTTCATTGAAATAAGACTAAAATTTACAGATAGTGTTGGTTAGTTTTTAAAATTCAATTAAACCTTGCGAAAACCAAGCCATAATAGATAATAGCCAAAACATACTCGTCTATCTATAAAATTTCTAATATTATGCTATTGAATCATAGATAACTTTGAATATTTTTAGATAGAATAATATTTGTTACCTATTATAGTTTGGTTTAGGGCTTTGAATTTAAAAATAAATAACCAACAATATGTGTAATATGTATTTTAATCCAAAGAAAACAAATAAGTATGCATGAAAAACTGTGCACAATTTTGTGGTATCGTCCAAAATATACCAAATCTATTATGGTTTCGTTGAGGCAGGGTTTAATTGATTTTTAAAAACGAACAAATACCATCTGTAAATTGTAGTCTTATTTCAATAAAACAAATACGTATGACCAACAAAGTTTAATGTGCACTATTTAAGGCGGATCCTAACAGCCTACCTCCACCCTTAGCTACTGATAAATAGCCATTTTACAACGTTTTTCTTAGCTCGTATTCTTATTTGTCCGGTGGTTCTTTGTCCGGTACAAATCTTGCAATCGATTTTTAACTAACTTCCCGACTAGCTAGACATTTGAAACTTTTAGAATAGGTATATCAGAACACGATGCTAATGCATTCTTTTACCTTTAGCCATCTTTAAGTAGAATTGAATTCATTTTCAGTTAATTCTGTTTTGTATGAAAAGTTATTGCGACCCCATTATTGGTTGCTAAGCGGATTGTTCTAGCAACTAAATTATTAATATGTACGTGCGTCACTATGGAAATCAAAATGAAATGTCAATATGACATTTCAGTATTCTATGATCGTTTAAGCTAGTCAAGTCAAGTTTATATGGTTTAACAGAATTTAAAAACGTTGTGTATAAAAAATTCTTTTTATCTTGTAATTATTTATTAGTCATGAAACATACTAAAAATGATTATAAAATAAAATTCTACACGTGAATAATAAAATTATCGATCGCAAATACCGCCTCCGTGTTAATAGGGATAAGACCAAATGAATGGTTATCGATCAGGCTAACCTAACCAGAAGCAATTATCTATACTCCAAAGCCTAGAAACAGTGGATGAGTTTGAATAACAGGAATTGACTATCAGTGGAAAAGGCGGATGTGAATCAGAGATAAGAAGGCGCGGAGGGATTGCACAAATGCGATGACACGTCTTCTAAGGATCAGGGAATTTCAAATGCTACGAAAATGATCCTTGCGCAAACATTAAGCGCGACCCAAACTGAGGTGCATGTCACGGTGTTTGTCGCCTGCTGCTACGGGAAAAAGTGTAATGTCGTTGTTCTTGGCGTTTAAGAGCGTACTTCAGTGAAACGGCAAATACTTATCAACAGTTGGTGCGACGAAATTTCTAGACTTCTAGACAGTCGAGGTGTCCGCAAATCGATTTGTTTTGTCATGGCGTCGGATGAAAATATTCTTAAATCTTGTAAAGATGACTAAAAAACTTTACGTATGTACTTAAAAAAGATAACATGTCAATGAATATACTATTATTCTTCTTCATGTCCGATCCTAATAGGATCATATGGGCCTCCACAGAGTAGAGGTTTGTATTAACAGATTTTGTTTTTACGAGAAATGGATGTCAGCCACTTGCTCAACTTATTAGGTCCATACCCTGACCCACACATATATTGAAAAACAATATGTGTACTTGCCAGACCCAGGATTCGAACCTGGGACCCACGGCATGATAGTCCAACGCTTATGCCGCGCGGCCACCGTGGGCGTTATATACTATTATTATTAGTGATATAACAATAAAAACAACATTAAATGGACACATGTTGGATTTTTATGACAAATTATATTTCGTTCGGCACGCGTCATTTTCACAATCCGCGCATCGCCTAGCCACGATCTTTTTAGACCATGCCTCAACTGAAGTATAGCCTTAAAATGTTGATCAGACTGATGCTACCATCCCGTAGCACATTTTGAACCTTTAAACGACCATGCTCGGGAAAGTTGGCAAAATCTGCGGTAATCACTAAAACAACAATGAAGGCACTTCACGTTGAACTGCACTGCATCAGCACCTACATGACGTTTTGAACGTTTTTATCATATTCCACATGCCTCCACTTTTCGATTGTCATGTCAAAATCACGTTTTTTTGTTTTTAGCGGTTGGCATTATGTATTTTCGATAAGAACGTTTTCTATTATCTATGGTCTGTAGGTCGGGCTCTATTATCTATGAATGTCATGCCGCATGTATTTTAACGTACACACACGTAGAAACTGTAAAACAATTTAAATTAACATGAGTAATTAATAATGATTCAAATTACTAAGACATTGTAGTAGCCACTCTTCATCAATGTCATTCTTCAGCTAATTTATGAGATGGTGCACGTTCAAAATATTCTGCAAAATGACGAAACCATAGACCAAATTTTCGCTGCGACGGCGTGATATGCACCGTGACATACACCTCAATGTGGATTGCGCTTTTCTGTCTTGGACCCTGAAGGCACTGGAGTGGTGGGCATTTTATTAATGTCTGGTGTCTAAGACTGGTGGTTTTGGTTATCGGCAGCTTATTGTGAAAGCACGTGACAGCGCATAACGTGATCATAATGTATTTGAACCTTTAGGCGTAAAACCCACTTAACGGAGCGAGTGGGGCTCTCGCGCAAAATTTCACAAGTGGCGTGTACATCATCGAAAATACAACGTAATCAAATACGCCAGCGCACACTGGATTTGACGACGCATTGTGCCCGCCTGCCCCATGAGTCACCGTTTTTTGGCTTCTCAGCGATACGACTTTACGAAAATACATCGTAGTCCATTCATTGAACACGACAAGCAAAATCACGCTCCTCGAAGCGTCGTCGATAGACGGGCGAGAAGCCATTATTTAACCCTTTTACTCCTGCCGGGCCGATATTTCGGCCCACACTACCTATGCGAAAACTCCATGGGGGCCGATCTCATCGGCCGGGAGTTTGGAATCAAATTTACGATTTGTTATAATTTGTTCTGCTCATTGTTCGTCTGGTGTGGATAAATCATACTATTTGCTCTGTATTAGGCATGACTAATTTATTTTAATGAGTTGCCTTCTATATTTTGAGTCATGTCATAAACTCATAAGTGTATGGTGTCAAGCATTTTTATGTCTACAGATTAAAAATAATGATAGTCATAAAAATCATAAAACACTATTATTTATTACTTCTTATTACTATTACAAAGGAAGTTCTTATATTCCTTTTGGTTGTTTTATATTTCATATATCAACATAATTTATGATATGATTGATATGAATATCAATGGAATATTGTGATTTTTTATGAACTTGCACATGGGTATGATGATCTAACAAAGAATGTCCTCTATTCATTTAGTTTAGTAGTATGTGAAATAATATAATATAGCTTTTAACATTTTGCGATAGTATTTGGTGCTGCTATGAAACATATTTATATAAATTCTACTTTAGTCTATTATCAGTAGTTCTCGTTAGATTACCAAATTATTTTGAAGAATTCTCGCGCGATTACATACATATAATACTAAAGTGATATTTGAAAAAAATGAATGTTGACGATTTATTAGAAAGTGAAAACGAATCAACGCAGCGCGATCAAAGCAGTGGGGAATCTTCTTCGGATAGTGATGTCTCCGATATCACTCCTAGTTCACTTAGATCTCGCAGACGAATTGTTTCTTCATCCGAAGCAATCGATCATGAAAATACTGAAGACGTAGAAAACTCTGAAAATGATGATTGGGAGGAAGTTTTTGAGGATCGTGACAGTCTACCTGAATTTATGGAATACCAAGAATTATGCGGGCCAAAACGTGCACCCCCACCCACCGCGTCACCCATTGCATATTTTTATTTGTTTTTCAATGACGCTCTGCTAAATGATTTTGTCAAGGAGACGAATGATTACGCAAGTAATCATTTTTCACAACCAAGCACATCTTCAACAAGTTACACGTCAGGATGGACAAATATTTCTATGGCAGAATTGAAAGGATTTCTCGCGTGTATAATAAATATGGGCATAACTAAACGACCTACAATAGAATCATACTGGTTCACTAAAAAATCACAATATCTTCCGTGGTTTCATGAAATGTTTTCCAGAAATCGATTTCAACTGATCCTAAAATTTTTTCATATCGCCAACACTAAAAATCACCCCCGTCCTGGTACACCGGATATGATCCATGTGCTAATATTCAACCTCTCATTGATAGTACAAATAATTTATTTCGACATCATTACACTCCTCGTGAACAATTGAGTATAGACGAAAGCTTGGTTGGAACTAAAAATCAAACCCAGCTCATGCAGTATCTACCTAACAAGCGCCATCATCGTTGGGGGATAAAATTTTGGATGCTTTGTGATTCAATAACGAATTACTGTTTGGCTTTTTATATTTATAGAGGGGCAAAAAGTCCGGTTGATAAAACGGAAATAGTACAAAATGGATTGGGTCACACAGTGGTAACCAAGTTACTAGCAATGGGTAATTATTTATCGAAGGGTTATCATATTTTCATTGATAATTTTTTTACTTCAGTACCACTGGCGAAATATTTGTATAGTGTTGGCACGTATATAACGGGAACAATTAGGAGAAATAGAAAATTTATACCGAAGCAATTTTCGAAAAAATTCGATGTCGGGGAAAAGCGATATTTCCGTCAAGGTCCCATGCTTGCTGCAGCATTTCGGGAAAAACGATCTCAACGGTTTCCAGTATTGTTATTATCGACGAAGTGTAAAGCTGAAAGTACCACTCGTACCATTACTCGCCGGAGTCGAACAAGAGAAGTGGTAAAACCATCCATAATACAATCGTACAATGATTATATGGGTGGTATAGATACTTCGGACATGATGCTGTATACTTACTTGGATGAACGACGGACAGTTAAATACTGGAAAAAAATATGCTTCAACATTTTTTCAAGAATGATCCTAAATAGCTATATAATTTATAAAGATAATTTGCCTGAAACAACAAAGCCTTTAACCAGACTAAAATTTATTATTTCAATTATTGGTGATCTCAGTGAGGAGTGGCTTCAAGTGAAAAATGGCTTACCAGCTGTAGAAAGGTCAAACACTGTTCGAAAATTGGAGACACTTCCGAATAGAAAGGAGAAAGACTGCTGCGTATGTAGCAACAGGGAGAAAAATAGGGGTGTTGGAAAGCGACGAAGAAGTCGTACAATATGCACAAAATGTCAAAAAGGAATCCATGGCTTATGTTTCACTAATCATAAGTGCTAGTAATCCATATTAGTAATAAGTTATGCAAAAAAAACTTTTTTATCTAAGAACATTTTTTTGCAAAAGTGCGATTTTTTTTATAAAAATTCTATTTCATAGAGAAAAATTTTTTTTTAATTTTTTTTTTCTGTTAGTAAGTAAGAATAGATTATACTAGAGAACTAGATACCTCAATTATAAATAAAAAAATGTTTTCACATGTATTTTGTAGTTCAAACTTAGTTTTATCTTTTTATTTCTAAATAAATATGTATACATTATTTTTTTTCTTTTGTTTATGTAAGTAAACTCTCAATATTATTACTTATTATTACTTTATACACTATTGAGCATACACAACAAAAGTTTCAAATTTTTTAAACATGTATAGAATTATTTATTAAAAAAAAACTAAACGAGTGATTTTTATGCAAAAAGTGCTTGGGAGTTTTCACATATGCTAGGCTAAATCTGGCGGGAGCAAAAGGGTTAAGAACAGTGAACTCTTTGTTTAGTTATTGCGTGTACGATATTAATTACAAGCCCCGAGAAATTTAATAATATTTTTATTGCTTTGTTATGAGAGACGCTGATAATAATAATAATTAATTTGTGCTCCTTGAGCCCCTTATTACATAGGTGAAGGGTGGGAGGGGACCTACTCAGTAGTGAGCGCACCGAACGCTTTTTTGGTGGGCTTTATGCCTTAAAGCTGTTCATTTTATGAAGGCAGTATGGTTTTGTATAATATGATACGTATCGTGTGAGAATATTTTTAAATCGTTTCGTATCCACGGGTCATTGTTAATTTTACGATTCGTCTCCGCAATACAAATCTTGGCAAATAGTATTCACAAATTATACTCTCCTGTACATACCATGCCATTGTTTTGCCATGGCGTTTTTTCTCAAATCATATAAGTAAGTAATGGATGTATACTGCCCTAATTGCTACTACTGTATGTCATATTATAAAGGGGCCCGTAAACGAGCATCAAAAATTGCAGATTGTCGATAAAACTGCCAAAAAAATTGTGCAACTATCGCCAGTTGCTGGGCAATGTTTGACCCGTCATCAGTGTCGGGCAAGTGAGGCTGATGTATTTTGTGCGTACACGTGACAACAACGGCCGGCAATGAAGTTTCTGCACCATATCTCGTCCTAAATAATCACATAAACAAAAATTAATCCGAAATCAAATAAAGGATTTGGATCGGGTCCTACTTTTAAACAAACGTGAAACAATAAGTAATATTAACCAGGAATTAGTATTGATAATTATTTACATTAAAACTTTAAAATAATGTCAAAATTTGACGTTTAGTGAAATTTGACGTTTGTGCAGCTTTGTAGTTGGCCTTTTCATATAATAAGTATAGTTTGGATTCGATGTTCCATAGCTCCGGACGCAAATAAACCTCATTAATAAGCTCCAATACCCTGTCATTTGTCCATTTATTCATTTACGTAGTGTGAATTGACGATTAGTAATAACAACATAATAATATTAATAACGACACGGCGAAAAATTATGTACAAAACAATAGTCACTAATGTTTTTATTGTTGCTAGGTGAGATCAAAAACAGAGACGCACATATGCAGCAGAGCGAGAATGAAATAGATTTATCTAGCAATTATTGCCGTATTTTCGATTGAGTTCGATATATCGACCAACCATGCTGCCAGAAACATAGGCAATATATGTAAAGTTTCGGCAACGTAGACTACACTATTGCCATGTTTTGGTGAACTATTACCTAACGGCGACACAATTGTATCAAATTGCCGTCAAAAGTGGCTCGTTTCCAGTGATTTGATGATACCAAAGAATTTAAAAGAAAGATAGAGTTTTTACATTCCGTAATTCCGGAATTTTAAAATGTAGTTCGAATTTCAAAAAAATATACGCGTGTTGGCATTGGAAACAGGTACCTACATTTATTATTTTTATATTGGCAGCCCCAAAAACAAAATGGCGACTCTGTAATTTTGTTATTTGTCCAATTGATTGCCTATTGGGTTTAAATTCAAATTTTTTGACTACTTCGATACTAACGTGGGCAGTGCGGGACTGTATGCTTTTTGTGTGCGCGTAGTAATAGCGCCTGTACACGTGCATGTATTTACTTGCACCATAGTGCGTATTTTAAACAATCGCGATAATAACTGTTTATACGTAAAAATGCTGACTGTCTCGCCAATCTCATTATTCAAGAGTACCTAAGCAAGACGCGATGTTATCATTGTATGGTACTATTTGAGTGGTCGTAAAAATCGGTTAACCTCAAAATGAGTCCGCGGTGTAGATTGTTTTTTTACTGGCTTTTACTATCGTTCTACTACGCAGGCGCAGATATTGCACGGACCAATTGTCGCGTGAAAATTCTGAAGCTCTGATTTTTTTTGATTCATGCATGCAATCTTGCAATTTGCAGAATAATTTTGTTATAGCCGCGATAATACGTACTGTCAGCAGTAAATTCATGCACGTGTAAACTGGGTATACTGGATTGTACATTTTATACCTCACCGCGCCGCCACCTGTGGGATTCCTCACTTGTGTTAACGAACCATGTCTGATGCACACATTGGTTGAACACCTGACACTTATGATATAATGGGGAGTCACTTTTGAACGATTATACAATCGCAATGCGATGGAGGCAGGGGTAAACAAAGAAGGTTGATGGAGTCATATGAACTAAAACGGGCTTCCATAGATAGACAGTAATCGATTTTTAGGACATATACCTACTACATTAGTGTGAAGCTCGATAGCTTTGAAGAAAAATTGGCTTGATGTAAGTGAAATCGGGAATAGAAACCGTAACAACAATCTAATTCGCTCTGTGTAACTATAGTAACCTTTTATAATAATCATTGACATTTTTGAATCCTGTTTCATCCATAAATTGTGAGTCACTTGTAATAGTTTAACCCTCAGCAACTCGATTGACGTATTTTTCTTTTATTTGATAGCCGAAGCGAAAAACCTTCCTGAGCGGAGCCATGGCGTGTCAACCAACCGGGACACGTATTGCGTCCTGTCCCTCGACCAGGAGGAGATATTTCGCACACCGACCATGGAGAAGACTCTCAAGTGAGTATTGTTACAAAATCTTTGATTGCCTTGACAATGGCGCCTGTGAAGGCTGGTGTAAAATATTGTATTCTTGTCTTGTAGATTAGTTATCTACTTTGTTTTGATTTTTTTATTGTTTACAATTACTCACAAAGCAAAAGGATACTATTGCAGTATTATAAACAATATGCAGTAACGCGCGACAATTAGTTCGGTTCTACTCACTTTAGCCAATTAGCCGGCTCTCACATTAAAACTCGTCCGCCTGCAACGTGTCTAATACGTCGATGTGACGTCATCGTTATTTACAAAACACACATTGCCAAATGGAGCTCCGCAGATTGGTCGAATGCGACTTTTTACAATCGATCAGGCTGCGAGTCGAAGACGCCAGGACGCATACAAACATCTACGAATTGGCCATTCCTATACCGGCTCGCCGATCAACGCATCCAAATATCTATACTAATGTGGCAGTACTGTTTTTAGTAAACAAGCATAGCATCTAGCTCAGGACTAGCGAAGCACCTGCCCATGTGGCCGAAGCGTAAGGACCGACCTATGCAATTGATATATTTATATTAAACGTAATGCTTATTATTATCACGTTTTTCTCCGCTCGTATTCTTGTTTGTCCGGTGGTTGTTTATCTAATACAAATCTTGCAATCGATTTTTAACTAACTTCCCGACTAGCTAGACATTTGAAACTTATAGAATATATCAGAACACGATGCCAATGCATTCTTTTTATACTTTTAGCCATCTTTAAGTAGCATTGAATTCATTTTCAGTTAATTCTGTTCTGTATGAAAAGTTATTTCGGAAGAAATCCGTAATCCAATCCACTATTATTGGTTGCTAAGGGGGTGGCAACTAAATTATTAATATATAGATACGTGCGTTACTATGGAAATCAAAATGACATTTCAGTATTCTATATTTGTTTGTTGCAAAATAGCAAAAGAATGATTTGTTGGCAATTGCCTTATTTGTCCTAAATTAATAATACATAGAATTGTCAAGTTTATATTATGATTCAACAGAAAATTTAAAAACGTGGTATATAAAAAGTTCTTTTTATCTTGTAATTATTTTTGAAGACTAATTGCCTGTTTAACACAATCTGTCATTTATTTCTATTATAGGCATATTTTGTTCTCTTCAAAATAAAACATTCGCGTGTCATGCAAAATCATCTCGCGTGCCACTAGTGGCACGCGTGGCATAGGTTCGCCATCGCTGAATTCTAGTGTATGCTGAGTTCCATGAAAAGAAAACTAACAAAATGTGCAGTGCTGTCCGGATGGACACAGTTGAGTGGGCGCTTAGGAAATGCATAATAATATAGATATTATATGTTATTAGTAAATTTGTTTTTATCTCCCCCCCTTGTCAGCCACCCGATAATATGTTTGTTTATTAAATAATTTATTCCTCCGAAGCGGTCATTTACTATCTTGTCGTTTGATTAATGTTTTCAATATGGTGGCGTCGTTTCCTGTGTGATAATTTTCTACTGTGTATATAATATATTTTTTTATCTTTCATCGGTTGTTTATTTCACATGGCGGCAGTTTGACGATGACAGTGTTTCGACTGTATGGATCTTAGACTATAGATACATCTAGACGGCCACCCATTAGGCGGCCACAGACGGACAGTTCTCGTAACAGGTTGAACATGGCACAGACAATAACTGTTCAATAACTGTACGTTAGTGGCCACACCACAGATCAGTTTAACTACCCCATTTAAATCTGTCGAACTGTCAACAGACGTGCCCATATACGTACAGTTATTGTCCGTGGCAGAGCAAGTGTCAAAAACTATGGAGGTTATGTTCGCGGAGATAATACACAGGGGTATTGTTTAAATTAGTTTTAGGTAGGGTATACTTAAACGATGATACACGAATAATTTAACTTTGAATTTATTATGGTTATAATTGTTTTTATTAGAAACAAATTGACATAAACACACACCTATGACGTTGGTAAAATAAATCATGATTTCGCTAGTGGATTGTGTATTTTATCGATTCACCGAAACAATATTATACACATTCGTGTAAATATAAAATATAATCTTTTCTTTTGAATAAATTATTCCCTTTAATGGACAGTATTAATTAAGTAAGAAAACGGTAATATTTATAAAGGTATTGATTTTATATACAATAAGCCACAAAATTATATTTACATCAATCATCAGTATAATAATTAATTACTATGATACGAGGGTGGGTCAATAATTCCTTAGAAAAAAGCATTAAAACAGTTTTTATTTTTGTATTTTTTTTTATTTCTCAACATAATCTCCTTGGAGCTCAATACACTTGGTTAGACGTTTCTCAATTTTTTTTAAACCGTCAGAAAAATAAGTTTTCGGAAGGTCCTCAAAATAAGCATTTGTCCGATCGATGACTTCTTCATTTGAAAAAAAACGTTGTCCACTTAGCCATTTTTTTAAGTTTGGGAAAAGGAAAAAGTCACTGGGGGTTAAATCTGGCGAATACGGTGGGTGGTCGACCAATTCGAACTTCAATTCTTCAATTTTAGCCATTGATCGTAAACATATGTGAACACGGGCATTGTCCTGATGAAAGAGGATTTTTTTCCTGTTTAAATGAGGCCGTTTTTCTTCAATTTTGTTTTTTAGCTGGTCCAATAAAGATGCATAATAATCCCCTGTTATTGTTTTTCCTTTTTCCAAATAGTCAACGAAAATAATTCCACGTGCATCCCAAAATACAGTAGCCATAACCTTACCAGCTGATTTTACGGTTTTCGCCTTCTTTGGACATGGTTCGCCTTTCGCAATCCACTGCTTTGACTGTTCTTTCATCTCGGGAGTATAGTGGTGTATCCATGTTTCATCTACAGTCACAAAGCGACGAAAAAATTCATCCGGATTGCGTTGCATGAGCGACAACAGGGCTTTAGAGGCCACCACCCTATTGCGTTTATTGTCGACTGTGAGCAAACGCGGCACCCATCTTGCAGAAATTTTTTTCATGCCCAATTTGTCATGTAAAATAGAAATGACGCTACCTTTTGAGATCCCTGTAACCTCAATTATCTCACTCAACTTTAATCTTCGGTCACTTAACACCATATCGTGGATTTTATTGATCATTTCTGGTGTAGTCACCTCTACAGGACGTCCTGAGCGTGGTTCATCCTTTGTTGATGTACGACCACGTTTAAATTCATTTAACCAGTTATAAATAGTTGCAAGTGAAGGAGCAGATATGCCGTGAACTAAATCCAACTCATTTTTTATTTCCTTTGCTGTTAACCCTTTTATATTAAAATGTTTAATAACAGCTCTAAACTCAATTTTCTCCATTTTCCATTTTTCCATTTTCCACAAGCAAATTTTTTTTTAAATGTACGAGAAACACACAACAACCCGACCAATCTGATTGAAACTTCGCAGCATACTGAATCGGTAGTGCCGCTGCATGAAAACAAACCGCTTACAGTACTAGTCGCGCCACCTGTCGGCTTTTCTAAGGACTTATTGACCCACCCTCGTATTATTAAAATATATACTTAAATTTTATTTAGATTTAGCGACATTGTCATTCACAATTAGGTATATTAATTTATGTTGTGAACGTCTTAAATTAATAATTTGTAATATTCACTACATACAATAAATAAAATTAGTCTATATTTTCAAGGGACTGGGTGAACGGTGAAATCATCACACTTCTTAAAAAAGGTGACCCTCTAAGCTGCGACAATTACCGAGGCATTACGCTACTCAGTGTTCCGGGAAAGATTTTGGCAAACATCATTTTGATGAGAATAAGGGACCCAATAATGCACGTCCTCAGGAAAAACCAAGCCGGGTTTCTACCTGGTCGAGCGTGTGCAGACTAAATCCACAACCTTCGATGTCTTCTCCAGCAGAGCCATGAGTTGAACAGTCCGATGGCCTGCTGTTTTGTGGATTATGAGAAGGCTTTCGACAGTCCGCACCGCCCCTCCCTCTGGATGATACTGGGAGCATACGGGATCCCTCCCAAGATCATTGCCATAATCAAAAGCCTGCACGAGAATAGCGAATGCTGTGTCAGAATTGGAGACACTGTCACGGAATGGTTCGGGGTCACGACCGGAGTCAGACAGGGTTGTGTCCTTGCACCGTTTCTCTTTATCATTCTCTTTGACTTCATACTACGGAAGTCAATACCACCCGACCGAGGCATACCTGTTACCCCCACGGTGAAGCTATGCGACCTGGAATACGCCGATGATGCTGTCCTATTCGACAACTCAATCGAGGGCATTCAAGAGACAATCGACAGGTTGCATAACAACTCCTCTCGCGTTGGTTTGAAAATCAACGCGAAGAAAACCAACGTCTTGTGCAATAGCACCTGTCCTGATCCAGATTTCCCTCTGATTAGCGATGGACAGAGCATCGAGAGCGTCGACAGCTTCAAGTACCTGGGGGTACACATCACGGGAGATGGCATTTTGCAGAAAGAGCTCGCTATCCGAATGGGAATGGCTGGAGCAACATTCAACTCGATGCGAAATGTCTGGGACTCACGATTGTACTCGGTCAAAACCAAATGCCGCCTATTCGACGCTTGCATTCTGACGGTGCTGCTTTACGGTAGCGAATCATGGCACCTTACGAAGGCTCAGAGCAACCGTATACTGAGCTTCGAAAACAGATGTTTGCGACGAATACTGGGTGTGCGGTGGTATGACTTTAGGAGCAACGAGGAGATAAGAGAACGTACCAAGCAGCCTCTCATCACGCTGAAAGTGAAGAGGCGACGTTGGACCTGGCTCGGCCACGTGCTGCGGATGCCAGAAGAGAACTTTAACCTGGCTTGCCTGTTCTTCAAGCCGACCGGATTCCGGCGTCCTGGAAGGCCGCTAAATACAATCTACAGAGTGTATACGGCGGAGCTACGGGATGCTGGTTTGACCTGGAACGAAGCAAGAAGACTGGCGAGCGACAGGGATTCTTGGAGGCGCCGCGTGGTGTCCATATGCTCCAGTTAAGGGGCGGATATGGGCAAAGAAAGAATATTTTCACAATAACTTAATATTTATAATGCTCTCTAAAATTTTAACATTTATATTATATTGTATAAAATAATATGTTTACATAAATAACTATTACTTTGTTTTACTCTCGTAAAAATAAATAAAATATAATATTTGCGATCTCCGCGTACATAATATTATTATATTTTTAATAATAAATGAATTTGTATTTTATAACAAGCAACACCAGCCGTAGTTGTATCGCGCGGTATATTCTACTTTACGTTACCGACATCTAATGTCACTCGAGAACTTTCGGCTAGTTGAAATTCCAACAGTTTTACAAAAACACGGGAGTGGGGGGTCGCTGGCAGTTTGAACATGGCACACATCTGAAAGGTCGAAAAGTGTCCTTCTATGGGCGCAGCAGATTATCTACCAAAGATAACTGTATGGTTATTAACTGGCATGTTCAACCTGTTACGAGAACTGTCCGTCTGTGGCCGGCAATTGCATTGATTGCTAAATGAAGCTGCGTGCCGTGCGTTTGGTTTGTGGGCGAGCGAACACATTCGTACACAAATGTTCGAGACCATAGACCATTTCGCTAGTGCTCGCACTAGACGCTGCTCAGAATTAAAATATATTTTTCAATTTTTTTACGTTATATAGTATGCGGTCAAAATGCAACCATTAGGTAAAAATATCCACAATTTAAGTTATTTTAAAGAAACACTAGGTCACTTGGTGTAAATATATAATAATATACAAATAAATTATCACGAACATGTATCAACTTACCCATGAAACTTAATACCATCTTCTTGCTTATCAGTACGGCTACCACATTTAATACAACACACAGAACCATCTTTTCTACTTAATTAACTAAAAATATTTACCACTGACTTTATGTTTAACACAAAAAATATCAATTTTAGCAACACGCGCTCGCAGGTTATCCAAAAAACTAAGATTTGGTGGCTACGCCGACAACAAAATCTTCTACGCATCTGAAAAACTATTATCTTACTCTAGCGCGTGTCGCAGAGACTATAAGGGAGCCGAATACTTTCTCACTCGCACTTATGCATCGTTTTTGTTCAGGCCTTGGTATGGATACTATCCATAGACTATAGATACTATCCGTTTTGTCAAGTAAATTGATACAGCAGTGGCGAAGATTGGAGGTAGGCTGTAAGATCCGACATAAATAGCGCACACTGATTTTTTTCAGTCATACGTCTATGTTTTTATTGAACAAAGACTACAATAAAATTTACAGTTTGTGTTGGTTAGATTTTAGAAATCAATTAAACCCTGCTTAAACCAAATCATAATAATTTTGGTTTGCTATGAGCACACTTTTTCATACATACTTATTTGTTGTTGAAATAAGAATGCATATTACACATGGTGTTGGTTAGTTTTTTTAAATTAATTACGCCCTGTCTAAAGCAAACCATAATAGTAAAAAATACTATTATATAATTCTACAAAATATCCAAATTATGTATGATTTAATGGCATAATTTTAGATAGACGAATATTTTTTTTACGATTATCTTTTATGGCTAGGTTTTCACGTGGTTTAGTTGAATTTTAAAAACTAATCAATAACATCTGTAAATTGTAGTCTTGGTTCAATGAAAACAAATACGTACGATTGACAGAGTTTAGTGTGCACTATTTATGTCGAATCTTAACAGCCTACCCCCACCCTTCGCCACTGGTATACAGCTCTAGAAGGCAGTAGTTTTAAATATATCTTAATTTCTTATCAACTGTGATCTTATCGTGATATCGACTCAATGAGCATTCCCGAAATCCCAAATTCCGCCAGATTCGTTGATCTAAAATCCCGGCATTGAAAATGATGGAATCCCGGGAGATATTTTGAAGAGAATGTTTCAAGTATCTGTAAAACTACTGTCACCTATCGTCATCCGTGGAAAATCGAAATTATATACTGTATTTGGCCCCGTATCCGGAAATTTGTACGTAAACAGTTCACCGCATGACACTTATTCGTGCGCCGCAGTAAAAAATAACTCCCATTGCGTCTTAAGCCTCAATTACATTGAGCTTCTTTACGAGCTGTTTGTTGGCGAATTTATAATCTGCCTGTAAAGTCGCCCAGTGTAATCATTGAACAAGCTAACAAGCAGGTTGTAAACACTCTACCGAGAAAAGTTAAAAACCGGTCAACTTTACACGCTACACGCCGGCGTGTGGGCCTACTGCGCAGTAGAGCCCAGTAGCAACCTCCCGGTAAAAAAACGAAATACGTTCTGTCAAAATAGTCGCTGGCTTGTGGCTTCTCAGCGAATGGAAAGTTTTGTGTGTAATCATCAAATCGCAGTAGCTGATTCGCCCGCTTTTAAATTCGTCAACAAACAGCTCGTAAAGAAGCTCAATGTAATTGACGCTTTACGCTTTAGGAGTAAAGTATTCAATATGTGCTACTAACGCTCTCGTATGTATGTGAAACATCAACCGTTATTTTTAGAGAAATCTAAAAATTACGGGGGGAAGGTCCACTTTAGGCATAACGCGGAAAGACCACAAAATAAACCAATAGATATGGAAGTAGACAAGATACGCCATATGATAGAGGACGCTTAACTGGTGATATGGCAATGGGTTATATCGAACGGCGAGAGGATAACATATGTCATACAGAAGGTACACAGCACTAAACGACCACAGCGATACCCTAAAATCAGTCGTATCCGGAAATTTGTACGTAAACAGTTCACCGCAGGACGCTTATTTGTGCGCCGCAGTACGTAAACGTGAGTTCGTGTAACATTTAATCAAATGACGAGTTCTTCGTTGACATGCCGTGGAGTATATTTGTACGTATGCTACAATGCTTTGATAAAGTGTTACACGAACTCATGTTTCACGTACTGCGGCGCACGAATAAGTGTCCCATGATGAACTGCATACGTACAACTTACATGTAACTAGGGATTCCAATCCCGGGATCCCGAGCTATTTTCGATAACTATGAATCCCGGGATTGATAAACATAATCCCGAAACTTTCGGGATTGATTTTTTATCAATTTTTATGGAGAATAAAATAAAAACGAAAATACAACAGAAAAAATACATTTAATAACAAATAACTACATTAGAAATAAATTGAGTTTGAATGAAGTTTGATTTATACTCATTTGTGTAAGTTACAGTTACACATACATTAATAAAAATAAGAAAAATTGGAAAAAAAACAATGCTTTGCACTATTAACAAAGTAATTCCACCATGATCTCATACGTTTTACGGCAGTTTCATATTTGGCTGACTAATTAGATTTATGAAGCGGAAAGACTATAAGTACACCATGATTTGCTTTACTATTTTAAGTCTCGCTAACCCATTCATTAAGTCCTTACTATCAGAAACAGCAATCTTATATTAAATTCACATTAATATTTATATTACAATATTATTTACTCCATTAAACTTATGTATTTCCAAGCTTGAACGTATTCAATATTAACAATAAATGTCTTAAATAGTATAAATTATACTAGATTTATTTTTGACCAATTTTGTCAATGTTATTTGTAATATAAATTTTTTATATTAACAATGAAAAAAATGCCAATCCCGGGATTGTCAAATTGTAATCCCGAAATCCCGGGATCAGAATTTTCGCTCGGGATTAGATTCCCTACATGTAACCATTTGGCCCACGACTCTGGGGATTGATCCAAAATAACGTTTCACGATCGATTTGGAAACCCAACAACGAAAACCTCAAATGCTTTCGATTTTCTTCACGTCGATGTCGTCTGCATGCGTAAATCTGTCGTCAGAGACACAACCCTAAGAAGGCCTTAATAAAAGCATTAACATTTTTTACGCAATCTTTCCATAGTAGTAATTGGCATCACATTTTGATTGGTTTGTTTTAAACACAAAGAACACGGTAATTTCGCGCGCTTTCTCTGCGGCAACAATTTTGACGTTGCGATATTTTTGTCTCCATTATTCTCCACCGTGAGATATTATCAGCTATTCATGATCGAAACGTTATCTGGACACGCCCTCGCGTGTAATACATGCTTGATTGTGTGCGTGTACACGTGGATTACACGCGTCCTGTCACTCGGCTTGTCAGTGGCTCTCCATGTGTGGGGCGAGGTTTTTCGCGCAATAACATTCACTATAGACTTTAAATTTATTACATTTTAATTCAATATCTATCTGACTAGGACAGGGTGGCGAACCTTTTTACGTACGCGTGCTAAAATTTCCAAAATAATATTTTCGACCGTCTGAGGTGCCGTGCCAAGCAGTTTTTCATGGCGAAAAAATAAAGTTTTCTAAAAACATTATAAAAAAATACAAATACAGTTCTTGATATTCCATCTTCCATCGTGTTTCTAGCTTAAGGCATATCTTTTATTCTTTGAATATTTTTTCCGTTGTTTATCCATTACAAATCTTGCAATCGATTTTTAACCAACTTCCCGACTAGCTAGACATTTGAAACTTTTAGAATATATCAGAACACGATGCCAATGCATTCTTTTAATACTTTTAGCCATCTTTAAGTATAATTGAATTCATTTTCAGTTAATTCTGTTTTCTATGAAAAGTTATTTCGGAAGAAATCCGTAATCCAATCCACTATTATTGGTTGCTAAGGTCCTAGCATCTAAATTATTAATATATACGTGCGTTACTATGGAAATCAAAATGACATTTCAGTATTCTATATTTTTTGTTTGTTTGTTTTTTGCGAAATAGCAAAAAAATGATTTGTTGACAATTGCCTTATTTGTCCTAAATTATTAATACATAGAATTGTCAAGTTTATATTATGATTCAACAGTATTAATCGTAATTTTTTAAAAAGATAATTCTGAAACTATTTTATCGTAATACACAAAGGTTGTATTTGTAAGCCTGTTGGAACTTTAAATTCAGTGACGTCCCGTGGGGGTAGGCATATTGAGCATCGCTTGGGGGTGGCAGTTGCTCGAAGGGCGGCAAATCGAGGATAATTATTAGGTATATATATAGAAATAGGTACATAAACTTAGTAATAACGGGAATATCTTTTCATTAAAAAAATGAGCTCACTGGTTGGAAACAAAATGTATTAATTTACATGCAAGGTTTAACAGGAATGTAATTTTGTTGTCGAGTTCGCGATGTCTAGTTTGTCACGTCCTTGATGAACACAGCAATGACACGTGCAGATTTGCGAATTATATTTTAATTATAGGTAGATACATACTAACCTAATAAATTTATCCATATATTTTTCGCCAGTCACTCACGAGTTTTGAAAGTTGTGTCCATACAAAAGGTGAAGAATCCATACAACACATTTCTTAGATATTGGAGTCATGAAAGGATGATAAAAATACTGTATAAAAAAATGGGGCGGCATATTGGCGCTGCTTAGGGGCGGCATTTTCTCTAGGGACGTCACTGTTTAAATTGCAAAAAAATATCAACAAAAAATTAACTTTAAGCGATAGTGCCCATAGAACGCGTCGAGCGGGCGAAGTCGGCGTATGAAGCGTTTATTCATAACCATAATCACACGTCTCTTGCCGCGCATTACCCTTCACCTATGTAATAAGCGGCCCAAGCAGCGCAAAATAATTATTATTACAGCGTCTCTCATAACAAAGCAATAAAAATATTATATTATTTCGGGGCTTGTAATTAATATTTACGACGACATTATTCAACCAGCGAAATATAGGACATGCAATAAAATTAAACAATGAGATCTCTGTTAATAATGACTTCTCGCCCGTCGATCGACGACGCCGTCCAGAGCGTGATTTTGCTCGCTGTGTTCAATGAATGGACTCCATTGTATTTTCTTTCATTCGTATCGCCGAGAAGCGGTGATTCGCGAAAAAACGATGATTCATGCGGCGGGCGCGTATAATGCGTCGTCAAATCCAGTGGGCGCTGGCGTATTTGATTACGTTGTATTTTCGTTGATTTACGCGCCACTTGTGAAATTTTGTGCGAAAGCCACACTTGCTGCGTTAAGTGGGTTTTAGCGATAGTGCCCATAGAACGCGTCGAGCGGGCGAAGTCGGCGAATGAAGCGTTTATTCATAACCATAATCACTCGTCTCTTGCCGCGCATTACCCTTCACCTATGTAATAAGCGGCCCAAGCAGCACAAAATAATTATTATTACAGCGTCTCTCATAACAAAGCAATAAAAATATTATATTATTTCGGGGCTTGTAATTAATATTTACGACGACATTATTCAACCACGACACGGAATAAGATTAAACAATGACTTCTCTGTTATTAAATAATGACTTCTCGCCCGTCGAACGACGACGCTCCGAGCAGCGTGATTTTGGTAGCCGTGTTCAATGAATGGACTCCATTGTATTTTCTTTCATTCGTATCGCCGAGAAGCCAAAAACGATGATTCATGCGGCGGGCGGGGCACAAGGCATCGTCAAGTCCAGTGTGCGCTGGCGTATTTGATTACGTTGTATTTTCGATGATTTACGCGCCACTTGTAGAAATTTTGCGCGAGCGCCGCACTCGCTGCGTCAATGGGCTTTATGCCTCTTATAGTCTTTTTTATAACATTTGAAAATGATTTCGGGCATATGGCCACCGCAGGTGTTTTTGACGAAACACAAGAACAACCAAAACGTTGACAAATTCTCATTATAAGAATATAATATACCTATCTACGTATAGGTACGTTATTGTACGTTCTCTTCAAAATAACTCCTGGGATTCCGTCATTCTTAATGCCGGGATCTTGGATCAACGAATCTGGCGGAATTCTGGATTCCACGAATCCTCATTGCGTCGATAAGATCACGGTTGAACGGAAATTAAAATAGATTTTAAATGTTCACCGATGATTATCATCGTAGTCATAGATGCGGCTATGGCATTTATTTATGTTCGATACTGAATTCTTGAATAAGATGTGTATGTCAGCGGTGCGCAACCCGTGGCACTCGGAGCGCATGCGGCATTTAATGCCATTTATTTTGTGGGTCATAATTAACACATTCAAGTATTTATTTTTACCATGTTTCACTGGAAATGTAATCCAGGGATGGCGAACCCTTTTGTGCTAACATGCATTTTTTTTTACAAATATAAATTTTTTTTTTTTACATACGGTGAACATTACACATTATAAATTTAAGACGTTCACAACATGACATTTAAAAACAAACTAATAATATTAAACATGCAGTACCACAAAAACAGTATCAAAAGTAAATTAAATTATTAAGCATGGAAGCACACCGAATGAGCTAAGTGGACTCTATTTTAAGAATTTATAATATATATATGTAGGTGGAATATATCAACATCCGAAGCGATATTGCCCTCCCAATTGGCATCACCGATGGCAGGTTAGTTCTACACCTTGGGAGAACAAACAACTGATGCTCCCGATTTCTAAGATAGTTATCAGGGACACACAAGTCAATACCACCAAGAATGGCAGACTTCTCATTTAAGCCACGTATAAGTCGGAAAAAATATGTAGCTAAATAAAGATCCCTTCTAAATTTGAAGCTACAGTATGTAAGCATACCTAAGAGAAAGTCAGTTCGATAAAACCACGGATAGTATCCATATAATCTCAAATAAAGGAGTCTCAAAAAAATTTTTTTAACTCGCTTCACCATAAGCTCGTATTTCAACTGATGCGGGGCCCAAACAATCGACCCACTCTCAAGCCGGCTTCGTGTGTACTACTATTAATCATATTGTATTAATTATTAGTATTAGTGGTGTATTATTGTATATTTATAGAAATGTATGTTTTATGGGTTCAGGTGTACAAGATGTACACGCTGCAGACCTAACCTTTTTTTTTTAAATTGTTACTAACCATGCCCTTGCTTTTTCATACAAAGTGATTCAGAGAGATAGGTAATTAATTACATTGCGTTATTTACATATTCGCATTTGTGGTTATGCTTGATTACAGTTGCATGTGAAGTGTGCAGTAAATTATGTTCCTCCACTTGTTTTTTTAATTTTTTTTATGGCCAGAATTATATATTTTGTGTAGTGTTCTTGTGTTGTTTTGTTGTTTAGTATTTCGCGAGGTGTTTGGAGGTCACTCTGTTTGAGACGTCCCTCAATTTAAATCTTTTTACATATGCTCTCAGAGCTCCGTGGCCTGTTAGTATCTATGAAATCATGTGATGTTTTTATGTTCTTGGTAAGAGTCGAATGGCCGCGTAACGCGTCTTTAGCATCCAATGTATTAACTTAGGGGGAAGTGTGTGTAAGTTGAAGGTCTTTTGTCTGTTGTGGCTTGTTTAGCATATTTATCAGCTTCCTCGTCTCCGGCTATCTCTATATGACTTCTTATCTAGAACAATCTAGGGTTTGTTCCTATCATTCATATCTTGTATACAGTCGAACTTTGTTATTACGAGGAAGATGGGACCTACTGAATTTGCTCGTTATAAGCATTACTCGTTATATTGTCGGATTTTATTGCTTAGGGTCGAAAATGTTGTTTTTAAACGATCGAAACATTAGCAGTTTTGCTAGGTATACCCGAGAAGTAACTCGTTATAAAAGTGAATAAATGTATGGAGAAAATCATAAACTAAAATGTCAACGAATGTTTCCTCATTACATCCAGATCTCGCTATTTCCGTGATCGAAATAACCAAGTTCGACTGTATATTATCATACCTATATTAGGCTCCGTGTAGGAAATCGAAAATGGCGATTTATTTTAACAGTTTTCTTTTCTCTTTCCAGTCCATTTTTCGGAGAGGAGTTCCAGTTTGACGTGCCTCGCCATTTTCGCTACATCAACATCTACGTCTACGAGAAGGACCGCCACCTCAAGCAGGACAAGATCCTCGGCAAGGTGGCAATACGCCGTGAAGATTTGCAATCCTACAACAGCAAGGACCACTGGTTTCCACTGTGCGCCGTCGACGCTGATTCCGAAGTCCAGGGCAAGGCGCACATCGAAATCCGGTTCGACGGGCCCAGGACGCGAGTCCAACAAGAGTACAACATGGAAACCGTGCCCAGTCTAACGGACGAACCAAAATTTACCAAGATGGACATTGAAAAGACGACTCTGCCGCTCGCAAAAGTTAAAATTAAATCATCTAAACCCGGATCGGATTATTATAAATTCGGCTCCTGCACGAGTACCACAAGTAAACGATTATTATCTACGGCTATGACAGCAGATAATATATCGAGCCTGTCTAGATCTGATAGCCTAAATACAAACGGATTATCGCTGCAGCAAGACATGTTGTTAGGTTACCATCATACCTACGGTCCATCTTCGTCGCGGAGTATTATCCCGGATAATAACTTGGCCACGTCGCCGTTTTCGGAATACAATGACGGATCCATGGAAGTCATGCGAAATATGATGACCGAGGATATGGACTCGCAGCCGCAGTACTATGTCCAGCCTGAATTGAAGAATCAACTGTATATCAGTGTCCTGGAGTGTTCAGAGTTAACAACTAAGAACGGGCAGTGCGATCCTTATGCGTTGGTTACCGTTATCTACTCCAACGACAAGAAAGTCTGTAAGAAGACGAAGGTTAAGAAGAAGACGGTCAATCCGCAGTTCTATGAGTGCTTCACGTTTGATCTGGTGCTGAATGGTGATCCCGCGAAGGAGAGAGATAGTAGTAATAATGCGTATGATGTGAGTTATAATTTTATTTTCATATTGCTTTTTTAAGGTGTCTATTTACAAAAAGAATACGTCCACATCTGGTCAATACCCTCACCTGCTTTGCTCTAACAAGCCTTCGAATGCAGGTTATATGCTAACATAATAATGACTATGCTAATCTTTTTTATTTCTTTTCAGATTTGCGTAGAAGGCGAGCGGGGGGAGGAAGTAGAAGCGAGCGAGGTTTGCGTGTCCCTTTGGCACGAGCCGGCCATGGGCGGTGGATCTTCTCTCTTCCTCGGAGAGGTGAGAGCCCCCATCATGCAGAAGAAGATCAAAGAAAACACGAGAGCATGGTAAGGAACTTCTCAAACTTCTCACGACCATGTACGTTACCATAAATATGGCGATAATTTAGTGAACTGTAAATGGGATAATGGGTATGGTGGACTGGGGGACTCCAGGTACTCACCTTTTGTCAATGGTAAGCAGAGGAAGTTCTTTATTCTGAGCTTATGAGTCACACACATACATACTTTATTTATAGTTGTATCACGATTCACTTGAAAATTCCATGAAGAGTTTGAAGTGAATGTTTAAACAAGAATAACTTAATTGTGTAAAGGCATTCACAGCACTAGAAGCCTCTGCCAAAAGAATGGGTTTACAAATGAATGGGTTTACAAATGAATGAGGCAAAAACTAAATACATGCCTGTCCATGTCACACCACGAGAAGTCGCACCAAAGTTAGATATTGGTGCATACAAGTTTGATACGGTCGACAGTTTCATATACCTTGGATCTCTTGTAACTCGACATAATGATATTACAGAAGAAATCAACAAGAGAATCATGTCTGCGAATAAATGCTACTTTGGCCTGTTAAGACATTTTAAGTCCCGCTTACTATCTCGCCGAACTAAAAGCACTCTTTACAAGACACTTGTAAAGCCAGTGCTCACGTACGCATCGGAAACCTGGACATTAACTCTGCGAAATGAACGAGCCCTGAACATCTTTGAAAGAAAAATTCTCCGCCGCATATATGGACCGATCAGGGATGGCACCAATTGGAGGAGAAGATATAATGCTGAGCTCTACGGGCTGTACGAAGATTGCAGCGCAGTTCAATCAATTAAGATTGGGAGACTGCGATGGCTAGGTCATGTGCACCGTATGAATGACAATGAACAGGCAAAGACAGTGATGTCCAGCAATCCAATAGGACGTAGAAGAAGAGGGAGGCCAAAGATTCGCTCGTTGGATGGAGCTGCCAGTGACTGCCGTATTCTGGGGATACCAAATTGGAAAGCGGCCACACTGGATACGGACAGGTGGAGGGAGCTGTTGGAGGAGGCCAGGACCCACACCGGGTTGTCGCGCCCCTGATGATGATGAACTAAATTGTGTAGGGAATCCATACAACCATTGTGAAGACTCATGGTCACTCATCGAATAATCTCAAATTTTCATATGTTTCCAGGTACTTCCTGAGGTCCCGATCAGGTCAGCAATTCCCAAAAGGTGCAACCCCTCCTGGCTCCCGTATTTCATCGTCGGGGGATGCACCTCTTGGATCTCTGAGGCTTATGCTATGCCACAGACTTGACAAGGTGCTCGCGCTGCCTGCGTACGAGGATCTTAGGAATCTACTCCTCAGGCCGCCGTCCAATACGGTAATTATATTTTCTAATTCTTGAGTTCTTCTCGCAGCCGACCTGCTTTACCTATGAATATAAGTTTTATTTTAGTTACATTTATAGACAAGTCTGCATATTGTGTTAGTCTTTACCAGTGGTTTCAGTTTCAAGACTTCGAAGTTTCGAATGTATATCCGGTGCAGATTATTCTTCACAAAGGATGTCGGATCAGTCCAACTGCTTTTGTGGATTGTGTCCATGTTTCGCTTCCATACGCCGGGCATGTGCAATGCGTCAATCGCACGATTTTGGTTGATCGTACCCCATCGGAATTGAGTCACAAAAATGTACAAAGCCTGTACCTACATTCAGTTGTAATATAATATAATTTTCATTGAGATTTTGAACGGGATGCAATTAACATTCTTATTTATATTACTTATTAATCGTGGGATTACTGCCAAAAATTGGTAAGTCTCGAAATCATTTTATGGAGTAATTGCAATTTGATAGATAATAATTCAATAGAAAATCCATAGAGAAAACCACTAAAAACAAAGAACACGCGATTTTGACATAGTCAAAAATGTGTAGGCATGTAGAAAATGATAAAAAAACGTTCATTGAGTCATGCCAATGACATTATTAATGGACGACGCACTCAGTACAGTAGCTAGCAAGTAAATTCGCTCATAGCGACATTCGCACGTGCATAGGTAGACGTCACGCAATATCCATTATGCGATATCACGCATCGGGAATTTATAGCAATATCACCTTTATTGTAATGGCGTTAGAACAGTGTTTCTAGTATCAATGTTTGTTTGAGCGAACTCTTCGAACCATTCGGCAGACCCAACAAAAAGCATCGGGAATTTATAGCAATATCACCTTTATTGTAATGGCGTTAGAACAGATTATGCCATTCGGCAGACCCGACAAAAAAGTGAGTGTCATTTTTTTTCCAGATGCTTCGTCCATATTAATGTTATTGAGTCATGCGGATGTCGATGTAGCGCGGTACACGTGAGGCGACCTCATTGTTGTTTTGGTGACTTCGGCAGATTTTGCTAACTGACAATGTTCGTTTAAGCTCACTTCCCAACCTTATTTCTGCTAAGCCCCACTTCAACGCTTCAAAAAACTCAATGCCCTCCCCCTATAAAAAATTTATAGTTAGATACTTATTTAATTCTGAAAAAAAAAATGAATTGCTTCAAATATAAAATGCACATAGGCAATACTATTTTTAATTTAACTTTTGTAAATATGTATATTACGTTGCATGTACAACTCAGAAGAAAATTAGTGCGATCCTTGTGGTATGCTTCGTCTTCAAATGATTTTCAAAACAACCTTTTTGCCCCCGAAAACATTCAAATTGCAAATTGGCGTACACCCCACGTTGGGAAACACTGAAGGCTCAAAATGTGCTATGGGATGGGAGCATCAGTCTGATAACATTTTAAACACCAAGAAAAACGACGTTACACACTTTTTTCTCGTAACGGCAGCTTACTGTGACATCACGTGACAGCACATAACGTGATCATAATGTATTTGAACCTTTACAGTTTTGTGTGTAAATATCTTCATTCAATTAATACAATTTTCTGTAATTTCCTTACAGCCCGTGTCATCATCGGCTGTCTACATCCTCGGAGAGATAGTGTCATCGAAAACATCAGACTTGGCGCAGCCTCTCGTCCAACTCTTCACCCATGAAGATCAGCTCGTGCCAACCATCCGGTCGCTGGCCATTCACGAACTGTCCAATTTGACGTTAGTATGATTATAATATTGCAGGGAAAGGGATGGAACAGGGTGTCTCAGAATATTTTAGTCGCGGAACCCTTTTATTTTAAACATAATATAACAAAACCGTTTAATATACAGTCGAACTTTACTCGTTATATCAGAGAAAAGGTATTTTTAAATGAGCGGTCACATAACACAAAAATTCGCAATTCAAACAAAAATACACAATTAGAATTTTTCCCCGAAATAAGCATGGCATTCATAAACTACAAAAGAAGTTGTTTATTGTAATGAACGCTGGTAGGTACCTACGGACTTCACAAACCTTGGATTTTTTACATGCAACTTCAACCATATGCGTGGATACTTTTTCAATATTTTCGGCGAAAACACCAATTAGGTAGGTACTTAGACACTTAACTAGTGTCATAAACGTAATCCGATCCCGGCGGCATCCTGACCGGTCGGATTTTATTGCTTAGGGTTGAAATGTTTTTAAACGATCGACACATTAACGGTTTTAAGAAAATTTTTGACAATATTTTAGCTCGGTATACCCGATAAGTAGCTCGTTATAAAAGTGAATAAATGTAAGGAGAAAATCATAAACCAAAATGTCAACGAATGTTTCCTCTTTACATCTGAGATCTCGCTAATTCCGTGATCGTAATAACCGAGTTCGACTGTAATTCAACTTTATTCTATTTTTAATGTAATAATAAATGATACATTTTGGTTGAATCATCTAAATTGAATCATGTTTTTCCGGCTTCCGGGCTGGTGCCCTATTTACAATTCAAATACTAATTTTTATTTATTTTTCACCGGTCTGCAGCTATAAAAAGGCTGGGACTTAGACTCTGGACTTTAAATCCGTATAAAAAAAGAAAATGGTCATTCATAAGTATTAAGTTAATAATTATTATCATTGTTAGTTTATTTGTTTATTACCTGCAGTATAAAATAATCGCTTCTGCTAGATTCTAGGGCACAAGGCCCCCTAAAACGCAAGACCCAATCAGTCTAATTGTCACTGTTATTTTTTTAGTGATCCCACGACAATCTTCCGCGGCAATACGCTGGTCTCGAGGATGATGGACGAGGCGATGCGGTTGGTCGGCCTCACCTACCTCCAGCGCACCCTCAAACCCACCCTGGACCTGATATTCTCCGAGAGGAAACCGTGTGAAATCGACCCCGCCAGAGTCAAAGACCAGAATACAGTTGAGAGCAATTTGGCCAACCTCATCTCTTATGTTGACAAGGTAAACAATTTAACTTCTTAGTCAGAAAAACTTTGTTATATATTTTCTTCGTGCTTCGTGTTCGGAAATTTGTACCTATGCAGTTCGCCGTATCACACTTCACCGCGAAATGTTGTATTGGAAATATATGGTTGTATATTGATGACCGTCTGACCTCTTTGGGTCTTATTAGTACTGACATTAAATTTATGTCTAAATAAAAGACGGTTCTTGTCGGTTTACAGGAAGCCAGTGGTAAAAAAAATTTGGAAAATAACCGATTTACTAGATTATGTGTTAGATTAGGTTAAGTTAGGTTAGGTTAGGTTTTTGTTTTTGAATTCATGAATTCTGCCAAAATCAGCTATGAAAATTGAATTAATGTTCATATTGAATCTAATAAAATTGGAAACCGTATACGGTCATATCTTTCGGTTTTCACAGGGTTTTATTGAATTTTCAAAACTTACCAACACCATCTGTAAATTATTATAGTCTTATTTCAATGAAAACAAATACGTATGACTGACAAAGTTAAGTGTACATTATTTATGGCAGATCTTAACAGCCTACTTCCACCCTTCGCCACTGATAGACGTATCCTCAAAATCCGTTGAAGTGACCCGATACAGTGGAACCCTGATCTACTGTTCTCGCATAAATCGTTTTCCCGCACAGATCGTTAATTTTTGAAAGTTCCCTGATTTATCGTCTAAATATTATGGTCCCGTCACAAATCCCGATTAACAATTTTTGTTGAATATTATGCATTTCGCTTTCGTAGAATAGTTTATGATACATACAGATGATAGGCTTGCCTCGCATCTCGTATCACGAATTTTTATAAGTCGCAACTAAAATGCCCCTCGTGAGGAAAACTAGAACTCTAGCTGAGAAACTGAAAATAATTCAAGACGTCGAAAAAATTCTAGGAGAAAAACGAGTTTTTTTAAAAAAAAAAATGGTTTTATTTATCCCGCATTTATCGTTTTTTCTTTAGGGTCCCTTGAAAACCGTAGAATCGGGTTTCACTGTAAATATGATTTAAACGTTCAACGCAAATCAATTGATTCATTTATTTTCCTATCCAGATATTTGAAGCCATCACAAAATCGTTCATCAGCTGCCCGGCGGGTATGTGCCGGCTGTTTGACGCTCTGCGGCAATGCGCGGTGCAACGGTTCCCTCGCAACGCGGAGGTCCGTTACTCAGTCGTCTCCGGATTCATCATCCTCAGGTTCTTCGCTCCGGCAATCCTCGGGCCGAGACTGTTCGACCTCACTACGGAACATATTGTAAGTGAACTAACGTAAATTGTCAGTGGTCAGCTATCATTATCTGCTACCTGGGGTTCAATTTTTAAAATAAGCGGGACAATAAAGGACATCACTTTGCTTAAAAACGCGAGACAGTTTAAAAAGTAAGTATTGTACTTTGAACGGTGTCCGATAATGCATTGAAAATTTGGTCACATGTGTTTATGATTTTGCATTATATCTTAGTCTATGGACTCCATGAAAACTAATGTAAACAAGAAAATAACCTAAAATGTGGTATTGACATTGTAATTAATTAGCAAGGATATTACCTTAAATCAGCAATCCCCTACCGGTGGTCTGTGAGAGAATTTTGGTGGTCCGCAGAGTAATTTGAATATACTTGTACAATTGTACAATTTTCGTATTTATTAAAATCTGAAATCTGAAAATCTGGCTCTGAAATCTTCAATGCGATCAATGGCTATTTCTTGGAACACAGTATAGAATGGAAGAAATGTGTGGGGATATGCACAGATGGTGCCGCAAGCATGACTGTACATCTGGAAACTGTTAAAGACGTTGGACACCTGTATATCTTGTTAACTCATTGCATTACACATCGTGAGCAACTTGCTGCGAAAAAATATCTCCAGAAATGCACGGAGTACCTACTTTCTGATGTAATTAAAATTGTAATCAATATTTGCCACAAAGCGCTCAATTCTTGAATCTTTGAACCACTTTGTGAAGAAATGGACCTTTAGCATACTTATCTTCTTCTTCACGCCGAGGTGAGATGGCTGTCGAGGGGCAAAGTACTAACCCGATTGTTTGACCTATGCCAAGAAGTCAAGTTATTCTTTCAGCAGCAAAATAATTCGAAGTTCCAAGATCTCTTGTCTTCCGACGAGTGGCTGGCGAAGCTTGCATACCTGGCAGAGATTTTTTCTCCGTTAAACGAGTTGAACGCGTCCTTGCAAAGACTGCACACGGACGTGTTCACATTGCAAGGCAAAATTGATTCATTTCAAAGGAAGATATTGCTATGGCAAACGCGGTTGGCTGAAGAAGGTCTGCAAATGTTCCCTAATTTTGATAATTATGTGAAACAGAAAGATGAACTCATGTTCGACAGCACTTACAGTCGCTCACTGACTCTTTCTGTCGTTATTATCCAAAGGAAGTGGATCACAGACACAGAAATACGTGGAGAATAGATCCATTTACGATGAAAATCGATAATTGTAATTTGGACACAAAAGAAAAAGAAAGCCTAATTAATTGATATATCATCCGACGATGGTCTCAAAAGTAAATTCCACTTGTCAGTATCAAGATCTCATTATTGGCTTTCTGTTAAAAATGTGTAGGTACCGAGTTTTGAGTGAAAAGGCCTTAAAAATTTTGATTCCATTTACAACTACAACTACATAATATTTGTGTGGGAAAAATACGTGGTAGTGAGTGGTCCGCGGGTTTCAAGATTTTGAGTTTAGTGGTCCGCAAGGTCCAAAAGGTTGGGGACCGCTGCCTTAAATAAAGCGAGGTTCACTACAGTGGTTCTCACGTGAAATTTAACTGTGGCCGCACAATTGACATTGGCAGTTCTATGGCAACGTCTGGTGGCCGCACCAAATTTCACCTTTGTTGTGATTGAGAAAATTAAAGCTAAATTATATTTACTAAAAAAAATGATCAATTTATCTATAGACAAGTCCATTAATAAAAGACATTAAGGTGATGTCTCTAGGTAAAGTTGTTATCGAAAAATAGCTAGAAAAGTTTATTAATCGGTAGATATATATTCAAAAGTAATGAGAAAAATAAAATAAAAAATTAAGATGTATCGTGGAGTTCTATATACCAAAAATACGTGTCAAATTCGGTACATTTCTATCGGGTGGTAAGAATGAATGACATAAGATTTATTATCAAAATTACGATAAAAATATACCTAAATCTATTACCTAGCGAAACGCTAAACGTAAATTGGAATTTATTATATCCTTATATCTTTTTTTTCAAATTTAAAAAACATCGATTTAGAGGTTAGAAAGCACGCAATTAAAATCGAAATATCTCGGCTTACACGCAATTTATCGCGAATAACGCTTAGCGTTTCTATTAAAAATATTATTTATTAATTTTTACGGCAGTTATTTAAATTTAATCTTGTATTTTTGTATATTAACGAATCGATAGAAATCGAAACCATAATAATTGCTCGAATTGGCAACATGCTGACAACACTAAGCCGACGCTTGGCCGTATAGTGCTGCCGTCGTGGAATTATTTGGAAACAAAATTTCTTCATACAAAATACACACACAACCATAACATGACGTTTAAAATGAAACTCACACATAGACAAGACAAAATAACATTATTTTTCTCTGAATCTTGGCAAAAATCAGTTTGTGTTACTTCTATGCGAAATTGCCATATGAATAAAAATAACTTAACAAATTAAAATTACAATATTTACTTAATATACGTAGGAACCTGCCTATATTCAAAATTTGATACTGAAAATTATTTTCAATTAGTATTTGCTTAAATTACAACTGTTTTTTACCATTATTTATGATAAAAATAAACAAATCTCGCATTTTGACATATTATGGCAGCACCATCAATAATCACCGCGCGCTCAGGCAACCGCCAATCAATTTTATCTTTTATTAATTAATTGTAATAATTATAATTAATTATAAATTAATTAACTAATCAGTAACATTTTCGTTACTAAGTAGGTCGTGTGATTATTGATTGATTTTTGGTGAAGAAATCACACATTGTATGATTTTCTGCAACCAAAATTATTTTATTAGGTTATGTTGTAGCTACTGACGTTTGGCGTGTTATTCTTTATGTTTTATGCATTTTTATATAATTTATGTTACTCAGTGCAAATTACGTGATATTGTTGTGATAAATTATATTGTGAGTGTTTAAATTACATCACATATTCAGTGTAGTTTAATTAAATAGTGAATACCAGAGGTGTGTGATAAGTGAATATAAATCTTTGTTACATATTGATCTAGTACCTATATTTTATTAATAATTATGGATGTGCCATGTGTAAGTGTTAAAAAATATAAGTCCTACACTAGAAAAAATACAAAACTATCTTAAACTACCAAAATATTGATGGAAAGTCGTGATGAATACTTTAGGAAACGGAAGTTAGTATCATCCAACACAGCCGTTGCTTGTGAACCAATTCCGGTGATAAATAGTGATGTATCCATCTCGGATGACCCAGACAATCTTCCAGTATTGACAGATGAGCACAATTATTGTGTGAGACTTGATAGTTGTGAAGACATTCAGAGCTGTTGGCCGAAAAAATTGAAAACGTATTCGGTATACGGTATATCGTATACGGTATTAAGTCAACATTGCATTTTGAATGCAGGTGTTGTGAGAAAACAGCGTCAGTATTAACTGAACCCCAAACGTCTACGATTAATACATCATTTGTTTGGGGATCTTTAAATATCGGGATTGGTTACAGTCAGGCACAGGAATTATGCGGTATTGTGGGAATTCCATTCATGTCTTCGGGAACGTTCCAAAGGCATGAAAAAAAAGTTAGCCAGTCATGGAAAACTCATTTGTGTGATCAAATGTCGAAGGATATAGAGATCGAGAAACAGTTGGCTATAGAAAATAATGAAATTGATGAAAAACACCCCTATATAACGGTCATTGTTGACGGAGGTTGGTCAAGAAGGAGTTATGGCCATAGTTTTTCTGCCAAATCCGGAGTGGCATGCATCATCGGAAAACGAACAGGAAAACTTCTTTACCTAGGTGTTAAGAACAAATATTGCCACATTTGTACCATCGCAGCCAATGAAAAAAAACCAGCTAAGAAACATGAGTGTAATATATCTTTTTCTGGACCATCGACAGGCATGGAGCAAACCATTGTAGTTGAGGGACTAAATTATATTTTTGACAAACATCAAGTATGGGTAAAATTTTTAATAGGGGATGGTGATTCAAGTGTATTTGCTAGGGTGCGTGAGAGAGCACCGTTTGGGTATAAAATTAAAAAAATGGAATGCGCGAATCACATGGTCAAATGCTACACTAGCAAACTTTATACGATGGTTAATAACGTAAAATACGATACGAAAAGCCGAAGCTTATTGCGGAAGGAGATTAAACGTCTCAAAAGTGCTGCACGATACGCTATAAAACGATGCGAAGGCAATATCACTCAGTTAAAGTTGGATTTGAAAAATGGACCCAATCATGTATTTGGCGAACACTCTGAGTGCCGTGCAGATTACTTCAAATAATTAAAAGTGTTGTTATTAGTCGGCTAAATCGTCAAAATCGTCTTAAGGCGAGACGTTTAGATTTCACTTCCAGGTATAAAAAACCAACTGTCCCTGTAAGCAACCAAGCTGACTGTGAATATGGCCCGCATGCTGCCGATTCAGATATTCCACAGTTGGACTTACAGGAGAAAATGAAAGAAATTATGGAATCTTTACAGGCTGGGGTTTCTTGCGATACAGATTGTAAGCAATTGCAGTTGGCGACAGTAGGGCAAAGTGAAAATTATTTGTGGATTGATGCCAGGCATAAATGTTTGACAGCATCTAAGTTTGGGAATATTTTCAAAATGAGAAATACGACACCACGGCATAATACTGTTAAAAATATACTTTTCCCAAGTGATATTGTGACAAAGGATATAATGTATGGCAGGAAGAATGAACGCACTGCTATTGCCTTATATGAAGCAAAAAACAAAGTCACTGTTATGCCTTGTGGTCTTTTTGTAAGAACGGAATTCCCATTTTTAGGAGCAAGCCCCGACGGTTTAATTGGGGAAAATGGGTTGATAGAAGTTAAATGTCTTCCGTCCATCGGTTCCAAACCAATTTTAGAGGCAGCATTACAAAACAATATATCGTCGGCTTAACTAGAAAACTGCTTATCTACGTATTTGGTCGAAAAAAAGTTGAGAACGCCATTTTGTAGAGAATTTTATACGTCATCGAACTGCAAACTACGTATAATTAAAAAAAATATGGCATTTGCACAATCTTCGCTTTAGAAAAATGCGTAACTTCTAACATCATATTAGTGACAAGAAAAGTGCGTATCTGCTTTCATTCGCTCTAAGTTTGGCGAGCAGCGAGCAACGTTCCTGTTCAGACTAGTTCAATTGCTCAAATTTGGTGTTTTTAAACGAATCTTCACATTATTCGAGGTATGTTATGTCATTATAATATCATTAAATATTAAGTTTATATGAAAAAGTGCTGTTTACATGTTTAAAATGAACTTTAAATTCACTGTGGTAGATACCTACTTTTCTCATAAGAGTGTGTCAGTAGATACGCAGTTTGCGGGCGTTTGTAATACGATTAATATGATATTATTATTTTTGTTGATCCCATTTCTTGTACTAAAACTTAATTACTGACACTACAAAAGTATAGAAAATAATTTACAGTTTGATAATAAATATTATTATGGTTATTTACTTGTTTTATTAAAATTCACGGAAGGGGTTAGTGACACATTGAATTTTTATGTTACAGAAATCAACCATGTCGTCGTTAAGAGCCCATAAAATTATGAATGCCCTTAAAAATTACGTCGTCAATGATGATGGTAGTCTCACAAAGAAAATTGAGCCAGTGGAGACAAGGACTGTAAATACAATTATTGATTCAAACAATCTTGAATTAGGTGAAATTTGCATTTCGGTAGCACAGGTGGAAAATGGTTATGAAGAAAAGACAACTCATTGTTTGCGCAAGCGGAGACTCAAAACTATATCCAAATGGAGTCAAATAACATTTTAGAGACAACTCATTGTTTGATTGAGCAAGTGGAGACTCAAAACTACATCCAAATGGATTCGAATAACAATTCGCTAGACGATGTGTTAGTCTTTGCAGAGCAGGTGGAAGGAATACATACAAAAAAGGAGGTACAGATTAATGCTAGTCTGTCAACTGAAGATAACACAGTTGATAAACGAAGATCTCAAACGGGTCAGATGGATAAAAACCAATGGGCAATCGCAAAAAAGAGAGAAAAGGGTGAATCTTACAAAGGAAAAAAGAAAATAAATGGAAAATGGAAGTATGGCATCGGCAAAGAGAAAAGAACACTGAAAGAAAGGTTTAATTGCAGTTCCTCAAAGAAAGATCGCTCTGTTATAAAATATCAGTCGATATCAGAAGAGAGGAGAGTTATGTTTAATGATTTTTTGGAAGTTATCTTGGGCAGAAAAGAAAGTGTTGGTTAATACGCTTGTAACAGTTAATGCAACAAATAGAAAAACCAGTACGAAAAAAGCATCAAGAAGATCAACTTCCACTGTGCTATCCTTAAAATGCAGAAATAGATATGTCAGAGTGTGCAAGAAACTATTTTTGTAAAAATTTTATATGTTAACATTTTAATAAAATATTATTCTTCCATAAGTTAATAGTTCAAACTTATTTTCCTATGATTATACTTGGTAGGAGAAAAGCTTGCTATGTAGGTACTTCTTTCAGCTTGTTATATCATGCTGTTACATTCATTGTGTGTTGATAATTGGGTAATATTAGTATTTTTTTTTTTTTTTCCGACCATGTCCGATCCTAATAGGATCATATGGGCCTCCACAGAGTAGAGGTTTGAATTAACAGATTTTGTTTTTACGAGAAATGGATGTCAGCCACTTGCTCAACCTATTAGGTCCATACCCTGACTCACACACATATTGAAAAACAATATGTGTACTTGCCAGACCCAGGATTCGAACCTGGGACCCACGGCATGATAGTCCAAAGCTTATGCCGCGCGGCCACCGTGGGTGTGATATTAGTATTAGTATCCTCACACTAAATTTGCATACTTAAAATAAGTTACGCAAACTGCGTATCTCCAAATTTTATGTTGGTAAGGAAAAGAGAATAATACGTATCTGCATTTTTTGTGTTTTTTGGGAGACAGGTTAAAATTTTTCTTAATATTTGAATGCCAAATCAACAAAAATTATTATTTACGTAACATATGTAAAATTCACAACATGATATTGGTTACAACTGATTTTATTCAGTTTTTATGCTCTCCTGAACATTTTGCTAAACTGTAGATAAGCAGTTTTCTAGTTAAGCCGACGATATTATGTTTAACTATTGTGAACTCCGTACTTCACTTAAAAGAATCACATAATTATTGGTTTCAAATACAGGGACAGTTGTACATTGCGAAGAAGGAATACTGTGATTTAATTGTATATGCCGACAGTGGAATCGAAATCATACGACTTTTGCCAGATCCACAGTTTGAGACACGTGTTCTACCGCGTTTGATAAGTTTTTATAATGATTGCCTTCTTCCAGAATTAGCTGATAGCCGTATCCAACGGGGTATGAGAATTCGCGAACCTGAGTTTATATTAAATAATTTGCAAACTAAAGCGAAGAAAATAAAAAAGTAATTTATGTTGACTTCTGATATAATTCTCGCAATAAATATGTCATAGTTTTCCTTGACATTTGGACATGGAATTTCGCGTATCCATAAAACTGATAGACTACGTAGTGCGCTCTTAGAAATCACAAAGGCCTACCGAGCAACTTCAACGGACGCGCTTCCGGTCCTGGCCGCATTCTTCCACTTGACCTGCACATACAGGTCAGCGGTCCGTCAACGAAGCTCCTCAAAGGTGAGGAGGCCGTTGTTGGTGACTTTCACCTTGCCCCGCCTCCTCGGCATGTTGCTGAAAAAGTAACCTGACTATACGTCTATTGACGCTTGACGCGGCATAGAAGACCTGGCAGCGACGGTGGAATGAATCAACCAAGGGCCGGCACACATTTTAATTTTTTCCAGACATTAAATGGCGATTGGAGATAACCAAATATCTGACTCCTGACCATCACACCGATCAATTTGTGATTGGACACGGTGGGTTAGCTGGCAAGCTCTTTGAGCTTGGACTTGTAAGCCGTCCGACATGTCCATGCGGAGGGGTAATTCAGGATGCCAACCAC
Organism: Rhyacophila brunnea; assembly: GCF_057557595.1. Classification (NCBI taxonomy): domain Eukaryota; kingdom Metazoa; phylum Arthropoda; class Insecta; order Trichoptera; family Rhyacophilidae; genus Rhyacophila; species Rhyacophila brunnea. Next base: position 3,628,221 of record NW_028232904.1, on the reverse strand, counting down.
ATCCTCTGGGAATGTCTTAGAATGTGCTCCCGAACGGGAGGAGATGCTCAGGTCGGTCCAACCAGCTGTTGGGCCCATCGGGCCGTCCGACTTGGTTGCTACTAAGGCCAATTATCCTGCATTTAAAAAATTTGCGGCGTCTTACTGCGGGCGTGAAGATCTCTACACGTAATTTTTGCTGTTCGTATGATTAGCTTCATTATTTTTTCATATATACAATAGAATTATTTTTATTTTAATAATTTCCTTGCGCTCTTCTCTCCCCGGAACTTTGCATTAGAAAGTAACTTCTTTAAACTCAGTCAGAGCTCACTTTGAGCGTAGCAACCTTAGTCCTGGGTATCTTTTCCTAGGGCATTCCCAGCCTAAAACTGAACTAGATGCTTCACATCAACCAATGTAGGGCCACGTGATGGCTCGTGGGTTAACTTCAATAATATTGCTTATTATATATACTTCATTAGAATAAACAACTTCTTTTGTAGCTGTTTATGCATGCCATGCTTGTTTCGTGGATTTTCACGATGGTTTTCAGATTTTTCGTGTTCTATGCTTATAACGATATCTCATAATTATTATTAATTTACAATGCTATACAATGTAACCAATGATTTATTATATTCTAAAATGTTTTAATGAAAATAACTAGTGGAACTTTTTTATATAATTATATACCATATATAGTTAGTTTATTTAGTGGTTATTTTGGTTTCTTTGGCAATTCTTCCAGAATATATTCCTAGAATTGTCGGACTTGAGCGATAATAAAACGCATTTCTAATCTACGCATGCGTTTTACTATTTATTATACATGTTTTCCTGATATCGTCGCCTTGGAAGTGAATAGAGCTTCACGGATGTCATTTGTGTATTAGATTGTTTAGCAAATTTGATGGAAATCATGTTCCTGTAAAAAGATCAGTTATTTTTCTTCACCATAATAATAATTATAACCAATAAGTATTTCAAAAATTGTTTGGTCAAATAAAAACGTTTTTGAATTTTGTGTGGATTACCTCTATTCACTTCCAAGGTGAAGATATTCACCAAGATTTATTTTCAACACGTCTAGTATTCTCAATACTTTCTATAACCTGATTCCTAAACCTAAACAATTTTTCACAAACATGTGTTTGGATCCAGCGTGTCTATTCCTTAGACTATGTACGCAAGACGCTTCCCGCTGCTATCTAAGGAAGGTTTGTATCCAATTGTTGTAATTGTTACAATAAGTGCTATGTTTTAACAGCACTTTTCTTGGCAAAGCTAAACTTTCGAGCGAGATGACTGTTTAGACCAAGGGTTCCCAACCTCGGAACGCGACGGGTTTTCTGTGGGGTCGCCAGCTTATAAAGCTAAAAAAAATTCACTATAATGCAATTTTTATTTTGGGCAGAGAGGTGGTGGCGTTCTCATTGCTGTACGCTCCGACCGACCAGACAGTATATCTGTTGTTGACTGTCACTTTGCTGCAGCTATTGATGTCGTTATTATTCGATTACGGTGAAATGGGTCATTTTTCACTGTTACGTGTATTTTCCACCGCGATCGTCTCGCGATGCATATAATTCGTTCTTTTCATACTTTGAAAACTTGCCAGTTGATAATTGTATAACCATCATTGGTGATTTCAATTTGTATTCATCTCATTTCTTATCCTGTATGAATCTCAAGCAGTTTTCAGAGATAAGAAATTGAGATACCCGGGGTTCCAGCGGCTAGCTCAGGTGTCCATCGAACCCCGGATTCACAAAAAAAAGATAAAAAAAGGATTTATATATGTTGGTAAAATTAAATAAAACACTAAGTCTTTCTCGTGCGGTCTTAGCGTTATATATTTTAATATTTGGTTGGACAACGTTACTTTATAGTCCATTACATATTTTGTTTTTACAATTAGTTACACAGGTCCGTACACGGTTTACAAAGGACGCTTACTAACTTTCTTTTTCAAATTCCCCGTACCCACGCCGTCCAGCAAAAAGGACTCTCGTGATTGGACATACGATTAAAGCACTTGCATCACAAAAAATGGAAGAAAGCGAAGTGTCTTAGCGATTTTATTTTCTTATATCATATCACGTGTATTATATCAAATCTTGTGACATTGTCAATGTTATCAATGGAATCCAGTTTTTACTCTTGGCAGACGATTTAAAATTATATGTGTCAATTCACAGTGAATTAGATTGTCACATATTACAAAATAACTAGTAGAACTTTTTTATATTATAATAAGTGAAGGTAATTCCATAAACAACGTTTTTTGTGTAATTGAATTTGATCAAATTATATACCTACAATATATTATAATATACTATCATAAAAATGTCAATACGATATAATAAAATATTGTACTTATTTAAAAAAATTAATAATTATTTGAATAAGTATATATATATAATAATATTATAGTAAGTAGAATATATTATATTCTTATAATATGTAAATGAATTTTTGTCTAGCGATTTTTTTCATCTGGCAATACTTGCAACTTATTATGGTAACTTACTGCCATCTGGTTGGAATCGACCAAAGTTTTTAGTAACAGATTTTTAGAAATTCATGGTAGATGCCTGTAAATATAAATAGATGGCGTGAAAGTCACATTATATGTGTAATTTAGGCCAAAGACATCGCCTTAAACATTTTAGTACAATCTATTTTAAAATAATGCAAATGGAAATTCTTCAATACTCCTTTTTTCCAAAGCGAGCCGCATGCCTGCTAAGTTTACATCAACTGACTCTGATATTTGTTTTTTATGAAGTGACACTGAATAATCTTTCACAGTATACAGTAGTAGGAAATATCGACAATAATAACTCACTCCTTGCGTTGCCATTAGTTGGCCATTAGATACTATTAGCATGTTAATTAATTAGTAATTAACATATCCACAGTGAATGAGTTAATAAAGCATTTATTGCCATTTCTTTGATTTGACTGTATTCTAAGAAACGGACTATTTTACACATGATCATCTCACCACAAAAACACGTTATGGATCATTTGAGCGTGGAAAAAAATTTAAGACAAGTCATGTGTATACGACCAATTTCATAATTTTATAAATAAATTTTTGAAATATTACTCTGTAAAGCGCCGGTGGCCGCAGCAAAATCCTCTGGTGGCCGCACATGAGAACCACTGGTTTACTATGATTTTTTTCATACTGGGACACATTCATTGTAGTGTTTTCATTTATGAGTGCAAACATTGAGTTTTTAAGCCACGTTTTAGTAATCTTCCTTATATTAGTCAAATGAAAATGTGTGATAGGGAATTGATCCGTATCCCCGTGAATTGCTATAATTTATGTATCAGAAATCTAATTTCTAAGCGGCTGAAAACTAAGGACTGTTGATGGTTGAGGAAGGCTTTCATCCAGCAGTAAATCAACCTATTATTTTCAGCCACCTGCATTCTTTTTTTTGCGTTTATTTTCAGGATCTCCAGACAAATCGCACCCTAACACTGATCTCGAAGACCATCCAATCGCTGGGGAACCTGGTCAGCTCTCAGGTCTGCAAGGAAGAATACATGGCCGCCTTATTCAAGACGTTCTCGAGCGAGAAACATGTAAGTCAAACGCTTCCATCATGACACACAGTTCAATACTACCAAGAATGGTTCTCATTTACACTGTGTTATAAATAGTTATCTTCTAGCATTTAAACTACAGTATGTTAGTATACCTAAGAGAAAGTCAGCTGGATAAACCCATGGATAGTATACAAACAGATTCAGGTAAAAGCATAGAGATATTAAATAAAAAGAGGGGCAAGTAATCGGCTTTCTCATACAACTGAATGAAGCAGGCCAACAATAGCCAATAACTTAAAACGAGAAATAGCAACGCGATAAAAAAAATGCAGGGCATCACGGAGGATTTACTTTGGTCATTATAACGTACCGATATAATATAATGTTAACGTGGAAATTTTGCCGCAAATCGATTACCAGCCAGCCTCACCATACTTGCCTGCTTCACCATACTTTCATATAACCTGCCGCCCCTAGGGTAAAACAGTCTCAAAAATTTCTTTTGAACTCACTCCAACATACGGTTGTATTTCAACTGATGCGGAGCCCAAACAATTAACCTACTATCGAGCCGGTTTCTAATTAAGGAATTATAAAGGGTTTTAAATGCAGTAATATCCGAAAAGATCCGGAATGTACGTAAGACAAAGCTCAACATTTGTAGTGACGTTTTATAAATGATAACCATATGGCCACTAAACGACAGTTTACTGTCAAACATAATGCCAAGGTAAGATTCCTTACAGATGGTATTCGATAAATTAATATTGCGTTTAATAATATTGAAGTCCAGTTCGTTACGCCTGCCAAAATGTAATAATATATTATCTATATCAAGTTAGAGCTGATGTCAATTGTACAAGAACATCCAAGAAGAGTTTCATGTCGTTAGAGAACAACAAAAATACAGTATTTTTAAATAACAAAACTCTCATTTATAAATATCATGAACAGTAATGGCCTCAAGTTTGAGCCCTGAGGGGCACCAGAATTTTTTTTTTAATGTCTGACTGGGCCGTATGTCATATTGGAGCTTCTAAGAGCTGAATGACAGAATTCATAATACGGTCTTATTATTATTATATGAAAATAGAACCACATAACAATATTAAACTGTTTTTTTCAGGTCCAAGATATTAAACTGTTTTTGGAAATCATTTCTTCAAGCACGACAACACAGAATAATAACATACAGGATGTGCCGGTTCTTTTGAAAGAAGGGTAAGTCCTACATATCGCTGAATTATTTTCAAATCTCAACATTATAATATTGGTCAATTTATGAATAATTGCTTTGCTGACCGACCAAAGAGTAATCGGCGTGTCTAATTGGCGTTCCAGCCTTTATTCAGCTGCCGCGAGTGTCACAAAAGATGATTCAATCCGCGACAAATGATGTCTTTATTACACCCATCTTCTGGTATTGATTTTGTTATTCACATTCTGAACCGAAGTAGGGAAAAAAAGTTTCCTAATACTGGCAATCCTTTCATAATATATCTCGGCGCCACCACGGACGGCGGCTATGACACTTCAAGTTATAATTTTTGTAGTCTAGTGTCTACTGCTGGCTTTTGAGTATATAATGGTTATCAACAAATTTTTACATCTTATTTAAAATAGCTTATTTCAAATGTATTTGTAAGTAAGTCCGTTCTACCATCGCCACGTTCGGTGCCCTGGTTTTTGGAGTCTCCTCTGAAGAGAAATGAGCTTAAGCTGATACTGAGGCTAAGAACAGGACACAATGGGTAAAAGATTTAATGTCCTCATGGGAAGAAGCGATTCGCAGCTCTGCGATGTTTTAGAGGACATTGTACATGTAGCAGTACAATGAACGACACAGAGTACAGCTGCGAATTACGGATATCTTTGAGAGTGTCGATGAATTGAACTGGCCACCCTGGCGGTGGGTAGAAAGGAAGAGCTTGGTGAAATTGTAAAGTTCAGAATTGGAGTGAGGGCCTGATCGCCGCATCCTCTTCCAGATGAGAAGAGGCGATATGGCAGCGAGTCGCAGTCAAAGCCTTGGTAAAATCATAAAAAAAATAAATGTATCTCTTCTTCTTTGTGTCGGAACTGGTCGTTTACGATCTGCCGTATTGGTCATTTATGGCTCTTCCCACTGGTAATGATCACATGATAGCATGTATCGCAATTCAGGATGAGCATATTTACTATTATAATAATGATATTGTTTATTTTTTTATTCCATGCTTTCATTGTGTAATTGAAGATATGGGTAAGTAAACTAGGAAAAGTGAATATTTAGTAATTATTATGTTCTAGCTATATTTAGGGTTACTCTAAAATTAGTATTAACAGAGGGTATTTTAATGTTCAATATTTTCAAATTTCTAATGCCCGGGCAATCCTTTACTTAGGACGGTATTAATCTATAAAAGATCTTTGACAAATGTGTAATAGCATTTCATAAGAGCATTCTTTTATAAAATACACGAGACTTTAAAATATTTGGATCCAACCAAACGTATTTAAGGAAAATCATCAGCTGAATGCAGAACTATTCTAACTTACATTTGAATTTTTTGAGGAGAGAGTTTTTTGAAACAACTTACTGAAATTATTTATAATCTTTATTGATAAATGGATGCATCATATTTTAGTAGGATTATTGATGAAAAAAATTGGGCATACACTTGTCCATGTAAATAATAAATAACTGAAGTAGGCTGTTTGAAAAAATTCTTCTGCAAAATATTTCGAATGTGAGTTAGAATAGTTCTGCATTCAGCTGACGAAATGTTTAAAACGATTTTCATAACAGAATAAGGTTTTCTTCAACGTGTTTGTGTATCGAAATACCAATTCAATGATCGATTAACCCTCCAGGATGATGGTGAAGAAAACGCAGCGGGGCAAGCGCTTTGGGCGCGCCAACTTGAAGCCTCGTTACTTCCGCCTCACCAACTGCGAGCTCAGCTACTCCAAGTCCAAAATGAAGAAACCCTGCTGCTCCATCCCCCTAGCTGAAATCATCTCCGCCGAAACCGTTCCAGAACTTAACACACTCAAACTGAAGAACATGCTTAAAATAGGTGAGACTAAAATTGTATTTTGTTCTTTACTCCCTGTTGTTGCCTCTTTGACGGAGTTGTATAGGCCGGAGCTGCAGGATGCTGGCATGACTTGGGAAGTTGCAAGAGGACTGATGAGTGCAGGGCCGTATTTATACTTGAAGAGATTCCCAACTCTTTGCTTATTTTGTCCACTTTTCCATGCGCCTACAGACTCATTTGTGCATTTATTGTGCATATATTGTGGATTATTTGTTAGGTTAGGTTAGGTTTTTATTCTTGAAATCATGAATTTTACAAAAATCATCTATGAAAATATTAATGTTCATATTGAATCTAATAAAATTGGAGACCGTATAGTATACGGTCATCTCTTTCCGATAAGAAAGCTTGAGGCGAATTGTGCCACGGTAAAATGTTTTACGTACAATTTACATGTAACCGTATTATGTATTAATGATATAGATATCATTGCCATGCCAGAATCAGTATTGAGAATGCTGGAAACCTCAGTCGAAAGAATGGGTCTACAGATTATTTTGTGTTGATTTTTAGGCATTTATTTATTCTCATGGTTGTGTATAAAGTTTCTCTACACGATTGTTTATATCTTTATCATTTTTATTTCCAGTGCTTCCCAGTAGAGTACTCTGCATGCAGGCTGCCAACTGCGTGGAGCAACAGGAGTGGTTAAATCTCCTATTGAAACTGCGCGAGGGGTACAGCCCGCCTCCTCAGAAGTGCCACACCGGGGTCTATACGCATTCCTCCTGGACCTGGTAATATACTATTACGTATTAGAGCTTGAGGTTGAATTTATCTAATACAAGCATCTGCAACGCATTGATCGCGAGATTTATTTTAGTCGATCACAGTTGTGTTACAGTGTTGCCAACTGTAGTTGACAAAAACATGCCAGATGTTGTATGAAAACAAGCTATCTGGCATAAAAAAACGCTAGTTTTAGTGAAAATAAAATTGCAAGTAAATTTACTTATTCTACCAAGAACGTATTACATACCTTTGCTTTCACGTATCGAAAAAAGTGCAAATAAAAACCACACATTTTAACAGAAATATATTTTAAAATTAACAACAAATACACCTATTTGTTTGAAGACGAGAGCTTCTTGTAGGACGGACATACATTTTAGATGAATAATTGTTCAATTATTATTTTATATACGCGGAAATTCAGAGTAATAATGCAAGAAATTGTTTTATCGTGTTTTATTTCTCACTAAAATAGGTACCGACCTACTGCATTAAGTATGTATCTGATAGTCAGAAATTTGATGCGCATGAAAATAAATCAACTAAATATCTAGCATTTTTTCAAAACATTTAAAGCTGTTGGAGGCATCAAAAAACGTTAGTAAAAACGCCACAAGCCAGATGTGTTTTTTGAAAGCTAGATGCCTATCGAAAAATGCTAGATCTGACAAGAAAAACCCTAAATTGGCAATGCTGGTTGTGTAGTGATAACGTAAAAAGCCTGTTGTAAGTTATAAACGATTTCATTGATATTTTAAGGGGAAGCATTCCTATTTTTTACAACGTTTTTCTTAGCTCGTATTCTTCTTTGTCTGGTACAAATCTTGCAATCGATTTTTAACTAACTTCCCGACTAGCTAGACATTTTAAACTTTTAGAATATATCAGAACACGATGCACATGCATTTTTTTAATACTTTTAGCCATCTTTAAGTAGAATTGAATTCATTTTCAGTTAATTCTGTTTTGTATGAAAAGTTATTTCGACACCATTGTTGGTTGCTAAGGCTCTGGGGTCCTAGCAACTAAATTATTAATATATACGTGCGTTACTATGGAAATCAATATGACATGTTAAGTACAAATTTTTTTGATCGCTTAAGCTAGTCAAGTCAAGTTTATATGATTCAACGGAAAATTTAAAAACGTATATAAAAAGTTCTTTTTATCTTGTAATTATGTTGTCTTAACCAGCTTACGTGAAAGTTGTTTTCAAATCGTCCCCTTATTGCAGAACTAGCCTAACTGATTTTTTGTGATTTTTTTTTTATTTGATAGAAAAATTCCTTTTTTGATTCTCTATTTGGAGTCCGAACAGGCGTATCTGAATTATCAATATAAAAAAAGTTATCAGCTTAGATCATTCCAAGCCTAAATTCAATCTTAAAAATATTTTGGAACTAAATTAGCCTAACTGACGTTAAGCTAGTTCTGCACGCAAAAGTACACCTACACGTTGGCAATATCGCCTCTTTCTATTGCAGTTAGGATTTATTTGTACTAGTTCGCTGTCAATGTCAACTGCCAATGTAATTACGCTGATGCTGTAATTACCGACAAGTATTGCAATTATTCTATGGACCATCTAGTGGCTCCTTCCACATCTAATTCGGTTGATGATGATGAGATAGTTAACACATTTTCTACCGAAATCAGTGGCATGACTGGAGTTCAATCAACACCAAATCGATTGATCCCGCTGACTCCAAATAACGAAGGAGAAATCAGTGCCACAGTGGCCCACTTTACATTAGAACAACGAGGTAATTATGAGTTTTATTGTTCACTTTTACAACAAAAATAAACACTTTCTTGACTGAAATAAGAACTGCAATTTGCTTCTATCCCGCACATTAGCTCAATGATGTATATATTTTCAGACTCTGTAATCATCGACAAGGTTTGCAATAATTTTATGGATGATCAAGAGGTTCTTTCGACATCTGATTCCTTTGATAATGATGGGAAAGTGGACCCATTTTCTACCGACAGTGTATCAGACTATGAACCACCACAGCATTCACTATCATCACACAGTGATGAAAACTCATCAAATGGTATTGGTAATATTGTAAATCGACTTTCAGCACCTGTCCTAGAGGTGTATAACTCAAGTCAAGCAGGGAAAAAAAGACTAGGAAAAGACATCGTAATGAAGCTCTGTGGCGCAGAAATGTAATAAAAAAGTAGCAAAATTCTGGAAACGAATTTATAAACTGGAAAAACAATGTAATATGTGAGCGTCAAATGAAGGAACCCTCTCCTGAAACATGCAAATTTGGTTGTTCTATAAAAATTACCCAAAAACAGAGGGTTGCAATATTTCATCAGTTTTGGAATTTAGGTGATATAAATAATCAACGTGAACCGCTTCGTTGAATTTAATAAAAAAAAAGAACTACAATTGATATAAGTGAAGGTCGAGAAAGAAGTCATCGTAAAATGACTGACAACTCAAATTTTCTTTCAGAAGATCTTAACAAGATTAAAATATGCCAATTGTTTTTAAACTCATTGAGCATACGTTATCAAATGGTTAAGACTGCTGCAAAGAATTCATACCACCTTAATTCAAGCACGGTTGCTGATGACAGCAGAGGGTCGCAGAGGATATTTGCGGTAAGCGACCACATGAAGCAAAACGTGAGGGATCACATTAACAGCTTTTCTACAGTAAGCAGCCATTATTGCCGAAAAAAGACCACGAAGCAGTACTTCGATGCAGCATTAAATATAACAAAGATGTTTGACCTATATAAAAAGGACTACGAAGGAAAAAGCTTGACAGTAGCCATTGCTTCAATGTACCTACATATAGAGGCATATTTTGTGATGAATTTAATTATTCTTTACTCCGAAGAAGGACCAGTGTGACTTTTTCTTGAAATATGAGCAGAGCAGTAATGAAGAAAAAGATATTATGAAAGCAGAATATTATGATACTCATTTAAAAAATAAAGAAATTACCCGAAAGTTAAAATAAATGTCAAGGAGCAGGCAAACTTAACCTTTTTATCGCGACATAATTTCGCTCATGTACTTGTTCGGGCGCGCTGCGATTTTTACGATTCATAAATCATACCGAAACGTCATTAAAAATGTACCTAAAAATCCACTGAGTGGCTCTAGCTATAATAAAACATTCCTTTTAATTTTACAGCATGTGAAAATAAACAAAAAGATCGTAAATTAAGCAACAGAGCTTTAAGAAATTCTGTCATACATAATAAAGCACGCTTGGAGTACATACCGCAGAGTGAAGTGGCCTCTATGATACCGGATAAGTGGTAGACACTTGCGCCGATGATTAATGTTCACACGTTTTTTAACACCAACACAGAACGCACACAATCGTTATTGTTATATTATTTCCTTACAACTTGGTCTCATATTTCAGTCACACCTAATTAATGTTTATGGCTTAACTATATTTCAAAAATTGATTTTGTCATGGTAGTCATAAAAACAGGGCACAGAGCATAAAGCGACATCACATGCTTCACACATAATGTTCGTCATTTTTCTTTTTTTATCTTTAGTAGTTGAAGCAATACACACACGACATCTTCGATATGGTTTTGTTTTATTTACTGTTGGAGGAATTTTACGGGGTAAATGTCTTAGGAGTTCTGTTTTTAAAATTCTTTTTGGGTTATTAACTACACGAGTAGTTTGTGATGTCGATGGTCTTGAGGCACTGCCATATGTTTCGATTAATTGCCGGATTACGTTTAATTGAAATTCAGCTAAACTAATTTTTTTACCGGTGATAACTTTGTAAAGTATGCTACTATTTAATAAAAATAAATCTATGATGTGGAATCCAACCTTTTTATACCACTTAAGACTCTTTCGCATACACGAGAGGCTGCTCAACATCATGTCAGCTTTGTCTACCGTGCCCATATTTTTATTATAATCCACAACGCATTGTGGTTTTATAATGGGTTGTCCTGTGGCCCTATTAATTTTATCTGTCGGTACCATGGAGTCATCGTGCATGGTACTGATCATATGCACTTCCCGCCTATCATGCCATTTTAACACGAGCAATGGGCCACGGTTAAGAGATTTTACTTGTCCTTTCTTCAGTTTATCAAATTTTGGCATTGACTTTCGTGTTTTACGTACCGTGCCGCAAGCATTTGTCTTTTTTTTATGTAGAAACTGAAATAATTCTGGGCTGCTGTATCAATTATCACAAAATAGTTTATGCCCTTTACCAAAATAATCCTTCATCAAAGTGGTGACAACAGCCCCAGATATTCCCAAAAGTTCACTATCACTTATTTCGGTTTCTACACCACAATAAATAATAAAGTCTAAAATATAACCGGTTTCCACATCACAAATCACAAATAATTTGATTCCAAACCTATGTCTTTTTGACGGTATAAATTGTTTGAATATTAATCTCCCTTTAAAAACAATGATACTTTCGTCGATGCAGAGATTTTCGTTTGGTAGCATTGTTTCTTTGAATATTTTTCTGCAGTGGTCAAGAAGTGAGCGCACTTTATAAAGACGATCTCCAGTAGGGATTTGGGTATCAGAGTAATGTAGCATTTGTAGAATCAACTCATACCAATCTCTTATCATAGTTTGGCCAAATATTTTAGAATTTAATAATGGATCAGCACTCCAATGTTCTTCAATTGTGAGATGGCGATTTCTTGTCATCAACATTGATACAGCATAAAAAACATACATCTCTTCTGGGCATGTATCATACCAGGCATGGATCCTTGCATTCGGAGTGTGGGCTTGTGTGTTGAGCATATGGTTGTGGTAATTATTTGTATGGTTAACTATGGTATTCATTATTGTTTTGTTAAGAAAATGACGAAAAAATTCCATTTCTGTGGAATTTTCATTGAGCTGTACACTAGGGTTAACGCCTGAGTTGAAACTATCAAAATCGTATGTGATCGGCACGAAGGGACCCGCAGTCCACGATTGGAGTAAACTGTCTGGTGCTGCACTGGTAGACGGTTCAGCCACTCCTTCATCACTGCCTATATTGGAAGGCTCGTCAACATCGTCGGGATGTTCTACTAGCGCAGCTTCTTCATTATCACTTTCCATCTCATAGTCCGAATCCAAACATTCAACATCAGGGATAGACATTTTTATTTAAACACTAAATATGCTATTATAACTTAACAGTTTTGAGGAAATTTAAAGTTTTAATTCACTACACAATAATATTAAATTTTAATCTTAGTTCTTTATTCGACTAAAATGAGAAGAATTTTAATCATCACTTTCCTTGAAATAAAAATGAGTGGCCGTGAATTTTGAAAATCTATTCTACATTTTTTAATTTAAATTTAAATATTTTACAGATTATTATTTACTTATTCTCAATTTTTCGTATGTATTTCCATACAGTACAAAAGATTTATTATAGGAATTTTAAATTATTTATGTGTTAATAATTTCGTTTTCACTTTACAACCACTGATTTAATTCATAAAATCACTTTTCATTTAAAGAATTAACGCACATAATTAATTATTAACAGAATGGCGCATCAATAATAATTTTATAGAAAACCGTAAAAAACTTTGAAATGTATCAATCACAACACGAAAGCAATCGACTGTTGAAAATTATCACCGCACTAGCCGATTTCATGTATGAGATCATTAACATCAATTCGCGCCGGCGCAAATTGCGCAAAGCAACTAGCGGTAAATTTTGAAACCAATCATTGGAAATCTGTTTTACTCCAATATCGACAGGGTATGTGTCTTTGCTTAATTTCGAATTATCTAAAAAGTCTTATTGAAAAAAAGTCACAGATGTCAGTAAAGGAATAACCCAGCTAGTTTTTCAAACAAATTTCGACTGTATTACTCGCCGAATTACAAAAATACGGAGGTAGAAACTTATGGGCACTTCTGGATGCCCTTAGCGGTGAACGGTTTAACTATCATGGGCATTTCTAGATGCCGTTAGCGGGAGGAGGGTTAAATAAAACGTTCCTATTGCGCAACAAGTCTTACAAATCCCAGAGCAGAAGCCGCACAACTATACTATACACATAAACGAAAGTATGCCACATACAATCTCAGTATTCATGATCTAGGATCACAACAAGGTCATTGTTTTATGTGGCATGGATCAATTGGAATGAGAGGAGTGTGTGAAATTTGGAAGCTGTGTCTTTGATTTCATCAAACAACAGGTATCGGAAGGGATAAAAGAATTCATATTTTTTTTCAGATAATCGTGCTGGAAAAAATTGTATCCATTTCATGTACTGTATGTACATGCTCTGTGCGGCCAATTTCTCTTGTAAAATAACACATATCTTTTCAGAAAAAGGTCACACGCAGAATGAAGTTGATTCGATTCATAGTGTTATTGAAAGGGCTGCCAAGAAAATACCAGTATATACACCGAGCTAGTGGTATTCAATAGCACGATCAGCATGTAGGAAGAGACCCTACGCCTACATTGCTTGAAATCAACAACCAAAAATTGGGATTAGGATGAGCGTGGAATCAAATTTTCTTGGCAAAAGATAAAACGAATCTCAGTAATGCCAGAAAATCCACACACACTCCAAATCGAGTACAACTTTGAAGATTCGCCTGCACCAGTTAATACAGCTGAGCGTAGCCGTGGACCACTAATTCAAAAGATAACTGACTTCAAATTGATGCCAGTAAGAAGTTCGGTCATACCAATAGCTAAGCTAAAACATTGTGACCTAATGTATCTTTGCCCGGAGAAAATAATCCCTGTTGACTACCATTCTTTCTATACAGGACTGATCACCTCACCACAAGAAGTGAATAGGGATGAAACCGACAGTGATTAAATTAAAAATAGTGCTTATGAGTAATAGGTTTTATTGCCTTTTCATTTATATAACTTCTTGAACTTTAACTTTCATTAATAACTACAGTATATTATAAGTACCCATGTTCATTGAAGTGTTTGGTAGATTTTGTGAATAAAAAAACTATGTCGTGAGATTTAATTTTTATTTTGTAGTGCTATACAAATTTAGCCTAACTTCCTAATGCGCTTAAGGTACCATTTTTTATTGCCTTATGTTCGCGTTCAAATACCTTAACTCAATTAAGATAGTTCTGATCTGAATTATTGTAGTACAACTATATCCTAATAGTTATGCAGAACAAGCTTAACTCAAATAAGATAGTGCTGATTTCAAATACTGTAGTGCAAAAGTAGCCTATCTGCATAAAATATGTGACGGAATATACTTTTTGTTATTTTTTTTTCACATAAACAAAGCATTTAACCAATGCATTATCATATATTTAAATCAATTTTTTTATATTTACAGTTTTCAAATTAATGACGAAATAAAGTTTAAAAGTGTTCTCCTGTAAAATGTCTAAAAATCAGTTAGGCTAGTTCTGCAATAAGGGGACGAAATTAACCACAATGAAGACCACGTGATTTTGTATCACTTGATTCGTATTGCATAGTTTACAGCCTGCTACAGAAGTGAGAGAAAGAGAAGATGTGAATCCCCGCGTCTTAAACTGTGACGTGGTCCCCTTGCAGCAGTAAGTTCTTTGCACAATAGGAGAGACGAGTACAGAAGGAGACAAAAACGATGATGAAAGCCAAATAATTAGACAATGTGGTAGATCACTGCCAGTTTTGATACTGAATAGTAGATCAAAGCCTACTTCATGTTGGACAGGCCTGCTGTGCACTCTATTTTCATAGCATCGTACGAATTTTCTATTATTAATTTCAGTTGTTCGGCGAGTAAACAAGATGCTGTGGGGTGCTCGGAGGTGGCCGCCAGTGCCGCCAGGTCCCCTCAAGTGAGCATCCGCCACCGGCTGGACCCGGCCCGCCACCTGGAGAGGCTGCACGTCCTCATCTTCTCCCACTACACCGACATCGAAAGACGTACGATAAACAACACGGCCGGTGAATATTAATTACTTCAAACCAAAACGCGAGCCATATGACTAAATGACCGCCACCTTTAAAATACTGTACTCAAATATAGACTCCGATCTAGAGTAAAAATAATTTATGTTTACCACATGAGCTGTTAAAACCTCTATGGGATAAAAATTTAAATTGTATAAAATGGGATAAAATGAGTCTGCATAACTGGTACGTAGTGGGCGGCTTGTCATCATCAAGTGGTTATAATAGGTCTGATGTGAGGTTACATGTAAATTGTACGTATTACTAAATAGCATGAATAATAATTCAAAATACTAATTAATTAGAGTTGACACTCTCCATCATTGAATTTATAGAGATGGTGATCGTTCAAAATATTCTGCAAAATGACGAAACCATAGACTAAATTTGTCGCCGTGAAAGCGTAACTAAGCGACGTGCATCATAATGTATTTGAAGCATTACCGTCATGCAGTAGGCTCTTTGTGCAACAGTTCGATAATGAGTGTCCAAAAGAAGGCAAAAACTTTTACGACGAATGAGTAATTTGATGTGATACGTCTGTCCGAGTTGAAAAATGAGAATGGGAGAGTCATGGATAATTGTCAGTTTCGTTACCGTATAGTAGATCACGGCCTACTTAGAGATGGGCATGCCTGATAAAAATGAGCTGGCGACATGACAAATTACGATCTACTTGACGTTAGTTGGCAAGATTATAATGTGTATACCTTTTTGCTTTGCAACAGAACATCCGGAGTCATACCAGAAGACCTTGGAAGACCTGATGAAGGTGTCAACTCGGCTGGAAGACTTGCATCGAATCTACCAGCGATCTCTTCGTAGGCAGACGGAGTACGGGAGCAAGTGAGTTAGATATGCAATTTTGGAAATTATTATAGAACAACGTTTCAATTCCTATCTAATTTCATGGTCATGTTTGCATTTATAATCTTCGCTAATCGTCAGACAATGCATTTGGTGCTGTCTTCTATTGAAAGTTTGCGTCCAATTTACGGTTCACCACCCTATCCTGGGCCAGTCGGAGGTAGGCTGCTAATATTCGAAATAAATAGTACGCACTAAACTTTGTCAGTCATACTTATTTGTTTTCTTTGAACTAAGAATACAATTTGCAAATAGTGCCGGTTAGTTTTTAACAATCAATTAAACCCTGCGTAAACAAAACCATAATGCTTTAGGTATGCTATGGGCGGTTCGATAAAAATAGTCCACGCTTTTTCAGTCATACTTATTAATTGTTTTCGTTGACTTAAGAATACATGTTACAGATGGTGTTAGTTAGTTTTTTTAAATTCATTAAGCCCTGCCTAACGTATCTAAACGTATTCTTCTGTCATCTTATGTCATTAAACCATACATAATTTTAGATATTTTATAGATAAATGAATATTTTTTATGGCCTGTATTAAGCAGGGTGTAATTGAATTTTAAAAACTAACAAACACTGTCTACACATTGTAGTCTTAGTTCAATGTAAACAAATATGTTTGACTGACAAAGTTTAGTGTGCACTATTTATGTCGGATCTTAACATCCTACCTCCACCTTTCGCCACTGGCCAGTCGTATCAGGTCCTCACCACCATCACATTCCCAATAGAATCTCTTATGACCCACTCTTCCGTTGTCCTCTACCTTCCTCTGCATAATGAGTTTGAGTAAATATTTCTCATTGCGGAAAATATGGCTGAAGTATGTAGCTTTTCTGCGCTTGATAGTAGTAGCTAATTGTCTCTTGTCTTGTTGGGTCATTTTAAAACCTCCTCATTGGTGATGTGATCACCCCAAGATATCTTCATGCAACGCAGAAGCTGCTGAAGTTTTTTGATCCATGCATTCAATCTAGCAACTTGCACGATGATTCTTGTTATGGCCGTGATAATACGTACTATCAGTGGTAAATCCACCCACATGTAAACGAGCTATAATGAAGATTATATTTTATCTGTCTTTTTGACGCCTTTTTGAGAAAGTCAAAAGGGGGGATCTGTATGATTTTTATTTTTATTTTTTACTTAAAGTGCTTTGAAAACTTGCTTGTATGTATTAAATTTGTGTTATTGTTTTTGCAGACAAGCGCCGATAGATGATGACAATTACCTTCACCTGATGGCCCGATCGAATTCGACTCCCACATGGCAGGCAATGTCGTACAAACCCAGCATGAAACCCTCGTCAAATTCCGCCTCCTTCATTTCACAGTCTTCCAACGCGACGGCGGGTCGCTCCGCTATGCCCCCACTGCACCCCATAGTGCAAATACACAAAAAGAACTCATTCCACAACTGTTCGTTTACGAGTAATTCAATCTACATGGGATCGGAATCCATGACAGCAAAGTTGAGTAATCGAAACGTCGACGAGAGAAGCTCGAACGGGTCCAATAAATCGGCCGGAGCCGGTAGTGGATATCTTCGAATGAACTCGTTAAAAAATGAATCGTCCACCAACGAAAACGATTCTCTTTCGAGCGGTTCGAGTAGTGTCACCGCCAGGATTTCGCCGGTAAGAGAAATGACGCGGCCGGATCGATTGGTGATTCCTCCGAAGACTTGTGAATACGTGGAAGTGAAGCCGAAGGTCGAACGAGAGATGAAACCGAAAGCCGCGATACCTTTCAAAGATAAAGCGGTCAGTTTGGAAGAATCCGCTGATAATCCACAACATTACTGCCGGGAGTATGAACTCATGTCAAATTTTTCTACGGATACCTGTCGAGAAGACGATACGTCATCGGATGTGCCCCCTGCTGTTCCTCCCAGATCTCATATAGGGAAGTTCCCCGCTGTCAAACTCGCGGTCGACACGTATTCGGAAGGTTTGGTTAAATCAGACGATAATGTGGATTGTAGCGTGAGAGAACATAAAAGTTTCGAACAGTACGAACTGAAGTCGGTTAAGAGTGACGAATCCTTCGGTGAAGTTTTGAGGATTGTGGAACACGGTGATAGTGCGGTGGCGGAAGACGCCCGCGTGATATCTCAGGAAGTCGGATCTCAGAGTAAATGTGATAGTTTTAAAGACATTAACGTCGGTGACGAAATCGAACCGGACGCCATATTCAACGGTGAGCCGGAAGTGAAGAAGAAAGGGAAGAGTGAAGAGTGCGGATTCTTCTCCAGGCTCAACCAGCAGAGGAAATCCATACCGACCAAATCGAAACTCAGTGATAAGAAGACGAACAGCGTCGACGGCGGCATCGGGTGGGGAGAGGGATCCTCGCAGCCCGTCGCCAAGCCTCAGTCGGCGCTCACCGACAGGTTGACTCCGTCTTTCCTGAAGAAGAAGACCAAAGTCGGCGCCGACTCCTTGAGACTTCAGGGCATTTGCTGAGAGGTGTTTTGACTCTTTCGTTTCCAGTGTTTTTGAAAAGAGAATCAGAATATCATTCCTGGCTTTGTCAAAATCTTCTGAAAATAATACGTTGTAAGAAATGACTTCGGTTGGAAATCTTGCCATTTACGATACCGGTGTACTTGCGCATGTTTGACGCATCTTTACACTGATGTATTTGTTATATTGTTACAGTGATGTATGTATTTTATTACAATGACGTATTTTGTTACAATTATGTACTCTTGCGATGACGTATACGTTATAATGATAACATTAATATTCTGTGACAAAAGACTATACAATAATACCGTATTTGTTACAATTAATGTTGCAATAACGTGTACGTTACAATAACGTTATACTTATATTCTGTGGCAAATGACTCTGTAGCAATATAGTAAAGTTGTACTAATTATGTGTTTGTTCTAATTACATATTTATTACAATAACGTATTATTCCACGGAGACGTTGTTACAATATATTCTACCGAATTGAATAGATGTATCATTGTAATAGGTAACGTATTTGTTACGTTACCGTCCTATGTTACAATGACGTATATTGTAACGCGCGTGAGAGAAGTAATTTTGCCGGGATTCCGACCGAGAGTGAAATGTTGTGGAACGTCAATTATTCGATTGATTTTCAAAATAAATTTAATGTGTTTTTCGTTTGTTTTTTTCTATTGATTTTTTTTTGTTTAATATTATAATAACATATTCTGTGATATTTATATTTAACTGTCTTGTCTGATAATCTTAAAGCAATCCGAAACTGGTCGTATCGCGGCAAAGTTTATTTCTCTCGATACATAATCGTTGACTTCATGATGCAATTACATATCATATGTCTGACCTGTTTGGATGATGATAGTCGGGTTTGTCCGATATCCGTGACGTAATAAATTAACCTGCCGATATTTTCATAAAAAAAAACCGTGTTCTGTTTTCCGTACTTCACACTTCAAACCTGCTATGTCCATTTCATAGCCAAAATCTATTATAATGTAACGTTTTTCTGTTGCAATTTATTTGGTTTTTTTTGTCGACTCTCACATCGGCTCGCACAGCCATAAAACAAACCTTCCGAGAACGGAGATCCAGTGTTGAACATATACCTAGCGACAGTCGCGCGTAGCCTTCAAAACGTGTAGATATTTGAATGCGGCGATCGGCGAGCCGGTGTAGTAATGACTAATTCGTAGGTGTTTGTATGCGACTTCGACTCTTCGACTTGGAGCCCGAGAAGGATGCAACTTGTCGATCGCAACATCAGATGTTTTTTTTCAAACGAAACAGTCGCATTCGACCAATCTGCGGAGCTCCATTTGGCAACGTGTGTTTTGTGAATAACAAATAATGTTTTAGGCGAGACGAGTTTTGATGTGAGAGCCGGCTTAAAGTTAAAACTGCTGACTTTTATCTCATAACGGTCACAATAAAGTATAGCATACCTCTCTCAGGTATATTTGAATACTCGGAAGTTAGCGGCGTCATAAAGTTTACTGTTTTAATGATAATGTGAGATTTATAACAATATTATGAAAGTCATGAAGTTCCACTCGACAATTCCAAATTAATAATAATATTTTTAGCCTCGCGATATTATTACGACTTCATGTTTTCCGTCAGCCATATTTTAAATGCGTCACTTATCGCGTCCATATAACTTATTGTAATTTTTTTTATCCGATTGATTTTTTTTGTAAGCGATGATAATTTAAAATATACAGTATGTTTTTAAACGTAAAACATAATTATTAGTTCGTAAGGTTACTGTACAATCAATTATTATTTGTAAATAATATTGGCAAACGTATTTCAGTAGTGGCTACATCTTCAATTTAAAATAAGAACAAAAATCTGTTCTTTCATAGGTTATTTAATTATACAGAAACCTTGTATGTCAGTTGTTATTACTAAACATTCTATGTCCGTTTTATTCAGATCTAAAATCACTTAAATGCAGAAATTTATTTTATATTATCCAGTGCAAAGTTGCATTGCATTGCAAGAATAAAAAAGCATCTACGAACCACTATCTAACTTATTAACTAAAAACTCAATTGCCCGTAATTATAATGTTGTCTCTTACTTTCACAGAATTCACGCGGTAAATAAACCGCCGGGGCGCTAGAGAATTCGATAATAATTACGTACGTACGTCAGATAATCGTTGTGCTAAATATTTTTTATACGTAAATTATGATTGTTTTTAAAAAATAATATAGCCGTAAAGGATTGGATCTCAATAAATTTACCTGTCGATAATATTAATTCACACCTCTTCGCCCATTGATTTTCATCACAACTAATGATACGATCGCCCGTATTTTAAGACATTAACAAAATATCACCACGTTTCATCTCATCAGCCATTTTGAATATATATTTATATTTAGTACTGTATTGTTACATTGCCTGATTGATGACAGGCCTAGCCCACGATTCTTTGGTTACTGTTGCAAACTATCAACGAACGAAACTGTATTTCTTTTAAGGTGTAGAGCTATTTAGTACTGCAATAAATGGCCGCTACATAACAAAACATAACAATCAATGTCGGCATATATTAGTTGTATTTTTTCTATGGAAATTTCTCTTAATCGCATATGAATTAAGAATTCGAAGAGTGCATTACTCTCTCAGTAATCCGCCACCCCAAAAACCAGACAAGTGTCCAATTAGTGAAAGCGGCGGATTATAGCGCATACATGCAAAATATGGTAAAAATTAAAACAGGTATTTCGTAAAAATAGTATTTTTTTGAGAAATTTGTACTAGCAAATTACGGTTTTATTTATAATCAAAATCAAGTAAGTATTTACTAAATTATACATATTTATAAACTAAGTTTATTAACTAAATATTAAACAGTAAATCACTTGACACAACCAGTGAGGCAGATATTCTTGAATGGCTTAGGATTCCATGACCAAAAGCTTCATTTTGTGTGTCCCGGTTGCATTGGGCACGGCATAATTGTGATGCGGTCCTTGGGCACTTTCCTCCATGGTAAATTACTTCGCGTTAAATGTATGTTTTACGAAGGAGAAGTTTCCAAAATAAACCCGTCTAATCTGCGTTGTAGACTTGTACGCGGCGGACTACTGCATTTGACAATTGAATACCGGCGAATTATCGAGCTTGTTTTTAACTATTAAAAATAACGGCAGATTTTTATAGTAGTTGTCGGATAATCGAGCGGCGGATTACTGAGAGTGTACTGTATTACATATTTCAAAATCTATTAAATTTTGGTGATCAGATTCTACAAACTTTTTAAAACTGTTAAACAGAAGTTGACCTTTATCCTATCGGAATAGGATTCTAAACCTTTACTTCCGTACGTAATGTATACATAATATATGTTTATAGATAATAGTAGGTAGCAATTTTTGACAATCGTAATATAAAATAATTAATAAAGAAAACATTATTTTTCTATACGCACTGTAAATGTCTTGTTTTTTTCTATACATGTAACTGTAAAATGTTTATTAAATTATTGTTTAACCATGCGTACCCTAACAGAGATATTTTAGGTAATTGAATTTAGAAACCTCTTATGAACACTCGTAAAGTAAAATCGATATTATGTATTTTTTAAATATTGTAACTTTTTCGTCTAAATTTGTTATTTTGTCGTATTCGTATGTATTGACAATTCGTAAGTATTTCATAAACGTATGTCTAAAAAAAATTTTAAATAATTTTTCTATTTACAATTGAAAACCTGCTAACTCCACTTTTGGTCATAATTACTTGAATGAATATTGATTGTATTTTACACCACACAATGGCTCGGGTTTTTATCATTTCCTAAAATGTTGAGTATATCAAAATCGGTCATCGCAGTACAGCAGAATCTCACTAATTTGACACTATTTAAAATCTGATGGTACCGGATTCCTGAAATGTTCCATACAAACCCGAACAAATCCCGATATATTGAAGAAACATCGCGTTCAATAGTGTTGAATACTTTGCAATGGGCCACATAAACAGGCAGGGTCATCAGATATCCCCCATTTCACCATATCGTCATGTTTATTTCGAAGCCTGTTGAGGACTTTCTATGTATGGCACCATATGGTTACTTTATTATAGTGTTTCAATTATAAATGCACGCAAGGTGATAAAGTATGCCTGCAGAATCATATATTTTTTATTGACATGGCAAGAAATTCATACATCACTTTAAGATGGTGCTGTTTATGAAAGTACATGTCAGATGTAGATAATGATATAATATGACATTGCTAATCCTGCACCCACGTTGGCCTAGCATTTTCTGGTTTCGAGACACTTATCTCGCCCGGCTCCGATAGTGTGGTATTAGTGAGATTGTACTGTACTAGTATTTGTGCGGCAAAGTTCTTAGCAAACTAAACCCAAAAGCTTATACAGTAACTGTTTGGTGAACATAAAAACAATATATTTCAGTATTTGGTCATATTTTTGGAGTACAACGGTAATCTGAAAATACTGGAGCATATCTATGACATTATGGACTATAATTATTATGTCCACATTTAACAAGAAAATATCGATATATGTTTCAAATAAATTACTTACATACTACCGATAAGAAGTCGTCCATACCGCCAAAAGTTGGTAAGTCATGGAGTTATGGAGTAATTTCAATTTAAAGTTTGAAATCAGGCATAATGCTAATTTCTTTATGTGAATGTTCTATCTATCGGATGACCTTTTTTCTCGCTTACATATTTTTATATAGACACATAATCCGTCTTATCAACTTACCAACTTTTGGCAGCAACCTCACAAATTATGTAAATGATGTCACGCAAATTTTAGTATTTTTGCCTCCCCTACCCTTCTCCCCATCGTCATAATGAGTTTTGTTCCTTTTTTTACTCCCTCCGTTCGCATTTTATAATACCCCCTCCCGCTGTTAGTGTGTGGTGTCATAATATATGGACGACTTATTTTGTGCTTCCCTTTGTTGTGAAGTAACTGGCGCTTACATAATACTCTTATCTGGTATGAAAACTAAGCAATATTAGTTGTCCTCTGTTCCATAATACATTATTATCTAAAGAAAATAATTCTGTAATGACCCACAAATTTTGTTTATAATATTAATAATTCCGTGCCATGAATAATTGCATTTTTTTTTAATTTTTTTTTACGTGATCAAGAGTAATAGTGCAAATTAAAATTTTTTAGTTTTTATTATTTTATATTATTACCTATTATATATTCCATTAATTTAAAAAAAATGTATTATGCAGGTTTTGATGAAAGTCACATAATTTTTTAAATTATTATCTTTGACCCACCTCCTCACCCCTTTTATAGGGGTGAGGGGGACAAAATTATTATTTTTAAATAGAGGCTCTTCAACTTCTAAAGGTTGTGACCGCTGGTTGATGTGACACATCTTATATATCTTATAATATTGAACTAATATATTTTTTTTTACAGTTGACGTGTTAAAATCAAAAGTTGAACTATCTATGTATTGATATTTAAAGGTTATTGATGGGAAAAAACATGGTTACATGTAAATTGCACGTAAAACATTTCACCATGGCACACACCCAATTATTTCCTCGTCTGATTATTATGCATTTATGCTTTATACCTGGAATGCATCTCTCCGTGCCACGAGGTGATACTTTAAGTTTCTGGATCTCTTTTTTTAAATGTGTCAGCTTATGCAACATGTTTGGAAGCGCTCAGAATATTTTCATAGCGTGAAGTCACTTTTCAAGCTAGTCCAAGCGATGGCTTGTGACATTCACCTTTGCCGCCTTCTAATCTTGGTGGTGAAAAACTATCTGCGAGGAAGCGTACTATCTATCTTATTACGCTGGATGCGGTGTTAAAGACGTGGCAAAAAAATGGGACACCTCTACCAATTAAATTACGAATCAAGATAACTCCTTTACACCAGTCAATTCTTTCATAGTGGCCTTTCTCGTTCAACATGTCCATGTGACGGAGAAATACAGGATGCAAATCACATCTTCTTTAAATGTCTTGGAATGTGTGTTTAAAGGGAAGAGCTGCTCATTTTGGTACAACTAGCTGTTGGACCCATCGTGCCGTCCGACCTGGTCGACACGAAGACCAATTTTGTTACATTTAGAAAATTTGCGGTGTCACTGCGAACATTAAGAGCAGTTAAGCAATTAAGCAGGGTCTCCTGATAGGTCCGATTAAGACTGGGTATGATTTGGTGGGGTTACTAACTTCAATGTTCTGTGACGTTTCTTATGCGCCGATACAAACTCAGCATTTTTTTCTTTGATGTATAATGATGAAACATTTTACGGCGTATGCGTCCGCTGGAGTGAATGCAACACTTTTGACATATCTAAGTTAGGTTAGTGTCAATTTGAATTTCAGTACGCATCGCGTATGTACAATGTTTTTTTTCATCTTCGTCTTCTTCGGCCATATCCGCCCCTTAGTTGGAGCATATGGATACCACGCGCCAGTCTTGCTTCGTTCCAGGTCATACCAGCATCCCGTATCTCCGCTGTATACATAGTATTTAGTGGCCTTCCAGGACGCCAGAATCCGGTTGGCTTGAAGAACAGGTAAGCCGGGTTGAGGTTCTCTTCTGGCATACGCAGCACGTGGCCGAGTCAGGTCCGACGTCGCCTCTTCACTCTTAGCGTGATGAGAGGCTGCTTGGTGCGTTCTCTTTCGTGCGTCTTTCATCAGTAGATCAAAATATTCAATCGAGGATAGTTCTATTTTTGGTTTTAAATACAACTCGATTAATAATCGATTAAAAAAATTAATAATAATGTCGTCATAATAATACGCAAACAATTCGCCATCAATGAAACAGTTCAATTTAGTATTTTTTTTTCCATACAATTGTAATTTTAGAATTATCCATAATCTCATCTTGTTAAATTAAGCCGAAAATTATTAATATAATACTATGTTAAGCGGTACATATACACATATAATATATATATACGTAATATATATTGTAAATTAACTTTATTGCATGCCAATTTGTAATTAGTGCATGCTAAAAGAAAATATTGTTTTATATTATAAAAATATATATTTTAAAAACTTAATGAATAAATTACTTGTAATGTGTAAATAATCTAATTATATATTATGTATAGTGTTATTTTATGACGGTAAATATAATATAATATAATTATGGATGGGTTATCTTTTTTTTTTCAAAATGGAGTTCTGGTTGTGTTCGATGTTGATTCGAATGCGATATTCCTTTCGGACGAAATGTAAAATCTATTTTAATTATTATTGTTAAGAAAATTTAAAAATTCGGCTTGTTGTCACAGATTTGTTATAGAATCTTGATAAGTATCTTTTAAGTTTTCATAGAACTTCCTTATAAGCTATAATTTAATGGTAACATTACGGTAAGGATGCTGTTAAAAAAATTAACGTAGTCGTCACGTAACTCACGGTTTTATAAATCAAAACGGAACACAATATTGTCAAAATGTCGAGATGAAAGTGCGGAAGTCACATTTTTGAGTTTCAGTATGCAGATTTAAATGTGTATTCATAAAATTTGGGATTCCAATGTCACATGGTTTTCAAAATACTTACTTCTAAAACGACGGTAGTCCAATTATTATACTTTAGAGCTGAAAGAGTGGATATCCAATTTAAGTCATTTTTTCTTTAAGCTATAACAAAAAGATTAATTACAAAAGTGCGGAAGCCCAACATACGGAGTTTTAGTCCAAACGCGAGTGAGTATTTTAACTAGATTAGATTAGCTATGTTAAAACTGCTCTCCTGCAATACATAATATACACATATTATGTGACTTCCAGACTTTTAGCTCAAAGATACAGATAAGTTGTCACTATAACGGAAATTTTTAATTACCATGTAATTTTAATATGCAGCCATAAAATTATTGTTTACGCTCATTAAAATATATGTACGCATGTCCATAAAAAAAATGGGTGAATATACAATACATATCATAAAATTTGATAAATGACACGGGGCAAGAACTATGTACTTGATCAATTTATCATTTTGATTGAAGAAAGAACATTTTAATTTTCAAATTGATCCCCTAATAAAGAATGCGTTTATTTTAGTGATTTTTAAATAAATAAAATGCAAATCTTTACTGTAACCTCGCAGACAACTTCCCTGCGGCTGTATTCCAAAATAACACTTAACTCCAAAATCAATAAAAATGCTATGACACATTCCAAGAGTCAAATGTCTCGAGATCATCATCATCAGCCGGGGTCAATCCACTGCTGGATGAAGGCCTCCCAAACTTCTTCCAACTCTCTCGGTCCTGTGTCATTCGCTGCCACGTATTTCCGCCGAACTTAATCAGTTCGTCAATCCAGCGGCTTTTAGGGCGACCCTGTGGCTGTTCGTGTCCCTTGGGTACCATTGGATGACGGCATTTGTCCAGCGGCCGTCCTTTCGGCGAGCAACGTGCCCCGCCCAGCTCCATTTCAGCTGTTTGGCAACGTCTATTACATTGCATACTCCTGTCTGCTTCTTAACCCATTCGTTTCTCTTACGGTCCTTTCGCATGATGCCCAACATATAACTCTCCATGTCTCGCTGTGCGACTCTTAGCTTTTGGACATCTCTCGTGTTGAGGGTCCACGTCTCGCAGCCATACGTGAGCACGGGCAGCACACATTGGTTGAACACCCTAAGCTAAGTAGGTTATTCTTAAAGATACTATTATGATGTCCGAAAGCACTCCATCCCAGTTTTGTTCTGCGAGCAATTTCATCGTGCATGCTTCCGCACTTGCTGTCCGAGATAGACGTAGCTGCTGACTTGCTCGAGTTGGGTGCCATTAATACAGATAATCGCAGGGTCCGAAAAGCAGTTCCTCGTCACTTTTGTCTTTGAGATATTTCTCAAGATAACTACTGTCAAATCTAATGTTTGTTAACGATACGTCTGGCAGCCGCGTTAACGAGATAGAGGACAGGAATCACATCTCGGGCGGCGGTGTTTTGGAAAGTTAATAATTGTGACACTTGTGCCACTGCACATCAAGTAATATTTGTCGTATTTCTATATAATACCGTTTTCCACGAGGTTACCTTTGTACAATGTAATATACTATTATAAACTCAATTATTTGTATACACTTGATCGCATTAATTATTGCGATAAAGCGATGACACCTTTAATATGTTAGCCAATCATTTAAGTGACTCAGTGTTCAGTGGTTAACTTGTAATTAGATAACTGACTTCTATACTGAATAGATTAGAGAGATATCGGTGTTATAGTGTTACGGAGTTAATTACTTGGAATGTATCTAGGATGTAAAGCGAGTTATCAGTGTATACATTTTCGAAACATGCTAAGTCCAGATATTTACCATGCCAAATATTATAATCGAATTTTACACCTTTTTTAATCGCTCAGTTTTGGTTTATTATTCCGTGAGTTATGTGATTATATTATTTATAGATATTAATTTAGATTGGAAACTATTGTAATGTTCGATAACGTGGGATGTCACGTGAAATATAATATATGTAATCTATATTCGGTGCGAATCGACTGTACAAATGAAGAATTGATGCCGGAAATAATTTATGATGATTTTTGAACGGACGCACCGTAGCGCTGATAATTTAAATTAAAAAAATATATATTTGAATCAGATGTCTTTCGATGCATCTTTTTAATATTATCTTATTTCTTGCCGTAAATTTTAATAACATTACAAAAATAAGTCGATAGAAGACTTGTATTACTAATAAAATCCAATACAGTTTGTTGTTACTCCTTGTAATAAAAAAATTTATTTTTTCAAACCTGCTAAGTCCAACTGTAGGCAAAAAAAAATTATCAACATTGAATTTGTTAGTGTAATATTTTCGATATAAATTCGAAATATAACTGGTTTTTAAAATTATCGTCTATGAAAATGATTGGTATTTTGGACATAGAAGGTTTGCAAAATAAATTGAAAGTTATCAATAATTTTGGTAATATTGTTGTTTTATAGAATTAAGTCATTGTATTACCGGAGAGAGTATTTGTTTTAATAGTTTTATTCCTGTTATGTTTAATTGCTCACGATAGAGACACATTTTAAAAGTCTCGTGTCATCTGTACATCCATTGTAGTTACAACACTGCGATTAGCTAATGACATTGCTTACTGTCTAGTGCGCATGCGCGTCTAAAAAACTCGTTATTAAAATGAGCATGCGCAAAAGAATGCAACCAGAAATATCAGGCAAGTTGCGCACCCTGTTGCATAATCAGTGGATCTACCAATGGATTCAACTACTCACAGCGCGATACACTCCGGTGGGTACATGGAATAAAGCTATCGGTGTACAATGACTAATTACGTAAAACCTTTTCCTGCAAATGTTGTGTACTATTTAAAATAAGTCTTGATAATGTTACTTCTGGAGAT
This sequence comes from Rhyacophila brunnea, assembly GCF_057557595.1. Lineage (NCBI taxonomy): Eukaryota > Metazoa > Arthropoda > Insecta > Trichoptera > Rhyacophilidae > Rhyacophila > Rhyacophila brunnea. Next base: position 3,599,189 of record NW_028232904.1, on the reverse strand, counting down.
GCCTTCAACTTAATATCTGAGTAATTATTTGTATTGGTGAATATAAAATCTATCTTTGTACGTCATTTACTAATAATATTGCATTGTTAACTTGTGGGTTTTTTTAAAATTAGACACCTCATATGTAACACCAAAATGCAGTTTGTTTATGTATTGGATAATATAGTAAATGCCAGTGGCAAAGGATGGAGGTAGGCTGTTAATATCCAACATAAATAGTGCACACTAAACTTTACCAGTCATCAAGACCACAATGTGGAGATATTGTTAGTTTTTAAAATTCAATTAAACCCTGCCTAATCCAAGCCATAGCCACATGGCGTGTCTTGCTGTGAGTGCATGTGGATACCTCAATGAGGTCACCTGTACCTCGACCACGCGTGACAGTCGTCACTGCGCGAGTGTATGTGTACGGATCAATGAGGTCACATGTACCTGGAATAGGTGTGAGTCAAAACGGGTCATGTGGACAAGGCCATAGTGGATAATAGTTTTATAATATAAATGTTTATCTATAAATTATCTAAAATTATGCTATTAAACCATACATAATATTAAATATTTTATAGATGGAAGATTATTTTTTTACGGACTATGATTTGGTTAATTTTTTTTTTTTTTTTAGAATTATTAATAACCATGTCCTTGCTTTTTCGTACAAGGTGGTTGTTAGTTATTTTGAACAATCACAAACACCCAGGCTTTGAGAAAAACACAAAAATGTTTTTGTCATGACCGGGAATTCAACCCAGAACTCTCGGGTGGAAGGCCAGCGCCTTACCCACTGCACCACGAGAGCCGCCGACTATGGTTTGGTTAGGCAGGGCTTAATGAATTTAAGAAAATTAACCAACATCATCTTTAATATTTGTGTCACTAGATTTCAAAATCAGCCAAGTCCATAATGGATGAATAGAAGAAAAACAGCTTTTTTGTTTTCTCAAGTACAGTCACGAGGATGAAAGCTTGTATTATTTCGAGTATAGAATATTTAAAATTAATAAATTCCACATTTCGATAATGCAAAAATGTCAGAAAGCAGTAGTTCTTCAGCAATTCACAAAAATACCTAAAGGTGGACTTGGCTGATTTTGAAATCTAGTGACACATTTATTCTTAATTCAACGAAAACTAATAATTATGAATGAAAAAGTGTGCATTATTTTTGTCGGATCGCCCATAGAATATCTAAATATGTAAACTATAATGGATTTGTTTACGCAGGGTTTAATTGAATTTTAAAAACTAACCAACACAATCAGCAAATTGTATTCTTAGTTCAATGAAAACAAATAAGTATGACTGACAGAGTGTAGTGTGTAATACTTATGTCGGATCTTAACAGTCTACGTCCAGCTGTCGCCACTGTAATATATTAAATACAATACAAATAATTACTGACCTATAGATTGTTAGTTAACTCTGTATTCTACCGGTTTTAAAATTAACGTATCGTCAGCTATAATTTTTATGTTTTGTTGTAAACAGGTTGTTATATTTTATGCTTACATAGGAACACGTTCTTAGTGAAACTGACACGATGGGTATTTTATTTAATTGTAGATTTTTTTAACAACGTTAAACACGTAATGTTGATTAGATGTTTAGATAAATCCATTTTTTTTTTTTTTTATAATCGCCAAAAACGATATTGTTTCCATAACAATGCACAATTTAGAAATAAAATCTATTACATACACACTCATTCGTAGAAAACGTCAATGCAACGGATTGTGTTTAGTTTATTTTGTATTGAAATTAATGTTGAGCAGAGAACTGATGGGGTTTGTGACTCTTTTTAGATATCCTAACGAGGCCGTCTATAGTCAAGCCGCGGCACGAAACTGACATGTGGAACGCGTCGATTGCACCTTAGGGGTCGTCCGCATATGAGTTGCCTAGAGTCATAACTCACATATTCCAAAAATCGATTTTTGAAATAATCGCAAAAAACCACAAGAGCACTGTTTTTTTGTAATTAGAAGAAAAGTATTGAACTCCCTAAGTGAGTGAGTCGATTTATATATATATTTTTTTAAATATATATAATTCTCCTAAGGCTGCAGACACACAGCACACTATGAGAAATAGAGCTCTCTGATTTGTTAGAAAGACCTTGGATGACAGAACTCAATGAATAATGTGAGTTATATCATCAACAGTCAATTTTGTCAACGATTTTTACATGGTTTAAAGTGACTTTTGATAGCTAACTATTTTTCTTTATATAGATTAATGCCTTTAGAATCACTTGGTATATTTAATTAAAAAATGACAAAATTGCAAAATGTGTGTTATGACTAGGCGACTCATATGACGTTTATTTCTATTTTTAACACCCCCCTTATCGTCACATAACCTTTTACCCCCATGTCTATATTACGTCACATTTTTGACATCCGTCTTTTATATTTTTTGTTCACTTTGTGATGTCACATTTTCTCAGACTCCCGTTCCTAGAGCGTGAAGTCATATATGGACGGCCCCTTAAGCCGCATTGACACGATCCGAGTACACATACAAGACAGCTACATACTAACTACTCTTATACGAGCTAGCTCGGAAGAATAGAACATGGTCCTAGTTCACTAAGATCGGACGCCGTCGTTTGAGAGCGCTCGTATTACCGGTTGCCACGATACGAGTATCGTCCGAGTAGGTATCCAAATGTACTCGGATTGTACCCAAATCGTGTCAATGCGGCTTTAGGCCCATCGGAATTTAGTTATGAAAATTGAGATTTGGGAATGGGATGCAAGCATCAATAATTCTATTTTTTTTTTTACTTGATTCGTTTTACACCATTCAGATGAGGATGTAATACAGGTGAAGTCTTAACTGAAATATTTATTTTTTGATTTAGTCCGTTGTATTGATGTTGTAAATAACTAAAAGTAATAATTTGTTCTGTTAATTTTATAATTATAATGGAGACTTCAGTGCCTTAACCAAAATCTAACTTGTTTTTAAGTTAAGGTAATAGTATATAAAATTATATTCTTCTATTACACTGTTGCCACAGGCTGTTTCTTCTAATGATTAATTAAATAATGATAAATAATTCAAACTAATACTGTCCTTTTCTATGTATGAATTTATTGTACTTTGTTGAGATTTAAAAATGTTTTATTTAAAAAAAAAAAAAAATTACCACTCATCCACGAAAATGTTTGTTTGCAATAGGAAGTGTCTATTTTGAATATCCGATAGGCCCTACATATTTCACACAATATTATATTGTTCTTATTCAAAATGACAATTACGATGGTTTAGTGCAAAAATATCATATGTCCAGTTTTGTATGCATGAGAAATGGACATAATATTATGTATTTGAATGATACAATATCGTCTCAAATATCCTATTTGGACGTACAATATTTTTACAGCATAAAGATACGATGCAGACCAACGTTTTGTGTATGTTAACTCAATTTCGACAAAAACTGGACGTACATTATCTTTGCATTAAACCATCAAAGTAATCTAATGTTGAACACAATCATTTGAGCTTGAAACATATAAACGTCATTTACCACAAATTTTAAATTGTGGACTTATCCGTATTTGAAAATGGACCAAGTGTTTTTTGTTAATTTTTGTTCAGTACTTTTGGTTAGATTATCAAAAAGTTTTAACTAATGAAGTTTAAGCCTATTGAACTATTGAAATAGTAATATTCTCTATGTCCGCAGCATTGAAAACTGGATGCTACATACATATTGTTATTTGCATGTCTGTTCATCTGAACGATGACTTAAATCTTGTTGCACTTCTGCAGGGCGGTCTTATCTCATCGCCGTCCTGGCAAATAAACATCAAGGTACAGATGTTGAAGTCTGCTACGGATCATCCTGCAATGAGAAACAACTTACAGGTTCATGCGTAACATACTGAATGGTTATTTTCACTTGTTGAGTAAATAGGTCGATTATTCAATTACTCAACTGATTATCAATGACAAATAACAATATATTATGACGTATATTAATAAAATAGAAGCCGTGAGTGGTAAAAAATTAAAGATAAAACATTTTTAATTTCGACATTGTCACGCCAACAGAAGTTTTTGGATGACTCGTCATTAAAATAGCATTATGCGCGACATAAGCGACATAGCATCATCTTCTCTCTCCTTCCTCCCATGGATGGTGTATGATAGATAAGATCAGTCATACTTGAGCTTTTGGTGGTAATTCTCTACTAAACTGCATAATGTTGTATGTCCTGAATGATAAGAAGTAGGCATTTTTTTTGTTAGATCGGCATATGTAAGCAATGTACACAAATAATATGTCACACAGAAAGAAATTAATGATGAAAAAAAATATTTTTTGTCAAAATAATAAATATTAATGAGTACTGATGTTGATATTTTATTTATTTTATGTTTTCCTTCTCCCGCTAATAAACCTGGTAGAGCTTTTTAAGTGGACTGTAATTATTTTAAGGGAAGATGAGGAGGTCGGATCTAGGGGTGGGGGGGATGAAACAGAATGCCAGACACTGACCTTTGTGATGATGTATGATGGCTCCGTGGTCTGGTTTCAACTCTCACTTGCGGGGTATTTTTATTTTGGGTCACCCGGGTTGTACACTCACGCACTTTGTGTCACAGTTTTATGGATTATATGTGAGGGTGTATGATTGATGATGATAGACTCTGAATGAGTCTGTATCTATTGAGTCAATCAGTTAAGCGACAGAAAGCTATTAGAAGCCCGGTCACGCCCGATATCGAGATCCAACTGAATGTTCTTTGTAGCACTGTCTCTCATGACCCGTAATTGCTTATTGATTGTCTGGTGACAATAACAATGGGGATTAGGAGGTGGGTGAGTAGATAAGGAGTGGAATGGGAATACCCAATAACCAATGGCCCAACCAAAACCAAATATATCAAAGACTTCACACATTTATTATGACATTTCACTATAATTTTAGATTTGTCCAATTAGTAAATTATACACATGGTTATAATATAATCATGTTTATAATTTACTATTTGGACGAATCTAATCTATGTGCAGGCGTTGCCCAAATAATCTGTAACGTCTCACTTCAGTCATAACTCAGTCCATTGCAGGCCTCGGTAGAAGGCACACGCATTACACAGTCACGCACATAAGTCAAAATTATATCTTTATTTAACGGGCCACATGCGCCACGTAGGTCAAAATGGAGGTTTTATGGCATTTTCAGAGCATAAGCCTGGACATTCCTTAAACGTTGTAGATAATCTATGTATATAGTTTTGAAGCCTTATTATTCTTTATATTTATTTTAAACGTTTGATGATAAAGTTTTTTTATTACATAAAAATAGTATTCTTTTAAACCTCTCGATCTAATGTGAATAGTCATATTTCAGTACATCCATGTGCAGTGATGTTAAGATTTTTCAGGTTTATTAATTTTTAAACGCATTTATAAAACCATTAGTAAAATTGTTGTTAACATTATATAGTGAAATATTTACGATAAAAAATTATATTTATAATCTCTGTGATCCCAAATTTGACAAGAATTAGGCATTTTATTATTTTCATTTTTATCATTTCTATTAAGTACTTTTTTTTCTTTATAATAATGTTTCATGTCATGTTGTGGACGTCTTAAACTTATAATTTGTAATGTCCACAATATGTTAAAAAATAAATTGAAATTAACATAAGATAAATAATCACATAAAACGCCAGAAATGCATATTATGTAGGTAATTTTAACAAAACAAACACGATCGGCCATTTTATTTACAGGGCTGCCAATAGAAAAAGAAAAATAGTGAACTTGTTACAGATTCAAACTAGGTACTTAGGTAGGTACGATTCAAAAATCCTGCCTTCAAAATTTCTATCCTGAGTGCAAATTCTTTGCCGACCACCGACCTTCTATTCTATCAGGAAAAATTGAGAGAAAAAACGCAAGATTTCGATATAGATATTCATTAAGAGCATACTTCAGTGAAACGGCAAATAATTTTCAACTATAGGTGCGAGGAAATTTCGGACTCGCTGCCAATCGGAGAGCGATAGTCAAGCTGTGAACACGTCAATTTGTTTTGTGTTGGCGTCGGGGGAATTAATTCTGAAATCGTGTGAAGATGACTAAAAACATTACCAATTTACTTGAAAAAGAAAACATGTAAATGAATATATTATTATCATTACTAATAGAACAATAGATAACATTAAATGGATGCGTGTTGAATTTTTATGAAAAATTATGTTTTGTTCTGCACGCTTCGTTTGCACAATCTTCGCGTCGCGTAGTCACAATCGTTTTAGACCGTGCCCCAGCTGAAGCTTAATATAATATTTGTAGTAGAGAACCAGTATATTTTAAGTCCAAAACAAACACTTTCAGAAAAATGCAATTTAAGGTTTTTCAGGCACTCAATGTTTTATGATTTTATCGAATTTCAGCTTCCTCTTATGAATATAGGTACTCAAAAGGTGAATAATTGGTTCTGGAAGATATTATGATAATAATGTAGCCAGTGGCGCACCCAGGATTTAATATTGGGGGGGGGCCCAAGGAGGAGAATGTGAATTAGTCCCATAGGCTCTTTTTCTTCTTCACAGCCTAATTTCTCGTTTATCGGTCTATTGCACTCGGTGTATCTACACCATGGTCCCCACATCCTGAAACGGGCCCTCAGGCTAGGATATTTGGCGGCCCCCCTACCTGCCGCTAAGATTAAAGGCAGTGTGAAACACTAAATTAACGTTTTATAAAAATTGTGTTTTAGTTCAAAATAAGAGTACTTATACAGTGAATTATTGGCGATTTTTAATACATCTACTTTAATAATGGAGCTGTCGAGTATCGACACATAATAATCAAAAAATATATTGCACAATTATATAAGTAATCGAAAATGTTCATGGCTATGAAGTATAATAGTGCCGCATGCGACTTTTTTTACTATTAAAGCTAATTTATGATGTGTGTTTATCACACTTATCTGGTCAACCCGACACACCGGGCCCCCAGGCTAGAGCCCTGTCAGCCCTCCCAAGCTATGACCTATACCACTCCGGAATTCGGGTGGACACGGAAAATTTTTAGTTTCACAGTTCCATTAGGGATTGGGTTTCTAAAAAAACCGACATTTTCGAAATTTTTGTGTTAGAAATTAAAATCTAAGAAATTTTTCTATAAAGGTGCTGGTGAATTACATTCTGATAATTTTTATTTTGTGTGGTGCCAGGGCCCCCTGCCCCCCCCCCTGGGTGCGCCACTGAATGTAGCTAGTTTCCTACATAATTATTCTGTCTATAATAGCTCTAGTCTCTAGTTATCATACGGCAGTGTTGCCAACCGTACTATAATTATAGTACAATACTATAATATTGAATCCCCAAAAAATGTAAAATACTATAATTTTACGCAATTATCACAAAAATACTATAATTTTGAAGGATTTGAGACAAAAAATGTTCCTGTAATATAGTTTTTTTCTGAAATACTATAATTTTTACCCTTTTGTACTATAATCAGCATAGAAAAAGATGGCAACACTGTCATACGGCAACATCGGAGTTAATCACACTGGTTCTGAGATACAGATCATACAGATATTATTAGTTGCCACTTATTCCGTGGATAAAGCCCAAAAGTTGTGAATATTATTTTTGCGATGGTGTGCGTAAGATTTGCTTTTTGTAAATACGTCATTATGCTAATAAAAATGTTACCGGCTAGAAGGTCCTATGTAAAACAGGTGGACGGAAAAGCAGGGCCGAATTAGTAGGTAGGTAAATATTATATTTAGTATAATATATTTTACATTCTATAAGTTCCAACGAGTAACGACCACAATTGCTTCAGATTAAATTAAGTAAATAAACAAATAGAATGTTTCTATACAGAAATACTACGATATGGTGTGCCAAGAAATTTGAGGAAATTTCAAGAAGAATCGTATTCCTGAACGCGTAATGGTACAATTTTTACATAAAGGCCCCTTCCGCGATACTGATTTCGGGATGATATCTTATTACATTACATTTCAATTAACATCTCATTACAGTATATTATGGAGGTCCCAACGCCCGCAATGGCCGGGCGATAACGTGTTGAAATAACTTCGTTGATCTCGGGTTCAAATGTCGGTACTAGAAAATTCTCTTTTTTCAACGAGTAACTATTAACCTCACAGGTTGAGTAAGAGGCTAACATCCAATATAAGTAAAAACTAAAATATGTTAATACAACTTCCACTCTATGGATTCACAATATGGGATCCTCTAACCACATAATTGAGATAAACACACATCTCAAATTTGCTCTAATTGTAAAAAAAGTCGCTCGCAGTGCTATTATACTTCGGGATTATTACCATTTTAAAATATACTTATTATGGTTGTGCGATACAGTTTTTTGTTAATTGTGTGTTGATACTCGACAACTCCATAATGCGTTATGTAATGGTTCAAATACATAACCATCACGTCACGTGCTGTCACGCTGAGATAGAGATAGTGAATCACGACCTCAACGTTTCTATCTATATCAAGTCGTAACAGCACGTGACGTGATGGCAACGTGTTAATTAGTGTCCGCAAACATGTACCACAAAACGCAGCATCCGACCTCTGCTTGCTTGTAAACCTTTCCGCCGTAGAAACTGTAAAAGCCAGTCGGCGTGGTGTTCCTTCGGTGGGTACCTATTATAGGGTCCTACATAAAAACACAACCACATAAGGCGTTAATGGGCAGTGGCTCTAGTATATCAGTTATACTTATTCAATCAATATCGTTTTACATTAACAATATTGAAACATAATATAAATTATGATATTATGTTAAAAAAAAATCAAAATTTCTTCCAATTGGCTTCCAATTCGATTCTGTCCTTTCACAAAACGGGTCTGTTTTGATCGCTGCGTGTTATGTAGCTACCTATCTATTATCAGTTGAAATGATAAAGCAAAAAACAAGACTTATTATCGAAATTCAGTGTTGATTCTATAAATTAGTCGAAATCATGTGTTCACTGCTTTTCGCTTTGTAATAATTAGTAAGTTTTTAGTGCAAATTAACTTATATAAAGTGATATTATGTCGTTATTATTATCCATTAAAACAATAATTCTTGACGTTTGTAACGTCAATATTTACCTTCGACTCTGGACCCGTTCATAAAAATATGTTTAAAGTTATGTAAAAATATACCTTTTGGCAATCTTTTAAACAGTTAATATTATTTAATTTAAAACAATTCAAGTATTTACAGTTCAAACTTACGATATTACAATATTATAAAGTTTTAAAAAGTTACAACCGGACATTTTTTGACAGCTGGAACCAATGACAATCGTATTTTCTCTGGCAATACATCGTATTTTCAGACGTTAATAATTGTAGTTTTTCATAGTTGTTTATAAAGACATTATTTTATAAACAATGGCTTAACATTATAATAGTCAATTATACACATATACATCCAAATACCATTAGAATACGTCATAAAATCATTTTTTTTAAATAATACAGTTGTTTTTAACCAGAATATAAGAAAGCAGATACGATGTATTGCCAGTGGCTACAAGCTCAAAGCACTCGTGAATAATTTTGTTACATAACCTCACTTTATTTTGTTGTTGCTTTTGACAGTACAGTGAAAAAGTGTTTTGTCTCACTGTTTTTGTATAAATACACATTTATCAATACGTTTCCCAATACATATTTGTCTCATGCAGTTCAACTTTGATATTAAACGAAATGAATGGACTTCGAACAATTTTTAATCAATTAAATATTAAAACAAACATGATGTATTTATTCTTAGCTCTATGAAAACAATAATAAGTATTATGACTGACACAGTTTAGTGTGCATTATCTTTGTCTACGTCCACCCTTCATCACTGATGCCAGGTTATAATTATTCATGAATAGATTCACGATTGGATGTATACTTGAACAACATTTCTTGGCTATGTGTTAAAACCAATGACGTATTAAATGGACAACTCACTTCATACCCGGCGCGCAAGAGAAATTGTGCATGAAAGTCATTCACAGATGTATAGGTAGATGTCACGTGACGATATGACGTATCCGTTTCCATTATGCGATACAAGCTTCGAGAATTTATAGTAATATAACCTTTATTGTAATAGCGTATTAGTGTCATGACTCATTGCGTTAGAAACAGATTCTCGGTTACTTACGACTTCTCGGAGATTAGACGCAAGTGAGCTCAGCGAATCACAGGCGACTGACTGTCCAATTGTTCCTGTCATTCAATTGCATTGAATAAACATTCATCAATATCTTAAAATGGCATTTTATAAATAATAAATAATACTAACACATGAAAAGTGATATCCCATCTTTCTTTGAGTGTTTAGTAGATTTTTTTACAATTTTTAACTAGGCACATTGGCATTTTGTAACACATTAATAACGGTGAAGTCGAAACCTGACAGTCAGAAATTTTGTATGGGCAGACCCAGCGGTTTCGCCAGACCGCTTGCAAGCAGAATGTTCATTTGAGCGTAGGATACCGATATTAAAATATGAATTTCGCCATCCGGCAGACCCGACACAAAGTGAGTGTCATTTTATTTTCTAGATGCTTCGTCCATATTAATGTCATTGGTTAAAACTGTGAACTAACGAGCTCCCCCATTTTTACCGGAATTCCATTATAAACTAACAAACTCCTCCCGTTTGGTGGACAACAACGCCTTCCGGCTTTTGCCTAAATCTTCTTGTTGAAGATTAAGTATATTATGCTTATTGTAGAATATCATTTTGAATTTGTTTATTTTTCAGGGGTAGGTGTAAACTGAAGTATTTTCAAAATGCCGTATTTGTGGATTTTAAACAGGATAGCGAAACGGTAAGTGAAAAAAATATCAAATTATAAAAATATAGGTACTGATACACCCCTGTTACAGGCGGGCTTCTCCCGGTGTAAAATAATCATTTAGTAGTCATAAGTCGAAACGTAACCCTGACCTCTAGAAACGGCTTCATAAAACATCTAATCTGATTCCTTGCCAGTGTTGCCAACCGTACTATAATTATAGTATTTGTACTATAATTTTGGTCCGCGTACTATGTACGATATAAAATAGGTATAGTACGCCCAAAATACTATAATTTTGAAAATCGTACTATAATTTAATATAAAAGTACTAATAATTTTGCGATCTGCGGCCCGCGGCGAAATATTTTTCCTAAAAAAAACAAGCCGACCAAGAAAAATTGGGAACCTGCGGCCCGCGACGAACTATTTTTCCTAAAAAAAACAAGCCGACCATGAAAAATAGGGAACATGCGGCCCGCGGCGAAATATTTCTCCTAATAAAAACGAGCCGACTATGAAAAATTGGGAAAATTTTCATTTTCAACAGATGACAACGCGTACTATATTTTATCTCCAAATACTATAATTTTGGAGGCTCTGTACTATAATTCCACTTTCAAAATATGGCAACACTGTTCCTTGCTCAACTACGTAAGTATTTTTTTTATTCATGAGTAAAGGCCTTCGTCCGGTGCGTGAAAATCACTTACTGGGCGGAGGTGTAATTAAGATAGATTTAAAAGTATAAATGATGATGGATGAAAGAGATAATTTTAAGATTAAATATAAGTACGTATTCAAATATAATAAATCTTGCATGGCGCATGGCGGCAACGGTAAAACCTCTGCGCGCCTGCGCCAAGGTGGTCCTCGTGATTCGTCAAATCAAAAAGATCACGCGATAAAATTTGGCCAATCACGAGAGTCCTTTTTGCTGGTCGGCGTGGGTACGGGAAATTTAAAAAGAGAAAAAGAAAGTTAGTAAGCGTCCCTTTTCCAACATGTACGGACCTGCGAAACTTATTGTAAAAACAAAATATATAAACCTGTAAAGAAAATTTAAAATATAAGATAATACCAAGTTACGCACGAGACAGACATGGTTTCATTTAATTTCTCCTCAATTTAAAATATCTTTTTTTGTGAATCCGGGGTTCGATGGACACCTGAGCTAGCCGCTGGAACCCCGGACATCTCAGTACCTAAGGGTCATCCCCTTCTGCACTTTTAAACATTCAAATAATAGCAGCATTGTATGTTACACAAAATCAACGTTATTTTAATATTATTCACGTATCTTTTTTAGCTCACTATGCCTCCGAGAAAACGCGTTGAACCTGTCAAAGCAAAGATTCCAGTCGACAGAAGCGCGCCAAATCAAGCCTGAGATTCTGGTGAGGCCTATCGAAAAAGTGTTGATAGCCAACAGAGGCGAGATAGCATGCCGTGTCATCAAAACCGCCAGGAGACTTGGAATACAGACCGTAGCGGTCTATTCAGATGTCGACAAAAGCGCTATGCATGTCAAAATGGTACCAACATAATATATTTTTTTAATATATTTTACTACTTTATAGAACTGAATATACATAATTTGAAAACATCTCATGCATATACACACTAGAAAAAATCATTATGTAGAAAAAAATATGACACCCAACGGGACTTGAACCTGTATCTGCTGGATTCGCGCCAGTATGCTGCTTTTCCAATTAAGCTACGGGAATCTTATTGAATCACGACAATTTAAACTAGTAGTAATTGTTACATGAAATGCTTATCGAATTGCGTTATAATGTTGGCTATCGGTTTTAGTATATTAAATTATGGTAGGTATCAATTAATTCCTTATTTACCAACCGACGTCGCGGATCACTCCATTATTTAGTTTTTATAACGTACTTATACTTGATAATAATTATTAATAAACTTTATAGAACTAATACCAGTTTGCCAGTATTTAAAAACTGGCTTACCGATTAATCATTAACTTTAATGAACTCCAGAATTTGTGAAATAATCTCATATATATGTATCTGTAGGCCGACGAAGCATATCACATCGGCCCACCTCCCTCCCAGCAGAGCTACCTCCGCGGAGACTATATCTTGGAGGTGGCTAAGCGATCAGGAAGCCACGCCGTCCACCCGGGGTACGGATTTCTCTCGGAGAATCTAGAGTTCGCCGAGAGATGCAAGGATGAAGGAATCATCTTCGTTGGACCTCCTTCTACTGCTATCAGGGACATGGGCATCAAAAGGTGAGTGTGAATAATTATACCTGGCAAGAGTACTTCGAGTCTACATCCTACCGATGTACGGGAGGCACCGAATACACTGAAGAAAACTTTCTACATACAGTCGAACTTGGTTATTACGAGGAAGATGGGACCGACTGAATTTGCTCGTTATAAGCGTTACTCATTATATCAGAGAATAGGTATTTTTAAATGATCGGTCACATAACACAAAAAGTCGCAATTCAAACAAAAACACACAATTAAAATTGTTTCCCGAAACAAGCATGGCATTCATAAACTACAAAAGAAGTTGTTTATTGTAATGAACGGTGGTAGGTACTGTGGCACCCCCGTATGGACCCCATTTGGGGATGTCTCTGTGTATCTGGAGAGGCCTGAATCGGTATCAAACCCAACAAATAGTAAAGCGCTGATTACGAAAATAAATAATAATAACAGAGCCGAGCCGGCAATGCCGTAGATTATGACCGTTGAAATATTGCAACGTCGCCGTCTTTCGACAACGGCTCTCGTTGAAAAGCGAAAACACAAGATGGCGCGCAGAATGCTACAAACAGCTAAATCGCGAACATGCCAATTTCGTCCTCCGTAAAATAAATTATAAAAAATGTAACTATTATATAATATTAACTTAAATATACCTTGCCGTTTCCAAAACAATTCCGATGTGTTATTTGTTCACCTCCACATCCCGAATCCAGACGAAAAACCATACTAAAAATAAAGTGACAGTGCTTGTTTCTCACTTACGAAAATGGTGGTAAGTGATAGTACCTACTGACTTCACAAACCTTGGATTTTTTACATGCAATTACAACCATATGCGTGTATACTTTTTCAATATTGTCGGCGAAAACACCAATCAGGTAGGTACTTAGACACTTAACAAGTGTCATAAACGTAATCCGATTCCGGCGGCATCCTGTCCGGTCAAATTTTATTGCATAGGGTCGAAATGTTTTTAAACGATCGACACATAAACAGTTTTAAAAAAAATTTTGATCATATTTTAGCTTGGTATAACCGATAAGTAGCTTGCTATAAAGTGAATAAATGTAAGGAGAAAATCATAAACTAAAATCTCAACGAATGTTTCCTCGTTACATCCGAGATCTCACTATATCCGTGATCGTAATAACCGAGTGCGACTGTATAATATAATAGATGACAGAGTCATTCTAATACTATATGCAGGGTTATTCTAACTAGTTAACACAACACGGTAAGTTATTTACCGTAAAATTCCGTATACAAGGCGGTTATCCATAATAATTGGCGAACGTTTATGTTGGTAGGCATATCGTTTGAAGTTGTGTTGAGGCAGTGACCGTAGTGCTAATGTCAGAAATTAATATTAACTTCGCCGCATTTCAATTTTCAATATGTAATTGTCATACTATATTTCGTTCTAAACCAGTTAATGGGGTTATTTCGACCTGAGTAGGGTTTGATATGGCAGTGCTTTTATTCTTCATATGCTGCATTCAATAGTAAGCCAATGGATTCAGTGACGTTGCTACCGGATAAAGGTCTCCTACAGGAGACCACCTCAAAGGACGGACCGAACCATCAACTTTCCCATAACACCACAGCCTACGTCCGCCTTTCGCGGTTCTCGCAACCCCCGGCCGAGCGGAGCCGCCTCAAAATACGAAATTCAAATTCGTCCGCGCTCCCGCCAAAACAGACGCGGTCTACCGATAGCGCCGCCACAAGCCAATCTGTCGGTAAAACAGGGAGTTTTGCGACCAACAGAGCGCCAGGACACCGCGGATCTGTCAGTTGGATGGGCGCGAAAAAGCTCTCTCTCGCCTCGGATGCCAAGCCATAAGGATCTCCGCCCAAAAAGACCGCGTCGGCAGCACGCCAAGCCACAGGATCTCCAGTCAGAACACTGCGTCTACAACCAGCCAAATAACCTCTCTTTCCTTGGACGCCGAACAGACAGGATCTCCAGCCAAAAAAACCGCCTCGATAGCACGCTAAGCCACAGCATCCCCAACCAAAAAGACCGCGTCGGCAGCACGCCATGCCGCAAGCCCTGACTCTCTTGCCTCGGACCCCGAACAGCCAGCATCTCCAATTCTCCAGCCAAAAAGACCGCGTCAACGCCAAGCAAGTATCCCAAGCCACAAGATCTCAAGCCAACAGCCAGCAAAAACCGCCTCTACCCACCTCCAACGACAATACTCTGCTTAGAACTTATAATAAATCATCAACAACAGCACACACCGTGCGTTTCTGTCCCCCACACCCGCTTTTTTGGCCATGACATTATCATGGTCTGCCATCTCCGCCTAAGCGCAAAGAAGGCCGGTGATAACATCCCTAGGCAAAGTGCCGCCTTTAAGCAGACTTGAATGCTATCCCAATAGCTTCAAATCACATGAAAATTCATTAGACACCTACTTACCTATTTTTAATTTATTTTCTCTCTATTATTTACTCTCAACTTATAATATTGGTATTCGTTCCTTCATTTGCCACTCTTTATAATGTGTTGCCCTTATGCAACGCATGGCGTGCCCATCCTCACGGGGCATCACTGAATGGACTAATAGGTTCCATTTAATTTTAGTCATACAGTATACTCTCAGTAATCCGCCGCTAGATTATCTGACATCTACTATATCCGCCGTTATTTTTACCAGTTGAAAGCACAAAATCAAGCTCTTTAATTCGCCGGTATTCGATTGTCATATTCAGTAGTCCGCCGCGTACAAGTATACAACGCAGATGAGATGGGTTTATTTTGGAAACTTCTGCTTCGTAAAACATTCATCACGAAGAAAGTAATGTACCAGGAAGGAAAGTGCCCAAGGACCGCATCACAATTATGCCGTGCTCCAATGCAACTGGGACACACAAAATTAAGCTTTTGGTCATAGCGAAAACCAGGAATCCTAAGCCATTCAAGAATATCTGCCTGACTGAACAACTGGTTGTGTCAAGTGATTTACTGTTTAATATTTAGTTTATAAATATGTATAATTTAGTAAATACTTGATTTAAATTATAAATAAAACCGTAATTTGCTAGTACAAATTTCTCAATAAAAATATTTTTACGAAATACCTGTTTTAATTGTTACCATTTCGTCACTGTTCTGGCAGAAGACACTAATTCGAAAAAATTATATATTGAGTTAGTTATACCAAAATGTTCCTTATTTCAAACTTTACCGTCTGTAAACCTTCTTAATAAATAAACAGTCTTTATTTTAAAGTCATCCTTTTTACGATTACTTAATAAACTCACATGATAGAACATTTCAAACATTTTAACAACTTCAAAGTCAGATTACTCATAACTAGTATTCTCCAGTTAGTGTGTTCTGCCAGAACAGAGACGATTTGTATGTATGCACTATTATAATCCGCCGTTTTCACTAATCGGACACTTGTCTGGTTTTTGGGGTGGCGGATTACTGAGAGAGTACTCTTCTTAGAAGATTTTTTAATAACTTTGTTTGTCTTCATTTTAACAGTACATCAAAAGCCATTATGTCAGCTGCCGGTGTTCCGATAATCGAGGGTTACCACGGAGACGGTCAAGGTATTGAGCAGCTGAAAAG
The DNA here is from genome assembly GCF_057557595.1 of Rhyacophila brunnea. Lineage (NCBI taxonomy): Eukaryota > Metazoa > Arthropoda > Insecta > Trichoptera > Rhyacophilidae > Rhyacophila > Rhyacophila brunnea. The sequence goes on along the minus strand of NW_028232904.1, from coordinate 3,582,534 downwards.
TGAAGCTGACAGAATCGGGTTTCCACTCATGATAAAAGCAGTCCGAGGTGGTGGAGGCAAGGTAAGAAAAATTAATAAACATTATGTTTATAATTACATTTCTTCTTGAGCCATATTTGATCCTTCGGTGGAGTATATTGACAGTATCTAGTCGGGTGCTCTAGCCTATTGAGCTAACGGGCCAGGAGTATATGTACAGTGAGCTATGCATCCAAAAATCCCTGTCGTTTGTTTTTGCATAAGACGATACTTCAGTGAAACGGCAAATAATTTTCAACTATAGGCGCGACGAAATTTTGAACTCACTGGCATTCGGAGACCGAACGTGGAGGTGTGAATGCGTCAATTTGTTTCGTGATGGCGACGGAGGTATTAATTCTTAAATCGTGTAAAGATGACTAAAAACTTTACCCATTTACTTGAAAAAGAAAACATGTCAATGAATATATTATTATTGTTACTAATAGAACAATAAACAGAACATTAAATGGACGCATGTTGGATTTATATGACAAATTATATTTCGTTCGGCATGCGTCATTTGCACGCGCGACCCGCTATCTGCGCATCGCCTAGCCACGATCTTTTTAGACCATGCCTCAACTGAGGTATAGCCTTAATATTTAGTGACATCTCAGGACGCTGCAGTAGGGTTGTTTGAAAGAAAAGCCAGGTTGAGATTCTTTTGAGTTCTCTGTTGAGACCAAGCCAAGTGCGACGTTGTCTTTACCTTAGATGTGATTGTGATGAGAGTGATGCATTGATGCTAAACTGTAGGCGTTCTTCGTGTTTCAGGGTATGCGGATAGCAGAAACCGAAGCAGATTTTTTGACTGCTCTCGACTCAGCCAAGAGAGAATCACTCAAAGCCTTCGGAGACGACAATGTTCTCTTGGAGAAATACGTTACCGATCCAAGGCACGTTGAAGTACAGGTACGGTATTTTAAAGTAGATGTAATTTTTTTGATTTCAAATGTAGACATTGAACACAATCTCCCTGATATACAGTGGAATCATGTGGCGGGAAATCACATTTCCTCGTTATTCAGTTCTGTTTCATTTTAGTACATTTAATTCCCGGTTTTAAGTTTGTATTTCCTGCAATTTACGTATTCAAATTAAGAATCATATTTATTACATGACATTCCAGACACATGTACATTATAGACATCATGACTGTGAGTACACAACACGATTGTTTTACATTTTACATAATTTGTTTTTTATATTTACAGGTATTTGCTGATATGCACGGCAACGCTGTCTATCTGTTTGAACGGGATTGTTCCGTGCAGAGAAGGCACCAGAAGATCATCGAAGAGGCTCCGGCTGTAAGTATCCATTTTTATCACTTCTGTAGTTTCAATACAATCTCTATATTTTTTTAAAAGTTCACAGAAGGTTGACAGTCCTTGTCAAAGGCAAGAACGCGGTGGTGGGTGACTTTCACCATGACGGTGCAAAACTATCCTTGAGGAAGCGGACAATATGTATTGGAAATAACCGCACTGACTGCAGACCACTGGATTAGTCAATTTTTGATTGGACACAGTGGATTCGCTACCGAGCTCTATGAGCTTTGACTTGATATCCGACCAACATGTCTATGTGACAGAAAAAAGAATGTTTAAAACCAGGGTTATAAGGTCATCAGGCCGCACTGGCATTGTTCTATTGAGTCCATAATGTAAAATCTTTTCTAATTTTCTAGCCAGGCATATCAGGTGAGACTCGACAAGCACTGGGGAATGCCGCTGTGAGGGCAGCGAAGGCAGTGGGCTACGTCGGGGCGGGTACCGTCGAGTTCATTCTCGACCGGAGGACACACTCCTTCCATTTCATGGAGATGAACACCAGACTGCAAGTCGAGCATCCCATCACCGAAATGATTACAGGTAAGGACATTCTGGACTGCATATAGATCGGTATAAGTCGTTCGCCGAGTGAGGGTGCAGGGTGCAATATACCAGTATTTTTGAAGTGAAGCCTTTTGACCTGCGTTACACCAATTCGCTAGTAAAGTGTCACAACCGGCTCGAAAGGGGAAAAACAAAATACTCTTGGTTGGGTTCGAATCATCAATATTTCGGTTGATAGCCGAGCTCGCTATCAATTGTACCATTGAGGCCAAGGCTAATGGCTTAATTAAAATGCACCAACTGATTGAAAAGGTGGATACAGTTAATTGTTTTGATTTCGTGTGTCGGCCGGCCAACGGTGTAAATAGCTTGAAATATACATCTACTTTTCTCTTTATTATTCTTTATATTTGTTTATATTAAAGACGTTAAATAAAGCTATTTTTATTTAAATATTGTAGCAGTTAAAAGGTCTATAGAAATGCAGCCTAAATACCTTCTGGGTGAGGCTGTAAGAAAGCATAAATCTCGAGTGTGGAGAAATATGGGATGAACTTAAACACGTGTTAAAAAAAATATGTTAATTATTCATTAATTGAACTGGCGTTTACGTGGTAACTCTCTGCGGGCTTTGTATTTTTTGCGTTTTATGGTATTAAGCTGGCGTTAAAGCCTTGGTCTGTACCGACTGGTTTTTGTATTTCTTTCTTATTAATCTGTTCTGTGCGTATAACTGTAACTGTCTGTGACCAGGATACACTGCGTCAATTATTGTAGGCATATAGATTGGCAGCCAAATACATCATTATTTGGAATATTTACATGAACAATCACAATAATCGTGTATCTGACTGATTATCAATGCTCTCTCCCATCACAGGAACTGACCTCGTAGAATGGCAGCTAAAAGTGGCATCAGGCGAACCGCTGCCAGTGTGCCAGTCCGACATTATCATGTCAGGTCATGCCTTCGAGTCGCGAATCTATGCGGAAGACCCTCGCGGAGGATTCCTACCGGGAGCCGGTCCTCTTCTCCACCTTTCCACGCCTCAGCCGTCCAGCGACGTGAGGATTGAGACAGGCGTCGAGCAGGGAGATGAGGTCACGGTGCATTACGATCCTATGATCGCGAAGCTGGTCACGTGGGGACGAGACAGGAACGAGGCTTTGGCTAAAATGAAGGATAAATTGGCAAATTATCAGGTGTGTGTATCAAGTTGTCTCACTAATGATGTGTTGCCGTTAATAAAGCAAATATAATAACAAGCAACGTAGGTTTAAAGAAACATGTCTCGATGATAAAAGTAATGATAAACTGCTTTGCGATCCTCATCATCCGGCATTCAAATCAAGCGGGTCAACAACTACGTCTATCTTGGATACCAATTGTCAATTGACGGTGGCATGTATGACAAGATTGCTCATTGAACGAAACTGGCATGGAGCGCATTAGAGCGTCTGAATAGTATCTTCAAAAGTTACCTACCATTGCGTCTTAACCTTTTCTATGCCTCACGATATTACTATGGCAGTATCTGACAGGCTGCAGATTTTTAATGACACACGTTGAATGTAGAGCGAAGCTCTTACTAAAATCGCTGTAATACCGATAATTTGTGGTTTAGTATTTCATTGTTATTCAAACAGATGTCACTGTGTGTTTAATTCTTTAGATTATGCAAATCAATCGACAGTAGCTAGTAATTTGAGTTTTAAGTTGGATGAAATAACTCGCGAAATTTGTCGAAACTCATAGAGCGAGATAACTCGCTGAAGGCATAGAACCGATTAAAACTCATTCGCTGCTGACTAGATAATGACTTTTTAATTACCACCTTTAAAATGCACGTTAATTACATCGATCGGCCGCCTGGTCATTACGCGCCAGGTGCATCTTCAGCGTCCAAAGTATTAAGCGTAGTGTTCTATCAGTACTTACGTATGCATGTAAAACAATGACATTTAAAGTAAGAGAAATCCAAAAATTACCAATAGCGCAATGTTGTATGGAAAGGTGTATGTTGCGCGTAATGCGGAAAGACCACAAAAAAAATAAAGCAATGGCTAGACAGGCAGTCACATTGTGAGTGATAGTGGTTGCGACAACTGCTGGACAAATGCCGCAATACAGTGGTACCCAAGGAGCACTATATGACCACAAGGGTGTGTGGAAGCCTGGTAGATAGACAAACTCATAAAGAATCATTTTGATCGGGGGTCCGAGGGGATTTCCAAGGGATCACAAAGTGTGTCCCGCTTGACTTATTGATGTGTCCCGCGAGATTTATATTAAATCTATATTATTTTTTATTCTTATTCAACAACAATTCGATGTTGGAAAATTTCATCACTTGGAAGCATGTCCGACTCTTTTGAATGAATCTACCGAGGCTTCCAGTATTCTGTGATAAAAAAAAATACTCCAGGATCATTCAATGTGTGTTAGATGAATTTTCTAAGCGCTTCTTGGATTTTAAGAAACATCAAATGAATTTTAACATTTTCAACATCCCTTTTCATGTATAAAGTAGGGATTGCAATACCGGTATTTCAAAATCCAAAATACCGGAATTTTCGGTATTAAGAAAGCACACTCGTTTACGTTTTTGAAAATGAATTATAAGTTATGTGCTGCTAAAATGCAAATATATTGAGTGAATCCAACAGAGGTGAAAAAATAATAAAACAAATTTCAATAAATATATTCATATACCTAAGTAATTGTCATGATGAATTATCATAATATTATTTTGAAAAAATTTGACAAAAATAATCAATTATTCTATAATTATTGATGACTGTATAAGCGTTGAATTTAAGAAGCTTTTCCAGCAGCCGGACTTATTTGCACCTGATGAACTTTTGAGGGCTTTAGTTAAAATTATCAATATATTAACCTTTTCCACTCGAAATTTTTTTTATAGGTACATACCACCCACTCGAGACTTTTTCCCGCACAAAGCATAATTTCAATATAAAACATTTAATTGGTGAAAAAAATGTAAAAAAATTTTTTTTTTTTTTATTTTGTAAAATAAATTTATAATGAATATACTGTACTTATTTTTAGTTTATTTATAATTCTTGATTGTGTGGTATTTCACAAAGCAATCTCCAATATGTAATCCTGGCTTATCACAGAATCGTAATGAAATAGCGGTATGTAGAGAACTGGCTATAAAGTGTAAATCGTCCATTATGACTGTAAATATGATACAAATGAATTGCCTTCAAATACACTTGTAATATAAGCGGCTGTCTCGTAAATTTCCTAAATTAGTTTCGGGCTCATAACAACTCATTCCCAGTGCGGTACACATTATCAAAAGATTTCTCAAAAAATAATAAATCGATACGTAATAATTTTCATTTGACTCATTAGAGTATTTCACATTATATAGGTTCCGAATCGGCATAATATACTAGTAAGTATTGTCATCAAAAACAGTATTCAAATATAAAACTGTAAACTATACGAGACGCCCCTGCGCAAGCGAGAACCAATAAAAAATATAAACACACTTCAAAATCATGCGTGACAAACACTTCACTCTAGTCTGGGAACGTTCAATAAATACAATTTATGTGACAAAAAACATTGCTTGCAAGCGACGACCTACGAATAAAAAAAGAGAAGATTCCGATAAATATACTATGTTGAAATTAGGCACGCAGTATTCTTTTGCCGACTTCTTTCTCAGATAAATGTAATAACCTATTATTATTCATTCTAACTTGATTGAAATCGCATTATAAAAATTTCTGAAAATATTACAAAAAATGACTTTATAGGCGATGCCGCCGCTACGGCGGCACTCGAGTAATACAGGAAACTTCTAATGCCGCCGATATGGCGGCACTCGAGTGTTAAGGGTTAAAATTATTTGTAAAAAATCACTAGTTCTACAATTATGATCAATACATACGAGGGTGGGTCAATAATTCCTTAGAAAAAAGCATTAAAACAGTTTTTATTTTTGTATTTTTTTTTTATTTCTCAACATAATCTCCTTGGAGCTCAATACACTTGGTTAGACGTTTCTCATTTTTTTTTAAACTGTCAGAAAAATAAGTTTTCGGAAGGTCCTCAAAATAAGCATTTGTCCGATCGATGACTTCTTCATTTGAAAAAAAACGTTGTCCACTTAGCCATTTTTTTAAGTTTGGGAAAAGGAAAAAGTCACTGGGGGCTAAATCTGGCGAATACGGTGGGTGGTCGACCAATTCGAACTTCAATTCTTCAATTTTAGCCATTGATCGTAAACATGTGTGAACACGGGCATTGTCCTGATGAAAGAGGATTTTTTTCCAGTTTAAATGAGGCCGTTTTTCTTCAATTTTGTTTTTTAGCTGGTCCAATAAAGATGCATAATAATCCCCTGTTATTGTTTTTCCTTTTTCCAAATAGTCAACGAAAATAATTCCACGTGCATCCCAAAATACAGTAGCCATAACCTTACCAGCTGATTTTACGGTTTTCGCCTTCTTTGGACATGGTTCGCCTTTCGCAATCCACTGCTTTGACTGTTCTTTCGTCTCGGGAGTATAGTGGTGTATCCATGTTTCATCTACAGTCACAAAGCGACGAAAAAATTCATCCGGATTGCGTTGCATGAGCGACAGCAGGGCTTTAGAGGCCACCACCCTATTGCGTTTATTGTCGACTGTGAGCAAACGCGGCACCCATCTTGCAGAAATTTTTTTCATACCTAATTTGTCATGTAAAATAGAAATGACGCTACCTTTTGAGATCCCTGTAACCTCAATTATCTCACTCAACTTTAATCTTCGGTCACTTAACACCATATCGTGGATTTTATTGATCATTTCTGGTGTAGTCACCTCTACAGGACGTCCTGAGCGTGGTTCATCCTTTGTTGATGTACGACCACGTTTAAATTCATTTAACCAGTTATAAATAGTTGCAAGTGAAGGAGCAGATATGCCGTGAACTAAATCCAACTCATTTTTTATTTCCTTTGCTGTTAACCCTTTTATATTTAAATGTTTAATAACAGCTCTAAACTCAATTTTCTCCATTTTCCATTTTTCCATTTTCCACAAGCATTTTTTTTTTTAAATGTACGAGAAACACACAACAACCCGACCAATCTGATTGAAACTTCGCAGCATACTGAATCGGTAGTGCCGCTGCATGAAAACAAACCGCTTACAGTACTAGTCGCGCCACCTGTCGGCTTTTCTAAGGACTTATTGACCCACCCTCGTATTTTACAACGTTTTTCTTAGCTCGTATTGTTATTTGTCCGGTGGCTCTTTGTCCGGTACAAATTTTGCAATCGATTTTTAACTAACTTCCCGACTAGCTAGACATTTGAAACTTTTAGAATAATATATCAGAACACGATGCCAATACATTATTTTTAAACTTTTAGCCATCTTTAAGTAGAATTGAATTCATTTTCAGTTAATTCTGTTTTGTATGAAAAGTTATTTCTACACCATTATTGGTTGCTAGGAGCAACTAAATTATTAATATATACGTGCATTACTATGGAAATCAATATGACATGTCAAGTACAAATTTTTTTGATCGTTTAAGCTAGTCAAGTCAAGTTTATATGGTTCAACAAAATTTAAAAACGTTTTATATAAAAAGTTCTTTTTATCTTGTAATTATTTAAATATCAACATAATAAATGTAGATATTTGCTATAAAATAATATTTTTAAAAGATTTTAATAGCTATATTTATTGATAAGCACCTACCCCTGTTTTTTTTAATGTTTAAGAAATACCGGTATTCAATATTAAATACCGAAAAACCGGTATTGACATTTTCATTCGGTATTGCAATCCCTAGTATAAAGTAAGCATATTATCGTGACAAGAATTTAATTGAATTCTACAAAGGACTTTCATTTGAGGTATCTGCAAATATAGTTAAACATGCTCATCAAATGGCTTCTTTATTTGGAAGTACCTATGTTTGCGAAAAAACATTTTCTACAATAAGCATTGATTAATCAAACTTAAGATTGATATTAACAGATAACCATATCGCAACTGTTTTGCGTATTCATACCACAAAATTTGAGCCTACATTAAAGGATTTAGCTTCAAACAAACAATTGCATAAATCACATGGTGAAAAAATTTAAATATAATTTTTTTGGTACGAGGGTGGGTCAATAATTCCTTAGAAAAAAGCATTAAAACAGTTTTTATTTTTGTATTTTTTTTTATTTCTCAACATAATCTCCTTGGAGCTCAATACACTTGGTTAGACGTTTCTCAATTTTTTTTAAACCGTCAGAAAAATAAGTTTTCGGAAGGTCCTCAAAATAAGCATTTGTCCGATCGATGACTTCTTCATTTGAAAAAAAACGTTGTCCACTTAGCCATTTTTTTATGTTTGGGAAAAGGAAAAAGTCACTGGGGGCTAAATCTGGCGAATACGGTAGGTGGTCGACCAATTCGAACTTCAATTCTTCAATTTTAGCCATTGATCGTAAACATGTGTGAACACGGGCATTGTCCTGATGAAAGAGGATTTTTTTCCTGTTTAAATGAGGCCGTTTTTCTTCAATTTTGTTTTTTAGCTGGTCCAATAAAGATGCATAATAATCCCCTGTTATTGTTTTTCCTTTTTCCAAATAGTCAACGAAAATAATTCCACGTGCATCCCAAAATACAGTAGCCATAACCTTACCAGCTGATTTTACGGTTTTCGCCTTCTTTGGACATGGTTCGCCTTTCGCAATCCACTGCTTTGACTGTTCTTTCGTCTCGGGAGTATAGTGGTGTATCCATGTTTCATCTACAGTCACAAAGCGACGAAAAAATTCATCCGGATTGCGTTGCATGAGCGACAACAGGGCTTTAGAGGCCACCACCCTATTGCGTTTATTGTCGACTGTGAGCAAACGCGGCACCCATCTTGCAGAAATTTTTTTCATGCCCAATTTGTCATGTAAAATAGAAATGACGCTACCTTTTGAGATCCCTGTAACCTCAATTATCTCACTCAACTTTAATCTTCGGTCACTTAACACCATATCGTGGATTTTATTGATCATTTCTGGTGTAGTCACCTCTACAGGACGTCCTGAGCGTGGTTCATCCTTTGTTGATGTACGACCACGTTTAAATTCATTTAACCAGTTATAAATAGTTGCAAGTGAAGGAGCAGATATGCCGTGAACTAAATCCAACTCATTTTTTATTTCCTTTGCTGTTAACCCTTTTATATTAAAATGTTTAATAACAGCTCTAAACTCAATTTTCTCCATTTTCCATTTTTCCATTTTCCACAAGCAATTTTTTTTTTTAAATGTACGAGAAACACACAACAACCCGACCAATCTGATTGAAACTTCGCAGCATACTGAATCGGTAGTGCCGCTGCATGAAAACAAACCGCTTACAGTACTAGTCGCGCCACCTGTCGGCTTTTCTAAGGACTTATTGACCCACCCTCGTATATTAATAAGAGTGATAATAATGTATATCTAGTTAAAAATATATGTTTATACAATGAAATAATTATTTTATATTTTTTCCCTATGTTTTAAAAGAAAGGGTAGCCTGCCAAATTTGATCTCAAAATTGTCCCTTTGATGAAAAACTTTGTTAACCCCTGATTTAGGTGGTACAGATTATGTAAAATTTCATCTTTGCCGTCCGGTGTTTGGAGATAGTCAGACTGAAGCCATCTCACACATGCTTATGTAGGGAATTGCATAATATGTTGGTTGAAAGGGAAGAACTACTTAAGTCTGTCCGAGGAGATTGGTTCTTGCGACCAGGATTCTACAAGGGGTAATCGCATCGTCACTTAATAATAATCTATGTATATGGTTCATTCTCTTACCACCTAATATAAAATATAGTTGTTTATTTCTTCAGATCGTTGGCTTGGAGACAAATGTGAATTTCCTGTTGGGCTTGTGCGGAAACCAGGCCTTCCAGAGTGGCGATGTCCACACGGCCTTTATCACCGACAACGAGAAAGATCTCTTCCCGGAGGAGATAATTAGTGACAAGTCCATCATGCAAGCGGCACTTGCTACGGTGAGAATAAAATACAATAATATGATAATCTGGTCCATGAATGGAAGACAATAAATGGTACAGTACTCTCTGAGTAATCCGTCACCCCAAAAACTAAGCAAGTGTCCAATTAGTGAAAGCGGCAGTTATAGTGCATACATACAAAATATGGTAAAAATTAAAACAGATGTTTGGTTTTTTTTTTGAGAAATTTGTACTAGCAAATTACAGTTTTATTTATAATCAAAATCAAGTATTTATTATACATATTTATAAATTAAGTTTATTAACTAAATATTAAACAGTAAATCACTTGACACAACCAGTTGTTTAGTGAGGCAGATATTCTTGAATGGTTTAGGATTCCTGGCTTTCCCTATGACCAAAAGCTTTAGTTTGTGTGTCCCGGTTGCATTGGTGCACGGCATATTGTGATTTGGTCCTTGGACACTTTCCTCCCTGGTACATTACTTTCTTCACGATGAACATACGTTTTACAGTTGAAATAACGGCGGATTATAGTAATTGTCGGATAATCGAGCCGCGGATTACTGAGATTGTACTGTATTATTCCTTACATAATAAATAATCAGAAAGGGAGGAAAATAGTGTATTATGATATATAATATCCTCGTACGATTGGCTGTGATCTTCGTACACTGTGGCGTCCTTCTCTGGTCATTTTTCATTCGAGCAAGTCTTTAGAATGTATGTTAATTATTTACCCTTTATTTGAAGCGTATTTTTTCCTGCAGGTATTAAATGATCAATTGGAGAGCGAATCGAAGATGCTTGACTTCGGAATTCACATTCCACCCGTCGGCTGGAGACAAAATCATCAGCTAGTCCGAGATTTCAAATTTAAATTCAACGGAAAAGGTATTTACAAAATAATAAAAACGGAACATTTCTGTAGATGTCGAAGAGATTAACTTGTACTGTAGATTGACTTGTAAAAAAGAAAGGTTCTGGGAATACTGCACTAAATTTTATATTCTTTTCTTTTTCTTTCGACCATGTCCGATCTTAATAAGATCATATGTTTACCCGTTTACGATAAAACACCATTGTCCAGAGGAACAATCATCCAGAGGAACACAACTTGCCCCTATACAATGGACTTTCTTTTTTATTTCGACCATGTTCGATCCTAATAGGATCATGCGGGCCTCCACACAGTGGAGGTTTGTATTAACAGATTTTGTATATACGAGAAATGGATGTTAGCCACTTGCTCAACTTATTAGGTCCATGCTGTGACTCATACAGAAATTTAAAAACAATATGTGTACTTGTCAGACCTAGGATTTGAATCTGGAACCCACGACGTTATAGACGGACGCTTAAAGGCCGTCGTGGAACTGATAATTTTCATATACTTAAACTCCCAGAATGTTATTGTTTCTTTCAACTATGGCGAAAATGACACGAATTGAAATTGCCTTTGGTGATTTTTATAGCTATGACCCAGTTGAACTCACCAAGTTTAAGCAACTAATGTGCGATTAATTTCTACCTTTTAAAAATTACATTTATACCTATACGTTTTCTTTAACAGATGTCTCTGCACAAGTAACCTATGAAGATAAACCGAATACATTCAAGATTCAAACCTCAGCTGGAAAATCGTCAGTCGTGCATGGAAAATTAAGCAAGGACAACAACCGATTAGTTTTGGATTCGACAATAGATGACTCCGGCAGTCGCTGCAACGTTGTATTTTCAGAAGGGAGCATATATCTCTTTGATAAGGTTTGAAAAACATAATTAATAATTGTTTTACATAGAGATAACTTAGTTTAAACTCCAAATGTCTTTTTCTACGCCAAGTGAAGCAAATATATTGTTGTTTTTATTTAATAAAACGCAATTTTTATGTAGTACTTATTCCACTTTTATTCAAGAGATTAGGACCTGTTTCGAAAATGTCCCTCTGAGGCGGACGAAACCGGTCCTAATCTCTTGATTAAAAGTGGAATAAGTACTACATAAAAATTGCATTTTATTAAATAAAAACAACAATACAATGCAGTTCCACCATGAATTGACAGTTAACAAAATAAAAGAAAAAAAATTGAAGCAAATATACACCACATAGCCTTGCTGAGAACATTTCTCTCCTACTTCTCTCTATTTTCTTGAGTCATGTCAAGATGCCGTGATTTCACTTATGGGGATAAACAACTCAATCCGTGTCAGCATATTATTGATCGGCGATATTGAATAAATTACCACAATTACAAATCCTTTAACATCCATTTACCGTAGTGTCCAATTATGGCAAACTCAGTAAATAACTTAGTGCAATTATAATTCCCGCGATATCCATTTTTCCACATAGTCAGGCTATATCCGATGACGCAAACTCCATACAGTAGCTGACTTGATTATAAAAATTATTTCCTAAATATTCTTATTCTAAAGTGTATCAAACGATATACATGGTTGCGTTACGTTGGTTATTTATATAAGCACTTCAGAACCAGACGGCGGCGTAATATTTAGCATCAGAATATACTAATGTACCAGTGGCGAAGGGTGGAGGTAGGCTGTTAAGCTTTAACATAAGTAGTGCGTACTAAACTTTGCCAGTCATACTTATTTGTTTTCATTGAACAAAGAATACAAATTGCAGATGGTTAATTTTTAAAATTCAATTAAACCTCACCAAAAAGAAACCATCGTAGTGAAGGTAGGCTGTGGAGATCTGACAAAAATAGTGGACACTTTGTCAGTCACACTTAATTGTTTTCATTGAATTAAGAGTACAGATTGTAGATGGTGTTTTTTAGTTAAAATTCATGCTGCCCAATACATATGACAGACAATGATTAGTGTGCACTATTTATGTTGGATCTTAACAGCCTACCTCCACAGTTTGTCATTGTAATGTACGGTTGTTCGGTTTTACATGATTGTCCATCCAAATAATGATGGAAATTTGTGGAATTTGCGACAAATGAACCAGTAATGTGAAATGACCTGCGTCAACTTTAATTTTAATAGCATTTTGACCTAATTAAATAACTTTAAAATTTTTAGAATGGAAAAACAGTTCTCGAGCAAGACCGTCCAAAATTCTACGCAAAGTTAGGCGCCGATGAAGGATCGCCCCTCGACGCCTCTTCTGCACGCTCTCCAATGCCTGGAATCCTTGACAAAATGCTGGTGAAAGCAGGAGACCAAGTGAAGAAGGGAGATCCCCTCTTTGTGATCATCGCCATGAAGATGGAGTACGTGGTGAAGGCGGCCAAAGATGGCGTTGTTGAAGTTGTGGCCAAGTTTAACGTCGGAGATAGCATAGCCAAGAATACAGAGTTGGTCAAATTTAAAGAAGAGAAACATCAGGAATAGATTTTGTAATGTTGGAACTTTTTAATGAAATGTTATTTCTATACTAATTTGATAAATATAGATATTATTTTTGTTATTTGATTGTTTTTATTCCCTTGCCACATATTGGTTTTTGTTGATGATGATATGGGAGGTGATTGAATTGACTTTTTCCAGGATGCTCTAGCAGTCTTCCCGACGATTATATGTGTGGTGTATTGGTAAACGATTTATTATTTACTTCTTGTATTGGCAGCCTCATGGGATTGGTGAAGTGTGGAGGTAGGCTGTTAACCCAATGCTTATGGGCCGCACAAAATTGTGTTTTTGCTAATTGCTTTTCAAATGCAAATTAACACGTTAATTAAAAAATTAATTAAAAGAGCCCGTAAACATTGGGCTAAGATCCGACATAAATAGTTCACACTAAACTTTGTCAGTCACACGTATTGGTTTTCATTGAATTAAGACAACAATTTAAAGATGGTATTGGTTAGTTTTTAAAAATCAATTAAACCTTGACTAATCAAGCCATAGTACATAATAGCCAAAAGATATTCGTTTATCTATCCAAACTATCTAAAATTATGCCATTGAACCGTACATAATTTTAGATATTTTATAGATAGAAGAATATTTTTATCGATTATGGTTTGGTTACGCAGGGTTTTAAGAATTTAAAAACTAACCAGCACCATCTGCAAATTATATTCTTAGTTCAATGAAAATAAATAAGTATGACTGACAAAGTTTAGTGTGCACTATTTATGTAAAATCTTAATAGCGTACCTCCGCCCCTTGCCACTGCCTCATGGTCAAGGCTGTATTCTGTGAGAACCAAATGTTATTTGTTGGATGTGTGCATGCCATCTGTGCTCCTTTATGGGTGTGAGACATGGCGTCTTAATAAGGTTCAAAGGTTTCATCTTTTGAGAACCGATGTCTCCGCCGAATTTTAGGGGTACATTGGTACAACTATGTTAACAAACATCACGAAGAAATGCTTCGTGTGGTTGGGACATGTGTTCCGGATGCTGCCAGAGAGTGCAATACTCTGTATCTTTGTGGCACAAACTAAAGGGTTCCGTCGCCATAGCCGATCGTCCGCCATCCTGCAGCGGTGCTAAAAAAGCAATCTACATGCTGTAGGTCTCACATGGCAGGAGGCGCGAAATATGACGATGGACCTAGGGAAGTGGCACAACCTTATGCTTGCATTATGGCCCAACACTGGTATTGTAGGATGAAATAAGTAAGTAAGAATTGGCAACTTCAAAAACAAAATGATGGCTTGCGTTCTGGTTTGAAATCTGTTGCTTTATAAAAACCAAAATGTACATTTCTCGGTTATTACATTATTATTCATCAAAAATAATGGTCTATGTATTGCTTTTGGCTCACATAAAAATATTGAGGAAGTATCTTTCCACAGGTATTTATGGCTAAATTTTGTTTTCAATTAATGTCTGCTTTATTACAGCAATGTGTGAGATGCGACTAAGGTCAAATAGAAGTCAAATTTAATTATACACTATCCAATCCTAACGGCTTATTTTGGTAAAATCTACACATAAAATCATGTCATCAATTTATGTTAAATTGAATCTTAATAATTACAAGATAAAAAGAACTTTTTATATACTTGCCACGTTTTTAAATTTTTTGTTGAATCATATAAACATGACAATTCTATGTATTAATAATTTAGGACAAATAAGGCAATTATTGTCAACAAATCATTTTTTTGTTATTTTGCAACAAACAAACAAATAATATAGAATACTGAAATGTCATTTTGATTTCCATAGTAACGCACGTATATATAAATAATTTAGTTGCTAGGACCACCCCCTTAGCAACCGATAATAGTGGATTGGATTACGGATTTCTTCTGAAATAAATTTTCATACAAAACAGAATTAACTGAAAATGAATTCAATTCTACTTAAATATAGCTAAAAGTATTAAAAGAATGCATTGGCATCGTGTTCTGATATATTCAAAAAGTTTCAAATGTCTAGCTAGTCGGGAAGTTAGTTAAAAATCGATTGCAATATTTGTACCGGACAAACAACCACCGGACAAATAAGAATACGAGCTAAGAAAAACGTTGTAAAAAGTAATGAATACCATCTGCAATTTGTATTCTTAGTTCAATGAAATCAAATAAGTATGACTGACAAAGTTTAGTGTGCTCTATTTACGTCAAATCTCTACAGACTACCTCCACCGTTCGCCACTGGTTTCTACTTAAAAACATTATTAAATTATCATGACTAACTCGAAGATTATTGTAGAATTACGTCTAATGACGCTGGATGTGGCGTTAAAGACCTGGCATCAAAAAATGGGATGCCTCCACCAAAGGCAGGCACACATAGATATATGTTTTTTTCCAAATATCAAATGGCGAATGGAGATAATCGCTTTGACTCCAGATCATTACACCAGTCAATTCTTGACTGGACATGGTGGCTTCGCTGGCAGGCTCATTGAGCTTGGTCTTGTTAGCCGTTCAAAATGTCTATGTGGCGGAGAAATACAGGATGCAGATGACATCTGGGAATGTCCTAAAATGTGTACGGAATGAACTAGAACACTTAAAATGCTCGGCAGTTTTGTATTAGCTTTAATTTGTTCCTTACTACAATTTGTAATATTGTCTCTACGCGCTCATCGCTCTCATGGGTACTCATGTAAATTCAGTCAAAGCACATTTGAGTACATGGCGATCTCAGTCTTGGGTAAATGCTCCTGAGACATTTCCAGTCATTAAAAAAAAAATACAGATTCTTTACATCAAACTTAGGGTTACGTGATACGCTCGATTAAGACTAGGTGTGACTTGGTGGGGCCATTATTTTAAATGGCAAAGATTGTAGGAAATTATGTTTTATATAAAATTGATTATAACTATTTTTATCGTTGTACCTACTGGTGAAGAGATATTCTAAAAGAACTGTTTTGTGTGCCATTGTTCCAAGATGGCGGCATTCTACGTCTTTCAGTAAACTTATTCAAAGTTCACTCGAGAGCGTGGCGATCTCGGTCATGGGTATCTGCTCTTGAGACATTCCCAGGCGTAAACAACTGCTAATGCTTCACATAAAACGTAGGGTCTCGTGATACGCCCGTTTAAGACCGGGTGTGGTTTGGTGGGACCATTAACTTCAATGTAGAATTATCAATAAACTTAGTTTCAAAATATGGTACAAGTCGGTTGTGGGGAAGCCAGCGGCAAACAAATTTTGAAAATAGCCGATCTACTAGATTATTTGGTAGGTTGGATTAGTTTAGGTTAGGTTAGGTTAGGTTTTCATTCTTGAATTCATGAATTTTGCCAAAATCGGCCATGACAATTAGCGCAGTTCCAGCCTGGCTTCCCTATAACCGACGTGTACCCAAAATCTAAATGGTTCAGCTATTATATTATCAACTTTGGAAAAGAAAAAGGACGTAACTAGAGTTGCGTTTCGGGAATTTCCCGACGGGAATTCTCGAGCAATTTTCGAGATTTTCCATCCCGAATCTCGAAAATTCAAAAGTTCATCATTTCGGGAAATCCCGAATCTCGGGATTGAGATTTTCTCGGGAAATACTAGGACACTTGGCGTAACCCACGCAAAACAAATTTTACAGAAGGTACGAAAAACGTTTTTTTAATGATTTTGGGTAAAAGTCTTAATATAAAATAGACACAAACTTGAATAATTGCGTGATGATTAATTTATTGGTGTCTTATTTTCCCAATTCGATATGATTTAAAAGAAAAATCAATAAAATATATGGTTACTTCCTTTATCCTTAAAATTTCAAACATCACATCATAGATGTGTTTACATAAGTTGAGGGGAAGCAATACTCATCAGACGCAATGTTTACAAACAGGATGTTTCAATCAACATCAACGTATACCTACGCAGTTTGTCTTCTTTTCGCTATAAGCGCAATAAGTAGGCATGAGCAAGACAAACGGTTGTTTCTCGTAGACGTTGTGCAATGGCCGTTGCGTCAGAAATGCACCAATACACACAATCTTTAATATCTGTGTTCGCCTCAACTTTCATTGCGCGACCTATAACTGCTTACAGCCTTTTCCCTCACCAATTTGAAAAGGCTTGCATATAAAATTCTTAATGTTCTCGATATTTTTATACGGAGTCGAGTCATGGACCCTGAAGGCAAGGGAACGGAAGGCAATTGACGCCTTTGAGATGTTGGAATGCTTCGTATTTCTTTGATGGAGCAATGGACGAACCAGTCAATCATCCCGAGACTGCAGATAAAGCAACGGCTCTGAAAATATGTCTGAGACAAATTCTGCAGGTTTTTGGACATATTGTCCGGCGCGGACCGGATAACCTGGAGAGACTGGTGTTTTTGGGTGGCCTCCAGGGAAGGCGAAGCAGAGGAACAGCGTCTGGAGCGACCAAGTGAAAGAGCTGACTGGGGGCACCATCCATTTTGCCCTGAGAAAGTCTTGGTCACTCAAAGGATGGCGAAGTTCAAATAATATGGTCACGATCCTCAGCCATGAGTGTAAGACAAAGAAGATACAGCTAACAACTTTTCCCTCACTTATTAAATATGGCATTCTTAGGAATGTATTGCATTATGGTAATTAATTAGATAGGTATTTATGATATATTATTTTTTCTTCTTGCATTGTTTAATAATATTGTAGTATAATAATTATTATGAATTGACATGACATTACATTTCGAATGATGTTAATTTTAGAATCGCGAGCTTAAAAGACTAATGCCTCAAATGCCTCAATACCCGGCCTTAAAAGGACAGGTGTCGCTAAAGCTAAGTCCAGACTTAAGCCCGTTTTTTATGACCGCAATTCAGAGCTTGGCCGGGTTTAATGTGGCCTTTTTTTGTTTTCGAATAAATCTCCCTTTTACAGAATATGTTAATCTCGCCGAGCCTTTAAGCTATTCTTGTGCCGATTCGAGCACTTTATATTGCATTGGACAGCGTTTTCCAATTATTGTATTTAACCACGACACCCTTTTATATGCAGCATTTTATTTGGGCATGGCCCACTTACCTATCGCCAAGGTTAAATTGTTTCTCAAATGGAATTCCGAGGAGCCCTAAGGATCTGCGATGTAAAATCAAGGGTACCTATTTCAAATTATTATTATTTAAAGCAGAGGGTTAGAGCGGCCCCTTCTTTGAGTAGCTCCACTCCGGGACCTAATACTTGCTCCAGTTCCCCTCCAGGGTCTGCTCCGCTTCTGGTAAAAAAATAATAGGTATATACAAATGTTAAAATAAGTAGTTTTGAAATAAGGTTTATTATTCGTCCTTTTAAATTAATTATATTTAACAAAATTCCGGCAGCAAATCGTCTTTCATTATCTGCAAGCTCTTTCAAAAAAAGTGAGGTAATGTATCACTCGGCAGTGTTGCCGTATTTCAAATAATTCCAGTGTTGCAAAGTGTCAAATATAATATTTTCATTGGATTTTAGAACGTAAATTTAATAATAAAACAAAACATCCGGAGCAATGGAGCACCACAAATTGTTGGTGCTCCGGTTTCGGGTATAACCCCATTGCTCCACTGCTCCGTGCTCCTGCTCTGAGCTCCGCTCCAACGCTCTGTTATAAAGCACTGATCCCAACCCCCATTTGTGGTAGCCAAGTAACATGCAACCCCTCGCCATATTGGATAAATAGTTATTTTAGAACGTTTTTATTAGCTCGTATTCTTATTTTTGTCCGGTACATTGCAATGGAGTCCAATCTCTTTGATTGCAATTGATTTTTAACTAACTTCCCGACTAGCTAGACATTTTAAAATTTTAGAATATATCATAACACGATGTCAATGCATTCTTTTAATACTTTTAGCCATCTTTAAGTATAATTGAATTCATTTTCAGTTAATTCTGTTTTGTATGAAAAGTTATTTCGGAAGAAATCCGTAATCCAATCCACTATTATTGGTTGCTAAGTGGGTGGTCCTAGCAACTAAATTATTAATATGTACGTGCGTTACTATGGAAATCAAAATGACATTTCAGTATTCTATATATTTTTTTTTTTATTTACTTCATATCAAGTACAAGTTTGAGCATATTGAGCATAATAATTCAACACAAAATTTAAAAACGTTGTTTATGAAAAGTTCTTTATATCTTGTAATTATTTATTAATCAGGAAATACACTAAAAATAATTATAAAATAATCATAATAGGTTCATCAAATTGTAATGCACAACTAGATATTTAATAATACTGCCATACTTTAAGTAAAATAGCGTAGCAGGTGATTTTTTTTGACCATGTCCGATCCTAATGAGATCATATGGGCCTCCACAGAGTGGAGGTTTGTATTAATTTGTTTTTTACGAGAAATGGATGTCAGCCAATTGCTCAACCTATTAGGTCCATACTCTTACTCATACACAAATTGAAAAACAATATGTGTACTTGCCATACTCAGGATTCGAACCTGGGACATACGGCGTTATAAGGCCACCACGCGGTCATCGTGGGTGGGTATTATCGGAGAAAAATTGTGATGGTATTTTTCTCATTTAGCTGGTCGATCCACCACACCGGGCTTCCAGGCTAGAGCCCTGTCAGCCCACCTTATGGGAATGGTATGGGTTCGTAAAACATTTGGATTCTTGAATGGCCTTAGCTTGTCTCATGATGAAACCTAATCTATTTTGGTATAAAGCTTATTGTAGCTGTTTTCACTATCGATTGTATATAATCAAAGCACGACATTGTTACCATAGATGCTATTAATAATATAATATGGATAAAGTATGAAGTTGGCAATTTTATATAATGCCCCTGCGTCACATAATAAAATAAATAAATTGCCTAATAATTTGCAAAACTAGACACGTGGTACACACGCGTCTTTTGTTTGAGTGTAAAGAATCAGATATTGCGAAATGCTATCTTTCGTATTTTAATACTAAATGATAAAATAAAGTGAATTTTTCGATTAGTTTTCTTCTGAGTATGCTATCAATGCAATCCTTGTCCACCCGAAGAGTGGTTGCTCTTTTAAAGCATTTCTTTTTACTTCTTCGTGGGTTCATTTACAATCCGTATATACTGGCAAATATTAATTTTCATGTTCCCACCAATATCACTCGTAACTATAAAGCAGGGGTGGCCAACCTTTTGCAAACCATGCGCCAATTTTTTTCACAAACGAGTTAGAACACCAAATAACTCAAGCACCTTTTCTACGTTCGTACGTTCACGGTTGGGATTCGAAAATAGGGATATGGGGTAGGATCTACTTCGCTTAGCGGAGGAAAAGGAATAACTCAATCACGCAAGTAAATTAATTAATTTATGCCGGTTAAAAAAACACACGTTTATTGGAGCACCAATCTACAATGTCAGAGATGATCTATTAGACGAGAGGGTCGTGTCGCTGTCTCGTTTGGTGAAGATAACTCTGGACTAGGGATTCCAATCCCGGGATCCCGAGCTATTTTCGATACCTATGAATCCCGGGATTGATAAACATAATCCCGAAACTTTCGGGATTGATTTTTTTAATCAATTTTTATGGAAAATAAAATAAAAACGAAAATATAACAGAAAAAAATACTTTTAATAACAAATAACTACATTAGAAATACACTGAGTTTGATCTCTTGAATCCTGGGTCTGGCAAGTACACATATTGTTTTTCAATTTGTGTATGAGTCAGAGTATGGACCTAATAGGTTGAGCAAGTGGCTGACATCCATTTCTCGTAAAAATAAAATCTGTTAATACAAATCTCCACCCTGTGGAGGCCCATATGATCCTATTAGGATTGGAAATGGTCGAAAGAAAGAAAAAAGAAATTAGATTTATGAAGCGGAAAGGCCATACGTACACCATGATTTGCTTTACTATTTTAAATCTCGCTAATCTATTCATTAAGTCTTTACTATCAGAAACAGCAATCTCATATTAAATTCACATTAATATTTATATAAAAATATTATTTACTCCACTAAACTTATGTATTTCCAAGATTGAACGTAGATATACAATATTAACAATAAATGTCTTAAATAGTATAAATTATACTAGATTTATTTTTGACCGATTTTATCAATGTTATTTTTTGTAAATATAAATAAAATGCCAATCCCGGGATTGTCAAATTGTAATCCCGAAGTCCCGGGATCAGAATTTTGGCTCGGGATTAGATTCCCTACTCTGGACCACAGTTGTTGGATGTGATGAGAGGAGAGAGAGAAAGCTCTGAGCGGGATGGAGCGCTGAGAGCTTTTGAGCATTTGGGTTTCGCTAGTCTTTCAATGTTTGGTGTTAAATTTGTTACTGAGAGCAGCAGCGAGTTCTCCAAATTTGAATCAGTTATTCGTGTACTAACCTTGTTTTGCTTTTAATCAATTTCAATGATAAAAATGCTTGTTTACATCTGTATGTCGATCCAAAGTGACATTATATAACTTTTTGCAAATTTTCTTATCTCTGGGAAATGTTCACATGGTAATGAACGCCAGAAATTAATTATCTCATACGTATTTTGATCTGGAAAAAGGTCACAAAATTTTATTTTCAATAAGATGGACGGCGCCTACTTCAAAATAATCCAATGCGGCACGGTTTGGCCACCACTGCTCTAAAGTCTTAATGATATCCCGTTGCAGGACGGATGTCATGTTTCATGATGCTGTGTATCGTGTGATTAACTTATTTGATGGCACCATAAAGGTGGACTAATTTTTTATTAACCATATCATATTTGTGGACGTGTTAAAAATTTATAATTGCATTTGTCATTTTACTTTAATATCTATATTATAAGCACATACTTTCTTGTTGTATTGGTTGTTATTTGTAATTAAGTCATTTTTTAATTTGTATTTATTATGTATTATGGCGTATTGGCCAATCGATGTAATGCCATAACACTCTTTTCAAAATTAAATAAATGAATACATTGATAATATGATATTTTCAATGCTCGCGGTGGACTCAATCTATCAATGTTTACATCCAGTGATTCAGAAGATATCGTGGTCCCAGGTTTGAATTCTGATTCTGGAAACTACACTATATTGTTTTTCAATGTGTGGTTGGAGTCAGAGTATGGACTTGGTTGCGTGTCCAGAAACTTGTACGTATGCAGTTCGCCGTGAAAAGTTGTATCGGAAATATATGGCCGTATATTAAAGACCGTCCAACCTCTTTGGGTCGTATAGTACTGACATAAAGTTCATGTCTAAATAAAATACGGCTCTTGTCGGTTAACACTTTACAGGAAGCCAGCAGCAAACAAATTTTGAAAATAGCCGATATCCTGGATTATTTGTTAGGTTAGGTTAGGTTTTTATTCTTGAATCCATGATTTTTGCCAAAATCTGCTATGAAAATTGAATTAATGTTCATATTGAACCTAATAAAATTGGAGACCCTATAGTATACGGTCATCTCTTTCCGATAAGAAAGCTCTGTGCCACGGTGAAATGTTTTACGTACAATTTACATGTAACCAATAGATTGAGCAAGTGGTTAACATCAATTTCTCATTTCTCCAAAATCTTGGTTTAATATGGCGACTGGCTTTGCATTTCTATCTTATTAATCCGTTCTGTGGGTCTATTCGATACACAAGGCAGCTATCTGTGGCTATCGACGGTAGTTCATCATATTATTTATGTATTGAGGTCGTTAATTGATGCAATAATTTAACCGTTGAAAAGTGATATGTTTTAACAGGTCCTCTCTTGGCTGTGTTAACTTTTAGAGCGAGATAGACAGTTTTGACAATTTAGACAGCAACTTACTGTTTAACAAATAAATATTATTTTTTCACGTAAGTACCTACAATCAGTCAGTACCTATATATAATATGATTTCGTAATGTTATGAGATAGCAGATCGGCAATTTCATAACATTACGAATTAATATCATTTCATCATAATTTCAACATATTATTTCATAGTGTAAATTCGTATAAATACCGAGTCAGAATCGATTGGACATCTCATTCGATTACAAGTTTCCGTTAAAGACTCATCGCACCGAATTACCATTATATTTATTATATTGCATCGATTGTACCATTGTAGTTATTTGAAACATTAAATAAATTCTCGTCTCCTCCATCATCATGAACAGTTACTACTGTCTGTCATCTGCAATACCTATCCTTCTCCGAACCAGAATACTACAAATATTGTACTCAGAATATACTAAGCAGTGTCATGTGGACCTGTATGTCCCTGATAACTATCTTAGAAATAGAGAGCATCGGCTGTTTATAATCCCAAGGTGCAGAACCAACCTGCCACTAGTAATGCCAATTGGGAGGGCGATAACATGTTCAACCAAATTGCTTCGGGTGTTGATATATTCCACTTGCGTAAGGGTAAGTTTAGGTAAACACTATTTTATAAATTCTTAAAATAGGGTCTGTTGGTAAACCAAGAGATGTCACGGAGACTTAAAGCTTTCGATATGTGGCTGTATAGACGCGTCCTCAAAATTCCTTGGACTGACCGGGTGACAAATGTTGAAGTTCTCAATCGAATGGAGAAGGACCGAGATGTTCTACGTAGTGTCAAAACCAGGAAACTACAATACCTCGGTCACATTATGAGAGGACAAAAATACAGCATTCCCCAACTTGTTGTTCAAGAAAAGATCAATGGGAAGCGTAGCAGAGGACGGCGCCACATTTCGCGGCTTAAGAACCTCCGTGATTGGTACGAGTTCTGTAGTACTGTTCCGGGTAGCAGACGATAAAGATAGGATCGCCTTGATGGTGGCCGACCTCCGCTAGGGGATGGCACAATAAGAAGAAGAAGAAAATAGGGTCGGTCTCGTTAGCAAACTCAGTGTACTTCTTAACTTTTACTAAACTTTTATAGATGTATGTATTATCATTGCTTTTGTATGCTTATATTATGTTCTCTTTTCATATTATCATTTTTATCGCTTCTATTACTTTTTCTTCTACTTTATAATAAATGTTTCATATCAAGTAGTGAACGTCTTAAACTTATAATTTGTTATGTCCACGATATATGCGATATATGATAACGCGCGTGTTTGAACATGTACCTAACCGAAAAAAAAGATTATTTTTTAAACGGTACATGTTCAAACACGCACGTTATCATGATCTTACGCTCTACTTCACTTTTAGTTTGTCAATTTATGGCTACGGCCGTATGTTGTAGCTTAACGACTGGGGAATGCCAAAAGAAATTGCGTATTTCAAAAAAAACACTAAGTACCTTCTTCTTAGGTAAATAATTATTATAAAGCAATCACTATTCGTAGGATGTTTATCACACTTGAATGGTCAAAGACATAGCTTATAATGAGTATCTTTAGAATTATCTTGAAATGTGTTCATCTTGCCCATTTTTTGAATAATAAAATGCCTAATTCTTGTCAAATTTGGGATCACAGAGATTATCAATATAATTTTTATCGTAAATATTTCACTATAATAATGTCAACATAAATTATACTGATGGTTTTATAAATGCGTTTAAAAATTAATAAATGTAAAAAATCTTAACACCACTGCACATTTATGTACTGAAATATGACTATATTCTAAAAAATTAGAGCGAGAGGTTTAAAAGAATACTATTTTATGTAATAAAAATACTTTATGCAGTCATCGAATATTTAAAATAAGTATAAAGGATAATAAGGCTTCAAAATTATATAAATAGATTATCTACAACGTTTAAGGTATGTCCAGTATCATGCTTTGAAAATAGAATAAAAGCTCCATTTTGACCTACGCTGAGCATGTCCCCCTTTAATGAATTATTACAATAATTTTGTGTTATTGCAATGACTTATGCCATACATCTCTTCTTCTATTGTATTATGTATGAATACTATTCCATACAAGGAACGATTTGTTTAAGAGTCTGACGTCGGTACGTACAATGTTATATCAAACAGAAATATGGCAAATGACCAACGCACGTAGTTTTGACGCGTGCAAAGTTTTATAATAATTACACGCCGTGTATTTTAAATACATGCCACTATTAATTATTTATTTGCATAAATGAAATTGATATATTAGTTAAAATCAGCTTGGACTGAAAATATATTTAAGCAATATTTTTAGAAATACTTAACACGTGTATGCATATTATTATTACAGAGAATTTGCACCGGTTCGTTATTTTTCTTCTATATTGGCAGCCATGAACATAAAATGGCGGCTCGTGTTTTGGTTTTAAGTCTGTTGCCTTGTTTACATAACCTACATAGTAGTGGCGAAGGGTGGAGGTAGGCTGTTAAGATCCGGCATAAATAGTGCACATTAAATTTTGTCAGTCACACGTATTTATTTTCATTGAAATAAGACTACAATTTACAGATGGTTTTAGTAAGTTATTTTTTTTAAAATTCAATTAAACCCTGCGAAACCAATCCATAATAGATAATAGTCAAAAAATACTCGTATATCTATAAAATATCTAAAATTATGCAATTAAATCATACATAACTTAATTTTATGGATAAAATAATTTATATATTGTTATCTATTATAGTTTGGTTAGGCAGGGCTAAATGAATTTAAATAAATGAAGCAACAATATGACGTGTAATATATATTTTTAATCCAATGAAGTATTAATGAAAAAGTGTGCACAATTTTTTTGTATCGCCAAAAATATAAGTACCAAAACTATTGCGGCTTGGTTTGGGCATGGTTTAATTGATTTTTAAAAACTAACCAATACCATCTGTAAATTGAAGGTAGTTATGCAGAATGTAGCCAGTCCACAATAATGTCGAGCTGAGATAATGGCACATGTATGTAAAATTGTAAATAGTATTTTATTTCAAGAATATTTTTTTTGCGGCTTGGCTATTTTCAGCAGAACGTAGAGAAAACCTTCTCGCATCTAATCTATAGCATATCTCATTTTTTTTATTTTTTGTGGACTGGCTACTTTCTGCATACATATTATGTCCAATTGTAGTCTTAGTTCAATAAACAACAAATACGTATGACTGACAAAGTTTATTGTGCACTATTTATGGCGGATCTTAACAGCCTACCTCCACCCTTAACTACTGCTACGTACACATTTCTCGGTGTTTTTCGTGATGATTTGTCTAAAAATTAATAACCTCTGTATGTATTGGTTTTGGCTCTTACTCTATCTTTCCACGGATATTTATAGCTAAATTTTATATTAAAATATCTGCTTTGATATGTCAATATGTGATGTTAAATTTAAGTCTAATTTACATTTTCCGATACTAAGAATTAATGAAAACTGAAATACCTAACTAAGCTTGTCCTTCATTCTGACAACTGCTCTCGGTTTATACGCTGACGCCTATTCAATATTGGTGTATTTGAAGGATGCCACACATACTATTGCACGTTTATAATTTGTGTTTCATTTTCGCACACTCAAAACCCTACTTTAAAATGTAGTGTATATTTGAGTTGTCAAGAGTTAAAACTCACATTTTGCAATTTTTGCAAGTGATATGAACCTAACCTAACGATTTTTTTTTAAAACGGTACGTGTTCAAACACGGGCGTTAACATGATCGTACTCCCTACTTCATTTATCGTTTGTCAATTTATGGCTACGGCCGTATGTTGTAGCTTAGCTACTGGGAAATGCCAATAGAAATGGCGTATTTCAAAAAAATACTAAGTCAATAATTATTATAAAGCAAACATTATTCGTAGAATGTTTATCACATTTGAATGGTCAAAGACATAGCTTATAATCAGTATCTTTAAAATTATCTTTAAATGTTGAAATGTTGCCCATTTTTTGAATAATAAAATGCCTAATTCTTGTCAAATTTGGGATCACAGTGATTATAAATATAATTTTTTATTGTAAATATTTCACTATAATAATGTCGACATAAATTTTACTAATGGTTTGGTTTGGTTCGGGGGAGTCTGTAACCCCTAGAGAGCGCGTCTCCAGGTGGCGGATAGGAGAATGCCCTAATCAAGGGTAGGAGAAAAATAAAATATCTCCCGCGGACCAACAGACCTGGCCCTCCAGGTTGGGGGTTGGGCAGAGGGTTAACCACTCTCTCCCGTGAAATCACCAAAGGTTACTAATACTACACAATGCCTCGGACATATGGCAACCGCTTCTAGACGACCCGGACCGAAAAATGGACTACGAATAGGATTTTGGAACGTACTCAGCCTATACCGAGCTGGCGCAGCTCAAAACCTAGTGGAAGAACTGTCAAAATATAAGGTCCAAATTACCGCCATCCAGGAAACCCGTTGGCCGGATAGCGGAGAACTTATAGTCGGACAGCATGTTATCTACTATAGCGGAAACACAGAGGGGAAACATGTTTTCGGAACAGGTTTTGTGGTCGCTAGAGAAGTAGCAGATGCTATACTTTCTTTTGAACCCGTAAACGAGCGCATATGTGTGCTCAGAATCAAAGGAAGATGGTTTAATATATCACTTGTGAATGTACATGCCCCGACAGAGACTTCAGAAGAGGCCGAAAAGGATAATTTCTATGATCTCCTTGAAGCGACTTTTGACAGGCTACCGGGACATGATATCAAATGTGTGCTAGGAGACTTCAATGCGAAAATAGGGAAGGAAGCTGTATTCAGACCCTTTATTGGAAAAGAGAGCCTACATGATCATTCTAACGAAAATGGTAAAAAAGTGGCTCTCTTCTGCAGCGCCAAAAACTTAATCGCCCGAAGTACCACTTTCCCTCGTAAAAATATACATAAAGTGACTTGGAATTCAAGGGACAGGAAGACCCTTAACCAGATTGACCATTTTCTAATTGATAGACGACACCATAAAGCTATTGAAAACATTCGAAGGTACAGAGGCGCTGACTGTGATACGGACCACAACTTATCGATAGCAACCTTTAGGGAAAAACTTAAAAAGACAGCCCACGCAAATGCGAAGACGAGAGTGAAGTACCATATAGAAAAGTTGACAACTCCAAACGGAAGAGATAGCTACAGAAAAGAGTTAAAAAACCAAATCGGAAAACTCACCGAAGGAGAAGCCTGGAGTATCGATGAGAGGTGGAAGAGACTAAAAGAAGGAATGGTAAAAGCTGCGGAAGTCTCGATAGGACTGGCACCCAAGAAAGTAAAGTGCCCTTGGTACGACGACACTTGCCGACAAATGGTGGAGGAGAGAAGAGCAGAAAGAGCGCTCTATCTGCAAAATACGCAGAGCGAAGAAGCACAGAAACGATATAGCGAGACGTGCAAAAATGTCCGAAAGCATCTGAGAAAGTGCAAACGAAGCTTCATCAAAAGTAATTTTGAGCAGATGGAAGAAGAAGCAAAACGAAATAAAACTCGATCATTCTTCTCGAAAGTGAGCTTTGAAAAAAGAGGCTTTCAACCTAGCACGCTACAAATCAAAGATCAACAGGGTCAGATAGTGGCAAACAAAGAGCAAGTGCTAAACATATGGAAGTCCCATTTTGAAAACTTACTTCAACGCTCTGTACCAGATGAACCTTTGGAATCGCCAGAAATCGCGACAGCAGAACCTCTTATACCGCCACCAAATAAGGCAGAGTTGATGGGAGCACTGAGTTATTTAAAGAATAACAAATCGGCAGGAAACGATAATATTCCATCGGAGCTTCTCAAGCATGGAGGAGAAACCTTTCTTAGTGCCATGCTTGAGCTACTGCAACAAATATGGGAGGAAGAAAAGATCCCTGAAGCATGGAAAGAATCACTGGTCTGTCCTATCTTCAAGAAAGGGGACAAACTCAACTGTGCAAACTACCGTGGCATCTCTCTTCTTCCTACTGCATACAAAGTTCTGTCGAACATTATTCTCGAAAGAATTCTACCATATGCCGAAAACATTCTTGGTGACTACCAATGCGGCTTTAGACGAAACCGCAGTACTACCGATCAAATCTTTACACTGCGCCAAATCTTTGAAAAGAAATGGGAATACGCCCAAGATGTACACTGTCTCTTTGTAGATTTTAAAACCGCATATGACTCTATTGATAGAGAAGCTCTCTGGAATATATTGAAAGAATTTGAAATACCGTCAAAACTTATAAATATAATAAACGTATGCATGGACGGATCCAGAAGTAGAATTCATATGCAAGGTAGTATATCAGAATCTTTTAAGGTGACAGCAGGACTAAAACAAGGCGACTCCTTATCACCAATGCTGTTCAACTTAGCTTTAGAGAAAGCCGTTAGAGAAGCTCTGAAAGCAGAAGGTGGAGTTACCCTGAATGGGTCCCATAAAATATTGGGCTACGCAGATGATTTGGTGGTGCTCGGAGAATCTGAAGAAGAAGTCAGAGATATTTTCACTCCTCTGGAGGACACAGCGAAAAGGTTGAATCTACGAGTAAATGTGGGAAAGACCAAGTATTTGAAAATGACAAGAGGCATTGAACCCTCTGGAAACATTGGAATAAGAAACTCCTCGTTCGAGAGAACCTCTCTCTTCAAGTACTTGGGCTCCAACATTACCTCTAAAAATGAAATGTCCCTAGAGCTCTCTGACCGACTGAGAAGTGGAAATGCAGCGTACTTCGCGCTGAGTCGTCTGTTCAGGTCCAAAATGCTGTCCATCAAAACGAAATTCCGGGTGTATAACGTGGTCATCAAGCCAATCGTCATGTATGGATGTGAAACGTGGGGTTTAACAGAAAAACAAGAAAAGGCGCTCCAAGTGTTTGAAAACAGAATCCTCCGGAGAATACTTGGACCCGTCAATGAGAACCACCGGTGGCGCATCCGCACAAACGCTGAGCTCTTCGACCGATACCAACCTAGAATCACTAATATTCTGAGGTCAAGAAGGCTCAGATGGGCGGGCCACGTTGTACGATCTGAACGATCTAGAACTCTCTATAGGATTTACAAAGGCACACCAGCTGGCACTCGACCTCTTGGCCGCCCTCGACGGAGATGGGCGGACAACATTCAAAGGGATGCGGAAAGGCTGGGGATAGTCAACTGGGAAGAGAGAGCGCTGGACAGAGATGCCTGGAAAAACGTTGTGCAGTCGGCCATGGACCTGAACGGCCCCTAGCGCCAGTTTAATAATAATAATGGTTTTATAAATGCTTTTAAAAATTAATAAATATAAAAAATCATAACACCACTGCACAGTTATGTACTGAAATATGACTATATTCTAAAACATTAGAGCGAGAGGTTTAAAAGAATACTATTTTATGTAATAAAAATACTTTATGCAGTCATTAAATGTTTAAAATAAATATAAATGATAATAAGGCTTCAAAACAAGGTAGATAGATTATCTACAACGTTTATGGAATGTCCAGGGTCATGCTTTGAAAATAGCATAAAAGCTCCATTTTGACGTACGCTGAGCATGTGGGCCGTTAATCTATATGTATGAAGAAAAATAGTTGGCTATGAATATAATAATGTAACTCATTAATATTCAAGGGAGTTCAATATTTTTCTTCTAATTACAAAAAACAGTGCTCTGGTGGTTTTTTTTTGCGATTATCTCAAAACCCGATTTTTGGGCAATTCTAGGCATCTCATTTATTAATCTTCTGTTCTGTTATTTGGACTGTCAATCTTTTTTACCTGACGGCACACTGGGGAATGGAATAATGGTAAACGTTTGAGAAATAATTGTTCTGGTGTTTTCACGTTATCTAGGCAGGGAGAGTTCGGTTATATACCTGTTCAGCACTAAGCAGACATCATTGGGGCTTAGTGTCACTTGTCTTGTTATATAATATAATACGCTAGAACGTGAGCAGCAATTATGTTTATAGGGTTACCAATAGAAGAAGAAAAATAATGAAATCGTTGCCAATATAACCATACGTACAAAATGTTTGATTCAAAAATCGAATTCCCTAATACAGAATTCGTGTAAGACTGTTTCTATCTCGACTTACAGTGTCTGTCAAACTGTGTGACGTGAGAGATTCCAGGTTTGTCGCATATGAAAAAGTTTGTGAACCTTTCCTATTGAGTACGTTCAATTTATTTCAGAGAATCGTCGCTTGTAAATAGTGGTCAACACGGCCCCCGAAGCGGGCCCCCTACCTATCGCTAAGGATAAAGGCAGTGTGACGCTCTACAGTAGCGTTTTCCAAATGGTGTATGCGGTAAAATTAATGTGTATATTTTGTGTTTTATTGTATATTCGTTTGAATTATGAAGTTGTCGAGTAGTGATACACAATTAAAAATTATATTTTTAATAATAATATTATTGGAAGCAAAGCGAGTTTTTTTACTATTAAAGCAAATTGGTGATGTGTGTTTATCTCAGTTATCTGGTTGACTCGCCTCGCCGGGCCCCTCCTGAGCCCGGACCCCCAGGCTAGAGCCCTGTCAGCCCCCCCCCTTGTTGGGGCCATGGTGGTCAACTAGCATTTTCAATTTCCGACGTATACGCGGCATAAATGGAAAATCAGCCATTATTAGTAGTATTGACTTGTGAATCTCTGATAATTATCTTAGAAATCGGGAGCATCCATTGTTTGTTCTCCCAAAGTGCAGAACTAATCTGCCATTAGTAATGCCATTTGGGAAGACAATAACTAAGTTCAATCAAATCGCTTCGGATATGATATATGTATTCCACTTACGTGAGATGAGTTTAGGCGGACGTTGTTTTGTAAGTTTTTAATAATAAGGGTCTATCAATCTATGTAGTTTTATTTTTATTACTTACTCATATTACCCTGTATTTTTATCTCATGTTGTAAACGCTTTGGATTTATAATTTGTCATGTTATCATTATTGTCATCAGTCGGGGACGATCTACTGCTGAATGAAGGCCTCGACTGCACTGCACACTAAGCTTTGTCAGTCATCTTATTTGTTTTCATTCAACTGAGAATACAATTAGGAGATGGTGCTGGTTAGTTTTTAAAATTCGATTAAACCCTGCCTAAACCAAACCATAATAGTTAAGATATGCTATAGGGCATAGGCGATCCGACAAAAAAAGTGCACACTTTTCCAGCCATATTTATCTATTTTCGTGAAATGGCATTGATTAGTTTTTTGAAATTCATTAAGCCCTGCCTAACGAAACCATAATCGATAAAAATCTAAAATTCTGTATGGTTTAATGGCATAATTTTAGATATTTTGTAGATAAACGAAATTTTTTGGCTATTATCTACTATGGTTTGGATTAGACAGGGTTTAAATGGATTTTAAAAACTAACAGCCACTATCTACACATTGTAGTATTAGTTTAATGAAAACAAATACCTTTGACTGACTAATTTTATTGTGTAATATTTATGTAGGATCTTAAGAGCCTACCTCCACCCTTCGCCACTGGGTTACGTCATTCGTTTGTATAAACATTAGTATCCTCAACCCAAGTGGCCAATATTTCATGATAGAATAATAATTATACAATGGACTTTCTTTTTTCTTTCGACCATGTCCGATCCTAATATGATCATATGGGCCTCCACAGAGTGGAGGTTTGTATTAACAGATTTTGTTTTTACGAGAAATTGATGTCAGCCACTTGCTCAACCTATTAGGTCCATACTCTGACTCATACACAAATTGAAAAAGAATATGTGTACTTGCCAGACCCAGGATTTGAGCCTGGAACCCACGACGCTATAGGCCAACGTTTAAGCCGCGCGGCCATCATGGGTGGACCTGCCTGTGCCTAATTATTTGATGTTTATCCTCTAAAGAAGAGCTTATAATCCAGCAGCTGACGCATCGTTGATGATGATAACAACATACTCGTACCATATTTTTGAAGACTTGTTATTTTTACAATGTTATCAAGAAAATAAATCATGAAGAGAAAAATCGACGAATAAAAATAATATTACAAAGAATGTTGCAAGAAAGGCGAACAGGATTTCGATAATTTGTTATTTTAATGTCGGAAAATGGCCGCCCCTTTTAGAAACCCTCCCTCGTTACACTCAATAGAAGGCTGTTATTACGAGGTGTGGGTAAATACATTCAGTGGCAGCCATGACGGGCAATTGATTTTTATTATAATTTTCAGATGTTGCCTTATCTACAATATGTCATACAATTACCTTATAATATACATGTAAAAAAATCGGTGCGTGTACTTATGTACACGCTGTAGAAGTTATATTTCTTTAGCGTTGCAAAACAAAAACAAAACTTGTGATAAACTAGATTCTTCGACTAGCTATTAATTATCTTGTTAAATTACACACTCAAGAAAAGGGGCCGCTTATGAAAGCGCCGTAGGTTTATTCCTATACACTTTAACTTATATTACTAAATTATATAATAATTATTATCTCTCGTTGTTTTTATTGTTAAAGTAACGACTGTCACTCTGACGTTTAATCGTTTATTTACATAAGGAATTGCAAATGGCCGACAATAATAAATTCGATACCTAGGCAACGGAACAATTCTACTATCAAACTTGTGTTTGTATACAGCTGACTGATTCGCAGCTAACTTCATACTGTCGCGCACTTTCGTAACGTCTCAATTTCACTCTCTGCCAAATGCCCCAAAAGAAGTATAACTTCAAAAATGCTATACCTACACATTTTATTATGTAATGTGTTTGATAGTCTAATATCAGTCTAAAATGATTCTAGATAGAATCGATCAAATCGAATGTTTATATTATTTTATTCTCTACGGTTATGGTTGAAATTGTTTCAGAAAAACAGTTTTTTATGAATAGATAAAGTGTCTTTCGCAGGGGTCAAGTAACATGAATAAAAATATCCTCTATTTGAAAGCAATCTGCACCCCACTGAGTGGGAAGTCGTGACCACCTCAAGGTCGTATCGATTGCTTTTGATTTGCATACAATTTTTACGTCTACCACTTATATTGCCGTAGAGGGTCTACGGATTTCTTCGTAGCGGCCCAGTGCCAACGTAGATAATAACACACATGGGAAAATTTTTAAGACATTAACGAAATTTCTTCCCTTCTACACAGAGCCTAAATACAGTCGAACTTGGTTATTACGAGGAAGATGGGACCAACTGAATTTGCTCGTAATAAGCATTACTCGTTATATAACATTTTTCGCGCCACGTTCTATTTAAAGAAAGAAACAAGCATGGTATTCATAAACTACAAAATAAGTTGTTTATTGTAATGATGTGCTGAGCCGCCAGCGCTGGTAGGTACCTACTGACTTCACAAAGCTTGTATTTTTTACATGCAATTTCAACCATATGCGTGGATACTTTTTCGATCTTGTCGGCGAAAATACCAATTAGGTACTTAGACACTTAACTAGTGTCTTAAACGTAATCCGATCCCGGCGGCATCGGTTTAGTTAACGGCCATGTCGGATTTTATTGCTTAGGGTCGAAAATATTGCTTTTAAACGATCGACACATTAACAGTTTCGCTCGGTATATCCGAGAAGTAGCTCGTTATAAAAGTGAATAAATGTATGGAGAAAATTATAAACTAAAATATCAACGAATATTTCCTCATTACATCCGAGATCTCACTATTTCCATGATCGTAATAACCAAGTTCGACTATATATGAAAGAAAAAATGCTAAAAAGTGCCCATGGGTAAAGCTTCAATTACATTGAGCTTCTTTACGAGCTGTTTATTGGCGAATTTAAAAGCGGGCGATTCAGCTACTGCAATTTGATGATTACACACAAAACTTTCCATTCGCTGAGAAGCCACAAGCCAGCGACTATTTTGACGGAACGTAGTTCATTTTTTTACCGGGAGGTTGGTACTGCGCTCTACTGCGCAGACGCAGTTGGCCCACACGTCGGCGTGTAGCGTGTAAAGTTGACCGGCTTTCAACTTTTCTCGGTAGAGTGTTTACAACCTGCTTATTAGCTTATTCGATGATTACACTTGGCGACTTTACAGGCAGATTGGAAATTCGCCAATGAACAGCTCGTAAAGAAGCTCAATGTAATTGAGGCTTAATTCAGGCTTAAATCAGGCCGCACTTGGTTACATCTAAATTATAGGTACAACATTTCACCGTGGCACAGTATACCGTGAGCTTTCTTATCGGAAAGAGGTGACCGTACGGTCTACAATTTTTTTAGATTCAACATGAACATTAATTCAATTTCCATATCTGATTTTGGCAAAATTCATGAATTCAAGAATAAAAACCTAACCTAACCTGATAAATAATCCAGTATATCGACTATTTTCATTTTTTTTGCTTCTGGCTTCCTGTAAAGTGTAAACCGACAAGAACCGTATTTTATTTAGACATGAATTTTATGTCAGTACTATACGACCCAAAGAGGTTGGACGGTCTTTAATATACGGGTATATATTTCAGATACAACATTTCACGGTGAAGTGTGATACGGCAAACTGAATTCGTACAAGTTTACTGACACGGCCGCACTTAGGGTACGAGGTTTAATCTCCTAATGGGACGATTCTATGATATTGTTTTTGGCCAATCGCTGCCTGATTTCCAGGTTGTCATATGTCACTTTCAGTAAAATGTTCAGGAGAGCAATTTGAAAGTTCACATTGAAATAATAAATTGCACCACCAATATATACATCGCTGTCTGATTCCCAGGTTGTTATATGTCATTTTCTGTAAAATTCTCAGGAGAGCAATTTGACAGTTCACATTGAAATAATTGCACAACCTATATCTATTAAAAACTGTGTTCTGCATATAAAAGAATAACTTATTTTCGAGATTATCGACAGATGCATTCATAATTTTTATATTCTGACTAATGGATTAAACAGAGTTCGGGAAATATAACAAAATGGCCTTAAAAAGTAATTTTTCTTAAAAATGTGAAATAGAACAACCTGGAAATCAGGCAGCGATATATTGAACTTTACAAATTATAAATTTAAGACATTCGCAAAGAAATAGATGGAGTAGGTATTAAATAGAGTAAATACAAAAATAGTAAGTAAAAAAGTAGATACAATAAAGTACACAGAATGAGCTAAGTAGACCCTATTTTAAGAATTTATGAAGTAATACCAACCTAAACTCATCTCATGTAGGTGGAATATACTAATATCCGAATAGATTTATTGAACACAGTTATTGCCTTCTCAATTGGCATAACCGATAGCAGGTTAATTCTGCAGCTAACTAGAACGAACAACCGATGTTCTCGATGTCTAAGATAGTTAGCAGGGATACACAGGTCAATCTATAACGAATGACAGAGTTTCAGTTATGTCCGATCATAATAAGATCATATGTTTAGTATTAATTAACAGGTTTTTGTTTTTACGAGAAATGGATGGAATTAATTAGGTCCATGCTCTGACTCTTAAAATGGTAGAATAATACGTGTATTTGCCAGTCCCATTGCTCGAACCTGGGACCCACGACATTATCGGCCGACGCGTAAATCGCTATATGTATATTAAATGAAAACTTAATCAATTGTAATATAAATAATAAATCCTGTATGTTCATTGGTGTTATTTGGGCTATCATAGTGTGTATTGTATCAAGACAGCGCAGATATATTCTATTTCACACTATAACAGGTAATGTAATCCAATGACAGTAGTGTAATGAAGCAGTAGTGCATTTAGTAATAAAAAAGAAACAAGCACAAACATCCAGGCTTTGAAAAAAATATATCATCATCAGCCGGGGTCAATCCACTGCTGGATGAAGGCCTCCCCAAACTTCTTTCACGCTCTCGGTCCTGTGTCATTCGCTGCCACGTATTTCCGCTCCGCCGAACTTTACCAGTTCGTCACTCCAGCGGCTTTTAGGGCGACCTTGTGGCCGTATCGTGCCCCTTGGGTACCACTGGATGACGGCATTTGTCGAGCGGCCGTCCTTTCGGCGAGCAATGCGCCCCGCCCATCTCCATTTCAGCTGTTTGGCAACGTATATTACATCGCGTACTCCTGTCTGCTTCCTAACCCATTCGTTTCTCTTACGGTCCTTTCGCGTGATGCCCAACATACACCTCTTGCTGTGCGACGCTTAGCCTTTGGACATCTCTCGTGTTGAGGGTCCACGTCTCGCAGCCATACGTGAGCACGGGTAGCACACATTGGTTGAACACATTACGCTTAAAACATAATGGTAGGTCACTCTTGAAGATACTATTTAGACGTCCGAAAGCACTCCATCCCAGCTTTGTTCTTCGACGAAAAAAATATATACTTAGATATATTGTGACCTCACCGAGAATCGAATTCGGGGCCGCCAGATAAAAGCAAAGCATTAGACTACAAGACCTTGGGCCGGGAATATATAAATTTCTCCGTAAAGTCATAGCCTAACAGTAGCATATGTCACGCATATACTCGAATAAATGCGCCTTTTCATACTATCGCTTCGCTATCACACGTTATTGTCAGTTTTTCGGCAGTGTTACTTATTACAATTTGTAATGTTGGCTCTACGTGTTCCTCTCTCCCATTGCTGCTCAACTTAAAGTCATGTATACTTGTTTTCCCCTCCACCACCCACCACGTCTCCACACCTGTTATGCAGGCGTATACCGTGGCGTAACGAACGATAGGCGCTCTTCAAATTTGTGCCGAAAGTGTCCCAAGACCTTGGTTGGCGTGCACTAGAGTGTGCATGATCCCTACTTCGATATAATGTATTACGGTCAATTCTCGATGAGAAAAGACCTTCTTGCTCACCGTAAAATGCCGCAAACTTTTTAAAAGCTGAAAAATTTTCCCTCGTAGATACCGAGTCGCAATGACCGACCGTGTATATGTATACTTACACCTCAGTCTTGGGTAACTGCTCCTGAGACATTCCCAGTCATAAAAATATTGATGTTTCACACCCAATCGAGGGATTAACACCGTTTTGTGGTTTGGTGGGGTTATTAAATTATTCATATTATTAAGTATGTTTTCCCGTCGAGCTTCGTGTCCGGAAACTTATACGTATGCAGTTCGCCGTATCACAGTTTCACCGTGAAATGTTGTATCGGAAATATATGGCCGTATATTAAAGACCGTCCAACTTCTTTGGGTCGTAAAGTACTGACATAAAATTAATGTCTAAATAAAACATGGTTCTTGTCGGCTTACATTTTACAGGTAGCCAGCAGCAAACAAATTTTGTAAATCGACGATCTACTGGATTATTTGTTAGGTTAGGTTAGGTTTTCATTCTTGAATTCATGAATTTTGCCAAATCAGCTATGAAAATTGAATTAATGCTCATATTGAATCTAATTAAATTGGAAACCGTATAGTATACGGTCATCTCTTCCCCATAGAAAGCTCACGGCGAATTGTGCCACGGTGAAATGTTTTACGTACAATTTACATGTAACCGGTGAGCTTTGTGTGAAAGGGTTTTGGCAACCCCTGTTTCAGTACATAAACCTTTTTTTTATATCGATACAAACCGTAAATTGTTCAACCCGTAATCAAGGGGTGCTCCGATAAGGGCGTGTTGTGAAATATTAAAACACAATTTATGTTTTTTTATGTTTTTATTTTTGTAGTTAAAAACAAGCGGTGACCGGATATATCGCCAAAAGGTGTTTTTATTAATCGCCTCAAAATATCGCGCCCGGGCGGAGCTCGAAGCTCAAAATATAATTATTTATTTATTTAGAAAATAAAGTTTTTCTTCCTATCGCCTTTAATATTTATGGATACCTCGCATTTACTATTAAGATTTCTTTAAGAGCATACTTCAGTGAAACGACAAATAATTTTCAACAAGGCTTATACAAGCAACAAGGCAAATAATTTTCAATAACCGACCATGTCGGACCCTAATAGGATCATATGGGCCTCCACAGAGTAGAGGTTTGTATTAACAGATTTTATTTTTTACGAGGAATGGATGTCAGCCACTTGCTCAACCTATTAGACAACAACAAATTGAAAAACAATATGTGTACTTGCCAGACCCGGGATTTGAAACTGGGACCCACGGCGTTATAGTCCAACGCTTAAGCCGCGCGGCCACCGTGGGGGCTATAGGGGTTCAATAGGTGCGACGAAATTTCGGACTCGCTGACAATCGGAGAGCGAAAGTCGAGCTGTGAACACGTCAATTTGTTTTGTGATGGCGTCGGGGGAATTAATTCTTAAATCGTGTAAAGATGACTGAAAAACGTTACCCATTTACTTGAAAAAGAAAACATGTCAATGAATATATTATTATTTTACTAATAGAACAATAAACATAACATTAAATGGACGCATGTTGAATTATTATGACAAATTATGTTTTTTTCTGCACGGGTCGTTTGCACAATCCGCGCATCGCCTAGCCACGATCTTTTTAGACCATGCCTCAACTGAAGTATAGCCTTAAGAGCATACTTCAGTGAAACGGCAAATAATTTTCAACAAGGTTACTACAAGCAACAAGGCAAATAATTTTCAATTATAGGTGCGACGAAATTTCGGACTCGCTGGCAATGGGAGAGCGAAAACCAGCTGTGAACACGTCAATTTGTTTTGTGATGGCGTCGGGGGAATCAATTCTTAAATCGTGTAAAGATGACTGAAAAACGTTACCCATTTACTTGAAAAAGAAAACATGTCAATGAATATATTATTATATTATTAATAGAACAATAAACATAACATTAAATGGACGCATGTTGAATTATTATGACAAATTATGTTTTTTTCTGCATGGGTCGTTTGCACAATCCGCGCATCGCCTAGCCACGATCTTTTTAGACCATGCCTCAACTGAAGTATAGCCTTAAGAGCATACTTCAGTGAAACGGCAAATAATTTTCAACAAGGTTACTACAAGCAACAAGGCAAATAATTTTCAATTATAGGTGCGACGAAATTTCGGACACGCTGGCAATCGGAGAGCGAAAGCGAGCTGTGAACACGTCAGTTTGTTTTGTGGTGGCGTCGGGGGAATTAATTCTTAAATCGTGTAAAGATGACTGAATAACGTTACCCATTTACTTGAAAAAGAAAACATTTTAATGAATATATTATTATTATTATTACTAATAGAACAATAAACGTAACATTAAATGGACGCATGTCGAATTTTTATGACAAATTATGTTTTGTTCTGCACTCATCGTTTGCAGAATTTTCGCGTCGCGTAGTCACGGTCGTTTTAAACCGTGCCCCAGCTGAAATATAGCCTTAAGCACTTTGCAGGCAGATCATGCGTTGCTTAGTAGCGGTAAATGAACGAACGATACGACCATTAAAACTTTTAGAAGCAGTGACGCTTTTACATGAAGTGTGCTATGCGGTCGTTTCATTAGAAAGTACCAATATTATAGTTTTAAGACATCTGTCATTTTTAGTAGCCATATTATAGCTATTATTTGTAAAAAGGTTTGTCTTACGTATTTCCCGGGTCTTTTCGGATGTTATTGTATTAAAAAATCTTTATAATTCCTTAGTTAGAAGCCGGCTTGAGAGTGGGTCGATTGTTTGAGCCCAGCATCAGTTGAAATATGACTTTATGTTGGAGCGAGTTCAAAAGAAATTTTTGAGACTCTTTTATTTGAGGCTGTGTGGATACTATCCGTGGCTTCATACAACTGGCTTTCTCTTAGGTATGCTTACATACTGTAGTTTATACTAGAAGATATCAATCAATTATTTTTTTCGACTAATACGTGGTGTTAATGTGAACTCTACCATTCTTGGTGGTATTGACTTGTGTATCCCTGATAACTATCTTAGAAATCGGGAGCATCAGTAGTTTGTTCTTACCTGCTATCGGTGATGCTAATTGGGAGGGCAATAACTCTGTCCAACCAAATCGCTTCGGATGTTGATAGGTGGGCATTGTTTTATTAATTCTTAATTCTTAATCCTCAGCTGAGGCATGGTCTAAAAAGATCGTGACTAGGCAATGCGCCGATTGTGCAAATGACGCGAGCCGAACGAAATATAATTTGTCAAAAAATTCAACATGCGTCCTTTTAATGTTGTTTATTATTGAATAAATAAATAAAAAAAGCCTTTTTATTTCTTACAAACAAAAGTAAATTACAGTTAATTAACTATATCTAATGAATATATTATATAATATAATCTATGAATATATCTATTATGTATATATATATCTATGATTGTATTATCTACTTATTTTCTAGTTTATATAATATTAATTATTATTATTTTTTATATTTTTGTGTAATACATAATATATATATTAGGATTTTTTATTTTGTATATAATACTATTAAATAATGTTTATAAATTAAACAGTGATATGTCATTAATTTGGTTTGTAAGAACCCCTCTTCGGGTGAAGGCCTCCTCCAAAGAGTCCCACTGGACTATATTGGCTATTTGTAGCCAATTTGGACCCGCTGTCTATATGATGTATATTATTATATTTGTAATAATAATAGTATATTCATTGACATGTTTTCTTTTTCAAGTACATGCGGAACGTTTTTTAGCCATCTTTACAAAATTTAAGAATATATTCCTCCAACGCCATCACAAAACAAATTGACGTGCTCACGGGTCGACTATCGCTCTTCGGCTGGCAACGCTGCCGAAATTACGTCCCACATACTGTTGAAAATTATTTGCCGTTTCACT
The DNA here is from genome assembly GCF_057557595.1 of Rhyacophila brunnea. Lineage (NCBI taxonomy): Eukaryota > Metazoa > Arthropoda > Insecta > Trichoptera > Rhyacophilidae > Rhyacophila > Rhyacophila brunnea. The sequence goes on along the minus strand of NW_028232904.1, from coordinate 3,540,848 downwards.
TATGTACGCTCTTAAAGGAGGGTCCATTTAGCTCATTCTGTGTGGTTCCATGATTTATAATTTTGTACATTTTACTTTAGCTTTTATACTGTTTTTGTGACAGTGCATATTATATTTGAACGTGTTTGTTAGAATTGCCAAACACAATGACGGGATGAATTTGCACACTAAATTATATTTATTATACAAATTACTAAATTTTGCCCATCTGACGGTCAGATGAAGAATATTGGACCGTTTACCATTTCAAAAGAGTCTAAATTGTAAGAGATATGAATTTAGAATAATTACAAGATAAAAATAACTTTTTATATACAACGTTTTTAAATTTCAAACTTGTACTTGATATGAAGTAAATAAAAAAACAAACAAACAAACAAATATAGAATACTGAAATGTAATTTTGACATTTCATATTGATTTCCAAAGTAACGCACGTATATATTAATAATTTAGTTGTTAGGACCACCCCCTTAGCAACCGATAATAGTCTTTTACTTTTTACGGATTTTTCTGAAGTAACTTTTCATACAAAACAGAATGGTACTGTTCGGTTAAAGCGCATACAGCGGAAAACGCATTTTGAAAATAGCCGATAAATTGGATTATTTGTTAGGTTAACCTAACCTAACCAAACCTAACCCAACCTAACCTAACCTAAACTAATCCAAACTAACAAATAATCCAGTTTATCGGCTATTTTCAAAATGCGTTTTCCGCTGTATCCACTTTAACCGAACAGTACCAACAGAATTAACTGAACAGCACAGAACAGATAATAAATAGAATACCAATAGGCTATATTCAATACGCCGCATGGTGAAGCAGGCTTTTGAATGTGTGATTGTCCTACGAAAATGAAGCACGTGCAATAGTGTGTGTAATACGCCAACATTAAATGAGCGTAAATGCATAAACCGAGAGCAGTTTTCAGTATTCGACGTTGAACGTATTCTAGACATGTGTGTAAGTTTAACCCGGGTTCATCCTTACTCGAGTCGGTTACCTGCTATCGCCTTACCCGTTGTGTATTTCAGTTCCCATTGTTTCTGAGTTCCCTGGGTTTATGTATTGCTTTTGGCTCACATACAATTAACGAGGAAGTATCTTTCCACGGGTATCTATGGCTAAATTTTTAAATTTTTAAAATCTTCAATTAATGTCTGCTTTGTTACAGCTATTTGTGAGATGCGTGTAACGTCAAATAGAAGTCAAATTTAATTATACACTATCCAATCCTAACGGCTTATTTTGGTAAAATCTACACATGTTATCAATTCATATTAAATTGAATCTTTATAATTACAAGATAAAAAGAACTTTTTATATACCACGTTTTTAAATCTTCTGTTCAATCATATATACTTGACAATTCTATGTATTAATAATTTAGGACAAATAAGGCAATTATTGTCAACACATAATTTTTTTGCTATTTTGCAACAAACAAACAAATTTAATACACAATACTGAAATGTCATTTTGATTTCCATAGTAACGCACGTATATATTAATAGTTTAGTTGCTAGAGCCACCCTCTTAGCAATCAATAATAGTGGATTGGATTACGGATTTCTTCTGAAATAACTTTTCATACAAAACAGAATGAACTGAAAATGAATTCAATTCCGCTTAAAGATGGCTAAAAGTATTAAAAGAATGCATTGGCATCGTGTTCGGATGTCTTCTAAAAGTTTCAAATGTCTAGCTAGTCAGAAAGTTAGTTAAAAATCGATTGCAAAATTTGTACTGGACAAACAACCACCAGACAAACAAGAATACCAGCTAAGAAAATCGTGGTAAAATAAAAATGAAATAGTCACATTGATACATTATTACTTATTATGTTGATATGAGCCACTGTGTATTGTGGCGAATTGCTGACTGCAGTGTTAATTATTTATCTCAACGAATAAATAAACAAACGAATCTCCACTCCATCCCTAATGTAAGGTTTGCGTACTGGCAACATGTATTAATATTCCATCGGGCCTAAGGGTTTTCCCCAGATAAAAAAATAAAATAAAATATTTATCCATAAATAACTCGGTGAGCTTATGCAAAAGTAACCATCAATTTATAACGCTACATATTATTCCGTGATACAAATGGGATGAAATTCGTTCTGACAGAAAGTTTTGTACCATTGGCGGGAAACATTGTGGTATACCTGCATTGTTTATTCAATCTCTTCTGTTTGGTCATAGACAAAAGCGTGGAATTGTTTTACGAGCTTTATACTGAAGCGGTATACTTGATCTTCCATGACACATCAAAATATATCAACACAATAATAAAATTACGCATGACATTCTCTACTAACAACGTGTGACTCACACCAAGTCAACTATATATATTTTTGGTACTGTTCGGTTAAAGCGAATACAGCGGAAAACGCATTTTGAAAATAGCCGATAAACTGGATTATTTGTTAGGTTAACCTAACCAAACCTAACCTAACCTAACCTAACCTAACCTAAACTAACACAAACTAACAAATAATTCAGTTTATCGGCTATTTTCAAAATGCGATTTCCGCTGTATCCACTTTAACCGAACAATACCATATTTTTTTATACAGTGCGACTTTTGTGTTAATTTTCTACGTCACTACGGTCATTTCTGGTACTAATAACCTTCCCCGCTTTTTCTTTCCTCGTGCCAATAATTCAGTGTGTGTTCGATATTGCCTGGAGACTTTTAAACTGGTGCATGTAGTCATCTTGAAAAATATTTGAAGCAATTGTATTGAACAGAGTTATCGGCCTCGCCAATGACAGGTTAGTTCTGCACTTTATGATAACCAATTAATATAATGGATACACTCGATTTCTAATATATATATATATATATATATATAAAAACACAGACCCCCATATAGTTCTGATTTACGCCGCTTATAAGTCGAAATAAAATATATTATAATATATCCATTATATCAGTATTTTCTTTACAAAATTATCAATGGTTTTGTTGACTCGCCAGACCCACTCGAAAGGATGGGTTTCCACTGTCCATCAAGATTTACGCGAAACCAAGAGGTCGTCCATAGACTAAAACAGTATGCGATTTAGAACCGTGTGCCATACTAAACTTATGATTTCTGTTCATGGAAATATATTTTCAGAAGTATATTATAATATAACCACCTGATCGTGTCCGTTTATACCATGCACGAAAATATATTTTCATGAACATAAATCATAAGTTTAGTTTAGTATAGCACACGGTTTTAAAGCGCATACGGTTTCAGTCTATGGATGGCGTCCAAGCTTTGTACCATGCTAGTCGTAGTGATTCAAATTATGCACAAAACTCTTTTATTCGGCGCTCTTCTCTAAATTACAATATGTCTTTCTCCACGTTTAATCCTTTCACTAATACATCTATTCCGTTTAAACGCGCTATCTCCAAAATTTTGTATAATGGATATTAACCAAATTTAAAATGTATGTATATATTAAATACCTAATATAACTTATATTTGTCTATAATTATTCCTCATTTTTCATATGTAATTTCGTTATATTTATGCTCTTCTTACTTTCTCACTTTTTATTCTTGTTAGGCTTAACTATACTATTATAATTTATACATGGATACTTTGTTGGTTGCAATATAATTTCACTATTCTTTTTAAACATATTTTTGTATTCAAAATGTAACTGTTAGTTTCCTTAATAAATAAGTAAATAAAATAAATAAATAAAATAAATAGCTTATATCCAAATTAAAATCTTTTTTGAGTTTTATGTAGGGTTATCAAATAAGTACACACCTACTATAGATTTTGAAACCTCGTAGCAGCTATTTTTTCTGATTCCCACTTAAATTGACATTTATGGTAAGTATTGTTTGGTAAACCATCATGGAAAGTTACAGAAAGTTAGAAATTGTTAAAATTAATAATTAATAATGAATTTATTCGAGCCACGTTTCGGGCATTATGTGAAAATTATGGTAAAAAAATCGACCTACAGAGGTATTCACAATTTAATTGAAAAATTTGAGTCAAATGGTATGAATCTAATTCGTCAAAAACGTAAGTATACTGCTGAATATATTGATGTTGCGAAACAAAGTATGGATGACAATCCAGAACAATCAATTACTCGTCATTATCAAGAACTTAGACTTTCTTATGGCACTAGATGGAATATTCTTCATAAAGATTTGCATTTCAACGTATATAAAATACCTAAAACACGAGAACTTAACCAAATTTGCTGATTGGCCTTTAGAGTAATTTGAAACTAACCCATTATTTCATGAAAAAAATCGTCTCCAGCGATGAAGCTCATTTTTGGTTAAATAGCTTCGTACATAAGCACAATTGTCGCATTTAGAGTACCTAATGAAAAATCCATTATACTATTCTTAAAACACCTTTCTATCTACAAAAATTAACAGTTTGGTGTGGTTTATGGTCTGGAGGTGTAATTCAACCTTTTTTTTGAAAACGAGAATGGCAATGCAGTTACTGTCAGCGGAGAACGCTACAGAAACATGATTACTGTTTTTTTCTGACATGAATTAGATGATTTTGAGCTAGACGATATGAGGATCATGGCCCCCACAAGGTGGGGGCTGACAGGACTCTAGCCTGGGGGCCCAGGCTGAGGAGGGGCCCGGCGAGCCCAGTCAACTAGATAAGTGAGATAAACACACAGCACAAATTTGCTTTAATAGTAAAAAAAAGTCGCCTGCGGCGCTACTTTCCTTCGATAATGTTATTACTTAAAATTATGTGGTTGTACGATCAAATTTTCAATTGTGTATCAACACTTGACAACTCCTTAATTCAAATGGATGTATTAAATTATACAACAAAAAACACTAAATATACATATTAATTCCATTTGTAAAGCGCTACTGTAGAACATCACACTGCCTTTATCCTTAGAGATAGGTAGGGGGGCCCGCCAAAGATTCTAGCATGGGTGCCCGGTTCAGGATGTGGGGGCCTAGATGAGGATCCAACAAGATGGTGCACCATGCCCATACAGCTAGAGACACAATCAACTTATTGAAAGAAAAGATCAGTATAGGTATAAATTATATATTATCTTTTATTTGATAACCCTATAATATAATGAATATTTGTCCCATAGCATTAGTAAGTCAATATCGAATTTAAAATTTCTGTGAACACAGCCAACTGTACGCGGAAATAATGTTAATTACTTTCAAACTCAAAACCTCATTATTTTAGCAAATTGTTTTGTTAATTTTAGTAGCTTTTTTGATGAATACTCAACCACATGGGTTTTGACCCGAAAGTTTTTACGTTAGCTTGATGGACGGATAATGTTGTATTGAACATACTTTAGACAGGGAGGCATTAAAAAGCCGCTTCAGAAATAGGGCGCCAATTACTGTAGGACGGCAATGCATAGTATAATTTGTGACGTTTTCGTCGGTCAGCTACCATGATGGTAGCTGACCGACCATGATGGTGATATGCAAATAGTGCACCCCCTTCCCAAACCTAAAAACAAATTCTTCAATATTTGAATGTTAACCATTTTTTTTAATTAATTGAGTTAGCATTTACTTGGTAGAATTCCATTTTACAAGAAATGAAAATATAATTAATATTAAATTCTTTTTTGCGTTCCAGCAACGAATAAGAAAATGTATTCTGTCTCTATATATACACGTATAGTATTTAAGCAAAGGCAAACGGCCTATCTGAATAGTCTTGATAATGATGTTACAACCGAAATAGCTATCGACAAACCTTTTAAAAACCTGTAGAATTTAATATTAATTATATTTTCATTTTTTTTAAGTTACTGCTCTTACTAAAAAAACGTCAACACCAGGAAACACAGAATTAATGGGAATTGAAATACCTAGTGGGTATGGAGTAACAGGCAATCGATCTCGTGTGTGGAAGAATATGTGATAAACTTAAATACGTGTCAAGAATACGTCATTATAAACTTGTCAATTATTCTAACAAACTGATCTCGGTTTATGCACTGACGCTCATTAAATATTAGTATATTATTTGTAGGTTACAACACACACTATTGAACGTTCATTTTCGTAGGATACTCACACATTCAAAACCCTGCTTCAAAATGTAGTTTATTGGGGTATAGCATATCTGAATTCTATTTATTAATCTGTTTCGTGTCGCACTGTGTCGTCGTTTTGTATTTTGTCGCACGGGAAACGGAAGGCGAATTTTACGATGAGACAATATTTATATTTTTTGAGGCTTTTTGAAGTTATGCATTTGCAATAAATTTAGAATGCTACAATTTTAAATATTACCTGTAAGTATTCAATGTTTATGTTGATTTAGTGGTTTACTTCATATTTTGATTTGCTGAAACTTCTTCTTCCTCTGCCAAATCCGTTGTCTAATATCGGTAATGATTTTTAACATCTTTTCTTTATTTATGGCTGCTATGAACAGAAATAGAGTACCTACTGAGATCAAACCAGTCTATGAGATTTTTAATCCAGGATGTTTTCTTATTCAAATTTATTTATCTTACATATAATGAACATAGCAAATTATAAATTTAAAGCGTTCACAACATGACATAAAATAAGTGTTAACAATTTTTAAAATAAAAATACTGAGAAATGTGAGTTAATAATACAATAAGTAATAAAATAAGAAATGAAATAAAATAGCAAAAATAAAAGTAGATGTAAGCACACAGAGTGAACTTTGATATACTTACCTTATCTTAAAAACTTATAAAACAACGTCCACCTAAATTCACTCTCACGTAAGTGGATTATATCAATGTCCGAAGCGATTTCATTAAACATGGTTATTGCCTTCCCAATTGGCAGAACCTTGGGAGAACAAACAACGGATGCCCTCGATTCCTAAGGTAATTATCAGAGACACACAAGCCAACACCACCAAGAATGGCAGAGTTCACATATACGCCACGTAAAAGTCTGAAAAAATATGTATCTAAATAAAGATCCTTTCTTAATTTTAAGCTACAGTATGTAAGCATACCTAAGAGAAAGTCAGTCGGATAGAGCCACGGATAATATCCATACAGCCGAAAGTAAAGGAGTCCCAAAAATTTATTTTGGACTCTCTCCACCATAAGGCCGTACTTCAACTGATGCGGGGCCCAAACGATAGATCCACTCTCAAGTCTGCTTCTAACTAAGGAGTTATAGAGAATTTTTAGTACCGTAACATCCGAAAAGACCCGGGAAGTACGCAAGACAAAGCCCAACATCTTTAGCGCCTTTTTACAAATGGTATCTATATGAACACTAAACGTCAGTTTACTGTCAAACGTAATGCCAACTTACAGATGATATTTGCGAGAAAACTCTGCCATGCATCGAATACTGGAAAAACAATACTCGTGAGGCTTTAGTAAACGATAAAACATTGCATTTATCAACATACTATACCAGGGCATCTTTTTCTTCTACTTCCACGGCGCTATATCCCGGGGTGGGTTTTGGCCTCCTCCACAACCGCTCTCCACTCACTCCAGTATCTCGCCACACTTCTTCAGTTACCGGGTCTTCCTATATGAAGCCAGTCCACTTCCACGGCGTCAGCCCATCTCCTTCTTGGACGGCCTCTGGGTCTCTTCCGGTGGGGTAGCCACTTCGTCATGATCCTTGACGCTCTAACTTCAGGCATTCTCTCCACATGTCCCGCCCATCGTAGTCTTTGGGACTTACAGTATCTTATGATTTTTTGCTGTTCAATCAGCTCTTTCAAGTCGTGGTTCATTTTTATTCTGTAGTTCCCATTTTTCAACGTAGGTCCAAAGATTTTGCGGAGTATTTTGCGCTCGAAGACAGTTCATTTGTTTTCCTCGTTTTGAATTAAGTTAAGTCACAGCCATAACTGACCACTGGCCTTATATATACCAGGGCATCACTCATAATAATTATTGTAAATACTTTATTCAATAATAAAATGAAGAATTTGTTACTTCTCGCGATGCCGCAATACGATGTGGCAAAAAGCCAACTTTCTATTTTGTACTTCTTTGAATAAACTAAAATATCAAACTAAAATAATTTCGATAGTGTTCAAGGGCTGAGGTGGGGGTTGCTAAATGCAAAAGAACTCGTGAAGGAATTATTCATACATTTAAAAGTCTCAATTATTACGTATATAATTTATTCATAGCTCAGTGGCGTACAAAAAAAATGCATATTTAGCGGCAATCCTATTAAATAGGCCACCATTAAAGCACGACTATACCGATGAAAAACAGCTTGCAAATATTCACCGCAGAACAACAAGGCGCCACTGACAATTTGTCAATATATATAAATAATAAAGTTTCTGTTTGTGATTTCGACATATTATTTATGTGTATTTTGATGAGCATTTTGACTATTTCCATAATGCATAAGCACATCTGTCCAACTGCCTGAATGGCCAGGTAGCAATCAGTGGCGGAGGATGAAGGTAGGCTGTTAAGATATAAATAGTGCATACTAAACTGTCAGTTATACGCATTTGTTTTCATTAAACTAAGACTACAATTTACAGATAGTGTAGGTTAGCTTTTAAAATTCAATTAAACCCTGTGAAACCAAGCCATAATAGATAATAGTAAAAAATACTCGTCTATCTATAAAATATTTAAAATTATGACATTAAATTATAAATAATTTAGGATATTTTATAGATAGAATAATATATATTTTTTTATATATTATGGCTTAGTTTAAGCAGGGAATAATGAACTTTAAAAAAAACTGATCAACAACATGTGAAATGTTTATTTTTAATTCAACGAAAACAAATAAGTATGAATGAAAAAGTATGCACAATTTTGTCGTATCGCCCACATACCAAACCTATTATGGTTTGGTTAGGCAGGGTTTAATTGATTTTTTTTAATTAACCAAGTCCATCTGTAAATTGTAGTATTAGTTCAATATAAAGAAATACGTAGTACTGACAAAGTTTAATGTGCATTATTTATGTCGGATCTTAACAGCCTACCTCCTCCCATCACCACTGCTGTCTATAGTCTTTATAGTATAGTATAGTCTTTAGTATACCAAATAATTTTGATTCTAGATTGAAGAAGTCTAATGACCCGAACATATTACCATTACGTCACGTGCAGTCACGTGATGTTACTCTGAGATAGAGATACTAATTCACTATTCACGTAATATGCTGCCTAAAATGATATTATTACTTTTACATACTTCCTTTGCCGCAAATAAGCAGTGCACTGTTTGTCTACCCTTGCGGTACGTCACTGCTTTGTACTAATAAGTAATGCATTATTTACGACTGTTTATATTAATTCAATTAGTAACATCATACAATATCCACAGGCATAGACATACAACGGGTAAGGCGATAGCAGGTAACCGACTCGAGTAAGGAAGAATCCGGGTTAAACTTACACACGTGTCTAGAATACGTTTTACGTCGAATACTGAAAACTGCTCTCGGTTTATGCATTTACGCTCATTTAATGTTGGCGTATTACACACACTATTGCACGTGCTTCATTTTCGTAGGACAATCACACATTCAAAAGCCTGCTTCACCATGCGGCGTATTGAATATAGCCTATCGGTATTCTATTTATTATCTGTTCTGTGCTTGTACTTATGTAACCATAAATAAACTCTCACTCCCTAATTATCACGAATAACCACGATCGTCTTTCATCTACAACACCATCGACGACTCCAACAAATCTTAGTTTACAGCCTATCAAACAAGACACCGAAGCTCAATCTAGTATAATATTAAAGCTTCATTTAAATGATAATCGTTGGGACCTCATTGTTCTGAAGTGCCCGTAATGGCTTGAAAGGGGTGCGGAATAGTTCGCCCGAGGGGGAGAGACGCGGCAAACGGGGGAGACGGGGGTAATGCGGCACAAGGCACGCGATCTCTGAAAATGCTGAAAATATAAGGCAGTCGGCCGTCAGACCGATCCACGAACACTTACTCCAGCACGCCCGCCGGCCCTTGCGACGCGTGCTCATTATCGCCAGCCCCACGCATCGGCCCTAAATCAAACAAAAGAGCGAAACCAACATAAACAAATTGACGCCATTTTGATTGGCGGTCTTGCGCAACCATATTGACGCATTGTGACAGCGCGCTCATTTTCGAATTTCGAACGGTCGCCGCCATAGACAAATGATACAGTACGACAATCACAAGGAATTAATACCGGCGTATTATAAATATTACCTACCTATCTACCCATTGCATAATAATAAACATTTGTTAAAAAATCATGGCGTCGTACATGAAATAAATCTACGTGAATCTAAATACTTACCTTATAACGCTACATTATAATAACTACACACTTAAAAATATTTAGAAAAGAAAGCAGATATAATAAAACATGACAATATTTTGTCAATATTAAAAAAAAGGCAATTGAGTGAAATATATTAATAATAATATGTAAAAATAACTATTTTATTTCATGAATAAATAAAAAAAAACAGTGATTTAAAATACCATGTGAAATAGAAATGTATAGTAAGTACTTATGTTCTACTAAAACACAATATTTACATAAATATAGGAAGGTATTGTGTAACCTATTTGATTACACACGCGATCAGCGGTAGTTTCGTCTCATTAGAGAAACAGAATAATCAGTTGATAGTGTCACAGTATTTCTATGAAACCGGCATTGAATTATATTTCTTTCGACCATGTCAGATCCTAATAGGATCATATGGGCCTCCACAGAGTGGAAGTTTGTATTGACAAATTTTGTTTTTACGACACAAATTTTTACAAATTGAAAAACAATGTGTGTACTTGTCAGACCCAAGATTCGAACTTGAGACACACGACGCAATAGGCCAACGCTTACGCCGCGCGGCTATCGTGGGTGTACCTAACAATAATAACTACACTATAATCGCTCTGATAGTGTTAACTGTGGTTTTTCTCCGTTGAAAAACATTGTTTACTATCTTATTCCACACCAATTTAGAATGTCCCATTAAATTGGAAAAAGGGGGTTCTTACTGTCATTAAATTATATTATCATGTTTTATTTGAATCAAGTAAGTATTGTGTATTTTGTTTTAATAATATAATATCATCTTTCCAACAATGATTGAAAGTATATAAACATAATTTAAATTCTTGAGTTTCTTTAATATAATTTTCTATTATTTAGTTGAAAACTTCGTTTCGTTATTTGCAAAGGAAAACTGGTTTTCTCATTTTCAGTTTTATATAGAAAATAAAATTGTATACCTATGATAATGTATTAAATGAATTTAAAAATAAATACCAGAAGTCTATGATATTAAATATATTCGATTCCACATACATAGTTATACATACAACATGATTTAATTTAATGTAATGTGTAACTGCTTTGTATGAAAACAGTATGGTGTGCAAACTGTCGTTATTATTTTCATAGCAACCAAATTTTCTAGTTGGAATATTTCAACTTGAATTGTTCTCTTTTAAACACTAAAAACATAAGTAAACATTAAAAAATATCATAGTATAGTAAAAAAAGATTATTTTAAAACATAACCTAATTTACAGAATGTTGAAAATTGTTATATAGAATTTATAATTGCATGTTAACTTTGAAATCGATTTACCCAACATCGGTGCACTTGTATTAGTTGGACACTCAATTATCATAATTTAGTACTGCGACAAAAGCATAAACGGGAAAAATCGATATATTTACTTGTAATTATGTTATTTTATAACAAAACTGTATTTAAAATCAATTCTTTTATGAAGAATTATTAGTGAATTATGAAGGATTAATTATTTTCAAAACACTTATTGTTAAGTGCAATTTACTGCAGTGGTTATTATTTTCAAGGCCAAAAAAATCATATCAACTTCAGTTCAATACTACAACTAACTAACTTAGGTTTTAACATTGTAAGAAATTCGAATTTTAAGCTCAGTAAGAAGGTGAGCTTTTGCGTATGCATAGTTCTGATCCGCTAATTATGTGCAACGGCCGCCATCTTGGAAAAGTGTGGACGATTTTTAGTTTTTCGATCATATCTAAATAACGTCTAAAAATATTTAAAAACGTTTTAAATAAAAAATGACGATAATTACAAAATACACATCTTTGAATTGAATTATTATTTAATTTATTTACTAATTTAAATAATACGAGTATAATATGCAATATATACTAAGTTGTAAAATGTACCTACATGTGCATTTTGAATTAAAATATTATTTTTGTCGACGGGGCGATTGTGGACACTAAGGCCAACAGCCTAAGGTTGACAGCTACCACAAAGCATAAGAAAATAAATCAGCATTTACGCGCGTGATAGCGGCAACCAATCATAGTTTCTGGTTGCTGGCAACCATGGTTGCAGGAGACCAGTCGACAGTGTGTAAGAGGCCTAATTCACTGTAGTTATATCTCACTCTTTTATATATTATTTAATTTAAATCGGTCGCAATTTACCAAAATGGCGGCAGTAGCAGTTTCCGGGAGCTAGTGCTATACTACATAATATAATATTTGAGACTTACACGGTTTGTTTATTATCGCAATAGATTTTTGGGTTTTCACCGCGTGTTCTCTTGAAAATTTCCCCTGCAACGAACCCGAAACGCCGAGGAAAGAAGGAGGAAAAATATGCGATGAAGACTCAAAAATGTATTGCGATAGTGTTATACATATTCAAAGCCTTCTCACTTAGAGGAATTACAATTATAACATTGGCGAGTGTTGGAGGTAGGCTGTTGAGATTCGACATAAATAATGCACACTAAACTTTGTCAGTCATACTTATTTGTTTTCATTGAACTAAGAATACAATTTGCAGATGGTACTGGTTAGTTTTTAAAATTCAATAAAACCCTGCCTAAACCAAGTCATAATAGTTTAGGTATGCTATGGGCGATCTGACAAAAATAGTGCACACTTTTTCAGTCATACTTTATTTGTTTTAGTTGAATTAAGAATACATATTAAAAATGGTGTTGGTTAGTTTTTTAAATTCAATCAAACCCTGCCTAAGCTAAACCATCATCGACAAAAATATTCTTCTAACTATAAAATAATATCTTAAACTATGTATTAAGGTTTATGGCATAATATTAAATATTTTATAGATAAACGAATATTTTGGATTATTATCTAATATGACTTGGATTGGGCAGGGTTTATATGAATTTTAATAATTACAAGATAAAAGTAACTTTTTATATTCCACGTTTTTAAATTTTCTGTTGAATCATATAAACTTGACAATTCTATGTATTAATAATTTAGGACAAATAAGGCAATATTGTGAACAAATCATTTTTTTGCTATTTTGCAACAAACAAACAAATATAGAATATTGAAATGTCATTTTGATTTCCATAGTAACGCACTTATATATTAATAATTTAGTTGCTAGGACCACCCCTTTAGCAACCAATAATAATGGATTGGATTACGGATTTCTTCCAAAATAACTTTTCATACAAAACAGAATTAACTGAAAATCAATTCAATTCTACTTAAAGATGGCTAAACGTATTAAAAGAATGCATTGGCATCGTGTTCTGATATATTCTAAAAGTTTCAAATGTCTAGCCAGTCGGGAAGTTAGAATAAACAACCACCGGACAACCAAGAATACGAACTAAGAAAAACGTGGTAAAAATTAACAAACACTATCTATACATTGTAGTTTAATTCAATCAAAACAAATACGTTTGACTGACATATCTTAGTGTGCATTATTTATGTCGGATCTTAACAGCCTACCTCCACTATTTGCCACTGGAATATAATTACGAGGAAAAATATTATAAATAAAAACGCATCGACTCACGTACCCCCTTGGATACCACTGACGTAGAGTGAAACTTTTGATTTATTTATTAAATTAATTTTATTATCTTTCTAGCGAACATATTTATGAAGTGATAAATTATATACTAAATACCAAACATGAAGCAATAAATGAAATAAATACCAAATATGGCTACACATTACCGGTGTAAATAAAATTATAAATAAATTATATAGATAAAAGTGATATATTATATAAAATATTTTAACATGTTAAACAGTTCATTTAAATAATATTGAAGATGCCGCGGTGAAGTGTACGCATTTGTTTTTGTGATAGCTGTTTAAATAAGTGAGTGTGGCTGTTTTTGAGTTGTTAAAAGTGACTCGGATGACACTGATGATGGAGACAAGTGCCTTAAAAAATGGAAATAATAACAATAATGTGGACTCAGCGAGCGAGAAAGAAGTAAGTTTATTATTTTTTGTCTCATTTAATGCCCATACATACATTACTTACCACAAAGTACTGATAGGTACCTCTAAAGCCTCAATTACATTGAGCGAGTTTACAAGCTGCTAGCCGGCGAGTTTAAAACGGGCGAGTCAGCTAGTGCGTTATGATGACACACAAAACTTTCCAATCGCTCAGTAGTCATCAAGCTAGCGAAATGAAACCATTTGTTGTTTCTTTAATTTTCACGTACTCGCAGCTAGTTCACTAGATATGATGACACACGGCTAGTTTACTAGCTAACAAGCCCACACGACAACGAGTAGCGAGTAAAGTAGGCCGGCTTTCAACTTTTCTCGCAGATTGTTTATAATCTGCTTGTTAGCTAGTTAGATGATTAGACTGGACGAGTTTACTAGCAGAATCAGATAGTATATTTGCCGGCTAGTAGCTAGTAAACTAGCTATAAGTATGTCATCGAGCCTTAACCATAATGTCACCTTCAAATGAACGACAGATACTAAAGTTGTGATTATATTGAGATGCACGTCGCGTACTGTCACGGTGACAAATTTGGTCTACAGTTTCGTCATTGTACAAAATATTTTGAACGATCACCATATCTGTAAATTCAATAATGTAGAGTGCCAACTTCAATGTAGTAGTATTTTGAATTATTATTCATTATTCATGCTAATTTCAGTTAATTTTAACAGTTTATTCGTGTGCCTACGTTAAATTACTTGCGATATTACATCCAGGTGCGGCTCTACCTTAAGGGTTCATAAGGACCATCCCCACATCGTTATCATATGGAGAATGCCTAAAAAACGTCCGATATTTTTATCATTGTCATAAAATACCTACTTAATTAAATGATGAAATGAATTATTTAATTTAATTAGTATATCTAAATCGGTCGTAATTTTAGAGAGATATTTATTATTATTATACAAATAAATAAAGCAATAATTATAAATTATGTAATAACATAATGATTACGCGGTATTAAAATAACTTATTAATTTAAATATGCCTTATTTCACGGTGACGCCTACGTACAAATTAAGAAAACTATGTCGTCTATTTTTCGCTGATCGGGGTCTCTCAGTTCCATCCCGTTGCTATGTTACAAATCTCTTTCTACAAAGTAGTAAATGCATCAACGTTATTATACGCATACTAGGGACAGAACCAAATAGAATGACCCCATAGGTGAGTAAAAACGCTCTTTGTATGTTGTTTTTCAAAACTGATGATGGTAAATCTATAACAATTATTATTATTAATAAATTTATATTTTTAAGCACGATTTTTAGATGTGATTAAGTAACGATTCAGATAATCATATTATTTATTCTGAAAAATACACATTTCCTCATTAATAAAATCATATTATTATAAGCAGCTTCGTACATAATGTACCTATAATAACATGAGTTGTACATATTATATTTGATAATTATTGACTAAACCCCACCACCTAGAAAGTCGTCGAGCCGCCACTGATTACATCCATAGATAATATTTTGAACAGAACCCAACCAGCAGAACATACATAATAGACAACATTCTTCTAGAAAATACATAGTGCCAACCGCTAAAAAAAAATAGCACGCGATTTTGACATGAGTGGAAAAATGTGTAGTCATGTAAAAATGATAAAAACGTTCATTGAGTCATGCAGGTGTCGTTGCAGTGTGGTACAACGTGGTGTGACCTCATTGTTGTTCTGGTGAATTCGGCAGATTTTGCCAACTGACAATGTTGGTTTAAAGGTTCAAAATGTGCTACGGGATGGAAGCATCAGTCTGATAACATTGTAAACACCAAGAAAAACGACATTAGACTTTTCCCCCCGTAGCAGTAGCTTACTGTGATGTCACGTGATAGTATGCGACGTACAGCATTATATTATAATTACAACTTCATCGATGTCTCACTCACTATGTTTTCTCTCATGCGTTATAGATAATTTTAGACAAATATACGTAAAGGGCCACCCACATTGAGGTGTAGGTCACGTTGCTTGTCGCCTGCTGTCACGGCCTGCCGCTACGAGAAATAAAGTGTGCAATGTCGTTGTTGTTGGTGTTTAAAATGTTATCAGACTAATGCTCACATCCCGTAGCACATTTTGAACCTTTAAACAAACATTGTCAGTTGGAAAAATCTGCCGTAATCATTAAAACAAGAATGGGCACACTTCACGTTGAACTGCACTGCATCGGCACCTGCATGCAATTGAACGTTTTTATCATATTCCACATGCCAACACTTTTCGTCTGTCACGTTAAACTGTCAAACTGACGTTCTTTTTTGTTTTTAGCAGTTGGCACTACGTATTTTCTATGAGAATGTTGTGTATTCTTTATGGCCTGCAGGTTGTACTATATTATCTATGAATATCATGCCGCATGTATTTTAATGTATGCACACGTTGAAACTGTTAAAATTAATTGAAATTAGCATGAATAATTAATAATAATTCAAATTACTGATACATTATAGTAGGCACTCTTCATCAGTGTCATTATTCAGTGAATTTACGAGATGGTGCACGTTCAAAATATTTTGCAAAATGACGAAACCATAGACATTTTTATCGTCGTGAGTTCACGTGATATTCCGCGACATGCACCTCAATGTGGTTCCCGCTTAAGTTAATTATTATGGATCAAACAATGACGTCAAATGCATCACCTCAAAGAAAAACAAATGCATTCGACAGTGTTTGAATTGCATTTTAAAGATTCATGCACTCACAATGAGGTTTCAATACAATTTCTATTGTTAATTTTAATTTCCTTTACAGATCATAAATACATTAAGCTTGACATGCCACCATTTTTTATTTTGTTGGCATTATCGATCGGATACTTATCACTGTGTCCCAGATTTTAAATTTAATGGCTGTGCTTTGTTACAAATCCAAAAATGAAATGCTACAATCATCATCATTGTCTTTTACGCCTTAGTTGAAGTATATTATGGACACCACGGGACGCTTTCAAGGATCCCTGACAGCCAGCCTTTTTCCGTTTTATAGGACATGCCAGCATTCATAATGTGGATTAAAAATATCAAAAGAAACCTTCTTATATAGCAGCGCTATCCAACTGGCGGCCCGCTAAAGTTTTTTTTGGGGCCCGTGAGCTGTACAGCAAATTTTTCATCAAACATTGGGAGAGAATTATCTATCATACATTAAAATATGAAAACAATTCATTATAATACTATATATTAAAAATACTTTTGACAACAAAGAAATATACTGCTTAATTTTGCTATATATACTGTTTAATTGCAACGAATGTTGATATTGATATTGCTCAACAACTAAGGCCACAATGCTCCCATAAAATAACTTATAAGTACGTATCTTTGTTTTGTGAATGCAATTAATTTATGATGAATCAGGGCTCGAAATGGACCGGAGCGCCGTTCCGGTTCATAAAATCGAAAAAAATTCCGCTCCGTCTCGTGGAAAAAAAATGTTGGCCATCTGAGCTCATATAACGAAAAATCTAACACTTATTGTTATAAAATATACATAAAATTAGTTAAATATGTTATTATTTTTGTAAAATTATTTAGCGCACCGGTTCGTAAAATTTTCCATTCCGAGCGCTGTAAGATGAATAAAAAATTTTACAAAAAAAAAAATTATATAACTTAATTATTGTTATTAATAATTTTTTAATTGTCATTAACTGATGGCCCGCGGCCTAAAAGATGTTGGACAACGCTGTTCTATAGTGATGGAGCCCAAATATATGAAGTTGAAGCAAAAATCATCTCTGGTCTACTGATTAAGTTAGCTACAAGTGATTCGCATTATCAATAATCTCATTTGAAGACAACTTCACACACTTCTGCTATGACATTCCACAATTATTTCAGATTTACCAAATTAGTTAATTGATTACATTAAATACTTAATTTCTGAGTCAAAGAACAGATTATAAATATCAGTGGCGAAGGGTGACTTTTGGAAAGAGGTAGGCTGTGGAGATCTGATGAAAAGAGCATACTTGTCAGGTATACTTACAAGAATAGTACGATATTAACTACTAATGAATAGGTACACACTAGTAAATGACAACGACACACTAATTCAATGAAACTTCAAAAACTCATTGACGACATAAAAATGAGCGATGTGTTTAAATTACGTATTTTTCAAAACATGTATAGCCATTAAAAATCATTAGATAAAATTTATTTTTATTTATAAAAACAATCTATACTTACTTATTTATTAATATTTGATTAAACGCCGTTGAATTTTTTTTAAAATTATCTAATTATTTATGATTTTTGACAAAGTGCACAGTCGTGACAACTTTATTATGCGCGAATGTTTTAGGCTCTGCGATAGGAGCTTACCTTATTCCGTACAAATCAGCAGACTTGCTGAGGTTACGAGACGTAAAGTCAATACGAAAAAAATTCAGAATTATTTCACACATAATCGGAAATTTATTTACGTCGAGACGTCGCGGCGTTTATTATTTATTTACGGCGCGCTGTGGTATATTTTTTTAATACCTTTGCAGTTGTTTTGTAAACTGTGTAATACTGTAATACATTCCTACATATACGACATCTCTCGTTGGCAAAATAAATTATTTTTATATAACATAAAATAATGAAGTGATTAAGTATATAAATATGTCAATATGCAATTAAAAATATTTTTCTTAAGAAGGTAGGCATTAAATAATCGCCTAGTATGGAGTCTTCGCCACTGATAAATATATACCCCAATACACTACATTTTGAAGCAGGGTTTTGAATTTATGAGTATATTACAAAAATAAAACACACATATAGACATAATAGACGTACAATAGTATGTGTTGCAACCTTCAAATACATCAGTATTGAACGAACGTCAGTGCATAAACCGAGAGCAGTTGTCAGATCGGTTGTCTGTTACTCCACACCCGTTAGGTATTTCAGTTCCCATTAATTCTGTGTTCCTTGTCATTTTACGCATCTCACATATTGACGTATCAAAACAGACATTTAAATATAAAATTGAGCTATAAATATCTGTGGGAAGCTGGTATCTCTCGTCAATTTTATATAGGTAGCCCAAAACCAATACATATATCATTAATTTTAAGGCGAATCATCACGAAAAACACCGATAAGTATACGTAGGCTATGCAAACAAGATAACAGACTTCAAGATATTGAAGGGATCAATTGCCTTCCGTTCCCTTGCCTTCAGGGTCCATGAGTCGACACCGTATATGTTTGCACAAGCATCCCGTTGGTAACCAGGAGAAAATCTGAACCAGGACTGGTGATATTGTACACAACATTGGTTTTCTTACCCTTGATTTTTTATCCAATCTGTAGATTGTTTCTTGAATGCCGTCGAGTACTCAAATAGTACAGCGTAGATCAATTCACTGCTGGTTGAATGCCTCCGCAAGTTGATTGCATTTCTTTCGGTCCTGTACATTGTGATTAGAGTTGGGTATTTCCCGAGAAAATCTCAATCTCGAGATTCGGGATTTCCCGAAAAGAATTCTCGAGAATTCTCGAGATATCGGGGAGTTTAAAAAAACCTGTGAAAATTCTAAAATCATTGTAAAAACAGATGAATTCCAAAAAAATATGTTTTTTTTTATTTATGTAAGAAGACAAACAAACTAGAAGTAGGAAAACAAAATTATTTCAAAACATTACTTATTAAAATTGAATTTAAAAAAACACAGACTGTCAATCGCGTACGCTTTTGATACACAAAATTCCCCGATGTTGCAAAAATTGCGCTCATATTGAGTCGACGTTGGTTTAATTGTGTTAAATGCCACGATCAGTCTTTTTTTCGTGTGTTTTTGTCCACTTTTTTCATATAGAAAATCGTTTTTTCAATTAATATTTGATAATAAAGAAATCCCGAATCCCGAGAAAAGATTCTCGAGATCCGGGATTTCCCGAAATGTAAAAAATTTCAATTCTCGAGATTCGGGATTGAAAATCCCGAAAATTTCTCGAGAATTCCCGAGACCCAACTCTAGTTGTGATTACATGTAAATTGTACATATTAAATTCCGCACAAGTTCACCGTGAGCTGTCTTACCGGAAAGAGATGACCGTATAGAATTTAAAAATAACGCGTCGTTCGTGGAGCATTGCAGACAGTAATGTTCCAATTCCATTAGATTCAATATGAACATTTATATATTACACCCACGGTGGCCGCGCGGCTTAAGCGTTGGACTATCACGCCGTGGGTCCCAGGTTCGAATCCTGGGTCTGGCAAGTACACATATTGTTTTTCAATTTGTGTGTGAGTCAGGGTATGGACCTAATAGATTGAGCAAGTGGCTGACATCCATTTCTCGTAAAAAAACAAAATCTGTTTATACAAACCTCTACTCTGTGGAGGCCCATGTGATCTTATTATGATCGGACATGGTCGGAGAGAGAGATTATTGAACATGATTGGTATCCAATATCTTATAATAGCTCATTATAATATTATAGGTATATAGCGTAAAGCCTACAAAAAATAAGAAAAACTCAAAGGGGAAGACAGAGCTTAATGCGATGGGAGAAATTATGAAAGTCTTGCTGAAAGGGGGAGACTGGCAGCAGATCATTAAACAACTAATAATTAAAGCAGTGGACTGGGTATGCAAAAACTTCAAAGAAGGAAATTTAGGAGAAATTCTAGGGGAGGTTCTGCAACAAAATGGATGGTAAAAAACAAATTAGGATTTTACAATGGAATGCCAGAAGTATGAACCAAAAAAAGAATGATATAGAACTTTACTCAACAAGACAAAAAATAACAATAGCATTAATCTCAGTGACTTGGCTGAGGTCTGAATTAGACTATCTGAAATTCAATGATTACACGATGTATCGAAAATACAGAGGGGATGGATACGGAGGAGAGCGATTCTCGTGCATAAAACACTGGCGTCTAAAGAAGAAAGAAAGAAAGACGGAAGAGCTAGGCAAAATAATTATTAAGCTATTTAACAGAATAGGAGTGAGGACCTGATCGACGGATCCCCTTCTAGAAGAGAAGAGGCGATATGACAGCGAGTTGCAGTCAAAGCCTCGGTAGAATCACAAAAAAATATATATTATAGGTATAGCTTAACGCTTACGACTACAAGAATTTTAGAGAAAACGATATGATTGTATTTTTAGTTTACCAACCTACCTATTTTCTTCTGTCTTTCCCTTGTACACCGGTAGTTTTTATTAGGCCTTTTTATTAAAACATAAATTTGATTTCAACACTATACGGCCACCTATTTCCGCTATAATATCCCACAATGAACTGTGATATGGCCAACTGGATACGTACAAAATTCGAACACGGGTTAGATGATTAGCCTGGTCGATAATGCGGCTCTCCTGGACCAGTGCGTAAAGCGCTGGTCTTTCATCCGGGGACTCCGGCTTCAACCCGGTGTGGTCATAATAATAATATATTTACCACTGTTTAAACTACACCACTGTCATTAGGCCTCATGGCCTATTGTAGTACTTATTAAAAAAAATCGGTGTGTGTACTTATGTACGCGCGTTAGAAGTTATACTTCTTTGGCGTAACAAAACGATAAACTAGATTCTTTGACTAGCTCTTAATTATCTTGTTAAATTACACACTCAAGAAAAAGGACCTCTTATTGAAACGGCGTTGGTTTATTTCTATACACTTTAACTTATATTACTAAATTATATAATGGTTTCTCGTTGTTTTTATTTTTAAAGTACCAAATGTCAATCTGACGTTTAATTGTTTGTTTACGAAATTAATTGCAAATGGCCGACAATAATAAATTCGCTGCCTAGGGAACGGAACAATTGTAAACTATAATATTATACTGTATAATCGTCACGATTGCAGTATCATACTGAAGCGTATAGGTAGTACGTTCGGCTGATAACCGAACAATCGGTGGTTCGAATCCAATCGAGTGCGTTTTTTTTCATTTCATTTCGAGAATCATTTTGACAAAATAAAACACACAGGCTTTAAAAAAATCACACAAACGAATTGTGTCCTCACCGGGTCGTACCCGGAGCTCTCGGAAGAAAGGTCAGCACCTCACGCACTGCACCACGAGATCCACTCACACGCATATTATCAGAAGATTTATCGTAGGTAATGTTTGAAAAAAAACACAATAAGATTTGGCAGTGACATACGAAAGCTTTCATTTGCTGTGTATATTGTAGTATTTTAGCCTTTTAGATTAATTAGACTAAAAGTGGGTAAGAATGGGTATGGAAATGTGTCTGGAGAATGTGGTATTTCACGGTTGAAAAGATGAGATATATCTGGTAGCAGTGACGTCCCGTGGGGGTAGGCAGATTGAGCGTCGCTTGGGGCCGGCAGTTACTTGAAGGGCGGCAAATCGAGGAGAATCATTTGGTATATAGACATAGCTAAAATTATTTTGTTTACATGTTGTACACACAATAACAGCATAGGTAGTAAAAATGCTTCTTTTCTTTCGACCATGTCCGATCCTAATAGGATCATATGGGCCTCCACAGAGTAGAGGTTTGTATTAACAGATTTTGTTTTTTACGAGAAATGGGTGACAGCCACTTGCTCAACTTAGGTCCAACTCACACACAAATTAAAAAACGATATGTCGTCTCTGTTCTGGCAGAACACACTAACTGGAGAATACTAGTTTTGAGTAATTTGACTTTGTTAAAATGTTTGAAATGGTCTATTATGTTTATTAAGTAATCGTAAAAAGGATGACTTTAAAATAAAGACTGTTTATGTATTAAGAAGGTTTCCAGACGGTAAAGTTTGAAATAAGGAACATTTTGGTATAACTAACTCAATATGTCATTTTTTCGAATTAGTGTCTTCTGCCAGAACAGTGACGATGTCTACTTGCCAGACTCGCCAGACAGAATGGTACAAGCCAAATGTGTCAGAATATCAACCATGTAGAACCTCACACTGATAACTTGGATATAGTTGTTCGCTTTTTATAAATAAATTTAATTTTGTATGTTTTAGTGGTATAATATTTTGTTTATAATGTATCCGTATATTTATTAGATAAATTAGTCGTGAAAAGATGGTAAAAATACTGTATAAAAAATGGGGCGGCATTTTGTCTAGGGACGTCACTGTCTGGTAGACGGAGTAAATGCGGAAGTCAGTGGTATCTGCTAAATTTTTACCAACCCCCTAACACCGCCTTAAAAAACAATAAAAAATACTTAGGACCCCCTCAAACCACTTTTATATATGCGGGTTTTATACTTTGTAACGTGATTTTAATGGTGTTTCTAGAAAAATATGGTTCCTGCCCAAAGTTAGGATGGTCCTCGCCGTGACACCATTATTTTTATGTCCTTGGTGCTATTTGGGACGGTGGGGGAAAATTCTTTATTTAGTGGGTGCGGGCCGTTGGTGCCTATTGTCGTTTGACGTGCCGCCGAGGTTGTACTAAACCTTTTCAACGGCCATATTATTTATCTTTTGTTTAAGTTTCAAAACAATGCAATATTTTTTAATCACCTCTAACAATTCGAAGCGTCGTTAGTAATACTTACAAAAGATGTCTGTCTGGTTACATGTAAGTTGTACGCATGCAGTTCATCGTGGGACACTTATTCGTGCGCCGCAGTACGTGAAACATGAGTTCGTATAACAGTTTGTCAAATGACGAGTTCTTCGTTGAACATTTCACCGTGGAATACATTTGTACGTATCTTACAAAATGCGGCGATAGTTTGCAAATAGTACTGTTCCAATTAGATTAACCCTAACCTAACCTAACCTAACCTAGTAAAGACATCTCCACATGTTGTAGCATACGTACAAATATACTCCACGGTAAAATGTTCAACGAAGAACTCGTCATTTGGTTAAATGTTACCAGGTAGGTTTTTTTTCATCCTCACATGACTCCAATATCTAAGGCATAAAGCCCACCAAAAAAGCGCTCGATGCGCTCACTACTGAGTAGGCCCCCTCCCACCCGAGCATTACCCTTCACCTATGTAATAAGGGGCCCAAGAAGCACAAAATAATTATTATTATCAGCGTCTCTCATAACAAAGCAATAAAAATATTATATTATTTCGGGGCTTGTAATTAATATTCACGATG
The DNA here is from genome assembly GCF_057557595.1 of Rhyacophila brunnea. Taxonomy (NCBI): domain Eukaryota; kingdom Metazoa; phylum Arthropoda; class Insecta; order Trichoptera; family Rhyacophilidae; genus Rhyacophila; species Rhyacophila brunnea. Next base: position 3,516,514 of record NW_028232904.1, on the reverse strand, counting down.
ACATTATTCTACCAGCGAAATATCGGACACGCAATAAAATTAAGCAATGAGTTCTCTGTTATTAAATAATGGCTTCTCGCCCGTCGATCGACGACGCTTCCAGAGCGTGATTTTGCTCGCCGCGTTCAATGAAGGGACTACGTTGTAATTTCGTTCATTCGTATCGCCGAGAAGCCAAAAAACGATGACTCATGGGGCGGGCGCGCATAATGCGTCGTCAAATCCAGTGTGCGCTGGCGTATTTGATTACGTTGTATTTTCGATGATTTACGCGCCACTTATGAAATTTTGCGCGAGAGCCCCACTTGCTGCATTAAGTGGGTTTTACGCCTAAGAAATGTGTTGTATGGATACATCACTAACAAAATATATACCACTAAATTAAATTTAAGTGGCATCTCTGCTTCAATAGACAATATTGCGAGTCTACGGTTTTAGATAGGTACATTTAAAAATACATCTGAGAACTTCCAAAACTCGCGAGTGAATGGCAAACATTGCTGTTCACCATGAATGTGACGTCCAAGGACAACGGAAGTAAACTAGACATCGCGAACCCGACAAAAAAATAAAGTACTCATAAAACTTTTAAAGTACCTAATTGATATATTTTGTTTCCAATCAGTGAGCTGAATTTTTTAATGGAAAGATATTTCCGTTATTACTAAGTTTAGGTAGCTATTTTTTTCTATATATACTAAATGATTCTCCTCGATTTGCCGCATTTTGGGTAACTGCCGCCCACAAGCAACGCTCAATCTGCCTACCCTCACGGGACGTTACTGTTTAACATCGTTGGTGGTAAAGAGTGCATGTTGGAGGAAGGTAGGCAGGGGTCTACGACGATTCGGCGCCGGGACAACTGGGCGCCACGCAATCGATTGAAATTCGAAAATAAATATACGTTTGTTAATTATAGGCACTTTTAATATATATATTTAATATTATTATTTATATTTAAACTATTATATTATTATTTAATACTTGGTGAGAATTTAAAAATGATTTATTGTGCATTTGTTTAAGTTCCAACGAGAAGAGACTTCTTTTATTTTTTACAACGTTTTTCTTAGCTCGTATTCTTATTTGTCCGGTGGTTTTTTGTCCGGTACAAATCTTGCAATCGATTTTTAACTAACTTTCCGACTAGCTAGACATTTGAAACTTTTATAATATATCAGAACACGATGCCAATGCATTTTTTTAATCATTACTTTTAGCCTTAATTGATTTCATTTTCAGGTAATTCCTTTTTGTATGAAAAGTTATTTAGGAAGAAATCCGTAAAAAGTATAATTATTATTGGTTGCTAAGTGGGTCCTAGCAACTAAATTATTAATATGTACGTGTGTTACTATGGAAACCATATGACATTTCAGTATTATTTCTATCAAGTATAATTTTTTTGATCGTTTAAGCTAGTCAAGTCAAGTTTATATGATTCAACAGAAAATTTAAAAACGTTGTATATAAAAAGTTCTTTTTATCTTGTAATTATTTTATATAAAGTCTCAGGCATGATAATTCTCAATCCGAAATAAACAATCAGCATGTTAAGAGCAACATGAATTAAAACTACAAAGTAGAAGATAAAAAAATATAAAATTCCTCGTCTACTTTCTGTATAAAATCGTAACGTTTTCATTAGACAGTGCGGATCCCAATTGTCCTAGCGCCCAGTTGTCTCATTCCCAGCAAGCAGTGCTACTCACACACTGCAGTGGCGAAGGGTGGAGGTATACTGTGAAGATGCAACATAAATAATGCACAGTTTCCAGATCTTATCGGTTAGTTTTTAAAATCCAATTTAACACTGCCTTACCAAACCATAATAAATAAAATATACTCTATTATATTTTATAGATTGAAGATTATTTTTTTTTATTTATTATAGTTTGGTTGGGCAGGGTTTAATTGGATTTTAAAAACTAACTAACATCGTAGATCATTGTCAGTTTTATTACTGGCTAATTGAAGTTGGACATGCACATTTCCGATTAAAAAAAACGATACCTTCAAATAATAAAATTGTCATTAGTTTTTTAATGTTTTTAAAAACCGCGGTCATGTTTTTAACTTGAGAAACAAAAATAGCATAAACATACATAATTTTGAAAAACACTTTTTGAGAGAGTATATTATAACCAATAGAAAAAATCTTTTTTTCAAAAAAAGTAAGCCACCCCGACGGGGAATCGAACCCTGTATCTTCCGGGTTTACGCCCCATCCGTCGCATTTACCAATATGCTACGCAGTGATATACTAATTCCGACAAATTTTAACTATTGGTCAATTTTAATACCTACTCATCAGCGCTCTTCCAAATCAAGCTACTTTGGTAATCGATTTTTGTTTCTTAAATCAAAGTAGATACCTATTACTTCGATTACTAACCGACATTGTGGATTTCTCCAATATTTTTTATGATGTAAATTACTTGAACTTGTTAATAATTTATAATTAACTATTTCTTTTATTCAACGAATAATTCACAAGATTTAAGAATGTATCATTCTAATTATTGAACATACATAATTTTATTATGTACATATTTATTTATTTACACAAATATTTATTTACATAATTATTATTATTACGTAGCATATTGGTAAATGCGACGGATGGGGCGTAAACCCGAGAGATACAGGGGTCGATTCCCCGTCGGGGTGGCTTTCTTTTTTCAAAAAAGCTTTTATCTATTGGTTATAATATACTCTCTCAGAAAGTGTTTTTCAAAATTATGTATGTTCAATAATCAGAATGATACATTCTTTAATCTTGTGAATTATTCGTTGAATAAAAGAAATAGTTAATTAAAAATAGCATAATATACCGTTGTAGCTCTACTATAATTACCGTCTTGGATATGCACAGAAGCAACGATTAGACAACTTTGAATTTTATAAAAGCACACTGTGTGTGGTCGTGCGATGCGCGAGAAGCATAAAAAGTAAGTGCGCGCATCGCATGGCTTCTTGCAGTGTGCTCCGCCACTAAAAATGCATACCCGGTAACAGTTGGAAAGATAAAGTTACGAGTTGATGTAGACTTGTGTGTCTCTGATAATTACCTTAGGAATCGAGGGCATCCGTTGTTTGTGCTCCCAAGGTGCAGAGATAACCTGCCATTAGTGATGCCAATTGGGAGGACAATAACCATGTTTAATTAAATCGCTTCGGATATTAATATATTCCACTTACGTGAGGGTGAATTTAGATGGACGTTGTTTTATAAGTTTTTAAGATAGGGTCTATCGATAGTTCACTCTGTGTGCTTCCATCTACTTTTTATTTTTTGTTGCTTTATTTTATTTCTTTTCTAGTTGTATTATTAAGTCACATTTCTCTGTATTTTTATTTTACACTTATTTTATGTCATGTCTTGAACGCTTTGAATTTGTAATTTGTTATGTTCATTATATGTTAAATAAATAGATTTGATTTGATTTGATTTGTAGAGGATGAAAAAGACTAAAGAAATAAAAACTAGAAACTAGGCATACTTTTGATTATTATCTTCTGCAGCTCAAAGATTAGAGCCAAACGTCTTTAAGGTTTAAGTTCAGTAGTATATTCTAACTCTTCTTCGTAGTGTCGGGTCTTCAATAGCTACAATGTGCCACTCCAGAAGTTAACGAAGGCAACACTATTTTCCTTGGCTTGTAGCATCTCGTCGAAATTACAGCATATGCGTCAATTACATTGAGCTACTTACGAGCTGTTTGTTGGCGAATTTAAAAGCGGGCGATTCAGCGACTGTGATGATGACACACAAAACTTTCCATTCGCTGAGAAGCCATAAGCCAGCGACTATCTTGACAGAACGTAGTTCGTTTTTTTTACCGGGAGGTTGCTACTACGCACAACTGCGCAACACGCCAGCGTGTAGCAAGTTGACCGGCTTTCAACTTTTCTCGGTAGATTATTTACAAACTGTTTGTTAGCCTGTTCAATGATTACACTGGGCGACTTAACAGGCAGATTGTAAATTTGCCAACAAACAGCTCGTAAAGTAGCTCAATGTAATTGACGCTCTACTTGGCAAGCTTTGCATGGAAAACGGTGCTCCATGCTTTGCATTTCACTGCACTCGCAAGTTTGATCATCAGAGAACCCTCACTTCACCATGTTGTCTCGAGTGCGCCCTACCATGGTTGTCAGTCTGTTTAAGGCTTTCCGGACTGTCTCCGGGTGGGAGATGATCTGCTGGCTTAACCCAATCTTCGAGACCCTCAGAGGCTAGGTTCGCCTCCCATGCGAATAGTCCTTATATCCTTACTAAAAGGTAGAGACAGATAGATATGGCTAGCAAAGATGGCTGGAACCATCTCTAATGTTCGATAATGTGACAGAAAGTAAAAGGAATGTTTAATATCATATTGTGAGGTATTAACTATTATTTGCCTGGTTTTAGTATATTGTGAGAAATGTGGTTGTTTGATCATTTTAGGAGGTGACTAGAGTTGGGTATTTCCCGAGAAAATCTCAATCTCGAGATTCGGGATTTCCCGAAATGATGAAATTTTGAATTCTCGAGATTCGAAATTTCCAGAAAAGAATTCTCGAGAATTCTTTAAATATCGGGAAATTTTAAAAAAAACCTGTAAAAAACCATAAAATCAGTGTAAAAACAGACAAATTCCAAAAAAATATGTTTTTTTTTATTTATGTAAGAAGACAAACAAAATAGAAGTAGGAAAACAAAAATAATTCAAAACATTACTTATTAAAATAGAATTTCAAAAAACACAGACTATCAATCGCGTACGTTTTTGAGACACAAAATTCCTTAACGTTGAAAAATTGCGCTCATTTTGAGCCGAAGTTGGCTTAATTGTGTTAAATGCCCCGATCAGTCTGTGAACGTTTTATGTTTTCTGTCTACTTTTTTCATATAGAAAAATCGTTTTTAAATTAATATTTGAAAAAAAATCCCGATTCCCCAGAAAAGATTCTCGAGATCCGGGATTTCTCGAAATGTTAAAAATTTCAATTGTCGAGATTCGGGATTGAAAATCTCGAAAATTTCTCGAGAATTCCCGTCGGGAAATTCCCGAAACACAACTCTAGGAGTGTCTATTTGTAGTTGTTCAGCTATTAAGTTAATTTTTTTATACATGGATACATAATTCATTGATAGACATAACTTTTTTCGATAGTTAATTATTTTATTGTATGCATTTGTACACTGTATTACATTCTGCGGATGAATATACTCGTATTTAGATAATATTAATTGTGTGTCTATGTGGCTTTAGTATTAAATTTTAATAGTTTTATGTCATTTTCGGACACATAGATATGTGAGAATATGTGAGGAACGACCATTTAATTGAGATGTTAACTATTTTATTTATTCAACGAATAATTAACAAGATTTAAGAATGAAACATTATTTTTATTGAACATTTAATAATTTCAAAACACTCCTGAAAAAAATATATAATCAATAGAAAAAATCGAGTGACATGTCCGATGAATTACTGTTCGCTATTTATACAATCAAAATAATATCTACCCATTATAATTTAGGAAATAACTATATTAATCGAGTCAACTACTTACTGTGATTTGCGTCAATGGACATACGAGTAGCTGACTATTGTATAAAATATAAATATCGCGGAAATAACCTTTACCGTAAGCTATTTACTTATTGTACTGTAATTTGACACTGCGGAAATGAATATTAAAGAATTTGTAATTGCGGTACAGTATTTAATATGGTAGTCGATTTTTGGGTTTCCACCGTGTGTCTTTCTTCCTTCTTTCCTCGACGTTTCGGGCTCGTTGCAGAGGCCATTATCAAGATATGATATGATAATGGCCTCTGCAACGAGCCCGAAACGTCGAGGAAAGAAGGAAGAAGGACACACGGTGGAAACCCAAAAATCTACTACGATAAAAAAACAACCGTGAAAGCCTCAAAAATTGTATTTAATATCGCCGATCAATCAGCTGACACAGGTAATGAGTTGTTTATCGCCATAGATGTATGAATTAAAAGTTAAATTAATTTTATTCGGTGAATGCAGAAGAGCTAAATGTTGTCGACCGCTGTGTTATTGCATAGGTCAACACGATTGCGATGCCACTCCAGCAGGCAAGTACGTAGCCGTTTGGCGCACTGCGTATATCTCTGTTACACCAAACTTTACCGGAGGGACACCCCCTGCCGCTCCTTGGCGTTGCACACGGAGAACTTTATGCGTGACAATACGTTGGATACAGGCGCAAGAAATAGTAAACTTTTAGGTTTCAATAGTGGCTGACAATACGATGGTTGTATTATCAATTTGCATAAAAACTAATGCTGGTATTAGACTAGGTACCCAAAGATCTTTTATTTATAAATTCTTTCATGTATAGTGAAATACACTATATTTAATACAAACAGTCGGTACTGTGATGGCAAATGGTTATAACTGCTGTTTACACAAGTTTGCAGGAGAGCAAAAACAAAGTTTTGAAATTACTCTGTTAACAGTTAGTTTATAAGATATTTTGAAGTATTTTATATCAAAATAAGCGAAATTAGCATCCCAACACAAACCTTAAATCATTTCTTTTAAACAAATGAAGTTTTATTTATCTTGCATTTTAAGCAAATATATATTTTTAGCCGTATCGACTTTTTTCACATTTGGTCAGATGCAGATATATTTTAACGTTACTTTGTGACCAATAAAGTTGCAGCTCGAATATTTTTCCAAATCAAAGAATATACAATTTGGAATATATTATAGAAGAAAACTTAAAAATTGTAAAAACTACAGTTATAACCGTCTGCCATCATAGTACCGAACTATTTTTTTATTCACTAATAATAATTTGTAATATTCAAGAATCTAACATTCTTTTATTGAACATACTTACACAATTTGAAAACACTCAATTAAACTAATTAAATTCATTCAGTAGTGAAGGGTTGAAGTAGGCTGTTAAGATCCGCCATAAATAGTGCACATTTTGTTTTTATTGAACAAACACTACAATTTACAGATGGCGACGGTTAGTTTTTAAAAATCAATTAAACCCTGCCTAAACCAAACTATAGTAGTTGATACGACAGAATTGTGCACGTTTTTTCATTCATACTTATTTGTTTTCGTAGGATTAAAAATACACATTACACATATTTTTTTAAAATTCATTAAGCAGTACCTAAGCCAAACTGTAATACATACAAAATATTATTTTACTTACAAAATATCCAAAGTTATGTATGATTTCATTGCATAGTTTTAGATATTTTATAGATAGATGAGTATTTTTTCACTTTTTAATGTGGCTTGGTTTTCGCAGGGTTTAATTTAATTTTAAAAACTAACCAACACCATCTGTAAATTGCAGTCTTATTTCAATGAAAACAAATACATATGACTGCCAAAGTTGAGTGTGCACTATTTATGGCGGATCTTAACAGCCTACCTCCACCCTTCGCCACTGTCTATAGTGAATTGATTATTTTTAATATTATGCCTCGAATGCGTTTCCCCACACTCTAGACTCTAGAGGTATGGTGTGGTATATAAATATATTTAAAAAATCTTTGCTGTGTTTTGACCTACATTTGGTTGCTATTGTGTGAAGTGCCAAGTTTTTTTTCACTCGGGAATAACAATAATGTATTGGATATCCAAGTAAAATGTAAAGTTCTACTATGTGCCAGTGATTCCCAACCAGGGCTCAGCGAACTTGCGAAAATACGTATGTGATTTGAGTAAAAAAACATGTAACGGGACATATAAAGAGTTAAAGGTTTTTGTAAGGCAAGTCTAGAAGAAATCTTCATTTATACCTACATAACTTCCTTCTTCAAAGAATGCTCGCTTATTTTCTTGAAGTTCATATCGACTGCCTAATCTGCAAACCAGCTAACTGCAATTTTGACCAAAATTAGATTTTTATGGCATTTTGTTATAAAGCATATTTTCTATGCTCACACAAAAATTTCATACTCCTAAACCTATAAATAAATGCGTTATCGTTCTTCACATAAAACAGCCAAATACATGTGCCAAATTTTCAATATCGTAAATGGAACAATTTCGCTCTTTATATAAATTTTCTTTATATATAAAAGGGAAGCTAAAATAGTGTATTAATTCATAAAACAAAAAATTCCAAGTGTATTTTTGAAATTGTTAAATTCCGTTCGATATTTAAATTATTAAGTTTTCATTGTTTCCTGAACAATTTGCCCAAATGGAGTTGGCTGGTTTGCAGATTAAACAGTCGATATGTGATTTATGCTTTTAATACATTCTTGCTTGCGTTTACGATGGATGGTTACCATTTTTGACGTCTTAAATATTTAAAATTTATGTTCACCTAGTGGTCGTAGTAATAACCTCACCTGGATCAGAACTGTTTCCTCATGCCAGACTTATCAGGTACCTTTAACGAGGGCTGCGTGACTAATCAATGCGCTCCCCAGAGACAAATTTTTTTCAGTGATATGCATTGTTTATTTATGTATTTATTAGAAATGTATGTTTATGTAACTTGTTTGATTAGAACCAGTTATTGTTAAATTAAAATCGCATGTTGTGAACGTCCTAAATTCAATTTCAAATAAATAAATATATATATATATATCGATAATTATTTTCATTTCGCGCCAGTGTGCTTTCACAATTAAACTACGGGCATCCTACTTAATTGCGACTAGTTTAACTTGTATTCTTACATGAAATGCTTATCAAACTGTGTTAATAGTGTTGTATGTTATCAATGTAGGTCTCAATTAAATGCCTTAATTACTAACCGACGTCCGAATCGCTCCAAATTGTTAGTCATGACGTACCGGCCGCAATTTAGTAAGCATTTTATATATGAACTACTAGATAAATTTGTCGTCATTAAGGCTATATCTCAGTTGAGGCATGGTCTAAAAAGATCGTGGCTAGGCGATGCGCGGATTGTGCATATTACGCGTGACGAACGAAATATAATTCGTCATATAAATCCAAGCTGCGTCCATTTAATGTTCTGTTTATTGTTCTATTAGTAACAATAATAATATATTCATTGTCAAGTTTTCTTTTTCAAGTAAATGGATAACGTTTTTAGTCATCTTTACACGATTTAAGAATTAATACCACCGTCGCCATCACGAAACAAATTTACGTGTTCACAGCTCGACTTTCGCTCTCCGATTGCCAGCGAGTCCAAAATTTTGTCGCACCTATAGTTGAAAATTATTTGCCGTTTCACTGAAGTACCGTCTTAAGTAGAATGCCCGTAGCTTTATTGGACAATTATATTGACGCGAATCCGGTGGTTACAGCTTTAAGTTCCGTCGGGTGTCGTATTTTTTCCAAAAAAGTTTTTTCTAGTGGGTATATGCATGAGATGTTTTCAAATTATGTATGTTATGTTCAATATATTAATTATCATAAGGCTCTCTCTCGTTACAGCTCCTCAAATTATGTAGTTTTAATCCAAAAAATAAGAGTTTTATTACGAAGATATACCCGTACACACTATTAATTTCCTTTGAACGTGATATATTGTCATATTTTGCAGACTCGTGTATTAGAAAATGGTCGATTAAAAAAAATAACGCGTTTTTTGTGATGTCGAAAATATCCACCCCTTTCCAACCCCTTCTTCGAGTAAATCACGCAACGCCCGATGGCTATCGGTCTCGCAACAAAACTGCTACACTACAACGATGAATTTTTCTTCAAAATCGTAAAATAATTCAGCGGACAGCGCTGTGCTGAAAGAAACCAACGCACAATTTAATTAATTAAAAAAATATTCAGTTTACTTAGTGGTAATTCATTAGCATTTCCATGAAACATAATCTCGAACAGTTATGGTTATAGTTACATGGAGGCTTGTGAAACTGTGTAGGCATCCGTGTGACAATTTTGCCCGGGTAATAAACGTCATTAAAATAATATATATTGCAGTGGATACAATACAACAATGGCTATTTTTAATTAACTATTTTTTTATTCAACGAATAATTCACAAGATTTAAAAATGTAACATTCTAATTATTGAATATTCTAATTATACACCCACGGTGGCCGCGAGGCTTAAGCCGATACTTCAGTGAAACGCCAAATAATTTTCAACTATACGCGCGATGAAATTTTGGACTCGCTGGCAGTCTGAGAGCGAACGTCGAGGTGTCAATACGTCATTTTGTTTCGTGATGGCGACGGGGGTATTAATTCTTAAATCGTGTAAAAATGACTAAAAACGTTACCCATTTATTTTAAAAAGAAAACATGTCAATGAATATATTATTATTGTTACTAATAGAACATGGTGTGTAAAACTCCCACCTCCGCTCCCGTTATGTATATGCAGTCACGTCATACGCGGCCGGCTTACATAACCCTTACGTGTGCCAGATCAAAGTATTTAAGCCCTCATTTTGTCCCGAGCAGAGCCGCACGGGACTGGTGATGCAACCTTGCACCGAAGTGCGAATGCATGATGTTAATTTATATGGCAACTATCAGAGTGACTTTAATTTGAAGAGTGGCAAGGGGAGTCGAGAGTGTCCCGCTCCCCGTACGCTCTGGCGAATTTAGTAAAGGCCGCAAAATTGGCCTCGGTTGCCACCATGTCCGCGTGTCCTATTAGGCCCGAATTACTAATAGAACAATAAACAGAACATTGAATGGACGCATATTGGATTTATATGACAAATTATATTTCGGTCGGCATGCGTCATTTGCACCCGCAATCCGCACATCGCCTAGCCACGATCTTTTTAGACCATGCCTCAACTGAGGTATAGCCTTAAACGTTGGACTATCACGCCGTGGGTCCCAGGTTCGAATCCTGGGTCTGGCAAGTACACATATTTTTTATCAATTTGTGTGTGAGTCAGGGCATGGACCTAATAGGTTGAGCAAGTGGCTGATGTCCATTTCTCGTAAAAAACAAAATCTGTTAATACAAACCTCCACTCTGTGAAGGCCCATATGGTCCTATTAGGATCGGACATGGTCGAAATTATTGAACATATTACTGTTTGTAAACTTAGCATAGTAAAGAACAAAATCACCAGCTGCGAACGCGGTATGGAACGCAATATGCTAAGTATCAACAAAAAAACAAAAAACAAGACACACAAAATAAGAAATATTTCAAAAACCACAGACGCTCCAATCCATGCTCAAAGACTTAAATGGAAATAGGTGGGTCATGTAGCGCGAATACAAGATGAGAGATGGACACAAATAATCATTTCATGGAACGGCCCAAAAGGGAGCCGCTATAGAGGAAGACCCCATGCGAGATGGCAAGACGACATCATAAAGACAGCGGGCCCAAATTGGCTACAGATAGCCAAAAACAGAGTCCTCTTTGGAGGAGGCCTTCACCCGACGAGGGGTTCTTACAAACCAAACAAATTAATTACATATCATTGTTTAATTTATAAACATTATCTAATAGTTTTATATACAAAATAAAAAATCTTAATTTATATATTATGTATTATACAAAAATATAAAAAATAATAATAATTAATATTATATAAACTAGAAAATAAGTAGATAATACAATCATAGACAGATATATATATATACATAATAGATATATTCATAGGTTATATATATATATATTCATTAGATATAGTCAATTAACTGTCATTTACTTATGTTTGTAAGAAATTAAAAGGCTTTTTTATTTTTATTTATTTATTTAATACTATTAACTATATAATATATTATTTGTTGAATTAGCAAGTTACAGTAAGTTACAACAGAAATCTTGGAGTGATCCGTGACGTCGAGTAGTAATTAAAGTAATGCCTACTTTGATTTAAAAATACAAAAGCCGTTCGCCAGTAGTAGCTCAATTTGGAAAGTACTTCAGATAGTATTAAAAGCGATTAGTTAAAATTTGTCGTAATTAAGTATGACGCCAGTAGCATAGTGGTTTATGGGCATGGGCGCGATACCCGAGAGATACAGATTCAATTCCTGTCGGGCGTCGTATTTTTTTCTACAAAAAGACTTTTTCTAGTGTGTATATGCATGAGATGTTTTTAAAATTATGTATGTTCAATAAAAGCTATGTTGACATCGTCTCTCTACTTCATGGAAAACCGCTACTGCTCTCAAAAGTTGTATTATTGGTAATGCGTCAATGACATTGAGCTACTTTACGAGCTGCTTGTTGGCGAATTTACAATCTGCCTGTAAAGTCGCCCAGTGTCATCATCGAACAAGCTAAAAAGCAGATTATAAACAATATATCGAGAAAAGTTGAAAGTCGATCAACTTAACACGCTACACGCCGGCGTGTGGGCCTACTGCGTCTGCGCAGTAGAGCGTAATTAATAGTAGCGACATCCCGGTAAAAAACGAACTACGTTCTGTCAAAATAGTCGCTAGCTTGTTGGCTTCTCAGCGAATGGAAAGTTTTGTGTGTCATCATCACAATTGCAGTAGCTGAATCACCCGCTTTAAAATTCGCCAACAAACAGTTCGTAAAGTAGCTCAATGTAATTGACGCATTATGATACTGAATATATTTATTTCTTCTTTACACTGTTTATTTGTTTTTAAATGTCATGTTGTGAACGTCTTAAATTTATAATTTGTAGGTAATATTCACTGTATGTTAAAAAAAAAATTGAATTGAATCGAATTTTTTTTTAAATAGCCAATATACTGGATTATTTGTTAGATTAGGTTAGGTTAGATTTTCATTCATGTATTCATGAATTTTGCCAAAATCAACTATGGAAATTGCATTAATGTTCATCTTCTTCTTCTTCTTCTTCTTCCACGGCGCTACATCCCGGGGTGGGGTTTGGCCTCCTCCACAACCGCTCTCCACTCACTCCGGTCTCTCGCCACACTCCTCCAGTTACCGGGTCTTCCTATATAAAGCCAGTCCACTTCTACGGCGTCAGCCCATCTCCTTCTTGTACGGCCTCTGGGTCTCTTCCGTTGGGGTAGCCACTTCGTCATGATCCTTGGCGCTCTAACTTCAGGCATTGTCTCCACATGTCCCGCCCATCGTAGTCTTTGGGACTTACAGTATCTTATGATTGTTTGCTGTTCAATCAGCTCTTCCAACTCGTGGTTAATTTTTATTCTGTAGTTCCCATTTTCCAACGTGGGTCCAAAGATTTTGCGGAGTATTTTGCGCTCGAAGACAGCTAATTTGTTTTCCTCGTTTTGAATTAAGCACCAAGTCTCACAGCCATAAGTGACCACTGGCCTTATAATTGTTTTATAAATTAGAAGTTTACTTCTTCGGCCTAGAATTTTCGACCCCACCAGTCGCTTGCAGGCATGCCAGCATTTATTCCCGGAGATAAGGCGGATTTTCATCTCCTCTGCTGTCTTATTTTGGGTATTTAGGCTGGATCCGAGATACGTGAACTTGTCCACCCCTTCATATGCATGCTGTCCTATGTCTATATTCTGCAGCGGTACCTGATCGCGCGTGCTGACCATATACTTAGTTTTTGACTGGTTTATTTGCAGCCCAGCGTTTTCTGCTTTTATTTTCATAGTGCCACCATGGTCGATCATCCTCTGTTTGGATCTGCTTGTAATTACTATGTCGTCAGCATAAGCGCACATCTGCGTTGTACTGTTATCTACCTATCCTCTTATGTTGGTTTCACGAGCTATGGATTCCACCACAAGGTTAAATACCATAGTGGATAGCGCATCTCCTTGTCTCACACCTGATTCGATTATTAATATTAATAAGATTAATGTTCATATTGAATCTAATAAAATTGGAGACCGTATAGTAATACGGTAATCTCTTTCCGATGAGAAAGTTCACGGCGAACTGTGCCACGGTGAAATTTTTTACGTACAATTTACATATAACTCAAAAAAGTTAGCCGTCTGAACTGTCAAAAGGTAACAGCCCCTCGCTTAGTTGTGCTAACTTTGATAACGATACAGAGCAAGTATGTCAAATTTTCATATTGAGAATTTAGACGCAAGATCCGAGTGTTTTGCTGCAATCGTACAATCGTACGTTACATGTAACTAGGGAATCCAATCCCGAGCCAAAATTCTGATCCCGGGATTTCGGGATTTCGGGATTACAATTTAACAATCCCGGGATTAGCATTTTTTTCCATTGTTAATATCAAATGTTTATATTTACAAATAACATTGATAAAATCGGTCAAAAATAAACCTAGTATAATTAATTATACTATTCTAGACATTTATTGTTAATATTGTATACGTTCAATCATGGAAATACATAAATTTAACGGAGTAAATAATATTGTAATATAATTATAATAATGTGATTTTAATATGGGATTGCTGTTTCTGATAGTAAAGACTTAATGAATGGGTTAGCGAGATTTAAAATATTAAAGCAAATCATGGTGTACTTATGGCCTTTCCGCTTCATAAATCTAATTAGTCAGCCAAATATGAAACTGCCGTAACACGTATGAAATCATGGTGGAATTACTTTGTTAATAGTGCGAAGCATTGTTTTTTTCCAATCTTTCTCGTTTTTATTAATTTATGTGAAAAAATAAAACGAATCGGCAACTTACACATGGGTATAAATCAAACTCAGTTTATTTTTAATGTAGTTATTTGTAAAAAAATCAATCCCGAAAGTTTCGTGATTACGTTTATCAATCCCGGGATTCATAGATATCGAAAATAACTCGGGATCCCGGTATTCGGGATCCCGAGCTATTGTAACGCGATGTAACCATTGAAAATGTATTTTATTTAACAATGTTTTCTGTGGGGTTGCTCTTTTTTGCACGACGGCATCCAGTTTATTGCGAAATAATTTTTTTATCAATTATTTTAAGCATGTAAAGAATTATGAAGTTTCGTGGAATATTCAATCGTGAGAGTTTGACGAAAATTTTAAGTTTTACTGTTGGTAAGTATAACAATTTTTTTCTAAGTACTGCCAACGAGTATTAAGTGTATATTATACTTGTAGCAATTGTAGCAAATACGTACTATTTAACAATATAACAATGAAGTCATTTTCATTGAAATATAAATTC
The DNA here is from genome assembly GCF_057557595.1 of Rhyacophila brunnea. NCBI lineage: Eukaryota > Metazoa > Arthropoda > Insecta > Trichoptera > Rhyacophilidae > Rhyacophila > Rhyacophila brunnea. The sequence continues at coordinate 3,501,513 of NW_028232904.1, read as the reverse complement.
AAATTTAAATTGAGTACCTATTGTAATTTTTTTTTATTATTATCATGTATGCTGGAGTTTTTTATTGCGAAAATACAACCGAAGTATGTATGTAGTTTTTCTGAGCTAGATAATTAGTCCTGAATTCAAATATATTTTCAAATTCAAATTTATTTATTTACATATTAGAGTGAACATATTATAACAAGAAACAAAAACCATCTTCCAATACGGCTGGTCACCGAGGAAGATCACGACCATAACCCTCCAAAGGAAAATACAACCACGCAATACAACAAACCTTGCATCTATCCCAGAGTCCAGTGGGATTTCTTTCTTTGGAGGAGGCCTTCACCCGAAGAGGGGTTCTTACAAACCAAACAAACCAAAATATTATTTAAGTTACAAATACAAAAATATATTCTATATAAACATTACATAGCACTGTTTAATATATAAACATTATTTATCAGTATTATATACAAAATAAAAATTTAAATATATATATGTATTATACAAAAATATAAAAAAAATCATAGATATATATACATAAAAGATATAATTATAGGTTATATATACATTAGATATAGTCAATTCATTGTCATTTACTTTTTGTCTGTAAGAAATAAAAAGGTTTTTTTATTTTATTTATTTATTATTAGAGTGAACTTTACAAATTATAAATTTAAAATGTTGACAACATGACATTTAATAACCAATAAATAGTACTAAACAGTATAAAAAAAACAAGTATATAGATGCAGTATTCGAAATAGAAAAACAGTATAAAGAGATTTAATTAACACTTATAAAGGGGGCCGAATGTTCTAAGTAGACCGTATTAAATAGGTTTTTTAAATGGCCCAGTGTCCAAAGCATTGGAGCTCTGGAAGGATTCGTCCAGGATATGGAGACGTACTCACTGCAGATTGGTCGCCATCCTTTGATAGAATACGCCACCAAAAGAATAAGATTATTGTTTTATTGAAACAGTTAAATTTCAAAATTTTCAGTTTAATGTACACGTAATAAACTATTTCTTTTATTCAACGAATAAGACACAAGATTTCAGAATGCGACATTATATATTTATTATAAGTACTGAATATACATAATTTGAAAACATCTCATGCATATACACACTAGAAAAAGTCTTTTTGTAGAAAAAAATACGACACCCGACAGGAATTGAAACTGTAATTAAGGAATTCATTGATACCTAGCTTAATTTAATATACTAAAACCGATAGCCAACATTATAACGCAATTCGATAAGCAATTCTCTAGTTACGAAAGTGCCCGACAGTATGAAGTTAGCTGCGAATCAGTCAGCTGTTTAAAAACGCAAGTTCGATAGTAGAATTGTTCCGTTGCCTAGGCAACGAATGTATTATTATCGGCCATTTGCAATTCCTTACGTAAACAAATGATTAAGCGTCCGAGTGACAGTAATGTTGTTACTTTAATAATAAAAACAACGAGAAATAATTATATAATTTAGTAATATAAGTTAAAGTGTACAGAAATAAACAAGTGGCTCTCCAATAAGCGGCCCTTTTCCTTGAGTGTAATTTAACAAGATAATTAAGAGCTAGTTGAAGAATCTAGGTTATCACAACTTTTGTTTTGGTTTTGTTACGCCAAAAACGCGCGTACATAAGGACACACAGCGATTTTTTTCTACTCTGTATATGCACGTAGATTTCATATATGTATGTAGATTTGCGTGTATTCAGGCGCCATCTTCACATATAAAAGGTTCTATTCAACATAATATGTAGCAATTGTAAAGAACTTTATATATACACACTTGGATCCTTATAATACATTAGATTTATTCATTGTCTTCAAGTTCTCCCAGCCTGTTTTTTTTTTAACTCAATGCGGGTTTACTTGGTTTAGCTTTACATGGACGTACGTACATATATATAATATGTATATATGCAATTGATTTATCGTAGCGCAGAATGTGACCTCACATAAAGGGGAAATGCGTTGTTATATTATACAATATAATATAATGCTGACTTTGCTATATGATAATGTGACCCATTCTCTTCTATTGTACTTCATGTACATATAATAATAATATAACCGTATATATATATATTGTGTATATTAAATAGTTTGGACCATTAAATAGACGGCGTTTTGTAAACTGTTTTAAAACACTGAATTGCGATTCTTAAAGGATTTTAGTGCGGTTTGAATTGTTATCCATATTTATTGAAATACATCCACCATGACCGCGCGGCTTAAGCGTTTGCCTATAACGTCATGGGTCCCGAGTTTGAATCCTTGGTCTGGCAAGTACACATATTGTTTTTCAATTTGTGTGTGAGTCAGAGTATGGACTTAATAGGTTGAGCAAATGGGTCACTCAGCAGTGGCGAATGATGGAGATAGGCTGTTAAGATCCACCATAAATAGTGCACACTCAACTTTGTTAGTCATATGTATTTTATTTTATGCAACTAAGTGTTGCTTAGTTTTTTAAAACAAATTAAACCCTGCCTAAATCAAACCATAATAGTTTTAGTATATTTTAGGCGATATGACAAAATTGTGCACATTTTTTCATTCATACTTATTTGTTTCCATTGGATTAGATATACAAATATTACACGCAGTGTTGTTTAAACATATTTTAAATTCATTAACCCACGATAAACTTAATTATAACACATTAAAATATTATTCTATCTATAAAATATTCAAAGTTATGTATGATTTAATTGCATAATTTTATTTTATAGATAGACGAGTATTTTTCGACTATTATCTATTATGGCTTGGTTTTCGCAGGGTTTAATTGAATTTTAAAAACTAACCAACACCACCTGTAAATTGTAGTATAATTTCAATGAAAACAAATACGAATGACTGAAAATGTTCACTATTTATGGCGGATTTTAAGAGCCTACCTCCATCCTTCGCTACTGAGTGGCTTACATCCATTTATCGTAGAAAAAAATCTGTTAATACAAACCACTACTCTGTGGTAGCCCATATTATGATCTTATTAGGATCGGACATGGTCGAAAGAAAAAAATTATTCAAATTGACATTAAAATCCATTTGTTTCACATAATCATCATCATCAGTCGGGGTCAATCCACCGCTGGATGAAGGCCTCCCCAAGCTTTCTACAACTCTCTCGGTCCTGTGTCGTTCGCTGCCATGTATTTCCGCCGAACTTTACCAGTTCGTCAATCCAGCGGCTTTTAGGGCGACCCTGTAGCCGTTTCGTGCCCCTTGGGTACCACTGGATGACGGCATTTGTCCAGCGGCCGTCCTTTCGGCGAGCAATGTGCCCCGCCCATCTCCATTTCAGTTGTTTGGCAACGTATATTACATCGCGTACTCCTGTCTGCTTCCTAACCCATTTGTTTCTCTTACGGTCCTTTCGCGCTATGCCCAACATACATCTCTCCATGATTCGCTGTGTGACTCTTGGCCTTTGGACATCTCTCGTGTTGAGGGTCCACGTCTCGCAGCCATACGTGCAAGAACTCGCGGATGTCAGTCAAACGGTCGGACTAAAGATAAATGTCTCAAAGACAAAAGTGATGAGGAACTGTTTTTCGGACCCTGCGATTATCTGTATTTATGGCACCCAACTCGAGCAAGTCAGCAGCTACGTTTATCTCGGACAGTAGGTGTCCATAGACGGAAGCATGCACGATGAAATTGCTCGAAGAACAAAGCTGGGATGGAGTGCTTTCGGACGTCTGAATAGTATCTTCAAGAGTGACCTACCATTATGTCTTAAGCGTAGGGTGTTCAACTAATTTGTGCTACCCGTGCTCATTTTAAATAATGATAAACATAAAAATGCACTTTACAAATTATAACTTCAAAACGTTTACAACATGATATGGAAAATAAACAAATAAATATATGTACTTAATTACAAGAGTACGTAGTAGATAAATTCTAATGGATTCAAGCTTTGTACTATTCCCTTTAAGTCGTTTCTTGCGACCCGGGTTTCCCATTTCGGCATATTCAGGCGGTAAGACTAATTTCTCATTAGTCAACCCCATTAATTATTTTTCTTAGAATTATTTACGATTTACACCTCTTGAGTGTAGTATTTTTTTTGTTTATAAATAATAATGATCTATTATTACATTTTGACGACTTATTATAATATGCTATCGAGTGTATTGTTATTAATAAGCTAGAGTTTATACTAATTAGGTTTTTTACTGACACTTCAACTATTCATAATTTAACATTATATAATTTAGAAAAACACTAACTGAGAGAGTATATCACAACCAATAGAAAAAACTTTTTTGAAAAAAGTAAGCCAACCGGTCGGGAATCGAACCCGGCATCTCCAACGGGTAAACGCCCCAAACTCGTCGCATTCAACCATTATGCTACGGAAGACATACTGATGGCGACAATATTTAAGCTATTGGCTATTAAATACCTACCACTCAGCGCTCTTCGAAATCATGTTACTTCGGCAATCGATTTTTGTTTATTAAATCAAAGTAGGTAGTTATTTTACTATTACAACGATTACTAACCGACGTCTAGAAATTTCTCCAATATTTTTTAAGCAACTTCTTGTACTTGCTAATAATTTTTAATTAACTATTTCTTTTATTCAAACGAATAATTCACAAGATTTGAGAATATATCATTCTGATTATGTATAAGAATAAAATGTGTTTTTCTAAATTATATAATGTTCAATAATCAGAATGATATATTCTTAAATCTTGTGAATTATTCGTTTGAATAAAAGAAATAGTTAATTATTCATAATTTGTTTATTGTATTTTTGTGACCTTTGACTTGATAGGTAGGTAATGGAGTTTTTACCTACTTTATTGTATTTATTTATTATATAAGCTAGAGTAAAGATTGTTCGTTGTCAGTGTGTGTTTACCTTTGGTGAGTGTACACGGCGCCTGAAGATGCCGAAAGGTGAAATCCGGGTCGCAAAAAACGACTTAAATGGAATAGTACAGAGCTTGAATCCTTTAGAATTTAAACAAATAAATATTCCACTGATGATGGATTACGGTTAAAAACGTCATGGCTTCATCAGAAAAATCCAATATTCGAGCCGGTATCCCTGATCGTAACGATTGACAGATTACTCTGAGCAACGTTTGCTCTTAGCTAATCGGATTCCTTTTGTCATTCTTAGAGCAACGTTTACATTCACATACCTACGCTACATTTTCATCATTTCTTGATAATGGTTTCTGCAACGAGCCCGAAATATTGAGTAAAGAAGGAAGAAGGACACACGGTGGGAAACCCGAAAATTTACTACGATAAATAAATGTTCATCGGGATTATATGCATCATTGTTTAGTTTGTTTGAGTAAAAATGATTACAAAAATAGTATTTTTCCATAAATATTATTTCCCACAACAAAATGTTGTTATTTTTATCTGATTTTGATAAAAACACGCACGAGGTAGGTACCTACTTACATACGTAGAATAGAATTATTTGTTAAATTACCTTTATTATTTGTAACATGCCATATAATAATATTATAGCATTGTTTAGCCATTTTTCACATGAATATCGATATAAGTGTCGCAGATTTAAATAATATAGCGTATGTGATTCCCAACCATTGGCGATGGGTTAATTATCAGTTATTTAACGTCTAATGGATTTAAGTTTTGTACTATTCCATTTAAGTCGTTTTTTGCGACTCGGGCTTTGCCTCCATTAATTTCCAATATGTTACCATTGTTCGAGGAATGGACGATGTTACACCTCTTGAGTGTGGTATTTTACAACGTTTTTCTTAGCTCGTATTCTTATTTGTCCGGTGGTTTTTTGTCAGGTACAAATCTTGCAATCGATTTTTAACTAACTTCCCGACTAGCTAGACATTCGAAACTTTTAGAATATATCAGAACACATTGCCAATGCATTTTTTAATACTTTTAGCCATCTTTAAGTAGAATTTAATTCATTTTCAGTTATTCTGTTTTGTATGAAAAGTTATTTCGAGACCATTATTGGTTGCTAGGGGTCTGAGGTCCTAGCAACTAAATTATTAATATATACGTGCGTTACTATGGAAATCAATATGACATGTCAAGTACAAATTTTTTGATCGTTTAAGCGGGGACATGCTCACATAGGGACATAGCATAAAAGCTCCATTTTGACGTACGCTGAGCATGTGGGCCGTTAAGCTAGTCAAGTCAAGTTTATATGATTCAACAGAAAATTTTAAAACGTTCTATATAAAAAGTTCTTTTTATCTTGTAATTATTATTGTTTATAATTAATAATGATCTATTATAATTGCGCCTGTACAAGTACATGGATTTACTGTGCGGCAATAATGCGTATTTTAAACCGTCGTGACAATAACTGTTTACACGTAAAAGTGCTGACTGTCGCTCCAATCTCATTCTTCAAGAGTGAGCGAAACGCGATGTTGTCATTTTATGGTACAATTTCGTACCATTTGACAGGTAGTGAGAATCGTTCAACCTGGAAATTCGTTCGTAGTTCGTTTTTGTGCCGGCAGGTTCGCCACTATCGTTCTACTGCGCAGGCGCAGATCGAAAAAATCTTACTGTCGCATGAAAATTTAGAAGCTTCCAAAGTTTTTTGATTCATGCTTGCAATCTTGCCAACTGCAGGATAACACATGTTTACCCATACATTTTCTTACTGTCAACAGTAAATCCATGCACGTGAAAATGGGGTATTCGGTTTTGACGATTTATTATACGCTTATCGAGTGTATATTATTGATAAGGTAGGGGGTTTTTTTTACAAAAACTTGAAGTATTCATAATTTGTTTGTTATATTTTTTTATTGGATCCTTGACTTAATAGGTATGCGATAAGTTTTTACCTACTTTATTGTATTGATTTGTTATATAAGTTAGAGTTAATATTGTTTTTGTTAGTGTGTGTTTGCCTTTTGGTGAGTGTACACAGTGCCTGAAGATGCCGAAAGGTAAAACCGGGAATTCCATTAAAATTTCAATTCATATTCCATCAAGTACCTTCGTTCGATACTATTACTATTACAATTATTTAACGTTTCAAATAAAATGAATACACGAAATAAAATAGGCGCTAAGTAACAAAAACCTGAATCTGAGAAAGGGGTTTTAATGAATAATTCGTTAATTTTTGAATATACATAATTTGAAAATATCTCATGCATATAGGTACACACTAGAAAAAATCATTTTGTAAGAAAAAATATGACACCCAACGGTACTTGAACCGGCATCTGCTGAATTCGTGCCAGTATACTTTTCCAATTAAGCTAAGGGCATCTTAGTTAATTACGACGATTTTAACTAGTAGCTGTTACATGCTTATCGAATTGCGTTATAATTTTGGATATCAGTTTTAGTATATTAGGTAAGTATCAATTAATTCCTTAATTACTAACCGAAGTTAAAATGATATTTTATAGTATTTATAAATTTTAATAAAGAATGTTACATTCTTAAATATTGTGAATTATCCGGAACGGTGCTCCGATGAATTCTGGTCCATTTCTAGTTCTGCCTTCGATACTAATAGTCTTATATCAATTCAAACAATGAATTGTGTAGTAAGTAGTCAGGTTATCTCCAACTATCGTTGTACATTACAAGTTTTCAATTCCATAATGGTCATTGTACAAATTTAAATTCTCTCTAAATCACTACAAAGTCACTTAACGCGTTTTGCCGCCGAATAATGCCACATGATACTTTTTATCAATGTCGCACAAAATCCCACACATTGCAATTTAAATAATAATCGAATGGCGTGCTCGAAACAATTAAAGTGGGACTCTCGTTTCACTCATTACGACGTTTCACAAAACAAGCGGAACGGTTGCAGTGGACCCCACCCATTTTATTTTGATCGTGTAAATACCTTTATGGCACGTGATTCTTTTGACAGTTTTAGTTTATCATCCCCTACATTGAAACATTAAAAATAACAATGGAAATATATGACCTATTTTCGATAATTGTACGATACGATAAATACGAACGTCTTTGAAATCAGTTACATATGAGGCGCCTTATTCCAAAAGGCGATAAGTCCACATTTCGTCAAAATCGAGAAAAAAATATGCACGTATTCTTTGTACAATTTTACACAATATGTATTGATCTATAAATTCCAAAACGCGACATAACCCTACGAAAAAAAATATTTTAAGTCTCGATTTATTACAAAAAGCGCTAAGTCCGTGTTTCATATTATTTAAAGCTTGGTTGATTTCGCGCGTGTTTAAGTCAACCAATAATGAAACGTTCAATATTGAAAAAGGCGTCTCCCATCCTGTAGCATCTGGTAAACTTATGACAGTGCCACGGAAATATGTGCCTTATGCGGGATAAATTAAAAAGTGAAGTACAAGTAGCGCTAAGTCCAATTTTATTTTGTCTATATTTATTACATTGAAAAGTTTATCGGCTGAAACAAATTGCCATTTGGTTCTAATTTCGACATAGAATACAACGGGGAAACAAATAATTGCTCACGTTAAAACAAATAATTGAAGCTAGAAACATAAAAACGTTGTTTCCCCGTAATATTGAATTGTGGACTTGTCGCTTTTTGTAATTAGACGCCTCATATTATGTATTATATTATTTCAACCTATATCAGTGGTTATTAACCTTGTTGGAGGTACTGACCACCACCAGTTTCATTGCGCATTCACCGAACCCTTCTTAATTGGAAAAATTAAATATGATTTTTTTCAAATTCAAAACATAGGTAAGTATATATTTTACTGGTGCACAAAATGAATCGTGCATCGACATCACTGTGTTCAAAGAACAAAACCATTAAAACATGATTTTCACACAAAAACATAATAATGAATATTTACTGCAATTCAGTGTGACTTCTGCTGTTGCCTTTCAGAGACCAGTTCAAAAATGCGCGGCTTCACCTTGGCAAGTGCCACTCTCATGACATTTTTGCAAGTCTGTTTCTTTTCTTCGTTTTTATGTCCAGCATCCTCGAAAATGATTCCTCGCAAAGATATGTTGTAACAAACGGTATGAAAATCTCCAGAGCTTTCTTAGCAATAACAGGGTACGTTACCATTTGTTGACACCAAAACGTTGAGAGCGTTGTTGTTCTGAAGAGTTGCTACTGAGCGCACGAAATTCCCTGCAGCACAGATAGGCCAAGCGATGTTGCGTGATCACCTGCAGCCAATGATGGCCAAGCGGGGCGTGTCATCACGAATCATGAGTCGGGCGTATGTCTTGACCTCCGCCGAACCCCTGAGACTGACTCACCGAATCCCTGGGGTTCAATCGAACCCAGGTTAAGAACCACTGACCTATATTATAGGGTGCCATTCTGGAATTTATTTTATTGTGTTAACTGTCAATTCATGGTGGAACTGCATTGCATTGTTGTTTGATTTAATAAAACGCATTTTTTTAGTACTTATTCCACTTCCATACAACAAAGACGAAAGTCATGTTCAACTGCTTTGCAGGCAAAAAAAAGATCCTCATCAAAGGCACTCAGCTCAAACAGGAGAAAAGCTACATCTATCTGGGACAACGAATGTCTATAGATGGATGTATATTCGATGGAATTGTTCGCAGAGTAAAGCTAGGCTAGAGTGCTTTTGGCCGCCTGAATAATATCTTCAAAAGTGACCTTTCACTGTGCCTAAAGCGCAAAGTGTTCAACCAGTGTGTGCTTCCCGTGATCACATATGCGTGTGAAACATAGACCCTAAGTAACAGAGAGATCCAGAAACTTAGAGTAGCACAACGTGGTATGGAGAGGTGCATGCTGGGCATAACGCGAAAGGACAAAAAGAGGAATGAGTGGATAAGGAAGCAGACAAGGGTTTGCGATGTAATAGAGTTTATTAAAAGCCTTAAATGGAGATGGACTGGACACATAGCTCGAAGAAGAGACAATGGTTGGAGAAATATAGTCATCTAGTGGTATCCAAGAAGTACAAAACGTCCGCAAGGTAGACCTAGAGGCCGCTGGATCGATGAAATGATAAAGTTCTGCGGAAGTACGTGTCAACGCAATGCACAGGACTGAGAGAAGTGGAAGCAGCTTGAAGAGGCCTTCATCCAGCAGTGGATAGATTCAGGCTGATGATGATGATGATCCCACTTCAATAAATAATTTGGACCGGTTTCGTCCGCCTGAGGGTGAGATTAAATAAAACAACAATGCCATTCTGGAGTTAGGGTGTTACGAAATCAGTGCGAGGTGTGAAGGTAGGCTGTAGGCTAGATTCTACATAGATAGTGCACACTAAACTTCGTCAGTCATTCTTATTTGTTTACATTCTTATTAAGAATACAATTTTTATATGGTGCTGGTCAGTTTTTAAAACTCAATTAAACCCTGCTTAAATCAATTCCCCCACGATGGCCGCGTGGCTTAAGGCTATACCCTCAGCTGAGGCATGGTCTAAAAAGATCGTGACTAGGCGACGCGCGGATTGTGCAAATAACGCTTGCCGAACGAAAAATAATTTGTCATAAAAATCCAACATGGGTCCATTTAATAATATGTTTATTGATATATTACTAATAATAATAATATATTCATTGGCATGTTTTCTTTTTTAAGTACATACGTAAAGTTTTTTAGTCATCTTTACTCGATTTAAAAATATTTTCATCCGACGCCATGACTAAACAAATCGATGTGCAGACACCTCGACTGTCGGTCTCCGAATGGCAACACGGCCGAAATTTCGTTTCACATACAGTTGAAAATTATTTGCCGTTTCACTTATGTACGCTCTTAAGCTTCGGACTATAGTCACTATAGCATCGTGGGTCCCAGGTTAGAATTCTGGGTCTGGCAAGTACACATATTGTTTTTCAATTTGTGTATGAGTCAGGGTATAGACCTAATAGGTTGAGCAAGTGGTTGACATCCATTTCTCGTAAAAACAAAATATTTTAATACAAACCTCCACAGTGTGGAGGCCCATATTATGATTTTCGATGAATTATTGTTCGCTATTTATATAATCAAAATAATATTCTTTTTGTTGAAATAATAGAGTCAGCTATTATCTGGCGTTTGCGTCAATGGATGACTGACTAAGTGAAAAACGGATATGCTGAATTGTTTATTATTGCGTCTAGCTCCTTACCGAATTTGCTATAATTTGACACTATGGAAAATAGATACTTATATAATTTGTAATTCTATATCCCTGCAAAAAGGCCCACACCGCGTAAAAATTATCAATTTGGAACAGATCAATCTTGTTTTTAAATTGTCTGCAATATACCAGTAGTGTAGCATTAATGTGTCTCGATGCATGTAGTATTTCTATTAAATATGTGCATTTTAAATTGTGCAAACATTTACTAATATATTTTCCAAGAATCCTCGTATTTTGTAACGTGGTGGCATAATACATGTTCACTTTTATTGATCACCTACTCAATAATTATTGGTTTCATTTATAACAAATTTAGTATCACCCGGGGGTCTAGGAAGATTTGGCGCCGGGACAACTGGACGCCACGCAATTCGGAAATAAATAGACGTTAAGTACTTTTAGGTAATTTAAAAAAATATTTAATAACATTATTTATATTTAAATAATTATATTATGATTTAATAGTTGGTGAGAATTAAAAATATGCAGACGTAAATTATGATTTAATCGTGCATATGTTTAAGTTCCAACGAAAAAAGAGTTTTTTTATTTTATATAAAGCCTTAGACATGGTAATTCTCAATCCGCAATAAAAAAACACTATGTTAAGAGTAAAATGAATTAAAACTACTAAGTAGTAGATAGAAACTGATTAAAATTCCTCGTCTACGTTCTGTATACGTGTTTACGACAGTGCGGCGTCCAATTTTCCTGGCGTCCAATTGTCCCATTCCCTCACCCGGCGCTGCCCGGGAGTTGAATGGTTTAATATTTGAAAATAAAAATTATAAATTTAATACGTAGAGTGCAAAGGCTTGAATTTAAAAAAGTAAAAAAATATAATATTAGAGATTTTTATTTTTAACATACCTAATAATAGTATATTTTATTAGAACGTTTTTCTAAGCTCGTATTCTTATTTGTCCGGTGGTTCTTTTTCCGGTACAAATCTTGCAATCGATTTTTAGCTAACTTCCCGACTAGCTAGACATTTGAAACTTTTAGAATATATCAGAACACGATGCCAATGCGTTTTAGCCATGTTTAAGTAGAATTTAATTCATTTTCAGTTAATCCTGTTTTGTATGAAAAGTTATTTCGAGAGCATTATTGGTTGCTAGGGGTCTGGGGTCCTAGCAACTAAATTATTAATATATACGTGCGTTACTATGGAAATCAATATGACATATTAGTAATATTTCTATCAAGTACAAATTTTTTTGATCGTTTAAGCTAGTCGAGTCAAGCTTATATGATTCAACAGAAAATTTAAAAACGTTGTTTATATAAAGTTCTTTTTATCTTGTAAGTATTTGTATATTTATTGCATTTAAATATCTTAAAAAGTAGTACATATTCAATTTATTATTTTAAGGCTTTTCTATATAATATAAATATCCAATCCATCATTACAGGGCTTTTCGATATACCTACAATATTTTGTGAATGACCATTTGGTGAGAATAAATTTTGCTGGTTGGGATTTAGAGCAACTTGAAATGTACCCATTATTTCATGAAAAAACCGTCTTCAGCGATGAAGCTCATTTTTGGTTAAATTGCTTCGTAAATAATCACAATTATCGCATTTAGAGTAATGAAAAACCCACATGTCATTCTTTTAACACCTTTACACCCAAAAAAATTAACAGCTTGGTTTGGTTTATGGTCTGAAGGTGTAATTGCACTGTATTTTTTTGAAAACGAAAATGGAAATGCAGTTACTGTCAATTGAGGATGCTACAGAAACTTGATTAATATTTTTTCTGGCATGAATTTGATGATTTTGATCTGGAAGATATGTGATTCCAACAAGATAGTGCAACCTGCCATACAGCTCGTTATACAATCAACTTATTTAGAGTTAAATTAAAAAATATATATCATATTTGATAAGCCTTTAAAGCTTTAAACCGTTATGATTTATCTAATTCTATTTCGACCACTGCAACTTTTATGGTACCATCTTTGGAAAGTCGACGTTCTATATCTGATCAATATTTTCTTTTTAAAATTATCAATGGTATTGTTGACTCGCCAAACCTACTCGAAAGGGTGGGTTTCCATTGTCCATCAAGATTTACGCGAAACCACACTTTTTACCTTATCAGTCGTAGCGATTCTAATTATGCACAAAACTCTTTTATTCGGCGCTCTTGTTTAAATTATAATATGTATTTCTACACCGTTGATCCTTTTAATAATTCACATGTTTCATTTAAACGCGCTATCTCCAAATTTTTGTATGAATATAAATATATATATATATATATATATATATATTTTATGTTATTTTTTTTGTATATAATTTAATTATTCATTATTCTTCCTCATTTTTCTCATGTAATTTTCTTATGTAATTTCTTTATATTTATGTTATTCTTACTTTCTATCTTGTTAGGCATAAAGCCCACCAACGCGGCGCTCGGTGCGCTCTCTACAAAGTAGGCCCCCTCCCACCCGCGCATTACCCTTCACCTATGTAATTAGGGGCTCAAGGAGCACAATATAATTATTATTATCAGCGTCTCTCATAACAAAGCAATAAAAATATTATTAAATTTCTCGGGGCTTGTAATTAATATTCACGATGACATCGTTATACCAGCAAAATATCGGACACGTAATAACTAAACAAAGAGTTCACTGTTATTAAATAATGGCTTCTCGCCCGTCTATCGACGACGCTGCCAGAAGCGTAATTTTGTTTGCCGTGTTCAATGAATGGACTACGTTGTATTTTCGTTAATTCGTATCGCTGAGAAGCCAAAAAACGATGAATCATGGGGCAGGCGGGCACAATGCGTCGTCAAATCCAGTGTGCGCTGGCGTATTTGATTACGTTGTATTTTCGATGATTTACATTGAATATGCGCGAGCGCCCCGCAAGCCCGATTCTATGTGCACGACGCCTTAGGCTTAACTATATTATAATGTATACATGGAAACTTTGCTGGTTGCAATAACTTTTCATTATTATATTTTAAATTTTTGTAATCAATATGTAACTGTTTGTTTCCTTAATATTAAAAAAGCCTTTATGGTATATTTAAAAAAAAATAACTAGTAGTTCTTACATGAAATGTTTATCAAATTGCGTTAATATTATGTAAGAACTACTAGTTAAATTAGTCGTAATTAAGTAAGATGCACGTTGCTTATTTGGTAAAGCACATAGGCGCGAATCTAGTGATTAGAAGTTCAAGTCCCGTCGGGCGTCGTATTTTTTCATAAAAAGTTTCTACCAAAATATACTCTCATGATCGCTGAGCGGTTACGCGCCAGACTTCCAATGTCGTGGGACCCCGGATTTGAATCTCAGGTCTGGAAAATTTATGTTGTTTTTCAATATGTGTTTATACCTAGAGTATAAACCTAGTAGGTTGAGCCACTGGTTACTACATTTATCATTTAAAAAAAAAACAAAATCTGTTAAGGGCATGCATTAGTTGAGGCTCGGTCTAAAAAGATCGTCGCTAGGCGATGCGCGGATTGCGGGTCGCGGGTGCAAATGACGCCTGTCAAACGAAATATTATTTGTCATATAAATCCAACATACGTCCATTTTATGTTCTGTTTATTGTTCTATTAGTAACAATAATAATATATTCATTGACATGTTTTCTTTTTAAAGTAAATGGGTAACGTTTTTAGTCATCTTTACATGATTTTAGAATTAATTGATCCGTCGCCATCACGCAGCAAAGTGACGTGTTTCTGGCTCAACATTCTCTCAGTGAATGGCAGCGAGTCCAAAATTTCGTCGCGCCTACAGTTGAAAATTATTTGGCGTTTCACTGATGCGTCACCTTAATATAACGTCCACTCTGTAGAGACCTATATTATATTGCATCGAACATGGCAAAGTCTTCCAGTCTCTACTCAGTTGCCAGTCACTCATTAAACAGTGGTACCAATATCAGTATATTCGATGATAAATCATATTTTCTTACCAAAATTGGTAGCACTGAACCAAGGCCTGAACAAAAACGATGCATAAGTACGAGTGAGAAAGTATTCGGCACCCTTATAACCTCTGCGACACGCGCTAGAGTAAGATAAAAGGTTTACAGATGTGGGAGATGATTTGCTACGGCGCAGCCGCCAAATCTTACTTTATTGCTTAACTAAGCGTCGATAACCGTGTTGCTAAAATTGCTATTTTTTGTGTTAAACATAAAGTCAGTGGTAAATATTTTTAGTTAATTAAGTAGAAAAGATGGTTCTGTGTGTTATATTAAAATGTGGTAGCCGTATTGATAAGCAAAAAGATGGTATTACGTTTCATAGGTAAGTTGATACATGTTCGTGATCATTTATTTGTATATTATTATATATTTTAATATCAAGTGACCGTGTTTCTTTAAAATCAATTAAATTATGGATATTTTTACCTAATGGTTGTATTTGACCGCTTAAAAATACTATATAACGTAAAAAATATATATTTTAATTCTGAGCGTGTAGTGCGAGCACTTTGGGCGAGCACTAGCGAAATGGTCTATGGTCTCGAACATTTGAATGTGAATGCGTTCGCTCGCCCACAAACCAAACGCACGGCACGCAGCTTCATTTAGCAATGCAATGGGTGGCGTCTAGATTTATCTATAGCCTAAGCACTGAACTGAAAAACACAAGCAATAACAAGTCAAGACGTCAAAATTTAAAGATGGGCGAACCGATTTTTAATTTAAAATATATGACAGATATTGAGAAATACTCCTGCCTGTATAATTACAGGCTGCCAGAATATTCCAGTAAAGATATTACGGAAAAAGCTTATAAAGAAGTAGGAAAGACAATGGTTTTGACAGTTTGAGGTTATGAGATTATTGGGTTTCAGAAGCCCAGTGTGCAAAGCACCAGTCACTGGCCAGTTTATGAATTCCATCAGAAGCCAGTTTGTCATTTTTTAGTTTCTGCGTGAGAGGATGGCCTTAGTGGTAATTCATAAGAATTTCCATAAAAACCTACTCTCGGACAGTTGTGGGTTTAGGTACGGAGGCATCATTGTGACAGTTTTGTCTGTGTGATTTCATCATCAGCTTGAATCTATCCACTACTGGATGAAGGCCTCCTCTCGGTCCTGTGCGTTGCGTTGCCATGTACTTTCTCAGAACTTTAACATTTCATCTATGTCTACCTTGTGGATGTTTTGTACCTCTTGGGTGAGTGTATGCTCTTGTCTGTTTCCATATCCACTCATTCCACTTTTGTCCTTTCGCGTTACGCCCAGCATGCACCTCTCCATACCACGCTGTGCTACTCCAAGTTTCTCTCTTTTACTTAGGTTTCATATTTCACACGCATATGTGATTACGGGAAGCAAACACTGGTTGAACTGAGGTGTTTTAAAATTGTCTATATTATTCAAATATAAAATGTTGCATTCTCAAATCTGTAAATAAAAAAAATCTTTATTAAAAATGTTTACATACATAATTCTGAAAACAAAATATAGCCAAATAGACGAATAAGCGACAAATTTTGACTGTTGGCCTATTTTTAATACCTGCTAATCATAATCACCCACGATGGCTGCGTGGCTTAAACGCCGGCCTATTGAATATTTAATATATAACAAATACTTTCATCCGACGCCATGACTAAACGAATCGATGGGCAGACACCTCGACTGTCGATCTCCGAATGGCAACTCGGTTGAAATTTCATTCCACATACAGTTGAAAATTATTTGCCGTTTGACTTATGTACGCTCTTAAGCTTCCGACTATAGCGTCGAGGATCGCAGGTTCGAATTCTGGGTCTGGCAAGTACACATATTGTTTTTCAATTTGTGTGTGAGTCAGGGTATGGACCTAATTGGTTGAGCAAGTGGCTGACACCCATTTCTCGTAAAAAAATAAAAAAATCTGTTAATACAAACCTCCACTCTGTGGAGGCCCATATGATCCTATTAGGATCGGACATGGTCGAAAGAAGAATCATAAGCGCTCTTCAAATTGAGTAACGGAGAATGGTACATTCTTAAATCTTGTGAATTATTCGTTGAATAAAAGAAATATCTAATTCAAAATGTTAACCATTAAGTGTTTTTTGTATGTGTAAAACCGCAAAGGTGCAACGACTACGTTCATGTGTAAATATAACCTATACAAATCTGAAACGTTAGTGTGCAAATCTATTGTACCTATATATATTTATATATTAGATGAGTGGAAGATGCGCGCGCACCTTGTTTCGATCGCTCACCCCCATAGTACATATTATATACACGTGAAGGGTTGCTATACCGGCAACACTTTCCCTAAATTAGTGGAAATGTCAGTTAGACACGCGACCCACAGAACTATATCGTGATTTTGTTCGTTTTCAGTGATGTAGGTTACTTGGTATACTTATATGTCTCATTATAGCAGATGTATGAAACCTTTTGCCAACAGAACGTTTATAAATTGTTTTTTTTTCATAATTAAGATTTATTAATTTTTAGAGGGGTTTATTGTTTGCGATTGCTTGTTACTCTTCTATTACTAAATATACTATTGTTTAAATACACTACTGTCATTGGGCCTCATGGTCTGTTATAGTGTGAAATATAATAGAATAACACCAATAAACATACTTCTTCTTCTTCTTGTTCCACCCTGTCACGTCCAACATTGGGGCATAGGGCAAGCACCAGCTGGCGCCACTTCCCTCGGTCCATCGCCAACTCTTGCGCCTCCTGCCATGTCAGACCTGCAGCACGTAGGTCGCCCTTGTAGCACCGCTGCAGGGTGAGGGAGGACCGGCCACGGCGACGAAACCCTTGAGGCTGTGCCGCAAGGGTACAAAGTGCCGCACTCTTTGGCGGCAGCCGGAATACGTGTCCCAGTCACGTAAAGCGTTTCTTCGTGATAACTTCAATCACCAAAATCTGTTGTGTCTGCTCACGAACTCGGGTGTTTGTAACGCGGTCGTACCAATGTAACCCTAAGATTCGGCGGAGACATCGATTCTCAAAGCTCAAAAGCCGAGACTCTTGAAGCTTAGTAAGATGCCATGTCTCACAGCCATACAGGAGGACAGGTAGCACGCACGCGTTAAACAAACGACAGTTGGTTCTCACAGAATACAGCCATCCATGCGGATTCCAAGCTTACTAGAAATACCACCATCATCGGCAACCGTGGCACCCAAGTCTTTGAACCTGGACACCAGCTCGACGGGCAGACCGGAAACCCGCAAAGGAGTCTCGGCGTCAATGCATGCAGCACTTCACATGGATTTGGTCTTAGCCGCATTCAAATGAAGACCCACACGTTTCGAGTTCGCATATAATAAACATACAGTGTTTGTTAATTATATTACATTCGATTGAGTTTTCATTCAATATAACTATAGCGGTTTACTCGTCGCCTTATAATGGCAGTGGGTCCCAGGTTCGACTACTGGATCTGGCAAATATACAATATATATTGTGTTTGGAACCTAAGTATAGACCTAATAGGTAGAGTAAGTTCTCGTATAAATACAAATCTGTTAATGAAAACTGGACGTATAGAGACATATTATAATATTATTAGGAACGGACATGGTCAGAAAACTTTTTATTTTTATTCAATGTATCAAGAGATTCCTGACGCTGGTTTTATATAGTAATCAATGTAATGCGTCAATTACATTGAGCTACCTTACGAGCTGTTTGTTGGCGAATTTAAAAGTGGGCGATTCAGCTACTGCGATTGTGACGATGACACACAAAACTTTCCATTCGCTGAGAAGCCAACAAGCTAGCGATTATTTTGACAGAACGTAGTTCGTTTTTTACCGGGAGGTCGCTACTACGCTCTACTGCGCAGACGCAGTAGGCTCACACGCCAGCGTGTAGCATGTAAAATTGACCGGCTTTCAACTTTTCTCTGTAGATTGTTTACAATCTGCTTGTTAGCTTGTTCAATTATGACACTGGGAGAATATTTACTACTACTAGTTAGTTTCGTCGTAATTATGTAAAACGGGATTCGCTGCATTGTTGATGCACATTTGTCAGAATCCGATGGATGCAGATTCTATTCCGTCCGGCGTTTTCTCTGATAAGTGTTTTTGAGGTGATTTCAAATTTAATTATTTACATATTATAATCAACTTTATATATTATAAATGTATGACATTAACATCACGATTTATGACAAAATAACAATATAAAAATAGAATCAAGAGTAACTACAACATTTATAAAATAAATTGGAAATACCAATGACAGGTTATAAGGATAGTTCTGTACCTGATTTCTAAGATAGTTATCCAAACTTGGGTGTCGCGTTTTAGATTCTGCAGGGGTAAAAAATTGATAGAGATGCCATGATTCGCTACCGTAAACCAGCACCGTCAGAATGCAAGCGTCGAATCCTCAAAGCCTCTCATCACGCTGAAAGTGAAGAGGCGACGTTGGACCTGGCTCGGCCACGTGCTGCGGATGCCAGAAGAGAACCTCAACCTGGCTTGCCTGTTCTTCAAGCCGACCGGATTCCGGCATCTTGGAAGGCCGCTAAATACAATCTACAGAGTGTATACGGCGGAGCTACGGGATGCTGGTTTGACCTGGAACGAAGCAAGAAGACTGGCGACAGGGATTCTTGGAGGCGCCGCGTGGTGTCCATATGCTCCAGTTAAGGGGCGGATATGGCTAAAGAAGAAGAAGAAAAAAATTGATACACGTTTTCACTATACATCTTTACAAAATCAAGCAAACTTATTGTTGTATGTAATAGTTACTATTATTTATCATAAATAGAATTGGGGTAATACCAAAAAAGTTCCATGAACCCTGCTCTAGATGTTGAAATTTATCCAGCGATGATCTTTTCATCAAGCATTGTGCCCTACCCATCTCTACTTCACGTTGTTATGCTCAATACCTTTATTTGCTCACTTACTTATTTATTTCTAGATACCAGCGATTTTTTTTTAAATAATAATCGTTTGAAAATCTTCTTCTTCTTATTGTGCCATCCCCTAGCGGAGGTCGGCCACCATCAAGGCGATTTTATTTTTGTCGTCTGCTACCCGGAACAGTTCAGTGGAGCTACACTCGTACTTCTTAAGCCACGAAATGCGGCGCCGTCCTCTGCTACGCTTCCCATTGGTTTTTCCTTGAATGACAAGTGGGGAATGCTGTATTTTTGTCCTCTCATAATGTGGCCGGGGTACTGTAGTTTCCTGGTTTTGATACTACATAGAACTTCTCGGTACTTCTCCATTCGATTGAGAACATTAACATTTGTCACCTGGTCAGTCCAAGGATTTTTGAGGATGCGCCTATACAGCCACACCTCGAAAGCTTCAAGTCTCCGTGACATCTCTTGGTTTAGCGTCCATACTTCCATACCATAGAAAAAATACCAAATACCATTGAAAATCTGATCAAGTTGAACATTCAAAATTCTCAATAAATCGCATGGAAATATTAAGTATAAAAAAATACTGAATTACTGGAAAGTATCAAAATAAGTAAGTTAACATGAAAGGTCATGTTAACGCGCGTGTTTGAAGATGTAGGTACCTAACCGAAAAAAAAAATCTTTTTTTTAAACGGTACATGTTCAAACACGCGCGGTAACATAATTTTACTTCCTACTTCAATTATAGTTTGTCAATTTATGGCTACGGCCGTATATTGTAGCTTAACCACTGGGGAATGCCAAAAGAAATGGCGTATTTCAAAAAAACACTACCTTATTCTTAGGTCAATAATTATTATAAAGCAATCATTATTCGTAGGATGTTTAACACACTTCAATGGTCAAAGACATAGCTTATAATGAGTATATTTAAAATTATCTTTAAATGTGTTAATTTTGCCCATTTTTTGAAAAATAAAATGCCTAATTCTCGTCAAATTTGGAATCACAGAGATTATCAATAAAAATTTTTATCGTAAATATTTTACTAAAATTATCTCGTCATAAATTATACTAATGGTTTTATAAATGCGTTTAAAAATTAATAAATGTAAAAAATCTTAACACCAATGCACAGTTATGTACTGAAATATTACTATATTCTAAAACATTAGAGCGAGAGGTTTAAAAGAATACTATTTTATGTGATAAAAATACGTTATGCAGTCATCAAATGTTTAAAATAAATATAAAAGATAATAAGGCTTCAAAATTATACAAATAGATTATCTACAACGTTTAAGGTATGTCCAGGATCATGCTTTGAAAATAGAAAAAAAGCTCCATTTTGACCCACGCTGAACACGTGAAACCCTAGTTTAGAATTTCTGCCTTATAGATCATTAATTACAACCTAATTAAACACACATTTTACATGATACTAATTATAACTTTTGCATATTTGCATAGACAACAACTTTACTTAAATTTGGATAGTTTTTACACTGAAAAAGATTATTCAAACAGATTATTACTATTGACTTTGATATAGATTTTATTATGATAAACTGTTTATTTTATTCAAAAAATAATTCACATTATTTGAGAATGTAACATTCTAAATATTGAACATACAACATTTGAAAACATCTCATGCATAACATCATATCATCATCAGCCGGGGTCAATCCACTGCTGGATGAAGGCCTCCCCAAGCTTCTTCCAACTCTCTCGATCCTGTGTCGTTCGCTGCCACGTATTTCCGCCGAACTTTACCAGTCCGTCAATCCAGCGGCTTTTAGGGCAACCCTGTGGCCGTTTTGTGCCTCATGCATATATCCACTATAAATTGTACTTGACATTTCGTATTGATTTCCATAGTAACGCACGTATATATTAATAATTTTGTTGCTAGGACCCCAGACCCCTAGCAACTAATAATGGTGTCTTACAATCGATTTTTAACTAACTTCCCGAATAGCTAGACATTTGAAACTTTTAGAATATATCATAACACGATGCTAATGCATTTTTAATACTTTTAGCCATCTTTAAGTAGAATTGAATTCATTTTCAGTTAATTCTGTTTTGTATGAAAAGTTATTTCGACACCATTATTGGTTGCTAGGGGTCTGGGGTCATAGCAACTAAATTATTAATATATACGTGCATTACTATGGAAATCAATGACATGTCAAAATGACATTTCAGTATTATTTTTATCGAGTACAATTTTTTTTATCGTTTAAGCAATTCAACAGAATATTTAAAAAACGTTGTATATAAAAAGTTCTTTTTATTTTGTTATTATTTCTAGTGAGTCATTAGATGTTTTCAAAATGTATGTTCCATTTTATTATGGTATATTAGTAGATTATGCACATTGAAATTGTTTTTATCACTGATTATTTTATTACTAATGGTAACATAGAGTTCTCTATGGTCCAATTCAGCGCTTCCCAACTTTATATTCATCAGGAGCACATTTATAATGGAATGGTAGGCAAAGTTTTACATAAACAAATTATTATTATCCTTATTTTCAATAAAATAATAAGTTTCTTGTTTTATGATTAGCCATTGTTGGGCACGTAGTGTATCGTGACAACTGAGCACGCACAAAGCTATAAATGAACTTTGTTATTCTACTAGGCGGCAGCACTGCTGGTTGTGCTTTAGCAAAGCGCCAATGTATGCAGTTTTAAACGTTTATGAAGTAAATTAAGTTGCTTAATTAACCATAGATCGACGATTAATATATCCAACCAACCAATATAAACATCGATTTAATATTATATTTTTGTGTTTTAAAGAAAATATATCATAAAATGCACAAATAATGAGTCCCTGGGTACGCGCAAAGGTGCTCTTGGACACACGGTTGGGAATCTATAGTTTAAACTAACTCAACGGTCGAAGAAAAGTCATTGATAATAATTGAGGGGATTAAAATGGTACAACTGACGTAAGGATATGAAAAAAAAAGTTAGGAGAAGTCTTTACATATATAAGTACATATACCATAATACATATTTACTGCTTTTTTTAGAATAGTTACAAGCATTGTCTTTTATAGATTTTTTTTTTAGAATTATTTATAACCATGT
This sequence comes from Rhyacophila brunnea, assembly GCF_057557595.1. NCBI lineage: Eukaryota > Metazoa > Arthropoda > Insecta > Trichoptera > Rhyacophilidae > Rhyacophila > Rhyacophila brunnea. The sequence continues at coordinate 3,478,441 of NW_028232904.1, read as the reverse complement.
CCTTGCTTTTTCGTACAAAGTAGTTGTTAGTAATTTTGAACAATCACAAACACCCAGGCTTTGAGAAAAACACATAAATATTGTGTGTCCTGACCGGGAATCGAACCCAGGAACTCTCGGGTGGAAGGCAAGCGCCTTACGCACTACACCACGAGAGCCGTCTGTCTTCTGCAGATTGGAATACATTTTTATGAATATCTGTACGTAAAATATTGTAATTAATTTCATCACAATGTATTTAATTTGAATGGTTAAACCTGATATGTCATCTTCTTAAAGCCGTGTCACACGAGAGACCGGTGTCCAGACAACAGTGTCTCGAGACGCTGCATTTACTCATACATGAATGGGCGCGTTCAGATGAAAACACACATGTGTCGCGTTCATTTATATGTATGTGTCCTGGTGTCCAAACACCAGTTTCTCATGTGAATGTTCTTACAATATTAATATACTTACATAAAACATTTGTAAAAAATTCTCATATATAAAAAAAATACAAAATGTTGTCAACAGTGATGTAAATTTTACAATCGTATATTTGACCGTGAATGTTTTAAATCAATAAATCAGTGGTTTTAAAACGTTTTTGTTTTACAGGGCCTTTAGTGTATATAGAATTTTTCAATGAGTCCACAAATACATGTTACATATACAGAGAATCACATTCGATACACTATTTTGAGATTTTCCGAGCTTGCATCCAAAAGCGTCTCTACCAGAATTAGATACGAGAGACTTTTCGTCCATTAATGCAGTGTATTTTTTGAGCCCACGATGGCTGAGCGGTTTACGCGTCGGTTTATAATGTCGTGGGTCCCAGGTTCGAACCCTGAGTCTGGCAAATACACTTAATGTTAATACACTTAACACAAATATTTTAATATGTGTTTTGAGTCAGAATATGGAGCTAATACGTTGATCTAGTGCATCCTGTGCATTAAAAAGGCCAATATTAAAAAAATGTCGCAATTAAGCATGGTAGTCACGTAGCATAGTGGTAATGCACAGGGCGCGACACCAGCGCTCGAAATGGGAAAATTTACTGAACTGGAGCGGTCTACAGTTTTCTAAAGATATTCACATAGTTATCAAATTGTATGTGTATGTGTATATTTTCTATTATATAGCCTATCTAGCTCATTCGGTCAAATTATTTTTTCCACGAGACGGAGCGATAATTTTACCAATTTCACGAACAGGAACGGCGCTCCGGTGCGCTCCGGTCCATTTCGAGCCCTGCGCGATACCCAAAATACGCAGGTTCGATTCCTGCTGGGTGTCTTACTTTTTTCAAAAAAGATTTTTTCTATTGACTATGTTTTGTTATGTGGTGTTTTCAAAATTATGTATACGAATCTATCATTGCGATCTTCAATCAGCACATTGAATTAAGTAAAGTATGTTAGAATTATATGTTTTTCTAATAACTCCAGAGCGTCGCAGCGCACACTCTGAGTGTCTCTGCAACAGATATTTGTTTTATTAAAAATGCCTGAAAAACTGCAAATTTAACCATACAGTCTAGCGTGGCCCTAATGAAAATAAAACCCCCAAATCATTAGTCACCATTTTTAAGCGAGCCAGTATGTATTAGAAATAATTATCATGCCATAAAGTTGATTCTTTTATTATACAATTTTGTAGCAAGTAAGTAACTATTAGAGCCATTAAAATAAACCCTGGTTAGATCTCAATGCCGATTAGTTGCTTCGGAGTATTAACGTTGGTGGGCGATTATTTTCGGACAATTATTTGAATAGAGAGATTAAAATTTACTTGTTTTTTTTTTTAAAACAATGCTAATATTGTATTAATACATGTGTTTCCAACCTTTTTAGAGAACCCTTTGATAATAGCCAAGTAACCTACGATTTACGCAACATTTTCACAGTTTTAATCGGCATCATCATCATCAGTTTAGCACAGCGTGGTATTGTGAGGTGTAAACTGGGCATAACGTGAAAGGAAAAATAGCGGAATGAGTGAATAAGGATACAGACAAAGGCTTGCGATGTAATAGAGTTTGCTAAAAACCTCAAGGCTGGACACATAGCTCGAAGAAGGGACAATCGCTCGACAAATCTAGTCATCCAATGATATCCAAGATATACAAAACGTTCGCAAGGTAGACATAGAGGCCGCTGGATGGATGAAATGGTTAATTTCTGCGGAGGTACGTGGCAACGCAACGCACAGAACCTAGAAAAGTGGAATAAGCTTGGAGAGGCTTTCAATCACCGGTGGATATATTCAGGCGGATGATGAAGATGATGAATCAGCCGGGGTCAGTCCACTGATGTATGAAAGTCTCATTTAGCTCCCTCCACTCTTCTCGATCCTTAGTTCGTTGCTGCTATGTAATCCACCAAACTTTATGAGTGTGTTTTCAGTGGGTCTTCGGGTATCCCTGTGGATGCTTAGTGCCCCTTATGACGGGATATGTCCAGCAGTTGTCCACTTGCCGAGGAAAACAAATATAAACTAAAATTTATCGTGTGTTTTACATTATTTTTTTATTCCAAGAATAATCATCAAGGCTTAAGAATATGACATTCTCCATTGAATATAAATTTTTATTTAAAGAACATACTTTTGTTAATTATACTTTAACTGAGTCATTTAACAATCTCCTTGACAGCTGTTACGTAACCCTTCTTAAACCCTTCTTCGGAACGGTCGACTATAACTCAACTCAACTCACCACGTAAACGGCAGTTAAATTAATAATTTGGATACACCTTAGAAACATACTTACTAACTTATCTTTAGAAATCTCAATTCTGAGCTCTCCAGTCGGTGACACTCAGCCTCCCCGAGCGTCTCTTAATGTTTTCCGGATATATGGGACGAGTGACTCGTGAGGTTTCTTTATAAACTTTATAGATTACTCTAAATCTATCACATCTAACGACGTGATTGGCTCATCTGAACCATCAACCGTGATGTATTTTTCGCAATCTGTGTGCGTCTTCTAATTTTTGCTTCACATCCGTCTTTTCCACTAATGGTCGATTATAGATATATATCTTGTCCATTGTTTCAAGGTTTTGGAGTATACTTGCTGCTGGTAGAAGGTTAGCCTGATTGACAACCATTAACTTAGTTTTATTGCTATTAATAAAGAGTCCGTATTTGTGAATATCTTCCTTTACCTGGTGTAGCAGATTTGTGAGCTACATGTTGTCAGCAGCGATTAGTGTGATATCATTAGTGAATCCTTGCAAATAATCCTCCGCATCTCAATTACTATTTTTTTTTTAGGATTTTTTATGGTAGATAATGTTTATGAGGTTTTTGGAAATTATAAGACCCTTAGTAATCGAGTGGCAATAGTTGTGAATGATTGTCAAAATCAAACAGATAAATTGAGGTTTTTACACCGAATGGCCAACGTGCAGTGATTACATTATACAAATTGAAACTCTTTAATATATTGAAAAAACCCTACCCAATCGCGTATACAAATTGTTTTCAATATTTTCCCCAGCGCCTAATAATTATTTGCTTCTCAAGACGTGGGGTTAGTTTTTCCGAGAGTGTAGCAACATTTTTCGTGGAAATGAAGACCTGCGCACCGGACGGAAAGCGGATGACGCTTTTCCGGTGCGCGCGCATCCCGTACGGAGAAACTTCAAACAATAAAGTGCGCCGACTCACACACGCGCGCCGCCGGCACACACACATTGTGCAGGGCCGTATTAAGGAGTTTATTTTGCCCAAACGTCATCGAGAAATATATACATATACCTATATATTACCATCATACTCAGCCGGGTTCGATCCACTACTGGCCTTTCATAACTTCCTAGTTATTTGACGTCACGTATATGTCACATAACTTTATAAATTCGTATACCCAGTGGTTGTCTACATATCGAGTGACATGTCCAGCCTATTGCAATTTAATCTGTTTAACAACCTCTATTACATCACGTAATATTGTCTGCCTGATTGTCCATTGGTTATGTTTATAGTCTTTCTGCGTAATCCCCAACAAGCATATTTCCGTACCACGTTGCGCTATACGTCATTTTTGGATTTCAATTACATTAAAGGTCTAAATTTCACACGACTAAGTGAGCACTGGTGGCACACATTGGTTGAACACTTCTGATTATTAATTCATAAAACCGAAAACATAATTTACAAGTAAACAAGAAAATGATATTCTCAGCTTGGATTTAAGTGACCACTTCTCAATTTGACACGGAAAATGCACAATCGTTAAGAGAATTTTTGACATAATACACAAATCCAACGTGTGATAAAAATTACACGCTTATTTTTTAATGTGTATTTGACACTATTGCATTGTCCAACATACCGTATTTGTTGCAATCTAAGATCGGCATATATGTAGATAACATAGAAGATTTGTTAATTAATTATAATGAAGTAATGGCACAACCAAACTACACCCGGTTAAAATCGCGCATATCAAAAGGCCATATTGAACCTAATAGTTCCCTCCAAACCAATCCGACCCGCAACACACTCGGTCTAAATCAAAAGTATTACGAGGGCTCTACGTTTGAATGTGAAGCATCAGTAGTTGTTAACGCCTGAGAATGTCTCAGAAGCAGATGCCCAAGACTGAGGTCGCCTAGTATTCAAGTATGCTTTGATTTAGTTTACTGAGACTTAATAAAGTACCCATGGGAGAGAGGAGCATTGAGAATTAGCAAAAACCAATTATTTTAATCAATTTAAATTTGATGTGTAAAAACAAAGCTAAAATGTTTTTAAAAAATACGGCGTCTTATTGTGGGTGTGAAGATCTCTTCACACAGTTTAGTACCGTATTGAGCCAATAAATATCTTTATATATTAGTTTTTGATTTTGTCATGCACCGTTTGCAAGTACGGCCCTGTCCCGGCGTCGCGGGCGCCCCTAGCGGTCGTCCCATCCACTCAAGATTGCAAACAGTTTAAAGAGTGCCAAGCGGTATGACGGTTGGAAACCGCAGCATCTCTCCTTCAAATCTGACTGATGTTTGTGTTATTATAAGTGCCGTGGACCGCGCGTAGTGACCCGAAATAGCTCTAAAGCGTGTGCAGTGTTGACATGGCGGCCGGCGGAAATATTGCCGCGCTAAAATGACGCAAGACGAGCCCTGTGTGGAGGTTAAATCCGAGGTAAAGGCGGGAAATAATTTCATACTTACCCGCCATTTTTACAACCTGCGTTCGCTAACGAACGCTTTTCAATTATAACCAACTGTCAGTGTGATTTTGAAAAAAGAACCCTTTATCCATAACGTCAAACTAACCAACTAACATAGACAATACGTAAATAAAACCTCTCTATCATAATAAACAATCTGTCACAAAAAGTTTCAACAGACTATTTACCTACCTATTTATTTATTTTTATTAACCATGTTTTTTTGTATTAATAACTGAATATTATTCCAATATATTATTCATAACATTTATTACAAAAATATTGTAACAATATTACACTGAATTACTTCAGATAAAAAAAAATAACCGGTGTCTGATTCAAAATACAAACATGGCGATCTGATAGACGTTCATTGTATTCAAATATTTTACTTATACATTTTTTACAAAAAATATAATAAAACAAATAAACAAAATTTGACCTAAAATTTTAAATTGACAATAATTGTTTGCTAATTTAGACAGCAAAATCGGAAGTTATTAGAATTGTCTTCTGCAATATTGTAGACGTTTATAAAAATGAGGTGTAGTCTTTCTTTGTTTACCTGTTGAGAAAGATGAATATGTAAGGCTTTCCGTATATTTTTTTAATCAATTACTTTAAAAAAAATAGTTTTAACAAATGTTAATGATATAATATTAAAATCATTTACAGTTCATTTTATGTGTGTATGTATAAATGAACAGCGATTTTTTGATATTTCTTTTTCATATCTCTGAATGAACTGATAGAATGATAACATCGTTTTATTGGATTTTCATGTCGAATTTTCCTTTATTTTAAATTCTTTTGTTATAATACTACCAAATATTATTTCAAATTAAACACAATATATTATAATATAATTGAAAAATTGACTCACCTTACTATTGCATAATTATAATTAGTTTATAATATATTATGTGTTATTTTTTCCTTGATACCTAGATAACTATTCAATAAAATATATGATATCGATTGAACAGACTGATTTAATAAAATTTTGATTTATAATAAAACTATTTTAAATTGGAATGTAGTAATATCTACATTTTTTTCAGAGTCAATTAAAAATATATGTAATAATTGATTATTAAAACACCTGCCATATTATAATAATATGAAGGCACTGGTTTTAATATCAGTTACTTCCATAAAGTCTTATTCTGGAATATTCACAAAACACTGGCTGACATATAAATAATGCTAATAAATTCCTCGTGATTTAATATATTGTTACATATATTATGATATATAAACACGTGACCACTTTTTGATTTACAAATTGTCATGTTTCAATTCATTATATTATGTCAGTGGCGAAGGATGCCTGTTGAAGGGAGGTAGACTAGTAAATAACTGAAAACAAGTCCTAGGACAGCCATATTTGTGTCGCTAGATTTCAAAATCAGCCAAGTCCATAATAGATGAATAGGAGAAAATGAGCTTTTTGTTTTCTCAAATACACAGTCACAAGGGTGAAAGTTTATATTATTTCGAGTATAGAATATTTAAAATTAATAAATTCCACATATTGATAATGCAGAAATGTTAAAAAGCAGTAGTACTTCAGCAATTCACAAAAAAGTCAAAAATACCTAAAGGTGGACTTGGCTGATTTTGAAATGTAGCGACACATTTACAGTAGGTAAATTTGAATTTTTTCCATCATTTTATAATGGATATTACACAAGATTACACAGGCACATGGACATTACACAGGCATTAAAATAGATATTATAGAAAAGTAATGCCCAATCGAAATTCGAACTCGGCATAGAACATTGTGCTATCATGGTAGTCGGGTGTTTAGGCTCCGGCGCGTCCTGAAAAAAGTTAGAAAAATTACATCTGTACGCGTAGGCTTAAATACATACATCCTCGGGTCACGTGATAGTATGATACTGATTTTGAGATTTTGTATTTTTTTTACAATACGTGTATAATCCTATGTATGTGTTGTATGCGTGAAATGTACCAAATTAGTTGAAGCCTTTGTTGGATTGTGTAGGTGACGTTAGTATAATAGTTGCGTACGCATTAGTGCCAATAGATACAATAATGTCCGTCTAGTTAAACAAACTGGCAGTCAATTTATAATATCTACAGACAGATGTCGTTGGCAAATTATATAATTTTTGTAAAATATAAAATAATGCAGTTATTATTGTTTAAATACGTTATTAGGCTAATTAACTGTTCTATTAAGTGTTTCGTCCAGAAAAAAATGAAGCATTCAACGCCAATACCATATTTTGAAGGCGTTGATTGCCTTCCACTCCTTTCCCTTCAGGGTCCATGACTCGATACCGTATAAAAATGTGTACGACAAATAATAATATTTGCAAATTTTTCATGGAAATTGAGGTACCTCGTTCCTGAGTGGTTCACAATAATTATGGATTATGGATTATTTTTTATTTCAGTGGCTAGATAAAACAGATTTCTATATTGTGTGTTAATATCACAATCGTAGCTCTATAATTTTCCGCATAAATGGCAATACTAGTATTGATAAGACATCAAATTGAATGTGAATCATGTTCATTTTGACAGTTCCTTCAGCAGTATAAATAGGTATTTGCTAACATTAATTTGCTAATATTAATAAAGCCTGAATATACTTTATGTTTCGACTATTTATTTTAATTGATCCATGTACTATCAAAATATGGTAAGTATATACAGTGAAAATATTCCTGAATTTTACAAAAGGAGTTTTAACTTTAGGTCCAAATATCTCAGGATCCGTTTTGATGGAGTTGATCCATAATTATTTTGAACCACCCTAATGTAAGACATGTCACCGAATTTTTCACTAACAGTCGATTTCAGATAAACAAACTTTTACCACTGTTTTTAAATTTTTGGTCTTAATATTATTAATAAGGAGGCCATATTTGCAGCTTTGAGAGTTCCTTTTTATCATCTGCGAATTGCAAGCTTTCCACATATTATTATATTGAACAATTGGGGAGTTAAGCATACACCGGCCTATTAGCTCAAGGAAAAGCTTGATATTATGTATTTCAAGATGAACAGGTGTGATTACAAATTAGACGGGCTGATTATTTTAAAATGAGATGCTTCGAATTTAATGTCGTTTTTATGACAGTCAATTATAAATTCGTGACACATTTTCGTGTATTATATTTTAATTTAATTATATTATTTACAATTTTGTAAATGAAACAATGACTATGCTTAAACTAGCGATACAAAACCTTTTAAATCTTTTTTCTTTATATAAGTTAGTAATTTCTCCTTAGCCATTCTATATTACACCATCCGCGAAGGTATGGAGAAACTCGTTCACTTGATCAGACCGCTTACATGTAAATTGTGCGTAAAACATTTCACCATGGCACAGTTCACCGTGAGATTTTTATCGGAAAGAGATGACCGTATACTATACGGTCTCCAATTTTATTAGATTCAATATGAATGTTAATTCAATTTTAATAGCTGATTTTAGCAAAATTCATGAATTCAATAATGAAAACTTAACCTAACCTAACAAATAATCCAATATATCGGCTATTTTCAAGATTTATTTGCTGCTGGTTTCCAGTCAATCGACAAGAGCCGTGTTTTATTTAGACATGAATTTTATGTCAGTACTATACGACCCAAAAAGGTTGAACGGTCTTTAAGACGGTACTTCAGTGAAACGGCAAATAATTTTCAACTATAGGTGCGATGAAATTTTGGACTCACTGGCAATCGGAGAGCGAACGTCGAGCTGTGAATACGTCAATTTGTTTCGTGATGGCGACGGGGGTATTAATTCTTAAATCGTGTAAAGATGACTAAAAAACGTTACCCATTTACTTGAAAAAGAAAATATGTCAATGAATATGTTATTATTGTTACTAATAGAACAATAAATAGAACATTAAATGGACGCATGTTGGATTTATATGAGAAATTATATTTCGTTCTGCACGCATCATTTGCACAATCCGTACATCGCCTAGCCACGATCTTTTTAGACCATGTCTCAACTGAGGTATAGCCTCAATGTACGGCCATATATATTTCCGATACTACATATCACGGTGAAGTTTAATACGGTGAACTGCATACGTACAAGTTTCCGGACACGAATCAGACCGTCATGTCCACGCCCAAAATGTGACAGAATTCTTACAGTAAACCATATAATTTTAATTTCTAATAAAATTATTTAATAATTTATGAACTCACAAAGTTATTAATTATCAGTTACATAGTTCTCGTGAAACATTAATGCTTCAAATACACTCTATGACGATCGGTCATATATATGTCGAAAAACCCGTTTCTTATGTTTGCGTCCTGTGTCATAGGGTGTCACAGAGTGTAAATACGATGTCATAGCTGTCATACAATATGTATGTATAAATGTCGGAATGGCATAGATTTGATCATAGACACTAAAACGCTCTTAGCATATATGTGCCCGATCGTCATATAGTCTATTTGAACCTTAATAAAAGATAACATAACCAAACAAGCTAAAGTTTATTATGGATTGTCTTTGATTTGATCAAAAGGCACACGTTCAGAAATCAGAGACAAATACTTTTATTTTATTATTAGAAAGACAGACATCATAAACATGGACCTCTCAAAACCAACCCTTTTAATATGTTGGTAGTGTAGATTTAGTCAGTAGTGAAAAGTGTAGGTAGGTTTTTAAGAACCGCCATAAAAAAGTGCACATTAAACTTTGTCAGTCATACGTATTTGTTTTTATTGAACTAAGGCTACAATAAATTTTTCAGATGGTATTGGTTAGTTTTTAAAAAAACCAATTAAGCCCTGCCTAAGCTAAACCATAATAGTTTTGATATATTTTGGGCGATACGGCAAAATTGTACACACTTTTTCATTCATATTTTTTCGTTGGATTACAAATACATATTATACAAATTGGTGGTTCATTCATTTAAAATCATTAGGTCCTGCCCCAACCAAACTATAATAGATACAAAATACTATTTTATCTATAAAATATTTAAAGTATGTATGATTTAATTGGATAATTTTAGATATTTTATAGATAGACGAGTATTTTTTTACTATTATCTATTATGGCTTGGTTTTTACAAGGTTTAATTGAATTTTATAAAATAACCAACACCATCTGTGAATTGTAGTCTTATTTCAGTGAAAAGAAATACGTATGACTGACTAAATTTAGTGTGCACTATTTTATAGTGGATATTAAGAGCCTAACTCCATCTTTTGCCGCTACAATCTCGTCATAGTTACCACTGTCAAATGTAATTGATTTTCCAAGATAAACGTAGTTGTTCACTTATTGAATTTGGGTATCATTGATGAGGATCGCTTTTGGTTCAGTAAACCAGTTTATCATTACTCTTTTTATAAACTAACCAACACCATCTGTGAATTGCAGTCTTATTTCAATGAAAACAAATACGAATGACTGAGAAATTTTAGTGTGCACTATTTTATAGTAGAGATTAAGAGCCTACCTCCACCTTTTGCCGCTACAATCTCGTCATAGTTACCACTGTCAAATGTAATTGATTTTCCAAGATAAACGTAGTTGCTCACTTATTGAATTTAAATACACAATTAAAATTTTTATTATATATAATATATATTTTAAATAATAACATTGGTTATTGAAGATAAATAGCGTCGCAGGCGACTTTTTTTACTATTCGAGAGGATTTGTAATGTGTGTTTAAATCACTTATCTGGTCGATTCGCCACGCCGGGTCGTTCCTGAGCCCGGGCCCCCAGGCTAGAGCCCTGTCAGTCCCCCCTTTGTGGGGGCCATGCATTGATCTTTCCTTGAATGACAAGTTGGAGAATGCTGTACTTTTGTCCTCTAATAATGTGGCCGATGTACTGTAGTTTCCTGGTTTTGATACTACGCAGAACTTCTCGGTCCTAACTTCAACATTTGTCACCAGGTCAGTCCAAGGAATTTTGAGGATGCGTCTATACAGCCACATCTTGAAAACTTCAAGTCTCCGTGACATCTCTTGGTTTAGCGTCCATACTTCCATACCATAGAAAAGAATTGAGAGAACATAACAACGTACCATACGAAGTCTCAGAAAATTTGCTTATCTACCTATTTTCTTCCGTCTTTACCTAGTATTTTGGTGATTCTATAGCCTAGTAGACAATTGTTTTATGAAGAATGTATTAAAAGTGGATTGTGAGTAGCCAAGATGATGAGCATTATTATATGCTTTAAAGTGGGCGTACAAAACCGCGAATTCATTGAGTAGGTTACAGACAGTCTGGTAAAAAAAACACAATTGTGACTTAGGAGATATTGACGGCTCGCGGTCGATGTGTCTTTCTGGCTCGTGTCCAAAATTCCACGGCCAAAACGACATTTTAATCGGTTTTTTCTTAATATCGACCGATTTTCATTAATTTTTGTTGACGTACGGGTGTTGCCGTTTGCATACAACTGTAATAACATAACCGCTCACTTTGTATATTGCAATGTATGTCAGTCAACGTGGCCGGGTTTGTGAAACATCAGGTTAGCGTGCGGTAGGTTCTGGTTTCAAGTTCCATAATATTTCATTTTGAATTCTTTGTCCGTCTGGAAGGGCAAAACACTCGATAGTAATTAATATGTATTATATGAATGCATATTATCGAATCGAGTGCTTAAAATCAAACAACGTTATCTACAAAAAAGTGTTTTTCTTAGTTAACGTTATTTTACATTCTCATCTACATGATAGTCAAACAACTTTATGTCAATCTTTTCTAGTTTCTTCTTAAATCGTCAGTAAAGTTTAACGTTAACTACATAAAATTACCCTTGTTTTCATATTTTTTTAAAACATACATAAAAATTTTACACCCACGGTGACCACGCAGCTTAAGCGTTAGACTGTAACGCCGTGGGTCTCAGGTTCGAATACTGGGTCTGGCAAGTATACATATTGTTTTTCAATTTGTTTCTGTCAGGGTATGGACCTAATAGGTTGAGCAAGTGTCTGACATCCATTTCTCCTAAAAAAAAAAAACAAAATCTGTTAATACAAACCTCTACCCTGTGGAAGCACATATGATCATATTAGGATCGGACATGGTAAAAAAAAATTAACATCACCATAAGCAAGATAAATGTACAATACATAATATATTATAAATTATGAACATTAGTTTTTGAATAAACATTTAAAAAAACTAAAAGAAACTAAAAAAATGTTTTTCGGCTATTCTGTTGGACTTTTGTAAATAGTGTTGTTTGACATTAAGCCCTCGAACTACACGAGGAACATAAACACTGTCTGAAAAATTCTTCGTACATAATTCTTCGCCGCATATTGTAAAAATATTTTTTTTATTTCTATTTTCATTTATAATGCTTAATATGGCACTACAGACCATTAAGGTCCATGGCTGACTGTACAACCGTCGCCCGGGAACTCTATCTCGAGTTGTTTCTCTCCAGTCGGTCACATTCAGCCTCCCTGCGTTCCTCTTGATGTCATCATCCCATTTCCTCAGGGCTTCCTTCATAAAGTTTCATTTATAATAGCATTATTAAAGTAATAAATAATGTTTTGTAAATAATTCAATTAACGCGGTAGCGGAGCGGTAACATGTCGGCTTATAATGTCGTGGGTTCCGGGTTAGAATTCTAGGTCGGACAAAAAATACATGTTGCGTTTTTTTCAGCGTATATTTGGACCCAAATAAGTTGAGCAAAGTAGCTAAAATTCATTTATTGTAAAAAAAAAAATATTAATACAACATACACTCTGTGGAAGCCCATATGATCTTCTTAGGGTTGAACATGATAAAAAAATTCAGTGCCTACTTTAACAATAATAAATATTGTTAAATGAATAAACGTGTTACTATCTCAGGTAAAATTCCACTTAATCAATGCATTATCTACACGAGGATTTCCCAAACTTTTTCTGCAATGGACCACTTCGCAAACCCGGAAATGTTAACGGAACACTTTATGGAACAGTTTATTTTGTATGTTATTTATTAGCGCAGCTAACAGTTCTGCCAATTTTGGCAACTGTCGTTAAACTGACAAGACTTGTCGGCCGGTCAGTTAAAAACAATATACCCCATCTTTTTCATGGGCACGGTATTATAAAAAATGGTCCTCCGTCTGTACCTAGATAATGGCCCCCACACATCCTGAAGCGGGCCCCCTACTTATCGCTAAGGTTAAAGGCAATATGACGATGTACAGTTGTATATTCCAAATGGTGTTCGAGGTAAAATTAAGGGTATTTTTAGCGATTTTTTTGTATTTTTAATACACCCACTTTTATGTTGATATGCACAATTATGGACATGTCAAATATCGACAATAATCAAATGTAAGTATGGCAAAACCACATATTATTAAATGTTAGTATGCCTGAAGTGAAACAGCGCCGCAGGCGTCATTTTTTTACTATTAGTGCACGTATGTGATGTGTGTTTATCTCACTTGGCTGGTCGATCTCTCACACCGCCCCCCCCCCCCGTCAGCCCAGGCCCCCAGGCTAGAGGCCTGTCAGCCTTCCCCTTGTGGGAGCCATGACCTAGATACTTGACGTCATAAACATCAGTGGAGATTGATCATCACTCGCCTTTCAGTATGAAGTAGATTCTTTAATTATTTTAATGTTACTTATTTTACTTCTACTTAGTAGAAGATCTTTAAATGTGTTGCAATGTATAAAACCTTTCGAAATGGTCGCGGAACACCCATTCAGGTTCAGCGGAACACTGGTGTTCCGCGGAACATAGTTTGGGAAACCCTGATCTACACGAACAATTTTATAGTTAATTTACCTAATTCATATTGATATGAACTTACGAGTATGTTTACGTTTTATTTTATATACCATGCCGTTGTGCCTTTTTTATAAATTCATTTTTAGATAATATATACCTAAAGTAATAATTACGTAGACATAAATTGTTGTAAAATATATTTTTAATACGTCTTGCTACGAAGAATTTTCAGGCGATGAATTCTGGGATAATTACGGACGCGAAGAATTATTCGCGAGCAATATTTATAGATCCCAAATTCACAACAGCCAAGTCCATTGGGGCAGTCACCTTGTTCTGCCGAAAACATGAGATATTAATAATCTCCGGTGTCATTTTTAGCAGGATTTATTTTGAATTTATTGGTTTACTAGTAAGTGATAGATTTGATACCATTTGCCATATTTGGATCAGTATTATTCGTAAGCTAAAGCATTCGGATAAAACTGCGATACACTACCATAGATTTTTTAAACCAATTGTCAACACGATTATTAAATTTATTGGTTACATTGACTCGTATAAGTTAAGTTAACATTTTTGATTCAATACACTAGATTTACAAAATTTTATTGAATATAATATAAATAATTTTTCATAACAAAGAAGCATAGAAGAACATTATAATGTCTCTACGGCGTCATAAAAAATGATGTTGTATGAACATATTCTTTGTATTCTTTCATCTTGTCACGCCCCAGTGGTATAAGGCAAGCACAAGCTCGCGCCACTTCCCTCGGTCGATCGCCAACTCTCGCATCTCCCGCCATGCCATAACTGCAGCGCGTAGTTCACTTTTGTAGCACCGCTGTAAAGTGAGGCAGGGCTGGCCACGGCGACGGAACTCTTGGGGCTATGCAATAAGGGTACAAAGTATCGCACTCTTTGGCAGCATCCAAAACACGTGTCCCAGCCACGTAAAGCGTCTCTACGTGATTATCTCAATCACCGAGAGCTACTGTGTCCGCTCACAGTGTTTGTAATGCGGTCGTACCAATGTCCCTCTAAGATTTGACGTGGACATCGATTATGAAAGCTCAAAAACCGAGACCTTTGAAGCTTAGTAAGATGCCATCTCTGACAGCCATACTCGAATGTCGTGTGTTCAACGCGAACATATTATGAAGCTATTAATCGCTAAGTTACCTCTATATTCCGCTATTTTAAGATAATTGCAAAAACCGTTCAGCGCATTTAAGACCACAAATAAAATATTGTAATTTTGCAAGCACATTAGTAAATCCTTAGACAAAACGAATAGTGTATTAAAATTGTCTAATAGAAATAACTGACTTTTTAATTATCATTTAAATTACAATTTGAGCTGTATTTCATGGTTCATGACTATTAATGCGATGGAAAACTACTTACTTAGAAATCTACGAGTAGTATAATGATATGTACACATTTGAAATAAATCTAAATGAAGGTACTTAACTCATTTTGAGACCAATGCCCTAATAATTTCGGGTTTTTTGAAACTTTAGAGATCAGACGAATATAAAATAATAGTGCTGTGCGTTGATATACTATGCTATGAAGACCTTGATCCAGCAATATAAATCTAATAATAACGATGATCCCATCACACGCTAGTTGTAAAAAGATTAAAAACAATTTAATATCTACGTATTTTGTAGACCGATATTTCTTTATCTCAGTTTAATGCTAAGTCAAATCCAAAATTCCACTCGAAATGTCGTCAGCAGATCTGCCAACTTTCCCACACAGGGTGGGAGTAAACGGGGGGTAAGAATAAAACTCCCCCCGTGAACCTGTCTCTCCCACCGTTGGTTGTCTCACAAGGGTACGCCACGTGTCCCCGTCAGGCCCAGAAGAGCAATATACGAATCAGATTGTTTCAGACTTCTTTATTGGTGCTATTTCTTAAATAACAGCTGCTGAAATGTTATTGTTAAGAGAAATACGAAGAAAACTTATAAAGTTTACTTACAGAAACAGCCAGTTCCATTGACGTGTTTAGTGACGTGGAAGTCCGACATGCTTTGATTACTAATACGAGCCCCTTAAGATAAAGAAAAACCAATCGATTTTCACAACGTTTTTCTTAGCTCGTATTCTTATTTGCCCGGTACAAATCTTGCAATCGATTTTTAACTAACTTCCCGACTAGCTAGACATTTGAAACTTTTAGAATATATCAGAACACGATGCCAATGCATTTTTACTACTTTTGAATACTTTTAGCCATCTTTAAGTGGAATTGAATTCATTTTCAGTTAATTCTGTTTTCTATGAAAAGTTATTTCGACACCATTATCGGTTGCTAGGGGTCTGGGGTCTTAGCAACTAAATTATTAATATATACGTGCGTTACTATGGAAATCAATATGACATGTCAAAATGACAGTTCAGTATTATTTCTATCAAGTACAATTTTTTTTTGATCGTTTAAGCTAGTCAAGTCAAGTTTATATGTTTCAACAGAATTTAAAAACGTTGTATATAAAAAGTTCTTTTTATCTTGTAATTATTAATTTTACAAATATATGACTTGCGTAATTTACTATTTAGCCATCCAGATTTCGGCGTCCGTTCAACCTTTAACCCATTTGAGACAACCGGCGCCGTTTTGGCGCCGCTGTTACAAGATGCAGGACATGACGAAAATAAAACATTTTTAATCACATTTCGATTTTATTAAAAGTAGAAATTACTTAATAATATATGTAGATATCATTTTATGCGCATCTATTCTATACACAATACTGGTATAGGCCGCTATCGGCAGATATCGACGACAGTTTTTCATTGTTTGTATCGAAGTATTAGCAATTATTGTAACAATTACAATAAGTTAGCCGTCTAAACAGTCAAAACTGTCTATCTCGCTCTAAAATTGAACACAGCCACTAAAATCAGTGCACACTAAAGGCAGTCATATTTATTTGAAATCATTGAACTGAGAAGACAACTTGCAGGTGGTGCTAGTTAGTCAGTCATACTTATTTGTTTTCGTTGTATTAAGAATACATACTACAGATTGTGTTAGTTAGTTTTATTGAATTCATTAGCCAAGCTAAGCTAAACCATATTATATAAAACTTATTATTATGTATAGTTTAATGGCATTATTTGAGATATTTTATAGATAAAAAGATATTGGTTGAATATTATCTACTATGGCTTGGTTTAGGCACGGTTTAATTGAATTTTTAAACCAATTGGAAACCAATACGTTTGGGTGAAACAGTTTAATGTGCATTAGGGACTCCAACCCGGGATCCCGAGCTATTTTCAATACCTATGAATTCCAGGATTGATAAACATAATCCCGAAACTTTCGGGATTGATTTTTTTTATCAATTTTTATGAAAAATAAAATAAAAACGAAAATAATATAACAGAAGAAAAAATAAAAAACAAATAACTGCATTGGAAATAAACTGAGTTTGAATGAAGTTTGATTTATACCCATGTGTAAGTTGTCGATTCGTTTTATTTTTTCACATAAATTAATAAAAATGGATAAGATTGGAGAAAAACAATGCTTAGCACAATTAACAAAGTAATTCTACCATGATCTCATACGTTTTACGGTAGTTTCATATTTGGCTAACTAATTAGATTTATGAAGCGGAAAAGCCATAAGTACACCATGATCTGCTTCAACATTTTAAATCTCGCGAACCCATTCATGTCATAATTCACAAGTCTTTACTATCAGAAAAAGCAATCTTATATTAAATTCACATTATTATTTATATAACAATATTATTTCCTCCATTAAACTTATGTATTTCCAAGATTGAACGTATACAATATTAACAATAAATGTCTTAAATAGTATAAATTAAAAAAGATTTATTTTTGACATATTTTATCAATGTAATTTGTAAATATAAAAATGTTATATTAACAATGGAAAAAAATGCTAATCCCGGGATTGTCAAATTGTAATTCCGAAATCCCGGGATCATAATTTTGGCTCAGGATTGGATTCCCTATTGTGCACTATTTATGTAGGATCTTAACAGCCTACCTCTACTCTTCACCAAAGGTGTATACATTATTTTCTAATCCCTTTCCACTTTTCAGGCGTGTGCCATAATCCATTCGTCAGAAACGTTATTGTGAAGCAAAAATAATAAAAAAATCGTATCGAACGAATACACGTCATACACTTCAGGCAATAAGTAATATTATAGCCGTCGACACGTGTTTTATTTAAATGCTAGTGAATATATATATGTTTTTTGTCGTTTTTGATCGAGCTGGTATATAAAAAAAACATATATATAGTATATACGATAATATCACGTAGTGCTTACGTCATAAAACATTCCCGCACACCTTTATGTTAGCACGCCTGTCAACTTTGAAATGAGAACAGAGTATACGTTATGTTTTGACAATAAAAAAATGTAACACACACATTTTGATTGAACAGAGTATAACAGTATAAATAATATAGTTTTTTCAATATATCATCATATGAACTACTGGATTTACACACTACAATAAAAGAGATATTCTAACATATCGTCACTATACAGGCCAATTGGCATAACTCTCAAATATAAAATTGTTCAGTGAGTTCAGAGTAAAGTGATTAAATTGGATTTACTTATTATTTTATATAATATTATTTATAATTGAAGTAATACTTCTTTTGGCGCGTTTGGAAAATCAGATCAGAGTGTATTTTTGGCGTGTGAACACATAATTTATTTTTTCACACGAAAAAAAACGCACTCGATTGGATTCGAACCACCGATTGTTCGGTTATCAGCCGAACGCACTACCTTTACGCCACAGTATTATAGTGCACTCGTGACGATTATACAGTATAATATTATAGTTGAGAATTGTTCCGTTGCCTAGGCAGCGAATTTATTATTGTCGACAAACGATTAAACGTCAGAAATAAAAAAAACGAGAAACTATTACATAATTTAGTAATATAAGTTAAAGTGTATAGAAATAAACCAACAGCGTTCCAATAAGCGGTCATTTTTCTTGGGTGTGTAATTTAACAAGATAATTAGGAGCTAGTCAAAGAATCTAGTTTAGCACAAGTTTTGTTTTTGTTTTGTTACGCCAAAGAAGTATAACTTCTAACGAGCGTACATAACACACACCGATTTTTTATTACTTTTTTATTATTATTAATTTAACTCAATAAAAATATAATAATAATTGTATGTGATTAATATATAATATATAACAATACCTACAACTTTATATATTATGTTAAAATATACGAATATACTCGTAGCCACTCGTAGGAACTACTATATACGCGAACACAAGTTGCTATTGACTGTTTGGATACGATCGTCGGGTTCGAAAGACATCGGAAATGACGTCATCCCAACCCCGAGGCTAATCCTCCCTTAATTAATCGGCTTTGTGGGAGACGTCGAAGTTAAAAACTTCATCTAAACGTGGCGATAATATTAATTTGATCGCTGAAGTGATTTTTGAAACCACCACCGGATGTGGGCCACTTCTGATCCCCCAATCAACGAGGAATTTTGTCTCCAGAGTATAAGGATTAGGGATTTTGTATTTGATCCAATCGTGATTAAAAAAAGATATTAAAATACTATATTTACCATATATTGTTTCTATTACAACTAGATAATCGTTCCAGAACATTTTGCATTTGACACGTGGCGGCATAGTTCAGGTACACATGTGTGGTGATAAACAACTCAATTTGTGTCAGCATATTGATGGGTGATATTAAATATATTACCGAAATTACAAATTCTCAAATAATATCCATTTCCCGGAGTATCCAATTATTGTAAACTTAGTAAATAGCGTACTGCAGATTGTTTCCGCGATGTTCATTTTTCCACATAGTTAGCTATATCTGATAACGCAAACTCCATATAGTAGCCGACTCAATTACAATAATTATTTCCTAAATATTCTTTTTAAGATATTATTTTGATTGTGAGGACGTCTATAAATAGCGGATTTGACATGGCACTCGTATATAAGTTCCCGGCCTGTTAGAATCTCATTTTTTATATCGCTCCGCACAACATCTTATCCTACCGATGTTCGTACCTCGCAACCGTATCATAAGTATTGTAACATAACTACTGTAACAGATTATTGTACCGACTGTTTATGCTGCAAATAAAACTCGCTCCTCTATCCATCGGAGCAACCACCAAATCTCGACTTCTCAAATCTCCTTTTGACCACCTCATCATCCACCACCACCATGACTCCCACATATGTACACGTAAGTGGCGAAGGGTGGAAGTAGGCTGTTAAGATCCGCCATAAATAGTGCACAATAAGTTTTGTCAGTTACACGTATTTGTTTTCATTGAAATATGACTACAATTTACAGATGGTGTTGGTTAGTTCTTAAAATGAAATTAAACCCTGCGAAAATCACGCCATAATAGATAATAGTCAAAAAACACTCGTTTATCTACAAAATATCTAAAATTTTGCAATTAAATCGTACATAACTTTGGATATTGTATTTTAACTAAATATATTTGTATCAGATTATATTAGACAATTGTCATCCAAGAAGTGGAAGAAAATGGTGGTTGACTTTGAACATATTATATAATTTTGAAAACACTTCTGAGAAAATATATTATAACCAATAAGAAAAATCTTTTTGAAAAATGTAAGACACCCCTCCCGCAGGAATCGAACCTGCATCTCTCGGATATCGCGCCCGAGCACATATACTACTATGCTAAATGAGTCATACTTAATTGCGACAAATTTTAACTAATGGCTTTTAATACTCACTGAAGCGCTTTCTAAAATGAGCTTCTATTGGCGATCGACTTTTGTATTTTGTAATTACTAACCGACGTCACGGATCACTCCAAGATTTTTTGTTGTAACTTACTTATTTTTTTTATTCAACGAATAATTCACAAGATTTAAGAATGTAACATTCTAATTATTGAATATACACAGCAGTGTGTGCATTAAACGCATTTAAATCACACTATTTTAACAAATTGATATTTTATTGATACATCAAACTCGAAGAAAACATTTGAATGCAGCTATTTTCTGTAGCAAAACAAAACAAAGCAATTGTTACTAGGTTCATTGTGGGTTTACTCTGGCGTGAGCTGTGTAAAAATGTACTGCGGAATGGTTTGTGGCATACTTCCCTCCGTGTAGAATCTTTTAAACCTTTCCAGAAAAGGATTTTCAAACATTTTTACTTTACACGGTTTTGCGACGGGAAACAAATGATTCACTCAAGTTTCGTATGCAAAACTGATCGCGGGGAATCCCATAGACAATGTTATAAATTGGTGATATTAATATCCATTGACAGGTTGACAAGACGCCCCATGACAGATGAAAGTTTTTTTTATACATTACAATAATAATACAACGTCTTTGGAAAGTAAGTTATTCAGTGTAAAATGGAATTCCGTATTAGAAGTAATTTTTTTAATCAACTATTTTCTATTCAACGAATAAGACACAAGATTTCAGAATGTAACATTATATATAATGAAATTGAATTTGAAAACATCTCATGCATGTACACACTAGAAAAAATCGTTTATGTAGAAAATAATTAGAACTTTTTATATACCACGTTTTTAAATTTTCTGTTGAATCATATGAACTTAACAATTTTATGTATTAATAATTTAGGACAAATAAGGCAATTGTCAACAAATCATTTTTTTTTGCTATTTCGTAACAAACAAACAAATATAGAATACTGAAATGTAATTTTGATTTCCATAGTAACGCACGTATATATTAATAATTTAGTTGCTAGGACCACCCGCTTAGCAACCAATAATAGTGGATTTGATTATGGATTTCTTCCGAAATAACTTTTCATACAAAACAGAATTTATTGAAAATGAATTCAATTCTGCTTAATGATGGCTAAAAGTATTAAAAGAATACATTGGCATCGTGTTCTGATGTATTTTAATAGTTTCAAATTTCTAGCTAGTCGAGAAGTTAGTTCCAAACAAAAAAATAGAGCGAAAATGATGTAAGAATTTATTCATTAATAACTGGATCAGTAGGGTATTACTATGATTTGTCAATTGCCAGAATGTCTCTGATTAATATAAATAAGAAGGACAATCCATAAATCCTCACTCACTCATCGAGTCCGTCACTCGACGCACCACTCTCACATTGAGTCCATTTGCTCGACACGGTCAACCGTCATTCCACTCGAGTCCAGTCTCTCAGTTCATTAATATAATCAATCTCTCGATCACATCGATCTCACCAGTTCATCCATACCCACGATTATAACATCACGCTGTAATCTTTATTATTATATTTATTTATTCTTATAACGATAAATAATTTCTCTCTTCACAACATCTAAGAAACGACGATAATATTATTATCTTCCAGTGGTGAAGGGTGGAGGTAGGCTTTTAAGATCCGACATAAATAGTGCATACTAAACTTTGTCAGTGATATTCATTTGTTTTTATTGAACTAAAAATACAAACTGCAGATGGTGCCGATTATTTTTTTTTAAATAAATTAAACCCTGCCTAACCAAACCATAAAAGTATATGTATGCTATGGGCGGTCTGACAAAAATAGTGCACATTTTTTCAGTCATACTTGTTTACATCATACAGTTTCAGTCATACAGTTTTGCTTGAATTGAGAATATATAATATTACAGATAGTGTTAGTTAGTTTTTTGAAAATTCATTAAGTACTGCCTAAACGAAACCATGATCAATAAAAAAGATTCTTCTATATATAAAATATATAAAATTATGTATAATTTAATGGAATAATTTTAGATATTTATCGATTAGACGATTATCTATTATGACTTGGCTATGCAGGGTTTAAATGAATTTTAAAAACAAATCAACACAGTCTGGAAATTGTGGTCTTTGTTCAATGAAAACAAAATATGAATGACTGACAAAGTTTAGTGAACACTATTTATGTCGGATCTTATCACCCTACCTCCACCCTTCGCCACACGTTATCTTCACACATATCTATCATCAAATTTTTCAAATGCCACAAAATTGGCCTCTGTTGCAATCAGGACCGCGTGACCAATTGCTCCGCTCGTTCGTATTCCATAAACGGGCAATCCCAGAGGACGTGTTCAGCGTCTTGTTGATCATGCCCGCAGGTACAACCCGGCTCATCTTCGATTAAGAGAAACCCATGAAACTTGGCGGCGAAGTTGCCATGGCCGGTGAGGAACTGGATAGGATATTCTCGGAAGCCAGAACTGGTAATTATTTTCCCGCAAGAATAAGACATGACGTAGTTTTCGCGACTGGCAGTTGTAGCATATGGCTGTCACGCAAACGGGTGAGATATTGAATTTGCTACAGCAGAAAAGTTGAAGGTGCCCCGTTTTTAATAAGGCATGCATACAAGAGTGCGGGGAGGTCATACACTATTGACCGGGGCCCCCACACCCGCGGAGCCGCGTGTTGTCGTTAAACGGAAAAACGCCCGGATTCCTAGGATTAAAATTTAATATTTAACGTGGGCCGGGGGGCGCATGTCACCTTTATGGATGCACACAAGTCGGGTTTGCGTGCATGTATCTTTAAACATAGCCGTTGTGGATGGCGTGTCGGCGAACATCACACAAACTTGGGCTTGTCGATCACTGACAGTACATTCAGTGCTTCTCAACCGGTGTTCCGCTAAACCCTAAAGTTCTGTTCAAATTGAAGTGCATGTGACGTGACTGTCACGCTGCCACGGCGACAAATTTAGTATATGGTTTCGTCATTTTGTAGAATATTTTGAACGATCACCATCCCAACGATCAACCAATATGATATTCCGTTTCTGTGGGTCCTACATGAATAATGAAATAACTTAAAAATTAACACTCCTGGTGACAGTTAAGTTGTGATCAAATTGAGGTGCATGTCGCTTACATGTCGCCTACTGTCACGCTGATGCGGCGACAAATTTAGTCTATGGTTTTGTCATTTTACAAAATATTTTGAACGATTTGACGAACACTTATGAAGAGTGTGAACCATAGTGTATTAGTAATTTGAATTATTATTAATTATTCATGGTAATTTCAATTAATTTTAACAGTTTCCACGTGTGCGTACGTTAAAATTTCTTGCGATATTACCTACATATATTATATAGATAATATTTTGAACAGAACCCAACCTACAGACCATAGATAATAGACAACATTCTTATAGAAAATACATAGTGCCAACCGCTAAAAACAAAAAGAAACGTGATTTTGACAAGAGTCCA
Source organism: Rhyacophila brunnea (assembly GCF_057557595.1). NCBI lineage: Eukaryota > Metazoa > Arthropoda > Insecta > Trichoptera > Rhyacophilidae > Rhyacophila > Rhyacophila brunnea. Next base: position 3,454,269 of record NW_028232904.1, on the reverse strand, counting down.
CAAAGTGTAGGCATGGAGAAGATTCGTTCGATAAAAACGTTCATTGAGTCATGCAGGTGTCGATGCAGTGCAGTTCAACGTGAGGTGACCTTATTGTTGTTCTGGTGATTTCAGTAGATTTTGCTAACTAACAATATGAGTTTAAAGGTTCAAAATGTGCTGCGGGATGGGAGCATCAGTCTGGTAACATTTCAAATATCAAAATAAACTTGGATCGATTCATTAAATAGCGACTAGATATTTTATAATGTAGTATGTAAAGAAATTTAGAGACAAATATAATTATTAGGGGAGGTATTTCGAGGAGGTGCCGGACGAAATCTCAAAGGCCGAAATCCCGAAGGCCGAAATCCAGAAAGCCTAAATCCCGAAAGCCGAAATCCCGAAGGCCGAAATCCCGAATGCCGAAATCCCGAATGCTGAAATCCCGAATGGCCAAAATCCCGAATGGCCGGAATCCCGAAGGCTGAAATCCCGGAAAATAAAAAAATACCGGTAACCGGTATGTAAATACGGGTATGTCTATCCGGAAAAATTGCGCAATCTTAACACTTATCTTGAATTGCGCCATTTTTACAAGAGACAAAAACCCACTTGTTCTACAAAAAATGGTTTTTTGTCTCTTGTAAAAGTGTTAAGATTGCGCAATTATTGCTGTTTCTATTTTTTAATTTTTCGGGATTTCGGGATCCGGGAATTCGGGATTCCGGTCATTCGGGATTTCAGCGTTCGTGATTCCGGCCTTCGGGATTTTGACCCAAACCCATGTCGAGGGTGTTGGAACTTTTTTTATGTCTCAAGATTTCACACTAAAAAAATGGTTTGGAATCACTGTTGTACAATGTGTCGTCTTAGGTTTTGGACACTGCACGTCGAAAGAATCAAATAATACTTTTGAAAAGCTTAATCAAGTGCTGGGGAGAAAAGTGTGCTGGTTTTTTAAATATGTAATTTACCCACCCCGGATGGGCACGTATAAATAGTAGCCTTAATAGAGTTTTTTTATTTAACGAATACCAAGTTCAGAAGATTTGAGAATATAGTATTCTTTGATTCATTACATATTATGATAGATGTTGAGAATGTGATTTCATGTAACTTATGTATGTTCAATAATTAGAATGGTGCATTCTTAAATCTTGTGAATTATTCGTTGATTAAAAGAAATAGTTAATTAAAAATTAATAGCAAGTTCGAGTAAGTTACAACATAAAATATTGGAGAGATCCGTGGCGTCAGTTAGTAGTAACCTACTTTGATTTAATAAACAAAAACCGATTGCCAATAGTAGCTTGATTTGCAAGAGCACTAATGAGCAGGTATTACAGGCCAATGGTTAATGGCTAATGGACCTTTTAGCATAGTGGACAATGCGCATGAGGCGTAAACCCAAGAGATGCAGGTAGGATTCCTGCTGGGTGTCTTACTTTTTTCAAAAAAAAAAGTTTTTTATATTGGTTATAATAAATTTTGTCAGAAGTGTTTTTCAAAATGATGTATATTTTGTCCTGGTTTAGGCAGGATTTAATTGAATTTAAAAAAAACTAATCGATACCATCTGCAAATTGTATTCTAAACTCAATGAAAACAAATATGTATGACAGGTAAAGGTATGTGTGCACTATTTATGTTGAATCACCTCCACAGCTTACATCCCAGTGGCGAAGAGTGAAGGTAGGCTGTTAAGATCCAACATAAATAGTGCACGCGAAAGTATGATAGTCTTACGTATTTGTTTGTATTAAACAAAATTTACAGGTGGTGTTGGTTAGTTTTTAAAAATCACTTAAACCCTGCCTAAGCCAAACAATAATAGTTTTGGTATGCTATGGACGATCCGACAAAATATTGCACACTTTTATTTCATACTTATTTGTTTTCGTTGAATTATGAATACATATTACACATCGTGTTTGGTTAGTTTTTTTAAAATTCATTAAGCCCTGCCTAAATCAAACAATAATGGATAAAAAATATTATTCTATCTATAAAATATCCAAAATTATGTATGATTTAATGACATAACTTAAGACATTTTATAGATAAACGAACATTTTTTGACTATTATCTATTATGGCTTGGTTTTCGCATGGTTTAATTGAACTCACATCATCTGTAAATTGTACTATTAGTTCAATGACAACAAATACGTATATCTGACAAAGTTCAGTGTGCACTGTTTTTGTCGGATCTTAATAGCCTACCTCCACCCTTCGCCACTTCTTCTTATTGTGCCATCCCCTAGCGGAGATCAGCCACCATCAAGGCGATCTTATTTTTGTCATCTGCTACCCGGAACAGTTCAGTGGAGCTGCACTCGTACCAATCACGGAGGTTCTTAAGCCACGAAATGCGGCGCCGTCCTCTGTTACGCTTCCCATTGATCTTTCCTTGAATGACAAGTTGGAGAATGCTGTATTTTTGTCCTCTCATAATGTGGCCGAGATACTGTAGTTTCGTGGTTTTGATACTAAGTAGAACTTCTCGGTCCTTTCCCATTCGATTCGCCACTACCAACATACTATTATATATTTATATTGGTCTTTCCATCGGTTGAATTGATAATAAGCATATCCATTTTTTTAGATCTATGTTTCCAACTCCATGTCGATTCCTCAGAAAGGGTACACATGGGCAGAAAGCACCCGGGGGTATAATATAATTGCGTCCCTTTGTCAATGCAATTTGTACCCTTGACTGGGTACTCTGAAAAGGGCCACGCAAAGGAAAATGGTGACCAAACAGACAGGATCTATTAAGTCTAGGGTCAAATATCACGGGTATAATATAATATATGTTACCTAGAGACATACTATTTATAAAACAATTGAAGATAGATGTTCTTATTTTTGAGCAAACAAATTTTTCCTGTCAAACTATGTTTCATTTTCAACTTAGGGTAAAAGGAAATGTTTTAGTTAGTGTCCAGTTTACAATATTAAAACTCTGAATTTAAAGGATTTCATTTAATTATTTTTTTATTTTTTAAAAAAGTCAATATTTTTAAAATTAAATATAATATACATTAAAAATGTGAATTATTAAAATAGTTTCACACATTAGAGACAATTTCTTCTTTCTTTCTTTCTTTCTTTCAACCATGTCCTTTCCTAAAAGGATCATAATATGGACCTGAACTTTGTTGAAGATACAAAAAATAGTATTTAAATGGGTAAGAGAGAACGAGACAGGGGGATGAAAATCTGAGAGATGTGTTGTGTTCGGAAAGGTTTTTTAGCAATAAAGTCTAAATGTGATTTTAATCAAAATATTTTCTGTTGGATAACTAAGCCAGCGGTGGCCGAGTAGCTTACGCGTCGGCTTGCTTATAATATCATGTGACCCAAGTTCAAATCTTGTGTCTGGCAAATATACACATACCTATTGTTTTTCAATTTGTGTATGAGTCAGAGTATGGATCTAATAAGTTGAGCAAGTGGCTGACATCCATTTCACGTAAAAACAAAAATCTGTAAGTACAAACCTCCACTCTGTACCCATATGATCATATTAGGATCGAATATGGTCAAGAAAAAATGTCTCAGGAGCAGATATTCAAGACCAAGATCGCCACGCTCTCAAGTGAGCTTTGACTGAGTTTACTGAGTTGACTTAAGTTAATAAAAAGTGCCATGGAAGACATAAGCATATGTCCCAACAATAAAATGAATTCCTATATATTTACACCCACCCACCCACGATGGCCGCGTGGATTATGAATTGGCATATTGCGTCGTGGGTCCCAGGTTCGAATCCTGGGTCTGGCAAGTACACAATATATTATTGTTCAATTTGTGTATGAGTCAGAGTATGGACCTAATAGGTTGAGCAAGTGACTCACATCCATTTCTCATACAAACAAAATCTGCCAATACAAACCTATATTCTGTGAAGGTCTATATGATCCTATTAGGATCGGACATGGTCGAAAGAAATATATTTATATTCTGTCAATATTCTAGATTTATTTATTTCTGGATACAAGTCACTTCAAACTGATTTAATTTCTCTCGGTTCTGTGGATTTCGTTTGCTACTTATTTCTACAGAACTAATCTATTTCAACGAATCATTTGTTTTCTACGTCTTGGGTTTTATATTAAGAATTTAAATTGTAATATAATCTTATCAATTCTATTGGCAAATTCTTTAAATTCTCAATGTTATCATTTTAACCAAGTTTGTTCATATTATTATTATCTACCCTTTTGTCTAGAATTTAATGCTAAATCCAATAATGGAAATGATATTCCCTTAATTTGATTATCTACTAAACATCCGTTTAAGCTATTCTCGTAATTATTATTCTCTAAAATACTTATTATTGCATCGTATCATTCATTCGTTACCAATATCTTTAGAATATGCTTTATGTACCTGCTCAAAATTATAACTATTGGTAAACATTTGATGTAAAAAATACTGGTTAAATTCATCGTAATGAAATAGGATGCCCGTAGGTTAATATTGAAAAAGCACTTTGGTGTGAATGAATTGTATTGTTGTTTGATTTAATAAAACGTATATTTTTTGTAGGGACCTCTGAGGCGGAGGAAATCGGTACAAATTTGTTTATTAAAGTGGAATAAGTACTACAAAAAATGCGTCTTATTAAATCAAACAACTATACAATGCAGTTCCACCATGAATTGACAGTTAACAAAATAAAAGAGGAAAAAATTGAATGAATTGGTTATACGTTCAAACCCGGTCGGCTGTCGTATTTAAAAATAAGATTTTTACTAGTTGGTATATACATGACATGTTTTCATATTATGTATGTTCAATATATCGAATGTTACATTCGAAAATATTGTGAATTATTCGTTGAATAAAGTAAATAGTTTATAAAATAACTGATCTATTACACTCGAAATTAGGGATGTTCACAGAGAACTGAAATACCTAACGGGTGTGGAGTAACAGGCAGCCGATCTCGAGTGTGGAAGAATATGGGATAAACTTAGAGGCCATCCATAGACTGAAACCGTATGCGGCTTAGAACCGTGTGTCATACTAAACGTATGATTTTTGTTCATGAAAATATATTTTCACTAAGTTTGTAAGTGTAAGTGTATGGTATAAACAAACGGATTCGATCAGATGCTTATAGTATACTTTGTGAAAATATATTTCCATGAACAGAAATCATAAGTTTAGTATGGTACACGGTTCTAAACCGCATACGGTTTCAGTCTATGGATTGTCTCTTAAACACGTGTAAGAATACGCTTGTGCTTCGTCTGATAACGGCTATCGTTTTATGCACTGACGCTCATTCAATATTGACGTATTTGTAGGTTGCACCACATACTATTGCACGTCTATTACCGTTTGTTACCGTTTGGTACCGATTAACGTCTGTTTATTAATCTATTTTGTGGTGCACATTACCGATTTATCTAGAATATATAAGTAATTTGTACTATACAATATGTAATTCAATGACATAGTTCATACTTTGTAATCAGAGTAAGTTCGTCATTATGTATCGTTGATTAACTGGCACTCCGTGGTTTGTCAGAACAACGAAATCTCTATACAAGAGTTGTGTTTTGTTGTCCATTACTCTAAATATGTCATCATCATCATCATCATCATCATCAGCCTGAATCTATCCACTGCTGGATGAAGGCCTCTTCAAGCTGCTTCCACTTCTCTCGGTCCTGTGCATTGTGTTGCCACGTACTTCCGCAGAACTTTAGCATTGCATCGATCCAGCGACCTCTAGGTCTACCTTGCGGACGTTTTGTACTTCACTGGATGACTAGATTTGTCCAAGGATTGTCTCTTCTTCGAGCTATGTGTCCAGCCCATCTTCATTTAAGGCTTTTAATAAACTCTATTACATCGCAAACCCTTGTCTGCTTCCTTATCACGACCTTAATATGTATCAGCTATTAAATCAAATAAAAGTGTTTTACACATTTAACGGCCCACGTGCGCCACGTAGGTCAAAATGGAGGTTTTATGGTATTTTCAGAGGATAATCCTGGACATTCCTTAAACATTTTAAATAATTTATTTATATTATTTTAAAGCCTTATTATCCTTTATATTTATTTTAAACATTTCACGACTGCATAAAGTATTTTTATTACATAAAATAGTATTCTTTTAAGCCTCTCGTTCTAATGTTTTAGAATATAATTTCAGCAATCCATGTGCAGTGACGTTGAGATTTTTTATATTTATTAATTTTTAAACGCATTTTTAAACCCATTAGTAAAATTAATGTTAACATTATTAGTGAAATATTTACGATACAAAATTATATTTTATTATCTCTGTGATCCCAAATTTGACAAGAATTAAGCATTTTATTATTCGGAAAATGGGCACGATTAACACATTTGAAGATAGTTCTAATGATATTGATTATAAGCTATGTCTTTGATAATTTAAATGTGATAAAAACATCCTACGAATAATGATTGTTTTATAATAATTATTGACCTAAGAATAAGGTAGTATTTTTTTGAAATACGCCATTTCTATTGGCGTTTCACAGTTGTGGACGTTGTGGTTAAGCTACAACATACGGCCGTAGCCATAAATTGACTTGATTGAAGTATTTGGAAGTCTCTTTTCTTGGTGGTTCATGTTTTGCACGCACATGTGATTATGGAAATTAAACATTTCGTGTTTTAGTCACAATGGAATGCCACTTTTGAAGAAATTATTCAGACACCTAATACTTAATACTATCTAGATTCTAGAAGAGGCAAATAACCAATGAACTGTGCATAAAGCTACTTAAAATCTATCGCGGATGACTAGCTTAACGTATTTTCTATGTTCTGATTGTATTAGTTCCACTGTGCTGACTTTTGTAACCTTATGACCTTTTAGTCACTAAATATGTAGAGGTTTGGAAATCCCTACCTACTTCAAAGTAACATAGCGTAAAATATAATATACTGTATAATATCTGAAGGGTTTATACCAAGGCTTAGCGACCGACTGCCAAAATGAACGTTTTTTTTACCTAACCATGGTTGACTATACCAGGGTTTCCCAAACTTTTTCTGCAAGTGAACACTTCGCAAACCCGGAAATTTTAACGGAACATTTAGTTTTTTTGTAGGTTATTTATTAGCGCAGCTAACCGTTGTGTCAATCTTGGCAACTGTTGTTAAACTTACAAGACTTGTCAGCCGGTCAGTTAAAGACAATATACCCCATCTTTTTCATGCGCGGTGTGAGTCTGTACCTAGATCCGACACCTCCGTCTGTACCCAGATCATGGCCACCACATCCCGAAGCGAGCCCCCAGGCTAGGATCTTTGGCGGGCCCCCTACTTATCGCTAAGGTTAAAGGCAATGTGACGATCTATAGTTGCATATTATTCTAAATGGTGTTCGAGGTAAAATTAAGGGTATTTTTAGCGATTTTTTGTATTTTTAATACACCCACTTTTATGTTGATATGCACAATTATGGACAATATCGCGATAATCAAAGATTGTAAGTGTGGCGAAACCACATATTATTAAAATGTTAAATTTTTTTTTATGTGTTTGTTTTTAATGTGTGCTTATCTCACTTGGCTGGTAGATCTCTCACGCCAGGCCCCCAGGCTAGATGTCTGTCAGCCTCCCCTTGTGGGAGCCATGACCTATATAGATACTTGACATCATAAACATCAGTGGAGATTGATCATCACTTTCAATATGAAGTAGATTCTTTAATTATTTTAGTTTTACTTATTTTACTTCTACTTAGTAGAAGATATTTAAATGTGTTGCAATGTATAAAACCTTTCCAAATGGTCGCGGAACACCCACTCAGGTTCAGCGGAACACCGGTGTTCCGCGGAACATAGTTTGGGAAACCCTGATCTACACGAACAATTTTATAGTTAATTTACCTAATTCATATTAATATGAACTTACGAGTATGTATACGTTTTATTTTATATACCATGCCGATGTGTAACTTTTTTTTATAAATTCATTTTTAGATAATATATACAGTAATAATTACATACACATAAATTGTTGTAAAATATATTTTTTAGTACGTTTTGCTACGAAGAATTTTCAGGCGATGAATTTTGGGATAATTACGGACGCGAAGAATATTTATAGATCCCAAATTCACAACGTTTTGCAGTGTATAAAACCTTTCCAAATGGTCGCCGACAATGACATTATGGACGACGCACTCAATACAGTAGCTAGCAAGTAAATTCGCGCATTCGCATGTATAGGTAGACGTCACGCAATTTCCATTATGCGATATTACGCATCGGGAATTTATAGCAATATGACCTTTATTGTAATGGCGTTAGAGCAGTGTTTCTAATGTCAATGTTCATTTGAGCGAACCCGTTCGAACCGAACCATTCGGCAGACCCAACAAAAAGCATCAGGAATTTATAGCAATATCACCTTTATTGTAATGGCGTTAGAACAGATTATGCCATTCGGCAGACCCGACAATAAAGTGAGTGTCATTTTCTTTTCGATATGATTCGTCCATATTAATGTCATTGGTCGCCGAACACTGGTGTTCCGCGGAAAATTGTTTGGGAAACCCTGGACTATACTAACATAACATCTTTTTATTTTAGTGCGTTTTATATCGATCTACCAGTCTAAGTTGTCGACTGAGTGTGCCAGTGAGGGCGCCACATACTAACATTTGACATTATCACTCAATACTTTTTATACTGTGATGAGCTTAGTTCTAAATTCGAACACCGGACAATTATTTATGATGGTATATCTATAGCGACCAACTTATATTACACCTGGGCTAGTAGTATTAGATTAAAATTCACTTTTTTTTCTTTCTAACCATGTTCGATCATAATAAGACCATATGGGCCTCCACAGATTGGAGGTTTTGTATTTACAGATTTTGTTTTTTACGAGAAATGGATGTTAGCCACTTGCTCTACATATTAGGTCCATACTCTGACTAATACACAAATTATTTTTAAATGTTTTCTCAAAGTTAGACAAAATAATTACAAGATAAAAAGAAGTTTTTATACACCACGCTTTTAAATTTTCTGTTGAATCATATAAACTTGACAATTCTATGTATTAATAATTTAAGACAAATAAGGCAATTGTCAATAAATCATTTTTTTGCTATTTGGCAACAAACAAACAAATATAGAATACTAAAAGGTCATTTTGATTTCCATAGTAACGCACGTATTTATTAATAATTTAGTTGCTAGGACCACCCCCCTTAGCAACCCAATAATAGTGATTGGATTACGGATTTCTTCCGAAATAACGTGTCATACAAAACAAAATTAACTGAAAATGAATTCAATTCTACTTAACGATAGCTAAAAGTATTAAAAAAATGCATAGGCATCGTGTTCTGATATATTCTAAAAGTTTCAAATGTCTAGCTAGTCGGGAAGTTAGTTGAAAACCGATTGCAAGATTTGTATTGGATAAACAACCACCGGACAAACAAGAATACGAGCTAAGGAAAACGTGGTAAAATAGTACATATTACCAGGTGGCAGTACCACTTGTCAATATTCTCATAAATTTGCGTGTATTGTCTGTCTTACTGTCTTTGCTATGGTATTTAAGACTTATTTATTTGTCTTGTGAGCTGCTGCATTAACTGTAATGTTTTAACATCCAAGAGAGATGCTGTTAAAACATAGCACTTTTTGACAGTTTAGACGGCTAACTTATTGCAACAATTATAATACCCCAATACATAAATATGATAAACTACTCATATTCATCAAATACATACATATACATATCAAATCGATTGCAAGATTAATGCTGGATAAACAACCACCGGACAAACAAGAATACGAGCTAAGAAAAACGTGGTAAAAATGAACATAGATTTATGTGGGTACTTCAAAGATTAAAACTTCTCTCCTGTAAATTCAAAATTTTGCAGTTAACAGGTTATGCCCAAACAATATTGGGTACTGTTATAATATATATTAGGACAATTGCATTATCTTCATGTATAATCATTTAAACTGTATTTCATCCTAAGTCCCGTAAAACAGCGTTTCTCAATTAAATTTAGTCGCGGAATAAAAATTATAAGATTTTTCGGTACTGTATCAGGAATATAGCGGAAAACCAAGGCCTGAACAAAAACGATGCATGAGTGCGAGTGAGAAAATATTCGGCACCCTTACAATCTCTGCGACACGCGCTAGAGTAAAATAAAAGGTCTACATATCTGTGAGCTAGTTTCCAAAAGTATCGCCATCAAATCGGGGCAAAACGCTTCACATAGCGTCGATAACTTGCGAGCTCGAGTTGCTAAAATTGATATTTTTTGTGTTAAACATTAAGTCAATGGTAAATATTTTTAGTTAATTAAGTAGAAAAGATGGTTGTGGTTGTGTTGTCTTAAAATGTGGTAGCCGTACTGATAAGCAAGAAGATGGTATTACGTTTCATTGGTAAGTTGATACATGTTCGTGATAATTTATTTGTATTTTATTATATATTTTAATATCAGTGACCTAGTGTTTCTTTAAAATAACTTAAATTATGGATATCTTTACCTAATGGTTGCATTTTGACCACTTAAAAATACTATATAACGTAAAAAATAGAAAATTATATTTTAATTCTGAGCGTCTAGTGCGAGCACTTTGGGCGAGCACTAGCGAAATGGTCTATGGTCTCGAACATTTGTAGACGAATGCGTTCGCTCGCCCACAAACCAAACGCAAGGCACGCGGCTTTATTTAGCGATGCAACGGGTGGCGTCTAGATGTATCTATAGTCTAAGCGGAAAACACATTTTGAAAATACCCGATATACTGGATTATTTGTTAGTTTTGGCTAGTTTAGGTTAGGTTTGGTTAGGTTAACCTAACAAATAATTCAGTTTATCGGCTATTTTCAAAATGTATTTTCCGCTGTATTCCTGATAACCGAACAGTACCCAATATTGATACATTATATTATAATATATGACGTACTCGGGTCAAGTGGCTTTTTAACCCTTTCGATTACCTCCCGAGAAATTTCTTTCCAAACAATATTGTTTATCGCTCGGAATAATTTTATGCCGGATTATATCGCATACGCGGTCAACTGGGAAAATAAACTATTGTAATAGGGGGGAACGAGGGGGTATACTAATAATTTATACAGTTTTGTTTGTTAGGATAAGGAAAATAAAAATTGTGTTACGTGTTCGAAAAAGCTCAACGTTTATTGATTAGACCGAAATAAGCACGGAACGTTTAGTCAAACGTTCAAATATTGAACATAGTCAGAGCAATACGTTCGTGAAATTCCACCACTATGTGGTAAAACTTACATGAAGCATAGATCGATTATTATACTATAATATAATATAATATACGAGCCCAACGCTATAAGAACTCAGCTAAAATCCGCCATATTTAACTGTTCTGACGTTTTAGTATTATATACTGCAGTAATTTTCTTGCAAGACTCCGAAGCAGTGACGTCCCTAGACAAAATGCCGCCCCTAGGCAGTGCCATAATGCCGCCACATTGTTTTATACAGTACTTTTTATCATCCTTTCATGACTCCAATATCTAAGAATTGTGTCTAAGAACAATATATAGATATCTACTTATACTACTAAATCTAACTTAAATACCATCTTAACTTCAATAAACAATATTGCGAGTCTACGGTTTCAGATAGGTACATTTAAAAATACACCTGACAACTTCCATACACTCGCGAGTAACTGTGGAGAACTTGACGTCCAAGGACAATGGAAGTAAACTAGACATCGCGAACCCGACAACGTCCTGTTGAAAATTGTATAGTAGATACTTATCTAATTAATATCTACATAATATATTTTGTTTCCAATCAGCGAGCTGATTTTTTTAATGGAAAGATATTTCCGTTATTACTAAGCTTAGGTAGATTTCTATAGGTATATACCTAATGATTCTCCTCGATTTGAGTAACTGCCGCCCCCAAGCGACGCTCAATCTACCTACCCCCACGGGACGTCATTGCTCAGAAGACCTCCAAAGCAGTATGCAGGAACTCTCTGAAGTAAGTAACAAAGTAGGCTTGAAAATAAATGTACTTAAAAAAGACGAAAGTCATGTTCAACTGCTTTGCGGGGCAAAAAGAGATCCACATCAATGGCACTCAACTCGAATAGGTGAAAAACTACGTCTATCTGGGACAACAAGTGTCTATAGATGGATGTATATTTGATGAAATTGTTCGCAGAATAAAGCTGAGTTGTAGTGCTTTTGGCCACCTGAATAATGTTTTCAAAAGTGTCCTCTCACTGTGTCTAAAGCACAAAGTGTTCAACCAGTGTGTGCTTCCCGTGATCACATATGCGTGTGAAACATGGACCCTAAGTAAAAGAGAGATCCAGAAACTTAGAGTAGCACAACGTGGTATGGAGAGGTGCATGCTGGGCATAACGCGAAAGGGCAAAAAGAGGAATTAGTGGATAAGGAAACAGACAAGGATTTGCGATGTAATAGAGTTAAAACCATTAAAACCTGGACGCATAGTTCGAAAAAGGGACAATCGTTGGACAAATCTAGTCATCCAGTGGTACCCAAGAGGTATAAAACATCCGCAAGATAGATGTAGAGGCCGCTAGATCGATGAAATGATTAAGTTCTGCGGAAGTACGTGGCAACGCAACGCACAGATAAGTGGAATCAGCTTGGAAAGACCTTCATATAGCAGTGGATAGATTCAGGCTGATGATGATGACGATAAATGCAGTTGCGAAGGATGACTTTCGGAAAGAGGTAGGCTGTAGAAATCAGAGACAAAGAGCACATTTGTCAGGTAGACTTACTGGAAATAAGAAGATAATACGATATTACTACTGATGAATAGGTACACGTTAATGACTACGATATACTCATTAAATGAAATTTCGATAGCTCACTGATGATATAAAATTGAGCGATGAGTTTAAATTGTGTCTAAACCATGTTTTTAAAAACAATCTATATTTATATGTGATTGAATGGCATAGAAGTTCTATTTTGAAATAATTATCTTATTATTAATTTTATTATTTTGGACAAAGCTGCAGGCATAGCCAATAATAGTATGCGCAAAGATTTGAGGCTTCGCCTTTCGAGCCTACCGTATTGCATACATTACGGTATACAGGGCTGAGGTCGCGTGAAGTAAAGTGCATACAAAAAATTTTGACATTCATCGCATAATCATCTGATACATACAATATGAAGAGAAATGGCGCTGTAGCATATTTTTTACTAACCTTTGACATATGGTTATGTATATATTCATAATACATTTCTATATATACAACAGATATTGGAAAATTAAATTATTTTTGTAGAATATAAAATAATCACGTTATTATTTAAATGCTTACGTTAATGCAATTGAAAAATATTTTTCTTAAAAAAAATTCATACATTCATTCCGACCATGTCCGATCCTAATATGATCATATGGGCCTCCATAGAGTAGAGGTTTGTATTAACAGATTATGTTTTTACGAGAAATGGATGTCAGCCACTGGATACACCTATTAGGTACTCAAAAATAGCCTTTAAATAATTGTCCAGTATGGAGTTTTCGCCACTAATATACTGTCAGGGGTTGGAGGCAAATTGTAATAATCGACAACTTAGAGCGTAGAATGGTTTTTATTCGAAAAACGCACCGTACAAATGAGCGTATAATTTAATATTATCATATAATATCAGATATAAACTTAAGTTATAACGTCTAATTTCTGGTGACAGACTGACTCCGAATGACCAAGTATCAATCAGTGGCGAAGTGTGGAGGTAGGCTGTTAAGATCCGACATAAATAATGCATACTAAAATTTGTCAGTCACACGTATTTGTTTTCATAGATCTAAGACTTTAGATTACAGATTTTTTTGACTATTATCTATTAGACAAAAAATAATCGTCTATCAAACATCTAAAATTATGATATTGAATCTAATTATATAGTTATAATTATATAGTCATATAGAATATAATTATATAGTTTTAGATATTTTGATAGAATAGAAGGAATATTTTTTTTAACTATTATGGTTAAAGTTGGTATCATGTAAGAATATTAATTGTTTAAACTAATAACTTTTAAAGACTGATATCTTAGTTAACTCCATTAATTACCAATACGTTACCATTGTTCTCAGAATGGACGATTTTACACCTTTTGAGTATAGTATTTTACCACGTTTTTATTAGCTCGTATTCTTGTTTGTCCAGTACTAATTTTGTTCTTGTGTGTCCAAGATTTGTATTGGACAATTGAAGATTTTTAACTAACTTCCCGACTAGCTAGGCATTTGAAACTTTTAGAATGTATCAGAACACGACGACAATGCATTCTTTTAATACTTTTAGCCATTTTTAAGCAGAATTGAATTCATTTTCAGTTAATTCTGCTTAGTATGGAAAGTTATTATTGTGGGTTGCTAAGGGGGTCCTAACAACTAAATTATTAATATATACGTGCGTTACTATGGAAATCAATATGAAATGTCGAAATGACATTTCAGTGTTCTATATTTATTCAGTATTTCTATCAAGTACAATAAAAAGTTTTTATTAATACATGTAATTGTCAAGTTTATATTATGATTCAACAGAAAATTAAAAAAACGTGGTATATAAAAAGTTCTTTTTATGTTGTAATTTTATTGTTTATAATTACTAATGATCTCTTATTAGGTTTCGACGATTTGTCTTATTGAGTGTATTATTATTGATAAGGTTGGGGTTTTTTTTTTACAAATACTTTAACTATTCATAATTTGTTTGTTATATTTTTTTATTGAATCCTTGACTAATTAATATATAGGTAATAAAGTTTTTACCTACTTTATTGTATTGATTTTTTATATAAGTTAGAGTCAATAGTGTTCGTTGTCAGTGTGTGTTTGCCTTTTGGTGAGTGTACAGAGTGCCTGAAGATTTCGAAAGGCGAAACCCGGGTCGCAAAAAACGACTCAAATGGAATAGTACAAAACTTAAATCCATTAGATCTATTATGGTTTAGTTTAGACAGAGTTCAATTGAATTTTATAAACTAACCAGCACCATCTGCAATTTGTTTTCTTCATTCAATGAAAGCTTTGAATCATCATCTAATATGGAATCTTCACCACTGGTTTAACATTAAATGAAACAGAAATTTCAGCGCAATAAATTTCGACAAACACCCAATTCTTTGACGATATTCATTCTGCAAGAAAACTGCTTCACTAGTTAAGTGGAAAAAAGTGTCTCTCCGAAAATCTATATCACTTAGCAACTTACCGTAAGTTTCGTTCGGGAAACTTCTCCTTCGACCCTACCAACTTATATGCGAGTTTGTATTTAGTTATTGTCGCATAAAAGTCGCGCAAAGTATCCATCTCGTAAGATTTAATACTCTGCCTCCCGCTTGGCAATACGGAGGTTGGCAATACTGTGCCATAGAGTCCAGGGGTTCCCAAACTATGATAGCGAGAATAGGTGTTCCGTATCAGGCTACATATTGCTTTATGTCCGTTCAATACGGTATATTTATGCGAAGCACGATTTTCTTATGGATACACAATTCAGTGGTGAAAGGTGGAGGTAAGCTGTTAAGATCCGCCGTAAATAGTACACAATAAACTATGTCACGTATACGTATTTGTTTTCATTGAACTAAGTCTATACTTTAGAAATGGTAAAATAAATGAAAATATAATTAATATTAAATTCTACAGGTTTTTTTAAAAAGGTTTGTCGATAGCTATTTCGGTTGTAGCACCATTATCAAGACTATTCAGATAAGCCGTTGGCCTTTGCTTAAATACTATACGCATATATAGAGACAGAATACATTTTCTTATTCGTTCAAACAATATTACGACTTTGTATACTTATTATTAATTGTAATACTATTAATACTTTGAAACCCTAAGTGGGTTTTTTAATGGATATCAAAATTTACAAAATTTATCGAAGGTACGGTGTTCAAGTGCTTTGGTTATTTCTTGACATTATTAATCAATTAAAATATTATTAGTATAATGTTGTTAATCATGCGCTTAAATTATATTTAATAGTGGCGACGAATGCATTACCAAATTTTCATTAATTATGTGATTACTTTTGGATAATTCGCGATTAATTTCCAACAAAAAACCTGTAGAATTTAATATTAATTATATTTTCATTTATTTTAAAATGGAATTCTACCAAGCAAATGCTAACTCAATTAATATTTAGAAATGGTATTAGTTAGTTTTTAAAATCGAGTTCCGATCCACTGCTGGATGTAAGGCCTTTTCTAGATATCTTGAGTATTCTCGGTCCATTGTTCTTTGCTGCCACGTACACGAACCGAACTCTATTAGCTCGTCTATCCAGCGGGTTTTAGGGCGTCCTTGTGGGCGTTTTGTGTCCCTGTATTACGGCATTTATCCAGCGGTTGTCTACTCACCGAGCGACATGTCCAACCCATTACCATTTTATCTGTTTAGCGACCTCTATTACATCGCATACTCTTGCTTGCTTTATTTTGTGATCTTTACGCGCTATGCCCAACATTCAACAACCTTTCCATATCACGTTACGCTATGCGTATTTTTGAAAATTTTGACTAAATATATGATTATTGTGTTATCTCATTTAAAACAAAAATGATTGTGTATTATTTGACTGCTCTACAAAATAAACAAGGTATTCTGTTAAAATTTTAAGAGTTGCAAAGTATTCCATCGCAAGAAAAGTTTGAAAAACCCTGAGGCGTCAACTGCCAACTTTTTTCATAAAGATTAAAGAACATACAGTCAAAGAGCTTTTCCGAAAAGCTTTTGATTGTAATGTAAACTTCTTTCTAATATTGCTTTGTAAGCGCTGATATTTTCATAGTTAGAGCGGTTTCCGTATCCGATACAGGTATACAAAAGTATGCGATATAGGTGTGGTATATAGGTACATAATTTGAAGAGATCTTTAACAATGTGCCCAGTGCAATTATGAAGGACGCAAACTGCAACGCAGTGACATGATAAAGTGCCGCTATTAGGGCTCAAACCCACGGCACTGCAGTTGCAACGCGTTGACACTTGATTCAAAATTAACGATAACTTCTGGATGAGTCACCCTGTGGTTTTGACGTTGCATCGCTTGTATCGTAGACAATTGTTGAAGCGATCCAAACGAACAGTTCGTAATGTATTTGCCTGTTTATGCCATTATGGTCGAATGATGACACGTTAATTGATTGATGTGCCTGGATGGCGACAATGAGTGTAGTAGGTAGGAAAGAGGGTGAGAGTGAGCTATAACTGCAATTTAATACATTTTATTGATAACTTTGTGGGGTTCGATGTGGGTCATCAATGTGGGGTTTGATTTGAGTTACCACTGTGAGAGTCGTTGATGTGTCGTAGGTCATGGTATTGAGGATTATGATGAAGAAGTCGAAGATGGATGCAGGAGCGAGTTTTATTTGCGGCGTAAACAGTTGGTACAATAGTATGTTACAGTAGTTGAGATGTTGTGCAAAGCAAAACAGTCGACGAGTTTGTACATCTGGGATCGACCATCAATGGAAAGGGCGGATGCGAAGCGGAAATAAAAAGGCGCACACATATTGCAAAAAATGCGATGACACGCCTTACCACTATATGGAAGGATCGGGGAATTTCGATTGCTGCAAAAATGATGCTTGCGCAAACATTAGTGTTCTCGATATTTCTATACGGAGTCGAGTTGTGGACCCTGAAGGCAAGGGAACGGAACGGAATTGATCCCTTTGAGATGTGGTGTTGGCGAAGAATTATTCATATTTCTTGGACGGAGCACATGACGAATCAGTCAATCATCCAGAGACTGAAGATAAAAGAACGGCTCTCGACAATATGTCTGAGAAGAATTCCGCAGTGTTTTGGACATATTGTCAGGCGCGGACCGGACAACCTGGAGAGACTGGTAATTTTGAAATTGGTAGTGAAAGAGCTGACTGGGGACACCATCCATTCTGCTCTGAGAGAAGCGAAAGATCGAGAAGGATGGAAAGTCTTGGTCGCTCGAAGGATGGAGAAATTCAAATGTGGTCACGATCCTCAGCCATGAGTCCACGACCAAGAAGAGAGTGCGAAGCGATATAGTTACTGAGATTCTAACAGACCGGGAAATAAAATTATATTCGAGTGACATTTTCGATGAATTATTATTCGGTATTTATACAATCAAAATAATATCTAAGCCTTATAATTTAGTACATAATTATATTGATCGAGTCAGCGACTAAATGGCATTTGCGTCAATTGACATACGAGTAGCTAGGAATTTATTATTGCGGTCATATAATTTGATACTACGGAAACGGATATTAAAATAATTTGTAACTGCGGTACAATATTTAATATCACCGATCAATCTTCTGGCATTTTAAATAATATGTAATCTATGGGTATTTAAGAATATTATTATAAGTTAAAAAATAAACCCATAATTTAAATAAAACTCTATAAAATGTGCATTTCTTAGAAGTCTGATTTTTATTACTGCCTACATCATAAAAGATGAGAGTAGAATAATATTTTTATATGCGAATAAATGCTACTTTGGCCTGTTAAGACATTTTAAGTCCCGCATACTATCTCGCCGAACTAAAAGCACTCTTTACAAGACACTTGTAAGGCCAGTGCTCACCTACGCATTGGAAACCTGGATATTAACTCTGCGAAATGAACGAGCCCTGGACATCTTTGAAAGAAAAATTCTCCGCCGTATATATGGACCAGTCAGGGATGGCACCAATTGGAGGAGAAGATATAATGCTGAGCTCTACGGACTGTACGAAGATTGCAGCGCAGTTCAATCAACTAAGATAGGGAGACAGCGATGGCTAGGTCATGTCCACCGTATGAATGACAATGAACCGGCAAAGAGAGTGATATCCAGCAATCCAATAAGACGTAGAAGAAGCGGGAGGCCAAAGATTCGCTGGTTGGATGGAGCTGCCAGTGACTGCCGTATTCTGGGGGTATCAAATTGGAAAGCGGCCACACTGGATAGGGACAGGTGGAGGGAGCTGTTGGAGGAGGCCAGGACCCACACCGGGTTGTCGCGCCCCTGATGATTATGAGAATTATATTTTGTGACTGTTTTTAACATTAAAATCTAGTTTGATAGTTTCTGATTATTTTTCTAAAGTCTAACTATTTAGAGATGAGTATAATACGAAATGCAGGCATTATAGACGTCATTGCAATATAAGAAAACCACGGATATTTATTAATATGACAATTGAACGGAAGGGATTAAAATATTTCATACATATCCAGACAGCTTAATACAAGAATGTAGTAGCATGTCTGGTGGTCTTTTGTATTATTTTCTTTCCGGGAAATGCCTGGCTCCAGAAAGTCGCTCTGTTCTTTTACCAACACTGCTCCGCCGTTATGTCAGTTTTGCAACAAAGGCGCGCATTAAATACAGGGATAGAGGGTCTTGCTAAAGGAATTAGACTCTAAATATAAAAAAATCATACGCATTTTGTATTAGGAATCATTTTGAATTCGGTTCGATTTTCGAATCGAATGATTTATACATGTGGTTGTATTGGTAACGTGTTCATTATTTTTTTCTTCTATTGGCAGCTTCGAAAACAAAATGGCGGCTCGAATTCTAGTTTAAAGTCAGTTGTGTTTACATTTTTATACCGACGATGGTCGCACGACTCGTCGGCCTATAACGTCTTGGGTCCCAGGTTCGAATCCTGGGCCTGACAAGTATACATATAACGATTTTTTTTCGGTTCGGTACATGTTCAAACACGCGCGTTAACATGATCTTTCCTCCCTACTTCAGTTATAGTTTGTCAATTTATGGGTACGGCAGTATGTTGTAGCCTAACTACTGGGATATGCCAATAGGCGTATTTTAAAAAAATACTACCTTATTCTTAGGTCAATAACTATTATATAATACAATCATTATTCGTAGGATATTTTATCATATACATATTTGAATGGTCAAGGACATAGCTTATAATTAGTATCTTTAGAATTACCTTCAAATGTGGTGATCTTGCCCATTTTTTGAATAATAAAATGACTAATTCTTGTCAAATTTGGGATCACAGAGATTATAAATATAATTTTTTATCGTAAATATTTCACTATAATATAATTAATATGAACAACAATTTTACTAATGGCTTTATAAATGCGATTAAAAAATAATAAATCTAAAAAATCTTAACACTACTGCACATGGATGAATGAAATATGACTATATTTAAATGATTAGATCGAGAGGTTTAAAAGAATACTATTTTATGTAATAAAAATACTTTGTACAGTCATCAAATGTTTAAAATAAATATAAAGCGTCAAAATTATTTAAATAGATTATCTACAACGTTTAAGGAATGTTCAGGCTGCTTTAAAAATACAATAAAATCTCCATTTTGACCTACGTTGGGCATGTGGGCCGTTAATACTTACTTAAAAATACACGCCATAAGAAATACCAGTATTGATATATTCATTCGGTATTGCAATCCCTAGAAGTACCTAAATATTAACAATGCCATACAAATAAGGCGGTGTCACTGTACTGCATTGTGACTGCATTGCGTTTTCAACCTATGCACCGACGAATTCACTTATCTCTTATCAAGATAAGTCATGTTATTTTAAACTAGCGCGCCAAGCAAGAACCAAGTCGAAAGCTCAAAGCTCTCCTGACATATTAAAAGCCCGCTGAACCCACCTACCTATATAAATACAATGTAAATACATTCGATGCAATTTCTTGGCTTTGGTTCTAATTTTCTTTATGGAATGTATCATAATATCAGGCATATCCAACTATGACTAGACTGTGATTTCTATCCAGCATTAAAACTGACAGTCATATCTACCATACTCTACCATTTCATTCTTTAACTTGAAACGGATTATATTTGACTGAGGATATACGTTAAGGTGCCCACCACCACCCGTCACATATGCACAACCGTGGATATGCACGGCCGCTTTCTATGACGCTTTAAACGTGTCTGAAAGAAGTGATTTTAAATGCTCATGATTAAACCTGTCTTTCCCCGTTACACAGAATTAAACAATTTCCTATTTGTTGTGAAAATAATAAGTTTTAATTTTCTTTTGGGCACTCAGCACGGTTGCATGTAAATTGTACGTAAACCATTTTACCGTGGCACAGTTTGCCGTGAGCTTTCTGATCGGAAAGAGCATGAATATTAATTCAATTTTCATATGTGATTTTGGCAAAATTCATGAATTCAACACTGAAAACCTAACCTAACCTAACCTAATAAATAATCCAGGATATCGGCTATTTAAAAAAAATGCTGCTGTATTCCTGTAAAGTGTAAACTGACAAGAACCGTGTTTTATTTAGACAAGATTTTTTTTTGTCAGTACTATAATACGACCCAAAGAGATTGGACGCTCTTTAATATACGGCCATATAATTCCGATACAACATTTCAGAATGAAGTGTGATATGGCGGACTGCATACGTACAAGTTTCAGGACACGACTCAGCACACTCATTGCCAAACTATTATCCTACCGTGCAAATAGCGTATTGCGCGACGGTAAATGGAAAGTAGGCCACAGTTTAAAGCGTGAACTTTACATACTTATTCTCTTTCCACCACTCCTGCGGCAGTATAATATGATGCAATACGAATTAAGTGATATGACAAGGTCACATGGGTTTCTCACGGTTAATTTAAAAATTGTTGTTAATAGTTCCCCTTGCCAAAAGAAATCATCATCATTATAAGTCTGAATTTATCACTGCTGGATGAAGGCCTGATTCCACTTCTCGAGGTTCTGTACGTTGCGTTGCCACGTAGTTTTGCAGAGTTTAATTTGCATTTTTAATTCATCGATTCAGTCTACCTTGCGAATCTTTTGTACCTCTTAGATACCATTGTATGACAAGATGTGTCCAGTGATTAT
The DNA here is from genome assembly GCF_057557595.1 of Rhyacophila brunnea. Taxonomy (NCBI): domain Eukaryota; kingdom Metazoa; phylum Arthropoda; class Insecta; order Trichoptera; family Rhyacophilidae; genus Rhyacophila; species Rhyacophila brunnea. The sequence continues at coordinate 3,432,358 of NW_028232904.1, read as the reverse complement.
CCCTTCTTCGAGCTATGTGTCCAGTCAAAAGTAATAAATTGATAATAAACGTTGATACATGCGTTAGAAGGTTATGTAAACAAAATAACAAACTTCAAATCATAACGAGAGGTGCCATTTTATTTTTGGGACTGGCAATAGAAGAGTAAAAATAAATAATGAATGTCTTGTTACCAATTTACAATCACACGTATAATTAATTTTCTCGACTATGTCCGATCCTAATAAGATCATATGGGCCTCTACAGAGTGATATATTTTGGGCGATACGACAAAATTGTACACACTTTTTCATTCATACTTATATGCTTTCATTGGATTAAGAAAACATATTACACATATTGTAGGTTATTTTTTTAAATATACTAAGCCCTGCCTTAACCAAACTATAATAGATAAAAAATAATATTTTATCTATAAAGTTATAGGTAGACAAGTATTTTTTGAATATTATCTATTATGGCTTGGTTTCGCAGGGTTTGATTGAATTTTAAAAACTTATCTACACCGTCTGCAATTCATTTGTAGTCTTAGTTCAATGAAAACAAATACGTACGACTGCACCTGGGATCCACGACGCTATATGCCGACGCTTAAGACGCGCGGCCATCGTGGGATTAACGTGTTTTTTTTTTTTGAATTATTAATGATCATGTCCTTGCTTTTTCGTACAAGGTGGTTGTTAGTAACTTTGAAAAATCACAAACACCCAGGCTTTGAGAAAAACACATAAATATTGTGTTATGACTGGGAATCCGAACCCAAAACTCTCGGGTGGAAGGCAAGCGCCTTACGCACTGCACCACGAGAGCCGCCGTGGGGATCAACGTGTTGTAGGTCATATTCGAAAATTGAACTGCATTCTAAAGCTCAATACGAAATATGTTGAGTCCAAATTCTGTGGTATTTACAGTATAAAAAAAAATATTTTGTATTCCTAAATCTTGTCTTTGATTAAAAATTAAAATATATTTATGTATTATTTAATTAATTAAAAAATACACACACAAAGAGGTCACAGCTAAAACACATTAACGATTGTAATATCATCATCTTAATCGCATTACAAGTTAGCCGAGTTTCTTTCTGTTCGCGAAAAAAATATTATAATTCAAACACAAAAAAAACTTACTGTCCAGCCAGAGGAGAGGGGAGTAAGTTTTTGATGTGTGAAAAAATGTGTTTTTGACATTGGCACATTTCCAATAATATTTTTATAAACTAGCGTAGCAGCCGTACATCGCTAGACCGGCGGACAATCTCGACTCGCCAAATTGGAGTTGCGGCCAACCTTTTGTCACTGTGTTTGAACATGCGACGAAGACAGGATACAAAACCGATTTTATATTAGGACAATTGCATTATCTTCGTGTATAATCATTTAAACTGTATTTCATCCTAAATCCCGTAAAACAGCGTTTCTCAATTAAATTTAAATTTTATAAAAATTATAAGATTTTTCTCTTCATTATGTTATTAATTTATTATCATCATCAGCCTGCATCTATTCACTGCTGGATGAAGGCCTCTCTAAGCTGATTCCACGTCTCTCGGTCCTGTGAGTTGCGTTGCCACGTACTTCTGCAGAACTTTATCATTTGTTGTGTTGTTGACCTGTGTGTCCCTGATAACTATCTTAGAAATAGAGAGCATCAGTTGTTTATTCTCCCAAGGTGCAGAACCAACCTGCCACTGGTAATGCCAATTGGGCGGGCGATAACTATGTTCAACGAAATTGCTTCGGCTGTTGATATATCCCACCTACATGAGGATGAGTATAGGTGGACGTTGTTTTATAAATTCTTAAAATAGGGTCTGCTTAACTCATCCGGTGTACTTCCTTGTACCTAACTAATTTATATTTTTTTGTATGTACACATTTCTAATTTTTAATAACTTGCTATATAATATGTCTATTCTGATTATATCTCTTTTGTACGTAATACTGTTTTATATTTCTTTGTTTATAAATGTCATGTTGTGAACGTCTTAAACTTATAATTTGTTATGTCCACAATATGTTAAAAATAAATAAATTGAAATTGAAAAATTGAAAATCTAGCGACCTAGGTCTACCTTGCGGACGTTTCATTAATTAAATAATAATATAAGTACATAATTTGAAAACATCTCATGCATATACACACTAGAAAAAATCCTTTTTGTAGAAAAAAAAATAGCCAACCTTATAACGCAATTTGATAAGCATTTCATATATCATTTACTAGTTAAAATCGTTGCAGTTATCTAAGGCGTCGGTAGTTTAATGTTAAAACATACTGCCGCGAATCCAGCAGATACAGGTTGAAGTCCCGTCGGGCGTCGTATTTTTTTCTGCATAAACGATTTTTTCTATTGTGTATATGCATGAGATGTTTTCAAATTATGTATATTCAGTAGGTATATAGAATGTTACATTCTGAAATCTTGTGTCTTATTCGTTGAATAAAAAAATACTTAGTTTATTATCAGATTCTTAATTAATTTCATTGTGTAGATCTCTGTTTAGATATTTCGGCAGTTTTTAATTTTGCTTCTTTATAATCCTCTCTCACATGAGCAGTATTAGTCATTTAAACTCCGCAATGGCAGGCTCACGCATAATTTGACTATTTTCGAAAGTTATCGATAATATTTGAGCCAATTGTCATGTGGGTAAAGGCTTAATTACATTGGCAGATGCGCAGACCCAACCCGATCCAACGATCCACGCCGACCGTCATAGCCAACGTTTTTACACTATTTACAATTAATTTCGCGCAACGATTCAATCGCGTTGGTCCTTGTTTTTGATTAGTTTAAAATAAACATAGTGTTGCTATTATTAAAAATATAGGTTGACTGAAAACTATTTCTTCGTTAGATTGGTATTCCCGCGCAAATTTACGTCAAAACTGAGCTGTCAAACCTAGTGGGCGGTGTTCGGATATCTTCGTACGTTCTCGGTAGTCTTTGCTTGGATCGGGACGACGGAAAATAGAATTTATCCGACTTAACTCACGATCGCTTCCGATCCTTGAAAACCATAGAGAATAGATTTTGACAGTCGTGGCAGACGATTGGGCCAGACGCAATCTGTCAATGTAATTTGATCTTAACCATTGCCGACTGAAGAGGAAAGCCGATACATTTCACGACTGGTCCTATCTTTCCGCCCCTCCCGTTCTCTATGGATGACCTGTCATAACATGTCATTGTCTATAGAGTGCTCATACTGAGGCGTCTGTCGTGTTCGTTTGTCGGAGTATTCTTAGTTTCAGATTTCTATCAGATTATTTTAACGTATCTTGGAGACCTTGGAGTTCATCTGATATAGTGGTTCTGTATTATTAATAATTGGAAGTGACGATCAAAGGAAGTAAACTTCTTCTGTGTATAATAATATCATAATACACTAGGACGTTTGTCAATGTGACAGTCGATTCTAAACGACAATAATTAATAACTAGGGCCCGGATTTATATGCTAGTGCATATTTTGTTAGGGTGTATGCACAGCTATGAGAGTTGCACAGAAATCTGTTTTGAAAGACACAGAATCCAAAAATAAAGTTTTATTGTGCATATAAATGCATATTTGAGACGTTAGAGCATATTTGAGACATAAGTGCATATTTCATAAATAAATGCATATTTTAGGGCTTTTGAATTTATAATTTTAGTTTTTTTTTAAATTATTTTATCGAAATATAACTAAGTTAGGAAGGAAGATAGTTTATATGCACTTGCATTTTTAATGCCATCTCCGAACTGTGGATTTATCAGTGAAAAAAGTGAAGTCAACTCGGGCACTATTATTTAAAGTTTGCCCAAGTGGACGTTGAGAGGTAGTTTTCCGCATATAAACAAAATACTGATATACCTATGCGGAAAATTTTAATGCCAGAGCATAATATTGAAAAAAAAAATTTTCGGGCAAAAAACAGAAAATAGTAAGTATTTAGGAATAGTTAAGTATGTCGTTTTTGTTTTTTAAGTTATGTTTGGTTTACATTGCATTATTGCACTTGTGAAAAAACTATTTTGAAAATTGTAATTGATTAACTTTATATTCTTTGTTTGTGTTTTTTGTTCTGATATCGTATTATGTTGAAAAATTATTAACTAGTTATTCGATTTTTTGTCAGTAATATTGGGTAAAGTGGGTATTTACAATTTTTTTCCACAAAAATGTCAATTTTTAACTGCATATTTCTTAGGTTTTAGTGCATATTTTATTGATTTTAAGTGCATACGTGCATGCATATAGTCATGTTTTTTGTTGCATACAAATCCGGGCCCTACTAATAACTTATGTATACTCTTCAGTCATTATAGAATACCAAACTCTGCGTGCAAGTACGTTATCAATTAATAGTATGGCAGTGGACCACTCGTTGCTTGTGCAAAAAGTTATGCTCGGACTTGATTAATCTACAGATGGCGGTGGCCAAACGCAATCTGCCAATGTAATATGAGCTTAATACATAATAATCGTCATATTCTTCTCACGAATCTACGATTATTTTGAGTCATTGGATCGACGAATCTGATCGTGTAATTTGCGCTTAATAGTGAAATCTATGGTTGACGATCACTAGCGGATGGCAAAGTGGGCATCTAGTTTCAGAATGTAAATATTCCAGCCGAATAAAATAGTATAAATCAGAAGCAATGTGGGAAAGCATCTCAATGAAATATCACTGTTATAGTGTGTCAAATAAACAATTGTGGGGTTTTCACAATAGTTACAAGCAGCCGTATAATATGAAGTCTCGTACACTCAATCTATGTAATTATTCCGGACACTATTTAATTTTTTTTTTTACTTATTATTATGTTATATTTCTTTTTGTGCGCGTCGTTTTTTAATCATCATCATCAGCCTGAATCTAGCCACTGCTGGATGAAGGCCCCTGCAAGCTGATTCCACTTCTCTCAGTCCTGTGCGTTGCGTTGCCACATATTTCCGCAGAACTTTATCATTTCATCGATCCAGCGGCCTCTAGGTCTACCTTGCGGACGTTATGCACCTCTTGGATGACTAAATTCGTACAACGATTGTCCTTTCTTCGAGCTATGTGTCCAGCCCATTTCCATTTGAGTTTTTTTGCGAACTCTATTACATCGTAAACCCTTGTCTGTCTCCTTATCCACCCATTCATCGTTTTGTCCTTTCGCGTTACGCCCAGCATGCACCTCTCCATACCACGTTGTGCTACTCTAAGTTTCTGGATCTCTCTTTTACTTAGGGTCCATGTTTAACACGCATACGTGATTATGGGAAGCACACGCTGGTTGAACACTTTGCGTTTTAGGCATCATTTAGGCTGCCAAAAGCACTCTAGCCTACCTTTACTCTATACTACTTTTTTTAATATGCAGTTGAATCCCGATTTTACGTTCACATTTCCCCGCTTTTTATGTGTAGTTTCTTGGGGTCCGTTTAATTATATTTTATTCCCGGGTTTACGTTTTTATATCCCGCAATTTACGTCTGAAATATACAAAATTAAATTAAAATTATCTACGTATTATTAAAATTAAAAATCCAATTCATGGTAATCGTAGAAATGAATTTCAGATGCATGTGTGCATTTCTATTTATAGACATGCCTGCAGTGCATATTTTTTGTACGACCAAGGTTAACAAAACAACGCGATGTTTATGTTTTTGTTTGTTTTTTTGTTGTTTTTGTCTCAGCAAAGAAAATCATTGACAAATACAAATTATATTAGTGTTTCCATATTGGACTTAATTCCACAGATTGGGTTATCGTTATACGATGGGTTTTTATGAACCAATTGAAAAAGGTCTAAGTACATTTTTCCTACTCCTACTCCTTAATATGTATTATTAACCCAGGGTATCGGGGGTGCCTGTTGAAGGTAGATAAACTGTATTAGATAACTGAAAAAAAGTCCTAGGATAGGTATCCATATTCACAGTATGTATTTGAATTTGAATTTTTTTCATGTTCAATAATAATTTACTGAACAAAAAATATTATATTATTGGTAGAGCTTTTTAAGCGGACTGTTATTAATTTAAGGGAAGATGAGGAGGTCGGATCTAGGGGTGGGGGCGATGGAACAGAGTGGCAGACACTGACCTTTGTGATGATGTATGATGACTCCGTGGTCTGGTTTCAACTTTCGCTCGCGCGGTATAGCTGTTTTGAGTCACCCGGTTCGTACACTCCCGCACTTTGTGACACAGTTTTATGGATTATATGTGAGGGTGTATGAATGATTATGATAGTTAATGATAGTCTGTATCTATTGAGTCAATCACTTAAGCGAAAGAAATCTATTAGAAGCCCGCACGCGTCCGCTGTCGAGATACAACTGAATGTTCTTTGTAACACCGTCTCTCATGACCCCTAATTGCTTATTGAATGTCTTGTAACAATAACATTAGGGATTAGGAGGTGGGTGAAGAGATAAGGAGTGGAATGGGACTATAAATGGCCCAATCAATTATATTATTTTACTTTTCATAATAGATATTACATAAAAAAGACAACAGGCACTAAAATTGATATTGAACAGTAATACACAGCCACGATTCGAACTCGGGCTATACAATTGTGCTATCACGGCGGTCGGGCGTTTAGACAGCGAGACTGTTTAGTATTGGATTCGGTGCGTCGAAATGAATGTTACAAAAATTACATACAATTTAGGCTTAAATACCTACATCCTCGGGTCATGTGATAATAATTATGACAATAGTTTGACCTTGGATTATAATAGTTAAAGCCTTTATTGGATTGTGTTGGATAATAAGTAATAAGTGCATACGTATTAGTGCCATTAGCTACATGTAATTTATAACACTTACCTACAGACAGAAGTCACTGGCAAATTATAAAATAATTAGTTATTATTAAAATACGTTGAGAGGCAATTAACAATAAATTATGTTTCCTAATTAGGTAGTCTTTATAATATAATCGCCTAGTATGGAGTCTTCGCCACTGGCCTAGAGCCCCTTCATTGATAAACTGACCCTCCTCTTTGCATATTCCCAGGTCATTGCAAGGAGGCATTGATGCAGATTTTTCTTCAACATATTTCATATTATTTTTAGGTACGTATATACTGTGTTTTTTAATCCATTTAAAATTAAAATATTCTTTAAATTACCTGAAAATAAATATTTAACAAAACACTATTGCAGTGGTCGGCAAACCACGGCTCGCGAGCCACATGCGCTCTTTGGGCCCTTGAATGTGGCTCTGCCACAAATGACCACATACGGGGAAAAACAGTGAAATATAGAGCAATCAAAATGTCTTCGAATATAACCAACCAGTAAGTCGAAGATCTAAAATTGGTTTCAGCTTTATCAATAGCAGTTGACGAGCCTTGTCACATAAATGATATAGCACAAGATTCACCTTTTGTACGATTTATTTCATCTACAAGTCCTAAAAAAGAACTTTTATGATTAATCACTCAAAGGTCAAATACGTGAAGAGGATATTGCAATTAATGCTGTAATTGAATGAATAGAAAAACATCATATTCCACTCAATACAATTGTGTCAATTTCAACAGACGGGGCTAAAAGTATGACCGGCGTAATAAAATAGGTTGTTGCTATTTTGAAAGAAAAAATTAATCATGAGATACTTACTTGCTTACTATTGCATACCTACCTATATAGTTTAAGTTTAAGAAATTTGGCTCTCAAAAGAAATCTCAAACGTTTTACTGTTGATATTTGGCTCTGTTGACTAATGAGTTTGCCGACTACTGCACTTTTGAAAACCGACATAATCTATAGCCATAAAAGTGGTGACAGAAACGTCATTGACCATGCTGCGGAGAAACAGCAGTAAAATTGTTTATGACACAATTATATTTTCCCTGACCGCAGAATGCGCTGCGATTTCTCATATTTTGTCTATGGACAATCTGAGCATTTTTGTAATAAATTACATTCGGGTTGTCAAATTAATACAAAATAATTTTTATATGTTAAATTCAAAGTTTTGTACTATTCCATTATTTTAGTCATTTTTGTGACCCAAGGTTTGCTTTTCGGCATCTTCAATCACTATATGCACTCATAGTTTATGGCACTATAACCCTTGCCGGGTATTGGCCTCATTGGAACAATAATTTATTCATCCTGGATGATTCAGCGCTGACACTCTTCAGTTGCTTTGACCGAGCATTCTTAAATCTCTTGTGATGCAGTCCAGCCATCTCAATTTAGGACGCCCAGGTCTTTGCTTGCCTTGAGATATTGCGTACATAGCCCGCCTTACTAGTATATCCTCCGGCATGGTCCCCACATCCTGAAGCGGGCCCTCAGGCTAGGATCTTTGGTGGGCCCTCTACCTATCACTAAGGTTAAAAGTAGTGACGCACGACATTAACGATTTACAAAATGTGTTTTAGGTCAGATTAAGGGTATACATCTACTTTAATTATAGAGTTGTCGAGTTAAACACACAACAGTGGCGAAGGGTGGAGGTAGGCTGTTAAGATTCGCTATAAATAGTGCACACTAAACTTTTTTAGTCATATGTATTTGTTTTTATTGAACTAAGACTACAATTTACAGATGGTGTTAGTAAGTTTTTAAAAATCAACTAAACCCTGCCTAAACGAAACCATAATAGTTTTAGTCTAATTTGGGCAATACGACAAAATTGTGCACACTTTTTCATTCATAGTTATTTGTTTTCGTTGGATTAAAAATACATACTGCACATATTCTTGGTTATTTTTTTTAAATTCATTAAGCCCTGCCTAAACCAAACTATATTATATATAAAATATTATTCTATTTATAAAATATTCAAAGTTATGTATGATTTAATTGCATAATTTTAGATATTTTATAGATATACATGTATTTTTTGACTATTATCTATTATGGCTTGGTTTCTTAGGGTTTAATTGAATTTTAAAAACTAACCAACATTATCTGTAAATTGTAGTCTTATTTCAACGAAAACAAATATCCATGTCTGAAAAAGTTTAATGTGCACTGTTTATGGCGGATCTTAACAGCCTACCTCCACCCTTCGCCACTGACACACAATAATAAAAAAATACACCGCACAATCATATAATTTAAATTGTTAATGAGTTTGAAGTATAATAGAGCCGCAGGCGACTTTTTTTACTGTTCAAGCTAATTTATGATGAGTATTTATCTCACTTATCTGGCCAACCCGACACGCCGGGCCCCTCCAAAGCCCGGGCCCCCAGGCTAGAGCCCTGTCAGCCCCCCCTTGTAGGGGCCTTGTCCTCCGGCACTCTATGCATCTGGTCGATCCAGCGTAGAATCACCAATGGCAAAAGCATACTGCCACAGAATACAGTTAACTCTTGTTTAACGTTAAACAAAACAACGTGAATTTACCATTGGTGAGTGTGGATTGCGCCTGAAGATACTGAACCCGGATCGCAAAAATAACTCAAATGGTATAGGAAGAAAGACTGCTAGACTACTATCATTGGACTGGATTGGTGCTAAAAAGAAAAATCGAAAATAAACATTCCTTCCAGAGGATGCTGTTTGAATGTAGGTCGATTTATAAGGTCAAACTCGAGAATTGACTCGCATGTTAAGATAATCTAAAGTCAAAACTAGTATATTAATTTCCAAGTTAATATTAATACTATCGACCGAAGGTACTTGATGGAATTTGAATTTAAATTACAATGGATTTAAGCTTTGTACTATTCGCTTTAAGACGTTTTTTGCGACCCGGGTTTCGCCTTTCGGCATCTTCAGGCACTGTGTACACTCACCAAAAGGCAAATATACACTGACGACGAATACTATTAACTCTAACTTATATAACAAAGCAATACAATAAAGTAAGTAAAAACTTTATCACTTACCTATTAAGACAAGAATTACAATAAAAAATATAATAAACAAATTATAAATAGTTTAAGTGTTTGTAAAAAACACCTTATCAATAATAATACGCTCGATAAGCGTATAATAAATCGTCAAAACCTAATAATAGATCATTAGTAATTATAAACAATAAAACTACTACACTCAAGAAGTGTAAAAAAGTCCATTCTGGGAACAATCGTAACTAGGGAATCCAATCCCGAGCCAAAATTAAGATCCCGGGATTTCGGGATTACAATATGATAATCCCGGGATCTCGGGACTTTCCATTGTTTTCCATTGTTAATATAAAATTTTCATATTTACGAATAACATTGATAAAATCGGTCAAAAATAAATCTAGTATAATTTATAATACTATTTAAGACATTTATTGTTAATATTGTATACGTTCAATCTTGGAAATACATAATTTTAATGGAGTAAATAATATTGTTGTCTGTGAATGAGTTAGAGAGATTTAAAATAGTAAAGCAAATCATGGTGTACTTATGGCCTTTCCGCTTCATAAATCTAATTGGTCAACAAAACATGAAACTGCCGTAAAACGTATGAGATCATGGTGGAATTACTTTGTTAAAATTGCGAAGCATTGTTTTTTTCCAATCTTTCTCATTTTTATTAATTTATATGAAAAAATAAAATGAATCGGCAACTTACGCATGGGTATAAATCAAACTTCATTCAAACTCAGTTTATTTCTAATGTAGTTATTTGTTATTAAAAGTATTTTTTCTGTAATATTTTCGTTTTTATTTTATTTTCCATAAAAATTGATAAAAAAATCAATCCCGAAAGTTTTGGGATTATGTTTATCCCGGAATGCATAGGTATCGAAAATAGCTTGGGATCCCGGGATTGGAATCCCTAATCGTAACGTATTGGGAATTAATAGAGTTAATGCCTGCAAACGATTTGTATATTATTCAATTATTAATAAGTTTACATTATAAAATCTTGTCTTGTATAACAAATAGCTATACTTATTTGAAGGCGTCTGGCACGGGACTGATAATCAGACTGCCAACCTTCGATAGAAGACGCCACAGTGAGAAGAGGATTATCGAGATGAAATTTCTTGATGATAATCTATGTACAATGCGTTTGCAGTATTTTAATAACGTTGTGTGTCATAGGATAGGCATCCGCAAACGATCGGTAACGTGCGACATCAGAGCTGCGGAACGCCGTCATTTTTAAACGGTTCGGTTCCAGTGAAAAATTGTAAGTTAGATTTAGGTAGGGTTCATTAATCGATTTTAATGTAATGTAACCGCATGTGATTTATGTAAAAATTACTCAGATTGTCCCAGTGACGTCCCGTGAGGGTAGGCAGATTGAGCGTCGCTTGGGGGCGGCAGTTACTCGAAGGGCGGCAAATCGAGGAGAATCATTAGGAATATATACAAATGGCTACCTAAACTTAGTAATAACGGAAATATCTTTCCATTAAAAAAACAGCTCGCTGTTGGAAACGAAATGTATAAATTAACATAAAAGGTTTAACAGGACTGTATTTTTTGTTGGGTTCACGACGTCTAGTTTACTTCCGTTTACCTTGGACGTCACGTCCTTGGTGACCAAAAATGACACGTGCAGATTTGTGAATTATAGGTAGGTACGAGTACCTTTCATACTTTGATTATGGATTATGGATCCATAATCCATATATCCAATATTTATCCATAATCAAAAGCCTGCACGAGAACAGCAAATGCTGTGTCAGAATTGGAGATACTGTCACGGAATGGTTCGGGGTCACGACCGGAGTCAGACAGGGTTGTGTCCTTGCACCGTTTCTCTTTATCATTCTCTTTGACTTTATACTACGGAAGTCAATACCACCCGACCGAGGCATACCTGTTACCCCACAATGAACCTATGCGACCTGGAATACGCCGATGACGCTGTCCTATTCGACAACTCAATCGAGGGCATTCAAGAGACAATCGACAGGTTGCATAACAACTCCTCTCGCGTTGGTTTGAAAATCAACGCGAAGAAAACCAACTTCTTGTGCAATAGTACCTGTCCTGATCCAGATTTCCCTCTGATTAGCGATGGACAAAACATCGAGAGCGCCGACAGCTTCAAGTACCTGGGGGTACACATCACGGGAGATGGCATTTTGTAGAAAGAGCTCGCTATCCGAATGGGAATGGCTGGAGCAACATTCAACTCGATGCGAAATGTCTGGGACTCACGATTGTACTCGGTCAAAACCAAATGCCGCCTATTCGACGCTTGCATTCTGACAGTGCTGCTTTACGGTAACGAATCATGGCACCTTACGAAGGCTCAGAGCAACCATATACTGAGCTTCGAAAACAGATGTTTGCGACGAATACTGGGTGTGCGGTGGGGTGGTATGACTTTAGGAGCAATGAAGAGATAAGAGAATGTACGAGTACCAAGCAGCCTCTCATCACGCTGAAAGTGAAGAGGCGACGTTGGACCTGGCTCGGCCACGTGCTGCGGATGCCAGAAGAGAACTTTAACCAGGCTTGCCTGTTCTTCAAGCCGACCGGATTCCGGCGTCCTGGAAGGCCGCTAAATACAATCTACAGAGTGTATACGGTGGAGCTACGAGATGCTGGTTTGACCTGGAACGAAGCAAGAAGACTGGCGAGCGACAGGGATTCTTGGAGTCGCCGCGTGGTGTCCATATGCTCCAGCTAAGGTGCGGATATGGGCAAAGAAGAAGAAGAAGACCTACATACTTACATAATTAAAAATGTATCCAAATATTTTTGCCAGTCACTCGTGAAACCGTGAACTCGCAATATTGTCTATCGAAGCAGAGATGACATTTAAATTAGATTTGGGTGACATAGTTACTGACTGTGCAACAAAAAGAGAAGGAAAGTTTTATTTTAATTTTAATGGTCGAGTGTTGAGACTATTAAAATAGTGTATTTATGTTTAAAAGTAAGATATTGGAGTCATGAAAGGATGATTAAAAAATGGGGCGGCATTTTATCTATGGACGTCACTGGATTGTACATAGACAAAATTTAAAAAATTGCAGCGCATTCTGCGGTCAGTGAAAATATCTCACCGCGGTGGGATGCGGAAGAGTTGGCGATGGACCGAGGGATGCGGCGCCAACTTGTGCTTGCCCTATGCCCCAATGTTGGGACGTGACAGGATGGAAGAAGAAGAAGAAGAATATAAAATAATAAGTAAAATGCCCACAGTTTTTTCACTTCCTAAACAATTTGATATTTGACTGTTACAACAATTGGTCGGTACAGTGACGATATCATTTAGTAAATCTCCGGTAAGTTTACGGATTATTCATAAAATTCCATAACAAGAGCTCGAGTTATAAAATAATTACGGTGCTCTCTGGGTTCCGGCTTACGGTTCTGGTTCACTTCCTCGCTCTGTGTGCGACTGAAAATATTCCGCAGCCGTTATGTGACCCGGGCGACGTCTTTTCATTTAGACTTGACCTACAATTATAATTCCGAGAATATATTAGCCAACTGGATTGTGTTATATTATAATGGCTGTCAGAGATGAAAGCCGCGTCCCTAGTGTGCCTGACGAAACCGGTGACGTTCGTAAAGATTTAAATAATATTAAACTAGGTATGTTATATCATTTGCCATTGATGAGGATCTCTTTTTGGCCCGCAAAGCAGTTGAACATGACTTTCGTCTAGGACAACAAGTGTCTATAGATGGATGTATATTTGATGAAATTGTTCGCAGAGTAAAGCTAGGCTGGAGTGCTTTGGGCCGCCAGAATAATGACTTTCCACTGTGCCTAAAGCGCAAAGTGTTCAACCAGTGTGTGCTTCCCGTGATCACATATGCGTGTGAAACATGGACCCTAAGTAAAAGAGAGATCCAGAAACTTAGACTAGCACAACGTGGTATGGAGAGGTGCATGCTGGGCATAACGCGAAAGGAAAAAAAGAGGAATGAGTGGATAAGGAATCAGACAAGGGTTTGCGATGTAATAGAGTTTATTAAAAGCCTTAAATGGAGATGGGCTGGACACGTAGCTCGAAGAAGAGACAATAGTTGGACAAATCTAGTCATCCAGTGGTGTCCAAGAAGTACAAAACGTCCGCGAGGTAGACCTAGAGGCCGCTGGATCGATGAAATGATAAAGTTCTGCGGAAGTACGTGGCAACGCAATGCACAGGACCGAGAGAGGTGGAAGTGGCTTGAAGAGGCCTTCACCCAGCAGTGGATGGATTCAGGCTGATGACAATGATGATATCGAAGCCATAAATGTATTTTTTTTATGATTTTACGATTTTTCGCTGTCAATCGCCTCTTCTCTTCTAGAAGGGGATCCGCCGATTAGTTCCCCAATCCAATTCTGTTAGAGAACTTTACAATTTGGCCAAGTTCTTCCGTCTTACCCACCGCCAGGGCACCTTTCAATTCGTCGACATGCTCATAGATATCCGCAATTCGCAGCTGTACTCAGTGTCATTCATATTTAGGGCATTGTACACCTATATGTACAATGTCCTCCAAAATATCACATTCATCGCAGAGCTGCGAATCGCTTCTTCCCATGATGACATCAAATCTTGTACCAATTGTGTGACCTATCCTTAGACTCGGTATCAACTTAAGCTCATTTCTCTGTATGTGAGACTATAAACCAGGGCACCAAATCTGGAAATAGTAGAATGGACACTCCATTTACCCTTTTCTAGGGATGCTCTATGATGAAAATCTATCCACATGCTTTGGCACATTTTCCTTATGGCTTCATTCTAGTTCCAGTTTTCTGGTCTCCACTGATATGGCATCCCCGAATGGCCAACTTCTTTTGCCAGACCATCCGCCCTTTCATCATAAATGTATTACATTCGATTATACTGCGTTATGTTGACTCAGCGACGTCCCTAGACAAAATACAGCCCCTTGGCAGTGCCAAAACGCAGCCACATTTTTTTATACTGTACTTTATATCATCCTTTCATGACTCCAATATCTAAGAAATGTGTTGTATGAATACATTACTAACAATATTTTATATACAAATAAATGCTAAATAGACAATATTGCGAGTCTACGGTTTCAGATAGGTACATTTAAAAATACACTTGACAACTTCCAAAACTCGTGAGTGACTGGCAAACATATTTTGATGAATTTTAAATTAGGTATACACGTGTCATTGCTGTTATCCAAGAACGTGACGTCCAAGGACAACGGAAGTAAACTAGATATCGCGAACCCGACAAAAAAAATCATGTTAAAACTTTTATAGTACCTAATTAATACATTTTGTTTCCAACCAGTGAGTTGATTTTTTAAATTTTTTTAATGATCTCCACAGCGTACCTCTTTCGAAAAGTCACCATTCGCCACTGGATGTACAGGGTGGATAAATTGGGGTTAATCAATAATATTTATTTTATTTATAAAAAGAGTATTACGGCATTACAGCTATTGGCCAATGCGCCATAATACATAATAAATACAAATGTATAAAAATATCTTAATTACAAATAACAATAAAAAGACAGCATGTGTAAATATTAATGAAATATGATAATTTATACAATTATAAATTTAACCTATTTAATACGTCCACAAACATTATATAGTTAATAAAAAACAAATCAACCTTTATGGTGCCATCAAATAAGCTAATTGCACGATACACAGCATCATGAAACATAACATCTATCCTGCGACGAGGTATCTTGAAGACCGTGGAGCTACGAGTGATATTGGTGGGAACATGAAAATTAATATTTGCCAGTATATACGGATTGTAAATGAACCCACGAAGAAGTAAAAAGAAATGCTTTAAAAGAACAATCACTCTTCGGGTAGACAGGGATTGCATTGATAGCATACCCAGAAGAAAACGAGTCGGGAAATTCATTTTATTGTCATTATCATAAGGAAAGAACTCGTATGTTCTTAAGTAGAGAAATCTAAGAAATCTATTGTGGACTCGATCCAACTTAATTGTGTGGATGGACCTATTAGGACTCCAAATAATGCTGGCATATTCAAGAATACTCAACTCAAATGATACGTATAATGTACTGATATAATAAAATACTAATATAATATTAAATAGGTACATAGTGAATGATCTGAAGACAGAAGCTAGTCCATGTGTGATGCTTTCAATTATATTTTTTGTTATTCGTGAGTCAAATGACTTAATCAGTAAGATCGAGACATAATTATGTTCAAATTTAGGTGACTCGTTTTCCGTGACAACTCTCTATTATAAGTTTCATCTGACAAGGGCGGAAAACAATCGAACAACAATTAACAAACAAACAGTTAAAAATAATGGAATATAAAAGATGTAGGTATATATATAAAACTTAAAAAAAAATCAATAAATGATTCTCGAAATAGCGTCATAGTAAATCGACAATTCTAGATAGGTTAAACCCAGTGATCGCCAAACGGTCGCTCGCGAGCTACCGGTAGCTCACGTAGAATATTTTATCATATTTATAAATTTGCCTCTCAAATTATATTATTGGACTCCGAAGTGAAAAACTATCCAGCTGTATCGTCGAGAATTTTCAAGAAGATGGCCCTTCATCAGAAATGGAATTGATAGAATTTCAATGTGATTTATCAGTGAGTAGGGATTCCAATCCCAGGATCCCGAGCTATTTTCGATACCTATGAATCCCGGGATTGATAAACATAATACCAATGTGTAAGTTGCGATTCATTTTATTTTTTCACATAAATTAATAAAAAATAGAAAGATTGAAAAAAAAACAATGCTTTATCACTATTAACAGAGTAATACCACCATGATCTCATACGTTTTACTGCAGTTTCATATTTGGCTGACTAATTTGATTTATGAAGCGGAAAGGCCATAAGAAGACCATGATTTGCTTTACTATTTTAAATCTCGCTAACCCATTCATTAAGTCTTTACTATCAGAAACAGCAATCTCATATTGAATTCACATTATTATTTATATAACAATATTATTCACTCCATTTAACTTATGTATTTCCAAGATTGAACGTATACAATGTTAACAATAAATGTCTTAAATGATATAATATATACTAGATTTATTTTTGACCGATTTTATCAATGTTATTTGTAAATATAAAATTTTTATATTAACAATGGAAAAAAATGCCAATCCCGGGACTGGGATTGTCAAATTGTAATCCCAAAATCCCGGGATCAGAATTTTGGCTCGGGATTGGATTCCCTAATTAAGAGTGTTGCCTCAACTGTATAATCTGTATGACATTTCGTCCCAACAGAAAAGTATCCAATTTTAGTTCGAATTGCGCTCAAAATGAAGGCATTGTTTTGTTCTACCTACTTATGTGAATCAACGTTTTCCACTATGAAGGTGGTTAAAAGTAAATATAGAAACAGACTCAGATGTACATCTTGATAATTGCATTCGGATGGGAGTGACAAGTCATTGAGAATAGAAAAAAATGTGGAGGAAAGTGAATGCCATTCTTTTCACTAATTATTTTTACCACACTGATTTAAAGATATTTTTCAATTAATTATTATTTTGTTTATAAATGAATAATTAAAGTACGCACTTTATGTTTTATTAGAAGTTCGATGTCCTAATTAATTTTATGTAATTATAGCAACCATGTCCGATCCTAATAAGATCATATGGGCCTCCATAGAGTGGAGGTTTGTATTAACAGATTTTGTTTTTACGAGAAATAGATGTAAGCCACTTGCTCAACCTATTAGGTCCATACTCTGACTCATACACCTGGGATACATTCGAACCTGGGACCAAGCCACTATAGGCCAACGCTTAAGCCGCGCAGCCATCGTGGATGACAATTTTTTACAACGTTTTTCTTAGCTCGTATTCTTATTTGTTAGGTGGTTCTTTGTCCGGTACAAATCTTGCAATCGATTTTTAACTAACTTCCCGACTAGCTAGACATTTGAAACTTTTAGAATATATCAGAACACGATGCCAATGCATTTTTTTAAAAATACTTTTAGCCATCTTTAAGTAAAATTGAATCCATTTTCAGTTAATTCTGTTTTGTATGAAAAGTTATTTCGACACCATTATTGGTTGCTAGGGGTCTGGGGTCCTAGCAACTAAATTATTAATAATATATAGGTGCGTTACTATGGAAATCAATATGACATGTCAAGTACAATTTTTTTTTTATCGTTTAAGCTAGTCAAGTCAAGTTTATATGGTTCAACAGAAACTTTAAAAACGTTGTATATAAAAAGTTCTTTTTATCTTGTAATTATTATGTAATATAATGTATGGTACGATAAAGGACGATGATAAAAAAATACAAAAAAGGAATATGTACAAGTAGCTCACCAGACAATTTCATTGTCTGAAGTAGCTCACATCCTTATTGAGTTTGGAGACCACTGGGTTAAACCCTAACCGACGCCGGCGCCCACGTAAAGCATTAGTCTTCAACATGGCGTCGGAATCCCAAACACGATAGCGTAAGCTTCAAATCACTGCGGGGTATTCCCGTTTCCTCTGTATCTTCACAGTGCTGCCAGATCGTGAGCTTTCCTATTCGCGGTCGATTAAGCTCATATTTCAGACCAAAGTTTTGTATCGTTCCTCAAGACAAAACAAAACTTATAATATTATGTACTTTATTTCATTTTTATATGCATGATAAGTCTTCGTCGCCATACAAAAATAATATTCTTGACAAATTTATAATATACTTCTTTACGCGAGAGTCAGACCCTCATAATCAATTAACTTCTTCTATAGATATAGACAGTGGCGAAGGGTGGAGGTAGGCTGTTAAGATCCCACATAAATAATACACAAATCATTGTGTCATACGTATTTGTTTTAGTTTAACTTTAGTTTACTTGATTTTTTAAAAACTAACCAACACCATCTGTAAATTGTAGTCTTAGTTCAATAAAAACAAATACATATGACTAACAATGTGCACTATTTCTGGCGGATCGTAACAGCGTACCTCCACCCTTCACTACTGATATATAGAAGGTTTTCCTCAATGTTTCTGGTGTATATTTATATATTATTGTCTCTGGCAACATTATTATTTGTCAACGAAAAGCTGATTCGTCGCTCTGACTTGAACCAGAACGCTGTCAATAAATCGATAAGTCCCGAGTCCCCTGGCTCTCGAGTTTCGAACCCGTGACGTTTTAATTGGGCGTATGTGATGGAGAATTGACTTAGGGCACGTACGCAGTGAAGCGACGCGGCGAGAGAAAGCGGCGCGTGACGAGATCCAGCACAATAGAAAGTTATGAGACACAATACCGAGCTTTTCCGTCTTCTGAATAACCACGACAAATGAAATAGGGTGAAGGTTTTATTTTGATTCACGCAATCACTGTAAAACTTCATAATAAAAATAGGACATAGGTACTATTATAAAACAATACTTATTGTATCAGCTGTGGCGAACTGCCTTAAAACGTATTTATTATAATATATTGGTTTTGTAATGAGGGTTTCAAAATCATTCGAAAACGTCCGAGTGCTACGTACATTATACGTATCATTTGTGTTGAGTATTCTTGAATATGCCAGCATTATTTGGAGTCCTAATAGGTCCATCCACACAATTAAGTTGGCTCGAGTCCACAATAGATTTCTTAGATTTCTCTACTTAAGAACATACGGGTTCTTTCCTTATGATAATGACAATAAAATGAATTTCCCGACTCGTTTTCTTCTGGGTATGCTATCAATGCAATCCCTGTCTACCCGAAGAGTGATTGTTCTTTTAAAGCATTTCTTTTTACTTCTTCGTGGGTTCATTTACAATCCGTATATACTGGCAAATATTCATTTTCATGTTCCCACCAATATCACTCGTAGCTCCACGGTCTTCAAGATACCTCGTCGCAGGACAGATGTTATGTTTCATGATGTTGTGTATCGTGCAATTAACTTATTTGATGGCACCATAAAGGTTGATTTGTTTTTTATTAACTATATAATGTTTGTGGACGTATTAAATAGGCTAAATTTATAATTGTATAAATTATCATATTTCATTAATATTTACACATGCTGTCTTTTTATTGTTATTCGTAATTAAGATATTTTTATACATTTGTATTTATTATGTATTATGGCGCATTGGCCAATAGCTGTAATGCTGTAATACTCTTTTTATAAATAAATACATATTCTACAAAACATATAATTTGCTAACGAAATCAGTCCGTAGGTATGTATTATAAATAATTGATTATCGACTTATAGGGTTTCCATGGAAATAAGCCGAACCGAATGGTTTATGACGGTTTCACCTTACGCCGAAACCGTTTATTGCCGTAATAAAACTTGTCGAGTGTTCACCCACTTAGCTTCGAATTTGTATATACGGGCGCCGCCTTGTTCCATTATGCTCTATTCAAATAACGGTGTTTGTACATGCGCGCCTATTTGAAACAAGTATTCCTTATATTAAAACAGAAAAATATTTTTTCTCTATGGTCAATTTTTTATGTCTATGGGCACTTAACTGTCAAATAAATGACAATTTCTCACATTTTGCCGCTAGATATCCCTAGTGGTCCATATATTTTGAACTCGCTATTACATTTACTTTCATATTATTTCTTTTATTTTTCGATTAATACTACGAGTACATTATGGCCGGATAATCCGAATGCCGAATAAACGTTATTGAATAAATAATCATTACAATATAAACAAATGAAAGTAAATGGTTATCGTGATAGTATACCTACCTACCATATAATTATTATGCATAAATCGATTCCAGCATAATCATGTGAATTGAGTTGTTCAAAATATTATATTACTTGTATTTATTTGATTTCATGAATCTGCGTTTGATGTGTATTTACTAACGAGACTCTTAAATTTGAAAGCGTCGCCTCTTTTACGAAATTTGCGGCATTGTAGATTAGCTTTATCTACGAAAGCAAAGTTTACTACCTATAAATAAAGCATTCATGATTGAATAAAATAAGCACCAATTATAGAATCAATTGTAAAATAGATAGTACCATTAGACAATAATCAAAATAATACACTGAATCATAATGAAATACGGAAGAAAACAAGAACCTATGACAATTATCAACAAACGCGGGCTGTCAGTTGCGATCTGTCAAAAATGAACTCTGCCGAATTTAGCAATCGGTTTCGCTAAACTTATGGTAGAGGGGCATTAGGTGTTCGGGTTCGGCGAGATGCTTATGTACTAAATTTGGATGAACGCAATTATACGGGCGTATTATATATCTGGCGTAAAATCGCATTCGAAAATTTTGGATGAACACCCTATTAGTCAACCAGACGGCACGTAGCAATTTCACAAATATATAACAACACAATTTAACAAAGGCTTTAACTAATTTGGTATATTTCACGCATACAACACATACAAACGATTATACACGTATCGTAATAAACACGCGCACACAATGTCAAAACCTGATGCTATATGTATAAATTATTGATATATTTACAGTGATTCATTATTTTTTTCACGTAAAATATAATATTTTTTGTTCAGTAAAATACGTAAAATATAGATAAACAAAATTAAAATTATAGTCCTGTAAATATGACAAAAAGGTAAGAATTGTTCAAGTCGGTGAAAACAGCTGTTAGGCATAAAGCCCACCAACGCGGCGCTCGGTGCGCTCTCTACGAAGTAGGCCCCCTCCCACCCGCGCATTACCCTTCACCTATGTAATAAGGGGCTCAAGGAGCACAAAATAATTATTATTATCAGCGTCTCTCATAACAAAGCAATAAAAATATTATTAAATTTCTCGGGGCTTGTAATTAATATTTACGATGACATCATTATACCAGCGACATATCGGACATGCAAGAACTAAACAAAGAGTTCACTGTTATTAAATAATGGCTTCTCGCCCGTCTATCGACGACGCTTCCAGGAGCGTGATTTTGCTCGCCGTGTTCAATGAATGGACTACGTTGTATTTTCGTTAATTCGTATCGCTGAGAAGCCAAAAAAACGATGAATCATGGGGCAGGCGGGCACAATGCGTCGTCAAATCCAGTGTGCGCTGGCATATTTGATTACGTTGTATTTTCGATGATTTACGCGCCACTTTTGAAATTTTGCGCGAGAGCCCCACTTGCTGCGTTAAGTGGGTTTTACGCCTTAGGCTTATCAGACCGTCCGACCTCGTCGCCACAAAGGTCAATTTTGTTGCATTTAGAAAATTTGCGGCGTCATACTGCCAACCTGAAGATCTCTTCACTTAGAATGCTTAGCTGTTTTGTATTAGCTTTTGTTACTTACTACAATTTTTAATTTTGCCTCTACGTACTCCTCTCTCCCATGGGTACTCTTAACTAAAGGTCATGTAAATTCAGTCAAAGCACGTTTGAGTGCATGTCGACCTCAGTATTGGGTAACTGATTCTGAGACATTCCCAGTTATAAAAAAAATATGTGGTTTGGTGGGCCATTACTTTCAATGTGTAATTTATATTTTTTTTTCTATATCCCATCTCCACCCGCCATATATATGCAGCCGGTTTGTCACAGCCGCCTTCCATGGCGCTATAGACGTGTTAGAATGAAAAGATTTTAGTGCCACACTTCCTTGTCCTGAAGCGATGCTGCACGGGACTTATGTAACTACCATTCACCTTAGTGCCTAAAGAAAGAGTTTTAGAAAATAAAAAGAATCTTGACTTGCTCTGCCGTCATTTATCTTGACGTGTTCTCTGTACCCGTGTACTGAAACTCTGCCGAAAAGAGGAGTCAGGAGTTGAAAGTGATGAATCTAAAATATAGTTTATATACATATTATATATACATATATCAGCGGCGAAGGGTGGACGTAAGCCGTTAAGATCAGCCATAAATAGTGCACACTAAACTTTGTCAGTCATACGTGATTGTTTTCATTGAAATAAGCCTACAATTTACAGACGACGTTGGTTAGTTTTTAAAATTCAATTAAACCATGCGAAACCAAGTCATAATAAATTATAGTCAAAAAATACTCGTCTATCTCTAAAATATCTGAAATTATGTAATTAAATTATACATAACTTTGCATATTTTATAGATAGAATATTATTTTATCTATTATTGTTTGGGTAGGCAGGGCTTAATGAATTTAAAAAAAATGAACCAACAGTATATTGTGTAATATGTATTCTTAATCCAACGAAAATAAATAAGTATGAATGAAAAAGTGTGCACAATTTTGTCGTTGTGCCCAAAGTATACCAAAATTATTATGGTTTGGCTTAGTTGATTTAAAAAAAAAAACTAACCAATACCATATTCTGTAAATTTTAGTCTTAGTTCAATAAAAACAAAAACGTGTGGCTAAGAAAGTTTAATGTGCACTATTTATGGCGGATCTTAACAGCCTACCTCCACCCTTCGCTACTGATATAATATAATATTATAATTATGAAAGTGTCTATCATTTCTCACGGGACGGCGTGTCGGCCTTCAATAAAAATGTGAACATGTACAAATGGTTCAAATTCCTCTGACGGCGATTACGATTTTTATATTGGCGTAGAGTTTAGTCACCTCGCCGGGTTCGCGGGATTTTCGTGCTTAGAACACTTGCAATAAATCAGTTCTCAGACAGGGGACGTCACGACATTGCTTAGCTATTTCGTGTTTGTATATTTAAATGTTATGGCAAGTAGAGTTATTGATCACCTGAATATCAAACATAAGACTTACCTGTTTGATTCAATATCACTACAATACGGCGGAAAAGTATTACAATAACTTCACCCCAATACTAGAACTGGGTAACTGTGATTTAGTCATTTTTGGGAAAGTGAAATTTAAAATTAATTTAATTAACATAAATTTAGGGAATAATTATTATTTTAAATAAAAATGGAAAATGTCGGAAAGGAGTCAATAAAGCATCAGCACTGTAATGGATGGCCCCCACATCTTGAAGCGGACCCCCTACCTATCGCTATGGTTAAAGGCAGTCTGACAATCTCCAGTATTGTTTTTCAAATGGTGTTCGAGGTCAAATAAAATTCAGTGTGATTTAGCGATTTTTTAACACATCGAATTATGGAGTTGTCGAGCATTACTCAACACCTCCCAACAACCATATATTTTAAAATGGCAATAACTTTTTTTGCTACTAGAGCAAATTTAAGATGTATATTTATCTCATTTATCTGGTCGACCCGTCAAGCCGGGCCCCCCTGAGCCCGGGCCCCTAGGCTAGAGCCTTGTCAGCCCCCCTCTTGTGGGGGCCATGCTGTAATATCATCTAGCTGTTTTATTTAAATTTAAAATCCGAAAATCGCTATCAAAATGGTTCTTATATTAATTAAAGTCATTGCACAATGACGTTTCGTGGGGGTAGGCAGTTTGAGAGTCGCTTGGGGGGGCTGTTACTCGAAGGACGGCAAATCGTGAAGAATCATTAGGACGTATATAATATATAAATAGATACCTACACTTAGTAATAGCGGATATATTTTTCCATTAAAAAATCAGCTCACTGGTTGGAAACAAAATATATTAATTAACATAAAAGGTTTAACAGGACTTGCTTTTCCCTCCACCACCCGCCACGTCTCCACACCCGTTATGCAGGCGTATACCGTGGCGTAACGAACGATAGGCGCTGTTCAAATTTGTGCCGAAAGTGTCCCAGGAGCAACTTCCCAAGACCTTGGTTGGCGTGCACTAGAGTGTGCGTGATCCCTAATTCCATATAATGTATTACGGTCAATTCTCGATGAGAAAAGACCTTCTCGCTTGCTGTATAATGCCGCAAGCTTTTTAAAAGCTGAGAAATTTTCCCTCGTAGATACCAAGTCGCAA
The DNA here is from genome assembly GCF_057557595.1 of Rhyacophila brunnea. Taxonomy (NCBI): domain Eukaryota; kingdom Metazoa; phylum Arthropoda; class Insecta; order Trichoptera; family Rhyacophilidae; genus Rhyacophila; species Rhyacophila brunnea. Next base: position 3,407,703 of record NW_028232904.1, on the reverse strand, counting down.
TGCCCGACCGGTCCAACTGAGGGTCGGACCGACTTGAGAAGCTCTTCCCTTTCAACCGACATATAGGGACACTCCCAGAGGATGTGATCAGCATCCTGCAATTCGCCACATAAGCAAGTCGGAGATTCTATTAGGCCAAGCTGACAGAGCTTGGAGGCAAAACCACCGTGTCCGGTTAATAACTGAGAAGTCCAATGTTCTGGAGTCAATCTGGTTATCTCCATGCGCCACTTAATATTAGGAAAGAACAAATGCGTTTGTCTGCCCTTGGAAGAAGTGGTCCATCGCCCCTGCCACACACGCAGCGCCGTGTCATACGCCAGGTCGCGTACAATAACTTTTCGAGCGCACCGGCTCATGGATCCAAGACCTAAAGGCGGCGATATAAATATACCGCCAACCTCCGCCCCCAGACCCCCAAGCAAGGCGGTCGTGGCACCACGGACCTGAATGTGCAGGTCTAACGGAAGCACTCCAGCAAGGACAGGCAACGCGTCGGTAGAAGTCGTCTTATAAGCCTTAGTGAGGGCAAGTAATGCTGAGCGTTGACCGCTGAGAAGAGTTTTCCGGATGGACAATAACTTACATCTATGATACCACGTGCTGGCAGCATATCCAGCAATACTCATAAAGATTGCATCATAAGCTATTTTAAGAGATCTGAACTTAAGACCCCAATTACTTCCAGTAAGCCAGGAGACCCGATGGTAAGCTGCTTTGGCTTTAGCCACCGAAGTTTTGGCGTGGTGCATAAATGATAATTTGTCATCCAATAAAAAGGTTTAACAGGACTGTATTTTTTTGTCGGGTTCGCGATGTGTAGTTTACTTCCGTAGTCCTTAGATGTCATTTCCTTAATAACCAACAATGACACGTGCAGGTTTGCGAAGTATATTTGAATTATATGTAGGTACATACATACCTAATTATTTTATCCAAATATTTTTGTAAGTTACTGGCGAGTTTTGAAAGTTGTCAGGTGTATTTTTAAATGTTTCTGAAACCGTGGACTTGCAATATGGTCTATTGAAGTAGAGATGACATTTAAATTTGATTTAGTGGTATATATTTTGTTAGTAATGTATCCATAAAACACATTTCTTAGATATTAGAGTCATGAAAGGATGATAAAAAATACTGTATAAAAAATAGGGCGGCATTTTGGCATTGCTTAGGGGCGGCATTTTGTCTAGGGACGTAATATTTTGTTTTATGTAAATAATTTAGAATATTTCCTCCTTAAGACGATGGCTTTACCTACCAGAGACACCTAGCCGAAAAATACTAAGCTTAGAATTTGAGACATTTTTTTGATAATCTACAATTTAAACTGTGTTAATTAATAAATATGTATCTGAAAACATTAAAAAAAACTATTTTTTATTTTAAGTTAAAGATAAACTTACAATAATATGTTCAATATATGTAATTTACATTCTTAAAGTCTTCTTAATTATTCGTTGAATAAAAGAAATGGTTTATTAAAGTTATATAGTTAAAATATTAAAATAATATCCCGTTTATTCGTTAATAATTTCCTGCTAAATCTCATTTACACTAAGTGATTTTCATTGTGAAAACTCGACACAAATTTCTTGCCTTCCCTAAGTGAATATAACTTATTCCAGTTTAGAATAGTCGCTCGAGTGTCTCGGTTAACGTTTCTCCTGGCGCCTCCAGTCTGGAGCGGCGACTGCAAGCTCATAGTGGACGTTTTTCCCATCCGGCCGGTCGATAGACGGCGTTGAGGATTTTCCGAGCGTCGGCGTCCACTGGAAAAATCGATGGAAATTCTTTAAACTTAATAAGACGCAAGCTTATGTTAACCTTCTATATTTTCTTACTAGCTTCATCGTCGTATATTATACAGGATGGGTAGGGGGAACTTCCTTTTTTGGAAATGAAATAAAACTGTACACGTCTAAAAAAAATATATTCTTATTTTTCGCCTGTTACAAGACACGGGAGATTTGATTTTATACCATTTGACCACGTTTTTATTATTTTTCGTATTCTTGTTTGTCCGGTGGTTGTTTATCCAGTACAAATCTTGCAATCGATTTTTAACTAACTTCCCGACTAGCTAGACATTTGAAACTTTTACAATATATCAGAACATGATGCCAATGCATTCTTTTAATACTTTTAACCATCTTTAAGTAGAATTGAATTCATTTTCAGTTAATTCTGTTTTGTATGAAAAGTTATTTCGGAAGAAATCCGTAATCCAATCCACTATTATTGGTTGCTAAGGAGGTGGTCCTAGCAACTAAAATATTATTATATACGTGCGTTACTATGGAAATCAAAATGACATTACAGTATTCTATATTTGTTTGTTTGTTGCAAAATAGCAAAAAAATGATTTGTTGACAATTGCCTTATTTGTCCTAAATTATTAATACATAGAATTGTCAAGTTTATATGATTCAACAGAAAATTTAAAAATGTGGTACATAAAAAGTTCTTTTTATTTTGTAATTATTAAAATATTACCTTGTGAATATCGCCCTCCATTGTCAATACACTGATTCAGTCGAATTCGGAAATTTCAGTTCACTCTTTCAAGCATGCTGATCAGTACATTGCCAATTTCAGCTCAGACGTTGTTCTGTAGGTCTTCCAGGGTCCGTGGACGATCGTTATAAAGCCAAGGATTTGAGATAATCCTACTGGAAATAATCACAAGGGCAGTGACGTCCCTAGACAAAATGCCGCCCCATGGCAACGCCAAAATGCCGCTCCTTTTTTATACAGTATTTTTTATCATCCTTTCATGACTTCACTATCTAAGAAATGTGTCGTATATAAACATTACTTACAAAATATAATACCACTAAATCTAATTTAAATGCCATCTCTACTTCAATAGACCATATTGCAAGTCCACGGTTTCAGATACATTTAAAAATACACCTGACAACTTTCAAAACTCGCGAGTGACCGGCAAAAATATTTGAATAAATTAATTAGGCAAGTATGTACCTACCTATGATTCAAATATAATTCGCAAATCTGCACGTGTCATTGCAGGTCATCCATGACGTGACGTCCAAGGACAAAGGAAGTAAACGAGATATCGCGAACCCGACAAAAAAATTACAGTCTATGTCAATTAATACATTTTATTTCCAAGCAGTGAGCTGAATTTTTTATTGGAAAGATATTTCCGTTATTACTAAGTTGGGTACCTATTTCTATATATACCGAATGATTCTCCTCGATTTTCCGCCCTTCAAGTAACTTCCACTCCCAAGCGTCGCTCAATCTGCCTAACCCCACGGGACGTCACTGCACAGGGGGATAAATAAAGCGAGCGCACAGACTAGTTTACGTACCGTCTCAGGGAGATCAGCCGTCCGGGTAAGATTTGTCTAAAAAAAATCATTGAAACCCTGGCGGTGTGGGCTGTGGCTCCATCTTGCTGAAACCACACATTGTCTAGTTCCATTTATTCGAGACCAGGCAAAAAAAAACTCCTGGATCATTGTCAAGTAACGGTCTGAATTCACGGTTACAGCATAACCGTTTTATTGAAAAAATAAGGGCGGATCATCCCTACTCTTGAAATTGCACATCATACCGTGACACGATACAAATGAAGGGGTCTCTCGTGAAGTAGCCATGAATTTGTTTCTAGCTGTTTTATCGCGCTGATAGTGAAGAGGCGACGTTGGAGCTGGCTTGGCCACGTGTTGCGGATGCCAGAAGAGAATTTCAACCTGACTTGCCTGTTCTTCAAGCCAATCGGATTCCGGCATAAAATAAGAAGAGAAAAAAAATAAAATAATAAAAATAAAAGTAGATGGAAGCACACAGAGTGAACTTTCATAGATCCTATCTTAAAATCGTATAAAACAACGTACACCTAAAGTCACCCTCACGTAAGTGGAATATATCAATATCCGAAGCGATTTCATTAAAGATGGTTATTGCCCTCCCAATTGGCATTACTAATGGCAGGTTAGTTCTGCATCTTGGGAGAACAAACAACGGATGCCCTCGATTCCTAAGGTAATTATCAGGTGTTCCTGAGATGTTCCTAAGGGATTCCTAAGGTAATGGCAGAGTTCTCATTTACGCCGCGTATAAATCTGAAAAAATATGTAGCTAAATAAAGATCCCTTCTAAATTTTAAGCTACAGTATGCAAGCATACCTAAGAAAAAGTTAGTCGGATAGAGCCACGGATAATATCCACACAGCCGAAAGTAAAGGAGTCTTAAAAATTTCTTTTGAACTCTCTCCACCATAAGGCCGTTTTTCAACTGTAACGATAGACCCAATCTCAAGTCTGCTTCTAACTAAGGAGTTATAGAGAATTTTTAGTACCGTAACATCTGAAAAGTCCCTGGAAGTACGCAAGACAAAGCCCAACATTGTATTACTGGATGCCACTAACTAAACTAGGGTAACTTTTAGCATTTTAGATTAGGTTCCAAAAAAAAACGCGTTAAAAACCGTTTAATTTTTCGTTTTCATAAGTAAATTTTAGATAACACTTAAGTCATGTTCTCAAAAATTCAGATTTGACTAATGAACTGTCTAGCAAGGGAGAGTCAGTATTCCATCGAAGTAGCATAATAATAATTAATCACATTTTATCTGACATCACTTAGCGCTCGTCCAAAACCAAGATAGAATATTATTATATGACCGTTTTTGAATAAACGAAATTCAAATGTTATCATTTAAATTTCAAATTGCGAGAGCACTTTGTATTTACACTTCTTGTTAATGGGGGAAACGCTTCCACTAAGTCATTGGTTACTTTGGAATTCTGACTGTGTACACAGTTTGGCGCCATCTGAAATAGAAAAGAATAATTATATCTTAGAATCATATAAACTATTTCTTTCCCATATAATCTAGCTACATTTCTATTTATTAATTGGCTTTAATTAGAAGACTATACACGTACAAGTGACATATTATATTATTATATGTGCTACACCGAAAGCGTGAAATTGCGTATTACACGAAATCGGCAAAATTTTTCCTAATTCATGAAAAATGCTAGCCCGTTGCCTTATTCATGAATTAGGCAAATTAACTGCCGAGTGCGTTAATTCGGCAGGGTATGGAATTCTTAAACTGTCAACATGACAGTAGAAAAAGTAAATTTAATACGAATGGTTTTATTAGTTATAATTTGACATAATATATGGTTAGGTTAGGTTAGGTTCCAGAGTTTAGGGTTAGAGTCAAACTATCACAAACAAACAATCGACCATTGCACGATTGATACCCAAGCACGAATCAAATCGCGAAAATAACTTTTAATAAATTCATCCGTAATCATATTATAGTTTTAGATTTTTTTTGGGCATAGTAAATGGAAATGAACGTCATTGTAGTTATTGATTGGTATCTTTTTATATAATCGATGACCGTTGACACATTTGGTTAGTTTGATTTGTTGCAAAAAACACCACCGGAGCGCCACTATCTAATTTGCCCAATGCATGAACTAGGCAGAAAAAATATTGCCGAATTCACGCGCTCGGCAGATATTTTGCCTAATTCATGAATAAGGCAACGGGCTTGCATTTTTCATGATTTCGTGTAATACGCAATTTCACACATTCGGCGTAACATATGCACCCGTTCGCAATGAGCTGGATGATCATATATTGCAATGAAATCTCTTTTCACTTGAAAGTTGGTCAATAAAGAATAAACTAGAATTTAATTCTGACAATACGTGTTTCTGTATTACATATTATCATACTAGTCTAAAATGTCTAAAAAAAATCTTTCAATAAAATTGACCTAGTATCGCGAAATACAATAATACAGTCTAGCAGTGGCGACGGTGAATTCAAGAATGAAAACATAACCTAACTTAACCTAATAAATAATCCGGTATATCGGCTATTTTCAAAATGTGTTTGCTGCTGGCTTCCTGTAAAGTGTAAACCGATAAAAACCGTGTTTTATTTAGAAGTTTATGTCAGTAGTATACGACCCAAAGAAGTTGGTCGTTCTTTAATATACGGCCATATATTTCCGATACAACATTTTACGGTGAAGTGTGATACGGCAAACTGCATAGGTTTCCTAAGTTTCCGGACATGAATTTGAGCAAGTGGCTGACATCCATATCTCGTAAAAACAAAATCTGTTAATACAAACCTCTACTCCGTGGGGGCCCGTCTGATCTTATTAGGATCGGACATGGTCGGGAACTTACTATCACATACTACTGTAATGCAATGACGAAGGGTAGAGGTAGGCTGTTAAGATCTGACATAATGAATGCACACTAAACTTTCTTAGTCATACATATTTGGTTTCATTGAACAAATAATACAAATTATTGCAGATGGTGCTGGTTACTTTTTTTAAATTCATTTAAACCATAATAGAAATAGATTAAAAATATTCTTCTATCTATAAAATATCTAAAACTATGTATGATTTAATGGTATAATTTTAAACATTTTGTTAATAGACGATTATTGTTAATTATGGCTTAGTTTACGCTGGGGTTATTTGAATTTTAAAAACTAACCAACACTATCTGCAATGTGTATTATTAGTTCAATTAAAACAAATACGTATGATTGTCAAAGTTTAGTGTGCACTATTTATGTCGGATCTTAACAGCTTACCTCTAACCTTCGCCACTGCATTATGGTAGTATGTGATAGTAAGTTCTCGATCATGTCCGATCCTAATAAGATCATATGATGAGACTCCGCAGAGTGAAGGTTTGTATTAACAGATTTGGTTTTTACGAGAAATGGTTGTCAGCCACTTGTTCAACCTATTAGGCCCATAGTCTAACTTGCTTTTCCCTCCACACCCGCCACGTCTCCACACCCGTTATGCAGGCATATTCTGTGGCGTAATGAACGACAGGCCCTCTTCAAATTTCTGCCGAAAGTGGCCCAGTAGCAACTTTCCATGACCTTGGTTGGCGTGCACTAGAGCGTGTGTGATTCCTACTTTGAAATAATCTATTACTGTCAATTCTCGATGAGAAAAGACCTTCTCACTCGCCGTAAAATGCCGCAAACTTTTTAAAGGCCGAGATATTTTCCCTCGTAGATACTGTAATAAGTCGCAATGGCCGACCAGTCCAACTGAGGGTCGGACAGACTTGAGAAGCTCTTCCCTTTCAACCGACATATGTGGACACTCCCAGAGGACTTTTGATCTCCCAGAGGAATTTGTAATAATATCGTCTCTGTTCTGGCAGAACACACTAACTGGAGAATACTAGTTTTGAGTAATTTGACTTTGAAGTTGTAAAAATGTTTGAAATGGTTTATCATGTGAGTTTATTAAGTGATCGTAAAAAGGATGACTTTAAAATAAAGACTGTTTATTTATTAAGAAGGTTTCCAGACGGTAAAGTTTGAAATAAGGAACATTTTGGTATAACTAACTCAATATGTCATTTTTTCGAATTAGTGTCTTCTGCCAGAACAGTGACGATATACAAATTTAAAAACAATATGTACACTTGCCAGACCCAGGATTCGAACCTAGGACCCACGACGTTATAGACCGACGCTCAAGCCGCGCGGCCGTCGTTTAGGATAGTAAGTATCTACATGATATTAAGTAGAGAATTTTCCGGACGAATTGTTGAGTGAAAGTTCATCGCAGAAACTCTGTATACGAGAGTTTTCCTGGAAACGGGGAAATGTAGATTATAAATCGTGCTATACGCTTGACCTAGTACACGGTACATTGACTAATTGATAAGATTAACAAGAAATTTAAAATAAATGCGATCTCCTTTTCCACACTTCAATTTATTTTACCCACTGATGACCAAGATTCAAAAAGAATATCTATATAATATCTTTTTACATATTGAAGACTAATAATTGACGTTTGTTGTTCAAGATAGACTGATAGACATAGTTTAACTATTTAGATAACTATTTTTTTTATTCAAAAAATAATTCACAATATTTAAGAATATATCATTCTGCTTATTGAAAATATTGGAGAAATTCCACGACGTCGCTTAGTAATCGAAGTAATAGTAAATAGTTACCTACTTTGATTTAAGAAACAAACATCGATTGCCAAAGTAGCTTGATTTGGAAGAGCGCTGATGAGTAGGTATTAAAATTGACCAATAGTTAAAATTTGTCGCAATTAGTATGTCACGCCGTAGCATCTTGGTTAAATGCGACGGATGGGGCGTAAACCCGTGGAGATGCAGGGTTCGATTCCCGGCTGTAGTGGCTTACTTTTTTCAAAAAAGATTTTTACTATTGGTTATAATATACTCTCTCAGAAAGATACTCAGAACATACATAAGTTTGAAAACACTTCTGAGAAAATATATTACAACCAATTGAGAAAATCTTTTTGAAAAAAGTAAGACACGCAGGAAACGAGCTTGCATCTCTCGGGTATCGCGCCCATGCACATAGACCACTATGCTAAAGGCATCATACTTATGTATGTTATTTAAATTATGTATGTTCAATATACGTACTTGTAGACTGGCTCGATTTGAGTGCCATTGATGAGGATCGCCTTTCTCATTAATTTTGTTTTCGAGACATTTATTATATTTTTTCTTTACTTAATTAATCTGGCGTTACAGACCATTCAGGTCCATTACCGACTGCTCAACCGTCTTACATCAATCTCAATCCCGAGCTGTGCTTCCTCTGATCTTCCACTTTATCTTAAAATGAATGTGTTCAACCAATATGTGCTTAATGTGAGAGAAAATGCTTATCAAATTGCGTTAATGTTGGCTATCAGTGTATGTGTTTTGATAACCAACATTAACGCAATTTGATAAGGATTTCATGTAAAAAATACTAATTAAATTTGTCGTCATGAAGTAGGATGTCCGTAGCTTAATTGTTAAAGTACATATGCACAAATCTAGTGGTTACAGTTTGAAGTCCCATTGGACGTCTGGCGAAATTATGAATATTCAATACATATAATGATACATTCTCACTTGAGATCTTATAAATTATTGTTTGAATAAAAGAAATAATTGTGTATGGATTTTCACTAAGTGCAGGTGGCTTAATGGTAAAGCTACAATCTATGTACAATTAACTTTGTTTTTCAACTCATGAAATTTGACATTTCGTCTATTTTACAAAGTAATATACAGGAGGACCTCGACTTTCGCACATAATTGGTTCCTTAAAATGTGTGCGAATGTTGAATGTTCGAAAGTAGAGGGAAGTAAACTTTTTTTTTAATTGTGTGTATTTTAAAATATGTATTTATCAAGTAAATATAACATGTTTAAAAGGCGTTTAAGAGACATGTTTAAGTGGGGTTTGCGGGTGTTTCCCTTAAAAAGTTATCAAGAGTTAACTGTTTGCCACTCTTCTTTTTCTTTTCTTCGTATAGTATTTTATAACATGCTATGTCTTTATTGATCGCCCTACGCACTTGAGATAATTATTATGCGTTCTCCATTGGGATCACAATCTTCCATAATATTTAAAATTTGTCAAGATGCATGAAGGCTTCATTCATATTTTTCATTGTTAAAGTCTTGATGATTTTATCAGCTTCTTCTTCCTTACTTTCATTATATATTTCATTTTCGTTCACTTGTTGCTCAATTAAATATTCATTTGTTAGGGGTTCTGAGTGAGATTATATCATCTCATTAACATCTTCATTGTTAACATCTAAGTTTATTCATTCATTAGGCGGACTATATCAATTATGATAGTTTCTGGAGATTCATCATAATTTATAAAATCACTCATCATTTGTGGGCATAATTGTTTCCATGAACCTTTCATGGTTGACTCTTTTATTTCAGCCTACGCGTCTCCAATATTGTTTATTGCGTTCCATATATTATAGTTCTTCAAATGAATAAAATTATCAAAATGCACAACATGACACGCCCGCACGCGCTCCTGCGCAAGACTCAGCAAGACTAAACCTATCCTAGCTAGCTGAGCTAGCTGCTAGCTTACAAGCAAAGTGACGGGTGCGAGCAGGATGCAAGTGACGCAAGAAATGCACTTGCTTGTGAGCGAGCGAGAAGAGGATATCTTAACATTCTTAACCCCACGGTCCACAGCGCGACGTTTTAAAAAAACGATTTATTTTGAAATGTGCGAAATAGCGAATTGTGCGAAAGTCGAACGTTCGTAAGTGGAGGTCCGCCTGATATATATATATATATATATATTTTGTTTATATGTCAAACAATTTTCTATTGTATTACTTTCAATGTGGTATCAATCAGCACAAATTCATCGCAGATGCATTCAAAAATAGTTTGCAGTCAAAAGCTTTTTGTATTCGAACAAGTGTTATTATTAATGCTGTTAGAAACTGACATGGTGTCCCAAATTAAATGGCCGCGGTCCAAAAGCATTTCGAAAAGTGACGTATGTCCTTGGAAACCCTACACCAAGGACGGCCAGACTTGGCAGCGTCTCCTGCAGACCTTCACCTTATCATCACGAGATGGAAATTAATTGAGAACTTGCTTGATTAAATAGTGATTCATGAAAATTTTTATTCAGATATGATGTACAGAAAGACAACCGATTAATTATTTCAACATAATATCTTCGTAACTTACGGTTTTCAAAATAAAATGAAATTATAGTATTTGGATTTTAATTTATCAGCGTATGTTCTATCTTCTTCTTCCCTTAAGGGAAGACATGATCAGCCGCTAAAAAAATTTTTTTTTTTCGGTTATGTACATGTTCAAAGACGCGCGTTAACATAATTTTACTCCCTACTTCAATAATAATTTGTCAATTTATGGCTACGGCCGTATGTTGTAGCTTAACCACTGGGGAATGCCAAAAGAAATGGCGTATTTCAAAAAAACACTACCTGATTCTTAGGTCAATAATTATTATAAAGCAATCATTATTCATAGGATGTTTATTACACTTGAATGGTCAAAGACATAGCTTATAATAAGTATCTTTAGAATTATCTTCAAATGTGTTAATCTTGCCCATTTTTTGAATAATAAAATGCCTAATTCTTGTCAAATTTGGGATCACAGAGATTATCAATATAATTTTTTATCGTAATTATTTCATTATGATAATGTCAATATAAATTATACTGATGGTTTATTAATGCGTTTAAAAATTAATACATGTAAAAAATCGTAACACCACTGCACATTTATGTACTGAAATATGACTATATTCTAAAACATTAGAGCGAGAGGTTTAAAAGAATACTATTTTATGTAATAAAAATACTTTATGCAGTCATCAAATGTTTAAAATAAATATAAATGATAATAAGGCATCAAAATTATATAAATAGATTATCTACAACGTTTAAGGTATGTCCAGGAGCATGCTTTGAAAATAGAAAAAAGCTCCATTTTGACCCACGCTAAGCACGTCCGCCCTTAACGTTTCCGACTCGTTATCAAGACCACTCTTAAGATATGGGTATTAGGTAACCAGAGAACTCATAAATAATGGAGACTGAAATACCTAACGGGTGTGGAGAAGCAGGCAACCAATCTCGAGTGAGGAATAATACGTCATACGTCGAATACTGACAACTTCTCTCGGTTTATGCACTGACGCTCATTCAATATTGTTGTATTTGAAATTGCAATACACACTATTTCACATCAATAATGTGTGGTCCATTTTCGTAGGACACTCACAACACTCAAAACCCTATAATGTAGTGTATCGGGTTTTAGCCTATCGGAATTATATTTATTAATCTCTTCTGTGCAGGTAAAATAAAAGCTAGTAAAATCATTTAGTCGAGTCACTCCATTTTGTTCTAATTTTTCGGTCGAGTAGCAACCCCCACCACTTCTTACTAAATACTAAACAAGCCACAAGACAAGTATGGACACGTTATCTTTAGTCAAGTTCATTAGTTGTCGTAGAATGTCTTCCTCCAATTCTTCTAATATAACCATTATAAATGAAGTTATTAACTTATTTATTTTTTGAAAACACTTTCATCACGCAGGTTCAAATCCTGGTGGGTGTTGTATTTTTGTAAAACAAAAGATTTTTTCTATTGGTTTTATATTTCTCAGACGTGTTTTTAAATTATGTATGTTCAATAAAAAGAATGTTACATTCTTAAATCTTGTGAGTTATTCGTTGAATATAAAAAAAAGTTACTATTTATTTTTGCTTTGTTACGTTGTGCTCTGTTCATTTTGACATGTCACTCACTAATAATAAAATTGTAGGTACTGTGTTCCGACACTTTTCAGTTACTAAGGGCTGTATGTATGAGATTCCGAATTTTTTTATAAGATATTTAACCGATTTTCTACCATATAGCGTATAGCACTGTTTGTGACGTAAGCAATCTGACATCATACGTCATTCAAAATGGCTGCTTCATCTGTCACTTTCAAATGTCATTTTAATAATGCATTCATTACAACAAACGTTTGTTTGAGGCCCTCGTTCATTTTGTAGACTCTGTAAAACATTTGCGAACTTTAAAAACAGTTCCTAGTCGTGCTGTTTATTCATTTCATGCATTCATTTATTGTTATTCTGTTTTGATATCTCATAGTATAAGTGATTGCAGTGAAGTTAGTCATAATATAACTGTATGTATTGCCACCAAATGAAAATGTTTACTGGGAATACTTTGTCCTTTCGTACAGTAGAATTATAAAATAAATATGATAAAATAACTGATAAGTTATTTAAAATTCATAATAATTATTCATTTATAATTGTTAAATTTATATGGTACCGTTCGCACACTTTCAGACACATTTACAATTTCAAAATTTAAAATTAATGATAGGGGAATGAAATTTTATAAGTTTGCCATTATATGGACGCCATGACACATTATGACGTCACATCGTGACGTCGCTAACCAATGGATTATATTTGCCTATGAGCAGTATTTAGCCTATAAAGTATTTGGGAATCTCATGCATACGACCCTGAATCATTTAATGTTAACTAAATCATTCGCCACTCGACTAAACTACTCGACTAATCCGACCCGGCCTTTAGAATATGATAAGAAAAAAAATGATATATTATGTACTTAGTAATAATTTTAAAAAGCCACAGTATTTTATTTTTGCAATGGCGTATTTTCTTTTGTTTAAATAATGTTCGAATAAAATATTTAAAAATAGTTGTTGGTATTTACAAATAATAACAATCACGACATTTTCCTTCTGTAATTTATTACAAAAATGTATTTTATTTGCCAAGCACGCGACCGCTTTGTTTTCTAATCGGGTCAAATCTTACTTTTTTTAAAACGCTGAAAAGTAATTTTCTGATAATCTAAAATTGTAATGATTTAAAAAATTATCGGTTTTTTTCTATTACGGCAGGCCTTGTCGAGTTGAGCTCAATGCTTATCGATTACTGTAGAGCCAGCGTGAATTGTCGCCAAATCTCTCAATATTTCAAGTCACTCTTTCATAAAGTTATGAAATATTTGAAATTAATAAAAAACTGTGTATAATTTGACCCACATTAATCATTAAATGCATATTATTATATGTACAGCGGTGGCGAAGGTTAGGAGGAGGCTGTTAAAATCCGACATACACACTAAACTTTATCAGTGTCTAATGCGTCAAAACTAACTATTTGAGCACACCTCAATTCGTACTTTGCAGTGCTCTCTCTAATCACGTGACACATTTCGAAGTTTCTCAAAGGGTAAACGACCTCAGTTCAAACCTTTGTAATCCAACCCGAAGTCCTAAGTCCACGAAAACAACCCCGGCTTCGACGGGCGAAGTAAATGGTGAAGATTTCGCTCCAATACCCAGCCTGACACGTTCAATTTGCGAATGAGAAAAAATACACCCAACGTGTGAAAAGTTTTATAGAAGGCGCACGGCGGCAGGTCAGGGGAGGCTTTATTGAATGGAAAGCTGAGGAAATCACCTCTCGTGGTCGAGAGAAACAAAGGATCGCTCCTACAGGGTGTGCCATTTATAATATAATAAAAAATATTTAAAAAAATCGGTGTGTGTACTTATGTGCGCGCATTAGAAGTTATACTTCTTTGGTGTAACAAAACAAAAACAAAACTTGTGATAAACTAAATTCTTCGACTAGCTCTTAATTATCTTGTTAAATTACACACTCAATAAAAAGGACCGCTTATTGGAACACCGTTAGTTTATTTCTATACACTTTAACTTACATTACTAAATTATATAATGGTTTCTCGTTGTTTTTATTTTTAAAGTAACAACTGCCAATATGACGTTTAATAGTTTGTTTACGTAAGGAATCGCAAATGGCCGACAATAAGAAATTCGCTGCCTAGGCAACGGAACAATTCAAAAGTATAATATTATAATGTATAATAAATTTGCTGCCTACGCAACGAAACAATTATAAACTATAATATTATACTGTATAATTGTCACGATTGGAGTATCATACTGTGGCGTAATGGTAGTGCGGTCGGCTGATAACCGAACAATCGTGGTTGGAATCCAATCGAGTGCGTTTATTTTTCTGTGAAAAATAAATTATGTGTTACATGTCACACGCCAAAAATACACTCTGATCTGATTTTCCAAACGCGCCTAAAGAAGTATAACTTCAAAAGTATTTATAATAATATTATCATCACCGGTATCTGCCGTTGTCAAATTAGTGACGAAATATCAGATCTTGAATTTGAGGGTTACAGGTTCGAATCCTATAATTACTATTATCATCTGACATGCAAAACCGTGGGGTCGGTCCTGACTTTCTTCAACAACCCTCTCTACCTGTCTGTATTAAATACACACTGTATTGCTTTTTTTTTAATTGCGGCTTCTTATTGCGGACGTGAAGGGATTTTTTATCAGTATTGTTTTATACCTCGTTTACACGTGCATGGATTTACTGTTAACGATACGTATTATCGCGCCCATAACAAGTAAATGCACGCACAAACGCGTATTATCGTGCAAGATTGCATGCGTGGATCAAAAAACTTCACCAGCTTTTGAATTTTCACGATTACTAGAAAGCAGTAGAACGATCGTGGGGAAACTGCCGGAAAAAATAAGAACTACCCGAGCATTTTGACGTTTACCAATTTTCACAACATATAAAATACTACCGTACAATGACAATGTCAACAATACGTCTCGCTTACGTCAGCACTTTTGCTTGTAAACAGTTATTATCGCGATAGTTGAATTTACACACTATTGATGCCAGTAAATCCACGAACGTGTACATGCACTGTTAGCAGTATATGTCATTAATATATTTGTTTTTTGTTATTCCACCGTGCTCATCTCTCCCGTGAGCACTTTTTGTTAGAATAAGTATCTAGTAAACTTAGTTAAAGCACACTCTAAGAGTGCGTGGCGACTTCAGTTTGGGATATCTACTCCTGCGCATCCATTCTATACACGAGGCGGGTAATTAAGGTAGTTTATCATATGTAATGTATTGATGCAGTTAATTGTTACAACGAGCTAACCGTTTGAACTGTCAAGAAGTGCTATGTTTTAACAGTACCTCTCTTGCGGGTCTATTCTATACAAAAGGCTGCCTTTGTCCGCTAAAACCGTTAACTAGGGTATGTTTGTATCAAAATATTAACACGTATTGTAACAATTATAATTAGCCGGTATTAATTGTTGCAATAAATGATATATTTTAACGGCATGCCCCTGCATGTGCTAAAATTTACAGCATGAGCGATAGAGAGAGAGCGAGAGGGAGACAGTTTCGACTGATTAACTGAGTACAATACAATTACAATTATAATATTTCAATATAAAATGTATGTAACAAATACTAACACATTATCACGTTAGCACGTTAGCGGTTGATAGTCGCCTTTTGTATAGAATAGACCCGTTGGCTAAACTTTTAGAGCGAGATTAACTGTTTACTTATTGTTACAATTATAACACCTCAATACTTAAATATTATAAACTACCCTCGATAGCCGCCGATAGCAGCCTTGTGTACAGAATAGATGCGCTGAGACATTCCCATTTGTTAAAAAAACTGCTAGTGCTTCACATCAAACATAGAGCTTCGTAATATACTCGATTAAGAAAGGGTGTGATGCTGTGTTGTTAGGGCCTCATTTAATGGAAATGTTAGAAGATGCTGACTAAGACGAATAAGCGTTACATTTTAACAGCGCCGCTTTTGCTGCTGTTAAAATATAGCACTTGTTGCAACAATTACAACCAACGTATTGTAATTGTTACAATAAGTGCTAATACTTTGATACAAAGTTACTCTAAGTTTGATAATATTTATCACTTTAGCAGTCGATAAGTATAGAATAGACCCACAGGTGTCTGTAGTGGCAAATAAAAAATCTCTTTTGTATAATATAATACTCGAGACACTCCGTATAAGCAATGTTTTGATGAGCTGATTGGCTCATACAAGCTTACCCAGGGCTTTTATTTTGTTTGTAATAATATTTCTGAGACATCTCGGACGTGCCAGATCTAGATTTCTCTCTGTTTATACGGGATTAGTTTTCTGCCACACTGTACGTGCATGGTCCATTCAAAATGAATTAAATATATATATCATACTATATGGCCGAGATGCATAGAATAGCTAGTTACGTTAAATCGAAATATGTATTTCGTAGTACATGCGTAGATTAAAATAGAATGACAGCGACAAAACTCATAATTAGTGACGCAACATCTCGTTTCACCGTTGTCATTAAAACAAATCTAATATATAAAAATCAATATTTATTTGTTTGTTTGTTCGTATTTTATGCGCTGCCATACCGTTCATCCGATAGCGATAAAACTTTATCAACTTATTGCTTGCACTTTCGCGAAGAGTATAGACTATATCTGAAATATAAAAATGAATGTCCGCCTGTCTGTCTGTCTGCCTGTCTGTCCCGTATGCGTTCCTATACCATTCATCCGATTACGATGAAATTTTGGTAAGTGGTTGTATGCACACCTGCAAAGGTTTCTGAATTAAAAAAATCATCATCTTCTTCTTCGTCTTCATTATATTTTCTTTTATTCGTATGGTTCCTATACCATTCATCCGATTGCCAGAAAACTTTCGTCAGTTGTTGTGCGCACGCCCGCGAAGGTTTCTAAATTAGTACAACCATCTTCTTCTATTCGTATGCGTTTCTATACCATTCATCAGACTGCAATAAAACTTTTGTCAGTTGTTGTGCGCATACTTGCGAAGGTTTCTAAATTAGTATTATATAAAATACAAAGTTTGTTGTTTATTTGTTCCATCCAAGTTTGATTTTTTTTTACTACATATTAATAACATTAATAACGTTTGCATATTTTTGATTCGATTTTAATTTAGTGTTCTTTTGTTTGCCCTTCACTCCTTTTAGAATTATTTTCATATTGCCGTATTGTATTAGACAGATATTTTAATATTAAAAAAATAATTACCTCTTATTATATTATTAATATCCACGAAGCGACACTGTGCGAAGCCGGGTACTTCAGCTAGTGTAATATAAAACTGCGTAATATAAATTGAAATATTATAAGTTAATAGTTAATACAAACTTTAAATAGTTTAATCGTTGCTTTCTCAGTGGTTAACTAAATTAATTGCTATACGATTATATTTTCCTTTCCGATGAAAGCTCATGAAAAGTATTTTTCTCCAACTTTTTGGCCAATAAAGGCGTGAATGATATCAGTGATGAATGGTAGAGGTAGCTATGAAGATTTGACTTAAATAGTGCACACTAAACTTTATCAGTCGTACTTCATTGAATTGAGAATATAAATTTCAAATTGTATTGGTTAGTTTCTAAAATGCAATGAGACTATAATATCGTCACTGTTCTGGCAGAAGACACTAATTCGAAAAAATTACATATTGAGTTAGTTATACCAAAATGTTCCTTATTTCAATCTTTTCCGTCTCGAAACCTTCTTAATAAATAAAGTCTTTATTTTAAAGTCATCCTTTTTACGATTACTTAATAAACTCACATGATAGACCATTATTTCAAACATTTTAACAACTTCAAAGTCAAATTACTCAAAACTAGTATTCTCCAGTTAGTGTGTTCTGCCAGAGCAGAGACGATATGGACTAAACTATAATAGTAGATGTAGACTGTGTATACCTAGTTATTTGTTTTTATTGAACTAAGAATACAAAATGACTTTTTTTTTAAATCGATCAAAATCTACCTAAAGTGGCGAAGGGTGGAGGTAGGCTGTTAAGATCCGATGTAAATAGTGCACACTAAACTTTGTCAGTCATACGTAATTGTTTTCATTAATAATTAACTATCTATTTTATTCAACGAATAATTCACAAGATTTAAGAATGTACCATTCTAATTATTGAACAAACATAATTTTGAAAAACACTCCTGAGAAAATATATTATAACCAATAGAAAAAATCTTTTTGAAAAAAGTAAGACACATAAACAAAAACCGATTGCCAAAGTAGCTTAATTTAGAAGAGCGCTGATGAGTGGGTCTTAAAAAGGCCAATAGTTAAAATTTGTCGCAATTAGTATGTCACCTTGTAGCATATAGGTAATGCACGGACGGGGCGTAAACCCAGGAGATGCAGGGTTCGATTCCCTGCCGGGGTGTCTTGCTTTTTTCAAAAAGGTTTTTTCTATTGCTTATAATATATATTCTCGGAAGTGTTTTTCAAAATTATGTATGTTTTCATTGAACTAAGCTAAGCCTACAATTTACTGATGGTTTTGGTTAGTTTTTAAAATTCAATTAAAGTCTGCGAAAACTAAGCGATAATAGATACTAATCACAGTATCTAAAATTTTGCCATTAAATCATACATAATTTTGGATATTTTATAGATAGAATAATATTTTTTATCTATTATGGTTTGGGTTAGGCAGAGCTTAATGAATTAAAAAAAACACCAATAACATGTGTATTATGTATTCTAAAAACAAATAAGTATGAATGAAAAAGTATGCACAATTTAGTCTGATCACCCAAAACATACCAAAAGTAATATGGTTTGGTTTAGGCAGGTTAAAATTAATTTTTAAAAACTAACCGACACCATCTGCAATTTATATTCTTTATTTAATGAAAACAAATATGTTTTACTGATAAAGCTTTGTGCGTACTATTTCTATTGAATTTATAAAGCATTCCTACACACTCTGCTATGATTTATTTTAATAATCTACTATAAAATAAGTGGTGAAAACATAATTTGGAATGGTTACGTATATCAGTGGTGAGGGGTGGAGGTAGGCTTTTAAGATTCGACATAAATAGTGCACACTAAACTTTGTCAGATATACTTATTTATTATTATTGAACTAATAATACAATTTGAAGATTGTGCTGGTGAGTTTTTAGAATTTAATTAAACCTTGTCTAAACCAAACCATAATAGATTAGGTATACTATGGGTGATCCGACAAAAATAGTGCACACTTTTTCAGTCATATGTATTTATTTTCGTTGAATTAAGAATACATATTATTACAGTGATGGTGTTGGTTAGCTTTTTTTTTAATTCATTGCCCTGCCTATGCCAAACCATAATTGTTAAAAATCGTCACTGTTCTGGCAGAAGACACTAATTCGAAAAAATGACATATTGAGTTAGTTATACCAAAATGTTCCTTATTTCAAACTTTACCGTCTGGAAACCTTCTTAATAAATAAACAGTCATCCTTTTTACGATTACTTAATAAACTCACATGATAGACCATTTCAAACATTTTAACAACTTCAAAGTCAAATTACTCAAAACTAGTATTCTCCAGTTAGTGTGTTCTGCCAGAACAGAGACGAAATATTCTTTAATAGATAAAATATATAAAAGTATGTATAGTTTAGTATTTTTGACTATTATCTACTATGACTTGGCTAACAAACACTATCTACCTATACATTGTGGTCTTAGTTCAACAAATAATTTTGACTGACAAAGTTCTGTGTGCATTATTTATGGCGGATCTTAACAGCATTTGACGTATTTATATATGGTTACATGTAAGTTGTACGTATGCAGTTCATCGTGGGACACTTATTCGTGCGCCGCAGTACGTGAAACATGAGTTCGTATAACATTTTATCAAATGACGAGTTCTTCGTTGAAAATTTCACCGTGGAATACATGTACATATCTTACCAATTGCGGCGATATTTTGCAAATAGTCCTGTTCCAATTAGATTAACCCTTACCTAATCTAACCTAGTAAAGACATCTCATTATATTCGCCATATGTTGTAGCATACGTACAAATATACTCCATGGTGAAATGTTCAACGAAGAACTCGTCATTTGATTAAATGTTACACGAACTCGTGTTTCACGTACTGTAGCGCACGAATAAGTGTCCTGCGGTGAACTGTTTACCTACAAATTTCCGGATACGTATATATATATATATATACATATATCGAAAAATACGCTTTATCATTTTAATATATATGGTGATGACGTTGTGGGGTTGTAGTGGAGGCAATATGTGGTATTATTATAAAGAAAATAACACTTTGCCCTGACAGTAATAATTGAAATCTCCATTTCCAATCGATAACATTATTTATTCTGCCCCCAAACGATGCCATCGCGTGATATTATTTTGTTTTTTCTCCGCCTTATCTCTGGAAAAAGAATTCTTTTGCCCTCTTCGAAGCTGATAAGAATTTATAACTCCTATTTAGTATTGAGAATGACTCTACCAATCTAGCAGAAGTCTTTTGCCCAGTGGTGGAGTAGTTGAGGGTTGACGATAAAATAATATGAGTGACTTCTCTGTGAGGAATTTCCAGATGAATCAAAGAATTTGAACTCTAGACAGGGGGAGCTTTATAAGCATTCCGTATTAACTTTAACGGCCCACGTGCTCGTCGTAGGTCAAAATTGAGTTTTTATTGTATTTTCAAACCATGATCCTGGACACTCCTTAAACATTGTAGATAATCTATTTATATAATTTTGAAGCCTTATTATCTTTTATAGTTATTTTAAACATTTGATGACTGCATAAAGTATTTTTGTTGCATAAAATAGTATTCTTTTAAACCTCTCGCTCTAATGTTTTAGAATATAGTCATATTTCGGTACATAACTGTGCAGTGGTGTTAAGATTTTTTACATTTATTAATTTTTAAACGCATTTATGAGTTGGTAGTATTTTATTCTTCTATTGGCATCCCCGAAACAAAATGGCGGCTTGAATTCTAGTTTGACGCCTGTTTGAAACCTGTTGCTTTATTTACTGTATGTATGTATATATGCACGTATCACTCGGTGTTTTACAATATCGATGGCCTAATGCAGGGTTTCCCAAACTTTTTCTGCAACCCGGAAATTTTAACGGAACCATTGATATACTACTGGATGAATCATATGCTTCTTAAAATGACGTCCGATTTTCAGCGACTCGGCCAGTGTTAAAACTTACTGTTTTAATATCAGCGGACTTAACTCGATATAAGCTCATTTAATATTTGTCTCGAAAACGACCTGGCAATAATTATGAGTAAGCCCGATCTAGCTTGCATCTTACTCTAACTAATAGTCAGCGCATGACGACTTGCTCTGTCCGCTCAGACATAAATGTTTGGTAGCTTGCAAGCTTTTGGTTGCAGACACGCTTAGGGTCACTATACCAACGCATTATACCTACAAGGAAATATTATAAGACGATATTCGTAATACCTTCTTTTGTGGTACATTTTTAAAATGACACTTGTATGGGAACTCCTCATCTAGTAGTATATCAATGAACGGAACACTTAGTTTATTTTGTAGGTTATTTATTAGGGCAGCTAACCCTTCTGCCAATTTTGGAAACTGTCGTTAAGCTTAAGACTTGTCAGCCGGTCATTTAAAGTCAATATACCCCATCTTTTTCATGCGCATGGTGTGAGTCTATACCTAGATCCGATACCTCCGTCTGTACCTAGATCATGGCCACCACATCCCGAAGCGAGCCCCTAGGCTAGGATCTTTGGCGGGCCCCCTACTTATCGCTAAGGTTAAAGGCAATGTGACGATCTGCAGTTGCATATTCCAAATGGTGTTCGAGGAAAATTAAGGTTAATTTTAGCGATTTTTTGTATTTTTAAAACACCCACTTTTATGTTGATAATATGCACAATTATGGACATGTCAAATATTGACAATAATCAAAAAATGTAATTATGGCAAAACCACATATTATTAAATGTTAGCAAGCTTGAAGTGAAACAGCGCCGCAGGCGACATTTTTTTACTATTAATGCATGTTTGTGATGTGTGTTTATCTCACTTTGCTGGTTGATCTCTCACGCCGGCCCAGGTCCCCAGACTAGAGGCCTGTCAGCCCCCCCTTGTGGGAGCCATGACCTATCTAGATACTTGACATCATAAACATCAGTGGAGATTGATCATCACTCGCCTTTCAATGTGAAGTAGATTCTTTAATTATTTTAGTTTTATTTATTTTACTTCTACTTAGTAGAAGATCTTTAAATGTATTGCAGTATATAAAACCTTTCCAAATGGTCGCGGAACATCTATACAGGTTCAGTGGAACACTGGTGTTCCGCGGAGCATAGTTTGGGAAACCCTGGACTAATGTATCCAGTAAGTGACTTTTTACAAATTATGTAGGAAGCTAAAAAATTAAATAGTTAATATCCCGTATCTGACTGTTAATAGTTCATACATGTTTAAGCGCGAATCAAGTTGAGTTGCACAGATTTAGTCGGTGGTTTCGTCATTTTGCAGAATATTTTGAACGATCGATTTATGATGGAGATGGTCTCCGTAAGTTCATTGAATAATGACACTGATGAAAAGTTCCAACTATAATGTATTAGTAATTTGAATTATTATTAATTATTTATGGTAATTTCAATTAATTTTAACAGTTTCTACGTGTGCATGCGTTCAAATTACTTGCGACATGACATCCATAGATAATATTGTAAACAGAACCCAACCTGCAGACCATATAGACAACATTCTTATACAAAATACATAGTGGAAACCGCTTACAACAAAAAAACCTGATTTTGACATGACAGTCGAAACGTGTAGGCATGTAGAAGATGATCAAAACGTTCATTGAGACATGCAGTGCAGTTCAACGCGAGGTGACCTCATTGTTGTTCTGGCGATTTCGGCAGATGTTTCTAACTAACAATGTTCGTTTAAAGGTTCAAAGTGTGCTATGGGATGGGAGCATCAGTCTGATAACATTTAAACACCAAGAAAAACGACATTACACACTCTTTCCAGTAGCGGCAGTTTACTGTGACGTCACGTGATAGTCAGCGACATGCACCATAATATCATCATCATCAGCCTGAATCTATCCACTGCTGGATGAAGGCCTCTTCAAGCTTCTTCCACTTCTCTCGGTCCTGTGCGTTGCGTAGCTACGTACTTCCGCAGAACTTCATAATTTCGTCAGCGGCCCCTAGGTCTACCTTGCGAACGTGTTTTACCTCTTGGATACTACTGGATGACTAAATTTGTCCAACGATTGTCTCTTCTTCGAGGTATGTGTCCAGTCCATCTCCATTGAGGCTTTTAATGAACTCTAATACATCGCAAACCCTTGTCTGCTTCCTTATCCACTCAATCCTTTTTTTGTCCTTTCGCGTTATGCCCAGCATGCACCTCTCCATACCACGTTGTGCTACTCTAAGTTTCCGGATCTCTCTTTTACTTAGGGTTCATGTTTTACTCGCATATGTGATTACGGGAAGTACAAACTGGTTGAACACAGCGCTTTAGGCACAGTGGAAGGTCACTTTTGAAGACATTATTCACGCGGCCAAAAGCACTCCAGCCTAGCTTTACTCTACGTCCCAGATAGATGTAGCTTTTAACCTGAGCGAGCTGATAATTTGCGCTTTATGAGTACCCCTATTATATACCACCCTTTGACGTACACAACTGTTAAAGATATAATAATATTGTATAAAAAGCAAGGTTCAGATATAAACCAATTATGTTAATACGATGGACCGAAAGGGAAGCAGCATTTCCATAACTTTTTTTAATATTTCAATGTCCTTGTACATTTTAATTTAATTTTCTCAAATTTTAGATGAGGATATTCAATTCGGATAGATAGTTTTTCGAATATAAAATCACATTATTTTTCCTTCACCACCTGTGACATTTTCACACCTTTTTAGGCGTGATTTTAATGGGGGAAAATAATAATATATTCACACAATAAAATAGACAGTTTTCACTAGTGCCGACTACATTGAAAAAGTCATATTGAAAATGGATGGTTATCAAAAATTAACGGCAACTGTCAAATGGTAGACTTTAACTGTGGAAAGAAATAGTTCTTACTATTGTCAATTGTTGTTTTGGAAGTGGATGATGAGGTGAAAATAAACGTCGTTGTTGCGTGGATGTTTGGAAGAAAAGTTTAATTTAAATTTCAATTTATTTATTTTTAACATATTGTGGACATTACAAATTATAAGTTTAAGACGTTCACAACATGACATTTAGAAACAAAGAAATATAAAACAGTATTACATAAAAAAAGAGATAGATCAGTATAGAGATAGATAGTAAGTTATTAAACAGTAGAGATAACAGGGCGAATAAACAACTGATCTTCTCTATTTCTAAGATAGTTATTAGGGACACATAGGTCAACACTGCCCAGAATGGCAGAGTTCTCATTTATACATCGTATAAGTCGAAAAAAATACATAGCTAAATAAAGATTTCTTCTAAATTGGAGACTGCAGTTTGATCTTTCTTCTTCTTCTTCTTCGGCCATATCCGCATCATAGTTGGAGCATATGGACACCGTATACACTATAGCTAGTATTCAGTGGCCTTCCAGGATGCCGGAATGCGGTCGGCTTGAAAAACAGGAAAGCCAGGTTGAGGTTCTCTTCTGGAATCCGCAGCACGTGGCCGAGCCAGGTCCAACATCGCTTCTTCACTCCCAGTGTAATGAGAGGGTGCTTGGTGCGTTCTCTTATCTCCTCGTTGCTCCTAAAGTCATACCACCGCACACCCAGTATCCATCGCAAACATCTGTTTTCGAAGCTCAGTATACGGTTGCTCTCAGCCTTCGTAAGGTGCCATGATTCGCTATCATAAAGCAGCACCGTCAAAATGCAAGCGTCAAATAGGCGTACAAGAAAACAATAAATATAATAATACTTAAATAAAGATGACAGCCTGAGATTATAATCGCGGGTAATGATGTACTGGTGAGATCGAGTGATTGATTATGTTTATGAACTAAGAGACTTGATTTCGAATAGAATGACGTTGATTATGTCGAGTGAAGGACTCGTGACGTTAGTAGTACGTCTCGTGACGGACTCGATGAGTTGAGTGAGGATTCATGCATTGTCCTTCCAATATATACAAATGCAGTAATTACAAGAGATCGTCACTGTTCTGGCAGAAGACACTAATTCAGTCGTACTTCATTGAATTGAGAATATAAATTTCAGATTGTATTGGTTAGTTTCTAAAATGCAATGAGACTATAATATCGTCACTGTTCTGGCAGAAGACACTAATTCGAAAAAATGACATATTGAGTTAGTTATACCAAAATGTTCCTTATTTCAAACTTTACCGTCTGGAAACCTTCTTAATAAATAAACAGTTTTTATTTTAAAGACATCCTTTTTACGATTACTTAATAAACTCACATGATAGATCATTTCAAACATTTTAACAACTTCAAAGTCAAATTACTCAAAACTAGTATTCTCTAGTTAGTGTGTTCTGCCAGAACAGAGACGAGATATTGTCGCAATTACCAATCATAACAGACCTTACTGATCTAGTTATGAGCAAAGAAATGCTGATAA
The DNA here is from genome assembly GCF_057557595.1 of Rhyacophila brunnea. Classification (NCBI taxonomy): domain Eukaryota; kingdom Metazoa; phylum Arthropoda; class Insecta; order Trichoptera; family Rhyacophilidae; genus Rhyacophila; species Rhyacophila brunnea. The sequence goes on along the minus strand of NW_028232904.1, from coordinate 3,381,975 downwards.
TTATTATCGCTCTATTGTTCTGTTTTGACAACAAAACATACATATTAAATCTTTCAGCGCCAAAAACGCGCTAGGCGCGTAACCATTACATATAATTAGCATGATATTTAAATGTGATGATAAATTAGTAATTATGTGGTCAGCAATGATTGTGTCAAGGTGTGTCACTCATTTAATGCTGAGTGGTATGGTATGATTACTATGCAACATTGTAACACTCAAAACGGAAAATATATTTTGCTCTTTTTAGCGGTTAAATTAATTACACATTATATTCAGAATATTATAGTGCCTACATTCTATATAAGTTTGAGAACAAACTCGTTTAAAAAGAAATAACCAAATTAATGAAAGATTATAACAATTATTATATAGATAGAGCAGTTATAAATGGCACATATTTTGTTTGTCTTAAATTTTTTTTAAAACACAAGGGATCACATTGCTAATTTTTACCTATAAATAATGTCAAATGTTAAAACAAGATGAAAATATAATATATATTTTATATTTATGTTACGCCGAATGTGAGAAATTGACTATTACATGAAATTGGCAAATTTTTTCCTAAATCATGAAAAATGCAAGCCCGTTGCCTTATTCATGAATTAGGCAAAATATCTGCCATGTGCGTGAATTCGGCAGTAATTTTTCTGCTTAGTTCATGCATTGGGAAAATTATATAGTGGCGCTGCGATGGTGTTTTTTGCAACTAAACTAAATGTGTCACACGCTCATGCATTGGTCAAAATAGATGGTCGCGCTACGGTGGTGGTTTTTGCAACTAATCAAACTAACCAAATATGTCAAATGTCATTGATTGTATAAAAATATACCAATCAATAACTACAATGACGTTCATATCCATTTACTATGCCAAAAAAAAAATCAAGAACTATAATAATATGATAACGGAAGAATTTTATTAAAAGGTATTTTCGCGATTTGATTCATGCTTGGGTATCAATCGTGCAATGGTCGATTGTTTATCGGTATGATTTGATAGTTTGTTGGCACTACTTGTTAGTTAACCTCAAAATGGACATTCAGTTCAATTCAGAATTACAAAACCTAACCTAACCTAACTTAACATAACCTAATAACAATAATATTATATTATGTCTAATTATTATCTAATAAAACCATCCGTTTTAAATTTACTTTTTCTATTGTCATGTTGACAGTTTACGAATTCCATACCCTGTCGAATTCACACACTCGGCAGATAATTTACCTAATTCATGAATAAGGCAACGAACTTGACTATTACATGAATTAGGCAAAATTTTGCCCATTTCATGGAAGAGGCAATTTCGCACATTCGGCGTAACATATATAATAAATTATTATCAATCCATATTCTTTTATATTCGATTTTATTAATATGGATATATTAAAACGTCAATTTCTACAGTAATTTCATACTTTATTAAAATTTTACAGATCTGAATTATTATTATGACGTCTCGTGGACCATAGTGACATTAGCCACGAATAATGGTTATTTTGCTTGTCGAAATAATTGGTTTCATAGTGTTAAAAAAAACAATGCTGCAATGGTTGGTAACAACTGGCACGCATGTGAAAACGGCTCCGTCCGCGTGTAGAGATGTTAATTGACGTCGCGTGGCCCACCCCTGCTTAGAATTCAAAAGGTTGATGTTTCAGTAGGGCGAGGTTGCTTTATATGTGACCAACCACCCAAACGGTACGTTCACACTAAGACAGTAACTAGCGAATGTTACTAAATAGTATATTAAATTACAATCACTAATATCAATGTCAATCCAAAGAATAATTTATTGTTATTAACCTAACCTCACATTTACTCCACTTGGGTTTTACATACTGTAGATATTCATCATATTCATGTCCATAGATAATTCTGAAAACACTCATGAGAAAATATAGCCAATAGAAAAAAACGGTACTGTTCGGTTATCAGGAATACAGTGGAAAACACATTTTGAAAATAGCCGATAAACTGGATTGCTATTTGTTAGCTAGGGTTAGTTTAGGTTAGGTTACGTTAGGTTTGGTTAGGTTAACCTAACAAATAATCCAGTATTTCGGGTATTTTTAAAATGTGTTTTCCGCTGTATTCCTGATAACCGAACAGTACAAAAAAATCTTTTTTAAGTAAGACACTCGGCAGGAATCGAACCTGCGTCTCTTGGGTATCGCGCCCCGTGAATTACCACTATGCTACGACTGCCATGCTTAATTGCGACACATTTTAATTATTGGCCTTTCTAATACCTGCTCATAAGCGCTCTCCAAATTCGCAATTAAGCATGGCAGTCGTAGCATAGTGGTAATGCACAAGGCGCGATACCCAACAGACACAGATTCGATCCCTGTCGGGTGTCTTACTTTTTTCAAAAAAAAATTTTTTTATTGGCCATATTTTCTCATGAGTGTTTTCAGAATTATGTATGTTCAATAATTAGAATGGTACATTCTTAAAATTATGTGAATTATTCGTTGAATTAAAGAAATAGTTAATATTCATGTCCTTTAATCTCTAGTTGGATACATATATTATATGGGAGTGAAAGGAAATGTGGCGTTGGCGGCAAATGCTTCGTATTTCTTGAATATAGAGCACATGATAAATCAGTCAATTATCCAGAGACTCTTGACAAATGAACGGCCCTCGACAACATGTCTGAGACGTATTCTGCAGTTTTTTGGGGATATTTTTTGATGCGGAACGGATAACCTGATATTATGACTGATGGTTAGGAAGCCTCCAGCAAAAGTATAGCAGAGGTAGAGCGTTGGCGCGCTGGAGCGACCAAGGGAAGGAGCAAATATACAAGTTAATCCGAGTTGTCGCCAAGGCCTGAACAAAAACGAACCATAAGTGCGAGTGAGAAAGCATTCGGCACGCTTATATCTTCACAATACACGTTAGATTAAGATAGAATTTCTACGACTGAATTAAATATTTTTTGTAAAGTCGCCGGTAAATATTGATTTGAATGACTATATGCATTTCAAAACTGCGAGCACGTGTTACTGGAATTTATTATTTTTGTGTTAATGGTAATTATTTTAAATTAACTTTGTAGAACATAATATGGTTAACTATGTTGTGCTTAAATTTGGTAGCCGTACTAAGAAGCAATTTGATTGTATAATGTTTCATAGTTAAGTTAATAATAAAAACTGAGGTTATACTGTGCGTTAGTCGCAAGGAAAGCGGCTTCATTTTGCCAAACAATAGTCACTCTCCTTATATTATTACTCTGATGTTATAGATCAGGGTTTCCCAAACTATGTTCCGCGGAACACCAGTGTTCCGCCGAATCTGAATAGGTGTTCCGAGACAATTCGGAAAGGTTTTATACGCTGCAACACATTCTACTAAATAGAAGTAAATAAGTAAAACTAAAATAAGTGAAGTAAAGAATCTACTTCATATTGAAAGGCGAGCATGTGAGTAATAATACATCTGATTGATTTAATTAGGTAGTGTCTCTGATTTGAAAAAAAATACAAAGATCAGCTTTTGAATTATTTTTTGTTAGTTAATTAGTTTGTAAGAAGAGTAGGTACTCCATTTTCTCAAAATAAGCTAATATTGTTTTACTTCCGTTTTCTACAACCTGTTTATGCAAAGCGGGATTTTCTTTTTATGCTGCAACGAAGTCAAAGTGCAGAAACAGACTCGACGCCACACCAGATATTAGAATGCAACTTACCAATATTGTGCCTGATATCAAGAAAATATGCAATTCAAGGACTCAAAATCATTGTCAAAGTCATTAAATGCTTTATTTAATAATATGTTTATATTATAGTTTTATATTTAAAAATAATTACTAAATAAATAATGTATACTAGTATGGAGTATGAATTACCCAACCTAAAAAATAAGCCAAGTGTTCCTTCAAAATTTCCGGGTTTGCGAAGTGTTCCATTGCAGAAAAAGTTTGGGAAACCCTGTTACAGATAATTAAAACACTAGTCTAGTAAAAGGACTCATCCTTTCTTCAGCTTCACTTTAATATATTTACATTAATCTAGTAGAGAAGGTATTCTTCAACGGATATTCTGAAATGACAGTATCCTCGAAAACCTGAATAAACTATTACTAAACAACTAGATTTTTGTTAGTAACTTACGCGGTGTAAGCCGCCAATTTTAATGTAGGCGTTATATAATAATATCCACTTAGCCAAAATGCCTCTTATAGTATGAATATGTACATTTTTGGCCGTTGCGTTAGAGCATTTTATAAAGCCAAATGTCACACATACACAGCAATATAATTTAAATGTTTCACATTGTATTTACTATACCAATTATATATAATATTATATAGCAATTATGTTTCGTATAGAAGTGAGGTTACCTTGAACACCGACGGTTCCCATCATGGTATTTCAGGGGTTGCAATAAACCTGCTCAAATGCTGATTTACTTTCCATCATTTCCATTCGTATGCTTGAGTATCATACGAAAAATATACAAATACATAAACGAAAAATGACACTGATGAATAGTGCCAACTATAATGTGTTAGTAATTTGAATTATTCTTAATTATTCATGCTAATTTCAATTAATTTTAACAGTAAAGTTTATACTTGTGTGTGCGTTAAAATTACTTGCGACATGACATCCATAGATAATATTTTGAACAGAACCCAACCTGCAGACCATAGATAATAGACGACATTCTTATCATGGCCCCCACAAAAGGGGGGGTGACAGGGCTCTAGCCTGGGGGCCCGGGCTTAGGAGGGACCAGGCGTGGCAGGTCAACCAGTTAAGTGAAATAGACACACCGTAAATTTATAAGCTCTAATAGTAAAAAAAGTCGCCTGCGGCGCTATAAAACGAAGAGAATTTTATAGTATAATTACTTTTAGCGTGTTTCCTGACTAATAAAACAAGTATTTATTCAACATGGCGAAGGGTCAAATGTAACTTGGCTATCACAAGAGAGGGTCGCGATCAGCGCTTCACAATATAATACTAAGTGCCGACAATTCCAGCTAATTTATATAAAATACCGAAAATTGCTAAAAAAAAAATACACGGAATACCCTTTATTTTCATTTTCACATTAAAAATACACAGAGTTCCGCGGAGTATCATTTGGGAAACACTAATATAGAGCATTACACTGCCCTTAAACTTACCCCGTCAAATATCGTGGCCTGGGGGCCCGCTTCAGGATGTGGGGGCCATGATTCTTATTAGGGAATCCAATCCCGAGCCAAAATTCTGATCCCAGAATTTCGGGATTACAATTTGACAATCCCGGGATCCCGGGACTGGTCCCGGGATTGGCATCTTTTCAATTGTTAATATAATTTTTTTATATTTACAAATAACATTGATAAAATCGGTCAAAAATAAATCTAGTATAATTTATACTATTTAAGACATTTATTATTTACGTTCAATCTTGGAAATACACAAGTTTATTGGAGTAAATAATATTGTAATATAAATAATAATGTAAATTTAATAGGAGATTGCTGTTTCTGATAGTAAAGACTTAATGAATGGATTAGCGAGATTTAAAATAGTAAAGGAAATAATCATGGCGTACTTATGGCCTTTCCGCTTCATAAATCTAATTAGTCAGCCAAATATGAAACTGCTGTAAAACGTATGATATCATGGTGGAATTACTTTGTTAAAAGTGCAAAGCATTGTTTTTTTCCAATCTTTCCATTTTTAATAATTTATGTGAAAAAAATAAAATGAATCGGCAACCTACACATGGGTATAAATCAAACTTCATTCAAACTCAGTTTATTTCTAATGTAGCTATTTTTTATCAAAAGTATTTTTTCTGTTATATTTCGCTTTTATTTTATTTTCCATAAAAATTGATCAATCAATCAAGACAAAAATCAATCCCGAAATCCCGGGATTATGTTTACCAATCCCGGGATTCATAGGTATCGAAAATATCTCGGGATCCCGGAATCCCGGGATTCGGTATCCCGGGATTGGATTCCCTAATTCTTATAGAAAATACATAGTGCCAACCGCTAAAAACAACAAAACCTGATTTTGACATGATTCAAAAATATGTAGGCATGTGGAATGTGATAAAAATGTTCAAAACGTCATGCAGGTGTCGATGCAGTGCAGTTCAACGTGAAGTGACCTCATTGTTGATTTCGGCAGATTTTGCACACTGAAAATGTTCGTTTGAAGGTTCAAAATGTGCTACGAGATGGGAACATCAGTCTGATAATATTTTAAACACCGAGAAAAACGACATTGCACACTTTTTTCCTGTAGCGGCAGCTTACTGTGATGTCCCGTGATAGTACGCGACATGCACCATGCATACAACTTTATACGCATTCCGTTTTTGGAACTTTAAAGCCAGTTCGATTTTTAAATCGAACTATTGTACTTGTTATTGTGTTGGTAGCATTTTATTCTTCTATTGGCATCCTCAAAAACAAAATGGCGGATTGAATTCTAGTTTGACACCTGTTTGAAACGTGTTGCATTATTTACATAATGTATGTACGTAGTACTCGGTGTTTTACATATTGTGTAATCAATTGTGTTGCATTTAGAAAATTTGCGGCACCATAATATATTTCGCGCCTTAGAGCGGAATGCAGAAACATTTGTGATAACTAAAATTTCCTTAGCAGAAAACACTATGCAGAAACATTGTCCTTAGTTAAGATCATTTCTATTGAAAATAATACCATATTTAAAAATTCTCTTTCCTATAGTTTAGGTAAATTATTTTATAATTGTTAAACGATGACAAAAATATGACAACTGCATTTTATAAATGCAATAACTATAATTACATATTAATGTTTAATTATAATACTCTTACATTTCCGTTATAAGTCATTATACGTGATTCCACAGGCACCGCAAGATATTTTTTTTAACATGGTAACACTAGCGTCAAGTGTCATTCTTCACTTGGAAATTTGTATTTTTGCGGGCTGGCGTATAAAAGTAAAACAATATTCTGCATTTACATGCCAAGCGAATTAACACTATCAATATCCATATTGAGATACATTATTAAATGAATTTGAGTGTATGGACTATTTTATAGACATGCGAATTTATTTTGACAGCACCTGTCAGTGGTAAATGGTAATACAGAACATAACAAAAGTAGTCCATGGTTAAGGATTCCTTAACTCTATACTCAGGATTGTCTATAGTTAAGTCATACTTTTCGGCGACTTGTCCTTAGGATCGAAATCTTAGATTGTGCATTCCGCTCTTAAGCGCGTGGTCGGTATGCATGACAATATAAATACCTATCCTGATAGTTATATGGAATAATACATAAAATTTTGATTAGTATCTTCATTAATCCTACACAGTTAATACGCAATTCATTATTAAATTTACTTGTAATAAATCAAAACAGTAATAACTTGAGATAAATCACGGCCTCCGAGTTATCACCGAGCGAACAAACTTTGCAGGAAACGAACGAAGTGATGTCTAGAGATATTACACAAAAAGTTTGCGGCAGAGTTTCCTCTCGATGAGACAATAAATTTTCAGGCGACAGTCGACGAGTTACGGCTCGCAGCCTATAGCACGTGGATCGCCTACTTCAATCCTTCGCGCATGAGTGAGTCAACATTGATGGTTTTCACTGATAAATGATCAGATTACTTGATTATCCGGATAATTATTGAAACATTTATTTATTTTACCGCGCATCTATTCTATACACAAGACTTTTTTCGGCCGCTACGGCAGATAACTAGGGTAGGTTTGTATCGAAGTATTAGCACTTATTTTAAAGGCTTAATTACATTGGCAGACGCGCAGATAAAACCAGATCCAACGATCCACGCCGACCGTCGTGGCCAATGTCTTTACACGAGTAGCGAAGGGTGGAGGTGATCTGTTAAGATCTGCCATAAATAGTGCTCATTTAACTTTGTTAGTCATCCGTATTTATTTTAATTGAACTAAGACTACAATTTACTCATGGTGTTCGTTTGTTTTGAAAAATCAATTAAACCCTGCCTAGTTTTGGTATACTTTGGGTGATATGACAAAATTGCGCACACTTTTTCATTCATACTTATTTATTTTCGTTGGATTAATAATACATAATTATTATTACACATATTGTTGGATATTTTTTTTAAATAATTAAGCCCTGCCAAACCAAACTATAATAGATAAAAATATTATTCTATCTATAAAGTATTCAAAGTTAGTTTTGAATTAATTGCATAATTTTAGATATTTAATAGATAGACGAGTATTTTTTTACTATTAACTATTTTGGCTTGGTTTTCGCAGGGTTTAATTGAATTTAAAAAACAAACTAACACCTTCTTTACATTGTAGTATTATTTCAATGAAAAAAATACGCATGACTGGGGATTCCAATCCCTATGAATCCCGGGATTGGTAAACATAATCCCGAAGATTTCGGGATTGATTTTTTTATCAATTTTTCTGGACAATAAAATAAAAACGAAAATATAACAGAAAAAATACTTTTAATAAAAAATAACTAAATTAGAAATAAACTGAGTTTGAATGAAGTTTGATTTATACCCATGTGTAAGTTGCCGATTCGTTTAATTTTTTCACATAAATTATATAAATGAGAAAGATTAGAAAAAAAACAATGCTTCACACTTTTAACAAAGTAATTCCACCATGATCTCATACGTTTTACGGCAGTTTCATATTTGGCTGACTAATTAGATTTATAAAACGGAAAGGCCATACACCACGATTTGCTTTACTATTTTAAATCTCGCTAACCCATTCATTAAGTCTTTTCTATCAGAAATAGAAATCTCATATTAAATTCACATTATTATTTATATAACAATATTATTTACTCCATTAAACTTATGTATTTTTAAGATTGAACGTACACAATATTAACAATAAAACTGTCTTAAATAGTATAAATTATACCAGATTTATTTTTGACCAATTTCATCAATGTTATTTGTAAATATAAAAAAATATATTAACTATGGAAAAAATGCCAATCCCGGGATTGTCAGATTGTAATCCCGAAATCCCGGGATCAGAATTTTGGCTCGGGATTGGATTCCCTACGTATGACTGACAAAGTTTAGTGTGCACTATTAATGGCTTATCTTTACAGCCTAACTCATTGCCACTGCAATATGCATATAACCGTCGGGTTCGAAAGACAGCGGAAGTGACGTCATCCTAAACCCGGATACTAATCTTTAAAAACTTAATCCAAAATGGCAGTTTTATTTTACAGGAGTGAACGTTTGGTTTCAAACAAGGCTGTAATTATTTAAAATAGATTACATATGTCGTAAAATAAATACTGTAGGTTTTTGCGTTTCGTTGGAGCGTATTCTTAACCGCGCCATCGGTCGCTTGTCGAGTTTTAAATACAAAACACAGTATCACCTCGCAGAAAATGTTTATTTAAAATTCACGTAACTGCGTCTCTTTTATCCTTTTCTGTGATGCCACGCGGCAATCTTTTTTTATTCCAATGTTACCCAAAATGTCGCGAAAGCGCTAATGCCAGGACAGGAAAACAAACAACGCTGAAAGTACAAAGCTTTTGGGCTTGGAGAAAAAGTCAGATATTTGAAAATTTGCACAGGATTTGAGCCAAAGCCGAGTTCCTGTTCAAATTAAAATGCAAACGTAATTACAGTCGAACTTGGTTATTACGAGGAAGATGGAACCAACTGAATTTGCTCGTTATATCAGAGAATAAGTATTTTTAACTGAGCGGTCACATAACCACAAAAAGTCGCAATTCAAACAAAAATACACAATTAGAATTTTTCCCCAAAACAAGCATGGTATTTATAAACTATAAAAGAAGTTGTTTATTGTAATGAACGTTGGTAGATACCTAGTGACTTCACAAATCTTGGATTTTTTTACATGCAATTTCAACCATATTATGTATGTATACTTTTTCAATATTGTCGGAGAAAATACCGATTAGGTAGGTACTTAGCCACTTAACTAGTTTGACACTAAACGTAATCCGATTCCGGCGGCATCATGTCCGGTCGGATTTTATTGCGTGCCGAAATTTTTTTGAACGATCGATACATTAACAGTTTTAAGAAAACTTTTGACGATATTTTAGCTCGGTAGGTATAACCGATAAGTAGCTCGTTGTAAAAGTGAATAAATGCATGGAGAAAATCATAAACTTAAATATCAACGAATGTTTCCTCGTTACATCCGAGATCTTGCTATATCCGTGATCGTAATAACCGAGTTCGACTGTATTATTATTACATTTTTTTATTAAAATTCTATTTCATTTATTATTCGGGCACGCCATTCGAATTTATTTGTAAGTTTCTGTATGACACATCTAAATTTATAACAATCGAAATTATTGCCAAAATAAAATCGAAACATTTTTTTTAAAATGCATGAAATCGGTAAGCCACCCATCTGTGTGCGACACGGCGATATATCCGTCTTTCTCTGGCGGCGTATTCCACTGTGCAGCGTCGACGTCACGGCTCAGTTTCATTTCGGGCGTCGTTGTGTGACGTAGCAAAACCGGCGCCGGCGTCGAATCGGCCTCGTCAATCAGTACTGCTTGTAAATTTTCATTTATTTTTATTTTATTTATTTCGTTAGCGAGGACTTGTGTAGGGCTTTTAGTGACGTAGCTAGGGATTTATTTAAAGCTTCACAGCTTCCTTTATTTTATTTTTTACTACAGAAGTGACGTCTGGTGCGATTTCAGTGTTGTTGTGGTGCCGTAATGTTTTAACATGACTGTTTTAGTCAGCTATTTAAACAAAATTCACAATTAACTATTTCTTTTATTCAACGAATAATTCACAAGATTTAAGAATGTACCGTTCTAATTATTGAACATACATAATTTACGTGACGTCGGTTAATAATTAAAGTAGTTGGTACCTACTTTGATTTAATAAACAAAAACCGATTGCCAATAGTAGCTTGATTTGGAAGAGCACTGATGAGCAGATAGTTAAAATTTGTCGTAATTAGTATGTCACCTAGTAGCATAGTGGACAATGCGCAAGGGGCGTAAACCCAAAAGATGCAGGTTCAATTCCTACCAGGTGTTCTCAGAAGTGTTTTTTCAAAATTATGTATGTTCAAAATTTACAAAACAAAATGACCTTTTAATTTAAATAATAATATTTTGCAAAATATGGACGACATAGTACCAATTGAAAACATTGGGAAAGATCTACAAAGTGCATGCTCATTAATAAATTAACATAAACTTGCCACCTAGAAATAAATATTTACTAAAAAAACAACATATTGCAAACTCTACATGATATCATTGAACTGAAATTTGGATTCGAGTAGGCCAGGGCAACTTTTATCATACTAGGTAGCAGTGGCGAAGGGTGGAGGTAGGCTGTTAAGATCCGACATAAATAGTGCACACTAAACTTTGATAGTCAAAGGTATTTGTTTTTATTGAACTAAGACTACAATTTACAGATGGTGTTGGTTAGTTTTTAAAAATCTAAACCCTATCTAAACCAAAACATAATAGTTTTCAAAGTATGTGTGTTCAAGGGATAGGATTACTTTAAATGTTTCAATGTTTTTCGTGAACGTTTCTACTTCTTTTGAAATGATTTTTAAAAATTATAAAAATCAAGGTAACGGCTTCACCTTGAAGAGTGCATCTATTTGTTATTCACAATATGTAAAGGTTTATCCAAGTTATGTTACGAATTTCTTTTTCACACGCAATAAAGCCAGTGTTTTACTAGCTGTATAGCCATGTGGGCCCATTCTGTTGTAACCACATGTTCTCCAAATCGAAATCTTCCTATTACAGCCATAAAAAGTTAGTTATCAATTGCCTATAGCGGACCCCATTGACCGAAACAGTCGATTTTTAAACATTTTCGAAAAAGTATGGCCCAATCATAGCCCCCACAAGGAAGAAGCTGACAGGGCTCTAGCCTGGGGGCCCGGGTTCAGTAGGGGCCCAGCGAGGCAACCCGACTATATAAGTGAGATAAACACACATCACAAATTTGCTTTCATAGTGAAAAAAATCGCCTGCAGCGCTATTTTCCTTCAATAATATTGTTATTTTAAATTATGTGGTTATACGGTACAATTTATAATTGTGTATCGATACTCAACAACTCCATAATACAAATGGATGTATTAAAATACACAAAAAAACATACCACTGCACCATTTGAAAAATGCTACTATAGAGCGTCACACTGCCTATATACTTGGCGATAGGTAGGGGGCCCGTCAAAGATCCTAGTCTGGGGCCCCGCTTCAGGATGTGGGGGCCATGGGCCCAATGATGCCTCCAGCCTAAAAACAGCACCAAAAAGTAATATATGCAGCATGTAACTGCCTCTATTGAATCACTTGTGTCCTCGCTCCAAATATGACAGTTTTGCTAATCAACGTAGGTACCCACTAAGATGAAAAATTGTGCCTCATCACTGAAGATGATGGACTAATTGGCAAAGCTGCCACGCTGTCCGTGGTCTGTTGGCTTCAGTTCTTGCATGAGCTTGATCTTATAAGATTGTAGGTGAAGGTATTTATGCAAAATTTGCTGCGATGTTCTTGATTAGGGATTCCAATCCCGGGATCCGGGATTCCGAGCTATTTTGGATACCTATGAATCCCGGGATTGATAAACATAATCCCGGGATTTCGGGATTGATTTTTTTATCAATTTTTATGGAAAATAAAATAAAAGCGAAAATATAACAGAAAAAAATACTTATAATAAAAAATAACTACATTAGAAATAAACTGAGTTTGAATGAAGTTTGATTTATACCCATCTGTAGGTTGCCGATTCATTTTATTTTTTCACATAAATTATTAAAAAAGGAAAAATTGGAAAAAACAATGCTTCGCACTTTTAACAACGTAATTCCACCATGATATCATACGTTTTACGGCAGTTTCATATTTGGCTGACTAATTAGATTTATGAAGCGGAAAGGCCATAAGTACGCCATGATTATTTGCTTTACTATTTTAAATCTCGCTAATCCATTCATAAAGTCTTTACTATCAGAAACAGCAATCTCCTATTAAATTCACATTATTATTTATATTACAATATTATTTACTCCATTAAACTTGTGTATTTCCAAAATTGAACGTATACAATATTAACAATAAATGTCTTAAATCGTATAAATTATACTAGATTTATTTTTGACCGATTTTATCAATGTTATTTGTAAATATAAAAATGTTATATTAACAATGGAAAAAATGCCAATCCCGGGACCAGTCCCAGGATCCCGGGATTGTCAAATTGTAATCCCGAAATCCCGGGATCAGAATTTTGGCTCGGGATTGGATTCCCTATTCTTGATATATATATTTCTGGCTCTTTGGCCACACTTTTGAGGACGGCAGTAATGTTTTTGCGTTTCTTCAAATCGTTTAATCAGCTTGCGAATATAGTCTTCAGTCAGGCGATGATTTTTGCCGAATTTTGATTTTAATTTTTGCAGTACAACCATCTAAAATTGGCCATTTTCGTAGTATTATTGTACGATTTATATGCGTTATACAGTAGACTAATGATAAATGATTGTTAAATGGTACACTTTCAACTGTCTACATGTAAAAAAATACGCGCGAAATATTTGACAGATAACAAATGACAGAACTGTGTTTAAATTCTTACTGCGAGTTGGATAACCCTCTACAACTTATACACGTTTAGTAAAAAGGAATTAAGGTTTAAATGATCTATTAGATATACAATTTCAGTTACAATGTACTGTTAAAATTCTCTTAGTAGAACAGGGTAATGTGGGCTACCGTCTTTGTATGCTATTAGCTCCAATAAGGCTGGAAATATTCAGCGAAGGAAAAAATGAATCAATTTTAATTCTAATGGATTGAAGTTTTGTACTATTCCATTTGAGACGTTTTTTTGCGACCTGGGTTTCGTCTTTCGGCATCTTCAGGCGCTGTGTATACTCGCCAAAGGCAAACACACACTGACAACAAACAATCTTAACTCTAACTTATATACTAAATCAATACAATAAAGTAGGTAAAACTTCATTACCTACCTATCAAGTCAAGGGTCACAATAAAAAATATAACAAACAAATTATTAATAGTTTAAGTGTTAGTAAAAAACCCCAATCTTATTAATAATAATATTAATAATACACTCGATAAGCATATTATAATAAATCGCCAAAACCTAATAATAGATCATTACGTCACCGTTCAGGCAAAAGTCACCAACCCTGAAAATGGCAGTTTTGAGTTGAGTATGTCACCCGAAGCGTAAAATTATGTTCTTTAAGATGCAAAACTCACCTCGGTACATTAGTTAGTAAAATTTTGCTTAAATCCGAATTATTTGTTTTTCACTAAATGACTTTCGATAAAATCTTAACAAGCAAAAGTCATTATAGGTGAATAGACATTATTGACTCTATAAAAAAAAATCCTTCGTTATAAATATACAAGCAAAAGTCACTATACTATGGATGGTGAGTTTTACTGATCCTTCTTTTGGCTAACATTGTTCAGATTATTAACAAGCAAAAGTCACCAAACCATAATTTGAGCTACCTTACCTCCTTCAAAACCTTCCAGATGTTTTAATTAGAATCAAAAAGTAAAAGTACCTTAAAGAAATTATTAAGAAGACATGAGAAAATAATTTAATGTAGATAAAACCTTAAAAACATTAAAATCTGATTTTTCCTGCATTTTCAAACTTTCAAATTGCGATATCTCAAAACTATGTTTTTAGGTTTGGTGACTTTTGCCTGAACGGTGACGATTAGTACTTATAAACAATAAATATACTACACACATGTGAGATCGTCCATTCTAGGAACAATGGTAACGTATTGAAATTAATGGAGTTAACTAATGAGATATTATATTATATATATATATGATATCAGTCTTTAAAAGTTATTAGTTTAACACAATATGCTTACATGCTACCTACTTTTATATTTTTTATAATATTTCTTTTTTAAATATAACAAATCCACAAATAAACCTAGCTAATATATATATTTACATACACACGTATACATACCTAAATCCACGTCTATACATTCTCATACATATAATTTATTATAAACGTTGTATATCAATACCATTGACCATAATAGTCTAGCATGTAAACCATCATAATATCTTAATAAATTTTCCATAAAAACTTCTTTGATTAATGTCAGGTCAAAAATACAATAACAATTAATTATTCAGCAATCACTCTATGTCGATGCAAATTTTATATTTAACCAAATACATTCAAAAAACGTTTTTGTACCTCCTATAAAATTTATTCTGCGAGAGTTAATCCGTTTTGCCTAAACACGGTAGATATAATATAAAGCATTTTGGATGCTTTAGATCCTGTTTCATACAACAAACAGTTTACAAAGCAAAACAGGATTAAAAATATTCAAAATACACAGTTTATGACTTGATAATTTTTAAATATCATTTCTAAAGACATTGAGATGAATACAAGTATAAAACAACCGGAAAAGATTACAATTACAAATGAAAATTTTACTTCGCATTTTTATTAAAATAATTACAAGATAAAAAGAACTTTTTACATACCATGTTTTAAAATTTTCTGTTGAATCATATAAACATGACAATTCTATGTATTAATAATTTAGGGCAAATAAGGCAATTGTCAACAAATCATTTTTTTGCTATTTTGCAACAAACAAACAAATATAGAATACTGAAATGTCATTTTGTTTTCCATAGTAACGCACGTATATATTAATAATTTAGTTGCTAGGACCACCCCCTTAGCAACCAATAATAGTGGATTGGATTACTGATTTCTTCCGAAATAATTTTTCATACAAAACAGAATTAACTTAAAATGAATTCAATTCTACTTAAAGATGGCTAAAAGTATTAAAAGAATGCATTGGCATCGTGTTCTGATATATTATAAAAGTTTCAAATGTCTAGCTAGTCGGGAAGTTAGTTAAAAATCGATTGCAAGATTAAACAACCACCGGACAAAAAAGAATATGATCTAAGAAAAGCGTGGTAAATAGTAAATATTACCAGGTGGCAGTACCACTTGTCGATATTCTCATAAATTTGCGTGTATTGTCTGTCTTACTGTCTTTGTTCTGGTGCTTAAGACTTATTTTGTCTTGTGAGCTGCTGCATTAACTGTAATGTTTAAACATCCAAGAGTAGGGATTCCAATCCCGGGATCCCGAATCCCGGGATCCCGAGCTATTTTCGATACCTATGAATCCCGGGATTGATAAACATAATCCCGGGATTGATTTTTTTATCAATTTTTATGGAAAATAAAATAAAAGCGAAAATATAACAGAAAAAATACTTTTAATAAAAAATAACTACATTAGAAATAAACTGAGTTTGAATGAAGTTTGATTTATACCCATCTGTAGGTTGCCGATTCATTTTATTTTTTCACATAAATTATTAAAAAAGGAAAGATTGGAAAAAACAATGCTTCGAACTTTTAACAACGTAATTCCATCATGATATCATACGTTTTAAGGCAGTTTCATATTTGGCTGACTAATTAGATTTATGAAGCGGAAAGGCCATAAGTACGCCATGATTATTTGCTTTACTATTTTAAATCTCGGTAATCCATTCATTATGTCTTTACTATCAGAAACAGCAATCGCATATTAAATTAACATTATTATTTTTATTACGATATTATTTACTCCATTAAACTTGTGTATTTCCAAGATTGAACGTATACAATATTAACAATAAATGTCTTAAATAGTATAAATTATACTAGATTTATTTTTGACAGATTTTGTCAATGTTATTTGTAAATATAAAAATTTTATATTAACAATGGAAAAAAATGCCAATCCCGGGACCAGTCCCGGGATCCCGGGATTGTCAAATTGTAATCCCGAAATCCCGGGATCAGAATTTTGGCTCGGGATTGGATTCCCTATCCAAGAGAGATGCTGTTAAAACATATCACTTTTTGACAGTTTAGACGGCTAACTTATTGCAACAATTATAATACCTCAATACATAAATATGATAAACTACTACCGAGAGTATTCGATAGCCGCCTTGTGTATAGAATAGACCCCCTGCAAAAAAAATGATTACGATCTCTAATACACACGGAGTCAGTTTAAATACAAAAAAAAATCGGTGTATGTACTTATGTACGCGCATTAGAAGTTATACTTCTTTGGCGTAACAAAACAAAGACAAAACTTGTGATAAACTAGATTCATCAATCATCTTGTTAAATTACACACTCAAGAAAAAGGACCTCTTATTGGAACGCCGTTGGTTTATTTCTATACACGTTAACTTATATTACTAAATTATATAATGGTTTCTCGTTGTTTTTATTTTTAAAGTACCAACTGTCACTCTGAAGCTTAATAGTTTGTTTACGTAAGGTATTGCAAATGGCCGACAATGATAAATTCGCTGCCTAGGCAATAGAACAATTCTAAACTATAATATTATACTGTATAATCGTCACGATTGCAGTATCATACTGTGGCGTAAAAGTAGTGCGTTCGGCTGATAACCGAACAATCGGTGGTTCGAATCCAATTGAGTGCGTTTTATTTTCGAGTGAAAAAATAAATTACGTTTTACATGTCACACGCCAAAAATACACTCTGATCTGATTTTCCAAACGCGCCAAAAGAAGTATAACTTCAAAAAGACAATATTTAAATCTAAAATACGAATTGACAACATTATTATTAAATTTCATGACACGCGCTCGTAATAAAAAATATATTATAGTTAATTACGCCTTTAATAAGCACGCAGTCTCGTCGAAATGTTGGTACGAATAATTTGCAGGCTCCATCGTCTACGACCTTCGCGAAGCTCTTTACAAAATTTGTATACTGGCTGTATAAAATATACCAACTTACACTATGGTATTTAGTTAAAACGAGACAGAGTTGCTATGCGTAATAATATTTTATGTTTGTAGTAAGCTTTAGAGGGCTCGCACATCAGAACTCGCCGCATGCGTCTTACGACGAATTCGTCGATGTGACGTCATCGTAAACCAAGAAACAAACGTTATCAAATGGACCTTCGCAGATTGGCCGATGCAACTGCAACTCTGCGACCCTGCGACATTCGTCTAGTTGCAATGGCCAAAGCGTGCATGTCGATCTCGGGAATGTCGCCTCCGCGCAAGCGCACAGCCTGCGGCCATCGGCCATTTCTGTTTCTGTCTCTGTCTACACTGTCATTGCTCGCTCATCGCGGTGAGCGTTTGACGTTTGTTCATACAATCAACACAATAAAAATGGCAGACGAGAGACTTCTCTTTTTTCGTGTTTGACGTTTGCCGCTGGGCAGATGTGCGAGGATGTACGATGCAACATTCGTCGAAAGTCTTAGAACTTTTGATTTATGGCCGTTAGGCACACAAGGCGCATTGTGATGTGCGAGCCGGCTTAGTGAAACGTTAAACAATGCAACATTTATAGAAAATTTTTTGTATATATTATAAACATTTAATGAAAAAAAATATGTCATTTTTTTAATTGAACCATATAGCAGGCATAACTTTGAAAAGAGACCAATAAATGGCGCGGCCCATTGACTAGACATCGCAAGCTCTATGTAAACAGATTAGGATTTAACTCTATATACAGCGGCGTAACTTCGAAAAAGACCCATAGATGGCGCTGCGCATTGACTGGACGTCGCAAGCATTATGTAGACGGATTATGATTTAACTCTATGTTGACTCCGAAATTGATATCTCTCACAGATCTCTCGCAGATCTTTCACAGTCTTACAGGAGATCAATTTCTGAACACTGCAAAACCCATCGCCGAACCGCTTCGATTGAAACACGTGAAGTTTTTAGTTTTAAAGAAAATATTGTGTGATAAGAGCTTCGAATGGCATCGAGCCAAGAATGAAAATTAGCCATAAGTGCGAGTGAGCAAGCATTCGGCATGCTTATACCTCCGGTCTATGCGTTTGAGTAAGATAGAATTTTTACCGAAAAATTAAGAAGTAAACATTTCAAGACGGAACTCTTCGTCGATTTCATAGAAATTAAATAACATTTTATCCATTTTGGTATGTAATGACCTCATATTTAATCAGTATTTACCCGTTAACGTTGCATAATGAGGTCACCTTATATTGTATCGCACTGCACGACTCAATGAACGTTTTTTTATAATTTTCTACATGTCTACACATTTCTGACTCTTGTCTAAATCGCGTGTTTTTGTTATTAATTGTTATCTATGGTCTGCAGGTTGGGTTCTGTTCAAAATATTATCAATGGATATAATATCGCAAGTAATTTACACGTACGCACACGTAGAAACTGTTTAGATTAATTGAAATTAGCATAAGTAATGAATAATAATTCTAAATACTAATACATTAGAGTAGGCACTCTCCATCATTGAATTTACCGAGGTGGTGATTGTTCAAAATATTCTGCAAAATGACAAAACCATAGACTAAATTTTCGCCGTGACAGCGTGACAGTACGTGATGTGCTTCTCAATATAATCGCAACTTAATCCACTATGCGTAGAACACCCACTAAATTCTTTAGTTGGAGCCCATTACGTATTTTTTATATATTCATTATAGTGTTCTATTTTTTCTTTATTGATTTTTTGTCCAACCGAATTAATCAGTCTATGAAATCAAAATAAATGCTACCAAATAACGTTACAGTGGATTAAATCACTAGTTTCTGGTATTGTGAACAACACAGTAACAATAGCGACAACACAAACGAAAAGATAATCACAAGTTTTACTATTGTGATTTAACACTGTGTTTTTATTTCTTTTGTCATTGACAAACTGCCACGATATGAATACGCATGTCAGAAGATTTATCGTAGATGTTTGAAAAAAATATATATAAGATTTGGCAGTGACGTACGCAAGCTTTTATCTACTATGTGTACTGTAGTATTTTCCATTCTCCGCCTTTTAGATTAAGTATTCCGTTTTAATATTAATACTTTCTGGAATGCGACGAAAAGTTTTTCGCCCCGGCGCATAGTTCGTCATCCATTACTTTACCAGTGGTGGCCGGTCATTGTTTTTTCCACACTTAAGAAAATCTTTCTTCCTTTTAAAACTCCAATGATTTTTTTCATTGACAGTGAAATCCTCACAGAACCTCTAATGTTTGTGTTTGTAACCGTCAGTGGCGAAGATTGGAGGTTGACTGTTAAGATCCGCCATAAATAGTGCACAAAAAACTTTATCAGTCATACGTATTTGTTTTTATTGAAGTAAGACTACAATTTACAGATGTTATTGGTTAGTTTTTAAAATATAATTAAACTCTGCAAAAACCAAGCCATAATAGATAATAGTCAAAAATACTCATCTATCTATAAAATATCTAAAAATATGCAATGCAATCATACATAACTTGAAATTTCGTAGATATGATAATAATTTATATCTTTTATAGTTTGGTTTAAAAAATGAACCAACAATATGTGTAATAAGTATTTTTTAATCCATTGAAAACAAACAAGTATGAATTAAAAAAGTGTGTACGCGGCAGCCTTTTTCCGTAAAAACCGTAAAACTGTCCCCGAGGTGCAACAGGTTAAATCTGAAATTCGAGCCCGACCACAAACTTTGGCTCGTCGGCCTCCGTCTACTCTCCAAATTTTGTCGAAATCCAACTACGCGTGTGGATTTGTATAAAGAAAAACCGCAGGACGGTACATACAAACATCCAAATATATTCTTCAAATTACCCTCCTTTCACACTATACGGTTTTGGCCGTACGGCAAAAAACCGAAATGTGACATTCTTTTAGTTTCGTGCAGAACTTGTTGTCGATTTGGATTTTCACCTTGATGAACACAGTTGAATGTAGCTAAAAATGAACTACAAAAGTATGTTCATATTGTTATGGAACAGCGGGAACAACCTCATATAAACACCTTTTATATTTAAACTGGCTTTATTAGAAGGTAGTATTATATAATAGATTATGTTTTAGACAACAAATTGTTAACAGTCTGATGCACGGTCAATCATGACCCGTGCCTGGTGGTCTTGTGACAATAATTGGAGATTTGAGGTTGGTGGAAAGAAATGATGAATGCGAATGTAAATAGCCCAACCAACAATATCTACTAATAATTACAAGATAAAAAGAACTTGTTATACACTTACAACGTTTTTAAATTTTCTTTTGAATCATATAATTTTGACTAGACTAGCTTAAACGATCAAAAAAATTTGTAGTTGATAGAAATAATACTGAAATGTTGATTTCCATAGTAACGCACGTATATATTAATAATTTAGTTGCTAGGACCCCAGACCCCTCTAGCAACCAATAATAGTGGATTGGATTACGGATTTCTTCCGAAATAACTTTTTATATAAAACAAAATTAACTGAAAATAAATTCAATTCTACTTAAAGATGGCTAAAAGTATAAAAAAAATGCATTGGCATCGTGTTCTAATATATTCTAAAAGTTTCAAATGTCTAGCTAGTCGGGAAGTTAGTTAAAATTTGATTGCAAGATTTGTACCGGACAAACAACCACGGGACAAATAAGAATACGACCTAATAAAAACGTTGTAAAAATAAGAAATATCAACTGAAAATCAGATCGCAATATACTTAGGGACGCCACTGGATTTCATTATAATGGCATAGGCGTTGTTATAATAGTGAAGGGGCGTTTTATTATAATATGAAATACCTATTATCTAATTTCGTGAGTGTCCCTCACAGTTATTACTCTCTACTTTATCAGAGATACATTGTTATTATCTCATTAGGCCTGAGTACTGGATACACCAGTGGTTTTGAATATTTTACACTAAACCCTTTTTAGTCGCAGTAATAATATAAACATGAAAAAAGTAAGGAAAATGAGACTTAAATTCGTCACGAAATATCATAAAGTATCAGGCAAGCATAATGGTTGAGGAGGTATTCGATTCGAATGCGGAAATAAAGGTATATTTTTAAATTTAGAACATTCGAAACAGACGAAAAGATTTTTTCTGTGAAATCAATGAATCGATTAAAACATATAAATTTGACCTAACCAACCATTTTTTTTTTGATTAATGACGTTTTTCTTGCGTTAAATTGAAATAATTCACTGAAATTTACCACTCAACAAAATATAATATATAAATTCGGTTTTGTACTATTCCATTTGAGTCGTTTTTTGCGACTCAGGTTTCACCTTTCGGCATATTCAGACACTGTGTACAGGAATACATACTACTTTGTTTTCCCACCACCACCCGTCATGTATATACAGCCGTAGATATGCACGGCTGCCTTCCATGACGCTACGTACTATACGATAAATGACGTAGGGAGTAAGATCATGCGCGTGTTTGAACATGTACCTAACCGAACAAAAACGATTCAAAAACGCGCGTTAACATGATATTACTCCCTATGGCTACGGCCGTATGTTGTAGCTTAAACACTGGGAAATGCCAATAGAAATGTCGTATATTATTATCAATAATTATTATTCGTAGAATGTTTTATCACATTTGAATGGTCAATGATAAGTATCTTTAGAATTATCTTATCTATGAGGTAATCTTGCCCATTTTTTGAATAATAAAATGCCTAAATTTGGGATCACAGAGATTATAAATATATTTTTTTATCGGAAATATAATGTTTACATAAATTATACTAATGGTTTTATAAATGCGTTTAAAAATTAATAAATCTAAAAAATCTGAACACCACTGCACATGGATGTACTGAAATATGACTATATTCTAAAACATTAGATCGAGAAGTTTAAAAGAATACTATTTTATGTAATAGAGATACTTTATGCAATGTTTAAAATAAATATAAAAGATAATAAGGCTTCAAAATTAGATAAATAGATTACCTACAACGTTTAAGGAATGTTCAGGCTAATGCTTTGAAAATACCATAAAATCTCCATTTTGACCTTCCTTGGGCATGTGGACCCTTAAAAAAATTAGATAAAGGACTTGTATTAGTGTATTCAATTCGTGTATTCAATTCAGTGACCAAGTGTACTGAGATGCATGATTTGCAAACCTCTGAGCTATGTGATAAATATAGGAGAGTGTATTAGAACATAATTACACAGTAATTAATATTAAATTTATTGACTTTCGCTAGAAAATATATTACTTATTACATAATATATATTACATAGATGTAGGCAAGAATAAGAGACATAAATGTAGTCTTCTAGTGGTATCCAAGCAGTGACGTCCCGTGGGGGTAGGCAGTATGAGCGTCGCTTGGGGGCGGCAGTTACCCAAAGGGCGGCAAATCGAGGAGAATCACTGGGTATATTATTATAATAAATAGAAAGTTCATTAAAAAATTCAGCTCGCTGGTTGGAAACAAAATGTATTAATTAGGTACTATAAAAGTTTTCACAGGATTTTTTTGTCGGGTTCGCGATGTCTAGTTTACTTCCGCTGTTCTTGGACATCACGTTCTTGGTGAACAGCAATGACAAGGGCATACCTAATTTAAAATGTATCCAAATATGTTTGCCAGTCACTCGCGAGTTTTGGAAGTTGTCAAATGTATTTTTAAATGTACCTATCTGAAACCGTAGACTAGCAATATTGTCTATTGAAGCAGATATGGCATTTCAATTAGATTTATTGCAAGATATATTGTTAGAAATGTATCCATACAATATATTTCTCAGATATTGGAGTCATGAATGGGTGATAAAAGTACTATACTTATAAAAAAAAATGTGGCGGCATTTTGGCACTGCCTAGGGGCGGCAGATTTACTAGGGACGTCACTGTATCCAAGAGGTAGATTACATCCGAAAGTATAATAATATATGACAATATATGACCATAGGAACCGTGTTGTGAAAATTAAAGTTAAAACATTTTGTAATTCCGACCAATCATGTCCGATCCTGGTTGTGGCTGGCTGGAGTGGAGGATTGTTTTAACAGATTTTGTTTTTACGAGAAATAGATGTCAGCTACTTGCTTAACCTATTACATTCATACTCTGACTCATACACAAACAATATGTGTAATTGAAAGACCCAAAATTGGAACCTGGAACCCACGACGCTAAAGGCCGATGCTTAAGCCGTGCGGCCATCGTGGGACTGTCAATTCAGTCGTAATATAACATGATTTTAATTGATATTTATATTGGGAATTGTAACCATCTTCTTCTTCGACTATATCCGCACCGTAGTTGGAGCATATGGACACCATGCGGTGACTAAAAGAATCCCTGACGCTAGCCAGTTTTCTTGCCTATTTCCAGGTCATACCAGCATTCCGTAGCTCTGCCGTATATACTATATATGTAATATGTCTTGAATCGTATCCGTGGCTTGACGAACAGGTAAGCCAAGTTGAGGTTCTCTTCTGGCATCCGCACCACATGGCCGAGTCAGGTCCAACGTCACCTCTTCACTCTCAGCGTGTTGAGAAGCTGCTGGATGCGTCCTTTTATCTCCTCGTTACTCCCAAAGTCATACCACACTCAGTATCCGTTACTAAAATCTAGTCTCGAAGCTCAGTATAATGGATACTGTAAATATAATCGTGTCAGGAAACTTGTACGTATGCAGTTCGCCGTATCACACTTTACCGTAAAATTTTGTATCGGAAATATATGGCCGTATATTAAAAACCACCCAACTCTTTGGATCGTATAGTACTGACATAAAATTCATGTCTAAATAAAAGACGGTTCATGTCGGTTTACACTTTACAGGAAGCCAGCAGCAAATAAATTTTGAAAAAGCCGATACCTATACTGAATTATTTGTTAGATTAGGTTAGGTTAGGTTTTCATTCTTGAATTCATGAATTTTGCCAAAATCAGCTATTAAAATTGAATTAACGTTCATATTGAGTCTAATAAAATTGGAAACTCATGGCGAACTGTGCCACGGTGAAATGTTTTACGTACAATTTACATGTAACCAAATATAGGTACGTATGTTTAACTTGAATAATAACAACGGCAGAGTATGATTTGGGATACTAGACCAGTCTTCTCGAAGTTGGACATGTCTGATATAGAATATTTTTTGGTACTGTTCGGTTATGAGGAATACAGCGGAAAACACATTTTGAAAATACCCGATATACTGGATTATTTGTTAGTTTAGGTTAGGTTTGGTTAGGTTAAGCTAACAAATAATCCAGAATATCGGATATTTTCAAAATGTGTTTTCCGCTGTATTCCTCATAACCGAACTGTACCGAATATTATTTTTTTATATGGCTACTAATTCCATGACATTAAAACTGTTAATAAATTGTCATAAAGTAATATAAAAAACCCACAACTGGTTTAAAAAACTCGCTAGTTTTTCACTGAATATATTCAAATGGTAATTTTTATTCTGTTGACTAAAATGGCAGTTGATATAGGTACGTTTCTGACAGCGTTTTTATGTTGAAACGCTATCGAGACACGGAGAAAATAACATGGCATATTCGATTTAAGGGGGGAAGAGAATTTCTTTTTTAGGTATTATATCACAAATTTTTTTTTCTCGAAACTAAAAGCTGAACGACTTCCTGTCAATATGTTTTGAAACGTTTTTGAAATCTTAATACACGAATTTATATTGTGGGACGTATTAGACGGGTCGACGCGATTGCAGTTGTAGACAAACCCGTTAGACAACTGCGCGATATACAACGTTTTTTATTCAACCGATAATTCACAAGATTTAAGAATATAACATCATCGTCAGCCTGGATGATCATCAACCATTGCTGGATGAAGCCCTATGCAAGCTGATTCCACTTCTCTCGGTCCTGTGTATTGCATTGTCACATACTTCCGCAAAACTTCATCAATCCAGCGGCCTCTAGGTTTACCTTGCAGACGTTTTATACCTATTGGATACCACTGGATGACTAAATTTATCGAACGTTTTTATTCAACCAATAATTCACAAGATTTAAGAATCTAACATACATTATTGTACACTTCAGAAACACATTTATTAGAAAAAAATATCACGCCGGACAGAACTAGAGCCTGCATCCATAGAATTCTGCTCAATGTCCTTTACAAATTGAGCTACCTGCACCCTACCTAATTCCGATGAAATGAACTAATAGTTATTCAATAAACTATTATTTCTTTTATTCAGCGAATAAGACATAAGATTTGAGAATGTAACATTATATATATTGAATATATATAATTTGAAAACATCTCATGCATATACACACTAGAAAAAATACTTTTGTAGAAAAAATACAACACCCGACGGGACTTGAACCTGTACCTGCTGGATTCGTGCCAGTATGCTATTACAAAAAGATTTTTTCTAGTGTGTAGGTGTAGGTAAGAGATCTTGGAATTACGTTTGATGTAAACTGACGTTTAGTGGTCATATAGATACCATTTGTAAAAAGGCACTAAAGATGTTGGGCTTTGTCTTGCGTACTTCCCGGGTCTTTTCGGATGTTACGGTACTAAAAATTCTCTATAACTCCTTAGTTAGAAGCAGACTTGAGAGTGGGTCTATCATTTGGGCCCCTCATCATTTGAAGTACGGCCTTATGGTGGAGAGAGTCCAAAAGAAATTTTTAAGACTCCTTTACTTTCGGTTGTATGGATATTATCCGTGGCTCTATCCGACTGATTTTCTCTTAGGGATGCTTACATACTGTAGCTTAAAATTTAGAAGGGATCTTTATTTAACTACATATTTTTTTCAGACTTATACGCGGCGTAAATGTGAACTCTGCCATTCTTGGTGGTGTTGGCTTGTGTGTCTCTGATAATTAATTACCTTAGGAATCGAGGGCATCCGTTGTTTGTTCTCCCAAGGTGCAGAACTAACCTGCCATTAGTAATGCCAATTAGGAAGGCAGTAACCATGTTTAATGAAATCGCTTCGGATATTGATATATTCCACTTACGTGAGGTTGAATTTAGGTGGACGTTGTTTTATAAGTTTTTGAGATAGGGTCTATCAAAGTTCACTCTGTGTTCTTCCATTTACTTTTATTTTGTTACTTATTTTATTTATTTTCTTATTTTATTACTTATTCTCTGTATTTTTATTGTGTGAACGCTTTGAATTTATAATTTGTTATGTTCATTATATGTAAAATAAATAAATTTGATTTGATTTGATTTATATGCATTAGATAGGAAGCTTTTTTCGTTAAAATATATACCTACTTGTCTTGTTTTTATCTGTACATGAAATAATTCAATTTGTATGAACGTACTCATTAGTAAGGGGTTATTTATTTTTCACGTCGATATTTGAATATTTTGTAAAGCTTTTCTATATGTCGAATTTGTAATTGAAACAACGATACATTAATTCACCGAATCGGATCAAACCATCTCGCGAAATACGGTTGTTACAAAAAAAATGGTAAAATCCGGTTATGTAGTACCGAAAAAATACTCTAATAATTTTAAATTCCTCTTAATGCCCGATGTATTTATTATGTGAAAGCGAAAATCCTACAAAAGTCCCATTGTCGAATGGCGCATGATCTGAATTGAGGATAGAACGGATATTATGACGCAAATTCGTGGGCACCGAAGCCTGGAAGCGGTTGAAAGCCTTCCAGCATTGAAATGTTAAGTGGATAGATAAACCACTTCGTGCATATTCATCGTATTTATATCTGTTGAATAAAAGACCTGATAAGAAACGTATTTTTGCTACGGATGGTAATTACTAGGGATTCCAATCCCGGGATCCCGAGCTATTTTCGATACCTATGAATCCCGGGATTGATAAACATAATCCCGGGATTTCGGGATTGATTTTTTTATCAATTTTTATAGAGAATAAAATAAAAGCGAAAATATAACAGAAAAAATACTTTTAATAAAAAATAACTACATTTGAAATAAACTGAGTTTGAATGAAGTTTGCTTTATACCCACGTGTAAGTTGCCGATTCATTTTATTTTTTCACGTAAATTATTAAAAATGAGAAATATTGGGAAAAAACAATACTTTGCACTTTTAACAAAGTAATTCCACCATGGCCTCATACGTTTTACAGCAGTTTCATATTTGGCTGACTAATTAGATTTATGAAGCGGAAAGGCCATAAGTACACCAAGATTATTTGCTTTACTATTTTAAATCTCGCTAACCCATTCATTAAGTCTTTACTATCAGAAACAGCAATCTCATATTAAAATCACATTATTATTTATATATACTTATACTTATACCTATATATATATATATTATATTATATTATTTACTCCATTAAACTTATGTATTTCCAAGATTGAACGTAGATATACAATATTAACAATACATATATTAAATAGTATAAATTATACTAGATTTATTTTTGACCGATTTTATCAATGTTATGTGTAAATATAAAAAAATTATATTAACAATGGAAAAAATGCCAATCCCGGGACCAGTCCCGGGATCCCGGGATTGTCAAATTGTAATCCCGAAATCCCGGGATCAGAATTTTGGCTCGGGATTGGATTCCCTAGTTATTACTACGGAATCCAATCCCGAACCAAAATTCCGATCTCGGGATTTCTGGATTACAATATGACAATCCCGGGATTGGCATTTTTTTTCCATTGTTAATACAAAAATTTGATATTTACAAATAACATTGATAAAATCGGTCAAAAATAAATCTAGTATAATTTATACTATTTAAGACATTTATTGTTAATATTGTATACGTTCAATCTTGGAAATACATAAGTTTAATGGAGTAAATAATATTGTAATACAAATAATGCTGTGAATTTAATATGAGATTGCTGTTTCTGATAGTAAAGACTTTATGAATGGGTTAGCGAGATTTAAAATAGTAAAGCAAATCGTGGTGTACTTATGGCCTTTCCGCTTCATAAATCTAATTAGTCAGCCAAATACGAAACTGCCGTTAAACGTATGAGATCATGGTGGAATTACTTTGTTAATAGTGCGAAGCATTGTTTTTTTCCAATCTTTCTCATTTTTATTAATTTATGTGAAACAATAAAATGAATCGGCAACTTACACATGGATATAAATCAAACTTCATTCAAACTCAGTTTATTTATAATGTAGTTATTTGTTATTAAAAGTATTTTTTCTGTTATATTTTCGTTTTTATTTTATTTTCCATAAAAAATGATAAAAGAATCAATCCCGGGATTCATAGGTATCGAAAATAGCTCTGGATTCCGGGATTGGAATCCCTAGTTATTACTTAACTAATCTATTTGCATTAAACTATTTGTACGAATGTGATTTAGCCAAAATCATCAAGTCGATTCACAAATTCAAGCTATATCTAATAAGTTAACTCCATTAAATTCCCAATTTGTTAAGATTGTTCCCAGAATGGACAATTTTACACCTCTTGAGAGTAGTATTTTTATTGTTTATAATTATTACTTCTTTTCTTTTTTCTTTCGACCATATCCGATCCTAATAAGATCATATGGGCCTCCACAGAGTAGAGGGTTGTATAAACAGATTTTGTTTTTACGAGATATGGATGTCAGCCACCTCGCTCAACCTATTAGGTCCATACTTTGACTCAAACACAAGTTGAAAAACAATATGTGTTTTTGTCAGACCCAGGATTCGAAACTGGGACCCACGACACTATAAGGGGGCATTATTTATAACTATTACTAATGAACTATTATTAGGGTTGGACGATTTATACGCTTATAGAGTGTATTATTAGTGATACGGTAGGGTTTTTTTACAAACACTTCAAAAATATTATCGTAATAGATTTTTGGGTTTCCACCGTATGTAGGTACTTTTTCCTTCTTTCATCAACGTTTCCAGTTCGTTGCAGAAGCCGTTATCAAGAGATGATATTGTTTTATTATGAAGTTCAGTGTAGGTATGTGAATGCAAACGTTGCTCTAAGAATGTCAAAATGAATTCGATTAGCTAAGAGCAAACGTTACTCAGAGTAATGTGTCAATCGTTACGACCAGAGATACCGGACCTCTTGATAATGGCCTCTGTAACGAGTTCGAAACGTCGAGGAAAGAAGGAAGAAGTACACACGGTGGAAACCCAAAAATTTATTGCAATAAAAAAACGACTGTGAAAGCCTTAAACATTACATAACTTCAAATATTCATGTTTTGTTAGTTATATTTTTTTATTATGA
This sequence comes from Rhyacophila brunnea, assembly GCF_057557595.1. Taxonomy (NCBI): domain Eukaryota; kingdom Metazoa; phylum Arthropoda; class Insecta; order Trichoptera; family Rhyacophilidae; genus Rhyacophila; species Rhyacophila brunnea. The sequence goes on along the minus strand of NW_028232904.1, from coordinate 3,351,858 downwards.
TCCTTGACTAATTAATAGATTGGTGATACAGTTTTTACTTACTTTATTGTATTAATTTGTGATATAAGTTAGAGTTAATAGTATTCGTCGTCAGTATATATTTGCTTTTTGGTGAATGTACATAGTGGCTGAAAATGCCGAAAGGCGAAACCCGGGTCGCAAAATACGATTCAAATTGAATAGTACAAAACTTAAATTCATTAGAATTTAAATTCAAATACCTTCGGTTGATAGTATTAATATTACAAGCTAAAGATGATGAAAAAAACCTTCTTCTATAGAAATGGAGCTTAAACAGGTGAAATTGAAGAAAAATTACATCTAGTCTACCGATTAGGGGAGGACATACTCAGCGTAGGTCGAAATGGAATCAAAATGGTCCTGGCCATTCCTTAAACGTTGTAGATAAGCTATTTATATAATTTTGAAGCCTTATTATCCTTTATATTTATTTTAAACATTTGAGTATTTTTATTACATAAAATAGTATTCTTTTAAACCTCTCGCTCAAATACTTTAGAATATAGTTTTAGAGTATATTTTTTTACGTTTATTAATTTTTAAACGCATTTCTAAAACCATTAGTATAACCTAACCTAACCTAACCTAACCGAAAAAAAATCTTTTTTTTTAAACGGTACATGTTCAAATACGCGCATAAATTAATATAATTATTATAAATAATGACTTAGCATTGCAGGTTCATTTGGAGATAACTTCACACTTAATCTGCTACGACATTCCATTATAATTGCAAAATGATATTACCACAATAAGCCTCGAATAGTTAAATTCATAGGATCGGATAGTGGTTAATTAAAATCAAATTCAATTTGACATTTGACACATTTTACATACTCCAGTAGCAAATCAGACATTTGAATATAAACTTAAACTTAAAGTTATTCATAAAAAAATATCGTGTTTAACTGCCAATTCATGGTGGAAATGCATTGTATTATTAGCTTAAATAAAACGCAAATTAGATCATAATGATTCTAGTGTATCTATTCTATACACAAGGCTCCTATTTCCGGCTATCAAGGGTAGTTTATCATAATTATTTATGTATTGAGGGGGTTAATTGTCACCACATAACAGTGATAACAAATAGAATAATTACGATAGGCTATATCTATACCAATGCAGTAAATTTTGACGCACGGTTTTGAATGTGTGAGTCAGGAAAATGAAGCACGCAGTATAGACGAGCAATAGTGTGTGTGATACACCAATATTAAATGAGCGTCAATGCATAAACCGAGAGCAGTTTTCAGTATTCGACGTAGGACGTATTCTTGACACTTGTTTAAATTTATCCCCTATTCTTCCTTACTCGAGATCGGTTGTCTGTTTCTCCATACCGGTTAGGTATTTCAGTTCCCATTATTTCTGAGTTAACCGTCTGAACTGTCAAAAAGTGCAATGTTTAAATTGCACCTCTATTGGCTGCATTAGTGAGATAGACAATTTCGACATTGTAACATTATATTTTAACAATTATAATACCTCAATACATAAATATGATAAATTACCCTCGATATCCACCGATAGCCGTCTTGTGTATAGAATAGATGCGCAGTTATATTTGTTAAACGTGTTTAAACTAATAATTCATAAACAATTGCCGAAATTTATACATAATTTGTAAAGACCTCAAAAATATACCAAATCGGACTTAAACACATATCTATCGTAATTCAGGTGGCGAACTTTGCCAATTATGCAACCGTTCCTTACGTCTCAAATAATGTATGCCCAATACAAAATGTGGCATTCTTAAATTTGTCGTAAAATCCATTGAATATAAATTAATATTAAAACATTTTTTTCCTTTAATTATTTTAGATTGGAAACATTATAGCGATTAAACTTTTCATATAAACCATATTTATTTGTGAACAATTATGAAATTACTATATGAAAACATTAAATGTATGAATAATAAAATGTGAGTGTTTTTTTTATAAGTGAAAACAAAAAATGTGAATTTACTGAACACATTGTAGTTTTTCAAGATTTTTATACAAAATTTAGACAGTTATTAATAACATTTTTTGAGACTATTTTACACATTGAGAACTCACAGTGAATGTAATATTTTAATTAGAAACTAATTACTATTGATAGTCACGTAAAAATAAGAAGACTTACGTGTTATTGACGTGAAATAAATCATTATGCTCAAAAAACTCAACATTCCATGAACACAGACACAAAATTGTTTAACAATAACTTATAGATAATACAAAAGCTGCTTTAAATATTAAAGAAGAAGAAGAATTTAGAGTTTTAAAGACAGGAACTATTGCAATATTGAAAAAAGCAGTATACAATCAAGAAGAATTCAAGCTAAAAGCATTGTAACGTTAGATGATGACAGAACGACTTACTACAAGAGAAGTCAAAAAATTGAGCCCAAATTGCATAGTTTTGTATTGTCACAAAAACACAAACTGAGTAGTTATGGAAGCCATAGATAATTATTAAATACAGATTATGTGAAAACGTAAACAAGGAAAGAGTATTAATCTAAAGTTGTAATTTAAAAACTTTTAAAGTATACATACGCACAAATTTAGAAAAAGCTAATAATAGTATTACTTCAAAGGTGAAAGTTTAAACTCAATGCAATTATTGAAGACCCTCGAGAAAATAAGCGAATGAAAGACAGAAAAAAGAATAAAGCAGACCAATATTTAGAAAGAAACTTATTGAATTATAACAAAGAACTGAAGAAAATAAAGGAAGAAGAAGAGGCTGGAGAGAATATACTAGATTTGTGAGATAGAACTTTTTTAAAATTGAGGGAATCATCATTGAGATACTGAGAAAATACCAAAAAATGAGGTATACCGGCTGGGGTTAAGTAGTGCAATGAGTGAACGCGCTGGTGACATTCCGCTTTTGGCGGCTGGATGCGGGGCTTCTGGCCCGACCCTGACTACGGCAGGCGGGACTGCCAACTCGGCTGCCAGGTGGTCCAGTGTGAGGGTGAGGGGTTCCACCAAGTCGCTGGTGAGGCTCGAGCCCTGCAACGGACTGGGGGCCGCGCAGCTGCCTCTGAACGGACTTCTCTCTCCAACGACTGCAGCTGGTGCTATCGGGAAGGAGGTAATTGGCCATTTTTTGGTGTTGTTATCGATGTCCGTATTTGCTTCTTATTATATTTATTCAACAGGGTAAAGTTAATTCTTTTTATAATGGTTTTGTATCATATCCAGGCGTGCTCACAAGAGAGGGTGTTTTGGGCCGGACTCAATTTAGGTAAATGGAGTATTACTTCTTATTATTCTTCGTCAGAACCTCATGACTGACCCGGATTGTCCCCACGCCTCTCGACCTTCTATGACATGCAAGACTTGTGGCCACTGGAAAATCCGTGGCATTCACAAATTAGTTGAACTATTTCGGGTATCCAACGTTTGCTTTAATATTTCGATTCCTAAAAGTCAAGACTGCGCGAACAACACAAACGAACAGTAAGGCGCGAATCAAATTGAGGTGCGTGTCCCCTACTGTCAAGCTATCGCGGCGATAAATTTAGTCTATGGTTTCGTCATTTTGCAAAATATTCTGAACGATCACCATATCTGTAAATTCACTGAAGAATGACACTGATGGAGAGGGGAATGGGACGACTGGCATCCGGACAATTGGACGCCGCACTGTCGTAGACACGTGTAGACGAGATAGTTTAATCAGTTTCTATCTACTACTTAGTAGTTTGAATTCATTTTACTCTTAACATAATGTATTCTTTATCGCGGATTGAGAATTACCATGCCTAAAGGCTTTATATAAAATAAAAAACTCCTTTTTCGTTTTAACTGAAACATATGTACGATTAAATCATTGTTTTTCGTCTGCATATTCACATTCTCACGAACAATTAAATCATAATCTAATCATTGAAATATAAATAATAATATTGAATATTTTTTTAAAGTACATATAAGTACCTAACGTCTATTTATTTTCGAATTCCGTGGTGTCCAGTTGTCCGGTGCCAAATCGTCCTAGACCCGATGGAGAGTGCCTACTTTAATGTATTAGTAATTTGAATTATTATTAATTATGCATGCTAATTTCAATTAATTTTAACAGTTTATACGTGTGCGTGCGTTAATTACTTGCAATATGACATCCATAGATAATATATTTTGAACAGAACGCAACCTGCAAACCATAGATAATAGACAACATTCTTATAGAAAAAATATAGTGCCAACCGCTAAACACAAAAAAACGTGATTTTGACATGACAGTCGAATAATGTAGGCATGTACAAGAGGATAAAAACGTTTAGTGAGTCATGCAGGTGTCAATGCAGTGCAGTTCAATGTGATGTGACCTCATTGTTGTTCTGGTGATTTCGGCAGGTTTTCAAAATGTGCTACGGGACGGGAGCATCAGTCTGATAACATTTTAAACACCAAGAAAAACGACAATACACATTTTTTTTCCGTTAGCGGCAGCTTACTGCGACGACACGTGATAGTAGGCGACATGCACCTCAATTTGATCAGAACTTAATGATCCTAATAACATTACCATTAAACCTCTTTAGCTATAGCTATAGATCTCAATAATTCGCAGTTGATCACTCTTAGTTATACCTACAGGCCAGGTGTTTATCACTTGACTTAAAGTGTCTAGATAAGAAACTCTAATTAGTGGTCAAGGTAATTGTGGAACTCTGTGACACCTGTTATATTTTCTTACCCTCCTGCCAACTTAAAAATATTGATTCGGGTATATTCAGTCTAATTATCTAAAGACGATATTTCAAATCACTTAGGCTTCGGCCATATAGGCAGGTGCCTTGCTTGGTAGCTACGTGCTAGGTGACATATCCTAATGAACGAACGCACACTATTTTATCACAATGCCACACTGCACGCTTCGCGCCTCGCTGCGTGATTATGAGTCAAACGTGTTGGTTATTTTTATTGTGTCATCTAGTGATTTTTCCATTGTCTATGGATTTTGCAAGATGGCGGATGTTTCTTTAGTATGACAAACGTCAAACACCGTATATTTTGAGGTTATAAATAATGACGCATGGGATGAATGCATCCAACAAGTTCGAATTTGAGACTTTCGAAAATTTAAACTTAAAATCTCTATGAGAAGTAGCTTTCTGGTTAGTTTTGAGCATAGAGGTATTAAATAAAAAGAGAGGCAAGGAATTGGCTTTCCCGTACAACTGAATGACGCAGGCCAACAATAGCCGACAACTTACGAGAAGTAGCCACGCGACAAAAAAAATGTAGGGCATCACGGAGGATTTACTTTGGCCATTATGACGTACTCATATAATATAATGTTAACGTAGAAATTTTGCCGCAAATTGATTACCAGCCTGCCTCACTATACGGCTTTTTCACCATACTTGCCTGCTTCACCATACTTTCATATAACCTGCCGCCCTAGGTTTTGAGAGTGACATATCGTTGTTGACTTGATCGCTTCCAAATGTCAAATGAATTTGTACCTAAGCACGTAGCCTGCAATGTGGCAGTAGTGTTAGTAGACAAGCATAGCATCTAACTCGGGACTAGCGAAGCACCTGCCTATGTGGCAGAAGCCTTATAAATTATACCATTGTTTCCTACTGCTTGTTATACTATTCTTGATAATAATATTATGAATTTTCATTACCTAGAAAAACATTGCATTAAAAAGTACGCAAGAAAAACAAATTGAGTTGCTTATGTTGTTAGTCTACGGGTTAGTTTCCCGTGGGAAATTATTTTCCAACACGTCATTTGTATGTTTCGAAAGGTTTTCTTTTTTTGTAGAGCGACATTCTAAATAGGTTTTCTGGTTTTCTCTGCATCTGATAGACTATTAAGAGTTTTTTAAATGCTTTTATGACGTCGTGATAATAAGATGAAAAGTTTATTATTTGATGCAATTTGTTTTGATTGAAATTGCTTCCACGAATCGCTTTAAATTCTTACAGGCGGATTTAGATTTATGCCGCGATGGTAATGAGAAATGTCTGTTAGATGAAATTTAATTTTAATTTCAGTGTACTGTATTAAGAATGGGTATGGTGAGTAGACTAGGTAGGTTAATCTCGAGCGTCAACACACACGGTTATTTAGGTTATATTACAATGCACTTCCTGATAGCTTTGAGGTAACTGACATTGCATGCGTGCGGATTAAATATTTTTAAATCACTAGTTTCGTGTTTATTGTTTAAATATCATTTCGGAAAATATCGCCGTATAGAGCTTTTCTGAGCTTTAAGTTGTGATTATATTGAGATGTACGTCGCGTACTGTCACGCTGTCACAACGACAAATTTAGTCTATGATTTCGTCATTTTGAAGAATATTTTGAATAATCACCATCTCTGTAAATGCAATGATGGAGAGTTGCAGCTCTGATGTATTAGTAATTTGAATTATTATTCATTATTCATGCTAATTTCAATTTATTTTAATAGTTTCTACATATGCGTACGTTAAAATTACTTGCAATATTACATCCATAAATAATATTTCGAATATAACCCAACCCGTAGACCATAGATAATAGACAACATTCTTATAGAAAATTCATAGTGCCAACCGCAAAAAAACAAAAAAACATGCGATTTTGAACGCAAAAAACGATCAAACGTGAAAAAAACGTTCATTGAGTCATGCAGGTGTCGATGCAGTGCGGTACAACGTGAGGTGACCTCATTTTTGTTCTGGAGATTTCGGCGGATTTTGCTAACTGACAATGTTCGTTTAAAAGTTCAAAATGCGCTACGGGGAGGAGCATCAGTCTGATAACATTTTAAACACCAAGAAAAACGACATTACACTCTTTTTTTCCCGTAGCGGCAGCTTACTGTGACATCATGTGATAGTACGTGACGTGCATCTCAATATAATCGCAACTTAACTGACATTGCATGCGCGCGGCTTTAAGGGGACGTTCTACAGAATTGGCCTTGAGAATTGAAAATATGATTTTTTTTACATGTGGTCCATAATATCTGGTCTACTAGTTAATATAAAAAGGTCGCGTCAAAGTTGTTTGTATCTATAAACTTGCTCGACGACTCGATCGACTCATATTTCATATTTATTTCATCAGGGCTGTCGAAGACATAAATCATAAATATTTATAATTTTAAATTTTAAGTTTTGTGCATCTAATGCCGGGTCCACATTGGCAACAAGTTAAGTTGCAGGCAACTTCGTTAGATTTTACGATAATTATTATAATTATCGTAAAATTTCTTAAGCAATTATGGTAAGTATCGTAAAATTTAATGAGGTTGCCAGTGTGGAAATGGCTTAATATCCACTGTGGTTCACGTAGTGGTATGGACCTGGGGAATTAATTCAGGAAGTCATGATAGAATTTTTTCCAGTTTTGGTTGCATTATATTCCAAAACTCTTCTGTAAAAATCGTTTCCGATTTTATAAATGGAAATTTCTCGGTGTACATAGTAAACAAACCTACGAATAAAAAAAGATAAGAAGGAACATACTGATTCATCGCAGTAAAATCTGGCAATCAAATTTGCCATTTTGAAAAGCGACGATTTTGCGTAAACAAATATCACGTGGTCTGCACGTGTGCGGCAAACTTCGAATGTGTTTGTAATTTTGTGTATTTTATGTTTGTGTATCACGCATTGTCGGCCATATTTGCCGACCTTACTGATTGGCGTGATTTGTACACATCTTCCTTCATGTCTTTTTTTATTCGTAGAAACAAACAGTATTTTTTATTAGTTATATGAAGTTGGCCTTGAATCTGTAATAAAATAATATACAATTAAAAGATTTTGAAATAGAAAAAAACACATTTCCAAGCTTTCAGCCGTGCTCACTCATGAATGTCATTCGTCATTTAGATAAGTATATACACATTTTGATGTTATCTTGTAAAGTAAACAGTTATTTGATCTTTACACTATATATGTACATGCGAATGTAATGTTTTCAAATAATTGATATGGATTATATACCATCGTATTATTTTCTCGAAATCATAAACATACTATAATAGTATTTGAGTATCAACCTTTGTTCAATTTGAATTGGGTTATAATAATAATATACCCGTATCATTATTATAACCAATCAATAGTATGTTTGCTACGAAATCCACCCAAGTTATCAGTATGTACTTGCACAGGTTCGATTAAAAACTATGATGAAATTAACATTTTAAAAATATTAATTAATATATTTTTTTGACAGCCCTTTTTTCTGATCGGCGTACATCGTGCAAGTGTTTATGAAATAATAATGATCAGCGGCCTACAATATCAATAATAATAATAATGTTTCTTGAAATAAAATCTCCGATGATTAGTGATTTTTGCAAAAAGATCGATTTAAATTAACGTGCTTACGACGCCGAGGTCATTTTTATACTAAATTATAATTGAACATCGAGCTCTTCAGCCACCCCTTAATGTTGTTAAATCATCAGTTTGGTGTTTATTGTTTAAATGTCATTTCGGAAAATATCACCGTATAGAGCTTTTCTGAGCTTTATAAGAGCTATAAGTTCTTTATTTATTGGATTGTATTAAACTTTGAATGCTTTATTGCTAATATAATCGGCCCATCATTCAGATTAAGGGCGGTATTTTGGCTAGGGACGTCCCCGATATTTATTTAATTTCGGGTTGTTTTTTACACAAGCTTACAATAAAAATAAAAGAGTATAATCACTCAAAATCTATATCAAGATATAAAAAAAAACATAAATATTCTGTATCTTGCAGTATTTAACCGTAAAAAATAATACAATTTTGCACGATTTTTTAAACAACCCCTACAGTCGTCAATTTTATTGCGTGATTTTTTGTATTTATTCACGACATGATGACGTTATTTTTACGATCCGTCCCTATTGGGCATTCATCAAAATAAAAACAATAAAAAAAAAACACAGAACAGAAAATAATAAAAAAAACCTTTTGGCCGGAAGGCAATATCACTAAACGTGCATTTTTTTATTGAGCTTTAAACATTTTTTTTGCATGTAAGCTTTTGTTGGGTTAATTAATTAGTCACGAAGCTTTTGCCTGTTTTCATCGTGGAAAACCTATTTGTTATAATATATTAGAGGCCTTATACCGTAGCCTAGATCTGAGTCTACGTATAGTTCGTTGATACGTTTTCTGAGTCATCCAGGAAATGTCAGGAAGAGTTGAGACTTTGAAGATGTGGCTGTATAGATGCATAATATTCAAAATTACTTGGACTGACCGGGTCACAAAGACAATTCTCGAGCGAATGGGAAAGGATTGAGAAGTTCTGTGTAGCATCAAAACCATAAAACTACAGCACCTCGGCCACATTATGAGGGAACAAAATTACAGCAATCAATTATAATATAATATATGTATATATATTATATTCTTTTTAACATAACAACAGATCATAGCGTCCGTTAATAATAGTGTAGTGGAACAGTAGTCTAATCAATAATATACGTGAAACAATCACTAGCACCCAGACTTTAAGATAACAGCATTAATGTATTGCGATCTCACCGGGATCGAACCCGGAGCCTACAGATAAAAGCTATGAAGGCGCCAGGAAGCCAGTGTGACGATGTTGTATCACTTAATTCGTATTGCATCACTGACCGCCTGCCGCAGGACATAAGAAAAAATAAATTATCGTCACGCAGTTGGATCTTTACACAATATGATAATAATATTAATACTATTATATTAATTCATAATATGTTACCATTGTTCCCAGAATGAACGATTTTATACCTCTTGAATATAGTATTTTACAACGTTTTTCTTAGCTCGTATTCTTATTTGTCCGGTACAAATCTTGCAATTGATTTTAACTAACTTTCCGACTAGCTAGACATTTGAAACTTTTAGAATATATCAGAACATGATGCCAATGCATTTTTTTATATACTTTTGCCATCTTTAAGTAGAATTGAATTCATTTTCAGTTAATTCTGTTTTGTATGAAGAGTTATTTCAACACCATTATTGGTTGCTAGGGGTCTGGGGTCCTAGCAACTAAATTAACAATTAATATATACGTGCGTTACTATGGAAATCAATATGACATGTCAAGTACAAAATTTTTTGATCGTTTAAGCTAGTCAAGTCAAGTTTATATGGTTCAACAGAATTTAAAAACGTTATATGTAAAAAGTTCTTTTTATCTTGGAATTATTTATTGTTTATAATTACTAATGATCTCTTATTAGGTTTTGATGATTTATTATACGCATATCGAGTGTATTATTATTGATAGGGTAGGGGGTTTTTTTTACAAACACTTCAACTATTCATAATTATTTTTTTGTTATATTCTTTTATTATAATCCTTGACTTGATAGGTAGGTAATGGAGATTTTACCTATTTTATCGTATTGCTTTATTGAAGTTATACTTATTTAGCGCGTTCGGAAAATCAGATCAGAGTGTATTATTTGTGAACCACTGATTGTTCGGTTATGAGCCGAACGCACTACCTTTACGCCACAGTATGATACTGCAATCGTGACGATTATACAGTATAATATTATAGTTTAGAATTGTTCCGTTGCCTAGGCAGCGAATTTATTATTGTCGGCCATCTGCAATTCCTTACGCAAACAAACTATCAAACGTCATAGTGGCAGTTGTCACTTTAAAAATAAAAACAACGATAAATAATTATATAATTTAGTAATATAAGTTAGAGTGTATATAAATAAACCAATGGCGTTCCAATAAGCGGTCCTTTTTCTTGGGTGTGTAATTTAACAAGATAATTAAGAGTTAGTCGAATAATTTAGGGTTATCATAAGTTTTGTTTCTGTTTTGTTACGCCAAATAAGTATAACTTCTAACGCGCGTACATAAGTACACACACCGATTTTTTTATATACGTTAGAGTTAATAAATAGTATTCGTTGTCATTGCAGTGTTTATTTGCCTTTTGTTGAGTGACTCAAATGGAATAGTACAAAACTTAAATATATTAGAATATAATAATAGTTTCATAATAAATGTATGGTTAGGAGATGAGGTAGGCAACCGGAGGGTAGGTTGGTTTGACTTCCAAATGAATAACTCAGAATTTGGTGCGTGAATGAAATGAACCCTGGTTTTATTATCTCCTTCCAAATAAATATAATTATTACAGATAAGTTTACAGATTATAATTTAGGTGAGTGAAATCACGAGTATGCGTCCTGATGGATTGCGAGTCCGACCGGGCGAAGTGAACGATAAACGTACGGTTAAATCTTTGATAACTGAATGACGATGTTGCTTTCTTCTACTGAGTGTTTTTATATTGATTCGATACAATAGAAAATGCTGCTATCAACTACTTGAATATTTTTGACAATCATGCTTATAAGGTTAATTGTGCAATGCATTCGTAAATTATAAACAATTGATTTTAATTTGAACAATTATGCAGTTTTAATAATTGAGCAAGATTGATTTTCATACAAACAAATTTTGTGCATATCATGGTATACCTATACAGCATTATTTATTCATTTGGGATATTTGTATTATGTTGCAATATACATTGTAGTTATAAATTAATTGTTTCCTGCCAAGTCATGCTGGATGGTAGGGTATTCACCCTACAAATGCACTAAATGCTCCAAGACCAAAACTCACATTTTCACAATAAATGGAAAATTAAGTATTTCTTTATATTTGTGAAAGATCGGTTTAGTTATTGTCATCAGTCAAATATAATACTTTTGTTCAAGTTGAACAATGACAATGATAGAGTGCTGTAATGGTTTTGATAATGAATAATTAGATCAAAGCCTTCTTGAAGCTGGACATGGCCGTTATAAATGAACATAGCGTGTTTTAAAATAAGTTGTTATTTAAATACGTTAATTTACAAAAACGATTTTTTTTCAGGTTCGGTACATGTTCAAACACGCGTGTTAGCATGATCTTACTGCTTACTTCATTTATCGCATGTCAATTTATGGCCATGTTGTTGTTGTATGTTGTTGCTTAACCACTGGGAAATGCCAATAGAAATGGCGTATTTCAAAAAAATACTACCTCATTCTTAGGTCAATAATTATTATAAAGCAATCATTATTAGTAAGATGTTTATCACATTTCAATAACTTAAGACATAGCTTAAAATCACTATCTTTAGAATTATCTTCAAATGTGTTATATCTTCAAATGTGTTAAGCTCATTTTTTTAATAACAAAATGCCCAAATTCTTGTCAAATTTGGGATCACAGAGATTATAAATATAATTTTTTACCGTAAATATTTCACTATATAATGTTCACAACAATTTTACTAATGGTTTTATAAATGCGTTTAAAAATTAATAAATCTAAAAAATCTTAACACCACTGCACATGGATGTACTGAAATATGACATGAAATATTCTAAAACATTAGATCGAGAGGTTTAAAAGAATACTATTTTATGTAATAAAATACTTTATACAGTCATCAAATGTTGAAAATAAATATAAAGGATAATAAGGCTTCAAAATTATATAAATAGATTATCTACAACGTTTAAGAAATGTCCAGGCTGATGCTCTGAAAATACCATAAAACCTCCATTTTCACCTACTTGGAGCATGTGGGCACTTAAATATTCACGTAATATGGAGTCCTCGCTACTGAGTAATGACTTCAAAAATCAAGAACAGTGCAGGATTACCATACTTAGTAATAGGGCAAAGCATACGAGTAAAAATGTTAGTATAAGTAGGTATTATATAACGAGTGTTTTATAAAGATTTATTTTCGAAATAACATAATTACCATATTATTATGATAACATTATAAAGTTTGGTATACACATGCTCTAGTTAGCTACACAAAAGTAATAATGATATTTCGCCGAAAAAGTGGTCGGGAAATTTTCATTTGTCTTCGTTTCGCAGGCCAGGCGAGGCATGTTTTAATTCGTGAAAACACCTGCAATCTAAATAAACAAACAGGGTCATGCAAACGAGAAAATATTGATCGAATTTTTTTCCACAGCACCAACTGCTTTATTTAAAATACATAATATGGAATCGCCTCAGAAATACAACAATAAGGTTTATAAAGCATTTTTCTTTATTCAACGATTAAAGCTGGATAAAGATGGCCATAACTGTAACCGTTCCAGTGGGTCTATTCTATACTTATGGATCGCTAAAGTTATAAAGTGATAGATATTATCAAACTTAGGGTAGGTTTGTATCAAAGTATTCGCACTTATTGTAACAATTACAATAAAGCGTCAATTACATTGAGCTTTTTTATGAGCTGATTATTGGCAAATTTAAAAGCGGGCGGTTCAGCTACTGCGATTTCATGATTACACACAAAATTTTCCATTCGCTGATAAGCCACAAGCCAGCGAGCGATTTTGACGGAACGTAGTTCGTTTTTTTGCCGGGAGGTCGCTTCGCTCCATAATAATGTTTCCATTAAACGTCAAAAAGGTAAATTTCAAAATGAGTAGTTCGTTTTTCCACCACCACGCTCTACTGCGCAGACGCGATACGCCCACAAGCCGGCGTGTAGCTTATAAAGTTGACCGGCTTTCAACTTTTCTCGGTGGAGTGTTTACAACCTGCTTATCAGCTTGTTCGATGATTACACTGGGCGAATTTACAGGCAGATTATAAATTTGCCAATAATCAGCTCGTAAAAAAGCTCAATGTAATTGACGCTTAAGACGTTGTCATATTTAAAAAAAAGAAAAAAGTGTAAAGTAGTATCGTTAGAATGATAATAGAAATGAGTTTAACAATTGTAATGCACAATTGTTAAACTTGGAGTGCCAACTAATTCAATCGATAAAACATGAAATATTTAGTACTATTAATCTCAAGCATATAAGTTCGGCTTTCTGTTAACTTAAACCCTCTGTAAAGAATGCTTTATATCACTTTCTACCTCGAATAAAATGTCATTTGCAAACTCGTTTGAAATATGATATTATAATTTTTGGGCGCCTTGAAGTTGTGTATTTTACAAATTAAATATAACAATATAAAAATAAGAACACAGCTTAATCGTTAAAAGTGTTATTTAATTACACACAATCAATTGATACAAAAACAAATATAAATTTTAATACAAATTTGAGATGCGTTCGTTTGGTATGGGTCATAGAGTATTTTTTAAATGGTTTTGATTACTTAACTTTTATATTTTAAATGATGGCTGCTATTTCAGCTTGGCTGGGAACTGTAGAACTGTGAACTTTCCTGTCCGAAAGGAAAGCACAAATGGCGTTGAAACTGTTTCTAAATGTTAACCGATGACGTCCGAACTGCACTAAATCTAATCCCGGAGTGAGATCTTGTGGGCGGAAATGAGTTGTTTGTTTGCATCACGCTTTCAAAAAAGCGGGAAGAATCCCCATTAGTTCTTTTTTTTAACGGCCATCGTTTTAGAAACAAGGTTGACACACACTGTTAACAAGGTTGTGCCAAATTTTGTTGTTAATTAATTAACATTATTTATTTAAGTCTGCGTTTGAAATGTAGACATGTCACGTGAAATGTAACATGACAACGTTTATTATTGTTGTAATAAATGTTATATTTTAACAGCACCTTTCCTGCTGCTGTTAAAATATAGCACTTATTGCAACAATAAAAACCATCTTATTGTAATTTATTGTTACAGTAAGTGCTAATACTTTGATACAAACCTACTCTAAGTTTGATAATATTTATCACTTTAGCGGTCGATGAATATAGAATAGACCTACTGGACTGCTTTCGGCCTTTACAGCAGCTAAATAGGGTAGGAAAGTATCGAAATATTAACATTTATTGTAGCAATTATAATAAGTTAGCCATCTAAACTGTCAAAACTGTCTATCTCACTTTCAAATTTATCACAGCCATGAGAGGTGCTGTTAAAATGTAGCACTTGTTGTAACAATTACAACTAACTTATTGTAATTGTTACAATATGTGCTAATACTTACTTTACCTAGCCTAGATAGCGGCAGAAAGCAGTCTTGTGTATAGAATAGATGCGCAGATACTGTAACCAACTCTAGATGCGAAATAATTATTTATTAGGCTCGTGAACTCTTTATTGAACATTTATATAATTTTAAAACACATACGAGAAAGAATAAAAATAACGCCTTGCGGGACTCGTTTCCGCATCCACTGGACTTGCGCCAACACAGACATGGACCGCCCTATACTACACTCGGTCTTAATCGAGCGTATCACTAGGCCATACATTTGAGCAGATACCCAAGTTACTACACTTTCAAGTGAGCTTTAAGCAGAGTTTAATGAAAGACATGGTTTAGAATTTAATATAAAGTGCCTTGGGAGAGAAAAGCATGGAAAATTAACAAAAATAAATGAATTTAATGATATAGAAGATAATAATAAAAACCAAAGCTAAAACAATACGGAAACGGATATGTTTACGCCAATGTATTTTACCAATTGAACCACGAGCGGCAACACAAACATGGATCCTCCAAACCAACCCGCCCCGCACTTGGTCTTAATTGAGCGTATCACGAGTCCATACGCTTGAGCAGATACCCAAGACTGAGGTCACTACGCTCTCAAGTGATCTTTGACAGAGTTTAATGAAATACATGGTTCAGAATTTAATACAAAGTGCCTTGGGAGAGAAAGGCGCGGAGACTTATACATAAAATAAATGAATTTAATGATATGTAAGATACAAAAAATAAAGTTAAAACAATACGGATACGGATATATTTCAGCCAATGCGCTTTACTAATTGAGACACGTGCGGCAACACAAACATGGACCGCCCCGCACTACACTCGGTCTCAATCGAGCGTATCAGATATCGAGGCCATGCGTTTGAGCAGATACCCAAAACTGAAGTCGCAACGCTAGTGAGCTTTGACTGAATTTAATGAAAGGTACAATTTAATAAAAAAAAAAGAAGTGCCATGGAAGAGAAAGGCCCGGAGACTACAACAAAAATAAATGAATTTAATGATATGTATATAAGATACAAAAAACAAAGCTAAAACAATACCGATACGGATGAATTTGTGTCAATGTGCTTTACCAATTGAGCCACGTGTGTCCGCCTCAAAGACGGATGTTCTATCATCTAGGCCAGGCTTGTCCAACGCGTTAATCGCGTGACAGATGTTGGTCAATTAATTAAAAATGTCACAATGATTCAGTTGTAATAATATAATATACTCGTAATTTCATTGCGATTTTGAAGCATTAACCATTCCTTGATCAGATTATATTGTGAATGTCGTTTTTAAATTAACCACAAGGAAGTTTGCTTGGCACCGTTATGTCACTTGATATTACATCACTCGTATTTGTACAATTTTAGTCTGCCGCAGGCGTGAGTGAAAGAGATGATGTTAATATTCGCGCTTTAAACTAAGGCGTAGTAGACCTCTTACCCAAAATACGAGCACTGCTTTCTCAATGAATGTAAAATAGAGTATTTCTTTATGATAGTGAAAGCATAATACGTTAATTCAAGTCACGATGACAATATGACAAGGTGCCAATCGCTGCCATTTTTATTACTGTATATTAGCCACAGAACAGATAATAAATACAATTCCGATACAGTAGGGGCAAGTTGTGTTCCTCTGGACAATCTCCAGTTTTAAGCTTTTCTGATTTTTTTCTCAAAAACTATAAAAAAATTAGAAAAAAAGATTAAATTATTTTGAGCTCAGATAAATGATGCATCACTTTTTATTTTTTGTTTCAGTGAATGTTTTTCAATAAGCGAGATATAGACACTTTTGTAAAAACCTCTAAATTGTCCAGAGGAACATGCCCATGTATGTTCCTCTGGACATAGGGTCATGTTCTTCTGGACAGTGTTGTTCCTCTAGACAGCACAAAATCAATCATTTTTAACATAGGAATAACCTATATATAAAACGATATTTATTACTCAAAATTTTTTATTTAAATTGACCATAAAAATAATACATTTTTGTTATACATAAGTACTATTTAATGAGACAAACATAGTCAAATTTGATGTCTTTGTAAGTACATCTGCAATTATTAATAAATACTCACTACTAACAGTTTGTCCGATTCATTATTTCAAATATTACACTTTTCACAGACAAAAAAACCTTCACGTCACTCCCTGGTATATGTTCTCTATGATTCTTAGCAATACATGACCTGTGAACGTATTACTGGCATGTATCAATCACATTTTGCTAGGTACGCTAGGTTCAGTACCCAACCTTTTACAAATGCTATAAGTAACCATTAACTCATTACATAACATCTCTCGATGCATGTTTTGTGGCATTTGGCTGATTCCAAGATCGACAGAGTGAATAATTGTATCCCTTTTTTCAGTTTAAGTTTTGGCTTAATATATCCCGTATAATTTTGTTTTTAGATTCCTTTTTTATGTTTCTTTTCAATGTCACTGATATTAATGCATTTTTCTCTGGTGTGTTAGTATTGACTAATACACCGATATCGATCCGGGATTTTCCTGGTTTATTTCCACGGACGATTTTCTTTGGGGGTGCTTTTGGTAAGGACTAACAATTTCAGATAATTTGCTTGTATGCAACATTTTCCTGCAACTCGGGGTAAGAAGAAAATGTCTCGTGCACCTACCCAGTTGGCATCTGAGCAACTTCGATTGACTCAGAATTCTTTGTTTCCACGACTGAAATAGAGCCGTCCTCCTGTTGGTTTATTATAATTGGTTCAAGATTTTGCGGAGGATCTTTAACGTATGCTGATAAAAAATCATCTTCTGTAAAAATAGCATCGTTGAGAGGAGCGTTACCTGTTACTTAAAATTGCTTACGACAGATTGTCAGTAAGTTATGATCCACGAGGTGATCCTTTCCTTTCCAAGTTTGCTGCGTGGCACTTTAATATGAACTGGGTAGAGATTAAGTTACTTTGTTCATAAAAATATGATGCATTGTTCCTCTGGACGTGTCCAGAGGAACAATCAAATATTTGTCCAGAGGAACATGACATGGCAATTTTTAACGGTTTTTAATGTTATACTTTTTGGGGTTAAGTTATCAAAGAGGTAATTATCTCTTAAGCATTTTAAAACAATACACTATTATGTGACATGAAATAGTGCCGTATACAAGGCGTCGTTACAATAAAAAGTCACTTGATAATAAACAAAAATACTTACTTTTTCATTGAAAAAAAGACAAACGCTATGATTGTCTTTCACTTTGAGACATGAGACTAAACGTCAGGACAGTTTTGCCTGGTGTAAAAATATGCATTCGAACGTGTTGAAAGAAAAAAAATATGATCACCCGTTTACGAGAAAACACCACTGTCCAGAGGAACAATCGTCCAGAGGAACACAACTTGCCCCTAAAGTTTGATGCAGGGTTTTGAATGCGTGAGTATCCTACGAAAATGAACCACGCATTATTGACATGCAATAGTGTGTGTAATACACCAATATTAAACGAGCGTCAATGCATAAACCGAGAGCAGTGCATTTATTCTATACACAAGCTACTATATAGGCCGCTATCTTTCATTTTTTGTATCGAAGTATTAGCACTTATTGTAACAATTACAATATGTTAACCGTCTAAATAGTCAAAACTGTATATCTCTTTCTAAAATTTAACATAGCCAGGAGAGGTGCTGTTAAAATATAGCACTTATTGTGACAATTATAACTAATTGATTGTGATTGTTACAATAAGTGCTAATGCAGTAATTACAGTAGTCAGTATTCGACGTATGACGTATTCTTGATAGGTATTTTAATTTTATTTATCCTGTATTCTTCCTTACTCGAGATCAGTTGCCTGCTTCTACTTACCTGTTAGGTATTTCAGTTCCAATTATTTTCTGAGTTTCTTGATATTAGCTAAAGGCGTATTGCCTGATCTAGGTCAAAAGTAGGTGCAAAGAGTAGGGTGTTTTTTTTTTTTTTTTACAAAATAATTAAATCGATATAATTTGTGACAGCCCTGAATACTACGGGCCGGATTTAGCCGTTTTACGAGTAACATGGGAGTAAGTTTTCATATCATAACATAACGCGGGATTGGCACAGCCCTTTCGAAAGGTCACGCAGCTCATAACAGCGCGCAGAACAAAATAGCGTTAGTTCGGCTGTATTACACCTGAAGATCCATTTGTAAGTTAATGTATAAATCAAGACAATATATTATTAATATTTGAGCGGTTCACAATAATTATGTATCAAGTTCAATTTTCATAAAATTCGATTTTTTTTGTTTCAGTGGCTAGATAAAAAAGATGTCTATATTGTGTGTTAATATCATAAATAGGGAATCCAATCCTGAGCCAAAATTCTGATCCCGGGATTTCGGGATTACAATTTGACAATCCCGGGATTGGCAATTTTTCCATAATTAATATATTTTTTTTATAATTACAAATAACATTGATAAAATCGGTGAAAAATAAATCTAGTATAATTTATACTATTTAAGACATTTTTATTGTTAATATTGTGTATTTAACTATTTCTTTTATTCAAACGAATAATTCACAAGATTTAAGAATATATCATTCTGATTATTGATCATTATATAATTGAGAAAAACACTTTCTGAGAGAGTATATTATAACCAATAGAAAAAATCTTTTTTGAAAAAAGTAAGCCACCCGGCCGGGAATCGAACCCTGGATCTCCACGGGTAAACGCCCCAATCGGCGCATTTTATCCAATATGCTACGGTGTGACATACATGTGTAATAGCGACAAATTTAAACTATTGGTCATTTTAATACCTACTCATTAGCGTTCTTCGAAATTAAGCTACTTTGGCAATCGGTTTTTGTTTCTTAAATCAAAGTAGGTAACTATTTACTATTACTTTAGATTACTAACCGACGTCAACAGTTTTTAACGTCGTCCGGACTAACAGAATTGTAAGCATTCAGGTTTAAAAATAATGCTTTGAAACTTCGAGCTCGAACCAACTGTAAACATTTAAATCACGAGTTCAATAATTGAGTTGGGTCATTCTGTGTAATACCTCCACTAGGCTCGTGTGTGCGTGAAAAGTTTGGGGCGGAAAAATCCTAATCGAGCCCTGAAAAAATACCGCCCCTAAATTATTTATGTTCGATCATGTTCCACGAACAATGGGGCTCCGCATTTCACGTGATTAAAAAATATTGATGTGTGTTTTGAAACAGAGGCACCAAACCTTTTCATGATCGATAACACCGAACATTTTTTCTAGATTTTAATTTATTTTATATTTTTTAATTCTCTTCTTGGTCGTGCACTCATGGCTGAGGATCGTGACCACATTTAAATTTCGCCATCCTTTGAGCGACAAAGACTTTCCATCCTTCTCGATCTTCCGCTTCTCTCAGGGCAGAATGGATGGTGCCCCCAGTCAGCTCTTTCACTTGGTCGCTCCATCGCGCAGACGCTCTTCCTCTGCTTCGCCTTCCCTGGAGGCTACCCAAAACTACCAGTCTCTCCAGGTTGTCCGGTCCGCGCCTGACAATATGTCCAAAAAATTGCAGAATTCTTCTCAGACATATCGTCGAGAGCCGTTCCTTTATCTTCAGTCCCTTTAATTTAATAAACAAGTGGCTTCATTTTCTTTTTAGTAATTTCCATGTGCTTTTTCTCTCCCTGGCACTTTGCATTAGAGTAAACTCAGTAAACTCAGTCAGAGCTCACTTTGAGCGTAGCAATCTAAGTCTTGGGCATCTTCTCCCAGGACACTCCCAGGCCAATTCTTAGATGCTTCACATCACCAATTGATGGGTCCCGTGATACTCTCGATTAAGACCGAGGGTGGTACGGGGCGGGTTTGGTGGAGGGACTTTAACTTCAATGACTGGTTCGTCCTGTGCTCCGTCCAAGAAATGCGAAGCATTCGGCGCCAACACCACATCTCAAAGGCATCAATTGCCTTCCGTTCTCTTGCCTTCAGGGTCCACGACTCGACTCCGTATAGGAATATCGAGAACACTAATGTTTGCAAAAGCATCATTTTTGTGGCAATCGAAATTCCCTGATCCTTCCATATAGTGGTAAGGCGTGTCAACGCACTTTTTGCAATTTGTGTGCCCTTTCCACTGATGGTCGATCCAAGATATACAAACTCGTCGACTGTTTCGAGGTTTTGGAGTGTACTTAGTGTTGGTAAAAGGTGGGCCCGATCAATAACCATTAACTTGGTTTTATTCCTATTAATAAGGAGTCCGTATTTGCGACTCTCTTCCTCTACCCGGTGTAGCAGCTCTGAGAGTTCCCTTTCATCAGCAGCGATTAGTGTGGTATCATCTGCGAATCTTAAGTTATTTATTTTCTGGCCACCAATTGTTATTCCGCCTTGCTTCTTTTATTCAATAAATAATTCACAAGATTTAATAATGGTACTATTCTAATTATTAAACATACATAATTTTGAAAACACTCATGAGAAAATATAGCCAATAGAAAAAATCTTTTTCGAAAAAACTAAATAACACGAAAATAAGACACCCGGCAAGAATCAAACCTGTGTCTCTTGGGTTCTTAGTTTTATTTAGTGTTTCAGAATTATGTATGTTCAATAATTATAATAGTACATTCTTAAATCTTGTGAATTATTCGTTGAATAAAAAAAATATTTAATTAAAAAAATATTAGCAAGTTCAAGTAAATTACAACAAATAATTACAAGATAAAAAGAACTTTTTATATACCACGTTTTTAAATTTTCTGTTGAATCATAATATATGACATTTTGACATTTCATATTGATTTCCATAGTAACGCACGTATATATTAATAATTTAGTTGCTAGGGTCCCATTAGCAACCAATAATAGTGTTTTACTTTTTACGATTTTTTTCCGAATTAACTTTCCACACAAAACAGAATTAACTGAAAATTAATTCAATTTTGCTTAAATATGGCTTAAAAGCTTAAAAGAATGCATTATAATCGTGCTCTGATATATTCTAAAAGTTTCAAATGTCTAGCTAGTCGGGAAGTTAGTTAAAAATCTTCAATCGTCCAATACAAATCTTGGACAAACAAGAAAAAATTTGTACTGGACAAACAAGAATACGAGTTAATAAAAACGTGTTAAAAATTTGGAGTAATCTGTGACTAGTAATTAAAATAATACCGACTTTGATTTGAAATACAAACGCCGATCGCCAATAATACAGTAGCTCAATTTAGAAAGCGTTTCAGTAAGTATCAAAAAGGCCAATAGTTAAAGTTTGTCGTAATTAAGTATGACTCCTTTAGCATAGTGGAATATGTGCGTGGGCGCGATACCCGACAGAGGCAGGCTCGATTCCTGTGGGGTATCTTTTCAAAAAGATTTTTCTATTGGTTATAATATACTTTCTCAGAAGTGTTTTCAAAATTAATTTTATGTATGTTTCATAACTATTTTGTTAGCACACTTTGTCAACTGCAGAGAACTGCAAGTTTTTACATGAAATTTCACTGACACCAAAAAATACAATGAATAATACGGTTTATTTGCGAAAGGCAACACCATGCAATTAATGGTTAATAATTAATTTTATCAAACAACATCCACACAAACTCATTCTCACGCAACTAGAATATATTATTATTATATACCAGCGCATCTATTATATACACAAGATTGCTTCCGGCTTATACGGAAGCTATCTAGGGTAGGTTTGTATCGAAGTATAACACTTATTGTATCAATTATAATAAGTTAGCCGTCTAAACAGTCAAAACTGTCTATCTCACTCAAAAAATTACCACAGCCAAAGAAGGTGCTGTTAAAATATACCACTTATTATAATAATTACAACTAACTTATTGTAACTAAAGGCCGAAAGTAGTCTTGTGTATAGAATGGCTGCGCAAAAGTGATTTGATTGAACTCAGTTATTATCCTATTTATACCCTATATAACTTATTCCACGGAGATACCGTCACAGAAATTCAAATAACCGTATTCAATTTAACTAATAATTATTATTTTCAAGGTGAGTGAATAAAATTATATTATTTACCTGTAATTATCTGAGAAATCAAGCTTTATAAGTATCTACCTACCTTCAGAGGCAGATCGAAGTCTTATTGAGACAGAATAATTCTCCGGTGGGGTTCTCAAAATGTTAAAGGCAAATTGGCATTGATTCGCGTCACAATTCTCTATTTCCCTTTTATAATACCCACAAGTAAACGGTTTCCAAACTTCTCAATGTATTTATTTTATCACGTATATGCTAAACAAGACTTTGGGTTTCAATATAATATATCCGTAAAATCAGCGAGGACTTAGAAATTACCAACGAGAAGGTTTTAAGACGAGTCAATAAGATATTGTGGTAAACAACTTAATCCGTGTCAGAATATTGATCGGCGATATTAAATAACTATTTCCCGTAGTGTCCAATTATAGCAAACTCAGTAAATAGCTAACTGCAGACTGTTTCCGCGATATCCATTTTACATTTCATAGTCAGCTATATCCGATGACACAAACTCCGTTTTATAGTAGCTGACTCAATAACAATATCAACATCATCATCATCAGAGGTGCGACATCCCGGTGTGGGTCCTGGTCTCCTCTAACAGCTTCCTCCACCTGTCCCCATCCAGTGTGGCCGCTTTCCAATTCGGTACCCCCAGAATACGGAAGTCACTGGCAGCTCCATCCAACCAGCGAATCTTTGGCCTGCCTCTTCTTCTACGCCCTATTGGATTGCTGGACATCACTCTCTTTGCCGGTTCATTGTCATTTATACGGTGCACATGACCTAGCCATCGCAGTCTCCCAATCTTAATTGATTGAACTGCTCTGCAATCTTCGTACAGCCCGTAGAGCTCAGCATTATATCCTCTCCTCCAATTGGTGCCGTCCTTGATCAGTCCATGTATACGGCGGAGAATTTTTCTTTCAAAGATGTTCAGGGCTCGTTCATTTCGCAGAGTGAATATCCAGGTTTCCGATGCGTAGGTGAGAACTGGCTTTACAAGTGTGTTGTAAAGAGTACTTTTAGTTCGGCGAGATAGTATGCGGGACGTAAAATGTCATAACAGGTCAAAGTAGCATTTATTCGCAGACATGATTCTCTTGTTGATTTCTTCTGTAATATCATTATGTCTTGTTACAAGAGATCCAAGGTATATGAAACTGTCGACCGTATCAAACATAATCATAACGATAATTATTTCCTAAGTATTCTTTTCAATACATTATTTTGATTGTGAGTACATCAACAAATAGCGGATCATAATTCATTGGACACGTCACTCGAATATAAGTTCCCAGTTTGTTAGTATCTCAGTCTCTGAATCGCTCCGTACAACATCTCATTCTACCAATATCGGACCTTGGAATATTATCATAATTGTTGTTACGTAACTACTGTAACATACTTTTTCACCGACTGTTTACGCTGTAAACAAAACTTGCTCCAACATGCATTGGAGCAACCACTAAATCTCGACTTCTCGTCTCTCTTTTTGACGACTTCTACATTCACAACACCATGACTCCCACAGTTATGACTCCCACAAAGACAATAGATCAAGCGCAGAAAAGCTGTATATTTTACGCAATGCGAACTATGATTTATGTCAACTCATAATGCAGAGGAAGGTAGAGGACAGGAGATTCCGTAAATAGCTCAATGTCTAAGGCGTTGGGGAGGTGTACTTCAAGTAGGTCACTAACCCTAGATAGAAGACGACACCAGAAGATGAAGAAGAATGATGCAGCACTGAGTATTTATAGGTAGTCCTTGCAATAATTGTCTCTAAACTATACTTAACTAATATTCTCAAGCCATAATATAATATCAAAATAATTACAAGATAAAAAGAACTTTTTATATACCACGTTTTTAAATTTTCTGTTGAATCATATAAACTTGACAATTCTATGTATTCATAATTTAGGACAAATATTTTTATTTTTGCTATTTTGCTACAAACAAATATAGAATACTGAAAAGTCATTTTGATTTCCATAGTAATGCACGAATATATATTATTAATTTAGTTGCTAGGACCACCCCCTTAGCAACCAATAATAGTGGATTGGATTATGGATTTCTTCCGAAATAACTTTTCATACACAACAGAATTAACTGAAAATGAATTCAATTCTACTTAAATATGGCTAAAAATATTAAAAGAATGTATTGGCATCGTGTTCTGATATATTCAAAAAGTTTTAAATGTCTAGCTAGTCGGGAAGTTAGTTAACAATCGATTGCAAGATTTGTACTGGACACCGGCACTGGGCACCGGACAAACAAGAATACGAGTGGTAAAAACGTGGTAAAATAAATTTTTCTGTCCCGTTCAAAAGCATTGCCGGCTATGTACCGTATATACAGAGGGTTTAAATACGGTAAACAAGTTCTAATACGGTGACAATATAATATTCATCAGCCGGGGTCGATCCACTGCAGAATGAAAACCATCATCTCTTGATAATGGCCTCTGCAACGAACCCGAAACGTCGAGTAAAGAAGGAAGAAGGACACACGGCGAAAACCCAAAAATCTACTACGAGTACTATAATATTATTATTTTGTAAAATAAAAAAACCGCCCCACAATTTGAGCAACACTTATCGCATGGTTTGAAAAGTCGACAACAATGTCTGTTGTATTTTAGGGTAAGGTACCCAAGGTAAGGATAGGATACGCATACAATTTGTAATTTATATGGTACCCCGTCTTATCTACGACGAAAGATATCTTCCTGGTTTTATTATTAAAATCAATACATACGATATCTCCTCGTGTAGGTATAATACAACCAGCGATAGCTTTGTTATTCGCCGTCACAAAATTGTGACAAGTAACTTGTATTGTCAGTTAAGATAATATAGTTTCTTCGATGTCTCTGTTAGTTTTAAAAATTCAATTAAACCCTGTGTAAACCAGGCCATAATAGATAATAGACGAAATTATTCATCTATGTATAAAATGTCTTCTGAAACTATTATAATTTGATAGGCATATCATATCATAAATTTTAAAAAAACTAACCAACACCATCTGCAGTTTTTACTCTTAATTCAATGAAAATAAATAAAATAAATAAGTATGACTGACAAAGTACCTACACATTATTTCATTTAAGCAGAAATTTTAAAAACTAACAAGCACCATCTGTAATTTGTATTAATAGTTCAATGAAAATAAATAAGTATATTTGATAAAGTTTTGTGTGCCCTATTTATGTCGGATATCCACAGCCTGTCTCTACCCTTCGCCCCTGGTATATGTATGGAAATAGGAAACATTAAATGCTTTTCACTCTCTTCAAGAGGGATGGTTTTCAATCCTGGCCTTTTCAATAGCCCAAAGAATTAAAATGTATATGCCTCTGTCAATTACTTACATGGTCAGTGCTGTTTCATCGAGTCAAGCCTATCAGGCACAATTAGCGAGGGGTGCAAGACTGGTCAATGCACTCCATTCAGACATAGACATTTTGAATGATGTGCTGTGAATTTTTTTTTGAAACTTTATTTTACTGTATTAATTTATTTTATTGCTTTAACTGTCAATTGATGGTGGAACTGCATTGTACTATTGATTAATTTAATAAAACGCAAGTTTTAGTAATTATATCACTATTAATAAATAAATCTGGACTGGCTAAATGACCGGAAAATGACTGGAAAATGTCACTATGAAGTAGACGAAACTGATCTAGATTTATTTATTAAAAGTGGAATAACTGCTTAAAAAATTTGAGTTGTATTAAATTAATCAATAATTATTGTATAAAATTGTTTAAGCATGTTTTATTTTTATTTTTTCTTCTTCTCTCTTGTGAGGGTAATATTTGCTATAATGTAAATCTAATATTGTGAACGTCCTGAATTTTGATATGTTATGTCCACAATTCAATTCAATTTATTTTTTAACATATTGTGGACATTACAAATTATATGTTTAAGATATCCACAACATGACATGAGACATTATTATAAAGAAAATAAGAAATGAAAACGATAAATATGAAAATATAAAAAGAGAACATAATATAAACATACAATTACAGTGAAAATACAGTTAGGTATACATCTATAGAAGTTCAAAGAAGTACACCGTGTTTGCTAAGGAGACCCTATTTTAAGAATTTATAAAATAGCGGCAACCTAAACTCGCTCTCACGCAAGTGGAATATATCAACACCCGAAGCAATTTTGTTGAACACAGTTATCGCCCGATGTTTTGAACAATGTTTTGTGTTCTTAGATAAATAAATAAATGCCTTATAAAACTCAAATATGAAAGGACATGGTAGAAATGATTGACGATTGATGGTCTGCCTACAAGATTCTGTGAGAATTTATAAAATAGCGTCCAACTAAACTCGCTCTCACGCAAGTGGAATATATCAACAGCCGAAATAATTTTGTTGAACACAGTTATCGCCCGATGTTTCGAAAAATGTTTTGTGTTCTTAGATAAATAAATAAATGCCTTATAAAACTCTAATACGAAACGACATGGTAGAAATGATTGACGACTGATGGTCTGCCTACGAGATTCTGCGAGATCTCGAAATTAGTAATGTAATTTAGGCACAAGTCCACTGTAGGATGGAAAACCAGCGACTCGGCAAATTGGAGAAGCCGAGCAGTGATGGCGAATTGCCAGATGCCGCATGTAGATGGTAGATAGGGCTTAATTAGTACGTCGTGGGTCGCCGCTAGCGCCCCATCTGAAACCACTTTGCTCGCTCCGAGAACCGGGTGAATTTGTAGCTGCACAGACCACGTGTAAAATTGGCTGCATTACATTCAAATAATGTCATTTGTTTTCTCACTGAGCATATTCCATTTGACAGGAAGATTTATAATTTATTAAAACATACTTTTTTCCCCATATCGCAATGGCCGAGCGATAACATACCGGCCCGGCATTAAATTCAAATTAATTAATTTATATAATATAATAAACTTTACAAATTAAAAATTCAAAATGTTCATAACATGACATGAAAAAAACAGAGAAATAATCATCATTAGCCTGAATCTATCCACTGCTGGATGAAGGCCTCTCCAAGCTGATTCCACTTCTCTCGGTCCTGTGCGTTGCGTTTCCACGTACTTCCGCAGAACTTTATCATTCCATCGATTCAGAAGCCTCTAGGTCTACCTTGCGGATGTTTTGTACATCTTGGATACCACTGGATGACTAATATTGTCCAACGATTGTCCTTTCTTCGAGCTATGTGTCCAGCCCATTTCCATTTGAGGTTTTAAGCAAACTTTATTACATCTCAAATCCTTTTCTGTTTCTTTATCCACTCATTTCTCATTTTGTCCTTTCGCGTTATGCCCAGCATGCACCTCTCCATACCACGTTGTGCTACTCTAAGTATTTGGATCTCTCTTTTACTTATGGTCCTTGTTTCACACGCCTATGTTATACGGGAAGCACACACTAGTTGAACACTTTGCGCTTTAGGCACAGTAGGAGGTCACTTTTAAAGAAATTATTATTTAAAGAAATAATATTAACTTAATAATATTAACACAACTTGAAGCAGTATTACAAAAATCATTAATGCATCAATGACATTGAGCTACTTTACGAGCTGCTTGTTGGCGAATTTACAATCTGCCTGTAAAGTCGCCCAGTGTCATCATCGAACAAGCTAACAAGCAGATTGTGAATAATCTACAGGGAAAAGTTGAAAGCCGTCAACTTTACACGCTACACGCCGGCGTGTAGGCCTACTGCGTCTGCGCAGTAGAGCGTAGAGCGTAGTAGCGATTTCCCGGTAAAAAACGAACTACGTTCTTTCAAAATAGTCGCTAGCTTGTTGGCTTCTCAGCGAATGGAAAGTTTTGTGTGTTATCATCGCAATCGCAGTAGCTGAATCGCCCGCTTTTAAATTCGCCAACAAATAGCTCGTAAAGTAGCTCAATGTAATTGACGCATTACAATTCCTTAGTTAGAAACTGACTTGCGAGTGTGTCGATTCTTTGGGCCTTGTATCAGTTGAAATACGACATTATGGTGAAACTAGTTTTAAAAAAAATGAGACTCCCTTACTTAAGATTGTATGGTTACTATTAAATTAGCTTTCTCTTAGGTATCCTTACATAATGTAGTTTAAGCGCTAGAAGATATCTATTACTATTTGGCTACATATTTTTCCATTTAAATGAGAACTCTGCCATTCTTGGTAGTATTGACCTGCGTGTCCTTGACAACTATCTTACAAATCGGGAGCATCAGTTTTTTGAACTCCCAAAGTGTAGATCTAACCTTCCATTGGCGATGCCAATTGGGAGGGTAATAAGTCTTTTCAACCAAACTGCTTCGGATGTTGATATATTCCATCTATGTGAGTATGAGTATAAGTGGGCGTTGTTTTATATACATTTTTTTTTAAATATCGTATTTTCGCTGCGTGGTCTTAAATTTACACGCCCAGTTTCCGCCGCAGATATATAGGTACGAGTACTCTCAAAGCTCAGTACGCAGTTGCTCTAAGCTTTTGTAAGCTTGTCTCGTGACTCGTTAATATAAAGCAGTATCTAAACAAAATCTCTCCACTATTTCTTCTTCGGCCATGTCCACTCCTTAGCTGGATCATATGGACACCATACATCGCCTTCAAGAATCTTGGCCGCTCGCCAGTCTTCTTGCATCATTCCATGTTATACCAGCACCCCGTAACTCTGCCGTATATACGTAATAGAAAGTATTTAGCAGAAGCTGGAATCCGGTTGGCTTGAAGAATAGGCAAGCCAGTATGAAGTTCTCTTCTGATATCCGCAGCACGTGGCCGAGCCAGGTCCAACGTCGCCTCTTCACTCCCAGTGTCACATGGTTCGTTCCCTTATCTCCTCGTTACTCTTCAATTCATACCACCGCACACCCAGTATCTTTCGCAAACATCTGTTCTCTAAGGCCTCATGATTCGTTACCGTTCAGAAATAAATGAACTTTCCTGTAATGTTAAATATTATGTAATGTAAACATTATAAACGTATATTATACCATTTTTTTTAAATATATACAAACAGTAGCTATATATATTATTATGTTATTGGCTGAAATGGACATGTCTCATTGTAAATGTCACTAACTTTGGACATGACCCGATTTTAAAGTCACCTCATTTTTAAGGCTTCTTTACTAATAAACTTGATGTTTTTTGACTATTATTGAAAATCAATCAGATATGTGTGTATAAATATACACATAAGCGTAAGGTTCGATAGTTTTGACAGAATGAGACAAATAAGTCAGAGTATGGACCTAATAGGTTGAGCAAGTGGCTGACATCCATTTCTCGTAAAAACAAAAATCTGTTAATACAAACCTCCACTCCATGAAGGCCCATATGATTTTATTAGGATCGGACATGGTCGAAGAAAAAAAAAGATTTATTGTGTATTTTATGCTTCTGTACAAATTTGAATAGTTTAAAAAAATGTAAATAATAATCGAATACCTGCTCAAGTGCATGTTAGCTACAAACACTCTATGAAGGTCACACAGCACCTCAGTTAACGACGGCATCGGGTAAAATAGTAAGCGGGTAATGGTGATAATTAGTTATTTTCATCACTGAATGCTTACCTCAGAGTCGGAGAGGTCCCCTCAAATCAAATCAAATTTATTTATTTTTCATATTATGAACATAACAAATTATAAATTCAAAGCGTTCACGACATGACATAAAATAAAATACAGAGAAGTGTGAGTTAATAATACAATAAGTAATAAAATAAGAAATAAAATAATATAACAAAAATAAAAGTAGATGAAAGCACACAGAGTGAAATTTGATAGACCCTATCTTAAAAACTTATAGAACAATGTCCACCTAAATTCACCCTCACGTAAGCGGAATATATCAATATCCAAAGCGATTTCATTAAACATGGTTATTGCCCTCCCAATTGGCATTACTAATGCCAGGTTAGTTTTGCACCTTGGGAGAACAAACAACGGATGCCCTCGATTCCTAAGGTAATTATCAGAGACACACAAGCCAACACCACTTAGAATGGCAGAGTTCACATTTACGCCGCGTATAAGTCTGAAAAAATATGTACCTAAATAAAGATCCCTTCTGGCTTCTGCGGCATTGTTATATTATTAAGGTAACGTTTAGTACAGGGGTTCACAAAGTGTGTCCCATACAAACCTCTAATCTGCGGAGGCCCATATGATCTTATTAAGATCGGATATGGTCGGAAATTTGAGTGTTAAAGTTTTACTCTTCCTTACTTTTCCTCAAAATTCCTTGGACTGACCGGGTGACTAATGTTGAAGTTCTCAATCGAATGGGGATCGAAAAGTTCTACGTAGTATCAAAACCAGGAAACTACAGTACCTCTGCCACATTATGAGAGGTCAAAAATACACCGTTCCCCAACTTGTCATTCAAGGAAAGATCAATGGGAAGCGTAGCAGAGGACGGCGCCGCATTTTGTGGCTTAAGAGCCTCCGTGATTGGTACGAGTGCAGCTCCACGAAACTGTTCCGGGTCTTCTTCCACCCTGTCACGTCCCAACATTGGGGCATAGGGCAAGCACAAGTTGGCGCCACTTCCCTCGGTCCATCGCCAACTCCTGCGCCTCCCGCCATGTCAGACCTGCAGCACGTAGGTCGCTTTTGTAGCACCGCTGCAGGGTGAGGGAGAGCCGGCCACGGCAACGGAACCCTTGAGGCTGTGCCACAAGAGTACGAAGTGCCGCACTCTTTGGCGGCATCCGGAATACGTGTCCCAGCCACGTAAATCGTATCTTCGTGATAACTTCAATCACCGAAGGCTGTTGTGTCTGCTCACGAACTCTGGTGTTTGTAACGCGGTCGTACCAATGTACCCTTAATCCGGGTAGCAGATGACAAATATAACATCGCCTTGATGGTGGCCGACCTCCGCTAGGGGATGGCACAATAATAAGAAGAAAGTTTTACTGCAGTGTTTTTCAAACACGTGGCGCTCTATTTTACAAAAAAAAATATCTCTAGTTAATTGCACACATTGTGATTTAATTACAGTATTTAATTATAAAGTCGCCGACACACATGAATCTTTCGTGACATAGTCAGCATTGAAAATTTAAGATTAATTACTCTCGAATGAAAGATTAATATCTGTTAAGCGACAGTCGGTAATTATTCTTTGTATCTGTTTTGTCAACCGGCGAAAACAACTCTTGAGTATCCGTTATGACTGTCGCAGAAATCTTGACACATTTTTAAGTTATTTTACATTCTGTGACACATCATAGACATAGTGTGCCAACAAATCTCTCCCAGCGAAGTTCTCGGAAACGTCTGAATACTTTCGTGTTTAGTCAATGATGTGTGCCGAGATTTACTTATCAGATTAGCGGAAACAATTCATTCAAGTTTTAAGATTTCCCGAGCGTTTTTTGCTGGCGCATGATGACTAAAGGGCCACACATACGATTGTTCATATATCACATATAGGGATTCCATTCCCTGGATCCCGAGGTATTTTCGATACTTATGAATCTCGGGATTGATAAACATAATTCCGAAACTTTCGGGATTGATTTTTTATCAATTTTTATGGAAAATAAAATAAAAACGAAAATATAACAGAAAAAAAACTATAACAAATAACTATATTAGAAACAAACTGAATTTTAATGAAGTATGATTTATACCTATGTGTAAGTTGCCGATTCATTTTATTTTTTTACATAAATTGATAAAAATGAGAAAGATTGGAGAAAAACAATACTTTGCACTTTTAACAAAGTAATTCCACCATGATCGCATACGTTTTACAGCAGTTTCATATTTGGCTGACTAATTAGATTTATAAAGCGGAAAGGCCATAACTACACCATGATTTGCTTTACTATTTTAAATCTCGCTAACCCATTCATTAAGTCTTTACTATCAGAAACAGCAATCTCATATTAAATTTACATTATTATTTATATTACAATATTATTTACTCCAATAAACTTATGTATTTCTAAGATTGAACGTAGGTATACAATATTAACAATAAATGTCTTAAATAGTATAAATCGTCTCTGTTCTGGCAGAACACACTAACTGGAGAATACTAGTTTTGAGTAATTTGACTTTGAAGTTGTTAAAAAGTTTGAAATATTGGTCTATCATGTAAGTTTATTAAGTAATCGTAAAAAGGATGACTTTAAAATAAAGACTGTTTATTTATTAAGAAGGTTTCCAGACGGTAAAGTTTGAAATAATGAACATTTTGGTACTAATTCAATATGTAATTTGAATTATTAACTTGAATTATTAATTGAATTATTAACAATGGAAAAAATGCCGATCCCGGGATTGTCAAATTGTAATCCCGAAATCCCGGGATCAGAATTTTGGCTCAGGATTAAATTCCCTAATCACATGCATTAGTGAGGTAAAACTCTACGCGGCCAAAGCGATTATTTAACAATTATCTTAACTCCTAATAATAATCCAAAACTAATGATAGAATGAAATAAAATGTAATTCTATCATTTCATCGATCCAGCGATCCGGCTTCTAGGTCTACCTTGCGGACGTTTTGTACCTCTTGTTTTGGCAGGACTTAATTAATGTTAAAAAGTAAACCAACACCATCTGTAGTCATCATCATCATCAGCCTGAATCTACCCACTGCTGGATGAAGCCCTCTCCAAGCTGATTCCACTTCTGATCCTGTGCGTTGCGTTGCCATGTACTTCCGCAGAACTTAACCATTTCATCGACCCAGTGGCCTCTAGGTCTACCTTGAGGGCGTTTCGTACCTCTTGGACTAGATTTGTCCAACGATTGTCCCTTTTTCGAACTATGCGTCCAGCCCATTTCCATTTCAGGTTTTAGCTCTATTACATCGCAAATCCTTGTCTGCTTCCTTATCCACTCATTCCTCTTTTTGCCCTTTCGCGTTATGCCCAGCATGCACCTCTCCATACCACGTTGTGCTACTCTAAGTTTCTGGATCTCTCTTTTACGTAGGGTCCATGTTTCACACGAATATGTGATCACGGGAAGCACACACTGGTTGAACACTTTGCGCTTTAGGCACCGTGGAAGGTCACTTTTGAAGACATTATTCAGGTGGCGAAAAGCACTCTAGCCTAAATTTACTCTGCGAACAATTTCATCAAATATACATCCATCTATAGACACTTGTTGTCCCAGATAGATGTAAATTTTTAACTGCTCGAGCGTAGTCGATTGACGAGGATCTCTTTTTGGCCCGCAAAGCAGTTGAACATGACTTTCGTCTTTGTTACATTATCTATTTTCAAGTCTACTTTGTTGCTTACTTCAGCGAGTACTGAAATTAAATTTATGTCTAAATAAAACACGGTTTTTATCGGTTTACACCTTACAGGAAGCCACTAGCAAACAAATTTTGAATAATACAAGATAAAAAGAACTTTTTATATACAACGCTTTTATATTTTCTGTTGAATCATATAAATTTGACTTGACTAGATTAAGCGATCAAAAAAAAATGTACTTGATAAAAATAATACTGAAATGTCATTTCATTCTGATTTCCATAGTAACGCACGTATATAATAATAATTTAGTTGCTAGGACCCCAGACCCCTTGCAACCATTAATGGTGTCGAAATGACTTTTCATACAAAACAGAATTAACTGAAAATGAATTCAATTCTACTTAAAGATGGCTCTAAGCATGCATTGGCATCGTGTTCTGATATATTCTAAAAGTTTCAAATGTCTAGTCGGGAAGTTAGTTAAAAATTGATTGCAATATTTGTACCGGACAAAGAACCACCGGACAAATAAGAATACGAGCTAAGAAAAACGTTGTAAAATAGCCGATATACTGGATTATTTATTTTGTTAGGTTAGGTGAGGTTTTCATTCTTGAACTCATGAATTTTGCCAAAATCGGTTATGAATGAATATGCTCCACAAACAACGTGTCTCGATGCTATAGAGATGACCGTATACTATACGGTATCCATAATATTCTTTCCGATATGAAAGCTTACGGCGAACTAATACGTAAATTTGCTCGTAACATATCCAGTGCTCTAGCCGAGTAGCCAGATAACATAAACATGCCGATTTATGCAGACAAATGTGATCGGATTACATATTATATTGTATTAAATAAGTATTTATAAAACTCGTCAAAATAAAATTGAAATTCAAAAAATTCTGTTGCGGTTGAATAGTCGCGGACTCGGGGTTGGGAATCCCTGTATTATAATTCACAGCATTAAGGCATAAAGCCCATTGACGCAGCGAGTGCGGCGCTCGCGCAAAATTTCTACAAGTGGCGCGTAAATCATCGAAAATACAACGTAATCAAATACGCCAGCGCACACTGGACTTGACGATGCCTTGTGTCCCGCCTGCCGCATGAGTCACCGTTTTTCGCTTCTCGGCGATACGATTTAATGAAAATACAAAGAAGTCCATTCATTGAACACGGCTACCAAAATCACGCTGCTCGAGGCGTCGTCGATCGACGGGCGAAAAGAAATTATTTAATAACAGAGAATCATTGTTTAATTTTATTGCGTGTCCAGTTTATCGCTGGTTGAATAATGTCGTCGTAAATATTAATTACAAGTCCTGAAATAATATAATATTTTTATTGCTTTGTTATGAGAGGCGCTGTAATAATAATTATTTTGTGCTGCTTGGGCCGCTTATTACATAGGTGAAGGGTAATGCGCGGCACGAGACGTGTGATTATGGTTATGAATAAACGCTTCATACGCGGACTTCGCCCGCTCGACGCGTTCTATGGGCACTATCGCTAACGTTTGAAAATGGAATGTTCTTTTTTCTATATGGTTTGTTCTGTCTTTATATATAGTTTGCTAAATTCTATTAAACGCCTTCATCTGCTGTGAATTGGCAAAATCTAATGATGGTTATGATGCAAGTAAAAACTGGCATTGTGTGAAAGTTGCGACAGTCATTGAATAACAGACAAGGCATAAATTACCATAACATCCACTTAGACATGTGGAGGAATTATTTGCGGCCGAACAAGTGTCACGCCGGAGAACAATGGCCCTTAATGCACAAATGAATTTAATTGCGCGAGCTTACAAGTACTCAGGTCATTAGTCACATTGTCTAAGTTTTTATGCGGCTCTATATATACCAGCGGTTATAAACTTTGATCGCTACCATCACGGAGCAATTAAATTTGGAGAACATTTTGATTCCGCTTAAGGGGGCACATACTCAGCGTAGGTCAAAATGGAGATTTTGTTCTATTTTCAAATCATGATACTGGACATACCTTGAACGTTGTAGATAATCTATTTATATAATTTTGAAGCCTTATTATCCTTTATATTTATTTTAAACATTTGATGACTGCATAAAGTATTTTTATTACATAAAATAGTATTCTTTTAAACCTCTCGCTCTAATGTTTTAGAATATAGTCATATTTCGGTACATAACTGTGCAGTGTGTTAAGATTTTTAACATTTATTAATTTTTAAACGCATTTGTAAAACTATTACTATAATTTATGACGAGATAATTTTAGTAAAATATTTACGATAAAAAATTATATTGATGATCTCTGTGATCGCAAATTTGACAAGAATTAGGCATTTTATTATTCAAAAAATGGGCAAGACTTACACATTTAAAGATACTGATTATAAGCTATGTCTTTGATCATTCAAATGTGATATACATTCTACGAATAATGATTGTTTTATAACAATTATTGACCTAAGAATAAGGTAGTGATTTTTTTAAATACGCCATTTCTTTTGGCATTCCCCAGTGGTTAAGCTACAACATACGGCCGTAGCCATAAATTGACAAACTATAATTGAAGTAGGGAGTAAAATGTTCCATTTTGACCCACGCTGAGCACGTCTGCCCTTAACAATGCTGTTATGTTTTCGGCAACGGAAATCCTTACCAACGGGCCCCGATTAGGGATTGCAATATCGATATTCTTGTATTTATCAATACCGAATTACCGGTTTTAAAAATCAAAAATACCGAAATTTTCGGTATTGAGAAAGCAGAGGTGAAATAATAATAAAACAAAATCGACCAAATATATTTATATAATTGTCGTGATGAATTATTGTAATTGTATTCGAAATAGAAAACATCCGTGACAAATGTTCTATTATTCTATAATTATACAGCCAGGCTTATTTGCATTTAAATTTAAGGCTGTACCTCAGTTGAGGCACGGTCTAAAAAGATCGTGGCTAGGCGATGCGCGGATTGCGGGTCGCGGGTGCAAATGATGCATGCCAAACGAAATATAATTTGTCATATAAATCCAACATACGTCCATTTTATGTTCTGTTTATTGTAACAATAATAATATATTCACTGACATGTTTTCTTTTTAAAGTAAATGGGTAACGTTTTTAGTCAACTTTACACGATTTAAGAATTAATACGCCTGTCGCCATCACGAAACAAAGTGATGTGTTTCCAGCTCGACGTTCTCTCTCAGAATGCGAGAGCGAGTCCAAAATTTCGTCGCGCCTATAGTTTAAAATTATTTGCCGTTTCACTGATGTATCACCTTAAGGCTTTAATTAATATTATCAATGTATTGAAATTATTTGTAAAATTCACCAGTTCTACAATGCATTCTTTTAAAATATTTTTTTTAAATGTCAACATGTAGGTAGGTTTTTGCTATAACATAGTTTTTTTAATGTTTTAACGAATACCGGTATTCAATAATAAATACCGAAAAACCGGTATTGACATTTTCATTCGGTATCGCAATCCCTAGCCCCGATCCTTCACGTGGTCCAGTGGAAGGTGTAGGTATGTCAGTAATAAGACTCGATAAATGTTTATCTTCAGATATATAAAAATAATAATAAATAGTAAGTACCTACATGGTGTAAAAATAATTACAAGATAAAAGAACTTTTCATATACCACGTTTTTATTCTTTTCTGTTGAATCATATAAACTTGACAATTCTATGTATTAATAATTTAGGACAAATAAGGCAATTGTCAACAAATCATTTTTTTGCTATTTTGCAACAAACAAACAAATATAGAATACTGAAATGTCATTTTGATTTCCATAATAACGCATGTATATATTAATAATTTAGTTGCTAGGATCACCCCCTAGGCAACCAATAATAGTGGATTGGATTACGGATTTCTTACGAAATAACTTTTCATACAAAACAGAATTAACTGAAAATGAAATCAATTCCACTTAAATATGGCTAAAAGTATTAAAAGAATGCATTGGCATCGTGTTCTGATATATTCTAAAAGTTTCAAACGTTTAGCTAGTCGGGAAGTTAGTTAAAAATCGATTGCAAGATTTGTACTGGATAAACAACCACTGGACAAATAAGAATGCGAGCTAATAAAAACGTTGTAAAAGATGATTAATATGCTATGTCCAACCTCTTTGGGTCGTATAGTACTGACATAAAATTCATGTCTAAAAACATGGTTCTTGTCGGCTTACATTTTACATGCAGCCAGCAGCAAACAAATTTTGAAAATAGCTGATATACTGGATTATTTGGTAGGTTAAGTTATAATTCTTGAATTCATGAATTTTGCCAAAATCAGCTATGAAAATTGAATTAATGTGCATATTGAATCTAATAAAATTGGAGACTGTATAGTATACGATCATCTCTTTCCGATACGAAAGCTCGCGAAATTGGGCTACGGTGAAATGTTTTACGTAAAATTTACTTTTACTTTACGTAAGCTTCCACCTTGTGTATATTCAGCATTAGCTTTTAGCTAATACAAAAAGAGAAACCAAAATAAGTTTCATTTTGTCAGTACCTAAATGAATTGAAAAATCGTTCGTCCCGATGTTTATTTTGTTACAGAATTTTCAATTCTCTCTTTAAAAATGGCTTACGTAGGTACATACTTTGTATTTTCTTAGAAAATATCCTGCCAAAGTTACGAAATAATAAACATCGACTACAGTGAAATTTGTTTGCAATAATGCTGTACTGAAAAATCTTGCATATTATAAAAACATCTCAAAGAAAATATATTATATGACGATGCAGTAATAACTAATCTACTATCTCTTCCACTTTTTAATATACAATATTTTATCTTAGAAATAATTTACATAATATTCTTTGTTTATTAAAAAAAAACCTATTTTCAGTTTACACTTATAATGTAGGAAGTAGTAGCGAAGGGTGAAGGTAAGCTGCTATTAAGATACGACATAAATATTGCACATTAAACTTTAAAAGTCATAAGTATTTGTTTTTATTGAACTAAAACCACAATTTACATTATGACAATGACATTATTAATGGACAACGCACTCAATACAGTAGCTACCAAGTAAATTCGCGCATAGCGACATTTGCACATGTATAGGTAGACGTCACGCAATTTTCATTATGCGATATCACTCATCGAGAATTTATAGCAATATGACCTTTATTGTAATGGCGTTAGAACAGTGTTTCTAGTGTCAATGTTCATTTGAGCAAACCCGTTCGAACCGAACCATTCGGCAGACCCGACATCGGGAATTTATAGCAATATCACCTTTATTGTAATGGCGTGAGAACAGATTATGCCATTCGGCACACCCGACAAAAAAGTGAGTGTCATTTTTTTGTTCCAAATGCTTCGTCCATATTAATGTCATTGCATTATGATGTCTGAATCTCACCACATTCGCAAAGTGGGGATTTTTTCAAGCCCCACTTATGCATCATATAAGCCTACCTGGAACGCCTTCACCGGATTCTGTTCAGACACACTCCATATTTGCGTGGAAGCTTAAAGCCAGAAAGCTCGACTATGGCAAGTCAAAAAATATTAATTCGATTCAAAGATCGAAATTCTCTAAACTAGGTAAATCTAAAAATGTATATGCCATACCGATTTCATTTTAAAATATTTTTCGTCAGGATTTGTACTTATGAATGAAATAATTCATACATTAAAGCAGTGGTTTCCAAACTTCATGTTACTACGCCTCCGTTTTAAAAAAAATCTAATCTTGGCGCCTCCCCCCCTTTATTTCATTAAATACCTAATACAAACACCCTTTTAAATAGCCAAAAATATACTAAATACCTAATACAAAAATGAAAAAAAAGCTTGATTATAAAAATAAATAAGGTTTTACTACTTATATTATATTCATTTTTTAATTTATTTATTTTTCATGCGATGGATGTGCCTGTTTATTAGCACAAAGTGCTCTTTTTCTACGAAACGGGCTTGATATTTGGATGTCATTGCAGCTAATGCAGAAAATCCCGTTTCGCATAAATATGATGTAACGAATCAATGGTAGCAGTACTTTACTCACAACTTGCATTACTTTTCTTGACAAAGTATAATATTATCTATTATTTACTTCGGTTCAACCAAAATTGAACTAGGGTTTTTTTTTTGTTTCAATAGTACTCAATCCAAATTCATCATCGTTTATTGACAAAAGGATTCTATCATGGGCTCCACATCCTGAAGCGGGCCCCCAGGCTAGGATCTTTGGCGGGCCCACCTACCTATCGCTGAGGCTAAGTGCAGTGTGGTGCTCTAACGTAGTGTTTCCTAAATTATTCACGGGAATTATCATTTAAGCATATCTATCAATCGTCATATAGGTATCACATCAAATTGCAATGCACAACAACATATTTAAAATATTTAATAGTCCTGAAACAAAGTAGCGCCGCAGGAAACTTTTGTAAAAGTATTAGAGTAGGATTGTGATGTGTGTTATGCCCGGGCCGGGCCCCCAGGCGCCTTATAAACTATGCATTTGCAAACTGCAAACCTATAGCTACATTTGTGTTAAACCTTTTGCGCCTCCCAGTTTGGAAATCGCTGCATTAAAGAATCAAGCTGAAAATGTATTTTTAGTAAAAAAATTTAAATTCACTCAAAATTCATCCTCTTATAACCTTTTTTCTCATAACCCATTATGCAAATTAGTATTATAAATTTAATGTTAACAGTTTTAGACTTGTGATAATACTCGTAAATAATGACGCCTTAAACTTGTTTTCATTATTAACTCAAAATGTCAACATTTTGACTTATCAGTGCGGTGGTATCCCTTGTATTCCATTTATTCGGGGGCTCCAGATTCTATTGCCGGTGAAGTCACAATATATTCTGTGCGGTGTAGTTCGTATTTATTCCGGCAGGTTCGCCACTATTGTTCTACTGCGCATACGCACCGCCATGCAACTACGAATAATTAAGCTTCTGAACTTTTTTGATACATGCATGCAATCTTGCAACTTACAACAACGCAAAACAAAAAAAAAACAAAAAACGAAGACACAATAGAACTATAGAACCACAGATACACAACATCCGCCACAGGATCAATAACGCATAAATTTATTCCAAACATAAACACTGCCATCACTCTAGCTAGGAACATAAAATATCACACGAACTCACACAGATACTAACAGGCCACGGAGCGATGCGAGCTTGTCTAAAACGATGCCGATCGATGTAATTAACGTGCATTTTAAAGGTGGTAATTAAAAAATCATCATCTAGTCTAGTCTAGTCAGGAGTGAATCAGTTTTGTCAATGAAGCAGGGACGGTATTTAGTGGTAAACATCTTGTTAGTAATGTATTCATACAACACATATCTTAGATATTGGAGTCATGAAAGGATGATAAAAATATTGTATAAAAAAATGTGGCGGCATTTTGGCGCTGCCTAGGGGCGGCATTTTGTCTAGGGTCGTCTCTGACTTTACTTATTTGCTTGTCCTAACGACTTAAAGAGATAATTTCCAATGAAAAATCAATTCACTCGAAGCACCGATTCGCAATTCGTCTCCATTATAACTCGGCATGACATTTCCGCTATCGAGCATTCCTGTGCAATGCTGCTAACTTCATTAGTGAAATGTACAGGAAACAAGCATTCTCGTGATATTTGCTAATTTAATTAATTAACCATCTCTAGTTACTAACAACTGTACAAACGGACAGCGACGATTTTCTATAAGACAAATTACGCAATCGATTCATCTGTAGATTTCAAAAAGGGCCTTGAAACAGTTCAAAATAGTCATAAAGTTATTACGTTACTGCAACTATGTATTACTCTGGCTGAATCTGTTAAATAGCACCAATACGATGATAAAATCGCGTCTCGCTTACGCTTGAAGAATGAGATTGGAGAGACAGTTAGCACTATTACGTGTAAACAGTTAACGGCCCACGTGCTCGTCGTAGGTAAAAATTGAGTTTTTATCGTATTTTCAAACCATGATCCTGGACACTCCTTAAACGTTGTAGATAATCTATTTATATAATTTTGAAGCCTTATTATCCTTTATAGTTATTTTAAACATTTTATGACTGCATAAAGTATTTTTGTTACATAAAATAGTATTCTTTTAAACCTCTCGCTCTAATGTTTTAGAATATAGTCATATTTCGGTACATAACTGTGCAGTGGTGTTAAGATTTTTTACATTTATTAATTTTTAAACGCATTTATAAAAACCATTAGTATAATTTATTACGAGATAATTTTTGTAAAATATTCACGATAAAAAATTATATTGATAATCTCTGTGATCCCAAATTTGACAAGAATTAGGCATTTTATTATTTAAAAAATCGCCAAGATAAACACATTTGAAGATAATTCTAAAGATACTAATTATAAGCTATGTTTTTGACCATTCAAGTGTGATAAACATCTTATGAATAATGATTGCTTTATAATAATTATTGACCTAAGAATAAGGTAGTGTTTTTTTGAAATACGCCATTTCTTTTGTCGTTCCCCAGTGGTTAAACTACAACATACGGCCGTAGCCATAAATTGACAAACTATAATTGAAGTAGGGAGTAAAATGATATTAACGCGCGTGTTTGAACATATACCGTTTAAAAAAAATAAAAAAAATTCGGTTAGGTACATGTTCAAACACGCGCGTTAACATAATTTTACTCCCTACTTTAATTATAGTTTGTCAATTTATGGCTACGGCCGTATGTTGTAGCTTAACCACTGGGAAATGCCAAAAGAAATGGCGTATTTCAAAAAAACACTACCTTATTCTTAGGTCAATAATTATTATAAAGCAATCATTATTCATAATATGTTTATCACACTTGAATGGTCAAAGACATAGCTTATAATAAGTATCTTTAGAATCATCTTCAAATGTGTTAATCTTGCCGATTTTTTTAATAATACAATGCATAATTCTTTTCAAATTTGGGATCACAGAGATTATCAATATAATTATTTATCGTGAATATTTTAGAAAAATTATCTCATAATAAATTATACTAATGGTTTTATAAATGCGTTTAAAAATTAATAAATGTAAAAAATCTTAACACCACTGCACAGTTATGTACCGAAATATGACTATATTCTAAAACATTAGAGCGAGAGGTTTAAAAGAATACTATTTTATGTAACAAAAATACTTTATGCAGTCATCAAATGTTTAAAATAAATATAAAGGATAATAAGGCTTTAAAATTATATAAATAAATTATCTACAACGTTTAAGGAGTGTCCAGGATCATGGTTTGAAAATACAATAAAAACTCAATTTTGACCTTCGACGAGCATATCCCCCCATGCATGTCGTGTACTAATACGCTGTCACGGCGATAAATTTATTATATGGTCGAAAAAACGACTCAAATGGAATAGTACAAAACTTAAATCCATTAGAATTTTATAGTTGTGATTATATTATTGAGATGCATGTTGCGTACTATCACGCTGTCACGGTGACAAATTTATTCTATAGTTTCGTCATTTTGCAGAATATTTTGAACGATCACCACCTCTATAAATTCAATGATAGAGTAACGAGTCCGTAAATTCAATAATATTTTGAACAGAAACCAACCTGCAGACCATACATAATCATAATAGACAACATTCTTATGGAAAATACATAGTGCCATCCACTAAAAACAAAAAATACGCAATTTTAACACGATTCAAAAAAATGCATGTAGAAAATGATAAAAACGTTAATTGAGTCATGCAGGTATCGATGGAGTGCAGTACATCATGGGGTGACCTCATTGTTATTCTGGTGATGTCGGCACATTTTGATAACTAACAATGTTCGTTTAAAAGTTCAAAATGTGCTACGGGATGGGAGCATCAGTCTGATAACATTTTAAACGCCATGAAAAACTGCATTACACACTTTTTTCTCCGTAGCGGCAGCTTACTGTGAAGTCAGGTGATAGTACGCGACATGGACCATAATATATTTTGCACTTTATTATCGCGATAGCTTAAAATACACACTATTGGTGCCAGTAAATCCATGCGCGTGTACAGGCACTATAAGAATACGTGGCGACAACCAAAAAAAATATGTCGATCATAAAACAAAACATAACATTATAAAATAGAAAACTAAATAGAAAAAAAATCGGTGTGTACTTATGTACGCGCGTTAGAAGTTATACTTCTTTGGCGTAACAAAACAAAAACAAAACTTTTGATAACCTAGATTCTTCGACTAGCTCTTAATTATCTTGTAAAATTACATAATCAAGAAAAAAGACCGCTTATTGGAACGCCGTTGGTTTATTTCTATACACTCTAACTTATGTTACTAAATTATATAATGGTTTATCGTTGTTTTTATTTTTAAAGTACAAACTGTTGACGTTTAATCGTTTGTTTAGGTAAGGAATTGCAAATGGCCGACAATAATAAATTCGCTGCCTAGGCAAC
This sequence comes from Rhyacophila brunnea, assembly GCF_057557595.1. Taxonomy (NCBI): domain Eukaryota; kingdom Metazoa; phylum Arthropoda; class Insecta; order Trichoptera; family Rhyacophilidae; genus Rhyacophila; species Rhyacophila brunnea. Next base: position 3,307,234 of record NW_028232904.1, on the reverse strand, counting down.
GGAACAATTCTTAACTATAATATTATACTGTATAATCGTCACGATTGGAGTACCATACTGTGGCGTAATGGTAGTGCGTTCGGCTGATAACCGAACAATCGGTGGTTCGAATCCAATCGAGTGCGTTTTTTTTCGTGTGAAAAAAATAATTATGGGTTACATGCCACACGCCAAAAATACACTCTGATCTGATTTTCCAAACGCGCCTAATGAAGTCTAACTTCACAAATGAGTATGGAAAATGAAATACTTCTCACACGAATCTTCCCCTATTGCAACGTATTATGCAAGGATAAATTGCAGGTGTAGGGGTGTATGAAAAAAAGGAGGCTCTCTCGGGAAATTATTCGAACAGCTTTACGGTGAAAAATATACTCGCTCTGGTAAAATTTACATGTACCGTCAAATATACCCAAATTGCATTTCACACCACCACCCGCCATGTTTTCACACCCGTTATGCAGGCGGATACCGTGGCGTAACGAACGCTAGGCGCTATTGAAAGTTTACTTTATTTATTTAGAAAGAAGAGTATTTTGGCAATACAGAGATTGGCCAATGCGCCGTAATACATAATAAATACAAAATATACATCAAATATACTGAAATTGCTTTTCCCACCACCACCCGCCATGTTTTCACACCTGTTATGCAGGCGTATATCGTGGCGTCATGAACGCTGGCGCTATTGAAAGTTTACTTTATTTATTTATTTAGAAAGAAAGAATGAAGAGTGTTATGGCATTGCAGACATTGGCCAATGCGCCATAATACATAATAAATACAAAATATACGTCAAATATACCAAATTCGCTTTTCTCACCACCACCCGCCACGTTTTTACACCCGTTATGCAGACCTATACCGTGGCGTAACAAACGTTAGGTGCTCTTCAAAGTTTACATTATTTATTTATTTAGAAAGAAGAGTATTATGGCATTGCAGACATTGGCCAATGCGCCATAATACATAATGAATACAAAATATAAAGATGATTTAATTACAAATAATAACCAATATAACGATACAGTAGAGGAGAGGGAGTATGTTCTTATGTAAATATTAAAGTAAAATAATAAAAAACCATTACAAATTTAACCAGCTATTTAAGGCTATACCTCAGTTCAGGCATGGTCTAAAAAGATCGTGGCTAGGCGATGCGCGGATTGCGGGTCGCGGGTGCAAATAACGCATGCCGAACGAAATATAATTTGTTATATACCTAAATCCTAAATGCGTCCATTTAATGTTCTGTTTATTGTTCTATTAGTAACAATAATAATATATTCATTGACATGTTTTCTTTTTCAAGTAAATGGGTAACGTTTTTAGTCATCTTTACACGATTTAAGAATTAAAACTCCCGTCGCCATCACGAAACAAATTGACGTATTCACACCTCGACGTTCGATCTCCGACTGCCAGAGATTTCGTCGCGCCTATAGTTGAAAATTATTTGCCGTTTCACTGAAGTATCGTCTTAACATATCCACGAATATACAGCATCATGAAACATCGCATCTATATAAGTATGAGTATGTATATGTAATAATTAATGGCTAAACCCTACCACCTAGAAAGTTGTAGAGCCGCCACTGTAAGGGTAGATAATTATAATAAGGATTGGGTGCTTGTAACCTACCGTTACTTTATGCCAAAAAAAAACCAGCATGACACTTTTTTGAAACAATTAAGATATATATATATCGTTGGATTCGTTATTAAAATCTCTACACAACAATTTTATCGCCTCTTTCAAACGCCGCTACGATTAACTGTCATTTATGAAACAAAATCAATGTGTCTATCAAATCCCGCTATAACACTACTGAAACATTCAAAACCTTTTAAGTTCAAAAAGTTTTTGTTAATTTTCTCAACATAATGAAAAAGTGTTATACCGGGTTTTGAAACTCAGCGACACAATTGATCGAAACATGCAACAAATTAATCTAGGTACAATGAAAAATTACTAATTCAGCTCGATTTTGATATAAAATAATGCTTCGTATTTACAAAGAAGGTTTTCTTCAATGTATTTAGTTCAACCCCTTAACCAGAGGCTTTTAGATGGTAATACCTACCCTCCGTCTTACGCCATTTTTACGTGTGGTTGATAGGTGGCCCTAGAGGGTAGTTTTTCCCTCTTTTCTATCCTCGGCGTCTAAATCCCAATTTAGAGCTGTCGTTTCAGCGCTACGTTATGGGGATGAAACTTCCCTGTCTTATTTCCTGCGACTATGACGTGTGGCATTAGAAAAAATGGCGCATGAAAATGAATGTCACACGCAGAGGGTTGCAGGGTGCATTTGTGTATTCATTGCCCGTTTACCTGACATATCAGACATACTTTTTTAATATTAATACTATTTGAATATGAATTTAAATTCTAATGGATTTACGTTTTGTACAATTCAATAATTGTACTTCCGTAATAGTAAAAAGCTTAAACGCATTAGAAATTATAATATTATATGGTTAACTTTAACCAGTAATGACTACATATCACTTAACATCCAAAAATAGCTTCATTTGATAAATGTTTCACATTTTATCACTATATCATATTGCATTCTGGCAGTTAATTATTACAATAAGTTAACCGTCTAAACTGTCAAAAAGTGCTATGTTTTAACATCCCCTCTCTTGGCTGCGTTAAATTATAGAGGGAGATAGAGTACGTTTATTTTACATATTGGGGATTGAGATGCAAGATATGACTGTTTTGAAAAATAATTAGGTACGTCACGGGCGCTGCCTTAATTTATAGTTCCTCGCGGGCTGTCAAATATCGAGTGGCTAGTAGTAACATAATACGTGTTTTAATACATGCTACAATCGCAATGACATGACTAATAAAATTGTAGGTTATGTTGATATGTTTGACGTTTCAATACAAAAAATTTGGGTTCGGACGTATCCGCCAGCACGAACATAGCCGAATTTGACCGACATATCAGCTTATTACGAAATTACCAATAATTTTTGTAGATAAACACCGATAGCTGTCGATAACAACCTTGTGTATGGAATGCCTTCCATGTTATTTGGACCAATAAAGCGTGCTAAAGTTCTTACTGTTATTAATAGCTGCACGTGTGGACTAAGTATATTATATATAAAATTAATACTATCGACCGAAGGTACTTTATGGAATTTGAATGTTGCACTATTCCATTTGAGTCGCTTTTTGCGACCCGGGTTTCGGCTTTCAGTATATTCATGCACGATGCGCATTCAATAATGGTAAATGCACGCTGACAACGAATACAGTTAATTATCATTATATATATATATATATATATATATATATATATATATATATATATAATATACATATATATTTTTTGACCAAGTCCACTCATAAGAAGATCATAATGAGCCTCTACAGAGTGGAGATTTATATTAACATACTTTTGTTTTTGCGAAAAATGGATGTTAGCCACTTGCTCAACCCATTAGGTTCATACTCTGACTCTAAACACACATTGAAAAATAATATGTGTATTTTCCAGACCCAGGATTCGTACCTAAGCCCCATGACATTATAAGCCGATACGTAAGCCGCTCGACCATTGTGGGCGTTTACAAGAATGGAATGGTTGTCACGATGTGACATTATATTTCAAGAGACGTTCTCTAGTTCAAAGAGATTCGCTCCCATTTTTTTATTCTGGTCACATTTTACTTATTATGGTGGTAGAATAAGCACAGGATTTGGTTGTCCAACCTGGAGCACGAAGTAAATCGACCAATAAGCGATCGATAGCCGATGTGACGTACGCCGAGATGGTATAATTTTAAATATTTTTCTTGACCAGTATCTACTATTGTTTGGATTAGGTAGGGTTTAATTGAATTTTCAAAACTAACAGATATTATTTACATATTGTAGCTTTAGTTCAATGAAAACAAATACCTTTGACTGTCAAAGTTGAGTGTGCAATATTTATGTCGGATTTTAACAGCCTACCTCCACCCTTCGCCACTATATATATTTAAATATATATTATTACAAAGCTGGGATGGAGTGCTTTCGGACGTCTGAATAGTATCTTCAAAAGTGATCTACCATTGTGTCTTAAGCGTAGGATGTTCGCTAATCACCAATGTGTGCTACCCGTGCTCACGTATGGCTGCGAGACGTAGACCCTCAACACGAGAGATGTCCGAAGGCTAAGAGTCGCACAGCGAAGCATGGAGAGGTGTATGTTGGGCATCACGCGAAAGGACCGTAAGAGAAACGAATGGGTTAGGAAGCAGACAGGAGTACGCGATGTAATAGAGGTTGCCAAACAGCTGAAATTGAGATGGGCAGGCACATTGCTCGCCAAAAGGACGGCCGCTGGACAAATTCCGTCATCCAGTGGTACCCAAGGGGCACAAAACGGCCACAGGGTCGCCCTAAAAGCCGCTGGATTGACGAACTGGTAAAGTTCGGCGGAGATACGTGGCAGCGAACGACACAGGATCGAGAGAGTTGGATGTAGCTTGGGGAGAATCATCCAGCAGTGGATTGACCTCGGCTGATAATGATGATGATATATTATTATCATTATTCATTACCATATATACAAAATTATACCTTCGAATGTAGGTACACTCTCAAATTGAATAAAGCAATGGGCTATTACGGAAGGTCAACTAGTCATTAAGGATTTGTAAGCCCTACAACTTTAATACTTCTTGATAAAATAATTTATGATCATCCGAATTACTATGAAGTAATTTTGCACCCTTTTCAAAGTCAAATGTATAATTTTCATATAATAAATAGTTCGCAAAGTTGATGTATCCTTTGCTAGTCTTCGGTCTGCCGAGCGTTTTGATATTTTAATATTTAATTTTCTCGTAGTTTTCCCCAGGTAAAATTATTGCAATCTATAAATACAGGACTTATTTTTATATTTCTATAAGGCATGGCCCCCACAAGAGGGGGGATGACAGGACTCTAGCCTGGGGGCCCAGGCTCTTGCGGGGGCCGGCGTGCCGGATCGAGCTAATAAGTGAGATAAACACATCATAAATTAATTTTCTCTAATGGGAAAAAGTCGCCTGCGGCGCTATTTTACTTTGAGAGTATTAACCATAGATGTACTAAGTATTAACTTTTAAAAATATCTAGTACTACTACTTTTGATAATTGTCTGTTGATATTCGATTACTCTATAATTCAAATGGATTTTTTTAACAATACAAAAATAAATCGCTAAAACTACACAGAATACCCTAAGCCGGCTCGCAAATCAGAATCGACAATCAAAATTCCATCGACATGTTGCATCCTTTTCGGGCTCCGCGTTGGCGGGTCGAAGTCACAAAGAAACACCTACGAATTGGTCATTCTTATACCGGCTCGCCTATCACCACATTCAAATATCAATACGTTTCGATGGCTACGCGCGACTGTCGCTAGATAGATGTGCGAGGTTATGTCATGCAACACTGGCCGACCGGTCCTGGACTTTTTTATTTATGGCTGTCAGGCACACGAGGCGAGTTGTGATTTGCGAGCCGGCTTAAATTCTCCTGAAACACCATTTAGAAAACCTTTCTGTAGAAAGAGCATCCCACTGCCTTTAAACCTAGCGATGAGTAGGTGGGCCTCGCAAATATCCTAGCCTGGGGGCCCGCTTCAGCATGTTGGGGGCATTCTATAGGGTCCCTAAACTAGTCTGCTTTAACCGATCTATAGCCAATGGCGAAGGGCTGTTAAGTTCCGACATAAATAGTGCACACTACACTTTGTTGGTCAAACGTATTGTGATAAACAACTCAATCCGTATCAGCATATTGATCGGCGATATTAAATACCCATTTCCCGGAGTATCCAATTATGGTGAACTCAGTAAATAGCTTACTGCAATTATAATTTCCGCAATATCCATTTTTACACGTAGTCAGATATATTCGATGACGCAAACTCCATATAGTAGCTGACTCAATTATAATAATAATTATTTCCTAAATATTCTTTTCAAGATATTATTTTGATTGTGAGTACGTCAATAAATAGCGGATCATAATTAATTGGAGATGTCACTAGATATAAGTTACCGGTCTGTTAGTATTGCAGTCTCCGTATCGTTCCGCACAACATCTCATTATACGGAGACTTGGACCTCGGAACAGTATCGTAAGTATTGTAACACAGCTACTATAGCATACTCTTGTACCGACTGTTTACGCTGCAACTAAACCTCGCTCCAACATCCATTGGAGCAACCACTCATCCACAACACCATGACTATCCACTGTGATGACCCACACAAACGTATTTGTTTTCATTGAACTAAGACTTAAATTAGTAAATAGTGTTTGTTAGTCTTCAAAATTCAATTAAACCCTGCCTAATTCAAGCCATAGTAGATAATGGTAAAAAAATATTCGTTTATTTATAAAATATATAAAATAAGTCAATCAAAGCAAACAGAAGTTTAGATATTTTATAGATAAAAGAATATTATTTATCGATTATGGTTTGTTTTGACAGGCCTTAAGGGCGGACGTGCTCAGCGTGGGTCAAAATGTAGCTTTTATTCTATTTTCAAAGCATGATCCTGGACATTCCTTAAACGTTATAGATAATCTATTTATATAATTTTGAAGCCATATTATCCTTTATATTTATTGTAAACATTTGATGACTGCATAAAGTATTTTTATTACATAAAATAGTATTCTTTTTAACCTCTCGCTCTAATGTTTTAGAATATAGTCATATTTCAGTACATAAATGTGCAGTGGTGTTAAGATTTTTTATATTTATTAATTTTTAAACGCATTTATAAAACCATCAGTATAATTTATATCGACATTATTATAGTGAAATATTTACGATAAAAAATTATATTGATAGTCTCTGTGATCCCAAATTTGACAACAATTGGGCATTTTATTATTGTGGTTCAAGTTTCACACGCATACGTGATTACGGTAAGCACGCACTAGTTGAACACTCTCCGCTGTAGGCACAGTGGGAGGTCATTTTGGAAGACATTCTATAGACCATCTGTAATAAGTTTTCTTAATTCAACTAAAATAAATAAGTGTGATTGAAAAGGTGTGCACCATCTTTGTCAGATCGCCCATAGCATAACTAAACTAGTATGGTTTGGTTTAGGCAGGGTTTAATTGAATTTTAAAAAGTAACCAGCACCACCTGCTAGTTGTATTCTTAGTTCAATGATTACAAAATATAAATATGACTGACAAAGTTTAGTGTGCACTACTTATGTCGAATCTTAACAGTACCTCCACATTCGCCACTGCATATCGCGAAATTGCAATTCAAATTATCTCGAATCTAACAGCCTACATCCACCCCTTGTCACTGTTTATAGCAGTGACGTCCCGTGGGGGTAGGCAGATTGAACGTCGCTTGGGGGCGGCAGTTACTCGAAGGGCGGCGCAAATCGAGGAGAATCATTTGGAATATATAGAAATAGCTGCCTAAACTTAGTAATAACGAAAATATCTTTCCATTAAACAATTCAGCTCACTGGTTTTGGCGGGTTCGCGATATCTAGTTTACTTCCGTTGCCCTTCGATGTCATTGGTTACCAGAAACGACACGTGCAAATTTGCGAATAAATAGTCTGATATTTTGTTAGTAATGTATTCATACAACACATTTTGTAGATATTGGACTCATGAAAGGATGACAAAAATACTGTATAAAAAATGATGCGGCATTTGGGCGCTGCCTAGTGGCGGAATTTTATCTAGGGACGTCACTGGTTTATAGCCTAAAGCAATCAATAATCGAAGAATTTAAGCCGATTGTTAAATGAAAAAGTTAAAAAAAAACCACAGTAATAGAGGTATTCAAGCTAGATTAACATCGTTATATAATACTTTAACAGTGTTCTAACGTCTAACAGTGCACTAATGATCGTATTACCTGGTACCTCATATTATTAATACAAGTAGGTAATACGATAATTCTTCAAAGTTTGCATTCTGGCAGCTGTATCGCTAACGAGAACCTTACTTTCGAGCTTCAGACTTTATCTGCTATCAAAGGATCTTTTTGAAACATAATATTATGAAATCCGTGTTACTGAGTTATTAACGTTTCCTGGAAATAAGCTTATTTGGTTAACAGAAAGCATCGATTGTGAAAACTTTTCTATACATACTTTAAAGAGATAACTCTTGTTTCACCATTTATAATTTTTAGAAAATTCTAACTACTATAATATGCCTTGTATTTTCAACTAAAGCTATCATAGATAATTATTTTCTATTTATTCGTATTTTTCAGCATATCTGCTCCTATATAGTAAGTGAATATAGATACCACATATTGCAGTGGCGAAGGGTGGAGGTAGGCTGTTAAGATCCGCCATAAATAGTGCACATTAAACTTTGTTAGTCACGCGTATTTGTTTTTATTGAACTAAGCTTCAATAAATTTACAGATGGTGTTGGTTAGATTTTAAAATTTAATTAAGCCCTGTGCATTGAAATCATACATAATTTTGAATATTTTATATAGAAAATTTAATTAAGCCCTGTGCATTGAAATTATACATCATTTTGAATATTTTATACATAGATTAATATATTTTATCTATTATAGTTTGGTTTAGGCTGAGCTTAATGAATTAAAAAAATAACCAACAATATGACATGTCTTCTTAATCCAACGAAAACAAATACCTAAGTATGAATGAAAAAGTGTGCATAATTTTATCATATCGCCCAAAATATACCGAAACTACTATGGTTTGGTTAGGCAAGGTTTAATTGATTTTTAAAAACTAACCAATACCATCTGAAAATTATATGATTGTTTCAATAAAAAAGAAATACGTATGACTAACAAAGTGTAATGTGCACCATTTATGGCGGATCTTAACAGCCTACCTCCGCCCTTCTATACTGGTATGAAATATATTGCAAAAGAACAATCATTCTTCGTGTGGACAGGCATTGCACAGATGGCATACCCAAACGAAAACGAGTCGGAAAATTCTTTTTATTTTCATTATCATAAGAGAAGAATCCAAATGTTCTTCAATACAAAAATCTAATTAATTTATTGTGGACTCTATCCAACTTCGTTTTGTGGACATGTGAGGACTCCAAATAATATTCTGTATTTACCAAAAATATACATGATAACATAATGTTATATGCGGCAAAAGTATAAAGAGACATCGCATCCCCTTTGTAACATCGAAATCCAGCTGACGCATTGGTACTACTTGGCAAAATTCCACCACGCGCTGGCGTTTAAGATATTGTATGCAAATTCATGGGATTAACATAAATTATATACATATTACATAATATATATACGCATATACCATAATGTAGAAAGGAAAAGGGCGTAATCCACACAAATCAAATATTACAGGAGGCACTTTTGTTATGATTTTTGGTCAAAGTTAAAATACAAAATAGACATAACCTTGAAGCGGATAATAATTATAGTATAGTATACACACTTCCCTCTAAGTTACGCAAAATGAAAACACAATAGAGCTATGAAACCACAGATACACAACATCCGCCACATGATCAATAACGCAGAAATTTATTCCAAACATAAACTCTGCCATCACTCTTGGCAGAAACTTAAAAATATCACACGAACTCACACAGATTCTAACAGGCCACGGAGCGGTGAGAGCTTATTTAAATAGATTTAAATTGAGGGATGATGACTGTTGTCCATGTGACGGCAACACATCTCAAACTGTGTGGCATGTCATCAACGACTCCCCTATACTAGAAAGGGAGCGATGGACTCTCAGGATTCGATGTAGACAGCATAATCATGAAATAGACCTCCATAAGCCTCACGAAGTACTAAGCAATAGAACAACACAAGAACACTACACAAAATATTTAATCCTGGCCATAGAGAAAATTAAATATATAAATGGAGGAACCTAATTAGCCCCACATCAATGTAACTAACCCACCCAACCACTTTGTACAAAGAAGCAAGGGCATGGTTATTAATATTAAAAAAAATTATAATATATTCATAATCTGATATTAATTATTGAGTTAATTAAAGAAAAACTAACAAAAATGTTGGTTAAGTCCTTTTTCCCACATCACGTCACTTCCTTCTTTTTGTTTTTTAAATTGCCAGGTAAGTTTAGATAATAAATTTACATTCTTGGCTTACATCATTTGGACACAACGTGTATTTAGTGGTGTACAACGTTATTATTCCATAAAACCTACTTTGAAAAACTGAGGGTTACGCCCTTTTTCCTTTCTAAGGTCGATTATTTTTTTAGATTTAGATTTACTACTGGTAAAGTGAGGTTAACTAGGCTCTCTTTTTGTTTTTTTTTTTATTCTTTAAAAATCTTATTTACTATCAGACAGTGGAGAAGAATGGAGGTAGGCTGTTGAGATCCGCCATAAATAGTCAAACGTATTTGTTTTCATTAAATTAAGACTACAATAATTATGCAGATAGTGTTTGTTCGTTTTTAAAATTCATTTAAACCCTGCCTAATCCAAGCTATAATAAAATATTTCAAATTATGTGTTTTGACTGCTGACTAGATAATTACTTTTATAATAATTACTTAATTACCACATTTAACTAGCATGCCAATTATATCGAATGGCCACTTAATCGTTACGCGCTGGGCGCGTCTCTAGCGTCCAATGTATTAAACCATACATAATTTTAACGCCCACGGTGGCCGCGCGGCATAAGCGTTGGACTATAAAGCCGTGGGTCCCAGGTTCGAATCCTGGGTCTGGCAAGTACACATATTGTTTTTCAATTTGTGTGTGTCAGGGTATGGACTTAATAGGTTGAGCAAGTGGCTGACATCCATTTCTCGTAAAAAACAAAATCTGTCAATACAAACCTCCACTCTGTGGAGGCCTATATGATCCTATCAGGATCGGACATGGTTTTTAATTTTAAATATTTGTGTCGATAGATTTCAAAATAAGCCAAGTCCATAATAGATGAATAAGAGAAAAACAGCTTTTTGTTTTCTCAAATACACAGTCACAAGGGTGAAAGTTTATACCATTTCGAGCATAGAATATTTAAAATTAATAAATTCCACATTTTGATAATTCAGAAATGTTAGAAAGCAGTAGTTCTTCAGCAATTCACAAAAAAGTCAAAAATACCTAATGGTGGACTTGGCTGATTTTGAAATGTAGCCACACATTTTAAAGATATAAGAATATTTTTTATCGATTATGATTTGGTTAGGCAGGGTTTAAATGAATATTATAAAACTAAACTACACTATCTGAAATAATATGTATTCTCAATTCAACAAAAACAAATAATTATGAATGAAAAAGTGTGTACTCTTTTGTCGAGTCATCCATACAATACCTAAACTGTTATGGTTTGGCTTAGGCAGGGCTTAATTGAATTTGAAAAACTAACCAGCACCACCTGCAAGTTGTATTCTTAGTTCGATGATTACAAATAAGTATGACTGACAAAGTTCAGTGTGCACTATTTATGTCGAATCTTAACAACCTACCTCCACCCCTCGCCACTGCTATCTAGTGAAACAATTAATTGTCCTTGAAATTCCATAGATTGCGATTTTATTGCATCGTTGTCTCTCGCTCGGCGTCGGTCTAAATACGTCATATTATTATTTGTCAAAACTATCAAACATCACGCTTATTTGGTATGTTTGTAGTTTGAAATATTGCTCTCCGATAAAGTTACGCCTTTTTTGGCTGCTCGAATGTTCATAAGGGTCCATATTGTGTTTTTAACCATTAAACGTTTGCTACACATAAAGCGCTTTAAAAAATGCTGCAGTTTTTTGCTTTTTGTCAAAGCTTTCTCTTTAAAAAAAAAATAATTAAAAAAAAATGCTCTCGAAGCTTATCCACCATGACAAAAAAAAATGTACAGATAAAATTAAAAACGGTATTTTTGTCATCGTCGCTAATCCTGTGAACAAAAACAAACCAACTCGAAAAGAACAAGAGATAAATACTAACAAGCAAAAAATAATTTTAAAAAATACATAGGTATATATACTATATACTTACTCAATAAAAACAATGGCGGGTTGCGAAGCGTGCACACATTCTACTTAGTAGCGAGACTATTAGGGTGTTTTTTTCACTTTCTCTACAATATTTTTACAATGCGCATGTCGCATACAGTACTTTTGACCGTATCCAAAAGTTTGTACGTATGCAGTTGGCCGTTCCACACATCACCGTGAGATTCATGTATAAAACACGTAATTAATAAAACCCACTGAAATACAAGAAAAAACGTCTACAACATCTTCTAATATAGAATCAGTAATAATGATAAATATTTTAAAATATAATAAAATACTAATTTACTTAAAATTCTGGACGATTAATCATGCCAGGGATGTAAATTCTGAATAATCCGGCCTAAATCTGTACGGATGGCAAACCTATCAAATTCGGTCACGTTTACCATAAAGAAATACCTATGTGGCTGTTAACGGATCCGTAAGAACCAATTTCTCAAAGTAATATTATTTATTTAATGATTCACAGGCTGTCAGCAGTTTTGTATAACTCTGACTCAGTGAGAAGGGCAAAAAAGAAATTGTTCATTACATAATATATTCTTTTTCATTCAAAATTCACACAGTCAAATTACTTTTTGCAAGTAAGCGCTTTTTCACCTCAGTAACACTATATTACATTCACGATGGCCGCGCGGGTTAGGCGTCAGCTTATAACATCGTGGGTCCCAGTTTGGAATCCTGTGTCTGGCGAGTAAACTTCATATTAAATTTTCAAATTATGTATGAGTCAGAGTATGGACCTAATAGGTTGAGCAAGTGGCTTACATCCATTTCTCGTAAAAACAAAATCTGTGAATACAAACCTTCACACTGTGGAAGCCCATATTATTATGATCTTGTTAGGATCGGATATGGTCACAGAACATTACACTATAATATTTTTCTCACCAAGAGCCTGGGAAACTTGTGTTTTAATTTTAACCGTGTTGAGTTAAATAAAAAGGCTAGAACGATCTAACACATGTCCTACTTCGTAAACTCACTCCACATAGAGAACTACCACTCTATATCGTCGGTGTTTTGTAAAAAGGGCGAATCAACCATTTTGGCGAAATCGAGATTTTAATGAAAATACAATATGTACCCCACTAGCTTTGTTGTGTAAAAGCGGCGAATTTTTATCTCCACAGGAAAGTACTTAAAAACAATAATCGACTAAAATTAAATTAATAAAATTACGAAATAAAAAGCAAATGTGACATATTAGGCCTTTTAAAATATTATATAATAATACCTATTATAATGACAGTATTCTTTCTAAGCTTTATTATAAACTTGTTAGATATTTATAATCATCTACAGGTAAAAAACAAATAAATGGCAAGAGTTAAAAATCCTCCTCCTGTAAAGTAGCATTTTGGTTAATTCGCCCTTTTTACAAAACACCGACGATATTACCTCGTTATTGTCTTTTACTATTGTATCAATATACTTATGTCAAACTCGCAAATAAACACGCAATCTACATTATCGTCAGACTTCAGTTCTTCACTTCTATATCTAAAATGGTGATATATCAACAACGTCCCTAAAACTACATTATACCAGTGACGAATGGTGGAAGTAGGCTGTGGAGATCCGACATAAATAGTGCACACTAAACTTTGTCAGTCAAACTTATTTGTTCTCATTGAGCTAAGAATACAAATTACAAGTGGTTGTTAGTTTTAAAAAAAACAATTTAGCCCTCCCTAAATCAAACAATCACATTGGAGGTAGAATTGTGCGATGCGTAAACTGCCTACCCTCAAGGGATGTCACTGCTGATTGCGTTACGCATATGTCATTTGCCCAATTGCCCAACTAAGCATAGTAACTAATGTAGTATATATACTGCAGGGGCGAAAAGTGGAGGTAAGCTAATAGATATTCGACAATAATAGTGCACACTGAACTTTGTCTCTCATACTGATTTGTTATCATTAACTATTTATTTTATTCAACGAATTAAAGAACGATTTGGAAGAGCACTGATGAGTAGGTATTAAAATTTACCAATAGTTAAAATTTGTCGCAATTAGTATGTCACCTCGTAGCATAGTGGTAATGCAATGGATAGGGCGTAAACCTGGGAGATACGGGGTTCGTTTTCCCGTCGGGTTGGCTTACTTTTTTTCAAAAAAGATTTTTTCTATTGGTTATAATATATTCTCTCAGAAAGTGTTTTTCAAAATTATATTATGTTATTTGTTATCATTGAACTAAGAACATAAACTAAAAATCGTCGCTATAGAATTGGTTTGTTGAATATCCGTTTTTTTTTTAAATCGACCTTTTAATGCAGAATGTTTTTTTTGTATCTAAATAGACTAGAACCATTCTTTTCTTTAAATTACTTTGTAATGGTAATGAATACATCATTCATATGCTGTAAAAATAACAATTTAAATATATCTATGTATTTAAATATAGGATTATGAAATTTGTTTTTCGTTTCCTGAACATTTGGTCTATTCGAGAAACCAATCCTACAGCAATGAAATGGTGCTAGCTAGTCTTTAAAAAAATCCGGCAATTTTGTTTTTCGTTTCCTGAACATTTGGTCTATTCGAAAAACCAATCCTACAGCGATGAAATGGTGCTAGCTAGTCTTAAAAAAAAATCCGGCCCAAATCAAATAATCATAGTTGAGGTAGGATTCGCCACCCTTTATAATGTGCCGCCCCTAAGTAACACATAAACTACCTATCTTCACAGGACGTCACTGTTGATTGCGTTACGAATAACATGTCATTTGCGCAATTACCCAACTAAGCATATTAACTAAACGGTATACTGCAGCGGCAAAGAGTAGAGGAAAGCTATGGAGATTCGACATAAACAGTGCACACTAAACTGTGTCACTCATACTTACTACTTACGTCTCTGCTCTGGCAGAACACACTAACTGGAGAATACTAGTTTTGAGTAATTTGATTTTGAAGTTGTTAAAATGTTTGAAATTGTCTATCATATGAGTTTATTAAGTAATTGTAAAAAGGATGACTTTAAAATAAAGACTGTTTATTTATTAAGAAGGTTTCCAGACGGTAAAGTTTGAAATAAGGAACATTTTTTGGTATAACTAACTCAATATATAATTTTTTCGAATTAGTGTCTTCTGTCGGAACAGTGACGACTACTACTACTAAACACGATCTGCGCATCTATTCTATACACACTACTGCTATCGGCTGCTTTCGGCGGCTATCGAGGGTAGTTTTTCATATTTTTGTATTATAATTTTTACAATAAGTTAGTTGTAATTGTTACAATAAGTACTGTGTTTTAACAGCACAGTACTGAGTTTTAACAGCACCTCTCTTGGGTGTGCCAACTTTTAGAGTAAAATAGACAGTTTTGACTGTTAAGACTGCGAACTTATTGTAACAATTATAATACTTCAATACAAACATATTAATTATTGTCGCTAAATTTCAAAACCCGCTATAACATTTTTTTGAAATAATTAAGATATATATATCGTTGGATTCGTTATTAAAATCTCTACATGATAATGATCTATAACACTACTGAAACATTCAAAAACCTTTTTAGTTCAAAAAGTTTTTGTTGATTTTCTCAACATAATGAAAAAGTGTTATAGCGGGTTTTGAAACTCAGCGACACTAAAAATAAACTATCCTCGATAACCGCCGATAGTAGTCTTGTGTATAGAATAGATGCGCTGCAATGTCTTAATTTAATGAAAACAAATAAGTATGATTGACAAAGTTTGTTGGAAATTATCAGTATGTAAATTTTAATATTTGTCTGCAAGGGCGGACCTAACCGAAAAAAAAATCTTTTTTTTAACGGTACATGTTCAAATACGCGCGTGATCATTATCTTACTCCCTACTTCAGTTTAAGTTTGTCAATTTCTGGTTACGGCCGTATGTTGTAGCTTAACCACTGGGGAATGCCAAAAGAAATGGCGTCAAAAAACCTTAAAAACCAAAAATACCTTATTCTTAGGTCAATAATTATTGTAAAGCAATCATTATTCGTAGGATGTTTATCTCACTTGAATGGTCAAAGACATAGCTTATAATAAGTATCTTTAGAATCATCTTAAAATGTGTTAATCTTGCCCATTTTTTGAATAATAAAATACCTAATTCTTGTCAAATTTGGGATCACAGAGATTATCAATATAATTTTTTATCGTAAATATTTCACTATAATAATGTCGACATAAATTATACTTGAGGTTTTATAAATGCGTTTAAAAATTAATAAATGTAAAAAATCTTAACACCACTGCACATGCATGTACTGAAATATGACTGTATTCTAAAACATTAGAGCGAGAGGTTTAAAAGAATACTATTTTACGTAATAAAAATACTTTATGCAGTCATCAAATGTTTAAAATAAATATAAAGGATAATAAGGCTGATGAAATGATATAAATAGATTATCTACAACGTTTAAGGAATGTCCCGGATCATGCTTTGAAAATACAATAAAAGCTCAATTTTGACGTACGCTGAGCATGTCCCCCCTTACGATACCGAAAATAATTTATGATACCTAACATTTTTTTGGGCAATAATTTGTAACTAAAAACGAATATGGACGGAATTCTAAGTTTGATTGAGGACGGTACTTTGCCTAGGGATGTCACTGGCAATCGGTAACGACTATTACGAGCCCCTTCTGAAAAGCGTAAAAACAGGTTTATCGCTCGAACGCCTATAGGCCAAACAAAGCGTTAATATTCGCTTTTTGTAACACCCTCCATAATTAACACACCGACGTAATAGGTAGGCAGGGAAACGTGTTATATTAATGATGTTTTTCGGCTCAAAAACATGACAAAATAAAAACAGATAACGCTGGCGTTTTTGTATTTTTATCACGACTATATCGAGAACGTCATCTCTCGTTTGTTAAAAAAATAATACAAACACAACAAACATTTTATTTTTATCATTTATTTCATCTGTATACTATTCAAAATGTGATACCAATAATGGAATATTTATTTTTTATCCATCTCAAAACTTAATACTATTCAAAATGTGATACCAATAATGGAATATTTATTTTTTATCCATATCAAAACTTAGTTATCATTATGAAGAGATTATCGCAACAACAAAAAAATCGGTGTGTGTACTTCGATTCGATGGCCTCAACAGCTTTTTGGACCGACCTAAGCATCTCTCCCTTCTCCGCATATTCTTCTTCTTTCCACCATGTCCGATTCTAATACGATCATATGGGCCTCCACAGAGTAGAGGTTTGCATTAACAGATTTTATTTTTACGAGAAATGGATGTCAGCCACTTGCTCAACCTATTAGGTCTAACCTCTTTGTATATATTTCAAGATTTTCCCAGAGAATATAGTTTACTGTATTTCTCCGCCATATGAACATCTTATATGAAAAGTGTAGCTTTTTTAACTCAATTGTCATTTTTGACAGCTTTTAATCGGTTAATGAGTCAAGCCATAAATAATATATTTAAAAAATCGGTGCATGTACTTATGTACGCGCGTTAGAAGCTATACTTCGTTGGCGTAACAAAACAAAAACAAAACTTGTGATAAACTAGATTCTTTGACTAGCTCTTGATTATCTTGTGAAATTACACACTCGAGAAAAAGGACCGCTTATTGGAACGCCGTTAATTTATTTCTATACACTTTAAATTATATTACTAAATTATATAATGGTTTCTCGTTGTTTTTATTTTTAAAGTACCAACTGTTGACATTTAATCGTTTGTTTACGAAAGGAATTGCAAACGGCCGACAATAATAAATTCGCTGCATAGGCAACGGAATAATTCTAAACTATAATATTATACTGTATAATCGTCACGATTGGAGTATCATACTGTGGCGTAAAGGTAGTGCGTTCGGCTGATAACCGAACAATCGGTGGTTCGAATCCAATCGAGTCCGTTTTTTTTCATGTGAAAAAATAAATTATGTGTTACATATCAAACGCCAAAAATATACTCTCATCTGATTTCCCAAACGCGCCAAAAGAAGTATAACTTCAAAAATCGTTTTTTTATGTGTATAATTGTGGGGTTCGTCTGGGATCATCAATGTGGGGTTTGATTTGAGTTACCACTGTGGGAGACGTCGACACGTCGTAGGTCATAGTGTTGAGGATGATGAAGACGTCGAAGATGGATGCAGGAGCGAGTTTTATTTGCACAAAAGTATGTTACAGTAGTTATGTTACAATACTAAACTTATGATAAATACTGATCCGAGATCCGCATCTCGGTACAATGAGATGCTGTGTGAATGCTGTGTCAAATAGTAACGGACGAGGTACTTAGATTCAAGTGACATTTCCGATGAATTATTATTCGCTATTTATACCATCAAAATAACATTCTTTTTATTGAAATAATCGAGTTTGCGTCAATGGATGACTTACTAAATGAATAACGGATATACGGATATGTATTATTGCGGTCAGCTCCTTACCGAGTTTGCTATAATTTGACACTATAGTAATTCTATATTGTGTTCATTATTAATATTATGTTCTACTTGAAATTAAATGACATGATTATTTTGTTTGTTTCAGGTCTTAACCCTCGGAGCGCCACTCCCGCAGTACCCCGCCCCGCCGGCGCGCCTCCATCGCTTAACCATACTTCATCACTCCCCCTACAAGGCGGCCTGGGACTGGCTAATTCTTCTCCTCGTAATCTACACGGCCATCGTCACGCCCTACGTGGCTGCCTTCCAGCTCAATGAGCCCGACTTTGACAAGAGGAAGAACAAGAAGTTCGGGGAGGACCCCATCGTCGTCGTGGACATGATTGGTATGTAGGCTTCTTCATTCTACTAAAAAATACATTTAACCTTCAAATGAGACTCCTTCAGGAGAATGCTACTCGTAGCTTTTTTTCTACTACTAAACGGGCTTTGGATCTTATATCATTGACCAGCAAGCGGTATTTATGGCAACTGTTTCGCATATGAATCGACGAATATTATTATAACCATATCAATACCTGCTAGAAAAACTAGAGTTTCTCCTTTCAATTAAGCTCTGCCTAGTCCAAGCTATTGTAGATAATAGTCCAAAAATATATGTTCATCTATAAAACATCTAAAATGATTCAATTAAGCTATAAATAATTTTAGATATTATACAGATAGTTTTTCATTGATTATGATTTGGTTTAAGCATGCCTTAATGAATTAAAAACGATTACAAGATAAAAAAAACTTTTTATATACTTACCACGTTTTTAAATTTTCTGTTGAATCATATTAACTTGACAATTATATGTATTAATAATTTAGGACAAATAAGGCAATTGTCGACAAATCATATTTTTGCTATCTTGCAACAAACAAACAAATATAGAATACTGAAATGTAATTTTGATTTCCATAATAACGCACGTATACATTAATAATTTAGTTGCTAGGACCACCCCCTTAGCAACCAATAATAGTGGATTGGATTACGGATTTCTTTCGAAATAACTTTTCATACAAAACAGAATTAACTGAAAATGATTTCTTTTATTTTGTTAACTGTCAATTCATGGTGGAACTGCATTTTATTGTTGTTTTTATTTAATAAAACGCATTTTTTTGTAGTACTTATTCCATTTTTAATCAAGAGATTAGGACCGGTTTCGTCCGCCTCAGAGGGACATTTTCAACTGAATACATTTTTTTAAACAATATTTATCAAACAAAATCCAAAGCGATAGAAATAATATAACAATAGGTACATAAATAATTATCCTTCCAATAATACCTTCCCAATAACAGATTAATTTATGAGGTTGGACATTAAAAAAAAAATTGCGTTTTATTAAATAAAAACAACAACTGAAAATGAATTCAATTCTACTTAAAGATGGCTAAAAGTATTAAAATAATGCATTGGTATCGTGTTATGATATATTCTAAAAGTTTAAATGTCTAGCTAGTCGGGAAGTTAGTTAAAAATCGATTGCAAGATTTGTATTGGATAAAAATACTAGCAAAGAAAAACGTGGTAAAAAATAACCTACACCATCTGTAATAAGTATCCACCTATTCTTAATTCAACGAAAACAAATAAGTATGATTGAAAAAATTTGCACTATTTTTGTCGGATTGCCTATGGCATAACCAAACTATTATGGTTTGGCTCAGGCAGGGTTTAATTGAATTTTAAAAACTAACCAACACCATCTGAAAATAATAATTGTATTCTTAGTTCAATGAAAACAATTAAGTATGACTGATGAAGTTTAGTGTACACTATTTATATTAATAGGGGTTAATGGCGAGCACCTCAGTCACCTGCGCTTTGCAAATGATATTGTTTTACTCTCACAAAACCCGAAAGACCTCTAAGGTAGAATGCAAAAACTCGCGGATGTCAGTCAAACGGTCGGCCTAAAGATAAATGTCTCAAAGACAAAAGTGATGAGGAACAGTTTTTCGGACCCTGCGATTATCTGTATTAATGACACCCAATGACATTAATATGGACGAATCATCTGGAAAAGAAAATGACACTCACTTTATTGTCGGGTCTGCCGAATGGCATAATCTGTTCTAACGCCATTGCAATAAAGGTGATATTGCTATAAATTCCTGATGCTTTTTGTTGGGTCTGCCGAATGGTTTGGTTTGAACGGGTTCGCTCAAATGAACATTGACATTAGAAACACTACTCTAACGCCATTCCAATAAATGTCATATTGCTATAAATTCCCGATGCGCGATATCGCATAATGAAAATTGCGTGACGTCTACCTATACATGCGAATGCGCGAATTTACTTGCTAGCTACTGTATTGAGTGCGTCGTCCATTAATAATGTCATTGATGGCACCCAACTCGAGCAAGTCAGCAGCTACGTCTATCTCGGACAGCAGGTGTCCATAGATGGAAGCATGCACGATGAAATTGCTCGAAGAACAAAGCTGGGATGGAGTGCTTTCAGACGTCTGAATAGTATCTTCAAGAGTGACCTATCATTATGTCTTAAGCGTAGGGTGTTCAACCAATGTGTGCCACCCGTGCTCGCATATGGCTGCGAGACGGTGACCCTCAATACGAGAGATGTCCAAAAGCTAAGAGTCGCACAGTGAGGCATGGAGAGGTATATGTTGGGCATCACGCGAAAGGACCGTAAGAGAAACGAATGGGTTAGGAAGCAGACAGGAGTACGCGATGTAATATACGTTGCCAAAAGCTGAAATTGAGATGGGCGGGGCACATTGCTCGTCGAAAGGACGGCCACAGGGTCGCCCTAAAAGCCTCTGGATTTACGAACTGGTAAAGTTCGGCGGAAATACGTGGCAGTGAATGACACAGAACCGAGAGAGTTGGGAAAAGCCTCGGGAGGCCTTCATCCAGCAGTGGATTGACCCCGGCTGATGATGAGTTATGTTGAATCTTAACAGCCTATCTTCACCCCTCGTTACTGGTAAATAGTAATTACCTTATTTACTAAGCGGTGTCAGGATCACTCCAAATATTTTCGTTATAACAAACTTGAACTTGCAAATATTTTAATAAACTATTTTTTTTATTCAACGAATAATAGGATTTGACAATGTGACATATTTTTATTGGATATACCTACATAATTTGTAAAAACCAAAAAATATATACTTTCTACGTCATAATTAAAATAAAATAAACGTTATTTCTAAACCTATTTTGCCATTCAATTGTGAATACACTTGTTATACGACAATCTGAAACTGGTTTAGGATATTATCCTCTTAAGGGGGGACATGCTCAGCGTACCTAAACGGTACATGTTCAAACGCGCGTTACCATGATCTTACTCCCTACTTCATTTATCGTTTGTCAATTTATGGCTACGGCCATATGTTGTAGCGTAGCCACTGGGAAATGCCAATATAAATGGCGTATTTCAAAAAAATACTACCTTATTCTTAGGTCAATAATTATTATAAAGCAAACATTATTCGTAGAATCTTTATCACATTTGAATGGTCAAAGACATAGTTTATAATCAGTATCTTTAAAAGTATCTTTAAATGTGTAAATCTTGCCCATTTTTTGAATAAGAAAATGCCTAATTCTTGTCAAATTTGGGATCACTCATATTTGGGATCAATATCAATCAATATATTTTTTTATTGTAAATATTTCACTATAATAATGTCGACATAAATTTTACTAATAGTTTTATAAATGCTTTTAAAAATTAATAAATATAAAAGTCTTAACACCACTTTACATGGACGTACTGAAATATGACTATATTCTAAAACATTAGAGCGAGAGGTTTAAACGAATACTATTTTATGTAATAAAAATACTTTATGCAGTCATCAAATGTTTAAAATAAATATTAAGGATAATAAGGCTTGAAAATTAAATAAATAGATTATCTACAACGTTTAAGGAATGTCCAGGATCATGCTTTGAAAATAGCATAAAAGCTCCATTTTGACGTACGCTGAGCATGTGGGCCGTTAAGGAGACATACCTTGAAGAGGTGGAAATAGGGATATGTGGAAAGAGTTATTGAAGAAAGCCAGTACCCACACTGGGTTGTAATTTTCCTGATGATGATGAATGATGATGACAATGTGAAATAGGGATTCCAATCCCCGGATCCCGAACTATTTTCGATACCTATGAATCCCAGGATTGGTAAACATAACCCCGAAACTTTCTGGATTGAGTTTTTTATCAATTTTTATGGAAAATAAAATAAAAACGAAAATATAACAGAAGAAAGTTTTAATAACATAGAAATAAATTAGAAATAAACTGAGTTTGAATGAAGTTTGATTTATTACCCATGCGTTGCCAATTCATTTTATTTTTTCACATAAATTGATGAAAATGAGAAAGATTGGAAAAAAAATGCTTCGCACTTTTAACAAAGTGATTCCACCATGTTTTTTAATGCATTTGTCATTTTTGTATTTAAATTTAACTTGTATTTGTTATCTTTTCATAAATAAATTAAACTGTTTTACTCTCACATTATTTTTATTTATATTACAATATTATTTAATATGTATTTCCAAGATTGAACGTAACAATAAATATCTTAAATAGTATAAATTATACTAAATTTATTTTTGACCGATTTTATCAACGTTATTTTGTATATATATAAATTTTGGTACTGTTCGGTTATCAGGAATACAGAGGAAAAACATTTTGAAAATACCCGATATACTAGATTATTTGTTAGTTTGGGTTAGTTTATGTTAGGTTGGGTTAGGTTAGGTTAGGTAAGGTTAGGTTTGGTAAGGTTAACCTAACAAATAATCCAGTTTATCGGCTATTTTCAAAATGTGTTTTTCGCTGTATTCCTGATAACCGAACAGTACCGAAATTTTATATTAATTATTGAAAAAAATGCCAATTCCGATCCCGGAATCGTCAAATCGTAATCCTGAAATCCCGGAATCAAGATTTAGGCTCGGGATTAGATTCACTAATGTGAAATAAGAAGAGAAATGAGTGATTCCTGACACTCTTGCCAAGTAAAAGATAGTTTAATTCCTAAGTCAGCTAAATGCATAATTTATTAACAAGGCACTTTGGCCTTTTGGGGAGTAGATGGATAATAGTATCAAAGCGAGCCTTTCCTGTGAATAATGAATGCAAATTAACAACATCTTACCAGAAGACTTAATGTGGGATGAGAAGAAGTATTTGCGTGACATGACGCGCTTTGCCAAAAGGTTGGTGATAATATGACGTAGGTACCTAACTACATATTATTATATTCAAACAAACGAGGCAGGGTTATTCTAACATATTACTTAACTCCAAAATCAATATAAGAAGGTGATATGCTGTATCGTATTCAGACAGTTAATTATCCCGGGATGTAAACTCTCACGTGTAATGTTTTTTTTTTAACACAGCCGCACACGATCGTGTTATAAACTATTTTAGAGCAAGATAGAGTGGTTACATGCAAATTGTACGTAAACCATTTCACCGTGGCACAGTTTGCCGTAAGCTTTCTTATCGGAAAAAGATGACCGTGTGCAATACGGTCTCCAATTTTATTAGATTCAATATGAACATTAATTCAATTTTCATAGCTGATTTTGGCAAAATTCATGAATTCAAGAATGAAAACATAACCTTACCTAATCTAACCTAACAAATAAGCCAGTATATCGGCTATTTTCAAAATTTGTTTGCTGCAGGCTTCCTGTAAAGTGTAAACCGACAAGAACCGTGTTTTATTTAGAGATTAATTTTATGTCAGTACTATACGCATGGGCCTCATGGCCCATGGCGGGCCCCCCTACCTATCGCTAAGGATAAATGCAGTGTGATGCTCTACAGTAGCGTTTTCCAAATATTGTACGCGGTAAAATTAATGTGTATATTATTTTGTGTTTTTTTATATATTGTAATACATCTATTTATTTAATTATGGAATTGTCGAGTATCAATACACAATAATTAAGAATTGTATCATACAACCACATAATTTTAAATACTTACAAATTTGTGATATATGTTTATCTCACTTATCTGGTCGATTCGCCACGCAGGGCCCCTCCTGACCTCGGGCCCACAGGCTAGAGCCCAGTCAGTCCCTGCTTATGGGGGACATGACTATACGGCCCAAATAGGTTGAACGGTCTTTAATATACGGCCATATTTCCGGTACAACATTTAACGGTGAAGTGTGATACGGCGAAGTGCATACGTACAAGTTTACGGACACGAGTACATAAGACAATCACATATTATTGAGAATCGAGAGGCAGTGATTTTTATAATTTAATGCTGACATTGCGACACTAGCACCACTAGTATCGTTTAGTAGTACTGCAACATATATTTTAGATATTTCATACTACAATGGTGATACTTGATTCCAAATATGACAGTTTGGTGCAAGCTACGCATGTCCTTGTGATTCGTTCATCTAGAAAACGAAAAATACCGCTAAGCAGCTTATCATTAATTTTGTCTCCTCCCAACTTCCACCGATGTGCTGTATCTTAATGTTGCCATGTCTTTGTTCCACAGTCGATGTAACGTTCATCATCGACATCCTGATCAACTTCCGGACGACGTACGTCAACGGATGTGACGAAGTCGTCTCACATCCTTACCGCATCGCCATGCACTACCTGAGGGGATGGTTCATCATAGACCTGGTGGCCGCCATTCCATTCGACCTTCTGCTCTTCGGCACAGACACCGATGAGGTAAGACAGCACCCCTGCCAGCTCCTGATGTCCTGCAATAATACACTGACAGTTCACACAATTCAATAATCCCATTACAATGATATACACGTCGATAAACATTTAAATAATGTGTTAATATTATGACTCACCAACGATGATATATAAATTGGACGTAAACAAACTGCAAGGCGACTGCAAAATGTAGTCAGACTGCGTTGAATATAATATTAATATAACTCACAAAAATTTACGTACAACATTTTGTATTAGGATACCACTCAAAATAAAGATAAAAATGTTGCATTTTTAACGCAGTCCGACGACATATAATATTACTGTCACATCGCTGTAGTCTTACGTCCAATATATCTACAAACCCTACTACATAAAATACAATTGTTGAAGATAACTTTTAATCAGTTTGCCGACTAAAAGTTGACTTCAACCAATAGCATTCTAGTTGCAAACCAACTGCAATATGTATAATTAGAACCTAAACAGTCACAAATCAAAAAAAAAAATCACTAATATCACTATTTTCCGGCATCAGCCGATTATTACTATTTTTTTAAGCTGTCATGGTTTATTATTTGTCAAGATTTAAAATCTCTATTGCAGTTACACAATTTTTTTAACGTCTGTATTTCACTAACTCTGGGTTAGTTAAAATTGTAATTGTTATTAACGCTAATTTAAGCCAACATACAGTGCAAAAGATTCCAGTAATGGCAGCCAATTTTAAATAATATAATAATCGATATATATAGTCATGCTATGAAACATTTAGTGATTGCAAGCTGTTAACTGTGACATTCTCTTTGAAAACAGTATTTTTGATTTAAAAAAATCATTAAGTATTATATTGTTGATAAAAAATTGGATCTCATGTTTATAAAGTAATATAAATTATATTTTTGTCAAACCAAACACTTATCAGAAAGGATTTATCTTAAAGTTAAAAAATATGGATTATAAACAAACATGGGCATGATGAAAAAATACGTTTAAAATCTGTTTACCTATACAGATTTGCACTGCGTTGAAAATTTATAATATTTAGTCCCAATAAAAAGTTTTTAATTATGTTTTATCTGTATATTATAAATACAATTAGTACATAATATACTAATAATATTAAATCATGTTGTATATAAAGATGCAGACGTACCACGTCTTGAGATTCTAAATATTGATTTAGATGTTTTTCCTTTAATAAGTAAATAATATTACAATAGTAAATGTCACAGCTTACTCCTGTGTTATATTTTAAAAAAATAAACAAATAAAATTAATATTGATGTTATAATACAGGAGTCTGGTATCTGTGCATTTTACCCTATCAGTACTAAATTGTTATTCGAATGAAATAAATTAAATGAAGCCTGTCATATAGATAAAAAAAACAATGTTAACAAGAAAACTAAATAAACTTATCTGAATTAAACAAAATTAAACACGTAACTACATACATACTAAAACAAAAACCAATCCTGTAAAGATATAGTGACCGTACCGTACCCCCCTTTATTCCAAGTGAAAATATTTTCTCAGTGTGTTTTAAAATAATGTATTATTTTTATTATTGTCACGTTGTACATTTCGTGACGCATGGTCAAAGAGGTTTATATTATTATTGAATAGCAACACTGATTTTATTGTATCAGCTATACTATAACACTTGTGTTTAAGCCAATCATTATCAGTTAAAATGATTAGATTACAGAAGTATTACAATATATTTATATTTACAATTTCTTCTTATAAAATATTTCCATGATTTATTTATATGTTATATTATAAGGTTTGTTCAGTATTATTTTCACAAAAATCTGACAGACGTGATGAGAAAATAAGCTTTTTGGCAGTACATAGATTTTATGACAGTAAAAAAAGAATCGTAGCTCTCTGACGATGAAAAAATTTCTACGAGAAATCCTGTTTTTAGGTTTATTTAAACTACATTAGCGTACGATCCATAGATGCTGTAGATACAGAGCATCTCAAATAATCATCTAAAAAGTACTATCTAAAAATGGTAATTGTACCGCAGAGGTGGACACGAGCTTTTTTTTTACGAAAACAGTTTATTCCATGTAGACAATTATAATAAATACCTTTTTCTGTCGGCGCATCGGCTTTTCGGTCCAATAATCGTTAATTGAAAATTTGAAACTTTCATACATTTTGATACACCATTATCACAAACTAAGATTATATTAGGTAATATTAGTTGGGGTGGGTTAGGTTAGGTTAGGTTAGGTTAGGTTTGGTTTGGTTTTGTCTAAAAAGAAAGTTGTATTTATTGTGAAATTAAATGGAAAAAATTTATTGTTCTAAAGGTTCTATAGTTTTAGGTATTAATATGACGTAAATATTTTGCGAATATTGCAATATTCGCAATGCTACATTTCTGGAGGTGTAATTAATGGACCCTTTTTTAAAAAAAAACGAAAATGGCAATGGAGAACGTCACAGAAACATGATTACTGATTTTTTCTGGAATAAATTAGATGATTTTGATCTGGACGATATGCGGTTCCAACAAGATGGTTCAACATGCCATACAGCACGTGAAGATTAAGATTATATATTTCGTATTTCATAATCCATTATTTTCTGGTACTATCTATTTTACAAGATTATTCATCTTAAGAATAATAGTCAATAATATTATATTACATTTGGCTTTTTTCAACATCTTTGGTATATGGAGATTTTTTTAAATTCTTCGCTATTTCTTCTTTAACGTCCATTCTTTATATCGTGCCGATTGGCCTAAAAATCTACAAAAATGGCATAATTCCATGGCTGCTGCTATTTTTCGGGGGTTTTTGGATATGGCCCAAATGCTACCCCATGCCAAAAAATTTCATCCCCTATTTACCGTAGGTATATCGCTACGTTTGGAATGTAGGGCGACATGGATCGTTTATTATCTAACGATTGCAGGGGTGTTGAAATAAACCTTCTGATTGATGGATTGAAGATACATGAAACATGCTATTCGTTTCCACTGAAAGTTTCTTCTTGGTTGGACCATTGGGTAACACAAACGGTTACATGTGAGTTGTACGTATGCAGTTAATCGTAAGACACTTATTCGTGCGTCGCAGTACGTGAAACATGAGTTCGTATAACATTTTATCAAATGACGAGTTTTTCGTTAAACATTTCACCGTGGAATACATTTGTTCGTATCTTACAAAATGCGGCGATAGTTTGCAAATAGTACTGTTCCAATTAGATTAACCCTAACCTAACCTAACCTAGTAAAGACATCTCATAAAATTTGCCACATTTGTAGCATACGTAAAAATATACTCCTCAGTGAAATGTTCAACGAAGAACTCGTCATTTGATTAAATGTTACATGAACTCATGTTTCACGTACTGCGGCGCAAGAATAAGTGTCCTGCGGTAAACTGTTTACGTACAAATTTCCGGACACGAACACAAACATGGACCCAGTTCTCGAAATGCACCAGAACGCACCGAAGCGCAGTTCACTATACTAATTTACATTTTTTTTTCTATAAAGTTTAATAAGAAACTTGACATGCTCTACACATTTATTTTTACAAACAATAATAAGATTTTGTGTTGATTTGGTACAAAGTTTTTAGGCGATAAATTTTGATTAACGAGAGTTCTGTACCATTCCATATGATTTGGGTTTAGTATTCGTAAATCATGCCCAATCAGACACCTTCAATTTCTGTGAATATTGTATGATATTACCAATTGAATTAATTAAATACTTACTACATTATTTATAAATTTATAAGTACAATATAGTGACGTCATATTGACGTAGATAAATTTAATATACTGCTTATATGCGGGAGATAAAGAAAGACAAAATAATAAAACCATGTTTGACATCATATTTAGTAAAATTTTAGTTTCTTTCGCCTGCGGAATTAATAAACGTTGCCTGTCCAAATCTTTAGCAGTAGTGCATATCAGACGTTTAAAAATGGTTGCATTTATCAGTCTAAAGTACATAACAAAAAAGCACACTTTAATATTGTCGAAAAATTATCGAACGCTCCGGTTCATAAACTTTTCCATTTCGAGCGCTGCATGTACCGTCTGAACTGATTAGCCCTGCATCACACTCGATCCTAATCAAGAAAATGCTTCACTGAATGTGAATCATCAGCAGTTTTTTTAATAGCTGTGAATTATCAGGAGCAGTTACCAAAGACTAATATCGCTACGTACTCAAGTGTACTTTGATTGAGTTTAAATTGTTAACAAAATATGCCCTTGCAAGAGGAGACTATAGAAAATTACTGACATACATAAAATCA
Organism: Rhyacophila brunnea; assembly: GCF_057557595.1. Classification (NCBI taxonomy): domain Eukaryota; kingdom Metazoa; phylum Arthropoda; class Insecta; order Trichoptera; family Rhyacophilidae; genus Rhyacophila; species Rhyacophila brunnea. The sequence goes on along the minus strand of NW_028232904.1, from coordinate 3,277,748 downwards.
GTAAAAATAATACAAAATAAAGTAAATATTTTTAAAACGATTTATTGAATAATATTGCTATTTTTGGCGAGCGGGTCGGACGATTCGATGGCCTCAACAGCTTTTTGGATCGACTTGAGTATCTTTCCCTTCTTTGTAGGTATGTTCTTCTTCTTCTTTCGACCATGTCCGATCCTTATAGGATTATATGGGCCTCCACAGAGTGGAGGTTTTCATTATTAACAGATTTTGTTTTTACGAGAAATGGATGTCAGCCACTTGCTCAACCTATTAGGTCCAACCTCTTCGTATATATTTCAAGATATTAATATGGTTTACTTCCTGTATTTCTCCGCCACATGAACATTTTATATGAAATTTTTAGCTTTTTAAACTCAAATGTCAGTTTTGACAGCTATTAATCGGTTAATGAGTCAAGCCATAAATATTTAAAAAAATCTTACCTTTCTCTATCCAATTATAATAAACTAAGTGCTTACATAATTATCCGTTTCAGAAAAATATCACTGCGGAAAAAATCGCTTTAGCACCCCTGATGCCCTGATGGCGTGGCACACCTTTCTGCGCCCTGATTTTCTGTTTCATTAATATCTATCGCTAATGGAAATCGAGTCCCGGAACGATAATTATTGGTATAGGAAGAAGTTTAGGAAACCTTGGTCGAGAAAATATACATTTTATCGTAAGCGTTTACACTTACCCGTACAAACATGGCGAGATGTCATCATCATCATCAGCCGGGGTCAATCCACTGCTGGATGAAGGCCTCCCCAAGCTTTCTCCGACTCTCTCGGTCCTGTGTCGTTCGCTGCCACGTATTTCCGCCGAACTTTACCAGTTCGTCAATCCAGCGGCTTTTAGGGCGACCCTGTGGCCGTTTCGTATCCCTTGGGTACCACTGGATGACGGCATTTGTCCAGCGGCCGTCCTTTCGGCGAGCAATGTGCCCCGCCCATCTCCATTTCAGCTGTTTGGCAACGTCTATTACATCGCGTACTCTTGTCTGCTTCCTAACCCATTCGTTCCTCTTACGGTCCTTTCGCGTGATGCCCAACATGCACCTCTCCATGCCTCGCTGTGTGAATCTTAGCCTTTGGACATCTCTCGTGTTGAGGGTCCACGTCTCGCAGCCATACGTGAGCACGGGTAGCACACATTGGTTGAACACCCTACGCTTAAGACATAATGGTAGGTCACTCTTGAAGATAATATTCAGACGTCCGAAAGCACTCCATCCCAGCTTTGTTCTTCGAGCAATTTCATCGTGCATGCTTCCGTCTATGGACACCTGCTGTCCGAGATAGATGTAGCTGCTGACTTGCTCGAGTTGGGTGCCGGAAATACAGATAATCGCAGGGTCCGAAAAACAGTTCCTCATCACTTTTGTCTTTGAGACATTTATCTTTAGACCGACCGTTTGACTGACATCCGCGAGTTCTTGCATTCTACCTTGGAGGTCTTTCGGGTCTTGTGAGAGTATAACAATATCATCTGCAAAGCGCAGGTGACTGAGGTGCTCCCCATTAATTGGAACACCTTTTTCCTCCCAATCAAGTTTCCTCAAGAGTAGCGGTGAATAGTTTAGGTGAAATGGTATCACCTTGCCGGACACCTTTGTTAATGGGGAATTTACACGACCGTTTGTGGAGTTTCACGCATGCTGTGGCATCACTGTATATACTGTTCAATATGTTTATATAGCGTCTGGAAATTCCTTGGTTGCTAAGGGCGTCTATAATTGAGAATTGTTTGATGGAATCAAACGCCTTTTCATGATAGCGAGATGTAATCAAAACAATATATTATAAAATATTTTTGTACTAATTAACAAGATTGAAGAATGTGTAACTGTCTTTATAAGACACACTGAATTAAATGTAAATTGTAATCTTTGAAAAAATACGACTTGTGGAACTTGAATCCGCATCTACTGGATTCGCACAAATGTGCTTTACCAATTATTATTGAGTCAGTTTCTTGTTATTTCTTCTTCTTATTGTGCCATCCCCTAGCGGAGGTCGGCCACCATCAAGGCGATCTTATATTTGTCGTCTGCTACCCGAAACAGTTCGGTGGAGCTGCACTCGTACCAATCACGGAGGTTCTTAAGCCACGAAATGCGGCGCCGTCCTCTGCTACGCTTCCCATTGATCTTTCCTTGAATGACAAGTTGGGGAATGCTGTATTTTTGTCCTCTCATAATGTGGCCGAGGTATTGTAGTTTCCTGGTTTTGATACTTTGTAGAAATTCTCGGTCCTTCTCCATTCGATTGAGAACTTCAACATTTGTCATCCGGTCTGTCCAAGGAATTTTGAGGATGCGTCTATACAGCCACATCTCGAAAGCTTCAAGTCTCCGTGACATCTCTTGGTTTAGCGTATTATTTGCTATCACAAAATTCACTCGCATCTTATTAATATGTATGTCTTCAATCCAGCGTACCTTTTGGCAATCTTTATTTAATAGTTTTGGCCAACTTAATTAGATGTATAACCTCTTCCAAATTTAATATTATGTATTTAAAAAAATCTTCTCTGTTAAACAAACGTACCTTCCATGTCCGATCCTAATAAGATCATAAACGGGCCCTCTACACAGTGGAAGTTTGTATTATTATAAACAAATTTTGTTTTTACGAGAAATGGATGTCAGCCACTTGCTCAACCTATTAGGTCCATACTCTGACGCATACACTAATTGAAAAATAATATGTGTACTTGCCAGACCCAGGCTTCGAACATGGGACCCACGACGCTATAGGCCGACGCTTAAGCCGTGCGGCCATCGCAAAACTGTTATAGCAAAAGACAATTAAAATTCTAATGGATTTAAGTTTTGTACTATTTTATTTGAGTCGTTTTTAGCGACCCGGGTTTCGCCTTTCGGCATCCTAAGTTATATAATGAATTAATACAATAAAGTAGATACGTAAAACTTCATCACCTACTTTGTGTCCGGAAATCTGCGTATGCAGTTCGCCGTGAAATATTGTATCGGTAATATATGGTCGTATATTTTTAACACCAAGAAAAACGACATTACACTACTCTCTTACTCTTTTTTCCCCGTAACGGCAGCTTACTGTGACTTCACGTGATAGTACGTGACGTGCATCTCAATACAATCACAACTGAAAGCCCTGTTCGGACTGTTCCAGTGATTTAGTAGAGTAGCGAGTGATTTGGTAAAAAAACCGTGTCTGAACAGACAAATTTAGTCGGGTAGTTTAGTAAAATTGCCAGTCCAGTCGATCCATTTTATTCAATTATTTTGGCCTAGTAGCAACCCCTACCACTTCTCACAATATGCTAAACAAGCCACGAAACAAGTCTGAACAGGCGAGTTCATTAGTCCCCGACTGCCGCAGAGATGGCACAGCGTTGGAGCGAAGATAATACTCGAAGTAATATAACTTATAGTTATTATACTTCAATGCGACAAACCGTCGCGAACGTGTGTTGATAGATCCGTAGATATTATACTTCAATGCGACAAACCGTCGCGAACGTGTGTTGATAGATCCGTAGATAAATGGCAATATTTCACAGAAAACTTGTTGTTATTGAGGATAGGTAAAGAAGTACACATTATCTTATAAGTTATATTAATTTATTATTCTGTATACTCAGTATGAAGGATATTATGTCATGTCGGTAGGTAGCAGTGGCGAAGGGTGGAGGTAGGCTGTTAAGATTCGCTATAAATAGTGCACACCAAACTTTTTTAGTCATATGTATTTGTTTTTATTGAACAAAGACTACAATTTACAGATGGTGTTAGTTAGTTTTTCAAAATCAATTAAACCCTGCCTAAACGAAACCATAATAGTTTTGGTCTAATTTGGGAAATACGACAAAATTATGCACACTCTTTCATTTATAGTTATTTGTTTTCGTTGGATTAAAAATACATATTAGACATATTATTGGTTAATTTTTTTAATTCATTAAGCCCTGCCTAAACCAAACTGTAATAAATAAAAAATATTATTCTATTTATAAAATATTCAAAGTTATGTATGATTTAATTGCATAATTTTAGATATTTTATAGATAGACATGTATTTTTTGACTATTATCTATTATGGCTTGGGTTTTCAGGGTTTAATTGAATTTTAAAAACTAACCAACACTATCTGTAAATTGTAGTCTTATTTCAATGAAAACAAATATGTGTGTCTGAAAAAGTTTAATGTGCACTGTTTATAGCGGATCTTAACAGCCTACCTCCACCCTTCGCCACTGGTAGGTAGTGTGAATAATTTGTTGATTAATACGTTGATAAATAATGGCAATATTTCACAGAAAACTTGTTGTTATTGAGGGTAGGTAAAGAGGTAGGTACGCATTATCATAGTGTGCATAAAATACCTATTTATTACCTAAACAAAATACAAAAATACATAGGTAAGCATACAAAAATTTATGAAACCACAAAAATATAATAGGTAGGTATCCTATGTAAATTAGTATTCATCAAAATTATTTTTGAAGTTACATGTTTATCTGACAGACGGCAGCACTCCCATGACGCGCGAATGGTGTTCGTTTTGAAATATCCGTCGCTTTGTTCATTTTGACACGTCACTCACTAATGGACTGTGTTCGGACACTTTTCTGTTACAAATTCACTAAATCACTCGCCACTCTACTAAATCACTGGAACAGTCCGAACAGGCCTTAAGACGATGTGCGTCTAAATTCACAGCAGTCAAAAATTATAATGAACGTTTTGTGGTCATTGGAACATCTCTATCTTATGTTGGCGTCCTGTGTCATAGGATGTCACAGAGTGTAAATACGATGTCATAGCTGTCATACAATATGTATGTATAAATGTTGGAATGGCATAGATTTGATCATAGACACTAAAACGCTCTTAGCATATATGTGCCCGATCGTCATATAGTAAAATTTACCAAAGACACTAAACGAAACAATATAATGTTATATGATTCAAAAAAGATTTATTGTTGGTCTATCGTATATTTTATGACCAATCAATCATATCAGGCAGTCGTATGAAACAATTATGTAGCAATAAAAATGTTTATGGTCTTTCGTGTAAATGTAATATATTATCTACAGGGTGACATAAAAATAAACAAAAGACAAGCAAAACCAGATGTAATGAGAAATAATGACCCTCTTAACTAAGCAGTTAAAATTATTTATTATTTTCGGACATAAGACAAAATACAAACAATGGTTTAGCCAATGAAATTATTATTAATGAACAACGCACTCAATACAGTAGCTAGCAAGTAAATTCGCGCATAGCCACATTCGCACATGTATATGTAGGGTACTGTTCGGTTATCAGGAATACAGCGGAAAACACATTGTTAAAATAGCCGATAAACTAGATTATTTGTTAAGTTAACCTAACCAAACCTAACCTAACCTTAACTAACCCAAACTAACAAATAATCCAGTATATAGGGTATTTTCAAAATGTATTTTCCGCTGTATTCCTGATAACTGAACAGTGCTTCTTGTGTCAATGTTCATTTGAGCGAACCCGTTCGAACCGAACCATTCGGCAGACCAGATGACAAAAAACATATTGTAATGGCATCAGAACAGATTATGCCATTCGGCAGACCCGACAATAAAGTGAGTGTCATTTTTTTTTCCAGATGCTTCGTCCATATATTAATGTCATTGGGTTTAGCCATAAATTATAATTTGCAAGTGTTCGGTTTGATTTATTGAAAATAAAACATCTTTAGAGACGTAATATTATTAGTGGCGAGGGGTAGAGGTAGGCTATGAAGATTCGACATAAATAGTGCACACTAAGCTTCTATCATAAGCACTATCAGTCATACTTTTATGTTTTCATTAAAGAATACAATTTGCCGATTGTGCTGGTTAGTTTTTTAAATTCTTTTAACCTTTTCTATGCCTCACGATATTACTGTGGCAGTATCTGACAGGTCGCATATTTTTAATGACACACATTAAAAGCAGAGCCAAGCCCTTACTACAATCACTGTAATACCGATAATTTGTGGCTTTGTAGTTCATAATTATTCAAACAGATGTCACTGTGTGTTTAATTGTTTAGGTTATGCAAATCAATCGACAGTGGCTAGTAATTTGAGTTTAAAGTCGGACGATGTACCTAACACGCAAAATTTGTATGTGCAGCCTGTCGATCACAGTCTCATAGAGCGAGAAAACTAGCTGAACGCATAAAATCGGTTAAACCTTGCCTAAACCAAACCATAATAGTTTATATGCTATGGGCGATCCGACACAAAATAGTGCACATTTTTTCAGTCATACTTATTTGTTTTCATTGAATTAAGAATAAATATATAATATTACAGATGGTACCGGTTAAATTTTTAAAATTCATTAAGCACTGCCAAATCTAAACCATAATCGATACTAGATATTCTTCTATCTATAAAATATTTAAAATTATGTTTGGGAAATAAACGAATATTTTTTGGGATTAGGCCATGTTTAATTGAATTTTAAAAACTAACAAAAACTATCTACATACAGCGCTCGAAATGGAATATTTTACGAACTGGAGCGCTCGATAATTTTACGAAAACATTAACATAGTTGTCTAATCGTATGTGTATTTTATAAAAAGAAGTGTGTTAGATTTTTAATTATATGGCATATCTAGTTAAGATGGTCAAATTAATATTTTCACGAGACGGTGCGATTTTATGAACCGGAACGGCGCTCCGGTGCGTTCCGGCCCATTTCGAGCCCTGTATACATATTAGTATAGTCCAGTGGCGAAGGGTGGAGGTAGGCTGTTAAGATCCGCCATAAATAGTGCACATTAAACTTTTTCAGACATACGTATATGTTTTCATTGAAATAAGACTACAATTTACAGAAAGTGTTGGTTAGTTTTTAAAATTCAATTAAACCCTGAGAAACCAAGCCATAATAGATAATAGTCAAAAAATACATGTCTATCTATAAAATATTTTAAATTATGCAATTAAATCATACATAACTTTGAATATTTTATAGATAGAATAATATTTTTTATTTATTATAGTTTGGTTCAGGCAGGGCTTAATGAATTTAAAAAAAAATGAACCAACAATATGTGTAATATGTATCTTTAATCCAACGAAAACAAATAACTATGAAAGAAAAAGTGTGCACGATTTTGTCGTATCGCCCAAATTAGGCCAAAACTATTATGGTTTCGTTTAGGCAGGGTTTAATTGATTTTTAAAAACTAACTAACACCATCTGTAAATTGTAGTCTTAGTTCAATAAAAACAAATACATATGACTAACAAAGTTTAGTGTGCACTATTTATAGCGAATCTTAACAGCCTACCTCCACCCTTCGCCACTGGTATAGTCCTAGTTCACTGAAAACAAATACGTTTGACTGGAAAAGTTTAGTGTGCGCTATTTATGTCGGATCTTAACAGCCTACCTCCATACTTCGCCACGTATCTTTCGCGATTGGTATCGTATCAAAAGAAAAGAATCAATATTTTTTTGATTCATTATGAACCATTCTCTTTGCTACGTTCCTCGATTCATTAGTTTGATTATTTTAAAGGGTAAATAAAATATTTTGTGTAGTTTTCATGTGTTAGTTTGTTGTTTAGTATTTCGTAAGATTGTTGGAGGAAAATATAATATATACGAGCGCGACACCGGTGTCCCGTCTGAAACCGGCCTTACCGTCACATAGTCAGCAGTTATCGTCTCTCGGAATCGAAACCTAGAACAGTAAATTTAAAAAATTATAATACTAAATATATATAAAACAATATTTATAAAATAATTTTAAATTTCTATAGTTATGCGGAATTGTTATTTAATATTCTTTGCGTCTTTAAATATTAATTACAGCAGAAAAGTTTTATAAAATATAGTATCTGTCTAATCTCACTCCATTTCCCATTACCTCATTTACACGTATATAGATTTACTGCTGACAGTACGTAATATTATCGCAGCTATAACAGGAAAATGCAGGTCTGTAAACACGTATTATCGTGCAAATTGCAATTCATGGATCAAAAAAGTTGAAAGTTATGCGATATCTATCTCTGCCCAGTAGAACGATAATGGCGAACCTGTCGGAAAAAATACGAACTGAAGTTGAAAACATTTTGACGTTTACAATTTTTCACAACCAGTCAAACAGCACCATTAAGCTACATTCAACATTTTTGCGTGTAAACAGTTATTATAGGGATTGTTTAAAACAGAGGGTTGGAGCTGACCCTTTTATGAGTTGCTCCGATCTAGCTCCGCTCCGGGACCTAATACTTGTCCCAGTTTCGCTCTAGGGTCTGCTCCGCTCCGGGTTAAAAGGTTTAATAGGTGTTATATGTATACAAATGTTAAACAATAATAAATAAATAGTTTTGAAATAAGATTTAATATTCGTCATTTTCATTATTAATTATATTAAACAAAATTCCAACAGCAAATCGTCTGGCTGTCTGTTCTTTTCTGGCAAAACACACTAACTAGAGGAAACTAGTTTTGAGTAATTTGACTTTGAAGTTGTTAAAATGTTTGAAATGGTCTATCATGTGAGTTTATTAAGTAATCGTAAAAAGGATGACTTTAAAATAAAGACTGTTTATTTATTAAAAAGGTTTCCAGACGGTAAAGTTTGAAATAAGGAACATTTTGGTATAACTAACTCAATATGTCATTTTTTCGAATTAGTGTCTTCTGCCAGAACAGTGACGAAATTGTATTTCATTATCTGTCTCTACTGTCAAAAAAGTGAGGTTATTTATCACGACGTGATCAATTCATCAGTGTTGCAAAGTCTCAAATATAATGTTTTCATTGGATTTTAATACGAAAATTTAATAATAAAAAAAAACATCAGCACTAGAAATTTTTGGTGCTCTAGTTCCGCTCCTACTACGAGTAAAACCCTTTTGGCGCACTGCTCCGTGCTACTACACTCTGGTTTAAAATACACCCTATTAGTGCCAGTAAATCCATGCACGTGTACAAGCAAATTTCGCTTAAAATTCTTGATCTACTACGACTGGCTTCTCATTTATATTTTGTTAATCTGTGATAAAACAGTTGTAAATTTACACTAATAATTACAAAAGTATATCTAAATAAACCACTGAGAAAACATTTCCACTTTGAATAAAACTATGTGTTTATCCTTTTTGGTGTTATGTGCATTGAAATTTTTGAATGTTTGTCCCTTCTTATTTGCAGAGAGGTCTTCGATTCGCTTGTCTGCCTGTAACCGTTCAATGTTGTTGTATGTCGTAATTATGTGTGTTTCGTTTTGTGAACCGTGTTTTCTGTGAACTAAGTTTTGTGAACTGTTTTTCTGTGTGTGTATTCTTTTACACGTAATTTTTTTTAAATTATTTTTTTTTCAGAAACCATGCAGGAAAATTATTGTTATTATCTCAATGTTAGACGTATTATTTGTGTTTTCTTTATTTCACACCTCACTGTTTGCTGGTAAGTGTCAATAAACTATCAAATTTCAATAATTTGACAGTCATCATTTAAATCAATTATATAATAACCATCATTGTGTTGTCTCTTGTACCTGCCATTTTGATGACGTCAGCAATTTAAAATAACAAACAACTATTGCAATTAATTAATAAAATATGTACTCAATTTAAATGCAAATACTTTTGAAACACACCATAACACGTATTTGACAGTATAATTTGACCCAATCACAACATGTAAATCATTCATAACTTTGTAGTACTTTGTTCATATAAACAACAGAATGTCCCTAAAACACATGCACAAAAAATAATAAGTTGATTAATAAATTTATTTTTAGTATTAATAGAAACTACAGGGTGGTATTTAGGTAGATATCCATTTGTTTAAAGAGTTTTAAACTACAATGCTGTAAAAAGAAATTGAATTGAGATATACTTACAACATGATTATTAAATTATCTTTGATCAAGTTTCACAGTACATAAGGAAGTCGCTAAGCCAGGTCACACATCTACACTCATCTCGACTGGAATACATAAAAAAAAATTCGATGTGATTTTGTTTGTATTTACAAAACACAAGTAACTTTGAAAAAAAAATAGCTGGTGTCGCAAGCAACAAATTTCACTTGGGGCGCAAGTTATACTTATATTAAAATATCGCAATGGAACGTATCGATGGTCTAACACTGACACCTCGTATATGACATTCAATATTTTCAATAATGAGAGTTAAAATGTTATAAATAATCTGGTAATCAAATTAAATAAAAAATATAAAGTAGATTATTTTTGCATTAAGCGTATTTTTGTTATTATTATAGTTTTGTATTTAACATTTTAACTCAGTCTGTCAAAAATATTGAATTTCAGATACAAGCTGCTTTTTCATTCGTTTCGCGTGACGTCACGGTCTTGGAATATCCTCGTTTGTGCGCACTTAAGACAGTTGCAACATTGCGCCCGATTTTGATTTATGACTTTATCTCAGTAGAGACGATTTTCAATTTGCCACCTGGCTTATAATGACTATCAATATTTGTACTTTAACGGAGTTAGCTGTCATTTTTTTATGAATGTCAAATATTATAAAACAAAAATTAGAGCTTTTATGTACACATAATTTAATAACGATTTGTCCAGCCTCTATGTGCATAGAATGACATTGTCAACTGTTAATTAAATAAATGTATTGTATATATTTTATTTTTTCTCATGGCAATACCTACTATTTTTTATAGATCGTCTTAATTAAGTCAACTGTATCATGAAATTATGAATTAAATTGGTATTAACGTAGTAGACTTAAATACAATGATTTTAAAAACAAGGTTTAAAACTATCTTAGAATTTAAAAAAAAACTATTATTTTATGTAAACTTATTAATAATTAAATAATTCATTGGGTACCTAAAAGATTTTTTTAATTAAATTGTTATTTACAACTCAATTGAATAATAATACACAAAATTTAATAATCTAGCATTTTTTGTCGAATGTACATAATTTTAATAACACAGAAGCATACTTATTATACAGAAGAATACACAGCCATCGTAATCCGGGCAATGTATTTTACCGATAAGGTTATCGATCCACTCGTTACAAAATACAATAATATGAATTGACAGAGTTCCTACTCAAAAGTGTATTTTATTTTCTGCATCTTTCTGCCAAATAAGCCACAAAAAAATTTAAAACTGTTTTTGTCCGTCTAATAATAACTATCATAATATAATAAACAGCTATGTCTTCATTTGTATATAGTTTTACAATAATGCTTACTTACTCACTTAATTGGCCCTGTCACGTCCCAGGATTGCGGCATAGGGCAAATACAGGATTGCGCTACTTCCCTCGGTCCATCGCCAAATCTCGCGCCTCCCGACGAAGGATAAGGAAGGTTGCGCCAAAAGGGTATGGACAACTACATAAATTCTACCTCTCCGCGGAGGTCCCAAGGCAATGCAGCATGCTGTAACAGATAGAGGGGGGTACGAGGCGAATCACCAGCGCCAAAAATTGGCACATTCTGGCTACGAGAAAGAAAACCACTACAGAAAATCAGGGCATGTTCACGAGCCCTAATGTGGCAGCCCCATCAGTGAACTCGGGTGGTGTGGGTTAATTACCTGCACACCCTAAAATTCAATAGATTAACACAATTCTAAGTCTTGGACCCAAGTTTTCTACTTGAGAACAACAACGCTTACCTACAAAAATACTAAATATTGATATGAGAAATATAGTAAAAAAAAAAATGTATCATTAGCTGTTGACAATGTCTTTCTAAGTGACTGAAACGTGTACTAATCGTGATCATGCATTTTATTTCAAATACTTACTAAATTGTATTTTGACTTTCTGGTTTAAGTTATGAATAGAATCAAAAGATGAATTAGCTCACTTAGCACACAAAATATATGACACTTTAGTTATCTACAAGATCTATGCACAAAGCTCTAATTCTGAGGTACAGAAAAAGACATATTAGTATTTTAAAGTGTGAGTTAATGGTTACTTACTTATTTTTAAAGGATAGATTTGCACTGATAACTATTTTATCTGTCTTCCTGGTTTGACGTTGATTACAAATATGACTCACTGTAGAGTTTGCAAGAAATACTCGTGTATATATTTACACATATATTATATTAAGTATATTGTGTTCGATGATTGCTAATAATTCTATTAAAAAAAACACGAAACGTCAGAATTGGATGACAATAAACATAAAGAGTGATCATTCAATTGTCAGACAATCAAATAGAGAACTGTAAAAGACGTTTTCATTTGTTTTTAGGGTTATGTTATTCATTTAAAAACAAAAAAAAATACTTATTATACACATGTGTTTTGGGGACATAATAATTCTACATGCAATGATCTATACTAATAATTATGTATTTACCGTTAGTGTCTGATACAATAATGCATTGTTTTGTCTTATCACAATTTCAATAGAACTAGATTATTATATTACTTGAATTTTTTTTTAGTTTCAAAAATCTATATGTTGTGCAATAATAACTAATTTGTATGCAATAAATTGATGTGCCAACTATTTCCTGAAGGATTTAAAATGTTTAGTATTTGTTTTTATTGGAATGAATAATATATATTTTGTTTAGATTACCATCATTCGTACAATCATATTCACGAAAAAATATGTTTATATATTTTTTAATTAATTTTATTTTACTATTGATAATAATTACACTATTTTTTTTCTTTTAAAACACTCGGTATTTTTTAATTCTTAGTTAGGGGTTTATTAAAATTATTAAAAAAAAAGATATTATTAGTTTTACATAATTACAATATACTACCAAAGATAATCTATAAAAATCACTAAATAAAACAAATGATTTCACAAAAAAGGTTCAAATAGACTATATGACGATCGGGCACATATATACTAAGAGCGTTTTAGTGTCTATGATCAAATCTATGCCATTCCAACATTTATACATACATATTGTATGACAGCTATGACATCGTATTTACACTCTGTGACATCCTATGACACAGGACGCCAACATAAGAAACGGGTTTTTCGACATATATATGACCAATCGTCATAGAGTGTATTTGAAGCATAAATGGTATTTCATACATTAAAAATCATTACTTTATTATTTATGAAATTCAATATGCGTACTGATATTTTTTTATCAAGTAATTGATGCAATATTTGAGTTGTATAAATAAAATAATAACATTACATACCTAATTAAATTGTATTGAAAATGGACTAAATATAAAAACCATTCGATAGGTTTTTTTGCTTTACCTTTAGGTAAAAGTACATAAGTCATCAGTGAAATTGAATTGTGTTTCCATCAACGATAAATTCGCTTTCGTGGTTGATACTGAAATAGGTCGTATGTCAAAAAATATCTGTAGTATACTATAATTAATAAAAGGTTTCAATGGTTCACTAGCAAAGTGAGCTAAAGAATTTATAAACGTAGAATTACGTCTGTTTGTTTATTGAAGTATTGCTTATTTGTTGTGCGCGTAAAATGGCTGTCGTAACAAATTTATCGAGGCCTATTTCGCCCACACGTCTTGCCGAGTATATCTTGACTTAAAATATGAATAAGACTGTTTTGTAGTGTCTTACAATTTTGACAGTCACACTTGTTTATTTTCATAGAACTAATAATACGAATTGGAGAGGGTTTTAGTTAGTTTTTGAAATTCAATTTAACCCTGCCTAGACCAAACCATAATAGTAGAGGTAGGCTGTGGAGATCCGACAACAATAATGCACACTTTGTCAGCCATGCTTATTTGTTTTCATTGAAAAATAATATAAATTGCCTAAATCAAAAAATAACAGATAGAAGAATATTTTATATTTAATATGTATTGTCGTTTTGCTTTACGCTGGGTTTAATTGAATTTTAAACACTAATCAATACCATAACAAATAAGTATGACTGACAAAGTTTTGTGTGCACTATTTATGTCTGATCTCCACAGCCTACGTCCACCCTTCGCCACTGCAGCACGGTAGTAATTGTATTTTAAATATTTTTAGGTTACAATAATATTAATAGATAATCGATTGTTAACTTACGACCTATTTCAATATCTACAACGTTATATAGTTAATTCATTATTATTTAATAAATAAACAAAAGTAATTAGTTAAAAATAGTCTTTCGTATAAGTCAATTATTGCATCTAATAAAAATTAAATGTTATTAATTTTTATGTTGACATTTCTTACTTTTACCCGAACGTTTTATAAATATTTTACCAATTATATACTTACCTATTAAAACAAACAAAACCACGTATCGTATCGTTTAAATACATAATAAAATATAAAAATACTTTTTTTTTATTAAAAACAATTCAATTATATTTTTAATCAAGTGTACAATTAAACATTGCATATCAATTAAATACAGTCAGTATTGATAAATTATCAAAAATCAATCGATTTTATTTTTTATATATTTATCAGGGCATCGAATCGTTATTTTTTCGTTCCGGTTTTCGTTAAAAAAATATAACGGTTTTTTCCGGTTTTCAGTTAAATGATTTTTATTTGTATTAAAAATTTATTTTCTACCATAATTTAGATTTTAGAACATTTATGGTACTTGTATGACATCCCGGCGCCACGCTCTGAAACCAATGGTTTAATAGTCTAAGAGTCCAAGGCCAAAAACCAAGACTTATGATGTGTTGCGCCTGCGACAACTAATGTGGGGAGTTAGACCATATTAACGTTGTTATTGTGTGTTTTAACAAATTTAGTACCAAACCGAAAAAAACCGTTATTTTTTTCGGTTTGATTCCAGTATTCGGTTCAGTTCCGGTTCGAAGCCCTGATATTTATCTGCGTAATACAAAAATAATCAATGAAATATATTTATTTTTAAATACGTATAGAAATTTTTAATTTTCTTTTGGTTCCTTGTTGTTTATTTCTGTGTTAATTAAATAAACGGTAAAAAATATTGGCCAAATTTATGGGTCAAAGTTATCCTATAATATTATTTTACTAACAAAGTACACAAATATGTACAAAATATACAACGATCGAATACCTACAATATTAATTATGAATGAATCATTTTTCATTCATGCAAAAATGTGAATAAATTTATCAATATACTTTAGGAGTAGGACCTTACCGGAAACACTGAGGTGGAGAAAAGGAAGTGATGATGCTTCCATTGCAGGAAATACCAGCTGCGAAGCCTTGGCGATTTTTTAAAAAATATTCTTGTTCATTATGACGTCATTGTTTTTTTGTTTCATCTCCTTCTCTCTCTTTCTCTCTGACTGTCAAAGCGAAGTTTTTCAATCTATCATTGTTAATTCCTTATCATAGAAAAGGTATCCATGGAAAGAAGTTATACGGTGTACGGATTCATTTTGGACATTGAGTAATTATTTTATCATGACAAAAATTAACGTAATGATAATGATACATATAACTACACTGTATTACAATAATTAATACTATAACGTAACGTAAATAATCACTATTTTAAACAAAAATGCTATTACATAGTTTTAAGAAAAGATCTTGAATCTTCCACCAAATGGAGCCTTTTGTGCTTAATTTCATTCTATCGGAAATGCCATTTTTGTATGAAAGAAAGTAACAAAAATCCTTACAAAAATGTGTGCTTCTTTTTTGTCATAATATGTCTAGGCTCCATTTCAATACTTGAAAGTTTTTGTTCAACATCTGTGATTTAAACAATAATAGATAATATTGTTAACTACATACTCAAGAATAATAATACAAATAGACAGATATATTACAAATAATTGAGGCTATAAGTTTCAAAGTTGGTTTAACCTCAGTTTATTTTTTACCTAAGTAACTTTCTATTGTATGTACGAGTATATTCATAAAATATTTAACCCAGCTTTGTTTGTTAAAGCTAAGTTAAATTGAATTAAGCTGAAGGTTGATTGAAACAAACAACAAACTTTAAACTTGATTTTTTAATAAATTTAAAATCGTGAACGACATTAAACGTCAGCTGAATGCAGAACTATTTTAACTCACATTTGAAATATTTTGAAGGAGTTTTTTAAACAGTCTACTTTAGTTACTTACTATGTATATAGAGAAATATATGCACCATTTTATTCATCAATAATCCTATTAAAATATAATGCGTACATTTATCCATAAAAATAATAAATAAATTCAGTAAGTTGATTTAAAGAACTCTCTCTTAAAAAAAATCGGTACTGTTCGGTTATAAGAAATACAGCGGAAAACACATTTTGAAAATAGCCGATAAACTGGATTATTTATTAGGTTAACCTAACCTAACCTAAGCTAACTCAAATTAACAAATAATCCAGTATATCGGGTATTTTCAAAATGTGTTTTCTGCTGTATTCCTGATAATCGAACAGTACCAAAAATTTAAATGTTAGTTAGAATAATTCTGCAATCAGCTGACGAATTTTATCTGTCTATTTGCTTTTTATTCTATATGTTTGCGAAAATAAAGTATTCTATCCGGAGTCATAAATATGTGTTTGAATTTTTTTTGCGATTATCTCAAAATGGTGAAAAATATGGACGTAACCAATTTTACAACCAACAGCCTCAATGAAATTTAAATAATCAATGAAATTTCAAATAAAACTGTTTTCTCCTAGTATATTACAAAATTTAACACTGATGTATTTTTAAAATATAACAGTTTTTATAACGAAGTTCTAACTGAGACAGTTTTAAGCGTATAAAATGAAATTTTAAAGTAATAATAACCATTTCGATGCGTAACGATGCAATTTAGCTTTCAACGCTCGCGTTAATAAAATAATTCTTCTATGTGATACGTTTTCTAAGCCTATATAACCCATTTCACCTCTCCCATGTGACATTACATTTTCCACTTAAGTGTTTTTCGTAGACATTCTGATGTTTTCTTCTGCTTTTCACAGTTGGGCATGGAGAACGACGAGGTACTTATTATATTGTGATTGGATATTAACTCTTTATTTATATCTTATATTATATTATATTATATACATCATTTTTGGTTTTACTATATCGATTAAGATTTTCAATTGCATATCACCCGCAGTTTTTAATTATATTATAATATATATATATTCGAATGGACGGTGTGCCTTCTAAAATGCTTACACATATGAATAATTTAATATTAAAATGAAAATATAACTAAGTAATAAATAATCCTAAATATAAACTATGGCATTACATAATATAACACTATGCATAACTGTACAATTGTCTTGATAATTTAAACGAATTATAGTTTTATTTGATTTCTTCTTCTTATTGTGCCATCCCCTAGCGGAGGTCGGCCACCATCAAGGCGATCTTATATTTGTCGTCTGCTACCCGGAACAGTTCAGTGGAGCTGCATTCGTACCAATCACGGAGGTTCTTAAGCCATGAAATGCGGTGCCGTCCTCTGCTACGCTTCCCATTTGATTAATTATTTTTAATTAAATAAAACACAATTTTTTTTAAGTACTTAGTCCACTTTTTGATTAAATTTTTGTACCGGTTTCGTCCTCTTCAAGGGGACATTATCAAGGATATTGATAATTTCCCCTTGAAGAAGACTAAACCGGTACAAAAATTTAATTAAAAAGTGGAATAAGTACTAAAAAATGTGTTTTATTTAATTACAAATAATTAATCATATAATACAATGCAGATCCACCATGAATTGACAGTTAACACTATAAACGAATTGTAGTTATCTTAGTTACCTTTATACTCTGGGATTGCTTTAGAATGGACGATAGAAAGTGTTGGGATTTCCTTAAAAGTAAATACGTGGTAAATTATAACAAATAATGTTACTTTCACGGTTGTTTTTTATCGTAATATATTATTGGCTTTGCACCGCATGTACTTCTTTCTTCGACGTTTCGGGCTCGTTGCAGAGGCCATAATCAAGAGATATGTGTTATGAAAAAGTTTTGTTTAGGTGTATGAATTTAAATGCCGCTCTTAGAATGCCAAAAGGAATCCGAATAGTTACGCTGTGTTTGCATACATACATGTGCACTACACTTCATCACAACACATATCTCTTGTCGATGAAAGAAGGAAGAAGTACACGCGGTGGAAACTCAAGAATATATTACGTTATAACAGTTAATTTATTCATATTAAAACTTTAATATTACAACACATATTTATATAGGTTTATCTTTGACTTAAAATAAAAAATATTTTTCTTTTTAATATTTTCAGATACATATTTATTAATTAATACAGTTGAAATTGTAAATTATCAAAAAAATGTCTCAAATTTCAAGCTTCTTATTTTTCCGCTAGATGCCTCTTTAAAAAAAGGCTCGGTAAAGGCTTCACCTTAAACAACATAATTTAAGTATAACACAACATAACATATTACAGTTTAATTCTGGGCAGTATTGGGTAACATTTACGAATATGGTTGAACTTCCTCGAACATACCCGAACGACCGACGCCCGCGTCGAATATTATGGAAAGCGTCGATGTTTCCCGGGAAACCCCAGGCCGTCGAACCTTGTTTCAATAATACTATATACTTACCATTCAATAGTTAGGTTTGATATATATATATATATATCTGTCTAGACATTGCTTGAAAAATAATGATTTTATACACCAAACCAAACGACTAAATTACATAAATTACGTACATTTTTCAAAGCAATGTTTATTTAACAAACTATGTTTTGAAGTTATACTTCTTTTGGCGCATTTGAGAAATCAGATCAGAGTGTATTTTTGGCGTGTGACATGTAACACATAATTTATTTTTTCACACGGAAAAAAAACGCACTCGATTGGATTCGAACCACCGATTGTTCGGTTATCAGCCGAACACACTACCTTTACGCCACAGTATGATACTGCAATCGTGACGATTATACAGTATAATATTATAGTTTAGAATTGTTCCGTTGCCTAGGCAGCGAATTTATTATTGTCGGCCATTTGCAATTCCTTACGTAAACAAACTATTAACCGTCAGATTGAAAGTTGGTACTTTAAAAATAAAAACAACGAGAAACCATTAAATAATTCAGTAATATAAGCTGAAGCGTATATAATTGAATCAACGGCGTTCCAATAAGCGGTCCTTTTTCTTGGGTCTGTAATTTAACAAGATAATTAAGAGCTAGTCAAAGAATCTAGTTTATCACAAGTTTTGTTTTTGTTTTGTTACGCCAAAGAAGTATAACTTCTAACGCGCGTACATAAGTACACACACCGATTTTTTTTATTCAACGAATAATTCACAAGATTTACGAATGTAATATTCTAAGTATTGAACATACATAATTTTGAAAACACTTCTTAAAAAATGTATTATAACCAGTAGAAAAAATCTTTTTGAAAAAAGGTAAGACAACCCGCAGGAATAGAGCCTGCATCTCTCCAAGTATCGCGCCCGCCGCGCATAGACCACTATGCTAAAGCTGTCATACTAATTACGACAAATTTTAACTAATGGCTCTTATAATACTCTGTGAAGCGTTTCCCAAATTGAGCTACGATTGGCAATCGACTTTTGTATTTTAAATTAAAGTAGGTATTACTTTAATTACTAACCGACGTCACGGATTACTCCAAGATATTTTTGTGTTGTAACTTACTTGAACTTGCTAATAATTTAATAAACTATTTTTCCATATTTATTATAACCAATAGAAAAAATCTTTTACATTCTTAAATCTTGTGAATTATTCATTGAATAAAAAAAACGTTTATTACTACACCGCGCAGAGATTCATTTTGAGGTTAACCGATTTTCACGACCTGTCAAATAGTACTACCTTAAAGTGCCCACCACCACCCGTCATATATGCACAGCCGTGGATATGCACGGCCGCTTTCTATGAACTATAAAATGACATCGCGTCTCGCTTACTCTTGAATAATGAGATTGGCGAGACAGTAAGCACTTTTATGAGTAAATAGCTATTATCGCGATAGTACAAAATATACACTATTGCTGCAAGTAAATCCATGCATGTGTAAAGGCGATATAATATAAAGTTACATGACTATTTTTGCGAGTGTTGGTTACTAGAACGCCTTCAATATTCCATACTACAAAAAATGTTTTATCACCAAAAATATTTTCGGTGGAAACTCCAATCAAATCGCAAATTAAATTATTGGCAGTGAATAATAATCCATTGTGAAAAATGGCGAACAGAATTTTTATCCGGTGTCAGATAGAATCGCAAAAAAATAATTTTATAATATACACACATGCGGCTGCATAAAAAATTCAATTGTTTTTTTTTCATATTTTTGTAATAGCAACAATGACGTGCTAGTGATGTTCTGGTGACTTTTTCCGCGTAAAATATTCAAACTTTATGGTACGTTTTACAGAAAAAATACTTTTTATTTTATTCAACGAATAATTATTCGCAATATTTAATAACCTACCATGCTTTAGCGCAAATCCAGTGGTTACAATAATAAGATCTGGATAATAATCTGGAGAATAACACTGGATAATAATCCAGTGTTTAGGAAAAAGGGCGTAACCCACACAGAACAAATTTTACAGGAGAGGCAAAAAACGTTTTTTGAATGATTTTGGTTTAATATTAATAACAAAATAGGCATAGACATTGGGTGCATGAAGATTGATGATTTGGTGTAATATCTTTTCGATATACTAATAATTAAAGAAGTTATTACAGAAAATCATTAGAATTGAGGGTAACTTCTTTTTCCCTTTAATTAAAACTTAATTAAAGCTCAATTAAAACCTGAATTTAGATAATAAATCGGCATTTGTGGCTTACTTCCTTCTTACAGAACGTATATTTAGTTGTATACATTGTTAATATTTAATAAAAGCACTTTTCGAAAAATCGAGGGTTACGCCCTTTATCCTAAACACAGTCGATATGTTCAAGTCCCGTTGGGCGTCATATTTTTTACAGCGTTTTTCTTAGCTCGTATTCTTATTCGTCCGGTGGTTCTTTGTCCGGTACAAATCTTGCAATCGATTTTTAACTAACTTCCCGAGTAGCTTGACATTTGAAACTTTTAGAATTTATCAGAACACGATGCCAATGCATTTTTTAATACTTTTAGCCATCTTCAAGTAGAATTGAATTCATTTTCAGTTAATTCTGTTTTGTATAAAAAGTTATTTCGACACCAGTATTGGTTGCTAGGGGGTATGGGGTCCTACCAACTAAATTATTAATATATATGTGCGTTACTATGGAAATCAATATGACATGTCAAGTACAATTTTTTTTGATCGTTTAAGCTAGTCAAGTCTTGTTTATATGGTTCAACAGAATTTAAAAACGTTGTATATAAAAAGTTCTTTTTATCTTGTAATTATTCCTAGTAGGCTTATATATTTGAGATATTTTTAAATAATGTATAATTGTTCAATACTAATTATTTATTTTATATTTAATTATAATTTAGAAACACCTCATAAACATACATATTATTATTAAAAAAAATCTTCACTGAGTTCGAAGAGCCGGACAGGAGTCAAATTTGCATCAATTGGACCAAGGCAAGGCTTGGAAAAAACAAAACATAAGTGCGAGTGAGTGAGAGGACTACGGACTACGGCTCTACGGCTAAATTAAATATTTTTGTAAACGTCGCCGGTTAATATGGATTTTACTAATTACATTCATTTAAATACTGCGAGCACGTGTTATGTTAAATATAAAATTACTGGTAATTAAGTAGAACATAATATGGTTAACTATGTTGTGTTTAAATTTGTTAGTCGTACTGAGAAGCAACACGATGGTATAACGTTTCATAGTTACGTTAATAATAAATAATAATAAAATCGAGGTTCTACTGTGCGTTATACGCAAGAAACACGGCTTCATTTCACCGAACAATAGCCTCTCTCTATATTTATCAGTACCTACTCTGAGGACCAGGGATATTTTTTTTTGTAATAAGAGATAAAGAAACCTTTAAAAAGTGTTTTCTCTCAAAAAAATTCATTGACATGACATGACAGATAAGTTTTGCACTTAGGGAAAAGAAATAATTCATGCTCATAGTTTCTCAAATAGCTATCAGAGACATATATACAAATTTAGCAAGAATAAAAGAGTTCTTATTTATCGCATCCGGAAACTTTTGTTTGTGAAATGTTGTATCGGAAATATATGGTCGTATATTAAAGACCGTGCGACCTATTTGGGTCGTATTAGTACAGACATACAATTCATGTCTAAATAAAACACGGTTCTTGTCTGTTTACACTTTAGAGGAATCCAGTAGCAAACAAATTTGAAAATAGCCGATATACTGGATTTTTTGTTAGGTTAAATTTTCATTCTTGAATTCATGAATTTTGCCACAATCAACTATGAAAATTGAATTAATGTTCATATAGAATCTAATAAAATTGGAGACTGTATATAAGGTAATCTCTTTCCGATAGAAAGCATACGAGAACTGTGCCGCGGTGAAGCGTTTTACGTACCATTTACATGTAACCAAACATGATAAATTTAACTTACTGATAAAAAGGTTTAAAGTTTTATAGACTCTTTACACAAAAGCTTTTCTGTTCATAAGTAAAGCTCGCAAACAGAAATAATCTCTCTTTAAGGGGATACAATATGAACCAAACCACTAATCGTGCAAACACCCAATATAGACTAAAGCTCGAATAACACACTTAGTATAATTATTGTAAATAGATTCGATTCCGTATTTAATTTTGGTATTTCGTTGCTTGTGTATGCCAAAATTGGTATGATTTTAAATTAAAACTTCTGTGAAACAAAAAAATGAAAGTGCTTTGAGACAATTATAACAAAATATAATTACAAGATAAAAAGAACTTTTTATATACTACGTTTTTAAATTTTCTGTTGAATCATATAAACTTGACAATTCTATGTATTAATAATTTACGACAAATAAGGCACTTGAATGGTCAAAGACATAGCTTATAATTAGTATCTTTAGAATTATCTTCAAATGTGTTAATCTTGCCGATTTTTTGAATAATAAAATGCCTAATTCTTGTGAAATTTGGGATCACAGAGATTATCAATATAATCTTTTATCGTGAATATTTTACTAAAATTATCTCGTCATAAATTATACTAATGGTTTTATAAATGCGTTTAAAAATTAATAAATGTAAAAAATCATAACACCACAGCACATTTATGTACCGAAATATGACTAAATTCTAAAACATTAGAGCGAGAGGTTTAAAAGAATACTATTTTATGTAATAAAAATACTTTATGCAGTCATCAAATGTTTAAAATAAATATAAAGGATAATAAGGCTTCAAAATTATATAAATAGATTATGTCCAGGATCATGGTTTGAAAATGCAATAAAAGCTCCATTTTGACCTACGCTGAGCATGTCTCCCCATAAGAAAGATGTAAAACATTTTTAATGACTCACCAACATATTGCGAAAATGGAGACTGCCGTTTTTGTTTCCAGAACCCTCGATTACTCTGCACCTCAATAACTGGTTATTATTAGGTTATTGTAACGAGAATCGTACAAGATACCTGACTTTAATTGCTGTGTTACATTATGTATATTAGATTGATCGAATGTTTTGTTTGTTTAAATTGAAATTGGTTACCGAATACAGCGTACATAAACAAAAGCAGCTACCTCAAACATTGCTAATTACATTATCACAGGATGAGATATAACCAACGTACGTGATTTGTGATATTACGTATTATATTAATACATTTTAATATCTAGGTCGATTCATCGCTCAGATTTACTTTAGTGGTGTCTATCAACTGGTTCGTACTAGATTTCATGAACCGGTTGTTGCCCCACAATTAAAAAAAATTTTGTCTCAAATTCTTCTTTTTGGTACCGTCTTATAGCGAAGCTTGTTAAGCCACTTGCGGAGGTAGCAGTGGCGAAGGGTGGATGTAGGTTGTTAAGATCCGACATAAATAGTCCACAATAAACTTTGTCGATCATACGTATTTATTTTAACTGTGTCTACAATTTACGGATGGTGTTGGTTTGGTTTTAAACATCAATTAAACCCTGCCTAAACCAAACCATAATAGTTTTAGTATATTTTGGCGATAAGGTAAAATTGTACAAACTGTTTCATTCATAGTTATTCGTTTTCGTTAGATTAAGAATACATTTTTTTTCGACCATGTCAGATCATAATGGGCCTCCACAAACAAATTGAAAAAAATATATGTGTACTTGCTAGACCCAGGATTCGAGCCCACGGCGTGATAGTCCAATGCTTAAGCCGCGCGACCACCATAGGTGTCATAATATACAGAATACATAATATTACACAGAGTATTTGTTTAATCATTAAGCCCTACGTAAACCAAACTATAATAGATACAAAATAGGATTATATCTATAAAATATCCAAAGTTATGTATGATTTAATTGCATAATTTTAGATATTTTATAGATAGACGAGTATTTTTTGACTATTATCTATTGCTTGGTTTTAAATGGTTTAATTTAATTTTAATAGCTAACGAATAGTAGCTGTAAATTGTAGTCTTATTTCAATGAAAACAAAAAAAGTCATTTCAAAATGCTATTTAACAAAAAATTTAAAATATACTTCCAAAACTCCTTTATCTGGAATCAAAAATTCTACACTGGCAACATAATTTAGTTAATGCATACAGCTTACGTCCCCTTGTGAATATTCCTCAAAGGTAAATAGTGTATCAAATATCACTATCGTAATAATAATTACAAGGCGGAGCCAATCTGGTAGTTACCAGTGTTGCCAATATTAAGCGCTTTATCATAATAATAATTATGGGGAAACAGTTTGTTAGGTAAAATCATAATATCCCTATATTAAATTTCTGTATACTAAACACTGTGCAGTTCCGCTTAATAAATTATGATTTAATAAGGCTTTTGTTGTAATATTGGAAAGTACAAATAAATGAAGTGACAATATATATTATTTATAATAAACCATTTCTTTTATTCAATGAATAATTCCATTGCCGACTCAAGTAGAAAACCGATACATTCACAACGACTGGTCCTACTTTTTACGCCCCTCCCGTTGTTGTCTTTGCATGACCTGTCATTGTTCAATATAGTGCTCATACTGACGCGTCTGTCATGTTTACACAGGGAATGGTTTGATTTGTGTAGATGAGTTTCATGATAAATAATACACTAGCATTAACACACCTTCTACAGATGTAATGCATAGATCAATGCTTCATATTTTTTGGAAATCGATAAAACCACCGGTTTTTGTGTGATGGACTAGTCTGACTTTGACAACTAATGAATAACAGGAATGAATATTATTTATAATTAATTAATATTTGATTTGAGATTTTTTTTTTATAATTCAATTTAAAACGAGAAAGGGCGAATCAATATGTCAAGCAATCTGGGATCTGATTTTGACAGTGGACCACTCGTTGCTTGTGCAAAAAGATTTGCTCACGCTTTATTAATTAAATATGGCATCATCATATGGAAACATTCCAAATAATATGTTAGCGAGTTCAAGTAGACGTTATAACTAAAATATTTGAGAGCTGAGCATCGGTTAGTAATTACGGTAATTAATATTGCTTGATTTAATACACAAAAACCGATAGTCAATAATAACGCAATTTGATAAGCATTTCATGTATGACCTACTAGTTTAAATTATCTTAATTAAATAGGAGGCTCGTAGCATATTGTTTTATGCACAGATTGGCGCTACACCAATGGTTATACGGGTTCAAGTCCCGTCGAATTTCGTATTTTTTTCAAATAAGATTTTTTCTAGTGGCTATATTATATCTGAGGTGTTTTCAAGTGTGTGTACTTGATGGAATCTGAATTTAAATTCCAATTTATTTATTTATAGCAGTGACAAAGACTCCAAAATAGGCGATTATTAAAAGCCTATCTTCTTAGGAAAAATACATTTTAATCACGAAATGTCACAAATAAAAAATACCATCAAAGCCATCTATCTCTTAGAGTAAATGAGTTAAAGCAAGTTAACTCAAGACAACAATAAACACTGCCGGCGATAGCGACCGTGGACAATAATCACATTAGCCTTGTCTACTTCTTTCACAAGGGTAAGTGTCGAGCCACACCGGGCGACTCTGGTCTCGAGACCAGTCGCGCAACTGGTCTCTTCGGGCGATTTACTCGGGCGACTTGCCGGCGACCAGAGAGGCAGCCAATAATAATAATAATAATAATGAATGTACACGCAAGTACGCAAAAATACGTTCTATCCGCGGCGTGGCTGCCGGCGACTGGTCGCCTAGTGTGGCAGCGCTCAATACATACATATTTTTAATAATACTAATAATAATTAATACATACATACGAGATTTTACTGGTCGCCCGACTTTATTGCATGCGCGACTACTGGGCGACCAGGGGCTCTATGTTAGAACTTGCGAGTGCAAGCTTCCCGGTCGAGATGACGTCATATGACATCATTATGACGTACTACCGGAGTGATAATAGCACTCGAGAATATTACGCTACTCAGACAGCGGCGCTATTCATTGTCACCATACACATATAGGTGTATCATAACAATATTTTCTATGGTTATTCTGTGCGCGGTCGGCATGCCTCGAGCGTGACGACACAATTACGTCATCTCGTCTGGTGCCACACGAGACGAGAGTTAGGAAATCGCGGTGCTGGTGTGGCATGCTCCAAATAACTGCATGCATTGGTCTGGTCTCGGCGACTGGTCTCGAGACCAGAGTCGCCCGGTGTGGCTCGGCTCTAAAAGAGATCAGCGCACCTTAGACAACCCAGCCGAATCGGGGAATCACTCAAAATTGGTTAAAAAAAAAAACTACCATGTTCGATCCTAATATGATCATATTATGAGCCACCACAGAGTGAAGGTTTTGTATTAATAGATTTTTATTACGACAAATGGATGTTAGTCACTTGCTCAATCTATTAGGCCATCCTCCCACGGCGCAATTGAAGTCCGACGGAACTGAAACTAAAATTCCAGCCAGTATCTAGCTAATGTATTTCAATGGCGGCTCGCTGACGGCGAGACTGGAATCTCTCAGCTTCAAAACGGTCGCGAAGAGACGCGACATGCTAGTCGCGCGGTCTCTGAAGTTTCCAGTCACCGTAAAGCAGTGGTACCAACATCATTAGATTCGGTGAAAAATCATATTTTCTTACCAAAATTGGCCGCACTGCGAACATGTGTCATGCTATAAAAATCATTAACAACCCAAAACGTAAAAAGTACAAGATAAGCAAAATTGAAATAATTTAATTCTATTCGAATAAACGCAGCAGCGTGCGTGTTGTCGGTTTTTGTACAAAACAGCTGATGGTTCAGTTTGACAGTTTGAGGTTATGTGATTATTATTTCAAGTGGTTTCAGTAGCGCCGTGTGCGAAGCGTCACATTGGCCAGTTTATGAGTTCCTTCACAAACCAGTTCTGTCAGATTTCAGTTGCGCCGTGGGAGGAGGGCCTTAGGTCAATATTCTGACTCATACACAACTTGAAAAACAATATGTCACCTGCCAGATTCAGGATTCGAACCTGGGATCCACGACGTTATTGGCCGACGCTTATTGAAAATATATTATAAAATTTAATTATACATACAATAATAGATTATATAATTAATCCCACATGATATGTATCTGTATTTTGATAACGCGTCATATCGTTTGTATGTGTAATTTACTATGTATAACAGTGTAAACTGTGTGCTGCGAGAGATTCCAAAATAAAAGAGATTCCAGGTGTGCCGTGAAAATTTTGTCAGATGTACAGAAGACATTAGAAAAGTTCCCAGCATCATTTTCTAAGTATTCACTTGATTTTACAACGTTTTTATTAGGTCGTATTCTTATTCGTCCAGTGGTTGTTTGTCCGGTACAAATCTTGCAATCGATTTTTAATTAACTTGACCGACTAGCTAGACATTTGAAACTTTTAGAATATATCAGAACACGATGCCAATGCATTTTTTTAATACTTAAAATCATTTTCAGTTAATTCTGTTTTGTATGAAAAGTTATTTCGGAAGAAATCTGTAATCCAATCCACTATTATTGGTTACTAGGAAATTATTAATATATACGTGCGTTACTATGGAAATCAATATGAGTGTCAAAATGACTTTTCAGTATTATTTCTATCAAATACAATTTTATTTGATCGTTTAACCTAGTCAAGTCAAGTGTATGTGATTCAACAGAAAATTTAAAAACGTTGTATATAAAAAGTTCTTTTTATCTTGTAATTATTCTAATGTAGGAGTTGGTCATTAATATAACAAATAGTAAAAATATTATGGATTGTAGTAAATATTCTCGATAAGCTACTAATTCTCGAGCATGTCCGATCCTAACAAGATTATATGGGCCTTCACAGAGTGGAGGTTTTTATGTTAATTGATTTTGTTTTTACGAGAAATATATTTCAGCCACTTGCTCAACATATTAGGTCCATACTCTGACTCATACACAAATTAAAAAATCAATATGTGTACTTGTCAGACTCAGGATTCAAATGTGGGACTACCGACGTGCAATACTAGGCTGACGCTTGAGTCGCCCAGCCATCGTGGGTTTATGGTTACGTGTTTGTTTATCTAAATTATAGACGCGTTTTGACATAATTCTTTCAAGAAATTCCCCATCTCCGGTGTGCTGTCAGGTAAAAAAGTTTGACAGATACGCTATATATTCTATAGCATAATCTTTTGGTAGTCTTAAACTACTTTACGTTAGTTTTAAGTGCCTGCGAAAATGAGTTTCCCCACAACACCGGGAAAAAGGAACTGTTCTTTAACCCCCTTTTAATGCTTACACGGCGTAATGGTGTTTTACACCATATGGCATATAGTATGGGCAAACGTATGGGTAGTTTTATTTTGTGTACACTGCGTCCAAAAAACATAGTGTTATTCGATTACATGTAAATTGTACGTAAAACATTTTGCCGTGGTCCAGTTCGCCGTGAGCTTTCTTATCGAAAAGAGATGACCGTATTACAGTCTCTAATTTTATTAGATTCAATATGTACATTAATTCAATTTTGAATTTTAATGCTGAGTTCTGTAAACCATTTAACCCCAATATAGTTAATATATAATACTTAGGTTGTCGCCTCCATGAATACTGGAGTGCAGACTAGGGATTCCAATCCCGGGATTGATAAACATAATTCCGAAACTTTAGGGATTGATTTTTTTATCAATTGTTATGGAAAATAAAATAAAAACGAAAATATAACAAAAACTATACTTTTAATAACAAATAACTACATTAGAAATAAACTGAGTTTGAATGAAATTTGATTTATACCCATGTGTAAATTGCCGATTCATTTTATTTTTTCACATAAATTAATAAAAATGAGAAAGATTGGAAAAAACAATACATAGCACTATTAACAAATTAATTCCACCATGATCTCAAACGTTTTATGGCAGTTTCATATTTGGCTGACTAATTAGATTTATGAAGCGGAATAGCCATACACCATGATTTGCTTTACTATTTTAAATCTCGTTGACCCATTCATTAAGTCTTTACTATTAGAAACAGCAATCTCATATTAAATTCACATTATTATTTATATTACAATATTATTTTCTCCATTAAATTTATGTATTTCCAAGATTGAACGTATACAATATTAACAATAAATGTCTTAAATAGTATAAATTATACTAGATTTATTTTTGACCGATTTTATCAATGTTATTTGTAAATATAAAAATTTTATATTAACAATGAAAAAAAAATGCCAACCCATTGTCATTGTCAAAATGTAATCCCGGGATCAGAATTTTGGCTCGGGATTGGATTCCCTGGTGCAGACCATAGATTAAGATCAGGATTGACGCACTTAAAAATCTTCTTCAATCCATACATAAGTCGGGGTACTCGATGGAGTGCGATCAATTGTCGAAACTTAGGCGTTTAAGGAATGGACAATTAGAAGACATGAGGCTTCTGAACAAAGGTGTCTGAGTCAAGGTACCATGAAGATATCCTAGGCAGAACACATTACCAAATGGGGGCTTCAATATGTGCCAGTAAGATAACGGGGTCAAATAAGACATGGTTGAAGAAGAACCTCTATTTTGTTTCTGTGTGTATTATTGAGTCTAATGGATTACCCCAACTTAGTTGTATCGATTTTCCAATACCTTGGATCATGTCCGGAAGCTTGTACGTATGCAGTTCGCCGTATCACAATACATCGTGAAATGTTGTATCGGTACATCTGAGAAGAATTCTGCAGTTTTTTGGACATATTGTGAGGCGCGGACCGGACAACCTGGAGAGACTGGTAGTTTTGGGTAGCCTCCAGGGAAGGCGAAGCAGAGGAAGAGCGTCTGCGCGATGGATCGACCAAGTGAAAGAGCTGACTGGGGGCACCATCCATTCTGCCCTGAGAGAAGCGGAAGATCGAGAAGGATGGAAAGTCTTGGTCGCTCAAAGGATGGCGAAATTTAAATGTGGTCACGATCCTCAGCCATGAGTGCACGACCTAGAAGAGAAGAAGAGAGTTGTATCGGAAATATATGGCCGTGTATTAAAGACCGTCGAACCTTTTTGGGTCGTATAATACTGACATAAAATTCATGTCTAAATAAAACACGGTTCTTGTCGGTTTACACTTTACAGGAAGCCAGCATTAAACAAATTTTGAAAATAGCCGATATACTGGAATATTTGTTAGGTTAGATTAAGTTTTCATTCTTGAATTCATGAATTTTACAAAAATCAGCTATGAAAATTGAATCTAATAAAATTGGATACCGTATAGCATACGGCAGTGGCGAAGGCTCTTAAGTTCCGCCATAAATGGTGTATACTAAGCTTTGTCAGTCCACTATTTATGGCGGATCTTAACAGCCTACCTCCACCCTTCGCTACTGGTATACGGTAATCTATTTCCGATAATAAAGCTCACGGCGAACTGTGCTACGGTGAAATGTTTTGCGTACAATTTACATGTAGCCGCCTTAGACAACGTGACAACTTCTAAATTCTAATCAAGATAAGAAAATGTCCTCATACATAAATGCTCCGTTTACTATTTCTTATAAATTAGCTTTGTAATATATTAGCCGAACGAATGCGGGTGAATACATGTCTTTATGGTCACACTGTAGAGTAAATTCACTGAACTTGCCGGAACAGTAGGGGGTCGATCTGTTTGAGTAGTGGCAGTATTAAACGAGGAGATACGATCCCAATTTATAGACCACCATAAACCAACATCACAAATAACACATCCATAAAATAAAGTTCTGTGCACGCCACGCACGATTAACAAACACGATTTTCTCCGACGAAAATGAGGCAAGTGATTCATCAGAAAATTTAAAAGGGGTATTACAAATTGTTTAATTACACGTTTTTTGAACACATAATATATGTATATATCTATATTATAGAGATATAGAATTACAAAAATAAATATCTATTTTCCGCTGTGTCGCAAATTGTAGCAAACTCGGTAATGCGTCGATGACATTGAGCTACTTTACAAGCTGCTTGTCAGCGAGTTTAAAAGCGGGCGAGTCAGCTAGTGCGATTGTGATGATGACACACAAAACTTTCCACTCGCTCAGAAGCCAACAAGCTAGCAAATTGAAACCGCCATTTTTTGATACTATTTTGACAGGACGTATTGAGTAGTTCGTTTTTTTACCGGGAGGTCGCCACTATCGCTCTACTGCGCATACGCAGATTGCCCACACACCAGCGTGTGGCGTCTAAAGTAGGCTTTCAACTTTTCCGGTAGATTGTTTACAATCTGCTTGTTAGCTAGTTCAATGATGACACTGGGCGAGTTTACAAGCAGATTTTTAAATTCGCTGGCTTGTAGCTTGTAAAGTAGCTCAATGTCATCGAACCATACGGAGCTGACCGCAATAATAAATCCCGCATGTCCGTTTTTCACTTAGTCAGTCATCCATTGACGCAAACGCCAGATAATAAGTAAATAGCTGACTTGATTATTTCAATAAAAAAGAATATTATTTTGATTGTATAAATAGCAAATAATAATTCATCGAAAATGTCACTCGAATATACATTTCTGGTCCGTTACTATCTCAATCTCCGTATCGTCCCGCATAATATCTCATTGTACCGAGATGCGGACCTCGGATCCGTATCATAAGTTTAGTATTGTAACATAACTACTGTAATATACTATTGTACCGACCGTTACGACGCAAATAAAACTCGCTATATAAACCATATTATATTCTCCGGAGTGTTTCCAAATTATATATGTTCAAAGTAATTAGAATGTTACATTCTAAAATCGTGTGAATTATTCGTTGAATAAAAAAAATAGTTAATTATACGTTTTTTGATTAATGTTAATTTAGATTTCACAGAACAAACGCTTAACAATCATTGAATTGTGATAAAACCAGTGATGTCCCGTGAGAGTAGGCAGAACATAATATATAATTTGAAAACATCTCATGAATATACTCACTAAATAAATCTTTTTTTTAGACCAAAAAACAACACCCGACGGGACTTTCAATTTCAATCTATTTTTTAACATATTGTGGGCATTACAAATTATAAGTTTAAGACGTTCGCAATATTACATAAAACATTATTATAAAGAAGAAAAGTAATAACGATAAAAATAAAAATATAAAAAGAGAACATAATATAAACTTACAAAAGCAGTGAAAATACAATAATTATACAATCTATATAGAAGTTCAAAGAAGTAAACCGAGTTTACTATGGAGATCCTATTTTACCTGTAACCTCTGGATTCGCGGCAGTGTGCTTTCCCAATTAAGCTAAGGGCATCATACTTAACTACGATTAATTTAACTAGTAGTTCGTACATGAAATGTTTATTTAATTGCGATACAATATTGAAAGATACTCGTTCGTCTTTTATGGGTAGACGAAAACAATCGATTGACAATTATTTTTAAGATAAATAATCACTTACGTAAAATACTGTGAAATGCATTGTTATGTTCAAATAACACAACCAACAAGTATACATAATCATATCTGTCGATGCGATGGCAACACCATTTCGCCCGGCGACCTGTAAAAAACCACGTTGGGCGCCAATAATATGATATGTTGTTAAGGGTACCTAAATAGGATCTACGAGGGGATATCATATATATATATATATATATATATCAAGGGGAATTGGAATTAATTATATATATGAAGTTACTGAAATAAATTGATTTATTAAGAGAATCTAAGTTAACAAGGGAATTTAAGTTAATATGAGAATCTAAGTTCGAAAAATAAGGGTTATCGCAAACACATGTGAAAAAAAAATATGAATTTGTTGGTAATTTAACAGAGCAAAAAAACACTTCTTAACTTTTGTTGAGAGCGTTGAGCGTCAGTGGTGTGTAGATTCTAGTAGTTTTGCTGATGATTTCTTTATTTAGGTACCCTTAACAACATATCATATTAGCATACGTAGGTTATATAAATACAACGACAGACCTCAAACCAGAACGTGAACCACCATTTTGTTTTTGGTACTGTCAATAAATGGAAAAAAAAATAACTTGTGCCACCACATTTCGAACTGGCTTCAGAATTTCTAATATAATAAAGTCAAAATTCTTTCGCTTTGTACTTACATATTATTTTCATCCTCTGATTTGATTCAATTGAATTGAATCGCATAGTGCTATATGGCCACTCTCGAACGTTTACTTCAGTTTTCCAGCCTCTCCATTATCAACCCTCATTCAGACATCGAGAAAGAAATAATGGGGATTTCTCTTTATCCGTAGACCTTCTCTGGAATTTTCTACACTTTCAGTATATCAAACTTTGTTCAATTGACAGAGGTTACCCCAACAGTAGGGGGTTGTTGGGTAAAAGGTCGAACCATCGAGTGAATTATCTTTAGATTTCGATTCATCCATTGAGACTGTAGTACTGTTGAACCGATCATTATCTGAGTGTAGGATACATTTTATGAAGGGTCAATATTAATTGAGTTATATATTATTTTTATAATTAGTTTAATAATTAATTGCTACAGTTTTTCCTAATTTAAAGCGGTTAACATTGTAATTAAATTGAGATATCTAATTAGTTACTGTCATGATTTTCAAAAATAAAACCAGTACCGATTGAAATCGATATTAATTATTTTAAAAATCCAACATGTCAAAATTCCGGCAATCATAATCGCCATAATAATGTTTGAGACTTTCACGGTTGTTTTTTATCGTAATAGATTCTTGGGTTTCCACCGTGTGTCCTTCTTCCTTCTTTACTCGACGTTTCGGGCCATTGAAAACCCATAGAAACCCTGAAAATATTAATAGAGATGATGGATTACGGTTAAAAACGTCATGGTTTCCGGCACTATCAGCAAAATTAAATATTCGAGCCGGTATCCCTGGTCGTAACGATTGTCAGATTACTCTGAGAAACGTTTACTCTTAGCTAATCGGATTCCTTTTGACATTCTTAGAGCAACGTTTACATTCACATACCTACACTACATTTTTCATCATAAAACATATCATCTCTATTATATACACAAGACTGCTATCGGCAGCTATCGAGGGTAATTTTTCATATTTTTATATCCAAGTATTAGCACGTATTGTAACAAGTGCTATGTTTTAACAGCACCTCTCTTAGCTGTGCTAACTTTTAGAGCGAGATAAACAGTTTTGACTATATATACGGCTTAACTTATTGTAACAATTTTATTATAATACTTCGATACAAACATATGAAAAACTACCCTTTATATATGCCGATAGCGGTGTAGTCTTGTGTATAGAATAGATGCATATGCCTGGATTAGATTAAAGTTGGTACTTAGATAAAATTAACATCGATTTAAAATTTAAGAGCAATACCAACCAGAAATCTCCGCAACTCTGACAGGATGTCCATTGCCAGGAGAATTATAACCTAGTGTCGTATACAAAAATATCACAGTTAAATTAACCTAACTAAAAAAGTGAAGCTGCCAATATATAGTGTCAGATTTAACTGATTTAAAAAACACAATATTTAGTATCTGTCAAAATAGTCTCAAGTATGTACACAAAATTCAAACAAATAGTGTATTACATTATTAAGTTTATTCGCACGAAATAATTACACTTGATTTGATTGTGCTCGAGATTTTCGAGAATTTTCGAGATTTTCCATCCCGAATCTCGAGAATTAAAATTTTTAATATTTCGGGTAATCCCGGATCTAGAGAATCTTTTTTCGGGATTCGGGATTTCTTTATTATCAAATATTTATTAAAAAACTATTTTCTATATGAAAAAAGTGGACAGAAAACACAAAACGTTCAAAGACTGATCGGGGCATTTAACACAATTAAGCCAACGTCGACTCAAAATGAGCGGAATTTTGTGTCTCAAAAGCGTACGCGATTGTCAGACGCAGCGATTGACAGTCTGTGTTTTTTGAAATTCCATTTTAATAGGTAGTGTTTTTAATTATTTTTGTTTTCCTACTTCTATTTCGTTTGTCTTCTAACTTCTTAATATAAAAAAATCATGTTTTTACACTGATTTTAGTATTTTTACGGGTTTTTTTTTTTAATTTCCCGTTATCTCGAGAATTCTCGAGAATTCGTTTCTGGAAATGCCGAGTCTCGAGAATTCAAAATTTCATAATTTCGGGAGATCCCGAATCTCGAGATTGAGATTTTCTCGGGAAATACCCAACTCTAATTTTTGTGTACGATATACTATTTGATTACGAGATTCTGACATTATTTACTAATGTTATTACTCGCTAACCTAACCTAACCTAACGTTATGCGGAATTTAAGTATGACTAAGTATCTGACCCATAAACACAACAAAAATACTTTAATTTGTGTAAGTAGAGATAAAACACACTACGGTAATTTATGTAAGTAAAGATTACATCAAATTCTGGGATTCCGGCGTTTTTAATCCCAAATTTTCGGGAATAAAAAAACGTATAGAATCCTTGAATTACTAATAATGCTGTAAATCATACTTTTATTAATTTAATCTTTATATTATGGAGTGAATACTACGTATTGTGAAGCATTTTGGAGGGTACTGACTGTCCATTTTAGCTGCGGCTAATCTGCAGCTGGAACATTAATTTATAATACAATTAATTATTATTGGAGATGTAATATTGTATTGTTCGAATCAAAGTAGCCATTTTGATTCCCGGTAAACAAGTTATTGAACAATATCATTCATGCCTTAGGCAATGTCCGCTTTATCGCGGGGACACGATTCCGACATTGTCAATGATCTGATAACACCAGCGATAGCACTGGATTTACTAATAATTATTCATATCACCGGAGACGCCATCTTGTATAATTACATTACAAAGCTACAAACTTAATAAAATAAATAACAAATGCTTTTCATTTAGTAATTACTAATTATATTTTTATAAATCAATAAAAATTAAACTACGTAATAAATTATTTAACGTTATGAAGATATGAGGAGGTACCATTGATTTACTATACATATAGGATATAATATAGGCATTTAGCTAAATTCACAAATTATACACAATCACTGTTAGGTTATATCGCATTCGGAGTCATTCAGTGGTACACATCCAATGAGTAATATGGATTGGTTTTCAGTTATTGAGATCATAATATATCGGGTTTGCCCAAACTGTTTGTGGGCAATGTACGATTTTCATTTATATGAACGTCTCCATGAGCGCAGCGAAAATATCAATTCTCATTGGGAGGTAGGTAGTCACTTTTGCGAAAAACATGATTCAAACAGGTAACTGGTATGAATGAAATATTATAATCATTTTATTAATTAAGACTATTAATTGTACTTACTCCATGAAGTCCTGTGTATAAAATGTTGTTGTTATTTTAATAGCAACGTATCTAATTTGTGTTGATATTTTTATGCATAGGAGATATGAATAATGCTAACATAATAATTATACCTAACTTTTCATACAGAGCAGTTAATTATACGGTTCAATCCTTTTTACGTCTATGTTTGGTAGATTCGTTGCTGTGAAAACTACACATAATGAAAACCCATTTTATCTGCAATCTCCATTATTTGTTCACCATTAACATTTACGTAACACAATATTATTATTTGGATATGTAATAGTGTCACAAGAAAATGTTGGGGGCGGTCCTGGCCTGATATGTGCCAAATTGCCATTTTTTGACTGACTAGAGCGAGTGGGTGCCTCTACGGGTGGAGGTTATCTTACCGGTTTTTTTCACAAGAATGCTTGTTAACCATTCACTAAAAGGTGGCCGCGCGGCATAAGCGTTGGACTATAAAGCCGTGGGTCCCAGGTTCGAATCCTGGGTCTGGCAAGTACACATATTGTTTTTAGGTTGAGCAAGTGGCTGACATTCATTTCTCATAAAAAAACAAAATCTGTCAATACAAACTTCCACTCTGTGGAGGCCCATATGATCCTATCAGGATCGGACATGGTCAAAAAAGAAAAAAAAAGCAGCTATTACATACCTGCTATGAATCGATCGCTTTTCGAACAAAACAACGTGAAGCCAGACGCGTGATTCGAACCCACGTCCCAAGGCTTCACAGACTGAACTGAAAAAACGAAATTTTAAATTTCGATGACCACTCTTCCAAGAATATTTATATTAGAAAATCTTGGAGGTGGTCCAGAACCCTTAAAATCACTTTTCAGTTTTTGGAAATGAATATCCAGATAT
Source organism: Rhyacophila brunnea (assembly GCF_057557595.1). Classification (NCBI taxonomy): domain Eukaryota; kingdom Metazoa; phylum Arthropoda; class Insecta; order Trichoptera; family Rhyacophilidae; genus Rhyacophila; species Rhyacophila brunnea. Next base: position 3,240,085 of record NW_028232904.1, on the reverse strand, counting down.
CCACAGTAATGATCACGTGATTCATCAGCAGTGCCATTGAGCATTAGAACCATTCTACAGGAGCAGATACGCGGCGAAATATCCGTTACTAACCGCCTTTATTTTTTTAAACTACACGTGACAACCAAAACGCGACCAATCACTGTAACTAATCACGCATGACACAACAGGTGCAGAGAGATAACCGCTTGCTGTCACCTCCCGAGGCGTTCCGACCGCCTCCCGCTTTCTCAGCGCCTTCTCCCGCGACCGGTAAAATGTTCGTGTAGACAAGCTTATGATAAATAAATCACGTTATTTACTTGCTCCTATAGAATGGCGTCACCGTAGAGGTGATTACGTATTATGTGTAGCTTTTGTTGGCAGCCGAGGAGCTAACGATTAAAAAAGTTTAAGTGACGAGCTTGAGTAAAACCACTTCCAACGTTGTGGTTTTTTAAGAGCAGGTTTAGTATACGACATACGTACGTTTATAGTTATTGCTTAAATCGTTTATCACGCATAAATATGTAGATACGTAATGATCTGAAAATCATTTGTCAATCATTGTTTACTTTATATAATATTATGTCACTTGTACCCATTCAATCCTCAACCGTTAAATTATTGTCAATCACAACATTCAAGATGGCGTATATGTTATAATAATTCCAGTGCTTCTCAAAGGTGTTATCGCTAATAATTGTTTTATTCATAAATATTATATTGCTTCGTACCAGTATAACGTAATACATATTGTATTTGTCAAAGTTTTGATATTGAAATTTGCCTCTATAATGTGCTTAGAACTTTGACATAAACGCATGCCAGATATTATATACATATATATTTATTGAAGTAAAGGTCTAGCCACACAAGAGCGTTAAGCGATTTTTTATAAACATTCAACCCTAATGCAATGGTTAACATTTAAACTAGCACAATATATCCTCCCTTCTAAAATGTGTCACACATTAAACCTATGGTAATAACGCAAGACTTCATATATCGACTTACGTTGAAAAGGATCTTTGAAATACCTCACAAACATGCTTATTACAAAAATATTTTTATATTGGTCAAAATCCAGTGGATATGACTTTGCGTGCCTTAGTATATACCAATATTTAATTTATTTTTTTAGATTGTCACTCAGATCAACGTTTCGGACTTGTAGTAAAGACCATTCTCAAGGAATAATTCATTAAAGTGTATTGTTCATACACCTAATACCATACTTTAAAACAGGGGTAGTCAACCTTTTTATACCTACCACCAACTTTTCTATCTCTGTTAGAAGTAAAATTTTCTCAACTTCCGGTTCCACAGTAATGGTGATTTATACAGTAGGAAAGTAACTTTTATAGCACTAAGTTTTTAAATCCCCTACCGCCCACCATGAAAGCTGGAACGCCCACTAGTAGGCGGTAGGGACCAGGTTGACTACCTCTGCTTTAAAACATTAACTCTTGATAACGGCTCCTGAAATGAGCCCGAAACCTTGAAGAAGATCACATAACCCCAAAAATCTATCTTTCTCATGTGATACAAATTATGTGTTTAATAACGTTTTATATAACTATATTTGGGTAAAATTATTTAAATTATTAGTAAGTATATTTAAGGCTTTAATAAATTAATAACAATAAAATATAACTAATTTCAAAATGTGTCTAAATACACTTGTATTGTTTTGTCCATTTTAATTTATAAAAAAATATATAAATATAATATAACATTCATCTTTTCTCAATTAGTTATCTTAATTAATTAGTTTTAATATTATCCGTGGTTTCGGGGTAACAATGTGCCAGTTTAATTTTTAACCTTTTCACCGCTTTGACGCAATAATTTCTGATGTGTAACTTAATGTAACCGCTGTCGCTTGCGTGTGTCTTGATCTTAATGCAAAAATAATACATATTCTTTCACTGAAGGCGCTTTAGCATCTAAACTAAATAATAATGACTAACAATTCATTGATTTATGCAGACCCGGTATATTGGCAGCAGCCAGCAGCAACTGTCTGACTATTGTGTATTCTTTGTGCCAAATTTAAAGAACTTTGTGACGCATCTCACGCGCTGAACACCACTTTCTTCAGTTCCACTCCAGCATCATGTTTGTGTCGCTTCTCCAGCTAACGTTTTCTTGTCTCTTTACATTTGGTACAAGTCGTACGATTTCCGGACATATGCGCACAGGACATTTACGCATCGGACATAACACCGCGCGGAAATAAACGCACGTGGACAAAAACACACGTCATTTTTTTTTTAATATATTACTTATCTTTTCAGCCTTACAATGCGTCTAACTATCTTACCGTATTGTAACATGATTAAGTATAATAAATTCGTGAATGAGTTTTTAAAAAGTTATTTATTTTTGTATTACAGTGAGGAATGTCGCATTATAATAATAATGAATTACAAAAAAATGTTGTGTACTTTTGTTGTCGTTGACTTGTATCTAATGCTCCCTCTTCACAATGGGTCAATTATGGCAAATGATAGTGCTTTTTGACGCGTGTTGAAACACCGACACTGCGTCGAAGTACGGGATACATTTGCCGGCCATGTGTCACAAAACGTGTATGTCACTTCTACACAATGGTGTAAATTCATTTTGATTGACCCAAAATGAAGGGAGCATAAGTGCGAGTATACGTGCACCATTGTCAATGCGGTTATGTCCTTTGCGTATTTGTCCGTCCACCAAATCGTACACCAGAATTTCCTGCAATACCCCGCTGCATAATGGACTAATAATGTATTTTTCTATTGTATTTTTTTAGTAGGAGACTAGACACCACTGTATTTTTGTACCTTTTCGATGAATTCACCGTGAGTTTTGTGTGTGATTGCGACAAATTAATCGTGCAATTCTTCTAGGAAATAATTCTCTTTTGTTTCAGGAGGTATGTTTCAAAGAATTTGTTCATTTTCTTACCAAAAGAATATCATGTACGGGCGACTCGCAACTTTGCTCATGGGTTAACGTACATAGGCTCTTTTGCCCCGCCAATTTTAAAACCGCGTAAGTGATTGCATAGAACGCCGGTTCACACCTGCGCATCCATGTGCCAGATCCACGGTGTAAGTGACAAAATGGTGCGAAATTTGAATGAGAAAGCTTCCGTGGACCAATGATTTCAACACAGGAACAGTTTTACATCCCTTTTTCGCTTAAACATTCTCAAAAATGGTCAAATTTAATATAAAAATAAAACAATTTAATTTTTACACCACTTAAATATCAAAACTTTATCAAAATAAATTTCATTTTAATGCCCATGTCCAAATTATCTGTTGACTTTTACTCATTCAGTTCAGTCATTCAGAGTAAATATTCGTGTCAATGCGTTACAAACACAGCAACTTGCAGAACCGTGTGTGTTAGCCCTAAAACATCAAAGTTGATTCCACCATTTTTTTTTAAATCTAGCACACTCGGGTATTAATCGCTGTGGTAGCTGATTATTATTCACATCTTGTTAATTTCAGTCATTAAAACGTAATTAAAGTAGTAGGTACCTACTTTGATTTAATAAACAAAAACCCATTGCCAATAGTAGCTTGAATTGGAAGAACGCTGATGAACGGGTATTAAGAACCATTGATAGTTAAAATTTGGTGTGTCACTTAGTAGTATAGTGGATAATGCACACGGGGCGTAAACCCAAGAGATGCAGGTTCGATTACTGCCGGGTGTCTTACTTTTTTTTTAAAAGATTTTTTCTATTGGTTGTAATATATTTTCTCATAAGTATTTTTCAAAATTATTTATCTTCATTAAAACGTTTATTTTAATACAATATTTATTTTTTTGGTTAATGCTCAAAAATCAGTCGTTCTAAAAAATCTGTTTAGTAACGTCCACACGTAAAATAAATCTTGTTGTGGACTAATTTGCAAGCAATGTTATAATATAATGCATTCCGACTTTATTTAGCAAAAAGGGCGTAACCCTCGATTTTACGAAAAGTGCTTTTATTAGATATTAACAATGTATACAACTAAATACACGTTCTGTAAAAAGGAAGTAAGCCGCAAATGCCAAATTAATATCTAAATTCAGGTTTTAATTGAGCTTTGATTAAGTTTTAATTTGAGGAAAAAAGCATTTACACTCAATTTTAAAAAATTTTCTGCAATAACTTTTTTATTTATTGTTAGATCATAAAGATATTACACCAAAGCATCAATCATCATGCACTCAATATATTTGCCTATTTTTTAAAAAATATTAAACCAAAATCATTCAAAAAAACGTTTTTTGCCCCTCCTGTAAAATTTTTTCTGTGAGGGTTACGCCCTTTTTTTCCTAAACACGGTTGATTTGTTTTTCGAATGACACGATTAGTATTTATTATAATTATATTATAAATTTTATACTTTTATCCAGATATTCTTATTCACAATAAGATAATAATTATAGTCTGTCATATAATAAATCTTGAATGCGTTAGTAATTATTTTTCTTCATATAATAAGATAAGATAAGATATCTTAAAAGTGACTTTGGCATACAAAAAACTGGAGCGCGTGATACTGTATTATGTATATCCAAATTAATTTTAAAATATAAAACAAATTTAGTATGGTATGTTAATATGCTCCGAAAAAAACGACCTATGTGTCGTAATATGATAAACATATTCTTTTATAATACAATCAAGTGGTATAAAAAATAAAACGTTATATTTTTACATTTATAATATTGACCATAAATGAATTATACGCCGATTTTGTAGAAATTCTGTCATGCTAGTTTAAAAATCTACTCAAAAATGTTCACTGTATCTAAATGTCCCGGGAGATCATGATAAAATGCATAGTGTCTGACATGACAACTCGATATATACCGACAAAAACATTTGAAAAAAAATTTCATTTGTCAGACAACAAAACTGTTCACTAGATTCCCTGAGAGAATTTAATGTTACACAAATTTGTGCAAAATGAATATTCACAATAACTTAATATGTCGATATATGACTCAAAATTACCTTTGAATATAAATGCATTTATTAGACCAAACATACATTTAAAAAACTGATACATTTCATGTTATCAAACACTCACTTATAATAATTATATGGACGGATCAGTGGTAAAAGGTTGTAAGTCAGTTTTATCTGAAATTTGACTTAGACTCTTTTGCAGCTGATTTGTTTGTAACTGTATAATATTTTACTACTCTTCTGACTTGCCGCCTGGGAAGTCGTTGTTTGGCTTTGTAATTAATACCTACGTAGGTTTAGAAAAATATTTGCATGTTTCATTAAGGGTTTTTGAAAGATATGCGATGAATATTTTTAGACAAAATGACATTAAAAGTGTAACAATTTTCACAGTTATTGAATTTGTAATGTAGGTAATAATTGTGTCGATGAGTTTCAAAATCCGCTATTACACTTTTTCATTATGGTGAGAAAATCAACAAAAACTTTTTGAACTAAAAATGTTTTTGAATGTTTCGGTAGTGTTATAGCGGGATTTGATAGACACATTGATTTTGTTTCATAAACGACAGTTAATCGTAGCGGATTTTGAAAGAGGCGATAAAATTTCCATGTAGAGATTTTAATAACGAATCCAACGATATATATGCATATCTTAATTATTTCAAAAAAGTGTTATAGCGGTTTTTGAAACTCGGTGACACAATTATTGTTTTGATCTATTTTAAAACTCAGAAGCTTAAAAGCTCAAATTTCTTCACCTTGCTTTTCCCTTTTGAAAAATGATTCATTAATGGTTAACAGCCATTTAATGTGAATAAAAAATATTTTATCACCAATAATTCCAAATGGAAAAAAAACTAATTCGCTACTTTTAAATGTATCAGTATCAACTGAAACTTATACTGATTTTAAGAAATTAAAAAAATAACTGTTACTATTCATTCACAACAAAATGATTTTACAAATTCAAAATTGTAAAATACCTGCATTTTAAATGTTCTTTTGACAAAAGGGAACAGTAGACAACAAGCTACAGAAAGTTGGGACGGTATTTTGAATAAATTCAATCAAGTTTGATGATTTTTTTTGTGATTTTATGTCTCTGTATCTAACATTATTTTATCTCCCATTTAGGTATAGTCGATTCCAATATTTTTCCATTATAAAAATATACAGACAATACTAAAGTTACTAGGTTCGACTCCTAGACTCGCTTATTTGACATACGATGTTTTGAATTCAGAACATCCTATCTCACATCACATCTCTTTACACTTTTCACTAGAAAAGACTGATAGAATGGAGTAATAACCATTAATACTTTTTAAAAAAATATAACGCTATATTTTAAATAAAGTGATATGGATTGAAATAATATTGTAATGCAATAATACGGGAATCGACTTCTGGGGCCTTTTCTAGATGTCACATTTACTGTTAAATCATATTTTAGCACCTACGTATGCATTGGTAAATGTACATAGTATGATCATTTTTTATTAGAATGCCAATATTGTGCGTGTGATACTTTTTGTTTGGACAGTTTAATATATCTGCTGGAATATGCCCGCTGGGGGCATATTCGAACAAACGTGCATATAAGGGTGAGAGTAACGTCTTTAGAAAATATATTATAATATTACTGATAACTTTTATTTGAAATAATCAATACGCATCTAAGTACATTAAAATATATATTTTTAAAGTAAATGTTTAAACTAAGTAACTAAAACTAAGTATTTAAATGTACGTTTTTTTGGATATCTAATTTTTATTAAGTAGTGCATAATATGTTATAAATATTTTTAGATAAAATATTTAGATTTAAATAAATTCTTTATTGCTTACTTTACCATGTTCGATCCTAAAAGGATTTGATGTGCCTCCACGGAGTGGAGGTTTGTGTTAGAAATGTATGTTAGCCACTTTCTCAACCTATTAAGTCCATACTCTGACTCCAAACACAAATTTAAAAACAATATGTGTATTTGCCAGACCCAGGATTCGAACGTGGGCATCAATTCTTTATAGAGTGATAAACAACTTTTGAAAAAAATCGATAATTTTAACTTAAAATATAGTATCAATCTTTATAACAAAAAAATGTAAAACTTGGCTTTTATTATTTTTATCAAATCGAGGTTTGATGCTGTAACAGTACAAAAAAATAAAACATTAGAAAAAAATATATTACAATAAACCTTTGAATTATTAAAAAAAAATCGTTTTTTCATATTTTAAATAACTTATCAAGTTATATTTTAATGTTATAAAATATGTTATTAATTTAAACAAATAATGTTGTTAGATACATTTTGATTATTTAAAATGAAAATTATCGATAAATTATAGTTCTCAAATTCTATCGTAGAGACATTACGATCACCCTTAAGCAGAATTTAGCCAATGTGCACGCACAGTATCGCTATAGTAATAAATAACGAGCATATAATTTACCAGTGTGTATATGACATAATAGGTATACCTATTACGTGGTTTTAACATTAAACGTGACTTCTAGATAAAACCAGCTAACCTTTTTGTAGCATTCTATTATGAATAATAAATAATTATTGAGATTTCCTTGTACGTAGAATGCATTGAACATTTTTTTGTCATGACGACTCTCTTAGTATGGACGATTTGCAGTTGACATTTATTTAGTTTCGATTTAACCCGAGATCGGAAGATGCGTATATGACGTCATCTAAAAGCTTTCTCATTCGGCGGGCACACTATTCATTTTCCATCGTGGTGATGCACGGCGGAACGCGCATGCGTCGACTGGCTTTAAAAAAAACTACACCGCCGGCTGACTTTTTACAAGCACACATCTTTCATTTCTAAGCTGTTTTCATTTTGCCGGCGGGGCGCCATTTCGCTGCCCCGCGGCACTGTGTGAACTCGGCTTTACGCAGAGGACGAAGGGTTACAACTCTGTGATGCTTTTTTGGCTTGTTAATTTTGATCACAGCACACTGGAAAATGCGGAGACCTTACAACATGACATACATCATATTTCCATATAATCCATTGTTCAATTCTCAAATAAATTATGCAAATGGTCTTAAGTCAAATTTCAATAATTTTGAAAATTTAATCTTAACTCTTTCAATAATTCAAATTTGATTCCAAATAAATACTTTCAGATATAATTATATATATTATATTTAAGTTTACTTTCATTTAAAATCATTTGCGACTATAAAAAACGATTTAAATTTATTGTTCATTCATAAAAATAAAAATCATTCTTGTTTATTTATTGGGTAAAAATACATGATTAAATTTCTGACATATTCTTTTTACTTCTTAACAGTCAGTGCTCAAAACACGCCTGGCGTGTGGCCATTAGATACATAGACATTCACTGCTGACCAGTTAATTACCACATTTAATTATCATGCTAATTGCTACACGCCAGACGTGTCTTGATCACTGACCGAGTTATGCTAATTAACTGGTCAGCAGTGACTGTGTTAAAAAATGTATACCTAAAGGCCAAATTTACACACCGATCTCCCCCATCGATCATGACATGTGATTTTTGATCGTTCACTGGAGTTTTGGTCATAATAATTTCAGTTTTTCACTCACATCGGTCACTGTCAGTCATCGCTGACTGTCAACGATCGTTGATTGAGTTATAATAAATAAAATTGGAATTATTCTATTTTGGCCACGACTTTGGGGAACGATCCAAAATGACATTTTACGATCGTGGGTGATCGTCGCAGACGATCTGTGTTGGCGATTGGCTTGTGAGTTTTCCAGCCCAATTCGAACTATATTACCTATAATGTACTATTAATAATTATTAATGGTGAGATTTAAGTCCAATTTTATTGAAGTTTTAGTTCATTTGTATAGCTTAAATGTGAGTTCTGGAATGGATTATTTAAAAATATATATTATTCATTGATACGTGCTTGATCCAGAACAAAAATTGATCTTTCAAGAACACACCATACCTATTTACACTTTTTTTACAAATCAGACTCAATCAATTTATTGTGTTATGTTTCATTATATTCGAATATGCATCGATTTTTAGTGTAGTTGTTCCTTTATCGCATTGATTTTAAGGTCTTTACAGCTTTTAAAATGAATTTTTGACTTGACTTTTTTCGCCAGGGTAGTGAATAATTAGTTACTTAAGCTTTCTCAATTTTAAACATAGGTAATTTGAATATAATGCTTTCTCAAAACGAAAACAAATTATCGAAAACATGTTCATTATTACATCACGCTGATAGGATAAAAAGGTTATATTATAAAACAGGCACTGTCATTTTCAAAACAGCTTAACTCAATGCAACGTTTAGATTTTATTATTATCATTATCATTGACTTACTACTTTTTTTCGACTTCAAATGAATAGTATTTCAGGTATTTCAGTTATTGCAGTTATATTCATTCGGTATGTATACGAAACAAAAAATCCAGAAACCGATGAAAAGATTTACGCTTTTGTAAGTATTTTTTCCAAATATACACACATACCGCTTAACTACACATTTACACAATTATAGACATACATTTTACTTCATATAATTTACTAAAATAAAAAGAAGATGAAATCCTCGTAAGTCCAATAATTATTTTCAAGAATTCTATTGTATTATTTTAACTATGACGACATAATAATATTAACAACCACTTTTTGCTGATTAAGTATTAAATGTATTATTTTGAACATAAACGCTGTATGTCCGTAATAACATGTTTATTGACTTACAACGTTTTCGTTGAAAATATTACAAAAATAACCCGAATGTAAGGGAACATAATTCATAATTTTTGATTGAGTCTGAATGATATACTAGATATTAGATACAACACTAGAAACACTATATTACTCACATTTTAATATATGAAACCAATTTTACAATATTTTATTACTATCCATAATTATACAGAAACGCAATATTCGAATAATTTAATATTATAAATTTCTCCTAATTCAAACAAAATACCCGCAAAAGTTGCGAATCGACAGTATGAAATTTTATTATATATATTATATAATTCATAAAACTCAGGTTGAATTGTTTCAGAGGTACAAATTTAATCTGTCTGTCTTTTACTCGAAAAACATAACAAAAATACGACTTTTATTAATATATATTTTGACTAGCGCCTCTTTTGGTATAATATATTAATTTATTGTTACTGTAGTTAGTAGTCGGTATATATGACTAATATTTATACTATACAGTATACAGGCTTGCTTCTTACACGTTTTTGAATTGTCTCAGTCTTTCACAGTAATTGTTGTCGTTTGTAGTGTTCGTATACAATTAATTTAATTTACTATTCATTCCAATAAAAAATATTGATTTTTAAATTAGCCAATAATTGTTTACTTACAATCTTTTCGATATTTTTATAACGAAAGAGTAAAATGTGCAAAATAAATCATAGTAATAATGTCGTAAGTATTACTTACACTTTTTGGAGATAATAGTTTTTGTTAGCATTACTGAGTTATGCCGTTTTGCACATTTTGTAATTTGGCTCAAATCAATATCTCGAATTTACCTGAGATAGTTCTAAACTGTATTTGAAACAAGTGTAATGTTATATTATAAAAAGCTTGTGTTAAAATTGTCTGGAATTGCGTTGAAAAAAAGTAATGATTTTTAATTTTGTCACTCGCTTCGAAATGGCTGCTTTGGTTATTTTTTTTCAATATATTTGAAAAGTTTATATTTAAAAATATTTGTTTTCTCCCACACGTTTTGTTGTACAACAATTATCGATTATTATTATAATAAAAGATAAGTCAATAATAACTATTGCATATATATATGTCACAACACAGCATAGGCACCGCAGCACATCTACACCATGCTAAAGGAGCACATGTATTTGTTTTGTCTTACAGATCTGATATCGACCGGGTCTCGGTTTTAATTTCCCGACCGGGAACTTAAACGTCTGACGGCACCTTAATCGTCACCGCATATCTACTCCAAAACATCTTTTAATGACAGCAACACTGCTCTCTAAATAATCACAGTACATATTAATAATTCTGTGGTCGCTGACGAAACATGCTAAGTCCTCATCCAAAAAATTAGATACGATAAATTCAAATTTGCAAAACGTCGTAAGTCAAAAATAAAATTACAAGAATCAAAATTATCACTTTAATTTACTTTTTTATCGTTACAATACATTTGACACTATACAAAAATGAGATACGAGAAAATCAAATTTACAAAACCTCGTAAGTCAAAAATCAAGATTATCTTTAATTTACCTTTTAATCGTTAAAATACATAGAAATTTTACATGAGTAGAATTATACAAAATAATAAAGAGGGGGAAAACCATTTAAATTAATTTATTTTTAGTAAATTAATTTTAACTAACATTATGTATTATTTAAAAATTATACACAATATTTTGAAAGACGTCATCTTTAATATTTTTTCTGTAAATATGTTAACAATGTAATTAAAATATAGCCGTTTTTACAAATAATAATAATCCGTTATATTAAAAAATGGTTTTGAAATCATTTTAATCTACTTGTTAAATAATTATTTTCCATATCAACCCAAAATATTGAACTTTATCTTCTTCTAAATTATTCTCAATAAATTTAACAAAGGTTTATTATCTTTTACGATCTTTCATATTATAATTTTGGCAAGTAATATGAATGCATCCCAAATCAGCTCCCATTTTTTGGTCCAATAAGTCAGATACAGTAAAACCCCGATGTTACGTACCCAGAATTCACGTTTTCCTGCTATTTTCGTATAGTTTCCGCAGTTCCGTTTCATTTTAGTACATTTAATTACCAGCTTTTCGTTGAAAATATTCAAAATTCAATTAAAATTAAAAATCCAATTAGTTTAAAGGCACTGCTATAATTGAAATGAATTCCAGACGTATACGTTTTTATTTATATATACATCTATTGTGCTCAAAACCAAGATTACACAAAGAGATTTATAGTATTTTTCACTATTTTAAATAATGTCTCAACAAAGAAAAACATTATCGATTCAAAATAAAAGAAACATTCTCGAAAGAGTGAGAAAACACGTTAACATAATAATACTACAAACCGATTTATATTGTAATATGTATATATATTTTTTAATACAACATAACTTACGCTTTTTTGACAGTCCTTTCAAAAATTAATGTAAAACCGGGGTTACATTTAACATATATAATTTTTAATAATAAATTTATAAAAACACAACAATCAGTAAGTATATTAAACATACACAGAAAATGTACAAAAACTCTCAATTTTATCGTTTATTGTAGAATATTAAATAAAATAATGGTATACATAAACTTGGAAACGTGACTTAGGTAGTTTTTCTCTGCGACCACAAAATTGTTAACAGCAAAATTTCTCAAGTTAACATACCGTCAACTAGTGACTATGTTTGTTACTTAATTATTATAGCTAAAGTGTTCGATGTCAGCTTGGTCGGCATATTTATGGATTTGCTATATTGTGTTACAGTGTGATTGTTAGTACTGTACCTATTCAACATCCAATGAAGAGGCTGTAGATATTTGGTCATAATAATTTAAATTTAAAATAGTTTTGCATCATTCTTTAACAAAGCAATACATTCTAAGTCAAGATGAGTTACGTACTTATACGGTTTTGATTTGACATTAATTAAATGTCTACTTTGATTTTGGTATTTAAATTATTTGAAAATTTATAAATTAATTCATGTGGTTTCTGGAAATAATAAAGTATTTTTTTAACTGTCACCTACGCCTAACCTAACCTAGCACAGTTAGGGCCGTTCACTCATTGCCATCAAACAGAAGCATTGACATTAGCATGTATACACGAACGTTTTACCGATAGCGGAAGGAAGCTTTCGGAAAACAAGCAGCGGCCACAATGCCTCAGGAGGCGTAGTAAATGATTGTTCTCAGCCCTGAGCTCATATTGATTAAATTAATTAATTATTTATATACAACAATACTACGAAATAGACTATAAGTCTATACGATTTAGTCATCATTCGCCCACCGCGTTTTGACAGTGATAACGTGTAGTTTGCAAAATTTTAATGCGATCATTTTCCAGAATCAATACATATTGGGCTTCTGTCCATACGTGTTTTTATTTGTGAAACGAAATAGTATCTAGATACTATTAGTTATAATAAACAGATATATATAAAAACAATTACACCGATTTGATTATAGTTCACACTCATCATTATAAACTATTTTTTCCTTTGAATGGATAAATATAACTTTATCCTCTTATTTTTAATTAAACATTTAAGTAACTTTATAGCTGTTAATCGCATTTGCGTACCTTTTCAAACAACTGTTATATTATTTGACAATGAATAATTATTATTGTTATTACGTAGTCATTAAAATAATGTCAAAATAAATTATGTATATAACTCATTTCTATTTCCCTCAGGCGTACAGTTATAATTATTGATCATAATATAAATGAAGCATACCTACCGAGTTAATATTTCAAAAGAGTTACGCCGTTTTACTGCTTTGTAAAAGATAATGATGACATACGACTATCATGCTTTTGATAATTATTAGACATAAATCCTATGCAGTCTTTTTAACAATATGTATTATTAATGTTTCCCTAAAATCTGTGTTGATAATCATTTACCTAATAACTGTTAAATGTTAGTTAAAAAATTAATTTAGTTATATTTAAATATTATTAGAACTTAAATAAATTAAATATTTAAAAAAATATATATACTTAATACATTTTAACTGTTAGAACTGAAATATGTACTTACAACGTTTTCTATACTTTCTGATTCACTTTTACACCTTTATTTTTTTTATTAATGCTAAAATTTCAGACATAAAATAGCTGATATTTTTTAATTATTTTTTTATGTATTTTAAATCACATTTATTAATAGTTTGTAGGTAAAAAAGTAAATCGTTTGTATGTACTGTTTTATAATGCTATCGGCTTTGTATGGCAGAGTAATATTTTAATACATTTTTTTAATTATTATTCTACAGCTTGTAGGTATATACTTGATTATTTTTTAGTAAAATAACGACCAATATTAATTAGAACGTTATCTATAAATTAGAAAAAAATTAAATATACATTTAATTACTTATTAGTAATTATCTTACAACATAATATTTTCATAAAAAAAATACATTTCCCTCTTCCCTATTTAATAAATAAAACTATAATTATTAGTGCTTGGTGATTTTTTCTCTTCTTAGTTTTTTTTAGTTAATATTGCTTTCGTAAAATAAATAGTTTAACTTAGAAAGTTATAATATAAAGTAAATCGGTTTGCATTAAAAAAAATATGCATTTAATTAAAAGGTGCCCACGATATCCGAGCGATAATGTCGCGGATTCCGGGTTCGAATCCCGGCTCTGGAAAATATACATGTTATTTTTCAATGTGTTTTTAAACCCAGATAAATTATTCTAATATGTATAAATGGCAGCAGAGCAAGTCAAAAATTCTTTTTTTTTTTTTTTTCTAAACTATTTAAGCACCGAAGTGCATGGTTGTCACATTCGTCCTTCGTTTCTGGACAAGAAAGTGTGGCACTAAAATATTTTCATTCTGACACATTTACTGTGTAATGGAAGGTGGCTGTGCACAAATCGCGGCTGCATAGATGATGGGTGGAGATGAGGACACTCATAAAAAAACAAAAGTCTGTTAATACAACGTCCACTCTACTTTTCAAATCTAAAATGGTGATGTAATATATGTAAGTTGATTACTACATACATATTAGGGATGATTAGAAACATGTTTATATTTAAATAAGATTATTTAATATATTTATTGGTTACATATACAATATAACATTATATTTATTATATTACATCTCGTCACTTCCTTTCAAATATGTTGGCATGGCAAATTTTCAACACCTATTTACTCAAAACTAATAAATTATACTTACGACAAGTTTGAAATGGGGTGATGAGGCCGTTATTTTGGGCTACAGATCGATTAACGGACAACGGTTGTTGTCAACTGCTCAAAGTTAAGAGCCGTTTATACATACAGTTCCGGATCCGTATCCGCTCAGTGATGTCATTTAAATTGTAATTATAATATTAAAAACCGCATAGATAAACGTTACAAAATACACACTAAATGTAAATCAAAGATAATATGACAGTGCTTGGTAATGATTTCAGTAATTTTTAGTGCAGTTGAGTATTAATATAACTATAGAAAAAATATATTATCTGCATTGGAGTCATTTTTGGTAAATTAATAAAAAAACGGACTACTGTGTTAGACGTATTACTTATACTAAATAAAATACTTATTTTAGGCTTGTAACACTTACACAAATAAATGACGACCTTCTCAGTCTTAGTAAAAGGCTTTGGCTTCTTATACCGGAGTACCGGGTTCGATTCCCGTTGAAGTCACAATATATATTATTTATTTTCTCAAGCCTGTATGTTTCTATAATTATTGTTTCACTGCTACTACTAGATTGGCGTAACGTGCCCTGTTTTAATATTTAAATAATCGCAATATACATACAAATTAATCTACAATGACTTTTTAATAATTTAAGCAATAGTCTTAAACTTTATTTATAACGTCACTTTCATATACAAAGGCTCTATCTCCATATAAGACGATGTTTTTCCATACGTTTAGTTTAAACTCGTCTTAATCTCGTAAAATCTTTTTTTTTATGTAAAATGAGTCGTCTACATTCATAACTCACTTATTTAAATTTTGTCATTTTAAAGTTAAATATACCAAGTGATACTAAAGGCATTAATATTTATAAAGAACATTTAGCTATCAAAAGTCACTTTAAACCAGCGATACTCAACCTGCGGCCTTTTAAGCTTTTATGTGCGGCCCGAAACACATTTATTATCAAGAATTTCGTATATCTCGAGATTCGTTTCGACGTTGACGAACAGATAGTGACACCCGAAGAGGATTGTCATTATGGTCCACATCAGATCTGGTATAAGAGTGTTGCTATTGCACACGATTTGTTTAAAAAACACGCATAATTTTTAAAATCTCAAAAATGTTTTGTAAAAATGGGGGGTTTCATGATTTTTTTCGTCACACCAGTAGTGATGCGGCCTGCGTTACTTTACAAATATATGTATTTGGCCCGAAGAAAAAAAAGGTTGAGTATCATTGCTTTAAACCATGTCAAAATCGTTGAAAAAGTTTACTGTTGGTGTCATAACTCACATTTTTCAATGAATAATGTGAGTTATTGTCATCAATGCCATTCTAACTAATCAGGGAGATCTATTTTTCATAGTGCGCAGTGTTTCTGCTGCCTTGGGAGTATTATATATATATATCTTTATAAAAAATAATGTATATCAACTCACTCACTCATTAATATTGAAGGGAGTTCAACACTTTTCTTCTAATTACAAAAAAACAATGCTCTGGTGGTTTTTTGCGATTATCTCAAAACTCTATTTTTGGAATATGTGAGTTATGACTCTAACCAAGTCAAATATTGTTACTACTTGCTGACAGCGGCTATACTGCCATGCAACTAACTGTCAATATTTAATCAAAAAATCACTGAACATATATTATTTAACTGCTTTCGCGGTTTACCTATAGTAATTACTGTGACATCACTAAAGTAATACTGATTGGAAACTGTATAATAATATTATGTAAACGGATCTTAACCTAGCATTGTATTTTTCCAATGATATGCCATCTTAAGTTTCTCTATCGATATTATAAAACCAATATAAATTTTCCATATCACAGTGGCGAAAGATGGAGGTAGGGTGTCAAGATCCCACATAAATAGTACACACTAAACGATATCAGTCAAACGTAATTGTTTTCATTGAACTAAGACTATAATAGTGTGTAGATAGTGTTTGTTAGTTTATAAAATTCAATTAGGCCCTGCATAATCCAAGCCATAGTAGATAATTGTAAAAAATATACCACTAAACCATAGGTACATAATTTTAGATATTTTAGAGATAGAAGAATATTTTTTATCGATTATGGTTTGATATAGGCAGGGCTTAATACATTTAAAACAACTAACTTACAACATCTGCAATAATATGTATTCTTAATTCAACAAAAACAAACAAGTGTGACTTAAAAACTGTCTAATATTTTAGTCGGATCGCCTATAGCATACCTTAACTATTATGGTTTGGTTTTGGCAGGGTTTAATTTAATTTAAAAAAACTAACCATCACCACCTGCAAGTTGTATTCTTCATTCAATGATTACAAATAAATATAACGGACAAAGTTAAGTGTGTACTATTTATGTTGAAACTTAACAGTCCACCTCAACCCCTTGCCACTGCATATCATGAATTTCGGCTATCTTTATTACAATTCAATCAATATAGTGCTTATATAATATGAAATGCTGACCTACACTGTTATGAATTATAGGTATTTACCATTGAGCTATAAACTTAGGGAGACCGTATTAAGAGAATTAATATGGACTTATTTTTCATTGAACATACTGCTTTCAGACGCAATTAAGAATACACTAAAAAATAAATCAATATAGCACATACTTAATCGACATAATTTGTTCACGACTTGTTTCTTCGGCTTAAAAGAACATCGCCAACTGATACAATGTCTGTATAAGTATAAAGCCAAAAGAGTGTAGGGGCACTAAACAATCATTTATAATATAGCCAAATGAAATGGTAATTTTATTGGTTTTACATATTATTATATTTTAAGACAATCGCACAATCAAATGTGTTTTGACTTAGCATCTTAGGGTCGTATGCATGAGATTCCCAAATACTTTATGGGCTAAATACTGCTTATTTATATGCATGAGTGCAAATGTAATCCGTTGGTTAGCGACGTCACGATGTGACGTCATAATGTGTCATGGCGTCCATATAATGGCAAACTTATAAAATTTCATTCCCCGATCATTAATTTAAAATTTTGAAATTGTAAATGTGTCTGAAAGTGTGCGAACGGTACCATATAAATTTAATAATTATAAATGAATAATTATTATGAACTTTAAATAATTTATCAGTTATTTTATCCCATTTATTTATAATTCTACTGTACGAAAGGATAGAGTATTCCCAGTAAACATTTCTATTTTGTGGCAATATATACAGTTATATTATGAGTAATTTCACTTCAATCACTTCTATTATGATATGTCAAAACGGAATAAGAATAAATGAATGAATGAAATGAATAAACAGAATGACTAGGAACTGTTTTTAAAGTTTGCAAATGTTTGAAAAATGAACGAGGGCCTCAAGCAAACGTTTGTTGTAATGAATGCATTATTAAAATCACATTTGAAAGTGACATATAAAGCAGCCATTTTAATGACGTGTGACGTCAGATTGCTTACGTCACAAACAGTGCTATACGCTGTATGGTGGAAAATCGGTTAGATAGCTTATAAAGAATTTCGGAATCTCATACATACGGCCCTTAGGATTTAATGTGTTTTATTTAAATTAAGTTCTTTCCATCAAGAATTTACAGTAACACTAGTAAATGTTTCAAAAAATAAAATTAAAATAATTTCTCGTAAAAATAAATATCTTCATGAGGCTGTCAATATTCACATCGGATTATAGAGCCAATGAAAAAAAAAATCAGCCTCTCACAATATGTGCAAACGAAATACCGTCTCTAAACATTTAACAGTTCCAGTTTAAATCCCAATAATGCTATATATATGTATACCTACTATATTGCATACATTCACTTTCAACATATCTCTGGATATAATATTCGTTGCCTGGATAAAAAAAAATAATATGATTCATTTGTTTATTTCCCCTTGTGTCAGAATTCGAAATCAAATCTATCAGTCATTCAGGATTATATATTATATTCTTTGTGTTATATATTATAATATATATATTTACGTAAATTACATAATAAAATACTCTTCGAATAAGTTTGTTGCCAACTATTGCCCACCCTCTGAATACAAACACGATTCGATAAACGAAAAAAAAACAACAATATAATGTTAATTAATTTAAATATTGTTATTTTGGTAAACAAAAAGTACCTAAATTACTATTGAACATACATAATTATGAAAAACACTTTCTGAAGCAAACCAAAATAGATATTAGGTAAAACAAATATTTTTCTAATTAACTATTTCTAGTATTAGAAGAATAATTCAGAGTATTTAAGAATGTACCATTCTGATTATTGAACATACATAATTTTGAAAAACACTTTCTGAGAAAACATATTATAACCAATAGAAAAAATCATTTTGAAAAAAGTAAGCCACCCCGGCAGGGAATCGAACCCTGCATCTCCTGGGTTTACGCCCCGTCCGTTGCGTTTTTCATGTCTGTCTGTCTGTCATGTCTCAGAAAGTGTTTTTCAAAATTATGTGTGTTCAATAACCAGAATGGTACATTCTTAAATCTTGTGAATTATCCGTCGAATAAAAGAAATAGTTAATTGTAAATTACTATGTTAACTCCTGGACTGAGCAAGACTTTTTCACGTGGCATAGTTGTTAGCCATTTGCCTAATTCGTTGGGTACTTGCACTGTGTCAAACACACGAAAATTATGCGTTTGTTTGCACAGTCGTAGAATTGAACCCACGATACAAAACACCGCCTCTCTACCAACTAGACCGTGGTTACAAGGCTATGTTTTAATAATAGACATATACTTTAATTCTCATTCGAAATCAGGTCATATAACTGTAAATTCTTGATGGAAAGCTATTTTGTAAAAATAAAGTAATAGTACAGTCTCAAAAAACGGACGAAATTATGTGGAATAAATGTTATGTTTTATTTTAATTTTCTCCAAGTTCTGGCAGAACACACTAACTGGAGAATACTAGTTTTAAGTAATTTGACTTTGAAGTTGTTAAAATGTTTGAAATGGTCTATCATGTGAGTTTATTAAGTAATCGTAAAAAGGATGACTTTAAAATAAAAACTGTTTATTTATGAAGAACCTTTCCAGACGGTAAAGTTTGAAATAAGGAACATTTTGGTATAACTAACTCAATATGTCATTTTTTCGAATTAGTGTCTTCTGCCAGAACAGTGACGATTTATTCTGTAATTTCAATACAAATACATTTTATTTGAATTTGGGGGCGGTCCAGTTCTGAATACACTGGATGATGAATATTTTGAATTGAATTAAAATGACAAAATCGTAATTTATTATGACAATTTTAGCATAGCGTTTACATTCTGTACTTAGATTAGATTTTTAAAAAAAGAACAATAATTTCAATAATTTTTACTGCAGTATTCAGTAAAACCTTATTTTACAGGTACCAGCTTGTGTCAGAACGACGATGATGTGGATTAAACTAATTTAATTATGGTTGTTTTGTTTTCTAACATGCACGAAGATTCCAACAAAATTAAAACTGGGAAGCATTAATAAGCATAATTAAAAATATAAAACTTTTAACGTAATATTGGTATATTTCTATCATTAAGGCCTAAAAAACAAAATATAGCAACGGCAAAATGTAACAAACTTATAAGATGTTTTTATTTTTACTTTTTAGACCCATTTCTTCATAATTTTCCGTCTTCGACTATCAAGTGGCATTCTATTTACTTTTTTTCAAAACATTCCGACATTTTAGTGCTGTATAGGCTTACTGACGAGAGTTTGTTGTGATGTATTATTAAATAAGTTAAATTTTCAAGAAACAGTAATCGCCATTATTATAAATCGATTAACAATATAAATGTTTCATATGTGAAATATCACATATGAAACTTAAAAATAATTTTAAAATAAATCATTTCAAACTCTCGTTGGTAGAACTATATTATATTAGTCTATTTAGATAGGTAACCGATTATTATATGCTTACTGTACTGTCTTGCACCTATTCATAGTACTTTTTTTATAAATAATTTGTAATAATATGCTTGTATGTTATTTTTTTTTCTTTCTTCATTTATTATATCTTTAAAAAATCTAAATAATATTCTGAGAGGGTAACGGATATAAGTGCGTAGATGACCAAGTTTGTTAAATTGACTTAAAAATATAATTTCGAGTAAATCCTTCACAAATTAGTTATGTTGTTAACAAAAAAAGCATTATGCAGTAGAAATCACATTGGGTTCTCTATATTTTGTCTTAAATATAGTATTACTATTGATAGGCTTGTAAACTTCTCCACGATGGCCGAGCGGCTTACACGGCTATTGTGTCGTGGGTCCCAGGTTCGAATCCTGGGCCTGGCAAATACACATATTGTTTTAAGCATTGCTAATTTTATTTGAACTAAATAAAATAATTACAAGATAAAAAGAACTTTTTATATACAACGTTTTTAAATTTTCTGTTGAATCACATAAACTTGACTTGACTAACTTAAACGATCAAAAAAAAATTGTACTTGATAGAAATAACACTGAAATGTCATTTGACATGTCATATTGATTTCCATAGTAACGCACGTTTATATAAATAATTTAGTTGCTAGGACCCCAGACCCCTAGCAACCAATAATGGTGTCGAAATAACTTTTCATACAAAACAGAATTGACTGAAAATGAATTCAATTCTACTTAAAGATGGTTAAAAGTATTAAAAAAATGCATTGGCATCGTGCTCTGATTTATTGTAAAAGTTTCAAATGTCTAGCTAGTCGAAAAGTTAGTTAAAAATCGATTGTAAGATTTATACCGGACAACGATTCAAATATACAAATAAGAATACGAGCTAAGAAAAACGTTGTAATAAACATATTTACTTAAAAAATTAAGACTTTAACATTGAAATGAGTATTTGTGCAAATTTTTCGTATGCCGTTATCTTAACTCACAATCTTTGAGTTGTTTTCCTTTTGAACTAAGGTATAAATGTCAAATAGACTAACGCCAATTTGAAATATGCACCGTTAAAAATATAGACGGAATTCAATTTTCAGCAACTACAGTGTAATTTATATTTAAACAGACATGTCAACGGAATATGAGAACAATAACGTAAAATCTTGCACGAAATAATAACATTTTGTCTCAGATGTATATGAGTAGGATCGTTTTTGATGACCTTTTTATTCTTGAGATGCAATATCTATGACTAAATCAATGTTTTTTTATAAAAATATTCGGGTATATTTATATGGTGATGTAAAAACTGCCCTTAATTTATTTATCACTTGGTTGTCACTTGTACCCCTTGGGAACCCAACCTCTCAGATAATAATGTTGTAGATACTACAACCGTATTAGTATTTTATTTATTTATTTAGTTTGCAAATAGCATTTAATTGGTTGAATGCAAAAGTTTACAATATACTTACACTAAATAAAATTCTGCAAAATAGTGTTTTTCGATTGATTATTGCTTCAGCTTTTACTATAATAGTATCAAGATTTACTTTTAACTCCAGTGTAAAATCCAATATATATATAACTACTAAAAAAACACAGTAGATTTAATTCAGTATACTTAGGTATTTTACTTTTGATTCATTATTATTTGGTTAATCTCTCAACACATGACCATTTTTATTGGAAAACAATACGGCAGTTTCGTAGGATGGGAAAAATGAAGTTTGCATTCATATTTCCACCTTCAACACCGTTTTAGAACATTTTTTATGATAAATGTAGAGTTGTCACTTCATAACTTTGCACTCAGTAATATATGTTAGGCTACTACTAGCTGACCCGGCGAACTTCGTACCGCCTCAGAATCAATAAATGTCGAATATCAAAAATATAACATGTCGAAATAATGATAGCAAACAATGTGCGTATCTGACTTGGAAATGCAGAAACAATTCCTTCAGCGATTGTCATGTCCCAATGAGTATCGTTTTCAAGCAAACTGAGCTGTTGACATGCAGCACGAAATGTTGGGCACACTGCACCATCGGAACCAGCATACAACGCCATGTTCATTCTTGTCCATGTTTTGTTTCTGTCATGTATCAGAGATGGCGTTGTATACGGATTTAATTTTTTTGTGATTTTCTTACTTTTCTAATTCGCGAGGAAACTTCTCGAGGCCGAGACGAATAAAAAAATTCATCGAAGTCAGTGAAAAGCCGTTCCATACAAAATGTATGAGAAAATTTTTTTCCGTGATTTTATCCGATGTTTTAATAGTTATTCTGCTATTCGGGGCGGAAACAAATCCAACAAATCAAAGATCATAAAAATCGGTCCAGCCGTTCTTGAGTTATAAATGGTGTAACTAACCCGACTTTGTTTTATATATATAGATAGATTTACCTATTTATTTATGACTAAATATATTAATACAAGTGAATATAATATTTTGATCTAATTTAATGCGAGGTAATCAGTCGAAGAGGCATATCAGTGCAGTAAAAAAGTGCAAAGTTATAAAGCGTATACTATATGAATAAGGAAATAGTCGTATATAATTCGTTAGCAACAGAGATTGGCATTTGGGACAGCCAGCATTCATAGAATCAGTAATCAAAGCATGTATCCATGTTTAATAATTGTAGCCGTCAGGGTTTAAGTAACCATCATCTGAGGGGGCCAGGGGGGGCAGAGACCCCCCACTAGGCGCAATAATCTGAGGAGCCCAAACAACAACCACACAACCAAACATACCAACATTTGTCTTCAATATTTTAACTCAATTGAATTATGATTTTGAACAACTAGTTAGAACTGGAGTGATGAAATGATAATTCTGATATTACAACGTCAACAATGTGTAGTTTAATACATAATTTTACGACCATGCGAGTGATCTTGATCTCAATTCCTGAATACGTATAAAGCTTAATCAAAAAATCAATCAACACTATTTCAGAATCTTACACATTAATTATTATTATTACTTTCCATAAATCAACGACAAGCAAACAAAACGATATAACCAATACTCGCACGAAAGGAGAAAAAAGCACTATTTATAATAATTATTTATATTTTTAAGTTAGCAACATTTTAGCTATCCGTAGTTATATGTATGTAGATATATCATAGTGTATATATTATATTACATCAATGATTTTAATATTAAGTATTACTTGAGATCAACAAATTAACCAAGCACTGATAATTATGTTTTTATTTAAACCACAGTATTTGTATTACTTACCTATTATATAAGTATTATTTTTCAACAAGAGAAACCCGAGTATAATCCCAAATTATTTCAAACCATTGCCGTTAAAACAAACATTTATTTTTTTAATAAATACAAGTTGTTTTATTAACTTGTTTTAATGAGACGACATAATCATCCAAACATTACATATTAGATTTTAAGTTAGATATTTGATTTTTGAAAATAGTCATATTTTTATTATCGTAAACAATGACTAATTAAATGTAGAATTTCCAACGCTTTTATTAATTGACAATTGTGCTAGCTAAATTAAATATTATTCCACAGGATTAATTTAATCATAATAATTATAAGTAGATATTTTGGCGGTAAATTTTAAACAAGTAAATCCTTTTCAATTACATTTTTATTAAAAATAAAAACTGTAATAAGTATTTAATTAAACTCGTCCATAAATCGTTCGGTAAAGTACGATTTATACAATTTGCAATTGATCGAAATGACAATTAGCCGAAAATACGTTTCATCAAAAATACAAGTATATACTAATACTGCCAAAAGTTGATAAGTCGATAATTTATGTATCTAAAGTTAAGAACGGATTGTGTGTCTATATGATATAAATACGTATACTAGAAAAGAAATTAAAGGTCATCTTATATAAGTATAGATAGAACATGCGCATAACGCACAAATAAATTAGCATTATGCATGATTTTAAAGGGTAAGTCAAACAAAAAATTGCAATTACTCCATACCTAACATGATTTCGAAAAGTTGGTATGTTTCTAAATCATGTTATGGAGTAATTGCAGTCAATTGGAATATTATTTCTCTAACATCGCAAGACAGTGGTAGTAAATTTTTCTAGTGAAATAAACAATAATAAAATGAAATAAAGTAATTTACATTACACCGCTGTTGTTCAAGGGGACGGATAATCACAAAATACACCCTCTCTTTAGTTTATAGCATAATAACTTGCTTTTGCCTTCAAGACTTATCTTTAATCACCATTATTACTGCCAAAATTTGGTAAGTCTCAAGATCATGTTATGGAGTAATTGCAATTTGAAGTTTGACATACACTCTAAAATCAGGCATAATATATTTATTTCTTTGTGCTTTATGTTCATGTTTTATAACTATATCGGTGACCTCATATTTAGGTTTATATATAGACACATATTAATCTGTTGTTAACTGTAAATACCTTAATTATCGACTTAAAAACTTTTGGCAGCAACGCCATTAATTATTAAGTAGTATTATTTCGTATTTTTATACAGAATCAGAAAGATATAATTTAACTACCCTACTTCATTTTTTATTAACGAATATTTCACTTTACTGTGCTGTTAATGTGTTTTGTCCGATTTGTTAACTGTCTCAATGAAAATGTGTATTTTACAATCATGATTAAAACACACTAATACCTATCAATCACTTTAATGGCGTAATCAAACTGTCATTGGTGAAAAATAATTGTACGTATTGATTAAAAAAACAGAACAAATACTACTTATAATCTGGTTTTCTTACTTTAACAGAACACTCTCAACTGATGAATGGATAAAACAGATTCTGATATTTATAGCTATATATTATAGTATTGTGTTTTATTATATTATACATACTTCTTAATAACCCTTCTAGGTTCATTACAACATTTAATATATTTATTTTAAATAAACGACAAACAACCACAAAATAAAGTGAATAAAAGGAATTATCATGTTGTGCCTGCAAAATACACGTTTTTTGTAAATGCAAGTAACAAATCGAATTAACCACCTCAAGGTAAGGGGTGGAGGTAGGTTGCTAAGATTCGACATAAAATAATACACAATAAACCTTGTCAGTCATACTTATTTGATTTCATTGATCTACGACTACAAATTGCAGATAGTGTTGGTTAATTTTTAAAAATCAATTTAAACCCTGCCTAAACCATACCATAATAGTTTTGGTATACTATGCGTGACCCGATAAAAATAGTGCACACTTTTCAGTCGTACTTATTGGTTATCGTTGAATTAAGAATACAATATATTAAAAATGTTGTTGGTTTTTTTTTTAAATTTATTAAGCCCTGCTAAACCTCAATAGTAAAAAATATTCTTCTATCTATTAAAAATCTAAAATTATGTATTATTTAATGGCATATTTTTAGATATTTTATAGGTAAATGTATATTTTTTTACTATTATCTACTATGGCTTGGATTAGGCAAGATTTGATTGAATTTTAAAAACTAACAAAAACTATCTACACATTGTCATAAGTCCTGCCTAAACCAAACCATAATAAATTAAGAATATTTCATAGATAGACGAAGATTTTATTTATAGCTTGGTTTACGCGGGGTTAATTTGAATTATAAACCTACGCTATCTGCAATTTCTAGTATTAGTTCAATGAAAACAAATACGTATGGCTGACAAAGTTTAGTGTGCACTAGTTATGTCGGATCCTAACAGCCTACCTCCATTCTTCACCAATGACAATATATTTACATTCAGATTCATTATATTTTACCATCGGACAATTGTCTTTTCGATCAATTACTTTCGGCGAATTTACTAGTGAGCTTTTGGAATAGTGCAGATAACATTAGGACGTTTTGTATTGATAAATCATAACAATTGAGTCGTAGGCTTTATCAAAGATTATAATACCTATTTGGGTACATTGATTAATTGGCTCATTGACGAAGGTGTGGCTTTATATCTTGGTATACTAACTGTAAGTGGAAATATCCTTATGCCGCTGTTCACAGACCACGACGCTGATTGGTCTCCTGAAGACGGCTAGGCTCCTCCGGCTGGTGAGGGTCGCGAGGAAGATCGACAGGTATTCGGAGTATGGAACCGCTGTGCTACTCCTGCTCATGGCGACGTTCGTTCTTATAGCGCACTGGCTGGCGTGTATATGGTAATTATTTTTCATTATCTATTTTTTTATTCAACGAATAATTCACAAGATTTAAGAATGTAGCATTTTAATTATTGAACATACATAATTTTTAAAACACTCCTGAGAAAATATATTATAACCAATAGAAAAAATCTTTTTTGAAAAAGTAAGGCACCCAGCAGGAATTGAACCTGCGTCTCTCTCACTTACACTTTACAGGAAGCCAGCAGCAAACAAAAAATGAAAATAGCCGATATACTGCATTATTTGTTAGGTTAGGTTAGGTTTTCATTCTTGAATTCATGAACTTTGCTAAAATCATCTATAAACATTCATATTGAATCTAATAAAACATGGGCGCCGAATGATTTGTATTTCTTGGACAAAGCATAGGACGAACCCATCAATCTTTTAAAGAGCAGATAAAGGAGGTTAAATGTAAATTGTACGTATAACATTTCACCGTGACACAGTTCATCGTGAGCTTTCTTATCGGAAAGAATCAACCGTATTCTATAGCTACGGTCTCCACTTTTATTAGATTCCATATGAACATTAATTCAATTTTCATAGCTGATTTTGGCAAAATTCATTAATTCAAGAATGAAACCCTAACCTAACCTAACCTAACCTAACCTAACAAAAAGAATCCAGTATATCGGTTATTTTCAAAATTTGTTTGCTGCTGGCTTCCTGTAAAGTGTGAACCGACAAGAACCTCGTTTTATTTAGACATGAATTTTATGTCAGTACTTACTATACGACCTAAAGATGTTGGACGGTCTTAAATATTTAAATATACGGCCATATATTTCCGATACAACATTTTACGGTGAAATGTGATACAGCGAACTGCATACGTACAAGTTTCCGGATACGTTTAAATACAAATTCCGATGGAACTTGAACTTTAACCTCTGGATCCGTGCCAATGTGCTTTATCAATTAAACTACGAGCATCCTATATACGACCAATTTAACTGGTTGTTCTTATATGAAATTCTTATTTAATTGCGTTAATGTTGGCTTACAAAAACGTTGTTCCATTAAACCAGACTTTTTAAAAAGCTTTCATATTCCATTGCGATAAGAAAGCTTTTAAAATTTACCTTCTAATAATATTTGACAGCTCGAAAAGAACCTCCGACAGTTTCCCAGCAGAGAAAATCATTTGATCTTTCCCCAGAGAGCTCAAAACATATTTTCGAAAATTATTCTCAAGAAACCAATAAACCAATCTTGAGCTCACTCAGATAAACGAATTCTCTAATCTAGAGAATCGAAAAGACGAGAATTACAACCTCTACGCCAATAGTTCACAACTCCTTATAACCATTGGAAGGGTACTAACTGTTGTCAACCAAATAGTTTAGAATATTTATACATTTCACTTGCTTAAGGTGATTCATCAGTGAAACGGCAAATAATTTTCAACCATAGGCGCGACGAAATTTTGCACTCGCTCCCATTCGGAGAGAGAATGTAGAGCTGGAAATACGTCATTTTGCTTCGTGATGGCGACGGCCGTAATAATTCTTAAATCGTGTAAAGATGACTTAAAACGTTACCCATTTACTTTAAAAAGAAAACATGTCAATGAATATATTATTATTGTTACTGATAAAACACAAACAGAACATTAAATGGACACATGTTGGATTTATAAGACAAATTATATTTGGTTTGACATGCCTCATTTGCACCTGCGACCCGCAATCCGCGCATCGCCTAGCGACGATCTTTTTAGACCGTGTCTCAACTAAGGTGTGGCCTTAAGGCGATGTCTTTACCTACCAGAGGCACCAGCGGAAAAATACGAAGCTCGCAATTTGAGACATTTTTTTTATAATTTACAATTTCAACTGTGTCAATTGATAAATAATATGTATCTAAAAACATCAAAAAGAAAAATGTTTTTTATTTTAAATCAAAGATACGCTTACATTGTAAAAAATGTGAATTTGTCGCAGGACCCCATCTTATAATTACATATATTTTATGGTCATATTTATTATTAAAATTTAGTTTATTAAGTTTTCTAAGCTTCGCTCAAACACGCGCGTTAACATGATCTTACTCCCTACTTCATTTATCGTTTGTCAATTTATGGCTACGGCCGTATGTTGTAGCTTAGTCACTGGGAAATGCCAATAGAAATGGCGTATTTCAAAAAAATACTACCTTATTCTTAGGTCAATAATTATTATAAAGCAAATATTATTCGTAGAATATTTATCACATTTGAATGGTCAAAAACATAGCTTATAATCAGTATCTTTAAAATTATCTTTAAATGTGTAAATCTTGCCCATTTTTTGAATAATAAAATGCCTAATTCTTGTCAAATTTGGGATCACAGAGATTATCAATATAATTTTTTATTGTAAATATTTCACTATAATGATGTCAACATAAATTTTACTAATAGTTTTATAAACTCTTTTAAAAATTAATAAATATAAAAAATCTTAACACCACTTCACACGGACGTACTGAAATATGACTATATTCTAAAACATTAGAGCGAGAGGTTTAAAAGAATACTATTTTATGTAATAAAAATACTTTATGGAGTCATCAAATATTTCAAATAAATATAAAAGATAATAAGGCTTCAAAATTATGTAAATAGATTATCTACAACGTTTAAGGAATGTCCAGGATCATGCTTTGAAAATAGCATAAAAGCTCTATTTTGACGTACGCTGAGGGCCTTAAGAAATTTTTGACTAATCCATTGTTTAAATATTTTTCATATATATTTTAAAAACATCGATTTTACAAAAATATAAATATGTATAACTTGAAATCCTTTTTGTTTATCTCAGCATCCTCTTCAGATATAAAATAGATTTGAGTTTAAATTCGATTTACTCCTTTTGGTTACAGGCGCACTTGTGTTTTTTCAATCATCTACGTCTAAATTGGCCCTTCCAGTGGTGGAGGATGGATGTAGGTTGTTAAAATTCGACATAAATAGTGCACATTAAACATAACATTATTAGTCATAATATGTACCTTCTTGTTTTTATTGAACTAAGACTACAATTTACAGATGGTGTTGGTTAGTTTTCAAAAAATAATTAAACCCTGCCTAAACATTGTACATCGTACATTGTACAGCCCAAAAACAGCATTCCTCAACTTTTCATTCAAAGAAAGATCAATGGGAAGCGTAGTAGAGGACGGCGCCGCATTTCGTGGCTTAAGAACCTCCGTGATTGGTACGAGTGCAGCTCCACCGAACTGTTCCGGGTAGCAGACGACAAAAATAAGATCGCCTTGATGGTGGCCGACCTCCGCTAGGGGATGGCACAATAAGAAAAATAACAGCCTACCTCCACCCTTCGCCACTGGGCCCTACTGAAATATTGTACATCGCTGCTATAAACCAAGTGTTTTATTTATTTTTTAAGAGTTTGCGTTTTGAAATAAAAAAAACGGATAAATAAATCGCTCTGAAAAAAATATCCCGACAGCTAGATGGACAAATTGATGTAATTTGTTTTTTCTTTGCCTTCGTATTTGTAAAAAAAAATAAATAGGGTATAACATTTATTTCTAAAATCAATTACTAGACACTTTCTTTCCGCGTGTCCGGAAATTTGTACGTATGCAATTCGCCGTGTCACACTTCAGCGTGAAATTTTGTATCGGAAATATATAGCCGTATGTAAGCCTACCTAACAGAGTGCAGTACTACTTAATAATACTAGTAGTGCTAGTGTCGCAATCTTAGTATTCAATTTAAAAATCGCTGCATCTCAATTCCCAATATGTAATTGTCGTACTCTATCTCGTGTCCGGAAACTTGTACGTATTCCGCTGTATCACACTTCACCGTGAAATGTTGTATCGGCAATATATTGCCGTATATTAAAGACCGTCCAACCTCTTTGGGTCGTATAGTACTGACATAAAATTTATGTCTAAATAAAATACGGTTCTTATCGGTTTACACTTTACAGGAAGCCAGTAGCAATTTTTTTTTTAAATAGCCTATATACTGGATTCTTTTTGTTAGGTTAGGGTTTCATTCTTGAATTCATGAATTTTGCCAAAATCATCTATGAAAATTGAATTAATGTTCATATTGAATCTAATATAATTGGAGACCTTATAGTATACGGCCATCTCTTTTCGATAAGAAAGCTGACGGCGAACTGTGCCACGGTGAAATGTTTTACGTACAACTTATTTTCTTGGTCGTGCACTCATGGCTTAGGATCGTGGCCACATTTAAATTTCGCCATCCTTTGAGCGACCAAGACTTTCCATCTTTCTCGATCTTCCGCTTCTCTCAGGGCAGAATGGATGGTGCACCCAGTCAGCTCTTTCATGTGGTCGCTCCATCGCGCAGACGCTCTTCCTCTGCTTCGCCTTCCCTGAAGGCTACCCAAAACTACCAGTCTCTCCAGGTGGTCCAGTCCGCGCCTGACAATATGTCAAAAAAACTGCAGAATTCTTCTCAGACATTACTAAAGATGTACATATTTAGATATTTTTTCTATAAAATATTAATATTTTAAAGAGATTTTTATATCAATATTTATTGGTAGATACTTATTGGTATTACTGAAATACCAAAATAACTGGCATTGGTATTTTCATTCGTTATTGGAATCCCTGTACGCATTCTCAGTAAGTGGGTGAATGTCCAAGGCATTGGGGATCTAATACGACTGGCCCAGGATAAGAGTTGAATGGTCTGCAGCGCCAGATAAATAAGTAAGTAGGAAACGTTAGCTACGTCACCTAAAGTAAGATGTCTATGGACTCTTGAAGATGTCTTAGTATTTTAGGTTTCTGTTATGAATAAACCCAATAGGTGAATTTACTAAAGATATTATGATATTTTAAGCACACAAGTTGTACTAAACTCTGCAAAACCATATATACGAAACACCGACTCTGAGTTAAAGACATGTTTCTCGGCTTTCAGGTACGCAATAGGTAATTTCGAGCGCCCCCAGCTGACGTCTAGCATCGGCTGGCTCCACAGCCTGGCGCGTGATATGGAGACGGAGTACTTCCCCAACATGACTGGTGGAGGGCCTACGCTTCGGTCGCGCTATATCACGGCGCTCTACTTCACGTGCACGTCGCTCACCAGCGTCGGTTTCGGCAACGTGGCGCCCAACACCGACGCCGAGAAGGGATTCACCATATTCGTCATGTTAGTCGGATGTAAGTGTTGACTTCCTTCATTGATCTGACCCACTTCTACATGGTAGATATACAAATATATAATCCACATTCTGGATTTTGTATCAAAGTCAAATAATTATTAATAATTGAACTTTTCATTAGTTTAAATAAACATAACATATAGTACTATAGTAACATCTATCGACAAAAACTTTAACTAACGCTCGCAGTCAATAATACAGTTCTGCTCAGAAAAAACTTACTTGGATCGCATTGTAATTTAGTCGCGTTATTAATAACAAAATAACTACAGTACCTACCTACCTACCTCCTGATATCTAATATTAAATTTAATTTTGATCGTGTACAAATTATTTTTAAGAATTTGTAACCCAAATTATCTGCAAGCGAAACTGCCTAATTTCGAGAAGGTACCAAATTGCGTATCTACCTCACTTTGAATACCAGTGGTTTAGTTAGACCACGATGGCCGTGTGATTTAAGCGTCGGCCTATAGCGTCGCGAGTCCTAGGTTCGAATCCTGTGTCTGGCAAGTTCACATATCGTTTTTCAATTTGTGTATCAGTCAGAGTATGGACCTAATAGGTTGAGCAAGTGGCTGACATCCATTTTTCGTAAAAACTAAATCTGTTACTACAAACCTCCACTCTGTGGAGGCCCATATGATCTTATTTGATCGGACATGGTCAACGAAGAAGAAAGAAGGTTTAGTTAGAATGTAAGATATTCTACAACCAACATGTCATGTCTGCGTTTTCATAGTGCTATATATGCAGTACACAGGGTGGTAGCGACGGTCGAGAGCATAATATAATATATGTGAAATAGATGAAAGTTTGCTCTTTCACGGGGTAGTTACTACTTGTTCGTGGCCTTAATATACTTACTAATAAGACTATTATTTTTATGAGGGCAGTTTGTGTGATATATTCAATGACATATTAAATGGACGACTCACTTAATACCCGGCGCGCACGAGAAATTGTGCATGAAAGTCATTCACAGATGTATAGGTAGATGTCACGTGACCATTGCCGTATCCGTTTCCATTATGCGATACAAGCTTCGAGAATTTATAGTAA
This sequence comes from Rhyacophila brunnea, assembly GCF_057557595.1. Classification (NCBI taxonomy): domain Eukaryota; kingdom Metazoa; phylum Arthropoda; class Insecta; order Trichoptera; family Rhyacophilidae; genus Rhyacophila; species Rhyacophila brunnea. Next base: position 3,206,916 of record NW_028232904.1, on the reverse strand, counting down.
TATAACCTTTATTGCAATGGCGTATTAGTGTCATGACTCATTGCGTTAGAAACAGATTTTCGGTTACTTACGACTTCTCGGAGATTAGACGCAAGTGAGCCCAGCGAATCACAGGCGACTGACTGTCCAATGGTTCCTGTCATTCAATTGCATTGAATAAACATTCATCAATATCTTAAAATGGCATTTTATAAATAATAAATAATACTAACACATGCAAAGTGATATCCCATCTTTCTTGGAGTGTTTAGTAGATTTTTTTACAATTTTTAACTAGGCACATTGGCATTTTGTAACACAATAATAACGGTGGAGTCGAAACCTGACAGTCAGAAATTTTATATGGGCAGACCCAGCGGTGTCGCCAGACCGCTTGCAAGTAGAATTTTCATTTGAGCGTAGGATACCGATATTAAAATATGAATTTCGCCATCCGGCAGACCCGACACAAAGTGAGTGTCATTTTATTTTCTAGATGCTTCGTCCATATTAATGTCATTGGATATATTATTCAACCCTTAAAATTACCATTCTCTGATTTCAGCCCTCATGTACGCCAGCATATTTGGTAATGTGTCGGCGATCATTCAACGCTTGTACTCGGGAACAGCCAGATACCATACACAGATCCTTAGAGTACGAGAATTCATCAGATTTCACCAGGTTTGTATTAAGAGCATACTTCAGTGAAACGGAAAATAGTTTTCAACAATAGGTGGGATATAATTTCGCACTCATTGTCAATCGGAGAGCGATAGTCGAGCTGTGATCACGTCAATTTGTTTGGTGATGGCGTCGGAGGAATATATTCTTAAATCGTGTAAAGATGACTAAAAAACGTTACGCATTTACGCGAAAGAGAAAACATGTCAATGAATATATTATTATTATTATTACTACTATATAACAATAAACATAATGGACACATGCTAAATTTTATAACAAATTATGTTTTGTACGTCACGCGTCGTTTGCACATTCTGCACGATCTTTTTAGACCATGCCTCAGCTGAAGTATAGCCTTAACAAGTAATGCATTTATACTGTTATGTGTTCGGCAACGGAAATCCTTACCAACGATCCTTCACGTAAAATCTAAGATGATTATTTTATCCTAGCGATTAAATTAGCTGCAAGACATGTCATATTTAAGATGCGTTTGTAGTAAGATTTACACTGTTAATTAAAATCAACACTAGAGATTAATGTCATTGCCAGAGATGTACATAAACAAAGACTCTTGATATGATAATTATTATTACAATTTGTTAACGGCCCACGTGCTCGTCGTAGGTCAAAATTGAGTTTTTATTGTATTTTCAAACCATGATCCTGGACACTCCTTAAACGTTGTAGATAATCTATTTATATAATTTTGAAGCCTTATTATTTTTCATAGTTATTTTAAACATTTGATGACTGCATAAAGTATTTTTGTTACATAAAATAGTATTCTTTTAAACCTCTCGCTCTAATGTTTTAGAATAAAGTCATATTTCGGTACATAACTATGCAGTGGTGTTAAGATTTTTTGCTTTTATTAATTTTTAAACGCATTTATGAAACCATTAGTATAATTTATTACGAGATAATTTTTGTAAAATATTCACGATAAAAAATTATATTGATAATCTCTGTGATCCCAAATTTGACAAGAATTAGGCATTTTATTATTCAAAAAATCGGCAAGATTAACACATTTGAAGATGATTCTAAAGATATTTATTATAAGTTATGTCTTTGACCATTCAAGTGTGATAAACATTTTATGAATAATGATTGCTTTATAATAATTATGGACCTAAGAATAAGGTAGTGTTTTTTTGAAATACGCCATTTCTTTTGTCATTCCCCAGTAGTTAAGCTACAACATACGGCCGTAGCCATAAATTGACAAACTATAATTGAAGTAGCAAGTAAAATGATATTAACGCGCGTGTTTGAACATGTACCGTTTAAAAAAAAATAAAAAAAAATTCGGTTAGGTATATGTTCAAACACGTGCGTTAACATAATTTTACTCCCTACTTTAATTATAGTTTGTCAATTTATGGCTACGGCCGTATGTTGTAGCTTAACCACCAGGGAATGACAAAAGAAATGGCGTATTTCAAAAAAACACTACTTTATACTTAGGTTAATAATTATTATAAAGCAATCATTATTCGTAGAATGTGTATTACACTTGAATGGTCAAAAACATAGCTTATAATTAGTATCTATAGAATTATCTTCAGATGTGTTAATCCTGCCCATTTTTTGAATAATAAAATGCCTAATTCTTGTCAAATTTGGGATCACAGAGATTATCAATATAATTTTTTATCGTGAATATTTTACAAAAAATATCTAGTAATAAATTATACTAATGGTTTCATAAATGCATTTAAAAATTAATAAACGTAAAAAATCTTAACACCACTGCACAGTTATGTACCTAAATATGACTATATTCTAAAACATTAGAGCGAGAGGTTTAAAAGAATACTATTTTATGTAACAAAAATACTTTATGCAGTCATCAAATGTTTAAAATAACTATAAAGGATAATAAGGCTTCAAAATTATATAAATAGATTATCTACAACGTTTAAGGAGTGTCCAGGATCATGGATTGAAAATACAATAAAAACTCAATTTTGACCTTCGACGAGCATGTCCCCCCTTAAGCAAACACAATATTCATATGGTTACTGCCAAAAGTTGGTAAGTATCAAAATCATGGCATGGAATAATTATTTCAATTTGAATGTTTCACAAGCTCTCTAAAATCAGACACAATGATTATTTCTTTGTGCTTTATATACATGTTCTATAATATATCGAATGACGTTGATTTTTTTTCTAGGATACATTTATTTATATATGGACACATAATCTTTTGTTAATTTTAAATATTGTTGTTTAATTTAATAAAACGCATTTTTTTGTAGTACTTATTCCACTTTTCATCAATAAATTAGGACCGGTTTCGTCCGCCTCAGAGGGACATTTTCAACACATTTTTCAAGTTGAAAATGTCCCTCTGAGGCGGACGAAACCGGCCCTAATTTATTGATTAAAAGTGGAATAAGTACTACAAAAAAAATCGTTTTATTAAATTAAACAACAATACAATGGAGTTCCACCATTAATTGACAGTTAACAAAATAAAAGTAATTTTAAATACCTAAATTATCGACTTAACAACTTTTGGCAGCTCCCCCATGAATAAACAAACTCTTTATATATTTTTTATTTTAAATACAGATGGCACAGTGTTTAAATTATCGATCTATTACATGTGGTTCAGAAAATACATATCTACTATAACATTATAAACCGGGAAAAAATAATAAATCGGCGGAGACTTCTGGACCTATCGTCAAACTGGAAAAATCCTGGTCAAATCGGGATGCATGGTAAGCCTAGTTAGGTACCCTTCTCCAAGGATTGCGAGGAAGTATTTCTTTATTACGAGGCCTCAAAACCAGTGTTTTTAAAACAACCATTCGTGGGTATACTGCGAATAAGCATTAAGTCAAAAATACTAGTTTTGTGATAATCGAGTTTGAAATTTTGGACGGTCTTAACTTATTTTATATTTTATAGATGGCAAATTCCTTTCTGCGATATTGCTTTTGAGTATGACTTAGTGCAGTTTCGCACGCAGAATTTTGTGAATATAGCCTGAGAATGAGAGAAGCAAATGCACTAAGTCCATTTAGTGCTTAGACTATATATAAATCTAGACGCCATCCGTTGCATTGCTAAATGAAGCCGCGTGCCTTGCGTTTGGTTTGTGGGCGAGCGAACACATTCGTCTACAAATGTTCGAGACCATAGACCATTTCGCTAGTGCTCGCCCAAAGTGCTCGCACTAGACGCTCAGAATTAAAATATAATTTTCTATTTTTTAACGTTATATAGTATTTTTAAGCGGTCAAAATGCAACCATTAGATAAAGATATCCATAACTTAAGTTATTTTAAAGAAACACTATGTCACTGATATTAAAATATATAATAAAATACAAATAAATTATCACGAACATGTATCAACTTACCTATGAAACGTAATACCATCTTCATGCTTATCAGTACGGCTACTAAATTTTAAGACAACACACAGAACTATCTTTTCTACTTAATTAACTAAAAATATTTACCACTGACTTTATGTTTAACACAAAAAATATAAATTTTAGCAACACGAGCTCGCAAGTTATCGACGCTATGTGAAGCGTTTCGCCCCGATTTGATGGCGATATTTTTGGAAACTGGCTCACACTTATGTAGACCTTTTATCTTACTCTAGCGCGTGTCGCAGAAATTGTAAGGGTGCCGAATACTTTCTCACTCGCACTCATGCATCGTTTTTGTTCAGGCCTTGATTTAGTGCCTTTTCTCTGAATAGATGTATGTCTTTTTGACTTATAACATAAATTATCTTCGCCAGTTTTATAGATATGACTGTGTGTGTTTTTGTAGACTATAGAGCGTACTCTTAATAAGATTACCTCATCAATAAGTCAAAACAGCAAAATTTTGACTTAGTGCTTTTTCGCAGAATACCCACGCATTGTTTCTGCTCTTTAAATAACAGAAACTACAATCTAACTATAAACAAACCGCTTTTGTATTATTGATTAATTTAATAAAGCGCAATTTTTTAGTACTTATTCCATTTTATCACAACGTTTTTCTTAGCTCATATTCTTATTTGTCCGGTGGTTCTTTACCTTTCTTGTTCCTGTTCTTTAGTACGCAAACCTTATATTAGGGATGGAGTAGATATTCGTTTGTTTATTTATTCGTTGAGATAAATAATTAATACTGCAGTCAGCAATTCGCCACAATACACAGTGGGTCATATCAACTTAAAAACGTATCAATGCGACTATTTCATTTTTATTTTACCACGTTTTCTTAGCTCGTATTTTTTTTCCGGTGGTTGTTTGTCTAGTACAAATCTTGCAATCGATTTTTAACTAACTTTCCGACTAGCTAGACATTTGAAACTTTTAGAATATATCAAAACACGATAACAATGCATTTTTGTAATACTTTTAGCCATCTTTAAGTAGAATTGAATTCATTTTCAATTAATTCTGTTTTTATGAAAAGTTATTTCGACACCATCATTGGTTGCTGGTCTGGGGTCCTAGCAACTAAATTATTAATATATGCGTGCGTTAATATGAAAAACAATATTACATTTCAGTATTATTTCTATCAAGTACAAATTTTTTGATCGTTTAAGCTAGTCAAGTCGTGTTTATATAACTCAACAGAAAATTTAAAAACGTTGTATATAAAAATTTCTTTTTATTTTGTAATTGTTTATTATTAAATTTAATAAATCTGGGCCGGTTTCGTCCTCCTCAGAGGGATATTTTCAACTGAATAATATTTATAAAACAGGTATTTACCAACACAAATTTAAAAAGGCGACATAAATAATTGTTAGTGACAAAGTACTATTGGAATTATAATACTATGTATTGGTAGATTATTTGTGTAATTTTTTTTGAATTTGTGTTGGTAAATTACCTGTTTTATAAATATTATTCAGTTCATAATGTCCCTCTGAGGCGGACGAAACCGGTCCACATTTATTAAATAATAAAAGTAGAATATATACTAAATAAATTGCGTTTTATTAAATGAATCAATACATAATACAATGCTGTTCCATCATAGATTGACATTTAACACAATAAAATGAAAACCCGCTTTTGATTCTTCCAGATCCCTAACCCCTTGAGGCAGCGACTAGAGGAGTATTTCCAGCATGCGTGGGCATACACGAACGGTATTGATACGAGTAGCGTGCTGAAGGGGTTTCCAGAATGCCTACAGGCGGATATATGTCTCCATCTGAACCGGAACCTGCTCACCAAGTGTGGTGCCTTCGACGGCGCTAGTCCAGGGTGCCTCAGGTATAATTATCAGAAAATGTATTCAGCCACCGAACGATTAAATCGACAAAATTTGTATAATATTATCAGAAAAAATTCTCGAAATAAAATAGCCAATGTTCTTTACCAATGCATCCTACCTAATTACAATAAAATTAACTATTAAATAATATACAGCTGCGAGGCTATTCTAACATAATATCACTTAACATACAAAAACGCTACATATTGTCACATTTACCACTTCATGTATTCAAGCAGTTAATTATTACAATAACTCAACTGTGGGAACTGTCAAAGCGTGCTATTTTTTAACAGCCCCTCTCTTTGCTGTATTAATTTTTAGAGCAAGATAGAGTACGTGGCATAAAGAAATGCTTTAAAAGAGCAATCAGTCTTCGGCTGGACAAGGATTGCATTGATAGCATACCCAGAAAAAAACTAGTTGGAAAATGTATGTTATTATCATAAGGAAAGAATCCGTAATTGAATAATATATTGCGACCTCATCGAGAATAAAACTCGGGGCCCGGACGAAAGGCAAGCACCTTACGCACTGGTCTACGAGGGCACCTGCAGCGTGCAGATTGTTCTTGTAATAACGCTGTGACTGATACAGCGTCGAATTTTACTACGGTTTCTTCTCAGTACTTCATTCTGTGTTTATTTATTACAGAGCTCTCTCCCTGCGTTTTCGGACTACGCACGCCCCTCCTGGAGAAACGCTGGTTCACCGGGGAGACGCCTTATGTTCTCTATACTTCATAGCTAGGGGATCCATAGAAATCGTTAGAGACGATATAGTTATGGCAATTTTAGGTAAGTCCAACTAAATCAATAGTAATTAATATATTATTTAAATAATCTACACCAGGGGTCGTCAACCCTTTTATACCTTCCGCCCACTTTTGTATTTTTGTCTGTAGTAAAATTTTCTAACCGCCCACCGGTTCCACAGTAATGGTGATTTATAAAGAAAATAATCATAATGAAAATCTATAAATGGAACGCCCACTAGTGAGCGGTTTGACTACCCCTGATCTACACTGTGGTGGCAAATGGTTATAATTTTAAAAGTTATTGTTTTAAAATTCTTCCAACAAATTACTGCCCCTAATCATTAAAAGCGAGCTGATAAAGTCCACGTTTTAACATCGTATAGTCCTGTCTACATTCGGACATTGTTTCGTTCACTAGATGAACACATCGCGGTGTATGCGTAGCCAGCGCATTTATTGCGCATTCTTCTTCGCAATAATTCAAAATTTTACTATTAATAATTCTAACATCACTCCTGACCATTTGAGACATGTTTTTATTATAAAAAGCTTCAAATTACGTACATTGACAGATCTTTACACCACGGGAGCGTAAAATTAAATCCTCATTTGAAAACGAAAGTGCGATTAGCTGCACTGGGGGGATTATGGTACTGTTCGGTTATCAGGAATACAGCGGAAAACACATTTTGAAAATACCCGATATAATGGATTATTTGTTAGTTTGGATTAGGTTAGGTTAGGTTGGGTTAGGTTAGGTTTGGCTAGGTCAACCTAACAAATAATCCAGTTTATCGGCTACTTTCAAAATGTGTTTTCCGCTGTATTCCTGATAACTTAATAGTACCGGGATTATTAGTTCACAGTTTTAGCACGTGAACAAAAAGTTCTTGTTCGACAGAAGTACACGTAACTCAGTGATGAACATATTTTCAACATCACGTCAGTGCTGCCAACTGAATTATACTATATTATATATAAAAATATATATAATATTATATTATACTGTAATGTTACGCCAAATAAACCAAAAATACTATTATTTTTAAGGATTTAAAACGAGAAATATTCTGTGTACTATAGTTTTGTCGTTGTATTAAAATCAGCATTATAAAAATATGACAACACTACTTTCCGTGGAAAGGGTGAAAACTATTTGAAGCACAAGTGTAAACAATTGACGCGGTGCGTAAAGCGCGAATCAAATTGAGGTGCTTGTCATGCTGCATGTTGCCTACTGTCACGCTGTCGCGGCGACAAGTTTTGACTATGGTTCTGTCATTTTGCAGAATATTTAGAACCATCACCATCTCTGTAAATTCACTGAAGAATGACACTGATGAAGAGTGCCTACTATAATGTATTAGTAATTTGAATTATAATTAATAATTATTCATGCTAATTTCAATTAATTTTAACAGTTTCTACGTGTGCGTACGTTGAAATATTTTGGACCGAAGCCAACCTGCAGACCATAGATAATAAACACCGTTTTTTTTCGAAAATACATAGTGCTAACCGCTAAAAATAAAAAAAACGTGATTTTGACATGACATTCGAAAAGTGTAGGCGTGTGGAATATGATGAAAACATTCAAAACGTCATGCAGGTGTCGATGCAGTGCAGTTCAACGTGAGGTAACCTCATTGTTGTTTTAGTGATTTCGGCAGATTTTGCCAACTGACAATGTTCGTTTAAAGGTTCAAAATGTGCTACGGGATAGGAGCATCAGTCTGATAACATTTTAAACACCAAGAAAAACGTCATTACACACCTTTTTCTCGTAGCGGCAGCTTACTGTGACGTCACGTGATAGTCCGCAACATGCACCTCAATTTGGTTCGCGCTTAACACGCTTTCAACCTAAAGCATGCCCAAAACTACTCTGTGTTAAAACCAGGATTAAATAGTCGAAGATGAAGTCATCAAATAATGTAGACATAGCTAATGGAAAAATTGAAAAAAATATATCTTTATTAAAATAATCATGATTATTTGCCTGAATTTTCAGGTAAGGACGATATTTTCGGAGAGAATCCGTGCTTGCATCTCACGATGGGCAGATCGGCATGTCGCGTGAGAGCTCTCACGTACTGCGACCTTCACCGTGTCCTCAGAGACGATCTCACAGACGTTCTGGAGCTGTATCCAGAGTTCTGTCACAACTTCACCAGGAATCTGGACCTCACTTTTGATCTCAGAGATGTAAGTTTAAGCACTGAAGGACATTTAAATAAAATAATACAATTTCCTATTGTCAAACTGGCATAACCATGAATATGCGTAGAAGCGCTTCTCATCCCCTTATGCAAGTAGGTTGAGACATTCATTAATATGTCTCCGGACTCGATTATATTTCGGTATATACCAGAGGTGGGATAACCAGTCGATTTTGAAGACTAAGTATACTATAAGTATAAAAAAAATACTTGGTATCGAAACTTGTTCCAACATACTTACTAGTATTTGGAATATTATATAGAGCGTTTGGCGTCACGCGAACTTGTCACCACTTCTGTCCTTCACTATAGCAACTTTACAACTGGGGAAAAAGAGAGAGCAATGATGCCAATGATAGTTGAGTGTATCACGGCTCGACATACGTGTATTATGTTATCTCGCTCGCGCGCATTTAATCTAAATAGTATTGAAAGTCTACCAACATCGACTAGTGAATCGCGATGATCACATCGTATGCGTTCAAATAAGTTTATTGGGCCACACGTACTGAGTATGGGTGGTTTCATGCCGAGACTTGAGTTCACAAACTATTGAGAGTATTTCCAAATCACCTCTAGTACATACGCAAGGCCTGAACAAAAACGAACCATAAGTGCGAGTGAGAAAGAATTCGGCACGCTTATATATCCGTAATATGCATTAGACTGAGATAGAATATCTACGGCTGAATAAAATATTTTTTGGAAACGTCGCCGGTAAATATTTATTTCAATGATTACATTCATTTAAAAACTGCGAGCACGTGTTGCTGAAATTTATTGTTTTTGTGTTAAATATAAAGTTACCAATAATTATTTTTAGTTAATTGAGTATAAAATATGGTTAACTATGTTGTGCTTAAATTTGGTAGCCATACTGCGAAGCAACATGTTGGTAAAACGTTTCATGGTTAAGTTAATTACAATAAAATTGGGGTTCTATTGTGCGCTATAATATGCAAGAAACACGGTTCATTTTGTCGAACAATTGCCACTCTCTTTATATTATTAATCTGAGTACATACGCAACGATGAGTAAAGAGTTCGTTTAATGGAGGTTTTTAAATTAATACACTAACTCTATCGGAGTTTCCCCTATAGGTACACTGTAACCTGTATTCAAGTATTCTGGAAAATAAATTACACCGCTTCTCTCTGCAAATATCCGTGTCGTCAATATGTAGAAGAAGAAGAACCCAGCAAGACGATATCAGCCTTTTTTAATTCACAATCAGTAGGGAGTACTTATAGCTCCTTCATCTCCCGTCGGAGGTGAAAAATTAACTCTGTCTACATATTTGTGTTACCATTTTGACCTATTCTGCTAATGTATCCACTTTTTAAATGCGAGTGTCCTGGTATAAATAAGTCGGTGACCGGACAAAACAGAACATGACAAAACAGAACAGTGACAAAACAGAACAGCCAAGGGAAAAATGAAACATTAATTTTTGTGAAATCTATTTAGGTTAGGTTATGTTAGATTAGGTTTTGGTCATTATTTCATTGTAGGTACCTAGTCACCCAATCATTTTGAACATATTATATTGATTAAGATGATATATCCAAGCTTGCTGGCAACACCGAGTTATGTCCCGTTTATTTGAGGCTTTCTAGCGATTAGGGATGCAGAAATTAGGTATATAATTTGATTTATTATGGCGTATTGAAAATCTGTGCTATTAAAAATCTATCACATAATAGAGATAGGACAATTTCATTATTAAATTTATATTTTTCCTGGAAGGTCATAGTTATATTTATCGTTGTTCTGTTTTGTCAATGTTCTGTTTGTCTGTCAACGGTGGTGATGTAATATTATAATTTATCTGCTGTAAGAAATTCACTGTGTTTTGTGAAGCAGAGGCCTGACTCACTGACAAACTTTGATGCTCCTTACGATAAAAAAAAATCCATCCAAATGTACGACAACCTTAAGAATCTATAAAATCATGTCGTTTCGTATAATATAGTGTTGAATGCCAGAAGATAACTAATTGTATTATCTGATACTTAGGACCAACAGCCGGGAGTTTTGGGACGTCAACGAAGAGTCAGGGCTCCCAAAGAAGGAAGGCCAGCTCACAGTAGAGGAGACAGTTTAGCTGATAGACAGGTAAACAATAGACAAATATTTTAACTAAATAATAATTACCAATTAAATTAAATAATATCATAATTCCACCAATCAAATCGCCAGGACTCGAACAGTAGTGACGAGTCAGAATCGGGTCGGGGAATCCTGGAATTCTGCCCTGACAAGGCGGGCCAGGACGTGACCCCCATGAATCTTCAGTTTGGACAGGAGAAGCAGAGAAGCACGACTCTTCAGTCGATAACCGGTGAGCAAAAACACCAGATAATTACTCACCGTGAAATCTCACATCACTTCACCTCACTTAAACGTTATCCCCTCAGCCAATATTTCGTTGATACTTTTAATTTATGTTCCTATAGCAATCCTATTTTTTAAAGTTGTGTCACTGTTAAAGAAGATTTTTCTTCAACGTCTCACTTCACTAATTTATAATAATCTATTTATAAAACGAATATTTTGTTTTACACGTTAAATCAATTCCCATATAAGAAGCTTTCGTGTGTGTTTTTTTGTGTTTCGGCTATCTTTAATTGTGTTTAATTAAAATATTTTTTATTTTTCAATAACTCACTTCACAAAAATATCAGTTATCTCTGCCAATATTTCAGTTAACACCAAAAATTTATACTTAAAAATTAACTACTCCCATTTGTGTTTCAATTCTCCCTTCTCCAAAAATTAATTATATGTCTTAACTCTATTTGAATACCTCACTAATTCACTTTACTAAAACATTTCTCTACTTTCTAATCCCTATAGCAAAGCATAACTAATTGTATTTTACCTCTCTTTTATCATAAAATACAATAACAATGTACATCTACGATGTAGAACAAAAATAGTTCTTCGTATTTCAAATTCAATCTTTCCGTCACTAAATTATCTAGTTACGCTCTCTTTCACTCTCCTTGCAATACAATTTTAATTTATGTTTATTCCAATGAAACATATCTATACTTACTATTTTTTTACCAAATTTCATCCTATACTCTCAGAATAATCAAATATAAATTTTATAATATTATTTGTGTTTCAAATCTCTCTCAGCTTCCTACGTTATTAAGTGTTTCATTGGCACTGTAAATTTAGTTAAATATTTTTTAACGTAATCATTAAAGGTTTAATGAAATAATAATTCATCTAAAATTGACAATTAATTGAATGAAATATTTGAAATTATTTATTTAAAAACATCTAAAATAGTATTACGTACTTACTTATATCAATTCCATTGTTCCAATTTTGAATTTTATAACAATATTATTATATTTGGTTTGTTTTGCTTTCCGTTCTTCCATCCTATTCACTCCTAAATTCACTAACTACTTTGCTGTTAAACAAAGTCCTGGTTTTTTGTGTCTGTCTTGATATTTTGATTTACCAAGTTTTAAATCTCATTAAAACATATGAATACAGAATTTAATTATATGTCCAGCTTGTTTTTTTTATATTTTTTCTTCAATCGGTGAAACGGTTATTACCCATATTATATTAAAAAAATGGTTTTATATCATTAAAAATAAACCAATCATCACAATATTAAATTACACAAATTAGTTTTTTAAATAATATATATTTTGGCTGGCTCAGTATTTCAATTTTCAACATTGTCTTGTGTAAAAATTAAATTATCTATTGACGAAATAACAAATTTAATGAATATATTTTTTATATTATACTTAAATAAAATGTAATTCTGCATAGTAAAATCCACTCAATTGATAAACCAAACATGATTTAATGAGATTTACGACTAAAATTCACACAACGATAAATTTTGCAAAATTGTTATCTTTCCATTTCTCCACGACTATGTCCCAATTTTGCAGAGCCTTGAATGTTGTTAAATGTGTATGAGATTGAAAAACTTAATTACTGCTTGATTGTTCTTTGAAAGAAAATTTTATTTATTTATTTATATCGTTTCAACTTTCAAATATTTGTTAGCCTCATATCAATATAAAAGTGATTGCTATCCTTATAAAATAAGATAATTCCCAAGAAATATTTATATTCCAGATATTTGGAAGTATACTTTAAAACACCGTATTGACAAACTGTATCTCTCTCTCTCTTTCAATCACCCGATTGATCTCTTGTCTTATTTCGTTAGCAGTGACGGTGACACTGACAGTTTCTGAGCACCCCTTGAAAAAAAAAATCCAAAGCAATAAATTGCATCATTTTTTTTTTAAATGGTGGCACTTTCTGATGAAGCGGTCGCCGTATATAGCAAGAAGAATTAACAATAGTTGTCGATATATACCAATGGTGAAGGGTGGAGGTAGGCTGTTTAGATCCACCATGAATAGTGCACAATAAACTTTGTCAGTCATACGTATTTGTTTTCATTGAAATAATACTACAATTTTACAGATGGTGTTGGTTAGTTCTTAAAATTTAATTTAATTCTGCGAAAACCAAGCCATAATAGATAATATTCAAAAAATATTCGTCTGTCTATAAAATATCTAAAATTATGCACTTAAATCATACATAACTCTGAATATTTTATAGATAGAATAATATGATTTATTTATTATAGTTTGGTTAGGCGGTGGATAAAACCACGGGTAGTATCCATATAACCTAAAATAATAGGAAGCTACTGTCATAGTAAATTTGAATTTGAATGAATTTAAACAAAAGAACCAACAATATAATATGCAATATGTATTCTTAATCCAACGAAAACAAATAATGATGAATGAAAAAATATGTAAAATTTTGTTATATCGCCCAAATTTTACCAAAACTATTATGGTTTGGCTTAGGAGGGTTTAATTGCTTTTAAAAACTAACCAACGCCATCTGTAAATTGTAGTCTTAGTTCAATAAAAATAAATATGTATGACTAACAAAGTTTAATGTGCACTATTAATTTGTGAAGGATCTTAAAAGTCTACCTTCACCATTCGCCACTGATATATACACAGAAGAAAAAAAAGAAAAGACTCGTTTATTTCCTTCATGATAATAATTGGATTCATCTCTAAAACCAATATATTATTATTTAAATTTCTAGCATGGCAATAAAAACCTTCAATTAATTGATGCAACATTTTTCTGCGAATATTTAAGTTCATCAATCAAAATTATAACACAATATTATATATTATAGTACTAATTCCACTTTACGTACGAAACATCTGGACCGATGTAGTTCGCTTTAATCGAACACTATCAATATGTTCATATGAGTGTTTTGTTAAATTAATACAATGTCTTCCCATCAAGAATTGACAATTTCTGGACGCCAATAAAGAAAAAATATAATATTTAAAACCTTTTGCATTGGGTACCTATGATATTTTCGGATTTGCCATTTTCTTCTGCAAAATAAATAATATAAACATATTACAATTTTTTTGTTTTTATTTAATTTAATATAATTTTCAACAAGGTTTTTTTTACACAGTTTAAAAAAATGAATGTTTGTGTTGTGTGTGCGATATGCTTGATGTGTAGATCTATGTTACCTACATATAGTTTACTGTACAATCCACAAAATCATTATACATGATATAAAAGTGAAAAAAGGGTAATTAACACTATCCAACTAAGCATATTCCATCTAACTTTTGATAAAACTCCGCTTAGACTCGCAATACAGATTTAGTTTTTACAGACCACAAAAAAATATTGGCAGAACTCAACAAAATCCTAAACCACTCATAAGATTTAACAAAGACATCGTTTTATATTATCATTTAACAATACAAATTCATACTATACCTATTATACTTAATATTCCCTCAATTTAAGTTATTTAACATTCAATAATTTTGATGAAAATCCCATTTGTGTATAAAAAAAAATATTAACTGTTTCATTGTTATAATTTTTATATGTTCAATAGCTGCATCATTTACCCAAAATAATAACCCAGCATATTCAAATTAAGCCCAACATAGAAACGCTAGAAATAAGACATCCTATAATATAATTCATCTTAATATTTTACAAGTATAATCGATGACAAGCCTTGTCGACATTAAATATAATGTATAAGTAGATAAATAGATTAGGTATATTACAGTATGCCTGATTCATAAAATTTTTATCATATTATATTGAATTATAATTATTTATAATCAGTAGTTCAATAAGTAAGCTACTTTAAAATCTATTTTTTTAAAGACTTACCTTTTCGAAATTTATACATATCTCAAGACTATAAATCAAATGTTTATTTCAGTATTTAAATACATAATGTATACACATAAAATATGATACAATGCATTAGGTATATTTTACATGCATTAAACGTCATGTAATAATAATCAATGAAAGAATAAATTTAACGTAAGTAAAAAAGCGGCTAACGCGTTGGCTTATAATATCGCGGGTCTCAGGTTCGAATCCTGGTACTAGCAAATAGTTAGAGTATTGATGTAATAGATTAAAAGTGGCTAACATTCATTTCTCGTAAAGATAAAAATCTGTTAATACAAACTCCTACTCGTGAATGCCAATATTATGATCTTCTTAGGAACAGACATAGTCAAAAAAAAATATTATATAAAATGGTTATCAAAAAATTTTACCAACCCATCCTCTCTTCCACAAAAAATCATACAACCATTCATGGTCACGTATAAATGATTTCATTGTACAGTAAACTTCATAATATTATGATCAATGTTTATATGTCATCATTCTTCTGACAGGTGTTTGTAAAATAATACGAAATTGATTTTTCACCAGTCTATTACCATATATTTAAAGAATGAAATCTTAGAGTAAACATTGGAATTTTTCAAAATCTTGACATGTGCATGGTATTGGATGCCTTAGTATAGGAAAAAAACAATTCTTATTAATATTAATATTGAATGCTGGCATTTTTGCTGCGCTTAACCAGGCGAAAAAAAAAGAAAAAAATCTTCTTCTAGAATTTAAATTAGTTATTTCAAAATTTATTTTCCTGCACGGGAACTCTAAGCAGACATTCTGACTATGTATTTTTACAGACTTCCAAAATTTAGAACTGTTTCAGCTAATCGTTAAAAATGACATCTCATTATTTTTTATTATTACACACGTTAATATGTTATTAATCTGACGAATAAAATTAATTTAGTAGTCGGTTTTAAAAGAACTAATATTTTCAATATTTAAAAAAATACATGGCCGATGACTATATCGTTTACCTGAAAAAGTATTATTCCACTATATGTACATACTTACTTATTTCAATAAGTAATGGTTCATTTACGAATAACAAATTGATGAAATTTTAATGTGTTATATTTTTACGAATATTTATTACAGGGTGTGCCAAAATTGACGGTACAAAAAACTGGTAATACAATAATTAAATTGGAAATAAATTAGCGGTAATATTTACGACATGTCATAATAAAAAAATGAGATTTCACTAACGATACCATACTAATAGCATACCCTTTATAACTGTCTTCATAAAAATAAAAAATAAATATGCCTTATAACTCTTTCTGTCTCTCTCATTCACAATCTTGACTATTAGAATTTTAGATTAATATTAATTTTAATTATTATTATTATTGTTACTGTTGAAATTCCATCTTGGTTTTTTTTATTATTATTTTGAACTTTGTAAAATTACATTTTGATTTTCAGAAGTATTTTGCATTCAGGCTTTAATCAAACTTATGTCAGACGAAAACGAACAACAAAAAAAAAGTATTTTTTAATTGCTACACAATTTTTCGTGTGTTTTTTAGCTTTTGTTAACAGTTTAAGGCTGATTTATTACAAAAAAAAATCAACACCAGAGATGTAAACAAGACTCTTGATTTGATAATTATTATTACAATTTCTTAAGCAATCATAATATTCATGGGGTACTGCCAAAAGTTGATAAGTCTCGAAATCATGTTATGGAGTAATTCAAATTTGAAGTTAGGCGTCATGTCCTCTAAAATCAGGCATAATAATAATTTATTTGTGCTTTAAATGCATGTCTATAATCATGGCCCCAGCACCCTAAAGCGGACCCCCAGGCTAGGATATTTGGCGGGTCCCCCTACCCATCGCTAAGTATAAAGGCAGTGTGACGCTCTACAGTAACGTTTTCTAAATGGTGTACGCGGTAAAATTAATGTGTACCTATATTTAATGTTTTTTGTATATTTTAATACTTCCATTTGAATTATGGAGTTTTATCGATACATAGTTCAAAATTGTGTTGTACAACCACATAATTTTAAATAATAACATATTTTTTTAATGATTTTTTATTTTACTATTAAAGCAAATTTGTGATGTGTGTTTATCTCACTTATCTGGTCGACTCGCCTCGCCGGGCCCCCAGGCTAGAGCCCTTTCAGCCCCCCTTGTGGGGGCCATGTCTATAATATATCGGATGACTTTGAATATTTTTCTGAATATATAGACACATATTTCGTTGTTAACTCTAAATATCTAAATTATTGACTTACCAACTTTTGGCGGCAACTCCACGAAATTATAACGCTCACATAATATTACCCCACTATGTAAAGCCACGTTTGGTCCACTTTGCGGTGAAAACGGTAAATTACCTTTCGTATTAGTATAAAAGTATTTCAGGTCACATTATAGAAGAATTAAAATTGTGTGCCTTCATAAAAAAAAATGAAAAGTCTTAACTCACATTCATATAAAAATGGAGTTACGGTCGGGAAGGTATATTATTTTTAAAGTTTTACAATATGACTCACTAATAATCCTAATATTAGACACGCTTCTAAATCCAGGACAATATCGCCTTCAATGTCGCTAATTATGAGTGAATTTACCCCTACTCTAAGTGCGCACAGCAGGGTTATTCTAAATAGTTAACACGGTTTCCGTTATTTTTATTACTCAAAAATAGCACGGATATCACTTGGAGCAATTCCATAAACAATGCGGTTATTTAAAATATTTTTTAAACACAGTAAACATGTCTTACTTGATTCTAATGAGTGAGACGTGTTAACTGTGTTAGTGAACGACATTTGACAGCTCGCGGTTAATTCCATAAACAATGCGGTTATTTACAATATTTTTTAAACACAGTTAACATGTCTTACTTAATTCTAATGAGTAAGACGTGTTAACTGTGTTACTGAACGACATTTGACAGCTCGCGGTTAATGCTATCATGCACGATTGTGTTAAAAAATATCTCGCCTGATATTTAACTTCCCGGGATATACGTAAGGCGCTCGCCTAACACCCGAGAGTTCTAGGTTCGACCCAGTGAGGACACAATATTTATGTGTTTTTCTCAAAGCCTGGGTGTTTGTGATTGTTCAAAATTACTAACAACCACCTTGTACAAAAAATCAAGGACATGGTTATTAATAATTCTAAAAAAATCCTGGGATAATAAACTGCCTGAATACGACATATCATAATATATATTGTATATATATATCATTTTTTATTGATTACGAAGTAGGTAGTATGTTAGAATTTCCCTGCAAAAATAGTGAAATCTTTAGTAATATAGTTTGAAAAATGTGAAAATGCTGTTCTTACAATATTTCAAAACTGTTTATTAAATTGAAATTTCTGTAATTCTGCAACTGTATTATAAAAGGAACCTTTATTTAAATGGACTATGATTAGGCCCTTGGTAGATCACCTTGATCTATGATATATTACCTATGGAATTGGAGAACTCCTTAAAGGATGTTCTGATTGCTTCAATAAAAAAAACGTATTTTAAAAGGGAATGATAATAAAATTAGGATCGGATTTAACCAGTCAGGGGATCTACTCGCAATACAAATTGGGCCCTCCATAGAAAATAAAAAAAATGTATATATAATAACTGCAATTATTTATTGTTTTTAATTTCTTAAATATAACTGAATCTTTTCACTCATTCAATTATAATTAGAAATAATGTATCGCCGATTGTGATAATAAGATAATTGCTACCAAGATAACAGTAGATATTGATTCAATAAAAACAAAATAAGTGTGCACTATTTATGTTGACACCCACGGTGGCCGCGCGGCTTAAGCATGGACTATCACGCCGTGGGTCCCAGGTTCGAATCCTGGGTCTGGCAAATACACATATTGTTTTTCAATTTATGTGTGAGCCAGGGTATGGACCTAGTAGGTTGAGCAAGTGGCTGACATCTATTTCTCGTAAAAACAAAAAACTCTGTTAATACAAACCTCTACTGTGTGGAGGCCCATATGATCCTATTAGGATCGGACATGGTTGGTCTTTTTTTTTATTGATTCATATTATTTGAAGTAATTCCAAATTCTTCAGTAATGTTGAACACATTTTTCACGTTATCGATAAAATCTACTCGTATTATAGTATAATAAAGTTTTTACACGTGTTGGTCTTCAGTGTTAGAGAGCTGAAATTTGGCATGAATGTAGCCTTCAATCTATTTATTGATAAAAAAAAAGTTCACAACAGCGCGGGGCTTTTTGTGGGGCGGTTCAGGTCCTTATTTCGATGTTAACGAAATCTTGCCTGACTCGACTTGTAGATACTTATCCTACACTATCAATCGATAACTACATCAAATTAAAGCTGAACAAATATTGAATCAAGCTAAAAAAATAATTTTAATTTCGCCCCTGCTATTAACACAGCGGTTTCCAAACAGGGGCGCCAATTATTTTTTTAATATGGGGTGTCGTAAGTCGTAATATAATTTGTAAATTATTGTTTTCAATGGATATAATATGAACTAATTACCTACTGTATATTTTTAAACAAAAGAACAATTAGTTTGATTATGTTTTAATACATTACATTAGCAATGCATTTGAAAACTAAAAAAAATGCAGAGTTATGTGTTTTTTATCACCGAATATGGACTTTTTTTATTTTAAAGAGGAAAATAATATTCGCTAGTCTTTAGGTTTATATTATCTATGTTTTTTAACAATTTAACTACGTAAAATATTGTGGTACATCATTTTAATATGCTTCGTTTCCTGTTAATTCCAGTTAAATAAATAACACATTTTTTTTGTTTTTTAGCAAGTAGCTACTTTCAAATATTTTATAATAATAAAAATAGAGTATGTAAGTACCTAATTAAGGGTCGTCCATATACAGCGTCATACCGTAATTTGGTGGAGAC
This sequence comes from Rhyacophila brunnea, assembly GCF_057557595.1. Lineage (NCBI taxonomy): Eukaryota > Metazoa > Arthropoda > Insecta > Trichoptera > Rhyacophilidae > Rhyacophila > Rhyacophila brunnea. Next base: position 3,186,847 of record NW_028232904.1, on the reverse strand, counting down.
GGTCTGATATATTTTAATAATTTGTGACAAAGGGGATGCTGTAGAAAATGTGTAAGAACATTATACCTATGGAAATCGATCATTTGCAATGTATTTATTTTTTAACGAATGTTGGGGTTAGAAAATGTGATGAAATTTAGATTGTGGGGTTAAATATTTTGTGATCAACGTTGTCACATTGTACAGGGTTGGGCTTATACTTGAAGGGATCTGGGCTAACATGATTTTACGTGTCATAATCTATCTGAAAACTACTGTGGTTCCTGATTTAAACATTACTTCATTACGTCGCTAAGCAGATGAAATGGTAATGGGACAACCACTAGACAAACGCTGTCATACAGTGTTACCCAAGAAGCACTAAACGCTCACAGGGACGCCCTAAAACACGCTGGATATGCGACCTAATAAAGTTAGGTGGATTTACATGGCAACTAAGAACTAGGGACTGATAGACGCTGACGATCGACTCCGGCTGATGATGACGACTAAGCCGACTCTCATATCAAAACAAACCTTCCGAGAGGTGAGATCCAGTGTTGCTTGTGAAGACCGCGTAGATGTACGCGGTCTTCACAAGCAACACTAGCGACAGTCGCGCGTAGCCTTCGAAACGTATAGATATTTGAATGCGGTGATCGGCGAGCCCGTATAGGAATGACCAATTCGTAGGTGTTTGTATGTGACTTCGACTCTTCGACTCGGACCCCGAGAAGGATGCAACTTGTCGATTGCAACAGCAGATGTTTTTTTCAAACGAAAAAGTCGCATTCGACCAATCTGCGGAGCTCCGTTTAGCAACGAGTGTTTTGGGAATGACGATGACGTCACATCGACGTATTTGACATGTTTTAGGCGAGACGAGTTTTGATGTGAGAGCCGGCTTATAGTTGCAATTTTTTAAATATTCTATTCTATTGACTACTTACATCTGTTAAGGGCATACATCAGTGAAACGGCAAATAATTTTCAACAATAGGTGGGACGTAATTTTGCACTCGTTGCCAATCGGAGAGCGATAGTCGAGCTATGAGCATGTCAATTTGTTTTGTGATGGCGTCGGAGTAATATATTCTTAAATCGTGTAAAGATGACTAAAAAACGTTACATTTACTCGAAAAAGAAAACATGTCAATGAATATTTTATTAGTATTACTAATATAACAATAAACATAATATTAAATGGACGCATGTTGAATTTTTATGACAAATTATGTTTTGTTCGTCACGCGTCGTTTGCACAATCTGCGCGTCGCGTAGTCACGATCTTTTTAGACCATGCCTCACCTGAAGTATAGCCTTAAGATTTTTGACATTAACTCACTTGGGCGCAATTACTTCATCTTAATGTAGAATATTTAGCCCTTTCGTAAATCCGGTGCTGATAATAGGGTTAATAACTACAGAAGATCGTATCGTCTCTGTTCTGGCAGAACACACTAACTGGAGAATACTAGTTTTGAGTAATTTGACTTTGAAGTTTTTAAAATGTTTGAAATAATGGTCTATCATGTGAGTTTATTAAATAATCGTAAAAATGATGACTTCAAAATAAAGACTGTTTATTTATGAAGAAGGTTTTCAGACGGTAAAGTTTGAAATAAGGAACATTTTGGTACCAACTCAATATGTCATTTTTTCGAATTAGTGTCTTCTGCCAGAACAGTGGCGGTATTTTCTCACTACGTACGTAATTGATGGTCTCATGAAATTCTTATATTTATTTCATTACTAAATCAAGAGTCTTAAATACTTATACATCTTGGGTGTCAAGAAAGCAAAACAAAAATGTAAAGTTGGCCAACCTGACATCGGTGCATTGCTGAGTGCGAGTTTGTTTTTTCTTTTGTTTCCATTACTGACCCTGAAGGCATGCTTGCCCAGTTGAAACGGAGTTTCCCAGACCTGCACCACAAAACCCATCAGCCGTTACATAACACATACTGTGAGTACTTTACATCCCCCCAAAATGGAGCTTATCGAGTGAGATGAGCCATTATTAATCTGCCAAACCCAAGGTTTAGTGTGCCAGAGCCTCCTGCTGCAGATTTGTGATCGTCGTGGTCGTGTCAGAGTTGTGAGTCTCAGACTCGAATCTCGCGCTTTTCGAATATTTTTTATTTCAATCAATGTTTGTTCCAGAGTGCTTTTACAGGGCTTGAAATGGACCGGATCGCAGCGGAGCGCCGTTCCGATTCATGCCAACAAAATTACCGCTCCGTCTCATTGCAAAAATAATTTGAACATCTGAGCTAAATAGGCCATAATAAAAAAATCTAACACACGTATTTTTATAAAAATTACATAACTACCTATGTTAATATTTATATTAATATATCGGAAAATGATCGACCGCTCCGGTTTGTAAAATTTTCCATTTCGACCGCTGGTGCTTTATGACCAATATTATAATTACTATCTATGGTAAAACGCCATGGGTTACTGGCAAAAGTTTGCAACATATGATCGTCACAATGCGACTAATTTAATCATGACGCAATGATATGAAGTAACGTAACCCATGCAGCGGGATAACCGTTCAATATCGTCTACCGAGGCGTTCCGACCGATTTCCAAACGCCTCCTTCCGCAACCGGTAAAACGTTTGCGTAGACAGGCTAGCTTTTTTTAAACCAATGTTATATTTGATTGCGCTGTGGATAGCGAGTAAATTGCTGCAATTTATCTGCTCGTGTATAATGGCCTTTAATGCTCCCAAGATGGCCGAACGGTAACACGTCGGCTTATAAAGTATTCGAATACTGATAGTCGAACAAATTTATAACGTTGGATTGTAGTGCCAATTCAACAATACCTAATTCCGATATAATAAGTGTAAATATTAATTTTACTCATAAAAACCATTTTTTATGATATTAAATTCATTTTTTAAAACTACCGTACCGGATTCCTGGTGTGATTCCCAGAAATGCGTAGTATGCGAAACCGGTATTCAAAACCACCATTAAACTTTGGGTTTTAAACAAAAGTAAATTTCAATATATGAAACTATTCTAAAGTATATTAAGTTCATCAAATAATAAGCAAATACTTTCTTTATTACTTCAGAAAATATGGCACAAGTGTACCATGAAACCTCATTGAATAAAATATGGCACATTTGACAATGGCACATCTCACGTTTTATCCCAATGAATAACTGAACATTTTGTGACAACTTTATCACCGTATTCTGTAAAATTGTTATCAATCTAAAATATGTGGAATATGGTGGTAAGAATAGATTACTATAATAATAATATGGTAATTTAAAACAATAATTATGTGTGCATTATCTGTGCATTTGTTACCCATGTAAGCTTATTGAATATATTGTGATTTTGATGTGCTTATTGGGTAGTGTATTTTTTTTTAATTATTATTAATTTGGTTTTATTATTTTTGTATATTTATTTTCAAGTTCAGTTGTTCTTGTGGTAAAAGCAGCATCTTCATATTGTAATTAAATTAAAAATGTATATATTATGAGCAAAAGTTTTATTATTATTGTATTACTAATATCCCAATATTCCTGGATTTAATTTTAGAAACAAAGGCATACTGAGAGAATATATTATAAACACAATATTATACCCATTTCAAATAAAGAACGTGTTATAAATTGTATGTAGTTTGATATACCTAATTCATGTAAAAGTACAGTGGCAAAACTCCATGAACTGTTAGCAGTGTTGCCTTAGAGTCCTCGCCCACTACGACGGCTAGTCAATATGACATGTCACAACGGTTGTACATAATAATAAAGTACACGGTGGCCGCGTGGCATAAGCGTTGGACTATAAAGCCGTGGGTCCCAGGTTCGAATCCTGGGTCTGGCAAGTACACATATTGTTTTTCAATTTGTGTGTGTCAGGGTATGGACCTAATAGGTTGAGCAAGTGGCTGACATCCATTTCTCGTAAAAAAAACAAAATCTGTCAATACAAACCTCCACTCTGTGGAGGCCCATATGATCCCATCAGGATCGGACATGGTCGGAAAAAAAAAAAAAAATTAATACTATCGACCGAATGTACTTGATGGAATTTGAATTTAAATTCTAATGGATTTACACTGTCAGTGTTTATTTGCCTTTTGGTGAGTGCACACAGTGCCTGAAGATGCCGAAAGGCGAAACCCGGGTCGCAAAAAACGACTCAAATGGAATAGTACATAACTTAAATCGATTAGAGTAATATTATATTTTTCTAAACATTGTTTTGGTTTAAATAATTTTATTTACTTATATTTACGAAAATGTAAAGTGAAGTCATAATTGCTTCGAATGAAGTGACTTGATGGAAATTGAATATAAATTCTATTTGATGTTAATTTTGTATTATACTCCGTTTACACGACGTACCTATTATCGGGCAAAGATTGCATGCATGGATCAAATGCACAATAATTGCACTGTACGATGTCTGCGCAGTAGAACGATACTGGCGGACCTACCGGTAAAAAACAAACTACACCACGCAGAGACTCATTTTAAGGTTAACCGATTTTCATGACCTGTCAAATAGTACCATACAATGAAAATAACGCGTCTCGCGTATGAATAAGATTGGCGAGACAGTCAGCACTTGTAAGTGTAAACAGTTGTTATCGCGATGGCTTAAAATACACACTAGTGTTTTAAGTAAATTCGTGCACGTGTACAGACGCTGTTTTTCTAAATACATCGGTTTTAGCGGTTGTGATACCTGAAAGTTTGTTTTAAAATGGCCGACGATGGCCGCGTGGCTTAAGCGTCGGCCTATGGCGTCGACGGTCCCAGGTTCGAATCCTGAGTCTGTCAAGTACCTGCACATATTGTTTTTCAATTTGTATATGAGTCAGATTATTGACCTAATAGGTTGAGCAAATGGCTGACATCCATTTCTCGTAAAAACAAAATCTGTCAATACAAACCTCCACTATATCGGACATAGGTCTGGGGGGGTGGGGAAATATACATAAAACATCAACCTGAGATACTTAAAACGACTCTTGTTGAATATTATGTAGAGGCATCTACAAAAAACATCCAATTAGAAATTAACTCATGTTATATCTTCAGTACCTACATCGATCGAATCTTATTGAAATCAACATTTTAAATAAATTTAATCTTGACCCATAGAACAGTATTTGAATATTTTTGGAGTTATGTCACCATTCTTTTAAAAGATCATGGGTAGTAATTGTATATTTTTTGTCCATAGACAATGCGTATTTCTCTCAGTATGCTTACCATAAATTGTGAAAATTATCAATAAATGATAATAAAAGCAATTACTGTTACAACAAGCAACCATTTTATTAATATTGCCGCTTTTTTAATTACCATCCCTGCAGTTAAAATGCTTTCTGACATTTTTATTGTACTTATTACAAAATTTTATATTCGCAAATGTTTATAGACTATATGACGATCGGGCACATATATGCTAAGAGCGTTTTAGTGTATATGATCAAATCTATGCCATTCCGATATTTATACATACATATTGTATGACAGCTATGACATCGTATTTACACTCTGTGACACCCTGTGACACAGGACGCCAACATAAGAAACGGGTTTTTCGACATATATATGACCGATCGTCATAGAGTGTATTTGAAGCATAATCGAAATTTTTTATTCACTCAGGTATGTCGAAATTTTCTTTCAGGATTTTGCTTATTTTTAAATTACAATATTTTTAATTAACTATTGATTGTTCACTACATGCAACGTAATTTGAAGACAATACAGCACCCTTTCGCTAAAAAAAACACTATTGCTTTTAGGCCGTGTTTATATTATCTACTGTTATAATATGTTCAAATAACAAAAAAAAATGTGTAATGAATGACAATAAATAAATAATAACGTACAAAATTTAACACTAAAGTTCTAGATAGATAACAAGAAAAATGAAATTTGGTAAAAAATAACTAAATATATATAATTTGAAAACACTTTGAACCTGTGTCTCTCGGAAATAGCGCCCACGCACATCGATCACAATGCTATTGGCATCTTATCTAATTTCGAAAATTTTTTATCTAATGGCTCTTACAATACTCTCTGAAGCACTTTCTAAATTGAGTTACTATTGGCAATCGGCTTTTGTATTTTAAATCAAAGTTGTCAATTTATTTAGAAAGCGCTTCAGAGAGTATTTTAAGAGGTATTAGTTAAAATTTGTTGCAATTAGATAACGTCTCTGTTCTGGCAGAACACACTAACTGGAGAATACTAGTTTTGAGTAATTTGACTTTGAAGTTGTTACAATGTTTGAAATGGTCTATCATGTGAGTTTATTAAGTAATCGTAAAAAGGATGACTTTAAAATAAAGACTGTTTATTTATTAAGAAGGTTTCCAGACGGTAAAGTTTGAAATAAGGAACATTTTGGTATAACTAACTCAATGTCATTTTTTCGAATTAGTGTCTTCTGCCAGAGCAGTGACGATAAGATGTCTATAGCATTATGGTCAATGTGTGTGCGCACGAATCCCGAGAGACGCAGGCTCGATTCCTGCTGGGTGTCGTATTTTTAAAAAATCTATTGGTTATATATTTTCTCAGAAGTGTTTTCAAATTATGTAGGTATATTCAATAAAAAGAATGTTCCATTCTTAAATCTTGTGAATTATTCGTTGAATAAAAAAATAGTCGAATAACTAAATGACTTGTCATTTAATTGGCTTCATTGACAGTGGATATTCATGTTGTATAACAACTTCACACATTGTTCTGACATATATTTGCCAGAGCCGCACTGAACTAAAACATGCATAAAATAATTGTTTTATATTACATTACAATAATTAACTGTCATTAATTACAATTAACACATCAAATAAAATTACAAATAACTCTGCCTACGTAAGTAATCTAATTAAAACATCACCACATTCTGCCATCTCATTTTGTATTTACAACCAAGTATTATTAATTACATTACTATAATATGTACTTATCATAATAAGTGGTCCAATCTCATTGTTGCTTACATATTTATAATAAACGAGAGTCAATACTTTGATCACCACTTATTACTAAACTCATCAAAATACACTATTGACCAGTGACATCACGTGAGAGAAGGGAGACTATGCTCTGCGTAAGGGCAGCAGTTATCCAAGGGGTGACACACCCGAGGAGGAATGAATCGATTTATAGAATTTACATAATAATATATCAAATTACATAATATATATATATATATATATCATAGCAGTGGCGAACAGGATGGCTGTTAAGATCCACCATAAATAGTGCACACTAAACTTTGTCAGTCATACGTATTCGTTTTCATTGACATAATACGACAATTTACAGATGGTGATGGTTAGTTTTGAAAATTATTCAATTAAGCCCTGCGAAACCAAGCCATACTAGATAATAGTAAAAAAATACTCATCTATCTTTAAAATATCTAAAATTATGCAAATTAAATCATCCACGGCTTAAGCGTTGGACTATCACGCCGTGGGTCCCAGGTTCGAATCCTGGGTTTGGCAAGTACACATATTGTTTTTCAATTTGTGTGTGAGTCAGGGTATGGACCTAATAGGTTGAGCAAGTGGCTGACATCCATTTCTCGTAAAAAAAAAAAACAAAATCTGTTAATACAAACCTCTACTCTGTGGAGGTCCATATGATCCTATTAGGATCGGACATGATCGGAAAAAATCATACATAACTTTGGATATTTTATAGATAGAATAATATTTTTTATCTGCTATAGTTTGGTTTAGGGAGGGCATAATGAAATTTAAAAAAAAAAATGAACCAACAATATGTGTAATATGTATTCTTAATCCAACGAAAACAAAAAGTATGAATGAAAAGTGTACACAATTTTGTCGAAGTCAAAGTATTCCAAAACTATTATGGTTTGGTTTAGGCAGGGTTCAATAGATTTTTAAAAACTAACCAATGCCACCTGTAAATTATTGTATCGATAAAAACAAATATGTATGACTAACAATGTTTAATGTGCACTATTTATAGCGGATTTTAACACCCTACCTCCACCTTTCGCTACTGTATCATAGGTACATGTTTTGATTAAATAACTAATTCAGTCTGCTGGTTGAGCATCTCTGATTTTTAAATAATTTTCTGTGCAAAACAGCAGTGTCCTAAATAGAATTAAAATATAAATAACGCATGTAGTAATTTTGAAATGAAGCAATACAATAACAAAGTCTATTTGTTTTGGTAAAAAAAATGGACTACTCCGGTAATGCATAGGTTATATAAACAAAGCAACAGACTTCAAACCAACATGCGAGCCACCACTGACTCTAAGACTGCCTATAGAAGAAGAAAAATAATGAACGTGTTACTAATACAACCATACATAATATTATAAGTGATTTGATTCGAAAATCGAACTGCTTTCAAAATTCCTAATATGGAATGCATATAATGGCCAGATAACGAACACATCACCATAACGTCACGTACGGTCATGCTAAGATAAAGATAGAAACATTGAGGTAGAGCTAGTAATTCGCTACCTCTACGTCATCATTTCTATCTCTATCTCAGCGTGACAGCCCGTGAGAGTCCGTGACATGATAGTAATGTATTCGGGCCATAAGACTCCTCCTATCTAGAGTCCAAATCTTTTGGTATAAACATATAAACACACACTAACATATTTATTTACACTGCAAAAGTATTACAACCACATTGCATCTCACTCTATTATGTATCTACTCATTTTAAAACTACAATAAAATGTGTAAATATAAATCAACACACATCACACGAAATTCTCACATAAATTTGTATTAAAACGGTGTTGTTATGTTACAATTTATTTACGTCTTTGTAAACATGCTGTTACAAGTAAATACGCAGTGGTGGCAAAATCTTGAACTACACTTTCACTTCATAGTAATTTTGACAGTTCGCATAGACGGTGGCGCCCTCGCCAACTGCAAAATATTTTTAACAGCTGTATGTTTATTGGTAGTACTATTGAAAGGACCAGATAATTACATTAAATAAATCTGACATGGCTTTAGAAGTACCTAATAGAAATTTTAATTATATTGTTCGAAATACACTATGTTCATAGATATAATGGCAGTTATCCGAGAATCACAGGGAGGCGTTCGGTTCTATCATGTCCCCGGAATGCAGCTGCTATTTTTGTGTTTCTAATTAAGGTGGAGTGTAATACATATTAGAGACAACTAGTATCAGAATTACGAATTATATATTATCTTTGACGCATCATAAATTCTGCCATTTTGATTTTCTGGTGCTGTTCAATAGTGTTACTTGTCATTTTTATTTATGTTATTATATTTTGATAATTATTACATCAATTCAATTAATGTGTCTGTTAAAACTAAAGCTCAATCCACGCCGCAAGCCGGAGGAGGTCGCCGCGCTGGAGTAAGAAGACAGTCCTCGGTCGGAGGGCCTCTGACAGACTGCCCACCTTCTCCTCCGGGTCTATCCCCGAGAGACATCCCCGAGCACGGTCTAAGCCTCCGGCCGTCGGACGCGGTCGGCCGGGGAGATATCAGAGTATATTACAACGCTGCTGCAGGAGGTTTGAGTCAGTCACGATCTCAGCCGCATTCAGTCAATACGCTTCACAGACTGCATGCAGCCAGAGCGCGGTCTTCGGAAGACGGCGGTCATCTTGACTACATCTCCCGCCCACCTCACATAAGAAACTACTCAAAGAATCTGAACTACGAGAGCGAGACTTCAAGAGGGGCTAGTCACACGGCGATACTTGTCCAAGATGTCTCTCCGCAGTATCAGAACGTAACCGCGAGTACTTGTCGGTGCGGTGCTGACTGCGTAGCGGGGATAATCGAACGCCTGGATGAGGTCACCATCAGGTTAGGGTCTCTGGAGAAAGGTCTGGCTACAGATGTCAAGAGGATTCTAGCGCTCCTGGAGAAAACGAGTCCGATTGCGTCTTCGGAGACGGAATTCGTTACAACGTCCAGTTCCATTGTTGTTCCGGCTGAGGGAGACGTGGTAAGTAAAGTCATTTCTTCAATCTTAATTATTTATCTTAAGCCTAGTATAGACTTCCATACACCTACAAATATGACACATTATATATTCAAAACGTTCATGACATGACATAAAAATAAATGTTAACAATATTGAAATAAAAATACAGGGTAATAATTATGACTACATAATAAAATAAAAGTTTATGGAAGTACACTGAGTGAATTAGGTTGATAGACCCTATCTTAAAAACTAATAAAATAGCATCCACCTAAGCTCATCCTCACATAAGTGGAATATATCAATATCCGAAGCGATTTGATTGAACATAGTTATTGCCCTCCCAATTGGCATTACCATTTACTATTACGATTTAGTTTTAAATAACAAAACAGCTATGGCTATTTACCATATTATATAATTTTTTTGTCATAAAATTAAGCATTCAAGAGTCAAATAAAATGAATAAATGTTTTAGTTTTTTAATCATGCTTGGAAGATATACACGTTTTCATCAAGAAAGCAAAAAGAACGAGCAGGTCAAGTCGCCTTTATGATAAATTTACTAAATAAAAAATAAAACTAGCGTCCGTTGATTATTTCAGTTTCCAAATAAGGGGGCCCGCACGTGTTCCGTGCAGAGATCCGCCAGCGAGCCCCCTCCACCGGCGACCGCTGCCCCTGCCCTGCCGCCCCCTCCACACAGCCGCTCCTTCCACAGATAGTGGCGTGCGGTGCCCAACATGCACATCACGCACCACCACTCTGCTTGAACAACCATCGTGACCATCGCTCGGCGGTGAATTACACAGTCGTGCAAGCCGCATTCGAATATAAATGTTACAAAAGAATGTTTTAGAATACAGTTTGTGACATTCGCATAACTTTGTTACAAAAATGTTAAATACTGCTATAGTAATTTGTTACCAAAATTATTATTATTATACGTTAACACTGCAAGAATTTGTTACGAAAATGTTTTAAAGTATCTATAACGCTACGAGAGATTGTTACAAAAATGAGACACGTGTAACATCACGAAAGTTTTGACGTAACAATGGAATAATTTGTTACAAATACAACGTTGTAATACATCTGTAATGCTGAGAGAGTTTGTTACAGAAATGTTACCTCGAGTTGACTGAATTTCAACCGCTTTTTTTGATCAAATTGCAGAACATACTGGTAAATAATATCTCTCTATTTCAAGCTTGTAACATAACACGGATTAGTTACAAAACTGAAATCTGAAAATGTTATTAGGTAGATCCTAGTGAAATGTTTGTGATTTGTTACAAAGTGTTATGAGATTAATATTATATTTAATGAGTTTTTTTTTTACAAAAATGTTGTGAATTGGGTGCCCAAAAGCACATAAAATATTATGCCACGTGCCGATAACGCCACAAACTTGTTTCGGTTGTATTTAGTTTAGTTATATTATTAATTATTGTTAGTTGTATTTGTGTCGCCGTACCATAAGAATTTTGTTGTATTTTCGTAATTATTAACCAATTCCATGCCTTCAGTGATTGACAGGCCGCACATGCAAATTCCGTGAGTTATCTCGTCCGATTTTAAACTCAAATTACTAGCCACTGCCGATTGATTTGCATAATCTAAAAAATTAAACACACAGTGAGATCTGTTTGAATAATTATGAAATACTAAGTCACAAATTATTGATATCACAGCATTTGTAGTAAGAGCTACGCTCTGCATTCATTGTGCGTCATTAAAAATCTGCGGCCTGTCAGATACTGCCATAGTAATAATGTGAGGAATAGAAAAGATTAAGAAGTTCGTCTCAAAACAACATTATTATTTCAAAAACTTTCAACTCCAAGCTAAATAAGATTTAACGTTCAAAATGAATTTATTCAAATTCTATGGAGATGACGTAGTTTGAAAATACAATAAATATAATAATTTTATACTCAAATATAAAGAAATTCAGAGCTTTAATGTATTCTGGTCTTCAAATATTATTATAATTTTATTTTTGTTACTTATATTAAAATATTTTTTATTTATCGTCTTATGTTATAATAGAAACTATGTTTATTTGTTTTTTATGAATCGTTTAGTTGTAATAATATTATTAGGTTGATAATCGTATTGGAACGGATATTATTTTTTGAATTTACATTTAATAATCTTGTGTTTATAAGTAATTTTGTTGTTTGCTTTAAAGACATTTTATCGCAACGGCATTTGATGGCCGGCAATATATTTCGCCACCTCAATACTACAACTAGACAACTCGAATTTAGTCATTGTTGGGAAAAGTCAGTTTAAACTTTACTTGATTTAACATAATAAATCTAGGCTATAATTATTATTCAAAATAAAAATAGAAAAATGCTTGTCTAATTGGGAACAATTAAATAATGTTCAATTGTATGAAAAAATATTGTAGATATATTATTTTATTTATTTAATGCATTTAAGGTTTTGAATTTATCTAATATTTTCAAAAACAAAATTAATACAGTTCCCATTAACTTCTGACTTACCTAGTTTTATCATTTTGTAGACAAGGAAATGTAAAATCATATTCAATAGCTATCTCAAAAACGGTGAAAAGATGTAGAATTGAGGTGTCGATTTGTTTTATAGCTTTTTAATTAAGTATTTTAGTTATAAAATAATCCAATATTCACGTATTGCAGTATTGCAAAATTATCGAGTAACATAACACCGTATTTACAAAAGGAAACTTTTATTGTAACACTGAGAAACTCTTTTGGTAACATTAAACGTTTTATGTAATAATTTATAACTTTTTGTCTAACATCATTAATTATTATGGAAGAGGCTGCAAGAACTCTAAAAGTATCGACTGAAATTCACTTGTCACAGTGCGTTCGAAACGTGTGTAATTATAATAGTTTTTTAAAAAATAAAAAATGCTTAATATAACTATTATAATACCAATAATTGGAAATATTAATGTAAATAAATTACGATACACAGTTTTTGTCAGTAATAAAAAACACGGCAGACTAAAAACTGCTGTAGGATAATCCGTAATGTTGTAATTATCATTATTAACGAATGCGTTTTTATTATTATTATTATTAAAATCAATGGCATTACGTGGCAACACTGTTGATTTGGTATACAATTAGTTATATGCCTGCCGTTTATCATACAATATTATCACAAATGGTTTATACTTTTAATGTATCAATCCAAATTTTAACTTCATTTAAACGAAACTATCAGTATCTACTTACCATAAGAGTATTTATATTCACTTACCGTGTCTTCAAACCCCATACAAACAAGATTTTTCCTTCAATGCTGTGCTGGTAACGTTCCAGGAAGACCTTTCCATGACGGGATCCAGTTTACAGGATCCCTAGTTCAACTTACTTAATATATTAATGCAATGGTGGATGGGCAAAAACAGATTAACTAAACTCTAACTTATTTCCCCTCGTGGAAACGAGTTCATGACAGATTATCTACTCAATTGAAAGTTGAATATACAATATTATTAAGAGAACATCTTTTTAAACATATTATGTGGGTCTGATTGCCATTCTTCGATTCATTTTTCACACACTTCTTATTCTCATAATTCGTGGGGTTGCTGCCAAAATTTGATAAGTTGATAATTTAGGTATTTAGAGTTAACAACGGATTGTATGTCTATATATAAAATAATATGTACGCTAGAAAAAAATCATAGTCAACCGATATATAGAACATGCGCATAAAGCACAAAGATATTAGCATTATGCCTGTTTTTAGAGAGCATGTCAAACTGCAAATTGCAATTACTCCATAACATGATTTCAAGACTTACCAACTTTTGGCAGTAACCCCACGATTATTTGCTAATTCGAACTCCGTGACTTCCATAACTTCAATAATTTGAAAACAAGACCTCATTTACAGAATATTCAAAATAGTTATGTTAAATTTATAACGCATATTCAATTCATTCAGAGCTTCGCAATAATTATGTTGTATAATGTGAAGAGATATAGAGTAGAAGACTATAATATCGTCTCTGTTCTGGCAGAACACACTAACTGGAGAATACTAGTTTTGAGTAATTTGACTTTGAAGTTGTTAAAATGTTTGAAATGGTCTATCGTGTGAGTTTATTAAGTACTTGTAAAAAGGATGACTTTAAAATAAAGACTGTTTATTTATTAAGAAGTTTTCCAGACGGTAAAGTTTGAAATAAGGAACATTTTGGTATAACTAACTCAATATGTCATTTTTTCGAATTAGTGTCTTCTGCCAGAACAGTAATGATATGTTCTGCGTTGGAGCTGAATTGATGAATTAATTACCTACTGTACTCCATGACATGATTTCGAGACTTAACAAATTTTGGCAGTTTGCCACCCAACCCCACGAATTATGTAAAAAAATATACTTTGAGCAAAACGTTCATAAAAAGCGACAAACACGGAATTGATTGATACTGACATGATATTACAATAGTTAGGCTACTTCAGTCTTCACATTGGAGGTACACTGCACCTTTATTATAATACTTGAAAATTTTTATCTCAAATCTAAGTGAACGAACCTTAAAGATTAGATCTACGATAGGCATGTAACAAATTGTAACCGTTAATATTCGTAACATAAAAAAGTTGTACCAAGTTGTTTTTACATTGAATGAATTAATATTGTAATAGCATAATATTTATGGTGATAAAAATGTGGCCTCGCAAAAAAATGATAATTGAAAAAAAATATTAAAATCGTAAATTAAAAATATTCGAAAAGCATTGCACCTATCTTTCACCCATCGTGTTGATTTGTCAACTTGAAATTATTATTCTTACCACATTTCGAAACATTAAAAATAATAAAAGAAAAATAAATTAAATATAAATAATAATAATGTATAGGTAATATAATTGCAACGGTATTCATTACGGTAATATTAAATAATATAGCTTTCATTATACACTTTTGTATATTATTATCATTCAATCGAAATCAAAAATGTGTCATTATTATTTTAAAAAGTATACATGTTTTACTATTTTATGGTTACAAAAGATATTATAATTTCGAAAACTACTATTGTGCCACATTGAGAACAACCAAACAACACCGCTGACAGACCTGAATTGAACAGTGTAACCTAACGTAACAAAATGTGAATTCCGCGTCTTGAATTTTATCAATAGATTTATTATTTAGAAAATTATTTTACTGTTATAGTCTTGTCTAATACTGATTTTGCCACACTACGGCACCGTTACGCTCTTTTCACACTATACGGTTTATGCACAGTTTTTTTCCATCACAACAACGTTTGTGGTTGAGTGTTGTGCTGTGACGTACAATTTAAAACCGTCTAATGTGAAAGCGTGCATTAGGTCACGTACACTATTGAACTACACCATTTCGGTTTTTAACCGTCACCGTGTAATGTGAAAAGGGCTTTACAGATTAGAATTTATCAATGTAACATAATGTAACAAAGAATGTAACAAACAAATGTAAACTCCACTTCTTTCCTGTTCACTTGCGAAAAGCATTTGGTGTTCTGTTACGCTATTAACTTCACGTTTATCACTCGGCTGATCTAAACTAAAAAATTATTATATTATAATAATGTCAAAATATTGTATATGGATAAATTTTATAATGACATTATTTTACAACTTTATTGTGTATTTTTAATTCGTTTTTAAGATGTCTAATTAAAAAATAAATATTATATACGCCACTTCCGTTAATTCCATGTAAAACATAATTATGGTTGTGACCTTTATTTTAATTTACCTAAGGTTATGTTTTAAATATTATTATTAAAGTGTTTATGTACACAATATTTACAATAGAACCGTAAGCTACAATTTCTTTATTTTGTTAATAACTGACAGATATTAATGTAAAATTCGGTTTATCAAACGTCCCCCTGTGAGATGAGAACAGCGCCCCCCAGCAATATTTATTATCCTGCGCACATTATTAAGAATATATCAAAAAGAAGGCCCAGGATAAAACAGTGTCAACCTTTATTTTGGTTAAAATTGAGTTGAGTACCTATGACATCTATGAGAATAGCTTCAAAACTTCAGATGCAATACCGGATCGACGTTCATGGAAGGTTTGATTTATGGCTGTGTGGCAGACGAGGCAAGTTTAGATGTGAGAGCCAGCTTCCCTATACTAAGTATTCTTATAACTCGTTTATTTGTTAATCAAATTTGATGTTTTTTGATTCATTAATTATTATTATAACTTAACGTTTCTTAAAACTAAGAATATTATAAAGGTTTACAATATTTTATTCCGAGCCGTTCATATTACTATCATTAAATCAGTAAGCGGCATATATACTTACTACACCTTTGGCTAGACAAAAAATTTCATCTATATTCTATATAGATACTATAAATATGTTGAAAAGTACTACATCTGTATCAATAAATTCTTGTTAAAATTAATCTTGTGTTGTAGTGATCAATTTTAATTGTTACAGAGTTTTTGTTAATTAAGAATGTTATAATTTTAGATACCTATTGTGTTGAAATAATTAATACTATTAAATTTAAATCAACCCCTCGTGTTACATTTTAATTAAAAAATGTCTTTTTTTTATTTCAGTGATACTTACAATCTAATTAATTATGTATTTTCATTATTTCTTAAATATATTTCTGATGGCTTTCATCGACTATTTAATCATACATCAGAATTCTACATTATTTAAATAAAAACAGCTTAAATGAACACAATTATAATGAATTAAAGTCAATTTAAATGTCTCAGTACTGCAACAGTTCAGTCTCCGTATTATCATATAATATAATAAACATTTTTAGAACAGGGCCCGTTAATTGGTTGAGACGAGTATTTTTCTAGTATGCCAACAATTCAAAATCATTTATATAACAGATTTATTAATTGTTAAATTAAATTAATTTCACAAGGTATTAAATTTGGTTACATGTAAATTGTACGTAAAACATTTCACTGTGGCACAGTTCGCCGTGAGCTTTCTATTGGAAAGCGATGACGGTATACTATACGGTCTCCAATTGTATTCGATTCAACATGAACATTAATTCTATTTCCATAGCTGATTTTGGCAAAATTCATGAATTCAAGAATGAAGACCTAACCTAACCTAACTAATCCAATATATCTGCTATTTTCAAAATTTCTTTGCTGCTGGCTTCCTGTAAAGTGTTAACCGACAAGAACAGTGTTTTATTTAGACATGAATTTTATGTCAGTACTATACGACCCAAAGAGTTTGGACTGTCTTAATATAAGGCCATATATTTCCGATACACCATTTCACGGTGAAGTGTAATACGGCGAGCTGCATACGTACAAGTTTCCGGACACGATTAAATTTTTAGATTATAAATATAAAACTCCATCCTCAGAATGATCCAAATATAACGCTAAAACCCAAATAGTAAACATTAACAACAAAAGGAATAGATTGTGTTCTGTGCAACCTATCTGCCTTACCCTTACCATAACAGTGACGCAGTGAAAGGTACTAAAAAGGTTTATTTTTTACAGTATTAAATCAGTTTTAACAGGGCACCATTAAAGCCTTCCATCCCTTCAAAGGTCCGGCCCTGGGCAAGGCGACGGGTACTGATACAAAGGTGGCACTGAGACGTCATGTTACAAGTTGTTTACAGTGACATACTTATTTTGTAATAATTAATTGTCCCATCATATGTTTGGCCTTTGCGAATAACAAGTATGTTTTTCTGTGTGTGCATACATTCGACTGATAATGACAATTTTAACAGTATTAATTAAAATAGCAATATGGGATGTAATTTATTAATTATTACATTCTGGCCATTACTACATTTTTATAAACTGTATACTAGTCAATGTTGTAACAATTGTAACAAAAAAAAGTCATAGATGGTGTGTTATTGTTAATTGCTGTTTGTGAATATTTTTGTTACTTTGTATCGTCAAAGAAATGCTTGAAAATCTTCCTGAAACTTTGCAATGTAGAATTCAAAAATTATCATAATCTGTCGCACAAAATATACAATATAATACACCTAATCAATTTTTTTAAAAGCAGGGAACACAACCGATTTTGATAGGGAAATTGTTTAGTCTGACAGTTAATGCATTTCTGTGGTTTGGCTGCCAGTTACATCCAATACATTACAGAGAGTAGAAACTCCGAGAAACTTAAAAAATATGCTGTTTTGACTGTGTAAATATTCAAAAACAATCTTACGGATGTTAAGAACCGACAGAATTAATTCGAGGAAATACGACGTAAACAATATTAAATTCCAATAATAAGTCGTTTCCTCTTTCGTGGAGGCATATTTTTTTTTTACGTAGTAACATTGTGCGGTTGCTGCCAAAACTTGAATAGTCAATTAGATATTTAAAATAAAGTTAACAACAGATTATGTGTCTTTATATAAATATGTATGCTAGAAAAAAAATTCAACATTATCTAATATATAGAACATGCACATAGCTCGAAGAAAAAACAATTGCTGGACATACATAACCGAAAACTGTGGAATCAGTTTGGAGAGGATTTCATCCAGCGATGGATAGATTCATTCTGATTATGATGAATTGTCTTATACAACTTCAAAAAGACTGTAATCTACGACACCCCTTGTTATTCTACAATTTAAATAAATGTATTATATTTGGCGGATGACAAAAATTGAGTTGTTACAAATTAAGCAACACTTGTTTCTAATTCCTTTTATGGACACTTATTGCACTCATCGTCAAAATATTCTCCTACTGTCCAAAGAGCCTACTGCACAACGGTAAGGGGAAATTATACCTCAGTTTAAATACCAGTGATTTAAACACTTTCTCTTACGTTCACTCTTGCGACAGGCCATGAGTTAGGCAGTACGAATCAAGTGATATGATGAGGTCACACAGGCTTCATCGTGGTTAATTTCCTTCCACGTAAGCCGGTTAAGCAAATGAAAATAGGAATTGTTAATGCTTCCTCTTCAAAGTCTCTTCAATATCTTCAAATCTTATTATATCACAACTGAATGTATACCGTTTTTTATATTTTTACTTCTCAACTATTCCTATGTGCGATCAACCAAAATCATGCCTGTTATATTATAACATAATATAATATGTCCGACATACCGCTATCGGTCAGTAAGCTATATTTGCTTCTTTCATCGACTGTCAAATCATATACTTAATTACATATATTTATTATATTATGTACCATTGTAATTAATTTGTCTGACAGTATGTTAATTTTGATTTCTACATTAATTAATAATTCGTAGGGTTGCTGCCAAAAGTTGGTAAGTCGATAGTGTACATATTTAGAGTTAATAACGGATTACATATATGTCGTCGTCCGATATATGGAACATGCACATAAAGCATAAAGAATTTGGCATTATGCGTGATTTTAGATGGCATGTCAAACTATCAAATTGCAATTACTCCGTAACATGATTTCGAGACTTACCAACTTTTGGCAGTAACCTCACAAATGTATTTCAATTATTTCTTATATGATACAGAGTATGCATCATTTACCATATTACTATTACTAAAAGACAGATTCTGGTGAATTAATCAATGACTAATTATTAAAGGTTAGATCAACGATAATTAAATAATTCTCTAATTCATATATATCAAATTATATCCATTATCAAACAACTATGTAACTGAATTTTTCACTCAAATTACTACATTTGATTAGTAACTAATTAGCTTGTTAGTTAATGGATATAATATTTTGATTAATGAATTTTAAAATACCTTAAAATAATTAGCACCTGGTGGATGTATCCGGTGCTAAAATGTCTTGCTCCAATAGCCGCAGAGCAGAACTATAAATTGTATAACGAATTCGTCCAGCTAATAGTGATATGTTTTGTATTACGTAACAGGAATAAAGCTTTAAAATATAAACCAATAATACATAATTCATAATTCGTAAATCATCTTAACTTAATTTTTGTTGACAGAATAATTAATTTATGGCTACATTAAGATTAAATCTTTGGTTTTAATATAGGATGCTTGAAATTGCCCAGGCCGATTAATTAACATGTCAGAGCGCTGTATATATTATGAATATGAATGAAACAGGAGTCAGGGGCATAGAAATGTACTATAATGATTTTTAGTTTTCTAGATGGCCATAATCTTGTTTGTTACTGGGTAATGATTTATTTATGTTTTATAACGTTAAAGACAACAGTGTTGACAGCTCAATCGATGAGTGTCAACGTAAATATGAAAGATTTTCTATGCTTGCAACTTAAATATATGAAAGTGCATATTGAAAAAAGGTTGTTTAATAAAGAATATAAGGATTAAGGATAAGTCACTTTGCATTGCAGATCCATCTGCAGTCTTACTCTGAGGTTTATTTTCTGATATAAATGATAAAAACACCTTTCATTCGTGTTACAAGCTTAAGATGAACAATCACTTATAATCTCAAATAACAATATATAAGTGAGGGAATAACAAAATCAAGACGTCAATAGTCGGAACCGATTTTCATATACAAACAATGCATTAATTATTCTATAGTTACTAATACAACTAATAATTCTGGAATATCTGTCAAATAATGTTGTAATACAAAACTTCATGAATCCCTCTTTTATACGTCCAAACTCTTCAGTAATAACGAATCGTATCTAACAAAATTTATCGAGCGTGTGTAACATTTGCGCCACGGCTCTGCGCCATAATTGCTTGCTACTCAAAAACAGTGTGTTGAATAAAACCTGTCAACTTGTAATATACAAAATTTTTAAATATTTTAAATTAAGTATATCTTAAAGGCCGTATTATATTATTTAACAACTTTGTTTACGCATTTTGCCTTTTGTGGAATACATTACAATGAATAAAATTAACAAAATAGGTTATCAGGTTTAGAATATAATTGCCACACAAAGATCTTTACTATCTACACGATAATTACTTTATACAACGAAAATTGTAAGAATTACTTAATAGGTTTTAAAAGTCATCAAATAAATAGATAGTTAGAACAATAACCAATTAAATATTGTGTTAACTGTCTTGGAGGAAAGATACTGTCTTAATTTTATTATTGTAAGGAAGATAATCACAAATTTGTCTATGGTTATTGGTTTGTATTGAGAATTTCTTTGATCCTTGTTATGAGAAAAATACTTCAAATTGTTAACATCGGTCTGTATAATAGGTATTCTTGACATTCCCGTTCAAGGGTACACGAGTAAAACACAAAAATTTGCAAGTTTTCGAGACACTTGTTTTCATAACAAACATCGTATGAATAAAGCAATATATTATTATGATTCTTTCAAAAGATAGATGGCGTAAATTAATGAATAATTAATCATTCACCTGACGAAGCGAAAGTTGTGTATTAAAGTCCCATTCAGTCCAAGATGTTACCTAGGATTTCTTTAATTGCTGTTTCTGAGAATGATACAAATTTAATTATGCATCTACTGTCCAACAAGAAGATTTAGGCAATAGCCAGAAGTCGCTGTCGTCGAATAATAGGAGGAGCTTATTGTTGAGCTTATATAGCTAAGTTCACGAAAGTTGCTATAATCAAAGTGCGGTTAAAAATGGGAGAAGCTTGTTAGTTCACAGTTTTAACACGTAGCCAAGAAGATCTTGTCGTACAGTATAATATTATATATAACAATGCCTGTATACGAGCATGGATTTACTGGGGCACCAATAGTGTATATTTTAAACTATCGCGATAATAACTGTTTACACGTAAAAGTGATGACTGTCTCTTCAAGTGTAAGCAAAACGCGATTTTGTCATTATATGGTGCTATTTGACAGGTTCGTAGATAATCAGTAAACGTGAAAATGTTCTGTGTGGTGTAGTTCGTATTCCTTGCAGCAGGTTTGCCACTATCGTTCTACTGCACATCCGCCATGCAAGTACCAATTATTGTGTGAAAATTCAGAAGCTTCTTAACTTTTTTGATCCATGCTTGCAACTTGCACGATAATATGTATTTACACATGCATTTTCTTGTTTTGGCCGCGATAATACGTAGGTACTGCCAGCATTAAATCCATGCATGTGTAAACGGGGTATTAAAGCCAACATAATAATTATGTTTGCTTGATTTCCTTTAACTACTTAGCCTCAACTGACATCTACGTATTATAAAAAATACAAAATTTGTTTTTTTAAATTACCTTTCTTGCAAATTCTAATTTTAAATTTTCAAAACTGATTAAAGTAAGCATAATTAATATTTTGGATTTGATTTTAATTTCTTTTTTTTACTTGGCTGTCAGAATTATTTAAATTTTGACATGTTGTATTCCTACATACAAATATTTTAATATTGAAGAATGTAATTATTATAGTTTTGTTAAGTAAAATAAATATATGATCATGAAATCAACGAAGCGACCTTGTGCGAAGCCGGAATAGATTTAGAATAGATCCTCTAAACCAGGGTTAGTCTACCTTTTTATACCTACCGCCCACCGGTTCCACAGTAATGGTGATTTATAAAGTAGGCAAGTAACTTTACTTTATAAAATTTATAAAGCAAAGCTACAGCAAGTTAAAGCATATAATAATAATTACTTACCAAATACTTTATGTCAGACTTTCGATAAGTTTTGCAGAATAAATCTTTATAAAACAACTTACTGTAGTTAAATCAATCTTTTTATTTATACTTTGCATACGTAGGAGCATGATGTCTGATGAAATTACATTTAATTAATTGAATTATGAAAATGTTTTTAAAACCCCTACCGCCCACCATGAAAGTTGGAATTCCCACTAGTGGGTGGTGAGGACCAGGTTGACTACCCCTGCTCTAAACACATAAACAAAATGTTTATAAAATATACAGTCAGTATTCATGGAAATATAATATCTATCTTTCAAAAGAAACATATTATTATTTTGATTTAGTTATGCAACATTTACTAAACAAATACTTCCCTCGAAATACTGCTATCTTTTGTGTTTGAGTGTAATACGTTACTCCTAGAAATCGTAAGTCAACGAATACCTACATTATCATTTAAAACAGTGTTACATATTATTGTAAAATAATTAATAATCGCAATAAATTATCAACAAAATAGTTAGTTACATGTTGTAACCGTAGCGTAACTGTAATATTGGACTGATTAAGTGTCAGGTTAATTGATGTTTATCTCTGTCTAATGTAACATAAAAAATTAACGGTTATTAAATATTAATTATTGTTGTATTGAATCTGTGTCTAGTCGAATCGAGCTGTGTGTTTACTGTTTAACCCCTTAGAACTCTTTTGTCCTGTTTAATGTTTTATTTTGTAGCTAATTATTGTCCATACAGTATTAAAGTGTAAAAATATTGTCTTTCGTTGACATATGCTATAAGGTGGCTGTAATCTATTATCCAGAATTAAAACTGACGATGATCTAGGATACTCTCTCGTTGTTATTCTTCAACATAAACAATTTATATTACGTTGGCAAACATGTCTGTCAAATTTGGGCGTGCTCATGATGGCGTATCCACCAGAACCCCAAAATTTTGTATTGAAACGTCAAATATATCAACATAACCTACAATTTTATTAGTCATGTCACTGCGATTGCAGCAAGTAGTAAAACAAATATTATGTTACTACTAGCCACTCGATATTTGACAGTTCGTCCCAGGGAACTATAAATTAAATTTTTCAAAACACTCATATCATGTATCTCAATTTTCAATATGTAAAATTGGCATGCTCTATCTCGCTCTAAAATTGAACACAGCCAAGAGAGAGGTTGTTAAAAGATAGCACTTTTTGACAGTTCAGACAGTTAACTTATTGTAATAATTAATTGCCTGAATACATAAAGTGATAAATGTGATATATATATTACATATATCTAGCTCTTTTTAAGTGATATGTAAGAATAGCCTCACGAAAATGGAATACGTTATGTTACCTATTTATAATGTTGAAGTGATAACAGTGATGACATTTCTGCTTCAAATTGAATATAGTTTTATTTACTAATAACTACTGTATGCACAAATGATTAGTGGCTTTAGTTATGTATATAATATGTCCCATTTTAAATCTTATATTTTATTTTATTAAATTTAAATATTAAGTGTTATTATAATATGTAGATATCATAAACAAATATGCTTTTCACTACAATATTTAATATAATGGACAAGTTGCGTAATCTACAGGACCATTAACTAGATAGTTAAAATCGTAATAGATTTTTGGGTTTTCACATGCCATTATCAAGAGATATGTGTTGTGATGAAGTATGGTGTAGAATTCAAATACCGTTCTAAGAATGCACAAAAGTAATCCGATTTGCTAATACCCAAAAATCTATTACGATAAAAAACAACCGTTAAAGTCTCGAACATTATATAAGAAGTTAAAAGTTTAGACAAACTACTTCAGTGTACTATTAATTTTAAACAGAAACTTGAAGAAAACCAATATTATATACAACAGATATAGAAGTATTATAACAATATGAAAATGAAGGTGGAAAAGGGCTAATAATTATCGACTTAACTACAAGTTTTATCGTATCTCAGATTCATTTGTGACAGGTTTTATACTAATTAATGTGCTCTGAAATGTTGTACAATATTTAGATAAACAATCAGGTAAAATAACAAAACTAAGATATAAATGACACGTCGCCATTTATATTATTTACAAACAATACATTGTATTCTTACGAATTCAACTATATTGAAACCAATGTTAAATGTTGTAATGCAAAATTTATATCCACCTGTTTATAGTATAATATTGTCTTTGGTTTTAATCTAAATAGTTTCCCGATTAGTTATAGATGGTACAGTAGAATATATCTATCTTAGACACGTTTATTTTAATGAAGTGTAATTATTTTATTTGTTTTTTTTTTGTTGTGAAGTGACATCATTTTAAAAGGTTTTTTTGACAGCTTGCCGTAAAATGTGTAGTTTTATTGTTACATTCATTATAAAACCATTCTTCGCCCATCACTGCATAACGCATTGTTTAATAAATGTGTTGTACTTGGATAATTATAACTCATATTATGATATCAAAACAGCAATCTTTTTGTTTATATTCGGTTATGATTATTATAGTGAAACAACTTAATCTTGAAATTGCGCAGATTGCGATTTCTTCTACGTGGGGTGAATTAAATTATTGTTACCGTTATTATTTCCGACTGCTCTTACATGAAGCATATTGCATCGTTTTCTCTCGCTCGGCATCCCTCTAACTACGTCATATATTCTGACAAAACTATCGAACTATTATGTGGTATGTTTATAGTGTTGACAGTTGTTTTAAATGAATTGTTATTTTCACTCCAAATCAATCACCCGGTTTCTAACTGGTTGTAAGTAGGCCATATTAGAAAGGAGGGCAGGAAGGGTAATTTGCCCCGGGGCTCACGGTTTTAAGGGGCTTCAATTATGAAAAAAACCTAATTTCATGTCGTTACTGCCAAAAGTTGGTAAGTTGATAATTTAAGTATTTAGAGTTAACGACGGATTATGTGTCTATATATAAATATAAGGTCATCCAATATATATAATATGCATATAAAGCACAAAGAAATTAGCATTATGCCTGATTTTAGAACACATGTCAAACTTTAAATTGCAATTATTCCAAAACACGATTCTTAGGCTTACCAACTTTTGACAGTAACCCCATGATTTATTCACTAATTTGAACCCGTGTCCGATGAATTCAATAATTTGTAAACAATACCTCATTTTCTAGAATATTGAAAATAGTTATTTTACTAATAGTACTTATAGTACTAATAGTACTTATCAAATTTAAACACTTATGTACTTGGATCCATTTAATTCAGATCCGATATTAATAAGGTATCCATGTTCTGCCTTGGAGCTGAATTGATGAATTAATTACATAGACGCATGTTTTTTGCTATTTTCGTCTGTCTGAATTCAGAGAGCGTCTTAGAATCAATGGCATTTTACAATCATTGTCGAAAACTATATTCATGTCAATATTTTTGTTTATTTTATTAGATATCCTGATGGTAACATTACGTATAGAATCATCCTCTTCTTTGACCATGTCCACCCCTTAATTAGAGCATATGAACACCACACGGCGCCTCCAATAATTCCCAGGTCATGCCGGTATTTCGTAGCTCTGCCATATACACTTTGTAGATGGCATTTAGTATCAGGTGGCCTGCATCCAGTAGGCTTAAAGGCCAGGCAAGTCAGGTTGAAATTTTTTTGAGACATCCGTAGTACGTGGCCAAGCCAGGTCTAACGTCGCTCTCTTAACTCCTCAGTACTTCTAAATTAATAGGTACACAGTATCTACCACAAACATCCAGTATATGGTTGTTCTGAGCCTTCATGACTCGTTACGGTAAAGCAGCACCATCAGAATTCAAGTATCGGATAGGCAGCATTTGGTTTTAATCAAGTAAAGTTGTGAACGCCAGACATCCTGCATCAAGTTGTCGAGTCGATGCAGTACGGTATCATAAAATAATCATTTTAGGATAACGGTGTATTAGGGAAATTAGCCAGAGACGAAGAGTGGAGGTAGGCTGTTAATATCCGAAATAAATAGTATACAATAAACTTAGTCAGTCATACGTATTTGTTTTTAATAAATTGCAGATGAGTTTTATTAGTTTTTAAAATTCAATTAAACCCTGCATAAACCAAGACATAATCGATAATACACCATTATTAATAATAGATAATTTTAGATATTTTATAGATATTTTTAAAATATTTTCTATCAATTATGGTTTGGCTTAGGCAGAGCTTAATGAATTTTAAAAACTAACTACATCTATAATAATATGTATTTTTAATTCAACGAAAAACAATAAGTATGACTGAAAAAGTGTGCATTATTTTTGTCAGATCGCCCTTAACATACTTAAACTATTATGATTTTGTTTAGGCAGGGTTTAATTGAATTTTAAAAACTAACCAGCATCATCTGCAAATTGTATTCTTAGTTCAATGAAAACAAATACGTTTGACTGAGAAAGTTTAGTGTGCACTATTTATGTCAGATTACCTCACCACAGAGTTTAAAGAAAATAATATATTATAATATTAGTTACACTTATCCAAAATCATGTTTTATTAATTTTTCAGCACATCGTAATACGTAAAGTGTTAATACTTAATAATATTTAATTTATTTAATTAAATAATAATTATAATAAGATTATAATGAAGAATGTATTACATTTATTGTCTCGATGGATCAATTAAAGAATATATTACATTTAAACAAACAAAAAAAAAATGCTACAGAATCAACACACAAATAACTAAGTTAGATAATGCTTAGACAGGCAAAAGATGTTAAATGATAGAATAAATAAAATATGTTTATACACGTCCCATACCGAAACAAATCGCTATAGTCACTATGACAGAGTACTGTAAGATGCTTGTGTAAGAATATTATTATATTACTAAAATTGGTGACTGATACTGCCTGTGCACAATATATAATTATGATTAAAAATATGATTAGTAATGTTAAATTTAATTTCGATATTCCTAATTAATAATGTACCATTTTTACCGCAGCGAGAAAATGTCCAATTTAACAAACAAGACAAACCGTATTTAAGAATTATTCGAATGCACTTCCGTAACTGAGAGAATAAAGAACCAATAAGTTATCGGCGTAGCTGTCATTTAGCAAGTTTAGCCGGACACGTGGTCCTAAATCTCAATTCGATATCTGTTTCAATTCTAGAAAAAATCAAGGTTATCCGATATATAGAACATGCACATAAAGCATAAATAAATTAGCATTATATCCCGTTTACACGTGCATAAATTTACTGCTGACATTCATACTACTAGCCATAAAAAGAAATTGTATGTGTAAATATGTATTATCATGCAAGTTGCAAGATTGCATGCGTGAATCAAAAAAGTTCGGAAGCTTCTGAGTTTTCACAAGACAGTTGGGGTTTCTTTACGATAGTGGTGAACCTACCGGTAAAAAAATGAGCTGCACCGCGCAGACTCATTTTGAGGTTAACCGATTTTCACGACCTGTTAAATAGTACCATAAAATGACAACATCGCATCTCGCTTACTCTTGAAAAATGAGATTGGCGAGACAGTCAGCACTTTTACGTGTAAACATTGTAAATACACACTATCGCTGCAAGTAAATCCATGCATGTGTACAGGCGTTATATCGTCTCTGTTCTGGCAGAACACACTAACTGGAGAATACTAGTTTTGAGTAATTTGATTTTGAAGTTGTTAAAATGTTTGAAATGGTCTATCGTGTGAGTTTATTAAGTAATCGTAAAAAGGATGACTTTAAAATAGAGACTGTTTATTTATTAAGAAGGTTTCCAGAGGGTAAAGTTTGAAATAAGGAACATTTTGGTATAACTAACTCAGTGTCATTTTTTCGAATTAGTGTCTTCTGCCAGAACAGTGACGATATTATGCTTGATTTTAGAGGGCATGTCAAACTTCAAAATTGCAATTACTCCATAACATGATTACGAGACTTACCAACTTTTGGCAGTGACTCCATGATATTATGTATACGACTCAAATGATATTTACCTTATCGTAATAGTATCCAAATCATTAGGGCCCAACTTCTCCTTAAATCTCAGTAAATGATTTTTGTTCTAATGAATGTTAATTCTTATTTCATAATAATAATACACCCCTCACAGAGGATATCGCAAAAATTTACAAAGCATTGCCAGTGGAACTGGACAAGGGGCCCTAAAAAAAATTTATATTACATTCTTATATTATACTTCTCACAGAGAATAGCTACCGAATCGCAAGATGCAAAGTTAAGCATTGGGACCCATCGAGACAAGCCAGGCAGTCAATTAATGTAACAAACGAAAACGGTTATAGATTAAATAAAATTGTGGGAATAGTACAAAAATTTTAGAATATAGAAACCAACATAATTCTCTCTGACCATGTCCAATCCTAGTAGGATCATATGGGCCTCCACAGAGTAGAGGTTTGTATTAACAGATTTTGTTTTTTTACGAGAAATGGATGTCAGCCACTTGCTCAACCTATTAGGTCCATACCCTGACTCACACACAAATTGAAAAAACAATATGTGTACTTGCCAGCAGTGGCGCACCCAGGATTTAATATTGGGGGGGGCCCAAGGAGGATAATGTAAATTAGTCCCATAGGATCTTTTTCTTCTTCACAGCCTAATTTCTCGTTTATCGGCCTTTTGTCTATTGCACTCGGTGTACCTACACCATGGTCCCCACGTCCTGAAACGGGCCCTGAGGCTAGGATATTTGGCGGGCCTCCTACCTACCGCGAAGATTAAAGGCAGTGTGAAACACTAAATTAACGTTTTTCAAATTGTGTATTAGTTTAAATTAAGGATAGGTACTCATACAGTCATACAGTGAATTATTGGCGAAATGGAGCTGTCGAGTATCGACACATACTAGTCAAAAAATATATTGCACAATTATATAATTGAAATGTTCATGCCCATGAAGTATAATAGCGCCGCAGGCGACTTTTTTTTACTATTAAAGCTAATTTATCATGTGTGTTTATCTCACTTATCTGGTCAACCCGACACGCCGGGCCCCCCACAGCCCGGGCCCCCAGGCTAGAGCTCTGTCAGCCCTCCCCAGCCATGACCTACACCACTCCGGAATTCGGGTGGACACCGAGAATTTTTTGACAGTTCCATTAGGGATTGGGTTTCTAAAAAAACCTGACATTAGTGTTTCGAAATTTTTGTGTTAGAAATTAAAATCTAAGAAATTTTTCTGAAAAGGGTCCTGGAAAATTACAAAATCATTTTTTTGTCGTGTTTTTATTTGTCTAAGCCCAAAGGTATAGTTTATCGGCTTTTAATTTCAATGTTTAAAATCATTCTGATAATTTTGGGGGGTGCCAGGGCCCCTTGGCCCCCCCCCTGGGTGCGCCACTGCTTGCCAGACCCAGGATTCGAACCTGAGACCCACGGCGTGATGTAAACCTAACCTAACCTAACCAACATAATTAAGTGTTTGTTATAACTCAGTGGGTTTTGGTTTCCTTCAGATACTTTCTTCATTCTGGATAATTCAATACCACCGATTTTCAGTTATTTATGATTTTAAAACCTCCCCACAGCTGTACCTCTCTCACCATCAGGGAATACTTAGCCTGTCTAGCTGACAACTCCTTCGGCATTCATGTACATGGAATGTAATTTAATTTTGTATATGCCACGAGATCATTTAATCTAAATAATAAGAATATAGCTCGTCAAGCCATTTCTTTAACAGCCCTTCTCTTCTCGTGACTCTAATCTTTTTCTCATCTTGTCTATTGAATGCACAGCATTCTGATTCATACAATAATAGAAAGCGCAAGGGAGTTTTAGAGAGAGTTGTTTCGGTTTTCTTAGAGAAGGATCTGTTCTACATTTCACCGTGGCACAGTTCGCCGGAAGCTTTCTTATCGTAAAGAGATGACCATATACTATACTATCTCCAATTTTATTAGATTCAATATGAACATTAATTCAATTTTCATGGCTAAATTTTCCAAAATTCATGAATTCACGAATGAAAGCCTAACCTAATCTAACCTAACAATTTAATCCAGTAAGGATCTGTTCTCCATTTCACCGTGGCACAGTTCACCGTTCGGAAAGAGATGACTGTATACTATACGGTCTCCAATTTTATTAGATTCAATAAGAACATCAATTAAATATTCATAGCTAATTTTAGTAAAATTCATGAATTCAAGAATGAAAACCTAACCTAACCTAACAAATAATCTAGTATATCGGCCATTTTCAAAATTTTTTTGCTGCTGGCTTCCTGTCAAGTGTAAACCGACAAGAACTGTGGTTTAATCAGACATGAATTTTATGTTAGTAGGTACTATACGACCTTAAGAGGTTGGACGGTCTTTAATATACACCCATATATTTCCGTTATAATATTTCACGGCGAAGTGTAATACGGCAAACTGCATACGTTCAAGTGATACGGTTCTTCGGAAACTTTGGAAATAAAAAGTCTTGTTGTCGATTTATTACATTGCTTAAGTCATTAGTATTTATAGCAGGGTTATACCATAATATAATATATCCTCAAAACCTTTCATTATAATATCTTCCTAGTCCATATATTTGTTTGACATTGAGAAAACCTCACATAAAAAGCCTATTTTAATACGGTGTTGGATATAAACCATTTCAACTATCCATCATTCTATGTCGTGCTACATGGATCGATTCTATTATAATATTGGATCATTATTCTCTCATTTACAGAAGTATATTTCTTATTATTAATCTATAATCTAAGCTATTTTTTTTTAATCCCATGATCAGGGCATTGGTTTTATGTATTATAATAATTTAATATGATATCTTTTATGTACAATCAATAATAATTGCCAATCAATATTCTTTGTAACAGTAAAATCCAGAATATGTACATCAAAGATGTGCTAGTTACTTATACTTATTAATAAATCTATAGTGTATAAGATGTGGTGTTCAGGTAAAAGTTAGCAACATGACAATTGATTCAGAAATACATATATATCGTGGACATGCAAGCAGAAGTCATTAACTCCAATTTTGCCCAAACTGAGATTTTAATATCATTATACAAATAAAGTAAAGCCTCTTAACTGACATAAGTCACTAACTTCACTTAATTAGTTTTTTTTAAATTTCTGCGATTTTATATTATCATTATCTCCAAGTAACTATTGAGGTACTGACTTTCATTTGTTTAAAATAATTGTGAAATGCGATGCGGCAATCATGAATCATAGCCAGTAACTAATCAGTGTAGTTTGAATTTTGACAACTATTTTAAGAATACAAAATCACTAAACATTGATTATTTCAAAACGGTGTTTCGGGAGTTAGTGATTTCTGCTTGCACCCCCACGATATACTCTTTAACACTCCCGTAACTGTAATGTCACCTTAGGTTACCCAACCAAGTAAACTGCAAATATTTCAGTTAACATGCACTTTGTCATCTTCATATTTCGGTTATTCTTAGAATCATCAATATTACATCTAATTAAAATGTTATTAATTTAAAAATAGATAGCATTATCCAGTAAATAAAATAAGTTTAAGGGAAAAAGAGAGACATACTCAATTGTGAGAAAGAGATGTGAAAATAAGGCGCGAGATCAAGAGAGTATTATGACTTGTAATCTGTAAGAATGTATAGATAAAACAAACGGCAAATAATGATGATGAAACCTTATTAGACATATTTATGTTGCCAAAATAGGCATTTCCCTTTTGCTAACAGTAATATTGTCAATCTCGTACGGTAACATAAGGTGACATCCTCGGAACATTGTTGGCGTGTTAAAGAGAAGGTTAAACAGGCAAAAGTTACTAAATAGAACAAAATAATGAACCTTACCAATCATAAAACAAAAAATCTGTCAAAAACATAATTTGTCATTAAGTTCTCAATACGTCATACTGGTGTCAAAAAATATAATTATTGTTATATTCACTGCGGACCAGTTAATTAATATTTAATTACCACATTTAAATAACATGCTAATTATATCTAATGGCCATTTAATGCTGTCAGCACTGTATGAGTTAAATTCTGGCATTCATAGCTCATTTTCGTCAAGTAGTGGAATAAGTTCACTTTGAAAATACACCCGTCAAGTGTTGACACTGGTCCCAGGAGTTTGAAATGTTACATTTAAAATCAATGCCCTGGTCATGGATAATGATGAAAATATGTTGGACTACTTATCGAAAATACCAAAATTGTTTTTATATCGTGTTGGTAGGATTGACTTTCCGGCAATGTAAATAGTTAATGAACCAAACGCAAACATGTTTGGTGGTTACTTGTAAGGCTAGCGTTAACTTACCTCCCCCACCCCACATTTTAAAGACATTTTGTTGCTTTACAAAACATGTAGATATATATAATATGATTGATAAATTTGCAATTGATCGCCATATTTGCTTTGTACTTTTTATACAATGTTACATGTATTTATTAAATATAATAATGCAATGTAAAACATAATGTGATTTGCTAGTCAGTAAGATATTATGATATACCCTTGAAATTTCAAAATAAAATAATCACGCATTGATTGACGTTTTCATTGTAACGTTTCCCTACGTAAATCCTGCATCCTAATCTTCCCATACATTACA
This sequence comes from Rhyacophila brunnea, assembly GCF_057557595.1. Classification (NCBI taxonomy): domain Eukaryota; kingdom Metazoa; phylum Arthropoda; class Insecta; order Trichoptera; family Rhyacophilidae; genus Rhyacophila; species Rhyacophila brunnea. The sequence continues at coordinate 3,153,701 of NW_028232904.1, read as the reverse complement.
GCTGTAGCTGCAGAATAATAAGCGATCAAATCCATTTCCAGTAAACAACTTAGCTAGACCAGCAAGTCGATTGGCGAAATTAGAGACGGTGTATTATTACATCATATCACAGCACATTATACCATTACGGTGTATTAGCCGAATAATCATTTTTCATATTATTATATTTTCTTACAACTGTAATAACAAATAATATTTCATTTCGCTACTCAATTTAAAACGCTGATTCTATAATTAGTCTAATATGATTATGTACCAGAATTTAATGTTAATGTATTACTTTTTAGTGTATAAATAACGAAGAATAATTTATCTAGATGTCACTCGAATCCAAGTACCTAGCTCGTAACTATCATGTATAATATACTATTGTACCGATACGCTGCTAATAAATCTCACCCTGCTACATCGTAGACTTCACTATCATCATCCTCTACCTACACATCGACACCACACTAGTGACCCAACACAGCATTTTAACGCCATGAAAACACGATATGGGATAGGCCATACCAGCGCATCTATTCTATACACAAGACTGCTATAGACCACTATCGGCAGATATCGAGGATAGTTTTTCATTTTTTGTATCAAAACATTTATTGTAACAATTACAATAAGTTATCCATCTAAACCAGTACTTCTCAAATTGGGGGGCACGGCCCAAGGGGCCGTGGAGCTCATGCCAGGGAACGTCAGTTCTGTTGTCCGTTCAGTCGAGGTTTCAGTTTTGAAACGGCGGTTTTTTCAGACGATCAATTTAGTTGCACGTTCAGTCTCAGTTGGGAAACGGCGATGTATATTATCCACTAAAAATGAATATTATTACAACGTTTTTATTAGCTCGTATTCTTGTTTGTCCAGTACAAATTTTTTCTTGTTTGTCCAATACAAATCTTGTTTAACTAACTTCCCGACTAGATATAAGTACATTTGAAACTTTTAGAATATATCAGAACACAATGACAATGCATTCTTTTATATATACAATACTTTTAGCCAACTTTAAGCAGAATTGAATTCATTTTCAGTTAATTCTGTTTTGTATGGAAAGTTATTTCGGAAAAAATAAAACACTATTATTGGTTGCTAAGGGGTCCTAGCAACTAAATTATTAATATATACGAGTGTTACTATGGAAATCAATATGAAATATGAAAATGACATTTCAGTATCTATATTTATTCAGTATTTCTATCAAGTACAAAAAAAAGTATTTATTAATACATAGAATTGTCAAGTTTATATGATTCAACAGAAAATTTAAAAACGTGGTAGGTATATAAAAAGTCCTTTTTATCTTGTAATTATTTTTATAAATACTTTCTAAGCATATTGGTTTGTATGATGCAGTAGGTACCTACCTATATTTAAAGAAATTATATTTCAAACGAAATTACAAAAGTAGTATGAAAAATACGGCAACATAGTAATTTACACCTCAATTTAACTGGCAACTCTAAAAACGGATACGATAACTGATGGAAAATTCATCCTGTCTTGTCTCCATTTTGGTTTCAGTCGGCCGCTTCAGTTTTGCATTAAGGTGATACATCAGTGAAACGGCAAATAATTTTCAGCTATAGGCACGACGAAATTTTGGACTCACTCACATTCTGAGAGAGAACGTCGAGTTGGAAACACGTCACTTTGTTTCGTGATGGCGACGGGCGTATTAATTCTTAAATCGTGTAAAGATGACTAAAAACGTTACCCATTTACTTTAAAAAGAAAACATGTCAATGAATATATTATTATTGTTACTAATAGAACAATAAACAGAACATAAAATGGACGTATGTTGGATTTATATCACAAATTATATTTCGTTTGGCATGCGTCATTTGCACCCGCAACCTGCAATCCGCGCATCGCCTAGCCACGATCTTTTTAGACCGTGCTTCAACTGAGGTACAGCCTTTAATATACACGTCAATTTAACTGAAATGGAGACTGATTGGACAGCAAAACCGATTGTTTAAAACTTTAAAAGCACCTACTAAGGAAGTGAAAATGATCATAATAAAAGACGGAATTGTTAAGTAAAAAATGAGAATTTATTTATAAAAATAGTATTATAATAAGTATGTGCAGTAAGTCAATTAAATGATCTTTTGATCCCAGTCTACCTGACTTCTGATGAAATGTACTGGCGGAGGAATGAATTCGCCACAAATGCATTTTCTGCCCGTCACAAAGTCGAACGAGCCAATTTTACTCTTGCAATGGGTGCAGTGCAATTTGCCTTTCGTCCAGACGCTGTCTTCGATGACGTGATTCATCCATTCCGGCAGAATTTCGTACTTTACATAAAACAACCTCTTGTCTATAATCGACGCACAATTCGTCGAACCAGCGTGCATTTCGTTGACGATTTCTCCGTGTGCCGTCAATATCTGCGTCTCTGAAGGACTTGTTATTATATTCCGACATTTAAAGCACTTGACTCCGCTCATTTTTAGCATGTGACAAGTGACAAAACTCTATTTGTTTTAATAATAATTTTCCTCAATCTTCCCACACACTTAACCTCAAAAATTTGAATTTTTGACAGCTGTCAATGCTGCTATCAGTGTTGCCAAGATAAAATTTGAGTAGATTTTGACAAAGAATTCAGTAGATTTCATAAAATATCAGTAGATTTTGGAAAATGTATTTAATTACATATGATTTATTAAGACGAATAACAATAACTGATAACATTAATTTATTGTAAAAAATGATGATATTAATGGCGCTCTTGGGTAGAGTTACAATGCTTTCTTTGTCAATTTAGAAGTGTCACATATCAAAAAAGGGCGAGAATAATTCGTTTATTATTAAAATAATCATCAGTTAACAATAATTATGGAAAAACAAAAATATCAGTAGATTTCTTGAATTTCGAAAAAGGTAGGGATGTTGGCAAGAAATTTCAGTAGATAGCAACACTGGCTGCCATGGTACTGCCATTCTTTTGTCATTGAACTATAGTACGCGGTCCACTAAAATTATACTATTTCGGCAATCATAATTTGAATACGTAATAATATGCGTTGTCATCTTCAGATATTACATTAAAAAAAATTCTAGCGTCTTATTGCGGACGTGAAGATCTCTTCACATAGTTTTATTTGTCCGTATTATTTTTAGCTTTGTTATTATCTTATATAAATTATTAAATTCATTAAAATTATTAAAGTCTCCGTTCTTTTATTTCCTATGGCACTTTTTATTAAATTACGTCTTTCATTAAACTCAGTCAAAACTCACTTGAGAGCGTGGCGACCTCAGCTTGGGTGTTCCTGACACATTCCCAAGCGTATGTTGATGCTTCACACCAAACGCAAGGCTTCGTGATATGCTCGATTAAGACCGAGTGTGGTGCGGGGCGATTTGGCTTGTAGGGTCCACGTTTGCATTGTCATCTATTGAAAAAATTATATGAGTTTTTGGTATCTCACAAAAAAATAATGAAGATTTTGTGAAAATCGGGGGCTCATAAGGTACCTCTTTCGATCAAAAGCATATGGGTGAATTTAATAAATCCATTTTAAATCAAAGTTAAGGGCATTTTGTCTCTTTTACCAACTTTTTTCTCGGCTCGCCAAATTTTCTGCTATTACGAATTTATAGTAGGTACCTAGGTACCTACAACAATATTGTTTTAGTGTTTCCGGCGTATTTTTTATTTTCAAAATGTAATCAATAAGATAAAAATAAGTACATTTAAAATTATGGTATTTTGGGCTTTTTTATATCGTACATAGTACGCGGACCAAAATAATTATAGTACAATACAAATACTATAATTATACTAGGGTTGGCAGCACTGCAAACTATCAATCTGTTCGCCGTATGCATGAATTACAGGTATTCGATGGATAGCTAATAGCTTGTACAACTGTTTGTGACGTCAGCAATGTGACGTCACGTACGTCACTTCACAAATGATTACAGCGTTGCCATGTCTACTGAAATTTCAGTAGATCTACTGATATTTTTTGCCAATATACTGAATTTTTGATTTTTTTTCGAAATTCATGAAATCTACTGATATTTGGCTATTTCCCATATTTTTAAGTCAACGATGGTGAATTTATTAATAAAGTTGAAAAGATTTACGCACGCCTTTGTTGATTTGGATACACGCTTCTAAATTAACAAAGGATGCATTGTTACGCTACCCAATACCGGCATTTTAACCCACTGACATCATCATTGCTTAGAAAATAATAAATTAATACCTACCTATTATTATTTATTACGTAAAACGTCACACCATAACGTAACATGACTCAATAATCATTATATTTTCATGCTATGCTATGTGTGACCAGCAAAAATAAAATTTAATGGGGATGAACAATTGCATCATTGTTAAGTGATAAGCTGATAAGAAGGAAACCGAAGAACAAGAGACATTATTCAAACATTTCAATCATTGTTAGTACAAAGGGTTTTTGTCCACAAATATTTTTTTTAGAACGCAAAAAAACTTTTTTCTTCTGGTTTCAAATTTTTTCTTATGCACGTAAGTTCGAATGAATGATACTTTTTGGATCCGGCTCAGGTACATAAAGTAAATTTGAACATTTAATTTGGTTAGGTATTAATTACTGAATAGCAATTTTAAATTTTAGGTCAGGTTTCTCAAGAACCTTTCAGCAAGTAAAGGTGAATGTACATAATTATATGATATAACAATTTATAAGTCTTCCGATTAGTGAGAGCGCCACATGCTGATTTTGATATATCATTCAATATTTTTTATACTGTGGTGAGCTTAGTACTAAATTCGAAAACCGGACAATTTATGGTGGCATATCTATAACTAAAACTTTCTCATGATATTTAGAATGAAAATAAAACTGAATAAAACATCGCGAATGGAGAGATTTCCTTTCTATAACTAGGAATTATTTTAATTACACCAAACAATGGGATCTCGAAACTCGAACAAGGAGCAAATGGGTACCTACCTAGTACCTACTTTTTATAGTTTTGTTTTCATCAGATTGTTTAGAGTTTAGACAGTCGAAAATGGTTTCTACTGTGCCCTTAATTTTCATCAGTTTTATTCTAGCATTCTCCGATAGCAGCAGTTATAGCAATATTAAAATTATTAATACAAGTTCGTTAATATTGATACCTATTATTTTTGAACTTCTTAAAAATATTTTTCCTGATTCATTTGTTATTCAGAAAACATTTTAAATTGTCCTTAGTAGTAATCGTGAAACCAGTGATATAAAAATAACTAGGTGCCTACTTAAGTGTAGTGATAAATCGTATTATAAACTTAACATTATTTTGTGTAGAAAACAATAATAACGAAAACAAACAATAAATAAAACAATAAATAGATGGTGATGAATAGTTTTATTATTGTTATTTTATTTCATAATTATTATTACAAGACCATAATATTCTAAAGTAGCATCAAGGTCGTTTGTTATCTGCACAAGGTGAGTTCTTTCCTTATTTTTAAATCATACCTATCTGATATACTTATTGCATTTTCTAAAATCTACTAATATTTGTGTTTTCCATAATATTTGTGAGTAAATTCATGATTATGTTAATAGTAAACTTGACATGATTAATGCACTGAAATGAAATGAAATGCAATGAAAATTTGGAAAATAAGTTTGCAATGGAATATTTCTTGAAGCCCTCGCTAATTATTTTTGAACTTTCTGAATTTTTTCTAAAAAAAACGAGACGTTAATTACCTTACGCGGTATTTTACTCTAAAAAAACGAGACGTTAATTACTTTACGTGTAATTTTTTGAAAATCCAGAAAAGAATTGGTCATTCAATGAGTAGGTATTCAGAATCTGAAATCTACTGATATTTTGTCAAATCTACTGAATTTTTTTGTCACATTCTACTGAAATTTTAAATTTTGACTTGGCAACACTGCAAATGAACATGGCCGCCTGTCACAATGGCACAATAGACGTTTGTCTAAGACCCTCGTTTATTTTTTAGAGTCTAAAGCATTTGCGAACTTTAAAAACAGTAATCGTGCCGTTTACAAAACACGTACATCCATAGTCTAGAACCTAGATAGTACAATGCTCCCTTATTTCGATTATTCACTAAAGATGTCATAACCAAACGCAGTATTTCCCATGGATAAGATGGAAATAAAACTGTAATAAACAAGACGGAAGTCTCAAACACACTAGTAATACCTATTAAAATTGTCATAGGGTGATTGGTATAAATCTATAAATGATGAGAAATGTTTATAGTTTATAATATTCACTAAGTATTCATTTATAATTATTATTCAATTTATACTGTGGAGTTTGGATACAAATTCCAAACTTCTTAACAATTTTTTTTATTTTTTATAAGGGTTAGTTAGTATAACTCAGGGGTGGCCAACCTGTTACATGCCATACCATGCGCCAATTTTCTTCACAGACGAGTTCAGATGCGCCATATAACTCGAGCACCTTTTCTACCTTCTTACGTTCACGGTTGGAATTGGAAAATAGGGATCGGATCTGCTTCGCTTAATTAAATGAATTAATTTATGCCAGTTCAAAAAACACACGTTTAATGGAGCACCAATCTACAATAGTCAGAAATGATCTCTTGGCCGACAGGGTGATCTCTGTCGTGGACCCTGCTGATGGTGCTACAGGTGCCGGAGAGTCTCGTTTGATGAAGATAACTCTGGACCACAGTAGTTGTTAAGTGTGATTAGAGAGAGAGAGAGAGAGCTATGAGCGAGATGGAGCACTGAGAGCTTATGAGTGTTTGGATTTCGCTAGTCTTTCAATGTTTGATGTTAAATTTGTTACTGAGAGCAGCAGAGAATTCTTCAAATTTGAATCAGTTGTTCGCTACCTCGTTTTGCTTTTAATCAATTTTATGGATGAAAATGCTTGTTCACATCTGTATGTCTATCCAAAGTGACATTATATAACTTACAACGTAAACACTTTACCGAGAAAAGTTGAAAGCCGGTCAACTTTATAAGCTACACGCGGCGTGTGGGCCTACTGCGTCTGCGCAGTACCAACCTCCCGGTAAAAAAACGAACTACGTTCCGTCAAAATAGGGGCCTGTCTTGTGGCTTTTCAACAAATGGAAAGTTTTGTGTGTAATCATCAAATCGCAGTAGCTGTATTGCCCGCTTTTAAATTCGCCAATAAACAGCTCGTAAAAAAGCTCAATGTAATTGACGCTTAAAGCTTCAATTACATTGAGCTTCTTTACGAGCTGTTTGTTGGCGAATTTATAATCTGCCTGTAAAGTCGCCCAGTGTAATCATCAGTTCAGTAAACAGCTTGTTCGATGATTACACTGGGTGACTTTACAGGCAGATTATAAATTCGCCAACAAACAGCTCGTAAAGAAGCTCAATGTAATTGACGCTTTAGAGCATGCAGTTTCTTCTTTAGCAAAATCATGAAAACGACTTTTAAATGACCCTTGCAATATCTTGATTTTTTCAATATATTTGGTCAAATTGCTATTATCTGCAGCACATTCATTGTGATCTTTCAAGTGTGGAAATTGACTCAAATCCTCATTTTCTAACTGAGAGATGAACAGTTTTAATTTCATTTTATTCCTACAATTGATGAGTAAGAAAAGAAGGCTGTATGACTTGAACTGAGAGCACTCTGGTGTTGAAAATATGAAGATGGATTCAGTTATGGCGCCTACTTCAAAAGAATAAGTAGGCGCAAAGATGCAATGCGCCACTTGTAATCATCCAATGCGCCAAGGTTTGGCCACCCCTGGTATAACTACTAGTTAAAATCGTCATAATTATCTAAGGCGTCCGTAGTTTAATTGGTAAAACATACTGGCACAAATCCAGCAGATGCAGGTTCAAGTCTTGTAGAGTGTTGTATTTTTTTCTACAAAACGATTTTTCCTTGTGTGTATATGCATGAGATGTTTTCAAATTATGTATATTTATTATAAGGGAATAAATAATTTTAAAAATGCCCATAATACTGATGTGCGACGCGATGTGACGTCACTAATAAATATACGTTCACGCATGCAAATTGGCATTATTTACAATGAAGGTACCATTAAATTTGATGTTGTATTCATACGGCGTACAGACCTACAAACTTATCTGGAGAATGAGATGGGGGAGCCACTGTTGAAAACTACGCAATCACAACACGTAACTGGCAAAATCTGACAATGACGTTTTTCAATATGGCACCCTATGGTAGTTCGTAGTTACATTTTGGCCTTCTTTAAATAAGTTTGTTGGACTGTAATTAAATTTGATGTTGTATGCATACGGCGTATATCAATAACCACAAACAGTTTTAATCTTTCTCTATGTACCATAAATAATGAACAAAGTACTGGGTATACTTATAATAAGTTATTATTTTACATTAAATTTAATAGCAGTTGCAAGTGCCGCCAGTTCAAACTAAAATGTTTTATTCAAACAGTATGCGAAGGTCCATTAGGCAACGTTTGTTTTGTGAATAAAGTTGATGTCACATCGACGTATTTGACACGTTGCAGATGAGACGAGTTTTGATGTGCGAGCCGGCTTACTCTAGAATACAGCATATATTGCACCATCGCAACTAAACTGCCACAATCAAATATTGTCAAACAGAGAAAATCAGCTTTGAAGTTTTTACCTTTCGCATTTTTGTACTGTGTTTTTGAAATATGTATAGATATTGAATGAAGTTTTGACTTGAATTTGATGACTTAGTGATATGAAATTTTCGGTACATATACTATGAACGATAGACAATGAAACGTAGTAATTAACTCAAAACACGTAAATTTGGACTTGTGGCGGTTTAGTTGCGAGGGTGCGATATGTAATATGTTACGTGAGCAGGCATTTATTTAATTAAAGTCAGCTGCTGCAAACATGCGACTCCGGATAAACAAAAGTAAAACAAAATACATGCCAGTTTTCCACGGTGCAACAAATGATAATAACAGCCTTACTATTGGCGGCAATGCTTTTTAAAACTGTGGATTTGTTTATATGGGTCCCTAGAATCATTTTTTTATTTCTGCACGTTTTGCACCCTCACCCAAGTTGCGCCTGGCGTAGCTGCCTCATTCGTCCACCCCCCCCTTTGTTAAGCCACTGCCGCTATTACCAATTGTTGATGTACAACAGAACTAATATGTATTTTAATTTAAAAAAAATATATTCGGATCAATAACGGATGTGATATAAAATAAAATACATTATTACCAAAAACATATTTATTTAACAAATTATATACAATTACCATACTTCTTAAGTTTGAGCAAACAAATATAAAATATAAAAATCGATATTACACAAATTATAGTAACTAAGGGCCAAGACACACGGTGGTATACTTTGATGCGGACTGCGCTGCATCAACGCAGACCTTACTTGATTCCGAAAGTATCTAATTGGAATCAAGCAAGAACCACTGTAGTACATGTCAATTTGCTGCAAATTGCAACACCGTGTGTCTTAGCCCTAATGAGTTATAAAAACATAGAAAAAATTATTTGATGTTAGACTAGTCGAAAATGTCATTTTCAATCCAAAAATTGCACTGAATATAAAAAATAATTCTATAAAAAATTGTACTGATCATTTTGTATAAATTATGAATCCCATATAAATCTTGTACTTTTTAATATGGAATTTTACACAATATCAAAAGCTTAGAGTTTTTGCATTTTATTTAGAACCTGTATTAAGAATGTTTGAGACTTTCACGGTTTGTTTTTTATCGTAATAGATTTTTGGGTGTCCACCGCGTTTAAACGTCGAGGAAAGAAGGAAGAAGTACACGCAGTGGAAACCCAAAAATCTATTATGACTTTATTGAGAACAAAACCATGTCGAGTATCAAAGATTTTGGACAATAAATCAGAATGAGTCTTATGAACATTTTGTACAACATTAAATGGCGATAACAGATAATTTTTAGTGTGGTTCAATTGGTAGCCATGTAAAAAATTATATTCTGTACATTAGCACATTGAAACATGGCGGCCATTATGATGTTGTGTATTGTTTGGCTGCCTATCTATGTACATACAATAATATCCCGTTTACACGTGCATGGATTTACTGCTGACGTACGTATTATCGCGGCCACAACAAAAAAAATGCACATGTAAACACGTATTACCGTGTAAATTGCAAGATTGCATGTATGTATCAAAAAAATTCAGAAGCTTCTGAATTTTTACGCGACAATTGGACTGTGCAATATCTGCGCCTGCACTCTCAAACGATAGTAGCGAACATGCCGGTAAAAAAACGAACTCATTTTGGGGTTAACCAATTTTCATGACCTGTCAAATAGTACCATAGAATGACAACGTCTCGCTTACGCTTGAAGAATGAGATTGGCGAGACAGTCAGCACTTTTACGTGTAAATAGTTATTATTGCGATAGTTTAAAGTAAACACTATTAGTGTAAGTAAATCCATGCACGTGTACAGGCGCTATAAACCATTAATATATTTAACACATTTGCATTATAGTGTAATTCGAACGTCTTTCATATTAGAATTAATATTCAACGTATGTAGTAATATAGTCGACATCATTGCCATATCAGAATTGGCGCTGAAAAGGGCATTCACAGCACTAGAAGCCTCTGCCAAAAGAATGAGCTTACAAATAAACGAGGCAAAATCTAAATACATGCCTGTCTATGTCACACCACGAGAAGGCGCACCAAAGTTGGATATTGGTGCATACAAGTTTGATACGGTCGACAGTTTCATATACCTTGGATCTCTTGTAACTCGACATAATGATATTACAGAAGAAATCAACAAGAGAATCATGTCTGCGAATAAATGCTACTTTGGCCTGTTAAGACATTTTAAGTCCCGCATACTATCTCGCCGAACTAAAAGCACCCTTTACCAGACACTTGTAAAGCCAGTGCTCACCTACGCATCGGAAACCTGGACATAACTCTGCGAAATGAACGAGCCCTGAACATCTTTGAAAGAAAAATTCTCCGCTGTATATATGGACCGATCAGGGATGGCACCAATTGGAGGAGAAGATATAATGCTGAGCTCTAGGGGCTATACGAAGATTACAGCAGAGTTCAATCAATCAAGATTGGGAGACTGCGATGGCTAGGTCATGTGCACCGTATGATGCCAGTGACTGCCGTATTCTGGGGGTACCGAATTGGAAAGCGACCACACTGGATAGGGACAGGTGGAGGGAGCTGTTGGAGGAGGCCAGGACCCACACCGGGTTGTCGCGCCCCTGATGATGATGATGTAGTAAAATAAAACAATACTATCCATTCATAATTCATGTTTCAAGGTTTATCTTGGCGATGTCTTCAAACTTAATAATAATTATTGGAACTGACCGTTTGAGCGAATCTAAAATTGTGTTTCTCAGGAATTATGAAAATATATAACTTTGGTTTATTTACCCGATGATTCCAAATTACAGAAACTAAATTCATCCAAGATCTCCAAATATCTACCTAAATTATTTGAAACTAAGACAAATTCACATTTTTCTATTAAAATTTACAATTTTTTTAAAGTTTCTGCCATATGTACTGTAAACAATTAATTTGTGGTTGACAGTCATAGACAATAAAAACATTTTAAGACACTCTGACAAATTACAAGTACTTACATAAGTATTTATACTTGCCATTATAAACTTGCATGACGTATGTGTATAATAGCAAACCTCTTGGAAAAAATACGAACTACACGGCGCAGCACATTTTGACGTTAATTGAGCCCATATCCAGAAAACGAGCGTTATCGTGATAACGCTGTTTTTTGGTAAATCTGTTTAAATTACGCGGCATACACCTATGCATGCACTCACCAAATATTACTTTGATATTCTAACAAGAGGTGGCAGTAGACAGACCAAACTGACCACGCGTTGCACGCTGTTTATCCGTAACTGAAATGTTTAACTGCCAATATCTCTGAACGCCGTTTTCAGGATAACGCTCGTTTACCATATATGGACTCAATTAATGTTTACAACCTACCAAATAACACCGGCAGGACAAAACATCTCGCTTACACTTGAAGAATGATATTGACAAGACAGTCAGCACTATTACATGAAAACAGTTATTATCACAACAGTTTAATTGACACACTATCGGTGCCAGTGTTTTGTAAAAAGGGCGAATTAACCAAAATGCAATTTTACAGGAGGATTTTTAACTATTGACATTTATTTGTTTATGACCTGTGGATGATTATAAATATCTAACAAGTTTATAATAAAGCTTAGAAAGAATACTCTCATTATAATAGGCATTATTATATAATATTTTAAAAGGCCTAATATGTCACATTCGCTTTTTATTTGTAATTTTAATTAATTTAATTTTAGTCGATTATCGTTTTTAAGTACTTTCCTGTGGAGATACAAATTCGCCGTTTTTACACAAAAAAGCTAGTGGGGTACACATTGTATTTTCATTAAAATGGTTGATTCGCCCTTTTTACAAAACACCGACGATATACAGGCACGCTATAATGATTTTTGTATTCACACACCAGTAAAAAACATTGCCAACATCGACAGAAAATGGAATGAACGTGTTTTATATTAAAATTTACAAAAATATATTAATACATTACAATATACCTAATAATTATTATTGACAGTGTGATTAGTTATTCTTCTAAATTCGTTCATCCATCGGTAACTATAAATACTCTCCGTCGTGTAACATAACCTCACATCCACCCAATTATAAACAAACAAACCTATTACATTTATTCTTTTATATAAATACAATTTATTACTACTATGGTATGCAGTACTTACACTAGTTTAGAAGTGTGCCACAAATAAAATTCAATAATTAATAATACTGGATGACAGTACACCATGGGCCCCACATCCTAAAGCGGGCCCCCAGGCCAGGATCTATGATGGGCCCCCTACCTATCGCTAATGTTAAAGGCAGTGTGATTTTTTTATAGTAGTGTTCCCCAAGTGGTTTCCACGGAACCCCAGGGTTAAGTGTATTTCGTGTATTTTTACAGATTTTTTAAATAAATCCAGTTGATTTATTGAGTTTTCGGCACTCAGAAAATTATGAAGCACTGGTCGCGACCTCATTTTGTGGTACCCAAGTAATGCGGAACCGTTCGCCATATATTCGCCTAAGTCAAGAAAGATACATAAAATAATTATATAACAAAATTCTACGCTTGAATTATCATTTAATTATATCAATCATATCACATCAAATTACATCGTGCAGACACATATTTTTAAACGTTAAAAATCATTAAGGAAAATTGCTCCGCAGGCGACTTTTTTTACTATTAGAGGAAATTTGTGGTATGTGGCGGCGTGCCACGCCGGGCCCCCAGGCTAGAGCCCTGTCAGCCCCCCCCTTGTGGGGGCCATGCAGTACACATTCGAAGTCAGCGCAGCTATTAGTTAGAACTTAAGCACGTTTCCGTTACATTCATTGGTCCAAATTAACGTAGAAGGCATTCCATACAAAAGGCGGTTATCTCCAATAATTGATAAATTCGTAATACGGCGAAAATTTAGGTCGACATGTCGGTCAAATTCGGTTATGTTCGTACTGGCATATCCGTCCAAACCCCAAAATTTTGTATTGAAACGTCAAACATATCAACATAACCTACATTTTTATTAGTTATGTCATTGCGATTGCAGAATGTAGTAAAACAAATATTATGTTACTACTAGTCACTCGATATTTCACAGGTCGCGGGGAACTATAAATTAAGGCGGCGGCCGTGAAGTAATTATTTTTCAAAACACTCGTATCTTGCATCTCAATTCTCAATATGTAAAATTTACATACTCTCTCTCGCTCTAAAAGTCAACACAGCCAAGAGAGGGGCTGTTAAAAGATAGCACTTTTTGACAGTTAAGACAGTTAACTTATTGCAATAATTAACTGCCTGAATATATAAAGTGATAAATGCAATATATTTATTACATGTAGCTCTTTTTGGATGTTAAGTGATATATTAGAAAGAATAGCCTCGCAGACAGTGGTGAAGGCTGACAGGCAGGCACCTAGGACAACCATATTTACAGTACTTGAATTTGAATTTTGTTCATCTTCAGTATATTGCTGAACATTTTACCTTTTTATAAAAGATATTACACAGAAAATAGGCACTAACAGATATTAAATAAAATTAATACCAAACTGCGATTTGAAATCGGACGAGGAAATAATTGTACTATCACGACAGTATAGATCGGAGGGCCCATTAGGGTTAAATACCTACAACCTCAGGTCACGTGATAGTATAACACTGGTGACACCATGTGTGTTTTTTACAATACGTGTGTAATCGTACGCATGTGTTGTTTGCGTGAAATGCACCAAATTAGTCAAAGCCTTTGTTGGATTCTTTTGGTGCCAATAGCTACATAGCCAGCAGCCAATTTATAATAAATACCTACATACAGATGATAAAATATATACAGTCGAACTTGATTATTACGAGGAAGATGGGACCGACTGAATTTGCTCGTTATAAGCATTACTCGGTATATCGTTATATAACATTTTTCACGCCACGTTCTATTTAAGCATAGAATATAAAAAATCTGAAAACCATCGTAAAAATCCCCGAAACAAGCATGGCATTCATAAACTGCAAAAGAAGTTGTTTATTGTAATGAACGCAAAGGTACCTACTGACTTGGACACAAAGCTTGGATTTTTTATATGCAATTTCAACCATATGCGTGGATACTTTTTCAATGTTGTAGGCGAAAACACCAATTAGGTACTTAGACACTTAACTAGTGTCATACACGTAATCCGATCCTGGCGGCATCCTGCCCAGTCGGATTTTATTGCTTAGGGTCGAAAATTTTGTTTTTAAACGATCGACACATAAACAGTTATGCTCGGTATACCCGAGAAGTAGCTCGTTATAAAAGTGAATAAATGTATGGAGAAAATCATAAACTAAAATGTCAACGAATGTTTCCTCATTACATCCGAGAGCTCGCTATTTCCGTGATCATAATAACTATGTTCGACTGTATTTATTTTTTATTCACCAAAAAAACTCCTTTTCAACAGACCATAGTGGAAAAGTAGGATCAGGGGACAAATAGACTAGTGATATTGCTGTGTAGAAAAAGACCATCCCTGAGACTAAGGCGGTGGAGGGTATTTGTGGCAGACAGAGGGTAGTAGAGACATTTCCTAAAGCCGTCCAAAACCCACATTTGGTTGTAGTGAATGAACGTAGTTTAAAAAATATTTTTGGTTTTTTTTTGCCACAATACAATTATCAAATTAACATTAATAACAAATTTTTGATCGGTATACCCGAGAAGTAGCTCGTTATAAAAGTGAATAAATGTATGGAGAAAATCATAAACTAAAATGTCAACGAATGTTTCCTCATTACATCCGAGGTCTCGCTATTTTGTGATCGTAATAACCGAGTTCGACTGTATAGAGATTGTAACACCAAGCTACCAGAGATACATAAATAAACCATAAAATCTAGAATTCCATCTGTGGCCACTTCTAACCTAACATTTGTACATTTTATAATTACGCCGATTTCTAATCTTACGATGTCTTCTTGTCTTTGGTAGCGCCCCCTAACATCTTTTTCCTCTGCGCCATCATATGGCCGTAGAGCATGGGGAATAATGGGATATATAACATCATGTAAAAGATCATGAAGTACTGGTAGTTGAAGATGACATTGAAGGCGTTGGGCATAGACATTACCCATTTTTTGAGCGCACCGATTTCCTGCTGGGCGTGGTACATGCAGAGAAGTTCGCCGGTTACTCCGATCGGGTAGAGGCCAATGAATAACGTGTATCTGTAAATTAAACATAATTTGTTATTATAATGTGACATTTGTCGAGCAGTTTATCTAGGCCAGACAGGCAGAAGCTTTACTACAATTAAGTATAAAGCAGTGACGAAGGGTGGAGGTAGACTGTTAAGATTCGACATTAACAGTACACACTAGACTCTGTCAAACGTATTTATTTTCAATTAACTATTTCTTTTATTCAACGAATAATTCACAAGATTTAAGAATGTATCATTCTAATTATTGAACATACATAATTTTGAAAAACACTTTCTGAGAGAATATATTATAACCAATAGAAAAAATCTTTTTTTGAAAAAATTAAGCCACCCCGGCGAGGAATCGAACCCTGCATCTCCCGGGTTTACGCCCCATCCGTGCATTACCACTATGCTACGCAGTAACATACTAATTGCGACAAATTTTAACTATTGGTCAATTTTAATACCTACTCATCAGTTCTCTTCCAAATGAAGCTACTTTGGCAATCGATTTTTGTTTCTTAAATCAAAGTAGATACCTATTACTTCGATTACTAACCGACGTCGTGGATTTCTCCAATATTTTTTATTTATTATTTATTATTTTTCAAAAAAAGATTTTTTCTATTGGTTATAATATATTCTCTCAGAAAGTGTTTTTCAAAATTATGTATGTTCAATAATTAGAATGATACATTCTTAAATCTTGTGAATTATTCGTTGAATAAAAGAGTTAATTATTAGTTTTTTAAATTAAATTAAGCCGTGTGTAAATCAAGCCGTAGTAGATAATAGTCAAAAAAATTTCGTCTCTATAAATTATCTACATATGATCATGCCATGAAATCATACATAATTTTAAATATTTTATAGATAGAAGAATATTTTTTATCTATTATGGTTTGGTTGGGCAGCGCTTAAGAGCATACATAAGTGAAACGGCAAATAATTTTCAACTGTATGTAGAACGAAATTATGGCCGCGTTGTCATTCGGAGAACGATAGTCGAGGCGTCTGCAAGTCGATTCATGGCGTCAGATGAAAATATTCTTAAATCGTGTAAAGATGACTAAAAAACTTTACGTATGTACTTAAAAAAGAAAACATGTCAATGAATATACTATTATTATTATGAATATAATAATAAACATAACATAAAAAGGACGCATGTTGAAATTTTATGACAAATTATATTTCGTTCGGCTTCTGTCATTTGCACCCGCGACCCGCATTCCGCGCATCGCTTAGTCACGATCTTTTTAGACCATGCCTCAGCTGAGGTATAGCCGTAACGAATTTAAGAAAAACTAATGAACATCATTTGAAATAACTACGTATTCTCTTCATTCAATGAAAACAAAAAACTATTGCTGAAAAAATGTGCATTAGTTTTATCAGATCGACTATAACATACCTGAACTATTATGTGTTCGCTTTTAAATTTTGAAAAAAACCTAGATTATTCATAGCAAAATAGCATACTTATTTTATTCTTCAATCTGATTTAAAAAAAAAATCCGCTAGGAGTTGGTAACACTGCAGGTTAAAAGTCTGACCAACGCATCGAAAGGCTGCATTTTCAATAGATTATGTTTTATTATATTCAACTGACCTCATGGGTCAAGACTATACTACTATTAAAACACAAGTCTAAAGGCCAAACGCATATGGTTTGGAAACAAACAACTATGTATGTATCTACTCCAACTTGTCGGTTACAGTCGGTCCTCAACTTTCGTATATAATTGGCAGTGGCGAGGGGTGGAGGTAGGGTATTAATATCTGACATAAATAGTGCACACAAAGCTTTGTCAGTCATTTGTTTTCATTGAATTAAGAATACGATTTGCAGATGGTACTGATTAGTGTTTTTAAAATTCAATTAATAACTCATTTGGTGCTAGGACTGGCGCGTTTTGGGGTAATTGGCCATTAGATATAATTAACATGTTATTTGAATGTGGTAATTAAAAGGTTAGCAGTGATTGTGTTAAACCCTGCCTTTCTATTTCCGTATTTTATATGAATGAAGTCGCTGGCTATTACAAGTAGCGGGCTGTCACATCTCACCTCGTCTGCCGCACAGCCATAAATCAAACCTTCCAAGAACGGCGATCCGGTGTTGCATATTAAGATTTAGCTTGAACTATATCAAGCTAAATCTAATATAGAACATAGATACTTGTAGAATTTAGTCGTATGGTTATTTCATTGTTTTAATAAATTTGACCTCTAAATACGTCTCTAATATACATTAGATTAGCATTTCACAAAGCCGGCTCTCACCTCCAAACTCGCCCGTCTGCCGCACAGCCATAAATCAAACCTTCCAAGAACGGCGATCCGGTGTTGCATATTAAGACCGCGCAGATCTACCTAGCGACAGTCGCACGTAACCTTCGAAAAGTATAGATATTTTTGAGCCGGTACAGGAATGACCAATTCGTAGGTGTTTGTATGCATCCTGGCGTCTTCGACTCGGAGCCCAAGAAGTATGCAACTTGTCGATTGCAACAGCAGATGTTTTTTTCAAACTAAGCTGTCGCATTCGACCAATCTGCAGAGCTCCATTTGGCAATGTGTGTTTTGTGAATAACTATGACGTCATATCAACGTATTCGATAAGTTGCAGGCGAGACGAGTTTTGATGTGAGAGCCGACGTATGTACGTATTTTATTAGATTTTGACCATATGTGAATGATTTTGTAGTAGAGATGATTTTTGAAAATAAACACTTGATATATAAAATTGCGAATCTCACCTGAGGAAGACCATGAACTTAGGTACGGCATTGAACAGATTGAAGAAGTAATATCCATAGCGCACAATCTCAGTGAGAGACCATGCGAGGAGGGTGAGGGGAAGCCCGGAGCCGGCTGGTGCCGCGTCAGTCGCCAGCAGGACTCCGCACACGATGAAGATACGAGAGTACACCTGCATCACCGTCACCGGGATATTGGATGGGACAAAGCCGACAAATGCATGGACCACCTGGAATATAAAACAAAACATATACGATAGGAAACATCATTATCATCTTAACCAATCTTGATCCACTACTAGGAGAATGCCTTAGTCATCCCATGCCGCACGCATCCACTAAATCTTCCAGTCTTAGTCCAGTCAATGAGTGCTCAAAAGATGGGTGTAGAGTGCATTGAATACGCCACAATTTTTGACTTCAGGATTTTGTTTGTTAGGAGTAGTGTGTAGGTAAACATACTAAAGGCGGGAGGGGGGTCAAAAGGTCCCATTTTTTGGTTTTTTGCTTATATCTCTTAAACGGTGCATGTAGAAAAAAAATGTTTTAAATAAAAATGAAATCTAATTAAATTTCTTATAAAATTATTTCTATACATATTTGTCGAATTCTTAACGGTTTCCGAGATATACGTTATTTAAAATCGATAATTTTTAACGATAATTGGCAGCCAACGAGCAAATGGGGAAATTATCGTTAAAAATTATCGATTTTCAATAACGTATATCTCGGAAACCGTTGGGAATTCGACAAATACCTATGTAGATACTCGTGTGGGTCTTCATCTGAATGCGGCTAGAACCTAATCCATGTGCATCCAAAAGCATTGGAATCCGCATGGGTATGGCGGGCCCAGCATTCAGCCAACTTGGAATCGCATGGAGGTCAAGGCTGTATCCTTGAAGGACCAAATGTCGTTTGTTCAATGGGTGCGTGCTACCCATGCATCTTTATGGCTGTGAGACATGGCATCTTACAAAGCTTCAAGGGTCTCGGTTTTTGAGCTTTGAGAATCGATGTCTCCGTCGAATCTTAGGGGTACATTGGCACGACCGCGTTACAAACACTCAAGTTCGTGAGCAGACACAGCAGCCTTCGGTGATTGAGGTTATCACGAGTAGACGCTTTACGTGGCTGGGACATGTGTTCCGGATGCCGCCAGAGAGTGCGACACTTTGTACCCTTGTAGCACAGCCTCAAGGGTTCCGTCACCGTGGCAGGTCCTCCCTCACCCTGCAGCGGTGCTACAGAAGCGATTTACCCGCTGCAGGTCTGGCATGGCGGGAGACGCGAGAGTTGGCGATCGACCGAGGGAAGTGGCGCGAACTTGTGCTTGCCCTATGCCCCAATGCTGGGTCGTGACAAGGTGAAAGAAAAAAGGATTATGTCGGATCTTAACTGCCTACCTCCACCGTTATACATACTGTAATTTGTTATTGTAAGCAATTGTACATCAAAACAATGATATTAAGGCTATACCTCAGTTGAGGCATGGTCTAAAAAGATCGTGGCTAGGCGATGCGCGGATTGCGGGTGCAAATGACGCATGCTGACCGAAACATAATTTGTCATATAAATCCAACATGCGTCCATTTAATGTTCTGTTTATTGTTCTATTAGTAACAATAATAATATATTCATTGACATGTTTTCTTTTTAAAGTAAATGGGTAACTTTTTTAGTCATCTTTACACGATTCAAGAATTAATACCCCCGTCGCCAACACGAAACAAAATGACATATTGACACCTCGACATTCGCTCTGACTGCCAGCGAGTCCAAAATTTCGTCACGCCTATAGTTGAAGATTATTTGCCGTTTCACTAAAGTATCGCCTTAACTGGCTACCTCCACCGTTCGCCACTGATATACATACTGTAATTTGTTATTGTAAGCAATTGTAAATCAAAACAATGATATTAATGCATGGGTGTTTTATATCAAGGAAGTCGAAAAATAAATTTTAATATTTCAATAATTAATATTTTTTTCTGGATGTTGACTAAATTGCTGCCATGTTGTGTTTATTATATTCGGCCGACAAAAACTACTATGAAACAGCAACAAAGTCCATAGACAATAATTGAACTACTGATGAATATTAAATTATTATGTCATTGTAATTTGAAATTCAAATTCTTTTAGGTAAACCACAAAAAGATATTAAAAAAAAAAAAAAAAAAAAACAATACATATGCATGTGAGGTCAACTAGAATCAAGTAAAGGTGGATTGAAAAAATAGTATTACATTAACAACCGAAAAATTCTCATCAAAGATTTAGACTCTAGATCAGTGGTTCTTAACCTGGTTCGGTGAGTCAGTCTCAGGGGTTCGACGGAGGTCAAGACACAAACCCGACTAATATGATTCGTAATGACACCTGAAGGCTTTTCAAAAAAAGCTACCGTTATGGAAACGACGAACACGCACTTAGATGAGCTTGCAAAGTCTCTCGACGGATACTTCCCTACAAGAGTCATATCCAGCATGGGTGAGACAGCCGTTCACATTTAGTGTTGAGACAACAGATGTCAATGATGAATACCTCGATGAAATCAAATTTCGAGGATGCTGGACATAAAAACGAAGAAAAGAAACAGACTTTGTTGCAAAAATGTCATGAGAGTGGCACTTGCCAAGGTGAAGCCGCGCATTTCTGAACTGGTCTCTGAAAGGCAACAGCAGAAGTCACACTGATTTGCAGTAAATATTCATTATTATCTTTTTGTTTTTGTGTGAATCATGTTTTAATGGTTTTGTTCTTTGAACACAGTGATGTTGATGCACGGTTCATTTTGTGCACCAGTAAAATATATACCTATGTTTTGAATTTGAAAAAAAACATATTTTATTTTTCCAATTAAGAAGGGTTCGGTAAATGCGCATATCGTCGTGGTAAATGCAATAGGTCGTATGTCAAAAAAATCTCAAAACTGTTTTATTGCGCCATAGTGATCAGCTCAGTCATCTACACGACCTCGAATAGCTCTTATGTCGTTGAACCAATAAGAAGTCGACTATTTCAACACTTGCAAAAAGACGAATCGACACGTCATTGATATTGGTCAAGCCAAACAGTTGTATGTCAAACCTCATCATGACAGTAATGTTTTTGTTTGTTTCTATTCCTCGTTCTTGACGTTATATTCAAGAATTCATCAAATAATTTGATGTAAGTAATTTTCTAACCACTGTTTTATTTAAATCTACTTTATAATTACATTACTGTTGTTAATTTTAGTAAATTTTTCAAGATTCTTTCTAGAGATACTAACCTTACTTTTTGTCTCATTTATTTATTATTGCCAAAGTAATTATTTGTTCAAGATCGACAGTTTTAATAAGACACTGTTTATTTAGAGTAAAAATTAGTTATATAATAATGCAATTATTATTAATTAAATAGAAATTTGGTACACGAATCTTTGACATAGAACCTTTTGCATCAGGGAATTCCGAGCATCGGTTTTGACATACGATCAATTGCATCTGTTCCAGATTACCAAAAAGCTATCAAAATGATTAATGGAAGTCGTGGGCGGTACTTGGTATCTTTAGCAGTCAGCAAAATTACTTCATCTAAGAATAACGGTAAGAATAAATAAGTTTATCTCGTCATAAAACAATACGGTGTGGAGTGGAGATGACATTTTGCTGAGGAGCATGAACGATTATCAAATTTAAAAATCATTATTTTCTTCAGGACCTCAAGTAACCTGTGGAGTCGTAGGAACCACTGACGATGTGGCGTTACAAGTTGAACCTGGGAATGCGGCGGAAATTGAACTCTTAAAGCATCCATTAGAAGAAATTTTTCAAAATATTGGCTCAGAAATAGAACTCGATTTTGCTGAAGTTAATAATACTTTGACTGTTGAAACTCCAATTTTAGAACAAGCAGAATCATTGTTGAAGCAACCTTCGGACATAGAGATAGCAGAGAACACTGTATCAACACAATCAGCCCTGAGACAAAATATAAATTATGATATGACGATGGCTGAACATCTAAGTGGCCCTGAACATTCACTATCTGACAGCAGTAGTGACTCTGAAGATCTGTATCAACCTGAAGCTAATCAATCAAGCTCATCAGAAGATTTAGAGGAGTTTGCTATGCAGTCTGACACCCATGGTGATGAACCTAATGAGCAAGTCAATCAAAGAAAACGAAAAGGGCAAAGCATTAATTGTAAACTGTGGAAGAGGCAAAAAAACTCTCAACTGCGATTGCTAGGCAAGTCTTATGTGGGTTTTGAGAAGAGTGAAGAGTCCGGCAAGTATAGACAAACGTCTAAAAAAAAATCTAAGACCATAGGTCCACGTTGTGGTGGGCATAATGTGCGTCCTCAAAAGGGTGGGCCAAAAACAGCCTTTAAGTGCGATACAATTAGTGATAAACAACGCACCGTGATATTCACAAATTTTTGGAAAAAAACAAGTTGGGATTCCAAAAAAACATTTGTCACCGAAAACGTTTTGCAAACCACCCCAAAATACAGAAGAATCGCCAGTGAAAACTCAAGAAGAAAACAAAGCTTTCGCTTTTATTTTACAGCAAAAAATGAAGAAACTGAAGAAATAACTGAAAATATAATTAAAAAACAAGTTTGCAAAAAATTTTTTTTAAACACTTTAAGTATAGGGGAAAAATGCTTAAAATTATGGACCTCGAAGGTTGAAGAGCCGCAGTCATCTGAAACGAATTTAAATAAACAGAAAGATGCAACACTAACTATTTCAGAAGAGTTAGAGACCTGGTTTAACTCTCTGCCAAAAGTTGAATCGCACTATTGTCGATCCTCTTCAAGTAAGTTATACCTGGAGCCAATTTTTTACAGTTTTCGAGACATGCATCGCTTATATCTAGAAAAATGTGCTTCTGAAAATAAAAGAAAAGTATCATGGGGTACATTTCAAAATACTTATAAAAAATTGAATCTAGACATTTACACGCCAAAAAAAGATCAGTGCAATGAGTGCACTTTGCACAAAAACGGGACACTCGACGAAGAAAGTTTTCAGAAACACATTAAAAAAAAGAACGATGCTAATGCGGAAAAAGAGTCTGATAAATCCTTAGCTCTGAAAAATGAAAACATCAGATGTTACACAGTCGATTTGCAAGCTGTTCTTCTTTCGCCTCGTTTAAATGCTTCAGCAAATTATTATAAAACAAAATTAAAAGTACACAACCAAGTCTATTATAACCAAGCCACGAAGGACGTCTCGTGTTATGTATGGCATGAGGGAGCTGGGGGGCTTGAAAGTGACGTCTTTTGCACTATAGCTACTAAATTTATCTTGAAGGAAATCGGCCATCTGGTACCACAAAAAGTTATAATATGGAGCGATGGTTGTGCGTATCAAAATAGGAATGTAAAATTATCAAACGCACTACTCGACATCAGTATGAAGAATAATCTTATCATAGAACACAAATATCTGGAAGTAGGGCATACACACATGGAGGTTGACAGCGTCCATTCAACAATCGAAACGAAGCTGAGAAATCGAAAACAAATTTTCGTCCCTGCCGACTACATGGCTATCATTGAAAGTGCAAGAGTAAAGAAACCATACAAAACACTTTATCTCAGCCATGACGATTTTCAACAATTCAGCACAGACTACTACAGCAGTATTCGGCCTGGAAAGAAAACTGGCGACCCATGTGTAAACGATGTCGTTGCATACCAGTATACTCCAGAAGGTTTAATAAACTTTAAATTGGACTTCGGCCATACATGGAAACCACTTCCAACACGAGCGCGAGTTTCAATCGCAAGCAGTGAACGATTAAAATTATACAATGGGCCTTGCCCTATTGAGGAGAGTAAATACCAACACTTGCAGGTACTAAAACTATTAATTCCAGAGGACTACAGAGATTTTTACACCAGACTACCGTTTAAATAAAAAAAATACTTTTTTATAAAAAAAATTAAGTATTCTTTTAAAACTGCTATTTTTACTTTTAAGTAGGTATTTACCTGCTCTGTTTTAATGCTTTTTTAAAAAATATTTTATGTATTGTATTTTAACTTTAATCTTTTCTTTTAAAAATTGTAATTGTTTTTAAAAGTACCTAATTAAACAGATCTCCAATTTATAATAAATCTACTTTTTCATTAGTCTAAGCTTACTTTTTAAGCGTTTATGTACAAGTGTATAACAATATGTATATTAATATAATATAATCTGTATAATATTATATTCGTTTCATTATAAATACCAAATTTTAGTGAATTAAATATAGGTATGTATACATAAAAATTGGACTTATGTCAACAAAAGTGGCCAACATTGATGAGCAAATAGTCGTATGTCAACCTAACTTTCTAAATATTCATCTTACGTAAAAATGTTGATAACCATCTTAACAGGGAACAAATTTAACCATGAAAATAAATTTGTGAAAAAAATCGGTGAAATGGGGTTAAGATGGGATAGTTTTTTGTCTCTCCTGAAAAGTTTGGTATTTTTGACATACAACCTATTGCATTTACCACGACGATATGAAACTGGTGGGGGTCAGTACCTCCAACAAGGTTAAGAACTACTGCTCTAGATAGAAGAAGTCCAGTACGGACTAACTATTAGGAATTTTGAGGCCAGATTATATGTGTCGTTGTATTGTTAAAATGACCATTATTTTTTTCTTCTATCGGCAGCCAAAAAACAAAACAGCGGTTCATGTTGTGGTTCGAAGTATGTTGCTTTGTTAATTATTGCAGATAGTGTTGGTTACTTTTTAACATTCAATTAAACCCTGGCTAAACAGAACCATAATAGTTTGCATATGCTATAGGCGATCCAACAAAAATAGTGCACACTTTTCCGTTTTCGTTGAATTAAGAATACATACTACATAATATGGTGTTGATTAGTTGTATTAAATTCATTAAGCCCTGCCTAAACCAAACCATAATAACTAGACAAATATATACATATTGCTTGGTTTACACAGGGTTTAATTGAATTTTATAAACTAACCAACGCTATCTGCGATTTGCAGTCAAAGTTTAGTGTGCACTATTTATGTCGGATCTGTACAGCCTATCTCCACCCTTCGCCACTACTATGCACAGAAGGTGACGATAATTATTGCAATGAGTGCCCAAAAAAAGGCCGAAGTTTCTCATTTTTACAAGACAATGATTATTAGTGTTGTTTAACAGTCGTCAGCTGAATCCCAAACTATTATAACTCACATTTGAAATATTTTATAAGAGAGTTCTTTGAAACAATCTACTTAAATTATCTGTTATTTGTATAGATGTTACGCCGAATGTGCGAAATTGAATATTACATAAAATGGGCAAAATTTTGCCTAAATCATGAAAAATGCAAGCCCGTTGCCTTATTCATGAATTAGACGAAATATCTGGAGAGTGCGTGAATTCGGCAGTAATTTTTCTGCCTAGTTCATGCAGTGGACAAATTAGATAGTAGCGCTACGGTGGTATATTTTGCAACTAAACTAAATGTGTGAAATGCTCATGCATTGATCAAAATGTACGTATATTATATATGGTCAAAATAGATGATCGCGGTCCGGTGGCGTTTTTTGCAACTAATCAAACTAAGCAAATGTGTCAAATGTCATTGATTATAATATAAAAATATACCAATTAATAACTACAATGACGTTCATATCCATTTACTATGCGCAAAAAAAAATCTAGAACTATAATATGATAACGGAAGAATTTTATTGAAAAGTATTTTCGTTCGTATTTATCGATTTGATTCGTGCTTGGTATCAAACGTGCAATGGTCGATTGAATGTTTGTGATAGTTTGTTGACACTTGACAGCTAACCTCAAAATGGACATTCAGTTGAATAATTTAATTCAGAATTACAAAACCTAACCTAACCTAATAATAATAATATTATATTATGTCCAATTATAACTAATAAAACCATCCGTATTAAATTTACTTTTTCTTCTGTCATGTTGACAGTTCAAGAATTCCATACCCTGGCGAATTCATGTACTCAGCAGAAAATTTACCTGATTCATGAATAAGGCAACAGGCTTGACCGATTAGCCAAAATTTTGCCCATTTCATGCAATAGTCAATTTCGCACATTCGGTGTAACATAGATACCAGTGGTGAAGGGTGGAGGTAAGCTGTTAAGATCCGCCATAAATAGTGCACACTAAACTTTGTCAGTCATCCGTATTTGTTTTCATTGAAATAAGACTATAATTTACAGATGGTGTTGATTAGTTTTTATAATACAATTAAACCCTGCGAAAACCAAGCCATAATAGATAATAGTCAAAAAATACTCGTCTATATATAAAGTATCTAAAATTATGCAATTAAATAATACATACCTTTGAATATTTTATGGGTAGAGTAATATTTTTTATCTATTATAGTTTTGTTTAGGCAGGGCTTAATGAATTTAAGAAATTAACTAACAATATGTGTAATATGTGCTCTTAATACAACGAAAACAAGGTATGAATGAAAAAGTGTGCAAAATTTTGTTGTATCGCCCAAAATATACTAAAACTATTATGGTTTGGTTTAGGCAGGGTTTAATTGGTTTTTAAAAACTAACCAATACCATCTGTAAATTGTAGTCTTAGCTCAATAAAAACAAATACGTATGACCAACAAAGTTTAATGTGCACTATTTATGGCGGATCTTAAGGCCATGCATTAGTTGAGGCACGGTCTAAAAAGATCGTTGCTAGGCGATGTGCGGATTGCGGGTCGCGGGTGCAAAAGACGCCTGTCAAACGAAATATTATTTCTCATATAAATCCAACATACGTCCATTTTATGTTCTGTTTATTATTCTATTAGTAACAATAATAATATATTCATTGACATGTTTTCTTTTTA
The DNA here is from genome assembly GCF_057557595.1 of Rhyacophila brunnea. Taxonomy (NCBI): domain Eukaryota; kingdom Metazoa; phylum Arthropoda; class Insecta; order Trichoptera; family Rhyacophilidae; genus Rhyacophila; species Rhyacophila brunnea. The sequence goes on along the minus strand of NW_028232904.1, from coordinate 3,126,279 downwards.
AAGTAAATGGGTAACGTTTTTAGTCATCTTTACACGATTTTAGAATTAATTGGCCCGTCGCCATCACGCAGCAAAGTGACGTATGTCTGACTCGACGTTCTCTCAAGGAATGCGAAGCGAGTACAAAATTTCGTCGCGCGTACAGTTGAAAATTATTTGGCGTTTCACTGATGCGTCACCTTAACAGCCTACCTCCACCCTTCGCCACTGATAGATACTATAGATCAGGGATAGCGAACCTATGGCACGCGTGCCATTAGTGGCACGCAATATAATTTTGGATGGTACGCGAATGTTTTATTTTGAAAAGAAAAGAAATATTACTATTTTATATATATTTAAAAAATATCTTTTATATAAAAAAGTTTTACTTTTAGTAAGTATAAGTACTTACTTATAATATTAAAAAATAATTACGACACAGCCATGCGTATTTTCTTCGGATTTTCATAATATGTTCAGGTACCAATCGATGCGCAAACGGAAACGATGAAATTCATGCATAAATAATGACAAATCGCATTGAATAAAAAATTACAGGAAAATCATTACGTTTAATGTCATCATACGATTGCATAGGTCGGTCCTTAGGATCGGGGAATTAAACATAAAAATATACAATCAACAAGCCTTATAAAATCAATTATCGGCAGTTATTCAAATATAATTAATATGTAACTGTTTGTTATTTTACCTCAAACATAATCTCTAAAAATAGAAAACCGCTCAGTGATGGAGAATATAATATAAAGAGGGGTTTAAATGTTTCCACGATCACTTTGAGTAATTTGAAAACAAGGAAAAAAATATTCAATGAATAAAAGATATGCCTTCGGCTAGAAATACGGTGAAAGATAGAATAGCAATAACTCAATTGTAATTTTTATACCTTTTTAATAAAATTATTAACTATTTTTTTTATAAAACTTTAAAAAAAAAATTTCGCCATAAAAAAACTGCTTGGCACATCAGACAGTATTATTTGGGAAATTTTGGCACGTGTACCTAAGCCGGCTCGCACATCACAACTCGCCTTGTGTGCCTGACGGCCATAAATCAAATTTTATGAGACCGCCGACGAATGTTGCTTGCTAAAGCCTCGCACATCTGCCTAGCGGCAAACGTCAAACGCGAAAAAGGAGAGTCTCTCGTCTGCCATTTTTATTGTGTTGATTGTATAAACAATTGAACAAACGTCAAACGCGGTGACCAGCGATGAGCGAGAAATGACAATGTAGACAGAGATAGAGACAGAAATGGCCGATGGCCGCGGGCTGTGCGCTTGCGCGGAGTCGACTTTTTTTAGATACAACATTCAGGCTGTAGCAGAATGCGACATGTTGCATGCAGGATCGTCGCAGCGTCGAGTTGCATCGGCCAGTCTGCGAAGCTCCATTTGATAACGTTTGTTTCTTGGTTTACGATGACGTCACATCGACGAATTCGTCGTAAGACGCATGTGGCGAGTTCTGATGTGCGAGCCCTCTAAAAAGGTTCGCCATCCCTGCTATAGATAGATGAATACATCATAATATTTTAGTAGGACTATTGATGAAATAAATGTTTATATAAATAATAAATAACAATAATAGGATGTTTCAAAGAACACTTCTGTAAAATATTTCAAATGTGAGATAGAATAGTTCCGCATTCTTTGCAAAATATAATATGTTTGTTCAAGTTGAAAAATGACGACGGAAGAGTATGGTGGATCAATGTCGGTTTTGATACCGAATAGTAGACCGCGGTCTATTTAAATTTGAACTTGCCTGCCCTACATGGCGAAGTCATGTCATAGCAAAAAGGCAAGGAACTAATCCTCATAAAAAAATATTAACAGTCAAACAAGTTTTGTGCCATTGACATTCGGCAAGCAAAGTTATTACGTCTAAACATTAGTCAAATGTTGGACTTTACCAACATAAAAAATTCATTAACACAGCAACTCCGAAGGTAATCAATAAATCATACTTGATTTATTTTCTTTAAACAGTCTAATGATAAAAAATTACAACAGCATTTATAATGAATGATTTTTCAAGATCATTTTTTGTTACAGAATAAGATTTCAAATCCACTTTTTTTCTACACATTCATTCCTCTCCAATTAATGAAAGTCAGAAGCACAGATGTTGAAGAAAAGTCCTAATCTATGTCACAATGGTTTCCAAACTTATTTTTGTTTCGCGACATCCAGTGATTCCCAAACATTGTCACTTCACACTTTAATCATAAATTATATAATTTTCGCAGCACACTGAAGAATACTTTTACATGGGGTCCCCGTTATCCGAGGGTAATTGGTAATGAAACAATCACTCTTAAATCGAATCCGTTTAAAACGGGGACCAAAATTACTTAGTAAATGGGTTTAATTAGGACACGTTTAGAAAAGAAAAAGACATGTGAGCAAGACAGAAATGGCGTTGGAGTGTGATTGAAAGATTGATAGTGACAGTTGACGACTGTGCGCTACTGCGCTAGTGTTTTTTGTGTGTTTTATATATTTTTTTGCATTCTTCTGCAAATTCGTAACTGCGGGGACCTCCTCTATACTCATCAGTTTTTTTTTGGGCAGCGAAGAGTGACTTTAACTAAGTTATAAGCTATACATATATTTTATATATTTACCATATCCAATCCTAATAAGATCATATGGGCCTCCACAGAGTGGAGGTTTGTATTAACAGATTTTGTTTTTACGAGAAATGGATGTTAGCCACTTGCTTAACCTATTAGGTCCATACTCTGACTCATACACAAATTGAAAAACAATATTATGTGTACTCTCTAGACCCAGGATTCGAACCTGGGACCCATGCTTAAGCCGCGCGGCCTATTAATGCCATGTCCTAATTAATTGTGATGAAATTAATTAATGGTCTTTATAATACTCTACAAAGCGCTTTCTAAATTGCGTTACTTATTGGCAATCTGGGTGTCGTATTTTTTTCAAAAAGATTTTTTCTAGTGGTGACAATATATTTCTCAGAAGTGTTTTCAAATTATGTATATTCTATAAAAGAATGTTATATTCTTTAATCTTGTGAATTATTCGTTCAATAAAAAAATTATTTCATTGAATAATTAGCAAGTGCAAGTACTTTATAACAAAAATTTGGAATGATCCTGACATCGGTTAGTAATTAAGGTAATATAAAAGCCGATTAAAAATAAGTAACACAATTTAGAAAGCGCTTCAGAGAGTATTGTAAAGACTATTATATATATAATATAATATATAACATTGTAGCAATTTGATAGGACACGTATATCATAGTATTCAGGTACATGGGCGCAAGTTTAAATCGTGCTGGTTGTCATATTTTTTTTTCTATAAGATTTTTTCTAGTTTTTGGTTATATATTTCTCAGAAGTGTCTTCAAATTATATTATGTTGAATAAAAGAATGTTGCATTCTTAAATCTTGTGAATTATTCGATGAATGAAAATAATAATTTCAATAAAAACACATTCGCGGACACGTATTAGCTAATAAATGTTACTGATACAACACAAATAATATTAAAATTATTATATGAAGAATTTTTTAGTTACTTTTTTTCAACTTTTCAATTTAGATATATAGAAATGAGCAAAATCTTTAGATATGACACTATCTAATGGAAATATGTTCGCATCGTGCCATAAGTAGACAGGGAACATATCGTCGGTCCCTATTAAAAAAGTCGGATCTGCAAAATGCTATTTTTCAGTACGAGCAATCAAAGATGTTTCATCAAATATCGTTTGTGACCTATTGCTTGCCATAATGAATTAAAATACGTGTTATAGAAACTTTTCTAGGCGTTTATAAAAACATCCGTCTGTCCGGTGAACATAGCAGCAACTGTCAGATCCGACGCATCTTGCTCACCTACGCCCATCCAACAATGTCGGTTGGTAATAACCGATATTGTTATTCGGACACTCCGGTAGATTCGTCATTTTTAACTTGAGTATCTCGAAATTTTTCAAGCAAACAAGAAACTGTGATTGTGGTATAAATGTTTAAAGTGTTTAAATAACTTTAACGTAATAATCCGAAAATGACAAAATTTCAGATCCGACTTTTTTAATAGGGACCGACGATATTGTTTTCATCCAAAATATGACTTCATTAAATGTCGTGTCGTACTCCGTTCTACAGTACAGGACGTCAGTGGTCATTCTGTCATATCACATTTCACAGAATACGACGTTTATAGACGTCGTATCCGCAAACGTGTTAATGAAGAAAGTATAACTCGATGGAATTTATTTTTAATTGAATGTCTTCACAAACCTCCATGATGGCTGCATTTTGGAAAATCATCAAAGTCCAGTAGATGGTGTCCCATAGTGATTTGTCGGAGTTACTGAAGCCAGGAGTGTAGAAGGTTATCAATTGATACAGCATATAGGACCATCTAAAAAGAATATATTTTTTTAATTAATTGAATTATTGATGAGAAAAAGAATATATTTTTTTAATTAATTGAATTATTGATGAGATGCTGCATGGTTCGCTCTCTTATCTCCTCGATACTCCTAAAGTCATACCACCCGAACACCAGTGGGAAAGGGTGGAGGTAAGCTGTTAAGATTCAACATAAATAATAGTGCACACTAAACTTTGTCAGTCAAACATAATTGTTTTCATAGACTACAATGTGAAGATAGTGTTTATTTTTTTAAATTCAATTAAACCCTGCCTAATCTAAGTCGTAATAAATAATGGTAAAAAAATATTTTTTCCGACCATGTCCGATCCTGATAGGATCATATGGACCTCCACAGAGTGGAAGTTTGTATTGACAGATTTTGTTTTTTTATGAGAAATGGATGTCAGCCACTTGCTCAACCTATTAGGTCCATACTCGGACACATGCACGAATTGAAAAACAATATGTGTATTTGCCAGACCCAGGATTCGAACCTGGGACCCACGGCTTTGTAGTCCAACGCTTATGCCGCGCGGCCACCATCTAAATATATAAATATCGGCCCCATGATGGCCGAGCGGCTTACGCATCGGTTTATAATGTTGTGGGTCCCAAGTTCGAATACTGGGTCTGGCAAATACACACATTGTTTTAGGCAGTGTTGCCATTTTTTTCTATGCTGATTATAGGACAAAGTCATAAAAATTATAGTATTTCTGAAAAACATATAGTACAGGAACATTTTTCGTCTTGAATCCTTTAAAATTTTAGTATTTTGGTTATATTTGGTGTAAAACTATAGTATTTTACATTTTTCGCAGAATTTAAATTATAGTATTGTACTATAATTATAGTACGCTTGGCATCACTGGTTAGAGGCAGAGTATGGTCCTAATAGGTTTGGCAAGTGACTAACTTCCATTTGCCGTAAAAACAAAAATCTATTAATACAAACCTCTACACTGTGATAGCCCACATGGTCAAAAGAATAAAATATCTAAAATTATGCCATTAAGATAGAAGAATTTTTTTTATCGATTATGGTTTGGTTAGGCAGGGCTTAATGAAGTTTTAAAAAAATCTACCATCGGTAAAAGTATGTATTCTTAATTTAACGAAAACAAATAATTATGACTGAAAAAGTGTGCTATATTTCTGTCCTTAAGCAATTATGGTTTGGCTTAGGCAGCGTTTAATTGAATTTCAAAAACTAACAAGGACCATCTGCTCAAAAAGATAACAAAATTCAAAGGCGGTCACGATCCTCAGCCATGAGGGAATGACCAAGAAGAAGAAGAGACTTAAATTAAAACATATTGTCGTTTTCTACTATTAATTTTGTACTCAAACAAATATTCAATGGAATGTTTTCTTTTTCGAGTGCAAGCATAGAGTTTCTAAGTCATGTTTTAGTAATTATTAAAATTACAATTAGATGCGTGAAAATATGTGCAACGGATAGATGTCATTCCACTTTCTAGGCGTGTAGCCCTACTGACGAATATAACACACGATTGAACAAACGTTTCGCAGAGTAACCTTTCAACTATAAGTTATGGAAACAGCCTCGATATATTCAATAATTAACATATTAATGATATAATTTTTAAATAGTTAAATATTATTTCGATATTGTGGGTATAAAAAAATATCGGGTATGTCGTATTCACAATTATTCAAACTGCTGGACCGATATTAATGAAACTTTCACACTTTATAGAGTACATTGTCGGTACCAATTTAGTAGTTTCATCTTCATCTAGGTAAAGAGGTCAAATAGTAGTGGCGGAGCGGTGGGGTGTTGCGTAGGTTTAGTGGCGTGTGCCTACATCCAACCGATCTCAAACAAAGCAGTTGCAACAATTCATCACGAGTATAGTGGTCAGATATCGACGGTGGAGTGACGAGGTGAGGTGAAGGCAGAGAGGTACGTGTCTAGATCCAACTGTTGTCTAATTTGAAAAAAAATACAAAACGGAAGTCAGTTTATTCTCTATATTTGTCGGTATTTCTCGCAGGGTATCACCCGTTTATAAATAATAATAATAATAGTAATATATCTATTAATTTAAATAAAATTAAATTTTACAACGTTTTTATTAGGTCGTATTCTTATTTGTCCGGTACAAATCTTGCAATCGATTTTTAACTAACCTCCCGACTAGCTAGACATTTGAAACTTTTAGAATATATTAGAACACGATGCCAATGCATTTTTTTAATGCTTTTAGCCATTTTTAAGTAGAATTAAATTCATTTTCGGTTAATTCTGTTTTGTATGAAAAGTTATTTCGGAAGAAATCCGTAATCCAATCCACTATTATTGGTTGCTAGGGTCCTAACAACTAAATTATTAATATATACGTGCGTTACTATGGAAATCAATGAGTGTCAAAATGACATTTCAGTATTATTTCTATCAAATACATTTTTTTTTGATCGTTTAAGCTAGTCAAGTCAAGTTTATATGATTCAACAGAAAATTTAAAAACGTTGTATATAAAAAGTTCTTTTTATCTTGTAATTATTATAGTATTAATTCCACTTTTCCGACCAGAGCGGTTTCAAGGTCCCTCTGAGGCAGCCAGAACCGATAAAATTGCGTTTTATCTCAATTAAAAATACAATGCATTTCCACCTTGAACAATAATAATTACAGTTAACACCATTAAAAACAAATTTAAAAAAAATAATAATATAGTCGATCTTGGTTATGACGAGGAAGATGGGACCGACTGAATTTGCTCGTTATAAGCGTTACTCATTATATCAGAGAATGGTTATTTTTAAATGAGCGGTCACATAACACAAAAAGTCGCAATTCAAACAAAAATATACAATTAGAATTTTTCCCCAAAAAAGCATGGCATTCATAAACTACAAAAGAAGTTGTTTATTGTAATGAACGCTGGTAGATACCCACTCAAGTACCTACTTCACAAACCTTGAATTTTTTTTTCAACCATATATGTGGATACTTTTTTAATCTTGTCGGCGAAAACACCAATTAGGAAGGTACTTAGACACTTAACTAGTGTCATAAAAGATCGGATTTTATTGCTTACGGTTGAAAATGTTTTTAAATGATCGATACATTAACAGTTTTAAGAAAATTTTTGACCATATTTTTGTTCGGTATATCCGATAAGGAGTTCGTTATAAAAGTGAATAAATGTATGGAGAAAATGACAAACTAAAATGTCAACGAATGTTTCCTCGTTACATCCGAGATCTCACTATATCGGTGATCGTAATAACCGAGAGCTCGACTGTATATATAAAGTTGCTCTTAAGCGATCAGTTTTGCTATCCAATTAGTCTCCGTTTCCGTCGACGGTAAATGCAAAACTGAAACAGCTGACTGAAACCAAAACGGAGACGAGACAGGATGGATTTTCTATCAATAATTATCGTATCCGTTTTTAGAGTTGCCAGTTAAATTGACGTGTAAATTAGTGTGTTGCCATATTTTTAATAAGTACTACTTTTCTAATTTTGATTGAAATTATTATAATTTCTTACCTACTGCATTACACCAACCAATATTTTTGTAAAGTAATTATAAAAATAATATTCATTTTTGCGATTCCGAACTGAACAGGCAATTGAAACTCCAACTGAACGGACAACTGATTGTCTAAACACACCGCCGTTTCAAAACTGAACGGACCAAAACGGAAACTTCCACTGAACGGACAACAGAATTATTGACATCTAAAAGCACCTTAAGTATACTTTTGGGAATTATTTTAAGTAAGTAGGTATTAAGGCTGTACCTCAGTTGAGGCACGGTCTAAAAAGATCGTGGCGAGGCGATGCGCGGATTGCGGGTCGCGGGTACAAATGACGCATGCCAAACGAAATATAATTTGTCATATAAATCCAACATACGTCCATTTTATGTTCTATTTATTGTTCTATTAGTAACAATAATAATATACCTATTCATTGATATTCATACGCCCGTCGCCATCACGAAACAAAGTGACGTGTTTCCAGCTCGATGTTCTCTCTCAGAATGCGAGCGAGTCCAAAATTTCGTCGCGCCTATAGTTGAAAATTATTTGCCGTTTCACTAATGTATCACCTTAATATTTTATATCATCATAATAGTACCTACTTAAATTCTGATAGAATAGAATCTGCCAGATTGTGACATAAGCACATTATAAACTTCTTTTGCATGAGGAAAAACCAGTTAATGATTTTAATATTGGTACAAGAAATTTAAATAATGGTTATTTGCATAAATTAAGTACAAGATAGGAAAATACTATTTAAATATTTGCCGTTACAGGTAAAAAAACCGAGAGCAAATACCTTTTTTCTATCCATGTAAAAATGAATATGTAACTATTGCTTTTTAAACTGTAAAGTCACTGTAAGTAGTGATAAATTAATAGAATGTACTTAACGGTGTTTTTTTCATTTACGTTTTGAACTAAATCTCAGATCGCCGCTCGGATAATGTAATGCGTATTTATAATTGGAGAAAATTAAACCGAACGCCAGTCATGCGAGCAATGAAAAGAAAATAATCTGACAGGCAGTCAAGACGCGAACTTTCTACATAAATTAATTACCTCAGGGAATTAATAGTACCTATCATCTGACAAGTACCTAACCGAAGTTCCTACTACTACACTTTTTGTAATATTTTCACAAAACGGTTTCTGCTAAATTTAAACCAAAACTGAACCAAATTTGATATTAAATATATTATTAATTAACACACTGAGAAGATTAATTATTTATAATAAGTCGTGATATTGGCATAGTTCACTGTCATTTTCATGCATTCCTTCAAGAGAAAGTGTAAGTAAAAACTCACCCGACTGTTTGTGTCGCATTGTAGGCCATTAAATAGGTCTTTAATAATGTCGAAGGTCCCTTTGGTTGCCGTTTATTTGCAGTCTCGGGTTGGCCTTTTAATTTACTGGAAGAAGCGCCTGCCATTGTGTTTGCGGTGTTGTTGAGTGGTTATTTGTGCGAAAATCGGCACACCGAGACCTAACCTATGACACTACACCTGCCGACCTTGATTACGAAATAAAAATTACATTATGATTATCCAGTGCTGCCAGATGTCACTTTCAAAATTTTCCCCACATTATGTGAAATTTACCGCTTCCGATTTTCTGACTATCCATAGCATATAAAAACTCAATATTTACATCTGTATGTCTATTAAAATTTGTCACATAAATGAGACACGCATTCAATATGGGTAAAATTTGAGTGTTTCACAAGCATAGTGAACCAAGTCCATTTTGGTTATTTTTGAGTAAACTAGGTTCAAACATAACATTTGAGTATTTCTTATGTTGTAACGGTATGATTACAATTCTTAAATGTTATTTTCATCACTTTAAAGTTATTATGACAGTGTAATGTATATCATACCCTTACAGCCTGTAAGGGTATGATATACATTACATAATAACTTAAAAGTGCTGAAAATAACGCTTTAGAATTATAATCATACCGTTACAGAATTAGAAATCCTCAAATATTATATTAGAACGTAGCTAACTCAAAACAAACCAGAATGGACTTGATTCACTATGCGTGTGAAACACTCATTAAATGAGTGGTTCAATCTCAAATTGTGAGAACACCCAGCCCATGTGGTCTTTTGTTTACTGTCCAACAAGAAAATCTAGGCACAAGCCGGAAGGCACTGTCGTCGACTAAATAGGAGGAGCTTGTTAGTTTATAATTTAAGTGCGGTTAAAAATGGGAGGGGCTTGTTAGTTCACAGTTTTAACACGTAGCCAAGAAGATCTTGTTCAACAGTAGTGTTATGGTCTAACCGTCATAAATAAATAAATTGAACCCTGATTCAAAACCTTGGCCAATCACGATTGGATTTTAAATTCTTATCGAATTAATTTATTATGAGTATTTACTAGCAAAGACACTTTGACACTATCTAGTAGGAATGTTGCAGTAAATTCAACAAAATAAGATGTTTCTATAGACTAAATTGTTTTTTTCATGGATTATAGTATAGAATATAGATAGCTAGATTATCTCGTAGGTAAGTAGAGGAGTATTAAAAATCATTTTAGTATGTATACCTACCTATTCTGACAACCATGATAGCTGATCGGGTAACGTGTCGGTCTATAATGCCGTGGGTCCCCGGTTCGTATCCCGAGTCGGGAAATAAACACATGTTGTTTTTTAATGTGACACTAGCAAAGACACTTTGACACTATCTAGTAGGAATGTTGCAGTAAATTCAACAAAATAAGATGTTTCTATAGACTAAATTGTTTTTGTTCATGGATAATAGTATAGAATATAGATAGCTAGATTATCGCGTAGGTAAGTAGAGGAGTATCAAAAATCATTTAAGTATGTATACCTACCTATTCTGACAACCATGATAGCTGATCGGGTAACGTGTCGGTCTATAATGCCGTGGGTCCCTGGTTCGTAGGTATCCCGAGTCGGGAAATAAACACATGTAGTTTTTTAATGTGTGTTAGGACCCAGAGTATGCCCTTATTACCGGACTGTCCGACCTGGGAGCCACAAAGTCTAATTTTGTTGCATTTAGAAAAATTGTAGCGTCATACTGCCAACGTGACGATCTCTTCACTTAGATTTTTCAGCAGTTTTATTTAGTTTTTATTACTTATTACAATTTTGTCTCCAAGTGTTCTTCTCTTACACGAGTATCATTCTACTCTTAATATTCATGTAAATTCAGTCAAAGCACATTCAAGTGCATAGTGACCTTCGTTTTGGGTAACTAACTGCTTCTGAGATATTCTCAATCATAAAAAATGATGTAACACGTAGTGAGACGTAAAACGCCCGATTAAGACCGGGTGTGGTGGGGCGGTTGTGGTTTTGCGGGGCTATTATTTTCAATGTACACAATCTAAAATACCTGATTGCAAGTCTAATTTTTACCTATTCTAGGGAGTTTTTTACACTTTGGTAATACCGATAAAATCAAGTGTCAAAATTTTCTACGTCATAGTGTTAGTCTATGGTCCAAATAGTTGAATGAAAATAGCCCAGTGTGGCACCTATATTTTAGTTTTCTCGTTTTTCTGCATTTAGGGGTCAAGTTGGACGATATTTTTTAAACATGGAGATTCTAAAATAAAATAGATAATAGGGTCACTAAAACATTAGATAAAAATAATTTATAGTGTAAGTAGGTACGTATTTTTTGAATTTGATAACATATTAGGCTGTATATATAGTGTTGCTTTAAGTACAATATATTAAAATAAAATCTTGATTAATATAATTATTTCTCGTCTTGTTAATATCAAGAAAAAAACTTTAATATTATTGTCATTTTATTTTGTCTATGTTTTGCAGCAGTGTAATTTTTGCGACGCAAACACTGGCCGAATATTTTTCAATTTTCAAAATAGTGGGAGGAGGAGCAACGACATTGTTGCATTTTGTTGTTCTTGGTGACTTAGTAGTTTCATTTGTTTTTTAAACATTTACCATTAGGTACAGCGATTCAACACTGTAATCAAATAATGGATCAAACATACATAGACCAGTCTCATAAAAGGCAACAGAAAATAACGAAAGCCTTCGAAAAGCAATCGAGTCGCGGTGAGTGTTTACTTTGAATGTTGTCAAACATCGACCGCAATTGTTGAAATTAACTTCTTTACTTTTGTTGGAAATTCTGTGACATTGAATGGAATACACGGGATAATATATTCTATATAATATCTTTACAATATATAATTCCGTACGCTACACGAAATTCATCGAATACGGTTGATGCCTTGTGTGAAAGTTTCAACGTCTATGAATTTCGCGTTTATTTTTAATATTAGCAAACAAAAAGATGTTGCATAATATTAATTAGAGCCTCCCTTGGTTCCTTTAACAATATAATTGAAGCAAATGTCAGTTGAGAAATTTTCTCAGTTCCTATGCAACAAACACCCTACCTAATATGTTATTTTGACATTTAAAATGTTCTGTTAGTTAAAGTCAGTGATAGAGGCGAACTAACGTTTTAATAGGCAACACTATCGGATTATTATATTAAATCCACATATTATATATACCACGTTACCATTTAATAATTACAAGATAAAAAGAACTTTTTATATACCTACAACGTTTTTAAATTTTCTGTTGAATCATATAAACTTGACTTGACCAGCTTAAACGATCAAAAAAAATTGTACTTGATAGAAATAATACTGAAATGTCATTTTGACATTCATATTGATTTCCATAGTAACGCACGTATATATTAATAATTTAGTTGCTAGGACCCCCCCCTAGCAACCAATAATGGTGTCGAAATAATTTTTCATACAAAACAGAATTAACTGAAAATGAATTCAATTCTACTTAAAGATGGCTAAAAGTATTTAAAAAATGGGTACAGTTCGGTTACAGCGGAAAACACATTTTGAAAATACCCGATATACTGGATTATTACTTAGTTTGGGTTAGGTTAGGTTAACCCAACAAATAATCCAATATATCGGCTATTTTTAAAACGTGTTTGCCGCTGTATTCCTCATAACCGAACTGTGCCAAAAAATGCATTGGCATCGTGTTCTGATATATTCTAAAAGTTTCAAATGTCTAGCTAGTCGGGAAGTTAGTTAAAAATCCATTGCAAGATTTGTACCGGACAAAGAACCACCGGACAGATAACAATACGAGCTAAGAAAAACGTTGTAAAAAAAGTCCAATGAACCACTCAATCTCCATCAAATACCTCTTTATAAAGCTATTAGAATTTATAATGTAATGTTTTCTTTATGTTTTATTAATTTTGTTTTTAACTTTTATATTATTTATTGGAAAGAAAAAAATCTGTATAAGTCTGTTTACTGGAAGCTAGGCGGGAACAGCGGTAATTGCCATAGCCAAAGAGATTGAAAGACTGAAGAGGGAACACGCCATCATTTATGTACAAAAAAATACAAATCGGAGAAAGACAGTTGGTAATGTTGGTATTCTGGAGCTACTACTTCAAGTTCGTGTGGTAAAACAACATGGCGGATGTAATATTGTTATTCTTTCGATCTTGAAAGAAGTAACATATTTTATTAATGGAAGAATACAAATGAGTAACAGCATTTCGGAACAATATGCATACTATTAATTATTTATACATTGATAGTTTTTCCTAAAAGATCTTTTACAATAACAATTCACAACTTTTACATCAAACGTCAAATGGTTGTTTATTGCGAAAAATCCAGGGCCGTATGCATAATATTATTTTGAACCCAAAATATACGATGTTATATTTTTATTTCATAAAATATTTTCAAAAATAAAATACTTACATCCTTGTGCATTATTTTTTCTTACCCTGAATCCTAATAAAGTTTTTATTGCGGGAACTTTTTATAATGAAAATACGTTTATCATAAATTGGTTGTAAGCTTGTGTTGATAAAAAAAAATACTCAGTGTGGCGTTTTTATGTCCGAGTATGGCCCATTTGCAGCAAAGTGTACCTAATGTCAGAGAAATAAAACTTTCTCTCACAAAACGAGTACACACTGACATTTGTGTGCTACCTCTGGGGAGGAGTCCAATCTCTTTGGCCATAGCTAATTTAGGCAAAATTCATAAATTCAAGGATGATAACCTAACCTAACCTAAAAAATAATCCAGTATATCGGTTATTTTGATAATTTGTTTGCTGCTGACTTCCACTAAACAGACATAATTTTAACATTTTCATTTATGTATTGTCAGACAGAATAACATACTGTGTCGGCGTGGTAGGTACAAGTCAGTCGACGTTATATCTGTTTCATTTGACGCATTGAAAATGTATATCTGTTTCATATCGGGCAATGACCGAATCTCGCGACATGTTGCGACAGAATGTGAAGAAAGATTATGGCGAACGTTGTGCTTTCTCTCCATCTCACATATGAAAAATGAGATAGAAAGAAAAATTTTATTTCGGCATATCACCAATTGACCGCGCTGTTAGCGAACGTGAGACATATTGTGTGTATGGGAATTACACACACATGTTGACGTATTAGACGATAATTATAAGTCTATATGACATTGTACATATTATGTAGATTGTAAGATATTTATTTTTGGAGGGTCATTGACCATTTGACCTAAAGGGCCAGCCGCTATTGATACATACTATTTTTGATTTTTTTTTTTGATTTGGGGTAGTGGAAATTATCGGCGGGCACCCGGGCGGCAGCCATCCATGGCGCGGCCCTGATTACAGCCTACTTGAAATTGTACATACCTGCACTAACTGATAATTTTTAAAACACTGAAAAAACCTTTGTTCACTTAGGACATCCAGAAACGAAAATGCTTGGAAATCAGTAATTAATGTATACTTACAATATTGTATAATATAGCATACCTGTTCTTCAACATCTTTGACTTTTATTTCAGACAATGAAGATGAAGAAACGTTGCAGTTGAACGCGAATATAAAAGAACACAGGGAGGAGCTGAACAAGCTGGAACTGTACCTATTTCAGCTGCAGAAGAACTCCCTGCCTCAGCCGAAGCCGTTTCACGCCAGAGGCACTGATGCCATTCGAAACGAGGTCGCCTCACTAGGCGGAAAGGTATAATAATGCCACTGCTAATGAAGTGCGCATTCATTTCATTTTTATTAAGAGCATGAGTAAATTGAATTCCTAAACGTATAGACCTGTCAACATATGGGCATTTTTCCGTTCGTTTTATGAATTCATCACAGTGCATGCGTCCTCGGCTCATTGCGTGCCTCAAACCGGTTTCAAAATGGTCATTATTCGTGATTAAAGCAAGCAGATTCGTCATCCTTGGATTTCTGTTCAACACTCCAGCAAGTTTGTATTTTTTGGAAAGGTTCGGTTGTTCATGGAGCTGAGTTTACGTTTGAGTTGCGCATGCTGCTCACACCCCGCCGAACGCTGTTCACTCAGGCCGCACACTAAGACAGTACTTTTCAAACTGGGGGGCTACGAAATATTTCAGTATTTGAAAAAAAATCATAAAAACGTAATCACTGCACATTAATATTTCCCAAACTTAAATGAAGACCAAAGTACAATTGGATAAGAACACAATTTGCTAAATCCTTAAAATATGATTATAACATGGGCAGCTCAAGAAGAATTGATTGATATTTGATCAGATAATTGTCCTTGAAGTCGAATTTAATGAAAGAAGTCTTTAGAAGAATTTTGAATAAGGCAACAGTAAGAATATCCGTCAATCGCAAAAGCAGCATTCCTTTCCTTTCCTTGCAATTCCTTTTGCGACAACATACCTATGCGAAACAGCATTTTTATCATTACTGGTATTAAAAAAATAAACACAGGTTGTACTTTTCAACGGAGACTTTGGAGCAAACCCTGCGAATTAGCATTTCGAACATTGTACCGGATATTGATGTATTATGTAAAAATAATGCAATCACGCCCCTCTCATTAAATTGTTTTTAAATTTTTAATAAAAATCTGCCTATAATGATAATTAATGGTAAATAAAGTACTGTTGGTCACAAAAGACTAAATTTTTTTGGGAGGGAGCCATGGATTATTTTTTCTGATTTTGGGAGCCGTGGTATGAAGCAGTTTGAGATGCACTGCCTTCCCAAATTTGAACTCTCCATCTGTAAGTGAGTTTCAGAAATTCCATCACCATTCATCAGTAGTAATAATATTATTATTTTCTTTGGTTACTTACCTCTTTAAATCACTAGTGTTGAACCTCATAAATATTTTCTCCTGACTCAGGTGAACCTGTCGCACAAATACAACGACCTGAACGCGATGCAGTCGGAGGCTTTGAGATACTTCGGTCTCACGGTGAAGGATTTCTCGGACACGTCGTGCACCATCGCTTTCGATGTCGTCATCGAGAAGCAGAAAATTGCGCAGTACGCTGTGCAATTCGTGTCCAAAGGTAAGCAACCACAGCAGATTTAAGGCATAAAGCCCATTGACGCAGCGAGTGCGGCGCTCGCGCAAAATTTCTACAAGTGGCGCGTAAATCATCAAAAATACAACGTAATCAAATACGCCAGCGCCCACTGGACTTAACGATGCCTTGCGCGCCGCCTGCCGCATGAGTCACCGTTTTTCGCTTCTCGGCGATACGATTTAATGAAAATACAAAGAAGTCCATTCATTGAACACGGCTACCAAAATTACGCTGCTTGAGGCCTCGTCGATCGACGGGCGAAAAGCAATTATTTAATTACAGAGAACCCATTGTTTTATTTTATTCCGTGTCATTATATTTCGCTGGTTGAATAATGTCGTCGTAAATATTTATTACAAGCCCCGAAATAATATAATATTTTTATTGCTTTGTTATGAGAGACGCTGTAAAAATAATTGTTTTGTGCTGCTTGGGCCGCTTATTACATAGGTGAAGGGTAATGCGCGGCGAGAGACGTGTGATTATGGTTATGAATAAACACTGCATTCGCCGACTTCGCCCGCTCGACGCGTTCTGTGAGCGCTATCGCTAAGAGTCACATTCAACTGTTTTGGTAATAATTATATAACAGAAGAAGTGTAAATAAATACTTGTTAAAAATACAACCGAGTAAATAAATTGAAAATGAAATTCTGTTTACGCAAGACCATATGTGTGTCTCCCTGATAATTGTGACTTATGTGTGTGTTTTTCCTGGTTACATGTAAATTGTACGTAAAACATTTCACCGTGGCACAGTTCGCCGTGAGCTTTCTTATGGCAGTGGTCTCCAAACTTAATAAGGATGTGAGCTACTTTCAGAAATTGAAATTATCTCGTGAGCTACTTATTCTATACATATTCCTCATCCTTTATCGTACCATACATACTATTATTATATTCCTTAAAATAAAATAGGATATCGGACTTCTAATAAAACGTAAAATCTGCACTTTAATGCAAATCTTGAAATAAGTGAGTAAAAGTAAAAATAATTAATGAAAAGAATGGCATTCACTTTCCTTCACAATTTTTTCAATTCTCGGTGAGTACTTTGTCACTCCCATACGAATGCAATTATCAGGATGTAGGTATGTCTGTGAGTCTGTGAGTCTGTTTCTATATTTACTTTTAATCACTTTCATGGAAAACGTTGATAAGTAGGTAGAACAAAACAATGCCTTTATTTTGAGCGCAATTTAAACTAAAATTTGATACTTTTCTGTTGGGACGAAAGGCCATACGGATTATACAGATGACGCAACACTCGCCGAATAATAACATTGAAATTCTATCGATTCCATTCCTGATGAAGCGGCATCTTCTTAATTTTCAACGATACAGTTAGATAGTTTTTCAACGTCAACATTTATAAAAGGAGCTGAAACAAATCGTCCAAGCAACTCAACTCACCAAGAGCACTTTGCCGAACTCCCATCTCACACAAAGCATTGACATAATGATAGTTAGACAATACGTTGCGTGTAGAACATGGAGTGATCACTGACAACGCTCAAAACATGGCAGTAAATACTTTATTGGAATTATTTTAGTGTCGGATTGAATGTCAGTGAGCATTGCGCCTAAGGTTTTCTTTTTAACTCTTTCAGATGGGAACACATGGGAAGTGAATAAATTTCACCTGCCGTCTTGCTTCAATCTCCAAGCTCTAGCAGACCGAGAAGAAATAATGACAGTGGAGTATCTCACGCTGATGCATGAGGGGCTATACGCGTGCCACGAGCGGATACTTCAGGTTATACAGTTACAGGTAATGAAGGGTGAATTTTAATAATTACACACCCTATCCCAACGAGTGTCCGTTAGCTGTAACTTTGGCCATGTCCGTCCCTTAGTTGGAGCACATGCCGCCTCCAAGAATTCCTGTCGCTCACCAATCATCTTGCATCATTCCATGTCATGCCAGCATTTCGTAGTTCCGCTGTATACACTCTGGTAGATAGTATTTAGTGGCTTTCCGGAATCATACTGACACGAAGTGCATTTGGGCGCCTGAATAGTATCTTCAAAGGTGACATATTAATTGTGCTACCAGTGCTCAATATCATTTTAAAAGTGGAATAAGGACTACAAAAAAAATGCGTTTTATTAAATTAATCAACTCAATATCATGTGCATATGGTCGTGACACATGTTTCGTATGTGCACATATTGTTTCATGTTTCAGGAGTTTGTGCCTTCACACGTGCAAATTTATCCGGTGAACAACACTGCGTTCGTGGAGGTCATCTTCAAGATGGTGAAGCAAAACTCACAGGACTATGAAACGATAGACGTAGTACTGCAGATCACCTATGACCAGTTCCAGTCGCTGCCTAAGAAAATCACTGTATCACAGAACAGTAAGGGCATGTCATTCATTTACTTTTTTCATCAGTTCATTTGAAAGTGAGACAATTCCGTTGTTCAGGTGACGTCTAGACTCTAGAGCAGTGCTTCTCAAACTTTTTCCTACAACGGCCCCCTAAATCAGAAAAAATAAATCCAAGGCTCCCCTCCCCAAATATTTTAGTCTTTAGTGACCAACAGCACTTTATTTACCATTTATTATTATTATAGATACTGTGCAAAAACATCTTCTTGGCTATGCTTCTAAGCGCTGTTGTTTACTAAATGGGAGGAGCTTGTTAGTTTATAATGGAAGTGCGGTTAAAAATGGGCGGAGCATGTTAGTTCACAGTTTTAACACGTAGCCAAGAAGATGTTTTCGCACTATAGGTACATTTTTAATAAAAATAATAGAGCATTTCGTTTACTTGCATGTAAAGCAAAAATTAATAATTACAAGATAAAAAGAAATTTTTATATACAACGTTTTTAAATTCTGTTGAACCATATAAACTTGACTTGACTAGCTTAAACGATCAAAAAAATTTGTACTTGACATGTCATATTGATTTCCATGGTAACGCACGTATGTATTAATAATTTAGTTGCTAGGACCCCAGACCCCCTAGCAACCAATAATGGTGTCGAAATAACTTTTTATACAAAACAGAATTAACTGAAAATGCATTCGATTCTACTTAAAGATGGCTAAAAGTATTAAAAAAATCGATTGCAAGATTTGTACCGGACAAAGAACCACCGGATAAAGAACCATCGGACAAATAAGAATACGAGCTAAGAAAAACGTAAAATAAAACAAAAACTAACTTCAAATTTATTACAGCTACTGATTACAAAAACAATTTAATGAGAGGTGTGTGATCGCATATTTTTACATAATACAGTGGAACCCCGATCTACCATTCTCGCATAAATCGTTTTCCCGCACAGATCTTTCATTTTTGAAAGCCAAACACCCATAACAACCATGTTAAATAATCCCGCATTAACCGTTCCCCGATTTATCGTTTTCCTCTGTTGTCTGTTCTCTGACGTCTCACGGCGGTCAGCGTAGATCGTTGGATCCACTAGTCAGCTGGTGTAATAACGTAGTGCTCGTAAACCCCTCGCAACTTCCATACCTTGCCACGTCACCTCCAGTGACCTTTCTGTCCAACATTTTTCACACCGGTAATTGATTTTATTACCAACGTGCTGGCACATGACGACACCGACCAATGGATTGTCTTGTGTTTTGGAATGCGAATAATTCCCTTTTTATAATTATTTGTGTATCTTTATTTTTCCCAGTTATGGACAACCGGCAAGAGTTCGTGGGGGAAGAGCAATTCGAGGCGATGCGCTCCTGTCAACTGGCCGAGGGCTTCTTCAATTCAGTGCGAAAGTGCGAGGAGAACCTTTTTTACTGCCCCACCGACGACGAGCTAGCCGATCTGATCTACGCCAGAAACCATGTAAAAATATTATAATGTTGGAGACGATCACGATTGTTTTTTATCATAATCTCTTGATAATAACCTCTGCAACGAGCCCGAAACATCGAGGAAAGAAGGAAGAAGTCTATTATGATATGTAAAAAATACTATTTGTAAATGTTTCACTTGGCGGTGGATTTTAATTTATTGCATTGACGTAGGGTGCCTGATTGCTGAGACTTTTGCTCTTATTTAGAGGCGTTAGAGCAAAATGTCGCTAAACGACATTAGGGGTTAACATTGTTAGATATTTCTTTATTTTCTTCCATGTCATGTTGTGAATGTCTTAAATTTGTAATTTGTAAAGTTTACTTCTTCTTCCACGGCGCTACATCCCGAGGTGGGATTTGGCCTCCTCCATAACCACTCTCCACTCACTCCGGTCTCTCGCCACACTTTTCCAGTTACCGGATTTTCCTATATGAAGCCAGTCCACTTCTACGGCGTCAGCCCATCTCCTTCTTGGACGGCCTCTGGGTCTCTTCCGTTGGGGTAGCCACTTTGTCATGATACTTGGCGCTCTAACTTCAGGCATTCTTTCCACATGTCTCGCCCATCGTAGTCTTTGGGACTTACTGTATCTTATGATAATTTGTTCAATCAGCTCTTCCAACTCGTGGTTCATTTTTATTCTGTAGTTCCCATTTTCCAACGTGGGTCCAAAGATTTTTCAGAGTATTTTACGCTCGAAGACAGCTAATTTATTTTCCTCGTTTTGAATTAAGCACCAAGCAACAAGCAAGTCTCGCAGCCATAAGTGACCACTGGCCTTATATCGTCGGTGTTTTGTAAAAAGGGTGAATCATATGTATTAGAAGTTTACTTCTTCGGCCTAGAATTTTCGACCCCACCAGTCGCTTGCAGGCATGCCAGCATTTATTCCCGGAGATAAGGCGGATTTTTATCTCCTCCGCTGTCTTATTTTGGCTATTTAGGCTGGATCCGCGATACGTGAACTTTCATATGCATGCTGTCCTATGTCTATATTCTGCAGCGGAACCTGATCGCGTGTGCTGACCATATACTTGTAAAGTTCACTACAAATGTAAAATAAGTAAAATTGAATTTATTGATTCTGATTGTATTTTTGTCTCGCATACAGTTAACCCACATTCATCGCGACGTTGACGAGTGCCAATTCGTTATATCATGATCGATTTTTAATAGTTTTTGTCCCATTGTTATCGATAAATTTTACATAATAAGACAACCAGAATAAGTGTATATAAATTCTTTTTTACAACGCGGAACAAAATGAATTTTATTTTTGTTATTAATTTTGTCTAGTTTATGAGTAGTGTTTTCATATTTTAAATTGCTTTGTTTTTCAAATTCCCCGTCAGTCGTAAAATTTTACTTATCGCAACCGTGTCCATATCCCCCGCGATCAATGTGAGGTCACCTGTGGACTTACCAATATTTTCAGGCACTATTTTCTGTGTATCTTTCAAATGTGAAATTGTTTGTTTTTGCTTTATATCTCACCTATTTTGCTGTAACACACGGTACCCATTATATTTTATCTTTACAGTGTCAACAGGAGCGGATCGTTGAAGACAGGCATCCAGAAATCTTACGCAACCTCCATCGAGAGGAAAGTGACAGCGATGCGGACACCGTTTTTACGCATAACAATGATATCCAAAATAGACGTCCTGCTAAGCGTCCTCACACCGCCGTCAACTTGCATCCCATAGAATCACCGGACTCGTCAAGCAATGAAATGGACTTTTTGACAAACCACAAAAAACCATCCAAGTCAAAAGTCAACCGTCCGCGGTTGCCTCAATCCAGGGAGACGGCTAACGGACACGCCGATGAGAGATTCGAAGACGTTCCAGTTGCAGTCAGAGCCAAGAAATCGACGCAGAGTATCAACCGCAAACAGACGAAACGGAACCAAGAAAATAGGCATAATAACAATCAAGATAATACGGATGCTGAAAGTCAGATTTACGATCCGCAAGAGGACGAATCGTTCATCCGCCATATTAGACAGGGCAAAGCCGCACCTAAAGCGGTCAAAAGGTCCGTCAAGAAGACCACGAGAGATTTGACGTCTTCCTTCGCCAGCTCTGACGGTCACAACGAGTCGCAACTGAGGAGGACCACGCGGGTTAGGCAACCCAAGAAGAATTTTCATTTGACCTCTCCCAAATTTAAATAATTTTGTATTCTCGTTAGAATGCGATCGAGGATACCCTGAAACATTCGAGTGCATACGGTACCCTGTGCCAATCAGACTTTTAATTAGGATTAAATTGAACTAAGTACAAAAGTAGTAATTTAATATCAAGGTCAAAGTGTAATTGTAAATTCAATATTCAATTGCAATATTTTGCTGGAAATGAACTCTCGCTTTCAAATGATCCGTTATTATTATTTATAGAAATGACAGTGTCAGGTTCAGGAAAAACATTCAAATTAAAGAGATTGCTATGAAAATAATGGCAATATTTTATATACATTATATTATGCTATATTTACTTTGGATGGATATTCTGCAACAGGAAAGATATTGTAAATCCTCGGCAGTATTGAAATCTGTTTTCATGAATTTGTCTTGGATCAAACTCCTACTTCTGCCATGTCCATGTGAGAGATTCATCTAGCTAGACTCTTCTCAAGCATGCCTTGTGCACTGCTACCTCCATACATTTCACCACATAGCTTTAATACTCTTTTCTTTACTTCTTAACTCAGCCGGGAGTAGGGAAGGGTTCACAATAAATAATTCATAGCGTAAGTTAACCGTTATTATTCACCAAGTATCTTACAGTCACATATTACAATAACTTAATTTAAATATAATAGCTTTATCTTATAACATTATCTTTAATCCCAACTTAAACATTTGCTCACGTCCTTAGATGTCATCCCACTCGAACGAATTTCTCCTATCATTTTTTTTTGATTTTATTTCTGCTGTTTGCTTCCTGTCGATTTCGACCTTGGAGAGCCGACAGGCTGTCCGAACACATCGTATGAGGTCTCTCATCCAATACAGATCGACCTGTATGTCACGCCACGTCTCTAACCCTTTAAAGTCGACTGATTTTAATATTAATACAATTAATTATTATTATAATTACTTAGTAAATATTTTCATTATATTTGAATGGTAGGTAGGAGGAGGGTTACTTACCTATTCAAGACCAGCTGACTAATATACTGGAGGGCGATGATCCGGTCTTTTCGTACCCTAGAGGGGCCGTTTGCTGAAGGCAGACAGTTCTGTCGGTATTAGCACCTTTAGGTGATAACCCATCATTGCCTTTAACACATTGGTCGCGATGGGGGTCAGCGGTAGCCGGCACTGGGTTTGTCCGAGGGGATAATGAAGACCTACGTTTGAGTTGTTACACAGCGCCGGCGGGCATGCACACTGTTTATTATCCTATATGAGGTGATCGGCATGGCTCTTTTGTATGTCACTGCAGCTTGGCCTGAGAACATTCTTTCAAAGTAACTAAGGATACGCTCGTTTAATGTAGAGAATGTAATGAAATTGTACATAAACTGAAAAAAAAATTACTACAGTTAAGGGGGGACATGCTCGTCGAAGGTCAAAATTGAGTTTTTATTGTATTTTCAAACCATGACTCTGGACACTCCTTAAACGTTGGAGATAATCTATTTATATAATTTTGAAGCCTTATTATCCTTTATAGTTATTTTGAACATTTGATGACTGCATACAGTATTTTTGTTACATAAAATAGTATTCTTTTAAACCTCTCGCTCTAATGTTTTAGAATATAGTCATATTTCGGTACATAACTGTGCAGCGGTGTTAAAATTTTTTACATTTATTAATTTTTAAACGCATTTATAAAACCATTAGAATAATTTATTACGAGATAATTTTTGTAAAATATTCACGATAAAAAATTATATTGATAATCTCTGTGATCCCAAATTTGACAAGAATTAGGCATTTTATTATTCAAAAAATCGGCAAGATTAACACATTTGAAGATAATTTTAAAGATACTTATTATAAGCTATGTCTTTGACCATTCAAGTGTGATAAACATCTTATGAATAATGATTGCTTTATAATAATTATTGACCTAAGAATAAGGTAGTGTTTTTTTGAAATACGCCATTTCTTTTGTCATTCCCCAGTGGTTAAGCTACAACATACGGCCGTAGCCATAAATTGACAAACTATAATTGAAGTAGGGAGTAAAATGATATTAACGCGCGTGTTTGAACATGTACCATTTAAAAAAAAATAAAAAAAAAATCAGTTAGGTACATGTTCAAACACGCGCGTTAACATAATTTTTCTCCCTACTTTAATTATAGTTTGTCAATTTATGGCTACGGCCGTATGTTGTAGCTTAACCACTGGGGAATGACAAAAGAAATGGCGTATTTCAAAAAAACACTACCTTATTCTTAGGTCAATAATTATTATAAAGCAATCATTATTCATAAGATGTTTATCACACTTGAATGGTCAAAGACATAGCTTATAATAAATATCTTTAAAACTATCTTCAAATGTGTTAATCTTGCCGATTTTTTGAATAATAAAATGCCTAATTCTTGTCAAATTTGGGATCACAGAGATTATCAATATAATTTTTTATCGTGAATATTTTACAAAAATTATCTCGTAATAAATTATACTAATGGTTTCATAAATGCGTTTAAAAATTAATAAATGTAAAAAATCTTAACACCACTGCACAGTTATGTACCGAAGTATGACTATATTCTAAAACATTAGAGCGAGAGGTTTAAAAGAATACTATTTTATGTAACAAAAATACTTTATACAGTCATCAAATGTTCAAAATAACTATAAAGGATAATAAGGCTTCAAAATGATATAAATAGATTATCTACAACGTTTAAGGAGTGTCCAGAATCATGGTTTGAAAATACAATAAAAACTCAATTTTGACCTTCGACGAGCATGTCCCCCCTTAATATACAGTGAAATTAACTGCAAGATATGTAGCAAGTAACACTTGTGCTTTGAGGCTTATTTTCCAATACAGCACTAAAATAAAATAAAAACCTTTTTTGTTCTATGTATTTGGCATTCAATCACAATTGAATATAAGTAACATCATTTTTTCCTGGAAAAGTACAGTAGGACCTTGATATAACGGACTAATGCGGGTGAAAGAATTGTCTTCGGATGATATATCCAGACACGCATGTTGTGTTGTGTTTGATGTAGCCGCGTTTGCTAGCGGTAATCCTGCTTTGAAAAAAGAATCAAGATTTGAAGTCTGCTATTTTTTTGATAATCAACTTACTAAAATGCGTGTAATATACACGAATAGTCAATAAATGTTAATAGATCGTCGAGATGCTATCTTATCACCGATAACTTTGTTTTTGGGCGTGTTGTTTCTTCTTCCTCGCTATCTTCACTTCCATCCTCATATTCCAAGATCATAATTTTATCTATTTTATTTTCAGTCTTTATTATGATACCCAGGGTCACATTCATCTACTTTTAACAATTGTAAACTTATTGAATGGAGTAATAAATGCACCCATTCAATGTGAGTAAACAAATTAAACTACTGTGCAGCTGTGTGAATTGGCGGCCAGCGTTGCAAATGTCAGTGCTACGTTCAGTCTACGAGCAGGACGGTATTATGACTCGAATTCGAGTGCGAGAGGCATGGAGTGATTATCATGCATAAATCATTGTTTACAAGCGGTGATACTTGGATTTAAACATGTATAATATTAACAGGACGTTTTTAACAATTTTTTCATTATTTGACTGTATTATTATGTGTGAACAGATGGCGATATTAAATTGTTATTTTTTTTTTAGTTAAATGTGTTTTATGAATGAAAAATCATGTTTTCTCTCTTTTTGTTAGTAATTTCATGTTTTACTATTTAAGTTGTCTCTCTATGTAACCTCTCTGAGGGGGGTTGGATAAATGATAAGCTAGCAGGTAAGCCTTGTTATAAATACCACAACTGAATAAAATTTTGTACCTGTGGTGTTTATATTGGTACTTCAAGTGTGTATATTATATTTTAATGTCAATTTTTTATTCGATACAACAAATTATTAAATACTTAGATTTTTTTCTAAAAGAAATTTGTACTTATTGTTGTTATTGGTGCATAAACCCTCGAATCCTTGAGGTCGTATCTTCTGCTGTGACCGTGTTGTCATGGAGCTAACCCAAACTTACACAGCATCGGTCTGGAATAAAGTCATCTACAGAAAAGCGATCCAAAAAAAAACTGAGCTCGCACAAAGCCCTAAGGTTATTTTTACTAGTTGAAACTACAAAATCAAGCTCTATAATTCGCTGGTATTCGATTGTCAAATCCATTAGTCCGCCACGTACAAGTATACAACGCAGATGAGACAGGTTTATTTTGGAAACTTCTTTGTAAAACGTACGTTCATCGCAAAGAAAGTAATGTACCAGGGAGGAAAATGCCCAAGGACCGCATCACATTAATTATGCCGTGCTCCAATGCAACCGGGACACACAAAATGAAGATTTTGGTCATATGGAAAGCCAGGAATCCTAAGCCATTCAAGAATATCTACCATACTGAACAACTGGTTGTGTCAAGTGATTTGCTGTTTAATATTTAGTTTATAAATATGTATACTTTAGTAAATACTTGATTTTGATTGTAAATAAAACCGTAATTTGCTAGTACAAATTTCTCAAAAAAAAACATTTTTACGAAATACCTGTTTTAATTTTTTACCATATTTTGTATGCATACACTATAATCCGCCGCTTTCACTAATTGGACACTTGTCTGGTTTTTGGGGTGGCAGATTACTGAGAGAGTACTGTATAGAACAATTTAAGGATCGTATCCATGATATTTATGTTGATAATCAATTTGTATTCAATATCGGCCTATTTCCAATGAATTTATGAGATTATGTTAAATAAACCACATATTTCCCTGACTGTACAGAAACAAAATACACTACATACAACATCCCAATATTAAATGTCATTGCAACATCCACATCTTAGTACCAAACCTAAAAAATTTGGAACACAAGACTTGTTGAAATACTACAATAAATCATCACAGGATTGAAGATTCACACAGATGGCAGTCTAATTGCTGACAAAGGAGGGGCAGCTGTTGTAACCTGCGACAATGGAATCTTAACCCTTTTACTCCCACGGGGCCGATATTTCGGCCCACCATACCTATGCGAAAACTCCATCGGCCGAAAGTTTGGAACCAAATTTACGATTTATTCCAAATTTTTTCCCGTCATATTTCGTCTCATGTAGACAAAGCATTATATTCACTCTGTGTTGGGCATGACTAATATTTATTTTAGTGCCGCCAAGACCAAAGAGGGTCATAAAAATAATAAAACATTATTTTTATGACACATTTTAAATTCTGATATTTCTTTTAGTTGTTTTATGATTCATATATCACATTACAGAATGAGTTTTGTAATTTTTGAACTAACAATGGATGCCACTGTACTTTTTGTAAGATGGTGAAAAAATACACGTATATAAATATTATTATAAATGATTTATTGCTTTGAGACTTATTTTTTGAAATTACTTCATTCCCATATCAGTTAGTCGTCGATACTGTATCGAATTCTCTTGCGATTTCGTGAATTGAATAATATTCTTGAATACCTTGAACACTATACGATTGTTTTTGATTACTTTATAAAAATTCTATTTCATAGATAAATAATAATTTGTTTATTTTTTTTTCTGTTACTACATAAGGATAGATTATATTATAAAATTTGATAAATCAATTATAAATAAAAAAATGTTGTCACACTTGTTTTGTTGTTCAAACATAGTTTTATCCGTTCATTTCTAAATAAATATTGATACATTATTTTTTTCTTTTGTTTTATTGATGTAAACTATCAATATTATTACTTATTATTGCTTTATACACCATTGAGAACACACAAAAAAAGTTTCAAATTTTTAAAACATGTGTAGAATTAGTTATTTAAAAAAAACTAAATCAACGATTTTTTGTCAAAAAACGCTTGGGAGTTTTCGCATATGCTAGGCTAAATCAGCTGGGAGTAAAAGAGTTAATTACCTTCCGGGAATTCAAACTCGAAAGCACTGTCAGCAAAATCCAATATTCGATCCGGTATCTCTGGTCGTAACGATTGACACATTACTCTTAGTTAATCGGATTTCTTTTGATATTCTTAGAGCGACGTTTGCATCCATACACCTACACTATACTTCATCAGAAAACATATCATCTCTTGATAATTGCCTCTGCAACGAGCTTGAAACATTGAGGAAAGAAGTACACACGGTGGAAACTCAAAAATCTATTTCATCATCTCTTGATAATTGCCTCTGCAACGAGCTTGAAACATTGAGGAAAGAAGGAAGAAGTACACACGGTGGAAACTCAAAAATCTATTTCGATCGGAAGTTACTGTTCTGTTCTGTACCAAGCAAAAATGTTGACAATCAGATAATCTCTCAAATGGACACTCAAAAGATTAAATCCCATAGCCGCAAACATATTTTACTTTTATTATACACTCGCTTCAGCTTACAGCTTCAAGTGATTGGAACTAGGGATTCCAATCCCGGGATCCCGAGCTATTTTCGATACCTATGAATCCCGGGATTGATTTTTTTATAAATTTTTATGGAAAATAAAATAAAACAGAAAAAATACTTTTAATAAAAAATAACTACATTAGAAATAAACTGAGTTTGAATGAAGTTTGATTTATACCCATGTGTAGGTTGCCGATTTATTTTATTTTTTCACATATTATTAAAAATGACAAAGATTGGAAAAAAACAATGCTTCGCACTTTTAACTAAGTAATTCTACCATGATATCATACGTTTTACGGCAGTTTCATATTTGGCTGACTAATTAGATTTATGAAGCGGAAAGGCCATAAGTACGCCATGATTATTTGCTTTACTATTTTAAATCTCGCTAATCCATTCATTATGTCTTTACTATCAGAAACAGCAATCTCATATTAAATTTTTATTACAATATTATTTACTCCATTAAACTTGTGTATTTCCAAGATTGAACGTATACAATATTAACAATAAATGTCTTAAATAGTATAAATTATACTAGATTTATTTTTGACCGATTTTATCAATGTTATTTGTAAATATAAAAATTTTATATTAACAATGGAAAAAATGCCAATCCCGGGATCCCGGGATTGTCAAATTGTAATCCCGGGATCAGAATTTCGGCTCGGGATTGGATTCCCCAATTGGAACAAACCTCAGATTTTTCTGTATGGGAAGTAATACAGGGATAACTGGGAAACAGATAAATTCGCTAAACAAGCCACAAAAGATCTTAGACTTGTATAAACTTCCCCGTAAGTTGCGCAGAAAAAAAATAACTAAAGAGGTATGGAAAAAGTTATATAACATTCACCACAGGATCAATAATACAGAAATTTAATCCAAACACATCAATCTTGCCAGGGATATAAAAACCACGCAGATAATAACTCACTGTGGACAATGGTGGCAATTTCAAGCTGCTGATTCTGGACAGTCAGCACTATTTTGATAAAAATGTTTTATTTTTTTAGATATTTCTTAAAACTTTATTAAACATAATATAATAAAAAAAAGTGTAGCAGTTTTAGTAAAACTCTTGTCAAATTTATCATAAAACTTATTTGGCTGTTGGTCCACTTTTTTCTCCTTTTAAATTTGTCAACAGGCCACGGAGCACTGGGAGCCTATTGAAAAAGATTTAAAACAGGATAATCACTCTTATCCATGTGATGGCAACACGTCTCA
Organism: Rhyacophila brunnea; assembly: GCF_057557595.1. Classification (NCBI taxonomy): domain Eukaryota; kingdom Metazoa; phylum Arthropoda; class Insecta; order Trichoptera; family Rhyacophilidae; genus Rhyacophila; species Rhyacophila brunnea. The sequence goes on along the minus strand of NW_028232904.1, from coordinate 3,096,301 downwards.
AACAGTGTGGCATGTTATCAACAATTGCCCAATACTAGAAAAGGAGCAATGGAATAATAATAAGAACTTTTGTACATCTTAAAACGCTTTCCACTTAGTGTCATAATCATGGTCCCCACATCCTGAAGTAGGCCCCCAGGCTAGAATCCTTGGTGGGTCCCCCCAACTTATTGCAAAGGTTAATTAAAGATAGTATTTCAAATGGTGTTCGAGGTAAAATTAAGGGTATTCATTGTATTTTCGAATGCACTTAATTATGGAGTTGTTGAATTCGGCAAACAATAATCAAAAATTGCATTACACGACCACATATTTTTAAGTAAAATAGTGCCGCAGACATTTTTTTTACTAGGTATTAATGCAATTTTGTGATGTGTTTTTCTTACTTGGCTGGTTGATCCAAGCCGGGCTCCCAGGCTAAAGTCCTGTCTGTCCATGGTCGTAATATTAAGTTCTTATTATGCTATAAACCTCTAATACTTTCAGCAATGCAGGGATCACTGAAGACATCACTAGGAAATTTACAAGAAGTAACAATCCTTAATAGTGAGGAACATGAAAATGAAGAATATTAAGTGGTGTATGGAGATAACCAGATTGTCTCTAGAACATTGAACTTCCTAGTTCTTGGCTGGTCACGGTGGTTTTAGCGCCAAGCTGTCAGCGTGAGCACAATACTATACATGCTTATGTGGTCAGTTGCAAGAGTGTCCCCATATGTTGGTTAAAAGGAAAGAGCTATTATAGTCTGTCCAACTTCACAATCCTATTGGTAATTGTGACATGGTTTCTATAAGAAGATATTTATGTTATAAAGAATGAAACAATTGACATTTTTATATTATTAATTTTTTTATTTAATTTCAATTCCAATATTTCACATTCAAATTTTCTTCTTCAATAAACAGATAACAATGTTATTCCGGTTTTACAGGACGTCTCTCGCGAGAATTTACTACTAACCATTAGCTCAACCTATTCATGCAGTCTAATGCCGTGTTTCCAAGTGCAGATTTTTGTCATTCAACTGCCTGTTGAAACTAAATTGATTAAATCGTAAGTTGAGGTCAGGGAACACAGAATTAATGGGAACTGAAATACCTGACGGGTGTGGAGTAACAGGCAACCGATCTTGAGTGTGAAAGAATATGGGATAAACTTATACATGTGTCAAGAATACATCATTCTAAGCTTGTTCTTCGTTCTGACGCTCATTCAATATTGGTGTATCTGAAGGTTGCAACACACTATTGTATGTCTATAATAATGTGCGTTTCATTTTCGTAGGACACTCACATTCAAAACCCTGCTTAGAAATGTAGTGTATTGGGGGTATAACCTATCTGAATTCTATTTATTAATCTATTCTGTGGTTGAGGGCCTTTCTCCTTTTAGTCAATTCAACAGTGAATCATTTTTCCAGTCGAAAATAAATTGTTGAGTGGAAGTGACTTATTTCTATTTTAATGTGATTGGATGGCTGCAGTGAGTCACAAGAATGCATTTGTTTTTAGTTTCTGAATTAAATACGTCTTCATTCAAAAAACTTTTGAAGCATTTGAACGAAATGACATTAACGAACCAATAGATTCACAAACACACCATCTCGGTTACGATTATCGATTCAACTTAAATAATTGGTATATGGGAACACTCCTTTCAATATTCAACAGAAAGTTGAGCAACAATAATTACAAGATAAAAACAACTTTTTATATACCACGTTTTTAAATTTTCTGTTGAATCATATAAACTTGACAATTATATGTATTAATGAAAACTTTTTATTGTACTTGATAGAAATACTGAATAAATATTATAGAATACAGAAACGTTATTTTGACATTTCATATTGATTTCCATAGTAACGCACATATATATTAATAATTTAGTCGCTATTACTTTTAACAAATTTTTTCCGAAACATACAAAACAGAATTAACTGAAAATGAATTCAATTCTGCTTAAAGATGGCCAAAAGTATTAAAAGAATGCATTGTCGTCGTGTTCTGATATATTCTAAAAGTTTCAAATGTCTAGCTAGTCGGGAAGTTAGTTAAAAATCTTGGACAAACAAGAATACGAGCTAATAAAATCGTGGTAAAAATCAACATGTGGGAATGCGGCATAACATACATGGAGAGGTTGTCATCAGTTTTAATAATCCGATAATTCAATACGTAGACCGTTTAGCAACTTGGCTCTTTTCCTTTGCTGACAAATTAATATCTTTATTTTTTAGTGAAAAATGAAGAAATATTCTTTGATCCTTTTGCCGCTTTTTGCATTTGTTTCTCTTTTGTCGATAAAACAACTGGCTTTGTCGGTTTCGGTAGAATGGCAACACTCTGTGCAATATTAGAGACATTCTGATTCATCGTATCCGGTAAATTTTCAGTTTTGATTTTCTTACAATCATTACTATCATTCAACGGCTGCATCGATTTCCGTTTATTATTTATGCTAGCAATAGAATCTTCCTTGATGTCCAGAGATTTGTGGAGTGAAAGACACAGACCTTCATCCAAATACTCACATACTATTCCATAGGCGTATTTCAGGTAGAAATCTGCAAAAATACAATTTAATTAACACAATTTTAATTAACTATATTCATCGAATAATTCACGAGATTTTAAGAATGTACCATTCTAATTATTGAAAACACTCATGAGAAAATATAGCCAACAGAAATAATCTTTTTTGAAAAAAGTACCCAAGAGATGCAGGTTCGATCCTGCCGGGTGTCTTACTTTTTTCAATTGGCTATATTTTCTCATGAGTGTTTTCACAATTTTATTAGACTCAGCGATTGTATGCTGAGTTTTGTGAACATAAAGCAGAAGACGAACCATCATCAACTTCCTCCTGCTTGAGGGTACTGGTGACGAATGTCGATGAGACAGCGCCGGACTTCACATAAAGATTTTTCTTCTTTAAAACCTCGGCCACTCTTCGCACTTTGGCTTCCAGCCATTTAATCGTTTTCTCTTCATTGTACTTATAGGCACATAGATCGACAGGACCCTGTCGATAATAAAAAAGAATAATCATAGATTTGGGGAGGTAATTAAAATCAAACACTAATTGTTGACTATGTGGGTGAATGGAGATTTGAAGATTATTATTGTAACAACTATAATATATAAGTTGTATATAACGCAAGAGAGATGTCAGCGGTCCGAGGCGCGGCAGAAAGAATGTGTATCCAATACTTTAACTAGCGCCCTTCAAAGTTGTGCCGAGTGTCCCAGGAGCAACTTCCCAAAACGCCAGTGGCGTGTACTAGAATGTGCGTGATTCCTGCATTCATATAGTAAATTACGGTCAATTTTCGATGAGACAAGATTTTCTCGCTCACCGTAAAATGCCGCAAACCGATATATGGGGACACTCCCAGAGAATGTGATCCACATTACATTATTACACTACTTTACGATATCAACAAAGATTTTATCAATTTTAATAGAAAAATGGCACAACTAGCGAAAAATTTATTGACCATGAAATCTACCATTTGCTAAAGTTGTATTATTCGTTTTCCTTCCTCAATTTACCGCCCCCAAGCAACGCACAATCATCTAGTCACAGGGAAACTTATTACTCTTAGATCATGTTAAATTCTTCATAAGATAGTGATGTTCAAAAACAATTGTATATCATGAGAAAAAGTATCGAAGATCACAAACAGGTGCTATTAAGATTGTGCAAAATTATAATGTTTTTCAAATAGCTTGTGGCACCCTTGGGTATTGTTCGCGGCACACAGTTCGAATAACACTGGCCTTGAGATATTCTCTGGGGGTTGATTGAAAAAAATAATATTTCAGGCAATTTGAATTCAGTGTATCGGCATGGTCAAAATGGTAGATATGTATGCTTCGGTGACTGTTTTCATCAGGCAATAATAAATTTTAAATTGCTCTTCCCTTAGCGTAGATTACTCTCGATTATCCGGAATCCAGATAATTGAGGTTTATACTGTATTAATTTGTATTTAGTTTTAAAACACGCTATTATTTCCGATGTGTAGTAACATAAAAAAAATATTTTTTCGGAATCTTTAACATTTTATGCACAGATAAACCGTATACCAGATAATCTGCATCTGGAAAATTAAGGTTTCATTTCATTAAATACAGTAAGTTGCTTAACTACCTTCATGTCAGCGATAGGGTTTAAGTCGGTAACGATTCCGATAAGTTCTTTTAAATCATGGTCCTCTGCCGACTCCACAATATGCTCCAAGGGAATGGCTCGCTGACAACACTGCTCCTTGAGGTATGGTAAAACTAAAAAAATATGAAAATTAAATAAATCATAGCCTTTATCATTATTTGCGAACTGCAGTGGCGAAGATATTTAATTAAACCCTGCTTAATACAATCACTGCATACGTTTTAATTAATTTTTGATTAGCATATTTAAATAACACGCTAATAGCATCTAATGGCCGTTTAACGGGGACACGGCGTCCGCGTCCAACGAGTTAATCCAAGCCATAGTAGATAATAGAGTCAAAAAATATTCGTTTATCTATAAAAATATCTAAAATTATGCCATTAACCTGTACATAATTTTAGATATTTAATAGATAGAAGAATATTTTTTATCGATTATTGTTTGGTTAAGCAAGGTTTATTGAATTTAAAAAAACTAACTAATACCATCTGTAATATAAATTCTTCATTCAACGAAAACAAATATTAATGACTGGAAAATTCTACACTATTTTGTTGGATCGCCCATAGCATACCTAAACTATTATGGTTTGGTTAGGCTTAATTGAATTTTAAAAACTAACCATCACCATCTGAAAATTGTATTATTAGTTCAATGAAATCAAATAAGTATGGCTAGCAAAGTTTAGTGTGCACTATTTATCTCGAACCTTAAGGCTATACCTCAGTTGAGGCATGGTCTAAAAAGATCGTGGCTAGGCGATGCGCGGGTCGCGGGTGCAAATGACGCATGCTGAACGAAATATAATTTGTCATATTATAAATCCAACATGCGTCCATTTAATGTTCTGTTTATTGTTCTATTAGTAACAATAATAATATATTCGTTGACATGTTTTCTTTTTCATGTAAATGGGTAATGTTTTTAGTCATCTATACACGATTTAAGAATTAATACCCCCGTCGCCATTACGAAACAAATTGACGTATTGACACATCGACGTTCGCTCTCCGAATGCAAGTGAGTCCAAAATTCGTCACGCCTATAGTTGAAATTATTTGCCGTTTCACTGATGTATCGTCTTAACAGCCTACCTCCCCCTTACGCCACTGGTGCAGAGGCTGAAAGTAAAATTTACAGTCCAATCATAGCTTGAACTCTGTTGTTTTTTTGTTAATGGTGTAGGTAACACTATGAATAGAAAAATCTCTAGGGCCCCTTGTTTGGGAGCTAAGCCACCGCGAGCGCGTCAATTTCTGCTCTAAGGTGGGCACTGACATTGTAAAAGTTGTAAGTATGTTTTACCCACTTACCGATAAATAATGGATCGATAGGCGTGGATAAATGAATCTTTCCGTCTGATTTCACACTCTCGTCGATCAGCCAAGATCTGTATGGTTCGTTGAATGTCTGAATTTCATATAACTTCTTTGACGTTTTATTCAGAACATATTTGGAGTTTTTCATATGCCCTGGATGCTTTAAAGATATAATAGACACGGTAGAATTGTCCTGGAATACGTCATCTGTAAAAAGAGTAGGTATTCGTAAAATTACTAATATATTAATTGAAAATATTGCTTGACATTCAGTATTTTTTTGTTATAAAATAATGTGGTCCTTTTCAATTTCCAAACCTTTCGCTATAAACATCCAAGAGTTTTGATATTTCTTCTTTTTACTCGTGTCACAATCTTTTTCAATTATACTAGATCTCGTTGAAGGCATATTTTATCAATTAATATAACAAAACAAATATGTTTAGAAAAATATTCCCGCTTTTTTTGTTGTCTGTTGAATCAAAATGTCATTTTCTATTTTCTGTTCTGTAAGTTTATTCGGTAAAAACTATACCTCTTTCCTTCTCTCTTATATAGATTGCATTATTACATAGTATATCTATTTCGTGTTCATGAAAATAATTATTCGTCTGTTTGGTACTACTGATAAATGACAGTTGTAAAATAATCTTGCCAGTAAAAATGAAATGAAAATGGAAATAAATTTTTTTTGGATATTTTTTTCACTTTTTTGTTATCATTTTTAGTTTTAGAAGAATTATTTTTGATTTAAAATCTTAATTATTTACCGCTGAAGGAAAATATTATTTGGATTAGAAATTTGAATGTGTAAGAACCTAGTAGGTACCTAGGTATTAGGTAGGTATGACTTTTAATTAAAGTACCTAAGGGAAGTTTTAAAGAAGGAGAAAACTACTTGTGTGCGTTTAATTCAGTGGCTTCCCGAGCAATATTATACACCCCAGAATTTTAATAGGTAGGATTGTTTAGTTTTTTTCTTTATGCCAGCGCTCCATTGGCGAGCCAAAAGTCCGACGACAATAAGTCTTCAGATTTTTCTACGTTCTGCTACTGGCCAACAGACGTTCAACGAAACGAGTATATAATTAATTTGACGAGTAAAACAGTCGACTTTGACAGCATAGATAATATACGTATATCTGACAGTTAAATCGTGATGGCGTTAAATGATACCGACGTTTTATGTTTTTTGGGTTATTGGGTGGCAGATAATGTAATAACGAAGCAAAGGGTACACAAATACTGGGTGAAACATTGGATAAGGAAACGAACGACATTATCCCACACAAATTTAATACGAGAATTGCGTTTGCAACCGAGCGATTTCCGCAATTATTTGCGAATGTCGGAGGATGTATACACAGAACTGTAAAATTTGGTCTCCCCATTTATTAAAAAAAAAAATACTATGATGAGGGAAGCTATTTCTCCTCATGATAGATTATGTGCAACCCTGCGATTTTTGGCTGCCGGCGGAACATTCACTGACTTGCATTATAGAACTGCGATTGGAAGACAAACTCTGGGCAAGATAATTCCCGAAACTTGCCAAGTCATCATTGACGTTTTGAAAGGAGAATATTTCAAGGTGTGTATTATATTATACGTCATCTAATAAAGTTGGGCAAATTTACAAATATATCATTAACAAGTAGACATTGGTTGGTCTTAAAAAGTGAACGCTTAGTGGATTGTTTTACCTATATAAATCATAGACGGCAACATCATAAGAATGGCAGACAAGATGCGTTTGAGATAGGTATATATATAGTCACAAATAAGGCCATCGTTGACATGCTAAATATTCAATAGACCATTAGAATGCTGTACCTAGCCAGGACTCTCCATATAGGCTGTAAGCAAGCTGCTTAATTATTCCTGTTGAATGTATTGTAATACTAGTCATATTCTTCGAAAAGCAAGCATGGAATTTGATTTCTAAATGAGGCCACATAATAATATAGGTTTGCTAACATAGCTCAAATACTTACCATTTGTTGTATCGCTTAAGCTAAGGTTTATATGCATAAAAACAAACAAAAAAACAAATATTTTTACAAGATATTTATTCATACAAAAAACATTAATTTATTATACCGGCTTTTGTACATTTTTGCTTAATATACGATAAACTGGTTGAGTATGAACAGTAGTTGCTGGCATTATTTTGTCACTTTGTCCCATAAAGGCAACTTCATGCATCAGCTTCTCGGCCAGCAATCTTTGTCCCTGTGACATCGATCGTAGTTTCATGGCCATCATTTTGCCAAAAACATCAAATTCATCTTCAGTCTTGCTTAGTTTGTCGGTGATTAATTCTAACACTTTGTTGGCGCTATCATTCGATTTTTTTCGTTTGAACGATGGGGGTTCTGGTGCTCTATTGAGATTCGACCTTGGAGTAGTCGACAACGTGGATGTTGAAGGCGAATATTCTATCTGTAAATAAAATGTTGATTATTTTTTGTTGCAGTTCCCTGATACGCGCGAAGAAATGGAGACGATTGCAGAAGAATTTAATAGTAAATGGCAATTTCCAAATTGCCTGGGCGCAGTTGATGGGAAACACATTGCAATCGTGCCACCTGCAGGCGCCGGCTCCCACTTTTATAATTACAAACATTTCCACAGCATTGTTTTGATGGCGATTGCAAATGCTAATTATGAATTTATTTATGTTGATGTTGGAACAAATGGACGTATTTCTGATGGAGGCGTACTGAGAAAATCTGATTTTTTCAAACGTTTAGACAAAGGCAGATTAAAAATACCTGCACCAAAAAAACCTACTGCTAATTCTGATGCACTGCCATTTGTTTATATTGGCGATGAAGCCTTTGCATTACGTAACGATTTCATAAAGCCGTATTCACAAAGGCAATTAAATCACAGTAAAAGAATATATAATTATCGGACATGCAGAGCCAGGCGAATTATAGAAAATGTTTTTGGCATTTTAGCTGCTAGATTCCGCATTTTTCAAGCTCCAATAAACATGAAAATTGAAAATATCAATACAGTTGTATTAACTTGCTGTGTGCTGCACAACTTTCTTCGTCGCAAATCAACACATACTTATACTCCTTCTCATGACCTTGATAGGGAAAATCCTGAGACAGGTTTAATAGAGCTCGGACTGAGGTCACAGGACACCTTAGCGCCTTTGGAAGCAACGACTAATCGGAACTCGACTGCCAATGCTAAGAAAGCGCGAGGAGATTTCGAAAAATATTTTAATACTACCGGGGCTGTCACATGGCAAGAAAGTATGATAAGCAATAGATAAATTAAACCAATGTAACAATTTAGTTAAAATGTTTTACCTCAATACAATCTTCGTTGTTTAACGAGTTGGAGTAACTCTCATCAGGAGACATGTTTTCCAAATCGTCCACCATGCTGGATATTGAGCTCGATTCTGTAAAACAAAATGTAAATTGTTAAAATACAACATAATACTCAAACTTGTTTTTTATTATCTCTCCCCTAAGTACCCATTCCTTCATACGGTTAATATTGATATTGGTATAATTGGTGTAATCCAGTATATCGGGTATTTTCAAAATGTGTTTTCCGCTGTATTCCTCATAACCAAACTGTACCATTAATTTTGATTGATGATTGACGATTTATTGATTGTCTCTGAAGGAACCTAACTCGAGCGATTTTTGATTTTATGATCATTTCTTTTCTTCTTCTTTCGACCATGTCCGATCATAATATGGACCTCCACGGAGTGGAGGTTTGTATTGACAGATTTTGTTTTTACGAGAAATGGATGTCAGCCACTTGCTCAACATATTAGGTCCATACTCTGACTCATACACAAATTGAAATTCAATGTGTACTTGTCAGACCCAGGATTTGAACCTGGGACCCGGCCACGACTCAATAAGCCGCGCTTCCACCGCCATGATCGTACCTATATATTATTATTTCTTACCTACCTCAGCAAAGAATAAATAATTTTATTGTGACTAGAAATGATTCATAGCTGTATGTTTTAATTGCTTAATAGTAGCTAATCTAATGCGATGTCACTTTCAGAGATACGACAATGTCATAGTCTGCACGTGTATAATAAATAGCTTTAAAGCATTCCCTCGTACCTATATATTATTATTATTTATTACCTACCTCGGCAAAGAATAAGAAATTTTATTGTGACTAGAAATGATTCATAGCTGTATGTTTTAATTGCTTAATAGTAGCTAATCTAATGCGATGTCACTTTCAGAGCTAGGTACGACAATTTCATAATCTGCACGTGTATAATAAATAGCTTTAAAGCATTCCTACGTACCTTCCATTTGGTCGTTCAAGAACTCCAAATTTTTATAGTACCACAGTTTGGGTAGATAAACTGCGTCTGTGCCGGCTCCGCTTCGATATGATGTCCTTACTTTATTTCTCTCCTTTCTGTAACCCGACCTCAATGTCTGTATTTTCTTTTTAACATCGTCGACCCTTGCCTGCGGCTCCACCTTGATTAAAATCTCCAAAAGTTCCGCATACGCCAAGGACTTGGCATCACGATTCTTGTATAGTGGGCTGGTCGTCTTCCACAACGATGGGTTGTCTTTAAAACAACTAATAAAATCTTCCAAGAAACTTTTCGAATGCACTCGTAGATCTACCATTGTTGTTATCGATGTGAGATGTCCGAACACTTTGAATGACAGTAAAATAATGATGGCGCTGTCGTCCGTCGGCATAGATATAAATAATGTGACGGTAAAGCGTGGTGAACGTACGAATTTCAGCGGCTCGGCGAGTAAAATATCAAACATGTTTGAAATCCAACGAGCCTGGTCTGCGGATTAAAAAGTCCGCAGACCTGGGGTGCTCCACGCGAAAAAAAAGTCCGAAGACTGTAAATCGTCTGACTTGCGTGCCAATGGAGCGCCGGCATTAGAAAAAGCAATAGGTAGTCTATAGAAAATAATTCCAACGCAAATATTCAATATTGATTATGGCCACATTATTCATAGAGATAAAGCCATTTTACTATTTGATTTGACACTTCTCCAGGCTTCCCGCCAATTTTAATGTCAAATTGGACAGGTCGGCGGATAGACAATCGTACAAATTTCTTATTCGGTTATTAGCGTTTTTATAAAATGCAGGCATTTTTAAAGACCGGTAAATTAGGAGCCACGTCCGATAAAGCTGGCGTATCCGACAGCCCAAAACAAACAAAGAAACGACCCACAGCGCCATGGGTTGAAAAATAGTAAGATTGTTTTCTTGGTTAATTATTAACAATAATTCAAAATTGGAACGAATCTGACTATGTATTCAATTTTTTTCAGATTCACCGAAACAGTCAATTCCATAAAGTGATTATTGTTTGTCTAATTCACGAATTTGCTACTTATATCTGTCTAGTTTTAGCTTTACATGGTGTTGAGCCTAATATTTAGGAAATACTAAGGAAAATGTCTTGCTTATCCAGAAGTATTATTTCCATAATTAATAATCAATGAAGTCATCGAAAAACTTTCAATAAATTCATACCTTGCAAAATGTTGCCCATTATTTTAAGGAACTTAATTAATTACGGTACAAGTCGGTTATGGGGTAGCCAGACGGGTACCACGCTAATTGTCATAGCCGATTTTGGCAAAATTCATGGATTCACGAATGAAAACCTAACCTAACCTAACTGAACCCAACCTAACAAATAATCCAGTATATCGACTATTTTCAAAATGTGTTTTCCGCTGGCTTCCCCATAACCGACATGTGCCTTAATTACAGTTTTTTCAGTTCATAATGGGAATAATGGCAATGCTAGGTAGTCTCATTTGTTTCGTTCATCTGTTATCAACTTCAAAATAATGTTTTTCACACAAATAATACACATTTCAGGCATCCTTTATGAAAAATGTAAAACTAAATTGCCCCCGAAGCACACAGGCAGAAATCATAATTGACCGATTGACTTAATAATTTCTTAGGCCTGTATCAGGCAACCAATGAACCATATGTTAAAAATGAATGTTTTATCCTGCTTTTAGCCGGCCAAGAACCGTAGATGATGTGGTGGAACAGAGCGATGTGATTCAAGTACTCCGCGAGTGCCTGGCGGGCAGTGACCTCCCCCATCTTCTATTCTACGGTCCTCCCGGCACCGGAAAAACCAGCTCTATCCTAGCCGCCGCCCGACAGCTCTTTGGAGACATCACCAAGGATCGAGTGCTCGAGTTGAATGCCTCCGATGAGAGAGGGATCCAAGTCGTCAGGGATAAAGTCAAGGCCTTCTCGCAGCTCACCGCTAGCTCTACTAGACCCGAGTGAGAACCTTTGTCATCAAATAATACTATCTGCTATGTTAGCCAATTGAAATAGAATCACATTAATAGTGTTAATCAATAATTCTTCGTGAAAGAATCGATCCACACTCCTTGTCTTCGATTCTTTGCTGCCACGTACAGTAGAACCTTGATATAACGGATTTCAGATATAACAAACAAAATATCCAGTCAAATGTAAAGATTGTTAAAAACATTCTGTTAATGTCATGTTAATGTTAAATCCAATTGTCACCGCTTGTAAACAATGTTCTGCACAAATGATAATCTAATAACATTTATGGACAATTTGTCAGATAACGAAATTCAACTATATTACATGCATTTTCGTAATTTTAGAGAGTTGATTATAAAATAATTGTAAGATAAAAAGAACTTTTTATATACAACGTTTTTAAATTTTCTGTTTAATCATATAAACTTGACTTGACTAGCTTAAACGATCAAAAAAAATTGTATTTGATAGAAATAATACTGAAATGTCATTTTGACACTCATATTGATTCCATAGTAACGCACGTATATATTAATAATTTTCTAGCAACTAATAATAGTGGATTGGATTACGGATTTCTTCTGAAATAACTTTTCATACAAAACAGAATTAACCGAAAATTAATTTAATTCTACTTAAAGATGGCTAAAAGTATTAAAAAAATGCATTGGCATCGTGTTCTGATGTATTCTAAAAGTTTCAAATGTCTAGCTAGTCAGGAAGTTAATTAAAAATCGATTGCAAGATTTGTACCGGACAAATAAGAATATGACCTAATAAAAACGTTGTAAAAACAATAGACTTCAAAAGTGCAAACAAAACTTGATTCTTTTTTCAAAGCAGGATTACCGAAAGCAAGCGGGTCGACATCGAACATTAACGTCACACCACAACGGGTGTATCTATCAGTGGCGAAGGCTCCATACTAAGCGATTATTTAAAGCCTACCTTCTAAGAAAACTATATCTTCAAGTATTTATTTCAAATTTAAATACAAATGGAATATTTTAAAATATTAAGAGTCATCGATGATGTGAATTTGAATGTAGATTGGCCCGACTGTTTAAATTAGTCAAGCTTAGAATCAAACAATAAATTACAAGCGAGTAGCGACATCTGTTTTTGTTCTTTGAATGACGATTATTGACAACATAATCGAAAATTGTTTTCTATACTTATGATGACTCATCTCTTCAAGCAAGTCTACAAATTTTGTCGCGTTTCGGAAGCGCTCGGAGACCCGCTGCCAACTCTTTTTGCAAAGTTTATTGTCTATGCCTGCCGCTTTAAGCAAATAATAAATAAATAAAATGATTTTAAAAAATAATGTCTATTGGGTTCAATCAGATATAATTGTTAATTGTTTTTAAAAATAACAAATAATTGTATCTCGTGATAATTATTTAGATTAGTTCAGTCATAGACAAACATAATTTATATCGTTTTAATTCAGTCAGATTGTTGTTCAATACATGGTGGTATAGTTTTATTTTGTGAGACAATTCAGTGATTTATTGTGTTCTGAATGTAGATAGATTATATTGTTTTGTACCCTAAGTCATTCGTCAGTGCTTTAATTACAAATTATTTGTAAAAATGTCTAGTTTTCCAATTGAAATTGGTCATTGATTGTTTTAGTACGGATCAAATTTTAAAAATATCGTTTTCGAGTTTGATGTTTATGTGTCCACACATATTGTCAAAATACTCAAAATCAAACTAGATTATCGAATCTTTCAATTATAGCTATTGAAAAAGAATTATTAATTAAATTAAAACGTGGGCAAACATTTTATGATGATGTTTTAAAAAAAAATCTGCAGAAAAACAGACGAATTGACTTAGAGTACAAATGATCATAATTATAGTAAGCCTTTATATTAATTACCTACTGAAATATCTTGAAGTGTTTTGAATGGCAAAATGACAACAACGGCTTTTTTCATAGCCACCAATGATTTATTTTTGGGCGTATGTTACGTGTATGAATGTTTATGAAAATACATAATTTAAACTCATCGCTCAACTTTATACCGTCGGTGAGCTATTGAAATTTCAACGATTCAGTGTGTCGTTGTCATTAGTGTGCACATATTATTATTATACATCAGTACTAATATCGTAAGTATTATCTTCTTATTTCCTACAAGTGTACTATTTTTCTCTGATCTCTACAGCCTACCTCTTCCCAAAAGTCACCCTTCGCCACTGGTGTCTAGATATATCTTCCGAAGACAAATAAACAGGAATTTGTTTGTTTTTTATATAACAGACTTTCGGCTTTAACTTTCAATTTTCAATTTCAATATATTTATTTTTAACATGTTACCCCCTCACCCGCATTACTCTGATATGTCGAGGTTCTACTGTATTGCCACCACACTTCATGAATTCATCGAGTTTTCCAGTGGCCATGTAGTCGTTCAGTCCTTGAGTATCATTGTATGACTGTATTTATCCACTCACGGAGTAACATGTCCGACCTATTGCAATTTTATTAACTCGGTGACCTTCATCAAACCACATCTGCCTCCTTATTATCCATTGATTTCTTTTGTGGTGTTTCTTAATATTTGGATTTCTTTTAGCCGCCTCTCAGATCAAAACTCGCCTCGTTCGCCGCGACCGAGTTCCGAGACGCGCGAAAAATTGTTGCGTGTGACAATCGAGCACATCAACAAACGACACTCGCTTCTCGAAACGTCAAAATAATAAGTACTCTGGCCAGACGCCATTACGCAAATATGACACTGAAACAGCGATTATTATGTATTGGTATCGCAGAAATTTAAGTAGAAGGCGAAAATATTGGATTCATCCGTCAATTAGGCATAATATATCAATGCACAGTGCATAATTTATCGCAGCAGAACGGCCACCGGCGAGGAGTGACGTCTAGATGTGAATGGCAAAAATTGCAAAGTCGGCTTTATCGGCGTCCAACATGTTCGCGGAGTCGCTACTCGTTCTGTCGCTTTGCAACATAGATGTTTTTCAGTCGCATTCGACCAATGTGTGAAGTTCCATTTGACAACGTTTGTTATGTGGATGACGATGACGTCACACCAACGAATTCGACATGCGGCGCATGAGGCGAGTTCTGATGTGCGAGTTGACTTACATTAAACCTGGTATCCGTTAGTAGCCACTTTACGAATCACTGTAAATGTTTTTTTTCCTGCAGTGGCCGCCCTTGTCCACCTTTTAAATTGATAATCCTCGATGAGGCTGACTCGATGACCAAAGACGCCCAAGCCGCTCTCAGAAGAACCATGGAGAAGGAGACGCGCTCCACCAGATTTTGCCTCGTCTGCAACTATGTCTCTCGCATCATCCCTCCTCTCACCAGCAGATGTTCAAAGTTCCGATTCAAACCACTGGCTAAGGAAATGGTTATAGAAAGGTAGGGTTAATGTAATCTTTTACCTGCTAATTATAATATTTAATGATTGAGCTTACAAGCTTCACATAAGTCTAATCAAGAAATTATCTGCTCCATTAATTAAGTTATCTGGTGGTGATTGTAATTTTAGGATGATGGTGGATTACGGATCTAGGGGTTTACACAGAATGCCAGACACTGACCTTTATGTTGAGAGGGCTGGCGCGCGCCTACATTTTAATGGATGATATATGAGGTTGATGAATGATATTGATAAGTTTGATATTGTAACAGATTTAGTGCAACGAAGGTCGAACAGATACATTTTGTATGAATCACTCTGTAGTTAACACGGCCTCGTTCGTATCGTATCAGATATAGCTAGATAGCTTAAGCAAGCCTACGCGCTCGGCTGTCTCGGTAGGCTTGGAGTAACTAAACTTAACTTTCATCACGGTCGATCATGACCCGTGACTGGTGGTCTTGTGACAATAATTGGGGATTTGAGGTTGGTGGAAAGAAAAGACGAATGCGAATATAAATGGCCCAATCATTATCATTTACTAAGTAGAATATCATTTTACAAAATGATAATATGTATAAATTACATTAAATTCTACAATTTGTTAGTCGATACAATAGGTATTTCGGTTGTGAAACCATTATTAGTCTGCAAAGATAAACAATTTGTCTCCGATTAAATACTTGACTTACAGAAAGAGATAGAATAGTCCTTCATGCCCACTATACCAGTGGCGAAGGGTGGAGGTAGGCTGTCAAGGTCTGACATAAATAGTGCACACTAAACTTTGTCAGTCAAATGTATTTGTTTTCATTGAACTAACACTACAATGTGTTGTTAGTTTACAGTTCAGTTACACCCTGCCTAATCCAAGCCTTTTTTCTAGCCAAAAGATTTTTTCTATTGGCTATATTTTCTCATGGGTGTTTTCAGAATTATGTATGTTCAATAATTATAATGGTACATTCTTAATTCTGTGAATTATTCATTGAATAAAAGAAATAGTTAATTTAAATTTACTATATTGTGAAAATAAAGGAATTTGGATTTGAATAAGATATATTAATTTTGTATATTATCTTTCAGATTGAAATACATCAGCGATTGTGAAAACTTGGCGTACGACGATGACGCACTGGCATCCGTGGTTGAAAGCTGCGGAGGAGACTTACGTCGCGCTATTACATGCTTACAAAGTTGTGCCAGATTAGGTGGCACTGTTAACAGTACTTCGATTATAGAGGTATACCAATTATTATGTAGACCAGTTTCAGGTTTTTCATCCAGTGGTACCATAGAGCTAGAAAACATTCAGAACGTAGATATATGTCATGCTTTTATTAGTTCTAATCTCTTGCAGAATTTTTTCAGTAGGTACACCTGCAACTAGTTGCTAATGCAAATGGTCTTTTTCCTAAGCGGAAGCATATCGTCCTCCACAGAACGGAAGTTGTATAGAGATATATGCCATCATAAATCGTCAGGTGTTCGAATTTAGTACTAAGCTCATTAGTCATTACAATATAAAAAGTATTGAATGATTTTATGTCAAATGTTAGCAAGTGGCTCCCTCATTCAACTGACAACTTATACTGGTGGATATATAGTATGTAACAGACGTTTTTTACGAGGAATAGTTATCAGACCAGTCGTCTAATCTACTAAGTCCTTGCACTGAATTAAATACATACTAAATAATGAAAGTGATGGCTGATCTTTTATTTTGGCCAATTAGGGGTGGTTATTCTTTGTTATTCCGCGTTTTGGGTCAAATGCTAATGTTACATATCGATGGCATTTTTCATCTTTATTGTCATCATCATCTGGGGCGCGACAACCCGGTGTGGGTCTTGGCCTCCTCCAACAGCTCCGTCTACCTGTCCCTATCCAGTGTGGCCGCTTTCCAATTCGGTACCCCCAGAATACGGCAGTCACTGGCAGCTCCATCCAACCAGCGAATCTTTGGCCTGCCTCTTCTACGCCCTATTGGATTGCTGGACATCACTCTCTTTGCCGGTTCATTGTCATTCATACGGTGCACATGACCTAGCCATTGCAGTCTCCCAATCTTAATCGATTGAATTGCACTGTAATCTTCGTACAGCCCGTAGATCTCAGCATTATATCTTCTCCAATTTCATCTTTATTGTATTGTTTCATATTTTTTTTGTTTATACCCGTTTAACCGGTTCTATGCCTTCAACGAGTTTTCCTGCTCTCTAAGGCCGTGATCAGCATAACACAAATTACTATAGATCTACCATCGTAAGTCATCAGCCGGTCGAATTTGAAACTAAAATTGTCTATCGAGGATAAATTTGTCACAAACGCCATTTAATTTTACAACATGTTTCTCGAATTATGGATTGCGCTTGCGTTTATCTAGCTCTCATGGCGTCAAAATATCAAAAACGCATTATATTTAGTGTTGATAAATAAAATATACCTATTAAAAAAAGAGATCAACAAGTAAAAAAAGCTTTTTCCTTTTAAATAAGGAATGTACCTAATACATAATTTTATATTTGATATAGTATTTTATAATCGAATGAGTGTTTACTTATTATTTGTGTATGTAAACGGATTTATAAAGAAATTTAGTATATTAATTAAACTGACATTTACAAGTTTGAATTCCATATTATGACCTCGACTGGTTTTACTTTTACCGTAAATGGTCCTGAGAGTGACACAGAATCGGATGATAGTCTATCTGGAATTGAACCATTATAGTAGTTATATAATTTCTACATTGTTTGTGTAATTTATAGTTATCGTGTTTTATTTAAAATTCCATTGATGTTCATACTATTTTACTGTCTTTAGAGTTAATTTAATTTATTTTCGCTTTTTTTATTATATTTTTTTCCATGACTAAAATATACACAATACTTCTTTATATTTTCCAACTAAGAATTTCTTCCTCGTGGTTATAAAAAAAGTAACACGTTTTTATTTTGATTGTGTTCATTTTTTATTTTAATAATATGTGTGCATAAATCTACTACCAATAAAAATTTATAAATAACCATTTTTTTGTTAGTTATGACAACATTCTCATTGTCCTACTAGCGCCCTCGCTGAAATGCCAATTTATGATGGTAGATCTATAGCCACTGTTGATTGATTTGCATAATCTAAAAAATTAAACACACAGTGACATCTGTTTCGACTAATTATGAAATATTAAGCCACAAATTATTGCTAGTACAGCGATTTTAGTA
Organism: Rhyacophila brunnea; assembly: GCF_057557595.1. NCBI lineage: Eukaryota > Metazoa > Arthropoda > Insecta > Trichoptera > Rhyacophilidae > Rhyacophila > Rhyacophila brunnea. Next base: position 3,077,860 of record NW_028232904.1, on the reverse strand, counting down.
AAAGCTTTGCTTTACATTAACGTGAAGACATAGAAAAGGTTACGTAATGTCTCAGTAAAGAAATACATTGCCGATTCAAGAGAAAATGAACATTCTTGAAATTGTGAAAGGACGCGGTGACATAATATGCTTCAAATCAATTTGCATAATTTTTAAACCATGGGTGGTTATTTAAGCGTAAACCTGACTATGCTTTTAATATGCCGATTTATTTTTTTAGGTTACTGGTTTAGTGCCTCAAGATATGGTCACAGAATTCCTCAGCGTAAATGATTACACAGTTCTGGAAAAGTTTGTCGATAGGTGAGACTTTTTTTGAAGTTATACTTTTGGCGGGTTTGGAAAATCAGATCACAGTGTATTGTTGGCGTGTGACATGTAACACATTGGATTCGAACCACCGAATGTTCGATTATCAGCGGAACGCACTACCTTTACGCCACAGTATGATACTGCAATCGTGATGATTATACAGTATAATATTATGGTTTAGAATTGTTCCATTGCCTAGGCAGTGAATTTATGATTGTCGGCCATTTGCAATTCCTTACGTAAACAAACAATTAAACGTCAGTTAATAATATAAGTTAAAGTGTATAGAAATAAACCAGCGGCGTTCCAATAAGCGGTTCCTTTTCTTGAGTGTGTAATTTAACAAGATAATTAAGAACTATTCAAAGAATCTAGTTTATCACAAGTTTTGTTTTTGTTTTGTTACACCAAAGAAGTATAACTTCTAACGCACGTACATAAGTACACACACCGATTTTTCTTCTTCTATATTATCGATGACTTACCTTTAGTTTTGGTATAATGTGTAATAATAATTTTGGGTCTCCCTGGAACAATGATTCTCACCTTTTGTTGCTTTGTTGCACCCTTGAAACATTTTGGAAAATCAATAAATAGACATCTAGAAAACAGGAATAAAAGAAACACATACCGTCGCCGTAGATGTCAAGGGAGCCAAGTCACAAATGTGGCAAAAATGAGTAAAGTACACAAAAGCATTTTAAAATCATCAAAGATGCAGTGGTCAATGGATTTAAGCCACAACATATAACACACAACTTCTAAGATACTATTTTTTTAGTCATTTGTAAAAAATAATAAAAAGGTAACACCACAAAGTATATTCTATGTTGAAAGTTTTACCGTTATATCTTTAAAAACAAAAAGGTTCAATAAAAAAATGTTACTTTTTTTGTCCCACAAAATCTTTGAGTGCCTGTTTCTTAGCATTATGATTTTGTGGACTGGCTCCCTTGACGTCTACAGCGACGATACATAGTATTATGTAATATATTTTTTTTATTAAAAATGGTTGACTGTTTGCTCAATTCTTTAGGACGATGCTCTGGATCGAAACACACATGAAAATTTGAAGAAGACGTGAGAATTTGACCATTGACACATAGCTTCAGCATTGTATACTTTACCACTTGCCCATTCTGAGTGCCTTAATTACCTAGTATAATTTATTTTTCCGTTATAGGTTCATTCTTGAAGCGTACTCTGCATCACAACTCCTAGACCAGTTGACAGAAGCTGTCGTTCACTCTCCAACGTTAACCAATCAGCAGAAGGTTCCCATCTGCGAGAAACTAGCTGTCTGCTCCTACCGACTCATCGACGGAGGCTCCGAAATGATGCAACTCATGGATCTCGGATGCACCATCATTTTAGCTAATAAGTTGTAGGTTTAATCAACAGTTGTGTTGAAGGGACCACACCATGAATCAAACACATGAAATGAAATACATAATATTGTTGTTAACTGTTAAATACATTGAATTTTTTTGTTCACATAATGCTCAACGTTTTCCATTGTTTCAAATTCAAATCACATACGATTTAATTCAGAATGGAAAAATTGGATAAATGTCATTGTTCATCAGATGCAGAAACAGTCATTTTGTGTTGACGCTTAAGAACATACTAAATTGGCGGTATAACTATGTCAGTGCACAGTGTTTCAATTGTTGGAAATATCAACTGGGGTCGATCCACTGCTGGATGAAGGCCTCCCCTCCCTCTCTCCATTCTTCTCAGTACATAATTCTTTGCTGCCACATACATCCACCGAACTTTTTGAGTTTGTCTATCCAGCGTGTTTAAGGGTGTCCCTTTGGACATTCAGTCCCTCCTGGGTACCGCTGTATGACGGCATTCGTCCAGCGGTTGTCCACTCGCCGAGCAACATATCCGGCCTATTGCCATTTCATCCACTTAGTGACTTCTATCACATCGCGTACTCTTGTCTGCTCCCTTATCCATTGGTCTCTTTTGTGATCTTTACGCGTTACGCCCAACATGTGCCTTTCCATGCCACATCGCGCTAGTCGTAATTTTTGGATTTCTCTTACATTAAGAGTCCATATTTCACATGCATACACATCGGTTGAACACTTTACGCTTAAGACACGATGGGAGGTTACTTTTGAAGATATTCAGGCGCCCAAATGCACTCTATGCCAGTTTGGTTCTGCTAGCAATCTCGTCATGTTGGAAATATATTTTCCTGAAATGTAATTTCATTACGGTCGTTGTCTTTGTCATTTTTCTGCTTCTGAATAGTATGTATTGTGTGCTTGGTGGCGGCGACAGAAGAAACCGTGATTTTCTATTAGCACTATGTATTACCTATTGTAATACCCACGGTGTCTCAATTGTTGAAACAGTTCAACCTCTCGTAGTGAAAAGATGTTATTAACATTATTTCTAAACCAGTTTTGACGCTGTGGCTGCTTGACCTACAACTAAAAGCAACTGCGCATTGAAAAAAATTAAGAATGTGTGACAGAACAGACAGAACGGTGGCAGCTATTATTTGATTGGCTTCGGCGACATGCGCTTTGTTGCAAGTGCGAATGGGTGTCTTTCCAACGAACGACTGTGTGCACCAGTACATTAAATTACATGCATGTTCTCAACTAAATCATCACATAAACAAAGTTGACGAGTTGTACTGAGTTTGTGTGGTGTGTGGGCACAAACATCACTAATAAACACAACCGACTGAATGCCACGTGCTATCTGACACAGGACTGTTTGTATGTGACATTCGAACATGCAATATTTCTGCGTTGAACACCTGCGACTTATTACAGTAGTCATCCAGTTTGTAGTGCGATGTTGCGACCGTCTGCACATGTTTCCTAAACAGTAAAGGGGGGTGAAGCCTTACTCGTTTAAGTATTATAATACCTATTATTACGTTATCATTATCAAATAAGAAAATAAAGCAAAATATTTAAGACTTTTTTATTTACCATTTCACCCTAATCCTGCGTTATCTAATTGGGCTGCAAGCTTTTTTTTGTAAGATAATTTTGAAGAAGACAGTCTAGAGATATTTCAATCAGGATTAAAACTTTGTCAGACGAAGCGGTCCAGATTACTAATTTTATTAAAAGTTAACCATTAGCCGGCTCGCACATCTAAACTCGCCTTGTCTGCCGCACATCCATAAATCAAACCTAGGCGCCTAGCGATAGTTGCATGTAACCTCAAAACGTGGATATTATGTATGGGATGCGGCAACCGGCGAGCTGGTATAGGAATGACCAATCCGTAGCATATGCAGTATGCGTACTGGCGGCTTCGACTGCTAGCAGAACTAGATGTATTTTTCAAACTAAATAACAATCACTTCGACATGTTGCAGATATATACAAAACTCAAATCAATTAAAATTTACTAGAAAAAAATGATTGATTGTAGATTAACACTATACGGTCCGCGAATTTTTGCGAAGCACCTACACCAATATCCGGTATTTTTTAATGAAAATCAACAAATTTCGATCGCGAAGTTAAAAATGATTTTTGAACCTATTGATATATTTCAATAAAATTTTCAGAAAATACTTAAAATATATCAATGCATCAATTTGCGTAATTTATTTAGTACTTGTCAACCTCTGGCCTGTGTTCCATAAAGTTAAAAGTATATAATTTGTAAATTTTCGTAAATTGTTTATTATATGTTATTAGATTAGTTCAATTTGTTAAATAATATAATGTAAAGGAAACAGCCTATTGATATAAAGCAATTTCAATATATTATTTTTTAATTAAAAAATATAATAAAATATTCAAATACAAAATGTTTTACACCGCTATAGAATACGTATCAATCCATTTTTAGCACTAGCTACTCACATCTCTGATTATCAAATAAAATAACAAAGACTTTACACAAAATGTGAAGTGTTTAAAAATAAATGCATATTCATTCCCGAACGTCTAATTTATTGGTTTTATGTCGGCAGAGGCCTAGCGATAGCGGTGCAGTGGCGTGCATATTTTCGAGTAAATTCAATTAAATAAAATGCAAGCATATACATTCCCACCGCTTATTACAATTTTGTATTTTTGTAGGTATCGAGACAAGCCAATAACAGTGCAGAGGCGTGCGTAAAAAAATCATATAAAATCTATGAGCAATAAATTGTAAAACACATTTACATTCTACAAAAATATTTGAAGTAACACTCAACCTTATGGATAATACCTTTAGATAACTGGCTAGGCACGAAATAATTATTGTCACATAATAATATAGTGTATGAGTAGATTTAAAACAAATTACACACTAAAACTGAAATTATTTGAAATGGTTTATAAAACTATGAATGTAAAATGAACTAACGACTAATACACTTTTTTTTAAATGATACGAAGAAAAGCAATTACCAATATGTAGATGTAGAGGTACTTTACACTCTTTGGACATGTAAATAGTTTCTTTTCGAAGTTTATGGGAGGAACACACTTTACACTTTCTTCTTAAACGTTTATTAGTTGCGGAAATCCTAATTATTTGATGTTGTTTTATACTGCCAGAGAGTCTTTGTAATGAAGTAGGTGAACTGGTTCTATGGGTTGAATGTGTATCAAAAGATGTAGAAGGTGCATGCGTTTCCGCAACATCACTTTGTTACCTCCGAAAGGGGGGGGGGGTGTAGGTAAATGCGCTGGACCCCCCTGATGATGAATGTCACGGTGATATCGTCTGCTTCTTCTTTCGGGAACATGTTTATGTTGATTGACAACGCGGAAGTACAGGCGGAAACAGGGCGTTTATTGTTCGGAATACAGTTAGGTACAAAGTACTACAGCGTAGGAAATATTCAAAAATATTTTTAAAAAAAATAAATAAATTTAAAATGGCGGTGACGCCGGGAGCGCGGCGCCACATCCGACGTCACGCTCCTCGAGAGTTCGAAAACCGAATGACCCTATTAGGGGCTGGTAGGGCAGAGTAGGTAGTAATAATACCCAACAAACAATTCACAATTCTATCTCTGAAAAATGACAAAAACACTCTGCATATTATGTACCTGGCTTATTTCTGAGAATTTCGCTCACTACAGAAATAGTCAGCTAGACCTTTTTTTAGGTACCTGCTTTGAAAAGGCTGTATTTCTTTGCTAGGTAGGTACATATTTTGAATTATTTGAACTAGGTACAAATACATATTTTTTTTAAAGTAGGTAATCTCAAATCAGATATTCTAGGTGCTAGGTACATTGTATGGCTGGGAACTTTGCTTTCAATATTTATGTAGGTAAGTGTACGAATTTAATACCTATTGGTCAAAATTGGATGAAGGCTAATGTAATATTAAAAAATGATATTAATAATTACTATTTGCTTACGGGCTAGAAATTTGCTTCGCAGTCGATCTGTTCATGTTTGCATGAATCAGCCCAATGATGATTCAGGCCTCATGGCCTTGGATCCTCTGAGGATGCCATGGTTTAGACGGTATCAACTTGATTCAGATGTCTGTATATCCTCGATACAAACTTTATGTTCAACAAAAAATCGTAAAATTTCATTTTTCATTATTAGTGAACTGTAAATAACGCAATATTTTAAAAACCCATTACGTGGCATAGTTTTCAAAAATATGGAAGTCTATAAGTGGATTTGTCGGCCAATAAGACTGTAGAGTCGCTTTTTTGACAATGGTCATTTAATAACCACCAACCCGAACCACTTTTTTTAACTCCGACATGGTTATGTTCACTCATTTTTTAGATATAGCTTCAGGACTTATCAGTGTCAAATGTCACTCCTGACAATCCTTGAAATGGCTTGTTGTCTCTCGGCGGATCATCATCGTTCCAATCAAGTGTCATGTCGGCCTCAGTTTCTGAATCCTCAGAATCACTCCTGAAATATGTTGTACGTGGGCGTGTTGTCAAAGGAGCAAATGAGTCTGTTTCAATATCACTAAAATCTCCGATATCTTCACAGTCACTGGGAATATCTGACATACAATCCGCATAGTTTTCCTCTAAAAACGATTGGTCCTCCATTTTAAAAAGTTTTTTTGGAGATAAAACTAATAAAAAATATATATCCTAGCTAAAATATACATAGATTAATTACTTTTTGAAAGAAATTAGTGCAATAAATATAAATAATAATAGCTATTATTTATGCAGCTACACAAGCAATAATCTCCCGAAAAAAGCGAACGAAAATGACAACGCGATGGGTACAAATTTCTATCATGGATAGTAAACCATTAAAGATAAAATATCAAATAGCACGCAATTTCATAGCCGAAAATCGCGTTCATTTAAAAAAAAAGAAAGAATGCAGGTTCATAAATGGTTGACTACCGCTGAAAAGGGTCGACGATTAAATTTCGAAGTTGAAGTGACGACACTGGAATATAACATTGAGTGTTTATTACCTTTTTTTGTTTATGTCTAGTGATTCACCCGCCTATGAATGCTCCTGTAACTAATTAAAAAAATGTTATAGGTACAAAAAAAACTGAATGGTGTTACGTTCGCCATCTCTGTAAAAACCCTGAAATATTTTTTTTCCATCGTGCTTTTACTTCTTGCACATGTCATTCAACCATCTGTCGATAAATCTTTCAAGCAAATATTAAATTCCATATTTATTTTTTACAGTAAAGATAAGCATAAGTAAAAACGCCACGTAGGCGTCACCGGACCGTAACGTTCGGCTCGCAAAGGATGCCAATGTGGCGTCGCCGGACCGTAAAGTGTTAAGAAGGAATATTATATTTTCATCCAAGTGTGATTTGAATAGTTCATTTTATTTCCTGGCAACTAAATTATATTTTAGTCTGTGATTCAGTGTTGCCAACCGTACTATAATTATAGTATTTGTACTATAATTTTGGTCCGCATACTATGTACGACATTGGCTTCCAAACTTTATGTTACTGCGCCTCCCTTTTAAAAAAATCTAGTCTTGGCGCCTCCCCCCCCTTTATTTCATTAAATAATTTCAATATTCAACAATGTACTAATACGTAAATGAAAAAAAGGTTTTATTTCTTATATTATATTTATTTTTAAATTAATTAAATGTTTTTCATGCGATGAATGTGCTCGTTTATTAACACAATCAATTTCAATAGTAGTCAATCCAAAATAATCATCGTTCATTGACAAAAATGGATTCTATCACGGCCCCCACATCCTGAAGCGGGCCCCCAGGCCAGGATATTTGGCGGGCCCACCTACCTATCGCTGAGGCTAAGGGCAGTGTGGTGCTCTAATGTAGTGTTTCCTAAATTATACACGGGAGTTATCATTTAAGTAATCAATCATCATATAGGTATCACATCAAATTGCAACACACAACCACATATTTAAAATATTTAATAGCCCTTTTTTTATTGTTAATAAAATAATGAGAAAAATACATTAGCAAACTAACCAAGAACTCAGTAAATAGATTTTTGTTTGCTTACTGGCTTACTGGCGCAGAAATCATTTAAAAGTGGAAATATGGCAAACTTATTTTTTTGTAATTTTGAGCTCCAATTTTTTAAGAATGCATTCACATTGTCTTTTTTAAATCACTGAATGCATTAATGGTCCTTTCATTGATTTATTCACTCATTTTTTTCAAAAATTTCTACCAAATAGAGAAGTTTAACAACAAAATTATCGATCCTGAACAAATTTGCCTTAAATTTCAACATTATGGTTTGACCCTTTTATTTCATTTTTTTACGAGATAGCCAGCGCGCTTCACAATTGTATAGAAGTGAAGTATTATAAAATTAGTCTCCATATTTTCAGACAGGTTTGCAAACCTTTTACAGGACTGTTTTTTATGTAGTTTATCAATAGCGGCCGTTTTATAAACTATGCATTTGCAAACTGCAAACCTGTGGCTACATTAATTGTGTTAAACTTTTCGCGCCTCCTAGTTTGGAAATCGCTGATGTACGATCAGTGGCGGCTCGATGACTTTCTAGGTGGTGGGGTTTAGCCATTAATTATTAAATATATATAGGTACCTACCAACTTTCTCATATTATACATTATGTACCAAGCTACTTGTAATAATATGATTATCTGACTCGTTACTTAATACTTTGGACGCTGAAGACGCGCATGCGCGTAATGGCCAGGCGGCCGATCGATGTAATTAACGTGCATTTTAAAGGGGGCAATTAAAATCTCATTATATAGTTCGCAGCGAATGCGTTAATCACATCTAAAAAGCGTGCTTAAAAATATTATTTTAATTAATAATAATTATTATATATACAGCAAGCGTTTTTACAAACCTAAGGGTCATTTGATTCGCTCTCCAGTATGGGTTTACTAACACGAATGCATTCACATCCTTTGCAGAAAGATATTTGTACTGCGGCGACGGGATGGGACTGAGCGACCCACGGTCAGCGAAAAGTAGACGCCATAGCTTTCTTAATTTGTACATAAGTGTCATCGTGAAATTAATATAACGTAAGGTTAGTCGGGGCAAGATCGGCTTACAAATTGAAGAGTGTGACTTTAAATTAATTTTACGGAATTAGTAATTGAGATTTTTAATATATTTTAGATTTGTTGAATGAAACATACTATTTAATAAAAGTATTGTTTGTTACAAAAGTATCGTATGGCTTGAATGGCATTATTTTGACAAAAAACGTAAAAATGACCCTTATTACGATCTCACCCCTTCACCAGGGGTTAGTTTGTCAGGAAGAATTATTTTCATTATAACACGCTCGAGAACCACACGGGGTTAGACCATCAAAATATGGTTATTGGTAGAGAAAAGTATCATACCAAAAGTATAAATACATGGAATAAAATATCATTTATGATCATATTTCACAACCATGGGGCTACTTCGGCATATTGAATGTATGCCGATGTAACCCCATCACAAATGTTTAGGCATAGTAAACGGATCTAGTATTAAAAGATTGTTTAAAATATAATGTTTATTATTCTCATCATATACTACGTAGAAAATTAATTAAGAAAGCAAAGTACATACATATAAAAATATTATTTTCGATAAATGAATAAGTAAATGGAAATTAATAAAAATATTGAATTGTTAAAGATTAAAATTAAACATAATTTCACCTCTCCTTAAAATTAAAGGTTGCGGATGAGTACAAATTATGTCTTCACTGAGAACATGTGGGTAGGTATAATAATGGTTTCTTATATTGTGCATGTGGCACAGTGTGGATTGTTGGGCCACTCTTCTTGACGACGGCGTTGAAGCCATGGGCATCATCGGCGGTGTAATCTACGACGCGAACTGAACCATCTGGCTCTACCAAGGAGTACTGGCCTGAAAAGAAAATAGCCAATATTATTATAGCGCATTGACACTAAACTTGGCACAAGGACAGTTACTAGTTAAGTGAGACTTAAATTATTCTCCTAATGTTAAAACGTTTGGAGGTAGTTTATTTTGTAATAAAAAAACACGGGGACAAAAATAAGTTTGAATACATTTTTTTAAAGCAATACCAGTGAGGCGTAGAGTAACAAAACCGGCTCTGGAGACTTTTTTGAGTTTTGAGTAAATGACGAAAAACTTTTGGGCATATTATGATGATTTAAGTGTAATTTTAGATGTTATATATCTTCCATTACATACGGAAAAGTATAATAAAATGTCAAATCCAATTTATAAGCTATATTTATTCAAATAAATGCATTTTAATTATCCCAAGAGCGGTCTTTGTCAGTCTCTACCTGACAGAGCGGCGTTTGACGCGGAATTTTTTTAAAAAGAGCGGTGTTTGTCGCACAGTGGTATATTGTCGACAGGAGATGATAGTTCAGTAGCGGTCCGTATTTATTTTAATTATGTAATATATTTTCGAATTCACTTTGTCTAGAAAATATTTTGTAGCCATTCTTACCTACTGGAAGCTGTATATTTTTCGCATTGCACCTACATATTTAGCTGTTATATTGGTATGTAATATTTTTTAAATATAGTGATATGTACTTGTCTTAAAAATAATTTTTTTAAAATTTAAAAAAATAGTTATTTAGTTGAATAGTACCTACTTCTTACAATGTCAAATTGCATTTGTGAAACTTTTTAATATGTTAATGTCATGTACTTATTTTTATTCTATAACTAGCTGAAGTACCCGGCTTCGCACAGGGTCGCTTCGTGGTTATATTTATCTTAGATATTTAAAAAATAATAAGGGGTACTTAATTATTTTTTTAATATTAAAATATCTGTGCAATACAATATGGCACTATGAAAATAATTCTAATAGGAGTAAAGGTCAAACAAAAGACCACTAAATTAAAATCGAATCCAAAATATGCAAACGTTATTAATGTTATTAATATGTAGTAAAAAAAATCAAAATTGCATGGAACAAACAAACAATGAACGTTGTATTTTGTATAATACTAATTTAGAAACCTTCGCAGGTGTGCGCACAACAACTGACGAAGAAGATGGTTGTACTTATTCAGAAACTTTTGCGGGTGTTACCACAACAATTGACAAAGGTTTCATCGCAATCGGATGAATGGTATAGGAACCATACGAATAAAAGAAGATAATTATAATGAAGAAGAAGAAGAAGATGGTTGTACTAATTCAGAAACCTTTGCAGGTGTTGGCACAACCACTAACGAAAGTTTCATCGCAATCGGATGAATGGTATAGGGACCATACAAATAAAAGAAGATAGAATGATGAAGAAGAAGAGGAAGTAGAAGGAGATGGTTTTTCTAATATAGAAACCTTTGCGGGTGTGTGTACAATAACTGACGAAAGTTTCGTCGCAATCGGATGAATGGTATAGGCACCATACGAATAAAAGAAAATAGAATGATGAAGAAGAAGAAGGTGATAATTTTTCTAATTCAGTAACCTTTGCGGGTGTGCATACAACCACTTACCGAAATTTCATCGCAATCGGATGAATGGTATAGGAACGCATACGGGAAAGACAGACAAACAGGCCTACAGACACAGACAGACATTCATTTTGTTATATAAGATATAGCCTATACTCTTCACGGAAGTGCAAGCAATAAGTTAACAAAGTTTTATCGCAATCGGATGAACGGTATGGCAGTGCATACAATACGAACAAGCAAACAAACAAACAAATATTAATTTTTATATATTAGATAAACAAAAAAAAATCATTATCAAAAAATGTTACTTTTCCTGGAGACAATTAGTTATTACCTACATATCATGCAAATTATTTGTTTAATAGGTAACTAATCTTTTATAATTACATAAGTGCCCTAATAATTCTCAATAATTTTAATATTAATGACCATATTTTGATTCAGAAAGATATTATTAAACCCTTAAAAGGTAATTATGAGATAATTTGAAATAACAATAACATATATTTTAATAATATCAAAAGCATAAATAAAAAAACCCAGCAGAATTAAGTACCGGCCTTAACCTAACTAATCCCTGCATTACCTGTGTCCCCAAATTCCATGTCTGTAGAAAACCCACCATTATCTACCAACCTATTTATTAAAGGTAAAAATAAAATGATAATATTTTTAAGCTATATTATTCATAGTCTACTTAGGTATATTAGATATTTTATAGCATTTAATTCAGAAAACCAAATCCGACAAACAAAAGTCGCGAAGTCTTAGCTTACTTATTTTCCCACATAAATATTTATTACCTATATTCTGTTGTTCCTGCTACTTTTTGTATACAAATAATAGTAAACGTGGAATTTCTGAAATTTATTGCAAAAACGTATTAGAAAAATAACGGTATTTCTACAAGATAGCACAGCATTATTAACTAAGTATCGTTATTACAACTAAGCTAATCTACAAATTAATAAATAATATGGTTGAATTAAAATTCATTATCATTCATGTTAACGAATGATACAATTTTATGACGAAAAAAACTTGTCCCGTGGAGATAATGATAAGGAATGTCATTTTTTATCAGGAGAGATGAAAAAACTTACCTAACGTAACATAACCTACTAAATCTATCATTTGTGTAGTACAAATTATCAAACAAAAAGCATTTCCCCGACAGAAAATAGCTTTCTTTTAATTATATTTTTAACACAAACCAAATAATGATAAAAACGTGTACTTGAGAACCTTATGATATTTTATTATGTCACACAGAATATTAAATATAAATGAGAACAAAAAAATACACGTAAACCTAGAAAATAATATGAGCCACCACTGGGTTATTCATGACAATACAGCAAAATATCAATTTTTAAATACCTTTCTTGGCGTAACAGGCTACATTTCCACGCAACTGGGTTTTTCAAACGCTTCCTTGATTGTTCTTGTTGAGAATCCGTCACACCAAATATTGACACATTCATCATTAATAATTGAAGGGAAATTATGACGCGCACGAGAAAACGGTTTGACGGTTTGTATGGAGATTAAGGGATTCGTGAAGAGTCATTATTTAAATTGCGGCGTCTGATTGGCCGGTTACGCAGAGAGGGTTTTACCAGAACAAATTTATTTTCAGAGCGGGTTTAGTCAGTCTCCTCGATATTTATTTTGATTTTATGAAGAGACAGAGAGGGATTTAAAACTCTCACCTAGAACAGAAGATAGATCTTACGAAAGAGCTCCTGCGTACATTCATAACTATTTTTTTTGAAAAATCGTCCAGAGCGGGTAACTCTACGCCTGTCCTATTGTGTCTATTTAATGACATTAACTATCATAGCTATCACAAAATACATTGTTTTACATGGTATTGTGTATTAATTAGGTACTTGACTGATTATTCTAAAAAAGGCTGTTAATTTCGTTAACGTTTATTTTACATCTCGAAAATAAGAAGAGGTTTTTACCCTTGACAACATCGCCGTCTCCGACTTCTTGTTGTGACTTCACGTCTCCTGTATGACTATCTTTTACTCCATAGTTATATGTATATTTTGGATGTGCCTTTAAAAGAGAGAACGTGTATTATTATTTATTTTATAATATATGAGTACCTACAATGCAAATAGACAAAAATTTCATTGAGAGTTAAAAATATATACATAGTAATTCACTTCTACAATACTCACATAGTGATCACCTCCATATAACCCATGTCCATATCCAACGCCTCCATTTACCAATCCATTAAGAGCTAAACTGTTGTGACCCAGTCCATTGTAATTTAATCCGTTATCCCCAAGTCCATTGTAGCCTAAGCCGCCGTGTCTCAGTCCATTGTAACCTAAGCTGATGTACACCAGTCCACTGTATCCGATGTTATTGTGAGCGAGGCCGCTATATCCCAAGCTGCTGTAACCGGAACCTATGCCGCCGTAGCTTAGATGATTGCCAGCGAGTCCCAGTGAATGGTGGCCAATGTCTCCTACTGTACAATATTACTGTACGAGACTGCGACTCCATGACCGTTGCACATTGCGGCTAGTGCCACGATGCAAAGAGATAACTAAAAGTATATAAGTAGAAAATAATGCATTATATATGAGTTTAGTTACAATAGTAACATCAAATGTGAAAGGAATGAGTTTATCTTTATGTGTGAAAGAACCAATATTTTTAGAGGCATAAAGAAAATTGAGTCTTAAACCACGTTGTTTGGGATCTACTATATAAATATATAGAAGTACCACACTATCTGTACACTATTCTAGACTATCTATACATTACAACGAATGAATGATATTTGTATGATAAGACCTAGATGTCTATGAATTAGGCTTATTTAGTATATATTTTACAAACTGCATCAAATATAATGACGATTTACCTTAATGAACACCATCGTCACTTGACACGATGACTTGATTGGACTAATCACTCCATAAGTTTCAATGCTAACAAAAACGTGCGCAAAAGTTTATGAATAAAAAAATATTTGTGACTACTCATGCATTTATTAATATGATTTATACCGGATTGAATACCATAGTGGCGGAGATTAAACGCTTCACTGCGGTTTTGTCTGAAAGATCTGTCCATCATCCACAATCCAAATTGGCATACTAGAGTTATATTAACCAAGCTAGTCACCACGCCGGACCAAGGTCTATAAGGCCGGGATGGCCTTCCAGAGAGTTAGTCGTATTTATAGCTGGTGATGGATGGAGTCTAAGGATAAAGGCGTTCATTGCATACGTTGCCAGCCTATGGTATATGCGTCTCCACAAAAGCATTAACATTAGAAATATGCTCTTAAGTGGGCAGCGACGCGCGCTGTTGTCATTCACTAAAGTCTACCGTTTAACGTCCACAGACGCGCTCTCTGTCGTGGTCGGAATCCTTCCTCTCGACCTGCACATATAGGTCAGCGGTGGATGAATGATGCTCCTCGAAGGTGAAAGAGCTGTTGTTGGTGACTTTCACTTTGACCAGGTTTCACTCAGGCCAATTACTATACTGCTTTAAAATATCAGTGTCTTATTGTGGACTTGAAGATCTCTTCACATATAATTTAGTATGCCAGTATTGTTTTAGTTTTGTTTTAACATATTATATGTAAAATAATTACTGTCATTTAATTTTGTTAATCCCATTCTCCAAGCTTCTTTACCCCATGGGGGAAAAAAATTAGGAAGAAAATTAATTTTCTCATACATGTTGTATGGATACGGTTTATGGATACGGTACGAGGGTGGGTCAATAAGTCCTTAGAAAAGCCGACAGGTGGCGCGAATTGTACTGTAAGCGGTTTGTTTTCATGCAGCGGCACTACCGATTCAGTATGCTGCGAAGTTTCAATTAGATCGGTCGGGTTGTTGTGTGTTTCTCGTACATTTAAAAAAAAAATTTGCTTGTGGAAAATGGAAAAATGGAAAATGGAGAAAATTGAGTTTAGAGCTGTTATTAAACATTTTAATATAAAAGGGTTAACAGCAAAGGAAATAAAAAATGAGTTGGATTTAGTTCACGGCATATCTGCTCCTTCACTTGCAACTATTTATAACTGGTTAAATGAATTTAAACGTGGTCGTACATCAACAAAGGATGAACCACGCTCAGGACGTCCTGTAGAGGTGACTACACCAGAAATGATCAATAAAATCCACGATATGGTGTTAAGTGACCGAAGATTAAAGTTGAGTGAGATAATTGAGGTTACAGGGATCTCAAAAGGTAGCGTCATTTCTATTTTACATGACAAATTGGGCATGAAAAATATTTCTGCAAGATGGGTGCCGCGTTTGCTCACAGTCGACAATAAACGCAATAGGGTGGTGGCCTCTAAAGCCCTGTTGTCGCTCATGCAACGCAATCCGGATGAATTTTTTCGTCGCTTTGTGACTGTAGATGAAACATGGATACACCACTATACTCCCGAGACGAAAGAACAGTCAAAGCAGTGGATTGCGAAGACAAACCATGTCCAAAGAAGGCGAAAACCGTAAAATCAGCTGGTGAGGTTATGGCTACTGTATTTTGGGATGCACGTGAAATTATTTTCGTTGACTATTTGGAAAAAGGAAAAACAATAACAGGAGATTATTATGCATCTTTATTGGACCAGCTAAAAAACGAAATTGAAGAAAAACGGCCTCATTTAAACAGGAAAAAAATCCTCTTTCATCAAGACAATGCCCGTGTTCACACATATTTACGATCAATGGCTAAAATTGAAGAATTGAAGTTCGAATTGGTCGACCACCCACCGTATTCGCCAGATTTAGCCCCCAGTGACTTTTTCCTTTTCCCAAACTTAAAAAAATGGCTAAGTGGACAACGTTTTTTTTCAAATGAAGAAGTCATCGATCGGACAAATGCTTATTTTGAGGACCTTCCGAAAACTTATTTTTCTGACGGTTTAAAAAAAATTGAGAAATGTCTAACCAAGTGTATTGAGCTCCAAGGAGATTATGTTGAGAAATAAAAAAAAAATACAAAAATAAAAACTGTTTTAATGCTTTTTTCTAAGGAATTATTGACCCACCCTCGTATATTGTACGGTTTTTGAATAATTTCGATGAATTTGAACGATGAACCTCGCGGATTCGAAAAGTAAGAAAATCACAAAAATTTTAAATCCGTATACAACGCCATCTCTGATACATGACAGAAAGAATAAACAAGAAACAAACAAACAAAAGAAAGGCGTTGTGTGTATTATCCTTTGACAGTTGATTTAGTTCAACCTCAGATAATCCAGAAAGACTTACTTATAGTAGTAATTGTAGACCCCGGCGAATTTTGGAGGAAGTAGGCCTGCCTGAATCTCCTTTGCTTCTCCGACTACGTCTATCAAATAAATCAAACGAATGCAAGCATCCCAAAATTACAAAATCTGTTCATCGGACTTGATTCGACAATCGATCTCCGTGAATAATCATTACCAGCTAGGTGCATAAATAGCTATTTCGATCGTGATTTTCAAACGGTAAGTTGCCTTCGAAGATGTTCACTTTGTGAGGTTTTCAAATTTGTGATTGTGCGCGCATCGATAATTGCTTCATTATATAATTTTGAATTGTGTGATTAATTATCCAGTGTTATTTACAATGCCGCGAGACAGAAGATCTATTCTATATATATATAAAACAAAATCGGGTTAGTTACACCATTTATAACTCAAGAACGGCTGGACCGATTTTTATGATCTTTGATTTGTTGGATTTGTATCCGCCCTGAATAGCAGAATAACTATAAACTATAAGCATCCGAAAAAATCACGGAAAAAAATATGAAGGAAAATTATTTTCTAATACATTTCGTATGGCACGGCATTTTTGATGATATCTTGAGAACTGATTGACTGATTTCGATGATTTTTTTTTTGTTCGTCTCGGCCTCGAGAAGTTTCCTCATGCATTGGAAAATTAAGAAAATCACAACAAATTTAAATCCGTATACAACTAATATATCCGTATACAACTAATAATAAACTGCGTTCGGAGGAGTATATTTTTCATTTACGCGATGCAATCAGCACCGAAGGAGATGCAGACAATGTTGATCGATTGACTATTCTACCGGCGATGTACATTGGCAGCCCACGTCATATGCATGAATATGCGCAAGATGCAATGACATATGTTCATCATTACGGTCGTCCAGATCTATTCATCACCTTTACGTCACCAATCACCATCACCAATCCGAAATGTAGAGAAATTGTTCAACTGCTACTCCCCGGACAAACATCAAGTGATCGGCACGACATCACTGCACGTGTCTTCAAACAAAAAGTTCTGTCGCTGATAAACTACATTGTGAAGCATTGCGTCTTTGGGGAGACTCGATGCTGGATGTATTCGATTAAATGGCAAAAACGAGGCTTGCCGCATGCACACATTCTTATTTGGTTAGTCGAAAGAATTCGACCAGACCAAATATATGACATCATATGTGCCGAGATTCCTGATCCCGAAACCTATCCAGAACTGCATGATGTTGTAATTACTAACATGATTCACGGACCGCGTGGTGCCCATCAACCCCCAATCACCGTGCATGGTCGACGGCAAGTGTTCCAAGCGTTATCCACGAAATTTGACGGCGGAGACTATCACTGCCAACGATGGTTATCCACTGTATCGGCGTCGATCACCCGATGATAACGGTAGAACTATCACAACGAAAGTGAAGGGAAATGATATCGTGGTCGACAACACTTGGATTGTTCCGTATTCGCCACTACTTTCCAAAACATTCAAGGCGCATTGCAACGTGGAGTTTTGCAATTCAGTGAAGTCCAACAAATACATCTGCAAATATGGCACCAAAGGCAGCGATATTGTGATTTTTGGCGTTCAAACTCCTAATACCAACGATGAAATCACGCACTATCAAGTTGGTCGATATTTGAGCTGCAATGAAGCGATTTGGCGTATTTTCTCATTCCCCATTTATGAATGTCATCCCACTGCTATACATTTGGCGGTGCATCTGGAGAATGGTTAACGAGTTTATTTCAACGCATCGAATGTTGCTCAACGTGCTCAAACACCTCCAGTGACAACATTGGCCAGTTTCTTTTCGATTTGCCAAAGCGATCCGTTTGCATGAACGTTGCTCTACTCTGAGATGACACGTTATTACACTTGGAACGCTTCATCGAAGAAATTTCAACAATCACGAATGCTTCTACTTGCGGTTGTTGCTGGTAAATGTTCGTGGGCCGACATCATTTGAATCACTTCGAACTGTCAATGGTGTAGTGTGCCCAACATTTCGTGCTGCATGTCAACAACACAATTTTCTTGAAAGTGATACTCATTGGGACATGAAAACCTCTAAAGCAATTGTTTCTGCATCTCCAAGTCAGATACGCATACTATTTGCTTTCATTATTTCGACATGCTTCCCATCGAATCCATCTGAACTGTTACACAAGTACAAGAACGATATGTCAGAAGACATTTAACATCGAATTCGTGTCAGTTCAGGAAATCCCGATCTTGAGGTGAATGAAGAGATACATAACCAGGCTTTGCTTTTGATCAAAGAAATGTGTTACCTCGTGTACGGCAGTTTGTTAGTCAAGTTAGGAATGCCAACGCCACATCGTGGAATTAACGACGCTTTCAATTGAGAATTGGAACGTGAACGTGAATATGATCGAGATGCATTGAACCAATCAGTTTGAACGAATGTACCAATGTTGAACCCCCAACAGAAGGAAGTGTACGATACGTTAATGAAGGCAATAATTGATGATGGAAATGGTGGCTTATTTTTCCTCGATGCGCCCGGTGGAACTGGGAAGACATTCATCATGTCATTGATTTTGGCCACTGTTCATGCGAGATTCGAAATTGCTGTAGCAGTTGCTTCTTCTGGGATAGCGGTTTCGTTGCTAGAAGGATGCCGAATGGCTCATTCAACGTTGAAATTGCCGTTTAACCTTCAAACGACTGAAAAACTGACATGCAATATTGCGAAACACTTAGCAATGGCTAAAGTTTTGGTAGCAAGTAAAATCATCACCTGGGATGAATGCACAATGGCGCACAAACGCATTGGAAGCATTCAATCGAACTATGAAAGATCTGCGCAATGGCTTAAGATGTTATGGAGGCGCAATGATTCTACTATCTGGCGATTTCTGCCAAACACTACCAGTCATTCCAAGATCGACCGCTGCCGATGAAATAAGCGCATGCCTCAAATCATATACTCTGTGACGCTATGTGAAGAAACTTCAGCTGACGACAAACATGCGAGTTGCATTGCTAAACGATCCATCTGCCGAAGATTTCTCCAAGCAATTGCTGACTATCGGTAACGGCTGTGTTCCTGTCGACAAATCGAACGGATTGATTTCGTTTCCGCTGAATTTTTGCAATTTCGCCTCAGCGAAGGACGACCCCACCAACAGTATTCCCGAACATCAAAGATGTGAATCACTTAAATTTCACAATTCAAAATCAAATCGTTTGTCCACTGCATTCCTTCAAATATATAGACTGTGTAACAAACGAAGACCAAGCAACCAACTATCCAACTGAATTTTTAAACTCATCGGATCTACCTGGCTTGCCATCGCACAATTTACAACTGAAGGTTGGCTCGGTAGTCATCATGCTTCGAAATCTGAACCAACCAAAACTATGTAATCTATTTCATTTTGATTTGATTTTTGCACATTTATTGAACTTAATTCATTTTGAGTATTCATTTTAACTTAATAAAAAACTGAATTTAATTCAGCTAATAAGTTAACACAAGCTTATTGATTCTGATGCGGTACGAAGTTTGCCGGGTCAGCTAGTTATATATAAAATTACAGTAACCTGTCTTCTTCTTTTATATCATTAGTAACTATTAATACACAATAAAAATTAAATTCATTATGCATGTGTGCATGTTGGTAGTTATTTTATTTTTTATTTCTTCTAAGTGAAATATATACGTATAGTCAAATATAGTCGATTATGACCATTTTAAGACACAATTAGGTACAACAAGTAAGTACCTGCTACTTTTTCCATTTTTGTACATGATAAAAATAATTATTTTTTTCTTTCCCCACAGAGATAATTTGTTAAATAATAATTTTAGCATATAGGAATTTATTTATTAGGATATTAAGTACTTACGAATTTTAAAATAAAGTACCATTTTTGCTCCTAAGCAAAGCATAAATGGACACACCCCTTCAGGGTGGCAATTACGAGTGTCTTAAAAGACGTTATGAGAAATAGTTTTTACATTTTTTCAATCTAATGGGATCTTCCCCCATTGAATAAATAAAACGTATTATAATGCAATAATCTAAATGTATAAAAAATAAGACTATCCTGCAGTGGCGATGGGTGGAGGTATTGTGTATCCATCATATTATATAGTACAGACTAAACTTTGTCAGTTATACGTATCTGTTTACATTGAACTAAGACTACAATATACAGGTGGTGTTGGTTAGTTTTTAAAATTTAATTAAAGCCTGGAAAAACCAAGCCATAATACGCATATATAAAATATTTTAAATTATGCCATTTAATCATACATCATTATGGGTATTTACTTAATAGATAGAATAATATTGTTAAAAAAATAATATTGTTGTCTTCTATTGTTTGGTTGAGGCAGGGTTTAATCGATTATAAAAAATCTAACCAACAACATGTGTAATATTATGTTTTCTTGGTTCAACGAAAACAAATTAGTATGAATGAAAAAGTGCAATATATAAACATATCAGTGGCGCACCCAGGTATTAATATTGGGGGGGGGCCCAAGGAGGAGAATGAAAATTAGTCCCATAGGCTCTTTTTCTTCTTCACAGCCTAATTTCTCGTTTATCGCCCTTTTGTCTATTGCACTCGGTGTACCTACACCATGGTCCCCACATCCTGAAACGGGCCCTCAGGCTAGGATATTTGGCGGGCCCCCTACCTACCGCTAAGATTAAAGGCAGTGTGAAATACTACATTAACGTTTTTCAAATTGTGTTTTAGTTCAAATTAACGGTACTTATACAGTGAATTATTGGCGATTTTCAATACATCCACTTTAATAATGGAGCTGTCGAGTGTCGACACATAATAATCAAAAAATATATTGCACAATTATTGAAAATGCTCATGGCCATGAAGTATAATGGCGATTTTTTTTACTATTAAAGCAAATTTATGATGTGTGTTTATCTCACTTATCTGGTCAACCCAACACGCCGGGCCCCCCACAGCCCGGGCCCCCAAGCTAGAGCCCTGTCAGCCCTCCCCAGCCATGACCTACACCACTCCGGAATTCGGGTGGACACCGAGAATTTTTTGACAGTTCCATTAGGGATTGGGTTTCTAAAAAAACCTGACATTAGTGTTTCGAAATTTTTGTGTTAGAAATTAAAATCTAAGAAATTTTTCTAGAGGGTGCTGGAGAATTTCAAATCATTTTTTTTGCCGTGTTTTTATTTGTCTAATCTATTGGCTTTCAATTTCAATGTTTTTGGGGGGGGGCAAGGCCCCTTGGCCCCCCCCCTTGGGTGCGCCACTGAAACATATTAGGTATATTCTATAAAATGTTAGTGGTAGCAATCGGCGATTGCCAGCTGGTCTGCTAGGCCTATCAAGCTGAAGTGGTGTCTGACAATATTATGAAGGCCAGATTCCAGAATAGATTATGCGACGACCCCAAATTTATATTGGCAGTGACGACATGCAAATCGTAAAACTGACAAATCAGCGAAATGTCAAACTGTCTGAGGTGAATTAAAATCCATCCCGAAAGGAAGACTATGGCGCCGTTTATGCATACTTCACAATTATATTAATATCCAACACCTTCAAGCCCGCCAGCTGGCTCTGCTAGTTGATATATTATTATGTTAGTGAAAATACATTGATATTGTATTTATGACCGTTTTAAATTTGGTAATACTGCTCAAAGGATGGCTTCTTCATTCAAATCATATTTTCTTTTGTTTTTTTTTTAAATGATTTTTCTTCTTGTGTCATTTCTGCATGTTACAAAGGATTATTGGTCTGTAATAAACATGAATATTTTATTATCCTTTTGATGCTAGGACTTTCACATCAAAGGAGAGACAGAGACTAGACGTATTTGTCAAATACTATTTGAAATGTGGTGCTATATGTGGAATGGATGCTGAAAGTCTCCGAGTTTGATGAAATTATGAGTTTGACAGTGCCGAGCACTCTAATATTTGGCTTCATGCTTGAGGAAGATGCCATGGGAAAATTCGTAGTATTTGGACAGGTCGAAGAGTGTGAGAAAGAACTTCCTTCAGATGGATGGCGCAAATTATGAGTGCCAAAAAATGATTTTCCCACCAATTTTAAGTGACGCGGAAAGTCATGGAGAAAGCTACAGTCGCTATTGTCCTGGATTCATTCTTTTGAAAATATTCTTCGACCCTGATGTATTTTACATTTTGTCAAAACTGTTTCGTGTAGTCTTTAAAATTGTGTACTTATATTTGTTGAAAAATAATATGTTTTGCATGTTTAATTCTGTTTCACTATGCTTTTGTTGTATTTAAAAAAAATATTAGCGAGTATTAAAGTGCCCAAGAGTTGTGGAAAAATAAGAATGTTACTCTGGATATAATTATATACCAACGTCTTCGTTTAAATAAACAGCAACGTTTCCTTGTATTTTCTCTTATTAAAGTGATCTAAGTATCATAATCTCTGTCATTTCATTGAAAGTTTGTTCCTGTTGTGGATCAAATTAACTTTTGAGGCAAATTGACACTATAATGTCATTTGATTTTCGGTAGTTTTCAAACTTTCTTCGTTGGTGGAAGCTTGAAAAATTTGTATAATCTCAAAGAACCCCTACCTTGATGACAGACACACTACGATCCAGAAAGATACATTACACGCGTAAGTGATGACATACATAAACAAAGAACTAAATCCTGTAATAATTATATGCGGAGAAATAATAATAGAAAGGAGATTTTGTAAATATTAAACATGTCTTCAGAGTGTTGGTATATCCCTATCTTTTGGCATTGCAGCCCCAAGCTATCCTCCTCTGATGGTAAAAGGCAAGTCCAGATTAAAGAGGTTTCAAAAATGGTCGATTAATAAATCGGCAAATCATAAAATTCGATTAATTACGATGGCTTCACCCATTTTACATTGTTAAAAAAACAAAAACAATTTTTTAAATAATATCGCGATGTATTTATTTATATGCTTTCATAATAATTATTACCTATGTCCGTAGATGAATTACAATAATTATTTACAAATATTATTCATTCGAATATCATAGTCAATGGCAGTTTGCACTTTGGCACACGGGTTTGTCTTTTTTGTTGAAACTCAAAATTTTACCAACAAAGTGTTTTATGGTCTTTTTGGTTTCAAACTTGACTAAAATCCAGTCTTCAATATTTTTTTTTTCTTGAGGATCATTTACAACTTGTAATGCAATTGCATCCTTTATTTCTAAAGGGTCATTAAAATTCTCTTCATCGGTGTCTGGCAACAAGTCAGATATATTTCCAGTATCAGATGATGCTGAAGTGAAGTATCCATCATCTTCAGAGCTTGGCGTTGAATATAGTTTTTTTTGCCTTTATAGGCTTAATTTTGTTTCTGATATTATTTTTTTTTCACTTTGTCTGATTTGTATTTTTTACGATGTGTTGATATTATCTTTCTTTTTTTAATATTTTCCTTTTTCTCAATTTCAGTCAAACGTTTTACTTCACTTCACTGAATCACTTCGGCACCATTTGCAATTCTTATTTTTTTAACCTTAGGAGCGCCAAACAGATTATTACCTCTCATGGTTCGCAATAAAATTTGTTCAAATGTTTGAGGTAAGTTTTCCACAGATGAGAGACCAATGTCTGGAATCGAAACGTTTTGTTGAACATATTGGATGTTATCGGTAGAAATTGAAGCATGCTGACAAGAGGAATTGAATGAGACGATTTCAGATGATGGTATTGGACTGACCTCTTCCATGACATCCATAGATCTCGAATCAACAAGCAAACAAACAAATAACATCTTGTCGGCGAGCTTCTTCTATCAAATCTACACCTATATGGGTTTTATGGCCATCGTAAATTAATAGAATAGGCCGTGTATCACCAACCGATTTAAAAAAAAACTCCGCGTAAAATAGTTATTAAGAACTTCCTTCTCCACCCAACCATTCTTTGTGGCTGCATATGCGGTCTTGTCACCAGATATATTTATTGTCCACTGGTCCCAAACGTTTTTACCCTTAAAATAATTAACGGAGGTATTTTTCCACCTGCAGCATTACAGGCTACCAATACTGTTGTGTTCTGTCTTCCAGAAGAGCTTTTTGTACGAGTGCACTGGTAGCCTAGGCGGCCAACAATTTTTGTTTAAGATGGGTCTTCAGAAAAACTTGACTCGTCCAAATTCTAAATCTGTGCTGGTTTGTCTGTTAAATTAAGATGGTCCAGCGTTGATTTTAGAAGTTTGAAATATCCTTTGATTACAAATGGATTGCAGGTCTGTTTTCTTGCAAGTTCTACTGCTTGCGGTTTCTCAACGGATAAACGGTTTCGCTTGGCAAAGGCTGTAAACCAATCACTCTTTGGAGTGCCATTTTTAAATATTTAAATGGAATTTTTATTTTATTTATTTGAACATAATGCCCAACTAACTCCATAACTTCCTTCCTCGATAATCCAAAACCATTTCGCTCCATTACGTGTAGATTATCTGCCAAATTCCGTTCTAGATCAAGGGATAAAGCAGTTGGTTTGCCCATCGATGAGGATTTATGCCCATGTGTTCTATTGACGTGATCCATGAGTGTCATTCGTGGAATTTTAAATAGTTTGGATGCTTGATATCTACTCATTCTTTTTGATAACACTTCATCAACAGCATGATTCAATCTTTTGTGTAAGACGTGGCTCTGTTAGACTTTCTTTTGTATGTTTGAGGCATTATCGCGGTTTTTTATCTGTAACAAACCAGCCATTGTTATTACGTTTTTAAAACTGAGTTTTTATTGGTAAAAATAAATATATTTTATCTAAGTAGGTGTACTCGTACGAACTAACCCAATATTAAAAAAAATACGGTTATAGATCGTCATACATGTGACGAACTTATCTGCTGTTAACCAAGCTAGTGGGGTTAGTCCGTTAGCAGTCAAAAATAATTGAAGGCACATGTAGAAATAAAAAAATAAAAGCTAAAATAGAAAGCGGTACAGGCAAACTAGCTAGGTACATACAAAAAATCAGTTGATTTGGGCATTGGATTATCGAGATATTTTACGATTTGACGATCTAACCCCATTTACAATATAAAAGCTGAATCACGACAAAACTTTTCTCCTCTGCCACGTAAGCCAGACATGAGACAGACTAAAGCTAACTTCATTGCAAATGTGGAGGACGTTGAGTAGGTATGAATGTTGGTAACACGGATACGAAGCGGCACTCACCCACATCGCTGCAATAAGAAAATAAAGGCGCTGGACGAACTAGACCCGTTGACGATCTTGCCCCGACTTACCTTATTTATTTATTTTAATTAATTAATTATTATGATGTATTATTATGATTATGATGAATTATGACAATAATAAAAATATCGGACGTGTATTTTTGACATGATAACGACGTGGGGATGGTCCCTACGAACCCCTAAGGTAGAGCCGCCCCTGCTGTACGATATAAAACAGGTATAGTACGCACCAAATACTATAATTTTGAATATCGGAAAAAAATGTAAAAAGTACTAACATTTCGATATTTCCATTCGATAAATTGGTACAAAGTAGTACAATTTTGCAATAAAAGAAGATTTGGAGAACTTGGAAAAAAAATTGCTTGATAAACAAAGGAGGAGTCCAATCTCTTTGTTGAAAAACGTAAAAAAAATCCTTGACAAGTTTAAAATGAAATTCTGGTATTCTTCGGTAAGCATTTTTGGTGGAATGAGGTACCTAAATAAAAAGGGGTCTCTGAGTTTCTGAGAAACAAAAAACCTATATATTTTCAACAGCTGATGACAACGTGTACTATATTTTTTCCCCAAATACTATAATTTTGGAGGCTCTGTACTATAATTCTACTTTGAAAAGATGGCAACACTGCTATGATTCAGTGCTGCCAACCGTACTATAATTATAGTATTTGTACTATAATTTTGGCCCGCGTACTATGTACGATATAAAACAGGTATAGTACGCCCAAAATACTATAATTTTGAAGATACGAAAAAAAAGTTCGCAATAGATAAAAAGCTCTTCGGGAAAACTAAAATACCAAATTTTTGAATTTTTTGTCTAATAAAACGAGACGTTAATTACTTTACATTTGAATTTTTGTTTAAAAAAAGGTGACGTAAATTACTTTACGCGTAATTTTTTGAAAATGCAGAAAAGTATTCAACGCGTACTATATTTTTTGTCGAAATACTATAATTTTGGAGGCTCGGTACTATAATTCCACTTTGAAAAGATGGCAACACTGCTATGATTATGATTGCATTATTTGACTTTGACAGCAAGCTGTCAAATAATTATTTCACACGTGCGAAAAGCCGGATAAATATATTTATATTTTGTAATAATATATAGTTTAAAGTTGACATTAATAATCATCGTAGAATTTTTATCTACTGTAAGTAATATTTTTGTTTAATAACACATCTATTCACTGAGAGGTTTTCTATACTATTTTAAACTTATAGGTTAACCTATTTGTTGTTTATATAAATTTATAAATAATAGTTTGATTATTATAATCGTCACTACGTCTAAGTCTTGGTCATGGCGGTTTCAGGTAACGCCTCCTCTTCCTTATGTCTGTCACAATGTCCCTTTACTGCCTAATCTTTTACGGATTTACGGTCCAAACACCTCAGCTTAGATCTGCAGATCTTCGTTTTCCCTACCGATATATTTAAGAGAAGAAAAGCCTATTGAGTGGTTGGGTGTCTTTCATCCCTGAGACAAGGCTGATTAACCCACTATTATATCATGTCAGTTTAAATTCAAATTTATTTATTCACCTAAAGTGAACTTTACAAATTACAAATTCAAGACATGATAAATCAAAGAAACCATGCTGCAAGTTGGTTTACGGGAAGCCACGTGCTAACCGCGCTAATTTTCATACCAATTTTGGCAAAATTCATGAATTGAAAAATGAAAACCTAACCTAACGTAACAAATTATCCAGTATATCGGCTATTTTCAAAATTTGGGTAATTATGCCACAGATGCCCGCATGCTTTTATATTTTTTTTTTTTTACGAAAACAGTCTAAAAGTTTAGAAAAGCAACTGCGCCATCCCAAAAAGGTATTTAATAATATAATTGTCTACATGGAATAAACTGTTTTCGTAAATAAAATTTATAATAGCTCATTCGGGTATCTGCGGCATACGGTACTATACAGTACTCTCTCAGTAATCCGCCACCCCAAAAACCAGACAAGTCTCCGATTATAGTGCATACATACAAAATATGGTAAAAATTAAAACAGGTATTTCATGAAAATAGTTCTTTTGAGATATTTTTACTAGCAAATTACGGTTATATTTATAATCAAAATCAAGTATTTACTAAATTATACATATTTATAAACTAAGTTTATTACCTAAATATTAACCAGTAAATCACTTGACATAACCAGTTGTTCAGTGAGGCAGATATTCTTGAATGACTTAGGATTTCTGGCTTTCCCTATGACCAAAAGCTTCAGTTTTCAGTTCCCGGTTGCATTGGAGCACGACATAATTGTGATGGGGTCCTTGGGCACATTCCTCCCTGGTACATTACTTTCTATGCAATGAAAGTACGTTATACGAAGGAGAAGTTTCCAAAATAAACCCGTCTCATCAGCGTTGTATACTTGTACGCGGCGGACTACTGAATTTGACAATCAAATACCGGCGAATTATAGAGCTTAATTTTGTGCTTTCAACTAGTAAAAATATTGGCAGATTATAGTAATTGTCGGATAATCGAGCGGCGAATTACTGAGAGTGTACTGTATTACCAAACCAAAGAAATAGAAACAGTATAAATAGAGTGTAAATAGTAAATACAAAAAATATTAAGTACACGGAAGTATGCCGAATGCGATAAGTAACCCTTTCTCTGCCTCCTGTGTTACAACATTGGTGTGTGCTGTAGTGGAAACCACCCGGGTCGTGCTGTGTGCGACGTCCGAACAAAAGAGTGAGAAAGTATTCGAATGCCCACATGCTCCATTATAAATCTTCTTTTTTTTTTACAGTTTTTAAATCATGGGGAAAAACAAAGATAAAAAGAAAGTCAGCGGAGCCGTGAAGACAGCAGCTAAAACGGAAAAGAAACAGGAATCTAAAAGAAAAAAGGAAATTGCCAACCTTGGAGAGGTATTTATTCAAAAGTGTATTATTTAATTCCTTTCATCTTTCCCCAGCAATCCAGTTAAGCAAAATCTAATCTACAATTTGGAGAACAGACTTTATTTTTCGAAAAATGGTTTTTTTTTTTTTTAGAATTATTAATAACCATGTCCTTGCTTCTTCGTACAAGGTGGTTGTTAGTAATTTTGAACAATCACAAACACCCAGGCTTTGAGAAAAACACATAAATGTTTTTGTCATGACCGGGAATCGAACCCAGAACTCTCGTGTGGAAGGCCAGCGCCTTACCCACTGCACCACGAGAGCCGCCTCGAAAAATGGTTGTTACCCATTCATTCAACTACCATTCAGAGGGAGGAAGAATGAGAAAATAGAGTAAATCTTATACCCATATCCAGTGGCGGCTCGTCCATATGCACTGCATAACTGCTAAGTTTCTGGATCTCTCTTTTACTTAGGGTCCATGTTTCACACGCATATGTGATTACGGGAAGCACAGACTGGTTGAACACTTTGCGCTTTAGGCACAATGGAAGGTCACTTTTGAAGACATTATTCAGGCGGCCAAAAGCACTCCAGCCTGGCTTTATTCTGCGAACAATGTCATCAAATATACATCCATTTATAGCACTTGTTGTGCCAGATAGATGTAGTTTTTCACCTGTTCGAGCTGAGTGCAATTGATGAGGATCTCTTTTTGGCCCGCAAAGCAGTTGAACATGACTTTCGTCTTTGTTACATTTATTTTCAAGCCTACTTTGTTGCTTACTTCGGCGAGTTCCTGCATTCTGCTTTGGAGGTCTTCTGAGTCTTGTGAGAAAATTACTATGTAATTGGCAAAGCGCAGATGACTCAGGTATTCTCTATTTATGGGGATTCCTTTGTCATTCCAGTCAAGTTGCCTAAATAAGTCTTCAAGGGTAGCTGTAAATAGTTCAGGTGAGATTGTATCACCTTGTCGGACTCCTTTGCTAATAGGAAATCTGCGCGATGGTTTATGGAGATTGACAGATGCTGTTGCACTACTGTATATATTATTGAAAATATTTATATAGTGCCCAGGGATTCCTTGATTTTTGACTGCATCGAGTATTCAACTTAAGAATAAGTACTGATTAAATATGATAATGTCATTACCACATTTTAGGTTATTTTACACATCACCAAAATGGAAGTGATTCACTCTGAAATTTTGTTGTCAAGATTTGGTAACCGGATGGATCCATTTAAAATGATAGACGAGGCCTTTGTGAAACGATTCCGGTTATCAAAACCATTGGCATATATATTAATTTCCAGGTTGGAAGATCTAATGTCAACCCCAACTAGCTGTCATGTGAGCATCATAGACAAAAATATAATGCAAACTCTTACGCGACCATAAATGTCCATTCAATATTTTCGTTGCATTATTGGACCCTGTTCGAAGCACCGTTCGACTATACTTCCTTTGAAGATACTGTTTTGTTTTGATTCTCGTTTGCATAGCTTCATTTAAAAATTGCCTTTCTGAATGGTAATGTTATGGTTTGGAGGAATTGTAGCAATAAATGCCTTCAACGGAAGAACAAGACAACAATACTGGCAGACTCATGTTTTCATACGATTCTCTGTTTGCAAACATACAGTTTTATTTTTATGCAGCAAGCCGTTTCTATTTATAATTAGATTCCATTTTTTTTAATCAGGAAGACATTGAGACAATAGTTGCTGGAATAGAGCGCGAGGAAGCGAAAAAACAAGCCGTGATCGAGACAGTGATCGCTCCTCCATCACCGAGGGTTTCTGCGACTCTTGTGCCGCATCCCACCAACACAGCAGAACTCATTTTGTTCGGGGGGGAACACCATGATGGCAAAAAGGTGAAGATTTCTTTGTCTCACATATATTATGAATAATAATCATTATTAATAGGGATTAATAAAAATAGGTGAAGGTATCACCTTGCTCTTCTACTAATCGAACGTCCGAGAAAGTCTGCTGAATTTTATTTTTACAACCGAGTGCAGATGCACTAATCTAAAGATAGAAGAGCGCATGTCATTCCAGCCAATCGAAAACGAGTTGGATCATGCGACAGACCAGCGCTGCTTTTAACATATTTCGTATCAGAAACAAATTTTAGATTAACATTAATAATGAATAATTTATTTATTTATTTATAAAAAGAGTATTACGGCATTACAGCTATTGGCCAATGCGCCATAATACATAATAAATACAAATGTATAAAAATATCTTAATTACAAATAACAATAAAAAGACAGCATGTGTAAATATTAATGAAATATGATAATTTATACAATTATAAATTTAGCCTATTTAATACGTCCACAAACATTATATAATTAATAAAAAACAAATCAACCTTTATGGTGCCATCAAATAAGCTAATTGCACGATACACAGCATCATGAAACATAACATCTGTCCTGCGACGAGGTATCTTGAAGAACGTGGAGCTACGAGTGATATTGGTGGGAACATGAAAATTAATATTTGCCAGTATATACGGATTGTAAATGAACCCACGAAGAAGTAAAAAGAAATGCTTTAAAAGAACAATCACTCTTCAGGTAGACAGGGATTGCATTGATAGCATACCCAGAAGAAAACGAGTCGGGAAATTCATTTTATTGTCATTATCATAAGGAAAGAACCCGTATATTCTTAAGTAGAGAAATCTAAGAAATCTATTGTGGACTCGATCCAACTTAATTGTGTGGATGGACCGGACCTATTATCAAAAAATATTAAAAACAAAATTGGGCTAAGATTTGAACCTTGAGGAACACCAGAGTTTGTTCTAAAAATCCGCGATAATAATAATATATATAATATATTAATAATTACGTTTTTCTTGGCTTAAAAGTTGCTCTCTCATAATCAACCCTGCTCATATTTTTATGAGACTGTCCGCTAATGATTCCGGCCTCTTTAGGTTTCCTTGGAATTTGTTATCCTTTGGGGATGACACTGTTTGGCGGTGTTAGTGCCTTGAATTTGAGTGTGTTATTTATACTTTCAGACTTACGTGTACAATGGCTTGTACGTGTACAACATTACGAAAGGCGAGTGGCGGGTAATAAAAGCCCCCGGCGCACCCCCTCCCAGAAGCGCGCATCAAGCTGTCGCCATTCCTAGCAACAAGTTAGTAATTCCAACGACTAATGAGAATATGTGGATAAATCGCACCGTGAGTGTAAAACCAAGGCATCTGCAAATTTTTCAATTTCGAGATTAAATGCAAAACAACTGCAAAAGTCGTGAACTTGATAATGTAAAAGTGAAGTAACTGAAAGAACATGCAATATAATGTAGATATAAACCAAATATTATGGTTTTTTTTTAGAAACTCTATTTCTCCTAACTAAACGAAGACTTCAAACCCTAATATATCCAAAATATGTCTTTTGCAGATGCCTTGGTTTTACACTCACGGTGCGAAATGATAACAATATTTAAACATTGTTACTTAAATAGTTTGTATAGGTCAAAGACGTTGAAGAAAACATTTTATATAAGACGGAAACTAAATATTCTGAAAAATGGACTACTATTAATTGTACGACAACATCTTCTTGGCTGCATGAAGGAAGGCGCTGTTGTCAACTAAATGCGAGGAGCTTGTTAGTTTATCATGGAAGTGCGGTTAAAAATGTGACGAGCATGTTAGTTCACAGTTTTAACACGTGGCCAAGAAGATGTTGTCATATAGTAGAATGAAGCAGTGGCGAAGGGTGGAGGTAGGCTGTAAAGATCCGCCATAAATAGTGCAGACTAAACTTTACATACGAATTTGTTTTCATTGAAATAAGACTACATAGAACCATAAATTTACAGATGGTGTTGGTTAGTTTTTAAAATTCAATTAAACCTTGCAAAAACCAAGCCATAATAGGTAATAGTCAAAAAATACTCATCTATCTATGAAATATCTAAAATTATGCAATCAAATCATACATAACTATGATATTTTATAGATAGAATAATATTTTTAATCTATTATAGTTTGGTTTAGGCTGGGCTTAATGAATAAAAAAAATGAATCAACAATATGTGTAATATTATGTATTCTTGATCCAACTAAAATAAATAAGTATGAATGAAGTGTGCACAAATCGCCTAAAATATACCAAAACTATTATGGTTCGATTTAGGCAGGGTTAAATTGATTTTTAAAAACTAACCAATACCATCTGTAAATTGTAGTCTTAGTTCAATAAAAATAAATATGTATGATTACCAAAGTTTAATGTGCACTATTTATGGCGGATCTTAACAGCTTACCTTCATCCTTCGCTACTAGAAT
Source organism: Rhyacophila brunnea (assembly GCF_057557595.1). Taxonomy (NCBI): domain Eukaryota; kingdom Metazoa; phylum Arthropoda; class Insecta; order Trichoptera; family Rhyacophilidae; genus Rhyacophila; species Rhyacophila brunnea. The sequence continues at coordinate 3,045,000 of NW_028232904.1, read as the reverse complement.
GAAGTCCCCGTGCGGACCCTGTGTTGTGACACTTTCAGGGTACATAAAAGTGTTTTTAAGACGGTTAACAAATTCATATTCCTGGCACCCTCCAGTAAGACTGGAAGAAGTCTGGAAATATAGAATATTCAAATTTATTTGTTTATATACTACAAACTCCTGACGTTCACAACATGAGACAACATGAGGAAACAGAAGCAGAATTGGAAAAACAGTATAAAGAGTACTCTGTACAAAAATTGTAAAGTACCTACATTGCAGTGGCGAAGAGTGGAGGTAGGCTGTGGAGATTAGACATAAATAGAGCACAATACATTTTGTCGGTCATACTCGGTCGGTTATTTGTTTTCATTCAACTAACAATCCAAATTGTTGATGGAATTGGTTAGTTTTTAAAATTCAATTAAACCTTGCCTAAACTAAACCATGATAGTTTACGTATGCTATGGGCAAAATAGTGCACACTTCTTTAGTCATATTTATTTGTTTTCGTTAAATTAAGAATATTACAGATGGTGTTGGTTGGTTTTTTTAAATTCATTAAGCCTTGCCTAAACCAAACCATAATAGATAAAAAATATTCTTCTATCTATAAATTATCTACTATGGCCTATATTAGGCAGGGTTTAATTAAATTAAAAATAATTACATGATTAAAAGAACTTTTTATGTACAACGTTTTTAAATTCTGTTGAACCATATAAACTTGACTTGACTAGCTTAAACGATCAAAAAAATTTGTACTTGACATGTCATATTTATTTATTTAGAAAAAGAGTATTACGGCATTACAGCGATTGGCCAATGCGCCATAATACATAATAAATACAAAATTATAAAAATATCTGAATTACAAATAACAACTAATATAACAAGAAAGTAGAAAAGACAGCATGTGTTTATGTAAATATTAAAGTAATATGATAATATATACAATTATAAATTTAACCTATTTAACACGTCCACAAACATTATGTAGTTAATAAAAAATAAATCAACTTGTATGGTGCCATCAAACAAGTTAATCGCACGATACACAGCATCATGAAACATAACATCTGTCCTGCGACGAGGTATCTTGAAGACCGTAGTTACGCACGTAATGTATATTATTAATCATTTAGTTGCTAGGACTCCAGACCCAATAGCAACCAATAATGGTGACGAATTAACTTTTCATACAAAACAGAATTAACTGAAAATGAATTCAATTCTACTTAAAGATGGCTAAAAGTATTAAAAAAATGCATTGGCATCGTGTTCTGATATATTCTAAAAGTTTCAAATGTCTAGCTAGTCGGGAAGCTAGTTAAAAATCGATTGCAAAATTTGTACCGGACAAAGAACCACCGGACAAGTTAGTAAGAAAAACGTTGTAGTGTAAGTTCAATGAAAACAGCTACGTATGACTGACAAAGTTAAGTGTACATTATTTATGTCAGATCTTAACAGTCTACTTTCATCTTTCGCCACTGCTTTGGAGACCAAGACCCACATAGCATTGTTTGTAGCGCTAGAATGCTAGGTTCTTGGACACAGAGCATAGACTAAAAAAGGTTTAGCAAGTGGCTAACCTCCATTTCTAATAAAAACATCATGTTTAAAGAACCGCATCGGTTTGTAGAGCCAATAAGATTTGAAGAGTGACATTCTAAACTGCCCTTAGTTCAAAATTACAAATTTTCATGTTAAGTGTGCTGAGATTAGTCTCACTAAAACTTATATTTTATTAAAAATTCTTAAGTCTCTTCAATTTGATGTCGAAATGTGCCTTTTTTTTTCAAAACAACACTAAGGTAACGGTTGATTCTTTCCAAACTCGCCTAAGGAAATGTACATGCGCAGTTGAACTCTTTTTGCTACATTTACGCTCCAAGCGGCCATAATATAATATTGTAACACGTCAGATTAGAAATGTCATGATGAAATATTAGAGATTTTGTGTTTTATAAGTTCATGTGGACATCAGTAAACTATTTTTTTTATTGAAGATAATCCCTACATTGTAGTATTATTATATAATATATTATGCTGTAAAAGTTACAATGTTTACCTTTTTATCAAAAAATGCAATAAAGTGAAAGAAATTTAATATTATTTTTATTCATTAATCATCCCAACAGACCTGTCCATGACCACATTCTATGACACAATCATAATTGTACACACAAAAGATACTTAACTTAACTTTATTGTGTTCCAACTGTACTTAGTACAGACTTAAGGCCATTTTGAAAAAAAGTCAGTTTTTGAATGAATTTTTTTGAAGTTTTACTATACTTTTTAATGTTATTTATATTTCAGGTTTTCGAGTCTTTGAATTTTCTATGAAATTGCCAAACATTATAGTACCAAAAAATTAGGAGGTAAATTGCAAATCACAAAAGTATGATTATCTCAAAATCTGATTTTTAGACTTAGGCCGGTTTGGAATGTCAATCTTCAATTATGTTTCAAATAATTATCGAAGTGAATTAAAAGGTATTGTTGCAATTGCAAGCAGGGACAAATCGTATACTTATAGTCTTGATAACTGTGTTAATGTCGACTAAAAAAATGTAAATCTGCTGAATTAATTTGTTTTTTTTTTTCAGAGGTGAATTGTGGATATTTGGGGGAGAGTTCACGAGTCCGACGGAGCTCCAATTCTACCACTACAAGGATCTCTGGCTCTTTAATATAGCCGAAAGAAAATGGGAAAAGGTAATAATATTGCATGGGTTTTCTTTAAATTACATTTTCATATAGACAATGAAAGTGAAGCTCAAAAATGGTTACTAAAGTTGTGATTATATTGAGATGCATGTCGCATACTGTCACGCTATCACGGCGGCATATTTAGTCTGTGGTTTTATCATTTCGCAGAATATTTTGAATGAACACGATGTCTGTAAATTTAATGATAGAGTAACTTAATAACGACTCTATAAATTCAATAATATTTTGAACAGAACCCAACCTGCAGACCATAGATAATAGATAACATTCTTATAGAAAATACATAGTGCCAATCGTTAAAAACAAAAAAAACATGCGATTTTGACATGAATCGCATGTAGAAAATGATAAAAAAAACGTTCATTGAGTCATGCAGTGCGGTATAATGTGAGGTGACCTCATAGTTGTTCTGGTGATTTTGGCAGATTTTTGAACTGACAATGTTTGTTTAAAGGTTCAAAATATGCTACGGGATCGAAGCATCAGTCTGATAATATTTTAAACATCAAGAAAAATGACATTACACACCTTTTACCTGTAGCGGCAGCTTACTGTGATGTCACGTGATAATACACAACATGCACCATAATATAATCACAACTTAAGCCTAATATCGCCTGTACACGTGCATGGATTTACTGGCACCAATAGTGTGAAAATTAAACTATCTTGATAATAACTGTTTAAACTTCATAGTGCTGATTGTCTTGACAATCTTATTGTTCAAATGTAAGCGAGACGCTTTGTCTTGATATACTGAGTGCGATGTTGAGTACTTGATGGAATTTGAATTTATATTCAAGTGTATTTAAGTTTTGTACTATTTTATTTGAGTTTTTTTTTGCGACCCGGGTTTCGCCCTTTGTATATTCCAAACCATAATAGTTTTGGTATGCTATGGGCGATCCGATAAAAATTGAGTACATTTATTCAGTCATACTTATTTGTTTTTGTTGAATTAAGAATATATTGTAATGTATCTATAACTCCCCTCTCTATGATATCTCTCCAATGACAATAAATTATCTTTTGTTTAATTCATCGACACCCTAAGTTACTAATTATGTACTGTTGTGAAGAATATTCGATCGGTGTGATTTCGACTGTTGCCAAGTACCTACTCGATATTATATTATCTATCAACCCCAATTTATCCACCCTATCTAGCTGTATTACTACACATATAAAGGGTGTTTTTTTTAGAGGTATAGAACTTTGAAATGGAATAAAACAAAGATGACTTTTTATATTGACATGAAATTTACTTTATTCGAAAGATGCTCTTCTGGCATTATAATTTAAATATGACTGCTACGGCTGGCTCGGACGTAGTCTAATCTGGAGGTCCAATTTTCGATGACTTTTTCCAACATTTGTGGCCGTATATCGGCAATAACGCGGCGAATGTTGTCCTCCAAGTGGTCGATCGTTTTGGGCTTATCGGCGTAGACTAGCAACTTCACATATCCCCACAGAAAATAGTCAAGCGGCGTTAAATCGCCCGATCTTGGAGACCAATTCACGGGTCCGAACTGTGAAACTATGCGGTTACCAAACGTTTCCTTCAATAAATCAATTGTGGCACGAGCTGTGTGACATGTTGCGCCGTCTTGTTAAAACCACAGCTCTTGCACATCATGGTTGTTCAATTGATGAACGAAAAAGTCAGTAATCATGGCTCTATAGCGGTCACCATTGACTGTAACGTTCTGGCCAGCATCGTTTTTAAAGAAGTACGGACCAATTATTCCACCAGCCCATAAAGCACACCAAACAGTCAATTTTTCTGGATGTACTGGAGTCTCAACATACACTTGAGGATTATCATTACTCCAAATACGGCAGTTGTGTTTATTGACGTATCCATTCAACCAAAAGTGAGCTTCATTGCTAAACAAAATTCGCTTATGAAAATCGGGATCAACGGCAATCTTGTTTTAAAATAAATTTTCACAATTTGGAAGCGTTGTTCAGGCGTCAGTCTATTCATGTTGAAATGCCAAACCAAACTAAACATAAATCACTTAACAGCTGACAAAATGGCCGCCAATTAAAAAAGTACTGCCAGCTTAAAGTTCTATACTTCTAAAAAAAACACCCGATATAAACCCTTGTACATGAAGTGTCACTAATATTACTTACTTACTATTTCATATTTATACTATTGTAAATGATTCTAATATCATTCAACTCGGACCATTCAACTTGTTCAAACTTAACTCAGCTGTGCTCGTCGAGTTGTTTTACTGCGGATCGAGGTCTTCTCAGTTCTTAACCTCTTATTTATACACCATGTAATTGTAGATTGAGAATTGACGAATAAACGTCTCTGAAGATTAACATCCATCGAGTCTTATTACTGACATACCCCTTCCACTGGACCATGTGAAGGATCGGGGCCCGTTGGTAAGGATTTCCGTTGCCGAAAACATAACAATATATTGATGGTGTCTTGCCTAACCAAACCATAATAGATAAGCGATATGCTTCTATCTGTAGAATATCTAAAATTATTTATTATTTAATAGTTGGTAATCGGTAATCTATTACGGTAGTGTGAACTATTTTTGTCAAATCTCCACAGCCTACCTCCAGTCTTCGTCACTGACCGATAATAATACCATATTTTTTATTTTTTCCAAGGTGGATGTCCCTGGTGGTCCTTCGCCCCGTTCGGGCCATAGGATGGCGTCACTACGACGTGTGCTGGTCCTGTTTGGCGGTTACCACGACAACGGACGCACGTACAAGTATCACAGTGACATACACGCCTTTTGCACCGATACACGCATGTGGATTAAGATCAAACCGAGTGGAATCGGACCTTGCGCCAGGAGTGCTTGTCTGTTCATGCCGGCTGGACCTGAAACGGTAAATCAATTATTTTTCCAGTCATGCTATATTTTTGGAGCTGAGTATTCAAAGGGATCCAAGTTGAGTAAATCAACTTTATCGTTAAATATGCGATTGTAATTTCTATAATTGAGGTCTGTTTCTCAAAAATGATATATTATTCCTAAACTAAGAAAAAATATTGATATTTCTTCGTTTATTAGTGTTCTTAGTGTATGAAAGGGTACATTTCATCATTTTTCATTGGACCATGTGTTATTCACAAAACACATGTTGCCATATGGAGCTCCGCAGATTGGTCGAATGTGACTTTTTAGTTTGAAAAAAAACATCTGAAAGTTGCAGTTTTGATTTATGACTATTATCCCGGACGAGACGATTTTCAATGTGCGACTAGGCTTATAGTTTCCCGCGAGCTGTCAAATATCGAGTGGCTAGTAGTATAATATTTTTTTTACTGCAATTTACATTCGTGCTGCAATCGCAATGACATGACTAATAAAATTGTAGGTTATGTTGATATGTCTGACATGTCAATACAAAATTCTTGTGTTCGGTCTTATCCGCTTGGGTTCGGCCGTAACTGGCACCACGAACATACCCGAATTTGACCAACATGTCTACCAACCTAAATTTTTGCCGTATTACAAATTGGAGATAGCCGCCGAAAACTGTTTTGTGTATGGAATACCTTCCGTGTTAATTTGGACCAATGAAAATAACGGAAACATGCTAAAGTGATACCTGTTAAGAATAGACCCGCTGGTTCTTTAATTCCATAATTATATTTAACAGTTGATGGTGTATGGCGGCTACAGCCGTGTCCGCGACGGTAAGATAGACCATGGTCAGACCCACGGAGATCTTTTCCGTCTCTCCGCCATCAACAAAGAAACCCCAGCAGCCAGCAAGAGCGCTCCGACCGGACAAGTTGCCAAGAATGCATCATCAACAGTCGCCTCGGTCAGCCAGAGCGGTAGCAAGGAGAAGGAAGTCAGCTACAAGTGGGAATCACTCAAGGGTGGAGTATTTAGGCCGACTCCGCCCAGGACTTCATTTTCATGCTGCGTTGCGCCCGGGAATAAAGCATATGTCTTTGGTGGGATACAGGTAATTCGATCCACTTCTGAATGATGGCTCCCAGTTCGTAGCCTATCGCTTTGTTGATCCAGGGGATTTTAGGGAGTCTTTGTATGACAGCATTTGTTGGACATATTATATCCACTCGCCAAGCTACATGTCCATAGTTAACTGTTGGTTAGTTTTTAAAATTCAACTAAACCCTGCGACAACCAACCCATAATAGATAATAGTAAATAAATACTGGTCTATCTATAAAATATCTAAAAGTATGCCATTAAATCGTACATAATTTTGGATATTTTATACATAGAATAATATTTTTTATCTATTATAGCTTAGTTTGGGCAGGGCTTAATGAATTTAAAAAAATTAACCAACAACATGTGTAATATGCATTTCTAATTCAACGAAAACAAATAAGTATGAATGAAAAAGTGTGCACAATTTTGTCGGATCGCCCAAAATATACCAAAACTATTTATTATATAAAACACCCACGGTGGCCGTGCGGCTTAAGCGTTGGACTATAACGCCGTTGGTCCCAGGTTCGAATCCTGGGTCTGGCAAGTACACATTTTGTTTTTCAATTTGTGTGTGTCAGGGTGTGGACCTAATAGGTTAAGTAAGTGGCTGACATTCATTTCTCGTAAAAAACAAAATCTGTTAATACAAACCTCTACTCTGTGGAGGCCCATATTATGATCCTATTAGGATCGGACATGGACAAATAATAATAATAATTATGGTTTGGTTTAGGTAGGGTTTAATTGATTTTTAAAAATTAACCGACACCATCTATAAATTGTAGTCTTAGTTCAATAACAACAAATACGTATGACTAACAAAGTTTAATGTGCAATATTTATGGCGGATCTTAACAGCCTACCTCTTCACTGTCTAACAGTCTTAGCATCCTTCAAAAACTTCCTCCATCCTGGACGATCCAGCACCGACACTCTCCAGTTGTTTTGACCGAACATTTTTAAATCTCCCATGGCGCAGTCCAGCCATCTCAATTTCGGCCATCCAGGATCAGGGGTTGCGTAGATAGCCGTCTCGCCGGTATATCCTCCGGCATTCTTAGTGGAAGAACTTAACCTTGAAATTCGTAGATTGCGATCTCTTCTACTGCGCATGAATTACATTGTGTAAATTTAATTATTGTTACCGTTAATAATTCCGACTGCTCTTGCAAGAAGCTTATTGCAACGTTTTCTCTTGCTCAGCGTTGCTCTCTAATTATGTCACATTATCTGTCAAAATTATCGAACCTCACGCTTATGTAGTACCTATGTTTATAGTTCATTGCCATTTCATCAGTTTGGCGATCTCTATCATGTCGTGTATTTTAGTCTGCGTCTTTATCCACTGGTGTCTTTTTTGATCTTTCCTTATTATGTCCAACATGAACCTTTTCATGTCACATTAGGCTATTCTTAATTTTTCAAATTCTCTTGGTTACGAAAGGTCCATGTTTTGTAAAAATATTTGATAACACATTATTTTTTTTATGAAATGCAATGCAACAAGGTATAGTGCTGGACGAAGAATTTGAAGACAATCTCATTGCAACAATAATCACAGACATGGCAATGTAAAAAGATATTTGTACATGACCACATAATGTAAGAACTGCCTCTATAATTATAAGCACATATTAATTTCATACATAAAACAACAGGTGCCATTGCACTAGGCCAGAGGTCGGCAGAAGCGGCTCTTTACATAGACATTTGCAGTTCTTCAGACCTAAACTCCAATTTCACCTCATCTTAACACGTTGATCGCCATGGGGGTCACCGGTGACCGGCATTGGATTACGTTAAGGGGGCCATGGGGGTCACCGGTGACCGGCAAAGAAGACCTGCCTTAGAGTTGTTCTACAGCGCCGGCAGGCACGCGCGCAGTGCATTTTTCGATACGCGGTGACCGGCATGGCCCTTCTGTATATTACTGCCACTTGGCCTGAAAATATGTCTTCCCAGTCACAAAATATAGGCTCACTAATGTAAAGAATGTACATAATGAAAAAAAAAGTTTTCCTTTTAAATTGTAAATGTGTTTTTATTGATATAAAAATAAAAATTAAATAGATTATAAAAATGTAAGTTATAAAAATTATGTAAATAATAAAAAAATAGAATTACAAAAATGATTATAAGGTATGTATACGTATATTTCCAGTTTATGTGTATCCAGGTATTATACTACCCAATTTGAAAACTTTTGTTCCGTATTTGTGTCTTTTCTGTTTATTATACTATCTAAATCTAAATATAATTCGACCGCGAAATGGCACCATGCTCTCGTCAACACATATGGACAGGTGACCGGCGAAATGGCCGGCCCGGCGCAATAGAATGAATTAACTTGTTGGCGCCGCGACGGACACATGTGGCCGGCACATCATAAAAACCAATATTTATGTAAAAAAATCATCAAAATGAAAAAAAAAACATTATATTCTTTCATAACCTATCAAATAATACCTTATAAACAAATAATCATTTTTTAACTATTTTATGTAAAACTAGTTGGCGATCAATGTGTTAAGCAGCCTTGATAGCCAAAATAGAAACAATAATATTTGATACACGGAATAGTTTGCCTGAAACAAATGACGCGTTAAAAAACTAGCTTTTGGTATTTTTACAATCTTTAGCTCTACATATATATGCGAAGAAACATTCTCATCTATGAACTAAATAAAAAATAAACTTAGAAGCAGAATAACGGATGAAAATATACAATCATGTATTCAATTAAAAGTAAGAAGCTATTTGCCAGATATAATAAATAGGGAGCGGATTTATATGCAATAAAAAACATGATTATATACATGCACGTATGCACTTAAAATCAATAAAATATGCAATAAAACCGAAGAAATATACAGTTAAAAATTGACATTTTTTGTGGGTAAAAATTGTAAATACCCACTTTACCCAATATTACTGACAAAAAATCGAATAACTAGTTAATAATTTTTCAACAAAATATGATAGCAGAACAAAAAAACACAAACAATGAATATAAAGTTAATCAATTACAATTTTCAAAACAGTTTTTTCACAAGTACAAATAATTGAATAATAAATGCAATGTAAACCAAACATAACTTCAAAAACAAAAACGACACACTTAACTATTCCTAAATACTATTTTCTGTTTTTTGCCCGAAAAAAAATATTCAATATCTCTGGCATTAAATTTTTCCGCATCTGTCAGTATTTTGTTTATATGCGGAAAACGACCTCTCAACGTCCACAGAGGTGTTTGGGCAAACTTTACATAAAAGTGCCCTAGTTGAATTCACTTTTTCTGATAAATCCACAGCTCGGAGATGGCTTTAAAAATGCAAGTGCATCTAAACTATCTTCCTTCCTAGCATAGTTATATTTCGATAAAATAATTTAAAAAAAACTAAATTATAAATTCAAAAGCTCTAAAATATGCAATTACTTATGAAATATGCACTAATGTCTCAAATATGCATTTATATGCACAATAAAATTTTATTTTTGGATTCTGTGTCTTTCAAAACATATTTCTGTGCAACTCTCATAGCTGTGCATACACCCTAACAAAACATGCACTAGCATATAAATCTGGGCCCTAATAATAAAGCTCTCAAAAGCGATGCATGGACGCCGTTCTAATTAAATAAAAAATCTTGAACTTTCCCCCCCTAAAAATCTATATCCATATACATACTATGTATATGGATATATGCGGCTCTCTGGTACCTTTGTTATCCTGTTTCCTTACAATTTGGCTCTTCTCACTTGACAAACTGCCGACCCCTGCACTAGGCTAACTTCATATTTTGACTATTCATGCAGGACATGGAAGAAACAGAAGAGCTTCTGACCGGTGAGTTGTACGACAGTCTCCACTGCTTGGAGTTGGACACCGGCATCTGGCGGGAGGTCTCCATGAGAACCCAGAAGAATGACAAGGCTGGCAAGAGCACCGATGCACCGGACAATGAAGAAGATGAAGCCATGGATACCACCGAAGATGCAAGTGACAAGGTTACAACAGGTTTGTAAATGAATATAAATTGTAATATTTTGATTTTGTGGAAAAACTGGGTGCTCACCACACCGCACATGACAGAAGTGAAACCTTTTCTCTCCAATTGCCAGTATAAGGAGACTTTCCCCCCTCTTCTTTGGTTTAGAATGTGAATATCGAATACAATACCAGACGACAATATTTTTCCAATCCGTCAGGATATTTTTAGTTATATGGTAACACTTAAATGTCAAAGAATATCTAGCTGTCATTGCATCGACTCTATTATCGACATTTAAAGGCCCAGTGAGCTTATTTTGTTTTTTTTCTTCTTCGCAGTAGGTTATAACACAACTTATAATCCTCCTGCTACCACTTTTTACACATTTAAACATTACACAAACTTGCAGCACGCACAAATAACAAATGTGAAATGATTGCGTGGCGAGGGGAATGAAGGGGCAAGGGCTAGGGAGGATTGTAGTTCTCAAAACAGCCACTCTTCGTGTTATACTTGCCGCAGTCTAGATTAACACTTTTTCTTTCAGCCATGAATTAGTTAAATTTGTTTTTGTCATTCTGAAGATTGGTTTATAGGCTGAAACAGCTGTCAACGTAAATAACGCAAATATCATCATATTTGAAACCAAGAAAACATTTTAAAACTATGATAACTTTGCATTTGTTTGCAGTGTGCGACGACGGAGTTTTCAAAATGACCCTAGCCAGCGCCAAACCATCATCAAACTTGTCAACGGGTGGCTCAAGCGACTGCACGTATTCGAGTGGCCCCCGCGAAGGCCCCAGCCCTCGTATGAACGCTATGATGGCCGTGCAGAAGTCCACGCTTTATCTTTACGGAGGCCTCATAGAGAAGGGAGAAAAGCAGTTTACGCTTAGTGATTTGTATAGTTTGGGTGAGTGACCGTAACATGATTTCCCACTACAGTATAACCTCGATAATTCGAAATCCAAGGGACCCTGAAAATTTGATTTCGAATTAGCGAAAATCGCTATAAATCGAATTTTCCGAAAAAAAAAAAATTTTCGTCAATTTGTATGGAGACGATACAGTATTGAAAAATAGTGTTACGTGGTATTTACCAGTGAAAAAAGTAATTCAATGGTGAACTAGTTCGAAATATGTGTTTTTTACACTTTGTAATTAAGCACTAATTACTGAGTAATCAGACATCCAGTTAGATAGGTACCTACCAAGAATACAAATTTTTAAATAAGAATGTTCCTTTCGAAAATCTAATCTAGATTCATACAAATTCACAGTAAAAACGGGTACCTATGTAGGTGTGTATTGTATTTAAAATAAAATTCTTTACTATTCTATAAACAATAATAAAAATGTCAAGTGAATTCATTAAGTCAATTAGTGAACTAGTCCTGTCAAACAAAGGGTCACTGTGTATTCATTATTGCCAGTTTAATCTAAACATTCAGTTGTTATCAACTTCAATTTTAAAAGATAAGAAACTCATTGTTTATTAAAATACATATTAAAAACGTAATTCTGTCAGTTATAAAAAATGACACAAGTTATTACGAAATTTCGTAAATAAATGTTTTTTTTTCACTGAAAACCATTTAGTGGCTATGTGCTAAGATTACCTTGTAAAACAACATTATTTTCACATTAATAAAATAATGGATTCTGAATTTACATGAATGACAAGTAAATGTACCTTGATTGACATCCCCTGCAATAATAATATTGATGCTTGGATAAGTAATTTGTGTCATAGTATATTAGGGGTTTATGGGTTTTTCCACAACTTTAACTTTGGGTTTTGCCTCCCATCAGTAAATTTGCAGGTGTTTGCCTACTTAATTGCACTCATAAAATTTATTACTTTCCAAGAAAATAAGTATTTTACTATTATTTATTTCGATTTATATGGATAAAAATGGCCTTTGGGACCAAATTCCATTTCGAATTACGAAATAACGAAAATTTCGATTTATAACGAACTTTTTGTATGAAAAATGATTTTTGGGGGTTAAAATTGACGAAAAATTCGAAAAACGACGAAATTCGAATTATCGTTTTTCGAATTATCGAGGTTCTACTGTATTTCCAAACCATTTGAAGTTGTCCATATATGAAGTAATGCCATAGGGGAGAAGAGTGGTCTGATATATTGTTATAAAGAGAATTGGGGGGGTTGTTTATAAACTAACCAATATCTGTAATTTGTATTATTAGTTCAATTGTTATGTATTCGGCAACGGAAACCCTTACCAACGGGCCCCAATCCTTCGCGTGGTCCAGTGGACGGTGTATGTTGGTAATAAAACTCAGTGGATGTTGTAGATGTGTTAACAAGAGTTGAGGCGAAGCAATACTCACACCAGTGGCGAAGGGTGGAGGTAGGCTGTTAAGATTCGCTATAAATAGTGCACACTAAACTTTGTTAGTCATATGTATTTGTTTTTATTGAACTAAGACTACAATTTACAGATGGTGTTAGTTAGTTTTTAAAAATCAATTAAACCCTGTCTAAACAAAACCATAATAGTTTTGGTCTAATTTGGGCGATACAACAAAATTGTGCACACTTTTTCATTCATAGTTATTTGTTTTCGTTGGATTAAAAATACATATTACACATATTATTGGTTCATTTTTTTATTTCATTAAGCCCTGCCTAAACCAAACTATAATAAATAAAAAATATTATTCTATCTATAAAATATTCAAAGTTATGTATGATTTGACTGCATAATTTTAGATATTTTATAGATATACATGTATTTTTTGACTTATTATCTATTATGGCTTGGTTTCTCAGGTTTTAATTGAATTTTAAAAACTAACCAACACTTTCTGTAAATTGTGGTCTTATTTCAATGAAAACAAATATGTATGTCTGAAAAAGTTTAATGTGCACTATTTATGGCGGATCTTAACAGCCTACCTCCACCCTTCGCCACTGACTCACACAGACGCATAGTTTGCAAACAGGAAGTTTCAAATTTTTAAATCGACATCAACGTATACACATGTTGTCCTCTTTTCGCTATAAGCGCAATAAGTAGGCATTAGCAAGACAAACGGCTGTTTCTCATAGATGTTGTGCAATGACAGTTGCTTCAGAAATGCACCAATACCGAAAAACCCCCTAACTTCGCCAAGTGTCCCTAACTTCACCTAAATCAATTAAACACTAAAAACTCATGTTTTTACTATCGCACCACTTTAAGCCACTAAGGCGATTTTAAAGATAATATTCGTCCTGTCACCACACAATTTTCAAACCGCCATTATTTTCGCCGTGTTTGTGTTAGTACCGTTTTTTCGAGTCCGGTTTGAAGAGATTTTTTCGGAATACCTCTGAACTTTTGCTTATTTCTACGAATCTTGTAGAGGTAGGTTCTTCATATTTTTACTATAATATAGTGATATAGTCTGCTTGCCAAATATAACTTGCGATTTCCGATATTTATAATAAAACATCAATTATTTGAGTATGCAATGTCAGACTATGTTTTGTGAACTACTTGTTCCTACGCTTACCCTGGCTTTAGGGTTGTCACAAAAAAACGATTTTCTTGAAATAAATGTGTTTTTTTTTATTTTTATGGTTTTTAGACTAAAAACTATTCATCACTTTGAATCACCAGTTAGCAATTTTTCTCATATTTCCTTTATTAAAAATTTACTATGTAAATCAACACATAAAAATGATACTATAATGCTTTGGGTTTTGGCAGCCCTAGCGTAAATTGGTAGGTTGTATGAAACAGTCATTGAAGTGATTCCTAACTTCGCCAACGTAGATATTTCTTTAAAATATGTCAAATTGTCTCTAGCATAAGACCTGAATTTGCTTAAGCCTATTTTTTAATAGATTTCGTGAGTATCCAAAGACAATATTTTTTTAGTGTACCTACTAAAACACATTCGGCGAAGTTAGGGAATCGTGCCGTAACTTCGTCTATATAAAAAAATTGTGATTTATTGTATTATTTAGTATGAAAAGGGTATTACTTCAATATAAATAAAATTAAACAGTATCATTGTGCATTACATAAGATCTATAAAACTTCATATTGGTGGATATTTTGGTGGCAAAACGAATTTCTGTTAAAAAACCGGGCGAAGTTAGGGGGTTTTACGGTACACACAATCTTTCGTATCTGTGTTCCCCTCAACTTTCATTGCGCGACCTATAATCTTCATTGTTGTTTATTCGTCAATTAATCTCACAGTATAGTTACAAGGTGCAAATAAAGGAGATGCTCAGGAGAGTTTGATCTGCAATGAAACAACTCGGAGAGAAGAGCTGAGTTGAGTTTGAACAAGTTGAATGGAATTAGAATCATTTACAATGTTATACATAATATGAAATAGTAAGTAAGTAATGCTAGTGACGCTTAGCGTAAGGCCTCAATGGCAGTGAGTAGCGTGCAGCGTGCATACTGTGTACACTTGTTGAACATACACGCCACACTGAGGCCTTACACTAAGTTCATGTACAATGGTTGGCTCTATATTACGACCGTACACCCTGGATAAACGTCAGATTTCTTTTTTCAATACTTGAAAGCAATTATTGATATATTATTTGAATGCTCGATACCGAAACGTTAAACAATCATATTGAACTTTGTAAGATAATAACTTAATTCCCTTCCGAAATCTGAACGTCGCGTGCTCTTTCCCGTAAGCCAATACCAGCTTGATTGGCGAATATTCGCTTTGGTGTGTGCACGAATGTCAAGTAATTATTTAAATTTTATGAAATGCATTGGCGAACTCTAATATGCTATACTGATTTTTGAAAACGGCGAATTTTATTAATTTATTCCTTTCTATGCCGCAATTAGTTAATTGATAGTAATTAACGTAAGAATCGGTGTAATTAAGGCGTGCAAAGACGCTCTGGGCACTTAACCGGTTAAAATGTTTGAATTTTATACATTGTAAATGATTTTTATATTTGTACTTATTGTCTACGCTTATAATAGCGTTTTTGCCATATAATAGCGGTTTTTTCCATGATTGTCTATGCTCAAAAAATCTCGCTTAGATGCTTTCAAGTATTAACTAAAAAAATCTGACGTTTCTCTGCGGTGTACTCTCGGTAAATTGAGCCCAATGGTTTATAGGGTGGATAAATAAAGCTTGATCAATAATACAATATTCAGTAGGTACATTGCAATAGTTGAAATCACACCAATCGAATATTCTTAACAATAGGTACTTAATTACGATGTCGATGAATTAAACAAAAGACAATTTAATGTCATTGGGCAGATGTCATAGAGAGGGGTGTTATGAATACACAACACAATTAAAAACGTATTAAGTATCACTGACAAATTTTTGTGTGCATTATTTATGTTGAATTTCCACAGCCTTCCATCACCCTTCGTCACTGCGTTATAGGTACAGCAAAGCATTGATTCTTTTTTGTTAATCTCATTATTTTTTGACAATGTAGACGTATGTTAATACAACTCGTGTATCCAAAGTGTAGGTGTTGGTATCGATACTTTCAAATGACACTAACACCGTTCCAAAGTGATTTCGCCGTGGCTGCATTGTAGTCTTAGCTCAATGAAAACAAATACATATGTATGACCGATAAAGTTTAGTATGCATTATTTATGACGGATCTTAACAACCTACCTCCACCGTTCGTCACTGCCAGCTATGTAGGGGTTCCGCAGGATTTTAAGGGTTTCGTCCAGAGAACACAAAATTAATACCCTACTGACTGTGATACCTATAACAGGCAACGGATCTCAAGTGTGGAAAAATATGAGATAATCTCATGTTATAATATGTTATTTTCAATAGTGACATCTGTATGATAATAATATGCATTAAAGTTTGTTACGTAAATGTAACGTGCATCCAATATTGAGTACCGTCAGCATGCTTTGTTATATTTGTGTTTTAACAAAATACCCTGTTTCAAAATATTGGCCCACGGCGATGAATTTTTCATTTCTATTTATTAATCTGTTCTGTGGTTCTGCCATACAAAAAAGGTTAGGAATCAGTGTTGTAGAGGAAAAAAATTGATTGCAGGAAGATGTATTTAGGCCTCTATTAGATAAGTGTTTCAGTGTCTTTTGATTTTGAGTTTTTTGATTTTGAGTTTATTTTGATTTCTTATAATTTCTAACCTAACATGTTTTTTGATAGATCTTCACAAGATGGATGGATGGCGGACCATCACATCGCAGTCTGGCCTGCCCGAGTGGCTGGGCAGCGATTCAGAGGACGACGAAGATGGTGATGATGAAGAATCCGGATCAGAAGAGAGCGATTCCCAGAAATCCGACTCTAATTGATACGACCTACGATACCGTCTCGACCAACTGTGGTCTTCAAATATTATTACGGCAATTATTAATGCACTGCGTAGTTATACCTTTGGCAGATTAGGAGACGGAAATGCGCCTCGATGTCACGATTTCCAATAATACATTTATTTTGGAAATATTAAACATCATAATACCCTGCTTACACGTGCATGGATTTACTGCTGACGGTACGTATTATCGCGGCCAGAAGTTGCAAGATAGATGGATTTAAAAAGTTCAGCAGTTTCTGAACTTTCACACATCATCATCATCATCAGGGGCGCGACAACCCGGTGTGGGTCTTGGCCTCTTCCAACAGCTCCCTATCCAGTGTGTCCCTATCCATATCCAGAACTTTCACACAATAGTTGGAATTTGTGCTATATCTACGCCTGTGCACTAGAACGATAGTGGCGAACCTACCGAAAAAAAATACAAACTACACCACGCAGCGCATTTTGACTTTTACCAATTTTAAATAGAACCATGTAATGACGACAATGTGTCTCGCTTAAGGTGCTTTTAAACAATCAGTTTTGCTATCCAATCAGTCTCCGTTACAGTCAAGCTGTCAGTTAAACTGACGTGTAAATGCAAAACTGAAGCGACCGACTCAAACCAAAATGGACACCGAGACAGGATGGTTCAGTTATTTTATCCGTTTTTAGAGTTGCTAGTTAAATTGACTATGTTGCCGTATTTTTCATATTACTTTTCTAATTTCGATTGAAATATTAAAATTTCTTTAAATATAGGCACTACGTTATACCAACCAATATGTTATTATAAAAATAATATTCATTTTTAGTGGATAATAAATATGTAAATATACATCGCTGTTTCCCATCTGAACTGTCAACTGAGACTGAACGGACAACTAAACTGATCGTCTAAATACACCACCATTTCAAAACTGAACGGACCGAAGCGGAAACTTCGACTGAACGGACAACAGAATTGATGTGCACCTTTACGCTTGAAGAATGAAATTGGCGAGACAGTCAGCACTATTACGTGTAAACAGTTATCCCGATAGTTAATTTACACGCTATTGGTGCCAGTAAATCCATTCACGTGTACAGGCGCTATAATAGATACCGTCGCGATGTATTTACCAATGGAGCTACTTCTTATTGGTTCTACAATTTTTTTAATTTCAGCCGTGACTCGTACAAAACTCTCATTATTAGAAATATACAATACATTTTTACATAACTATATATTAATTTACTAACATACATTTTAATGTTTATAGCAATGTACTGCATGTATACATATCGGTGGCGAAGGATGGAGGTAGGTTGTTAAGATCTGACATAAATATGTAGTGCACACTAAACTTTGTCAATCAAACATATTTGTGTTCATTGAACTAAAACTACAATGTGTAGATAGTGTTTGTTAATTTTTAAAATTCAATTAAACCCTACCTAATCCGAGCCATAGTAGATAATAGTAAAAAATATTCGTTTATTTATAAAATATCTAAAATTATGCCATTAAATCATACATAATTTTAGATATTTTGTAGATAGAAGAATATTTTTTATCTATTATGGTTTGTTGTAGGTAGGGCTTAAGGCTATACCTCAGTTGAGGCATGGTCTAAAAAGATCGTGGCTAGGCGATGCGCGGATTGCGGCTCACGGGTGCAAATGATGCATGCCGGACGAAATATAATCTGTCATATAAATCCAACATGCGTCCATTTAATGTTCTGTTTATTGTTCTATTAGTAACAATAATAATATATTCATTGACATGTTTTCTTTTTAAAGTAAATGGGTAACGTTTTTAGTAATCTTTACACGATTTAAGAATTAATACCCCCGTCGCCATCACGACACAAATTGACGTATTCACACCTCGACGTTCACTCTCAGACTGCCAGCGAGTCCAAAATTTCGTCGCGCCTATAGTTGAAAATTATTTGCCGTTTCACTGAAGCCTTAATGAATTTTAAAAAAACTCACCGACACCATCTGTAATAATATGTATGTATTCTTAATTCAACGAAAACAAATAAGTATGACTGAAAAAGTGTGTACTATTTTTGTCTGATCGCCCATAGCATACCTAAACTATTATGGTTTGATTTAGACAGAGTTTAATCGGATTTTAAAAACAAGCCACCACCATCTGCAAATTGTATTCTTAGTTCAATGAAAACAAATAAGTAGGACTGACAAAGTTCAGTGTGTATTATTTATGTTGAATCTTAACAGCTTACCTTCACCCCTCGCCGCTGGTACATACAGTGACAATTAAGTAACTGACCATTACTAGTTATCGGAATTTGATTCTACCGATGCTCAAAATATGGATTATAATATTTATAAGAATAAAGCATATTTAAGTAGGTATGTTGTATATAAATTTTTCTAATATATCTATGCTGTTGCCCTCAACCTGTTTGTATAGGAGTGAATGAATCTATATACCTACTTAATAATATTCAGCCAAATACACTGAACCAGTGACGTCCCGTGGGGGTAGGCAGATTGAGCGTCGAATGGGGGCGGCAGTTACTCGAAAGGCGGCAAATCGAGGAGAATTATTTGGTATCTATAGAAATAGCTACCTAAACTTAGTAATAACGAAAATATCTTTCCATTAAAAAATTCTGCTCACTGGTTGGAAACAAAATGTATTAGTTGACATAAAAGGTTTAATAAGACTGTATTTTTTTTCTCGAGTTCAAGATGTCTAGTTTACTTCCGTTTCCCTTCAACGTCCATGGTGACCAGAAACAACACGTACACGGATGATACAAAATACTGTATAAAAAATGGGATGACATTTTGGCGCTGCCCAGGGGCGGCATTTTGTCTAGGGACGTTACTGCACTGAACTATCATTATTTGGAATCATTAATGAACAATCACAACAAACCCAAATTATATCTACATTTTTAAACAGCTGCTAAATAATAAGTCGCCTATCAACAACATCTTTTTTGTAAATTTTGATAATTTGATAGCGTTGTTCAAGCGTGACTAATCATGATGATATGCCAGACTATACTGATCATAAAATGTCAAAAAGTTAGCGCACTATCACAGCTCGGCTTGTCAGTTAACCCTTTCGTAAGGTTTATCTAAGGAAAAAAAAACACCTTTTATATCTGAGGAGTTTTCAAATTATATAATATATACTTGATTTTCTGTCCACCACCTGTTATGCAGACGTATACCATGTCAAAGTTGTGCTTGACTTAATAGAATCTCCGATTTGCTTATGTAGCGAATTGCAGGATGCCGATCACATCCTCTGGTTGTGTCCCCATATGACGGTCGAAAGGTAAGATCTTTTCAAGTCAAAAAGGTTGTTGCATTTTACTCGAGGTCTTTTCAGGCAGGAATCACTCAAATTCTAGTGCACAGATTTGATGAACAGGCAAGCCAGGTTGAGGTTCTCTTCTGGCAATCGCAGCACATGGCCAAGCCAGGTCCGACGTCGCCTCTTCACTCTCAGCATGATGAGAGGCTACTTGGTGAGTTCTCATGTCTCCTAAAGTCATACACCCAGTATCCATCGCAAATATCTGTTCTCGAAGCTCAGTATACGCTTACTCTGAGCCTTCATAAGGTGCCATGATTCGTTACCGTAAAGCAGTACCGTTAGAATGCAAGCTTCGAATAGGCAGCATTTGGTTTAGACTGAGTACAATCGTGAGTCCCAGACACTCCGCATCGAGTTGAATGTTGCTCCGGCCATTCCCATTCAAATAGCGAACTCTCTCTGTAAAATGCGTACCTCTAAGGTTTTTGAATCTGTCGACGCTCTCGATGTTTTACTCGTCGCTAATCAGAGGGAAATCTGGATCAGGACAGGTGCTAATGCAAAAAACAACGATTTTCAAACCAACGCGAAATGAGTAGTTGTCATGCAGCCTGTTGATTGTCCTCGATTGGGTTGTCGAATAGGACAGCGTCATTGGCGTATCGTCGCCGTAGATGTCAAGGGAGCCAGTCCACAAAATCATATTGCCGAGAAACAAGCACTCAAAGATTTTGTGTGACAAAGAAAAGTAACATTTTTTTATTGAACTTTTTTGTTTTTAAAGATATAACGGTGAAACTTTCAACATAGAATATACTTTGTGGTGTTATCTTTTTATTATTTTGTACAAATAACTAAAAAAAATAGTATCTTAGAAGTTATGTGTATCTCTTTACCACTGAATATTGAAATGTACAAAAAATGTAGTCAAAAGAGTTTTGTGGCTTAAATCCTTTGACCACTGCATCTGCTTTTGTGTACTTTACTCATTTTCGCCAAATTTGTGGCTTGGCTCCCTTGACATCTACGGCGACGGTATTTTAGGTTGCATAGCTTCACCGTGGGGTAACAGATATACCTCGGTCAGGTGGTATTGATTTCCATAGTATGTAGCGAATGCTTTGTCAGAATTGGTGACACTATTATGGAATGGTTCGGGGTCACGATTAAAGTCGGATAGGGTTGTGTCCTTGCTCCGTTTCTCTTTAATGTGTAACAGTCAATGATAAAAAGTAGACAAAATCATTATTCTCTCAGATAAAAAGTTGATAGGGTCAAAGGGTTAGAATCAAATTTCAAAACACAGATTTCATACCAAAAATAGATTTTTATTACAAAAAATTACCATAACAATAATTGTGGTAAACATATTGTACTTTTTTTATAAAAATATAAAATTCTTAATAGATATGTTATGTATAAAAAAATTATATATTATATTTTGAGACAATAGAATAACAAAAGTAGAGAATGAAACTTGTGAACCCAGTTTTAATGCGTGCAGAAGTTGTGTTAAAACATTCATACTTACAGTAACATGTCGAGCGTTTTAAGTCAATACTTAATATAATATCATGTTTCGACATGTAGCTAATGTTGTTTTATTGACATTTTTTTTCGTAGTAACATAATAAAATATTAGGTGCCCGGAAGAACGGAAGCAAATGTGGTGTGGTGTGAGATTTGCTATTTACTAATGAAAAATAAAGTTGGTATAATGGACGATGGCCGAGCGGCTTACGCGTCCGCTTATAATCTCGTGGATACCAGGTTTGAATCCTGGGTCTGGCAAATATACGTCATATTGTTTTTCAATTTGTGTTTGGAAACAGAGTATGGACCTAATAGGTTGAGCAGTGTCTAACATCCATTTCTCATAAAAACAAAAATCTGTTAATACAAACCTCCACCTTGTGGAGGCCTAAATGATCTTATTAGGATCGGACATGGTAAAAAGAAAAAGAAAAATAGTAGAATTGTTCTGCGTTTAGCTTGCTCACTTAGATGACAATTCTTAAATACAGGGAAAATACATTTGAAAAATTCTCAGGGCACCCGCGTTATTTCAATACATTTTAAAATTTGTAGCAATCAATAAACAAAAATGCGTTTTAAAAATGACACTTTCTGACATTAGAAATTAGAGAATAAATTGTCATATAAACATAGTTTGTATGAAAGTGACAGATTTTGAAACATTCATTTGTTTCAACACACTCAGTAGAACTCCACGTAACCTTGCAATTTGGAATAGATTTTTTTGAATTCTTTTTTGAAATCAGCCAATCAGGCGCCTGGCATTTACTAATACACTAATACGCAGTGCGTATTACACACAAATCTTGTCACTGTGTACAATTGCAAAGTTACGTCGAGGATACTATTGTTGAATAGCAACAATTATTGTCATTTTATCCTTTTGTTATTCTACGTTTGAGACATACAACTAAGTAACAATGTCAAAAGTGTTAAATTAACATTCAAAATAATCTCTGTGGCACAGTGTGGAATGCATTACATAAATATTACAAGTGACAGTGGCGTGCGGTGACTTTTTCTTGTGGGTATGCTATTGAAAAAAAAAACATTTTGTGCTAGATATGAGGTGTCTATTTCCAATATTCTATATGTGACATTTCATCGTGTTATATTTTCAAGTTAAAACAACGGAATTTTTTAAACTACGCATTGCAGCTACCCAAGTGAGGTGGAACACAAGCGACTTTGTTTCAACGAGATGTGACTAAAACACTTGTGAGGATCGGTTACGATATCTAAAAGTTAAAACGTTAGAAGTGTCAAAAGTGGTGACGTGTGTAGCTGAGATACATTTGAAATACTGACCCAAGTGTTTACTTGCCTCAGTCTACATACCTACATCCTGGCGTTAACTTATCCGAGATCAAGATCTTTCTCTTCACCTACTAATCTACTAAATTGAAAGCCATTGGGGTTACTCCGTAGCCAACTTCTGACTGTCTAATAACAAGGAGTCGACTGTTACTCAGACAACATAAATAATATTTATTAATATTTTGTTTTATTAAAGTAGGTAGTGTTACAATAGATCAGTTATAAGATGTATAACAAACATTTTACCCCCTTTACCCAAAGATATCAGGCCGTGCGCCGTGGACATCAAATAATGGCAGTTGGACTTGGTCCCTTATTGAGGCCACTCGCTTGATTTTAATTCTCGAAAATCAACATTTATGGATAAAATGATAAATTGATCTGTAAAATATAAACTGTTTTCCGTCTGAGTTTGATTGTCAGACTCGTCCCTCCCCAGCGTCAACGTCACGCAATATTAATATCATAGAAACGTTAAGGGAAATATAGTTGAATAAAAATTACCATACAATTTCGCAATAAATATATAAAATTGTTCCGTAGTAGGTACTTCATATATTTTTTCTGATAATGCTACGCTTCCACAGCATTTATAGACCCCACGCCACTGACAAGTAATACACGTTATTCTTAAGTCTAACTATAGATCTAGATTCCTTTGAGTAAGTCGCACGATTATGCAAATAGCATACATGCTTAAATGCTTTTGTTCTGAAGATTAAAGAAGTATAAGTGACATGTATAAAATATGGGTTAGGAGCAGTTTTCACATCATTTTATATCTATGTGTAAAGTAGGCGTGCTTTATATTTTCGCCAAGTCGCAAAATCAAGGCAATTAATAATAGTAAAAACACGATTCATAGGCGATGTTACAATCTTCGCCAAGTAACTAGATATGACATTTAAATCGCATTAATCATAGTCTTGTGAGATTCGACTGCCACTTGATGTAACTTGTTTTTTTGGATTTTTTTAATATAGGTACAGTAAAAACAAAACAATAATTTGGTTCGTGGATTGTATGCATACGAATACGCGTTCGTCGGCTGCCAGGTATTTAGTAAGGTTCCTCAACCGTATGCACACCATCGATCAACCGAATCATTGTTTTGTTTTTACTGTACTTATGTACATACTTTGAAAACATCTCATGCATAATATACCGACTAAAAAATTACGACATCTGACGGGAATTGAACCTCTAACCGCTAGATAGGCACTCTTCCTACTTAATTATGACGATTTTAATTAGTAGTTCTTACATGAAATGCTTATCAAATTGCGTTACAATGTTGGCTATCGGTTTTTGTATATTAAATTCTTAATTACTAACCAACGTCACGGATCAATCCGATATTTAGTTTTTGTAATGTGTTCCTAATAATTTAATAAACTATTTCTTTTATTCAACGAATAAAAGAAATAATCTATAAGTATGTATTTTTAATAAGATGAATGTATCATTCTTAAATCTTGTGTACCTATTCAAGATTGATTAAAAATAAAAATTTAATCAATATTTTGAGAATCAGACCTCATTTCGTCGCAGTAGATGTCAAGGGAGCTAAGCCACAAATTTGGGGAAAATGAGTAAAGTACACAAAAGCATTTTAAAATCATCAAAGATGCAGTGGTCAATGGATTTTAAGCCACAAAACTCTTTTGACTACCACACACGTGTACCAACTGTACATTTCAATATTCAGTGGTCAAGAGATATAACACACAGCTTCTAAGATACTATTTTTTTTAGTTATTAGTACAAAATAATAAAAAGATAACACCACAAACTATATTCTATGTTCAAAGTTTCACCATTATATCTTTAAATTCAATACAAAAATGTTACTTTTTTTGTCACACAAAATCTTTGCGCGCCTGTTTCTCAGCATTATGATTTTGTGGACTGGCTCCCTTGACATCTACGGCGACGATTTACAGAATGTTACCAATGTAGAATTTATAAAATTTAATTTGAAGTCGATTTACTCATTTGGCACTTGGATCCATTTAGTCTGCAACTCTTCAATTGTTGCATTATCATTGATCAAACCGATGGTGAAAAATCCATTAAATACTAATGTCATTTAGCATGAAATCGTATAAACTTTTATATCTTGACTTGGATTGTTTCAAACTTAATTCGCCGACTGAATATAATTTTAAAATCGGAGATTCGGATGTCTTCTACATGTAAAGGTTACGTTCCAGCTGGTGAACAATAGCCTCTATGCATTCGTCTGTGTTGAGGAACATGTCGTCGGTGACATCAGCTTGGCAGCGGACAGCCAGCGCCAGGTCTCTGGTCATTTTTCCATTGTCAACGCACTCAATGCACGACTGGAAACAGCAGACATAAAGTTTATTATAAAGAGGTTGAAATTTCATCCTCGCCGCTTTTAACATTCAAGAATGATTTTTACGTTTTCCTGAGACAATTGAGGCCGTCTATTGGTCACCCCATTGGTGTGAAGCGGTGCAGCCAATGAGGTTTAATACCCCTTATATCAGTATTTCTTAACCTTTTTGACCTGCGACCCAATTTACGGTAATAATTTTGGTTCGCGACCCAAGATAAAATAAATAAATAGATTCATTACTTAATACTTCACAACATAGTACACACTGTGGCTTGTCTAGTACTGCGATCATTAATGCAGGTGAAACCTATCTCCAAAAATGATTCTTTGTATTCACGTTTTGTCATTGTGGGTAGAATAAATTTTAAGAACTATAAGCAGACTATAATGGTAACAGAGAACCAGAAAAGAGAATGTCGTCTCGAAAGAAATTATTAGTTTTGACCACTGCGATCGCGTGAAACGTCAATGTTAAACAGTGTTGCCAGAATATTGTATTCAATACAATATTCTTGTCAGCATGTATACTATAAATGCTGGCAAGAATATTATTTTGTTGAGAATATTTCGGGACCCACTAAATATGGTTATATGTAAATTGTACATTTCACCGTGGCACAGTTCACCGTGAGCTTTCTTATACTATACTATACGGTCTCCAATTTTATTAGATTCAATATGAGCATTAATTCAATTTTCATAGCTGATTTTGGCAAAATTCAAGAATGAAAACCTAACCTAACCCAACAAATAATCCAGTTTGTCGGCTTTTTTTAAAATTTTGTAAACCGATAAGAACTGTGTTTTATTTAGACATGAATTTTATGTCAGTACTATATGACTCAAAGAGGTTGGACGGTGTTTAACCGGTCCACATTTAAATAACATGCTAATTAATAATAACAGCTGTGGCGTTCGGGCTTTAAGGATTAATATACGGCCATATATTTCCGATATAACATTTCACGGTGAAGTGTGATACGGCAAACTGCATACGTACAAATTTCCAGACACGACTAAATATACCAATCAACCCAATTTTTGGTCAACGCCCGTAGGATAAGAAACTCTACTTTATATAAAGTCTTTAAATATGACCAATCAGTTACCAACCTTCTCAAGTAGATGCGCAAATCTCTCCAAGTCTGGTGTGTCGTCAAGCCTAGCCCTATGAGCGAGACCCCGGGTCCAAACGAAAACGGTAGCGATGGGATTCGTGGAGGTGGGAAGTCCCTTCTGGTGCAGCTTGTAATGGCGGGAGATGGATCCGTGGGAGGCTTCCGATTGTATCGTGCGACCATCCGGGCAGACCAGCATGGATGTCATCATTGCTTTAGAACCGTAGCCCTGCGGATAGAATATATTATGTATGACATGTATTTTGTTTTTCCTGACCTGAAGATTAATGAAACACTCAAATAAATATATGAATCCCTCAGATCTCTAAATCAACATCTACCTCTTCGATTGTGTGGATAGTTTTCAACATCAGTGAAGAAATAAAATGGAGTATTGGCGGCAAACGGATACGATTTTGGTGTACAAAACCAAAAAAAGAGTAGTATCTTCTACTGCACAAAAATCCCCATGTACAAGACTCTGAGGCCATCCGCTCACGTGAATATTAAAAAAAGACGAGACTGAAACTCCAGTATCTAGCTAATGTATTTCAATGGCGGCTCGCTAACGGCAAGACTGGAATCTCTCAGTTTCAAAACATCCGTGACCAAAATCGAAGACACGCGATATGCTAGTCTCCCAGTCTCTCAGTTTCCAGTCACCCCTATAACAGTGGTACCAATATCAGTAGATTCCCAAAATTGGTAGCACTGAACTGAACTAAACAAGCAATAAACAAGTCAAGATGTCAAAAGTTAAAGATGGGCGAACCGATTTTTAATTTAAAATATGTGGCAAATGTTGAGAAATACTCCTGTCTGTATAATTACAGGCTGCCAGAATATTCTCGTAAAGATATTACGGAAAAAGCTTAAATGAAGTAGGAAAGACAATGGGTTTGACAGTTTGAGGTTATGAGATTTTTAGGCTTCAGTAGCGCCGTGTGCGAGGCATCAGTCACTGGCCAGTTTATGAGTTCCATCACCAACCAGTTCGCCAGATTTTAGTCTCTGCGTGAGCGGGAGACCTGATCCGACCAGTATTGACTTACGGATCGGATGATGGAAAAATGCTACGTAGTATACATGGGTCCATATTAGAAGACAACGGAAGCTTGGAAGCATCTACATCTCCCTTCCTCTGAGAGGAATGTATTTCTGCATTCGTAAAAGTTGGTAGACTTCGATGAGCAGGTCATGTAACAAGAATGCCTGTAAGGGGCATCCTGAATAGCAGGTTAGTCGATTGCAGATTGATTCACTGGACTGGAATTGTTTTTGTACCTATTTTTTTGTTATGTTACCATGCAATACAGATCGCTCTCGTAGTAATGCAAGTTAAAAGTGGGACGAATTCCGTGAAGTCTGTTATACAAAATAAATATAAACAGTTACCACGAATACGTGGTAGTGAAAATCTAAAGACCGAAACTAATGGAGAGTCAGGGGTGAACTTAATTTACGAATGGATCGATCCTGGTTGATGATAAATATGAAAATACCTGAGAAATGATATCGGAAATTACATCCCCATCATAGTTTTTGCATGCCCATACGAATCCTCCTTCACTTTTTACAGCCTGAGCGACCATATCGTCAATCAAGCGGTGCTCGTACCAGATGTTAGCCGCCTCGAAGTCCTTCTGGTAAGTCCTGAAACAAAATTGAGATATTGAGCAATTCACATGTTGTTTTATGAATACAAGTTTAATCCAGAGCAAGGATCCAAAACGTTGACTAACTATTTTCTATTCTTTGTAAAAAGACTGCTAAAATTAACCTCCAGGCTCATATACAATGCTTAAAAACGAAAATTGGAATTTATACACAGTCGAACTTGGCTATTACAAGGAAGATGGGACCGACTGGATTTGCTCGTTATAAGCATTACTCGTTATATCAGAGAATAGGTATTTTTAAATAAGCGGTTAAATAACACAAAAAGTCGCAATTCAAACAAAAATACACAATTATAATTTTTCCCCGAAACAAGCATGGCATTCATAAACTACAGAAGGAGTTGTTTATTGTAATGAAGTGCTGAGCCGCCGGCGCTGGTAGGTACCTATTGACTTCACAAAGCTTGGATTTTTTACGTGTCATTTCAACCATATGCATGGATACTTTTTCAATGTTGTCGGCGAAAATACCAATTAGGTACTTAGACACTTAACTAGTGTCATAAACGTAATCCGATCCCGGCGGCATCGGTCTGCGGTCGGATTTTATTGCTTTGGGTCGAAAATGTTTTTAAACGATCGACACATTAACAGTTTTAAGAAAATTTTTGGCGATATTTTAGCTTGGTATATATCCGATAAGTAGCTCGTTATAAAAGTGAATAAATGTATGGAGAAAATCATATACTAAAATGTCAACAAATGTTTCCTCATTACATCCGAGATCTCGCCATGGCCGTGATCATAATAACCGAGTTCGAGTGTACAGTGTGCTACACTGTCAGGATGCTAGAATCCAGTTAGCTTGAAGAAAAGACTGTCAAGTTTGAGACTCTTGAGACGTCGGGCCAGGTCCAATGTAGTGTCTTCATTTTAAATGGCATGAGAGGCTGCACGGTCCACTATCTTCTTCTTAGTTGTTCCCTCATGGCTGAGGATCGTGACCACCAGTCTATGAGCAGTACGGCATTATTATTTGAATATGAACGCGAGAGGTATGATGTGATTATTATGCTCAGAACATTGTTTATAAGAGGTGATACTTGGATTTTTCACATTAGTCCATTATATTGAGGTTCTACTGTATTATACAATGACATTAATATGGACGAAGCATCTGGAAAAAAAAATGACACTCACTTTTTTGTCGGGTCTGCCGAATGGCATAATCTGTTCTAACGCTATTACAATAAAGGTGATATTGCTATAAATTCTCGATGCTTCTTGTCGGGTCTGCCGAATGGTTCAGTTCGAACGGGTTCGCTCAAACGAACATTGATACTAGAAACACTGTTCTAACGCCATTACAATAAAGGTGATATTGCTATAAATTCCCGATGCGTGATATCGCATAATGTGTGTGTGTAATGTAATATTGCGTGACGTCTACCTATGCACGTGCGAATGTTACGTTTGAATTTACTTGCTAGCTACTGTACTGAGTGCGTCGTCCATTAATAATGTCATTGGTATTATAAGATTAAAAACAATAAAAAAAAAGATTTAAAACAAACTTTTCGTAGACGCTTTGGAAGATGTCTTTAAAGCGGCCATCGTATTTCTTCAAAATGGTGTTCTTGGTGGACAAATAGAGAGGCCATTTTCTATGCAAAGCCACCTGTTGAAAGTGAAATTAAATTTTTTTCAATATTATATCCTAAATGTCTTGCTTATAATGTCATGGATCCCAGGTTCGAATCCTGGGTCTCACAAATTGTTTTCCAATGTGTGTTTGGAGTTAGAGTATGTGTCAGAGGAAGTGGATAACATCTATCTCTCGTAAAAACAAAAATCTGTGAGTACAAACCTCCACTCTGTGGAGGCCCATATGATTTTCTTAAGATCGGACATGGTAAAAAAAAAATGTATTATTGTGCAAGTTGCAAGATTGCATGCTTGGATCAAAATAGTAACGAACCTATCACCGCGCAGAACATTTTGACGTTTACCAATTTTCACAATCTATTAAATACCACCGTACAATGATAACAACACGTCTCGCTTACGCTTGAAGAGACCATCAGCATTTTTGCGTGTAAACAGTTATTATCGTAATAGTTTAATTTACACACTATTGGTGCCATCCATCCACGTGTACAGGCGCTATAAGTCACAAGATTTAAAAATGTAGCATGCGTTATTGGATATACATAATTGATTGTCTGTTTCAATGAAAACACTTCAGTCACATAGAACCAAGTTAATGTTGTGATGATCGACAAAGCGCTCATGACCAAGAAAAGTGAGAAGAGTTCAGGAAGGTCTTCATCTAGCTGTCGATAGATCTCGACTGATTATAAAGAATACATTACAACTCAGGATTAAATTCAACATTTATTATTTTATGATAGATGAACTTACCTGGAAACTGGAGTTTGCGAAATCCGTGATGGAGTCGTCCGTATTGTACATTCCAGTCGCCACTCCGGAATCTTGGAATTGGAAGATTTCATGCTTTTGGACTGTTCCATCGTCACCGGTGAAAACCAGTTCTACCTGAAAGTAGAGTCGATGAATATAAAAATATCAGTTTAGTTTATTATAAATGAATACAGGAAAGTTAGCGGACTTTCTTATTCTTCTGGGTAGAGCGTCTACAAGAATACCTGTTACTCGCCAACCTTCTTCTTCCCAGACCATGCCAGCATCCCGTAGCTTTGCAGAATATATGATGATGGTATTTTAAATAAATGATGGTAGCTATTTAAGGTATCACAGTGCAGAGGCGAAGGGTGGAGGTAGGCCGTTAAGATCTGCCATAATCCCTTCGCTACTGAGTCACGCAATGATCTGAAATACACTGCGGCGACCAAAACATACGGAGATAAATATTCATTAGAATGCTGTTTCTTTCGAGTGCAAGCGTAGAGTTTTTAAGTCATATATTTGTAATTATAATCACAATTAAACGAATTAAAAAAAATAATGTTACGCTATGCTTCACTGCTGAAGATGGTAGAAGCGTTACAATTCTATACTTAATTATATAGTCCCAGAATATTGTAATAATAATTGAATCAAATGAAAAGCTATATCAATAGTTAATTCTTATTACGGTGGTTTAAAAAAGGTATAAAACAGCTTTGAATACATTATCATCACGTTAAGTGCTGTCACAGTAATCTGCCGATACAGGAAAACAATGTGTAATGTCGTTTTTCTTGGTATTTAAAATGTTATCAGACTGATACTCCCATCCCGTAGCACATTTTGAAGCTTTGAACGTTTTTTTTTGTGTTCTGCATGCCTACACATTTTCGACTCACGTCGTGCTCTTTGTTTACTTTTTTCTCTCTGGATTTTTTTTTAAATTACTATCTATGTCTGTCGTTTACCTTTATTATCTATGGTCTGCAGGTTGGTTACATGTAAGTTGTACGTATGCAGTTCATCGTGGGACAATTACTCATGCGCCACAGTATGTGAAACATGAGTTCGTATAACATTTTATCAAATGACGAGTTCTTGAATACATTTGTGCGTATCTTACAAAATGCGGCGATAGTTTGCAAATAGTACTGTTCCAATTAGATTAACCCTAACCTAACCTAGTAAAGACATCTCCACATGTTGTAGGATACGTACAAATATACTCCACGGTGAAATGTTCAACGAAGAACTCGTCATTTGATTAAATGTTACACGAACTCATGTTTCACGTACTGTGACGCACGAATAAGTGTCCTGCGGTGAACTGTTTACGTACAAATTTCCGGATACGCTGCAGGTTGGGTTCTATTCAAAATATTATCTATGGATGCAATATCACAAGTAATTTTAACATACATACGTACACGTACAAACTGTTAAAATTAATTGAAATTGGCATGAATAATTCAAAATACTAATACATTAGAGTTGGCACTTTACATAATTGAATTTATAGAGATAGTGCTCATTCAAAATATTCTGCGGGATGACGAAACGATAGACTAAATTTGTCGCCGTGCCAGCATGTGACGTGATCATGATGTATTCGCAGCCTTCTTATGTTTATCAGTATTTCGAAGCAAACTTTTGTTTGTTTGCGATGGGTTATAAAATAGCCTCTAAAGATTGGATAAATAAACAAATGCATACTTAATGTTATCCACATATAGATAACTATCATTAAATTTGAAAGATATCATTTTGTTTTATTCATAAGTTGTTGAGTTTTTTTCCATAAACTGGTTTTAGAAACGGAACCAGTATTCTGATTTTAAATTTCGATTTTAATTTTAGATTTCAAAAGAACTGAATTGCATTTGTTTTTTCAGCTGGAACTGATTTTTTAAACAAGTTGACGGATTGTGCTGTGACAAAAAAAAAGGTTGGCAGTTACTAGTATAATAGGTGATGTAATATGGAGGTCGTAACAGGATTGCAGGGAGAATAATTAAAAAGATTGTAACACTTTGTATTCTATAACCTACATGTCATAACTGCAATTTGATATTGCTGTATGTAGTGTAATGGACAAATTGGAAGTCCGGGGAATAGATTTGTACGTGAAAGACAGGCGTCCACAGCAATAGTGAGATTATAGCAATAGCGAAGGGTGGAGGTAGGCTGTTAGTCATACGTATTTGTTTTTATTGAACTAAGACTACAATGCGTAATATTGTTTGGTAATTTTTAAAATTCAATTAAACCCTGTCAAAACCAAACCATAATAGTTTTGATGTATTTTGGGCGATATGACAAAATTGTGCACACTTTTTCATTCATATTTATTTGTTTTCGTTGGATTAAGAATACATATTACACATATTGTAGGTTCATTTTTAAAAATTCATTAAGCTCTGCCTAACCAAACTATAATAAATAAAAAATGTATTTTAGATATTTTATAGATAGATGAGTATTTTTTTACTATTATCTATTACATATTGGTTTGGCTTTCGCAGGGCTTAATTGATTTTTAATTTAAATGAAAACAAATACGTATGATCGACAAAGTTTAGTGTGCACTATTTATGGTGGATCTTAACAGCCTACCTCCACCCTTCGTCACTGGGCTATAGAGAGAATGTAAGAATTAGTAAGCTAAAGATTGATTGAATTATATGATACCTTGCCAGGTCTGGTGATATTGATATCCCGGGCAGCATACTGGTCCCCCTGGGCGTGTCTCCCGACCATAATAGGCTTGGCCCAGCCGGGAATCACCTTGGGAATCTTCTTGCAGAGGATCGGCTCCCGGAACAGAGTCCCGCCGAGGATATTCCAAATTGTGCTACTCGGGCTTTTCCACAGTTGATTCAGACTGTATTCTAGAAATATTATCGTGATTAAGTTGATTCTTGGAGGAAAAATTCTTCACTGCATATCGTCACTGTTCTGGCAGAAGACACTTCGAAAAAATGACATATTGAGTTAGTTATACCAAAATGTTCATTATTTCAAACTTTACCGTGTGGAAACCTTCTTAATAAATAAACAGTCTTTATTTTAAAGTCATCCTTTTTACGATTACTTAATAAACTCACATGATAGACCATTTCAAACATTTTAAAAACTTCAAAGTCAAATTACTCAAAACTAGTATTCTCCAGTTAGTGTGTTCTGCCAGAACAGAGACGATATATGGGTCAATTGGGGACGGCAACACTTCGAGGAGACGATACAGAGCTGATATCTACGGTCTTTACAAAGATTGCAGCTAGTTTAATCAATAAAGGTTGGTAGACTGTGCTGTGAAACCAAACATGTTTGAAAAAACCTTCTATACTAGTGTCTGCCAAACTTTTTTACTTCACGGTACACTGGTAAATGGGGTTTGTTCCGCGGCACACCAAATAAAAATGCCTTAGAAAAGGAAATATACCTTATTAATATGAATAAAGGAAATAATAGTTTAGGTAACAAATTTTTTTAATATTCTTATATTTTATCAACATGTTGATAGGTGGTAAGGATTTTATTAGTGAACAGAATGCAGTTGATTTTTAGAAAGAATTCTGTCAACCTTTTTACCTACTTTATTGTATTGATTTATTATATAAGTTAGAGTTGAGAGTGTTCGTTGTCAGTGTGTGTTTGCCTTTGGTGAGTATACACAGCGCCTGAAGATGCCGAAAGGCGAAACCTGGGTCGTAAAAAATGACTCAAATGGAATTGTATACAACATCTATTATATCTATCATAATTAATGTTTTCTCTCTTTTTTGCAGTTTATATAAAAATTAGAGTTCTATTTTTCCATCACTGTTATATCTTTACACAAGAAGGTTTGGTACATCTACGGTTATATTATAAGAATCAATACGAACTTTTGAAATCGTCGAGGTCCGGACTAATAGTCGCACACTTGATGCCGACATTGTGTTTTATTATGGCCTGCGCTGCGTCCAAGGTCACTTGATCATAGGTTGCATCACGGTTTGGCAGGCCCAAGTCATAATATTTACAATCAACCTACGAAAATTGAGAATTGATTGTTAGCGGCCTTTCACATACAAACTCAACTTAAACAGAAATTGACAATATTATCCATGCAATTCAGATATCTACAAAATATGGTTACATGTGTGGGAGCCATGGTGTGATGGATGAAGAAGTCGTCAGAAGGAGAGATGAGAAGTTGAGATTTGGTGGCTGCTCTGATGGACGGAGGAGCGAGTTTTATTTGCAGCGTAAACAGTCGGTACAAGAGTACGTTACAGTAGTTATGTTAAAACACTTTTGATAATGTTCCGAGGTCCGAATCTCGGTAGGATGAGAAGTTGCGCGGAGCGATATAGAGACTGAGATTCTAACAGACCGGGAACTTATATTCGAGTGACACGTCCAATGAATTATGATCCGCTATTTATTGACGTACTCACAATCAAAATAATATCTTTCAAAGAATATTTAGGAAATAAATATTATAATTGAGTCAGCTACTATATGGAGTTTGCATCATCGGATATAGCTGACTATGTGGAAAAATAGATATTGCGGAAACAATCTGCAGTAAGCTATTTACTGAGTTTACAATAGTTGGACACTCCGGGAAATTGATATTATTAGAGAATTTGTAATTCCGGTAATATATTTAATATCGTTGATCAATATGTTGACATGGATTGAGTTGTTTACCACCATACACGTAAATTGTACGTATTACATTTCCCCGTGGCACAGTTCGCCGTGAGCTTTCTTATCGGAAAGAGATTACAATATACATACGGTCATCTCTATTTTCATAGCCAATTTTGGCAAAATTCAAGAATGAAAACCTAACCTAACAAATAATCCAGTATATTGGTTATTTTCAAAATTTGTTTGCCGCTGGCTTCCTGTAAATCGACAAGAACCGTGTTTTATTTAGACATGATTTTATCTCAGTACTATAGAACCCAAAGAGGTTAGATGGTCTTTAATATAGGACCATATATTTCCGATACAACATTTCACGGTGAAGTGTGAAGACACGACAAATTACATATTACGAGGTTGAGCAAGTGGCTATCATCCATTTCTTGTAAAAACAAAAGTCTTCTAATACAACCTCCACTCTGTGGAGACCCATAAATTTAATGATCCACTTAGGATCAAAGGGACGAATTTAATGGCAAGGCTTCTGATAAAATTATTAATGCTGAGAAAGTAATTATTCTTAATACCCACGTATTCATGGAATAATACTTATTTAGTTTAGACTTTGTTGGCTAAGTTTCTAAAGGGTGACTATAAATTTTTATACATCTAAGCTTACGGGCTAGAAATTTGCCTCGCAGTCGATCTGTTCATGTTTGCATGAATCAGCCCAATGATGATTCAGGCCTCATGGCCTTGGATCCTCTGAGGATGCCATGGTTTAGGCGGTAACAATGTCATATTGATTTCCATAGTAACTTATGAAGTATATATTAATAATTTTGTTGCTAGGACCCCAGAGCAACCAATAATGGTGTCGAAATAACTTTTCATACAAAACAGAATTAACTGAAAATAAATTCAATTCTACTTGAAGATGGCTAAAAGTATTAAAAAATGCATTGGCATTGTGTTCTGATATATTCTAAAAGTTTCAAATATCTAGCTAGTCGGGAAGTTAGTCAAAAATCGATTGCAAGATTTGTACCGGACAAAGAACCACCAGACAAATAAGAATAAGAGCTAAGAAAAACGTTGTAAAATGGAAAATTGTACTTTGTCTAACTGAGTCTAATTAAATAATCAATTGAATGAAAAAATTCTTTAGACATTTTATTTTATTTATTTAATGCATTTATGGTTTTAAAGTTATCTAATATTTTAAAACACAAAATTAATACAGTTCCCACTAATTTCTGACTTACAAACCTACAAACTTATCTAAAGAATGGATGGGGGAGCCACTGTCGAAAACTACCCAATCAAGACACAACTGGACAGAATCTGACGTTTACAAAATGGCGTCGATATGGTAGTTCGTAGTTCCATTTTTGACCGTTCTTTAGATAATTTTGTAGAACTGTACCTAGTTTTAGCATTTCGTAGAGAAGGAAATGTAGAATCATATTCAATAGCTATCTCAAAAACAGTTAAAATCAAGTTATCTGGTTTTAGTATTGAGGTGACGATATACAACTAACCATGTCTGGTCCTAATAAGACCATATTAGCCTCCACAAAGTAGAGGTTTGTATTAACAGATTTTTGTTTTTACAAGAAACGGATTTTAGCCACTTGCTCAACCTATTAGGTCCATACTCTGATTTCACACACAAATATGTGTATTTGCCAGACCCAGTCGAACCTGGGACTCATGATATTATAAGCCAACGCGTAAGCCGCTCGGCCATTGTGGGCCCGTTATTATGTTTCATATTATGTATAAATTACGTATACCTAATAGATTTGTTTCCTTACCTTAACATATGGAAAGATGAGCTGTTCTTTCACCTTATCCCAGATAACCCTGGCCATCTCATCTCCGTCTATTTCAACAACCGGCTGAGCTGCTTTGACACGCTTGTCCGTGCCATCTGAAGAGACGAAAGATAATTTTATTTAAACTACTTCCCAACATTCATTGACATTCGTCAGAGAAATTTCGGACTATCCAGGATTATGTAATATGATCGGTTTGTTCTCATTTCAGATCATAAGTGAAGTGTGAAAATGGCAAAGACCCCTTAGGCTAAGGCCAGATAGGCAGCTGCCTTGCTTGGTGGCTACGTGCTAGGCGGCATATCCCAGTGAACGAAAGCACACTATTCTATCGCAATGACCACACTGCACGCTTCGTGCCTCGCTACCTGAGTCCTGAACCAACGTATTGGTTATTTTTATTGTGTCACCTGGTTATTTTGCCATTGTCTATGGATTTTTCAAGATGGCGGACGTTTCTTCAGTAATCAGTATGACAAACATCAAACAACGTATATTTTGAGGTTATGAATACTTGACTGTACGCACGCAACAAGTTCGAATTTGCAAGTTTCGAAATTTTAAACTTAAATTCTCTGTGAGAAGTTGCTTTCTCGTTAGTTTTGAGAGTGACATATCGTTGTTGACTTGAGCGCTCCTAAATCTCAAATGAATTTGTACCTAAGCACGTAGCCTGCAATGTGGTAGTAGTGTTAGTAGACAAGCATAGCATCTAGCTCAGGACTAGCGAAGCACCTGCCTATCTGGCCGAAGCCTTAGGGATTCAGATAAGAGTAACTTATTAAGTGGTAAATGATAAGATAAAATGAAGAAATAACAAAACGTTGGACGCGTCACTCAGCAATTAATGGACAACTACTGCTCAAACAAAATGCAACAGAGGTATTCAAAGGAATGCCTAAAACTCTGTAGATCAACACATGAACTTCGGTGGAAGTAGAGGAGTTCAAAGAGCCAATGTGTCATCATTACTGCCATTTTGCTAATTGAAAATAGTCCACTCTCCTGTTTCCATCCTGTCATATCGTATATCAGTGGCGAAGGATGGAAGTAGGCTGTTAAGATTCAACATAAATAGTGCACACTGAACTTTATCAGTCATACTTATTTATTTTGTACTAAGAATAAAATTTGCAGATGGTGGATTCAATTAAACCCTGCAAAACCAAACCATAATAGTTTAGTATGCCATGGGCATTACAAAATACACTACACTAACAAAATTGGAAATAACACCTCAAATGCATGATTGTTAGGCAATTTTAGACTTGATTAAAATTTGTATCGGTAGGTAACTTTATCAGTAAAACCTACCAGCTGTGGATTGCGATGGATGTAGGTTCAAGTCCCATTTAGTACAATTTTTTTCTAAGATTTTCTTGTATAAGTACCTAATACAATATGTTTCTGAGGTATTCCAAATTATGCATTTAAAAAAATTATTGGTAGGTACCTACCTACACAATGTTTGTTTGTAACCAGTAACGAGTGGACAGTTGTCCAGTTGACAGTTGGACAAATGCTGTCATACAGTGATACCCAAGGGGCAAACCCTGCTAGATAGACGAACATATAAAGTTCGGTGGATGTACATGGCAGCGAAGAACCAGGAACTGAGAAAAGTTGAGGGAGCTAGGAGAGGCCTTCATCCAGCAGTGGATCGAGCCCGGCTCAGGATGATGATGAAACCTTATTTACCACCTACCTATATGACGACGTGTTGGGTTTTTTGAGATTTTTACACAAAATTATGAAAGATTCGTCCAATCAAATAAGATTGGGAATGTCATGTATGTGTATACTTAGCTCTGACGTATTGTGAAAGATAATAATATGGCAGTCACATTGTAGGGGTGGGTGAGGAGAGGCCTTTGTCTAGCAGTGGATGAAGATTATTTGGGCCATTGACGCAATTTTATTTTGATTTGCGGCTCTGTAATACGGCTGCACAGTCTTGGTGGGCAAACATTGATTTATACACCAAAGGAATAATGTGTGGAAAAACAGGAAGAAAATGATTAACCTGGAATATTGATGATTCTGGCAACACTAAAAATTTTCAATTTCGTGGCAAAGTTTACCGGCAAACTTTGTAGAAACTCAGATTTCAAATAAGTTATAAACTCATTTTTTTCTGTTTCCGGTCACTATTGAAGACATAAAAGTGTTTATAATTTAAAACACATACTAAAAACACGATTTTTACAATTCCTAACCTTTAAAAAATACTTTTTTTTTAACTTACACTTTCTGTTGGTAATTGGGATTATAGAAAAGAGCGGGTTATTTTGTATTGGCGTCCTTAGTCCGGTCAAGACGTGTCCGTTAATTTTAAAGATCATTCTATTGTACTATTATTACTAACAATGATATTTAAATGACAACCTCGCGTATTGAGGTTAGTCGACGACATAGACTAATATACTTTTAGTCGACGATTTAAATATATCTTAAATTAGATAATCAATAAGCGATATGAATTTCGATTGATAACGGAATTTGATTAGACAATTATTATAAGTAGAGATGTGGTAATACAATCTAGATACTTTATCCTATACGTCAATATTTTTCAAAGTAGCTATGTTTGATACACTTTCGGCCAGTGACGTCCCGTGGGGGTAGGCAGATTGAGCATCACTTGGGGGCGGCACTTACCCAAAGGCCGGCAAATCGAGGAGAATCATTAGGTATACGTAGAAAGCTACCAAACTTAGTAATAACGGAAATATCATTGAATTAAAAAATTCAGCTCACTGGTTGGAAACAAAATATATTAATTAGGTACCAACTATAAAAGTTTTAACAGGAATTTATTTTTTGTTGGGTTTGCGTTGTAGACGTCACGTTCTTGGTGAACAGCAATGACACGTGCATATGTACCTAATTTAAAATTTATCGAAAATTATGTTTGCCAGTCGCTCACGAGTTTTGGAAGTTGTCAGGTGTATTTTTAAATGTACATATCTGAAACCGTAGACCGCAACATTGTATATTGAAGCAGAGATGGCATTTAAATTAGATTAAGTGGTATTCTTATATTTTGTTAGTAATATATCAATACGACACATCTCTTAAATATTTGAGTCATGAAAAGATGATAAAAATGACTGTATAAAAATGTGGTGGCATTTTGGCACTGCCTAGGGGTGGAATTTTGTCTAGGAACGTCACTGCTTTCGGCATGGGTATAGTAAAAAAAAAAAAAAACAGTTCATTTTTTTTAATTTGATTCAATATAGTTCACTGTTTATACGTTTTACTACTAGATCATGGATGTGTCAGATTTGTGTTATAATGATCGATACCATGGGGCTCGAAAGTATTGAATATCGAAACCATTGTATTGAGTTAACAGCTGGAAAGTATAGAAACGTTTTAACATCCTTAAACTCATCAATCAGTGTTGCCAGTAATTATTTTATTAATATACCTACCTACCAAATAAATTATCGAATATTGTCTTGCATTCGATACGACGCATGTACAATGGTAAAAATAAGTATAATATGTAGGCCAAAAAATCTACTTTATCGATACCAATCTATAGATTGGTATTAACTCACCTATTAAAAGAGCTACAATTAATTGCACATATATTATTTATATAAGAAATCGTAAAACAAACTTTTGTTTTATCAGAGATAGGCTGCTATGAATATCTATTTATTATCCACATGAAATCTAGGTACCTAATCAAATTGTATATATATGTTGTTCATAGAAGGTTGATACGGAGATTGATACGGAGTCTGTGGTAATGGTATAGTGTTTATTATTGTCTATGGGCGCAGTAAACTGTCAAAATCATAGATAATATACGTAAGTAAAGTCAAAATCGTGAAAAGTTTTAATCGCGAGAGCCGGAACTCGTCGGTTTTCATTGAATTGTGAACGTCGCGAATCTTGTAATAGGCTTTTATCTGAGCGTCAGTTTAAAAAGAGTCTGTGCAAACAAAGTGTAATTAATATACAAGTGCATTAATTAGGTATTACATCGCAATTAAACAATAGCAATGACATTGTTGTCAACGCTTCCTCAAATTATATCACAATCCGGCTGAATAGCAACAAACATTTTCAAAACAAACAACCTTTTTAATTTATCAAGTGAAACTTCTTCAGCTGCATTAGCGTAAAATCGCCTAATGCAAAGGAATGTGAGACCAAAAATCGTCACACGCTCCGATTCTGCGAGTCGGCAGAGTAAAGTGTTGCGTGACGCGAGTTGGTCTCACATTCCATCCCCATGCCTCTTGGAATATAGCATAGTGCCTGGACGTTTTAATAGTAGTGTATACATCGTGTCGCTTACGTCTTGCGTAGGCCGAAAAGGCAATGGACGCACCGATAGTATATCCGCCATTTTTTCGACGTGTGAAGTGTTGCGGGGTTGTTGATTTCTTTATTAATTATGCCGAAATCGGCCGCAGAGCGAGCGAAAGCGTACCGCGAAAGAAAACGTGCAAGCCGTGCGCCGAAGATAAAGACACGAAAAAGTAGAGGGCAGGTCAATCGAGATTATAGGGCTAGAAAAAAGGCATTGAACAGAGGCGCTGTGGCCTATGATCTACCTCTACCTTTCGAGGACCGGCCGCAAGTTGTCAATAATTCAGTGGATTTTGCTGAACCATTCGGTGCTGTGCACAATTCAGCTGTTGCCAGTGACTTTACCTTAAATCCTGTTAAGGTAAACCTTGCAATTTGTAAACAGGAGATTGTAGAAGTTATTTATAAATTCTTTCATTTTAAATACGAAATATAAAAAGTAGACAGATGTAAAGATTTTAGAAGTAAGTAGCTCAATTCTATTTGAATTGAACATACATAATTCTGAAAACACTCATGAGAAAATATAGATAATGGAAAAAATCTTTTCGAAAAAAGTAAGACACCCGGCAGGAATCGAACCAGCGTCTCTTGGGTTTCACGCCCTGTGCATTACCACTATGCTACGACTGCCATGCTTAATTGTCACAAACTTTAACTATTGGGCTTAGATTATAGAAAAATATAGATAGAGCTATTGCAAGCGTTTGTCCCTCAAAACATGACAAACTTTTTCACGCACTTGCCTCGCACGTTTCCTCCGCGACCCTTTCTTGGTTATTCGAAAATATGTGTGACTGTGTGCGTGTCGTAGTGTTGCCAGATATCGAATATTTATTCCAATGTTATAATTTTACAAGCGATGTTTTTATAAATTATATTATGGCAACACTGGCGCGTTGGCTATGCACTTGGTAAAACATTACTCACTAAAATCGGCTCATGCGGAGGGCTTGCTATTGGGTTTTTATTTATACCTGCTCATTAATGCTCTTCAAATTGAGTTACGGTAGGCGATCGATTTTTTTACTCGAAATTGAAGTATTTATTACCTACTTTCATTGCTAATCATCGTCACGGATCTCTCCAATATTTTCTGTTGTAACTTACTTGAACTTGCTAATAATTTTAATTAACCATTTCTTTTATTCAACGAATAATTCACAAGATTTAAGAATGTACCATTCTAATTATTGAACATACATAATTCTGAAAACACTCATGAGAAAATATAGCCTATAGAAAATTCGATTCCTGCCGGGTGTCTTACTTTTTTCGAAAATTTTTTTTTTCTATTGGCTATATTTTCTCACGAGTGTTTTGTATGTTCAATACTTAGAATGGTACATTCTTAAATCTTGTGAATTAATTGTGTTAATTATCTTATTCGTTGAATAAAAGAAATAGTTAATTCCATTTGAATTAATTAAACTTAGATAACGGTGCATTTAGGCGCGCATCTCAATACTCCACCGCTGCCATCTTTACCTATTCGTTTTATTATTAGCTCCCACCGAGCCCGTGTGATCAACAATGGTTTGATGACGACACTACCTACTCGTGAATTGTTGCATGTCGTCTATAATTTTCTACAAACATGTATATCAAAAAACACAACTTTTCACGATTGGCAAATGACAACTTTATTCTCTCAGTACCTATTTAATTCATAAGGTAACCGGACAAAACAGAACATGACAAAACAAAACAGCCAGGGGAAAAATGAAACATTAATTTTTGTTGAATCTATTTAGGTTGGGTAAGGTTAGGTTAGGTTAGGTCATTATTTTGTTGTAACTAGTCACCCAATCATTTTGAACATATTATATTGATTAAGATGAGATATCATAAGCCTCCTGCAAAATCCCGTTTATTTGAGGCTTTCTAGCGATTAAGAATGCAGAAATTAGGTATATAATTTGATTTATTATGGCGTATTGAAAACCTGTGCTATTAAAAATCTATCAACATAATAGAGATAGGACAATTTCAATATTAAATTTATATTTTTCCTGAAAGGTCAAAGTTATATTTATCGTTGTTCTGTTTTGTCACTGTTCTGTTTTGTCATGCAACCGTTTCTTCAATCTATCTCACTACATTTTCGACCGATCAGTCATATTGTCAAAGATACGAGAATGGGTTGCAACTTGACTGTGAATCATTCCACAAGATTATTGCAGTAAACACGTATATTGGCTTGCGAGAAAGAACTTCAATATAATTTTACATTTCACATTTTGATTGAATTTTGTAATTTTCCCTTCTGGACGAGCTAGCGGCGAAGGTAGGCTGTTAAGATTCGACATGAATGGTGCACACTAAACTTTAAAACATTAACTTATTTAAACTTGTTTTTAACTAGTTTTAAACAAACTTATTTGTTTTCATTGAACGAAGAATACAATTTGGAGATGATGTTGATTAGTTTTTAAAATTCAATTAAACCATGCCTAAAGCAAACCATAATGGATATTAAGTCCCGTTTACACTGTTCACTTTTGACAATCATCGCGGAGGAATCATCGGCAGTGACCCGTGTAAACGCACATTCATCCTTGAATCATCGAAAGTGATCATCCGAAATCGAAATCTAATAAAGTCAAACATGTTCTACTTTTCGATCATCGCGGATGATTGCAAAAGTGGAACGCATGCGCACTACACCACTACCAATACCGCGCATGCGCAATGTGCCCCTGACTACTGTGATCATATTATTTACATAAGTACGTAAACTGAACTAAACAAAAATTTTCTTAAAACTGTTAATGTCATGCATCAGGGGCGCGACTACCCGGTGTGGGTCTTGGACTCCTCCAACAGCTCCCTCCACCTGTCCCCTATCCAGTGTGGCC
The DNA here is from genome assembly GCF_057557595.1 of Rhyacophila brunnea. NCBI lineage: Eukaryota > Metazoa > Arthropoda > Insecta > Trichoptera > Rhyacophilidae > Rhyacophila > Rhyacophila brunnea. The sequence continues at coordinate 3,000,675 of NW_028232904.1, read as the reverse complement.
GCTTTTCAATTTGGTACCCCCAGAATACGGCAGTCACTGGCAGCTCCATCCAACCAGCAAATCTTTGGCCTCCCTCTTCTTCTACGTCCTATTGGATTACTGGACATCACTCTCTTTGCCGATTCATTGTCATTCATACGGTGCACATGACTTAGCCATCGCAGTCTCCCAATCTTCATTGATTGAACTGCGCTGCAATCTTCGTGCATTACATCTTCTCCTCCAATTGGTGCCATCCCTGATCGGTCCATATATACGGCGGAGAATTTTCTTTCAAAAATGTTCAGGGCTCGTTCATTTCGTAGAGTTACTGTCCAGGTTTCCGATGCGTAGGTGAGGTGGTATCTTGTAAAGAGTGCTTTTAGTTCGGCGAGATAGTATGCGGGACTTAAAATGTCTTAACAGGCCAAAGTAGCATTTATTCGCAGACATGATTCTCTTGTTGATTTCTTCTGTAATATCATTATGTCGAGTTACAAGAGAACCAAGGTATATGAAACTGTCGACCGTATCAAACTTGTATGCACCAATATCTAACTTTGGTGCGCGTTCTCGTGGCGTGACATAGACAGGCATGTATTTAGTTTTTGCTCGTTTATTTGTAAGCCACTGTTAATGTGTCGATCGTTTAAAAACATTTTCGACCCTTAGCAATAAAATCCGACTGGGCAGGATGCCGCCAGGATCGGATTACGTTTATGATAATAGTTAAGTGTCTAAGTACCTAATTGGTATTTTCGCCGACATTATTGAAAAAGTATCCACGCATATGGTTGAAATTGCATGTAAAAAATCCAAGCTTTGTCAAGCCAGTAGGTACCTACCAGCGTTCATTACAATAATCAACTTCTTTTGTAGTTTATGAATGCCATGCTTGTTTCGGGGATTTTTACGATGGTTTTCAGATTTATTTATGTTCTATGCTTAAATAGAACGTGGCGCTATGCTAATGCTATATAAATAGCAAATTCAGTCGATTCCATCTTCCTCGTAATAACCAAGTTCGATTGTATTTTGAATTATTATTCATGGTAATTTCAGCACTTTTACGTGTATAAGTACAATTATTATCGTCATAGTTGAATTTACACACTATTGGTGCCAGTAAATCTATGCATGTGTACAGGTGCTATTGGTATAGATTTTTTTTACACGTCCTTTGATGGGCTAGAAAGGCTAGTTAAAAATAATAATTTGTCTTTATACTGTATTCGAATCAAACACCTCCTGCATATCGTGCTTCCCCAACTCTACAATATTTCATGACCAATTTTGGTCTCGTTTTCCTCCTTTATTTGAGATAATTTTACACTAACATGGCTAAAGAAGTTTTACTTATAAAATTTACATATTTTATGTGTTATAGCAGGTACAGTTCGGTTATGAGGAATACAGCGGAAAACACATTTTGAAAATACCCGATATACTGGATTATTTGTTAGTTTGGGTTAGTTTAGGTTAGGTTAGGTTAGATTGGGTTAGGTTAGGTTAGATTTGGATAGGTTAACCTAACAAATAATCCAGTATATCGGCTATTTTCAAAACTGTGTTTGCCGCTGTATTCCTCATAACCGAACTGTACCAAAAATTTTAATAACGCTAGCACAGAAGTCTCACTTCACAATTTTTTCTAAGCGAATAGGTAAGTAGGTTTATTTGACTTGAATGGCACCGGAAAGCGTGTTAAATCAAGGTATGTACACAAAAGGACGAAACGATCTTAGCATACTCAGAAGTTATTCGCGGGTCGGACAATTTATAATGCAAACAAAAGGCGTGAGAAATCCAACGCGTTTACAGACACCGACGTTAGCCTTTTAATCGAGAAGCCAATGCGTGCGAGTAATATTTATTTTATCAATCTTAAATCATGTCTCGCAGTGGTATTGAAAGTGTGCGTAAAACAGGGTAGTTCTCGGTGTCCTCCGTCAACTCTCTCCCAGCGTTGCCATCTTAGCTTTTTTATTGCCAGCAGGCCCATTCTAACATATCACTTAACATCAAAAAAGAGCTAATTGTGATAAATATATCACATGCTTTAAGAGCAGAGGTGACCTACGAGCTTCAAGAGATCATATTGAATCTAATAAAATTGGAGACCGTATACTCACGGCGAACTGTGCCACGGTGAAATGTTTTACGTACAATTTACACGTAACCAACAGCTCTATATACGCTGACACTGTTATGTCACGTGGTTTTTACGCGCTGATGCTATTACGTCGCTTTCTCTTTGCGTGTTGACTTGTCATAGCAGATACTAAGCTTTCTTTTCTGATTCATCTCCTTACAGTTTTGCTAAATTCGAAATAATGCTCTTCATCTGCTTTAGCAAAGATTTAGGAATTTTAATGTTAATAAAACCTTACCTCACCATTCCATCATTGCTAACTGACCATTTTAATCGGTGCGTTATTTTCTTGTTTCTTCAGAACTTTTTTAGATATCGAGATGACATTATAGTTTTAATTAATTTTTTCTTTTATAGTGTTAACTGTCAATTCATGGTGGAACTGCATTGTATTATTTGATTAATTATTTGTAATTAAATGAAACACAATTTTATTTTATAATACTTATTCCACTTTTTAATTAAATTCTGTACCGGTTTCGTCCGCTTCAAGGGGACATTATCAACTCTATAATAATATATATAATATATAATATATCCCCCTGAAGAGGACGAAACCAGTACAGAATTTAATTAAAAAGTGGATAAGTATTATAAAATTGTGTTTCATTTAATTACAAGTAATTAATCATAATTCTTTTTTATGGTATGTTGTAAACTACTTCGTCCGCATAAAATACGGAAATAAAAAATAGACAGATATACAGAATGAAGTAATAGATATAGCAGTGGCGAAGGGTAGAGGTAAGCTGTTAGGATGCAACATAAATAGTGCTAACTAAGCTTTGTCAGTCATACATATTTGTTTAACTAATAATACAGTGCCGCCTATTCGACGCTTGCATTCTGATGGTGCTGCTTTACAGTAGCGAATTATGACACCTTACGAAGGCTCAGAGCAACCGTATACTGAGCTTCGAAAACAGATGTTTGCGACGGATACTGGGTGTGCGATGGTATGACTTTAGGAGCAATGAAGAGATAAGAGAACGCACCAAACAGCCTCTCATCACGCTGAGAGTGAAGAGGCGACGTTGAACCTGACTCGGCCACATGCTGCAGATGCCAGAAGAGAACCTTAACTTGGCTTGCCTGTTTTTCAAGCCGACCGGGTTCCGGCGTCCTGGAAGGCCGCTAAATACTATCTATAACAGGGGGGGGCAAACTATTTGGATGGAGGGCCAAATTCAAGAATTCAAAGTGAGAGGCGGGCCGCAAGTAAAATACCATTTTTAGATATACACTATTTATTACCACGAAAAATAAACATTACAAAATAATTAATGAGAAGAATGAAACGGTTGTTCATTTTTTTTTCATTCAGGAGCTAATTTTGTAGTTGATATTCTCAAAAAACTGCTTGTAAATGGGCATCGGAGATATTTGATCGTAAAGAATTTTTATTAAGGTTCATGATCGAAAATGTTTGTTCACATATATAGGTTGATTATAAAATAACGAACATTTTTCTTGCATAATCTTGAAGTTGGTCGAATTTGTCTGAATTAAGGGCATTGTAAAATTTGGAGATTTCTTCACGACGATGCAATTCTCTTAAATCAGTGTCACACTGCAGATCAATAATCTCAAGTTGTAGGTCTGTCGGTACACTATCAATATCTATTGAAAATGGATCGCGTACTATTGCTAAACCTGTCGCAATTTTTCGGAAGTCACCAAATCTTTGTGAAAAATCGTCATTCAGAGCTTTAATAATTATACCATATTCTTCAAATTTATATTCTGATATATTCGGCAAATTCAAAGTTGAAAAGTGGTCCACATTGTTATTCGATATTTGTCGAAGGAATAACTTGAGTTTTAATTGAAATCCATTCAAACTTTTTACCATATCTTATATTATATATATATTTTTTTTCTTGCAACGCGGAGTTAAAAGTATTTAAATGTGTCACAATGTTCAACGTACGTGGTTACATAGTGTGAGACGAGACGCAAGGAAGACGTACTGAGATAATACATTTACGAAACAACAAATTCTTCAAATTTTAATCTATTGTCAATATTTTTTAAAAAATTATAAAAAAGTTATTCGTAATCAAAAGTACAATTAATGATGGCGGGCTGCAAAAAAATACCCGGCAGGCCGCAGTTTGCCCCTCCCTGATCTATAGAGTGTATACGGCGGAGCTACGGGATGCTGGTTTGACCTGGAATGAAGCAAGAAAACTGGCGAGCACCAGGGAGTCTTGGAGGCGCCGCATGGTGTCCATATGCTCCAATTAAGGGGCGGATATGGCCGAAAAAGAAGAAGAAAAATACAAATTGCAGATAGTGTTGGTTGGTTTTTAAAATTCAATTAAACCCTGCATCACCAAGCCATTATAGATAAGTAATAGTCAAAAAATATTTTATAGATTGAAGAATATTTTTGAAGTTATACTTCTTTTGGCACGTTTGGGAAAACAGATTAGAGTGTATTTTTAGCGTGTGACGAAGTTGCGCACGCCGATGTAACACATAATTTATTATTATGATTATATTCATTTCGGTCTCAAGGGTACATGCGCATAGCGTCATTTAGTTAGTCGTTCAATACAACCAAGTAAAGGGCACGTGTTGTAAACATAAGCAATATTGTGTCATAATAAATATATATGTTTATAAACAAATTTCTGGAGACTAACATTCTACACTGTTAATTTATATTCATTTTATATTGGAGTGTATATTTATTTTTCATTGTAAAGATTGCGTATCATGATTTGAGGCTATATTTATGTAAGTATTATTTATGAGTAAAATTATATCTCAATAAATAAATAAATTTTGTTAATGTTGAATTGGTAAATAATTCAAAAAGTATATTAAAATTTGATTTTTTATTAATTCATCACTTCTGAATCGATTATAACCGCTGTATGGCAAAGATGAGTTTTGGTCCTATTATCTATTATGACTTGGTTTAGGCAGGGTTTGATTGCGCGGCTTAAGCGTTGGACTATCACGCCGTTGGTCTCAGGTTCGAATCCTGGAGCAAGTGGCTGACATCCATTTCTCGTAAAAAACAAAATCTGTTAATACAAACCTCTACTCTGTAGAGGCCCATATGATCCTATTAGGATCGGACATGGTCAAAAAAAATAAAATAATAATAAGTAAATTACAATTATCATGGGCTATACGCGACACAGATGATTTGCGTACGTTTTCATTAACCTAATCCACTGTAATATTGATAGACTCACGCAACGGCTTATTTTGTTTTGTTACACCAAAGAAGTATAACTTCTAATGCGCGTACATAAGTATACACACCGATTTTTTTTTAGTTTTCATAATGCCTTCAACAAATGCGGAGAGATGTAAAAAATATCGCGAGTGTAATTTAGCAGAAAAAAGAAAAACAACAGCAGAACGTGTTCGAGCTCACAGGCTACGTCAAAAAATAATTTCACAAAAAAGTGAAACATCGGCAAGTGGTCCTACCAGTATTATTTTAAATCCAGACATATGTGTAGTGACTCCTGGACCATCACGGCGTTGTAACGGCGGGGTAACCAAATCAGCGGAGCGCAAATCAGCGGAGCGTACGCGACTATGGCGAGCAAGAAAAAAGAAACAATTAGCTGAAGCCTCACTCTTACAAGCCTTCTCTAATCAAGACACAGTGATGGTTTGTTTTGTTATTTTTTGTTTTACGCCAAAGAAGTATAACTTCTAACGCGTGTACATAAGTATACACCGATTTTTTTAAATAATGCCTCCCTTGCTTTGGCGGCTTTAATAAAACCCTCGTTCCATATTTCACCATCTTTGAAGGGTTTCTTATGTTTTCTTAAAACAGCTGCTAATACCAAAGAATTTTAAGAGCTGGAACGTCGAGTAGTTTTGACTTGTTTGAACAAGAAATAGTACAATATATTATTATGTCCGCGATCGCCAAAAATACCTTCGACGCACTGGCCATCCCTGTTCTATATCTATGATCATGCGTTTTACACCAGTCGAGTTTATAATAATTCTCATCTTGTTTATTTGGCCATCAATAATAAATATTGTTTGAAAACAGGAATGAATTGACTCATCAGTAACATTTTCGTTACTAAGTAGCTCGTATGATTGTAGATTGATTTTTGGTAAAGAGATCACACGTTGTATGATTTTCTAATATCACGTGTGATTTGTACCTATAACAGGGTAGGTACAGGTTATTATAATTTTATTTTATTCAATAACTGATAGAAACTTACAGTAATTTATAAGAATGCTGTAGATTTATTTTAAACAATTATTGTTCTAACAGAATCGCTGAGTATTTGCTTATAGCGGAATGCAGAAACATTTATCATAACTAAAATTTCCTTAGTACAAAACACTATGCATAAACATCGTCCTTAGTTAAGATCATGTTGTCTATGGTTCACTTTGTCTTAAAAGCATCGTTCGTTTTTTCACCTCGTCTCAAAAGCCTCATTCGCTTTTTCTATTGAAAATAATACTATATTTAAAATATATATTTTATCATAAAAATATGACAACTGCACTTTATAATTGCTATAACTATAAATTTATAATTAATATTTAATTATAATACTCTTCTGTTTCCGTTATCAGTCATTATACGTGATTTCACAGACACCGCAAGATATTTTTTTTAACATGGTAACACTAGCGTCAAGTGTCATTCTATCTGGCATCTTGTATTTCTGCGGACTGGCGTATAAAAAGTAAAATAATATTCTGCATGTACATGCCAAACGAATTAACACTATCAATATCCATATTGATATAAATTGTTAAATGAATATGAGTGTATGGACTGTTTTATAGACAAGCGAATTTATTGTGACAGTAGCTGTCAGTGTTAAATGGTAATACAGAAGGGGGCGTGTTCATAACAAAAGTAGTCTATGGTTAAGGATTCCTTAACTCTATAGTCAGTATAGTCTATAGTTAAGTCATCCTTTTCGGCAACTTATCCTTAAGATCGAAATATTGGATTCTGCATTCCGCTATTTGGTTATATTGTTATCCTTAGTGACAGTTGGCTTGATATATGCTTGTTATATGCATTTTTATATAATTTGTGATACTCAGCGCAAACTAGATGATATTTGTTTTGTTGTTAAATTATATTGTGAGTGTTTAAATTACATCACATAGTTCAAGTGAAGTTTAAATTAGATAGTGAAATATCAGTGGTGTGTGATAAGTGATTTTATTATCTTTGTTATTGATTTACTATTTTATCCATTATAGATGTTCCATGTGTAAGTGTTAAAAAATCTAAGCGCACCTGGACTAAGAACAAAACGATCTAAAGTTATTCAAAGATTGAAGGCGAGCCGTGATGCATACAATACAAAACGGAAGTTAGAATCATCTAACACAGTCGTTGCTTGTGAACCAATTCCAGCTCTTATTGGGGTAATAATTAGATTCATTTGCGAAAATTTGTGTTCACATTCACTTGAAGAAATGGTAATAGAGACCGGCAAGTTTAACATGAGGCTTCGCTACAACGCGACCGCTAGCGGAGCCTCACGTTAAACTTGGCGATGTCTAGAATTCAATGCATATATCAAACGCGATAGTTTTCCAGGATGTCTTTTCATTTGAGATGATACAGGTAAATTAACTTGTACTATGTAAGCGCGAACATTGTTTCGTCTAATTTCTTTTGAAACATTAAAAATACCGTGAAAAAAGGTGCCGGAACGCCGTTCCACCTTGTTACATGACAAAAAAAGCCTTGTGTATAGCTCTTTTCATTTATCATATTGATGTGTACAGTTATTTCGTATCAATATGTATAGGTAAATGTGTATGTATTTACTGTCAATATTCATTAAAATAATTTAAAAAATAAAAAGGATTTCAAGTTATACACATTTATATTTTTATGAAAATCGATGTTTTTTAAAACTATGAATTAGTCAAAAATCTCTTGGGTGATGCTTAGAAATCTTAATAAACTAAATTTTAATAATACATATGCCCATAACATTTATGTGTCGCTGAGTTTCAAAACCCGCTATAACACTTTTTCATTATGTTGAGAAAATCAACAAAAACTTTTTGAACTAAGAAGGTTTTTGAATGTTTCAGTAGTGTTATAGCGGGATTTGATAGACACATTGATTTTGTTTCATAAATGACAGTTAATCGTAGCGGCTTTTGAAAGAGGCGATAAAATTTTCATGTAGAGATTTTAATAACAAGTCCAACAATATATAAGGAGTGTCATGTTATTTTAACACGACACACTAAGCCAAGCGAAGTTTTGACGATGGCAACACCGAGAAGGAGGAGCGAGCAAGATGGCGGCTGGGACGGGCTGGGATTCCTTCCTTATTAGATCTAGTAGCTGGCGCCCAGTACATCATCTATTAAATTATGTTCTGTCTTGTGGGAGTAGGTATCGGAGGGGTGAGGCTTTAAGACAGCCGTATGACACTCAAAAAACCTACGGCCCGGGGTTTGGGTCCTTCTATCACCTGCTAGCCGGCACCTATACTTAATTCTTAGCTTTTCACTGACTATTAAACCTCGTACACCACCGTGGTCACTCACGTAAGCCCCTTCACACCAGCCTCTCTTCGTCTTAATTGATTATTGATTGTCCATTTCCGCACAAATTCGCTTGTCACCCACAAAACAATAACAAACTTCCGTCCCAGCCGCCATCTTGCTCGCTCCTCCTTCTCGGTGTTGCCATCGTCAAAACTTCGCTTGGCTTAGTGTGTCGTGTTAAAATAACATGACAGGAGCAAACATTCAAAACGTGATTTGTCACACAGATGTTGAGCTGAGATAATCAAGAAAAACATATTGTACTCAAAATGGTTTTTTTATTATAAAACTGTTTAAGGAAAGAATTTTAAACCTGGTATTTTGTATAATCCAAAATTCGCGGAAGTGGTTCATTTTTTGATTTGAAATTTGGACAAAACACGATTTGCATGAAACTTGTGGGCAAAACACTATTTGAATGAAAATCAAGGCATTATATTTTTTTATAGGATAGAAGGTTCTTTGAACACTGATTCTGGTTTCCTTTCATAGATTTAAATGTGGACTATCAGAATTGACAATAAACGGCATTTTTCAAAATGTGTGACAAATCACTTTTTGAATGTTTGCTCCTCATATATGTCTTAATTATTTCAAAAAAGTGTTATAGCGGGTTTTGAAACTCAGCGACACATTTATGTAATAATAAGGTGCGGTCTGATTCAACAAATTCACGTTTTATTACATTTTTTACAATTGTAAGTTTATCTTTGACTAAAAATTAAAAATATTTTTCTTTTTAATGTTTTCAGATACATACTTATTTATTAATTAACACAGTTGAAATTGTAAATTATCAAAAAAATGTCACAAATTGCAAGCCTCCCTATTTTTCCGCTAGGTACCTCTGCTAGGTAAAGACATCACCTTAAATATTAATAGATGGTGTTAACAGTCACATTTTCTTCATTATTTGACTAAAGGCTTCGCCTTAATGCAGTTAAGCCCCCTTTATATTATTAAATAATACAGACACCTTTTTAAATAGTCAAAGCCACACATCCTGAAGCGGGTCTCCAGGCCAGGATCTTTGGCGGGCTACCGGTGCTCTAAAGTAGTGTTTCCTAAATTATACACAGGAATTATCATCTAAGTATATCAATCATCATACCTATACATCACATCAAATTACAACGCACAACCATATATTTAAAATATTTAATAGCCCTGAAACAAAGTAGCGCCTTTTTATACTATTAATAAAATAATGAGAAAGGTGCATTTGCAAACTAACCGAGAACTCGGTAAATAGATTTTTGTTTGCTTCAATATATCTGGCGCAGAAATCATTTAAAAGTGGAAACATGGCAAACTTTTTTTTTTGTTATTTTGATTTCAATCAAAATTTCAATCAATGAATGCATTAGTGGTCTTTGCATTGATTTATTCACTCTTTTTATTTTTATTCCAACCAACTAGACAAGTTTAACAACAAAATTATCGTTCCTTAACAAATTTGCCTCAAATTTAAACATTATGATTTTACCCTTTTTCAGCCAGTGCGCTTCACAATAGAAGTGAGGTATTATAAAATTAGTCTACATATTTTCAGACAACCTTTTATAGGAGTGTTTTTTATGTAGTTTATAACTAGTGGCTGTTTTATAAACTATGCATTTGGTTTGAAATTAATTCTCCATTAATTGTGTTAAACTTTTCCCGCCTCCCTTTGCAACATCCCAGGGGAGGCGCGCCTTCCAGTTGGAAATAGCTGTCTTAATGTATATTGCTGAATTTTTTCTCATTCGCACTTATGCTTAGATTTTGGTCAGGCCTTGGATAAGATCTTTTTTTTGCTCTGTCGGTGAAGTCTAAAAACCAGAGAAAAATGTACAGTGAAATTAAAGGTCAAAATCACCTTAATTACATTTTTCTTCTTGTAGGGGTACTCTACAAATTTCAACCAGAGTCCGATACCTGGAAAATCCCTGATACCTGGAAAATCCCTTTTGGAAGCACAACCGGATTTCGGGGTGAGTACTCGACCATTCTAACGGCCCCTTTTCACTGACATTTTCTATTGAACGGCTTATAGGACCGAAGTGCGCTCTAAACAATGATGTTTACGTTCTAACCAATGATACAATTTTTGCTCCTAAGTGGACCGTATTAGATTTTTACCCCTACGCATATGGGCGTCCACAGAGATGAAATTATATTAACAGACTTTTTAAGAAGATTGGTTGTTAGCCATTCACCCAACTCATTAGGTCCGTTGAACGGTCAAGCTAAGTTGTGTAGGTAACGCCGTCATTACCATAAAATGAATTTCCCGACTCGTTTTCTTCTGGGTATGCTATCAATGCAATCCCTGTTCACCCAAAGTGTGATTGTTCTTTTAAAGCATTTCTTTTTACTTCTTCGTAGGTTCATTTACAATCCGTATATACTGGCAAATATTAATTTTCATGTTCCCACCAATATCACTCGTAACTCTATGGTCTCCAAGATATCTCGTCGCAGGACAGATATTATGTTTCATGATGCTGTGTATCGTGCGATTAACTTATTTGATGGCACCATAAAGGTTGATTTATTTTTTATTAACTATATAATGTTTGTGGACTTGTTAAATAGGTTAAATTTATAATTGTATTTATTATCATGTTTCTTTAATATTTACATAAACACATGCTGTCTTTTCTACTCTCTTGTTATATTAGCTGTTATTTGTAATTAAGACATTTTTATAATTTTGTATTTATTATATATTATGGCGCATTGGCCAATTCTGTAATGCCGTAATACTCTTTTTCTTAATAAATAAATAAATAGTAAGCTAAGAGTAACCAATTATACGTTAGATTTATACTGTTGAAATAGTGTTGTGCCGGAGGTATTTTTCAGTGGCAAGAACGTTTGACAGTACTTAAACTAACGTTTAATGGCCATACATGGCTACCATTTGTAATAAGGCACTACAAATGTTGGGTATAGTCTTCAGCGTTGCCAACTTAGCGTTTTTCTTGCCACAGGTCTAGCATTTTTCGATAGGCATCTAGTTTCTGGCGTTTATGTTAGTGTTTTTTGATGCCTTCAACATCTTTAAAAGTTTTAAAAATAACCTAGATATTTAGTTTGTTTATTTTCTTGCATATCAAATTGCTGACAGTGCGAAAAGTATTTAATGAAGGTAGGGTCGGTACTTGAGAAATAAAACAACACAATGAAACAATAGGAGCATTCTTGGCGTTATAGTGATATAATAGTTTCAGAGATTTGCGTATTCGTAGGACAATAATTTATCACTTATAAAAAACAAAATAGTCAGTAGCGACATGTGTACAGCATTGTCGATTTTTAGAATCGGCTTGTATTTGCTGGTAAACTATTTGGTAGTATTTCTGTCTTGTCTGTCGTGGTGAACAGTGACTTATACTATTAATACTATCGACCGAAGGTACGTGATGGAATTTGAATTTAATTTCCAATGGATTTAAGTTTTGTACTATTCCATTTGAGTAATGGGCTCAAATGGAACTAAACTCAAATGGAATAATACAAAACTTAAATCCATTAGTGACTTATGCCATTGTATGATAGATATAAAATATTTTAATAACCATTGAATGAATATTTTTAAAGATGGCAACAATTCTTACTTAGGACGCAATATTGCCCCACTATCTTGCTACTTTCGCAGCTATGTTATTTCGATTTAATGTGACTCGATATTTTATGCATCTTGGAGAGAGAGAGAATATTACATGTTTATGAAATAGATAATATCGACTCTAGAAGGGAAAAAAGGCGTAACCCTTAGTTTTTTCAAAATAGGTTTTGTTACATAAAAACGTTATACACTCTAAATACACGTTGTGTCTAAAGGATGTAAGCTGCAGATGCCGATTTATTATCCAAATTTAGCTAACAGTTAAAAAAAAAGAAAGATGGAAGTGACGTGGCAAAAACGACTTAACCATCATTTTTGTTGGTTTTTTATTAAATTAACTCAATAATTAATATCAGTTTAGGGATATAAAAACCAAATTATTAATTATCATGCACTTCAAGGTGATGTCTATTTTGTATTGTAACTTTGACCGAAAACCATAACAAAAATATTTTTGTACCTCCTGTAAAATTTGATTTGTGTGGATTACTCCCTTTTTCCTTTCCACAGTCGATATGTTTGTTAATATTAGTGTTAAAATTTATAAATTTGAGGCCCCTTGCTAGCTTGCGGTCCTACTTCTGCACGCACTCAGAGTACTGCTAAATCCGCTCCTGCAACTAACGATGTTGCACCAACACTGTGCACTGTACAAGTGTACAGCATATTTTTTGTTAAGGCCAACAAAATTAAATTGACAAATTTGATTTGTTGCAATTGTGTCAAGTTTGTTGCTTACAATCCATCTGCCAGATCCAAAAACTCGCCATGTGAAATAACGTTTTGTGTTGACTGTTCAGTTTCGCCGGCTCGGTTATGCCGAAATCAGCCGCACAACGTTCCAAAGAGTACCGCGAAAGAAAACGTGCGATCCCCGCTCCGAAGAATAAGAAAACTAAAAATCCTTATAAGAAAACTCCCAAAACTGGACTACAGCGTGTCCAGGAATGGAGAGCAAGACAACGCATGTTGAAAGTCGCCGCCCACCATTTTTTAGAAACTACGAGTAATTTTCTGGATCCAGATGTACCTTGCAATGATGGGTCTACAAGTAATTTTGTCGATCAAAATGTAGCATCGACCAGCAAAGCTACCGCAGAACAATCGAGTGAGTATCCCGAAAGAGAACTTGCAAATATACCTTCTAAAAAAAAACAGTGTCTGTTTCTAAAAACCGTTAAATCCACATATGGTCAAAATCAAACAAATAATACTTACATATCTGTGCCCAGTAGCGAAGGGTAGAGGTAGGCTGTTAAGATGTGCCATAAATAGTGGACATTAAACTTTGTTAGTCATACATATTTCTTTTTATTGAACTTATACTATAATTCACAGAAGGATAGTTTTTAAAAATCAATTAAACCCTGCCTAAACCAAACCATAATAGTTTTGGTATGTTTTGGGCGATACGACAAAATTGTGCACACTTTTTCATTCATACTTAATTGTTTTCGTTGGGTTAAGAATACATATTACACTCATTGTTGGTTCATCTTTTTTATTTCATTGAGCCCTGACTCAGCCAAACTATCCTGACTCAGCCAAACTATAATAGATAAAAAATAGTATTCTATCTTTAAAATATTCAAAGTTATGTATGATTTAATCGCAAAATTTTAGATATTCTATAGATATACGAGTATTTTTTGACTATTATCTATTATGGCTTGGCTTTCGCAGGGTTTAATTGAATTTTAAAAACTAACATTATTCTAACTGTAATATCACATAATATTTAATAAATTATAACTTCCAAAACCCGTCAAAAGCCTATAAAAAAAATGTTTATAATTTAATGACCTACGGAAAATGATTAATTGAATTATCTTATTTGGAGCATATTATGGACGCCAAACAGCGGCTCTAAGAATCCCTGTCGCTTGCCAGTCTTTTCGCCCTTTCCCACGTCATCCCATAGCTTTTTTTGTGTACACTCTGGTAATTTGTATTTAGCGGCCTTGTACGACATCGGAATCCGGTTGGCTTGAAGGACAGGCAAGCCAGGTTGCGATTTTCCTGAGCAACTCTCAACGTTAACAGCTGTTAACAGCCCCAAGATTCTTCTCAGGACTCTCCCTTCCAAGATATCTATCTTTCTCTTATCCTCTTCGCTGAGTGCACATAATTCTGATCTATCGGGGGGGGGGGGATGATGATGATGTTTTCTTACCCCCGATGTTATTAAGTTTAAAGTTCAGAAAGTTGCTTGAGTGTCTGTGACATGGTATGTTCGGGCAGTGATGAATAATACACGGAGTTGGTATTTTCTTGGTTTTATTTTAAAATAATACATTTCGGATAAACACGGCACTAACAAATGACTGTCACGTTGATTTTAGTCTGAGTTAAACGGTTTACATTAATTTGGAATTTAGATACGGTGAGAGACACTGAACAGTGGCGCGTGTCGACTACATTATAGGAAGGCCGAAAGTCAACTGTATCGTTTCTGTTGTGTTGTTGTCTATGGTCTATAAATGACCATAGACAACACGACAGTTGTAGGGTTATACACAAAACCTCTACAGATCTACGTTAATACTGAGCGCAGGAGAGTTGTTTTGGTTTACCTTGAGAGTGCCTTGTTTTTGAAAGATAAACAAATGTGTTGATAGTTTCAAAAGCGTCACTGTCAACGATAAGTTAAAACTATAATTACAGTTATTTCACCAGTAGAGTGAAACCATCGATTGACTCTCGAGCGTCAACTGAAAGTCCCGACAACTCACGACTCCCGATTACTAATGAAAATTCTCGCAAGACTGATAAATGATACGCCGGCAAAACTGAATCTTGCCATGCGAAACAGTGCTTTGTGTTGACTGTTCAGTTCCGCCGTTTCAATTATGCCGAAATCCGCCGCACAACTATCGAAAGAATATCGCCAAAGGAAACGTGCGAATGCACCTCCTAAGAAAGCTCCCAAGAGCGGACTGCAGCGTACCCAGGAATGGAGAGCGAAACAAAGAATGTTGAAAGTTGCAGGACACCATTTTTTAGAAACTACGAGTAATTTTCTGGATCCCGGTGTGCCGTTGACCAGCAATGATGTTTCTACGAGTCATTTTATCGATCAAAATGTAGCATTGACCAGCAAAACTACTGCAGGACAATCGAGTGAGTATTGTGGTACACAACTTGAAAATGCGCTTGCTAATGAAAAAAGTGTGAACTTCCAAAGTGTATATCATCTCTGTTCTGGCAGAACACACTAACTGGAGAATACTAGTTTTGAGTAGTTTGACTTTAAAGTTGTTAAAAAGTTTGAAATAATGGTCTATCATGTGAGTTTATTAAGTAATCGTAAAAAGGATGACTTTAAAATAAAGACTGTTTATTTATTAAGAATGTTTCCAGACGGTAAAGCTTGAAATAAGGAACATTTTGGTATAACTAACTCAATATGTCATTTTTTCGAATTAGTGTCTTCTCCCAGAACAGTGACGATATATTGAGCATAGAAATCTTATGAAGTGGTCTCTCTCCTTGTATTATGATATATACACGTATATATTTCAATCTCTTGGACAAAGTAAATATTGGTTCACTCGTCTGTCATTTTGTAAGAGTTATGGCGACCGGTTACGTTTGAAATAAAATGTCCGACTCGTAGCGGTTTATGCAGGCGTAACTGCATCACGGACGGCGAGCGACCTGCAGCGCAAGTCGCGTGAAATTGGTTACTAGCGACGCCAGATTTTTTTTTTCAAATAAAATATCGCATTTCAGCAATGTGCGGAGCTCCATTTGGTAAAGTGTGTTTTGTAAATAACAACGTTTAGATGTGTGAGCCGGCTAAGGGCAACACATGGCGCTGCTATCTGTTTATATAATTTTAATTTATCACTTTGTGTAGGTTATTAAGTTTTTAAACATTTAAAATTCTTTAGATGAGTTTTATCTAGCTTTTTGGTAGATTTTGACCATAATATGTGGACTTTGGGTGGTTTTTGGAAATAGATGCCTCCCCGGCGAGCAGCAAGATATGCTATAGTCATATACATATTGTGGCCCCATCATATGTTTCTGAGACAGACAGAAAAAGTACACCCGAACAGTGACGCACCTAGACAAAATGCCGCCCCTAGGCAGCGCCAAAATGCCACCCCAATTTTTTATACAGTATTTTTTATCATCCTTCCATGACTCCAATATCTAAGAAATGTGCTGTATGGATACATTACTAACAAAATGTATACTTACCATTAAATCTAATTTAAATGCTATCTCTACTTTTCAATAGACAATATTGTGAGTCCACAGTTTTCAGATACATTTAAATATATACCACCAGACAACTCTCAAAACTCGTGAGTCACTGGCAAAAATATTTAGAAAAATTAATTGGGTAAGTATGTACCTACCTATAATTGAAATATAATTCTCAAATCTGCATGTGTCATTGCTGGTCATCAAGGATGTGACGTCCAAAGAGAACAGAAGTAAACTAGACATCGAAAACCTGACAAAAAATAGACTCCGGTTAAACACATTAATATGTTAATTAATACATTTTGTTCCCAACCAGTTTTTAATGGAGAGATATTTCCGTGATTACTAAGTTTAGGTAGGTACATATTTCTATATATACCTAATGATTCTTCTCGATTTGCTGCCCTTCTAGTAACTGCCGCCCCCAAGTGAAGCTCAATCTGCCTACCCCCACGGGACGTCACTGCACCCGAATGGCGCATCCTGTTCATAAACCACATATGACAGTTGTATCGTACTCGCACACTTAGGAGCCAGGGGTTTTTTCAAGTTGTCAACCACCATATTCGTATCGGTGGTTTTTGCAGAATTTCATGTAGCGTACAGAATTATATACATGAATATACGACGGGGCCACAATATATAAGCAGTGGCGAGGGATGCACACTAAACTTTGTCAGTCAAACTTACTTATTTTCATTGAACTATGAATACAATTTGCAGATGGTGCTGGTTAATTTTTAAAATTCAATTAAACCCTGCTTTATGGGTGGTCCGACATAATAGTGCACACTTTTTCAGTCATACTTTTTTGTTTTCGTTAAATTAAGAATACATATAACAGATAGTATTGGTTAGTTTTTACCACGTTTTCTTAGCTCGTATTCTTGTTTGTCCGGTGGTTGTTTATCCAGTACAAATCTTGCAATCGATTTTTAACTAACTTTCCGTCTAGTTAGACATTTGAAACTTTTAGAATATATCAGAACACGATGCCAATGCATTCTTTTAATACTTTTAGCCATCTTGAAGTAGAATTGAATTAATTTTTAGTTAATTCTGTTTTGTATGAAAAGTTATTTCAGAAGAAATCCGTAATCCAATCCACTATTATTGGTTGCTACGGGGACTAGCAACTAAATTATTAATATATACGTGCGTTACTATGTAATTCAAAATGACATTTCAGTATTCTATATTTGTTTGTTTGTTGAGATAGCAAAAAAATGATTTGTTAATAATTGCCTTATTTGTCCTAAATTATTAATACATAGAATTGTCATATAAAATGATTCAACAGAAAATTTAAAAAGATTGTATATAAAAAGTTCTTTTTATCTTGTAATTATTTTTAATTCAGCCCTGCCTAAACAAAACCATAAGAGATAAAAAATATTCTTCTATCTATAAAATATCTGAAATTATGAATGGTTTAATGGCATAATTTTATTATTGATTATTAATTATCTACTTACTGTGGCTTGGATTAGGTAGGGTTTAACTGAATTTTAAAAACTAACTAACACTATCTATACATTGTTGTGTTAGTACAATTAAAACAAATACTTTTGACTGACAAAGTCTAGTATCCACTTTTTATGTCGGATTTTAACAGAATACTTCCACTCTTCGCACATTGGTATAGCGTCCCTTGCTGCAAGCTGGGAAGAGTCATATACTGATACAGACTTTGCATGTGCTCATCTCAGTAGTGTATGAGACAGAGAACCCATTGAAGGCGACGTGGCAAGGGTGTGGAATTTGCTTGAGGGGCTTAGTGGCACTTCCAATTCACATAAAAAGAGATGCTGATTATGTTCCCTAGTTTAGTAGCGATGTCATCATTAAACCGCAGTATCACTCTGCGATTGTTCGCGGTATCGCGTTTTTGTAAAAATCGGCTCGCCAAAAAGAGGATGCCTTTTATAATCCTCCACAAAATATTGAATGAACAAAAAAGCAGCACTTGCCACTAATTCGGACGACATGTTCACTTAACGTTCAGATAAACACTAGAGCGTCCGTGTTCGCAAAGCACGTCTCTCTTTTGAGCGGTTACGGGTTCGTAGACGATTGTTTTCCTTTAATTATATCAGAAAGTACATCGATGGCATATATTTTTTTTTTCTGGAAACCAATATTTTGCACAAGTTTTTGGCTGGCGTATGCCTTTTGACGTGACAATAAAATAGCCAACTTGCCGAGTCACTGTTAGGTTCCATTATGTTTTGGTTAAGTTGTTACGCCATACTCAAAACTGACACCTGTGCCTTCGCCACGCTGCCTTTGTGAGGATTGCCTCTTCGTCTCTCACACAGAGAATATGATACAAGAGATTTAGACATCACATAATGTCATTTTGTTTACAGGCATCAGTGCGGATGCTGGTTCGGCTAATTTTGAGAAAGGGATGAACGTTACCAAAAATGAACTATTTTTAGTGTTGAATCATAAATTATTAATTAACTTATCTCATTCTGAGTGTAATACTAGACTATTTGAATACGTTTTGGAGAGATTCAATGTTGGTGATTGCTTGATAGATGTTAAAGAACATATAAAATCTGTGGTGAAGGTGTTTGTGACAGAACTAATCACAAAGTGGAGAACATGTAGACAAATCTATGACGAATTTGTGGAGAAAAATTCTGGATGGCTAGAAGCTGAGATAAACTTTTCACCTTTAATACAGGCATGCGTTGGCGTAAGTATTAATGTAAAATTTTATATATTTAGTGCAAACATTTTTTTTTAATTCTGATTGTTTCATCGAGTAGCGACACGTGGTCAAGTGGTTCGAGTGTTTTCAAAAAAACGATTTTTTTTTCTCGGTCAAGTACATGTTCAAACACGCGCGATACATGATCTTACTCCCTATTTCATTTATCGTTTGTCAATTTATGGCTACGGCCGTATGTTGTAGCTTAACCACTGGGAAATGCCAATAGAAATGGCGTATTTCAAAAAAATACTACCTTATTCTTAGGTCAATAAATAAATAAATAGATCTAAAAAATCCTAACACCACTGCACATGGATGTACTGAAATATGACTATATTATAAAACATTAGATCGAGAGGTTTAAAAGAATACTATTTTATGTAATTAAAATACTTTATGCAGTCATCAAAATGTTTATAATAAGGCTTCAAAATTATATAAATAGATTATCTACAACGTTTAAGGAATGTCCAGGGCATGGCCCCCACAAAGGAGGGGCTGATAGGGCTCTAGCCTGGGGGCCCGGGCTCAGGAAGGGCCCGGCATGGTGAGTCGCCCAAATAAGTGATATAAACACACATCACAAACTCTCTCTAATAGTAATAAAAAGTCGTCTGCGGCGCTATTTTTCTTCGATAATGTTATTATTTAAAATTATGTGGTTGTATGACACAATTTTTAATTGTATATCGATACTTGACAACTCCATAATTCAAATGGATGTATTAAAATATACAACAATACACTAAATATAAACATTAATTTTACTGCGTACACCATTTGAAAAACGCTACTGTAGAGCATCACACTGACATTATCTATAGCGATAGGTAGGGGGGCCTGCCAAAAATCCTAGCCTGGGGGCCCGCTTCAGGAGTGGGGGCCATGGTCCAGGGTTTTGCTCTGAAGATACCATAAAATCTCCATTTTGACCTACGTGGTGCACGTGGGTCGTTAAAGCTTTTCGAAGAGTAAAAATCCCTAGAAAAAAACATGAAGCAATATTCAGCTGGATGCGTTTTTTGTAAGCTGTGTACAATGACATTAATATGGACGAAGCATCTGGTAAAAAAATGACACTCACTTTTTTGTCGGGTCTGCCGAATGGCATAATCTGTTCTAACGCCATTACAGTAAAGGTGATATTGCTATAAATTCCTGATGCTTTTTTGTCGGGTCTGCCGAATGGTTTGGTTCGAACGGGTTCGCTCAAATGAACATTGACACTAGAAACATTGTTCTAATGCCATTACAATAAAGGTGATATTGCTATAAATTCTCGATGCGTGATATCGCATAATGGAAATTGCGTGACGTCTACCCATACATGTGCAAATGTCGCTATGCGCGAATTTACTTGCTGGCTACTGTATTGAGTGCGTTGTCCATTAATAATGTCATTGGCTGTGTATAAAAAAAACTCTAGATCTATTTTCTTGTATATTTCCGTTTTAATTTCTCAAAACAGCTACTAGTTAGGTACCTAGTTATCTATTTTTTTTTTTGACATATTTAATTTTATACTGTCAATACGTGAACTAATAATACGTAGGGAAAATTAATTTTCGATGCTGGTGCAAATATCAAATCGTATTGATGTGACGCTAGTAACGGCTTTCGTCAGTTTGGTATGTGATTGTCAACTGTCAGAGATCGTTGCCAAACAGACTAAACCGCGGTACTTCAAAACCCAACCAAACGTGTCACAAAACTAACAAAACATCTTTTCGGTAGCATAATAATCGGCCCCTATTAAATTTAAGACACCGTTCGCCTTGATATAATATATTTTTTACTCACTGAAGATAACCTAAAAAAAATTGCGGCTTCGCGCATCGACAGCTTATCGGCTTGCCAGGTGCATTTTTAATTGCGATGGAGGCACCCGTCCCTTGTATCAGTAAACGGCGCAAAAACATATCAAGAAGAACGAAAAAATCCAAGTTGATGCAGATGTTACATGCTGGTCGAAATCGATACTTTGAAAATAAACGTCTCGAAAAAGAAATGGGCTTAAAAGTACACGGCGGCTTTGCTAGCGAGGTAAAAATCATTGACACTAATACGTAAACCCACCATTTGACATTTTTTCATGACTTTCATTGCATTTTTGTCAATTTGTTTAATAGTAAATCATAAACAAAATATGGGTAATTATGCCGCAGAAGCCATCATGAACTTTTATATTTTTTTTTTACGAAAACAGTTTATATTTCATGTTCTTCTTCTTTCTCGGCACTACATCCCAGGGCGGGATTTGGCCTCCTCTACAATTGTCCTCCACACGCTCCTTTCCCTGGCTGCTCCTCTCCAGTCTCCAGCCCTCCCCATCTTTCTCCAGTCCTCTTCGATACAGTCAGCCCACCTCTTCTTTGGTCTGCCCCTAGACCGTTTCCACTGTGGGATCCACTTGGTCATGATTTTTGGCGTCCTGTGCTCAGGCATTCTCTCAACGTGTCCAGCCCACCTTAGTCTTTGGGATCGACAGAATTTCACCACCGTTTCATGTTTTATTAACTCTTCTAACTCGTGGTTCATTTTTATCCTGTAACTTCCATTTTCCAATGTGGGCCCGAAAATTCTCCTGAGGATCTTTCTTTCGAATATGGCCAGTTTATGTTCTTCCCTTTGAATGAGGCACCATGTCTCACAGCCATAGGTAGCTACTGGTCGAATAACTGTTTTAGCTTAGCTGAACTCAGTAGACCCTTACAGGCGTAGAAGCACTTATTAGCAGCTATGAGTCGTATGTTCACCTCTTCTGTTGTTTTATTGAGTGTGTATAGGTTAGAGCCCAGGTACGTGAAGCTCTGAACCTCTTCCCATACCTGCTGCTCCACACAGATATTTCGAGGTGGACCCTGCTCTCGTGTGGATACCATGTATTTTGTTTTGCAGGCATCGTGGATACCATGTGTTTATTCCATGTAGACAATTATAATATATACCTTTTTCTGTCGGCGCATCGGCTTTTCGATCCAATAATTGTTAATTTAAAATTTGCATCATTATCACAAACTAAGTCTATATTGGGTTGGGGTAGGTTAGGTTAGGTTTGGTTTGGCTTGGCTTGGTCTAAAAAGAAAGTTATAGAATCTCATGGCGGCATTTGCGGCACATTTACCAAAATATGTACCGCACTACCGAAGCGTTGCCATATTTTTTAAACACAATTATATTATTACATTTTACAAAATGTGAGTAAAAATTATAGTATTTGTGTCAAAAATCAAGTTTGCGATGTCTGCATAATATTTGTAGGATTTTTTTCTTCAGAACGAAATGCCAGTGTTGAAGGGTGGAGATGGGCTGTTAGGATCCTACATTAGACATTAATAGTGCAAACTCTCACACTTATTTGTTTTCATTGATCTAATGGTACGTTTACATTTGACACTAATATCGTCATATTTATGTATGACACCATATTCACTTAAGTGTAAACAGTAAGTATATTTGTATCTGCCACTTATTTTGCCTGTGTCGACTCTCACCTGCCACTTATTCAATCTACTTATATACGCAAATGTAAACACCGCGTTTACGACAAGTTCGAACTTGGAGCGATATATCACCAAAGTTGAGCCACAGTCTACTTTATGTCAAGTACCTGACATTATTCGTACCTAGCTAGTTTGACAGGTAGTAAAGTGCATCGGACAATATGGATATTAAAAAAGAGTGGTTAAAAGCAGATACATTTGATTTAATAGACAAATATCACCTTAAACCGGAGTTATGGGATGTGACCGCGAAAGATTATAAAAACCGTACGAAAAAAAGTGATGCAATATCAGAACTTGCCAAAAATTTTGATACCACAGTTGTGGAAATTAACAGAAAAATACACAACTTAAGAAACCAGTATAATAACGAACAAAAAAAAAACGAAAATAAAGAAATCGGGATCGGGCCTCGATGACTTATATGAATCGAAGTGGCCCTATTATAAAGTGTTATCGTTTTTATCAAACGCTACAACATGCCGATCGACACTGGGAAACATTCCAATAACTGTAAGTTTGAAACTGTTTATACCTAGTTTATGTATAAGTTTAATTTAATTGAAAAGGTAACAGTCAAAATTTATATTATATGAGGCTGTTAGTTTGAAAGTAGGTTAGGTTATGTTAGGCTATGCAGAATTATTGTTCATTATTCGGTTCTATAAAAATATCAGTCGATACATTTTTGTGTTTATGGAATTTCTAGGCAGGCTGGTAACACAAACGCATCGCCTTGTTTTTCAACTGTCAAAGTGTTGTTTCTTTCTCATTTTGTAGTCGTTTTACCAATATACTATAGTTTTTTCTTAAGTAATATTTAAAATTCAATAAATCTATTAATATATGCTCAAAGATATTATTAGGCATCGCGGTAAAAGTACACTATTTGGAATGGCCCTCAAAAAACAACTTTGTTCAAAGTAACACTGCCATAAACACTAGATGGATAGAATGACATATTATGTTGGTTTTATAAATACTCAATTCATAAGGAATAACAATAAGCATCAATTTCACATAGAAATAATATAGTTTCTCCTAGTGGAATCATTAAAATGATTGATTTTTGAGGGCCGTTCCAAATAATGCACTTTTCTCGACTTCACATTTCAAGTGGGTAGGTAGGTATGTAAAACTAATGATTTAAAAAAATAAAATTTCTTAGTTTTTTTTAAATTTTATATTTACTTAAGTAGTATCTAAGTAAGTACAAAGTGTATTTTATAATATTTTATATTGCCAAGATAACTCCCCTTGTGAACTGACAAAATATTCCCTAAATTCTTCTCTTACACCTTTTGCATCCAAGGAATAATTATTACTCCCTTGCTGTTCTAGAGGTAATAGGTTACGTGTCGATTCTTCATTTCGCCAACTTCCATTTTCAATTTCTCCTGTTTCGATATTCTCTCTATCAAATATACCTTCAGGGGCATATATATTAGCAGAAGATTTCTCTGAAAGTAAGAAGTTGTGTAACGAACATGTGGCTAATATTATTTTATCAACACATTCTGGAGCAAGAAGAATTGGTTTTCTTAGTACCCTAAAAATACTAGACATTACACCAAAAGCATTTTCGACAACATTTCTTGCTCTAGAAAGCCTGTAGTTGAAAATTCTCATTGAACCTTGACATTTATGTGCATATGGTTTCATTATATGTGGTTGAAGAGGAAACGCATCATCAGCGACAAAGACATAAGGAACTTTCATATTTCTACCAACAAGATGTGTTTGTTGCAAACTGTTTGCTTGCTCTTGAATGTAACTTGAAATTCCACTAGCTCTAAAAACTCCACCATCAGAAATTCTGCCATTTCCACCAACGGAAGCTATGATAAATTTATAGTGTGCATCAACAATCGCCATTAAAACAACACTATGCTGTCCTTTATAATTGAAATAATAACTTCCACTTTTCTTGGGGGCTTGAATAACAACATGTTTGCCGTCTATAGCACCCAAGCACTGCGGAAAGTTCCATTTTGATTGAAAATTTTCGCTGACAGCCTTCCATGCTTCTGGTGTTGATGGTGCCTACAAAAACATCAAAATAATTATTAGTAACGGTTCAACCTACAACCTATTTATTATAATTTCTTTTTTTAGGACGATGCTTCCACATTAGACGACACATACGTAACAACTGAAGAACAAGTTGAAGGATCATCCTCAGTTACGAAACCAACGAAACCAGAAGATGAAAGGGCGTGTAATATAAAGGGGAAAAAAAAACCAGGAAAAAGGACACTAGACGATGGTGATGCATTATTAATGCGAAAAGCCACACACATACTCTCTCAGGATGCTGATGAGTATGATATTTTCGGCAATTATATTGCATCACAAATTAGGACAACAAAAACCGAATATTTAAGAAAAAAAATGAAAAGAAAAATACAGCGGGCGGTGTTAGAGGTAACTGAAGAGGAAGAGGAAATGATACGATCAGGAATGTATTCCTCTCCATCCTTAGCATCACCGTGCGAAACGGATAGTACACTGTCGAATGAGGTTGATATTCAGATTGAATATCAACCTCATTCAATAGTGCACTATATTGAAAATGAAACAGACAGCTGCGAAGCCGAACCTACCGATTTGTAGATAGAATTTATTTTATTATAAAATTAATAAAATATATTTAATCACCAGTAATATTGAACATATTTAATTTTGAAAAACATTTTCTGAGAGAATATATTATAACCAATAGAAAAAATCTTTTTTTGAAAAGAAATAAGCCAACCCGAACAACTCGTAGCATAGTGATAATGCACGGATAGGGCGTAAACCTGGAAGATACAGGGTTCGATTCCCCGTCGGGTTGGCTTACTTTTTTTCAAAAAAAGATTTTTTCTATTGGTTATAATATATTCTCTCAGAAAGAGTTTTTCAAAATTAAATATGTTCAATAATCAGAATGATATATGTATTCTTAAATCTTGTGAATTATTCGTTGAATAAAAGAAATAGTTAACCGGTGATATTATTATAAATTGAATTCCTAATTAAATACATATATATTGATAGGTTCTCAGTTGTGTAACTATGTAAATAGCTTATTACAAGCGACTAAGTAATTTTGTTTTATCATATTTAAATCCTAAATTACGGCGCTTTTATCATACATGTAGTATTCTATTGAGACTATTATATTGTATACTAGGTATATCATTTTAAAACAGGTTTTTAAAAAACATTAGAACAATCATTAATCTTTGGGTGGGAATTAATCGTACATTGCTTTGTATTTTATTATTAATTTCAATTGTGTTTTTACTGTTTCCTCGTCTTTTTGCTTATCTTTAAGTATTTTAAACTACTTGTTTTTCATCTTACTGTTTTTATTTCTAGGTTGTGTTTATTTTTCAGGATGTGATTTAATAAATTTATTATAAATTTTCAAGATATTTTATTATATATTAGGTACTCCCATCCATACACATAAAATACACTATAATTAATTATTATTGATTAAATATTGTAATTTGCTAAAATGCAATACCAACAGATAAGGTAGTACAGGCAGACATGTTCAAGTTGATAAATTAAAACGTAAATGCCTACACAGTTGAAGAGACGGGTCTACCTGGAAGGTAGTACAGGCAGACATGTTCAAGTTGATAAATTAAAACGTAAATGCCTACACAGTTGAAGAGACGGGTCTACCTGGAAATTATTTGAGCACATAGTTACATTACTGTAAGATTTAATTTAATTCCTGTTATCCAAGTTTAAAATTACAAAGAGTAACCTCATTACTTCCATAATCCCTTATAGTATCACCGAGCCTATCGGATAGTGCACTATCGAATGAGGTTGATATTCAGATTGAATCTCAACCTCATTTAATAGTGCACTAAGCCGCGTTGACACGGTCCAAGTACGATCCAAGTACACTTGGATCGAGTACCATCCAAGTGACAGCTTCATACTATTTATTCTTATCCAAGTGCACTCGTATGAGACATTTTCATACTAATTATTCCTAACCAAGCTACTTGGACCGCGTCGTACTCATCCAAGTAAACTTGGATAGGAATAAATAGTATGAAGCTGTCACTTGGATGAGACATCTTCATACTAATTATTCCTATCCAAGTCTACTTGGATCGTACTTGGACCGTGTCAACGCGGCTCTACCTATATTGAAAACGAAACTGACAGCTGCGATACCTACTGAATTAAACTGAACCTACCGACATGTAATCCTTTTCCAAAACATCGACAAGTGTTTGGCAGATCTCTGGAACGATCAAACTGATTGTGCATTTGGGTATTCTAAATAAATAACCAAGACTAGCGTACGAATCACCTAGAATTGTAAAAATATTTGTGTGAATAAATATGTATACAATGTTTTTATTATTTTGAATATTCCGTCACTGCATATTCAACATATAATCTTGTGTGACATTAATTTGGCCCATTCTCATATTCGCATTGGACCAAACACACATTGAAGTAGTTCATCAATAAGTATTGATACATGTGGGTGTTTTTAGTTCAAAGATCCCAACGCACGCAAATAAAAATGTACTGTGGCGATCTGTCAAATATCATAGACAGTGAGAAATAAATCAGAGTTGCCGTGTTCTATGGATTTTGTGGAAAAATAAAATATCGCATGTTCTCGGCACATACAATTAATTCTGATGCAGTCTGTGAAGAAAAAATGTGCTTCAAATGGTATTAACTGCACTCATATTACGAGAAGTAATATATTATTGAATATGCAAGGACGATTCACTTCTTACCAGTTGCTAGATATCGCAATGTTACTGTTAATCGTTCTTCTACACTTATGGCATTTCTAAATTTTGTGTCTTGTTTTTTGGCAAAAGGTCCAATCTTGCAAACTAGTTTTTCGAAATCCACTGGCCTCATTCTCACAAAGTTCACAAATTGAGTTGGATCTTCGATTTTAAACTCTGACATTAAACGGAAGGCACCTAGTTCTTCTCGTCGCTGAATCCATTCCCGCACCCATTTAGACCGTTTTTTCCTTCTTTTTGTTGCCGAAAGACTTAAAATAATAAAACTCGCTGCTTTCTTTTTTAACATTCCCATATTGACAACTGACAACTACTGACAACTGACATAACGTTTTTGAGAAGTATACGAAATAAGTGTCCGAATAAGTTACAATACCATATGTAAACACTGCATATATTTATTCCAAATGTTGCCATTGAATAAAGTGTCGAGACTTTATTTCAACGAGAAGTATACGAGAATTTTATGTCAGATCCATGCAGGTGTAAACAGTAAATGAATTTTTATGTCAGACACATAAAATAAGTATATCGGTATAAGTGTCAGATGTAAACGTACCATAAGACTGCAAATTGAAAATAGTTTTAAAAATTGAATTAAACCCTGCGTAAATCAAGCCATGCCACCAACTTGGTTATTACAAGGAAGATGGGACCGACTGAATTTGCTCGTTATAAGCATTACTCATTATATTGTTATATAACATTTTTACGCCATGTTCTATTTATGCATAGAACATAAAAAAATCTGAAAACTGATTGAAACGACTGAAATTCATAAACTACAAAAGAAGTTGTTTATTGTAATGAAGTGCTGAGCCACCGGCGCTAGTATGTACCCACTGACTTCACAAAGCTTGGATTTTTTACATGCAGTTTCAACCATATGAGTGGATACTTTTTCAATGTTGTCGGAGAAATCACCAATTAGGTACTTAGACACTTAACTAGTGTCATAAACGTAATCCGATCCCGCCGGTATCGGTCTAATTAACTGTCTTGTCGGATTTTATTGCTTTGGGTCGAAAATGTTCTTTTTAAACGATTGACACATTTACAGTTTTGCTCGGTATACCCGAGAAGTAGCTCATTATAAAAGTGAATAAATTTATGGAGAAAATCATAAACTAAATTGTCAACGAATGTTTCCAAATTATATCCGAGATGTCGCTATTTCCGTGGTCGTAATAACCAAGTTCGACTATATAAAATATCTAAAATTATGCCATTAAATCATACATTGGTTATAACGTAATGGTTTGGTTAGGCAAGGTTTAATGAATTTGAAAAAACTAACTGACACCATCTGTAATATTATGTATTCTTAATTCACAAAAACAAATAAGTGTGTCGCTAGATTTCAAAATCAGCCAAGTCCATAATAGATGAATAGGAGAAAAACTGCTTTTTGTTTTCTCAAATACACAGTCACAAGGACGAAAGTTTATATTATTTCGAGTATAGAATATTTAAAATTAATAAATACCACATTTTGATAATGCAGAAATGTTAGAAAGCAGTTCTTCAGCAATTCACAAAAAAGTCAAAAATACCTAAATGTGGACTTGGCTGATTTTGAAATGTAGCGACACAAGTATGACTGAAAAAATATGCAATCGCCCATAGCATACCTAAACTGTTATGGTTTGGTTTAGGCAGGATTTAATTGAATTTTAAAAACTAACCAGCACCATCTGTATTCTTAGATCAATGAAAATAAATAAATATGACTGGCAAAGTTTTGTGTGCACATTTATGTTGGATCTTAACAGTCGACCTCCACCCCTCGCCACTGCCAAGTGAAATACCCTTTTTTCCCTTTTTTCCGAGCAGCCGATCTAAATTCTTCCATTCCAGAGTTTTTCTTTTAGATTTTTTTCACAGCTTTTTTTTATGGAATTTTTAAATTTTTGTATTTATTATAATTTGGTTTGCAACACCGTCTCCAGACTTTCCAATTTGGTTTAGATCAGTGCGGTCTGAGTGCGTTTCAGGTTACATAATTCTGTCGGCTAGTGTGGGGTTACGTTGACTCTCCGAGTCATCCCATTGTCTGATCTGTAATTGATTTGTAATTTGGAAGAATGATATAAATAATGTTCTACGATGTTTTTTAAGTAAAACTTTTTAGTCTACGATACCAGTGAGTAATGTTAGCGCTTGATACATTCTCACTATGTTACATTCTCACTATGTTCCCAGTTGTTTACTTTGCTTTTAGTAAATTACTCTGTTTTTTGTTGATATAAAATGCATGGACATTCGGTTGTAATATAATATTTTATACAGTCGAACTCGGTTATTGCGATCTCGGACATAGCGAGATCTCAGATGTAATGAGGAAACATTCGTTGACATTTTGGTGTATGATTTTCTCCATACATTTATTCACTGTTATAACGAGCAACATAGGATATACCGAGCTAAAATACTGTTAATGTGTCGATCGTTTAAAAACATTTCAACCCTAAGCAATAAAATCCGATCGGACAGGATGCCGCCGGGGACGGATTACGTTTATGACACTAGTTAAAGTGTCTAAGTACCTACCGAATTGTTGTTTTCGCCGACAATAATGAAAAAGTATCCACGCATATGGTTGAAAAATCCTAGGTTTGTGAAGTTTGTAGGTACCTACCAGCGTTCATTACAATAAACAACTTCTTTTGTAGTTTATGAAGGCCATGATTGTTGCTGGGATTTTTACGATGGTTTTCAGATTTTTGCTTTTTGCTCTGATATAACGAGCAAATTCAGTCGGTCCCATCTTCCTCGTAATAACCAAGTTTGACTGTATGTGGTATTTTGAACGGGAAGCATTGACCATTCATATTTTTATTTCCTTACCAGCTTAGGTGAAGTTGTTTTCAAATTAACCATGAGGAAGTCCACGTGACCTCGTCATATCATTTGATTCGTATTGCACCAGTCACTGCCTGTTGCAGGAGTGAGAAAAAGAGACAATGTGAATCCCCGCACTTTAAAATGAAGCATAGTTTCCACTTACCGTCACACAATGCTCTTTGCAGAATAGGATAATATTTCGACGATGAGTGCCCAAAGGAAGTTCAAAACGAGTGTCCTCAGCCAGATACGATACGTTTGTTTAAATTAAAGAATTATGGCTGATGTAGTCTAACTAACACTAATCATAGTAGTTATGCCGAAATCGAGTGTAGAACGCGTAAAGGCGTATCGTGAGAGGCAACGTGCACATAGGCCGCCGAAAAAACCACCAAAGAGTGGCCCGCAGCGCGCGAGAGAATTTCGAGCCAGGCAAAAGACATTAAAATATAGTGCTACGGCGGTTGCTTCAGTGGCAGCTGCTCACTTGACAACAATTGATAACCTCGATACCGGAGCTAAGCCATCAACATGTAACGATTCATCGAGTGATGTGCCTTGTAAACAAAACGCGATGCCTATAGCACAACAAACGGCAAGTATTTTATTGAATAATTAGACTATTTTAACCAAACGGAATCACTTTCATTTAATATCTACTTTTGCAATTATAATCCACTTCTTGATGTGGCGTGTGTGTAGCATCGTAGCATTATCAATAGCATAGCTTATCTTACACCATTTTCAAAAATTATTAATGTGACTTAAGTTCACATGAGTTTTTATCGTATTTCACTGTGGAAACTGTTTTTTTTTCAATCTAACTACATAGGTTCTTTTGTTCGTTTTTTAAATACAAAATGTTGAGCACAGGTTTGTGTGTAAGATGTAGGATAACAAGTGTGTGGTCACAAAGAGAAGTCAGTAAATCACATTAAATGAAATATCGGTCGGAGTGTCATATGTATTATTAAACCTCTTCGGTTTCAATTATAAAATATAGTTCCGCTATTACGTGTTCATATTGCAAATCCTTCATTCCAATCTTACTTTATCGCACCATTGACTCGCATCGTCGATTTGCTATACGGGAAATGATTAGCATTCCAGCAGGGCTATTCTTGTGGCTGTCATCAGATCCCAGATCTCAATAATCATAATATCATTTATTAAATATTCGTTTGTCACTTACAATCAAGCAGTACCCTATGTATTTCTTAATAATTTCAACATATTATTTCATAGTGTGCCGGTCAATAAATAGCGGGTCAGAATCGATTGGACATCTCACTCGATTACAAGTTTCCGTTAAAGACACATCGTACCGAATTACCGTTATATTTATTATATTGCATCGATTGTACCCTTGTAGTTATTTGAAACAGTAAATAAATTCTCGAATCCTCCATCGTCACGAACAACCGAACCCAAGAATACTACATTCTAATGTATCATTTAACTCCAAATTCAATAAAAAGAAAAGTGATAAATATGTCGTATTCCAAGAGTTAATTAGGCCCGGATGGCTGCTCTACCCATAGCCCCCACATCCGGAAGTGGGTCCCCAGACCACGATCTTTGGCGGGTCTCTCTATCTATCGATTAGGTTAAGGACAGCCATGCTCTAAAGCGGCGTTTCCAAAATGGTATTCTGCGGAACCCAATGGTTTCGCCATGTTAAATTAACACTATTCCATGTATTTTTTAGTGATTTTTGTATATTTAAATAAATCCAAATGAATTATTGAGTTGTCGGCACTTGGCATCATACGAAGCACTGGTTGCTACGTCATTTTGTTGTACCTAAGTAACATGCGACTTCTCGCCATATTGGATAAATGACCAAAAATCAGGAAACACTAAAAATAATTCTACGTGTGAATTATTTAAGTATATCAATTATGATAATATCACATTAAATTGCATCGTATAACCACATATATTTAAATGTTATATTCTTTGACGTGGCTATGGTACTATTAGGGAAAATTTATAATGTGTGTTTATCACACTTAGCTAGTCGAGTTACCACGCTGGGCGCCTCTAACCCCGAACCCCCAGAATAGAGCTATGTTAGCCCCTTTTGGGGTCATGGCGCTATCTGGTTAGAACGAGATAGAACAGATACACAACAATGTATTTCTTCGAAGATGACAATATATTTTGAGTGTATTGTACGATTATAAATGTTTAGGAAAATACATAATTCATACTCGTTGCTTAATTTTATATCGTCTGTGAGCTTTTAAAATTTGATCAACTTAATATGTCATTGTCATCGGATAATCTTCTTATTTCCAGTAAGTATATCTGACTAGTGTGCTTTCTCCACAGCCTACCTCTTTCCAAAAATCACCCTTCGCCACTGATATAATATAATATAACATCCTGAGCATAGAGAGGTTGAAAATAGAAAGAAGAATAGTAGGTCATGGTTTCAGGCAGGGAACTGAAGAAGCAGGCAAACGATCTCGAGTGTTGAAGAATATGGGATAAACTAAAACACGTTAAGAATAAGTCATATTAAACTTGTGCTTCGTTCTGACAGCTGCTCTCAGTTTTACGCTCATAATAAATTGAAAATGGCAATCTGCTCAGTAAAAGGTTGTGGTAATGATTCGACTATGAGAAATAAAACAAATAGCGCAACTACATTTCACAGGTAAGCATATTTTTATTGTTTATATTTATGTCAATATCTTAACTTGCATTACAATTTATTTTACGGATGGAATTTCGCGAGCCTAATACTACAAGGTTCCAAGTATTCGTCCTTGAGAAAACAAACCCAGCAATGAAGTAGTATTTGTAAGCTGCCTCATTGTTACTTTTGTTTCTTCAAGGACAAACACTTAGAACCTTGTAGTTGTCCACTCGCGATTTGGCATTTACGCTGTACAATATTGTGATTATTTGAAGGTCTGACGCACACCATCGTATGTAAATTATAATAATAGTATTTTGTATGGATAACAGGGCCGGATTTTCAGACAATGCGAGAATATATTAGACAATATTTATTACAATCAATTACATATAACTGTTTTCATTTATCATACAGTTATATACTGTTTTTTCATATAAATAATATACATAGGTAAATGTTTATGTATTTATTCCTACCATACTCGATCCTAATATGATCATATGGGCCTCCACAGATTGGAGGTTCCAATTAAAAGATTTTGTTTTTGCGAGAAATGGATGTCAGCCACTTGCTCAACCTATTAGGTCCATACTCTGACTCATGCACAAATTGAAAAACAATATGTGTAAAGTACTCTCTCAGTAATCCGCACACCCCAAAAACTAGACAAGTGTCCAATTAGTGAAAGCGGCGGATTATAGTACATATACACGAAATATGGTAAAAATTAAAACAGTTATTTCGTAAAAATAGTAGCAAATTACGGTTTTATTAAGTTTATTAATAACTAAATATTAAACAGTAAATCACTTGACACAACCAGTTGCTCAGTGAGACAGATATTCTTGAATGGCTTAGGATCCCTGGCTTTCCCTATGACCAAAAGCTTCAGTTTGTGTGTCCCGCTTGCATTTGGAGCATGGCATAATTGTGATGCGGTCCTTGGGCACTTTCCTCCCTGGTACATTACTTTCTTCGCGATGAACGTACGTTTTATGAAGGAGGAATTTCCAAAATAAACCCTTCTCATCTGCGTTGTATACTTGTATGCGGCGAACTACTAAATTTGACAATCGAATACCGGCGAATTATTGAGCTTGATTTTGATTTTTCAACTAGTAAAAATAACGGCGGATTATAGTAGTTGTCGGATAATCGAAGCTGCGGATTACTGAGAGTGTACTGTTACTTGCCAGACCCAGGATTCGAACCTGGAACCCACGACACTGTAGGCCGACGCTTAAGCCGCGCGACCATCGTGGGTATTTACTGTCAATATTCATTTTAACCATAAAATGAAGAAATAATCGCACTAAAATATTATGTTACTACAAAGTTTAACGATTTCATATTTTTTGTGAATAATTAATGATATCGTCACTGTTCTGGCAGAAGACACTAATTTGAAAAAATGACATATTGAGTTAGTTATACCAAAATGTTCCTTATTTCAAACTTTACCTTCTTAATAAATAAAGAGTTTTTATTTTAAAGTCATCCTTTCTACGATTACTTAATAAACTCAAATGATAGACCATTTCAAACATTTTAACAACTTCAAAGTCAAATTACTCAAACCTAGTATTCTCCAGTTAGTGTGATCTGCCAGAACAGAGACGATATAATACTGTTGACATTTGGCATAACAGATTTCCACGGGATCCAGAACGGCGTAAGACATGGGCAACAGCAATCGGTCGTTTGAATTGGAAGGCTTCAAATTTTCATATCATCTGTTCGGTACATTTTGACGATGCGTCATTTATATGTACCAAGAGCGGACTCAAGAGGCTGACTGTCACGGCGATTCCGTCAGTCGCGGTGAACTCTGCGCAGTCGTCAGCTTCAGCGGTAAATAAATATAAACAGCGCCAAAATAGCATGCAATAGGTGTATAGTAATGATTTTAACATTTTTATCGATGCTCATGTAATATTTCAGCATGTCAAATACTAAACACATGTCTAATAAAAAGCTGAAAATTACTTGTTTCCGATCGCCAACTAAAAAAGATAACGTCCTGGTTTCAGAAGTTGAAACTCCGCGTAAACGGCAGCTGAGGAAACAGGTTGAAAATTTTAAAGCACTGGCAGAAGCATGAAGAAAAAGATGACTTGTGTCTAATCAGAAAGTTCGACGGAATCTTTGCTGTCAGACAGTCGACATACCTACCTAATCTCCGTCGGCATTTTTACATAGCCATGATCTTTTTTATGGTACTGTTCGGTTATCAGGAATACAGCGGAAAACACATTTTGAAAATAGCCGATAAACTGGATTATTGTTAGGTTAACCTAACCAAATGAGATGTCCGGGGTTCCAGCGGCTAGCTCAGGTGTCCATCGAACCCCGGATTCACAAAAAAGAACGATATATTTATGTTTGTCAGGTTACATAAAACACTAAGTCTTTCTTGTGCGGGTCTTAGCGTTATATATTTTAATATTTAGTTGGACAACGTTATTTTGTAGTCTTTTACATATTTTGTTTTTACAATCAAATTCGCAGGTCCGTACACAGTTTACAAAGGACGCTTACTAACTTTTTTTCTCTTTTTAAATTCCTTGTACCTACGCCGACCAGCAAAAAGGACTCTCGTGATTGGCCAAATTTGCTCGCATGATCCTTTTGATTTGACGAATCACGAGGACCACCGCGCGGAGATTTTACCGTTGCGCAATGCGCGGCAAAATTTATTATATTTGAATACTTATATTTAGTCTTAAAATTATCTCTTTCATCCATCATCACACTTTTTAAATTAAATTAAATTTATCTTAATTACACCTCCGCCCAATATGTGATTTTCACACACCGGACGAAGGCCTTTACTTATGAATAAAAAATACTTACGTGGTTGAGCAAGGAATCAGATTAGAAGTTTTATGAAGCCGTTTCTAGAGGTCAGGGTTACGTTTCGACTTATAGCTACTAAATGATTATTTTACACCGGGAGAAGTCCGCCTGTAACAGGGATGTATCACAAACCTAACCTAACCTAACCCAACCTAACCTAACCTAAACTAACCCAAACTAACAAATAATCCAGTATATCGGGTATTTTCAAAATGTGTTTTCCGCTGTATTCCTGAAAACCGAACAGTACCCTTTTTATTATTTGAAATGGGTACCTTGTTTTGGATACCCATCTCGACCACCATCAGCACCACATAAAATCTTGTAATTGCTGACCATCACTTTATTTTGAAGTCATTAAAGGTTTCGGTTATGAATTATTGCTCACCGTTAATGTAGTGGTACTATACCGATCAGTGGCGAACGGTGACTTTTGGAAAGAGGTAGGCTGTGGAGATCGTAGAAAAAGAGCACACTTGTCAGGTATACTTACGAGAAATAAGAAGATAACACGATATTACTTGTAGAGGTTTTACCCAACTCTACAACTGACATGTTATTGGCTATGCTCATTTTTAGAGGATAGACAATAATGAGACAGAAACATCAACAGTTGTCAAAGAGAGCTTCAAAAATGTAGACGTTACGAGACGCTCGTCATTTCCCAAGTTAAAAGTATCATTATAAACCTGTATGTATAAATCATAGATTAATATACTTTCGTGTTATCCTGCCGTGTAATATCACCAGTGTAATTGTGTTTTATACAAAGTACAAAACGATATAAATACCCACGCGTGTTTTCTTAAAAGACCCATATAATATCACATTATACATCTAAACACAACTGTCTGAATATAATATATTAACGGGGGGGGGGGGGGGTACTGAATAGGTACACACTAATGATAATAACACACATGACCTAGCCATCGCAGTCTCCCAATCTTAATTAATTGAACTGCGCTGCAATCCTCGTATAGCCCGTAGAGCTCAGCATTATAATATCTTCTACTCCAATTCGTGCCGTCCCCGATCGGTCCATATATACGGCGGAGAATTTTTTTTTGAAAAATGTTCAGGGCTCGTTCATTTCGCAGAGTTAATGTCCAGGTTTCCGATGCGTAGGCGAGCACTGGCTTTACAAGTTTCTTGTAAAGAGTGATTTTAGTTCGGCGAGATAGTATGCGGGACTTAAAATGTCTTAACAGGCCAAAGTAGCATTTATTCGCAGACATGATTCTCTTCTTCTTCTGTAATATCATTATGTCGAGTTACAAGAGAACCAAGGTATATGAAACTGTCGACCATATCAAAAATTGTATGCACCGATATCTAGCTTTCGTGCGCCTTTCCGTGGTGTGACATAGACAGGCACGTATTTAGTTTTTGCCTCGTTTATTTGTAAGCCTATTCATTTGGCACGACATAAAATTGAATGATTTGAATTGTATTGCCAACCATACTATAATTTTAG
Organism: Rhyacophila brunnea; assembly: GCF_057557595.1. NCBI lineage: Eukaryota > Metazoa > Arthropoda > Insecta > Trichoptera > Rhyacophilidae > Rhyacophila > Rhyacophila brunnea. Next base: position 2,963,346 of record NW_028232904.1, on the reverse strand, counting down.
CCTGTATACTATGTACAAAAATTTATATATATACTTAATATGTGCGTCAGAAATACTGTAATTTTGAAATTCCAATGAAAACTATGAAACCAAAATTTTCGATTGGCCGCTAGGAAAAGTTTAAAAAGTGCTCGAAAGTCCTGAATTTTAATGGAACATTTATAATAAATTGTGCGGTGTGATGGACAGCTTGTTCGAACGTGCTCGTACATCTTCGGCTGGGTGAAAGGGGCCCTCGTCCCCTGATTGTTTGGCGACTTCTGCACGGGTCTGCGAGTGAGGAAGCATGTCCGGCAGAAAAGATTACTATCGTGAATATATGCGTCAATATCGCAAAAACAAGACCGACAAGCAACGTGAACCGAAATGCATTAAAACTCAAGTCGAGCGGCAGAGAGAATGTCGCCTTCGTAAAAAATTAAAACTTTTAAGTGAACAGCAAAATGAGCCAAAACAGAAATGTATTAAAACCAATGCGGAACGACAACGTGAATTTCGTCGACGTCAAAAATTGAAACGTCAGCTCAGTGCAGACATTGTGGGACAGCACGCAATGAATATACCACTGTTAAGTATATGCTATTTAAAAAATATATATAAGAAATTATTTGCATGTTTGTATTATTTTAGTATTGGTAAACAGCGTTGCCAACTTGGCGTTTTTCTTGCCTAGATCTAGCATTTTCCAAAATTCGTATCTAGGTTTATGGTGTTAGATCCAGCATTTGTCGACACCCCACAACTTCTTATAAAAAGGCTATTGCTTGAAAATCAATATCCTTTTGTATTGTACAGTAACCTCCTCCGCTGAGGATATATTTTGGACACAGTTGCGATAAGCAAATTTCGATATCAATGGGGCATTTATAAAATATAACTGTATAAATTAATATTACTGTAATCGACTGAAAAAATAACATGCTCTGCAAAAAAAAAAATGGTGTGTGTACTTACTTAAGTACGCGCGTTAGAAGTTATACTTCTTTGGCGTAACAAAAACAAAACTTGTGATAACCTAGATTCTTCGACTAGCTCTTTTGTTAAATTACATACCCAAGAGAAAGGACTGCTTATTGGAGCGCTGTTGGCTTATTTCTATACACTTTAACTTATATTACTAAATTATATAAATATTTCTCGTTGTTTTTATTTTTTAAGTAATAACTGTCACTCTGACGTTTAATCGTTTGTTTACGTAAGGAATTGCAAATGGCTGACAATAATAAATTCATTACAATACGGAACAATTCTACTATCAAATTTGCGTTTGTATACAGCTGACTGATTCGCAGTTAACTTTATACTGTCGCGCACTTTCGTAACGGTGTGCGCGTGCAGCTCCCAATTTCACTCTCTACCAAACACCCCAAAAGAAATATAACTTCAATAATCTACAAAATATCATTACGTAAAATGTCTGGACTTATTACAATATAAAGTTTGTCGATAACTGTCAAATATGCAGATGGTACACCCATGACTCCACTCAATAATGATTATTCCTGCAGGCCTATTCTAACATAATATCACTTATCATCCAAAAAGAGTTAATTGTGATAAATATATCACGTAATTAACATATCTAATTAAGTAATAACCGTCTGAACGGTCAAAAAGTGCTATCTTTTAAGAGCGCCTCTCTTGGCTGTGTTAACTTATAGAGCGAGACAGAGTATGTCAATTTTACATATTACAAATTGAGATGCAAGATCCGACTGTTCTGAAATATGATCACATCACGGCCGCCATCTTAATTTATAGTTCACCGCGAGCTGTCAAATATCGAGTGGCTAGTAGCAGCTGGTAATAACGTATTATTTGTTTTACTGTAATTACATTTTGTGCTGCAATCGCAGTGGCATGACTAATAAAATTGTGGGTTATGTTGCAATGTCTGACGTGTCAATACAAAATTCTTGTGCTTGGTCGTAACTGCCAGCACGAACATAACCGAATTTGACCGACATGTCTACCAATCTAAATTTTCGCCGTATTACGAATTTACCAACTATTTGAGATAGTCGCCGATACCTGTTTGGACCAATGAAAATGACGGAAACGTGCTAAAGTGATACCTGTTAAGAATAGACCTGCTGGCATGTGGTAGGTGTCAAAATAACTGCGGGACCCTAAAAATATTGCTAAAAATCGATTGCGATCAATGGAGTAGCAATAAACGTAGGTTACATGACATACCTATTATCTTATCAATGAAATAAAATGATAATTTATTTTCCAATCGATGACCATAATATTATTTCTTAGCATGGCTTATTTATTAGTTTTGAAATAATAAATTCTTTGTTCTTTGTTGTGGTAAAAACAATGTTAATACATACTGTCCAACAAGAAGATGCAAATACCGGAAGGCGCTGTCATCAACTAAATAGGAGGGACTTGTTAGTTTATAATGGAAGTGCGGTTAAAAATGGGAGGAGCTTGTTAGTTCACAGTTTTAACACGTAGCCAAGAAGAACGTGTTGGACAGTAATTATTATGACATTTTTTTTTTTTTGAATGTTAGCTTCTAGACATTTTTTTAATTAGAGAGGAAATCTAGGATTTTTTGCCCTACCTAGCAAATTTTTGTGACTGACAGTCAAGTTGGCAATATTGTTGGTAAACTAAAATAAAATGATATTGTCACATCAGTACGATTAGCTGTGATTGAATTTTTGTCATAATATCTGCGAGCATAGACAATGGATATAATAATTATTTCGAAAGATTTTTAAATAAATTAGTTAACAATTTTATTTTATCTACAATACTAATAGCGCCTGTTGTACACGTGCATGGATTTACTGGCAGCAATAGTGTGTATTTTAAATTATCGTGACAATAACCTGTATACACTTAAGATTGCCTCTCCAATCTCATTCTTCAAGAATAAGCGAGACACGATGTTGTCATTTTATGGTACTATTTGATAGGTCATAAAAATCGGTTAACATCAAAATGAGTCTCAGCAGTTTAGTTCATTTTTTTGCCAGCAGGCTCGCCACTATCTACTGCCTGCGAATCGAAAATTGCAGATCAAAAAAATCCCAACTGTTACATGAAAATTCAGAAGCTTCCGAATTTTTTTGATTCATGCATGCAATCTTGCAACTGGCATGACAATACGTGTTTACATGTGCATTTTCTTGTTATGGCCGAGATAATACATACTCTTGCAGTAAATCCATGCACGTGTAAACGGGGTATTATATCATTGGAAAACATTACAAGTGCCATATACAAAAACTGTACTTCTGGATGCTATTATTCGCTATTCCTGTAAAATGCCTCAATTACATTGAGCTACTTTACGAACTGTTTGTTGGCGAATTTACAATCTGCCTGTAAAGTCGCCCAGTGTCATCATCGAACAAGCTAACAAACAGATTGTAAACAATCTACCGAGAAAAGTTGAAAGCCGGTCAACTTCACACACTGCACGCCGGTGTGTGTGCCTACTGCGTCTGCGCAGTAGAGCCCTCCCCGTAAAAAACCAACTACGTTCTGTCAAAATAGTCGCTAGCTTGTTGGCTTCTCAGCGAATGGAAAGTTTTGTGTGTCATCATCACAATCGCAGTAGCTGAATCGCCTGCTTTTAAATTCGTCAACAAACAGCTCGTAAAGTAGCTCAATGTAATTGACGCATAACTAGTATTCATTGTGAATAGTAAAAACATCTTAATTTATAATCGAACGTGTTGTTTTCGGTGAGAATATTGTTTAAAATAGTTGATTTATTCTATGCTTGTCCAAAAAGTGCGATTGCTGTGATATTCTCAAAAAGAAAACAATGGTACGAGGGTGGGTCAATAATTGGAGCTCAATACACTTGGTTAGACGTTTCTCAATTTTTTTTAAACCGTCAGAAAAATAAGTTTTCGGAAGGTCCTCAAAATAAGCATTTGTCCGATCGATGACTTCTTCATTTGAAAAAAAACCTTGTCCACTTAGCCATTTTTTTAAGTTTGGGAAAAGGAAAAAGTCACTGGGGGCTAAATCTGGCAAATACGGTGGGTGGTCGACCAATTCGAACTTCAATTCTTCAATTTTAGCCATTGATCGTAAACATGTGTGAACACGCGCATTGTTCTGATGAAAGAGGATTTTTTTCCTGTTCAAATGAGGCCATTTTTCTTCAATTTCGTTTTTTAGCTGGTCCAATAAAGATGCATAATAATCCCCTGTTATTGTTTTTCCTTTTTCCAAATAGTCAACGAAAATAATTTCACGTGCATCCCAAAATACAGTAGCCATAACCTTACCAGCTGATTTTACGGTTTTCGCCTTCTTTGGACATGGTTTGTCTTCGCAATCCACTGCTTTGACTGTTCTTTCGTCTCGGGAGTATAGTGGTGTATCCATGTTTCATCTACAGTCACAAAGCGACGAAAAAATTCATCCGGATTGCGTTGCATGAGCGACAACAGGGCTTTAGAGGCCACCACCCTATTGCGTTTATTGTCGACTGTGAGCAAACGCGGCACCCATCTTGCAGAAATATTTTTCATGCCCAATTTGTCATGTAAAATAGAAATGACGCTACCTTTTGAGATCCTTGTAACCTCAATTATCTCACTCAACTTTAATCTTCGGTCACTTAACACCATATCGTGGATTTTATTGATCATATCTGGTGTAGTCACCTCTACAGGACGTCCTGAGCGTGGTTCATCCTTTGTTGATGTACGACCACGTTTAAATTCATTTAACCAGTTATAAATAGTTGCAAGTGAAGGAGCAGATATGCCGTGAACTAAATCCAACTCATTTTTTATTTCCTTTGCTGTTAACCCTTTTATATTAAAATGTTTAATAACAGCTCTAAACTCAATTTTCTCCATTTTCCATTTTTCCATTTTCCACAATTAACTAGTCACCAGTGAAAGTATTAGATCTAAAGGCCACACGCCTGGCGCGTTTTAGCGGTGAAAGACTTAACTGATGAATTATTGCTCTTAATTCATCAGACGTACATATAAAATTAGCTTTTCGTAAAGCCGTAATGTGAAGAATATACCACCAAGTTTCGACAGATTAATTAAATAATTATATACCAGTGGTGCCAACCGTAATATAAAAAAGGACTTATTGTATTTGTACTATAATTTTGATCCGCGTACTTTGTGCGAAATAAACATAAAATGGTACCTACGTCAAAAATACTGCAATTTTTAAATTCGGAAAAAGCTGTGGAATGCAACTCTGAAAGAAAATTTTTTACTTAGAGCTCAGAAACGCTGAAAACCAAAGCTTCAAATCGTTATTTATTTTACGTTTTTCTTAGCTCGTATTCTTATAATACTTTTAGCTATCTTTAAGTAGAATTGAATTCATTTTCAGTTAATTCTGTTTTGTATGAAAAATTATTTCGACACCATTATTGGTTGCTAGCTGGGGTCCTAACTAAATTATTAATATATACATGCGTTACTATGAAAATCAATATGACATGTCAAGTACAAATTTTTTTGAGCGTTTAAGCTAGTCAAGTCAAGTTTATATGGTTCAACAGAAAATTTAAAAACGTATATAAAAAGTTCTTTTTATCTTGTAATTATTTATTCCTAATATATAGTAAAAAATATATGTCGGTTCGTCTCCGGTTTTCAGTTTTTGGTTCAGCCTCGAGTGGATAGTAGTGAGTGGACCGAAGAGTCCAAGACCCAAGACGTAAGATGTGTTGCGCCTACGACAACTGAAGTGGGGAATAATATCATTCTTGAGACTCCTTTACATGAGGTTGTATAGATACTATCCGTGGCGTTATCCAACTGACTTTCTCATAGGTATGCTTACATACTGCGGTCTGCAATTTAGAAGAGATATTTATTTAGCTACATATGAGGTATAGATGATAACTCTGCCATTCTGGCTAGTGTTGACCAGTGTGTCCCTGATAACTATCTTAGAAATAAAGAGCATCAGTTGTTTATTCTCCCAAGGTGCAGAACCAACCTGCCACTGCTAATGCCAATTGGGAGGGCGATAACTTTGTTCAACCAAATTGCTTCGTCATCATCATCATCAGGGGCGTGACAACCCGGTGTGGGTCCTGGCCTCCTCCAACAGCTCCCTCCACCTGTCCCTATCCAGTGTGGCCGCTTTCCAATTCGGTACCCCCAGAATACGGTAGTCACTGGCAGCTCCATCCAACCAGCGAATCTTTGGCCTGCCTCTTCTTCTACGCCTTTTTGGATTGCTGGACATCACTCTCTTTGCCGGTTAATTGTCATTCATACGGTGCACATGACCTAGCCATCGCAGTCTCCCAATCTTAATTGATTGAACTGCGCTGCAATCTTCGTACAACCCGTAGAGCTCAGCATTATATCTTCAAATTGCTTTGGGTGTTGATATATTCCACTTCCGTGAGGGTGAGTTTAGGTGGATGCTATTTTATAAATTCTTAGAATAGGATCTCCTTAGCAACCTCGGTGTACTTCATTGAACTTCTATAGATGTACAATTGTATTTTCACTGCTTTTGTATGTTTATATTATGTTCTCTTTTTATATTTTCATTTTTATCGCTTTTATTACATTTTTTTCTTTATAAATAATGTTTCATGTCATGTTGTGAACGTCTTAAACTTATAATTTGTAATGTCCACAATGTGCTAAAATTAAATAAATTGAAATTGAAAATTAATCATGTTAACGCGCGTGCGTTTGAACATGTACCGAACTGAAAAAAACTATTTTTTTCCGGTTCGGTTATGGTTTTCATTCTGACAAAAATAACGGTTTTTTCGTTTCAGTTCCCGTTCAAGGGCCTACTGAAAACAGCTGTCGGATGTAATTTTTGATGTTCACTTAAACCTCACAAAAAAGGTCTTGAATCCAGTCCCGAAGAGAATATTGACTGCTAAAAAACTTCGCTTACACGACAACGCGCATTATAATTTTTGTGAAAGTACAATATTTTTATCAAGTGTACTATATTGTGTTGCAAGTGTACTAAAATTGTGTGAAAAACGATAACTGATTAATACGATAGTGAAGCATCGTTATTTCATTCTGGACTGGCCGTTGATCGCGCCACCCCATCTTGTGGAAACATGCCCCGAACACATTATCCTCTTGCCGCTAAAAAACGAAGGCGTAGGAAAAGAAATGTAAAATTGAATGCGTCAGAAAACGAAATGGTATGAACATTTTATTATTCATTATTTCTATTTTATATCAGATAATCTCAAATTTGGCGTGTCTGTTAGTTTTCTCGTTTACGTGTAAATTGTACGTAAAATATTTCACCGTGGCACAGTTCGCCGTGAGCTTTCTTTTCGGAAAGAGATGACCGTATAGCAGTGGCGAAGGGTGGAGGTAGGCTGTTAAGATCTGCCATAAATAGTGCACAGTAAACTTTGTTAGTCATGCGTATATGTTTTCATTGAAATAAGACTACACTTTTCAGATAGTGTTGGTCAGTTTTTAAAATTCAATTAAACCCTGCTAAACCAAGTCATAATAGATAATAGTCATAAAATACTTTTACAATTTTAATACAATTAAATATCTAAAATGATGCATAATTAACTATTTTTTTTATTCAACGAATAATTCACCAGATTTAAGAATGTACCATTCTAATTATTGAACATACATAATTTTGAAAAACACTTTTTGAGAAAATATATTATAATCAATAGAAAAAATTTTTTTTTGAAAAAAAGTAAGCAGGGAATCGAACCCTGCATCTCCCGGGTTTACGCCCCATGCGCACATTACCTCTATGCTACGCGGTGACATACTAATTGCGACAAATTTTAACTATTGGCCACTTTTATTACCCACTTATCAGTGCTCTTCTAAATCAAACTACTTTGGCAATCGATTTTTGTTTTATTAAATTGAATATTATATTTGGTAATTAAATGTTGTGATGGGCAAATACACGTATTTAATTAAATTTTGCCACGATTAATTAATAAATTATGTAATAATTGCTTTGCGTCGAAAGGACTAAAGTGAGATGCGGAAGGCGGATGCGGATGATAAGAGCCATTAGTTAAAATTTGCCGCAATTAGATAGGATACCTACAGTACTGTGGTCGATGTGCGCGGGCACGAATCCCGAGAGACACAGGTTCTTTTCCTGTCGGGTGTCGTATTTTTTTCAAAAAAGAATTTTTCTTTTTGTTCCCAATTTTCACGCAACAGTAGAACGATAGTGGCAAACCTGCCAAACCTGAAACCTGAAAAAAACGAACTATACCACGTTTTAAGTCTCTCATTATAAGGTTAACCGATTTTTCACGACCTGTCAAATAGTACCATAAAATGACAACATCGTGTATCGCTTACTCTTGAAAAATGAGATTGGAGAGACAGTTGGGACTTTTACGTCTAAACAGTTATTATTGCGAGTTGTAAATATACACTATTGTTGCAAGACAACCCTTGCACGTGTACAGACACTATAAGACTACAAAGGGTAGTGTTTTATAATTTTTTAATATTCATTGAGCCCTGCCTATACCAAACCATAATCGTTAAAAAATATTCTTCTATCCCTAAAAGTATCTAAAATTATGTATTATTTTATGGATAAACGAATATTTTTTGTCTATTATCTACTATGGCTTGAATTAGGCAGGGTTTGATTGAATTTTAAAAATTAACAAACACTATCTACATAATATTATAAGTTGGCACTCTCCATCATTGAATTTATAGAGATAGTGATTAATCAAAATATTCTGCAACCGTAGACCAAATTTGCGCCATACCAGCATGTGACAGTACGTGACGTGATCATAATGTATTTGAAGCATTAGGCGCGTTCGCCGCGTATCAAGGCTCAAGGGTACCCCTTCAATTCCAAGACACAGACCTTATAAAATGATGTCCGTATTGTCTCAAATAATGATAAGAAGTTTTAAAATATAGTTTTCGAGAACAAATTTATTTCTATAAAGATTCTTTCTAAAATATCTTTCTTTCTAGTATACTGTTTATCAATGGCGAAGGGTGGAGGTAGCCTGTTGAAATCCGACATAAATAACCCACACTAAGCTATGTCAGTCAAACATATTGGTTTTCATTGATCTAAGAATACAATTTGCAGATGGTGCTAATTAGTTTTTACAGTTCAATCAAACCCTGCCTAACCAAACCATAATAGATAAAAAATATTCTTCTATCTATAAAATATCAAAAATTATATATGGTTTAATGGCATAATTTTTTTAACGGTAACGTTTTTAGTCATCTTTACACGATTTTAGAATTAATTGGCCCGTCGCCATCACGCAGCAAAGTGACGTATGTCTGACTCGACGTTCTCTCAATGAATGCGAAGCGAGTACAAAATTTCGTCGCGCGTACAGTTGAAAATTATTTGGCGTTTCACTGATGCGTCACCTTAAGTGTCTACCATAGCTTGGATTGGGCAGGGTTTAATTTAATTTTAAAAACTGACAAACACCATCTACACATTTCGCGAGCCTAATGCCTGGTCCACACCGGCAACAAGTCGCGCGACAACTCGTTAAATTTTACGATAATTATCATAATTGCTTAAGAAATTTTACGATAATTATCATGCTTATCGTAAAATTTAACGAGTTGTCGCGCGACTTGTTTTCGGTGTGGACCCGGCATAATACTACAAGGTTCTAAGTATTCGTCCTTGAGTAAACAAACCCAACAATAAAGTAGAATTCTCAGCTGCCTCATTGTTACTTTTGTTTCTTCAAGGACAAACACTTAGGACCTTGTAGTTCTCCACTCGCGATTTGTATTCTTGGTTCAATGAAAATATAATATGTCAGATACAGCTTACATCCACGCTTCGGCACTGGAGAGAGCTTTGTTGAATACGTAAATCTGTAGGAGAGAGCGACATAGTTATAGAGAGTTATAGTCATATAACACATAGTTGTTTTTGTTTTTTTAATATGTCACTGCCCTCAACCATATAGTGTGTTCTACAATATACATGCAAAACTCAAATTAAATAGTAACAATGTTTTAAAAAATGTGCCGCTAACCCTTTCTGAAAGTGTGGTTTCACCTACTGTATTCTTACGCAACATATGCTATCAAAAAATTGAGACATCATGGAAAAGGAAGAACCATCGGTTAGGCGTCGTCGCTTGACAAAGGAACGAGTCCAGCGATGGCGTGCCCGCCAAAGTCAGGAGACTCTGCAAAGACTCCGCCAGGCCGATGCGGAGGCTCATCGTCGAAGAATCGAATCTGAAACGCCGGAACGAGCACTGCTGCGCCGACAGGCTGATGCGGCGGCTCACAGGCAAAGACTTCAGTCTGAAGCACCAGAACACGCACAACTACGCCGACAAAGTGACGCGGCAGCTCACAGACAAGCCACATACAAGAATGTCGACAGGTGGCCCTGCCACCTGGTAATTTTCTAGTTACATCAGATTTGCTTAGAAATTACCACGAGAGCTTTTTAAATTAAATTTCATACCTACACAAATTTTTAATTGTATGAATTATTATTATATTAGTATATAGTATAATATTAGTTGCTAAACAATGCGTTCTTCTTTAATTCTTTGTATTCGCGAAAACGTTGTTAACCGGTTCTATGCCTTCAGCGAGTTTTCTCGCTCTGAGGCCGTGATCGACTGACCGCACATACAAATTTATAATTTTAAGTTATCTCATCCGGCTTTAAACTCAAATTACTAGCAACTGTCGATTGATTTGCATTATCTAAAAAATTAAACACACACTGACATCTGTTTGAATAATTATGAAATACTAAGTCACACAGTGATTTTAGTAAGAGCTTCTCTCTATATTCAACGTGTGTCGTTAAAAATCCGCGACCTGTCAGATACTGCCATAGTAATATCGTGAGGCATAAAAAAGGTTAAAAAACATGTCCATTTTAAAAACAATATTGTTTTTAGAAATATCTTTAATTTTGAGTGAATCCAGAATTTTATCCTTACCACCATTATCTGTATTGTTGGACAAAAAAATGTTAAAATACGGAACATGTCATATAAATACAGGACGTGTGGCCATCCTAAATGTACAGCTCTATCAAAATACTATCGTTAACCAGGCGGCAGTGATTATGTACGTCCAACTGTGGTTTTAAAAACAATGTGTACCAAATTAATAATATGTATTTTTTTTTCATTTACAGGCAATTCCATCAACATCATTATCGGTGCCTGCCGTGAAAACAGAAATTACTTCTCCTGAAGATGTACAACCGAACGGCGTTGACCTGCCGGCGGTCAAAACAGAACCCGGCGCTTACGGAACAAAAGAAATCCCTCTCGATCCCCTGCGAAATGTATCTCGGTCGAATCTGGATGAAATAGAAATCGAATATGGAAGTCTCGAGGTGAAAGTCGAGCCGGGATTCAGTGCGGTGGGGGAGGTGGTTCCGGTTACCACGAACGGTGCCGTATCATGGAGACAGATGGACACATTCGTTGAGTATGTGGCGAACCAACTGTCGGAGATTAGTGACCAACATTCGTTGCAGGTCGCCATGTATAAAATTAGTGAAATTCTCGACGAGGCCAAGAGTGGAGCTTACATTGAAAGTGTTCAGTGATTCGATTAGATAATTAAAACAGATTGAATAGTGTTAAGTGCCGATTGTTTTCAATTAAGTAGCAGCGTTTGGCATGGCATGTTGGATTTGTAGGTCTATTAAAGAGCTTAGGATTGAACGAATACAAGTGGATCGAGTCGAGTAAATCGACGATTAAATATCATATTAATACTATCGACCGAAGGTAGAGGTGAATTTAATATTTAAGACGGTCAATAACACCAACATAATATTTGTTATCCGATAGAATTTGCTTTATATGGCTACCCATTGGCCGATATAAATAGTCAGTATTATCAGTTATTTTAATTAAATTTTATTGTATATCGTCCAGTTCTGGCAGAACACACTAACTGGAGAATACTAGTGTTGAGTAAATTTGACTTTGAAGTTGTTAAAATGTTTGAAATGGTCTATCATGTGAGTTTATTAAGTAATCGTAAAAAGAATGACTTTAAAATAAAGACTGTTTATTTATTAAGAAGGTTTCCAGACGGTAACGTTTGAAATAAGGAACATTTTGGTATAACTAACTCGATATGTAATTTTTTCGAATTAGCGTCTTCTGCCAGAACAGTGACGATATAATCTTTTAGTTTAAACTATTATTTTTGAGCACAAAAAGCTACACAAAACCGTCTTATAAATTTGTACTGAGTCTACTTGATGACATTTGAATTTAAATTCTAATGGATTTAAGTTTTGTACTAATGGAACTATTCCATTTGAGTCATTTTTTGCAACACGGGTTTCACCTTTCGGCATCTTCAGGAACTGTGTACACTCACTAAAAGGCAAATGAATATGAATGAACACTGACAATGAATATATCATTTATCACCTCCGAAGATGGGGAGAGAGAGCTTTAGGTACTTTCTCTCTCTTGGTAGTGTACGATGAATGGCATTGTTTGTGTACCTACTTTGAAAAAAAAACACGCTTCGAAAATGGCAGGATTTATTTGCGGAGAATAGAATATGTTATACATTAATGGTAGATTACAACATGGTACTAGTTTCGTATCCACGCACGTTCTGTTGATTTTTTAAAACAAAACCATTGATGCGCCACGTCTGTCCGAGTGCATAAATGCATTCATTTAAAAATAGACACAGAGCGTCTCGCTGCAGCCAATCGGCGACGAGTCAGATCATGTGACTCATCAGTGCCAAAAAATAACTGTCTTCTCACATTGCGGATACGAAACAATATTTGAATATTATTTATTAACAGCAATGAATAATTACATAAAATTGCTGTTTTGTAGTCAACAATTCTCATATTTCTATGAGTCTGCCCTATAATGATTCTGGCCTATTTAGGGTTTCATGGAATTAGATTCTTAGGGGATGACGTTTTTTTGGCGGTGTTACATTGTTTCTACGTTACTATTTTCAACACTATGTAAATGAGGTATTATTCTCAAATCATCCATTATTTCTAGTCTAAGAAAGGATATTTTATACTTTCTCCGTGGGATATAAGACTTGAAATACTCCAATATTAGCATAAATTGTCATACACAACAGTTACATGTATTAATTATATTTCACTTGTATTCGTTTAATCCTCAACACCTCAATTAAAAGTCATTAAATATTATAAGTGCCAAAAGTGTGTTGAACTAAGAACCGTTTGGTATGACGTCGTATTGCCTTTATATGTCAAATGTAAATTGTATGTATCACATTTCACCGTAGCACAGTTCGTCGTGAGTAAAGCCTGAGATGAAAAAATTACGCGTTGTTCGTGGAGCATTGCAGACAATAATGTTCCAATTTTATTAGATTCAATATGAACATTAATTTGATAATGATTGGTTTCAAATATCAGATATTATTGATGTGTTCAATTTGATATTTCACCTAACCTAACAAATAATCCAGTGTATCGCCTATTTTCAAAATTTGTTTGCCGCTGGCTTTCCTGTAAACTGACAAGATTCATCATCATCAAGGGCGCGACTACCCGGTGTGGGTCCTGGCCTCTTCCAACAGCTCCCTCCACCTCCTATCCAGTGTGGCCGCTTTCCAATTCGGTACCCCCCAGAATACGGCAGTCACGTGCAGCTCCATCCAACCAGCGAATCTTTGGCCTGCCTCTTCTACGCCCTATTGGATTGCTGGACATCACTCTCTTTGCCGGTTCATTGTCATTCATACGGTGCACATGACCTAGCCATCGCAGTCTCCCAATCTTAATTGATTGAACTGCGCTGCAATCTTCGTACAGCTTGTAGAGCTCAGCATTATATCTTCTCTTCCAATTGGTGCCGTCCCTGATCGGTCCATATATACGGCGGAGAATTTTCTTTCAAAGATGTTCAGGGCTCGTTCATTTCGCAGAGTTAATGTCCAGGTTTCCGATGCGTAGGTGAGCACTGGCTTTACAAGTGTCTCGTTAACTGACAAGATTATCGTTGTTTATTTACACACGAATTACTCAGTACTATACGAACCAAAGAAGTTGGACGGTCTTTAATAAAATATGACCATCTATTTCCGATACAACATTTTACGGTGAAGTGTGAAACGGCGAACTGCATACGTACAAATTTCCGGACACGCAAATAGCAAGCTCCGAAAATTGTCTTTGAATTTTTATATTTTCATAATCTTTTCTAAATTTTCACATTTAAAATCAGTAGTCTGTTATATGGAACAATAAAATGACTTATAACACTCAAATATTATTAATTCTAAATGTATTATAGGAGAGAATTTAATGATTCATTTAATGACTGTAATATGTAATTCTGTAGACTTATCAGTTTTTGTAATTAATTAGACTGTCTCATATGTTTTTCAATCCAAACATTGAAACACACAAATCTGAACTACCCCATCGATATCAGCATTGCCAACTTAGCAGTTTTCTTGCTAGATTTTAAATATGCATCCGGCTTGAAAAATTTCCATCTGGCGTTTGACGTTAAATCTAGTGTTTTTCGTCATCGCAAACAGCTTAAAACTTCTCATAATAAAGCTAGAATATTACACCTGATATTTTATATTTTACTAGCATTCTTGTCGAAGCGTTCAATCACAGCCTTCTAGAGATTCAATGCGTTCATCGTAATAGATTTTCGAGTTTCCACCGTGTGTACTTTTTCCTTCTTTCCTCGACGTTTCGGGCTCGTTGCAGAGGCTGAAACGTCAAGAAAAGATGGAAGAAGTACACACGGTGGAAACCCAAAAATCTATTATGATAAAAAACAACCCTGAAAGTCTCAAACATTACATGTATATCAATTCGTTCAGTGTGTTCAATGCGCAGTAAATATAGAGTAAATGCGTGCGTCTGTGTGTGGTTTGCTTTGCAGACAGACCAGACCCATTAAGTCAAATGAGTAGCTTGATATCAAAGTAGGCCAAACACCATTTACAAAATTTTACAGGAGACTCACAAACATGTGTGAAAAGTGTCAGTTTTTCATATAACATACCAACTTTAAACTCAAAAATCTCTATAAAAACTACCGTATTTGATACTTTTGGTTGATTTTTTGAAAATGTACCACAATATTCAATTAAAACATACACTTCGTTAAAAATGGCGTTTGGCCTGCTTTGATATCAAGCTACTCAAATATATTATATAAATCTTATAATTTCTTAATACACTAAATGTTACATACAAAATGACAACTAAATAAACCTGCATTGATTTTAAATTTTATGACTTTGTCATAATTGTCATAATGGCCCTTTTTTAATTTTGAAAAAATCTACCATTTTATTCTGCCATCTACTTTATTTTCTTATCCTATATGGCATATTTTTGTGAATGACAGTTGGCAACACTGATTGATATGGTACATGAAAAATTCATCACCACGGACAAATGAGCGCGAACAAAAATCATCTACTGAGAAAAAAATTGAACCATAAATTATGTGAAGATGCGATTTCTTCTTGTACGTAAGGCGAATGTGATTATTGTTACGGTTGCTATTTTCGACGGCATTGCAGTCGACATGTGTCAACGCAGGTCTTGTTTAACTCATTCTCTGCTGACTAGATAATGATTTTTTAATTACCACCTTTAAAATGCATGTTAATTACATCGATCAGCCGCCTGGTCATTACGCCCCGGGTGCGTCTTCAGCGTCCAAAATGTTAATTCTAATTGTATCCAATTAGAATCACTTATCACTATGTAAACATATTCTCAGATAGCCAATCCAGTCTGGTAGCTCTCCAAAACCCATCATCGACACACCCACTTGTAAGAGACATTTTAACACTGTCAACACAGCTTCGAATGATAGGAACAAACCCCAGATTCTTCTGGATAAGAAGTCACACAGGGATAGCTGAAAACGAGGAAACTGATAAATACGCTAAACAAGCCACAACAGACAAAAGACCTTTAACCTATACACACGTCCCTCTGAGTTACGCAAAACAAAAACTAAACGAAGATACCATAGAGTTATGGAACCACAGATACACAACATCCGCCACAGGATCAATAACGCAGAAATTTATTCCAAACATAAACTGTGCCATCACTCTTGCCAGGAACTTAAAAATATCACACGAACTCACACAGATACTAACAGGCCACGGATCGGTGCGAGCTTATCTAAAAAGATTTAAATTGAGGGATGATGACTGTTGTCCATGTGACGGCAACATATCTCAAACTGTGTGGCATGTCATCAACGACTGCCCTATACTAGAAAGGGAGCGATGGACTGTCAGGACTCGATGTAGACAACATAATCACGAAATTGACCTCCAAAAGCCTCACGAAGCACTAAGCAATAGAACAACACAAGAACACTACACAAAATATTTAATCCTGGCCATAAAGAAAATTAAAGATATAAATGGAGGCACCTAATTAGCCCCACATCAATGCAACTAACCCACTCAACCACCTTGTACGAAAAAGCAAGGGTATGGTTATTATTAAAAAAAAAAAAAAAAATCACTTAATTGGAATCAAATAAGACCCTGCGTCGACGCACGTCTACGGCCATCCACTGCAATGCCGTGTGTCTGCAGCTGTAGTTTTATTTCGTGCCAAAACTATCAAATCTCACACAATGTGGTTTGTTTATAATTCCATGATATTTCTATCATTTCATTGTTTACTTTATGGTTGCTGCATTGTTCAAGAATCAATAAAAAGAATTATCCACTGTCTTAACTCATTTGATTGCCTCCAAACTCGAATTATTCAAAATTCTAAGTGAGACACTCCAATGCGTATAATTGTACATTCGTTTATGCAACAAAGTACTTATTGGATGCACAATATTGCAGTGGCGAAGGGTGGAGGTAGGCTGTTAAGATTCGCTATAAATAGTGCACACTAAACTTTTTTAGTCATATGTATTTGTTTTTATTGAACTAAGACTACAATTTACAGATGGTGTTAGTTAGTTTTTAAAAATCAACTAAACCCTGCCTAAACGAAACCATAATAGTTTTAGTCTAATTTGGGCAATACGACAAAATTGTGCACACTTTTTCATTCATAGTTATTTGTTTTCGTTGGATTAAAAATACATATTGCACATATTCTTGGTTATTTTTTTTAAATTCATTAAGCCCTGCCTAAACCAAACTATAATATATATAAAATATTATTCTATTTATAAAATATTCAAAGTTATGTATGATTTAATTGCATAATTTTAGATATTTTATAGATATACATGTATTTTTTGACTATTATCTATTATGGCTTGGTTTCTTAGGGTTTAATTGAATTTTAAAAACTAACCAACATTATCTGTAAATTGTAGTCTTATTTCAACGAAAACAAATATCCATGTCTGAAAAAGTTTAATGTGCACTGTTTATGGCGGATCTTAACAGCCTACCTCCACCCTTCGCCACTGCAATATTGTATTGATTATTAATTTTCTACAATATCACAATGAATAGGTGATATATTTTTGAATAAGCTTGTGAATCGACCCACGCATGCATTATTTGGGCATAAAAATAATATGTATATAAGGAATGTTCAAAGTAGGTTTTTAATTAAAGAAATGTATTTTTTTTTGTCAAATACAGAGAAGTTCTGCATTTTTCGCATTCCTCACCTTTTTGCTGTTAACCTTTTCTATGCCTCACGATATTACTATGGCAGTATCTGACAACACATTGAATGTAGAGCGAAGCTTTCGCTGTAATACCGATAATCTGTGGCTTAGTATTTCATTATTATTCAAACAGATGTCACTGTGTATTTAATTTTTTCTATTATGCAAATCAATCAACAGTGGCTAGTAATTTGAGTTTAAAATCAGACGAGATAACTCGCAATATTTTTATATCGATGGCCTAATGTTAATATCCCGTAAGTGACTTTTTACAAATTGTACAGGAAGTTGATAAAACTAAATATTTAATATCCCGTATCTGACTTAATAGTTTACACAATCATGTTGTAACTACATAGCATGCTAATAACCCGTAACGTAAAAAGTGGTAAAGCAAAGCACATAACGCCTAATATAAAGATAAACATCCATATTTGTTATTTTACTTACTGTTTTAGCTTTTAAATAATTCGAAAGTGGCATTTTGAAGTTGAATTCAACACACGTCATGCAACACGCTTGACAGCTTAGAGGCAAGATACGGACTATCACAGGTTTATTTCTGCAATGCTCAGATACGGGAAATTACACTAAAATGGTAGATATGGGAATTTCGCAGTCGATGGGCAGTATTTTTTTTGATGTTAGTACATCAAAAAGTCATTTTTGTCATATAGGTCAGATACGGGGTATTGACATTAGACCATCGATATGCGGCCTGTCGATCACGAGCCGAAGGCATAGAACCGGTTAATTATTTAAAATAATTAATTTCATGTAATTAAATTCTTGCACAAAATAATGTTAACAATGTAATAATATTAATTTAGTAGAAGTATGTAGTGTGATCACATACTTAGTATTTTGTTTTAAAGCCTTAATTACCTAAATATTTGTTTTGTTGTAGTAAATGTGTTTTCTACATAAAATTTTGTAAATATAATGAAATACACGATGAAGTATTTTTACCTGCGTTGTTTATTTCTGTAATTTCCTCTGTCCTTATTTAAAGAAAAATTGTGGTAAGTCTAAAATTACTACATTTCAAGAGATCCAGAAGTCGGAGAAACAACTTTGTATGGGAACTTCTGAGGCACACTATTAAGCGCGAAATAAGTCACAGTAAGCTGCCGCTACGCAAAGAAAGTGTGTAATGTCGTCTTTCTTGGTGTTTAAAATGTTATCAGACTGATGCTCCCATCCCGTAGCACATTTTGAACCTTTAAACGAACATTGTCAGTTGGCAAAATCTGCCGAAATCGCCAGAACAACAATGAGGTCACCTCACGTTGTACTGCACTGCATCGACACCTGCATGACGTTTTGAACGTTTA
Organism: Rhyacophila brunnea; assembly: GCF_057557595.1. Taxonomy (NCBI): domain Eukaryota; kingdom Metazoa; phylum Arthropoda; class Insecta; order Trichoptera; family Rhyacophilidae; genus Rhyacophila; species Rhyacophila brunnea. The sequence continues at coordinate 2,944,407 of NW_028232904.1, read as the reverse complement.
TTTATCATTTTCTACATGCCTACACATTTTCGACATACGTCGAAATTGCGTATTTTTTGTTTTTAGCAGTTGGCACTATCTATGTATGGTTGTCTGGTCTGCAAGATGGGTTCTGTTTAAAATATTATGCGATACATAGCAAGTAATTTTAACGTACGCACACATGTTAAAATTAATTGAAATCAGCATACATAATAAATAATAATTCAAAATACTAATACAATAGAGTTGGCACTCTCCATCATTGAATTTACAGAGGTGGTGATCATTCAAAATGTTCTGCTCTAAAATAAATTTTACACCGTGACAGTATGCGACTCATGCATCTCAATTTGATCACAACTTTATGGTTCGAATACATTATGATGCACGCCACATGCTGTCATGGCGACAAATTTAGTATATGGTTTCATCATTCTGCAGAATATTTTGAACAATCACTATCTCATGATCAATCAACTGAAAGATCCCGATGTCAAAGAACAAGTGAAAAGTGCACTGAACACAGAAATAGAACAAATAAAAACTTCAGTCATTACATCCTCTGATATAACAGACAAGTGGTACAGGATAAAAGATGTGTTCTCTATATTTAATAATCAATTAGAACAGCGCTGTCCAACTGGGCCCCGCGGGCCACATGCGGCCCACCAAAATTTTTCATCAAACATTGGAGAGAGAATTACCCATCATACATTAAAATATGAAAATATTTCATTATAATACTGAATATTAAAAATACTTTTTCAAAACAAAGAAATATACTGCTTAATTTTTCCAGCTTGAAAAAAACATAAATTTGTTGATGAGAATTAAAATATTGCATTACAAATAAATAAATTTAGAAACAAACTGAAATTCGCGAGTGGGGAACTACAAGGTTCTAAGTATTTGTCCTTGGAGAAACAAAAGTAACAATGAGGCTGCTTAGAATACTTCTTTATTGTTGGGTTTGTTTTTTCAAGGACGAACACTTAGAACCTTGTAGTATTCGGCTCGCGAATTGTTGAAGTTAAATTTGCAGGAAAATAATTTATTTCATTTTGAATCTTGCAAAGAGTTCTATGAAGAAATTCTTCTTTCTTTCGACCATGTCCGATCCTAATAGGATCATATTATGGGCCTCCACAGAGTAGAGGTTTGTATAGACAGATTTTGTTTTTTACGAGAAATGGATGTCAGCCACTTGCTCAACCTATTAAGTCCATACCCTGACACCCACAAATTGGAAAACAATATGTGTACTTGCCAGACCCAGGATTCGAACCTGGGACCCACGGCGTTATAGTCCAACGCTTAAGCTGCCACGGTGAAATGGAGGAATGTAATAGAGAATTGAATTTCGAATTTTTTTTACCTATATTAAATACCCTGATTGAAGATTTTAATACAAGATTTTCTCAATTTGATGACCTTAAGCTGAGTATGTATTAATTTATTCAGTGATCCATTCAATATTGATATTAGCTCTGTTGATCCTAAATCAATTGGAATTATGCGACCTTCAGGCTGACTCATTTATTGCGTCTAGTAAGTGGAGCAACTGGTTCAAACTTTTAGATATAGAAAAATACCCACAAATGAGAGATTTTGGACTTCAAATCATTTCTATGTTCAGAAGTACATATATCTGCGAGCTATCTCTGACATGAAATACATAAAATCAAAATATATAACTCTGCTTGTTGATATTGACATAAAAGAAATTATACATCAGTGAAACGGCAAATAATTTTCAACTATAGGCGCGACGAAATTTTGGACTTGCTGGCATTCGGAGAGAGAACGTCGAGCTGGGAACACGTCAATTTGTTTCGTGATGGCGACGAGGGTATTAATTCTTAAATCGTGTAAAGATGACTAAAAACGTTACCCATTTACTTGAAAAAGAAAACATGTCAATGAATATATTATTATTGTTACTAATAGAACAATAAACAGAACATTAAATGGGCGCATATTCGAATTATATGACAAATTATGTTTGGTTCGGCATGCGTCATTTGCACCCGCAATCCGCGCATCGCCTAGCCTCGATCTTTTTAGACCATGCCTCAACTGACGTATAGCCTTAACAACTAAGGCCACAATGCTCCCATTATTAATTTATAATGAATAAAATTTTTTACAAAATAAAAATAACTTAATATTATTTTTGTTTTGTGATTTTACCGAGGCTTTGACTGCGACTCGCTGTCATATCGCCTCTTCTCTTCTAGAAGGGGATCCGTCGATCAGGTCCTCACTCTTATTCTGTTAAATAGCTTTATAATTATTTTGCCTAGCTCTTCCGTCTTTCTTTATTTCTTCTTTAGACGCCAGTGTTTTATGCACCAGAATCGCTACTCCTCCGTATCCATCCCCTCTGTATTTTCGATACATCCTGTAATCATTATTGTTTTTATTATTTCTAGTTGTGTTATTTTTGATTTTTTTTGGTATAAAAGAATAACTTTTGACTTGACATTAACTGACTTATCATTTACCTATGCTCTTTGGCCCCGAAATGTTTGCTAAAGAAAAAATGGCCCGCGGCCTAAAAGAAGTTGGACAGCACTGAATTAGAATATAAAAGAACAGCTAAGAAGCAAAAATGGATGACAGATGAGATTCTGTCTTTAATGGACGAAAGAATAAAATGGAAAAATAAAAATGAAACTCAATATAGGAGAATTATAACACCATAAAAAGAAAAATTCGTACAGCTAAAGAAGAATGGATGTTTGACCAATGCAAAGAAATTGAAAATCTCCAACGAAAATATGATTTCTTTAATATGCACAAGAAGATAAAGGAAACATTGGGAATTACGAGAGGAACCTCATTAACCATCTTGAAAGACGAAGATGGGCGTATTATATTAGATATAGAAAAGAAGCTGATTCGTTGAAAGACATATATTGACAATCTGTTTGAGATGATGATAGGGGACCTATTGGCTATACTTTTAATGAATGTGAACAAGCCCCAGGCAGAAATAATAAACGCAATATGAAATTCTAAAAATGGTAAAGCTGTCGGCACTGATAATATTTACAACGAAATGATAAAATTATTAGAAGAAGATCAATTAGAAATTCTCGTTGATTTGTTTAATAAAATTTACGAAACGGACATAATTCCCGATGATTGGTTGAAATCGACATTCATCAGTCTACCAAAAAAGGCGAATGCAAAGGAGTGCAGCAAGTTTAGAACAATAAGTTTGATGAGCCGCATGTTAAAAGTTTTATTAAAAATCATCTATAATAGGATTTTTCGAAAATGTGAAGAAGACATGGATGACACAATTTTGGCTTCAGTAGTGGTTTGAGCAACTCGCAAAGCACTTTTCAGCTTGAATGTTCTAGTGCAAAGATGCCTAGATCAGTGATTTCCAAACTAGGAGGCGCGGAATGTTGCAAAGGGAGGCGCGAAAAAACACAATTAATGTAGCCACAGGTTTGCATTTTACAAATGCATAGTTTATAAAAAGGCCGCTAGTCATAAACTACATAAAAAAACAGTCCTATAAAAGGTTGTTTGCAAACCTGTCTGCAAATATGGAGTCTCATTTTATAATACCTCACTTCTATACTATTGTGAAGCGCGCTGGCTATCTTGTAAAAAAAATTAATAAAAAGGTGAAATCATAATGTTGAAATTTTAGGCAGATTTGTTTAGAAACGATAATTTTGTTGTTAAACTTGTATATTTGGTTGAAATTAAAAAAATATGAGTGAATAAATCAATGCAAGGACCACTAATGCATTTACTGATTTAAAAAGGCAAAGTGAAGGCATTCATAAAAAATTGGAGCTTTGGAAATCAAAATTACAAAAAAAATAAGTTCGCCATGTTTCCACTTTTAAATGATTTCTGCGCCAGATATATTGAAGCAAACAAAAATCTATTTACCGAGTTCTTGGATAGTTTGCTAATGCACTTTTCACATTATTTTATTAATAGTAAAAAAAGTTGCCTGCGGCGCTGCATTGTTCCAAAACTATTATATATTTTAAATATGTGGTTGTGTGTTGCAATTTGATTTGATACCTTTATGATGCTTGATATACTTAAATGATAACTCCCGTGTATAATTTAGGAAACACTACTTTATAGCACCACACTGCCCTTAACCTCAGCGATAGGTAGGTGGGTCTGCCAAAGATCCTGGCCTGGGGGCCCACTTCAGAATGTGGGCCCATAATATAGTTCATTTGTCGATAAACGATGATGAATTTGGATTGACTACTATTGAAATTGATTGTGCTAATAAACAAGCACATTCATCGCATGAAAAACAAATTAATTTAAAAATGAATATACCTCAAATAGGTAGTAAATAAAACCTTTTTTATTTTTATATTTCTTTTTTCACTTTTGTATTAGTACATTTTTGACTATTTAAAAAGGTGTCTATTATTTATTGAAATAAAGCGGAGGGGGCGCCAAGATTAGATTTTTTTAAAAGGGAGGCGTAGTAACATAAAGTTTGAAAACCACTGGCCTAGATGTTAATGGTGATGTTGATATGTGTTTCATCGATTACGAGAAAGCATTCGATACTGTTAAGCATCTTAAACTTCTCGAACTCTTACAGGAGAAAGGCATCGATGCAAGAGACATTCAATTGATAGCTTACTTATATTGGAAATAATCAGCAAATATTAAGATCGAAAACGAAATCAGTGGAGAGGTAAAAGTTCGTCACGGTGTAAGACAGGGGTGTATATTATCACCTCTGCTATTTAACATGTATTGGAAGCTATTTTCAAGCCTTACAAGGTGAATCGGTGGGTATTTTGGTTAATGGAAAACATATTAACAATATACGATATGCCGATGATACTGTGCTGATTGCTGATAGCTTAAAGAGACATCAACTGGTAGAAAGGGTAAACGAGCTTTCTTATGGTTTAAAAATGAACCTCAAGAAAACAAAACTATTACTAGTATCAAACATAGTGACACCAGACATCAACACAAATTTTGTCATTAACAGCGAACCAATCGAACGTGTGACCCATTATAAATATTTAGGTCAATATTAATAATAACATTAGGGTCAATGAGAAATGGGACCTGTCTCAGGAAATAAAAACTATAAAGGAGTGCCTTTATCAAAATGAGATGCCTCCTTAGCAATCGAGACCTTAACCTATGTCTGAGACTGCGTATGGTACATTGTTATGTTCTCTCAATTCTTTTCTATGGTATGGAAGTATAAACGCTAAACCAAGAGATGTCACGAAGACTTGAAGCTTTCGAGATGTGGCTATATAGAGGCATCCTCAAAATTCCTTGGACTGACTGGGTGACAAATGTTGAAGTTCTCAATCGAATGGGGAAGGACCGAGAAGTTCTAGGAAACTACAGTACCTCGGCCACGTTATGAGAGGACAAAAGTACAGTATTTCCCAACTTGTCATTCAAGGAAAGATCAATGGTAAGCATAGCAGAGGACAGCGCCGCATTTCGTGGCTTAAGAACCTCCATGATTGGTACGAGTGCAGCTCCACTGAACTGTTCCTGGTAGCAGACGACAAAGCTAAGATCGCCTTGATGGTGGCCGACCTCCGCTAGGGGATGGCACAACAAGAAGAAGACTATCTCTATAAATTCAATGATGGAGTGTGCTAACTCTAATGTATTAGTATTTTGAATAACTATTCATTATGTATGCTAATTTCAATTAATTTTAACAGTTTCTGGGTGTGCGTACGTTAAAATTACTTGCGATATTGCATCCATAGATAATACTTTGAACAGAACTGAACCTGCAGACCATAAATACACAACATTTTTACAGAAAATACATAGTGCCAAATCAAGAAAATGATAAAAAACGTTCACTGAGTCATGCGGGTGTCGATACAGCGTGGTACACGTGAGGTGACCTCATTGTTCTGGTGATTTTGGCAGATTTTGCCTACTGACAATGTCCATTTGAAGGTTCAAAATGTGCTACGGGATGGGAGCATCAGTCTGATAACATTTTAAATAGGTACCAAGAAAAATGACTTTACACACTTTTTTCCTGTAGCGGCAGCTACTGTGACAGCACATAATGTATTTGAACCTTTATACGAAACTGTAAATTTTGATGGTAGTGCTAGTTATTTGCTCATGAATTTTGAAAACAAAATGTCTGTAAATGTCTTTAAATGAATCTGAAATTAAAAATCTTTATTTATTGCGAACAGGTTACCGCTTGCATTTGAAGGTAATAATTAATAACTAGCATTATCATCATAATTCAGTATCACTGCCTGAATTTGTTGGTTTTGGGGAACTTCTATGTTTTTATATGAAATTTAATAATTTAGTGACATCGATTCGAGTCATCCCCTTTCTCCTTTATGCATTATCATTAATTGAGTACATTGGTATCAAAGTGGGACGTGAGCCATCTGCAATAATTTACAGGAGAGGTGATTTTTCATTTCATATAAATATTGAAACATAATATATCGTCGGTGTTTTGTAAAAAGTGCGAATTAACCAAAATGCTACTTTACAGGAGGAGGATTTTTAACTTTTGACATGTATTTGTTTTTTACCTGTAGATGATTATAAATATTTGAAAAGTTTATAATTAAGCTTAGAAAGAATACTGTCATTATAATAGGTATTATTATATAATATTTTAAAAGGCCTAATATGTTACATTTGCTTTTTATTTCGTCGTAATGGTTGATTCGCCCTTTTTACAAAACACCGACGATATATAAAAAATATACATAGTAATGCTTAGAGATTCAGGATCACATTTATTAAGTTAAATCTAAGAAATTCATATTGTAAATATTAAATATGTTCAAAATTGCTTATGTCCGCTTTTGACACAAATTTTTGCATTTGTGTCTGTGTTTGATACGCAAACGGCCGTACGTGTCCGCCAGTGTCCGCTTTTGACCGAAAGTTTAATGCCGAAATCCCGGCAGCCATGACAGTTTGAGTAGATTCCAGCTCAGCGATTGGATAGCATGCAAATGTCCCTTGCAAGTGTCCGTTTTTGATATTATACACAACCTTTAAACACAAAAATTTCTATGAAAACGACCGTTTTTGATAGTGTCAAAGTAATTGTCGAAAAGAGCATCACTAAAACTACCAGAATCAATAAAAACATGAATTTAGTGGAGTGTGACGTATGTCCCAGTTTGATACCAATGTACTCAATTTGCCTTACAAACGTAGCTACAAATCAAATTTATCTAAACATTGCAAACTTGTTTGGGATAATAAATGTGTAAATTCTAAAGCCTGTGACGCGATCTGAAACCTCTTCTCCTGTAAACTGACTGAGTGAATCTAAAATTATATTGAAATGCTTACTTTGTTTTGATATGTATGGTAATAATGTTATCATCTTTAATTTTGGTGATACCGTCTTCTATTAAAGGTTGGCGACCGACTTACAGTACACCTCCCTATTGTTAGCCTCCGAATCCCTCGACTAGCTCTGATGATGGGAGTGGAGGTCACCTAATTGACGGAGAGCAGTGTAGTAGTCTTCTGGAAAGTAGTATCACTATTGTCATATAAATAAAACACGATTGACACTTGTGAACTCGTATGTTGTTAGAAAGTCAGTAAAAATTTGTATAAAAATAATTATAAAATTATTTAATATATATTGTTTAGTTAATTAACACTCCCTTCATAAAGGATTATCAGTAGGCTTAGGATTCTTAGGTATTTAAATTTTTTTTTTGGGCAGCCCCTCAACAAAATATCAAAAATGTCTATCTGTTTCAGACAATTTTGAAACATTTAAGCCCTATTTGTTAGCACCTATTTTTAAATATTTTTGGATATGTTACATGTTTTTACATATTCTAGGTTTAAGGGCCGACATGCTCGGCGTAGGTAAAAATGGAGCTTTTATGGTATTTCCAGAGCATAACCCTGGACATTCCTTAAACGTTGTAGATAATCTATTTATATAATTTTGAAGCCGTACTATCCCTTATATTTATTTTAAACATTTGATGACTGCATAAAGTATTTTTATTACATAAAATAGTATTCTTTTAAACCTCTCGCTCTTTTTAGAATATAGTCATATTTCAGTACATCCATGTGCAGTGGTGTTGAGATTTTTTAGATTTATTAATTTTTAAACGCATTTACAAAACAATTAGTAAAATTAATGTTAACATCATATAGTGACATATTTACGATAAAAAATTATATTTTATAATCTTTGTGATCCCAAATTTGACAAGAATTAGGCATTTTATTATTCAAAAAATGGGCACTACTAACACATTTGAAGATAATTCTAAAGATACTGATTATAATCTATATCTTTGACCATTTAAATGTGATAAACATCTTACGTATAATGATTCCTTTATAATAATTATTGACCTAAGAATAAGGTAGTATTTTTTTGAAATACGCCATTTATATTGGCATTTCCCAGTGGTTAAGCTACAGCATACGGCCGTAGCCATAAATTGACAAACGATAAATGAAGAAGGGAGTAAGATCATGGTAACGCCCGTATTTGAACATGTACTATTTTAAAAAAAAAATCGGTTAGGTACTGAAATATGACTATATTCTAAAACATTAGAGCAAGAGGTTTGTTTAAAAGAATACTATTTTATGTAATAAAAATACTTTATGCAGTCATCAAATGTTTAAAATAAATATAAAGGATAATAAGGCTTCAAAATTATATAAATAGATTATCTACAACGTTTAAGGAATGTCCAGGGTTATGCTCTGAAAATACTATAAAAGCTCCATTTTGACTTACGCTGAGCATGTGGGCCGTTAAGCACATATTTTCACATAAACACAAAATTTCAATTCCAAAACTCAAAAATTTAAATCTGTGACTCTATTTCACAAGTAAAAGAAATAATGGGAAACCGTTCCATAAAAAATGAATTAGCATTCATCACTTCAAATTGTGGTCATCTGGTAAACACAATAATTGTCATCTACAAAGTTGCTAGTGGAGCAAATTAATATTTTAAACAATACTGCTGCTAAAATAAGAAAATATTCCTGGACCAATTGGAATAAAAATAAGTACAAAATTAAAAATAGTGTTTTAAATAAAAATACTGGACTTCAAACGCTGCAGAACATTAAAGCTGTTTTGGAAAATCCATCTGATGCCTCCGATGTTTCAATTTTTTCTAATTCAGAAATAGTTTCATTTACATACGCAATAATAACATCTGTAGAAGTGGAAAGAAGTTTTTCCATGTATATAAATTTTCTAACATCAAATCGTCAAAGATTCACTTTCGAAAATTTGAAGCATTATTTTATTATTTGAGGCGTCTAATTCCAAAAAGCGATAAGTCCACATTTGGTCAAAATCGAGAAAAAAATACGCACGTATTCTTTGTATAATTTTACACAATATGTATTGATCTATAAATTCCAAAACACGACATAACCCTACAAAAAAAAAAAAAATTTTAATTCTCGATTTATTACAAAAAGAGCCAAGTCCGTGTTTCATAATATTTAAAGCTTGGTTGATTTCGCGCGTGTTTAAGTCAACCAATAAGGGAACGTTCAATATTGAAAAGAGTGTCTCCCATGCTGTAGCATCTGGTAAACTCATGACAGTGCCACGGAAATATGTGCCTTATGCGGAATAAATTTAAAAGTGAGGTAGAAATAGCACTACGTCCAATTTTATTTTGCCTATATTTATTACATTTAAGAGTTTATCGGCTGAAACAAATTGCCATTTGGTTTTAATTTCGACATAGAATACAACGGAAAAAATAATCTCATGTTAATACAAATAATTGAAGCTTGAAACATAAAAACCTTGTTTCCCAAAAATATTGAATCGTGGACTTGTCGCTTTTTGTAATTAGATGCCTCATTTAATGTAATAAAGCGTTTTTTGTTTGTGAACAAATAATAAATTAAACTGTTTAAATATATATCATTTATTGTAATACTTAAATTTTTAGCACCTATTTTTGTTTTTTAGTACATAACTATGAAATTTTAATAACATATTTTTCAATTATTATATCTACATATTTTAGGTACTTATTATTCATATTTTACCTACAAATCCTAACCCCAAGTTATCAGTAATAAAAAGTCATAAAAAATAAAAACAGTAGTTTCACACAAACAAAAGTTAATGTTTGATGCAAGGCCACAAAGAAATAATATTATTAAAAGTTCTAATTTAACTGCATGGTCGCACACAGGATCGCATGAGGGCGGAGACCACTAAGATACAAGGTTGGGAACCGATGTCCGAATTTTGAAAGTCAGGGTCAAGTCCCCACTTGAAGAACCACTGATCAACTAAAAGGAAACTCGCGAGTGCCGACTGTCAAAGTGACAGTTAGGTATACGACTACTTAGGTATTATAGACCTCAAGTAGGTATCAACTATCACAATCTGCTAGATATGCTACTCTTTTCAACCAAGCTTTGTCGTTAAAGTATACCAAAAGGTCATGTTTCACTTGCACTCAGTGACGTCCCTAGACAAAATGCCGGCCCTGGACGGCGCCAAAATGCCGCCACATTTTTTTATACAATATTTTTCGTCATCCGCGAACGTGTCGTTTCTGGTCACCAAGGACATAGAAGGGCAACGGAAGTAAACTAGACATCGCGAACCCGACAAATACAATCCTGTTAAATCTTTTATGTTAACTAATACATTTTGTTTCCAACCAGTGAGCTGAATTTTAATGGAAAGATTTTCGTTATTACTAAGTTTAAGTAGGTAGCTATTTCTATATATACCAAATGATTATCCTCGATTTGCCGCCCTTCGAGTAACTGCTGCCCCCAAACGACGCTCAATCTGCCTACCCCCACGGGACGTCACTGCTTGCACTTCCAGGAACAACTTGATTTCATCTTTCAATTCAAAGACACGATTCTCAACATTTCCTTTCGACAACCAGCGTACTGCAGTGTATAAAAGAAGAACCTCGTGATCAGAATCCATGTCTTTGCACAGTTCTTTAAACAGACAAGTGTTAAGAGCTCCAGATTTGATGTAATTTACCAGATTATTTATCCATATTTTTATCAGCGAATCAAGTACCTCTTGCAAAGGAGTTGGAAGAGTGTTTTCTGGCAAGGGCATACCGGTGAACAATAGAGGCATTTCATCATTACTCCCAAACTACAGATGTTTTAACCAGGGAATGGGACGACTGGACTCCGGACAATTGGACGCCGCACTGTCGTAGACACGTATACAGAACATAGACAAGGTATTTTAATCAGTTTCTACCTACTACTTAGTAGTTTTAATTCATTTTATTCTTAACATAATGTATTCTTTATTGCGGATTGAGAATTAACAAGGCTTTATATAAAATGAAAAATTCTTTTTTCGTTGGAACTTAACATAATATGCAAGATTAAATCATTATTTACGTCTGCATATTTACATTCTCACCAACTATTAAATCATAATATAATCATTTAAATACAAATAATAATATTAAATATTTTTTTTAAAGTACCTATAAGTACCTAACGTCTATTTATTTTCGAATTCCGTGGCATCCAGTTGTCCCCGTGCCAAATCGTCCTAGACCCTTTAACCAACTATGACAGAATAGCGTACCTAGATTACACTTATTTTAATTTAAAAAAAAATTATGAAATTATTCAAACTTCAAGACACCATTAAAAATAAAAATTGCATTATACTGAATATCTTTTTTAGTTGACTGTATAATTTGACGACACAGAAAACCCTTCCAGGTCGCGACCCATAGGTTGGGAACCCGTGCTTAATAATTAAGCAAAACAATACCTCTTCAAAGTTATTAACATCTTTATACTAAAATTGAACATAAAATTTTTTTTATTATTTTTACCGTTACCATAATTAATTTACCTATATCGTCTCTGTTCTGGCAGAACACACTAACTGGAGAATACTAGTTTTGAGTAATTTGACTTTGAAGTTGTTAAAATGTTTGAAATGGTCTATCATGTGAGTTTATTAAGAAATCGTAAAAAGGATGACTTTAAAATAAAGACTGTTTATTAATTTATTAAGAAGGTTTCCAGACGGTAAAGTTTGAAATAAGGAACATTTTGGTATAACTAACTTAATATGTCATTTTTTCGAATTAGTGTCTTCTGCCAGAACAGTGACGATATGTTCATGGTCCTTATGACCGACGCTCATCTACAGCTCGCCTTGAGAGGTTGTTTGGATCTGTCGAGCTGAGCTGTAGGACTTTATACATATTTATTTATTTTTTAGCTTTGTCAAGGGGTCTGCATCCTTTGTCTAGTGGTAGATTTGACTATCAAAGTCAGATCGAGATAATTACATCGTTAACTACCTCCCTTGTAACGTCTACAGAGGGTCCTTTTGTATTCATATCACTATCCTGGGTCAGTCGTGTCAAATCCCCAATTCCTCGGACATTGGGCCACTTAAGGATGTTACGTAGCAAAATGAATCTCCTTCTATCTACACTTCTGTTGCCTTCTACCTTGTGGAGGTTGCGTAGCCAAATGATTCCATTTTCTATCTACGCATGTGTTGCCCTCTACTTTGTGTGTTTGGAATCTCATTCTGGAAAATATGTTCGAAGTATGCATGCAGCCTACAATATGAAATTATAAACATTTAATTGAATAAACGTATTCTTTATTAACTGCAATGTATCACAGTAGCATTTATAAAGATTCATAATATTTATTATCTACATTATTTTAAAAACAAGGAACAATGGTAATGATTATATTTAAAACTTTAATAAAAAGTGTGAAAGCTAGCAACACTGGAAATAAATCCTTAATAATATAACATTTGTTTTGGGTAGGTCGAACATCGTCCCACATTGTTTAATTACTATTATTTATTTACAAATACATCAATTGTGTAGGACAAGGATGGCAAACCTACGGACCCGTGTATCACTCATTGACACGTGTACAAAGTTCAAATTTTGTATGAAAAAGTTTAGTAGTTTGACTAAAAAATTAGCAAACTGCTATTATCACCGTCTTTGTGTAAACGTATGACTGAACAACTATTTTCATCGATGAATCATTTATTTGAAAATGAAAGTAAAACACCGCCTTGCCAATGGTGTCACTGAAACGCTAGTCAGATTTTCTTATAAACCGTGTCTTCAATAAATTATGAACATCGAATAAATAAATTAATATCCGACGAGCTAATTTGACACACTTTTAGAAAAAGGTTCGCCATCCCTGATGTAGTATATAAGGACATGATATTGTATCGTGGGGATGCTGCCAAAAGTTGGTAAGTCTACAAATTAGGTATTAGGTGGAGTTAACAATGGATATGTGCTAAGTATATATGCTAAAAAAAAAATTCAAGGTTATCCGATATTCGTCATTGAAACTAGAAAATTGTGTAACTCCAAAAACACTACTTTACAGGAGAGACAAAAAACATTATGGTTTCCTATACAAATATATGGTTAATCATCCATGATTTAACAATGTTACAATTTTTTTGGAATTACAAAATTTGCAAGGTGGATAGATGGCCTCTAGATGGCATTCAAAGTCAATTTTCGATTAAAACGGAGTTATACAATTTTCTGGATTCAAAGACGTATAACATGCACATAAAGCATAAAGAAATTAGCATTGTGCCTGATTTTAAAGAGCATGTTAAACTTTCAAATGGCAATTCCTCCATAACAATATGATTTCGAGACTTACCAACTTTTTGCAGTAACCCCACGAATTATTAGAATTATCATATTACCGCCCTTATATATTATATATTCTATATATAATATATATATTCTATAAACAATAATTATTTTAACCCTCTATAGACGAGGTACGTTCTATAATAGTTTGTCATTTCTTTCCTGTTAGCGTCACCCCATCAATAGAGGGTTGAAATCGAAATAGTACAACATGCTTATTATAAGACGGTGGAGAAAATTAAATATATTTTGAATTTGTTTACTCGCCCAATCTGCGATATTTTGAAATACAATTGTTGTATGACCGTTACAACTAGGCTTCAGGATTATTTCACAAAGCTGGGCAATTCGGGCTGGTGTTCTGGGAAAAACTAGTCACCATATCACAGCATTGTGTGTAAATCACAGTGACGAGGGCTGGAGGTAGGTTGTTAAAATTCAACATAAAGTGCACACTAAACTTTGTCGTACTTATTTGTTTTCATTGATCTAAGAATACAAATTGCAGATTGTGCTGGTTAGATTTTAAAATTCAAATTAAACCGCCTAAACCAAACCTTAATAGTTTAGGTATACTATGGGCGATCTGACAAAAATAGCGCACATTTTTTCAGTCATACTTATTTGTTTTCGTTGAATGAAGAATACATACTATTACAGATGGAGTCAGTTAATTTTTTTAAATTCAATTAATCGCTGCCTATACTAAACCATAATCGATAAAAATATTCTTCTATCTATAAAATATCTAAAATTATGTATGGTTTAATAGCATAATGAGTTGTGGCTTGGATTAGGCAGGGCTTAATTGAATTTTAAAAACTAACAACACTACAAATTGTAGCCTTAGTTCAATGAAAACAAATATGTTTGACTGAGAAAAATTAATGTTCACTATTTATGTCAGATCTTAACAGCCTACTGCCACCCTTCGCCACTGGTAAATCATGTAATCAGCACTGTGTTCATGGGATAGTATATATTATTTAGTTCCGCTAATCATTGCAACGAACGCATTAATTGAAACTAGTTTCATTGTTAAATATGAAATACATTAAATTGAGCCATAAATACATACCTTTTAAAATAAGTATAATTTATAGTTATTTTCAGTACAAAACACTTGAGTACATATATTTAGTTTACTTAAACATTAACATATTATTCTAAAAATGCTAACACTGTTCCAATATTTTTTTTTGAACTTTAAGTAACAAGATGCGTCACGTATCCAACAGAGAAAACCAATCTTATATCTCCAAGCAAAGACATACAAAGCTATGGTGTGTTTTGTTTAATTTGAATAACAATTAATTGTTAATTATTTTCTTTTATTGCATTAACTGTTAATTAATTATTGTGGTTACTGCCAAAAGTTGGTAAGTTGATAATTTAGGTATTTAGATTTAACAACAGATTATGTGTCTATATTATGAGGTCATCCGATAACATGCATATAAAGCACAAAGAAATTAGCATTATGCCTAATTTTATAAGGCATGTCAAACTTTCAAATTGTAATAATTACGCCATAACATGATTTTAAGACTTACCAGCTTTTGGCAGTGACCCCACGATTATTATTGACAGATGATATTTAATTTAAAAAAGAAAGCCTCTAGATTCAATATCTTCCAACTCCATATTACAGTACAAAATATCTGATTTTTGTATTGCAATATTTTAATTTCAGACCCATAAATATATTTGTTACATTCAAACAAAGATTTTGTTCAGATAACACACAGTTTTTTCAAAATCTGCCGACTCCAATAGGACAAAGCTATATTAGATTTTTAAGCAGAGAGTATTAACATACTTCGCTGAGGTTTGTAGTTATTATAACATATTTATGAAATTAATAATGGTAGGTTTACCTAGGTATACAATATTTTGGTTATAAATTAATCATTAATAAATAGGTAGATGAGTCCACAATTCAATATTTTCGGGAAACAAGGTTTTTATGTTTCAAGCTTCAATTATTATTTGTATTAACATGAGATAATTTTTTCCATTGTATTCTATGTCGAAATTAAAACCAAATGGCAATTTGTTTCAGCCGATAAACTCTTAAATGTAATAAATATAGGCAAAATAAAATTGGATGTAGCGCTATTTGTAGCTCACTTTTTAATTTACTCCGCATAAGGCACATATTTCCGTGGCATTGTCATGAGTTTACCAGATGCTACAGCATGGGAGACGCTCTTTTCAATATTGAACGTTCCCTTATTGCTTGACTTAAGCACACGCGAAATCAACCAAGTTTTAAATATTATGAAACACGGATATGGCGCTTTTTGTAATAAATCGAAAATATTTTTTTTCGTAGGGTTATGTCGCGTTTTGGAATTTATAGATCAATACATATTGTATAAAATTATACAAAGAATACGTGCGTATTTTTTTCTCGATTTTGACCAAATGTGGACTTATCGCTTTTTGGAATTAGACGCTTATGAATGTCACACATTCGTATGATAAAATAATGAAGATGGGGATAGGGTAGATTATTAAAAAAAATTAGCATTTTACAAAATGTGTTCTTGGAATTCAGTTAAAATTTAATTTATTTAAAAAATGATCTCTCCAAAAGATATATTACATAATTATTTGTCAATCAAATTAAATATTTGGCTAAAATGTATTTTGGGATCGACAGGATTAAATAAATATTCTTGTATAATATACAAGAATATATTTATATTATAAACCCAACAGTGTGTGTTACGTTTAACGTTACATTTAACAAACTAGGATTAAAATAGCTTTATTTCTATGAATTATATTAGTTATTAAAACTATACGGATGATTTAATATTTTTACAAACAGAGATAACACCTTGATTTGTCGAACAAATTCAAGTAACTCCGTGTAATTGAGTCGTCGGTTTAGTTTAGTTGCAATGCATGAATGCTCAGAATGATTATTATTTTGGCATTAATAAATGCCAATGTATAATTTCCCACTATTAATATTTTATAACAATATTTATCATCTACGTATATAAAAATATAACAAACTATTTGTATTTTGTTTCGCTTACTAAATATATTTTTAAAATTATATTATCATTAAAATACTTTCTTTCTTAAGATAAAGTACAAAAAAATATGTCATGCAATGTCAATATCAGCTAACTCCTTATTTATCAATGAGAGCCTTTATAATGGAGTTAGCTGAATTTGAAAATACACTACTACGACGATTTTTTATCTACAACATGCAATATCTTCGTCAATATCCATAACATGCTTCTTCCTTGTACTGGAATAACAAAATTATAATACACTCATCAAATTACAAGACAGATGAGATAATGAGAAAAGATCTGTAGCTATTATGAAATCAACATAACAAAGAATTTTATGTCGCGATTGAAAGGTTAAAAATATCTAAAATTATAGAGAAAACCTTCAAATTATATACCGAAGTCACATGACAAATAATGATATAATTTCTTGTTATTATATTAGGTTACAATGGAATCAACACCTTCTGTTTCTAACGCAGAGGCGGACTTGACAATGTTTGGAAATGACTGAATTTGAATATTTTTTTTTAGAATAAGACTTACTAACTCATTTCATGAAAAAGTGGACTTAACTATTTTTGATACTATACGATTCAGATATTTTATGTTTACAACATGAGAAATTATCATGTTTAGTTTTACCAGCGTTTCCCCAACTCTTCGGCAGAATACGAATTTTATGGATCACTGGGATATTATCTGTATAATTAACGATAAAACGACCTTAGAGCCGTTTTTGTTTAATTAGGTTCCACGACACTCGTGTTCTAGCTATTATATTATTATAAGATTATTTACAATATTAATTGAGGTGCTGAGGATTCAATGAATATAAGTGCACCTTTAACCGGGTTAAATAATTCGGCTTCAACATTAAATAAGTATGAAATTAACATAATTTTTCCATAAATGAGGTTTTGTTCTTAAATGATTCATTATTATTATGCCAAGTAAAAATATTGATATTTCTTTATGATTTTAGTATTTTAAAGAAGATGTCATCTCAAAACATTCAAGTTGCTATGATGATAATAACAGGCTACATAATATGAGGGCTCTAGAAACAAAAACGGCAGTCTCCATTTTCGTAATATGTTAGTGAGTCATTAAAATCTCTTACATCTTTCTTATATGAAAAAAAGTATTTTGAAATGTTGTTTGTATACTAATAATATACAACATGTTATAATACTTTTTTTTCAGAAATTGTACCTATAAAAAAGATGTAAGACATTTTTAATGATTTGCCAACATATTGCGAAAATGGAGACTACCGTTTTTGTTTCCAGAGCCCTCATATTATATAATTCAATGTTAGGAATAAAATACAGTTTATACAAAGCAGTTACATCTTTGAATTTTGTTTCACACATAAATATGTACTTATGTGAAAACAGCCACTAACAATTTTTTTTAAATTTGATGTCAATTATACTTGTATAATTCTCAACGCATCAGTTATCTAGCGTATACCTTCAGGTATCATATTCATCCGACATACTTCCATATGAGATACTTTCATCATCTTTTCCCCAATACTGCGACTGAGAATGTCTCTCCTTAGCCTGGATCGCTCTCTTCTTGTTATAGCTTCGTTGCGCTGAGGCTTGCAGCTTGGCTCCCATCGTGACTCCGGTCTCCTGGACCATTCTGAAGAGGTAGCCTTCGCTGTCTCTGAGGAGTAAGTGAGGGTGGCCGAACTCTGCTGCTCTTCCGGCGTCCATGACGAGGACTCGGTCGGCGTCCATGATTGTGTTGAGTCTGTGGGCTATCGTGAGAACTGTGCAGTGAGAGAACTTCTCTCTGATGATTTGTTGAATGAAGTGGTCCGTTCTGCAAGAATAAATCATATTAAATTGTAGGTACCTAAAGATGTTCCATCATAAATTGTCAGGTGTTCGAATTTAGAACTAAGCTCAAGCAGTATAAAAAGTATTGAATGATCTGTCAAATGTTAGCATGTGGCGCCCTCACTCAGCGGACAACTTATACTGGCGGATATTATACCTTTTGTGGTTATATTCTCCAAAACATGTAAAAATAGACACATTATTATTCATTCAAAGTTTCCTGACTACATAGCTCATTAGTTCACTAGTTCTTAATTTCACAGGGCAAAAAATACATACTGAGGATCCATATTAGCGGTGACTTCATCCAGCACAAGGATCTGATTATTGGTGAGTATGGCTCGTGCCAGGCAGACCAGCTGTCTTTGGCCCAGGCTGAAGTTGGAACCGCCCTCCGATACCTGGTAATCCAGTGATGGGACGGAGTCTTTCAAATCAACCTGAATGTAAAATGAAACATATTACTTTGGACATACTTGTTTATGATCATACGAAATATTAAATAAGAACTCTTATCATCATCATTGTTAGACGGGGCCGATCTACAGTTAGATGAAGACCGCCTCGAAGCTCTTTGAAGGTCTCCAAAGTTCTCCACTCTTCTCCAGTAGACAGAGGAATAATACATCATATCATTATGTTTGGGATTTAATGTGACAAAATAGTAATTTATACCATTGATAAAAAAGCTTCGCTTGAATTCGGACAGGTGCCGCTATCCCCAATTTGATAAAAAAAGAACAAGATTTAGGTGATTCGCTAACAGGACAAGAAGTTCCTTATACAATAACAATGTGTAAAGTAGAACATAATCATGGGAAATCATTGTACAAAATTTAATCATATTTCGCACCTCGCAACTAAACTGCCACAATCCAAAAAACGTCAAACAGAGAAAATCAGCTTTGAAGTTTTTACCTTTCGCATTTTTGTTCTGTGTTTTTGAAATATGTTTAGATATTGAATGAAGTTTTGACTTGAATTTGATGACTTAGAGATATGAAATTTTCGGTACATATACTATGAACGATAGACAATGAAACGTAGTAACTAACTCAAAATACGTAATTTGGACTTGTGGCGGTTTAGTTGGGAGGGTGCGATTTGTACTATTTATATTTGAATTATAATATATTTATTTAGAAAAACTATAGCTCACAGATTCCAAAGCACTCCACAAGGATGCGTCGTCGTACTTTTCAAAGGGATCCAAATTATGACGCATCGACGAAGAAAACAGAATCGGTTCCTGAGGAATGATGGAAATATTCGATCGGAGATCCTAAAACATAGACAATAGAACATCAATACTCGTTGATCAAATACAGTCAAGTGTCGATCTTCCATTAATAAAATTAAGATGTTTACTTGAATCCTCCTTCATTCTCTACTCTAATTCTTCGTAAGATAATATGTTTATTATGATATCTATTATACACCAATGGCGAAGGCTGAAGGTAGGTTGGATTCGACATAAATAGTGCACAATTGACGTCAGTCAAATGTATTTTGTTTTCATTGAACTAAGACTACAATGATTGCAGAATCCTACCTAAACCAATGCATAATAGATAATAGTAAAACTATTTTATATTTTTAAGGTGAAGTCTTTACTGAGCCGTTTTTAAAGAGGCATCTAGCGAAAAAATACGAAGCTTGCAATTTGAGATTTTTTTTGTTGATAATTTACAATTTCAACTGTATTTATTAATAAATATGTATCTGAAAACATTAAAAAGAAAAATATTATTTATTTTAAGTCAAAGATAAACTTACAATTGTAAAAAATGTAATAAAATGTGAATTTGTTGAATCGGACCGCACCCTATTATTACATATCGTCACTGTTCTGGCAGAAGACACTAATTCGAAAAAATGACATATTGAGTTAGTACCAAAATGTTCCTTATTTCAAACTTTACCGTCTGGAAACCTTCTTAATAAATAAACAGTCTTTATTTTAAAGTCATCCTTTTTACGATTACTTAATAAACTCACATGATAGACCATTATCTCAATCATATTAACAACTTCAAAGTCAAATTACTCAAAACTAGTATTCTCCAGTTAGTGTGTTCTGCCAGAACAGAGACGATATATTTTATGGTCATATTTATTATTAAAATTTAGTTTATTAAGTTTTCTAAGCATCACCTAAGAGATATTTGACTAATTCATAGTTTTTTTTAGCAGTTTGCAATCTGTGTGATAATCCGAAGATTTATAATTCCATGTCTGGATGGAAGCTGTCTCGAATGTGGATTCTTGGTTATGAAGCAAAAGGAAAGCAGATATTAAAGTTTTTTTAACCCGGCGCCCGCTTCTGTCACGAAAGTAGTACGCGAAATTGCGCAAAACCACGGGGCTACAGCGCTTCTGTCGCCAATGTTGTACGCAAAAATGCGCCGGTCGATTATGTAGAATATACATGACGCATGATTTTGAAATCTCTACCATAATTTGCCTTATTTCATTACCAACGGTGACATATATATAATATTGTCAAATAAATTATGTTACAGTACTAAAACTTCGATGTTTGACATGCCTTCGACAGGCCGTCAATCTACGCTCATTTAATTTTGGCTTGAAACATCGCGCCACTTTACTGCGTTTGCGCAGTATGCGTAATATCACTGTTGTGAGAGGACTGTGCAAGGAATCGCTCTTGTCGTTTTTCCGTACAAAATATTACGTATTTTACGCGATCTATTGTATTGTGTGAATACTATTATAATATTTATAAATATTTTGTCTGTGTTATTGTTTATGTGTTTTTAACTATTCCATTCATGTGTATTAAACTGTTATAAGGTGTTTTGACTATATTTTTTTGGACTATTTTACCTTTGTTATCGTGTGAGTGTTTGGTTGAAAACTTTTTTCAAACTTCAATATGGCTGGTTTAAGTGAGGAATTGGACTCCGATTACGAAATGTCTGAAGAAGAATTGGAACCATCTGACCTCAGTGATGTAGATATATCAGAAGAGCCAATTGAACACTTGAGAACATGGACATCCGGACCCCATGTCCCGATCGTGTATGAGTTTGATGATTTTCAATCCGGCATAGCAAACAGCGATTTGACTGAGACTTCGCCTGAGTGTCTTTTTTTTGAACATTTTTTAAACCGTGATATAATGTTGAAGGTAGTCCAACAAACAAACATTTTTTTTCACTATCAATATAATACTCAAGAACTTGGACCAAAATCACGTTCTCATAATTGGATCGATACAACTGTATCAGAATTATATGCATTTTTTGCGGTGTCAATGCTCATGACACGAAACAAACATTTGTCACTAGAAGAACACTGGAGTACGGATTGTTTTTTAAGTGCACCCATTTTCGGTCAGACAATGCCTAGAGACCGATATGAGTTATTGCTCCAAATGCTCCATTTTTCCGATCCAACAAGTGTTACCTCAGATAGACTAAATAAAATTAGGTTACTTTTAGAGCATACACGCAAAATTTTCAAAGACACGATGATTCCGCATCAAAATCTCTGTATCGATGAGAGCATTATTGTTTTTAAAGGGAGACTTATTTTTAAACAATTTATTCCATCGAAGCGTCATCGTTTCGGTATCAAAATGTTCGTGCTGTGTGACGTTATGACGGGTTATATTTTAGATTTTATTATTTATTGTGGTGACGGGACAGACATAGTGGATAGCCAAAACTTTGGAATTTCCGGAGCTGTTGTGACAACGCTGCTGACCGAGTATCTGGGCAAAGGGCATTCGTTGTGGTGCGATAACTGGTACACCGGTCCACAGTTATTCAAACACCTCCATGAAAATAAAACCAATGCTTGTGGGACTGTACGTAAGAATCGCAAAGAAATGCCATGCTTCAAAAAGCTGAAAAAGGGGGAGACAGAGGCAAAGTCAAAAAGCCCACTGTTGGCTCTCAAATGGTGTGACAGAAGAGATGTCCACATGCTTACAACCATGCACGATGACTCCTTCGGTCCAACCGGTAAAACTAATTTTAGAACCGGAGAACCCATTATGAAGCCAAAGTGCATCTTAGAGTATAATAAAAATATGGGGACTGTCGACAAGGCCGACATGATGCTCAGCAGCTTGTCGTGCATGAGGAAATCTGTGAAATGGTACAAAAAAGTAGCATTTCACATGATTGACCTCTATTTATTAAATTCATTCTATATGTATAAATCTGTTACTGGTTGTAAAAAAACTTTAGGAGAATTTCAGTTAGTCGTGATAAAACAATTAGTTGCTAAGTACGCTGTGAAAATCACGAAAACTCCACAACCCAGACCATCGACTAGTGAAAATCCATTGAGGTTGTTACCTAGAACTTTAACAGATCATTTGCCGGAACACATTCCGCCCACGGCAAATAATAAAAAGCCCAGAAGACGCTGTCATGTGTGCGGAAATTCAAAAATTAATAAAAAAAAAACATCTCTATCTAGATATATGTGTTGTATTTGCAATGTGGCTTTATGTCTCAGTCCGTGTTATAAAATCTACCACTCTTCAAAACAATTTTAAATGTGAAAAGTAAAAATAAATATGTAACTCAGTAATAATATTTAATAGCTGTTTAAGTGTCTGCCTAAAAGTTTGTTTAGTCTAAAATTATTGTGCTATATTTACGACCCTACTCAGGGAAAAAACATTATGTGTGATTTTATTACCATTTGTGAAGTGTTTCTATACTCGCGTCAAGCACGAGCGTGACGAATAACAAAATACAAGCCTTGCAGTGCTCCATATACATAAAACAAAATGGCGGAAATCTTCTAAATGGTGAGTCTTTGTATAGAATTAATTTCTTCGGATATTTTTGACATTATGACTGATTTATTACGGTTTTTTAATGTTGTAAAATAATCTGAACATGTCTAGGCGCCTAAAGAGCCATAAAACTCATTTTTTATTACCATTTTTATTATGAAACACAGAAGTTAAATTAAACAAAAACCGTCACCGCGGAGAGTGAATTCGTCATACTACAATAGCCCGCGAGTGCCAGGTTAATACCTGAAGTGAAATATTCTTCATTTCAAGTCCATCAATGATGATGGATCCTTCCACTTTGGCCAATCTGAAGAGGGCTGCAATGAGAGAAGACTTTCCAGCGCCCGTTCTCCCAACAATACCAACCTAAAACAAATAAAAAAATAACAATATATTTAAACGTGTCCGGAAACTTGGACGTATGTAGTTCGCCGGATCACACTTAACCGTGAAATGTTGTATCGGAAATATAATGGCTTTATATTAAAGACCGTCCAACTTCTTTGGGTCGTGTTGTACTGACATAAAATTCATGTCTAAATAAAACACGGCTCTTGTCAGTTTAGAGGAAGCAAGCAGCAAACAAATTTTGAAAATAGCCGATATACTGGATTATTTGTTAGGTTAGGTTACGTTTTCATTCCTTAATTCATGAATTTTGCCAAAATCAACAATGAGAATTGAATTAATATTCATATTGAATTTAATAAAATTGGAGATACGGTCATATCTTTCTGATAAGAAAGCTCACGGCAAACTGTGCCACGGTGAAATGTTTTATGTACAATCTACATGTAACCCCAAATATCACTCTTCGCCACTTCAATATACACATGCGAATTGCCCATGGTGCCGCTGTAGATGATTCCAGTATAACGTTAAAACCAATCATTTACATTTGAATTACAAAAACGTCGTCTACTACAAATTTTTAACTGTGGACTTATCGGTTTTACTTACGGTCATCTCTTTCTGATAAGAAAGCTCACGGCGAACTGTGCTACGGTGAAATGTTTTACGTACAATTTACATGTAATCACATTTAAAAGTGCTCCACTGGTAAAGCAAATTCTCATAGAGTGCGCTATTTCCTGGTGTCTATGGAATATTAATTGACATGATTGTCACTTGACATATATGGCTATTTTGATTTTAAACTGTCTTATAGAAACTTTTAGAGAGTTTGTATTTCAGAATGTAATTAATTATTGTGCTTAGGATATCATCTGAGTTCGCACAGTCGCCATTTTTCTGGGTATTGTTGTATAATATAATATGTAATAGTTACAATTAAGAAATAATTGTTACCTTCCACCCACTCTTGATGTGGACGCTGAGGTCTTCCAGGACAGGTCTGTCAGTTTCGCAGTAGCTCAGGAAGACGTGCTTGAACGTCAGAGAACCACCCGACGGCCAGTTTTGTGGTGTGGGCTTTTCTGTGAATCAAAATAAGACAAGTCAACAATTTATTACTTGGTATAATGGACAAAGTACAAATGATGAACCATTTGCTTTATTTAATTCCTTCCGCAAGAGAGCCCTCACCCTATAGTGGACACATAGAAGTGACTTAGTAAACACTTAAAGTGGATCAATGTAATTCAGACATTTAGGGCCGTATGTATGAGATTCCCAAATTCTTTATAAGCTATTTAACCGATTTTCCATCAAATAGCGTATAGCACTGTTTGGGACGTAAGCAATCTGACGTCAAGCGCCATTAAAAATGGCTGCCTCAGCTGTCACTTTCAAATGTCATTTTAATTTTGCATTCATTACAACAAACGTTTGCTTGAGGCCCTTGTTCATTATTTAAACACCACTAGTTCTAGTGTTGTTTAAATGTCAGAAAAATTCATCTTACTACCAAACAAACTGGGTACCTACGATGAGGTACGTGCCTTAAATATAAGTTAAAGAATAAATGCTCATCCGTGGCATATGGTAGCCGTCCATAGAAGCCACCGTAATATATTCAAGGTCAATGCCAGCCTATTGTCTATTCGTTTCTCCAGACTGATTCCACCCCATTCCGCGCGGTTGGAATTACACCCCATTTCATACAGTCCACTGCTCTTTTTGAAATATTTTCGACCACAATATTTCAGAGATCCAAAAATTGATTTCTTTCATTAAAAAAATAATGAAGAAATCATTCTTCTATAGAGTTGGAGTCTATACAACTTACTGTGGGAATACTGCACTAATTTCTTATAGAGACTTTTATTACGGATTATCTTGCTTGTTGTTTAATTCTTCTACACAAAAATTACACTAGAAATCATTGAAGGCTCCATCTGGAATAAGATTTTACGTCCTTATTCTATTCTGATCTTATCACCGTGCCTATTCAATATTACTTCTATCAATCCTGCCGATTTTGGAGGACTATTATTATCTCCTATTGTTGATAGTTTGTATTGAGTATCAATAGATGACAGCATTATGCATCAATACATACCCGCCTTTGTGTAATAGATTGCAGATGCTTAGACCTGTCAGATGTACAATTTTTTTAAAGGTTCGGTTCCGGGTTTGGTTCTGGTTCTTTAAAAACGCAATATACTTAGGAACCTATGCATGTAAATTGTATGTAAAACATTTCACCGTGGCACAGTTCGCCGTGAGCTTTCTTATCGGAAAGAGATGACCGTATACTATTCTTTCTATTTATCTATCGGTATATATTATTGATATTCAATTTTCATAGCTGATTTTGGCAAAATTCATTAATTATTCATGAATGAAAACCTTGCCTAGCACATAATCCAGTATATCGGCTATTTTCAAAATTTGTTTGCTGCTGGCTTCCTGTAAAGTGTAAACCGTCAAGAACCGTGTTTTTTTAGACATGAATTTTATGTCAGAACTATACGACCCAAAGAGGTTGGTACTTCACCGACAGTTTTAAGCAGTTTCGATCCCAGTTTGGTAGTCGAAATTTGAAATCAAAACTATCGATTCCAGTTTTAATAACTGAGGGATTTTCTAGGATTCGGTTCCGGATCCATCACCTCTTGTTATGTATTTCTCGCTCTACGGTGAGTTGACTACTCAACTGCGTGCATGATCAAAAAGTCTTTTCACAGCTTGACCGCAATACTTAAAACAGGAATCAAGTACGCTCTAATATACGCCAACCAAGGTTGCTTCTGACGCACTATTAACTCGATTGGCATCTAACTGTAATTACGTCTGCAAAATGGTTGTTTGATGTTAAACTCTTGTAAGTATTTATTTATCATGTGGTTTATAATATAATACTGCTATTATGTTCTCACCTCCAGTGTGTAGCCCCTTCTCCTGTTCCACGTCGGTGTATTGAAGGACCCTCTCAACGCTGGTGAGGTGGGAGACCACCTCCGTAGCCTGGCGTACTCCAAACTGCAGCATGGAAGTGAGGATCAGAGACTGGGAGATGGCCAGCCCCACATTGCCTGACAGAGCCGTGCCTGTTGGTGATGTAATAGTAATTATAATACTTGGCGAAACAATTGAGGGACACATCATAATTAAAGGTTGTGATCGAGAAACCTCGTCTAAAAATCTGTATCTAAACACATATCACCTAAGATGAGTATTTTTTAGGTACTATCTGAACTATTGAAATGGATATATCTCAAAGATAAGACAATTGCTGAACAAATCTAGTCATCTAGTGATATCCAAATGACGGAAAACGGTTTTAAGGTAGGTACGCACCCAGAGGCAATTGGATTGAAGAAGAAGCACATTACAATGCAACACTTGGAGAGGCCAATGGATAAATACAGGTTGATGATGATTGGCATGGTCGGAAGCTTACTGCTTTAAGGAGCTTGATCGTAAAGCACTTTTCGTAATGAATAGATCCACGTGGGTTCAATGACAGAGTTCAACATGCTTAAGAAGGAGGCCGGCTCAATTAAATTGAAAACTGAAATGCTCACGGTGCTCCGATGATATTCTCAATGAGATTAATGCCAGTGATAATACCCGAGATCCTGATAGCTTAATGCCCCCTATTTGATCATTTTGTCTTTGTGATTAATCGCCATTTCCCCCGACCATGTCCGATTCTAATAAGATCATATGGGCCTCCACAGTGTGGAGGTTTGTATTAACAGATTTTGTTTTTACGAGAAATGGATGTCAGCCACTTGCTCAACCTTGTAGGTTAGAAACAGGATTCGAACCTGGGACCCAAGTCGCTATAAGCCGACGCTTAAGCAACGCGGCCATCGTTATTTAGTGTTAAAATACAGCAATAGTTACAGTAGAACTGTAACCGACATGCCGGCTTCCCTTTTCATGGGTCACAGTCTACCAATAGGGTATATAATAATATAACAAAAATGCTTCAGATTTTTAATAAAAATATTCCACTTTAGTGAGAATGAGTGAGAAATGCAATATCTAAAGTAAACAAAGAAAATTGGCTTACCATCATCAAAGATGATGAATGAAAATGAGACACACGCCACAAACATGATCCCAATTATGTCCAGCCAGAATCCAAGAGTACTGCGGCTTGCCAGGAACTGGTACCAGGATGTCGTGTGCAGATCCTGAAATATACAATATTATTCTACCTATTGTCACCTTATGACTGCCCTACATTTACTCCTCGATTGTCCAATTTTCGGCAAGGAGCGGCACAATCTGAACTTTTTATTACAGATGGCAGATGCGGACATCAGAGACTTTCTGGGGATCATGGCAAATGAGGCTAGAAGAGGTGCCCTTTTTAATTTCTGTATTCTGTACGATGACATATAACAATGATTCATGCCTTTCAGATCCAGTGATCGTAGTCATATAAGTTAGGATAAGTATATTATGTTCAGAAGATTAGTCCTATGCGATATTTCTTTTTTAACGGAAAAACGTGGCTATAAATCGCAGTTCTCAGTTCCTAAAGAATATGACGAGATATTTATCAGAATCACCACCGCCTTGCGCTACAAGAATTTTCCAGGGTTTTTGCAAGGCGGTTTCATAGGCCCTTGCCGAATTCAAATTAGCAATACCCGATGCGGGTAGACGAATTGTTTTCAATAAAGCATTTTTCTCTATCATTGAATTTTTTTTATTGTTTATGTATTAAAAGCTCATTTAGATGAGTCACTGTGGATGATCATCCGCAGTGAATTGAAGGAAGGCGTTCATTTTTTGTTTACACGTGTCACTGAAAGTGAAATACTTAATTCATTCCTAAATAGCGTCAAGTGAAATTGCGGTGCAGGTTGGAATTCAAACAATTTGTGCTTGTTTGTTATATTATGAATGCAGAAATTTCATCGAGAGAAAGAGGAATAAGAAAAAGAGTCATTGGTGGATAAAATCATATACATGGGTAATGCGACGTAATATCACAGGGGTTATGATGACAGAACTCATGGGCGCAGTGTGCATGCACAGGACTTTTGGAATCATCCACAGTGAACACAAAGTGATCAAAAAGTAGAACCAGTTGAACGTTGAAGTGAATCATGTAAACGGGGCTTAACTTAGTTATTATTAGTCACTAAAAGGTTGGTAGCCCGTAGAATGTTTGTCGGTCCTAGACACATTAGACACCTATTGTTCTTCATGGATAATGCGCCCCTGTGGCATTTCATGTTATATATTTAATTGTTTACCTGGTGAGAGTCAAATTCTTTGGCGAGTCTATATTGTGCTTTAGAAGATCTTATTGTAGAAATTCCTTTGATTGAAGCGCAGGTGTGTGAAAATACAGGACTGCGAGCTGAAACGTGACAGACCATATCTTTTATTTATAATATAGAAAATATTAGAGAAGCAACGGTCGATAATGAAACTATATTTAACACTGCGAACAATGAAAGATATTTGCAATATATATTGTTTCATGTTTCAAAAGTTTTGTGAAAAAAATCCAATTAAATAATAGGTACTTATACCTTACACTAGTAGCGAGTAGTGGATGTAGACTATTAACCCAATGCTTACGGGCCGCACAAAATTGTGTTTTTGCTAATTGCTTTTCAAATGCAAATTAACAGGTTAATTAAAAAAATAATTAAAAGAGCCCGTAAACATTGGGTTAAGATTCAACATAAATGGTGCACACTAAACTTTGTCAGTCAGACATATTTGATGTCAACAGCAGGCTGCCATTTTCTTTTTATTGAGAAACAATGCTCATGGGCTCATTTACAATCCGTATATACTTACTGGCAAATATTAATTTTCATGTTCCCAAAAATATCACTCGTAACACTACGGTCTTCATGATACCTCGTCGCAAAACAGATGTGATGTTTCCTGATGCTGTGTATTGTGCGAACTGATTTGATGGCACCATTAAGGTTGATTTGTTTTTTATTAACTATGTCATGTTTGTGGACGTGTTAAATAGGTTAGAATTATAATTGTATTTATCATTTTACTCTAATATCTACATAAGCATATACTGTCTTTTCTACTTTCTTGTTATACTGGTTGTTATTTTGTAATTCATTCATGTAAGTCATTTTTATAATTTTGTATTAATTATGTATTATGGCGCATTGGCCAATCACTGTAATGCCATAATACTCTTTCTAAATAAATAAATAAATAAATATTATAAATAATGTAATTTTTCCAAGTACAGTAGAACGTTGATATAACGGACTGATGCGGATGAAGGGATGTCCGTTATATACAAACACTAACAAAATCTTGTTTATTCGTCTTCGGATGATATATCCAGACACACCAGCTGTGGAGTGACGTTAATGTTTGATATCGACTTGTATGCTTTCGATAATACTGCTTTGAAAAAAGAATCAAGTTTTGTTTGCACTTTTGAAGTCTGCTGTTTTTTAGAACGTTTTTATTAGCTCGTATTCTTATTTATCCGGTGGTTGTTTATCCAGACCAGACATTTTTAACTAACTTCCCGACTAGCTACACATTTTAAACTTTTAGAATATATCAGAACACGATTTCAATGCATTCTTTTACATTTTTTAGCCATCTTTAAGTAGAATTGAATTAATTTTCAGTTAATTATGTTTTGTATGAAAAAAGGTATTTCGGAAGTAATTCGTAATCCAATCCACTATTATTGGTTGCTAAGTGGGTGGTCCTAGCAACTAAATTATTAATATATACTATGGAAATCAAAATGACATTTCAGTATTCTATATTTTTTTGTTTGTTTGTTGTTTACTCACTTCATATCAAGTATAAGTTTGAGCATATTGAGCATATTAATTCAACAGAAAATTTAAAAACGTATTTAAAAAATTCTTTTTATCTTGTAATTATTTAATAATCAACTCTCTAAAATTACAAAAATGAGTAATATAGTTGTATTCTTTATCTGACGAATAGTCAATAAATATTATTCGATCATCGAGATGCAATCTTGTCGCTGATAACTTTGCTTTTGGGCGTGTTGTTTCTTCTTCCTCGCTATCTTCACTTCCAAGATCATAACTTCATATGCTATTTCACTTTCAGTCATGATGTGAAACCCAGGATCACCTTCATCTACTTCTAACAATTGTAAACTTATTAAATGGAATAATAACTGCATCTATTCACTTTGAGTAAACAAATTGAACTGCTGTGCAGCTATGCGAATTAGCGGCCAACGTTGCAAACGTCAGTGCTACATTTAGTCTAAGAGCAGGATGGCATTGTGACTCGAATTTGAATGTGAGAGGTATGACATGATTATCATGCGCAGAACATTGTTTACAAGCGGTGACACTTGGATTTAAACATGTACAACATTAACAGGACGTTTTTAACAATATTCACATTTGACCTGATTGAAGTCTGTTATATCGAGGTTCTACTGTATTAAATTACGAATTTAGGACATTCCCAACTGTAGTGACATCAGTTGGCGAAAATAATAAATGAAAGCTCAAATGGTAATGCAGTTTACTGCATTTTCATTTGTTTCATAAAACAATTGAGTCATGCTGTCACTTTTTATTATTTTTATTTGTTTTGAAACAAATGAGTTAGTTTTTCACTTGTTCCTTCTGATTCCATCATTAAACAAACATGACTAATTAAAAATAGTTCTGCCCTTTTCTACAATTTTCTTCACAATATAACTTTAATGTCTTTTAAAAGTGGTTAAAATGAAGCAAGTAATAATAAAAATGTAAAGGAAAGATTAACCTCAGAAGAGAAGAAAAAAAAAATAAACAAAATACATAGCATTAAAGCGCCTGTACACATGCATGGAATTACTGTCCGCAATAGTGCTTATTTTAAACTATCATGTCAATAACTCGTCGCTATAGGATTTGTTTCCCGAATAGACCAAATGTCAATTTTACAGGAAACGAAAAACAAATTTCACTGTCGTATATTTTAATATCAGTAGATGTATCAATCATTCTTTCTATACTGTATGATTGCAACATTATCTAAAAATAGATTCCAAGAATAATATACGGGTATAAATCATTAAATGCACAGAAAATGCATTTTATTTACAAGTACACACTGTGGATATTCGGGAAATTTTTAGCGCTCTCTCAGAATAATGGATATTCAGGACAAAACATGGACGTTCGGGATTTAAGACCGTAGCGTATTGCTGCACGGCCCACAGATTACTGAGTGGTCAAAAAGTACGCGCCTCAAATGTTATATTTATTTACACGATAATTGTTAATAATTACCTCTACTATTTAAATACTTAATGATCGTAATTACCCAAGATCGTATGTAATAATAACATGCGGCAATCGCTTTTTCGTTTTTTTTTTCGGATTAAGTAATAAAATAGTTTTTAAGTAATTTACTATTTTTTTATTGAACGAATAATTCACAAGATTTAAGAATGTACCATTCTAATAATTGAACATACTTACATAATTTTTTTTAAATCACTTCTGATAAAATATATTATAAGGTATATTATACTTCAAAAACTAACCGACGTCACGGTCATTTCTCTAATATTTTATGATGGTACTTACTCGTACTTGCTAACAATTTTATATTAATACTAAAAAAAAAAAACAACTACCTATTTATATATATATCTGTATATTATTATATCTATATATTTCTATAATTGACAATTAAACTTATTACAAACCACCAAATAAATATTATATATTTACTATTGTAAAGAATAACAACACAAAATAATAGCATGTATAAATTAATTACCATTGGCTGCTAATATTAGGTAGGTACCAATATCCTAAGTATATAATATCCACCAAATAAATAGTTACTAACATACATATTAAATTAAATTAACTATCAGCGCATTCAAAAATAAATAATAGCATCGCCTTTATTTTCATAGAAATACCTAGATTAAAAGTAAAATAAAGACAAACAATGTTTGATTAATAATAATTTGAAATAATAATTATTTTTTACGTCATAGTAGTTGCCGGGTCATACTGTAGAATTCATATAACCGTTGGGATTTTGTGTCATTTATCAAAACAAAATGCAGTTATTTAGGTTAAAATACTCACTTCCACAACTTTACTGTAAGTTCAAGGCGAACTGGTGATGTATCAGCTATAAATGATCTCTTCAAATTTGATGAATTCACTATTAAAACAATAGTAACGTTAAAAACAATATCAATAAGACGAAATTTGAAAGAAGTCTCCGGACGGCCGAAAAATATAAAAGTGGGCGTGATTGTTTTAGAGCTAGACAGCGTGAATGTGGGAGCGAGATGCACGGCGTGAGCGCTGTTTGATTGGCTAAAGTCATATTCGGGAAATAAACACTCAGCCAGAGATATATTTCGACCGAAATTAACTTGGATATTCAGGTACGAATAGTTGGACATTCGGGAGAACACCACGGAGTAATTGTAACTTAACATGGCGTATTCGGGTTTTTTAAAAAAATATCTCTGTTCCTAGATAAAAATATATTGTTTTTATAAATGATTTCGGAAGAGTTCAATAAAAGAAATTGAACTGCATTAAAATGTCGATTTCGACAAAAATGGATATTCGGGAAACAAATCCTATAGCGACGAACTGTTTACACGTAAAAGTGCTGACTGTCTCTCCAATCTCATTCTTCAAGAGTAAGTGAGACGCGAGGTTGTTATTTTATACAACTATCTGACAGGTTGTATTGAAAATCGGTTAAGCTCAAAATGAATAGTTCGTTGTTTTACCGGCATGTTCTCTGTCGCTATCTCGCTCCCTATCGCTCTACTGCGCAGGAGCAGATCGAAAATAATCTTACTTGCGCGCAATAAATCATCACAATTTGGAATCTTCCAGTCTTGTTTGATTTATGCATGCAATTTTGTCAACTACAGGATAATACATGTTTCCCCATACATTTTCTTACCGTGCACAGTAAATCTATGCACGTGTAAACGGGGTATAATAGCGCCTGTACACGTGCATGGAATTACTGTCGGCATTAGTGCCTATTTTAAACTATCGTGACAATAACTGTTTACTCGTAAAAGTGCTGACTGTCTCTCTATTCTCATTCTTCAAGAGTAAAGCGTCAATTACATTGAGCTTCTTTATGAGCTGTTTGTTGGCAAATTTAAAAGCGGGCGATTCAGCTACTGCGATTTGATGATTACACACAAAACTTTCCATTCACTGAGAAGCCACAAGCCAGCTACTATTTTTACAGAACGTAGTTAGTTTTTTTACGGGGGGTTGCTACTGCGCTCTACTGCACAGACGCAGTAGGCCCACATGCCGGCGTGTAGCGTGTATAGTTGACCGGCTTTCAACTTTTCTCGGTAGAGTGTTTACAACCTGCTTATTAGCTTGTTCGATGATTAAACTGGGCAACTTTACAGGCAGATTGTAAATTCGCCAATAAACAGCTCGTAAAGAAGCTCAATGTAATTGACGCTTAAGCGAGACACGATGTTGTCATTTTATACTACTATTTGACAGGACGTATTGAAAATCGGTTAACCTCAATTGAGTAGTTCGTTTTTTTACAAGGTTTAGCAGGTTCGCTCGCCATTGTCATTCTACTGCGCAAGCGCAGATCTTACTTACGCGTTAAAATTCAGAAGCTTCCAAACTTGTTTGATTCATGCACGCAATCTTGCCAACTGCAGGATAATACATGTTTTCCTATATATTTTCTTACTGTGAACAGTAAATCCATGCATGTGTAAACGGGATATAACTTTTAATTTTCTTTTAAAAGTGGTTAAAATAAAGCAAGTAATAAAAATGTAAAGGAAAGATTAACCTCAGAAGAGAAGAAAAAAATTAAAAAAAAACACATAGCATATCACTAAATAGTCTCACATCTCTGCACGTCTCTGAAAGTGCATTGACTCTCCTTCACCTTCACTAATGGTGCTTGATAAACCTGACACGAAATAACAGTTTTAATCAAGAGGAACTCGTACCAGTGATATATAAAATTATACATACTGATTCCCTCAAGCCGCTTAATATCCTGCGCCGTGCTAAGGTAGAAGGTTATCAACAAGTAGAAAAGAAACAGGAGACCCGCTGCCGGGATGAGGAGCCACAGGTTCGTCAGGCTGACCATGATCATAGCGCTGATGACGAACATGATAATTTGGACGGCCTCCATCATGTCTTTCGGGAGTAGTTCATCGATGGAGCCCAAGTCTTTTGAGAAGCGGTTCAGGATGCGACCTACAGAATAACAATACGGAATATTATAACTACAAGAACACCGATGGTAGTTCACAGAGTGTTAGCCTTTAAATCCGTCGTTTGCGAATTTGAATCGTATGTCGGGAAATTTCACAGGTTTTTTTCAATACAGATGAGATTAACGCTACCCCATCTCTGCCCGCCGTTCTTATTTGAAAAGACTTTAATGTCCCCCTTCATCGCATGCCATGATACCCTGATAATTTATATTTCGTGACTAATTCTGGTCGTACATTCCTTTGTGTCTGGAAAATTTTACGTTTACAGTTGGCTGTATCACAATTCACCGTGAGATGTCATATCGGAACCGATGGCCGCATAGCATTGAGATTAAATTCATGTCTAAATAAAATACTAATAAGAACCACCGGAATACAAGGGAATGAAAGAAGAAAATAGGTAAGTAGGTAAATAAATTAGAAATACAATCATATCGTATATATTTATATAAAATTCTGAATTGTGATTAGAAATAGCAAGTAGGTACTCGTAAGCATCAGTAACAATTTATGATTTTTTGATCTCAATGCTATACGGCCGTCTCTTTCCGGTATGACCGCTCACGGCGAACTATGATGCGGCAAAATGTAATACGTACAATCTACATGGTTACATGCTTTGCTGCAGGAAATTATAGTCCGATCATAGTTCAAACTCGTTAATTGTCATGTTATGTCTACATTTTATTACTAATTAATTTGCAATATAAAAATGAAAATGAACCGACCTGAACTGTTTGTGTCGAAAAATCTCATCCGCGCCCTGAGTATTTTGCTGAACACTTGATCGTGCAGACCCTGCGAAGACTTGACGCACGCCCTGAAGAATAACACTGAGCTGCTGATACTCAAGACGATGCACGAAAGAACAAATGCTGTGTACACATAGAGGTACTGCTCCGTGGTTAAAGTCCCAAGTAATTTTGACAGCCCCGCCAGGACCCTCTCCTGTTCGCTGTATGTTTGATTGTTCTTTTTAGCAAATGATTGCGCATGTGTGATATTTTGTAGCGTAACATTGGATTCTTTCAGTTTGTATAATCTGTCTATAAGTTCCATATTAGATATTGTTGCGTTTTTGTTTATCAAATAGGCCAGCAGATCGACGACGTGAGTGTACAGAATTGTGTTATTTACGTTTGGTTTTATGACATCTTTTAAATTGGCTGTTGCGTTGTCGTGAGGAATCGAATCGATCAGGTTCTGAAGGTTGTGCCGCAATTTCATTTGGTTAGTCGCATTGGCGTGGATGGCGTTGAAAGAAGTCCTGTTTTTTTTGTGGGCGAGCTTTTCATAGTTTAAGATGCCGTACATTGATTCTAAGTTACCATCGGCAGCCGTTAGGTATAACTCTTCCATCTGGCGGGCTTGTATTAGGAGCTGCTGACTTCTCTGG
This sequence comes from Rhyacophila brunnea, assembly GCF_057557595.1. Lineage (NCBI taxonomy): Eukaryota > Metazoa > Arthropoda > Insecta > Trichoptera > Rhyacophilidae > Rhyacophila > Rhyacophila brunnea. The sequence goes on along the minus strand of NW_028232904.1, from coordinate 2,908,065 downwards.
TTTGTCCTAGAACATATTTGGTATTAATGACAGTATTATTATTGTCTAATATACTGAAAAAGAAAGTAGATAATGCAGGCAGGTGCCTGAAGATGCCAAAGGCAAAAGCCGGGTTGCAATAAATGACTCAAATGTAATAGTACAATAATCAAATCAATTGGAATTCAAAAAATATCTATTGGCCAGCTTGGTGGCAACACTAAACAATGGAAACTATTGGAGATGACATTTAGACAAGTTGCTGATTGTATTTACTAGGATATTATTTTTGTTTTGTTTATTCTCTATAAAAAAAATAATCAATAAAGCCTTCATTATGTAAACATCAAATATGTGATGTTATGTCAAACGCAAGACAGGACACTCCACATGCAGCCATACCTGGAAGCTCAAGGTAAGTCTTTTCTAAATCGTGCCCAAGAAATAGGAATAGTCCCAATTTAGTCTCGACTACAGGGAACGACTTAAAGGTAACTTTCAATCGTGGCAGACGGTCGGCTTGAGAGCTTAACAAAAACTTACCAGTAAGTAACCCAATAATCGGTAGAGCTGGCAGACATCTGGCTAAGCACCGTGACGCAGATCATCATGGCGAGTAGGCACGGACTCCTGCCAAACTTCCAATACTTCCAGTAGACGCTGGCTTTCATTCTTCCCGACGCTATCACCTCAGCCTCTTCCTCCTGCGCTACGGTTTCTTCTTCTTCGTATTCTGACTTTGCGGTCGACTGTGATGGAAAAGACGAAATATTTGAATCAATGAGAATTTTTAATTAACTATTTCTTTTATTCAACGAATAATTCACAAAATTTAAAGATGTACCATTCTAATTATTGAACATACATAATTTTGAAAAACACTTCTGAGAAAATATGTTATAACCAATAGAAAAAATCTTTATAAAAAGAAAAGACACCCGGCAGGAATTGAACCTGCATCTCTTGGGTTTACGACATTGTCCACTATGCTACTAGGCTAATTATGACAAATTTTAACTATTGGCCTTTTAATACCTGCTCATCAGCGCTCTTCCAAATGATTTTGATTTTTTCTATTGGTTATAATATATTTTCTCAGAAGTGTTTTTCAAAATTATGAATGTTCAATGAGAATTAATGTAGTTGCTGATTATATTATTGACCAGAGACATCTAGTAAAGAATAATATAACTTAAATATCTACTTGTATAACATTCAATAAATACCATAGAAATGTTCCAGACAGTACAGAAGGTAAAACAGTATTCTATAATATTCGAGTTCCAATAACAATATTATACAGTGCAACTTCTATAATATCAAAGTATTCTATGTTGTCATGGTGATTTCTTGAAGCAATACCCTCAGTATGCATTTACTTTCCCCCCTACTACATTCCCCGTGCCCATAATCCAGTGTGTGTTTGATATAGTGTGGAGTTTTAATAACATTAAAATGCCTAAACCTTTGTGAAATCAGATGACAGTGGCGAAGGGTGGAGGTAAGAAGATAAGATCCGACATAAATAGTGCATACTAAATTTTCGGGAAACAACGTTTTTATGTTTCAAGCTTCAATTATCTGTTTTAACGTGAGATTATTTTTTCCGTCGTATTCTATGTCGAAATTAGAACCATATGGCAATTTATTTTAGCCGATAAACTCTTAAATGCAATAAATACAGGCAAAAGAAAATTGGACCTAGCGCTATTTGTATCTCACTTTTTAATTTACTCCGCATTAGGCACATATTTCCATGGCACTGTCATGAGTTTACCAGATGCTGCAGCATGGGAGACGACCTTTTCAATATATTGAACGTTCCCTTATTGGTTGACGTAAACACGCGCGAAATCAACCAAGCTTTAAATAATATGAAACACGGACTTGGCGCTTTTTGTAATAAATTGAAACTTAAAATATTTTTTTTCGTAGGGTTATATCGCGTTTTGGAATTTATAGATCAATACATATTGTGTAAAATTATACAAAGAATACATGCGTATTTTTTTTTCGATTTTGACCAAATGTGGACTTATCGCTTTTTGGAATTAGACGCCTCATTTATTACATTCTCCCATTGTCATTATTCAACTGAAACAAATGTAGGTATTAAATTTTACTGAAGACTCAGAGGCATTTTAAATTAAACTCGCCGTGAGAATGATAAGATTTGCTCTTTTTTGGACACTCATCGTCACAATATTCTTTTACTGTGCAACGAGCCTAAGGACCGTTTCAGACGGGACACCGGTGTCGCGCTCGATATAATATAGGAGGCCTTCGTATTCGAATAAAGGGGCCTTTGTATTATGTTTATGAACGCCCCAGAGCTAATGAGTCAACGCATAATTTCGCGCTATGAATTAGAACATAAAACAGGCTGCGGTAATAAAAACAAGTGTATCGGCGGCTTGAGAATGTAGTGGTTGACGGAAAAGTGTACCGGACACGCGTTGACTCATTAGCTCTGGGGCGTTCATAAATATAATACAAAGGCCCTATTATTCGAATACAAAGGCTTCCTATGTTATATCGAGCGTGACACCGGTGTCCTGTCTGAAACGGGCCTAATGCGCGACTCTAAAATTAAAATGTACCTCAGTTCAAAGCACCGAAAATAACATCTGGTCTTTCACTCACTACTGTGGCAGGCGGAGAGTGATGCAATGCGAATCACGTGATACAACGAGCTCACGTGGGATTCTCATAGTTAATTTGAAAACGACTTTATTAATGAAATAAAATAGTTAGAATAGTTAATGCCTTCCCTTCAAAATCTCAATGAAATCGTATTATATTACAACTGAATATACACACTCTTTACATTTTCATGAGCTATGGTGCGATTGAACAAAATCCATCCTGCGATCGGTAACGTTTTTCTTTTTACATACCGCAATTGATATCCGTCTGGAGATCTCCCGAATGCTTTTTGTGGGTACAAAGAAGCTGTCAGGGTTGTCATCGTAATTCATGGTAGGCGTCTGCGTACCCAGCAAGCCGGCCAAGTCTTTCCCTGACTGCATCAGCTCCTCGTAAGTACCAATTATTTCAATCTTCCCCTGGAAAACAACAGAACCTTTTAAACCTTATTCAGTATCTACTAGCGAAGAAACAGACTGATTCGATTTCTATTCTTTCAAATCAATGTAATTTGACAGCGGTTCTGTCTAGGCACACACTCGTTTACCAAATTGTACCATGAATATCTGGTCCTTTAGACCAGTGCTCCGCAACCTTTTCTCACCCATGGCACACCAAAGGTATTCCCAGAATTCCGCGGCACACCACAGGTAAAACAATTTATACATCAAAATATGGACCCACATGCTGAAGCGGGCCCGCTACCTATCGCTAAGGTTAAAGACAGTGTGATACTCTAAAGTAGGTAGTGTTTTTCAAATGGTATTCGAGGTAAAATTAATGGTATTCATTGTATGTTTAGCTATTTTTTGTATTTATTAATACAAACATTCCCCATTCGGATATTCAAAAATATTAGTATCAGCGTAGTAATATCTTTTTTTTAATCATTAGAGAAAATTTGTAATTTGTATTTATCCCCCCCTTCACGCCCCCCCTGAGCCTGGCCCCCTAGACTAGAGCTCTGACGAAAGAGAAACCTGAAGTTCTTATCACCCGTCAAGTATGACCGCTTATCATTTTTAATTATAGGTTGAGTTGAAAAAATTTGCTCACATAGGTATATGTCGTATAAAATGGGAACTGAACTGCGATAGCCTTGTCGGAAATCCGAGGATATTCTTTATTAACCAAAATCCAGAAAATACCCAATGGAACATCGGCGAAATTCATTTTTAGCGTCAAGTCGTTCCTCAATTCAACAAAATTCCTCACGAATATAATTATAGTGCTTCTATAGAATTTCCGGCATTGGTTGCAAAAGGGTTTCCTAATCCAGTTGTATTGATTGTATGAAAGTAATGATGAAATTTCTCTTGCAGCAAAGTTATAAGCTTTTGGGCCGGACCCAAAATTCATTGCTTGTTTTCAATGGTAGTGAATTTATTTAATATCCCTATGGCAGTGAAGCATATTAATATATTTTCATTCTGACCTTGCATTTTTTTATTAATTTTATTCAGGTGCTCAAATATATTACCAGCCATGCACGCAAATTTGGCCATTAAGTAAGTATTGTATAAAATACAAAATTATTTGCATTTTTTGACACAATGTGCCGCGGCATACTTAGCATCGTCTCGCGGCACACCGGTTGCGGAGCACTGCTTTAGACACTTATATCAGTATCACACTCGATTCAGGGCTCGAGTGAGCCCGTCAGATAGACAATGAATTCGAATTGAATTGAATCGACGATGAATAATTCGATGATTGAAATTTATTTTATGAATTTATTAAACTAACCAACACAATTTGTAATATGTATTCTTTATAAACAGTCTATGATGGCCGCGCGGCTTAAGCATCGGCCTATAGCGTCATGGGTCCCAGTTTCGAATTCTGGATCTGGCAAGTACACATATATATTATTTTTCAATTTGTGTACGAGTTAGGGTATATACCTAATAGGTTGAGCACGTGGCTGACATCCATTTCTCGTGAAAACAAAATCTTAATAACAATTGTAATGTTAATACAAACTTCCACTCCGTGGAGGCCCATTTGATCTTATTAGGATCGGACATGGTCGGAAAAAAAATTCACCGAAAACAAATAAACATGACTGAAAAAGTGTGCACTATTTTTGTCAGATCGACCATAGCATACATAAACTAATATGGTTTGGTAAAACAGGGCTTAATTGATTTTTAAAAACTAACCAGCATCATCTGTAATTTGTATCCTTAGTTCAATGAAAACAAATAATTATGACTGACAAAGTATAGTGTGCAGTGTTTATGTCGAATATTAACAGACTACCTCCACCCGTCGCCACTGCCTTGACGTGCAGTAATATGTAAAGCGCTGGCCTTTCATACAGGGGCTCCGGATTCGATCCCATTGGGTTCACAATATATTTATGTTATTTTCTCAAAGTTTGGGTTGTTGTGATTGTTTTGCTTCTATTACTGTACTACTGGCACTGAGCCTCACGGCCCGTTGTAGTGCTAACTAAAAAAGAATAAAACATCATTATATAATAAAATATTATGTCTTACGTTATTCATGACAATGATAAAGTCAGCCGATTTCAGATAGTGAAGTTGATGCGTCACCAGGATACGGGTCTTCCCTCTGAGGAAGTCGCTCATGCAGCAGTGGAAGAGATGGTTGGCCACCGCACCGTCTACGCCTGATAAAGGATCGTCCAATAAGTAAATGTCCGCCTGAAAATAAAGATCCCATTAGGAATGTAATTTTATAAGGACCTCAGGTTAGCGTCTAGTGAAAGGGCGAATTCAGAAATCATACAACGCGTCTGGCGGAGAGCGGTGTTTAAGTACAGTTCTGTATAATTAGTTTACAATATCTAATCTCTCTAGTATCCAACTTTTATATCAAGTCTCGTACGTCACAGCGCTGACAGTATTATGTCATGTGATTTTTGCGTGCTGATATTATACAGTGTTGCAAGTCATTTTTAAAAGCTCTGTAAATTACCATTGTCACTATGCAAATGTTTGTAACTATTATATTACATAGTATTAATATATTATTATAAATTAAAATATTCTATTATTATATAATATATTATTATATAATATAATATTATTTAAGAAAAATCTATATTTACCATAAAAAAGGATATTTTGAATGTATATGAATATAACGATCATATAATATTGCTATATTACCTGTCTGTACACAGCTCTAGCCAGATTTATTCTAGCCCTTTGTCCTCCAGATAGTGACACTCCTCTCTCTCCGACAAGGGTCTGGTCTCCGCGAGGAAACTGCTCAAAATCCTTCTCAAGTGCGCAGCAACGAACTACCTGTAAAGAAAATGTAACAGTGTAGAGCTAAATATATAAAATGTGTTAGAAAGCTAAAGAGGTATACATTTGACAATCCGATACTATAAGAGCAATCTATATGCCACAGGTTTGACATGGTGAGAGATGAAAGATCAAAAGAATCGTAGGTAAGATTTTTTCGCTTACTTCTCTGTATTTCTTAGGATCGTACGGCTGTCCGAAGAGTATATTGTTCCTGATGGTAGCCACAAAGAGCCAAGGTTCCTGACAGGAGTATGATATGGTTCCATTCACGTGCAGTGTGCCCTGCCTGGGTGCCAGTTCTCTCAGTAACAACTGGAGCAAGGAACTCTGTAAACGGAAAAAGATATCATAGCATAGCTAAAAATATGTGGACTTTTGTGTAAAAGCATGTAAATGTAAATTGGCATTCAAAATTAAAAATTAATTTTCTTTACAATACCGCCTGATTTTATTGATTTATTTAGTTTAGGCATATATTTTATGGTGTTGAATACTAATTTTTAATTAAATTTTACATTTTGCAATTTGAAAACACATACTTCCAATATTTTTTTTCGAGAATAAAATAAGCATGTATTCATTCCGTGATAATATTATATTGAAATCAATAAATTCCCGCTTATATTGACTACATGCTCAATATATTAGGTAGAATACTGAAAAGGGATCTATTGTACTAGTGATATCTTCCCACGGACTAGGGTCACCGTGAAAATTTCTAACTCCCCTATACAACAGATGTTCCACAAAAACATCATAAACTATAGATTTTATGATGTGAACATTACAATCCATGTTTTTTTTTTTTCGACCATGTCCGATCCTGATACGATCATATGGGCCTCCACAGAGTGGAGGTTTGTATTGACAGATTTTGTTTTTTTTTTTTTACGAGAAATGGATGTCAGCCACTTGCTCAACCTATTAGGTCCATACCCTGACACACACAAATTGAAAAACAATATGTGTACTTGCCAGACCCAGGATTCGAACCTGGGACCCACGGCTTTATAGTCCAACGCTTATGCCGCGCGGCCACCGTGGCCACAATCCATGATACTACACAATAAATCCTAATCTAGTATAATCAGCACTTTAAAGATACTCATTATTTATTTATATAAAAACATTAGTTGCTATAATATTTAACAATATAACATAATATGTACTGTAGGAATTCGGTCAGTCATTAATAAACGACTTCTTGACTTATGGAACTTCTTTACGGTACGAGTAGCAGACATTTATTACAATAATACATTATATTGTATTATTCTTCAGTTAAAACCTTTGTAGTTAATACTTTTTACACACCTTTCCTGCCCCAATAGATCCAATGATAGCGTACAGTTTTCCATGCCGTATCTTCAGAGAAACGTCACTGAGGACATCCTGGTAGCCACCTTCCACTTCTGACCAGCGTGCGTAGACTCCTCGGAGCTCCAAGGCCAGAGATTCGGTTACCTGTCCTTGCGATTGACTGCTTCTCTTCAGGTCACCTCGTCCTACTGTTCCCATGGTTGGTAACGGACCTTTATCACTTGGTTCGAACGCTGTTGAATAAAAAAATTAAGTCGTATCATTAATACTACTGAATCATCAACCACGATATCATGATATTATATCATCAAATAGGTACCTACTCAAATGATCCGTAATCCCTCAGCAAAGCAACTGTATGTATGTAATCATAATACCATATATTACATTTAAACCAAACCAAGTTTATTGAACATACATACTTTGAAAACAACTCAGAGGCTTAAGGAGAGAAAAACTTGAATAAAAGTGCTAGTCAGTTAATGACTAAAATTTGGAGAAATCCTGACGCTAACTTGTGTTTAGTAATCAAGTTAAGTTTCCTACTTCATCATGTCCGATACTGGATCATATGAGCTTCTACAGAGTGGAAGATTTATTTATAGATTTTGTTTTTACGAGAAATGGGTGTTAGCCACTTGCTCAACCTATTAGGTCTACTCTGATTGCACATACATTAAAGAACAACGTGTGAATTTTCCAGACCCGGGATTAGAACTCGGGACCAACGATATTTAAGCCGACACGTTACCCAAGGTCATCAAGGTAGGATCTAGATTCAAACCACAAAAGCCTATCGCCAATATTAACGATAATTATAAAGCGCTTCAGTTGCACGACTATTAGCTAGGGCACAGGCGGGTAACTTCAACTCCCATCAATGGATTTTTTCTGAGGTGTTTTCAAACTATGTATGTTTTAGGCGATGTCTTACTTACCAGAGGCACCTTGCGAAAAAATACGAAGTTTGCAATTTGTTTTTTTTTTTTGCTTGGATTTCAAGTTATACACATTTATATTTTTATAAAAATCGATGTTTTTTAAAATAAAATATATAAAAAAAATATTAAAACTATGAATTAGTTAAAAATATTTTATGTTAAGCATAGAAAACTTAATAAACTAAATTTTAATAATAAATATGACCATAAAATATAATATTATGTAATAATAAGATGTGGTTTTTTTGGACACTTTTTTACAATTGTAAGTTTATCTTTGACGTTTTTCTTTTTAATGTTTTCAGATACATATTTGTTAATTAATACAGTTAAAACTGTAAATTATTAAAAAAATGTCTCAAATTGCAAGCTTCGTATTTTTCCGCTAGGTGCTTCTGGTAGGTAAAGATATCGCCTTAATAAAGAATGTTACCATTATAATACTCGTATTATCTTATGAATTATTCGTTGATTGAAAAAAATGTTTATTTATCCACAGGATAATAATATCTAGTTTCAATTCTGTTTTTCTTCGGCCGAACTTAGATAAGAGGAGACAGTCTCTCTCGCCGTATGACGCCAAGAATTTTCGTCATTTTACTATTAAAACCTCGTAAGTCTGTTTGAGAAGAATGTTGAGGGGAAGGAAAAAACTTAATAAAAACCATATTTTAAACACCTCTCTAATCGATGAATCTGCTAACACTGGTTGTGAAATACGAGGTTTTAATACCATGCTTGAAACCACGAGACTTACGAGTTTTTCAAATTTGTAGATAGATGGATAGCATACTAGTCTAGAGAGAGAACCGAGGTTTTAAAATAATTTAAAATAAAGTTTTGTTTAAATTTTATCGAACAAATTTCATTTTTCCAGAATATCGGACTTACGAGGTCTTACTAGTGAGGTGACGTTGTGCTATAATTTAAGTAGGTACTTTATTTATTTATTTCTCTATTCATTATAAATATTTATTTTCAACTAATTAGTAAACTCACACAGATTTTCAATGCCGGCGTCTCTGGGTATTCGTAAGTTTGGCGAGTCGGTTTCCTCGAGCAGTAGGAAGTCCTGGATTCTTCTGATGCTGACAAGGCATTCCGCTGAGGCTGTCAGGGCGTTGGGGTAGACGTACGCCAGCATCGTCTGCAGCATGTTATATAACTGGGCGAGAGAATACACCTGAGGAAGAAAAAACAAGAAGTCACTGCAATGCACTGAGTCATACATTCAATGTGGAGTTTAGCTGGGCTTTGGTAACAGATGCTTATGGTGGATAGGTACTGGGTGTGCAGTTCCGGTTGGGATTTTCTTGACGCAATCGATTCGGGCCTCGAAATAAGTTATAATGATTACATTCTATGTTTATATTTATTTAAAAAGATGCTTATTTCTCAGTAAATCGTGTAATAATTCATGGGTTACTGCCAAAAGTTGGTAAGTCGATAATTTAGGTAATTAGAGTTAACAACGTATTATGTGTTATATTCAATTCAATTTATTTTTAACATATTGTGGACATTACAACTTATACGTTTAAGACGTTCACAACATGACATGAAACATAATTATAAAGAAAAAGTAATAAAACGATAAAAATGGATATATAAAAAGAGAACATAATATAAGCATACAAAAGCAGTGAAAATACAATTATACACATATAGAAGTTTAAAGAAGTACACCGAGTTTGCTAAGGAGACCCTATTTAAAGAATTTATAAAATAGCGTCCACCTAAACTCACCTCACGCAAGTGGAATATATCAACAGCCGAAGCAATTTGGTTGAACATAGTTATCGCCCTCCCAATTGGCATTACCAGTGGCAGGATGGTTCTGCACCTTGGGAGAATAAACAACTGATGCTCCCTACTTCTAAAATAGTTATCAGGGACACACAGGTCAACACTGCCCAAAATGGAAGAGTTCTCATTTATACCTCGTATAAGTCGAAAAAAATACGTACTATATAAATATGAGGTCATCCAATATATAGAACATCCACATAAAGCACAAATAATTTGATTTAGAGGGCATCTCAAACTTCAAATTATAATTACTCCATAACATGATTTCTAGACTTACCAACTATTGGCAGTAACTCCACGAATCTATATTATAATGTGTGAATAGTTTAATCTTACAGTGGAGGCATCCACCACGTGTCCCAAAAGAGCATGGCCAAGGAGAGCGACGTACAACGAAGTCCTCTCGGCGAAGATGAGGAAGCTGGCGTTGACTGCTCGCAGACAGGACGCCTTGCTGACATTCGCCATCTCCGTCTTCCTCGCATTCTTCACCGCCTTCTCGAAGGGCCACTCCCAAGCGTACATCTTTATCACCTGGAAACAATGATTAAGATTTTGATCAGGATTTCCACGAATTTTTTCAAATTGCAAATGTCTAAAACATGAATCTTTTTATTTTTTTTTATTACCACGTTTTTCTTAGCTCGTATTCTTGTTTGTCCGGTAGTTGATTATACAGTACAATTCTTGCAGTCGATTTTTAACTAACTTCCCGACTAGCTAGACATTTGAAACTTTTATAATAATATATCAGAACACGATGCCAATTCATTCTTTTTATATATTTTTGCCATCTTTAAGTAGAATTGAATTCATTTTCAGTTGATTCTGTTTTGTATGAAAAGTTATTTCGGAAGAGATCCGTAATCCAATCCACTATTATTGGTTGCTAAGGGGGTGGTCCTAGCAACTAAATTATTAATATATAAGTGCGTTACTATGGAAATCAAAATGAGATTTCAGTATTCTATATTATTTGTTTGTTTGTTGCAAAATAGCAAAAAAATGATTTGTTGAAAATTGCCTTATTTGTCCTAAATTATTAATACATAGAATTATCAAGTTTATATGATTCAACAGATAATTTAAAAACGTGGTATATAAAAAGTTTCTTTTTATCTTGTAATTATTATAATATGTAGATAGGTAATAATATATTTCTGTGGATCAATGAACATAAAAATAATGGGAAGTGATGACAAAGGTACAAGGATAAACGACTTTGTACCTACGTCAAACTACACCTATAATACACATATTTTAATGTAAATTGTCTATATTCCAGTCAGTAGGTACGCGTTAAATTGTCAGTACCTACATGTGCATGAACTCACTGGCACCAATAGTGTGATAGACGATACTACTTCAGTGAAACGGCAAATAATTTTCAACTATAGGCGCGACGAAATTTTGGACTCGCTGGCATTCGGAGAGAGAACGTCGAGCTGGGAACACGTAAATTTGTTTCGTGATGGCGACGGGGGTATTAATTCTTAAATCGTGTAAAGATGACTAAAAACGTTATCCATTTACTTGAAAAAGAAAACATGTCAATGAATATATTATTATTGTTACTAATAGAACAATAAACAGAACATTAAATGAACGCATGTTGGATTTATATGACAAATTATATTTCGTTTGGCAAGCGTCATTTGCACCCGCGACCCGCGATCCGCGCATCGCCTAACCACGATTTGTTTAGACCGTGCCTCAACTGAGGTATAGCCTTAACACGAAAAAGTGCTGTTTGTCTCGCAAATCTCATTCTTCGAACGTTAGCTCGACGCGTTGTTGTTATTATGGTGATATTTCACAGACTGTGAAAATTGGTAAAGCAGGGCTCGAAATGGACCAGAGCGCACCGGAACCCCGTTCCGGTTTGTAAAATCGGTAATATTATCGCTCCGTCTCGTGGAAGAAATAATTTGACCGTCTTGAGCTAGAAGGGTTGTCAAAAAATCTAACACACTTATTTTTGTAAGATACACATCAATTTTGATAACTATGTTAATATTTTTAGAAAATTGTTGAGCGCTCCGATTCGTAAACTTTCCCATTTCGAGCGCTGAAAAGACAAAATGCTTTGCGCGGTATAGTTCGTATTTTTTCCCTGCAGATTCGCCAACATCGTTCTAGATATCGGAAAAATTCCAACTGTCGCGTGAAAATTCTGAAGTAAAACTGAACTCTTGAATGATGCATGCAATATTGCAAATTGCACGATAATACGTATTTATACGTGCATTTTATTGTTATAGCCTCGATAAAGGCCTGTTCGGACTGTTCCAGTGATTTAGTAGAGTAGCGAGTGCAAATTTAGTCGAGTAGTTTAGTAAAATCGCCAGTCCAGTCAATCCATTTTATTCTATTATTTCGGCCGAGTAGCGACCCCCACCACCTCACTAAATACTAAACAAGCCACAAAACAAGTCTGAACAGGCGAGTTCATTAGTCGCCGACTGCCGCAGAGATGGCACAGCGTTGGAGCGAAGATACTACTCGAAATAATATAACTTACAGTTATTATACTTCAATGCGACAAACCGTCGCGAACGTGTGTTGATAGATCCGTAGATAAATGGCAATATTTCACAGAAAGCTTGTTGTTATTGAGGATAGGTAAAGAGGTACACATTATTTTATAAGTTATATTCATTTATTATTCCGTTTATTCTGTATTCTGAATTATTTTTGAAGTTACAAGTTTATCTGCAGACGGCAGCACTCTCGTGTCGCGCGAATGGTGTCCGTTTTGAAATATCCGTCGCTCTCTTCATTTTGTCATGTCACTCGCTAATGCCCTGTGTTCGGACACTTTTCTGTTACTAATTCACTAAATCACTCGCCACTCTACTAAATCACTGGAACAGTCCGAACAGGCCTTAATACGTAGTCATAAGTAAATCCATGCACATGTAAACGAGTTATTAGTTGTACAATTATTATTTATTAGGTACTTATGTCATCTGTTATCGGTTCAAAAGTTCACGGCGATAATGTATTCGGCGAACTGTATACATACAATTTATTATTTATCGGATAGGTACGTAGAAAAAATGCCATTCCACGAAAAACCCTCGTCTGGTTTATAAGCTGTAGTTGGTACTAATACTTGTTTTTTGGTATACACAATAGACTTAAAGAAAAGAAAAACAGTATTCTTTTATTGATGCGATAGAAAAGAGGAAAAATAGATTATTAAGAAAATTTAGTAATGCACATTTCAAATAATAGATTTTGTGAAATTTAATTTATTCTTTGACGTCATAACGGGTGACACACTGCGTCACAAACGCATGAATGAACGCCGCTAACGGTAAAAAAGAGCGGGAAAAACTATAGACAAAACAATAACATAACTAAAGTGCTTCTCAAACTTTTTTAAACGCAAGGCGTTACATTTTTTATGTTTAATTTAAGATTTAAAATAAGTATGTATGTATAATTAAATATTGCCACCAACCAACCGGTTTTAATCGGACATAGATTCAGTGACGTCATGTGGGGGTATGCAGGCGCTGCGTTGTTTAGGGGCGGCAAACGAAAGAACGAATATGATCTAAAGTGTAAGGCACTGGTTTTTCCATACCGGGCTCGATTTTATCAAGTCTGTATAGTTTTGTGATGTGTTTTCGAGGGATTTACAGGAATCAATCCTGCATCTGCTGGATTCGCGCCAGTATGCTTTTCCAATTAAGCTACGGACATCTTACCAAATTACGACGATTTTAACTAGTAGTTGTTATATTTTTAGTGACTTTTTTGTTATTGTTTTATATGTGTCTATGATTCAATCGTTTAAGAGATGGTATTGTTAATTTCTCTACTTCAATACTGAAAATACCAGTATTTTAGAGTTTTAAAATCGGTATTTCAACATAACTTACTAGCGCAATCTCAGTTTTCCGAATACCGGTATTGCAATCCCTACTTGCAAGGTTGTGACATAATTGAGTATATGCCCAGTATAAGTAAATGTCTGTTACCGAAAGTTGAGGTGACCAGAATACTCACACAGACGCATTGTTTACAAACAGGGATGTTTCATCGTAGTAGATTTTTGGGTTTCCACCGTGTGTCCTTCTTCCTTCTTTACTCGACGTTTCGGGCTCGTTGCAGAGGCCATCATCAAGAGATGATATGTTGATATGTTTTATGATGAAAATGTAGTGTAGGTATGTGAATGTAAACGCTGCTTTAAGAATGTCAAAAGGAATGTTTGAAATTTTTAAATCGACTTTTGAAAAAGGAGATTCTTTGTTTTGATTTAGGGGAAAAATCGAAGTAATTAAAAAAGGAACAGCATGTAAAAGAAAACTGTATTCTTCAAAAATACACCAGTGCACACAATCTTTCGTATCTGTGATCGCCTCAACTTTCGTTAACAGACCTATAACTATTTTGCAGCTTGTCTAGTTTTTTTATACAAATTTTGCGAATACAAACAGGAAGCAATCTTCAATCAAAAAATATTGTACTAATCGAATCATTTTCACTTTTTAAAATAATCAAAACAAAAAACCTTTCACTGTTTACTAATAGCACCTTCTTGAATATTCCCACACTTTGGAGAATGCTGGCGCAGATGGAGATCATAGACAAAATAAACTACGAGGAAAACAATTTACTGTGACCAATATTTCAACAACCGAATCAGTGCTATTTTTTGTCAAATGTGACGTAATCAATTTTCTCCGAAGACATGGTCAAGTGACAGGCAGGAGTGAATTAAGTTAATGCAATGCCGAAAATGACTTAACGAATATTCAATTATTTTTTTACACAATGATTACACGCATTTATTACATACATACAAATATAATATGTGTAATCATTAATCGTATGTATACGGTATTGCTTGTATCACCACGAGGAATGGTTTATAATAATATGAATTTATAATATGCGCCTGTCAATTACCTACGTTCTATGAATCAAAACTGTTTTCTCGTTTTAGCCACATCAGGCACCATTAGCGAGAGGTGCGACCAGGGAATTCATAAATAAAGGTAACTGAAATACCTTACAGGTGTGAAGTAACAGGCAACTGATCTCGAGTGTGGAATAATATTGGATAAACTTAAATACATGTCAAGAATATGCTTGTTCTCCATTCTGACAACTGCTCTCGGTTTATGCACTGACGCTCATTAAATATTGGTGTATTTGAAGGTTGCAACACGCACTGCACGTCTATAATGCGTGATTCATTTTCATATGACACTCACACATTTAATACCCTGCGTCAACATGTGGTGTATTGGGGGTATAGTCTATAGGAATTATATTTATTAATCTGTTCTGTGGGTGCGAGACTAGTCAATGCGCTTCCCAGAGACATATAATATATTAATATCTGTAATGTACTTACCGTGTATTTAGTTTTGAAATTTTATTGTTTAATATTATTTATGTTTTTTTTCTTCTCTCTTCTGTTGGTAAAGTTTACTTTTTTTATTAAGTACCTATTTATCTTGCTTGATTATAGCCAGCTCTTTTTCGATTTAATTGTCATGTTATGAATGTCCTGATTTAATATGCACACAATGTTGTGTTCTTTAAATACATAAACAAACTATACAGCCGACGTCTTGGTTTTTGCACTTTCCAGAATATAGTGAATCTCACAGGCACACTATTATTTATCTACGGTAAGCAATCAGTATAATATCAGTAGTGGGTAACTATATATTATATTCAGATTAAGTTAAATAAACCGATGTGGTGCTTATATACAGAAGTATTACTAAATAATTTGCCAGATAATTTAAGTCAATTCTAAGAAGTGGAAATGCTACACACATTTTTGTTACCCACTACTTAGTTCATTAATTTTTTCAAGAGGGACAAACCGTTTTACGACCTTGCTAGTAGGGAGGTAAAATTGACTGTATTATCAGTTGTTATAATATGTAGGTGTGCTTCGTTATAGAATGGGTTCCAGTTCGAATCCTGGGTCTAGCAAGTAGTTACACATATTGTTTTTCAATTTGTGTATGAGTCAGAGTATGGACCTAATAGGTTGAGTAAGTGGCTGACATCCATTTATCGTAAAAAACAAAATCTGTTAATACAAACTTCTACCCAGTGGAGGCCCATATGATCCTATTAGGATCGGACATGGTCGAAAAAAAAATATATGCACCGTTCCCATTAAGATATAATATGTTTTGAAATCTTATTATTTGAATTTAAACTCGAATCAATTTGTGGAAAATGGAAGCTGAATAGTAATTTCATTAAAAACAAAACACAAAGTTTCACTTCTACCACATGCGCTCAGCATACACACTAGTATTATTATATTTTATGAGTTTCCATGCTTTCCTTACGATACACGATTGCCATGTTCACACACACTTGTGTATAAAATCGCACTTTAAAGTTGATATGTACTCTGGAGTGGAGCATTCCAGAAAAAAAACGACCGAAATCGTACCTAAATTTGATGGCTTTTCAATTATTTACATAATATCGTCTCTGTTCTGGCAGAACACACTAACTGGAGAATACTAGTTTTGAGTAATTTGACTTTGAAGTTGTTAAAATGTTTGAAATGGTCTATCATGTGAGTTTATTAAGTAATCGTAAAAAGGATGACTTTATAATAAAGACTGTTTATTTATTAAGAAGGTTTCCAGACGGTAAAGTTTGAAATAAGGAATATTTTGGTATAACTAACTCAATATGTCATTTTTTCGAATTAGTGTCTTCTGCCAGAACAGTGACGATATGTCCACATCGCGGAATACATATTCAGTGTCCGGTGAAAAAAATTTAGAGATAATTTTAAATGGTTAATTTAGCCCTCTGACACAGATACGGCCCTGCAATCTGTGCAAAGGTAAAAATAAATCAATCGCTTTCTGATTGTGCCAACCACAACGTGTTTGTTGTGATTATTTCGCCATTTTGTTCGGCAATCATCAAACACGTCATAAACGCACGAATAAATTTGATAACAATCTCATTTTGGAAACTGTGTTTCGATAATAGGCGTACCTAATACCTTTCTACAATAAGCTCGGCTACAACGTTGGAATACGAAGGAAAATTGTCGGTGGTGACGTCACGTAGGGTTTAAGACCGACGAAAATCGTAGCACGTTGGGATAGATACAGAGACACGTCAAGCGGGAGTGTTGGGGGTGCGAAACACCCGGGCGGTAGGATTCAGAGGGCGGTATAAGTCCGAAAAACGGTTACGTCATGTAAATTGTACGTAAAAAAATTCACCGTAGCACAGTTTGCCGTGAGCTTTCTATCGGAAAGATAGTATGACCGTATACGGTCTCCAATTTTATTAGATTCAATATGAACATTAATTCAATTTTCATAGCCGATTTTGGTAAAATTCATGAATTCAAGAATGAAAACCTAACCTAACCTAACACATAATCCAGTATGGGTATTGGCTCTTTTCAAAATTTATTTGCTGCTGGCTTCCTGTAAAGTGTAAACCGACAAGAACCTTGTTTTATTTAGAGATGAATTTAATGTCAATTCTATATGACCCAAAGAGGTTGGACGGTCTTTAATATAGGTACGACCATATATTTCCGATACAACATTTCACGGTGAAGTGTGATACGGCGAACTGCATATGTATAAATTTCCGGACATGCCGAAAAACACATTTAAAAATAATTTTATGATGAAATATATTATCTAGTTATACATACGTACATCGTGGACTACCGTAGGGCGACAATTACTACGCAGCGGTAAATCGAAGAATTAAATCAAAATATAGATACAATTTTAATAATATTATCATTATTCGTATTAAGGCGTGTAAAATCTCTGATCTATGACTAATTCATCACAATTGTATTAAAAAACAGCAAAAAGCATTCTTTCAAAGTCTCAATAGGATGGGGTGAGTGACATAGCATAATAAACATAGTGTTTCTGCAAATATTTCATTGGTTGAATGACAGCGCGTCAGGAAATGAACTTAGTAATAAAGGCACAACATTTTAAAAGAAAAGAAATGTTTTACAAGTTTCTTTCACGGATCCACGATCGCCGCGCGGCTTAAGCGTCGGCCTATAGCGTCGTGGGTCCTAGGTTCGAATCCTGGGTCTGGCAAGTTTATATATTGTTTTTCAATTTGTGTATGAGTCAGAGTATGGACCTAATAGGTTGAGCTAGTGGCTGACATCCATTTCTCGTGAAAAACTAAATATGTTAATACAAACCTCCACTCTGTCGTGGCTCATATGATTTTATTAGATCGGACATGGTCAAAGAAGAAGAAAAAAATCGCCTGCGACGCAATTGTCTTTCGTCTCATTGAATATTTTTAATTATGTCCTCGATTTGGATATTTCAAATATCTCTACGATATCGTTCAGAAATGATATATTTGACAGGCATGTGTGAATGGTGAAAAAATGATTTTTTTATATGTGGGTGGGAAGGGCTGTAATTTTCGCCTGGCACCCAGGTGGCAGCCATCCTGGGTACCAAAATACATGGCGCAGATACATGATAATTATTTATTTCCACTATATCCTTACTTGAATACCGCAAATGATCTCATCCATGAGTCGGACCCTCTCGTCAGTTCTTCGAGCGATCTTGAAACGAAGTCTTGCCGAGATTCTGCTGATATAACCTGAAAATAAATAGTATACCCGTTCATTATTGAATCAGAAAAGGTTGGCTTTAAAGTGAACTCCTCAAAAGGGAAATATAACCATTTAGAATGACTCATTCGAGAAAACAGCACTTCAAATATATGGGTTCCATTGAGGGTGGTTACCCTAACAATTATAATTTTATTTTGAACGGCAATAAATAACATCTGTAATAATAAGTTTAATAAAATTAAGAGATGGTCTTTAAAACTTCATGTTATCTTTATGACTCGTTCATTTCCTGTGGGTCTATTCTATACTTACCAACCGCTAAAGTGATAAATATTATCAAACTTCTCTTGGCTGTGATAAAATTCAGAGCGAGATAGACAGTTTTGACTGCTTAGACGGCTAACTTATTGTAAAAATTATAATACCTCATTACAAATATGTAATAAATACTATCACTTTAGCGGTCGATAGTCGCCATGTGTATAGAATAGACCCGCTGGTGACCTTTGCAGTATAGGTCGCGAAATAAAAGTTGAGGCGAACACAGATACGGAAGATTGTGTGTATTGGTGCATTTATGAGGCAACGGGCATTGCACAACATACGAGAAACAGCCATTTATCTTGTTTACGCCTGCTTATTGCGCTTATAGTGAGAATAGGACAATATGCGTACCTATACGTTGATGTCGAATTAAAAATTTGAAATACCCTGTTTGTAAACAATGCGTCTGTGTGAGGATTGCTTCGCCTCAACTCTTGTTAACAGATCTATACAAAGAATCACATTATTTATTGCACATGCGTTTTTAACAATCCTTATCTGGCGGAACCCTAGAAATGTTTCACAAAATATCAAAGAACTCCCATCTTACTGATACATAAAACGGAGGTGTTTCTTACAATATATTATTATAATACGTCTAATTCAGTGCTGCCTTGACTCCAGATCATTATACCAGTCAATTCTTGACTTGACATGGTGGCTTCGCTGGCAGGCTTTTAAGCTTGTATCTTAGAGCTTATGAGCTTGCTTTAGTATCTACATATGAATGAAAAAATGTACACTAGAGGTGAGTTGGAAATACTGTCACCAGTTTGTGTACTCAAGTTTCGGATGAAACTACCCATACTCAGTATGTGTGGCCCAATTAACTTATTCCAAAAAACTTGTGATGATGTCATCGCGAGTCGCTGTTCTGTGCACTCGCCAGTTGGTAGACTTTTAACACTATTGACATTAAATGCGCGTGAACGAGATAGCACTTGAATATAGGTACCTATATTTAAATTTATTTGTCGATTGCGTTCGAATGTATGAATAATAGGTCATAAATTTTGTGTCGCAGCACACTGGTGCGATGGCGCATAGGCTTAGGCTTGTTACATGACCGATCAAAACATGTTTAAAATAATAAAAAAACACTATTATTCATTTTTGTAAACAAGAATATTGTAACCTAACAGAAAAACAACTCATAAATTTAAAATGTGTTTAAAATTTTATAATAAATGGGACTTTTCGACAAGCGGAGATCAGCGTATTTTTAGCGATTCTATTGATGCCGATACACAGTCTGAGTTCCCTGAGCCTATACGTATTTCAAATACTAATATGGAGTTGGTTTTAGTTTCAGTTGAGTATGAAACTTTTGTCGCATACGCACGCCAAACGCTCTATATAGTATTCCAAATACTATTAAGTATTTTGGAACAAGTTTCTTTACTAAGTATTTTTTTATAATGGTAGTAAGTATACTTAATCTTCAAAATCGACCAGTTTTCCCATCTCTAGTGTGCACAATTGTATCGTAAAGCCTAAAATATGCCAACACTGGCTTCGTTTAAGCAGGGTTTAACTGATTTAAAAAAACCAACCAATGCCATCTGTAAATAAATTGTATTCTTAGTTAAATAAAGAGGAATCCGTATGACTAACAAACATCCGTATGTCTTAACAAAAGTTAAAAGCCCTCCACCAAAACCCGTCCCGTACCACCCTCGGTCTTAATCGAGAGTTTAACAGGACCCTTCAATTGGTGATGTGATGCATCTGAAACAATTGGACTGGGAGTGTCCTGGGAGAAGATGCCCAAGACTTAGGTTGCTACGCTCAGAGTGAGCTCTGACTGAGTTTACTGAGTTTAATCTAATGCAAAGTGCCGGGGAGAGAAAAAGCACATGGAAATTACTAAAAAGAAAATGAAGTTACGTTGTTTGTTAAATCAAAAGAACGAAGCTAATCATACGGACAGCAAAATTTATGTGAAGAGATCTTCACGCCCGTAGTAAGACGCCGCAATTTTTTTAAAAGCAAGATAATTGGCCTTTGTAGCAACCAGGTAGGACGGGCCGATGGGTCCAACAGCTGGTTGGACCGACCTGAGCATTTCCTCCCGTTCGGAGCACATACTCAGACACTCCCATAGGATGTGGTTGGCATCCTGTATTTCCCCTCCGCATGGACTTGGCTTACAAGTCCAAGCTCAAAGAGCTTGCCAGCGAATCCTCCATGGCCAGTTACAAATTGACTGGTGTAATGGTCTGGAGTCAGATATTTGGTTATCTCCATTCGCCACTGTATGTCTGGAAAAAACGTGTATGTGTGCCGGCCCTTGGTAGATTCGTCCCACTTTCGCTGCCAGATCTTAAAAGCCGCATCAAGCGACATATGTCTAATCAGCCTACCTCCACCCTTCACAACTGTTGTCAATAGTAAATCCACGCACGTGTGAACATGGTATTTATTACCTTCAATAGATTTTACGCTACTTGTAGCTATATACTCAATATGTACCTACTTTAAAAACAAAAATCATTTAAAAATGTACAAACTTTGAACGGGTAACGTCTGCAGGAGTATGGCTGCGACTCCTAGCAAAGCAACTGAGCTGACACGGTGATAGTAGAGATAGCAGCATAACGCAATCTGGATGGGAACGACCCAAATGATGTGCAGGAACTTGAGAACGGAGTCGAACCGGTTCACGTCGTTTGACAGTAAGTTTACCACTTGGCCAGCGGTCGTTTTTCCCAAGGAACTTGTACTCAGCCGAAGAATCTGGAACAATATATACTATAGTAATTATTTTGTTGGATTAGATACAGAGGACACTTAAGTTGTGATCAAATTGAGATGCATGTCACGTCACTGCCACGCTGTCACAGCGACTAATATATTCTATGGTTTCGTTATTTTGCAGAATATTTTGAGCGATCACGACCTCTCTAAATTCAATTATAGAGAGTGCCAACTCTAATGTATTAGTATTTTGAATTATTATAATTATTCATGCTAATTTAAATTAGTTTTAACAGTTTCTACGTGGGCAGAACCAACCTGCAGACCATAGATAATAGACAATATTATTATAGAAAATACATAGTGACAACCACTAAACACAAAAAAACGCGATTTTGACATGAGTCGAAAATGTGCAGGCATGTATAATATGGTAAAAACGTTCAAAACGTCATGCAGGTGTCGATGCAGTGCAGTTGAACGTGAGGTGGCCTCATTGTTGTTTTGGCGATTTCGGCAGATTTTGCCAACTGACAATATTCGTTTAAAGGTTCAAAATGTGCTACGGGATGGGAGCATCAGACTGATAACATTTTAAACACCAAGAAAAACGACATTACACATTTTGTTCCCGTAGCGGCAGCTTACTGTGACGTCACGTGATAGTCCGCCACATGCACCATAATATTATATTTCGCGCTTTAATGTTACCGAGACTAGCTGAGTCAGTCCGACCTCTTTCTTTTCTCTCTAAATTCTTCTTTAAAAACCATGGTGCATGGTTGTTACATCAATCCCGTGCGGCTCCGTATCGGGATACAAAGTGAGCACGTAAAAGCTTTTATTTGACACATGTTGAAGCGTCATGGAAGGCGGCCCTGAATATCCACGGTTGTACATACATGACGGGTGGAAATGAGGAACCAAAAATTAGTGCTTGAGCCATGATGGATTTCTTCAAACAATTTACCCCATTGCTGAGGATGATGAATACTGAAATATTAGAAGCGATATCGAGTCGTGGACCCTGAAGGCAAGGGAACGGAAGGCAATTGATGCCTTTGAGATGTGGTGTTGGCGCCGAATGCTTCGTATTTCTTGGATGGAGCACAGGACAAACCAGTCAATCATCCAGAGATTGAAGATAAAAGAACGGCTCTCGACAATATGTCTGAGAAGAATTCTGCAGTTTTTCAATTCAGACAACCTGGAGAGACTGGTAGTTTTGGGTAGCCTCCAGGGAAGACAAAGCAGAGGAAGAGCGTGGAGCGACCAATTGAACGAGCTGACTGGGGGCACCATCCATTCTGCCCTGAGAGAAGCGGAAGATCGAGAAGGATGGAAAGTCTTGGTCGCTCAAAGGATGGCAATTGTGGTCACGATCCTCAGCCATGAGTGCACGACCAAGAAGAAAAAGAAGCGTTGTCATTTCATCCAATCTGGAACAATCTTGAGCTGATCTTATTACCTCAGTCACTTCTTCACAATCGTTTTTAGGATTTTTTAATGGATGTATTAATTATTCTTTATGCCTCTCAAAATTTTATCTTCATATTAAAAAGAATGTAACATTTTTCAACCAGATATAATAATATGTATATATTAGGTTTTTAATAAAAAAAAAGTTAATTATTGATAAAAATCGTACAAGCAAGTACTTGTGTGGTATCCTATATTATAAACGACAATTTTAAATAATATTAAATTTATGTTACATTTAAATGCTATATAAATATATATGTAGAAAAACGTTTTTCTTCAAGGCTATGATAAATATAATTAAGTACCTTTCTATATATGAGAGAACAGCAAGCGATTCTGATCCTCATGCCCAATTGCTGTTGCCTGAGAGTGGTGTGATGCTGGATGAAAACGTTGGCCAGCGAAAGAGCCACGACTCCTCCAGCGTATGCCAGGGCGTAGTTTCTGTTCTGACCTGCTGTGGCTCCACCGGCTGTGAAGTAGCCAAGGAGCAGGGCAAGCAGAAGTGGCTGGAAGGACCTGCAAGAAAAAATACGTGTGAATGACCATGTTATAATCAATCCATTGCTGGGTGAAGGATTCTCATCTCAGCTGTTAGCATTACTCTCTTTAGTATACGTTCTTCTGTAGGAGTTGATTCAGCTGCCTCTTGCTCTACCTTTTGCAGGGTTTTGGAGCTCTTCGGTACCATTGTATGACTAGATATTTGTCAAATGATTTTTGATAACATAAGTAGGTCGTTTCAAAGAACTGTCGTGAGAACAGTTTGTATGCTTATGAGTGTGTTAAAATGTATCGATCTGCATTCGTAACTCAAAACAACCAATTTTTGACTTATTGTCTTCTCTCACCATACCCACGAATAATGCGTATCCGGAAATTTGTACGTAAACAGTTCACCGCAGGACACTTATTCGTGCGCCGCAGTACGTGAAACATGAGTTCGTGTAACATTTAATCAAATGACGAGTTCTTCGTTAAACATTTCACCGTGGAGTATATTTGTACGTATGCTACAACATGTGGCGAATTTTATGAGATGTCTTTACTAGGTGAGGTTAGGTTAGGTTAGGGTTAATCTAATTGGAACAGTACTATTTGTAAACTATCGCCGCATTTTGTAAGATACGTACAAATGTATTTGACGGTGAAATGTTCAACGAAGAACTCGTCATTTGATAAAATGTTATACGAACTCATGTTTCACGTACTGCGGTGCACGAATAAGTGTCCCACGATGAACTGCATACGTACAACTTACATGTAACCCGAATAATGTAGTTTAAACAGAAGAAAATGTCTATATTTGGTCACGTATTTTTTCCGAAGTATACGCCGTGTAAATGAGACTTCTGCCATTCTTCGTCCGACCCTCAGTTGGACCGGTCGTCTATTTCGAGTGGAAAATTTCTCAGCTTTTAAAAAGTTTGCGATATTTTACGGCGAGCGAGAAGGTCATTTCTCGTCTAGAATAATTGACAGTAATACATTATATCGAAGTAGGAATCACGCACACTCTAGTGCACGCCAACCAAGGTCTTGGGAAGTTACTCCTGGGATACTTTTGGCACAAATTATTTGAAGGGCGCCTAAAGTTCGTAATGCCACGGTATACGCCTACATAACGGGTGTGGAGACCTATAATATAATATAGTAAGATAGATAACTATAATATAGTAAGTACACACGCACGTTCTTGCTCGATGGTTTTACGCTGATTCCAACATGTCTCAACGTGTGTACCATCTGGCTCGATGGTTTTTTGTTCGACATCGAACAAATTGCGCTATCCGAAAAAGATTGAAGGTCTGTAATTCGTGCATGATGTAATTTGAGTGAGGGAGTGAGGACGCACCGGCAAGGCTAGTGTGGCCTCGCTCTCACTGGTGGTCGAAGTCGTGACGGTGCGACGGTGGCCTCACAGCGTCTAGTGCTCGACTGTGTGGACGCAACGACGAGCATGCTTCCAAGTCAACATGCTCGATCGAGCAAAACCGTCGAGCAAGAACGTACGTGGGTACTAGGCTTTAGAAATCGGGAGCATGAGTTGTTTGTTCTACCGAGGCGCAGAACTAATCTGCCATTGGTGATACCAATTGGGAGGGTAATAACTCTATTCAACCAAATCGCTTCGGATGTTGATATATTCCATCTACGTGAGAATGAGTATAGGTGGGCGTTATTTTATAAATTAGGGACCTACTTAGCTCATTCGGTGTACTTCCATGAATCTAATTTATATTTTTTGTACCTATTTACATTATTCTGTGTACACATATTATCAGGGTTTAATTGATTTTTAAAAACTAACCAACACGATCTGTAAATAATTGTTGTCTTAGTCCAATAAAAACAAATGCGTATGACTAACAAAGTTTAATGTGCACTATTTATGGCGGATCATAATAGCCTACCTCCACCCTTCGCTACTGGCACACGCAAAGACAGCAAAAGTGAAATTTTATAATAACCAAGTGCAAGTTCGTGCAAGCGCGAATTAACCATTTAATAATATTATTAAATTTGGAGGCTGGGCTCAGGTGTAGAGTTGGGTTTCGGGAATTCTCGAGAAATTTTCGAGATTTTCCATCCCGAATCACGAGAATTGAAAATTGTAACATTTCGGGAAATCCCGGATCTCGAGAATCTTTTCCCGGTATTCGAGATTTCTTCATTATCAAATATTATTGAAAAAAAAAACGATTTTCTATATGAAAAAAGTGGACAGAAAACACAAAACGTTCAAAGACTGATCCGGGCAAATTTGACATAATTAAGCCAACGTCGACTCAAAATGAGCGCAATTTTTGCAACATCAGGGAATTTTGAGTCACAAAAGCGTACGCGATTGTCAGACGCATCGATTGACAGTCTGTGTTTTTTGAAATTCTGTCTTAATAAGTAATGTTTTGAATTATTTTTGTTTTCCTACTTCTATTTTGTTTGTCTTCTTACATGAATAAAAAGAAAACATATTTTTTTCGAATTTGTCTATTTTTACACTGATTTTAGGATTTTTATCGGTTTTTTAAAATTCTCCGATATGTCGAGAATTCTCGAGAACTCTTTTCTGGAAATGCCGAATCTCGAGATTGAGATTTTCTCGGAAAATACCCAACTCTACTCAGTTGTAGTTGTTCACTGCATATGGCAGTAAAATCACAGTTCGCGTTACGGTAAAGCGAATACTAACTTGCAGCATACATATTGTATAAGAACCAGCAGGCCGTCCAAGATATACTGGCAGATGAAGGTCTTCGCAATCGCCCTCAGTAGACGAGGTTTTGTCTTCAGCTTCTTGCATCTCTCGATTTCTTGAAACCAGCTTCTGGAAAGCACAAAGAGAGCATTCACATTAAGATAAGTTTGAAATTACTTGCAGCTATTGACTTTTACCAGGATACAATAAAACTCAATGATAATTATGTATTGGTATAATTTATTTATTACAACGTTTTTATTAGCTCGTATTCTTGTTTGTCCAGTACAAATCTTGCAATCGATTTTTAACTAACTTCCCGACTAGCTAGACATTTGAAACTTTTAGAATATATCAGAACACGATGCCAATGCATTTTTTCAATACTCTTAGCCATCTTTAAGCAGAATTGAATTCATTTTCAGTTAATTCTGTTTTGTATGGAAAGTTATTTCAGAAAAATCTATAAAAAGACTATTATTGGTGGCTAAGTGGGTCCTAGCAACTAAATTATTAATATATACGTGCGTTACTATGGAAATCAAAATGAAATGTCAAAATGACATTTCAGTATTCTATATTTGTTTGTTTTTTATTTACTTCATATCAAATACAAGTTTGAGCATATTGAGCATAATACAGCATACGAGCACAACAGAAAATTTAAAAACGTTGTATACCTATAAAAAGTTCTTTTTATTAATTATTTTTATTGAAAATAAATAATTTTTAGCATCTCAGAAACATATAATATATTATAATGGAACATCATAACCTTGAAATTGCGCATTTGCGATTTCTTCTACTGCGCACGAATTACATAGGGTAAATTGAATTGACATTTCCGACTGCTCTTACACGAAACCTATTGAATCGTTTTCTCTCGCTCGGCGTCGCTCTAACTACGTCATATTTTCTGCCAATACTATCGAACCTCACGCTTATGAGCTCTCTATAGAGTTCGATCCGGAGTGAAACAACTCGGTGAGCAGAGCTGAGTTAAGTTTGAACAAGTTGAATGGTCCGAGTTTAATGATATCAGACTCATTTACAATGCCTAGTATAAATATGACATAGTGAGGAGGTAAGTTATATTAGTGACGCTTAGTTCATGTA
The DNA here is from genome assembly GCF_057557595.1 of Rhyacophila brunnea. Lineage (NCBI taxonomy): Eukaryota > Metazoa > Arthropoda > Insecta > Trichoptera > Rhyacophilidae > Rhyacophila > Rhyacophila brunnea. The sequence goes on along the minus strand of NW_028232904.1, from coordinate 2,880,675 downwards.
CAAGGGTTTATATGTGTGTAGTAACACAGCTAGATAGGGTGGATGACTTGGGGTTGATCGATAATATAATATTGAGTAGGTCACCGCCATCTTTAGATTAATAAAGCCTGAGCATAACTTTTTGCACAAGCAACGAGTGTTCCACTTTTCAGCTGTCAAAATCAGATCCCAGATTGCTTGACATATTGATTCTCCCTTTCTCGTTTCAAATTGAATTATAAAAAATTCTCAAATCAAATTTATTAACTATCAGTGTTATTAATAAATAATAAACATGCCTGTTATTCATCAGCTGTCAAAGTCAGACTAGTCCTTCACACAAAAACCGGTGGTAATTTCGATTTCCAAAAAATATGTAGCATTGATCTATGCATTACATTTGTAGAAGGTGTGTTAATTTTAGTGTATTATTTATCATGTAACTTATCTATTCAAATCAAACCATTCCCTGTGTGAACACGACAGACGCGTCAGTATGAGCACTCTATAGAACAATGACAGGCAATGACAGTTCATACATAGACAACAACGGGAGGGGCGGAAAAAGTAGGACCAGTCGTTGTGAATGTATCGGCTTTCTACTTGATTCGGCAATGAGTAGGTGCATTGCAATAGTCGAAATCACACCGATCGAATATACTTAAGGCCGTGCATTAGTTGAGGCACGGTCTAAAAAGATCGTTGCTAGGCGATGCGCGGATTGCGGGTCGCGGGTGCAAATGACGCCTGTCAAACGAAATATTATTTGTCATATAAATCCAACATACGTCCATTTTATGTTCTGTTTATATAGAAAGCGGCCGTGCATATCCACGGTTGTGCATATATGACGGGTGGTGGTGGGCACTTTAACGTATGTTCTATTAGTAACAATAATAATATATTCATTGACATGTTTTCTTTTTAAAGTAAATGGGTAACGTTTTTAGTCATCTTTACACGATTTTAGAATTAATTGGCCCGTCGCCATCACGCAGCAAAGTGACGTGTTCCTGGCTCGACATTCTCTCACTGAATGGCGAGCGAGTCCAAAATTTCGTCACGTCAGTTAAAAATTATTTGGCGTTTCACTGATGCGTCACCTTAATAATAGTACATAATTAGCAACTTAGGGTATCGATGAATTCAACAAAAGACAATAATTTATTGTCATTGGGGAGATATCATGGAGAAGGGAGTTACAGATACAGTATCAATCGGTTTCTTACAATATGTTATTTCGCCATTTTTATTCTACGTGATTTAGATCATTTTACTTCTGACAGATTGATTCAATTTTCAATGATTATGACATGTTCCAAGTTAGCGCGTTATAATAATAGGGTATAGGTAAGTACTTTGCGAAACAATTTCGCCTTAACTGATTTTTGAGGCCAGTCAATTGCGAAATTCTATGTTTAAAATTGGATATCTACATAGTGAGTAATATGTGAAAATGTGTTTTTTTTAAATATGGCATTTGTAGGTCTTTACGCAAAAAATGATACAAATAGAGATATCGACATCCTTGGTTAACACTATTGCAATATATGTGAAACCTATGGTTTGATATGGTATATTAGACAAGTGCTAATCAACCTTTTCGGGTGTGCAACATTTTAGATCGCGGGATTGATTTTGGTCGATCTTACCATATACCAGAGGTGAAGGGTGGAGGTAGGCCGTTAAGATCAGTCATAAACAATGCACACTAAAATTTGTCACTCATACGTTGTTTACCCTAGATTCTTCGATTATCTCTTAATTATCTTGTTAAATTACACACGTAAGAAAACGGGCCGCTTATTGGAACGCCGTTGGTTTATTTCTATACACTTTAACTTATATTACTAAATTATATCATGGTTTATCGTTGTTTTTATTTTTAAAGTACCAAATGTCACTCTGACGTTTAATAGTTTGTTTATATAAGTATATTGATTTAATACAATAAATGAAGTTTTAGAGCATACATTATTAATATATTTTTTGTGTATTAGAAAATACGTATTACAGTAGCGAAAAGTTGAGGTAGGCTGTTAAGATCCACCATAAATAGTGCATATTAAACATTGTTAGTCATATGTAGGTATTTGTTTTTATTGAAATAAGACTAAAATTTACAGACGGCATTGGTTAGTTTTTAAAACTCAATTAAACCCTGCGAAACCAAGCCATAATAAATAATAGTCAAGAAATACTCATCTATCTATAAAATGTTTAAAAATTGGCAATTAAATCATACATAACTTTGGATATTTTATAGATATAATAATATGTTTTATCTATTATAGTTTGGTTTAGGCATGGCATAATGAATTAAACAAAAATGAACCAACGATATACTGTGGACGCATTATATTGTATTCTTAATCCGATGAAAACAAACAATAAGTGTGAATGAAAAAGTGTTCATCGTATCGCCCAAACTATACCTAAACTATTACGGTTTGGTTTAGGCAGGGCTTAATTAAATTTTAAAAGCTAACAAGCACCATCTGCAAAATATATTTTTCCGACCGTGTCCAATCCCAACAAGATCATGTGGGTCTCCACAGAGTGGAGATTTGTATTAACAGATTCTGTTTTTTTATTACGAGAAATGGATGTCAGCCACTTGCTCAACCTATTAGGTCCATACTCTGACTTCTGACTAATACACAAATTGAAAAACAATATGTGTACTTGCCAGACCCAGGATTTGAACCTGAACGACGCTTAAGCCGTGCGGCCATCGTGGGCAAAATATAAGCTCAATTCATTGGCAACAAATAAGTATAAATGACAAAATTTAGTATGCATTATGTATGTCGAATCTTAACAGCCTACATCCATCCCTTGACACTGGTACTGACATATGGACAAATTTTAATCAAAACTAAATGCAGACATTGGTTGCAAAATCGGTTATCTGTACTTATTTGTCAGTGTCATCATGCTTTGTCTCGATACTAAACGCGGTTACATGTAAATTGTACGTATTACATATCACCGTAGCATAGTTCGCTGTGAGCTTTCTTATCGGAAAGAGATGACCGTATAATATACGGTCATCTCTGTAATAGCACCGGGATGAAAAAAATACGCGGTGTTCGAGTAGAATTGCACACAATAATGTACCTAACCTAACATAACCTAACCTATAATAATCCAGTATATCGGCTATTTTCAAAATTTGTTCGCCGCTGGCTTCCTGTAAACCGACAATTTATCAACGTTTTATTTAGACATGAATTTTATCTCAGTACATACTATACGACTCAAAGAGGTTGGATAGTTTTTAATATACCACCATATATTTCCGATACAACATTTCACGTTTGATACGGCGAACTGCATACGTACAAATTAACGAGACACGTAAAACTACTTTAATAGTGTTATGTTGCAATAAAACACTCAACTTGTAAACAATATGAATATTTTAATGGTTTTAAAACTTTCTGACGAAGTGAGAGCCTCCTTCGTCACTAGCATTTAGAGTTTAGACAAGGGGTAGTGAACCTGGTCCCTTCCGCCCACTAGTTAGCGTTCCTGCTTTCATGGTGGGCGGTAGAGGTTTTAAAAACATTTTCATTATGCTTTCATAAAACTCGCCGTGACAATTTAAATTTTCATATCTTCATTTCATATTTTGTGGAATCAGGCTTTAGTACTGAATCATATTATGGCCAAAGAAAGAAACCGGGTCTAGGACGATTTGGCACCGGACAACTGGACGCCACGGAATTCGAAAATAAATAGACGTTAGGTACTTACACGTACTTTAAAAAAATATATTCAATATTATTATGTATAGGTACTTCAATGATTATATTATGATTTAATAGTTGGTAAGAATGTAAATATGCAGACGTAAACAATGATTTAATCGTGCATATGTTTAAGTTCCAACGAAAAAAGAGTTTTTTATTTAATATAAAGCCTTAGGCATGGTAATTCTCAATCCGCGATAAAGAATACATTATGTTAAGAGTAAAATGAATTCAATCTACTAAGTAGTAGATAGAAACTGATTAAAATACCTCCTCTACAAGTGTCTACGACAGTGCGGCGTCCAATTGTCCGGAGGCCAGTCGTCCCATTCCCGTAATTATTATTATATGCTTTAACTTGCTGTAACTCTTTGCTTTTTTTTAATGTTTGTTTTATAAATTGTATACAGTAAAGTTACTGCCCTACTTTATAAATCACCATTACTGTGAAACCGGTGGGCGGTTAGAAAATTTTACTACTAACTTAGATACAAAAGTGGGCGGTAGGTATAAAAATGTTGACTACCCCTGGTTTAAAATTACCATGGCCCCACAGCAATTGTTTACCAACCGTTTTAATATATTAATAATTGGTATTAAAAATAAACTTACATCTCTAGTTTATCTCCCAGCGGCTCAGACAGATCCGAGTCCAGCGGTGAGCCAAGGTCATGAGAGACCAGATCCCTCTTCATGCCCTTCCAGAAGAGCGGCAGCATCCAGCAGAAGAACATCTTGGAGAAAATGTTGGCATTCTTCCTCAGGTTCGCCTTCCTCGTCATAATAGAGGCGCCGGCCTCGGCCTGCTTGGCCCCGACGCATTTCTCGACGATGACTGCCAGGGTACGGGATTTTCCGGCAGGATCTCAACCACGAGGTTACACAACCACGAATTATTGTATTCTTTTAAATCTCAAATGAGATATTGATCACAGTATTTTTATAGTTTAAACCAAGGAGTTCTTTTACACAACCACAAATTGGTTTTTTTTTTATCACACCACTAATTATTTATCCACCAGATTTTGGTAAAGTGAGATAATAATCACAATCTTTTTATTGTTTACACGACGAAATCCTATTACACAAATAAGCTGAATTAAGTCTCATATTAAATTCACATATATTAATAGTGCATTGTGTTTTTAAAATAAATAATTGGCACCTGTCAAAAAAACGGGTTCCGAGAAAACATCTGAAGAATTCTGACAACTGGTTATTGCTATGATCACTGCGATATGAATATTAAATAAATAAGTACGTCATACAATATTAAATAATAATTATAATACGTATTTAAAAGACAACATGGCTGGAACAACAGATATAGTAAATCCGTGGGTTACGAGTATCATTTTGACAAACGCTTCAGTTAGTAACATGACTATTGGTTATTTTCATCGTAATTGGGTAGGTGACTAGGGTGCAGGTGAGTTACTCGAAGGGTGGCAAATCGAGAAGAATCATTAGGTATACTTAACTATATAGAAATCGGCAGTGGCGCACCCAGGATTTAATATTGGGGGGGCCCAAGGAGGAGAATGTAAATTAGTCTCATAGGCTCTTTTTCTTCTTCAGAGCCTAATTTCGGTCTTTTGTCTACCACTCCACTCGATGTACCTACACCATGGTCCCCACATCCTGAAACGGGCCCTCAGGCTAGGATATTTGACGGGCCCCCTACCTACCGCTAAAATTAAAGGCAGTGTGAAACACTACATCAACGTTTTTTAAATTGTGTTTTAGTTCAAATTAAGGGTACTTATACAGTGAATTATTGGCGATTTTTAATACATCTACTTTAATAATGGAGCTGTCGAGTATCGACACATAATAATCAAAAAAAAATATTGCACAATTATATAAGTAATTGACAATGTTCATGACCATGAAGTATTTTTTTTACTATTAAAGCTAATTTATGATGTGTGTTTATCTCACTTATCTGCTCAACCCGACACGCCGGGCCCCCCACAGCCCCCAGGCTAGAGCCCTGTCAGCCCTCCCCAGCCATGACCTACACCACTCCGGAATTCGGGTGGACACCGAGAATTTTTTGACAGTTCCATTAAGGATTGGGTTTCTAAAAAACCTGAGATTAGTGTTGTGTTAGAAATTAAAATCTAAGAAATTTTACCCTGGGTGCGCCACTGGAAATCGGTACCTAAACTTATATCTTTCAATTAAAAAGTTCAGCTCACTGGTTAGAAACAAAATGTATTAATTAACATAAAAGATTTAACAGGATTGTATTTTTTGTCGGGGTCGCGATGTCTAGTTTACTTCCGTTGTACTTGGTCGTCACGTCCTTGATGACCAGGAATGACACGTGCAGATTTGCGAATTATTCAGGTGTATTTTTAAATGTATCTGAAACCGTGGACTCGCAATACTGTCTTTTGAAGTAGAAATGGCATTTCAATTAGATTTAATTATAAGTAAATATTTTGTTAGTGATGTACTTATCCATACTACACGTTTATTAGATATATGAGTCATGTAAGGATGATAAAAAAAATGTATAAAAAATGGGGCAGCATTTTGGGGCTGCCCAGAGGCGGCATTTTGTCTAGGGCGTCACTGTTTTTATACTAAAAATGGGGCAGCATATTGGCAACGGAAGTAAACTAGACATCGCGAACCCGACAACAGTCCTGGTAAACCTTTTATGTTAATTAATACATTTTGTTTCCAACCAGTGAGCTGAATTTTTTAATGAAAAGATATTTTCGTTATTACTAAATTTAGGTAGCTATTTCTAAATTTACCAAATGTTTCTCCTCGATTTGCCGCCCTTCGAGTAATTGCCGCCCCCAAGCAACGCTCAATCTGCCTACCCCTGCGGGACTCTGCTGAGTTTACTTTAAATTACCGACTACATAACAATTTAAAGTACATTTTTTTGATAATACATTTTTATTACCATGTCCGATCCAAAGAAGATCATATGGGCCAAGTATGGGCCCCTCCAGGGGTTGAGGTTCATATTAAAAGAGTTTTTGTTTTTACAATAAATGAATGTCAGCCAATTGCTCAACTTATTATTCTCCATACTCTTGACTTTAAATATACACTGGAAAACAATGTGTGTATTTGCAAGACCCAGGATTCGAACCTGAAACCCTCGACGGTAGACATTATAAGCCGGCGCGTTAGCCGCTCGGCTATCTTCGGCGTGATAATACCTACGTACCTATATCAAAATATTTCTTACCTGATCAAGGTGATATTTTTCTTACCTATTTATAGGAAAATTGGTCATAATTATTATTCAATATTTAAACTCATAAGCATTTCGATAACAGAATAATTTTAGAAACGTATTTACAACGTTTTTATTAGCTCGTATTCTTGTTTGTCCGGTGGTTGTTTGTCCAGTACAAATCTTGCAATCGATTTTGAACTAACTTACCGACTGGCTAGACATTTGAAACTTTTAGAATATATCTATAATATAGAACACGATGCCAATGCATTCTTTTAATACTTTTAGCCATCTTTAAGCAGAATTGAATTCATTTACAGTTAATTCTGTTTTGTATGGAAAGTTATTTCAGAAAAATCCGTAAAAAGTAAAAGACTATTATTGGTTGCTAAGAGGGTGGTCATAGCAACTAAATTATTAATATATACGTGCGTTACTATGGAAACATTTCAGTATTCTATATTTGTTTGTTTGTTGTTTGTTTTTTATTGACTTCATAATATCAAGTACAAGTTTGAGCATATTGAGCATAATAATTAAACAGAAAATTTAAAAACGTTGTTTATGAAAAGTTTTTTTTATCTTGTAATTATTTCAATTTTAATTTAGTTTCTAAATTCTTGATTCTAATACAGTTATTAGAATCAAGTCGTATCTATTCTATGATTCTTCTTCTACCAAACGTTTTAAAAGTTTATTCAAATATTTGATGGCTATTAAAAAGCAACTCTAATGATTCGTTTTGTATATTTTTTAGTTTATTTTTCTTGCGAAGCCCGAAGTCACTCAGGGCGCGAGGTCTCCACAGTCAATCCGTCCTTGTACAAGACAGTCCTTCCCAACTGGGTCTATAAAATCCTGGGACTCTAAGAAGGCAACGGTTACATATAAGTTGTACGTATGCAGTTCATCGTGGGACACTTATTCGTGCGCCGCAGTACGTGAAACATGAGTTCGTATAACATTTTATCAAATGACGAGTTCTTCGTTAAACATTTCACCGTGGAATACATTTGTACGTATCTTGCAAAATGCGACGATAGTTTGCAAATAGTACTGTTCCAATTAGATTAGCCCTAACCTAACCTAACCTAACCTAGTAAAGACATCTCATAAAATTCACCACATGTTGTAGCATACGTACAAATATACTCCACGGTGAATTAATGTTCAACGAAGAACGCGTCATTTGATTAAATGTTACACGAACTCATGTTTCACGTACTGCGGCGCACGAATAAGTGTCTTGCGGTAAACTGTTTATGTACAAATTTCCGGATACGGAAGGCAACAGATCAAGGAAGGAATACGAATAATACAACTTTTGATATTGTGGAGATTATAAAATTTTCGCCTGAGGTTTTAAGTTTTAACATCCTATTAATGTTTATAGATGTGTAAATCATAATTTTAAAGACTTTTTATGCATAGCTGATTGAAGTAGTAATACTGAAAATGCAGTAAGTAATGCATTTAAATAATATTTTATACGTACGGTATTTTCAGTATGTGGTCGACTCTCTGCTTAGATAAGTAATCACGGCCATCATGTAATTTATCACCCTCGACTGTATAGCAGACAAGTAGGGTTTCCGATAAATTTTTAATTAATATCTCAAGGGTTCCGTCAAACAAAAATCGTTGGGAATCACCTTATGATAAGGTTTTTAGGTTATTGAACCTCCATGATTTTCTGTTCGTATCTTTATAATATATGTATGCCCATAAAATACCTGACCATTTAAAATATATTCAACAAAAGCAAAGGTACGAACATTGGTACGAACATCAAACGGCAATTAAATTTTATATTATTTAAATCAGTACTTCTCAACGTTTTCCTGTAATGACAAACTACTCAAATAACAAAATCTTCGTAATCCATTAAATAATACTTGGGTACTGTTGCCTTCTAAGGGTAGCAGCTTAGACTATAGATACATCTAGACGCCACCCATGGCATTGCTAAATGAAGCTGCGTGCCGTGCGTTTGGTTTGTGGGCGAGCGAACGCATTCGTATATAAATGTTCGAGACCATTTCGGTAGTGCTCGCATTAGACGCTCAGAATTAAAATATATTTGTTTACGTTATATAGTATTTTTAAGCGGTCAAAATGCAACCATTATGTAAAAATATCCATAATTTAAGTTATTTTAAAGAAAAACTAGGTCACTTGATATTAAAATACATAATAATAATCAAATAAATTATCACGAACATGTATCAACTACCTATGAAACGTAATACCATCTTCTTGCTTATCAATACGGCTACCACATTTTAATACAGCACACAGTACCATCTTTTCTACTTAATTAACTAAAAATATTTACCACTGACTTTATATTTAACACAAAAAATATCAATTTAAGCAACACGCGCTCGCACGCTTAGTTAAGCAAAAAACTAAAATTTGGCGGCTACGCCGACAACAAAATCTTCTACACATCTGTAAACCTTTTATCTTACTCTAGCGCGTGTCGCAGAGATTATAAGGGTGCCGAATACTTTCTCACTCGCACTTATGCATCGTTTTTGTGCAGGCCTTGGGTAGCAGAGTTGACGACAAAATTAAATACATAACAGTTTTTAACACCCCGTTTACACGTGTATGGATTTACTGCTGACAGTACGTATTATTGCGGCTATACAAGAAAATGCACGCGTAAGCACGTACTATCGTGAAAGCTGAAAGATTATATGCATGGATCAAAAAAGTTCAGCAGCTTCTAAATTTTCACGCGATAGTTGGAACTGCGCCTGCGCAGTAGAACGATAGTGGCGATTCTGCCAGAAAAAATACGAGCTACACCATTTTGATTTTTACCAATTTTTATATAACATCATATAGCCCCATAGAATGGCAAAGGGTGGAGGTAGGCTGTGGATATTTGACATAAATAGTGCACAGTAAACTTTGCCAGTCATACTTATTTGTTTTCATTGAACTAAGAATACAAATTGCAGATGGTGCCGTTTTGTTTTTTAAATTAAATTAAAGCCTGCCTAAAATAAACTATAATAGATAAAAAAATATTCTTCTATCTAATGTATGATTTCATAGCATAAGAAAAATATTTTTTGTCTATTATCAATTATGGCTATGATTACGAACTTTAAAAACTAATCAACACAATATTCAAATTATTATATTCTTAGTTAAATGAAAACAAATAAGTATGACTAACAAAGTTTAGTATACACTAGTTCTGTCAGATCGCCACTGGTACCATACATTGACAATGGTTCCATGACAAAACAGAACAGTGACAAAACAGAAAAACGATAAATATAACTATGACCTTTCAGGAAAAATATAAATTTAATATTGAAATTGTCCTATTTCTATTATGTTGATAGATTATTAATAGCACAGATTTTCAATCCGCCATAATAAATCAAATTATATACCTAATTTCTGCATTCCTAATCGCTAGAAAGCCTCAAATAAACGGGACTTAACTCGGTGTTGCCGGAATGATTGGGTGACTAGGTATAACGAAATAATGACCTAACCTAACCTAACCTAAATAGATTCCACAAAAATTAATGTTTCATTTTTCCTCTGGGTGTTCTGACATCCACGATGGCCGCGTGGCTTAAACGCCGGCCTATAGAGTCGAGGGTCCCAGGTTCGAATCATGGGTCTGGCAAGTACACAAATTGTTTTTCAATTTATGTATGAGTCAGAGTATGGACCTAATAGGTTGAGCAAGTGGCTGATATCCATTTCTCGTAAAAATAAAATCTGTTAATACAAACCTCCACTCTGTGGAGGCCCATATGATCCTATTAGGATCGGACATGGTCGAAAGAAAAGTTCTGTTTTGTCACTGTTCTGTTTTGTTATAAAGTTAAGTTTAAGATCTTTGTAAAATTATCTGTTAAAGTAAGTTTGATTTAATTTTATAAAAGATAATAGTATTTAAGGCTATACCTCAGTTGAGGCATGGTCTAAAAAGATCGTGGCTAGGCGATGCGCGGATTGCGGGTCGCGGGCGCAAATGACGCATGCCGAACGAAATATAATTTGTCATATAAATCCAACATGCGTCCATTTAATGTTCTATTAGTAACAATAATAATATATTCATTGGCATGTTTTCTTTTTCAAGTAAATGGGTAACGTTTTTAGTAATCTTTACACGATTTAAGAATTAATACCCCCGTCGCCATCACGAAACAAATTGACGTATTCACACTTCGACGTTCGCTCTCCGAATGCCATCATTGCCAGCGAGTCCAAAATTTCGTCACGCCTATATTTGAAAATTATTTGTCGTTTCACTGAAGTATCGCCTTAATAGCATTTGGGTTGTCCTGAAGATTAAGCGCAGTCGCACATTGTAAATAGTCGCCTGGGATTTTGTCATAAATCAAAACTGGGCTTTCGCATTTCTATCCTATGTGATCGCAGTGTATATAAACCGGAAAATTGATGTCCACGATTAAAATTATGAAGCGATTTTTTTTATATACCTACTTCAAAATAGTTTCTCGACAAAATCTGTTTTCGGTCGAAAAACATTTTTTTTGTGAAGAAATATACCTCTTGATTTTAAGGTGGCCGCGCGGCTTAAGCGTTGGACTAGCACGCCGTGGGTCCCAAGCTCGAATCCTGGGTCTGGCAAGTACACATTGTTTTTCAATTTGTGTGTGAGACAGGGTATGGACGTAATAGGTTGAGCAAGTGGCTGACGTCCATTTCTCGTAAAAAACAAAATCTGTTAATACAAACCTCTACTCTGTAGAGGCCCATATGATCCTATTAGGATCGGACATGATCGGAAAAAATAGGTCTCAACGTAGTTTCTGGACATTTTCTTTGTATATAAATGCGGCTCTTAAAGAGTTTTTTGTATTTAATTCGGCCCTCATGAAAAGAAAGGTTGATCATCACTGATATTAGGTGTCGGTGTAGGTATATCTCTATTGTGTATTTTTTTGTCTTTTAAAAATAAACCAATATCGAATAAAAACTGGTTTTGGTCCTCACTTGCGTCAGCGATTTTGAAATAAGGATCATCTCCAAGTTCACAAAAAACCCTTACAGCGATACTGATATTATGTAGCAAAATAATAACTTTTTGGTTGAGAATCCCATTGGCTTGATTTAGGCAGAGCTCAATGAATTAAAAAAAACTTACTAACACCACCTGCAAAATGTATTCTTAATTCAACGAAAACAAATACGTATGAACTATTTTTGTCGGATCACTCATCTCAGCAAAAAAAAGAAGAAACCAATTGATATAGGTGATAGAGGTCACCAAATTGATGAAATGGCGGTGGGCCGGACATATCGCACGGCGAACGAACAACCGCTGGACGAATACAGTCATTCAGAGGTACCCGAGGGGCACTAAGCGGCCACAGGGGCGCCCCAAAACCCGCTGGAATGACGAACTTGTCAGGTTTGGTGGAAGTGCGTGGCAGAGAAAAGCAAGGAACCGAGAAGAGTGGAGGGAGCTGGGGGAGGCCTTCGTCCAGTAGTGGATCGACCCCGGCTGAAAATATAATATACCTAAACCATTATGGTTTGGTTTAAGCCGGGTTTAATTGAATTTTAAAAACTAACCATCACCATCCGCAAATTATATAGTTAGTTCAATGAAAACAAATAAGTATGACAAAGTTTAGTGTGCATTATTTATGTCGAATCTTAACAGCCTACATCCACCCCTCGCCACTGCTCCATAATAACCCTAAAATTGATCCGACATTCCAATTTTTATTGAAGTTTTCTCATCAGGATATTAGCGAATTCGGAAAAAAATACTGTTAATAATTTGTCATTGTAATTTGTATTTTGTTGAACAATAATTTTACTATAAAAAAATTCGGTGTGTGTACTAAACTTATGTACGCGCTTTAGAAGTTATACTTCTTTGGCGTAACAAAACAAAAACAAAACTTGTGATAAACTAAATTCTTTGACTAGCTCTTAATTATCTTATTAAATTATACACTCAAGAAAAAGGACCGCTTATTGAAACGCCGTTGGCTTATTTCTATACACTTTAACTTATATTACTAACTGACGTTTAATCGTTTGTTTACGTAAGGAATAGAAAATGGCTGACAATAATAAATTCGCTGCCTAGGCAACGGAATAATTGTAAACTATAATATTATACTGTATAATCGTCATGATTGCAGTATTATACTGTGGCGTAAAGGTAGTGCGTTCGGCTGATAACCGAACAGTCGGTGGTTCGAATCCAATCGAGTGCGTTTTTTTTTTCGTGTGAAAAAAAAAATTATGTGTTTACATGTCACACGCTAAAAATACACTCTGATCTGATTTCCCAAACGCGTCCAAAAGAAGAATAACTTATAAAATACTTTTTTTTGTATCTGATAATCGCACAATCCTAAAATATAATATATATTAATTTATTTTCTATTGAGGCAAGTGACTCTCATTGTACAATTAAATCAATTAATTGTACTGTTGGTTCAAGTTGCTTATTCAAATTTTGTGGAATTGAAAATATCATAGTAAACAGCTGAATAAATAAAAAAAAAGAAGTTCAATATAGAACACTGCTTAGCAGTAATCAGACGTCATATTATCAATTCACTGACGATCCAAATACTTATCGACAAATAACCATTTTAAATAGGTTATGTTATGTTATATTTATATTTTATTTATTTTATAGACTCAAAACCAAATAATTTTGACTATAATTACACGATTTTTACTGTTACAACCAAATCAATGGACAACGCACTCAATACAGTAGCTAGCAAGTAAATTCGCGCATAGTGACATTCACACATGTATAGGTAGACGTCACGCAATTTCCATTATGCGATATCACGCATTGGGAATTTATAGTAATATGACCTTTATTGTAATGGTGTTAGAACAGTGTTTCTAGTGTCAATGTTCATTTGAGCGAACCCGTTCGGCAGACCGACAAAAAGCATCGGGAATTTATAGCAATATCACCTTTATTGTAATGGGGTTAGGTTAGGTTAGGTTAGGTTAGGTTAGGTTAGGTTAGGTTAGGTTAGGTTAGGTTTAGTTTTGAGCGAACCCGTTCGGCAGACCGACAAAAAGCATCGGGAATTTATAGCAATATCACCTTTATTGTAATGGGGTTAGAACAGATTACGCCACTCGGCAGACCCGATAAAAAAGTGAGTGTCATTTTTTTTCCGGATGCTTCGTCTATATATTAATGTCATTGGTTACAACCAAGGCCTGAACCAAAACGAACCATAAGTGCGAGTGAGTAAGCATTCTGCACGCTTATATCTTTGCACTATGCGTTAGAGTAAGATTGAATTTCTACGGCTGAATTAAATATTATTTCGAAACGTCGCCGGTAAATATCGATTTGACTGATTACATTCATTTAAAAACTGCGAGCACGTGTTGCTGAAATTTATTGTTTTTGTGTTAATATAAAGTTAGTGGTAAATATTTTTAGTTATTTTAGTAGAACATAATAAATGGTTAAGAGCGTACTTCAGTGAAACGGAAAATAATTTTCAACAGTAGGTGCGGCGAAATTTCTCACTAGTCGCCAATCGGAGATCGACAGTTTTGACATGGCGTCGGATGAAAATATTCTTAAATCATGTAAAGATGACCAAAAAACTTTACGTATGTACTTAAAAAAGAAAACATGTCAATGAATATACTAATATTATTAGTAATATAACAATAAACATAATATTAAATGAACGCATGTTCGATTTTTATCACAAATTATATTTCGTTCGGCACGCGTCATTTGCACAATCCGCGCATCGCCTACCCACGATATTTTTAGACCTTGCCTCAACTGAAGTATAGCCTTAACTATGTTGTTTTTAAATTTGGTAGCCGTACTGAGAAGCAACACGATGGTATAACGTTTCATATATAAGTTGATAATAATAAAATCGAGGTTCTACTGTGCGTTATACGCAAGAAACACGGCTTCATTTTTCCGAACAATAGATGCTCTCTATATATCATTACTCTGAGGTTATAACACCTAATGTTAAATCCTCAAACTTTTTAGAGTAATAATCAGGGAACTCAGAGGTAATAATAATTACTTGATTAACGGCCCACATGCTCGTCGTAGGTCAAAATTGAGTTTTTATTGTATTTTCAAACCATGATCCTGGACACTCCTTAAACGTTGTAGATACTATATTTATATAATTTTGAAGCCTTATTATCCTTTATATTTATTTTAAACATTTGATGACTGCATAAAGTATTTTTATTACATAAAATAGTATTCTTTTAAACCTCTCGCTTTAATGTTTTAGAATAAAGTCATATTTCGGTACATGAATGTGCAGTGGTGTTAAGATTTTTTACGTTTATTAATTTTTAAACGCATTTATAAAACCATTAGTATAATTTATGACTAGATAATTTTAGTAAAATATTTACGATAAAAAATTATATTGATAATCTATGTGATCCCAAATTTGACACCACTGCACATTCATGTACCGTTAAGATAATGACGTTTGAAAATTTTGAATAAATTCTCATTTCAATGTTTCTATGCTTTGATTTTTTTAAGAAAATGTGTTTATTATTACAACGTTTTTCTTAGCTCGTATTCTTATTTGTACGGTACAAATCTTGCAATCGATTTTTAACTAACTTCCCGACGAGCTAGACATTTGAAACTTTTAGAATATATTATCAGAACACGATGCCAATGCGTAGTAAGCTTTGAGTAGAATTGAATTCATTTTCAGTTAATTCTGTTTTGTATGAAAAGTTATTTCGACACCATTATTGGTTGCTAGTCTGGGGTCCTAGCAACTAAATTATTAATATATACGTGCGTTACTATGGAAATCAATATGACATGTCAAGTACAATTTTTTTTGAACGTTTAAGCTAGTCAAGTCAAGTTTATATGATTCAACAGAATTTAAAAACGTTGTATATAAAAAGTTCACTTAGTAATGCGCAATGAAATTTTACAGTTTAATAAATAATCAATCCAGACGTACGCGTTCAAGAAAGGGTTGATTTTATGAACCTTTGAAGACATTTTTGAATGTTTTTTTTATTGCATTATAAAGAACAGACCTTTCCATATAGAATGACATTATGAAGTCAAAACCTTGAAATTTTAAGTTGTTTTCCTATATAACCATGGTATCGATATGTATTATAAAAATAATTAGGACACATTTAAAAGACGAAAATATTTAATGAATAAAATTCTACAAAAATCTCTGTTCAAAAATAACTCAATAAAATTTATTTAGCGTTTCAGGAAACATTAATATAATCGTTACCTTATATATTTATTTTGTCGCACTTTGTTTATCCATCTGTCTGTAACGTATGAGACAAAATATAATTTGCATGTGTATGATAGAATGAGACAGGGAGAAGACAAATTAAAAGGCGTAAGGTGAGAGAAAACATACACTTAAACGCAAATTCTAAATTTGATAAAGAAACTTAAGTGCGAATCAAATTGAAGTACATGTCGCCTGCTGTCACGCTGTCGTAGCGACAAATTTACTCTATGGTTTTATCGTCTTATTTCCCGTAAGTATACCTGACAAGTGTGCTCTTTTTCTTTGATCTCCACAGCCTACCTCTTTCCAAAAGTCA
Source organism: Rhyacophila brunnea (assembly GCF_057557595.1). Taxonomy (NCBI): domain Eukaryota; kingdom Metazoa; phylum Arthropoda; class Insecta; order Trichoptera; family Rhyacophilidae; genus Rhyacophila; species Rhyacophila brunnea. The sequence goes on along the minus strand of NW_028232904.1, from coordinate 2,864,136 downwards.
CCCTTCGCCACTGATATATCGATTATATAGAAACTATTAAGCGACATTATAATAAATTATTTGTGGTAGATCAATATTTGGAACAAAAAAAGGACACTCCCTTTTTTGTCGGGTCTGCCGAATGGCATAATCTGTTCTAACGCCATTACAATAAAGGTGATATTGCTATAAATTCCCGATGCTTTTTGTCGGGTCTGCCGAATGGTTCGAACGGGTTCGCTCAAATGAACATTGCCACTAGAAACACTTTTCTAATGCCATTACAATAAAGGTGATATTTCTATAAATTCCCGATGCGTGATATCGCATAATGGAAATTGCGTGACGTCTACCTATGCTTGTGCGAATGTCGCTATGCACGAATTTACTTGCTAGGTACTGTATTGAGTGTGCTGTCCATTAATAATGTCATTGTGGTAGTCGCGAAAAAGTATGGTGACAGGCGTTTTCAAAAGTGATATTATTTGTGATTATTTAAATCGAAGTAGGTTTGGGACTATAAAAAAGGAATTGAAATCGTTTAAAAATCAACAAAACGACATTTAAATAAGAAATTAGTGCGTTTTTCAAAATGTCTTAGGATAATAATATAGGGAGATGATCACTCCGCGTGTAATATTAGCATTTAGTTTTTTTATCGACATCAGGGCTCGAAATGGACCGGAGCGCCGTTCCGGTTCGTGACATCGATAAAATTATCGCTCCGTCTCGCGAAAAAAAATATTTTGACCATTTGAACTAGACAGACCATATATTATAGAAAATGTAACATTTATTTTTATGAAGTACACATAAAATTTGATAACTATATAAATATCTTCAGAAAATTGTCGAGCGCTCCGGTTCGTAAACTTTTCCATTTCGAGCGCTGTTCGACATTAACTACTAATGAACCCATTTACACAATTCCGTTCACCTGTTTAATATAACGTCCACCAATTGCATGCAATTAATATGATGATTATATTAATATTGTAATGCATATTAAAATTATTGTAAACCTTGCAAGTGCAGTCATACAATAATTTTATCACGAAGCATTTTTTGCCGCATTATGTCGTGTAATGCAATAAATAAATTCATTTGTAAAAAAACGTATTATTTTTATACGCCACCTTTCCAGTCGAGCGAACTAAATTTTTATTGCAAAACTTAATTTAACAGGTGAGGCAGAAAAAAAAATATAAAAACTGATTACTTATTCAATTTTTATTTATTTTCAATTCAATTCAATTTTAATTTATTTTACACATTGTGGACATTACAAATTATAAGTTTAAGACGTTCACAACATGACATTTAGAAACAAAGAAATATTATTAAAACAGTATTATGTAATACTGTAATTATGCCATATTAAGTTATTCTACGGTATAAATGTGTAAATACAAAAAATATGAAGTACCTATATAGGTACAAGGAAGTACACCGGATGAGTTAAGCAGACCCTATTTTAAGAATTTATAAAATAACGTCCACCTATACTTATTCTCACGTAGATGGAATATATCAACATCCGAAGCAATTTGGTTGAACAGAGTTATTGCCCTCCCAATTGGCATCACCAATGGCTGCTCGGGAGAACAAACAACTGATGCTCCCGATTTCTAAGATAGTTATCAGGGACACACAAGTCAATATTACCAAGAATGGCAAAGTTCTCATAAAGAACTGAATAATTGATTCTTTTTAAAATATCTATAAAACACACTTTGAAATGTTTATTATATTTCTGAATTGATTTACAAAAGGTTTGTAATTAATTTTTCTTTTAAATGTATTCAAATCATGGCCCCCACACCCTGAAGCCCCCGGGCCAGGATCTTTGTCGCCCCCCTACCTATTGCTAGGGTTAAAAGCAGTGTGACGCTCTACAGAAAAGTTTTTCAAATAATGTTCCAGTTAAAATTAAGGCTATACTTCAGCTGGGGCACGGTCTAAAACGATCGAAGATTGTGCAAATGACGCATGCAGAACAAAACATAATTTGCCCTAAAAAGTCAACATGCGTCCATTTAATGTTATGTTTATTGTTCTATTGCTAATAATAATAATATATTCATTGACATGTTTTTTTTTCAAGTAAATGGGTAACGTTTTTTTAGTCATCTTTACACGATTTAAGAATTAATTCCCTCGTCGTCATCACAAAACAAATTGACGTGTTCACAGCTCGACTTTCGAACTCCGATTGCCAGCCAGTCCGAAATTTCGTCGCTCCTATAGTTGAAAGTATTTGCCGTTTCACTGAAGTACCGTCTTGGGTATTTTTATTTTTTGTATTTGTATTTTTAGCGATTTTTTATAAGTTTAATTAAATCCACTTCGAGTTATAAAGTTTTCGAATATCGACACACAATAATCAAAATTTTCATCACATATTTTAAAATATTAATATCCTTAAGGTAAAATTGCGCCGCAGACGACTTTTTGACCATTATAGCAAATTTGTGATGTGTGTTTATCTCACTTATAAGGTAGATGCGCCACGCGGGGCCCCCAGGCTAGATCCTTGTCAGCCCCCCTTTGTGGGGACCATGGTTCAAATATAATATAAAATACGAACAGTCGTTACAAATTGTGCAGGTACCTAAATAATTGTAACTTTTAGAGTCAATTCATTATTATTCAAGCGATTCATATTAAAAATATAACAATTATGACAGCAAAATTATCAACTCATTTTTGAAAAACCTCAGTAACAAATGTTGGACCGAGTGGGATTCGAACGGACGTCTTTGACTTTCCAGATGAATGCTTCCGCCTCTAAGCTATATCTACGTTTTACCTAAAGTACTTCAAATTCCGCCAATTATGAGGCATGGGAGGCGAGGGATGTAGGTTGGCTGTTAAGATTCAACATAAATAGTGCACACTAAATTTTGTCAGTCATACTTATTTATTTTCATTATACTAAGAACACAATTTGCAGATGGTGCTGGTTAGTTTTTAAAATTCAATTAAGCCCTGCCTAAATCAAACTATAATAGTTTAGGTATGCTATGGGCGATCCGTCAAAAGTATTGCAAACTTTTTCAGACATATTTATAAAATGTGGAATTTATTCATTTTAAATATTCTATACTCGAAATAATATAAACTTTCACCCCTGTGACTGTGTATTTGAGAAAACAAAAAGCTCATTTTCTCCTATTCATCTATTATGGACTTGGCTGATTTTGAAATCTAGCGACACATTGTTTATACCAGGGAACTCAGAAATAATGGAAACTGAAATACACAACGGGTAAGGCGATAGCAGGTAACCGACTCGAGTAAGGATGAATCCGGGTTAAACTTACACACGTGTCTAGAATACGTTTAACGCCGAATACTAAAAACTGCTCTCGGTTTATGTATTTACGCTCATTTAATGTTGGTGTATTACACACACTATTGCACGTGCATAATGCGTGTTTCATTTTCGTAGGACACTCACACATTCAAAAGCCTGCTTCACCGTGCAGCGTATTGGATATAGCCTATTGGTATTCTATTTATTATCTGTTCTGTGGTTTATACATATTATTACAAATATTAGTATTGGTTAGTATTTTTGAATTCATTAACACCTGCCTAACCAAATAATAATCGATTAAAAATATTTAATATTAATAATTTATTCAATCTATGAGATGATATGTAAAATTATGTTTGGTTTAATGGTATAATTTTAAATGTTTTGTAGATAAACGAATATTTTTTTACTAATTATTATTTACTATGGCTCGGATTAGGCAGGGTTTAATTGAATTTAAAAAAAACTAACAAACACAATCTACGCATTGTAGTCTTGGTTCAATTTAAACAAATACATTTGACTGACAAAGTACTTGTCAGATCTTAACAGCCCACCTCCACACTTCGCCACTGTATGAGGCACTAGAGATGGGAAAACTGGTTGATTTTGAAGACTAAGTATACTTACTACCAGTATAAAAAAATACTTAGTATATAAACTTGTTCCAAAATACTTACTAGTATTTGGAATACTATATAGATCGTTTGGCATGCGTATGCGACAAAAGTTTCATACCCAAGTGAAACTAAAATCAACTCCATATTATTAGTATTTTGAAATACGTATCGGCTCAGGGAAATCAGACTGTGTATCAGCGTCTATAGAATCGCTAAAAATACGCTGAGCTCCGCTTGTCAATAAGTCCCATTTATTATAAAATTTTAAACACATTTTAAATTTATGAGTTGTTTTACTATTAGGTTACAATATTCTTGTTAACAAAAATGAATAACAGAGATTTTTTTAATTTTAAACATGTTTTGAGCGGTATATAACAAGCCTAAGCCTGTGCGTCATCTCATCACTGTGCTGCAACACAAAATTTATGACCTATTATTCATACATTCTAACGCAATAGACTAATAAATTAAAATATACCCATATTCAAGTGCTATCTTGGTCGTGCGCATTTAATGTCAATAGTGTTGAAAATGGCGAGTGCACAGAACAGCGACTCGCGATGATATCATCACAAGTTTTTTGGAACAAGTTTATTGGGTCACATAAACTGAGTATGGGTAGTTTCATCCGAAACTTGAGTACACAAACTGGTGACAGTATTTCCAACTCACCTCTAATGGTAACTAATTAAGCTAAATGACATTACTAACCTAATCGTAACAGACGAATGTGAATTTATAAAAAAAAAATCGTGTGTTTTTTAAATCATACATTTTGTTTAAAATTAGATTTATAAATGAAGTGTGCTGACTGAAAATATGTTTTTATTGGCTCAGATGATTCAAGATTTATTATTTTACGTGTGATATCAGGAAAAAACACTGACATCATTGAGGACAGCAGACAAGTCAGTGTCACATCTTTCAGTGTTGCCAACCTTACAACTGTCGTAGACTATCACTCTTAATACTACTAATAATACATGATGGATTTTAGTTAATCCCATCGTAGGCCCATTGGAAATGAGTCATAAAAATTTAAAAAGCGTATATATTCAGATGTAACATGTTTGATAACATAATTTTAAAACAACCACTAGAAAAATTATGACACCTGATGTGATTTCAACCTTTCTATAGAGATGCATGAGATTATAATATTAATGATTGATACCTACATTAATTTAATATAGTTAAACCGAATGTAACATTCTATATATTGAAAATACATCATTTGAAAACATCTCAGGCATATACACACATTAGAAAAAATCATTTTGTAGAAAAAAATATGACACCCGATCTGCTAGATTCGCGCCAGTTTGCTTTTCAAATTAAGCTACGAGCATCTTATTAAATTGCGACGATTTTAACAAGTAGTTGTTACATAAAATCCTTATCGAATTGCGTTATAATGTTGGCTAACGGTTTTAGTATATTAAATTAAGGTAGATATAAATTAATTCGTTAATTACTAATCGAAAAGGTTTCAAATTACTTTGAAAATCATACTGGCGCGAATCCACCAGATACAGGTACAAGTCCCGTCGGGTATCGTATTTTTTTCTACAAAATGATTTTTTCTAGTGTGTATATGCATGAGATGTTTTCAAATGATATATATTATTCAATTTATAGAATGTTACATTCTCAAACCTTGTGTCTTATTCGTTAAATAAAAAAAAATATTAGCATTGTTTATTATTTCATATCTAATTTTTACATAAAATTATGTCAAATGTTAAATAATATAATATATAATTAATTAATAAATATACGCCCACGGTGGCCGCGCGGCTTAAGCGTTGGACAATCACGCCGTCGGTTGCAGGTTCGAATCCTGGGTCTGGCAAGTACACATATTGTTTTTCAATTTGCGTGTGAGTCAGGGTATGGACCTAATAGGTTGAGCAAGTGGCTGACATCCATTTCTCGTAAAAAACAAAATCTGTTAATACAAACCTCTACTCTGTGGACGCCCATATGATCCTATTAGGATCGGACATGGTCGAGAAGATCATCAATTTATATTATGACGACACTTTCGACGATATACGACAATTTCTACAATAATGTCATAATTTATTTGACAGGTTTGATGTGTCGTGACTAGGGATTCCAATCCCGAGATCCCGAGCTATTTTCGATACCTAAGAATCCCGGTATAGATAACCATAATCCCGAAACTTTCGGAATTGATTTTTTTATCAATTTTTATGGAAAATAAAATAAAAACGAAAATATAACAGAAAAAGCACTTTTAATAACAAATAACTACAGTAGAAATAAACTGAGTTTGAATGAAGTTTGATTTATACCCATATTGTGTAAGTTGCCGATTCATTTTATTTTTTCACATAAATTAATAAAAATGAGAAAGATTAGAAAAAAACAATGCTTAGCACTATTAATAAAGTAATTCCACCATGATCTTATAAGTTTTACGGCAGTTTCATATTTGGCTGACTAATTAGATTTATGAATCGGAAAGGCCATAAGTACACCATGATTATTTGTTTTACTTTTTTTAAATCTCGCTAACCCATTCATTAAGTCTTTACTATCAGAAACAGCAATCTCATATTAAATTCACATTATTATTTATACTTATTATGAACTTATGTATTTCCAAGATTGAACGTATACAATATTAACAATAAATGTCTTAAATAGTATAAATTATACTAGATTTATTTTTGACCGATTTTATCAATGTTATTTGTAAATATGAAAATTTTATATTAACAATGGAAAAAATGCCAATCCCGGGACCAGTCTCGGGATCCCGGGATTGTCAAATTGTATTCCCGAAATCCCGTGATCATAATTTTGGCTCGGAATTGGATTCCCTAGTTCTGACCATAGTGACATTAGCCACGAGCAAGAATTATTTTGCTTCGTGAAATATTGTTTCGCTTTGTGAATTTCCTCTTTTTTCTATGTGATTAGTTGTTGTGTAAGTATATGGTCAGCACACGCGATCAGGTACCGCTGCAGAATATAGAGATAGGACAGCATGCATATGAAGGGGTGGACAAGTTCACGTATCTCGGATCCAGCCTAAATACCCAAAATAAGACAGCAGAGGAGATAAAAATCCGCCTTATCTCCGGGAATAAATGCTGGCATGCCTGCACGCGACTGGTGGGGTCGAAAATTCTAAGCCGAAGAAGTAAACTTCTAATTTATAAAACGATTATAAGGCCAGTGGTCACTTATGGCTGTGAGACTTGGTGCTTAACTCAAAACGAGAAAACAATTTAGCTGTCTTCGAGCGCAAAATACTCTCTGGACAAAATCTTTGGACCCACGTTGGAAAATGGGAACTACAGAATTAAAATGAACCACGAGTTGGAAGAGCTGATTGAACAGTAAACAATCATAAGATACTGTAAGTCCCAAAGACTACGATGGGCGGGACATGTGGAGAGAATGCCTGAAGTTAGAGCGCCAAGGATCATGACGAAGTGGCTACCTCAACGGAAGAGACCCAGAGGCCGTCCAAGAAGGAGATGGGCTGACGCCGTAGAAATGGACTGGCTTCATATAGGAAGACCCGGTAACTGAAGAAGTGTGGCGAGAGAGAGACCGGAGTGAGTGGAGAGCGGTTGTGGAGAAGGCCAAATCCCACCCCGGGATGTAGCGCCGTGGAAGAAGAAGAAGAAGAAGTTGTTGTCAAAACTAAGTTTACTCATATTTAATATAAGTATATATATTTATATTTGTTTGGTATTATTAAGTTTTATATGAAAACTGCTTTCTAAATGCTTGAATATTTTTTGTTCGTATGAATTTTGACTAACGTGATTAGCGACCCTATAAGAATCATAATAACTCTTTCACTTACATCCTTAGATTCTCAATTATTTGAATATAACACTATTATAATTCATGGCCCCTAGGCCAGGATCTATGGCGGGCCGCCTACCTATCGCTAAGGTTAAAGGAAGTATGATTTTCTACAGTAGCATTCCCCAAGTGGTATTTTCGTGTATTTTTAGCGATTTTAATATACTTAAACCCAGTTGCTTTATTGAGTTGTGAGAACTCGGCATAATCCTATGAAGCACCGATCGCGACCTCCTTTTGTGGTAGGTAACTACATAACATGCAACCCTTTGCCATATTGGATAAAAAGCCATTTTGTAAGTCAGGAAACACACTTAAATTAAGTATTTATAAAATAAAATTCTACACGTGAATTATCATTTAATTATATCAATCATCATATCACACAGCCACATATTTAAAAATATTAATTATGTTATTAATGAAAATAGCGCCGCAGGTGACTTTTTTTATATTAAGGGGGGACATGCTCGTCGAAGGTCAAAATTGAGTTTTTATTGTATATTCAAACCATGATCCTGGACACTCCTTAAACGTTGTAGATGATCTATTTATATAATTTTGAAGCCTTACTATCCCTTATATTTATTTTAAACATTTGATGACTGCATAAAGTATTTTTGTTACATAAAATAGTATTCTTTTAAACCTCTCGCTCTAATGTTTTAGAATATAGTCATATTTCGGTACATAACTGTGCAGTGGTGTTAAGATTTTTTACATTTATTAATTTTTAAACGCATTTATAAAACCATAAGCATAATTTATTACGAGATAATTTTTGTAAAATATTCACGATAAAAAATTATATTGATAATCTCTGTGATCCCAAATTTGACAAGAATTAGGCATTTTATTATTTAAAAAATCGGCAAGATTAACACATTTGAAGATGATTCTAAAGATATTTATTATAAGCTATGTTTTTGACCATTCAAGTGTGATAAACATCTTATGAATAATGATTGCTTTATAATAATTATTGACCTAAGAATAAGGTAGTGTTTTTTTGAAATACGCCATTTCTTTTGTCATTCCCTAGTGGTTAAGCTACAACATACGGCCGTAGCCATAAATTGACAAACTATAATTAAAGTAGGGAGTAAAATGATATTGACGCGCGTGTTTGAACATGTACCGTTTAAAATAAAATAAAAAAAAATTCGGTTAGGTATATGTTCAAACACGCGCGTTAACATAATTTTACTTCTTACTTTAATTATAGTTTGTCGTTTTATGGCTACGGCCGTATGTTGTAGCTTAACCACTAGGGAATGACAAAAGAAATGGCGTATTTCAAAAAAACAATACCTTATTCTTAGGTCAATAATTCTTATAAAGCAATCATTATTCATAAGATTTTTATCACACTTGAATAGTCAAAGACATAGCTTATAATAAATATCTTTAGAATCATCTTCAAATGTGTTAATCTTGCCGATTTTTTGAATAATAAAATGCCTAATTCTTGTCAAATTTGGGATCACAGAGATTATCAAAATAATTTTTTATCGTGAATATTTTACAAAAATTATCTCGTAATAAATTATACTAATGGTTTTATAAATGCGTTTAAAAATTAATAAATGTAAAAAATCTTAACACCACTGCACAGTTTTGTACCGAAATATGACTATATTCTAAAACATTAGAGCGAGAGGTTTAAAAGAATACTATTTTATGTAACAAAAATACTTCATGCAGTCATCAAATGTTTAAAATAACTATAAAGGATAATAAGGCTTCAAAATTATATAAATAGATTATCTACAACGTTTAAGGAGTGTCCAGGATCATGGTTTGAAAATACAATAAAAACTCAATTTTGACCTTCGACGAGCATGTCCCCCCTTAAAGAAAAAATTGTCATGTGTTTTTTTTTACTTAACTGGTCGAACCGTAACGCCGGGCCCCCCTTTGTGGGGGCCATGTTATAATTACATCCATCCTTGGTCCCTCAATCTGTAAACTTCGATTATAAAATTTATGTATATACACCAACTAAGTTTCTTATCAACAGACGACTGTATATAATATATTTTTTTAAATTTATTAATTAGGTCATTCTAAATATAGGTTTTATATAGTATGTAACTATGCAGCCAATTTAAATAACATATACCAGGTATGTCCAACCCCACACTACAGTTTCAAAGCAATTAATCATAAAGCGCCTGTACACGTGCATGGATTTACTGGCGGCAATTGTGCTTATTTTAAACTATCATGACAATAACTGTTTACATGTAAAAGTGCAGACTGTCTCTCCAATTCATTCTTTAAGAGTGAGCGAGGCGCGATGTTGTCATTTTATGGTACTATTTCGTACTATTTGACAGCTAGTGAAAATCGGTCAACCTGAAAATTCGTTTTTTCGGCAGGTTCGCCACTATCGCTCTACTGCGCAGGCGCAGATCGAAAAAATTGCATGCATAAATCAAACAAGTTCGGAAGCTTCCAAATTGTGATGATTTTTTCCGCGCGAATCAAAAAAATTTGGAAGCTTCTCAATTTTCATGCGACAGTAGTAGACAGTAGGGATTTTTTTGATCTACGCTTGTGCATTAGAACGATATTGGCGAACCTGCCGGTAAAAAAACGAACTACTCATTTGAGGTTAACTGATTTTCAATACGTCCTTTCAAAATAGTAGTATAAAATAACAACATCGCGTCTTGCTTACTCTTGAAGAATTGAGATTGGAGAGACAGTCAGCACTTTTACGTGTCAACAGTTGTTGTCATGTAGTTTAAAATAAGCACGATCGCCGACAGTAATTCTATGCACGTGTACAGGCGCTATATTTCTATACATTATTCCATCTCACAAGTCATAATACTTGTTGGTTATATACGTTTGACACTACATAAAAATATTGAACAGTATAAACAGTGATGCCACAGCATGCGTAAAACTTCACAAACGGTCGTGTAAATTCCCCATCAACAAAGGTGTCCGGCAAGGTGATACCATTTCATCTAAACTATTCACCGCTACTCTAGAAGACTTATTCAGGAAACTTGATTAGGAGGATAAAGGTGTTCCAATTAATGAGGAGCACCTCAGTCACCTGCGTTTTGCAGATGATATTGTTATACTCTCACAAGACCCGAAAAACCTCCAACGTAGAACGCAAGAACTCGCGGATGTCAGTCAAATGGTCGGCCTAAAGATAAATGTCTGAAAGACAAAAGTGATGAGGAACTGTTTTTCGGACCCTGCGATTATCTGTATATGGCACTGTAATCGCACCCAATTCAAGCAAGTCAGCAGCTACGTCTATCTCGGACAGTAGGTGCCCATAGACGGAAGCATGCACGATGAAATTGTTCGAAGATCAAAGCTGGGATGGAGTGCTTTCGGACGTCTGAATAGTATCTTCAAGAGTGACCTACCATTATGTCTTAAGCGTAAGGTGTTCAACCAATGTGTGCTACCTGTGCTCACGTATGGCTGCGAGACGTGGACCCTCAACACGAGAGATGTCCAAAAGCTAAGAGTCGCACAGCAAGGCATGGAGACGTGTATATTGGGCATCACGCGAAAGGACCGTAAGAGAAACGAATGGGTTAGGAAGCAGACAGGAGTACGCGATGTAATAGACGTTGCCAAACAGCTGAAATGGAGATGGGCGTGGCACATTGCTCGCCGAAAGGACGGCCGCTGGACAAATGCCGTCATCCAGTGGTACCCAAGGGGCATGAAACGGCCACAGGGTCACCCTAATAGCCGCTGGATTGACAAACTGGTAAAATTTGGCGGAAATACGTGGAAGCGAAAGACACAGAACCGAGAGAGTTGGAAGAAGCTTGGGGAGGCTTCCATCCAGCAGTGGATTGATCCCGGCTGATGATGAAATCCGTTTGAGTTGCGCACGCTGCTCACGCCCCGCCGAACGCTGTCCACTCAGGCCTTCATACACTTACTTTCATATCTTTTATCACAGTTAAGTATGTCTCTCTTTGTCGCATATACTTTTAGATACAACTTTTTTGTTTGCAAAGAAATGAAACGCCCTGTTGCAATGTGCGTTTATAATAATTTATGACAGGTAGATTAAATCTAACGGATATCTATCAAGTATAATGTATTAATTAATGGATAATGCTAACGATTTTGAATATGATTGCATTTTAATTAGATGCAATATTGATGATTCTAGGCATAGCCGAAATATGCAGATGACGAAGTGCATATTAACTGAAATATATTGTGCATTTTAATAGGTTAGGTTAGGTTAGGTTTATAGGTTTTATATGGTTAGGTAGTACGATGACATTACAGTAACGAGAGTGGTAAGGAAGGAAGTAGGGACGGTAGTTAATGATTCCCCTTCAAAATCCCTATGATACAATATTTTACTAGATCTTGGCATATTGTTTGACTCACATTTATCATTTCGATCACACATCACTTCTACGGCATTGCGTGCGAGCAAGCTTTTAGGATTCTTCATGAGACAAGCCAAGTCATTCAAGAATCAAACTTTTTTACGTACACTCTATGTGTCGTTAGTACGGAGTATTCTTGAGTATGGCTCCATTATCTGGAGTCCTTATGAGGTTTCCTATAAGCTTGTTTTAGAGCGTGTTCAGAAAAAAATTCTTTGTCATCTTTATTATTTTAAAGTTTATAATTATTTTCCTTTTGACACCTTCTCAAACGAGTATTTTTCGACTAACTATCTTCAAGGCATGCTCGCCTTTCATTCTCTTGAAGCTCGTAGGGCACGTCTGCTCTTAAAACATTTTTCCCTGCTGTCACGTGGTATCGTTTTCAATCCCGATATTCTAGAAAATTTGAATTTTTACGCACCCGTCAATTATATGCGTGGTCGCAGCCATGACCTATTTTGGGTGAAAACTGTTTCCTCATGTCAGGCTCACCAGGCACCAATAGTGAGGGCTGTGCGGCTAGTCAATACACTCCCTAGATATGTAGATATGTTTGGCGATCCATTATATATTCTGTTTTTTAAATTCTATTTTGTTTTGTATTTTTTGAATTACTGTTGTTTTTTTTATTTTATTTTATTTCTTTTCTATAAAACTATTTTTGCTTTGTTTTTTTCTCTACCTTGTTTTTTCTCTAACTGATTACTTGTAATTTTTACTCTAAGGCATAAAGCCCACCAAAGCGGCGCTCGGTGCGTTCACTACTGAGTAGGCCCCCTTCCATCCGCGCATTACCCTTCACCTTTGTAATAAGGGGCCAAAGAAGCACAACATAATTATTATTATCAGCGTCTCTCATAACAAAGCAATAAAAATATTATATTATTTCTCGGGGCTTGTAATTAATATTCACGATGACATCATTCTACCAGCGAAATATCGGACACGCAATAACTAAACAATAAGTTCATTGTTATTAAATAATGGCTTCTCGCCCGTCTATCGACGACGCTTCCAGGAGCGTGATTTTGCTTGCCGTGTTCAATGAATGGACTACGTTGTATTTTCATTAATTCGTGCCGCTGAGAAGCCACACGACGGTGACTCATGGGGCAGCTGCGCCAGTGTGCGCTGGCGTATTTGATTACGTTGTATTTTCGATGATTTACGCGCCACTTGTGAAATTTTGCGCGAGCGCCACACTCGCTGCGTTAAGTGAGTTTTACGCCTAAATGTCATGTTGTGAACGTCCTGAATTATTAATTTGTTATGTACTCAACGTGTCTTTTTCAAATAAATAAATAAATATTTACATTTTTACAGCTCAATTAATATGTTGCAATCAACGTTGGACATGCCTGACACATAATATTTTACACAATCTGTATAACATTTTCAATATTTTGTTATGCTTTGAATTCGCTCAATATTATAATTTTTCATTAAATAATTTAGATATGTTTATTATAATTATTATATATTTTTTTTAATTCCTTCCTAAATTAAAATGACAATTAAAATCATAAACAATTTATAATCATGTTTTATTATACTAGAAAATTGATAACACATTGTAAACTTGTATAATATAGACACAACAACGATTCTAAAAAAATACAGGTATTTCTTGCAAAAATGTATACAAGTAATAGCGTTTAGTATCAGAAGATATTTCGTGATAGTATACGGTATGATGGTTGATTGTTACGCATTCATTGAACAATTGTGCGGATATAAAATAAATATATGTGTTACCCAGTGACGAGGGGTGGAGGTAGGCTATAAATATTATTCATAAAAAATAGTGTACACCAGTGGTTCCCAAAGTTGACTGGGCTCCGACCCATCTAACAAAAATTTCCAATCTTGGGACCCACCTCTTAGCTGTCTTAGAGAAAAGAGGGCATAATATTGGTAATGCTCAGATTCCCTAGTGGCGAGTCGTGGAACTACTTAATGCTGTCTTATTTGTTCTAATTGAAATAAAAAAAATATTTTTTATAAGTGTTACCAATATGAATGAAAGACTGTTGAAATAAGAAACACAACTTAAATAAAAAAATATATTACTTAAATACCTACACCTGCAAGGATGTATTTGTTTCTTATTTTTCTTCATTACAGTTTTAGCATCAACTTCAACTTTAGTTACTTTAATCGCAGTGAGTTTGATATATCCAATTTATTTCGGTATTTTGTTTTAATGCTAACCATAGCCGAAAATCTAACCTCACATAGATATGAGGTAGTTAAGAGGAGGAGGACTTTCATAGCTTCATCGAACAGGCAAGGATAATTATCAGCAACTGAGAGCCAGAATTTCGTTATCTGTTTACGATTGAAACTATTTTTCAGTGACGTATCTTCTGATAAATCAATGAGTTCTTCACTTGCCTTTGTTGACATACTAGTTGGTAACTCGTCTTAAAATGGGTTACAAATCCAACGCAACGAATCAAACTTTTTCATCTCTTCCCCAAAATAGTCGTCAAAGTTCGCCGCGCTGTCGCCGACTGAGCTGTCAGTATGGCTGGCGCTAGCTCCAGCGCTAGCTGGCAATATTCCGCGACTGTGCTGCCATGTGTAGTGCATTGGCAAATTCAAATTAGTGTTATTTTATAACAATATTTTCCGCAACTTAAGTTTATTTCAATGTTTAGGAATTATAAATAGCTGAATGAAATATGAAATTTTTCACTTCCTATTTTTTTTAAATTCATGTATAAAGTGGCGAGGGCCCACTCAATATTCGCTCGCGACCCATAGTGTGGAAACCATGGTGTACACTATACCTTGTCAGTCATATTTATTTACTTTAATTGAACTAAGACTACAATTGGTAGATGGTGCTGGTTAATTTCTTAAAATTCAAGCCCTGCCTAAATAAAATCATAATAAGTTAGGTATGCTATGGACGATCCGACAAAAGTAGCACACTTTATCAGTCATACTTATTTGCTTTCGTTGAATTAAGAATACATAATACAGATGGTGCTGATTAGTTTTCCATACCAAAACATAATAATTCATAAAAAATGCTCTTCTATCTATAAAATATCAAAAATTATGTAAGATGGTTTGATGGTATAATTTTGAATATTTTATAGATAAACGATTTTTTTTTACTATTATCTACTATGGCATGTATTGTACAGGGTTTAATTGAATTTAACAAAATAACACACACTATCTACACATTCTAATCTAAGTTTAATGAAAATAAATTTGTTTGACTGACAAGTAGGTACATTATTTATATCGGATATTAACAGCCTACCTCCACCCTTCGCCACTGGTGATACCAGTGCTGAACTGCTCCCGTAAAAACTATCAACCATCCCCCTTGTATTACAGAAAGAAATTTTTTGTAAATACATAATAAAAATTACAATATGAAATAAAGAAAACACTCTCCAGGGAGCACAAAAACAAAGTGGGGTGCTTTCTTGGTGAGATTATAACAAGACTTAATTCTCGAGTATGGATAAATATGAGATAAACTTTACTTAAACACGTGTTAAATAATAATATGTTATTAGTTCACCGTATGTATCATACATTTTAAAATTATGTATTACAATTTAAAACGTAAACGAAACATGCATTCAATATTAATAGTATTTGAGGAGATTTTGGCGTTATGCTTTTTGCGTTTTGTGGCCTGACCGTCATATAGTAATAAACGGTATCTGACTTCAAATCCTTGATCAATAGCGACTGGATTTCACAGTTTGCATAGGTATATAATCGAAAAATATTTTCTGAATAACTATATTATGTAGGTACTATATTTTTTTTCTTCTAAAAATTCCATCAACTAAGTACCTTCGGTCGATAGTAATAATATATATATATATATATTTTTACATCTAAACCTTTTTACAACGTTTTCTTAGCTCGTATTCTTATTTGTCCGGTGGTTTTTTGTCCGCTACAAATCATGCACTCGATTTTTAACTAACTTCCCGACTAGCTAGACATTTGAAACTTTTAGAATATATCAGAACACGATGCCAATACTTTTAGCCATCTTTTAGTAGAATTGAATTCATTTTCAGTTAATTCTGTTTTTTATGAAAAGTTATTTCGACACCATTATTGGTTGCTAAGGGTCTGGGGCCTAGCAACTAAATTATTAATATATACGTGCGTCACTATGGAAATCAATATGGCATGTCAAGTACAAATTTTTTTGATCGTTTAAGCTAGTCAAGTTTATATGGTTCAACAGAATTCAAAAACGTTGTAAATAAAAAGTTCGATTTATCTTGTAATTATTTGTTAATATATATCGACCGCTTAATTTGTGAACCAGTTAACTGTTGACAAAAAATGAGATTTTGGTGGCTTTTTGTTATAAAGCATTGTTTTCTATGGTGCCAAATTTACAATATCATAAATGAACAACTCCGCTCTTTATATAAATTTACTTTATATATTATAAAAGGAAAGGAAGCTTATTTGTAAAAACATAATTTCCAAGTGTATTTTTGGAATTATTAAATTCCGCTCGATAGTTAAATTGTTAAGTTTTTTCTCCTTCCTGAGCAATTTGCCCAAATGGAGTTAGCCGGTTTGCAGATTAAGTAGAAGATATTTGTTTCAGCAATATAGCTATAGGTTGAAAACGTAAATCTTATTTCATAATACTTATTATATATTATATCAGGGATAGTCAACCTTTTTATACCTACCGACCACTCATGTCTCTCTGTTAGTAGTAAAATTTTCTAACCGCCCACCGGTTCCACAGTAATGGTGATTTATAAAGTAGGGAAGTAGCTTTACTTTATAAAATTTATAAAGCGTTACGTTACAGCAAGTTAAAGCATATTAGTTGGTTGGGCCATTTATGTTCCCATTCCACTCCGTATCTCCTCACCCACCTCCTAATCCCCAGTGTTATTGTCACCAGACAATCAATAAGCAATTACGGATCATGAGAGACGGTGTTACAAAGAACATTCAGTTGCATCTCGCCAGCGGGCGTGTGCGGGCTTCTAATAGGTTTCCGTCGCTTAAGTGATACTAATAGATACAGACTCATTCAGAATCTATCATCATTATTCATACACCCTCACATATAATCCATAAAACTGTGTCACCAAGTGCGGGAGTGTACGAACCGGGTGACCCAAAACAACAATACCGCGCTAACGAAAGTTGAAACCAGACCACGGAGCCATCATGCATCATCACAAAGGTCAGTGTCTGGCATTCTGTTCCATCGCCCCCACCCCTAGATCCGACCTCCTCATCTTCCCTTAAAATAATTACAGTCCACTTAAAAAGCTCAACCAATCGTAATTACTTACCAAATACTTTATGTCAGACTTTCGCTAAGTTTGGCAGAATAAATCTTTATAAAACAACTTACTGTAGTTAAAACTATCTTTTTATCTATACTTTGCATACATTTTTTTTATTTTGCCATAGGTTTTCATATTCACCACTATCAAATTTATGTTTACTTTCTTCAATGATATTATTAATGGACAACGTACTCAAGACAGTAGCTAGCACGTAAATTCATAGCATGCATAGCGACATTCACACATGTATAAGTAGACGTCACGCAATCCCCATTATGCGATATCACGCATCGGGAATTTATAGCAATATCACCTTTATTGTAATGGCGTGAGAACGGTGTTTCTAGTGTCAATGTTCATTTGAGCGAACTCGTTCTAACCAAACCATTCGGCAGACCCGACAAAAAACATCGGGAATTTATAGCAATATCACCTTTATTGTAATGGCGTTAGAACATATTATACCATTCGGCAGACCCGACAAAAAAAGTGAGTGTCATTTTTTTCCAGATGCTTCGTCCATATCAATGTCATTGACTTTTTTCATCATATTTAATTTCTAACAGTTCTTCTTGGCTATAGATACAAATAGTATATTTTCTGAAATTTAAATTGTCACGGGGAATTTTATGAAAACATAATGAAAATGTTTTTAAACCCCTACCGACCATCATGAAAGCTGGAACGCCCAATCGTGGGTGGTAGGGGGTTGACTACCCCTGTATTATACTATAATGATCCTGGTAACGATAATGAGGTCCTGATGAAGAAAAGGAAGAAGTAATATTTCATTCGCCTTAATAATTTCCGTTTCTGGGAAAGAGGGTCCAGGACAGAAACTCCTTCCCTCCTTATGTGAACATTATTGATCGCATGAAAATTAAATTCTTTGAAAAATATTTTTTTAGCCGACCTCTAAATCCGGCCGCCCTCGTGAACTGCACATTCTGCACGTATGAACGAGACGGGCCAGTCTCTCGAAATTAATTATTTCGTATTTTGACCATTAAATTAGCTTGCATTTAAATAAGTTCAATAATTCTGCGTATCAAAATAATGCATTATTAATAACGCAGCTTATATGGTATCAATTATTTGTCAATTTTACCGAAATTTAGAATCGGAATTTAACTGTCACATAATGCATAATATCATTAGTGTTACACAATAACATGTTATGCAAAAAAATTACATTAATTCATAGTCCAGTGGTTTCAAACTTTTTCGTTTCACGGCGCCTACAATAATTAGCGTACCTATATAATAGCCCGCCCCACAGTGTTGCCCTTTTCCTCTCGGACTATTTCCTTTTTCTTGTTTTAAAATAATATCTTCAATAATTACAGTGGTTTCCAAGCGATAAAAAAAACTGAACGAGGCGGTAGAACTATGATCAACCAAATTGCTTCGGGTATTGATATATTCCACTTGCGTGAGGTGAGGTTGACGCTATTTTATAAATTCTTAAAATAGGGTCTCCTTAGCAAACTTGGTGTACTTCTTTGAACTTCTATAGATATGTAATTGTATTTTCACTGCTTTTGTATGTTTATGTTATGTTCTCTTTTTATATTATCATTTTTTTTACTTTTTACAACGTTTTTCTTAGGTCGTATTCTTATTTGTCCGGTACAAATCTTGCAATCGATTTTTAACTAACTTTCTGACTAGCTAGACATTTGAAACTTTTAGAATATATCAGAACACGATGCCAATGCATTTTTTAAATACTTTTAGCCATCTTTAAGTAGAATTAAATTCATTTTCAGTTAATTCTGTTTTGTATGAAAAGTTGTTTCGGAAGAAATCTGTAATCCAATCCACTATTGTTGTTTTAATTTAATAAAACGCATTTTTTTGTAGTACTTATTACACTTTTAATCAATAGATTAGGACCGGTTTCGTCCACCTCAGAGGGACATTTTCAACTGAATACATTTTTCTTAAAACAATATTTATCAAACAAAATCCAAAGCGACAGAAATAATATAACAATAGGTACATAAATTATCCGTCCACCATTATTGGTTGCTAGGAAATTATTAATATATACGTGCGTTACTATGGAAATCAATATGAGTGTCAAAATAACATTTCAGTATTATTTCTATCAAATACAATTTTTTTGATCGTTTAAGCCAGTCAAGTCAAGTTTATATGATTCAACAGAAAATTTAAAAACGTTGTATAATATAAAAAGTTCTTTTTATCTTGTAATTATTTTCTTTATAATAATGTTTCATGTCACGTTGTGAACGTCTTAAACTTATATTTTGTAATGTCCACAATATGTTAAAAAATAAATTGAAATTGAAATGGCCTGGATTTTAATATTTAGTTCTTATAACGTATAACTTGCTAATAATTCAATAAACTATTTCTTTTATTCAACGAATAATTCACAATTTTTGATAATGTAACATTCTATATAATATTAAATACTGTTACCAAAAGAAAAAGCAAGGCCCTGGTGCCCGACAGTTTCAAATTCCAGATCAGCAATTTAACAACAAAAATATCCAGCTCCCCTGTAGAATGTTTAGAACCGCTGACTTACACGAAAATATTACAAATAACATTTCGTAAACGGTCATTCAGAAAAGATGCATCTTATTACCTGTCCCGCCCCGAAATGTTTTTCCCGTTAGTCAGTGACCTGCCCCTTTCTCTTCCCCTCCGTAGAATAGACCCGCCAAAATTAAAAGATGCTTTTGAAAAATAAAGTCAGTTCGAATCTGCCTACAATGAAGGGATAACGCAAAAATAACCGTCGCGCCGGCGAGCGCGCTATCGATGACGCTCCCGGCCCATTTTTAAATCAATCGTTAATAACCCGGAATCGTTGTAATACCAATCGGTGACTCGCGCGAAAATCCAATGAAAGTTAATCAATTCCCTAGTACGAGAAAAAGTGAATCAGTGCTTAGTGCGCGGGATAATAATGATAAACCGACCCCTAATATAAAGACAGTGGGGTGACTAATTTAAGACCTCTTTAGATGTAAAATGATGTAATATTATCAATGTTTGCTTATGCCCTAGCGTAAATAAATGTAGTTCCACGTGGGACTGTCAAATCAAAGACGTGTTTTATCTTGAATTATGTATCCTGATGTCCACACATGACCTGTAACCCGAAGTGATGCCGGATCCGCACATCTACCCAGAAGACCTGTGAGTTCATCTTTCCCCCCGGTATCAATACATATAATTTGAAAACATCTGATGCATGTAGCCACTAGAAAAAATCTTTTTTAGATTTAGTTAGAGTCTGATCCGTGACGCCGCACAGTAGGAGAAAAGCCCAAAAACGTGGCCAAAACCCCAGAAATGAATTTTCGAAATGGGGATACTTGAGTAATCAGTCAGGTAGAGGACTAATGACTACATTTCATTGTGAAAGGGGAAGCGTTTTGACCGTATACCTTCGTCGCTGCGTCAGTTGGAAGTTAGCCTTCGTGGAGAGTGTACGCGTCGCGTGCTAAACATACGAAAATAACGGTGACTTTGAAAACCCATAAATTTCAAGTGAAGTGTTCAATTTCAATTCTGCGACATGAATACGACTTCTGGAGGTATGTAGAAAATATTTTTACATTGGTTGAGTCTAAACTTAATGTATAAATTATTGAAATGTAGTATAAATTTCTGCATAAATAAAATTGAATAATTTTGAAAACTTGCATTTTCAACTATTCGAAAAGTTATATATTTTGTCACATTTTGCAAAGCTCATAGTCTAGGCCTTTAGTTTATTGTATAACCTTGCAAAATTTTCAAAATTTACCCGCGGAATAGGAGCGTCTTGGGCTCGATGTGTCATTTTGTTTACAATAATTTAGCTTTTGAATGCGTATTCAGTGACCTTCAAAACCCGCATATACCAATTTTTGTCATGGTCTGACACTTTTTTAACATCCACGTCCGCCATTTTGGATCAGCCATTTTGTGTACAATAATTTAGATTTCGGATTCGTAATCAGCGATCTTAAAAACCCGTATATACCAATTTTTGTCACGATCTGGTACCTTTTTAACATCCATGTCCGCCATATTGGATCGGCCATTTTGTTTACGATCATTTAGATTTCGAATTCGTGATCAGCGACCTTGAAAACCCTTATATACCAATTTTTGTCAAGATCTGGCACCTTTTTAACATCCATGTCTCCCATATTGGATCGGCTATTTTGTTTACGATAATTTGGCTTTCGGATTCGTAATCAGCGACCTTCAAAGCCTCTGTATGCCAATTTGTATTCAAATCAGAGGTCATTTCAGGTTTTGGCCACGATTTTGGGCTTTTCTCCTACTGTGCGTCGGTTAGTAATTGAGCCATTTAATTGATACCTACCTTGATTTAATATACAAAAATCTATAGCCAACACTGTAACGCAATTTTATAAGCATTTCATGTATAAGCTACTATTTAAATTCGTTGTAATTAAGCAGTGACGTCTCAAGACAAAATGCCGCCCCTAGGCAGCACCAAAATACCGCCCCATTTATTATACCGTATTTTTATCATCCTTTCATGACACCAATATCTAAGAAATGTGATGTATGGATACATTACTAACAAGACCTATACCACTAAACCTAATTTAAATGCAATCTCTGCTTCTATAGATAAATATTACGAGTCCACGGTTTCAGATAGGTACATTTTAAAATACATGAAACAGCTTCCAAAACTCGCGAGTGACTGCTAAAATATTTTGATAAATTTTAAATTAGGTAAGTATGTACCTACCTATATTTCAAATGTAATTCGAAAATCTGCGCATGTCATTGTTGATCACCAAGGGCGCGACGTCCAAGGACAACGGAAGTAAACTAGACATCGCGAACCCGACAAAAAAATACAGTCACGTTAAACTTTTTATAGTAATTGATACACTTTGTTTCAACCGGTAAAATGATTTTTTAATGAAAAGAAATTTCCTTTGTTACTAAATTTAGGTAGCTAATTATATATACCTATACCTAATGATTCTGCTCGATTTGCCACCCTTCGGGTAACTGCCGCCCCCAAGCCACGCTCAAACTGCCTACCCCCACGGGACGCCACTGTAATTAAGTAGTATGCCCGTATCTTAATTGGGAAAGCACACTTGTGTGGATCCAGCGGTTCCAGCGTCGTCCCGTCGGGTTTCATTTTTTTCTTCTAATGGGTATAATATGCATGAGATGTTTTCAAATTATGTATGTTCATTATAATTTCTTAATTGTACAGATGGTTTAAACTGTTTCGGGGCCCCCTTTTATATATTCTGACGAATCGATTCCGTCATCTGCGTCAAAGAAAACCGCCGCTGATTGCACGAGTATTGTATTTAACTGTCAGGAGAGCATACCTACATCTCCATATATATAAAAATCTCGAGTCACGATGTTTGTGGTCGAACTCCTCCGAAATGGCTCGACCGATTTTTATGATTTTTTTTATGTATATTTGTTAGGTATGAGAATAGGTCAACAAGTATATTTCATACCGCTAGGTGATTAGGGTATCTCTATCCAGAAAATTTTTTCTTTTATTTTTTTGAAAATTTCTTTTTGTATTTGCATCAAAAAATACCTATAACCCCAAATTTTCACCCTCCTACCCCCACCCTCCCATTTTTTAATCGCGATTTTATTATTTTTGTATGAACAAATTTAACCGTTGTTCGTATTTCAAACAGAACGAAATTATTTATGTTGTTGAATGACAGATGGCAATACGTCCGAGAAGAATTCAAGAGAAGCGTCGCGTCATTTTGACATTTCATTCGGCATATCACAACGCAGTGCGTGCAAAATTTTGTACGATTTATTTTAATTTATCTATTTTTATGTGTGTGTATTACAGTGCACAATGCCATCAAGACGCAAGGGGGGCCATTTGGGCCGTCGAACGAATAAAGCAACAAACATGCGAAATAATAGAGCAGAAAGAACAGACGAACAAATCCAACAAGATAACAAAAACGTGCGTGTAAGCATGTTGCAATTGCGTGCATGCCAATCACAAGAGGCACGAGCTGAACGAAATCAACAACGACAATTGGAACGGAGCCAAGCGCGCCGGTTCGTAGTTAACACACGCAGAGCAAATGACCGACAACGCCAACAAGTACATCAAACATTTACATCCGCTTTGTTCCTTCGTCTCGCATTCGAGTACGAGCCAGATATTGAATATTCCGCTCATCCGAAAGTGCTGATTGGTGCTATGGACAAAGAATGTCCGCATTGTCATGCGCTCAAATTCAAACATGAGTCAGCCGGGATGTGTTGCGCATCAGGAAAAGTGCAACTACCAGAAATTGAGATACCACCAGAACCATTAAACGGCTTGCTCATCGGCACGGTTCCAGATTCAAACCTGTTCCTGAAGTCCATTCGCACATTCAATTCATGCTTCCAAAAGACTTCGTTCGGAGCAACAGAAATAGTTCACAATACTGCGGAAAATG
This sequence comes from Rhyacophila brunnea, assembly GCF_057557595.1. NCBI lineage: Eukaryota > Metazoa > Arthropoda > Insecta > Trichoptera > Rhyacophilidae > Rhyacophila > Rhyacophila brunnea. The sequence continues at coordinate 2,840,199 of NW_028232904.1, read as the reverse complement.
GTCAACAATTCCATTCTACGTTCAAAATCAAAGGCCAAGTATACCACAAAGTAGGCTCATTGTTGCCAATGCCAAACGAACCACATAAATTTTTACAAATCTACTTCATGGGCGGTGAGGACATCAATCATGTGGATGCACTTTGCGGCTACAATAGCCTCAATTCGCCTACTTCTAACTTCGCATCGTCGGCGAACTGGACGCCCTGTTGAATGAGCACAATGAATTATTGAAATTCTTCAAAGCACACATGCACGAATTGCAAAGTGACAATCACGCTATTATTGTCATCAATCCTGATAAAACACCAGCTGGAGAGCACGTGAGTCGATTCAATTCACCTGTTGTTGACGACATTGCTGGAATCATGGTTGGCGACCGGACATCGACGCGAGAAATCGTGATTCGAAGAAGAAACAATAATCTGGAGTTCATCGCTGACACACACCGTTCATACGACGCTCTCCAATATCCGCTAATTTTCTGAAAGGGACAAGACGGATATTGCATAAACATTAAACAACTAGATCCTGTCACAGGTAATTCATTCATTATGAACATCATTACTCATTTTGAATTGAGAAAATGAATGGTTGATGTTTTTTTGTTTTTATCGGTGGTCATCGTCTACAGCGCTCTATTCCTCTTTCTGTCATATATCCCATCCCCACACACTTACGATACATTCGTTATTTTTTATTTAACAACCAAAATATTCACTAGAAATAATTTGTATGGCAGAACAACGTTTGCCGGGTCAGCTAGTAATGTTATAATATTAGCATTTTTTTTTTTAAATATATTTATTTTGATCTGTCATCGCTTTCATGTTGAGTAGATAATAATATATTAACGCCCCGTCCCCCTACTAGTAAAATATATTCGCTAAAACTTTAAATTGACGTTTGTAATTGACTCATCATTATTTTGAAGAAATTGCAACACTTTACAAATGTATGGTTTAATCCAGGGCTTCCCAAACTATGTACCATATATTTATGCGAAGCAGGATTTTCTTATTATGCTGCAACGAAATCAATGTCCAGGAAGAGGCTCAACGCTAATTCAACTTTCTAATATTGTGCCTGACATCAAGAACATTTTCAATTCAAGAACCTCACATCATCGAAGTCATTAAGAACTTCATTCACTTATATTTTTATGTTATATTTTAGAAATAATTACTAAATAAAGAATACCTAGAGTTTTGTCTTCTTGTCTAAAATTCTTATTGGTTATGTATTATTTACATATCTTACAAAATAAACCAGGGATTTGCGAAGTATTCCATTGCAGGAAAAGTTTGGGGAACCAAGTCGTTGTCTGATGCTAAGAAAGATCCAATTGAAATATGGAAAAATGCCGTAGAATACCTTCGGAAACATGCTTGTAAAATGCTTTCCTGCTTTTCAACCATATTGTTATATTGCTATGAATCTACATTCTCCTATCTAACCCTAATCAAGACACGATTAAGATCACAATTGACACATACCCATTTAGAGAATTAACTAAAACTGCGGACCTCTACGCAAATCAGTGGCGAAGGGTGAAGGTAGGCTGTTGAGATCCGCCAAAAATAGTGCACAATAAACTTTGTCAGTCATACGTATGTGTTTTCATTGAAATAAGACTACATTAATTTACAGATGGTGTTGGTAAGTTTTTTTAAATCAATTAAACCCCGTGAAAACCAGTCCATAATAGATAATAGTAAAAAAGTACTCTTCTATCTATAAAATATCTAAAATTATGCAATTCAATCATACATAACTTTGAATATTTTATAGATAAAATAATATTTGTTATCAATTGTATTGTATATGAATGAAAAAGTGCACAATTTTGTCGTATCGCCCAAAATATACCAAAACTATTATGGTTTAAACACCCACGGTGGCCGCGCGGCTTAAGCGTTGGACTATCACGCCGTGGGTCCCAGGTTTGAATCCTGGGTCTGGCAAGTACACATATTGTTTTTCAATTTGTGTGTGAGTCAGGGTATGGACCTAATAGGTTAAGCAAGTGGCTGACATGCATTATTTCTTGTAAAAACAAAAATCTGTTAATACAAACCTCAACTGTGTGGAGGCCCATATGATCCTATTAGGATATGGTCGGAAAAAAATATGGTTCGGATTAGGCAGGATTTAATTGATTTTTAAAAACTAACCAATACCATCTATAACTTGTAGTTATAGTCCAATAAAAACAAATACATATGACTAACAAAGTTAAATGTGCATTATTTATGGCAGATCTTAATAGCCTACCTCCACCCTTCGCTACTGCCAAATATTCAAATGCTTTCCAAGAAAAAGCAGACACATTGGACGTCATTAAAAACTGTCAAATTAATAAATAGTTTTCATTAAATTTAAATATTTACTATATAAACTTTAATAATATATCATTATCATAAAGACCATCTTTTCCTTTTCAATAAATATCATTTCAAAATCTTCATTTTAGATCTTTATACCCCACGTGGGTCCTTAAAAAAATCGGTGTGTGTACTTATGTACGCGCGTTAGAAGTTATACGTCTTAGGCGTAAGAAAACTTGTGATAAACTAGGTTCTTTGACAAGCTTTTAATTATCTTGTTAAATTACACACTCAAAAAAAGAACCGCTTATTGGAGCGCCGTTGGTTTATTTCTATACACTTTAACTTATATTACTAAATTATATAATGGTTTCTCGTTGTTTTCTTTTTTAACGTACCAACTGTCACTTTTACGTTTAACTGTTTGTTTACGTAAGGAATTGCAAATGGCCGACAATAATAAATTCGCTGCCTAGGCAACGAAACAATTCTAAACTATAATATTATACTTTATAATCGTCATGATTGCAGTATCATACTGTGGCGTAACGGTAGTGCGTTCGGCTGATAACCGAACAATCGGTGGCTCGAATCCAATCGAGTGCGTTTTTTCGTGTGAAAAAATAAATTATGTGTTACAATATGTCACACGCCAAAAATACACTCTGATCTGATTTCCCAAACGCGCCAAAAGAAGTATAACTTCAAAAATAGTTAAGACGGTTCGGTTACAGAAACGACGCAATTGGTAATCTTCGTATCAACTGTCTGTGTACAAAACCGGTCCTGATTGTAAAAACATTATGCGAATTAAGTTGTTCATTATATTTTATTTTATTTTAATTCAAATAGCCCGCCAGATTAAGATCACAATTTAAACTTTTTTTTTATTGCATACCGAATGTAGAATCGCTTATCAAAAACATGTTAAAATTGACACTGACTTGACCGGAATCCTTGACCAAATAAATGAATTCATAACAATACAGTATTGCCAAACGTACTATAATTATAGTGTTTGTACTATAATTTTGGTCCGCGTACCATGTACGATATAAAACATGTATAGTATGCCCAAAATACTATAATTTTGAATATTGGAAAAAATATGTAAAAAGTACTAAAATTTCGATATTTCCGTTCGATAAATTGGTGCAAACTACTATAATTTCGCATAATAAGAAGATTTGGAGCACTTGGAAAAAAAATTGTTCGAAAAACGTAAAAAAATCTCTTGACTTTGGTTTAAAATGAAATTTCTTAAATTATTCGGTAAGCATTTTTGGTCGGAAGAGGTACTTAAATAAAAAGGGGTCTCGGAGTTTCTAAAATTCTCCGTTATTTTTTTCTGAGAAACAAAAATCCTATCCATTTTCGACAGATGACAACGCGTAGGTACTATATTTTTTCCCCAAATACTATAATTTTGAAGGCTCTGTACTATAATTCCACTTTGAAAAGATGGCAATACTGTAACATTACAACTATTTACGATCATATAAGAAAACCGGATTTGCTAATCAACCTTGGGTTTCTCGCGAATATAGTGAAAAAAATCAATGAATTTTATGCGAAATATCAAGAAAGAACCACACTACTACTGACACTATCAGCGTATTAATAGTGATTTTTTACAAATTATTTGAATAAATTGATAATTTTAACTAAAGCCCTCAAAAGTTCATCAAGTGCAAATAAGTCTGGCTGCAGGAAAACCTTCTTAAATTCAACCCTTATAGGATAATTATTGGAACATTTTTGTCACGGATGTTTTCTATTTCGAAATAATATTATGATAATTCATCGCGACAATTACTTATATAAATATATTTGATGACATTTGTTTTATTATTTGTTCTCCTCTGTTGGATTCACCTAATATATTTGCATTTTAGCAGCACATAATTATAATTCATTTTTAAAAACAAAAACGATTGTGCTTTCTTAATACTAAAAATTCCGGTATTTTGGATTCTTAAAACCGATATTTCGGTATTGATAAATACTGGAATACTGGTATTGCAAACCCTAGTTACTTTCACAAGATTTAAGAATACAATTCTATAATTATTGAATACACATAATTGTGAAAACACTTCTGAGAAAATAAAATATTATAACCATTCTTAAATCTTTTAAATTATTCGTTGAATTAAAAAACAGGTAATTAAATATTATTAGCAAGTTCAAGTAAGTTACAACAAAAAATCTGGTGATCTTGTGTTCCAACGCTTAAGCCGCGCGGCCACCGTGGGCATGGAATAATTAATAAAGTAATACCTACTTTGATTTAAAATACCAAAGCTCCCAGATCGCCAATAGTAGCTCAATTTGGAAAGCGCTTCAGTGAATATTAAAAGCTTAGGTATAGTTAAAATTTGTTGCAATTAAGTATGGCTCCTTTAGCATAGTGAACTATGTGCGTGTGCGCGATACTCAAGGGATGCAGGTGCGATTCCTTACTTTATTCCGAATTCAAAAAGATTTTTTCTATTGGTTACAATATAAGTGTTTTCAAAATTATGTACGTTCAAACACAAGTTAGTTTCCTGAAACTTTTATTTTTGCGATTTAAATATTGTAGTGCTGCTGCCAAAAGTTGTTAAGTCGTTACTATATGTATTTAGTTTTCACGATAGATTATGTGTCAATATATAAATATGTATTCCAAAAGAAAAGTTCAAAGTCATCTGAATATGCACATAAATCACAAAGAAATAAGTATTTTGCCTTATTTTAGAGGGCATATCAATATGAAACTTCAAGTTGAAATTACTCCATAACTTTAACTTAACCATTAACTTATTAATTCGAGATTTACGAACTTTTGGCGGTAGCCCCACGATCATGGCCCCCACATTTTGAAGCGGGCGCCCAGGCCAGGATCTTGGGCGGCCCCCCTACCTATTGCTATGATTAAAAGCAGTCTGACGCTCCACAGTGTTGTTTTTCAAATGGTGTTCGAGGTCAAATAAAATTCGGTGTATTTTTGGTGATTTTTTAACACATCGAATTATGGAGTTGTTGAGTATCATTCAACACGTCACAACAACCATATATTTTTAAATGGCAATAATTTCGAAGCAAAATAGCGCCGCAGGCGAATTTTCTTTACTATTAGAGAAAATTTAAGATGTGTGTTGATCTCATTTATTTGGTCGACCCGTCACGCTGGGCTCCCCCTGAACCCGGGCGCCTAGTCTAGAGTCCTGTCAGCCCTTTGTGGGAGCTATGCCCACGATATTTATTTTGAATATTATAGATATGACATTGAAAAGAAAATGTGTTGTAAGACAAAGTGTTTATAAAAAATCATTTGAAAAGAGGTGACTCAGGACGTTCAGGTTTTTCTAATAAATATGGCGTCGGTAAATCAACAATCACGGATATGAAAAACCACAGTGTGAAGAAATAAAATTATTACAGAGTTTCGAATTAACGAGGATGGCAGCTTAGAACGGAAAGCTATGAAAAAAATCACGAAATGAAGAAGCTGAAAAGTGTATTTTGATGTGATTCATTCAAAAGCGATCATCTGGATAGCCAATAGGTAGGTATATTTTATTTCGATCATGTCCGATCCTGGTAAGATCATATTATATGGGCCTCTCCACAGAGATTTTGTTTTTACAAGAAATCTATGTCAGCCACTTGCTCAACCTATTAGGTCCATACTGTGACTCATACACAAATTGAAAAACAATATGTGTACTTGTCAGACCCAGGATTCGAACCTGGGACCCACGACGCTATAATATATATATATATATATATATTATATTTATGGCCTGAAGATTGCCTGAAGATGCCGAAAGTCAAACCCTGGGTCACTGAATCCAACCAAAGTAAGTGCACGTATATATGTACTATGTTCAACGAAATTGCTTCGGGTGTTGATATATTCCACCTACGTGAGGATGAGTATAGGTGGACGTTGTTTTATAAATTCTTAAAATAGGGTCTGCTTAACTCATCCGGTGTACTTCCTTGTACCTATCTAATTTATATTTTTTGTATTTACACATGTCTACTGTTTAATAACATACTATCTATCTCTATACAGTATCTATCTCTTTTTTTTATGTAATACTGTTTTATATTTCTTTGTTTCTAAATATCATGTTGTGAACGTCTTAAACTTATAATTTGTAATGTCCACAATATGTTAAAAAAAAAAAAATTAAATGTGTACTTGTCAGATCCAGGATTCGAACTTGGGACCCACGACGATACAGGACGACGCTTAAGCCGCGCGGCCATCATGAGAGTATGCATATATAATATATATTATATTTATGGCCTGAAGATTGCCCGAAGATGCCGAAAGTCAAACCCTGGGTCACTGAATCCAACCAAAGTAAGTGCACGTATATATCAAAAGAAAAATGTTATATATAAAAATATCTTGTTTTATTTTTACTTGCGTAAGTAGGTAGATCAACCTTCTGTTATTTTGTTACACTAAACCCCATATGTGTTGAAAAAACATAATTGTACTTATGTTTTATAAAAAATGTTAATAAATTGGCGTCTGTAAATCTAAGTTCGGGTCTGTCACTAATTTTCATTGAAAAACTGAATTATTCATTAGGTACCATAATATTATTATTAATACACGTATATAACAATAGTTGCTATGAAGTAAGAAAAGAGTACTTGGTATATAAATATACTGAAACCTTGATAGCATTAAGACGATACATGAGTGAAACGGTGAAATTTTGGACTTGCTGGCATTCGGAGAGCGAACGTCGAGGTGTGAATACGTCAATTTGTTTCGTGATGGCGACGTGGCTATTAATTCTTAAATCGTGTAAAGATGACTAAAAACGTTACCCATTGACTTGAAAAAGAAAACATGTCAATGAATAGTTTCAAATAGTTGTCAATGAATAGAATAAGTTTCACTGAAGTATCGTCTTAATATGTAATAATTTCCCTCTGAAGCGGACGAAACCAGTCGAGTTTAATATTTAATATTAGTGCAAATAGTATTGTAGAATTGGGCTTTATTTAATTTGATAATACAATGAATTTCCACCATGAATTCACAGTTAATACTATCAGAGAAATTTAAATTTATAAGGATTATTATATTAATTAATATAATAATTATATTAATTAATATAATAATTATATTAATTTGATATAAGTATTGATTATATTAATAAGGACGACAGATTATGTTTTAAAACACCATTGTTTCCGGATATTTCAGCAGAATCCAATATCCGGTCTAATATATATGCTCTAAAATTAATGCATTATGTATATAACATTCTTTACAACGAGTTTCAAATGTTGGAATTCACTATGGTAGTCTAAAACTAAATACAATATTGAAAATGAGTCAACCCATAGACATAATACGTACTTCATATCTAAAAAAAACTGGTAAAACATGCCGAAATTCATATTTTAATACAATAATAATGTCAGACAAATAAAAATTATAATAAATATGCAATTTTCTGTTTCAGCGCACGCGATTGACAACAACGTCGACAACATGTCTGTTTATGAAGTTGTCGGTCTGGTAAAATACACATGTTGTTTATTTTAATGTGTATTTGAATCCTGAGCATAGAATTTATAGGTTAAGTAAGTGGCTAACATCCATGAATCATAAAAAAAACTGCCAATAAAGTCATGAAAATCAAATTGAAAAAAAAAATCATAAATAATAAACAATGGGTACTCCAGCAGTCGATGACAGAAGCAAATGCAGCAATGATCAATGACTGTAGGTAGATTTTATTTAATGTCGAATCGCTTTTATTAAAGTTTTTTACCTTTTGTAAGACAGAAATACGAAGGTTGTGTTAGGTTTTGGCTTGTTTATAAGCTAATAGCTACACCTATTCTCGCATTTGGTTATGTCATCAATAGTTCCATGACAAAACAGAACAACGATAAATATAACTACCTATGACCTTTCATGAAAAATATAAATTTAATATTGAAATTGTCCTATCTCTATTATGTTGATTTTTAATAGCACAGACTTTCAATACGCCATAATAAATCAAATTATATACCTAATTTCTGCATTCCTAATCGCTAGAAAGCCTCAAATAAATGGGACTTTGCCGGCAAGCTTAGGATATCTCATCTTAATAAATGTAATATGTTCAAAATGATTGGGTGACTAGTTACAACGAAATAATGACCTAACCTAACCTAAATAGATTCCACAAAAATTAATGTTTTATTTTTCCCCTGGCTGTTCGGTTTTGTCACTGTTCTGTTTTGTCCGGTTACCGTCATCAATTAATAGGCAGTGTTTATCATTGGTAGGTAATTAAATACAATTTATTACAATCTATACCAGTCAATTATTCTTAATTGGACATGGTGTATTTGCGGTTAGGTTATAGTAAGTATTTGGTTTTATTATCCTTTGTGGAGAAATATAGGATGAAAACTACATCATACACTACAAGTCTGTCCAACCAACGGACCTTTTGATCTGTTTGCCAAAATGGCAGCTCTTGTGGTCAAGTGCGTAAGGCACTGGGCTCTCCTCTAGGGGATTCGTCTTTGATTCCCGATGAGATTATAATACATTTAAGTGGTAATTTCAAAGCCTATTTGACTGCTGTTATATTGAATAGAGAATATTATGTATTATAATATATAAGGCCATAATAGAACATGTCTGAAGTAACAGGCAACCGATCTTGGGTGTGGAAAAATATGGGATAAACTTAAACACGTGTCAAGAATACATTATTCTAAGCTTGTCCTTCGTTCTGACAAATGCTCTCGGCTTATGCACTGACGCCCATTTAATAATGGTGTATTTGAAGGTTGCAACACACACTTTTTTTGACCATGTCCGATCCTGATAGGATCATATGGGCCTCCCTCCGCAGAGTGGAGGTTTGTATTAACAGATTTTTTTTTACGAGAAATGGATGTTAGTCACTTGCTCAACCTATTGGGTCTATATTCTTGACTCAAACACAAATATGTATATTTGCCAGACCCAGGATTTGAACCTGGAACCCACGATGCTTACGCCGCTCGGCCATCGTGTGCGTCAGATTATATTATATTTAGGGAAAAATTTCATTTACAAAATTTGCAGCGTCATACTGCCTCTACGTGTTCCTCTCTCCCGTGTACACTTTTAACTTAAAGTTAACCAATTTAAAGCACACTTGAGTGCAAGAGTATTTGCTACTGAAACATACTGGATTAAATAAGGAGTGTGGTTTGGTAGGTCATAACTTAAATTTACATAGATACGTGACGATTTGGAGTATTGTATATTTACTGAAGTCACAATCATAAACAATAAGTGAAGCAAAAACGAAGAAGAAATAATATATAAACGAATAAATACCTTGTTGATACAATATTATAATTTTCATCCATACGTACACAGAAAAAATGGTAAAGGCAAATGAGTTATAAATACTCAAAAATAACAAATCCAAAAATGTCTCACGAAAAAATATTTAACACACCACTGAGTTATATTAAACACTATATAATATTATTTATAAATAACTTTTAGTACATTAAAAGAAAATATTATTTACACATCTGATGTTAATTATTATTATCAAAAGACGATTTAAAATCATTAGTTTTCAACTGGCGGTATTTATTATTCGATGTTTAAAAATGTGTTTTCGATTAAAACATACTTATTAATAAATTCACTAAAATTCGCACACACAATAATTCAAATATTATACGCAATGAAATGACGCAGTGACATGATGGATAATAATACTTATTATCAATTAATTTATTCACATTACTATTATAAATTGACCTTACATTATGTTTAAAATTAATAGAAAATAGTTATCTATTTTATTATTATTAATATGAGTTTATAAAATATAGATAATTTTAAAAACATTCGAATTATTAACTTGTTCAGTTAAGAATTACGGTTTATTTGAATACTGATCGCTTACGTATATAGAGAATATTAAAAATATATATATATTATTATATATTTAGTGTTTTTTTTTTATTATTATTTAAGTCTTGTATGTATGTGACCAGTTCGCGAGGACGCCGGCGAAAGACTGACAATAATTTTAGCGATATTTTTCGACGTTACCTTTGGTGTGTTTGAATTTTTGCAAGAAATACTTTATTGTGACAATAAACGTGTAGAAACTGTGTTATTTTTTTTTAGTTTTAAATCAACAGCGGTCTCAGATCACTTCCGTATCGACAAACATGTTTTATTTTTTTAATAAATTCATGTTTATTAATTTGTAAATCTAATCAATTATTAACATTATATCGCAGAATGATGACACACGATTTGAACCTATGTATATTAGTACAGTGGTCCCCAACCCCCGGTCCGCGGATCAAATCGAATGTGTTTAAGGAAAAGGGCGTAACTAAATGCACGTTCTGTAAAAAGGAAGTAAACCGCAAATGCCAAATTATTATCTAAATTCAGGTTTTAATTGAGCTTTAATTAAGTTTTGATTTAAGGGCGGACGTGCTCAGCGTGGGTCAAAATGGAGCTTTTTTCTATTTTTAAAGCATGATCCTGGACATTCCTTAAGCGTTGTAAATAATCTATTTATATAATTTTGAAGCCTTATTATCCTTTATATTTATTTGAAACATTTGATGACTGCATAAAGTATTTTTATTACATAAAATAGTATTCTTTTAAACCTCTCGCTCTAATGTTTTAGAATACAGTCATATTTCAGTACATAAATGTGCAGTGGTGTTAAGATTTTTTACATTTATTAATTTTTAAACGCATTTATAAAACCATTAGTATAATTTATGTCGACATTATTATAGTGAAATATTTACGATAAAAAATTATATTGATAATCTCTGTGAACCCAAATTTGACAAGAATTAAGCATTTTATTATTCAAAAAATAGGCAAGATTAACACATTTTAATATAGAACCAAACTCATCCAAAAAACGTAACGTAACTCCTGTAAAATTTGTTCTGTGAGGGTTACGCCCTTTTTCCTAAACACGGTCGAAATGGTACCGGGCCACCCAAGGAACATTAAATTATTTCCATTTTATTTACTGTGGTGTATTTCTCTCGGGTTTGTGCGTCTGTGCAAGAAGAAGATCACCTGCTAGAGATTGCAAATGACGGCGGCCTTAAAACTACGTTCGAGACAACAACTCTGCCGGTGTTTTGGATTAAAGTCATGGCGGAATATCCTGAGATTGCGACCACAGGACTTAAATCCCTATTGCCATTTCCGAAATCCTATCTATGTGAAGCGGGGTTTTCTGCAATGGCAGCAACCAAAACAAAACAACGGAATAAACTGGACAGAAGCAACACACTTCGGGTGTCATTGTGTCCTATTACGCCCAGATGGAACTGTCTCGTTGCAAAGAAACAAGCTCAGGGTTCTCATTGATTTAGCGTTCTAGTGAGTTTAAATGTTAAATCACTTTTCGCGCGATAAAATGGTTGGGGACCACTGTACTAGCATATTAAATTCTCATATAATTATAATATTACCGAATGGAATTATTATAACCACTTTATAAAAAATAAAACATCTCTTCTGCGTTCGATAATGGACGATCAGGTGCTGCAAGGACAAAAAACTAATAGCCCCTGTTAGTACACGTGCATGGATTTACTAGCAGCAATACTGTGTAATTTACACTATCGTGACAATAACTATTTACACGTCAAACTGCTGACTGTCTCGCCAATCTCATTATTCAAAAGTGAGCGAGACGTCATGTTGTCATTTTATGGTACTATTTGACGGGTCGTTATCTTACTTTGAAAAGGTTCTAACTGACATTTTGGCCTAAAATGACTTTTTGAAGTGAAAAGGTTCCATTAGCCAAATTCTATCATATACATTCATTTCAGAGTCATATATTGTCAAATATGGGAATTAGCAGTATTCCGGAGTACTATCTATATTCTACACGTTTTTTTTTCATGAATATATTTTACAAGGTTCTAAAATACTATGGAACTATTTCGTATTAACTTACAATAAAAACACACACAGCTTATTTTATTTGAAAAGGTTGTAACGTCCGGTCGAACTTTCTTCACTCTATGGTTAGTATGTGTTTGACAGCTCGTAGTGAAAATCGGTTAACCTCAAAATGAGTATAGTTATTTTTTTTGCCAACAGGTTTGCCACTATTGCTCTACTGCGCAGGCGCAAATCGAAAAATTCATACTGTCGGATGAAAATTCAGAAACTTATAAACTTTTTTGATTCATACATGCAATTTTGAAACTGCAAGATAATAATTTTTGTTTACAGGTACTTACATTTTCTTGTTATGGCCGTGATAATACTTACTGTCAACAGTAAATCCATGCACGTGTAAACGGGGTATAATGCTTCAAATACATTATCATCACGTTATGTGCTGTCACATGATGTCACGGCAACAAATTTAGTTTATGGTTTCGTCATTCCGCAAAATATTTTGAATGATCAATGGTGGAGAGTGCCAACTCTAATATATTAGTATTTTGAATTATTATTCATTATTCACGCTAAAAAATTGTATTCGAAGTATTATCTTAGAAGTCGTGTCCGGAAACTTGTACGTATGCAGTTCGCCGTATCACACTTCACCGTGAAATGTTGTATCAGAAATATATGACCGTATGACCATATATGACCGTCAAACATCTTTGTGCCGTATTGTACTTACATAAAATTCATGTCTAAATAAAACACGGTTCCTATCGGTTTGTGCTACGAGATGGGACCATCAGTCTGATAACATTTTCAACACCAAAAAAAACGACATTACACACTTTGTTCCGTAGCGGCAGCTTATTGTGACGTCACGTGATAGTCTGCGACATGCACCATAATAATTATTTCGCGCTTAAACATATTTTCAGATAGCCAATCCAGTCTGCTAGCTCCCAAAAACCTGCCATCCACACACCCACTAGTAAGGGACATTTTAATTTTTAGTCGTAAAATTTTTTGACTAATTCAAATAAATATAAATAAAAAAGATTTCAGGTTGTACACATTTATAATTAAGTATAAAAATCGATGTTTTTTAAAATAAATATAACAAAATATTAAAACAACAATGAATTAGTCAAAAATCTGTATGACGAAAAATTGAAAACTTAATAAACCTAATTTTAATAATAAATATGACCATAAAATATAATGTAATAATAACGTAACTGTGTACGTAAATATGTAACAAATTCACATTTTTTTTACAATTGTAAGTTTATATTTGACTTAAAATAAAAAATATTTTTCTTTTTAATATTTTCAGATACCTACATATTTATTGTTGTTTTAATAAATTAAAACAACAATACAATGCAGTTCCACCATGAATTGACAGTTAACAAAATAAAAGAAACCTACACATTTATTAATTAATACAGTTGAAATTGTAAATTATCAAAAAAATGTATCAAATTGCAAGTTTCGTATTTTTCCGCTAGGTCCCTCTGGTAAGTAGAACCATCCCCCTAAAGACGGAGCGATAACTTTACCGATTTCACGAACCGGAACGGCGCTCCGGTCAATTTCAAACCCTGCGCTAGATGTCACATTCACGTTAAACTAATGTTCCTGATACATTCCAACTCGCGATAAACGGTTTTCAGTATTTCTAAAACATTTCTTCAATGTCGATACACGAGTGCTAGAATATTTTTTACAAAAGTTAAAGCCTTGACCATCACATTCTATTACTAGATAATGAAAATATGCAAACAAGTGAATACTCGTAATTCGTAAAACATTGTCTAATATCCTCATATTGGAATTGTTGAACGGCCCACAAGCTCATCGTAATAATTATTATAAAGCAAACATTATTCATAGAATGTTTATCACATTTGAATGGTCAAAGACATAGCTTATAATTAGTATCTTTAGAATTATCTTCAAATGTGTTAATCTTGCCCATTTTTTGAATAATAAAATGCCTAATTCTGGTGCAATTTGGGATCACAGAGATAATCAATATAATTTTTTATCGTAAATATTTCACTGTAATAATGTCGACATAAATTATACTGATGGTTTTATAAATGCGTTTAAAGATTAATAAATGTAAAAAATCTTAACACCACTGCACATTTATGTACTGAAATATGACTATATTCTAAAACATTAGAGCGAGAGGTTTAAAAGAATACTATTTTATGTAATAAAAATACTTTATGCAGTCATCAAATGTTTAAAATAAATATAAAGGATAAAAAGGCTTCAAAATAATATAAATAGATTATCTAGAACGTTTAAGGAATTTCCAGGATCATGCTTTGAAAATAGAATAAAAGCTCCATTTTGACCCACGCTAAGCACGTCCGCCCTTAAACAAGTGAATACTCGTAAATCGCAATACAATGCGCAAAATTGCGGAATAGTTATAGGTAGGTTTACCATACGTCCTGATTTGACAGGGATTGTCCCGGTTTGATGATGGGTTCCGAATTCTCAACCTGTTTGTCATTTTGTCCCTGTTTACAATGTTATAGTAAGTCAGCGGTTTCCAAACTGAGAGGCGCAAAAAGTTTAACACAATAATGTAGCCACAGGTTTGCAGTTTGCAAGTGCATAGTTTATAAAACGGCAGCTAGTTATAAACTACATAAAAAACAGTCCTATAAAAGTTAGGTTAAACCTGTATGTAGATAATATGGAGACTAATTTTATTATAAGTAGGTAAAAGAAATGAAAATATAATTAATATTAAATTCTACAGGTTTTTAAGAAGGTTTGTCGATAGCTATTTCGGTTGTAACACCATTATCAAGACTAACCCTTGACAAACCTTCTAAAAAACCTGTAGAATTTAATATTAATAATATTTTCATTTCTTTTAAAATGGAATTAAAAGTCAATTAATATAAGTAGGTAGGTATCTCATTTCTATAATATTGTTCATGGCCCCCACAACTAGAGACCAGTTAAGTGAGATAAACACACACCACAAATTCGTTATATTAGTAAAAAGAGTCGCCTGCGGCGCAGTTTCAATTAAAGAATATTAACACTTTTTAATATATATGTGTCTGTATGTTACAATTTGATGTGATTTGTGTGGTGTGTGTGATTGATGATAATTAACATGTAGAATTTTATTTTATAATTATTTGTAGTGTATTTCCTGACTAAAAATATGGCTATATGGAAGCAAAAACCTTTGTTCAATTTTGGTTGAATCGAACTGAAGACAAATATAATACTTTGTCAAGAAAAGCAATGTGAGTAGGTACTGCTATCATTCGTAACATCATATTTATGCGAAACGGAATGTTCTGAATTAGATGCAATGAAATCCATATATTGAGCCCATATAGTAGAAAAAAGCACTGCGTATAAATGTATTTAATGAAATAAATGGGGGAGGCGCCATGATTAGATTGTTTTAAAAGGGAGGCGTAGTAACGTAAAGTTTGTAAACCACTGTAGTAAGTAATAACAGTGGCGAAGGGTGGAGGTAGCTGTTAAGATTCGCCATAAATGGTGCACACTAAACTTTGTCAGTCATACGTATTTGTTTTCATTGAAATATACTACAATTTTCAGGTGGTGTTGCTTAGTTTTTTAAATTCAATTAAAAACCGCGAAAACCAAGCCATAATAGATAATAGTCAAAAATACTCGTCTGTCTATAAAATGTTCAATAAATAACTTATATATGGATAATATTTTATAGATAGAATAATATTTTTTATCTATTATAGTTTGCTTTATGCTGGGCTTAATGAATTTAAAAGAATGAACCAACAATCTATGCAATATGTATTCTTAATCCAATGGAAAACAAATAAGTATGAATGAAAAAAGTGTGGACAATTTTATCGTAAAATTATTATGGTTTGGTTGGGCAGGGTTTAATTGATTTTAAAAAACTAACCAATACCATATGTAAATTGTAGTCTTAGTTCAATAAAAACCAATATATTATATGACTAACAAAGTTTAATCTGCACTTTTTATCTTAACAGCCTACCTCCTTTTTTCGCTACTGTAATACGTATTTTCTGATCCACAAAAAATATATTAATAATGTATGCTCTAAAACTTCATTTATTGTATTAAATTAATATCTTTAAACAAACTATTAAACGTCAGAGTGACATTTGGTACTTTAAAAATAAAAACAACGAGAAACCATTATATAATTTAGTAGTATAAGTTAAAGTGTATAGAAATAAACCAACGGCGTTCCAATAAGCGGCCCGTTTTCTTACGTGTGTAATTTAATAAGGTAATTAAGAGCTAGTCGAAGAATCTAGGTTATCACAAGTTTTGTTTTTGTTTTGTTACGCCAAATAAGTATAACTTCTAACGCGCGTACATAAGTACACACACCGATTTTTTTTTAAATTGTTTGTTCCGGTTTGCAAAAAAACAACAATGGTTAGCCTAATTATATGTAACTATGTACGTAATTAATGCAATGATTTTAAGAAAATAAACAACAACAATAATTACATGATTTAAATTCATGTATGCAGTGAGAATCTATTGCTGACAGCAATTGACTCAAACGTATTTTAAATATGTACATATCAAAAATTACCTAATTTTTAGACTTTCTAAATACTATTACTGGATAATAATTATAATAATATATCATTAACTCTACCAATTAGAGAGATTCGCCGTCTGAGCGGGGAATGGGACAACTGGACGCCAGGACAATTGGACGCCGTACTGTCGTAGACTCGTATACAGAACGTAGACGAGGAATTTTAACCAGTTTCTATCTACTACTTAGTAGTTTTAATTCATTTTACTCTAAACATAATGTTTTTTTTATTGCGGATTGAGAATTATCATGCCTAAGGCTTTATATAAAATAAAAAACTCTTTTTTCGTTGGAACTTAAACATATGCACGATTAAATCATTATTTACGTGTACATATTTAAATTCTCACCAACTATTAAATCATAATATAATAATTTCAATATAAATAATAATATTTTTTTTTAAAGTACCTATAAGTACCTAATGTCTATTTAATTTCGAATTGCGTGGCGTCCAGTTGTCCCGGCGCCAAATCGTCCTAGACCCCTCTGAGCGTCCTATATGTTATGTTTATCAAAATATATTTTCTTACG
Source organism: Rhyacophila brunnea (assembly GCF_057557595.1). Lineage (NCBI taxonomy): Eukaryota > Metazoa > Arthropoda > Insecta > Trichoptera > Rhyacophilidae > Rhyacophila > Rhyacophila brunnea. The sequence continues at coordinate 2,822,796 of NW_028232904.1, read as the reverse complement.
CGACAAGAATTTGATTATGGTAACGATTTTATGATGGATTCAGTATTTTCCAGAGAGAAGGATGGTGCCAACTATCGAAAGCCTTCTCGTAAACCACACAGCAGCAGACCAATGGATTTTTCAGCTCATGACTATATCGGAGAAGACATCGAAGGCTACGGATTTGGTCCGCATACGCTCGTCCGGGTAAAAAACCGGCCCGGAGGACATGCATTATCCGGTCCTTTATTTTCATCAAGATGATGTTTACCATTTTTTTTTCCGAGAACGCTAAGTAGCGTGGTTCCTTGGCAATTGTCACAGCTAGTAAGGTCACACTTGTGACTTCATACTACGAAAGTCACTATCACCAGACTGTGGTATATCTATCATCCCTATGGTGAAGCTGTTCGACTAATCAGTCAACGCCATTCAAGAGACAATACTAACAGGCTGCATAACAACAATTCGTCTCATGTCGGTTTGAAAACCATCGCGAAGGAAACCGTTTCGAATAGGACAGCTACCTACTCGGCTGCTTCTCGCATCGGGACGAAGGGTTCATGACCTCAATTTTTGTATAATAGGACCTGCCCCGATCCAGATTTCTCCCTGATTAACGACTGTCAAAACATTATGTGTGTTGACTGCTTTAAATATCTGGGGATGCACATTACAGGAAATGGCATTCGCAAAAAGAGCTCATTATTAAAATTGAAATAGCTGGAGCAACATTAAAGTCGATGCGAAATGTCTGATACTCATGGATATACTCGATTAAAACCTAATGCTGCCTGTTAGACATTTACATTCTGACGGCACTGCTTTACGGTAGCTAATTATGGTTTCTTATAAAGGCTCAGAGTGAGATTAATTAGTATGTGCTGATATGAATCGATGATTAACTTCTTCTTCTTCTTATTGTGCCATCCCCTAGCATAGGTCGGCCACCATCAAGGCGATCTTATCTTTGTCGTCTGCTACCCGGAACAGTTCGGTGGAACTGCACTCGTACCAATCACGGAGGTTCTTAAGCCACAAAATGCGGCGCCGTCCTCTGCTACGCTTCCCATTGATCTTTCCTAGAATGACGAGTTGGGGAATGCTGTATTTTTGTACTCTCATAATGTGGCCGAGGTATTGAAGTTTCCTGGTTTTGATACTACGTATAACTTCTAGGTCTTTCCCCATTCGATTGAGAACTTCAACATTTGTCACCCGGTCAGTCCAAGGAATTTTGAGGATGCGTCTATACAGCCACATCTCGAAAGCTTCAAGTCTCCGTGATATCTCTTGGTTTAGCGTCCATACTTCCATACCATAGAAAATAATTGAGAGCACATAACAACGTACCATACGCAGTCTCAGACCTAGGTTAAGATCTCGATTGCTAAGGAAGCGTCTCATTTTGAGAAAGGCACTCCTTGCGATCTCAATTCTAGTTTTTATTTCCTGAGACTGGTCCCATTTCTCATTGACCCATGTACCTAAATATTTATAATTGGTCACACGTTCGATTGGTTCGCTGTTAATGACAAAATTTGTGTTAGTGTCTGGTGTCGCTGTTTTTGATACTAGTAATAGTTTTGTTTTCTTGAGGTTCATTTTTAAACCATAAGAATTACTGACCTCATTAACCTTTTCTACCAGTTTATGTAAACTCTTTAAACTATCAGCAATCAGCACAGTATCATCGGCATATCGTATATTGTTAATATGTTTGCCATTAACCATAATACACACCGATTCACCTTGTAAGGCTTCCTTGAAAATAGCTTCCGAGTACATGTTAAATAGCAAAGGTGACAATATACACACCTGTCTTACACCGCGACGAATTTTCACCTCTAAACTGATTTCGTTTTCAATCTTAATATTCGCGATTGATTAACAATGAGAAAATAATTCCTAATTCTTTAAATTAACCACGAGAAAGTCCGCGTGAGCTCTTCGTAACACTCAATTCGTATTGCACGGCCTCTTTTAGAAGTGAGAGAAAGAGAAAAAGTGAATATCTGCGCTTTAAACTGAGGCGTAGTTTCCATTTACCGTCATGAGTCATGAGACTATCCACATGGGAGACGAACCTAGACTCTGAGGGTTTTGAAGATTGGATAAAACCGTTAAAGCATCTCCCACTTGGAACTAGTCTTGGGTACCGTACATGAAAGCCCTAAACAGACTGAGAAGTAAACAAACAAGACAACTTGGTGAAGTGGGGGTTCTCTGATGACCAAACCTGCAAATGCGGTAAATGCAAAGCATGGAACACCTTTTTTCTTGCAAGGCTTGCCCAGTAAGCTGCAATTCGACGAGATCCAACACGCCGAGGAAAATGGTGTTGCCTTCTCTAACTTCTGGAGTGATATATTGTAGCTATTGAAGACCCGACACGACGAAGAAGAAAACCGTCATGCAGTGTAACAGTGCAATGAGTGCCCAAAAGAAGACCAAAATATAGCTTTCACGATGAATGGAATATTTAGTTGTATTACTGTCAGTTTTGATACTGAATAGCACATAGATGTTAAAATGTTGGGCTTCGTCATGCGTACTTCCCGGGTCTTTTCGGATGTTACGGTATTAAAACTTTTATTTAATTCTTTAGTTCGAAGCAGACTTGAGGGTGGGTCAATTGTTTGGGCACCGCATCAGTTGAAGTATGGCCTTATGGTGGAGAGGGTTCAGAAGAAATTCTTGTGACTCATTTACTTGAGGTTGTATGGATACTATCCGTGGCTTTATCCAACTGACTTTCTCATAGGCATGCTTACATACTGCACTCTGCAATTTAGAAGAAATCTTTATTTAGCTACGTATTTTTTTCGACTTATACAAGGTATAAATGAGAACTCTGCCATTCTAGGCTGTGTTGACATGTGTGTCCCTGATAACTATCTTAGAAATAGAGATCATCAGATGTTTATTCTCCCAAGGTGCAGGACCAACCTGCCACTGGTAATTCCATTTGGGAGGGCGATAAATATGTTCAACGAAATTGCTTCGGGTGTTAATATATTCCACCTACGTGAGGATGAGTATAGATGGACGTTGTTTTATAAATTCTTAAAATAGTGTCTGCTTAACTCATCCGGTGTACTTCTTTGTACCTATCTAATTTATATTTTTTGTATTTACACATTTCTACTGTTTAATAACTATACATCTCTATCATCATCATCATCATCAGCCGGGGTCAATCCACTGCTGGATGAAGGCCTACCCAAGCTTTCTCCAACTCTCTCGGTCCTGTGTCGTTCGCTGCCACATCTCTCGTGTTGAGGGTCCACGTCTCGCAGCCATACGTGAGCACGGGTAGCACACATTGGTTGAAAACCCTACGCTTAATACATTATACTTATACATCTCTATACTGAACTATATCTTTTTTTATATAATACTGTTTTATATTTCTTTGCTTCTAAATGTCATGTTGTGAATGTCTTAAACTTATAATTTGTAATGTATGAAATTGAAAATAGATCACAGCCTACTTAAAGTTGAATGTGCCTGATCTAAATGATTGGGGTAAGCCTTTATTTGGTGAGGTTATCTGACAGGCGTATCAACTAGTTTAAAATGAAACCAATAAGGAAACAAATCCGTAATAAAAAAATTACAAATCGATTGATTTGCAAACTGCAGGTACCTACTTATCACAGTAGGAAATGGACGATCATCTAGAAACAAAGCATTTCTATTGGGCAAATAAAGCAAGCTATACCTGAACGGAAAAATTCAAGTTCATGTAAACAAAACATAAACTTGCTACGGTATTGAGTTATATACATAGTGTCACACTGACCGACTGAATTTTTAATTCAACAATGGGTTAATTGGCCATGGTGAAGCAATTTGATTTTGAATGTCAGTTTCGGATATTGGATTGGTGTGTATGCCAAAATCGTGAATTTTGACGTATACATAATCCAATCATAAGTTTACTCGGCAATAATTCTATTCTTCTTCTTGTTGTACCATCCTCTAGCGGAGGTCAGCCACCATCAAGGCGATCTTGGCTTTGTTGTCTGCTACCTGGAAGAGTTCAGTGTAGCTGCACTCGTCCCAATCACGGAGGATCTTAAACCACGAAATGCGGCGCCGTCCTCTGCTACGCTTACCATTGACCTTTCATTGAATGACAAGTTGTGGAATATTGTACTTTTGTCCTCTCATAATGTGGCCGAGGTACTGTAGTTTCTTGGTCTTGATACTATGTAGAACTTATCGGTCCTTCCCCATTCGATTGAGAACTTCAACATTTGTCACCCGGTCAGTCCAAGGAATTTTGAGGATGCGTCTATACAACCACATCTCGAAAGCTTCAAGTCTCCGTGACATCTCTTGGTTTAGCGTCCATACTTTCATACCATAGAAAAGAATTGAGAGCACATAACAACGTACCATACGCAGTCTCAGACCTAGGTTAAGATCTCGATTGCTAAGAAGGCGTCTCATTTTGAGAAAGGCGCTCCTTGCGATCTCAATTCTAGTTTTTATTTCCTGAGACTGGTCCCATTTCTCATTGACCCATGTACCTAAATATTTATAATTGGTCACACGTTCGATTGGTTCGCTGTTAATGACAAAATTTGTGTTGGTGTCTGGTGTCGCTGTTTTTGATACTAGCAATAGTTTTGTTTTCTTGAGGTTCATTTTTAAACCATAAGAATTACTGACCTTATTAACCTTTTTACCAGTTGATATAAACTCTATAAACTACCAGCAATCAGCACAGTATCATCGGCATATCATATATGGTTAATATGTTTGCCATTAACCATAATACCCACCGATTCACCTTGTAAGGCTTCCTTGAAAATAGCTTCCGAGTACATGTTAAATAGCAAAGGTGACAATATACACCCATGTCTTACACCGCGACGAATTTTTACCTCTCCACTGATTTCGTTTTCATCAATCTATGATTAACAATGAGATAAAAATTCTTAATTCTTTAAATTAACCACGAGAAAGTCCGCGTGAGCTCTTCGTAACACTCAATTCGTATTGCATTGCTCGCGGCCTCTTTTAGAAGTGAGAGAAAGAGAAAACGTGAATCTCTGCACTTTGAATTGAGAGAACATAACAACGTAATAATTCTATTAAAGGTGATATATTGTATAATCATTGGCATAGTTATTACTGGATACTAGATCCAGTTATAACATTTGTTGGTACAATCAAAACTCACAAGTGCTGTGCTAAAGCCGGTATTTTGGAAAATATTAAACCCTATTACTGCTTCAATTTAAAATTTACAGTTCTATTTTGGTTCAGAAAACCAAACCCTACCTCGATTACGTGAAACTTCCATAACAATTTCTCAAAAATTTACCAAAATTAAATTGTTAGTCCTATGTTTTCGCGTAATACAATAAAACCTGGATATAACGGATAAAATATCCGGTCAAATATAAAAAAAATGACATAAACATGTTTAAATCCAAGTGTCACCGCTTGAAAACAATGTTCTGCACAAATGATAATCTAATAACATTTATGGACAATTTGTTAGATAACGAAATTCAACTATAATTCACGCATTTTCGTAATTTTAGAGAATTAATTATAAAAAAAAGTAGACTTGACAAAAGTGCAAACAAAACCTAATTCTTTTTTCAAAGAAGGATTACCGAAAGCAAGCGCGTCGACATCGAACATTGACGTCACTCTACAATGACTGTGTCTGGTTATATCATCCGAAGACGAATAAACAGGATTTTTCTTATATTTTTATATAGCGGACATTCAGCTTTCTCCCGCACTAGTCCTTTATATCGAGGTTCTACAGTATCATGCTCTGTGCAGAGTAGAAAAAAAATCGGTGTGTGTACTTATGTACGTGCGTTAGAAGTTATACGTTTTTGGCGTAAAAAAACAAAAACAAAACTTGTGATAAACTAGATTCTGTGACTAGCTCTTAATTATCTTGTTAACTTACACACTCAACAAAAAGGACCGCTTATTGGGACGCCGTTGGTTTATTTCTATACACTTTAACTTATATTACTAAATTATATAATGGTTTCTCGTTGTTTTTATTTTTAAAATATCAACTGACACTCTGACGTTTAATCGTTTATTTACGTAAGAAATTACAAATAGCCGACAATAATAAATTCACTGCCTAGGCAACGGAACAATTCTAAACTATAATATTATACTGTATAATCGTCACAATTGCAGTACCATACTGTGGCGTAAAGGTAGTACGTTTGGCTGATAACCGAACAATCGGTGGTTCGAATCCAATCGAGTGCGTTTTTTTCGTGTGAAAAAATAAATTATGTGTTACAATATGTCACACGCCAAAAATACACTCTTATCTGATTTCCCAAGCGCGCCAAAATAAGTATGACTTCAAAAATGCACTCCCTGTGTTTTCTCTTTTTTTATCACAATATAACCACATGATCCAAGTAGGTATACATAAAGCCTCCCTTCATTCAAATCCAATAATAAATACACCTAAGTATTCTCACCTAGAATCTAGCTAGGGGTAGTATCAGTGCTTACCTCAACACTTTGAAGAATTTTATTCTCCGTCTTGTAGAGGAAATGGTGATTTATAATTTTTTTTATATCGAATTTTTGTTATAAGTCAACAAACCAATTAGGTATAAAAATGCAGAAAAAAGCCAAGGTAATCCGATAAGTTGAAGTTCATTGGTAAGAAGCAAATCAATTCTTAATAAATGATTACTCTGTATATTCTTCATTGTCACTCTTCAATACAGCGGTTCCTTAACTTTCTGATAGCGCATCCCAAAGAATTAAATATTTTGTATATTATACCTACTCAAAACAAAATGCAGACTTAACTTTAGTATTTATGTATAAAACAACGTTGTTTACTCATCGTGCTTATTGTCAGATCTAGGATCATTGAATGGTTACATGTAAAATAAATGTACCTACGTATTACCGTAGTTCACCGTGAACTGTCTTACCGGAAAGAGATAGCCTTATAGCATTGACATACAGGTGCAAAACCAACCTGCCACCGGTAATGCCAATCGGGGGGGCGATAACTATATTCAACTTAATTTCTTCGGGTGTTGATATATTCCACTTGCGTGAGAGTGAGTTTAGGTGGACGCTATTTTATAAATTCTTAAAATAGGGTCTCCTTAGCAAACCCGGTGTACTTTTTTGAACTTCTATAGATGTATAATTGTATTTTCACTGCTTTTGTATGTCTCTCTTTTTATATTTCCATTTGTACCCTTTTATTACTTTTCTTTTTCTTTCTTCTTTATAATAATGTTTCATACCATGTTGTGAACGTCTTAAACTTATAATTTGTAATGTCAACAATATGTTAAAAATAAATAAATTTAAATTAAAAAAGCATAATTCGTTCGCTACAGTAGCTGTAGCGTGTAGCTGACAGTAATGTTGCAATTTTATTAGATTCAATAAGAACATTGTATGGTGTCGAATCATAGACCCTGAAGGCAAGATAACCTAAGGAAACTGATGCTTCCAAATATTGTGTTGATGCCAAATGCTTTGTATTTCTTGGACAGAGCACATGACGAATCAGCCAATCATCCAGAGACTACAGATAAAGGAATGGTTCTCGACAATATGTCTGAGACACATTCTGCAGTTTTCTGGACATATTGTTTAGTGCGAACCACATAACCTGAAGGGGCTGGTGGTTTTTGGAGCCTCCAGCGAAGGAATGATCAAGTGAAGGAGCTGACTGCTGGCAGCCTTACTCTGCCCTAAGAAAAGCAGAGACTCAAGAGACGCAGAAAGTCTTGGTCAAATATTTGATGATAACGCTGTCATTATTTTCAGATTTTTGATTGGTACAACTTAATACGTATAAGCACTTACCGCATAATAAAATAATAAATATAATTCCGATAGGCTATACCCCAATACACTACAGTTTGAAGCAGGGTTTGAATGTGTGAATGTCCTACGAAGATGAATCACACATTATTTATAGACGTGCAATAGTGTATGTTGCAACTTTCAAATACGTCTATATTGAATGAGCGTCAGTACATAAGCCGAGAGCAGTTGTCAGAACGAAGGAAAAGTAGAATGACGTATTCTTGACACGGTTTAAGTCTATCCCATATTCTTCCACACTCAAGATCGATTGTTTGTTCCAAACTCGATAGGTATTTCAGTAACCATTTTTTCCATGAGTTCCCAAGCACCTACCAACCTTTGATATAAATATACACGATATGATTTTATATCCTACTGTCTTTCCCTTATATTCCGGTGGTTTTTATTAAGTATTTTGTTAATATTTTATTTATACATAAATTTGATCTCAATACTATACATTCATATATTCCCAATAGAACACGTCACGGTTAACTGTGATACAGCCAACTGCATATGTAAAAAAATCCGAACACGTCTCCGGACATTTTTAGAGTACGGCCTGAGTGGACAGCGTTCAGCGGGGCGTACGCCACTCAAAGCAGTGTGTGAAATGTTTGTAGACAATGCCTTATTTTTTAGTGACAACAATAACAAAAATGAATTTAGAAATTAACTGTTCCAGTTGAATTTAAAATAAAATTGTTTTAAAATACTAGCAGTGTTTTTCACAGACATGAAGATGGAATAATTTAATATCTAGATTCCAAGTATAAAACAACGCGTACTGTCCAACAATTTCTTCTTGGCTACGTGTTAAAACTGTGAACTAACAACCTCCTCCCATTTTAACAAGCCCCTCCTATTTAGTCGACAGCGCCTTCAGGCTTTTGCCTAAATCGTCTCGTTGGACAGTAGTGACAAATCTTAGTATAATGCATTAATTGTTTCCGCGCAAATCCTCTCGTTTACCACACTTGAGAAACCACTGCGTCAATTAACAGTAAAACTATAACGTTTTTTTAATATTAGACGCACTATCTACCTACCTATTTACCTACAGTGTTATACCAAGGTCTGTCCTATTCGAAGATCCAGAAAAAAAAAACATTTGAGATACTTTGCAATAATTATTTTTTTTAGCTTTCGAAGAACTTTTTTTATTTGAGGCCTTGGTAGTTTTAAGTAGGAATGAGGACCTGATCGGCGGATCCTCTTCTAGAAGAGAAGAGGCGATGTGACAGCGAGTCGCAGTCAAAGCCTTGGTAAACAAAAAACGGTAATCAAATTAGTAGTATAGATTTTTAAAACGACATAGCAGTCATTTTTTCTGATTTCCTGATATCTGTATTGTTTGAAAATCATCATCAACAAAATACACAGTTATTGCACAGCGTATACAAATTGTAACTACAACAATAATGAATGCATTCCAGCTACGTTTCGGACATTACGTGAAATTTATGGTCAAAATAATCGACCTACAGAGCTTACTATTCATAATTTAATTAGGAAATTCGAGCCAAGTCGTAATGATTGTGATGTCAAGAATCCAAACCTTCTGAAAATATCGATGTTTCGATCGGCATTTCAGTATTATATTAAAGTCTACCACTATGCGGTTAGGACACCAATTCTATTCCTAGTTCAAATAAATACCTCTACGCAACAAGAAGTTTGATTATTGGACTCTCATAATAGAATAGGTTTTCTTCAACTTATGACAAAACCTATCTAAATTACACAACTAACAAAACGTTTACTTGACTTTACGTGGCTTGCCTCACACTGTCAGATCAATGGTTGCATGCAATTTATGGTGTACCTATCTACATTACGGAAATCATTGCACGCAATACAGAATAGTGAAGAAACTTTATTTTACTCAATGTCATTACTACATTTCTTGCTCATTGATTGCCCGTGTCATGTTGACGTATCGTAACATAATAAATTAATATTTTACTAGTTTCTTTCATTCAATAATACAAAAGTATTCAAACTGTGCGCCGCAGTGCCTTGTAGCAGCTAGAGGTGCTGCAGTGTACGCTGTTTCTCAGGGCTCCCATCCTATCGCTCTGGCCGAGGGCAGTGTGATGTGTTTCCCACAATTAAAATTATAAGTATTCCGTGTATTTTTAGTGATTTTTTTGTATTTTTATATAAATCAACTTGAATTTTTGAAATTCTAATGGATTCAAGTTTTATACTATTCCATTTGAGTCGTTTTTTGCGACCCGGGTTTCGATTTCGGCATCATTAGATTTAAGAATGTAACATTTGAGTCGCTTAGAGTCATAACTCACATATTTAAAAAATCAAGTTTTGAGATAATCGGAAAAAACCATCAGAGCACTATTTTTTATAATTAGAAAAAAGTATTGAACTCCCTTCAATATTAATGAGTGAGTGAGTCGATGTACATTTTTTAAAAATATATAATATAATACTCCTTACGTTGCAGAGTGCAGACATATAGCATACTATAAAAAATAGAGCTCCCTGATTGGTTAGAAAGGCCTTGGTGACAAAACTCACAATATTCTTTGTAACTTGTGAGTTATGACACCAACAGTGAACTTTGTCAACGATTTTCACATGGTTTAAAGCATTGGTTTCCCAACTTTATGTTACTACGCCTCCCTTTAAAAAAAATATAATCTTGGCGCCTCCCCCCCTTTATTTTATTAAATAATACACCTTTTTAAATAACATCATATTTCAAAAATAATCATTTAAGTATATCAATCATCATTTAGGTATCACATCAAATTGCAACGCATAACCACATAATTAAAATACTCAATAGCCTTAAAAAAAAGCAGTCCGCAGGTGACTTTTTTTTACTATTAATAAAATAACGTGAAAAGTGCATTAGCAAACTAACCAAGAACTCAGTAAATGGATTTTTGTTTGCTTCAATGTCTCTGGCGCAGAAATCATTTAAAAGTGGAAACATGGCCAACTTATTTTTTTTGTAATTTTGATTTCCAAAGCTCCAATATTTTATGAATGCCTTCACTTCATCTTTTTAAATCAGTGAATGCATTAGTGGTCCTTGCATTGATTTATTCACTCATTTTTTTTTAAATTTCAACCAAATAGACGAGTTAAACAACAAAATTATCATTCCTAAACAAATTTACCTCAACTTTTAACATTATGATTTGACCCTTTTATTTCATTTTATTCACGAGATAGCCAGCGCGCTTCACAATATACTATAGAAGTGAGGTATTATAAAATTAGCGTCCATATTTTCAGACAGGTTTGCAAACAACCTTTTATAGGACTGTTTTATGTAGTTTATATCTAGCGGCCGTTTTATAAAATAAGCATTTGTAAACTGTAAACCTGTGGCTACATTAATTGTGTGAAACTTTTTGCGCCTCCCTTCGCAACACTCCGCGCCCCCCAGTTTGGAAATCGCTGGTTTAAAGTGACTTTGATACGCAACTATTTTTTCTGTGTATAGAATAATGCATTTAGAATCACTTGGCATATTTAACTCAAAAACAACAAAATTGAAAAATGTGAGTCATGACTCCAATATATTGAACATACATAATTTGAAAACATCTCATGAATATACCCACTATAATCCAATTTGATAAGCATTTCATGCAACAACTACTAGTTAAAATTGTCGTAATTAAATATGATGCCCGTAGCTTAATTGAAAAAGCACACTGGCGTGAATCCAGCGATTACAGGTCCATGTCCCGTCGTGTCGTATTTTTTCTAAGATGTTTTCAAATTATGTACGTTCAATATACTTATAATACAATGTTACAGTTTCAAATTTTTTGCCTTATTCGTTGAATAAAAGAATAGGGAGAAAGAATAAAGGAAAAGAAGGGAAAAGGAGAAAGAAGAAGGGAAAGCATTACCCATTCAAATTCTTATTTCTAAAAAATATTCCAATGGGTAAATGCATGAGAATTTGATGTTCTAAAATATAATATTCTTGAAAAAATCAAACACCTGTTTTAGTTTTTTTCTTTCTTGTTTCTAAACGATGACCTTTTGAAAAAAATAATAACATTACGTGTTAACAAATCTAATACATCAAAACAACAACTAGTATCAACAAAAAAATACTTATAATATATTATTACATTCACATATCATTAAATGACGTAACACAATTAAACCAAGCGTTGGTTTAAATTAAAATATTAAAATTGTGTGTTACATCTTTTGTCCAATCTTTGTGGGTTACACCTTTTCAGCAATAACAGACAAAACTGATTGCTTTACATTGTATCATCAATAAGGCAGATATCCCACAGGCGGCGGCGTGGCGTGGTGTGGAATTCACAGATGCTTACAAATAATAATTATTAATTAGTGTCGAAGTAAGTAGTGAAATGTTTGCCTTTCGCTATCTCAAAAAGTAGATCGATATTTACATTTATATCTGGATACCGACGAAAATTTCAGATCGATAGGACCAATAATAAAAATTATAGACTAAGTGGCGTTAGAAATATGATTGCTTAAGGGCATTGCTCTCGTTTTGTTTACTGAATGGGCAACAACTTATATCCTTAAGGCGTGATTACAACAAACTGATACTTATTAGTGAATATTTTATAGATTTACGTAGTATTATTTTCTTCTGTAACGACAAAATCATAATTATATTTCATTGGCGGAGGGTGGAAGTAAGCTGTTAAGATCCGACATAAATAGTGCACACTAAACTATGTCAGTAATACATATTTGTTTTTATTGAACTAAAACTACAAATTGCAGATAGTGTTGATTAGTTTTGTAAAATTCAATCAAACCCTGCGTAAGCCATGCCATAATAGATAATAGTCAAAAAATATTCTACTATCCATAAAATATCTAAAATTTGATTTAATGGCATAATTTTAGATATTTTATAGACTGTGTAGATAAAGTGGTTGTTAGTTTCTAAACTCGATTAAAATTTGCCTAATCTAAGCCATAGTAGATACTAGTCAAAAAATATTCGTTTATCTATAAAATATTTAGAATCCAAATAAAAACCATACATAATTTTAGATATTTCATATATCGAAAAATATTTTTTATATATATTATGGTTTGGTTAGGCAACTAACCAACAATATTTATAAAATACTATATTATATTCTTAATTCAACGAAAACAAATTAGTATTATTGAAAAAGTGTGAACTATTTTTGTCTGATCACCAATAGCATATCTAAACTGGGTGCCGGATGAAATCCCGAAGGCCGAAATCCCGAATGGCCGAAATACAGCAATAATTGCGCAATTTAACACTTATCTTGAATTACGCAAATTTTACAAGAGAGGCAAAAAACCATTTTTTGCAGAAAAAGTGAGTTTTGTTTCTGCTGTAAAAATTTGCGCAACCTTAACTGTTTGCATTTTTCGGGATTTCGGCATTCGGGATTCCGGCCATTTGGGATTTCAGCGTTCGGGATTTCGGCCTTCGGGATTATGGCCTTCGGGATTTCGACCCAAAACCAACTAAACTATTTATTATATTTTGCTTTAGGCAGGGTTGAATTGATTTTTAAAAACTAACCAGTACCATCTGCAAGTATTAGTTCAATGAAAACAAATAAGTATGACTGATATTGTTTAGTGTGCAATAGTGATGTCGATTCTTAACAGCCTATATACACCCCTCGCCTCTTTTATATATTATAGATACAAAAAAGAATTTAATCTTCATAATTATGCATGAAGGTCGATGTTTTATGCATAGCCCGAAACAGACGAGAGAAACGGACTCAAGAAACCAGATAAGAATTTTTAGTATCTTTGGGAGTTACACAATATATTTTATCATCTTTAGACTCGTATCCTGAAATTTGTACATAAACAGTTCACCGCAGGACACTTATTCGTGCGCCGCAGTACGTGAAACATGAGTTCGTGTAACATTTAATCAAATGACGAGTTCTTCGTTGAACATTTCACCGTGGAGTATATTTGTACGTATGCTACAACATGTGGCAACTTTTATGAGATGTATTTACTAGGTTAGATTAGGGTTAATCTAATTGGAATAGTACTATTTGCAAACTATCGCCGCATTTTGTAAGATACATACAAATGTATTCGACGGTGAAATGTTCAACGAAGAACTCGTCATTCGATAGAATGTTATACGATGAACTGCATACGTACAACTTACATATGTAACCCTTTAGACTTTGCAAGAAAGGCATACAATATTATTATGTCATTAAAATAATACTTAATTATATATAGGTATCAACATCGAATGATCACAAACTATCTTATTGTAAATTTCGTCATTATAAATTTAAATAATTACAAGATATAAAGAACTTTTTTTATATACAACGTTTTTAAATTTTCTGTTCAATTATTATGCTCAATATGCCCAAACTTGTACTTGATATGAAGTAAATAAAAAACAAACAAACAAATATATAATACTGAAATGTCATTTTGACATTTCATTTTGATTTCCATAGTAACGCACGTATATATTAATAATTTAGCCCCTTAGCAACCAATAATATTCTTTTACGGATTTTTCTGAAATAACTTTCCATACAAAACAGAATTAACTGAAAATGAAATCAATTCTACTTAAAGATAGCTAAAAGTGTTAAAAGAATGCATTGGCATCGTGTTCTAATAAATTGTAAAAGTTTCTTATGTCTAGTTAGTCGGGAAGTTAGTTAAAATCGATTGCATGATTTGCACTGGACAAACAACCACCGGACAAACAAGAATACGAGCTAATAAAAACGTTGTAATAAAATATAGCCAATATTTTCGTTAGATGTTAGATGACTTTATTTGACTGATTTCAGAAAGCACGTTCACTTTTGTGTTGAGATATTGCATGATGATTATATAAGCAAAAGCAGAAGGGCACTTGTAACATTTTGACGATTTTGAGTTATGAATGTAGTTTGTTCGTATTTTTTTTCTCTCTACATTATAGGGAACATAGTGGAGCTAAATTCATGAAATCACAATTTACGAAAGAAAATAAAGGTCACTTGTGTATTATTTATAAATTAATCTTCAATTATTAACGTAAAACAAAAAGGTGACATGTACACGATTTTCTCAGTCTATGTGCAGTGGTTACAAAATTAATAATATAAGAAAAAGGTATTATGTGTAATTATTTTGAAAAGTGCAAAAAAAATTGTTGCAGAAAAATGGCCCTTGTGTCGAGAATCTTCATAAGATATGAAAAATAAAAATTGTATTTCAATCTTTGTGTAATAAGTAGAGCCCGGATTTATATTCTAGTGCATGTTTTGTTAGGGTGTATGCACAGTTATGAGAGTTGCAAAGAAATCTGTTTTGAAAGACACAGAATCCAAAAATAAAATTGTATTGTGCATTTATAAATGCATATTTCAGACGTTAGAGCATATTTGAGACATTAGTGCATATTTTTGAATTTATAATTTTAGTTTTTTTTTTAATTATTTTATCGAAATATAACTAAGTTAGGAAGGTAGATAGTTTAGATGCACTTTAATGCTATCTCCGAGCTGTAGATTTATCAGAAAAGGTGAAGTCAACTCAGGCACTTTTATTTAAAGTTTTCCCAATCACCTCTGTAGACGTTGAGAGGTAATTTTCTGCATATAAACAAAATACTGACAGATACCTATGCGGAAAAATTTAATGCCTGAGCATAATATTGAAAAAAAATATTGTATTTTTTTCAGGCAAAAAACAGAAAATAGTATTTAGGAATAGTTAAGTGTGTCGTTCTTGTTTTTTAAGTTATGTTTGGTTTACATTACATTTATTATTCATTTATTTGTACTTGTGAAAAAACTATTTTGAAAAATATTTGTAATTGATTAACTTTATATTCATTGTTTGTGTTTTTTTGTTCAGCTAATGTATTTGTTAAAAAATTATTAAGTAGTTATTCGATTTTTTTGTCAGTAATATTGGGTAAAGTGGGTATTTACAAGTTTTTCCCACAAAAAATGTCAATCTTAACTGCATATTTCTTCGGTTTTAGTGCATATTTTATTGATTTTAAGTGCATACGTGCATGCATATAATCATGTATTTTGTTGCATATAAATCCGCTTCCTAGTAATAAGTCATCTGTGCTCTGAATTTCAATTCAAAATATTAAAAAATAACCTCCACACGATTTTTTTTAAAACTCAATTTTTGTACAAGTGCCCTTTTGTTTTTGGGGCGATGATATATCGAATGGGTTACTGTCGTACTGCACTGCACTTGGAATAAGTCTTCGTCTAAATTAAATTAGTCAAAAACCTAATTTAAATTCGAAATTTATCTACCTATCCACTGAATTACAAAAATGTCTATGATACATTTTTTGTTCAAAGTCTCACATCATCATTATCACTGTCGATAGAACTGTCTGCTTCGTCAGCTAACTCCTCGACTCCAGCTTCCGTGAGCTCTCCCCCCTGGGCAATGTACGCTTTCCTGGCGGCCTGGTGGAGGTTCGCGGACATGTCCTGCCCGGTTTCTGCCACCATGCTTCTTAAAATGCCATCGCGCATGCCTAGGAGGATGTGAGGGTGGTCGTATTCTGCAGCGCAGCCGGTGTCCATCACGAGGACTCTGTCTGAGTCCATCACGGTGTTGAGTCTGTGTGCGATTGTCAGGACAGTGCAGTGGGAGAACTTCTCGCGGATCGTTCGTTGGATGAAGGCATCAGTTCTGTGAAAAAGTAATAAATCGGTGAGAGGAATAAATGAAAAACTAGATCTCATCAATTTCTATACGCTGGGCTTGGGTCGAAATCCCGAAGTCAGAAATCGGGAATGCTGAAATCCCGAATGGCCGAAATCCCGAAAGCCTAAATCTCGAAAGCCGAAATCCCGAAGGCCGAAATCCCGAATGCCGAAATCCCGAACGCTGAAATCCCGAAGGCCTAAATCCCGAAAAATAAAAAAATACAGCAATAGTTTCGCAATCGTAACACTTATGATACTCGTACCTAAAAAATGTTTTTTTGTCTCTCTTGTAAAATTTGCGCAATTCAAGATAAGTGTTAAGATTGCGCAAATTTGTGCATTAGATTTTTTCAATTTTTTTTATTTTTTACAAAAAAATGTTTTTTTTGTCTCTCTTGTAAAATTTGCGCAATTCAAGATAAGTCTTAAGATTGCGCAATTATTGCTGTTTGTATTTTTTTATTTTTCGGGATTCCAGCCATTCGGGATTTCAGCATTCGAGATTTCGGCATTCGGGATTTCGGCCTTCGGGATTTAGGTTTTCGGGATTTCGGCCATTCGGGATTTCAGCATTCGGGATTTCGTCCGGCACCCCTATACGCTAAATGTAATATAAACAAGAACAGATTAATCATAATTTATTATTGTAGAATATTTATCTACGAACTTATAATATAAAAAAGAAAGGAATTTAATAAATATAACAAAAAACGAAGCTAATCATACGGACAGCAAAAAATATCTGAAGAGATCTTCACGCCCGCAGTAAGACGCCGCATTTTTTTTAAATGCAAGATTATTGACATTTGTCGCGACCAGGGCGGACGGCCCAATGGGCCCAACAGCTGGTTGGACCGACTCGAGTAACTCTTCCCTCTCGGAGCACATTCTCGGACATTCCCAGAGGATGTGGTTTGCATCTTGTTTTTCTCCGCCACATGGACATGTTGGTCGGGTGGCAAGTCAAAGCTCAAAGAACTTGGCAGAGAACCCACCGTGGCGTGTCACTAGGGTCATAACTTGACCAATTGAGAGCGAATGATGAGCTCGGGATATGATCGATGATTATAAATCAAATCAGGGACCTGAATTATTCCGTCATCCATACGATGCACCAAACTTTTTAAATGCCTCAAAGTTGACCATGGTATCCTAAATCAATTGTAATACAAAACTATAAACAATTTTATACCAAAACCGATTTTTTTAGAAATATGATAAAATTTAAAGTTAAACCAGGTTTACAGTGGCGATGGATGGATGTAGGCTGTTAAGATTTATCTAATTCTACTTCGACCGCTGCAACTTTTATGGTACCATCTTTGGAAAGTCGACGTTCTATATCTGATCAATATTTTCTTTTTAAAATTATCAATGGTTTTGTTGACTCGCCAAACCTACTCGAAAGGGTGGGTTTCCATTGTCCATCAAGATTTACACGAAACCAAACTTTGTACCATATCAGTCGTAGCGGTTCTAATTATGCACAAAACTCCTTTATTCGGCGCTCTTGTTTAAATTATAATATGTATTTCTCCACCGTTGACCCTTTTAATAATTCACCTGTTTCATTTAAACATGCTATCTCAAAAATTTTGTATAAATAGATATATAATGTATTTACTTATACATATATATTAATTCTTTTATTTTTTATGTTACCTTTTTTATTTTTCTTTTTTATCTTTTGCATATTATTTAATTATTCATTATTCTTCCTCATTTTTCTCATGTAATCTTCTTATGTAATTTTTTTATATTTATGTTATTTTACTCTCTATCTTGTTAGGCTTAACTATATTATAATGTACATATGGAAACTTTGCTGGTTGCATTAACTTTTTATTATTATATTATAAATTTCTGTAATCAATATGTAACTGTTTGTTTTCCTTAATAAATAAAAAAAAAAAAAAAAAAAAAAAAAAAAAGTGCACACTAAACCTTGTCAGTCATACGTATTTGTTTTATTTAAATAAGACTACAATTTTTCAAATTCAATTAGGTAATCCCTGCGAAAACCAGGCCATAACAGATTATAGTCAAAAAATACTCATCTATCTATAAAATATCCAAAATTATGCAATTAAATCATACACAACTTTGGATATTTTATAAATAGAATATTATTTTTTTAACTATTACAGTTTGGTTAGGCAGGGCCTATGCATTCAATAACCAACAATATGTGTAATAATAAGATGTATTCTTAATCCAACGAAAACAAATAAATATGAATGGAAAAGTGTTCACAATTTTGTCGTATCGCCCAAAATATACCAAAACTATTATGGTTTGGTTTAGGCAGGGCTTAATTGATTTTTAAAAAGTAACCAACACCATCTGTAAATAATAATTGTAGTCTTAGTTCAATAAAACAAATACGTATGACTAACAAAGTTTAATATGCGTTATTTATGGCAGATCTTAACAGCCTACCTCCACCCTTCGCAACTGAGGTATCCGCCATGTATTTAGACATATAATTGAGATGAAGCGATAACACAATACCAGCTAAATATTATATTCCTCTCTTTTATGAAAGAAACAAATGTATTTAAGTGCTTACTGTGGATCCACATTAGCGGTAGCTTCATCGAGCACTAAGATCTGATTGTTCCTGAGGATGGCTCTCGCTAGACAGACCAGCTGCCGTTGACCCAGGCTGAAGTTGGATCCACCTTCTGACACCTTAAAGTCCAAGGAGTGTATAGCTTCTTTCAGTTCCACCTGCAAGCAATTGATATAATATTAGTATTATTTCACGACTTTATAGTTTAGTTATCCACTGCTGTGTGCTGGCAATGTGGCATGTTGATGTCATCAGAATCGAATGTAAGGAAAATGGTGTTGCCATTGTTAACTTCTGGAGCGTGTAGCTGTTGAAGACGCAATACGGTGGAGAATTGATTTCAGAAGTGTTTATCTAATTGCAGCACAAATATAAGTATAGTATTGTATTTTAAAGGCCGCTAAATACTACCTATATAGTGTATGGTTACATGTAAGTTGTACGTATGCAGTTCATCGTGGGACACTTATTCGTGCGCCGCAGTACGTGAAACATGAGTTTGGATAAGATTTTATCAAATGACGAGTTCTTCGTTGAACATTTCACCGTGGAATACATTTGTACTTATCTTACAAAATGCGATAGTTTGTAAATAGTACTGTTACAGTTAGATTAACCCTAACCTAACCTAACCTAGTAAAGACATCTCATAAAATTCGCCACATGTTGTAGCATACGTACAAATATACTCCACGGTGAAATGTTCAACGAATAACTCGTCATTAAATTTGATTAAATGTTACACGATCTCATGTTTCACGTACTGCGGCGCACGAATAAGTGTCATGCGGTGAACTGTTTACGTACAAATTTCCGAATAATATAGTGTATACGGCAGAGCTACGTGATGCTGATGACCTGGAACGACGCAAGAAGACTGGCTAGTGACAGGGATTTTTGGAGGCACCGTGTGGTGTCCATATACTCCAGCTAAGGGGCGGGCATGGTCAAAGAAGAAAAAGGTGAAACTAATTGTGGTTTTCAATCGTTTCTTTCATGTTCAAAATTCGCGGTTCAGTTTTCGTTAATGCCAACATTATGTCATTCTCAACATTTAATTAATATGTTTCTTGCTTTAGTTTTCAAATGAAGAAACGTTGAAAGTCCACTTTCGCAGAGATACGTATAATAAAATTGTAGTAAAACTAGAAAGTCAAGCAGTGACGTTCCTAAACAAAATCCCACCCCTAGGCACCACTAAAATGCCGCTCCGTATTTTAACCAGTATTTTTTATCATCCTTTCATGACTACGAAATATGTTGTATGAGAAAAACTAAAATCGTGGACCACTATTCGTAACTGAATACTGTAATTATTCGCAAATATGCACGCGTTGTTTCTGGTCACCAAGGATGCTGAAAGACAACGGAAGTAAACTAGACATCGTGAATCCGACAAAAAATACAGTCCAGTTAAGAACGTACATAAGTGAAACGGCAAATAATTTTCAACACTATGTGGAACGAAATTTCGGCCGCGTTGAGGCGCGTTGCCGTTCGGAGAGATAGTCGACCTATTCGCACGTCAATTTCTTTTGTGATGGAATCGGATGAATATATTCTTAAATCGTGTAAATATGACTTAAAAACGTTCCGCATGTACTTGAAAAAGAAAACATGTCAATGAATATACTATTATTATTACGAATATAATAATAAACATAACATAAAAAGGACGCATGTTGAATTTTTATGACAAATTATATTTCGTTCGGTTCGCGTCATTTGCACCCGCGACCCGCAATCCGCGCATCGCTTAGTCAAGATCTTTTTAGACCATGCCTCAGCTGAGGTATAGCCTTAAACCTTTTATGTTAATTAATACATTTTATTTCCAACTAGTGAACTAATTTTTTTAATGAAAATATATTTTCGTTATTAAGTTTAGATAGCTATTTCTATATATACAAAATGATTCTCCTCGATTTTTCGCCCTTCAAGTAACTGCCACCTCAAAGCGAAGCTCAATCTGCCTACCCCCACGGGACGTTACTTAAGGCACGCATGGTAACATTTGAATACGACTAATTGATTCAAAAAAAATCGTGAAATAAGGAATCGTTTTGCCGTTCCAAAAAATCATCTTATACTTTTAATATACGTAATACTGGCTACAATAGAGCAGTGCTCCGCAACCGGTGTGCCGCGAGACGATGCTAGGTGTGCCGCAGTGCAATAGCCAAATGTTCGTACATGGCTGGTAATATATTTAATACTTTGGACGCGGAAGACGCACACGGCGCGTAATGACCAGGCGGCCGATCGATGTAATTAACGTGCATTTTAAAGGGGGCAATTAAAATCTCATTATCTATTCAGCAGCGAAAGCGTTAAGCACCTGCATGAACTTAATAAAACAATGCAAGGTCAGAATGAAAATATATTGACGTGCTCTGATAAATCAGAAGAAGTCAAAAATAAAATGGAACTTTGGCAGAAGGAGTTAAGACAAGGATCTTTACAAATGTTCCAAAGGAACTACTAAACCACCATTGAAAACAGGCAATTAATTTTGGATCCGTCTCAAAAACATTTAACTTTGCTGCAAAAGAAATTTCATCAGTACTTTGCGACAGGATACGAAATCCTTTTGCATCTATTTTAGAGTATCGCACTGTCTTTAACCTTAGCGATAGGTAGGGAGGCCCGCCAAAGATCTTGGGCTGGGGTCCCCCTTCAGGATGTGGAGTCCATGTTTTGGTGTATAAATTGTTTTACGTGTGGTGTGCCGCGGAATTCTGGGAAGACCTTTGGCGTGCCTAGGGTTGGAAAAGGTTGTGGAGCAGTGACATAGAGGTAAGAAGAAAATGGAGTACTGTTTAAACCGGCGACCCCACCTCGGGTCGCGACTCGTGTGTTGGGAACCTCCGGTATAGATAGATGACACATAACTGCTGTGTATGATAAACCGGAATTTTATTATCTGGCGTGGATACATAAGTAGGTACATACACAAAAAAAAGATTCATTCTAGTAGAAAATTCGAATCAAATTAATTATGATTTTAATTCTATAATAACGTGTTTCACAAAGAGATCCAAGGTCACATGTGTTGACAAGCAAAATTCGTCCGTAACTGATTTGTGATGAATCTACTACGCAATCTGTTTTCTGATAATTTTATTTTGATGTTAGTTTGTTGATGAAAACGAACCGTTGCATACAGTCATAAAAGTGCATATAAAACAGAAAAAAAACAAAAATATTGTAACTAACAAAATTTCTGTGATATATTATTATATAATACAGAAGGTGTTAGTTTGTTTTTAAAATTCAACTAAACCCTGCGAAAACCAAGCCATAATAGACAATTGTCAAAAAATTCTCATCTGTCAATAAAATATCTATAATCATGCAATTAAATTATACATCATTTTAAATATTTTATAGATAGAATAATATAGTTTATCTATTATAGTTTGGGCAGGGCTTAAGAGCGTACATAAGTGAAACGGCAAATAATTTTCAACTGTATGTAGAACGAAATTACGGCCGCGTTGTCATTCAGAGAGCGATAGTCGAGGCGTCTGCACGTCGATTCATTTTGTCATGGTGTCGGATGAAAATATTCTTAAATCGTGTAAAGATGACTAAAAAACTTTACGTATGCACTTAAAAAAGAAAACATGTCAATGAATATACTATTATTATTACGAATATAATAATAAACATAACATAAAAAGGACGCATGTTGGACTTTCACGTCAAACTGTATTTCGTTCGGCTTCCGTCACTTGCACCCGCGACCCGCATTCCGCGCATCGCCTGGTCACGATCTCTTTAGACCATGCCTCAGCTGAGGTATATATAGCCTTAATGAATTTAAAAAAAAATAAACCAACAGTATGTGTAATAGTGAGATGTATTCTTAATCCAACGAAAACAAATATGTACGCATGAAAAAGTGTGCACAATTTTGTCGTATCGCCCAAAATATACCAAAACTATTATGGTTTGGTTCAGGCAGGGTTTAATATGCACTATTTATGGCGAATCTTAACATCCTACCTGCACCCTACTGACTCCTGCACTACTACTTGAGGATGTAAATAGCATTCACACCCCGTACATTAGTAAATGTATATAGACAATTAATATAGACGTCTTCTAACTTTCAGACTACAGTAATGATACCTTAGTTATATAGGGAAATTGTAAGTAAATGTGTCTATTTTTTTTTTACCACGTTTTTCTTAGCTCGTATTCTTGTTTGTCCGGTGGTTGTTTATCCAGTACAAATCTTGCAATCGATTTTCAATAATATAAAAAGAACTTTTTACATACCACGTTTTTAAATTTTCTGTTGAATCATAGAAACTTGACAATTCTTTTTTTTTGTACTTGATGGAAATACTGAATAAATATAGAATAAGTACTGAAATGTCATTTTGACATTACTACTACTAGGGCCCCCTTAGCAACCAACAATAATGACTTTCCATACAAAACAGAATTAACTGCAAATGAATTCAATTCTGCTTAAAAATGGCCAAAAGTATTAAAAGAATGCATTGTAAACATGTTCTGATATATTCTAAAAGTTTCAAATGTCTAGCTAGTCGGGAAGTTGGTTAAAAATCGATTGCAAGATTTGTACCGGACAAATAAGAATACGAACTAAGAAAAACTTTGTAATAATAAATATTTTTGAATTTTAACAACGAAAGGCTGATGGATCTAGAACAGTTGGGACAGCGAGAAAATGTCTTCGATGCGATCCGCCAGTGGATCGAAAGTGGCTGCGACTAGTATTCATAATATTAAAGATAAATTAGTATGTGCATTTACATATCTGTAATACATTAATTTACAGATCAATTATTATGATAATAATATTACGTTATCGTAAAAATCTGCGCATATTAACCGGTTGTTTAAAAATAAGTATTCGATTGAAAAAATTAAAAAAAAATATGTCTAATGTTACCGCTTCGAGTGACCGCCAGAGAGCAGCGTCATCGTAAATGTTGAAGGGATCCAAGTTGTAGCGAACCGTCGCGGAGAACAGAACCGGCTCTTGGGGGATGATGGAAATCCTGGAGCGAAGATCCTGAAATGTAAAAAAAATATGTTGAAAACACTATGTCAGAAAATAGTAAGATGTTGAACTAAGAGCGGCGTTCACAATCTAAGATTTCGATCCTAAGGATAAGTCGCCGAAAAGCATGACTTAACTATAGACAATTATGAGTATAGAGTTAGACTACTTTTGTTATAAACACGCCCCCTTCTGTATTACCATTTACCACTGACAGCTGCTGTCAAAATAAATTCGCATGTCTATAAAACAGTCCATCCACTCAAATTCATTTGACAATGTATCTCAATATGGATATTGATAGTGTTAATTCGTTTGGCATGTACTTGCAGAATATTATTTTACTTTTATACGCCAACCCGCAGAAATACAAGATGCCAGATGATAGAATGACACTTGACGCTAGTATTACCATGTTAAAAAAATATTTTGCGGTGCCTGTAGAATCACGTATAATGACTGATAACGGAAACATAAGAGTATTATAATTAAATATTAATATGTATTTATAGTTATTGCAATTATAAAGTACAGTTGTCATATTTTTGTCATCGTTTAACAATGATAAAATAATTTACCTAAACTATAGGAAAGAGAATTTTTAAATATGGTATTATTTTCAATAGAAAAAACGAACGTGATTTTAACTAAGGACAATGTTTCTGCATCGTGTTTTCTGCTAAGGAAATTTTAGTTATGACAAATGTTTCTGCATTCCGCTCTAAGAGTATGGGCTGTGATCGATAAGAGAAATTAATTTTACAAAATTTCGAATTTCTTGAATACCCAATTATCAATGAATTTCTCGCGAAAAAAACTCGTTAAAAAAGCTTTAAAACGGAATTTCATAAATTATTATTCATAAATTACATAAATAAATAATTTTCTGTTAAAATATTATTAGACAGATGAGTTAGAAAAAGCTCTTGACGATGGTCATCCAGTCAAAATAATATTATAATAAACCATTTCTTTTATTCAACGAATAATTCACAAGATTTAAGAGTGTAACATTTTATTACTATTGAATATACATAATACACCTCAGAATATACCTACTAGAAAAAATCTTTTTTGAAAGAAAAAAAACTTGAACCATTAACCACTGGATTCGCACCAATGTGCATTACCAATTAAGCTACGGGTATCCTACTTAATTACGACGTATTTAACTAGTATTTCTTACATGAAATGATTATCAAATTGCGTTAATATTAGCTATCGGTCTTCGTGTTTTAAATCAAGGTATCAATAATTATTAAATGCCTGAGTTTCTGAGGTGTTTTCAAAATAAACTGGTTCAATTTACCACTTATTCTGATATTGCAATCCCTATACTAGACTATAAATAATAAGGGTCGCACGAAATACTATAATATAATATGCATATTTTGGCCAAGTTTCATAGACCTTGGATCTCTTGTAACTCGACATAATGATATTACAGAAGAAATCAACAAGAGAATCATGTCTGCGAATAAATGCTACTTTGGCCTGTTAAGACATTTTAAGTCCTGCATACTATCTCGCCGAACTAAAAGCACTCTTTACAAGACACTTGTAAAGCCAGTGCTCACCTACGCATCGGAAACCTGGACATTAACTCTGCGAAATGAACGAGCCCTGAACATTTTTGAAAGAAAAATTCTCCGCCGTATATATGGACCGATCAGGGACGGCACCAATTGGAGGAAAATATATAATGCTGAGCTCTACGGGCTGTACGAAGATTGCAGCGCAGTTCAATCAATGAAGGTTGGGAGACTGCGATGGCTAGGTCATGTGCACCGTATGAATGACAATGAACCGGCAAAGAGAGTGATGTCCGGCAATCCAATCGGGCGTAGAAGAAGAGGCAGGCCAAAGATTCGCTGGTTGGACTGCCGTGTTCTAGGGGTACCAAATTGGAAAACGGCCACACTGGATAGGGACAGGTGGAGCGAGCTGTTGGAGGAGGCCAAGACCCACACCGGGTTGTCGCGTCCCCGATGATGATGATGATATTCTCGCCAAATTGACGACATTATAAACACTATAATATGACTACATATTATAATAAATTGATAATATCGGCAGTCATTCATTGAATAAACATCAAGTGGGTACACCGTAACGATAATAATCATATTATGCAAATTTCTTAGCAAAACGAGCAAAAAATGGCACGTGTTTACCTGTGGCTTATTACGAGGAAAAATAATTAAAGACAATCTATCAATAAAATACAGACGTCACTAATAAAAAACAGTTTCATTTTAAATACACTGGTTATCATTCGGTGTTCCACGAATTCATCTGAAGCACAAATCAAATATTATGTTGTTATGAAAACAATAATTAAGAGTAAGAATCCAAGGGGCACAAGTGACATACACGTCATTAACAGAGAGAGATTCTATTATCGTCATCATCAGCCTGAATCTATGCACTGCTGGATGAAGGCCTCTTCAAGCTGCTTCCACTTCTCTCGGTCCTCTGGATTCCGCAGAACTTTATCATTTCATCGATCCAGCGGCCTCTAGGTCTACCTTGCGGAAGTTTTGTACCTCTTGGATACCACTGGATGACTAAATTTGTCCAACGATTGTCTCTTCTTCCAGCTATGTGTCCAGCCTATCTTCATTTGAGGCTTTTAATGAAATCTATCACATCGCAAACCCTTGTCTGCTTCCTTATCCACTCATTCCTTTCGCGTTATGCCCAGCATGCACCTCTCCATACCACGTTGTGCTACACTAAGTTTCTGGATCTCTCTTTTACTTAGTGTCCATGTTTCACACGCATATGTGATTACGGGAAGCACACACTGGTTGAACACTTTGCGCTTTAGACACAGTGGAAGGTCACTTTTGAAGAAATTATTCAGGCGGCCAAAAGCACTCCAGCCTAGCTTTACTCTGCGAACAATTTCATCAAATATACATCCATCTATAGACACTTGTTGTCCCAGATAGAGAAATCTTTTCTCCTGTTCGAGCTGAGTGCCATTGATGAGGATCTCTTTTTGGCCCGCAAAGCAGTTGAACATGACTTTCGTCTTTGTTACAGTTATTTTCAAGCCTACTTTGTTGCTTACTTTAGCGAGTTCCTGCATTCTGCTTTGGAGGTCTTCTGAGTCTTGCAAGAAAATTAATATGTCATCGGCAAAGCCCAGATGACTCAGGTATTCTCCCATTTATGGGGATCCCTTTGTCATTCCAGTCAAGTTGCCTGAATAAGTCTTCAATGTCATTTAATACTTTCTATACACTCACAAGATATATCACTAATCACAATTATTATTCTGTAAAACTATTTAAATCTGAAATCGACAAACGGTATGAGTTTAAACTAACTATAAATGAATATTTTCTCACTAATCACTACACAAATATAATCCGAAAACAAGACACTAGTACTAATCAGTCAAACTTATCGATTTAGACCATATTTAGACAAATGATTGTCATTTGTTTTCTTTTGCTAACCGATTTTATATATTAATATTAGGTTCCAATGCCAAACTGCTCTTTATCCTAGTCAGAATACACGTGTTGTTTGACACATTATCAACAATGTTGATCATTTTTAGTTGGTAACGTTTGTGGATATCTTCATACTATTTAACAGGTATAACATAACCTTACATCTGCAGCGTTTTTCTGTCAAGTTTTTACGTAACTTTTTATGACACTCGAAAGACGTTGTCGCTGTATTTCCCGTAGGTATAAATAGAGAATTAAAATTATGTAGGTACACGTATGATAATACGTCAATTACATACGTGGTCACAGCCATGACTTATTTTGGGTGAAAGCTGTTTCCTCACAATATGTCAGGCTCACCAGGCACAAATAGCGAGGGCTGTGCGGCTGGTCAATGCATTCCCTAGAGATGTAGACATTTTTAACGATCCGTTATGTATTTTGTTTTTAAAATTCTATTTTATTGATTAATTTGTTTTTTTCTCGACTAAGTTGATTTTTCTGTACTTTTTATTCTAAATATCATGTAGTGAACGTCTTGAATTAATAATTTGTTATATATTATGCTCAATGTGTCTTTTTTAAATAAATAAATAAATACGATGACTTTTTCACCTACGATGACCGCACGGCTTAAGCGTCGGCCTATCGCGTCGTGGGTCCAGGGTTAGAATCATGGATCTGGCAAGTACACATATTGTTTTTCAATTTTTGTTGGCTGACATCCATTTATCGTAAAAACAAAATCTGTACAATACAAACCTCAACTCTGTAGAAGTCCATATGATCTTATTAGGATCAGCTATAGTCAGGAAAAAAATATATATTCTATTAACATTTGGGGGCGGTCTGGTCACTTTTTCGTTAATAATCCTAATGGTCTGAAACATTCACTAATAGACGCTTTCCAGATAGAAATGTTAAACAAACACGCGCATCATTAATTTACATTTCGAGAATATGAGTTATTCCACCGCCATCTTTAGATTAATAAAGCCTGAGCATAACTTTTTGCACAAGCAACGAGTGGTCCACTCTTAAGCTGTCAAAATTAGATCCCTGATTGCTTGACATATTGATTCGCCCTTTCTCGTTTCAAATTGAATTATAAAAAAAATCTCAATGAAATATATTAACTATCAGTATTATTTATAAATATATAATATACATTCCTGTTATTCATCAACTGTCAAAGTCAGACTAGTCCTTCACACAAAAACCAGTGGTGATATCAATTTCCAAAAAATATGTAGCATTGATCTATGCATTATATTTGTAAAAGGTGTATTAATGCTAGTGTATTATTTATCATTTAATCCAAATCAAACCATTCCCTGTATCAAGACAGCTGTAAATATCGATTTGTAATAACCACTAAATCAGATGAACTCCAAGATACGTTAAAATAATCTGAAACTAAGAATACTCTAACAAATGAACACGACAGACGCATCAGTATGAGCACTCTAAAGATTCTATAGAACAGGACAGGTTATCCATAGACAACGGGAGGGGCGGAAAGGTAGGACCAGTCGTGAATGTATCGGCTTTCTCTTCAGTCGGCAATGGTTGTGCGTAACCTATCGTTGTATGCATAGTACCTGAAGATGCCGTAAGCCGAAACTCAAGCGAACGCAGATATTATTAATTTTCAATTTCATACTGATCTTCGCCATATATGCACTTATACACGTTGTCTTCTTAGTCTCTCATTTTTTTATTAGGATTTTAGGAAATCATTATTTTTTTAACGCTGACAACATTTACATAATATGATTATATAAATTATATTAAAGTCTACAAAATAGCTATTTCGGTTGTATCACCATCATGGCCCCCACATCTTGAATGGGCTTCTAGGCTAATATCTTCGGCGGACCCCCCTACATATCGCTAAGGTTAAAGTCAGTGTGATGATCTACAGTTGTGTAATACAATTAGTGTAATTTAGGGTATTTATAACGATTTTTTTGTATTTTCAATACCCCCATTTGAATTGTGGAGAGAGAAACAATAATCGAAAATTGCATCGCACAAGTGCATTTATTTTGAAATGTTAGTATGCTTGAAGTGAAGCCACCCACGGTCACGCCGTGGGTCTCAGGTTCGAATCCTGGGTCTGGCAAGTGCACATATTATTTTTCAATTTGTGTGTGAGTCAGGGTATGTACGAGTACCTAATAGGTTGAGCAAGTGGCTGACATCCATTTCTCGTAAAAAAACAAAATCTGTTAATACAAACCTCTACTCTGTGGAGGCCCATATGATCTTACTAGGATCGGACATGGTCGGAAAAAAAAGTATGCTTGAAGTGAAGCGACAGTTTTTACTATTAGTGCAATTTTGTGATGTGTGTTTATCACACTTGGCTGGTCGGTCACTCCTGACCCCCCTTAAGCCCGGGCCCCCAGGCTAGAGCCCTGTCAGCCCCCCCTTTGTGGGAGCCATGATCACCATTATCAAAACTACAAAATAAACGACTTGTAATATAATAAATGTGTCGTACAGTATCAAAAGTAGATCTGCACCGCGATTTCCTAACTCTCGTCTCGTGTGGCACCAGACGAGATGACGTAATTGTGTCGTCACGCTCGAGGCATGCCGACCGCGCACAGAATAACCATAGAAAATATTATTATCATACACCTATATGTGTATGGTGACAATGAATAGCGCCGCTGTCTGACCACTCGCTATTTTCTCGAATGCTATTATCACTCCGGTAGTACGTCATAATGATGTCATATGACGTCATCTCGACCGGGAAGCTTGCACTCGCAAGTTCTAACATAGAGCCCCTGTGCGTTATTCACCATTTCGATAAAATCACGAAAAACGTTTTGTTGGGGTTTTTAGTGTTATAATAGCATGAAATAATATGTTTCTACATTTAGAAATTAAAAACTCAATTCAAATTCAACAGTTCTACTTTTATTTCCAAAGTATTGAACAGTTCTAATTCTGATACCAAGCCCTAATTTCCATCACAATTTTATACCACACAGATATGATTTTGATTCGAATATTATATTGCTAGTCGTACGTTATGGTCAGAAGAATAATTTGGCATACTTAGTTAAATTTCGATACTCACTCTCCTTTTTGCCCTGGGACTATTCAAAAACACTGCTTACTTCCTTGGAAACCGTATTAATTTAAAACAATTACTTAAATTACTTTCCGACATGTTAAAATAAAAATATATACCTACTATCCTATCAAAGACTACATTAATTAAATTAATATCTTCAACATACACCATTTTAAAAACACTAAACACAAAAATCACAATTATTATTCTGCAAAACTATTTAAATCTGAAGTCGGCAAACGGTATGAGTTTAAATAAATTTTAAATTGATATTTTCTCACTAATTTCTACACAAATATGATCTGAAAACACGACATTAGTAATAATCTGTCAAACTAACATGATAATGATTTTCATTTGTTTTCTTTTGCGACCCGAATTTGTCGAATTCTTTTATTATTTTGTCATGTCAAAATATTTTCAAATTTAGAATTTGCGGAAATCGGAGAAACCATTTGAGAATTATGTGACATTTCTATTAACATAAATAATTTATTAAAACATTTAGTAATATGGGTTTACTATATTTATGTTCATTAGCTTCTGAGAAAATATAATATTATAACCAATAGAAAAAATCTTTTTGAAAAAAGTATCTTTATGATAGAAAAAACTTTATTGCATTAAAAAGGGAAAGGAAGTGGTTTTACCTACATAAGGTTACGGCCTACGAAGAAAAGAAATATAATTAGATGTTGCAGTGGCGAAGGGTGGAGGTAGGCTGTTAAGATCCGACAGTCCACAATAAACTTTGTCAGTCATACGTATTTGTTTTCATTGAACTAAGTCTTCAATTTACAGATGGTGTTAGTTGGAATAATATTTTTTTTTATCCAGAGACTATGGATTGGTTTATGCAAGGCTTAATAAATTTTAAAAAAAAAACTAGCCAACAACATGTGTAATTCTATACTCGAACAACATCTTCTTGGGTACGTGTTAAAACTGTGAACTAAGAAGCTCCTCCCATTTTTAACCGCAATTCCATTATAAGCTTACAAGCTTCTCCAATTTATGCGTCAATTATATTGAGCTAGTTTACGAGCTGTTTGTTGGCGAATTTACAATCTGTCTGTAAAGTCACCCAGTGTAATCATTGAACAAGCTAACAAGCAGATTGTAAACAATCTACAGAGAAAAATTTAAAGCCGGTCAACTTTACACGCTACACGCCTGCGTCTGCGCAGTAGAGCGTAGTAGAAACCTCCCGGTAAAAACGAACTACGTTCTGTCAAAATAGTCGCTGGCTTGTGGCTTCTCAGCGAATGGAAAGTTTTGTGTGTCATCATCACAATCGCAGTAGCTGAATCGCTCGCTTTTAAATTCGCCAACAAACAGCTCGTAAAGTAGCTCAATGTAATTGACGTATTAGTCGACAACAGCGCCTTCCGGCATTTGCCAAAATCTTCTTGTCGGAGAGTAATAAATATGTATTCTTAAATTATCGATAACAAATGAGTATGAATGAAAAAGTGTGCAAAAGTTTGTCGAATCGCCCATAACATACCTAAACTATTATGGTTTGTTTTAGGCAATGTTTAATTGATTGTTAAAAACTGACCAACGCCATTTGTAAATTGTAGTCTAAGTTCAATAAAAATAAATACAAATGACTGGCAAAGTTGAATATACACTATTTATGTTAAAAAAAGACCCCCCCCTCGCAGGATCGAACCTGCATCTCTCGGGTATCGCACGCACATAGACCACTATGCTGAAAGAGTCATACTTAATTGCGACACATTTTAACTAATGGCTTTTAATACTCACTGAAGCGCTTTCCAAATTGAGCTAATATCAGCTTTTGTATTTTTAATCAAAGTAGATATTACTTTAATTACTAACCGACGTCACGGATCACTCCAAGATTTTTGTTGTAACTTACTTAAACTTGCTTTCTATTATGATGCTGTAGGTATTCCGGGATATTTGACGATTCACACAATCACATTAACATGCAGTAATTCAATGGCAATTATTGGTACTTGCCTGCAAAGCAATCGACTTGGTTTCCACCCCGTCAATGTAGATCCCTCCTTCCAGTTTAGCCAACCTGAAGAGGGCTGATATTAGGGATGATTTTCCTGCGCCAGTTCTGCCAACTATACCGACCTGTAAAAATAATTATATTATATTATTAAATATTTCATGCAATATAATATGGAAAATTATATTATTATATATACACACTGACATCTATGAATTCATTCAGTAACTTAATTCAATTCGAACTTTAGTTTTCCTCCGGCAGTGTCGCTGTTTGAATTTTCTTTAATATAGGAAATTTTTAATTTTAAAACTATTAATCGAATTAATATAAATAAATAATAAATTAAGGATTTCATGTTATACACATTGTTATATATATTTGGCCATGTATATTTTTATAGTGCAATAAATAAAATAAACACATTGATAGCAACGTTCCCTCTAATTTTTCTTTTGAGCAGTGGCATAACTAGGGTTGGTGTCACCCGTGCGGTAAATTTACAGCCCGCCCCCCCCCCCACAATCACACACGTACAATGTTTCATTAAAACTTATATTTTTTAAGGTATTTATTAATTTCAGTGATTTTATGTAATCATAACACTAACAACGTAAATTAAATAAATAGGAAATAAAGAAAAAAAGTAGGTATTCGTTGATAAAAGATATATTTGTATGTTGGGTTGTTTTTGTTGGACCCGGCACACTGGTAGTCATTGATAAACACTAAAATACATAAATCTTCTTGTCGCATACTCTGACACGCGATAGACGGGACGGATATAGTGATTCCACTCGACGTAAAATTTCACTTGCGTGCTCGCGTTAGTCGCACTGGACCTTCGCCTTCCGAGAAATGAGTCGAGGAATTTATTATTGTGCATGAAGTGATGGTTTCGTACATTCAAGCAAAACTTAAATCTGGTAAAGTAGACTTTCTTTTACGATATTTTTGTGTTAGGTTGTTATGACTGTGCGGGAGATGAAAACATGTGTGCGGACACATTTTGGTCGGTGTGCGCACGCACACGCGCACACCTTACAGGGAACATTGATTGAAAGTACAACTTACTTTCCATCCGCTCTTAATGGTAATATAGAGATCCTTCAGAACAGGGGGGTCGTTATCGCTATATTTCATATATGTGTGGTCGAACTGTACAGCACCCTCCACTGGCCATTTTTCTGGTGTTGGCGTCTCTACAAAATTTAAATACAATATGAGGTTATTAGTTTCAAAATCGGTAACTTATAACATCCGAAGACCTGGCGATCCAAAGAACGTCTACCCCCTTCAAGGTACTAATATTAATAGACCACCCTTACTCCTCGATAACATTCGGCCAACTTCAACATAACAGCTTTTCAAGATGCCTGAATCCGGTTGGCTGAAAGAACTGACAAGCCAGGTTGAAGTTCTCTTCAGATTCAACGTCGCCTCTTCACTCATAGCGTGATGACATGCTGCTTGGTACACTCCCTTATCCCAGTATTACTCCTAAAGTACCCACACCCTTAAATTAGTCACACCCGGTATCCATCGCAAACATCAGCTGTTCTCGAAGCTCAGTATATGGCTCTGAGCCTTCGTAAGGTGTCATGATTCGTTACCGTAAATCATAATTGTCGAGAAGTGGAGGTAGACTGTTAAGATTCGACATATATAATAGTGCACACTAAGCGTTTTCAGTCTTTGAACTAAGAATACAATTTGCAGATTGTGCTGGCTAGTTTTTAAAATTCTATTAAACCCTGCCTAAATCAGACCATAATAGTTTAGGTAGGTATGCTATGGGCGATCCGATAAAAATACTGCACACTTTTCAGTCACACTTATTTATTTTCGTTGAAATAAAAATACATAATATCGTCAATATTCTGGCAGAAGACACTAATTCGAAAAAATGACATATTGAGTTAGTTATACCAAAATGTTCCTTATTTCAAACTTTACCGTCTCGAAACTTTCTTAATAAATAAACAGTCTTTATTTTAAAGTCATTTTTTTACGATTACTTAATAAACTCACATGATAGACCATTTCAAACATTTTAACAACTGCAAAGTCAAATTACTCAAAACTAGTATTCTCCAGTTAGTGTGTTCTGCCAGAACAGAGACGATATTACAGGAGGTGTTGGTTAGTTATTTCAAATTCATTAAGCCCCGCTACCCAAACCTTAATCGATAAAAAATATTCTTCTATCTATAAAATATCTAAAATGACGTATGCTTTGTTGGCACAATTTTAGATATTATCTATTTTCGCTTGGATTATACACGGCTTAGGTGATTGAATTTAAAAAAACTGACAAACACCATCTACACATAATAATTGTAGACTCAGTTCAATGAAACCAAATCCATTTCTTTGACTGGCAATGTTAAACGTGCACTATTCATGTCTAACCTTAACAGCTTACCTCCACCCTTGGACATTAAGCACCGTCAGAATGCAAGTGTCAAATAGGTGGCATTTGGCTTTTGGTCAACATATTTAGATATTAGTTATTTCTTTTGTGTTTTAAATTCTAATTAATGTTTACTTCACGGAAAATAAATATATTTTAAATGACACTTGCCTCCTTTGTCCAGCCCCTTCTCTTGTTCGATCTTATTGTACTGCAGCACTCTTTCGACGCTGGTCATCTGCGAAACGATCTCTGCAACCTGCCTGACTCCAAACTGCAGCATGCCCGTCAGGATCAAAGACTGAGAAATGGCAAGGCCTACGTTTCCAGATGGAGAGTTACCTGTAAATATTAATTTATGTACATACAAACATTGAGAAGACTTCTGAGAAATATATAACCACCCAGCAGGATTCTAACCTTCACTCCCGAGATTTGCGCCTATGTGCATTGACCACTAAGCTATACGGTGCTTTTGGCAATAGGTTTTTGTATTTTAAATCATAGTATTAATTATGTACCTTAATTACTAACCGGTGTAAGGATCACTCCATTTTTTTTTATAACGTACTTGCACTTGCCAATAATTCGATAAACTGTTATTTTTATTGAACGAATAATTCACAAGATTTAAGAATGTAACATCAATGTATTTATGCTGGTTTCATGGCCAGCAGTGGCAAAGACTGATTACTAATAGAATATTTAGCGTTTACCTTAATAGTAATAGTCGCAAAAACTCGATAGAATTCCATCACTAACCATGACAAGTAAAGAAATCATTTAATTATGTACTATAATGCATTAACCGCTAAAATATATTGATGGTAGAAAAATAATATTTACTAATTACGCTTATTTTAATTAGGCAGTGACATCTGTTTGATATCAATGAAATCTTTAGATTATATAAGCTTTTAGGATGTAAAAAACGAGCCAATGATGTTATAAAGAAATTTCCGTGGGTGATAAGAGGCTATTAGCATACCAGAAAAATTAAATTGTACATTTGTAAAATTTTAATAGATGAAATAATAAAATAAATTTTACACATTTTGACGAGGACTTTTTTGTTCAAAACGAAGGTTGATAGCTATATTCCTGCCAAATTTCAGTTCTCAATCTCGTTTGTTAAATATGTATCCAATCTCGACTAGCATAAGGTCACAGGTTACCGATTATGATACTAAGAAAATATTGAATGAATTTACCTATGTCGATGATGATGAAGGAGTACGTGACAATAGCAAGGAAGATACAGCAAATGATGTCCAGCCAGAATCCAAGAGTAGAACTGCACGCGATATACTGATACCAGGTTGACGTATGTACATCCTGAAAAAATGTTGATAGTCGATATTAGAAAGGCACATTGCCATAACAAAGTTTTCTTGGTCTAATTTTAGATCAGTGCATCTATTCTATAGACAATACTGCTTTTGGCCTTTACGGCAGCTGACTAGGGTAGGGAAGTATCGAAATATTAACACTTATTGTAACAATTACAATAAGTTAGCCGTCTGAACTATCAAAACTGTCTATCTCACTCTAAAATTTATCACAGGCAAGAGAGGTGCCGTTAAAACATAGCACTTATTGTAACAATAATTACAACTAACTTTTTGTAATTGTTACAATAAGTGCTAATACTTGGATACTTTCCTACCCTGGATAGCGGCCGAAAGCAGTCTTATGTATATACATAATAGATGCGCAGGGTTAGAGAGAGAGATAGGAAATGTAAACGTATGGAGAGAGCTTAGTTGTATAGATAAAACATAATCAGCGCTCGAAATGGAAAATTTTACAAACCGGAGCGCTCGATAATTTTACGAAAATATTTACATACTTAGATAAATATATACCTAAATACATTTTATAAAAATAAGTGTGTTCGATTATTTGTTTTTCAAAATAATTTTTCCACAAGAGCTATAATTTTGGGGATTTTATGAACTCCATTTCGAGCCCTGAACTTAATAATATGTGGAGAGACTAAGACACGGAGATGAAATATTAAAAGGGGTGTAGTTAGAGAAAACATACGTAAATGTGTATGTGAGAGAGAGGAAGAAAGAGTACTATATTAAGGCTATACCACAGTTGAGGCACGGTCTAAAAAGATCGTGGCTAGGCGATGCGCGGATTGCGGGTCGCGGGTGCAAATGACGCATGTCGACCGAAATATAATTTGTCATATAAATCCAACATGCGTCCATTTATTGTTCTATTAGTAACAATAATAATATATTCATTGACATGCATTCTTTTTAAAGTAAATGGGTAACGTTTTTAGTCATCTTTACACGATTTAAGAATTAATACCCCCGTCGCAACAAATTGACGTGTTCCCAGCTCGACGTTCTCTCTTCGAATGCCAGCGAGTCCAAAATTTCGTCGCGCCTATAGTTGAAAATTATTTGCCGTTTCACTGAAGTATCGCCTTAATAGTACTAAGGTAAGACGGAACATACACGTGAATGTATTACAAAGAGATGGTGACAGGGCGATGATGTATACTAATTTGAGAGGTTAATTTGTTAGTATAATAAAAAAAATCTTGAAGACGTCTGAATTATGCAGATCGCAGACAAGACTTGTTATCAAGTTACCTGGTAAACATCAAATTCTGAGACCAGTCTCTGAGAGGCATTCGACGCTCTGATGGTTGTAATGCCATTTAAAGATGCCGCCAGGTGTGAAAATACTGGACTCCTTGCTGTGGAAAAAAGGTAAAATTACTAATCATAATAATATAATTGTCTTCAATTATAATACGTTCATACGGGTTCAAATCCCGTCGAGCTTGGTGTTTTTTTTCAACTATGATTTTTTCTAGTCGATACATAATCATCTGAGGTGATTTCAAGTAATGTATGTACCTCAATGACATTCGTCTCTGTTCTGGCAGAACACACTAACTGGAGAATACTAGTTTTGAGTAATTTGACTTTGCAGTTGTTAAAATGTTTGAAATGGTCTATCATGTGAGTTTATTAAGTAATCGTAAAAAAATGACTTTAAAATAAAGACTGTTTATTTATTAAAAAGGTTTCGAGACGGTAAAGTTTGAAATAAGGAACATTTTGGTATAACTAACTCAATATGTCATTTTTTCGAATTAGTGTCTTCTGCCAGAATAGTGCCGATATTATGTATTTTTAGTTCAACGAAAATAAATAAGTGTGACTGAAAAAGTGTGCAGTATTTTTATCGGATTGTCCATAGCATACCTAAACTATTATGGTTTGGTTAGGCAGGGTTTAATAGAGTTTTAAAAACTAGCGAGCACAATCTACAAATTGTATTCTTAGGTCAAAAACTGACAACACTTAGTGTGCACTATTTATGTCGAATCATAACAGTATACCTTCACTCCTCGACAATTATGCTTTACGGTAACGAATAATGGCACCTTACGAAAGCTCAGAGCCATATAGTGAGCTTCGAGAACAGCTGATGTTTGCGATGGATACCGGGTGTGACTACTTTATAGGTGTGGGTACTTTAGGAGTAATAATGGGATAAGAGAGTGTACCAAGCAGCATGTCATCACGCTATGAGTGAAGAAAGTTGTTAAAATGTTTGAAATGATGGTCGATCATGTGAGTTTATTAAGTAATCGTAAAAAGGGTGACTTTAAAATAAAGACTGTTTATTTATTAAGAAGGTTTCCAGACGGTAAAGTTTGAAATAAGGAACATTTTGGTACAAACTCAATACGTCATTTTTCGAATTAGTGTTTTCTGCCAGAACAGTGACGATATTAAGTCATTGATGTACCTACTATGCTATAAATTAATGAAAACAATCGTTGATAGAATTGGTACCTGAATCGTTACGTGTAATTTTCGTTTAAGTTCAACGATTGCATATAACGATCCATGTGAATCGTCGAGTCGGCTCGTGTGATCAGACCATTACAAATGAAAAAAAAAACAGAATATTATATTGTATGAATAGGTGTAGTAAACAGTAAACTCTTACTGATTCCCTCCAGACGCTTAATATCCTGCGCAGTGTTGAGATACATGTGGAAGATATAGTAGAAGAGAACCATGATGAAGACTACGGGCACCATCATCCATATGTTGGACATGCTGACCAGAACGAGGATGCTGACCATTACCAGCATTATTTGAACAGCTTCTATTGTCGACTTTGGAAGAAGCTCGTCGACTGCTCCGATGTCTTTGGAGAACCTATTCAAGATTCGTCCTAAAAATTCATCAATAAATTAATTAATATTATTTGATTGATTTATTTTTAACACGTAAAACAAAGACCCTTTCAAAATTAAATTAAATATACCTTCACAAGATTGACATTGGAATTCAAAATTATTTATACCTACCTATACATGAAAGGAACATCACAAAATATAAATTTCAAATGTTCATAACCATGTCATGAAAGAAATGTTAAAATAATTACAAGATAAAAATAACTTTTTATATACCACATTTTTAAATTTTCTGTTGAATCATATAAACTTGACAATTCTATGTATTAATAATTTAGGAAAAATAAAGCAATTGTCAACAAATCATTTTTTTGCTATTTTGCAACAAACAAAAATATAGAATACTGAAATGTCATTTTGATTTCCATTGTAACGCACGTATATATTAATAATTTAGTTGCTATGACCACTCCTTAGCAACCAACAGTAGTGGATTGGATTCCGGATTTCTTCCGAAATAACTTTTCATACAAAACAGAATTAACTTAAAATGAATTCAATTCTACTTAAAGATGGCTAAAAGTATTAAAAGAATGCAATGGCATCGTGTTCAGATATATTCTAAAAGTTTCAAATGTGGAGCTAGACGGGAAGTTAGTTAAAAATCGATTGCAAGATTTGTACTGGATAAACAGCTACCGGACAAACAAGAATACGAGCTAAGAAAAACGTGGTAAAAACATACCTGAAGGGTTTGTATCGAAGAACCGCATTACTCCTTTTAAAATCTGGTGAAACATTTGGTCGTGCAGAGACTTGGACGCGTTCATGCAGACTTTGAAGAAGAGGAATGATCTGCTGATAGTCAGTACTACGCATAGAATAATAATGACGGTATAGATGTAGAGGTATTCAGCCGTGGTGAATGGACCGATCTTTATGAAGAGATCCAGGCGTTCTGTCTCATTGTAGGTGCCCTGCGTCATGTAGGACATGTTGTCGAATTTTAGTTTCGACAATGTCGTGCCCTCTGACGCTGCAAGGTTTCTGGAGACTTCGTCGTATGACGCTTGATGGTTTGTCCTGTAACAAAAATAAAAGACTTGGCTCATTGTGTAATCATACAAGGGTGACACACTTCGATATTCATGTTTTGTTGTCAAAACAATACCGGAGTGGCGGAAACGATTGTCAGAATTTCCTCAAGCATAACCTAGATCAGTGTTCTTCAACCGGTGGTCCGTGGATCAGCGCCGGTCCGCAAGAATTTATTACCGGTCCGCGAAAGCGTTCATCATGCTATCAACCGACTATATCGCTACACGATTCGAGGAATTCGCACTAGATAAAATGCTGGGAGAAATTTTGAATGCTGATTACATTAACCAGATAGTCATATCCAACATCATAAGCCAACATTTAAAAGCGTTAGCCAGTGACGTCCCGTGGGGGTAGACAGATTGAGCGTCACTTGGGGGCTGCGAATACTTGAAGGGCGGCAAATCGAGGAGAAAAACATTAAGTATATATAGAAATAGCAACATAAACTAAGTAATAATGGAAATATCTTTCCATTAAAAAATCAGCTCACTGGTTGGAAACAAAATGTATTAATTAACATATAAGGTTTAACAGGACTCTATTTTTTGTGACTTCGCGATGTCTAGTTTACTTCCGTTGTCCTTGAAAGTCACGTCATTGGTGACTATCATTGACACGTACAGATTTTTGAATTATAGGTAGGTACGTATTTTCCTAATTTAAAATTTATCCAAATATTTTTGCCGCGAGTTTTGGTAGTTACCAGGTGAATTTTTAAATGTGTCTGAAACCGTGGACTCACAATATTTCTATTGAAGCAGATATAGCATTTAAATTAGATTTGGTAGTATATATCGTCACTGTTCTGGCAGAAGACACTAATTTGAAAAAATGACATATTGAGTTAGTTATACCAAAATGTTCCTTATTTCAAACTTTACCGTCTGGAAACCTTCTTAATAAATGAACAGTGTTTATTTTAAAGTCCTATTTTTTTACGATTACTTAATAAACTCACATGATAGACCATTTCAAACCATTTTAACAACTTCAAAGTCAAATTACTCAAAACTTGTATTCTCCAGTTAGTGTGTTCTGCCAGAACAGAGACGATATTTTGTCGGTGATGTATCAATATAACACATTTCTTAGATATTTTAGACATGAAAGGATAATGAAAAATAATGTTTAAAAAATGGTGCGGCATTTTGGCGCTGCCTAGGGGCGGCATTTTGTCTAGGGACGTCACTGGCGTTAGCTGAAAACTTTAATAAACACTTCACTGAAAATTAAGACCTACGTAAAGGCGGACCTCTAACCTCTGGATTAATAATTCTTTTTTCGAAGATATTAAATCATACGCACTTGACCCTCGTCAGAAAGAAAAGCTGATCGAGCTATCTTCTAATGTCACTCTGGTGTCCAGACATAAAATGCAATCATTGTCTCAATTTTGGATATCCCTTGATAAAGAATATCCATTTTTGAATAATTATAAAGATCAGATTATTGGTAATTTTTTCGACTTCCTATTTATGTGAAAAGACTTTTTCATCTATGTCAGTAATAAAAACTAAAAAGAGAAATCGAATGGATGTTAATGCAGCGCTTCGTCTCTCAGAAATAATGCTGCAACCACGTTTATCAAATTTGCTTACAAAGAAGCACCAGCAGATGTAACACTAACCAAAAGTTGTAATTTTAAAACATAAGATTTAATAAATAATATTCTATCTATAATGTTTATTATTTCTGGCTAATACCGGTCCGCGAAATATTTCTCATAAGTTCACCAGGCCGCGGGTGTTAAAAGGTTGAAGAACACTGGTCTATAATCTACTTAATATATTATTATTTCTTACTCTGAGAATAATAAAATAAAAATAAAAAATCTTTCTCACCAATACGTGACCCAGTAGTCGGCAACACTGGCCGAAATCTGTCCAAGTATCATAACAATGATCATAGTGGCGACG
Source organism: Rhyacophila brunnea (assembly GCF_057557595.1). Lineage (NCBI taxonomy): Eukaryota > Metazoa > Arthropoda > Insecta > Trichoptera > Rhyacophilidae > Rhyacophila > Rhyacophila brunnea. The sequence continues at coordinate 2,780,508 of NW_028232904.1, read as the reverse complement.
AACCAGGCGCTCCCGCCTGCCTTCCAGTACTTCCAGTAGACGCTGACCTTCATTCCTCCCTTCAGCTGCTCCTCAGCTTCCTCTTCTTCCGCTTCATCTTCGCTCATTTCGGACTTCGCGACTGACTGGAATTAAAGAGGCCAAGCTAAAAAATAAATTTCTTCTAATGGATTTAAGTTTTGTACTATTCCATTTGAGTCGTCTTTTGCGACCCGGGTTTCGCCTTTCGGCACCTTCAGGCGCTGTGTACACTCACCAAATGCAAACATTCACTGACAACGAACACTTTTAACTCTAGCTTATATAATAAATCAATACAATAAAGTAGGTAAAAACTCCATTACTTACCTATCAAGTCAAAGGTCAACAATAAAAAAATACAACAAAGAATAATTATGAATAGTAAAGTTGAAGTGTCAGTAAAAAACCTAGTTAGTAAAAACCCCTATCTTATTAATAATAATACACTCGATATACATATTATAATAAATCGTCAAAGCCTAATAATAGATCATTAGTCCTGACCATGTCCGATCCTAATAGGATCATATGGGCCTCCACAGAGTAGAGGTTTGTATTAACAGATTTTGTTTTTTACGAGAAATGGATGTCAACCACTTGCTCAACCTATTAGGTCCATACCCTGACACACACACAAATTGAAAAACAATATGTGTACTTGCCAGACCCAGGATTCGAACCTGAGACCCACGGCGTGATAGTCCAACGCTTAAGCCACGCAGCCACCTTTCGAGTACTTAAAAACAATAAAAATGTGGGGATTAAAACCCCTTTAATTATTTTCATTAAAACAATCAAACTTAAAATTCTTAAATTTGACCGGATTCCAAAAATTCGATTGTCCTATTATTGTCTGTTATCATTGGCTCATCGAAAATAAAAAATATCAGACGTCAAAAAAGTAGAGATTATTCTTTATATAATAATATTATGTACCTACCGAGTTGGGTTTTGGGAATTTCCCGACGGGAATTCTCGAGAAATTTTCGTTGATTTTCAATCCGGAATCTCGAGAATTGAAATTTTTAACATTTCGGGAAATCCCGGATCTCGAGAATCTTTTCTCGGGATTCTGGATTTTTTTATTGTCAAATATTAATTGAAAATAAAACGATTTTCTATATGAAAAAAGTGGACAGAAAACACAAAACGTTCAAAGACTGATCGTGGCATTTAACACAATTAAGCCAACGTCGACTCAAAATGAGCGCAATTTTTGCAACATCAGAGAATTTTGTGTCTCAAAAGCGTACGCGATTGTCAGACGCAGCGATTGGCAGTCTGTGTTTTTTGAAATCCTATTTTAATAAGTAATGTTTTGAATTATTTTTGTTTTCCTACCTCTATTTTGTTTATCTTCCTACATAAATAAAAAAAAACATATTTTTTTTGGAATTTGTTACTGATTTTAGGATTTTTACAGGTTTTTTTTAAATTTCCCGATATCTCGAGAATTTATTTCTGGATATCCCGAATCTCGAGGATTCCAAATTTCATCATTTCGGAAAATCCCGAATCTCGAGATTGAGATTTTCTCGGGAAATACCCAACTCTATATGTACCAACTCCTCGATTTACAACCGAGTTTTATTCTTACACTTTGGGTATAAGAACTTTCATATTATAACATATTATTAAAAATAATTATTATTATCCCAGTGAAAACACTTTTTGGACCACTTACATATGAAAAAAAAACCAAGAAATTGCGTAAATCTAGAGGTCACAAGTCGAAGAATGCCTGTAGTATGTTAATTTAATCTCTTAGATACTACTTACAACCGTGGAGACAGCTGATACCCTCCTCTTGAGGGTGACAGCATGCTGCTTTTCTTCCTGATCGTGAGCCTCCTTAGATTCTTGTAGAGTTGCTAAGAGCCTGGCGAAGTCCTGACCTGATGATGCCAGTTCATCGTACGATCCCACGTTTTCAATTTTTCCCTGTAACATTATTTAAATCAAACTTTTAATACGAGTATAATATTACAATTTATTTAAAAATAAAACGATTGAGAAAGGTGCTTTGTGAAAATGTTTCTGAAAATGAATAATTTTGAATAATATGTTTGCGAGTTTATTCTAAATAATATGAAGACTTTGTAGAAAAGACGTAAACGTTATTATGATACCTTTTATTTTCTCATTATAAAAACTATCATTTTTTTCCAACCATGTCCGATCCTAATAAGATCATATGGGACTCCACAGAGTGGAGGTTTGTATTAACAGATTTTGTTTTTACGAGAAATGGATGTCAGCCACTTGCTCAACCTATTAGGTCTGTACTCCGACTCATACACAAATTGAAAAACAATATAACGTGTACTTGTCAAACCCAGAATTCGAACCTGGGACCCACGACGCTATAGGCCGACGATTAAGCCGCGCGGCCATCGTGGGAATGTATAAAATATATTCATACTATAAAAGATTATTACTGTATACATCATAGTGTTAAAATTGAGAATAAAACCATATTTGGTACATCAGCGCATCTATTCTATACACAAGACTGCTTTCGGCCCACTATGGCAGCTATCTAGGGTAGGAAAGTATCAAAGTATTCGCACTTATTGTAACAATTACAATAAGTTAGTCGTCTAAAAAGTCAAAACTATCTATCTCGCTCTAAAATTTAACACAGCCAAGAAAGTGCTGTTAAAACATAAAACACTGTTAAACAATTACAACTAACTTATTGTTACAATAAGTGCTAATACTTCGATACTTCCTTACCCTAGATAGCTATTATAGCGGCCGAAAGCAGTCATATGTATAAAATAGATGGGTAGATGTCCGTGGTTATATCACCTTTTAAAATATTTTTTTGCCAACACGTGCATTATAATTTTAGAATAAAATACACTTAGTAAACTTTGTAGTGGAGTTTATAATTGACTCGTAATTACGAAGACATTGCAATATTTTGTGATCTGTATTATTTGCCATGATATAATATAAGAAAATATTATTGTCACTTACATTTTTCAATATGACAATGATGTCAGCAGTCTTCAAGTAATGAAGCTGATGTGTCACCAGGATCGTGGTCTTCTTGCGAAGATATTTGCTGATGCACTCCGAGAATAAGTGGCGCCCAACATGGGCATCCACAGCCGACAGTGGATCGTCCAATAAGTATACGTCAGACTGTAAAAAGTATTATTATTAGATACCAAAAGTTATGTTAGGACTCACTATTACAATATTACTCTCTTAATTCAGACGGTTATCACAAAATGTCATGGTAGTCCACCAGTGAACCAGGATCTTCATCTTCCCCAGCCCTCGTATGAGGAATAATAATAATACGAAATCATCATAATCATCAGCCGGGGTCAATCCACTGCTGGATGAAGGCCTCCCCAAGCTTCTTCCAACTCTCTCGATCCTGTGTCGTTCGCTGCCACGTATTTCCGCCGAACTTTATCAGTTCGTCAATCCAGCGGCTTTTAGGGCAACCCTGTGGCCATTTTGTGCCCCTTGGGTACCACTGGATGGCGGCATTTGTCCAGCGGCCGTACTGTCGTAATAAGAGCAATATGCCCCGCCAATCTCCATTGGAGTTGTTTGGCAACGTATACTGGATGACTAGATTTGTCCAACGATTGTCTCTTCTTCGAGCTACGTGTCCAGCCCATCTCCATTTAAGGCCTATAATAAACTCTATTACATCGCGTACTCTTGTCTGCTTCCTAACCCATTCGTTTCTCTTACGGTCCTTTCGCGTGATGCCCAACATACACGTCTCCATGCCTCGCTGTGCGACTCTTAGCTTTTGGACATCTCTCGTGTTGAGGGTCCACGTCTCGCAGCCATACGTGAGCACAGGTAGCACACATTGGTTGAACACCTTACGCTTGATATATAATGGTAGGTCACTCTTGAAGATACCATTCAGACGTCCGAAAGCACTCCATCCCAGTTTTGTTCTTCGAACAATTTAAACGTGCATGCTTCCGTCTATGGGCACCTACTATCCGAGATAGACGTAGCTGCTGACTCGCTTGGATTGGGTGCGATTACAGTGCCATATACAGATAATCGCAGGGTCCGAAAAACAGTTCCTCATCACTTTTGTCTTTCCGACATTTATCTTTAGGCCGACCATTTGACTGACATCCGCGAGTCCTTGCATTCTACATTGGAGGTTTTTCGGGTCTTGTGAGAGTATAACAATATCATCTGCAAAACGCAGGTGACTGAGGTGCTCTCCATTAATTAAATTAAATACGAAATCAATGTATGAAAAACACACATTAATAATTTTCGAAACGTTCTTTTATTTCTTGTAACTAGCGTAACAAATTCAAATAGCTGTGTCTATATTGTGATGTTTTGTTTATTTATGTCATTAATTACAGAGACAATGATGTCATGTGACATTAAATTGGTCAAAGCGATTTTAAATTTACTTTTAAAAAGACGCAAATGGAAGAAAATGCCCAACAATATAACTATGTATGATTTAATTCAAATGTAAAGGGTTAACAAATTAGTACTATTAATTTTTAAAACGTCATCGCAGCCAATTTTTTCGGATCCCCACCATAATTGATATTTGTGTTCAGTATTGTTTGCCTAAAAATAGCGACACCAGACACCAACACAAATTTTGTCATTGACAGCGAACCAATCGAACGTGTGACCCATTATAAATATTTAGGTACATGGGTCAATGAGAAATGGGACCGGTCTCAGGAAATAAAAACTAGAATTGAGATCGCAAGGAGCGCCTTTCTCAAAATGAGACGCTTCCTTAGCAATCGAGATCTTAACCTAGGTCTGAGACTGCATATGGTACGTTGTTATGTTCTCTCAATTCTTTTCTATGGTATGGAAGTATGGACGTTAAACCAAGAGATGTCACGGAGACTTGAAGCTTTTGAGATGTGGCTGTTTAGACGCATCCTTAAAATTCCTTGGACTGACCGGGTGACAAATGTTGAAGTTCTCAACCGAGAAGTTCTACGTAGTATCAAAACCAGTGAACTACAGTACCTCGGCCACAATATGAGAGGACAAAAGTACAGCGTTCCCCAACTTGTCATTCAAGGAAAGATCAATGGTAAGCGTAGCAGAGGACGGCGCCGCATTTCGTGGCTTAAGAACCTCGAAGTACGAGTGCAGCTCCACTGAACTGTTCCGGGTAGCAGACGACAAAGATAAGATCGCCTTGATGGTGGCAGACCTTCGCTAGGGGATGGCACAATAAGTTTGCCAAATTATCATTGAAAGATAGATACACAGTACGCATATAAAAATTGTCAAAGTTTGTTACTAAAATAATGAATCTATTTGAGCTACATTTCGGGTATTACGTTAAATTCATCGTCAAAATAATTAACCTACAGAGCTTACTGTTTGTAATTTAATTAGAAAATTAGAGTCAAATGGTAATATTTGTGATTTTAAGAATCCAACTGATCAAAAACTTAAATGTAACTACTGAAAATGTCGATGTTGTGAATCAAAGTGTCGATGAAAATCCAGAACAATCAATTACACGTCGTTCTCCAACTTGGACTTTCTTATGGCACTACATGAAATATGCTTCCTAATGTTTGCATTTGAAGGTGTATAAAATACAGTTAACACTAGAACTTAAATCGAATGACCATTTGGTGCGTCAAATTTTTGCTGATTGCGCTTTAGAGCAATTCGAAACAGACCCATTATTTCATGAAAAAATCAACTTCAGCGATGAAGCTGATTTTTGATTAATTGACTTCGTAAATAAGCATAATAATTGTCCCATTCGAATTAATAAAAACTTACATGCTATTTTTAAAACACCTTTACATTAAAAACAAATAACAGTTTGACCTGGTCTACGGTCTGGAGGTGTAATTGAACCGCATTTTTTTAAAAACGAAAGTGACAATGCAGCAAGGCTTGAACAAAAACGATGCATAAGTGCGAGCGAGAAAGTATTCGGCACCTTAATAATCTCTGCGACACGCGCTAGAATAAGATAAAAGGTTTACAGATGTGTGAGATGATTTGCTGTGGTGTCGCCGCCAAATCTTAGTTTGTTGCTTAACTAAGCGTCGATAACCTGCGAGCGCGTGTTGCTAAAATTGCTATTTTTTGTGTTAAACATAAAGTCAGTGGTAAATATTTTTAGTTAATTAAGTATAAAAGATGGTTCTGTGTGTTTTATTAAAATGTGATAGCCGTACTGATAAGCAAGAAGATGGTATTACGTTTCATAGGTAGTTGATACATGTTCGTGATAATTTATTTGTATATTATTATATATTTTAATATCAAGTGACCTAGTGTTTCTTTAAAATAACTTAAATTATGGATATTTTTACCTAATAGTTGCATTTTGACCGCTTAAAAATACTATATAACGTAAAAAAAAATATATTTTAATTCTAAGCGTCTAGTGCGAGTACTTTGGGCAAACACCAGCGAAATGGTCTATGGTCTCAAACATTTGTATACGAATGCGTTCGCTCGCCCACAAACCAAACGCACGGTACCCAGCTTCATTTAGCAATGCAATGGGTGGCATCTAGATGTATCTATAGTCTAAGATGCAGATACTGCCAATGGAAAACGCTACAGAAACATGATAAAAAAAAAAAATTTGGCATGGATTAGATGATTTTGGTTTGGACGATATGAGGTTCCATCAAGATAGTGCAACATGACATACAGTTTGTGACACAATGAGAAAAGTTCAGTGAATATACCTCGTATTTGTTATCCCTATATCACTCAAATCTTAACTACTGTTTAAACATACCTCTCTATAAACTGCCCTGGCCAAATTGATCCTAGCTCTCTGTCCTCCAGATAGGGAGACTCCTCTTTCTCCAACGAGGGTCTGATCTCCGCGGGGAAACTGCTGAAAATCCTTCTCCAAGGCGCAAACCCTGACTACCTTGAAACAATATTAAGAAAATTAGACATTCAAAGGAAAAATAACCAAAGTAAATTCTACAGTATACCATACAACCAAAGTGATAGACTAGTGTACCTAAGCCCAAGAGTACAATATACATAATTTTATGACGTGATTTCTTTTATAATTGAAACTTTTTTACGTGCACTACTTACATGACAATTCTCGGGAAGGTGAATTCTGCTGATGTGTAATTGAAAAACCGTCATGATTTATTATACGAACGAAATAAAAATCAAAAGCAGTTGGCGGTACCGACCCATAGCTCTTTCGATTAAGAAGTATACACGCTATCGATTGCGCCATTTCGCCCATTGGGTGAGTTATAATTTCCGACCACATGGAAGATAACAATTATTGTAGACGCAAACCAAAACAAATTAGATGGTGTCGGTATTGAGAGATGGCAACATAAAATTGTTAATTTTTTAAATTAAAATTATGTTTTATGAATGAATAAAATTATATTAGATCTACGTTTTTTGAAAAGAAGAATGTATCTTATTTTATATAAAATACCAATTTTGTAGCAAAGTAGTGAAATGTTTCGAATTAATTATCTCATAAAGTAGATCGACGATATATTTTTTTACATTTCTGTCGAAAAACCGAACACGAAATATCGATTGGCGAAAATTTTAGACCGATAAGATCAATAACACAAATATATAAATGTGAGTGGCAGATGGTAAAGGTTAGTTTTCAAAATTCAATTAAACCATGCCTAAAGCAAACCATAGTAGATATTAGATAAACAATAATAATAATATGTAAAATTACGTTTGATTTTAATGGTATAATTTTAGATATGTTATGAATAGAAGAATATTTTTTTATCTAAAATCTATTGTTTTGCTTTAGGAAGGGTTTAATTGAATTTTAAAAACTAACCAAGACATCAATTTGTATTCTTATTTCAACGAATACAGAAAATTATGACAGACAAAGTTTAGTGTGCATTATTTATGTCGGATCTCAACAGCCTACTTCTACCCTACGCCACTGGCCAATACACATGCAAAAACAGTAGTGATAGAAGAATTATGATGATTATTTAATAATCCACGTGTATCTCACTGTGTTATTTTAATTTTATTTATCACTGCTAAGTAAATACCATACATTATTATATAACATTCAGCACAATTAATTATCTTTAATTAATGGCATGTATAATATTATGTTTTTACTGCTAATTTGAATAAATATGCATTTAAATTATTGTACCTCGAGAAATCGGTTGTGATACAATACAAAGTGTTTATATACATAAATGTAATAAAAGCAAATAAATCATTGTTAAATTAACCTGCAACCAGCGTAAAATTATTTCAGATATTGTTGATAAAACAATTATAAAGCAGGGGTTGTCAACTGTATTGTTAGCAAGAAACATAAGCCGACTCTAACAGCTAAGCTCGCCCGTCAGCTGCACAGCCATAAATCAAACCTTCTAGGAACGTCGTTCCGGTGTTGCATATGAAGACCGCGCACATCTAACTAGCCTAGCCGATCGCCAATAGTAGCTCAATTTAGAAAACGCTTCAGTGAGTATTAAAAAGGCCAATAGTTAAAATTTGTCATAATTATATAAATCTCTGATACATCCAAACATACGCCTGAAAACTTCTAAAGCCCGCGAGCGACTGGTGAAAACAATTGAATAAATTAAAAATTATCGAAGTATCTAACTATAATGCAATATTATATTTCGCAAATATGCATGTATCATTGCTGGTCATTGCAGGACATCTAAGGGCAACGGAAGTAAGCCAGACATCGTGTAACCCGACAATATATAATTGCTGTAATTGTATTTTAATGGTTATTGATTATTAAGGACGTTCGTTTCAATATATTGATAGGTATTTTTTCATTTTTTTATGATTTGCTTGATAAATGCCTGTTTTAAATTTTATTATTTAGTTGATAATGTCCACTTGAAAAGGACGAAACCGGTACAAAAATTTAACTAAAAAGTGGAATAAGTACTAAAAAATTATGTTTTATTTAATTACAAATAAGTAATCAAATAATACAATGCAGTTCCACCACGAATTGACAGTTAACACTATAAAAGACATTTTGTTTCCATTTTCAATATTGAATATATCGGTATTGTCTGATTTTTAAAACCGGTATTTCGGTATCGAATCAAAGACTGATATTGCAAACCCTAACTGCGACCACGTAAGTAATTGACAGGTGCATATAAGTTTAGTCCCTCGTGATAGCAAAAATGTCTCTAGATCAGAAGCGACATGACTGTAAGAGGGCTCGCACATCAGAACTCGCCGCATGCGTCTTACGACGAATTCGTCGATGTGACGTCATCGTAAACCAAGAAACAAACGTTATCAAATAGAGTTTCGCAGATTGGCCGATGCAACTCGACGCTGCGACGATCCTGCATGCAACATGTCGCATTCTGCTACAGCCTGCATGTTGATATCTAAAAAGGTCGACTCCGCGCAAGCGCACAATTCGCAGATCGGCCATTTCTGTCTCTGTCTCTGTCTACACTGTCATTGCTCGCTCATCGCTGGTCACCGCGTTTGACGTTTGTTCATACAATCAACACAATAAAAATGGCAGACGAGAGACTTCTCCTTTTTCGCGTTTGACGTTTGCCGCTAGGCAGATGTGCGAGGTTGTAGCATGCAACATTCGCTGGCATTCTCAAAAGCTTTGATTTATGGCCGTCAGGCACACAAGGCGAGTTGTGATGTGCGAGCCGGCTAAGAGTCCAGATTAAATTCATTTAGTAATAAGCAAAGTTTAACGTCGCTTATTTTTAACGGCTCACATGCTTAGCGTAGGTCAAAATGGAGCTTTTGTGATATTTTCAGAGCATAACCCTGGACATTCCTTAAGCGTTGTAGATAATTTATTTATATAATTTTGAAGCCTTATTATCCTTTATATTTATTTTATACATTTGATGACTGCATAAAGTATTTTTATTACATAAAATAGTATTCTTTTAAACCTCTCGCTCTATTGTTTTACAATATAGTAATATTTCAGTACATCCATATGGAGTGGCGTTAAGATTTTATAAATTTATCAATTTTTAAACGCATTTACAAAACCATTAGTAAAATTAATGTTAACATTATATAGTGACATATTTACGATAAAAAATATATTTTATAATCTTTGTGATCCCAAATATAACAAGAATTAGGCATTTTATTATTCAAAAATGGGCACGATTAACACATTTGAAGATAATTCTAAAGATACTGATTATAAGCTATGTCTTTGATCATTAAAATGTGATAAATATGCTACGTATAATGTTTGCTTTATAATAATTATTGACCTAAGAATAAGGTAATATTTTTTTTTAAATACGATATTTCTTATGGCATTTCCCAGTGGCTAAGCTACAACATACAGCCGTAGCTATAAATTGACAAACGATAAACGAAGTAGGGAGTAAGATCATGGTAACGCGCGTGTTTGAACATGTACCTAACCAAAAAAATAAATAATTTAAAACAGTACATCTTTCCGGAATCCTGAGATTTTCGGCTCGGGATTGGATTCACTGATTACAATGACGTTTGCATGATATGTAAACATAATAAAAATAATAAAAAAAAAATAAAAATCAAATCCACTTCGAGATCATATTTTACAAGAACTATATAAGGAAAATAACGATGGTTTTGAGTACTACTATTGCAGACAATCGTTGGTTAAAGGGTAACTCTCTTCATTGTCTTGTTGTACTTTGGGACAGTGTATACTGTATCTTGTATGGGTGGCAAACAATTGGTGGATGATTTTATCTGTCAAATATAATTCGAAAATAATTACAAGATAAAAAGAATACCACGTTTTTAAATTTTCTGTTGAATCATATAAACTAAACAATTATATGTATTAATAAATACTTTATTTTGTACTTGAAAGAAATAGGTACTGAATAAATATTGTAGAATACTGAAATGTCATTTTGACGTTTCATATTGATTTCCATAGTAACACACGTACTATTAAAAATTTTGTTGCTAGGCATAAAGTCCACTAAAGCAGGCTTGCGGGGCGCTCGGGCATTTTCTATGTGAATCAACGAAAATACAACGTAATCAAATACGCCAGCGCACACTGGATTTGACGACGCCTTGTGCCCGCCTGCCCATGAGTCACCGTTTTTGCTTCTCAGCGATACGAATCAACGAAAATACACGGCAAGCAAAATCACGCTCCTCGAAGCGTCGTCGACAGACGGGCGAGAAGCCATTATATAAGAACAGTGAACTCTTTGTTTAGTTATTGCGTGTCCGATATTAATTACAAGCCCCGAGAAATTTAATAATATTTTTATTGCTTTGTTATGAGAGACGCTGATAATAATAATTATTTTGTGCTCCTTGAGCCCCTTATTACATAGGTGAAGGGTAATACGCGGGTGGGAGGGGGCCTACTCAGTAGTGAGCGCACCGAACGCTTTTTTGGTGGGCTTTTATGCCCTAGGATCATCTCCTTAGCAACCAATAATAGTATTTTACTTTTAACGGATTTCTTCCGAAATAACTTTTCATACAAAACAGAATTAACTGAAAAAGAATTCAATTCTACTTAAAAACGGCTAAAAGTATTTAAAAAAAATGCATTGGCATCGTGTTGTGACATATTCCAAAAGTTTCAAATGTCTAGCTAGTCGGGAAGTTAGTTAAAAATCGATTGGAATATTTGTACCGGACGAAAAACGTTGTAAAAAAATCATTCTCGCTTTTCTCGGAAAACTCAATCTTTTTCTAATTTGATATTGAATTTTTTGGAAGATTAGTATATGCACTATTTTATAACATTCTACTTCGACCTTTCGCCAATGCATCATTTATACCTATGAACGAAGAGCTCATGGTCATTCGTCATGGATTTGAGGGAAGATAAAAAAATTAAGAGTCGAAAACAGGGGATATCCATTGGTTTTTTTTTTCAAAATCTTCAAATATTTTTCAGCACTGCAAAAAATTTTGATATTTTATAGATAAACAAATATTTTTTTTACTCTTATCTAATATGGCTTGGATTATAAAGGATTTGATTGAACTTTAAAAACTTACAATTGGGCCCCACATCGTGAAGCGGGCCCCCAGACTAAGAGCTTTGGCGCCCCCCCCCCTACCTATCGCTAATTATAAAGGCAGTGTGACACTCTACAGTAGCGTTTTCCAAATGGTGTACGTGGAAAAAATAATGTGTATATTTAGTGTTTTATTGTATATTTTTATACATCTATTTAAATTATGGAGATGTCGAGTATTGATACGAATTAAAAATTGTATTGTACAACCACATAATTTTAAATAATAATATTGTTGAAAGGAAATAGTTCCCCACAGGCAACTTTTTTACTATTAAATCAAATTTGTGATATGTGTTTATCTCACTTATCGGGTCGAGTCGCCTCGCCGGGCCCCCAAGCTAGAGCCCTGTCAGCCTACCCCCATTGTGGGGGCCATGCACTATATACACATGAAAACAAATATGTTTGACTGAAAAAGATTAGTGTGCACTATTTATGTCAGATCTTAATAGTCTATCTCCACCGTTCGCCATTGTATTATATACCTATTAACGGAGAGCTCATGGCCCTTCATCATAGATTTGAGGGAAGATAGAAAAAAAATATATAAGAGTGGAAAACAGGTGATATCCAGTGGTTTCTTATTCAAATAAACGGAGTCAGCACTGCAAAATTTTTAGATATTTTATAGATAAACGAATATTTTTTTACTCTTATCTACTATGGCTTGGGTAGACAGGGTTTAATTGAATCATATGGTACGTTGTTATGTTCTCTCAATTCTTTTCTATGGTATGGAAGTATGGACCCTAATCCAAGAGATGTCACGGATACTTGAAGCTTTCGAGATGTGGCTGTATAGACGCATCCTCAAAATTCCTTGGACTGACTGGGTAACAAATGTTGAAGTTCTCAATGGAATGGGGAAGGACAAAACCAGGAAACTACAGTACCTCGGCCACATTATGAGAGGACAAAAGTACAGCATTCCTCAACTTGTCATTCAAGGAAAGTTCAACGGTAAGCGTAGCAGAGGACGGCACCGCATTTCGTGGCTTAATAACTTCCATGATTGGTACGAGTGCAGCTCCACTGAACTGTTCCGGGTAGCAGACGACAAATCTAAGATTGCCTTGATGGTGGCCGACCTCCGCTAGGGGATGGCAAAATAAGAAGAAGAATTGAATTTTAAAAACTAACAAACACTGTCTACACCAGTGGTTTCCAAACTTTATGTTACTATGCCTCCCTTTTAAAAAAAAAACTAATTTTGGCGCCTCCCCACCCTTTATTTCATTAAATAATACAAACACCTTTTTAAATAGCCAAAAATATACTACTTAATACAACAATGAAAAAAAACTTAAATATAAAAATAAACAAGATTTTACTACTTTTATTATATTCATTTTTAAATTAATTTGTTTGTCATGCGACGGATGTGCTTGTTTGTTAGCACAAAGTGCTCATTTTCTACTAAACGGGGTCGATATTTGGATTTCATTGCAGCTAATGCAGAAAATCCCTTTTCGCATAAATATGATGTTACGAATGGTAGCAGTACTTTACTTACAACTTGTATCTTACACATTTATACTGTAGAATAACTTAATACTGATCTATCTCTTTTGTTATGTACCTAATATTGTTTTAATAATATTTCGTTGTTTCTAAATGTCATGTTGTGAACGTCTTAAACTTATAATTTGTAATGTCCACAATATGTAAAATAAATGAATTGAATTGAATTGCTTTTCTTGACAAAGTATTATATTATTCTTCCGCTTCAATCAAAATTGAACTAGGGTTTTGGTTTCAATGAATCATCGTTTCCTTTTCAATAGTTCCTAGTCAATCTAAATTCATAATCGTTCATTGACAAATGGATTCTATCATGGGTAATGACATTAAGATGGACGAAGCATCTAGAAATTAAAATGACACTCACTTTGTGTCGGGTCTGCCGGATGGCGAAATTCATATTTTAATATCGGTATCCTACGCTCAAATGAACATTCTGCTTGCAAGCGGTCTGGCGACACCGCTGGGTCTGCCCATACAAAATTTCTGACTGTCAGGTTTCGACTCCACCGTTATTATTGTGTTACAAAATGCCAATGTGCCTAGTTAAAAATTGTAAAAAAAATCTACTTAACACTCCAAGAAAGATGGGATATCACTTTTCATGTGTTAGTATTATTTATTATTTATAAAATGCCATTTTAAGATAATGTTTATTCAATGCAATTGAATGACAGAAACCATTGGACAGTCGCCGGACTTGCGTCTAATCTCCGAGAAGTCGTAAGTAACCGAGAATCTGTTTCTAACGCAATGAGTCATGACACTAATACGCCATTACAATAAAGGTTATATTACTATAAATTCTCGAAGCTTGTATCGCATAATGGAAATGGATACGTCATATGGTCACGTGACATCTACCTATACATCTGTGAATGACTTTCATGCACAATTTCTCGTGCGCGCCGGTATGAAGTGAGTTGTCCATTTAATATGTCATTGATCATGGGCCCCAAATCCTGAAGAGGGCCCACATGCCAGGATCATTGGTGGGCTCACCTACCTATCACTGAGGTTAAGGGCAGTGTAGAGCTCTAAAGTAGTGTTTCCTAAATTATACACGGAAGTTATCATTTAAGTACATATAGCAATCATCATACATACATACATATCATAGGTACCTATCACATCAAATTACAACGCACAACCACATATTTAAAATAGTTAATAGTCTTGACACAAAGTAGCGCCGCAGGCGACTTTTTTAACTATTAAAGTACATTTGTGATATCTGTTATGCCCAGGTCTCTAGACTCTTTATAAACTATGCATTCGCAAACTGCAAACTTGTGGCTACATTTCTGTTAAACTTTTCTCGCCTCCCTTTGCAACACTCCGCGCATCCCAGTTTGGAAATCGCTGATCTACACATTGTAGTCTTAGTTCAATGAAAACAAATACGTTTGACTGACAAAGCTTAGTTTCAACTATTTATGATTTTAACAGCCTACCTGCATCTTTGGGTACACCACTCTGCTCGCAGATATAATTTCTCGACACCTGGCATAGAACAATGAAATATTGCTTGGCACACACCGTAAATTACATACGATATTGCGTAAAAGTAAATCCTTTTGAGACATTCAACTCAAACAAAATAAAATGCACTATATTATTGTCAACATAAATTGTAGATAACGATAAATTTACGTGGCCGCTTACCTAACAATCATAAAATAAACTGATTTCTTTATCAGAGTCGTAACTCACACTGTTAATTTCGAAGTATGCACAGCGTATTTCGTGTACTTTATTTGTTTTCGTGAATGCATTGTTAATATTATTCAGCTTTATGTAACAATTACGATTTAAGAGATTACAAATGACAAACACTTCGAAATATTAAGTAAGGTTACAATTTTAATAGTAAGTATTATTGTGGCGAAGAGTGGAGGTAGGCTGTTAAGAACCGACATAATATACCGAGGGTATACTGACAGAACGCATTATTTCAGTTTTTGCTGTTTTTCTGTTGTAAATGCCAAAATGTATACAATTTTACGCTCTACATCCTGGTAAAACGCACAAAGGCATAGGATATAATGGTGAGAAAATAGAAACATTATTAAATCATATTGCTATTTTTTTTATTATGATAGAAAGCATGATAATGACCTAATGCGTTCTGCGTATACAAAATACAGGACTTGTAACATTTTGTATATTATGTTTGCCATAAAGGTTAGTCTTTATAATGTACTGTCCTGCTAAGTAAAATACAGTGTTTTAATTTTAGTGAACACAAGTTTTAAACTAAAATTATTATAATTAACTATTTCTTTTATTCAACGAATAATTCATAAGATTTAAGAATGTATCGTTCTAATTATTGAACATACATAATTTTGAAAAACACTTTCTGAGAGAGTATATTAAAACCAATAGATAAAATCTTTTTTGAAAAAAGTAAGCCACCCCGACGGGGAATCGAACCCTGTATCTCCCCGTGATGGTTGATGCAAAAAGGTACGATTGTTGTTGTTTTAAATCCGCCCATTGCAAAAGTCGACCAATTAAATGCCACCAAAATTGAGGATTTGGAGAGAGAAATGTGAAATTAATTTCACAACACAAGTGGAGCTCTCTAAAAGATCTACATAAGGTAGATACTACGATTTTTAATACATGGAATAGCTTTCCGAACTCATATTCGAGTCTACATAATATTATGTATGAACCTGAAACGCCTGAAATTAAAAACGACAAGTTACATACCTAACATACAGAAACTCTCCAAAGAAATGCAAGGAAGGTCATTGTTCACATTAGTTTTAGGGAATGCGTGAAAATTGTATGTAATTAACACTTTATAAATAAACAATTATAAAATGTAATTAATTCATTTAAATAAATCATATTTATAAAAATATACGTATGACTCTCGATTTCTTTTTAACCGAGGTGCCAGTCATATTTGGCTCCTTTGGTCCAAAAGTTTGCCGATCCCTGGTATAGGCTATGCGGCTCTTTAAGTACTTACTCGAACGACATTCACCGGATTTTTTTTATCAAAATATCAAAGTTAATACTCATAACGCGTACCTCTCTATATCGCTTGTGGTCATAAGGCAGTCCAAATAGAATGTTGTTCCTGACAGTGGCGACGAATAGCCATGGCTCCTGGCTGGAGAAAGACAGGCTTCCGTTCAAGTCCACAGATCCTTGTGATGGAGTCAGTTCTCTCAGGAGAAGTTGAAGTACTGAACTCTAGAAACATCAGGAAATATTTTGTCAACACAACACAATCTTCTCTAAAGTTAATGACAATTATTATTGGTACATTTTCTCAAAAAGGTATATATTATGGACCCAGTCGTGGTAATATTAGCATGTAGCAGTGGCGAAGGGTGGAAGTAGGCTGTTAAGATCTGACATAAATAACGCACACTAATCTTTGTCAGTCATTTTTCATTAAACTTTTTCGTTAAATGTCAGTATTTCTTTTCATTAAAAAAAGACTGCAATTTACAGATGGTATTGGTTAGTTGTAGATAATCTATGTATATAATTTTGAAGCCTTATTATCCTTCATATTTATTTTAAACATTTGATGACTGCATTAAGAACATGTACCGTTTAAAAAAAGATTTTTTTTCGGTTAGGTACATGTTCAAACACGCGCGTTAACATGATCTTACTCCCTACTTCAGTTTTAGTTTGTCAATTTATGGCTACGGCCGTATGTTGTAGGTTAACCACTGGGGAATGCCAAAAGAAATGGCGTATTTCAAAAAAACACTACCTTATTCTTAGGTCAATAACTATTATAAAGTAATCATTATTCGTAATATGTTTATCTCACTTGAATGGTCAAAGACATAGCTTATAATTAAAATCTTTAGAATTATCTTCAAATGTGTTAATCTTGCCCATTTTTTGAATAATAAAATGCCTAATTCTTGTCAAATTTGGGATCACAGAGATTATCAATATATTTTTTTATCGTAAATATTTCACTATAATAATGGTGACATAAATTATACTGATGGTTTTATAAATGCGTTTAAAAATTAATAAATGTAAAAAATCTTAACACCACTGCACATTTATGTACTGAAATATGACTATATTCTAAAACATTAGAGCGAGAGGTTTAAAAGAATACTATTTTATGTAATAAAAATACTTTATGCAGTCATCAAATGTTTAAAATAAATATAAAGGATAATAAGGCTTCAAAATTATTTAAATAGATTATCTACAACGTTTCAGGAATGTCAAGGATCATGCTTTGAAAATACAATAAAAGCTCCATTTTGACCTACGCTGAGCGTGTCCCCCCTTAATGATATTAAAAAAAATGAAACAACGATATGTGTAATATTATGTATTCTTACTCCAATGAAAACTAAAGTATAAATGAAAAAGCGTGCACAATTTTGTCGTATGCCCAATGAATACGAAAACTATTATGGTTTGGTTTAGGCAGGGTCTAATTGATTTTTAATAACTAACCAATACCACCTGTAAATTGTAGTCTTAGTTCAATAGAAACAAATACGTATGACTAAGAAAGTTTAATGTGCACTTTTTATGGCGGATCTTAACAGCCTACCTACACCCTTCGCTACTGGCATGTAGAATGCTCACGAGATATAAGAATTATATACCTTTCCCGAACCGACTGATCCGATGATGGCGCACAGCTTTCCCTTTGGCACTGCAAGACTGAAGTCATCGAGGGTGTTAGAACCTTCGGGGGACCATTTCGCTGTCACACCAGTGATATTTACAGCCAAGCTATCGTCCACTTCGAAGACTTCCAACTTATCATCGAAAGCTGAAAAAGAATAATATGTAGAGGTTTTGTACATATATAAAGCGCGAAATATATTATGGTGCATGTCGCCTACCATCACGTGATGTCATAGTAACCTGCCGCTATGGGAAAAAATGTGTAATATCGTTTTTCTTGGTGTTTAAAATGTTATCGGACTGATGCTCCCATCCCGTAGCACTTGTTGTACATTTAAACAAACATTCTCAGTTAGCAAAATCTGCTGAAATCACCAGAACAACAATGAGGTCACCTCACGTTCAACCGCACTGCATCTACACCTGTATGACTCAATGAATGTTTTTTTTTTATCATTTTTACATGCCTATACATTTTTGACATATGTCAAAATCGCGTGTTTTTTGTTTTTAGCGGTTGGCATCATATATTTTCTATAAGAATGTTGTCTATTATCTATGTTCTGCAGGTTGGTTTCTCTTCAAAATATTATCTATGGATATTATCGCAAGTAATTTTAACGTTTGCACAAACTGATAAAAATTAGTTGAAATCAGCATGAATAATGAATAATATTTCAAAATACTAATACATTAGAGTTGGCACTATAAATATAATAAAAGGAGGCGTCTGGCTAATTAAATACGTTATTATATTGGTGTGTGATTAATCATTTAAATAATGTTAGTTAATTTTGCAATAAACTTATTGTATTAATATTTAAATAAAACAAAATATTATCAAGTACATACTGACATCCCTTATTTATGACAGGCAACCATCTGGACGACTTCCCGCTCACCCTCGCTTGTAAAACCAATTCACTACAAAAGTTTGGTTTACGATGCACCACGTATTCAAAGTTTACACTCCCCCAATTGAACAGTGCTTTTCGCCTCTCTCCCTCGATTCCACCTCGTATTCATCCGGATCGCGAGGGCGGTTTGTCAGTACCTATTCTACATAGTTACTATTTCAGTGGAGCCCTAGCCAGAGTCATGAAATATGAGCTTACAATACAATAGTTCAAGTTGGATTATCATTAGCTTACCTGGATTACTGACTCCATTGCCTTCGATCATCTTTGGTGTGTATTGTCCGTTGATGTGTTTTTCTACCAGAGCGTTCGCTTTCAAGTCTTCCCGCTCGTCGAGGATCAGGAAGTCTTGGAGACGCTTCACGGTGACCAAGCACTCTGCCAGCGAAGAGATTGCTGTTGGATAAATGATGGCAAGTCCAGCTTGGAGTGTATTGTAGAATTGGGCCAGAGAAAATACCTTAAACAAAATGGTTTATGCTTTATAGTATAAGCCATAAGCAATAGGTGTAAGTAAGTCATTAGTTCGAAGCAGGCTTGAAAAGGCTCCATTGTTTGAACACCACATCAGTGAAGTAAGCAAAAATTAAGGATAAATATATATTTTATATGGAAGCAATAATATGTAAAACGCGAAATATATTATGGTGCACGTCGCGAACTATCACGTGACGTCACAGTAAACTGCCGCTACGGGAAAAAGTGTCTAATGTAATTTTTCTTGTTGTTTAAAATATTATCAGACTAATGCTCCCATTCCGTAGCACATTTTTAACGTTTAAACGAACATTGTCTGTTAGCAAAATCTGCCGAAATCACTAGAAGAACAATGAGGTCACGCCACGTTGTACTGCACTGCATCGACACCCGCATGACTTAATGAACGTTTTTTTACCATTTTCTACGTGCCTACACATTTTTGAATCATGTCAAAATAACGTGTTTTTTGTTTTTAGCGGTTGGCACTATGTATTTTCTATAAGAATGTTATCTATTATCTATGGTCTGCGGGTTAGGTTCCGCTCAAAATATTATTGAATTTACAGAGACTCATTACTAGGTTACTCCATCATTGAATTGACCGAAATCGTCTGCAAAATGAGAAACCATAGATTAAATTTGTCGCCGTGATAGCGTGACAGTACGCAACATGCATCTCAATATAATCATAACTTAATATAAATTATTTAACAAAAACATAGTACGTAATGTGATTTCCTATAATAAGCGTCAAATTGTTAATTACATTTTATTATCTATCGTTTGGGCTCCGCATCAGTTGAAGTACGGCCTTATGGTGGAGAGAGTCTAAAAGAAATTTTTGAGACTCCTTTACTTTCGGCTTTATGGATATTACCCGTGGCTCTATCCGACTGACTTTCTCTTAGGTATGCTTACATGCTGTAGCTTAACATTTAGGAGGGATCTTTATTTAGCTACATATTTTTTCCGACTTATACGCGGCGTAATTTTGAACTCTGCCATTCTTGGTGGTGTTGGCATGTGTGCAGTGGCGCACCCAGGATTTAATATTGGGGGGGGGGCAAGGAGGAGAATGTAAATTAGTCCTATAGGCTCTTTTTCTTCTTCACAGCCTAATTTCTCGTTTATCGGTCTTTTGTCTATTGCACTCGGTGTACCTACACCATGGTCCCCACATGCTGAAGCGGGCCCTCAGGCTAGGATATTTGGAGGCCCCCTACCTACCGCTAAGATTAAAGGCAGTGTGAAACACCACATTAACGTTTTTCAAATTGTGTTTTAGTTCAAATTAAGGGTACTTATACAGTGAATTATTGGAGATTTTTAATACATCTACTTTAATAATGGAGCTGTCGAGTAATTGAAAATGTTCAAGGCAATTTTTACTATTAAAGCTAATTTATGATGTGTGTTTATCTCACTTATCTGGTCAACTCGACACACCGGGTCCCCCACCAGACTAGAGCCTGTCAGCCCTCCCCAGCTATGACCTACACCACTCCGGAATTCGGTTGGACACCGAGAATTCTTTGACAGTTCCATTAGGGATTGGGTTTCTAAAAAAAACCTGACATTAGTGTTTCGAAATTTTTGTGTTAGAAATTTAAATCTAAGAAATTTTTCTTAAAAATTATTACAAATCATTTTTTTGCCGTGTTTTTATTTGTCTAAGCCCAAAGATATAGTTTATTGGCTTTCAATTTCAATGTTTAAAATCATTCTGATAATTTTCATTTTTGGGGGGTGCCAGGGCCCCTTGCACCCCCCCCCCCCTGGGTGCGCCACTGCATGTGTGTCTCTGATAATTACCTTAGGAATCGAGGGCATCCGTAATTTGTTCTTCCAAGGTGCAGAACTAACCTGCCATTAGTGATGCCAATTGGGAGAGCAATAACCATGTTTAATGATATCGCTTCGAATATTGATATATTCCACTTACGTGAGTGTGAATTTAGGTGGACGTTGTTTTATAAGTTTTTAAGATAGGGTCTATCAATAGTTCACTCTGTGTGCTTCCATCTACTTTTACTTTTATTTTTGTTATTTTATTTTATTTCTTTTCTTATTTTATTTCTTATTTTATTACTTATTGTATTATTAAGTCACATTTCTCTGTATTTTTATTTAAAAAAGTCTTAACACTTATTTTATGTCATGTCGTGAACGCTTTGAATTTATACCTAATTTGCTATGTTCATTATTATGTAAAATAAAGACATTTGAATTTTAATTTGAGAAAAAAAATTGAAAAAAATTACTAGAAGTATTAAAATTATCTAGTAAACCAATAAATTACAATAAATGTTTTGATTAATTATTATAGAAATGTCATAATTTTCCGCATATTCTAAATTTGAAAATATATTGACATAACAAAGGAATTCTATAAAATCGGTTAGCAAAAGAAAACAAATGACAATCATTTGTCTAAATCTATTAGTTTGACAAATTAGTACTAGTGTCGTGTTTTCAGATTATATTTGTGTAGTGATTAGTGAGAAAATATTCATTTATAGTTTGTTTAAACTCATACCGTTTGTCGATTTCAGATTTAAATAGTTTTACAGAATAATAATTGTGATTAGTGATATATCTTGTGAATGTATAGAAAGTATTAAATGACATTGAAGACTTATTCAGGCAACTTGACTGGAATGACAAAGGGATCCCCATAAATGGAGAATACCTGAGTCATCTGCGCTTTGCCGATGACATAGTAATTCTCTCGCAAGACTCACAAGACCTCCAAAGCAGAATGCAGGAACTCGCTGAAGTAAGCAACAAACTAGGTTTGAAAATAAATGTAACAAAGACGAAAGTCATGTTCAACTGCTTTGCAGGCCAAAAAGAGATCTTCATCAATGGCATTCAGCTCGAACAGGTGAAAAGCTACATCTATCTGGGATAACAAGTGTCTATAGATGGATGTATATTTGATGAAATTATTCGCAGAGTAAAGCTAGGCTTTAGTGCTTTTGGCCGCCTGAATAATATCTTCAAAAGTGACCTTCCACTGTGCCTAAAGTGTTCAACCAGTGTGTGCTTCCCGTGATCACATATGCGTGTGAAACATGGACCATAAGTAAAAGAGAGATCCAGAAACTTAGAGTAGCACAACGTGGTATGTAGAGGTGCATGCTGGGCATAACGCGAAAGGAAAAAAAGAGGAATGAGTGGATAAGGAAGCAGACAAGAGTTTGCGATGTAATAGAGTTTATTAAAAGCCTTAAATGGAGATGGGCTGGACACATAGCTCGAAGAAGAGACAATCGTTGGACAAATCTAGTCATCCAGTGGTATCCAAGAAGTACAAAACGTCTGCAAGGTAGACCTAGAGGCCGCTGGATCGATGAAATGATAAAGTTCTGCGGAAGTACGTGGCAACGCAATGCACAGGACCGAGAGAAGTGGAAGCAGCTTGAAGAGGCCTTCATCCAGCAGTGGATAGATTCAGCCTGATGATGATGAAATGACATTACAATTAGTTTGTGATACGATGGACGAAAAAGTAAGGTGTCAGATAGAATATCATGTCTCAAAAATATCTGTTAATGGGTCGATGATATTGAGCTAGGTACTTTACAAGCTGCTTGTTGGCGAATTTACAATTTGCTTGTAAACTCGCCCAGTGTCATCATCGAACAAGCTAACAAGCATATTGTACTACTGTTGTTTCTACCGAGGAAAGTTAAAAGCCGGTCTACTTTACACGCTACACGCTGGCGTGTGGACCTCTGCGTCTGCGCAGTAGGGCGATAGTGGCGACCTCCCGGTAAAAAAACGAACTACGTCCTGTTAAAATAATCGCTAGCTTGTGGCTTCTGAACGAGTGGAAAGTTTTGTGTGTCATCATCACAATCGCACTAGTTGACTTGCCCTCTTTTAAATTCGCCAACAAGCAGCTTGTAAAGTAGCTCAATGTCATCGAGGCTTTGCTTCGATGACATTGAGCCACTTTACAACTTGCTAGTCGGTGAGTTTAAAAGCGGGTGAATCAGCTAGTGCGATTGTGATTATGACACATAGAACTTTCCACTTGTCAGAAGCCAACAAGCTAGTGAGTTGAAATCGCCATTTTTGG
This sequence comes from Rhyacophila brunnea, assembly GCF_057557595.1. Taxonomy (NCBI): domain Eukaryota; kingdom Metazoa; phylum Arthropoda; class Insecta; order Trichoptera; family Rhyacophilidae; genus Rhyacophila; species Rhyacophila brunnea. The sequence continues at coordinate 2,756,827 of NW_028232904.1, read as the reverse complement.
TACTACTTGACAGGAAGTATTGAGTAGCTCGTTTTTTTACCTGCAGGTTCGCCACTATCGCTCTACTGCGCAGACGCAGATCGGCCCACACGCCAGCGAGTAGCGAATACAGTAGCCTGGCTTTCATCTTTTCTTGGTAGATTGTTTACAATCTGCTTGTAAGCTAGTTCAATGATGCGAGCAGATTGTAAATTCGCCGGCTTGTAGCTTGTAAAGTAGCTTAATGTCATCGACGCTTTACTGGTTAGGAATTATTTGGCTAGTGACCTACTTCAGATAGTATAGGCTTGCGACTTGATCCTCAAAACTATCACCCAAACCACTGTGATTTGGTACAGCATGAAGAGGAAGAAGAAAATATACTTACAGTGCCAGAAGTGACCTTGTTCCCCATCAGCGAATAAGCAAGCAGAGTGACGTAAAGAGACGCCCTCTCCGTGAAGACCATGAAACTCATGTAGACTCCACGAAGGTATGAAGATCTGGTGATGGCAGACAACTCGTGGTCTCTGGCCATGGAAACCACCTTCTCGAAGGGTTTCTCCCATGCATACATTTTTATTACCTGAAAGTTTAACAAGCCAACTGAACGACTATTTTTTTTTTCGACCATGTCCGATCCTAATAGGATCATATGGGCCTCCACAGAGTAGAGGTTTGTATTAACAGATTTTGTTTTTTACGAGAAATGGATGTCAGCCACTTGCTCAACCTATTAGGTCCATACCCTGACTCACACACAAATTGTGTACTTGCCAGACTCAGGACTCGTATCTGAGACCCACGGCGTAATAGTCCAATGCTTAAGCCGCGCAGCCACCGTGGGTGTAAACGACTATACCAGTTTTTAATATTACTAAATACCACTACAAAGATTTGAGGAAATCTGCATCCATTTGATGATTTGTGATCACCATAGGGTCACCATAGTAAATATGAAGTTAAGCAACATATAGAACGCGTCTAGAAGAAATTTCTCCGATGTCTTTATTTTAAGACATATAAATATTTTCCTTTCGATAATTCGTCAAAAGATTATTTTCTGACTGCCTTTCTACAAGGTATGCTTACTTTTTTTTCACTCCTTGAATTTCGTAGGTCTCTTCTGCTCTTGAAACACTTTTGCCTGTTATCGCGAAGGATGGTTTCCAATCCTGTGGGTCTATTCTATACTTATCGACCGCTAAGGTGATAAAGTGATAAATATTATCAAACTTAGGGTAGGTCTGTATCAAAGTATTAGCACTTATTATAACAATAATTACAATAAGATGTTTGTAATTGTTGCAATAAGTGCTATATTTTAACAGCAGCAAGAGAGGCGCTGTTAAAATATAGCATTTATTGCAAGAATATTTTGAAAACACTTATGAGAAAATATATTATAACCATTAGAAAAAATCTTTTTGAAAAAAGTAAGTACCCCGTAGGTAGAACCTTCGTCTCTCGGGTATCGCGCCCATGCACATGGAACCACTATGCTAAAGGAGTCATACTTAATTGTGACAAATTTAAAACTAATGGCTTTTAATACTCACTGAAGCGCTTTCCAAATTGAGTTACTATTGGCGATTGGCTTTTATAATATGTTTAATCAAAGTAGGTATTACTTTATATTTATATATATAAATATACATTACTTATATATTTATATTTTCTTTTTACACATTGAAAATAGGTTAAATTCTTACCTGAATTCCGGATATTATTTCACTCATAAGTCGAACTCTTTCATCTGTTCGAACTGCAATCTTTTTTCTGAGATTCGAAGATAGTTTACTCATATAACCTAAAAAGAAGATTTTGGTAAATCAAGTATCTTGGAGAGTACAACTTGACAAATCCGCAGTCTAGAGTCTAGACTTTATAAAAATGGTAAGATGGTCTAAATCTCTCAAAGTAAATGGATTTAAAATTACTTACAACGCCATTGTCATGGGGATCGCTGCCTACGCTGCTAATGTATGGTGTAAGCCAGTGGCGAAGGGTGGAAACAGGCTGTTAAGATCTGACATAAACTGTGCACAATTAACTTTCTCAGTTATACGTGTTTCTTTTCATTGAACTAAGACTGGAATTTGAAAATGGTGATGGTTAGTTTTTAAAATTCAATTAAACCTGCGAAAACCAAGCCATAATAGACAATAGTTCAAAAATACTCGTCTATCTATAAAATAATTAAAATTATGCAATTAAAGAAATCAAACTATATAGATATTTTACAGATAGAATAATATTTTTTATCTATTATAGTTTGGAGCAGGCAGGGTTTAATTATTAATAAAAATGAACCGTCAATATGTGTAATATGTATTCTTAATCTAACGAAAATAAATAAGTATGAATGGAAAAGTGTGCACAATTTTGTCGTATCGCCCAAAATATACCAAAACTATTATGATTTGGTTTAGGCGGGGTTTAATTGGTTTTTAAAAACTAACCAATACCACCTGTAAATTGTAGTCTTTGTTCAATAAAAATAAATACGTATGCCTAACAAAGTTTAATGTGCACTATCTATAGCGGATCTTAACAGCCTATCTCCACCCTTTGCTACTGGTATAAGCCAGTGACTGACATAAACTGTGCACAATAAACTTTCTCAGTCAAATGTGTTTGTTTTCATTGAACTAAGACTACAACGTGTAGATAGTGTTTGTTAATTTTTTTTTTTAATTTAATTAACCCTGCCTAATCTATGCCATAGTAGATAATAGTCAAACATATTCATTTATTGATAAAATATCTCAAATTTTGCCATTAAACCATGCATAATTTTAGATATTTTATAGATAGAATAATATTTTTTGGTGTAAGCAGGACTTAACGCATTTTAAAAAGTGACCAACACCATCTGTAATGGTTTCTTATTTCAACGAAAACAAATAAGTATGACTTAAAAAAATGTGCACTATGTATGTCGAATCGCCCATAGTATACCTACATTACCTACATGGTTTGGTTAGGCTGGATTTAGTTGAATATTAAAAACTAACCAGCGCCATCTGCGAATTGTATTCTTATTTCAAAGAATACAAATAAGTTTGGTTGACAATGCTTAGTGTACAATATTTATGCCGAATCTTAGCCTTAACAGCCCCTTGTCACTGGTATAAGCTTGCTATAACTAATGTTAAAATAATATGAACTCTCCAGCGCAGTAACTCTGTTGTCCATCACAAAGACCTACCAAGTAACATCAACAGAATCGCTCTATGTCCTGGCCAAGATGCTTTCACTTGATCCACGATACTCCTCAAAGTAGATAAAGCAGAGACTGTCGTTAATGGTGAAAAACTGAATTGGACAATTCGTCTAATAACGCTGTATGCTTCCACCAATGGAATTATGTCTATATGGCGGAGAAGTGAGTACTAGATGCACACCACATCTTCTGGAAATGTACTGATAATTATGTGTATTAAAAAGAGCAGAGTTGTTCAAGTCTGTTCAATCAGCTGTTAGGCTCATGAGGCCCATCCAATCTGATCGCCACAAAGGTAAATTTTATCGCTTTTTTTTTAAGTTTGCAGCATCATACTGCAAACCTGTAGATCTCTTCAAAATTTAGAGCAGGGGTAGTCAGCCTGGTCCCTACCGCCCACTAGTGGGTATTCCAGCTTTCATGGTGGGCGGTAGGGGTTTAAAAACATTTTCATTGTGTTTTCATAAAACTCCCCATAAAATAATTGAATTGATTAAATTTAATTTCATCAGACTTCATGCTTATATGTATGCAAAGCATAAATAAAAAAGATAGATTTAACTACAGTATGTTGTTTTATAAAGATTTATTCTGCCAAACTTAGCGAAAGTCTGACATAAAGTATTTGGCAATTATTATTATATGCTTTAACTTGCTGTAACTCAATATATAACTTATAAATTTTGTAAAGTAAAGTTACTTCCCTAGGTACTTTATAAATTACCATTACTTTGGAACCGGTGGGCGGTTAAATTTTTGTACTTCTAACAGAGATACAAAAGTGGGCGGTAGGTATAAGAAGATTGACTACCCCTGATTTAGAGCATTCGGCGGTTTTATATAAGCTTTTGTTTTGTATGTTAAATATGTCTGTTCTCCGTACTTCCATAGGCACTTTTAACTTAAAGTCATGTGAACTCAGTTAAAACACATTTGAGTGCGTGATGACCTCAGTATTGGGTAACTGCTCATTAAATATCCGCAACCATCAAGCAACCGGTAATACTTCGTATCCAAATGTAAGATAAGGTGTGGTGCGGGCTGGCTTAGTTTGGTAGTGCCATTAACTTCAGTTACAAAAATCTGAAATAATCACTACAACTAATCAATATCACAATTATTTATCGAGGGTGATGACTTACTTTGAACAGGGACAGTCTGCAAGGTGATTGAAGCCACTCCGATCAAGGCCGCTATGCTGACCCTGGTATAGATGAGGTAGCAGATGAGCGCCAGCTGGATGGGCAGGGTCCAGACGTAATGGAGGAAGATTAGCACCAGATCAAAACGGTTCACATCGTTGGACATCAGGTTTACCAACTGGCCTGCTGTTGTCTTACCCAGGGAGTCACTGTTGAGTCTCAATACCTTGGGAAGAAAATACGTAATTGATGACCAGATAAATAAAACCTTTAATTTTTACATCAATAATAGTGTAAGTAAAAAAATCAGTAATCGTAGCTAATGATCTTTTTATAGTGCTTATTAATACTTTTTAATATATACACATAGTATATAGTCTGCTGAATCAATATCTTTGTCGTCATGTTGTGAACGTCTTGAATTTTTTATTTTTAAAGTTCATTTAAATCAGTGACGCCCCTTGACAAAATGCCGCCCCTAGGCAGCGCCAAAATGCGATCCCATTTTTTATACAGTATTTTTTATCATCCTTTCATGACTAAAATATCTAAGAAATGTATTGTATACATACATTACTAACAAAACATATACCACTAAATCTAATTTAAATGACATCTCTGCTTCAATAGACAATATTGTGAGTCCACGGTTTCAGATACATTTAAAAATACACCTGACAACTTATATATTTGGATTATATATAAATTAGGTAAGTATGCACCTACTTATAATAAATTCAAAAATCTGCACGTGTCATTGCTGGTCATCAATGACGTAACCTTCAAAGACAACGGAAGTAAACTAGACATCGTGAATCCGACAAAAAATACAGTCCTGTTAAACCTTGTATGTTAGTTAATACCTACATTGTGTTTCCAAGCAGTCAGCTGTCTTTTTAATGGAAAGATATTTCCGTTATTACTAAGTTTATGTAGCTATTTCTATATATACCTAATGGTATATCTAGAATCTATCTGGATTCTCTTCAATTTGCCGCCCTTCGAGTAACTGCCGTCCCACAGGCGACGCTCAATCTGTCTAACCCCACAGGACGTCACTGATTTGAATATTTAGGCTCCGGCTTATAGAGAAAGTTTTCTTAACAGCGTTTGATAATAGCTCTATATGTGAAGAAGAATGTCTTTAAAACTGACCTTTCTATAAACCAGCGAGCAGGCTGCGATCCTTATTCTCATTCCCAGCTGCTGCGTTCTCAGCATGGTGTGATGCTGGATGAAGACTCCGGCTAAGGTCAGACCAACCAGCCCCGTTGCGTAGACATACGCCATCTTCTTGGTGACGTCGCTTCCCACTGTGAAGTAGTCCACAAGGAAAGCCAGCATCATCGGCTGGAACGGTCTGTGAATGTATGCATGAAAATAATCTTTTAAAGTTAATTCTGCAGTGTCACTTCTATCGGATATTTGTAAAGATAAATGACGAAGGTACCCATTGGGGGGAAATAAACGATAATAAGCTAAAATAATAGTGTATACACTGCAGTGGCGAAGGGTGGAGGTAGGCTGATAAGATCAGTCATAAATTGTGCACACTAAACTTTTTCAGTTATATGTATTTGTTTTCATTAAAATAAGACTACAAATTACAGACGATGTTGGTTTGTTTTTAAAATTCAATTAAACTTTGCGACAACCGAGCCATAATAAATAATAGTCAAAAAATACTCGTCTATCTATGAAATATTTAAAATTACGCTATTAGAGCACACATAAAATAAGTTTGGATATTTTATAGATAGAATAATATTTTTGATCTATTATAGTTTGGTAAGGCAGGGCTTAATGAATTTAAAAAATGAACCAACAATATGTGTAATATAATATATTATATTCTTAATTCAATTAAAACAAATAAATATGAATGAAAAAGTGTGCACAATTTTGTCGTATCGCCCGAAGTAAACCAAAACTATTATGGTTTGGCTTAGGCAAAGTATAATTGATTTTTGAAAACTAACCAAAACCATCTGTAAATTGTAGACTCCCACAATGACTGAACGGCTAACTCGTCGGTTTATAATATTGTGAGTACCCGGTTCAAATCCTGGGTCTAGCAACTGCACATATTGTTTTTCAATGTATGTAAAGTTAGAGTTAGAGTATGGACCTAATAGGTTGAGCAAGTAGCCAACATCAATTTATCGTAAAAAGTGGCAAAAATCCAATGGATAAAAAGCCAGAGATGTGATATAGGTTGTCGAGCAGATACAATGGCAATGGGCTGGATACTTCGCTCGATAAGTGGATAACCGCTAGATAAATATCGTTATACAGTGGTAAACAAGGGGCACAAAACGACCAAAGTGATACTCTAAATTCGCTGGATCGACGAATTCATAAATTTCGTGGATATACATGGCAGCGAAAAACTAGGGACCAAGAAATGTGAAAGGAGCTGATGATGACGACATCATACTTAAGTAATTAATGTAAAAGAGTTAACAGAGATTAATACCAATTAACTTATTTTTGTGTGTATATGTTACGCCGAATGTGCGAAATTGACTATTACATGAAATGGGCAAAATTTAGCCAAAATATCTGCCAAGTGCGTGAATTCGGCAGTAATTTTTCTGCCTAGTTCATGCATTGGAAAAATTAGATAGTAGCGCTATGGTGGTGTTTTTTGCAACTAAACCAAATGTGTCAAATGCTCATGCATTGGTCAAAATAGATAGTCGCGCTCCGGTGGTGTTTTTTGCAACTAATCAAACTAACCAAATGTGTCAAATGTTATTGATGATATAAAAATATACCAATCAATAACTACAATGACGTTCATATCCATTTACTATGCCCAAAAAAAATCTAGAACCATAATACGATAACGGAAGAATTTTATTAAAAGGTATTTTCGCGTTTTGATTCGTGCTTGGGTCTCAATCGTGCAATGGTCGATTGTTTGTTTGTGATAGTATGGTTTGATGGCTTGTTGACACTTGTTATAGTTAACCTCAAAATGGACATTCAGTTGAATTCAAAATTACAAAACCTAACCTAACCTAATAATAGTAATATTATATTATGTCCAATTATAACTAATAAAACCATCCGTATTAAATTTACCTTTTCTACTGTCATGTTGACAGTTTAAGAATTCCATGCGCTGGCGAATTCACGCACTCGGCAGATAATTTATCTAATTCATGAATAAGGCAACGGGCTTGACTATTACATGAATTAGGCACAATTTTGCCCATTTCATGTAATTGTCAATTTCGCACATTCGGCGTAACATATATAAATCATGTTCGATCCTGCCACAGAGTGGAGGTTGTATCAATAGATTTATTAACTTCTAAGCTAAAGTATTTTCCCAACTGTCAACTACTTTTACGTCGTAACCACAGAAAGATATTTCAATTTGAATTACAGAAGTAACAACATAAAGTTTATCCCAAATTTCTTCACACACGAGAATTAAACCTTGTTACAGCATCTCAAAGAAGGCAACCCACTTTCCATTATTATACTTCCCTGATCCTAAAACTTCGACAATGACATAACTGTAGATAGTATAAAATATAATAATTATAAGCCAGACTATTTTTTTTACAAATCAGCTGTTGCGATGTCCGCCATTTTGTGTCAATCTATAATCATTAGCGTTTTAAAAATAGAATAATAATTATTTATTTCAGTAATAAATTGTCAACGTTTTACCCTTCATGATCGTAAGTTCGTAATTGATATTTCATAATGATCATTGATCATACTGTAAGCCAGCAGACTTGTTTTGTAATAATAATTGGTATGTTGTTCTATTTTGTAATTGACTTGAATTCTCTTAAGGTCAAATTTTCAATCATGCAGCCAGTGGCTTGCCAGTTATTTTTAATTCTGGGAATAATATTCATTTTTAAATTCAATTTATTCACTTCCTCATACGCTTTTGATTTATTCAGAAACTACCAAATATTTATAAAAAATGGATCTACGATTTAGAAAAGTTACATATTCCAATATTATATGTTCATAATTACACCACTTGATTCAATAATTCTTCAACGGTTTATCAACACATCGTGGGTTGCTGCCAAAAGTTGGTAAGTAAATCGATAATTTAGGTATTTAGAGGATTTAACGGATTATGTGTCTATATATAAATACATATGCTAGAAAAAAATCCAAGGTCATTCGATGTATAGAATATGCACATAAACCATAAAAAAATTGGCATTATGGCTTATTTTAGAGGGCATGTCCAACTTCAACTTTCAATTACCCCATAACATGATTTAGAGACTTTTAGCAGTAACCCCACGATTATCGCCTAATTTCAATAGAATACAGTGCTATGTAGGTTGGTGCATTGAATGGTAGTGACATTAAATTATTATGTATAGTCGCCATCTTTCGTTTCGTGATTATGCACATACAGTTACGTCCCTCGTCAAAATGCCGCCCATACGCAGTCTTAAAGTGCCATCCCCTTTTATTTTTACTTTGAATTTGTCTGCAAATTCGTTAGGTTAGGTTAGATGCTATCTTAAACAGACAAATACACCAAAAATATTCAAATTGACATATACACCATCTATTGAAATACAGAGCATTTCCACGAAACCTGCTCTCAAATACTGATGATTTTAGGTACTGGGAGGTCAGTAGCGCTGATTGGTTTGGAGGCACCTTTGTGAAAAGCACACTTGAGCGCATTGCGACCTCGGATAAGTTTACTGCTACACATTGAAAAATTCTCACTGATAACAAATACTGATGCTTGACACCAACCGTAGGGTACCGGGATACATCTGATTAAGACCGGGTGTGGTCTGGTAGAGCCATTAAATATTTAAAAAGTATTTATTACGACGTTTTGACACGGTGGCGTAGAACGTACCAATTCATTGTATCACGTATCAATTTATTAAAAAAAAACGGTGTGTGTAGTTATGTACGCGTTTTAGAATTTATACTTTTTGGCGTAACAAAACAAAAACAAAACTTGTGATAAACTAGATTCTTTGACTAGTTCTTAATTATCTTGTTAAATTACACACTAAAGAAAAAGAACCGCTTATTGGAACGCCGTTGGCTTATTTCTATACAATTTAACTTATATTACTAAATTATATACTTAATGGTTTTTCGTTGTTTTTTATTTTTAAAGTACCAAATGTCAATCTGACGTTTAATCGTTTGTTTACGTAAGGAATTGCAAATGGCTGACAATAATAAATTCGCTGCTTAGGCAACGGAACAATTCTAAACTGTAATATTATACTGTATAATCGTCACGATTGCAGTATCATGCTGTGGCATAAAGGTAGAGCGTTCGGCTGATAACCGAACAATCGGTGGTTCGAATCCAATCGAGTGCGTTTTTTTCGTGTGAAAAAATAAATTATGTGTTACATGTTACACGCCAAAACTACACTGATCTGATCTCCCAAACGCGCCAAAAGAAGTACTTATAACTTAAAAAAAACTATAATAATTATTAATTGAACTGACATTTAGGTGGTGGAACTCTATTCAATCAAACTTATTTTTATATAGTAAAACTTTAATTGAGGCAATTAGATTGACAGCTGCTTTGGGCTATAAACCGTTCCGAAGATGGGTCCTCAATTAAAGTATAATTAACAAAAATAACTTTATCTATTATAATAATTATATACTTATTGTGAATTCACTGCGCTGTCTACAGGAACCAGAAGTTCTTGTATCATATGAAATAATATTATATTATTGTTGATTAATCAAATTTACTTCGCACCGCACTGAGCCCAGTCAAAGACGAGGGTTAGCAAGAAAATGTCGCATTCCTGGTGATAGGCTGATAGCTGGGTGATAGCATTGCAATTGGACCGGAACACATAACGTATACATAATATCACAATAATATAAAATAAGTACATAAAAGTATACATTATTTCTCAGAATAAATTAATGTTTCCAATAATAATTATTCTACTATAAAGCTACTTACAGACGCATCCTCAAAATTCCTTGGACTGACCGGGTGACAAATGTTGAAGTTCTCAATCGAATGGGGAAGGACCGAGAAGTTCTACGTAGTATCAAAACCAGGAAACTACAGTACCTCGGCCACATTATGAGAGGACAAAAATACAGCATTCCCCAACTTGTCATTCAAGGAAAGATCAATGGGAAGCGTAGCAGAGGACGGCGCCGCATTTCGTGGCTTAAGAACCTCCGTGATTGGTACGAGTGCAGCTCCACCGAACTGTTCCGGGTAGCAGACGACAAATATGAGATCGCCTTGATGGTGGCCGACCTCCGCTAGGTGATGGCACAATAAGAAGAAAGCTACTTGGCGAAATAGCTAAATACATTTATGAGTTGACATAGTGCTTTCTTCTTCTTCCAAATCCGCTCCTTAAGCCGTGTTGACACGGTCCAAGTACGATCCAAGTACACTTGGATCGAGCGCCATCCAAGCGCACTCGTACGGGACATCTTTATACAAATTATTCCAGTCATCAGTCCTATCCAAGCTTCTTGAACCGCGTCCTACTCATCCAGGCTAGGCTTGGATAGAAATAATTAGTATGAAGATGTCTCATATGAGTGCACTTGGATGGCACTCGGTCCAAGTGTACTTGGATCGTGTCAACGCGGCTTTAGTCGGAGCAAATGGACACCACGCGGCGCCTCCAAGAATCCCTGTCCCTCGCCAGACTTCTTGCTTCGTTCCAGGTCAAACCAGCATCCCGTAGCTCCGCCGTATACACTCTATAGATAGTATTTAGCGGCCTTCCAGGACGCCGGAATCCGATCGGCTTGAAGAACAGGCAAGCCAGGTTGAGGTTCTCTTCTGGCATCCGCAGCACGTAGCCGAGCCAGGTCCAACGTCACCTCTTCCCAATCAGCGTAATGAGAGGCTGATTGGTGCGTTCCCTTACCGCACACCCAGTATCCGTAGCAAACATCTGTTTTCGAAGCTCAGTATACGGTTGCTCCGAGGGTTCGTAAGGTGCCATGATTCGCTACCGTAAGGCGGCATTTGGTTAGCATAGTGCTTTGGTCACATGTTATTCAAGGGAATATTTCTGGTAAGTAAGACTTTGTGAACAGAATAACATCTAAGCTCAAGAATCTGAATCTGGAACTCCACACTAGCAGTGGCAGACAGGTAAAAGAAATCCAAAATCATCGACGAGGTTCTCATAAGTTATTTTTCAACGTGTATTTGAACCCAGAGCAAGTGGCTAACATCCATTACTCGTTAAAAACAGAAATCTATTAATACATCCTCCACTCTTTGAAGGCCCATAATAATTATGTACTCCTTGTGACCGAAAATGTGCTACGGAATGGGAGCATCAGTCTGATAACATTTTAAACACCAAGAAAAACGACATTACACACTTTTTCCAGTACCGGGAGCTTACTGTGACGTCACGTGATAGTACGCGACTTGCATCATAATTATATTTGACGCTTTAGTATCCCAGACGGGATTCAACCAGGAGACTGTCTCACTCAGGGGCGGCAGGTTATATGAAAGTATGGTGAAGCAGGCTAGTATGGCGAAAGAGTATGGTGGGGCGGGCTGGTAATCAATTTGTGGCAAAATTTTAACGTTAACATTATATTATATGGGTACGTTATAATGACCAAAGTAAATCCTCCGTGATGCCCTGAATTTTTTTTATCGCGTCGCTATTTCTCGTAAGTTATCGGCTATTTTTGGCCTGCTTCATTCAGCTGTATGAGAAAGCCGATTCCTTGCCCCTCTTTTAATTTAATACGTCTATATTATGGTCTCACTACATAATTTTTCGACAAGGGCAAAAAAAAATCGTAATAGTAGGACTCTGGTAATTGTTTTTAAATTAATTTGACACAGTTTATTTTGAGTACGAGTCTGGAGAGAAGTCAAAAGTTAAATACATACTTCGAATAGTTAATAAATTTTAAAGCGTTAACGTCGCTAGCCGGTCGAGCCAATTTGGCGTCGTATATTTTGTATGTCAGAATATGCTTTCGTTTCACTTACGTACTAAATAGGGATTGCAATACCGGTATTCCAGTATTTATCAATACCGAAATACCGGTTTTAAAAATCCAAAATACCGGAACTTTCGGTGTTAAGAAAGCACACTCGTTTACGTATTTGAAAATTAATTATAAGTTATGTGCTGCTAAAATGCAAATATATTTATATAAGTAATTGTCACGATGAATTATCATAATAATATTTATAAATATAAAACATCCGTGACAAAAATGTTCAATTATTCTATAATTATTATTGATGACTGTACAAGCGTTGAATTTAAGAAGCTTTTCCTGCAGCCTGCAGTTAAAATTATCAATATATTCAAATTATTTGTAAAAAATCACTAGTTCTACAATTATGATCAATATATATTTTAAATGTCAACATAATAAATGTATGTATGTAAGTTTTTGCTATGAAATAATATTTTAAAAAGATTTTAATTGATATTTATTGATACGCACCTATTTCTGTTTTTTAATGTTTAAGAAATACCGGTATTCAATAAGAAATACCGAAAACCGGTATTGACATTTTCATTCGGTATTACAATAACTAGTACTAAACACAGTATTATGATTCGAATAATTTGGACTCTACATAGATATGCGCATTTCGTATAAGTTATTTTTAAGGCAGTTTGATTTTTGAATCGAACAGTGATACGTGAGGTTGTATTGTTAACATGTTCATTATTTTTTTCTTCTATTGGCAGCCCCAAATACAAAATGGTGGCCGGCGTTCTGATTTAAAGTATATTGCACAGAACAGATTAATACGAGAGTGTGAGTGTCTTACGAAAATGAACCACGCATTATACTGCCCTTCTAAGGAAGAAGGCAGTAACTCGCAAAATTTATGAAATTGAGTTATGAATGCCATCCGTTAGGTAATTTTCAAAGCTATATATTCTGTATAAATCAGTATTATCACTAAAATATCGTTAAAATCCTTAGTGAAAAAATAGACATCTTCTAAAATAATACATTTTTTTTAGCAAAAAGGCAGTAATTGCACCTATTCATTTCAGTTACTGCTTGTTTATATTACTTTGTATTTTAACATCCTGCTTATAAAAATTACCACCGTTTTTTATTAATTAACACAGTACTAAAGTTTGAGAAAAAACATATTATGTCATTTATATCGAAAGTGTGTGAGTCAGTTACTGCCTTCTTCCTTAGAAGGGCAGTATAGACGTGCAATAGTGTGTGTTGGAATCTTCAAATACACCAATATTGAATGAGCTTCAGTGCATTACGTATTTGACATGTGTTTAAGTCTATCCCATATTCATCCACAATCGAGATCGGTTGCCTGTTACTCCATACCCGTTAGGTATTTCAGTTCCTATTATTTGGATTCCCTGGTCTATTACTTTGTTTACTTAACCTACGTACGTACACGTTTCTCAGTGTTTTATGTTAGAATTATTAATTACCATGTCCTTGCTTTTTCGTACAAGGTGGTTGTTAGTAATTTTAAACAATCACAAACATCCAGGCTTTGAGAAAAACACATATAAATATTGTGTGTCGAATGTGTGTGGGAATCGAACCCAGGAACTCTCGGATGGAAGGCAAGCGCTTTACGCACTGCACCACGTTATATTATTATTGATATTCCCGTTAAACTGTATATATTTCAGTTAAAATGCACCTCGTTACTTTCAGCAATTCCTAGATTCATCGATACTAACACATAATTAAAATGTTATTACATTAAAAATCGTAGTATGTAAGCATTCCTCAGAGAAAGTCAGTTGGATAAAGCCATGAATAGTATCCATACAACTTCAAGTAAAGGAGTCTCAAGAATTTCTTCTGAACCCTCTCGACCATGAGGTAGGATGTAGATGACTTACGTGAATAAGCTTGTCTATAATATATCATTTTTCAAACAACTTACGTGCTTATACAAAAATATGCAGTATCTTGTTGTCTGATTGAATCAGTAATAAAACTAAAAATGCAATTCATGATTCTCCTGCTTTTACCCTGGTGACAGTATTAACACAAGGAAATAATTTATATATTATCCTTAATTAAATACTTTCAATTATTTTTATTACAAAATAATTACAAGATAAAAAGATCTTTCTATATACAACGTTTTTAATTTTTTTGTTGAATCATATAAACTTGACTTGACTAGCTTAAACGATCAAAAAAATTGTACTTGATAGAAATAATACTGAAATGTCATTTTAACTATATGTCATATTGATTTCCATAGTAACGCACCTATATATTAATAATTTAGTTACTAGGACCCCAGACAGCAACCAATAATGGTGTCGAAATAACTTTTCATACAAAACAGAATTAACTGAAAATGAATTCAATTCTACCTAAAGATGGCTAAAAGTATTAAAAAAATGCATTGACATCGTGTTCTGATATATTCTAAAATTTTCAAATGTCTAGCTAGTCGGGAAGTTAGTTAAAAATCGAGAATACGAGCTAAGAAAAACGTTGCAAAATGAGAAATGCTTTATTTAGTTTGATGTCTGTGTTTAGAAACAAGTCGCCTGCGTCTTAACTTTTCGAGCTATCGATTTTAATTATTTTAAAAATATCAGAAAACCACAGCCAAAATATGTGTCACGTATATATATATATATATCAGTGAAGAATTCCAGGAGGGAGGTACAGAAGAACGCGTCATGACCAACTTCGTTACGTCTTGCCCCACTTCGGTGTATCAATAATGACCTCAAAGTTCATCCGACGCCCTAGGGCCTAGGCTAATGTAAATATTCTTTGATAACGAAATACTTATTGCAAATATGTAATAGATTAGTGACTTGTACCGCTTATAGATAGATAGTATTTAATACATAATTTTGATATTGAATTTGACCATGTACCTATATCTATTTTTTGACTTGCTAAATTAATGCGATGTTTCTTTTAAAATCATTTTTTTCTACTTGGTAGAGTGTATACTTCATAACTTTGAAAACTATGTAATATATTCAAAAAAAAATACTTGTTTTTACATATATTATCTATTTATTTAATTATTACTATATATATTAATACAAGCGTATATCATTAATTTTATTAAATTGTATGCGAGGTAATCAGGCAAAGAGGTGTATCAGTGTAGTAAAATTGGCAAAAAAGTGCAACGTTATAAAACGTATACTCTATGAGGTTAATTTACAACTCATCTGTACTAAGCCACCCACATCCGTCGTCACACTTTGTCACAAAACCTTTTACTCCCTGTCTATTGTAGAACAAGAACTTCTTGTATACGTGTTAAAACTGTGAAATAACCTCCTATGCAGGCAATCGTATTTTCTAATAAAAATATATATAAAACAATCAGCGCATCTATTCTATACACAAAACTGCTTTCGGCCTTTGCGGCAGTTAACTATGGTAGGAAAGTATCGAAATATTAACACTTATTGTAAAAATTACAATAAGTTAGCCGTCTGAACTGTCAAAACTGTCTATCTCACTCTAAAATTTATCACAGCCAAGAGAGGTGCTGTTAAAACATAGCACTTATTGTAACAATTACAACTAACTTATTGTAATTGTTACAATAAGTGCTAATACTTGGATACTTTCCTACCCTAGATAGCGGCCGAAAGCAGTGCAGTCTTGTGTATAGAAAAGATGCGCAAGAGTGGTATTCAAATTAGTATTAGTAAACTTTTGGTTTATTGCGAAGAAGAGGAGGAGTCGCATCTAAAAACATAGCTGATACATTATTTTAAACAAGCGTTGCCGCCATGACAGGTACGTCACTGAGAACTCGTCCATATGCGACTACAGTGACGTCCGGATATCGACGAGATCTTTTTGTAGGACATTAAACACGTGACTTCCTTCGACTCCTCCACCCATTCATTAAAAATTCATGTCATTAATACTGTTCCGATAGTCCAATTTTCAGCAAGGAGCGGTACAACCTGAACTTTTTATTACAGATAGACGTAGATATCCAAGATCTTTTGGAGACCATGGCAAACGAGGCCGGAAGAGATTTTTAATTTCTGCATTAATTTAATAAAAATAATAAATTGTGACAACAAACAATGATTCATGCCTTTCAGATCCAGTGATTGCAGTCATATAAGTTAGCATAAGTAAGTATGTTAAACCTTAATTCTGCAGCATTGTATGCTCAGAAGTTCAGTTCCTTGTGACATTTCATTTTCCATGAGAAAACCACAAAAAATGCAGCTGTAAATCGCAGTTCTCATTTTCAAATTAAGACAATAAAATATTCATCACAATCACTACAGACCTGCGCTACAAAGAATTTTCCAGGGTTTTCTTCAAAGAAAAAGAAAAGGTGTGAATTCTCACGGTTTAAAATGAGACAAAATTGTGATTATAATATTGAGATGCACGTCGCGTATTATCACTTGACGTCACAGTAAGCTGCCTCTACGGGAAAAAGGTGTAAAATGTCGTTTTTCTTGTGAGTTAAAATTTTATCAGACTGATGCTCCAATCCCGTAGCACATTTTGAACCTTTAAACGAACATTGTCAGTTGGCAAATTCTGCCAACATCACCAAAACAACAATGAGGTCACCTCACGTTGAACTGCACTGCATCGATACCTTCATGACTCAATGAACGTTTTTTTATCAGTTTCTACATGCCTAGACATTGTCGAATCATGTCAAAATCGCGTGTTTTTTGTTTTTTATGGTTGGCACTATGTATTTTTATGAGAATGTTGTCTATTATCTATGGTCTGCGGGTTGGGTTCCGTTCAAAATATTATTGAATTTACAGAGATCGTGTTCGTTCAAAATATTCTGCAAAATGATTAAACCATAGACTAAATTTGTCGCTACGACAGCGTGACAGTAGGCGACATGCACCTCAATTTGATTCGCGCAGTAGGTTCTTTAGTCAATAAGATAAAAGTGTAACGATAAGTACAATGAATGCTCAGAAAAGACCAAAACTTTCACAACTAATGGGAAAGTATTCCTTTGTGATAGTGACAGTGAAAGCCGAACGTTGGTGTTTAATTGGTAACATCTGACCATCCTCAGCCAAACATAATACATATTTGTTTTGGTTTAAAATGACAATGGGAGAGTATTGTAGATCACTTATAGAACTGCATACTTGTGGTAGTTGAACATGCCTACATATTATTTATTGAAACATTTTTAATGACAAAACTATTTAAAATTGTAAATCATTAACTATGCTGAGTGATTTTCATCAATGTTGATTGGTTCTGTAGTTTAGAGTTACATATAACCAAACAAATAAAAACAGACAGACAAAAAGGTAAACACATTTAGTTTAGATTGGAATAATTATTTTTCAAATACCCTATTTGATTTGGACATACATTTTTTAAGTATATCGATATTGTTTAGGCCAATTATGATCCTAATTTTATTTTTCTAACCCGATCCAATATTTCCTACCTACGTTCACAATCATTTGTTTTCAACCAGGCACATCAATAAATAAATGAGTCTGCACCCTTTCGGCTTCCATCGCGCCGTGATATAATACGATACAACCGAAGCCGCGTTAACACAACAGGGTGACTCATCCATCACGTATCTGCACCGCGATTTCCTAACTATCGACTCGTGTGGCACCAGACGACATGACGTAATTGTGACGTCAGCCAATACACGCTCGAGGCATGCCGCCCAGCGCGCAGTGCTCACCGTAGATATTATTACGATGAAATACCTATATGTGTATGGTGACAATGAATAGCGCCGCTGTCTGAGTAGCGTTATTTTCTCGAGTGCTATTATCACTCCGGTAGTACGTCACAATGATGTCATATGACGTCATGTCGACCGGGCAGCTGGCACTCGCAAGTTCTAACATAGGGCCCCTGCTCGACTTTCGTTGCGCTAAATCGAGCGAACATCGCGTCTCTCATCCATTCTGATCTTGTCATCGTTATTCATCCCAAAAAACAAGTGTAACGATTAAATTGACAAACCACCGTCAGTTTACTAGTGCGCGAGTGCGTGAAACCCGGGTCCAGCTCCATCACTCCAAGGTTAGTGCCTGGATTGACTCCCATATAAGCCGCCCTTCCCCAGCATCTAGGATCCACCCCAATTACAGTCCACTGAAAAGCGCCGCCAGGTATATAATGCATTCAGTCGTTATGTGTATAACAATAAAAAAAATAAAAAAGCTCTTTTATTTCATACAGATAAAAAATAAATAACAGTGAATTGACTATATCTAATGTATATATAACCTACAATTATATCTGTTATGTATATATATATATATATATATATATATCTATCTATGATTTTTTTATATTTTATCTAAGTATATTTTTGTATAATACATATATATATATTAGGATTTTTATTTTGTATATAATACTGATAAATAATGTTTATATATTAAACAGTGCTATGTAACGTTTATATAGTATATATTTTTGTATTTGTAACTTAAATAATATCTTGGTTTGTTTGGTTTGTAAGAACCCCTCTTCGGGTGAAGGCCTCCTCCAAAGAAAGAAATCCCACTGGACTCTGGAATAGATGCAAGGTTTGTTGTATTGCGTGGTTGTATTTTCCTTTGGAGGGTTATGGTCGTGATCTTCCTCGGTGACCAGCCGTATTGGAAGATGGTTTTTGTTTCTTGTTATATGTTCATGTATGAGATTTTCGCGGGAGATCCCATGTATATAATAAAATAACTTAATTTATATCAAAACTTTACCTGTTCATACAATATTATATTATTAATACGTAGGTACGCTAACTTATTAGCCCATCGTAATACGAGCGAAGTTATTCATACAATAACTGAGTAGGTAAAACCGCAGTTAGTATTGCTATAAATTAACCTGTCAAACGAGCAGCACAGATAACCACTAATTAATAATAATTATTGACAGTTGAAGTAACCGTAAATCCGTATAATTAATTGGTGATAAATAAATACAATATTTAACCTATTGCAATAAATAACAGCATTATTTGATGTTATTTCAAATAACTTTATACAATGTTAAATAAAAATTATCACCCTTTCAGTTGAAATAAACGATAAATAAAACATTAAAAACGTAAGAATTGACTTTAGAGAAGATAACTATACCAATCGATTATAATTTTTAATTACCTGTCTCATTTTGACACTCATTATTTACTCAAATATAAGTACATAATAAAAATTTATTTACTTCTGTCGTACAAACAACAAATCAATTATAACATTAGCTTGCATTGAGACGTCTTAAACATTAAATTTGTTTTTAAAATGAAGATGTTTTAATTAGTGATGTTAGTCCAATTCGGTTTAACTTTACAACAATACAGTGTTTTCGTGTTTATTTGTTAATTTTGTCAATTATTTTGAATGCACGAAGTATTGACGCTAAACATTGTCGACTCAAATAGTAAACAAGCCGATACATTCACAATGACTGGTTCTACTTTTTCCGCCCCTCACGTTGTTGTCTATGTATGAACTGTCATTGCCTGTCATTGTTCTATAGAGTACGCATACTGACGCGTCTGTCGTGTTCACGCAGGGAATGGTTTGATTTGAATAGATAAGTTACACGATAAATAATACACTAGCATTAACACACCTTCTACGAATGTAATGCATAGATGTTACATATTTTTTGGAAATCGATATTATCACCGGTTTTTGTGTGAAGGACAAGTCTGACTTTGACAGCTGATGAATAACAGGAATGTATATTATTTATAATTTATTAATATATTTGATTTGAGAATTTTTTTTAATTCAATTTGAAACGAGAGAGGGCGAATCAATATGTCAAGCAATCAGGGATCTGATTTTGACAGCTGAAAAGTGGACCACTCGTTGCTTGTGCAAAAAGTTTTAAGGCTTCAAAGAGCTTTATTAATCTAAAGATGGCGATGCGCGAAACCATTAAATATCAAAGATTTCTTTTATTGTGTTTACTGTCAATTCGTGGTGGAAATGCATTGTATTATTAATTTGATTTAATGAAACGTAAATTTTTACCTCTGAGGCGGACGAAACCGGTCCAGATATAATTAATTAAAGTGGTAAAAGTACTGTAAAAATTTGCGTTTAGTTAAATTTAACTAATAATAAATATCATAGAGTTGAGAACAGGAAACACAAACACAATGGAAAATGGGTTGCCTTCTGACTGAGACTAAGGCATAAAGCCCACCAAAGCGGCGCTCGGTGCGCTCTCTTCGAAGTAGGTCCCCTCCCATCCGCGCATTACCCTTCACCTATGTAATAAGGGGCTCAAGAAGCACAAAATAATTATTATTATCAGCGTCCCTCATAACAAAGCAATAAAAATATTATTAAATTTCTCGGTGCTTGTAATTAATATTCACGATGACATCATTCTACCAGCGAAATATCGGACACGCAATAATTGAACAACGAGTTCACTGTTATTTAATAATGTCTTCTCGCTCGTCTATCGACGACGCTTCCAGAAGCGTGATTTTGCTTGCCGTGTTCAATGAATGGACTACGTTGTATTTTCGTTAATTCGTATCGCTGAGAAGCCAAAAAACGATGAATCATGGGGCAGGCGGGCACAATGCGTCGTCAAACCCAGTGTACGCTGGCGTATTTGATTACGTTGTATTTTCGATGATTTACGCGCCACTTGTGAAATTTTGCGCGAGTGCCCCACTCGCTGCGTTAAGTCGGTTTTACGCCTAAGGTTTAATTCTCGAATGTGAAGAAATTTCGAATAAACTTAAAACACGTGTTAAGTAATGCGTAATTTTCAATAGTTACGTCAGTGTCATAACATATTACATTGGAGTTTGTCACATAAACGAAGAGCGTATTTAATATTGATAATATTCGAGAACATTCACGCGTGCTTTGTATTATTTACACCTTGTGGGCTGACAGTCGTTAAGTCGTAAACCAAAGATGGCTTATAGGAAACAAATATAATGGGGAATGGGTTTCATTCCAGGTGAGGCTGAAACAAGCAGTGGCGCACCCAGGCGGGGGAAGGGAGCCTGGCACCCCCCAAACATGAAAATTATCAGAATGATTTTAAACATTGAAATTGAAAGCCAATAAACTATACATTTGGGCTTAGACAAATAAAAACACTACAAAAAAATGATTTGTAATTCTCCAGCACTATTTTTAGAAAAAATTCTTACACAAAAATTTCGAAACACTAATGTCGGGTTTTTTTAGAAACCCAATGTCTAATGGAACTGTCAAAAAATTCTCGGTGTCCTCCCGAATTCCGGACTGGTGTAGGTCATGGCTGAGGAAGGCTGACAGGGCTCTAGCCTGGGGGCCCGTTTACCAGATAAGTGAGATAAACACACATCATAAATTAGCTTTAATAGTAAAAAAAAGTCGCATACGGTGCTATTATACTTCATGGCCATGAACATTTTCAATTATATAATTGTATAATATATTTTTTGATTATTATGTGTCGATACTCGACAGCTCCATTATTAAAGTAGATGTATTAAAAATCGCCAATAATTCACTGTATATGTACCTTTAATTTGAACTAAAACACAATGTGATAAACGTTAATGTAGTGCCTTTAATCTTAGCGGTAGGTAGGGGGGCCGCCAAATAGCCTAGCCTGGGGGCCCGTTTCAGGATATGGAGACCATGGTGTAGGTTCACCGAGTGCAATAGACAAAAGACCGATAAACGATAAATTAGGCTGTGAAGAAGAAAAAGAGTCTATGGGACTAATTTACATTCTCCTCCTTGGGCTCCCCCCAATATTAAATCCTGAGTGCGCCACTGGAAATAAGGTTTAATTGTCGATTCGAAATAAATGTGAGATAAACTTATATGTAAACACGTGGTAAAAATGTGCTTTTTTAAAATAGTTACTTCTGACTAGGGAATCCAATCCCGAGCCAAAATTCTGATCCCGGGATTTCGGGATTACAATTTGACAATCCCGGGATCCCGGGACTGGTCCCGGGATTGGCATTTTTTTCCATTGTTAATATAAAATTTTATATTTACAAATAACATTGATAAAATCCGTCATGAATAAATCTAGTATAATTTATACTATTTAAGACATTTATTGTTAATATTGTGTACGTTCAATCTTGGAAATACATAAGTTTAATGAAGTAAATAATATTGTAATATAAATAATAATGTGAATTTAATATGAGATTGCTGTTTCTGATAGTAAAGACCTAATGAAAGGGTTAGCGAGATTTAAAATAGTAAAGCAAATCATGGTGTACTTATGGCCTTTCCGCTTCATAAATCTAATTAGTCAGCCAAATATTAAACTGCCGTAAAACGTATGAGATCATGGTGGAATTAATTTGTTAATAGTGCTAAGCATTGTTTTTTTCCAATCTTTCTATTTTTTATTAATTTATGTGAAAAAATAGAATGAATCGGCAACTTACACATGGATATAAATCAAACTTCATTCAAACTTAGTTTATTTCTAATGTAGTTATTTGTTATCAAAAGTATTTTTTCTGTTATATTTTTGTTTTTATTTTATTTTCCATAAAAATTGATAAAAAGATCAATCCCGAAAGTTTCGGGATTACGTTTATCAATCCCGGATCGAAAATAGCTCGTGATCCCGGGATGCGGGATCCCGGGATTGGAATCCCTACTCCTGACCGTCATCATAAAGTAATAAACACAATCCGGATTCAAAGTTTAGGTCAAGGGCATGGCACATGGGTTTCACATTTCCTGTAAGTATTAATCTCTTCTATGGAGTTCAAACTTTTACATTAATTAGCGGAACCTATCTAGATAAGAAATATTTACGTTCAGAGGGGTACAAAGAAACAAGTTCCATTAGTAAATCCATTACTTTTCAAAATCCTGGCGAGAAATGCTACCATTAATATTACTTATAAAAAGATGGTACTATTTTTAAACAGCCTTTTTTATTGATTGTGCTACATCGAATTATTACACTGAGCATGCGGGAGACTAATAACAACAAGTCGCGGTAGGTTGAATTTAATATACGTTAGATTGAACAAAGGTTTGGAAAGGTCAACAGCATAATTTATCTAGTAAAGTAAGACACCGCATTTTATAGCTCAATAATGAATCTACCTTTTGATAAAGAGAAGAATTTGTATCAGAAAAAGAGCTTACCTGCAGATGATGGTCATGATGAATATTAGGAATCCATCGAGGAGATAGCTGGAGGTGAACGTCTTGATGAGGGCTTTCAGTAGTGATGGTTTCTGTCCTTTTAACTTGGCGCGGTTTATTTCTCTGAACCAGTTTCTGTAACAGACGCAATACAGGACATAAGTAAAAATCACATATCGACATCCAAAGAAAATGTTCTTCTAAAGAAATGTAGCCCAATACCCTGTTAACACCGATTTACTGCTGACAGTACGTATTATCGCAGCCATAACAAAATAATGCACATGTAAACACGTATTATCGTGCAAAGTGCAAGATTTCATGCATGAATCATAAAAGTTTAGAAGCTTCTAAATTTTCACGCGACAATTGGGCCGTGCAATAGCTGCGCCTGAGCAGTAGAACGATAGTAGCGAACCTGCTCGTAAAAAAACGAACTACACTCGACGACTCATTTTGAGGTTAACGAATTTTCACTAACTGTCAAAAATAGTACCATAAAATGACACCATCGCGTCTCGCTTACTCTTGAAGAATGAGATTGAAGAGACAGTCAGCAGTCTTACGTGCAAACAGCTGTTATTATCGCGATAGTTTAAAATACACATTATTGGTGCAAGTAAATCCATGCACGTGTACATGCACTATAAACGTTTGAAAATGCTGGAAAAAAGGACCTCTAATTAAGTTAACTGCATGTGAACATCGCGAATTTTCCAACATGGTAAAACACAGGCATAAAACACTCATAAATTCTCGTGTGCACAAAAGAAACTTTTTTAATAATATTCTGTTAGGTGTGCACCTACTCGTGACCTTACGACAGTTATACAATTCTATAAAAGGTTTATGTTTTGATATAGTAAATTACGGTCAATTCTCGATGAGAAAAGACCCTTTCGCTTGCCGTAAAATGCCGCAAATTTGAGCTGAGAAATTTTCCATCGTAGATACCAAGATGCAATTACCTACCAGACCAACTGGGGGTCAGATCGACTTGAGAAACTCTTCCCTTTCATCCGACATATGGGGACACTCCCAGAGGATATGATCGACATCCTGCAATTCGCCACATAAGCAAGACAACTCCAGCAGAATCCAGAGAACGATTCAAAAGAGAATTTACTAATGTACAGCTTCTTCCTAGTTTTCTTCATGTATTTTACCGTATCCGGAAATGTGTACGTAAACAGTTCACCGCAGGACATTTATTCTTGCGCCGCAGTACGTGAAACATGAGTTCGTGTAACATTTAATCAAATGACGAGTTCTTCGTTGAACATTTCACCGTGGAGTATATTTGTACGTATGCTACAACATGTGGCGAATTTTATGAGATGTCTTTACTAGGTTAGGTTAGGTTAGGGTTAATCTAATTGGAACAGTACTATTTGCAAACTATCGCCGCATTTTGTGAGATACGTACAAATATACTATATGATAAAATATTATACGGACTCATGTTTCACGTACTGCGGCGCACGAATAAGTGTCCCACGATGAACTGCATACGTACAACTTACATGTAACCGTATTTTACGGGGACGATGTCATGGGTGATTACTAGTAATCAGTATACTATTAATAGTAGGTATTTTACACTGGCGAAGGATGGAGGTAGGCTGTTAAGATCCGAATAGTGTACACTAAATTTTATCAGTCAAACGTATTTGTTTTCATTGAACTAAGGCTACAATATTGTGTAGATAGTGTTTGTTACTTTTTTTAAATTCAATTGAATCTTGCCTAACCCAATCCATATTAGATAATAGTCAAAAAATATTCATTTGCCTGTAAAATATCTAAAATTATGCCACTAAGCGATACATAATTTTAGATATTTTATAGATAGATGAATATTTTTTATCGATTAAGGTTGGGTAGGCAGGGGTTAATGAATTTAAAAAAACTTACCAACACCATCTAGTATTTGATAAATTATTTGTTTAATTAAATAAAACAAATAATTAATCAAATAATACAATGCAGTTCCACCATGAACCGACGGTTAACACTATAAATGAACACCATATATTTATTTATTTATTTATAAAAAAAGAGAATTACGGCATTACAGCTATTGGCCAATGCGCCATAATACATAATAAATACAAATATATAAAAATATCTTAATTACGAATAACAACTAATTTAACAAGAAAGTGGAAAAGACAGCATGTGTAAATTTTAAAGAAATGTGATAATATATACAATTATAAATTTAACCAATTTAATACGTCCACAAACATTATATAGTTAATAAAAAACAAATCAACCTTTATGGTGCCATCAAATAAGCTAATTGCACGATACACAGCATCATGAAACATAACATCTATCCTGCGACGAGGTATCTTGAAGACCGTGGAGCTACGAGTGATATTGGTGGGAACATGAAAATTAATATTTGCCAGTATATACGGATTGTAAATGAACCCACGAAGAAGTAAAAAGAAATGCTTTAAAAGAACAATCACTCTTCGGGTAGACAGGGATTGCATTGATAGCATACCCAGAAGAAAACTAGTCGGGAAATTCATTTTATTGTCATTATCATAAGGAAAGAACCCGTATGTTCTTAAGTAGAGAAATCTAAGAAATCTATTGTGGACTCGATCCAACTTAATTGACCTATTAGGACTCCAAATAATGCTGGCATATTCAATAATACTCAACACAAATGATACGTATAATGTACGTAGCACTCGGACGTTTTCGAATGATTTTGAAACCCTCATAACAAAACCAAGCATTTTGCGAGATCTAGTACTGATGTTAAGAATATGCTGATTGAAAGTGAACTTTGCATCATACAATACACCCAAATCTTTTATCTCCGTTAACCCTACTCAATATTATAATATTGTTATTCTTAATTCAACGAAAACAAATAAGTTTGACTGAAAAGGTGTGCACTATTTTAGTCGAATCGCCCATAGGATACCTGAACTATTATGGTTTGGCTTAGGCAGGGTTTAATTGAATTAAAAAAAAAACTAACCAGCACTATTTGCAAAATATTGTATTCTTAGTTCAATGAATATACTGTATGACTGACAAACTTTCTTAACAGCATTCCCCAACTTGTCATTCAAGGAAAGATCAATGGGAAGCATATCAGAGGACGGCGCCGCATTTCATGGCTTAAGAACCTCCGTGATTGGTACGAGTGCAGCTCCACTGAACTGTTCCAGGTAGCAGACGACAAAGATAAGATCGCCTTGATGGTGGCCGACCTCCGTTAAGGGATGGCACAAGAAGAAGAAGGCAAACTTTAGTGTGCACTATGTAGGTTTGTCGAATTTTAGCAGCCTACTTTCATTCCTCGTTACTGGAATTTTGATTCATATTAAAAATGTGTATTATATTTATTAATAAACTGCACTTTACAAATCATGATTGCACGTTAGAACAATATGTAAACAATACAAATATTTTTATTTCAACATAATCTTGTTAATTGAATATATTTACAAATGACGTTGATTATATTCGTTTCATAATAATCAAGTTTATTTGTTTGAAATTCAAGGCTGACGTTATTGCATTAAAATAATCGATATTTAATCAATATTCGACGAGAAATAAAAATTTATTTTATAGTAATTCTACGTTTTGGTAAAGATAAGAATGTAGAATGAAGTTTTAATAAAATGCGTGCACGCTTGTTCACAGCCTGCATACACAAAGAGGATGTCCCAGAGGCATGGAAAAATGCCAGCATTTCATTCTTCACAAAAAAGGTGACATAGAAGACCTAGCAAATTATCGTCCAATAAGTCTACTCCCTATTCTCTACAAGACGTTAACAAAAATTCTCTCAAACAGTCTACAAAATGTACTAGACGAGAACCAACCGAGAGAACAAGCCGGATTTAGAGGAGGATAAAGCACTATGGACCATATCCAAGTCGTCAGAGAAATCATAGAGCGGTGCCAGGAATACAAACTGCCACTATGCAAGGGTTTTATAGAATATGAGAAGGCGTTCGATTAAATAAAGAAATGTTCAATACTCGACGCACTCAGAAAACAAGGAATCCCTGGGCGCTATATAATTATTTTCAATAATATATACAGTAGCGCAACAGCATCTGTCAATCTCAATAAACCATCGCGCAGATTTCATATCAGCAAAGGAGTCCGACAAGGTGATACAATCTCACCCAAACTATTTACAGCTACCATTGAAGACTTATTCAGGCAACTTGACTGGAATGACAAAGGGATCCCCATAAATGGAGAATACCTGAGTCATCTGCGCTTTGCCGATGACATAGTAATTTTCTCTCAAACCTCCAAAGCAGAATGCAGGAACTCGCTGAAGTAAGCCAAAAAGAGATCCTCATCAATGGCAGTCAGCTCGAACAGGTGAAAAGCTACATCTTTCTGGGACAACAAGTGTCTATAGATGGATGTATATTTGATGAAATTGTTCGCAGAGTAAAGCTAGGCTGGAATGCTTTTGGCCGCCTGAATAATGTCTTCAAAAATGACCTTCCACTGTGCCTAAACCGCAAAGTGTTCAACCAGTGTGTGCTTCCCGTGTGAAACATGAACCCTAAGTAAAAGAGAGATCCAGAAATTTATAATAGCACAACGTGGTATGTAGAGGTGCATGCTGGGCATAACGCGAAAGGACAAAAAGAGGAATGAGTGGATAAGGAAGCAGACAAGGGTTTGCGAAGTAATAGAGTTTATTAAAAGCCTTAAATGGAGATGGGCTGGACACATAGCTCGAAGAAGAGACAATCGTTGAACAAATCTAGTCATCCAGTGGTAAGTACAAAACGTCCGCAAGGTAGACCTATAGGCCGCTGAATCGATTAAATGATAAAGTTCTGCGGAAGTACGTGGCAACGCAATTTACAGGACCGAGAGAAGTGG
Source organism: Rhyacophila brunnea (assembly GCF_057557595.1). Taxonomy (NCBI): domain Eukaryota; kingdom Metazoa; phylum Arthropoda; class Insecta; order Trichoptera; family Rhyacophilidae; genus Rhyacophila; species Rhyacophila brunnea. The sequence continues at coordinate 2,728,499 of NW_028232904.1, read as the reverse complement.
AAGCAGCTCGAAGAGGCCTTCATCCAGCAGTGGATAGATTCAGGATGATGATGATGAAATAATCGTAGGTATTCGTTCCAAATGAAGAATTATATTCGATAGACATCGTCGCCCCAAAAGCAAAAGGGCGCATTTGCAATTTTGACGGTTCTGAGTTATGAATGCAGTTTTCTTCGTAATTTTTTTCTCTACATTCTCTACATATACCTTTATATATATATATATATATATATATATATATATATATATTAAATGCTCATACAATCGCTGGACAAATCTAGTCATCCAGTGGTACCCATCAGGTACAAAACGTCCGCAAGGTAGACCTAGAGACCGCTGAATCGATGAAATGATTAAGTTCTGCGGAAGTGCGTGGCAACGCAACGTACAGGACCGAGAGAAGTGGAATCAGCTTGGAGAGGCCTTCATTCAGCAGTGGATAGATTCAGGGTGATGATGATAATGATACTATTTAGGTATACTCCTCTGATAGTTAAATGCAATACTCATGCAACCAGCGGCAGTTTTCTTTGTCGTAGATGACGCAATCAATTTGTCAGAGTATTTAAAAGGGGCCTCGAAACAGTTCAAACCAGCTGTACAATTAATAATTTATACTGAATATACATAGGTAATTTGAAAACATCTCTTGCATATTCTTGTGTTTTTCTTCTTTAAACCATATCCGATCTTAATGGGAAATTCTTCCTTACTACTAATCTTACGAGAAATGGATGTTAGCCACTTGCTCAATCTATTATGTCCATACTCTGAGTCCAAACACAAATTGAAAAATAATATGTGTATTTGGCAGACTCAGAATTTGAACCCACAATGTTATAAGCCAGCACGTGAGCCGCTCGGCCAGTAGGTGGGTTAGTACATACTAAACTTTTGCATATTTTAGAATTAGAACTTCAGAGTAATGCTATTATAGAGAACGCCTATTTTTCGGCAAAATGAAGCCGTGTTTCTTGCGTATAACACACAGTGGAACTTCGATTTTATTATTATTATCAACTTAACTATGAAACGTTATACCATCATGTTGTTTCTCAGTATGGCTACCAAATCTAAACACAATATAGTTAACAATGTTTTCTGCTAAAATAACTAAACATATTAACCACAAACTTTATATTTAACACAAAAACAATAAATTTCAGAAACACGTACTCGCAGTTTTTAAATGAATGTAATCAGTCTAGTTCATTTTAACCGACGACGATTTGAAAAAAATGTTTAATTCAGTCGTACTCTAACGCATAGTGCGGAGATATAAGCGTGCCGAATGCTTACTCACTCGCACTTATGGTTCGTTTTTGTTCAGGCCTTGATCAGAACCTTGACCACGTGTCATAGGTTTGCCATCTCTGTACTAGACATTAATCGGTATTATTCAACGGTTTAATCGCAGTCAAAGTGATTACTAGTTTTCTGCAATATCGCAGTGATTAGAGTAGGCAATAGTTTTTTGAATAAGTTTGCTTATCTGTCCGCAAAGCAATTTAATGTAGTACGTAGGGCATGGCCCCCACTGGGGGGGGTAACAGGGCTCTGGCCTGGGTGCCCGGTTTTAAGGGGGGCACGGCGTGGCGAATCGACCAGTCAAGTTAGATAAACACTAAATCTCACGCTCTTACACTTCGAACATACTAACATTTTAACCATGTCTAATATCTTATGTTATGTATAATTTTTTGGATGGAAATGGAATAATTTTAAATATTATTTTATAGATAAACAAATATTTTTTTACTATTATCTACTATGACTTGGATTAGGCTGGGTTTAATTGAATTTTAATAAAAAATAACAAACATTATCTACTCATCGTAGTCTTAGTTCAATGAAAACAAATATATTTGACTGACAAAGTTTAGTGTGCACTATTTATGTCGGATCTTATCACTCTATTTCCACCCTTTGTCGCTGGTATAAACTGCAAGCCACTCCAGTTATAATCTATTTTGTACTAATCAACCATGACGTCTATTTAAAAAATGTGTGTAAATCAAATAGAAAATTCATATATTTGTATTACAATTTACGACCTGCGTAAAGTAGTCGTGAAATTAATTTAAATTCAATAATATTGAATATGTAAGGGGCAATAAGCCAGAAGAGTTCTGTAAGTTTTAGCTTTAGTTTTGTTTTACATCATAATTATTTAGTTTTTGTTAGTTGTCCGTGGAAGTTCTCGCATGGGGAAGTTTTATTAAATTAAGTCACTGTAAACTCAGTCAAAGCTCAACGTGGCGACTTCAGTCTTGTGTAGAGTTGGGTTTCGGAAATTTTCCGACGGGAATTCTCGAGAAATTTTTGAGATTTTCCATCCCGAATCTCGAGAATTGAATTTTCAGTGAAACGGCACATAATTTTCAACTATAGGCGCGACGAAATTTTGGACTCGCTGGCAATCGGAGAGCTAAAGTCGAGCTGTGAGCACGTCAATTTGTTTCGTAATGGCGACGGGGGTATTAATTCTTAAATCGTGTAAAGATAACTAAAAAACGTTACCCATTTACTTGAAAAAGAAAACATGTCAATGAATATACTATTATAATATAACAATAAACATAAAATTAAATGGATGTATGTTCAATTTTTATGACAAATTATATTTCGTTCGGTACGCGTCATTTGCACAATCCGCGCATCGCCTAGCCACGATCTTTTTAGACCATGCCTCAACTGAAGTATAGCCTTAAATAAGTTATTCACTTCCCTTAAACGCACCATCTCCAATATATTGTGCAATCGATATAAATACATGAATTAGAATAGTTCAGAAGTATACAGCTGCCTTGGAACCAGAATATAGTTAGTAAATCTACAACTTTTATCACTAAGTGTTTTATTTAGATATAAATTTGATCTCAATGCTATCGATATAACATCTCACGGTGAATTGTGATACGGGCAAAATACATATTTCAACATTAAAACTACAGTATGTTAGAAAATGTCGTCGCCCCAAAAGCAAAAGGGCACTTGTGCATAAATTGGGTTTTGAGAAAAACGCATTTTAAGTGTTTTTGAAGTGAAAAAAAAATCGTGGAGAGGTTATTACTTAATATTTTGAAATGAAATTTGGAACACATGTGACCTAATTACTCAAGATTGAAATTTGATTTTTTTTATATAATTTGTCAATTTTTGATTTTTAAGAGGTTTTAAGTCACATGTTACCCTTTTCCTATATGCATTTATGAATAGTTTTATCTTCATCTTTTGATTTGCGAGCGTCCACTTTACGCTTATTGTGATCTTCCAAAATATTTATTTGCCCTCTGTCCGCTGCGAACATGTTTTAAAATTTTTCACAAATTTGACGAGTGCCCTTTCTCTGCAACGAAACTATTTTTTTTGTACAAAGGCCCTTACTCATTTTTAAATAACTACACTTGTTACCTTTTTACTATATTATTTTTGTAAACATTGCACATAGTTCGTAAAATCGTGTACATGTTACCTTTTAATGAAGATCAGTTTACAAATACACAAGTAACCTTTATTTTCTTTGCCCAATTGTGAATTCATGGGTTTTGCTTCACAAATGTCGTTTTGCCCATAATGTAGAGAAAAAAATTACGAAGAAAACTGCATTCATAACTCAGAACCGTCAAAATTGCAAATGTGCCCTTTTGCTTTTGGGGCGACGATGTCTATCGAATATAATTCTTCCTTTTGGAACGAATACCTACGATTATTTCATCATCATCATCATAATCCTGAATCTATCCACTGCTGGATGAAGGCCTCTTCGAGCTGCTTCCACTTCTCTCGGTCCTGTAAATTGCGTTGCCACGTACTTCCGCAGAACTTTATCATTTCATCGATTCAGCGGCCTATAGATCTACCTTGCGGACGTTTTGTACCTGATGGGTACCACTGGAAGACTAGATTTGTCCAGCGATTGTATGAGCATTTAATATATATAAAGGTATGTGGATGCCTATATGATCATATTGGGATCGAATAATTATGGTCAAAAGAAGAAGAAAAAATAAGTTTTATACGTTGAAGTTTATCTAAAATCTACAAAAAAAATAATATCACAACCGGTATCTACATCTCGGTATCTACTTTCGAATAAATTAAGAGACAATTTGACATATTGGAGCAATTCCAAGTATTGGTTGTAAATGTGCTCGTAATGTTGGGAACCCCTGCAGTAATAGATAATTCAAGAAAACCAAGTATGGTAAGTGGTTTTTCCTTTGTACGCACTTGTGAATAATGCAATATGCAACCTAGTAAATAAGGAAATTGTATGAATCTACCAGAATTTATTAACATATATTTTCCGCAAAACCATTCGGATAGTTTGATGCGAATGCAAGGAAAATTAATAATATATACACGTCATCAAGACATATATTTTATTATGTATAATTAAAATAATGTACAATACATTGATTTAATTTATTCCATATTATTAATTAATCAATATATTTGTCCCAGGGTCAGATTTATCCGCCTAGCACAGGGATGGCGAACCTATGGCACGCGAATGTTTCATTTTGAAGAGAAAAGAAATAACTATTTTATATTTATTTAAAAAATGTTTTTTTTTAAGTTTTACAAATAAATATATAAGTACTTACTTATATATAATTTAAAAATAATGACGACATAACAATGCGTCTTTTCTTCGGTTTTTCATATTATGTTTACCAATTAATGCGCAAACGGAAACAACAAAATTCATGAATAAATGACAAAATCGCATTGTATAAAAAATTGCAGGCAAATCCTTTTCATGAATAATTATTACGTTTAATGTAAATATACAATTATTGCATAGGACAGTCCTTAGAATCGGGGGATTAAAAATAAAAACATTCAATCAACAAATCTTATCAAATTAATTATTCATTAATTAGTCATTCAAATATAACTGCTTATAATTTTACCTCAATCATAATCTCTAAAAATGGAAAACCGTTCAGTGATGGAGAATATAATATGAAAGAAGAGTAGTTTAAATGCTTCCATGATCTCTTTGACTAATTTGAAAACAAGGAAAAAAATCAAAGATTAAAAGATATGCCTGCGGCTAGAAATACAATAAATATGAAGAACTCAATTGTAATTTTAAAACTTTTTAATAGAATTCTTAAAAACTATTTTTTAGAAAACTTAAAAAAAACTTTTTTTTCGCCATGAAAATCTGTTTGGCACGTCAGACAGTCGAAAAATATTATTTTGGAAATTTTGGCACGCGTAGGTTAAAAGGTTCGCCAACCCTGGCCTAGCACAAGTAACAAGGAAACACCTTTAATACAATTATGTATAATTACTAATAAATTCAATATAACGTAAAATCTAATATTCCAATAAAATACGCTATCATTTTTTGAGGTTAAGATGTCAAATTAATAATTTTCTTAACCCATTGTATGTAGGTAATTATTAGTTTTTATGGTTACACGTAAATTGTACGTAAAACATTTCACCGTGGCACAGTTCGCCGTGAGCTTTCTTATCGGAAAGAGATGACCTAATACTATACGGTCTCCAATTTTATTAGATTCAATAAGAACATTAATTCAATTTTCATAGAAAAAAAATCTAAATTCAAGAATGAAAACCTAACCTAACCTAACAAATAATCCGGTATATCGTCTATTTTCAAAATTTGTTTGTTGCTTTCTTCCTGTAAAGACGTGTAAATCGACAAGAGTAGTTTTATTTAGACATGAATTTTATGTCAGAACTATATGACCCAAAGAGGTTGGACGGTCTTTAATATACAGCCATAATATATTTCCAATACAATATTTCATGGTGAAATGTGATACGGCGAACTGCATACGTACAAGTTTCCGGAGATTTTACATTATGTTCAATGAAATTAATACGTGTTATCATAAAATAATTAATTGTTAGTATAAATAACTTTAAAATGTATAATAGTCGAGTGGTAATGTGTCGGTTTATAATGTCATGGGTTCCGGGTTCGAATCCCAGGTCTGGTCATATTCAATAAATTATATTGATAATTGTTCACTAGATGATGTCGTGGTTTTTCTACAAAATTTTACAGTCAATTAAACAGGGTACAGTATTCAACACGTGTCCGATAACTTGTATGTATGCAGTTTGCCGTATCACACTTCACCGTAAAATGCTGTTTTGGAAATATATGGCCGTATATTTAAAAACCATCGAACCTCTTTGGGTCGTATAGTACTGACATAAAATTCATGTCTAAATAAAACACGGTTCTTGTCGGTTTACACTTTACAGGAAGCCAGCAGCAAACAAATTGGCCGATTTACTCGATTATTTGTTAGGTTAGGTTAGGTTTTCATTCTTGAATTCATGAATTTTGCCAAAATCAGCTATGATTATTGAATTAAGGTTCATTTATTGAATCTAATAAAACTGGAGACCGGAGAGTATACGGTCATCTCTTTCCTATAAGAAAGCTCACGGCAAACTGTGCCACGGTGAAATGTTTCACGTACAATTTACATGTAACCAATATCATGATCCTATTAGGATGCAAGCAAGTGATGTGTGTGTGTTAATGTCCTATTGAATGGACCAAACCGGTTCTGTTATATATTAAATAACATGGAATGCATTTATGTTAAACTTTGTTTTATTTAATCAGTAAACCTTGCTATATAATATAATAAATTGAATATAGTATGTAGTGTAGGGATCCTCAACCAGAGTTCGCGTTGTGAACACTTTTAATTATTTGTATTGTCCATCGGACACACCTCAGAAATATATCTTTTGACGGGACTCGAAACCGCATCCATCAGATTCCGACCAATGAGCTATAGCAATTAGATTACCTGCACCGGATGCACCATGCCTAAGCACAACGAAGTTAACCAATAACTGTGCGTCCGAGGTGTCAATCAAATGTCGTTAATACAATCGACAATTGAATGACAAATTCTAATTCTAATTGATTTACGTTTTGTATTATTTCATTTGAGTCGTTTTTCGCGACTCGGATTTTGAATTTCGGCATCTTCGGGCACTATGCGCCCTCACCAATTGTAATTAATATATACAAACAACGAATAAAGATAGTTATATATTTGGTGACATTTCTCACACTTTATCTAGTTCCATTTTTATGAGTAATGAGATTTTAATACGCTTATCGATTATATTCACTGCTGACCAGTTAATTACCACATTTAAGTATCATGCTAATAATATCTAATGGCAACGTGCCAGTCGCGTTGTCAGCGCTAAATGAGTTAATAGAGGGTGTGTAATGCATCTACTACGGGTTTTTAAAGATATTTAAAATCTCCAAAATTAATTTTAATACTTGGTCTTTTACTCAGTGGGTGTTTGTACTGTTTTCAGATATTAATGTCTTATATTGTGATATCTTGGTCGCTCAAAGGATGGCAAAATTAAAAAGTGGTCACGATCCTCAGCCATGAGTGTACGACCAAGAAGAGTCTTGTATATACTTACGAGAATGAATTAAATTAAATTTATAAATATATTCTTTATTACACTACAATAGGCCAAGAGGCCCAATGACAGTAGTGTAGTGAAACAGTAGTGCATTCATGAAACAATCACAAAAACCTAGGCTTTGAGAAAAATCACATAAATATAATGTGGCCTCACCGAGATCTAACCCAGAGCTCTCGGATGAAAGACCGGCGCCTTGCGCACTGCATCACGAGCTCAGTGCGTGAAGATGCTGAAAGGTGAAACCAGTGTCGCAGATGGAATAATACAAATCGTAGATTAATTAAAATACAATGCATTAACGATTGAATCGACTATCTAGCTGTTGTAACACTGACTTATTACTTGTTAAATTGATAAATAAAAATTCTTACTCTTCAAGTTTATCTGCAGCCACCTGTGATCTATCCGAATCCATCGGTTGGCACATGTCCACGGTGGTCAAATCCTTACTCATGCCCTTCCGAAACAGCGGCATCATCCACAGGAAAAACAACTGGGAAATACAGTTGGCGCGATTCTTAGAATTGGTCTTCCTGGCGACCTTGGAGGCGCCTCCGCCGTCAGCTTTTTCTGATCGTCCGTTGGCACCATTTTCACCATTCTTAGTAGCCATTTTGAGATTTTTTTAGTTCACTGGCTTGAAAAATGTTTAACTATTATACTCTAGTCATTTAGACACTTGTAGGAACACTTATGTTTTCATTGTGTTTTATTAGTTAAGGGATTGCAATGTCTATTTTATGATAAGAATAGAAAAAAACTATATAAAAATAATAAATGAGGGGGTCATTTACATATTTCACAAGATTTAGTTATTAGATTAAATATGACGCAGTGGTCTATGTACATGAGTGCGAAACCCGAGAGATGTTGGTTCGATTTCTACTGGGTGTCTTTCTTACTTGTTTTAAAAAATATTTTTTCTATTGGTTATAAATTATGGAAAAATTGTAAATACCCACTTTATCCAATATATTACTGACAAAAAATCGAACAAGTAGTTAATAATTTTTCAACATTCAACAATAGCAGAACAAAAAAATCACAAACAATGAATATAAAGTTAATCAATTACAATTTTCAAAATAGCTTTTTCACAAGTACAAATAATTGAATAATAAATGCAATGTAAACCAAACATAACTTAAAAAACAAAAACGACACACTTAACTATTCCTAAATACTATTTTCTGTTTTTTGGCCGGAAAAAAAATTACCTACAATTTTTTTTTCAATATTATGCTCTGGCATTAAATTTTTCCGCATATGTATCTGTCAGTATTTTGTTTATATGCGGAAAACGACCTCTCGACGTTCACAGAGGTGATTGGGCAAACTTTAAATAAATCCACAGCTCGGAGATGGCATGAAAAATGCAAGTGCATCTAAACTATCTACCTTCCTAACTTAGATATATTTCGATAAAATAATTTAAAAAAACTAAAATTATAAATTCAAAAGCTCTAAAATATGCATTTATTTATGAAATATGCACTAGTGTCTCAAATATGCTCTGACGTCTCAAATATGCATTTATATGCACAATAAAAGGAAACCCATCCCTCGAAGGAAACCCAGGGGGGGAAAAGCCAGTGGGAAAGCCACGCACACGATGGGGGATAACATTACAAAAGATGCCAACCAGCTGCTAAAAATCATGAACTGGAAAAGACGTGCGGAGGACCGTTCCGGCTGGAGGACGGCGGTGGAGGAGGCCAGGGCTTGACTTGAGCTGAAGATTGTAGCCATCGAAGCCATCGAAGCCATAGCCATCGAAGAAGAAGATGCACAATAAAATTTTATTTTTGGATTCTGTGTCTTTCAAAACAGATTTCTGTGTAACTCTCATAGCTGTGGATACACCCTAATAAAACATGCACTAGCATATAAATCCGGGCCCTAGTTATAATATATAATATAAGTGTTTTCAAAACGATGTAACAGGGAACTCAGAAATAATGGTAACTGAAATTCACAACGGGTAAGGCGATAGCAGGTAACCGACTCGAGTAAGGATGAATCCGGGTTAAACTTACACACGTGTCTAGAATACGTTTAACGTCGAATACTAAAAACTGCTCTCGGTTTATGCATTTACGCTCATTTAATGTTGGTGTATTGCACGTGCATAATGCGTGCTTCATTTTCGTAGGACACTCACACATTCAAAAGCCTGCTTCACCATGCGGCGTATTGAATATAGCCTATTGGTATTCTATTTATTATCTGTTCTGTGCTATGTAAGTATGTTTTTTATTCATTCATTTATATTTTTTAATCAAATCGCCGTTTTTTTAAATTAGATAAAAGAAACATTAAAACTTCGATTTTAGCACAAATCTTTATGTCATCTTCTAAACAAATAATTATCAAACTACATTTTATTGATAAAAATATTCATATCATACAATATCAGTGGCGAAGGGTGGAGCTAGGCTGTTAACATCTAACATAAATAATGCACATTAAACTTTGTTAGTCATACGTATTTGTTTTTATTGAACTAAGACTGCAATTTACATATGGTATTGGTTCAGTGACGTCCAGTGGGGGTAGGCAGATTGAGCGTCGCTTGGGGGGCGGCAGTTACTCAAAGGGCGGCAAATCGAGGAGAATCATTAGGTATATATAGAAAGCTACATAAACTTAGTAATAACGGAAATATCTTTCCATTAAAAAATCAGCTTACTGGTTGGAAACAAAATAGATCTATTAATTAGATAAGTACTATACAATTTTCAACAGGAATTTATTTTTTTGTCGGGTTCGCGATGTCTAGCTTATTTCCGTTGTCCTTGGACGTCACGTTCTTCATAGTCACTCGCGAATTATGGAAGTTGTCAGGTGTATTTTTTAAATGTACCTATCTGAAACCATAGACTCGCAATATTGTCTATTGAAACAGAGATGGCATTTAAGTTAGATTTAGTAGTATAGGTAGATACCTATATCTTGTTAGTAATGTATCCATACAACAAATTTCTTAGATATTGGAGTCATGAAAGGATGATAAAAAGTACTGTATAAAAAAGTGTGGTGGCATTTTGGCACTGCCTAGGAGCGGCATGTTGTCTAGGGACGTCAGTGTATTGATTAGTTCTTAAAAATCAATTAAACTCTGTCTAAACCAAACCTTAATAGTTTTGGTGTATTTTGGGCGATTCGACAAAATTGGGCACTCTTTTTCATTCACACCTATTTGTTTTCATTAAATTATAAATACATATTATTAGACATGCTGTTGGTTTTTTTTTAACTTCATTAAGCCCTGCCTAAACCAAACTATAATACATAAAAAATATTATTCCATATTATAAAATATTCAAAATTATGTATGATTTAATGGCATAATTTTATATATTTTATAGATAGACGAGTATTTTTTTACTATTATCTATTATGGTTAGGTTTTCGCAGGGTTTAATCGAATTTTATAAACTAACCAACATCATCTATAAAGTGTAGTCTTATTTCAATGAAAACAAATACATATGACCATGCCCCCCACATCCTGAAGCGGGCCTCCCTACATATCGCTAAAGGTAAAGGCAGAGTGACTATCTACAGTTGTGTATTCCAAATAGTGTTCGAGGTAAAAATTAGGGTATTTTTACCGATTTTTTTTTTGTATTTCTAATACACCCACTTGAATTATGGAGTTATCGAATATTGACAAACAATAATCAAAAATTACATCGCACAACCGAATGCTTTTAATTTTGCTTTAAGTGAAATAGAGCCGCAGACGACATTTTTTTACTATTAGTGCAATTTTGTGATGTGTGTTTACCTCACTTGGCTGGTCAATTTGCCAGACCGGGCCCTCTTTATGCCAGGGCCCCCAGGCTAGAGCCCTGTCAGCCCCCTCTTATGGGGGCCAAACATATGACTGACAAAGTTTAGTGTGTACTATTTATGACGAATCTTAACAGCCTACTTCCACCCTTCGCCACAGCAATGTACTAATAAACATATGCCGTCAAACCAACAGTATTACACATTATAGACCATTTGTTTCTAATTTGTAAGTTTATTTTTTAATTTATTTAATGAAATATTTTTAATTGAAGTTTTGAAGTTTTCAATTCACTCGCGAAAGTAATACGATCACCATAAGAAAGATTCTCAGAATTTCACTTTGGCTTTAATCAAGCAACTACTCACAATCGGAAAATGGTTTAGATTTAAATACATTATTATTCAAAACACACTTTTCTATCAATCATAAATCCAAAATGTAATTATTAATAATTATTAAGTGTATAATAGAAATTTTGTATAATTTATCCGATTTAAAATTACACGTGGCTTCTGTCATTAGTTTAAAAACATATTGTAAAACTAACACACTTCTAGATTATTATCTATTAGATTTAAACACAAAAAAAAACATGTATATTTACCGTGAATTTAACACACAACATGTATCGACACTCAATAGCCACACTGTTTTAAAAAAAAAAGAATGTTAATTTTATTTATGGTAAATTTTCCGCAAGTTTCCCGCGTTAATTCGGGTATTTCACCTATTTTAAACGCGGAAGGAATTTTCATGCGTTAGCCGCGAAGAACTATACCAGAGTGAATCGTGATGGTTGGAAACGCGTATGTAAATATTGTACTGTAACAGTTCAGTATGTCGTGATTTGTAATCGGGCGCGTAATGAGATTAATTTACGCCCGTCGCGAAAATAACTCTATGATATATGCAGGGGCGGCTCTACCTTAAGGGTTCGTAGGGACCATCCCCACATCGTTTTCATGTCAAATAATTACAAGATAAAAAGAACATTTTATATACCACGTTTTTAAATTCTCTGTTGAATCATATAAACTTGACAATTTTATGTATTAATAATTTAGGACAAATAAGGCAATTGTCAACAATTATTTTTTTTTCTATTTTGCAACAAACAAACAAATATAGAATACTGAAATGTTATTTTGATTTCCATAGTAATGCACGTATATATTAATAATTTTGTTGCTAGTACCACCCCATTGGCAACCAATAATAATGGATTGGATTACGGATTTCTTCCGAAATAACTTTTCATACAAATCAGAATTAACTGAAAATCAATTCAATTCTACGGCTAAAAATGGCTAAAAGTGTTAAAAGAATGCATTGGCATCGTTTTCTGAGATATTCTAAAAGTTTCAAATGTCTAGCTAGTCGGGAAGTTAGTTAAAAAACGTTTGCAAGATTTGTACTGGATAAACAACCACTGGACAAACAAGAATACGAGATAAGAAAAACGTGGTAAAATACACGTCCGATATTTTTATCATTGTCATAATATACCTACATAATTACATAGATTATTTGAACTATTTAATTTGTTTTATTCATCTAAACCCGTCGAAATGTTATTATTAATGTTATACAAATAAATAAAGCAATGATTTTTAATTATGTAATAACATAATGATGTTTACGCGGTATTAAAATAATTAATTTAATTAAATATGCCCTATTTCACGGTGACACATATGTACAAATTAATACTTTGGACGCTGAAGACGCACCTGGCGCGTAATTACCAGGCAGCCGATCGATGTAATTAACGTGCATTTTAAAGGTTATAATTAAAAAATCATTATCTAGTCAGCAGCGAACGAGTTAAGAAAGCTATGGCGTCTACTTTTCGCTGTATACGCATACTGGGGAGTGAATCAAATAACCCATAAGTAAACGCTCACTGTATGTCGTTGTTCAAAACTGATAGTGGTAAGTCTATAATAATAATAATAATTACATATTAATTAGGTTAATATTTTTAAGCACCCTTTTCAGATGTGATTAAGTAACGACTCAGATAATTATATTATTTATTCTTAAAAATCACTCATTTCCTCATTAATAAAATCATATTATAATGAGTAGCTTGGTACATAATGTATAATATGACAACGCAGGTAGATATGTATATTTAATAATTAATGGCTAAACCCCACCACCTAGAAAGTCGTCGAGCCGCCACTTAATATATGACCAATTTACTCACAGGGCCAGATAGCAACCAACAGCCAGCTGCCTCGCTAGAGCGGATCGTGCCGACTTGCCGTCGTAATGAAATAGTGGAGGATTTAATAAATTTATGAAAAACATCCAACAATTAAGAAAACCTCAATCACTGCTGACTTTTTAGTTCATATTTAATTACCACATTTAAATATCGTGTTAATTATATCTAATGGCCAACTTACGCAAACGCGCCAGTCGCGGTGTTAGCACTAAATGGGGATGCAAAGGATGCATAATAATAGTAATTAAAATGTCGTATATTTGCATTGAGCATATTTTTATCAAGAAGTTTGGCACTTAAAAAGATTTCAAATGTTAAAAATCCGCCTTATTACACAATTAATTCTGTGTGTTTCATGGCGGTTTAGTTGCATTGTCAAAATTCACCGCTCTTATACCATTTTATTTACTTTGTTTCTACCTGCGCATTTATTCTATACACAAGACTGCTTTCGGCCGCTACGGCAGCTATTTAGAGTAGGTTTGTATCGAAGTATTAGCACTTATTGTAACAATTACAATAAGTTAGCTATAATTGTTAAATAAATGATATGTTTTAACAGCACCTCTCTTGGCTATGCTAAATTTTTGAGCTAGATACACAGTTTTGACTTTTAGACGGTTAACTTATTGTAGTTGTTACAATAAGTACTAATACTTCGATACAAACCTATCCTACATAGCTGCCGTAGCGGGCCGAAAGCAGTGTTGTGTATAGAATAGATGCGCAGATAGAATCAAAGTAAATAAAACGTTATAAGCGCGCTGAATTTTGACAATGAAACTAAAACGTCGTAAAACACACCTAATTAATTGTGTAATAAGGCTGATTTTTAACATTAGATATCTTTTTAAGTATCAAACGTCTTGATGATAATATGCTCGATTCAAATTGAAGACATTTTTGTATAGAAACAAATTAAAGTGTTAAAAAATCAACAAAATTGCATTTTGATAAGAAATTAATGTGTAATTCAGAATGGCGTCCATCTGCCACCGTTGTTACAGGATGCAGGACATCAAATGTTTTAAATTACTTAATAACATGTGTAGCTATAATTTTATGATCTTATTTATATTGAGTCCGATATATTTTTAAAGAATTATTTGATTTATAAAATTTATTTTTATTTAAATGTGTCAAAATGGTCAGTTTGATATATATGTGGTGTTTGAGAGAGTAAAGAATATAAAATGGTCGTTCATTTTCTAAATATGTTTAGCCCAGTTTGAGTATATCTTTCTTTTACCATTTACTACTGCCATATGCTTGGTCGATTGTATAAAAAAGATTTTTTTTAAATACAGCTGAACCACAAAGTTAACTTAAAATATAGATTAATAATTGTAAAATATAATACCCATAAATATTTTAAGGATTTATTTGAGTTAAATTCATAATAAATGAGTTATATTCATTTTAGTAATCGGTGTGCATTTTAAGTGATTATGTAATAACTACCTTGTCTCCAATGAGTTAAGGGAAATTATTGCTATAGTCCATTTTTATAGCATCTCACTTACAGAAACAACTGTTCTATCTCTCGTTTATAATGAGAGGATCTATAAACAATTAAAAACTATAGGTGCTTTCGAATAATATAATATCACATTGTTTACGTCCATAAAATACATAAAACAATCCATGGAGAGAAACGACAAGCCATGTTGTGGGTACTGTAGTACATTAATCAACAATCTTTAGATGTAGACGCACGCTCTCTATCCGTACCTCATCTCATTTCGATTCGACGCCACCGACTGGGCGCCTGGACAACTGGACGTTGCAAAAATTAATGAAATACACAAGTAATAGACCATAATATTTCATATACGCTTATTTTAGAACGTGTCCAGAAGAAATGTCTTCTATGTCTTTATTTTAAGACATATAACTATGTTCCTTTCGATGATTTGTCAAATGATTATTTTCCGACTGCCTTTCTATAATATAATATAGAAAATTCTTATAGAGAAAATGGTTTCCACGACGGTTGGACTGGACACATTCGTGGTATGCACTTGTTGAGTCACCCGGTGCGCGGCACTTGATGTTCAGAAATAGTTTAGGTTGTAAGTGCTTATGCGCGCACGGTTGATGAATGACTAAAGTTTTTATATTAATAATCGGTCGACTACTAACTCGTAACTGCGTTGTGCCTGATCTTGTTACAATATTGAGGATTTGAGGTAGATAGAAGGTAGAAGGGAGGAAAGGAATGAAGGCCACCATAATTGGCCCAACCATTATATTTAAATTAAATAATATTAACTGGGATTATTTCAGCGCTCGAAATGGACAGGAACGCACCGGAGCGCCGTTGTGGTTCGTGGAATTCCAAAATATACCGTTCCGGCTCGTGGATTCATTTAAAATTGCGTTGCGGTTCGTTAAATTGAGATATTTATGTGTGAATGTATCTTTTAAAGTTTTTCTCAAAATTAAAAATTAACGAAGTTATGTCATGCCGGGCGTGCAAGGGTTAAAAATAAAATTTATGACATCCCTAAATTTCTTTCAATTTTTTTTTTTGTGTCGATACATCCGTGTCTAAATGCATTGTCTAAACACTCCAAATAATTGCATACTTACGTAAAAAAGTAACTACAGCTGCAAGCTAGAAAAGAATTGTGCCTTTGCTGACATTGTTTGAAAACCTTTTGTACTTAAATAACTTAAATTCAATAAAAAATAAAGTTGGCACCTACATATTTGTATAATAATTTCTAAAGTATGAAACATCTCAGTACAGTCTCGCTTTTACCTTTGACTGGTATGCATTGCGAATTTACTTACCTACTAATTTATTACTTATATTTTATTGTGAGTGATAAAACTTATTTATTTTCATCGCCATCTAATCGCCGTGTTAATTTTATACCCACGTCTATTTTTGCGGGCAAAATTTTCGGTGGTAAAATTAATATGATAAAGTTTGGTAATTTAAATCGTACAATTCCGCTAAAATCTACTTATTAGTGATAATCGCTTGTTTTTTAAAACATTTTGTATTATTTAAATTTGTTCTCTTAAAATTTGGTTCAAAATCTCAGCAGGCGATACCTTTCTATATATTACATATAAGTATATTTTTTGTCGTTGGTATCCAAACTGATTTAACATATAATGCAGTTGACCAGTGGCCACAAGCAGAATTTTTTCGTTTTGAAAATGATAAATATGAGTGGATATTTATAAATTTTATGAAGGTTTAATTAAGTAGTAGGTACTTCGTGTAAATCTGCTAAAACATTAAGAATTCACTCCGATAAGCATTTAAGATCGACAATACAGTTGAAACAGGGTTTTCTGATTCAATGTCATTTCGACAATTGACTCGACGTTTTAAAAAATATTTATGACGTGTCGTAAACCCTTATTTTTACAATGAATAATAAATAAATGCACCATTATGCCATTTTCCTACAAAAATGTTTTTGGTATGAAACTATTGAATAGCCTACCGTAATTAGTTTATTTTTAAGGGACATTTCTATTGTGTTATAATTACATACGTTGTAACTTGCTACTTTAAAAATAATAGAAATAATAGATACCTACTATGTAGAGAACTTTTAGTTAATTTTTGTTTGTAAATTTGTTTTAAAAAAAAAGGAATATCGTCCAATAAAATTTTATTACTATCATAATAATAAATTATTGTTCTGTATTATCATTATTCATCACCGTGGCAATAATAATGACTTTAATGAGACTAGGTAAGGACAAACATCACAAATTGAATCGTTTAGTTTAAAATACACTCACAAATTAGGTAGGTACGTGTTCAGTGCGGACAACAAATAATTTTAGATGGTAGTCATAGATTAAATAAATACGGTGGTAAGTTCTTTAATCTGAGGTGGTAAGTGTACGTATATTACAATAATGGTAACCAAAGCATCATCATTGTAACATATAGGTCATGTTCTCCACAACGAGGGGCTGAGAGGGCTCTAGCCTGGGAGCCCGTGCTCGGGAGGAGCCCGGCGAGGCGAATCGACCAGATAAGTGAGATAAACACACATCACAAATTTGCTTTAATAGTAAAAAAAAGAATTTTCTTACAATACTATTATTTATAGTTATGTGGTTATACGAAACAATTCTTAATTGTTTATCAATACTCGACATCTCCATAATTCGTATGGATGTTTTAAAATATACAATAAAACACTAAATATACAGATTATTGTTACCCCGTACATACTGCCTTTATTCTTAGCGATAAGAAGGGGGCCCCACCAAAGATCCTAGCCTGGGAGCCAGCTTCACGATGTGGGGCCTATGGTATAGGTATATTCATACACTACAATATTAGTCCTTATAATGTTGAATATAGGTAGGTACCTACTGATTAATGACAATTTTATATTATTCTATAGGAATCGTGTTTAGCAACTCGAGTTGCACATTCCGTCATGTTTTATCTTATATAATTAATGATACTTCTTCTTCTACCCTGTCATGTCCTAATATTGGGGCATAGGGCAAGCATTGGCGCCACTTCCCTCGGTCCATCGCCATGCGCCTCCCGCCATGTCAGACCTGCAGCAAATAGGTCGCTTTTGTAGCACCGCTGCAGGGTGAGGGAGAGGCGGCCACGGCGATGGAACCCTTGAGGCTGTGCCACAAGGGTACGAAGTGCCGCACTCTTTGGCGGCATCCGGAATACGTGTCCCAGCCACGTAAATCGTCTCTTCGTGATAACTAATCACCGAAGGCTGCTGTGCTCACGAACTCGGGTATTTGTAACGCGGTCGTACCAATGTACCCCTAAGATTCGGCGGAGACATCGATTCTCAAAGATCAAAAGCCGATAATTAATGATACACCATTGGTAATTTAAAATGCTATAATTACGTAGTTTTGTGATGATGGCTTGAAGCTTTTCTTAGAAGTAGGTATGGCCTAATGGCCCTTATGGTGGAGAAGGTTCAAAAGAAATCTTTGAGGATCCTTTGTTTGAAGCTGTGTGGATGCCATCCATGGCTTTATCCGATTGATTTATCTTAAGAACGCTTACACACTGTGTTCAACCAAATTGCTTCGGATATTGGTATATTCCTCCTGCGTGAGAACGAGTTTATGTGAACGATTTATAAATTCTTTGTTTTATAACTTCTTAAATAATTAAATGGCGTAGTTAGCTCTATCGGTGTACAGATATGTACTGTATAAATTTTGTATTTACTCGTCTCTGTATAGGTACTTACTATTTTTTCTAATAGTTGCTGCATCTATTTCTTTATTTTTAAACACTATTTGATTTTTTTTTAAATATTCTGTGCTCGTCTTGAATCTATAATCTGTAAAATTTGTTATATGTAAATTAATTTTTAATTTGAGTCTTTATGGTAGGTATGTGGATATGTTGTTTTTTAGGTTTAATTAATTAACAAACTGAACTATCCGAAATGAGACAGTAATATAAGTTATAAGCAGTGTCGAGTGGTGGTAGAAGTAACATGCCTGCTGATTATGGGTGGTAGATAAAGTAAGAGTAAAGAATAATACAATTCTTGACGGTATACTTTGTTGAGACGAGGTTCTTTCCCACTTGCTCAATATACATCCACGTAAGAAGTTCAAAGTTTATTGTTGCATTTATACATCCAACGTACGTACGTATGTAAAGAAAAAAATTAAGCATACCGTTTTTTCGGAAAATTATAGAGCGTTCCTGTTCGTGAAATTTTCCATTTCGAGCACTGGATTATTTAGAAGTATAGATAACCAATAATTACTTACCATTCCTACGATAAATTTCGTTAGTAGGTAGGTATTTACTGAATCTTTTACATGTGTTTTAATAATATTAAGACATTGAAATATTGATAGGTAATGCGTCACTTTTTGCCCAATTGATTTTTTGCTTAAATTTTGTCGAACAAACAATATCGGACTTACGAGGTCTTAATAGTAAGGTGACGATTTATATTTGATACTAGTAGCGCAACGTGGCATGTAAATGTGCATTTTGGGCATAACGCGTAAAGATCACAAAATAAACCAACGGAGAAGGTAACAGACAAGAGTCAGCGATGTGATAGAGATCGCTAAGCATATGAAATGGCAATGAGCTGGACAAATGCCGCCATATAGTGATACCCAAAGGACGCTAAACGCCCACAAAGATGCCTTAAAACCCGCTGGATAAAATGAACTCATAAAGTTCGGTGGATGCACGTGATTACAAAGAACGAGGGACCGAGAAGATTGAAGGGAGTTAGGGAAGGCCTTCATCCAGCTGTAACTATTTTAATATACGTATATATTTATATTTTATATCATTAATATTTGAAACTGCGGACCAGCGGACCTCTTGTCAGTAAGAGATCTTAGCTGGCTCTCACGTCAAAACTCGTCTTGCCTGCAACGTGTCGGATACGTCGATGTGACGTCATCGTTATTCACAAAACACACGTTGCCAAATGGTGCTCCGCAGATTGGTCAAATGCGACTGTTTAGTTTGAAAAAAAAACATCTGCTGTTGCAATCGAGAAGTTGCATGCTACTCGGGCTCCGAGTCGAAGACGCCAGGACACATACAAACACATACGAATTGGTCATTCGCCGTTCTTGGAAGGTTTGATTTATGGCTGTGCGGTGACAAGGCGAGTTTAGATGTGAGAGCTGGCTTGAGATAATAACATATTATGTTGCTGGATCTGTTGAATTTTATTTACCCTCAATACATCACTGGTGAAAAAATAATATTATGGCCCAATGTAATAATATTTTCGATTTATCATTGTTTTTGTTTTTAATTTCACTTTCATAATCAACCGTTTTAGTTGAACCATCGCGTTGCCAATAGTATCTCTGAAAAACTATATTACTTCGACGATTGAAAGTTTTTTATTACTTAACTATTTTTTTATTCAACGAATAATTCACAAGATTTAAGGATGCAACATTCTTTTATTGAACATAGATAAATACAGACGCAATTAATACTTACTTTGATTTAAAATACAATAGCCGATTGCCAATAGTAACTCAATTTGGAAAGCGCTTCGAGAGTATTTTTAGTCAATAGTTAAAATTTGTTGCAATTAGATAAGATACCTATAGCATTATGGTCGATGTACATGGGCGTGAAAACCGAGAGACGCAGGTTCAATTTCAGCTGAGTGTCGTATTTTTCAATGTTTTCAACGAATAATTCACAAGATTTAAGAATGTAACATTCTTTTATTGAACATAAGTAAATAATACTTACTTTGATTTAAAATAAAAAAGCCGATTGTCAATAGTAACTCAATTTAGAAAGCGCTTCAGAGAGTATTGTAAGAGCCATTAGTTAAAATGTATCGCAATAAGATAGGATATATATAATTATTTAGCAATGTGGTCGACATGCGTGGGCGTGAAACCCGAGAGACGCACGTTCGATTCCAGCTGGGTGTCGTATTTTTTTTCAAAAAAGGACTTTTTCTATTGGTTATAATTATATTTTCTCAGAAATGTATGATTATTATTACAATATTCTTCGTATGCAGTGACCAGTGACATCCCGTGGGGGTAGGCAGATTGAGCGTCGCTTGGGGGCGGCAGTTACTCGAAGGGCGGCAGATCGAGGAGAATCATTTGGTATACCTACACTGAAATAGCTACCTAAACTTAATAATAATGGAAATATCTTTCCATTAAAAAAATCAGCTCACTATTTGGAAACAAAATGTATTAGGTAATTATCATACAAGGTTTAACAGGACTGTATTTTTTGTCGGCTTCGCGATGTCTAGTTTATTTCCGATTTCCTTGGAGATCACGTCCTTGATGACCAGCAATGACACGTGTAGATTTTCTAATTATAGGTAGGTACATAGGTACTTACCTTATTTAAAATGTATCCAAGTATTTTTGTCAATCACTCGCGAGTTTTGGAAGTTGTCAGGTGTATTTTGACGCAGATATGGCATTTAAATTAGATTTAGTGATATATATTTTATTAGTAACTCAACAACATATTTCTTAAATATTTTTGTCATGCAAGGATGATAAAAAATATTAAGTATATAAAAAAAATGTGGCGGCATTTTGGCGCTGCCTAGAGGCGGCATTTTGTCTAGGGACGTCACTGGCAGTGACGCCATATTACAAGGCAAAGTGCTACCCTTAAGCTGACAGAATGCCGTTCCCTTACAATTTTAGTTTCAAACTGACTGCAAATTCATTTGTCATCTACCAAAAGCGAAAGATAGAGGTAGGGTGTTAAGATTCGACATTCCAATCTCTTACACACACATAAACAGTACACACTAAACTTTGTCAGTCATACGTATTTGTTTTCATCGAACTAAGACTACAAATTGCAGACAGATAGTATTTGTTAGTTTTTAAAATTCAATTATCAACGGGCCCCGATCTTTCACGTGGTCCAGTGGAAAGTTCTTCTTCTTCCACGGCGCTATATCCCGGGGTGGGATTTGGCCTCCTCCACAATCGCTCTCCACTCACTCCGGTCTCTCGTCACACTTCTCCAGTTACCGGGTCTTCCTATATGAAGCCAGTCCACTTCTACGGCATCAGCCCATCTCCTTCTTGGTCAGCCTCTGGGTCTCTTCCGTTGGGGTAGCCATTTCGTCATGATCCTTGCCGCTCTAACTTCAGGCATTCTCTCCACATGTCCCGCCAATCGTAGTCTTTAGGACTTACAGTATCTTATAATTGTTTACTGTTCAATCAGCTCTTCCAACTCGTGGTTCATTTTTATTCTGTAGTTCCCATTTTCCAACGTGGGTCCAAAGATTTTTCGGAGTATTTTGCGCTCGAAGACAGCTAATTTATTTTCCTCGTTTTGAGTTAAGCACCAAGTCTCACAGCCATAAGTGATCACTGGCCTTATAATTGTTTTATAATATACCTAATAGAAGTTTACTTCTTCGGCCTAAAATTTTCGACCCCATCAGTCGATTGCAGGTATTCCAATGGAAAGTAGATGTCGGTAATAAGATTCGATGGATGTTAATCATCTTCAGTGTTGTTTATTCGTCAATAATTAATCCCAAAGTATAGTAACATGGTATAAATAAGAGGGAAATAACTCATGATAGTTCGATCCGCAGTGAAACAACTCGGTGAGCAGAGCTGAGTTAAGTTTGAATCAGTTCAACGGTATTAGAATCATTTCTTTTTTCTTTCTTTCGACCATGCCCAATCCTAATAGGATCATATAGGCCTCCACAGATTTTATTTTTACGAGAAATGGATGTCAGCCACTTGCTCAACCTATTAGTCCATACTCTGACTCGTACACAATTTGAAAAACAATATGTATACTTGCCACACCCAGGATTCGAACCTGGGATCCTCGACACTATAGACCGGCGCTTAAGCCACGCGGCCATCGTGGGTGTAATTAGAATCATTTACAATGTTATAAATTTGAAATAGTAAGTACCTAAGTAATATTAGTGACTCTTGAGTTCATTTAAAAGGGATTGTATATGTGTAGGGCTCTAGCCTGGGGGCGCGAGCTTAGAGGGGGGCGGCGCGGTGTGTCGACCAGTTGAGTAAGAATAACGCATTGATATACTACTAGATGAGCAGTTCCCATACAAGTGTCATTTTAAAAATGTACCACAAAAGATATAACGAATATCGTCTTATAATATTTCCTTGTAGGTACGAGTATAATGCGTTAAGACCGTTAACATGGATTCCCGAATTTCACCCGTATTGCCCTGGCTGTAAAACTAAATTTGCGTTCTTGGAATAGTGAACCTAAGGGTGGCTGCAACGCAAAACAGACAGAGCAAGTCGTCATGCGCTGACTATTAGTTAGAGTAAGATGCAAGCTAGACCGGGCTTACTCAGTAAGTTTTAACAAAGGCAGACTCGCTGAAAATCGGGCGTCATTTTAAGAAGCATATGATTCATCCAGTAGTATATCAATGGAATAACGCACACTACAAATTTGCTATATTGGTAAAAAAAACTTGACTGCGGCGCTATGTTCCTTAAAGATTATTAACAATAAAATTATCTGACTTTGCGATTTAATTTTATGCGATATGATGTTTGATATAATTACATGATAATTCCCGTGTAGAATTTTATTTTATAATTATTGTAAGTGTGTTTCCTGATTTACAAAATGGCTATTTATCTAATATGGTGGAGGGTTGCATGATATGATACTAAGCTACCACAAAAGGATGTCGTGATCTCATATTATGTCGATAACTCAATAAATCAATTGGATTTATTTAAAAATCGCCAACAATACGCGGAATAGCCTTAACTCTCGAGTTCCGCGAAAAGCATTTGACACTACAGTCGAAAAGCACAATGCGATATGTAGGGGTGCCCGCCATACATCCTGGCCTGGGGGCCAGCTTCAGGATGTCGGGGCCATGGTAGTAACTCAGCTAGATAGGGTGAATACATTGGGGTTGATCAATAGTATACATTGAAATAGACGAAATTATTACACCAATCGATTATTCTTAACAATATGTACTTCAGTGGTTTTAGGGTGTCGGTGAATTAAATAAAAGAAAATTTATTTTCATTGGGGAGATATTATGGAGAGAGGAGTTATGGATACATACCAGTGCTCGAAATGGAAAATTTCACGAACAGGAACGCTGTATAATTTTCCGAAACTAAGTACTTATGCTAATCCTTTCTTTACGTACGTACGTACTTTTGAAACTTTAAACTTCTTACGTGGATCTATATTGGGCAGGTTGGTAAGGATTGTCAGCGCCGCAGGCGAAATAATCTTGTTTTAACAAAGTATACCGTCAAAAATTGTATTATTCTTTATTTTTACTTTATCTACCACTATAACCAGTGCATGATACCTCTACCACCACTCGTCACTGATTATAACTTACTGTCTCATTTGGGATAGATAAGTTTGTAATTAATTAGTCATAACAAACAACATATCCACATAAGTACCTTATAGATTCAAATTAAAAAAATATTTACGTAGTTATAGAAAATTTTACAAATTCCATTTAAATACGAGCACAGAATATCAAACATCAAGAAATAGTATTAAAATAGTGTTTAAAAAATAAAGAAATAGTATTAGAAAAAACAGTAAGTGCCTACCTATACCAAGAATTTATAAAATAGCGTTCACATAAACTCGTTCTCACGCAGGTGGAATATACGATTATCCGAAGCGATTTGGTTGAACATAGTTATTTCCTGCCCAATTATCATTAGCAATTATTGCACCTTGGCAGAACAAACAACTTAGATTATCAAGAAAGTTATAAAATAATATATAATAAAATCAATACTAAGTACCAATAATGGCAGAGTTCTCATTTGTACTGGGTAGATATAAGTTGGAAAAAGTACGTAGCCTAAATACCTAGCTCTCTTTTTAACTTTCAGAATACAGTATGTAAGCATACGTCTTGAGAAATCAATCGGATAAAACCATGGATAGTATCCACTATCCACACAGCTTTAAAGGATTCTCAAAGATTTATTTTGAACCTTTTCCACTATAAGGGGCAGAAGGCCGTACCTACATCTAATAAAAGTTTCAAGTCATCCAAACAACGTAAACATAGCATTATTTGTAATTAAATTACCAATGGTGTGTCATTTTCATTTATATAAGATAAAACATGACGGAAGGTGAAACTCAGGTTGCTAAGCGCGATTCTTATAGAATAATATAAAATTGTCATTAATTAGTACCTACTATATTCAACATTATAAGGACTAATATTGTATTGTATGCATGTTATGTTACAATGGTGATGCTTTGGTTACAATTATTGTAATATACATCTACCACCGTATTTATTTAATAATCTATGACTAACACCACCTAAGATAATTAGATGTCCGCACTGGACACATAGGTACCTAATTTGTTAGTACCTACTTATTCTAAACGATTCAATCTATATTGTTTGTCCTTCCCTACTCACGTTATTATTGCCATGGAAATGATAATAGGTACCTACATACAATACAGATATTATGATAGTCGTACATTTTTATTAAAGGATATTCCTATATTTTTTTTAAACAAATTTACAAACAAAAATTAAGTAAAAGTTCTCTCCACACTACCTATGTATTATTTCTATTATTTTTAAAGTCACAAGCTACAATGCATGTAATAATAATTGTAATACAATAGGAACGTCCCAAATAAATAAACTCTGCAGAAGGCTATTCAATATTTTCTGCCCAAACCATCAATGGCCCAAACACATTTTTGTAGAAAAAATCATTCATTATTCATTGTGAAAATTGGGGTTTACGACTTATCATAAATATTTTTTTAACACAAGTCAAGTTGTTGAGATAATAATAATTATTGAATCACAGAACAGATGTTGCCACTGTATTGTCCACCGGAAAGAATTCCTAATGTTTTAGCAGATTTACACGAAGTACCTACTACGTAATTAAGCCTTCATTATTTTTATAAATATCCACAAAATTATCAAATTGTGCGTGTGGCCAGAATTATCTTAAATCAGTTTGGATACCAGCGACAATAGTATATAGGTATATATGTAATAATATAATTAAGTATGTAAAAATGGCGAATTTGTATCCCACAGGAAAGTACTTATTAAAAACGATAATTGTAAGGGTGATTATCCACTTAGTGTTACGAAGAAAAAGCGAATTTAACATAATAGACTTTTTAAAATATTATATTATAAAGCCTATTATAAGGAAAGTATTCATCCACAGGTAATTAATAAATAAATGTCAAAGGTTAAAAATTCTCCTCCTGTAATAGTATTTTGGTTAATTCGCCATTTTTACAATACACCGACGATATAAAGGTATTCGTATCGCCTGCTGAGAATTTTAACTAACTTTTAAGAGAAAAAATTGTTATTAAAAAATATGTTCAACACAAAGTTAAAATTAAAACACAAAACTTACCAGAAGCAACAAAATTCACTTACAAAAAAGTATACTCATCATGACCTATGGCAAATAAATGAATGAATGTAGTAGTTATATCACAAGATTTATTGTACTATAGTCGCAATTCAACAATAATGTAAATTACAAAACAAATGTAAACATCGTAAAAAGAGGGGTTTACGACACGTCATAAGCTTTTTTTTAACAAAAGTTAATTGTTGAGATGAATACCATCTGTTGCCACTTCAATGGTTATTGGAGTGAATTCCTAATGTAATGTAATGTGGTTTTAGCAGATTTACACGAATTACCTACTACTTTATTATACCTTCATTATTTTTATAAATAACCACTCAATATCATTTTTTAAATGATCAAATTGTGTAGGTATGTGGCCAGCGTTACGTTACCTGCGACAAAATATTTTTCAATAGTTTCGGTTAACACGTTTCGCCTGATGACATTTTTGACCAACTTTTAGAACAATTTTTTATTAAAAAATCAAGTTAAACACACAGTTAAAATTAAAACACAAAACTTACTAGAATGTAGCAAAAAAACACCAAACTAATAATATAAACAATTTTGTTTAGAAACGTATTTATATCTTAAATAATACAAAATATTTTAAAAGGCAACTAATAGGAATATTATAGCGGATTGCACGAGTCAAATTATCAAACTTTTTTGTACTAATTTAACCATCGAAAACACAATTCATTCACCCGAAAATAAATGGCGAAGTAATAATTTTTGTCACTCCGAATAAAATAATATAATAAATTAGTAGGTAAGTAAATTAACAATGCGTAAGTCAAAGGCAAGATTGTATTGAGATTTGAAATGTTTCATCCTTTAGAAATTATTAAACAATGTATACTTTATTTTTCAAGAGTTTTCAAATAGTGTCAGCAAGGCACATTTTTTTGGGTAATAAAGTAATTTACGCTTGCAGCTGGTTGTTTCTTGTTATTTAGACAATGCATTTAGGCATGGACATATCGACACAAAATAAGAAGGTTGAAAGAAATTTAGGGATGTCATAATTTTTATTTTTAACCCTTGCACGCCCGGCATAACATAACTTCGTTAATTTTTAATTTTGAGAAAAACTTTAAAAGATACATTCATATATAATTATCTCAATCTAACGAACCGCAACGCAATTTTAAATGAATCCACGAGCCGGAATGGTATATTTTGGAATTCCACGAACCACAACGGCGCTCCGGTGCGTTCCTGTCCATTCCGAGCGCTGATACATACCAACGTTGATAAACGTAACTAGCTATTGTATGTATTTCTTATGGGACTTTGGATTAAGATTACATGTATTTTTTCATAACTACGTTAGAATATGTTTTGAATAATAAGTAGATATACATTTAGTAGCTAACTTCCTATCGATATTTTCCTTTATCTGTTTGACAGCTCGTGGCCATTGTCGATGAACTCGTCTATTCATAGATAAACATCTTTAACGAGAAGGCCATAATAGATTTATTGTAAAAATATAATATTTTATTTATATTATTGCTTCCATATCATAGACCCTTTGTCTAAGAGAGATACAAGAATTACGATAAGCGCAACGTCGCATGGAAAGGTGCACGTTGGCAATAACGCGGAAATATCACAAAATTACTTATTGCGTCATTCCAAGTCAGGCATCCCATAAATCTGCCGTATACACTCTACAGATAGTATTAAGCGGCGTTCAACGAATTGGCTTGAAGGACAGGCAAGCCAGGTTGAGATTCTCTTCTGGTATCCACAGCAAGTGGCTGAGCCAGGTCGAACTTCACCTCTTCACTCTCAGCATGATGAGAGGCTGCTTGGAGATTGATCAACCCCAATGTATTCACCCTATCTAGCTGTGTTACTACACACATACAAACCCTTGTACACAGTGACATCCCAAGACAAAATTCCGCCTCTAGGCAGCGCCAAAATGCCGCCCCATTTTTTGTACAGTATTTTTTATCATCCCTTCATGACTTCAATATCTTAGAAATGTTTTGCATAGATACATTACTAACAAAATATTTAACACTAAATCTAATTTAAATGCCATCTCTATCTACTTCAATAGACAATATTGCGAGTCCACGGTTTCATATACATTAAAAAATACACCTGACAACTTTCAAAACTCGTGAGTGACTGGCAAAAATATTCGCATAAATTAATTAGATAAGTATTTTCGTACCTTTAATTCAAATATAATTCGCAAATCTGCACGTGTCATTGCTGGTCATCAAGGACGTTACATCCAAGGGCAACTGAAGTAAACTAGACATCGCAAACACGACAAAAAAATACAGTACTACTAAAGCTTTATGTTAATTAATCCATTTTGTTTTCAACCAGTGAGCTGATTTTTTAATGGAAAGATATTTTCGTTATTACTAAGTTCAGGTAGCTATTTCTATATATACCTAATGGTTCACTTCGATTTGCCGCCCTTCGAGTAACTACCGTCCCGAAGCGACGCTGACTTCACTCCAGGTCATCCAGCATACAGTAGCTACGCCATGGCCCCTACATCCTGAAGCAGCCCCCCATACATATCGTTAAGGTTAAGGGAAGCGTGGTGCTCTACCTATACTTTCTTTGTGTGCCATACCGTTATCAGACGTCGGCGATGAATTTGGACATTTGGCCCCTGTCCGTCGCTGCTCTGAATAGGGATGGAGTGCTGAGCTCAAACCAGTCCCTGAGGTTTTTGAGCCAGGACGTTCTTCTTCTACCAGAGCCTCGCTTACCGGAGATCTTCCCTTGAATGATGAGATGTAGAAGGCGATACTTCTCGGGATGCCGCATGATGTGGCCAAAGTATGCCAGTTTCCTGGTTTTCATTAGTTTGACTATTTCTTTGGTCTTTTTCATCCTTGACATCACCTCGACATTTGTAACTTTGTCCTTCCAGCTGATACGAAGCATACGCCTACACACATACTTTAGTGTTCCCTAAATTGTATCCTTAATGGAACCCCAGGGTTTCGCAAGGTAAATTTATGGGCGTTCTGTGTATTTTAAGCGATTTTTTGTACTTTCATATAAACCCAATTGAATTATGGAGTTGTCGCCGCACTCGGCATTCAATAAATTATGATGCATCGCGATTCGCGACCATCTTTTGTGGTAGTCAGGTAACATGAGACCCTTCAATATATTTGATAAATAGCCATTTCAGGAAACACACTAAAAATAATTAAAATAAATTTCTACATTCTACACTCAAATATCAATTAATTATAACAATCATCATATCACATCGAGTTGAATCACATAGCCACATATATGTAAAATCTTTAAGTAAAATAGCGCCGCAGGCTACTTTTTTTACTATCAGAGAAAATTACTGGTGTGTGTTTATCTTACATAACTAGTCATTCTGCCACACCGGGCCACCCTCTATGCCCGGGCCCCCAGGCTAGAGCGCTGATAAGCAGGTATTAAAAGGCCAATTGTTTAAATTTGTCGTAATTAGTATCTCAACCAGTAGCATAGTGGACAATACGCGGACGGGGTGTAAACCCAAAAGATGCAAGTTCGATTCCTGCCGGGTGTCTTACTTTTTTCAAAAAGATTTTTTTCTCTTGGTTATAATATATTTTCTCAGAAGTGTTTTTCAAAATTATGTTTGTTCAATAATTAGAATGGTACATTCTTAAATCTTGTGAATAATTATTCGTTGAATAAAATAAATAGTTAATTAAAAACCATAATAGTTAAATAGCATAGCATATTATATTATTATGGTTATTAAGGCTATACCTCAGTTGCATGGTCTAAAAAGATCGTGGCTAGGCGATGAGCGGATTGCGGGTCGCGGGTGCAAATGACGCATGTCGAACGAAATATAATTTGTCATATAAATCTAACATGCGTCCATTTAATGTTGTTTATTATTCTATTAGTAACAATAATAATATATTCATTGACATGTTTTCTTTTTCAACTAAATGGGTAACGTTTTTAGTCATCTTTACACGATTTAAGAATTAAAACCCCCGTCGCCATCATGAAACAAATTTACGTGTTCCCAGCTCGACGTTTTCTCTTCGAACGCCAGCGAGTCCAAAATTTCGTCGCGCCTATAGTTGAAAATTATTTGCCGTTTCACTCATGTATCGTCTTAATAATTCTAAAAAAAAAAGTGGGCCCAAAGTGTTTCTGTTATAAATAAATCCTATGTAGTTTTACATAAATAAATTGAAAATCATGACTTATCTGTTTCTAAAATTAATATTTCTAATCTAAATCTAAACAATATATTATGTGTTATCAGTTATCACAGAATTGATTCAATGTACCCATTTGGTAACAATTATGACAGTATTGCAGGTAAATACATACTGACATACTTTTTTTTGTTTTACTACCGTGTTTTTAAGATTTTAATAAACAAATAATATAAGATACGATGAAGACAGTTTTGAAAATATCGCTCAATACAGTGGTTTACAAACATTTTACGGTGTCCTTATTAATTATTCACTACACACAAACACGTTATGTGTGAATGAAACGGCCAAAGAAATAATCAGATACGTAAAGTCTAGAAAGATGGCATACTTTGGCTTCATCATGCAATATCCTGAGAGCATGGCCCCCACATCCCCCAGGCTAGGATCTTTGGCGGGCCCCTCTACCTATCTCTAAGGATAAAGGCAGTGTGATACTCTACTGTAGCGTTTTCCAAATGGTGTACGCAGTAAAATTAATGTGTATACTTAGTGTTTTTTTTTTGTATATTTTAATACTTACATCCATTTGAATTATTATGGAGTTGTCGAGTATCCATATCCAATTAAACATTGTGTAAAAATATTACTGAAGGACAATAGCGACTTTTTTACTATTAGAGCAAAATTGTGATATGTGTTTATCTCACTTATCTAGTTAACTCGCTACGCCGGGCCCCCAGGCTAGAGCCCTGTCAGCCCCCCTCCCCCCCCTTGTGGGGGCCATGCCCGAGAGATATAAAAATAAACGTAGGTATTACAAAATGTTTAGTTATACATAATTTACAATTTCAATTGATTTCTTTTTAACATATTGTGGACATTACAAATTATAAGTTTAAGACGTTCACAACTTGACATTTAGAAAAAAAGAAATATAAAACAGTATTACATAAAAAAGAGATAGATCAGTATATAGAGATAGATAGTATGTTATTAAACAGTAGAAATGTGTAAATATAAATTAGATAGGTACAAGGAAGTACGCCGGATGAGTTAAGCAGACCCTATTTTAAGAATTTATAAAACAACGTCCACCTAGACTCATCTTCACGTAGATGGAATATATCAACACACGAAGCAATTTCGTTGAACATAGTTATCGCCCTCCCAATTGGCATTACCAGTGGTAGGTTAGTTCTGCACTTTGGGAGAATAAACAACTGATGCTCTCTATTTCTAAGATAGTTATCAGGGACACACGGGTCAACACTGCCCGTAATTTAGAAACATAACTGTTCAAAAACAAAAATCCTGCATCCATCTGATTCTGACCAATGTGCTTTAGAAATTTAGCCACCTGCACTGGGAGGGGTGGAGGTAGGCTGTTAAGATTCGACACAAATAGTGCGCACCAAACTTTGTCGTCTTCTTCTTATTGTGCCATCCCCTAGCGGAGGTCGGTCACCATCAAGGCGATCTTATCGTTGTCGTCTGCTACCCGGAACAGTTCGGTGGAGCTGCACTCGTACCAATCACGGAGGTTCTTAAGCCACGAAATGCGGCGCCGTCCTCTGCTACGCTTCCCATTGATCTTTCCTTGAATGATAAGTTGGGGAATGCTGTATTTTTGTCCTCTCATAATGTGGCCGAGGTATTGTAGTTTCCTAGTTTTGATACTACGTAGAACTTCTCGGTCCTTCCCCATTCGATTGAGAACTTCAACATTTGTCAGCCGGTCAGTCCAAGGAATTTTGAGGATGCGTCTATATAGCCACATCTCGAAAGCTTCAAGTCTCCGTGACATCTCTTGGTTTAGCGTCCATACTTCCATACCACGGAAAAGAATTGAGAGCACATAACAACGTACCATACGCAGTCTCAGACCTAGGTTAAGATCTCGATTGCTAAGGAGGCGTCCAATGACATTAATATGTCATTGGAGGCGTCTCATTTTGAGAAAGGCGCTCCTTGCGATCTCAATTCTAGTTTTTATTTCAGAAACTTTGTCAGTTGTACTTAATTGTTTTTATTGAACTAAGAATACAATTTGCAGATGGTGTTGGTTAGTTTTTAAAATTAAAAGTAAACCCAGCCTAAACCAAGCCATAATAGTTTATGGGCGATCCGATAAAATTATTGTGAACACTTTTTCAGTCATACTTATTTGTTTTCGTTGAATTAACGGCCCACGTGCTCGTCGTAGGTCGAAATTGAGTTTTTATTGTATTTTCAAACCATGATCCTGGACACTCTCTACTTTAATTATAGTTTGTCAATTTATGGCTACGGCCGTATGTTGTAGCTTAACCACTGGGGAATGACAAAAGAAATGGCGTATTTCAAAAAAACACTACCTTATTCTTAGGTCAATAATTATTATAAAGCAATCATTATTCATAAGATGTTTATCACACTTGAATGGTCAAAGACATAGCTTATAAGTATCTTTAGAATCATCTTCAAATGTATTAATCTTGCCGATTTTTTGAATAATAAAATGCCTAATTCTTGTCAAATTTGGGATCACAGAGATTATCAATATAATTTTTATCGTGAATATTTTACAAAAATTATCTCGTAATAAATTATACTAATGGTTTTATAAATGCGTTTAAAAATTAATAAATGTAAAAAATCTTAACACCACTGCACAGTTATGTACCGAAATATGACTATATTCTAAAACTTTAGAGCGAGAGATTTAAAAGAATACTATTTTATGTAACAAAAATACTTTATGCAGTCATCAAATGTTTAAAATAACTATAAAGGATAATAAGGCTTCAAAATTATATAAATAGATTATCTACAACGTTTAAGGAGTGTCCAGGATCATGGTTTGAAAATACAATAAAAACTCAATTTTGACCTTCGACGAGCATGTAAACCCTTAAGAATACATATTATTACAGATGGTGTAAGTCATGAAGCCCTGCCTAACCAAGCAATAATCGATAAAAAATACTCTTCTGTTTATTGACTATCTAGTATGGCTTGGATTAGGCAGGGTTTAATTGAATTTTAAAAACTAACAAACACTATATACACATAGTAAGCAATGAATTTCAATTAAAACAAATATGTTTGATTAACAAAGTTTAGTGTGGGACTCAGACACCAGGGAACTCAGAAATAATGGGAACTGAAATACCCAACGGGCAAGGCGATAGCAGGTAACCGTCTCGAGTAAGGAAGAACCGGGTTAAACTTACACACGTGTCAACAATACGTTGTACGTCTAATACTGAAAACTGCTCTCGGTTTATGCATTTGCGCTCATTTAATGTTGGTGTATTACACACACTATTGCACGTGCATAATGCTTGTTTCATTTTCGTAAGACACTCACACATTCAAAAATCCTGCTTCAACGTGCTGCATATTGAATATAGCCAATCGGTATTCTATTTATTATCTGTTCTGTGGTGTGCACTATTTATGTCGGATCTTAACAGTCTACCTCCACCCTTCGCCACTGCCTGTACACCACATTACGACGAAATTAGCTGACAGCCGTGCAACTAATCTGAAAATCTGAAAAATCGTTAGATACCTACCTATTTACATATTTATCGTCGGCTATCTAAACATACATAGTACCCCACGATGGCCGCGCAGATTAACCGTCGGCTATATTATAATGTCGTGGGTCCCAGGTTCGAATCCTTTGTCTAACAAGTACACACATTGTTTTTCAATTTGTGTATGAGTCACAATATGGACCTAATAGGTTGAGCAAGTGGCTGACATCCATTTCTCGTAATAACTCGTCTCGGAAAATCGTCACTGTTCTCAAAAGTTGTAATATTGGCATCCGTTTCTTCATTCGCCGCCCCTATGCAACGCCTACCCCCACGGGACGTCAGCGAGGTTACCCCCGTAGCTGGTAACTATTGGCAATGTCTGAGATTATTAAAATGTTGGAATACCTTGTGGCACCCCTGGAATTAATTTGGGATACATGTAAATTGTACGTAAAACATTTTCACCGTGAGCTTTCTCATCGGAAAGAGATGGCCGTATATATATATGTACGGTTTCTAATTGTATTATTTATTTATTTATTTATTTATTTATTTATAAAAACAGTATTACGGCATTACAGCTATTGGCCAATGCGCCATAATACATAATAAATACAAATGTATAAACATATCTTAATTACAAATAACAATAAAAAGACAGCATGTGTAAATATTAATGAAATATGATAATTTATACAATTATAAATTTAGCCTATTTAATACGTCCACAAACATTATATAGTTAATAAAAAACAAATCAACCTTTATGGTGCCATCAAATAAGCTAATTGCACGATACACAGCATCAGTGGCGCACCCAGGGTTTAATATTGGGGGGGGGGCAAGGAGGAGAATGTAAATTAGTCTCATAGGCTCTTTTTCTTCTTCACAGCCTAATTTCTCGTTTATCGGTCTTTTGTCTATTCCACTCGGTGTACCTACACCATGGTCCCCACATCCTGAAACGGGCCATCAGGCGGGCCCACTACCCACCGCTAAGATTAAAGGCAGTGTGAAACACTACATTAACGTTTTTCAAATGGTGTTTTAGTACAAATTAAGGGTACTTATACAGTGAATTATTGGCGATTTTTAATACATCTACTTTAATAATGGAGCTGTCGAGTATCGACACATAATAATCAAAAAATATATTGCACAATTATATAAGTAATTGAAAATGTTCATGGCCGTGATGTATAATAGCGCCGCAGGCGACTTTTTTTACTATTCAAGCTAATTTATGATATGCGACACGCCGGGCCCCCCACAGCCCGGGCCCCCAGGCTAGAGCTCTGTCAGCCCTCCCCAACCATGACATACAGCACTCCGGAATTCGGGTGACACCGAGAATTTTTTGACAGTTCCATTAAGGATTGGGTTTCTAAAAAAACTGACATTAATGTTGTGTTAGTAATCATTCTGATAATTTTCATGTTTGGGGGATGCCAGGGCCCCTTGGCCCACCCCCTGGGTGCGCCACTGCACAGCATCATGAAACATAACATCTGTCCTGCGACGAGGTATCTTGAAGACCGTGGAGTTACGAGTGATATTGGTGGGAACATGAAAATTAATATTTGCCAGTATAAATACGGATTGTAAATGAACGATTGAATATGAATATTAATTCAATTTCAATAGCTGATTTTGACAAAATTCATGAATTCAAGAATGAAAACCTAACCTAACCTAACAAATAATGAATAATAACAGTAAATATCGTATTAATTATACAAATAACCCTTCTGACTGAGATCATAGGATGATAAATATGGTTACATGTAAATTGTACGTATAACATTTCACCGTGAGCTTTCTTATCAGAAAGAGATGACGGTATACTATGCGGTCTCCAATTTTATTAGATTCAATATGAACATTAATTCAATTTTCAAGAATGAAAACCTGACCTAACCTAACAGATAATCCAGTATATCGGCTATTTTTTAAATTCGTTTGCTGCTGGCTTCCTGTAAAGTGTAAAACGACAAGAACCGTGTTTTATTTAGTCATGAATTTTATGTCAGTAAATACTATACGACCCAAAGAGGTCGGACGGTCTTTCTGATACAACATTGTGAAGTGTGATACGGCGATCTGCATAATATGTACTTACTAGTTTCCGGACACGAATTAATCGAGGCACACATTTTGAAAACCTCTAGCGTAATAATATAACAAGTAGCACTTCCATATTAAATTTTAATACTGGTATCATAGTTTATGATATTATAAAATGTCAAAATTTGATATCATTATGCATTTGTAAACAAAGCAATATTTGCTTATAAACGAAATGTATAGTTTCGTCTTTTTTACAGTATGTAGGTGGCAGGCATATCCAACTTCGAATAGGTTATGATCTACTTAATATCCAGTATAAAAACTGGCAGTGATCTATAGTTACATCCCTAGGCAAAGTGCCGCCCTCAAGCAGGCAGAAGTCATGCCCTTTCATGTTTAGTTTCAAATTGAGCGTAGTTATGCAGAAAGCAGACAGTCCATACAAACCACAAACTGAGATAATATAAGCACTTTTATGTTACGTGTGATTTATTAACACTCACGATGGCCGCACGGCTTAAGCGTCGGCCTATAGCGTCGTGGGTCCCAGGTTTGAATCTTGGGTCTGACATGTACATATATTGCTTTTCAATTTGTGTCTGTCAGGGTATGGACCTAAGAGGTTGAGCAAGAGGCCGACACCATTTCTCGTATAAACAAACTCCACTCTGCTGGAGGCCCCTGTGATCTTATTAGGATTGGACATGTTGTAAAAAAAATCACTGCATGTTGGCCATTGGCGTAAAAACCTTAGTTTATTTGCTTGATTTTGATAATCATGCACAACTCCACAGAATTATTAAACTCATTATTTCGTTGTACCTAGTCACCCAAACATTTTGAACATATTAAATTGATTAAAACGAGATATACATAGCTTGCCGGCAACATCGAAATCCCGTTTCATTGAAACTTTTCAGCGATTAGGAATGCAGAAATTATATAAATTGATTTTGTTACGTAGTATTGAAAACCTGTGTTATTAAAAATCTAAACAACATTATTTATAGAGATACGACGATTTCAATAGTAAATGTTATATTTTTCCTGAAAGGCTATAGTTCTATTTATTGCTGTTCGTTTTTGTCACTGTTTTGTTTTGTCCGGTTACCCTCAAAAGTTGTCATATTTATATTCGTTCCTTCGTTCACCGCCGTTTATAATGTGCAGCACATATTCAACGCATGACCTGCCTATCCGCACGGGACGTCTCTGGTGATCTACCACACGCGTTGTCATTCTCTAACTCTAACAGACACCGTATATTTGGCTGAGGACACTGAGAAGTTACAAATCAAATAAAAACACTTACACTTGTCTTCCACCATTAGTCCAGTCCATGGCCCCCACATCCTGAAACGGGCCCCACGTACATATCGCCAGTGACGTCCCGTGGGGGTAGGCAGATTGAGCGTCGCTTGGGGGCGGCAGTTACTCGAAGGGCGGCAAATCGATGAGAATCATTTGGCATACTTAGATATAGCTACCTACCTAAACTTAGTAACAACGAGTCTTTTCATTAAAAATATCAACTCACTGGTTAGAAACAAAAAATGTATTAATTAACATAAAAAGTTTGACAAGGCTGCAATTTTTTTGTCAGGTTTGCGATGTCTAGTATACTTCCATTGGCCTTAGACGTCTGATGTCCTTGGTGACACGTGCGGATTTGTCCGCCGTCGACACTAAATATGCATGCCCCTCCCCCTCTCACAGAGCGTTCCATCTACCGCTCTTGGTCCACGGTTTTAGTATTAGTATAAATAGTAATAACGTCATATTAACGTCAAAAAATCCCCACTTTTGGGAAAAAATATTTATAAATTTAATTTTGTGGTAGGTATGTTTTAGTGATAGGTATATATTTTGTTAATAGGTACCTAATGTATCCATACCAACACATTTCTTAGATGTTGGAGTCATGAAAGGATGATTAAAAAATACTGTATAAAAAAACGGAGCGGCATTTTGGCGCTGCCTAGGGCGGCATTTTGTCTAGGGACGTCACTGCATATCGCTAATGTTAAAAGACAGTGTGACGCTCTACAGTAGTGTTTTCCAAATGGTGTTCTAATTATAAAATATTCAAAAATTACATCGCAGAACCACATTATATTTGTTAAAGATGTTGGGCTTCGTCATGCGTACTTCCCCAGTCTTTTCGGATATTACGGTAGATATTAAAACTTTGTTTAATTCTTTAGTTCGAAGCAGGCTTGAGAGTGGGTCTATTGTTTGGGTACCGCATCAGTTGAAGTATGGCCTTATGGTCGAGAGGGTTCAGAAGAAATTGTTGAGACTCCTTTACTTGAGGTTGTATTTATTACTACCATTGGCTTTATCCAACTGACTTTCTCATAGGTATGCTTACATACTGCAGTCTGTAACTTAGAAGAGATCTTTATTTAGCTACATATTGTTTTCGACATATTATCATCAGGGGCGCGACAACCCGGTGTAGGTCCTGGCCTCCTCCAACAGCTCCCTCCACCTGTCCCTATCCAGTGTGGCCGCTTTCCAATTTGGTACCCCCAGAATACGGCAGTCACTGGCAGCTTCCAACCAGCGAATCTTTGACCTCCCTCTTCTTCTACGTCCTATTGGATTGCTGGACATCACTCTCTTTGCCGGTTCATTGTCATTCATACGGTGCACATGACCTAGCCATCGACATATAGGTACGAGGTATAAATGAGAACTCTGCCATTCTGGGCAGTATTGACATGACGTGTGTCCCTGATAACTATCTTAGAAATAGAGAGCATCAGTTGTTTATTCTCCCAAGGTGCAGAACCAACCTGCCAATTGGGAGGGTGATAACTATGTTCAACCAAATAGTTTCGGGTGTTGATATATTCCACTTACGTGAGGTGAGTTTAGGTGGACACTATTTTATGAATTCTTAAAATAGGGTCTCCTTAGCAAACCCGGTGTACTTCTTTGAACTTATATATGTGTATAATTGTATTTTCACTGCTTTTGTATGTTTATATTATTATGTTCTCTTTTTATATTTTCATTTTTATCGTTTTTATTACCTACTTTTCTTATTTATAATAATGTTTCATGTCATGTTGTGAACGTCTGAAACTTATAATTTTTAATGTCCACAAAATGTTAAAAAAACTATTGAAATTGAATCTGGGCGACCATTGTCTCTTCTTCAAGCTAAATGTTCGAGCCTATATGTCGTTACATGCAAATTGTACGTAAAACATTTCACTGTGGAACAGTTCGCCGTGAGCTTTCTTATTGGAAAGAGATGACCGTATACTATACGGTCTCCAATTTTATTAGATCCAATAAATGAACATAGCTGATTTTGGCAAAATTCATGAATTCAAGAATGAAAAAGTAACCTAACCTAACAAATAATCCAGTGTATCGGCTATTTTCTAAATATTTTACTGCTGACTTCCTGTAAAGTGTAAACCGACAAGAACCGAGTTTTATTTGGGCACGAATTTTATGTCAGTACTGTACGACCCAAATGACGGACTTTAATATACGGCCATATATTTCCGATACAACATTTCACGGTGATATAGGTAATACAGTTACCCCACAGTGGTCGCACGGCTTAAGCGTTGGATTATCACGCCGTGGGTCTCAGTTTCGAATCCTGGGTCTGGCAAGTACACATATTGTTTTTCAATTTGTGTGTGAGTCAGGGTATGGACCTAATAGGTTGAGCAAGTGGCTGACATCCATTTCTCGTAGAAACAAAATCTGTTAAGGTAATACATCAATGAAACGGCAAATAATTTTCAACTATAGGCGCGATGAAATTTTGGACTCGCTGCCATTCGGAGAGAGAACGTCGAGCTGGAAACACGTCAATTTGTTTCGTGATGGCGACGGGCGTATTAATTCTTAAATCGTGTAAAGATGACTAAAAACGATACCCATTTACTTTAAAAAGAAAACATGTCAATGAATATATTATTATTGTTACTGATAGCACAATAAACAGAACATTAAATGGGCACATGTTGGATTTATATGACAAATTATATTTCGTTTGACATGCGTCATTTGCAACCGCGACCCGCAATCCGCGCATCACCTAGCCACGATCTTTTTAGACCGTGCCTCAACTGAGGTATAGCCTTAATACAAACCTCTACTCTGTGGAGGCCCATATGAACCTATTAGGATCGGACATGGTCGAAAAAAAAGAAAAAATATATTTCCAATACAACATTTCACGGTGAAGTGTGATACGGCGAACTGCATACTGTCGTACAAGTTTCCAGACACGATGATACGTATGTATAAAATAAAACAAATCCAGTTATGTTTATTAAAATACTTTAATTATTCATAATTACATTGTTCAACATAATAATAATTAAAAATGATCTCCCTTATTCTAAACATGAGGAATACTTCATTATAATAAATATGAAATAAGGACATTTAATAAATAATTGAGTATAAGAAACATGAAATTTATTCCCGTTTATGCACAAAAGTAATTTAGTACAACAGAAAGTTTATTGGAAAAACTCAATAAAATTTCAATATACTAATGTATTAATTATATTGTCTTCATTTTCATACAAGCAACAGCTTTATTCTGACCTGCCATGAGAGTCAAAGGTTACTTAACCCTTTACTGCATAGTGTCGCAAATTTGCGACATTTCAAACTATTTTGATATGGCCAATGCCATCTGTGTAAATTATCAAATAATATCCTTTTTTGATGCCTAGAAAATTGTTTTACCATAAACATCCTACTTTACCGATTTTATTTGGACATTTCAAGAAATAAAGCATTTCTGCATTATAGTCTCTAAATTTCTGCTTTGACAGTTGACGAATTCGTATGTACGCAAAAATCCGCATTTGTAAATAAATTAAAAAAAATGTACAGAAGATTGAAATTGATTGAATAAAACTATCTACACATCAAATAAGGTGTGTACATTAGTTTTTTATAATTGTTATCATTTGGTTTTGTATTTTGTCGTACTGAAATGTAATATTTCCTAATGTCGTAAATCTGTGACACCACGCAGTAACATACAAAATTTAATGGAATTTTCGAAAAAAAAAAAAAAAAATATTTTTCCTTCATTCACAAGGCATTTTGACACCAAGAAAAAATAAAATATTTCAAAAAAAAAATGCAGTAAAGGGTTAAGAATCCATTAAATTTAATATTAAATAAGATTTTGCCAAGAATTGCATACGTTATTGTAAAATTGACAATGATTTTCATACAATAATAGTAAATATGTTTTAATTATACAAATAACCCTTCAGACTGACATCCTAAGGCAGGGTTGGCGAACCTTTTTATGTACGCGTGCCAAAATTTCCCAAACATTATTTTTCTACTGTCTCGAGTTTTTAATAATTACAAGATAAAAAGAACTTTTTATATACAATGTCTTTAAATTTTCTGTTTAATATAAACTTGACTTGACTAGCTTAAACGATCAAAACAAAATCTGTACTTGACATGTCATATTGATTTCTATAGTAACGCACGTATATATTAATAATTTTGTTGCTAGGACCCCAGACCCCT
The DNA here is from genome assembly GCF_057557595.1 of Rhyacophila brunnea. Taxonomy (NCBI): domain Eukaryota; kingdom Metazoa; phylum Arthropoda; class Insecta; order Trichoptera; family Rhyacophilidae; genus Rhyacophila; species Rhyacophila brunnea. The sequence goes on along the minus strand of NW_028232904.1, from coordinate 2,686,808 downwards.
AGCAACCAATAATGGTGTCGAAATAACTTTTCATACAAAAAAGAATTAACTGAAAATGAATTCAATTCTTCTTAAAGATGGCTAAAAGTATTCAAAAATGCATTGGAATCGTGTTCTGACATATTCTAAAAGTTTCAAATGTCTAGCTAGTCGGGAAGTTAGTTAAAAATCGACTGCAAGATTTGTACCGGACAAATGAGAATACGAGCTAAGAAAAACGTTGTAAAAATTCTATTAAAAAATAGCTACCACTCACAGAACATAGCACACAAAATCGATCAAAATTAGAGGTTCGCGGAGCATTCCTCGCCACCTGATTAGATAAGTGCGATAATATTATATGTGACGTATAAATTCTAAGGACCGACCTACCTATGCAATTTTATTTACATTAAACGTAATGCTTATTCTTGAAGAGTATTTGCCTGCTATTTTTTATTTTTATTTATTTATTTTTATTAGGTATGTTTTCTCTTCAAACGCGTGCTATGCAAAATCATCTCGCGTGCAACTGGTGGCACGCGTGCCATAGGTTCGCCACCACTTTCCCAGGGTGTGAAATATGCAGCAATTATATTACCATATTAAATCATCCGTCAATTGGGATTCGAGTTACCTAGAGTAACCAAAGTTATTAGAATTAGAATTGCAGCACTATGTATTGCACTCAAGGTGGGTATAGGTAAATCATTCTACAGTGGCACCATAGGCGATTCGCGCATGTATTGAATTGCTTGCGACAATGCCTGTTTCAATGCTAGCATACAATACCACTACAACTGCAAGCCGCATTTGCCGTACCCATGGTGCCTCTGTAAAACGATTTACCTATACAAGGAATAAAGCTGCTGGTATGACAAAGATTACCATAAATCATTATCAAAAAATACATATATCTATAATAACACATTTTATTTATTGAATCTTAGTTGGGGAGTGTCAAAAAGCTTTCAATGGTGCTACTTTTAATATATTATAATATATATATATATCGCACCGTGAGTGTAAAACTAAGGCATCTGCAAAAGACATATTTTGGATATAATAGGGTTTGAAGTCTTCGCTTTGTTAGGAGAAATAGAGTTTCAAAAAAAAAACCATAATATCTGGTTTATATCCACATTATATTGCATGTTCTTTCAGTTACTTCACTTTTACATTATCAAGTTCACGACTTTTGCAGTTGTTTTGCATTTAATCTCGAAATCGAAAAATTTTCAAATGCCTTGGTTTTACACTCACGGTGCGATATACTCTTAAAGGATGATTCATGCTACGAGGGGCCTAGCACGAGCCAGGTGTCATCCGGGACATATTAGCAATCGATCATAGCCAAGCTTATACCGAACTCTGTACTGAAGCAGTTTGACCGTCGTTGTATATTGTTACATTGTTACGCAGCCTGTCATAGAATGGATCATCCTTAAGGCGGCCATCATAGGTATGTACTAGAGGTGAGTTGGAAATACTATCACCAGTTTGTGTACTAAAGTTTCGGATGAAACTACCCATACTCAGTATGTGTGGCCCAAAAAACTTGTAATGATATCATCGCGAGTCGATGTTCTGTGCACTCGCCAGTTGGTAGACTTTCAACACTATTGACATCAAATTGCGCGCAAACGATATAGCACTTGAATATAAGTATATTTTAATTTACTAGTCTATTGCGTTCGAATGTATGAATAATAGGTCATAAATTTTGTGTCGCAGCACAGTCGTGAGATGACGCACAGGCTTGTTATATGACCACTCAAAACATGTTTAAAATTACAAAATCACTGTTATTCATTTTTGTTAACAAGAATATTGTAACCTAACAGAAAAAACAACTCATAAATTAAAAATGTGTTTAAAATTTTATAATAAATGGGACTATTCAACAAGCGGAGCTCGGCGTATTTTTAGCGATTCTATTGAAGCCGATACACAGTCTGAGTTCCCTGAGCCGATACGTATTTCAAATACTAATATGGAGTTGGTTTTAGTTTCAGTTGAGTATGAAACTTTTACGCACGCCAAACGCTCTATATAGTATTCCAAATACTAGTAAGTATTTTGGAACAAGTTTCTATACTAAGTATTTTTTTATACTGGTAGTAAGTATACTTAGTCTTCAAAATCAACCAGTTTTCCTATCTCTAGTATATACCAGAGAAAGTTAATTAACAACCCACAACTCAAAATTTTACATAGGTAATATCAAATTTTGTTCTATGCACTTAACAAAATAAAAATATTAGGAAACGATACAAAACTATTTTGAATTGTATCAGTAATTCAAATCAGACAATTTTTTAACTACTTCTATTCTACACATGTTTTTATTTGTCAACTAATTACAAATATAATCTGTCGTCAATTAACGATAAGCTGATAAACATTCATAATTATATTTCAATCTAAAAATACAATACAGTTATTAACAAAATCATTCAATAAACAATGAATTGTTATGAATGATAAAATAGAGACGAACTTTCTGCAGATTTGAGATTGTTAATTATTATTATCAACCGTAAAGTGTCTTCATTTATTGAACATACTTCAGATAGATGACTCATATCTTCGAATATCGTTATTTTAAGGTGATGTCTTTACCTACCAAAGGCACCTAGCGGAAAAATACGAATCTTGCAATTTGAGACATTTTTTTGATAATCTACCATTTCAACTGTGTTAATTAATAAATATGTAATCTGGAAACATTAAATATTTTTGAAGTTATACTTCTTTTGGCGCGTTTGGGAAATGAGATAAGAGATTTTTGGCGTGTGACATGTAACACATAATTTATTTTTTCACAGAAAAAAAAAGCACTCGATTGGATTCGAACCACCGATTCTTCGGTTCAACTGAACGCACTACCTTTACGCCACAGTATGATACTGCAATCGTGACGATTATACAGTATAATATCGTCTCTGTTCTGGCAGAACACACTAACTGGAGAATACTAGTTTTGAGTAATTTGACTTTGAAGTTGTTAAAATGTTTGAAATAATGGTCTATCATGTGAGTTTATTAAGTAATCATAAAAAGGATGACTTTAAAATAAAGACTGTTTATTTATTAAGAAGGTTTCCAGACGGTAAAGTTTGAAATAAGGAACATTTTGGTAACTAACTCAATATGTCATTTTTTCGAATTAGTGTTTTCTGCCAGAACAGTGACGATATTATAGTTTAGAATTGTTTCATTGCCTAGGCAGCAAATTTATTATTGTCGGCCATTTGCAATTCCTTACGTAAACAAACTATTAAACGTCAGTGACAGTTGGTACTTTAAAAATAAAAACAACGAGAAACCATGATATAATTTAGTAATATAAGTTAAAGTGTATAGAAATAAACCAACGGCGTTCCAATAAACGGTCCTTTTTCTTGAATGTGTAATTTAACAAGATAATTATTAAGAGCTAGTCAAAGAATCTAGTTTATCACAAGTTTTGTTTTGTTACGCCAAAGAAGTATAACTTCTAACACGCGTACATAAGTACACACACTGATTTTTTAAATAAATATAAAAATCATTAAAACTATGAATTAGTCAAAAATCTCTTACGCGATGCTTAGAAAACTTAATAAACTAAATTTTAATAATAAATATGACCATTAAATTTACATACAAGCGGTCCGATTCAACAAATTCACATTTTATTACATTCTTTACAATTGTAAGTTTGTCTTTGACTTAAAATAAAAGATATTTTTCTTTTTAATGTTTTCAGATACATATTTATTAATCAATACAGTTGAAATTGTAAATTATCAAAAAAATGTCTGAAACAGCAAGCTTCGTATTTTTCCACTGTGTGCCTATGGTAGATAGAGGTATCGCCTCGAGACACGTTTTTTTACCACTAAATGGAGACAGTAACATTTTTATAAATTTAAACTTTCAACTCGAATGATAAGTAGGAAACTTTTGCACCCTTCGCCACAGACGTATAATAATGTCACAATTTAATAAGTAGAATGTATAAAATCATTGTTGAGGAATTCTAAACTCAGATATGTATAAAAACAACGAAAAAATATCTGTACAAAAAAAAAATGTCACCTGTCACTGTGGCGTGCAACGGTACAAAACTTATCATTATCATTATTATTTAGATACTTGTCATTTACCTGCAGTACATCACCACATTACGAGAGGAAAAAAATCAGCCATAGTAATTGGAGTGCAGCTCCACAAAAATACGTCAGACAGCGGTCAATAAATTGAAGATGTCACAAAAATAAGATGAATCGTTTAACTGTTTACCATCATATCGTCTCTGTTCTGGCAGAACACACTAACTGGAGAATACTTGTTTTGAGTAATTTGACTTTGAAGTTGTAAAAAATGTTTGAAATGGTCTATTATGTGAGTTTATTAAGTAATCGTAAAAAGGATGACTTTAAAATAAAGACTGTTTATTTATGAAGAATGTTTCCAGACGATAAAGTTTGAAATAAGGAACATTTTGGTATAACTAACTCAATATGTAATTTTTTCGAATTAGTGTCTTCTGCCAGAACAGTGACGATATAATACACACTGTTCGCCACAACTCGGTTGTTAAACCACAGGTTCTCCTTGTTGCTTCCAATTTAGATTTTTTTTATCTCAGATTAATTTGGTGTTGGAATTATTGGTGTTGGATTTTGGAGGTTTGTCCGACCTTTACTGCTGTCAGAATTAATTTCATTTTGATACAGATTGTAATTATTATTTACGTGGGGTTACTGCCAAAAGTTGGTAAGTTTCGAAATCATGTTATGGAGTAAATGCAATTTGAAGTTTGACACGCCTTATAAAATCAGGCATAATGCTAATTTCTTTATGCTTTACATGTTCTATACATCGGATGACCTTTCATACATATTTATATTTAGACATATAGGTAATTTGTTGTTAACTCTATGGGGATAAACAACTCAATACGTGTCAGCATATTGATCGGCGATATTAAATACATTACCGCAATTACAAATTCTCTAATAATATCCATTTCCCGTAGTGTCCAATTATTGTAAACTCAGTAAATAGCTTACTGCAGTTATAATTTCCGTAATATCCATTTTTCCACATAGTCAGCTACTGTCAGTCAGTAGTCAGTAGCTGACTCAATTATAATAATTATTTCCTAAATATTCTTTTCAAGATATTATTTCGATTGTAAGTATGTCAATAAATAGCGGATCATAATTAATTGGAGGTGTCACTCGAATATAAGTTACTGGTCTGTTAGTATCTCAGTCTCTGTATCGCTCCGCATGACAACTCATTCTACCGAGACTCGGACCTCGGAACAGTATTGTAAGTATTGTAACATAACTACTGTAACATACTCTTCTACCAACTGTTTACGCTCAAAATAAAACTCGCAATGACCGCACAACCCTAAACAACAAAATTATTGACTTACCAACTTTTGACAGTAACCCGCGATTTATTTTATTAAAAAAAAATTATACGAAGCCGGGTTACTTCAACTAGTTACACGTAATATAAACGGAATACACTCATTTTGTCTCACTCACTTCATACGCGCAGGGAGAGATAGAAATATCTCTATCCCTCGTACTTATCACAATTTTTGTTTTAATATTGGGGCGGTTGGTACTGGCGCGACATCATGAGTCCCGACGGTTGGTTGCCCTGCTGCTGTTGCTGCTGCTGCTGCTGCTGTTGCTGTTGCTGCTGTTGCATGGCGAGCATTTGCTGTCGCAACCGCTGTTGGTTCACTTGCTGTGAAGTCAAAAATTGTTCCAACGTTAGACCGGGACACAGCGTGATACTATTTCGTTAAAAACTTTAAAAAATACAGATTTAATGTAACATTAGTAATGACCACAAAGGCTCTAGGTGTGGATCTTGGCCACCTCACAAAGAGATTTCATAACATTTTTTTATTAGTCACTTGCTTAACCCATTAGGTCCATAATCTGCAACCAAACACAAATTAAAAAACAACATGTGAATTTTGTCACACTCAGGATTCGAACCTGAAACCCTCGACCTACCAAGCGGATATGTTATCACTCGGCCGGCGCATTATATAATTTCATTAGTTTAGGCTGGAAAAAAGAGTGTGATGGTCGCAGTACAAGACAAGGCGATACAACAGGTCTAAACACTGTCATCGATAGCGACCATAGACAATAAACACATTAGCCGTGTCTACTTCCTGCGTATGAGAAGCATCGGATCTGCACACGTATCTGTTATGCGGTACCACTACTTATAGTAATTTTTAGCGCATCAACCGATTCTCAAGCTTATTCAAAAAACTATTACCAACCTACATAGTTTTCTATACCAATCATTTACATCAGAACATGATGCCGGGTCCAGACTATGTGTAATGTAACATGTAATGTAACGCGAATTGTATGGAGGGCACACAATCTCGACGCGAATCCTGTTGTTCGAATTATCGAGCACTGCGAGCGCCTTTGTGTTTGTGTCAAAAACCGGCAGCCGATGGATCAGCGCGATCGTCGCTACGAGCATTACGTGTAAAGATCGTATGGAGGACAAATTCGCGTTACATTACACGTTACATTAAACGCGTCTAGATGCGGCCTGACATAATAACTTTTAGTCGAGCCACAGAATTGTTGCGAGAATCAGTTGTCAGTCATTCGTTCAACTCCAGGCCTAATGTGAATTTAAGCCAGCCGCGGTTTTTTTTCGGAGGTGTTCTGATCACTACTCCACTGAGGGTTTAAAAAAATAGATAAATAGAATATAATTTACCTGCTGGAATTGTTGATTCTGCTGGTTAGGCATGGGCGCCCGAGGATACGGTGGAGCCGGACCTCCCATTCCGCCCATATTTACATTAGCAGCCTATGAGCAGAAAATGAATTCAAAATGTTTATACACATAATTTAACGTGCCAATTTTATATTCCAAGTGTTTTGCATTATAGACTGCATATTGTTGACTAATTCATAGTTGATAATTTTTTATATCTATTTTAAAAAACATTGATTTTCCAAAAATATGAATGTGTATAACTTTAAATCCTTTTTAGGAACATAGAAAACTTAATAAACTAAATTTAAGTAATAAATATGACCATAAAATATATGTAATAATAATTACAAGATAAAAATAACTTTTTATATACAATGTTTTTAAATTTTCTGTTGAATCATATAAACTTGACTTGATTAGCTTAAACGATCAAAAAAATTGGTACTTGATAGAAATACTGAATAAATATAGAATACTGAAATGTCATTTAGACATTGCATATTGATTTCCATAGTAACGCATACGTGTATATTAATAATTTAGTTGCTAGGACCCCAGACCCTAGCAACCAATAATAGTGTTTTACTTTTTACGGATTTCTTCCGAAATAACTTTTCATAAAAAACAGAATTAACTGAAAATAAATTCAATTCTACATAAAGATGGCTAAAAGTATTAAAAGAATGCATTGGCATCGTGTTCTGATATATGAGGCGTCTAATTACAAAAAGTGACAAGTCCACAATTCAATATTTTCGGGAAACAACGTTTTTATGTTTCAAGCTTCAATTCTGTGGCAGAAGCAGATATGTCGATTTTTGGTGTTTTGAGGTTTAAATGCAGATTTGTTCTTCTATGTCTATATTTTTATTTGCCAAAATCAGATATGGCTTATCTCTTCTACTGACTTCATAATCAACGAAACAAGTTTCAGATATGTTTAAAATTAAGCAAGTCATATTTGCCAAAACAAGATATGGCTGCTGTTTTGGTAGTTACTGTTTTTTGTAGGAACAGTTTTTTTATTATAATGTCTTATAATAACTGAAATTGACAACTCTGATATTCTATCCTCAACATGGCGCAGTGAAAATGCAGTACTAGATGAGCAAGCCACAGAACACGCGATTCCAATGTCTGTGTCGCAAGCAGATCATGATATTCAAATTACCGAATCTCAACAAAACTTTGCCTCGTCGGATGACGAACCCCTTGCTCAACAGATTAGAAGAAATTCTGCTAACAGCTCTTATAATCCGTGTACATCTACATCTCGAAGCACGAATTCATCTCAAGAAAAAATCAAGAATAAAAGAAGGTACATGAAGAACTTGAAAGACTGCGGCAAAGAGTATAAAACTCGTGGTGGTGTGGCTAAACCTGAAAAGCTGTTTATTCCATTAGAGTCCTGTTGCCGTTATAAATGTTTTAGCATGCTTAGTGAAAACAATCAGAAGGATATGTTCGCAAAAATTCTGGGAATCAATAGTAAAGACACGGCTGAACAATTCTTCGCAGACAACATTACCATTAATGACAAATTAATAGAGAGGAAAGGAAAAGGCAAAGGTGGTCAAGTAAAAGAACGCATGATTACAGCTATTTATAAAGTAAATTTAGTAAAAGTTCGCAAGAAGATGTTTCAGAATGTTTTTGGCGTATCCCGAAATAAAATTGATGTCGCAATTGTGAAAAAACGCAGCTCGGAAACAGGAATCATAGACGGTGACCAAAGAGGGCGTCACGAACCACACAATAAAAATAGCATTGAAGAAATTGAAGTAACTAATCATATTAACAGGTTTCCGAAATACCAAAGTCACTACTCCCGAAGACATACAAGCAAGCTATATTTATCTCCGCAACTTAATATTGCAAAGGTGTATGATATGTATAAAAATGAACGGACTTCTCAACAGAAAATACGAGTACCTTTTACATATTCTAAATATGCTTCAATTTTTCGTGAACTAGGCTACAAATTTAAAAGTCCTAGTATAGACACTTGTAAAGTATGTGATACATATAACATTCAGATTAAGTGTGCAAATGATTTAGAAAGGAAAGCTGAACTTAATGAAAAAAAAACGAACACTTGGCTAAGGCTGATGAATCATATAAGAAGACAGAACACGACAAATTGTTATCTAAAACTAGTCAGTCCACTCGAATGCTAGTTTTTGATTTGCAACAAGGCCTGCCAAGCCTTCCCTGAATACCAACATAGTGTACTATAAAAGGCAACTGTGGACTTATAATTTTACAATTAGAGATTGTAAAACAGATACCGCAAGCTGTTACATGTGGCATGAAGGGATTGCTGGTCAGGGATCTGATCAAATAGCATCGTGCTTCGTACAGCATTTGCAGAATCTTCAAGAAACAGTAACTAATATAGTAGCCTATTCAGACTCCTGTCCAGGGCAAAACAAAAACATAAACTTTTCTTCAGCATTGTCTTATTTTGTCAGTGAATCTGAACACGTGCATTCTATAGACCACAAATTCTTGGAAGTGGGACACACCAGAATGGAATGCGACACGGATCATGCCCGCATAGAAAAAGCTAAAAAATCTATTGAACTTAACATTAGCATCCCACAAGACTGGTACCAATTTGTACGAACTGTACGAGGCAAACATCCGTTTAATGTGGTGGAAATGTCAGCAGAAACTTTTCTCTCTTATTCAGACTTACTGAAAACCACTTTCATTAAGAAGTTAAAATGTGTTGAAGGGCAACCGATCAATTGGCACAGTATAAAGTGGCTACGGTATGAAAAACAAGTCGGTGATATAAAATTCAAATACTCTCTGAATGATGAGGAGCCCTTCAGAACAATGCAGTTATTAAGGAATACCAGAGGGCGTCCACATATTCCTATAATACCGAGGACTCATATGGCACCTGCCCCAATAAATCCTCAAAAAAAGAAGGACTTACTGAGCATGATGTATTTGATAGATCCCGTGTATCATACTTTCTATAATTTACTTGAAACGCAACCTTCTGTACCCAATTATGGTGATACTGAAACCAGCGAAGACGATTAAAACCTGGATGTTATTTTTAAGCTACCTGTAACTTTAAAATAATAATATGCCTAACCTAGATATGTGTGAGATATGGTACATTATTTTTAAAATTGAATTTGCCAAAACCTGATATGTTCTTTAAAGTGATTTTTAAGAAAAACTGTACTATTTAAATACAAATGCTAATAAGTAATTAAAACTCAGTTCATGTCTTCATAATATTACATTAACTTTCTTTCATAATTAAATGCATAGGATTTATCACAAGACACACAACATTCAAATTGCTCCCCTGAAAAGTAGGTGAAATGGTCATATCTGCTTCTGCCAAATAGCCACAGAATTATTTGTTTGAATGTGAGATTATTTTTTCCGTTGTATTCTATGTCGAAATTAGAACCAAATGGCAATTTGTTTCAGCCGATAAACTCTTAAATGTAATTAATATAGGCAAAATAAAATTGGACGTAGCGCTATTTGTATCTCACTTTTTAATTTACTCCGCATAAGGCACATATTTCTGAGGCACTGTCATGAGTTTACCAGATGCTACAGCATGGGAGACACCCTTTTCAATATTGAACGTTCCCTTATTGGTTGACTTAAACACGTGTGGACTTATCGCTTTTTGGAATTAGACGCCTCATATGTAATAAAATCATAAGATGGGGTCTTTTGACAATTCACATTTTATATTTTTTTACAATTGAAGTTTATCTTTGACTTAAAATAAAAAATATTTTTCTTTTTAATGTTTTCAGATACATCTTTATTAATTATTAATACAGTTGAAAATTGTAAATTATCAAAAAAATGTTTCAAATTGCAAACTTCGTATTTTTCCGCTAGCTGCCTCTGGTAGGTAAAGACACCGCCTAAGTTTGGTCTGTAAGTTTAAAAGGGTAGCCGACGCCTGTGGATAAGATATATAAAAAAAATTCGTACCTGCATGTATTGTGGCCGGGTATTTTGTCGCTGTTGGGCCATATACGCTGCTTCTTGAGCGCCTCGGCCGGCCATTGCATTCTGTCAAAAAAGGATTTGAAAAATAAGAAATCTGTCAGACCTACAAGTTTTCATTTTATTTTTTCTACTACCCTAATAAACACTCTCTAAGTGTAATTAACTAGCCAATGGTGATACCAACAACTGCTCCAACCTAAAGGCCGGTTCGGATTAGTCGAGTAATTTAATCGAGTGGCAAATGATTTATTTACCACTAAATGATTTAGTAACTGAAAAGTGTCCAAACACAGTAAATTAGTGAATGACGTGTCAAAATGAATAGAGCAGTGTTCAGACTTGTCTCGTGGCTTGTTTGGTATTGAGTGAGAGGTGGTGGGAGTGATACTTGACTGAAAAATTAGAATTGTTGTTTTTATTTAATAAAACGCAATTTTTTTGTAGTACTTATTCCACTTTTAATCAATAGATTAGGACCGGTTTCGTCCGCCTCAGAGGGACATTTTCAAGTTTTCAGTTGAAAATGTCCCCCTGAGGCGGACGAAACCGGTCCTAATCTATTGATTAAAAGTGGAATAAGTACTACAAAAAAATTGCATTTTATTAAATAAAAACAATACAATGCAGTTCCACCATGAATTGACAGTTAACAAAATAAAAGAAATTGAAAAACTAGAATAAAATGGATTGACTCGACCAAATCGTCGGTCCCTATTAAAAAAGTCGGATCTGAAATTTTGTCATTTTCGGATTATTATTACGTAAAAGTTATTTAAACACTTTAAACATTTATACCACAATCACAGTTTTTTTTGTTTGTTTGAAAAATTTCGAGATATTCAAGTTAAAAATGACGGATCTACCGAGAGTGTCCGAATAACAATGTCGGTTCTAACCAACCGACATTGTTGGCTGGGCGTGGGTGAGCAAAATGCGTCGGATCTGACAGCTGCTGCTATGTTCACCGGACAGACGGATGTTTTTATAAACGTTTAGAAAAGTTTCTATAACCCGTATTTTTATTCATTATGGCAAGCAATAGGTCACAAAGGATATTTGATGAAACATCTTTGATTGCTCGTACTGAAAAATAGTAAATGATTTTACGAAATTATTTGATTAAATTTGTCTGTTCATACACGTTTAGTTGTTTAGTTACTAAATTACTCGCCACTTGACTAAATTACTCGACTAATCCGAACCGGCCTTAATTGAAATCTGTAATCTGTTCAATTTCTCAGTAGGTATTTTGGCAGCGAATACACCGTGCCCAGTCAACAATTGACTGGTGTGATGGTCAGGAGTCAAACTAACTATTTCCAATCGCCATTGGACATTAGTAAAGATGTCCATGTGGTGGAGAACTACATGATGCAAACTACATCATCTGAGAATGTCCGAGAATATGTTCCGAAAGGGAAGAGATGCTTAAATCGGTCCAGCCGTTGGGCCCATCAGGCCATCCGATTTGATCGCCACAAAGGCCAACTATAACATAGTTTTGTATGTCCGTATTGATTTAGCATACCTACATGTAAATAAATAAGAATCATTTATTTTTGTTATTTATCCGTGCTCCTCTCTTCCATGGGCACTTTGATTGAATTAAGTCTAAGTAAACTCAGTCAAAGCACACTGGACTGCGTGCCGACCTCAGTCTCGGGCATCTGCTCCTGTGACATTCCCAGGCGTAGACAATTGCTAAGCATAGAGTCTCGTGTTACGCTTAATTAGGACCGAGTGTTATCCGGGGCGGGTTGGTTTTGTTGGAACTATTGGGTAGTGGGTATTTTGTACTCACTGTATTTGTTAGTATGTGCATACCTTTGGATTAGTGAACAAATATAATATATCTAGTTTTTACTGAGTTTAAGTTAGACACAAAATCGTCTGCATCTTACCTTTATGGTAGAAAATAATAAATTTAAACTGACTATTCTACGCTGTTGTCAAGATACCCTAATAAAAACAATAGAAGATATTGTTACTTTTACTTTAAAACGTCAAATAAACATGGTTCAATAGTACAGTCAATTACCGGTTGGAAGTTTTGCTGGCTTGGGAATCCCCCCATCCCAGCGGCTTGCCCCTGCGCTCCCATCGGCCCCGCCTGACTCGCCATGGGCCCCATGCCGCCCTGCACCATCTGGCTCACCCCCTGGCCCATCTGCCCCAGGCCTTGCCCCATCTGATTGACGGGCTGACCCATTTGGTTGACGGGCTGGCCTATCTGGTTCACCGACTGCCCCATCTGATTCATCGGCTGTCCCATCTGGTTCACTGACTGCCCCAGCTGGTTCACGTTTTGTCCCATACCCTGGAAAAATGACGACAAATAATAATATAATATATACACACCAGTGGCCAGGGGTGGAGATAGACTGTTAAGATTCGACGTAAGCAGCGCACATTAAACTTTGTTAGTCATACTTATTTGTTTTCATTGAACTAAGAATACAATTTGCAAAAATTTTGTAAAAGTCCATTAAACCCTGCCTAATCCAAACCATAATAGTTCATGCTATGGGTGATTCGACAAAAATAGTGCACACTTTTTCATTGAATTAAGAATACAAATTACAGATGGTGTTGGTTAGTTTTGAAAATTTAAAGCCCTGCCCAACCAAACCATAATCGATAAAAAATATTCTTCTATTCATAAAATATCGAAAATTCTCTATGGTTTAATGGCATTAACTTTAGATATTTTATTGATAAATGAATATTTTTGACTATTACCTACTATGGCTTGGATTGGGCAGGGTTTAATTGAATTTTAAAAATTAACAAACACTAGTATTCTATAGATTGTAGTCTTAGTTCAATGAAAACAACTACGTATGACTGACAAATTTTAGTGTGCACTATTTATGTGGATCCCCTGAGACTAACTCCTACCCCCACCCTTCGCCGCTGTTAAGTGTAGGTATTGTATCTGAAATTATAGTGAAATGTCCATAGTAGAAGTGTAAATTTCATTTCAAATGAACTTGCAATGCGAAGTCACTTGTAGCTGACTTAATCAGTAGACCTAAGGTCCGTGTTTTTGCTTATTGCATATCTTCCTTATTGATGTATAAGGAAGATATGTTTCACAACTAACCTGTCCCATCCCTTGGCTCATCTGTGCCAGTTGTTGCGCCATTGGTCCGCTCTGCTGACCCATCGGAACCTGCTGCGACGTCTGCATCATCTGCTGTCCTGCATAACCAGTGCCACCGTAATTCTGGCCCATCCCGCCGTACTGCTGGTTGCCGAACATCCCCTGGGCACCTTGACCGGTGCCCATTCCGCCCATCTGTCCCATTTGACCGGGGCCCATCTGACCGGGACCCATTTGGCTCGGACCCATTTGACCCATGCCACCCATTTGGCCTGCCATCTGACCCATCTGGCCGCCCATCTGACCACCCATTTGCCCGCCCATCTGTCCCATTTGGCCACTGGAAAATATTAAATATTTAAGATGTTTTATGAAACAAGTAAGTCGACTCTCACATCTAAGCTCGTCTCGTCTGAGACACAGGCATAAATCAAACCTTATAAGAATGTCCCATTCATGTTGCATAGGAGCCTATTGACATTGACGATCGCAACCTCTGGAAACATCAGTCATAAAAAAAACGAAACGTCATTGCACAAAAACTACATCAGACGCCGAAACAGCGATTATCATTTATTGAACGCAGAAATCTTCTGAAGTGGTCTCTCCTTGTATAATCATATATGCACCGATATTTTTCAATCTCTTGGACGAAGTAAATATTGGTGCGGACGTCTTGACATTTTGTAGAAGATACGGCGACTGATGAATTTGACTTGACATTTGAATTAAAATGGCTGACTCGTAACTGCAACACGAATGGCGAAGCAACATGCAGCACGAGTTGCGTGAAATTTATTGATCGTGACACCAGATGTATTTGCACGACGTGTTGCAGTCGAGACGAGTTTAGAAGTGAGAGCCGGCTACCAGTGACAGGGTTGAGTAAATCGGCTTCAAAACTAACTAGGCAATTGTGAATTTTATTGACCTATTTTCAACATTCTATAAAAGAGATCTTCTACAACAGGGGTAGTCAACTTTTTTATACCTACCGCCCACTTTTGTATCTATGTTAGTTGTAAAATTTTCTAACCGCACACCGGTTCCACAGTAATGGTGATTTATAAAGTAGGGAAGTAACTTTACTTCATAAAATTTATAAAGCAGAGTTACAGCAAGTTAAAGCATATAATAATAATTACTTACCAAATACTTTAAGTCAGACTTTCGCTAAGTTTAGCAGAAGAAATCTTTATAAAAACAACTTACTGTAGTTAAATCTATCTTTTTATTTATACTTTGCATGAAGTCTGATGAAATTACATTTAATTAATTAAATTATTAATGAGAACCCTGTGGCTGATGCTGCGAAACTAAATACTGGACGTAACGTGAACTAAACTTATGCGAGGGCGATACAAATGGTAAGTATATTTTCTGAAATTTAAATTGTCAGGGGGAATTTTATGAAAACATAATGAAAATGATTTTAAGAACCCTACCGCTCACCATGAAAGCTGGAACAGCCACTAGTGGGCGGTAGGGACCAGGTTAACTCCCTCTGTTCTACAGGGATTCCACTAATGTTTTTAAAGAGGACAAGTGAAACTAAATCATTCCGGACATATTATCTGTTTCTAGGGTAATAATTATACACAAATAATTTTATTGTTATACCCTTGTTGTCCGGCCATCTGCATATGATGCGGCGGCGGCTGAGTGGGACGCGGTTGTTGTCTGGCGTAGGCGGCCCGATGCTGCGGCCCTCCCCCCAGGCCGGCCAGTCCGGCGCCCCCCTGCCCCACTTGGCCCCCTTGACCGCCCTGCCCGGCCCCCGGGAAAGCACCCCCGAGCGGTTGGCGCTGCCTCAACATATTGGACAGAGCCTGCTTCGACTGGTTGACGGGGGGACGTTCCATACGCCCCACTGGAACAAATTAATTGAATACAAATGTTATTACATTATTTTGTGTTTTAGTGCCTGTCATCATGAGGAGAGTAAAAACCCAGATGAAGAACTGCCACTGAACAATTTCAGTTTTATCAGTGATATAGGTATAGCATCAGTTAACGTTAACTGATAACGCATTTTTTACGAAGGGTGTCTACCTGTTCTCAACGTTATTTCTCCATTTATCATAATGACCCTTCCTTTTCTCTACAGGAACCCGAGAACTTATATGTGATTAGTTGTGTGATTCGTGGGTTTGATTGAATAATTTTTCATAAACTGTTTGGCTTAATATTTTTTTTACTTTGAACACGTAATGTTTGAATAAACTGAAGCGGCGTCGCCAAATACCGTGTTAATGTAATGTCTAAAACATGTACCTATTTCTCTGGCAAAGAGATACCGTCACTCGGTGATTTTCTGCCATCTTCAAGGAGTGCCGTAATGGTGATGTATCCCTATCCAGAGTGCCCACCACTTCTATGCTCCATTGCGTTGCTGAACATTACTCTCTTGGCCAGTTGATGGCCATTTATTCGGTTCACATGACTAACTAGCACAGTCTGCTGATCGTGATTAATCAAACGGCGCTGCAGCAGTCAGAAAGACCATTCTCCAATGTTACCATTTACAACCTGTTCATTTATCAGAGTTATACCCCGTTAACACGTGCATAGATTTACTGTTGACAGTAAGTATTATCGCAACCATAACAAGAAAATGGATGGGTAAACATGTATTATCCTGCAGTTGCAAGCTTGCATGCATGAATCAAAAAAGTTTGGAAGCTTCTGAATTTTCATGCGACAGTAGGGCATTTTTTCGATCTGTGCCTGCGCAGTAGAACGATAGTGGCGATCCTTCCGGCAAAAAAATGCACTATACTCATTTCGAGGTTAACCGATTTTCACTACCTGTCAAATAGTACCATAAAATGACAATATCGCGTCTTGCTTACTCTTGAAGAATGAGATTGGAGAGACGTACGTACGTACTTTTACATGTAAACAGTTATTGTCGCGATAGTTTAAAATACGCACTATTGCTGCCAGTAAATCCATGCACATGTACAGGCGCTATTAACACTAAGGTTTCTGATACATAGGTGAACACTGTCTTGAAAAGCGTGTTTAAGAATATGCAAGATTATAATATTATCTGGGATTACATATTACTCCTCATAACGACATCAGCCAATAAATTAGTAGAAGAATTACACTGGTAAGCAACATTGTTTATAAAGACACTTCACATGAACACTGTATATATAGCACAGTGAACCCCCTGTTGTTTTACGTGTGAAATTAAGAACTTCGTTAGGCAGGCCATGTCTCAAGGATGAAGACGCCGAATCACCCAAGAGGCTCTCTTCAATAGACCAAAAGGAAAGGGAGAGCCAGGAGACTTAGGACTGAGGCAGTGACGTCTCAAGGCATAGTGCCACCTTTCCTGTCCCCTTCATTACCTACCAGTGGCGATGTGGTGGAGGGAGGCTGTTAAAATTCGACATTAATAGTGTACACTAAACTTTGTCAGTCATACTTATTTGTTTTTATTGAATTAAAAATACAAATTGCAGATGGTGCCGGTTAATTTTTAAAATTCAATTAAACAGTCCCTAAACCAAACCATAATAGTTTAGGTATGCAATGAGCGACATGACAAAAAAAGTGCACATCTTTTCAGTCATACTTATTTGTTTTCGTTGAATTAAGAATACATATTATTACAGATGGTGTTTTGTTTGTTTATAAAATTCATAGACCTGCATTACCAAACCATAATCAATAAAAAATATTCTTCTATCTATAAAATATGCATGGTTTTAGATAATATTTTAGATATTTTATAGATAAACGAATATTTTTTGACTATTATAATATACTATGACTTGGATTAGGCAGGGTCTAATTGAATCGTATGGTACGTTGTTATGTTCTCTCAATTCTTTTCTATGGTATGGAAGTATGGACGCTAAACCAAGAGATGTCACGGAGAGTTGAAACTTTCGAGGTGTGGCTGTATAGACGCATCCTCAAAATTCCTTTGACTGACCAGGTGACAAATGTTGAAGTTCTGAGAAGTTCTGCATAGGATCAACGCCATGAAACTACAGTACCTCGGCCACATTATGAGAGGACAAAGGTACAGCATTCCCCAACTTGTCATTCAAGAAAAGATCGATGGTAAGCGTAGCAGAGGATGGCGCCGCATCTTAGTTCATTGACAAAAAATACGTTTAACTGACAAAGTTTAGCGTGTAATATGTAATATTTATGCCGGATCTCCACTGTCTACCTCCATGCTTCGCCACTGATAAATATACAAAGTGCCCGAGAATACCAAAAGGTGAAACCAGGGTCGATAAAACCGATTCATAATTTTATGAAAGTACAAGATTGATATTGCAAAATTACTTATACCGATTTCGACGAGATGTTTATTATTAATTTAACCGCGTTACACATTTACAGATTGTCAAGCGATGTTTTAAAATTAACCACGTTGTGAATGCCATCCGTTGATATAACCTTTAACCTAAATACGAATTGAAACAGGTATAATGTAGTCATGTTTCATTGTGAAAACCGTGAATCAAACGATTGAATCCTGTCGATCAATTAACAACTAAGAAGAAAATCCTTTATATATACAGATGTAGTATTTATATATGAAAATTAAACTAATCATTAACATGTCAACCAGTTAGTGGCAAGACAATATAGACAGATAAAAAAAGTCAGAATTATTGAGATATTCATTTCCACAGAACAGATTAATACGTAAAGGATTATCAAAAATGAAATATGTTGATTATGTCATGAGCGTCATCGCTGAATGAAATAATGGGTCTGTTTCAAGTTGCCCTAAAGCTTAATATGCAAAATTTCGACGGCAAATGGTCATTCGGTTTAAGTTCTCGTGTTAACTGTATTTTATACGGATTCAAATGCAAATCTTTACGAAGACTATTCCATGTGGTGCCAGAAGAAAGTCCAAGTTCTTCAGAACAACATGTAATAATTTTAAATATTTTTTTTATTCAACGAATAATTCACAAGGTTTAAGAATGTAACATTCTTTTTATTGAACTTTATTCAAGGTACGACAAAAAATCTTAGTGAACTGTGATATCGAGGTAATTAATACCTACTTTGATTTAAAATACAAAAGCCAATTGCCAATAGTAACTCAATTTGGAAAATGCTTCAGAGAGTATTGTAAGAGCCATTAGTTAAAATTTATCACAATTGGATGTGGTCGATGTGCATGGAAGCAAATCCCAAGAAACGCAGGTTCGATTCCTGCTGGGTGTCGTATTTTTTTCAAAAAAGAGTTTTTCTATTGGTTATATAAGTGTTATGATTATCAAAATTATGTATGTAATAATTGATTGTTCTGTCCCACGATATAACTCTACCTGTATATAAAAGGTTTTTTTCAACAAAACTTGAAAGCGCACTTATATCAATTTGGCAAAACATCGCTTGGTCCATAAATGAGTAACGCCCTCAAATTAAAAGGCAACACAAACCTTGCTGTCCATAATAACCTTGTTGCGCCTGAGTCTGGGCCTGTTGAGGAAACCACTGCTGCTGCTGGGGCTGCCCTTGCTGGAACTGTCCGCCCATTCCCACTCCGCCGGAATTAACCCCTACTCCACCCGTGTTAACCCCCACGCCGCCCATGGCATTGAAGCCTTGAACACCCATCCCGCCGAGTGGGTTCTGCCGCCCATCTCCTCCCACCATGCCCTGCCCCATCATGTTGGGGTTGCACTGCGGATTGTTGTTCTGACCGCCCGGCACCTGTCCCATCATCGGCATCATCGGGGCGCCGATCGGCGTCGACGATTGGATCCCGCCCGCCATGTTGAGCTGCTGATTCATCGGTCCCATCATTGTGCCCATCGGCGAAATGCTGGGGCCGCCGTACATCTGGTTGGGCATCCCCGGCACGTTGGGTACCTGGAGAAATGCATTCAAATTCAAACAATTTGGACTAATTAAAAAAAATTGTTTATGTATTAAACTATTAGCAAGCGCAAGTATGTTAATATTAAAATTTGGAGAAATCTCACTCAACTGGAAATCAAGGTAAGTACTAATTACTGGTATCTTGATTCAAACCGCAGCCGGCAGTCAATATTAACCGGTTCTATGCATTCAGCGAGTTATCTCGCTCTATGAGGCCGTGATCGACAGTCCGCACATACAAATTTCGTGAGTTATCTCGTCCGACTTTAAGCTCAAATTACCAGCAACTGTCGATTGATTTGCATTATCTAAAAAATTAAATACATAGTGACATCTGTTTTCATTCAACGTTTCAACATTCAACATGTGTCGTTAAAAATATGAAGCCTGTCATATATTGCCATAGTAATATCGTGAGACATAGAAAAAGTTAACAACATTTCGTAAAAGTGCCACAGTTACATGACTATTAGTTCATTTCATCATAATTAGGTGGGTAAAAATTGGTATAGCACATTTTTTCTAGATTTTTTCTATGGTATGTATCTTATTTATTCAGAGAACAGTACATAGTATGGAATTACAGTGATTAAACTTTTTCATTTCACGACGCCATTGGTGCATAAAGATTCTTTCACTGTGTGACCCTTAAAAAATTGTATGTTCTGAATAGTCGATTGAAAATTTTCCCTTCATTACCAGTTTGAGACCTTTTTTCAGCATCTCTGTGCTGCCAATCAAAAGTGTCCCTAACAGAATCACACGCAAGAGATTTTCTCAATGTCAATGGCACAGGACCAATTTGAGTGAAAGCAGCTTGGAGATGCCTTCGTCCAGCAGTGGATTGATTCAGGCTAACGATGATATACAAAATGTTTAACTAAAGGTTGCAACTAATTATTATAGTGACCAACTCGCAACGTCAATTTGTTATTATGCATGTGATCTTACAAAACTATTATTATAAGACTCACTTGTGCGTTGACTTTGTTTTTTCTCGGTCTACGCCCTCGCGCTCTCCCTCTTCCAATGCCACTCGGACTGTGATCCAACGAAGCAGAATCCAAACCCTGGAAATAAATATGTCAGTTTAAAGACAACCAAAAAATATTGGTCCTTACATCACCACGTTCACGAAATAAATTATCGATGATTGTATTTACCGGTTTTTCTGGTGGAGGCTCCAAGTCTTCGGGAGGGAGTGGCAGTGGTTCAAGGTAGTAGCTGGTCGGTTTCACCAGACAATGCGTATGGTATCTTAACAATCTGGAATAATTCGTACAAAATGGTACTTATTCGACATAAATTAATAACCATTACGACTGCTTATTCTGCAAACTGGCTAATTCCATTTGGGCAATTTGGTCAGGAAGGAGAAAAAACTTAATAATTTAACTATAGGGCGGAATTTAACAATTCCAAAAATACACTTGGAAATTATTTTTTTTACAAATAAGCTGCACTATGAATTAATACAATATTTTAGCTTCCTAGTTGTTCCTAGAAGTTGGCTGGTTTGCAGATTAAGTAGTCGATTAGTTGATAATAAGATTTCGGGGATTATAAACTGGGTTTTACTGTAAACATCATTTTACTTTACTCACTTGTGTGTGTGTTCATAGGTGAGAGGTTTCCTGTCCATTTTGGTGGCGCCGAACCATGCCCATGAAAGTGGCGCCGGCACTCGACCACCTTCCACGATCTCCCAAGCTGAAACACGCTGTTTGTCAAACAGGCGTAAGCCCTGTAATCAGTACAAGTAATCAACCTTTCAACAACTCATGCAGGGATTTTTAAGTCCCTGCATCCACACACTATAATACAAAACACGATCAATGAATCAATGAAGCTGATCTTTTCTACTCGGAGTTGTTGATATCAATCAGTCTGGAATCATATGTCGATAATTCACAATTCCTGCCTGGTTAGCACTTTAGCATGTTTCTGTTATTTGCATTGGTCCAAATTAACACGGAAGCCATTCCACACACAAAGTGGTTATCGGGGCGGCTATCAACGATTATCTCAAATAATTTGTAAATTCGTAGTACAGTGGAAATTTAGGTTGGTAGACATGTCCGTCAAATTCGGGTATGGTCGTGCTGGTGTGTCTACCCGAACCTCAAAGTTTTATATTGAAACGTCAAACATATCAACATAACCTACAATTTTATTATGTAGCCATGTCATTACGATTGCAGCATGTAGTAAAACAAATATTATGTTACTACTAGTCACTCGATATTCGACAGCTCGCGGGGATCTATAAATTACGGTGACATAATTATTTTTCAAAACAGTTGCATCTTGCATCTCTACTCTCAATATGTAATTGACATACTCTATCTCGCTCTAAAAGTTAACACAGGCAAGAGAGGAGCTGTTAAAAGATAGCACTTTTTGGCAGTTCAAACAGTTTAACTGTTTGAAACAGTTTGACTGTAAAATTTTGTAGAAAAACCACGACACCATCTAGTGAACAATTATCAAAGTAGTATGCCATTATTGTAAGCGGTGATTCCATGAGAAATCGAATAACAATTTTAAAATATGACATACGTAGCACCATCTATGATCCATAGATGACATAAAAATTCTGTGTTTCCTATCGGATACATTACTTAATCTAATAATAGTAAATGTAAGTGTATATAATAAAAATTAGCATTAGTTTTTATGACCTGTTTTTTGTCTATGCTATCAAATCCGGCGATCTTATTCCCTTTTGTGTCAGTCAAACACCCAATGGAACCGCTAGCAATGACCTGAAAAATTAATTAATCCATTTTCAAAATGACATAAAATACCACCTTTAAATACATTTCAGTACACATAGGGGAGTCACCTAAGCCTTCTCAGTGTTAAGACTTTCATATTACTCATATTTGTTCACAGTGCTCCGTGCCAACCAGTGGCGAAGGGTGGAGGTAGGCTGTCAAGATTCGACATAAATAGTGCACACTAAACTTTGCCAGTCAAGTGTATTTGTTTTCATTGAACTAAGACTACAATGTGTAGATAGTGTTTGTTATTTTTTTAAATTCAATAGGTAACTGAGGACTAGATAAGAGGTATTGTTGTTTTTATTTAATAAAAACAACAATACAATGCAGTTCCACCATGAATTGACAGTTAACAAAATAAAAGAAATTAGATAAGAGGTAACTGAATGTTATCCAATCACAGTCGACTGATGACCCGTGACTGTTGGTCGCCTGGACTTGCGACAATAACTGAGAATTTGAGATAGGAGTGAAATATAGGAATAAAAGCGACCATAATTGGCCCAACTAAATATGCTAATTAATTTTGTAACAAATAGACATGCTTTCCATGTATGGAAACGTACAATGATGTCTCTTCACTTACATTATAAAACAGAAAATTTAGTAAAAAAAAAAGCTCTGCGTACTTCAACAGTAATCTTAGGCAATGGCAGTAGTTGTCGGACACAGTTCATTTCGGGACTCTGTCTCTCTCCGACCTCCTTCTTTAGTTTCTTCATGAGATTCTGATACTGCTTTTTGTTTTCGTCTCCTGATTGGTTGGCTCCCCCGCTGCTGTCGCTCGCCAGGGTCCAGTGCACCAGCGTGCCGAGCATGTCGATCACCGTCGTGAACAGGGACCTAGAAGAACGGACATTTTAAAGATGATGACGGTAAGGGATGAAACTACGAGGGCTTAGGAATACCAGTAGCAAAGCCTCATCGAAAAATTAATCATATTGACAAATATATTAAATTTTCTAAAGAGCCTGCCTTCTCGGAATTGGGTAGCCTCGCTCTAGGCAGGTAATTTTTGTTACAAGTTTTAAGCCAATTTGTACACACAAAAATGAAACTTAATATTAGAGATGTTGCAGCTAACTTCGCTTATTTGGCAGCTGGTTCTAGCTTGTTTTCGGAAGGCGCCCAATATATAGCTTATGACTACTTACATTTGTTTACTGGTCCATTCGTAAACAATGAATTTATATTTTATATATGAATGAAGTAAATACCATACAAATTTTGAGTCGGCAATTATAACTACAATCTGATCAATTATGTAAATGTTAATTGACATCATGAGAAAAGATACTATGTCATAATGACACAAGTATTTTTACCAGCATTTTTTCAGGCTTAGATCCCTAACATACACCGAATTCTTAATTTCCAAACTTCATAGGGCAGGTAGGCCTTTAAATAATGCCAACTTACGCGTTATTGTTGTAATCAATTACGCCGTAGGAGATCAACTGCTCGAGCAGAATGGCCCAGTCGGTAGTTACAGTCATGTTACGCTGCGTGGTGTCGAACATTCCACCCAGAAGAGAGAACCGCAACTGGAGGGCATCCACCATCTGCTCTCTGGTCGGATAGTCTTCGATTGTTCCCATTCTTTCCTGAAACGTTTACACACGTTTTGTTAGTAACAAAGAATCAAAGGAAACATATGAGGCTACTATTTCTAAACCCGGCTCATTCCAATATTGTCGAAAAATGAACCTTGAATGTCATTTTGTAAAGAAAAATACATTTTAAAAGTATTTTTAGGTAGCAATCTCAAACCCGGCTTCATTACATACAAAATATCATTCCAAAATAATGTGAAACTTTCAAATGTGGTTTATTCCACAATCATTTAGTTTCAAAGACGGCCTTAGCACCTTAGCCAATGGGAGCTGAGTTTGGGGTCAGGTGGTTAATAGTGTCCAGTGTCCAGTGTCCGGTACAATTTGTATGACAATTGTGTTGTGACCACTCCTCATAAAGGAGTTTTTTGATTAATTGACGTTACTGTTTTATCTGTTATAGCATTAAAAGCTAGAAAAAGGGAAAGGAAACCAGAAAAATGGCAAAGACATGAAGCCAAAAAACTTCGGAGTATACCTAAATGTCATCAAAATTCAAATTTTATTTTGTTATTTAATTAATTATTTTTCTGATTGACAATCGTTTTGAATAATTGAAACTGGTCATAATTGCTATCCAAACTGCCTGTAACATTTTGGTAGTATGTCATTTGGTTACATACTTTCATAGGCGGATTAATCCAAATTGTTAAGTATCAAAAATGGCTCATTCCAACTGTCACTTTCAAACTCGGCTTGATCCAAACAATAAATGTAAATGATTCTCTATTAATATAGAAATGAACAATTTTCCCATTGTTTTCTATATTAAATATGCTACACTACAAATTAACTCACGGACATGGAAGAAGATGAAGTATAACAGTTTATTGCATTTTGCCGCAAAATATATTTTTGGGAATGAGCCGGGTTTGGAAATAGTAGCCTCATATAGCTGTAATGTTCTCTCAATCCGTTTCTATGGATGCTAAACCAGGAGATATCACGGAGAGTTGAGACTTGTGACTGTATAGTCAAATTCAACCAGACCACCGGGATTCGAGCATATTGATGGAACAGTGTAAAAATTATTAACAAACCTCTTTCGCAGTCTGCAGAAACTGCGACAATTGAGTATGTAAAGAAGTGAGGAGTCCCTCCTTCTGGTCGTCTTGTCCCCGCAGGCAGGTGAGGACAAGGGTCAAGAAGGGCTGGTGGCAAAGACCAGGTCCTGAATTCCCCACCAGCTTCCGAGCACCACCACTCGAATTGTTCGATGAACAACTATAAATATAACAATATTAACCGATGGTTGTAACGAATCATATATAAATTGAATTATTTTTTCTACATAACTGAATACTATAAACCAAAATTGAAGTATTTTTTCATTATTTTGAAAATTTTAAAATAGAACAATTTGAGAAACCTAACAATCATACCCGCACGTGCTAGAAATAATCATACATTCTCTTCATAGAAATTGAAACACATTAGATAGTGTAAAATAACCCAACCTTTTTGTACCCTAGAACACAATATTTAAAAATTTCGGTAGGGCGGCGGGCACCACCTATTTTTTCAAAGCAAATTTATCATACATACAAAGTAAACATTACAGTGAGTCCTTGACTTGATTAATTCGTTCCGAAGATTTTCGTGTAAGTCGTATAAAACTTAAAATCAAGCATTTTTTTAAATAATATATGTTAGTTTCAAAGGATAAGTGAAAATAAAATAGACCTACATACACACATCTTCGACCATGTCCAATCCTAATAGGATCATATGGGCCTCCACAGAGTGGAGGTTTTGTATTAACAGATTTTGTTTTTTACGAGAAATGGATGTCAGCCACTTGCTCAACCTATTAGGTCCATACCCTGACACCCACAAATTGGAAAACAATATGTGTACTTGCCAGACCCAGGATTCGAACCTGGGACCCACGGCGTTATATAGTTCAACGCTTAAGCCGCGCGGCCACCGTGGGCATACATACATTTAAGAATACATTATTGATTGATGACGTGGTTAGATTTTGCAATCCCCAGCAGCATTTCCACCGAGTAAAAGGGTTAGCCTATCTTCAGATACCTTAAAACCTGGCATAGATTTTTCTAGTTGGGATATATAATATGACTGATCTGGCATTTTTCTCTAATAAGCCCAGTTTCGTACACATTAAAAAATTTTTGTGGCAGGTAATCGTCATTTTTATGATTTGTATAATATGTATATTGAAATAAAAGGTATGTAACTACTTCCACCTGCAAAAAACAGGTTTCACAGACATTTGATTTCGCAATGGAAACAGCAATATCAACGGTGGATTCAGCTACAACATGGATATCGAATGTGGTGCACAACATTCTTTCAGTCATATTAATTACCTACCTGATTGATGTCATGTTACATCGACAAACACACGTGGAGATAAACAGAAAACAAAGTCAAAAAATATCAAGACAGTTACCTTTGAGATCCTTTATAACCGGGAGGACTTTGGTTCTTGTCCTGACGGGTTCCCTCCAGCAGCTGACCAGCCACCCTGAGGACACGACCTTGGACCGCGGGAGGAAGACGGGAGACCAACGGTGCGACCAGCCAAATTGAATTACTCCGTTTCTTCTCCAACGCTTGACTGTAATAGGAATGGACAAATAATAGAAACTTTTCTTATATTTGGTTGAGACTGACTTGCAGTACAGTTACATGTAAATTGTACGTAAATTTCACTGTAGCACAGTTCGTCGTAAGCTTTCTTATCGGAAAGAGATGAAAAAAATATGTGTTGTTCGTGGAGCATTGCAGACAATAATGTTCCAAATTTACCTAACCTAACCTAACAAATAATCCAGTATATGGGCTATTTTAAAATTTTGTTTTCTACTGGCTTCCTGTAAAGTGTAAACCGTCAAGAACCGTGTTTTATTTAGGCATGAAATCTATGTCAGTACTATATGACCTAAAGAGGTTGGACGGTCTTTAATATACAACCATATATTGCCGATATAATATTTCACGGTGAAGTATGATACGGCAAACTGCATACGTAAAAATTGCCGGACACGCTTGTAGAACACCTCCCAATCCTGGCCCGGTCGTATCAGATGCCTTGGACGTTGAGCCACTTACGGAGATCACGTAGCTAAAAGAATCTATCACATACGCTTCTGCTGCCCTCCAACTTCCCCTGCATTTTGAGTTGGAGTACATCACACTTCCAATTGCGGAAGATATGGCTAAAGCATGCAACTTCTCTGCATGTGATCAGTCCAGGATATCTTCATGGAACGCCGATACTGCCACATCTCGAAAGCCACCAACTTTTACATAGGTACTGTCAAAAAGACACAACTTTGAGTTTTCCCTTTTTATTGAAATCGGTTCTGTCGGTCAGGCTTTTGTCCTAGAATACCATAGCTTTAGCTCATGCCGCAATATTTCTTCCACAAATCGAAGCTTGACTGATTCATTGGTTTTGGCATTATTCAGATTAAAGACATGCATACACACAGCACTCTTGAATAAGAAGAGTTTTAAACACCACTCGTTGAAGTATTATTGACCTAATTATTGCTTCTTTACAACATTACATTTATTATAATATGATATTTTTTAAATGTCCTATCCTAATAAAATTATAATATGGGCCTCTACAGAGTTGTATTAACAGATTTTTGTTTTTATGAGAAATGAATGTTAGCCACTTGCTCAACCTATTAGGTCCATACTCTGACTCATACACAAATTGAAAAACAATATGTGTACTTGTCAGACCCAAGATTCGAACCTGGGACCCACAACACATTGTGGGACTAATCTATAGTACCAATTTGATAACCTTTTATAAGACTCTTTCTATTTAGAGCCCAAATTCTTTTAGTTTTGCATTTATCATAAAATTTGAAAAGACCACAGATATAACATAGTATTATATTGCTATATACAACATATAGAGCACAAGCGAAGTTAAAATAATGTTTGTGAAAAGGACTCACGTTTCTTTGCTATCGGAAGTCCCCAACCCGCTGCCGTTGGACGAAGGTCCCAGGGGTGTGGTATTGACATGGAACACATCAATGGCGGCCCGGGCCACAGTCTCGAGCCACTGATTCAATTCCGGAGTGCCCGACGTGAACTGTTTAAACATCAACTGCAGATCCAGCCATGACATTCGGAGAGACCACTGCTCTAAATTCTATAAAAAAAACAATGATAAACGATCGGACCACAAATTCAGTGACATATCCGAAAACAGTGAGTCACGGAATGTTACCGTTTGTAAAAACATTCAATTAAATAAAAATGTGAAGACAGAAGTGAAACTACACCCGATCCTCATTCTGCACGGGGGGATACGTTCCAAAGACTACCATGCAAAACAAAACCGTATAAAAAAAGATAAGGTGCCCATACAAAAATGGTAGATAGTTTCCATAACTTAAAATCAACTCAAAATACAAAATTCTTGAACTAAAAAATAATTTATTTATTATTTATACATAAATAATTACAAGATAAAAAGAACTTTTTATATAAGTTTTTAAATTTTCTGTTGAATCATATAAACTTGACTTGACTAGCTTAAACGATCAAAAAAATTGTACTTGATAGAAATACTGAATAATGAAATGTCATTCCATATTGATTTCTAAAGTAACGCACGTATATATTATTAATAATTTAGTTGCTAGGACCCCCTAGCAAACAATAATGGTATCGAAATAACTTTTCATACAAACCAGAATTAACTAAAAATTAATTAAATTCTACTTAAAGATGGCTAAAAGTATTAAAGAAATGCATTGGCATCGTGTTCTGATATATTCTAAAAGTTTCAAATGTCTAGCTAGTCGGGAAGTTAGTTAAACATCGATTGCAAGATTTGTACCGGACAAATAAGAATACAAACTAAGAAAAACGTTGTAAAATACATAGTTTTCGATTTAAATTAAATTTAGCATAGAGAAATATATTCATTCAGTGTCGCTACTTGACAATAAACGTGCCCGTTTACTGTTGTTTTTCGCTGGAAATATTTAATGACGCTGGCGCCGAAGCACGCGGCGCATCTCTCGTATCGCACCTGAAGTGACTTACTAGTGGCGTCATGTATGTACGCATGTATGTCTGGGCGGTATCCGGTGACAACACATGTATGCACCAGTGGCGTGCGGTCCATTGCAATGCAATTTTTTGATAAATATGTACATACATATTATATATTTTTATTCTTTTTAGTTTTTTTTTTTAAACCATGTTAAAGCAAAAAAAATCAGTGTAAATAAAAATTAATCGGTACTTTTTTAAACCGTTATTTCGAAACCGTACAAAAAAAAGCCGTGCAAAAAGAGGATCGGGTGTATTTGTTTTACTCTCAATTTTCATAATATTCAACATCGTCAATGTATGGTACAAAATTCTTGGCATCACTGTAAACCGGGCATGTCCGACGCGTCAATCGCCAGATGGATTTCGGTCGATCACACCACGCTCCATAGGAATGAGGAATTGAGAACTTCCATTCTTATTTTTATTTCCTTAACCCAGAGTACATGAAAGTTATCTTCAAATTAACCACAAGGAAGTCGGCATCACCTCATCGTATCACTTCATTCATATTGCATCACTCACACCCTGCCGTGAGAAAATGAGAAGATGTGAATTTCCGTGCTTTAAACTGAGGAAACTCCTTTTACAGTCGCGCAGTACACTCTTTTCGCAGTAGAGCTACTATTTGCAAAAAGGACTCGTCCCAATATTGTTGAAAAAGTAACTTTGAATGACATTTTGTAAAGAAATAATTACAAGATAAAAAGAACTTTTTATATACAACGTTTTTAAATTTTCTGTTGAATCATATAAACTTGACTTGACTAGCTTAAACGATCAAAAAAAATTGTATTTAATAGAAATAATACTGAAATGTCATTTTGACACTCATATTGATTTCCATAGTAACGCACGTATATATTAATAATTTAGTTGTTAGGACTCTAGCAACTAATAATAGTGGATTGGATTACGGATTTCTTCCGAAATAACTTTTCATACAAAACAGAATTAACTGAAAATGAATTTAATTCTACTTAAAAATGGCTAAAAGTATTAAAAAAATGCATTGGCATCGTGTTCTGATATATTCTAAATGTCTAGCTAGTCGGGAAGTTAGTTAAAAATCGATTGCAAGATTTGTACCGGACAAACAACCACTGGACAAATAAGAATACGACCTAATAAAAATGTTGTAAAATACACTTTAAAGGAATTTTTAGACAGCAGCCACAAAAAAAAATACAAAATAACGCGAAACTTTCAAATGTGGCTTATTACATTTAGTTTCAAAGACGGCTCGTGTCACGTTAGCCAATAGCAGCTCAGCTTTTGAGTATGTGTCTAACATTTTAGAAGTACAGTAGATATAACGGTCTATAATTGAATTTTAAAAGCTAACAAACACTATCTACACCTAGTAGTAGTAGTCTTAGTTCAATGAAAACAAATACATTTGACTGATAAAGTTTAACTGCTGTAAACCATCTCGTCTCCACTTCCACTAACGTTCTCCACAGTCGTAAAGTAACTCAACAGTTAGGTACATAGTCTATGATGTAGGCAGTAGTATCAACTAGAAATTTTCACGAAAGCCGAGTTTACAGCTACGGTTTACACGGTTGGCCGGCTCATTTCGAAATCAAAACAATCCACTTCATCGACCTTCGTCTTCACTTTGTGAAGTGGTTACATGCACTAATAGTTCTTTCAATTTCCCAAGACCTTCATGGTGCATTTGATACCGCTTGGCAATGAAACCAAATGTTTGATCTCAATTTTTTAAATGCTTACATTCGTAATCTGCATTAACGGTGTATTACGAATCATTTTGAGACTAGGACATACTTAAAATTAACAGTTAAAATAAACTAACCTCCAATATTCTCACGATGATTGTTTTCTGGTCCAAGTCCGGTAGAGTATGGCTCGCAGTTTCAGGATAGCATATCATATGAAGTAGCCTGAAAACAAACAAGCATAAAGTCATCCAAAATCAATTTCTCATTAATTTTAATACCCATAATTCGAAATTTCAAGTAATTCATAATTTTCCTTAACTTTTCAAGTTCATTAACCTTCCCTATTTAAGGCTTTCACGGTTGTTTTTTATCATAGTACATTTTTGGGTTTCCACCGTGTGTCCTTCTTCCTTCTTTACTCGACGTTTCGGGCTCGTTTCAGAGGCCATTATCAAGAAAATGTAGTGTAGGTATGTAAATGTAAACATTGCTCTAAGAATGTCAAAAGGAATCCGATTAGCTAAGAGCAAACGTTGCTCAGAGTAATCTGTCAATCGTTACTACCAGGGATACGGCTCGAATATTGGATTTTGCTGATAGTGCTGATAGTGCCGGAAGCCATGACGTTTTTAACCGTAATCCATCATCCCTATAAATATTTTCAGGGTTTCTATGGATTTCAATGGCCTCCTTTACCAATCGTGCGAAATATCATTTATTCCGACCCAATATCTTGGTTTCAAAGTCAAATTTGTGTCCTGTATCCATCGAGTGCTCGGCAATTGCCGACATCGTGTAATGTTTAAGACGGTATGCCCTCTCGTGTTCACTCGATACGCCGCGGGAAATGCCTATTTCGGTAACATAAATATGTCAATAGTGGAACAACTTAATCTTGAAATTGCGCAGATTGCGATTTCTTCTACTTACTGCACACGAATTACAAAGAGTAAATTTAAATATTATTACCGTCATTATTTAGCTCGGCGTCAGGTGAATGAAATCTGAGAGATATTTTATCAATTATATGTATTTATTTACTGGATAATACTATCGATTTTGAAAATAATAACATTTTAATTAGATGTAATATTGATGATTCTAGGAATAGCCGAAATATGAAGATGACAAAGTGCATATTAACTGAAATATTTGTAGTTTAATGGGGTCGGTAACTTCGTGTCCGGAAACTTGTACATCGTCGCCGTAGATGTCAAGGGAGCCAGTCCACACAATCATGTTGCTGAGAAACAGGCACTCAAAGATTTTGTGTGACAAAGAAAAGTAACATTTTTTTATTGAACTTTTTTGAAGATATAACGGTGAAACTTTCAACACAGAATATACTTTGTGGTGTTATCTTTTTATTATTTTGTATAAATAACTAAAAAAAATAGTATCTTAGAAGTTATGTGTGTTTTATCT
The DNA here is from genome assembly GCF_057557595.1 of Rhyacophila brunnea. Taxonomy (NCBI): domain Eukaryota; kingdom Metazoa; phylum Arthropoda; class Insecta; order Trichoptera; family Rhyacophilidae; genus Rhyacophila; species Rhyacophila brunnea. The sequence continues at coordinate 2,654,524 of NW_028232904.1, read as the reverse complement.
CTTGACCACTGAATATTGAAATGTACAAAAAATGTAGTCAAAAGAGTTTTGTGGCTTAAATCCATTGACCACTACATCTTTGATGATTTTAAAATGCTTTTGTGTACTTTACTCATTTTCGCCAAATTTGTGGCTTGGCACCCTTGACATATATAGTTCGCCGTATCACACTTCACGGTGAAATATTGTATCGGAAACATATGGCCGTATACATGGGCCCCACATCGTGAAGCGGGCCCTCAGGCTAGGATCTTTGGCGGGCCCTCCTACCTATTGCTAAAGATAAAGGCAGTGTGACGCTCTATAGCAGCGTTTTCCAAATGGTGTACGCGGTAAAATTAATGTGTATATTTTAATAAATCCATTTGAATTATGGAGATATCGAGTATTGATACACAATTAAAAATTGTATCGTACAACCACATAACTTAATACATACATAACATAATATTATTGAAGGAAAATAGCGCCTCGCCGGGCCCCCAGGCTAGTGCCCGGTCAGCCCCCCCCCTCGTGGGGGCTATGGCCGTATATCAAAGACCGTCCAACCTCTTTGGGACATATAGTACTGACATAAAATTCATCTCTAAATAAAACACGGTTCTTGTCGGTTTACACTTTACAGGAAGCCAGCAGCAAACAAATTTAGAAAATAGCGAATATACTGGATTATCTTCAGGTTAGGTTTTCATTCTTGAATTCATGAATTTTGCCAAAATCAGCTACGAAAATTGTATTAATGTCCATATTGAATCTAATAAAATTGGAGACCGTATAGTATACGGTAATCTCTTTCCGATAAGAAAGCTAACAGTGAGCTGTGCCACGTTGAAATGTTTTACGTATAATTTACATGTAACCGGGTAACCTAAGGTGACAATCACAGAACAGATTAATAAATAGAATTCTGATAGGCTATACCCCAATACACTACATTTTGAAGCAGGGCTTTGAATGCATGAGTGTTATGAAAATGAAACAGACATTATAGAAGTGCAATAGTGTGTGTTGCAACCTTCAAATACACCAATATTGAATGAGTGACATTGCGTAAACCGAGAGCAGTTGTCATCTTTTAGAATTGTGATCTTTAGAATATACGACTAGTTAAAGCTGTCGATTTTCTTGATATTCTGTTGGTAATTAAAGAGTAATATGGAACGGTTGAAAATTTTATTAATATAAAAAAAAATCATCAAACCTCTGCGCCTGCTTAGCAGTAAGCATAGAGTCCAACAGCATGTCCGGCTGGCAGAGTTCCTCGGGCGACTGAAGACACTTCTGCATAACCCACTCCTCGCCGCATATCTCCGCCAGGACGTGACGAGCGAACTCACTCAGAGACAACGAGCTGTCCATCGATGCCAGCGAAGATTGGTTTTGCCTGAGGAATTTGCGAAAACCACATCATGGCAGTGATTGAACAGGAAATATATGTTAAAGTTGTCTTGTTACTTTCGCACTCCGAAGGAACGATAATGATATGAGGGTTCAATTTCCAATTACTGATAAGTCCACAAACGGTCAAAATCTAACAAAAAATACGTACATATTCTATGTGCAATTTCACACAATATCTAATGATCTATAACTTTCAAAACCAGCCAAAAGCATACGAAAAAAAATGTAATGACTTATATAAACCAATAAATTGAAAAGATATAAATAAATGCCGATATGTCCAATTTTGTTTGGTTATATTTATAACAATTGGCTAATAAATCTGGAAATACTATTCTAATTTCAAAATACAATATACATAATTCGGCAACACCTCAGAAACAAACCTATTAAAAAACATCTTTCTTTAAAAAACATAGATGTCAGGCGATAAACGACGCAGCATTCATCAGATTCCGGTAAATGTGCTTTACCAATTTATGCACAATACCTAAGTATGACAACTAATAGTTTAGTAGCGTCTGAAGTGATTATCAAATTTTATTTCAGCTTTTGTAGATTGAATCAATGCACCAATAAAAGGTATTAACATAATCAATGTATCAATAAAGGGTAACCTTGACTTCTCGCCTGTGTAATTGTGAGAAAATTTTAATGAAAGTATTTTTTTTATTCAACGAATAATTCACAAGATATAAGAACGGAACATTCTTTATTGAAAAACCATAATTTGAAAACACCTAGATTTGATTTCTCATTTATATTTAAATATAATAAAAGTGAAACAGAGTAATAAAACATATCCTACGTTTTATGCAGTTTCATAAACAATTAACTGATTTGTTGCCTTACTACACTTTCTTCTCCCTTCATTTATGAAGCAATGAAATAGATTTTGGTAGTTTTAGGCCATCCGCTCACGAGAATACTCAAAAAATACGCGACTGAAACTAAAATTCCAGCCAGTATCTAGCTAATGTATTTCAATGGCGGCTCGCTGACAGCAAGACTGGAATCTCTCAGTTTCAAAACGTTCGCGACCGAAACCGAAGTGACGCGACATGCTAGTCTCCCAGTTTCCAGTCACCCATAAAACAGTGGTGCCAATATCAGTAGATTCGATGAAAAATCATATTTTCATACCAAAATTGGTACCTAGCACTGAACAAAAAATAACAAAGCCAAGACGTCAAAAGTAAAAGATGGGCGAACCGATTTTTAGTTTAAAATATGTGGCAGATGTTGAGAAATACTCTTGCCTGTATTACAGGCTGCCAGAATATTCCTGTAAAGATATTACAGAAACAGCTTAGAATGAAGTAGGAAAGACAACGGGTTTGACAGTTTGAAGTTGTGAGATTATTAATGTAAGTGACTTTCAGTAGCGCCGTGTGCGAAATCATTGGCCAGTTTATGAGTCCATCAGCAACCAGTTTGTCGGATTTTAGTTTTTCCATGAGCGAAGGCCCTTAATGATACCATTCTTGAGCAGTTGTTGAACTAATTGGCATTTTAATCTCAAAAATGAAAAAAATGCGATGAACCTGTTTTTGCCCGTATCCGGAAATTTGTACGTAAACAGTTCAACGTAGAACACTTATTCGTGCGCCGCAGTACGTGAAACATGAGTTCGTGCAACATTTAATCAAATGACGAGTTCTTCGTTGAACATTTCACCGTGGAATACATTTCACCATGGAATACGTATTCTACAACATGTGGCGCTAGTTTGCTGTTCCAATTAGATTCAATACGAATTTTATGAGATGTCTTTATTGGTTTTAAATAATTTAATGTTGAAACTACATAAATAATATACCTATACGATGTGATTGTGTTATATTACCTACCTTTTTTTTAATGTGTGTTCCTTGTATTACGATGGTTTTATTACGTATTTTTAAGTGTTTAACGTAATAAAACCATCGTAATACAAGGAACACACATTAAAAAATAGGTAGGTAAGTAGATTATAAATACAATCACATCGTATAGGTATATTATTTATGTAGTTTCAACATTAAATTATTTAAAACCAATAAAGACATCTCATAAAATTCGTATTGAATCTAATTGGAACAGCAAACTAGCGCCACATGTAGTAGAATACGTATTCCACGGTGAAATGTTGAACGAAGAACTCGTCATTTGATTAAATGTTGCACGAACTCATGTTTCACGTACTGCGGCGCACGAATAAGTGTCCCACGAAGAACTGCATACGTACAACTTACATGTAACCGTTTTTGACATGTACCCTTCATATTATGTATATTGAAATCAACTACAAATATGATAAAATGTTTTAAGACGATTCTAATAGATGTCACCTATTTTAAAATTATTTAATTAGACGGAATAATTAGTTACTAATGAGATATATGAGTTATCTTGTCTCTGACGGTGAACACGTTAAAAACAATCATTTACGCATGAAACACAAAAATACAATTGAATTGTGGACTTATCGGTATTTGGAAATAAAAACCTCATATTAATTCTAATATCAAATCTTGAAACGATGTCTAAGTAATGCAATAAAAATACAGGGTCTTGGTGTTAAAGTAACATAGCGAATACGTCATGTGACTTTACCACAGTGGAATAGTAGCAGAGCATCCAACTCTGAAACTTGTGGGTCACGAGTTCAAGCCCAACATCTACCAAAATTTCAATGCATATGTCAGTGGCGAAAAGTGAATCTAGGCTGTTAAGATCCGACATCAATAGTGCACACTAAACTTTGTCCGGCCCACAATGAAGAGCGGCTTAAGCATCGGCTTATAACGTCGTGGGTCCCAGGTTCAAATCCTGGGTCTGGCAAATACACATTGTTTTTCAATTTGTGTTTGAGCCAGAGTATAGACCTAATCAGTTAAGCAAGTGGCTAACATCCATTTCTCATAAAAACAAAAATCTGTTTAAAGAAACCTCCACTCTGTGGAGACCCATATGATTTTATTAGGATTGGACATGATGTCAGTCATACTTATTTGTTTTCATTGAACTAAGAATACAAATTGCAGATGTTGCTGTTTAGTTTTTAAAATTCAATTAAACCCTGCCTGACCAAACCATAATAGTTTAAGTATGCTATGGGCGATACCCATCACACCCACAATGGCCGCACGGCCTAAGTGTCAGCCTATAACGTTGAGGGTCCCAGGTTCAAACCCTTGGTCTGACAAGTACACGTATTGTTTTTTAATTCGTGTATGAATCAGAGTATAGACTTAATAGGTTGTGCAAGTGGCTAACCTCCATTTCTCATAAAAACAAAGTCTGGCAATACAAACCTCCATCTTATGGAGGACATGGTAAAAAAATAAAATGGTCGATCTGACAAAATTAGTGCACACTTTTCAGTCATACTTATTTGTTTGCGTTGAATTAAGAATACATATTACAGATGGCAGTAGCAAAGGTTGCAGGTAGGCTGTTAAGATCCGTAAATATACAGTGCACATAAAACTTTGTCAGTCATACGTATATGTTTTTATTGAACTAATACTACAATTTACAGATGGTATTGGTTAGTTTTTAAAAATCAATTAAACCCTGCCTAAACCAAACCATAATAGTTTTTCTATATTTTGGCGATACGACAAAATTGCGCACACTTTTTCATTCATACTTATTTGTTTTCGTTGGATTGAAAATACATTACACATATTGTCGGTTCATTTTTTTAAATTCATTAAGCCCTGCCTAAGCCAAACTATAAGAGATAAAATTATTATTCTGTCTATAAAATATCCAAAGTTATGTGTGATTTAATCGCATAATTTAAAATATTTTATAGATAGATGAGTATTTTCTGACTATTATGTATTATGGCTTGGTTTCGCAGGTTTATTTGATTGTTAAAAACTAACTAACACCATCTGTAAATTGTAGGCTTATTTCAATGAAAACAAATATGTATGACTGATAAAAGTTTATTGTGCACTATTCATGGCAGATCTTAACAGCCTAACTCCACCCTTCGCCACTGACAAATGGTGTTGGTTAGTTATTTAAAATTCATTAAGCCCTGCCTGTGGTGGTAAAAAACAGGTGCTGTTATTAAATTTGTAACGCATTAACCATCGCCAAATATTATGCATTTGTTCAAGTTGAAGAATCATCAATCAGAAGTTGAAGAATGGAACAGTGTGGTAGATTCACTGCCGGTTTTGATACTGGATGGTAGGTAGATAATAGCCCACTTGGAATTGAACATGCCAAAATAGCGTATAGTGATTCGTGATATTCCATGCATCACAGCCTTAGACTTCTTTTAAGTTTATATTTAGTATTCATTTTTTACTAAGTTTCACTAAACAAAACAAAAATAAACTGATATAAACCGACCACCAAATAACAATAGTCAAATTTTAGTTACATTTTACATTATTTACATTTTGTATCTTGCGTACTATCGGTTCCATGAATAAACAGAACATGAAGAAACAGAACAGTGACAAAACAGAACATGAAAAAACAAAACAGTGACAAAACAGAACAGCGATAAATATAACTACAATAAACTATTTTTTTTTTTCAACGAATAAGACACGAGATTTCAGAATGTAACATTCTATATACTGAATATACATAATTTGAAAACATCTCATGCATATACACACTAGAAAAAATCGTTTTAAAAAAATGGATTCACCCCAGTATGAATCCAGCAGATACAGGTTCAAGTCCCATTGAGTGTCGTATTTTTTTCTACAAAAACGATTTTTTCTGGTGTGTATATGCATGAGACGTTTTCAAATTAAATATAACTATGACCTTTCAGGAAAAATATAACATTTAATATTGAAATTGTCACATCTCTATATTATGTTGTATGTATACATTTTTAATAACACAGGTTTTCAATACGCAGTAAAAAAAAAAATTAAGTTATATAATTTCTACATTCCTAATCACTGGAAAGCCTCAATTAAACGGGACTCAACTCAGAGTTGCCGGCAAACTAGGTGTATCTCGTCTTAATCAATGTAGTATGTTCGAAATTCTTTTTTGACTAGGTATAACGAAATAATGAGTTTAATAATCCTGTGGAGTTGTGCATGATTATCAAAATCAAGCATATAAATTGAGGCTTTTACGCCAATGGCCAACATGAAGTGATTTTTTTTTTACAACATGTCCAATCCTAACAAGATCATATGGGCCTCTATCAGAGTGGAGTTTGTTTATACGAGAAACTGTGTCAGCCTCTTGCACTATTATCAAAATCAAGCAGATAAATTGAGGTTTTTACGACAAATGGCCAACATGCAGTGATTATATCAATGACATTATTAATGGACGACGCACTCAGTACAGTAGCTAGCAAGTAAATTCAAACTTAACATTCGGACGTGCATAGGTAGACGTCACGCAATATCCATTATGCGATATCACGCATCGGGAATTTATAGCAATATCACCTTTATTGTAATGGCGTTAGAACAGTGTTTCTAGTATCAATGTTCGTTTGAGCGAACTCGTTCGAACCGAACCATTCGGCAGACCAGACAAGAAGCATCGAGAATTTATAGCAATATCACCTTTATTGTAATGGCGTTAGAACAGATTATGCCATTCGGCAGACCCGACAAAAAAGTGAGTGTCATTTTTTTTTCCAGATGCTTCGTCCATATTAATGTCATTGGATTATATATATTAAATACAGTATAACGCCTATTTTACGTTTTTTAAGGGACTGAAAAAAAAAAACCTAATTGAAGGGAAAATGTAAAAGGGGGGTATTGAAAAAAGAACATTTAAATTTTATGTTTCTAAACAAATAACGTTTTATTAAAAAACAACATTCAATTAAAATTTTTATTGAAAAATCGTTCGAATGTCACGACCCAATCATTGTCAAGCGCGCGTAACTCGCATATTTTGAATATTTCCGACGTAAATCGCGGGAAAGAAAAACGTAAATGCGGGTATTAAATGTACTGAAATACATCGGGACTGAAAAAAATACACGCAATTGCCGGGAAAACGTGAATTCCGGGCACGTAAAAACGAGGTTATACTGTATTTATATACATTTCGTTTATAAACTTTATAACGTTTAAAAAGTTTTATAAGTATTTAATTGATAAATACATACGACAAAAATGAATGTTCTATTTTTTTCATGTTCTGTTTCTTCATGTTCGGTTTCATCATGTTCTGTTCATGGTGGAAAGTATACATTACATTTTTTTTTTATTTACAAAACAAGTGGTATTTCACAGGCCAAGCATTAAACCACGCCATTACTGTGCCAATGATGTAGTATGTATTTACGAAACCAGCGGTAGTCACCCACCATATAACCATTATTTTTAAGATGAATAATCACGCAAATCACCAATAAATGCGTATGTAAGTTATGCAAACAAAGCGACAGATTTCGAACCAGAACGCAAGTCGCCATTTTGTTTTCGGGGCTAGAAGGAGAAAATGATGAACTTGTTACCAATACAACAAAGTAGAATCGTTTGATTTGAAAATCGAACTGCCTTCAAAATTCATAATACGGAATTCGCGTAAGACTAGAGTAAAAATTCTTTGTAATTTACCAATGATAAACAAAGGTAATTTTGAGAATGTTTTTATCACAGTTTATCTGTGTATTCCATCACTGACAACCTGCCGCCATATATATATATATATATATATATATATAACAGAAAGAATCCAGCTTATAAATTGGCATGTTTTGTAACATAAAAAATAACCTAATTTTGAATATCGTAGATAATTTTCTTCAGCATATTATCTAGTAATAATCGTTTTCGACTTCCAACGGTTTTTATATCTGACAACGGTTGGAAATTCTTTACGACTTATCAATGCACTGCCTTTAGACATTGACACTCAAATATAACGCAAATGCTTTTTACAGAAAAATATTTAAGGTTAAAAACATTGCATTATAAATAATCATTTTTCTATTAATAGATAGATATATAATATAGATGCCTGAAAAAAATACATATTCTTTTTTTAAATATTATAATACAAACTGCCACCATAAAAGACCACGTGCCGTGGGAAATCCAAACACCTTGCGACACTATTTTAATGATTATTAAATAAATGAAAAAATGTACAATAAATAATATTGAAATAGTAAATAATATGCACTCTGATATCAGTCATTCATTTCCAGCATTGTCTCGTGATGGGATGTCTTTGGTGCGCACAGCTGTCAATTGCCGCTCGATAATAAGTATTTACAAGCCGTTGGCGGGTTCGTGATATCGTCAACCAAACTTAAAATCAGAATAATAGGTAGCGATTGTTCAATTACCACAGTTGCCTTGCAAATAATCGATTAGAATTTATTTATTATTTGATATTTAATGTCATATAAAAATTATTTAATACAACACGTATTTCGCTCACATAGTAGGCTTTATCAATGGTTACATGTAAATTGTACGTAAAACATTTCACCGTGGCACAGTTCGCCGTGAGCTTTCTTATTGGAAAAAGATGATCGTATATTATACGGTCTCCAATTTTATTAGATTCAATATGAACGTTAATTCAATTATCATAGCTGATTTTGGCAAAATTCATGAATTCAAGAATGAAAACCTAACCTAACAAATAATTCAGTATATCAGATATTTTCAAAGTTTGTTTGCTGCTGGCTTTCTGTAAAGTGTAAACCGACAAGAACCGTGTTTTATTTAGACATCAATTTTATGTCAGTACTATACGACCGTCTTTAATATACTGTCATATATTTCCGATACAACATTTCACGGTGAAGTGTGATACGGCGAATTGCATACGTACAAGTTTACCAACCACTTGATAATGTTTACTATGTGAACGTAAGTATTTTTATATGATATTACTTGCTGAATTTATTTACGCTAATTATCGTTTTGAATTATTATGGTTAACACAAACAATGACCCGACCCGCACCACACTCGGTCTTAATCGAGTGTGGCCCTACGTTTGGATGAGAAGCATCAGCAGTTTTTTACGCCTGGTAATGTCTGAGGAGCAGATACCCAAGACTGAGGTCGCCACGCTCTCAAGTGAGCTTATAGTCAAGTCAATAGCTATTTTATTTTTTACGCCATTATCAATACTATCTACTGCTAAACTAGTCTTGGCAGTGGCGTTTAAAGTGAAATAACTATCGACCTAGTCTCGACCAATATGTTTGTACACAAACTTTTATAGGAGCACACATGAGAAATTGATTGTCGCATAAAGCTCAATCAAGGCAGCAACCCCATGATATGAACAAATGCTATCGCGGTCTAAAGAAATCATTCATGAGAAACTTCCACGATTCGAAGATGGCTGGAATTTCAGAAGACTCGCGGCAGGATGACATAAAGCTGCTGCAGTTACAAATTATGACTTAAAGCCTTTCGGTTTAGCAATCTCGATAGTACAGTCAAACTTATTAGTGTCATAAAAGGAAGGTTAAGTTAAGAAAGATTTCGAATTACAGGGAATTTCGAATTATGGGTATTTAAATTAATGATACAGTCGAACTCAGTTATTACGATCACGGACATAGCGAGATCTCGGATGTAATGAGGAAACATTCGTTGACATTTTAGTTTATGATTTTCTCCATGCATTTATTCACTTTTATAACGAGCCACTACTCGGGTATACCGAGCAAAACTGTTAATGTGTCGATCGTTTAATAACAACATTTTCGACCCTAAGCATTAAAATCCGACCGGGCAGTTAACTAGATCGATGCCGCCGGGATCGGATTACGTTTATGACACTAGCTAAGTGTCTAAGTACATAATTGGTGTTTTCGCCGTCAACATTGAAAAAGTATTCACGCATATGGATGAAATTGCATGTAAAAAAATCCAAGCTTTGTGAAGTCAGTAGGTACCTATCAGCGCCGGCGGCTCAGCACTTTATTACAGTAAACAACTTCTTTTCAGTTTATGACTGCCATACTTGTTACGGGGATTTTTATGATGGTTTTCAGATTTTTTATGTTCTATACTTAAATAGAACGTGGCGCGAAAAATGTTATATAACGATATAACGAGTAATGCTTATAACGAGCAAATTCAGTCCCATCTTCCTCGTAATAACCAAGATCGACTGTATTACCATATAAAACCTTGACTTTGAATATTCGAGTGACGAATCGGCAACTGACAGACGGCACGCCAATAAAATAATAAACACACACACACCGACGCAATTATCACAGGACAACATAACATTGGCTAACATCGAAAAGTTGCTCAGTTAAGGTAAGAAGGCGCCAAGTCACTAATTAGGTCACTAATTTTAGGGCTAGTGTTGGCAGGGGTAAAAAGATCTTTTAATTTTATTTTTTACAACGATTATCGCAAACACAAAGCGGATGAGGTGGGCTGAAAGCGGTGAACATAGTGTGAAGAAGGTTTAATAATAACATTCGAACTGCGTACTGGACGTAATTCGCAAACATGTATCTTTTGCTTTGCGTATATAAATGAGGGTTACCCGCGCCGGAACAAATCACCGACGAACGTTCAAATTTTACTTTACATATTTTACAAAAATGAATACAAGAATTGATAGATGATGACTCATGAATTCAGCAATTAACTAAAATTTATATGTATATCATTGTCTTCGAATTTATGTGTATTTAAATTTAGTTAAAAGACAAATTCGCTTTGATGTGGAAATTTTGATCTTTCATAGTGTTGGAGCTATCTTAACAGATTCGTGGAAATGACGTCTATAAACATCGTATTTTGTGAGATGTGATATGACAGAACGTCCATTGACGTCCTGTACTGTGGAACGGAATACGACACGACGTTTATAGAAGTCGTATTTTCGATTAAAACAATATGTTCCCTGCTACTCACAGTGCAAACATATTTCCATTAGATAGTGTCATATCTTAGCGCTCACCTCATTTCTATACATCTAAATTGAAAATTTAAAAAATAAAAATTTTAATATCTGTCATATCACCAAAACACGTATTAGCTAACATATTATGTCTGCGAATGTGTTAAGAGATGTTGTTTTATAACGAATGGTTTTCAAGCATACCATCCATTCTCTCTAGATCCTAACACACATTGAAAAAGCAACATGTCAATTTGATATAACTGCGAAAGCGACCAGTCAGTGACCCACTTATTCAGAGACGAGGCACTATGGCCGGATTCAAATTTAATTTAAGGTAAAAAAAAAAATTCTATGCAGAAAAAATTGGAACCATAGACCAATATGTAAGGCACTAGCTTCTGACACCAGGAGTTCCGAGTTAGATTCCAGGTGAACACAAAATACACGTATGTGATATTTTTAAATTTGAATATTTCTGTGATCCGTTTCACTTCTGTAACTGGAGCCCCTGTGATCTGTCGTAATATTAAAAAAATGTAATTTTTCAAATTCACGTGTATTCAAATCCATGTGAATTGAAACTAATTCATAATAATATGCATAACATGTAGACATCATGTGCAGAGTGGTCTTAGCAGATGTTTCTACAAATATTAGTTTTTACGCATTCCCTCCAATGTCCTGGATTCGAATGTACACATTGATTGAAAAGACAATGTGCGATTTTTTATCCAATATTATTTAAATTTAAATCTAATCGAATTTATATGACCACTGAAAGCAATTATTACAAACATGTTTTTATATAATTGTATGAAATTGTTACTGAATTCATTAGTATTCAATATATTTTGTTGTAAATATATTCAGATGACGGCCTCTTTGGTGTATTGCACGGCAACACTCTAAATAATTGGACGAAATATGGACACAGAATATAGTGCCTAATGAATATTGCAATTAAACATTTGAACAATCGGCAACGTGACTTGACATGCAGGTAAATAGGAGATGTTTTTTATGAAATTTCGAGCATAGCCTCGCAGCGGCGATTACGATGAAAGAGAGAGAGAGTAAGATGATATGGAACATTGATTGCATTTGACAGTGATGAAGGATGGGTCCATGTTCTTTTGTTATAAAATAAAATATGACAAACCTAGGCGTTCTACGTTCACTCGACGTTTCCATATCTACCATCCTATAACCAAACCATTTTTCAATTAAAACATCAATAGGATTTTTTCTTCATCTTTTGGACAGCCAATTGAATGTATTTTTGGTTGATCTCTCTTTAATGGTATTAGGGGAGTCGATATGTTTGGCCAATCTTTGCCACCTAAATTTTAGTTGGCCAATAATTGATTCGTCGAAATTGTGGCCAATATTTTCCGAGATTAAAAAATGCTTTTGGCCCACAATTAACATTAACGCCGGTTCAGATTAGTCGAGCAGTTTAGTCGAGTGGCGAGTTATTTAGTTACCACTAAATGATTTAGTAAATGAAGAGTTTCCGAACACAGTACCTTAGTGAGCTACATGTCAAAATGAACAGGGCACAGCAAAAATAAATAATTAATTATTTTTTTTATTCACAAGATTTAAGAATGTATGTTCAAAAAATAAATAAGTTAATAACTTTATTTATAATGGCTATATTAGTAGAATTGGACGAATAAATTCTACGACAACTAATGAACTTAACTAAAGAAAATATGTTAAGACTTGTCTCGTGGTTTGTTTGGTATTTAGTGAGAGGTGGTGGGTGCCGCCTACTCGATTGAAAAAATAGAACAAAATGGATTGACTCGACTAAATGATTTTACTAAATTACTTGACTTAATTTGTCTGTTCATACATACGCGTTTAGTTACTAAATTAATCGCCACTCGACTAAATTACTTGACTAATCCGAACCGGTCTTTACTTTCACTTTAAAAATTGTCTAAATAGGAAAGAAATTAGATAGTTAAAACAATGTTTTCAGTAAAATTACTATGAATTTAAATAAAGATTACAGAATTACGAAAAATACGATGCTATTATTATTGTATTGGCCGATGACTATTTTGCCATTCTCTTGGACTGTCAAAATAATCAATTTTTTCTACAATGTCGTTGTTTTATAATAAGAGTAAATCCTCAGTTTTTGGCCACAGAAAAAATCAATTATTGGCCATTTTACTAAAAAAAAAAAAATGTTTGCCTTAACTGCATGGTAATCGATTAATTTGAAAGGAATCCTTTCGTTGAAATATTGGCCAATAATAATAGATTGTGCTATTTATTGTGATTCAATATCGGTTAAATATCTGAAAAAATGAAGGTTAGCGGTACGCAGTTGTACCACAGTAACAAATTAAAAAAAAAACCAAAACAAAATCTCGGATGTGCGAAGAGGAATGCAACTGAAATAAAAATGACAAATTAAACAGCTTCTTAAAAATTATTCTGAAAAAAAATAACTTACGAATTACGATTTAAAAATTATTCATTTTCAGAATGATTTTAAATATAACATTAATAATTATAACATCAAAACATAATATAATATAGAATAATATATAAATAGAATTTTAATATAATTAAAATATCTTAATTTCTTTTAGATTTATAAAAATATATGAATTATTCAATAAATGGAAAGGTAGAATGTTTAACTTACGACATTAGATCAAGATTAGTGTCGGAGGTGTTGGCATCACTGGTCCCGAGGATGTGCGAGAGTTCGCAGCCGCCCGAGGTAGGCTTCTTGGTGACACTCGATGACGGTTTGCCGCCGTCTCTGGCAGTAGCATCGCCAACAACTGCAAATCAGAATTTAATAAAATATACCACAAACCGATTAAAGGTTCTTTTAGATATCAGTTCTGTTGTCCGTTCAGTCAAGAAAACAAAAATGATCGTTTAAAAGTACCGTAACAGTCATTAATTGAAGTTTGGCAATTCTACGTGGCAGTAAGCAACTAATAACCGAGAAGAGTGGAAGTAGCTTGTGGAGGCCTTTATCTAGCAGTGGATCGACCCTGGCTGATCCGTGCATTTATACCCATAATGTGTAATTGAATGTGTTAAAATGAAATTTAATTGAATATGTATTTCAGACATAAACTGCGAGAAAGATATATGTAAAATTAGGAATTAAATATACTAATATTAAACGGGACTGCAGAAACAGTGCACAAATAGTGGGAAACGTTCCTCTGTATGTATGTCAAAATGTACCTTGTATTGCTTTAAGAGTGGCCAAAAGAGGACCAACGGCAATGTTCTTGTGCGCTGCTGCCAACAGATGGCGGTCACAACTCAGCCGGATCGAGTGCAGTGAGCCAGGGGCGGGGTGAGGGGACGTCGACACCGAATATAGACCTGTAAAAAAACATAATTAAATTTACTATATATTATATAATAAACTATTTCTTTTATTCAACGAATAATTCACAAGATTTGAAAACGAAATATTCTTTGTATTGAATATACATAATTTGAAAACACTTACTAAGCAAAATCATTTATGAAAAAATACAACATCCGACGCGACTTCAACCTGTAACCACTGCTTATCAAAGTATCAATTAAGTGCAGTAGTAAGACACCCACTCGGATCACTTCAAATTTTAGTTATAAAGTCCTTGCACTTGCTAATAATTATTTATTAAACTATTTCTTTTATTCAACGAATAATTCACTAGATTTAAGAATTTAACATTCTTTATATCGATTACACATAATTTGAAAACACCTCAGATATATATGTAGCGGGCAACAACCTCGGCCCTTGTCAACATATTACGACAATGCAAGAATCAGCGAGTCATTCAACTATCACACAATCGCTGCATCTGCGATTAGCATATTCTAGAGGTGTGTCCAACACACAGAGTGAGTATTTTAACCAGATTAGATTAACTATGTTAAAACTGCTCTCCTGCAAAATATTGAATATGTGACTTTCAGCTCTAAGGTACACATGTAATTTTGACTGTCCACATCGAACCATTCACATATTCTAAAGGAAAAAGTAATTATGAAATTTATTTCCATACCAGGTTGTGGTGTTTCGACAGTCTTAAACAGTCTCAGCAGCAAATGACAGGTGAGTCTGGCACCGGCCTCGGCCCTACCATCATTGTTGCAGCCTTTCAGAAGACTTGGGAGTGCAACATTGCAGACAAAGCCTTCTAGTGAGAAGCAGTGGCGAGCTGGAACACAAAAAAACGTCCATCGAAAATGACTCACGCAAAAAACCAATATACATACAAGCGGTCTTCGGCTTCCGTACATAATTGGTTCCTGAAAATCTGTACAAATATTAAATGTACAAAAGTAGAACAATGTAAAAAAAATGTATTTTAACCAGATCTATGGCTTCAGTGAGTTATATTGCTCTATGAGGCCATAATTAATATGCCGCAATACAAATTTTTCCGAGTTATCTCGTAGTTGGTTATATTGTAGTAAGAGCTTTGCTCTACATTCAAGGTGTGTCGTTAAAAATCTCTGGCCTGTCAGATAATGCCATAGTAATATTGTGAGGCATAGAAAAGGTTAAAATATTTTGGGCAATGAGAATATTCAGTTTAAATTTGTCGAACCAACCTTTACTTCGTTGAAATTCCATGTTAGAATCTTCTTTTAATCAAGACTAAGCTCTGAGCGACATCTTTTTCATATTGATCATCAATCCATAATGAAAAAGATGTCTCCGTTTCATTCAAGACTATGCCGTGTCTTTTGGAAACAAACTTTGAATAGGCATACATTTTCATCGTAGATCGGCTTAAGTCATACGAACGACTGATTCAAACAAAAGATTCGGCGCTTTTAGAACGCCTAATTATTTCTATCTTTGTCTCGATCATATGAAGAGAGTCTTTAATTTCTTTTTGTCATTATTAACACTGCAGTTTCTCCCTCATGTTTATAAATTTATATGGGCAAGCGGAGGAAAGGGGAGTGACTGCATAAAAACGTAAAGTTTTTACATATCGACAAAAATAAATTTTAAGAAATGATCGAAATAGCGAATTGTACAAAAGTAAAATATATGAAATAGTGAATTGTACAAAAGTAGAATGTACCAAATAGCGAATTGTACAAAAGTAGAATGTACAAAATAGTGAATTGTACAAAAGTAGAATGTACGAAAGTCGAGGACCGCCTGTATCGATAATCAAAGCAATTTGGTTGAATGCAACTTATTGTTCACTGTGCCGATTCAACTTCACTCACCTATCAATATGCAGGTGAAGACGGCCAAAGAGTTGTGTATGGACAAGTCTTGGATGTCGATTTGCAGAAGGAGGTCGGGGTAGAATGCGGCCTGGTGACAGCTGGAACTGTTGCACAACGCCATGAGCGCACCCAACCACTCCAGCGACAGCCCTCCGCAGCACGCTGTCATCTCTGCGCACGATATCGCTATGTCATTCACCCTGCAATGTTATCAATCGCCTTAGTGAATAAATTTCTAACAATATGGACAACGATGAGCAAAAAAGGAAAAGACATGTAGTTTCTTATTTTTTCCCTCGGCTCTATGACATGTTTTTGATCAAATATTCAGAAAGCTATTCACCTGTCGTTGTCGACTTCTCTGCAAATGGAAAGGATTGCGGAACAGACAAAGCTGTATCGATTGTTCGGTGACTCCGACAATTGGCGCGCCCACGAGACTTCAATTTTACCTAAAACAAAAAAACCATCTTAAGCAGGGCTGGAAATCAGATAAACAGTTCGACCATCAAAAAGGTTAGTGCCTGGACTACATCCCTGCCTCCTCTATACTCCATAAAACTCCAACTTCCTCAAATACAGTCCACTCAAAATTATCGCCAAACTCATTAGAGACAATCAGCGTCAATTTGGTAAAAACGCTCCTAGGTAAAAAAATATTGAAATCAAAACATAATAAAAACACTTTTAGTAAACTCTAGTCAAATTTACTGCAACATTAAATCTGTCTTCAATGGGTTAACAGAGCATACAGAATGCCAAATCAAAAGTGCGTTTGACAATTTTCAACATTACAGGAGAGTCATTTGATATTTGAGTATCGTTTTATTTACACATATATCATTTCTGACTCGACGTCCTAGGGTGAGAAATATGTGGAGATAAAACCGTAGTATATCCGCCATCTGAAAATAGTTAGGTTAAATACTTGCAATACTGCGATTCCCCAATGACATTTCGTATTCTTGATGCACGTTTAAAAAAATTGTAAATAATTTGTTAAACCATAATCAGAGAATCTTCCTGCAATAGATTACGAGAGTACGGATTCGAGTTGTAATAACCACTCACAAATTACAGCACTCGCCGTTGGTACACGAAATAAAGCTATGGTGACACAATAGTCATCTTACCTCCTCTCCTAGGATTTGCGAAGACCTCACTGAGAAATTGAGGGTTGTACACGTAGTTCGAAGGGGCGGGCTGGAGCCCGGCATATAACACTTGCCTGTAAAAGGTAAATAACCAATATTATATTATTATAGTGTGTTTTATCAATATACAATAAAACCTCGTTAATAAGAACATAGATAATTCGAAATTCGCCGTAATTCTAAATTTTCACAAAAAAAGTCCCTTGAACATTATTTTCATATAAAACCATACCTTTAATTCGAATTCCGTAATTCGAAATTATTTCAGAGTCCTGGCATATAAAAATATTCCATCAATCGTAATAAGCTACACTATTTCATGAGCCAGCCATTGAAAATTATGACAGACTTTTCTTAAAACATCATAAATTACTTATTTCAAGAAGGTAATAAAAATAATCCTGACATTTTATGACCCATTAACACACACGGAACCGGAAATCTGGCAAGCACATCTATGATCGTTAACAATATTTATGAAAATCAAAAAAAAAAAAAATTTTTAAATGTAATATTTTTCCCCCACACATTTCATAATTCGTAATTGGAATTCGTATTAACCCTTTCAAAGCGTCAAGAATACCGCTTTAATACAATAGAGCGCGTCATGATTTCAAGTTGTGATAAATCACAATAAATGTCAGTCAAACATGTACAAATACAGTCATCAAAAATATTTTAAGTGTTCAACGGTGATTATGAATAGTCGCAATATTTTTAACGATCTTAAAAATAAACATTTGTGACCTGATTATGATAAAGAATGACGAACAAGCCGCGTTATACAAAAAGCGTGTGACTTACGTTTCAGTCGCCATTTTGTTGACGTGTCGGCTCCGGACAAGTGCGTCGATGACAGAATTATGTTCAAAACTTCAGAGTTAATGCAACCGTAATCCCAGACCACTTAATAAATTATGAGAAATCCTTTTTTACACCCCACTTGATAATATTAATGGTTTATTTTGATAACATGACAATACACTATTCACTAAACAGAACACATAATCCACATAGTTTCAAATGTTATTAATTTATAAATTTCAACATCGTCTGATATGTAGGTAGGTCATTTTAGTATTTTTGAAACACTTAAATATTTTAATAGTTCACCTTTTCATGGTATTCTCTAAAGCACGGATACACGCATAATGGCACGTTACACTCGGAACACATGTATCTGGAATATTTTTTGGTTTTCGGCTTTTTTTTTGTATTCGCACAAAGATGACAAACTCTGCAAGGATTTATCCGTTTATTTGCGGGAGGAATTATGTCCGGCATATGCTTTGCCATCGCTCTAGCTGATAAGCGCAGTGGATGGTCGACGGGTTGCTGTGCGCGGGATGTGGCTGGAACTTGATATTTTTCAAATATTTGCCTGATTACTTTTAACTGAAAATTAGCTAGACCTGTTTTTTTGCCTGTGATAGTACTAAACAGAATATATGAATTTAATAAAAACAGATCTATGATATGGAAAGCCACCTTTTTGTACCATTTTATTGATTTTCGCATACAACTTAGTGTACTTAACATCATATCAGCTTTATCTACAGATCCCATACATTTATTATATTGGATAACACATGTAGGTTTCAGTATAGGCTCTCCGGTCTGCCTATTGAATTTTCCTGTGGGTGTAAATGAATCATTGTGCAATGTAGTCAACATATGGACTTCGCGCCGGTCGTGCCATTTTATAGCCAATAGCGAGCTACTATTTTTTGACTCCACTTCTCCTTTCTTGAGCTTCCTAAATGTTGGCATATTTCTTCGATTTTTTCGGACTGTTCCGCAAGCATTTGTTTTTTTTTCGTGAAGATGTTTAAATAAGTCTGGGCTTGAATACCAGTTGTCAGTCCACATAGTATGACCTTTACCGAAATATTCGTTCATTAATGTCGTTACCACAGCTCCCGAAATGCCAAGTCCCTGCTCATCGACAATATCTGTTCCTTCCCCGCAATATATTATGAAATCTAATATATAACCAGTCATCACATCGCAAAGAACGAACATTTTTATGCCGAAACGGTGGCGTTTTGAAGGAATGTACTGTTTAAACAGCAATCTACCTTTGAAAACAATTATGCTTTCGTCGATACATAAGTTCTCGTGCGGCATCATTGTTTTTTTGAATATTTCTCGGCAATGGTCGATCAGAATTTTAATTTTATGTAATTTATCTCCAGGAATTTGAGTATTGGGATCCGAAAAGTGCAACATCCTCAAAAGCAAAGTATATCTGTCTCTTGGCATTACTTTCCCGAACATTTGGCTGGATAAGAGTGGATCGGTTGACCAATGTTCCTCTATTGTGATGTGACGATTTCTAGTCATCAACATACTTACAGCAAAAAAAATGTACATTTCTGGGACGTCTGTGTTGACCCACTTATGCATTCGTGATTTCGGCGATGGTTCTTGTCTTCTAATGTCTTCTGTATAATAGTTATTTGTTTCGATTACGATTCTGTCCATTATATTTGAATTCAAAAAATGCTCAAAAAATTCTATTTCTTTAGAGCTATCTGATAAATTTGTGTGCGGGCTGACTCCAGAAAAGAAATCATCAAATTCGTGAACAACTGGTATGAAAGGTCCAGTAGTCCACGAAGACAGATCGTCAACATTACGATTTACATTTAAATTAGAGGCGGCGGCAGCAGCACTTTCTGATGGGGCACTGGAAGTATCTGAATCATCGTAGTACTCATTTTCACTCAATTCATAATCTGAATCAGGATCATGAATTGCTTCTCCCATTTCATCGCTCAAATTACCAGGGATATCCATTTTAAAATAATGACAAAATATCGACCACACACAATATGCTATCACAAAATGTTTTTAATTTTTCCGATACAGAAATTTTCAATTGTGTGAAAATGTTTATTTACTTAACATATCTTTTCTTTATAAATGACTGATAACTAAGGTAAATAAACAACTTTTGTCCGTTTTACCTATTAGTATAATCAGAAAATAGTATTTAAAAATGTTAATCAACAATAAACAAAGAGAAATATTGAATCGCGGACTCTTATATTTAAATTACACCTTGTTCAAATTATTTTCCGAAACTATTAACTCGCGGATAATATACTAGCAGGTAGACGAATGAATGCAATCTCAAAAAGCATTCCTTTTGTAAAATGTTTTGTAAATTCACTTTGATCAATGTAACTTTCTCATATTCTATATAACAGTTTATGCACCAAATAGTTTTTCAATCACTAAAAAACAATATAACATATTATATCGCGAATTCGTATCGCTACAAACGCGTCAGTCAAATATCTTCGGCGCACATGCACTAAGAAGCGATAAGACACTAATATACCCGGCAAGTTTGAATTGGCCCGATGACTGATATTTTTTTATCCAAGACACGCTCCCGAAAAATATTTATTTAAATTAGATAGAACAAAAGTTTAGGCTATTCATTGACAGATGTCAAGAGAAGGATGATTTCTGAATAAATTAAATCAATATTAGATTTTTTCGCGCCTGGCCGAAAGCAGTACTAGGCAAACGAAAATCGAAATGACTTTAGTCAGCTGACGCGCGGATGACTTGCGCGTATAGGCTGACTAAAGTCAGTTGCCGCGTTAGAAAGGTTAATGAGGTTTTACTGTAATCAAGATGATAAACCCTCATCATTGTCAAATCATATGGACAAAGCCGTTTTCAATGCTCAATACATATCACACATGCTTGGTTGGTCAATAAATTTCACAATGAAAGCTAATCCAAAGACAACTGTCCGATGCGTACCTTATTTTAGGATAGGCATTGGAGAAGGGCTCGGCCTGGTGATTCTTGGAGCGCAGATGAGAGCAGATGGTGTAGAGGTCGTGTAGATGTGCGAGGATGCAGCGCTCCGCAGAGCTGCAGTCCCCGGGGTTAACCACAGGCTTCACCAGACGACACAGCTGCTCGAAAACGGCTCCAGTTTGTTCAGGCCACACTACAATGGATACGTAATATAGTGAGTTTGAGACCTATATTATTCATACTGGCAATACTTGATTAGCGATTTGTCTACACCAGAGGCGTTACTACCTTTGCAACCTCCAAGACAAGCATTGTCATTCGATACTTTTACTTAATTACTAACGCTAACTACGAACTAGCCTGCCAATGGTGATGCCAATTGGTAAGAAAATAGAAGTGGCGAGAGGTGGAGGTCGACTGTTAAGATCCAACATAAATAGTGCACACTAAACTTTGTCAGTCATACTTATTTGTTTTCGTTGAATTAAGAATACATATAACAGAGGTCAGTGAAACGGCAAATGATTTTCAACTATAGGCACGACGAAATTTTGGACTCGCTGGCATTCGGAGAACGATAGTCGAGGTGTGAATACGTCAATTTGTTTCGTGATGGCGACGGGGGTATTAATTCGTAAATCGTGTAAAGATGACTAAAAACGTTACCCATTTACTTGAAAAAGAAAACAAGTCAATGAATATATTATTATTGTTACTAATAGAACAATAAACAGAACATTAAATGGACGCATGTTGCATTTATATGACAAATTATATTTAAGTCATTTGCACCCGCGACCCGCAATCCGCGCATCGCCTAGCTACGATCTTTTTAGACCATGCCTCAACTGAGGTATAGCCTTAAACCCTGCCTAAACCAAACCATAATAGATAAAAAATATTCTTTAATAATACTTTTATTATACTATATTTTATAGATAAACAAATATTTTTTGACTATTATCTATTATGGCTTCGTTACGCAGGGTTTAATTGAATTTAAAAAATTACCAGACAGTTTTTAGTTCAATGAAAACAAATAAGTAAAACTGACAAAGTTTAGAGTGCAATATTTATGTTAAACCTTAACAACCTAACCCCGTCCACCCTCCGCAACTAGAAGATAGCTGTGTTCAACCAAATTACAGATATTGATATATTCCACTTGTGTGAGAATGAGTTTTGGTGGATGTTGTTTTATATATTTTTTTAAATACAGTGTACTTAGCTCATTCGATATACTTATATGTACTTTTTTATGATGTTTCTGTTTACTCTTCTAATTGCCCCGTTCACTATATTATGTACAGTAAATGAATTTGTATTTGAATTTCATAAAATAGCATCTGTTTAAATCACTCAGTAAACTTCAATCGAAAGAGTTCTCTCAATCGTCATTAAAATTCAAGGCACTAAACAATATCCATTGAATGTGCAGAGCGTACGTTGAAGTTCTCTAGTTTTCTTACATAGTAAGCAGCAGTGGTATCTTCGGAGGACTCCGACGACGTACAATGCCAGAGAGGTGGTGTAACTCCTCAGCAAACCCTGACCTGGACTACGAGACGCCAACACCGATTCCACCTCCAGCAACTCTTTGAGTATCTGTAAATGAAAAGGAAGAAGAGCTTTTAAATAATATTATTATAACAGTGAAGCTTCACACTCAAATCTGACATAGTGCCACTGAGATTAAAACGCCTTACATTAGAGTTACCGTTTAAAAAAAAAAAAAAAAAATTCGGTTACGTACATGTTCAAACACGCGCGGTAACATCATTTTACTCCCTACTTCAATTATAGTTTGTCAATTTATGGCTACGGCCGTATGTTGTAGCTTAACCACTGGGGAATGCCAAAAGAAATGGCGTATTTCAAAAAAACACTACCTTATTCTTACGTCAATAATTATTATAAAGCAATCATTATTCGTAGGATGTTTATCACACTTGAATGGTCAAAGACATAGCTTATAATTAGTATCTTTAGAATTATCTTCAAATGTGTTAATCTTGCCCATTTTTTGAATAATAAAATGCCTAATTCTTGTCAAATTTGGGATCACAGAGATTATCAATATAATTTTGTTATCGTAAATATTTCACTATAATAACATCGATATAAATTATACTGATGGTTTTATAAATGCGTTTAAAAATTAATAAACGTAAAAAATCTTAACATCACTGCACGTTTATGTACTGAAATATGACTATATTCTAAACCATTAGAGCGAGAGGTTTGAAAGAATACTATGTTATGTAACAAAAATACTTTATGCAGTCATCAAATGTTTAAAATAAATATAAAGGATAATAAGGCTTCAAAATTATATAAATAAATTATCTACAACGTTTAAGGTATGTCCAGGATCATGCTTTGAAAATAGAACAAAAGCTCCATTTTGACCTACGCTGAGCATGTCCCCCCTTAAACATCACTGAAAATTAATATCCACAAAGTCTTATTACCAACATACACTTTCCACTAGACGATGTGAAAGAACGAGGCCCGTTCATAAGTATTTCAATACACACCAAATGACTTTCAACTGACAATAGAGAATAAATTAATTTACCTGAATGCAGATGTCTATTAGTCCGTAGACATTGACGGCTAGCTCCATAAGATCAAAGAGAAAGGCGACATGCTCCTGCACGGGAAGGTAACTGGAGGTGCCGAGGGCGAAAGCCTGCAGCATCTCAACCACGGTGCTGCCGCACTGCCACGACACTACGTGCTGGTCAAAATAGTTCATATTCTGGAAACAGAATAGAATTACGGTTTAAAATGACAAGACTATCATAAAAGTTTTAAATGTAAATACATCTTGTGTTATTAATTACCTGAAACTTCTGAGTGACTGCTTCGAAATTGAATTCACTTCTAGAATGCTTTTTTACTTTGCCACCCTCGGCAACGTCTATTGAAAACTTTTTCGAGAACAGCTTACAGATTTCTGAAACAATATACACATAATTAAAACAACTTGTACACGACCGCAGTGCAATCGTTATAAACGTTTCAGAATGAAAGGATTTTAGCTCCTCACTAATGTATGTAAAACATGGTATTCAAAATATTAATTTTTTGAGACTCCTTTATTTGATGTTGTACGGATACTATCCGTGGCTTTATCCAACTGACTTTCTCTTAGGCATGCTTACATACTGCAGTTTGCAATTTAGAAGAAATCTTTATTTGGCTACGTATTTTTTTCGACTTATACGAGGTATAAATGAGAACTCTGCCATTCTGGGCAGTGTCGACCTGTGTGTCCCTGATAACTATCTTAGAAATAGAGAACATCAGTTGTTTATTCTCCCAAGGTGCAGAACTAACCTGCCACTGGTAATGCCAATTGGGAGGGCGATAACTATGTTCAACGAAATTGCTTCGGGTGTTGATATATTCCACCTACGTGAGGATGAGTATAGGTGGACGTTGTTTTATAAATTCTTAAAATAGGGTCTGCTTAAAGGCCATATTCCATTGGCAGACGCACAGACCCAACCCGATCCAACGATCGACGCCAACCGTCGTTGCTAGCTATTTGCAATTACACGCAACGATTCAATCTCGTTGGTCCTTGATTTGATTGGTTAAAATAATACTAGTGTTGCTATTATTAAAAATATAGGTTGAGTGAAAACTAGATATTTCTTAGATTGGTGGCTACACTGAACGCATTCCCGCGCAATTTTACGTCAACAAAACTGAGCTGTCAGCTGTCAAACCTAGCGAGCATCAGATCTGTTAAAATTTATGCGGCCGTTTGACATTTATAGAAAGTTTGTATACTTATTGTTAATTTACATCATGAATAACTGGGCGAGCTTGAATCTCCAAACCAATTGAGTAATTCGAATATCGAAATCGAATAATCCAAAGACTAATATATTGTAGCGAGTATGGCTATATTTCAACTGGCTCAGGCGGTCAGGACTCGCCGTAAACGAAAACACTGGGTCAAAAGTTGGCTAACTGAAGAACAGCGTGATCGCCATTGAATATGGCGGATTTTTTTACGTTCCACACTATATCTTTAGCGTGTATTTATTCGACGAGGACTGTGTCCTCGGTGATACTCCATATATATTTTTTAAGTTTTCGCCATCTTGTAGTTGTTCAGTTGAAATCGACCAGTAGAATGAAATGAACGACCGTTTGCATGACTCAGGCGCATATTCGGCTATTTTCGTACGCTTTCGGCAATCTTCGCTTGATAATGAAAGGATCGCACGACGGATAATAGAAAATTTTCCACTTTCGACCCGATCGCTCACGATCCTTGAAAACCATAGAGAATAGAGTTTGACAGTCGTGGCAGACGATCGGGCCAGACGCAATCTGCCAATGGAATATGGGCTTAACTCATCCGGTGTACTTCCTTGTACCTATCTAATTAAAATTTTTGTATGTACATATTTCTACTGTTTAATAACATACTATCTATCTCTTTTTTTATGTAACACTTACTGTTTTAAGTATACTTCTTTGTTTCTATATGTCATGTTGTGAACGTCTTAAACTTATAATTTGTACACATGTATGTCCACAATATGTTAAAAATAAATTGAAATTGAATAATAAATTTTTATTTAGCATTTTGACTACATATTTCGAAGATACATGCGCATCTTTTCTAATAATAAAATACAGTTTGATTGTTCCGTTATAACTCGAAAACTACCACATCAATGATGAAACATGCATAGCATACGGGGCACCAAAGAGTTGAGGTTACGTTAACAGACTTTTTACAGGAAATATTTGATAGCCATTTGCTAAACCAATTGCAATAGATCAAATACACATTGAAACTTATAGACTATGTACCAGTAGCGAATGGTGGGAGGTATGCTGTTCTAGTTTAGGTATGCTATCGGTGATCTGACATAAATAGTGCGTACTAGTCAGTCAAATGCATTTGTTTTCATTGAACTAGGACTACAATGCGTAGATAGTGTTTGTTAGTTTTTAAATTTCAATTAAACCCTGCCTAATCCAAGCCATAATAGATAATAGTCAAAAATATTTTATAGATAAACGAATATTTTTTATCGATTATGGTTTGGTGGGCAGGGCTTAATGAATTTAAAAAAAAACTAAAAAACACCATCTGTAATATGCATTCTTCATTCAACGAAAACAAATAAGTATGACAGAAAAAGAGAGCAATATTTTTGTCGGATCACCCATAGCATACCTAAACTATTATAATTCAGTTTAGGCAGGGTTCAATTGAATTTTAAAAACTAACCAGCACCATCTGCAAATTGTATTTGAAATCCAATGAAAACAAATAAGTATGACTGACAAAGTTTAGTGTGAAATAAAATATACCTTTGGACATTTTCTTGACCTGGTGTCTAGCCTCGTCTCTGTGCCGTCCGACACCATACAGCAAGACATGTCTCTGATTGGTGTCGTGCGGGGGCGCGCCGCCCTCCCCCTCGTGCCAGGGCAGGGGGAAGTGCGTGGTGTAGAGCAGGTGGCGTGAGGCCGGAAGCCCATTGGGCATGCCCACCCCGCCGACTCCGGGACGACCCAGTACACCAATCATCGGCGTGTCCACACTTCGGTAAATACTCCTAGAAATTCAACAGTATAACATACTCTGTAACTATTGTCATTTGCACTCCTGTCGGTGTTTTCTAGTCTGGCTGTCAAGTTAGTGACCTAGTTTAGAAACTAGGCAGAGAGCTCACAGAAAATGGGGTGACAAACGTGTGGAATTTACTTGACTTGGACGGAAGGTTTAATGCGCACAGAAGTAGATTGCGGACAGCGTTGCCAGATAATTATTTTACCAAATAAGGATTTTTACCATGTGTAATGAAAAAATGGGATTTAGGAGCAAAAAGCGGGACAACCTAAAAAACGAATAAGTAGTTCAATATTTTTAATGTTTATTTCTATAATATCAATCATAAATGACACAACACAAACTACAAAACTCTTTGACTATCAAAATAATAATATTAAACAATATTTTTCCCCAACACTCGCCTATTTGTACTTCGCTGAAGATTTTACTTCCTGAAGAGTTTCTTTCTGCTGCTTAATATATTGGTAAAATTCATCACATGAGTATATCATGTTGAATTGACCAAGTAATTAAATATTATATCAACTCAATAGAACATCTGTTTTTTGCATCATTTTAAATTCGTCTGAGAAAATACCCGTTCGGTATAGCGATTCGATTTGTTGGTAAAAATGAAATTAGTGTGTAAACAAGTGTGCATCACGAACCAATCGCTTTCTTTTATTCAATAATTGTGAATTTAACTGTCCGGCGTGGGACAATCTATTTTATGTCTCGCAAAAATCGGGATATCTGGCAACGCTGAATGCCGACTTCACTATGCAGGTTAGTCGCAATGTCATCATTAGATTAGCTATTTTCTCAAACATTTGCATTTAATCATCTCGGAAAATAGATCAGCGGCATATATTTGAAACCCAACACGAAGAATCAATTAGTGAAGATTTTAGATTGACACCACCAACAGATTTTTGTTGAACACAATTGATAAGCGGCATGAGAGATGCATGCCATTTCATCGAGCCATCAGTCCCTATCTGACTGCACTATAAAGCCCCATTTAGACCAAGCGAGCGAATGTTTGTTCCCCCACTCCAGCGAAATTCTCTTGACGTAAACACTTTTTGTTGAGCGAGCATAAGAATTTCGCTGGAGTGGGGGAAGAACAAACGGTACTGTTCGGTTATCAGGAATACCGCGGAAAACACATTTTGAAAATAGCCGATAAACTGGATTATAGTCTCTGATGATGGCGATAATTGGAGTGATCTCGACTTGGGTACGATGGTGCTGCATACAAAAAACTTTGACGGTATTCTGTTAGGAGAAACACATGCTATACACGCACTGCAAGAGTGACATTAAAAATTGCTCAAGCCTGTGCCGAGGGAAATGACGTAAATTTTGGACATACCCATGTGAGGTGTCACCAGGTTCCTTGGGACTATCGGGGGCATCCATGGAATTCTGCTGGTCCTGTTTGATGTCCTGCAGTAGCTTGTCCAAGTCATCATCTATCTTTGCATCGTCATAGTCCATCCTCACATGATCCTGAGAATAAAATTACAATTATAATTCAATATACAAAAATTCTCCGTTTCTTCCTATGAGAGGTAACCTTTTGATAGACAACAAAGAGCCATGAGACATGATTTTCTTTCAAGAGTGAGGAGTGTTTTTTTTTTTGTTGAAGATTTTTACGTTAAACAGAGATTTTCCTGGCATCCAAACAACAAAATTGGCGTAATTTACATTATTAAAATAAATATACTTTCTAGTTATTATTATAGGTCGCACAGGTAGATATTATGGAACTGTTGTTCGCTGTCGACTGATAAAAAAAGTTTAAGTAGTCAGTTGAGCGTGACTCTGCGATCGGGGAAGCATCTGTTAGTTTTCAGTCGAACCTTACTTGCCCCAAAACCTCACAAAATATAAAATTTAAAATTAGTCAGACTGTTTTGATCAAATACTCCCAAACACAATATCGAGGGTATATTGACAGAAAGCATTAACTCATTAAAACAAGTTCTGAGATAATCGCAAAAAGGACTTTAATTTTTTTTTCAAAGCGTTCTCCCACGTAGATTTTTTTATGATTTAAAAACATTTTTTCTACATTATAAAGACTAACCTTTATGGCAAACACAATATACCAGTGGCGAAGGGTGGAGGTAAGCTGTTAAGATTCGCTATAAATAGTGCACACTAAACTTTGTTAGTCATATGTATTTGTTTTTATTGAACTAAGACTACAATTTACAGATGGTATTAGTTAGTTTTTAAAAATCAATTAAACCCTGCCTAAACGAAACCATAATAGATTTGGTCTAATTTGGGCAATGCGACAAAATTGTGTACAATTTTTCATTCATAGTTATTTGTTTTCGTTGGATTAAAACTACATATTACACATATTTTTGCTTCATTTTTTTGATTCATTAAGCCCTGCGTAAACCAAACTATAATAAATAAAAAATATTATTCTATCTATAAAATACTCAAAGTTATGTATGATTTAATTGCATAATTTTAGATATTTTATAGATAGACATGTATTTTTTGACTAATATCTATTATGGCTTGGTTTCTCAGGGTTTAATTGAATTTTAAAATCTAACCTACACTATCTGTTAATTGTAGTCTTATTTCAATGATAACAAATATGTATGTTTGAAAAAGTTTAATGTGCACTATTTATGGCGGATCTTAACAGCCTACCTCCACCCTTCGCCACTGCAATATACGACATGTTACAAGTCCTGTATTTTGTATACGCAGAACGCATTAGGTCATTATCATGATTTCTATCAGAATAAAAAAATAACAATATGATTTAATAATGTTTCTATTTTCTCACCATTATATCCTATGCCTTTGTGCGTTTTAACAGGACGTATAGCGTAAAATTGGATACATTTTGGCATTTAAAATAGAAAAACAGCAAAAACTGAAATAATGCGTTCTGTCAGTATACCCTCGATATATTGTACATCTTGACGATATTGTACAATTGTGTTAGTAACACTACCTATTCTCATTTATCAGAAAAGGGTTGAAGAATGGCTGATAGGTATTGACAGGATTCGCGTTTGAAGATCGAAAATTAAGAATTTTCAGTGAGTTAGGCGTCTAAGCATGAACAATCCACACATTTTGTAGGAACGATATGTGACATTATGATACCCAATCTTTCCTGCGAATCTATTCTATAAACAAGGCTGCTATCGGCGGCTGTCGAGGGTAGTTGATCATATTTAAGTATTGAGCCAGTTAATTGTTACAATAAGTTGACCGTCTGAACTGTCAAAAGGTGCTATGTTTTAACAGCACATCTCTAGGCTGTGTTAACTTTTAGAACGAGACAGTTTTGACAGCTAACTTATTGTAGCAATTAACCTCTCCATACATAAATATGATAAACTACCTGTGTATAGAATAGATGTGCTGATTATACAATTAATAAAATATATTTAATGATAGCATGTCGTATCGTCGCCGTAGATGTCAAGGGAGCCAAGCCACAAATTTGGCAAAAGAGTAAAGTATACAAAAGCATTTTGCAGTGGTCATAGTTGATGCAGTGATGCAGTGATACATTGATGAAGTGGTCAATGGATTTAAGCCTCAAAACTCTTTTGACTACATTTTTTGTACATTTCAATATTCAGTGGTCAAGAGATATAACACACATAACTTCTAAGATACCATTTTTTTAGTTATTTATACAAAATAATAAAAAGATAACACCACAAAGTATATTCTATGTTGAAAGCTTCACCATTATATCTTTAAAAACAAAAAAATGTTACTTTTATTTGTCACACAAAATCTTTGCACGTCTGTTTCTCGGCATTATGATTTTGTGAACTGGCTCTCTTGACATCTACGGCAACGATATTTTCATCACATTTTATAATATGCGATATAAAAATATTTTCTGTAAAACTTTCAATTAGAGTTTGCAATTGTCTTGTAATTTTGTAAAAATTACAACATTGGCAATTCTATAATATTAATTGTCATGATAAAACATTTATTTTCAAATAAATAATAAACTCATTTAATAAAATTAAAATAATTAAAGGAGATATATTGAAACATTTCAAAGCAAATGTATAAAATTACACATATTCTATAGTAAACCTTATTTTTAGTAATGGTAAGGAAAATGGGTATTAATAAACACAAACCTCTATTTTAGGCTTGAGATCAATCCCAGCGAATATCTCTTCGTCCAGCGTCGGTGTGTGGTGATGGTGCGGCACACTCCTAACTACTCCGTCCATTGAGTTAGAGATGGGAGTGGAGACGCCGCCGACCACCGAGTTAAGATTCATTGGCTCCGTGGTCGGTAGAAGGTCTCCTTAGTTCGGGCAAAAGTACACAATCAAGCAACATATTAAAGACTTTATTCCTAGCAATGGATTATATCCGATAGACATGCTCTATAAAACGTTGTTTCATAACAATGTGTCTAATTTAAAAATTTTGTTCCTCCTTCAAACATTGAAAAACATATCTTGGAATAGTAATGATAGATCATTTCAGAACAAGGCCTCATTTACAGAATGTTAAAAATAGTAGATTATTTAATTCGGTTTCCTCATCACATCCGAGATCTCGCTATATCCGTGATCGTAATAACCGAGTTCGACTGTAGATAGAATTAAATTTGAATCTGAAATATTCCCACGGGCATGCATGCAGAAAAAGATGGTATCACCTCTGGATATGAGAGTGCACATGTAGGCGTCGTGGGAGAAGACATCTCTTCGCACCAGCTCCCCAAAGAGATGCACCAGGTTTGTGAACTGCGCTTTGTTCGCAGGACTGGCTGCCGAGCTTTCTTCTGCAAGCAAAAAAATAATAGTAAACCAATTAGAATTTAAATTCAACATCAAGTACCCTCAGTCGATAGTATTAATTTTCAAAATAACATTGCTATTTATTTACCACATCATTTTTCGTAACACATCCCAACCGGCTTAGGATTCCTGGCTTTCCCTATGACCAAAAGCTTCAGTTTGTGTGTCCCGGTTCTATAATTGTGATGCGGTCCTTGGGCACTTTCCTCTCTAGTACATTACTTTCTTCGCGATGAACGTACGTTTTACGAAGGAGAAGTTTCACAAAATAAACCCGTCTCATCTGCGTTGTATACTTGTACACGGCGGACTACTGAATTTGACAATCAAATACCGGCGAATTATAGAGCTTGATTTTGTGCTTTCAACTACATAGTAAAAATAACGGTGGATTATAGTAGTTGTCGGATAATCGAGCAGTGGATTACTGAGAGTGTACTGTATGTGCATGTCATTGAGGAGTGAATTAAATTAATGAAAATATACCCAATATTGGTGCGTCATTATCCAAGAATCTCATGAGAAGACTTTGGAATATGGGCGGTCCTCCGAAGATGCCGGCTCCAGAGCTGATGGACTCCTTATCATCACATGCTCCTAAAACAGTAATAAAACATTTTGATCTGTTGAAAGCTGGGTTTTTTTAAAATTTAATGAACGCTCCTTGTCACTTGTAACTAAATAATATCAATGCATGTGGTTACTAACCATGGTGATCCTGAGTGGTAGGCGCCGGCTGCGATGAAGGACTGGCCAGCAAATGCTGCTGACGTCTGTCCAGCAAGGCGGCAGCTGCCACCGAACGGTGCTCTCCCCACCGCGCGTTGCACACGGCCCACTCGCAGAGGACCAGTACCACTGAGTAACTGCATGCCCATTCCTGGATAACATAATAGAATCATTGATGATTGGTTATAAAGTGTCCTCCAGGTATCTGTACCGGCCACTCTAACATACTCGTTGACACCGTCCAATCACTGGAGTGTAGGACTGTCCAGTCTGGCATCCAGGGTGCAGGTGTTGGTAGCAGGGCACTATCTATTCTTGCTCGCTCATCGGAGTCTATCAACATTAACAAATAAGGAGATACATTCTTCTGGGTAGAGGTTGTAGAGTCGTAGTCTATATTATGTTGTATATACGATTCTTCTCCTTCAAGTATGCTCCTATATATCTTAATTCAGGATGTTTCTCCCAAATACATCAAGCACACACCCATCATTATTAGTAAATTTAATTTTATTATTACACCGTTTTTATTAGGTCGTATTCTTATTTGTCCAGAGGTTGTTTGTCCGTTGGTTCTTTGTCCGGTACAAATTTTGCAATCGATTTTTAACTAAATTCCCGACTAGCTAGACATTTGAAACTTTTAGAATATATCAGAACACGATGCCAATGCATTTTTTTAATACTTTTAGCCATCTTTAAGTGCAATTGAATTCATTTTCAGTTAATTCTGTTTTGTATGAAAAGTTATTTCGACACCATTATTGGTTGCTAGGGGCTGGGGTCCTAGCAACTAAATTATTAATATATACGTGCGTTACTATGGAAATCAATATGACAATATGTCAAGTACAAATTTTTTTGATCGTTTAAGCTAGTCAAGTCAAGTTTATATGGTTAAACGGTTAACAGAATTTAAAAACGTTGTATATAAAAAGTTTATCTTGTAATTATATTAATTAAAAAGAGATACAATATGACAGACACCTTTAAAATATTGCAACACTAGAATGAAACTCTACTCACAGGATCTCTAGTCTCTGGATTTCCATCCTTGCTGTTTTGGCTGGAAGACGAAGAGGAGGTACTGGTGCCAGAGCTGGCGTTCCCGAAGACCTTATTGTATAGGACGTCCAGGCTATTTCCCGAGTCCACGCGATCAAAAGAATGACGATCGAGGGCCTCCAGAACCGCCAGAACTCGCGTTGTGTTTGTGCCTGAAAAGAGACCAGACCTAAGATGTTGGAGAAAACAGCGAAGATGGAACTGAAAGCAAAATGTCATGATTTATTTTTTTATTTACAATCAATGCCGCCAACGCAAAGAATATATAATTTTTATTGTTAACAAATCAACCATAAATTAAATAAACGGTGTTATATTTGGAATACAAAAAGTTGACAATGACTCCTCTCTAGCTATTAATCCAAACTCTTTTTGTAGGACGTATAGGAATAGTAAAAATAAATATAATTTTGCACTAGAAGCAGTGGAGGTTATATTAACAGATGTCTTTATGAGGAATGGTTGTTGGCCATTTGAACGACCCATTCAAACCTTGCCCCGGATCAAATACATTGAAAAATGAAAGTATTCTTTGCCAGAAACAGGATCCAACTGCATTGGAGAGTGACTACTTTGATAGGGACAGGTGAAAGTGTTTAAAGTAATTCGGATCCACCCGTGGCAACTATCCGCTGACTATAGATTTAGCAGTATAAATTGTCCGCTGAGTAAAGGATTTTCTGTTCTGTCCATTTCGAATTAACGGGGTTTTACTGTAGTATAATTTATTATGTACCTTGTGAACTAGTTTGCCATTTGTCAGCACACCATTTATTTTCAGCTCGCTTACTCCTGACGCTTATCTCCTGCTCAGCCGCGTAAACCTAAGAAAATAATATTACCCGATTAGTACTTTCATGGTAATATGTAAGTATCGCATGCGTGTGTTATGATTGCGTAAGAAATGTTGACACATCAAAAAATTGTTATATTTGATAATATTCACCATGTAGATAAAACACATCTCGAGCGTAATACTACAGGGTGCCAAGTGTTTATTTTTGACAAAACAAACCTAACAATGAAGTAGTATTGTAAGCTGCCTCATTGTTACTTTTATTTCTCCAAAAATAAACATTTAGAACCTTGTAATTCTGCAGTTGTGACATGTCATAATAACAAATTCATGTGTAGTGAAACCAATAAAAAGACTCATCTCAAAGTGCTGATTTTAAGCTGTGTAGAAACCGGGCCAAGAATTCGATGGAAAGAAAAACAACATATTGGCGATATGGTGTCAGCGGAGAATGCTCTACATTCCATGGACGGCCATGTGCATCTTCATATTGAAAAAGCTTAACGTCCAAGAATGTGCCATCTGCCTGCGTGCGTGCAAACAGCCTGGAGAAGTGAGTGTATGCCTTCCACGCAGATGGATCGACATCATTAAGAGAAAAACACGACAATCAATAATTGAAGATACCAGATAAGATGAGGATCAGCGCATCTATTCTACATACAAGACTGTTATCGGCCGCTGAGGTTAGTTTATCATATTTATGTATTGAAGTATTTTATTTGTTACAATAAATTAGTTGTAATTGTTACAATAAGTGATATGTTTCAACAGCACCTCTCTTGGCTGTGTTAATTTTAACAGTGAGATAGACAGTTTTGATAGTTTAGACAGCTAACTTATTGTAACAATTATAATACCATACCTATATATCGTCACTGTTCTGGCAGAAGACACTAATTCGAAAAAATTACATATTGAGTTCTTCTTTCTTTCGACCATGTTCGATCCTAATAGGTTCATATGGGCCTCCAGAGAGTGGAGGTTTGCATTGACAGATTTATTTCTACGAGAAATGGATGTCAGCCACTTGCTCAACCTATTAGGTCCATACTCTGACTCATACACAAATTGAAAAACAATATGTATACTTGCCAGACCCAGGATTCGAACCTGGGACCCTCGACACTATAGACCGGCGCTTAAGCCATGCGGCCATCGTGGGTGTTCATATTGAGTTAGTTATACCAAAATGTTCCTTAATTCAAACTTTACCGTCTGGAAACCTTCTTAATAAATAAACAGTCTTTATTTTAAAGTCATCCTTTTTACGATTACTTAATAAACTCACACGATAGACCATTTCAAACATTTTAAAAACTTCAAAGTCAAATTATTCAAAACTAGTATTCTTCAGTTAGTGTGTTCTGCCAGAACAGAGATGATATATATATATAAATATGATAAACTATCATCGATAGCCGCTGACAGCAGTCTTGTGTATATTTTTACAAGGATATTTTTAGCAAAGCCTTAAATTTCGGTGATCACCATCCTTATTAATGAGGTAAAGAATAAGAAGTGTGGTAAAAGAGCTGAGCAGATAATCGATTAGTATAAAACTAACCTGTTTTCTGTACTTGTCAGTTAAGGGTGAGTCCATGAAGGGCATGGGTAGGGCGCTCGGAGGCATCGGTAAGAGATCCAAGGGGCTGCCGTGGAGGGCTGATCGACCATCCGGTACTCCGGACCACACCAACGCAGTCGGGCACTCCATGCAGATAATCTACAAGATTTCATATGTGATTTATCCATCCAGACAACATTTTAGAAAGGTAAAGTACATTCTGACTGCTACTTTACGGTAGTGAGTCATAGCATCTTACAATGTCTCAAAAAATAGATGCTTGCGTATATGTTACACCGAATGTGCGAAATTGACTATTACATGAAATGGGCAAAATTTAGCCTAAATCATGAAAAATGCAAGCCTGTTGCCTTATTCATGAATTAGGCAAAATATCTGCCAAGTGCGTGAATTCGGTAGTAATTTTTCTGCCTAGTTCATGCATTGGGAAAATTAGATAGTAGCGCTGTGGTGGTGTTTTTTGCAACTATACCAAACGTGTCAAATGCTCATGCATTGGTCAAAATAGATGGTCGCGCGCCGGTGGTGTTTTTTGCAACTAATCAAACTAACCTAATGTGTCAAATGTCATTGATTATATAAAAATATACCAATCAATAACTACAATGACGTTCATATCCATTTACTATGCCCAAAAAAAGAAGATCTAGAAGATCTAGAAAAAAAAGAAAATCTAGAACTATAATATGATAACGGAAGAATTTTATTAAAAGGTATTTTTGCAATATGATTCGTGCAACCGTGCAATGGTCGATTGTTTGTTTGTGATAGTATGATTTGATAGTTTGTTGACACTTGTAAGCTACCTCAAAATGGACATGCAGTTGAATTCAGAATTACAAAACCTAACCTAACCTAACCTAATAATAATAATATTACATTATGTCCAATTATAACTAATATAAACCATCCGTATTAAATTTACTTTTTCTACAGGCATGTTAACAGTTTAAGAATTCCATACCCTGGCGAATTCACGCACTCGACAGATAATTTACCTAATTCATGAATAAGGCAACGGGCTTGACTATTAAATGAATTAGGCAAAATTTTGCCCATTTCATGTAATAGTCAATTTTGCACATTCGGCGTAACATATATAGACACTGAGTACGCACGATTCTAGTGTGCAAGAAGTGGTAAATACCATTCATAAGGTATATACAGTAGAGTTACGATTACATAGTTGATTGTCATGCGCCACAGAGTGTAATTGCTTTAATTTTTGAATTAAGCATGGCGTCTTTATCGAAGAAAGTTTTCAAGCGATTGGACAAAATGACATTAACGAACTAAGTTCATTCGACGCCATCTCAGTTACGATTATTGTTTCATTCCATTGATATTGGAGCATTCCTTTCAATCTCTTTTTCAACATTCAACACAAAGTTGAGCAACAAAAATCGCCTGGAAAAATGCAAATCCATTACTGATGGCAGTACGTATTATCGCGACCATAACAAGAAAACGCACGTATAAACATGCAAGGTGCAAGTTGCGACATTGCATATACATAGATCAAAAAAGTTCAGCGGCTTCTGAATTTTCATGCAGTAAAATGAGTGGCGAATCTGCCAGAAAAATACAAACTACACCGCACAGCGCATTTCCACGTTTACTAACCTTCACAACCTACCAAATAGCACCATACAATGACAACAACGCGTTCCGCTTATGCTTGAAGAATAAGATTGGCGAGACAGTCAGCACTTTTGCATGTACACAGTTATTATCGTGATAGTTTAATTCACACACTATTGGTGCCAGCAAATCTATGCACATGTACAGGTGCTATAAGTCTACTTTTTAGACTGTATAAAATCTCCCCGTAAGGCATTCGTAAGCGTATCCGGTAATTTGTACGTAAACAGTTCACCGCAAGACACTTATTCGTGCTCCTCAGTACTTGAAACATGAGTTTGTGTAACATTTAATCAAATGACGAGTTCTTCGTTAAACATTTCACTGTGGAGTATATTTGTACGTATGCTACAACATGTGGAGATGTCTTTACTAGGTTAGGTTAGGTTAAGGTTAATCTAATTGGAACAGTACTATTTGCAAACTATCGCCGCATTTTGTAAGATACGTACAAATGTATTCCACGGTGAAATGTTCAACGAAGAACTCGTCATTTGATAGAATGTTATACGAACTCATGTTTCACGTACTGCGGCGCACGAATAAGTGTCCCACGACGAACTGCATGCGTACAACTTACATGTAACCATTCGTAAACTGGTACTGAACTTTCACAGTGCCTCTCATTTGCACAGCGGCAGAATGAGACGATGAATCGCCGCTCGCCACCTAACTCTAAGCAAAGTTTTTAGTAATACCACTCTGTGCTTTGTTTTATTCATTCATGAAATCAATCTAATTTAACGTGTTTCAATTTACCAGATACAGGACTCGAAATGGATGAAATAGTGTTTTGTATAATGTACCTGCAATATGGTGCTGAGCTGCAGCAGTACGTCTCTGTGGTGAGGACAAGACAGCAGTTCTCCGAAGGCCAACCGAACGGGACACGTGGTCACGACAGCAGGTGATGGGGTGGCAACAGGTGAAGATTTGCATTGCCGAGTCGTCGTTCCTTCTTCCTTTTTGATGATCGGTTTCACATCTCCATTCACGCCGTCCGATTCCATAGGTGACATGTTTATTGCGTTCGACACTGAAAAATAATGTTATAAGTGGATATTTAACATTCATCTTCATAATGTCTAGAATGTGAAAAGTTTATTTTGGTGTATGACAGATTGGTGTACTAAAATTCCCTCGCACATTTCCCTATTTCTTCTCGAAATCTTCAAAGCATTTGACATATCTTATTTGTGTGTATTGCAAGTCAATACGATGCATTAATAATACAGAAAGTTTTAGAAAATGATTGTAGAATGATTATAATTCGTAATGCGAAGAAGAAAAATGACAAAAAGCGTGTCCAAAAACTTGTACATATGCAGTTCGCCATATCACACTTCACCGTGAAATGTTGTATCGGAAATATATGGCCATAATATATAAAAGATCGTCCCACCTCTTTGGGTCGTATAGTACTGACATAAAATTCATGTCTACAAAAAACATGGTTCTTATTGATTTACAGGAAGCCAGCAGCAAACAAATTTTGAAAATAGCCGATATACTGAATTACTTGTGAGGTTAGGTTTTCATTCTTGAATACGTGAATTTTGCCAAAATCGGCTATGAAAATTGAATTAATTGAATCTAATAAAATTTCCTCTTTCCGATAAGAAAGCTCAAGGCGAACTGTGCCACGGTGAAATGTTTTACGTATAATGTAACCGACAAAAAGAGCATATTCGCCCATAAACAATGTTGCCGAAAGTATCGCGGCAATCACAGGACAAATCATTTGACATTTCAATGTTGCTATATAACTAAAAATATCTCAACCCAATGAGGAAAAAATGCAATAAGTCATTGTATTTTATATTAATTCTGTTTGCATCAAGAAAGTGGGGAATAATATCTTCCAGTACTGGCAATACTCTCACAATACTTCGATAACAACACGATCGCCGCCTTAACCACAAGTTAAACTTGTGGCATTCTACAATGCAATTGCCACGAATAGTATGGACTGATTCATTATTCCAACCGTAAATCATGAAATTACAATTTGAGAATCTAACAGCACGTTTAAATGATACAAATTTTGGGTCTGTAATCATAACTAATATTTGTAAGAAAGATCTGAATATTCGTCGGTTTTTTGTAAAAAGGGCGAATCAACCATTTTGGCGAAATCGAGATTTTAATGAAAAAACAATATGTACCTCACTAGCTTTGTTGTCTAAAAACGGACAGTATTCTTTCAAAGCTTCATTAAAAACCTGTTTACATTTATAATCATCCACAGGTAATTAATAAATAAATGTCAAAAGTTAAAAATCTTCCTCCTGTAAAATAGCATTTTGGATAAATCGCCCTTCTTACAAAACACCGACGATATCCAGTTGAAATTTTCAGGTTAAGCAAAATATGATAAGAAGATACTGCCGAGCGACATCGTTTACCTCTACCCGACAAGCAGTCTTGTAACTGCAAAATGTACAACTAACCTGCCATTGTTGTCTCCGATTACAATCCAATTAATCATTAAGTATCAGTTTTTAAGGTGTAAAAAAGTTCTATAAAATGTAGTA
The DNA here is from genome assembly GCF_057557595.1 of Rhyacophila brunnea. NCBI lineage: Eukaryota > Metazoa > Arthropoda > Insecta > Trichoptera > Rhyacophilidae > Rhyacophila > Rhyacophila brunnea. The sequence goes on along the minus strand of NW_028232904.1, from coordinate 2,614,343 downwards.
CAAACCTTGTTCCTGCATGGAAGGCTCCGCGGTGTCAGTGGCGGGTTTAGGGACGCAAGTATTGGAGGGTGAGCACCTCTCCACCAGACCTGGAGTGTTGAGCTGCTGGATGGAGCTATCATTTAACTGCTGGCAGAGCACAGACATCTTCCTGGCGCACGTGTGGCTCAGCCGCCGCGCCAGCAGTTCGCACTGGGAGAACTCTGACATGTACTGGAGAGTCAGTGGCAGGAATAACCTAGAAATATGACATTTTATGTAAAACTAGTTTAGTACGCAGCGTCTCACGTGGTTGCTTCCTTGATCGATATATGAAAATAACTGTTGCAATACATATTATGTCAAAATGAAAATAATTCTGACCGCAGTAAAAGTTAAACAAAAGAACATCAAAATTAAAATCGAGTCCAAAATGTGTAATATTTAATAAAATCAGAAGATAAGGGAACAGACCATACAGCATCTCAGTGGCGAAGGGTGGAGGTAGGCTATAAGATCTGACATAAATAGTGCACACTAAACTTTGTCAAACGTATTGGTTTTCATTGAACTAAGACTACAATGTGTAGATCTGTAGTGTTTGATAGTTTTTAAAATTCAATTAAACGCTGGCTAATATCGAAGTCATATAAAGTCATAAGTCAAAAAATAATCATTATCTACTTATAAAATAGGAGAATGTACCTAAAATTATGATATTATTTCATTTTGGATATTTTATAGATAGAAGAATATTTTTTATCTATTATGGTTTGGTTAGACAGGACTTAATGAATTTGTGTACGCCATTCCATTTTTGGCTTTAAATATGCTTGTGATGAAGATAGAGTTGGTAGCCCCTGATCTACAGTGTGTATACGGCAGAGCAACAGGATTCTGGCATGACCTAGGAAGGTGCAAGATGACTAGCGAGCAACAGGGACTCTTGGAGGCGCCATGTTGCGTCCATATGCTCTAATTGAATAGTGGATACGGTCAAGGAGAAAGAAAAATATATAATTATCATGAATTGTGAACACTGGACGTCTATAAAAGACTGGAATTAAAACTGATTCAGCATTTAGTAATTATGACATTTAGAATTGGTGAAAATATGTCATTGTAACTATCAATAATTAAGGTAAGGATACAATACCTCAATAGACCATCGTCGGGCGTCCTCTTGTCGAGGAGTTCGATGATCCACGTGAGAAACTCGTGTCTGTCAATGAGCCCCTCTTCGATTAGCCATCGGGCCAACTGAACACAGTACGTCCACTGCTTCAGGGCCTGCTGGCTATCCACTTGTGGATCGTTGGAGCCACATCCGGCACCCGTCGGAGTCACCGATCCAAGAGCTGCCAACGCAAATTGATTCATTACAACTATCGACTTATTTTTAAATTGGCATACAATTGCAAAATTATGAAAACTACACAATATAACATACATTATTTGAAAGCAATTCTGAGAAATACAGTAAAACCTCGTTAATAAGAACACGGATAATTCAAATTTTCCGTAATTTGAAATTTTCGCAAAAAAAAGTCCCTTGAACATTATTTTCATATAAAACCACACCTTTAATTCGAGTGCTGGCCATATAAAAATATTCAACAAATCGTAATAAAGTACACTATTTCATGAGCCAGTCATTGAAAATTGTGACAGATTTTTCATAAAACATAAATTAATTATTTTAAGAAGGTAATATAAATAATCCTGACATTTTATGACCCATTAACACACACGGAATCGGAAATTTCGTAGGCACATCTATGATCGTAAACGAAATTAATAAAAATAAAAAAAAATAAAAAAAAATTTGAAATTTTAATATTTTTCCCACATACATTTGATATTTCGTAATTCGAATTTTTTTTCGATTTTCGATCCCGTGGAATTCGTATTAACGAGGTTTTACTGTATTATAACCACTGGAAAAAATCTCAGGCAACCGAAGTATTTTCCATGTTCCACCCTCTTTACAGGCCTGCCCTCAATGTGCGGTCTGACATCTTCGACTTTTCGGCTGCCTAAAACACAAAGCACATAGAAGGCGACATGGCATGGTGTGTGTAGGCATCAATTTTGTGAGCAGTATAATATGACTCAATCAAAATATGTACAATACTGAAGAGCACACTAGGAGTGGCTCAGCAATTTGAAATCTTCACTAATCAATTTGTCGTGGTTGGTTTCCAGATAGATATAAAAAAAATTGTGACAACGATCTACTTTCTATTATAATTAGAGACAAACACTTCACAATGGCTGCAAAGTGCGGTGGGTGGTCTCTAGCTGTGTGTGTTAAATGTACCATGTAAGGATTCCACTAATTTCACACCCTCACCAAGAGCTGATATACTGCCGATGATACTGTGCTGATTGCTGATAGTTTAAAGAGTTTACATCAACTGGTAGAAAAGGTTAATGAGGTCAGTAATTCTTATGGTTTAAAAATGAACCACAAGAAAACAAAACTATTACTAGTATCAAAAACAGCGACACCAGACACCAACACAAATTTTGTCATTAACAGCGAACCAATCGAACGTGTGACCCATTATAAATATTTAGGTACATGGGTCAATGAGAAATGGGACCAGTCTCAGGAAATAAAAACTAGAATTGAGATCGCAAGGAGCGCCTTTCTCAAAATGAGAGGCCTCCTTAGCAATCAAGATCTTAACCTAGGTCTGAGACTGCGTATGGTACGATGTTATGTGCTCTCAATTCTTTTCTATGGTATGGAAGTATGGACGCTAAACCAAAAGATGTCACGGAGACTTGAAGCTTTCGAGATGTGGCTGTATAGACGCATCCTCAAAATTCCTTGGACTGACCGGGTGACAAATGTTGAAGTTCTCAATGGAATGGGGAAGGACCGAGAAGTTCTACGTAGTATCAAAACCAGGAAACTACAATACCTCGGCCACATTATGAGAGGATAAAAATACAGCATTCCCCAACTTGTCATTCAAGGAAAGATCAATGGGAAGCGTAGCAGAGGACGGCGGCGCATTTCGTGGCTTAAGAACCTCCGTCATTGGTACGAGTCCAGCTCCACCGAACTGTTCCGGGTAGCAGACGACAAAGATAAGATCGCCTTGATGGTGGCCGACCTCCGCTAGGGGATGGCACAATAAGAAGAAGAACCAAGAGCTCTCTGCATAAGGTTTAAATACCTAAAGCCTCAATGACATTGAGCTACTTTACAAGCTGCTTGATGGCGAATTTAAAAGCGGGGCGAGTCAGCTAGTGCCATTGTGATGATGACACACAAAACTTTCCACTTGCTCAGAAGCCAACAAGCTAGCAAGTTGAAACCATCATTTTTGGTACTATTTTGACAGGACGTATTGAGTAGTTCGTTTTTTTACCGGGAGGCCGCTACTATCGCTCTACTGCGCAGACACAGTAAGCCCACACGCCAGCGTGTAGCGTGTAAAGTTGACCGGCTATCAACTTTTCTCGGTAGATTGTTTACAATCTGCTTGTTAGCTCGTTCGATGATGACACTGGGCAAGTTTACAAGCAGATTGTAAATTCGCCAACAAGCAGCTTGTAAAGTAGCTCAATGTCATTGAGGCTTAAGTCTGACTTTGCATCTGGCCCTTAACTGTTTAATACTAAAATATTCTCACCGTTTGGATTACCAGGTGAGTGCATGGAATGTGGGACAGTGTTTCCGGGGGTTCCTCCACCGGCAGATAACGGATTTCCTCCGCTGCCTGTCTGAGATGAGTTTGTACTTCCTTGAGAATTCGTCTGGCTTTGTCCAGGGGTAGTGTTGCCTGAAAATAGTGAAAACTAAAAATCAGTGGGGCATCTTTACAAGAGATTCCACATTTAATTAGCGGTAATTCATGGTCCATATTAGATTTTTGGGTTGTCACCATATGTACTCTTCTTTCCTCAGCGTTTCGGGTTCATTGCAGAGATCATTCTCAAGAGATCCTTAACTGAAGTCTACTGTTAGGTATATGAATGCGAACACTGCTCTAAAGGCCGGTTCGGATTTGTCGAGTAGTTTAGTTGAGTGGCGAGTGATTTAGAAACTGAAAAGTGTCCGAACACAGTAGAATGACGTGTCAAAATGAACAGAGCACAATGTAACAAGGCAAAAATAAATAATTAAGTTTTTTTTTATTCAAAGAATAATTCACAAGATTTAAGAATGTAACATTCTTTTTATTGAACAAACGTAATTTAAAAACACTTCTGAGAAATATTTATAACCAATAGAAGAAGAAAAAATTATAAAATTACGACACCCAGCAGGTTCAAACCTGCGTGATGAACCTAATTCGAAGTGTTTAAAATAATGTATGTTCAAAAAATAAATAAGTTGATAACTTCATTTATAATGAATTAGAATTGGAGGAAGAAATTCTACGACAACTAATGAACTTGACTAAAGATAACGTGTTTAGACTTGTCTTGGGGCTTGTTTAGTATTTAGTGAGAGGTGGTTGGGGTCGCTACTCGACCGAAATAATAGAACAAAATGGATTGACTCGACTAAATGATTTTACTAAATTACTCAACTAAATTTGTATGTTCGTACATGTTTAGTTACTAAATTACAAACCACTCGACTAAATTACTCGACTAATCCGAACCGGACTTCAGTGAGTAAAAAGGGTCTGTTTAGCTAAGACCAAACTAGTCTGAGTAAAAAATGGGGGAAATAAAAGCTTTTGCTGAAAGTGCTGTAAGCCATGATGTTTTTAAACATAGGTCAACGTCCCTATTAATATTGTCAGGGTTCCTATGAATTTCGATAGTCTCCTTTACTAAACGTGAAAAATATTGGTTATTCCGTGCCAATATCTTGTCCTCAAAATCAAATCTGTAGCATGAGCCCATCGAATGTTCGGCAATCGCTGAAATTGTGCAGTATTTTAATCGATATGCCCTCTCGTGTCCAATCACACTTTTTTATCATTCGTGAGGTTTGGCCAATGTATTTCTTCGGACATCCGCAACATCTTATCCGATACACATATGCCGAATCCAAATTTTGCTTTGAGACCAATGAAACACGCCATATGATTTCGTACAAAAATAACATACCTGAAGTGGATGGGGGTGTTTTGTCAGGAACTCCAGTTGTAGGTGGATTTTGATAATGCTCTGCCAATTTGGGTATCTGATCTTTCAAGAATTTAATAAGGGTTGACGTCCATTCTGAAAAGAAATACAAGATTTCATCACACAGAATTTTTAAATCAATCAAAATATGTGTAAAAACAAAATTGGTTCAAAGTCGAAGTCCTGCTCATGGCAACAGGGGATTCGTTTTGGACATAGACACAATAAGTGAAATTTCGTGATCAACAAAACAATTTATAACACCTATATCGGAATTGATATCTGTTAGTCTTGAATGCAACCACCTGACATGATCTAATTCATTGTAGGGCGTGCAGCCACTTAGCATTGTATTTATTAGGAAAACTAGAAAAACCGTTGTTGAATGGGGACTGGGTACTTGCATTAAATACATGAGTTTGTTATAAGTAGTAGTTCGATCTACAATGCTACCTCTAGTGGCCAGTTTTAAAGCTTCATCCTATTTAGTTATTTTGTCCACAGGTGTCGTTATAACATCGTCTTCCGTTGAACGCCGGCGACCAAATTACAGTACATGATAAGAAGAGATAATTAGCTTACCAGTGGTTGGATCAGGCAGTTGCCGCTTCTTGATCTTGGCTTCGGACACCGCAACAGTATACGCAGAGCTTAGTTTTATAAACCAGGCAGCTCTCGCCATGGAAACCTGGTGCTCTGTCAGTGTCATGAATATCTCCTCTTTCTTGTTGAAATTGGGCGCTTTCTTGGCAAGAGAAACCAGAGGCTTGCTTCCTGCAACAACCAATTTAGAAATTTGAAATGGAAAGATGGTACGGATCTAATGCCCTCTCTGAGCCGTTTACTACTGTCCAACAACATGATCTCGTTGATAACCGGAAGTCGCTGTAGTCGCATATGGAAGACTTCTCTAATGGATTCAAGCTCTGTGCTATTCCATTTAAGTCGTTTCTCGCGACCCGGGTTTCGCCTTTCGGCATCTTCAGGCGTCGTGTACACTCACCAAAGGCAAACACACACTGACAACGAACACTCTTAACTCTACCTTATATAGTAAATCAATACAGTGTACACGACGCCTGAAGATGCCGAAAGGCGAAACCCGGGTCGCGAGAAACGACTTAAATGGAATAGTACAGAGCTTGAATCCATTAGAATTAAAATTGAAATTCCATCAAGTACCTTCGGTCGAAAGTATTAATATAGGAAGACTTCTCAGTGACGTACCTGTCATGGCGGCAACGCGTGTTTAAATAAGATGCTTTTTAGATGCGACCCCTTTTCTTCTTAGCAATAAACCAAAAGTTTACTAATAATTATTTTAATATCACTCCTGATCGTTGATGATCCTGATGAAATGATAAACTTAGGGGCGTTCCTCATTTGAAACGGAAGTACAATTAACTGCATAGGAGGGGCTTGTTAGTTCACAGTTTTAACACGTAGACAAGAAATTCTTGTTTGACAATAGTAATGGGAAATGAGTCATTTAAATGTGACCATAAGTCTTTGTGTCAATTAAACGTCATTTATAATTTTGACTTCTTAGGTTATTTGAGTCATGAAGAGCTAAATTTCTCATCGAACGCATCCACAAAGAAAAGACTTCTCTATTCAGAGTGGTCAAAAATTACACTGGTTAAATAGAAACTACGTTTTCAGTCATGTCGTCATGAGTCACTTATGACGTATCCGCATAGAAAATGGTGTACGACTGACTTATAGGCAGCCTTTGATTCATATGTTTCAAGTCAGTCATACATTAACAACGCATGTCAACTGTGCGCATAACTTTTAAGGGAGGGCACATTAGACATTAATTGCTACGCGTAGCTCAATCGAGTTAATATAAGGGTCAATGTGTTGCTTATGAGTATGACTGTCTACATAAAATTGATGAGGAAGTATCTTTCACAGGTATAGCTAAAGTGAAACGTCAAATTGAAATGAAATTTAATTACAATATAATATTCTCCAATCCTACAAATGTAATAATCAAAGTTTATTTTGGCGATATTTGAACATAAAATGTTGTTTGTAATTAGCTAATTGGATGAATCTGAAATTATAGTTGAATGTCATAGTAGAAGCGTGAAGTTCTCTTCAAATGAACCAGCAATAAGAAGTCACCTGTACCTAACTTAGTCATAAGACCAGCGAGGCTATTCTAACATATCACTTTACATCCATTCAGGCAGTTAATTATTACAAAAAGTTAACCATCTGAACAGTCAAAAAATGCTATCTTTTAACAGGCTATTTCCTGATTGTGTTAACTTTTAGAGCGAGATACAGCACCTCAATTACAGATTGAGAATAGAGATGCAAGATGCAACTGTTTTGAAATATAATTACGTCACGGCTGCCGCCTTAATTTATAGGTCAAATATCGAGTGATTAGTAGTAACATAATAGTTGTTTTCATGGCCGCCACATCCTGAAGCGGACCCCTAGGCTAGGATCTTTGGCCTATCCTTTGATCCTATCGTTAATGATAAAGGCAGTGTGACTCTACAGTAGTGTTTTCCAAATGGTGTACGCGGTGTATATTTAGTGTTTTTTTTTTGTATGTTTTAATACATCCGTTTGAATTATGGAGTCGTCGGGTATTGATACACAATTAAAAATTGTATCGTACAATCACATTATTTTAAATAGTAATATTTATATTGGATGGAAAATAGTGCCAACTTTTTACTATTAAAGCAAATTTGTGATATGTGTTTATCTCACTTATCTGGTCGACTCGCCTCGCTGGGCCCCTCCTGAGCCCAGGCCCTCAGGCTAGAGCCCTATCAGCCCCCCTCTTGTGGGGGCCATGGTTGTTTTACTACATGCTGCAATCGCAATGACATGACTAACAACATTGTATTATGTTGATACGTTTTGACGTTGCAATACAAAATTTTGGGGTTCGGATGGATACGCCAACACGAACATACCAGAATTTGACCGACATGTCTACCAACCTAAATTTTCACCGTATTATGTATTTACCAATTATTGTAGATAACCGCCTTATGTATGGAATGCCTTCTGTGTTAATTTGGATCAATGAAAATAACAAAAACGCACAGGTCATTTTTTTGCTTTGATTTCATACATTTAAGCCCCATTTCTATAGACGAAGATTTTTTTAACATCTTTGAGTAAATACTATAAAAATATATATTACCCGCTAAGTCTTTGAACCATGCTTCTATGGCTCCTTTGGTGCGAGCCGTGGCCGGCCAGAAGTTCTCTTTGGGGTTGATCTGCTGCTTCTTTCTACCGCAGTCGGGGAGTGTGCTGAGCTCCTCCTTCCGGGTCAAGATACTTGAAAAGTATGCGCCGACCTAAAAATAAAAAGTATGTTGTACTCTTGCATAAATTCACAGCTCACTTCGACTTCTTCTATAAGCGTCTCAAGACTAGTCCAGACCAAGAACATCTGTAGCAAAGCTTTCGATCTGGGTCGGAAAACAAAAATCCAAGATCACTTGAATCAGAACATATCAAATGCTCCTACTGCAGACCAAGAGTGATAAAAATCAGGTGACACGACGAGGTTATACGAGCTTTCTAGTGGTTACTTTGAAAACAACTTCCGCGTAAGCTAGTTAAAGAAATAAAAATAGGAATGGTTAATGTTAACTAATGTTAAATCAGGCCTCAATTCCTGTGGTGCAATCTAACAAAATCCATCCCACAATCGACATGTCCGGTGCACCCCAGAAAGACTGTAGATGTGGCAGATGATAGAGGGAAAATCTGTGAATATCAGGGATTACATGTAAATTGTACGTAAAACATTTCACCACACCGGCACCGTTCTCCGTGAGGTTTCTTATCAGAAAGAAATAACCGTATACTATACGGTCCCCAATTATATTAGATTCAATATGAACGTTAATTCAATTTTCATAGCTGATTTTGGCAAAATTCATGAATTCAAGAATGAAAATCTAACCTAACCTAACAAATCGAGGGCTTAGTGTCAAACAACACTATCTACAAAAGTGCAACTTTACAGGAGAGCCAAAAATCGTTATTTTAGATTCTTGTAACTCAACAAGGGAAATGTTTATTTAAAACCTAAACTTTACTGACGATTTAATAAGAAATTAGAAAAGATTGACATAACGTTGTTTGACTATCATGTAGCCGTAAATGTAAAATAACGTTATCTCAAAAAAAAAAAAAAAAAAAACACTTTTTTGTAGATAACGTTGTCTGACTTTAAGCACTCGAAATAATCCAGTATATTGGCTATTTTCAAAATTTGTTTGCTGCTGGATTCCTGTAAACCGACAAGAACCGTGATTTATTTAGATATGAATTGTATGTCAGTACTATACGACTCAAAGAGGTTGGACGGTCTTTAACAAAATCGCTGCGTACCTTTTAATTAATTTTTAATTACCGCATTTAAATAACTTGCTAATTAGATCGATCGGCCGTTTAGCGGGGACACGGCAGCCGTGTCATCCGCGTCAAATGAGTTAAGAGCATACATAAGTGAAACGGCAAATAATTTTCAACAATAGGTGGGACGAAATTTCACACTCGTCGCCAATCGGAGAACGGTAGTCGAGGTGTGAGCACGTCAATTTGTTTTGTGATGGCGTCGGAGGAATATATTCGTATATCATGTAAAGATGACTAAAAAACGTTACGCATATACTCGAAAAAGAAAACATGTTAATGAATATATTATTATTATTACTAATATAACCATAATCATAACATTAAATGGACGCATGTTGAATTTTTATGACAAATTATGTTTTCGGTACGCGTCATTTTGTATGCGTTGCATAGTCACAATCTTTTTAGACCATGCCTCAGCTGAAGCCTTAATATACGGCCATATATTTCTGATACAACATTTCACGGTGTAGTGTGACACGGCGAACTGCATACTGCATGGTTCTATGGCAATTCATTGTCGTTCATCATTCATCATAAACCGTACTGGAAGTATCTGTTGACTTTCCCCAGGGCAAACAATACACGGTAACAATTCCACAGCAATATCTCACCTTTAGAGGTGAGTTGGAAATACTATCACCAGTTTGTGCATTCAAGTATCGGATGAAACTACCCATACTCAGTATGTGTGGCCCAATAAACGTGTTCCAAAAAACTTGTGATGATATCATTGCGAGTCGCTGGCTAGTTGGTAGACTTTCAATACTATCGACATTAAATGCGCGCGAGCGAGGTAGAACTTGAATACAATAATTATATTTTAATTTATTAGTCTATGCATGCGACCGACATCATCTTATGTATGAACAAATAGGTCATAAATTTTCTGCAGCAGCATATTATTCCCACGGAAATGTGGTGAGGTGACTGAGGTGACGCAGTTTACAATAAAAAAATCATTGTTATTCATTTTATGTCAACAAGAATATTATAACATAACATAAAAACAACTCATAAATTTAAAATGTGTTTAAAATTTTATAATAAATGGGACATTTCGAAAAGCTGAGCTCAGTGTATTTTTAGCGATTCTATTGAAGCCGATATTTCAAACACTAATATCGAGTTAAGTTTTAGTTCCAGTTTAGTATGAGACTTATGTCACATACGCACGCCAACCGCTCTATATAGTATTCCAAATACTAGTAAGTATTTTGGAACAAGTTTTGATACCAAGTATTTTTTTATACTGGTAGTAAGTATACTTAGTCTTCAAAATCGACCAGTTTTCCCACCTCTACTCACCTTGGATGCAGATATATTACTATTCCTAGCCGAGCCAAACTCATCGCTGAGTTGTGGAGTAGTGGGGAATCCATGCTTGACATTGATCAACGTGAGTTCATCTTCTTTCTGCTTGGGCTCTTGAGGGTATACATCGGGAGGGCCCAATCTAGGCCTCTTGAGAGGCCGCTTCTCGTACATAAGGCCCAGCATTGTGGCGGCTTAGTGCAGCTTACTGAAAATGAAATATACAGTCAATTTTCTTAACTGTTACATACTGTTAATCCAATGAAACAAAAGTTTTGTTATTAACAGCAAACCCTCTGTAAATATTTAGATAAGAAAACATATATATATATATACAGGTATTCCTCGAGTTACGACCTCCTTGACATACGACATTTCGCACTTAGGACTAATGTTCCCCGTAAGGTGTCCGCGTGTGCGCGTGCACACCTACCAAAATCTGTCCGCACACATGTTTTCATCCCGTGCACAGTCCTCACACAAAAATATTGTAAAAGAAAATTTTCTTTGTCAGATTTTAGTTTTGCTCGAATGCACGAAACCATCACAATATGCACAATTCTTCGACTCATTTCTCGGAAAGCGAAGGTCAAGTGCAACTAACGTGTGAATATACAGTCGAACTCGGTTATTACGATCACGGATATAGCGAGATCTTGGATGTAACGAGGAAACATTCGTTGACATTTTAGTTTATGATTTTCTCCATAGATTTATTCAGTTTTATAACGAGCTACTTATCGGGTATACCGAGCTAAAATATTGTCAAAAATTTTCTTAAAACTGTTAATGTGTCGATCGTTTAAAAACATTTTCGACCCTAAGCAATAAAATCTGACCATAGACTGATGCCGCCAGGATCGGATTACATTTATGACTAGGGCCCGGATTTATATGCTAGTGCATGTTTTGTTAGGGTGTATGCACAGCTATGAGAGTTGCACAGAAATCTGTTTTGAAAGACACAGAATCCAAAAATAAAATTTTATTGTGCATATAAATGCATATTTGAGACGTTAGAGCATATTTGAGACATTAGTGCATGTTTCATAAATAAATGCATATTTTAGAGCTTTTGAATTTATAATTTTAGTTTTTTTAATTATTTTTTCGAAATATTACTAAGTTAGGAAGATAGAGAGTTTAGATACACTTGCATTTTTGATGCCATCTCCGAGCTGTGATTTATCAGAAAAAGTTAATTCAACTCGGGCAGTTTTATTTAAAGTTTACCCAATCACCTCTGTGGACGTTGAGAGGTTGTTTTCCGCATATAAACAAAATACTGACAGATATGCGGAAAATTTTAATGCCAGAGCACAATATTGTAACTTTTTATCGGAAAAAAAAAAAACAGTAAATATGTAGTAAGTATTTAGGAATAGTATCTACCTACCTACCTAGTTAAGTGTGTCGTTTTTGTTTTTTAAAGTTGTGTATAGTTTAGGTACATTGCATTTCTTATAAAATTATTTGTACTTGTAAACAAACTATTTTGAAAATTGTAATTGATTAACATTATATTGATTATTTGTGTTTTTTGTTATTGTATTAAATTGATTGAGATTATTAATTTGTTATTCGATTTTTTATCAGAATACTGGATGAAGTGGGTACCTATTTACAATTTTTAACTGCATATTTCTTTGGTTTTTTGTGCATATTTTAATGAATTTAAGTGCATATGTGCATGCATATAATCATGTTTTTTGTTGCATATAAATCCGCTCCCTATTTATGACACTAGTTAAGTGTCTAAGTACCTAATTGGTGTTTTCGCCGACAACATTGAAAAAGTATCCACACATATGGTTGAAACTTCATGTAAAAAATCCAAGCTGAAGTCAGTAGGTACCTACCAGCGTTCATTACAATAAACAGCTTCTTTTGTAATTTATGAATGCCATGCTTGTTTCGGGGAAAAATTCTAATTGTGTATTTTTGTTTGAATTGCGACTTTTTGTGTTATGTGACCGCTCATTTAAAAATACTTATTCTCTGATATAACGAGTAATGCTTATAATGAGCAAATTCATTCGGTCTCATCTTCCTCGTAATAACCAAGTTCGACTGTACAGAAAAGTACCTCGGCCACATTATGAGAGGACAAAAAACACCAATAATATGCGCCCGCCAATTACCTACGTGGTCGCAGCCATGATTTATACTGGATCGGAACCGTTTCCTCGTGTCAAGCCTATCAGGCACCATTAGCGAGGGGTGCAAGATTAGTAAATGCGCTCCGTAAAGACATAGACATTTTCAGTGATGTACTTTGCATTTTGTTTTTGAAACTTTATTTTTCTGTGTAAAATTGTATGGTTTTTGGGTACTGTTCGGTTATCAGGAATACAGCGGAAAACACATTTTGAAAATACCGATATATTGGATTATTTGTTAGTTTGGGTTAGTTTAGGTTAGGTTAAGTTGGGTTAGGTTAGGTTAGGTTTGGTTAGGTTAACCTAACAAATAATCCAGTTTATCGGCTATTTTCAAAATGTGTTTTCCGCTGTATTCGAACAGTACCGTTTTTTGTTTTCAAAATTTTATTTTTCTATATTAAATTGTACTTGTATGTTTCGATTTAATTTGTTTTTCTGTTATTATTATTATTATATTCTATATTGTCTTCTTCTCTCTTGTGAGGATAATATTTGTTATAATGTACGTCTTGAATTTAGATTTGTTATGTCCACAATGTTTTGTATTCTTAAATAAATAAATAAATACCATTCCCCAACTCGTTATCCAAGGAAAGATCAACAGTAAACGTAACAGAGATGACAATGCATTTCGTGGCTTAAGAACCTCCATGACTGATACAAGTGCAACTCTACTGAACAGTGCAGTCGCGGATGCGGCGTCGAAGACCTGGCAGAGAACGTGGAATGAAGGGCCGGCACACATATTTGTTCTTTCCAGATATTAAATGGCGATTGGACATAACCATGTTGACTCCTGACCATCACACCAGTCAATTTTTGACAGTTCACGGTGGGTTTGCTGCCAAGCTCTTTGAGTTTGGACTTGTTACCCGACAGACATTTCCATGTGGCGGAAAAAAACAGGATGCAAACCACATCCTCTGGGAATATCCGAGAATGTGTTCGGAGACGGAAGAGTTACTCGAGTCGGTCCAACCAGCTGTTGGGCCCATGAGGCCGTCCGATATGGTCGCCACAGAGGCCAATTATCTTGCATTTAAAAAATTCGCAGCGTCTCACTGCCGGCGTGAAGATCTCTTCACATAATTTTTGCTGTCCGTATGATTAGCTTCGTTTTTTTGTTATATTTATTAAACTCCTTTCTTTTTTGTTAATTTCCTTGTGCCTTTTCTCTCCCCGGCACTTTGCATTAGAGTAAAATCAGTAAACTCAGCCAAAGCTCACTTGAGAGAGTGGCGACCTCAGTCTCGGGTAACTGCTCCTGAGACATTACCAGGCGTAGACAACTGTATCAATGCTTCACATCAAACGTAGTGCCTCGTGATACACTCGATTAAGACCGAGTGTGGTGTGGGGTGGGTTTGGTTTGGAGGGCGTATTTGTGTTGCTAAATAAATATTGGTGTAATTGTATGGAAATAATATTTTGGAAAGCATCAGAACTCAGTACCGTCAAAACTGTTTTCCCTACTTACACACACTGAAGCTTGTGAACTTTACATAGGTGCCTACCTACGAAATCAAAGAAATAATTAATCTTTTTTATGTAATACGTCACTTACAGATGGTATTATAGATTAAAATACATTGAAATAATCCAAATCATTTACAACATACCCGAACTTTGCATTCCTTTGATTCATATTTTAACAAAACATACAACCTAGAAGAGTGTTACCTACTTATTTTGAGCAATGCCAAATCTTATAAGTAAATCATTTTGAATCATTTAAAGGTCTTTATTTGGAAATAAACATATAAAAATGTAATGGTACTCACATTGTATCAATTAAACATTGTTAAATGTCTTCATTTGTTATTGTTTTAATAAAATCAATAACATTTTGACGTATTTAGAGGGCCGCTGACAGGTCAGTCGAAGTACCATAGACGTTGGCATCGCATATTTTTAGAAGGTGGTTGTTAAAAATTGAAAATTACATTCGATACGGATACTTGGACCAATTTTGTGATGTTTTTATACTAAAATAAATAATAACACGAAATAAATAGTACCTACATAAAAATTACAAGCACAGTAGCTTATTTATGAATGAAAAAAAATAGTTTTCTAGTTTTAAGACTCGAAAATTAATGTTAATTAATTTCCTAGTGTCAGGCTATAACATGACTATAATTATTTTTTTATATATAGGTAACTAAATAATGCCGTTTTCAAAATATAATTATTTGTGAAGCTTTATAGCTGTCATATAAATTCAATAAACTTCTAATAATATTATAGAATTTAAATAAGAAAAGCTGCCACAAGTAGGTGCATACAACATCCATAACCAGGGAACACGAAATTAATGGGAACTGGTTTTCCCTAGTAGCGCTTCCCAAACGAATGGGTCACTGAGGACTGCAGGACTGCAGTCGATTCTGCGGGGGACAGTAAAATCTTTCAGTAGAGCTGCAAGTATTTATTTATGATTTTTTACATTTGTGTATGGGTACCTACATTTATTTTTTTAGCTGTCATAATGCAAACTTTTTATTAAAATATTATTTATATTGACAGAAAATAATACCTACTATCAAAAGAGGAATTGAATGCATGGGAGACAATATTAATAATCTATTAACATTTCAGATTAAATAGATCAAGTTCTTTATATTTTTGCTCTCATGAACCTATTGATATTACAAATCAGATAAAATTTAAAAGTTTTTCTTAGATATCAGTACGTACCTATGACGATTTCTTTTTCAGTCGGAAATGTTTTCGGCAGAGGGGGGCGAGAATTATTTTTTGCAATTAAAATGTTTGTGAATCACTCCTGTAGGATGTGGTAAGAAGCGATAAAGCACACTGCGTGTAACTGTGCGCGCATCGCATGGTTTCTTCCATTGTGCTCCGCCACTAACAGGCTAAGGATCTTAAGTATTGTAACAGATTTTTTATCTTGTCAACAAGTTGGCAAGCGGCTTGATGGTACATAATAATATTACGAAGATCTCATGGAGAAAAAGGAAAATGGTGTAATGGATTGGGATGCCACTGTGGTGGATACATTCGCGGAATTTCACCTGTTTAATCAGTTTAATAGTTAGGAATCATGCTCCGTTGGCTGAGGCGACGAAGACGTAAAAATATGATCGCATGTCATCAAATTATAAATATGTGTACATTGGGTTTTGACATATTTAGACCCTATGAGCCCCATATTTTGAGAAGGTTGAGAACAAGTGAGTGCCGCTCAACTGAGTACCCCAGGCAGCATATGGACATACCTATATTATATTCAATGGTGTACGGTAATGCAATCACTGCTATGCTTAGTATTCACTGGTGGACATTTTGTATATACCTTGTCCACTTCATAGGAAACAACTATAATATTTGGATTTTATAATTAATAAATTTTTATAGATACGTAAGTATTTAAGTAGATAGGTACAGTAGTGCAATGTCGTTGGTACAGTAGGTATATTTTATACAGTATAACCTCGTTTTTACGTGCCCGGTATTCACGTTTTCCCGGCAATTGCGTGTAATTTTTTCGGTTCCGAAGTATTTCAGTACATTTAATTCCCGCATTTACGTTTTTTTCCCGCGATTTACGTCGGAAATATTCAAAATATGCAAGTTACGCGCGCTTCTGAAGAACTGTCTGATGAAGACGAGGTTGATATTACAAAAAAAGAAGAAGCAATGAGGTTCACCGAGGGTTTAAAAACCTACTTTACAAACTTTGCTGATATCCAAGATGACACTTTTACATGTTTATATCTGTACCTCAGAGGCAGACGGATGCAAGTGCCAAATACCCAATTGTTCAGAAAAGCCAAAAAACAAACAAAAACAATTTTTATTTTAAATCAATACTCATAACTTCCAAGAAAATATACATAGAATGATCATTATTTTTGTATTCTAATTCAATTAAAGTACTTCTGGAATATGTAATAAAAGAATAAATATGATACAATTTTATATCTAAAAAAAATAAAATAAAAAACGTAGTATGGATTTGCATCCTTCTGCCTCTAAAGATATTTTGTTATTGTGGACTTGTATCTTATTTACCTAGCCAAAATAAAACAATTTGTAAGTTAAAAAAAACTTATAGGTATAAATATAACAAAGCAAAACACATTTTTTTTTAAATTTTATTATGTCATCATCATCATCAGCCCGAATCCATTCACTGCTGGATGAAGGTCTCGCTAATCTCCAAGCTGATTCTACTTCTCTCGGTCCTGTGCATTGCGTTGCCATGTACTTCCGCAGAACTTTATCATTTCATCAATCCAGCGGCTTCCGGGTCTACCTTGCGGACGTTTTGTACTTCTTGAATACCACTGGATGACTAGATTTGTCCAACGATTGTCCCTTCTTCGAGCTATGTGTCTAGCCCATCTCCATTTAAAGCTTTTAATAAACTCTATTACATCGAAAACCCTTGTCTACTTCCTTATCCACTCATTCCTCTTTTTGTCCTTTCGCGTTATGCCCAGGATTCACCTCTCCATACCACGTTGTGCTACTCTAAGTTTCTGGATCTCTCTTTGATCTCATTTTCTGTGATCACGGGAAGCACACACTGGTTGAAAACTTTGCGCTTTAGGCACAGTGGAAGGTCACTTTTGAAGACATTATTCAGGCGGCCAAAAGCACTCCAGCCTAGCTTGACTCTGCGAACAATTTCATCAAATATACATACATCTATAGACGGTTGTTGTGCCGGATAGATGTAGTTTTTCACTTGTTAGAGCTGAATGGCATTGATGAGGATCTCTTTTTGGCCCGCAAAGTAGTTAAACATGACTTTCTTCTTTGATACATTTATTTTCAAGCCCACTTTGTTGCTTACTTCAGCAAGTTCCTGCATTCTGCTTCGGAGGTTTTCTGAGTCTTGCAAACTACTATGTATTGTCATCGGCAAAGCGCAGATGACTTGCGTATTCTCCATTTATGGGGACCCTTGTCATTCCAGTCAAGTTGCCTGAATAAGTCTTCAAGGGTAGCTGTAAATAGTTTAGGTGAGATCGTATCACCTTGTCGGACTCCTTTGCTGATAGGAAATTCGCGATGGTTTATGGAGATGTTGTTGCGCTACTATATATATTATTGAAAATATTTATAAATCACCCGGGGACTCAATGATTTCTGAGTGCATCGTGTATTGAAAATTTCTTTATGGAATCGAACGCTTTCTCATAATCTATAAAACCCATGGATAGCGCAGCTTGTATTCCTGTTACCGCTCTGATTTCTCTGATGACTTGGATATGGTCCATAGTTCTGTATCTTCTTCTAAAGCCGGCTTCTTCTCCCGGCTGGTTCTCGTTTAGTACATATTGCAGATTATTGGATTTGCATCTTTCTGCTTCTAAGGTGAGTATGGCATTTGCATCTTCATGCTATTCTTTATATCTTTTTTATTATAGCAACGAGGACTTTCATCTCTCTGCCGCTAATAAATAAAGCCTTTAGCATGACGATTCTTAAAAAAGCTCATTTTCCCCAAAAACGGAGTTGCATCCGTCTGCCTCTGAGGTACAGATATAGTCTTGAAAGAGAATTACATAACAAAAAAACAAAAATGCAACAAACTAATATACATATGTACATGATTATTTCAATAAAAATTTCAATTGAATCTTGTTTTTTAATAAAACGTTATTTTTTTAGAAACATAAAATTTTAATGTTCTTTTTTTCAATACCCCCCTTTTACATTTTCCCTCCAATTAGATTTTTTTTCCAGTCCCTTAAAAAACGTAAAATAGGGGTTATACTGTATATATTTTGTGGTACCTACCTATGTATTAAATTAAAAACAAAAAATTATATGCTAAATAAGTGGTTGAATATCGTCAAAAATGTAACCGATAAACTTATTTCAATATTTAAAAAAGTCTATTTAATAGATTCAGTTGATTAGCTCTTTGCGTTCAGTTATTGACCAGGTGTCCAATTACTATAACACTGTACTGTTCCATTACTAAAACAATATTTTTTATTGTGTTTCAGATTCTACAACATGGGTTATTTATAATTTTTGTCATCAAATGTGTTTTATTTTTAAGTGTGAAAAATTTAATTAGGTATGTATTTAGATAATATAGCCTTCAAGATTTATTTTAGGCTAAGACTTTAGGTATCTAAACTAATCTGTAGTTTGATTTAAATGCTGTGTCCCATAACTGTACCACTGGCATCCCATTACTATGTCAAAGGTGTCCCATTACTATGTTTTCGTATTTTTTCCGATTAATATAAATTTCTAATAAATGCTTTTGGTTTTATTATTTTAACATGCATTTTCTTAAAATTCATTCAATTCCGCATCTTTACATATCAGATAAATGTTCCCTAGAGGCTAATATTTTTTGACTTATACACTTTTTGAAAAAGTCATTTCCTTAAATAATGTCCCATTACTATAGCATTCACCCTACACTGAATAAAAATAGACACATCGGGAAATTTTTGAATAGGTAGGAAATTCATTTACCTACCTAGCGATTCAAAAAATATTGTTGAAAAACGTTACAAACTTTTTGTCTATGGCAGAGGCAGATTGTCGATGGTCATTTTAGGCAGACGCTCCGCGATTCCATAGTGCTCAAATTTTTCGAAAGCAAAATTCGGCGAAAACAATTCGTAACTGACTTCCTAGAGCGGGCTGGATTAATTTGTAATTTTGATGGTGATCGTCAAATCAGTGAATTATGTTACCGCTAATGAAGTGTTGTGTCTGTGCAAAAAACCAATGTGTCCGGTTAGTGTTTTGTCCGAGTGTTTCGTGATCTAAATATGGATTTTCGTGAAGTTGAGTATTGGGAAATCCGACATTGATGTGTAACGTAAAGTGTTAATTCGATCAAGATGGACGAAGCGACGGATGGGTCGCCGCAGCCAACGCCGGCGTCTCCCGCTGGGCAATCCGAGGAGTCGCCCAAAACCGACGGTAACGATCAATTTTTTGAGAAATTTCGAGAAAACCTTGAGCTTTTTTTTGCAAAAATACACATGATTTTTTCGCTGGGGTTTCATTGTCAATGTCATTATTGTAATTTGTCGCCTTCGGATTATCCTTTTTATCCAATATCAAGTAAACAAAAGCCCAGCTGGTACTCTTCTGCTTTATTTTGCTGTGGTTTCCGTGGTATTGTGAAAAGAGAATTAATGTTGTCATCTTCAATAACATAACCTTATAAACTTCTCTCGGATTCATTTCAGTTTCATGGATTATCCACTCGGGAATCCGTGGATTAATTTTACTTGTTTCATTTGAAAAGTTTAGAAAGAAAAGTTCGCTTCAACCACTTGTTGATATTATAAAAAGGCTAGTTCATGTCATGCGCGGCGAAGCTCTTTTTTACCAACAAGTAAGAGTACATTGGAGCTGTCAAAAATGTACGCGCTTGTATAAAATGAAAAATAACGTTAAACCAATGATTAATCGCTTATTTTTAAACAAATATTCGATGGAATTTGAATGATAATACTAAATTATTCACATTTTATATTAAAATTGCTTTATTTTACTTGTCAAAGTTACGTTCCAAACTCCAGCTTAGAAATGACATTGAAAAAGTGTCTATTGTATTGAGTATTGACTATGGTCAGTCAATTTATCATCGGCTAATTTGATTATATTTTTGTTTTTCTTTGTATTATCATTCTCGGATTAAAATGGTTTTTATATTTATACTTTTTATACAATGGTACCCTAACACAATACTAATTTGAATGAGTGATGTACATATTAATAAAGAGTTTGTAGACAGGTCCGAATCTGGAAGATTTCACGCAAACGATATTTTCATGTCGTAAAAATATTTAAAAATTCACTTTGAAAGAAGGTTTTTGGCTTGCTAAATTAAATATTTGCCACCATATTATTATCGTACCAACTGAATACGGTTCCAACTGTTACAGTAATGTGCCTAACTGGGTGACCTGAAAATTGCTAATATGTATGACTATATTATCGAAAACATTGAAGAAATCCAATGAAAGATGTGGATGTAGGTATATAACCATTGTTATGTACGCCGTCACAGATTAGGAGGCCATCCATAGACTGAAACCGCGTATGGTTTTGAACCGTGTGCCATATTAAACTTATGATTTCTGTTCATGAAAATAATATGTATTCGCTAACTACATAAGCGTCTGACCATATCCGTTTATATATTATCTTATACACCTACTTAATAAATAAATTTTATTTCCATGAACAGAAATGATAAGTTTTATATGGTACACGATTCAAAACCACATGCAGTTGAATATTTATAATACCTACCTATGTGCAAAAGAACAGTATACCTATCTGAGCTCTAATTATTTTAACAATTTTATTATACCGTTGTACCATATAGGTACCTAACTAAGAATTTTTAGAAACGACACCACCTTTATAGCAGTAATAGTAAAGTTAATCGTTAACTTTGAAATAGTCTGGCGGCTCTTGTGGTGCAGTGGGTAATGCGCTGGTCTTCCGCCCGAGACTTCTGGGTTCCCGATGAGGACACAATGTTTATGTGTTTTTCTCAAAGCCTAGGTGTTTTTGTGATTGTTCAAAATTACTAACAACCACCTTGAACGAAAAAAGCAAGAACATGGTTATTGATAATTATTTTTTTAATAAATTTAGCTATCATTTTTTCTAATACTGAAGTGTATTTCAAAATTTGTCGCCCCCTAAACTTTGGCGCTCTTTGCGGTCGCCCGGCGGCTCGCCCTTACCACGGGTCTTTCTTGTTGGTATACAGAGAGTGTCACCATTGTTGTTTCTGTATAATTCTACCCAATTTAACAAAACCATAAACAAAATATGTTGGACATTTAATAATTGCCTATGAAACGTACATATTGGTACGTCAGCGTACTTTATTTACGTACTTAATTATTTTTAATTTTTATTCGACAGTTCAATATATATTAAATTTCGTTTATGTTTACATGTTATGCATAGTACTTAATACTTGTTAAATAAATATGTTTTACTTACCAATTGCCTATGTAATTTCGTACGCATGTATTGTACAAAATCCATGTACACTTAAAATAAAATAATATTATTCATGTAGATACATATTATTCAGAAAGTCATCAATTGAGTGAGCATATAGGTACTTGGTAGAGTTACATTAGTTCTATAGTTGGTAACAGAGGTGAGGAGTGCCCCGTGGAGGGAAGTAGCCAAAAGGTAACCGAAAAATAGTGCTAGGACAGTCACGCTTGATTTCAAGTTGAGTTTCAGTAGTTTCTTGCTTACAACACAAACACGCCCTCCAAACCAAACCCGCCCCGCACCACACTCGTTCTTAATCGAGCGCATCACGAGGCACTACGTTTGTGTGAAGATCTGTACAGTTGTTTACGCCTGGTAATGTCACAGGAGCAGTTACCCGAGACTGTGGTCGCCACGCTCTCAAGTGACCTTTGTTTCTTGCTTATAATTAATTCTACTTCTTCGGCCATGTCCGCCACTTAGCTGGAGCATGGACACAACACGGCGCCTCCAAGAATCCCTGTCGTTCGCCAGTATTCTTGCGTCATTCCAAGTCATGCTAGCATACACTTGCTAGTATGCATAGCTTGCATACTAGCATGACTCTGTATATAGTATTCAGCGGCCCTCCGGGATGCCGAAATCCGTTAGCTTGAAGAACAGGCAAGTCAGGTTGAAGTTCTCAGGCATCCGCAGCACGTGGCCGTGATGAGAGGCTGCTTGGTTTGCTCTCGTGTCTCATTACTGCTCCGTACACACAGTATCGTCGCAAACATGATATGTTCTTGAAGCTAAGTAAGGTGCCTTGATTCGCTACCGTAAAGCAGCACTGTCAGAATGCTAGCGTCGAATAGGTGACAATTAATTGCTGATATTTTACAAAGAAACAAACGACCAGCCGCGGGATCGAACCTGGACTTACGCCACGGCTCCTTTGGCAGCCTCCTTATTCATTGAGGTACAAAGAGCTTTAAAAACGCACTAAAATACATATGTAGGTATACATAATATAAACTAAATCAAACTAGACTATACAAAAGGCTTGTCCATTAACGCCACGAATTTTGTTGTGACATCATCGCTATATTTGTTTTTGACATGGAACAGTTTTTGTGTTCTCTGTTCAATGCGTCGAAAGGGTTTGATTTCCGTGGATGGGTTAAAGTACACCTTTTCAAAAAAAGAACATACGAGTCATACGACTCTATATCATAGTAAGTTGTAGTGCACACCCTTTGTTACTCCGGTGGAGCGCAGCGATGTCGGGCTTGTCTTATAATTAATGCACTGTAGGTAGTGACACCCCCTTTTTTGACAGGCTTGTATGTACTACTCAAAGGCAACGTCATACTTATTGTAATGCAGGTAAAAATAATTTTAATATAAGTAATAATATCACGATATTTATAATGGTATGTTTTCCATCGCTATGGGTATATTTTTTGCGAAATTCACCGAATCTTCAGTATCGGTGCTTCCGAACCTTTTTGGCTTCACTGTACACTGTTAAAATTATAAAATTTTCGTGGCACACTGAAGAGTATGTGCATATCATAGATGTGTGCATATGCACATATAACTTTTTTCAAATTCTTAAATTAGGATATTAAATTTAATGTATTTCACCAGAATATACCTGCAGATGCAATTTATTATGATACAAAAGGTTATAGAAGTCAAACGTATGTTACATAACAATTAATAAGTTGTGTAAGTAGGGGTTAAATTCAAGTTAATTTTGATTTTTAATTTATTTAAAGAATAATTAAATATAAATGCGGTACTAAGTATAAAGTAGATACACGTAAGTACTCCGAATGAGCTAAGTAGACCCGACCATATTTTAAGAATCAATAAAAACAACGCGCATTTATACTCATCCTCACTTAGGTGGAATATATCAATATCCGAAGCAACCTGGTTGAACAGAGTTATTGCCCTCCCAATTGGCATTACCAACGGAAGGTTGGTTCTCAACCTTGGGAGAGACTGTGGCTCCCGATTTCCAAGATAGTTATCAGGGACACAGGTCAATACTACCAAGAATGGCAGAGTTCTCATTTACACCGCGTATAACTGCTAACTAAAACTAACCAGCACCATCTGTAGTTTGTATTCTTAGTTAAATGAAAACAAATAAGTATGACTAACAAACCTTAGTGTGGACTATTTATGTCGGATCTTAACAGCCTACCTCCACCTTGCGCAACTGCAATTAATAGTGTTATGGTAGAATGTAGATACTTTTAATATAAAGCAATGAATTAATTCAATTTATTTATTTTTTAACATATTGTGGACATTACAAATTATAAGTTTAAGATGTTCACAACATGACATTTAGAAACAAAGAAATATAAAACAGTATTACATAAAAAAAGAGATAGATCAGTATAGAGATAGATAGTATGTTATTAAACAGTAGAAATGTGTAAATACAAAAAATATTAATTAGATAGGTACAAGGAAGTACACCGGATGAGTTAAGCAGACCCTATTTAAAAAAATTATAAAACAACGTCCACCTATACTCATTCTCACGTAGGTGGAATATATCAACACCCGAAACAATTTCGTTGAACATAGTTATCGCCCTCTCAATCGGCATTACCAGTGGCAGGTTGGTTCTGCACCTTGGGAGAATAAACAACTGATGGTCTCTATTTTTAAAAAGTAATTAGACTAGAAACGACGTGAAACATGTATATAGTTTAAATATCGATGTATAATCAAGTCATCATCATCATCAGCCTGAATCTATCCACTGCTGGATGAAGGCCTCTTCAAGTTGCTTCCACTTCTCTCGGTCCTGTGCATTGCGTTGCCACGTACTTCCGCAGAACTTTATCATTTCATCGGTCCAGCGGCCTCTAGGTCTACCTTGTGGACGTTTTGTACTTCTTGGATATCACTGGATGACTAGATTTGTCCAACGATTGTCTCTTCTTCGAGCTATGTGTCCAGTCCATCTCCATTTAAGGCTTTTAATAAACTCTATTACATCGCAAACCCTTGTCTGCTTCCTTATCCACTCATTCCTCTTTTTGTCCTTTCGCGTTATACCCAGCATGCACCTCTCCATACCACGTTGTGCTACTCTTAGTTTCTGGATCTCTCTTTTACTTAGGGTCCATGTTTCACACGCATATGTCATCACGGGAAGCACACACTGGTTGAACACTTTGCGTTTTAGGCACAGTGGAAGGTCACTTTTGAAGATATTATTCAGGCGGCCAAAAGCACTTCAGCCTAGCTTTACTCTGCGAACAATTTCATCAAATATACATCCATCTATAGACACTTGTTGTCCCAGATAGATGTAGCTTTTCACCTGTTCGAGCTGAGTGCCATTGATGAGGATCTCTTTTTGACCTGCAAAGCAGTTGAACATGACTTTCGTCTTTGTCTTCCGTCTTGAACAAGCCGGATTTAGAGGAGGATACAGCACTATGGACCATATCCAAGTCGTCAGAGAAATCATAGAGCGGTACCAGGAATACAAACTGCCACTATGCATGGGTTTTATAGACTATGAGAAGGCGTTTGATTCGATAAAGAAATGTTCAATACTCGACGCACTCAGAAAACAAGGAATCCCTGGGCGCTATATAAATATTTTCAATAATATATACAGTAGCGCAACAGCATCTGTAAATCTCCATAAACCATCGCGCAGATTTCCTATCAGCAAAGGAGTCCGACAAGGTGATACAATCTCACCTAAACTATTTACAGCTACCCTTGAAGACTTATTTGACTGGAATGACAAAGGGATCCCCACAAATGGAGAATACCTGAGTCATCTGCGCTTTGCCGATGACATAGTAATTTTCTCGCAAGACTCAGAAGACCTCCAAAGCAGAATGCAGGAACTCGCTGAAGTAAGCAACAAAGTAGGTTTGAAAATAAATGGATAATCAAGTATTCCAATTAAATACTTTTTACTTTAAAAAACAACACAATTCTTATGGAAATCGATCTTCATAATCGATGGAAACTATTCTTTTACAGTCGTGTTTACGGCACACTTCCCAATCACTCGCGTCGCAACGGTTGAGAAGCTCTGGTCTATATGACTCATTAGGTATTACCTACATCAAGTCATCGCATCATGTTGTTGTTTTTTATGTGTCGTTGTATAATTATTTAATTTTTGCGACTGGTTGGGTCACCTATGACGTCTTATTCACCTTCGACCTCTGATAGTCCTCACTTCTTACCTGTTGTATGACATACATCAAATAATAAGAATTCCAGACTTTACCTACTTTCATGAGTGATGGTTTTTAATCCTGAAGTCCTAAAAAATTGAATCTGGAATACGCCCATCAATTAGGTACCTACGTGGTCGCAGTCGTGACCTCTTCTGGATCAGATATAGTTTTTATCTATTTTACAACGCTTTTCTTAGCTCGTATTCTTATTTGTCCGGTGGTTCTTTGTCCGGTACAAATCTTGGAATCGATTTTTAACTAACTTCCCGACTAGCTAGACATTTGAAACTTTTAGAATATATGAGAACACGATGCCAATGCATTTTTTAATACTTTTAGCCATCTTTAAGTAGAATTGAATTTATTTTCAATTAATTCTGTTTTGTATGAAAAGTTATTTCGACACCATTATTGGTTGTTGGGGTCTGGGGTCCTAGCAACTAAATTATTAATATATACGTGCGTTACTATGGAAATCAATATGACGTGTCAAGTACAATTTTTTTTGATCGTTTAAGCTAGTCAAGTTTATATGGTTCAACAGAAAATTTCAAAACGTTGTATATAAAAAGTTCTTTTTATCTTGTAATTCTTCTTTCGACCATGTCTGATCCTAATAGGATCATATGGGCCTCCACAGAGTGGAGGTTTGTATTGACAGATTTTTGTTTTTACGAGAAATGGATGTCAGCCACTTGCTCAACCTATTAGGTCCATACTCTGACTCATACACAAATTGAAAAACAATATGTGTACTAGCCAGACCCAGGATTCGAACCTGGGACCCTCGACTCTATAGGCCGGCATTTAAGCCACTCGGCCATCGTATTAATTTATTATATAAGTTAGAATTAACTGTATTTGTTGACAGTGTATTTACCTTTTGGTGAGTGCATATAGTGCTTGAAAATGCCGAAAGCCAAAACCCGGGTCGCAAAAAACGACTCAAATGGAATAGTGCAAAACTTAAATCCATAAAAATTTACATATTGATAGTTTAGAGATGAAAATACTCACAGTGAGTAAGTGAAAGTTGTGGGTTCTAGTACCACTCAAGTCATCTTTTTTCCTAGATATTTTAAAGATGTACTATGTTTCTAAAGTTTTAATATGATATTTTTTTCAGTAATTATGTTTTGAAGCCTCTATTTAGCAGTGGCGAAGACTCCATACTAGGCTATTATTTGAAGCCTACCTTCTTAAGAAAAATATTATTTATTTTTCCAACGAGAGATGCCGTATGTCTAGGAATGTATTACACAGATAATAATAAAACAATCTGCAAAGGTTTTAAAAAATATACCACAGCGCGCCATCGTCTTGACGTAAATAAAGGTCGGATTATGTTTCAAATAATTCTCAATTTTTTTCATATGGACTTTACGTCACGTAGCACCGTCCAGTCTATCGAATTGTATGAACTAAGGTAAGCTCCGATCGCAGAGCCTAAAACTGAATAATTAATAATTAGATAATTTAAAAGTTTTAATTTCTATGGTGTTTAATCGAATATTAATAAATATAGACTGTTTTTAAAAATACAAAGAACTTTTATCTAATGATTCTTGATGTGTATAAATGTTTTGAAAAAATACGTAATTTAAACTGATCGCTTAATTTTATGTCGTCGGTGAGTTTTTGAAGTTTCATTAAATTAGTGTGTCGTTGTCGTCATAGTGTGTACCTACCTATTCATTAGTAGTAATATCGTATTATCTTCTTATTTCTCGTAAGTATACCTACCTGACAAGTGTGTTCTTTTTATCAGATCTCCACAGCCTACCTCTTTCCAAAAGTCGCCCTTCGCCACTGCTAGGTAGGGACAAGGCATCAGTAGCCAGCATGGGTAAAATGAAGAGGTACAAGGCTCTGCAGCACTGCATGCTTCTGTCAATAATGTGAAAACTGTTTTCATGTCTTCAAATATATAAATAATATTTTTGCACTCTCTGCATTTACTTAGTACCTGTGTACTTGGCCTAATTGCCATGCCGCACCTTTCGATGTTATCATTTTACCTCCTACTACTCCTGTTTATCACTTTCACAATACGTTAACCTATCTACTTATTTTATTTTGTGTCAATATTTGATAGTCAATATTTCATTTACGATTATTCCCTTCTATTTGTGCAAGGAAGTACTTATTTAGTTCAATGGCGTATAATCATTTTACTAGTAATGTCGATTTAATTCACTCACTTAATATATTAATATTAGGTATCTAATTATCAACTATTTATCTTACTTATCTACCTACTGGTTTTACAAAAAATTCCACAAAATATTCAAAATTTACTTGATCCTTTATTTCGAAGGTAATAAGGTAACCTCATTGTATTAATTTATTACATATACGAGAATTACCTAACTGTATTTAGTGCAGGATCCCATAGACTTTTCGTATACATAATATGCGGAACGCATTCTGACAATTGGAATTAGTTATAGGGGTCACAGAGATAAATAATGTCGATGTTGCCAGATTATATTTGTGATCAATTTTTTTTATTATAACGCACCAAAAACTGTTCTGAGTTCTTCAATAAAACCAAGACCGAATCAGGGATTAATTGAAAATGCAATAATTGTACCATGCCATCGGCATGGTCGTAGAACAGTTTATCCCATTTGAAATAATAAAAATAACTGGTATTGCAATGTGCTCAAAATTATCGATTTTTAGGATCCTCCTTGGCTTAAATTATTTTATTTAGTAGCATGTGTGTGTAGAATCACCCAGATTGCTTTCTTCACCATTTTATATGCATATGACATTAGTTTTAGTATTATGGTTAATTCAGAAACAGTGTAGGTTTGCATCTATAGGTAGGTGAATAAAAGAAATAACGATAACCACACTAAGTACACATTTATTAAAAAAAAGAAACAAGTCAAGTATTCAAACTGCTTTAAGTATCATAATCACAGTTTTTACAAACACTACTTACACATTTGCACATTGATGTACATGTCAAAGCCGATTTCTTATAACTACATGATAATGTACGGCAGTTAGAATTACATTTGCATGGTAACTAAATAATTTGGTAGAGATTCATTCGTCATTTGTCATAGATATAGTAAAGAAACCAATCTGGGTGATTCTAAACAAAAATGCTACTAAATAAGTTAATGTAAGCCAAAGAGGAAAATTGATCATTAATATCGCCCGGCAATATCGACATTATATATCTTTGTGAACCCTAGAACCTATTCCAATTGTCAGAATGCGTTCCGCATATTATGTATACGAAAAGGCGACACTCGGGTCGCAAAAAACACAAATATACTTACCTACTAAGAAAACTTAGTTCAATTAAAATTTGAACTCAAATTACTATTAATATGCTACGTTTTTGTTGTTCGCTGATGACTTGTAACTCTTCTTGGTAGGTGGTCACTTTGGATGATTGTCGACAGCTCCAACTTGATATCATTATTATCAGCCGGAGTTCATCCGCTGCTGGATGAAGGCCTCTCCTTCCACTCTTCTCGGTTCCTAATTCTTCGCTGCTACTTATACCCACTGAACTTTATGAGTTCGTCTGTAGATACCGCGGGTTTTAGGGTGTCATTATGGTAGTTTAGTACCACTTGGGTACTACTGTATCTCAGCACTTGTACTGCGGTTGTCCACTCGCCGAGCGACATGTATCTATCTACAGTCCATTGCCATTTCAACTACTTAGCGACCTCTATCACATCGTACACTCTTGTCTGCCGCCATTAACCATTGTTTTATTTTGTGATCTTTCCGCGCTATTCCCAACATGCACCTTTCCATGCCACGTTGCGCTACTTATAATTTTCGGATTTCTTTTACATATTTTAGAGTCAATGTTTCACCTACATTGGTTGAACGCTTTATGCTTACGACACAATGGGAGATCACCTTTGAAGATACTATTCAGACGCCCAAATACCAAGTTTGGTTCTGTGATCAATCTCGTCATACAAACCACCCTGTCAATTGACATTTCTTGACAATGTTATCAAACTCTTAATTATTATGCGTTTAACCAGCGCCATCTGTAGATTAATAAAGCCTGAGCATATCTTTTTGTACAAGAAACGAGTGGTCCACTGTTCAGCTGCCAAAATCAGATCCCAGATTGCTTGACATATTGATTCGCCCTTTCTCGTTTCAAATTGAATTATCAAATATATTCTCAAATCAGATATATTAACTATCAGTGCTATTTTTTATAAATATTATACATTCCTGTTATTCATTAGTTGTCAAAGTCTAAAGTTGACTAGTCTTTCACACAAAAAACGGTGGTAATACCAATTTCCAAAATATATGTAGCATTGATCTATGCATTACATTATTGTAAAAGGTGTGTTAATGCTAGTGTATTATTTATCATGTAACTTATCTATCCAAATCAAACCTTTACATGCGTGAACACGACAGACGCGTCAGTATGAGCACTCTATAGAACAATGACGGGTTATTCGTAGACAACAACGGGAGGGGAGGAAAAGGTAGGACCACTCGTTGTGAATGTATTGGCTTTCTACTTGAGTCGGCAATGGTTTAACACAATATCAATGGGTCTATTCTATACGCAAGGCTGACATCGAGAGTAGTTTATCATATTTATGTATTGAGGTATTATAACTGTTACGATACGTTAGCCGTCTAAAAAACTGTCAAGCCTTATCAGGCACCATTAGCGACGGGTGCAAGATTAGTAAATGCGCTCCCTAAAGACATAGACATTTTCAATGATGTAGGTACTTTGCATTTTGTTTTTGAAACTTTATTTTTCTGTGTAAAATTGTATGTTTTTTGTTTTCAAAATTTTATTTTTCTGCATTAAACTGTACTTGAAGTATGTTTTGATTTAATCTGTTTTTCTGTTATTATTATTATTATATTCTCTATTGTAATATTTGTTATAATGTAAATCTCATGTTGTGTACGTCTTGAATTTAGATTTGTTATGTCCACAATGTTTTGTATTCTTAAATAAACAAATATATAAACTGTTTATCGCGCTCTAATTTTTTACACAGCCAAGAGAGGGGCTGTTAAAGCCCTCGTTGTCAGTTTAGAGTGTTAACTTATTGTAATAATTAACCGAATCAATATATAAAATATGATAAACTACCGTCGATAGCCGCCTTGTGTAAAGAATGGATCCACAAGTACTTAAAAGTATTTCTGAAGAAAAACTTCACTACTTCACATTGTTATTTTTTCGGCCATGTCCGATCCTAATATGATCATATGGGCCTCCACAGAGTAGAGGTTTGTATTAACAGATTTGTTTTTTACAAGAAATGGATGTCAGCCACTTGTTCAACCTATTAGGTCCATACCAGGGAATTCAGAAATAATGGGAACTGGAATACATAACGGGTAAGGCGATAGCAGGTAACCGACTCGAGTAAGGAAGAATCCGTGTTGAACTTACACACGTATCATGAATACGTTTTACGTCGAATACTGAAAACTGCTCTCGGTTTATGCATTTACGCTCATTTAATGTGGTGTATTACACACACTATTGCACGTGCATAATGCGTGCTTCATTTTCGTAGGACACTCACACATTCAAAACCCTACATCAACATGCGGCGTTTTGATTATAGCCTATCGGTATTCTATTTATTATCTGTTCTGTGGTCCATACCCTGACAGACACAAATTTAAAAACAATATGTGTACTTGCCAGAGCCAGGATTCGAACCTGGGACCCACGGCGTTATAGTCCAACGCTTAAACCGCGCGGCCACCGTGGGTGTTTATAACTATACCTATTTATAACGTATTCGTAACCAAAGTTAAATAATATAGTGCAGTATGGAAACATTCATGGCAGGTTGTCATTGGAAATATTATATTGTGTAAGTATATACTATTATTTCCACCTTTGTTTACCTCCCTCCAACAATGCACACTTCGCCACTGACGTCGGTGCATATTAATTGAGTCAGTAGTAAACAATAATAGACATAGTATCTGAATTCTAAGAGATATCTACCAAGTTTTTATCACATTTATTTTATCATACTTCCTACTTAGTTTTAATCGAATTGATTTAATTTTACGATTTCAATTGATTAGCGTGAGTTTTGCAATAGGTACACTTTTTATCAATCAGTTTCCTGATAATTGTATTACTCACTCATTGATAATACTTAATTGCAATCAATATTTTGTTATTTTATTACAACGTTTTTCTTAGCTCGCATTATTATTTGCCCGGTGGTTCTTTGTCCGGTACAAATCTTGCAATCGATTTTTAACTAACTTCCCGACTAGCTAGACATTTGAAACTTTTAGAATATATCAGAACACGATGTCAATGCATTTTTTAAATACTTTTAGCCGTCTTTAAGTAGAATTGAATTTATTGTCAGTAAGTCATTTCGACACCATTATTGGTTTCTAGGGGTCTGGGGTCCTAGCAACTAAATTATTAATATATACGAGCGTTACTATAGAAATCAATATGACATGTCAAAATGACATTTCAGTATTATTTCTATCAAGCACAATTTTTTTTGATCGCTTAAGCTAGTCAAGTCAAATTTATATGATTCAACAGAAACTTTAAAAACGTTGTATACCTATAAAAAGTTCTTTTTATCTTGTAATTATGTATTGTTTAATTATGTATGTTTCTAGAAGATTTTGAAATGCGTGTAAATACCTACTACTTACATTTTTGTTGATTGTGGACACATGGCCCCCACATCTTGAAGCGGGCCCCTGGCCTATCGCTAAGGTTAAGGGCAGTGTAATGTTCTACAGTAGTTTTTCCCAAATGGTATTCCGCGGAATTCTGGTATTTTTAGATATATCCACTTGAATTATCGGCACTCAGCGTCATGTTATGAAGCACTGATCGTGATTGCTTTTGTGATAGACAGGTAGCATCTTCAATAACTTCACCATATTGTATAAATAGTTATTTTTATTAGTCAGGAAACATACTAAAAGTAATAATAAAATAAAATTCTACTTGTATAAGAGCAAATTTGTGGTCGACTTGCCACGCCGGTCCCCTCCTAAGCCCGGGCCCCAGGGCTAGAGCCCTGTCAGCCCCCCCTTGTGGGGGCCTGACGTACTACTATTCCACGATTTACAAAATCGTTGGGGAAGTGCAGCATCAGATTATAAGAATCCTGTTCATCGCAAATTACTATTGTATAAAAGCCTGTTCATTTTGATATATAGGTAAATCATTCTACAGTGGCACCATAGGCGATTCGCGCGTGTATTGAATTGCTTGCGACAATGCCTGTTTTAATGCTAGTAAACAATACCACTACAACTGCAAGCCGCATTTGCCGTACCCATGGTGCCACTGTAAAACGATTTACCTATACTTACCTATTATAAGTAAGTAGGTGTTTAGAATTCGTACCTGTTTCACTAGGATGGACATCTATATTCTATATACATATTATTACCGTTGTAAAACCTAAATATTTGGAATTTACTTTTTTCACACAATTTTAACTGTACTTACTAAACAACTAACTAACAAGGCGGGCATGCTTACCATTGTTCGCACAATTCGCTAATTACTTATTATTGTAGCTGGCTGACGATGTCTCACACTGATAAATAAATACCTCCACAATTGTATATCAATTACGCGTCACACTTACCTGTTATTAAGTTTGACAAGTGTTTGTTAAATGTAAGTAATACCTGGCGTGTAGCGGTCTCTGTATTTAAAAAACAGGCATTCTTCATCTGTGATAATTTATTTAACAGTGAGAAGGTAACACTATCAGTGGCGAGGGGTGGAGGTAGGCTGTTAAGATAATACATACAATTACAAGATAAAAAGAACTTTTTCTATACCACGTTTTTAAATTTTCTGTTGAATCATATAAACTTAACCATTCTATGTATTAATAAAAACTTTTTATTGTTCTTGATAGAAATACTGAATAAATATTAAAGAATACAGAAATGTCGTTTTGACATTTCATATTGATTTCCATAGTAACGCACGTATATATTAATAATTTAATTGCTAGGACCCACTTAGCAAACAATAATAGTGAGTGGTAAATATTACTTTTAACGATTTTTTCCCGAAACATACAAAACAGAATTAACTGAAAATGAATTCAACAAAAGTATTGAAAGAATGCATTGTCGCCGTGTTCTGATATATACTAAAAATTTCAAATGTCTAGCTAGTCGGGAAGTTAGTTAAAAATCTTGGACAAACAAGAATACGAGCTAATAAAAACGTTGTAAAATAGTGCACATTAAACTTTGTCACTCATACTTATTTGTTTTTATTGTAATACGAGTATTACATCTAGCAGAGTGTGCTGGTTAGTTTTTAAAATAAAATTAAACCTTCCCTATACCAAACCATAATATTCCAATAGTTGCTTGATTTGGAAGAGCGCTGATGAGCAGGTATATATAAAGGCCAATAGTTAAAATTTGTCGTAACCTAGTAGCATAGTGGATAATACGCACGGGGCGTAAACACATGAGATGCAGGCTCGACTCATGCAGGGTGTCTTACTTTTTTCAAAATAGATTTTTTCTATTGGTTATAATATACTTAATATTTTCTCAGAAGTGTTTTTCAAAATGATGTATGTTCAAACTATAATAGTTAACGGCCCACGTGCTCGTCGTAGGTCAAAATTGAGTTTTTATCGTATTTTCAAACCATGATCCTGGACACTCCTTAAACGTTGTAGATAATCTATTTATATAATTTTGAAGACTGCATAAAGACTGCATTTGATGACTGCATAAAGTATTTTTGTTACATAAAATAGTATTCTTTTAAACCTCTCGCTCTAATGTTTTAGAATATAGTCATATTTAGGTACATAACTGTGCAGTGGTGTTAAGATTTTTTACATTTATTAATTTTTAAACGCATTTATAAAACCATTAGTATAATTTATTACGAGATAATTTTTGTAAAATATTCACGATAAAAAATTATATTGATAATCTCTGTGATCCCAAATTTGACAAGAATTAGGCATTTTATTATTCAAAAAATCGGCAAGATTAACACATTTGAAGATGATTCTAAAGATACTCATTATAAGCTATGTCTTTGACCATTCAAGTGTGATAAACATCTTATGAATAATGATTGCTTTATAATAATTATTGACCTAATATTTTTTTGAAATACGCCATTTCTTTTGGCATTCCCCAGTGGTTAAGCTACAACATACGGCCGTAGCCATAAATTGACAAACAATAATTAAAGTAGGGAGTAAAATTATGTTAACGCGCGTGTTTGAACATGTACCTAACCGTATTTTTTTTATTTTTTTTAAACGGTACATGTTCAAACACGCGCGTCAATATCATTTTACTCCCTACTTCAATTATAGTTTGTCAATAAGGCTTCAAAATTATATAAATAGATTATCTACAACGTTTAAGGAGTGTCCAGGATCATGGTTTGAAAATACGATAAAAATTTAATTTTGACCTTCGACGAGCATGTCCCCCCTTAAGGTGATTCATCAGTGAAACGCCAAATAATTTTCTACCATAGGCGCGACGAAATTTTGCACTCGCTCCCATTCTGAGAGAGCATGTAGAGCTGGAAGGACGTCATTTTGCTTCGTGATGGCGACGGCCGTAATAATTCCTAAATCGTGTAAAGATGACTTAAAACGTTACCCATTTACTTTAAAAAGAAAACATGTCAATGAATATATTATTATTGTCACTGATAAAACAATAAACAGAACATTAAATGAACACATGTTGGATTTATAAGACAAATAATATTTGGTTTGACATGCCTCATTTGCACCCGCGACCCGCAAACCGCGCATCGCCTAGCGACGATCTTTTTAGACCGTGTCTCAACTAATGCATGGCCTTAAGGCATGCTATGGGCGATCCGTCAAAAATTAAGTAAAAAGTCATCCTTATTACATTGAATTATTAGTAGGTATATATTATTACAGATGGCCTAAGCCACACCATAGTTGATAAAAAATATTATAAAATAATGTATAATGGTATAATTTTGATATTTTATAGATAAACGAATGTTTTTGATTGTTATCTACTATCTAGTATGGATTGGATTAGGGAGAGTTTTATCAGGGTCAAGATATTTGATTTTCTCAAAGCGCACTACTACACTCATTGGGCCTCGTGACCCGTTGCAGTGTTACAAAGGCCTCCTATATTATATCGAGCGCGACACTTGTGTCCCGTCTGAAACGGGCCTTACTCGCAAGTGCGGGGTGGAATCTTTGAGGGTTCTCCGAACGGATTCCTTCGCTGCAATGGTCTACCGAAAATGTGGAATCCGATAATGGCTTCAACACCCAGTGCTCGATGCACGTGAGCAGCATATTAATCGAGCCGCTTTGGCGGTGGATGGCGGATGGAAACTATACGCGAAGCGTAATAATAAATGCAGAGTGAACTTGAAATGTTACGACATATTGTTATGCAGACGCAATATTGTGATAATTTTATTGCCCGTATCGCCCTGCCAGACCGACGTTTCGGAGGAGCGATCGCTCGGCTATGCGATTTTTTTTTGCGTGTACATAGGGGTCGTCCATAAATGACGTCACATGATTTTCGGTGATCCACCTATCTTCGCATTTGATCGGAAAATCTTTTCCCCCTGTCACGATTAGGTAGTGGTGAAGGGTGGAGGTAGGCTGTTGAGATTCAACATAAATAGTGCGCACTAAACTTTGTCAGTCAAACGTATTTGTTTTCATTGAAATAAGACTACAATTATTTAAAGACATTGTTGGTTAGTTTTTAAAATTCAATGAAATTCTGCGAAACCAAGCCATAATAAATAATAGTCCAAAAATACTAGTATATCTATAAAATATCTGAAATTATGCAATTAAATCATAGTACATAACATAAAATAATATTTTTTATCAATTATAGCTTGGTTTAGGCATGGCTTAAGAGCGTACTTCAGTGTAACGGCAAATAATTTTCAACAGTAGGTGCGACGAAATTTCTCACTAGTCGCCAATCGGAGACAGAAAGTCGAGGTGTCCGCACGTCGATTTGTTTTGTCATGGCGTCGGATGAAAATATTCTTAAATCGTGTAAAGATGACTAAAAAACTTTACTATGTACTTAAAAAAGAAAACATGTCAATGAATATACTATTATTATTAGTAATATAACAATAAATATAACATTAAATGGACGCATGTTGGATTTTTATGACAAATTATATTTCGTTCGGCACGCGTCATTTGCACAATCCGCCCATCTTCTAGCCACGATCTTTTTAGACCATGCCTCAACTGAAGTATAGCCTTAATGAATTAAAAAAAATAACCAACAATAAGTGTAATATAAATTCTTAATCCAACGATTGGTATACATCATGGTGCAGTGCTCAGGGACGATGGTAGATCCGGGATGTTTGACATCCACATCCCTCCAAAACAGTATTTGATTCAAATTGGCATTGCTTTGTTTGAACTTTTGGGGTGACATTGATTATACCCACGAATCTTTAGCACATGAACTCTTCAGCTGCTGGCGACACTTGATGCGATTCGAAAAGCATTTCGATGCTTTGGTCACCACTCCAGTTCTATCTTATCTCTACTATCTTTATTATCTTATCTGCGTGTTTTGCGTTAGTCGAGATTGAAGCCTGAATTGAAAAATATATTTTTTTGCGATGTTCGTTTCGTATTACACGGCAGGTTAGGGGCCATCCATGGACTGAAACCGCATACGGTTTTAAACTGTGTGCCGTACTAAACTTATGATTTCTCTTCGTGGAAATATAAGTGTATAGCAGTGGATCGATCCCGGCTCCCCTAGCTCTCTCCACTCTTCTCAGGGGTAGGGAGTTCTTCGCTGCCAAGTACATCCACCGAACTTTATGAGTTCGTCTATCTAGCGGGCTTTCGGGCGTCCCTTTGGCCATTCAGTGCCCCTTGGGTACCACTGTATGATTGCGTTTATCCAGCGGTTGTCCATTCGCCGAGCGGCATGTTCAGCACATTGCTATTTCACCTCCTTAGCAAACTCCATCACGTCGTGCGCTCTTGTATGCCTCCTTATCCATTGGTTTATTTTGCAGTCTTTTCGCGTATGCCCAACATGCACCCTTCCGTGCCACGTTGCGTTTTATTTATGAATACAAAACTCTGTGGACGTAACAAATCTAAATTCAAGACGTACACAACATGAGATTTACATTACAAGTCAAACATTACCCTCACAAGAGAGAAGAAGAGAATATAGAGAAAAAATATAATGACAATAATAATAATACAAAAAAAATCAAAACATACTACTTAAGTACAATTTAATACAGAAAAATACAGTTTCAAAAACAAAATGCAAATTACATCATTGAAAATGTCTATGTCTTTAGGGAGCGCATTTACTAATCTTGCACCCCTCGCTAATGGTGCCTGATAGGCTTGACACGAGGACACGGTTCTCTTTTATTATTAAGAATCCATGTTTTACAGGCCGCAAATTTTATAAACGCAATAAAATTGGCTTTTGACAGTCCGATGGGTCCAACAGCTGGTTGGACTGATTTGAGCAGCTATTCGTTTTCCGTACACTTTTTAGGATATTCCCAGATGATGTGGTTTGCATCTTGTATTTCTCATGTTGAATGGATAACTAGATCAGGCTCATAGAGCTTGCCAGCGAAGCCGCCACCTCCAGTCGACAATTGACTGGTGGGTCGAGAGTCAACGCGGTTATCTCCATTCGGTATTTGATTCCTAAAAAATACCAATATTGAATGCACGTCTTGTTTACGTGACTAACTTTATTGCATAAAACCTTGTTTTACGATTCTACTGAGTATCGATTATCTACATTCTACAGTAAACACGAACAAAAATGAATGAGGAATCTCTTCTGTGTTTGTATGCATTTGTTGGAATTGTAAACGTTTTAGATTTCGCGGATTAAGTGGGTAAATAATCGATGTAGACTGTAGAGATATGTCAATAATAAACATGAATGAGAATAATGCTAATTATGCAATTGTGGTTTAGTCGTGCTTCATTCGAGTACATAAGTTATTTTGAAATTACTTTATTATTTTCATCTTCGATTAAGTGGTTTTTAAACTCTGAAAAATTGTTACTTTTTAAGAATCTAGCATGTTTATTAATTAACCTTGATATTTAACCCAATGTTGTCCCGGTCATAGTAAAGGTTTATTTTTGTCTTTAGTATTTAAAAGTATTTTCCCTAAGTTATTTAAGCTGTATGTATAATGTTGGTTCTATGATGTAATGTCATTAGGTAAGTATTTTGACACCCACGGTGGCCGCGCGGCTTAAGCGTTGGACTATCACGCCGTGGGTCTCAGGTTCGAATCCTGGGTCTGGCAAGTACACGTATTGTTTTTCAATTTGTGTGTGAGTCAGGGTATGGACCTAATAGGTTGAGCAAGTGGCTGACATCCATTTCTCGTAAAAAACAAAATCTGTCAATACAAACCTCTACTCTGTGGATGCCCATATGATCCTATTAGGATCGGACATGGTCGAAAGAAAAAGAAGAAATTATGCTGTCGATATTATTAACTATTTTCACTGTTAATTCTTGATGGAACGACATGTTATTAGAAATAACAGACATGAGGATATCCGTTAGGGTGAAACCAGTCTTGGGTGTATTACTCTATAGTGGCGAAGAGTGACTTTTCAAAGTACATAGTTCATACTTATGGGACTAGGGATGGTAGGTCAAAATGGAGGTTTTATGGTATTTTCAAAGCATGATCCTGGACATTCATTAAACGTTGTAGATAATCTATTTATATAATCTTAAAGCCTTATTAATCCTTTATAGTTACATTTGATGACTGCATAAAGTATTTTTATTACATAAAATAGTATTCTTTTAAACCTCTCGCTCTAATGTTTTAGAATATAGTCATATTTCAGTACATAAATGTGCAGTGATGTTAAGATTTTTTTTTTGTGCATTTATAAAACCATCAGTATAATTTATGTCGACATTATTATAGTGAAATATTTACGATAAAAAAATATATTAATAATCTCTGTGATCCCAAATTTGACAAGAAATAGGCATTTTATTATTCAAAAAAAGGGCAAGATTTAACACATTTGAAGACAATTCTAAAGATACTCATTATAAGCTATGTCTTTGACCATTCAAGTGTGATAATGATAAACATCCTACGAATAATGATTGCTTTATAATAATTATTGACCTAAGAATAAGGTAGTGTTTTTTTGAAATACGCAATTTCTTTTGGCATTCCCCAGTAGTTAAGCTACAACATACGGCCGTAGCCATAAATTTACAAACTAAAACTGAAGTGGGAGTAAGATCATGTTAACGCGCGAGTTTGAACGTGTACCTAACCGATTTTTTTTTTTGTAAACGGTAAATTTGTAAATGTCATGATTTTCTATACTCTATATCTAAAAAACGTGATGAATTTACGTATGGATTATTACAACCTTTGAACGCAAAACATATTACGTACGACGCAGCGCATCTGTAGGAAATGTATTGCGACAACACTATTGTAATTATGTTACGTATCGATGCCTCTGTTGGTATGTTAGATATTGATAAAATTGGTAGGTATATTAACTATTGCTTTTATTCAACGAATAATTCAAGGGTTTTAAGAATGTATCATTCTAATTATTGAACATACATAATTTCGCAAACACTCATGAGAAAATTTAGCCAATAGATAAAAATCTTTTTTGAAAAAAGTAAGACACCCGGCACGATCGAACCTGCGTCTCTCGCGCCCTGTATGTACCTATGTATGTTCAAATTGGTATATAATTCATATTTTTTTTATTATTAGAGGCTCTATTGTCTATATTCGCCACTGGTGTTTGTAATAAAATAATTGTGGAGTACGTACTAATGATTAGTTATTTTTTAATTGCTGTTTCTGTCGCCGGATGCGCTATCTTCCCAAACGCTCCTCGCTAACTTGAGGTCAATTTTCACAGGTAGGTAAACGCAGGCATTGGTTTGGTTGCATTCGGTTATTGTTTTGTTTTGCAGTCGGTCGTATGCGTCGCTCGCGAGTTTTGCCAGTGCCTTGTGAAGTATAAAATAAAAATCGGTTTTTGTTTTGTTTTGCTTTTGCAAGTGCGTTTTGCGTTGCTTTCGATGTCATGGCTTTGCGAGACGCGTAGCCATAGCCATAGCCATACCGTGACAATTTTTGTGTTTGTTTTGAAGTGACGGTTGTGTATTTTAAATGAATAGTGTGATATTACATGAATACTACATTTTTTTACCTGACTTGTCATAATTTTTCGGTGGGACTTTAAGCTTTTCAGGAATTAAAAAACCGTGTTTTCCAATTTATTACACGCGACAGTTGCCACCATTTACTACCATGTTATATAGTCATCTACTGTATTAATTTGGTTGATAAAAACATAAATATTGTAGGCACCTAAATAGGCCATTTAATTTATTGTACTATATGACATTCTTTTGTGTACAAGAATATTGGGTACAGTTCGATTATGAGGAATACAGCGGAAAACACATTTTTAAAATACCCGATATACTGAATTTTATGTTTGGTTAACCTAACCTAACCTAACCCAACCTAAACTAACAAATAATCCAGTATATTCAAAATATGTTTTCCGCTGTATTCCTCATAACCGAACTGTACCGAATATTGTTTTGTTGAGAATATTTTGCGACACACTAAATATACCAATCGACTCAATTTTGGGTCGCGACCCATAGGTTAAGAAACGCTGAATTTTAGGTTTCCACAGAATATAAGTTGTAACAACAGATTTTTGATTTACGAGAAATGGGTGTTGGTTACTTGCTCAAACTATTACTTATGTTCTCTAAGTCCAAACAAACATAGAAAAAAACGACATGTGAATTTGCCAGACTCAGTAGTCGCACCCGACATATACGACTAAGCATAATATACGTTACTGCTCGGCCATCAGGGGTGTTTGGTTAGGTTAGGTTAGTTAAAACTAATCTGTGATTGAACGTTTATTTTTAAATAATTTAATTCACTAATAATAATCTTGAATATAATGTATACAAACTGGAGAAAAACTGTCTTTTTACTAACGTACAAAACGGAATTACGATTACGTCTTGTCTTGAATTTATTCCTAGGTAAGTACTTAATGAAAAAAATAAATAAAAAAACACAAAAATACGACGTAACGGTTGATGATTTTGGAATCAACCTGATGATTCTGCAGAAAAGAACAGTCTTTGCGCGTGCAATTTATTTTTTTCTGCATTGGATAATACAGACAGAAATGGATGAGATAATACAATTATTTTAAATGAATTCTCTTGATAAAATGGTCTTCAGTCGAAAAAATGTGTTCACCACTGCCGTATGTTTTATACATCGGTGGCGAGGAGTGGAGGTAGGCAACGTTCCCTCTAATTTTTCTATTGTGTGTGCAGATCATCAACGCATCTGAGCAGTGTCACTCGTCACCCAGTGCGGTCAATTTACACCCCCCTCCCCCCACAAACACACACATACAATTTTTTATTTTAACTTATATTTAAGGTGATTCATCAGTGAAACGGCAAATAATTTTCAACCATAGGCGCGACGAAATTTTGCACTCGCTCCCATTCGGAGAGAGAATGTAGAGCTGGAAACACGTCATTTTGCTTTGTGATGGCGACGGCCGTAATAATTCTTAAATCGTATAAAGATGACTTAAAACGTTACCCATTTACTTTAAAAAGAAAACATGTCAATGAATATATTATTATTGTTACTGATAAAACAATAAACAGAACATTAAATGGACACATGTTGGATTTATAAGACAAATTATATTTGGTTTGACATGCCTCATTTGCACCCGCGACCCGCAATCCGCGCATCGCCTAGCGAAGATCTTTTTAGACCGTGTCTCAACTGAGGTATGGCCTTATGGTATTTATTAATTTCGTAATTAACGTACAAAATTAGCATTTTTGCACATATATATCCGTACTTTCATTAACAATATTAATATAATATGAAATCGAGACTTCCGCAATTCGTCAGAAAATTCTTTTTTAATGACTGCATTAATGCATTCGACAAATTCGAACGCATAATTTTTACTTCGCCATCTTTCGGGAATATCTGTGTATTTAGAAAGAAAGCATAGAGGCATTTATTTTTTAGCCAATTATCAATCAACATTATCAATAATTAACACTTCGCAACCAGATTTTATGC
Organism: Rhyacophila brunnea; assembly: GCF_057557595.1. NCBI lineage: Eukaryota > Metazoa > Arthropoda > Insecta > Trichoptera > Rhyacophilidae > Rhyacophila > Rhyacophila brunnea. The sequence continues at coordinate 2,570,991 of NW_028232904.1, read as the reverse complement.
GCTCAGCGATCTCCAGTCATATTCTTTCGTTCTTCGGGTGTTTCCGTTATAATTTTCAAAAGTCCACCTCTTCAAATTTTTCAATTTTGATAATAGCATCCCGGTGTACTTTTTGACTTAAATGCATTTTTAAAAGATACAACCTCCATTCAATCCACTTCTTTCCAGACGTAAATTCTCCTTGCATGTTTGCTGCGGAGCATAATATGATGCATTTGACCCAATGACATTATTAATGGACAACGCACTCAGTACAGTAGCTAGCAAGTAAATATAGCGTAGCGCCATTCGCACATGTATAGGTAGACGTCACGAAATTTCCATTATGCGATATCACGCATCGGGAATTTATAGCAATATCACCTTTATTGTAATGGCGTTAGAACAGTATTTCTAGTGTCAGTGTTCATTTGAGCGAACCCGTTCGAACCGAACCATTCGGCAGACCCGACAAAGAGCATCGGGAATTTATAGTAATATCACCTTTATTGTAATGGCGTTAGAACAGATTATACCATTCGGCAGACCCGACATAAAAGTGAGTGTCATTTTTTTGTCTAGATGCTTCGTCCATATTAATGTCATTGATTTGACCCAATCAGCTGTTTCCGAATAAACAAATATATTATCAATTCTTACTTTTTGCGAATGCATTGAAGATGGCATTTCTGTTTCGACGATTTCAGAGAGCCATTCCAATTTAAATTTATCACAGGATTTCTTCTTAATGATCGCATTTGAAATATCACTTCCACTCCTTTTTGACATGTTTAGGGGATAAGTTTTCTAGTTTAGTAATTGTGTCTATATTATTAATAAGTATAATTTGTATCTACTATATATGTAACTGTGCAAGCAATCGTATTCACTTGAATTGTTTGTTACGTTCACTGAACACACCTGTAGTTATTACTAAAATCTGGCGGAGAAAACTTTCTTTTACAATATTTTTGTGTGAGGACTGTGCGGGGGATAAAAACATGTGTGCGGACATATTTTGGTAGGTGTGCGCGCGCACACCTTACAGAGAACGTTGGAGGTAGGCTGTGAAGATTTGACATACACAGTGCACACTAAACTTTGTTTTCATTGAACTAACAACTTGCAGATGTGCTGATTAGTTTTTAAATTTCAGTGAAACCCTGCCTAACCAAATTGTGATAGTTAAGGCATGGGCGATACGACTAAATAGTGCATATTTTTTCTGTCATACTTATTTGTTTTTGTTGAATAAAGAATACATTTAAATTCATTAAGCCCTGCATGTGCCAAATCATAATTATTGATAAAAAAATATTCTTCTATCTATAAAATATCTAAAATGGTGTATGGTTTAATGGTATAATTTTTGAAATTTTATAGATAAACGAATAGTTTTGGATTGTTGTCTACTATGTCTTGGATTAGGTAGGGTTTAATTGAATTTTAAAAACTAAGAAACGTTATCTACACATTGTGAGTCTTAGTTCAATGAAAACAAATACGTTTGACTGACAAAGTATAATGTGCACTAGTTATGTCGGATTTTAGCAGCCCACCTCCACTCTTCGCCACTGTCATACACGGTAAACATCTGTTTTACACAATTTGATGAACACAACTATTGGTTAATCTACTTAATAACAGTGGCGAAGAGTGGAGGTAGGCTGCTAAAATCCGACATAAATAGTGGACACCAAACTTTCTTAGTCAAACGTATTTGTTTTTATTGAACTAAGACTACAATGTATAGATAGTGTTTGTTAGTTTTTAAAATTCAATTAAACCTTGCCCAATCCAAGCCATAGTAAATAATAGTCAAACAATATTCATTCATATATGAAATATCTAAAATTATGCCATTAAACCATACATAATTTTGGATATTTTTTTAGATAAAAGAATCTTTTTATCGACTATGGTTTGGTTTAGGCAAGGCTTAATGAATTTCAGCCAACACTAACACCATAATATGTAATATAATATGTATTCTCAATTCAACGAAAACAGATAAGAATGACTGAAAAAGTATGCACCATTTTTGTCGGATCACCCATAGCATACCTAAACTATTATGGTTTCATTTAGGCAGGGTTTAATTGAATTTTAAAAACTAACTAACACCATCTGCAAATTGTAGTTTCAGTTCAATGGAAACAAATATGTATGACTGACAAAGCTTAGTGTGCACTATTCATGTTGAATCTTAACAGCCTATCTCCACCCCTCGCAACTGTTAAATACAATACTACAAAACAACGCGTTGATCGTCGATGGCACTGTAAGCCGATTAGGAATTGATTCGAGAAAATGTGAAATGCGTGTACCCTACATTCTGTTGTAATGTGATAATGCTATGAACGTGTACCTATGTGTGTATTTTATGACTTTCTGACAAAATCAATGTATGTAATGTTTCCTAATATTGTGAGAACAGCATTTTCATTCTTAGGGTCGTATGCATGAGATTCCCAAATACTTTATAGGCTATATACCGCTCATTTGTATGCATGAGTGCAAATGTAATTCGTTGTTTAGCGACGTCACGATGTGACGTCATAATGTGTCATAGCGTCCAAATAATGGCAAACTTGTAAAATTTCATTCCCCGACCATTAATTTAAAATTTTGAAATTGTAAATGTGTCTGAAAGTGTGCGAACGGTACCATATAAATTTAATAATTAAACATGAATAATTATTATGAACTTTAAATAATTTATCAGTAATTTTATCACATTTATTTTATAATTCTACTGTACGAAAGGATAGAGTATTGGCAGTAAACGTTTCTATTTGGTGGCAATACATACATATTATGACTAACTTCACTTCAATCACTTCTATTAAGAATTGTCAAAACAGAATAAGAATAAATGACAGAAATGCAAATGGATTTAGATAATAATATGTAATGATCTCTGTATAATATTATCATTTATATCAATCTCCGTATGACACTATTGATGTTACCAGTGTAATAATACCTACTGCATTTTGTAAGCGAAATACGAGGCATTGTATCAGTTACCTACTATCTAGATTATAGATTAAAATTATACGTATTTTGTAAACAGCACGACTAGGCACTGTTTTTAAAGTTTGCAAATGTTTTACAGAGTCTACAAAATGAACAAGGGTCTCAAGCAAACGTTTGTTGTAATGAATACATTATTAAAATGACATTTGAAAGTGACAGATGAAGCAGCCATTTTGAATGACGCGTGACGTCAGATTGTTTACGTCACAAACAGTGCTATACGCTATATGGTGGAACATCGGTTAAATAGCTTATAAAGAATTTGGTAATCTCATACATACGGCCCTTAGGCTCTTAGCCCTTTTTTGCTTCATAGATTTTTTTATTATTTGGGGCCCCTTCTAAGCATGGAGTTCTATTTCTGCGCGTATACTGATAACAGTGATAACGTTTTCATTGAGATTGCAGATGATACGTGTTAACCATTCATATTTAGATCGAGTTGAAGATTGACAATCAGCTGATAATGTGATAGGTCACTGCCAATTTTGATACTGGATACTACTTGAAGTTGTATAAGCCTGCTATTAAAGTCATCAATCATCATTATAGATATTTTAAAATTAATTTAATATTATCCTCGGATTCTTTGGGTACTTATTGCTACAAGATTATGTTTCTCTTGACAACATGATCTTGATGCAGGTATCAATTACAGCGCCGTACGGATATATTTATGTTATTTTTCATAATATAATTGCATATTGACATATTAGTAATAGGGGCAGCGTTGCCAACTTGGCGTTTTTCTAAACCTTCTAGACCTAAAATTTTTAAATAGGCATGTAGTGTTAAATGTTAGCCTGATTGATTTTTTTTCAAAGAGCAAAAATTTTAAGTTCTTTAGTAAAATTGCGTCGCACATCTGATTAATCTCACACACGCTTGAACAGTTTATCGGAGTAATGTTTATATTGTAAATTGTCCCGGTATGTGCAATTATTTGTTCTACTGTTTTAGAGTTCGAATTTCAAATTTCGAAGACAAAACTGCTTATTAATAGTTAGCTATTATTACCATATCGACAATGGAAAGATAAAAGGGCGTAATCCACCCAACCAAATTTTACAGGAGGCACAGTAAGGCCCGTTTCAGACGGGACACCGGTGTCGCGCTCGTTATAATATAGGAGGCCTTTATATTCGAATAAAGGGGCCTTTGTATTGTTTATGAACGCCCCAGAGCTGATTAGTCAACGCATAATTTCGCGTTATAAATTAGAACATAAAACTGGCTGCTGTAATAAAAACAAGTGTATCGGCGGCTTGAGAATGTAGCGGCCGACGGAAAAGTGTACCGGACACGCGTTTACTCATTAGCTCTGGGGCGTTCATAAACATACTACAAAGGCCTCCTATATTATATCGAGTGCGACACCGGTGTCCCATCTGAAACGGGCCTAACATTTTTGTTATGGTTTTTGGTCAAAGTTAAAATACAAAATAGACGTGAAATGAATGATAATTAATAATTTGGTTTTTATACCCTTAATCTGATATTAATTATTGCGTTAATTAAAAAAAACACAAAAATTAATGGTTAAGTCGTTTTTCCCATGTCACTTCTTTTTTTTAATTGCCAGATAAATTTCTATAATAAATCGGCATTTGCAGCTTCCATCCTTTGGACTCGATGTGTATTTAGTCGTGTAGAACATCATTATGCAATAAAACCTATTTTGAAAAAAAAACTGAGGGTTACGCCCCTTTTCCTGTCACAGTCGATATCGTCGTTGTTTTGGGAAAAGGGCGAAATGCTAATTTACGGGAAAAGGATTTTAAACTTTTGACATTTCGATGACCCAGTATTAAACAGTAACAACCCAAAAAACGTAGTTTTGAGATAATCATGTTTTAATATTCTACAATATAAATGATTTGACAAGTTTTACAAGGGTATATGTCAGAATTTATCTATTCTAAATTGAATCGTATGGTCAATCGCCAATTTTAAATGGAAACAATTCGAAATGGATCTGTACAAAACTGGTTTTGTTAGAAAGTTTGTAAAATTTCATATGGGTTTTTTGGCTCTCAAGGTATTCAAATTATTTTTTTCGAATTGTTTCTGTACAAAACCGAGAAAAACTCATTTTTACGACTATTTTGATACCAATATCGCGAAATGTTGAATTTTTGACTTGTTACCGTTAAATACTGGGTCATCGATTTATTTATTAATTACCTGTGGATGATTAAAAATGTCTAACTAGTTTATTATAAAGCTTAGAAAGAATACTGTCCGTATTATAATAGGTATTATAATATTTAAAAATGCCTAATATGTCACATTCGATTTTTATTCGTAATACGTACTAAGTGGATATTCGCCCTTACGATTATCGTTTTTAAGTACTTCCCTGTGGAGATACAAATTCGCTGTTTTTACACAACAAAGCTAGTGAGGTACCTACATATTGTTTTTTCATTAATATCTCGATTTCGCCATAATGGTCGATTCGCCCTTTTTATAAAACACCGACGATATGATAGGTATACAAAATAGACGACTTTCGTCAGGAGGGATTTCGATTTCGCGGAAATTACTCCGTTATACATATTTTATTACGCTTAACGTCTGACCAGCGCAACACGACAGAGGTGACCAGGCAACGCGGCAGAGTGTGAGCATCATCACGATTTCGTAGTCTTGACACGAGGAAATTGGACGAAATTAGAATCGGAGCACTATGCCTACGACGACGGACGGTGGGCGTGGATGTTGCATACTTGAATGGGGTACTGGCTCATCTTTCCGGCAGGGGGGGGGGGGGGGGGGGGCGGCGGCGACGCGAGATCCGAAGCGACGGTCGGCTCCTCCGTGAATGAAAACCGGACCGGGCGATCAGCGCCGATTCGAGGTGATCCTTCAGTTGCGGAGGGTTTCTACGAGGGGAAGATATTTAAGCTTTTGTAAATCAGCGGCGTCGTACGGCGCGAGGAGTTTCGTATCCATGATTCAATTTCATTTTTTTTTTAAACATATTGTGGACATTAGAAATTATAAGTTTAAGACGTTCACAACATGACATGAAACATTATTATAACCTGTTGTAGTGTTAAAAACTTTTTTTTTACCATGTCCGATTCTAATAAGATATTAGGTTCATACTCTTGACTGCAAACGCAAATTTACATGACATGAAACATTATTATAAAGAATAAAAGTAATAAAAGCAATAAAAATGAAAATATAAAAAGAGAACCTAATATAAACATACAGAAGCAGTGGAAATACAATTACACATCTACAGAAGTTCAAAGAAGTACACCGAGTTGGCTAATGAGACCGTATTTTAAGAATTTATAAAATAGCGTCCACCTAAACTCACCTCACGCAAGTGGAATATATCAACACCCGAAGCAATTTGGTTGAACATAGTTATCGCCCTCCCAATTGGCATTGCCAGTGGCACGTTGGTTCTGCACCTTGTGAGAATAAACAAACTGATGCTCTATATTTCTAAGATAGTTATCAGGGACACAGGTCAATAGCCGAGCGGTAACGTCTAGGCTTATAATCCGAGTCCGCGTGGGCCCCGTGTTCAAGTCTGTACCCAGAGTATGCACCTATTAGGTTGAGAAAGTGAAGTGGCAAACACAAATTTCGCATAAAAACAAAAATCTGTTAATACAACCCCATTTTGTGGAGACCCATATAATATTAGTAGGGAGCGGATTTATATGCATCAAAAAACATGATTATTTGCATTTAAAATCATTAAAATATGCACTAAAACCAAAGAAATATGCAGTTAAAAATTGACATTTTAAATGGAAAAAAATGTAGATACCCACTTCACCCAATATTACTGATAAAAAATCGATTAACCAATTAATAATCTTAATCAATATACCTATTATAATCACAAAAAATACAAATAATCAATATAATGTTAATCAATTACAATTTTCAAAATGTTTATTTACAAGTACAATTAATAATTGAACAAGAAATGCAATTTAAACTAAACACAACTTTAAAAATAAAAACGACACCTAAGTATTCCTACATACCTACTATTTGCTGTTTTTTTGTCTGAAAAAATAAGTTACAATATTTTTTTCAATAAGTATTGTGTTCTGGCATTATTAAATTATTCCGCATATCTGTCAGTATTTTGTTTAGGTATTTGCGGAAAAAGACCTCTCAACGTCCACAGAGGTGATTGCGCAAAATTTAATAGTGCCCGAGTTGATTTTTTCTGATACTTCCACAGCTCGGGGATGCCGTTAAAAAATGCAAGTGCATCTAAATTCTAAACTATCTAGGTACCTATCTGATTTAGTTATATTTCGATAAAATAATTAAAAAAAAACTAAAATTATAAATGCAAAAGCCCTAAAATATGCATTTATTTATGAAACATGCACTAATGTCTCAAATATGTATTTATATGCACAATAAAATTTTATTTTTGGATTCTGCATTTTTCAAAACATATTTCTGTGCAACTCTCATAGCTGTGCATATACCCTAACAAAATATGCACTAGCATATAAATCCGGGCCCTAAATATTAGGATCCTCTTAGGATCAAATATGGCGATGTAAGATGTATATTGTCACGTTTCAATTAAAGGTTGTTTTTTTAAAGGATTACTTTTTATTGAAGATTTACACAATAATTTTAAGAATGTGACATTGTTTATTTGACATATAGGTAATAGACAATATGAAATGAACGCACTACCATCGCAATCCGGGTGACAAGCTACACCAATTAAGCTATTATCAATGCAGAAACTTCCTAACAATTATTACTATGCATGGAAGTTGTAAACTAGCTGGAAGTTCAAAGTGAAAATGAGGGTATTATGTTTTACTTCAATAATACTGACATAATACATTGTCATCGGTTCGAAAATGCTCGTTTATCGTGTCGTGTCATTGTTGAACTGTATAACTGTTCCTCGGAGTAGGCCTCACGGCGGCCACGCGACGATGAGGCCGTGGCGAGGCAGGCTGCTCGCGCGGCGTTGACGATGCTAAGAGTCGAGGATGTTCTTCGGCGGAGTGTTGGGATACGCGCAGAGGCTGTTCGGCTCCGTCTCCAACCACGACGGGCTGAAATGCAAACTGTGCCAGAATGGTATGCCTACAGGTCCTGTTTATAGTATTTAATTTCTTTAAGATATCGATGGCCTAATGTTAATATCACGAAGTGAATTTTTACAGATTTTTCAAGAAGCTAAAAAAACTAAATATTTAATATCCCGTATCTGACCGTTAATACTTCACACATTTACATAACATGCCAATAACCCGTAACGTAAAAAGTGGTAAAGCAAAGCACATAACGCCTAATATAATGATAACATCCAATAAAGTGTGACATATTTACCTATATACAGATAAACATCCAAATTTGTTATATTACTTACTGTTTTACCTTTTAAATAATTCAAATGTGACATTTTGAAGCTGAATTCAACACACGTCATGCAACACGTTTGACAGCTTAGAGGAAAGATTCGGGGTATTACAGGTTTATTCCTGCTATGTTCAGATACGGGAAATTACTAAAATGGCTGTATCATTTTTCTTAAAATATTACAGATATGGGATTTCGCAGTCGATGGGCAGTATTTTTGTTGTTTTTAGTATATCAAAAAGTCATTTTCGTCATATTATGTCAGATACGGGGTTTTGACATTATACAATCGATGTGTATTTGTGGCTGGTTGGCCAGCCTATACAGTCTTAAATGTCCGAGGAGAAAGGTTTTTTTACTCACTGTGAAAACGTCCATAATTGGGTGGCTGCTGGGCGATAGGCCGTCTCATTGTACGCTGGGTTGAAGACGTGTTCATGTTTGGCGGAATTATTTGGCAACAAAAAACAAGTAACCGCGAAGAGTGGACAAAGCTTTAGGAAGCCTTCATCCACCCGTGGATTGAAATAGACTGACAGCGATGCAGGTGATACAACAAGATTATTTACATTATATTACGAGAAGATGGTTAAACGCTAACATTAGATTCTCACACAGTGATAACACCCGTTAAACTTACTAAAATATCAAGTCGGAATAAGAAAAAAAATCTTGATGTTTCCAGCCCCTCTTGGCGATCAGACTAATTCAAAGCATAGGCACCAAAGCTTTGCTGCCTTTAGCGGCTTCAGCATAATCCGACCGATGGAAATACCACTGGGTTTGATGCTTTCTCTCGTTTGTCTTGTGAATCGAGATGATGAGTTCGGTTAATTTTCCTTCGTACAAGACGATCTGTAACCGTGTGGCAGCGGCGAAGGGTGGAGGTAGGCTGAACGTATCACCACTTAACAACACATGACATTATACTTGTTGAAGAAAAACTGTTTGAATTACATGTTTTTTTATGATTTTTAGAGTTAATAATAAATAATTATATTTATCAGTGGCGAATGTTGGAGGTATGTTGTGGAGTTCGACACTGAACTTTGTCAAAAATACTTGAACTTTATTGAACTAATAATACAAATTGGTGTTGGTTAGTATTTCAATTTCAATTTAACCCCGCCTAAACCAATCTTTGATAGATATTATATTATATAACAAATATTCTTCTGTCTATAAAATATGCCATTAAATCATACATAAATTTAGATATTTTATAGATTGAAGAATATTTTTCATCTAATATCTATGGTTTGGTAGGTAGGGTTTAATTGAATGAACTGTAAGTTTAATGAAAACAAATAAATATTACTGCGCATCTATTCTGTACACAAGACTACTTTCGGCCGCTAAAATAGCTATATAGGGTAGGAAAGTATCAAAATATTAGCACTTATTGTAACAATTACAATACGTTAGTTATAATTGTTACAATAAGTACTATGTTTTAATAACACCTCTCTTGGCTATGATAAATTTCAAAGCGAGATAGTCAGTTTTGACTGTTTAGACAGCTAACTTAGTGTAATTGTTACTACAATAAGTGTTAATATTTCGATACTTTCCTAACCTATTTAGCAGCCGTAGCGGGCTGAAAGCAGTCTTGTGTATAGAATAGATGCGCTGATAAAGTATGCACTATTTTTGTCGAATCTCGTTAGCCTACCTCTACTATTATGGCTTGGTTTAGGCTGGGTGTAATTGAATTTAAAATTTTGTTTTTAAAGTTTAGCGTGCATTGTCTTGTTTTGTCGGATCTTCACAGTCGTGTGATTTAATATTATGTATGGTGTGCGTAGTGTTGGGTTTCGGGTTTTTCCCGACGGGATTTCTCGAGAATTTTTCGAGATTTTCCATCCCGAATCTCGAGAATTGAAATTTTTAATATTTCGGGAAATCCCGGATCTCGAGAATTTTTTCTCGGGATTCGGGATTTCTTTATTATCAAATATTAATTGAAAACAAAACGATTTTCTATATGAAGAAAGTGGACAGAAAACACAAAACTTTGTCAGACGCAGCGATTGACAGTCTGTGTTTTTTGAAATTCTATTTTAATACTTAAGTAATGTTTTGAATTATTTTTGTTTTTCTACTTCTGTTTTGTTTGTCTTACATAAATAAATAAAAATCATATTTTTTTGGAAATGGTCTCTTTTGATTTTAGTATTTTTACAGTTTTTTTTTAAATTTCCCGATTTCTCGGGAATTCTAGAGAATTCTTTTCCGGAAATCCCGAATCTCGAGATTGAGATTTTCTCGGGAAATACCCAACTCTAGGTGTGCGTGAATGGAGTTAAATAGTTTCTGAAAATTAGTTAACTAGGTACCTATACTAATTCTGAGCGTATGGCGAAGTGTTATTGGCGTGTTATGTATTATTGCATTGTTGTAATACACACATCAGATTAGCACCAGTGAGTCGTGATTGGAACCGGTACCTGTCACACTCCGCGAGTCATGGCCGGTGCACCGTGACTGTAAAGTTTGGAGGGACCCTGTTGTTAGTAGGTAGGTATATTGCATCGCGAGGAAGTGGTGTGTTAGTTGCGCATTATGAATATAGTTTAGATTCGAGACTTTTATTTAACCTTTCCTAAGACGTGTCCAAATGCTTATCGAATTGCGCTATTATTGTTAAGCTATATAGTAAGTTCAAGTAGACGTTATAACTAAACTTTTTGGCGAGAGCGGGCGTCCGTTGCTAATTAAGGTAATTAATATTCCTTGATTTGGTATACAAAACCCGATAGTCAATAATAGCGCAATTTGATAAGCATTTAGAGTTGTAGAAGTGATGCCTGAGTGAAAAGATACATTTGAGTCAAACATTATGTCAAGATCTTTCTTCGTTTGGTGCTACAGGTGCTTATATTCTTTTGAAATATGTTTGGCCCAATCTGCGAGGATGATGTCACTATAACCTCGGGGTGTTCTTTGGTGAGCTTGGCGTCATATAAATTAAAAGCCAATGTCTGCAATGGGTCGGGTCCACCCCGGGCTGTAAGTGCCAGAGAAAAGAAGTCTGGGCGAGGCCGTCAGTAAAGCTTTAAGCGTGAAATATATTATGGTGCATGTCACGGACTATCACGTGACGTCACAGTAAAAAAGTGTGTACTGTCGTTTTTCCTGGTGTTTAAAATATACTGATGTTCCCATCCCGTTGCACATGTTGAACCATTAAACGAATATTGTCAGTTCGCAAAATCTGCCGAAATCACCAAAACAACAATGAGGTCACCTCACGTTGAACCGCACTGCATCGACACCTGCATGACGTTTTGGACGGTTTTATCACATTCTAGATGTCCACACTTTTTCGAATTATGTCAAAATCACGTTTTTTGTTTTTAGTGGTTGGCACTATGTATTTTCAATAAGAATGTTGTCTATTATCCTTGGTCTGCAGGTTGGGTTCTGTTAAAAATATTATCTATGGATATAATATTGCAAGTATTTTAACGTACGCGCACGTAGAAACTGTTAAAATTAATTGAACTTAGCATAAATAATTAATAATAATTCAAAATACTAATACATTAGAGTTGGCACTCTCTATAATTGAATTTAGAGAGGTGGTGATCGTTCAAAATGTTCTGCAAAATGACGAAACCATAGACTAAATTTGTCACCGTGACAGCGGGATAGTTTCAATTTGATCACAACTTTATTCGCTGAGGTGTGTATGCTCCGCGGGCCCCGGTTGGTTAGCCCACCTCTCAATGGATGATAATGATATTGTTAGCTAGGTGCGTTAAAAAGAATTCAATTAAGTCTATTTTGCGGCATTACGCGGGCCGACGTCAAAGACAATAGACTAACTACGCTAACTGCCAACGAAGACTTCCTGTTACACAAGTGGGTCAATTGTATGGAGATAGAGATGTGGGGGATACGGTGGAATGAGTAAGCTTTGTGGCTGGTAGTAAAGTACGCTTTTTTATATTTTTTTTCAATACGATGGCGAGAGCTGAGGGGACATGCTTATATGGTCTTTATTCATAATGGTGACATAATTAATTCATTCACCACCTTTGTAGTTCTGTGTCCACTTCAGGTTATCGTTTTACCAGCGTGTTGAACGTGTTTTTTATTACAAGGTTTTTCTTAGCTCGTATTCTTATTTGTCCGGTACAAATCTTGCAATCGATTTTAACTAACTTTCCGACTAGCTAGAGACTTTTAGAATATACCAGAACACGATGCGCATGCATTTTTAAAATACTTTTAGCCATCTTTAAGTAGAATTGAATTCATTTTCAGTTAATTCTGTTTTGTATGAAAAGTTATTTCGACACCATTATTGGTTGCTAAGTGTATGGGGTCCTAGCAACTAAATTATTAATATATACCGACGTGCGTTACTATGGAAATTAATATGACATTTCAGTATTATTTCTATCAAGTACAATTTTATACGATTCAACAGAAAAATTAAAAATGTATATGAAAAGTTCTTTTTATCTTGTAATTATTATATAACTTTATTTCATCATTCGCCGTTCCTAATTATTTACTATTTATACACTAACAAAATTTTCCATTTGCAGTCATAAATGTTTTTTTGTATTTATATAAAAAAATCGCGGTTCATGGAGGCTCAAGCGAAGTCTCCGTACTGGGCGATTATTCAAAGTCTACCTTCTAAGAAAGATAGACTAAATACAACGCAAGAAAATAAGCAGACATATTAAAGTACTGAATTTAGATTTTTTATCAAAAGTAAAGAAATATGGACAGCGTCTTCTGTCTTAAACTATTCTATTTATACGTGATTTTTGTTTATGCATGGAATTCAGATATATTTTGTATGACTGTCAGGTCACGTGAGCACAGCCCCGTGTACCGAAATGTATGGGATACGGTAGGCTTGAAAGACGAAGCCTTAAACCTTTGCGCATAATATTATTCTCTATGACTGCAGCTTTGTCCAAATTAATTAATAATACCACGATTAAAAAAAAAGTATATGGCATTCAATCACTTATAAATATAGATTGTTTTAATAAAATAAAAATAAATGGTAAATAATGATTTTTTATGTATATAAATGTTTAAGGAAATACATAATTTAAAGTTTAAACTCATCGCTCAATTTTATATCGTCAGTGAGCTATTTAAATATCATCGATTTAGTGTGTCGTTGTCATTGGTGTGTTCATCAGTTATAAAATCTTATTATCTTCTTATTTTTCGTAAGTACCTATACCTGACAAATGTGCCCTTTTTCTCTGATCTCCACAGCATAGGTACTTCTTTCCAAAAGTCACTCTTCGCCACTGCATAGAGGTAACCAAATTTGAAACCAATACTCTTAATAAAAATAATATAGCTTTAAACTTTCATCAATATTTTTTATTTCGATGTTACTGTAAAACTCAGTCAAAAGTTTGAATACAAAATACAAATATTATGTATGTACATGTCATTAATCCATGTGTTATTTTTTTTTAAACTAATTATCACCTCAATGTGGTGAAATATTATTTGAGACGTATTCTGGCTATTCACCAAATGCTAAAATATTAATGACTTTCCATCAAAGATTACCAGTAAAACAAAGACAATCGCGTAGGGGCTCATTTCCGGTTTGCAAGAAAAACTCCCCCCTTTGTGATAATATTTATTTTCTTCACTCGCAGCTGTTTACATAATAATGGTAGTGGTAGACGTTTCATTCTATCCTACAATACTCACCTGACCCTCGTGGTTTTACTCATCTCCCCATGTCTTGAAAATGCGTGGAGCCGCCTGTTTACGTATTCCTCACCTGTTCGTTTATTCCGAGGCATGGTAATTTTTACACCTGACGCGGTTATTGTAATATAGTATAGAAGGGTCCCTGCTCTGTCGTGCGGAACGACTCTTGTGTTTAAATGTGCAACGTGAAGGATTTACTTTTACACGTACGCCAGTGATGTTTCCAATAGATTTATTATTCGTAAGTACGGAGATCGAAGAAGTATCGATTTATTTCATTGGAACAGCGTTTCCAAAATTGGTTCCGGTGACCCCTGTGCAGCAGTGGCGAAGGGTGGAGGTAGGCTGTTAAGATCCACCGTAAATGGTGCACACTAAACTTTACCAGTCATAATATGTATTTGTTTTCATTGAACTAAGCTACAATTTACAGATGGTGTTGGTTAGTTTTTAATATTCAATTAAACCCTGCAAAACCAAGCCATAATAATATATAATAGTCAAATAATACTCGTCTATCTATGAAATACCTAAAATTATCCCATTAAATCATCCATAATATCGAATATTTTATAGATAGAATAATATTTTTTATCTATTACAGTTTGGTTAGGCAGGGCTTAATGAATTAAAAAAAATGAACCAACATAATATGTCATTAACCAACATCATCTATAAATTGTAGTTTATTTCAATAAAAACAAATACGCACGACTAACAAAATTTAATGTGCACTATTTCTGGCGGATCTTAATAGCCTACCTCCACCCTTCGCTACTGCTGTGCAATGTTGCTAGCTTTCATTGACAAACATGTCAGAAATGGTAAAACATAAGCTAGTTAATTGGTCGAACACCTGTAAAATTTTCTCAAAATAAAAACATCGGCAGAAACTAGAGTTTCCTAAAAAATACATAAGTATAATCAATTAAGTATGTTGGCTGCAGTGGCGAAGGGTGCTTATTGAGATAGTAGGTAGGCTGTGATAGATGACTGAAAGAAGTATAAAATGAATGTACTTATATATTTTTACAAAAATTACATTGTTGTATGGACCAGATGGCCCATGAGGCTTACGTACCTAATGTCTGTTAGTTAATACGTGTGTAATCGTATGTGTGTGTTGTTTGCGTGAAATGTACCAATTTAGTTGGATGCCTACTTTGGATTGTGTTGGTGACGTTGGTGTAATAGCTGCATATGTATTAGTGCCAATAGCTACAGTCTTGTCCATGCCCTCCCACATCCTGAAGCGGGCCCCCAGGCCAGAATCTTTCGCGGATGCCCCCGTGGTGATATATCGAGGGAAGTGGTGTGACCCTGTGCTTGTTCTATCCTCCGATTCTGGAGCGTAGCAAGGTACACGCAGTAGTTCATTGTACATATACACATTTATTGTAACAAACACTAATGTTAGGCATAATGAGACCACATGCTATGGCTACATCTGTAATTTGTTGACGACAAAAAGTGAAACTCAAATATATTTATTCTACATATTTGTAATGAACATAACATATTATAAATTTAAATCGTTCACGACATGACATAAAATAAGTAATAACAATTTTTCAAATAAAAATACAGAGGAATGTGAGTTAATAATACAAACAATTAATAAAATGAGACATAAAATAAGAAAAGAAATAAAATAACATTAATAAAAGCAGATGGAAGCACACAGAGTGAACTATTGATAGACCCTATCTTAAAAACGTATAAAACAACGTCCACCTAAATTAACCTCACATAAGTGGAATATATCAATATCTGAAGCGATTTCATTAAACATGGTTATTGCCCTCCTAATTGGCATTACTAATGCCAGGTTTGTTCTGCACCTTGGTAGAACAAATAACGGATGCCCTAGATTACTAAGGTAATTATCAGAGACACGCAAGCCAACACCACCAAGAATGGCAGAGTTCACATTTACGCCGCGTATAAATCGGAAGAAATATGTAGCTAAATAAAGATTCATTCTAAATTTTAAGCTACAGTATGTAAGTAGGTAAAGTCAGTCGGATAGAGCCACGGATAATATCCATAAAACCGAAAGTAAAGGAGTCTCAAAAAATTCTTTTGGTCTCCACCATAATGCCGTACTTCAGCTGATAACATAACTTGCTGACAGCAAACGATAGGCCCACTCTCAAGTGCCACAAGGACCACATGCTACGGCTACATAATATTCTGTAATTTGTTGACGACAATTTTTTTTTTTTAATTTTCCACAGACGCGGCGACGCCGGCCGTCTTCGCTTGCGCCCCTCCCCCGCCGCCGCTGCCCGAGGCCCCCGTTCAGCCCCTGCAGTTGCACCTTCCGCGGCTGCTGTGCATGGTGGGCGCTTCGTCGGCGACGGGGGCCGCGGCGGACCTGTGCGAGCGGGCCGTGCAGGCCGCGCCGCTTCTGGGGGCGCGGGTCGTCAACGTGGGCGACGATGGGGAGGGCCCGCAGCCCCAGCCGGCCCTGCCGCACTACGTCCTGCCCGAGTTCGAGGGGAAGGTCTTCAGCGAGCGGTTCGCCAAAGATAGAAGGTAATTATCGTTGATTTTTCAATGCATTTCTTTCTATTATAATTCTTTAATTCGAAGTATAGTTGAGAGTGGGTTGATGGTTTTGGCCATGGATCGTTTCAAGTAAGGCTTTAATAGTGAAGTGGGTGCAAAATAAATTTAGTTATGTGAATACTATCCGTGGCTTTGCCGAGTTACTTCTAATAATATAATGGTTGAGATTTTCACTGCTATGTGTTCTCGTAATGGGTTTTCACCGCGTGTTCTTCCTCCTTCTTTCCTCGATGTTTCTGGCTCGTTGCAGAGGGCATTCCCAAGAGATGATGTGTTGATATGTGTATAGCTGTAGGTGTATGAATACGAACGTCGCCCTAAGAAGGAGGAAGACATGCGATGAAAACCCAAAAATCGGAACGGAATTTGGAAGATCACCCTGTGCTTCAATCAGGGAACAAAGAATTAATGGGAACTGAAATACCTAACGGGTGTGGAAGAATATGGGATAAACTTAAACATGTGTCAAGAATACGTCAATCTATGCTTGTCCTTCGTTCTGACTGAACTGCTCTCGGTCTATGCACTGACTCATTGGTGCATTGTATTTGAAGGTTGCAACACACTATTGTAATAGGTCTATAATGTGTGGTTCATTTTCGTAGGACACTCACACATTCAAAACCCTGCTTCAAAATGTAGTGTATTGGGGTATATCATATCTGAATTCTATTTATTAATCTGTTCTGTGGCTTTAATACATCTTTCAAAGTAATATTTTAATGTGACACATTTATAAATAACCGTGTTTGAGAGATTTGTTAATAATTTCCACCCTATTTGTTAGTCGATTCTAGGGATTGTAATACCGAATGGAAATGTCAATACCGGTTTTTCGGTATTTATTATTGGATACCGGTATTTCTTAAACATTAAAAAACAGAAGTAGATGCTTATCAATAAATATAGCTATTAAAATCTTTTTTAAAAATTACTTCATAGCAAAAACCTACATACCTACATTTATTATGTAAATATGTATTGATAATAATCGTAGAACTAGTGATTTTTTTACAAATAATTTGAATATATTGATAATTTTAACTAAAGCCCTCAAAAGTTCATCAGGTGCAAATAAGTCCGGCTGCAAGCAAAGCTTCTTAAATTCAACGCTTGTACAGTCATCAATAATTATAGAATAATTGAACATTTTTGTCACGAATGTTTTCTATTTCGAAATAATATTATGATAATTCATCGCGACAATTACAATTACTTATATAATATAAAATAAATATATTTGATGAAATTTGTTTTATTATTTTTTCACCTCTGTTGGATTCACTTAATATATTTGCATTTTAGCAGCACATAACTTATAATTCATTTTCAAAAACGTAAACGAGTGTAATACCGAAAATTCCGGTATTGATAAATACTGGAATACCGGTTTTGAAATACCGTTTTTGGAATCCCTAGTCGAGTCTAATAGGGTCAATATCGACACAATTTTTGAATTAATTTTATTACTTTATTTATATCATGCTACGTTATGGGTGTTATAGATTATTTTAGAGGTCCGCAGTATCCATTAATTATTATTGTATTTTTTTTTACGTATTTCCGTCAACTTGTAAAATAAATATTTATATATTTTCAATCGTAAAATAATATTTTACGTAATTATTTTATTATTATATTATGCACACTTCAAAGCCTGCCGACAGTATGAAGGTTAGGATAAAATCAATTATAAAATATAAATGTTATATAATTCGTGTTTTTACCTACGTACTTAAATAAACACATACATAACAGTAAGTAATTTGGTTCAGATAGTTTATTATCTCGCAATGTAGTTAATGTACTGAATCTTATCATTTTTCGCTACTTTGATCGAATAAATATTACGCAGGGTTCTGTCACAGGCTCGTATCTGAAAAAAAAACCATCCTGACACTACAGGTTGTAATTTCTAGATTTTTGAGAATTTATAAAATTTCTGGGAGTTTCTTAGTTTTTCTTCTGACGAAATTCTTTTTTCTTTCTTTTGACCGTGTCCGATCCTACTACGATCACATGGGCTTCCACAGAATGAAGGTTTTTGTATTAACATATTTTCAGCACTTGCTCAACCTATTAGGTCTATACTCTGACTCCAAACACAAATTAAAATAAACAATAAGTATGTGTATTTGCCAGACCCAGGATTCGAACCTGGGACCCACGACATTATAAGCCGCTCGGCCATCGTGGGCGTTTCTGACGAAATACTGTATTATAATCGAGAGTGAACGTTTAGTTACTCGGGTACTTTAAAGATCTTTTTGACTCACGCGGAATATACAAATTAAAAGAATATGATTATTCTATTCGCAACCACTATGGACGAGTGGTAACGTTTTTGTTTATGAAGTCGCGGGTCTCAGGTTCTAATCCCGGCTCTGACAAGTTCACACATTGCTTTTGTTTAATGTTTTGTTTACTTGTTCATTGTTTAATGATACATTTACCTCTGTGTCTCTTAAGGCTATACCTCAGTTGAAGCACGGTCTAAAAAGATCGTGGCTAGGCGACGCGCGGATTGCGGGTCGCGGGTGCTAATGACGCATGCTGACCGAAATATAATTTCTTGTCATATAAATCCAACATGTGTCCATTGAATGTTATTAAGTCTTGGGAATTTTCTCCCAGGACACTCCCAGTCCAATTGTTTCAGATGCTTCACATCACCAATTGAAGGGTCCCGTGATACTCTCGATTAAGGCCGAGGGTGGTACGAGGCGGGTTTGGTGGACGGCTTATAACTTCATTGTTTATTGTTCTATTAGTAACAATAATAGTATATTCATTGACATGTTTTCTTTTTCAAGTAAATGGGTAACGTTTTTTAGTCATCTTTACACGATTTACGAATTAATTCCCCCGACGCCATCACAAAACAAATTGACGTGTTCACAGCTCGACTTTCGCTCTCCGATTGGCAGCGAGTCCGAAATTTCGTCGCACCTATAGTTGAAAATTATTTGCCGTTTCACTGAAGTATGCTCTCAAGTGTACCCAAGTTTTTCAGATACATGCTTGTGTCTGTCGCATCTTGATATTGTCACATCTTTACACTCTCTCGAGGTCTGTTTATTTTCTTTGTTTACTTTGCGTTTTAACGCGTGTACAAAATATATAACATATGCCCAAGCACTTGGACTTCTTACCTAGTTATTTCCTACCTAATATGTATAATTAGATTGGCCACTTTGAAGGGTGATGGCGTAACATATTGTTGTGATACCAGAAACTAAGAACACTCATGTCTAATTCTCTCTAAGTATATTATAATTGTTATCATCGACTACCCGCTTGGGATGTAAAAGTCCGCAGTTGGGTTGTGAACAGAATGCCCGCCTTTGAATCGGGGGATCAAATTAAAATGAGGTTGTTTTTTTAATATGTATTTGCATTCAGAGTGTAGGCTTTCTTTATACTAAAGTTTTCTGTTTTTTTTTGGATCAACACCCCCCTTCACCCTCACCTGCCCTTTGAGCATATTGATTTTGGAAAGGTAAAATGGCGTAATCTACACAATTCAAATTTGACAGGAGGCACAAAAACGTTGTGTTTATGGTTTTAAGCATAGATGTATTTTATGTCAAAGTTAAAATACAAAATAGTGAACCTTGAAGTGCATGATAATTAATAATTTGGTTTTTATATCCCTTATCTGATATTAATTATTGGGTGAATTAAAAAAAAACTCCTATTATACAATAAAACCTATTTTGAAAAAACTGAGACTTACGGCCTTTTTCCATATATCGATATATGTATTGAAAATAAAATTACATTTTTTATTTTCATTAATGTGTATAACCACTTAACCGTTTGAATTTGATGTTTTTTATTTAAGATTTTTAGATGATATACGTAATATATTTTATTTTTAACACTACAACATGCCATGAGGGCCAATGACATTAGTGTAGTTAGTAATTGTAGTGAAACTATCACAAACACCCATACTTTTGAGAAAATCACATAAATATGTTGTGACCTCACTGGGCATCGAACCCGGAATCCATGGATGAAAAGCCATCGTGACTACGAGATTTAGTGAGCTAACGTCGTGACTCCTGATGACTTCGAGACTCATAAAATCATCTATAGTGGTGAAGGTGAGATGTATCGATTAGTAAACACTCATGAGAAAATATAGCTAAAAGAAACAAATCTTTTTTTGAAAAACATTACTTTCGTAACTCAATTTGGAGAGGGCTTATGGGCAGGTATTAACAGGGCCAATAGTTAAAATGTATCGCAATTGAACATGGCAGACGTAGCATAGTGGTAATTCACAGGGCGCGATACCCAAGAGATTCTTGCCGTTTGTCATACTTTTTTCAAATAGGTTTTTTCTATCGGCTACATTTTCTCATGAGTGTTTTCAGAATTATGTATGTTCACATTTAAAGATGTCGAAGGCATCACAAAACGCTAATAAAAACGCCACAAGCTAGATGGGTTATTTTGCAAGTTAAAAAATGTTTGATCTGGCAGGAAAAACTCAAAGTTGGCAACGCTGGTAGCGGCTTGGTGTACTGTAACATAATATGCCAAATTAGGATGTAGTGAGACACATCGTACCAGATCGAGATGATAACTGTTGAAATGCCAAAATACCTATCGTCTCAATCACGGCCAATTTGTAAAATTTTGATTTGAAATATGTATTTGTAACATAATCTCTGTGTACTATCGCCACTTGCGAGGCCGCGAGTGTGTATTTTGAACACGATAAACTTAATGCTGAGCAATTATCTGTCAAGCAAATAAATTTAATTACATAGAAGTCATTTATAATTTATATAATCAACCTCTAAAACGAGAATAAATTTAATAGTAGTGCCTGCATTATTAATATTTTATAAGTAAATGGTTTTGTACTTGGGTATTTTTAGTATTCCGTTGTTACGTATGCCCCACTTTCGATTTTGTTGTGATTAACAGTTTTCTTGAATGTTTTTTTTTAATGCACTCGCAAGGACGCCGGCTCATGCAGGTAACAAAATTGTTGAATATTCATTATTTACTGTTAGAAATAATAATTATATATCTTATCTTTGTGTTGTTTGTTTGATTCTATTTACGGGAGGGTTCTGATTTTAGAACAGCGAGGCTATTCTAACATAATATTTAACACCCAAAAAGAGCTACGTTTGTGATAGATATATCACATTTATCACTTTATGTATTAAGGCAAGTCAGCGGCGAAGGGTGACTTTTGGAAAGAGGTAGGTTGTGGAGTAACCACGCTTGTCAGACATATTTACGGGAAATAAGAAGATAACCGAATATTACTACTGATTAATAGGTACACTAAATCGATGAAATTTGAAAAGCTCAATTAGTTTGAATTATGTGTTTTCCTAAATATTTATAAACGTAACATACGCTCAAAATATATTACCTATCATCTTTGAAAATATCCGTTGTGTATATGTTCCATAACAATTTATAATTTAATCAGTAAAACTAAACATTTTAAAATACTTCTATATTTAAAACACAGACTTAGGTATTGTTGTAGTACTTATTCCACTTTTAATAAATAGATTAGGACCGGTTTCGTCTGCCTCAGAGGGTCATTTTCTAGGGGTTGAAAATGTCCCTCTGAGGCGGACGAAACCGGTCCTAATCTATTTATTAAAAGTGGAATAAGTACTAAAAAAATGCGTTATATTAAATTTAAAAAAACAATACAATGCAGTTCCACCATGAATTGACAATTAACAAAATAAAACAGGCTTAGGTATAAATAACTGATAAAAATCGCGAGATAAATTATTTTATATTTTTAACAACAATCAATATTTATATGTGATTCAATCCCATAGAAAATATTTTTTAAATTATCTTATTAATAATTATTTTTAATGAATGTGCTCTAGCGGATGTAAGCGCTAACTAAACAACCTATGATTTCGGAAATTACATTATTTACTTGAAGATCTATTTTTCTTTAAATAATCGCCTACTATGGAGCCTTCGCCACTGAGACAGTTAATTATTATAAGTTAATCAGTAAGATGACCAATCAAGTAAGACTTGTTAATTGTGCTAAGAATATTTAATTTGACCGCTACGTGTTCCTCTCTCCCACGTGTCATCTTTACTTAGTCGCGTAAATTCTGTTAAAACACATTTGAGTGGATGGCGACCTAAGTCTTGGGTAACTGCTCCTGAGACATTCCCAGTCACAAAAAAATTAACACATACCTATAAGTTAGAATATAATTGTTATATAAGTTAGAATAACTATTTAGAATAATATAAGTTAGATTTAACTGTATTCGTTATCAGTGTGTATTTTGCACACGGTGCCTGAAGATGTCGATAGGCGAAACCCGGGTCGCAAAAAACGACTCAAATGGAAATAGTTCTAAACTTAAATCCATTAGAATTTAAATTCAAATTCCATCAAATATCCTCGAAATATTATATAATTATGTAAGTATGTTGTTGTCGCAAAATTATTAAGCGTCAATTACATTGAGCTACTTTACGAGCTGTTTGTTGGCGAATTTAAAAGCGGGCGATTCAGCTACTTCGATTGTGATGATGACACACAAAACTTTCCATTAGCTGAGAAGCCAGAAGCCAGCGACTATTTTGACAGAACGTAGTTTGTTTTTTTACCGGGAGGTTGCTACTACTCTCTACTGCGCAGACGCAGTAGGCCCACACGCCGGCGTGTAGCGTGTAAAGTTGACCGGCTTTCAACTTTTCTCGGTAGATTGTTTACAATCTGCTTGTTAGCTTGTTCGATGATGACACTGGGCGACTTTACAGGCAGATTGTAAATTCGCCAACAACCAGCTCGTAAAGTAGCTCAATGCAATTGACGCATTACCTGTGGACCAGTGTTGCCATCTTTTTAATGTGTAATTATAGTACAGTGCCTCCAAAATTATAGTATTTGGGGAAAAAATATAGTACGCGTTGTCATCACTGTTGAAAATGTATAGGTCTTTTTGTTTCTGAGAATAAAAAATAACGGAAAATTTGAGAAACTCCGAGACCCCTTTTTATTTAAGTATCTCTTCCGACCAAAAATGCTTATCGAAGAATTCAAGAAATTTCATTTTAAACCAGTCAATGGATTCTTTTACGTTTTTCGAGCATTTCTTTTTCTTCTATTATTGATATTGCGTAATTATAGTACTTTGCATCAATTTATCGAACGTAAATATCGAAATTTTTGTACTTTTTACATATTTTTTCCGATATAAAAATTATAGTATTTTGGGCGTTATACCTGTTTTATATCGTACATAGTACGCGGACCAAAATTATAGTACACATACTATACTTATAGTACGGTTGGCAACACTGCTGTGGACTGTTAGCTCTATTGATTGTGTTGTTACCCCCTTATATCGTAATGTCACATTAAGAGCCGATTGCATGACTACGGTGGATATTGTATAAGTAAATATTTTTTTTATCTTACGTGTACAACTCACTGATAAATTGTACAGAGTGCTTAGGAATAATATATGTATATTTTTATTATTTGATTTGATTCTTGGTGAAATAAAAAAATAATCGTCAAAAATAAACAAATCATTCATCAACTTGAACTCTGCTGGCTTTACAGACCATTCAGGTCCATGGGTGAATGTACAACCGTCTTCCAGGAATCACGTCCCGAGCTCTCTTTCTGCTGTCGTTCACACTCAGCCTCTCTGCGTCCCTCTTGACGTTATCCACCAATACTGGGGACTCTACACAATCCTTGTAAACAGCTATGGAGTCCATCTCTTCCCATGTATTAAAAAAAATCTTGAAAAAAAATTATGCCTTGTGGG
This sequence comes from Rhyacophila brunnea, assembly GCF_057557595.1. Classification (NCBI taxonomy): domain Eukaryota; kingdom Metazoa; phylum Arthropoda; class Insecta; order Trichoptera; family Rhyacophilidae; genus Rhyacophila; species Rhyacophila brunnea. The sequence continues at coordinate 2,546,521 of NW_028232904.1, read as the reverse complement.
ACTCTAACCTGAATTAATTCAATTCCGGCCAATGTGGTTTACCAATTTAACCACCTGTACCCTACGTAGCACCGCGACCGAAGCGTTTAAAGTTCGTTAATATTGACTTTTGTGTTATGAATCAAGGTTTCAATAATTGGTAGGTACTTAACTTACCTTGGCTGACGTCCGGATCTCTCCAAATTTTAGTATTAACGTACTCGCACTCGCTAATAATTTAATATATCTGAGTACTATATTTTTATTCAATAAGTCATTCACAAGATTTAAGAATGTAACATTCTTTTAATTAAAATAAGCCGCAATTATTCTTCACTATGTTCAATCCTAAGAGGATCGAACAGGGTGGTGCGCCACGTAAGTCAAAATGGAGCTTTTATGGTATTTTCAGAGCATAAGCCTGGACATTCCTTAAACTTTGTAGATAATCTATTTATATAATTTTGAAGCCTTATTATCCTTTATATTTATTTTAAACATTTGATGACTGAATAAAGTATTTTTATTACATAAATTAGTATTGTTTTAAACCTCTCGATATAATGTTTTAGAATATAGTCATATTTCAGTACATCCATGTGCGGTGGTGTTAAGGTTTTTTAGATTTATTAATTTTTAAACGCATTTATAAAACCATTAGTAAAATTTATGTTGACATTATTACAGTGAAATATTTATCATAAAAAATATATTCATAATCTCTGTTATCCCAAATTTGACAAGAATTAGGCATTTTATTATTCAAAAAATGGGCAAGATTAACACATTTGAAGATAATTCTAAGATACTGATGATAAGGTATGTCTTTGACCATTCAAATGTGATAAAGTACATCCTACGAATAATGATTGTTTTATAATAATTATTGACCTAATAATAAGGTAGTATTTTATTGAAATACGCCATTTCTATTGGCATTTCCCAGTGGTAAAGATACAACATACGGCCGTAGCCATAAATTGACAAACGATAAATGAAGTAGAGAGTAAGATCATGCTAAGAAAAAAAATAAAAAAAACGTTTTTGTTTACTTAGCTATTTTTTTCTATCTTCAAAATAAAACATTCGCGTGCCATGCAAAATCATCTCGCGTGCCATAGGTTCGCCATCATTGTCATAGACATAGAGCCTGCCATCGAAGACACTATGTCCAGTCGAGAATTATTATTGACTGTTGTAATTGTCGTGATAATTAAAAAAATAAAACAATTCACAATATTTCTGATCCACCCTGCACCGAATGTTATCCGAGTGACGTCATATATAAATTCTGTGAATGATAATATGTTATAAATCTATTTTTCGCCGAGTGATCGCATATATATGTAGTTATAATATGCTACGGTAGACAATATATTATTATAATTGTGTATTTTTGGAATGAGATAATTGTATCGAAGCGGGCTGGTGTGCGTGTATAGGAAGCGTGGGCGGCCGGTAGAATCTATTTCGGGCTTGCAAGTAATTTCTCCGAAGAAAGCTATACGGGGTTAATTATTAGGCATTTTATTATGTTTTGATGGGCCGCGCGAAATTGAAATTTATCGTGTTTTCTTTACTACTATTATACTACGGGAGTTGTAAATTTTTGAATGCGATTCTGAAGATCAAACAGGTGTTTTTTTTTTTTTTTTTTTATTAATTTAGGATTTATTATCGTAGTAGATTTTTGGGTTTCCACCGTATGTCCTTCTTCACTCGACGTTTCGGACACAGGCCATTATCAAGACATTTATTTATTATTTATTTTATTTATTAAGGAAACAAACAGTTACATATTAATTTCAAAAATTTAAAATATAATAATGAAAAGTTATTGCAACCAGCAAAGTTTCCATGTATACATTATAATATAGTTAAGCCTAACAAGATAGAGAGTAAGAATAACATAAATATAAATAAATTACATAAGAAAAATGAGGAAGAATAATGAATAATTAAATTATATACAAAAAAGTGATATAAAAAAAATATATATATATCTATTTATACAAAATTTTGGAGATAGCGCGTTTAAATGAAACAGGTGAATTACTAAAAGGATCAACGGTGGAGAAATACATATTATAATTTAAACAAGAGCGCCGAATAAAAGAGTTTTGTGGATAATTAGAACGGCTATGACTGATATGGTACAAAGTTTGGTTTCTCGTAAATCTTGATGGACAATGGAAACTACTTTCGAGTAGGTTTGGCGAGTCAACAAAACCATTGAAAATTTTAAAAAGAAAATATTGATCAGATATGATCAGATAAGACATGATATGTTTTATGATGAACATGTAGTGGAGGTATATGGATGTAAACGTTGCTCTAAGAATGTCAAAAGGAATCCGATTAGCTAAGAGCAAACGTTGCGTCAATCGTTACGACTAGAGATTCCGGCTCGAATATTGAATTTTGCTGATAGTGCCGGAAGCCATGACGTTTTTAACCGTAATCCACCATCCCTATTAACATTTTCAGGGTTTCTATGGATTTCAATGGCCTCCTTTACCAATCGTGCGTAATATCCTTTATTCCGACCCAATATCTTGGTTTCATATACCTCCACTACATTTTCATCATAAAACATAATATCATCTCTTGATAATAGCCTCTGCAACGAGCCCGAAACGTCGAGTGAAGAAGGAAGAAGGACACTGGGTGGAAACCCAAAAATCTACTACGATAAAAAACAACCGTGAAAGCCTCAAACATTATATAGGATTTATTACGTATCGAATATTAAAAATTACATTTAAAATTAAATATCCTCTGGCAAGGATGAGGACTTTCACTTGAGGTATATTCAAATATAATTAAACATGCTCATCAAAAGGCTTCTTTATTTGGAAGTACCTACCTATATTTATGAAAAAATATTTTCTACAATTAGCATTATGTCACTTCCCTCCATTTTCGAAAGTGAATAGCAAGCTGTCACTTTTATTTTTAGTATGGTTTTTCGTCTGGATTTTAGGACTTGAAGGTGGACAATTAACACACCGGAATTATGATGGAAACGACGAGTTTATTTGATGTTAATGTATACTAGATTACTACATTTTATATAATTTATTTTATACGTAGCGCGAGCGAACGGTGTTTTCTGTCTGGTAGCCGACCACGTTCTGACGCGCCAAAAACAAAACAAAAAAGCCGTTCGCGAACCAACACAATGCGGAGTTCCCCTATATGAAATTTCGCCGGGAACCATATACAACGTTGCCGGTTTATTAATATTTATTTTCGTAATCAACCCACTATTTGTTGGTTTGATATCGATTTGGGCCTCTCCAGATTCACAGAAACATCCCCAAATGGGGGACCATTTGGGAATGTAACAATTACTTAATCAAACTTACGATCAAAATTAACAGACAACCATGTCACACCTCTTTTGCGTATTCACATCACAAAAATTTGAGCCTAGATTGGTGGATTTGATTTTGATTAGATATTTCAAACAAACAATTGCATAAATCACGTGGTGAAAAAAAAATATTATTTTGGATAGGTATGTATTTTAATAAGAGCAATAATAATGTATATTTAGTGAAAAATATAAGTTTACACTATGAAATATATTTTTTTCCTTATGTGTTTTAAAAACAAAATATTTACAAAAGAAAAGGCGGCCCGCCAAATAGTTTTGATTTCCAAATTGTCCCTTTGACGAAACAGTTTGTGAACCTCTGGCTTAGTGCAAAGATAATAATAGATTTCTTAGATTATTCTACTTAATGGCATAGTATGGATTCTTTCCTTATGATAATAAAAGAATTTTCCGACCTAATTAAACAAAACGTAATATTTTCTTTCTAGAAAATCTGACGTATTTTCAGTATGGCCACGATACAGAAGATGAAGATTGATTCAATACAATTAAATTGTGTATTTTAAATTAAATACAAAATACCCACATATAATAAAAATGAATATAATGAATTATTCAAGTTACCTACATACTAAAAACTTATGTAACTAAGTACAATATAAATAATATACGATTTAGTTAGATACTAATTAGTAATTTATTACAGTTGGATTTTCGACGAGTGCACATTTTATAACGATTTTTTTTAATAACTAGTTTATTTTTGCTTTTAATATTTTTTTTGAATCCTACGTACGTACCTACATGTTGATTAATAAAAACACTTAATAAAATGTCGTCCAATTAACTTGCAAACTGCTTATCTATATTTTAGCAAAATGTTCAGTAGAGCATAAAAACTGAATAAATTCGGTGTTCAGCAATATTTTTTTTAATGAATTTCACATATTATGTTATGCAAATAACAATATTTATTGATTTCACATTCAAGATTTGACAGCAATTTTGTTTTAACCGTAGGTACATCAAAAAGTTCTAATACGTATTAATCTCATTCTCCTGACAACACGGAGTTTGGAGATACGCAAATCGTCGATGCATTCATTAAGTATACCAGGTCTGGGAAAACTTTTTGGATGAAAGGCCACATTAGGAATATAAAATGGACGGCGGGCCGCAGGTAAAATACTATTTTATTACAACGTTTTTCTTAGCTCGTATTCTTATTTGTCCGTTACAAATCTTGCAATCGATTATTAACTAACTTCCCGACTAGCTAGACATTTGAAACTTTTAGAATATATCAGAACACGATGCCAATGCATTTTTTAATACTTTTAGCCATCTTTAAGTAGAATTGAATTCATTTTCAGTTAATTCTGTTTTGTATGAAAAGTTATTTCGACACTATTATTGGTTGCTAAGCGGATGGTCCTAGCAACTGAATTATTAATATATACGTGCGTTACTATGGAAATCAATATGACATTTCAGTATTATTTCTATTATGTACAATTTTTTTTTGCTAGTCAAGTCAAGTTTATATGATTCAACAGAAAATTTAAAAATGTTGTAAATAAAAAAATCTTGTAATTATTTTAAATACATATTACAATTTTTTTTAAACGGTACCTGTTCAAACACGCGCGTTAATATGATCTTGCTCCCTACTTCAGTAATAGTTTATCAATTTATGGCTACGGCTGTATGTTGTAGCTTAACCACTGGGAAATGCCAAAAGAAATGGCGTATTTAAAAAAAATACTACCTTATTCTTAGTTTAATAATTATTATAAAACAATCATTATTCGTCGAATGTTTATCACACTTGAATGGTGAAAGACATAGCCTATAAGTATCTTTAGAATTACATATCTTCAATTAATGTGTTAATTTTGCCAATTTTTTAAATAATAAAATGCCTAATTCTTGTCAAATTTGGGATTACAGATATTATCAATATAATTTTTATCGTAAATATTTCACTATAATAATGTCAACATAAATTTTACTAATGGTTTTATAAATGCGTTTAAAAATTAATTAATGTAAAAAATCTATCTCCACTGCACATGATGATATTCTAAAACATTAGATCGAGAGGTTTAAAAGAATACTGTTTTCTGTAATAAAAATACTTTAGGGAGTCATCAAATGTTTAAAATAAATATAAAGGATAATAAGGCTTCAAAATTATATAAATATATTATCTAGAACGTTTAAGGAATGTCCAGGATCGTGCTTTGAAAACATCATAAAACCTCCATTTTGACCTACGCGGCGCACTTCCCCCTTAAACGATCAAGAAAAATTGTACATGATAGAAATAATACTGAAATGTCATTTTGACATGTCATATTGATTTCCATAGTAACGCACGTATATATGAATAATTTAGTTGCTAGGACCCCAGACCCTAGCAACCAATAATGGTGTCGAAATAAACAAAAATACAAAACAGAATTAACTGAATAATTACTGAAGAATTATCTTAATGAATTCAAGTCTACTTAAAGACGGCTAAACGTATTAAAAAAGTGCATTGGCATCGTGTTCTGATATATTCTAAAAGTTTCAAATGTCTAGCTAGTCGGGAAGTTAGTTAAAAATCGATTGCTAGATTTGTACCGGACAAAGAACCACCGGACAAATAAGAATACGAGCTAAGAAAAACGTTGTAAAAATGCCGATAGTTTTACTTATTAATCCACGAGTCCACAGTTTCAAATATCAACATTTATTTATTGCATAGCAACTGGGAAATATCACAAACTGACATTTCCTTCAGCTATCTTGTTAATAGAATCAATTATCAAGGCTCTATGTTTTTTTTCGCTACATTTTTGATATCACCCCACTCTGGCAATAATACCCGACTGTGCAGTGGGCCTTGCGTAACACCCAAAGGACATCCCTAATGTCGATTCATTACCTCGTTTAAATTTTAAACACGACTTCTAGAAACGTGTTGCGCGAGGCGGACTTCCGATGGCGGAGTTTTACCTTTTTATCGCCAGTTTGCCGAAATAAATAAACGGAATAAAAAATCGATAAACATGCAAAACCGATAGTTAAATAAACACTCAGCGTATAAATAACGCGGCCACGCCGTGCCGCATGGATTACGCGACGTTACTATCTCGAACCATCAATTATCAGGGACATACGTTCAGATTAGGGAATCCAATCCCGAGCCAAAATTCTGATCCCGGAGTTTCGGGATTACAATTTGACAATCCCGGGATCGGCATTTTTTTCCATTGTTAATATAAAATTTTTATATTTACAAATAACATTGATAAAATCGGTCAAAAATAAATCTAGTATAATTTATACTATTTAAGACATTTATTGTTAATATTGTATACGTTCAATATTGGAAATACATAAGTTTAATGGAGTAAATAATATTGTAATATAAATAATAATGTGAATTTAATATGAGATTGCTGTTTCTGATAGTAAAGACTTAATGAATGGGTTAGCGAGATTTTAAAATAAATAGTAAAGCAAATCATGGTGTACTTATGGCCTTTCCGCTTCATTAATCTAATTAGTCAGCTAAATATGAAACTGCCGTATAACGTATGAGATCATGGTGGAATTACTTTGTTAAAAGTGCGAAGCATTGTTATTTTCCAATCTTTCTCATTTTTATTAATTTATGTGAAAAAATAAAATGAATCGGCAACTTACACATGAGTATAAATCGAACTTCATTCAAACTCAGTTTATTTCTAATGTAGTTATTTGTTATTAAAAGTATTTTTTCTGTTATATTTTCGTTTTTATTTTATTTTCCATAAAACTGGATAAAAAAATCAATCCCGAAAGTTTCGGGATTATGTTTATCAATCCCGAGATTCATAGGTATCGAAAATAGCTCGGGATCCCGGGATTGGAATCCCTAGTCCAGATGTTTAAGTCATACTTAGGCCTCACGAAACCTGACCTATTAAGTTCTGCTCAAATTGAGGTGTATGTCACAGTAAGCTGCCGCTACGGGAAAAGAGTGTGTAATGTCGTTTTTCTTGGTGTTTAAAATGTTATCAGACTGATGCTCCCATCCCGTAGCACATTTTATACCTTTAAGGCTATACCTTAGTTGAGGCATGGTCTAAAAAGATCGTGGCTAGACGATGCGCGGATTGCGGGCGCAAATGACGCATGCCGAACGAAATATAATTTGTCATATAAATCCAACATGCGTCCATTTAATGTTCTGTTTACACCACCGCAGAGATCCGAGGATGTTCCTTACAGGAAGACTGTAAGTGACATTGTGTACAAGACCGCATTTGCGGCAGTGCAGGCTAGGTGGACCGCCTCCCCCAAGGGGCGGCACACTTACCGTGTTTTTCCAGACGTATTCTGCAGGCACCATACTAGAAGACTCCAACCTTCGCACTGGATTAGCCAGCTCCTCACCGGCCATGGCAACTTCGCCGCCAGACTCCACGAGTTTGGCTTGATAGTATATGGGCCGGGTTGTACCTGCGGGCATGACCACCAAGATGTTGAACACATCCTCTGGGATTGCCCACTTATGGAACTCGAACGAGCGGAGCTGTTTGCTAGGGTCCGTCCTCACACGGGTCCAATTGGTCATGGAGATCTGATAGCAACCGAGGCCAACTTTGCGGCATTCGAGAAATTTGCAGCATCGTATGGGGAGCGGGATAATCCCGACTCTTCTGTAGACTCATCCATTTCAATTCGTGACACTCAGTATGCGGGTACACAAAGCGCTTAACGTCAGCGGACCGCAGAGCCAGTCCAAAAAACCAAAAATTTTCTTTCTTAATTTTCTTCTTTAAGCACTACGGTGCATGGTTGCAGCATCAGTCCCGTGCGGCTCCGTCTCGGGACGGAATGAGCACTTAAAATCACTTCTTTCAGACACGTTTAAAGCGTCATAGAAAGCGGCCGTGCATATCCACGGCTGTGCATAATATGACGGGTGGTGGTGGGCACTTTAACGTATGTTCTATTAGTAACAATAATAATATATTCATTGACATGTTTTCTTTTTCAAGTAAATGTGTAACGTTTTTAGTCATCTTTACACGATTTAAGAATTAATACCCCCGTCGCCATCACGAAACAAATTGACGTATTCACACCTCGACGTACGGTCTCCGAGTGCCAGCGAATCCAAAATTTCGTCGCGCCTATAGTTGAAAATTATTTACCGTTTCACTGAAGTATCGCCTTAAACTAACATTGTCAGTTGGCAAAATTTGCCGAAATCACCAAAACAACAATGAGGTCACCTCACGCTGAACTGCACTGCATCGACACCGTCCTGCATGACTCAACGAACGTTTTTATCATCTTCTACATGCCTACACTTTGTCGAATCATGTCAAAATCACGTTTTTTTTTGTTTTTAGCTGTTGGCACTATGTATTTTCTATAAGAATGTTGTCTAATATCTATGGTCTGCAGGATGGGTTCTGTTTAAAATTTTATTTATGGATGTCATGTCGCAAGTAATTTTAACGTACGCAGACGTAGAAACTGATAAAATTAATTGAAATTAGCATGAAATTACTAATACATTATAGTTGGCACTCTTTATCAGTGTCATTCTTCAGTGAATTTACAGAGATGTTGATCGTTCAAAATATTCTGCAAAATGACGAAACCATAGGCTAAATTTGTCGCCGCGAAAGCGTGACAGTGACGTGACATGCACCTTAATTTCAACAGAACTTTAACCCTAATCTGCGAGGCCATTCTAACACAATTACGGTATTCTAAAAATTCTCTATAACTCCTTAGTTAGAAGCAGACTTGAGAGTGGGTCTGTCGTTTGGGCCCCGCATCAGTTGAAGTACGGCCTTATGGTGGAGAGAGTCCAAAAGAAATTTTTACGACTCCTTTACTTTCGGTTGTATGGATATTATCCGTGGCTCTATCCGACTGATTTTCTCTTAGGGATGCTTACATACTGTAGCTTAAAATTTAGAAGGGATCTTTATTTAGCTACATATTTTTTCAGACTTATACGCGGCGTAAATGTGAACTCTGCCATTCTTGGTGGTATTGGCTTGTGTGTCTCTGATAATTACCTTAGGAATCGAGGGCATGCGTTGTTTGTTCTCCCACGGTGCAGAACTAACCTGCCATTAGTAATGCCAATTGGGAGGGCAGTAACCATGCTTAATGAAATCGCTTCGGATATTGATATATTCCACTTACGTGAGGGTGAATTTAGGTGGACGTTGTTTTATAAGTTTTTAAGATAGGGTTTATCAAAGTTCACTCTGTGTGCTTCCATCTACTTTTATTTTGTTACTTATTTAATTTATTTTCTTATTTTATTACTTTTTCTCTGTATTTTTATTTTTTTTTAATTATTAACACTTATTTTATGTCATGTCGTGAACGCTTTGAATTTATAATTTGTTATGTTCATTATATGTAAAATAAATAAATTTGAAAATTTGAAATTTGAAACACTAAATTTGAAACACATCACTTAACACCCAAAAAAGAGCTACATGTGATAAATATAATATCTCTTTACGTATTCAGACAGTTAATTATTACAGTAAGTAACCGTCTGAACTGTCAAAAAGTGCTATATTTTAACAGCCCTCTCTTGGCTGTGCTAACTTTTAGAGCGAGATAGACTACGAAAATTTTACATATTGAGAATTGAGATGCAAGATACGAGTATTTTGAAAAATAATTACGCCACGGCCGCCGCCTTAATATATAGTTCCCTGCGAGCTGTCAAATATCGAGTAGCTAGTGGTAACACAATATTAATTGTTTTACTACATGCTGCAATCGCAATGATAACTAATAACATATGTTGATATGTTTGACGTTTCAATACGATATTTTGGGGTTCGGGTGGATACGCCAGCACGAACATATCCGAAATTGACTGACATATCTACCGACCTAAATTTTCGCCGTATTACGAATTTAACAATTATTCCGAATTGTTAATGGCCAATTAAAATAACGGATACGTGCTAAAGTGCTATCTGTTAGGCATAAAGCCCATTGACGCAGCGAGTGCGGCGCTCGCGCAAAATTTCTACAAGTGGCGCGTAAATCATCAAAAATACAACGTAATCAAATACGCCAGCGCCCACTGGACTTGACGATGCCTTGCGCCCCGCCTGCCGCATGAGTCACCGTTTTTCGCTTCTCGGCGATACGATTTAATGAAAATACAAAGAAGTCCATTCATTGAACACGGCTACCAAAATTACGCTGCTCGAGGCGTCGTCGATCGACGGGCGAAAAGCAATTATTTAATAACAGAGAACCCATTGTTTTATTTTATTCCGTGTCATTATATTTCGCTGGTTGAACAATGTCGTCGTAAATATTAATTACAAGCCCCGAAATAATATAATATTTTTATTGCTTTGTTATGAGAGGCGCTGTAATAATAATTATTTTGTGCTGCTTGGGCCGCTTATTACATAGGTGAAGGGTAATGTGCGGCGAGAGACGTGTGATTATGGTTATGAATAAACACTTCATACGCCGACTTCGCCCGCTCGACGCGTTCTATGGGCACCATCGCTTAGGGTTCAGTATCCCTCGAATAGACATTGCTATAAGGTGTTTGTTGCAGCGACGATTTGGATATGTGACAGGCAAACTAGTTATATTCTGGAGGTCTTTTGGGTCTTTCGCAAGGACCCCAACGTCGTCTGCAAAGTGCATGTGACCGAGGTATCCGCCGTTAATTGGAGTTTAGCTCTCCCGATTGCCATGATCAGTGTTGGCGTTGTGTTTATGTCGCGGTGTCGCCATGGGCGGGCGATGACGCGTGAAAAGCTGCTTAGTATCCCGCAGGGAAAACATGAGAATATAGACAGTTAACAGACAATAGAACCGAGACAAAAGCGAAATAACGCTCGATGTGTCTCCGGACGAGTTGCCAATCATTGCTCGGCGATCGTTGAGGATTTGGAGAAACGGCGCCCGCCCAAATTGGCGCGGCGCCAGGGCGAATTTTCCAGGCCGTCGGCGGAGCTCGCGTCGCGACGCTGGTTTTACAACTCGGGTGCTTGTCCAGAACATCAAATACAATGCTCAATGTGAGTATGTATCAATGGGGAAGGGTGGAGGTGGCCTGTTAAGATCCTCCATAAATAGTGCACGCAAAACTTTGTCAGTCATACGTAGGGAATCCAATCCCGAGCCAAAATTCTGATCCCGGGATTTCGGGATTACAATTTTACAATCCCGGGATCCCGGGACTGGTCCCGGGATTGGCATTTTTTTCCATTATTAATATAAAATTTTTATATTTACAAATAACATTGATAAAATCGGTCAAAAATAAATCTAGTATAATTTGTACTATTTAAGACATTTATTGTTAATATTGTATACGTTCAATCTTGGAAATACACAAGTTTGATGGAGTAAATAATATTGTAATATAAATAATAATGTGAATTTAATATGAGATTGCTGTTTCTGATAGTAAAGAAATAATGAATAGATTAGCGAGATTTAAAATAGTAAAGCAAATAATCATGGCGTACTTATGGCCTTTCCGCTTCATAAATCTAATTAGTCAGCCAAATATGAAACTGCCGTAAAACGTATAATATCATGGTGGAATTACTTTGTTAAAAGTGCGAAGCATTGTTTTTTTTCAATCTTTCTCATATTTAATAATTTATGTGAAAAAATAAAATGAATCGGCAACCTACACATGGGTATAAATCAAACTTCATTCAAACTCAGTTTATTTCTAATGTAGCTATTTTTTATTAAAAGTATTTTTTCTGTTATATTTTCGCTTTTATTTTATTTTCTATAAAACTTGATAAAAAAAATCAATCCCGAAATCCCGGGATTATGTTTATCAATCCCGGGATTCATAGGTATCGAAAATAGTTCGGGATCCCGGGATTGGAATCCCTAGTCATACGTATTTGTTTTCATTGAAAATTGCTGATGGTGTTGGTTAGTTTTTAAAATTCAATTAAACCATGTGAAACCAAGCCATAATAGATAATAGTCAAAAAATACTCGTCTATCTATAAAATATCTAAAATTCATTAAGCCCTGCCTTAACCAAATAATAATAGATAAAATTATATCTATAAAATATCTAAAGTTATGTATGACTATGACGAGCATTTTTTGACTATTAATCTATTATAGCTCGGTTTTCGCAGGGTTTATTTGAATTTTAAAAACTAACGAACACCATCTGTAAATTATAGTCTTATTTCAATGAAAACAAATACGTATGACTTGCAAAGTTTTATGTGCACTATTTATGGCGAATCTTAACAGCCTACCTCCACCCTTCGCCACTGGTAGGTACATATATTATGTCCAATAATAAAAATATTATATGTGCATTTGATATAATCACTATGTGGGGATGTTCCCTACAAACCCCTAAGGTAGAGCCGCCCCCGATTGCATGTGAAGTTACTTTCGCATCTGTACGTCCGAAATCACTCAAAACGCCACGTTTAATAACTACACATTATTATTTAGGTGCATACTGAATCGGAATCGACGAATGTAACATAACACAATGTAATATTGGTTGGCGAGCAGTGCTATAAAAAATATGCATTTTCACCATTTCGGTATTTACTTCATTGGCTTTGTTTCTATATGAATTATATGTGTCTCTCGACCAGTACAGCATCATTCTGGTGAGATGCTGCCAACAAAACTGGCGAACGGCTCCTGTTCTACCCCTCACACCCGTCACCCGCGCTTGTCCGCACATCTAGTTTGCGGACTTGTAGTGAATCTTTGACAGTTGCGTCCGCATTCTGATTTTTATTGGAGGGGTAAAGTAAACATTCTTTACAGACTCCAAAAGCGTTTTACAACATCTTGCCGCAGCTACTCGCTCACATGACAGTAAAAGCATAGATACCACATCCTTGATCAGATCGACGCCAAGAAAAATAGAGGAGGAGATCTATGCCTTCAATGGATCCCATCGCACATGGGTATTGAGGCCAATGAAAGGGCGGATGATCTGGCAAAGGAAGCTGGCCATTCAGGGGTGCCATATCAGTGGATACCAGAAAACCTGGACTGGAATGAGGCTATAAAGAAAATGTGCCAAAGTATGTGAATAGGTTTTCACCATAGGGCATCATTAGAAAAGGGGAAATGGAGTAAGTCTATTCTACCATCACCACGGTTGGTGCCCTGGTTTGTAGAGTCTCCTTTGACGAAGAACGAGCTTAAGTTAATACTGAGGCTAAGAACAGGGCACACAATGAGCAAAAGATTTGATGTCCTCATGGGAAGAAGCGCAACACTGGCCGCCCGTTCTCGGAAGTTTTGATTTATGGCGGTCAGGCACATGAGGCGAGTTGTGATGAGCGAGCCGGCTAACAGTACACTTCAGCCAGAAACGTCGAGGAAAGAAGGAGGAAGTCTCGAAGTCAACAAGCTTGTGGGATCCGCGACGTCATTAGTAATTAAGGAATTAATTGAAACCTGCCTTAATTTATACACAACATTATAACGCAATTCGATAAGAATTTCATGTAACAACTACTAGTTAAAATTGTCGTGATTCAATAAGATTCCCGTAGCTTAATTGGAAAAGCACACTGGCGTGAATCCAGCAGATACAGGTTCAAGTCCCGTCGGGTGTCGCATTTTTTTCTACAAAATGATTTTTTCTATTGTGTATGTGCATGAGATGATTTAAAATTATGTATATTCAGTATATAGAATGTTAAGTACATTCTGAAATCTTGTGTCAAAATCGTTGAATAAAAGAAATAGTTTATTACTATACAGAGTTATTGCAACTAGAGTTGCGTATTTCCCGAGATAATCTAAATCTCGAGATTCGGGATTTCCCGAAATGATGAAATTTTGAATTCTCGAGATATCTGGAAATTTAAAAAAATCCTAAAATCGGTGTAAAAACAGATAGATTCCAAAAAAATATAATATATTTTTTATTTATATAAGAAGACAAACAAAATAGAAGTAGGAAAACAAAAATAATTCAAAACATTACATACTTATTAAAATAGAATTTAAAAAAATACAGACTCAAGCGCTGCTTCTTACAATCGCGTACGCTCTCTAGAATTCCTGAAACCCAACTCTAATTATTGCAACACGAGATCTGCATACAAAGGAAATACACGCAGAGTTGTTACTGTAAAATCAACATTGCAGCATACTTATATTGTTTATTCGCCCCCTTCGGAAAAATCGAAGCACACCACTGCCCGGCAGATACTTTTCGCGGCCGCCGGATTATCAATGAATGAATGGACAGAAAGTTTGCATGCAGTGACGCTAATCGTTGGTCAGCGAGGTAATTTTTGAATTATTAGGCACATGTTATCATTAGAGTGGAAACAGAAATATGAGGCCGTCATCTAGCAGTGGACCATCGCCGGCTGATGGTGATAATGAATGCTGGCCACTGGTTACAATACATTGTCTTGGGATCGTGAGTTTGAGTCTGTCCGATTTTCAGTTAGACCTCGAGTAACAAGTTCTTTATTGAATAGATCTAATGTGGATTGTTGAAAGAAAAGAACACTCTAAAGGATATAGCGCCATAATAAAGGAATGTCCTAAAAATAAAAGACGAATGGTCACAGTAGCGATAAGGGAAGAGCATTTTACAATTTGCACCGAAACATACGAATTTATCATTGTAATGTGTATCAGCGTATTGAATTTAAGATAGTCTGGAATTATTGATTGAATTGGCGTTCACGTGGTACCTATAACTCCACTATAACAGTTTTAAAATCCCCATCTCCAGAACGACAATGTCGAATGTGACAGTGACATTGTCATTCTGAAGTGAGCTTATAGCATGAAAGAGATGTCAACATAAATAATGCAAATATAGTATAATTCCCAAAAAAATGTTTTAAAACCATCAGTCTGGAATTGAATTTGCCAGACACGTTACCGCCCGGCTATTGTGGATGTGTTTATAGCCTAATGGGTTGAGCAAGTGGCTGACATTAATTTTTCGTATAAATAAAGAGGGAAGAGATGCTCAAGTCGGTCCAACCAGCTGCGCTTGGGCCCATCGGGCCGTCCGACTTGGTCGCCACAAAGGCCAATTATCTTGCATATAAAAAATTGCGGTGTCTTACTGCGGGCGTGAAGATCTCTTCACATAATTTTGCTGTCATTATGATTAGTGTCGTTTTTGTATATTTAATAAATTCCTTTCTATTTTGTTAATATCCCTGTGCAGTTTGTCTCCCCGGCACTTTGCATTAGAATCAAATCAGTAAAGTCAGTCAGAGCTCACCAAGACTTGGGTATCTGCTCCTGAGACATTACCGGGCGTAAACAATTGTACAGATGCTTCACATCAAACGTAGTGCCTCGTGATACGCTCGATTAAGACCGAGTGTGGTGCGGGGCGGGTTTGGTTTGGAGGGCGTGTTTTTGTTGTTAATACAACCTCCACCCTGTCTATATGATCCGTTTAGGATAAGTCTGAAAATAGTATATTTTATTAGGGTGTCGCAGCGTACACTTTGAATAAATATCACTTTTTTCAAAAAAGATTGTTTCTATTGGCTATATTTTCTCATGAGTGTTTTCAAAATTATGTATGTTAAATATCACTGCACTTAAGGCTACCTCAGTTGAGGCATGGTCTAACAAAAAGATCGTGGCTGGGCGATGCGCGGATTACGGGTCGGGGGTGCAAATGACGCATGCCCAACGAAATATAATTTGTCATATAAATGCAACACGCGTCCATTTAATGTACTGTTTATTGTTCTATTAGTAACAATAATAATATATTCATTGACATGTTTTCTTTTCAAGTAAATGGGTAACGTTTTTAGTCATCTTTACACGATTTAAGAATTAATACCCCCGTCGCCATCACGAAACAAATTGACGTATGAATACGTCGACGTTCGCTCTCCGAATGCCAGCGAGTCCAAAATTTCGTCGCGCCTATAGTTGAAAATTATTTGCCGTTTCACTGATGTATCGTCTTAACACTTTAAACAATTATGCACCATCTCAGTGTGTCATATATTATGTTGTGATAATATGTGATGGATTTGTTTCCAATCACTGTGCTGACTCATTCCCGAGCCGCGGCGTCTATTTCGGAATGCGAGCGTCGTCGAGCGTCGTTGTCAACCATTATAATGCCGACTTAAATTATTGTACGCGCGAAGGAATCACCGTTTTCCCTGAACACCTTACCACGCCGACAATATAATATAATACATTTACAATTGGGAATTTTCAAGCACCCGCCGCTTGCCTATTGTATGTAGGTGCTGAGTCAGTAGGTGGTTGTGCTGTGAAAAACTTTGCATTTTCTCTTCACGACGAAGTGGATACACGCTGTGTGCTGTGTCCGGTATTAGAGGGAATTTTCATGTGTCACAATTCGGCGCGTAATATACGATCGTGTTTTTGTACTTGGGTTTTATTTTTATTTTCTCCACCGAACTGCATTCCTGTCTTGCTCGGTGGATTCCCGTGTGAAATGTTTCAATTGAGTTTTAAGTGTTTTTTTATTATTAATATTAAATAGTAATAATTGTCATTTAAATATTATATAGACGGTAAACTAATTAATAATAATAATGAAGGAACTGCTAGGCTCTCCACATTTGGTAACTCTGGACTTAGATCCCGTCTTTAAAAAGTGAGTATTACATGCATTGATTTATTGTAAACGGGGAGGTCTTGCTCGGTGTGAAATGTTTCAATTGAGCTTTAAGTGGTTTTCTTATTTATTAAATAATAATTATTTTAGAAGTGTTTGTATTAGTGACGTCCCGTGGGGGTAGGCAGATTGAGCGTCGCTTGGGGCGGCAGATACACCAAGGGCGGCAAATCGAGGAGAATCATTTGGAATATATAGAAATAGCTACCTTAAGGTGATGTCTCTAGGTAAAGTTGTTATCGAAAAATAGCTAGAAAAGTTTATTAATCGGTAAATATATATTCAAAAGTAATGAGAAAAATAAAATAAAAAATTAAGAAGTATCATGGAGTTCTATATATCAAAAATACGTGTCAAATTCGGTACATTTCTATCGGGTGGTAAGAATGAATGACATAAGATTTATTATCAAAATTACGATAAAAATGTACGTAAATCTATTACCCAGGGAAACGCTAAACGAAAATTGGAATTTATTATATCCTTATATCTTGTTTTTCAAATTTAAAAAACATCGATTTAGAGGTTAGAAAGCACGCAATTAAAATCGAAAAACCTCGGCTTAGACGCAATTTATCGCGAAAAACGTTTAGCGTTTCTATTAAAAATATTATTTATTAATTTTTACGGCAGTAATTTGAATTTAATCTTGTATTTTTGTATATTAACGAATCGATAGAAATCGAAACCATAATAATTGCCCAAATTCAACCGATGTTTAGCTGTCCGGTGCTGCCACCGTGGAACTATTTCGAAACAATACACATATACAAAATACACACACATGCAACAACATGACATTGAAAATGAAACTCATACATAGACAAGACAAAATAACATTTTTCTGCTTCATTTTGGCTAGGATCAGTTTGTGGTAAAACTTCGACGCGAAATTGCCATATGAATAAAAATAACTTTATAATTAAAATTACAATATTTACTTAATATACGTAGGAACCTGCCTATATTCAAAATTTGAAACTGCGAATTATTTGCAATTAGTATTTGCTTAAATTACAACTGTTTTTTATCATTATTTATGATAAAAATAATCAACAAAATAAACAAATCTCGCATTTTAACATATGGTAGCATTCGTGCTCTCGATCGAATACATAGATAACAGACATCGAATATCGGGTTTATAACAATTCTTCTTTATTTTTTTGCCATTATTATATTGTTTGAAAACAGGAAGGAATCGACTCATCAGCATAGATAAGATACTTCTCATCAGTAACATTTTTGTCAAGTAAGTAAACTTTTCAGTGTATAATAAATAATATTATTATCGTACATCAAAATGACAAACTATGTCATGCAGTTTTGATTGTCAAACAAACATTCAAAAATTATTTAAAAGAGTTACATATACTGTATTTTCAATCACCATCATGCATTTATCATCAATATATATTATTTTAGGCGTATACTCATCGTTTTCGTAAAATTATAAATACTTTACGTCAGTTTGAGGTTATGTTTATGACAAATGTCATCGAGCCTATCTTGTACGTTTTGTAAATTATCTAATAGATAGTGAATTTCTTTCATTCGCATAATATGATTGTAGAACCGAATTTAATAAAATAAAATTTTAATTTCATTCAAAATTACTGAAACTTGTCTCGAAAATGTATCTCATAATCATCATTATAATTATTCACAATGCTGTACAATGTAACCATATTGATTATAATCAAATATTTTATGTGCTTTCAAACACGTGTCCGTGTTTTTAATACAACATAATCGTAAATTGAAAACGTTATCTACAGTGATAAGTTTAACACGAGTATATGAATATAATGAGGTTATGTTTTTTTGTTTACATATAGATAAATCTTTTAATACTGATGAACTCGACGAAATATTGGACGACAGTGACTGCGAAGTCGGCGACGGTTACGAGTCCGACAACAGCGACGACATTTACATTCGACATTTACAACCTTCGACATCACAATCCAGGGTTCTTCCCTGGCTCACAAAATGGTAGGTTTACAATTTTCTTAATAATATATTTATTGGTTTTATATACCATCCAGTCATACATTAGATTCATTTTCATTACATGCTTTGGCATAAAAACAAGAATTCATTACATCTTGTACACATGATGTAGCGATTGTCTCGAATGAGGAGTTGATGGTTTGAATAGTAAACTTCAATCAAAACATATTATTGCCCATCATTATTTGTATTTTTACTGCTAAATACTTGAATTAATGAGGAAATATGGATTATGTAATAATATTTTTTTCCTATTGTTTCAGTATGCCGAATGCTGGTCCGGAATTGGAGGAAGATTTGTTGGCGAGAGGGCATGTTGCTGACAATGTACTCAGCTCCTTTTTCGAATACTTCAACCTCGCTCTCTTCGAAAAAATAGCTGAGCAGACAAATTTATATTCAGCACAAAAAAGGGACTTGTGGTCGGTGAATACGAATTCGAAATTCGTATTCACCGTCATCCAAATTATGATGGGTACATTAAGGTTTCCGCAGACTCGAATGTACTGGTGTTTATGATCTAAGCATTCCAATCATTAATCAAGCAATGCCCAGAGACGGGTACTTCGAACTGCGGAATCACTTTCATTTTGCAGATAACACTGATAAACTTTGGAAGATTAGTCCCTTTTTAAGTGAGGTTCTAAAAAAATGCCATACTTTGCCCAGACCTGCTCATAACTCCATCGACGAGCAAATGATGCCGTTCACTGGCCGCTGTAGACACAGGCAATTTGTACTTAACAAGCCAAATCCTGTAGGCCTTAAAAATTTTGTTCTCGCGGCCAGAGATGGATTAGTGATAGATTTTCACATATATGTAGGGAAGGGAACGGTATCAGATGGAGATATGAAGCAGTTCGGTCTGGGCGCAAGTGTGGTCAAGTTACTCTGCCGGACTCTCCCCAATCCTCCTGCATTGTCTATACTGATCGTTTTTCACTAGTTTGAATCTCGCCGATTCGTTACTTCAAGACAAAATATTCTTAACTGGAACTGTCAGAAGTAATAGAATCGGCGATGTGATTAAGAAATTAAAAAAACGATAAGGCAATGCAGAGGGGAGATTGGGATGAGAAGGTTCGGTAGGATGACAAAGTCTGTGTAGTCAAGTGGAAAGATAATAAATCCGTGTTATTATTTTACACTGCTGTCGGCAGTACTCCTGTTGGTACTTGCATGCGATGATCGAAGGAAGTAAAGAGGAAGATCAGTGCCACTCAGCCGGCCATTGTAAAGCACTACAATATGTCGATGGGTGGCATTGATCTTTGCGATCGGATAATTGCTTATTACAGGACTGCGATGAAGACATGCAAATGGCCTGTGAGGGTTTTTAACCACTTTGTGGACTTGGCGGTAGTAAACTGTTGGCTAATGTATATGCGGAATTGTAAACTAGAAAATGTACCCCGAAAGGATATTATGGGACTGTTGTCGTACTGAATCAGATTAGCGAAAGCTATGATTCGGTATGAAGATCGGGTAGCCAACATTTTAACACTGCCAGCACGAGGTCGGCCAAGAAACATGTCGACATCGCAGGTAGACACAGAGCCACCAGCTCGCAGGAGAACGGTTTTCCCCCAACCGATCGCTGAGGTACGTTTGGACAGCGTTGGCCACCATTCAGCATCCGTGTGCAGATACCCTGGATGCAAGTCCCGCACCAGTTATATTTGCATAAAATGCAATATATACGTGTGCACAAAATTTTGCTTTGAGCTGTATCACACAGTATAGGATGCAGCTCAAAGCAATTTTAAAGTAGATATTTAGGGTTTTATTTCATAATTTTAACTAATTTTAAGTGTAAATATATTTAATTATCCTATTTATAATGTTTTTGTATTGTTTTTATTGTGTAATGTTCTATTAAAATTGACCATTCCTATGACAAGTTGTTTTCTTTACCTTCCCTAAGTTTATAGAGTAGGTAATATTCATCTGCAGTGTGACCTGGTAGCATATATAGTACATTAGGATCGGACATGGTTGAAACGAAATGAATTGGGATGTCTATATAATATCGACATTGTCATAATTATAACTACAGTCGAACTCGGTTATTACAATCTCGGACATAGCGAGATCTCGGATGTAATGAGGAAACAGTCGTTGACATTTTGTATATGATTTTCTCCATACATTTTTATTCACTGTTATAACGAGATACTTATCGGATATACCGAGCTAAAATACTGGTAATGTGTTGATCGTTTAAAGACATTTCGACCCTAAGCAATAAAATCCGATCGGACAGGATGCCGCCGGGGACAGATTACGTTTATGACACTAGTTAAGTGTCTAATTGTTGTTTTCGCCGACAATAAAAATACCTATTCTCTGATATAACGAGTACCGCTTATAACGAGCAAATTCAGCCGGTCCAACCTTCCTAGTAATAACCAAGTACAACTGTATATTCCTTATTTTGTTTAATAATAATTCGAATGGCATTTGTTTTGCTATTCATTTCATATCATTCTTTTATTCCACCTCTAGTAGAAATTCGATGTAATTGTCAATTGTACAAGATTAAACTCAATCTCATAAACATTACTACTATAAATGAATTTTACTGTAGAAAAATATTTATATTAATTCGTATTGACAACGTAAAAAAATCTGGTTCATTGACTGGACAGGATACCTTGTATTGCCACTGTAAAAAAAACTACGGTAAACAAAATGTAAAAATCATAAACACTTTAAATCAAATCAAATAGACATGTTAGAATTGTAAATATTTTATGGGGGTAATATTAATTGTAAATATTTTTACATAGGTAAGTAAATATATAATAAATTTAAATGCATTTTTAAAAAGCTTATGATTTTTAATATGTGGCGACACACAATATTTTATTTTATATTTTATTGCCATCTGGTTGCGATCGACGAAAGTTTTTAGTAACACATTTTTAGAAATTCATGGTAGATGCCTGTAGATGCCTTTAGATGGCGTTGAAGTCACATTTGATCGTAAATTGAGGCAAAGAATTCGCCTTAACTGAGTACTTAATAACGAACATATCTGTCCTTTAAGTAAATCAGCTTACTGGTTGGAAACAAAATGCATTAATTAACATAAGAGGTTTAACAGGACTGTATTTTTTAGTCGGGTTCACGATGTCTAGTTTACTTCCGTTGCCCTTCGACATCCTTGGTGACCTGAAACGACGCGAACACGGATGATAAAAAATATTATAAACAAAAATGGGGCTGTGTTATGGCACTGCCCAGGGGCGGCATTTTGTCTAGGGACGTCACTGCTTTTAAATATCAGTATATTATATTATATAGAAGGTAAAATAATCAATTATGAAGGAACTGCTAGGCCCTCTCCTCTTTAAAAAGTGAGTGTTACATACATAGATTGATTTATTGTAAACGGTGTTGGTATCTATTATTATTATCGGCTTAATTGAAGTTTGATAACATACCTATATACCAGCGGCGAAGAGTGGAGGAAGGCTGTTAAGATTCGACATAAATAGTGCATACTTACTAAACTTTGTCAGGCAAACGTATTTGTTTTCATTGAACTAAGACTACATACATCTGGAAAAATACAAAATTACATTATAAAAGGTAAATCATTATGTTCACTTTAAGATGTAGCATATTATGATATTGAGTGTATTCGAGGGAAGTTGACGATTGGCAGTGGCGAGGGGTGGAGGTAGGGTGTTAAGATTTGACATAAATAGTGCACACTAAACTTTGTCAGTCATACTTATTTGTTTTAATTAAACTAAGAATACAATTTGCAGATAGTGTTAGTTTGTTTTTAAAATTCAATTAAACGCTGTCTAACCTAAGCCATAATGGATAACAGTCAAAAGATATTCGTTGATCTATAAAATATCTAATATTATGTTATTAAATTATGCATACATTTGGCTATTTTATAGATAATAATATAATATTTTTTATCTATTATGGTTTGGCTTAGGCAGGGCTTAGTGAATTAAAAAAAAGTAACCAACACCATCTGTAATAATTTCTGTATTCTTAAATTCAACGAAAACAAATAACTATGACAGAAAAAGTGTACACTGTTTTTGTCGGATCGCCCATAGCATACCTAAACTATTATGGCTTGGTTTTGGCAGGGTTTAATTGAATTTTAATAATTAACCAGCACCATCTGCAAATTGTATCATTAGTTCAATTAAAACAAATATTTACCTACGCCTGACAAATTTTAGTGTGCACTATTTATGTCGGATATTAACTGCCTACCTCCACCCCTCGCAAGCTGCTATAGATGGATATAAATTGTACAGATATAACCTAGCTTATAACCAACACCATATGTAATATTATATTAAACCTATTCTTAATAATTCAACGAAAACAAATAAGTATGACAGAAAAAGTGTGCACTATTTTTGTCGGATCGTCCATCCATAGCATACCTAAACTATTGCGGTTTGGTTTTGGCAGGGTTTAATTTAAATATAAAAACTGACCAGTACCATCAGCAATTTGTATCATTAGTTCAATTTAAACAAATAAGTATGCCTGACAGAGATTTATGTCGAAGCTCTACAGACTTCATCTCTTCATCTTTCGCCACTGCATAGTATGTATAATACATACTTTCTATATAAATCTCTCTTGATGGGTTGAAATTAATTTGCAGCAAGCACTTATTTTAACAATTTGTAGAAAAGTATTACGTAATGTGTCTTTGTTTTATAAACAGTGTAAATCAGTGGTTTCCAAACTTTATGTTACTACGCCTTCCTTTTAAAAAATCTAATCTTGGCGCCACCCCCCCCATTTATTTCATTAAATAATATAGACACCTTTTTAAATAGACAACAATGTACGAATACAAAAATATTAAAACAAACTCATTATTATATTAATTTTTAAATTAATTTGTTTTTCATGCGACGAACGTGCTTGTTTATTAGCACAATCAATTTCAATAGTAGTCAATCCAAATTCATCATCGTTCATTGACAAATGGATTCTATCATGGGCCCCACATCCTGAAACGGGCCCCCAGGTCAGGATTTTTGGCGGGTCCACCTACCTATAGCAGTGTGGTGCTATTAATAAAATAATGTGAAAAGTGCATTAGCAAACTAACCAAGAACTCAGTAAATAGATATTTGTTTGCTTCAATATGTTATTATATCTGGCGTAGAAATAATTTAAGTGTGGATACATGGCGAACTTATTTTTTTGTAATTTTGATTCCAAAACTCCAAATTTGTCTTTTTAAATCAGTGAATGCATTAGTGGTCCTTGCATTGATTTATTCACTCATTTTTTTTTTAATGTCAACCAATTACAACAAAATTATCGTTCCTGAACAAACTTACATCAAATTTCAACATTATTATTTTTTCACGAGATAGCCAGCGCGCTTCATAATAGTATAGAAGTGAGGTATTATAAAATTAGTCTCCATAGTTTGCAAACAACCTTTTATAGGACTGTTTTTTATGTAGTTTATAACTAGCTGCCGTTTTATAAACTATGCATTTGCAAACTGCAAACCTTTCGTTACATTAATTGTGTTTAACTTTTCGCGCCTCCCTTTGCAACACTTTGCGCCTCCCAGTTTGAAAATCGCTGGTTTAAACCGTTGTGCAGATGGTAAGATTTCTACTTAAAACTTCTCAAATATGTTTTTGTATTGCGGACTGTTATGAAAACGTAAACGCGGCAATCCGTGGAATGATGTTAATAATATTATGTTCTGATGTATGAATGTATTATCTCTAAAGAGAAAACGCTGCTCACATTTTCTCGGAAAATTTCATGGTCGCGAATGCCGAGTACACAATATTATTATCTTGTTGTTTTCGTATTTTTAGATTTTGACCGCGTTCGCGACATCTCCCGATAGTGACGTCCCTAGACAAAATGCCGCCCCTAGGCAGCGCCAAAATGTCACCCCATTTTTTATACAGTATTTTTCATTATCCTTTCATGACTAGAATAGACATTTAAAAATACACAACTTCCGAAACTCGTGAGTGACTGGCAAAAATATTTGGATAAATTTTAAATTAGGCAAGTATGTACCTACCTATAATTCGAAAATCTGCACGTGTCATTGCTGGTCATCAAGGACTGACCTCCAAGGTCAACGGAAGTAAACTAGACATCGCGAACCCGACAAAAAATACAGTCCTGTTAAACCTTGTATGTTAATTAATACATTTTGTTTCCATCCAGTGAAATGCTTTTTTAATGGAAAGATATTTCCATCATTATTAAGTTTAGGTAGCTATTTCTATATATCGTGAGTATACTGCGAATAAGCATTAAGTCAAAAATACTAGTTTTGAGATAATCGAGTTTGAAAGTTTGGACGGTCTTAACTTATTTTATATATATAAAAGGCAAATTCCTTTCTCCGATATTGCTTTGAGTATGACTTAGTGCAGTTTCGCACGCAGAATTTTGTGAATACTTTGCTTACTATTGCCTGAGAATGAGAGAAGCAAATGCACTAAGTCCATTTAGTGCCTTCTCTCTGAATAGATGTATGTCTTTTTGACTTATAACATAAATTATCTTTGGCAGTTTTATAGATATGACTGTGTGTGTTTTTGTAGACTATAGAGCGTACTCTTAATAAGATTACCTCATCATTAAGTCAAAACAGCAAAATTTTGACTTAGTGCTTTTTCGCAGAATACCCACGATACCCTAATGATTCTAATCGATTTGCCGCCCTTCGAGTAGCTGCCGCCCCCAAGTGACGCTCAATCAGCCTACCCCCACGGGACGCCACTGTCTCTCGAAACCGTCATAAAGCAAGCATGCACAAAAGTAAAAAAAAAAAATGATAATATCGACATTGCTTAGCCAAATGGGCGTCAGTGACAAATTGTGACTTTGACAAGAATATTATTGGTTTTGTTATGATTGGGGTGTGTTCAAGATTAAACTAGTACTTGTGACACGTACATGAATTAAATGTGTTACTGCTTAGTTCAGCGTTGGCGAACCTTTTTACATTCGCGTGCCAAATTTTGGCAAATATTATTTTTCGACTATCCGGCGTGCTGAAAACAAAGGTTTTTTATGGAAAATGTTTAAAAATTAAAATTGATTTCTTGAGATTCTATCTCCCACCGTGTTTCTTGCCGAAGGCATATCTTTTGTTCTTTGAATATTTTTTCCTTGTTTTCAAAATTTTCAAAGAGATCGTGGGAGCATTTTTACCACACTTCATTCATAATATTTTTCCCATCACTGAACGGTTTTTAATTTTTAGCGATTGTTTTGCAAAATATCAAGCAATAACAATAATGTCAATGGCAGTGTTGCCAGCTTAAAAATGTATGGGTGTACGGAAAGATGAAATATAAATCAGGAGTCTGGAAATCTTCTTCGGCCATATCCGCCCCTTGATTTGAGAATATGGACACCACGCGTCGCCTCCAAGAGTCCTGTCGCTCCCCAGTCTTCTTGCTTCGTTCCAGGTCAAACCACCATCCCGTAGCTCCACCGTATACACTCTATAAATAGTATTTAGCGGCCTTCCATGACGCCAGAATCCGGTCGGATAGTAGGTTAAATTACCAAATATACATGCAGAACGGTAAACAATGACATATGAGTACGTTGGATTCTTGCCAAAACACACTTGTGACATAAATGAAAGGCGTTTTTATCTCAGTGCGGCCCTAGAAAATAAGGTTACATGTAAGTTGTAAGAGGTTGGACGGTCTGTAGTATACGGCCATATATTTCCGATACAACATTTCACGGTGAAGTGTAATACGGCGAACTATATACGTACAAGTTTCCGGACACGAGAAAATAAATCTATAAACACAGTGTGTCTGATACTTCTTTGATTCTAATTTACTCATTGGATTAAATGTATTAACAGGATAGATCAGTTACGGTGTATGTTGTAAGTGAATCGGGAACCTCCCACGGACAGAGAAGTCGAGCCACGCTCTCCGGTTTACGGGTCTGTACGTCGTTCTAAAAATCGGTGCCATATTATTATCAGATTTGGCTCGTCATTCCAAAACTGCATGAAGAATTTCATTTTCACTTTCGACAAAAAAACATTATTCGCTCGTGTCAACACGGGACGTTTCAGCCAAGAAAATGAATCTACAATATTCGTTACTTTTACTTTTTAACATTATTTTAAATGCACATTTAAAAATTTTGTTATTAAAAGATGTCTTTAGATGGTCGTTTATATGTAAATATTATTGATTGGGTATGTTTGATGACCGTTTTCTCTTTTTATTTGCAGTAGAGTGCTGGGTCCCACGGCCGTCATCCAGCTGTCGATGCAGCCCGAGTGCCAGCTGCCCGACAACCGACGGCCCCTCTACTCCTTATCCATGAGATCCATCGTAGTCTGCTTTACCGGGTTCCGGGTCAAGGAGGAGCTGGTGAGAATATAGTCTTAATCATGATTGATTAAGGTAGAAGAAGAATCAGCTCTGCTGAATTAGTAAATTACACACAGAATCATAGAAATTCACATTAAGTATTTTTTTAGTCTGGTCGTGATGCTATGTTTCTCGCAGTTCTTGGTGTATTTGCATCATACGAGCAGGTAGATTTTTCCAATGCGGTTCATACGTTCCAACATCATCATTTTCTTTCATCCCCAGCTGGTTGTTGAAGGTGGCTCAGCAATTTTATTCCATGTACCCACAGTGAGTGTAATACATCTTGCTGTGATTTGCAGTTATCTCTTTGGTTACTCGAGGCAGCTTGAATCTGTACCGCGGAAATCTAGCTGAGATCCTTTGGATTGAGCTCACTCCATATGTGGCAATTTTGTTTATTAACATTCCCTTTAAGTCGGAAATATGCCTCATCACTGAACGTGATTTTGTGATAAAACAATGTCTATTAGTTTGAGCGAATCGATGACTGATTTTCAAAGTAAATTTTGTAATTTGGTAGCATTGTTCAAGCGTGACTTTGTTAATGACGATTTGCCAGACTATTCTGATCACAAATGTCCAAAAGTAAGCGCAGTATCACAGCTCGGTTTGACAGTTAACCCTTTCGGAAGTTCTACCTAAGCAAAAATATCACCCTATAGAAGTCTATGCATATTAGTCAATCAATTTAGAAAAAAATTGGCTGCCTGAAAGTATTTAGTACAAGTCGAAATTGAAAATTAATCTAATCAAACAGTAATTAGAGAAAATTGAAATTTTGCCGCCATCTTGGTATTTCATAGGTTTTCAATTGCAAAATATCTAAGTTTGACTTTGAATAAGTATTTAGCACCATACAATAGATGTCTAAACCGAATATAAATCAAATCAGATGGTAATTATAGAAAATTTATATTTTCGGTCTTCTGGGTACATTTTGAGGCGGCTCAATATTTAAAAAGTGATCCTTAGGATATTATATTGCATATTCATCATGTCAAAATTCGTGCTTTTATACTAGAGTGCACAATTATTTTATGGTGCTGGACTGAACTATCCTCAAAGGTAATGTATTTGACTTCCCTTTGCACATAAAATTTGACTACACAGAAATATACTTGATTATAAATGACGCTCCCGTAAAAACTTTATTACGGAGATGAAAGTCATGGATTCTTCAGATTGAGTATATATGCGATTTTTTTGAATCACATTTTGACTCAAGAATCGTTGGATCTTTGAGTTTTTCCCGTATGATATTGTTTTTGACAGCGATTGTAAGATGTCGTCAATTATAAGACGCAAAATAGGAAAATCAAAAATTTGTCTTTTAATACATTGGACGCTAAAGACGCGCCCAGCGCGTAACGATTAGGTGGCCATTCGATATAATTAGCATGCTATTTAAATGTGATAGGTAATTAAAAAGTAATTATCTAGTTAGCAGTCAATGTGTTTTAATCGATGCAATATGGTATATAGATATATTTAAAAACAATCACACTTACTTCCGAATAAATTTTAATGACACCACAATGTTAATTTTTAATGCTGGAATCATAATATTTTAGTTGATTGATATAATATCGTCACTGTTCTGGCAGAAGACACTAATTCGAAAAAATGGTAAAACCCAGGTAAAATTCATTAACTTTACTCTTAATATCACTCTATAACTTTTCAGACAGCCTGTATATATCGTCACTGTTCTGGCAGAAGACACTAATTCGAAAAAATGACATATTGAGTTAGTTATACCAAAATGTTCCTTATTTCAAACTTTACCGTCTGGAAACCTTCTTAATAAATAAACAGTCTTTATTTTAAAGTCATCCTTTTTACGATTACTTAATAAACTCACATGATAGACCATTTCAAACATTTTAACAACTTCAAAGTCAAATTACTCAAAACTAGTATTCTCCAGTTAGTGTGTTCTACCAGAACAGAGACGATATATATTGATTGAATTCTTGTTTTTTTTTCAATTATCATTGTTGTATTATCTTTAAAATTATTTAACAAATTAAAAGGCAATCAAGTCAAAATAGCCAAAAACTCTGTTGTGATTCAAGAGTGATTCAAACTACGATGCTTTTGAGTGTCCAATAAGCTTCCTCTCAATAACCGATCACACTTACTTTATAAATATCATTTTATTTTCCAGACTTACCTGATAACGTTGATCCACTATATGGGCGGATCGATACGCAAGGATATGTCGGCGAAAGTGACGCACCTCATCGCCAATGTGGCCAGTGGCGAGAAATATCGGTACGCGGCGGCTTTCCGGGTCCCGGTGGTTGGCCGCAGCTGGGTCGATCACTGTTGGGCGAGACGGCACGATGTGGACTGCAGAGCGAGCGATGACAATATTATTGTAAGCCTTCTTTATTTTATTCATTTGTAAGAAGTGTCGGGTGACTGTACAAGATTGATCAACGATTTCGAG
Organism: Rhyacophila brunnea; assembly: GCF_057557595.1. Classification (NCBI taxonomy): domain Eukaryota; kingdom Metazoa; phylum Arthropoda; class Insecta; order Trichoptera; family Rhyacophilidae; genus Rhyacophila; species Rhyacophila brunnea. The sequence continues at coordinate 2,516,672 of NW_028232904.1, read as the reverse complement.
TGAGGGTGAAAAATGGGGTTACATGTAAATTGTACGTAAAACATTTCACCGTGGCACAGTTCGCCGTATGCTTTCTTATCGGAAAGAGATGACCCTTAGACTATAGATACATCTAGACGCCACCCGTTGCATTGCTAAATGAAGCCGCGTGCCTTGCGTTTGGTTTGTGGGCGAGCGAACGCATTCGTCTACAAATGTTCGAGACCATAGACCATTTCGCTAGTGCTCGCCCAAAGTGCTCGCACTAGACGCTCAGAATTAAAATATAATTTTCTATTTTTTTAGGTTATATAGTATTTTTAAGCGGTCAAAATGCAACCATTAGGTAAATATATCCATAATTTAAGTAATTTTAAAGAAACACTAGGTCACTGATATTAAAATATATAATAAAATAAAAATAAATTATCACGAACATGTATCAACTTACCTATGCAACGTAATACCATCTTCTTGCTTATCAGTACGGCTACCACATTTTAAGACAACACACAGAACCATCTTTTCTACTTAATTAACTAAAAATATTTTCCATTGACTTTATGTTTAACACAAAAAATATCTATTTTCTCGAGCTCGCAAGTTATCGACGCTATGTGAAGCGTTCCGCCCCGATTTGAAGGCGATATTTTTGGAAACTAGCTCACAGATATGTAGACCTTTTATCTTACTCTAGCGCGTGTCGCAGAGATTGTAAGGGTGCCAAACACTTTCTCACTCGCACTCATGCATCGTTTTTGTTCAGGCCTTGAGATGACCATATCGTCGGGTTAGTGCCAAAAGTTGGTAAGTCGATAGTTTAGGTATTTTGAGTTAATAACGGATTATATGTCTATATATAAATATGTATGCTAGAAAAAAAAATCAAGGTCATCCGATATATAGAACATAGTTTTTTAGCTATTCATTATTTTAATAAAAATACGTAACTCCCGTTTTTTCGATTATCCAACATCAAAAAAACTGTAAAGATGCTTACAGTATTAATCTAGATACAAATCTAGCCAAATGTCAATGAAACGTGGCAGTCAAATCTTTGTAATGGCACTAACGGATTTATTTTAGTTCAATAGTTGAGCTAAAAGTTAAAACTTCTTCTGAAATAAGTTTGTAATAACATTTACAGTATTCTTTTCAGCCGCAGTCGAGTCAAATTCAATGTACTAGTACTGCCAAATATTTGTAACTTCAGTTACAGCGCGCATTTGCCTATGGTTTCGGCCATTTTGCAGTAACTCTAGCCAGAATTATCATTCTTTCTCCTACAACTGTCAGAGCAGGTTGGTGCGTGTTCGTAATTATTTGTGAAACGTTATTAAGTGTTATTAGAAAATGGATAGTAAACCATTCCCAAAGTGCTTGTCATCTAGAGCTGTGAGGATTTTACAATCAGTTTATAAAAATACAACCGATGGCTGTAAAACAAACTGATGTCCGATGTCATTCTGTTCAGGTACATTTTGTTGATTCATTTGTCTTTACTTTCGTTGTTAATAATTGTTATATTTCTCAATGTTTTGATCATAATGCATATTGATTATGATATTATAATATTACAAAGGTTCACCTGTTTATAAACGTGTAATAAAAATAATAGCTTATAGATTCGTGACGTGTCACAATGCACGGTGCATCAATTTGAAGATCAATAAATAACTTCGTTTTAGTTTTGTTTGTAAGTTGTATTAACTATAATAATAATATAACATATAACTTATCTTATATAACATTAAAAGCCAAGTCCTCTGACCTATTTCTTAACTAATATAGAATCATAATAGCCAAGTTATGGCTTTGTGACGTGTTGCGTTTCAAGAGTACCTAATAATTTAGAATGTCTGCCTAGCTTTAATGTTAGTGGCTCGGTTATCATTCGTTTTTTTTATAATAACAATGATGAATAAGATTTATTAACATAATAATAATTGTTCCAGGATCTAATGCTGTTATCAACTCCTACGGAAGAAATCAAGGATCACCGAAATCATTGCCCATACCGGACATTATACTATTTTTTTATTAGTCATATGAGAGGGCGGTCTGTTACCAATGTGTATAGTGAATTAAAGAATGGATATTATACTAAAATGTTGTGATAACTAAAGAAAAGAAAAGAAAAAATGTGTCGTGCTGGAATAATTCCATAAGAACTAAATTCATGATAAAAAGTACCTACCTACAAGTGCATTATGTAGAAACATTATTCCCGAACCTTCCTTAAGTGATAATGAAATCGAAGAAGACGGTGTAGTGTAGTGTTTATTAAAATAATCGTTGAATTGTGTTAAAAAAGAGCGGAAATAGTGAATAGAATCATGTTAAAACCAATTATTTGTAAATTTAACTCTTTATTCATGCGTCATTTCAATATAAGTTTGTATATTTTTATTATGTCCTCAATTTTTACACTGTAAATTTTTGTAAGTATTATAAATTTCTTTGTACTTACTTATTTTTTTCTAATTAATATCAATATTTTTATATTAAGAGTGTCTTGTATTATGAATGTTTTTAAAATCAACTATTGATTGTCCATTAATAAATTAATTCATTTTATAATTGTATCATAGAAGTTTGTATGCTATTTTGGTGTACCCAGATTAATTAATTCGATTTATTTTAAGTTTTTTCTCTTTATTAGTTCATGAAAGTATTTATTTTATTAAATAAGTTTATGTAATTTTATTATTTTCCTGATTTTTTCACTGTATACTGTTGAAAATAATGTAATTCCTATGACATTTTACTATAATAAATTTCGAAATTTGTATGTTAAGTATTACTTATATTATGTGTATATGTAATATGAACTGCCGTATGTCCATTAAAATATTTATGAATGCATTGAAATTGATCATTGATAATATAAAATTGTTTTCGAATTTATTTCTTTAACCTATAAACCTTCCCTTTCTTCAATCCTAACACAATGCTATGCACAGATAACTGTAAAAAGAGCTGATTCATTTCTGCCAAAGGTTTGTAAGTCCTACCTCACCTTACAAAATGCGATTATTTTGAATGATTAATTTTATTTTACGTTTTTTAATATGCAAGGATAATAGTTCATACTTCAATTCATCTAAATAAATAAAGCACAAAGTAATTATCATTATGCCTGATTTTAGAGGGCATGCCAAACTTTCAAATTGCGATTACTCCATAACATGATTTCGAGACTTACCAACATTTGGCAGTATACCGACGATATACTATAATATGGTCTCCAATTTTATTAGATTCAATATGAACATTAATTCAATATTCATGGCTGAATTTGGCAAAATTCATGAATTCAAGAATGGAAACCTAACCTAACAAATAATCTAGTATATTGGCTATTTTCAAAATTTGTTTGCTGCTGGCTTCCTGTATAGTGTAAACCGACAAGATCCGCGTTTTATTTAGACATGTATTTTATGTCAGTACTATACGAGTCAAAGATGTTGGACGGTCTTCAATATACGGCCATATATTTCCGATACAACATTTCACGGTGAAGTGTGATACGGCGAACTCCCTATTTCCCATTAACCCATTAGAGACATGGTGGATTTTTCAGGATCACTTAAAAAAGACACCGATTACTAAAATTGATATTAGTCATTTGTTATTTATTTATATTTTAAGTTAATTTTGGGTATCAGTGGAATCAAGAAGACATGTCAAATATAGGTATAAACACCCACGGTGGCATCGCGGCTTAAGCGTTGGACTATCACGCCGTGGGTCCCAGGTTCGAATCCTGGGTCTGGCAAGTACACATATTGTTTTTCAATTTGTATCTGAGTCAGGGTATGGACCTAATAGGTTGAGCAAGTGGCTGACATTCATTTCTCGTAAAAAAACAAAATCTGTATGATCCTAATAGGATTGGACATGGTCGGAAAAAAATAGGTTTTTCTGTTTTTTAGCCATTATTCAAAATGACAAAGGTAAAAAGTCTATGATAGAAGTAAATGATAAAATAAATATATACTAAACTGGAGCTAAATATAATACTTTTCAACATATATAGAAGATAGAGGGTCATTAACATTATATGATGTTTTTACTCTCTCAAACACCTCATACCTACCGAACTGATCATTATTTTGACAAATTTAAATAAAAGTATTTTTTATAAATCAAATAAGTAATTCAAAAAAAATATATCGGACTCAATATAACTAACATCATAAAATGATAGCTACATCCAATGACATTAATATGGACGAAGCATCTGGAAAAAAAATGACACTCACTTTTTTGTCGGGTCTGCCGAATGGCATAATCTGTTCTAACGCCATTACAATAAAGGTGATATTGCTATAAATTCCCGATGCTTTTTGTCGGTCTGCCGAATGGCATAATTCATATTTTAATATCAATATCGCTCGCTCAAATGAACATTGACACTAGAAACACTGTTCTAACGCCATTACAATAAAGGTGATATTGCTATAAATTCCCGATGCGTGATATCGCATAATGGAAATTGCGAAATTTTGTCACGTGTCGTCTACCTATCAGTGGCGAAGGGTGGAGGTAGGCTGTTAAGATTCGCTATAAATAGTGCACACTAAAATTTTTTAGTCATATGTATTTGTTTTTATTGAACTAAGACTACAATTTACAGATGGTGTTAGTTAGTTTTTAAAAATCAATTAAACCATGCCTAAACGAAACCATAATAGTTTTGGTCTAATTTGGGGAATACGACAAAATTGTGGATACTTTTTCATTCATAGTTATTTGTTTTCGTTGGATTAAAAATACATATTACACATATTGTTGGTTAATTTTTTTAATTCATTAAGCCCTGACTAAACCAAACTATAATAAATAAAAAATATTATTCTATTTATAAAATATTCAAAGTTATGTATGATTTAATTGTATAATTTTAGATATTTTAAAGATAGACATGTATTTTTTGACTATTATCTATTATGGCTTGGTTTCTCAGGGTTTAATTGAATTTTAAAAATTAACCAACACTATCTGTAAATTGTAGTCTTATTTCAATGAAAACAAATATGTATGTCTGAAAAAGTTGAATGTGCACTATTTATGGCGGATCTTAACAGCCTACCTCCACCCTTCGCCACTGCTACCTATACATGTGCGAATGTCACTATGCGCGAATTTACTTGCTAGATACTGTAGTGAGTGCGTTGTCCATTAATAATGTCATTGGTTATCTATTATTAAGTAATGTCACCTTTAAAAAAATCAAAATATGATTTAAAAAGTTTGTTTTTCACCATGTCCTGCATCCTATCCGGCGCCGATTGTCTCCAATCGGTCTATTGTGCCATCAATTTCTATGTTAAAATTAAATATAAAGCAACTAATACATTGTCTAATGATAATTCATTTTTTTTTAATTCCAGTATGAACACAAACTGAAAATGTTTCTCGGATCGAGGGTCTGCTTCATCGGATTCCCCGAGGATGAGTGCCAGCACATGACAGACATCCTCGTGAAGAACGGCGGAGAGACGGTGGCGCTGGACGACGCTGCCTGCTCCCACGTGGTGAGTTCACACCCTTGTTCTGTCACCGATTATCACATTAGGCTAAGTGTGTCCCGGAGAGAAGCGGTAGAGAAAACTGTTACTCTTAAATACCATGGATGCAACTGCACCATGTTATGCGGTATTAAATCAAGCGATGTAACGTATTTGAAAAAAAAATAGTTCTTTCTTATTAATGAAATAACAACAAATTTATTGAAGTAAGCCTTATAGATGTAGCCTAAATATAGCAAAGTGAAGCTGTTAATAATGAATAGTAATACCCCGTTTACACCGCGCATGGATTTACTGTTGACAGTAAGTATTATCGTGGCCATAAAAGAAAATGCAGTCACCCATTCTATAACCAATTATTCCAAAAAATAGTACTTAAAATGTTATTATAATTCCGTAATGTATAGTTTTAAATTATGATATGCTCCATCTGGTAAAAATTTCTTAAAAAAAATAGCGTAAGACGCCTACTTTTTGAGTGTTGAAATTGAAATAAAATATTCATTATATAATATGTAAGTATTTATATAGTTTTATTTTAAAGAACTGGAATCGAACCCTCGAATTGGGGTTCCGATTTTGGATTTTCGAACCGAACTTCATTCGTTTTTATATTATAGTCCAAACTTTTAGAGTATATCTCAGTTATACGGAAACGTTGCTTGATTTATATGTGCATAACACTGTCCAATTATTATTCTATGTGAGATTGTTTGTTTACGTACTTACGCAAGTTTCTCTGTACGCTTCTTTTTGGTATTTTGCCTCCATTTCGCTCTCTCTCTCTCTGAACTCTTCTATCCTACCCTTGCTGACCTTAACTATTCACGCTTGTTGAATGTTGTTGCGTTGATTTAGTATTAGTGTACATACGTAGCTGCATTTTCACTCACAATGTGTATAGTCCTATTTTCACATGTGTTAAACATTGTAATAGAGAGGTTATTGTCCTACAAACTGTGACATAATATGTCATATTATGAAGTGTCTATTTCCAAAAACCGATGAGTCAAAATGTAACAAACAAAAAAAGTATGTTCGTATTCTATGTATAATTTTCTATATATGTTATAATTTTTATAACTTTCAAAACCTGCCAAAAGCATACAATTTTTTTTAATGAAAAGCTTGATGATTTCGAGGCCATCCATAGACTGAAACTGTATGCGGATTAGAACCGTGTGCCATACTATACTTATGATTTCTGTTCATGGAAATGTATAATTGATTTAACAAAGCCAACCAACACCATCTGTAAATTGTAGTCTTAGTTCAATAAATACCAATACGTATGACTAACAAAAGTTTAACGTGCACTATTTATGGCGGATCTTAACAGCCTACCTCTACTCTGCCCTTCTAAGGAAGAAGGCAGTAACTGATTCTCACACACCTTCGAGATAAATGACATGTGTTTTTTTTCAAACCTTAGTACTGTGAATTAATAAAAAACGGTGATAATTTTTATTAATAGGATGTTAAAATACAAATAAAATAATAGTAAACAAGCAGTAACTGCAATAAATAGGTGCAATTACTGGCTTTTTGCTAAGAAATTTGTATTATTTTAGCAAATGTCTTTGAAATTTTTTCACTAAGGATTATAACGGTATTTTAGTGATAATACTGATTTTAAAATGAACAGAATTATAGCTTTCAAAATTACCTATCGGATGGCATTCATAACTCAATTTCACAATTTTTGTAGGTTACTGTCTTCTTCCTTGGAAGGGCAGTAAACTATTGTAGTTTGGTTCAGGCAAGGTTTAAATGGATTTCAAAAACTAATTGATTCCATTTGCAATTTGTATTCTTAGTTCAATGAAAACAAATAAATATGTCCGACAAAGATTTATGTCGAATCTAAACAGACAACCTCCATCTTTAGCCACTGCTATAGTATGTATAAAAAATACTTTCACTATATATCTCTCTTGATAGGTTGAAATTAATTTGTAGCAAACACTTACATAATTATTAATTAACAATTTGTAGAAAAGTATTACATAATGTGTCTTTCTTATGAAGTGAGGGTTAAGGTTGGCTTAGGGACTTTATCCAAGGAATATTAATTTAAACGTATGTAGTTTTGTTTGAAACCCCAGATCAACAATCTTATAGACACAACAAATTGTGCCTATTACAAGAGTTCGCATTTTTCTCCCTTGCTCTAATGTGTATTATTATTTGACGTCTATACGATTATTGATCTGTGGTTTAACAATATATATATATTATAATTTGCTTAACAGATGTCCATAAATTTCTATTGGGTACATTCTAGTGGCGAAGGGTGGACGTTGCTGTTAAGATCCGACATAAATAATGCACACTAAGCTTTGTCAGTCAAGCGTATTTGTTTTTATTGAACTAAGACTACAATGCTTAGATATTGTTTGGTAATTTTTAAAATTCAATTAAACCCTGCCTAAGCTAAACCATAATAGATTTAGTATATTTTGGGCGAAATGACAAAATTGTGCACACTTTATCATTCATACTTATTTGTTTTTGTTGGATTAAGAATACATTATTACACATTGTTTGTTCATTTTTTTAAAATCTATTAAGCCCTGCCTAAACCAAACTATAATAGATAAATAATAATATTCTATCTATAAAATATCCAAAGTTATGTATGATTTAATTGCATAATTTTAGATATTTTATATATAGATGAATATATTTTGACTATTATCTATTATGGCTTGGTTTCACAGGGTTTTTAATTGAATTTTAAAAACTTACCAACACCATCTGTAAATTGTGGTCTTATTTCAATGAAAACAAATACGTATGACTGACAAAGTTTGGTGTGCACTATTTATGGCAGATCTTAACAGCCTATATCCACCCTTCACCACTGGTTAATACATATTATGTAGATGAGAATTTCATGGTTAAAAATACAGTTGTTACTTGTCCAATGCACGTTTTTCCGTGGGAATAAATTTTGTTAGGGCGAGTGCACATTTAGCAATAACGCTCAAGTAACTTCGAAAGACACGCCTTCTTAAATTTTTTGGCTATCATTAGAGTTAAATTAAATGTACTGTTGTGTTTGATAAAATGGCGGGTTCGAATCCCTTGGCCGTGTCAAATTCACACGATTTTGCAATCAATATGTGTGTTATTATCCGGTGTACCGACTTGATTGTTTGAGTGAATAAAATTACCTCTTTAAAAAGGACAGTCATTGTATATCTATATTGTCTATGGTAAGCCCATATTGTCAGCTATCTTGTAAAACTCATAAATCCCATATTGGTACTAAACGTCTAATTACTTTGATTTAAAATACAAAAGCCGATCGCCAATACTAACTCAATTTGGAAAGCGATTCAAAGACTATTAAGAGCCATTAGTTAAAATTTGTCGCAATTAAGTATGGCGCCTATAACATAGTGGCCCGTGTGCATGGGCGCGAAACCCGAGAGATGTAGGTTCGATTCCTGCTGGGTATTTACTTTTTTCAAAAAGATTTTTCTATTGGTTATATGTAATATATTATTTTCTCAGAAATGTTTTCATTTATTAATTAGAATCGTTTATTTTTGTTAGTTCACCGTGCTCTCTCATGGGCACTTTTATTTAAAAGTCTCTGTAAACTCAGTCAAAGCACATGCTTTAAGTGCATAGCGACCTTAGTCTCGGGTATCTGCCCCTGAGACATTCTCAGATGCTTTACATCCAAACATAGAGTCTCGTGATACATTCAATTAAAGCCAAGTGTGGTGCGGGGCGGGTTGGTTTGGAGGGGTCTATGTTTGTGTTGTCCCTTGATAGAAAAGTTTTCGATTTATGAGGTTTACAAGATAAAACGTTGATATGGTTTGTATTGTAGTAGAATTTGTGATTTGTGGTCTCCAATATCCTGCATATGAAAATCCGTTAAAGGTGTATCGCCTTGAGGTTATCAACTGTACGGACCTCACCTGCTTAGTGTGTACTCGCATTTAGACGTGCTGTTGATTTGACGAAAACGAGATTGCGTAAAAAATTTTGCATGTGCTTGCGTTTTAAACTGCCATGCTGCTTTTCATGATTCATCGCATCGTGGCGCAGATACATGTGAAGCCATCTCCATTCGTTCCCATCGTCGCGAAATTACTCACGTATTCGTACTTACCTTAGGATTTGTTTCAATCATGACAAACCATAATATCGACGGACCGGTGTTGGTCACTTAATAAAGAAATTCTATGCCAAGTATTACATATATTTAAAACGTCAATAAATAATATACTTATTAGAAAAGTTGTCGAAAAAATTTTGGTTTGATAAGATGTGAATACGGATTTTTCATCTGTTGAGTGAGAGTTCTTCAATTAAACTACTGATTCAAATTAATAAAAGAAATTCTGGCGAATAACTTTAAATGAGTATTTATGATGTTCCAAGTGACTATATATATATAAATTTAAGTATTAATGTCATTACTTTGATTTAAATTTCAAACACAGTAGCCATTTCTTGATGGAATTATTTGCATCTTGGATTAGTTACTTAATTTGTTAGAGAACTCACTTGACCAATGAATGATTTGTCATTAAATCCCATTTGGTTCAAGATTATTTTTAGAATAAAGAATGATGTGTCTTTTTAAGTTACATTCTTAAATCTCATGTGTAATCACTCGTAAATAAAAATATATTTAATTATAAAAGCATTCATAAACAAAACACACATAAAAAATTGGTTTCGTTCGATAATATGGTTTGACATGGTCATTGTAAAAGTCCTCATCACTCGCCCTGTAACATCCCCACGTTTAACAGAGCGCCCCCGATCTCCTTGCACCGTGTTTCAGGTGGTCGCCAGCGGAGAGATGTACTCAGACCAATCCTTTTCCACCTCCCACTCCTCGAATCTTGACCACAGATCGCTCACCAATCGGACCCCCTACGCCGTACGCGACGGTGAAGAAACCGTCACCGAAGACTCCATGCCTTCTTTGAGAGGAATGATCAATGCAAACGGCTTGAGGAAGAGGCAGCCGTTGAATATGTCCAAATTTAGCTGCTTCGATATTGATCAGACGCTTTCAAACGATGACGATGACGATTCCGTTGACGATACTCACTACAGTCCGAAACCGAATATTTCCAGTGGGAAATTGAATAAAAGTAGAATTGATAGCGCAGAGGCAAAGTTGAAAAGGCGTCCGATAGATGTTACTGTAGGTAACATAGCGTTTGATGACGTTCTCGGAACCAGTTCGCCGTTTTTCAGTAAACTATTTTCCCCCGACCGACCCGGGACTTCATTCGATCATACGAACGGCAAGAAAAGTAAAAAGGGCAGCAAAAAACGTTCCCGGAATTCTGCTGAATCGAATTTTGAAGTTGAGATTTTGAATAAAGTTACGCTGCAGACGGCTGCAGAAGAAAACAACTGGAAATCGCCTTTCAAAAGGCTGAAGATTAAAGACTCGTTCCGATTCAAAGGCAAAGATCGGCCTTTGATCGTAAACAAAAGAAATAAGGCGAAAAATAGTTATGTGGACGATGATGTATTAAAAGATTTAGACGAGACAGACTATATGACATCGACGCCTTCACCGAAAAAGCATGATGATGATAACATATCGATATGCTCTAATATCAGCAACGTCAAAGATAGATCATTCTTTGCGAGTTCCGGTTTATTTGATATATCGTTTTCTTCATTGAAAGGAGGTAAAGCTTCGAAATCGGTATCTAAATTACGACGGAGTGTCAAATCGTTGACTGCATCGTTTAGGGGCGAACGTAAAAAGAAATACGAAAAGAGAGACAACGATGATTGTGTTGAAGAGATCCACTACGATAATTCGATCCAATTCACTCCTTTATCGACTCCGTTTGACGTATCACCCGTGGCCTACTTGGACACGACCTTCGGCCAAAGCAATCACACCCCGTTGGCCAGGATATCGGAATCGGCCGAGGTGACCGCCGTGTTTAAGACTCCGTCCAATTACGGGAGTAGGGGGTCTCCGGTGATCTTCAAGACTCCCGTCGGCACCGGTAGACGATGCAGGGCGGCGAAGAGGGCTGCCATTTCTCCCACCGCTCCCGTCCCATCCGGGTGCAAACGGCTGGACACCCTATCGGTACTAACACCACATCCATTTTTTGTTCATAGTCATATATTTTAGGCTGTAGATTGTGTTTTATAAAGTGTATGAAAGAGACATATTGTTTTTGAAAGGGACACTTATTCAAAAGGGCCACTCGCCGTAAAATCAAAACTATTAAAATTTCCAACCTGAAATATATTTTTGGCTGTAGTCAGTATTGTATTGTATAAATTGTACAGAGAGGTTCCTTGAGCATGACTTTTGACGTATTTCTGTATATTATATTGTAATATATATTTTTTTATCTATAATTATATTATTTATAATTTATATATACATACTAGTAATATATAATTAAAAATTATGGTAGAACATTGTATATATTCCTGTAAATTTTTCTTTTCTTCATACGTTTATAGTTCTTTGGGCTTTTATCTTAGATTTAAATTTGGTGTCCAGTTTTTTCATTCGTAAGCCTAGTAGTACAGACCTACATACATCTGCCTGGAGACAAATTATACAATAAACTTTTGCTCCATCACAAATGCATATTGCATCGTGCGCTTTAATCATGACAACACTCCAACAGACCATGCATCTCTACTTCCGTTGAACGAATATCAAATTATTTTCCCGCAAACATGTGTTCACTTGCTTTGTATGTCATTACTCATTAGCTTTGCACATGTTTTTCATCTGTTTCCGCTTGTTTATTTGTCTGTGGACAGATGTATGTTGGTCTGTGAGTTATTTTTCTTCTTCTTGCGTTATGTGACTTCGCTCAAAATACTCTCCCCGTTATTACATCTGCATTCCTCCGTCGGTACTGGTGAAAGTATCGATATACCAGTAGTGTATTTGGTAGGACAATCGATTAATTCTTTCAGCGCTGACGGCACAGCTGTTGTGTCCTCATTAGGTTGCCATTAGATATAATAAATGTTCCGCGGTGAAGCAGTTAAGGAATTCTTCACTGTTTCGAGTCGGCCATCGATCTTTCTACTGACAATAAACCTTTCTAAATTTATGCAATAATATAATATACCCGGAGAACTCTCTGATGAGAACCAGCACGATATGTACCGATGGACTAACAATCCTTCACTTTTATTTTATGTATGTATATGCAGACCGCATCTCGAAAAGACGGACACGGCTGGAGATTTGACTAGGTGAATTTAATCGGTTTTAATATGTCGTTGCCTCATATTGATTGAAGACATATATATAATATGCTGACCGCAATTATGTCCGTTTTTCCATATAGTCAGCTAATATCCAATTATCGCAAACTCGATATAAAATAGGTGACTCAATTATAATAGTTATTGTCTAAATATTCTATTCAATATATTATTTTGATTGTGAGTACGTCGATAAATAGCAGATCACAATTGATTGGGAATGCCACTCTAACATAACTTCCCGGTAAAAACACATCTCACCGCATTGTCATTGTATTTTTATTATATTCTACCGATTGCACCCTTGTAATTATTTAGCAGTAAATAAATTCTCTCCTTCATCATCACGAAAAACTACTACCGTCTTTCATCTGCAACACCTCAAACTGGACTATTTTATAGTATATTTTAAGGCGGCCATATTTAAAATGTGCCTTCTGGCTTATTCAGCAAATGTCTGATCCTGCATTTATGGCTGTAACTAACACAGTGACCTTTCGCTCCTTTTTACTCTCGTCATTATTTGGTGTCAGATAAACCGAATACTTTTCGACAGACTTTGAGTAATGTTCTCATTCATACACCCAACAGTACATTTTATCTCTTGAGAATGGTGTCTGTAAAAGGTCTGACATGCTGAGGATAGAAAGAGGAAGAACACACAACAAAGATATTTTCGGCTATGAATCCTTCAGCTTTATTATTATCTTGTATCAAAAATGTCACATCTTGAAGACATCAATATTTTTGCGTTACGTTTCAATATAGAAAACAAGACACCTGATTGAGTGAATTTAGTCCATTTGGCAGAGTGTAGATGACAATGTAAAAATATCCATTAAAAATAAAACCACATTCACCAACGCAAGTATCATTATCAAGAAATAGTTCTCATTAGCGACATGAACGGCATTCGGGTCATGTCAAAAGAGATGTATTTAATCCCTACGTATGTACGTCCGCAGCATAGCATATGACGTTTTGGCCAACGGTTCATTTGCGGGATGGGATTCGTTCACCAGATGGGATTCTTCAACTCCCGTTCACGGCGCCAGACTTTTCCAGGCTAATCATTCGTTTGAAGTAGCTTGCCTCTTGCCATACAGAAAGCCTTTTTCAAGAGATGCTGTTACGGTGATGCTGAAGTTTAGAATCTTAGAAAACCCTTTTATGGTCACTTTAGAGTCGCTGTATCTCTATATTGGTAGGAGTGCTAGGTTCGAAGCGGGCATCCTTTATTCCTCTCCCTATCTATATTTATCATACATAATCATATACTCCATAAATATTAACAATTTCATCTCTTGTATTGCTTTGTTTAACGGTATCATACTTTGAATAGCTGGATAGAATAACGGCTTTATGGCAGAAGTGTTCCAAATCTGAAAACTATGTAGGAAAGATATTTGTGTCATTATGATACACTATCTTTTCTAACCATGTGAATTAACATTAATTGATGATTACATAAAAAAAATAATTTTAAGAATGAATCAATTACGAGTCAATTATAAATGCCAATATCGAATCGATTTTATATTTAATGAATATTAACGGCCCACATGCTCAGCGTACATCAAAATGGAGCTTTTATGCTATTTTCAAAGCATGATCCTGGACATTACTTAAACGTTGTAGATAATCTATTTACATAATTTTGAAGCCTTATTATCCTTTATATTTATTTTAAACATTTGATGACTGCATAAAGTATTTTTATTACATAAAATAGTATTCTTTTAAACCTCTCGCTCCGATGTTTTAGAATATACTCATATTTCAGTACGTCCATGTGAAGTGGTGTTAAGATTTTTTATATTTATTAATTTTTAAAAGCATTTATAAAACCATTAGTATAATTTATGTCGACATTATTATAGTGAAATATTTGCAATAAAAATTTATATTGATAATCTCTGTGATCCCAAATTTGACAAGAATTAGGCATTTTATTATGCAAAAAATGGTCAAGATTTACACATTTAAAGATACTGATTATAAGCTATGTCTTTGACCATTCAAATGTAATAAACATTCTACGAATAATGTTTGCTTTATAATAATTATTGACCTAAGAATAAGGTAGTATTTTTTTCTATTGGCATTTCCCAGTGGTTAAGCTACAACATACGGCCGTAGCCATAAATTGACAAACTATAAATGAAGTAGCGAGTAAGATCATGTTAACGCGCGTGTTTGAACATGTACCTAACCAAAATTTTTTTTTTTTTAAACGGTGATGACTATATTCTAAAACATTAGAGCGAGAAGTTTAAAAGAGTACTAAATTATGTAATAAAAATACTTTATGCAGTCATCGAATGTTTAAAATAAATATGAAGGATAATAAGGCTTCAAAATTATGTAAATAGATTATTTACAACGTTTAAGGAATGTCCAGGATCATGCTTTGAAAATAGCATAAAAGCTCCATTTTTACGTACGCTGACCATGTCCCCCCTTACATTAAATGTATAATGAAGTGTGTTGACGTAATAATAATTTTAAAAAGTACTATAACGTCAGATATGTCAATATATCTCGATGTTAGAATAAATATGTTTGAAATAATACTGCTTTGTGTTATGTGGTTATGCGCCCTCTATGGCCAGGTGGTAACTTATCCGCTTGGTAAGACGAGGGTCTGGCAAAAATTCACATGTTGTTTTACAATGTGTGTTTGGATTCAGACCTAATAGGTTGAGCAAGTGGCCGACATTCATTTCTCGTAAACGAAACCTCTTTGTGAGGCGGCCGAGATCCACACCAGACTGTGGACTCAATTATCATGTGATCATTATTATTATGTATTCATATGATGAGAAAAGACAGGGGATCATAATGTTACAAATAAATTTACCTGAAATTCTTCACTTTTGACCCGTATACGGCGGTAGCGAAGGGTGGAGGTAGGCTATTAAGATCCGCCATAAATAGTGCACATTAAACTTCGTTACTCGTACGTATTTGTTTTTATTGAACCAAATCACAATTTACAGATGGTGTCAGTTAATTTTTGTTAAATCAATTAAACCCTGTCTAAACCAAACCATAATAGTTTTAGTGTACTTTGGGCAATATGACAAAATTGTGCACACTTTTTCATTCATACTTATTTGTTTTCGTTGGATTAAAAATACATATTACACGTTATATTGTTGCTTAATTTTTTTTAAATTCATTAAGCCTGACTAAACCAAACTATAATACATAAATTATTCTATCTATAAAATATTCAAAGTTATGTATGATTTAATTGCATAATTTTAGGTATTTTATAGATAGACGAGTATTTTTTGACTGTTATCTATTATGGCTTAGTATTCGCAGGGTTTAATTGAATTTTAAAAACTAACTAAATTGTAGTCTTATTTCAATGAAGTCAAATACGTATGACTGACAAAGTTTAGTGTGCACTATCTATAGCGGATCTTAACAGCCTACCTCCACCCTTTGCCACTGTCAAATACCTCTCTTTTAAAAACAGTTTAAAAAGTTATATACACCCATGTGTGCATGATTCAATTATATGCTTTTGTTCTATTGAAAATTCCAATTACGCCAAGAGTAGTTTTTATATTATGTATTTTTTTCATGCTTAAATAAATAACTATATATGTATTGACCTACTAACCTAACCTAACTCATTAATTTATATTTATATTTGATTTGTACCCCTTGAGTCTCCAGCCCCACCTGATTATATCGTTGCATATTGCTTACCTACATTATCAGGTTGATATTTTTAACATTGCTATCGTTTCTCGCTTTATTTCTTTATAATATATGTAGTTGTATTTAATTGTTTTCTTAATATTTTATTTATGTCACCAGCATCCCTTGTGTCCCGTCATCGGCCTGTCGATTAAACTTGTTTACGCATTATTAAATTTGTGGTTTTTGGTAAATTTATGATAAGTACATAAGTGATGATACTATTCATTAGAAACTTTTGATTTGGCCATACCATCCTCACAAAAATATGTCTTCACGTCTTTCGATAGTAATCAGTAAATTAAAGGCTTTGCTAACATCCTCCTTCCGTCTGAAGTGTTTTCCGCACCGATCTAGGCGCTTCAGCCAAATGGGATTTGAAATTGCCCATACGGATATAATTTGCTCAGATCCCGCTTTCAGGTTTGAATTAGTTTGCACCTTAGGGCCAAGACACTTGGTGCTGCAAATTGACACTAATCGGATCCAATTCGATCACAGTAATTTATGTGAATTTGCTGCAAATTGTAGCATCGTGTGGCACCCGGTAGCTCCGGGTTCGATTCCCGGAGAGGAATACTTTGTTTCACTACACTATTGCCATTGGGCCTAATGGCCTGTTGTAATGTTAAAATGAATGTATTATATATTAAATACCTTACTAACCAGCGTCAGGATCTCCAAATTTTGGTTATAAGGTACTTGCACTCTAATTTTTTGTAAGATTTTTTCTTGTAGCTATATATCTGAGGTATTTTCAAATTAAGTATGTTCATTAAAGAATGTTAGATTCTTAAATCTCGTGAATTATTCGTTGAATAAAAAAAAACTTTCTTTTTCTTTTGATCATGTCCGATCCTAATAGGATTATATGGGCCTCCACAGAGTGGAGGTTTGTATTAATAGATTTTTGTTTTTACGAGAAATGGGTGTTGGCCACTTGCTCAACCTATTGGGTCCACACTCCGAACACAAATTGAAAGACAATATGTGTATTTGCTGGACCCAGGATTCGAACCTGGGACCCACGACATTATAAGCCGTCGTGTAAAAAAATAATGTATTAAATTATTAGCAAGTGCAAGTATGTTATAACTAAAATTTGAAGAGATCCCGACACCAGTTAGTAATGGAGGCAATTGATATTTTGCTTTTAAACTGCTTCATATCAATGGGCTGACACCTCATAGACTGCATACCGCCTACCGCCAATAAGTTGATTGATGCACAGCTACAATTGAGTCACCAATGGCTATGTATGCATCAAACTTATATGAATTTAGTTAAAATCCTATCCTATATAGTAAATCAATCTTTAGTTCAGTTGCTTTCTTGATAGGATTTTTTTCAACGTCATCAATAATCACCCCCAGGGTCCTTCCCTAGGCTGCTCATGTCTTGAGACTGGTATCATGAAATTACCTGTTTTTAACATTATTATTTAACATTATTATTATTATATTATTATTATTTAACATTAACATATCATAAGTTGACCAAATACCACATTATTATGTTATTAGTTTGACAGTAAATAAATTGAATTTTCTTATTCTAGTTTTAATTAAATTATTGTTTCATGAAATTGTATATAAAATTTTACTTTCATTTATAATATTATTTATACACTTATATTATTAATCCTCAGCATGAAATGTTATTACTTATGTATATTACTAATAAATAATTATGTATTTTCCTTTCAATCTATCCTTCATTGTATTGTAATTACGAATGTTTCTTCTTATTTAATCTGTATATTAAAAGCTTTTTTATTCTTTGTCCTATGTATGTCTTCTTTAAACGCTTTTAGATAAATCTTATTGTCCGTGTCCTGATTGTGGACTTGTGTACATATCGCCGTCATGGAACCAAACTGTAGTATGTCAAAATAGTTTTGAGATAATTGAAACCAATGATTATTGCCTCACTAAATCTAGCCATTAAATAATGAATGGAGTTTTGATAGAGGTAAAAATATTTAGTAAAATAGATACGAATGACGAAGTCTTCGTAGTCCAGTGTGTAACGCGCTGCCCTTTCATCCGAGTTTGATTCTCAGTGACATCACAATATATTTATGTGGTTTTATCAAAGTTTGGCAAAGGGATTGTTTCTCTTCTATTACTAAATACACTAGTCTTTCACTACACTACTGCCATCGGGCCTCATGGCCTGATTTAGTGTTAAAGAGAGAGAATATAAAACACCTGATAATTGTGACAACTAAACGGCTAAACTGTAATAAGTAAATTGCTACAGTCTATTCCAATGCGTACACATACATAATTTTATTAGAAGTAAGATAACTTCAGAATATAATTAATTGTAGATACGACAGTTTTACCGTTGGCAAGAGGGTTGAATAGTGATAAAAATTGTTTATTTAACTCGAAACTACACTTTTTGTTGTGGTTATTGTAGTTTGTTTCCGGGATGGCGATATATATCATTGCATATTACCATTATATAGTCGTGGTCACAGTTGAGTGCCCGTGAACTACCCGCACGTTGATCAAAACTGTGCGAAAGGAAAAATATTAGGATTACAGATCAATAATTTCATACTATTTATAGATCTATAAATTGAATAATAAATCAATTCGCACTATTTGTAGCAATTGTGTTATATCAGTGTATGGTGTGAATATATTGATAAGTCTAAAAACATCAATTCTCAAGGTAGCTATTTGTAAGGTTGGGTTTCTATGGTAAATCAGGAATATATTAAAATTTTAGTTTGTTGAGAGTTAACAAACATTTTACTGAAATTTAAAAACATTCAAAAACATATAATCTGATTTACCACAGAAAGCCAAACGTACAAATAACTGCCTTTAGAATCAATGTTTTTAGACTTATCAACATATTCATGCCATATATAACGGATATTATGTTGAGCAGATTCTCATATTTAAATTAATTTTAACAAGTCAAGATAAACGCTACCAAGTATTAACTGATCTCTGACCGTATCAAATCACTTTGATCTGATTTGGTCAGCACTTGGACGTGTGGGAACAGATTTCCAAACAGGAATTCATGTGCAACAGTTTACGTGTCATGACGAAATCTAAAATCCAATTTTTATTTATTTATTTATTGTAAAAAAACAATTTTCACAATGTTTACTTTATACTGTTTTGTTCTCTGTGATGTATAGGTAGTGGATGAGCACGCCACGCAGTCGTTGCCCGATGCGGGGCCACGTGCGCACGTGGTCAAAGCCGAGTGGTTCTGGGCGTCAGTACAGAATGAGGAGGCGCAGGACGAGAAGGACTTCCTATTCGAAGACGTGAGTTGTTTTCAATTATATTTTCATGTTATAACAGACACAGACTCTGAGAAAAAAGATTATTATATATTTGCTATGGAAGCTTCGTTAAGGAAACGGAGCGGTGAGGGAGAAGAAGACTTTGATGAACTGACTCTCAGCAACTCGGCAAAACCCTCGATAGAGTATGTATATAAATATGTTGTTGGACAAATGAGTGTAGGACAATTGCCATTTAGGGTACTTTACAAGAGGCATTATAATAAAATATATCTTGAATGTTTTGATGTGAAACTACAAAATATCAGCATATTCTGGAATTCAATTACAGTCGAACTCGGTTATTACGAGGAAGATGGGACCGACTGAATTTGCTTGTTATAAGCATTACTCGTTATATAACATTTTTCGCACCACATTCTATTTAAGCATAGGACATAAAAAATCTTAAAACAATCGTAAAAATCCCCGAAACAAGCATGGCGTTCATAAACTACAAAAGAAGTTGTTTATTGTAATGAAATGCTGAGCCGCCGTTGCTGGTAGGTACCTATTGACTTAACAAAGCTTGGATTTTTTACATGCAATTTCAACCATATGCGTGGATACTTTTTCAATGTTGTCAGCGAAAACACCAATTAGGTACATAGACACTTAACTAGTGTCATTAACGTAATCCGATCCCGACGGCATCGATCTAGTTAAATGCCCGGTCGGATTTTATTGCTTAGGGTCGAAAATGTTGTTTTTAAACGATCGACACATTAACAGTTTTGCTCCGTATGCCCGAGAAGTAGCTCGTTATAAAAGTGAATAAATAAATGTATGGAGAAAATCATAAATTAAAACGTCAGCGAATGTTTCCTCATTACATCTGAGATCTCGCTATTGCTGTGATCGTAAGAACCAAGTTCGACTGTATAATTGTTTTGTAATGTTAATAGCGGTTATTAATTTTCTTAAATATCGCTGTGAATAGAAAATATTGCGGTCACCTTATGTTCCGAGTGCCAAACAAAAATATTATGTTGGACATGTTGCTAGATGATCAATGGAAAAATGCCTTCATATGGCTTTACCCAAGAGGCACTAGATTGACTCCTTAAGGGCTCAGACATACAGCTTAACACAGGTCTTTGTACTTGATCCCAAATGCATCCGATTAGAATCTCCAATATGGGATTCAAATAGGATACATTTGGAATCAAGTAAGACCGGCTTCGACGCCGTTCAACTGCAGTGAAGAATTGCATATTCCAATAAAAATCTCCATTTGGATAAAAAATCCAATATGAGATTCAAATAGGATACATTTGGAATCAAGTAAGACCAGCTTCGACACACTGCAGTGCTGTGTTCTGAGCCCTAAAATGTGTGAATTGAAGAATTGCATTTTCTGGTCCAAAAGGACTGGAAGGAGTTATGGGGAGACCAGTGGTATATCGTCCTCGGATATTAGTAAAATCCGAAGTGATTTAAAATTTATCATATTTAATTCAAAATTTTGTCATTTGATAAATATCGTTAGAGTGGACCTAACTACTGCTGGATAAATACCTCTACAAGCTGATTCCATTCTTATTGGCGCTGTACGTTACGCAATCACGTTCTATCGCAGAACTTCACTAATACATCAATCTAGCTGCCTACCTGTTGCACACTTTCTACCTTTTGTGTACTCTTCGAGTTGTATAGTATTTTCATTTACTATTTTATTTCATTTTAGTATGGGGTTTTTGACAGATATAGATTATGTTGTAATTTTCCAGTATTTGGACGCCCAAGTGTGCCAATCTCGGCGATCGTCCCGAGGTTCCTTGTCCAGCGGCGCATCGGGGACCAATCAGGGCATATCGCCGCCCCGCAGCCCCGCCCCGTCAGGCTCCACCCCCTCGTCTACCCTACCTCCAGGTTCAGCACACCGGATAAGGAAGAGAAAGCTGCGTGGGCCCGATGCCGCCCTGCACAAGCGAAGATCGTCGGTGGGAGACGCCGTCCTGCTGAGTTTGAGTGGAAACCTTTTGGATTGTACTCAAAGCCCGGACGGGAAACAGTCTTTACTTGATGGTGAGTGTATTACATTTCTGATATGCCTAGTGCGGTACTTCCAAACTGCTTTTACACACCACCTACGCCATGCTTGTGGATTGAGATAGCCATCTCTTTGTATGATTTCGCAATGAGCAATGTGTCATCTGCATATGTCCGTTGTATTGACACGGATTACAAGATTTATTTGGATTGATTTTTGAAATGATTAGATGTGTTATGGGTGCAAGAATACTACACAAGTGTTCATATTCGATAATACTAATGCTGTATACCAGAGGTAAACTACGGTAAATCCAAAATGACAACTTCACAGGAGAGACGAATTTGTGATTTTTGGAACTTTCAACTTGTGGCATTCGTGAATGGAAATAGATAAAATTTATCTATTTATCAAAACCTTTTTGTTTGTTTAACGCTGTAGTTCGATTATAAGTTTCATCTAAAGAATTGTATGGTTTCTTACTGTTGTTTACCTCTAATAGTTATGGAGTTACAATGACATTTTTAACTTTTATAATAAGAGTAATATGAGTTACAGCTGTTTACCACGTATGCAGGATAAGTAATGAAGTAACAATATAACAATAACTCCATTTCACGATTTTTGGAGTTACAATAGTTTACCTCTGGTATACAGAATGTATTTAATAAAAATAAAATTTTCGATCAGAACGGGATTTACAAGTTTTACAAAAGACAATAAAACTGAACGTAATATCTTGGGGTTACTGCCAAAAGTTGGTAAGTCTCGAAATCATGTTATGGAGTAATTGCAATTTGACGTTAGACTCATGTCCTCTAAAATCAGGCATAATGCTAATTTCTTTGTGTTTTTTGTGCATGTTCTATATCAGTGCTTCTCAAACTTTTTCATACCACGGCCCCCAAAATCAGAAAAAAAATCCAACGCTCCCCAAAAATCTTAGTCGTTTGTGATCAACAGTACTTTATTTACCATTAATTATTATTATAGGTACATTTTTATTAAAAATAATAGAACAATTCATTTAAGTACTTGCTTGTGCTTAAAGCTAAAATTAACTTCAAATTTATTACAGCTACAGCCGACAAAAACAATTTAATGAGAGGGGTGTGATAGCATATTTTTACGCAATAAATCAATCCTGTACAATGTTTGAAATGCCAATTCGCATGGTTTGCTCCAAAGTCTCCGTTGAAAGACGCTTTAAGTCGGCTCGCACATCGGAACTCGTCTCATCTAAAAACATGTCGATGTGACGTCATCGTTGTTTAACGAAACAACATAACACGCGTTGCCAAATGGAGCTTCGCAGATTGATCGAATGCAACTGTTTCGTCTGAAAAAAAACATTGGCTGTTGCATTCGACATATTGCATCCTTCTCGGGCTCCGAGTCGGAGGGTCGAAGTCACAAAGAAACACCTACGAATTGGTCATTCCTATACCGGCTCGCCGATCACCGCATTGAAATATCAATATGTTTCGAAGGCTACGCGCGACATTTGTGCGAGGTTGTGTCATGCAACACTGGCCGCCCGTTCTCGGATGTTTTGATTTATGGCGGTCAGGCACACGAGGAGAGTTGTGATGTGCGAGCTGGCTATGACGCTGAAAGAGATTTTGAGTGATTTGTATCAGGTATCGTCCCGTGATCAAGTTTTTGTGATTTTGCCTCCCAGTTTGAGAAGTACTGTTCTATATAATGGATGACCTTAAATTTTTTTTCTAGCATACATATTTATATATAGACACATCCGTTGTTAACTCTAAATACCTAAATTATCGACATGGCAACCCCATGATATTATGTTATATAAAACCATTTAAACATTTGAAAATTATGTGAAGCTCAATAACTATTGCTCTGCTTTGGAACGATAGTGTAAAATGACTGCTTATATTTCGTATTTTCAGAAGTGGAGTGTGTCTCCGTGAGTGACGCAGCCAGAAAGCTGATGAGCCCGCGGCAGCAGGTGTTTATGGAACTCGTACAAACTGAGTCCAACTATGTCGGCATTCTTCATACCATCGTTATGGTGAGTAACCGTCTATCTATATTAATTGTATAACTATAGCTTCGGGTTAACTGCTGCCAGACAGGAGGGCGATTCACGAATGAAGCAGTATGACTACTTCAACGAAGTATATTAAAAGTCGACCGGTAGTGTCGGGTATAGTATGCAATTGAAGTATACACGCTTTGCCGGTAGAGGCGCTAGCAACTCTCCGTTTGACATATTATTAAACGTCAAAAATTCGTACGTAGTGAACAGGCTGTTATTCTATTTTTTTCTATCCTTTACATAACTATTACCGCTGAAAGTATTAGTTTGTGTTTAAATTCTCACTTAAATATTTATTGTGATTTTGTAATACAGAAACACACATGTTTGTTTGCAAAATACAATGGAAATTCCGTTATATTGGAGACGTAACTAGCTTGTTTAAAGATTAATTGGCTACGTACTTCAACAATGAACGATTCAATCACAATTTAACGGTAAGTACTGATTAAATATGAAGTCATTACCAAAATGGATAAAAATGTTATTTAATTTCCATGAAATTCACAAACGTTCCGTTTTGGCATGTTTACTTTCTATCTTACTCTAACGCATGGACATGAGGTATAAGCATGCTGAATGCTTTCTCACTCGCACGTATCCATTTCGTTCGAAGCTCTATACACACAATATCTCCTGTAAAACTAAAAATTTTACGTGCTTCAGTTAAAGCGGTATTTTTCAGTGCTTCATTCGTGAATTGCCCTTCAGGCAGAAAGCCATGCGGCTGCATTTCAAACAACAAAATAACATTCAGTCAGTGTGTATTTGCCTTTTGGTGAGTGTACACAGTATCTGAAGATGCCGAAAGGCGAAGCCCGGATCGCAAGAACGACTCAAATGGAATAGTACAAAATTTAAATCCATTAGAATTTAAATTCAAATTCCATCAAGTTCGGTCGATAGTACTAATCATAGAGATATTAAATAAAAAGAGGGGCAAGGAATCGGTTTTCTCATACAACCGAATGAAGCAGGACAACAGTAGCTGACAACTTACGAGAAATAGCGATGCGATAAAAAAAAATCAGGGCATCGCGGAGGATTTACTTTGCTCATCATAATGTACCCATATAATATAATGTTAATGTGGAAATTTTGCCGCAACTTGATTACCAGCCCGCCTCACCATACTTTTTCACCATACCAGCCTGCTTCACCATACTTTCATATAACCTGCCGCCCCTAGGTACTAATGTTAAATAATAAGAAAATAATAGTTTAAAACAAAACAAAAACAGGTTTATTTGAGTTTTGGCTGTCTCTAGCTTGCACGATACCCTGTGACTCTTCGACGTTGAAAAGGACTCTTGTGTTGCTTTTCACTCCCTCCTCCCAGCTTGTACATAGTCTCCTAAATGGCTTCCCTGGTTTCAGGGTTTTCCCTTTGTCTCTGGCATGCGCTGGACATGGCCTGCACAATTCGGCCTCAGCGCATCTATTCTGTAAAGACTTCTTTCGGCCGCTACGGCAGCTATCTAGTGTAGGTTTGTATCAAAGTATTAGCACTTATTGTAACAATTACAATAAGTTAGCTGTCTAAACAGTCAAAATTGTTCATCTCGCTTTAAAATTTACCACAGCCAAAAGAGGTGCTGTTAAAACATAGCACTTATTGTAATAATTACAACTAACTTATTGTAATAGTTACAATGAGTGGTACATAATACTTCGATACAAACCAACCCATGATAGTTGCCGTAGCGGCTGAAAGCAGTCATGTGTATAGAATAGATGTGCAAGAGTATTAAGGTGGAGAGTTTTCAATTGTGGTATACATGCAGCGTGACTCATCATTATCCCATGAGTCCGTATATCCACTGTCGAATTTTCATTTGAAAGGTGGCTGCTTTTGCAATTAGTGTTTATACTTTTTTCCATACAGTATCACTGTGCGTATCATTGATGTGTAAATACGAATCATTATTTTTTGTGGATATTTCTGGACTTTATATATTGGCAGTCGATATTTTCTGTTTTACTTCTTCAAGTACCTCGTTTTGTTATGTAATAGGTAGTGTCACCTCCGAAGGTGGGAAGAGAGCTTTAGGCATTCCCTCTCGCTTGGTTTGACCATCTGGTGTATGGCGTCGTCTGTTGTTTGTGTACGTCGGATGATAAAAAAACACGGATGGTGGAGAGAACGACGAGATTTATTTGCAGAATATAGATTACCGCTGTTACATTAATTGATTGTTTACAAAAACGGCCGCGAAACGGAGGTTCATGGAATTAAATCCTTAGGGGGTGACATCTTTTGGCGGTGTTGGTAGGTAAAGCAATCGACAACCTCGAATTTTTCTGGTTTCATTGACTTTTATTTTCACTTATACATATGCCGACCGATCTTTCAGACAACCGATTGGAGATGGTCGAATACCTCATTGACATTGCGTCCATATCACATCTGTCCACATGTATCGGTGACTGCGGTTTTGTTTCATACAAGTGTGGGAGTCATGGTGTTGTGAATGAAAGGGTCGTGATTTGGTGGTTGCTTTGATGGATGGAGGAGCAAGTTTTATTTGCAGCGTAAATAGTCGGTACAAGAGTATGTTACAGTAGTCATGTTCCAATACTTATGATACTGTTCCTACGTCCGAGTCTCGGTAGAATGAGATGTTGTGCGGAGCGATACAGAGACTGAGATACTAACAGACCGGGAACTTATATTCGAGTGACATGTCCAATGAATTATGATCCGCTATTTATTGACGTACTCACAATCGAAATAATATCTTGAAACGAATATTTAGGAAATAAATATTATGATTGAGTCAGCTACTATAATATGGAGTTTGCGTCATCAGATTTTGCTGTCTATGTGGAAAAATGGATATGGGCGGAAATTATCATTGCAGTCAGGTATTTACTGAGTTTGCCATAATTGGACACTACGGGAAATGGATATTTAATATCGCCGATCAATATGCTGATAGGGATTGAGTTGTTTGTCCCCATACAAGTGAATAAATTTATTAATTGAATTATGTTTATGAATCTACATATGAACATTTTCATGAAGTTGTGATATTTGGACGAATATTAAATTTTGGTTTTTTTTTCAATAGGTAGCTGTTTCTGCTTTTATAGCACTGTCAAGATTATAAAACTAGCTATGTTTCTATTTCAGATGTTTAAACAGCCCCTAGAAGAAATGATGATTGATGGAACAAATCCACTCATAAACAATACGGAATTGAAGATCATTTTCGGAAACTTGCCGCCAATCTATGAGATTCACAGGTAAATGTCAACTGAACTAAAACAGCACTAATTACCTCTATGAAATGAAAGAATTATCTCTCTCTTGGTCGAACCTCTCGTTGAAACTCTCTCTTAGTGACCACTAGAGGTGAGAGTTAGAAATACTGTCACCAGTTTGCGTTCTCAAGTCTCGGCATGTACTACCTATACTCAGTATGTGTGGCCCAATAATCTTGTTCCAAGAAACTTGTTCGAAATTCGAACGCATGCGGTGAGATCATCGCCACGACTCGCTAGTTGGTACTGTTAGTAGACTTTCAATACCATTGACATTAAATGCGCGCGAGCGAGATAGCATAATACACGTATGTTTAGCCGTGATATACTCAACTGTCATTGCTCTCCCTCTCTCCCCAGTTGTAAAGTTGGTATAGTGAAGGACAGAAATGGTGTCATGTTCGTTTTTTAGTAATAATATGGAGTTAGTTTTAGTTCCAGTTGAGTATGAGACTTATATCGAATTGACGTCAGTCTCAAGTTCCGGAATAGGTACTAGTGCTCGAGTTGTGTAAGTATTTACGCGTTTATCTGGTTTCGTCACGTCGAGTTTCTCGATTTTTTAGTGTTATAATTGGAACTTATAAACTGAATTCAAATTTTATGCGTGATTGTGTAAATGGATAATAATTATATAAACAATTTGTGTAAAAATGGCTTCTAAAAAGTCAAGTACGCCAAACGTTCTATATAATATCCCAAATACTTGTAAGTTTTTTGGAACAAGTTTCGATACTAAGTATTTTTTTATACTGGTAGTAAGTATAGTTAGAGCCGAGCCAAACCGGGCGACTCTGGTCTCCTCGTGCGATTTACTCGGGCGACTTGCCGGCGACCAGAGAGGCAGCCAATAATATAAATAATAATAAATGTACACGCAAGTATGCAAAAAAATACATTCTCTCCGCAGCGTGGTTGCCGGCTACTTGCAGGCGACCAAGGCAGTCAATAAATAATAATAATGAATGTACGTACCTATGCAAGTATGCAAAAAATAATAAATATAATGACGTGGCTGCCCGCGACTAATCGCCCGTTGTGGCAGCACTCAATACATAGCTATATGTTTTCATACATCGCTACCGGTTGCCCGACCAGAGAGACCGCGAAACCAGACCGAGCGCAAGAACGAGATTTTACTGATCGCCCGACTTTATTGCTTGCGCGACTTCTGGGCGACCAGGTGTGGCATGGTCCATATAACTGCATGCATTGGTTTTGGTCTTGGCGACTGGTCTCGAGACCAGAGTCGCCCGGTGTGGCTCGGCACTTAGTCTTAAAAATCAACCGGTTTTCCCACCTCTAGTGACCACCCTGAAATACAATCATCTGCTGGGCGACCTAAACTAAAGATATTTTAACATCCTGTATTTTGCAGTTTGTAGTTCATGAACTGTGAGACTGGATAGGGTTAAGTATGAATCTTGTTCCAATTGAATCTAGAATGTGATATAACTTGCAGTTAATTTAATCATTAGCCTTTATTCATCATAAATTCATCATTTCCTCTTCTTTCCATTTCATTTTCAAGATCACACATATAGACTTAATATTTGTCAACACTTTGAGTTTGCTGATTGGTAATTTGTCTCTAAAATTAGCCGGATGCTGGAAGAGTTGAAGTGGTCGTCGCACAATTGGAGCGAGGAGACCAGCATCGGACGGATAGTCCTCAAGTACCTGCCCGAACTCATGAAGACGTATCCTCCCTTCGTTAACTTCTTCGAGAATATGAAAGACATGCTGGTGCAATGCGACAGGGAGAACACGAGGTCAGTTGGTTATTTATTTTGGCATATTTTTAGACCTGAAATGACAAAAATCCACTGGCGATAGTCTCTACTGTAACTAGGTTCACTGAAAGAAGTTCTTTTAATTGAGTATTGTTCATTTGCAGATTTCATGCCTTTTTGAAGATTTGTCAGACGAAACCCGAATGCGGCAGACAGAGCCTGCAGGAGTTGCTCATCAGACCTGTTCAGAGATTACCCAGCATCAGTTTACTACTCGACGGTATGTATTAGAAATATAAACTATCGTATACCATTCATTTAGACTCTTTGAGTAAGTAGGTAGGCTGTGGATGTCATCGTGAAGACCATATGTATGGGTATGACGTAAGAATATAATACTAATATATTATTACTACTGATGCTGTACTGAAGTGTGGTCGAAGAGCCAGAAATGCAGATTCCAAGAAGAACACAGCCTCTCATACGGCTCTTTTTGACGAATTTTGCATGAAAATCTTCACCTACACCCATATAATATCCAAATCACAAGAATTAAAGGCAATGGACCACGGGCACCGTCGCAGATTAACTAATTGGGTCTTGGGGAAAAACAGGCAACCAGTGATGAGGCACATTTCACCTCATTGGGTATGCTAATCAATGACATATTAAATGGACAACTCACTTTATACCCGGCGCGCACGAGAAATTGTGCATGAAAGTCATTCACAGATGTATAGGTAGATGTCACGTGACCATATGACGTATCCGTTTCCATTATGCGGTACAAGCTTCGAGAATTTATAGTAATATAACCTTTATTGTAATGGCGTATTAATGTCATGACTCATTGCGTTAGAAACAGATTCTCGGTTACTTACGACTTCTCGGAGATTAGACGCAAGTGAGCCCAGCGAATCACAGGCGACTGACTGTCCAATGGTTCCTGTCATTCAATTGCATTGAATAAACATTCATCAATATCTTAAAATGGCATTTTATAAATAATAAATAATACTAACACATGAAAAGTGATATCCCATCTTTCTTGGAGTGTTTAGAAGATTTTTTTACAATTTTTAAGTAGGCACATTGGCATTTTGTAACACAATAATAACGGTGGAGTCGAAACCTGACAGTCAGAAATTTTGTATGGGCAGACCCAGCGGTGTCGCCAGACCGCTTGCAAGCAGAATGTTCATTTGAGCGTAGGATACCGATATTAAAATATGAATTTCGCCATCCGGCAGACCCGACACAAAGTGAGTGTCATTTTATTTTCTAGATGCTTTGTCCATATTAATGTCATTGATGCTAATAATCAAAACTGCCGTATTTGGAAAATTTTGATTTTGAAAACATGTGGTTTCAACAGGATGGAGCCACATGCAATACAGCTCGTGAAACACTGGCTTTATTGTGTGTAAGAAATGAATTCATACCGGAAGTTAGATAACCCTCGACTATTAACCGGTTCTAAGCCTTCAATGAGTTATTTCGCACTATGAGGCCGTGATCAACCGGTCACACATACAAATTTCGCGTGTTATCTCATCCGACTTTAAATTCAAATTACTAGCCACTGTCGATTGATTTGCGTAATCTAACAAATTAAAACACACAGTGACATCAGTATTACAGCGATTGTAGTAAGAGTGTCGCTCTACATTCAATGTCGTACAGTTGAGAACATTAGTGGTGTTGTTGTTTTTATTTAATAAAACGCAATTTTTTTTTGTAGTACTTATTCCACTTTTAATTAATATATTAGGACCGGTTTCGTCCGCCTCAGTGGGACATTTTCAACTGAATACATTTTTTTAAAACAATATTTATCAAACAAAATTCAAAGTGATAGAAATAATAACAATAGGTACATAAATAATTATCCGTCCAATAATACTTTCCCAATAACAGATTAATTTAAAACTAATGAGGTTATTTAAAATATTAACAAACCACAAAATATGAAACAATCTTCTACACTTACAATAACATTAATATCAACAAATAATTATGATTAGTCAAAATTTACAATAAAATTTTTATAAAAAATAAAATAAACAATATGAATACGTGTATTAATTAAGGCTCTAAGTACCAAAAAGTAGTATTGCCTGTAATTACAAAATACCGAGTCATTGCAGTAAAATTTCATGAAGCAGACCTTTTGAAAAATGTGGTTTTACAGTGTGAGGCAATCACGGCAGCTTCTATAATTTTAGGTATTAAGAACTCGCAAGTGTCAACACACCATCGTCAGCCATTTTATATTGAATGAGGTTGACCACTGTAGTGCTATTTACACCATTATTAATAAAACAGGCCAACGGACTTACAACGTCGACAGGTTTAAATATTTTGCTGTATTGTTTTGACTTGTTTGAGGCACTTAGACCATAGTTGAAGTTATTGGCGTTAGTATGTAGAACACTTTTCTATAAAAATGTCAGCTTTTTTGTTTTTGGTACTTAGCGCCTTAATTAATACACGTATTCATATTATCAATTGAAGTGAGATCGAATAAAAAAAAAAAAAACAAATACAACCAAAATATGAGTCAAAATTAAATAAAAATTAAAATAATAAATAATGTACAATATATAAAGTTATGTTATGACAATCCCAAATATTAAATAGGGTATAATAATGGAGAAGACACAAAATATAATTGATCAGAAGTACTTCAAAAAAAATGCGTTTTATTAAATAAAAACAACAATACAATACAGTTCCACCATGAATTGACAGTTAACAAAATAAAAGAAATTAGTGGTGTTAGTGAATTTTTAAAATTTAATTAAATCATGAACAAAAACCGTAAGAGATAAAATTTCAATTTTATTTTAAAAAATCTTGAAAATTAATTGTGATTTAACAGCTTAGTTAGACAAAACTTTGGTGCAATTTGCCGAAGTCGGGATTCTAGAAAAAACATGATACATTTACGTATGGATTATTTTGAATGCACGAGTATTTATGGTAAGTATACAATGCAACATACTTGTAGGCAGATATCGAGGGTATACTGACAGAACGCATTATTTCAGTTTTTGCTCTTTTTCTGTTTTAAATGCCAAAATGTATACAATTTTACGCTCTACGTCCTGGTAAAACGCACAAAGGCATAGGGTATAATGGTGAGAAAATAGAAACATTATTAAATAATATTGTTATTTTTTTATTCTGATGGAAAGCATGATAATGACCTAATGCGTTCTGCGTATACACAATACAGGACTTGTAACATGTCGTATATTGTGTTTGCCATAAAGGTTAGTCTTTATAATGTAGAAAAAATATTGTTAAATCATAAAAAAATCTACGTGGGAGAACGCTTTGAAAAAAAAATGAAAGTCCTTTTTGCGATTATCTCAGAACTTGTTTTAATGAGTTAATGCTTTCTGTCAGTATACCCTCGATATATTACGATAACTATTCCATTATATTACGTATCAATGTCTCCGTTAGTCTGTTACTGGTAGGCTCTAAATAATCACCTAGTAAGGAGTCTTCGCCACTGGTGAATACAACGATAGCAATGTTCCCGAACATCAAATGTGTCAGTGTTGTCATTCATTTGACTTAGATGATGTTTAAAAATTTGGTATTGCAGATATACTGAAGCACACGAACAAATCGAACCCTGACCACTCGGCGCTGGAGAAGGCGTTGAGCGGGGTGCGGGAGGTGATGGCGCACGTTAACGAAGACAAACGCAAGACGGAGGGCCAGCTGCAGATGTTCGACATCTACAATGACATCGACAACTGCCCCGTACGCATTTTTACAACGTTTTTCTTAGCTCGTATTCTTATTTGTCTGGTGGTTCTTTGTCCGGTTCAAATCTTGCAATCAATTTTTAACTAACTTCCCGACTAGTTAGACATTTGAAACTTTTAGAATATATCAGAATACGATGCCAATGCATTTTTTTTTTATACTTTTAGCCATCTTTAAGTAGAATTGAATTCATTTTCAGTTAATTCTGTTTTGTATGAAAAGTTATTTTGACACCATTATTGGTTGCTAGGGGTCTGGGGCCCTAGCAACAAAATTTTTAATATAAACGTGCGTTGCTATGGAAATCAATGACAGTATTATTTCTATCAAGTACAAAATTTTTTGATCATTTAAGCTAGTCAAGTCAAGTTTATATGGTTCAACGGAATTTAAAAATGTTGTATATAAAAAATTCTTTTTATCTTGTAATTATTATATTTTACTCTTGTTTATATCTGTCGTAACCAAAGGTGTTGAAAAAACCTTAATACAAAGTCTGAAGTTTTATTGATTGAAATTTTAATAAAATTAGCTGCAAGGTATTTGCAGATTAATTTGTGTCAAACTTTACGCTATTATCTTCTTCTTTCACCCTGTCACGACCCATCGTTGGTGCATAGGGCAAGCACAAGTTCGCGGCGAGCCTGTTCACGGTTACCTCCAACCGTTCGATCGTCGAGTCAAACACAACTGCGTCATCTGCATACTCCAAACCGCAGTCTTGGAGTATACACTATTATCTATTCTCCTAAAAACTGCGAGCATTTTAACATCATTTAAAAACCAGTCAAATAGTCAATTCCATAAATATTAATATTGTAAAGCTAATACCGAGATAAGCTCCGAAACTTTTGTATTTGTTACGAATGGTTGCTATTAATTAGTACCATATGTGATGATTTTGTACTTATGATTTGTACTGGACTTGTTTGAACATCGTAGGAACCGAAACATTATTACAACACGCTAAATATTATAATGCGAATGTAGCACGTGGAAAGACAGATCATGTCAATTACTGTGCATAGAAAGGCAGCCAAATACACCGAACTATAATTAAGCCTATTACACCCATGGTCGCCGCGCGGCTTAAGCGTTGGACTATCACGCCGTGGGTCTCAGGTTCGAATTCTGGGTCTGGCAAGTACACATATTGTTTTTCAATTTGTGTGTGAGTCAGGGTATGGACCTAATAGGTTGAGCAAGTGGCTGACATCCATTTCTCGTAAAAACTAAATCTGTCGATACAAACTTCTACTCTGTGAAGGCCCATATGATCCTATTAGGATCGGACATGGTCGGAAATTACAGTAAAACCACGTTAATTCGGAATCAGCGAGACCGAAAATCGAATAAAAATTCGAATTATGAAATACAAAATGTATGGCAAAAAAACTGTTAAAATTGTATATAATTGTTCGAAATCGCTATAAATAGTGATACGTATAGTTTTATGTCGGGACGTCTCACTTTAATTAAAACTACGGGTTCGCGGAAATTAAACATTACGTGTATTTGGCTTTTCACATGAGATATGAGACATAGATATAGATTGAATTAACATAACTTTGGCGTGGAGAAAAAGGGCTGCGAGTTAGGTTAGTTGGACGGTTTCAAGGGATGCTTCTCGACTACCATCTCTCTATCCTTCGGCCTCGCTGCTAATTTTTTTTCACTACTTCATTTCACTTTCTCACTTTGTTTCGTTGTGCGTCTCAGTCTCGTATTCAACGATCGTTTCGTTTAATTTATTTAAAAGTTACAGCACACGAGCTAGATTTAATATTTTTCTTACTAATTCTGTCGATTACAGGACTATTGATGGGGCGGTCTCTCCAAAAATGTTGTGTAATGATGGTATACTGACATATGTTGTTTTGACAGGCTCACTTGGTGTCGTCTCACCGGAGTTTCGTGGCCCGCTGCGAGGTAATGGAGATCACCAAAGACCTGTCGGGGAAGGGAGACCATCTAGTTTTGTTCCTGTTCACTGACACAATGGCGGTCTGCAAGAAACGATCGAAAGTAAGCACTGTTCAACATATTTATACACATTACCATTGTTATCATCATGAGAGTGACAATGTTATGGCATTAAACATGAAAAATGATAAAAATGTGACTTCCGCACTTTCACCTCTAAAGTACAATAATCCGATGTCAAACAATCAATAAGAAACGTAAGGTGTTAAAAAACAGCACCATATTTGCTTTTATCAACAATAATATAGAATTTCTCATTGCGATTTTAAAAAACATAGTAGGCAAAGAGTTAAAGCTAAGAGCACTTATTCGGAAAGTGCATCATGTGAGTTCAAACTCAATCCAACCTTTTCTATTAGGAGTTTCAATGTTATTTTTTTTTACTAAGATTATGCCTTTCGATTGTCTATTTAGTGATTGCCTTTTCTCACTTATCAGGCTTTGAACTCCAAGAGTCCGCCAATCAACGGCCTTCATCATGTCGCGTCGCGGCTGGGCTCCGGCAAGCCATATCGACACATCCAACTGATGCCTCTCAGCACCGTCAAACGAGTCATTGACATTCGGGAGTCAGATGGTGAGCAGCCTTTTCCTATGTTTGTATGTAAGCTAGCCGAAATCAAGACAGCACCTCTTACCTAACAATAATTGAGACAGCAAGGAGTGCCTTTCTCAAAATGAGACATCTCCTTAGTAATCAAGATCTCAAGACTCTCTCTCACAATCTCTGAGACTGCATAATATTGTTCACTGTTATGTCCTTTCAAATCTTTTCTATGGTATGAAGTAGGGATCCCGGGATCCCGACCAATTTTCGATACCTATGAATCCCAGGATTAGTAAACATAATCCAGAAACCTTCGGGATTGATTTTTTTATCAATCACAATCAATTAGTATGTGTACAAAATTATGTTAGTTAAGTGTATGTACCTGCACATGTCACAGGGGGAATCGCCGGATGCTCACGGGTAATAAATAACCATTTTTAGTAGTCATACACAAACCTAAGAACGTCAGAAAAATAATAAATTCGTTGTAATAAATACGACGTCTAATCGCCGGTGTCACGGACGTGCAGGCAGGCATTTATTTCTACGCCAAATTTTATGGATGTTTTCTTTTCTTAAATAAGTAAATAAGAAAAACTGTTTTACTTTCACATTATTATCTATATTACAATATTATTTACTTCATTAAACCCATGTATTTCCAATGTCTTAAATAGTATAAATTATACTAGACATTTTTGACCGATTTTATCAATACTACTTGTTTAAGTACACAAATATTAACTATCGAATAAAACGCCAATCCCGGGACCAGTCCCGGGATCGTCATATTGAAATCCCGGGATCAAAATTTTGGTTCGGGATTGAATTCCCTAGTGTGAAGAAATGGATGCTAAATCAATAATTGAGCCGTTGCCCGGAATAACGTTGTATCCAACAATATTCTTGTTTTGAGAAAAATGGAAAAAACTAAATCAGTTATGTTTTTTTACATTTTATATTTGAAATACAATAAACAAACAATTATTAAGAGTTTTAAAATATAAAATGTGAAGAAAGACAATTAAATTTGAATTTATTACAAAAAAATATAGTGAATTAATGGAATAATGTTGTATATGAAAATTTCACATACAACATTATTCCACAAAATGCTTTTTATTTATTCTACTTCACTCAATAGTGCCTTATAGAAAGCAGCGTGCTCATCTAGCATGAATTCACACATATCATTGAGGTCTTTGAGCTTAGCAGCCTTGATTGGCAGCGGATTGGAGTACATTGGAGTGAGTTCCAAGCTCCCTAACTGCATGAAATTTCTCCGTACGTTAGCCAATCTTCCCCGTCCTCCACGAAGAGGTGGTAGAAGACTGTATGATGTCCATGATTCCAGTTCATTGTGGGAGGTTCGAGCTCTGATTGTCGTGGGATCATCAGCAGAGAGCTGAAGCCAAATGGCACCAGTGATCTTCATTTTTGTTGGTCTCTGCATTGCATTTTCAACATCTGTGAAATTTTTAAAGTCAATGCGATCCATATTCTGTATATGAAATGGGTTGTTTGGACGGCTTTCTTTAATAACCTGATTCCACTGATCCGGCACCATTACCTTCGAAACCCGTTTCCTTTGCTCTATTAAAGCAAATTCACGGTCACAAAGCATAAGTCAATCGGTGAGTGATTATCATAATTAGCACTATCTTCGTCTGCTCTCTGAATACGGCGTCCGACATTCAATTTCTCGATACATGAGACGAGATAATGACTCTGTCCATTATGATTTAGCAACCTGAATGCTGATTGTATTTCTGTCTTAATGTTAAAATCGAGAACACATCCGCGATTCAAACATTTTTCGGCACAAACGCGACCCTGCGAAAAATAGAAAGAAACGATTAAAAAATTTGAAAAGGTATTATATTAAGTAACAATATAAAGAGTAATATAATGCAAGCATTATTATCAAATAACAATATGGATAAATCATTTGAATACAATCGATTAACGTTCGACGAGGAATAATATGTCGAACATAGTAATTTTATTCGTGACATCAATAGAACTGTCAAATCGTATACAACATTATTCCACAAACCTGTTTCGGTGGCTCAATTGCAGGTTTAATAATATTTTTTCTGGATAAATATTCTTTTCCTGCATCCTTCAACTTCTTGGCTTTATTATCTCTCCAGTTTAAAACATTGGATGTCCGTTTTCTTCCTTTATTTACATGAATTAAGCCACGCTCCGTGATATTGACGGACGGCGACGCCATTTTGACAACTGCATAGACAACGTTCTTCCATAAACCAATAACTTTAAAATGCTGCCACAAGCTTAAATATTGTTTCCCGACCATAATACTTACCTTAAAAGATGCATAATAACATACCCAACATTATTCCATCAATAACTCAACATTGACAGTTTTGTTGGATACAACATTATTCCGGGCAACGGCTCAATTATAACGAGTGTTAAGGTCTTTGATAGTGTCTGTATATACTTATCCGGATTGCGGCGTACTGGAAGTCCGCTAAATACTATCCACAGAGAGTATACGGTGGAGCTACAGAATGCTGGGATGTCACAAAAAGACTGGCGAGCAACAGGGATTATTGGTGGCGCCGTGTGGTGTCCGTATGCAACATCTAAAGAGTGGACATGGTAAATGAAGAAGAAAATGGAATGATTCTCAAATTTCCTTGAGACGAATGGGAACAGACTGACCTTCTACATAATATCAAAACCAGAAAACTACTCTTGGCCATATTATGAGAGAACAAAAGCTCATGATCCGAGGAAAGATTAACGGTATATGTAGAGAAGGTCATTTAGTGATTGAAGAACCTCTGTGATTGGTAAGAAGTTCTGGATAGTAGAAAACACAGTGAAGATTGCACTGATTGTTGTCCGACTTCCCATAGGCAATAGTTCAAGAAGAGGAAGTAGACAACGTCAAGAGGTTTTTCTGATATTTAATGGGTGACAGAATTCTATTGCTTGGCAATATATTTACGAGTAAACCGACGTTTGATGGCAATCTAGTAATTGACTGCAGTTGTTGGGGTCTCTCTTGTGTAATTCTAAACTTCCTCCATAATAATTCATAATTTATAATTCATAATATGTCAATTATTTGGACCCTGTGTCAGTGGATTGTTGATTGTGCCACTTCCATTCATATTAGTTTAGCGAAATAGATAATGCCTATTGTATTTTTGAATTTCATATCTAATGTTTTGTGTTTTAGAATGTCACAAGGGCTTCGCTCTGATGTGTCGCAGCAACCAGGAGTTGAAGGAGAAGCTGTACTCGTTCACCATCACCGACGAGATGGTGGACAAAACGCACTTCCTCAAGCAGCTGTGCCGGCAGATGGCCAACACTGTCTGCAAAGCCGATGCTGTATGTCCTGTTTCCTATCTTTATACACTTACCTATTTCAGTTTTAAATTTAATAATATGAATTTTGTAGATTTTTAAAAAGTAGTCAGGCTAGTTGTGTCTAGGCGTTGTAATAGATTTTAGTCTTAGCCGTGATTTGATATGGCAATTTAATGTTTGTATTTTTACATATTTTTTGTGTTACAGGAAAAATTCTTGGCGTGCATGGAGTTTCACCAACTGGACATTGACACCAGCGATCTGGCTCTCGGTACATTATCGAAAGCGATCAAGTTCGCGTCCAAAACCAGAATAAAGGTAGAAGTCAAATCTTAACATTTTTTTTGTCTTGTATATACGTGTATATCTGTTATCAAGTTCGTAAGTGGGTAAAATAAATATTTCCCGCAAAATATCATTCACTTCTTTTAATACAAAATAATGAATGATTTAAATCGTAAATATTATATTTCGTTTGCTTTAATTATAAATTACAAGCAACACCATCTGTTGCTACTAAAGATATTAACAACTAAATAGTGTTCTGGAAATATGACAGATGTCAGTAATAATAAAAGTTTTTCATTTACGGAGTTTGGAATTTCTTCAAACTAGAATGATGTTATAGCAATACTCTCTTTAATTTTAACTCTCCAAGAGTACAGTCCAGTTTATTTAACCTCCTTTAAGAATAAATCGTCTCTGTTCTGGCAGAACACACTAACTGGAGAATACTAGTTTTGAGTAATTTGATTTTGAAGTTGTTAAAAAGTTTGAAATAATGGTCTATCATGTGAGTTTATTAAGTAATCGTAAAAAGGATGACTTTAAAATAAAGACTGTTTATTTATTAAGAAGGTTTCCAGACGGTAAAGTTTGAAATACGGAACATTTTGGTACTAACTCAATATGTCATTTTTTCGAATTAGTATCTTCTGCCAGAACAGTGACGAAATAATGTAGTTTCCAGTTTAATGTCTTGTGTGATTTTGGGACAATTTATTTTACCTTGTTACACTGGATAACACAGATATAGTAGCACCGTTCCTATTGGGCGATACATAGGTGTATGTAGTCCCGTTGAAAGATATTTCATTTGGTCGTCTTTCAGCCGGGATATGTCTGCTTGTTTTGTGGTCAGAATCGTTCTATAGCATTGGAACTTGGCGCCAAGAATGGTGTTTTGTTGATAACAAGTGAATACAATACCGCAGGCAGCTGGGTATTATATAGACACACCATCCCTTTCCTGTTGGCCGATGGACATTTAATTTACTATCAGGGCATGAAAGGGATGGCGCGTTTGCCTTGTAGTGAGTATGTTTAATACAATGTTATGCATTTATAGATTTGCAATAATTTGACATGTTGAGAATTGCAACAAATACAGGTGACCGAGTTAAGTGTCCGGAAAATTGTACGTTTGCAGTTTTACTGATTGTTTTTACCATACATTTTGTATTTCGCAATTTGATTTTTGTTTCTATTTTGTGTCATCGATTTCAAATTAACGAATTTTTAATGTTTTTAGGTTCATCAACTTGGTCTATGAATGCATAACATTTTGAAACAATTTTATGTCAAACACTGTGTGACAATGTTAAAAAAATAAAGACAAATGAATTGTTTGTAATCTTTAAAATCATTGTGCACCCTGTACAAAATTATTAATTTTTATTGTAAAATGCTTTCTATGTAATTCATAATATCTAAATTATATACATATGCACTGGTAAATACAACACTTTCTTAGTACGGAGGCATTAAATATATTGTAGTACAGTAGAACCTCGATATAACGGACAAAATATCCTGTCAAATGTCAAAATTTTTAAAAACATGTTAATGTTGTACATGTTTATATCCAAGTGTCACGGCTTGTTAACAATGTTCTGCGCATGATAATCATATCATACCTCTTGCAAACGAATTCGAGTCATGCTCGTAGACTGAACGTAGCACTGACGTTTGCAACGCTGGCCGATAATTCACACAGCTGCTCAGCAGTTTTAATTTGTTCACTCAATGTGAATGGATGCATTTATTATTCCATTCAATACGTTTACAATGGTTATAAGTGGATGAAGGTGACCCTGGGAACACATCTTGACTGAAAATGAAATAGAAGATGAAGTTATGATCTTGGAAAATGAGGAGGGAAGTCCAAAAACAAAATTATCAGTGACAAGATCACATCTCGATGATCAAATAACATTTATTGACTATTTGTCAGAAATAACGAAATTGTTGATCATAAAAAACAGCAGTCTTTCAAAGTGCAAACAAAACTTGATTTTTTTTTTAAAACAGGATTACCGAAAGCAAGTGAGTCAACATCGAACATTAACGTCACTCCACAATTGGTGTGTCTGGATATATCATCCGAAGACGAATAAACAGGATTTTGTTTGTGTTTTTATATAACGGATTTTCGGCATTAACGGACACCCCCTCACACGCATTTGTCCGTTATATCGAGGTTCTACTGTATTTAAATCACTGCTTTGGTTGTTGTATTTATATTATAGCTTAATACACTTTAATCGATAAAGAAATATGTATTCATGCGTTTAGTTTGGTTATTTGGACAGGTTGGCTGTAATAGTATGACTGAAAAAATGTATTTTGAGCTTTATAGATTAATGTTATGATATAAGTAGAAGAAACAATGAATTTTGGTTGCTTGGCCATGATAATAACATCTATTTCACCTAGAATCCATAGCCAATGACGGCTAATGATACCCTGGTTGCCCAATGATACTCTAAAATGTGAATTTCGAGTCTAAAAAATACTTTTGCATGTCCTATGATTTTTTCAATTGGAATGCATTACTAATTACAGTAAAACCTTGTTAATACACTGATAATTCGAAATTCACCGTAATTCGAAATTTTTGCAAAAAAAGTCCCTTGAACATTATTTTCATAGAAAACAATACCTTTAATTCGAATTTCGTAATTCGAAATTATTTCCTGGCATATAAAAATATTCAATAAATCGTAATAAAGTACACTATTTCATGAGCCAGTTATTGAAAATTGTGACAGATTTTTCTTAAAACATCATAAATTACTTATTTTAAGAAGGTAATATACATAATCCTGACATTTTATGACCCATTAACACACACGGAATAGGAAATTTCGTAGGCACATCTAAATCAAAAATTAATGTAAATCAAAAAATTTTTTTTTTTTTTTTAAATTTTTATATTTTTCCCCCATACATTTCATATTTCGTAATTCGAATTTTTTCGATTTTCGGTCCTGTGGAATTCGTATTAACGAGGTTTACTGTATTGTGTCCAAGGTTACACAGATATTCTTGACAAAATCAGATCTCACCATTCCGTTTATTATATCCAGCTTCAATGATTCATTCACAATCACTTGGAATTCATTACCATTGCTGGCCAAAGTTGTCCAAAGTCACACAATTAATAAAAGTAAAATTCCTACAGTTAATGTTCGTACGGCGTACATTTGTGTTGATATCATAAGTTGCCTTAGTTATTCAAAGATGTTATTGAATTTTGTTCGTTGCGTTGCACGTCACGATTATAGATTTTCTCAGTTAGAATCCATTATCAGTAATGACCAAAATTACAGTAGAGTTGTGATTATATTGAGATGGATGTCGCGTACTATCACGTGACGTCACAGTAAGCTGCCGCTATGGGAAAAAAGTGTCGTGTCATTTTTCTTGGTGTTAAAAATTTTATCAAACTGATGCTCCCATCCCGTAGAACAGTTTGTACCTTTAAATGAACATTGTCAGTTAGCAAAATCTGCCGAAATCACCAGAACAACAATGAGATCATCTCACGTTGTACCGCACTGCATCGTTATCTGCATGACTCAATGAATGATTTTTATCATTTTCTACATGCCTACACATTTTGATTCATGTAAAAATCGCGTGTTTTTTGTTTTTAGCGGTTGGCACTATGTAGTTTCTATAAGAATGTTGTCTATTATCTATGGTCTGCAGGTTAGGTTTTGTTCACAATATTATCTATGGATATAATATCGTAAGTAATTTTAACGTACGCACACGTAGAAACTATTAAAATTAATTGAAATTAACATGAATAATAATTCAAAATACTAATATATTAAAGTCCATCACTGAATTTACAGAGGTGGTGATCATTCAAAATATTCTGCAAAATGACGAAACCATAGACTAAATTTGTCGCCGTGACAACATGATAGTACGCGACGTGCGTCTCAATGTAATCACAACTTAGCCATCCAAAGTCTCCCTAAATGTCCGAAGCTACCTAAAAGAAAGATTTATTTATTTTTGAATGTGTATTGAATGGCCGTTGCCAATGTTTAAAATGATTTTTTCAGCTAGAATCGATTGCCGCAATACCGTGGTTTAGGACGAGCGACCCTGAAAGGCCAAATGTGTTAGAGACATTGGTAGTACAAGCACACTTTATAATCAATGCATCGGCATTTTGTGACCATCTAACAACACTGACATTCGCTTTTATTTATTCGCCTTGGCTTATTTTAGCAGACGCTTTAACCGTATGGCTGAATTTACACATTATATATTATGTACATAACTTTGGCTTTAAGGCCTCTTGCACAGATATTCGAGGTAACCTCAACTTAATCTGAATAAAGTCTACAAAACCGGTTTTCTGATCACAAGATCACAGAGATGTAATTTTATTCATAGTGCTGAATTTGCGAGTGGAGAATTACAAGGTTCTAAGTGTTTGTCCTTGGCGAAACAAAAGTAACAATGAGGCAGCTTAGAATAGTACTTCTTTGTTGGGTTTGTTTTCTCAAGGATGAACACTTAGAACCTTGTAGTATTAGGCTCGCGAATTGTCCAACTCAACTCAGTCTCTTAGTCGCTAAACCTGCTCTGGAGGTTTTTTTTGAGTTTCAAGTAAATGATGAAAAACTGATTTTTGCATTTATGATAATTTTGATGCTATTAGTGGAGTCG
This sequence comes from Rhyacophila brunnea, assembly GCF_057557595.1. Taxonomy (NCBI): domain Eukaryota; kingdom Metazoa; phylum Arthropoda; class Insecta; order Trichoptera; family Rhyacophilidae; genus Rhyacophila; species Rhyacophila brunnea. Next base: position 2,473,197 of record NW_028232904.1, on the reverse strand, counting down.
TTTGAATAGCGATTAAGAGGCCATCCATGGACTGAAACTGTATGCGGTTTCGATCGGTGTGCCATACTAAACTTATGATTTTTTTCATGAAAATATATTTTCACTAACTTTGTAAAAACGGATGTATAAACGGATACGATCAGATGCTTATAATATACTTAGTGGAAATATATTATTTCCATGACCAGAAAAGATAAGCTTAGTACCTATAGCAGACGGTTCGAAACCGCATACGGTTTCAGTCCATGGATAGTATATTAAACGTATGCTAAATATCATGGTTTGAATCGCGACGTCTGATTGGTCGGCTATTTAGAGCGGATTTGGTAACCTGTTATTTATCCTAGGGCGGGTTTGGCGACTCAAGTCAATATTCACTTAGATTTCTTGACGAAATGGAGAATGCGATATTCAGTACCCTAGCAACACAGCCTCAAGGATTCCGTTGCGGTCTCTGACCCACCTTCATCCTACAAAAGCGAGCTTCGCAGATTGAAATAAGAGGAGATATTCCCTGGAAGCGCAAGTACTCATATTGGGTTTTATTGTCGATTATGACGATGTATGAAAAATACATTATCACAATTGCGACCCAATGGCATTGTCGTTCTGTACCATTTGACAGGTCGTTGGTGGCAAATACAGACGCTGTAGCTGAAAGAGACATACCTAGATATCCAGTCGTTATTCTGACGGAGCTGTTGTCAAAACCTCAAAATCAAAATCATGCTGAGCGTCTTCCAATTTATTGGCATCAGCGGTTTTCATCTACATAGCAATGTCGAGTCAACTGAGTCTGTGTGCGTCAGTACATTAAGTTACATATTGTGTTTTGTGAATTTAAACTAAATGGAATAAGTTTTTCAGTGCAAGGGCGCATAAGTTAACGCAACTGCTGGAATAAGTCATCTACATACTTGCTTCATTCTGTTATTAATTATTACGTGTTGAGTTTCTTTTAACAATTTTAATACTCTGGTGTTGCTATGGCTGTCTTGAAAATATATGAGGCTTTTAAGGTTTTTATTTATGACTATTTTTAATTAATTTAAATTGTCTATGAAGGTCTGGCCACATTTAGTGGAATTGTGGTAGGATTGTATTTATACAGTGTATGTAATACTTGTATTTGTATAGAAAACACCACAATATTGCGTCTTAACATGTGAAGCATTTCTGTCGTTTGCTACATAGTACATAACAGTGGCGAGGGGTGAAGGTAGGCTGTTAAGATCCGACATAAATGGTGTACAATAAACTTTGTTGGTCAAACTAATTTTGTTTTCATTGAACTGCATTTCATTCAATGTGTTGTTGATGGTGTTGGTAAGTTTTTAAAATTCAATTAAACGCTGCCTAATCGAAGCCATGGTAGATAATAGTCCAAAAATATTCGTTTATCTATGAAATATCTAAAATTATTCCATTAAACCATACATGATTTTAAATATTTTATAGATGGAAGAATATTTTTTATTTATTATAGTTTGGTTTAGGCAGGGCTTAAGAACATACATAAGTGAAACGGCAAATAATTTTCAACAGTAGGTGGAACGAAATTTCGCAGTCGTCACCAATCGGAGACTGACTCTGGGTGTGAGCATGTCAATTTGTTTTGTGATGGCATCGGAGGAATATATTCTTAAATCGTGTAAAGATGACTAAAAAACGTTCCGCATGTACTTGAAAAAGAAAACATGTCAATGAATATACTATTATTATTACGAATATAATAATAAACATAACATTAAAAGGACACATGTTGAATTTTTATGACAAATTATATTTCATTCGGCTCACGTCATTTGCACAATCCGCGCATCGCCTAGTTATGATCTTTTTAGACAATGCGTCAGCTGAAGTATAGCCTTAATAAATTTAAAAAAACTAACCAACACCATCTGCAATAATAAGTAAAGTATGGCTGAAAAAGTGTGCCCTATTTTTGTCGGATCGCCCATAGCACACCTGAACTATTATGGTTTGATTTTTAGGTAGGGCTTAATTGAATTTTAAAAACTAACCAGCACCATTTGCAAATTGTATTCTTTGTTCAATGAACACAAATACGTCAACTGAAAATGTTTAGTGTGCACTATTTATGTCGAATCTAAACAGCCTACCTCTACGCCACTGCTACCTAATCATTTTTGAAAGAAACTGAAAAGTATTTAAAACAGGTTCACAAACATTGAGAATTTGAACCGAATCCAAATTCAATGCGCTTGGACTTGTAAATGGTAAATATTACCGGTACAGCTAAGTTTCATCCAATTCTGTTCAGTGTGGCCAGACCTAATAATTTGTGTATTTTCTACTGTTACAATAATATATTTAAAGCATGTATTTATATATCTACTTATTGTTTTTTTTTTTTTTGGTTTTTCCACCGACAGTCACATATACCTTTTTATAATAGAAATTTCATGAAAAAATCGGTGTGTGTACTTATGTACGCGCGTTAGTAGTTATACTTCTTTGGCGTAACAAAACAAAACTTGTGATAAACTAGATTCTTTAACTAGCTCTTAATTATCTTGTTAAATTACACATTCAAGAAAAAGGACCGCTTATTGTAGCGACGTTGGTTTATTTCTATAGACTTTAACTTATATTACTAAATTATATAATGGTTTCCTGTTGTTTTTATTTTTAAAGTACCAATTGTCACTCTGACGTTTAATCGTTTGTTTTTTTTTTACTTGTTGAATTACAAATGACAACAATAAATTCGCTGCCTAGGCAATGGAACAATTCTTAACTATAATGTTATACTGTATAATCGTCACGATTGCAGTATCATACTGTGGCGTAAAGGTAGTGCGTCCGGCTGATAACCGAACAATCGGTGGTTCGAATCCAACCGATGGCGTTTTTTTTTCATGTGAAAAAATAAATTATGTGTTACATGTCACACGCAAAAAATATACTCTGATCTGATTTTCCAAACGCGCCAAAAGAAGTATAACTTCGAAAAAGGACAACAGGCACTAAAATGGATATAACTAAAGTAATGCCCAACCGCGATTCGAACTCAGACTAGAAATAGTGTATGAATTTTTTCACGGTGCCCTAAAGTGAAGTTTAATTATTAAGTTGTGGTATGGTTTGGGAGGGTTTAATTGAATTTTATAAACTGACCAACCCAATCTAAAATTTGTATTCTAATGAAAACAAATAAGTATTACTCACAAAAGGTTAGCGTGCACTGTTTATGTCAGATATCCACAGACTCTCTACCCTATAATTGCGGTAACTTTATTTTATAGAATCGAAAGACTGGTTTCATCTTATTTTATTATCACATTGGTCTATTGGCATTCCATCAAGATATAGCAGTAAATAAAATTAATATGTTTTTACAGGTTGGTCGAGCTTTTTCATTCAACAAAACGCCCTCGAAACTGAAGAGGGCCATGTCTTCGATGATATCGCCGTTCGGCTCAACGTCAAACCTTACCCCTGCGTCGCAGCTCGCTCAGATGCGTCTTGCTAGTTGCAATAACATCAATGTACGTATTGTTTAATTTTTCAATATTCAAATACAGATCACTTTTGTAAAACGCGGCAAAATTTTGATGGATGAAACTGAAGATGTTGGAAAAAAATCTTATATACAGATGGAGCTTTCCATTTAGGTAAACTAGCGAGGATTCACATTTTCTCTTTCTCTCACTCCTGTGGCAAGCCGTGAGTCACGTGGGCTTCGTCATGCGTAATTTCACTTAAACCGGTTATAAAAAAATCTAGAATTGCTGATAAGTCACGTAAAACAAAACTTTTGTGTTACCGAAGTTATGGACAATAGTGAAAACTGACTGTAATCATGTTATATCTCTCCTCAGGAGCTGGGCGTGGGAGGCGGCACCGGAAATCAACCAGACGTCCTCGTGGCTCCTATGTCAGTCCAGCCGACTCGCAAGGCCAAAGCGTCGAGTCTATCAGTGGGGGCGCTGCGCCGCTTGTGACGCCGCCCCCCTCCGTCGCTTCCTGCCATCCGCGACGTTGGCGACGGAGAATCGGGGGACCCCCCTCCCCCGAGCAGCAACAACGGGGCTTCCACCAAGAAGGGGAAGCTGGGGGACGTGGCCAGAATTGCCCGGATGGGGTTCGTCACTCTCCCCCTCACCTGGATCGACAGCTTCGATTGACGTGCCCAAGGGAAACAATTCAATTTGATCTATCACAAAAAGACAATTTGGTACGGTGCTCGTTATTCAGTTTATAGCTGGTGCTGAGAAGTGTGGTGTAGTCGGTATCCCGCTCGCCCGGATGGGACAGTTCCGGGTGATGTGACCAAAGGGACAATTCAATTGACGAGGCCAAAGGGATAATTCGATTTACGTTATCACCGAACGACGGGAGGGATGAAGCTGAGCTGAAGAATTCATTCAGCGAAAGCCGAAAAGTGTGCTGCTGTATTTATAACATAATTAATTATCTGTCAGGCATTATTTTTATTCGGCTTGATTGAATCGACTGTTTCAATCGACGTGGCCGGTTGGACAATTCAATTAAAAATGCTGTTAAATTGTGACTTGTGTGTTTAATATTAATTGTCAATTTCAACACATACAATGTGCTACTTTTAGCATATAGGGATTGTTTTAATATAGTATCACAAGGTTGTAAATATCGATCGGCGATTCCAATATTACTGTGAGGTCTGGCAGTCTAGATATATGTAATAATCGTATCATATATTCAAAGTATATATATCTGATAAATATAAACATGTACAATGGGTTTGTAATTCAATAAAAAACAATTTAATTAATAATTTGCTTGTCTTGTGTTGGGTATTTGATTTTTTTTTTCATGCAACAAGTTTGATATAATATATCCCTGCAGATCTATTCTAAATATATAACTGCGTGACACATATTCATGTATTTCATCCGAAGTTCGAACTTGTGGTTTGTTCGGGTGACGTCGTGCTTGTTCAATGCAATGGCGCTCATGTGTAGTGTGCTATCGCTAACTGAAACGAAAGCTCGAGCAGTTGTCTAATTTACACACCCAGCAGAACTGCCTATATAGATTTATAGAATATTTTGGAGTTGATTGTTATGTTTGAATAGAATATAATATCCTAACCAACTAAAGACAAGTAATATTGAATTGTTTGTATCGAATTACGATCCGATATTGATGTGCGTAAGATGCCGTCAACGATATCTTAGATTTGTAGTGACCAAATTAATATCCTAAGCAGCTTGTTTGTGCAAATTTCAGCATTTACCCAAATGTAACCAAGGTGTAGCGAATTCAATTAACATGACGTGTCGATATATATTTTTCTTTTTCTTTTTGACACATGAAGGGGCAAGATTTGTGCACGAAAAGATGACATTTTAATATACCGATGTGTTTTGTTTATTGAATTTAATTTGCGGTGCTAACTATAGCGCTGTACTATCATATAAACAATAATACGGTACTGAATACACTGTAATATCGAAAAAAAAAACAACGACAATATGTCCCGTAAAACCTTGTTAATTCGAAATTTTAAGAAAATTCGAATTATGAATTACTAAATTTGAATTATTTTTTTTTCTGTGGTTTACTACTTAGGCCATCCACTCATGCAGAAACTAAAATCTGACAAACTGGTTGGTGATGGAACTCATAAACTGGCCAGTGACTGATGATTCGCACACGGCGATACTGAAATCTAATAATCTCATAACCTCAAACTGTCAAACCTATTGTCTTTCCTACTTCATTCTAATGTTTTTCCGTAATATCTTTACGGGAATATTCTGGCAACCTGTAATTATACAGGCAGGAGTATTTCTCAACATTTGCCACATATTTTAAATTTAAAATCGGTTCGTGCATGTTTATCTTTTGACATATTGACTTGTTATTGCTTGTTCAGTTCAGTGCTACCAATTTCGATAAGGAAATATGATGTTTCATCGAATATACTGATATTGGTACCACTGTTTTAGGGGTGACTGGAAACTGAGGGACTGGGAGACTAGCGTCGCGTCTCTTCGGTTTCGGTCGCGAACGTTTTGAAACTGAGAGATTTCAGTCTTGCCGTCAGCGAGCCGCCATTGAAATACATTAGCTAGATAGTGGAGTTTCAGTCTCGTCTTTTTTGAGTATTCACGTGAGCTGATGGCCTTAAATGTACATTGTGTATAATGATGAATATAAATATAATAAAGACAAAATACAAAATTTAAATTGTTTAAAAATTCGAGTTATAGCATAATTCGAATTATGGGTGTTTGAATTAAAAAGGTTTTATTGTAATTTTTCATTATATTACTGTGGAGACACTTGAATACCAGTTTTCGAAAATCATGTCTCGATATTGAAACAGAACATGACGTTAAACCATCGAAGATAAAGTTATGGAAATACGAAATAGCTTATAATAAATAGGTAATTATAAATATTTTATTGTATATTGTAATATTATTTTATCATTGAAATTAAATACATGAACAGCTAATTATAATTTTATTATGTATGTGTCAAGAATTGATTTCGAAACGCATTACGAACAAATATGCCTCTAGTGGTTTTAGAATAAATTAATTAATAGGTAGTTATTGAATATTGTATAAATTTTAAATTTTAATGTTATCATTATTATAAAAAAAAAAACATAAAATGATGTGCTCTTTGGGTCGGAAACAGCTGTGGATAATGTCGTTATGATTTTGTAGTTATTTGGGATATATTCTTTTATAATGTGACATTCAAAATTGAGAGTTGTGAAAAGTTCGTTCTTGTGTTGTTGTAACTATCGTAATAACATTATATTACTTGGTAACATACGAATATATCAGAATGAGTATTCCATCGTCAGGAGTGCGGCAATCAGTGTTGACAAAAACATGCCGGACGGGGTAAGAAAACAAGCTATTTGTAGGGAAAAAACACTAGATTTTGTGAAAATAAAATAAGTAAATTTACTTATTCTACCAAGAATGAAGTCAATACATTTCCTTTCGCATATCGAAAAAAAGTGCAAAAATATCTATACATGTAAAAACCACACATTTTAACAGAAATATATTTTTAAAATGACAACAAATAATACCTATAGTGTCTCAACGGTGTTCAATTTTCGTTTCATGTTTTTCCGATAATTGTCAAACTCACATAAATGACACATACCTAAGTACACATTAAATTATATGATACCATTTCACTATACGGCCATGCTCTTATTGTTTCAACGTGTTAAATTATGTTGTTTTATTTCTCACGCTTCTAAAATAGGTACCGACCTACCTGCATAAGTAGGTATTTAATATTCAGAAATTTGATGCGCATGAAAATAAATAAACTAAATATCTCGCCCATTTTCAGCACATTTAAAGTTGTTGGAAGCATCAAAAAATGGTAGTAAAAACGCTACAAGCCAGATGCGTTTTTTGCAAGCTAGACGCCTAATGAAAAATGCTAGATTTGGGAAGAAAAACGTTAAATTGGCAATGCTGGTGACAATCTGGCTTCCTTCGACTATTTTACCATTTATCCCTGACATTAGTCTTTTTTCTGTTTCATGAGTATTTAATGGAATGCAATTTCTGTTAATATTAATTTAATACTAACCTAACCGTGGAAGTACAGAGTCCTTTCACTTTCTATCTCCCTTTTACGCATTGATAGAAACTGTTTAAAACAGCCAAATTCATACAAATTGCTCTCTTTTCACCGTTTAATACCTACACGAATCTAAATACTGTTCATAGGCATAAGAAATGTCGTATTTTAATGAAGCAATTTCGACTGAACAATTAAACTTCAACCAATATTAGTTCTCAAATATGACGCATTTAATTACAAAAACTGATGTCCACATTTCAATATTATAGTACCCACAACATAGCTTGTCACTTCATGTATTGTTCATTTGTATATGGATTTTCATATAAACATTTGTGAACTTAAAAAATTGGATACTTATTTGAAAGAACTTCATTTTATTATTTATCGATGCTTTTACTGTGAATCAGAAAAAACATTCGTTTCGGCAAGTGACACGCTATAAAATTTTGACTATAGTGGTGAATGACATTTTTGTGCTTTGAAATGTAACCGTTTGGTTTTAAAGTGATTCCTTTTGTATAGTAATATATTTTCAAATTAGAACAACCTATCCATTTCTATTAGCTGATAGACCAGACCCTTTTTTGCAATAAATTATGAAAAATGAAATTGATTTAGTCATGTCAACTTTTTTTTATGTTATCGGTTTCTGGCAGTTATTGTTGAAAATCATCACTACATTTTATGTGAAATTGCATCTAGAAAATGTACTTATTTCTTAGATTTTAACCATTTGTGTGACTTACCAGTTTTTGTTAATAGATGCCTCATATTTTTACATTCACATCTTTGTTAAAAGGAGTTATGTTACAAATAATTCTTCTTAGTATATATTCTGTGGGCGAATGGAAGAGGCTGATAGTCTGAGTCTGAGAAAATGAGTTAAAGATGGCAAATGAACCATAATACACATATACACAAATGAGAAAAAGAATAATCCAAATCAACACCTCTGAATTATTAAATTCCATACAGAAACATTGACGTTCCCATACAAAATGTTCTAAAAATTTATCCTCTTTTGGCTGTCCTGAAAAGTACCAATTTAAGACTTAACGCCTTCTTCCTTTCGCACACAGTATTTTCTCCTAATGGCATATGTGGTCCTCCAGTGGGTCTATTCTATACTTATCGAACACTAAATTGATAAATAGTATCAAACTTAGGGTAGGTTTGTATCAAAATATTAGCACTTATTGTGACAATTACACGAAGCCGGTTTTTATTGTTGCAATAAGTGCGATATTTTAACAGCAGCAAGATAGGTGCTGTTAAAATATAGCACTTATTGCAACAATAAAAACCGGCTTCGTGTAATTGTTACAATAAGTGCTAATATTTTGATACAAACCTACCCTAAGTTTGATAATATTTTTCACTTTATCACTTTAGCGGTCGATAAGCATAGAATAGACCCACAGGAACAACTGTATCTTTCCAATGTTTTCTGCTTTTTCCCTGATTCAGTATTCCTGCAAATTAACGTTAGATAATATTTTCAGTCAGTTTAATAGAATGAAGTTATTAATGATGTCTTATCGTACGCGTTTGTAAAGGTTATTTTCTTTTCTCTTATTTTGCATCTTTCCAAGTGGCACACAGCATCACAATATAACCTGTGAATGGTATTTGATATACCAAAATGCAGACTTTTAATGAGAACGATACAGGGTTTAGATTATTCTGAAGTATATCTTCAAAGAAATGGAATACTCATTCTGAACAACATTTGACGTTTTGAATGTGTGAAGCGTGAAATGTACGAATTAAAATTTAGTTTTTGAAAGTTTTTGTACCTGTTTTGACATTTTTAATTATCAAATGGCAGCGTTTGAAGTATTTTTCTGTTAATATTTTGGGTATATAAGAGATATTCAAAAAAAAAAAAACGTGATCTGCAGTGTACAAAACCGTAATCACACGATACAGACTGCATTGACTGAATGTCGCTCGCTAGAGAGTTCATAAATCTCCCAGCTTTCCATCGGGACTGAAGACAGCTTTCACATGCAATCCCCATGCCTGGGCAGTCCACCTTTTCATTCTAGCAACGAAAATCCGGCATTAAGTTAATTACAATTGTTTACTTTAAATATTCGGTGCATTACGGCAGCAAAAAAGTCATACACGTTTCAAATGAGCAATCTAATTGGCTATTTAGTGCCAAAAGACTCTGTTGTATTGTTTTCATAGATCCCAGTGAGACAGAAAGCGATGAGGTAGTGTCTGAAAGAGACAGCAATATTACATATAGCGGAAGAATTGACCTGTACAATGTATGGTTTAGTTAGTATCTTTTGTATACCCAAAAGTTTAACAGTATTTCTGGTCAATATAATATATCGTAAATATGTAGGTAACTTCACTTTACACTGGTGGTTTTTGTTTTTTCATTATTTTACATACAAACGTAACAATATTATGTAACTGTTCTGAACACGCTGAGATCCACGCTAGTATACAATTTTTAAATGATTCACGCAATGAAATATTATACCGATTGATTGTCAAAGGATTCCAGTGTATTATTTATTTATTGGCTGCTTCCAGTGATAACAAGCAATTAATAAAAGTGATTACAATACTTATCCTGGCGCCTTTGAATTATTTTTGTTGTATTCTATCGATAAGTCGAGCTCAGTTTTGATTCATGAATTCATCCAATTTGTTTAAATTGTCTTTGGTTTAATTGGTTATAATTAATAAATACCTGCTCATCTATTCTATACATAAGACTGCTATCGGCCGCTATCGAGGATAGTTTTTCATATTTTTGTATCGAAGTATTAGCACTTATTGTAACAATTACAATAAATTAGTTGTAATTGTTACAATAAGTGCTATGTTTTAACAGGACCTCTCTTGGCTGCAGTAAATTTTAGAGCGAGATAGACAGTTTTGACTGTTTAGACGGCTAACTTATTGTAACAATTATAATACTTCGATACAAAAATTACTGTCAATAGCTGCCGATAGCAGACTTGTGTATATAACAGATGTGCTGATATCCAATATTAAAATTAATAAATATTGTATAGAAAATCGACACAATCTCAACTTAATCTGACTTCAGAAAAGCCATCAAAATCTCTTTCTTGGTTTTGACACAGGCATATTTTATTTCATGGAGTCAAAATTAAACACTCACGTAGCTGAAAAAGCAGTGATTCTGTCAAATAAGTATGCAGAATTATCATGCGCATTATTCAAGTCAAGATGCAGTTCCATATGACGAGCATCAATAACAATTATTCTTAAATTCCACAAACTGTTCTTTTTCCTTATCGACAATGCTGAATCAAGTCTGTGTGCATCAGTGCATTAGGTTACATCTGTTTTTTGGATATCAACTAAATTATACAAATAAATCCTTTGAAGAGATTCGACGTATACTTTGTGGAAATTTATTATAACTTATAAAGCGAATTTCACCAGGTAAAAAAAAAATATTTATCAAGTACGAGTGCCAAAATTTAATTATGATTGAGTTATAATTGAAGAGTGTTTATGGAAATAGGTATGTGCTAAATTTATTATTCCTAGTAAAAGAAAAAATGGCTTTACTGCCAAAAGTTGGTAAGTCTCGAAATCATGTTATGAAGTACTTGATTGCAATTTAAAAGTTTGATGTCTCCTAAAATTGGTCATAATGCAAATTTCTTTGTGCCTATGTGCACGTTTTATATATCGGATGACCTCATATTTATATATAGACACATAATCCGTTGTTAACTCTAAATACGTAGATTATCGACTTACTTACTTTTGGCAGCATAATATCGTCACTGTTCTGGGAGAAGACACTAATTCGAAAAAATGACATATTGAGTTAGTACCAAAATGTTCCTTATTTCAAACTTTACCGTCTGGAAACCTTCTTAATACATAAACAGTCTTTATTTTAAAGTCATCCTTTTTACGATTACTTAATAAACTCACATGATAGACGATTCTTTCAAACTTTTTAACAACTTCAAAGTCAAATTACTCAAAACTAGTATTCTCCAGTTAGTGTGTTCTGCCAGAACAGAGACGGTACTGTTTAGAAACGAGTGTACTTTTTCAGTGACAACTTATTTTGGTTTTGGCACTTTGACCTATTTTTACAAACGCCCCTCAACAATTATTGTTAATGCTGTGAGGCAGAGAGAGACAATGTAATGAGAGAAAGAGACAGCTTATAAAATTTCCATGTTACATAGTTTTTATGTGGTGAATACATTTTATAAATTATATTCATTAAGCGGACTAGTTGAGGTTGTGTTGAGTTTTTATGTGTGAGGCCACCAACGCACACGTCCATAAAGATGATACATAGGGATTTTATTAAAATTTATATGCTAATTTGTGTCAGGACAGTGATATGTAACTATGTAATATTTTATTGCCTATGTGCCTTTAAAATATGACTTATTCCCTTATTTCGCTCAATATCGAATGAGACCTACTTATGAGAGTATAGTAATTTAATTCTTAATTATAATCGTGTTTTATTTCCTTGTGTCATATTGTTTTTAATTATTTTATCTGTAATTTAACGCTAAAAGAACCTATGTCCAAATTTTGTATTTTATTTAACAACATGCCGATGTTTTGGGGAAATATTGCGCAAACCTGCTGTGTCAAAAATGACTTAAAAGTATCGATCATAAAACGCCAATATCTACCAACTCACAAGTATTAAAAAGCATTGTTTTGGTGTTAAACTACTTCTCGGTTAAAGTTGGTCGTCAACCGTTCTATAATGGTGTCCAAAATAATGTTTTATTCGAATCGCTTATATGTTTTAAAGAAATAAATACAGTGAATCATAAATTGTACCAATGCATAGAAAAAATGAATCTATCAATCTGACCTTCAAGATTACTGAACTGGGTGGGGGAAGACAGGTCTCAATAACTGTGTTCCGGCAGCCATTTTATGCACAACTCTGAGATCTCAACTGATCTGGACTTTTACGTTGTACATTGTAAACCATTCATTCATTCAATGAACAAACAAACTTAAAACATTTTTTCACTAATTTTGCCCAGAACCGCACCGCCCGAATTTTTAATGCCGTGAAATACATAATGTGTTAAAATATAAAAAAAATATTTGTTTTATCTCCCTGTAAATTTTAGTTTTATGTAGTTAGGAGATATTGACAGTTTGGGACGATACTTTAATCTTGTTTTACAAACAGATATGTCCTGAAAACAATGAAATCACTGCAGGCAAAATGCGTTTAACCGATTCTATTACTGATATTAAATAACATCTAGATAAACTCGGCTTACACAAATGGAATATATCGATATCTGAAGCAATCAGCTATTATTACTCTGCAAATATTTTTTTTGTACGATTTTGGCATGTTGTTTAAAATACAATATTAAATATTTGTATGTATTCTTCACTTTGGGATTTAAAAGAAACGTTCTTCTATCTCTCCTCGTACGTTTGTTCATTTGACTGCCATTTTGTTTTTATGTCCACTTCACATTTTCTTTTATTTAAATGTGCTAATCGTTGGACCCCCTCGCTGGAAATCTTTTGATTCTTTGTAAGTGTTAATTGTTGTTTTTTCCCGTATCCACATGTCGGCGGAACTCAAAAATTCCACTTTGCTTCTAACAGGAATATAACACAAATTTTATTTCCTAACCGAAAGCAAAGTGTGTCATTATCATAATGCAATCTGTGATACTGCACAAGTCATCGGTAGCGAGTGCAAACAATAATTTATTGTTTGTATGTCGGACGAGTGAATCCAAATCAGTCATTGTGGATGTATATATTTAATTACTGTCTTTATTAAGAAATGCATGTATACAAAGCTTTTTTAACATCACAGTTGATGTGAAATAATTTTTAATTTTAATTGTTTAGAGCAGTGGTCTTGAAACTTTTATGATCTCGTACCCTTAAGCGATGGTGCCCATAGAACGCGTCGAGCGGGCGAAGTCGGCGTATGAAGTGTTTATTCATAACCATAATCACACGTCTCTCGCCGCGCATTACCCTTCACCTATGTAATAAGCGGCCCAAGCAGCACAAAATAATTATTATTACAGCGCCTCTCATAACAAAGCAATAAAAATATTATATAATTTCGGGGCTTGTAATTAATATTTACGACGACATTATTCAACCAGCGAAATATAGGACACGGAACAAAGAGTTCCCTGTTATTAAATAATTGCTTTTCGCCCGTCGATCGACGACGCCTCGAGCAGCGTAATTTTGGTAGCCGTGTTCAATGAATGGACTTCTTTGTATTTTCATTAAATCGTATCGCCGAGAAGCGAAAAACGGTGACTCATGCGGCAGGCGGGGCGCAAGGCATCGTCAAGTCCAGTGGGCGCTGGCGTATTTGATTACGTTGTATTTTTGATGATTTACGCGCCACTTGTAGAAATTTTGCGCGAGCGCCGCACTCGCTGCGTCAATGGGCTTTATGCCTAAGGCAGATTTTATGCACCTTTTTTTATTGATCGTTTACATACCAACATATTTATTTTTCTCATTATAATTGAAATTGTATGAGATTTGTTTAATAATATCTCAAAATTCTCGTTTGATGCTTTCTGATCCTACTCCGATGCGAATGTCTGGTTCCAAGTTAAATTATTTTCCGTTCTTCGGTTTAATACTCAATTAATATGTGCATATTAGAATACAGTATTTTTAACATAAAAGTTAATATTTGTTATTTTTCAATTAATTTCTTATTTTCTTTCTGTCAATTAAAAACATGTTATTTTGACGGTACCCCAACGGATCTGCCCGTGTACCCCATTTGGCAGTGTCGAAGAGTGGAGGTAGGTCATGAAGATCCGACATAAATAGTGCACACTAAACTTTGTTAGTCAAACTTATTTGTTTTCATTGAAATGATAATACAAATTGCAGATGGTATTGGATAGTTTTGAAAATTTAATTAAACCCTGCGTAAACTAAGCCATAATAGATAATAGTAAAAAAAATATTCGTCTTATCTATTATCGTTTGGTTTAGGCATGGCTTAATGAATTTAAAAAAACTAAAACATCTGTTTTATATATCCTTATTTCAACGAAAGCAAATAAGTATGACTGACAAAGTTTGCACTATTTTTGTCAGGTTGCCCATAGCACATGTAAACTATTATGGTTTGGTTTAGCCAGGGTTTAATTGATTTTTTTAAATTAACTAGCACCATTTGCAATTTGTATTTTTAGTTCAATAAGTACCCTCCACCCTTCGCCATTGCTATTTTGAGACCACATCTGTAGACATCTATATGGAGTATAAATCGTTTTTCACAATCTGGGTTTTACCTATTGGCACCGTCAGGCAAGTGTACAAATGATTAAGAGCACAAGTTACAATCCACTAATAAATCTAATATACATATGCGTTTGACAATTTTAATTCATTGTACAGTTTATAATAAGAGAAATTCACCCAGTAAAAAAAGAAACGCATTAATTTTCACAAACAAAATTTCAAAAGATTTACCAGTTTTGTATTTTTATGTAAAATATTTTAGTTTGTCTTTAAAACAAATTTGTATATTAATTATTATTACTACATACTTATATCTTTACCATACGTTTTTCACTTTTCATAATTGGCAGAAATCATAGGCTTTCAATTTATTTTTTTGCGTTGATGAACGCCTCTCCATTGTTTCTTCTATTCAGTGTTCTCATCTTTAGCTTTTCACGATCCAACTGAGCGGAGCTATTTACCAGGTACTCCTTCTTTAAGCACGGAAGTGCGTGGTTGCTAGAGGTGAGTTGGAAATACTGTCACCAGTTTGTTAACTTAAGTCTCTGATAAAACTACCCATACTTAGTATGTGTGGCCCATTAAACTTGTTCCAAAAAATTTGTAATGATAAATCATACCGAGTCATTCGCCAGTTGGTAGACTTTCAACACTATTGACATTAAATGCGGGCGAGCGAGATAGCACTTGAATATTTGGTATATTTTAAGTCTATTGCATTGGAATGTATGAACAATAGGTCATAAATTTTGTGTCACAGCACAGTGAAAACATGTTTAAAATAAAAAAAATCACTTATTCATTTTTGTTAACAAGAATAATAACCTAACAGAAAAACAACTCGTAAATTTAAAATGTGTTTAAAATTTTATAATAAATGGGACATTTCGTAAAGCAGAGTATTTTTAGAGATTCTATTGAAGCCGATATTTCAAATACTAATATGGAGTTGGTTTTAGTTCCAGTTGAGTATGAGACTTATGTCGCATACGCACGCCAAACGCTCTATATAGTATTCCAAATACTAGTATAAGTATTTTGGAACAAGTTTCGATACTAAGTTTTTTTTTTATACTGATAGTAAGTATACTTAGTCTTCAAAATTGACCAGTTTTCCCACCTCTAGTGGTTGCTATATCAGTCGCGTGCGGCTTAATATTGTCTTATATTTTATTACTTATAATGATGTAATCAAAATAATGTTCGTGCCCAGTAAATTTTGTCACATGTCGTTTGAAAGTAAAAATGATTGGTAAATAATATGTATGTAATAATTCATAATTTTGTAATTTTATTAAATTAATTTTTGTGATATTCTGTGTAAATTTTTATAACGTTGTAATTATTAATGTTACATCTTTTCTATTCTTTCCAAACTGTCTTTAAAATGGTGTTCAAACTTCTTTGTTCTATGAATATAATAAAATATAATACAGTAATATCATTGGAGTGCTTTGTACGATTGAATATAAATAATATTGCTTCAGATCCACGGTTATTAATCATCTTTGTTGGCATTTGGATTAGCGCTATGTGATTTTTTTGTTCCTAACCTAACCGTAACATTTTCCGAATCACATTTCCTCATGGAGTGTTTGCATTCACACTACGTTTACCAGTGGCGAAGGGTCTTCTAAGCTGTTAAGATCGGACATAAATAGAGCACACTAAATTTTGTCAGTCAAACATATTTGTTTTCATTGTTCTCAGACGACAATTTACAGATAGTGTTGGTTAGTTTTTAAAATCCAATTAAACCCTGCCTAAACCGAACCATAATGGTTTTAGTATGCTGTGGGTGATTCGTCAAAAATAGTGCACAGTTTTTCAGTCATACTTATTTGTTTTCATTGATTTAAGAATACGTAGTACAGATGGTGTTAGTTAGTTTTTTAAAATTCATATCTAATGGCCAACTGCTCCAAACGCACCAGTCGCGGTGTTGCCTTATCTAAATCAAACCATAATTTAATGGCATAATTTTAGATATTTTATAGATAGATAAATATTTTTGGCTTGATTACGTATAGTTTAATTGGTTTTCAAAAACTAACTAACACTATCTGCAATTTGTAGTTTCAGTTCAATGGAAACAAATACGTATGAGTGAAAAAGTTTAGTGTCCACTATTTAAGTCAGATCTCAACAGCCTACCTCCACCTTTCGCCACTAATGTATACTTCACCGTATAATCTCTTGAGAGTGTCTTCTGCAATGAACCCGAAATGTTGAAGAAAAAACACATGCCGACAATCCAGATAGCAACAGACAGGATAGTAATAGAATGTGCTTATTACACGGTAGCTAAAAATGAAGTAAATGTCCGTTTATACTTCTCAGTACCAGATCATTATAATCGTAGTCCAATGCGTAAGGTACTGGCCACTCACAATACGTCTATGTGATTTTTTAAAAGTCTATGTTTACACTAATACATATTTTAATTTTCACACATAATAATGCGTTAACGATTCCTAACTCTCAAATTTTCATTCTAAATAAAGAAAAATTTTTTTTTTTTCATTCTTTATTAAAATTGACAAAAACTGAACTGAACAAAAAGACTGATCTGGTATTGAATTGTGTGAAAGGATGTTTATCAAAAAAATTTTATGGTAGCTAAAAATGATATAGAAATTAATTGCATCAAATAAACCCTAAATACCATGTATATCTTTATTAAGAATGTCCGCCTATGCAAAATGAAAAAAAAAATATAACAATTCTGTCCGGTTTTTGGGAAAATACATCCCTAGTGATATTTCTTGGAGTGATAGCAATGTATGTAATGTACGTTTGATTGGACGGCAATTTGAAAAAAAATGCATTGTGAATGACAATTACTGAATCATCAAATTAAATTCTTAACTTGTTGACCGCGGAGCATTTAATTACCACATTTAAATAACATGCTAATTATATCGAATGCCCAATTAATGAGGGCACAGCAGGTGTGCTGTTTGCAGATTAAAATACAGATTGCTTTACACAATCACTGCTGAACTTTTAATTACCACATTTAAATAACACATTAATTATATGAAATGGCCAAATACTCCAAATGCGCTTTAAATGAGTTTTAAAATACTTTGAGAGAGGTTCGAATGAATCGCAATTTCGCCGATTGGACACGTATTTGAGAAAATATTAATTACATAACTATGTTTAATTGATAGCAAGTGCAAATAATAATTTATTAGTAAAAAAAAAAAAATATTGTCATTCATGAATAGTACCACCGTTTAAGATCAGGGTTTTCTGCAATATTTATATTATCCAATATCTCCTTATAGCGATGAAGGATTAAAAGGTCTTCGATTGTAGTGTATACTGCCGTCTTTGGCAAGAAATTAGGGTCTTCAAAAAGATCGTAAACATTTTAACTAAAAGGTGGCAACTACAAGGTATATACCATTTTTATTCATCTATTTAAATAAAAATATTGAAATTTTGCATTATTTATGTTGTTATTTTTTAGCCGGTTCTATGCCTTTAGCGAGTATTCTCACAGGCCGCACAGTTTTCTCATCCGACTTAAAACTCAATTTACTACTCAGTGTCAATTGATTTGCATAATCTAAAAAAATTAAACACACTGACATCTGTTTGAATAATTATGAAATACTAAGCCACAAATTATCGGTATTACAGCGATTGTAGTAAGAGCTTCGCTCTACACTCAATGTGTCCTTAAAAATCTGCGGCCTGTCAGATACTCCCATAGTAATATCGTGAGGCATAGGAAAGGTTAAAAACTACAAGGAAATCTTCATTTTTGGGTCCCTTACTGTTAAGGATTGTGACTCCTTCAAAAGTTCTAGTTATGTCTCTATTGATTCCTGCATTCCATTATTGGCTTAGCTGAAGGTATTAAAACGTCTGTTGCCCATCCTTCACTTGTTTAGACCATCGCATATCTCTCCGTCTTCTTTGTTGTCGAGGAAAGATCACACGTTGATTATTTTTGTTTGTATTATATTAGTATTGTACAATGGGATACATGAAACACAGATAACTCATTTTACGAAGGAATAGAGGTGCCAATTTCTGTATAAGTTCACGACTATTTTATATTTTATTTGTATATGCTCTCCTAATGTATGTGTATTTTCGATATTGACAAAGCAGTGCCTTCTTCCGTATTTATTAAATAATTTTAACGTTACATCACTGTATCTTTAACGAAATTTATTGCTGTAAATACTAGGTATACATAGTTATTTTTAACGTTACAACCAGCTCAATTATTATTGGAAATCAATCGTAAACATTGTAAAAAACCAATTTTTGATAATAAAAAAGTACATTTGCTTTTAAATTACCTGTTTTGTGTTTTATTTATGTTTTATTTTTATTATCAACTTTAGCCAAGTGGCGCCCAACGTGGGGCCAACATTGAGTTAGGTTACTGTATAGCGCCCAGTAGCGAAGGGTGGAGATAAGCTGCTAAGATCCGTCATAAATAGTGCACATTAAACTGTTTGTCATTTGTATTTGTTTTTATTGAACTAATACTACAATTTACAGATTTAATTGGTTAGTTTTTAATAATCAATTAAACCCTGTCTAAACCAAACCATAGTAGTTTTGGTATATTTTGTCCGATACGACAAAATTGTGCACACTTTTCAGTCATACTTATTTGTTTTCGTTGAATTAAAAATACATAATATGTATTACACATATTGTTGGTTCATTTTTTAAATTCATTAAGCCCTGCCTAAACCAAAGGATAATAGATAAAAAATATTATTCCATCTATAAAATATTCAAAGTTATATAATTTAATTGCATAATTTTAGATATTTTATTGATAGATGAGTATTTTTTGACTATTGTCTATTCTGCCGTACTAAGCACAGAGGCCGTATCTGCATTTTAGGCAAGTGGGAGATCTGAGCTTTCATATTATTTTACTTTTCCTGCTAATACTGGGGAACTTTTTATTTATTTTATTTGCCTATAATAGTTAATTTTGGTTTAAGATTTGTTTACATACCTTGAAAATTTGATTTATGTTATTATTATTATTATTATTATGTATTGATATTAGCCATATATATGTCAGATACGGCTAATATGCCTTAGTAAATGATAGTTACAACCAAATCGCTTAGTATTTATCGAGTTTATTTCTCAAACTCCGTAGATACGGCTATTAAAACCCTTGATTTCTCCGTAACTATAGCAGTTACGGCTTGGATTTATTCACCGATCTTATACAAAAACTCTGCAGAATCCAAATATCTAAAAACATGAAAATACCTAAATACGTCAGTTACGGCCTCTGTGCTTAGTACGGCAGTATTATGGCTAATAAGATAATAACTGTTCCACCCAAAAGTGCTGACCGTCTCTCTAATCTCATTCTTCAAGCTTAAGCGAGATGTGATGTCATTGTATGGTGCTATTTGACAGGTTCGGACAGGATCTTAGATTATCGGTAAACGTCAAAATGTTCTGTGCGGTGTAGTTTACATTTCTTCCGGCAGGTTCGCCACGTTTTACTGCATGTGCATTTTCTTGTTATGGCTGCGATAATACGTACTGTCAGCAGTAAATCCACGCACGTGTAAACGGGGTTTTAGTTCCTGGTCAATAAAGCCACGGGTATGTATGTCAAGATTATTAAGCCAAAAGAAGACAAGTGACAAACGGCAGCATTACGGGAGATCAATTTGTAAAAAGTAATTAGTTTTGTCATTTACCCACGATGGCCAAGTGGCTAACGTGCCAGTTTATAATGTAGTAGGTCTCAGGTTCAAATCCTGGGTCTGGCAAATACACATTGATTTTTAATGTGTTTAAAGTCAGAGTGTGGACCACAGAACAGATTAATAAATAGAATTCTGATAGGCTATATTCTAATACACTACATTTTGACACGGGGTTTTGAATGTGTGTCCTACGAAAATCAACCTCGCATTATGGACGTGCAATAGTGTGTGTTGCAATCTTCAATACACCAATGTTAAATGAGCGTCAATGCATAAACTGAGAGCAGTTGTCAGTATTCGACGTATGACGTATTCTTGACACGGGTTTAAATTTATTTCATTCTTTCACAATCGAGATTGGTTGCCTGCTTCCCCACACCCGTAAGCTATTTCAGTTCCCATTATTTATGAATTCCCTGGTATGGATCCCTAATAGGTTAAACAAATGGCTGACATTCATATCTCGTAAAAACAAAAATCTGTTAATACAAAGCTCTACTCTGGAGGCCCATATGATCTTCGGATTGGACATGGTCAAAAAAAAATGTTTGGTAGCCACCCTAAGTGCGGCTCTGGAACCTGCGTTAACGCATTCAGACCCCATGTGCAGAATTATGCACACTTATTTTAAACCTTCATAAAATATTCATTTTTCGTTTATTAAAACTTCACCATCTATGTGATTTTCGATCAATTAATACTCTTTGTTATAAATGGAACAATTAACTCCATCTATGAATGATAAACTGACAATGATCGAATATGAAACCTATTCTGCACTGACATTGAACAGCGTTCGAGGTTAGTACATTTTATTATGATAAACTCAAGTTGAGGCATCGTTAAGCATTAGATATCAATTAATACATGGAATAATATATATAAACGACATGTTGAAAACATAAAATAAACAAAATATCAGTAAAAGAATATTTCACAGACTTTTGAATTTACATGTGCATAATTATGCACAATTGGTCTCAACGTCACTATATAATATGCCGAATGCAGAAGTGTTATATATTTTTATATCGGTATAAAACACCGTATTTCAGCAAAAATGTATGATCCGACCAATGAAGATGATATGGAGAAGCTTTTGGAGATGTTGGACAAAAGTTTTTCTTCTTCGGCCATATCCGCCCCTTAGTTGGAGCAAATGGACACCACGCGGTGCCATATATACACTCTATAGATGGTATTTAGCGGCCTTCCAGGATGCCGGAATCCGGTCGGTTTGGAGAACAGGCAAGTCAGGTTGAGGTTCTCTTCTGGCATCCGCAGCACGTAGCCGAGCCAGGTCCAACGTCGCCTCTTCACTCTCGGTGTGATGAGAGACTGCTTGATTTGTCTGATGATGAACTGGCAGATATCCCAACACCTGTGGTACTGTCGAGAAGTCGTATACAAACCGATAGAGTTTTCAAGGTTTGGCCGATATATAATGCCATTAGAAAACGATGGCGAAGATGAGATGGATTTGTACCGCTTCCGCATGAGGCTATCAGGGTCAATGGTAAAGGCCAATAAAACTATAAATAAAAAAAACCTGGCCGCCCTAGTGATATTAGTTATAGTGAGCCTCGAAAAAAGGCTAGGAAACCAAACGAAGAGGTAAAACCGATTCCTGAAGTCCAGTATGACCGCATTGATCATATGCCACATCTGGACCAGAGTAAAGAAGCGAAAAGATGTAAAAATAATATACCTATGTAATAGAAAAAAAAACACATTTTTACTATGATAAGAGTAATATTCATTTATGCATAAAGAAGGAGAGAAATTGTTTAGAAACATATCACAGAAAAACATAATTAATTGTCAACATTTATGTCTCTAGATCTTAAATTTCAATAAAATATAATATGTTAAGTATTTACTGTACTTTTTATTTCTTGAATATATTAATAAATAGCCTTAAAATTAACAAAACAGGCAAAATTTTAATTGGTGTTGCAATACTTTCGAGTACCAATTTTGCAACGCTTGAGACCAAATGTGCATAATTATGCTCATGCTGGAAAACTAGGAAAATTCAACGAAAAAAATAAAATAAAAATATTTTTGTCTTATTTGGGTCCATATCACACGGAATCAACATAGAGATAATTTTTTTACCTCTCAGAATTAATTCAGGTCTGAACGGGTTAAGTTCGACAAAAAATGGCGAACATTCAAAACAATTATTACACTGTTCAATATGTGGATTCTGAATTATTTCGTGTCCGGAAATTTGTACGGATGCAGTTCGCCGTATCACACTTCACCGTGATAATAATATCATATTACATATTATTATGTTGTATCGGAAATAATATATCGTCTCTGTTCTGGCAGAACACACTAACTGGAGAATACTAGTTTTGAGTAATTTGACTTTGAAGTTGTTAAAATGTTTGAAATGGTCTATCATGTGAGTTTATTAAGTAATCGTAAAAAGGATGACTTTAAAATAAAGATTGTTTATTTATTAAGGTTTCCAGACGGTAAAGTTTGAAATAAGGAACATTTTGGTATAACTAACTCAATATGTCATTTTTTCGAATTAGTGTCTTCTGCCAGAACAGTGACGATATTATGGTCGTATATTAAAGACCGCCCAACCTCTTTGGGTCGTACCTATAGTAAAAATTCATGTCTAAGTAAAACACGGTTCTTTTTGGTAGTTGGTTGGACAAATCGAAGATCGCCTTGATGGTGGCCGACCTCCGCTAGGGGATGGCACAATAAGAAGGTTTTCATTCTTGAATTCATGAATTTTGACAAAATCAGGTATGTAATTAGATTAGAAATACAAAACAACGCGTATTTTTTTCACCTCGGTGCTGTAGAGGTGACCGTATAGTAAGGGTGGAGGTAGGCTGTTAAGATCCGCCATAAATAGTGCACATTAAACTTTGTTAGTCATACATATTAATTTGTTATTGAACGACTACAATTTTACAGATGGTGTTAGTTTTGGTTTACTTTGGGCGATAAAACAAAATTGTGCACACTTTTTTATTCATACTTATTATTGTTTTAGTTGGAATAAGGCTATTAATTAATTATACTTCAGCTGAGGCATGGTCTAAAAAGATCGTGACTAGGCCATGCGCGGATTGTGCAAATGACGCGAGCCGAACAAAATATAATCTGTCATAAAAATTCAACATGCGTCCTTTTAATGTTATGTTTATTATTATATTCGTAATAATAATAGTATATTCATTGACATGTTTTCTTTTTCAAGTACATGTGGAACGTTTTGTAGTCATCTTTACACGATTTAAGAATATATTCCTACGACGCCATCACAAAACAAATTGACGTGCTCTCACCTCGACTGTCAGTCTCCGATTAGCGACGACTGTGAAATTTCGTTCAACCTACTGTTGAAAATTATTTGCCGTTTCACTTATGTATGCTCTTAATAATACATATTACACACATTGTTGGTTAATTTTTTTTTAATTCATGAACCCCTGCCTAACCAAACTATAATAGATAAAAAAAGATGTATGATTTAATTGCATAATTTTAGATATTTTATAGACAGACGAGTATTTTTCGACTATTATAATATAATAGCCATATTATGGGTTAGTTTTCGCAGGGCTTAATTGAATTTTAAAAACTAATCAACACCATCTGTAAATTGTAGTCTTATTTCAATGAAAACAAAAACGTATAGCTGACAAAGTTTAGTGTGCACTATTTATGGTGGATTTAACAGCCTACCTCCAGCCTTCGCCAGTGGTATACGGCAATCTCTTTCCGATAAGAAAGCTCACGGCGAACTGTGCTATGGTGAAATGTTATACGTACAATTTACATGTAACCGATAAGACACCCACGGTGGCCGCGCGGCTTAAGCGTTGGACTATCACGCCGTGGTTCCCAGGTTCGAATCCTGGGTCTGGCAAGTATACATATTGTTTTTCAATTTTGTGTATGAGTCAGAGTATGGACCTAGCAAGTGGCTGACATCCATTTCTCGTAAAAACAAAATCTGTTAATACAAAACCTCCACTCTGCGGAAAAGGCCCATATTATGATCTTATTAGGATCGGACATGGCTTAAAAAAATATGGTGGATCTTAACAGCCTACCTCCACCCTTCGCTACTGGTATACGGTAACAGTGACATCCCGTGGGTAGGCAGATTGAGCATCGCTTGGGAGCGGCAGTCACTCGAAGGGCGGCAAATCGTGGACAATCATTTGGTATAATATACAGAAATAGGCACCTAAACTTAGCAATAACGAAAATATCTTTCCACTAAAAAAATCAGCTAAGTGGTTGGCAACAAAATGTATTAATTAACATACAAGGTTTAACAGTTGTCAGGTGTATCTTTTAAGGACCTCAGACTCTGGTGATTTGTGTAAGTGTCTTACTTAGTTATATTATATTTATGCGCTTTTTATATCTAAATTTAATTTTGTATGTTTTAGTGGTATTATTAATGAAGAGTGACATTCCAAACCGGCCTAAGTCTAAAAATCTGATTTTGAGATAATCATATTTTTGTGATTTGCAATTTACCTCTTAATTTTTCGGTACTATAATGTTTGGCAATTTTATAGAAAATTCAAAGACTCAAAAACATAGTATATAAATAACATTAAAAAGTATAGTAAAACTTCAAAAAAATTCATTCAAAAACTGACTTTTTTTTCAAAATGGCCCTAAGTCTGTACTAAGTACAGTTTGGGACACAATAAAATAAAGTTGAGTGTCTTTTGTGTATACAATTATGATTGTGTAATAGAATGTGGTCATGGACAGTTCTGTTGGGATGATTAAGGTGACGCATCAGTGAAACGCCAAATAATGTTCAACTGTACGCGCGACGAAAATTTGTACTTGCTTCGCATTCATTGAGAGAACGTGGAGTCGGACGCACGTCACTTTGCTGCGTGATGGCGACGGGCCAATTAATTCTAAAATCGTGTAAAGATGACTAAAAACTTTACCCATTTACTTTAAAAAGCAAACATGTCAATGAATATATTATTATTGATACTAATAGAATAATAAACAGAACATAAAATGGACGTATGTTGGATTTATATGAGAAATAATATTTCGTTTGACAGGCGTCATTTTCACCCGCGACCCGCAATCCGCACATCGCCTAGCAACGATCTTTTTAGACCGTGCCTCAACTAATGCATGGCCTTAATGAATAAAAATAATATAAAATTTCTTTCACTTTGATGCATTTTTTGATAAAAAGGTAAACATTGTAACTTTTACAGCATAATAATATATTATATAATAATACTACAATGTAGGATCAGTTTCAATAAAAAAATAGTTTACTGATGTGCACATGAACTTATAAAACACAAATTCTCTAATATTTCGTCTGACATTTCTAATCTGACGTGTTACAATATTATATTATGGCCGCTTGGAGCGTAAATGAAGCAAAAAGAGTTCAACTGCGCATGCGCATATATCCTTAGGCCAGTTTGGAAAGAATCAACCGTTACCTTAGTGCTGTTTTGAGAAAAAAAGGCACATTTCGACATCAAATTTAAGAGACTTAGGATTTTTTGTAAAATATAAGTTTTAGTGAGAATATAGATCTCAGCACACTCTATCGGATTCCATCAAAACATGAAAATTTGTAATTTTGGACTAAGGCCGGTTTGGAATGTCACTCTTCATTTTGTTAGTAATGTATACATACAACACATTTTTTTAAATATTGGAGTCATGAATGTATGGTAAAAAATACTGCATAAAAAATGGGGCGGAATTTTGGCGCTGCCTAGGGGCGGCGTTTTGTCTAGGGACGTCACTGTACGGTAATATCTTTCTGATAAGAAAGCTCACGGCGAATTGTACTACGAGTACCATGAAATTATAATGGAAATGTAGTTGGAAAATAGTAATCTAGCAAATTATCACGGTCCTGGGTTGTGGAAAATTTCGTAATTTTTGATAATATGGTATAAATAGATAATTTGTGACAGTATATTTCCTTATCTGATGATACTGCCAATCTCTCTAAATGGCAATAGAATCTTTGTTCAACTAATGACAAAGTTGACAAAGTAAATAACTAAGTTATGGGCAGAAACTCCAAAGAAGGCGTCGTGGTGAGAATGTTGAATTTGGCGGGTGGCACGAAACGGAAACGTTGGCCGCACTACCTAGTTTAACAGCGAAGCCTTGAAATATTCGACTATAATTATCTCAGAAAGTATATTGAAAGCATTTTTTTTACATTTATTTACGACCACGACGAATCGTTTGTTAAATATTTCAGATCGATTAAGCATGTTACCATTTGTAGTTGTTCAATTACGAAGTGTAATTTTTGGATACAAAACAGTATGAATAATAGACATAACTGTTTTTATCAGTAGCGAAGGGTTGAGCCATGGCCCCCACAAGGGAGGGGGGTGGGGTGACAGGGCTCTAGCCTAGGGGGCCCGACTTGACTGGTCGACCAGATAAATGAGATAAATACACATCTTAAATTTCCTCTAATAGCAAAAAAAAGTCACTTGCGGCGCTAGTTTACTTCGGAGTAATTACCATTTTAAAAAAATATGGTTGTTGGGAGGTGTTGAGTAATGCTCGACAACTCCATAATTCGATGTGTTAACAAATCGCTAAATTACACTGAATTTTATTTGACCTCGAACACCATTTGAAAAACAATACTGGAGAGCGTCAGACTGCCTTTAGGGCTTGCGCAGACAGGGAGCGGTCAGGCGGTCTGCGTTCCGCGTTCGGAGTTCGGCGTTCTTTGTACTGTACGGACTTCATACTATATGGGCACACAGCCAGCGGTCAGACCGCGCCGGTCAATTGGAACGCTAGCGTTCTAGAGTTCTATTACCGCAATTACAAAGAACTCCGTACCTCTCAACCGTTGCAATGTCTGGATCAGAAAAATGAATCGATATAGAGAAGATTGATACTTGATTTAAGTGACGCAAATTATATAAATCGTTTTTAATACTAACATATTATTTTTAAATCAACACTTGATTGATTTACGTGCATAAATACTTGATAATTTGGCGAGATTTATAGTTTTCATAGTTCAATAATAGAATAAATTTGACATGTGAGGTTATGGGTAAAATTAAAAGGTTAGAATCGAAATGTCAAATATTATAGATAGAGGTAGGTACACAAACAAATAAGTTTATATGTCACTTCGTTTAAAATCATCGATATTAAGTTTTTCAATAACCGGTTTGATAAAATGCATTGATTACAGCAGTAATTTTAGTACCTAGATTATATTTAGTTTTCAAGTCAATGTCAAATGTAATCAAATTATATAATTCATCGAAGCTTTGTATGGAAATGCGAAAGTAAATAAAAATTTTGAATGGAATTTGAGGAGCAACAGCGGTGCTTTCTCACTTCCACTCGCAGTCGGAATATAGCGGTCTCGCATTATGCAGCGCCTGTGTCACTAAAACGTTTGTATACAAATGGAACGCATATTGTTGACCGCCACCTGTCTGCTGTCCCTGAACGCTAGCGGTCAACGGTCGGTTGAACGCAGAACTCCGACCGCTCTCTGTCTGCGCAAGCCCTTAACCATAGCGATAGGTAGCCCCCCCCCAAGATCCTGGCCTGGGGGCCCGCTTCAAGATGTGGGGGCCATGGGTTGAGCAGTAGGCTGTTTAGATCCGCGATAAATAGTGCACATTAAACTTTGTTAGTCATGTGTTTGTTGTTATTGAAATAAGTTTACAAATGGTGTAGGTTAGTTTTAAAAAATCAGTTATAACCAAAGAGATTGGACTACTCAGTCTTTCAATCTCTTTGGTTATAACCTGACCATAATAATTTTGGTATACTTTGGGCGATTCGTCAAAATTGTACACACTTTTTCATTAATACTTACTTATTACAGTTTTCGTCGGATTAAGAATACATATTACACATAATGTTGATTTAATTTTTTAAATTCATTAAACCCTGCCTAAACAACCTATAATACGAGATAAAAAATATTTTTTATCTATAAAATATCCAACGTTATGTATGATTTAATTGCATAAAATTAGATATTTTATAGATAGACGAGTATATTTTATGACTATTATTTATTATGGCTTGGTTTCGTAGGGTTTAATAATTGAATTTTAAAAACTAATCATCACCATCTGTAAATTGTAGTCTTATTTCAATGAAAACAAATACGTATGTCTGAAAAAGTTTAGTGTGCACTGTTTATGGCGAATCTTAATAGCCTACCTCCACCCTTGGCCACTGGTGCCTGGCGTCCTAACCTACCCCCCACCATCCACATCCATCATCACAATCATTACGTCAAAAAATTACAGTCTACTATGAAAAACGCAACCAATATATTGCTTTCGCACGCCCTTGGATGGATTTTCCAATTAGTTTTAAAGCATTACAGTGGGAACTGATTTCTGCAGTTAGAGTAGATACGCAATTGGGAAACACTGTTGATATTGTAAACATCTCACATAATTATTGTTCTCAAACATTTCCGAGGGGGGAAGGGGGTAGATGTCGACAACAAACTTTTCCCTTTAAGAAAATGACGTCAGATGGCTAATTATTATTTCACAAACTTGGCTCGAAAAAGTTTCCCCATTATATCAAGCCACTTTGTTTGGTGCCCGGGATTAAGTTACAAGTAATATCTATACAAGCTTTTAACTGTCACACTCGGAAAGTTTGGGCACCTTTTCGCCCTCCCCCCACCCGGGTTATTATTGTATTATCATTGGAAAGTTGTTGTGGTAATTAACATTTTAAATTGAATTACATTAATTGAAAATTGCCAGCAGTGGAGTAGTGCGTAGAACACCCGTCTCTTATATATATTTTTTAAGTAACACTTTTTAAACCTCGGTAGTATCATAGTAACATCTATTGTGAAAACTCTAAACTAAAACTCGCAGTCGATAATACAGTTCACTGCAGAAAAGACTCACTGAGTTAACATAGTAAATTTAGGCCGTTCGCTCATGGAGAAACTAAAATCCGACAAACTGGTTGCTGATGGAACTCATAAACTGGACAATGACTTAGGCCCTCCTCCCACGGAGCAACTGAAATCCGACGGAACTGAAACTAATTCCAACCAGTATCTAGCTAATGTATTTGCTGTCTGGAATCTCTCAGTTTCAAAACGGTCGCGAAGAGACTCGACATCCTAGTCGCGCGGTCTTTCAAGTTTCCAGTCACCGTAAAAAAGTGGTACCAATTTTAGTAGATTCGGTGAAAAATCATATTTTCTTACCAAAATTGGTAGCACTGCGTAATATAAGCGTCATTCTATAAAAACCATAACAACCCAAGACGTCAAAAGTACAAGATAAGCAAAATTGAAATAACCTAATCGTATTCGAGTAAATGCAGCAGCATGCGTGTTGTCAGTTTCTGTACAAAACAGCTGATGGTCCAGTTTGACAATTTCAGGTTATGTGATTATTATTTCAAGCGGGTTTCAGTAGCGCCGTGTGCGAAGCATGACATTGGCCAGTTTATGAGTTCCATCACCAACCCATTCCGTCAGATTTCAGTTGCGCCGTGGGAGGAGGGCCTGATGCTTCGCACACGACGCTACTGAAATCCACTTGCAATACTCATAACCTCAAACTGTCAAACCCATTGTCTTTCCTACTTCATTCTAAGCCTTTTCCGTAATGTCTCTACGGGGATATTCTGACAGCCTGCCATTATACAGGCAGGAGTATTTCTCAACTTCTGCACAAATTTTTAATTAAAAATCAGTTCGCCCATCTTTAACTTTCACGTCATGACTTGTTATTGCTTGTTCGGTTCAGTTCAGTGCTACCAATTTTGGTAAGAAAATATGATTTTTCATCGAATCTACTGATATTGGTACCACTGTTGTTTAATGGGTGACTGGAAACCGGAAAGTCCGGGAGACTAGCATGTCGCGTCTCTTCGATTTCGGTCGCGAACGTTTTGAAACTGAGAGATTCCAGTCTTGCCGTCAGCGAGCCGCCATTGAAATACTAGATACTGTCCTGAATTTTAGTTTCTGTCTCGTCTTCTTTTAGTATTCTCGTGAGCGGAAGGCCTTACTCATATTTTAACAGTAGGTATCCATCAATGAATATCAATAAAAACAGTTATATGTATTAAATCAATCAATTCTGACTGAAGGTCAAAATGGAGTTTTATGGTATTTTCAAACCATTAGCCTGAACTTTCCTTAAACGTTGTAGATAATCTATTTACAAAATTTTGAAGCCTTATTATCTTTTATATTTATTTTAAACATTTGATAACTGCATAAAGTATTTTTATTACATAAACTAGTATTATTTTAAACCTCTCGATCTAATGTTTTAGAATATAGTCATATTTCTGTAAGTAGTTACATCCATGTGCAGTGGTGTTAAGATTTTTTAGATTTATTATTTTTTAAACGCATTTATAAAACCATTCGTAAAATTTATGTTGACATTATTATAGTGAAATATTTACGATAAAAAATATATTTATAATCTCTGTGATCCCAAATTTGACAAGAATTAGGCATTTTATTATTCAAAAATGGGCAAGATTAACACATTTGAAGATAATTCTAAAGATACTAATTATAAGCTATGTCTTTGATCATTCAAGTGTGATAAACATCCTACGAATAATGATTGCTTTATAATAATTATTGTCCTACGAATAAGGTAGTATTTTTGTGAAATACGCAATTTCTATTGACATTTCCCAGTGGTTAAGCTAGAACATACGGCCGTAGCCATAAATTGACAAACTATAACTGAAGTAGGGAGTAAGATCACGTTAACGCGCGTGTTTGAACATGTACAGTTTAAAAAAAATGTTTTTTTTTCGATGAGGATACGTGAACTCTGCCATTCTGGGCAGTATTGACCTGTGTGTCCACGATAACTATCTTAGAAATAGAGTTATATCAGTTGTTTGTTCTCCCAAGGTGCAGAACCAACCTGCCACTCGTAATGCCAATTGGGAGGGCGATAAATATGTTCAACCAAATTGCTTCGGGTGTAGATATATTTCACTTGCGTGAGGTTGAGTTTAGGTGGACACTATTTTATAAATTCTTAAAATTGGGTCACATTAGCACACTCGGTGTTCTTCTTTGAACTTATATATATATTATGTATAATTGTATTTTCACTGCTTTTGTACGTTTATATTATGTTCTCTTTTTTTATTTTCATTTTAATTACTTTTCTCTTTATAGTAGTGTTTCATGTCATGTTGTGAACGTCTTAAACTTATAATTTGAAATGTACACAATGTGTAAAAATAAATATATTGAAATTGAAAATTAATTGCGACAAATTGCAGGTGTCTTACTTTTTTGAAAAAGATTTTTTCTCTTGGTTATAATATATTTGGTTATAATATATAGTGTTTTCAAAATTATGCATGTTCAATAATAATTATAATGTTACATTCTTTAATCTTGTGAATTATTAAATAGTTAATTAAACATTTATTTTGAATGTACCTATTTCTAACTGTATTGGTTACTGTTTAAAAAAATGTCCATCTTGTAATGTGGCGTCTTTATCTCTACCAATTTCCGGTGTAAAATTCATTCTAATGTTTTCAACCTATTAGAGCCTGCGCCAGAAAAGTTCTTTCGGCGGTCTGGCAATTGCTTTGCGGCGAACACGTCGTACATAAGTGAGCTTCTACCGCAAGTTATTGTTGACCGCTCCCTAACGTGTTGACTCTTCCAAATTTAATCTCATTTCTAACACCTTCTAGAAGAGAAATACTGTCTACCGTCTGCTACTGAAAAAGGCATTTTTGAATTTAATGAAAAACTGACTAGGGAAAACACAACATGTAGTACTAATTCCACATAAATTCTAATGTAATTAAATTTTGTACTTTTCCATTTGAGTCGTTTTTTGCGACCTGGGTTTCACCTTTCGGCATCTTCAAGCACTGTATAGACTCATCAAAAGCCAAATAAACACTGACACCGAATACTATTAACTCGAACTTATATAACAATCATCAATACAATACGACAAAGTAGGTAAAAACTTACTTACCAATGTTTACGGGCCGCACAAAATTGTGTTTTTGCTAATTACTTTTCAAATGCAAATTAATACGTTAATTACAAAATTAATTAAAAGGGCCCGTAAGCACTGGGTTAAAATGCTTGTAAAAAACCACTTACCTTATAAATAATAATACACTCGATAAGTGTATAAAAATCGTCAAAACCAAATAATAAATCATTAGTAATTATAAACAATAACAATACTACACTCAAGAGGTGTAAAATCGTCAATTCTGGGAACAATGGTAACTGATAGAGTTAACTAATGAGATATATCTATGATATCAGTCTTTAAAAGTTGTTAGTAAAACAATTAATATTCAATAATATTCTTACATGATACCTTTTTTATAATATTATTTTTAAAATATAACAAATCCACAAATAAACTCACCTAATATATATGTATTTATATACTCACGTATACATACCTACATCTACATCCAAACATCCTCATACATTATGTTACGCCGAATGTGCGAAATTGACTATTACATGAAATGGGCAAAATTTTTCCTAATTCATTTAATAGTCAAGCCCGTTGCCTTATCCATGAATTAAGTAAATTATCTGCGGAGTGCGTGAATTCACCAGGGTATGGAATTCTTAAACTGTCAACATGACAGTAGAAAAAGTAAATTTAATACGGATGGTTTTATTAGTTATAATTGAACATAATATAATATTATTATTGTTAGGTTAGGTTAGGTCAGGTTTTGTAATTCTGAATTCAACTGAATGTCCATTTTGAGGTTAGCTAACAAGTGTCAACAAACTATCAAATCATACTATCACAAACAAACAATCGACCATTGCACGATTGATACCCAAGCACGAATCAAATCGCGAAAATACCTCTTAATAAAATTCTTCCGTTATCATATTATAGTTCTAGATTTTTTCGCGCATAGTAAATGGATATGAACGTCATTGTAATTATTGATTGGTATTTTTTTTATATAATCAATGACATTTGACACATTTGGTTAGTTTGATTAGTTGCAAAAAACACCACCGGAGCGCGACCATCTATTTTGACCAATGCATGATCATTTGACACATTTGATTTAGTTGCAAGCCACCGTAGCGCTACTATCTAATTTGCCCAATGCATGAACTAGGCAGAAAAATTACTGCCGAATTCACGCACTTAGCAGATATTTTGCCTAATTCATGAATAAGGCAACGGGCTTGCATTTTTCACGATTTAGGCAAAATTTTGCCCATTTCATGTAATAGTCAATTTCGCACATTCGGCGTAACATATATAAATCCAATAGAATTGAAATTGAAATTCCATCAAGTACCTTCGCTCAATAGTATTAATAATTTCACATAGTTTAATAATTAATAGAACTGCTTCAAGAAATATCAATTATTAATTTCTTCTTCTTCATGTTGGAAACTTCGACTGCTACAAGACGTCACTTCAGAAGTTGGCAAAATCCCCCGGGTTTCCTCAGCATATTATAACAGTGGCG
This sequence comes from Rhyacophila brunnea, assembly GCF_057557595.1. NCBI lineage: Eukaryota > Metazoa > Arthropoda > Insecta > Trichoptera > Rhyacophilidae > Rhyacophila > Rhyacophila brunnea. The sequence continues at coordinate 2,439,130 of NW_028232904.1, read as the reverse complement.
AAGGGTGGAGGTAGGCTGTAAAAATCCGCAATAAATGGTGCACATTAAACTTTGTCAGACGTATTTGTTTCATTTAAATAAGACTACAATTTACAAAATGGTGTTGTTTAGTTTTTCAAATTAAATTAAACCCTGCGAAAACCATGCAATAATGGATAAGAGTAAAAAAATACGCATATATCTATAAAATATGTATAATTATGCAATTAAATCACATATAACTTTGGATATTTTATAGATAGAATAATATTTTTGTTTATTATAGTTTGATTAGGCAGGGCTTAATGAAAAAAAAACAATATGTGTAATATGTATACTTAATCTAACGAAAAAAATACGTATGAATGAAAAAGTGTGCACAATTTTATCTTATCGCCTAAAATAGTATTCTACAAAACCTAGTATGGATTGGTTTAGGCAGGGTTTCATTGATTTAAAAAAAATAACTAACATCATCTGTAAATTGGAGTCTTAGTTAAATAAAAATAAATACGTATGACTAACAACGTGTAATATGCACTATTCATGACGGATCTCAATAGCCTACCTCCGCCCTTCACTATTGGTGTCTGGCATCCTGTTTAAATCCCCCTCTAGAGTCGTAATCCATAAGCATGTTCAAATTACAGGCCACTGCAAAAACAGCGACCAACGTACTTACGTTTGTTAATAATTAAAAAAAAATTAAAATAATTAATAAAAATTATTTCTTTTTTTATGTTAATTGATCATGTGTAGGAAATCCAGCTAGAGCCAAACGTCGGTTACAATTAACTAAGTAATTCCATTCACCTTAATTGATAACAAAGCCGATCGCCTTTCGATTGGCGAAATTTGAAGTATCTCAGATAAAACAAAGTTATCAGAAATAATTCACATAAATCATAGATGGACTCTAGTTCGAGTTCCACTCGGTCCAATTTTTTTTCTAGAATATTTTTCGCTTATAAATTAGATTAGCGATACCAATTTTAGCGTAAAATTTAATTAATTTCAATTTTAGATATTATCTTATGAGAAATTTATCAAAAATTATGCACTTGCAACTGGAGAATCCAATCCCGAGCCAAAATTCTGATCCCGGGATTTCGGTATTACAATTTGACAATCCCGGGATTGGCATTTTTTTCCATTGTTAATATAAAAATTTTATATTTACAAATAACATTGATAAAATCGGTCAAAAATAAATCTAGTATAATTTATACTATTTAAGACATTTATTGTTAATATTGTATACGTTCAATGTTGGAAATACGTGGAGTAAATAATATTGTAACATAAATAATAATGTGAATTTAATATGAGATTGCTGTTTCTGATAGTAAAGACTTAATGATTGGGTTAGCGAGATTTAAAATAGTAAAGAAAATCATGGCCTTTCCGCTTCATAAATCTAATTAGTCAGCCAAATATGAAACTGCCGTAAAACGTATGAGATCATGGTGGAATTACTTTGTTAATAGTGCGAAGCATTGTTTTTTTCCAATCTTTCTCATTTATGTGAAAAAATAAAATGAATCGGCAACTTACACATGGGTATAAATCAAACTTCATTCAAACTCAGTTTATTTCTAATGTAGTTATTTGTTGTTAAAAGTATTTTTTCTGTTATATTTTTGATTTTATTTTATTTTCCATAAAAAATGATAAAAAAATCAATCCCGGGATTCATAGGTATCGAAAATAGCTCGGGATCCCGGGATTGGAATCCCTAATCATGTGTATTCATTATTTTAATAATGTATCACAGTTAATGTAATAAGATGTATCTATATTAACCCAAATTCACCAGGTTTCTTTCCGTAGATAGTAAGACATTCTACGTTGTCGTAGGCCGTAGAAGCGTAGAGGTTATACGCTACAGTTATAGCTTAGCTGTAGTAAATCTGACAGCTATATCAAGAATCAAACTTTTATTAGTTTAACGTACAGTTTCTATGTTTCTTGTCGAAAACTTTTTGCGGGGGTTTTGAGTTGGAAAAATTGAAACGAAAATTCATCCAGGTGCAAGCGAAAACTTGCAACGTATGCGAAAAAAGACATTTCTTTCTCTCTCGCAGCGTCTATGTCACAGAATAGATTAATATGATATTGATAGGAAAACTAGTCGCCATAATTTTTGTTAACAACTTAATGATTCAATTTCAATTCAATTTTAATTTATTTTTTACATATTGTGGACATTACAAATTATAAGTTTAAGACGTTCACAACATGGCATTTAGAAACAAAGAAATATTATTAAAACAGTATTATGTAATACTGTAATTATGCAATATTAAGTTTTTCTACAGTACAAATGTGTAAATACAAAAAATATGAAGTATATAGGTACAAGGAAGTACACCGGATGAGTTAAGCAGACCCTATTTTAAGAATTTATTAAATAACGTCCACCTATACTCATTCTCACGTAGATGGAATATATCAACATCCGAAGCAATTTGGTTGAACAGAGTTATTGCCCTCCCAATTGGCATCACCAATGGCAGGTTAGTTCTGCTCCTCGGGAGAACAAACAACTGATGCTCCCGATTTCTAAGATAGTTATCAGGGACATACAAGTCATTATTACCAAGAATGGCAGAGATCTCATTCACACCACGTATTAGTCGAAAAAAATACGTGGCCAAATATTGATATCTTCTAGCACTTAAACTACAGTATGTAAGCATACCTAAGAGAAAGTCAGTTGGATAAAGCCACGGATAATAGGTATCCATATAACCTCAAATAAAGGAGTCTCAAAAATTTCTTTTGAACTCGCTCCACCATATGGTCATATTTCAACTGATGCGGGGCCCAAACAATCGACCCACTCTCAAGCCGGCTTCTCACTAAGGAATTATAAAGAATTTTTAATACAGTAACATCCGAAAAGACCCGGGAAGTACGCAAGACGAAGCCCAACATTTGTAGCGCCTTTTTACAAATGATAGCTATATGATGGTTAGGTTAGGTTAGGTTAGGTTAGGTATAATGTCATCCAGTAGCGAAGGGTGGAGGTAGGCTGTTAAGATCCGCCATAATTAGTGCACATTAAACATTGTTAGTCACGTGTATTTGTTTTCATTGAACTAAGACTATAATTTGCAGATGGTGTTGGTTAGTTTTTAAAAATCTATTAAACCCTGCCCAAACCAAACCGTAATAGTTTCGGTTTATTTTTGGGCGATACGACAAAATTGTGCACACGTTTGCAGTCATACTTGTTTGTTTTCGTTGGATTAAGAATACATAATAATATCGTGTATTACACATATTGTTGGTTATTTTTTTAAAATTCATTAAGCCCTGCCTAAACCAAACTATAATAGAAAAAAATATTGTTCTATCTATAAAATATCCAAAGTTATGTATGATTTACTTGCATAATTTTAGATATTACATAGATAGACGAACATTTTTTGACTATTATCTACGAGTATTATGGCTTGGTTTTCGAAGGGTTTAATTCAATTTTCTTATGAAGTCTTATTTAAATGGAAACAAATACGTGTGACTGACAAAGTTTATTGTGCACTATTTATGGCGGATCTTAACAGCTTACCTCTACCCTTCGCCACTGATGTTCTCACATATTACAATATTGAATGCGTACTCCATTTATGTGACAAACCTGAATACGCATATTTAACATACATAATTTTGAAAACACAGAGATTATCAATATACTTTTTTTATCGTAAATATTTCATTATAATACTGTCGACATAAATAATACTGATGGTTTTATAAATGCGTTTAAAAATTAATATATGTAAAAAACACCACTGCACATTTATGTACTGAAATATGACTATATTCTAAAACATTTATTAGAGCGAGAGGTTTAAAAGAATACTATTTTATGTAATAAAAATACTTTATGCGGTCATCAAATGTTTAAAATAAATATAAAGGATAATAAGGCTTCAAAATTATATAAAAAGATGCCCAGGATCATGCTTTGAAAATAGAATAAAAGCTCCATTTTGACCTACGCTGACCATTTCCCTATTAAGCCGCGTGACCATCGTGGCCATCTATTTCATCTGTTATATGGCCTTTACTGAGCCTTTTTCAAAGAGGCAGCTGGCGGAAAAAATACGAATCTTGCAATTTGAGACATTTACAATTTCAAATGTATTAATTAATAAATATGTATCTGAAAACATTAAAATGATTTTTTATTTTAAGCGAAAGATAAACCTACAATTTCAGAAAAATGTTATGAAATATGAAATTTGTTTACGTCCCCATCTTATTATAACATATACTTTATGGTCATATTTATAATTAAAATTTAGTTTATTAAATTATAAAGATAATTAAAAAGAGATTTTTGACTAATTCATAGTATTAATATTTTTACATTAATTTAAAAAAACATCTATTTTTATAAAAATATAAATGTGTATACATAACTTGAAATTCTATGGTTACAATATTGAAGCTTGATTTGATACAAATAAAAAGAATTTCAAGTTATACACATTTATATTTTTATAAAGATCGATGTTTTTTAAAATTAATATAAAAAAATATAAATAATCGATAATATGCATTCATTGAAATAAGTATAATATATGTACTCTATGGATCGGATTAAGTGAACAAAACGTAAGCACGTAGACTTTGATTTACCAGGGTCTACGGTGATATTATAATTTATATATTAAAAAAAGGATTTTATATTATTGAATAGTTTTTATTATCACTCCATGACCGGTGTCATCTTTCGATATATTTGTAATCTAATATCAAAGCTTCTCAATGTTTGAAAATCGTTTTTAACGTTTATGGATTATTTAAATTTAAAGCAATGACATTACTGTTATGTTTTCGGCAACGGCAATTCTTACCAATGGGCCTCGATCCTTCACGTGGTCCAGTGGAAGGTATATGTCAGTAATAAGACTCGATGGATGTTAATCTTCAGTGATGTTTATTCGTCAATTCTCAATTTACAATTACATGGTATATAAATAAAAAGGAGAGAACTCAGCAGAGTTCGATCCGCAGTGAAACAACTCGGTTAGCAGAGCTGAATTAAGTTTGAACAAGTTGAATGGTTCGAGTTGAATGATATCACAATCATTTCTTCTTCTTCCATGTCCGCCCCTTAGTCGGAGCATATGGACACCACGCGGCGTCTCCAAGCATTCCTGTCCCTTATAAGTCTTCTTGCTTCGTTCCAGGTCAAACCAGCATCTCGTAGCTCCGCCGTATATATTCTATTGATAGTATTTAGCGGCATTTACAATATAACAATATTTATAATTTATTTACAATAGATATGAAATAGTAAGTGAGTGATATAAGCATGGCCCTCACATCTTGAAGCGGGCCCCCAGACCAGGATCTTGGGCGGGCCCCCCTACCCATCGCAATGGTTAAAGGCAGTCTGACGCTCTCCAGTATTGTTTTTCAAATGGTGTTCGGGGTTAAATAAAATTCAGTGTAATTTAGCTAGGTATTTTTGAGCACATCGAATTATGGATGGTATTGTCGAGTATCACTCAACACGCTACAACAACCATATATTTTAAAATGGTTATAACTCCGAAGTAAAATAGCGCCGCAGTCGACTTTTTTTGCTATTAGAGCAAATTTAAGATGTGTGTTTGTCTCATTTATCTGGTCGACCCGTCACACCGGGCCCCTACAGCCCGGGCCCCTAGGCTAAAGCCCTGTCAGCCCCCCCCTTGTGGGGGCCATAGATATAAGCGACGCTTAGTTCCTGTACAAGGGTTTATATGTGTGTAGTATCACAGCTAGATGGGGTGGATAAATTATGGAGGTTGATCAATAATATAATATTGAATAAGTACATTGCAATAGTCGAAATCACACCGATCGAATATTCTTAACGATGGTATATATAAAGAGGTCAGCATACAGCGGCTCGCGAGCCGCATGTGGCTCTTTGGGCATTGGCGTGCGGCTCTTTTCCAAATTCCCAATTTCCAATTTTTACAAAAACTTTTGCAAAATTCACAATTTTTATTTTTTGTCGTTGATTTGTGCACTTATTATATTATATAATGACATTAATCGCGAGCCTAATTTTTTCTTCGTGATGGTTGATGCAAAAATGTGTGATTGTTGTTGTTTTAAATCCGCCCATTGCAAAAGTCGACAAATTAAAATTTTTTCCATTTGTTAATGACACGAGCACTATTAAAATACAATTTTATTGGTGGATTTAACAAGCAAAGAGTTATGGAGCTCAAAATTTGTAGGTCTTGCCACCAAAATTGAGGATTTGGAGAGAGAAAAATGCAATTTAATTTCACAACACAAGTGGAGCTCTCTAAAAGATCTACATAAGGTAGATACTACGATTTTTAACATATTCGAGTTTACATAATAATATGTATGTAAACAATCATTTTCAAACATGAACAATATAAATAGCATTTAAAGAAGCCAAATAACCGATTAGAATTTGGAGTCGCGCTTAAAATTAAAAACTACAAGTTACATACCAAACATACAGAAAATCAGCAAAGAGATGCAAGGAAGGTCATTGTTTACATTAGTTTTATGGAATGCATGAAAATTGTGTGTAATTCATATCCTGTAAAAAATATATTTATAATTTCAACAATAAAAACATAAATTTACGTTAGTTTTATTCGGGAAATCTTCAACACTTAATAAATAAACAAATATAAAATGTAATTAATTCATTTAAGTAAATCATATTTATAAAAATATACGTATGGCTCTCGATTTTTTTTTACCCGTTCTGCCACTCATATTTGGCTCCTTTGATCCAAGAGTTTGCCGACGCCTGGTATATAATAAGTAACTTACGGTATCGATGAATCAAACAAAAGACAATTTATTGTCATTGGGAAGATATCATAGAGAGAGGAGTTACAGATCCATAACATTGCGATAGAATCTCATCCAAGAAAATTAAAACATTTAAAAAAAATACTAATAGCTCTATGTTGGAAGTAAGATATCATTTCTGGGAAACTATAGAGAAGTTCTTTATAGTACTAAAACCATAAAATTACAACTGTACAACTTGTCATACAAAGAAAGATTAAGAGAACACTTCAGTGAAACGGTAAATAATTTTCAGCAATAGGTGGGGCGTAATTTCGCAAGCGTTGCCAATCGGAGAGCGATAGTAGACTTGTGGGCACGTCAATTTGTTTTGTGATGGCGTCGGAGAAATTAATTCTTAAATCGTGTAAAGATGACTAAAAAACGTTAGGTATTTACTCGAAAAACAAAACATGTCAATGGATATTTATATTATTCATCATCATCATCAGCCGGGGTCAATCCACTGCTGGATGAAGGCCTCCCCAAGCTTCTTCCAACTGTCCTGTGTCGTTCGCTGCCACGTATTTCCGCCGAACTTTATCAGTTCGTCAATCCAGTGGATTTTAGGGCGACCCTGTGGCCGTTTCGTGCCCCTTGGGTACTATTGGATGACGGCATTTATTATTATTACTATTACTTATTATGTTTTGAACGGCACGCGTCGTTTGCACAATCTGCGCGTCGCGTAGTCACGATCGTTTTAGACCACGCCTCAGCTGAAGAATACTGCCCCCATATGCAAAAAGGAAATTTTTTTGCCAAAGTCACATTTTGAGATAATGAGACATTAACGTTTTTTCAACTTTTCTTAATAAATTTTTAAATAATGTGGATGAATCATTGGATATATGGTATAAGCAAAAACCAGCATATTTTTAATCGACGCTGTGTTTTTGCTTATGAAACTCGTTATAATGTCTTTTTGTTTAGAATATCTACCGTTTTTGTGAAAAACACCGAAAAACAATATGTCGATTATTATATTGAAATAAATTTTATACCGCTTTTGACTTTATGTCAAATGGTTCAGAATGTCACGTACACCAATGATATTAATATGGACGAATCATCTGGAAAAGAAAATGACACTCACTTTATTGTCGGGTCTGCCGAATGGCATAATATGCTCTAACGCAATTACAATAAAGGTGATATTGCTATAAATTCCTGATGCTTTTTGTTGGGTCTGCCGAATGATTTGGTTTGAACGGGTTCGCTCAAATGAACATTGACATTAGAAACACTGCTCTAACGCCATTACAATAACGGTCATATTGCTATAAATTCCCGATGCGTGACATCGCATAATGGAAATTGCGTGACGTCTACCTTATTACCTATACATGCGAATGCGCGAATTTACTTGCTAGCTACTGTATTGAGTGCGTCGTCCATTAATAATGTCATTGCTGTACACTAACTCAATTTATTTTTGTCGAAAAGCCGCCCTTTCCTTATGAGGGTAGTATAGCCTTAATGGTAAGCAAAGCAGAGGACGACGCCGTATATTATGGTTTAATACACTCCGTGATTGGCAAGAGTGCAGCTTCTACCTAACTGCTCTGGGTAGCAAATGATAGAGCAAATATTACCCTGGTGGTAGCTGACCACCGTTAGGGGATGGTATTATAGTAAAGCTTTAAGCGCACTTACGATCATGGAATAACATAACTAGGCATGTCGACCTTTCATTATCTTAAAGCTCGTAGGTCACTTTTGCTCTTAAAGCATTTTCTTTGCTATCACGTGGTATAGTTTCCAATACTGATATTCTGGAAATATTAAATTATCTGCATTCGTCAAGGTCTCGTTTGGATGAAAACTATTTCCTCGTGTCAGGTTTATCAGGCACCAATAGCGAAGGCTGTGCTGCTGGTCAATGCACTCCCTAGAGCCGTAGCTATGTTGAATTGATGAAATTATATAATATCGACCGTGTTTAGGAAAAAGGGCGTAACACTTACAGATCAAATTTTACAGGAGGGGCAAAAAACGTTTTTTGAATGATTTTAGTTTAATATTTAAAAAAAAAATAGGCAGTCATTGGGTGCATGGTGATTGATGATTTGGTGTAATTTATTTTCGATTTAATAATAATTAAAGAAGTTACTACAGAAAAATCAATAAAATTGAGGGTAAATGCTTTTTTGCTTAAATTAAAACTTAATTAAAGCTCAATTGAAACCTGAATTAATAAGATAATAATTCAGAATTTGCGGTTTAATTCCTTTTTATAGAATGTGTATTTTTAGTTGTATACATTATTAATATTAAATAAAAGCACTTTTCGAAAAATCGAGGGTTACTCCCTTTTTCATAAACATAGTTGAATGTTCACAAAACTTGGATTGTAAAAACAAGAAAAAGTATACTGTACAAATTTTATGTGTGTTGTTTTAATGCTGATTGTGGGTGTTGCAAGTTTCTTTGATAATATCTACAATCACAAACGAGTCCATTTGTTTTAAATTACGTATTAACGCTTGTAATCTGATGTTGTATTATAGTATAGAATCACTCTGATATATTCGCAGAGTTATTTATATCTGCGATGTTTGCAGTTATTGTTTTATTGAATCACCCCCCCAGCGGAGCGCACAGGGTGTATCGACCTGCCGGCTGAATCCGCATAAGTAAACCACCCCGCTACGCCACCCCCGGGCGGCGCGTGGGGCCCGCGGGGTTGGGGGTAGCGAAACGCAGACTCCGGCCCTGCATCTGTATCCCGCGCAGACGTACAGCATCTCTCGGGCGAGAAGCCCCCCTCCGAACAGCCCCCCGAAAAGCCCGAAATGCCAGTGCGGTTCCGTATGCCGACCGGCGCGGAGGTCAGTCCCCTCTCGCTGCCCTCGACAACCCGCGGCCATCAGTACCTAAACGCCGTCATTGGCACAATAATTATTTAAGTATACACCACAAACTGAGGTCCTGAATATATTGGATAGATATCTTCTATCGACTGACGTATTAATTATTGACTATTCCCGTTGATGTACTTACCCGCCACGAGAAAACATGGCGTGTACTTAGTAGTGTGTGTTATGCGTTAGATTTGTGTGAGTGATTTCACTGTATGTGCAATTTTCTACAGGTGTGACCGAATGGATTTTTTTTCACTGTTTGGCAAAATCGTCTAGCAGTCTCTCAAACGAGGTAAGTCAGACAATTAACAAAACACCTTTAAACTTGAAACTATGTTCTTGTCTACATTCTATGCAAAAGAAAACACAATTCTAACGGACCTTTACACATACAATATGCACACTATTCAATTCATTTAAACCGATAAAAATCATTGTTAATAATACACACAGAAACACATAATATAATTAAATTCAAACACACTTAAAAAAAAAACAAACAAAACGTATTAATAATATAAAACAAATCTGCATTGTTTTTCGTAAATACCCACAGTTTCATTGTTATCCGTATAGGTTAAGTGCTCATAATTTAAAATGAAGTCTTATCATTTAGGCAAAAGTTAAAACGTGTATATAAAATAACAACAATATTAAATTTTTGATTGTAAGTTTATATAAAATCAACGTACGTACGTACAAAAGTATTTCATCTGTCATATTGCAGTGGTATTTTTAGCGTGCGTGTGTATAAGACATGGGAAAATTCTGAGAGGAAAATTTGGACCGTTTTTCGAACAACTGTTTATGATTTCAAAAAAATACAGTACTTATTTACTAACTTACTTAATAAAATATATTAATTACTTTGAAATATTAGAAATTTTTACGTTATTATAATTTAGCAGTTAATTTTATTTTACCACGTTTTTCTTAGCTGGTATTTTTATTTGTCCGGTGGTTGTTTATCCAGTGCAAATCTTGTAATCAATTTTTAACTGACTTCCCGGCTAGATAGACATTTGAAACTTTTAGAATATATCAGAACACGATGCCAATGCATTCTTTTAATACTTTTAGCCATATTTAATTAGAATTGAATTCATTTTCAGTTAATTCTGTTTTGTATGAAAAGTTATTTCGGAAGAAATCCGTAATCCGATCCACTATTAGTGGTTGCTAAGGGGGTGGTCCTAGAAACTAAATTATTAATATATACGTGCGTTACTATGGAAATCAAAATGACATTTCATTATTCTATATTTGTTTGTTTGTTGCAAAATAGCAAAAAAAAAATGATTTGTTGACAATTGCCTTATTTGTCCTAAATTATTAATACATAGAATTGTCAAGCTTATGTGATTCAACAGAAAATTTAAAAACGTGGTATACAAAAAGTTATTTTTATCTTGTAATTATTTTTCTTTTTAACACTATAACAAGCCACGAGGCCTAATGAAAGCAGTGCAAACACATAAATATAATATTTTTAATAAACAATTTTTTTATTCAACGCATATTTCACATGATATAAGAATGTGACATTCTAATTATTGAACATACATAATTTTGAAAACACTTCTGAGAAAATATATTACTTATAACCATATTAAATATGTATGACGTCTATAGCATAGTGGTCTATGTATATGGGCACGTAAACCGAGATGTATAGGTTCGATTCCTGCTGGATGGTTTACTTTTTCAAATTGATTTTTAGATTTTTTCTATTGGTTACAAAATTATGTATGTACATAAATATATTGTGACCTCACCGGGAATCGAATACTGTCTCTAAGGGCAAATAATGCGTTGTTTAGTTAATCACCAGAAGCATATTTTACTTAATTCATTTATTTACATATTTCATTCATAATATGTAAAACAATAAATTAATATTAATGAATATTAAAAAAAAGAACTACAAATACGCTGAAAGAACTAAATATGTACGATATATGTTCTTTCAGCTATACATTTAATATACCCATCACGTCATAAGCGTGAAGTTCGATAGTTTTGACGGAAAACATGACGTAGTCAGAGCGACGCCGAGTGAGACAAAACGATGCAATAGGCTTTATATAAGAGCAGTCGGAAATAATAATAAAATGTACTCTAAGTAATTCGTGTGCAGTAGACGAAATCGCAATCTGCGCAATTTTAAAGTTTAGTTGTCCCACTATAATTCTAATTAAAAAAATATATAATATAATACTTATTTCACATCCGTTTTTCCAATTGGCTTCCTCTTAAGCATGTGTAGCTGTCAGTATATTAGCGAGCAAATATCTATTTATTAATGTATCAAATTATTCGACCGCAATAATAATTTCTCAGCGACTCATATAACGGTAAACGAGTCTACTGTTTAGCTGGATCAGCAGATTGATTGGCGATGTGAAATACGGTATCGCAATGGAAAATTAGTCGAATAATCCTTTTCCATAGTATCATATTATATTATGACTGTAATAATAAATAAAATTCACAGCTACTCGTATTTAAACCGCTGACTCGTAAAATATAATTATGTACTAGAATATAATGTTTATGTATTACTTTTGACTGTATAAATAACGAATAATGATTTATCAAAATGTCACTCGAATCTAAGTACCTGGCTCGTAACTATCTCAGTAGATAATATGTACTGTCATTGTATTTATACTATTGTACCGACTGTTACATTGCTAATAAAACTCGCTCCTGCACACATCTTCGACTTCTTCATCATCATCCTCAACACCATAACCCACACATCGAACACCACAGTGGTGAGACCAAAACATGCTTACATACTGTAGTTTAAATGCTAGAAGATATCAATATTCGGCCATATATTTTTTTCGACTTATGCGTGGTGTAAATGAGAACTCTGCCATTGTTGTAGTATTGACTTGTGTGTCCCTGATAACTATCTTAGAAATCGGGAGCATCAGTTGTTTGTTTTCCCAAGGAGCAGAACTAACCTGCCATGGGTGATGCCACTTGGGAAGGCAATAACTCTGTTCAACCAAATCGCTTCGGATGTTGATATATTCCACCTACGTGAGAATGAGTATTGGTGGACGTTGTTTTATAAATTCTGAAAATAGTGTCAAATTAACTCATTCGGCGTGCTTCCATGCTTCATAATTTATATTTTTTATAATTTCTGTACCCTTTACTGTACTTTTCATACAGTTTTTGTGATACTGCATATAATATTTATTTCTTCTTTATTCTGTTTAATACTATTTCTTTATTGAACATACATAATTTTGAAAAACACTTTCTGAGAAAATATATTATAACCAATAGAAAAAATCCTTTTTGCAAAAAGTAAGCCACCCCGGCATGGAATCGAACCCTGCATCTCTTGGGTTTACGCACCGTCCGTCTCATTTACCTCTATGCTACAAGGCGACGTACTAATTGCGACAAATTTTAACTATTGGAGTTTTTAATACCTACTCATCAGCGTTCATGTAAATCAAGCTACTTTGGCAATTGGTTTTTGTTTTATTAAATCAAAGTAGATGCATATTACTTCAATTACTTTATAATTAACTATTTCTTTAATTCAACGAATAATTCACAAGATTCAAAAATGTACCATTCTGATTATTGAACATACATAATTTTGAAAAACACTTTCTGAGAAAATATATTATAAACAATAGAAAAAATCCTTTTTGAAAAAAGTAAGCCACCCCGGCGGGGAATTGAACCCTTCATCTCCTGGAACTATTTCTTTGTTTTTTAAATGTCATGTTGTGAACGTCTTAAATTTATATTCTGTAATGTTCACCATATGTAAAAATAAATAAATTTGAATTTGAATAATAATTTAAAAAGATCGGGATTTATTTCGTTCGTTTTAATACAACAAAAATACACTCTTACATATCTTTATATAATAAGTAAGTATATTATATCCTTACAGATAGTAACAAAGATAAAAAAATAATTATTGAAGCCCAAAGTACATAAATTAATTCATTTACAATAAGATGGAGTCAATCCACCGCTGGATGAGAGCCTTCCCTATTTAATTTTACTTTTCTCAGTTGCTTTTCTGCCACATCCATCCACCAGACTTGACCAGACGTGTCCAGCTCATTGTCGTTTCATCTACCAAGCGACCTCTATCACATCGCTTACTCTTGTCTGCTTCCTTATCAATTGGTTTATTTTGTGATCTTTATGTGTGCTATGCCCAAAGTACCCCTTTCCATGCCAAATTGCGTTACTCGTATTTTTTGGATTTCTCTTGCATTGAGAGTTCACGCATTGTGCACGTGCAATAGTGTGTATTACATCAATATTAAATCAATATTAAATGAGCGTACCCATGGTGGCCGCGTGGCTTAAGCGTTGGACTATCACGCCTTGGGTCCCAGGTTCGAATCCTGGGTCTGGCGAGTACTTATACATATTATTTTTCAATTTGTGTGTAAGTCAGGGTATGGACCTAATAGATTGAGCAAGTGGCTGACATCGATTTCTCGTAAAAAACAAAATCTGTCAGTACAAACCTCTACTCTGTGGAGGCCCATATGATCCTATTAGGATCGGACATGGTCAAAAAAAGAAATTAGCGTCATTGCATAAACCGAGAGCAGTTGTCATTATTCGACGTATGACGTATTCGTGACACGTGTTTAAGTTTATCCCGGATTATTCCTTACTCGAGATCGGTTGCCTGCTTCTCCTTACCTATTAGGTATTTCAATTCCCATTATTTCTGACTTCCCTGCTGTCATGTCAATTTTGTCATCTGCACGTTTTTTCCCAGCAATATTAAATGAGCGTCAATGCATAAACCGAGAGCAGTTGTCATTATTCGACGTATGACGTATTCGTGACACGTGTTTAAGTTTATCCCGGATTATTCCTTACTCGAGACCGGTTGCCTGCTTCTCCTTACCTATTAGGTATTTCAATTCCCATTATTTCTGACTTCCCTGCTGTCATGTCAATTTTGTCATCTGCACGTTTTTTCCCAGCAATATTAAATGAGCGTCAATGCATAAACCGAGAGCAGTTGTCATTATTCGACGTATGACGTATTCGTGACACGTGTTTAAGTTTATCCCGGATTATTCCTTACTCGAGACCGGTTGCCTGCTTCTCCTTACCTATTAGGTATTTCAATTCCCATTATTTCTGACTTCCCTGCTGTCATGTCAATTTTGTCATCTGCACGTTTTTTCCCAGCAATATTAAATGAGCGTCAATGCATAAACCGAGAGCAGTTGTCATTATTCGACGTATGACGTATTCTTGACACGTGTTTAAGTTTATCCCGGATTATTCCTTACTCGAGATCGGTTACCTGCTACTCCTTACCCGTAAGGTATTTCAGTTCCCTGATATGGACCTAATAGGTTGAGCAAGTGGCTAACATCCATTTCTCATGAAAAGAAGAAACAACATGTTAAAGCACACCTCTACTCTTCGCTGTGAAGGTATTTCAGTTCTCATTATTTCTGAGTTCCCTGGTCACAGGTTACTGATTTATACGTCTTTTTTGTAATGTGTAACTCCAACTGAAATTTAAAAAAAATGTTTCAAGGGTTCCCCCAATTACAAACGGTTGAAAATCACTGCTCTACCCTTAAATTTTATTTTTATTTTATTTTATTTATTAAGGAAAACAAACAGTTACATATTGATTACAGAAATTTAAAATATAATAATAAAAAAGTTATTGCAACCAGCAAAGTTTCCATATATACATTATAATATAGTTAAGCCTAACAAGATAAAGAGTACGAATAACATAAATATAAAGAAATTACCTTACAAGATTACATGAGAAAAATGAGGTAGAATAATGAATATTTAAATGATATACAAACGAAAAAAAAGGAAAATAAAAAGTAACATACAAAATAAAAGAATATATATATATATATATGTATAAGTAAATACATTATATATCTATTTATACAAAATTTTGGAGATAGCATGTTTAAATTGCAAATACTTTTAAATGTGGTGAAAACCGTTTGAAATAAGAATTTTATCAATTAATTACAATGTTTACCAGTGTTTCATATAATATGTATGTAGATCCTTCTAATTTGGGCACGAACGCGTCAATGAGTATTAGATACAAGCTTTTGATAATATATCTATGTGTTTCTAAATTTAATTAAAACTCCATGTACGAATATCCACGACAGATGAGTAAAGGGAGAGGAGGGGTATGTGGTGAGTTCATTAAATCTCTTGATATTGCGGTCGGTACAGAACATTAAACTCAATTGTGTTACTGTTTGCACACTTCGCGAGCAAATATCAGACAAGCGGGCTTCCTATATATATATAAGTATATTATATACGCATATATATGTATAATACAATGGATATCAAACAATTTAGACTTGGCTAGAAGGAGTTTTAAGCGCGACGCAAATTGAGGTGCATGACGCGTACTGTCACGGGCTACCGCTACGGGAAAAAATGTGTAATATCGTTGGTCTTGGTGTTTAAATGTAATCAGACTAGTGCTCCCATCCCGTAGCACATTTTAAACCTTTAAACGAACATTGTCAGTTGGAAAAATCTGCCGTAATCACTAAAACAATAATGAGGTCACCTCACGTTGAACTGCACTGCATCGACTCCTGCATGACGTTTTGAACGTTTTTATCATATTCCACATGCCTACGCTTTTCGAATGTCATGTCAAAATCACGATTTTTTGTTTTTAGCGGATAGCACTATGTACCTATTTGCGATAAAAATGTTGTCTATTATCTATAGTCTGCAGGTTGGGGTTTGTTCAAAATATTATCTATGGATGTCGTGCCACAAGTATTTTAACGTGCGCAATGCATTAATTGAAATTAGCATGAATAATTAGTAATAATTCAAATTACTAATACATTATAGTAAGGAGTCTTCATCAGTGTCATTCTTTAGAGAATTTACGGATATGGTGCACGTTCAAAATATTCTGCAAAATGATGAAAACATAGATTAAATTTTCGCCGCGACATTGTGACGGTAGGCGACATGCACCTTAGATTGGGTCGTGCTTTAAGTTGTGATTATATTGAGATGCATGTCGCGTACTGTCACGCTGTCACGGCGACAAATTTAGTCTATGGTTTCGCCATTTTGCAGATTAACGATCTCTGTAAATTCAATGATGGAGTAACCTAGTAACGAGTCTATAAATTCAGTACAGACCTACAAACTTATCTAAAACTATCCAATTAAGACTTGCAGCTGGACAGAATCTGACATTCAAATGACGTTTTCAAAATGGTGTCCATATCGTAGTTCGTAGTTCCATTTTTTTGCCGTTATTTAGATAAGTTTGTGGTCAATAATCACGCTCTCTCTTGTAAACAAAGGCTTGGGACAGTCAAAAATTTTTGTATGTAGTTTGTTACTATTTGTCCTTGAGACCTTAGCGCGGTCTGCTTCATTATGTGAAATGACTCATGCTTCCAAATACTGCGTCTACATTTGCGCGTATTGTGTAATGGCTATATTATTTTACGAACAGTGGTTTAAGTCCGAGTGTTCTACTGATAAGAAGGTCAACTAATGAAGCCGTAGACTTTTTTGTGGAAGTTGGTCATCAGTATTTTTGTAAATAGTGAATTTTGTCTTTTTTTCTTCTTCTCATTGTGCCATCCCCTAGCGGAGGTCGGCCACCATCAAAACGATCTTATCTTTGACGTTTGCTACCCGGAACAGTTCAGTGGAGCTGCACTCGTACCAATCACGGAGATTCTTAAGCCACGAACTTCAACATTTTTGTCACTCGGTCAGTCCATACAGCCACATCTCGAAAGTTTCAAGTCTCCGTGACATCTCTTGGTTTTGCGTCCATACTTCCATACCATAGAAAAGAATTGAGAGGACATAACAACGTACCATACGCAGTCTCAGACCTAGGTTAAGATCTCGATGACTAAGAAGGCGTCTCATTTTGAGAAAGGCGCTCCTTGCGATCTCAATTCTAGTTTTTATTTTCTGAGACTGATCCTTTAAGTACTGAAAAAATACTGAAAATAAAAGAAAATTATGATTTAACTTCCGTAAATATGGCTGCTCTAGCATATTTTTTTCAGCTACCTACTACAGTCTACATTCTTTCAACAAGCTCCCTTCGCCGTTGCTATAGAAACTTTTGTTGTTTTATTAGATGGACGTGGTGGCAGACTTGCTATAGTTGTCTTTAGGTTATCCAATTGGTTTATCATGACCTTTGTCTTCGAGACATACAATTTATCTTCAAATATATTTGAAGGAGTTTTTTCTACTAATTCTTGTATCTCATTTTAGGGTCATTCTGATCTCTGTAAAGTCGACAATATTATCCACAAAGTGTAGGTGATTTGGATATTTGCCATTAATGCGAACAGCTACTACAAAATATGTGGCCAGTGACGTCCCTAGATAAAATGCAACCCCATTGTTTATACAGTATTTTTATCATCCTTTCGTGACTGAAATGTGTTTATGTACATTATTAACAAAATATATACCACTAAATCTAATTTAAATGCCTGCTTCAATAGACAACATTGCGAGTCCACGGTTTAAAATACATTTTAAAATACACCTGACAACTTTCAAAACTCGCGAGTGACTGACAGAAATATTTGGATAAATTTTAAATTAGGTGAGTATGTACCTACCTATAATTCGCAAATCTTCACGTGTCATTGCTTATCTTCAAGAACGTGATATCCAAGGACAACGGATGTAAGCTAGACATCGTGAACCCGACAAAAAATACAGTCATGTTAATTACCTAATACAATGTTTCCAACCAGTGAGCTGATTTTTTCAATGGAAGGATATTTCCGTTATTACTAAGTTGAGGTAGCTATTTATAAATATACCTTTCCTCGATTTGCCGCCCTTCGAGTAACTGCCGCCCCCAAGTGACGCTCAATCTGCCTACCCCCACGGGACGTCACTGTATGTGGCGCCGAGCTTTCGAGTATACTTCAGTTTTGCGCCTCTACGAAAAATTGTGACCCATTTCACGTTGATTTTTATTAATCAAACTTTTAAATGCATTCTTTTTAATAGTAAGGATTCACACACTTTCCAATAGTTCAATTGTTAACATGTTCAATACGGCGCACAAGCCGTGCAGTAAATGAACTTTTTTATTCTGTACTGTAGTTGTTTATAATTTATGGCATTACGCTAAGAGGAAGGATTATAAGAAGAGAGTCGCAAATACGGCCTCCTTATTAATAGGAATAAGACCAAGTTAATGGTTGTTGATCGGGCCGACCTTCTACCAACACCAAGTACACTCCAAAACCTCGAAACAGTCGACGAGTTTATATATCTTGGATCGACCATCAGTGGAAAGGGTGGATGCGAAGCGGAAATAAGAAGGCGCACACAGATTGCAAAAAATGCGATGACACGCCTTACCACTATATGGAAGGATCGGGGAATTTCGATTGCCACAAAAAATGATGCTTGTGCAAACATTAGTGTTCTAGATATTTCTATACGGAGTCGAGTTGTGGACCCTGAAGGCAAGAGAACGGAAGGCAATTGATGCCTTTGAGATGTGGTGTTGGCGCCGAATGCTTCGCATTTCTTGGACGGAGCACAGGACGAACCAGTCAATCACCCAGAGACTGAAGATAAAGGAACGGCTCTCGACGATATGTCTGAGAAGAAATCTGTAGTTTTTTGGACATATTGTCAGGCGCGGACCGGACAACTTGGAGAGACTGGTAGTTTTGGGTAGCCTCCAGGGAAGGCGAAGTAGAGGAAGAGCGTCTGCGCAATGGAGCGACCAAGTGAAAGAGCAGACTGGGGACACCATCCATTCTGCCCTGAGAGAAGCGGAAGATCGAGAAGGATGGAAAGTCTTGGTCGCTCAAAGGATGGCGAAATTTAAATGTGGTCACGATCCTCAGCCATGAGTGCACGACCAAGAAGAAGACGATATATTATTTTTAACTGTAATTTTATAAAATACTGAAATGAATTGTGTTAGTTTTATTTCATTGAAGATAGACAAAGTCTGTTTGTATCAACTATTTGATGACGAATGACTTTTATTATCAAAGGAAGCAGTTAGTTTTTATTTTCTCCGATAGATGTTACTATGGTACTATGGTTACTTGTCTTCTATATAAATGTTTTATTCAATACTGAATATAATAGACTTTTACATAACGAAAGGGTTATCAAATAAGAGATATACCTATATACTGAACTATTCTCTCAATAAGTTGACTTACATGTTACATCATCTCAGTGATGTCCCTAGACAAAATGCCGCCCCTAGGCAGCGTCAAAATCCCACCCCATTATACAGTATGTTTTATTATCCTTTCATGACTTCAATATCTAAGAAATACATTATTATACAAAATATATACCACAAAATTTAATTTAAATGTCATCTCTACTTCAATAGACAATATTTCGAGTCCACGGTTTCGGATACATTTAAAAATACACCTGACAACTTTCAAAACTCGCGAATGACTGACAAAAATATTTGGATAAATTAATTAGGTACTTACCTAAGTATGTACTTACCTATAATTCAAATATAATTCTAAAATCCGCACGTGCCATTGCTGGTCATCAAGGAGTGATGTCCAAAGACAACGGAAGTAAACTAGACATCGCGAACCCGATGAAAAAAATACAGTCTTGTTCATCCTTTTATGCTAATTAATACATTTTGTTTCCAAGGAGTGAGCTGAATTTTTTAATGAAAATATATTTCCGTTATTACTAAGTTTAGGTACCTATTCCTATATATATTTAATGATTCTCTAATTTCTTTTATTTTGTTAACTGTCAATTCATGGTGGAACTGCATTGTATTGTTGTTTTTATTTAATAAAACGCAATTTTTTTATAGTACTTATTCCACTTTAATTAATATATTAGGACCGGTTTCGTCCGCCTCAGTGGGACATTTTCAACAGTTCAGTTAAAAATGTCCTACTGAGGCGGACGAAACCGGTCCTAATATATTAATTAAAGTGGAAAAAGTACTATAAAAAATTGCGATTTATTAAATAAAAACAACAATTAATGATTCTCCTCGATTTGCCGCCATTCGAGTAACTGCCGCCCCCAAGCGACGCTCAATCTGCCTATCCCCACGGAACGTCACTGCATTATCTTGTTGGAACTGCATATTATCATCCAGATCAAAATCATCGAATTAATGCCACAAATTTGCCATTTTAATTTTCATAAAAATACGGCCAAAATACACTTACAAACTATAAACCACACCAAACTTAATTTGTGTCGATGTAAATGCGTTTCAAGAATAGTATATAGGTTTTAATTACTCTAAATGTGATAATTCTGCATATTTACGTAGCCATTTAACCAAAAATGAGCCTCATCGCTCTACGATGATTTTCTCATAAAATAATGGGACTGTTTCAAGTTGCTCTAAAGCCCAATAAGCAAAATTTCGACGCACCAAATGGTTATTTTCGGTTTAAGTTCTCGTGTTAACTGTATTTTATACGCATTAAGATGCAAATCGTTATGAAGAATATTCCATGTAGTGACAAAAATGAAAGTTTAAGTTAAGTTTTTGAGAATGGCATGTAATTGACTGTTCTGGATTTTCACCTACACTTTGATTCATTTCATCGACATTTTCAGCAGTACGTTCACGTTTTTGACGGTTTCGATTCTTGACATCACAAAAATTACTATTTAACTAAAATTGTTGGTACTGTTCGGTTATCAGGAAAACAGCGGAAAACACATTTTGACAATACCCGATATACTGGATTATTTATTAGTTTGGGTTAGTTTAGGTTAGGTTTGGTTTGGTTAGGTTAACCTAACAAATAATCCAGTTTATCGGCTATTTTCAAAATGTGTTTTCCGCTGTATTCCTGATAACCGAACAGTACCGAATTTTTCAATTGAATAACGAATTGTAAGCTCTGTATGTCGATTATTTTGAACATAGATTTCACGTAATGCTCGAAATACGTTTCTCGAATATTGTTGTAATAAATTTAAACAATTTTTAAACATTTTACAACTATGTAACTTTCCATGATGATTTTCAAAACTAAGGGCACACGAAAAAAACAAGAAATGTCACATAAAATTGTAAAGTATCTTAATTATGGTAAAACTTAAATATCCACGTGTATTTTCAAATCATAGTCTTCCGAAAATATTGATTTCTCAATAACACGTACTGTTCCAAAAGTGAGAAGGTCCCATGACGTATAATAATATAAAACAAAAGAAATGTCAAACATCAATTTTTATTTCATGTTTTTGGCAGTTGGTATTTTGTATTGTGTATTTTCGAAGTGTGTCGAGTTTTTAATTTGCCGAGATAGATAAAAAAAAAACTGCAATACAAAAATAAATATTGCGAAAGATATAAAATAAGCACATCTTTTTCACAGCAATAAAAAAACTAGTGCCAGTCCAGTGTGTTCAAAAATTAAATTCTTAATTACGAAACTCCTTGTCCTTTGTCCTTAGACTATAGATACATCTAGACGCCACTCGTTGCATTGCTAAATGAAGCCGCGTGCCATGTGTTTGGTTTGTGAACGAGCGAACGCATTCGTCTACAAATGTTCGAGACCATAGACCATTTCGGTAGTGCTCGCCCAAAGTGCTCGCACTAGACGCTCAGAATTAAAATATAATTTTCTATTTTTTTTACGTTATATAGTATTTTTATTTTTTAGAGTAAAGCTAGGCTGGAGTGCTTTTGGCCGCCTGAATAATGTCTTCAAAAGTGACCTTCCACTGTGCCTAAAGCGCAAAGTGTTCAACCAGTGTGTGCTTCCCGTGATGACATATGCGTGTGAAACATGGACCCTAAGTAAAAGAGAGATCCAGAAACTTAGAGTAGCACAACGTGGTATGGAGAGGTGCATGCTGGGCATAACGCGAAAGGACAAAAAGAGGAATGAGTGGATAAGGAAGCAGACAAGGGTTTGCGATGTAATAGAGTTTATTAAAAGCCATAAATGGAGATGGGCTGGACACATAGCTCGAAGAAGAGACAATCGTTGGACAAATCTAGTCATCCAGTGGTATCCAAGAAGTACAAAACGTCCACAAGGTAGACCTAGAGGCCGCTGGATCGATGAAATGATAAAGTTCTGCGGAAGTACGTGGCAACGCAATGCACAGGACCGAGAGAAGTGGAAGCAACTTAAAGAGGCCTTCATCCAGCAGTGGATAGACTCAGGCTGATGATGATGATGATGATGATAGTATTTTTAAGCGGTCAAAATGCAACCATTAGGTAAAGATATCCATAATTTAAGTTATTTTAAAGAAACACTAGGTCACTGATATTAAAATATATAATAAAATACAAATAAATTATCACGAACATGTATCAACTTACATATGAAACGTAATACCATCTTCTTGCTTATCAGTACGGCTACCGCATTTTAAGACAACACACAAAACCATCTTTTCTACTTAATTAACTAAAAATATTTACCATTGACTTAATGTTTAACACAAGAAATAGCAATTTTAGCAACACGAGCTCGCAAGTTATCGACGCTATGTGAAGCGTTTCGCCCCGATTTGATGGCGATACTTTTGGAAACTAGCTCACACATAAATGTAGATCTTTTATCTTACTCTAGCGCGTGTCGCAGAGATTGTAAGGGTGCCGAATACTATCTCACTCGCGCTCATGCATCGTTTTTGTTCAGGCCTTGGTTTTGTCACATTTCTACTTTTGTCCGTGGTACTTCATATAACACTGAACAAAAATGACAATTTTATTGAGAATCAGACAACAATGGCTGCTATGACGTTTTAAAAATCTGTAGAAGTAATTATTAGGGTTTGCAATATTTGAAAACCGGTATTCTAGTATTTTTAAAAATCAGACAATACCGATATATTCGGTATTGAAAATGGAGAACAATGTATTAATTAGCATAACATTTTAAATAGGACTGTACATTTTTTGTCGGATTACACGATGTTTGGTTTACTTCCGTTGCTCTTCGACGTCCTTGGTGACCAGCAATGACACGTGCAGATTTGCGTAATACGTTATTGTAGGTACTTGTCTAAATTTAAATTTATCCTAATGTTTTCGCCAGTCGCTTGCGGGTTTTAGAAGATGTCAGGTACAACGTTCCCTCTAATTTTTTTATTGTTTGTGCACATGATTTTACACCTACGGTGGCCGCGCGGCTTAAGCGTTGGACTATCACGCCGTAGGTCCTTGGTACGATTCCTGTGCCTGGAAAAGTACACATATTGTTTTTCAATTTGTGTGTGAGTCAGAGTATGGACCTAATGGGTTGAGCAAGTGGCTGCCATCCATTTCTCGTAAAAAACAAAATCTGTTAATACAAACCTCTACTCTGTGGAAGCCCATATGATCCTATTAGGATCGGACATGGTCGGAAAAAAGTGTACATCATCAACACATCTGAGCACTGGCGTAACTAGAGTTGGTGTCACTCGGTGCAGTAAATTTACACCCCCCCCCCCTCCTACAAACACTTATATTTTTAAGGTATTTATTAATTTCAGTGATTTTATAAATAATAATAACACTTACAAAGATAATTTTTGAAATAAATAAAAATAATTACAAGATAAAAATAACTTTTTAAATACAACGTTTTTAAATTTTCTGTTCCATATAAACTTGACTTGACTAGTCGATCAAAAAAATTTGTACTTGACATGTCATATTGATTTCCATAGTAACGCACGTATATATTAATAATTTAGTTGCTAGGACCCCAGACCCCTAGCAACCAATTATGGTGTCGAAATAACTTTTCATACAAAACAAAATTAACTGAAAATGAATTTAATTCTACTTAAAGATGGCTAAAAGTATTAAAAAAATGCATTGTCTAGCCAGTCGGGAAGTTAGTTAAAAATCGATTGCAAGATTTGTACCGGAGAAAGAACCACCGGACAAATAAGAATACGAGCTAAGAAAAACGTTGTAAAATAGGAAATAAAGACAATAATGATATGTTTATACAATGAACATGTTTAAATAATTTACTTATTTAGATTTTTTCAATAATTATTTATTCTATCTCCGGTCCATTCTATCGATCGAATATTTATAAACCACATTTAAGTCAACATTTTCCCTAGATAAAATGTGTGACTTTATTCGTAATAACCATTCTAAATGTTTTTTTTTCGACCATGTCCGATCCTAATAGGATCATATGGGCCTCCACAGGGTAGAGTTTTGTATTAACAGATTTTGTTTTTTACGAGAAATGGATGTCAGCCACTTGATCAATTTATTAGGTCCATACCCTGACTCACACGCAAATTGAAAAACAATATGTGTACTTGCCAGACCCAGGATTCAAACCTGAGACCCACGGCGTGATAGTCCAACGCATAAGCCGCGCGGCCACCGTGGGTGTTGTTACTAATTTAATTCTATTTCTTGATTTTGATTTAATCGCCTTCATCAATACCTAAATCTTGTGTAGGTATATTCAGTATTGAGTAAAATAACAATAATTTCATTACATATTCTCAAGTAGAAAAAAAAGGCAACAGTGAAAGATGGCTACAGCCAAACGTCGGTTACAATTAACTAAGTAATTCCATTCATTAATTGATAACAAAGCCGATCGCCTTTCGGTTGGCGAACTTTGAAGTATCTCAGATAAAACAAAGTTATCAGAAATAGTTCACATAAATCATAGATGGACTCTAGTTCGAGTTCCACTCGGTCCATTTTTTTTTCTAGAATATTTTTCACTTATAAATTAGATTAGCGATACCAATTTAGTAAAATTTAATTAATTTCAATCTAAGATATTATCTTATGAGAAATTTATCAAAAATGATGCACTTGCAACTAGAGAATCCAATCCCCAGCCAAAATTCTGATCCCGGGATTTCGGGATTACAATTTGACAATCCCGGGATTGGCATTTTTTCCATTGTTTTTTAACATTGATAAAATCTGTCAAAAATAAATCTAGTATAATTTATACTATTTAAGACATTTATTGTTAATATTGTATACGTTCAATCTTGGAAATACATAAGTTTAATGGAGTAAATAATATTGTAATATAAATAATAGTGTGAATTTAATATGAGATTGCTGTTTCTAATAGTAAAGACTTAATGAAAGGGTTAGCGAGATTTAAAATAGTAAAGCAAATCATAGCCTTTCCGCTTCATAAATCTAATTAGTCAGCCAAATATGAAACTGCCGTAAAACGTATAAGATCATTGTAGAATTACTTTCTTAACGCTTTCGCTGCTGAAGAGATAATGAGATTTTAATTTCCCCCTTTAAAATGCACGTTAATTACATCGATCGGCCGCCTGGTCATTACGCACCGTGTGCGTCTTCCGCGTCCAAAGTATAGTGCGAAGCATTGTTTTTTTCCAATCTTTCTCATTTTGATTAATTTATGTGAAAAAATAAAATGAATCGGCAACTTACACATGGGTATAAATCAAACTTCATTCAAACTCAGTTTATTTCTAATGTAGTTATTTGTTATTAAAAGTATTTTTTCTGTTATATTTTCGATTTTATTTTATTTTCCATAAAAAATGATAAAAAAAATCAATTCCGAAAGTTTTCGGATTATGTTTATCAATCCCGGGATTCATAGGTATCGAAAATAGCTCGGGATCCCGGGATTGGAATCCCTACTTGCAACAATATGAATTGAGGCGCACGTTTGGAAACCAAGTCTGTGTTATGAACATTCATAATTTTGAAATCACTTCTGAGAAAATATAATATTATAACCAATAGAAAAAATCTTTTTGAAAAAAGTAAGACGCCCTGCAGGAATCGAACCTGCATCTATCGGGTTTCGCGCCCACGCACATATACCACTGTGAGAAAGGCGCCATACTTAATTTCGACAAATTTTAACTATTGGCCTTTTAATACTCACTGAAGTGATTCCCAAATTGAGCTACTATTGGCCGTCTGCTTTTGCATTTTAAATCAAAATAGGTATTACTTTAATTACAAACCGACGTCACGGATCACTCCAAGATTTTTTGTTGTAACTTATTTGAACTTGCTTATAATTTTTGATTAACTATTTTTTTGTTTAACGAATAATTCAGAAAATTTAAGAATATAACATTCAAATCATTGAACATACATAATTTTGAAAACACTTCTGATTTCCAAATACGAGTATATTATAACCCATAGAATTTTTTTTACAGTTATATTATATTTTATCCACTAGTAACCCACGCTGGCTGAGTGGCTTAAATGCCGGCCTATAGAGTCGAGGGTCCCAGGTTCGAATCCTGGGTCTGGCAAGTAAACATATTGTTTTTCAATTTGTGTATGAGTCAGAGTATGGACCTAATAGGTTGAGCAAGTGGCTGACATCCATTTCTCGTAAAAACAAAAATCTGTTAATACAAACCTCCACTCTGTGGAGGCCCATATGATCCTATTAGGATCGGACATGGTCGAAAGAAGAAGAAAGAAGTAATAACATATTATTATAATCACACAATAGTTTTATGCAGTAAGAAGTAGGAATTGTATATATATATTGGTACTGTTCGGTTATGAGAAATACAGCGGAAAACACAATTTGAAAATAGCCGATATACTGGATTATTTATTAGGTTAACCTAACCAAACCTAACCTAAACTAACCCAAACTAACAAATAATCCAGTATATCGGGTATTTTAAACATGTGTTTTCCGCTGTATTCCTCATAACCGAACAGTACCTATATATTTTCATTAGATCACATCCAATCCTAATAAGATCAACGTGGGTGCCAAAAGTTGGTAAGTCGATAATTTAGGTATTTAGAGTTAACAAAGGATTATGTGTCTATATATTATTGAAAATAATTTAAATCAAATTTTATTTATTATGCATACAGTGAACATTACAAACTATCACTTCAAGACGTTTACAACATAATATTTAAAAATAAAGAAAAATTATTAAAACAGTATAGGTATAAAAAAAATCAGTATTAAGTTATTAAATAGAAAAAAGTGTAAATACAAAAATTATAAATAAGCTACAAGGAAGTACACGGAATGAGTAAAGTAGACCATATTTTAAGAATTTACAAAACAATGTCCACCTATGTCCTATCCTAATAGGATCATATAGGCCTTCACAGACCTGCTCCTTTTGTTTTACTTGAAATGGAGACACTTATTAGGTCCATACTCGACTCAAAACATAAAAACAATATGTGTATTTGCCAGACCCAGGATTCGAACTTGGGACCGTTCGGCCATCGTGGGCGTACAAGGGAATACAAGTAAGAATAGAATATTCCAAACACAAGTTATTGTTAAAATGTTTAGGACAATAGTGACGCTGCTTTGGTCGGCTTTGCAAGTTTGCTTCATAGTACTATAAAGGTTTTGCGATAGGGTTTAAATAATTCAGTATAATTCTGTCTAGTCAGTCGACAGTGTGATACAGACAATAAAATTTCAATTGTTTTAGATTATTTATGATTGTTTTGAATATACATAACAAATGTCTCAATAATTTACATAATTACAAGATAAAAAGAACTTTTTATATACCACGTTTTTAAATTTTCTGTTGAATCATATAAACTTGACAATTCTATGTATTAATAAAAATTATAGATTACTGAAATGTCATTTTGACATTTCATATTGATTTCCATAGTAACGCACGTATATATTAATAATTTTGTTGCTGGGACCCACTTAGCAACCAATAATAGTGAGTGGTAAATATTACTTTTAACGATTTTTTTCCGAAACATACAAAACAGAATTAACTGAAAATGGATTCAATTCTGCTTAAAGATGGCAACAAGTATTAAAAAAATGCATTTCCGTCGTGTTCTGATATATTCTAAAAGTTTCAAATGTCTAGCTATTCGGGAAGTTAGTTAAAAATCTTGGACAAACAAGAAAAAATCTATACGGGACAAACAAGAATACGAGCTAATAAAAACATGGTAAAAAAGTAAGGGGTAGCACAGCTATTCTTAACAGTTAACACTTGAGCATGTTTCCGTACACGATGATTGGTAAATTAATAATAGGTACGGGAAAAATTTAAGTTGGTAAAAATGTCGTGTGAAATAAATGTTTCTTATTTTTTGCGGACCTCGGTCAAATTTGGATAATATGTTCGTGTTGACGTATCTATGGTTTTTCCATCCGAACCTCGAAATGCTCGAAATTTCGTATTGAAACGTCAAACAAGAATTGAACATAACCTACGATTTTATTAGTCACATCATTGTAGTATTTATTAAAAAAAATGTATAGCTACTCTCCACTTCATATTTGACAGCTCGCTCGGAACTATAAATTGAGACAGCTACCGTCACACTTGACGTTGATTATTTTACAAAATACTCGGATCTCGCATCTCATTTTTCAATATGCAATTTACGTACTCTATCTCGCTCTAAAAGTTAACACAGCCAAGAGAGGTGTTGATAAAAGATAGTACTTTTGGCAGTTATTCTGCAATTAAATTATGATCACATCACGTACTGTCACGTGCTAGTACGGTGACAAATTTAGTATATGGTTTCGTCATTGCGCAGAATATTTTGAATGATCACTATCTCTATAAGTTCAATGATAGAGAGTGCCTACTATAATGACGCTATTAGTTTTTTGAACTATTATTCATTATTCATGCTAATTACAATTAATTTTAACAGTTTCTACGTGTGCGTATGCTAAAATTACTTGCGATTTGCACCCGTAAATAATATTTTGATCAAACTCCAACCAACAGACCATAGATAATAGATGCAAACACCAGACATAGATAATAAGTTAAAAGAAAATTCATAGAGAAAACAAATAAAATCCAAGAGCATGCGTTTTCACATGAATCGAAAATGTAAACTCAAACTGCAGACCATATTCTCATAGAAAATACATAGTTCTAACCACTAAAAATAAAAAAAACACGTGAGCCGAAAATGTGTAGGCAAATATAAAATGATAAAAACGTGTCCATATAGCGCGGTATGCATGAGGTGACCTCATTATTGTTTTGGTAATTTCGGCAGTTTTAACTAACAGAAAATGTTCGTTTAAAGGTTCAATCAGTCTGATTGAACATTTTAAATAGCAATAAAAACGACATTACATGCATTTTTCCCGTAGCGACAGCTTTCTGTGACAGCACGTGACAGCACATAAGTGATCATAATGTATTTGAAGCTTTAATTTCTTGTGACAATAAACTGCCTGAATACATAAAGTGATAAATGTGATGTATTTAACACATTTATCACTTTTTGGGCGTTAAGTGGTATTATGTTATAATAACCTCACAGAATAGTATAAATGCGTTGGTTTAGTGTATTTAGATCGGCATAACTAGGGATTGCAATACCGAATGAAAATGTTAATACCGGTATTTCTTAAACATTAAAAAAAACAGAAGTAGGTGGTTATCAATAAATATAGCTATTAAAATCTTTTTAAAATATTGTTTTATAGCATAAACCTACATAATATGTATTGATCATAATTGCAGAACTATTGATTTTTTACAAATAATTTGAATATATTGATAATTTTAACTAAAGCCCTCAAAAGTTCATCAAGTACAAATAAGTCCGGCTGTAGGAAAAGCTTCTTAAATTCAACGCTTGTACAGTCATCAATAATTATAGAATAATTGAACATTTTTGTCACGAATGTTTTCTATTTCAAAATAATATTAGGATAATTCATCGCGACAATTACTTATATAAATAGATTTGATGAAATTCGTTTTATTATTTTTTCACCTTTGGTGGATTCACTCAATATATTTGCATTTTAGCAGCATGTAACTTATAATTCATTTTCAAAAACGTAAACGAGTGTGCTCTCTTAATACCAAAAATTCCGGTATTTTGGATTTTCAAAACCGGTATTAATAAATACTGGAATACCGGTTTTGAAATACCGGTATTGAAATCCCCATGCACAACGCACCAAATGCGTGGCGTCGAAAATAGGTCTCCGCGGGATCGCAAATATTTATTATAATTATTTGGCAAACATTCAACGATTCCATATATGGATTTGACGGTTCATCGGCAGAATGCTAATAGCCTATTCCGAAGCGATGCAACGCCTCACACATTAAAGCAGTAGTTCTCAACCTATTCCACGTCACGACACAGAGTTCAAATTATTAAATCGTGTCACAAAATGCAATTATAATATAAATACTATCGACTGAGGGTACTTGATGGAATTTGAATTTAAATTCTAATGGATTCAAGCTCTGTACTATTACATTTAAGTTGTTTTTTGCGACCCGGGTTTCTTCAGGCGTCGTGTACACTCACCAAAGGTAAACACACACTGACAACGAACTCTCTTTACTCTAGCTTATATAAGAAATCAATACAATAAAGTAGGTAAAAACTCCATTACTTATCTATCAAGTCAAAAGTTACAAAAAATACAATAAACAAATTATGAATAGGTAGTTGAAGTGTCAGTAAAAAACCTAATTTGTAAAAACCCTATATTATTAATAACAATACACTGGATAGCATATTATATTAAATCGTCAAAACATAAAGAGAGTTCGTTGTCGTTTACCTTTGGTGAGTGTACACAACGCCTGAAGATGCCGAAAGGCAAAACCCGGGTCGCAAAAAACGACTTAAATAGAATAATACAGAGCTTGAATCCTTTAGAATTTAAATGCAATTATTTTTAAATTACGTTTTTCATAATAATCTATAATAACAACGCACATCCTAGGGTGGCTCCTGAACTTTCTCCACCTATTTTCATCCAGTGTGGCTCATATCCGGAAACTTGTACGTATGCAGTTCGCCGTATCACACTTCGCCGTGAAATGTTTTATCGGACATAATATGTCCATATATTATATGACCGTATATTAAAGACCGTATAGTACTGACATAAAATTCATGTCTAAATAAAACACGGTTCTTGTCGATTTACACTTTACAGAAAGCCAGCAGCAAATAAATTTTGAAAATAGCCGATTATACTGGACTATTTATCAGGTTAGGTTAAGTTTTCATTCTTGAATTCATGAATTTTGCCATAATCAGCAATGAAAATTTAATTAATGTTCATATTGAATCTAATAAAATTGGAGACCGTATAGTATGCAACCATCTCTTTCCGTGAGATCACAGACTACTTAAATTTGGAAATGCCTGCACTAGACATTCAATCATATTATAAGGTGTGTATTTTCAAAGTGAACTTATTCTACTTCAACAATTTTTTCGCAAAAATCAAAAAACTGTTTACGGCAGCGATTTCCAAACTGGGAGGCGCGAAAAGTTTAACACTATTAATGTGGCCACGGGTTTGCAGTTTGCAAATGCATAGTTTACAAAACGGCCGATAGTTATAAACTGCATAAAAAAGTCCTATAAAAGGTTGTTTGCAAACCTGTCTGAAAATATGGAGACTAATTTTATAATACATCACTTCAATACTATTGTGAAGCGCGCTGGCTATCTCGTGAAAAAATGAAATAAAAGGGTCAAGCCATAATGTTGAAATTTGATGCAAATTTGTTGCAAACAATAATTTTACTGTTAAACTTGTCTATTTGGTTGAAATTAAAAAAAAAGAGTGAATAAATCAATGCAAGGACCACTAATGCAATCACTGATTTAAAAAAAACAAAGTGAAGGCATTCATAAAAAATTGGAGCTTTAGAAAAAATAATTTCGCCATGTTTCCACTTTTAAATGATTTCTGCGCCAGATATATTGAAGCAAACAAATATCTATTTACTGAGTTCTTGGTTAGTATGCTAATGCAATTTTGACAATATTTCATTAAAAGTCAAAAATGTCGCCTGCGGCGCTGCTTTGTTTCAAAACTATTAGATATTTTAAATATGTGGTTGTGCGTTGCAATTTGGCGTGATATCTATAAATGATGATTGATATAATTAAATGATAGCTCCCGTGTATAAGTTAGGAAACACTGTATTAGAGCACTACACTGCCCTTAACCTCAGTAATAGGTAGGTGGGCCCGCCAAAGATGCCAGCCTGGGGGCTCGCTTCAGGATGTGGGGCCCATGATAGAATTCCATTTGTCAATGAACGATGATGAATTTGGATTAACTACTATTGAAATTGAATGTGCTAATAAACAAGCTGAATAAGTAGAAAAACCTTGTTTACTTTTATATTTTTTTTTTCATTTTTGTATTAGTACATTGTTGACTATTTAAAAATGTGTTTGTATTATTCAATGAAATAAAGGGGGGCCAAGATCAAATTTTTTTTAAAGGGAGGCGTAGTAACATAAAGTTTGGAAACCACTGATTTACGGTGTTGACGTTACATAATATAATATTATGTTTTTTGTATTGGAATAAGTTGCATTTGCAACTAACACCGATTTTGAAGTTGATTTTCTACTAGATTGAATGCTATTAGGTACTTCCATACAATTTTTTTTCCGACCATGTCCGATCCAAATAAGATCAGATTGGCATCCATAGAGTGGAGGTTTGTATTAACAGATTTTGTTTTTACGAGAAATGGATGCCAGCCACTTGATTAATCCTATTAGTTCCATACTCTGACTCATACACAAATTGAAAAACAATATCTGTACTTGTCAGGCCCAGGATTCGAACCTAGGACACACGACGCTATAGGCCGACGTTTAAGCCGCGCGGCCATCGTGGGAGTGATGCAAAAAATACTAATTCACAATTTTATCCTTTAAATTCTGGCATTCATAACCAACGTTCCCTCTAATTTTTATATTGTGTGTGCGTATCATCAACGCATCTGTGCAGGGTTGGTTTCATCAGGTGCGGTAAATATACACATAGGTATAATTTCTTTTTTAATGCCAAAGTTTAAATTTTAAGTCAAAGTTCGACGAATTCGAACGCATACTTGGGAATATCTGTGTATTTAGATACATGATTATGAATATCTTGTCAGAGAGCCATTCCAATTTAAATGTATCGCAGGATTTCTTCTTAATGATCGCATTTGAAATATCAAATCCACTCCTTTTTGACATTTTTAGCGGATAAGTTTTCTATAATAATTAATAAGTATAATAATTTTACTATGTATTATGTAACTGTGGAAGCAATTGTATTGTTCACTTGCACTGTTTGTTACGTACACTGAACACACCTGTAGTTATTTATCACAAAAATTGATTGTTAGTTTTGTATTATAAATTTTTTAAGTAAAAAACACTGCTGTTTGGCACGAACACTTTTACCGTTTAAAAAATATTGCAAGAACTGTGATGTTTTCACAATAAAGACTACTGTGAGACTGTACAGACAATATTTCTTCCAAGTTGAAACATGTCAAAGACAAAGAAATGTAGAGGACCCGGCACATATTATGTGGTAATTGCTTCTTCTTCTTATTGTGCCATCCCCTAGCGGAGGTCGACCACCATCAAGGCGATCTTATCTCTGTCGTCTGCTACCCGGAACAGTTCGGCGGAGCTGCACTCGTACCAATCACGGAGGTTCTTAAGCCACAAAATGCGACGCCGTCCTCTGGTACGCTTCCCATTGATCTTTCCTTGAATGACAAGTTGGGGAATGCTGTATTTTCGTCCTCTCATAATGTGGCCGAGGTATTGTAGTTTCCTGATTTTGATACTACGTAGAACTTCTCGGTCCTTCCCCATTCGGTTGAGAACTTCAACATTTGTCACCCGGTCAGTCCAAGGAATTTTGAGGGTGCGTCTATACAGCCACATCTCGAAAGCTTCAAGTCTCCGTGACATCTCTTGGTTTAGCGTCCATAATTCCATACCATAGAAAAGAATTGAGAGCACATAACATCGTACCATACGCAGTCTCAGACCTAGGTTAAGATCTCGATTGCTAAGGAGGCGTCTCATTTTGAGAAAGGCGCTCCTTGCGATTTCAATTCTAGTTTTTATTTCCTGAGACTGGTCCCATTTCTCATTGACCCATGTACCTAAATATTTATAATGTGTCACACGTTCGATTGTTATTGCTAAACACTAAAATACGTATCTTTTTTCGTATACTTTGGCATGCAATAGAACGGGACGGATATGGTGATCCCTTCTTGAAACTTTCTTTTACAATATTTTTGCGTGAGGACTGAGCGGGGGATGAAAACATTGTGTGCGGACATATTTTGGTAGGTGTGCGCGCGCAAACTCGCACACCTTAGAGCAAGGGGGGGGGGGGGGTATTTTTTTGCGGCCCGCCATCATTAATTGTACTTCTGATTACGAATAACTTTTTTATAATTTTTTAAAAAAATATTGACAATAGATTAAAATTTGTGATCGCGATCCATTTTCAATATATATTGATAGTGTACCGACAGAGCTATAACTTGAGATTATTGATCTGCAGTGTGACACTGATTTAAGAGAATTGCATCGTCGTGAAGAAATTTCCAAATTTTACAATGTCCTTAATTCAGACAAATTCAACCAACTTAAAGATTATGCAAGAAAAATGTTCGTTATTTTTGGATCAACCTATATATGTGTACGAAAAGTGAGCAACAAGTTGCAAATGATCTCGAGTACTCCACGCTGTGCAAAACTCTACGTTAAAACGTACGAGAAGATCTTCGTAAGTTCAATATGAACCTTGTAGAATCAATTGTTGCGTCAGGAAGGAGCTTACATAAGAACAAGCAGCATCTGTCAATAGGGAGACGGCAGATCACGACACTAAAAGCGCAAGATGGAAGTATCGTGCATAACTGGGATCATATACTGGACACTGTTGTAGAGTTTTACAGCGCTCTATACAAAGATGACACTGACATCAATTCAGATCTTCCGGTGAACGGAGAATATGGTGATCCTCTTCCCGAGGTTACTACCACAGAGGTGGAATATGCTATAATGTGCATGAAGAGTGGGAAAGCCCCGGGAGAAGATGGGCTGACTATCGATGTTCTCAAACGGGCCGGGAGGACGGTGAGCGAAGTGCTCGCACGTCTGTTCACGTCTTGTCTGCACGAAGAGAACATCCCAGAGTCATGGAAAAATGCCTCCATTATTATTCTCCATAAGAAAGGAGACACTGAAGATCTGAAAAACTATCGACCTATTGGTCTACTGCCAATTCTGTATAAGGTTTTCACGATAATACTCTCAAACCGTCTCGAAACAATTCTAGACGAGAACCAACCAAGAGAGCAAGCCGGATTCAGAAGAGGCTACAGTACTATGGATCATATACAGGTCGTCAGGGAAATCATAGAGCGCTACCAGGAATTCAAACTGCCATTATATCTTGGTTTTATAGACTATGAAAAGGCGTTTGATTCCATCAAAAAATTCTCAATTATAGACGCCCTTAGCAACCAAGGAATTTCCAGACGCTACATAAACATATTGAACAGTATATACAGTGATGCCATAGCATGCGTGAAACTCCACAAACGGTCGTGTAAATTCCCCATTAACAAAGGTGTCCGGCAAGGTGATACCATTTCACCTAAACTATTCACCGCTACTCTTGAGGACTTATTTAGGAAACTTGATTGGGAGGAAAAAGGTGTTCCAATTAACGGAGAGCACCTCAGTTACCTGCGCTTTGCAGATGATATTGTTATACTTTCACAAGACCCGAAAGACCTCCAAGGTAGAATGCAATAACTCGTGGATGTCAGTCAAACGGTCGGTCTAAAGATAAATGTCTCAAAGACAAAAGTGATGTGGAACTGTTTTTCGGACCCTGCGATTATCTGTATTTCTGGCACCCAACTCGAGAAAGTCAGCAGCTACATCTATCTTGGACAGCAGGTGTCCATAGACGGAAGCATGCACGATGAAATTGCTCGAAGAACAAAGCTGGGATGGAGTGCTTTCGGACGTCTGAATAGTATCTTCAAGAGTGACCTACCATTATGTCTTAAGCGTAGGGTGTTCAACCAATGTGTGCTACTCGTGCTCACGTATGACTGCGAGACGTGGACCCTCAACACGAAAGATGTCCAAAGGCTAAGAGTCACACAGCGAGGCATGGAGAGGTACATGTTGGGCATCACGCGAAAGGACCGTAAGAGAAACGAATGAGTTATGAAGCTGACAAGAGTACGAAATGTAATAGACGTTGCCAAACAGCTGAAATGGAGATGGGCGGGGCACATTGCTCGCCGAAAGGACGGCCGCTGGACAAATGCCGTCATCCAATGGTACCCAAGGGGTACGAAACGGCCACAGGGTCGCCCTAAAAGCCGCTGGATTGACGAACTGGTAAAGTTCGGTGGAAATACGTGGTAGCGAACGACATAGGACCGAGAGAGTTGGAGAAAGCTTGGGGAGGCCTTCATCCAGCAGTGGATTGACCCCGGCTGATGATGATGATATATGTGAACAAACATTTTCGATCGTGAACCTCA
The DNA here is from genome assembly GCF_057557595.1 of Rhyacophila brunnea. Classification (NCBI taxonomy): domain Eukaryota; kingdom Metazoa; phylum Arthropoda; class Insecta; order Trichoptera; family Rhyacophilidae; genus Rhyacophila; species Rhyacophila brunnea. The sequence goes on along the minus strand of NW_028232904.1, from coordinate 2,402,096 downwards.
ATAAAAATTCTTTACGATCAAATATCTCCGATGCCCATTTACAAGTAGTTTTGAGAATATCAATTACAAATTTAGCACCTGAATTTAAAAAAAATGTACAACAGTTTCATTCTTCTCATTAATTATTTTGTAATGTTTATTTTTCGTGATAATAAATAGTGTATATCTAAAACTAGTATTTTACTTGCGGGCCGCCGCTCATTTTGAATTCTTGAATTTGGCCCTCCATCCAAAAAGTTTGCCCCCCCATGCCTTAGAGAGAACATTGTTCATAACTCATTTTCGTCAAGTAGTGGAATAAGTGAAATACTTGGGTGCCACGGTTGCCGGTGATGGTGGTATTTCTAGTGAGCTTGGAATCCGCATGGGTGTGGCGGGCTCTGCATTCAACCAACTTGGAATCGCATGGGGGTCAAGGCTGTATTCCGTGAGGACCAAATGTCGTTTGTTTAACGCGTGCTTGCCACCTGTGCTACTGTATGGCTGTGAGACATGGCATCTTACTAAGCTTCAAGAGTCTCGGCTTTTGAGCTTTGAGAATCGATGTCTCCGGCGAATCTTAGGGGTACATTGGTACGACCGCGTTACAAACACCCGAGTTCGTGAGCAGACACAACAGCCTTTGGTGATTGAAGTTATCACGAAGAGACGATTTACGTGGCTGGGACACGTATTCCGGATGCCGCCAAATAGTGCGGCACTTCGTACCCTTGTGGCACAGCCTCAAGGGTTCCGTCGCCGTGGCCGGCCCTCCCTCACCCTGCAGCGATGCTACAAAAGCGACCTGCGTGCTGCAGGTCTGACATGGCGGTAGGCGCAGGAGTTGGTGATGGACCGAGGGAAGTGGCGCCAACTTGTGCTTGCCCTATGCCCCAATGTTGGGACGTGACAGGGTGTAAGAAGAAGTGGAATAAGTTCACTTTGAAAATACACTCCTCATATTATACAACAATCAAAAGTAACAGTTTGAAAAATACGTCCAAGGGTGTATTCTGACAAATCAAACATTACATTATCAGACCCAGATTAAACAGTTTGCAAGGGATTTGGTTGGTAAATCCACTTCCAAATGATTAGCGATTGCCGATAGCAGTTTTGTGCCTCCCCCCCCCCGCTCCCCGGGCAAACATTTACCTATCGCCCACCACAAACTTTGCCGGGCAAAACTTTCGCTCCTGCTAATCGAATTTGCGCGTCGATTGATTAATTGTTTGGGAAACGAATTCACTTGCTGGCAAGTATGTACATATTGTGTATATGCCGGCTCGTTAATTGTTGTTTGTGTACATACATACGCGCCTAACTTGCCTGGAAGTTGCAATTGCCAATATGTAAGACAATACCCGAGGGGGGTCGTTATAGAAGCTGGGGGATTTGGGAGTTGGTTGATTGTTAATGTAGGGTGGATAATATTTTGTTGGCGCGTGTTGCAAAGTTATATATAATTGAGAGAGGTTATACATAGCGTATGTATGTACATCACAAACTACATCTGAAATACCATGTCGTTAGACCGATGGCGATCTAAACCAGGGACCAGCCACGCCCCGTGGGGGTAGGCAGATTGAGCATCGCTTGGGGGCGGCAGTTACTCGAAGGGCGGCAAATCGAGGAGAATCATTTGTAAAGCGCAGGTGACTGAGGTGCTCCCCATTAATTGGAACACCTTTTTCCTTCCAATCAAGTTTCCTAAATAAGTCCTCAAGAGTAGCGGTGAATAGTTTAGGTGAAATGATATCACCTTGCCGGACACCTTTGTTAATGGGGAATTTACACGACCGTTTGTGGAGTTTCACGCATGCTGTAGCATCACTGTATATACTGTTCACGTGGACCCTCAACACGAGAGATGTCCAAAGGCTAAGAGTCGCACAGCGAGGCATGGAGAGGTGTATGTTGGGCATCACGCGAAAATACAGTAAGAGAAACGAATGGGTTAGGAAGCAGACAGGAGTACGCGATGTAATAGACGTTGCCAATCAGCTGAAATGGAGATGGGCGGGGCACATTACTCGTCGAAAGGACGGCCGCTGGAAAAATGCCGTCATCCAGTGGTATCCAAGCGCCGGTCGCCCTAAGAGCCGCTGGATTGATAAACTGGTAAAGTTCGGCGGAAATACGTGGCAGCGAATGACACAGGACCGAGAGAGCTGGAAAAAGCTTGGGGAGGCCTTCATCCAGCTGTGGATTGACCCCGGCTGATGATGATGATATCTGTTTAGTCCTATTATGTGGCATGGGGTCGAGGGTGAAAAAACAAAGTATAATCAGAGAAATAAAAACTAAAAGTCAAAATACATTGACCACATTATGCAGCCAGTGACGCCTCGTGGGAGCAGGCAGCATTGGCAAGAGGTGGAAGAAAGCTATTAAAAATCGACATACATAGTGCACACCTCACAGTAACACTATAAAGAGTATATGTTAAAAATATCACTAATTAAACCCACAATAATATAATATTAACGTATTCAAATATGTAATGAGTCGTAAAGTGTAGTTGGTTAAGCTGGACAACACTAATATTTAAAAAAAATCGGTGTGTGTACTTATGTACGCGCATTAGAAGTTATACTTCTTTGGCGTAACAAAACAAAAACAAAACTTGTGATAAACTAAAATTCTTTGACTAGCTCTTAATTATCTTGTTCAATTACACACTCAAGAAAAAGGACCGCTTATTGGAACGCCGTTGGTTTATTTCTATACACTTTAACTTATATTATTAAATTATATAATGGTTTCTCGTTGTTTTTATTTTTAAAGTATCAAATGTCTGGCGTTTAATCGTTTGTTTGCGTTAGGAATTGCAAATGGCCGACAATAATACATTCGCTGCCTAGGCAACGGAACGATTCAAAACTATAATATTATATTGTATAATCGTCACGATTGTAGTATCGTACTGTGACGTAAAGGTAGTACGTTCGGCTGATAGCTGAAGAATCGGTGGTTCGAATGCAATCGAGTGCGTATTTTTCGTGTGAAAAAATAAATTATGTGTTACATGTCACACGCCAAAAATATACTCTGATCTGATTTTTCAAACGCGCCAAAAGAAGTATAACTTCAAAAAGGATAAAGCAATCCATTGACCAATCACGTAGTAAAGGGGGTAATAACCGTATAACAACTTCTCAGCGCCATTTGGTCCGAGTATTGGACAGGCTAATTCCAAATGATTGTTTTGTACGGTGATTTCTTGGACATTTATTGAAAAAATATCTCTGTTTCTAATGAAAAATATAATATTTTTTAATGATTTCGATGCGTTTATACAAAAGAAAATGAACTGCATTAAAAAGTAAATTTCGCTAACAATGGAGCATCACCAAACAAATACTAATGCGACGATATATCAATGTCTGCATCTAATAATTCAAAGGGAGATCTCCGAAAAGGGAAACCCTGAAAGAAAAAGAATGGTCTGGTTCAAAAACTCCAGAGATTCAAACTTCACTGTTTACTGAATTACTATCAATTCAAAAGTATATTTTTCACATTCCATCGATTAACCTCTCCCAGTTGTCGCCACTATGAATTTTCGCCGTTTGGAGGTTAAACCGTAAATGTCACTCCGGCTAATTTGTCTGCTGGCAACACCAAATGACGTTTGAATTCGTAATGGCCGCCCTTTGACAGCTGTTGTTGTTTTTTTGACACTTCCCTCGGCGTAATATGGAAACTTGAAAATGTTTTGATTTATTTTGCATACATTTGCATTAAACTCGTATTTGTAATCAGGGAGGTTTTGCGAATGTATTCACTCCTAACTGACAAATTATACTCGAGCTAAATTTATGACGTCAAAGCGTTTAAATTAACATCATTTTTACATAACCTCAAATTAATGAATACCTATTCAACTGTTATTTCAGTTCTAACATTAAATTACATAAATAAACATAATACAATCGTCTTTGCTTACACAACCAACCTTCTCAAGGGTAAACTCCAATCTCGATATCCATTCGTAGCGGTAGCGAAGGGTGGAGGTAGGCTGTTAAGATCCGCCATAAATAGCGCACACTAAACATTGTCAGTCATACGTATTTGCTTTTAATAGACTAAGACTACAATTTACAGATGGTATTGGTTAGTTTTTAAAAATCAATTAAACCCTGCGAAAACAAGCCATAATAAATAATAGTCAAACAATACTCGTATTTTTATAAAATATCTAAAATTATGAAATTAAATCCTACATAACAATGGATATTTTATAGATACAATACTATTTATTATTAATTAATATTTTGGTTTAGGCAGGGCTTAATAATTAAAAAAAAATGAACCAACAATATGTGTAATATGTATTCTTAATCCAACAAAAACAAATAAGTATGAATAAAAAAGTATCCACATGTCTGTCGTATCGCCAAAAGTACACCAAAACTATTATGGTTTTGGTTTGAGCAGGGTTTATTTGATTTTTAAAAACCAACCAACACCATCTGTAAATTGTAGTCATAGTTTAATAACAAAATATGTTTGATTAACAAAGTTTAATGTGCACTAATTATGTGCGGATCTTAACAGTCTACCTCCACCCTTCGCTACTGATATATAGTTAACATAGACACGTAATATTAGTCGCTACAGACAGCAGTTCTGGTTTATAACCCAAGCACCTAATATTATAAGCCTCTCTGGGTATCTACAAGTGTTGCCAGTTTTCTTATTGTCTGTTTAATTTACATCCAGGATTTGACTCCGTTGCCCAGTACGGGAAGTAATGAATTAAAAATATTTAAATCTGTTTTCTTCCACTGTAGAATATTATTCTCTTCTAGAATTTAACATTTTGTATTATAATATTATGTTCACTGCTCGATAATTACAAATAAGAAATCAATTTTCTCGAATTCGACAGTTTCCGTTATTTGAAATGAATATTATATTTTATACTTAAAGTATTCGATTTGTAAGCAACGTCATCTTGGATTTCGCTAAAATTGGCTGAATCCGGAGCTGTTTAAAATGAGTGTTTTGCGATATTTCTTTCGAAAGTGGTCATAAAAACCCGAAATATTTAGCTCGCTAGCGGAAGTACAGCAATTAAGGGATTATAAAAATTGGATTCCATGGTAGGGTAGGGTTTTAATGTTGTATAAGCACCCAAATCGTTATACAAAATGAGAAAAATAAAAGTATTATATTATTTTTTCCGCATCTATTTGGATGCAGAACTGAAACAAAAACCATTAATCAAATAACTATTTACATATACGTACAGAGAAGTTAAAGTCCCTCCACCAAACCCGCCCCGTACCACCCTCGGTCTTAATCGAGAGTATCACGGGACCCATCAATTGGTGATGTGAAGCATCTAAGAATTGGCCTGGGAGTGTACTGGGAGAAGATGCCCAAGACTTAGATTGCTACGCTCAAAGTGAGCTCTGACTGAGTTTACTGAGTTTACTCTAATGCAAAGTGCCAGGGAGAGAAAAAGCACATGGAAATTACTAAAAAGAAAATGAACCTACTTGTTTATTAAATTAAAGAACGAAGCTAATCATACAGGCAGCAAAATTTATGTGAAGAGATCTTCACGCCCGTAGTAAGACGCCGCAAATTTTTTGAAAGCAAGATAATTGGCCTTAGTAGCAACCAGGTCGGACGGGCCGATGGGTCCAACAGCTGGTTGGACCGATCTGAGCATTTCCTCCCGTTCGGAGCACATACTCAGACACTCCCATAGGATGTGGTTGGCATCCTGTATTTCCCCTCCGCATGGACATGTCGGACGGCTTGCCAGCGAATTCACCATGACCAGTCACAAATTGACTGGTGTAATGGTCTGGAGTCAGGTATTTGGTTATCTCCATTCGCCACTGTATGTCTGGAAAAAACGTATATGTGTGCCGGCCCTTGGTCGATTCGTTCCACTTTCGCTGCCAGGTCTTAAAGGCCGCATCGAGCGAAATGAGTCTAATTCTGCGCCTCAATAATGCTACTCCTTCGCCAGCTAGCCGAGGGGGGGGGACGAGGTGAAAATCACCAACGTCGGCCTCCTCGCCCTTGAGGAGCAATATTGAAGCGCCGCTGACCTGAATGTGCAGGTCAAGTGGAAGAATGCCGGCCAGGACCGGGAGCGCGTCAGTTGAGGTAGTACGGTAGGCCTTGGTAATGGACAGGAGCGCGATGCGCTGTCCTCTTAAAAAAGAGATTCTAAGTTTGACACTTTTGGGAATGCGCGGGCACCAAGCACTGGCGGCATAAGCCGCGATTCCCATAAAAATGGCGCCGTAGGCGATCTTGAGCGCCCTTACTTTTAAGCCCCATCCTTCACCAGCCATGCGGCCGATCCTCTGGAAGGCCACCCCAGCCTTGTGGACTTGGGTTTCTGCATGGTGTAGGAAATTTAAAATTGTGTCCATTTTGACGCCTAGATAAGTGACGATCTTCGACACTTTCACTCTCGTGTCACCGAATCGGACTGTGGGTAGTCTCGAACAGCTAAGACGTCTCGGTCCTTTGAGGACAATGGCTTCTGTCTTGGAATGTGCGAATGATAGTCTAGTTAATCTACCCCATGCTTCAATTGATGCTAAGGCTTCGCCAACGGTGCTCTCAATCTTCGCCCTGCTGTCGGCCTGGACCAGCAGCAGCGCATCGTCTGCGTAAGCGATGACAGTACAGTCGGTTGGAAGCGGAATTCTAAGGAGATCGTCGAAGAGTACGTTCCAGAGAAGGGGCCCGAGGACTGAGCCCTGGGGACATCCCATGCTGGTGTTCCTCTCTATTGTGGTTGATCCAACTCGAAACTCGATCGATCTATTTTTGAAATAACTTTGAATTGACGCGAACAAATTTCCTGGTAGTCTCTTCAGCCGGAGCTTTTGAAGTATAAGAGGCCAGGATGCACTATCAAACGCACCTGCAATGTCCAGGAAAACTCCTAGGACGTATTTACGGCGGGAATTTTCAGCAATGGCAATCACATTCCTTATGGCGTCGACTGTTGATTTGCCTCTTCTGAATCCAAATTGTTTATCGGAAAGCGGCGAGTGTGTCTCCAGGTGTCCGTACATTTTAATACGTACAATTAAATTTTATAACAATAGTGTTTTTAATTTTTTTTAATTTTATTGATTTTATTATAAAAACCAGTGACGTACCGTGAGGGTAGGCAGATTGAGCGTCGATTGGGGTGGCTGTTATTTGCAGGGCGGAAAATCGAGGAGAGTTTTTAGGTTTTTTATAGAAATAGGTACCTAAACTTAGTAATAACGGAAATATCTTTCGATTAACAAATTAAGCTCAGTGGTTGGAAACAAAATGTATTAATTAACATAAAAGGTTTAACAGGGCTGTAACTTTTGTCGGGTTTGCGATGTCTAGTTTGCTTCCCAGTTTATTTATTTATTTAAGAAAACCTAACATTGTGGACATAACAAATCTATATTCAAGACGTACACAACATGAGATTTACATTATAACAAATGATACCCTTACAAGAAGAAATAATAATAACAAAAACAAAATCAAAACATACTTAACTACAATTTAATACAGAAAAATAAAAATTTTCTTACACTAAACAAACCTTGTCCTTGGACGAATTATATTTGGTTTATAGTGTTGTGAGTCCCAAGTTCGAATGGTTCTAATCAGAGGGTTGGAGCGGACCCTTTTTTGAGTTGCTCCGCTCCGAGATCTAATACTTGCTCTAGCTCCGCTCCAGGTAAAAAAATTTACTAGCCAGTTATAAAAATGTTAAAAAAAAAAAAAAATAAGTAGTTTTAAAATAAGGTTATTTATTCGTCATTTTCAGTATTAATTCTATAAATAAACAAAACCGACAGCAAATCGTCGTTCTTTATCTTCCTCTTCTCACTTAGAATTATTATTATAAATTCAAATACTTAATTACACTGTTACTAAGTGTCAAATATCATAGTTTCATTGGAGTTTAGGACGAAAATTTAATAATAAAAAAACATCCGGGGCAGTAGAGCACTACACATTTTCAGTGTTCCGGCTCTGCTCTTGCTCCGGATAAAACCCCATTGCTCCACTGCTCCTACTCCGAGCTCCGCTCCACTGCTCGGTTTCGTAGTCTGTTGATTTTTTGATTGTCGATCTGATTACAATACATATATGTAATTATCTCAAAGCCTATTTGTTTCTCTGTGATTATTGCATTACTACACTACTGTGATTACTTATTTACTATTTAAAGCTAGTGCTACAGAGCATCCAGGTTAATAGCCGACTGCATAAGCGTCCTCTAGGAATCTTTACACCAAGCTTGATATCGATCCACTGATTATAAATGTTAAGGATGTACTTTATAAACTATCCATTCTTTCAATAAACATAACAAAACAATTTTTAAAAAACATTTAACAATAAGTAAACACCCACGGTGGACGAACGGCTTACGCGTCGACTTATAATGTCGTGGGTCCTAGGCTCGAATCCTTGGGTCTGGGAAATATGAGTCGCGTAAAGCCATAACTCGCATTTTGCAATTGAATTAATCTGTATAAAGAAAAATAGTTGGCTATCAAAGGTCACTTTAAACCATATGAAAATCGTTGACAAAATTGACTGTTGGTATCATAACTCATATTTTTCAATGAATAATGTGAGTTCTGTCATCAAGGCCTTTCTAATCAATAAAGGAGCTCTATTTCTCATATTGTGCTGTGTGTATGTAGACTTAGAAGTATTATAATATATATTTAAAGGTTAAATAATGTAAATCGACTCAGTCACTCACGACTAATTCCAAAAACAGTGCTCTGGTATTTTTTTGCGATTATTTCGATTTTTAGAATATGTGAGTTATGATTTTAGGCAACTTTCACATTGTTTTTAAATTTGAGTATGTAGTCGGAGTATGAACTAATAGGTTGAGCAAGTGGCTAACATCTATTTCTCGTAAAAATAAAAATAAAATAATATGTTAATACAAACCTTCACCCTGTGAAGTTCCATATTATGAATTTATTAGGATCTGACATGGTCAAAAGAAAAGAAAATAAGAAATATAATTGTCGGTTGTACACCGTTATTCTCAGTTACCCATCGTTTACCTCCCTACAATAGGCAGTCTTCACTGCCACCATGTAAGTACCTACAACAAAATGGAATCCTTTGCAACCCCAAACAGACATCGAGTACTTTTTACACGGGCTGTAGGTAATGCTAACCCTCGACATTTGTAGGTCAACCCTCTCGGAAATGGGGTGGAGTACACCCATGTCATTTCAACACTCCACAGATAACTTAAATAACAAAAGGATGGGGCCGCCTTCACTCCCCGGCCTCGTATGAAAGGGTTTCATGAAATCATAAGTGCACTTACCTGTTTTTTCCCGTATTGTATTATAAATAATTTGTCGAATAAAGCGTAAAATATGGGTATCTACGTAAAATAAATATTATTCAATAGCTGCTTACTACACGCCTTGTTAAATTTTAGTATTAAGATACTCTTGATTATGGATCCCGAGCTATTTTCGATACCTATGAATCCCGGGATTGATAAACATAATTCCGAAACTTTTGGGATTGATTTTTTTATCAATTTTTATGGAAAATAAAATAAACACGAAAATATAACAGATAAAAACTTTTAATAACAAATAACTACATTAGAAATAAACTGAGTTTTATTGAAGTTTGATTTATACCCATGTGTAAGTTGCCGATTCATTTTATTTTTTCACATAAATTAATAAAAATGAGAAAGCCTAGAAAAAAACAATGCTTCGCACTTTTAACAAAGTAATTCCACCATGATCTCACACGTTTTATGGCAGTTTCATATTTGGCTGACTAATTAGATTTATAAAGCGGAAAGGCCATAAGAACAACATGATTTGCTTTACTATTTTAAATCTCGCAAACCGATTTATTAAGTCTTTACTATCAGAAACAGCAATCTCATATTAAGTTTACATTATTATTTATATTACAATATTATTTACTCCATTAAACTTATGTATTTCAAAGATTGAACGTATACAATATTAGCAATAAATGTCTTAAATAGTATAAATTATACTAGATTGATTTTTAACCGATTTTATCAATGTTATTTGTAAATATAAAATTTTATATAAAAAATGGAAAAAAATGCCAATCCCGGGACCAGTCCTGGGATCCCAGGATTGTCAAAATGTAATCCCGAAATCTCGGGATCAGAATTTTGGCTCGGGATTGGATTCCCTACTCTTGATGGCATTTATGGAACGTTTATAACCTTCCCTTCACGATACTAATACATTCCGTCCATTCCAGTAATGTCAACTGAGATTACCGTAAATGATTGATACTATTGCTGTAAGTAAACTGATAATGCCTATTTTGGCAACATAAATAAGTCTTATAAAGTGGTTTGGCCAATTATAGAGGCCCTTCTACAATATAAATGTCTTACCAACCTAACACCATTATCCTTGCCATGGCTACTATTAGCAGGCAGCAGGGTGATGGTAGGCTGTTAAGACATACTAAACTTTGCCAAGTATACGTATTTGTTTTCACTGAACTAAGACTACAATTCACAGATGGTGTAAGTTTTTAAAATTCAATTATACCCTGCGAAAATCAAGCCATAATAGATAATAGTCAAAAAATACTCGTCTATCTATAAAATATCTATAATAATTATGACATTAAATCATACTTAATTTTGGATATTGCGTTGCGTTGCCCATTAGGTGACCATTAGATATAATTAGCATGTTATTTAAATGTGGTAATTAAATATTAATTAAAAGGTCCGCAGCGAATGGGATAATAATATTTTTCTATATGTCTTGTTTTAAGCAGGGTTTTAATGAATTTTAAAAAACTGACCAGCAACATATTGTGTAATATATATTTTTAATTCAACGAAAACATATAAGCATGAATGAAAAAGTGTGCTCGTCGTGTTGAGAGATATTTTGACCCCTAGTGAATACGAGGCTTATTAATAAAAATAGTTACAAGATAAAAAAACTTTTTATATACAACGTTTTTAAATTTTCTGTTGAATCATATAAACTTGACTTGACTAACTTAAACGATCAAAAAAATTTGTACTTGATAGAAATAATACTGAAATGTCATATTGATTTCCATAGTAACGCAAGTATATATTAATATTGTTAATAATTTAGTTGCCAGGACCCACTTAGCAACCAATAATAGTTTTACTTTTTACGGATTTCTTCCGAAATAAATTTTCATACAAAACAGAATTAACTGCAAATGAAATCATTTCTACTTAAAGATGGCTAAAAGTATTAAAAAAATTCATTGGCATCGTGTTCTGATATATTATAAAAGTTTCAAATGTCTAGCTAGTCGGAAAGTTAGTTAAAAATCGATTGCAAGATTTGTACCGGACAAATAAGAATACGAGCTAAGAAAAACTTTCTAATAAAATACTATAGCCTCATGATATTGAGCTACTTTACAAGCTTGTCGGCGAATTTAAAAACGGGCGAGTCTGCTAGTGCGATTGTAATGATGACACACAAAACTTTCCTCTCGCTCAGAAGCCAACAAGCTAGCGAGTTGAAACCGTCATTTTTGGTACTATTTTGACAGGACGTATTTAGTAGTTCGTTTTTTTACCGGGAGGTCGCCACTATCGCTCTACTGCGCAGACGCAGTTCGGCTCATACGCCAGCGTGTGATATATAAAGTAGCCCGGCTTTCAACTTTTATCGGTAGATTGTTTACAATCTGTTTGTTAGCTAGTTCGATGATGACACTGGGCAAGTTTAGAAGCAGATTGTAAATTCGCTGACTTGTAGCTTGTAAAGTAGCTCAATGTCATCGAGCTATAATATGACAGTTTCAGTGAACGTTTTTGTGTACTTATTTTGATCATACAGGAACAACGGGATGTCATCCCCTCATCACAAGCTCTTTCTTAAAACAATGAATTAACGAATTGCCGATAAATATTATTATCAAATAATTTCCGTTTGTGATGGTAATTAACAATTCGTTTGCGAAATGGTGAAAAACGTATCAAACTGTAGCCCCCGTAGTACTAATGTCTACGACGTAGAAGCGTAGAGGCGTAGGCATTATATAAAGCTAAACTGATATTATGTGTAAATTAGTGTAGTTCACTTTATCAAAAATATAGTTTCATTTAAAATAATAATATGAATAAGGCAATTCTTTGTCTATGACTGCTTATTAGGTGAAGAGCTTAGACGAGGGGTCTGCAAACTTTTGAGACAGAACTGCCAACTTTCCGTAATAGAACGAATTATTTTACTACTTTTTTTATTAAACGATTTATTGAAAACATTTAAGAATATAACACTCTTCTATTGAATATACATCATTTGGAAATACTGTACGTATCCTATCTAATTGCATTGAAGTTAACTAATGTTTTTACAATGCTCTCTGACGCGCTTTCTAAATTGTTTATTATTCGTCCTTTTCAGTATTAATTCTAGTAAACAAAATTACCGACAGCAAATCGTCTTTCATTACCTGCCTCTTCTTTTAAAAAAAGTGAGGTTATTTATCACCCTGCAGTGTTGCCATATTTCAAATAATCAAATGCAAAGTGTCAAATATATTATTTTAATTGGGTTTTAGGACGAAAATTTAATAATAAAAAAACATCCGAGCGGTAGAGCACTACAAATTTTCGGTGCTCCGGCTCCGTTTCTGACCCTGGTAAAACACAATTGAGTCGCCTAGAATCATAACTCACATATTCCAAAAATCGAGTTTTGAGATAATCGCAAAAAACCACCAGAGCACTATTTTTAGTAATTAGAAGAAAAATATTGAACACCATTAAATATTAATGAGTGAGTGAGTCGATTGACATAATTTTTTTTATATATATAATACTCCTAAGGTTACGGGAAGTATTTCAAATTTTTATAATGTGAGTTTTGACACCAACTTTGTGAATATGTGAGTTATGATCCCAATGTGTAGGAATAATGTGAGTTTTGATACCAAGCTACATAAATATTAATACTTGTAGATTGTAGATGCATCATGTTTTTATACAAATTTGGTAGGAATGATTGGAATTTTGAAAAAAAACTAATTATTGTAGGACATTCTGTCATATTTTATTTTGTTCTTACGTAATTATTAGCAGTAATTATAAATTGTTTTTTGAATAATATTAGATCATCTTCCTAATGTGACTCCAGACACTGAATTTTATTGATATTACATTTTTTTTATGATCAAATTCTTGCATTCTTATGATTGATAACGATTTGCAAAGATTAGCTCCTTTCTGATGTGTACATAAGGGATATTATAGACATTCCACTTGCCTTGTATCTGAAACCAAAATAAAACAAACCAACTTAATAAACCCTTGGAAGTATTTGCCCTATATTGTGGAACAAAAGGAATACGTAGATACCTAGTAAAATATTATTAGGTCTTGGAAAAAATAAGTCCACTCATTGTAAAGTTTATTTTGATAACTCAATGGAATCTTTTATAGGTATTCATGGCTATATATAATATATCAATAAAGCACTGAGCTGAATTTATTTGATAGTGTCATTGTGCAAAGTAATAAAATAACTAATAATACATACCAAATTATTTTAACATAATATTATAACTTCATTCAATGTGTATACTAGTTGAAAACAACTTTTACAAACTCATGTGAGTAATGTCATGTCAAACAATAGAGCCTATAGATCCAGAGCAAATTGACTGGCAACAGCCAATGACAAATTCTTTAAAAGGCTTAATTAAGTTACTGAGACTGCTAAGAATAATTATTAAACATTATATTTTATACAGAAGGTATAAGTAATGACAATGACAAAATACAAGTTATTATCAATGGAAATTCAATATCACATTTTGGTACTGACCTGTCAGTCTTGGATTTATTTTTCTTCCAGTTTTCATGTACTTTCCTCACTTTCTTACGACTCCACCTGTGACTGTGGATACACTTATATCCATATTGAATAATTCTATATTATTTTTAGTCAATTTTTAACAAACAACGCCGAAATTATCAAACACAATGACTACACAAGTGAACAGCAACTTCTTATTGAGATGCGAAATCCGCCATGACACTTTGAGGAATAGAGCTCTCTGATTGGTTAGAAAGGCCTTGGAGTCAAAACTCACATTATTCTTTGAATTATGTGAGTTTTGACTCCAACAGTGAACTTTGTCAACGATTTTCACATAGATTTAAGTGTTTTTTGATACCCAACTATTTTCTGTATATAGATTACTGCATTTAGAATCACTTGGCATATTTAACTCAAAAACGACAAAATTGCAAAATGTGAGTTATGATTCTAAGCGACTCAATTGCTCCACTACTTTGTGCCCTGCTCCGAGCTCCGCTCCAACGCTCTGCATTATATATTTGAACATACATAATTTTAAAACACTTCTGAGAAATATATAATCACTAGACTGCTCCTCCCGTGCACATGTTCCTGACCACTAAGCTATACGTGTAATGGCGATGTAGTTAACAAATGGTTATCACAAATCACAATACTCGCTGACGCGCTTTCTAAATTGTGCTACTTTTCTACTTTAAATCAAAGTATTATAATAATCTTAATTACTATCCAGTGTCAGAATCACTCTAAATGTTTGTTATAATAATATACTTGCACTTGTTAATAATTATTTAATAAATTATTTTTTTATTCAACGACAGTGTTGCCATCTTTTTCTATGCTGATTATAGTACAAAGGCGTATAAATTATAGTATTTCTGAAACATATATAGTACAGATCATTTTTCGTCTTGAATCCCTTAAAATTATAGTATTTTACATTTTTCGCAGAATTAAAATTACAGTATTGTACTATAATTATAGTACGGTTGGAATCACTGTTCAACGAATAATTCACGTGATTATTGAGAATGTAACATTATTCTATTGAATTGCCAATAAGTAACGCAATTTAGAAAATGCTTTAAAGAGTATTGTAGAAGCTATTAGATCATCACAATTAGATAGGACACGTATGGCTTAGTGGTCAGAGCACATGAGAGCGAATCCCGAGGGGTGCAGATTCGAATCCTGCTGGATATCTTAAATTACATATGATTTAATGGCATCATTTTAGATATTCTGTAGATAGACGAATATTTTTTGACTATTAACTATTATGAAATGGCTTAGGCGGGGTTTTAATTGAATTTTAAAAACCAACCAACACCATCTGCAATTAGTATTATTAGTTCAATGAAAACAAATATGTATGACTGACAAAGTTTAGTGTGCACTATTTATGTCTCTTCAGGTTAACCGGTCCACGTCGAACAATATGTCAAAAAAAAACTGCAGAATACGTCTCAGTCAATGGTCAAAAGCCGTTCCTTTATCTGTAGTTTCTTGATGATTGACTGATTTGTCCTGTGCTCTGTCCACAAAATATAATGCATTCGGTGCCAACACCATATTTCGAAGGCATTAATTGCCTTCCGTTTCCTTACGTGATTTAAGGGGACATAAATACTCAACTTGTACATAAAAAAAATAGGTGTATGACTTATGTACGCGCGTTAGAAGTTGTACTTCTTTGGCGTAAAAAACTTGTGATAAACTATATTCTTTGATTAGCTCTTAATTATCTTGTTAAATTACACACTCAACAAAAAGGACCGCTTATTGGAACGCCGTTGGTTTATTTCAATGCAATTTAAATTACTAACTGACGTTTAATCATTTATTTACGCAAGTAATTGCAAATGGCCGACAATAATAAATTCGCTGCCTAGGCAACGAAAAAATTCTAAACTATAATATTATACTGTATAATCGTCACGATTGTATTATCATACTGTGGCGTAAAGTTAGTGCGTTCGGCTGACAAGCGAACAATCGGTGCGTTTTTTTTCGTGTGAAAAAATAAATTATGTGTTGCTACATGTAAGATGTCAAAAATACACTATGATCTGATTTCCCGAACGCGCCAAAAGAAGTATAACTTCAAAAATGAACTACACTGTTATGTATCATCGCTGTATTCGTCAATAATAATATTTTTAGTTACGAGAAACGATCCTGGGAAAGAGATATTACACGAAATTAATACTTGGCACCTTTATGGGTTTTATTTTATCGTTTAATGTCGGAGACCTCAAAATTAGCCAGTCCCTTGGGCAACCAACCCCCTAAACCTGCCACTGATAAAAACTGCAATTAAAACTGTTTTCATAATTTAAAAAAAAGCATGTTTTTTGGATTTAATACGGGGGTGGGTGCATCCCTTGGGGCAGGTCTGTATATAATGTGTCTATATTTAGAAACACCTTCGTGCGTGGTAAATATAACATATGTATCGTTCCATTAAGTAAGAGCCCAAAGCGATCTTTCCTCTTAGCCGTTATAGATAAATTGTCCCGTCACTGTAAGTTGTATAGTATAGTATAGCAGGATAAAGAAACTACAATATTCCCCTTTTAATAGAATTCCCTTTGCTCTGTATTTTTTAAATCTTCTTTGGGATTCCCCGGACTAGAATGTTGTCAGTTCACTAAATTATTATCGTAACCCAACCATACAAATAAATTAAATACACTTGGGGAAAAATTGGTGAATAGAAAATATTTTTTTTTTGCTTTTGAAGATTGGTATTGAAACTTCGATGACAATTGAGCCTCTGGCGGATTATAATATGTTCCAGTGGGAAAGGCGCTGGATTTTCATCCGGGTGCTTTTTCTTTTCCGCATGTGGTCATTTTCTTAAAGTTTCTCTGACAGAACATGGGCCGGAATGCACATGCGGGCATGACCATCGAGCAGTAGCGAAGGCTGGAGGTAAACTGTTAAGATCTGCCATTTCCTATTTTTCCGACCATTTCCGATCCTAATAAGATCATATGGGCCTCTACAGAGTAGAGGTTTGTATTAACAGATTTTGTTTTTTTTACGAGAAATTGATGTCAGCCACTTGCTCAACCTATTAGGTCCATACCCTGACTCACACACATATTGAAAAACAATATGTGTACTTGCCAGACCCAGGATTCGAACCTGGGACCCACTGCGTGATAGTCCAACGCTTAAGCCGCGCGGCCACCGTGGGTGTAAAGATCTGCAATAGTGCATATTAAACTTGGTCGTTATACGTATTTGTTTTTATTGAATTAAGACTACAATTTATAGATCGTGTTGGTTAGTTTTAAAAATCAATTAAACCCTGCCTAAACCAAACCATAATAGTTTTGGTATATTTTGGGTGATACGACAAAATTATACACACTTTTCTATTTATACTTATTTTTATTCGTTTGATTAAGGCGAAGTCTTCACTGAGCCTTTTTTAAAGAGGCACCTAGCGGAAAAATACGAAGCTTGCAATTTGAGACATTTTTTTGATAATTTACAATTTCAACTGTATTAATGAATAAATATGTATCTGAAAACATTAAAAATAAAAATATTTTTTATTTTAAGTCAAAGACAAACTTACAATTGTAAAAAATGTAATAAAATGTGAATTTGTTCTATCGGACCGCACCCTATTATTACATAAATTTTATGGTCATATTTATTATTTAAATTTAGTTTATTAAGTTTTCTAAGCATCACGTTAGCGATTTTTGACTAATTCATAGTTTTAATATTTTTTATATCTATTTTAAAAAACATCGATTTTTATAAAAAATATAAATGTGTATAACTTGAAATCCTTTTTATTTATATCAAATCAATTATTTTTATAAATATAAATAAAATATTTATATTTAACAAAGTCAAGGTAAATATTATAATAAGTTAAAATAATTATTTGATATTCACTCTTCGCCACTGGCCAGTTTTGACATTTTTGTTTCTCTATTCACGTCCAATGCAAACCAACAGGTAAATAATAAATTTCTCATACAAGTTTGAAGGTGTATTTTACTTTTCCAGTTGTATGATTAAATTCAGAATAGTTTGTGTACGCCCGCTCACCTATGCCACGTTTCAATTTAATGCGGCCATCTTGGAATACCTAACCCTTCCCGCGGTAGGTACTTAGGTACAGTTTCAAAAAAGTTTTCCTTGTTTAGGTACACTTCAAAATAGGAAAGGTTTGAGCATACCATTCAATATTGACACGTACGTATTAAGAATGGAACGTCAATGTATGAACAATACCGGTGTACCAAAAATCAGGGTTGTGCCTAAATCGGATATTGATAATTCAATATAATATTCATAATATAACCCTTGGTTTCTTGAAAGTATTAAATAAATATAAAAGTTTTGTCCGTTTCAGTTGGATGTTTTTTGAAGTTATACTTCTTTTGGGGTGTTTGGTAGAGAGTGAAATTAAGAGCTGCGCGCGCACACCGTTACGAAAGTGCGCGACAGTATGAATTTAACTGTGAATCAGTTAGCTGTATACAAAGCAAGCTTGATAGTAGAATTGAATTTATAATTGTCGGCCATTTGTAATTCCTTACGTAAACAAACGATTAAACGTCAAAGTGACAGTTGTTACTTTAAAAATAAAAACAACGAGAAATAATTATATAATTTAGTAATACAAGTTAAAGTGTATAGAAATAAACCAATGGCGCTCCAATGAGCGGCCCTTTTTCTTGAGTGTGCAATTTAACAAGATAAATCAGACCTAGTCGAAGAATCTAGGTTAGCGCAAGTTTTGTTTTTGTTTTGTTACGCCAAAGAAGTATAACTTCTAACGCGCGTACATAAGTACACGCACCGTTTTTTTTTTTTTGAATTATTAATAACCATGTCCTTGTTTTTTCGTACAAGGTGGTTGTTAGTTGTTTTGAACAATTACAAACACCCAGACTTTGAGAAAAATAAAGTCTTCACGGGGAATTGAACCCAGAACTCTGGGATGGAAGGCACCGGTCTTACGCACTGCACCACGAGAGCCGCTCAATTGGATATTCTCAACTAATATGGCCAATACATTATTATATATTTTGAACATAGATAATTTGAAAAAAATGTCACCCAGCAGGATTCGAACCTGTTTCTCCAGGAATTCTCGCACATGTGCTCTGACCACTTAGCTATACGTGTCCTATCTAATTGCGACGAAGTTACCAAAGATAACCAATTGTTTTTTATAATACTCTCTGCAAAGCTATTCTATTTACACGGCGCCTATCGACGGTATCATATTTATGTATTGAGGCGGTTAACTTTTACAATAAGTTAACCGTCTAAACTGTCAAAAAGATGCTATGTTTGAACAGCACCTTTCTTGGCTGTGTTAACTTTTAGAGCGAGATAGACAGTTTTGACGCTTAACTTTTGTAACAATTAACTTCCTCAATACATAAATATGATAAAGAGATAATATGTATCACGTGTAGAATAGACTCACTGAAAAACTTTCTAAATTGCTTTACTTATTGGCAATCGACTTTTATATTTCTAAATCAAGGTATTATAATTATTTTAATTATTAATCGGTATCAGGATCACTCCAAGATTTTTTGTTGTAACTTACTTGAACTTGCCAATAATGAATTATTGAATTTTTGAAAATACTTCTGAGAAAATATATTTTTGGACCATGTCCGATCCTAATAAGATCATATGAATCTCCACAAAGTGGATGTTTGTTTTAAGAGATTTTGTTTTTTTTACTAGAAATGGATATCAGCCACTTTCTCAACCTATTAGGTCCATACTCTGTCTCATTTTTTCCGACCATGTCCAATCCTAATAGGATCATATGGGCCTCCACAGAGTAGAGGTTTGTATTAACAGATTTTGTTTTTTACGAGAAACGGATGTCAGCCACTTGTTCAACCTATTAGGTCCATACCCCGACTCACACACAAATTGAAAAACAATATGTGTACCTGCCATACCCAGGATTCGAAACTGGGACCCACGGCGTGATAGTGCAAAGTTTAACCTGTGAACCACTACGCTATTATAGCGTAGTGGTTCTATAATAGCGTAGTGGCCTATAATAGGCCGACGCTTAAGCCGCGCTGCCATCGTGAAAATATATAAAAATAGGAAAAATATTTTTTGACACTCAGCAGGAATCGAACCTGCGTTTCTTGGAATTCGCGCCCACGCACATCAACCACAATGCTATAGGCAATGACATTAATATGGACGAAGCATCTGGAAAAAAAAATGACACTCACTTTTTTGTTGGGTCCGCCGAATGGCATAATCTGTTCTAACGCCATTATAATAAAGGTGATATTGCTATAAATTCTCGATCCTTTTTGTCGGGTCTGCCGAATGGTTCGGTTCGAACGGGTTCGCTCAAATGCACATTGACACTAGAAACACTGTTCTAACGCCATTACAATAAAGGTGATATTGCTATAAATTCCCGATACGTGATATCGCATAATGGAAATTGCGTGACGTCTACCTATACATATGCAAATTTCGCTATGCATGAATCTACTTGCTAGCTACTGTATAGAGTGCGTTGTCTATTAATAATGTCATTGGCTATAGGCATCAATTTTTTTTTCAAAAAATGTTCAAGTTATTTGTTTTATGGCCACTAGATGTAATTCCATCAAAAACAGTAATAAAACGCGCCGCTCGGAAAATATAGTACGTTTGGCAACCCTAAAATGAAGAGAATGGATCCACAGTTAAGCTATAGTGCCTACGTACCCTTATTGCACTGACCGAAATATTTTTTTTCCTAGTTATGGGCTCCCTAAAATGATAGGCGTATTTTTTTCATTACATTGAGTGCACGAAGTTTTTTCCTTCATAATGTTATTATTAAATTATAAAGAAATACGAGTATATTATTTTCTTATAGAAGTTTTATATGAGAATGTTTATATGACAGTGACATAGAAATTTGACATTACTTATAATATTGTTAAGTAATTTTGAGTCGTATCAGTGACGAAGGGTGGAGGTAGGCTGTTAAGATCCGCCATAAATAGTGCATATCAGTGGCGAAGGGTGACTTTTGGAAAGAGGTAAGCTGTGGAGATCAGAGAAAAAGAGCACACTTGTCAGGTAACTTACGGGAAATAAGAAGATAATACTTACGATATTACTACTGATGAATATGTGCACACTAATGACAACGACACACTGGTCATAGGTTTCACCGCTGAATTTGTCAAATTATTTAAATCACTTATGGCAGTAGAATTCCACGCATACGTTTCTTTACCAAACAATACGCATCGCCAACAAAAAAGTTTGTTTAATGTATAACTGCCAGTTAAAAACAAATATTTATCAAATAAATTGTTGTGAAAATGTCTAATATAAGTTTTTTTGCTGTATTCAAATCTAAATGAACCCTTGGAAGATCAAGCTTTGATAATTTTTAATTTTTGAAGAAACGTCAATCTCGGGAATGATTTTTTTTAAATGCAATCGTTCGCACATTTTCTATCGGGACATTATACAATTTAATAAATACTTATCTATTTAAAGCACTGGCGAATGATTTCGGTACAATATGAGATAATTTATCCACATTCAAAACACAGTAACACACTGAATTTTGTATTATAAAATAAACCTTTATCACCGCTTTGAAATGTCAAAATGACATGAACTGTGAATAGCATGTTATGTTTGCTTATGACTGAAGTAACCTAAATAATAATCGCGAATTAATACAATATTTATTTTTAATAACAATTTATAAATTATATGTGATCGAACACAATAGTTATTATTTTTTTAAATTATTATTATTATTTATTATTTGCTTTTAAAGATAAGCATAGACAATAAACAAATCAACATAGCGCATAAGCTTGTCCTGTTTACGCTTCCGAGTCGGGAACAAAAACGCAGACATGCATGAAGTTGGCAACTGAATTGCGGTAGAAAATTCGGCTTGGATTATCGTTGAAATAATTCTAAAAATAGCACTCATGTTGTGACGTTCCGTCATTTATTTTTGATTCGAAACTTGACTAAATTAAACGCTCTACTTATAAATAACGACGATAGATGACAATCAATATTTTTATTATAACCTACAATATAGATATTTATTTATTTTAATTAAATACTTGAAAATAGAAGGTAAGCTTTAAATAATCGCTTAGCATGGAGCCTTCGCCACTGGTGCATATTAAACTTTGTTAGTAATACGTATTTGTTTTCATTAAAATCAGACTACAATTTACATGTGGTGTTGGTTAGTTTTTAAAATTCAATTGAACACTGCGAAAACCAAGCCATAATAGATAATAGTCAAAAAATACTCGTCAATCAATAAAATATTTAAAATTATTCAATTACGTCATACATCTTTTCTTCTTTTTTTCGACCATGTCCAATCCTAATAGGATCATATGGGCCCCCACAGAGTGGAGGTTTGTTTTAACAGATTTTATTTTTACGAGAAATGGATGTCAGCCACTTGCTCACCCTATTAGGTCCATACTCTGACTCATACACAAATTGAAAAACAATATGTGTACTTGCCAGCACCTTTGCACCCACGATAGCCGCGTGGATTAAGCGCCGGTCTATAGTGTCGAGGGTCCCAGGTTCGACATCATACATAATCTTGGATATTTTATGGATAGAATAATATTGTTTTATCTAAAATAGTTTGGTTAGAATTTAAGATAAGATAAGTTTAGTTTGACACCCACGGTGGCTGCGCGGCTTAAGCGTTGGACTATGACGCCGTGGGTCCCAGGTTCGAATCCTGGGGCTGGCAAGTACGCATATTGTTTTTCAATTTGTGTGTGTCAGGGTATGGACTTAATAGGTTGAGCAAGTGGCTGACATCCATTTCTCGTAAAAAAAAAAACAAAATCTGTTAACACAATGCTTACGGGCCCTTTTAATTTATTTTGTAATTAACGTGTTAATTTGCATTTGAAAAGTAATTAGCAAAAACACAATTTTGTGCGGCCCGTAAGCTATGGGTTTTAATACAAACCTCTACTCTGTAGAGGCCCATATGATCCTATTAGGATTGGACATGGTCGAAAGGAAGAAGTTTAATTTAAGAATTTAAAAAAAATGAACCGATAATATGTGTAATATGTATTCTTAATTCAACAAAAACAAGTGAGTATGACTGAAAAAGTGTGTACAATTTTGTCGTATCGCCCAAAATAATGGTTTGGTTTAGGCAGGGTTAAATTGATTTTTAAAAACTTACCAAATCCATCTGTAAAATATAGTCTTTGTCTTATTGAACACGCATTGCCAATTCGTTATGGACGTGGTATACCTAACTAAGAACCGAGAGTATTCTTAATATTGATGCAAAGTAGATAATATGTCGTAAAAAGGTTTACGACTGGTTTTCCATCACTTTCTATGGCGATAATAAAACACCGTAGATGAGGTAATAATAATATAAAAGTCAATTGTTGTCAAACTTTTTGAATTGACGATCCGTCATTATAATTATTTATTAAGATGTAAAATTGATGGCTTTGAAGTGTGGTGTTAGAGGCGTACGCTATGGATTCCATGAACGGAACAGATAATGAATATGTAAGATAATAAGACGCCACTGTTGCGGAGTGAAGATCTCTTCACGTTTTTTGTATCTTATATATCATTAAATTCCTAAATTCTCCGTGCCTTTCTCTCCCATGGCACTTTTTATTAAATTGCGTCTATCAGTAAACTCAGTCAAAGCTCACTTGACTCACAAAGACTTGGGCATCTGCTCCTGAGACATTCCCAAGCGTAAATAACTGCTGATGCTTCACATCCAAACGTAGAGCCTCATGATACGCTCGATTAAGACCGAGTGTCGAGGTTTTGAGGGGTCTATGTTTGTGTTGCACAATCAATGAAGTTTAAGAGCGTACTTCAGTAAAACGGCAAATAATTTTCAACAGTAGGTGCGACGATATTTCTCACTAGTCGCCAATCGGAGACAGACAGTCGAGGTGTCCGCACCCCGATTTGTTTTGTCATGGCGTCGGATGAAAATATTCTTAAATCGTGTAAAGATGACTAAAAATGTCTTCACATGTCAATGAATATACTATTATTATTAGTAATATAACAATAAACATAACATTAAATGGACGCATGTTGGATTTTTATGACAAATTATATTTCGTTCGGCACGCGTCATTTGCACAATCCGCGCAACGCCTAGCCACGATCTTTTTAGACCATGTCTCAACTGAAGTATAGCCTTAATTTGTTTTATTTAGAAATTAGTTTTAATGATTGAAACACAAATAACCTATCTATAGAGTGACTGCTTAACTCCTAGTATCTGCTTCAAGATGACAAACTCGTAGAATAGGTGCTTGCCCTTTTTATTAATGTGTCGATATATACCTATATATTGTATAATCATCTCACAGGTAGACTTGACCTTATGTGAGGAACGAGTGAGCAATAATTTTAAATACTTCAGCTCAAGCAAAAATCATTCCGGTAGCTGGGAGAAGGAAATTGGGTGAATAATTGCAGTTTATTATAATTTACTCTAAAGAACAAAATATATTGAGGTGCATGTCGCGTACTATCACGTGACGTCACAGTAAGCTGCCGCTACGGGGAAAAAGTGTGTTATGTCATTTTTATTGGTGTTAGAAATGTTATCAGACTGATGCTCCCTTCCCGTAGCACATTTTGAACCTTTAAACGAACATTGTCAGTCAAATCTCCCGAAATCAGAACAGCAATGAGAACACCTCACGCGTACCACACTGTATCGAAACCTGCATGACTCAATGAACGTTATTTTATTATTTTCTACATGTC
Source organism: Rhyacophila brunnea (assembly GCF_057557595.1). Taxonomy (NCBI): domain Eukaryota; kingdom Metazoa; phylum Arthropoda; class Insecta; order Trichoptera; family Rhyacophilidae; genus Rhyacophila; species Rhyacophila brunnea. The sequence continues at coordinate 2,377,461 of NW_028232904.1, read as the reverse complement.
TACACATTTTTGATTCCTGTCAAAATAGCGTGTTTTTCATTTTTAGCGGTTGGCACTATGTATTTTCTATAAGAATGTTGTCTATTATCTATAATCGGCAGGTTGGGTTCTGTTCAAAATATTATCTATGGATATAATATCGTAAGTAATTTTAACGTAAACACACGTAAAAACTATTAACATTAATTGAAATTAGCATGAATAATGAAAAATAATGAAAATAATAATTAGAGTTGGTACTCTCCATAATTGAATTTACAGAGGTGGTGATCGTTGAAAATATTCTGCAAAAAGATGAAACCATAGACTTAATGTGTCGCAGTGACAGCGTGACAGCGTGACAGTGACGTGACATGCATCTCAATTTGATCACAACTGTATAGTCTTGCTTAATAAGTAACGCCTTAGTGTGCTCAGCTAAATATAATACTTAGTAGCTTGATTTCGAAGAGCGCTGATGAGCAGGTATTAAAAAGGCCAATAGTTAAAATTTGTCGCAATTCGTAAGTCGCCTTGTAGCATAAAGGATAATGCGCGGACGGGGCGGGGCGTAAACCCAAGAGATGCTGGCTCAATTCCAGCCGGGTGGCTTACTTTTTTCAAAAAGGATTTTTCTATTGGTTATAATATATTTTCTCAGAAGTGTTTTTCAAAATTATCTATGGGTAATATAACACGTTTGTTTAAGTTAGAGGATGACAATGGGAGGCTATAGAACAGAGGTTTAGATACTTGATGGTAGCCACACTCTGAAACGGGACCCCATATTTTACTAAATTTGTCGCCTTGACAGCGTGACAGTACGCGACGTGCATCTCAATATAATCACAGCTTAACCGGTATATTTTTCGTGAAATAATACTTCCGAAAATATTTTCTGTTGCACTCACACTCCACTTATGTTCAGGTCTTGTTCGGACCCCAGTTTGAGAGGCGTTCGTGCGGGTATTATATTAGGAAGTCATAACCATAAAAGCCATCAAAATGACGTCAGACTAAATTGGAATCTTGCTGTCAGATTGCAGATGATTGAGTATCCATAATTTAATGACTATACTGTTCTTATGATATTACCTTCAGAGAGAAGAGAAATACTAACATTATAATCATCAGCAAAACAACATAATGCCACCAGGTCAAATGAATTCATTTCCTTCTGTGTACCACAAGCAGGCTTGAGAGTGGGTCTATTGTTTGGGCACCGCCTTATGGTGGTGAGGGTCCAGAAGAAATTCTTGAGACTTCTTTATAGAGGTGAGTTGGAAACACTGTCATCAGTTTGTGTACTCAAGTTTCGAATGAAACTACCCATACTCAGTATGTGTGGCCAATAAACTTGTGATGATGTCATCGCGAGTCGCTGTTCTGTGCACTCGCTAGTTGGTAGACTTTCAACACTATTGACATTAAATGCGCGCGAACGAAATAGCACTTGAATATAGGTATATTTTAATTTATTAGTCTATTGCGTTCGAATGTTTGAATAATAGGTCATACATTTTGTGTCGCAGTACAGTGGTGAGATGACGCACAGGCTTAGGCTTGTTATGCGACCGCTCAAAACATGTTTAAAATTTAAAAAAAATCACTGTTATTCATTTTTGTTAACAAAAATATTGTAACCTAACAGAAAAACAACTAAATTAAACATATTTTAAATTTACTTTTTTAAATTTTATTTACAAGTTTAAGAGAAGTTCAGAGCTCAGCGTATTTTTAGCGATTCTATTGAAGCCGATACACAGTCTGAGTTTACTGAGCCGATACGTATTTCAAATACTAATATGGAGTTGGTTTTAGTTTCAGTTGAGTATGAAACTTTTGTCGCATACGCACGCCAAACGCTCTATATAGTATTCCAAATACTAGTACGTATTTTGGAACAAGTTTCTATACTGAGTATTTTTTTATACTGGTAGTAAGTTTACTTAGTCTTCAAAATCGACCAGTTTTCCCATCTCTACTCCTTTACATGAAGTTGTATGGATACTATCCGTGGCTTTATCCAACTGACTTTCTCTTAGGTATGCTTACATACTGCAGTCTGCAATTTAGATGAGATTTTTATTTAGCTACGTATTTTTTTCAACTCATACGAGGTATAAATGAGAACTCTGCCTTTCTGGGCAGTGTTAACCTGTGTGTCCCTGATAACTATCTTAGAAATAGGGAGCATCAGTTGTTTATTCTCCCAAGGTGCAGAACTAACCTGCCACTGGTAATGCCAATTGGGAGGGCGATAACTATGTTCAACCAAATTGCTTCGGGTGTTGATATATTCCACTTGTGAGGGTGAGTTTAGGTGGATGCTATTTTATAACTTATTTAAATAGTCTCTTTAGCTAACTCGGTGTACTTCTTTGAAATACTACAAATGTATAATTGTATTTTCACTGCGTTTGTATGTTTATATTATGTTCTCTTTTTGTATTTTCATTTTTATCCCTTTTATTACTTTTCTTTTGTTGTTGATCATGTTGTGAACGTCTTAAACTTATAATTTGTAATGTCTACAATATGTATAATAAATAAATTGAATTGAATTTAATAAGATAGTAAGCGATTCTCTTGAATATTATGCAATCTCCTTAATTGGTTTAATGTCTAAGGTGTTAGGAATATGGTATGACTATGGATAGGGAGGTGTATTGAAAGTTAGTAGCTAACCATTGATAAAAGACGACACCAAAAGAAAGTGGGTCTAAGGCCCGTTTCAGACGGGATACCGGTGTCGCGCTCGATATAACATAGAAGGCCTTTGTATTCGAATAAAGGTTCATTAGTATTAGGTTTATGAGACCCAGAGTTAATGAGTCAACGCATAATTTTGCGTTATAAATTAGAACATAAAACTGACTGCGGTAATAAAAACAAGTGTATCGGCGGCTTCAGAATGTAGCGCCCGACGGAAAAGTGTACCGGATACTCGTTGACTCATAATGCCGGCGCTCCATTGGCACGGAAGTCAGACGATTTACAGACTTCGAACTTTTTTTTCGCGTGGAGTACCCCAGATCTGCGGAATTCTTAATCCGCAGACCAGGCTTGTTGGATTTCAAACATGTTTGATATTTAGCTCTCCGAGTTGCCAGACGTCGTCCGTCGATCACTATGCAAATTCGATTTGACAATAATACGGAATCAGTCGGACCGAAAAAAAATCTGTAATAGTTTTAAACATTTTCATTGATTAATTTGTTAATTTACACATTAGAAAATGAGAAATTTGGCAATTATATTTTTATTTGTATTTATGAAATTCATAAAAGAAAACGTAAAACTTGTGTTGTTTTCACTGCTATATTATTTTTTGCAAGTTTAAATATAAATAACACAAAATTATAGGATTATCGGAAGACATTACGAGAATCGCAACTTTTTAGACTTTTTTATTCGTTCGTTGATCAGTAGCTGAGCATAGACAAATCGGACGATTTATTGTCCTCGGACTTTTGGCTCGCCAATGGAGCGCTGGCATTAGCTCTGAGGCGTTCATAAACATAATACAAAGCCCCCTTTATTCGAATACAAAGGCCTACTTATTATATACGAGCGCGACACTGGTGTCCCGTCTGAAACGGGCCTAAGGAATGATAAAGAATGTTGATCAAAGAATCGTTGTCGACTCGTCTTGATAACATAATGTCTTTTTCCAAAGTAAGTTTGTCAATTAATTAGCGAGAAAACAAAAACCTGACGTAGATACCTACACCAAACAAGATGCAACAACATGATATGTTTACCAGCTAATTAATTGGCGGGGACCAGTAGCGTCCGGATACTTTGTAGAGAAAAGGATAATAATGAAATTATCACACTAATTTGTTAACGAGTGTGTTAAATGATATAACTGCCGTGTAGTGGCGGGGGTGGAGATAGGCTTTTAAGATTCGACATAAATAGTGCACACTAAACTTTGTCAGTAATACGTATTTGCTAACATTTAACTAAAACTATACATTATTGGTTAGTTTTTAAAATTGAATTAAACCCTGCGTGAACCAAACCATAAGATATAATATCGATGGTGTAGATCACAAACCTCCTTAGTCAAAAAATACGATTTTACAGGGGAAGGTTAAAACTGATTTATATGCAGCATAATACGATGAATTTGACATAGGAGTTTTAATTAAAAGATCAATAAACTCGGCTATTTTTCTCTTTGACATAGGAGGTAAAGTTCAATAGATCCGTTAATTTTTTGTTGATTTTTTGATACCATAAAGCCAAACTCATAAAATTTGACATAGAAGGTTTGTGATCTGCAACTTCGATATGTTATATAAAAAATATAAATCATACATAATTTGTTTTCATATTAATACTATCGACCGAGAGTACTTGATGTAATTTGAATATAAATTCTAACGAATTTAATTTTGTACTATTCCATTTGAGTTGTTTTTTGCGACCCGGGTTTCGCCTTTCAGTAACTTTATGGACGATGGATTTGCTGCTAAGCTCTTTGAGTTTGGACCAACATGTCCATGTGGCGGAGAACTACAGGATGCAAACCGCATCCTCTGTGAATGTCCGTGAATGTGCTCTGAAAGGGAATAGATTCTCAAGTCAGTCCAACCTGCTATTGGGCTCATCGGACCGTCCTATCTAGTCGCCACAAAGGCCAACTATAATTCTTTATAAAAAAGAATGCTGCGTCTTATTGTGGACGTGAAGATTTCTTTACATAGTTTATTATGTCCTTATTGTTTTAACTTTATTTTTACATATTATATTATGTTAATTAATTATAATCGGTTATTTTTGTTAATTATACATGCGCTTCTTTCCCATGGGCGCGTTTTTTATTATTAAATTAAGCACACTTGAGTACGTGGCAACTCCAGTACTTAGACATCTGCTCCCGAGACATCCACAGACGTACGATATGCAGGGTGGGTTGGTTTGAAGGGAACTATTAGATAGTATTTCATAGCCTACTTGAAGTTGGACATGCTTTATATATATAATATGTATTTAATATATTTCAGGATTGTCCGCGCATGTAATTATCTATCGTGGTATTCTCAAGATGTTTTTAATGCATATTTTACATATCCTTTCTTTTAAATACCATTATGTACAGCAGCTAGAACATTAAAATAATGTGAACCTAGATGGAGAGTAAAAAAAAACTTTATCATGCACAGCACTGGTTCGACCTGCGTGCTTTGAAACGATGATACAGCGCTAATTAGTTTCGAACATTAGCGCACTGCTAATGCATTGCGAGGGGGGCAATTATGGAGCACAAAAACTCCAAGTTCTCGCCACCCCCGTGCTTAAAATAACAATATAAATAAAATATATTTAACTGTGTGGAATCATGAAAAAGAGAGAAGCAGCAGACAGAAGCGAAGGATGGAGATAGGCTGTTAAGATCCGCAATAAATAGTACACATTAAACTTTGTTAGTCATACGTATCTGTTTTTATTGAATTAAGACTACAATATATATAGACTAAAAGGCGCGAAAATTAACGTCACTGCAATACGATGACACATATAAAATAAGTCTGAAGGCTGGAACTGACTTGATTCTACTTCGGTGATGAATGGGGACTTAGCTTAAAACTAATATTATAGTATGTTATTTTAACACCCACGGTGGCCGCGCGGCTTAAGCGTTGGACTATCACGCCCTGGGTCCCAGGTTCGAATCCTGGGTCTGGCAAGTACACATATTGTTTTTCAATTTGTGTGCGAGTCAGGGTATGTACCTAATAGGTTGAGCAAGTGGCTGACATCCGTTTCTCGTAAAAAACAAAACCTGTTAACACAAACCTCTACTCTGTGGAGGCCCATATGATCCTATTAGGATCGGACATGGTCGGAAAAAATATATATGTACAAATGGTATATATTAGTTTTTGAAAATCAATTGAACCCTGCCTAACCCAAACCATAATAGTTTTGGTATATTTTTGGCTATACGACAAAATTATGCATACTTTTTCATTCGTAGGTACTTATTTGTTTTCGTTGGATAAAAAATACATAATATTAAACATATTGTTGGTTCATTTTTTTAAATTCATTAAGCCTTGCCTAAACCAAACTATAATAGATAAAAAAATATTATTCTATCTATAAAATATTCAAAGTTATATATGATTTAATTGCATGATTTTAGATATTTTATATATAGGCGAGTATTTTTTTTACTATTTTCTATTATGGCTTAGTTTTCGCAGGGTTTAAGTGAATTTCAAAAACTAACCAACACCATCTGTAAATTGTAGTCTTATTTCAATGAAAACAAATACGTATGACTGACAAAGTTTAATGTGCACTATTTATGGCAGATCTTAAGAGCCTACCTCCACCTTTCGCCACTGCCAGCAGACTATGTACCGATTTCATTTTAAAGCTTAGTAAGTACTAATATCACCCGAAGTTGTACTGATGAATTGTCTAAATCAACCATCTAAAGAAAATCACGGGAAACTTCGTAGAGATTGTGTTGAACGGTCCGACGGGCCTAATAGCTGGTTGAATCGACTTGAGCTGTTCTTTCCTTTCCATACACATTTTAGGACATCTTCAGAGAATGTGGTTTGTGTCATGTGTTTCTCCGCTTCATGGGCATATAGAACAGATAATAAAACCAGGCCCATAGAGCCTGCCAGCTTTATCACCATGTCCCAATGACATTAATATGTACGAAGCATCTAGAAAATAACATGACACTCACTTTGTGTCGGGTCTGCCGGATGGCGAAATTCATATTTTAATATCGGTATCCTACGCTCAAATGAACATTCTGCTTGCAAGCGTCTGGCGACACCGCTGGGTCTGCCCATACAAAATTTCTGACTGTCAGGTTTCGACTCCACCGTTATTATTGTGTTACAAAATGCCAATGTGCCTAGTTAAAAATTGTAAAAAAATCTACTAAACACTCCAAGAAAGATGGGATATCACTTTGCATGTATTAGTATTATTTATTATTTATAAAATGCCATTTTAAGATATTGATGAATGTTTATTCAATGCAATTGAATGACAGGAACCATTGGACAGTCAGTCGCCTGTGATTCGCTGGGCTCACTTGCGTCTAATCTCCGAGAAGTCGTAAGTAACCGAGAATCTGTTTCTAACGCAATGAGTCATGACACTAATACACCATTACAATAAAGGTTATATTACTATAAATTCTCGAAGCTTGTATCGCATAATGGAAACGGATACGTCAATGGTCATCTACTTATACATCTGTGAATGACTTTCATGCACAATTTCTCGTGCGCGCCGGGTATGAAGTGAGTCGTCCATTTAATATGTCATTGCCATGTCCAGTCAAGAATTGACTGGTGTAATGTTTCAGAGCCAAAGCGGTTATCTCCATTTGCTATTTGATATTAATTGTCTTAATCTGCAAACCAGCTAACTGCACTTTTGACCAAAAATGAGATTTTTATGTCATTTTGTTATAAAGAATGTTTCCTATGCTCATACAAAATTTCAAACTCCTAAACCTATAGATAAATGCGTTATCGCTCTTTTCACACAAAACAGCTAACTGCAGGTGCCAAATTTCCAATATCATAAATGGAACAACTCCGCTCTTTATATATAAAAGGGAAGCTAAAATAGTGTATTAATTCATAGTGCAGCTTATTAAATTTGTAAAAAAACATTAAATGTATTTTTGGAAAGGTTAAATTCCGCTTGATAGTTAAATTATTAAGTTTTTTCTCCTTCCTGAACAATTTGCCCAAATGGAGTTATTCGGTTTGCGGATTAAGCAGTCGATTCGGAAAAAAAATATTTGTGTGCTTGATTTTGGTGGAGGTATCAGGTCTTTAACGTCGCGCCCAGCATCATTCTCTTTCTCATGAATAGTTTCACAGACTTCTTTCCCAACAAAGAGTTGACGGCCAAATTTATCCGAATATATTGTTTTCTCTCTCTCATTTGTATTTAAATGAAACCTTATGTGATCTGGGAGGCTAACCTCAGTTTCTAAGCTAATTCGTTTTCTAGGGTTGGGTCTTTAAACTACATTATTTCCCATTCCCACATATAATCTAGCAAATATTACTCAGTTTATATTTAACTTTGCTTTATAGTAAAATCTTTTGCAGAGTGAAGAAAAACCCTCAACCAAATAATGCCATGATGGCTGCAACAATTAAACTTGGCAGTAATTTTGAGTGGACTGTATTTGCGGAGAATAGTGAACGCAGTCCAAACACTAATCTTTTGATGGTCGAACTGCTGGCCTTCTGTAGCGCTCCAGCTGGATCCCGTGTCACAAACTTGTACACTTGGTTATTGTTCTATTTATCATTCTCACGACGAGTCACCCTGTACTTGTTTCTGCTAATGATTTTATGATTGAGTTATGGTAGTGTACGTATTAGCTTGTTGTCGATCGAATTGTAACTAAATAATTAGTGATGGACATTTTGGAATACATGATTGGAAGGGTTGGGAATGTTTGGTTGGAGTTTTGTAACAATATTGGCGCAAATCCTATACTGTTCGGAACAAGGCCTGAAAAAAAACGATGCATAAGTGCGAGTGAGAAAGTATTCGGCACCCTTATATAATATTATGTAAGATAAAAGGTTTACAGATGTGTGAGATGATTTGCTGTGGTGTCGCCGCCAAATCTTAGTTTGTTGCATAGCTTAGATAAGCGTCAATAACCTGCGAGTGAGTGTTGCTAAAATTGCTATTTTTGTGTTAACCATAAAGTCAGTGGTAAATATTTTTAGTTAATTAAGTAGAAAAGATGGTTCTGTGTGTTGTATTAAAATGTGGTAGCCGTACTGATAAGCAAGGAGATGGTATTACGTTTCATAGGTAAGTTGGTCATGTTCGTGATAATTTATTTGTATATTATTATATATTTTAATATAAGTGACCTAGTGTTTCTTTAAAATAACTTAAATTATGGATATCTTTACGTAATGGTTGCATTTTGACCGCTTAAAAATACTATATAACATAAAAAAAAAATATATATTTTAATCTTGAGCGTTTAGTGCGAGCACTTTGGACGAGCACTAGCGAAATGGTCTATAGTCTCAAACATTTGTGTACGAATGCGTTCGCTCGCACACAAACCAAACGCACGCCACACAGCTTCATTTAGCAATGCAATGGGTGGCGTCTAGATGTATCTATAGTCTAAGGTTCGGAATGTTTTTGTGATTTTGTTTAGATCAATAAGGTAATAATATCAAAGATTTTTGTCCAGTCCCTGCTACCAAAGCTTTTATCTATCCATATTATTTTCGATTGGGCGCCGGGACAACTGGACACCACGCAGTCGAATAAAATCTGAAAATAAATAGACGTTCGTGAATTATAGGTACTTTTAAAATATATATTTACAATTATTATTTATATTAAAATTATTATATTATTATTATTATTTAATACTTAGCGAGAATTTAAATATGCATAACACGTAAATAATGATTTAATTTTAAATTAGGTTTAAGTTCCAAAGAGAAGAGAGTTCTTTAATTTTCATGTAAAGCCTCAAGCATGATAATTCTCAATCCGTAAGAAAAAACATTAACGCAAAATAAATTAAAACTACTAAGTAGTAGATAGAAACTGATTTAATATTCCTCGTCTACTTTCTGTATATAATCGTAACGAACATATATTTATTTCTTTCGATAGTGCATCGTCCAATTGTCCTGGCGCCCAGTTGTTCCATTCTCATATTTTCTACGAAGAAATCTGCTTTCGAAGTCCAAATCTAATACGAACATTATTATTATTATGGAAAGCTATCTTAATGCTTCTAAATATACTTTTAACTCTTCCATGATGCCCTGAAAGGTGTTTTGTATGATGAGTGTACTGTCGCTAGTATCACTGTGGAGATGATACCTACTGTAAAATGAGAATATAGATTATGAGGAATATATTACAAGGGTATGGAAAAGATGATTATTTAGAGCATACTTTTATAAACATATTAAGTAAAGCAAATATTAATTACTAAGTGTATTTGATATTATTTTATTCATTTATAAAATCGTTTGACTGAATCTAAAACTGTGTGTAGTTATAATAAATAATAACATAAATCTTGCTGTAAGTTAATGTAGAAAAGAAAATGAATTGTAGTTAATTTAATCATTACCCTTTTGCAGGCCACTTTAAAATTATATTATATAGGCTCTAACTATTTATATATCGCTACCTGAAAGCAACAGTGTATTAAGTACAAAATACTAGTTTCGTTATAATTTAAGTTTAATGTTTGTGTCATACATTAATAAAATAGTTATCTAACTATATTATATATGTTACGCCGAATGTGCGAAATTGAATATTACATGTAATGGGCAAAATTTTGCCTAAATTATGAAAAATGCAAGCCCGTTGCCTTATTCATGAATTAGATAAAATATCTGGAGAGTGCATGAATTTGGCAGTAATTTTTCTGCCTAGTTCATGTATTGGAAAAATTAGATAGTAGCGCTACGGTGGTATTTTTTGCAACTAAACTAAATGTATCAAAATGCTCATGCATTGGTCAAAATGTACATATATTATCTATGGTCAAAATAGATGTTCGCGCTCCGGTGGTATTTTTTGCAACTAATCAAACTAAACAAATGTGTCAAATGTCATTGATTATAATATAAAAATATACCAATCAATAACTGCAATGACGTTCATATCCATTTACTATGCGCAAAAAAATCTAGAACTATAATATGATAACGGAAGAATGTAACGTGCAATGGTCGATTGTATGTTTGTGATAGTTTGTTGACACTTGATAGCTAACCTCAAAATGGACATTCAGTTGAATAATTTAATTCAGAATTACAAAAACCTAACCTAACCTAACCTAACCTAATAATAATAATATTATATTATGTCCAATTATAACTAATAAAACCATCCGTATAAAATTTACTTTTTCTTCTGTCAGGTTGACAGTCCAAGAATTCCATACCCTGACGAATTCATGTACTCAGCAGAAAATTTACCTAATTCATGAATAAGGCAACAGGCTTGACTATTACATGTATTAGCCAAAATTTTTCCCATTTCATGTAATAATCAATTTCGCACATTCGGTGTAACATATATATATAGTTTTTTTCTGCGGTTTATAATAGATGATAATAGTAAGTTTTTTTGTATTACACTATTAACAATGAGATAGTTCGGTCTTCCACTGTTGCTATGAAGTTCTTCAGACAGGTCCACCCTTTAGCTGGAGCACATTATGAATACCACGCGCCTCCAAGAATCCCTGTGACTCGTCAGTCTTCTTGTGCCATTCCAAGTCATACTAGGATCCATTAGCTCCGGCGTAAACAGTCTATAGATAGTATTAATCGGCTTTCCAGGACGCCAGAATTTGGTTGTCTTGAAGAACAGGCAAGCCAGGTTGAAGTTATCTTCGGGCATACGTAGCTTGCGACAGAGCTAGGTAGAACGTCACCTCTTTACCCTCAGCGTGATAAGAGGCTCCTTGGACCCTTTAAAAAAAATAAAAAAGTCATACACCTAGTATCCGTCACAAACATCTGTTCTCGAGGTTGCTCTGAGCCTTCGTAAAGTGCTATGCATAGGTGGAATTTGATTTTAAAGTCCCAGACACTTCGAATCAAGTTGAATGTTGAGACAGGTATTAATTCCCATTCGGATAGCGATCTCTCTTTTCAAAATGCCATCTCTCGCGACGTGTACCTACAGTAGAGGTGATCTGGAAGTACTGTAAGCAGTTTGTGTACTCAAGTATCGGATGAAACTACCCATACTCAGTACGTGTGGCCCAATAAACTTGTTCCAAAAAAACTTGTGATGGTATCATCGTGAGTTTCGCTGGCTAGTTGGTTGACTTTCAATACTATTGACATTATATTCGCGCGAGCGAGATAGCACTTGAATACAATTATATTTTAATTTATTAGTCTATGCATGCGAATGACATCATCTTATGTATGAACAATAGGTCATAAATTTTCTATAGCAGCATATTATTCCCTCGGAAATGTGGTGAGGTGACTGAGGTGACGCAGTTTACAATAAAAAAAATCATTGTTATTCATTTTATGTTAACAAGAATAATATAACATAACATAAAAACAACACATAAATTTAAAATTTGTTTAAAATTTTATAATAAATGGGACATTTCGAAAAGCCCAGCTCAGTGTATTTTTAGCGATTCTATTGAAGCCGATATTTCAAATACTAATATGGAGTTAAGTTTTAGTTAAAGTTTAGTAGGTATGAGACTTATCTCGCATACGCACACCAAACGCTCTATTTAGTATTCCAAATACTAGTAAGTATTTTGGACCAATTTTTGATACTAAGTATTTTTTTATACTGGTAGTAAGTATACTTAGTCTTCAAAATTGACCAGTTTTCCCACCTCTAACCTCCAGGTATTTGAAGCTGTCGACACTCTTGATGCTTTCCTCGTCGTTAATCAAAAAAAAAAAAATCATACATAACCTCAATTATTGACTGCCAAAGATAGTGTTCTCCTATTGGAAAATCGTATTTATTTCTCTCTATAAATTTAAACATTAAATTATTTCCACCGTGTTATTTGCTATTACATAATTTAACAGTCCGGATTTAAAATATACATAAAACAATCTATTAATAGAGTTAACATTAATGGATATAAATTTAATAGGCCAAAGTTAATTGAATCCGAGTCACCAGTGTTGTCACATTCGTGCAATTATAAATAATTTAATTGGGTAATTCAGCCTTCACACATGCATCTGTAGGGGCCATAAAACTGTCTATTCGACGATAGCATTACTCAATTAAATGGCAAAGGGTTGCCTCTCTATTCCGTGTCTAATTATATAATATATTTATTATAGTTGTTGATTATTCTTAGTATTTCTTCAAATAAAATAGAGCATATTAAAGTGAGTTGAAAAATATTACTAAAGCTTTCTGGCTGCGCTTTTGTGGACTGTATATAGAGGGGTTGAAGATTTGGATGTTGGTGAGGGACAGCGGAAGCAGAGGTGTGCCAGGCACTAACCTTTGATGTTAACCTGATCCGGACTGCTGGATCTTGGGGCACTCCCGGATTCTGCACGCATACACTTATTATAAAAAAAAAAAGTTTTTTTTAATTTTTTACAAACAAAAGTAAATGACAGCAAAATGACTATATCTAATGAATATATATATAGCCTATGAATATGTCTATTATATATACATATATATATATATATATATATATATATATGGTTGTATTATCTACTTATTTTCTAGTTTATATAATATTAATTATTATTTTTTTTTATATTTTTTGTATAATACATAGGATATATCTCAGTGGCGAAGGGTGGAGGTAGGCTGTTAAGATTTGCTATAAATAGTGCACACTAAACTTTTTTAGTGATATGTATTTGTTTTTATTGAAATAAGACTACAATTTACAGATGGTATTAGTTGGTTTTTAAAAATCAATTAAACCATGCCTAAACGAAACCATAATAGTTTTGGTCTAATTTGGGCAATACGACAAAATTGTGCACACTTTTTCATTCATAGTTATTTGTTTTCATTGGATTAAAAATACATATTGCACATATTGTTGGTTAATTGTTTTTAATTAATTTAGCCCTGACTTAACCAAACTATAGTAAATAAAAAATATTATTCTATTTATAAAATATTCAAAGTTATGTATGATTTAATTGCATAATTTTAGATATTTTATAGATAGACATGTATTTTTGGACTATTATCTATTATGGCTTGGTTTCTCAGGGTTTAATTGAATTTTAACAACTAACCAACACTATCTGTAAATTGTAGTCTTATTTCAACGAAAACAAATATTTATGTCTGAAAAAGTTTAATGTGCATTGTTTATGGCGGATCTTAGCAGCCTACCTCCACCCTTCGCCACTGGGATATATATATATTAAGATTTTTTATTTTTGTATATAATACTATTAGATAATGTTTATAAATTGAACAATGGTATGTAATTTGTTTGGTTTGTAAGAACCCCTCTTCGGGTGAAGGCCTCCTCCAAAGTGTTAATCTCTGACCTCTCTGGTTTCTTTCTCCATACCCGTTTGATTTCGTAGCTAAGTATTCGTCTTGTCTGGGTTGGCCTATTTTTGCATTTAAGTCGCCCATTATTATAACAGTTTTATGTGCTTGGTTAATAGCTTTGTTTACATTTGTATAAAAAGTATCAATTTCTTCTTCTTTCGCTATTTCTGTGGGTGCGTATACTTGTATGAGAGATAATTCGTTTCCTTGTATTTTTAAATTCAATAGTGCTACTCTATCTGTTATACCTATGAAGTTTTATATGTTGTTCTCTTGAGTTTTTATGTATTAAGAATCCGACGCCATATTTTCCGGGTGTAAGTTCTATGTGACATAGAATATGATTGTCATATTCCTCTATCTTTGTTCCTTGACGTCTCACTTCAGATATTCCGATTATGACGATTTTTTAAAATCTTTTATTGCCTCTCTCAATTCTGTTAAGCGTTCGTACTGTTATGTCCCGGATTACGGAAAATACAATAAAGAACAGGTCTTGTTTATTATCTCAACCATAAACTTGACAAAGTCAATCCGTAGCATAATATAAGTGAAATAACTTTATGTATGCTTGGTTGAAAACAATCAAGATCAGTATAATATTATATCAATCTCGAAAGGAGGGTAGTTCCGTCAGGTAAACTACCCGATAAGGATTTTACAGGTGATTTAATTCGAAACACAGCAAGAACTTTTTAGATATAAGATTTATTTAGGTAGAAAAGCAATACAAGTAAGCACTTACTAGCTAGTTACACAAGGTAATGACAAATTATGCATTGATACATTCGTCTTTTATATTAGAAGAAACCGCAATTATTTAATTTGTTAACATAATATATTTTTATTAACATTTCCAAATAGTTCTAGAATTATAATTTTGAATCAATAGGCGGATGTTTTGTTTTGTACCATTTAATATTTCTAGAATTGTGGTTTTGAATTGTTAGGCGGATGTTTTTGTTTTGCACCATTTAATTCATTTAATTATTACTTATTGACATTTTAAGAAGAGAGAGGATATTGTGGTTACCTGTATTGATAAAGTCAACTAGATTGACACGTATAACAGTACGATGACAGTGATCTTATTTTGATCTTATTCTTAGAGCTTGGTTAGTGAGATAGATATAAGGTTTGTTAGCGTCGTTGTATTTTTCTTTGGAGGGTTTTACACACTCATTACTGATTGTTATGTATAGCACTCTCACTTTCACATGAATCAACCGAAACTTTCTTTATATGGATGGTGAAACTTAGTGAGTAATGCATTTATGGTGGGGTGAATTACGGTAATTGACGCAGTGGTCGAACCGTAACTCGTAACTAAATGATTGCTGTGATACTGCGTGGAAGTCTTCATACAACACGGTTGAACGGTCACTTATGAGTCACCCTGTATGCGTTTACGATTAATTACCAAGATTCGGTATCACAGCTTGCTAGGAATTTAATCGATGGAGTTCGCAATGTGACTCGCGAATTGAATTACGGCGTTCACGACAGTCAAATTGTATCAAGTCTTCACTCGTTCGTTGTCTTGATGTAACTAATTATTTATCAATCAACTAGTGACTCCGTAATTGAGTTGAGCGCCTGGATGGCGACAATACTATGGATTATAGGTAGAAGGGAAATAGTGGGATGAGGGCGACCATAATTGGCTCAACCACTTTTAGCACGGTTTAACCAGTTTGTCATACCTTATACAAAATTAGTAATAAGTAACGATATTATCTTATTAAAATACTTTATTGGATTCAATTAATTAACAATTGAAAATCGGGTATTTAACATAACTTAGCGCTATGGAGTCTGGTACAAAAGTCCTGTACGGTTGAATACCCTACCAAATAGCATGATTTAACATACTTAAATACTTAGTTATTAATCACAATGTAAATTGCAACTTGGTATTTGTTTAAGATTTGTCTATGGTTGAATAATCTACCTAGACATTAGCATAATATAAATTGCAACTTAAGGGCCCACATGCTCAGCGTAGGTCAAAATGAAGCTTTTATGGTATTTTCAGAGCATAACCCTGGACATTCCTTAAACGTTGTAGATAATCTATGTATATAATTTTGAAGCCTTATTATCTTTTATATTTATTTTAAACATTTGATGACTGCATAAAGTATTTTTATTACATAAAATAGTATTCTTTTAAACCTCTCGATCTAATGTTTTAGAATATAGTCATATTTCAGTACATCCATGTGCAGTGGCGCATTTCTAAACCATTAGTAAAATTGTTGTTAACATTATTATAGTGAAATATTTACGATAAAAAAATATTTTTATAATCTCTGTGATCCAAGATTTGACAGGAATTAGGCAGTTTATTATTCAAAAAATGGGCAAGATTAACACATTTGAAGATAATTCTAAAGATACTGATTATAAGCTATGTCTTTGACCATTCAAATGTGATGAAACATCCTACAAATATGGAATAGAAATGGCGTATTTCAAAAAAATACTACCTTATTCATATCTTAGGTCAATAATTATTATATTTCGTAATTCATTCATTCATTATTTCAGTCAGTATTCAGTCATTATTCGTAAACATAAAGGATAATAAGGCTTAGATTATCTACAACGTTTAAGGAATGTCCAGGCGTATGCTCTGAAAATACCATAAAATTTCCGTTTTGACCTTCGTTGGGCATGTGGGCCGTTAATATAGATTTAAAAGCGTGAAACAATAAGCAATTATGAAACACAATTGCTTAAATTATACGTGAACTTTACTATGCTTTACTGTTTTGATAGATGCATGATGGTGTCACTTGCTAGTTACGTTAATTGAACCGCGTAATCTATGCATCTGGACTATACTAATAGATGCTCACCATTCTTGTCCAGATTCCCGGGTTTATTTATATTATCGTATCGTATTTATATCATCATAGTAATTATATTTCTTCGTCGTCAAAAATGTTTTAATGAGAAATGTAGATATGGAAATACAATATAAAAGCAACCGTTATAATGGTGATAGAGAAAGGTTCCTTTAATTAAAAAAGAAATGGTCGTTCGCAATGAAAACAGTCTGTTATTTTTTTTAGAATCCTTATCAACTGAGAGCCAAGGGTCATTTAAAAATGCGGGCCCGTTTTTATTTGGCGGCCATTATGTTTAATTTATGAAAACATTCAATACGCAATTATTATTTCTCTTGACAACAGCGGCACTGACAGAACAGCGCCGGCCGAGCAATAAAATTATCATTCCGCCATTTTGTTTTAGCGTGTTCTTAATTTAAAATAAACTCGCTAAATGGTCCCGGCGGCTAAGAAATGACAATTCGACATAAACTGCCGCCAAATTTGGCCGCCGCGGGGCAGTGGCGCTGGCGTCTAACGCGAATCCTTCTTCTGATATTAATTTATTTTATTTTGTGGCAGAAATCTTTACAATAATGAAGCGAAAGTTTGTTGAAGATTTTCATGCTTCTAAAGTTCTGAGCTAAATGTATTTTAGGATGCTAATTTCTATTCAGATACTTGAAATCAAGGCCCCTCTGAAAGAAAACCAAAATAAACAATCTTCACTAAACAAAGCTGTCATTATCTGTCTAAAGCCTCAATTAGATTGAGCTTCTTTACGAGCTGTTTATTGGCGAATTTACAATCTGCCTGTAAAGTCGCCCAGTGTAATCATCGAATAAGCTAATAAGCAGGTTGTAAACACTCTACCGAGAAAAGTTGAAAGCCGGTCAACTTTACACGCTACACGCCGGCGTGTGGGCCTACTGCGTCTGCGCAGTAGAGCGCAGTACCAACCTCCCGGTAAAAAAACGAACTACGTTCCGTCAAAATAGTCGCTGGCTTGTGGCTTCTCTGCGAATGGAAAGTTTTGTGTGTAATCATCAAATCGCAGTAGCTGAATCGCCCGCTTTTAAATTCGCCAATAAACAGCTCGTAAAGAAGCTCAATGTAATTGAGCCTTAAAGCTAAGTCCACATCTATTCACTTCATCTCCTACTTTCCTTGCAACTTTTAAATTCTGGTTTTACATCGACAAGTTTTGTGCATGCGTCAAGGAGAGCATTCATTTTAGCTGTCTAAGCTGTCTACATCTGTTCATCAAACTCTTCACTTCGTCAGGTCTAATCTATGGTTAAATCATAGATATTACACGTAAATGTAGAGTATACGTTTTATAACTTGGCACTTTTTACTACACTTGCCTGATCCATCATCATCATCAGGGGCGCGACAACCCGGTGTGGGTCTTGGCCTCATTAAACAGTTCCCTCCACCTGTCCCTATCCAGTGTGGCCGCTTTCCAATTCGACACTTGCCTGATTACCTCGCATAAAATTAGATAATAATTAAATAAATAGATAATAAGTATATCTAAAAAAAAGTGTTGTATATGTCGGTTATGGGGAAGCCAGCGGTAAACACGTTTTGAAAATAGCCGATATACTGGATTATTTGTTAGGTTGGGTTAGTTTAGGTTAGGGTAAATTAGGTTAGGGTAAATTAGGTTAGGTTAGGTTTTCATTCTTGAAATTAATGAATTTGCCAAAATCGGATATGACAGTTAGCGCGGTTCCCGCCTGGCTTCCCCATAAATGGTTTGCACCAATTTTTAGAATAATATTACATCATTTTCATCCTAGAACCGGAGTGTAAAGTTATAAGTTGAAGTATGGCCTTATGGCGGAGAGGGTACAGAAGAAATTCTTGAGACTCCTTTACTTGAGGTTGTATGGATACTATCCGTGGCTATCCAACTGACTTTCTCTTAGGCATGCTTACATACTGCAGTCTGCAATTTAGAATAAATCTTTATTTAGTTACGTATGTTTTTCGACTTATACGGGGTATAAATGAGAACTCTGCCATTCTGGGCAGTGTTGACTTGTGTGTCCCTGATAACTATCTTAGAAATAGAGACCATCGGTTGTGTATTCTCCCAAGGTGCAGAACCAACCTGTAACTGGTATTGCCAATTGGGAGGGTGATAACTATGTACAACAAAATTGCTTCGGGTATTGATATATTCCACCTACGTGAAAATGAGTTTAGGTGGACGTTGTTTTATAAATTCTAAAAATAGGCTCTGCTTAACTTCATCTGGTGTACTTCCTTGTACCTATCTAATTTATCTACAGATCTATCTCTTTTTTAATGTAATACTGTTTTATATTTCTTTGTTTCTAAATGTCACGTTGTGAACGTCTTAAACTTATAATTTGTAATGTACACAATATTTAAAAAAATAAATAAATTGAAAATTGAAACACTACTTTGCATTACACGAATTATATATATTTGGCGTTCTTATATGAATTAATAAACGTCATCGCTCAAAATATATACTGATTATTTTGGAAAAATATAACAGCAAACTGTTGATTTTGTGTTTAACACCTAGTACTGCAATGTCGTACTTATTGGTCAAAACTGCACATTCATAATTTCTTTTTAATTTATTTGTATAATCCAATCGGTTATTTCAGTTATTTGTATAATCTCGCTACGCAATTCATAAATAATAATCAAACTATCCGATCTCATGACTATTATCATAGACTAAAATAAATATTGTGAATACCAGAGACTAATAACTGCACGAACCACCCGAACCTTCACGAATAAATACGAAGTTGGTGGAGTGTTGAACAGAAATCCAGAGGGGTCGGATCTTCTTGCGATAGTACTTTCTTTCATCACAAATAGCAGCCATTTTGCAACGTAGAAAATGTTAAAATTAATTGATTAGCATGGATAATAATTCGAAATAATAATATATTATAATACGTATTAATGAATAATTATACTAATACAAACTTATGTATGTTCAATAATCAGAATGGTACATTCTTAAATCTTGTGAATTATTCGTTGAATAAAAGAAATAGTTAATTATAAATTATTAGCAAGTTCAAGTAAGTTCCATCATAAAAATATTGGAGAAATCCACGAAGTCGGCTAGTAATTGAAGTAATAGGTATCTACTTTCATTTAATAAAACAAAAACCGATTGTCAAAGTAGCTTGATTTTGAAGAACGCTGATGAGTAGGTATTAAAAAGGTCAATAGTTAAAATTTTTCGCAATTAGTACGTCGCCTTGTACGAGGGTAGTCCCAGAAGTACCCGATCTAACAAAGAAAACAGAAAAAAATTGGGAAAAAATATTTTTATTTCTCTACGTAGTCTCCTTTTAGGTCGATAAACTTTTTCCAGCGATGTTCAATAGCTTTGATACACTGTTTATAGTGAGAATCGTCAAGCTCATCAAAATAGCCATTAACCGCTGACTCCACCTCTTCATTGTTGGCAAATCTTTTACCACCGAGCCATTTTTTCAAGTTTGGAAACAGAAAATAATCCGAGGGGGCTAAATCTGGCGAATAGGGTGCGTGAGAAAGCAATTCGAAATTTAACTCATTGATTTTGGCCATCGCGATAACGGAAGTGTGAACTGATGAATTGTCCTGATGAAACGAAACTATCTTTTTTTTCTCGCCGATTCTCCCCTTTCAGTCGATTGTTTTGACTGTTATTTCGTCTCAGGTGTAAAGTGATGGACCCATGTTTCATCCATGGTTATAAATAAACGCAAAAACTCTGCTTTATTGCTGTGAAACTTCGCCAAACACTCGATTGAAACATTCTCACGATGCCGTTTTTGTTCCATTGTGAGTAATCACGGTACCCACCTTGCGCACAGCATTCTCATGTCCAATTTTTCAGTCAATATGTGATGTACAGCACTTTTTGAAATGCCTATCATGTCTACTAGCTCGCGCAATTTCAGTCGACGTTCATACAATTCCATTTTGTGGATTTTCGTCACCATTTCTGGCATGGTCACCTCATTTGGTCGACCACTGCGATGTTCGTCTTGGCAGCTCGTACAGCCTCGTTTAAACTCAGCCACCCAATATATTACTGTTGTAAACAAAGGAGCAGAGACCCCTAGAGTAGAATCTAGCGCCGCTTTGATATTGGTTGGATTGAAGCCTTTCAATTGAAAGTATTGTATCACATAAATATGACCAATTTTTTCCATGTTTACAAATTCACTGAGAGCGTTCACTGTTGATGACTGACAAATAATTACTGAACAGCGTAGCGTCGTCAAACTTCAACCTTAGGCTTTATAATGTTGATACTTTCTATCATGGTCATTATTTTCAAACAACAACTGCTATCTATACGTCAGATCGGGTACTTCTGGGACTACCGGTAGCATAGAGGTAAATGCAACGGACGGGGCGTAAGCCCAGGAGATGCAGGGTTCGATTTCCTGCCGGGGTGGCTTACTTTTTTCAAAAAGATTTTTTCTATTGGTTATAATATATTTTGGCAGAAAGTGTTTTTCAAAATTATGTATGTTTAATACAATAGAGTTGGCACTCTCCATCATTGAATTTACAGAGATTGTCATCGTTCAAAATATTCTGCAAAATGACGAAATCATAAACTAAATTTGTCGCCGTGACATCGTGACAGTACGCGACGTGCATTTCAATATAATTATAACTTTATTCTCCTCAGAGAAGGTTGAAGAGTTCTAGATTATCTTGTTTGAACCATTCGTCTTCTTATTATATATTGGTTCATGTATCCTCTGCAGTATTTTAAATATACCAAGCGCACGCTTGTCGGTCTTGGCAAAGGTCCAACTCTCTGACACATAAGTCAAAACTAGTCAGATCAGCGTCTAGTAGGCACATCGATAATTTAAAAGTTCAGAAGACAAAAATAATAGGGGTTGGAAAAGCGTTATAAAAATAGACACATCACCTGTTGGAAGAAGTGTAAATACAATAATTTTTTGGCAAACCAAAGATAATGGAGAATTTTCTTGAGTTTGGCAAGATCTGGTGGTATGTAGTTCTGATGAGAAAAAAGTTAACTCAGAACTGTCGAAGAAAGCATGAATATGAAGCTGAAAAAAGGTTGATAAAACTAATAATGATATTAGTCACAAGTCATTTCGCATTTATTACGAGCATACCATACTTGTATATTGTTTGAATACTAGATCTTTTAAGAACATGCCTCAACTGAGGTATAGCCTTAAAGGACCCGTAAAGAATTTGTAATTAGGAGTTTTCCATAAATGACGTTATAGGATTTACAGTTTTCTATTCATAAAAAAATAGGTATGAATTATTTTTAACACTACAACACGATATCAGGCCCAATGACTTTAGTGTAGTGAAACAGTAGAGTGACTGAGAAAATAGCATAAATATATGATTCTGACCTCACCGGGAATCGAATCCGGAGCTAACACATTACGCTCTGGAATACGACCCCCCCCTCGTCGTTATACACCATTATATAACAATTTATTTATTCCCTGCATAAATTGCGTCACATTTTTGAGTGCCTCCCACATCAGTTAACAAAACATTCATTAAAAGTGATTTCAATTTCAATTTATTTTCAATTTATTTATTTATTTTTAACATATTGTGTACATTACAAATTATAAGTTTAAGACGTTCACAACATGACATTTAGAAACAAAGAAATATAAAACAGTTAGTGTTACATAAAAAAAGAGATAGATAGTATGTTATTAAACAGTAGAAATATGTACATATAAAAATATTAATTAGATAGGTACAAGGAAGTACACCGGATGAGTTAAGCAGACCCTATTTTAAGAATTTATAAAACAACGTCCACCTATACTCATCCTCACGTAGGTGGAATATATCAACACCCGTTCACCCGATCAACCACTAAGATTCACCAGAAGAATAGATTGATGTTTTGTTGGTTTTGTAAAGTCTACTGAACAACACAAACACACACCCTTTCAAACCAACTCGCCTCGCACCACACTCGGTATCAGTCGGGCGTATCACGAAGCCCTACGTTTGGATGTGAAGCATCAGCAGTTTTTCGCACTGGTAATGTCACAGGAGCAGATACCCAAGACCGAGGTTGACTGTGACTGATTCTAATGATTTCACTCTAATACAAAGTGCCGTGGTAGAGAAAGGCATGTCGAATTAACAAAAACAGATTTATACTATTATATAGAATATAGATGGTAAAGTCAGTCTCCCAAGGGCCAAGGTTTTGAAGCCCATTTACGGTTTACGATTTAATAACTGCCAGGCCATAAAACGTAATAAACATAAATCCCGCCCGAGAATCCTTTAATATTACCAATATTGAATGCACGTTTCGTTAAAGCAATTAGCATTATGCCTGATTTTAGAGTGTATGTGAAACTTAAAATTGCAATTACTCCATAACATGATGCCTATACTGCCCCCATAAGCAAAAGGGCAGCTTTTTGCCAAAGTCACATTTTGAGATAATGAGACATTAACGTTTTTTCAACTTCTCTTAATAAATTTTTAAATAATGTGGATGAAGCATTTGATATATGGTATAAGCAAAAACTAGCATATTTTCAATCGATGCTGTGTTTTTGCTTATGAAACTCGTTATAAAGTCTTTTTGTTTAGAATAACTACTGTTTTTGTGAAAAAAAAACGAAAGACAAAGTGTCGATTATTATACTGAAATAAATTTTATACCGCTCTTGACTTTATGTCAAATGGTTCAGAATTTCACGTAGAGCATCTGTACTAGAGGTGATTGGAAATACTGTCACCAGTTGAAACTACCCATCATACTCAGTATGTGTGGCCCAATAATCTTGTGATGATATCATCGCAAGTCGCTCGCCAGTTGGTAGACTTTCAACACTAATTGACTTTAAATCCGCAAGAGCGAGATAGCACTTGAATACAAGTATATTTTAATTTATTAGTCTATGGCCTATGCATTCGAATGACATAATTGGTCATAAATTTTATGTCGCAGCACGGTGAGATGACGCTAAAAACATGTTTAAAATAAAAAAAAAACATTGTTATTCATTTTGTGTTAACAAGAATATTAAAAACTAGAAAACAACTCATAAATTTAAAATGTGTTTAAAATTTTATTATAAGTGGGACATTTCGAAAAGTCGAGTATTTTTAGCGATTATATTGAAGCCGATATTTCAAATACTAATATGGAGTTGGTTTTAGTTCCAGTTAAGTATGAGACTTATGTCGCATACGCACGCCATACGCTCTATATACCTAGTAAAAAAATACTAGTAAGTATTTTGGAACAAGTTTCGATACTAAGAATTTTTTTTATAATGGTAGTTAGTATACTAGTCTTCAAAATCGACCAGTTTTCCCATCTCTAATCTGTACACTAACTCAATTTGTGATGTTTGACGAAAAGCTGCCCTTTCCCTTATGAGGGTAGTATACTTTACCAACTTTTGGCAGTAACCCCACGTATAACCTTGAAAGTAGGTATTTAATATATACTTTTTAAATAAAATAATAAAGCTATGGTTTTCCACGATTTTTGCAACGGTACTAAGGTAGGTTTTACTCAATTACGGAACTGGAAATAAAAAAAATTCATGCTTCCATTTCCGCGTGTCTTTTATTTTTTTATTCTTTTTCATTTTTGCGTCCCTCAAGAGCAGCGACGAAACGACGAACCGACGAAAACCCCCACCCCCACTCGAGAAGCGCTTGCGAAAACAAAAAAATGAGTGCAAAGGGGAGAGCGGCACAAATCTGAGCCATTAGTTTGTTTCTAACCTCGCAAATTAGATAATAATGCACAAACAAGATCCAAATGAGTAATGGCAGATATATTTTATGTCCGCAAACCTGGCAACACCTGAGACGCTTTGACACAATGAAAATGGCGCGAAAATTAACGTCACTGCAATACGATGACGCATGTAAAATAAGTCTTAGGCATAAAGCCCACCAAAAAAGCGTTTGGTGCGCTCACTACTGAGTAGGCCCCCTCCCACCCGCGCATAACCCTTCACCTATGTAATAAGGGGCTCAAGGAGCACAAAATAATTATTATTATCAGCGTCTCTCATAACAAAGCAATAAAAATATTATTAAATTTTTCGGGGCTTGTAATTAATATCAGACACGCAATAATTAAACAAAGAGTTCACTGTTCTTAAATAATGGCTTCTCGCCCGTCTTATCGACGACGCTTCGAGGAGCGTGATTTTGCTTGCCGTGTTCAATGAATGGACTACGTTGTATTTTCGTTAATTCGTATCGCCGAGAAGCCAAAAACGGTGACTCATGGGGCAGGCGGGCACAGTGTGTCGTCAAATCCAGTGTGCGCTGGCGTATTTGATTACGTTGTATTTTCGATGATTCACATAGAAAATGCGCGAGCGCCCCGTAAGCCTACTTTAGTGGACTTTATGCCTTAAGCCTGTAGTAAAACATACTGATTCTACTTCGGTGAATAGGCTAAATTGACTTCGGTGATCTTATAATGGGGACTTAGCTTAAAATTAATATTATAGTATGTTATTTATATACAGAAAAGTGTTTGCGATGTAATATAGTTTATTAAAAGCCTTAAATGGAGATGGGCTGGACACATAGCTCGAAGAAGAGACAATCGTTGGACAAATCTAGTCATCTAGTGGTATCCAAGAAGTACAAAACGTCCGCAAGGTCAGGACCTAGAGGCCGCTGGATCGATGGAATGATAAAGTACGTGGCAACGCAATGCACAGGACCTAGAGAAGTGGAAGCAGCTTGAACCCAGCAGTGGATAATTCAGGCTGATGATGATGTTATATTATTTATAAAATTTATTTGTATTTATTCAGAGATTAATCAACAATAACATAGAATACGAGAATACACGAAAACAGATTAACAAGATAAGATAAGATTTTTTATAAATTTAGGCAGTAAGGTACGCAGGGTTTCCTGCACGAAGAACGGATACAATGTTGCTAATAAAATATTCTATAATTCGATGAAGACAGAAAAAAAATTCAACAACTGTACCGCAGTGATGGTAGACACTTTGAAAATATGGCGGAGTTTTTGTAGAAATGGTCTAAATGTCAATTTGAAGAATAAATTGTTTCTTATGTTCTACATTTCTTATGTTTTATTCGCGGGGTTTTGAATATTTCATCTTTATTTCGCTTTAAGCAAGTGGGTTTGTACTTTATCATATCAGATGGCTGAAAAACTTTTTTATTAAACAATACAGCAACCTCGTAACAAAACATACTTAATATAACGGGTTTATACAAGTTATTTTAAAGACATTTTATATTATAATAATTGTACGTACATTCTAACATTTCATGTAATTGAGGAGAGAATAGAAACATATGCATCAAATATATTGAGCAGTGGCGAAGGGTGACTTTTGGAAAGAGGTAGGCTGTGGAGATAAGAGAAAAAGAACACATTTGTCAGGTCATCATCATCGTAATCAGCCTGAATCTATCCACTGCTGAATGAAAGCTGCTTCCACTTCTTTCGATCCCGTGCGTTGCGTTGCCACGTACTTGCGCGGAACTTTATCATTTCATCGATTTAGCGGCCTCTAGCTCTACCTTGGGGACGTTTTGTACCTCTTGGATACCACTGGATGACTAAATTTGCCCAACGATCTCTTCTTCGAGCTACGTGTCCAGCCCATCTTCATTTGAGGCGTTTAATAAACTCTATTACATCGCAAACCCTTGTCTGCTTTCTTATCTACTCATTCCTCTTTTTGTCCTTTCGCGTTGTGCCCAGCATGCACCCCTCCATACTACGTTGTGCTACTCTAAGTTTCTGAACATGTGCTGTATTACAAAGGAACCGCTGATGGACGCCCGAGCGGTGTTGGATTTATTTTTAAGAGCGTACTTCAGTGAAACAGGAAATAATTTTCAACAGTAGGTGCTATCGCCATCACGAAACAAATTAACGTATTCACACCTCGACGTTCGCTCTCCGACTGCCAGCGAGTCCAAAATTTCGTCGCGCCTATAGTTGAAAATTATTTGCCGTTTCACTGAAGTATCGTCTTAAGGCTATAAATACTTCAGTTGAGGCATGGTCTAAAAATATCGTGGCTAGGCGATGCGCGGATTGTGCAAATGACGCATGCTGAACGAAGTATAATTTGTCATATAAATCCAACATGCGTCCATTTAATGTTCTGTTTATGGTTCTATTAGTAACAATAATAATAATATATTCATTGACATGTTTTCTTTTTCAAGTAAATTGGTAACGTTTTTTAGTCATCTTTACACGATTTAAGAATTAATACCACCATCGCCATCGCGAAACAAATTGCTGTGTTCACAGCTCGACTTTCGCTCCCCGATTGCCAGCGAGTCCAAAATTTCGTCGCGCCTACAGTTGAAAATTATTTGCCGTTTCACTGATGTATGTTCTTAAGAGGGTAGGCTTTAAATAATCGCCTAATATGGAGGCTTCGCCACTGATATTGAAGTGCCTTCAGAGTACATGGCGAGTTTTGGCAAACAAAAGAGATTAGGGGTTTTATGGGGGCCATTTTGACTAATTTAATTTTAAATAATATAAAATTAATTATATAAATCATTATCATTCGCAACAGACAGCTGTAGATTCTGGTCTCCTTTGTCCAATCTCGTGCATTATGGGTCTCACAAAACTCTTGGCTCTAAACATGGCTACAATTCACCCATTTGTTGAACATAACCAGTTGATTTTAGTCGAGATATTCTAATGGGTTCCCCAAATTCATTCTTTGTTCCAAAATCTTTCATTCGAAACTCAGAACATCGTTACTAGACTTGTTGCTGGTCTGGTGACCCAACATTCTGTAACACGTTTCCGTTATTTTTATTGCTCTACAATAACACGGATATCACTCGGAACAATTCCATAAATAAGGCGATTATCTATAATAAATGTTAGCACAATTAACACGATTCTAATGGAATGGATTCGGAATCAAGAAAGACGTGTTAACTGTGATATTCAATGACAATTGACAGCTTGCTGTTAATGCAGTCACGTTAAAAAATACACACCTGACATCCCGGGATATAAAATTAACTGCCTGAATATTACTATATATTATTTATTGCTTTTTGGAGTTAAGTGTTATGTTAGAATACTGCTGGAGTGTTTTGTATATATGGATTTCAGATGTTTATTGATTCCAAATTCCATTCTGGGCAGTGTTCACTTGTATGTCCCTGATAACTATCTCAGAAATAGAGAGTATAAGTTGTTTATTCTCCCAAGGTGCAGAACAAAGCTGTTCACTGGTAATGCCAATTGGGAGGGCGATAACTATGTTCGACCAAATTGGTTCGGGTGTCGATATATTCCACTTGCGTGATGGTGAGTTTAGGTGGGCGCTATTTTATAAATTCTTAAAATAGGGTCACCTAAAGAAACTCGGTGTACTTATTTGAACTTCTATATATTTATAATTGTATTATCAGTATTGTCACTGCTTTTGTGTGCTAATATTATGTTCTCTTTTTATATTTTCATTTGTATCGCTTTTATTACCTTTTTTCTTCTTTAAAATAATGTTTCTTGCCATGTTGTGAACGTCTTAAACTTATAATTTGTAATATCAACAATATGCTAAAAATAAATAAATTTAAATTAAAATTGAACTAATCTTTGGCTATATGTATTTGTCGTCTATTTCTGTTTTCATATCATTGCTAGAGGAACCTAGATAATATGTAAATTGGTTAATTTTCTTGATTGAGTAATTTCGAATGGTTATATTTCCATGTGACTGCATCGGGTTTAATATTACATAATACGCATATTAATATGTATTAACAATGCTCGTATCTTGTATTATTCAGATGTGATGGAGAGTTGACGCTTTCCAGATGTGGCAGTACCTATTTATAGACATTTTATTATTTTTTTGACATTTTGAATGACAGGGTAATGTATAAATGTTGACATCCTTTAACGAATGAGAAAAAAGTGATGTTATACATAGACCCAGTACCAGAAAACCATATAACAATATGTTTGTGTAGTATTCAATATCTAATGTAAAATCCTTTCTTTAATTTGTTTAAGTATTTAAATTAGGCATCGCAATACCGGTATTTCAAAACCGGTATTCCAGTATTTATCAATACCGAAATACCGGTTTTTAAAATCCAAAATACCGGAATTTTCGGTATTAAGAAAGCACACTCGAAATGAATTTTATAAGTTATGTGCTGCTAAAATGTAAATATATTGAGTGAATCCAACAGAGGTGAAAAAATAGTAAAACAAATTTCATCAGATATATTTATATAAGTAATTGTCGCGATGAATTATCATAATATTATTTCGAAATAGTAAACATCCGTTACAAAAATGTTCAATTATTCTATAATTATTGATGATTGTACAAGCGTTGAATTTAAGAAGCTTTTCCTGCAGTCGGGCTTAATTTCACATGATGAACTTTTGAGGGCTTTAGTTAAAATTATCAAATCATTTGTAAAAAATCACTAGTTCTACAATGTCAACATAATAATTGTATGTATGTATGTAGGTTTTTGCTATAAAATAATATGTTAAAAAGATTTTAATAGCTATATTTATTGATAAGCAGCTACTGCTGTTTTTTTTAATGTTTAAGAAATACCGGTATTAATACCGGTATTCAATAAGAAATACCAAAAAACCAGTATTGATATTTTTATTCAGTATTGCAATCCCTAATTTAAATACTTCAAACCTCTTTTAAAAAATCACGCTCTATCGCCTTCTTTATCCCGTTTTTATTAGTCATTAGGTTGATAAATTACAATACTTTTAAGTGTAAATTTATAATAGTACATAAATATTTCTATCACTAGATATCAGTGACTAAGGGTGGAGGTAGGCTGTTAAGATCTGATATAAATAGTGCAAAATAAAGTTTGTCAGATATGTGTATTTATTTTGTTTTCATTGAACTAAGATTATACATTGCATATTATACAATTAGTTAGTTTTTAAAATTAAATTAAACCCTACGTAAACCATATAAGCATACATAGGTGAAACGGCAAATAATTTTCAACAGTATGTGGAACGAAATTTCGCAGTCGTCGCCAATCGGAGACTGACAGAGAAATGTGAGCACGTCAATTTGTTTTGTGATGGCGTCTAATGACGAATATATTATTAAATCGTGTAAAGATGACTAAAAAACGTTCTGTACTTGAAAAAGAAAATATTTAATAAATATACTATTATTATTACGAATATAATAATAAACATAACATTAAAAGGACGCATGTTGAATTTTTATGACAAATTAAATTTTGTTCGGCTCGCGTCATTTGCTCAATCCGCGCATCACCTTGTCAAGATCTTTTTAGACCATGCCTTAGATGAAGTATAGCCTTAATAAATAATATTTTATAGAAACATATTCGTCTATTATTTATCTATTATGGTTTGGTTAGGCAGGGCTTAATGAAATAAAAGAGATAAATTATTAAAAAATATTGACAAGTTCTAGACGTAATACATAACGTAATAACGCAATTTGATAAGCATTTCACGTAAGATCTACTAGTTTAAATTATTTTAATGAAGTAGGAAGCCTGTAAATTAATTGGAAAAAGCATATTGCCGCGATAGCATTGGATATACGGGTTCAAACCCCGTCAGGCGTCGTATTTTTTTCAAATGTGATTTTTCTAGTTGCTATATATCTGAGGTGTTTAAGGTTATGTTATTGTATGTTCAATATTATGGTTTAGACAGGGTTTAATTGATATAAAAACTAACCAACGCCATCTGATATTTGTAGTCTTAGTTCAATGATTACCGACTTCTAAAATTTGTAGTCTTAGTTGAAAATTAAATGAAAACAAATAAGTATGAATGAAAAAGTTTAGTGTGCACTATTTATATTGGATTTTAACAGCCTACCTCTACTGCTAGATGTTGTTAGTAATTATAGTAAGACCCCCTTAAGAGAATTTAGGCATCCAGGTATGACAATGTCTACCGATTGAATCAGATAAATTCGTCACTTTTTTCGTTTTTTTTGTACACGACTCAATTTATATTCACTGAACGGAATAAAAAAAATAATCGAAACGTACCCTCTGATACAGTGTATCAACGTAACACGATTTAAAATAACCCGGCTGTACTGCGAAGAAAGACTTATCCAAGAATGCCGTATTAGACGACACGACTCAAATCGACTCAATCGTTGTAATTGGAATTGCATTGCACAATCGTGGTTAAAAATATAGCCATATCCAGCAGCTATGGCCCCCACATCGTGAAGCGGGCCCTAAAGCTAGGGTCTTTGTCGGGCCTACCTACCTATTGCCAAGGTTAAAGGCAGTGTGACGATCTACAGAAGCGTTTCCCAAATGGTGTTCACGGTAAAATTAAGGGTATTTGGTGTTTTTTTAATACATACATCCACTTGAATATTGGGATAATCAAGTAATGGCAAAACTAAAAATTACATTGTACAACCACATATTTAAAAATATATAACCACTTCTTCTTCTTCTTTCACCCTGTCACGTCCCAACATTGGGGCATAGGGCAAGCACAAGTTGGTGCCACTTCCCTCGGTCCATCGCCAACTCCTGCGCCTCCCGCCTTGTCAGACATGCAGCACGTAAGTCGCTTTTGTAGCATCGCTGCAGGGTGAGGGAGGGCCGGCCACGGCGACGGAACCCTTGAGGCTGTGCCACAAGGGTACGAAGTGCCGCACTCTTTGGCGGCATCCGGAATACATGTCCACTAGTCTACTCTATAACGCCTATAGACTATGTCTACGTCTCATAACCACTAATAAAGGAAAATAGCGCCGCAGGCAACTTTTTTACTATTAAAGCAAATTTGTGATGTGTGTTTATCTCACTTATTTGGTCGACTCGCCACGTCGGGCCCCCAGGCTAGAGGTTCCCAAGTCCCCCACTCCCCACCTGCGGGCATGACCACCAAGATGTTGAACACATCCTCTGGGATTACCCGCTTATGAAACTCGAACGAGCGGACCTATTTGCCAGGGTCCGTCCTCACACGGACCCAATTGGACATGGAGATCTGATAGCAACCGAGGCCAACTTTGCGGCATTCGAGAAATTTGCAGCATCGTATGAGGAGCGGGATAGTCCCGACTTCTCTGCAGATTCATCCACTTCAATTCGTGATACTCAGTATCTCAGCAGAGCCAGTCCAAAAACAAAAAAAAAATCTTTCTTAACTTTCTTCTTTAAGCACTACGGTGCATGGTTGCAGCATCAGTCCCGTGCGGCTCCGTCTCGGGACGGAATGCGTACTTAAAATCACTTCTTTCAGACACGTTTAAAACGTCATGGAAAGCGGCCGTGCATATCCACGGCTGTGCATATATGACGGGTGGTGGTGGGAACTAATAAGATCACTATCGGTCAGAATTGCGTCTCTCTATGTAATACGGGCAAGAAACGCAGCCAGAGAGAGAGAGAAACCCGTACCGATTTCCCGGTTCAGAATTCTCTATCGAATTATCCGGCGCGTGTTTGGAATCCGATCAAGACGGACTAATCCAGACACGGCTCTCCCCTCGACCCCCGCCTGGGCAGAGGCCTATCATTAAAAAAACGGGGAATTGAAATTTTAAACCGGAATTTGCATAATCGGGCCGGAGACTTGATGGAAATAATTAATTGTTGACTTCGGGGCAACAGGCTCGCTTGATATCTTAACAGGACACAACGAATAAGTCTATACAGAAGTTACTAGTTAAAATGGATATCTATTTAACATACTTACATAATTTCTCTGAGAAAATATATTACAATCAATAGAAAAAAGTAAGACATCCAGCAGGAATCGAACCTGCATCTCTCGGGTATCGCGCCCGCCGCGCATATACCACTATGCTAAAGCTGGATTGTATATATTATAAGAAATTAAAATATAATTAACATTAAATTCTACAGGTTTTTAAAAGGTTTGTCGATAGCTATTTCGGTTGTAACACCATTATCAAGACCATTCAGATAGGCCGTTTGCCTTTGCTTAAATACTATACGTGTATAGATAGAGACATAATACATTTTCTTATTCGTTCCCACAATATTATGAATTTGTACACTTATTATTAGGTAATTGTAATGTTATTAATACTTTGAAAACCCTAAGTGGGTTTTTTAATGGATAACAAAATTTACAAAATTTATCAAACTTACAGTGTTCCAGTACTTTGGTTATTTATTGACATTATTAATCAATTAAAATATTAATAGTATAATTATTGTCTTAATCGTGTGTTTAAATTATATTTAATAGTGGCGACGAATGCATTACCAAATTTTCATTAATTATGTGATTACTTTTGGATAATTCGCGATTAATTTCCAACTGTTCGAGTAAATGTAATTTTAGTCCTTTATTACATATATGCAAACATTCTGGCGTTATATTATTACTGATGCTATACGAATTTGATATCAAATGTTTAGCAAACTGAGAATCTGTTTTACCATTCCTGATAGACCGGAGGTGTTCTTCGAAACGAGTTTTTATTGGCCTGCCAGATTGACCAATATAGCCACATGTTATTTTATAAACTCCGCTTTTCTCCAGTTTGTTGATTTTATCTTTACTTTTTTTTTTTTTTTAAGTTTAATCCTAGATTATTATTAGCTATCTATACACGTATAAGCAAAGGCAAACGGCCTATCTGAATGGTCTTGATAATGGTGTTACAACCGAAATAACTATCGAAAAACCTTTTAAAAACCTGTAGAATTTAATATTAATTATATTTTCATTTCTTGTAAAATGGAATTCTACCAAGTAAATGCTAACTCAATTAATGTATATATTATGATATTATCTATCAATAATTGTGTATATTATTGATATGCATTCGTAGTATTCCCTATGGTTATCCATTTGGCCACGCTCAATAAATTCTGCGGAGACTGCGGCGCTGATATAATTAGTGTTGTGTCAGGCAGTTAATGGGGTAGTGGCCCTCTGTTAAATCTGTATGCAAAACGGTCCAAGATCCTAATTGATACTGCTGCAACGGAAGTTAGGCTTTGAACGGACCTGCGGGCGTATCAAAGTTTGCAGCCAGTGGTTAACTGTGTTACTATTGAACTCGCGACAGTCGAGTGGTTTCAGTAAATAATTCACTAACATATTATCGTTAGGTATCTCATCTCTGAGAACTAACTGATGAAGAGTTTGTGTTTTATATATAATGGGTTATTTATTTTGTATCTGGCATATATAATATTAAAAAAAACTTGAAAAAGACACATCTTTCGCTCACTTCCAATTAGTGTGACCGGGTCTACATCGGAAAAACAACACAATTTGGTCGTTCCCTTGTGGTTGATGATAGTGACCACTCTGAAATGCAGTCATCTTCCAACTGACCAAGACTCCCGTTTTTCTTATACATAGGCATAGTGAACATTACAAATTATTAATTTAAGACGTTAAAAACATGACATTTGGATACAAAGAAATATTATTAAAACAATATTATAATTATAATGTTATTAAACAGTAGAAAAGTGTAAATACAAAAAAATATATATATTAGATAAATACAATAAAGTACACCAAATGAGCTAAGCAGACCCTATTTTAGGAATTTATAAAACAATACCCACCTATTTTTTTTTATTTTACCACGTTTTTATTAGCTCGTATTCTTGTTTGTCCGGTACAGATTTTTTCTTGTTTGTCCAAGATTTTAAACTAACTTCCCGACTAGCTAGACATTTGAAACTTTTAGAATATATCAGAACACGACGACAATGCATTCTTTTAATACTTTTGGCCATCTTTAAGCAGAATTGAATTAATTTTCAGTTAATTCTGCTTTTTATGTTTCGGAAAAAATTCGTTAAAAGTAATCTTTACTACTCACTATTATTGGTTGCTAAGTGGGTCCTATCAACTAAATTATTAATATATACGTGCGTTACTATGGAAATCAATATGAAATATCAAAATGACATTTCTGTATTCTATAATATCTATTCAGTATTTCTATCAAGTACAATAAAAAGTTTTTATTAATACATAGAATTGTCAAGTTTATATGATTCAACAGAAAATTTAAAAACGTGGTATATAAAAAGC
The DNA here is from genome assembly GCF_057557595.1 of Rhyacophila brunnea. NCBI lineage: Eukaryota > Metazoa > Arthropoda > Insecta > Trichoptera > Rhyacophilidae > Rhyacophila > Rhyacophila brunnea. The sequence goes on along the minus strand of NW_028232904.1, from coordinate 2,342,494 downwards.
TCTTTTTATCTTGTAATTATTTATTTTATTTATTAAGAAAACAAAAAGTTACATCTGGATTGCAAAAATATGCTTAAAAATAGAATACTGAAAAGTTATTGCAACCAGCAAAGTTTCCATAATATATAAATTAATAATATAGTTAAGCATAACAAGTAAGAAGAACATAAATATAAAGAAATTACATAAGAAAAATGAGGAAGAATAATGAATATAAACAAAAAAGTAGCATTTTTTTAAATGTATACCTAAGTATATTTAAATATACATCCACGATGGCCGCGCGGCTTAAGCGTTGGCCTATGCCCTATTGAGTCGTGGGTCCTAAGTTCGAATCCTGGGTCTGACAACTACACATATTATTTTCAATTTGTGTATGAGTCAGAGTATGGACATAATAGGTTGAGCAAGTGGCTGACATCCATTTCTCGTAAAAACAAAATCTGTCAATACAAACCTCCACTCTGTGGAGGCCCGTATGATCCTATTAGGATTCGACATGGTCAGAATGAAATATAGGGTCTAGGACGATTCGGCACCGGGACAACTGAACGCCACGGAATTCGAAAATAAATAGACGTTAGATACTTATAGGTAAATTAAAAAAAATATTTAATATTATTATTTATATTTAAATGATTATATTATGATTTAATAGTTGGTGAGAATGTAAATATGCAGACGTAAATAATGATTTAATCGTGCATATGTTTAAGTTCCAACGAAAAAAGAGTTTTTTATTTTATAGCCTTAGGCATGATAATTCTCAATCCGCAATAAAGAATACATTATGTTAAGAGTAAAATTAACTAAAACTACTAAGTAGTAGATAGAAACTGATTAAAATACCTCGTCTACGTTCTGTATACGTGTCTAAGACAGTGCGGCGTACAATTGTCCGGAGTCCAGTCGTCCCATTCCCGAAATATATATATATAGTATATGTGTGTTAAGAATTATTGAAAATTATACATAATATGGGTGATCTAAGATATAACAGAAAAAGTGGTCTATGTACGTGGGCGCGATACCCGAGCAGGTTCGATTCCTGCGGAGTGTCTTACTTTTGTCAAAGAGACTTTTTTATTATTATATTTTCTCCGAAGTGTTTTCAAAATTATGTACTTATGTTAATCAATTGAAAGACTTTATAGGTATAACGGAAACTATTTTTATAGCTATACCATTTTTATTACGATGTAGAATAGCTCACTTTTTGTAAATAAAACACTTTGTGAAAGTAAGTTAAGATTAACCGGATGGGGTAGTCCTTATAAAAACACAATTAGTAGCGTTATCCCATTTCAGAGATGGTTAAAGTTGGAGTCACGTATCTTGGAAATTATAACTCTCATTAACACAATTCACTGCTAACTTAAATGGGGTTGTTTTTATAATTATTATCAGAAACAGATTGTTTTTGTTTATTATTCTATGGTTGACTTTTCCTGCAAGATTCTGGCGATCAAGCAACTTTTGTTTGCCGATTTAATTATGTTAACTGTTGGTTGAGCTTGTTAAGTGGACTGTAATGATTTTTAAGGGAAGTCGGATCTAGTGGTGGGGGCGATGGAACAGAGTGCCAGACACTGACCTTTGTGATGATGTATGATGGCTCCGTGATCTGCTTTCAACTTTCGCTCGCGCGGTATTGTTGTTTTGGGTCACCCGGTTTGTACAATCCCAGTGCCATTGATGAGAATTGGTTCAGCAAAGCAGCTGATGATTACTTTTGCCTACGATACATAGGAGTTACATGTAAGTTGTACGTATGCAGTTCATCGTGGGACACTTATTCGTGCGCTACAGTACGTGAAACGTGAGTTCACCGTGGAATACATTTGTACGTATCTTACAAAATGCGGCGACAGTTTGCAAATAGTACTGTTCCAATTAGATTAACCCTAACCTAACCTAACCTAACATAACCTAGTAAAGACATCTCAAAAATATACTCCACAGTGAAATGTTCAACGAAGAACTCGTCATTTGATTAAATGATACACGAACTCATGTTTCACGTACTGCGGCGCACGAATAAGTGTCCTGCGGTAAACTGTTTACGTACAAATTTCCGGATACGAGACATAGGCCAATGTATAGTATGTAGCAGTGGCGAAGTGTGACTTTTGGAAACAGGTAGGCTATAGAGATCTGAGAAAAAGAGCACACTAATAATTCTCAGGTATACTTACGGGAAATAAGAAGATACTCATAGAATACAGCCTTGACCTCCATGCGAGTCCAAGTTGTCTGAATACAGATCCACCACACCCATGTAGATTCCAAATTTACAGATCGCTATCGTCGGTAACTGTGGAAACTGTTTTAATCTGGTCACCAGCCCGACGAGCAGACCGGAAATCCGCAGAGGATTGTCGGTGTCAATGCATGCAGGATTGCACATGGATTTGGTCTCTGCTGCATTCAGATGAAGATCTAAATAAACAATACGTCCTCTGGAACTTCTCGCTGTTGGGATCAGAGCGAGCGGAGCTGTTTGCCAGGGTCCGTCCACATACGGGCCCGATTGGCTACGCCGACTTGATATAAACCAAGGCCAACTTTGAGGCATTTGAAAAATTTGCTGCGTCATAATATGGATGACGGAAAAATTCCGATCCCTCCTTAGATTCATCACTTTCAACTCCTGACTCCTCTGTTTCGGCAGAGTTTCAGTACATGGGTACAGAGGACACTTCATGTCATTAAAGATAAATGACGGCAGAGCAAGTCAAGATTCTTTTTATTTTCTTAAACTCTTTCTCTGTTGACTAGCTAATTTCCACGACTCGGTCACTGCTAAAGATACGCCTGGCGTGTAGCAATTAGCATGATAATTAAATGTGGTAGTTAAGTCGTCAGCAGTGAACACATTAGATCTAATAGCCACTTAGGCTCTTTAGCGGTGAACGACTTACTAAGGTGCATGGTTGCTACATCAGTCCCGTGCAGCATCGCTTCGGGACAAGGAAGTGTGGCACTAAAATCTTTTCATTTTGAAACGTTTATAGCGTCATGGAAGGCGGCCGTGTATAAACCGCGGCTGCATATACATGGCGCGTGGAGATGGGGCAACTCAAATCATTTCCTTCTCGATATTATAAATTGCCAAGTTTATTTTCGAATATCGAATTCATAACGACTATCTATATCATATTTCAAAACATTTTCCCTCTTATCAGGCGGTGTATGAATAAAAAATAAGAAAATGTTGGGAAAAGGGAGCTTCTATTATTTTCCTTTGTCTAGTTTTTAATACGGAAAATCTTTCGAGAAAATTCTCAGCGCTATGAAATGGGAAACACGTTAAATTCGACGACCGGAAAAATTTCTTTATTTTTATGCATGGCTGCTCCGCGAGCTGCTTATTTCGTAGTATTCACAGGGAAGATATTGTTACGTGGTTGTATTGAACATAGAACGTGCGTAATATTCCTAAATATTAATATCTATTGATAGCATTTTTCTTAAGGGGGATGCTATATTATTGTGTTTAATACTGTAATCTGATAATTTACATTTTAAAGTTAGAGAAACGATTGAACGTCACTATAAATATTTAGAAACATATCAGTCTGTCACTGGTCAACTGGTTGTGTACACTATGAGAAGTTAGCGACATCTATAATTGAGTGTTGTTATAAGCAAAGCAGCTATTGCACACCAACCTCAATCAGAGATAGAAGCACTTTTATATAAAGTGTGTTTCTTTAAATGCACAAAGCCTGTGTATACTGTTTATACATTTTGAATGATAAATATTATGTATATATATATATATGATTTAGTGTAACTTTTCAAAAGATAAAAGCATAGAATATATGTAATTATGGTGTTTTAGCAGTCCAGGCAGTTTTGGTGCAAAACCGTTTTTTTAATGAATGTTCATTCTGGAATGCAGCCAACGCTTATTTTTGTAAGAAAAATCTTTATTTTTGCAACTATTTTCTTTAAAAAAACCCTTTAAGTTACTAAGATATTATGGGAATTTCAAAGTTCTGAAAATAGTTCGAAAAACTTGTGAATTATTAATTAATATTTAGCTGCCTGGCACTAATTTTTACATGAAAAATCTATATATTAAATTATATTATATATAATAAAATGAATGTAATTGAGAAGATAATGTTTATTAATTGAATGTAGAAAAACACACCTTACAAAATTAGGATTTTAATAATTAGGTACATAATAATATTATCATATGGTTGCTTTATGCAGGTCGAAAATGGCATATTTTTAAAACGCATTTATATGACATGTTTTGTATGACAGCAGCTTAGTTGCTTTATGTAGATCGAAAAAGTCATATTCTGCGATTTGTAAAATCTTTAAAACGCATTTAAGTATATGAGATTTTTGTATGACAGCAGTTTGGCTGATTTGCACAGAACTTAAAACAAACGTGTGAGATTATGGAAATCACAATAACTATTTTTTTTAAAAGTGTGGCTTGGCTGCTTTGTGTATACTACGCTCAATTAGTATTTAATTATTGTTTTGATAATTCTAACTAAAATGTGCATGGAAATTACTATCGCCACGCTGTGGGGATATACGATGGCATTTTGACAAGACTAACTGAATATATTCTATCCTGACCGAAATAGTGCAGATTACTTGTTGTTACTATCGAATGTAAAATATAATACAGCATATCACTCTTATTGTGTATTCTTTTATTGTGTTAACTGTCAATTCATGGTGGAACTGCTTTGTATTATTGATTAATTTAATAAAACGCAAACTTTTTTAGTACTTAAGGGGGGACATGCTCAGCGTAGGTCAAAATGGAGCTTTTGTTCTATATTCAAAGCATGATCCTGGACATACCTTAAACGATGTAGATAATCTATTTATATAATTTTGAAGCCTTATTATCTTTTATATTTATTTTAAACATTTGATGACTGCATAAAGTATTTTTATTACATAAAATAGTATTCTTTTAAACCTCTCGCTCTAATGTTTTAGAATATAGTCATATTTCGGTACATAACTGTGCAGTGGTGTTAAGATTTTTTACATTTATTAATTTTTAAACGCATTTATAAAACCATCAGTATAATTTATATCGTCATTATTATAGTGAAATATTTACGATAAAAAATTATATTGATAATCTCTGTGATCCCAAATTTGACAAGAATTGGGCATTTTATTATTCAAAAAATGGACAAGATTAACACATTTGAAGATAATTCTAAAGATATTAATTAAAAGGTACGTCTTTGAACATTCAAGTCTGATAAACATCCTACGAATAATGATTGCTTTATAATAATTATAGATCTAAGAATAAGGTAGTGTTTTTTTTAAAATACGCCATTTCTTTTGGCATTTCCCAGTAGTTAAGCTACCACATACGGCCGTAGCCATAAATTGACAAACTATAATTGAAGTAGGGAGTAAAATGATGTTAACGTGCGTGTTTGTATGTTTCAACTGTTCATAATTTGTTTATTGTATTTTTGTGACCTCTGACTAGATAGGTAGGTAATGGAGTTTTTAACTACTTTATTGTATTGATTTACTATATAAGGTAGAGTTAAGAGTGTTCGTTGTCAGCAGTGTTGCCATGTCTACTGAAATTGCAGTAGATCTACTGAAATTTTGGTCAGGAAAAGAAGAAATTATGATATTTGTGATGAATAAAAGTCACTTTTTACATAATTTTTTAAAAGACACTTGTGAGATTATGTCAATATGCACGCTTTCACCATACACAATCGTTGAATTTCATGCATTTTTGTCAATCTATTGATATTTTGAAGAAAAAATCAAAAAATCTACTGAATTTTGAAAATTTTAGTTGGCAACACTGGTCGTCACTGTGTGTTTACATTTGTGAGTGTACACGACGTCTGAAGATGCCAAAAGGCGAAACTCGGGTCGCAAAAAACGGCTTAAATGGAATAAGACAGAGCTTGATTCCATTAGAATTAAAATTAAAATTCCATCAAGTACCTTTGGTCGATAGTATTAATATAATCAATAATTATTGTGTATTTTGTTGTTCTTTTCGTTGACTAATCGTTTGTCTTCTTTCAACAGGTAATTTTCTGCTATAAACTACAAAAAACGCGTCTACTTGCGGCTGTCTTTGATCGACCGCAGTGTTTCCACGTCTCCTAGCTAAAAAATCGCCAGACGGGGTAAGAAAATAAGCTACTTATCGTGTATCAGCGGGAAGGAAATTCCCTGATGGAAAAAAGATGAGACATTTTATTAGAGCTTCCGAATAACCATCGACTGTGCGGTCAAATTATGTTTGATAAAATTTATGTCTAAATAAAACACGGTTCTTGTAAGTTTACACTTTACAGAAAGCCAGCAGCAAACACATTGTGAAAATAGCTGATATTCTGGATTATTTGTTAGGCTAGGTTAGGTTTACATTCTTAAATTCATGAATTTTGCCAAAATCAGCTATGAAAATTGAATTAATATTCATATGGAATCTAATAAAATTGGAGAGCGTATAGTATACGGTCGTCTCTTTTCGATAGAAAACTCATGGTGGACTGTGCTACGGTGATTTTTTTACGTATAATTTACATGTAACCATTGCATACACCTATGTATTTATACATAAAAAATATATAGGGTGAAATTAATAATAACAGTATAAAGTTATTAATGACTTAATGTATGAATACATCACTGATATTATGGTACCTACTAAAACGTATATATCTACCTGTATATCCAGCATGAAAAATCACACTATCTTTTATTTAACTTTTTATTACAACGTTTTTCTTAGCTCGTATTCTTATTTGTCCGGTGGTTGTTTATCCAGTACAAATCTTGCAAACGATTTTTAACTAACTGCCCGACTAGCTACACATTTGAAACTTTTAGAATATATCAGAACACAATGTATTCTTTTAATACTTTTAGCCATTTTTAAGTAGAATTGAATTCATTTTCAGTTAATTCTGTTTTGTATGAAAAGTTATTTCGGAAGAAATCCGTAATCAAATCCACTATTATTGGTTGCTAAGGGGTCTGGGGTCCTAGCAACTAAATTATTAATATACACGTGCGTTACTATGGAAATCAATATGAAATGTCAAAATGACATTTCAGTATTATTTCTATCAAGTACACATTTTGTTGATCGTTTAAGCTAGTCAATTAAAGTTTATATGGTTCAACAGAAAATTTAAAAACGTTGTATATAAAAAGTTCTTTTTATCTTGTAATTATTTCTTATTAGAACGCTGACAAAATCCTAAAATTTACAAAAAAAACTGATAATAAATTGGTGATTTTTTTATTTAAACATTAACGTTTTTATTAAAACTTTAAAGCTAGTTGCGAAAGGAAAAAAAAACGATAAATATGACGTCACATATCAGACGTGATTTTTTAATGGTAGATTTTTATTTATTTAAGAATTGTGGACATAACAAAAAATATCTACATTCGAGATGTACACAATATGAGATTTACATTATAAGTTAACCAATACCCTCACAAGAGAGACGAAGAGAATATAGAAACAAATATAATAACAATAATAATAATAACAAAAAAAATAAACATACTTAACGGCCCACATGCTCAGCGTACGCCAAAATGAAGATTTTATGCTATTTTCAGAGCATAACCCTGGACATTCCTTAAACGTTGTAGATAATCTATTTATATAATTTTGAAGCCTTATTATCCTTTATATTTATTTTAAACATTTGATGACTGCATAAAGTATTTTTATTACATAAAATAGTATTATTTTAAACCTCTCGCTCTAATGTTTTAGAATATAGTCATATTTCAGTACGTCCATGTGAAGTAGTGTTAAGATTTTTCATATTTATTAATTTTTAAAAGCATTTATAAAACCATTAGTAAAATTTATGTCGACATAATTAAAGCGAGACGTTTAAAAGAATACTATTTTATGTAATAAAAGTACTTTATGCAGTCATCAAATGTTTAAAATAAATATAAAAGATAATAAGGCTTCAAAATTATATACATAGATTATCTACAACGTTTAAAGAATGTCCAGGGTTATCCTCTGAAAATAGCATAAAATCTTCATTTTGACGTACTCTGAGCATGTCCCCCTATTCAATTTTATACAGAAACAGTTTCAAAAACAAAATGCAAAGTACATCATTGAAAATGTCTGTCTTTAGGGAGTGCATTTACTAATCTTGCACCCCTCGCCAATGGTGCCTGATAGGCTTGACACGTGGAAACGGTTCCGATCCAGAATAAATCATGGCTGCGACCACGTAGGTAATTGACAGGCGCATGTAAATTCAAATTCATTAGGACACCAGGATTGGAAACCATCCCTCGCGATAACAGGCAAAAGTGTTTCAAGAACAGAAGAGACCGACTAGATTCAAGAGAGTGAAAGGCAAGCGTGCCCTGTAGAAAGGCAGTCGGAAAATAATCATCTGACGAATTATCGAAAGGAAAATAGTTTAAAAATTAAAAAAAGATGGATGACTAGTGAAACATATTACTGTCCGTTAACAAGATCTCGTCGACAACCGGAAGTCGCTGCAGCCGCATATGAAAGACTTCTCAGTGACGTGCCTGTCATGGTGGCAACGCGTGCTTAAAAAATAATGTATTGACTCCCTTTTTAGATGTTACTCCTCTTCTTCTAAAAAAAAACCATTTTTTTTTTTCACGGAAGCGTAAAATGTAATGATAAATTTAGGGATGTTCTCATTTGAAACGGAAGTGAAATTGACTGCAAAGGGGGGCTTATTAGTTCACAGTTTTAACTCGTGGACAAGAAGTCCTTATTCGACAATAGACCGGCGCATCTATTCTATACACAAGACTGCTATTGGCGGCTATCGGCGGCTATCGAGAGTAGTTTATCATATTTATGTATTTAGGTATTATAATTGTTACAAAGCCGTTTAAACTGTTTATCTAGCTCTAAAATTTAGCACAGCCAAGAAAGGTGCTGTTAAAATATAGCTCTTTTCAACAGTTCAGACCATAAACTATAGATACATCTAGACGCCACCCGTTGCATTGCTAAATGAAGCCGCGTGCCGTGCGTTTGGTTTGTAGGCGAGCGAACGCATTCGTCTACAAATGTTCGAGACCATAGACCATTTCGCTAGTGCTCGCCCAAAGTGCTCGCACTAGACGCTCAGAATTAAAATATAATTTTCTATTTTTTATGTTATATAGTATTTTTAAGCGGTCAAAATGCAACCATTAGGTAAAGATATCCATAATTTAAGTTATTTTAAAGAAACACTAGGTCACTGATATTAATATTCGAGACCATAGACCATTTCGCTAGTGCTCGCCCAAAGTGCTCGCACTAGACGCTCAGAATTAAAATATAATTTTCTATTTTTTTACGTTATATAGTATTTTTAAGCGGTCGAAATGCAACCATTAGGTAAAGATATCCATAATTTAAGTTATTTTAAAGAAACACTAGGTCACTGATATAAAATATATAAAAATATACAAATAAATTATCACGAACATGTATCAACTTACCTATGAAACGTAATACCATCTTCTCGCTTATCAGTACGGCTACCATATTTTAATAAAACACACAAAACCATCGTTTCTACTTAATTAACTAAAAATATTCACCACTGACTTTATGTTTAACACAAAAAATAGCAATTTTAGCAACACGGTTATCGACGCTTAGTTATACAATAAGCTAAGATTTGCCGGCTACATCGTAGCAAACAATCTTCCAGATCTGTAAACCTTTTATCTTACTCTAGCGCGTGTCGCAGAGATTATAAGGGTACCGAATACTTTCTCACTCGCACTTATGCATCGTTTTGTTCAGGCCTTGGTTCAGACGGTTAACTTATTGTAACAATTAACCACCTCAATACATACATATGATAAACTATTCTCGATAGCCGCCACCTATATAAGCCTTGTGTATAATAATGGGTCTAGGACGATTTGGCACCGGGACAACTGGACGCCACGGAATTCGTAATTAAATAGACGTTAGGTACCTACTTATAGGTACTTTAAAAACATTTAATATTATTATTTATATTTAAATGATTATATTATGATGTAATAGTTGGTAAGAATATAAATATGCAGACGTAAATAATGATTTAATCGTGCGTATGTTTAATTTCCAACGAAAAAAGAGTTTTTTATTTTATATAAAGCCTTAGGCATGGTAATTCTCAACCCACAATAAAGAATACATTATGTTAAGAGTAAAATGAATTAAAACTACTAAGTAGTAGATAGAAACTGATAAAAATACCTCATCTACGTTCTGTATACGTGTCTACGACAGTGCGGCGTCCAATTGTCCGGAGCCCAGTTGTCCCATTCCCATAATAGATGCGAAGGCAAGAAAAACGATACTCGGTATGTATACTCGACCGCAGATGGCTCTCTTTTTTGTGGTTGTTGACAGTTATGGGTCAACGTTTAATAAGAGAAGTGTATCATTAATATATATGGTGTTTTATAGTATATGCGTTTAGTTACGACATACTTTTACGATCATATTTTATATACTACATGCATATAATATATGGGAGGATTTTCTCACCAACGTCGACCAAAGGAAAAATTATGACGTTGTTGAAGTGTTAAAACCTCGAATGTGATAAAATTGATTTTTACATGAGAGGAAAAAAACTGCTGAAAGTAGACTTTTTTTTTTGTCTCTCAACAACTGAGCTTAGCAATCGAGATCTTAACCTAGGTCTGAGAATGCGTATGGTAGGTTGTTATGTTCTCTCAATTATTTTCTATGGTATGGAAGTATGGTCGCTAAGCCAAGAGATGTCACGGAGAGTTGAAGCTTTCGAAATGTTTCGAGAGTGGGTATATAGACGACCGGGTGACAAATGTTGAAGCTCTCAATCGAATGGGGAAGGACCGAGAAGTTCTACGTAGTATCAAAACCAGGAAACTACAGTACCTCGGCCACATTATGAGAGGACAAAATACAGCATTCCCCAACTCGTCATTCAAGGAAAGATCAATGGGAAGCGTAGCAGAGGACGGCGCCTCATTTCGTGGCTTAAGAACCTCCGTGATTGGTACGAGTTAAGCTCCACTGAATTGTTCCTGGTATTATTGATTTAGATTAATAAAACCTAAAAAATATTGTACTTATACCACTTTTTTATTTAATAAATTTGGACCGGTTTCATCCGCCTCAAAGGGACATTTTCAACTGACAAATAAAACAGGTATTTACCACAACGAAATCATAAAGGCGACACAAATAATGTACTAATACATCGCATTATCCGTCCAATAGTGCTTTGTCACTAACAATTAAATTAACATCAATTCAATTAATCAATAAGTGATCACTGAAAGTTCAGGGTTCGTCAATAATCTCGTTCTACATAGAGCGATTCTGCACTGATCATGATCAGTTATTGTTGATTCAGTCACTTTTTGATGGTGTCACTTTATTTCGAAGGCGCACACTCTCGCAATCGCCTCACTACGACGCCACCAGAGATCACTCTTTTCTCATGAAGTTTCTGAGAGACATTCTTTGATGCCATCCAGCAACACATCTTGAAGACGTTAATCTTATTCAGAAACTTCAAAATCCAACACCGTATAGATTTTTTTTAAATGTTAGCATTTTAATGGGTCTTTTATGGTTTTTCGTGATATTATAATGAAACGACTCATAGCATTATGGTTTCTATAAGTAATTATATTGTAATTTAGCACATTGATGGTTTTACCAAACTAAGTGATCCAGTTGCGAAGAGTGGAAGTAAGCTGTTAAGATCCGACATAAATAGTGCAAACTAAAGTTAGTCAGTCAAACGTATTTCCATTATAATTTGGTATATGAAGAGTTTAATTGAATTTTAAAAACTAACCAGCACCATTTGTAAAATTGTATTGTTAGTTCAATAAAACCAAATATGTATGACTGACAAAGTTTAGTGTGAACTATTTATGTCGAATCTTAACAGCCTACCTTCATCCCTCGCGACTAATATATTATTATACTTGATATGCTACCTATTATTGCACTGGAAGCATCTGTTAAACTATTACAAGAATATTCTATAATTTGTTTTCTGTCACGACCCGAATCAAATAAACGTTTCCTTTATTTGCGTGTCAGTTTATTTTTAAAATTTATAATTCGTGTATATGTGTATGTTTAATACGTCTTCTCTCTGTCGCGCTCTCTCTTTCACATATCTTCATATATTTTCTCTCTTGCGTTACAGATAAATCCTGACAAATATAATATAAGGTAATTCAAAATAATCTTGAATGAACTACCTTTGCGACAATCACATACATAGTTAATATTTAATATAAATGATCAGAAGACTAGTTTAACAAAATTGTCACATCAGTGGTTTTAAAAGACAAGAAATTCTGCTATAGTAAAAGGTATTCACAATTGGGTTCTTATAAACATCTTTCTGGGACATTCCCAGCACGACTTTGATGAGCGCTTCTTGTGTGTTACTTCACAGTATACATTCAAAGCAGCATAAAGACATATTATAGCTTAGAGTATACAATAAAATATCATAGGTACCTAAATAACAGTGGCGAAGACTCCATACTAGGCGATTATTTAAAGCCTACATTCTTAAGAAAAATATTTTTTAATTTTATATTGACATATTAAATAATATAATCACATAATAATATATTCAATATGCCCAACGATATCTGTCGTATAATTGTCATAATAATTTTACGATCTTTTCCACTATTTCAATAAGCACCATTTATGGCATGTCTCGAAGGTTTAAAAAAATAAGCGACATCTCGTTTCGCTTCACATATTGTATGGATTATGTTCGCGTGAATCGAACACTTTTTTTATATGAAGTTTGTTTCTCATAATTTCAAGACGTCTGCGGCGGCCCATATAAATTGGTAAGCTATTTAAGGAGTGCTTACATTTTACGTAAGTACACATTTATTCAAAATAATTTATAAGAAAATTTAAAAAAATAATTTCTATGGGATTCAATCACATATAAATATTGATTGTTGTTAAAAATAATAAATAATTTATCTCGTGATTTTTATTTGTCAGTTAGTTTATTCATAGCTAAGACAATTTATTCAGCCAATTATGTCAGTTGAAATCTGATATTGTATCTAAGTCTGTGTTTTAAATATATAAGTATTTTAAAATGTCTAGTTTACCGGTTAAATTATAAATTGTTATGGAACAGATTCACAACAACGGATATTTTCAATATATTTTGAGCGTATCTTGCGTTTATATTTAAGAAAATACATAATTCAAATTAATTGCTTAATTTTATACCATTAGTGAGCTGTTAAAATTTCATCGGTTTTTGTGTACCTACCTATTCATCAGTAGTTATGTCGGATTATCTTCTTATTTCCCTAAATACATCTACCAAGTGTGCTTTCTCCACAGCCTACCTGTTTCCAAAAGTCACCCTTAGCCACTGCTAAATAACGAATTTAGGTAGAACGGGAGACTATTGCCTAGGGACATCCTTATTTAAGGTGTTGGGTACCGCACAAAGTAAGTAAACATATATAAGTAACGTAGATAGTGCAGTTATTAACTAGATACACACTAAAGATAATCTAGTAACGATTTTGAATATCAATATTTTCTCTCAATAGCAGCATATCTCATAAATGTCTACCGTATTAGACGATGGAAGGCTGAAAAATTCGCCGCCTCAAAAAAATAAGACTATACTTCAGCTGAGGCATGGTCTAAAAAGATCGTGACTACGCGACGCGTAGATTGTGCAAACGACGCGTGCGGAACAAAACATAATTTGTAATAAAAATTCAACATGCGTTCATTTAGTGTTATGTTTATTGTTATAATAGTAATAATACTAATAATATATTCTTTGACATATTTTCTTTTTCGAGTACATGCATGACGTTTTTCGTCATCTTTACACGATATAAGAATATATTCCTCCGACGCCATCACAAAACAAATCTAAAAATTTCTTCTGGACTTGCTCTAAAATAAGCTTGTAGGAAACTTCATATCTTGAACTCCTTTATGATATTACCAGTAGTCATAAAAAAGATTCAAATTATCGATAAACAATTACAAGATAAAAAGAACTTTTTATATACAACGTTTTTAAATTTTCTGTTGAATTATTAGGCACAATATGCTTAAACTTGTACTTGATATGAAATAAATAAAAAACAAACAAACAAATATAGAATACTGAAATGTCATTTTGACATGTCATTTTGATTTTCATAGTAATGCATGTATATATTAATAATTTAGTTGCTAGGACCACCCCACTTAGCAACCAATAATAGTCTTTTACTTTTTACGGATTTTTCTGAAATAACCTTAAAGTATAATACCAAGGCATCTGCAAATTTTTCAATTTTGAGATTAAATGCAAAACAACTGCAAAAGTCGTAAACTTGATAATGTAGAAGTGAAGTAACTGAAAGAACGTGCAATATAATGTAGATATAAACCAAATATTATGGTTTTTTTAGACACTCCACTTGTCCTAACAAAACGAAGACTTAAACCCCTAATATATCCAAAACATGTCTTTTGCACATGCCTTGGTTTTACACTCACGCTGCGAAATATAGAATACTGAAATGTCATTTTGACATTTCATTTTGATTTCCATAGTAACTCACGTATATATTAATAATTTAGTTGCTAGGACCCACTTAGCAACCAATAATAGTGAGTAGTAAATATTACTTTTAACGATTTTTTTCCGAAACATACAACACAGAATTAACTGAAAATGAATTCAATTCTGCTTAAAGATGGCCAAAAGTATTAAAAGAATGCATTGTCGTCGTGTTCTGATATATTATAAGAGTTTCAAATGTCTAGCTAGTCGGGAAGTTAGCTAAAAATCGATTGCAAGGTTTGTACTGGACAAACAACCACCGGACAAACAAGAATACGAGCTAATAAAAACGTTGTAAAATAGTACATTGACACTGGCTAAAAAGTATTTATTTCTTCGAAGCTGAGAACTTTTCAGCCTACCGGTGGAGTTTAGCTTTTGTATATTAACATAAGTATTATGGCTTAGTATTTAGGTTTGGTTATTATCTGGAATCACCTGCAACGTATTTTATGATGTACGTGTATTATGACACTTGTACATAACGGTTCCGTATATTTATATATGGGCGTATTATTTGAGTACAGTGTGTGAATATTAATAAGTCGGTTATTCAATTCAATCAGATTCATCAAGGGCGCGACAACCCGGTGTGGGTCTTGGCTCCCTCCACCTGTCCCTATCCAGTGTGGCCGCTTTCCAATTCGGTACCCCCAGAATACGGCAGTCACTGGCAGCTACATCCAACCAGCGAATCTTAGGCCTGCCAATTCTTCTACGCCCTATTGGATTGCTGGACATCACTCTTTTTGCCGGTTCATTGTCATTCATACGGTGCACATGACCTAGCCATCGCAGTCTCCCAATCTTAATTAATTGAACTGCGCTGCAATCTTCGTACAGCCCGTAGAGACAGCATTATATCTTCTCCTCCATTTGGTGCCGTCGCTGATTGGTCCATATATACGGCGGAGAATTTTCCTTTCAAAAATGTTCAGGGCTCGTTCATTTCGCAGAGTTAATGTCCAGGTTTCTGATGCGTAGGTGAGCATAGGCTTTACAAGTGTCTTGTAAGGAGTGCTTTTAGTTCGGCGAGATAGTATGCAGGACTTAAAATGTCTTAACAGGCCAAAGTAGCATTTATTCGCAGACATGATTCTCTTGTTGATTTCTTCTGTAATATCATTATGTCGAGTTACAAGAGAACCAAGGTATATGAAACTGTCGATTGTACTCAATTCAATAGTGTCACAATTAAAAAAAAATATTAAACTTCATTATTTTTCTTCTATTGTGCCTATGTACGTGAGATGTGCCTGGGACATAGATTGAAAATAAAGACATATACGAAGTTCGATGATAGTGTCGATTTTGTTTACTCACGTCGGGTTCACCATTTTGGGGATCATGAGAAGTGACGTCCTGTGGGGGTAGGCAGATTGAGCGTTGCTTGGGGGTGGTAGTTATTCGAAGGGCGGCAAATCGAGGAAAATTTGGAATTTATAGAAATAGCTACATAAACTTAGTATGTAATAACGAAAATATCTTAACATAGAAAAATTGAACTCACTGGTTTCGTCGGGTTCGCGATATCTAGTTTACTTCCGTTGCCTTTCTACGTCCTTGGTGACCAGAAACGACACGTGCAAATTTGCAAATAATTAGTCTGATATTTTGTTAGTAATGTATCCATAAATTCATGAATTCAAGAATGAAAACCTAACCTAACCTAACAAATAATCCAGTATATCGCCTATTTTCAAAATTTATTTGCTGCTGACTTCCTGTGAAGTGTAAAGTGTAAACCGGAAAGAACCGTGTTCTATTTAGACATAAATTTTATGTCAGTACTATACAACCCAAAGAGGTTGGACGGTCTTTAATATACGGCTATATTATATATCCGATACAGCATTTCTCGGTAAAGTGTGATACGGCGAACTGCATACGTATAAGTTTCCGGACACGGTTTTGATTTTTTTTTTAATATTAAATATGTATATATAAGTATATGTAGTTCGTTTAAAATTTTATTAATAAATAAATTCCACAAAAATTAATGTTTCATTTTTTCCCTGGCTGTTCTGTTTTGTCACTGTTCTGTTTTATCATGTTCTGTTTTGTCATGTTCTGTTTTATCGTGTTCTGTTTTGTCATGGAACCACAATTAACATACAAAATGACAACCATTCCATGAGTAAGTCAATCAGTATGGGAATTGAGCAATGTTGTACATTCATCATGCGTTTACTAAACATTTTATATTTTCATAGTAGAAGTAATGTATAAAGCTCCATCTATTTATTGTCAAAATTTTTGGCTTAAACATATAAGCCAGTGTTGGCGAACCTTTTTACGTACGCGTGCCAAAATTTCCCAAATATTATTTTTCAACTGTCTGACGTGCCGCGCAGTTATGGAGAATTCTATTAAAAACATTCCAGATACCACTCACAGAACATTGTAAACATATAGCTTTCTCATTTTTTTCAATTATGCCATACATTTTGGTCCACCAATTTTGAAACTGCCAGAATTACTACTAATAGCTTCACCAAGTTTTGGTTTCTTATTTGGTGCCGTAATTTTTTGTGGGTGTAGTTTGGTTACTACACCACAATTGCTTCGATAAGATAAGGCATTATCTCGCTATAGTGGTCTCAGGCATTGTGAATCGATCAAAATTAGAGGTTCGCGGCACGGTATTCCCCGCTGCCTAATGAGGTAAGTGTGATAATATTATATGTGACGCACAAGTCTAAAGACCGATCTATGCAATAATATATTTACATTAACACAATCACGGCTAACCTTTTAATTACCACATTTAAATAACATGTTAATTATATCTAATGACCAACGACTCCAAAAGCGCCAGTCGCGGTGTTACCACTAAATGAGCAAGTAATGTTTATTCTTGTAGAATATTTGCCTGCTATTTTATATACAATGAGATCTGTCATTTATTATTATTATGGGTTTTCTCTCTCTTCAATTGCGTGCCATTGGTGGTACGCTTGTCATAAGTTCGCCACCACCTGTATAAGCGAAAGTGATCAAATGAAGATTTACCGATTTTATTATGTGTTTGAATTCTATTTTTATTCTGTTAGCAATAATCTGCCGCCACATGAGTGAATGTGTTTATAGATAACAGTACACGAAGGGTGAAAAAAAATAATTAATCGACTTTTGCTACGTTGCTTAATGTACTTGACGTATACATAAATATTTATAAGTCTGTGCGTCGCCGTCTTGCGCTAGAGTATAGCGAACGTTTCGCTAAAACCGCCGCTCAGTGGGAACAAATTGAATTTAGGCGGATTATTTTTGATGCTGAATTATTATTATATTTCTCGCCGCGAGCCGAGCGAGAAAGACCGCAGTGAAATTTGTAACGCAAACACCGAGGCTGGATTCGTACAACAAACAGTGTGTATACAAAGACGCAGAGTCGTGAATTCATTGTGCTACACGGTGCCCCAGAGATAGTGTCATGTAACGTTAGAGGAAGAAATATTTTCAATTAAATATCTGGTTGTATTTACACATGGACTATGAATTGTAATGTAATGCTCTAATTTCATGGGACTAACAAAACTTGACAATAAAATTCAAACCAATCGTCGTAAGCAATTGTCAACCTTAAATAACTATTAGACACAACGATTCGGATACTAATTCGCTTGTATATTGATTATTATTTAAGTGCTAGAAAATATCAATATTTGGCCACGTATTTTTTTCGTCTTATACGTGGTGTGAATGACAACTCCGCCATTCTTGGTAGTACTGACTTGTGTGTCCCTGATAACTATCTTAGAAATCGGGAGCATCAGTTGTTTGTTCGCCCGAGGAGCAGAACTAACCTGCCATTGGTGATGCCAATTGGGAGGGCAATAACTCTGTTCAACCAACGGATGTTGATATATTACATCTACGTGAGGATGAGTATAGGTGGACGTTGTTTTATAAATTTTTAAAATAGGGTCTGCTTAACTCATCCGGTGTACTTCCTTGTACCTATATACTTTATATATATATTTTTTTGTATTTAAGTACATATTTCTACTGTATAATAAGTTAATACTAACCTATCTCTTTTTTTATGTACCTAATACTGTTATAATAATATTTCTTTGTTTCTAAATGTCATGTTGTGAACGTCTTAAACTTATAATTTGTAATGTCCACAATATGTAAAATAAATAAATTGAAATTGAAATTGAAAAATTGAAAATTATACTTGAGTCGCCTATAATCATAACACTCATAACTCACATTGTTCAATTTTGTCATTTTTGAGTTAAATATACCAAGTGATTCTGAAGGCATTAATCTATTTAAATAACAATAGTTGTATATCAAAAGTCACTTTAAACCATAAAAGCGTACATAAGTGAAACGGCAAATAATTTTCAACTATAGATGCGACGAAATTTCGGACTGGCTGCCAATCGGAGAGCAAAAGTCGAGCTGTGAACACGTTAATTTGTTTTGTGATGGGGTCGGGGCAATTAATTCTTAAATCATGTAAAGATGACTAAAAAAACGTTACCCATGTACTTGAAAAAGAAAATATGTCAATGAATATATTATTATTGTTACTAATATAACAATAAACAGAACATTAAATGGACGCATGTTGGATTTATATGACAAGTTATATTTCGTTCGACACGCGTCATTTGCACAATCCGCGCATCGCGTAGCCACGGTCTTTTTAGACCATGCCTCAACTGAGATGCCTTAATATTTCCATGATGAATAGTTAATAGGAATCTCAAACAAACAATCCTAAATGATAACATACAAAAATAAAACCATGGACATTGTAATGAACGATTTAATCAATATTTAATAACATGATATAATTTAGACAAAAAATAATGAATTTATAAATTTATATTAAAAATATATTATTATCATCAAATAGAGCCTGTAGACTTTCTATGGATTTCAGTGGTGAAGGATACAATAAGTGCTAATATTTCGATAAAAAAAATAAAAAACTATCCTCGATAGCTGCCGATAGGGGCCAATATTGACAATTTTATGATATACATAAAATTTACTGCGGACAGTTGCCAACTGACATGGTTACACAATATAGTTCACAACATCGCAGTAAGTCGCAGTAATTGAATAAAAATTGAATTGAACTTCTGTTGGCATGGGTTTTTATTATATTCTGTACCTTTGAGTCATTTTCTCGAGATATTGCGTTACCTATGTACAATATAATATTTTTAGGATCGAGAACAAAATTTGTCAAGTTAATACATTATTAAAAATACAAACAAATACAAAAATACAAAAAATTTTATGACAAACTATGTCACTCTGATTTGATTGTCAAAAAAACATTCGAAAAATATTTAAATGAGTTAAATATCGTTAAACATACTGTATTTTCAATCAATATCATAAGCATTTATCATCAATAAATGTTATTTTAGGCGAAGACACAACGTTTTCGTAAAATTATATACCTATACTGTTTACAAAAGTTTGAGGTTGTATCTATGAAAAAGCTTTTCGTAACTATCACTAAATTCACCTTAAATAAAACACGTTGTTTGAATGAAATATGTTTAAAGTTAAGTAGGTAAAATAATTTATTGAAGTTATAGGTACTGGGATATAGTGGAAATGAAGTCAGCCGCCGCGTGATCGAGGTATACTAGCATACCAATATAACAGTCATTGTCGGCAATTCGCAATACTTTCCAACCAACATAAATATTGCATACTAAACTTTGTCAGTAGAACATACGTAATTCTGAAAACACTTCTGAGAAAATAATATATTATAATCAATAAAAAAAATCTTTTTGAAGAAAGGAATCGAACATGCATCTCTCAGGTATTGCGCCCACGCACATATACCACTATGCTAAAGGAGTCTTACTTAATTACGACAAATTTTGACTAATTGTTTTTAATACTCACTGAAGCACTTTCCAAATTGAGCTACTATTGGCGGTCGGCTTTTGTATTTTAAATCAAAGTAGGTATTATTTTAATTACTAACCGACGTCACGGATCACTCCAAGATTATTTGTTGTAACTTACTTGAACTTGCTAATAATTTTTAATTAACTAATTTTTTATTCAACGAATAATTCACAAGATTTAAGAATGTAACATTATAATTATTGAACATACATAATTTTGAAAACACAATTTTTAAGTAAGACACGTAAGGAATCGAACCTGCATCTCTCGGTTATCGAGCCCACGCACACAGAGCACTATGCTAAAAAAATATTTTAAAATTGGAATATCCGGCGTGTCAAAAAGAAAACATACATATACAAATAGGTATCTAGATCTACCCCATGATGATCTACCCCTTATGGTTTTAATATATGTATTTAATTGATTCTACAATCATATTAAGTTATATTTCTTAAAACAATGTCTCCTTTGTTATATTTAACCCTTGAGGGTAAGTAAAAATAATACCATTTCTGTACCATTTCATCCCAAAAATAGATGAATAACTAACAAAATATTTCGGGCCGAGCAACGTAATTGAGTTATTCCGAGCAATTAACGTGTTATTTCGAACGTTTTGACTAATTCATTGGAGGGTGGGCACCCTCCAAACTATGAAGGGATGTACCTATTTAAAATACTAACTTCTCTTAGCGGAACGTTCCGGCGCCGAGGCTAAGGTCACAAATTGATATTACAAGTTGCAATTTGTTTTTATTCGATATTGTCTAACGATGACAACAGGGAACTCTGAAATAATGGGAACTGAAATACCTTACGGGTAAGGAGAAGCAGGTAACCGATCTCGAGTAAGGAACAATACGGGATAAGTTTAAACACGTGTCAAGAATACGTCATACGTCGAATACTGACAATTGTTCTCGGTTTAAGCATTGACGCTCATTTAATATTGGTGTATTACAGACACTATTTCACGTCTATAATGCATGGTTAATTTTCATAGAACACTCACACATTCAAAACCCTGCATACAAATTTAATCTCTTGGTATATAGCCTATCTGAATTCTATTTATTATCTGCTGTGTGGATGACAACTTTTGGCAAATCAAAGTTGACAAAATATCCATATCAGTGACGTCCCTAGACAGAATGCCACCCTAGGCAGCGCCAAAATACCGTTTCATTCTTTATACAGTATTTTTTATTATCCTTCCATGACTCAAATATTTAAGAAATGTGTTGGATACATTACTAACAAAATATAGACTGTAATTATTCGGACGCCGAAAGGCAACGGAAGTAAACTAGACATCGCGAACCCAACAGAAAAGTTACAGTCCTGTTAAACCTTTTATGTTAATTAATACATTATGTTTCCAACCAGTAAGCTGAATTTGTAATGGAAAGATATTTTCGTTATTACTTAGTTTAGATAGGTAGCATTTCTCCTCGATTTGGCGCCCTTCGAGTAACTGCCGCCCCCAAGCGACGCTCAATCTGCCTACCCCCATGGGATGTCACTGATGCATATACGTTGATGTCCTGATTTTCTCTTTTCGGTCATACCCTCATGGCCGAAGATTGTGACTAACCTGGAATGCAGTCATCTTTTGTAGGGTCGTCCGAGTGCTAGCCTAAAATGTCGCCCCATCAATATATATAAATTTTGAAAATGAAAAATATCAAAGTTAAAACAATTTTTTATGACATCAAATTTTTCTTACTTTTTTTACCATCTCCGATCCTAATATGATCATATGGGCCTCCATACAGTGGAGGTTTGTATTAACAGATTTTTGTTTTTACGAGAAATGGATGTTAGCCACTTGCTTAATCTATTAGGTCCATACTGTGACTCAAAACACAAATTGAAAAACGATAAAACTGATTATGGTGCGGGGTGGGTTGATTGGAGGGATCTTTGTTTATCGAGAGAATAGGGGTGGAAAGTTTTGGTCGCCAGAAGATTACTGTATTTCAGGAAAGTCACAATCCTCAACCATGTGGACACGACCAAGAAGATGAGAGACTTAATATTATATTGTCAAAAAGCAGTCTGATGAAGATTCAGGTAACAGTGTGGGGGGTGGTGTGTTTTGTATATAGAATATCACAAAATCCAATATGTCAGACTTGAAAATGCTTTTCGTGCTCCCAGTTAGCCACAGGGTGGAAGTCACACGTCAGTTTGTTGCAGTGACGCCATTTTGCGGTCAGCTGTGTTGGTGACATCGGCGACGTCTGACGGTGCTGAACTGAACTAAATATTGTTAATTTGAGAATATTATTACAGTTTGAAATCTATGGCAGCGTTTGTAAAACTGTTTTTATTGTCGTCGGTAAACAAAAGGTCGAGAATTAATGTCTACATGTAAAAAGTGCGCAACATGTGAATTACCTTAGATGCAGTATATAATTATTAATTAAAAAAAACAAAAACATTGTGGACATAACAAATTTAAATTCAAGACGTACACAACATGAGATTTACGTTATAACAAATATTACCCTCACAAGAGAGAAGAAGAGAATATAATAATAATAATGAAATAATATAAAAAAAGTACAATTTTATACAGAAAAATAAAATTTCGAATACAAAATACATAGCACGTCACCGAAAATGTATACGTCTTTGGGGAGCGCATTTACTGGTCTTGCAGCCTTCGCTAATGGTACCTGATGGGCTTGACACGAGGAAACGGTTCCGATCCAGAATAAATCATGGCTGTGATCATGTAGGTAAATTCACCACCATTCACATGTAAATTCAAATTCATTAGGACACCTTTTCTTCTATCTATAAAATATCTAAAATTATGTAAGTATGATTTTTGACTATTATCTACTATAGATTGGATTGTGCTGAGATTAATTGCATTTTTTTCGACCATGTCCGATCTTAATAGGATCATATTTACCTCCACAGAGTAGAGGTTTGTATTAACAGATTTTGTTTTTACGAGAAATGGATGTCAGCCACTTGCTCAACCTATTAGGTCCATACTCTGACTCACACACAAATTGAAAAACAATATGTATACTTGCCAGACCCAGGATTCGAACTTGAGACCCACGGCGTGATAGTCCAACGTTTAAGCCGCGCGACCACCGGCCAACTAACAAACACTATTTACATATTGTAGTCTTATTTAAATGAAAACAAATATATTTGATTGACTAAGTTTAGTGTGCACTATTTATATCGGATCTTAACAGCCTACCTCCACCCTTCGCCACGGTTATAAGGCTAGTAAAAAACACAACAACTAACAAGCGATAAAAACAGCGTGTTTATGATTTATTTTCTCGATCTATCGTGATACGGGTTCATACATAACTTCAGTGTCAAGCGAGAGCATGTATTGAATACCGCCCGAGATGGCCTTTTTATATGAATTTCCAATATCGTGAAAGATTTCCCAGAAAATCCTTTGATATAATGTCGGACACATGTCAATAAAACGAACCCTCGTGATGATTTCAATACTTAAACCCTAACCCATCGTTAAAGACCATTTTCTTCTGCCCATTTGCTCGGGCAAGTAGATTTTTAAAATTTCCATCGAGATTTTTATTATGCCAATTTTTTTATTATTATTATTAACGGCCCACATACCCAACGTAGGTAAAAATGGAGATTTTATGGTATTTTTCGAGCGTAAGCCTGGAAATTCCTTAAACTATGTAGATAATCTATTTATATAATTTTGAAGCCTCATTGTCTTTTATATTTATTTTAAACTTGATGACTGCATAAAGTATTTTTATTACATAAAATAGTATTCTTTTAAACCTCTCGATCTAATGTTTTAGAATATATATTTCAGTACATCCATATGCAGTGGTGTTAAGATTTTTTAGATTTAATAATTTTTAAACGCATTTATAAGACCATTAGTAAAATTTATGTTGACATTAATATAGTGAAATATTTACGATAAAAAAATATATTTATAATCTCTGTGATCCCAAATTTGACAAGAATTATATATTTTATTATTCAAAAATGGGCACGATTAACACATTTGAAGATAATTCTAAACATACCGATTATAAGCTATGTTTTTGACTATTCAAATATGATAAAACACCATACGAATAACGATTGTTTTATAAAAATTATTGACCTAATAATAAGGTAGTATTTTTTTGAAATACGCTATTTGTTTTGCTGGAATGAAAAACCACTGAACTGTTCCGGGTCGCAGATGACAAATCTAAGATCGCCTTGATAGTGGCCGACCTCCATTAGGGGATGGCACAATAAGAAGAAGAACTCCGTGGCGTGGGTAAATTATTTATCACTAAAACATACAGTAGACAACAGTGGAAAAGGGTGACTTTTGGAAAGAGGTAGACTGTGGAGAAAGCACACTTGTTAGATATATTTACGGGAAATAAGAAGATAATCCGACATTACTACATACTGATGAATAGGTACACAAAAATCGATGAAATTTCAAAAGCTCACTGATGGTATAAAATCTTAATTTGAATTATCTATTTTCCTAAACATTTATAAACGCAAGATACCAATTTATAATTTAACCAGTAAAACTAGACACTTTAAAATACTTCTATATTTAAAACACAGACTTATGTACAATATCAGATTTCAACTGACATAGTTGACTGAATAAATTATCTTAGTCTATGAATTAACTAACTGATAAACAAAAATCACGAGATAAATTATTTTATATTTTTAACAATAATCAATATTTATATGTGATTGAATCCCATAGAATTTTTTTAAATATATCTTATTAATTATTTTGAAAAAATGTGCACTTACGTAATATGTAAGCGCTCCATAAATAGCTTACCGATTTGTATGGGCCGCCGCAGATGTCTTGGAATTATAAGAAACAAACTTCATACGATAGATGTCGTTGGGCATATTTAATATATTGTTATGTGATTATATTATTTAATATGTCAATATAAAATAAAAAAAATTATCTTTCTTAGGAAGGTAGGCTTTAAATAATCTCCTAGTATGGAGTCTTCGCCACTCACTGGTAGACAATAGAATTAGTTAAAATACTATTTGTGAAATTATAAAAAAATAGATCAACAGAATGGATGCATATAAACTGTAATGTATTCCACGAAATATCTATCGGCCCTTGCGTATAGTGACTAAACAGTACATTTTTTATGGTTGCCGAAGGGTTTCGGGTCAAACATTTAGTCCCTGAGGGCAAGTGAACAGAGGTTGAAGGGATTGGCTTCCATCTTGTTTATTTCAGTTTTATAATGCCATCATCAGCACTGTCGTACGGCGCGGTCAGTTGGCTAGAGAAGTGACTCACAACCTTTATATTATTATGCCTTAAATTGGAGATAGTTAAAAAAAATTGAGACTACTTTTCTTTTATCTATGGCTTAATCTAACTGATTTTCTCTTAGGTATGATTATGTATCAATGAGTGAAAAGAGGCAATGGACTTTCGGAACTTTGTGTAGGCAACGTAATCATAAAATTCGGGCTGCAAAATCTCATGAAATACTAAACAACAAAACAGCACAATAAAACTACACACCATTTTTAATTCTGGTCATAAAGAAAATATAACAAACTGCATACTTCACCTAAAAAATGTAATCGAGCAAATTGTTCAAAACTGACTTGATTTAACTGAATTTATCTTAGGTATGATTAGGTACCAATGAGCGAAAAGGAGTGATGGATTTTCGGAACTCTATCTGTGTAGACAACATAATCATAAAATTGACACTGAAATACCTCACGAAATAGTAAACAACACAAGAATATTAATACTATCGATCGAAGGTACTTGATGGAATTTGAATTTAAATTCTAATGGATTCAAGCTCTGTACGATTCCATTTAAGTCGTTTTTTGTGACCCGGGTTTCGCCTTTCGGCATCTTCAGGTGTCGTATGTTGAATTTATTGACACAAAATTTATATATGTAGGTATGTATGAGATTGTATGGATGTGGATTTATGTATGTATAGGTACACACATATACATATTATATATTATATTAGGTGAGTTATATATATTATATCAAGCGAGTTTATATGTTTAATTTTTTTTAAAATAATTTTATAAAAGTAGGTACCATCTAAGAGTATTATTAAAGACTAATATCTCATTAGCTAACTCCATTAATTATTTTTCTTAGAATTGACGATTTACACCTCTTGAGTGTAGTATTTTTATTGTTTATAAAAAATAATGATCTATTATTAGGTTTTGACGATTTATTATAATAATATGCTAACGAGGGTATTGTTATTAATAAGATAGGGTTTTTACTAATTAGGTTTTTTACTGACACTTCAACTATTCATAATTTTTTTATTGTATTTTTTGTGACCTCTGACTAGATAGGTTGGTAATGGAGTTTTTACCTATTTTATTGTATTGATTTACTATACAAGGTAGAGTTACGAGTGTTCGTTGTCAGTGTGTGTTTACCTTTGGTGAGTGTACACGACGCCTGAAGATGCCGAAAGGCGAAACACGGGTCGCGAAAAACGACTTAAATGGAATAGTACAGAGCTTGAATCCATTAGAATTTAAACACAAGAATACTTCATAAAATATTTAATTCTGGTTATAAAGAAAATATAATAAACTGCACACTTCAACAGCTTCCCATAACTACGAATAATATATTTTGCACAAAATAACAAGGGCATGGTTATTAAAAAAATAGCTACCGAGGCAATGTGGTGAGTTTATGTACGCAAAGGCCTGAGGAGCTGAATAATTTTTAGGTCCCTACGATAAAAAATATAATAAATAGTATAAATTTCAAGTTATCTAAGTAATCAATATTTCACTCCGCTTTTAACTTGATCGTGTAACTGTCACTCCATATCAGTCACTCAGTATCGCTGAGCCTTGCCCTAACATATTTCACTCATTTTTGTATCTTATATTATTATTGTCTTTATTGTACCTATGTAAACTGTACTTATCAATCCAGTGGCGCACCCAGGATTTAATATTGGGGGAGGGGCAAGGAGGAGAATGTAAATTAGTCCCATAGGATCTTTTTCTTCTTCACAGCCTAATTTGCCTTTTGTCTATTGCACTTGTCTATTATCGGTGTACCTACACCATTGTCCCCACATCTTGAAACGGGCCCTCAGGCTAGGATATTTGGCGGGCCCCCTACCTACCGCTAAGATAAAAAGCAGTGTGAAACACTACATTAACGTTTTTCAAATTGTGTTTTAGTTCAAATTAAGGGTACTCATACAGTGAATTATAGGCGATTTTTAATACATCTACTAATGACATTAATATGGACGAATCATCTGGAAAAGAAAATGACACTCACTTTATTGTCGAGTCTGCCGAATGGCATAATCTGTTCTAACGCCATTACAATAATGGTGATATTGCTATAAATTCCTGATGCTTTTTGTTGGTTCTGCCGAATGGTTCGGTTCGAACGGGTTCGCTCAAATGAACATTGGCATTAGAAACACTGCTCTAACGCCATTACAATAAAGGTCATATTGCTATAAATTCCCGATGCGTGATATCGCATAATGGAAATTGCGTGACGTCCACCTATACATGCGATTTTACTTACTAGCTACTGTATTGAGTGCGTCGTCCATTAATAATGCCATTGCATCTACTTTAATGATGGAGCTGTCGAGTATCGACACATAATAATCAAAAAATATATTGCACAATTATATAATTGAAAATGTTCATGGCCATGAAGTATAATAGCCCCGCAGGCGACTTTTTTTACTATTAAAGCTAATTTATGATGTGTGGTTATCTCACTTATCTGGTCAACCCGACACGCTGGGCCCCCCAGCCCGGGCCCTCAGGTAAGAGCCCTGTCAGCCCTCCCCCCTTATGGGGGCCATGAGGTCACCTCATGTTGAACTACACTGCATCGACACCTGCATGATTTTTTGAACGTTTTTATCATATTCCACATGCCTACACTTTTCGAACTTCATGTAGTTTTTAGCGGTTGGCACAATGTATTTTCCATAAGAATGTTGTATATTACCTATGGTTTGCAGATTGGATTCTGTTCAAAATGTCGCAAGTAATTTTAACGTACACACACGTATAAACTGTTAAAATTAATTGAAATTAGCATGAATCAATAATTCAAATTACTAATACATCATAGTTGACACTCTTCATCAGTGTCATTCTTCAGTGAATTGACAGAGATCGTTCAAAATTTTCTGCAAAATGATGAAACCATAGACTAAATTTGTCGCTGTGACAGCGTGACAGTGCTTTATAGTTGCGGTTGATTCGCTCTTTTTAGCGCATGTACACGTGCATGGAATTACTGTCGGCAATATTGCTTATTTCAAAATATCGTGACAACAACGGTTTACACGTAACAGTGCTGACTGCCTCTCCAATCTCATTCTTCAAGAGTAAGCGAGACGCGATGTTATCATTTTATAGTACTGTTTTGACAGAATGTATTGAAAATAGGTTAACCTCAAATGAGTAGTTCGTTTTTTTACCGGCAGTTTCGCCATTATCGTTCTACTGCGCAGGTCATATTAGAACAATTCAGAAGCTTTCAAACTTGTTTGATTCATGCACGTAATCTTGCCAACTACAGGATAATACATGTTTTCCCATATATTTTCTTACTGTGCACAGTAAATCCTTGCATGTGTAAACGGGGTATTACTCACCAATGTGTGACAATTCAAAAAGAAAATACAATTTGAACGTATGTAATACATATAAAAAAAAAACTCTTGCACAAACTGAGTGCTCGTCCGATGTATAGTTGACAAGTTTGCGTGTTTGTCGGAAAACAATCCTTCTTTATTATTTCCAGAGTCACTTAGCGGGTGGACAGAGGGATAAAGTTGTCGTAGGGGCGTCCGCACCCCTTCCTTGTCGCGCGAGTCGACGCAACTTTTCAGTCGCAAACTTTCCGGTCGCTCTGACTTGTCGCTGGAAGGAAGGGTGAAGTTTTCGCCAACCCTCGCACCCCCGGGCCCCGTGGACAGTTGCTCGTGTGTTCGACGCTCAGTTTTGTTATTATGTGTTTACATTGTTGTTTCGAAATGTTTCCATTTGTGGAGGAAACGAGCAAATCATTTATTCAGAGCGAAATTTCGACATGCATCAGTTAGCGACGGGACAACTCTGGCAACACTGAAATTTAACGTCAGTGACGCGTGCGAACGATTGTATTTATAATTTTAATACCACCGAAGGAAGGAATTTGAATTTAAATTCTAATGGATTTAAGTTTTGTAGTCATTTGAGTCGTTTTTTGCAACCCGATACGTTACCATTGTTCCCAGAATGGACGATTTTACACCTCTTGAGTGTAGTATTTTTATTGTTTATAAAAACTAATGATCTATTATTAGGTTTAGACGATTTATGCTTATCAAGTGCATTATTATTGATAAGGTAGGGGTTTTTTTACAAAAACTATTCATAATTTGTTTGTTATATATTTTTTTATTGTGATCCTTGACTTAATAGGTAGGTGATAAAGTTTTTACCTAATTTATTGTATTGATTTGTTATAAAAGTTAGGATTACGTTTCTTGTATTCGTTGTCAGTATATATTTGCCCTTTGGTGAGTGTACATAGTGCCTGAAGATGCCGAGAGGCGAAACCCGAGTCGCAAAAAAAAAAACGACTCAAATGGAATCGTACAAAACTTAACTCGATTAGGATTGCATTTATTTATTCATTTGACACAGAGATTTCCAAATTTATTTAACCCACTACCATCTGTTTAGAAAAAAAAATACTCAACCCCGCTTTGAAAAGATACCATATTTTAGCGAAAAAACAAAAAGATGCAATGCCAAATTTACGTAATTTTATATATATATATTAATTCTAAATACGGAACTTTTCAGAAAGCGTCGTAGTTAAATTATAAAATTGTTATTTATGTCTTAAAATAAAAACATCGAATAATTTTTTCTGGACACGCTCTAAAATAAGCTTGTAGGAAACTTAATAAAGACTCCAGATAATAGACCTATATTCAAAAATTTTACGCACTTACGAGACGTAGAATGAGACATTTTGATCTATTAGTTATTTCAATTTAACGTAATTCACTATTCTGTGCATCTCGAACTTTTGACAAAACATAATATTATTATAAGGGATAAAGTCATATTATATTTTCAGACGCCACTGTGACGACAAAAGGTTTGAATTATAAATACATTGGTAGGTACTAGTTATTATTACTTTGGTGAAAATGAATTTTAAATTAGTTTTTAGTTAATCAACTAGGCATTTCATTTAATCAGTGTTGCACTTTCATCCCTTGAATAAATAAATAACCTGAATAAACTTTAATTATTTATTCCGGAACGTAATATTATCTTTTATTAATATTAAACATGTTTAATTAAATTAAATAAAAAAATACAAGATAAATAAAACTTTTTATATACTTAAAATGTTTTTAAATTTTCTGTTGAATCATATAAACTTGACTTGACTAGATTAAACGATTAAAAAAAATTTTTCTTGATAGAAATAATACTGAAATGTTATTTTGACAAGTCATATTGATTTCCATAGTGACCCCAGACCCCTAGCAACCAATAATGATGTCGAAATAACTTTTCATACAAAACTGAATTAAGATACAAGAAAACACAGACAAACAGAATTAAAATTAATTTAATTCTAATTAAAGATGGCTAAAAGTATTAAAAAAATGCATGGGCATCGTGTTCTGATATATTCTAAAAGTTTCAAATGTCTAGCTAGTCGGGAAGTTAGTTAAAAATCGATTGCAAGATTTGTAACGGACAAATGAGAATACGAGCTAAGAAAAACGTTGTAATAAAAAGTTAAATAAAAGATAGTGTGATTTTTCATTCTGGATATACAGGTAGATAGTCACGTTTCAGTGGGTACCATAACAGTAATGTATTCATACATCAAGTCATTTTTTATGTGTAATACAAAGGTGTATGCCATGGTTACATGTAAATTGTACGTAAAACATTTCACCGTAGCACAGTCCAGTATTAGATTCAATATGAATATTAATTCAATTTTCACAGCTCATTTTGGCAAAATTCATGAATTTAAGAATGAAAACCTAACCTAACCTAACAAATAATGCAGAATATCGGCTATTTTCACAATGTGTTTGCTGCTGGCTTCCTGTAAAGTGTAAACTTACAAGAACCGTGTTTTATTTAGACATAAATTTTGTCTACGATCCTATCCAAATAGGTTGGACGGTCTTTAATATACGGCCATATATATCCAATACAACATTTCACGGTGAAGAGTAATACGGCGAACTGCATACGTAGAAGTTTACTACTTACGAATATTTCCGATACAACATTTCACAGTGAAGTGTGATACGGTGAACTACATATGTAAAATTTTTCGGAAACGGTATGTCATTACATTGGCGCCCAACGTGGGGGCCGTCATACCAATAAAATAAAGACTCCACATAATCCCTGCTGACCTCTTAATTATTATTTAATTACCACATTTAAATATCATGTTAATCATATCTAATGGCCAAGTAAAGTGTATAATTGAATTTCATAAACTTACCCAAACCACGTAAATTGTAATCTTATTTCAATGAATGAAATACGTATGACTGATAGGGTTGCAGTTTTAAATGTGCACTATTTATGGCGGATATTAACAGCCTACCTTCACCCTTCGCCACGATATGGACATTATTAAGTTTTACATTTGTTGTGCGTAAAGACCACATATTTTATAAAAATATTATATTCGTCACTGAAAATCTATAAAATAACTAAGTATCGAGTTTTTGAATGGCGCGCTATTTCAATGAAAGTGCACAGAGAGCTTTATTTAGCTAGGAAATGGGAATCGGCCATATAATGGGACGTGTGGAGTTTAGCGCACCGTTAAAAAGATTCGTTAAAGTGTCAGTCAGTGAAAATAAAATTAATGTATTCCGTAGCATTTTACGAACACGCCAAATGCCGCTTTAGCCGGTAACTTCAGGGATCGACAATATTTCCAATAGAATATATTATTATAATGTTTGAGGCTTTCACGGTTGTTTTTTATCGTAGTAGATTTTTGGGTTTCCACCGTGTGTCCTTCTTCCTTCTTTACTTGACGTTTTGGGCTCGTTGTAGAGGCCATTATCAAGAAATGATATGTTTTATGATGAAAATGTTGTGTAGGTATATGAATGTAAACGTTGCGCAAAGAATGTCAAAAGGAATCCGATTAGCTAAAAGCAAACGTTGCTCAGAGTAATCTGTCAATCGTTACGACCAGAGATACTGGCTCGAATATTGGATTTTGCTGATAGTGCCGGAAGCCATGATGTTTTTAACCGTAATCCATCATCTTTTTTCAGGGTTTCTATGAATTTCAATGGCCTCCTTTACCAATCGTGCGAAATATTCTTTATTCCGACCCAGTATCTTGGTTTCAAAGTCAAATTTTTGTCCTGTATCCATCGAGTGCTCGGCAATTGCTGACATCGTGTAATGTTTAAGTCGGTATGCCCTATCGTGTTCACTCACACGTTTCTTTATTGCTCTAGAAGTTTGGCCTATATACTTTTTTGGGCATCGGCGACAGCTTAACTGGTATACACCTGCCGAGTCCAAAGGTTGTGAGTCCTTTACTGGTCTTAAAATATTTCGGACCTTTGTTGATGTTGAGAATATTCTTTCGATTTCATGTTTCCGGAAGAAGGACACATGGTGGAAACCCAAAAATCTACTACGATAATATATTATTATTTATGTATACTTAAGAGCATACATTAGTGAAACGGCAAATAATTTTCAACAATAGGTGGGACGAAATTTCGCATTCGTCGCCAGTCGCCGAGCGGCATTCGAGGTGGGAGCATGTCGATTTTTTTTGTGATGGCGTCATAAGAATATATTCTTATATTGTGTAAAGATGACTAAAAACGTTATGCTTGTATTCGAAAAAGAAAACATGTTAATGAATATATTATTATTATTACTAATATAATAATAAAATAACACTGAATGGACGTATCTTGAACTTTTATGACAAATTATGTTCCGTTCGGCACGCGTCATTAGCACAATCTGCGCGTCGCATGGTTACGATCTTTTTAGACCATACCTCAACTGAGGCATAACACTAATGAAGTTTTTGATATTGTGTTATATTCAAAATTTTGAGTAAGTAATTTTTTTTACGACCTAATAGGAACATATGGGCCTCCACAGAGTAGAGGTTTGTATTAACAGATTTTGTCTTTTACGAGAAATTGATGTCAGCCACTTGCTCAACCTATTAGGTTCATACCCTGACTCATACACAAATTGAAAAACAATATGTGTACTTGCCAGATCCAGGAATCGAATCTGAGACCCACGGCGTGATAGTCGAACGCTTAAGCCCCGCGGCCACCGTGGGTGTCGAATAATAAAATTTAATATATTTATGACGGTAAACAACTCATTACCCGTGTCAGCAGATTAATCAGTGATAATAAATACTGTATCGCATTGACAAATTATTTTAATGTCCATTCCCATAGTATCAAATTATATGACCGCAATAATAAATTCCCAGCTACTCGGATGTCCATTGACGCAATAATGCCATTTAGTCGCTGACATGATCAATATAATTATTTACTAAGTTAAAACGAAAAGAATATTATTTTGACTGTATAAATAGTGAATAATATTTCATCGAAAATGTCACTCGAAAATAAGTTCCCTGTCTGTTAGAATCTCATTCTCCGTATAGTCCCGCACAACGGACTTCAGATACGTATCATAAATATTGTAGCAGAACTACTGTAACAATATACTATTGTACCGACCATTACGCTGCAAATATTATCATCATCATCACCATCAGCCTGAATCTATCCACTGCCGGATGAAGGTATCTTAAAGCTTATTCCACTTCTTTCGGTTCTGTGCGTTGTGTTGCCACGTACTTCAGCAGAACTCACTTATATTTCATAAGCGTCGGCGTATAGCGCCGTAGGTCCCAGGTTCAAATTCTGGGTCTGGCAACTGCACATATTGTTTTTTTCAATTAGTGTATGAGACCGAGTATGTACCTAATAGGTTGAGCAAGTGACTGACACCCATTTCTCGTAAAAATAAAATCTGTTAATACAAACCTCCACTCTGTGGAGGCCCATAAAATGAAAAAAATCTCACATTCCTTTATTTTACACGATTTTTTTTACAATTTTTACATAACTGTGGATGCAATTTTACTTAAACAATGAATTGAACAATGCTCCAAAAAAACAGTTTGTCGACACCTGCTGTACACTGTTCGATTATGTCAAAGCGCAAATTCAATTTGCGATTTTCCGCACTGAGTACAATAACGAATGTTCACAGTCTCGCGGGTATTTCCCGCCCTATTTTATCCTATTGCCATTTTGCAAGAAAACAATATTTAGGATTTAAAAAATAATATATAATTTTTATTCTTCTTACAAGGTGAATCGTTGGGTGTTATGGTTAATGGCAAACATATTAACAATATACGATATGCCGATGATACTGTGCTGATTGCTGATAGTTTAAAGAGTTTACATCAACTGGTAGAAAAGGTTAATGAGGTCAGTAATTCTTATGGTTTAAAAATGAACCTCAAGAAAACAAAACTATTACTAGTATCAAAAATAGCGACACCAACACAAATTTTGTCATTAACAGCGAACCAATCGAACCACCCATTATAAATATTTAGGTACATGGGTCAATGAGAAATGGGACCAGTCTCAAGAAATAAAAACTAGAATTGTGATCGCAAGGAGCGCCTTACTCAAAATGAGACGCCTCCTTAGCAATCGACATTTTAACCTAGGTCTGAGACTGAGTATGGTACGTTGTTATATTCGCTCAATTCTTTTCTATGGTATGGAAGTATGGACGCTAAACCAAGAAATGTCACGGAGACTTGAAACTTTCGAGATGTGGCTGTATAGACGCATCCTCAAAATTCCTTGGACTGACCGGGTGACAAATGAAGTTCTCAATCAAATGGGGAAGGACAGAGAAGTTCTACGTAGTATCAAAACCAAGAAACTACAATACCTCAGCCACATTATGAGAGGACAAAAATACAGCATTCCCCAACTTGTTATTCAATGAAAGATCAATGGGAAGCGTAGCAGAGGACGGCGCCGCATTTCGTGGCTTAAGAACCTCCGTGATTGGTACGAGTGCAGCTCCTCTGAACTGTTCCGGGTAGCAGACGACAAAGATAAGATCGCCTTGATAGTTGCCCACCTCCGCTAGGGGATGGCACAATAAGAAGAAGAATTCTTCTTTCGGTGTCGCTAAATGTCAGATTCGGTTCAGTCAGTTCAATACTTTGCAGCCCCTTTCCAGAGATCGATGTTGAGAATGGCCCTTCACGATCTCAGCACATCCATTGACTTCTTCCTTCAAGGTTCTCAACGACGATCATTTTTGATACTTGGTCTCTGGCATACCCTTAGTTCAGCTTTGAGAACTATAAATCATGGTACAAGTCATTATTTCATCCGATTCTCCTAAAAGGGGAGTAGTGATTATTTGATTGGTCAACTACCCCTGTTATTATTAATATATTAAGAGGGTTTCTTTTGTATGTGAGATGTGATATTGTATAGGCAGTATTCAAGGAAAACACGCGTTGGTTTTCATATAGTTTTGTCTTTTATTTATATGTCACAAATACACTTATGGTATTACACGGCAAGATAGCATGAAATTATATTAAACTATGTTTTAAGAGTAAATGTTTATCATGATCCTTTTAACTTGATATTTTGGAAAAGGCTCAGTGCCCTTGTAACCTCTACATATATTGAATGTCTCTGAACAACTGTTATTTCCGACTCGCTATTGTCTATGCTCTAAACATGAGCATATGTGTCAGTTGTAGAGTTGGCTAAAACTTCTACACTCCATCCTCACCGACAGATCTGGATAACTACTTCAGAATATTCTTCTAAAACGGTGACGACCACTTTTGCTGCTTTCTCAATCACCGTCCTTGATTTGCTCCCATTTACTATCACTCTGTTTATAATGTATAATATTATTAATATAGTGATTAACGTAACCAGAGGACTTATTTTAGCAGGTACTTCTAAAAAATAATAATTGTAACTTCTCGAGATAGACAGTTTTGACAGCTTAGATCAGGGGTAGTCAACCTTTTTATACCTAACGCCCACTTCTGTATCTCTGTAAGTAGTAAAATTTTAAAACCGTCCACCGGTTCCACAGTAATGGTGATTTATAAAGTAGGGAAGTAACTTTACTTATATTTTATAAAGCAGAGTTACATAAAGTTAAAGCATTTGAAAATAATTACTTACCAAATACTTTTTGTCAGACTTTCGCTAAGTTTGGCAGAATAAATCTTTATAAAACAACTAACTGTAGTTAAATCTATCTTTTTATTTATACTTTGCATACATATAAGCATGAAATCTGATGAAATAATATTTAATTAATTAAATTATTAATGAGATCCCTGAGAGCTGGTGCTGTTTTTAAAACCCCTACCGCCCACCAT
Organism: Rhyacophila brunnea; assembly: GCF_057557595.1. NCBI lineage: Eukaryota > Metazoa > Arthropoda > Insecta > Trichoptera > Rhyacophilidae > Rhyacophila > Rhyacophila brunnea. The sequence continues at coordinate 2,305,432 of NW_028232904.1, read as the reverse complement.
GAAAGCTGGAACGCCCACTAGTGGGCGGTATGGACTAGGTTGACTACACCTGGTTTAGACGGTTAAGTTATTGTAACAATAAACACCTTAATACATAAACATGATAAACTACCGTCGATAGCCGCTGAAAGCCGCCTTGTGTATGGGATATACCTATAAATGGTATCTCATTTATACGTTTTGAAATTTTAAGTTTGGTATAAACAACAGAATGCAGCGAATTCCTCTAAGTATATCGTTGATCTTTTCTAGGATAACGAGCCGGGGAATTTCTGTGCAATTGTCTTCTCGTAATGTGGCCATCATAATGTAGAAGTTGTTTCTACAGTTGGTACAATTGATTCAGGAACTACGCCAATCCCATAAAACGGCAGGAAATCCGTCAAAGGAGGTTAGGTTAGTCGGCGCGACATCGCGAACACGCAATTACACGCCTCGCCCATCGCCCAATAGGAGTAAATTCCAATTTCGAAATAGAAACGCCATGTTGTTAGTTTACGCGCGCGAAATTAATACATTATTACAATTATTCACACCGCACTGCACGCCAAGTGAATTTATGAACACGTTATAATTTACTGAGTATGTTAACAACATTACTCATGTTCGTAATTGTCTTTTAAATGCTTTTGTTCATTTGAATATTAATTTTAGAATTGAATAAAATTAAGCTACTAGAAGAAACTCTAATAAATTAAAAAATAATAGCTGTATACTTCTTCTTCTTTTGCCATATCCGCCCTTTAACTGGAGCATATGCACACCACGCGGCGCCTCCAAGAATCCCTGTCGCTTGCCAGTCTTCTTGCTTCGTTCCAGGTCAAACCAGCATCCCGTAACTCCGCCGTATATACTTTGTAGATTGTATTTAGTGGCCTTCCAGGACGCCAGAATCCGGTCGGCTTGAAGAACAGGCAAGCCAGGTTGAAGTTCTCTTCTGGCATCCGCGGCACGTGGCCAAGCCAGGTCCAACGTCGCCTCTTAACTTTCAGCATGATGAGAGGCTGCTTGGTGCGTTCTCTTATCTCCTCGTTGCTCCTAAAGTCACACCACCGCACACCCAGTATTCGTTGCAAACATCTGTTTTCGAAGCTCAGTATACGGTTGCTCTGAGCCTTCGTAAAGTGCCATGATTCGCTACCGTAAAGCAGCACCGTCAGAATGCAAGCCTCGAATAGGTGGCATTTGGTTTGACCGAGTACAATCGTGAGTCCCAGACATTCTGCATCGAGTTGAATGTTGCTCCAGCCATTCCCATTCGAATAGCGAGCTCTTTCTGCAAAATGCCATCTCCCGTGATGTGTACCCTCAGGTACATGAAGCTGTCGACGCTCTCGATGTTTTGTCCGTCGCTAATCAGAGGGAAGTCTGGATCAGAACAGGTGCTTTTGCACAAGACGTTGGTTTTATTCGCGTTGATTTTCAAACCAACGCGAGAGGAGTTGTTATGCAACCAGTCGATTGTCTCTTGAATGCCCTCATTGAGTTGTCGAATCGGACAGCGCCATAGGCGTATTCCAGGTCGCATAGCTTCACCGTGGGGGTAACAGGTATGCCTCGGTCGGGTGGTATTGATTTCCGTAGTATGAAGTCAAAGTGAATGATGAAGAGAAACGCTGCAAGAACACGACCCTGTCTGACTCCGGTCATGACATATGCTATATACTTACCTTCCCTTTACGATGCTAAAATATTTGACGTCACCTTGGGTTATCGTTTGAGATTGATATAATATTATAGTAAGTTAAGCGATATATATATTTCAATAACAATAACGATAACACTATTGATTTTGGAAACAATAACATTTTAATTAGATATAATATTGGTGATTCTAGAAATAGCCGAAATGTGAAGATGCCGAAATGCATTTTAATTGAAATATTTTCAGTTTAATGGGCTGGGTAACCTAAGGTGGCAATACAGTAACAGGAGTGTTAAAAACAGTCAACCATACAAATAATAAAATTAAAACCTTTAAAGCATACAAATTATAAAATTTATAGATAACAGTTGGTTCGGGTACGATTCGAGTTATGACATTAAATTTAGTTTTGAACAAAACATTAAAATAAAATTTTGGTTGCCTTTTATTGGAGAAATTTGAAATACATATTATTATAGAGTAGACTAAAATAATAGTTATTATTAGCAATTTGTATCAATAATAGACAGATGGGTAGTTTAATGGATAAAACACTCCATAAAAGAATTGGATTTGACCCCTGTATATACCATGATCATTCTTTATAATGGGAAACGAAATATTATCATAGCAACTTTTAGGCTCTCCGGGTTTGATCCCGGTGAGGTCACAATAATATATTTTATGTGATTTTTCTCAAAGCCTGATTGTTTCAGTTCTGTTACTAAATAGGTACAATACTGTTTCAGTACACTACTGCCATTGGGCCTCTTAGTCTGTATAATATATACTAAAAGAATATTTATATATACTTATATGTATAACATTAGTATTTATTTATTTTGAAAAAGAGTATTACGGCATTACAGCGATTGGCCAATGCGCCATAATACATAATAAATATAAATTATAAAAATGTCTTAATTACAAATAACATCTAATATAACAAGAAAGTAGAAAAGATAGCATGTGTTTATGTAAATATTAAAGAAACATGGTATCTACAATTATAAATTTAACACGTCAACAAACATTATATAGTTAATAAAAAATAAATCAACCTTTATGGTGCCATAAAATAGTTAATCGCACGATACACAGCATCATGAAACATAACACCTGTTCTGCGACGAAGTATCATGAAGACCGCAGAGTTACGAGTGATATTAGTGGGAACATGAAAATTAATATTTGCCAGTATATACGGATTGTAAATGAACCCACGAAGCAGTAAAAAGAAATGCTTTAAAAATTATACATGTTAAATTTGAGAATGTATGATACCTACGTTGATTTAACATACAAAAATGAAATTTGGTAAGCATTTCATGTAAGAACTACTAATTAAATTCGTTGTAATTAAGTAGGATGTCTGTACCTTAATTGAAAAGTACACTGGCGCAAATCCAGCGATATATATTTTTTTAATCTTTATTATTAAATTGGTACGCCATTCTTTGATTTTAAACATCTGCAATATCATTATAAAATTTAAAAAAAACTAAGAAGAGATAATGGGACAATAAAAAAACAAAATTAAACCAATTAAGACTGTCATTTTTTCCGAAGACAAAAACCCCTAGAGGTGCATTTTAAATTTCGCCCGACGCTAATCAATCAAGCGTCGATCTGTAGTGCGAGGGGGCTGAAAACGGAGGGTGGGGGCGGTTTGAGACTCCTCCAAAACAAAAGGAGGCTCTAGCGACACGAAAACAAAGACGCCGCGATAAAATGTTTGATGGCCTTTGACATTTCCACTTGAGCCGAGACACTATCGTTGCGCGTTGAGTGCCGCTGGCACACTGGTGTATTATAACTTGGATGATACAGAGGATAATAAAAAATGCCGTTTTGGTAATGCAGTAAAGAAAATTTGTGCACTCGTATGGCTGTAGGTTGTTGATGACATACTTAAACGTTTTTATAAAATATTTTTTTATTTAACATACTATTATTATCGCTGGCGAGAAAGTTTAATAATCGAGAATTCAACAGAGAGGTATATTTTTCAAATAACGGTTAAAGCGTAGTACAGATATTATTCTATAAATCATGAAAATTGATGATCGGGAATAAAAATCAAGCGCCCCGCCCCGGAAAGGGTAAGGTTAGACTGCCGAACTTTCGTTGGTTTTTGGGACCATGTAAATTTCATCTGAGAAGGTAGTCGGTTTGGTAGTGATGAAGGGTAGAAATAGGATATTAAGATCCGACATAAATAGTGAACACTAAACTTTGTCAGTCAAACGTATTTATTTTTTATTAAGCTAAGTCAACAATGAGTAGAGACTGTTTGTTGTTTTGAAAATTCAATTAAATCTTGAATAATCCAAGACATAGTAGATAATTGTCAAAAAATATTCATTTATATGGTTTAATGGCATAACTTTAGATACTATTTTATAGATAGATGAATAGTTTTTGACTATTATCTACAACGGCTTGTTTTACACCGGGTTTAATCGAATTTTAAAAAACTAACCAACCTCATCTACAAATTGTATTCTTAGATCAATAAAAACTAATAAGTATGACGGAAAAAGTATAGGGTACACTATTTATGTTGAATCTTAACAGCCTACCACCATCCATCACCACTGTGTGACAGTACCTACTTATTTTACCTACTTATTTATTAAATATTGACTAGTGTTGAATTTCTAAAATTGAATAAAGCTGATACATTATGTTGTGTTACAATAGTTTTATGTTTTTTATTGATTGTGAAATAATTTCACTACGAGGGGGGTACTGTTTCACTTGTGTTATTCTGTATCGATGTCGTTAGCACGTTTACTTGTAAAAGATTATATATTATTAAAACATTCAACCCCTCTGATGTTGTAATTTATACCTACAATTACAGTGTATTCTATATCTCTGTGTTTTTTTTACTTTTACATTAAAATTTTATGATGTTAATCGATCTTGTACTGTGTGAATTAAATTTCACTGCTCACTGCCGTCACTCGAAATACTTATTTAATTTTTCAGATACGAGTTTGTGCTGGAGCAACGGGGATATCTGACGTTTAATCTGTAGAAACGTAAAATTATTTAAATGTATGGACATTAAAAAGGACGTGGGTGTGTTTGGTCTGAAGTGCTCTGTGAGTTTACGTCAATCGTAAAAGAAAATTCCTACGTGAGACGTGTGTTCATGAATGGTAAACAGTTTACAGTGGCGAATACAAAGTTGGACGAAAATAAACGGTTATGACAATTGCAACGGCTGGTGGCGCTTTTGCAGTGGACTGTAATTTGAGGAATGCTGGTGGATTACGAATCTAGGAGGGGGGGAGGAGTAACAGGATGCCAGACACTGACCTTTATGTTGAAGGGGCTGGCGCGCGCTGGAGCCGCTTCGGTGTTCACGCACTCATGCACTGGTAAATGGACAGTACACTTTTGGTGGATGATATATGATGTTGATGAATGATAATGATGTTTGTACGAATGATAAGATACACTATCTATTGGTATCACGGCTTGCCAGGTATTCAAAAGTATCGCTTGGAGTGGCGCACCCAGGAGGGGGGCCAAGGGGCCTTGCCCCCCCCCAAAAACATTGAAATTGAAAGCCAATAGATTAGACAAATAAAAACACGGCAAAAAAATGATTTCAAATTCTCCAGCACCCTCTAGAAAAATTTCTTAGATTTTAATATCTAACACAAAAATTTCGAAACACTAATGTCAGGTTTTTTTAGAAACCCAATCCCTAATGGAACTGTCAAAAAAATCTCGGTGTCCACCCGAATTCCGGAGTGGTGTAGGTCATGGCTGGGGAGTACTGACAGGGCTCTAGCCTGGGGGCCCGGGCTGTGGGGGGTCCGGTGTGTCGGGTTGACCAAATAAGTGAGATAAACACACATCATAAGTTAGCTTTAATAGTAAAAAAAGTCGCCTGCGGCGCTAAATGTAAAATCGCCAATAATTCACAGTATAAGTACCCTTAATTTGAACTAAAACACAATTTGAAAAACGTTAATGTAGTATTTCACACTGCCTTTCATCTTAGCGGTAGGTAGGGGGGCCGCCAAATATCCTAGCCTGAGGGCCCGTTTCAGGATGTGGCGACCATGGTGTAGGTACACCGAGTGCCATAGACAAAAGGGCGATAAACGAGAAATTAGGCTGTGAAGAAGAAAAAGAGCCTATGGGACTAATTTTCATTCTCCTCCTTGGACCCCCCCAATATTAAAATCTGGGTGCGCCACTGGCTTGGACGACGGTCACACTATATCAAGCTGACCTGGCCGTGGCCCACGACCCACTTCTGAATCAGTCTGTATAATTAAATTCAAATCACAAATGACATAAAATAAGTGTTAATAATTTAAAAAAATTAAAATACCGAGAAGTGTGAGTTAATAAAACAATAGAAATAAAATAAAATAACAAAGTAAAAGTAGATTGAAGCACACATAGTGAACTTTGATAGACCCTATCTTTAAAACTTATAAGACAACGTCCACCTAAATTCTCCCTCACTTTAGTGGAATATATCAATATCCGAAGCGATTTCATTAAACATGGTTATTGCCCTCCCAATTGGCATTACTAATGGCAGGTTAGTTCTGCACCGTGGGAGAACAAACAACGGATGGTACAGCAATAAACGGTGGTTTAGCGGTAACAGGCCTATACGAACGCGTTGTCTTGAAGTAACTAAACTTAACTTTGATCACGGTCGATCATGATCCGTGGCTGGCGGTCTTGTGACAATAATTTGGGATTTAAGGTTGGTGGAAAGAAATGATGAATGCGAATATTGGCCGTAGACGTATGAATTTTCATTGATGTGAGTTTTAATCAAAAAAATGTTTAAAAAAACCTTCTTCTATAAAGATTGAATGTTCGAAATTTAAAAAAAAAATGGAAATTGACTCTTGTCTACTGATTAAGTTAGCGACGTGTGATTTGGCATTGCAGGTTTTAACTTTATTTAAAGCGAATTTCACACTTTGTTTATTTATTTATTTAAGAAAACAAAACATTGTTTGCAAAACATTGAATCTAAATTCAAGACGTGTACAACATGAGAATTACATTATAACAAATATTACCTTCACACGAGAGAAGAAGAGAATATATAAAATAATAATAATAAAAAATATTAAAAAAACATACTTACAGACCTACAAACTTATCTGAAGAATGGGACGGGGGAGCCACTGTCGAAAACTGCCCAATCGAGACTCGTAACTGGACAAAATCTAACATTCGAATGATATTTTCAAAATGGCGTCCTATGGTAGTTCGTAGTTCTATTTTCGCCATTCTTTAGATAAGTTTGTAAGTCTGCAAGTACAATTTTATACAGAAGACAAAATACATAGCATGTCACCTATAATGTCCTCGTCTTTGAGGAGAGCATCGACTAGTCTTGAACCATTCAATTTAAATTCATTAGGACTCACAATAACAGGAAAAAGTGTTTTAAGAACAGAAGAGACCTAAGGCAGTCTGAAAATAACCTCTTGACGAATTATCAAAATGAAAATAGTTATATTATGTCTTAAAATAAAGACATCAAAGAAATTTCTTTTGGACGCGTTCTAAAATAAGCTTATAGGAAACCTCATAAGGACACCAGATAATCGACCCATATTCAAGAATGCTACGCACTAATGAGACGTAGAGCATCCGTAAGACATTTGGATTCTTGAATGGTTTGGATTGTCGCATGATGAATTCTAGAAGCTTACTCACCCGTATAGCTGTTTAAGTTATATGTGAGTGAAAAGCTGATAATGCTAAAATTATTCCAAGATCTTTCTCGTCAGATTGACGCTTTAATGTACTTTTTGATGCTTATTGTAGCGAAGGGTGGAGGTAGGCTGTCAATATCCATTATAAATAGTGCACATTAAACTTTGTTGGTCATACGTATTTGTTTTTATTGAATAGATACTACAATTTACAGATGGTGTTGGTTAGTTTTAAAAATCAATTAAAACCTGCTTAAACCGACACATAACAGTATTGGAATATTTTGGGCGATATGACAATTTATTGTGCACACTTTTTCATTCATTCTTATTTGTTTTCGTTGAATTAAGAATACATATAACACATATTATTGGTTGATTTTTTTTAAGTCATTAAGCCCTGCCTAACCAAACTATAATATATAAAAAATATTATTTTATCTATAAAATATACAAAGTTATGTGTGATTTTAACTCAAAGACAAAAGTGATGAGGAACCGTTTTTCGGACCCTGAAATTATCTGTATTTCTGGCACCCAACTCGAGTAAGTCAGCAGCTACGTCTATCTCGGACAGCAGGTGTCCATAGACGGAAGCATGCACGATGAAATTGCTCGAAGAACAAAGCTGGGATGGAGTGCTTTCGGACGTCTGAATATTATCTTCAAGAGTGACCTACCATTATGTCTTAAGCGTAGGGTGTTCAACCAATGTGTGCTACCCATGCTCACGTATGGCTGCGAGACGTGGACCCTCAACACGAGAGATGTCCAAAGGCTAAGAGTCACACAGCGAGGCATGGAGAGGTGCATGTTGGGCATCACGCGAAAGGACCGTAAGAGGAACGAATGGGTTAGGAAGCAGACAAGAGTACGCGATATAATAGACGTTGCCAAACAGCTGAAATGGAGATGGGCGGGGCACTTTGCTCGCCGAAAGGACGGCCGCTGGACAAATGCCGTCATCCAGTGGTACCCAAGGGGTACGAAACGGCCACAGGGTCGCCCTAAAAGCCGCTGGATTGACGAACTGGTAAAGTTCGGCGGAAATACGTGGCAGCAAACGACACAGGACCGAGAGAGTTGGAGAAAGCTTGGGGAGGCCATCATCCAGCAGTGGATTGACCCCGGCTGATGATGATGATGATGTGTGATTTAATTGCATAATTTTGGACATAATATTGATAGATGAGTATTTATTTAATATTATCTATTATGGCTTGGCGTCTCAGGGCTTATATAATTTGAAAAACTAACCAATACCATCTGTAAATTGTAGTCTTATTTCAATGAAAACAAATACGCATACCTGACAAAGTTTAATGTACCCTTCGCCACTAGATGCTAAATACTAAACGTTTGAAATTATTGATATTGTAGGTTTATTTAAATATTATTTCACACTTCTTATATAACGTGCTAGTATAATTTCAGATTCACCCAATAAGTTAATTACACACACGATTAATATATGTGAAGATATATTTATTTACTATTATTTTAAAGTGACGTAAAACACCGAGAAATTCATACATTCTTTGATGTCTTTATTTTAAAATATATAACTATTTACCTTTTGATAATTCGTCATCGATTACTTTCTGACTGCCTTTCTACAAGGAATTCTCACTTTTCACTCTCTTGAATCTCGTATGGCACTTCTGCTCTTAAAACTTTTTTACCTGTCTTCTCGAGAAATGTTTTCCAATCCTGGCGTCCTAAAGAATTTAAATTTATATGCGCCTGTCAATTACCTACGTGATCGCACCCATGACATATTCTGGGTCAGAACTGTTTCCTCGAGTCAAGCCTATCAGGCGCCATTAGCGAGGGCTTCAAGACAAGTAAATGCACTCCCTAAAGACATAGACATTTTCAATGATGCACTTTGCATTTTGTTTTTGAAACTTTATTTTAATGTATATAGTTGTTTATGTTTTCTTTTTTTATATAGAGTAAATCTCATGTTGTGAACGTCCTGAATTTTGATTTGTTATGTCCACAACGTTTCGTTTTCTTAAATAAATACGTAGGCTATGTAAATAACGCAACAGAATTCAAACCAGAACGCGCGCATCGCCATTTTGTTTTCGGTGCTGCCAATGGAAGAATAAAAATAATGATTAACTTACCAATATATGGCGTAAATACAAAGGTTTCACAGAAATATTCAATAAATTACTATCTAACAATGAAGAAGATTCCTTACTAGGTAATTATTTGGGTCCCACTTTAAAAACACCAAAATAAAAATATTTTTTAATTATTTGTATGTAATGGGAATGACTCGATAGGAAACGATTATTTAACATTTATTGTTTACTTTGACTTGTGAAGAAATCATTTATTTGTAGAGTGGTAGAAGAGATAATATTTAAGTGTAATTAGGCCGTAAATTCTTAATTATCGCAGCAATTCCATGCTTTTAACATGGAACACAACACTGCGTCCAAATCAAATAGCTGAATCCAGGTAAATGTAAAATAATCGGTTGGTATAGATTCTACACCACTGACCGTTTGACAATCGCTGCTTATCAAGTAAAATTTTTATGTTTTTGTCAATTCACTGAATTTTGAAAATTCCATCTGGCAACACATACAGTGACGTCCCTAGACAAAGTGCCGCCCCTAGACAGTGCCAAAATGGCCTCACTATTTTTTATACAGTACTTTTTATCATTTTTTCATGACTCCAATATCTAAGAAATGTGTTGATGGATACATTACTAACAAGATATAGATGTATTATAATACCATTAGATCTAATTTAAATGCCATTTCTGCTTCAGTAGACAATATTACAAGTCTACGGTTTCAGATAGGTTTAGATAGTTTCAGATAGTTTAAGATATATTTAAAAATAGACCTGACAACTTCCAAAACTCCCGAGTGACTGGCAAACATATTTGGATAAATTTCAAATTGAGTAAGTACGAGTATGTACCTACCTATAATTCAAATATAATTCGAAAATCTCCACGTGTCATTGCTGTTCACCAAGAATGTGACGTCCAAGAACAACGGAAGTAAACTAGACATCGCGAACCCAACAAAAAATAAAGTCCTGTTGAAACTTTTATACCACCTAATTAATACATTTCGTTTTCAACCAGTGAGCTGATTTTTTTAATGGAAAAATATTTCTCTTGTCACTAAGTTTAGGTAGCTATTACTATATATATATACCTAATGATTCTCCTCGATTTGCCGCCCTTTGGGTAACTGCCGCCTCCAAGCGACGCTCAATCTGCCTACCCCCACGGGATGTTACTGACTCTATAAAATACTGTACCATAACAGGCTTTCGCGGTTGTTTTTTTTATCGTAGTAGATTTTTGGGTTTCCACCGTAAGTCCTTCTTCCTCCTTTACTCGACGTTTCGGGCTCGTTGTAAAAAGTGTATAGGTCAAACTTTTAGAACAGTAAAGAAGCGTGTGAGTGAACACGAGAGGGCATACCGACTTAAACATTACACGATGTCGGCAATTGCCGAGCACTCGATGGATACAGGACACAAATTTTACTTTGAAACCAAGATATTGGGTCGGAATAAAGGATATTTCGCACGATTGGTAAAGGAGGCCATTGAAATCCATAAAAATTTTAATATGGATGATGGATTATAGTTAAAAACGTCATGGCTTCTGGCACTATCAGCAAAATCCAATATTCGAGCCGGTATCCTTGGTCGTAACGATTGACAGATTACTCTGAGCAACGTTTGCTCTTAGCTAATCGGATTCCTTTTGTCATTCTTAGAGCAACGTTTACATTCAAATACCTACACTACATTTTCATCATAAAACATAATACGAGTATCGTATCATCTCTTGATAATAGCCTCTGCAACGAGCCCGAAACGTCGAGTGAAGAAGGAGGAAGGACACACGGTGGAAACCCAAAAATCTACTACGAATGTACCATAGACTTATCGTGAAATGTACCTACTATCGTTTTATTACAATTGTATAAAATATGTTCGTACTACAAGATTTGTGTAACAAATCTTTTATAGTCTAATATTGGCCTTATAGAGCCGCGAAGCAAACAATATTTTTTCAAATCAAATTTATTTATTTTACATATAATGAACATAACAAATTATAAATTCAAAGCGTTCACGACATGACATAAAATAAGTGTTAATAATTTAAAAAAATAAAAATACAGAGAAGTGTGAGTTATTAAAGCCTCAATTACATTGAGCTTCTTTACGAGCTGTGTGTTGGCGAATTTATAATCTGCCTGTAAAGTCGCCAACACACAGATCGTAAAGAAGCTCAATGTAATTGAGGCTTAATACACTAAGTAATAAAATAAGAAAATAAATAACAAAATAAAAATAGATGGAAGCACACAGAGTGAACCCTAGATAGACCCTATCTTAAAAACTTATAAAACAACGTCCACCTAAATTCACCCGCACGTAATTGGAATATATCAATATCCGAAGCGATTTCATTAAACATGGTTACTATCCTCCCAATTGGCATTACTAATGGCAGGTTAGTTCTGCACCGTGGGAGAACAAACAACGGATGTCCTCGATTCTTAAGGTAATTATCAGAGACACACAAGCAAACACCACCAAGAATGACAGAGTTCACATTTACGCCGCGTTATAAGTCTGAAAAAAAATATGTAGCTAAATAAAGATAAATTTAAACTAAAATATTTAAGCATCCCTAAGAGAAAATCAGTCGGATAGAGCCACGGATAATATCCATACAGCCGAAAGTAAAAGAGTCTTAAAATTTTTATTTGGAATCTCTTCACCATAAGGCCGTACTTCAACTGATGCGGGGCCCAAACGATAGACCCACTCTCAAGTCTGCCTCTAACTAAGGAGTAATATAAATGTAAAGGAGTAATATAATATAAATGTAAATATTGAAAACCTCTGAGACGAGTACGTAATACAAACAATAATAACACACTACTGGTAGATGTAGACAACAATTCATTTGATGTACTCACAAGGTGTTAATAATGTGTTATGTATGGTGAGGTGTTACTAACAGTTAGTCAGGTAGTGATGCGAATTCCATATTTCCGCTCCCTGAGGCGTAGATGCTCTATGCCACATACACTCTACGTCGTAGACAGTGTGCTACGGTGCGCTACGCCGGATGGTAAATTTGTTAAATCTTCCCTATAAGTACGTAGCGCTTACAACTATTGGTATGTCATATTGCCTGAAGTTGTTAAAGGAAACACTACATGTATGGAGCTTAACTGTGCAGTATTTTACAATTTTATTACGATAATAACACATGCAAAGGACAATTGAAGTTAAATTCCCTCCACCAAACCCGCCCCGCACCACACTCGGTCTTAATCGAGAGTATCACGGGACCCGTCAATTGGTGATGTGAAGCATATAAGAATTGGCCTGGGAGTGTCCTGGGAGAAGATGCCCAAGACTTAGGTTGCTACGCTCAAAGTGAGCTCTGACTGAGTTTACTCTAATGCAAAGTATATGAAGGGGTGGATAAGTTCACGTATCTCGGATCCAGCCCATAATAAGATAGCAGAGGAGATAAACATCCACCTTATCTCCGGGAATAAATGCTGGCATGCCTGCAAACGACTGGTGGGGTCGAAAATTCTAGGCCGAAGAAGTAAACTTCTAATATATGAAACAATTATAAGGCCAGTGGTCACTTATGGCTAAGAGACTTGGTGCTTAACTCAAAACGAAGAAAACAAATTAGCTGTCTTCGAGCGCAAAATACTCCGAAAAATCTTTGGACCCACGTTGGAAAATGGGAACTACAGAATAAAAATGAACCACGAGTTAGAAGAGCTGATTGAACAGCAAACAATCATAAGATACTGTAAGTCCCAAAGACTACGATGGGCGGGACATGTGGAAAAAATGGCTAAAATTAGAGCGCCAAGGATCATGACAAAGTGGCTACCCCAACGGAAGAGTCCCAGAGGCCGTCCGAGAAGGAGATAGGCTGACGCCGTAGAAGTGGACTGGCTTCATGTAGGAAGACCCGGTAACTGGAGAAGTGTGGCGAGAGACCGGAGTGAGTGGAGAGCGGTTGTGGAGGAGGCCAAATCCCACCCCGGGATGTAGCGCCGTGGAAGAAGAAGAAGAAGAAGAATAACACATACACAGATCCCTCGAAACCAAGCCACCTTGCATCGCATTCGGTTTTAATAACGCGTATGACGAGACCATACTCTTTGATGTGAAGTATCAATAGTTGTTTTCGCCTGGTAATGTCTCAGGGGCAGATACTTAAGACTGAGGTCGCCACGCTTTCAAGTGCAATTTTAGTGCGTTTACATTGACTTAACCTTTTCTATACCTCACGATATTACTATAGCAGTATCTGACAAGCCGTAAATTTTTAACGACACACGTTGAATGTAGAAAGAAGCTTTTGCTACAATCGCTGTAATACCGCTAAGTATTTCATAATTATTCAAACAGATGTCACTGTATATTTAATATTGTAGATTATGCAAATCAATCGGTATGGATCCCGAAGTTAGAATCGGTAAACATTCACAAGTTATTTTTCAATGTGTGCTTGGAAGTCACCTTACAAAGGCTTAAAGTAACCATATACTGTACCACCGTATATCCAGTATCCATAAGTAGCGGAAGGTGGAAGCAGGCTGTTAAGATCTGCAATAATTAGTGCACATTAAACTTTGTTAGCAATTCGTATTTGTTTTTATTTAACTAAAACTGCAATATACAGATGGTATTGGTAAGTTTATAAAAATCAATGAAACCCTGCCTAAACCAAACCATAACAATTTTGGCATACTTTGGGCGATACTAAAAAATTGAGCACACCTTTTCATTCACACTATTTTGTTTCACACATTTTTTTAAATTCATTAAGCCCTGCCTAAACCAATCTAAAATAGATAAAACATATTATTCTAACTATAAAATATTCAAAGTTATATTTGATTTAATTGCATAACTTTAGATATTTTATAGACAGACGAGTATTTTTTTTTACTATTATCTATTATGGCTTTGTTTTCCCAGGGTTTAATTGAAATATAAAAACTACCCAACACGATCTGTAAATTGTGTTATTTCAATAAAAACTAATACATGTTTTGAAGAGGTGATGATAGACCTGGCTTGGTCATCTACTTCGGTTGCCAGAAGAGAACCTCAACCTGGCTTGCATATTCTTCTAGTCAATCAGATTCCGGTGTCATAGAAAGCCGCTATATACGTTGAATAGAGTATTATACGGCGGAGATAAGGGACGGTGGTGGTCAGTGGCGGCCGGTGGTCTTTAGAATAGCATTTTCTGGTAGTGCGCAATGGTTTACCTTATATAAAGAGAAGATCTTCTTCTTTCACCCTGTCACGACCCAGCATTGGAGCATAGGGTAAGCACAAGTTTGCGCCACTTCCCTCGGTCCATCGCCAACTCTTGCGCCTCCCGCCATGTCAGACCTGCAGCACGTAGGTCGCTTTTGTGGCACTGCAGCAGGATGAGGGAGGGCCGGCCATGGCGACGGAACTCTTGAGGCTGTGCCATAAGGGTACGAAGTGTCACACTCTTTGGCGGCATCCGGAACACGTGTCATAACCACGTAAAGTTGTAAAGCGTCTTTTCATGATTACCTCAATCACCGAAGGCTGCCGTGTTCTCTTACTGACTTCTCAGAAGGTAAATTAAATATGTTTTTGTTTATTTATACTATTTCTTAAAAAAGTTTTTGAACATCTAGAATGATTTAATATCAATAAAGAAATATAAATGTCACATTTTATGGCTATACGCTGCGAGAGAACAATGCTTCAGCCAACTAAATAACCGCTGGTATGTTCTTTTATTATTTTGAGTGGTTTAGAAATAAACGCGACAGTTTGTATTTTCGTAAAAAGTTGGCGATTCATTAAATATGTTAACTGTAAAATTTCTTTTATTTTGTTAACTGTCAATTCATGGTGGAACTGCATTGTATTGTTGTTTTTATTTAATAAAAAGCATTTTTTTATAGTACTTATTCCACTTTTAATTAATATATTAGGACCGGTTTCGTCCGCCTCAGTGGGACATTTTCAACTGAAAATGTCCCACTGAGGCGGACAAAACCGGTCCTAATATATTAATTAAAAGTGGAATAAGTACTATAAAAAAATGCGTTTTATTAAATAAAAACAACAATAAACTGTAAAATTGTTAAAAATTAACTCGCCAACTTTGTTATAAACTAGCGTTTTTGTTTTTAGAGTCCTTCGTTTCATGCGCCGATCTAAAAGTGTATAAAAAATATACACAAAACGCCATTACAGGAACATTCTGCCACCGTTTAAGTAGTATACAATGACCCCATTGTAATCCTGTGAAAACTGAAAATCTATTTGGACGCAATCGCTTTGCGCTCATGAACGGAGTATTGTTCATAATACTGCTACATGTTCTACTTCGCGAAGTGAGTGATACACGTATGAATAACAATGAAAATTTGAGCGATGTCTTTAAAAATGTAGGCAGTGCGTAGCAATTGCATGGTATTAGAGGAGCCACCGCTGGTGATGGGTATGACGTCTTGTAAGAACGCAAGAATATTGGTTACTGATAAGGATTCTTGGAAGTACCGTGTGGTGTTCATTTGCTCCGGCTAACAGACGAACATGGCCGAAGAAGTAAATAGCACAAATATTAATTTATTTAAATACCTACGACAGCCAACATAACTGTGACTTTTCTGTTACGTTGTGTATACAATGTTCTTTTTGGTATCGAAACATTGGCCTCTACGAACTGCAGTTTCGCTACTGGTAACTATCTCCAGCTAATAATTGATTGGAAACGTGGAAGCAGTAAGTAATTATGAAATCTATTGGTGCGAATGTGTACGGTCTACGGCGTAGAGACAGACTGCTACGAAGCGCTACGCTGAACTTTTAATATATATTTTATATCATTGTTCCGTTTATAATTGGAATGGAAAAAATGGATATGCATATCGTCGGTGTTTTGTAAAAAGGACGAATCAACCATTTTGGCGAAATCGAGATTTTAATGAAAATAAAATATGTACCCCACTAGCTTTGTTATGGAAAAACGGCGAATTTTTATCTCTACAGGAAAGTACTTAAAAACGATAATCGACTAAAATTAAATTAATTAAAATTACGAAATAAAAAGCAAATGTGACATGGCCTTTTGAAATATTATATAATAATACCTATTATAATGACAGTATTCTTTCTAAGCTTTATTATAAATTTGTAAGATATCTACACGTAAAAAACAAATAAATGTCAAAAGTTAAAAATCCTTCTCCTGTAAAGTAGCATTTTGGTTAATTCGCACTTTTTACAAAATAACGACGATATATTATTGAAATATTTTATTATATAGTTTACATAGTCTTCCAACTTTTAAATACATTGTCTTTAAATGCATTTTATTTAAATAATACGACGTATCGAAATTACTGTGTAGCTATGAAATAAAGCTGGCAAATATGGTGTCTTTTCAGTTCTATAATAGGTACGAGTATATCAAGAAAGCCAAAAGTGATGAGGAATTGTTTTTCGGACCATGCGATTATCTGTATTAATGGCACCCAACTCGAGCAAGCCAGCAGCTACGTCTATCTCGGTCAGCAGGTGTCCATAGACACAAGCATGTACGATGAAATCTCGAAATGTTTAAAAAATCTTTTTTGAAAAAAGTAAGCCACCCCGGCCGGGCATCGAACCCTGCATCTCCCGGGCTTACGCCCCGCTCCGTCCGTCGCATTTACCAATATGCTACGTAGTTAATACGCTACGTTTATTAATAAAACATACATATTATAGTAGATACAAGCTTAGTACAAAAATACTAATTTTATGAAGGTATTAACTATTTCTTTTATTCAACGAATAATTCACAATATTTAAGAATGTATCATTCTAATTATTGAACATACATAATTTAATTTAATTTAAATTATGTAAGTTCAATAATTAGAATGATACATTCTTAAATCTTGTGAATTATTCATTGAATAAAAGAAATAGTTAATTATAAATTATTAGGAAGTTCAAGTAAATTACATCATAAAAAATATTGGAGAAATCCACGACATCGGTTAGTAATCGAAGTAATAGGTACCTACTTTGATTTAAGAAACAAAAATCGATTGCCAAAGTAGCTTGATTTGGAAGAGCGCTGATGAGTGGGTATAAAAGTGACCAATAGTTAAAATTTGTCGCAATTAGTATGTCACTGCGTAGCATAGAGGTTATGCGCGAATGGGGCGTAAACCCGGGAGATGCAGGGTTCGATTCCCTGCCGGGGTGGCTTACTTTTTTTAAAAAAAGATTTTTTATATTGGTTATAATATATTCTCTCAGAAAGTGTTTTTCAAAATTATGTATGTTATGTAGGTATATTAAAAATGTACAACGTGGTATAGATAGGTGCATGCTGGGCATAACGCGAAGGACAAAAAGAGGAATGAGTGGATAAGGAAGCAGACAAGGGTTTGCGATGTAATAGAGTTTATTAAAAGCCTTAAATGGAGATGGGCTGGATACATAGCTCGAAGAAGAGACAATCGCTGGACAAATCTAGTCATCCAGTGGTATCCAAGAAGTACAAAACGTGCACAAGGTAAACCTAGAGGCCGCTAGATCGGTGAAATGATAAAGTTCTGCGGAAGTAAGTGGCAACGCAATGCAATGGAGGACCGAGAGAAGTGGAAGCAGCTTGAAGAGGCCTTCATCCAGCAGTGGATAGATTCAGGCTGTTGATGATGATGATGAATTATTGAACATACATAATTTTGAAAACACTTCTGAGAAAATATATTATAACCGCCAATAGTAGCTCGATTTGGAAAGCACTTCAGTGAGTACTAAAATCCATTAGTTAAAATTTGCTTTTAAATAAGCATAGTGGTTTATGTGCGTGGGTGCGATATCCGAGAAATGCAGGTTCGATTTCTGCAGGGTTCTTACTTTTTCTGAACCTTTCTATTGGTTATAATATATTTTCTCAGAAGTGTTTTCAAAATTATGTATGTTAAATATGTGTATTCAGGTTTGTCACGTAAATGGAATACGCATTCAATATTGTTATATGTGAGGACATCAGTGGCGAAGGGCGGAGGTCGGCTGTTAAGATCCGTCATAAATAGTGCACAATAAACTTTGGATAGATTCAGGCTGATGATGATGATGATATTAAAAATATAAATATATAAAATGGCGGCAGTGACGCTCTCTCGATAGGTACCGCCTTTCGCTTCTGATTTCACGGCGATCGTAAAAAGCGAGTTATTATTTTCCGTGCTGAGGCGTAAAATATAAAACGTTAATGGAAAATCATAATAAAAATAATGCAAAAAGAGAAAATATATATATAGAACGGGATAACAAAAAAAAATGGCGGTGGACGTCGGATTAATTAAGGGGTAGATAGAGTTTTTTTTAAAATCCGGTGGCGCATTACAGGTTATGTTGCGACTCTAACCGGATCCGGAACAATAATTATAATAATATTATGGTGGACAATTTTTGTTCCAAAACACGAAAATGAGTAAAATCCTTTTGAATTTACTTTGGTTATGATTACTAGGTTTAGGATTTTTAGGTGCTAAAAAATGAATAATAGGTACCTAAAATGTCGCTTGTGCATAAATTGAGTTTTGAGAAAAACGCATTTTAAGTGCTTTTGTAGTGAAAAAAAATCGTGGAGAGGTTATAACTTATTATTTTGAAATGAAATTTGGAACACATGTGACCTAATTACTCAAAATTGAAATGCATTTTTTTTTATACTTTGTCAATTTTTGATTTTTAAGAGATTTTAAGTCACATGTTACTTTTTTCCTATATGCATTTATGAATAGCTTTATCTTCATCTTTTGATTTGCGAGCGTCCACTTTACGCTTATTGTGATCTTCCAATATATTTGTTTGGGCCTCTTTGTCCGCTGCCAACATGTTTTTAAAATTTTCACAAATTTCACAAGTACCCTTTTTCTGCAATGAAATTATTTTTTTTTGTACAAAGGCCCTTACTCACTTTTAAATAATTACACTTGTTACCTTTTTCCTATATTATTTTTGTAAACATTTGCACATAGGTAGTTCCTAAAATCGTGTACATGTTACCTTTTTCCTATACATTAAATGAAGATCAGTTTACAAATACACAAGTAACCTTTATTTTCTTTGCTCAATTGTGAATTCATGGGATTTGCTTCACAAATGCCGTTTTGCCATAATGTAGAGAAAAAATTACGAAGAAAACTCCATTCATAACTCAAAACCGTCAAAATTGCAATGTGCCCTTTTGCTTTTGGTGCGACGATATGTAGTTATAATTAGAAAATATGTTTTTAAATTTCATAATTAGGTGCTAAAATACAAAAATAGGTGCTAAATATTTAAGTGAGTATTACAATAAATCATATATATTTCAACAGTTTATTCGCAAACAGAAAATGAGTCGCTTAGAATCATAACTCACATATTCCAAAAATCAAGTTTTGAGATAATTGCTAAAAACCAACAGAGCACTATTTTTTGTAATTAGAAGAACAGTATTGAACTCCCTAGAATATTAATGAGTGAGAGAGTCGAATAACTTTTTTTTTTTTTTTTTTAAATATATATACCTAATACTCCTAACGTTGCAGACATACAGCATACTATGAGAAATAGAGCTCCCCGATTGGTTAGGAAGGCGTTGGTGACAAAACTCTATTCTTTGAAATATACGACATATTACACCAACAATGAACTTTGTCAACGATTTTCACATGGTTTAAATTGACTTTTAATACTCAACTATTTTTCGGTATATAGATTAATTCATTTAGAATCACTTGACATATTTAACTAAAAACCGACAAAATTGCAATATGTGAGTTATGATTCTAAGCGACTCAAATGCTTTATTACAATAAATAATAAAATATGCTTCAATTTTTCGAAAGTGAATCTTTGACGATTTGATCTTAGCAAATTTTTATACATGGATAAACTTCTTTCCATGTTATTGTTGCGTATAAAAATGAAACTATTTCTGAAATAGAAAAAATTGAAACAGATGTTTCAATTTTCTTAATTCTTCTTTCTTCAGCCACATTCAAAAGAAAATTTTGTTTGGAAAGGTTTTCATCCACATCCAAAATACCAATGATAACATTGGTAATGTATCGTCCTTTAATGTCTGTTGTTTCGTCAATTGATATCCATAGATTCCTGTTTTAGACAGATTTTTTTTTATTTCAGAGATTTGCAAATCATACAAACTTCTCGTATATTTTTTCCAAAAACGAAACGAAATGTTTGTTACACAGTTTTGCTATAGGGATATCAGCCACAACGAATGCCAAGCATAAATGTGTCGCTACATTTCAAAATCAGCTAAGTCCACCTTTAGGTATTTTTGATTTTTTTGTGAATTGCTGAAGAACTACTGCTTTCTAATATTTCTGCATTATCAAAATGTTGAATTTATTAATTTTAAATATTCTATACTCGAAATAATATAAACTTTCACCCTTCTGACTGTGTATTTGATAAAACAAAAAGCTGTTTTTCTCTTATTCATCTATTATGGATTTGGCTGATTTTGAAATCTAGCGACACAAATCTTCACAAAATTTGGAAGAATTAGGTTCACATAAACGCGGAGAGGCTGAGTCAAAGATTAAAATTTTTGTGTTTTGAAATAGAAATTTCGTATTTATGTGAAAATAATTATGTGATTAAACCTTGAATATGTAAAAATATGCAATTATCCAAAAATATGTAAAGATAAGTGCTAATAAATAGGGCTTAAATGTTTCAAAATTGTCTGAAACAGATAGATATTTTTGATACCTATCTTACCTATATTTAAATACCTAAGAATCCTAAGCCTAATGATTACTTATCAAATAAGAAAATATTATAATACTTATATTATTTTTAATTTTACGCTCAATAAGTTGATTGTGTCACGAGCTGTACGGAATATTGCACCATCGTGTTGGAACCACATACATTCCAGATTAAAATTAATTGTTATGACGTTTTAAAAATCTATATTACTAATATGATAACCCTTTATATGAGATTTCATTTGCATGAGTCATAGTATGGTTGAAAGCTCAGGCGATAGAACAGTTACTCGAGTAATGAAAAGATGCGACGATTGACTCCCACTTGGCCAAACTTATGAAGTTATTGTAAGGAAATACTAAAAATCAATGAACGGACATAATAAGTATATTGTTTGACAAGAGATATTTCAGACGTTTAATAAAGTTCTGTATTTTTAATGAGTTTTAATCTGTTTTGAATAAAAACAAAACAATTGAATTACTAATAAGGTATTATTTAAAAACAATATTATATATTTACAGCGATAGAATTTGAAACTTCTTTGCTTCAACGGTTTAAATAACGTGTAGGTAAGACAAAGTAGATAAAAACAAAAATATTAATAAGAGGTCAGTGACCGGAAATATTATTTTAACGACGCAATTAATCCATAGAATCTGATAAAAGAACAAACTGTAATATTTTACGGGAACGTGTATACGTAATATTGTGTATTTACTTAAATAGTTTGCAACGTGGCGGTAGCAAAACAGAAAAAAAGCGAACGAACCGAGCGGCCATTTTAAAATTCGAAGCGTCGGCGGCCATTTTGTCGATGCGGCTTTTGGCGGGAGAAGACTATCATTGTTTGAACAATCCGCATCGGCGAACGTGCTATATTTAGAGTTATACGATTTTAATGGAAAATGCACTTAGTTATTGTATTTTGCCGCGCAAAAAGTGCAATTGAAGTTTTTACCCAAGAGTGCCGTTAAAATCGTAGAAAAAGATACAGAAACTATCATCTATCTATATATAATTAAATTTATAGTAACTTATATGTCATCATTATCAGGGGCGCGACAACCCGGTGTGGGTCTTGGCTTCTTCCAACAGCTCCCTCCATTCACCTGTCCCTATCCAGTGTGGCCGCTTTCCAATTCGGATTCCTGGATTCTCCGGATTACTGTCAGCTCCATCCAACCAGCGAATCTTTGGCCTGCCTCTTCTTCTACGCCCTATTGGATTGCTGGACATCACTCTCTTTGCCGGTTCATTATCATTCATACGGTGCACATGACCTAGCCATCGCAGTTTCCCAATTTTAATTGATTGAACTGCGCTGCAATCTTCGTACAGCCCATAGAGCTCAGCATTATATTATCTTCTCCTCCAATTGGTGCCCTGATCGGTCCATATATACGGCGGAGAATTTTTCTTTCAAAAATGTTCAGGGCTCGTTCATTTCGCAAAGTAAATGTCCAGGTTTCCGATACGTAGGTGAGCACTGGCTTTAAAAGTGTCTTGTAAAGAGTGCTTTTAGTTCGGCGAGATAGTATGCGGGACTTAAAATGTCTTAACAGGCCAAAGTAGCATTTATTCGCTAGTATAGTAACTTATATGTAACCATTCCAAATTGAAAACACGTGGTATATGAAAATGCAGTGATTGCGCTGGACCGGCCACGTGCATTTAATGCCGGAGAATATACCAGTAAGGCGGGCTATGTACACAACCTCTAAAGGCAAGAGAATACCTGGACGGCCGAAGTTAAGATGGCTGGACTGTCGTGAAGTTCGTCCAAGATGGAGGAAATGGAAGGAGACCATGACCCGTTTAGGGTTGTAATGCCATGAATGATGATAACTCATTTCTTTTCTTCTTGGTCGTTCACTCATGGCTGAGGATCGTGATCACATTTAAATTTCTCCATCCTTTGAGCGACCAAGACTTTCCATCCTTCTCGATCTTCCGCTTCTCTCAGGGCAGAATGGATGGTGCCCCCAGTCAGCTCATTTACTTGGTCGCTCCATCGCGCAGACGCTCTTCCTCTACTTCGCCTTCCCTGGAGGCTACCCAAAACTACCAGTCTCTCCAGGTTGTCCGGTCCGCGCCTGACAATATGTCAAAAAAACTGCAGAATTCTACTCAGACATATCGTCGAGAGCCGTTCCTTTATCTCCAGTCTCTGGATGATTGACTGATTAGTCCTGTGCTCCGTCCAAGAAATGCGAAGCATTCGGCGCCAAGACCACATCTCAAAGGCATCAATATGTATATAATAATAATATAATATATATAATAATAACTCATTTATGTAAGATTAAAAAAAAATAAAAGAATGTGGCAATTACTGACACTCCAGTCATCTGACAAAAGATTAAAAAAAAAACGAATACCTATTCCATCACTTGCATACAAACTTCGTTTATATAAAAAAATATTCTCTAATGTCAGAAAGTGTCATTTTTTCAGAAAGATTTCTCTACTTAAAGACATACGAATTCTTCCTTATGATAATGATAATACAATGAATTTTCTGACTCGTTTTCTTCTGGGTATGCTATCAATGCAATCCCTGTCGACCCGAAGAGTGATTGCTCTTTTAAAGCACTTATTTGTGGGTTCATTTACAATCCGTGTAGGTATACTGGCAAATATTAATTTTCATGTTCCCACCGATACCACTCATAACTGGTACGGTTTTCATGATACCTCGTCGCAGGACGGATGTAAAGTTTCATGATGCTGTGTATGGTGCGATTATCTAATTTGATGGCACCATAAAAAGGTTGATTTATTTTTTATTAACAATATCATGTTTGTGGGCGTGTGAAATAGATTAAATTTATAATTGTATTTATCATTTTACTTTAATATCTACATAAGCACATACTTTCTTTTCTACTTTCTTGTTATATCGGTTGTTATTTGTAATTAAGTCATTTTTATAATTTGTATTTATTATATATTATATCTGAGACAACAATTAGTGTCTATAGATAGATGTATATTTGATGAAATTGTTCGCAGAGTAAAGCTAGGCTGGCTAGGTCTTCAAAAAAAGCGCAAAGTGTTCAACCAGTGTGTGCTTCCTATGATCACATATGCGTGTGAAACATGGACCCTAAGTAAAAGAGAGATCCAGAAACTTAAAGTAGCACAACGTGGTATGAAGAGGTACATGCTGGGCATAACGTGAAAGGACAAAAAGAGGAATAAGTGGATAAGGAAGCAGACAAGGATTTGCGATGTGATAGAGTTCATTAAAAGCCTTAAATGGAGATGTGCTGGACACATAGCTCGACGGAGAGACAATCGTTGGATAAATTTAGTCATCCAGTGGTATCCTAGAGGTACAAAACGTCCGCAAGACCTAGAAGCGGCTGGATTGATGAAATGATAAAGTTCTGCGGAAGTACGTGGCAATGCAACGCACAGGACGGAGAGAAGTGGAATCAGTTTGGAGAGGCCTTCATCCAGCAGTGGATAGATTCAGGCTAATGATTATGATGATGATGATATATTATGGTGCATTGGCCAATCATTGCAATGCTATTATATTCATTTTCTAAATAAATAAATATTTCAAAATAATGTCGAATGAACGACCATTGCGACAATCGCATACGTATTAAAAAAATCGGTGTGGGTACTTGTGTACTCGCGTTAGAAGTTATACTTCTTTGTCGTAACAAAACTTGTGATAAGCTCTTAATTATCTTGTTAAATTACACACTCAAGAAAAAGGGCCGCTTATTGGAGCGCCGATGGTTTATTTATATACACTTTAACTTATATTACTACATTATATATTTATTTTTCGTTGTTTTTATTTTTAAAGTAGCAACTGTCACTCTGACGTTTAATCGTTTGTTTACGTAAGGAATTGCAAATGGTCGACAATAATAAATTCGTTTCCTAGGCAACGGAACAATTCTACTATCAAACTTGCGTTTATATACAGCTGACTGATTTGCAGCTAACTTCATACTGTCACGCACTTTCGTAACGGTGTGCGCGCAGCTCTCAATTTCTTAGCTCTCAATTCTCTAACAAACGCCCTAAAACAAAATAAATATAACTTCAAAAATAGTTAATTATAATTCTTGTTTACGTGTATATTTAGTACATCTTCTCCCTGTCTCTCTCTCTCTCTTATATTTTTTTCATATATGTTTATCTCATGCGTTACAGATAAATCAAGATAAATATAATATTATAAGGTAATTCAAAATAATGTTGAATGAACGACCATTGCGACAATCGCTTACATATTAAAAAAAACACATTCAATTGAATAGTATATCCCATTATATCAATTCTATACATTGTGTGATCCAATTACTTTATGGATCATGATGCGTGTTCAATTCCGAGTGAATTATTATTACTCAGAAGCGACAAAAATAGGTTTATCTGCAAGGAGACGGCCGTTTCTTTCATTTTTCTTATAACGATCCGTTTCTGAGAAGTTTCCATTTGCATATAAATAGACTTCATAGTATGGTAAACGTCCTTTATTTATGTTTTACTGACTTTCATATTAATTTATTCCCTCAAGCCAAAACGGAAAACCTACAACGTATATAGATGCCCGTCGTGACCATTAGAGTTTCTTTTATAAATTCAAATTATATTTATTTTTACATATAAGGAACTGTCAGTCACGGAACAGTCACTGCGTAGCATAGTGGTAATACACGGATGGGGCGTAAACCCGGGAGATGCAGAGTTCGATTCTCCGCCGGGGTGGCTTACTTTTTTCAAAAAAAAGATTTTTTCTATTGGTTACAATATATTCTCTCAGAAAGTGTTTTTCTCAAAATTATGTATCTTCAATAATTATAATGATACATTCCTTAATATTGTGAATTATTCGTTGAATAAGAGAAATAGTTAATTATAAATTGTTAGCAAGTGCAAGTAAGTTACATCATAAAAAAAATTGGAGAAATCCACGACGTCGGCTAGTAATCAAAGTAATAGGTACCTACTTTGATTTAAGAAACAAAAATAGATTGCCAAAGTAGCTTGATTTGGAAGAGCGCTGATGAGTAGGTATTAAAAGTGACCAATAGTTAAAATTTGTCGAAATTAGTATGTCACTGCGTAGCATAGTGGTAATGCACGGATGGGGCGTAAACCCGGGAGATGCAGGGTTCGATTCCCCACCGGGGTGGGGTGGCTTACTTTAAAAAAAAAAAAAAGATTTTTTATATTGGTTATGATATATTCTCTCAGAAAGTGTTTTTAAAAATTATGTATGTTATATATAAGGAAGATTACAAATTATTAATTTAAGACGTTCATGACATTTCATCATCAGCCGGGGTCAATCCACTGCTGGATGAAGGCCTCCCCAAGTTTCCTCCAACTCTCTCGGTCCTGTGTCGTTCGCTGCACGTATTTTATGATGACCTACCGGAAACTTAGAAGATGCAGACGTTGTTAATTTGATCAAAGTTTTCTAACTTTGTTATATGATTATATTTTTGGGCCTTTTTAGCCAATACGGAATGCCTGAATACCCAAATTTTGAATGCTTCAAGATTTATGAAGACTGATTATTTGAGTGTCCACGCTTTCTTGATATCACCATCATCATCAGCCGGGATCAATTCACTGCTGGATGAAGGCCTCCCCAAGCTTACTCTAACTCTCTCGGTCCGGTGTCGTTCGCTGCCACGTATTTCCGCCAAACTTTATCAGTTCGTCAATCCAGCGGCTTTGAGGACGTAGCCGTTTCGTGTCCTCTGGGTACCACTGGATGACGGCATTTTGTCCAGCGGTAGTCCTTTCGACGGGCAATGCCCCGCTCATCTCCATTTTAGCTATTTGGCAACGTATATTACATCGCGTACTCCTGTCTGCTTCCTAACCCATTCGTTTCTCCTACGGTCTTTTCGCGTGATGCCCAACATACACCTCTCCATGCTTCGCTGTGCGACTCTTAGCCTTTGGTTATCTCTCGTGTTGAGGATCCACGTCTCGCAGCCATACGTGAGCACGGGCAGCACACATTGGTTGAACACCCTACGCTTAAGACATAATGGTAGGTCATTCTTGAAGATACTATTTAGACGTCCGAAAGCACTCCATCCCAGCTTTGTTCTTCGAGCAATTTCATCGTGCATGCTTCCGTCTAGGGCACCTGCTGTCCGAGATAGATGTAGCTGCTGACTTGCTCGAGTTGGGTGCCATTAATACAGATAATCGCAGGGTCCGAAAAGCAGTTCTTCATCACTTTTGTCTTTGAGACATTTATCTTTAGGCCGACCGTTTGACTAACATCCGCGAGTTCTTGCATTCTACCTACATGATATTTAGAAACATAGAAATATTAAAATTCTAATGGATTTAAGTTTTATACTATTCCATTTGTTTTTGCGACCCGGGTTTCGCCTTTCGGCATCTTCAGGCGATGTGTACACTCACCAAAAGGCAAACACACACTGACAACGAACACTATTAACTCTGACTTATATAACAAATCAATACAATACATTAAGTAATTAACCTAGCAAGGATCAATGATCCAATAAAACAAAACTAAAAATATAACAAAAAAATTATGAATAGTTGAAGTGTTTACAAAAAACCGCACACACATCAATAATAATACACTCGATAAGCGTTTAATAAATCATCAAAACCTAATAATAGACCATTACTAATTATACACAATAAATAATTGTTAAAAGATACAAAGAACTTTTTATATACCACGTTTTTAAATTTTCTGTTGAATCATATATACTTGACAATTCTATGTAATAATAATTTATGACAAATAAGGCAATTGTGAACAAATCATTTTATTGCTATTTTGCAACAAACAAACAAACATATATAGAATACTGAAATGTCATTTTGATTTCCATAGTAACGCACGTATTTATTAATAATTTAGTTGCTACGACCACCCCCTTAGCAACAAATAATAGTGGATTGGATGACGGATTTCTTCCGAAATAACTTTTCATACAAAACAGAATAAACTGAAAATTAATTCAATTCTGCTTAAAGATGGCTAAAAGTATTAAAATAATGCATTGGCATCGTGTTCTGATATATTCTAAATGTTAAAAATGTCTAGCTAAACGGGAAGTTAGTTAAAAATCGATTGCAAGATTAGTACCGGACAAAGAACCACCGGAGAAATAAGAATACGAGCTAAGAAAAACGTTGTAAAATTATGAATTAGATATAAGGAAGAACACTGAATGAGCTAAACAGACCGTATTTTAAGAATTTATAAAACAATGGCCACCTATGGCATCTCCCGTGTTGTGCACCACCATGTCTAAATTTAAAACTATTGACACCCTTGATGTTTTGCCTTGGATATCTTTGTATTGATTTTTAAAACAACGTTAGATGAATTATTATGCAGCCTGTCAATTATTGTCTATTGAGTGGTCTTGATTTAGTAGTCAAATAGGACAGCATCATTGACATATTATAGATCACAGCTTTACTGAGTGGAGGTGACAGTTGTCGATCGGGTGATATTAATTTTCGTTGTGTGAAGAGATTTTTTATCCGATTTTTATTACGAGCATATTATATAATTTCTATAATTAAAACATAAAGATATATATGCCTATATAATATCGTCTCTGTTCTGGCAGAACACACTAACTGGAGAATACTAGTTTTGAGTAATTTGACTTTGAAGTTGTTAAAATGTTTGAAATGGTCTATCATGTGAGTTTATTAAGTAATTGTAAAAAGGATGACTTTAAAATAAAGACTGTTTATTTATTAAGAAGGTTTCCAGACGGTAAAGTTTGAAATAAGGAACATTTTGGTATAACTAACTCAATATGTAATTTTTTCGAATTAGTGTCTTCTGCCAGAACAGTGAAATTGACTATTGCATGAAATGGGCAAAATTTTGCCTACACCATGAAAAATGCAAGCCCGTTGCCTTATTCATGAATTAGGCAAAATATATGCCGAGTGCATAAATTCAGCAGTAATTTTTCTGCCTAGTTAATGCATCATGGCAAATTAGATAGTAGTGCTGCGGTGGTGTTTTTTGCAACTAAACCAAATGTGTCAAATGCTCTTGCATTGGTTAAAATAGATGGTCGCGCTCCAGTGGTGTTTTTTGCAACTAATCAAACTAACCAAGTGTGTCAAAATGTCATTGATTATATAAAATATACCAATCAATAACTACAATGACGTTCATATCCATTTACTATGCCCAAAACAAATCTAGAACTATAATAATATTATAACGGAAGAATTTTATTAAGAGGTATTTTCGCGATTTGATTCGTGCTTGGGTATCAATCGTGCAATGGTCGATTGTTTGTTTGTGATAGTATGATTTGATAGTTTAACACTTATTGCTAACCTTAAAATGGACATTCAGTTGAATTCAGAATTACAAAACCTAACCTAACCTAATCTAACAGTGGCGCACCCAGGGGGTGGGCCAGGGGGCCCTGGCACCCCCCAAAATAAAAATTATCAGAATGTAATTCACCAGCACATTTATAGAAAAATTTCTTGGATTTTAATTTCTAATACAAAAATTTCGAAAATGTCGGGTTTTTTTAGAAACCCAATCCCTAATGCAACTGTCAAAAAATTCTCGGTGTCCACTCGAATTCCGGACTGGTGTACACCGAGTACAATAGACAAAAGACCGATCAACGAGAAATTAGGCTGTATTGTGTTGTAGCTCTTGAGTCTAGACCAGTGCTTCTCAAACTTTTTCATACCACGGGCCCCCGAAATCAGAAAATAAAAATTCAAGGCTCACCTCCCCAAAAATTTTAGTCTTTAGTGACCAATAGTCAGTGGCGCACCCAGGGGGGGGGGAAGGGGCCCTGGCACCCCCATTTCAAAACATTTTAAACTTTTACCAAACTTTAACAAACCCCCGTTTTAAACATTGAAATTGAAAGCCAATAAACTATACCTTTGGGCTTAGACAAATAAAAATTTCTTAGATTTTAATTTCTAACACAAAATTTCGAAATACTTATGTCGGGTTTTTTTAGAAACCCAATCCCTAATGGAACTGTCAAAAATTCTCCGTGTCCACCCGAATTCCGGAGTGGTGTAGGTCCTAGCTTGGGAGGGCTGACAGGGCTCTAGCCTGGGGGCCCGGGTTATGGGGGGGCCGGCGTGTCGGGTTGACCAGACAAGTGAGATAAGCACACATCATAAATTAACTTTGATAGTATAAAAAGTCGCCTGCGGCGCTATTATTCTTCATGGCCATGACCATTTTCAATTACTTATATAATTGTGCTATATATTTTTTGATTATTATGTGTCGATACTCGACAGCTCCATTATGAAAGTAGATGTATTAAAAATCGCCAATAATTTACCGTATAAGTACCTTTAATTTGAACTAAAACACAATTTGGAAAACGTTAATTTAGTGTTTCACACTGCCTTTAATCTTAGCGGTAGGTATGGGGGCCACCAAATATCCTAGCTTGAGGGCCCGTTTCAGGATGTTAGGACCACGGTGTAGGTAGACCGAGTGCAATAGACAAAAGACCGATAAACGAGAAATTAGGCTGTGAAGAAGAAAAAGAGCCTATGGGACTAATTTACATTCTCCTCCTTGCCCCCCCCCAATATTATATCCTGGGTGCGCCACTGTAACCTAATAATAATAATAATATATTATGTCCAATTATAACTAATAAAACCATCCGTATTAAATTTACTTTTTCTACTGTCATGTTGACAGTTTAAGAATTCCATACCCTGGCGAATTCACGCACTCGGCAGATAATTTACCTAATTCATGAATAAGCCAACGGGCTTGACTATTACACGAATTAGACAAAATTTTGCCCATTTCATGTAATAGTCAATTTCGCACATTCAGCGTTACATATACATATATATTATTTTTAATACTACAGCAAGCTGTGAGGCCCAATGAGAGAAGTGCAGCGAAACACTTGTGTAGTTAGTAGTAGAAGTGAAACGACCAAATAAATACCCAGGCTTAGTAAAAATTAATTACAAGATAAAAAGAGCTTTTTATAATATACAACGTTTTTAAATTTTCTGTTGAATTATTATGCTCAATATGCTCAAAGTTGTACTTGATATGAAGTAAATAAAAAACAAACAAATATAGAATACGGAAATGTCATTTTGACATTTCATTTTGATTTCTATAGTAACGCACGTATATATTAATAATTTAGTTGCTAGAACCACCCCTTAGCAACCAATAATAGTCTTTTACATTTTACGGATTTTTCTGAAATAACTTTCCATACAAAACAGAATTAACTGAAAATGAATTCAATTCTGGCAAAAAGTATTAAAAGAATTCTTTGGGATCGTGTTCTGATATATTCTAAAAGTTTCAATTGTCTAGCTAGTCGGGAACTTCATTAAAGATCGATTGCAAGATTTGTACTGGACAAACAAGAATACGAGCTAATAAAAACATTGTAAAATACATAAATGTTTTGTGACTTCACCATGATCGATCCTGGAACCCCCAGATGAGTAACCAATGTTATAGCCAATAGTCTATTTCTAATAGAGGGCCTTCGGTAGCAGACCCTTAATAGTCCAGTGCATAAGGCGGTGTCCTGTCATCCGGAGGCCTCGAGCTCGATTTTCTGTGAGGTCACAATATTATAATAATTATGAGATTTTCTCAAAGCTTGAGCGTTGTTTGTGATTGTTTCTTTTATATTACTAATACTTAATAACTGACCGCAATTATTCTTTAATATCCATTTTCCTTAGTGTCCAATTATGGCAAACTCAGTAAATAGCTTTCTGCAATTATGATTTCCGCAACATCCGTTTTTCCACATAGTCAGCTATATCCGATGACACAAACTCCATAATAGTAGCTGACTCAATTGTAATAATTATTTCCTAAATATTCTTTTCAAGATATTATTTTGATTGTGAGTACGTCGACATGTCACTCGAATATACGTTCCCGGTCTGTTAGTATCTAAGAGCGCGATGCTCAATCGTCTGTCATAATTACAACAAAACACTATCCAGAAAGCCTTTCATAGTTATGATCGAGTTGTCTATGGTCCACCAAATCTGCAATAGCTTTGTTCTGTTTTTCTATTTAAAATATTACCATATATAAAAATTCTCTTTTTCATAATTTAGGTAAATTATTTTGTAATTGTTAAACGATGACAAAAATATGAAAAATATACAAAATAAATTCAATAATTATAAATACACAATTAATATTTAATTAAAATGATTAAATGTCTCCGCAATTAGTGAATAATATGAGTTATTTTTTGACCCATGTTTTTCCCGATACGGTAACACTTGCCGTTGAAATGTCAGATTTTGTCATTTACAATTAATACAAATATGCCATGATGTGAATGATTATATAGAGTGCTTAAAACTAATATTACCATGTTGGTGTGTAGGTAACTAAGTACTTATATATTTCAACTACCTATCTATTGGTTTAATATTAGATAAGTATCTAAATCTGAATAAGAAAAGTTAATTCATAATTCATTGACACTGACATTTCAATTCAATAATCGGTTTTACTAAATTAAGACATGTACAGAATCAAGAAAGTAAAGGAAAATATGTCGTATTAAATGTCACGGATATTTAATAGTTGTTCAATACCCATATTGAGATCAATTGTTAAATGAATTTGAGTGTATTGGCCGTTTTAAAGACACGTAAATTTATTTTGACAGCAGCTGTCAGTGGTAAATGGAATTACAGAAGGGGGGCAAGGGGGCGAGTTCATAACAAAAGTAGTCTATGGTTAAGGACTCCTTATCTCTATAATCTATAGTTAACAGATGGATTTCGGCTATTTACCAATTTTACTGTAAGTTTGTGGTAACTACGAATTGAGCATTACGCTCTAAGTCTCTATAATATCGCTCCACATAACATCTCATTCTACTGAGACTCGGACCTCAGAACCGTATCATAAGTATTGTAACATAACTACTATAACATACTCTTGTACCGACTGTTTTCGCTGCAAATAAAACTCGCTCCTCCATACATAAGAGCAACCACAAAATTCCAACCTCTTCATCCATACAATCCATGACTACCTATAGATTACAAGAAGGCTTTCAACTGTCCGGACTCCGGACTATCTCTATCTCTAGATGCTACTGGGAGCCTACAGGATTCTTTCCAAGATCGTGACCACAATTAAATCCCTGCATAAAATAGCGAATGCTGTATCACAATTAGTGACACTGTCACGGAATGGTTTGGGGTTACCACCGGAATCAGACAAGGTTATGGCATTGCTTCGTTTCTTTTCGGAATGTCTTTAGGTTGTAGCGGTCAAAGATTTCGGACCTTGTCAGCATTGTTTCGACAGTGTAAGAATTAGCAAGTCATTTAAACTATCGCACAATCAGCAGCATACTCGTGACATGGGATCAAAACGTTTGAAGTGCAATAATGCAGAGGCCAGCAGGTTTCTCAATTAAAAACTTCAACAACAATGACTCGAAATATATCGAATATTTATGCATATAATTAGCAGGTTGATGAGTTAGTCAGTCTAAATACCTATAGGGATTGATCTTTATCTCGGTCCGATCAGTAAGTTTTGTGCCAGTGACTCCGCATCACATTCTATTCCACCGAACTCGAACTTCGGAACAGTATCATAAGTATTGTAACATAACGCTCTTATAACACACTTTTGTACCGACTATTTACACTGCAAATAAAACTCGCTCCTCCATCCATCAGAGTAACCACCAAATGTCTACTTCTCATCTCTCTTCCTGACGACACTCAATCTACATCTCCTAGTCATCCCCCATCACAGCGATCTTCATCCACAACCACGAGACCCGCAAAATTTTATTTAAATCTATTTGTCTTTAGAAGGTAAGCTTTAAAATAATCGCCTTATTTGAAGTCTTCATTACTGACATACAAAGATATTATATTGTAAAATCCACCACCAGCTTTTATTTTAAGAAGATGAATTGAGTTACACTAGATATTATAATATTATATTCATTGTATAAGTTCGTGCCATATTGGAATAATGTTTGTTTTATTCTACATTACATACTTATACATTTCGAAAAGACGTTAAAATTCCTGAGCTTAGATTGTCTTTAAAAATACATATCCATTGGTCGCCTTTTGCATAAATCCACTCGATAAATCACAACACAGCGTAAATCTTCTCTTTATTAGTATCAATTGAATGATTTAGTGCAAGAATAAACTATCCCACAAAACCAAAATGTTGTGATAATAGATTTTAACAAAAAAAACTTGGTTATTTACAATGACATTAATATGGACGAAGCATCTGGAAAAAAAATGACACTCACTTTTTTTGTCGGGTCTGCCGAATGGCGTAATCTGTTCTAACGCCATTACAATAAAGGTGATATTGCTATAAATTCCCGAAACTTTTTGTCGGGTCTGCCGAATGGATCGGTTCTAACAGGTTCGCTCAAACGAACATTGATACTAGAAACACTGTTCTAACGCCGTTACAATAAAGGTGATATTGCTATAAATTCCCGATGCCTGCTATCGCATAATGGATATTGCGTGACGTCTACCTATGCACGTGCGAATGTCACTATGGGCGAATTTACTTGCTAGCTACTGTACTGAGTGCATCGTCCATTAATAATGTCATTGGTTATTTCTTGAAATTAACCATGTATAGCATACATCACTTGAAAATACCTCACAGATATATACCCACTAGAAAAAATCATAATATGAAAAAAAATACGATGCTCAACGAGATTTGAACTCGTATAACTACTGGTATCACCAACTGTACATTAACCAATTATACTACAAGCCTCCTATCTAATTGCGACAATTTAAACTAGTGGGTGATACACGGTTATTATTGACTATCGGTTTTTGTGTATTAAATGAAGGAATATTAATTTAATTAATTATTACTAACCGACGCCCGGCTCTCGCCACATATTTTAGTTATAACGTCTACTTGAACTTGCTTACAATTATTAATAAACCATTTTTTATTCAACAATTAAATTCACAGGATTTTGGAAATGTAACACAGTGGCGCACCCAGGATTTAATATTGGGGGGGCCCAAGGAGGAGAATGTAAATTAGTTCCATAGGCTCTTTTTCTTCTTCACAGCCTAATTTCTCGTTTATCGTTCGTTTGTCTATTGCACTCGGTGTACCTACACCATGGTCCCCACATCCTGAAACGTGCCCTAAGGCTAGGATATTTGGCGGTCCCCCTACCTAACGCTAAGATTAAAGGCAGGGTGAAACACTACATTAACGTTTTTCAAAATGTGTTTTAGTTCAAATTAAGGGTACTTATACAGTGAATTATTGGCGATTTTTAATACATCTACTTTAATAATGCAGCTGTCGAGTATCGACACATAATAATCAAAAAATATATTGCACAATTATATAATTTTTACTATTAAAGCTAATAGTAAAGTAGTATTTATCTCACTTATCTGATCAACCCGACACGCCGGGCTCCCCACAGCCCGGGCCCCCAGGCTAGAGCCCTCTCAGCCCTTCCCAGCCATGACCTACACCACTCCGAAATTCGGGTCGACACCGAGAATTTATTGACAGTTCCATTAGGGATTGGGTTTCTAAAAAACCTGACATTAGTGTTTCGAAATTTTTGTGTTAGAAATTAAAATCTAAGAAGTTTTTCTAAAAAGGTGCTGGAGAATTACAAATCATTTTTTTGCCGTGTTATTTGTCTAAGCCCAATGTATAGTTTATTGGCTTTCAATTTCCATGTTTAAAATCATTCTGAGAATTTTCATGTTTGGGGGGTGCCAGGGCCCCTTGGTCCCCCCCCTGGCTGCGCCACTGATGTAACATTCCATAATTGAACACACATAACTTGAATACACCTCAGAAAGTGAATCTGGTAAACATACTAC
Organism: Rhyacophila brunnea; assembly: GCF_057557595.1. Lineage (NCBI taxonomy): Eukaryota > Metazoa > Arthropoda > Insecta > Trichoptera > Rhyacophilidae > Rhyacophila > Rhyacophila brunnea. The sequence goes on along the minus strand of NW_028232904.1, from coordinate 2,269,345 downwards.
AAAGACTGGTGATAAAACTTGCTGGAAGTCATTTTCAATTGCAAAATTATTTCACAACTTGACACGATTATCTCTCGTGTCTGCATTTTGAAGCATTTTAAAAGTATTGTTGTTTTAATTTAATAAAACGCATTTTTTCCACTTTTAATCAATAGATTAGGACCGGTTTCGTCTGCCTCAGAGGGACATCTTCAACTCGGCACTTCAACTGAGTTGAAATGTCCCTCCGAGGCGGACGAAACCGGTCATAATCTATTGATTAAAAGTGGAATAAGTACTACAAAAAAAAAATACGTTTTATTAAATTAAAACAACAATACAATGCAGTTCCACCGTGAATTGACAGTTAACAAAATAATAGAAATTTTAAAAGTAAGTTTAGTTTTACGTGGTCAAGTTATTAAATTCGTGGGGTGGCACCTTTTTACTTAATGCTGACCAATTGAAAAATGCGCTTAACCGCCCTAATCCACAAGGCAATGCTCACTTAATACCAACCATCCATAGATAGTTCATACAATCCCACGGTTCATCCGTACAATACGTCTTGTATCTTTTTGGCTCCATTCCCGAACTCCCTCAAACCTCACACCCTTGGACGCCCCCGCCAGCTCGCCGCACAGTTTGTTTACCCCTTTCTTGATCGCGACCACCCCCGTCTCCTGGCCGCGCCTCGTGGCTATCTGCCAACAAGATTCTCTGGGAGCGAACGAAGTAGGCCGAAGCGGTGAAGGAAAGCGATTTCATGACTGGTCGTTCGAATTAATGAAATTGATATAGTGGAACCATTTAGCCAATGTTTGTTACAACAACTCACGGTAATTTAACAGTGTTTCCCAAAATATAAATTGAATACTATAACGGCAGAGGAAAATAAACGAAACTATTACAAGTTATATATGAAAAAACTAGATGTTAAAGTATCTATAATTCTATAATATATTATGTAGTGACATACTCCTGGAATTCTTGTCTTCAATGGGGAGCCGGAATAAAGTTTTGTAGGCCTAAGTTTGCATCTTGGTCACATAGTCAATTAACAAAATATGAAAGGCTTATGACGTATCACTTGGCTATCTGGATAAAAAGAAATAGTTTGTAATAATATGTAAGATTTTGTTTTTTAAGTTTGGAAAAGATGGGCGTAAAGGATGAATGAGTGGAAGAGAGTTAGTATGAAAGTTCCTTTTGTAGCGACTGTACCACTCACTTAATTGTCAAGAGAGATTTTTTTCTTTTATTTAAAGGCAGTCGAAAAAAATACGAGTGGCGAGCGGACGCAAATTAAGTTTGCAAACTCGCACGCCAAAAGCAATAAAACTAATGTCGGCCATTAAAAAAAACTAGAATATAAGTGATACTATGATATAGTTAATTAAAGAACTATGTTTAAGGAACTATAGAAACGATAATAATAAATATCTATGTCATGGTTTAACATAAGTTTCTTTCTTGTAAAAAACAAAATAATCATAGAAAAATACAAAACCACGTGCTTACCAAAAAAAAAAAAAAGACTTTATTTAATTAATTTTTGTGAATCCTGAGTTCGATACAGTTCTGAGCTAGACTGGAACTCGGGATATCTCAGTAGAAATATTTTTTTCCCCGACTATGTCCGATCCTAATAGGATCATATCGGTCTCCACAGGGTGGAGGTTTGTATTAACAGATTTTTTTTTTTACAAAAAATGGATATCTGCCATTTGCTCAACCTGTTAGGTCTATACTCTGACTCATGCACAAAATGAAGAACGATATGTGTACTTTTCCAGACCCAGGATTCGAATCTTGGACCCACGACGCTATAGGCCAACAAAAAAATTGTATTCTCTTCTTTGGTCTGCATTGGATCTCGTGTGACAGACCTGTGAAAAATGGTGGAGGTAGGCGGTTAAGATCCGACATAAATAGTGCACACTAAATTTTGTCTGTAAAACGTATTTATTTTATTTGAACGAAAATTACAATGCATAGATAGTGTTTGTTAATTTTTTTAAATCTACTATGGCCTGCCTAATATATGCCATTTACAATATATAATTTTAGATATTTTATAGATGGAAGAATGTTTTTATCAATGATAAAGCTTAGTCTCTCGTTGTCTACTTATAACACTACCTGTTATTAAATCACGGTCTACTGATGACCCGTGATTGTTAAGTGCCTGGTAGACAATAATAATAAGGATGGTAGGTGTGACATTTTTTTGCGGTTTTAAGGATGTGATTGCGATCATAATCGGCCCAAATATGAATCAATCGAATATCTTATTTATATACGTATAACTTATCTTATTTGATGGCACTATAAAGGTTGATTTATTTTTTATTAACTATATAATGTTTGCGGACGTTTTAAATAGGTTAAATTTGTAATTTATATATTATCATGTTTCTTTAATATTTGCATATACACATGCTGTCATTTCTACTTTCTTGTTATATTAGTTGTTATTTGTAATTAAGATATTTTTATAATTTTGAATTTATTATGTATTATGGTGTATTGGCCAATCGCTATAATGCCATAATACTATTTTTCTAAATAAATAAATCTTTCAACAACGTTTATCTTAGCTCATATTCTTATTTGTCCGGTGGTTATTTGTCCGGTACAAATCTTGCAATCGATTTTTAACTAACTTTCCGACTAGCTAGACATTTGAAACTTTTAGAATATATCAGAACACGATGCCAATGTATTTTTTATTACTTTTAGCCATCTTTAAGTAGAATTGAATTATTCATTTTCAGTTAATTCTGTTTTGTATGAAAAGTTATTTCGACACCATTGTTGGTTGCTAGGGGTCTGGGGTCCTAGCAAATAAATTATTAATATATACTTGCGTTACTATGGAAATCAATATGACATCTCAAAATGACATTTCAGTATTATTTATATCAAGTACCTACATTTTTTTTGACCGTTTAATCTAGTCAAGTCAAGTTTATTTGATTTAACAGAAAATTTAAAAAACTTGTAATTATTTATATACATATCGTGGTGGTGATTAGACGCTGGCGCGGAAATCTCTCACACTCGCCGCGTCGCCTCACTTTGTGCGCTCCCTTATTCCCGGTGGGAGGGAATATTTTTTCCGCTAAAATTTGACGGCACCCTCTTGTGAGGCGTTTTAATACAATGTCAGAGGGTGTGTCGTTTTATTTATTACTTTATTTTATAACGGACGAAATTACGCGCCGTGTTATGACGGCCAATAAAAAATACTAGGAATTAATAACCACTCACTGTTTTCCTATTTTGTTATGTCGCGATTACTTGAAATAGTAATCCACTTAAAATAATTCGTCTCTGTTCTGGCAGAACACAGTAACTGGAGAATACTAGTTTTGAGGAATTTGACTTTGAAGTTGTTAAAATGTTAGAAATGGTCTATCATGTGAGTTTATTAAGTAATCGTAAAAAGGATGGCTTTAAAATAAAGACTGTTTATTTATTCAGAAGGTTTCTAGACTGTTAAGTTTGAAATAAGGAACATTTTGGTATCACTAACTCAATATGTATTTTTTTAGAATTAGTGTCTTCTGCTAGAACAGTGACGAATTATTATTACCAATAGACGTGTCGGTTGTATATAGTGAATCCAATCCCGAGCCAAAATCTTGATCCCGGGATTTCGGGATTACGATTTGACGATCCCGGGATCCCGGGACTGGTCCCGAGTTTGGCATTTTTTCAATAATTAAAATGAAATTTATATATATACAAATAACGTTGATAAAATCGGTCAAAAATAAATTTTGTATAATTTATTTAAGACATTTATTGTTAATATTGTGTACGTTCAATCTTGGAAATACATAGGTTTAATGGAGTAAATAATATTGTAATATATGTAATAATGTGAAAGTAAAACAGTTTTATTTGTTTATTAAAAAATAACAAATACAAGTTTAATTAAAATAAAAAAATGACAAACGCATTAAAAAAACATGGTGAAATCACTTTGTTAAAAGTGCAAAGCATTGTTTTTTCCAATCTTTCTCATTTTTATTAATTAATGTGAAAAAATAAAATGAATTGGCACACATGGGTAATTAATCAAACTTCATTCAAACTCAGTTTATTTTTAATGTATTTGTATGTTATTAAAAGTATTTTTTCTGTAATATTTTCATTTTTATTTTATTTTCCATAAAAATTGATAAAAAACTCAATCCCGAAAGTTTCGGGATTATGTGTACCAATCCCGGGATTCATAGGTATCGAAAATAGTTCGGGGTCCCGGGTTTGGAATCCCTAGTTGTATATATTGTAAGATGCCAGTGGTGAAAACAACAAACTTGGGGCTGATTATTTCAAAGCGTACCTTCTTAATAAAAAGTAATTTTTACTAAGTAAGTAGCGGCATGACTTCGAAGGGAGACCCACAGATTGCGATGCTCATTTACTGGATGTCGCAAGCATTATGTAGACCAGTGTTTTCCAAAGTGTGGTACGCGTACCCCCTGGGGTACGGGAAGAGTTTGGTGGGGGTACGCGCTGCACCGGGCTTTGGCTGCGCCTGGTGCAACAAGCATATATATGACATCAATACAACATCCACGCTAGAAGGTTTATCGCATGCGGAAGAAGAGCATTTATTGTTGGCATTAGGTTCAGATGGATTCTTGAAAAATAACTATAAGCAGTGTACTTTAACATCATTCCGGTGAAATGTTCAACGAAGAAATCGTCATTTGATTAAATGTTACACGAACTCATGTTTCTCGTACTACGGCGCACGAATAAGTTAGTGTCCTGCGGTGAACTGTTTATGTACAAATTTCCGGATACGCTTTTTTTCGATGCGAAACGGTCCCTTCAAGAACTTTCTATGAGCAACCGTACCAGTAGAATTTTCTAGCCCGAGTTCGAATCACAGTTGGGCATTACTTAATTCAAACAATTTGAGTAACTTCCAAAAAATAATTCTTGTGGACGTGCGTGACCGTTAGTATTAAACATCTCAGTGACATCTCGAGAGATACGTTTCGCCGACATTTTAGTGCCGAAGGGATCAGGCATCTAGCAACTAGTATTGTTGCAAATTTAATGTGAATAGTTATTCATGTTTCTCGACTTTTGGACTGTTTCGTTGTTGGCCCATTTTGTACGCATCTGTTTTAGTATTATGGCCCATTTTATCGTCCGACCCTTACGTGCGTAGATTACTCCGCGATGGTGGAGTGCTGTACACAATAGAATCATATAATTTTTATTATAGCAAAAATTGTTATACCTGCAGAATTGGCCATAAGATGTGGGTCTATTCCTCTATTCTATACATAAAGCGGCTATCGACAGTAGTTTATCATGTTTATGAATTGAGAGGTTAATAATACTACAATTTTTAATATTGCCTCTACGTGCTGTCACCAGACGAAAAACCCCTGGTCCACAGTTTCAAATCACACATCCACAACCTAATCAAACGCCTTCGAATAAGGGTTCACCACCCCTGATTTACGAAATAACATCGTCACGGGACATTTCAACAGCGGCAAAAAGGGCGAGTACCTAAGCCCAGCTACTAGGAAATGGTAACTTGCCGAGAGACAAACAAAAATTTACCGTAATTTTGTTTCATCCCTTTGCTCCTCCCTCCTGTCTCATCACCCATAGATCCGTCGTAGATAATTGCGGGCAGTACAAATTCTCCCGGGAGAGTGGTAGGTGTCTAGGAGCACGCGCTCAGCGTGGCGTGGCCGACCCCCCTCAACGCGAAGTGCAAAGCCGCGCTTGCCCCAATACGATAAATTAGTGAATCTCTCTCCCCGTTACTGTGTTAAGAATAATCCCTATAACCACCCTTAAAACGAATCCCGTACCCGATAAAGTGTTTCGGTGTTAATCCCGGCAAAAATGCCCAAATATACTGACCCACCTCAGTGTTTACTTCGAATAAATAGAAAGTGTTGCGGCAATGGCCGGTAATAATAACGTGTCTTCTCTGTTGTAATCTACAATGTAACCTATAATGTAATATCCGTCGATGTCTGTATAACTCAATGTGTAAATAAATCTCGCCCGCGCGGGCCGTTAAATTAAAAATACGTGTTATCAATAATTACGCCCTATGATGTCCACACATGACCTGCAACCCGAAGTGATACCGGATCAGGACATCTTCCCAGAAGACATGTGAGTTTCTAAACTTTCCCCCCGGTATCAGTGCTCATCTCTCCTGTGGGTACCTTAACTTAAAGTCATGTAAATTCAGTCTTGGGTAACTGCTCCTGACACATTTCTAGTCATCAAAAAATGATGCTTTACACCAAACGTAGGGTGCCGTGATAAGCACGATTAATACCAAGTGTGGTGCGGGGTGGGTGTGGTTTGGTAACTTAAATAATTAGAATGAGTGAATCGTCTAAATATTCAAAACTGTCTATCTTGCTCTAAAAGTTAACATAGCCAAGGGAGGAGCTGTTAACTTTTAGAGCGAGATAGACAGTTTTGAAAGACAGACTTGCATACAATAATATAGCATAGAAAACAACACAAGTTTTACGTTTTCTTTTTTGAATTTCATAAATACAAATAAAAAAATAATTGATAAATCTCTCATTTTCTAATGTGTAAATTAACAAATTAATTAATGAAAATGTTTAAAATAATTACAGATTTTTTTCGTTCCAAATGATCGCGTATTAATGTCAAATCGAATTTCCATAGTGATCGGTGGACGAAGTCTGGCAACTCGGAGAGTAAAATATCAAACATATTTGAAATCCAACGAGACTGGTCTGCGGATTAAAAAGTCAGCAGATCTGGGGTGCTCCACGCGAAAAAAAAGTCCGAAGACTGTAAATCGTCTGACTTGCTAATACTTTGATACAAACCCACCCTAAATTTGACAATTTTTATCACTAAAGCGGACGATAAGTATAGAATAGACCCACAGGATATCGTAATTAGATATTTTCAGACATGTGTTTTAGATTTTTTAAACGAAAAGTGTATACTTATTACGTTCTAGTTTTGTGAGTTAAGCTATGCTCGCGCATTTAATATGCCGTGTTACATACATGTCATAGTAGGAGCAAAGTACGGCGAAATTCCGAGAAATTGTTCTTTTATTGTTATGTTTAATTAATTACTGTTTTCTTTTAGGCATAACTTCGGGTTAGTGCTGTATATGACCACACCCGTTAAAGATTACATAATATAACATAATATTATATAATAATAATATCATACTCTACTTGCTTTTCCCTCCACCATCCGCCACGTCTCCACACTCGTTATGCAGGCGTATACCGTGGCGTAACGAACGATAGGCACTGTTAAAATTTGTGCCGAAAGTGTCCCAGGAGCAATTTCCCAAGACATTGGTTGGCGTGCACTAGAGTGTGCGTAATCCCTACTTCCATATAATGTATTACGGTCAATTCTCGATGAAAAAAAACCTTCTCGCTCGCCGTATATTGCCGCAAACTTTTTAAAAGCTGATAAATTTTCCCTCGTAGATACCAAGTCGCAATGGCCGACCAGTCCAACTGAGGGTCGGACCGACTTGAGAAACTCTTCCCTTTCAACCGACATATGGGGACACTCCCGGAGGATGTGATCGGCATCCTGCAATTCACCACATAAGCAAGTCGGAGATTCTATTAGGCCAAGCTGACAGAGCTTGGAGGCAAAACCACCGTGTCCGGTTAAGAACTGAGAAGTCCAATGGTCTGGAGTCAATCTGGTTATCTCCATGCGCCACTTTATAATAGGAAAAAACAAATGCGTTTGTCTGCCCTTGGAAGAAGTGGTCCATCGCCCCTGCCACGCACGCAGCGCTGTGTTATACGCCAGGTCGCGTACAATAACTTTTCGAGCGCACCGGCTCATGGATCCAAGACCTAAAGGCGGCGATATAAAGATACCGCCAACCTCCGCCCCCAGACCTCCGAGCAATGCGGTCGTGGCACCACGGATTTGAATGTGCAGGTCTAACGGAAGCACTCCAGCAAGGACAGGCAACGCGTCGGTAGAAGTAGTCTTATAAGCCTTAGTGAGGGCAAGTAATGTTAAGCGTTGACCGCTGAGGTCACTACCGCTGTGGTACTATCATACTCTACTGAAAAACATGTGTAAAACATTGTAAGTCATCAAGCAGTTCTTTTATAAAGCACGGTGTCAGGCAAGGTGATGCAATCGCACCAAAACTATTTACGAATATAACATTACTAAAGCCTAGTTTTCATTAGAAGAGTATTCTTCTGACTTCTAAAGACTGTATATATTATCAAATAATATGGCGATGGCTCGCATGTTATTTGGCCACCAAAAGGGGCGCGATCAGTGCTTCATAGCATTACTATGATGACAAGTGCTGACAATTCAAGTGAATTTATTTAAAAATACCAAAAATCGCTAAACATACACGGAATACCCACACTTTATTTTTACACATAACCTTGGAATTCCGCGTAATATAATTTACTGTAGACGACTGTAGAAAATTATATTGCAATTAACCTTAACTATATGTTGGGGGGGGGGGGGGGGGAGGCACCAAGCACCGTAGCCTGGGGGGCCGTTTCAGGATGTAAGGCCCATGATAACGTGTTCTCCTAAAATAATCTTTAATATATTTTGATTGGTTTATCTGTTAAGAAGTACCGCCACTCAGGCTTCTCTTGTATTCTCCAAATAGTCTAGAGCTGAAGCTGAAGTTGGAGCTGAGATGAATCATTATAAAATGCTGCAATATTAAACATTCCTAAAACTGGCATATCCATATATTCCACGTGTGATTGAATATGGAAAATAGAATCATTTTCACCCTCCAGCATTTGAAAATTCGAGCCTGAATATTATTATTTGTAAGCGATGTATCTTATACCTGCTATAGATGGAATTGAAATTCGAAAATTCCATTTTAAACCAGTTTAAATTGAAATATGTGAAAGTTTTGATATCGCACGATGGAAATATACAAATCTTCGAAATACGTATTGTATATTTTGAAAATAATCCTGCCAATATATTATTATGTAGATATGCGAGACGAAATTTACTTTGGAAAGTAGAATTATGATGTGTGATACAAGAAGTTTTATCGAAACTTGGCAAACAGGGGAAAAATAATTAAGAAAGCACTTTCAAAATCTTATACATATGCAGTGACGTCCCGTGCGTATCGGAAATTTGTACGTAAACAGTTCACCGCGGGACACTTATTCGTGCGCCGCAGTACGTGGAAACACGAGTTCGTGTAACATTAATTTAATCAAATGACGAGTTCTTCGTTGATCATTTCACCGTGGAGTATATTTGTACGTATGCTACAACATGTGGAGATGTCTTTACTAGGTTAGGTTAGGTTAGGTTAGTTGAGGTTAGAGCTAATCTAATTGGAACAGTACTATTTGCAAACTATCGCCGCATTTTGTAAGATACGTACAAATGTATTCCACGGTGAAATGTTCAACGAAGAACTCGTCATTTGATAAAATGTTATACGAACTCATGTTTCTCGTACAGCGTACATACGTACAACTAACATGTAACCTATCCCGTGGGGATAGACAGATTGAGCATCGCTTGGTAGCGGTAATTATTTGAAGGGCGGCAAATCGAGGAGAATCATTAGGTGTATGTAGAAATAGGTGCCTTAACTTAGTAATAAAGGAAATATTTTTCTATTAAAAGATTGAGCTCACTAATTGGAAACAAAATGTATTAGGTAATTAACATAAAAGTTGTAACAGGCCTGATTTTTTTAATCGGGTTTCGCGATGTCTAGTTTAGTTCCATTATCCTTGAACGTTACATCCTTGATGACTAGCAATGACACGTACATATTTGCGAATTATATTTGAATTATAGGTATGTACAGTAAAAACGAAACAATAATGTGGTTCGTCGATTGTGTATGTACGTATACGTACGAATATGCGGTCATCGGCTGGCAGGCATTTATCACGGCTCCCCATACGCATGCACACTATCAACCGACCGCATTATTGTTTCGTTTTTACAATACATACTGACCTAATTAATTTATCCAAATATGTTTGTCAGTTATTCGCGAGTTTTGAAAGTTGTCAGGTGTATATTTAAATGTATCTGAAAAATTAGAGTCATGAAAGGATGATAAAAAATGGGGCGGCATTTTGGCGCTGCTTAGGAGCGGCATTTTGACTAGAGACGTCACTGTACATACGTAGCAAGAATAACAATTAAATCAAAGATGTCGAAGACAACTTTCTCTGTGAAAATGGAGCATTAATTCGTGGAAGTGAAGTTTCTCCTTCAGTCATAATTGAGCAACAGATGTGCTTAAAATTATCCTGTTCACACCTTGGCTAATATAATTATTAATAGTTGCTAAGGCGCGAAATATATTATGGTGCATGTCGCGTACTACGTGTCCGGAAACTTGTACGTATGCAGTTCGACGTATCACACTTCACCGTGAAATATTGTATCGGAAATATATGACCGTATATTAAAGCCCGTCCAACCTCCTTGGGTCGTATAGTACTGACATAAAATCCATGTGTAAATAAAACACGGTTCTTATCGGTTTACACTTTACAGGAAGCCAGTAAGAAAAAAAATGGAAATAGTCGATATACTGGATTATTTGTTAGATTAGGTTAGGTTTTCATTGTTGAATTCATGAATTTTGCCGAAATCAGCTATGAAAATTGAATTAATGTTCATCTTGAAACTAATAAAATTAGAGACCATGTAGTATACGGTCATCTCTTTCTGATAGAAAGCTCACGGCAAACTGTGCCACGGTGAAATGTTTTACGTACAATGTACATGTAACCGCGTACTATCATGTGACGTCACAGTAAGCTGCCGCTACGAGAAAAAAGTGTGTAATGTCGTTTTTCTTTGTGTTTAAAATGTTATCAGACTGATGCTCCCATCCCGTAGCACATTTTAAACCTTGAAACGAACATTGTCAGTTAGCAAAATCTGCCGAAATCACCAGAACAATAATGAGGTCACCTCAGGTTGTACTTCACAGCATCGATACCAGCATGACTCAATGAACGTTGTTTTATCATTTTCTACATCTCTACGCATTTTAGAATCATGCCAAATCACGTTATTTTGTTTTCTGCGGGTGGCACTATGTATTTTCTATAAGAATGTTGTCTATTATCTATGGTTCGTAGATTATGTAGGTTCAAAAACAAATACGTATGACGGTATGACAAACAATGTTTAATGTGCACTATTTATGGCGGATCTTAACAGCCTACCTCTACCCTTCGCTACTGTAATTTAGATAGGTACGTTAGGGCTATGGTTAGAGTTCAGACACCGACAGTCAAAAGTCGACGCAGAACACGTGCGAATGAATATGACAGACACGTGAGATGTATTTCAATTGATTCAATTTGCTAGCGCGGTGCGAGGCAGATAAATACTGAATGGAAGTCTGATTTCTGTAATAATTCACTTTTGAGAAATATTATATTGTCGATGATTTTTTTTCAAGTATGCCTATTTCGGGAAATTTCCGTGGGCAAATATTGTTGTCTATGTACGCCTATGTCCATACTTTCACGAAGTGTATAATCGAACATACATAATTTGAAAACATCTCATGCATATACTAGGGAAAAATCTAATTTAGAAAAAAAATATGACACCCCGATGAAACTTGTGCCTATAGCCGCTGGACTCGCGCCAGAATGGTTTTCCAATTAAGCTACGGGCATATTACGTAATTTTGACGATTTTAAATAGTTGTTATTATTATTATACAAAAATAATGAAAGCAATGATTGTAAATTATGTAATAACATAATGATGATCATGTGGTATTAACATAATTGATTAAATTAAATACGCCCTATTTCACGGTGGCACCTAAGTGTAAATAAAATTAAGGCTATACTTCAGTTGAGGCATGGTCTAAAAAGATCGTGGTTAGGCGATGCGCGGATTGTGCAAATGACGCGTGCCGAACGAAATATAATTTGTCATAAAAATCCAACATGCCTCCGTTTAATGTTACGTTTATTGTTATATTACTAATAATAATAGTATATTCATTGACATATTGTTTTCTTTTTTAAGTAAATACGTAAAGTTTTTTAGTCATCTTTACACGATTTAAGAATATTTTCGTCCGACGCCATGACAAAACAAATCGACGTGCGGACATCTCGACTGCCGGTCTCCGATTGGCGACTAGTGAGAAATTTCGTCGCACCTACTGTTGAAAATGTTTTGCCGTTTTACTGAAGTACGCTCTTAAGAAAGCTATGGCGTCTATTTTTCGATGACCGGGGTCACTCAGTCCCATTCCATCGCCGCGGTACAAATCTCGTTCTACAAACAAAGGATGTGATACATCCGCGTTAGTATAGGAACACTGGGGAGCTACTCAAATAACCCCTAAGTGAGTAAAAATGCTCGCTGTATGTCATTGTTCAAAACTGATAATGGTAAGTCTATAATAATTATTATTAAGTTAATATTTTTATGCATGCTTTTTAGATGTGATCAAGTAACGACTCAGATGATTATATTATTTATTCTGAAAAATTACCCATTTCCTCATTAATAAAATCATATTATTATAAGTAGCAAGGTACTAATGTATAATATGAGAAAGTAGATAGGTAAGTCATCATCATCAGCCTGAATCTATCCACTGCTGGATGAAGGCCTCTTCAATCTGCTTCCACTTCTATAGGTCCTGTGCATTGCGTTGCCACGTACTTCCGCAGAACTTTATCATTTCATCGATCCAGCGGCTTCTAGGTCTACCTTGCGGACGTTTTGTACTTCTTGGATACCACTGGATGACTAGACTGTCTCTTCTTAGAGCTATGTGTCCTGCCCATCTTCATTTAAGGTTTTTAATAAACTCTATTACATTGCAAACTCTTGTCTGCTTCCTTATCCACTTATTCTTCTTTTTGTCCTTTCGCGTTATGCCCAGCATGCAGCTCTCCATACCACGTTGGGCTACTCTAAGTTTATGGATCTCTCTTTTACTTAGAGTACATGTTTCACACGCATATGTGATCACGGGAAGCACACACTGGTTGAACACTTTGCGCTTTAGGCACAGTGGAAGGTCACTTTTGAAGACATTATTCAGGCGGCCAAAAGCACTCCAGCCTAGCTTTACTCTGCGAACAATTTCATCAAATATAGATCCATTTATAGACACTTGTTGTCCCAAATAGATGTAGCTTTTCACCTGTTCGAGCTGAGTGCCATTCATGAAGATCTCTTTTTGGTCCGCGAAGCAGTTGATGACTTTCGTCTTTGTTACATTTATTATGTATGTTTAATAATTAATGAACCCACCACATAAGAAATCGTCCGGTCGCCACTGCTCCTATATTTCCATGTCAACGCAGCATTGGATTTAATCTGTAAGAATATCTACACACTTTTGTTAAATATATTATATTAAGTCTCTTGGAAAACAGATCAAGTCGTAAAAGGAAAGAAAATTGCCTTTGACCTATGCAAATAATAAAATTTGTAATACAGATAAAATTATGCACTCTATACTTAATATTATTTTTAGCATTTTTTTATAGCGGTACCAGACCGGGTATTTAAATCAGCCTTCACCAACCATTTTATTTTTAAAGTAATGAAAACAGTATTTTAAATACGTATTTAGTAATTATATTGTTACGCTAAATCGAAATAATGATGGAATATTATGAAAATGGAATGACAGAAGAGAGATTTTTTTATAACAAAATCAATTTTTGCCAATTTTAGAGTTCCGACTGCCCGGCTGTTTGCCAGGGTCAGGTGCCAGTTTGTTTGTTGCTAGTGACGCCCCGTGGGGGTAGGCAGGTTGAGCGTCGCTTGGGGCGGCAGTTACTCGAAGGGCAGCAAACCGAGGAGAATCATTAGATAAAATACGTAGAAATAGGTAACTAAACTTAGTACGAGAATGGAAATATCTTTCCATCACAAAATTTAGCCTACTGCTTGGAAACAAATTGTATTATTTAACATATTAAGAGGTTTAACAGGACTGTACCTAATTTTTTTTTGTTGGGTTCGCAATGTCTAGTTTACTTCCGTTATCCTTGGAGGTCACGTCCTTGATGACCAGCAATGACACGTGCAGATTTGCGAATTATACTTCAATTATATGTAGGTACATAAGTACTTACTAATTAATTTATCTACATATTTTTGCCAGTCATTCGCGAGTTTAGAAAGCTTTCAGGTGTATTTTTAAATGTATCTGAAACCGTGGACTCGCAATATTGTCTATTGAAGTAGAGATGGCATTCGAATTAAATTTAGTGGTATGAATTTTGTTGGTAATGTAGCCATACAACACATTTCTTAGATATTTGAGTCATGAAAGGGTGATAAAAATACTTTATAAAAAATGGGGCGGCATTTTGTCTAGGGACGTCACTGTTTGTTGCATCATATGGAGGACGGAATAATTCTGATCCTTCCTTAAATTCATCACTTTCAACTCCTGACCACTCTGTTTCGGCAGAGTTTCAGTGCATGGGTACAGAATAATTCTGGACATCTTGATATCACTAAAGATAAATGACGGCAGAACAAGTCAAGATTCTTTTCTTATTTTCAAAAATCCTTCTTTAAGCATCACGGTGCATGGTTGCTACGTCATTCCCGTGCAGCTTCGTTTCGGGACAAGGAAGTGTGGCAATATTTTTTTTTCATTCCGACACGTTTATAGCGTCATGGAAGGCGGCCGTGCACAAATCGCGACTAAATATACATGGCCGGTGGACATGGAGTCACTCAAATCATTGCCAGATGATTATTAAAATATATTTTAATTGAATATAAAGATAAAAATTTGAAAACCGGACAATATAAATTGCATAATTATAAATTACTTAATACTAAATAATATAAACTCTAAACACCCTAATGTTTGCTTTATCAGTTAATATACCTGTAGTGTCTTAATCTTTCGTATATTTTTTATTGACATGGCAATCATATTATTAGGTGTTATTAAGATGACGTCTGTTGCCATTATTAATATAATGTAAATTTTGTGTTCAAACATGAGTAGATACTATTATAGTAAGATGTACTTAAAACTATTAGTCTTTTGTGTTTGCGTAGATAATTCGTACTGAAAATAGTTTAGCTTCGATTTATAGAATTGTTATGAGAGCCGTCAGATTTGTTTCACTATTTAAGCAAAGCGTAAGTTTTAATAAGTAATAATGATAATATTATTCAGGCGGCCAAAAGCACTCCAGCCTAGCTTTACTCTGCGAACAATTTCATCAAATATACATCCATCTATAGATACTTGTTGTCCCAGATAGATGTAGCTTTTCACCTGTTCGAGCTGAGTGCCATTGATGAGGATCTCTTTTTGGCCTGCAAAGCAGTTGAACATGACTTTCGTCTTTGTTACATTTATTTTCAAACCTACTTTGTTGCTTACTTCAGCGAGTTCCTGCATTCTGCTTGGCCGCCTGAATAATGTCTTCAAAAGTGACCTTCCACTGTGCCTAAAGCGCAAAGTGTTCAACCAGTGTGTGCTTCCCGTGATGACTTATGCGTGTGAAACATGGACCCTAAGTAAAAGAGAGATCCAGAAACTTAGAGTAGCACAATGTGGTATAGAGAGGTGCATGCTGGGCATAACGCGAAAGGACAAAAAGAGGAATGAGTGGATAAGGAAGCAGACAAGGGTTTGCGATGTAATAGAGTTTATTAAAAGCCTTAAATGGAGATGGGCTGGACACATAGCTCGAAGAAGAGACAATCGTTGGACAAATCTAGTCATCCAGTGGTATCCAAGAAGTACAAAACGTCCACAAGGTAGACCTAGAGGCCGCTGGATCGATGAAATGATAAAGTTCTGCGGAAGTACGTGGCAACGCAATTCACAGGACCGAGAGAAGTGGAAGCAACTTGAAGAGGCCTTCATCCAGCAGTGGATGGATTCAGGCTGATGATGATGATGAATGATAATATGGGAGTTTCCTGATAGTCAAGTCTGCAAGCACAGGAAAATGCAAATAGTGGAACACATATTCCCCTCTGAAATGCAATTGTAATGGGATTTTATTAAGCTGAAGAAAATTGTGTTGCTTTCGCTAACCTCTGGAGCGGTAGCCTATAGCCATTGAAGCCCTAACACAATAGGGAGTGATAACTGATTTGCATGAAGTTTTTACAGTGAGTAAAAGCTACCCAAATGTTTATTATCCCACCCGAAACAAACTGTATAGGTGTTTGGCACACTTTGCATACAGTACAAACATAAAAACAGCTGTAAATACGTCATTCGTTGAACATATTGTATAAAACTATCAATAGCCTCGAACAATGTATGCTTAGCATCCAGTTTCCGGTAAGATGGCGACATTCTGAGCGGAATGGCGTCGATAAAAAAGGTTCGCCGTTTCTGCGCCATGCTTTATGGCGCGGAACAAAGTGTACGGGCATGTTTAGCGCGCGAATTTCGAATTTGGAATTAACATTCAAAATGCCGGCCCGCTCGTCACAAAATGGCGACGGTGGGATTTTCCCGCATAAATTTGACGCCAGATATAACAAACTGAATTATTTGGGGTCAAATGCCTATATATTCGATTACTCTTAGTTTAGCATTACACCCCGTTTACACATGCATGGATTTACTGTTGACAGTAAGTATTATCGCGGCCGTAACAAGAAAATGTATGAGTAAACATGTATTATCCTGCATTTGCAAGCTTGCATGCATGAATCAAAAAAGTTTGGAAGTTTCTGAATTTTCATGCGGCAGTATGATTTTTTCGATCTGCGCCTGCGCAGTAGAACGAAAGTGGGGAACCTGCCGGCAAAAAAGCGAACTTTGAACGAATTTTGAAGTTAACCGATTTTCATTACCTGGAAAATAGTAGTAATAGTACCATAAAATGACAATATCGCGTCTCGCTCACTCTTGAAGAATGATATTGGAGAGACAGTGAGAACTTTTACGTGTAGACAGTTATTGTCCCGATAGTTTAAAATACTCACTATTGCTGTCAGTAAATCCATGCACGTGTACAGGCGGTATTAGTAAAGTTGGAGAAAGAATTTATTTTCAGACGGTATGGACCAATGTCAGGTCGTGACTTCGAATGCAATATGGTAAACTGTTTGTAGAAAATGATGATTTTTGCATTTTTTAATAAAAGGTAATAATTATAATGAAATATGCATTACGAAAATCTGTATTTATTAAGGGGAGGTCATTGCATTCGAAGATAGTCGATAACAGCACTACTTTTCAATTTAGTACCACGGCCTGAATATCGTCTGTCTTGGTTTAGTTTTTATGTAGAGGGGATCATATGAACTTCTTAAATGAATACACTCCACAGCGATTCATCAACGGATATGATGTACGTGCAAAATGATGAAACATCAAAAGAACCGAAACGTTTAGAATAGGATAGAGATGCAAACAACACTAATTTATTAATTTCGTAGTAATTATATAGGACCAATGTAGCTTAGTTGGTAGAATAAATTGGCGCGTATCCATTGAGCGCGGGTTCAAATCCAGCTAGGCGTCGTAATATTTTATAGTGGTTATATAGGTACCTATTATGTACGTTTAATAAAAGAATGTTACATTCTTAAATCTTGTGAATTATGTATTGAATAAAAAAATAGTTTATTAAAAAAAAGAAACATATAAAACAAATAGCAAATAATGAGTCTTATTACTTATATTGTCAAAATAGGCATTTCCATTTTAGCCATTGTAATATTGAATATACATAATTTGTAAACATCTCATGCATATACACACTAGAAAAATATCGATTTTTTCGATAAGCATTTCATTTCACAACAACTACTAGTTGAAATCGTCGTAATTATCTAAGTCGCTCGTATTTGAATTGGTAAAACATACTGGCGCGAATCCAACAGGTTCAAGTCCCGTCGAGTGTCGTATTTTTTTCTACAAAAACGATTTTTTCTAGTGTGTATATATACTATATAGAATGTTCTATCTTGAAATCCTGTGTCTTATTCGTTGAATAATTTTTTTTATTAAAATTATTGTAATATTGTCAATTTTGTACGGTAACCTTAGGTGACATCATCGGGGCGGACGGAATTTATTGGCATCGTAAAGGGAAAGTTAAAAACGCATAAATGAGAGCGAATATTTTATTTGAAGTTTGAATTAAGAACAAAAGCGTAATATAGAAAAGGTTTTCTTCGTTGAGTTTGGTTGTGTCCCCCTGAATAAGACTGACAGATGCGTGCCTAAATGACTCTGCCATTTTAAATCGTCCAAGACGGCTCGCATTTTGATGCGATTTCACGGACCATGTAAGTCGCGTTAATTTTAAGGGAACTCCCCCTTTGTTTGCGTGAGTTTTCGGATTTCTTTCAAACGTAAAGCGGGAAAGATTTGTACTCATTTATCACTGAAAATTTCTGAAATAAATATTCACTTAGGAAGAGAGAATTTTCATTACAACTAATTGACATTTTATTTAAATTCTAATAGATTTATGTTGTGTATTTCAGTCGTTTTTTGCGAATTCAGTTTCGCCTTTAGATATCTTTAGGCATACGCCAGCGGGGAGTGGTGGAGGTAGACTGGATTCGGACTTCTTTACTTTCGGCTGTATGGATATTATCCGTGGCTCTATCCGACTGATTTTCTCTTAGGGATGCTTACATACTGTAGCTTAAAATTTAGAAGGGATCTTTATTTAGCTACATATTTTTTCAGACTTATACGCGGCGTAAATGTGAACTCTGCCATTCTTGGTGGTGTTGGCTTGTGTGTCTCTGATAATTACCTTAGGAATCGAGGGCATCCGTTGTTTGTTCTCCCACGGTGCAGAACTAACCTGCCATTAGTAATGCCAATTGGGAGGGCAATAACCATGTTTAATGAAATCGCTTCGGATATTGATATATTCCACTTACGTGAGGGTGAATTTAGGTGGACGTTGTTTTTTAAATTCTTAAAATAGGGTCTGCTTAACTCATCCGGTGTACTTCCTTGTACCTATATACTTAATATTTTTTGTATTTACACATTTATACTGTAGAATAACTTAATACTGATCTAGCTCTTGTGTTATGTACATAAAACTGTTTTAATAATATTTCTTTGTTTCAAAATGTCATGTTGTGAACGTCTTAAACTTATAATTTGTAATGTCCACAATATGTAAAATAAATCAATTGAAAAATTGAAATTGAAAATAAATAGTGCACACTAAACTTTGTCACTGACACTTCAGTCAGTTTTCATTGAACGAATAATTTAATTTTATGTTTTATACTATTCCATTTAAGTTGTTTTTGGAGACTTTGGTGTCGCCATTCGATATCTTCAGGCAATAGACGCCAGCGGCGAGAAGTGGAAGTATACATGCTGTTAATATTCGACATAAATAGTGCACGTCAGTCATACTTATTTTTCATTTAACTAAGAATACAATTTGCAGATGGTGCTGGTTATTTTTTATAATTCAATTAAACCCTGCCTAAACCAAACCAATAAAATTTAGGTATGCTATGGGCGATCGGACAAAAATAGTGCACATTTTTCAGTCATACATATTTCTTTATTAATTTATTATTAAGAATACAGAATAATATGGTGTTATTAGTTTTCGTTTCCTTGATTCTTAGGTACCACATCACTCACAACCTACCCCAGGAATACGAGAAAGAGATGATTTGAAAACACGCGCTTCAAACGAATGTACCTTACCAATACCCCACTGTCTTGCACTGTACTCTTTGCACACCAGTGGCAAGGAGTGGAGGTAGGCTGTTAAAATTACATTATAAACTTAATTACTTATAAACTCAGATATACTTATTTGTTTTCATTTAACTAACACTACAATTTACAGATGGTGTTATCTAAAATATACAATTATATTATTGTTAATTAATAAGTCAATTAAACCCTGCCTAAACCAAGCCATAATCGTTTTAGAATACTTTGGGCGAAACGACAAAATTGTGCACACTTTTTCATTCAAATGTATTTGTTTTCGTTGGATTAAGAACACAATATATTACACATACTTACCTATTGTTGGTTATTTTTTTTTAAATAATTCATTAAGCTCTGCCTAAACCAAACTATAATAGATAAAAATATTGTTATACGAGTATCTATAAAATATCCAGAGTTATGTATAATTTAATTGCACAATTTCAGATATTTTATAGATAGACGAGTGTTTTTTGACTATTATCAATTATGACTTGGCTCTCGCAAGGTTAATTTAACTAACGAACTTATTCTGTAAATTGTATCTTATTTATTAAAAACAATAACGTATAACTAACAAAGTTTAATGTGCACTATTTATGGCGGATCATAACAGCCTACTTCCACCCTTTGCTATTGATAAATTAATATAGGTAATATCACAAGTTATATTCCAAGCTTTTAGTAACAAACTATTGCTGAATTATTTAACGAGCTATTTGAATACATTTTATTGAAGTTTCTTGATACGATTCAATAAAATAACATGGACAATCGATAGAGTCGTCCATATTAGAGCCAGTGTGTTTGGATAAAGAAATGTCACAGGGGCGGTACGAGAGTATTTTTACTATAAAAGAATAAACCAACTTAGTTTTGCAGTAAAACTTTTAATAAAGCCGAAACTTTTACCGCAGTATATTCAATATTCTCCCCAGACAGTGATTCTGTAACTTTTGCGTCGGGATCACCCGTGTGCCGCATTTTATTATTGTATACGCTTTACACAGGTATTTTTTTTTCTTTTCTTCGCGTGACATTCGGCGGTCGGTGACGTTAAAGTTGTGATTATATTATGCTGCACGTCGCGTACTATCACGTGACGTCACAGTAAGCTGCCGCTACGGGAAAAAAGTGTGTAATGTTGTTTCTTGGTGTTTAAAATTTAATGTTTTTTTTTTTTTTTAGAATTATTAATAACCATGTCCTTGCTTTTTCGTACAAGGTGGTTGTTAGTAGGGATTCCAAGCTATTTTCGATACCTATGAATCCCGGGATTGATTAACATAATCCCGGGATTTCGGGATTGATTTTTTTATCAATTTTTATGGAAAATAAAATAAAAGCGAAAATATAACAGAAAAAATACTTTTAATAAAAAATAACTATATACTATAACTACTAACCCATGTGTAGGTTGCCGATTCATTTTATTTTTTCACAAAAATTACTAAAAATGGAAAGATTGGAAAAAAACAATGCTTCGAATTTTTAACAAAGTAATTCCACCATGAGATCATACGTTTTACGGCAGCTTCATATTTGGCTGACTAATTAGATTTATGAAGCGGAAAGGCAATAAGTACGCCATGATTATTTGCTTTACTATTTTAAATCTTGCTAATCCATCCATTAAGTCTTTACTATCAGAAAAAGCAATCTCCTATTAAATTACCATTATTATTTATATTACAATATTATTTACTCCATTAAACTTGTGTATTTCCAAGATTGAACGTATACAATATTAACAATAAATGTCTTAAATAGTATAAATTATACTAGATTTATTTTAGACCGATTTTATGAATGTTATTTGTAAATATAAAAATTTTATATTAACAATGGAAAAAATGCCAATCCCGGGACCAGTCCCGGGATCCCGGGATTGTCAAATTGTAATCCCGAAATCCCGGGATCAGAATTTTGGCTCGGGATTGGATTCCCTAGTTGTTAGTAATTTTGAACAATCACAAACACCCAGGCTTTGAGAAAAACACTGTTTTTGTCATGACCGGGAGTCGAACCCAGAACTCTCGGGTGGAAGGCCAGCGCCTTACCCACTGCACCACAATGTTATCAGACTAATGCTCCCATCCCATATTTAACATTAGGTCCTAGCTATTTATTAGTTATGAAACAATAAACTATTTTTCAATCTTAAGTAATGTTCATAAAAATAAAATATATTATTTTTTTAAACATTGGTCTATAAACATTTTTTTTAAATTTCAGGTAACGTAGGATTTTTTCTGCCAACTAGCTTATTTTACAACGTTTTTCTTAGCTCGTATTCTTATTTGTCCGGTACAAGTCTTGCAATCGATTTTTAATTAACTTCTTGACTAGCTAGACATTTGAAACTTTTAGAATATATCAGAACACGATGCCAGTGCATTTTTTTATTACTTTTAGCCATCTTTAAGTAGAATTAAATTCATTTTTAGTTAATTCTGTTTTGTATGAAAAGTTATTTCGAAAGAAATCCGTAATCCAATCCACTATTATTGGTTGCTAGGAAATTATTAATATATACGTGCGTTACTATGGAAATCAATATGACATGTCAAGATGACATTTCAGTATTATTTCTATCAAGTACATTTTTTTTGATCGTTTTAGCTAGTCAAGTCAAGTTTATATGATTCAACAGAAAATTTAAAAACGTTATGTATAAAAAGTTCTTTTTATCTTGTAATTATTATATATTTTTATAGTAGTATAATATACATTAGCTAGTTTTGTATTATTCCATTTTAATACTCTTAGCAGACAGGGCACTGTATGTAATCATAATTATCATCAGCCGGGGTCCATCCACTGCTGGATGAAAGCCTCTCCTAGCTCAGACTACTTGTCTCGGTCCTTAGTTCTTTGGTGCCACTACATCCACTGAACTTTATGAGTCCATATATCCAGTGGATTTTAAGGCGTCCCTGTTAGCGTTGAATGTCCCTTGGGTACCACTGTATGACTGGTTCTTTATCCGTTGGTTTATTTTCTGATCTTTACGCGTTATGCCCAACATGCACTTTTCCATGCCACGTTGTGTTACTCGTAATTTTTGAATTTATTTTACATTATTTATTTATTTAAGAAAACAAAACATTGTGGAGATGACAAATCTAAATTCAAAACATTCAAAACATGAGATGTTATATATAATAATAAAAAAACAGTACAATTTTATACACAAAAATAAAATTTGGAAAACAGAACACACAGCACGGCACGTCACTGAACATGTCAATGTCTTAGGGGAGCGCATTGACTAGTCTTGCATCCCTCGCTAATGGTGCCTGATAAGCTTGACTCGAGGAAACGGTTCCGATCCAGAATAAATCATGGCTGCGACCACGTTGGTAATTGCGCATGTAAATTCAAATTCATTATGACACCAGGATTGGAAACCATCCCTCGCGATAACAGGCAAAAGTGTTTCAACAGCAGAAGACACCGACGAGATTCAAGAGAGTGAAAAGTAAGCATGCCTTGTAGAAAGGCAGTCGGAAAATAATCATTTGACGAATTATCGAAAGGAAAATAGTTATAGGTATTATGTCTTAAAATAAAGACATCGAAGAAATTTCTTTCCGACCTAGAATATGCATATTGCTTCACATGCAGACGTGAGCGTTGGTAGGACACTTTGGGTGAATACATAACGCTTAAGAGCATACTTCAGTGAAACGGCAAATAATTTTCAACTGTAGGTGCGACGAAATTTTGGACTCGCTGGCAATCGGAGAGCGAAAGTCGAGCTGTGAACACGTCAATTTGTTTCGTGATGGCGACGGGCGTATTAATTCTTAAATCGTGTAAATATGACTAAAAAACGTTACCCATTTACTTGAATCAATGTCAATGAATATGTTATTATTGTTACTAATCGAACAATAAACATAAAATAAGAAGAACGCATGTTGAATTTTTATGACAAATTATATTTCGTTCGGCTCGTGTCATTTGCACAATCCGCGTATAGCCTAGTCACGATATTTTTAGACCATGCCTCAACTGAGGTATAGCCTTAAGGCTCAGTTGAGGCATTGTCTAAAAAGATCGTGACTAGGCGATGCGCAGATTGCGGGTCGCGGGTGCAAATGACACATGCCAAACGAAATATAATTTGTCATATAAATCCAAAATGCGTCCATTTAATGTTCTGTTTATTGTTCTAAAGCGGCCGTGCATATCCACGGTTGTGCATATATGACGGGTGGTGGTGGGCACTTTAACGTATGTTCTATTAGTAAAATTTTCTTTCTTAACTTTCTTCTTTAAGCACTACGGTGCATGGTTGCAGCATCAGTCCCGTGCGGCTCCGTCTCGGGACGGAGTGATCACTTAAAATCACTTCTTTCAGACACGTTTAAAGCGTCATAGAAAGCGGCCGTGCATATCCACGGTTGTGCATATATGACGGGTGGTGGTAGGCACTTTAACGTATGTTCTATTAGTAACATTAATAATATATTCATTCACATGTTTTCTTTTTAAAGAAAATGGGTAACGTGTTTAGTCATCTTTATACTATTTAAGAATTAATACCCCCGTTGCCATCACGAAACAAATTGACGTGTTCCCAACTCGACGTTCTCTCTCCGAATGGCAGCGAGTCCAAAATTTCGTCGCGCCTATAGTTGAAAATTATTTGCCGTTTCACTAATGTATCGCTTTAAAACACAACGATAGTTCACTTTTGAAGATGTGTATCTAATTTAAATATAATATAATACACGCACCATAGTTTGATGAGCGCAACGTCAAGTTATTGTATAATAAAATGACTATTTTTAAAGAAAATCCTCTTCGGGATATTTTCTGGATACTTTAAAGGCTTTTCATATACTTTGGAAAACTATCTTCAAACACAATTTACAACAAATCAATTGCTGAGAACCCTAATAATATGCATAACTTTCAATAATCCACTGCTACTGGGTTTTCTTTGTCAATTTTGTGCGAGGTAGTATTTTAAGAAATTGGCACAAGTTTCCTTTGATAAAAAAAAAACTTTCTTTTATTTTTATTTCGCACATTCATTGAATGATAAATAGTATACTTAACTATTAACAATTCATCCGCGCGAAATAACGAACATATCATCATCATCAGCCTGAATCTATCCACTGCTGGATGAAGATCTCTCCAAGGCCCACTTCTCTCGGTCCTGTGAATTGCGTTGCCACGTACTTCCGCAGAACTTTATCATTTCATCAATCAAGCGGCCTCTAAGTCTACCTTGCGGACGTTTTGTACCTCTCGGATACCACTGGATGACTAAATTTGTTTTTTCTTCGAGCAATGTGGCCAGCCCATCTCAATTTGAGGCTTTTAATGAATTCTTTTACATCGCAAACCCTTGTCTGCTTCCTTACTCATTCTTCTTTTGTCCTTTCGCGTTATGCCCAGCATGCACATCTCCATACCATGCTGTGCTACTCTAAGTTTCTAGATCTCTCTTTTACTTAGAGTACATATTATTATTGTTTCACACGCATATGTAATTACGGGAAGCACACACACTGGTTGATCATTTTGCGCTTTAGGCACAGTGGACGGTCACTTTTGAAAACATTATTCAGGCGGCCAAAAGCACTCCAGCCTAGCTTAACCCTGCGAACAATTATTGTATCAAATATACGTCATCCATCTATAGACACTTGTCCCAGATATATTTAGTTTTTCCCCTGTTCGAGCTGAGTGCCATTGATGAGGATCTCTTTTTGGCCCGTAAAGCAGTTGAATATGACATTCGTCTTTGTTACATTTATTTCAAGCCTACTTTGTTGCTTACTTCAGCGAGTTCCTGCATTCTGCTTTGGAAGTCTTCGGAGTCGCGAACAATTAAATACATTATAATTAATGTTCATTTTACTATAAAATTGCTATATGCCGTTTAGGATTCCAACTGAAGATTATAACCTATTTCCTTTTCCGAGTTTATGGCGCGAAATTTTCCTTTCGATCATCGAATATTCTTCCCGCGTTTTTTTAATGAAAAAATACAAGAAGAAGCTATTGGCAATATCGCCCAATTCTTTATTATGAAATATGCTATCCGCCGTATTAAAGCGTAATAAAAAATAATGTCAGGCTAAACCGTGCAACGGACTTGGCAGGTTTTTTGGTGGGCGAAAAAATAAAATATTATTGATGGTGTAAAATTTTTGAAAACGCCACCTGAGCTTGGCCTCGCACGATGCGTTTGTCCAATATCCGCTTTTGACAAAAATATGAAAATCACTTTATCTGTAGATATACATTTTTTTAGAAATAACAAATACCCTAATATGTGAAGTTATATTTTATTGGATACTGTTCGGTTATCAGGAATATAGCGGAAAACACATTTTGAAAATACCCGATAAACTGGATTATTTGTTAGGTTAACGGTTAACCTAACCAAACCTAACCTAATCTAACCTCTAACCCAATGACGCACACTTGTGGGGGGCGCTCCTATAAGGAGTAGTGCCTCCCAACCGCTCGGTCTGATCCTGGTAGTCAATGTACCACCGGTTAGATGATTTCGACCCTCGACAAAGCAGAACAATATTTAATACATGTAGAAGTCCCGCAGTTTGCTCTGGCAAGTCCCACCACTTCTCAGAGTGAACTGTGGAAGAGATAAGTCGGTCACAGACCATGTACATAGAGGTAATAAGATAATAGGATTAAATTTTGATTAAATATAATATGCTTAGGTAAAGGGTTAATTAAGATAGATTAAATATAAAATATGATTTGGTTGTAAGATAATTGGTAATGTATAATTGTAATATAATGGTTAATGAAATGTAATATGCAATAAGTTAGCGAAATAATAAAGTGGGACATATAGACGGGCGTTAATAGTATATGGTAATTAATGTAATTAAAGCAATATTAATATTAATCATATTATGTACATCGATATCACTATATGTTTGGTTGATAGACTGACATCCGTCAACCATATATAAATGTGTAGCATATTGCGGTATCGGTTTGAATGGGTAAGAAATACGACCACCCCTAACGGATAAAAAGGCAAGATTCTAAAATCTGATCATCAGTCTGCTTTTGGATTCCGGGGGGCGTCTCTGTGACGCTTTGTTGCCTCGGGACCCACGCGATCTCGTCTGCATAACTAATTAGAAATAATTAAGTTAATGTTAAATAATTAGTTAATGATAATCAAGTTAATTTTTAAATAATTAATTAATAATATTCGAATTAATTTTTAATTAATCAGTTATAAATGTGGTTATTTTTGTGGACTTCGAGATATAAATAAATCGGACGTTTTCAAATGTTTTTTTTTATTTTCGAGATTTAAATAAATGACTTTTCATAATTTACTTGTGAATTTCGGATGCGAACAATTCAGACCTTTTCCTTTTGGATAATTGTGGCTTGTAGACGTTAAATAATTTGGACATTCGACTTATTGTGATTGTTTAACGAGAATCTAGTTACATATAAACATTATTTCATTGACATTTGATTATAAACTTTTGAATAAAGGGTGACCTTAAGTTAAATTGTGTAACAACATTGATAATATACCAGTTATGAAGTTTAACCAGTGTTTTCTTGAGTTATCGACTTTCTTTCTCTACCGTAACTTCTTGGTTACTCCACGTCTATGAGATTCCTGCCTGTTCCTCCACATTAATGAACCTCCACTTCCAAGTGCCTGAGCTAGTCAGGAAGTCGGAGGCCTTCACCAAACTAACAAATAATCCAGTATATCGGGTATTTTCAAAGTTATAGTGATAGGACTACAATTTAGAGATTGTTTTGGCTAGTTTTTAAAATCAATTGCACCCTGCCTAAGCCAAACCATAATAGTTATTGTATACTTTGAGCGATACGACGAAATCGTGCACAATTTTCATTCATACTTTTTGTTTTCGTTGTATTAAGAATACGTATTACACATATTATTTGTTGGTTCATTTTTACAACGTTTTTCTTAGCTCGTATTCTTATTTGTCCGGTGGTTGTTTGTCCGGTACAAATCTTGCAATCGATTTTTAACTAACTTCCCGACTAGCTAGATATTTGAAACTTTTAGAATATATTATCAGAACACGATGCCAATGCATTTTTTAATACTTTTAGCCATCTTTAAGTAGAATTGAATTTATTTTCAGTTAATTCTGTTTTGTATGAAAAGTTTTTTCGACACCATTATTGGTTGTTAGGGCTCTGGGGTCCTTAAAACTAAATTATTAATATATACGTGCGTTACTATGGAAATCAATATGATATGTCAAGTACAATTTTTTTTGATCGTTTAATCTAGTCAAGTCAAGTTTATATGGTTCAACAGAAAATTTAAAAACGTTGTATATAAAGAGTTCTTTTTATCTTGTAATTATTTTAAATTCACTAAGCCCTGCCTAAACCAAATTATAATAGATAAAAAATATTATTCTTTCTATAAAATATCCAAAGTTATGTATGATTTAATTGCATAATTTTAGATAATTTATATATAGACGAGTATTTTTTTTACTATTATCTATAATGGCATGAATTATACAGGGTTTATTTGAATTTAAAAATAAACAAATATTTTACACGTTGTAGTCATAGTTCAATGAAAACAAAAACGTCTGACTGACAAAGTTTAGTGTGCACTATTTATGTCGGATCTTAACAGTCTACCTCTGCTCTTCGCCACTGACATCTACCGAACCCGGCGGCCATCAAAGTCCAGTGTATATAGTGACGTCCCTAGACAAAATGCCGCCCCATTTTTGTGTACAGTATTTGTTATCATCCGTGAATGTGTCGTTTTATATGGATATATTATGTCGGTCACCAAAGACGTCGAAGGGCAACGGAAGTAAACTAGACATCGTGAACTCGACAAATAATTACTCCTGTTAAAACTTTTATGTCAATTAATACACTTTGTTTCCAACCAGTGAGCTGATTTATTTAATGGGAAGATATTTTCGTTATTAATAAGTTTAGGTTGCTATTTATATATTATATACCAAACGATTCTCATCGATTTGCCGCCCTTCGAGTACCTGCCGCCCCAAGCGACGCTCAATCTGCCTACCCCTACGGGACGTCACTGAGTGCATAAGACGCTGACCTTTCATCCGGGATCTCCGGATGGCTTGGTTTCGCATGGTTTAATTAAATTTTAAAAACTTACCAATACCGTTTGTAAATTATAGTCTTATTTCAATGAAAAAAAATACGTATGACTGACAAAGTTTAGTATGCACTATTATTTATGGCGGATCTTAATAGCCTACCCTCATCCTTCGTCACTGCTTGATATAATATATTATACTTCATTGGACAGTCGGTAATATATGACACGACAGACGCGAGGTGTCCTTTTTATAATAGATATTGGTCGGATATCGAGCATACCGATCGAGAAGCGCGGCGCGGCGTTCTGAAATGAGACATAGTGAGATGAGAAAGGACGAAGTGTTCATTACGCGCGAGAAATATATTTTTTCGCGCCCAAAGAAAGCAAACGGTGGAAGAGAGAGAGAGAGAGAGAGCGACGTCTTGAAATTTAAATGGCGTGTTTAATTTTGCGCCAATCACTGCCGCTCGCGCCGCTGTGACGTCACGGGTGAAATTTAAATTCGACAAAGCGCGAAGGGAGACGTTATGTAAAAATGCTCATCTAGCGGTTATAATTCCTTACACACGGCAGTACCATATTCAAGTAGGATTAATTTATTTAGGAAAAAAAACATTGTGGACATAACAAATCAAAATTCAGGACGATCACAGCATGAGATTTACAATTATTATAACAAAATATTACCCTTACAAGAGAAGAAGAAAACTCAGCGCTTTGCGCCTCGCGGGGGGGGCTCTGTCCCCCTGGGTCCCTCAGATGACGGTTACTTAAACCCTGACTGCTAAAATTATTAAACGTGGAACATACTTGGCTTACTGATTCTCTGAATGCTGGTTGTCCAAATTCGAAAGAAAATTTATTTGCCAAAGTAACCGAATCCAAAGGATTCAAACAATTTTACTCTCTGAAAATTTAAATTTATGAATTCATAATATAATATAATGTTGGTGCCT
This sequence comes from Rhyacophila brunnea, assembly GCF_057557595.1. Classification (NCBI taxonomy): domain Eukaryota; kingdom Metazoa; phylum Arthropoda; class Insecta; order Trichoptera; family Rhyacophilidae; genus Rhyacophila; species Rhyacophila brunnea. The sequence goes on along the minus strand of NW_028232904.1, from coordinate 2,239,581 downwards.
TACTATGAATAAAGAAATTACTTAATGTTATATGGTTTTTATTTGTTTATTTATTTATTTATTTAAGGATACAAAACATTGTGGACATAATAAATCTAAATTCAAGACGTACACAACATGAGCTTTACATTATAGCAAATATTACAATATAGAATATAATAATAATAATAACAGAAAAACAAATTAAATCAAAACATAGTTAAGTAAGTACAATTTAATAGAGAAAAATAAAATTTTTAAAACAAAAAAAGTACAATTTTACACAGAAAAATAAAGTTTCATAAACAAAATGCAAAGTAGATCACTGAAATAATGTATGTCTTTAGGGAGCGCATTTACTAATCTTGCACCCCTTGCTAATGGTGCCTGATAGGCTTGACACGAGGAAACGGTTCCGATCCAGAATAAATCATGGCTGCGACCACGTAGTCAATGGGAGGCGCATGTAAATTCAAATTTATTAAGAAGCCAGGATTGGAAACCATCCCTCGCGCTAACAAGCAAAAGTGTTTCAAGAGAAGAAGAGACCGACGAGATTCAAGAGAGTGAAAAGTAAGCATGCCTTGTAGAAAGGCAGTCGGAAAATAATCATTTATTTTGTCGAATTATTGAAAGGAAAATAGTTAAATGTCTTAAAACAAAGACATAGAAGAAATTTCTTCTGGACGCATTCTAAAATAAGCTTATAGGAAACCTCATAAGGACACCAGATAATCGACCCATATTCAAGAATGCTACCCACTAATGAGACGTAGCGTGTACGTAATACGTTTGGATTCTTGAATGGTTTTGATTGTCGCATGATGAATCCTAGAAGCTTACTCTCACGTAGAGCCGTATAAGTTATATGCGAGTGAAAAGATAATGAAGAATCAAAAATTATCCCAAGATCTTTCGCCTCAGATTGACGCTTTAATGATCTTTTTGACATATTTATTTTATTATTTATTTATATTTAATCGGGGTTCTCGACCTAGAAAAAGTAATACAAAAACATTTGTCCCTATTAAATTCTTATTAATTCTTTATTGACCAACTTTCAAGTGAACAGAGATTTCGCTGTAATATGCAACAGTCCAACTCATTGCGAATTGGTGGTGCATATAATTTCAAATCGTCTGCAAAAAGTAAAAATTCTACTCCATCCATGGCTTTCACTATACCATTGATAAATATGAGGACATAATTGGTCCAAGATTTGATCCTTGTGGAACGCCTGCAAGAGTTTGAAAGACTTCAGATGAACACCCAGCGTACTAGACATATTGAAAACGATGCGAAAAATAAGATTTGAAAAAAAAAAATATTTTTACATCACATAATCGTGAGAAGTAATGGGCATGGGTTTATGATAGCTGAAATAAGTTATTTAATTACAATAATAAAACTAAAGAAGTAATAATAACAGACGAACATTACGTCGTACAGAATGTAGGCTACTGAATGTAAAATTAAAATAATCGGCACGCGTAAGTAATCAGGACGGAGCGCGGGGCGCGGGCGGGCTGCGCGTCTATAGTTATTCTACGTCTATTTTTTGTAACGATTTTGCGTCGGAGATCATGAGTAAAACATGTTCCATGTTAAAATTTAATAAAACTTTACACGGTAAAATAAAGTTTCAAAAACAAAATACATAGCACATCACTTAAAATGTATATTATGTCTTTAGGGAACACATTGACTACTGCCAATACAACAAAATCTCGCGGATAACAGGAAGTCGCTGTGTTCGCATTTATAGAAGACTTCTCAGTTACGTACCTGTCATGGCGGCAACGCGCGTTTAAAAAATAATGTATTGGCTCACTTTTTAGATGCGATTCCATATCTTTTTTGCAATAAACCAAAAGTTTACTAATAATAATTCTCTCATTACTTATGATCGTTTTAGACATATTTTTATTATAAAAGCATCAAATTACGTAAATCGATATATCAATAAACCACGGAAGCATAAAATGAAATAAGTACATAATAGACTTACGGGCGTTCCTCATTTGCAAAATCGAAGTGTGATTAACTACATAGAAGGAGCTTGTTAGTTCACAGTTTTAACACGTTGACAAGAAGTTTTTGTTCGACAATAGTCTTGCACCCTTCGCTAATGGTGCCTGATAGGCTTGACTCGAGGAAATAGCGAACAATTTAACACAATCATGTAGCCACAGGTTTGTAGTTTGTAAGTGCATAGTTCATAAAACGGCAGCTAGTTATAAACTACATAAAAAAAACAGTCTTATAAAAGTTAGGTTGTTTGCAAACCTGTATGAAGATAATATGGAGACTAATAATTGTATTATACCTCATTTCTATACTATTGTGCATGGCCCCAAGAGGGGGCCCGGCGTTGCGGAACGACCAGTTAAGTAAGATAAACACACACACCATAAATTCGTCCTATTAATAAAAAAAGTCGCCTGTGTGCGCTGTTTCGGTTACAGAATATTAACAATTTTTAATATATGTGTCTGTGTGATACAATTTGATAATAATTCACATGTAGAATTTTATTTTATAGTTATTTGTATTTCCTGACTAATAAATATGCCTACATGGAAACAAAAACCTTTGTTCAATTTTCGAATCGAACTGAAGAATAATATAATACTTTGTCAAGAAAAGCAATGCAAGTAGGTACTATTACTAATATCATATTTATGCGAAACGGAATTTTCTGCATTAGATGCAATGAAATCCATATATCGAGCCCGTTTATTAGAAAAAGCACTTTTTGTAAAATGTATTTGATGAAATAAAGGGGGGGGGGAGGAGTCAAGATGATGTTTTTTTTAAAGGGAGGCGTAGTAGCGTAAAGTTTGGAAACCACTGACGTCGGTAATTGACAGGCACATATAAATTTAAATTCTTTAGAACACCAGGATTGCAAACCATGCCTCGGGATAGCAAGCAAAATTTTCTCAAGAGCAGAAGTCACCTACGAGATTTAAGAGAGTGAAAAGTGAGCATGTCTTATATAAAAAGGTAGTCGGAAGTAATCGTTAAACGAATTATTGAAATGAAAATAATAATAATATATAATAATTAATTAAAATAAAGACATCGAAGAAATCTCTTCTGGACGCACTCTGATCCTGTGGTGTGATGTAGAGGCCCGATGCATTGACTGATTTTGAGACCCAAACAATAAAAAACAACAATATTATTCGGGCAATGAAAGGTCGGATGATCTGGCAAAGGAAGCTGGCCATTCAGGGGTACCATATCAGTGGATACCAGAAAACCTGGACTGGAATGAGGCTATAAAGAAAATGGCCCAAAGTATGTGGATAAATTTTAACCATAGGGCGTTATTAGAAAAGGGGAAATGGAGTATGTCTATTCTACCATCAGCACGAGAGGTGCCCTGGTTTGTAGAGTCTCCTTTGACGAAGAATGAGCTTAAGTTAATACTGAGGCTAAGAACAGGGCACACAGTGGGCAAAAGCTTTGATGTCATGTTTTAGAGGACATTGTACATTTAGCACTATAATGCCCTAAATATGAACTTCACAGAGTACAGCTTCGAATTGCAGATATCTATGAGAATGTCGACGAATTGAAAGGTGTCGTGGCGGTGGGTAAGAGGGAAGAGCTAGGCAAAATTGTAAAGTTATTTAACAGAATAGGAGTGAGGACCTGATCGACGGATCCCCTTATAGAAGAGAAGAGGCGATATGACAGCGAGTCGCAGTCAAAGCCTCGGTAAAATCACAAAAAAAACAATATTATTCTCATTTTCCATATATATCTATGCATTCAAAGAATTCATTGTTTTTAAAAATGAATTTATTTAAAACAGAAATATAACGGAAGTAGGTGAATTACAAAAATAAAGGTACATTTAATATAATATCATGAAAAAAAAATATAATAACATTATTATAAGTTAATCCCTCCAAACCAAACCCGCCACGCACCACACCCGGTCTTAATCGAGCATATCACGTGGCCCTACATTGGCGATGTGAAGCATCTAGTTCAGTTTTAGGCCGGGAATACCCTAGGAGAAGATACCCAGGACTAAGGTTGCTATGCTCAAATTGAGCTCTGACTGAGTTTAAAGTTACTTTCTAATGCAAAGTGCCGGGGAGAGAAGAGCACAAGGAAATTATATATATAAAAAATGATTCTAGTGTATATATAACAAAATAATGAAGCTAATCATACGGACAGCAAAAATTATGCGAAGAGATCTTCACGCCCGCAGTAAGACGTCGTAATTTTTTTAAATGTAAGATAATTGGCCTTAGTAGCAACCAAGTCGGCGATGGGCCCAAAAGCTGGTTGGACCGACCTGAGCATCTCCTCCCGTTCGGAGCACATTCTAAGACATTTCCAGAGGATGTGGTTAGCATCCTGAATTTCCTCTCCGCATGGACATGTCGGACGGCTTACAAGTCCAAGCTCAAAGAGCTTGCCAGTGATCCCACCGTGTCCAGTCACACATTGACTGGTGTGATGGTATCGATACGATATACGATACAATCATGCAATATTTATAATATATTTTTAGTAAGGGATGGTTCCTAGTAAGAGGGTGTAGTCCTCAAAAGGTGCAGTTTTTTTCCTCATTCGTGCGAATCCACTGGAGGAAAGAGAAAACCCGAGCGGGACGGGGAGACATTTTACAACTGCGAGCACTTGGCTATAAAATAAATATCGTTATCCGCAATAAGTTGTTGATTATTGGACCCTTATCATATTGTCATAATTTAAAAATCTTATAATATTTACATACTTATTTTTATCATAATATAAAATATACTAACAGGTTTTTTTTCTTCTTTTTCAGAGAGAAAAATCAACACTAAAAACATCATTTACTTCTCTTTAGAAGAGAACATCTATACGGGACAAGCCACAGTACAAGTGGGCTAAAAAAGAAATTAAATTTTTCGTATTTAATATTATTATTGGTTAAACTTTCTTTTCAAAATGTTATAACCTCAATACAATAAGAGATATATTTGTGATACATTTTGTGCAGAATGCCTATTTTATGATTCATAATTTTTTCATCTTATTTTGTTGATTTAATAATAAAATTTTATCAGCTCTTAAATCGTGTGTTATTTAGTACACTGTTAAAACGTCACAAACAACAAAAGCTGTCAATCGTTAATTGTTTTAGTTTATCTGAGATAGTTGAGTGTTGAACTGTGGGGTTAACATCTGTCACATTAATTATTAATGAAAGGTGCCAAATTTTTTAAACTGTGGGGTGAAATTGTACCACTTTAAAAAATTGTTGTTGATTGAAGCTGTAGGTATATATTGTAGGAATAAAATAAAGACAGACTTTGGTGTCGAGCTCTGGCAAAAGACAGTCAAGAATGTTGGATGATTCTGGAGTTTTCTGAAGAGGAATCTGTGACCGAAAATCCTGGCCAATGCGAGAGGATCGGTGATCGGACGCTGCGAGTGTTGTGTGACAGTGTGCCGTGCAGAGAAGTATCGCGATGGGGGTGTCAGGTCCGCGCTGATTCCCTCGGGCGCGGGTGGAGTGGGGGGCTGGGGGGCTGGGCGGGGGGCGCATGTCCCAGGCCAGACGTCTGCTGCAGGCGCTGAGGGGCCGCGCCTCCTGCGCGAGCCTCTTCAACGCCTCCTCGGACAGGCAGGTGAGCCATGTTTATTCACACTATAATATAAGCATTGCCATAGCGTTAACGTGCTATTAGTTTATAATATCGTGGGTCTGACAAATTTTTTTTTCTATGTGTGTTTGAACCTAATATGTTGAGTAAGTGGCTACCACCCTTTTCTTTCAAAAAAAACTGTTAGCAACCTCTTCATGAGATTGTAGATCTAATGAGAAATAATTTTAATAATCTCAGAAACATACGTATTGGAAAATTAGTTGTGCTGAATGGAATTGAACCCTATATCTATTGCGATCTGTCAACTATAGAATAGTAATATGTAGTTTTAAGTAGCGTTAATATTGGTGACAATATTTTATAATTTTGAATCCAGCGCTCGAAATGGAAAATTTTCTGAAAATATTAACATATTTATGTAATAATTTTATCTATTAAATAAGTGTATTAGATTTTTTTGATCATACACTTGCCAAGCTCAGATGATCAAAATAAGTCAAAGGATAACAGTCTTATGGCATGCAAGATTTGGCGATAATGTTTAAAATGTTAAATTAAATTATTGAGGTTTACGCCACGCCATAAATATTATTTTTAATATAATTCCAGTAAAATTATAGTTTAGTAAAAAATAGATTTAAAGTAATTTCTTTTATTTTGTTAACTGTCCATTCATGGTGGAACTGCATTGTATTGTTGTTTTAATTTAATAAAACGCATTTTTTTTTGTAGTACTTATTTCACTTTTAATCAATAAATTAGGACCGTTTTCAACTGAACTGAGTTGAAAATGTCCATCTGAGGCGGACGAAACTGGTCCTAATTTATTGATTAAAAGTGGAATAAGTACTTCAAAAAATGCGTTTTATTAAAATAAAACAACAATAGATTTAAGTAAATAAATATATTAAGTAGTTTTTAATAATTCACGAATCAGAATTCAAAATTTCATTTTTACACAAGACTACAAATCTCAGGGATTTCGCGAACATGAGCCGCGCTCCGGTGCGTTCCGCTCCATTTCGAGTGCTGTTTGAATCAATATGCCCACGATAATATGTTCAATAATAAATAATGATCCATTCTTAAATTGTGTGTATTGTTTGTTAAATAAGTACCTACTTAGTAGAGGTGAATTGGAAATCCTGTACTACGGATGAAACTACCGATACTAATTATTTGTGGCCCAATAAACTTATTCCAAAAAACTTGTGATGATATCATAGCGAGTCGCTGTTCTGTGCACTCGCCAGTTGGTAGACTTTCAACACTATTGACATTAAATGCGCACGAACGAAATAGCACTTGAATATAGGTATATTTTAATTTATTAGTCTATTGCGTTCGAATGTATGAATAATAATAGGTCATAAATTTTGTGTCGCAATACAGTGGTGAGATGACGCACATACTTAGGCTTGTTATATACCGCTCAAAACATGTTTAAAATTAAAAAAAAATCACTGTTTTTCATTTTTGTTAACAATAATATTGTAACCTAACAGAAAAACAACTCATAAATTTATTATTTTATAATAAATGGGACTTTTCGACAAACGGAGCTCAGCGTATTTTTAGCGATTATATTAAAGCCGATACACAGTCTGAGTTCCCTGAGCCGATACGTATTTTAAAATACTAGTATTTTGGAACAAGTTTATATATTAATTATTTTTTATACTGGTAGTAAGTATACTTAGTCTTCAAAATCGACCAGTTTTCCCATCTCTAGTACTTAGTTACTTTTAAATTGAAGATTCCAAAAGGCGAAACCCGGTTCGCAAAAAATGACTCAAATGAAATAGTACAAAACTTAAATTAAGTGGTATTTATTCTTTCATTATTTTGTATATATTTATTTTGTTTTATATGAATAACTATAGCGTATGCCATAATTATTACGTATAGCAGTGCCAAAGGGTGGAAGTAGGAATACAATTTGCAGATAGTGTTTGTAAGTTTTTAAAATTCAATTAATCCCTACCTAAACTAAACTATAATAGTTTAGGTATGATATGGATGATCTGACAAAAATAGTGTAATAGTAATTTTTCAGTCATACTGTACCGTTTAAAAAAAAAATAATTCGGTTAGGTACATGTTTAAACACGCGCGTTAACATCATTTTACTCCCTACTTCAATTATAGTTTGTCAATTTATGGCTACGGCCGTATGCTGTAGCTTAACCACTGGGGAATGCCAAAAGAAATGGCGTATTTCAAAAAAACACTACCTTATTCTTAGGTCAATAATTATTATAAAGCAATCATTATTCGTAGAATGTTTATCACACTTAAATGGTCAAAGACATAGCTTATAATTAGTATCTTTAGAATTATCTTCAAATGTGTAAATCTTGCCCATTTTTTGAATAATAAAATGCCTAATTCTTGTCAAATTTGGGATCACAGAGATTATCAATATAATTTTATATCGTAAATAATTCACTATAATAATGTCGATATAAATTATACTGATGGTTTTATAAATGCGTTTAAAAGTTGTTAAATGTAAAAAACCTTAACACCACTGCACATTTATGTACTGAAAAATGACTATATTCTAAAACATTAGAGCGAGAGGTTTAAAAGAATACTATTTTATGTAATAAAAATACTTTATGCAGTCATCAAATGTTTAAAATAAATATAATGGATAATAAGGCTTCAAAATTATATAAATAGATTATCTACAACGCTTAAGGAATGTCCAGGATCATGCTTTGAAAATAGAAAAAAAGCTCCATTTTGACCCACGCTGAGCACGTCCGCCCTTAAGTCCTGCCCAACCAATTCATAATCGATAAAAAATAATTATTCTTCTATCTATTAAATATTTAAAATGATAATATTATGGTTTTTTTTATTGTGATTTTACCGAGGCTTTGACTGCGACTCGCTGTCATTTCGCCTCTCCTCTTCTAGAAGGGGATCCGTCGATCAGGTCCTCACTCCTATTTTGTTAAATAACTTTACAATTTTGCCTAGCTCTTCCGTCTTACCCACCCCCAGGACACCCTTCAATTCATCGACATTCTCATAGATATTCGCAATTCGCAGCTGTACTCTGTGAAGTTCATATTTAGGGCATTGTAGTGCTATATGTACTCGTACAATGTTCTCTAAAACATGACATTCATCGCAGAGCTGCGATTCGCTTCTTCCCATGAGGACATCAAATCTTTTGCCTATTGTGTGCCCTGTTCATAGCCTCAGTATTAACTTAAGCTCATTCCTCGTCAAAGAAGACTCTACAAACCAGGGCACCTCTCGTGGTGATGGTAGAATAGACTTACTCCATTTTCCCATTTGATGATGCCCTATGATGAAAATCTATCGACATACTTTGGCCCATTTTCTTTATAGCCTCATTCCAGCCCAGGTTTTCTGGTATCAATATTATGGTTAAATGGCATAATTTTAGATATTTTATAGATAAACGAATATTTTTTCGCTAATAACATGGCATGGATTAGGCAGAGTTTAATTGAATTATAAAAATAACAGATACTATCAACACCATGGCCCCTACAAGGGGGGGCTGACAGGGCTCTAGCCTGGAGGCCCGGGCTTAGGAGGGGCTTGGCGTGGCGGGTCGATCATTTAAGTGACATAAAGACACACTTCAAATCGCGCTAATAGTAAAAAAGTCGACTGCGGAGCTATTTCACGAGTGGAATATTATTTTATAATTATTTTTAGTGTGTTTCCTGGCTACAAACGACTATTAATCCAATACGGCGAAATGCCGCATGTTACTTGGCTATCACAAAAGGGGGTCGCGATCATTGCTTTATAATATTATGATACCGTGCCGACAATTCAATTAGATTTATTTTAAAGTGTCAAAAATCTCAGAAAACCCTTTATTTTACACAGAACCCTGCAGTTCCGCAGAATACCATTTGGTGATCACTATTGTAGAACATTACGCGGCTCTTAACCTCGGCGATAGGTAGAGGGGCCTGCTTCAAGATATGGAGGCCATGATCAATACATTATAGTCTCAGTTCAATGAAAATGTATACCTACGTTTGACTGAGAAAGTTTAGTGTGCACTATTTATGTCTGATTTTAACTGCCTACCTCCACCCTTCGCCACTGCTATAGCCTCAAGTTTTGATATTGCGTGCGTGTATTTTTTAAAGTTTACAAAATTAAATTAACCCTGCCTAATCCGAACCATAATATTTCAGGTAAGTACATATGCTATGGGCGGTCCAATAAAAATAATGCACACCTTTTCAGTCATGCTTATTTGTTTTCGTTGAATTAAGAGTAAGTACCTACGTGTTGTTTAGTTTTTTTTTTTTAATTTATTCATTCAAGTCCTGTTTAAGCCAAACCATAATCGATATTTTCTTCTATCTATGAAATATCTTGAACGATGTAAGTATGGTTTAATGGCATAATTTTAGAAATTTTATAGATAAATCAATATTTTTTCACTACTATATTATAATATGGCTTGATTTAGACAGAGTTTAATTAAATTATTAATAATCACAAGATAAAAAGAACTTTTTATATATTTACAACGTTTTTAAATGTTCTGTTGAATTATTATGCTCAATATGCTCAAACTTGTACTTGATATGAAGTAAATAAAAAATAAACAGACAAACAAAAAATATAGAATACTGAAATGTCATTTTGATTTCCATAGTAACGCACGTATATATTAATGACTTAGTTGCTAGGACCACCCCCTTAGCAACCAATAATAGTCTTTTACTTTTTACGGATTTTTCCAAAATAACTTTCCATACAAAACAAAATTGACTGAAAATGCATTCAATTCTGCTTAAAGATGGCTAAAAGTATTAAAAGAATGCATTGGCATCGTATTCTGACATATATTCTAAAAGTTTCAAATGTCTAGATAGTCGGGAAGTTAGTTAAAAATCGATTGCGTGATTTGTACTGGATAAACAACCACCGGACAAACAAGAATACGAGCTAATAAAAACGTTGTAAAATAACAAACACTATCTACACATTATAGTCTAAGCTCAATTTAGCAAGCGCTTCAGAAAGCACTATAAGTGCCATTAAATATGGTACCTTTAGCATAGTAGTCTATGTGCATAGGTGCGATACCCGAGAGATGCAGGTTCGATCCTGCGGCTTACTTTTTTTTAAAAAGATTTTTTCTATTGGTTATAATATATTTTGTGTAAGTGTTTTCAAAATTATGTATGTGCACTATTTATGTCGGATCGTAACAGCCTACCTCTACCTTTCGCCACTGACAGATGGTAGATGTACACTATCTTGTTTGTTTATAATTTCACGTCTGTTTTCATTAGTCAAGCAATCAAATCGCAATTATCATAATTGAATTGGGTTAACTCGATATAACATAGGCATTATGCTTGTTTACTTGAGTTAATCGAAGCAGATACATTGGTCGATATATCTATAGCTAATTAGAGTTGATAATTACTGCAAATTTGCAATGCTGTGTGTAATCCCACCCTTATTAGCCAGAAGTAATATGTGGCTTAAGCAATTAACTTGCAATTATGTTAATTGGCGCACTGCAGGGTTGAATGGTTGGCGATTCGAAACTTTTACCATAATCAAATAGTGATCGGAAATGAAATCAAACTCGCCAACATTTTGGGATATCTATTGTGGCAAAAGTACATTGTGGTTTCGTGCTCTATGAGTTTGGTCATTGCCGACTCAGGTAGAAAGCCGATACATTCACAAGGGTCTAGGACGATTTGCCAGCGGGATAACTGGACGCCACGGAATCCCAAAATAAATAGATGTTAGGTACTTATAGGTACTTATTTAAATGATTATATTATGATTTAATAGTTTATGAGAATGTAAATATGCAGACGTAAATAATGATTTAATCGTGCATATGTTTAAGTTCCAACGAAAGAAGAGTTTTTTATTTTATATAAAGCATTTGGCATGGTAATTCTCAATCCGCAATAAAGAATACATTATGAGTAAAATGAATTAAAACTACTAAGTAGTAGATAGAAACTGATTAAAATACCTAGTCTACGTTTTGTATACGTGTCTACGACAGTGCGGCGTCCAATTGTCCAGAGTCCAGTTGTCCCATTCCAATTATTCACAACGACTGGTCATACTTTTTCCGCCCCTCCCGTTGTTGTCTATGGTGTGAACTGCCGTTGCCTGTCATTGTTCTACAGAGTGCTCATACTGATGTGGCTGTCGTGTTCACAGAGGGAATGGTTTGATTTGAATGGATAAGTTACATGATAATTAATAATACACTAGCATTAACACACCTTCTACAATCGTCGGTGTTTTGTAAAAAGGTCGAATTAATCATTTTGGCGAAATTGAGATTTTAATGAAAATAGAATATTTACCCCACTATCTTTGTTGTGTAAAAACGGCGAATTTGTATCTCCACAGGAAAGTACTTAAAAACGATAATCGAATGTGACATATTAAGCCTTTTCAAATATTATATAATAATGCTTATTATAATGACAATATTCTTTCTAAGCTTTATTATAAACTTTTTAAATATTTATAATCATCCACAGGTAATTAACAAATAAATGGCAAAAGTTAAAAATCCTCCTCCTGTAAAATAGCATTTTGGTTAACACCGACACCAAAACACCGACGAAATGTAATGCATAGATCAATGCTATATATTTTTTGGAAATCGATATTACCACCGGTTTTTGTGTGAAGGACTATTCTGACTTTAACAGCTGATGAATAACAGGAATGTATATTATTTATTAATAACACTGTTAGTTAATATATTTGATTTGAGAATTTTTTTATAATTCAATTTGAAACGAGAAAGGGCGAATCAATATGTCAAGCAATCTGGGATCTGATTTTGACAACTGAAAAGTGGACCACTCATTGGTTGTGCAAAAAGTTATGCTCAAAGTTTATTAATCTAAAGATGGCGGTGGCTTGGACATGTAAATTGTACGTAAATTATTTCACCGTGGCACAGTTCGCCGTGAGCTTTCTATCGGAAAGAGATCAAATTTCAAATATTTGTTTTTTATACATATTATAGTGAACATTACAAATTACTAATTTAAGACGTCCACAATATGACATTTAGAAACAAAGAAATATTAGTAAAACAGTACTATTACATAAAAAAGAGATATATCAGTATTAATAATTTATGTTCAACCTATTTGCTGCGGACCTTTTATATAATATTTAATTACCACATTTAAATAAAATGCTAATTATATCTAATGGTCACGTGATGGGAAACGCACCACGTGTAAATACTTTAATTATATAGGTTCAAGGAAGTACACCGGATGGGTTAAGCTGACCCTATTTTAAGAATTTATAAAACAACGTCCACCTAAGCTCATCATTACGTAGGTGGAATATATCAACACCCGAAGCAATTTGGTTGAACCAATGACATTCATATGGATGAAGCATCTGGAAAAAAAATGACACTCACTTTTTTGTCGGGTCTGCCGAATAGCATAATCTGTTCTAACGGCAAGTACAATAAAGGTGATATTGCTATAAATTCCCGATGCTTTTTGTCGGGTCTAGCGAATGGTTCAGTTCGAACGGGTTTGCTTAAATGAACATTGACACTAGAAACACTGTTCTAACGCCATTACAATATAAGTGATATTGCTATAAATTCCCGATGCGTGATATCGTATAATGGAAATTGCGTGATGTCTACCTATACATGTGCGAATGTCGCTATGCGCGAATTTATTTGCTAGCTACTACTGTACTGAGTGCGTTGTCCATTAATAATGTAATTGACCGTGGTACAGTTTGCAGTGAGCTTTCTATCGGAAAGAGATCAAATTTCAAATATTTTTTTAAGCATATAGTGAAGATTACAAATTACTAATTTAAGACGTCCACAACATGACATTTAGAAACAAAGAAATATTAGTAAAACATAAAAAAGAGATATATCAGTATTAATAATTATCCCATTTGCTGCAAACCTTTTAATTAATATTTAATTACCACATTTAAATAAGATGCTAATTATATCTAATGGCCACCTGATGGGCAACGCACCACGTGTAAATACAAAAAATATAAATACTTAAATTATATAGGCTCAAGGAAGTACACCGGATGAGTTAAGCAGACCCTATTTTAAGAATTTATAAAACAACGTCCACCTAAAGTCATCACGTAGGTGGAATATATCAACATCCGAAGCAATTTGGTTGAACATTGTTATCGTCCTCTCAATTGGCATTACCAGTGACAGGTTGGTTCTGCACCTTGGGAGAATAAACAACTGATGCTCTCTATTTCTAAGATAGTTTATCAGGGACACACAGTTCAACACTGACCGTATAGTATACGGTCTCCAATTTTATTAGATTCATTATGAACATTAATTTAATTGTCATAGATGATTTTGGCAAAATTTATGAATTCAAGAATGAAAACCTAACCTAACCTAACCTAACAGATAATCCAGCATATCGGCTATTTTCAAAATTTGCTTGCTGCTGGCTTCCTGTAAAATGTAAACTGTAAGCCGACAATAACCGTGTTTTATTTAGACAGGAATTTCATGTCAGTACTATACGACCAAAAGAGGTTGGACGGTCTTTAATGGGAACTGTATTATTTTGTATTTAAAAATATTTTTTTTTTTCGACCATGTCCGATCCTAATAAGATCATATGGGCCTCCACAGAGTAGAGGTTTGTATTAACAGACCTTTTTTTACGAGAAACGAATGTCAGCCACTTGCTCAACCTATTAGGTCCATACCATGATAGACACACATTGAAAAACAATATGTGTACTTGCTAGACCCAGGATTACTAACCTGGGACCCACGGCGTTATAGTCCAACGCTTAAGCCGCGCGGCCACCGTTTGTGTCAAATATTAGTTAACTATAAAACCATAACTACATTAAATAAATAAAATAATATATCTACAATATTTTTTCATACAATTGAACATTATTTAATTGTTCCCAATTAGACAAGCACAATTTTCCATTTTTAATTTAAATGATAATTATAGCCTAGATTTATGTTTATCAAGTAAAAAGCCAACAATGACCAAATCAGAGTTATCTAGTTGTAGTATTAAGGTGACGAATTATATATATATAGGTATATGTTGTTAACTCTAAATATCTCATTTATCGACTTACCAACTTTTGACAGCAACACAACGATAATAATAATTGACAGAATTTTTAAATTATGGATTTGATGGTTTTCAGGGATCCCACGAGCTGGAGGAGATTTCGGTAGTAAGCGGAGCTGTGAGTGCTGCGACCAACGGGCCTGGATTCACATCTGGTGAGTCATTCTGATAATAAGCATTTTTTAAGTGAAACCTTTTTTTACGAGTGATACATAAAACTTGTCTGTAAAATCAGTCTCACTGATATGTGGCGAAATAACGTGTAGCGGTCTAGATCAAACCCGAGACCTTTTGATTAGAAAGTCTTCAAATTAACCACGAAAAAGCCATTAACCTCGTGACATATAGATGACTCCCCGCGCTTTAAACTGAGGCGTAATTTCCAAATACCGACGCGCATTATATCTCATGGATGGTCCGCCGTGGCGAATCGACCAAATGATTGGGATAAACAGACATAAAAAATTTGCTCTAATAATAAAACAAATCGCCTGCGGCACTATTTTCATTTCTTAGCGGTTATATTTTAAAATATGTGGTCGAGCGATGTAATTTTTAATTGTGCCGTTACTTGATAATGCCATAATTCAAGTGGATGTAACAGTGACGTCCCGTGGGGGTAGGCAGATTGAGCGTCGCTTGGGGGCGGCAGTTACTCGAAGGGCGGCAAATCGATGAGAATCATATGGAATATATAGAAATAGCTATTACTTGGTAATAACGAAAATATCTTTCCATTAAAAAATCAGCTCACTGGTTTTATCGATTTCGCGATATCTAGTTTACTTCCGTTGCCCTTCAAAGTCCCTGGTGACCAGAAAAGACACGTGTAGATTTGCGAATAATTAGTCTGATATTTTGTTAGTAAAGTATCCATACAATACATTTCTTGGATATTGGACTCATGAAAGGATAATAAAAATACTGTATAATGAGGCAGCATTTTGGCGCTAGCTAGGGGCGAAATTTTATTTTGGGACGTCACTGGGATGCAAGTATTACAAATACACTAAGTACCCTTAATTTTACCGTGAACACCTTTTAGGAAACGCTACTGTAGAGCGTCACACTGCCATTAATCTTGGCGATAGGTAGTGGGCCCGACAAAGACCCTAGCCTTGGGGCCCGCTTCAGGAAGTTGAGGCTATGCGCATTGACGTCCCTAGACAAAATGCCGCCCAATTTTTATACGGTATTTGTTATCATCCATTCATGACTCCAATATCTTACTTCATAAATACACACACTATTAATTAATAGTGTATTTATCAACCATTAAAATAAAAAAAGTAAATATGTCATCAAAATCTAATTTAAATGCAATCTCTGTTTCAATAGACAATATTGTGAGTCCACGGTCACAGATATATTTAAAAATACACCTGATAACTTCCAAAACTCTAAATTGACTGGCAAAAATATGTGGTTAAATTTTAAATTAGATAATCATGTACAACCTATAATTCAAATATAATTCGCAAATCTGCACGTGTCATTTCTAGTTTCCAAGGACGTGACATCCAAGGTAAATCGAAGTAAACTACACATCGCGAACCCGACAAAAAATAACTGGCCTGTTACACCTTTTATGTTATTTAATACATTTTGCTTCCAACCAGTGAGCTGATTTTTTAATGGAAAGTTAAAGTCCCTCCACCAAACCCGCCCCGTACCACCCTCGGTCTTAATCGAGAGTATCACGGGACCCGTCAATTGGTGATGTGAAGCATCTAAGAATTGGCCTGGGAGTGTCCTGGGAGAAGATGCCCAAGACTTAGATTGCTACGCTCAAAATGAGCTCTGACTGAGTTTACTGAGTTTACTCTAATGCAAAGTGCCAGGGAGAGAAAAAGCACATGGAAATTACTAAAAAGAAAATGAATCTACTTGTTTATTAAATTAAAGAACGAAGCTAATCATACAGGCAGCAAAAATTATGTGAATAGATCTTCACGCCCGTAGTAAGACGCCGCAAATTTTTTGAAAGCAAGATAATTGGCCTTAGTAGCAACCAGGTCGGACGGGCCGATGGGTCCAACAGCTGGTTGGACCGACCTGAGCATTTCCTCCCGTTCGGAGCACATACTCAGACACTCCCATAGGATGTGGTTGGCATCCTGTATTTCCCCTCCGCATGGACATGTCGGACGGCTTGCAAGTCCAAGCTCGAAGAGCTTGCCAGCGAATCCACCATGACCAGTCACAAATTGACTAGTGTAATGGTCTGGAGTCAGGTATTATATAAATGGAAAGATATTTTCCGTTATTAGTAAGTTTAGGTAGCCATTTCTATATATATATGCCTAATGATTCTCCTCGATTTTCCGGCCTTCAAGTAACTGCCGCCCCAAGCCACGTTTAATCTGCCTACCCCACGGGACGTCACTGGCCATGCGCAGTGTACTCTTTCTAGTAGGAGAATAATATTTAATGACGAATGCAACGGTTGCGCAAAATAAGACTAAAACTCTATAGCTGGTAATCTCAATATTCCGCCATTTTGAGATAATCGCAAAGAAGTCGTTAAGCACGTTTGGGATTTCAAAATAAATAATATAATATTTTCTTTTTGGAAACATATTGGTAAAAAAATATTTATATCATATATTATAGACTTGAGTGCCACTGCTAGTGTTTTACCACGTTTTTCTTAGCTCGTATTCTTGTTTGTCCGGTGGTTGTTTATCCAGTACAAATCTTGCAATTGATTTTAAACCAGCTTCCCGTATATACGTGCGATACTATGGAAATCAAAATGACATTTCAGTATTCTATATTTGTTTATAAATTATTTATATTTATTATAGTAGTAAAATAGTAAAAGAATGATTTGTTGACAATTGCCTCACTTGTTCTAAATTATTATTACATAGAATTGTTTATATGATTCAAAAGAAAATTTAAAAACGTGGTGTATAAAAAGTTCTTTTTATCTTATAATCATTATATATTGGAGATGCCTGCCATATGTACTAATAATTTGTGATAATCCGTTTAATATTATGTTTCTAAGGACTTTATAATAAATAATATGCTTTTTCAAAAACCATTTAATTAAAAGATCATTCACTCGCTATATCTACTGTTCAGAAAGTTTTAGGTTCGGTGCTGCAAAAGCCGACAAGATGAAGACGCCATTAAAATATTCGACGGTAATGTAATGATATTATAACGTCAGATAAGACCGTCGCTGCGGAAATCATGGCTTTCGCGCGCGTTTTAATCTCGGAACCCTTCCACCGGATGTGCCAATTTAGCCTCGAACCCCTTCGCTCAGCTGTCAAACTGACAATACTCCTTTATTTTTAATAATTCCGACGGAAACAGCCGCTCTCTGAACTGCGTAATCTTTCCAGATGGATTTATTCGAGTGAGTCCGAGAATTGATTGATTTATTTCTCACGTTATTATCGACGCAATTCGGGATAAAAAATAGGGAATCCAATTAGTGCTGTCATGGCTACGTTTTAACATCGCGCACGTATTATATAGGTACCTAATGTTATTTATATGGTTCACAGCCGGGCTATTCTAACATGGTTACATGTAAGTTGTCCGTATGCAGTTAATCGTGGGACACTTATTCGTGCGTCGCAGTACGTGAAACATGAGTTCGTATAATATTGTATCAAATGACGAGTTTTTCGTTGAACATTTCACCGTGGAATACATTTGTACGTATCTTACAAAATGCGCCAATAGTTTGCAAATAGTACTGTTCCAATTGGATTAACCCTTATCTAACCTAACCTTACCTAGTAAAGACATCTCCAGTCGGAAGCCAACAGCGGTGGAGTGAGGTTGTACAACTTTGCTTGCGTATTCGGGACGCTATTCGCCTGGTTACTCGCGAACGGTTATAAATACGGGATACAACAAAAATAATATTGTTTGTAAATGAATTTGACAATAAACTCAACATGTGTGGTCCCATGTGATTTTGACAATCAGTGCCAGTGCTTGAGAAAAAGTGAAAAATATTTATTGTTGCACGGATAGTGCACTTTGTGCGGGGAGTGCGTCAAACGCTGTGAAGCGAGGGGTTGTCCACACTGTTTTTTGTTCACACTATTGCGCGAATTCCAAGACCGCGTGAACGGCAAAAGCAATAAAATGGAAAACACCACGATGGAAGTGAATGAAACCAAAAAAACGAAGAAGAAAAGAAACGATGATGAAGAGGAAGTGGTTGGAGAAAAAGAAGAAGAATGGCAGACGGTGACCTCTGGAAAAAAACCCAGAAGAGACTCTGGGGTCACTCCAAAGGGAAACCAAAACATCGTCATGATAGCGACGGGAAGTAAAATTCCATTAAAATTGAAAATAGCGCAGATGCTGCATAAGGCAGGAGTAAAAGTACAGAAAATTTACAATAAAAATTTAAAGACGTACATCCAAGTAGAAGACGAAAAAGAAGCAGATAAAGTGAAACAAGCTGGAGAACTCAAAGATCTCGGTTTTGTGACCAAAGAGAATGACTCCTGCTCTTATGGAGTAATAAGAAAAGTCGATATTGATATGGACCTCCAAGAACTGCAAATGGAAATCAAAAGTGATGCAAAAGTAATCAACCTTAAGAGGTTGACAAGAAAAGGTGATACAGGAGA
Source organism: Rhyacophila brunnea (assembly GCF_057557595.1). Lineage (NCBI taxonomy): Eukaryota > Metazoa > Arthropoda > Insecta > Trichoptera > Rhyacophilidae > Rhyacophila > Rhyacophila brunnea. Next base: position 2,220,234 of record NW_028232904.1, on the reverse strand, counting down.
GCTGACAAAGACCTCGTCAGTCAGTATTAAATTTGGGGAGAAAATATTGCCGAGAACAATTTACATATATGGAGTCTCTTTTGCTGTAGAACCGTATGTATTCAGGGTTATGCAATGCTACAAATGCTGGCGATATGGGCATATCGCGAACAATTGCGGACGTACAGTAGAAACGTGCCCTAAGTGTGGTGAAAACCACAAAACCTGCGGAAAAAATGAGGAAATTACGTGCATCAATTGCAAAGGTAACCACGCGGCAAACAGCCAAAAATGCCCAAAGTGGCAAGAGGAAAAGAATTGCAAAGAAGCAATGAAAAAAATGAACATACCTTTCAAGGAAGCAAAAAAAAATATGTTAAATAATAGCTATGCTGACATATTAAAACAAAAAAAAATCGTAGGAAGAGATGAAAGCGAAACAATTCAAAAAACTAAGGAAAACAAAAAGAAAGAAGAAGCGGTGGTAGAAGCTTCAGGCTCAACAATAATATCTACAGGTAGTAGCGTAAAGCCTACAAAAAATAAGAAAAATTCAAAGGGGAAGACAGAGGTTAACGCGATGGGAGAAATTATGAAAGTCTTGCTGAAAGGGGGAGACTGGCAGCAGATCATTAAACAACTAATAATTAAAGCAGTGGACTGGGTATGCAAACAATTCAAAGAAGGACACTTAAAGGAAATTCTAGGGGAGGTTCTGGAGCAAAATGGATAAGAAAAAACAAATTAGGATTTTACAATGGAATGCCAGAAGTATGAAGCAAAAAAAGGATGATATAGAACTCTACTTAATAAGACAAAAAATTTCAATAGCATTAATCTCAGAGACTTGGCTGAGGTCTGAATTAGACTATCTGAAATTCAATGATTACACGATGTATCGAAAATACAGAAGGGATGGATACGGAGGAGAGCGATTCTGGTGCATAAAACACTGGCGTCTAAAGAAGAAAGAAAGAAAGACGGAAGAGCTAGACAAAATAAATATAAAGCCATTTAACAGAATAGGAGTGAGGACCTGATCGAAGGATCCCCTTCTAGAAGAGAAGAGGCGATATGACAGCGAGTCGCAGTCAAAGCCTCGGTAAAATCACAAAAAAAAAAAAAAAAAAAAGACATCTCATAAAATTCGCCACATGCTGTAGCATACGTACAAATATACTCTACGGTGAAATGTTAGAATCTCATTCTCCGTATCGTCCCGCACAACATCTCATTGTACCGAGATGCGGACCTCGGATCCGTATCATAAGTTTAGTATTGTAACATAACTACTGTAGCATACTGTTGTATCGACCATTACGCCGTAAATAAAATTCGCTCCTGCATCCATCTTCGACTACTTCATCATCATCCTTAACACCATAACCAACGACACCTCGGATCACTCCCCCCACCCCCACAGTGGTATCATAAATTTGAGTCCCCACACATATAATTAACAGACAGATTTATAAAAGTATGATTCAATTCAATTTCAATTCAATTTATTTATTTTTAACATATTGTGGACATTATAAATTATAAGTTTAAGACGTTCACAACATGACATTTAGAAACAAAGAAATATAAAATAGTATTACATAAAAAAAGAGATAGATCAATATATAGAGTTAGATAGTAAGTTATTAAACAGTAGAAATGTGTACATACAAAAAATATAAATTAGATAGGTACAAGGAAATACACCGGATGAGTTAAGTAGACCCTATTTTTAGAATTTATAAAACAACGTCCACCTATACTCATCCTCACGTAGGTAGAATATATCAACACCCGAAGCAATTTCGTTGAACATTGTTATCGCCCTCCCAATTGGCATTACCAGTGGCAGGTTGGTTCTGCACCTTGGTAGAATAAACAACTGGTGTTCTCTATTTCTAAGATAGTTATCAGGGACACACAGGTCAACACTGCCCAGAATGGCAGTGTTCCCATTTATACCTCGTATAAGTCGAAAGAAATACGTAGCTAAATAAAAATTTCTTCTAAATTGCAGACTGCAGTATGTAAGCATGCCTAAGAGAAAGTCAGTTGGATAAAGCCATGATGGCGGTGGTTAATCAAAATGTTTTTTGTTGCAAAACTAAACCACACCTAAAATTTTGACAGCTGGTGGTACGACCATCTTGTATTTTTTTTAGTATAGAAATAATTAAAAAATTATAAAATTTAAAAAAATTCTGCCTTCAAATGTTGCCTTCAAATTGCGTACATTTAAATGATACGGTTTCGATAAAAGTTAATATTTTTTTGTATTCAAAATGGTGAATAAAAAAATACTATCAATTCATAGAAAATTTGAGTTTAATGGTTTATCTTAGTAATGCTGTCTCCTGGGCTTCAAGAAGAAACACCACTGTATCCATGTGCTAGGAAAATGTATGTTATTTCCATCATAATGTTTATCATCTATATATTACTGTGTAGAGATTGCCAGCTGTCGATATTTGGGTCTTGTAACGGAAGTACTCCTGTCATTCAGGGTGTGTGAATTTGGCGCGAAATTTAGGCGGGAATCTTGCGCCATTTTGCGTTAGGAAACGTCAAAATGGAGGTAAACATATGTTGGGAGTCTGCTAGACGGAAGTGTGTTCCAATAATGACTAATCGATATTGTTATTATATTAATTGGGTTAGAATATACTTACAGCAATTTGTGATAATATAATTAAATCGCATTATAATATATATATATATATATATTATCATCAGCCTGAATCTATCCACTGCTAGATGAAGGCCTCTCCAAGCTGATTCCACGTCTCTCGGTCTTGTGCGTTGCGTTGCTACGTACTTCCATAGAACTTTATCATGTCATCGATCCAGGGTCCTCTAGGTCTACGTTGTGAAATATAATTATAATTATTCTACAACACAAACAATAACCCCTCTAAACAAACCCGACCGTACCATGCTCGGTCTTAATCGAGCGTATCGCGAAACTCTAAATTTGGATATGAAAATCATCATTTTTTTACGCTTGGTAATGTCTCAGGAGCAGATACCCAAGACTGGTGTCGCCACACTCTCAAGTGAGCTTTGACTGAATTTACTGATTGACGACGTAATTTAATAAAACTGCGATGGGAGTGAAAATTATGGAGAATTTGTAACATAAATAAATGAATTATAAATATATACAATAAAAAATACAAAGCTAAAACGATACGGACATATAAAAACTATGTGAAGACATCTTCAAGTCCACAGTAAGATGGCACATTTTATTTAAAAAGGTATGAAATTGGCCTTTGTGGCTACTAGGTCAGACGGCCCGATGTGCCCAACAGCTGGTTGGACAGACTTGAGCATCTTTTCCCTCTCGGAGCACATTCTCGGTCAATCCCGAATCGAATCCACCATGGCCTGATTTGAGTTTCCCCATCTCCACCCGCCATGTATATGCAGCCGCGGTTTGTGCACGACCGCCTTCCATGACGCTATAAACGTGTCAGAATGAAAAGATTTTTGTGCCACACTTCCTTTTCCCGAAACGATGCTGCACGGGACTGATGTAGCAACCATGTACCTTAGTGCTTAAAGAAAGAGTTTTAGAAAATAAAAAGAATTTTGACTTGCTCTGCCGTCATTTATCTTTAATATCATGAAGTATCCTCTGTACCCGTGTACTGAAACTCTACCGAAAGAGAGGAGTCAGGAGTTGAAAGTGATGAATCTAAGGAGAGATCGGAATTATTCCGTCCTACATATTATGACGCAGCAAATTTATCGAATGACTCAAAGTTGGCCTTGGTCGATATCAAGTCGGCGTGGCCAATCGGGCCCGTGTGTTGACGGATCCTGGCAAACAGCTCCGCTCGGTCGGATCCTATCAACGGGTAGTCCGTCAGAAACTGGCTGGTGTGGTGATCAAGAGTATATTTCGCTATATCAAATCGCCATTTAAAAAAAATGCGGCGTCTTACTGCGGGCATGTAGATCTCTTCACATAATTTTTGCTTCGTTTTATTTGCTGTATACACAACGTAACTTCATATTCTTTTCGTAATTTTTATGTGCTTTTTTCTTCCTGGCACTTTGCATTAAAATAAACTCATTAAACTCAGTCAAAGCCCACTTTGAGCGTAGCAACGTAAGTCTTGGGAGTCTCCCAGGACACTCACAGTCCAATTGTTTCAGATGCTTCGATGAGTATGGTGTGGGACGGGTTTCGGAGGAGGGTGCTTAACTTCAATGTACATTAGGGAAAAACCTGCCCTTGGTAGAAACATTCCACTTTCGCTGCCAGGTCTAAATCTACAAAAAAATATCAAGTTTACCTATTGATATTATGTCATACAGTTGTACCCAAGGAGCACCGAACGATCACAGGGATGCCTTAAAACCTGCTGGATAGACGAGCTAACAAAGTTCGGTGGATGTAAGTGGCAGCAAAAAACTACGAACCGAGAAGAGTGAAGGAAGCTATAGGGAGACCTTCATCCAGCTGTCGACCAACCCCGGTTGATGATGATGATTTAACTGAAATAAAAAAAGATTTTGGAGATTATTACTATCATAGCACCCACATCTTTAAACGGGCCCTCAGGCTAGGATCTTTGGCGGGCCCCCCTACCCACCGCTAGGGTTAAAGACAGTTTAAAAACAGACGCTCTACACTTCTACAGAATAGTTTTCTAAATGTTGTTTCATGTAAAATTAAGGGTATTCGATGTATTTTCAGCGATTTTTTTTTGTAATGATGAATAAATCTACATGAATAATTATGGAGTTGTCGAATATCGACACACAATAATCAAAAATTGCATCACAAAACTAGATATTTCAAAAGCGCCGCAGACGACTTTTTTCCCATTAGAGCAAATTTGTGATGTATTTTTATCTAACTTATCAGGTCGACCCGCCATGTCGGGCCCCCCAGAGCCCAGGCCTTCAGGCTAGAGCCCTGTAAAGCCCCCTTGTGGGGGCCATGATTACTATTTTATGACAATCTTTCGGGTCGGATTGTCTATCATGCAGAGACCTGGCAAGTGTTATAAGTCTCAAAATATAAAAATTAGAATCTGATTAACATCTTGGAACTTTTCGATATGAAGTGAGTCCCTCTTATGATTCAAAGAAAAACCCGCCACTGGTTGTATTAATTTTCAACGAATTTAACTAAGATAATTCAATCAAATTCAATCCGACACGTTGTAACTGGATTTAGCACGCCCGGGAAATCTTAACTGTAATAATATTGTCTGCCCGATGACAGGTGGGTATGGAAGTTTGACAGGTGACAGCTGCTTGCTTGCAAGTGCTATGAATTTATGTGGAGAGGTGTTATACATACAGCGCTTAGTGTGGCAATGTCCCGACACACGGCGTTCGGCCGCCGAGGCATATTAACATTATCATAAAGTTATCACGTGTCACCATTGATTCTGAAATAGGCTATTCATTGGTTGTCTTCGATCAATAACACAAATAAATACATTTACCCATTATTAATCAAAATATAACATAATAATATCGATGGTTGCTGCCAAAAGTTGATAAGTCGACATTTTAGGTACCTAGGTATTCTTAATTAATTATATCTAAAAAAAAAATTGGACCTGATTCGATCATGGGAAGTAGGTAGGTATTGACAAAATTCTATTTACTTTCAGTGTTGTACAATTCAATTTGAGTTGTTTTGTACGACCCGGGTTTCGCCTTCGGCATCTTCATGCACTATTCAAATTTATTTTAATACAAAAAAAAAAAATTGCAATGAACATTACAAATTATAAATTTTAGACGTTCACAACATGATATTTAAACAAATAAATGGTATTAAAACAGTGTGAAGAATAAAGAAATATATTATGCTGTATAAAAAGTAAATAGGTAGAAAAATTATAAAATTTATAAAGCATGGAAGGACGCCTAATGAGATAAGTGGAGTATCCGGTTTTTGGTTATTTAAGAAAAGTGTGGTTTTTCTGTTAAGGGCCCACATACCCAACGTAGGTCAAAATGGAGATTTTATGGTATTTTCAAAGCATTAGCCTGAACATTCTTTAAACGTTGTAGATAATCTATTTATATAATTTTGAAGCCTTATTATCCTTTATATTTTATTTTAAATCTTTGATGACTGCATAAAGTATTTTTGTTACATAAAATAGTATTCTTTTAAAACTCTCGATCTAATGTTTTAGAATATAGTCATATTTCAGTACATCCATGTGCAGTGGTGTTAAGATTTTTTAGATTTATTAATTTTTAAACGCATTTATGAACCCATTAGTAAAAAATATGAATAGGTCCACACTCTGACTCATACACAAATTAAAAAACAATATGTGTACTTGCCAGACCCAGGATTCAAACCTGGGACCCACGATGCTATAGACCGACCCGCGCGGCCATCGTGTGATCAAATGATGGTGACTTATAAATAAACTTTAATAACGTAACATAAGAAAAGACCCGAAGAGTATGTAAAACAAATTCAAATAGTTGTAGTGTAATAGTTTGTCATTCGGCTGGCCTGTGACGCTTAATAACAATGAAGTTTGATGTGTCCATTAATATCCAGCCGAGCGAACGCACTACTGCTGGTCGCAACTGGACAAAGCAAATTCATTAATGCCCTCACGAGCAATTACGTCCTACGCGCAAGCCATCATCACCACAAAAGACAAGATTACGTGCAGACACTATTTCTCAAAATGTGTGCCACCCATCAAAGGTTCTCAAATTTACTACAGTTAATAATATATATTTTTTGTATTTAATTCATTAAATTTAAGATTCAACAAGAATTATTCTTAGTATTATTAACAACGACAGTATTTTATTGTTCACGATTTTACCACGTTTTTCTTAGCTCATATTCTTGTTTGTTCGGTGGTTGTTTATCCAGTGCAAATTTTGCAATCGATTTTTAACTAGCTTCCCGACTAGCTAGACATTTGAAACTTTTAGAATATATCAGAACACGCTGCCAATGCATTATTTTAATACTTTTAGCCATCTTTAAGTAGAATTGAATTTATTTTCAGTTGATTCTGTTTTGTATGAAAAGTTATTTCGGAAGAAATCCGTAATCCAATCCACTATTATTGGTTGCTAAGGGGGTGGTCCTAGCAACTAAATTATTAATATGTAGCTGCAGAATAATAGCATATATCTATTGTTTATAAAAATATCAAATTACTTTGCAGTAATATATTCCCAGCGAATCCGTTTCCAGACCAGCAAGTCGATTGGCAAAATTAGAGACGGTGTATTATTACATCATATCACAACACATTATACCATTACGGTGTATTAGCTGAATAATCATTTTTCATAGTATTTTCTTACAACTGTAATAACAAATAATATTTCATTTCGCTACTCAATTTCAAACGCTGACTCTATAATTAGTTTAATATGATTATGTTACAGAATTTAATGTTAATGTACTACATTTTATTGTATAAATAACGAAGAACAATTTATCTAAATGTCACTCGAATCAGAGTACTAACTAGTAACTATCATGTATAATATACTATTGTACTGATACGTTGCTAATAAATCTCACCCTGCTATATCGTAGACTTCGGCATTATCATCATCCTCAACCTACACATCGAACACCACACCTAGAGTGACCCAACAAATAATACGTGCGTTACTATGGAAATCAAAATGACATTTCAGTATTCTATATTTGTTTGTTAGTTGCAAAATAGTAAAAAAAATGATTTGTTTATAATTGCCTTATTTGTCCTAAATTATTAATACATGGAATTGTCAAATTTATATGATTCAACAGAAAATTTAAAAACGTTGTATAAAAAGTTCTTTATATCTTTTATATTTTATAAATTACATAACATTGGTTATTAAAAATGCTGTATTTTTATTGTTCGCTGATGACTTGAAACTCTTCATGGTAGTTGTCACCTTGGACGATTATCGTCAAGTCCAACTTGATATAGATAATATATTAAATTGGGGCAGGTGTAACAAACTGGACTTCACTATTGATAAATGCAATGTTTTATCATTTACTAAAGCCTCACAAGTATTGTTTTTCCCGAATTCGATGCATGGCAGAGTTCTCTCACGAAAATCATCTGTAAGGGATCTTGGCATTACGTTTGACAGCAAACTGACGTTAAGTGTCCCTATGAATACCATTTGTAAAAAGGCGCTAAACATGTTGGGCTTTGTCTTTCGTACTTCCCGGGTCTTTTCGGATGTTACGGTACTAAAAATTCTTTATAACTCCTTAGTTAGAAGCAGACTTGAGATTGGGTCTATCATTTGGGCCCCGCATCAGTTGAAGTATGGCCTTATGGTAGAGAGGGTCCAGAAGGGTGCAGTATGCTTGCATACTGCAGTCTGCAATTTAGAAGAGATCCTTATTTAGCTAGGTACGTATTTTTTTTCGATTTATACCAAGTATAAACGAGAATTCTACTATTATGAGCAGTGTTGACCTGTGTGTCCCTAATAACTATCTTAGAAATAGAGAGCATCAGTTGTTTATTCTCCCAAGGTGGAGAACCAACCAGCCACTTATAATGCCAATTGGGAGGGCGATAACTACGTTAAACCAAATTACTTCGGGTGCTGATATATTCCACTTGCGTGAGAGTGAGTTTAGGTGAACGCTATTTTATAAATTCTTAAAATAAGGCCTCCTTAGCAAACTCGGTGAATTTCTTTGAACTTATATTGATGTATAATTGTATTTTCACTGCTTTTGTATATTCATATTATGTTCTCTTTTTACAACGTTTTTCTTAGCTCGTATTCTTATTTGTCCGGTACAAATCTTGCAATCGATTTTAACTAACTTCCCGACTAGCTAGACATTTGAAACTTTTAGAATATACCATAACACGATGCCAATGCATTTTTTAATACTTTTAGCCATCTTTAAGTAGAATTGAATAACTCATTTTCAGTTAATTCTGTTTTGTATGAAAAGTTATTTCGGCACCATTATTGGTTGCTAGGGGTCTGGGGTCCTAGCAACTAAATTATTAATATATACGTGCGTTACTATGGAAATCAACATGACATGTTAAGTACAATTTATTTTGATCGTTTAAGTTAGTCAGGTCAAGTTAATAATATAGTTCAACAGAAAATTTAAAAACATTGTATATAAAAAGTTCTTTTTATCTTGTAATTATTATATTTTCATTTTTTCGCTTTTATTACTTTTTTTCTTCTTTATAATAAATGTTTTATGTCATGTTGTGAACGACTTAAACTTATAATTATTTGTAATGTCTTCAATACGTATGTTAAAAATAAATAAATTGAATTGAAAATAAAGAAGTAGGAAAACGTAAATTGACAACTTTTCTTGAGGAGGCAATAAAACAAAACAGTTTTATTAGATAACCATGATTATTCATGTTTCTATGAGATATTTGAAAGCATCGCAGACGCCATAACAGATTCGGTTAGGTATTATTAGTAATGAATTGGGTATCTAGGGACGATATCATTTACTTATGATATCACACTGTTCTTGAGTAAATAAGTGAATAAATTGGGCCGACGTCGTTGATTGGATGAGGCGTCGTTTCCTAACGAGCGTCCCGACGCCGCTAAACAATAACGGCCGTTGTTATGTACTAATGCAACGGCCGTTACACCGCGGGAATCGTCTTGACGTTTGACGTTTAACGTATAACCATAAGCGATTACTGCGTTGAATAATAGGTATTATAGTTATTGTTTTAGTATATATTATATCATAATATCTGAGACTGCGTATGGTACGTTGTTATTTTCTCTCAATTCTTTTATATGGTATGGAAGTATGGACGCTAAGCCAAGAGATGTCACGGAGCTTTCGAGATGTGGCTGTATAGACGCATCCTCAAAATTCCTTGAACTGACCGGGTGACAAATGTTGAAGTTTATTTATTTATTTTATTTATTTATTTATTTATTTATAAAAAGAGTATTACGGCATTACAGCTATTGGCCAATGCACCATAATACATATTAAATACAAATGTATAAAAATATCTTAATTACAAATAACAATAAAAAGACAGCATGTGTAAATATTAATGAAATATGATAATTTATACAATTATAAATTTAACCTATTTAATACGTCCACAAACATTATATAGTTAATAAAAAAAATCAACCTTTATGGTGCCATCAAATGAGCTAAATGTTGAAGTTCTCAATCGAATGGGGAAGGACCGAGAAGTTCTACGTAGTATTAAAACCAGGAAACTACAGTACTTACCTCGGCTACATTATGAGGACAAAAATACAGCATTCCCCAACTTGTCATTCAAGGAAAGATCAATGGAAAGCGTAGCAGAGGACGGCGCCGCATCTCATGGCTTAAGAACCTTCGTGATTGGTACTAGTGCAGCTCCACTGAACTGTTCCGGGTAGCAGATGACAAATACGATGGCACAATAAGAAGAAGATATCATAATAAGATTCAACCTTCATCGCTTTATATGTTTATAAAACATTATTAATGAAAAATTATATCTACATTTAATCTACACCGTCCGAAAATAAGCCAGAGCCGGCGTTTGGCGGGCGAAAACGCAACGTTAAGGCGATACTTCAGTGAAACGGCAAATAATTTTCAACTATAGGCGCGACGAAATTTCGGACTCGCTGGCAGTCTGAGAGCGAACGTCGAGGTGTAAATACGTCAATTTGTTTCGTGATGGCGACGGGGGTATTCATTCTTAAATCATGTAAAGATGACTAAAAACGTTACCCATTTACTTTAAAAAGAAAACATGTCAATGAATATATAATTATTGTTACTAATAGAACAATAAACAGAACATTAAATGGACGCATGTTGGATTTATATGACAAATTATATTTCGTTCGGCATGCGTCATTTGCACACGCGACCCGCAATCCGCGCATCGCTTAGTCACGATCTTTTTAGACCATGCCTCAACTGAGGTATAGCCTTAACTGAAACAACACTAAAGTTAGGATTTAGTTAGGTTCCTAACCGTTTTTTTTTAAACGGTACATTTTCAAACACGCGCGTTAACATCATTTTACTCCCTACTTCAATTATAGTTTGTTAATTTATGGCTACGGCCGTATGTTGTAGCTTAACCACTGGGGAATGCCAAAAGAAATGGCGTATTTCAAAAAAACACATTTATAATGAGTATCTTTAGAATTATCTTCAAATGTGTTAATCTTGCCCTTTTTCTGAATAATAAAATGCCTAATTCTTGTCAAATTTGGGATCACAGAGATTATCAATATATTTTTTTATCGTAAATATTTTACTATAATAATGTCGATATAAATTATACTGATGGTTTTATAAATGCGTTTAAAAATTAATAAATGTAAAAAATCTTAACACCACTGCACAGTTATGTACTGAAATATGACTATATTCTAAAACATTAGAGCGAGAGGTTTAAAAGAATACAATTTTATGTAATAAAAATATTTTATGCAGTCATCAAATGTTTAAAATAAATATAAAGGATAATAAGGCTTCAAAATTATATAAATAGATTATCTACAACGTTTAAGGTATGTCCAGGATCATGCTTTGAAAATAGAACAAAAGCTCCATTTTGACCTACGCTAAGCATGTCCCCCCTTTAGGTAAATTAGTAATACCTTGGTTGACAAAAGCCGATCGCCAATACAATACAGTAAATAATGCAATATAAAATATGTAGCACTGCAGTGAAAATTATAAGAACTGTTAGTTAATTTCACTATACTTAGATAGGACATACATAGCTTAGCGATCAAAGTAAATGAGTGCGTACCAGAGAACTCAGAAATAGTGGGAACTGAAATACCTAACGGGTAAGGAGTAGCAGGTAAACGATCTCGAATAAGGAAGAATACGGGATAAACTTAAACTCACCGTGTCAAGAATACGTCATAGGTAGAATACTGACAACTGCTCTCAGTTTTATGCATTGACTCTCATTTTATATTGGTGTATTACACACACTATTGCACGTGCATAATGCGTAGCCTATCGGAATTCTATTTATTATCTGTTCTGTGGTGCGTACATTTTTCAAAAATATTTTTTAATGGTTATATTATATTTCACATAGATTTTTTTAAATTATGCACCTAAAAATATATTGTGAGCTCACCGGGAATCGAGCCCAGAGACCCCGGATGAAAGACCAGTGCTTTACGCAATGGACCACAAGGGCTGACTGAGATAGCAAACGTCACATGGCAGGTTACATGTTTATAAAATTAAAATAAGTGAAAAACATTTTAAATGAGAGATCGGCTGAGTGTTGCCATAAACGCGAAGCCGAAACGACATCGTATACTTTTTATGCCACCGTCTCCCTACTATCTGATTGTTTTTCGTAGCTGGTAACACCAGGGCTGATATTAAAAACTTACTTCAGTATTATATCCATATTATTTCAATTGAATGCCAACTCGATTAAAGTCCAAAATCTATAATAAAAGTGGTAGATAATTATTGATTAATTTAATATAACACAATTTTTTTAGTACTTATTCCACTTTTATTATTTAATAAATTTGGACCGGTTTCGTCCGCCTCAAAGGTTGTTTATTTTTATACTTAAATGAATTGTTAATTAAATATAATAAATGATTCTCCTCGATTTGCCGCCCTTCGAGTAACTGCCGCCCACAAACGACGCTCAATCTGCTTACCCCCACGAGACTTCACTGTTAATAATATTAAAAATGAGGTTTTACTGTGCGTATACGCAAGAAATACGGCTTCATTTTGCGGAACAATAACTACTCTCATTATATGATTACCTACTCTGAGGATGGTAAGTATTTATGTATGTGGCATAATTTTTTTAAAAGTTTCTGCCAATTTGCAATGGATATGGGTTCATATTATTTGGTCCAATTTTTATCCAAGATTTTTATGCGTATATCTGTGATTGTTCCCAATTATTTACATAATAGTTTTAAGCTTAGACGTATCAGAAAATGTTGTATGGTAGTTTTTTCCCACACATTGATAGCAAAACAGTGCAAAATGAAAATGGATATTGTTTATAATACAGTGGCGAAGGCTCCATTGTAGGCAATTATTTAAAGCATACGTTCTAATAAAAATAGTTCTTCAAGACTTCAAGTAACTAACTTAATTTAAAATATAAATAAAAACACAAAAAAATCCATCCAATTGAGAGTCATCTACCGTCATAATTTAGAAGTTTTATTTTATTTTATTTAATAAGGTTTATAACCATATACCCATACTAGCGCCGCCTGGATTCAACTATATTATGAATTAATTTGACCCCTTTAACAGATCTGTTTTGTATGACTTCAGTCTCATGGCGCCAATCACTGTCTGGCTTTTTATTCCGAAATCATAAGCTGTTTAGTTTGCGCTTACATCTCTAGGGCACATTTATTCAAAATAATTATTAATAAGATAATTTAAAAAATAATTTCTATGGGATTCAATCACATATAAATATTAATTGTTAAAAATATAAAATAATTTATCTCGCGATTTTTATTTATCAGTTATTTATACCAAAGTATGTGTTTTAAATATAGAAGTATTTTAAAATGACTAGTTTTACGGGTTAAATTATAAATTGTTATGGAACATATTATACACAACGGGTATTTTCAAAGATAATAGGTAGTATATTTTGAGCGTAGGTATGTTACGTTTATACTAATTATATCAAACTAATTGAGCTTTTGAAATTTCATCGATTTAGTGTACCTATTCATCAGTAGCAATATTCTGTTAACTTCTTATTTCCCGTAAATATTTCTGACAAGCGTGGTTACTCCACAACCTACCTCTTTCCAAAAGTCACCCTTCGCCACTGTTACAATATTACAAAATTGACATGTTAGTAGTTTTATGTACCTTATATTGATTTTTTGCAAATGGTAACCCTGCACAACATTGTGTTGAAAACAAGATGGCGGAGTGCATTTTAATGGCCAACCTGACAGGTATTAATGGATCGTAAAACGCGCCAATTTCTCAAAATTTTCTATTCTACAATGTGTGCTATTTCACTTTCCACAATAGTACTGGACGAATTTAATGGCTTTACGGATAAAATAACAATATGTATTGTATTTATTTTGTAACAAAGTATCGCATAGTTTAGTGTCGTAATCAAAGACGTCGATTTGATATATACGGAGTTTAAATATAAGAAAGCCAAACTGGAATAAAACGGTAATAAAAAAAGAGTGGGGGGCCAAAGTGGATTCGCCCCAGGGAGCCTTAAATTATAGTGAGTCGGCTACCTCGTGGGTGAAGCTACAATTCTCTAGTGTGGAGAAATATAGGATAAACTTTAACACGTGTTAAATATTATGTTAATTTTAATAGTTTTAATAATATTATAGTAAAGTTTGTCATGTAAATAAAACGTGCATTTAATTTTGGTAATATTTGAAGACATTACGGAGTCTTTGTATTTCTTGAATTAACGGTCTTACAGTGTTAACAAAGCTTCGATCTATGGTAACTGGCTTTTTGATTAATGTGTTCTGTAAAAAAAATAAAAAGAATACTAAATACACTGAATTAAAATATTAATACCATCGACTGAAGGTACTTGATGGAATTTGAATTTAAATTCTAATCTAATGGATTCAAGCTCTGTACTATTCCATTTAGGTCGTTTTTTGAGACCCGGGTTTCGCCTTTTGGCATCTTCAGGCGCCGTGTACACTCACCAAAGGTAAACACATATTCACACACACGTCAGTGTGTGTTTACCTTTGGTGAATGTACATGGCGCCTGAAGATGCGGAAAGGCGAAACCCGGGTCGCAAAAAACGACTTAAATGGAAGAGTACAGAGCTGGAATCCATTAGAACACTGAATTATACTTATGGGTATAAACAATTCAATCCTTGTCAGCATATTAAATTCCCCTATATCCATTTCCCGTAGTGTCCAATTATCGAAAACTCAGTAAATAGCTTACTGCAATTATAATTTCTGCAATATCCATTTTTCCACATAGTCAGCTAACTCCATATAGAGTAGCTGACTAAATTATAATAATTATTTCCTAAATATTCTTTTCAAGATATTATTTTGAATGTTCAATAAATAGAGGATCATAATTCAATGGGGATGTCACTGGAATATAAGTTCCCGGTCTGTTAGTATCTCAGTCTCTGTATCGCTTTGCACAACATCTAATTCTACCGAGACTCGGAACAGTATCCTAAATGTTGTAACATAACTACTGTAACATACTCTTGTACCGACTGTTTACGCTGCAAATAAAACTCGCTCCTCCATCCATCGGAGGAACCACCAAATATCGAGTTATTCATCTATAACACACCATGACTTCCACATATTTATTTAGACATGTGCCTACATCACATCAGTCGGGGTTGATCCAATGCTGGATGAAATCCTCCCACAGCTTCTTCCACTCTTCTCGGTCCCTAGTATTTGCTGCCACGTACCTACACCGAACTTTATGAGTTTGTCTATCCAGCGGATGTTAGGGCATCCCCGTGGGCGGTTCGCATATACGCATGTTCAAGCATAAATTTATTGTTTCACTATAACAATTTTATTTTTCTGTGGATAGCATTTATTCTACTATGCAAAAAACCTTCCAAATATATTATTATCGAGTGCTGTATTACTACAAATTCATTTCAATTTCAATTGTTTTTTTTTTAACATATTGTGGACATTATAAATTATAAGTTTAAGACGTTTACAACAGGTCATGCAAATTATTATAAAGAAGAAAGAAAAAGTAATAAAAACGATAAAAATGAAAATATAAAAGGAGTGAAAATAATATTATACATCTATAGAAGTTCAAATAAGTACACCTAGTTTGCTAAGGAGACCCTATTTTAAGAATTTATAAAAGAGCGTCCTCCAAAACTCACCTCACGCAAGTGGAATATATCAACATCCGAAGCAATTTGGTTGACGATGGTTGTTGTCCTCCCAATTGGCATTACCAGCGGCAGGTTGGTTCTGCACCTTGGAAGAATAAGCAACTGACTAAGATAGTTATCAAGGACACACATGTCAATACTGCCTAAACTGACTAAACCTGACTAAATAAAGATCTCTTCTAAATTATGATTATCTCTAACTTCATATTAAGGTACAAGCCATATGCGTTTGACAATATTACAGGGCGACTTTTATATCAAGACTTCTACGTCACCACGGTCGTTTCTGGAACTAAAATATACCCCAGTATTGACTTTTCCTGCGACTACATTCTCCGCGCCCATAATTCAGTGTCCATTAATTTATTATCGCGTGCAGTTTTATGCCTAAACCTTTGCAGAAGCAAACGAAGGGCATTATTTCGCATGTAGTGAAGTATTGTGAGGAAAATAAACAGAAAACAAAGCTTTTAATTCTTTTCAATAGTGCCAGAGATATAATATGACAAGTCGACATGCAATGATAACGTGACGTATTTTGTATCATCGTGCAAAAACCATGTAAAACAATGTCAAATCATGCAGCGCTGTGACGTAGAACTGTAAGAATCAAATCCCGAACCAAAATTTGATCCCGGGATTTCGGGATTACAATTTGACGATCCCAGGACTGGTCCCTTAGTTAATAATATTTTTTTTATTTGATACAAATAACATTGATAAAATCGGTCAAAAATAAATCTAGTATAATTTATACTATTTAAGACATTTAATATTAATATTGTGTGCGTTCAGTCTTGGAAATACATGAGTTTAATGGAGTAAATAATATAGTAATATAGATATTAATTTGAAAATAAAATAGTTTTTGAAGTTATACATCTTTAGGCGCGTTTGGGAAAACAGATCAGAGTGTATTTTTGGCGTGGGATGAAGTTGCGCGCGCAAATGTAACGCATTAATTTGGCGTGGGACGGAAGTTTTGCCAGCCGATGTAGCATAATTTATTTTGCGCGGCGACGTTCGGGTGCTCTTAATGATGGAGGTTTTTTGTTTTGTTACGCCAAAGAAGTATAACTTCTAACGTTTGTACATAAGTACACACACCGATTTTTTTAAAAATTTATTTAAGAAAAGATAACATTCATAAAATTCGGCATAGAAACAAGTGCATGCCTGCACGTCAGTGGCGTCTAGCTGGTTAAATGAACGAAATTATTATTTTTCTGATGTTCTTATGACAACGAAAATTGGTTATTTATTGTCCGTAAGCATCCGGCGATACCCCTGTGACATGTTCAGGTACATACACTTCACTAACATAATTTTGTAGACATACTAATTGAGTGTGATTGATAAAAAAATTAATCCCGAAGGTTTCGGGATTATGTTTACTAATCCCGTGATTAATAGGTATTGAAAATTGTCCGGGATTGGATTTCCTACGTAGAAGACTTGATATTGATGTTAGACTATACATTTGAAATTAGATTAGTGTCAATTATTCCAGGATAAATTGAGATATGTACTGAGATGTTAAATGATTGAATTCTATGTTTCGCCTAAATAGTTGTTTTGTGATGTGTAATCTGCTCCTACCTCGTTTTTTAATTATATTGCACAAATTGCACTCGTTTAATACTAAGCACTCTAATTCATAATGAGTTTAACTTTAATCTCAGGTTTGTGTGGTCATCCTTAAAGTGCAGCGCATTTTTTCGCCACAGGAGTGGTTTGTTGTAGAACGTACTTAACATAATCCACTGCAGGGAGAACAAACTCGGTTAATGCATCATTAAAACAGGCAAACACTCGTCGGCCAACTCTGCTATCTCGTGGTGGTGCACAGTTTTGGAAACTGTGGAAAAAATTAAAAATTTGTTTAATAATTATTTGTTACTGTAAATAACAATAAACATTTAATAAGTATATTAAATTTATGAGGGATATTTTCCGATATACCTGTATAATATGTCAGTAGTGAAGGGTAGAGGTAGGCTGTTAAGATCCACCATAAATAGTGCGCATTAAACTTTGTTAGTCATATGTATTTGTTTTTATTGAACTAAGACTACAATTTACGGATATTATTGGTTAGTTTTTTTTAAATCAATTAAGCCTTGTTTAAACCAAACCATAATAATTTTGGTATATTATGGGCTATACGACAAAATTGTGCACACTTTTACATTCATACTTATTAATTGTTTTCGTTGGATTAAGAATACATATTACACAATATATTGTTGGTTTATTTTTTTTAAATTCATTAAGCCCTGCCTAAACTGCCCTGCTCTGATAAAAATATTCTTCTATGTATAAAATATGCAAAGTTATGTATGATTTCATTGCATAATTTTGGATATTTTATTAATAATCTAGTATTTTTTTACTATTATCTGTTATGGTTTGGTTTTCACAGGTTTTAATAGAATTTTAAAAACTAACCAACACCATTAAATTTGTAAATTATCGAAGTCGTATTTCAATGAAAACAAATACGTATCACTAACAAAGTTTAGTGTGCACTAACAGCCTACCTCTACCCTTCGCCACTGGTATAATATGTCACCATTCCAAATTCATAACGCATTATTCTGATATCCACTCATTTTATAGAATATATTATGACATTGTTTTCTCTGATGTCAGAGAGTGTCATTTTAAAATGTATGTTTGTTACTGATTGGTACAAATTTGAAATATATGTGAACGACTTGGATGCTTTGAGGATTTTTAAAATGTATTTTCTCTGTCTACTTATGATAAATTTCAATTCAGTTTTTTCGAGTTTACTTTCATAATAATATATCTGCTAATTTGATTTATAAGCTGGTCTATTAAAGAAATTCAAATGCAGTACATCAGAATAATAATAAGTAATTATATTGAAGTGATTAGACCTACGTGCATGGATGTGATTGGTTCAGTAAAATAACTAAGATGCCCTCAGAAATTTTTAATTGTATTAATTTTTCTGTCAATTAGATATATTTACTTTTATTTAGTTTTTCGGCTACTATCTAAGAATTGCCATTTAACAAAAATGCATGTGAAATGGGTAATATAACGAGAAAGTATGTGTTTATGTAGATATTAAAGTAAAATGATAAATACAATTATAAATTTAACCTATTTAACACGTCAACACACATGATATAGTTAATAAAACATAAATTAACCTTTATGGAGGCATCAAATAAATTAATCACACCATACACAGCATTGTAAAACATCACATTCGTCCTGCAACGGGGTATTATGAAGACCGTAGAGTTATTAGTGATATTGGTGAGAACATGAAAAATTATATTTGCCAGTATATACGGATTGTAAATGAACCCACGAAGAAGTAAAAAGAAATACTTTAAAAGGGCAATCACTCTTCGGGTGGACACGGATTGCATTGATAGCAAACCCAGAAGAAAACGAGTCGGAAAAATTATCATAAGAAGGAAAGAATCCGTATGTCTCTAAGTAGAGAAATCTAAGAAATCTATTGTGGACTCGATCCAACTTAATTGTGTCATTAAATAAACATTAAATAAGCAAACATGTCGTTAAATAAACGATTTGAATTTGATTGAGTGGTATATAGGTACAGTTTTACAAGCATTGGTCTTTGCATATAAGCCCTCATCCGCATAATGTGAGATAGAATCCTCGTTTCCACTCGACTATAGTGCTCCTCAATTTAAATAATGTGAATCACCTCTTTGTCAGGCCAAACACTAGAAGATCGGATGAGAGATAAGTCGCTGATTAAAATTTCAACGTAATTAGCTATATATATAAGCACTCACACTGGCCTAGGTGGTACAGCGGTAGTTTTTATATAAATACGAAACTGTAAGTCACTAAGCCAAAAACGAATTTTCAAAAATCTACTATTGTTTAATGCGTCAATGATATTGAGTTACTTTACAAGCTGTTTGTTGGCGAATTTAAAAGCGGGCGATTCAGCTACTGCGATTGTGATGATGACACACAAAACTTTCCATTCGCTGAGAAGCCAACAAGTTAGCGACTATTTTGACAAAACGTAGTTCTTCTTTTTACCGGGAGGTCGCTACTACGCTCACGCCGGCGTGTAGCGTGTAAAGTTGACCGGCTTTCAACTTTTCTGCTTGTTAGCTTGTTCGATGATGACACTGAGCGACTTTAGAAGCAGCTCGTAAAGTAGCTCAATGTAATTGACGCTTTATTAAGTATTTTTTATATTCAACGAATAATTCACAAGATTTATGAATGTAAAATTCTAAGTATTGAATTATAATTATAACCAATAGAAAAAAATCTTTTTTAATAAAGTAAGACACCCCGCAGGAATCGAACCTGCACCTCTTAGGTTTCGCGCCCGTGCACATTGACCACAATGCTAGAGGCGCCGTAATTAATTGCGACAATTTTTAACTAATGGCGCTAATAATACTCTCTGAAGCGATATTAGTGAATGTGTACGGTCAATAATTCTAAGTGTATTTTTGGAACTGGTAAATTCCACTCGATAGTTAAATTTATATTTAGATAGTTAGTTTTTTCTATTTCCTGAACAATTTGCTCAAATGGACTTCGTGTTCAGAAATTTGTACGTATGCAGTTCGCCGTATCACACTTCACAGTGAAATATTGTATCGGAAACAAATGGTCGTACATTAAATGACAGTCCAACCTCTTTGGGTCGTATAGTACTGAGATAAAATTCATATCTAAATAAAACACGATTCTTGTCGGTTTACAGGAAGCCAGCGGCAAACAATTTTTGAAAATAGCCGATATACTGGATTATTTGTTAGGTTTTCATTCTTGAATTCATGAATTTTGCCAAAATCAACTATGAAAATTGAATCAATGTTCATATTGAATCTAATAAAATTGGAGACCGTATAGTGGTGTATAGTACACAGTCATCTCTTTCCGATAAGATAGCTCACAACGAAGTGTGCCACGGTGAAATGGTTTAAGTACAATTTACCCGTAACCAAATTTCCAATATCATAAATGGAACAACTCCGCTCTTCATATAAATTTTCTTAATATTATATAAAAGGGAAGGTACAATCGTGTATTAATTCTTAGTCATCATCATCAGGAGCGCGACAACCCGGTGTGGGTCCTGGCCTCCTCCAACAGCTCCCTCCACCTGTCCCTATCCAGTGTGGCCACTTTCCAATTTGGTACCCCCAGAATACGGCAGTCACTGGCAGCTCCATCTAACCAGCGAATCGTTGGCCTCCCTCTTCTTCTACGTCCTATTGGATTGCTGGACATCACTCTCTTTGCCGGTTCATTGTCATTCATACGGTGCACATGACCTAGCCATCGCAGTCTCCCAATCTTAATTGATTGAACTGCGCTGCAATCTTCGTACAGCCCGTAGAGCTCAGCATTATATCTTCTCCTCCAATTGGTGCCATCCCTGATCGGTCCATATATACGGCGGAGAATTTTTATTTCAAAGATGTTCAGGACTCGTTCATTTCGCTGAGTTAATGTCCAGGTTTCCGATGCGTAGGTGAGCACTGGCTTTACAAGTGTCTTGTAAAGAGTGATTTTAGTTCGACGAGATAGTAAGCGGGACTTAAAATGTCTTAACAGACCAAAGTAGCATTTATTCGCAGACATGATTCTCTTGTTGATTTCTTCTGTAATATCATTATGTCGAGTTACAAGAGATCCAAGTTATATGAAACTGTCGACCTTATTAATTCTTAGTGCAACTTATTAAACAAAAATTCCAAGTATATTTTTGGAATTGGCTCGATAGTTAAATTATTCAGTTTTTTCTCCTTCCTGAACAATTTGCCTAAACGGAGTTAGCCGGTTTTCAGATTAAGTAGTCGATATTAATCATTTATTACACATTACGCATACTAATTACTTTATATTAATAAATTGTATTTTATGTCAATTAAAGTAAGCAATAAATTTATTATATTATTCGGTTGATGACGCAATTATTTTTTTGTTTGTTTTACGGATTAGTTCAGGCAATTATTTTGCACATGGACAAATAAACACACAATGCGATTAATTTGCACTTTGCGCAAATTTTAATTAATTGGTAATAAAATAACACAGTTTTGTGATAAATAAATAAATTATTTACGTATTCATTTGTTTAACTAGATGTGGTTGAGTATACGGAGAATTTAAATATTATTTCATGCCGTCAGTAGCGAGTTAGGCTGTTACGGTCTGCCATAAAAAGTACACATCAAACTTTGTTAATCATACGTATTTGTTTTTATTGAACTAAGACTAAAATTTTCAGATGGTATTCGTTGGTTTTTTTTTAATTAATTAAACCCTGGCTGAACCAAACCACCCACGGTGGCCGCGCTGCTTAAGCGTTGGACTATCACGCCGCGGGTCCCAGGTTCGAATCCTGGGTCTGGCAAGTACACATATTGTTTTTCAATTTGTGTGTGAGTCAGGGTATGGACTTAATAGGTTGAGCAAGTGGCTGACATCCATTTCTCGTAAAAAACAAAAATCTGTTAGAACAAACCTCTACTCTGTGGAGGCCCATATGATCCTATTAGGATCGGACATGGTCGGAAATGAACCATAATAGTTTTGGTATACTTTGGGAGATACGACAAAAATAGTGCACACTTTTTCAGTTATACGTTTCTAAAATTCAATGAAATCTTGTGAAAACCAAGCCATAATAGATAATATTCCAAAAATACTAGTCTATCTATAAATTTTAGAATTATGCAATTTAATCATAAATAGGTTTGAATATTTTATAGATATAATAATATTTCTAAACTATTATAGTTTGGTTTAGGCAGGACTTAATGAATTTAAAAAAATAACTGTTATTTTGAAAATAACGCATTTTTTATATATAAAATATAATATAAAATTGTATAATGCAATCACTGCATGTCAGCCATTCGGCGTAAAAACCTCAATCTATCTGTTTGATTTTGATAATCATGCACGACTATTGCCACTCGATTACTAAGGAAGGGTCACATACTTTTTCTTTATAACTTCAAGATGAGCTGTATGAGCATTGGCTATAAAATAATACCTGCTAGAAAGCTATTAACGAATGCATTATTTTCATAATAACGGTTTTGTAAAAAAAATGTATATATTATATACCTAAATAACAGAAAATGATTTCACTTAAAATTGAAAAATATTAAATATTCTTACATATTTCGTTTACAAGATTACGTTACAATTGATAAATAGATTCCACGAAAATGAATGTTTTATTTTTCCCCTGGCTGTTCTGTTTTGTCACTGTTCTATATTTTTGTCATGTTCTGTTTTGTCATGGAACCAAATTGTCGTAATTAGATACGAGGCTCGTAGCATAGTTGGTTAATCCCGGTTCCCGTCGAGCATCGTATTTTTCAAATATATTTTTTTCTAGTGGGTATAGGTATATCTGAAGTGTTTTCAAGTTATGTATTTTCAATAGAAATAAAAGAGATGAAATAATATTCCAATACGCCTTATGTGGTGAGTTTTAAGGGTGCAACTATAGTATAGTTTGAGCGGTTAAAGTTATTATTACCTACATAAGCGGCGTCTTAATAATAATGCCTATGTAGCAATATGTGACGTCATCTAATGGTCGTCTGGGAGGCTTTCAATCAGGCTTCGACGCTCGCCGGCTTTTGGCGTCGCCCCGGGCGTCGGGGCGGCACACAATTTAGATAACTGCTGACAGTCGCAACTCGACAGTAGTTAAGGAAAACTTCTTGACGCAAAAATAACTCGACTGTCCTAGAAAGAGTTTCAAATCAGATGGAATTTAGACATATATAGTAATATTTTATTTATATCTTCATTTGTCGATTGAGTTTTCTACTTGCGAATATGTTTTTTTTATATAATATAGAGTGTGTTTTTTTTACTAAGCTATGTGCGTCTAATTGAGATGAAATTAACTAGAAGTATTTATAAGGGGTGGAAGTCTTCTCTTCTTCCTTCCCTCTTATTTATAAATTAAAAGTCGTGCGCTCGACGAAGTGTGTTCTAGAGGTGAGTTGAAAATACTGTCACCAGTTTGTGTACTCAAGTCTCGGCATGAAACTACCCATACTCAACTACGTGTAGCCCAATAATTTTTTTTCCAAGAAACTTGTTCGAATGTATACCTACGATGAGATCATCACGACTCGCTAGTTGGTAGACTTTTAATACTATTGACATTAAATGCGCGCGAGCGAGATAGCATAATACACGTATGTCGAGCTGTGATATATTCAACTGTCATTGCCGTCATTTCTCTCCCTTTCTCCACAGTTGTAAAGTTGATATAGAGATGGACAGAAATGGTGACAAGTTCGTTTTATAGTAATAATATGGAGTTAGTTTTAGTTCCAGTTGAGTATGAGAGTGGTAAGTATTTACGCGTCTATCTGGTTTTATCACATCGAGTTTTTCAATTTTTAGTGGTATAATTGCAACTTATAAACTGAATTCAAATTTTATGCGTGATTGTGTAAATGGATATTAATTATATAAACAATAATCTGTATAAAAATGGCTTCTAAAAAGCACTGACACGCCAAACGCTCTATATAATATCCCAAATACTAGTAAGTATTTTGGAACAAGTTTCGATACTTAGTATTTTTTAATACTGGTAGTAAGTATACTTAGTCTTCAAAATCGACCAGTTCTCCCACCTCTAGTGTGTACGGTATATTTTAGTGGCGAAAAGTGGAGGTAGAATTCGACATAAATAGTGCATACTAAACTTGTCAGTTATACGTATTTGTTTTCATTGAACTAAGAATGCAATTATTTGCAGATGGTGCTGGTTAATTTTTAAAATTCAATTAAAGTCTGTCTAAATAAAACCATAATAGTTTAGCTATACATATGCTATGTGCGATCTGGACAAAAATAGTGCACACTTTTTCAGTCATACTTATTTGTTTTCGTTGAATTGAGAATACATATTACAGGTTACAAGTGGTGTTGCTTAGCTTTCTCAACTTTATTAAGCCCGTAATCGATAAAAATATTCTTCTATCTATAAAATATCTAAAATCATGTATGGTTTAATGGTATAATTTTAGATATTTTATAGATAAGCGAATATTCCCATATCCTCAAGGATACTTTTTCAGCATCAAAGTTTGGGTGTGGGGCCATACCACCAACAACACCATAACCACCAACAACAGTTTTCTCACCTTTGAGAAGGTGAGAAAAGCACGCACACGAGCTTGTACGAAAAAGCAAGGGTATGGTTTATAATGAAGTAATAGAATAAAGAAAAAAATCGGTGTGTGTGTACTTATGTACGCGCGTTAGAAGTTATACTTCTTTGGCGTAACAAAATAAAAACAAAACTTGTGATAGCCTAGATTCTTCGATTCTTAGCTCTTAATTATCTTGTTAAATTACACATTCAAGAAAAAGAACAGCTTTTTGGAACACCGTTGGTTTATTTCTATACACTTTAACTTATATAACTAAATTATATATTTATTTAACGTTGTTTTTATTTTTAAAGTAACAACTGCTACTATGACGTATAGTTTGTTTATGTAAGGAATTGCAAATGGCCGACAAAAATAAATTCGTTGCCTAGGCAACGGAATAATTCTAAACTTTAATATTATGCTGTATAATCGTCACAATTGGAGTAGTATACTGTGGCGTAATGGTAGTGCATTCGGCTGATAACCGAACAATCGGTGGTTCGAATCCAATCGAGTGTGTTTATTTTTGTTTGAAAAAATTAATTATGTGTTAGAATATGTCATACGTCAAAAATACGCCAAATTCAAAACGTGCTTAAAGAAGTATAACTTCAAAAAATACATATTTATAATCATTTTTGCTGATAATGATGAATTATTAATTATAATAGATTATCGAGCCCGGTCCATTATTCTCAAATAATAAAAAAAGTTTTAACGAATTAAGAAATCTAGATTAGAAAAAGGTTATCATTAAAAAGTCGTTAGGTGTAGTCGAAATCTAGTCTGTTTATAATTGCTCTATATTATAATAATAAAAAAACTTTAAAAAAATTACTTTGTAAATAATTGATAAGCAGTTTTTTTATGCGGGTCCTTGGCTTAGTTTGTGCTTTACGACAAAGTAGGCTGAAAAACTTTTAATTTCATTGGAGGATATATATATTAAAATTACCAAAGTGTTGTTAAGGCTTTAAAAGTCCTTGTTTCAACGCAGTACAGGAGGATTGAAAATATCAGCTTTTAAAGACTTCCTTTTTAGTTGTTTTTGTGATGCTGAAATTTTTTCCGTAAAACGACTTATGCCGTTATTGGACATCGCAATCTTTCGCCTAATTTTCATATCACAGGTAGTGGAGTCATTAACGCTAATCTGATACATTATGAAGGGGTACGTATATTCGAGTAACATTTCCGATGAATTATTATTCGCTATTTATACAATCAAAATAATAGGTATTTTTTTATTGAAATAATCGATTCAGCTATTATCTGGCGTTTGCCTCTGTTGGGTCACTCTAGTGTGTGGTGTTCGATGTGTAGGTAGAGGATGATGATGTAGCAGAGTGAGATTTATTAGCAGCGTATCGGTACAATAGTATATTATACATGCTAGTTACTAGCTAAGTACTCTGATTCGAGTGACATTGAGATAAATTGTTCTTCGTTATTTATACAATAATAGGTAGTACATTAACATTAAATTCTGTTACATAATCATATTAAGCTAAATATAGAATCAGCGTTTTAAATTGAGTGGCGAAATGAAATATTATTTGTTATTATTAGAGTTGTAAGAAAATACTATGAAAAATGATTATTCAGCTAATACACCGTAATGGTATAATGTGCTGTGATATGATGTAATATTACACCGTCTCTAATTTAGCCAATCGACTTGCTGGTCTAGCTGAATTGTTTACTGGAAATGGATTCGCTGGGAATATATTACTGCAAAGTAATTTGATATTTTTATAAACAATAGATATTCGATCGCTTATTATTCTGCAGCTACACCTCAATGGATAACTGACTAAGTGAAAAACGGATATGCGGAATTTATTATTGCGGTCAGCTCCTTACCGATAATTTGACACTACGGAAAATATTTAATTTGTAATTCTATATCTCTATGATTATTATGTTTCAGCCAGGTGACAATTCGATGACACCCACGACGGCCGCGAGGCTTAGTCATCGGCCTATAGCGTCGTGGGTCCCAGGTTCGAATCCTGAGTCTGGCAAGTACACATATTGTTTTTCAATTTGTGTATGAGTCAGAGTATGGATCTAATAGGTTGAGCAAGTGGCTGACACCCATTTCTCGTAAAAACCAAATCTGTTAATACAAACCACTCTGTGGTGATACACATATGATCCTATTAGTAATAAGTCGAAAGAAAAGAAAATAACATAATAATATAATATTCATGTATAAATAAAAAACTTATAGATACGTAATAAAGCCATCGGAATACAAGAAAAAGACAGAAAAAATAGGTCATTCTTCTTTTACTCCGTCACGACCCAACATTGGGGTATAAGACAAGCACAGATTCGCGGCACTTCCCGCGATCCATCAAGTCTTGCGCGTCCCGCCATCCCTTTTTTGTAATAGCGCTGCAGGGTAAAGGAGGGCCGGCCAAGACGACGAACCCTTGAGAATGTGTGTCGCACTCTTTGGCGGCATCCGGAATACATGTCCCAGCCATGTAAAACGTATCGTCGTGATTAACTCAATCTCTGAAGGCTGCCGTGTCTGCTCACAAACTCGGGTGTTTATAACGCGGTAGTAACAATGTACCCCTAAGATTCGGTAGAGACATCGATTCTCACAGCTCAAAAACCGAGACCCTTGAAGCTTAATAAGATGCCATATTTCACAGCCATATAGGAGCACAGGTAGCACGCACGCGTTGAAAAAACGACATTTGGTCCTTACAGAATAAAGCTTTGACCTCTATGCGACTCAAGTTGGCTGAATGCAGCCCGCCATACCCATGCGGATTCCAAGCTCACTATAAATACCACCATCAAAAGATTGAAGTAGAAGGAGAAAATAGGTAGGTAAGTAAATTAGAATTACAATCATTGAGTATGTTTTTATGTAGTTTCAACATTAAATTATTTAAAATCAATAAAGACATCTCATAAAATTCTTATTGAATCCAATTGGAACATTCTTTGCAAACTAGCACTGCATTTTGTAACATACGTACAAATATACTTTACGGTGAAATGTTCAACAAACAACTCGTCATTTGAACAAATGTTATACGAACACATGTTTCAACTACAACGGCTCCCGAATAGGGATTCCAATCCCGGGATCCCGAGCTATTTTCGATACCTATGAATCCTGGAATTGATAAACATAATCCCGAAACTTTCGGGATTGATTTTTTATCAATTTTAATGGAAAATAAAATAAAAACTAAAATATAACAGAAAAATTACTTTTAATAACAAATAACTACATTAGAAATAAACTAAGTTTGAATAAAGTTTGATTTATACCCATGTGTAAATTGCCGATACATTTTATTTTTTCACATAAATTAATAAAAATGAGAAAGATTGGAAAATAACAATGCTTCGCACTATTAACAAAGTAATTTCACCATGATCTCACATGTTTTACGGCAGTTTCATATTTGGCTGACTAATTAGATTTATGAAGCGGAAAGTCCATAAGTATTAAGTACACCATGATTTGCTTTACTATTTTAAATCTCACTAACCCATTAATTAAGTCTTTACTATCAGAAACAGCAATCTGATATTAAATTTAGAATATTATTTATATTAAAATATTATTTACTACATTAAACTTATGTATTTCCAAGATTGAACGTATACAATATTAACAATAAATGTCTTAAATGGTATAAATTATACTAGATTTATTTTTGACCGATTTTATCAATGTTATTAATTGTAAATATAAAATTTTTATATTAACAATGGAAAAAAATGCCAATCCCGGGATTGTCAAATTGTATTCCCGAAATCCCGGGATCAGAATTTTGGCTCGGGATTGGATTTCCTACTCACGAAGAAATGTCTTACTATGAACTGCATACGTACAAATTTCCAGACACGATTGCAAGACAATGATATGCCACAGAAACATTGTTTGGAGATATGAGCAATTTGATGACAATGTTCTTGTTCGTTGTTCACATATTCTTGATCAACATCACTATTGTAATAGTAAAAATCACTATCCTCATTTAGTTCGATATATCGCGCAAATAATTATTTTCTTTGGAGCAACAAAAAACTGTGTCAAAATATAGTGTATTGGGATATAGCCTATCGGAGTTCTATTTTTTAATCGGTTACGTCATGTAAATTGTACTTATTATATTTCACCCTAGGACATTTCACTGCGAGCTTTTTTATTGGAAATAGATGACTGTATACTATACTTAAATATAAATCATGCAAAATTCATGGATTCAAGAATGAAAACCTAACCTAACCTAACCTAAAAAATAATCCAGTATATCGGCTATTTTCAAAATTTATTTGCCGCTGGCATCCTGTCAACCTACAAGAACCGTGTTTTATTTAGACATGAATTTTATCTTAGTAGGTACTATTTGATGCAAAGAGGATGGACAGCCTTTAATATACGACCATATTAGGTTCTTATCATCTCAGGTTCGAATCCTGGGTCTAGCAAGTACACATATTGTTTTACAATTTGTGTGTGAGTCAGGGTATGGACCTAATAGGTTGAGCAAGTGGCTGACATGCATTTTTCGTAAAAAAACAAAATCTGTTAATACAAACCTCTACTCTGTGGAGGCCCATATGATCCTATTAGGATCGGACATGGTCGGAATTATTATATTTACGATACAACACTTTACGGTAAAGTGTGATACGGCAAACCACATATGTACAAATTTCTGGACACGCTATTAATTTTTTCTGTGGGGTAGGCTTAAGCATGAGATATATTCAAACTATGTATGTCAATATATATAATTGCCTAGTAAGGAGTTTTCGCCACTGACACGCGGTAGTATAGACAATCTTCTTCTTATTGTGCCATCCCCTAGCGGAGGTCAGTGGACCTAACAGTTCAGTGGCGCTGCACTCGTACCAATCACGGAAGTTCTTAAGCCACGAAATGCGGCGCCGTCCTCTGCTATGCTTTCCATTGATCTTTCCTTGAATGACAAGTTGGGGAATGCTGTATTTTTGTCCTCTCATAATGTGGCCGAGGTACTGTAGTTTCCTGGTTTTGATGCTACGTAGAACTTCTCGGTCCTTCCCCATTCGATTGAGAACTTCAACATTTGTCACCCGGTCAGTCCAAGGAATTTTGAGGATCCGCCTGTACAGCCACATCTCGAAAGCTTCAAGTCTCCGTGACATCTCTTGGTTTAGCGTCCATACTTCCATACCATAGAAAAGAATTGGGAGAACATAACAACGTACCATACGCAGTCTCAGACCTAAGTTAAGATCTCGATTGCTAAGGAGGCGTCTCATTTTGAGAATGGCGCTCCTTGCGATCTCAATTCTAGTTTTTATTTCCTGAGACTGGTCCCATTTGTCATTGACCCATGTACCTAAATATTTATAATGGGTCACACGTTCGATTGGTTCGCTGTTAATGACAAAATTTGTGTTGATGTCTGGTGTCGCTATTTTTGATACTAGTGATAGTTTTGTTTTTTTGAGGGAACCATAAGAATTACTGACCTCATTAACCTTTTCTACCAGTTGATGTAAACTTTTTAAGCTATCAGCAATCAGCACAGTATCATCGGCATATATTATCGTATATTGTTAATATTATAGACAATAATTATAACATTAAGTTTAATAAACTCAAATGTCAATTTCCGTACTGATTCTAAATTATATTACGTTATATCAAGTGTGCGAAACACGTGTCGTAAATCAATTTTTGTGTGATGTGATGAATACCAAGTTATAAACTTATTTTGAAAATCGGTAAAAATTCATTTTATTTTCAACTGTAATTATGGGTTTCCTCCCCCCGTATTGGCCTTTGCAATATTAAATTAATTTACAAAACTTTTCGTATATTCTGTCAAAAAATACTCCGTGACGTGAATGATCCCAATTTTATGAGATCTTCATTTAAATTGTTAGCCAAGTTGAGCATGGCGGGCAACAGGCGTGTGATAGGAAAACTTTCGCGCGCTTTTTCAACAAGATGGCGCCCGGGCAGACGTTTTTTTCCCGCGCAAAAAAAGCTCGCGGCTTATAAATAAAGTTGTATTGCTTCGCAGGTGGTGACGGTATAATTAAATGGATAATTACCATCTATATTGATCGATTGGAAGTTAAATCAATGATCAATGATGATGTGGCACAGTTCGCCTTGAGCTTTCTATGGGAAAGCGATGACCATACATTAATTCAATTTTCATAGCTGATTTTGGCAAAATTAATGAATTCAATAATGAAAACCTAACATAACCTTACACATAATCCAATATATCGGCTATTTTCAAAATTTGTTTGCTGCTGGTTTCCTGTAAAGTGTAAACCGACAAGAACCGTGTCTTATTTAGACATGAATTGTACGTCAGTAAGTACTGTACGACCCAAAAGGGTTGGACTGTCTTTAATATACGGCTATATAATATATCCGATACAACATTTCACGGCGAACTGCATACGTCCAAGTTTCCGAATCCGATAAAATGTTGTCAATAAGTTGTCACGAGCTGTATGGCATGTTGCGCCATCTTGCAGTGGTGACGGGTGAAGGTAGGCTCTTGAGATCTGACATATATAGTGAATACTAAACTTTGTCAGTTACGCGTATTTTTTTTCATTAAATTAAGACTACGAATTAAAAATAGTGTTTGTTACTTTTTAAAATTAAATTAAATCCTGCGTAAACCAAGCCATAATAGATAATAGCCTAAAAATATTCGTGGTGAAATCAAACTTTTTTATATTTTATAGATAAAAGAATATTTATTACCAATTTATTGTGGTTTGGTTTAGGTAAGGCTTAATGAATTAAAAAAACTAACCAAAACCATCTGTAATAATATGTATTCTTAATTCAACGAAAACAAATAAGTATGACTGAAAAAGTGTGTACTATTTTTGCCAGATTGTCCATAGCATAGCTAAATAATTATGGTTTTGTTTAGGCAGGGTTTAATTGTATTTTAAAAACTAACAAGCACCATCTGCAATTTTGTATTCTTAGTTCAATAAAAACAATAAGTTAGTATGCCTGACAAAGTTTAGTGTGCAATGTTTATGTCAGATTTTAACAGCCTCGCGAATGAGTAAGAGAGAATGATTTGAATGGTATTTTGAAAATCAAAATAAAAAAAACAAACATTGAACTGACTTTGGAAAATATCAAATCAAATTATTAAAAATGAAAAATATCACTACAAAATTTTAAATTGCAGTTTTAAAATTCATGCTAAATATACGTCAGGAGTGCCACTGCTACGTTATCTTAAAAAACAAGCTTTTTCGATTATAAAATAAGTTTTCGGATAAATACATGCTAATGTATTCCTACGATAACGACACCCAGCGGTTGGCGAAAAAGTTAGGGGTCAATTATTTAATTTGAAATGGTGTTTTACAAAAGGGAAGCGGGGAGAAACTTTATTTTTTGAAATCCTCCAATCCAGAATCTCCACCTCTCCCCAAAAAGACTGGAGCGAGCAACGTCAGAAACTTTCGCGACACCCAAACCGGAGTTTTAAATAAAAAATAAAATATAATTCGAGAAAATTTATAATATTATTTGGAAAGGTGTATTAGTAAAGTTGACCTACTTAACTCACGGTGAATGGACGTGTTTAATATTAAATGACTTATCATAATCCTCTAAAACTTATTTCACTAATCTGATGCGATTGTTTTTTCTTCTCTTCGACCATGTCCGATCCTAATAGGATCATATGGGCCTTCACAGAGTAGAAGTTTGTATCGATAGATTTAGTTTTTACGAGAAATGGATGTCAGCCACTTGCTCAAACTATTAGGTCCATACTCTGACTCATACACAAATTGAAAAACAATATGTGTACTTGCCAGACACAGGATTCGAACCTAGGACCCACGACGCTACATGCCGATGTTTAAGCCTCGCGGCCATCGTGGGTGTCATCGGATTGTCACCTGGCTGAAACATAATAATCATAGAGATATGGAATTACAAATTAAATATCTATTTTCCGTAGTGTCAAATTATAGTAAACTTGCTAAGGAGCTGACCGCATATCCGTTTTTCACTTAGTCAGTCATCCATTGACGCAAACGCCAGATATAGCTGACTCGATTATTTCAATAAAAAAAGACCTATTATTTTGATTGTATAAATAGCGAATAATAATTCATCGGAAGTGTTACTCGAATATACGTACCCCTTCATAATATATCAGATTATCGTTAATGACTCCACTACCTGTGAAATGGAAATTAGGCGAAACAGTACACTCTCAGTAATCCGACGCTCGATTGTCCGACAACTACTATAATCCGCCGTTATTATAAGGTTTTTCTTAGCTCGTATTCTTATTTGTCCGGTGGTTGTTTGGTTTCGTTAATCTTGCAATCGATTTTTAATTAACTTCCCGACTAGCTAGACATTTCACTAGAATTTCTATCAATATCGGAGGATGATTTATCGCATCATTTTGAAATTTCTTTATCGAAGAAAACTGTTTCAACAAAAAGAAGATGTATTTACCTGTCAAGTGATGATAAATTATGTAATCATCAACATCAGTTGTGGTTGATTTTATGCACGATGAAAGCCTCCCCAACGTATCATCATCTTCATACAACGTTTTTATTAGCTCGTATTCTTGTTTGTCCAGTACAAATCTTGCAATCAATTTTTAACTAACTTTCCGATTAGCTAGACATTTGAAACTTTTACAATATATCAGAACACGATTCCAATGCATTTGTTTAATACGTTTAGCCATCTTTAAGTAGAATTGAATTCATTTTCAGTTATATCTGTTTTGTATGAAAAGTTATTTCGACACCATTATTGGTTGCTAGGGGTCTGGGGTCAAAGCAACTAAATTATTAATATATACGTGCGTTACTATGGAAATCAACATGCCATGTCAAGTACAATTTTTATTTTGATCGTTTAAGCTAGTCAAGTCAAGTTTATATGGTTCAACAGAAAATTTAAAAACGTTGTATATAAAAAGTTCTTTTTAAAAATCTTATAAATATTTTTGAATTGAAATCTCATGTTGTGAAAGTCATGAATTCTGTTATGCCCACAATATTTTGTTTTTTGTTTTAAATAAATAAATGAATGATAAATAAAAATAAGAAATGAGAGGTAAATTTTAAAATCAAGGACGCAAAGGAAAAATCACGAAATAATCCAGCCATCGGTAATGCCAATTAGAAGTGCAATTACTCAGTTCAACCAAATTGCTTCGGATGTTGATATATTCCACCTACGTGAGGATGAGTATAGATGGCCGTTGTTTTATAAATTCTTAAAATAGGGTCCACTTAGCTCATTTGGTGTGCTTCCATGCTTTATAATTTTTATATTTTCTATAATTTTTATAACTTTTACTTTACTTTTATACTGTTTTATATTATGAGTCGCCTAGATTCATAACTCACATTTCGCAATTTTTAAATATACCAAGTGATTCTCAAGACATTAATATATTATAAAGAAAAATAGTTGGCTACCAAAGGTCACTTTAAACCATGTGAAAATCGTTGACAAAGTTGACTGTTGGTGTCATAACTCAGATGTTTTAATGAATAATGCAAGTTCTGTCATCAAGGCCTTTCTAACCAATCTCAGAGCTCTATTTCTCATAGTGTACTATGTTTCTACAGCCTTATGAGTATTATAAATATTTTTAAAAATAATGTAAATCAACTCACTGAGTCATTACTATTCAAGGGAGTTCAATTAATAGCTTTCATCTAATTACAAAAACCAGTTTTCTTGTAGTTTTTTACGATTATCTCAAAACTCGATTTTTTGAATATATGAGTTATGGCTCTATCTAGGCAACTAATAATATATATTATATTTCTTCTTTATACTGTTTTAGTACTATTTATTTGTTTTTAAATGTCATGTTGTAAACGCCTTATATTTATAGGGTCGTATGCACGAGATTCCCAAAAACCTTATAGGCTATATACTGCACGTTTGTATGCATGAGTACAAACGTAATTCGTTGTTTAGTGACGTCACAAATGTGACGTCATCATGTGTCATGGTGTCCGTATAATGGCAATCTTGTAAAATTTCATTACCCGATCAATAATTCAAAATTTTGAAATTGTAATCATTTATACCAATCACCGTATGACACTTATGATGTATCCAGTGTATTTGAGAGCTGTGCCTTGTTTATTACAGTTATCTTACAATAATTAACTAGGTAGGTAGGTACCATAATATTTTTAAGAATGCAAAATGCTTCCAATTGCATATTT
Source organism: Rhyacophila brunnea (assembly GCF_057557595.1). Taxonomy (NCBI): domain Eukaryota; kingdom Metazoa; phylum Arthropoda; class Insecta; order Trichoptera; family Rhyacophilidae; genus Rhyacophila; species Rhyacophila brunnea. The sequence continues at coordinate 2,184,940 of NW_028232904.1, read as the reverse complement.
TATTGCCAGATACAGCAGTAGGTACCTATTTTTGCGGTCATTTAGCGGAGATATTTTATCGTAATCTTACGTAAATCCATCTTATCTCTCCATGAGAAACATTGCGCTTTGTAAGCGAAATAGGTACGAGGCATTGTATCAGTTACCTACTAAAATGACATTTAAAAGTGAGAGATGAAGCAGCCATTTTGAATAGCGTGTGACGTCAGATTGCTTACGTCACAAACAGTCCTATACGCAATATGATGGAAAATCGGTTAAATAGCTTATAAAGAATTCGGGAATCTCATACATACGGCCCATAATTTGTAATGTTTGTAATAGTCTGTAAATAGTATGTAAACAATATAAAATGCGAAGGGTGAGTTTTGGAAAGAGGTATGTTGTGAAGATCTCATAAAAAGAACACACTTGTCAGGTATATTTACGATAAATAAGAAGAAAATACGATATTACTTGATATATTAATATTTTGTAGTTGTGATCCTTATCGTCACAACTACAAAATAAAAGAGAAAAGAAGGCTCTCTAGATGGGATGGAATATACTCGTAGTATAAAGTTAAAAAGAGCAGAGCATGAGACAAAGGCAAAGGCCATGGGTTACGTGCATCCTTTTCAAGCTGAACAATAATTACTTCCGTAACCTTGCAACTGACAACTGTAAAAATTAAATTAGAATACAAAAATGAATTGCACGGCTGAAGGCACGTGCAATCTCTGATTAAAGATGTACTTATTAAAGTCCTGGACGCCACACGGTCTTGATACCGTGAAAGATTATAATTATATAGCAGTGTGGAATAAAGGGGAAATAATAAATGAAAGAGCAATTTATGTACTTGACCGAAACTATATTATAGCAAAAAAAAAGAATATTACATTAAAAGGTTATTAAGGAAATACTATAATAAAGGCAAGCAGCTAAGTTTTAAAAGAAACATTGGAAGATAAGTGAATCAAATAGTAATAGTTTTAAAATACCAAACTTGGAACGACACAGAGGCTTGAAGCACTGCGGCTGCAATCGTGCTGCTTTAAGTGACGTCCATTATAAGTTTTGGGTAAAACCAAAGCAGATCACGACTATCCTGGATGACAGACAGAATCAAAAAGCCCTGTTGCTTCTTTCACACCTCGCGACGTCCGTTGCGGCCGGAAATTCTGACAGCGACATCTGTTATTAATCGCGTTGCCCCATCGACGTTACCATAGATAATCGTCGGGGTTACCAGAGGTATGAATAATGGTTATGTTCATTTTGAACATAACAATATCCCCGTCCTTGGAAAAGAGAAGGTCCAGCCATAATGCGAGCTTCGTCTTGAGGCGTCCCGGATGTCTTCAGAGTAGGAGTGAACTTCCCGGGGCTCGTGCACAAGGGCAGCAAACGGGAGGAGATGTAAAAGCAACATAATTTTCAATCATCAGCTTCATCGGACGGCATCCTGGTGGTAGCTTTCCGGTTTTGGGTGACCCTTCCAGGAGGCGTACGACGTGGGCTGGTACGTTTCAATAATAATGCTTCGATAGATGTTATGAAAAAAAACGACGAGAAATGGGTGTAAAGCTCGCCTCCGATGGTTGACGTCGGAGGGAAGTAATCTTGAAATTGTGTGTGGTGGTCCAACGGGAGGGTGTTCCACGGGGTAGTGAAGGTCTAGGAGCCATCGTAGAAGTTTTCCCTACCTAACGATGTTCCACCACGAAGATTGATTTCAAATAACTAAATTGTTTTTATAAAAAAAAAATATGAAACAGAAGCATCTACAAAACAAGACAAAATACATTCATAAACAACCCAGATAAATTGTGAAATAAAGTCAATAAGTTTTAGTAAGTAAGCAATAGTAATAAGACGCTAAGCGTAAAATAAATTGTATATATAAAAATGATTATTTATAATACAGATTTTAAATTACTGATTTTCACAGAAGGTACTCTAAAAAATCAGCGCAAGTGTAATGATGCTGATAGTTGATGGAAGCTATGCAATACGTCAAGAAAAAAACCAGTATGGCAATAATAGATGAACTGTCGACGGGTCATCGTACAGTATTAAATACAGTATTGCAATAAAAAAGAGAAAGTCACTCCACAACTTGATCGATTACTGAATTAAAAGAAATATAATGAGTACAGAAAATATGGTAAATAGCTACTTTTGAATTGGCGTGCGTATGAGGCTAACGGTATAATGTATCGACGACAAACGTCAATCCGTATATTTAATAAATTAAGCAAAATTAAACTACAACAATATAGTACAGACTACCAAATCTGACTAATTCAACAGCGGGTTAACAACCAATCGCAGTACCTTGGATTCCCTGAATGCATAAATGAATAAAAGTAACGTGAGCTGATAATCTAAGCTGTCTACTGAATTACGCGTAGATTTCCTATTAATTACAAAAACAAGGGAACGAAAAAAAAACGAGAAAAGCTCCGCGATAACTAAATTTAACTACGTTAAAGGTCTACGATTGCGGTACGAGACTGTCATAAACTTCAACAAACACGGTTCATTCTTCAAAGTTACTCTACCTTAACTAACTTAACCTAAAATATAATTACCACACCGTGAATGCTAAAATCAACTTGATCCCGCAACACAAGAGACTATCCTCAACCACGACCCGCGTCTCCATCCGGAAGGAAAATCCCCCCACAAAGCTTCCTCAAACTCCAGGCTGGGACCCATCAAAAGACGCGGACGTGAAAGTGAATAAAGAAATAAAGCAAACGAAAAAGCCATGCGGAAAACAGACAACTGCAAAGGCATCAGTAACACGTCGGAAGTTAAATGTAATTAATAAACCAATATAGGTTATAGCGCGTCTCACATTCAAGTGAGGGCTATAAAAAAATGAAATATGCTAACATGCAACAGGTTCCGTATGAATAACGGCCAAGAAGAATTTAAGCAAAAGAATGGTTCCTCACAATCCAATTCAGGCAATACTTATTAAAAATTGACCCAAAGTCAGTAAAGTGCGATGGAATTCCGACGTTCAAGGCGAATTCCATGGCTGCAGATGTGACGAAAAGGCAAGCGAACAGCCCTCCTTTCCGTACAGAGTTTGACTGCTAGAAAAAAGACACCTGCCTTAGGAACCGTCTTCCGCACCCAAGGTCTTTAGAGAGAGACGTCACGGGTCCACCTTCAGTTCCCGTGAACGCAGAGAAAAAGCTAGCAGTCAAAAAAAATATTAAAATCTCCAAAATCTTCCATCAATAAAAAACTCCTCCTGAATTGAACTCTGTGAGCTAAGTGAGCTAAAATACCATCTTAGACGATGAAAAGAAAATAAGTTATAAAAATAAAACGAAAGAAAACCACACGCGAAGACAAATATAATAGCAAACCTTATTAGAATTTGATGCAAAATTGGCAAGACGATATAAATTTGTAAAATTGTACTATAGAAATATGAAAGCAAAAATGACTCCTCGAAGCGTCTCCAACTACTCCGCCCAAGAGTGAAACCCGCCTCTCGAAGCGGGAACCCCTAGCATCGATTGGTTAAAATTAAATGCCGCACTTGGGCCAATATCTGCTATAGCGGATAGGGTATACCTCTGCTCCGAGAGACTGCAAAACACGGTATTCACTTGGCTGGTTATGGCAGTTGAAAAGCCACGATCAAAATACGGTCAGCGCACAGTCATCTGAAACCACGATATGAGATTAAAGTACAATGTAGAAAGGTGTAAAATGCCAAAAAATAAGAAAGGAAAAAAATGCAAAAATTATTCAGATTCAAGAAATAAACACAAGCGGTTTATTATGAGATAAATTAAGCTGTATAGAGGCAAAAAAAAAACTAATTAAAATCTGGGGTGTTTATCAACGTTAACAAATAATATATAAATATAACAAAGACAAAAGAATATCAAACGCAATTTGTAATGCGTGCATAGTAACTTCAAAAAAATGAAGAATTACTTTAATGAAACACTAATAACAATGACACATTAATTTAATGAAACTTAAAAAACTCACTGACGACATAAAATTAATGCGTTCAGTATTAATTACGTATTTTTTTCAAAACATTTAATTATACACATCAAAAATCATTACATAAAAGTTCTTTTTATTTTTGAAAAGTCTATATTTATTAATATTTCATTAAACACCATATAAATTTTTTTTTTTACTTATCTAATTTTTTATAATTTAGTTTTAGGCTCTGCGATCGGAGCTTACCTTAGTTCATACAATTCGATAGACTGGGCGGGGCTACGTGACGTAAAGTCCATATGAAAATTATTTGAAACATAATCCGATGTGCTATATTTTTAAAAACCTTTGCAGATTGTTTTGTAATTATCTGTGTAATACATACCTACACATACGGCATCTCTTGTTGGCAAACTAAATTATTTTATAGAATATATAATCAAGAGATTATATAAATAAGTCAATATGCAATTAAAAAATATTTTTCTTAAGAAGGTAGGCTTCAAATAATCGCCTAGTATGGAATCTTCGCCACTAATAGCTATAGTGTTATTAGAGTACTCGTCTTGTAAGCGAAGTATGTTTAGTTCGATCGGAGTGTTATTCAGTATTATAGTACGCACCCGAAGTAAATCACATATTTTCAGTTGAATATACTTAACATGATTTTGCTTGTGACTATCTTTTCAGTATAAATACGTTTTCCTTTATTACGTGATCTATATTTTAGGTATAGGTATATACAGTATATACATACCTAGTTATATTAGAAAATATTGTATCATGTGTGTAGTGTTTCTGTATATTTTGTTTATGGCAACATCGTTCGCGCGCGGGCGTGTGTGTGTGTGTTTACTGCTATGACGTCAGACGTGCTCTGATGCAATCCTTTTCTCAAGGGGTGGATTAAGATCGAATCTGTCTTGCCATAAAACTCAGAAAATATTCGTGTTTAAATACATGATCGAAATTTGCTTCATTACTTATAATATATGACAAACAGATAGTGACTTGTGTAATTTTAGTAGGCCGACGCTTAAGCCGCGCAGCCATCGTTGGTATCATGATCTCTCACTCTTCAAATAATGGAATAATTCACACTAGTAGGTGCCAGTGACGAAGGGTGGTGGTAGGCTGTTAAGATCCCACATAAATAGTGTACACTAAACTTTGTCAGTTATAAATATTTATTTTCATTGAACTAAGACTAAAATTATTTGCAGATAGTGTTGGTTTGTTTTTAGAATTCGATTAAATCTTGCCTAATCCACGTTATAATAGATAATGGTCAAAAAATATTCGTCTAAGTATCTATAAAATATTATCTAAAAGTGTGTCATTAAATCATACATTATTTCATATATTTTATAGATAGAAGAATCTTTTTTATCGATTATGGTTTGGATTAGGCAGGGCTTAAAGGCCCACATGCTCAGCGTAGGTCAAAATGGAGATTATCTATTTTCAAATCACGATCCTGGACATTCCTTAAACGTTAAAGATAATCTATTTATATAATTTTGAAGCCTTATTATCCTTTATATTTATTTTAAGCAGTTGATGACTGAATAAAGTATTTTTATTACATGAAATAGTATTCTTTTAAACCTCTCGATCTAGTGTTTTAGAATATAGTCATATTTCGGTACATCCATGTGCAGTGATGTTAATATTTTTTACATAAATACATAAACGGTACATGTTCAAACACGCGCGTTAACATGATCTTACTCCCTACTTCATTTATCGTTTGTAAATTTATGGCTACGGCCGTATGTTGTAGCTTAGCCACTGGGAAATGCCAATAGAAATGGCGTATTTCAAAAAAATACTACCTTATTCTTAGGTCAATAATTATTATAAAGCAAACAATATTCGTAGAATGTTTATCACATTTGAATGGTCAAAGACGTAGCTTATAATCAGTATCTTTAGAATTATCTTCAAATGTGTAAATCTTGCCCATTTTTTGAATAATAAAATACCTAATTCTTGTCAAATTTGGGATCACAAAGATTATAAAATATATTTTTTTATCGTAAATATGTCACTACGTAATGATAACATTAATTTTACTAATGGTTTTGTAAATTCGTTTAAAAATTAATAAATCTAAAAAATATTAACACCACTGCACATGGATGTACCGAAATATGACTATATTCTAAAACATCAGAGCGAGAGTTTTAAAAGAATACTATTTTATGAAATAACAATACTTTATCCAGTCATCAAATGTTTAAAATAAATATTTATGATAATAAGGCTTCAAAATTATATAAATAGATTATTTACAACGTTTAAGAAATATCCAGGATCATGCTTTGAAAATAGTATAAAATCTTCATTTTGACCCACGCGGCGCACGTCCCCCATTAAAAAAAACAACTAACACCATCTGTAATATTATTATGTATTCGTAATTTAACGAAAACAAATAAGTATGACTGAAAAAGTGTGTACTATTTTTATCGGATCTCTCATAGCATACCAAAAATATTATGGTTCGGTTTAGGGAGGGTTTAAATGATTTTTAAAGGCTAACCGGCACCATCTGCAGTTTTTAAGTTTAGTATGCACTATTTATGTCGGATCTTAACAGCCTATCTTCACCCTTCACCAATGGCACCTACTTTGAAGATTGAGAGATCATGATACCAACGACGGCTGATTGGCTTAAGCGTCGGCCTATAACGTCGTGGGTCTCAGGCTCGAATCGTGGGTCTGGCAAGTACACGTCATATTGTTTTAGGCTTTCACGGTTGTTTTTTTATCGTAGTATATTCTTGGGTTTTCACCGTGTCTCCTTCTTCCTTCTTTACTCGACGTTTCGGGCTCGTTGCAGAGGCCATTATCAAGAGATATATATGATAATTGATAATTGATAATGGCCTCTGCAATGAGCCCGAAACGTCGAGTAAAGAAGGAAGAAAGAGACACTGTGAAAACCCAAGAATATACTACGATAACACGTCATATTGTTTTTCAATTGGTGTATGAGACAGAGTACGGACCTAATAGCTTGAGCAAGTGGCCGACATCCATTTCTAGTAAAAATCAATTCTGTTAACACAAACCTCTACTCTATGGAGGCCCATATTATGATCTTATTTGGATCGGACTTGGTCGGAAAAAAAACATTTGGTAAAAATTAGTTACTTGTGGGGCTTTTGTATGGTTTTAGTAAATATTGTATATATTATATTATACCGTGTTCGATCCTAATAAGATCATAATATTATAGGCCTTGAGTAGAGGTCTGTATTAACAGATTTTTGTTTTTTTTTTTACGAAATGGATGTTAGCCACTTGCTTCACCTTTTAGGTCCATGCTACAAATTGAAAGATAATATGTGTATTTTCCAAACCTTTGATTTGAACGTGGGACCCACAATATACTGTATACGAAACCGAAAAATTATTATTTTTTGTTTTTTGATTTTGATTTTTAGAAACTAACCAACACCGATTTGTAAATTTATTTCAATGAAAACAAATGAGTATTACCGACAATGTTTAGTATGCACTATTTATGGAGAATCTTAACAGCTTACATCCACTCTTCGACACTGATAGTATCAATAGACCGCACGTCACTGGTAGGTAGTTACATAATATTATATAAGTGATAACTAAACTTGAGAAAACAACATTTTATATAATTATTATACTTACTATTAAAACTAAAAGAATTTTTACAAAATATTTTCTCTATTCCCGCCGATGACGTGAAAATGTAAGCCCCACGTTGGGCGCCAAGCGTCGCTAAACATGTTTTTAGTACAAAGCCAATGCGCGGTGCGGCGTTGCTGTGTACATTTTTTGCAACAAAACGCAAGCTTTTCAACGAAAATTTAAATCATATTTAATACATGTCGTGAATTTAAAGGTATGTGAATATATTGTGTAATAGTTCGAAAGAGGTGAACGGTTGCTTTTGTATATATTAGTACTAGTAACATTCATAATATGCAAGAGACATTCGACTTATATTGAAAACAAAACAGATTAAGACCGAAGACGAAATCAGTGGAGAGTAAGGATTCCAATCCCGGGATCCCGAACTATTTTCGATACCTATAAATCCCGGGATTGTTAAACATAATCCCGAAACTTTCGGGATTTTTATCAATTTTTATGGAAAATAAAATGAAACTGAAAATATAACAAGAAAAAAACTTTTAATAACATATAACTACATTAGAAATGAACTGAGTTTGAATGAAGTTTGATATATTACCCATGTGTTGCCAATAATTCATTTTTTTTTTTCACATAAATTAATAAAAATGAGAAAGATTGGAAAAAACAATATTTCGCACTTTTAAAAAAGTGATTCCACCATGATCTCATACGTTTTACGACAGTTTCATATTTGGCTGACTAATTAGAGTTATGGAGTCGAAGGGCCATAAACCATGATTTACTTTACTATTTTCAATCTCGCTAACCCATTCATTCAGTCTTTACTAACAGAAACAGCAATCTCATATAATAAATGTAAACAATAGGTAAACACAATACTGATTCTAATAAATTTTATGAAAATCGTTTAGATTTGTAAATAGTTTAATAGAATTAAAAATTCCACATAATATGTACGATTATGGTGACATACGTGCTATGAATTTGAGAAATAGAATAAATAAATCAAGAAACATTTAGTTAGACGTTTCTACCAGAAAATCCTACTAATGTTACAGGGGAATCACCGGATAATAAATAACCATTTTTTGCTGTCTTACGCAATCGTAACAACATCAGAAAAAAATACAAAAACTAACATTTTATGCTTTGGTATTACTTATAGCATATTATTCAGAATGTTTTAGTTACTTAATTACTTCGCAGTTTACGACAGGAGTGTATATTGTCACCTCTGATATTGTTAACCTATACTCGGAAGCTATTTTTTAGAAGCAAGGATCTTTATGTGGCTGGTGAATATACCCCGGATATAGCATTCTAAATCAGTCTACAGATTCCATCATCGTGGATAATTTTTGCTTATTTTACAAGTGCTATAAGAGTGATCTACACTCTAAAAGGCTTTGATAGTAAGCGACATATGACCGGATACTAAAGTGAGGTAAATGGAAACACTTTGTTCAAAATCTCAATGGAATTATAATATTATATTAAAACTCAACGATTTTTACATTTTCACGACACAGCTCTTATAGGCATACGGTGTGATCGGTTAATGTGCCTACATTCCTACAACAACGGTTGGATGTAAGCGCACGTTCCTCTATCTGCATTTCACTTCATCTCTTTAGTGCTGACCACTTCATCCACTCGTATCCCGATTCATTGTGAATTGTTGCATTTACAAGAAATTTTATTTTTTAAATTCGTAACTTTTGAGATGCCAAGATGAAACCACGAAAAGTTGAAAGCTAGAGAATAGACAGATTCTTCTGGAATTTTGGTCACGATGAAATCACTTTGAAACAATGTCAGTGTCATTAATTGAAACTAACGATACTGTGGTATTCGATGTGTGGGTTAAGGTGTTGAGGATGATGATGAAGAAGTCGAAGATGTATGCAGGAGCGAGTTTTCTTTGCAGCGTAACGATTGATACGATAGTATAAATACAATGACAGTACACATTATGTACCTACTGAGATAGTTACGAGCCAGGTACTTAGATTCGAGTGACATTTTGATAAATCAGTATTCGTAATTTATACAGTCGAAAGTAATAACTAAACATTATATTCTAGTACATAATTATATTGAACTAGTCAGCGGTTTAAATACGAGTAGCTGTGAATTTTAATTATTATTACAGTCATAATATAATATGATACTATGGGAATGGATATTAGACTAATTTTCCATTGCGATACCGTATTTAATATCGCTGCTGAGACAAGTAAAAAGTTGTTTACCGGTATATGAGTCGCTGGAAATTTATTATTGCGGTCGAATAATTTGATACATTAAAAATAGATATTTGATCAATAATATACTGACAGCTACAACCAATACATAAATGAGTCAGTTTCACCGCCAGAAGATTCTAAAACCTAAAACTAATAATGTAGTCTATAAACTGTATACGTTTCATCAGTGTTAGTTATGTAGTTTTTGAGTTATAATAGAACAAACGGACAGATAAAAAAAAACTATTTTTTATGTATTGGTCATCACTCAATTGTTTCGAATCTTTCTATATTACGTTGCTGTGTGCTTTTTGAATTTTAAACAGCGTTACCATTATTCCTGCAATTTTGACACTTTACGAAAAACAACAATAAATTATCGAAAACACATAAATTTTATAATAAAAACGCAACTGGAATGGGGCGTTAAAATAAAACTATCGTAAAAAAATGATACCTATGTAATTAAAAAGAATTAAAAAAAATCCTAAATTATAAGGAAATCGCCAAAAGACCAATAGTCTCCGATCCTTCACATGGTCTAGTACAGGGGTCGGCAAACTCTTGGACCAAAAGAGCCAAATATGAGTATAGCAACGGTTAAAAAATTTTTCGAGAGCCATAAATATATTTTTATAAATATGATTTATTTCAGTGAATGTTATTGTTTATTTATCAAGTGAAGAAGATTTTGCGAATAAAACTAACGCACAAATAAGTTTTTTTATTGTTGACATTATAAATATAATTTTTACAGAAAATGAGTTAAATACAATTTTCACGCATTCCTTAAAACTAAAAACTAACCTTCCTTGCATTTCTTTGGAGAGTGTCTGTATGTTTAGTATGTAACTTGTAGTTTTCAATTTTAGGCGTGACTCCAAATTTTCATCGGTTATTTAGCTTCTCTAAATGCTATTTATATTGTTCATCGTAATATTTACCTTATTATGTAGATCTTTTAGTATTTCTTGTTAGTGTTTTAGCTGTGTTGTGAAATTAAATTGCATTTTTCTCTCTTCAAATCCTCAATTTTGGTGGCAAGACCTACAAATTTGGAGCTACATAACTCTTTTCTTGTTAAATCCACAAAAGTGCTCGTGGCAGTATGAAATGGAGAAAAATTTAATTTGTCGACTATTGCAATGGGCGGATTTAAAACGACAATAATTATACCTTTTTGTAAAAAATGTGAATTGGGAATTTGGCAAAGAGCCGCACGCCAATACCCAAAGAGCCACATGTGGCTCGCGAGCCGCGGTTTGCCGATCCCTGGTATAGTAAAAGGTGTACCTCAGTAATAAGACTCGGTGGATGTCAATTTTTGGTGTTGTTTATTCATCAATGAATTTCAAAGCATAGTTACATGGTGTAAACCTGCACACTGTAAATAAAAGGGAAAGAACTGTAAAACAAATTGGAGAATAGAGCTGAGTTAAGTTTGAACAAGTTAAATGATCCGAGATGAATGGTATAAGAATCATTTACAATGTTTTAAATATGAAAAAGTAAGTGAGTAATGTTAGTGATGCTTAGTTCAAGTACAAGAATGTTTATATGTGTGTAGTAACACAGCTAAATTCATTCATTCATTCCGACCATGTCCGATCCTAATAGGATCATATGGGCACCCACAGAGTAGAGGTTTGTATTAACAGATTTTGTTTTTACGAGAAATGGATGTCAGCCACTTGCTCAACCTATTAGGTCCATACCCTGACTCGACTCACACACAAATTGAAAAAAAATATGTGTACTTGTCAGGCCCAGGATTTGAACCTGGTACCCATGACGTTATAGGCCGCGCAGCCATCGTTGGTGTCATGATCTCTCACTCTTCAAATAATGCAGTAATTTACACTAGTAGGTGCCAGTGGTGAAGGGTGGAGGTAGGCTGTTAAGATCCGATATAATACTAAACTTAAAACTATACAAACTGCAGATGGTGCCGGTTACTTTTTAAAAATCAGTTAAACCCTGCCTAAACCAAACCATAATAGTTTAGGTATCTTATGGGCGATCTGGTAAAAATAGTGCACACTTTTTCAGTCATACTTATTTGTTTTCGTTGAATTAAGAATACAAAATATATTACAGATGGTGTTAGTTAGTTAGGATTTGAACACAGCTAGATAAGGTGGATAAATTGGGGTTGATCAATAATATAATATTGAGTACAACATTGCAATCAGTGAACACAGAATTAATGGTAACTGAAATAACTATCGCGTGTGGAGTAACAGGCAACCGATATCGAGTGTGGAAGAATATGGGATAAACATAAACACGTATTAATACGTCATACGACGAATACTGACAACTGCTCTCAGTTTATGGACTGGCTCTCATTCAATATTGGTGTATTGAAGGTTGCAACACACACTATTGCACGACTAAAATACGTGTTTTATTTTCGTAGGACACAAATTAAAAACCCTGCGTCAAAATGTAATGTATTAGGGTAAAACCTATCTGAATTAGGTATATTTATTAATCTGTTCTGTGATTGCCATAGTCAAAATCACACCAATCGTATATTCTTAACAATATGTAGTTAATTAGTTATGTAGGGTGTCTTTGGGGAAATATCATAAAGATGGGAGTTATGGATAAATAACAAGATTATAATATAGCACCAAAACAGTCTGTTTATGTATTAACGTACTGAATATTTGTTTTTATTTGGTTACGCTCACACAAAGAAAAACTATGTACAATAATTGCCACTGAGTATTGCTATGTGTTTGGGCCAATAAAATATGGTAAGTAGCGCTGATCCCATACAAATTCCTTACCTACCTCATGTTATAAACAATTCAGTTATCTTCAGACCACCAAAGCATCAAGACTTGCACTAGTTTAACGGCCCTAGCGACATCAAAAATAAGTAATTCAATTACAAGTTACGGTTCGACCAATGCCGCGTCAATCACCGTAATTCATAAACAATCATAACCTCATTATCCACCCATCCGTCACGAGTACAGCGTTACCGCGCGAGAGTGATTGTACTAGTTGTGTGAGTACGGGAACACAGAACATCATCACCATCAAAGGTTAGTGCCTGGATTGTAACCCTGTGTAACCGCCCTCGTATTCAAATCACCCCTTTCCTACAGTCTACTAAAAAGCGCCGCCGTTATATAAAACGTTCGTATGATTCCTTTTAGTTAGACAGTTTCCGACTGCCTTTCTACAAGGCATGCTTACTTTGCCCTCACTCAAATTTCGTACATCTATTCTACTCTTGAAACACCTTCAGCTGTTATCGTGAGGGATGATTTCCAATCATAGTGTCCTAATGAATTTGAATTTACATGCGCCTGTCAATTACCTACGTGGTCGCAGCTATGATGTATTCTGGATTGGAACCGGTTCCTCGTGTTAAGCCTATCAGGCAGCATAAACGAGGGGTGCAAAACTAGTCAATACGCTCCCCAAAGACGTAGACATTTTTGGTGACGTGCTATGTATTTTGTATTCGAAATTTTATTTTTCTGTATAAAATTGTATGTTTTTTGTTTTCTAACTAGCTCGTAACGATTAGGTGGCCAATCGATATAATTAGCATGCTATTTAAATGTGGTAATTAGAAAGTAATTATCTAGTCAGCAGTCAAATTTTATTTATTATTGTTATTACTCATTATTTTATATATTCTCTTCTCTCTTGTGGGGGGGGTAATATATTTGTTATAATGTAAATCTCATGCTGTGCACGTCTTGAATTAATTTAGATTTGTTATGTTCATAGTGTTTTGTTTTCTTAAATTAAAAAAAATACAAAATAAAAAAATATCTAAGCAGTCCTATGGTCTGTGTATTTGTATATTATCTTCATTCATTGTAGTCATGCCGCATATTATTAAAAATTACACTAGGGAAAAATAGAAATAATTATTCTATATTCTGTTAATGTACGTCACTGTCATGCAGTGGCAGAGTAGGTATATTATGTACTTTCAATTTTAATTAACCTTACTTTTTAATTAGTCTGTTTACTGTTATGAGTACTTAGAATGTTTTATGAATTAGAATTAATGCATTGGGTGTGGTCCTGTTAAAAATATTAAAATACGTTCCATTCATTAAAGTTTCTTTGTGTTTATTGTGACCCACGAAGGCGTCATAGGTTATCAACCAATAGCCAACTAGAGTGATATATTAGAGGTAACTGGTGTGGCTTACCCCTTGGGAGACATAAACATTGAACATGCTCTGGTTTTCTGTAGCGCTTATCCTCAACGTAGATCAGGGTACATGGCATATTTCAGCATATTGGAAGCAGTCCAACCAAGCCGAATACCTACTTAATAAGAATAAAGTTGAATTTGATAGTGACAAATTTAATGTTTCTGTATTAATTACATTTTCTAGGTGAAGATTACCAATTAAATATAAGTATATACCTATGGGAATAAACAACTCAATCCGTGTCAGCATATTGATGCGCGATATTAAACATCCATTTCTTGTAGTGTCCAATTATGGCAAACTCGGTAAATAGCTTACTGCAGTTATTATTTCCACGATATACATTTTTCCACATAGTTAGCTATATCCGATGACGCAAACTCCATATAGAGTAGCTGATTTAATTATAATAATTATTTCCTAAATATTCTTTTCATGATATTATTTTGATTGTGAGTGAGTCAATAAATAGCGGATCATAATTCATTGGACATGTCACTCGAATATAAGTTCCCGGTCTGTTAGTATCTCAGTCTCTGTATCGCTCCGCACAACATCTCATTCTACCGAGACTCGGACCTCGGAACAGTATCATAATTATTGTAACATACTCTCGTACCGACTGTTTACGCTGCAAATAAAACTCGCTCCTTCATCCATCGGAGCAACCTCCAAATCACGACTTCTTCATGTACCACACCATGGCTCCCACAGTGGTGACCCCGACGTAGTCCTATGGGAATAAACAACTCAATCCGTGTTTCCCGTAGTGTCCAATTATGGAAAACTCAGTACTCCAGTACTCAGAACTCCCACAGTGATGACTCCCACATACTTAAATATCAAGATTCACAGTGTTCTCATTTACACTTGTTTATCCCTCCACCAACCGTCACGTTTCCATACCCGTTATACAGGCGTATACCGTGGTGTGATGAACGTAATACGCTATTCAAAATTGTGCCGAAAGTGTCCCAAGAGCAACTTCCCAAGATCTTGATTGGCGCGCACTAGAGTGTGCGTGATTCCTATTTCGATATAATGTATTACGATCAATTCTCGTTGATAAAAGTCCTTGTCGTACAAATGCCGTAAACTATTTAAAGGCTGAGAAATTTTCCCTCGTAGATACTAAGTCGCAATGACTGACCGGTCCAACTGAGGGTCGGATCGACTTGAGAAGTTCTTCCCTTTCAACCGACATATGGAGACACTCCCAGAGGATATGATTGGCATTCTGCAATTCGCCACATACACAAGCCGGAGATTCTGTTAGGCCAAGCTAACAGAGATTGGAGGCAAAACCATCGTGTCCGGTTAAGAACTGAGAATTCCAATGGTCTGGAGTCAATCTAGTTATCTCCATGCGTTATCTTTATATTTGTACGGCGTATAAGTCGGAAAAAATACATGGCCAAATATAGACAGTAATATCTTCTAACGTTTGAACTAGGAACTAGAACTATACCCAAGAGAAAGCCACGGTTAATAATATTCATACAACCTAAAACAAAGAGTCCCAAAAATTCCTTTGAACTCGCTCTACCTTAAGGTTGTATTTCAACTGATGTGGAGCCCAAACAATCGACCCACTTTCCAGCCGGCTTCTCACTAAAGAATTATAAAGCGTTTTAAATACCTACAGTAACACTCGAAAAGATCCGGGAAGTATGTAAGACGAAGCGCAACATTTATAGCGCCCTTTTTTCAAATGATAGCCATATGCCCACTAAACGACAATTTTAACGACTAAACGACCGTTTTAAAAAAAAATATTTTTTTCAGTTAGGTACATGTTCAAACACGCGCGTTATCATGATCTTACTCCCTACTTTAGTTTTAGTTTGTCAATTTATGGCTACGGCCGTATGTTGTAGCTTAACCACTGGGGAATGCCAAAAGAAATGGCGTATTTCAAAAAATCACTACCTTATTCTTAGGTCAATAATTATTATAAAGCAATCATTATTCGTAGGATGTTTATCACATTTGAATGGTCAAAGACAAAGCTGGTAATCAGTATCTTTAGAATTATCTTCAAATGTGTTAATCTTAACAATTCTTTGAATAATAAAATGCCTAATTCTTGTTAAATTTGGGATCATAGAGATTATCAATATAATTTTTTATCGTCAATATTTCACTATAATAATGTCAAGATGAATTTTACTAATGGTTTTATAAATGCTTTTAAATATTAATAAATGTAAAAAATCTTACCACTGCACATGTATGTACTGAAATATGACTATATTATAAAACATTAGAGCGAGAATACTATTTTATGTAATAAAAATATTTTATGCAGTCATCAACTGTTTAAAATAAATATAAAGGGTATTAAGGCTTCAAAGTTATATAAATAAATTATCTACAACGTTTAAGGGATGTCCAGAGTTATGCTCTGAAAATATCATAAAACCTCCATTATGACCCACGCTGAGCATGTGGGCCGTTAAATATGGTATTTTATAAGATTATTAGTGATGGTTTTGTGCGATTGAATTATTATTTATGACATTGCACAAACGGGGACACAAACAATCAACCCACTCTAAAGCCTGCTCGAACTAGTTTTAACATTGTAACGTCCAAAAGGTAGCGTTTGTAACTTCGTAACAGTTTAGTATTAAACGTAATGCCAAGATCTCTATCAGACGTTATTTGTAATATAATTAATTAAATATTGGAAATACAATATTCTTGAACCTTTAATACAGGGGTTTCCAAGTTCTTCTAAGAAGTAACATTTATATTAAATATAATATTAAACCAGACATGTCCAATTTAAAGTAGGATATTATGATCTACAATCCAGCAGTAGCGAGGGTTAGAGGTAGGCTGTTATGCATACTAAAATTTGTCAGTCGTACTTATTTGTCTTCACTGAACTAATATTACAATTATTTACATATGTTATTAATTCAGTTAAACTTTGTCCACACCATACCATAATAGCTTAAATATAATATGGGAGATCCGACAAAAACAGTGGACACATTGTATTCTATGGCGGAAAGGTCGTCAGGCGAGCATGGGGTCGAACACAGCGCATGGTGGTTCATGTTTGCAGACAGCCTGTCTTGTAATTTCAGTGCTCTAACCGCTTATTTATTAATGAACTATTTTTTTTTCAACGAATAATTCACAAGAATTAAGAATGTAACATTCTTTTTATAAATAGGATTTTTTTTTAAAATACGATACCCAGCAATAATCGAGCCTACGTCCACAATGCTATAGGCAACCTATCTAATTGCGACACATTTTAACTAGGTAATGGCTCTTACTATACTCTCTGAAGCGCTTTCTAAATTTAGTTACTATTGGCAATCGGCTTTGTATATTAAATCAAAGTAGGTATTAATTATAAAAGATTCTCATCAATGGCACTCAGCTCGAACAAGTTAAAAACTACGTATATCTGGGACAACAAGACAAGTGTCTATAGATGTATGTATAATTGATGAAATTGTAAAGTTGGTCTGGAGTGCTTTTGGCCGCCTGAATAATGTCTTCAAAAATGACCTCCCACTGTGCCTAAAACGCAAAGTGTTCAACCAGTGTGTGCTTACCGTAATCACATATGCGCATGAAACATGGACCCTAAGTAAAAGAGAGAACCAGAGTAGCACAACGAGACATGGAAAGGTGCATGCTGGGCATAACGCAGAATGATTGGATAATAAAACAGACAAGGTTTTGCGATGTAATAGAGTTTGCTAAAAACCTCAAATAGAAATGGGCTGGACACATAGCTCGAAGAAGGGACAATCGCAAATCTGTTCATCTAGTGGTACCCAAGATGTACAAAACGTCCGCAAGGTAGACCTAGAGGCCGCTGGATCGATGAGTTGGTTAAGTTTTGCGGAAGAATCTGGAAACGCAACGCACCGGACCGAGAAAAGTGGAATCTGCTTTGAGATACTTTCATCTAGCAGTGAATAGATTGAGGCTGGTGGTGATGGCATTTTATATTATGTAGCACTTCTGTCAGTTATGGTATACATTTTACCCTAGTGTTGCACTCTCAGAAATTCCATCTAGCACTTCTTAGGGATGCGGGAATCATGTTGGGAATCCCTGCTTCAACAAAACATTAAAAAATATATATGGCGCTGTATAATATGTGGCACATTGTCCAACAACCAGTCTGCTACAATAATACCGATGAATAATATTATATTATAAATTCGGCATAGAATTTAAAGCCAAGCCCAGACGTTCCCTGATTAAGTGGAAGCTGTCTTTCTTGGAGTCAGTTTTCTTCAGTGGATTAATCATTCCTTAATGATCAGCCCGAATCTGTCAACCTACCCTTTCTAGACGCCCTCCCATGATAACCAGCGGTCGCCAATTAGCCGCTCGAGATGTATTTCGACTCGAGTTAAAGTAATGTTAATAAATCACCTATCAAGGAGGATTTGCTATTTTACCTGTGGGTAGATGGGAGATTTAAGAGGTTTTCAAACCTTTTTTTATTTGATTTACTCTCTGTTAATGAGGTAATCGAAGCATTGGGTCAAATGTTAGATTTGTCGGAGAGATATTGAAACCATTTTGACTTATAATCAATTGATTTATAATATTATGTAGGGTACGACACTGAATCCGCGTATTACTCAGCGGTCGAAATGGAAAATTTTACGAACCAGTGCGCTCGTTAATAGTTATCTAATTTTCTGTGTATTTTATACAAAAAATATGTTCGATTCTTTGCTAGCTCAAACTTTTCAACGAGACGGGCCGATAATTTTGATGATTATACGAACCGGAACGGCGCTGCGGTACGCTCCGGTCCATTTCGAGCCTTGGCTATTACTATTTTATTCTAATAGATTTAAGTTTTGTACTATTCCATTTGAGTAGTTTTTTTGCGACCCAGGTTTCGTCTTTCGGCATCTTCAGGCACTGTGTACACTCACCAAAAGGCAAATACACACTGACAACGAATACAATTAATATATACGTATATAGCAAATTAATCAATCAATCAAATTTATTAATTTTACATACAATAAACATAACAAATTATAAATTCAAAGCGTTCACGACATGACATAAAATAAGTGTTAATAATTTTTTAAAATAAAAATACAGAGAAGTGTAAGTTAATAATACAATAAGTAATAAAATAAGAAAAGAAATAAAGTAAATAACAAAAATAACAAAATAAAAGTATATGGAAGCACACAAAGTGAACATTGATAGACCCTATCTTAAAAACTTATAAAACAACGTCCACCTAAATTCACCCTCACGTAAGTTGAATATATCAATATTCTAAGCGATTTCATTAAACATGGTTATTGCCCTCCCTTAATATAATAAAGTAGGTAAAAACTTTATCACCTACCAATTAATTCAAGGATCACAATAAAAAATATAACAAATAAATTATGAATAGTTGAAGTGTTTGTTAAAAACCTCCTACTTAAGCAATAATAATACACTCGATAAGCGTATATAAATCGTCAAAACCTAATAATAGATCATTAGTAATACATTAGTAATTAATAGTAGTAGGTACCTTCGGTTACGGTCTTACGCTTTACGTGGCTGGAATACGTGTTCCGCATGCCGCCAAAGAGTCCGACACTTTGTACCCTTGTGGCACAGCCTCAAGCGCTCCGTAGTAGTGGCCGGCCCTCCCTCACCCTGCAGTGGTGCTATAAAAGCGACCTACGTGATGTAGGTCTGACATGGAGTTTGCGATGGGCCGAGGGAAGTGGCGCGAACTTGTACCTGCCATATGCCTCAATGTTGGGTCGTAACAGGGCGGAAGAAGAAGAAGAATACATTATAAACAATAAAAATAGTACACTCAAGAGTTGTAAAATCGTCCATTCTGGGAACAATGGTAACATATTGGGAACTAATGAAGTTTTTTATGGAGACGATTTATATACGCTGTTGTTAAATGTTGTCTCTATATGCTATCATTTACCCCTCTTTCAAAAACAGTACATAACACCATTTAAATGTTAAAGTTTTTTTAATTTAGCAAAAAATCAATTGACCTACAAATATATTATCATAATAATTATGTCAAATGACATCTGTCTATTACATATTTTTCTGATTATTATAAATTATTTCAGTTCTGACATATGTTGTTTTTGTAAGCCACCCTTCAAATTACCACCATTTTTAGTAGGTGGGCATAATTATTTGACTAGTTCATTTATCTACGCAAAAATGTGAATAATTGTTCATACAAATACCTATTTATTTTCTACAAAATGTACTGCACAGGTCCATTTATGACTGCACACATTATGGAAAAATGGTTAAAAGATAAAAAGAACTTTTTATATACCACGTTTTTAAATTTTCTGTTGAATCATATAAACTTGACAATTCTATGTTTTAATAATTTAGGACAAATAAGGCAATTGTCAACAAATCATTTTTTCGCTATTTTGCAACAAACAAACAAACATAGAATACTGAAATGTCATTTTGATTTCCATAGTAACGCACGTATATATTATTAATTTAGTTGCTACGACAACCCCCTTAGCAACCAATAATAGTGGATTGGATTACGGATTTATTCCGAAATAACTTTTCACACAAAACAGAATTAACTGAAAATGAATTCAATTCTACTTAAAGATTGCTAAAAGTATTAAAAGAATGCATTGGCATCGTGTTCTGACATATTCTAAAAGTTTCAAATGTCTAACTAGTCGGGAAGTTAGTTAAAAATCGATTGCAAGATTTGTACTGGATAAACAACCACCGGACAAACAAGAATACGAGCTAAGAATAGCGTGATAATTAGAGGGAACTTTGATATATACAACATGATTTTAGAATCCTCGTTTGAAATTCTTAAAGACAACACTGCTTTTTTTTCTTACCGCCTGACAATGATAAGACAGTGTCTTGCATGTGATATTTTTTCTTCGTTCTGGAGGGTAGTTCTATAAGAATGGTATTATCCACTTTTTACTTACGCGACAATAGACAAGGCTTTATTCACAGCACAACTCACATCCGCTATTTATATAGGTAGTTAGGTGTATAAGTAGTAATGCTATTGTTACTATCTACACGTACCTGTATAATATAATGTATAAAGGACCACCGGTCCATGTCTGAATTAAGCTACAAGTCAATCTCGCATTTTTTCCAAATATGGCCGTACTCATACATAAAAAGCGCATGTTTTGCCAACGTTCTGTAAGCCTAAATGAAGTTTTATTAATACCCTTTCAGGTTTCATACAACTCTCTATTATTATTAATTTAGTATATTAAAAAAATAGTTCCTGTTGAAAAACCATGACTGGAAATTAATAAAAATACCTTTTCGAAAGATGCCATTCACAAGCAATACAATATGGTCTAAAGATTAGAGAATAAAATAATAACATACTTTTTAGAGTCAAGTATCCAAATAAAACGTATTTGGGTGTATTTAAAAAAAATGCAAATTATTTGAAAGGAAAGTTCTGTTTTAAATTTCAGTTACGTACATAACGTCTAAAGCGTCAATGACATTGAGCTACTTTACAAGCTGTTTGTTGGCGAATTTAAAAGCGGGCGATTCAAATACTGCGATTGTGATGATGACACACAAAACTTTCCATTCGCTGAGAAGCCAATAAGCTAGCGACTATTTTGACAGAACGTAGTTCGTTTTTTACCGGGAGGTCGCTACTACGCTCTACTGCGCAGACGGCCGTGCGTGTATCGTGTAAAGTTGACCGGCTTTCAACTTTTCTCGGTAGATTATTTACAATTTGCTTATTAGCTTGTTCGATAATGACACTGGGCGACTTTACAGGCATATTGTAAATTCGCCAATAAGCAGCTCGGAAAGTAGCTCAATGTCATTGACGCTTAACGCGCGTACACGCAACAATTTTTTTTTGTACCTTTTACTTTACTATTCATACTTTCTTTGTTTTTAAATGTCATGCTGTGAAGTCTTAAATTTATAATTTGTAATGTTCACCGATGTAAAAAAAAAATTGAATTCTATGTATTATTCTGCATAAATACCGTATATTATACGTATGTACACAAAAGATAATCTTTTTCTTCAAACCCTGTGATGTTGTGAGTATGACCCTCTCGAGACAGCAGTGACGGCAGGCTCCTTCATATAAGCGGGGTGACGGGGGCGACGAGAGGAAAAACAATACACAAGTAGCGCCCCCACCATGAGTGGCGGGTGGGGGCACCTTCACATTGCAGTGTCTGGGTGCTCCGCCCGTAC
Organism: Rhyacophila brunnea; assembly: GCF_057557595.1. NCBI lineage: Eukaryota > Metazoa > Arthropoda > Insecta > Trichoptera > Rhyacophilidae > Rhyacophila > Rhyacophila brunnea. The sequence continues at coordinate 2,162,661 of NW_028232904.1, read as the reverse complement.
GAAATATAATGAATTTCTATCAATATCGGAGGATGATTTATCGCATCATTTTGAAATTTGTTTATCGAAGAAAACTGTTTCAACAAAAAGAAGATGTATTTACCTGTCAAGTGATGATAAATTATGTAATCATCAACATCAGTTGTGGTTGATTTTCTGCACGATGAAAGCTTCCCCAACGTATCATCCTCTTATTTTCACAACGTTTTTATAAGCTCGTATTCTTGTTTGTCCAGTACAAATCTTGCAATCAATTTTTAACTAACTTCCCGACTAACTAGACATTTGAAACTTTTAGAATATATCAAAACACGATGCCAATGCATTCTTTTAATACTTTTAGCCATCTTTGAGTAGAATTGAATTCATTTTCAGTTAATTCTGTTTTGTATGAAAAGTTACTTCGGAAGAAATCCGTAATCCAATCCACTATTATTGGTTGCTAAGTGGGTGGTCCTAGCAACTAAATTATTAACATATACGTGCGTTACTATGGAAATCAAAATGACATTTCAGTATTCTATATTTGTTTGTTTTTTTATTTACTTCATATCAAGTACAAGTTTGAGCATATTGAGCATAATAATTCAACAGAAAATTTAAAAACGTTGTATATACAAAGTTCTTTTTATCTTGTAATTATTAGTACTTAACTTTCCGCGGTTATGTATCTGTTTTGTCGATCAAAAGAGTTTTAGCGTAGCCTCTTTGGTGGTTATATGTAAATTATACGGATTCAGTTAGTCGTGTCATAGTTCTTCGTAATGGAAACAGGAGAGCTCATGGAGCATTTTACTGTAGAAATAGTGCGATTTATAATATAGGATTTAGGATTTTTGTATATCGTTAATAACATCCCACTGTTTCTTTGAAGTTACAAGACCTAATAATAAAATGTATAGGGACGTGAATAAGAACGAGGGTAGGTAAGATTACAATGAAAAGACTCAGATAGGATAGCGTATGATTGAGAAAAATATCCAGTTTATTCCCCAATAAATATAAATATTATTATAATGTCAAATTTACTATAATCGACGATAGTGAATCAAAAAATTACAACAGATAATAAAATACTATGGTCGTAGTAAGTTAATATTTGTCGTAATAAAGTATAGTACCTTTAGCATAGCGGTCTATGTGCGTGGGCGCGAAACCCGAGAGATGCAGGTTCGATCCTGCAGGGGGGTGTCTTACTTTTTTCAAGAATATCGTCTGTTCTGGCAGAACACACTAACTGGAGAATACTAGTTTTGAGTGATTTGTTAAAATGTTTGAAATGGTCTATCATGTGAGTTTATTAAGTATTCGTAAAAAGGATGACTTTAAAATAAAGACTGTTTATTTATTAAGAAGGTTTCCAGACGGTAAAGTTTAAAATAAGGAACATTTTGGTATAACTAACTCAATATGTAATTTTTTCGAATTAGTGTCTTCTGCCAGAACAAGGACGATATTTTTTCTATTGTTTATACTTAATATATCAGAAACGTTTTCAAAAATTATATAAGTATGTTAAATTTAGTATGCTTAGATTAACCAATTATTTAGTTAGCTGTAATATCATGATAATATTAGGTATTGATTAGAATACTTATTTCAAAATAGACTTTTTTCGCTTTATATCAGTGTTGCTTTCAGGCAGCGATTTGTAAATTTTCAAAATTTCGCCCTATGACCCAAAAGCTTTCGATATATTTTAGGAGTATTTCAAAATAATTTATTTTTAATCCGTTAAATTGGGTATGCATGATTATGGGGTGTCAATGCGCTTCTGTTTTACGAGATCTCCATCCGCCATTCCCGATGAGAGGCTGAGACGAGAGAGACAACGCAAAGTGGGGTGTAGTATTCTCGAGTGATGTCACGCGACGGTTATCGCCGGTGAAGTGGCTCATAAATATGATTTCGTCTGCCGATATACGCCGAAAAAAGACGAACGCTTTTGTGTGTGCTTTATCAGAGAAATCGCATAATGTTTGATCAATTTTGACAGTATATTGAAGTGGTATTTATGGGAAATTATTATTTGATCCATACTGTATACTCGTGCCGTTTAATATGATTTTATTAAAATTTATCTGAATCTCTCGCAAGCTTCCGCATTGAGAATTTTTCTACGAGCCGGATTTTGACTACATATCCGTATCATATTATTTAAATACGGACAACTTTTGGCTTTATTGTTATTTTGTTTTGTACGGAAAGCTATGTCTTCATCAATGGGGGGACATGCTCAGCGTAGGTCAAAATGGAGCTTTTGTTCTATTTCCAAAGCATGATCCTGGACATACCTTAAACGTTGTAGATAATCTATTTATGTAATTTTGAAGTCTAATTATCCTTTATATTTATTTTAAACATTTAATGATTTAAAACGTTTGAAAAAAATAAAAAAAAATCGGTTAGGTACATGTTCAAACACGCGCGTTAACATCATTTTACTCCCTACTTTAATTGTAGTTTGTCAATGTATGGCTACGGCTGTATGTTGTAGCTTAACCACTGGGGAATGCCAAAAGAAGTGGCGTATTTCAAAAAAACACTACCTTATTCTTAGGTCAATAATTATTATAAAGCAATAATTATTCGTAGGATGTTTATCACACTTGAATTTTCAAAGATATAACTTATAATTAGTATCTTTAGAAATATCTTCAAATGTGTTAATCTTGCCCATTTTTTGAATAATAAAATGCCTAATTCTTGTCAAATTTGGGATCACAGAAATTATCAATATAATTTTTTATCGTAAATATTTCACTATAATAATGTCGATATAAATTATACTGATGGTTTTATAAATGCGTTTAAAAATTAATAAACGTAAAAAAATTTAACACTACTGCACATTTATTTACCGAAATATGACTATATTCTAAAACATTAGAGCGAGACGTTTAAAAGAATACTATTTTATGTAAAAAAAATACTTTATGCAGTCACCAAATGTTTAAAATAAATATAAAGGATAATAAGGCTTCAAAATTATATAAATAGATTATCTACAACGTTTAAAGTATGTCCAGGATCATGCTTTGAAAATAGAAAAAAAGCTCAATTTTGACCCACGCTGAGCACGTCCGCCCTTGGAAACAAACAGTTACGTATTATTATTACAAAATATATATTACAAAAATTTAGAATAATGAACACTTAATTAAATTATATACAAAAAAATATATATATTTATATCCGACCACATTTAGCGGCTCATGTGTGAATAGACGACCTTCGTCGATCACTATTTCACATGTCATATATAATGACATGGATGAGGTAGCAACTTGCTGTCTTTTTCGTTATATTTAAAACATGGTCAGCTATCACTTAACTATAAATATTATGTTTATACCCAAAAAAATATCATCTATTTTTAATGTCTCTACATTGATCATTTTGATCAACACACTTGTTCGTTCATGCAACGTTGCCAAATTATCTTGAATTCAGAACACACAGAATTGAGAGCTAGCTTAGTTCAACTAATGTTTACAGCTGTTGTATTGTTATGATGAGAGTTTTTAAGACCATTTTATATTTGAATGTAAATTACAAGATAATAATATTAGAAAAATAAATAAAATTTAATTTTGTGTACTAACATTATATTGTATTTTGACAATTACAAAAAAAATCAAGTTGATATATTATTTTGGAATGAGTTTGTTGCTTTGAAAAATGAAATTTGACTATCGATAAGAAAAATATCTGTTTAGTCGGTATCTTGATAAAATCATGAATAAAAGTATTTAGAAATGATTAAGACGATAGGTATTGTACCTAAATGAATGATTTACATGTGTGGTGTACGGTGTGGTGTACCTTAATTATTAAGGTAAGTAGGTACATGCAAAAAAATAATTCGTCCACACCAGGGATATGTACATACTATTGGAGAAGACAGATGAAGGTGTGAACTGTAATAAATCTAATTAGTTTTTCGGCAATTATAAATTTGTCTCCAGTGCCAGTGGCACCCATACTACTAAATAATATTTTGTATGAATAAAATTATCTTGTGAAGTGCATGTAAAAACAATACATAGCATTATGACCACTGTACTGCTTGGGCTTATTTTTTTTCCACTAAACAATGGCTACCTTTTTTTGTTTACTAATAATTGAAAAATTACTCATTTTACGAGATTCTCATTTTATGCCGTGTTTATTCATAAAAACTTTTTAGATTTTAGAACTGTATTAAATTTTATATTTGGCGTTTTTTAAATCATTCTGTTATTATGCCTACTGTTAATCTTTTCGATGCACCCCAACTATTTTATAACTTATTAATATAAATTCTCCACCTAAAAGGTACATATTAATAAAATAACCATACAATTTGAATTTGTGAAATGATACCATCTTATTATTAATTTTTATTTTATGGTTATGTTTTTCACCCTTTGATTATTGGTTTTTCTCTTGTGCAGCACAAATTCAAATGATTTTGAATAATTCATTTTTTTGATTTTTTAGATAAATAAAAATGTGTATAACGCGAAATCCAAATCTGTACCTTAGCGTCAACTTGACCCAAGATTTTATAATATTTGTATGTATGTGATGCAATTTTATGTGATATAATAAATTATCTAAATTTGATGATAATTCACATTTGGAATTTTATTTTATAGTTATCTGTAGTGTGTTTCCTGACTAATATAAATGGCTATTTATCCAATACGTAGAAGGGTCGCATGTTACTATGTTACCATGAAAGGGGGTCGCGATCAATGGTTCATAATAAGCCAACAACTCAATAATTCAAGTGGATTTATTTGAAAATTACAAAAAATACACAGAATACCATTCATTTTACCTCGCCAAACCCAGGGATTCTACGGAATATCATTTGGGGATAATATGGGGAATACTACTGTAGAACATCATACTGCCCTTAACCTCAGTGATAGGTAAAGGGGCACGCCAAACATCCTGGCATGGGGCCCCGGTTCGGGATGTGGGGACCATGGCCAAAGCATAATAAAGCAAAAAAAAAAAAACTGTCTACGATGAGAATTTTCACATTCAATGACTGGTGTAATTTTGTCAAAGAATGCGGAAATTCATTGTATCAATGACGTTTCAGGTTTTTAAATCATTCGCATCTAAATATGATAACCCAACGCACCATTTAATTTATATTACAAAAAAACATTGTGTGGTAAAATAGTTCCCATATACAATATGGCGTGGTTTCACGTTTGAAGAGATGATTTTGAGAGACTCTTTTTATATAAACATCATTTGAAGAAAATGATTTTATGGTAGTTGGTTAACGACGAAATATAGAAAGAATTCCTGTTATTGTTCCAGATATACCTATAATAATTAAGAATCCAAAGAAATCATATTTCTAAATTAAAATATCGTGATTTAGTGACAACGCTAAATACATACCAGAGGAATACCAAGAGTATTTTCGTGGGCTTTCCAGACAGTGAAGATTATGCCTGTTTTGTACTATTATTTTGTTGATAAATGCAAACCTAAAAAACAACGAAGATCTTAATGTTATCTAGCTTATGTATCTACCTACAGAACCCAAATCATTAAAAAACAAGAAATTATAATATTATTTATCAATAGTTATATTTTTTGTTATTTTAACCAATATGCAATATTTGAAAAAACATGAGAGCCAAAATTTCTTAAAAACCCTAAATACAGTCAAATTTACAGGTACCAAAACAAAACATTTTTCACATAATTTTTCAATAGTGGACGAACTGTAAAATTTTTGTTTTTTCAAGTGAAAAACAAAATACCTTTTTGGTGATGCGTGTGTGTAAGTAAAGTGATTGGTATTATTTTGATTACATATATGTAATTATTTTCGTCGGAAATAATTTTCGAAATTTCCATGTCGCGCCAAGTTGCATTAAATCCATTAACCAATGGTTATACGGGTTCAAATCTCGTCGAGTTTCGTATTTGTTTTCAAATATGATTTTTTCTGGTGGGTATATATCTGAGGTGTTTTCAAGTTATGTATGTTCAATATATGGAATGTTACATTCTCAAAATCTTGTGAATTATTCATTGAATAAAAGAAATAATTCAAAGATGTTTATTTATTGAGTGTATTTATGTATTCATATTGGATCAATACAAGCAAGCAAAAAATAAAACATCTGGTAGGTCGTGCCATTTATTTCAACTTTAATAGTATGCTTATAGTTAAGCACATATCTACTAAAATGTAGTCTATACAATTATTACGCACTTTTTTTGCTATTCAAATCATTTGACGACCTCCGTGGACGAACGGTTAAGATTCTCGTCTACGAATCCGGAGATCGCGTGTTCGAACGCGGCGTGCTAAGTCAATTTTATTTGATTCATATGTGTTATTTTACGTTTAATTACTATAAAATATTATAGTATAGTATACTTGCGGCAAGTTCCGGAGCGGTGGATACTCTCAATATCGTGAAAGACAACAATTCAGAATCGAAACGTTGCTTGAAATGACTTCTAGTCCAAATACTAAACAAAAAAGTATCAAAATACTAAAAGTATTTTGATATCCATTAAAAACCCACTTAGGGTTTTCAAAGTATTTATAATATTACAATTAATAATAAGTATACAAAGTCATAATATTGTTTCAACGAATAAGAAAATGTATTCTGTCTTCATCTACCTATACGTATAGTATTTAAGCAAAGGCAAACGGCCTATCTGAATAGTCTTGATAATGGTGTCACTTTATTCAGGTGTAAACAATGGACCCGTCTCCAGCACCTGTACCTACAGTAAAAAATATTTCTTATGCAGTTTACGCAAAGGATATTTTCGCATATCATTGAAATTATAAAATTTCACGCACCGTTCCCTCACCTCCCTCGTCTCACCTTCCTATCACCTCTTCCTTTGCAGTGGCAACGTCGCACTCTCTGATCAGCTAAAGGCGATTAATAATGAACGGAAATAATCAACGAAGTCACGTTCTATATTCAGGGATAAAAAAGTATATGGGAGCCTATTTACTGCCTTCGAAATTATCACTTACCTTATCAAATTGAGTTATAGGTACCTACGGTACCAGCTCGTCGAGCTGGTCACAACTGCATATAAATCTATACCTGACAATGATCAAGTAAGTGACAAATGAGCCAATAAGTCGAAATGATCAGGTAACTCCGGTAATTTGTGGACGGTTTGATTCACCAACTGCCCTTAGACATACTTATATATATATATATATATATATATAAGTATGTCTAAGGGCAGTTAGTGAATCAAACCGTCCACAAATTACCGGAGTTACCTGATCATTTCGACTTATTGGCTCATTTGTCACTTACTTGATCATTGTCAGGTATAGATTTATATGCAGTTGTGACCAGCTCGACGAGCTGGTACCGTAGGTACCTATAACTCAATTTGATAAGGTAAGTGATAATTCCGAAGGCAGTAAATAGGCTCCTATATACTTTTTTATCCCTGAATATAGAACGTGACTTCGTTGATTATTTCCGTTCATTATTAATCGCCTTTAGCTGATCGGAGAGTGCGACGTTGCCACTGCAAGGAAGAGGTGATAGGAAGGTGAGACGGGACGGGAACGGTGCGTGAAATTTTATAATTTCAATGATATGCGAAAATATCCTTTGCGTAAACTGCATAAGAAATATTTTTTACTGTAGGTACAGGTGCTGGAGACGGGTCCATTGTTTACACCTGAATAAAGTGACACCATTATCAAGACTATTCAGATAGGCCGTTTGCCTTTGCTTAAATACTATACGTATAGATGAAGACAGAATACATTTTCTTATTCGGTGAAACAATATTATGACTTTGTATACTTATTATTAATTGTAATATTATAAATACTTTGAAAACCCTAAGTGGGTTTTTAATGGATATCAAAATACTTTTAGTATTTTGATACTTTTTTGTTTAGTATTTGGACTAGAAGTCATTTCAAGCAACGTTTCGATTCTGAATTGTTGTCTTTCACGATATTGAGAGTATCCACCGCTCCGGAACTTGCCGCAAGTATACTATACTATAATATTTTATAGTAATTAAACGTAAAATAACACATATGAATCAAATAAAATTGACTTAGCACGCCGCGTTCGAACACGCGATCTCCGGATTCGTAGACGAGAATCTTAACCGTTCGTCCACGGAGGTCGTCAAATGATTTGAATAGCAAAAAAAGTGCGTAATAATTGTATAGACTACATTTTAGTAGATATGTGCTTAACTATAAGCATACTATTAAAGTTGAAATAAATGGCACGACCTACCAGATGTTTTATTTTTTGCTTGCTTGTATTGATCCAATATGAATACATAAATACACTCAATAAATCTTTGAATTAACCATTTCTTTTATTCAATGAATAATTCACAAGATTTTGAGAATGTAACATTCCATATATTGAACATACATAACTTGAAAACACCTCAGATATAAACCCACCAGAAAAAATCATATTTGAAAACAAATACGAAACTCGACGAGATTTGAACCCGTATAACCATTGGTTAATGGATTTAATGCAACTTGGCGCGACATGGAAATTTGGAAAATTATTTCCGACGAAAATAATTACATATATGTAATCAAAATAATACCAATCACTTTACTTACACACACGCATCACCAAAAAGGTATTTTGTTTTTCACTTGAAAAAACAAAAATTTTACAGTTCGTCCACTATTGAAAAATGATGTGAAAAATGTTTTGTTTTGGTACCTGTAAATTTGACTGTATTTAGGGTTTTTAAGAAATTTTGGCTCTCATGTTTTTTCAAATATTGCATATTGGTTAAAATAACAAAAAATATAACTATTGATAAATAATATTATAATCTCTTGTTTTTTAATGATTTGGGTTCTTTAGGTAGATACATAAGCTAGATAACATTAAGATCTTCGTTGTTTTTTAGGTTTGCATTTATCAACAAAATAATAGTACAAAACAGGCATAATCTTCACTGTCTGGAAAGCCCACGAAAATACTCTTGGTATTCCTCTGGTATGTATTTAGCGTTGTCACTAAATCACGATATTTTAATTTAGAAATCAGTGCTCGAAATGGAAAATTTAACGAACAGGAACGCTAATAATTTTTCAAAAATGTGCAATATTAGATATAATATCTGTAATATAAAAAATCTTAGTTTTACATAATGTACTTTATAAAACATTTCCATCATCACCTTCACCCGAATCAGTTGTTGGTAACATAAAAAATATATAATAATATAAGTTTACGAAATCGTTTACTCAAAAATTAAAAAAAAATCATTTATAATAATAATAATTATACAAATACCTAATTGTAAGTATATGAATCTAATTGGAGTAGGAAACATAAAAATACATGAAATAATGGACAAACCAATACAATTTTCCATTTTTTTCCTCAGTAGTTTGAATAAAAACATGTAACTAAGTGTAGATGGAAACATGAGTGAAGATACCTTATCGTTATTGATTTTTTGGGTTTTCACCACGTATACTTCTTCCTTCTTTCCTCGATATCATATAATATCTCTTAATAATGGCCACTGCAACAAGCCCGAAACGTCGAGGAAAGAAGAAAGAATTACACACGGCGAAAACCCAAAAATCAATTACCATGACAAACAACCGTGAAAGTCTCAAGCAGAAGATAGGTACATTGGTTAAACCAAGATACATGCTACTTCATTTTTAAAGCTCTGATTTTTAGTACCTAAATTGGAAATATTTTGATTTCACTATTTTTTAATCACATCAAAATCCACCATGTACGAAAAGGCAAGAGCTTATATATCATAATAAATTAATTTAATAATATTATATACTTAATAAATACACAAGTTTTACGAATGTAGCATTCTTTATTAAATATGTATAATTTTAAACAACCTCAGACTTGTAGATATTAGAAAAAAAAAATTTAAATATTTACATCATGTGGGCATGTGGGATAATTTATTCTAATAGATTTCTGATGTTATTGAAATTATTAATTATTATATAAGTAAATATTTTTCCAATTGGATTGTGATGATTTTATTTAAATGTATTTTACCTATTTTATTTCGTGAGTTTTCGCAATGTACCTATTATTTGCTCAATGCAATCTATATGTTATATTATATTATAATATATGGTTACATATTTTCTGAGATTATATGAATTGAAATTAGAAAATAATATACCTGCAATACTCTCAGTCATGGAACACGAGAAGATGGTAGCAAAACACCCGATGATGTTCTTAAATAAAATGCTGCCCCAATTTTTCTACAGTATTTTGAATCTCCATATAACGACTCAAATACCTCTGTAATAAGGAATCGGTTCTATGAGTATATAACAAAAAAGACCTTTACGATAATAGGTATATGAAATTAAATTAAAAAAAAAAGCTAATACATAATATTTATTCGCTTTTTAATTTGTTACTACAATATAGAGTTTAGAGTGCTTAGACACTTATCCAAATCACCAGAGTGTAAGGTCCTATTCGATACCCAACTTCTATAGAGAAACAACTCAAAATACCTTGTTCTGAGATTTCGTCGTTACCACTTGGCAATACCTACACAGTTTTAATATTTTATACTCATTTGTACTTTGCTATTATTGTACAGTAGGTACCTATAAAAATCCTTAGTATGTTCGTGGTTTGCATAGTATGCAACATGTTTCCCCAATCACAAGACAAACAATTCAAAACACCAACAAAAACTCACAATCAAGACACCATAATTATTATGGTACTTACTTGATTTAGATAAGTATGCACTTTTTTATAAATACTATGGTTTTATAAATGAGTCGCTTAGAATCATAACTCACATATTCCAAAAATCAAGTTTTGAGATAATCGCTAAAAACCAAGAGAGCACTATTTTTGTAATTAGAAGAACAGTATTGAACTCCCTAGAATATTAATGAGTGAGAAAGTCGAATAACTTTTTTTTTTTTTTAAATATATATACCTAATACTCCTAACGTTGCAGACATACAGCATACTATGAAAAATAGAGCTCCCCGATTGGTTAAGAAGGCGTTGGTGACAAAACTCTATTCTTTGAAATATACGACATATTACACCAACAATGAACTTTGTCAACGATTTTCACATGGTTTAAATTGACTTTTAATACTCAACTATTTTTTGGTATATAGATTAATTCATTTAGAATCACTTGGCATATTTAACTAAAAAACGACAAAATTGCAATATGTGAGTTATGATTCTAAGCGACTCAAATAAATACTACGACGATGTAAACGACCTCTAGATACTCCAGGATTGTTGGTTAAACTAACATTTTAGTACAAAGTAAAAAATTTAGTAGTAAAAAGTACATGTGCTATTTTTATTAGCTATTGTTTATAAAACCTTTTTTGAGACAAAAAAATCTCTTCCTTATGCAACAGTTTTGTGAATTTGAGAGCACCGACAATATTTTTTTCAATGCACAGTAGATAGGATTTATTGTATTATTATGGAATGGTAAACAGCTTTGCTACGCAGAAGTTTTGTGAAACAAAAAATATGAACTAAGTAGGTACCTACCTATATTGATTTATTTCAAAGGACCGCATTACTGCGGTTATTTTAATATCCTCAACAATATATTTTTCCATTAGCTTTATTTTCTGTATAACATGAAGGGATACATATAGATAGAGTTTAGGAAGGTACCTACCTACGCGTATTTTTTTTAAGTATTTCTGCCGAACTAAAATCGAAATTAAAAATAAAAGTAGCTCGGCATGATATGGGTCTATGAACGTTTAAATTTGTTCGTTATCTCTGATGAAGATGCCCATAGACGCAAAAATTTTACAGAGACCACTGATATTTTAATTTACTTGCACAATAGCGATATAAAACCTCCTCGGATGTATATCGCTCCATACCAATGGGAAGACGCCTCGTTGGTTGCATACCATCTAATATCAACAGGTCGACTAATGAACGGCCTCGATTGTCTTATGATGTATTGTCAAAACTATGAACGCGTCAAGCCTACATAATATGTAAAGTTAGCTATCATATATGCTATATTTTACGCAATCGTCAATCGGACAGTTACATATGGTTTAGTTTTTACCATTCATTTCTCTCCCGTTTCATTCCATAAAATATTGTGACTACCACTCCCGTATTGAATACAAATATACTCAAAATGATAACTATTTAGGAACCCGCGATTTACACTCTTAACCAAGTCAATTGCTCTGTGATTCATACCAAAGGGTCGAAAATCCAAGCCTTGGTAGATACCTACTCGGAGGTAGTTTATTTATTTATAAAACATTAATTAACAAATGAATTATTTTTGACAATGTGTAGATATTTCATGTGTTTCAATTGAAAATCAAATACTTTAAACAAAATCAAAAAAGGTACGTAATAATTTTAAGTTATTATCGTTATTAGTAGTAGGTAGTAGGTACCTACCCTAAATAAATTATGTATTTTGTGATATTGTCTGCAAGCAAAAAAACTTGTTGAATAGTACTAAATAATATACTATTATCTCATATTGTCTTAAAGAAAACCGAAGAGAGCAATAAATGTAAGGGTGCTTTCTTCAATAAAAGCTGTATTTTTTATTATCAGACAGACACATGGGTTGTCTAGAAATGCATTGTTAGGAAAAAATATACCTAGATGCATTTCTAAGAAGAAATTTGGCTAACTGTGGCACGCAATTGTATCGACATTTACGAATTATTAAAAATCAGGAGTCGTCAACAAGTAAAATCATTGTTTAATAGAAAGATTTTTTTTTAAATATATTATACTAATTCATATTCCTCAATTTCAACACATTCTGAACCGGAACGCCATATTAAATAGTCTGATGAGGCTCGAGAATTTTACGAGACATCTCGCTATCAGGATTCCACGAGAAGGAACGGTAGATTCGAGGATTCCACGAGACGGAACGGAATTGTCGAGGAATTCACGAACCGGAACGGCGCTCCGGGGCGTTTCGCTCCATTCCGAGCGCTGTTAGAAATATGATTTCTTTGGATTCTTAATTATTATAGGTATATCTGGAACAATAACAGGAATTCTTTCTATATTTCGTCGTTAACCAACTACCATAAAATCATTTTCTTCAAATGATGTTTATATAAAAAGAGTCTCTCAAAATCATCTCTTCAAACGTGAAACCACGCCATATTGTACATGGGAACTATTTTACCACACAATGTTTTTTTGTAATATAAATTAAATGGTGCGTTGGGTTATCATATTTAGATGCGAATGATTTAAAAACCTGAAACGTCATTGATACAATGAATTTCCGCATTCTTTGACAAAATTACACCAGTCATTGAATGTGAAAATTCTCATCGTAGACAGTTTTTTTTTTGCTTTATTATGCTTTGGCCATGGTTCCCACATCCCGAACCGGGGCCCCATGCCAGGATGTTTGGCGTGCCCCTTTACCTATCACTGAGGTTAAGGGCAGTATGATGTTCTACAGTAGTATTCCCCATATTATCCCCAAATGATATTCCGTAGAATCCCTGGGTTTGGCGAGGTAAAATGAATGGTATTCTGTGTATTTTTTGTAATTTTCAAATAAATCCACTTGAATTATTGAGTTGTTGGCTTATTATGAACCATTGATCGCGACCCTCTTTCATGGTAACATAGTAACATGCGACCCTTCTACGTATTGGATAAATAGCCATTTATATTAGTCAGGAAACACACTACAGATAACTATAAAATAAAATTCCAAATGTGAATTATCATCAAATTTAGATAATTTATTATATCACATAAAATTGCATCACATCCATACAAATATTATAAAATCTTGGGTCAAGTTGACGCTAAGGTACAGATTTGGATTTCGCGTTATACACATTTTTATTTATCTAAAAAATCAAAAAAATGAATTATTCAAAATCATTTGAATTTGTGCTGCACAAGAGAAAAACCAATAATCATAGGGTGAAAAACATAACCATAAAATAAAAATTAATAATAAGATGGTATCATTTCACAAATTCAAATTGTATGGTTATTTTCTTAATATGTACCTTTTAGGTGGAGAATTTATATTAATAAGTTATAAAATAGTTGGGGTGCATCGAAAAGATTAACAGTAGGCATAATAACAGAATGATTTAAAAAACGCCAAATATAAAATTTAATACAGTTCTAAAATCTAAAAAGTTTTTATGAATAAACACGGCATAAAATGAGAATCTCGTAAAATGAGTAATTTTTCAATTATTAGTAAACAAAAAAAGGTAGCCATTGTTTAGTGGAAAAAAAATAAGCCCAAGCAGTACAGTGGTCATAATGCTATGTATTGTTTTTACATGCACTTCACAAGATAATTTTATTCATACAAAATATTATTTAGTAGTATGGGTGCCACTGGCACTGGAGACATATTTATAATTGCCGAAAAACTAATTAGAATTATTACAGTTCACACCTTCATCTGTCTTCTCCAATAGTATGTACATATCCCTGGTGTGGACGAATTATTTTTTTGCATGTACCTACTTACCTTAATAATTAAGGTACACCACACCGTACACCACACATGTAAATCATTCATTTAGGTACAATACCTATCGTCTTAATCATTTCTAAATACTTTTATTCATGATTTTATCAAGATACCGACTAAACAGATATTTTTCTTATCGATAGTCAAATTTCATTTTTCAAAGCAACAAACTCATTCCAAAATAATATATCAACTTGATTTTTTTTTGTAATTGTCAAAATACAATATAATGTTAGTACACAAAATTTAATTTTATTTATTTTTCTGATATTATTATCTTGTAATTTACATTCAAATATAAAATGGTCTTAAAAACTCTCATAATAACAATACAACAGCTGTAAACATTAGTTGAACTAAGCTAGCTCTCAGTTCTGTGTGTTCTGAATTCAAGATAATTTGGCAACGTTGCATGAACGAACAAGTGTGTTGATCAAAATGATCAATGTAGAGACATTAAAAATAGATGATATTTTTTTGGGTATAAACATAATATTTATAGTTAAGTGATAGCTGACCATGTTTTAAATATAACGAAAAAGACAGCAAGTTGCTACCTCATCCATGTCATTATATATGACATGTGAAATAGTGATCGACGAAAGTCGTCTATTCACACATGAGCCGCTAAATGTGGTCGGATATAAATATATATATATATATATATATATATATATATATATATATTATATATATATTTATACAAAATTTTGGATATAGCGCGTTTAAATGAAACAGGTGAATTATTAAAAGGATCAATGGTGGAGAAATACATATTATAATTTAAACAATAGCGCCGAATAAAAGAGTTTTGTGCATAATTTGAACCGCTACGACTGATATGGTATAAAGTTTGGTTTCGCATAAATCTTGATGGACAATGGAAACCCACCCTTTCGAGTAGGTTTGGCGAGTCAACAAAACCATTGATAATTTTAAAAAGAAAATATTGATCAGATATAGAACATCGAATTTCCAAAGATGGTACCATAAAAGCTACAGTGGTCGAAATAGAATTGGATACATCATAAATCGAATATAATCTATCAGTGACGAAGGGTGGATGTAGGCTGTCTTTTTCTTCTTCGTCGTGTCGGGTATTCAATAGTTACAATGTTTTGCTCCAGAAGTTGGCGAAGGCAATGCCATTTTCCTCGGCTTGTATGATCTCGTCGAAATTGCAGCTTACTGGGCAAGTCTTGTATGAAAAATGGTGCTTCATGCTTTGCATTTCACCGCACTCGTAGGTTTGGTCTTCGGAGAACCCTCACTTCACCATGTTGTCTCGAGTGCGCCCTACCATGGTTCTCAGTCTGTATAGGACTTTCCATGTACGGTACCCGAGACTGGCTCCGGATGGCAGATGCTCTGCTGGTTTTACCCTATATGTAGGCTGTTAAAATTCGACATAAATATTGCATACTAAACTTTGTCAGTCAAACGTATTTGTTTTCATTGAACTAAGATAGATGTATAGATAGTGTTTATTTGTTTTTAAAATTCAATTGAACCCTGCCTAATCCAAGCCATAGTAGATGGTTGGGCCATTTGTAGTCCCATTCCACTCCTTATCTCTTCACCCACCTCCTAATCCCCAGTGTTATTGTTACAAGACAATCAAATAAGCAATTAGGGGTCATGAGAGACGGTGTTACAAAGAACATTCAGTTGTATCTAGACAGCGGACGCGTGCGAGCTTCTAATAGTTTACCGTCGCTAAGTGATTTACTCAATAGATACACTCATTTATAATCCATCATCATCATATCATTCACCATCATAATCGTCCATAAAACTGTGTCACAAAGTGCGGGAGTGTACGAACCGGGTGACCCAAAACAACAATACCGCGGGAGCGAAAGTTGAAACCAGACCACGGAGCCATCATACATCATCACAAAGGTCAGTGTCTGGCACTCTGTTCCATCTCCCCCACTCCTAGATCCGACGTCCTCATCTCCCCATAAAATATTTACAGTCCACTTAAAAATCTCAAGCAGTAGATAATAGTAAAAATATTCCTTTATCGATAAAATATCTAAAAATTTATTATTGTGAAAGATTCAAACGGCTTATATGATATTATCTCATTTTAGAATCTGTATGACACAATGTAATTTTGATTTAGGAAGTATGAAAATTTCCAATCAGCAATTTTCCACATAACAAGATTTCCGCGTACGAAATTTTCATTTTGTATATTGGATTTGTAACTTCATTTTTCAATCGCATAATATGAATGTCATATTCTGTTAAGTCATTGATGGCCTGATTTTGATTGGATAAACATCAAACGCTTATTAATATTTTATTACTGTAACACTAAGAGCATACTTCAGTGAAACGGCAAATAATTTTCAACTATAAGTGCGACAAAATTTTGACCTCGCTGGCAATCGGAGAGCAAAATTCGAGCTGTGAACACGTCAGTTTGTTTCGTGATGGCGACGGGGGTATTAATTCTTAAATCGTGTAAAGATGACTAAAAAAACGTGACCCATTTACTTGAAAAAGAAAACATGTCAATGAATATATTATTATTGTTACTAACAGAACAATAAACAGAACATTAAATGTACTTCTCTTTGTGTGCTATATCCGTTATCAGACGTCGGCGATGAATTTGGCCATTTGGCCCCTGTCCGTCGCTGCTCTGATTAGGGATGGAGTGCTGAGCTCAAACCAGTCCCTGAGGTTTTTGAACCAGGACGTTCTTCTTCTACCAGGGCCTCGCTTACCGGAGATCTTCCCTTGGATGATGAGATGTAGAAGACGATACTTCTCTGGATGCCGCATGATGTGGCCAAAGTATGCCAGTTTCCTGGTTTTTATTAGTTTGACTATTTCTTTGGTCTTTTTCATCCTTGACATCACCTCGACATTTGTAACTTTGTCCTTCCAGCTGATACGAAGCATGCGCCTATACACCCACATTTCAAAAGCTTCAAGTTTTTTGAGAATCGTTTCTGTGAGTGTCCAAGCCTCTACTTCATATAAGAGGACCGAGAAGACGTAGCATCTCACCATTCTAGTTCTGATTCCCAGGTGTATATCATGGCTACATAATACTTTTTTAAATGTACGCAAGTTTGATTTATATGACAAATTATATTTCGTTCGGCACGCGTCATTTGCACAATCCGCGCATGGCCTAGCCCAGAGACCCATTAGACCATGCCTCAACTGAGGTATAGCCTTAAGGATTTATAACTACATTTCACTGTTTGGTAGAGAGCCATGAGGTAGGATTTCAATTTGAGATTAGGTGTATTTAAAGGTGATCATAATGGCCATGCAAATGATTTTAAAAACTTCATAACATTGTATATACCTATTACATAATTTTGAAGACACTTCTGAGAAAATATATTATAACTAATAGAAAAAATGTGTTTGAAAAAAGTAAGACACCCCGCAGCAATCGAACCTGCATCTCTCGGGTATCGCGCCCACGCACATAGACAACTATGGAGTGGAGTGGAGAACTACAAGGTTCTAACTGTTTGTCCTTGGAGAAACAAAAGTAACAATGAGGTAGCTTAGAATACTACTTCTTTGTTGGGTTTGTTTTTTCAAGGACGAACACTTAGGACCTTGTAGTATTAGGCTCACGTAATGGCTTTTAATATTCACCGAAGCGGTATACACCGTGGCGTAATGAACGTTAGGCGCCCTTCAAATTTGTGCCGAAAGTATCCCAGGAGCAACTTTCCAAGACCTCGGTTGGCGTGCACTAGAGTGTGTGTGATTCCTACTTTGATATAGGTAATGTATTATGGTCAATTCTCGACGAGAAAAGACCTTATCGCTCGCCGTAAAATGCCGCAAACTTTTTAAAGGCTGAAAAAACAAGTAAGTACCAAGCCGTAATGGCCGACCAGTCAAACTGAGGGTCGCACTGACTTGAGAAACGGGACCATCAGCTTAGCGTCTCCATTTGACAAATGAACGAGTGCTGCGATGGCGTGCTCGGCAAAGTCATGATACTTTAGCTGGCTCTCACATCAAAACTCACCCGCCTGCAACGTCTCGAATATGTCGATGTGACGTCATCGTTATTCACAAAACACACGTTGCCAAATGGAGCTCCGCAGATTGGTCGAATGCGACTGTTTAGTTTAAAAAAAAACATCCGCTGTTCCAATCGACCAGTTGCATGCTCCTCGGGTTCTGGGTCGAAGACGTTAGAACGCAGACAAATACCTACGAATTGGTCATTCCTATACCGGCTTGTCGATCGCCGCATCCATATATCAATACGTTTCGAAGGTTACGTGCAACTGTCGCTAGGAAGATCTGTGCGGTCTTCGTATACAACACCGGATCGCCGTCCTTGGAAGGTTTTATTTATGGCTATGCGGCAGACGAGGCGAGTTTAGATGTGAGAGCCGGTTTACAAAGACTCGGCCAGGCTGATGCAGCAAATTTAGTAATAGTTGAGTCAGAAACACCAGAACAATTACTACAGTAAGACAGAACATGAGACAATAAACATAAGAGAGAGAGAGGAAGACAGGTAGAAAACTGACAGATACTGCCATCTGGTTATATGAGGCGTCTAATTCCAAAAAGCGATTTAAAATTCGAAGATTTCGAGATTCGAAAATTTCGATTTCGAAAGCAAAGTCCACATTTGGTCAAAATCGAGAGAAAAACACGTATTTTTTGTATAATTCTACACAATATGTATTGATCTATAAATTCCAAAACGCGATATAACCTTACGAAAAAGAATATTTTAAGTCTCGATGTATTACAAAAAGCGCCAAGTCCATGTTTCATATTTAAAGCTTGGTTGATTTCACACGTGTTTAAGTCAACCAATAAGAGAACGTTCAATGCATGACAGTACCACGGAAATATGTGCCTTATGCGGAATAAATTAAAAAGCGAGGTACAAGTAGCGCTATGTTCAATTTTATTTTGCCTTTATTTAGTACATTTAAAAGTTTATCGGCTGAAACAAATTGCCATTTGGTTCTAATTTCGACATAGAATACAACGGAAAAAATAATCTCACGCTAAAACAAATAATTGAAGCTTGAAACATAAAAACGTTGTTTCCCGAAAATATTCAATTGTGGACTTGTCGCTTTTTCTAGTTAGACACCTCATATTTGATTCCTTCCTTCTAAAACAGTAAATAATATTGTACACATTGGGGTAGGTTAGATTAATAAATACATTAGTGTAAAGTGCTTGATAGACTGAAGGGTTTTGAATTTCTGCGAGGAATTCGGTTTGAATATAATATTGTAATACCTACCCCATATTACATTATATTAATTTAATACTATTAAGATCTAAATGTTATGGGAGATATGTATTAATTATGTGTAATACGATTTAAGGGTGTATTCCATCTACGTCATCATCATGAGCTTAAATCAATCCACTGCTGGATAGATCAAAGCCTTCTCAATGTGCTTTTTTTATATCCTGTGCATATATTATATACACAAGGCTGTTATCGGTGCTTATAGGCGGATATCGAGGGTAGTTTATCATATTTGTGTATCGAGGTATTATAATTATTACAATAAGTTAGCCGTCTAAACACTCTAAACTGTCAAAACTGTATATCTCCCTCTAAAAGCTAATACAACCTAGAGACGTGCTGTTAAAACATGGCATTTTTGGACTTTTTAACTTATTGTAATAATTAACCGCCTCGATACATAAATATGATAAACTACCATCCATGGCGGCTCTCGTGGTGCAGTGGGTAAGGCGCTGGCCTTCCACCGGAGAGTTCTGGGTTCGATTCCCGGTCATGATAAAAACATTAATGCGTTTTCCTCAAAGCCTGGGTGTTTGTGATTTTTCAAAATTACTAACAACCACCTTGTACTAAAAAGCGAGGACATGGTTATTAATAATTCTTTAAAAAAAAAAAAAAAAAAAAAAACTACCATCCATAGTATCCGATAGCCGCCGATAGCATTCGTATGTATAGAATAGATGCGCAGCAAGCATTTCTCACTGATTGTGAACAACGATATATTGTTGCGAATCATTCAAAGAATTTTTTTTTTTTTTTGTTTCAGGTAAGATTTCAACAGTAATCCATGAACTCATTTACACAGCTTCGTTTCTACAAAATCTATATACGTATATGGGTATGTTATCTAACATAAAATTTAATATGATATAGGTACTTATTTCAAATTAAAATTTATTTATTTACATAGTGGATAAATTCGAGACGTCCACAATATTATATTACAAATAAGGAAATAGTATTAAAACATCTTAAAAGTAGCTTTACTTTTAATATGTTTGCGCTCAAAATGGAAAAAAAATACTGACATTTTTCTGAAGATATTCACATAGGTATTAAATATTATGTATATTTTATAAAAATAAGTGTAATAGATTTTTTTGTTATAATATGGCTGGCCTATCTAGCTCAGACGGTCAAATTATTTTTCCGAGATGGAGCGATAATGTTATCGATTTCACGAGCGGGAACTGCGGAATTTCGAGCCCTGGCACTTAAGGCGATACATCGGTGAAAAAAATAATTTTCAACTATAGGCGCGACAAAATTTTGGACTCACTTACTACTCGTTGGTGTTATGAGGGAGAACGTCGAGCTGGGCACACGTCAATTTGTTTCGTGATGGCGACGGGCGTATTAATTCATTAATCGTGTAAAGATTACTAAAAACGTTACCCATTTACTTTAAAAAGAAAACATGTCAATGGATATATTATTATTGTTACTAATATAACAATAAACAGAACATTAAATGGATGCATGTTGGATTTATATGACAAATTATATTTCGTTTGACATGCGTCATTTTCACCCGCGACCAGCAATCCGCGCATCGCCTAGCCACGATATTTTTAGACCGTGCCTCAACTGAGGTATGGGCCTTAATCTACGAGTGGCACGTATCTCAATTCAACCCCACATAAATGTGTCTCAAAGTGAGCCATTTTGTCTTTGGCTTGTCCTGTCCTTATTACCAGAAGGAGTGAAAAGTACACATAACATAAAACACTATTATTATTATTTATTTATTTAAGAAAACAAAACATTGTGAACATAACAAATCTAAATTCAAGACGTACACAACATGAGATTTACATTATAGAGAGAAGAAGAGAATATATTATAAAATAATGATTTACTTACCAGGAATGCCGCCGCACGTTTTAACATTGAAAATTGGCGTGCCTATCATTCTTCTCCGAAACATAAATCCACCACGATATTGCAACGGTACCAGACTTTCAGTGAAAAATATGACAAAGAATATCATCGAAGCTACAATTTTAAATTGAATATTTAAAGCAGAAGATGTACTTGCTTTTCCCTCCACCACCCGCCACGTCTCCACACCCGTTATGCAGGCGTATACCGTGGCGTAACGAACGATAGGCGCTGTTCAAATTTGTGCTGAAAGTGTCCCAGGAGCAACTTCCCAAGACCTTGGTTGGCGTGCACTAGAGTGTGCGTGATCCCTAATTCCATATAATGTATTACGGTCAATTCTCGATGAGAAAAGACCTTCTCGCTTGCCGTATAATGCCGCAAACTTTTTAAAAACTGAGAAATTTTCCCTCGTAGATACCAAATTGCAATGGCCGACCGGTCCAACTGAGGGTCGGACCGACTTGAGAAGCCATGCATCTCAATGGTTCCGACAGTTATGCCAGTCGAATTCAAACGTCTGCAGTTTCCGGTGCGACTCGCATTTGCAATGACCATCAACAAAGCACAAGAACTATCGCTACAAGTGTGTGGACTACATTTGGAAAATCCATGCTTCTCACATAGACAGCTGTATGTGGTCTGCTCACGCGTTGGAATACCTTCTGATTTATTCGTGTACGCACCAGATGGAAAAACAAAAAATAGTGTGTATTTAAAAGCACTTCAATGAATAGACAAACACTTTCTTTCTTCGGGTGGCATTGCAACGCATGATGGGTCATGCTAGTAATAATAATAAAAATAAAATAAAAATAAAAATATTTACAATTTTATAAAGGAAAATAAAAATTTGAAAACAAAAAAACATTCAATTTTATACAGAAATAATTACAAGATAAAAAGAAATTTTTATATACAACGTTTTTAAATTTTCTGATGAATCATATAAACTTGACTTGACTAGCTTAAGGGGGGACATGCTCGTCGAAGGTCAAAATTGAGTTTTTATTGTATTTTCAAACCATGATCATGGACACTCCTTAAATGTAAAAAATCTTAACACCACTGCACAGTTATGTACCGAAAAATGACTATATTCTAAAACATTAGAGCGAGAGGTTTAAAAGAATACTATTTTATGTAACAAAAATACTTTATGCAGTCATCAAATGTTTAAAATAACTATAAAGGATAATAAGGCTTCAAAATTATATAAATAGATTATCTACAACGTTTAAGGAGTGTCCAGGATCATGGTTTGAAAATACGATAAAAACTCAATTTTGACCTACGACGAGCACGTGGGCCGTTAAACGATAAAAAAAATGTATTTGATAGAAATAATACTGAAATGTCATTTTGGCACTCATATTGATTTCCATAGTAACGCACGTCTATATTAATAATTACTTAGCAATCAATAACAGTGGATTGGATTACGGATTTCTTCCGAAATAACTTTTCATACAAAACATAATTAACTGAAAATGAATTTAATTCTACTTAAAGATGGCTAAAAGTATTTAAAAAATGCATTGGCACCGTGTTCTGATATATTCTAAAAGTTTCAAATGTCTAGCTAGTCGGGAAGTTAATTAAAAATCAATTGCAAGATTTGTACCGGACAAACAACCACCGGACAAATAAGAATACGACCTAATAAAAACGTTGTAAAATAAAATTTAGAATACAAAATACATAGCACGTCACGAAAAATATCTACGTCTTTGGGAAGCGCATTGACTAGTTTTGCACTCATCGCTAATGGTGCTGATAGGCTCGGAACGAGGAATATTGTGTCACCCTGTCACTAGGGAAGATATACATTACAATTTTTACTATGTACGCACGTTTGTAATTAATTAATTTAGGTATGGTTGTTTATTTTATTTTATCATTGGAGGTCTCAAAATCAATCAGTGCCTCGGGTTTTCATGTATCTTAACCTGCCATTTGTAATGAGGTAAATAAAATGAAGAGAATGCTTCAAAAAAATACGTAGCCAAATAAAAATCTCATTTAACCTTTAAACTACTGTATATATTATTATGTAAATATATCTAAGAGAAAGTCACTTAGATAAAGCCACGAGAGGTACACATACAGTATCAAGACGTAAAGAAGAATTTCTTTTGAACCCTCTCCAACATAAGGTTGCGCTTGAAATGATGCGAGGCCTAAACAATAGTAAATAGACCCACTCTAAGGGCTGCTTCGAACTAATGAATTATAAAGAGGCTTTAATACTGTAACATCCGAAAATACCCCGAAAGTACGTAAAATAATGCCATAGGTCTGTCTATCGTGTAACTATTATTAATGGTAAATATATGGGTGGCAAACGTCAGTTTACTTTTAATGATACATATATTTGAATATAAATAATTTCGTCACTGTACTGGCAGAAGACACTAATTCGAAAAAATGACATATTGAGTTAGTTATACCAAAATGTTCCTTATTTCAAACTTTACCGTCTGGAAACCTTCTTAATAAATAAACAGTCTTTATTTTAAAGTCATCCTTTTTACGATTACTTAATAAACTCACATGATAAACCATTTTAAACATTTTAACAACTTCAAAGTCAAATTACTCAAAACTAGTATTCTCCAGTTAGTGTGTTCTGCCAGAACAGAGATGATTTGAAAACATCTCATGCATAATATACACCATGGGCAATTACGTACATAGACAAAATGCCGCTTCTAGGCATTTCGAAAAAACGTTTTTCTTAGGTCGTATTCTTATTTGTCCGGTGGTTGTTTATCCGGTACAAATCTTGCAATCGATTTTTAACTAACTTCCTGACTAGCTAGACATTTGAAACTTTTAGAATGTATCAGAACACGATGTCAATGCAGTTTTTAAATACTTTTAGCCATTTTTAAGTAGAATTAAATTCATTTTCAGTTAATTCTGTTTTGTATGAAAAGTTATTTCGGAAGAAATCCGTAAGTCCTTACAACTAAATTATTAATATATACGTGCGTAACTATGGAAATCAATATGAGTGTCAAAATGACATTTCAGTATTATTTCTATCAAATACAATTTTTTTGATCGTTAAAGCTAGTGAAGTCAAGTTTATATGATTCAACAGAAAATTTAAAAACGTTGTATATAAAGAGTTCTTTTTATCTTTTAATTATTATACAATATTTTTAATCATCTTTTCATGACTAAAATATCTTAGAAATGTGTTTTATAGATACATTACTAACAAAATTTATACCACTTAATAAATTAAATGGCATCTCTGTTTCAATAGAAAATATTGCGAGTCAACGGTTTCAGATATTTACATTTAAAAATTTTCTAGGTCAAGAACCCCGATTAAATATAAATATATTATGTCAAAATATTCTTTAAAACGTCAATCTGAGGCGAAAGATCTTGGGATAATTTTTGATTCTTCATTATCCTTTCACTCGCATATAACTTCCACGGCTCTACGTGCGAATAAGCTTCTAGAATTCATCATGCGACAATCCAAACCGTTCAAGAATCCTAATGTATTACGTACACTCTACGTCTCATTAGTGCGTAGCATTCTTGAATATGGGTTGATTATCTGGTGTCCTTATGAGGTTTCCTATAAGCTTATTTTAGAACGCGTCCAGAAGAAATTTCTTCGATGTCTTTATTTTAAAACATTTAACTATTTTCCTTTCGATAATTCGTCAGATGATTATTTTCCGACTGCCTTTCTACAAGGCATGCTTACTTTTCACTCTCTTGAATCTCGTCGGTCTCTTCTGCTGTTGAAACACTTTTGCCTGTTATCGCGAGGGATAATTTCCAATCCTGGTGTCCTAATGAATTTGAATTTCCATGCGCCTGTCAATTACTTACGTGGTCGCAGCCATGATTTATTCTGGATTGGAACCGTTTCCTTGTGTCAAGCCTCAGGCACCATAAGCTAGGGGTGCAAGACTAGTAAATGCGCTCCCTAAAGACATAGACATTTTCAGTGATGTACTTTGCATTTTGTTTTTGAAACTGTATTTTTCTGTATAAAATTGTATGTTTTTCGTTCTCAAAAATTATATTTTTCTGTATTAAATTGTACTTAAGTATGTTTTTTTTTTTTTTTTTTTGTTACGAGGGTGGGTCAATAAGTCCTTAGAAAAGCCGACAGGTGGCGCGACTAGTACTGCAAGCGGTTTGTTTTCATGCAGCGGCACTACCGATTCAGTATGCTGCGAAGTTTTAATCGGATTGGTCGGGTTGTTGTGTGTTTCTCGTACATTTAAAAAAAAAATTTGCTTGTGGAAAATGGAAAAATGGAAAATGGAGAAAATTGAGTTTAGAGTTGTTATTAAACATTTTAATATAAAAGGGTTAACAGCAAAGGAAATAAAAAATGAGTTGGATTTAGTTCACGGCATATCTGCTCCTTCACTTGCAACTATTTATAACTGGTTAAATGAATTTAAACGTGGTCGTACATCAACAAAGGATGAACCACGCTCAGGACGTCCTGTAGAGGTGACTACACCAGAAATGATCAATAAAATCCACGATATGGTGTTAAGTGACCGAAGATTAAAGTTGAGTGAGATAATTGAGGTTACAGGGATCTCAAAAGGTAGCGTCATTTCTATTTTACATGACAAATTGGGCATGAAAAATATTTCTGCAAGATGGCTGCCGCGTTTGCTCACAGTGGACAATAAACGCAGTAGGGTGGTGGCCTCTAAAGCCCTGTTGTCGCTCATGCAACGCAATCCGGATGAATTTTTTCGTCGCTTTGCGACTGTAGATGAAACATGGATACACCACTATACTCCCGAGACGAAAGAACAGTCAAAGCAGTGGATTGCAAAGGCAAACCATGTCCAAAGAAGGCGAAAACCGTAAAATCAGCTGGTAAGGTTATGGCTACTGTATTTTGGGATGCACGTGAAATTATTTTCGTTGACTATTTGGAAAAAGGAAAAACAATAACAGGGGATTATTATGCATCTTTATTGGACCAGCTAAAAAACAAAATTGAAGAAAAACGGCCTCATTTAAACAGGAAAAAAATCCTCTTTCATCAGGACAATGCCCGTGTTCACACATGTTTACGATCAATGGCTAAAATTGAAGAATTGAAGTTCGAATTGGTCGACCACCCACCGTATTCGCCAGATTTAGCCCCCAGTGACTTTTTCCTTTTCCCAAACTTAAAAAAATGGCTAAGTGGACAACGGTTTTTTTCAAATGAAGAAGTCATCGATCGGACAAATGCTTATTTTGAGGACCTTCCGAAAACTTATTTTTCTGACGGTTTAAAAAAAATTGAGAAACGTCTAACCAAGTGTATTGAGCTCCAAGGAAATTATGTTGAGAAATAAAAAAAAAATACAAAAATAAAACCTGTTTTAATGCTTTTTTCTAAGGAATTATTGACCCACCCTCGTATTATTATTGTTATTATATATATATATATATATATTTCTTTTTCTATATTCTCTTCTCTCTTGTGAGGGAAATGTTTGAATTATAATGTAAATTTCATGTTGTGTACGTCTTGTATTTAGATTTGTTATGTCCACAATGTTTTGTATTCTTAAATAAATAAATAAATAAAAATATACCTGACGACTTCCAAAACTCGCGAGTGACTGGCACATATATTTGGATACATTTTAAATTAGCTATGTATGTACCTACCTATAATTTTAAAATCTGCAGATGCCATTTCTGGTCGTCAAGGACGTGACCTCCAAGGACAATGGAAGTAAACAAGACATCGCAAACCCGACAAAAAGCAGTCCGGTTAAACCTTGTATGTTAAGTAATACATTTTGTTTCCAACCAGAGAGCTGATTCACCAGCCTCAGAGATCTCATTAATAATTTAATTAATTAAATGTAATTTCATAAGACTTCATGCTTCTAGGTATGCAAAGTATAAATAAAAAGATATATTTAACTGCAGTAAGTTGTATTCTGACGGTGCTGCTTTACGGTAGCGAATCATGGCACCTTACGAAGGCTCAGAGCAACCGTATACTGAGCTTCGAAAACAGATGTTTGCGACGAATACTGGGTGTGCAGTGGTATGACTTTAGGAGCAACGAGGATATAAGAGAACGCACCAAGCAGCCTCTCATCACGCTGAAAGTGAAGAGGCGACGTTGGACCTGGCTCGGCCACGTGTTGCGGATGCCAAAAGAGAACTTCAACCTGGCTTGCCTGTTCTTCAAGCCTATCGGATTCCGGCATCCTGGATGGCCGCTAAATACAATCTACAGAGTGTATACGGCGGAACCACGGGATGCTGGTTTGACCTGGAACGAAGCAAGGAGACTGGCGCCGCGTGGTGTCCATATGCTCCAGTTAAGGGGCGGATATGGCAAAAGAAGAAGTTGTTTTATAAAGATTTATTCTGCCAAACTTGGTAACTAAGTCTGACATAAAGTATTTGGTAAATAATAATTATTATATAACTTGGTGTAACTCTGCTTTATAAATTTTATAAAGTAAAGTTACTTCCCTACTTTATAAATCACCATTACCTACTGTGGAACCGGTGGGCGATTAGAAAATTTTATTACTAACATAGACACAAAAGTGGGCGGTAGGTATAAAAAGGTTGACTTCCTTTGATATACACACTAGAAAAAATCGTTTTGTAGAAAAACACCCAACGGGACACGGGTTACTTTCTGAAATCTTGTGCCTTATTCGTTGAATAAAACAAATAGTTTATTAAATTATTGGCAAAGTCTAAGTACGCTATAAAAACGAAATAATGGAGTAATCTGCGACGTCGGTTAGTAATTAAGGAATCAATTAATACCTACCTTAATTTAATATAGGTACTAAAACTGATAGCCAACATTATAACGCAATTCGATAAGTATTTTATGTAACAACTACTAGTTAAAATCGTCGTAGTTCACTAAGATGCCCGTAGCTTAATTGGAAAAGCATACTGGCGCGAATCAAGCATATTATATAGGTGCATGTCCTGTCGGGTGTCGTATTTTTCTACAAAATGATTTTTTCTAGTGAGTATATGCATGAGATGTTTTCAAATTGTGTAAATTCAGTATATATAATGCTACAATCTCAAAGCTTGTGAATTATTCGTTGACTAAAAAAATAGTTTATTAAATTATTTGCAATATAGAGGTATATTTTTTTACGTGAGAGCATTAAGCAGAAGTCAATCATTTTTATCAAATTCATTTATTAACACACCCCCGACCATGTCCGATCCTAATAAGATCATTTGGGTCTCCACAGAGTAGAGGTTTGTAATAACCGATTTTGCTTTTACGAGCAATGGATGTTAGCCACTTGCTCAATCTATAAAGTCCATACTCTGACTCGTACACAAATTGAAAAATAAAATCTGTACTTGCCAGACCCAGTATTTGGACCTTGGACCCACGACGTTATAGGCCGACGCTTCAGCCGCACGGGCATCGTGAGTGTAGTAACAAATAGGGGGGAGTTAAAAATAAACAGAAATTGATGACTGCGTAAATTAGTTTGTGGGCATCTCCTTACCAAAGCATCGTGAACTGTCTCAGACTTATTTATTGACTGCCTAACCATCAGCTTTAATAAACTATAGGTGCTTTTGACCGCCTGAATAATGTCGTCAAAAATGACTTTCCACTGTGCCTAAACCGCAAAGTGTTCAACCAGTCTGTGCTTCCCGTGATCACATATGCGTGTGAAACATGGACCCTAAGTAAAAGAGAGATCCAGAAACTTAGAGTAGCACAACGTGGTATGGAGAGATGCATGCTGGGCATAACGCGAAAGGAAAAAAAGAAAAATGAGTGGATTAGCAAGCAGACAAGGGTTTGCGATGTAATAGAGTTTATTAAAAGCCATATATGGAGATGGGCTGGGCACATAGTTCGAAGAAGAAACAATCGTTGGAAAAATCTAGTCATCCAGTGGTATCCAAGAAGTACAAAACGTCCGCAAGATAGACCTAGAGGCCGCTGGATCGATTAAATGATAAAGTTCTGCGGAAGTACGAGGCAATGCAATGCACAGGACCGAGAGAAGTGGAAGCAGCTTGAAGAGGCCTTCATCCAGCAGTGGATAGATTCGGGCTGATGTTGATGATGAAGAGATGCCTCCAATGTATTAACGGATTTTAGATAGTAATAATTACAAGATAAAAAGAACTTTTTATATACAACGTTTTTAAATTTTTTGTTGAAACATATAAACTTGACTTGACTAGCTTAAACGATCAAAAAATTTGTAGGTACTTGATAGAAATACTGAATAAAAATATAGAATACTGAAATGTCATTTTGACATTTCATATTGATTTCCATAGTAACGCACGTATATATTAATAATTTAGTTGCTAGGACCCCAGACCCCTAGCAACCAATACTAGTTTATACTTTTAACGGATTTCTTCCGAAATAACTTTTCATACAAAACAGAATTAACTGAAAATGAATTCAATTCTACTTAAAGATGGCTAAAAGTATTAAAAAATGCATCGGCATCGTCTTCTGATATAGTCTAAAAGTTTCAAATATCTAGCTAGTCGGGAAGTTAGTTAAAAATCGATTGCAAGATTTTGGATAAACAATCACCGGACAAACAAGAATACGAGCTAAGAAAAACGTGGTAAAATAGCAAACATGACAGCTAGAGGCAGATTAAATCCTGACAAGGTATCGTAAAACGCAGATAATTTGAAAAACGAACCCGAGATTTTTGATAAAGCAGGAAATATTTTTCGCTTTTCTTCCTTCACAATTTCCTGCAAGCATTGCGCACACTTCCTGTCCATTGCCGTGGTATCCGGTTACGCCAGAATATCGCGCTATTTTGAGTTCATTAAAGGGACCAATTTGAAAAGTCTACGTCTGTGTTGAACGTTGATAAATAAATTGAAAGAAACGTTCACACATATCAATTTATGTCGAATCGATCGTCGTAACCAAGATGGCGTTGATCGAATTTGTTAAGGCGATACTTTAGTGAAACGGAAAATAATTTTCAACTATAGGCGCGACGAAATTTTGGACTGGCTGGCAGTCTGAGAGCGAACGTCAAGGTGTAAATACGTCATTTTTTTTCGTGATGGCGACGGGGGTATTAATTCTTAAATCGTGTAAAGATGACTAAAAACGTTACCCATTTACTTTAAAAAGAAAACATGTCAATGAATATATTATTATTGTTACTAATAGAACAATAAACAGAACAGAAAATAATAAACAACATAATAATAAACATAAAATTAAATGGGCGCATGTTGGATTTATGTGACAAACCCACAATCCGCGCATCGCCTAGCCACGATCTTTTTAGACTATGCTGAGGCAAGGTCTAAAAAGATCGCCACTAGGCGATGTGCTGATTGTGCAAATGACGCGAGCCGAACGAAGTATAATTTGTCATAAAAATTCAACATGAGTCGTTTTAATGTTATGTTTATTATTATATTCCTAATAATAATAGTATATTCGTTGACATGTTTTCTTTTTCAAGTACATGTGGAACGTTTTTTAGTCATCTTTACATGATTTAAGAATATATTCTTCCAACGCCATCACAAACAAATTGACGTTCTCACACCTCGACTGTCAGTCTCCGATTGGCGACGACTACGAAATTTCGTTCCACATACTGTTGAAAATTATTTGCCGTTTCACTTATGTATGCTCTTAAGTCATTTCATTTGACCACTTTAAATGTTAGTATCTCCTGACGATGGTTAACACCCACGTTGGCCGCGTGGCTTAAGCGTTGGCCTATAGCGTCGTGGGTCCCGGGTTCAAATCCTGGGTCTGACAAGTACACATATTATTTTTCAATTTGTGTATGAGTCAGAGTATGCACCTAATAGGTTGAGCAAGTGGCTGACATCCATTTCTCGTAAAAACAAAAATCTGTTAATACAAACCTCCGCTCTGTGGAGGCCCATATGAATTAGGATTGGACATGGCCGAAGAAGAAAAAGAAGACGATGATTATGAATCAAAATAAGTAGGTACCTATTATTAGTACCTTGATTCAAGTCACAAAAACCAATTGACAAGAAAAATCAATTTATAATACATTTTCAGATTTGTGAATACTATGTAATGTAGTGGTAATTAGGTAGGACGCAGGTGACTCAATGGTAACGCACATTAGCGTGAATCCGATGGATGCGGCTTTGATTCCTGCAAGACGTCGTGTTTTATAACGTTTTTATTAGCTCGTATTCTTATTTGTCCGGTGGTTGTTTGTCTGGTACAAATCTTGCAATCGATTTTTAACTAACTTCCCGACTAACTAGACATTTGAAACTTTTGGAATATATCAGAACATGATGCCAATGCATTCTTTTAATACTTGATAATTGTGTGAAAAGTTATTTCGGAATAAATCCGTAATCCAATCCACTATTATCGGTTGCTAAGGGGGTGGTCCTAGCAACTAAATTATTAATATATACGTCCGTTACTATGTAGTATCCATCTTTAAGTAGAATTGAATTCATTTTCAGTTAATTCTGTTTTGTATGAAAAGTTATATCGGAAGAAATTCGTAATCCAATCCGCTATTATTGGTTTCTAAGTGGGTGGTCCTAGCAACTAAATTATTAATATATACGTGCGTTACTATGGAAATCAAAATGACATTTCAGTATTCTATATTCGTTTGTTTGTTTGTTTTTTATTTACTTCATATCAAGTACAAGTTTGAGCATATTGAGCATAATCATTCAACAGAAAATTTAAAAATGTTGTATATAAAAAGTTCTTTTTATCTTATAATTATTTCTAGTATGTATAATATATCCACGAAGATAAACGACTCAGTGTCAGCATATTGATCGGCGATATTAAATACATTATCGCAATTACAAATTCTTTAATATCCATTTCCAGTAGTGTCCAATTATGGCAAACTCAGAAAATAGCTTATTAAATTATTTATATTAATTAAGCCAGCAGTAAACAATTTTTGAAAATACCCGATATACTGGATTATTTGTTAGGTTAGGTTAAGTTTTCATTCTTGAATTAATGAATTTTGCCGAAATCAGCTATGAAAATTGAATTAATGTTCATATATAATCTAATCAAATTGGAGACCGTATAGTATACAATGTTTGAGGCTTTCACGGTTGTTTTTTATCGTAGTAGATTTTTGGGTTTCCACCGTGTGTCCTTCTTCCTTCTTTATTCGACGTTTCGGGCTCGTTGCAGAGGCCATTATCAAGAGATGATATGTTTTATGATTGTGAATTTAATCATTGAATGTAGATTGTTTAAATGGGCCAAAAACTCATTTAGAGCTTCTATACCGTGAGGCCATATTAAGAAGCTATCATCAACATACCGTAATCAGCACGAAGGTTTTAATCTGCACGTGTCAAAAGCTGTCTGTTCAAAATTTTCCATGAAAAAATTCGCAACCAAGGGAGATAGAGGAGACCCCATATGGATGCCCAAAAAGTATGTAGGCCAAACTTCTAGAACAGTAAAGAAATTTGTGAGTGAACACGAGAGGGCATACTGACTTAAACATTACACGATGTCGGCAATTGCCGAGCACTCGATGGATACAGCATACAAATTTGACTTTGAAACCAAGATATTGGTTCGGAATAAAGGATATTTCGCAATATTGGTAAAGGAGGCCATTGAAGTCCATAGAAACCCTGAAAATATTAATAGGGATGATGGAATATGGTTAAAAACGTCATGGCTTCCGGCACTATCAGCAAAATCCAATATTCGAGCCGGTATCCCTGGTCGTAACAATTGACAGATTACTCTGAGCAACGTTTACATTCACATACCTACGCTACATTTTCATCATAAAATATATCATCTCTTGATAATGGCCTCTGCAACGAGTCCGAAATGTCGAGTAAAGAAGGAAGAAAGACACACGGTGGAAACCCAAAAATCCACTACGTATAGTATACGTTCATCTCTTTCCGATAAAAAGCTCACGGCGAATTATGCCATAGTGAAATGTTTTACGTACAAATAACCGTTTAGAGACTGTCAAAGCAATCTAATATTTTTTCATATTATAAGACAAAAAGTAGTTTAAAACTTAGGTTATCTGACTTTACTAAAACCAAAACATAGTCTTTTTACTTAGTAAGGTAGTAATAGTGAAAAAGTAGTATAATAGCAGACGTGAAAAGATCACATAAATATATTGTGACCAGTGACGTTCCTAGACAAAATGCCTCCCCTAAACAGCGCCAATATGCCGCCCTATTTTTTATTACAACGTTTTTCTTAGGTCATATTTTTATTTGTCCGGTACAAATCTTGCAATAGATTTTAACTAACTTCCCTACTACCTACACATTCGAAACTTTTACAATATATCAGAACACGATGCCAATACATTTTTTAATACTTTTCGCCATCTTTAAGTAGAATTGAATTTATTTTCAGTTAATTCTGTTTTGTATGAAAAGTTATTTCGACACAATTATTGGTTGCTGGGGGGTCTGGGGTCCTAGCAACTAAATTAATATATACGTGCGTTACAATGGAAATCAATATGACATGTCAAGTACAAATTTTTTCGATTGTTTAAGCTAGTCAAGTTTAGTTTATATGGTTCAACAGAATTTAAAAACGTTGTATATAAAAAGTTCGTTTTATCTTGTAATTATTATACGATATTTTTATCATCCTTTCATGACTCCAATATCTAAGAAATGTGTTGTATGAATACTTCACCTTTTGTATGGATACAACTTTCAAAACTCGCGAGTGACCGGAAAAAATATATGGATAAATTTATTAGGTTATTATGTACCTACCAATAATTACAATATAATTCGAAAATCTGCACGTGTCATTGCTGGTCATCAAGGATGTGACGTCCAAGAACAACGGAAGTAAACTCGACAAAAAAATACATTCCTTTCATGTTAATTAATACATTTTGTTTCCAACCAGTGAGCACAATTTTTTAAAGTTTAGGTACCTATTTCTATATATTATATACCTAATGATTATCCTCGATCTGCCGCCCTTCAAGTAGCTGCCGTTCCCAAGCGACGCTCAATCTGCTTACCCCCACGGGACGTCACTGATTGTGACCTCACCGGGAATCGAACCTAGACCACAAGAGCCACCATCAACGATGGACATAAATAAGGACAATTGATAGGTAGTAAGGGTATGTTATTATCGATAAAAAAACATCCAATTCTTGTTCAAAACAAATTCAATTTACCTTCTTTCAGAAGAATGAAATAAAAACAACATTCCGAATAACACTAATGATATCTAGCATCGACAAATTGAAGCTCCACATTTCTGGCAACGGTTGACAAATTTTCTCTAATTGTGGATTCTGTCTGTTTTCCTAAGCCCCCAGCTTCCCCAGGGGATGAGCCGAAATCGCATGTGGGAAAAAAAATCTAAGCATATATGAATGCACGCTACCCGTATAGCCTGATATATGTTAATATTTTTTTGACTACGTATATTTATTTATTCTATTTGCTCGTGTCGTTATTTTTATTTTTGATCACAAACTGAGTTTTTTTTTTTTTTAATTGAAGGTCTATCAGTGTTTCTCAAACTTTCGACATCTGTGTACCCCTTATACCCCCTATAACAAATGAGTATCATTGATAAAGTTTCTTGTGCACTATTTATGTTGGATCTTATCAGCCTACCTCCACCTTTCGCCACCTTCACCGCAGGTACCAAATTTGCAATATTGTAAATGGAACCACTCCGCCCTTTATATTAATTTTCTTTATATATAAAAGGGAAGCTAAAATAATGTATTTGTTGGGTCACTACTGTGGTATTCGATGTGTGGGTTGAGGATGATGATAATGAAGTCTACGATGTAGCAGGGTGAGATTTATTAGCAGCGTATCGGTACAATAGTATATTATACAATGATAGTACATAATTATAATCTACTGAGATAGTTACGAGCTAGGTACTTGGATCCGAGTGACATTTAGATAAATTATCCTTCGATATTTATACAATAAAAAGTAAGACATTGGACTAATTATAGAGTCAGCGTTTTAAATCGAGTAGTTTGTGAAATATTATTTATTATTACAGTCGTAAGAAAATATGATACCATGAAAAATGATTATTCGGCTAATACACCGTAATGATATAATGTGCTGTGATATGATGTAATAATATACCGTATCTAATGTCGCCAATTGACTTGCTGATCTAGCTAAGAGTTGTTTGCTGGAAATTGATTCGCTGGGAATATATAATTGCAGAATAATTTGATACATTAAACAATAGATATTTAATCGCTATTACACTACAGCTACATATTATTTTATTTATAGTGCAGCTTATTTATAGAAAAAAGGTGTATTTTTGGAATTGTTAAATTCCGCTCGATAGTTAAATTATTAAGTTTTTTCTCCTTCCTGAACAATTTGCCCAAATGGAGTTAGCCGGTTTGCATTTTTGCAATACTCTCTAAATTATTGCATTACTTGTTGATCAATGAGAATGGTAGAGTGTAGTAAATCATTTCCTGTTTTAATACTGAATAACCTAGTCGACATTGGATATGCCTGTTGTATATTTATAGTGAAATTCCCGGGATTTGCATGCATATTTCACTATTCAACCTTCGGGTAGGTACCGAGCAAAAACTCCTATACACAAAGTAAAAAAAACAACGAAAAGAAAACATACATTTTTAATGAAACACTTTAGTACCTAGATTTCGGAGACGGAGGTATAGCGATTTTTATGGACAGGTAGACAGGGATACATTTTTACATATTATATACTTATGAAAATACTGTATATTTAGATATTGAATTTTGAAATGGAGGGTTGGTATTGCTGAGTAGGGTTGCTAGTTTTGTTGCATATTTTAATGTCATACCTTCATTATATACATACACTAATGTAACCGGTTACAAATGTAAGTTGTACGTATGCAGTTCATCGTGGGACACTTATTCGTGCGCCGCAGTACGTGAAACATGAGTTAGAATAACATTTTATCAAATGACGAGTTCTTCGTTGAACATTTCACCGTGGAATACATTTGTAGGTATCTTACAAAATGCGGCAATAGTTTGCAAATAGTATTGTTCCAATTAGATTAACCCTAACCTAACCTAACCTAACCTAAACTAGTAAAGATATCTCCACATGTTGTAGCATACATACAAATATACTCCACGGTGAAATGTTCAACGAAGAACTCGTCATTTGATTAATTGTTACACGGAATCATGTTTCACGTACTGCGGCGCACGAATAAGTGTCCTGCGGTGAACTGTTTACGTACAAATTTCCGGATACGAATCTAACCATAGCCAAGGTAACCTTGATTATTAATTAATTTTTTTCTATTCAACGAATAATTCACAAGATTTAAGAATGTAACATTTTAATTATTGAACATACAATTTTGACACTTATGCGTAAATATATTATAATGTGTGTTCAAGTAAGTTACAACAAATAATCTCGGAGCGATCCGTGACGTCGGTTAGTAATTAAAGTAATACCTACTTTGGTTGAAAATACAAAATCTGATCACCAATAGTAGCTCAATTTAGAAAGCGCTTCAGTGAGTATTAAAAGCGATTAGTTAAAAATTTTCGTAATTAAATTTGACTCCTTTAGCATTGTGGTTAATGTGCATGGGCGTGATACCCGAAAGATGCAGGTTCGATTTCTTCGGGGTGTATTAAAAAACATGGTTAATTAAATAATTTTATTAACAAGTTCCAGTAAGTTACAACAAAAAATCTTGGAATAATCTGTGACGTCGGTTCGTAATTAATGTAATACTGACTTTGATTTAAAATACAAAAGCCGAACGCCAATGTAGCTCAATTTAGAAAGCGCTGCAGTGAGTTTAAGAAGCCATTAGTTAAAATTTGTCGTAATTAAATTAATTGATTCCTTTAGCATTGTGGTCAATGTGCGTGGGCGTAATACCCGATAAATGCAGGTTAGATTTCTGCGGGGTGACTTACTTTTTTCAAAAACATTTTTTGTATTAGTTATAATATATTTTCTCAGAAGTGTCTTCAAAATTATGTATTTTTAATTATTTGTTTCATTTGACTCCATGTTGATTATGATTATTGGTTCAATTTAATCGATACGTGGGAATATTTTTGTTATATATTATTATATTCAACAGACAGTTGAACGGTGAACAATCGCAAAACGTGAGAGCGCAGCATGACGAATTTTTTAAAAAGAAATATAGATTTCTGTTATGAATAGACTCAAAGTGTGAGATAAAAAAAACTGTACTTAGCTCACATTTCAGCAAAATTTGAATAAGATACTCTGGCCCTAGGACGTCTTTGGGTTTCACATACTACTAAAGATGTAGTCACCATTGTGTGAATATAGCTCCAATCTCTGAAGGGAGAAGACAGCCCGTCGCTGTTACTCTGGCATCAAATAGAGAAATTGTATATTTTTGCATAAGTAATATGAAAAATGGGATCCAGCGACATACGTAACACTGTGTACATAAACAACTTCCATCTACAGTGGCGTACATAGTTATACAGTCGAACTTGGTTATTACGAGGAAGATGGGACCGACTGAATTTTCTCGTTATATCGTTCTCTTCTTTGTGTGCCATATCCGTTATCAGACGTCGGCGATGAATTTGGCCATTTGGCACCTGTCCGTCGCTGCTCTGAATAGGGCTGGAGTGCTGAGCTCAAACCAGTCCCTGAGGTTTTTGAGCCAGGACGTTCTTCTTCTACCAGGGCCTCGCTTATAAAATTTTTCGCGCCACGTTTTATTTAAGCATAGAACATAAAAATCTGAAAACCATCGTAAAAATCCCCGAAACAAGCATGGCATTCATAAACTACAAAAGAAGTTGTTTATTGTAATGAAGTGCTGAGCCGCCGGCGCCGGTAGGTACTTACTGACTTCACAAAGCTTGGATATTTTACATGTAATTTCAACCATATGCGTTGATATTTTTTCAATGTTGTCGGCGAAAACACCAATTAGGTACTTATACACTAAATAGTGTTATAAACGTAATCTGAACCCGGCGGCATCGGTCTAGTTAACTGCCCGGTCGGATTTTATCGCTTAAAGTCGAAAATGTTGTTTTTAAACGATCGGCACATTAACAGTTTTGCTCGGTATACCCGAAAACTAGCTCGTTATAAAAGTGAATAAATATATAGAGAAAATTATAAACTAAAGTGTTGTTGGGTCACCATTGTTGGTGTCGTCGCTTTGGTGTTCGATGTGCGGTCGATGGTGTTGAGAATCACGTCGGGGTCGCCACTGTTGGGTCACTACTGTTGGTGTCACCACTGTGGTGTTCGATGTGTGGATTGAGGATGATGATGAAGAAGTGGAAGATGTAGCAGGAGCGAGTTTTATTTGCAGCGTAACGATCGGTCAATAGTATAAATACAATGACAGTATATTATATTATCTACTGAGTACTGAGATAGTTACGAGCCAGGTACTTAGATTCGAGTGACATTTTGATAAATCATTATTCGTTATTTATACAGTCAAAAGTAATACATAAACATTATATTCTAGTACATAATTATATTGAACGGGTCAGCGGTTTAAATCGAGTAGCTTGTGAAATTTTATTTATTATTACAGTCATAAGATAATATGATGCTATGGGAAATGATTATTCGACTAATTTTCCATTGCGATACCGTATTTAATATCGCCAATCAATCTGCTGATCCAGCTAAAAGTTGTTTACTGGAGTATGATTGCGGTCGAATAATTTGATACATTAAAAAATAGATATTTGATCACTAATATACGCATTAAATCCGAGATCTCGCTATTTCCGTGATCGTTATAACCAAGTTCGACTGTATTTTCTTATAAGGTATAGTAATAATAGTTTTAATAATTACCTACTACCTTCCCGGAAGAAGATTTCTACTGAAGCAAATGTGGGGCAATTGATAATGAAAAATACCGGCAGTCCCAGAAGTACCCGACCTGACACATATATGGCAGTTGTTGTTTGAAAAAATGACCATGCTAGAAAGTACCAACCTTATAAGGCTTAGGTTTGAAGTTTTACGATGCTACATTTTTCAGTAATTGTTTGTCAGCCATCAACAGTGAACGCTATCAGTGAATTTGTAAACAAGGAAAAAATTGGTCATAGTTATGTGATACAATACTTTCATTTGAAAGGCCTCAATCCAACCAATATCAAAGTGGCGCTAGATGCTACTCTGAGGGTATCTGTTCCTTTATTTCCAACAGTAAAATATTGGATGGCCGAGTTTAAATGGGGCCGGACAAGCTGCCAATACGAACATCGCAGTGGTCGACCAAATGAGGTGACCACGCCAGAAATGGTGACGAAAATCCACAAAATGGTATTGGATGAACGTCGACTGAAATTTCGCGAGCTAGCAGACATGGTAGGCATTTCAAAAAGTGCTGTACATCACATATTGACTGAACATTTGCACATGAGAAAGCCGTCCGCAAGATGGGTGCCGCGATTACTCATAATGGAACAAAACAGCATCGTGAGGATGTTTCAATGGAGTGTTTGGCAAAATTTTACAGCAATAAAGCAGAGTTTTTGCATCTATTCATAACCATGGATAAAACATGGATCCATCACTTTACACCTGAGACGAAGGAACAGTCAAAACAATGGACTGAAAGGGGAGAATCGGCTCCAAAGAAGGTGAAGACAGTTCCATCTGCAGGCAAGATCGTGGCGTCAGTTTTTTGGGATGCGCGTGGGTGGGCGTTTCATTGATTATCTTCAGAAAGGAAAATCAATCAACGGTGTGTATTATGAAAAATTATTGCAGCGTTTGAGTGATAAAATCAAGAAAAAACAACCGCATTTGGTGAAAAAGAAAGTTTTGTTTGATCAGGACAATGCACCAGTTTACACATCCGTTATTGGGATGACCAAAATCAATGAGTTAAAATTCGAATTTCTTCCTCACGCACCCTATTCGCCAGATTTAGCCCCCTCGGATTATTTTCTGTTTCCAAACTTGAAAAAATGGCTCGGTGGTAAAAGATTTGCCAACAATGAAGAGGTGGAGTCAGCGGTTGATGGCTATTTTGAGGAGCTCGACGATTCTGACTATACACAGGGTATCGAAGCAATTAAACATCGCTGGGAAAAGTGTATCGACTTAAAAGGAGACTAGGTAGAGAAATAAAGATATTTTTTTCCAAATTTTTTGTGTTTTCTTTATTAGGTCGGGTACTTCTGGGACTATCCCCGTATAATTTTTTATTATAGTAGAAATTTCAAGTTTTCCTTTTAATATTACATTGGTATGTATTACGTAGGCCAGTTCTGCTCTTAAAGCATTTTTCCCTGCTCCCACGTGATTATAGTATCCAATCCCGATATTCTAGAAAATTTTAATTTATATTCACGCGTCAATTACGTGATTGCAATTACGCCTATTTTGGGTGAAAGCTGTTTCCTCATGTCAGGTTTACTAGGCACCAATAGCGAGGGCTGTGCAGCTGGTCAATGCACACCCTAGAGATGTAGACATTTTTAGCGCTGTTTTTTAAATTCTATTTTATTATTTTTTTTTTTTTAATTTATTTTCTATAAAATTATTTTTTACTTTATTTTTTTTCTCTACCTCCTTGTTTTTTTCTCTAGTTGATTTACTTGTACTTTTTATTCAAAATGTCATGTTGTGAACGTCTTGAAATTAATAATTTGTTACGTGCTCAATATGTCTTTTTTTAAAATAAATAAATATCTGCCTAAATAAATAAATAATAGTGAAATAATATTATAGAGGTGTATAAATGAGTAACGTTAAAGTATGCCCACTTCTTATGTATTTTTTAATTGGATGGCAATTCTTAGATCTATAATGGCCAAAAAAAATGAATAAAAATGTTTCGTATTAAGTTGACATTAAGTAACATTTTGATACCTTGCCCATTTTGTGGATAAGCAAATTTTTTCTTAGATGTGACTAAGCTTGGAAAAAAAAATAATGATTATTTTCATTGATCGCAATAGAACAACATAGATCACAATCAAAAATTCCCGACCTAATTAATCTTGATATTTACTTGTAAAAATGGAGTAAGCGATTGTGCCCACAGAACGCGTCGGGCGCGCGAAGTCCGCGTGTGCAGTGTTTATTCATAACCATAATCACACGTCTCTTCCCGCGCATTACCCTTCACCTATGTTATAAGCGGCCCAAGCAGCACAAAATAAATAATATTACAGCGCCTCTCATAACAAAGCAATAAAAATATTATATTATTTCGGGGCTTGTAATTAAAATTTACGATGACATTATTCAACCAGCGATAAACTGAACACGCAATAAAATAAAACAATGACTTCTCTGTAATTAAATAATTGCTTTCCGCCCGTCGATCGACGATGCCTCGCGCGGCGTGTTTTTACTCGCTGTGTTCAATGAATGGACTCCATTGTATTTTCTTTCATTCGTATCGCCGAGAAGCGGTGATTCGCGAAAAAACGATGATTCATGCGGCGCGCGCGTAAAATGCGTCGTCAAATCCAGTGGGCGCTGGCGTATTTGATTACGTTGTATTTTCGTTGATTTACGCGCCACTTGTAGAAATTTTGCGCGAGCGCCGCACTCGCTGCGTCAATGGGCTTTATGCCTAAGAGTGTCTGTCAAACTGTGTACCGCAAGAAGTATCAGGTATGCCGCGAACAAAAGAAAATATGAATACTATCGAACTAATAATACTATGAGGGCACTCTTGATAGAATTTGAATTTATGAATTTCTAATGGATTCAAGTTTTGTACTTTTCCGTTCGAGTCGTTTTTTTGCGACCCGGGTTTCGCCTTTCGGCATCTTCAGGCACTATGTGCACTCATAAATTGTAAATATACAATGACAATTAATACAGTTAATTCTAACTTTACTCGGAAAATATTAAAATATCAAAACACACGAGCGTACTTCAGTGAAACGGCAAATAATTTTGAACTATAGATGTAACGAAGTTTCGGATTGGCTGCCAATCGGAGAGCGAAAGTCGAGCTGTGAACACGTCAATTGTTTTGTGGTGGCGTCGGGGGAATTAATTTTTAAATCGTCTTAAGATGACTAAAAAACGTTACCCATGCCGAACGCATGCCGAACGAAATATAATTTGTCATATAAATCCAACATGCGTCCATTTAATATTCTGTTTATTGTTCTATTAGTAACAATACTAATATATTCATTGACATGTTTTCTTTTTCAAGTAAATGGGTAACGTTTTTAGTCATCTTTGCACGATTTAAGAATTAATACCCCCGTCGCCATCACGAAACAAATTCAATTCAATTTTTTTTTTTTAACATATTGTGGACATTACAAATTATAAGTTTAAGACGTTCACAACATGACATTTAGAAACAAAGATATATAAAACAGTATTACATAAAAAAAAGATAGATCAGTAGATAAATTAGATAGGTACAAAGAAGTACACCGTATGAGTTAAGCAGACCCTATTTTATGAATTTATAAAACAACGTCCACCTAAACTCATTCTCACGTAGGTGGAATATATCAACACCCGAAGCAATTTCGTTGAACATAGTTATCGCCCTCCCAATTGGCATTACAAGTGGCAGGTTGGTTCTGCACCTTGGGAGAATAAACAACTTACTGGTGGTCTCTATTTCTAAGATAGTTATCAGGGACACACAGGTCAACACTGCCCAGAATGGCAGAGTTCTCATTTATACCTCGTATAAGTCGAAAAAAATACGTAGCTAAATAAAGATTTCTTCTTAATTGCAGACTGCAGTATGTAAGCATGGCTAAGAGAAAGTCAGTTGGATAAAGCCACGGATAGTATCCATACAACCTCAAGTAAAGGAGTGTCAAGAATTTCTTCTGTACCCTCTCCACCATAAGGCCATACTTCAACTGATGCGGTGCCCAAACAATAGACCCACTCTCAAGTCTGCTTCGAACTAAAGAATTAAATAAATGTTTTAATACCGTATCATCTAAAAATATCCGGGAAGTACGCATGACGAAGCCCAACATTTTAAGCACCTTGTTACAAATGGTAACTATATGGCTAACAATTGACGTGTTCACAGCTCGACGTTCGCTCTCCGATTGCCAGCGAGTCCAAAATTTCGTCGCACCTATAGTTGAAAATTATTTGCCTTTTCACTGAAGTACCGTCTTAACAAAATATGTTAAACGTAAAAACTTTCCAAATATAAATTAGAGATAATATCTTAGAACGATCGATTTCAATGTTGGAGACAGGCAACGTCCATTTAATAATTGCCACCTTTTATTTCCCCCCCCCCCCATTTCATTAGGAAGACAACTGCGAGATGAATCATTTTAATATTAATAATTGCCCCTCTTTGGTGATTCATCAAAGTGGGACGCCACTGCGACTGGGTGCGGTCGAGTCATGTAGTTGATTAGGTTGCCCAACCCTAGAACGGACAAGCCTCGCCATTTATTATAGAT
This sequence comes from Rhyacophila brunnea, assembly GCF_057557595.1. Taxonomy (NCBI): domain Eukaryota; kingdom Metazoa; phylum Arthropoda; class Insecta; order Trichoptera; family Rhyacophilidae; genus Rhyacophila; species Rhyacophila brunnea. Next base: position 2,118,539 of record NW_028232904.1, on the reverse strand, counting down.
AAGTTATTTTTATAAATTTCATATTATGTAGCGTGGAAAATAACCGCAGACAATCTATTTTTGAAGGTACGAGTATCTTATGGTTGGTTATAGAATCAGTATTATTAATAATAATAATTGCGTTCGCAATGTGATAGAGTTCGTTAAAAGCCTCAAATGGTGATGGTCTGGACACATAGCTCGAAGAAGGGACAATCGTTGGACAAATTTAGTCATCCAGTGGTACACAAGAGTTACAAAACGTCCGCAAGGTAGAACTAGAGGCCGCTGTATCGATGAAATCATAAAGTTCTGCGGAAGTACGTGGCAACGCAACGCACAGGACCGAGATAAGTGCAATCAGCTTGGAGAGGCCTTCATCTAGCAGTGGATAGATTCAGGCTGATGATGATACCAGCTACTACCAGGAACTACACACTATGGGAGAAAATGTAGTCTGGTGTGAGATTTGATATTTAATAGTATATTAACTATAATTATACTATAGAACAGGCAATTGATGCCTTTGAGATGTGGTGATGGCGCCGAATGCTTCGCATTTCTTGGACGGAGCACAGGACGAACCAGTCAATCATTCAGAGACTGAAGATAAAGGAACGGCTCTCGACGATATGTCTGAGAAGAATTCTGCAGTTTTTTGGACACATTGTCAGGCTCAGACCGGACAACCTGGAGAGACCGGTAGTTTTGGGTAGCCTCCAGGGAAGGCGAAGCAGAGGAAGAGCGTCTGCGCGATGGAGCGACCAAGTGAAAGAGCTGACTGGGGGCACCATCCATTCTGCCCTGAGAGAAGCGGAAGATCGAGAAGGATTGAAAGTCTTGGTCGCTCAAAGGATGGCAAAATTTAAATGTGGTCACGATCCTCAGCCATGAGTGCACGACCAAGAAGAGAGAACAGAAAGTTTGTTATAATTTTTTGTTATTTAAAAAAATCCAAAATGTTAGCAAAATTAGGATCAACGCACGTATTTTGAGCTTTTTGTGTGGTACATTCATGATACATAAATATTTGAAGTCTCCCATAAATCATCAAAATTTCAATGCATGTAAGTACCTATATACTTTCACTGCATTTTATAATCCTTTTCTAATCGGTAACCTTGGGAACGGAATAACAAAAATATCTGAAGACATTATTCGAGGTCAAAATATTTCGATTTGGATTCAGAATTCACAAAATTCATATATTTTTTATGTAAGGTAAAAATTTATTTATTTCAGAAAACAAAATATTGTGGATATAACAATAAAATTTAGAATACAAATACAAAGAATGTCACCGAAAATGCCTACGTCTTTGGGGAGCGCATTTATTAGTCTTGCACCCCTCGCTAAAATAGTGACTGATAGGATGATATCAAAATTTGTAGAACAAAGGAACTGAAAAAGCTAAGAAAACGTTCCTAAATTTTTGAAGGGATGTATTGACTTGGATTTTGACGCAATTTGATAAAAATATCATGTAAGAACTACTAGTTAAATCCATGGTAATTAAATAGGATACTTGTAGCTCAATTTGAAAAGCACACTGGCGTGAATTCAGCGGTTACAGGTTACAGTCCTGTCAAGTGTCGGATTATTATATTATTATGGATTTACATAGTTCTCTTGAGCGTCTCTTGAGTATCGCGCCCTGTGCATTACCACTATGCTACGACTGCCATGCTTAATTGTGACAAATTTTAACTATTGGCTCATAAGCGCTCTCCAAGTTGAGTTGCGGTAGGCGATCGGTTTTTGTATTCTAAATTTTAGTATTTATTACTTTAATTACTAACCGACGTCACGGATCACTCCAATATTTTCTGTTGTAGCTTACTTGAACTTGCTAATAATTTTAATTAACTATTTCTTTTATTCAACGAATAATTCACAAGATTTTAAGAATGTACTATTCTAATTAATTATTGAACACACTCCGACCCCATCTCAAATCAGATATGGCCACAAGTTTGAATGTATGAATAATTATTCTAATGATAGATCATTTTTGAATAAAATACTGAACATTTTAATATATTATAATAAACATTTCAGAATATTCTCGCATGGCAATGTCTGTCTGCTTTGATCAGGCGCGCAGAAGGACGTCTCGGCAATTGCTTCCTTTTCAATTTCCTCTCGGCTAAATGAAAATCAACTGCCCAGCGTTCGTTCAGTCAGCTTCGCCTCGCTATCCGAGTGATTTCATAGTGCCCGGATACTTTTAGATGAGTATCGCATTTATTGCATTGAAGGTCTTTCCATTCATGATTCAATCCATTCATTATCAGAAACTTAGGCAGTATCTTTTCTACATCTTCGTTTTTTTTTTGTAAAGCTGTTCCTAGTTTTTTGTTTTCATTAAAGTTTCTCAACCGTTATAAATATAATTCCAAGTATTCACTCTAGTTGATTGCTTACGTTAATAAATACAATATATTTTAATACAAATATATTTTTAATATTGTCACATTTTTACCTCATTAAGGGCGGATATGCTCAGCGTAGGTCAAAATGGAGCTTTTATTGCATTTTCAAAGCATGATCCTGGACACTATAATTAAAGTTGAGAGTAAAATGATGTTAACGCGCGTGTTTGAACATGTACCTAACCGATTTTTTTTAAACGGTACATGTTCAAACACTCGTGTTAACATCATTTTACTCCCTTCTTCAATTATAGTTTGTCAATTTATGGCTACGGCCGTATGTTGTAGCTTAACCACTGGGGAATGACAAAAGAAATGGCGTATTTCAAAAAAACACTACCTTATTCTTAGGTCAATAACTATTATAAAGAAATCATTATTAATAGAATGTTTATCACATTTTAATGTTTAAAGACATAGCTTATAATTAGTATCTCTAGAATTATCTTCAAATGTATTAATCTTGCCCATTTTTTGAATAATATAATGCCTAAGTCTTGTCAAATTTGGAATCACAGAGATTATCAATATATTTTTTTATCGTAAATATTTCACTATAATAATGTCGACATAAATTATACTGATGGTTTTATAAATGCGTTTATAATGCAAAATAAATGTAAAAAATCTTAACACATGCATGTACTGAAATATGACTATATTCTAAAACACTAGAGCGAGAGATTTAAAAGAATACTATTTTATGTAATAAAAATACTTTATGCAGTCATCAAATGTTTAAAATAAATATAAAGGATAATCAGGCTTCAAAATTATATAAATAGATTATCTACAACATTTAAGGAATGTCCAGGATCATGCTTTGAAAATGAAATAATAGCTCTATTTTGACCTACGCTGAGTATGTCCCCCCTTAAAAAGATAATTTATTGAAAATTATCGAAATTTACCTCACAGAATATTTAATTCTCAATTATTGTTGATTTTATACCATAATTTGTCACATTATATCAAGTCTCACTCCCCACTTAGGACATGATTATTATATAGACGACTCCATTAGTATGTAGCAAACTGTGTGTAGTATGTGTGCACAGAATTAATAGTAACAGACAACCGATCGCGAGTGTGAAGGAATATGGGATACACTTAAACACGTGTCACTTTTCCTTCGTTCTGACACTGCTCAACACAAACTTCTTCCTCTTCTTCGGCCATATCCGCCCCTTAGTTGAAGCATATGGACACCACGCGGCGCTTCCAAGAATCCCTGTCGCTCGCCAGTGTTCTTGCTTCGTTCCAGGTCAAACCAGCATCCCGTGGTTCCGCCGTATACACTCTATAGATAATATTTAGCGGCCTTCCAGGACGCCGGAATCCGGTCGGCTTGAAGAACAGGCAAGCCAGGTTGAAGTTGAGTACTTACGTAAAAAGCAAATAAATTGAATATTAATACTTTCGACCGAAGGTACTTGATGGAATTTGAATTTAAATTCTAATGGATTCAAGCTCTGTACTATTCCATTTACGTCGTTTTTTGCGACCCGAGTTTCGTCTTTCGGCATCTTCAGGCGTCGTGTACACTCACCAAAGGCAAACACACACTGACAACTTTTACTTTTAATGGAGTTTTTACCTACTTTATTTTATTGATTTATGAAATTTGAATGTTTAATTCTCAGATATTGTTGATTTTATGACATTTTATACCGAAATTTGTCACATTACATCAGATCTCAGTCCCTCCTTCGGTAATAATGTCATATAGCTACATATCACTCCATTGGTATGGAGCAAACTGTGGCCAAAAGGGAACACAGAATTATAGTAACAGGCAACCGATCTCGAGTGTGAAGGAAAATGGGATAAACATAAACACGTGTCAAGAATACGTCATTCTAATTTTTTCCTTCGTTCTAAAAACTGCTATCGGCTTATGCACTGACGCTCAATTGTCTATTTGAAGGTTTCAACACACACTTTTACACGTCTATAATGTGTGCTTCATTTTCGTATGACAACACAAACATAGACCCCTCCAAACCAACCCGCCCCCCATCACAATCGGTCTTAATCGAGCGTATCACAAGGCCCTACGTTTGGTTGTGAAGCATCAGCAGTTTTTTATGCCTGGGAATGCCTCAGGAGCAGATACCCAAGTCTTTCCCCACGCTGTCAAGTGAGCTTTGACTGAGTTTACTGAAAGACGTAATTTAATAAAAAGTCAGACAAGTGTATCTAATGATAGAGATATAGAAATAAATGAATTTATGATAGACAAGATACAAAAATCAAAGCTAAATACGGACAAACAAAATTATGTGAGGAGATCTTCACGTCCGCAATAAGATGCCGCAAAATTTTTAAATGCAATATAATTGGCCTTTGTGGCGACCAGGTCGGACGGCTCGATGGGCTCACACGTTCAGAACCCTGCTTTAAAATGTAATTTGAGTATAGTCTATCTGAATTATATTTATTAATCTGTTCTATGGTGGCCAATAAGGTTTTATATCGCGAAAGTGTAAGTATATGTTTTAACTAGGCTCTGTGCGATTTTTGGGTGTGAGTGTTTTTTCATCAGCGCAGCAAGACAAAATAAAGATCCTACGTGTCGATATTATCATTATCATCAGCTTAAATAAATCCCACGATGGCCGAGCGGCTACTGCGTTGGCTTATAATGTTGTGGGTACCGGGTCTGGAAAATTCAAATTCACATGTTTTTATTTTCAATGTGTTACCCAGAGCATGGACCGAAATAACCTAAATCACTTTCGCCTAAAATAAATATATTTTGAATGTTTTAGTGATTATTTCACTTTTCTCGGATGATTCGGTAATTTGAAATATACCTGGTTGGGCCAAATATGATAGCCCTCATTCTTTCTTCCCACCTACCCTCGAAACCTCATTTATTATTGTCAGCAGACTAGGGCAACCGGAAGTTACGGGTCATGAGTAGACCGTGATTGCAATTTACATTCAGTTAGCTCAATAAAACTGGTGCTTGTAGGCCTGTTACCACTAAATCACAGTTTATTGATTATTTCAATTAAACAGACTGCTTCAAAAGTTAGCTCGAGTGACACCAAGGAAGCGGTTGCGGTCGCGTTGCGGGCTTGTGATAGCTTAGCCGTCGTTAACTACCGAGTGACTCAAAACGCATATGTTTAACCTTCGTTGCGCTAAATCTGATACGGTTTGAGCGAACGTCGCGTCTATATCATCATTCATAAACCTCATCTATCATAAATCAAAAGTGTACCGTCCGTTTACCATTGCGTGAACACCGAACCAGCCCCAGCACGCGCCAGTCCTCTCAACGTAAAGGTCATTGTCTGGCGTCCTGTGTAAACTTCCTTCCTCCCTAGATCCGTAACATCAACCAGCGTCACTCTCAAGTTACAGTCCACTGCTAAAAGCACCACCAATATTTTTTTTTTCTGATTTATTCATACAAATATTTTGTATGTTTAAAACCGGTTTAACGGTATTGATGATTACCGTTTTCGCGTTTTTTTTAATACCGCTATTGCAATCCCTAGCCTTGGCGCAAGAATCTCAGAGACTGATTTGTGTTCAGCACTTCATTCCTATTTAAAGCAGTGAAAAACGGGAGAAAATAAAGTTCCGAAAACGGATATGGCACAAAAAGAAGAAATTAGGTACTTATTATTTTAAATTCTAAATAATTTTGTTCTGAACTCAAATATCCAAAAGTTAGTATATAAGATATAAAATATATTATTTTAAATATAAATACGAAGGTTGCCTACTTTATCTTATTTATAATATAATATATCGATCAAAGGTTCTCAATTTTTTTTCTTTATTATACTCGTGTTTGTGTTTATTGTGTTAGTATAAAATTCTCTAAGATCATTTTTTTTATTAATCGTGCCGTCACCTAACAGAGGTCAGTCACCATTTGATTTGAACGACATTTTGAATGGGAAGTATTACACATTGCTGATTTTATGTTTTTAACCAGCTTACATAAAAGTCATTTTCAAACCACGAGGAAGCTCACGTGACCTTGTCATATCGCTTAATTCGAATTGAATCACTCACGACCTGCCGCAGAAGTGAAAAAAAGAGAAGATTTCTCATGGTGATATAACTGAGATTAAGCTGAGTTGTTGTTTAATAATGTAAAGTAATGCTGAGCTCTACGGGCTGTACGAAGATTGCAGCGCAGTTCAATCAATTAAGATTGGGAGACTGCGATGGCTAGGTCATGTGCACCGTATGAATTACAATGAACCGGCAAAAAGAGTGATTTCCAGCAATCCAATAGGACGTAGAAGAAGAGGGAGGCCAAAGATTTGCTGGTTAGATGGAGCTGCCGCTGACTGCCGTATTCTGGGAGTACCAAATTGGAAAGCGGTCACACTGGATTGTATTGGAGGGAGCTTTTGGAGGATGCCAGGACCCACACCGGGTTGTCACACCCCTGATGATGATGACGATGTGAACATTAAAAATTACAAATTCAAGACGTTCACAACATAACATTAAAAAAAAGAAACAGTGTAAAGAACAAATAAATATATTATGCAGTATCACAAAAACAGGATTAAAAGTAAAGTAAAAGGTACAAAATTATAAAAAAATATATATTAACCGTCACGCAGTAGGCTCTTTTCACAGTGCCAGAATAATCTGACAGTGACTAAAATGAGTCCCTAATAGACGATCAAAACTCGATTAATAGTAGGTATAGTAATATCACTGATAGTTTTGATACTTGGACCTTAATAAAATGGCTGACGACTGTCACATAATATATATAAAAAGCATACATAAACATAAATATCAATTCAGTCAATTACCTACGTGATCGTAGCCATGACTTATTATGGATAGGAACCGTTTCCGCGTGTCAAACCTATCAGGCACATTAGCGAGGGGTGCAAGATTAGTAAATGCGCTCCTTAAACACATAGACATTTTCAATGATGTACTTTGCATTTTGTTTTTGAAACTGTATTTTTCTGATTTCTTATATTTTGTTAACTGTCGATTCATGGTGGAACTGCATTGTATTGTTGTTTAATTTAATGAAACGCATTTTTTGTAGTACTTATTCCACTTTTAATCAATAAATTAGGATCGGTTTCGTCCGCCTCAGAGGAACATTTTCAACTGAAAACTTTAACTTTGAAAATGTCCCTCTGAGGTAGACGAAACCGGTTCTAATTTATTGATTAAAAGTGGAATAAGTACTCGTATTACAAAAAATGTGCGTTTTATAAAAATTAAACAACAATGTTTTTTTCTGTATACAATTGTATGTTTTTTGTTATCAAAAATTTTATTTTTCTGTATTAAATTGTACTTATTATTTTGTATTTCTATTGTATCTTCTATTTATTATTATTATTATTGTATATATTTTTTTTCTATATTCTCTTCTTCTCTCATGTGAGGGTAATGTTTGACTTATAATGTAAATCTCATGTTGTGTACGTCTTGAATTTAGATTTTGTTATGTCCACAATGTTTTATATTCTTAAATAAATACCTAAATAAAAATAAATAAATGAAGATAAATTGGTATTATAAATTTATTGCCTAAGTGTGAAGGACTGGGAAAGGTTATGAAGGGTTGCAAGTTTGAGAAGCGGCGGTCTAAAATATTTCAAATATACTAAACTTAATCTACAGTAAGATTTCTTTGTTCCAAATCGCTATTGGATTTTAAAAGATTGGAAGAAAAGAAGTTTAGCAAATAATGAGATCAAAGGCTAAATATTTAAAGGAAAATTGTATGCGAGGCAGGATTCCAGAGAAAATGTTTAATATAGAAACAGAATTGAATGGGATGAAAAAAAAGTTCGATTTTTATAAATATAATCACATTGAACATCAGTGCTTTCGAATTATATCTATTTTTATAGAATTTATAAGCTTTCAAACATACTTTTCTATAAAGTATTTATGGTTATTGTATTCTTTTGTCATGGCTACAGGATAAAGCTCAACTTTAGCGATATGTGCTTTATCATCATCATCATCAGCCGGGGTCAATCCACTGCTGGATGAAGGCCTCCCCGAGCTTTTTCCAACTCTCTCGGGCCTGTGTCGTTCGCTGCCACGTATTTCCGCCGAACTTTATCAGTTCGTCCATCCAGCGGCTTTTAGGGGGACCCTGTGGCCGTTTCGTGCCCCTTGGGTACCATTGGATGACTGCATTTGTCCAGCGTCCGTCCTTTCGGGGGATAAATGTGCCCCGCCCATCTCCATTTCAGCTGTTTAGCAACGTCTATTACATCGCGTACTCCTGACTGCTTCCTAACCCATTCGTTTCTCTTACGGTCCTTTCGCGTGATGCCCAACATACACCTCTCCATACCTCGCTGTACGACTCTCAGCTTTTGGACATCTCTCGTGTTGAGGGTCCACGTCTCGCAGCCATACGTGAGCACGGGCAGCACACGTTGGTTGAACACCCTACGCTTAAGACATACTGGTAGGTCATTCTTGAAGATACTATTCAGACGTCCGATGTGGTTTATAGCCCACACCAATCACGGAAGTTCTTAATCCTCAAAATGTAGCGTCATTCTCTGCTACGTTTTCTGTTAGCTCAATCGCACATTGAAAATTGCCTCAACTGGGATAATAGTCCAAAACTGATCGCAACATGCAACTTTCTAATGTGCGTACAGCAAGGCCATGCAAAATGCGAAGACATTGACGTCACTCGGCAAGCCAAAATGAATGCCGAAGTGCGACAATTCGGAATTATACCTGCGCTGCATGTTGGGTGAAAACAGTTGCATGTGCCTCAAGATGTTTTTGTCAAACTAAAATGTTTTATTCCAGCAGTGTGCGAAGGTCCTTTGTTTACCCACCACCACCCGTCATGTATGTATAGTCATGGATATGCACGGCCGCCTTCCATGACGCTATAAACGTATCTGAAAGAAGTGATTTTAAGCGCTCATTTCGTCCCGAAACGGAGCCGCACGGGACTGATGCTACAACCATGCACCGTAGTGCTTTAAGATAACGTGTATTTTGTGAAAAACGATGACATCACATCGACGCGGGAGCGCTGTACTTCTATTCTCTAATGTGTTTCTAAAAATACTATACAGAACTTCTCAGTTATTTCCAATTGGTTTTACTTGTTCAACATTTGACACCCTGTGAAATTGTGAAGAATTTTCCAGGGTTTTTGGATAGTTTCAGAGACCCTGGCCGAATTCAAATAAGCAATACCCGATGAGGTTAGACGAATTGTTTTTAATAAGGTATTTTTCTCAGCCGGTATAAATTTTTCTTTTGACTTAGCATCAAGTAGAATAGTTTGCGTATCGTTTACGTTCTTAAAGAGACGTCGATAGTAAATACTAGGTATCCATAAATGCATCTAGGAATATATATAATAAATTGTAAAAAAAAACCACAGAAAATTAAAAAATGATTCTTACATAATACCCTTGTCTGTCTGTTTCGTCCTTTTCACTCATTCCTCCTTTTGTCCAGCATGCACGTCTCCATACCACGTTGTGCTACTCTAAGTTTCTGAATCTCTCTTTTACGTAGGGTCCATGTTTCACACGCATATGTGATTACGGGAAGCACATACTGGTTGAATATTTTTCGCCTTAGGCACAGCCTTCATCCAGCAGTGGATAGATTCAGACTGATGATGATGACTTACATAATAATATACGAGTTTGTAATTAATCAAAGACTTTTTTTAATACATCAGTAATGTTTGTCTAAGTACTCATAGTTTACCTCCGTCCAATATGTACTCTTCGCAACTGCCTTCCAAAATACAAAACCAGCTTCTCACGTCTTCTAAGCCAGTTCCCACCAACCGTACTTCTAACTGTGTAATATCCAGGCAAGACGGTTTGATTAGGGGATGGGGTTGTGTGTTGACCGTTAAAATATTCCCACTGAAGTCAATCTCCCCACGCGTGTTGATGGGTTTGGGAGTTAGGGGGCTGCAAACCCCTTTCAAACCACCGACAAGGGTAGTCCCCGAGTGCCTGGCTCGTCTGCGTTTTGCCTTGACTATGCTCTTTAACACAAATGATATCGTCATAAATGCGTCAAAGGGCCAGCGAATCAGAATGTCACTATCATCATCAGAAGCTCCACAACTCGTGGTGACTCTGTAGTGGAATTTTATAGTAATTGCGACATCCGATTAAATAAAACAATAAATAAGTAACTATTTTTTTATTCAACGAATAATTCACCAGATTTGAGAATGTAACATTATAATTATTGAACCATAATGTTGAATAATACTTAATACTTATTATTTAATTAACTATTTTTTTATTCAACGAATAATTCAAAAGATTTAAGAATGTAACATTCTAATTGTTGAACATACATTATTTTGAAAACACATCTGAGAAAATATATTATAACCAATAGCACCCACGCACATAGTCCAATATGGTAAAGGAGTCATACTTAATACTTTGGACGCGGAAGACGGACACGGCGCGTAATGACCAGGCGGTCGATCGATGTAATTAACGTGCATTTTAAAGGAGGCAATTAAAATCTCATTATCTATTCAGCAGCGAAAGCGTTAAATACTGTGGGTGCCATTGAAGGTATGTATTCATTTTAATATTACAACAGGCCTACAGGTCCAATAATAGTATATTTAAGACTAGTATTGTATGCTATTAAATATTATGCCCACGGTGGCCGCGCGGCTTAAGCGTTGGACTATAACGCCGTGGGTCCCAGGTTCGAATTCTGGGTCTGGAAAGTACACATATTGTTTTTCAACTTGTGTGTCAGGGTATGGACCTAATAGGTTGAGCAAGTGGCTGAGATCCATTTCTCGTAAAAAACAAAATCTGTCAATACAAACCTCTACTCTGTGGAGGCCCATATTAGGATTATATTAGGATCGGACATGGTCGAAAGAAGAAAAAGAGTATAAGTGACACATCACAAAACACCCAGGCTTTGAGAAAATCTCATATATATTTATTGTGTCCTTACCGGAATCGAACTTGTTAAGCATTTCGTGTAGGACCAACTAGTTTAAATTGTCACGATTAGATGGGAGGGTCGTAGCATAATTGGTTAATGCACAGTGGCGCGATACCAGTGGTTACGGGTTCAAATCCAGCATCGTATTTTTTTCAAATATGATTTTTTCTAGTGGGTATAATATACCCACTAGAAAAAATCATATTTATATCTGAGGTGTTTTCAAGTTATGTATGTTCTATGGAATATGTATTAAGACGGTACTTCAGTGAAACGGCAAATAATTTTATAGGTGCGACGAAATGTTGGACTCGCTGGCAATCGGAGAGCGAACGTCAAGCTGTGAACACGTCAATTTGTTTCGTGATGGCGACGGGGGTATTAATTCTTAAATCGTGTAAAGATGACTAAAAACGTTACCCATTTACTTGAAAAAGAAAACATGTCAATGAATATATTATTATTGTTACTAATAGAACAATAAACAGAACATTAAATAGACGCATGTTGGATTTATATGACAAATTATATTTCATTCGGCACTCGTCATTTGCACAATCCACGCATCGCCTAGCCACGATCTTTTTAGACCATGCCTCAATTAAGATATAGCCTTAAGTGTTAGGCCATTTCTGTGGGGCGGTCCGGATCCGAAATCGCCCCACCCCTTGCGTCTGCTAAAATAAATATTTACTGCTGATATTTTATAAAATCTTTCTTCATAAAATCGAACCATTTTGAGAGACCTATTAAAATTCTCATTGCCATTGCAATTGTAGAATAATACGTGAAATAAAGACACAGATGAATTTACCTATTAGGCAGTGTATTTTTTTTACAACGTTTTTCTTAGCTCATATTCTTATTTGTCCGGTGGCTCTTGGTTCAGGACAAATCTTGCAATCGATTTTTAACCAACTTTCCGACTAGCTAGACATTTGAAACTTTTAGAATATATTAGAACACGATGCCAATGCATTTTTTTTAAATACTTTTAGCCATCTTTAAGTAGAATTGAATTCATTTTCAGTTAATTCTGCTTTGTATGAAAAGTTATTTCGACACCATTGTTGGTTGGCGGTCTGGGGTCCTAGCAACTAAATTATTAATATATACATGCGTTACTATGGAAATCAATATGACATGTCAAAATGACATTATAATTTCTATCAGTACAAATTTTTTTGATCGTTTAAGATAGTCTAGTCAAGTTTATATGATTCAACAGAAAATTTAAAAACGTTGTATATAAAAAGTTATTTTTAACTTGTAATTATTACTATCTAAAAGCCGTTAATAGATTGGAGGCATCACATCATCATCGTCATCATCAGCCTGAATCTATCCAATGCTGGATGAAGGCCTCTTCAAGCTGCTTCCACTTCTCTCGGTCCTGTGCATTGCGTTGCCACGTACTTCCGCAGAACTTTATCATTTCATCGATCCAGCGGCCTCTAGGTCTACTTTGCTGACGTTTTGTACTTGTTGGATACCACTGGATGATTCGATTTGTCCAACGATTGTCTCTTCTTCGAACTATATGACCAGCCCACCTCCATTTAAGGCTCTCAATAAACTCTATTACATCGCAAACCCTTGTCTGCTTTCTTATCCACTCAGTTCTCTTTTTGTTCGTTCGCGCTATGCCCAGCATGCATCTCTCCATACCACGTTGTGCTACTCTAAGTTTCTGGATCTCTCTTTTACTTAGGGTCCATGTTCCCACGCATATGTGATCACGGGAAGCACACACTGGTTGAACACTTTGCGCTTTAGGCACAGTGGAAGGTCACTTTTTGAAGACATTATTCAGGCGCCGAAAGCACATATAGCTTATTAAATCTAATGGTTCGGCAGTCAATAAATAAGTACCAGACAGTTCACAATGCTTTGGTTAGGGGACGCCCAAATCTAAAAAGCTATTTTTATCTTGTAATTATTTTGCTTAATTTTTATTAAAAAATAATGTTTTATCCTTAAGTAATTCCTCTAAAGGAAGGTCTTCCTATTTTCATTTGTTAATTTTCTATGATGACGGCAATTGCACAGCATGTAAAAGTGTTGAATTTTATTGCTACTTTACATAATTTATGCAAAGTCTCTCTCTTTTAGGAGAATTATGTCCACGTCAAGGGACATTTCTATCTAATATGACTGGATTTTATATAAAGCTCATTTGTACATACTCGTGCAAAAATTAAACATAACAATGTTTAATTATTAACAAGTCTAAGTAATTATAAAAACTAAATAATGGAGTGATCTGTGACGTCGGTAAATAAATAAGGATATATAATATGATACCTACCTTAATTTAATATACAAAAATTGATTATGTCAACATTGTAACGCAGATACGTATGCATTTCATGTAATAACTACTGCCCGACAACAAAAAATCGGCGATAACAGGAGGTCACTATAGTCGCATAATATAGAAGACTTCTCAGTGACGTACCTGTCATGGCGGCAACACGCGCTAGAGGCGTATTGAAATAATATGTTGGGTCACTTGTGTGGTGTTCGATGTGAAGGTAGAGGATGATGATAACGAAGTCTTCGATGTAGCAGGGTGAGATTTATTAGCAGCGTATCGGTACAATAGTATATTATACAATGATAGTTACGAGCTAAGTACTTGGATTCGAGTGACATCTAGATAAATTATTCTTCGTTATTTATACACTAAAAGGTAATACATTAACATTAAATTCTGTTACATAATCATATTGAACTAAATATAGAGTCAGCGTTTTAAATTGAGTAGCGAAATGAAATATTATTTGTTATTACAGTTGTACGAAAATATAATATACTATAAAAATGATTATTCAGCTAATACTTCGTAATGATTTATAATGTGCTGTGATATGTAATAATAAACCGTATTTAATGTCGCCAAACAACTTGCTGATTTAGCTAAGATTGTCTGCTGGAAATGGATTCGCTGGGAATATATTACTGCAGAGCAATTTGATATAATAGATATTTGATCGCTTATTATTCTGCAGCTACAAATATAATAGGACTATTTTTAGATGCGATTATTTTTCTTCTTACCAATAAACCAAAAATTTACTAATAATAATTCTAACTTCACTCTTGATCGTTTTAGACATATTTTTATTACAAAAAAGCATCAAATTACGTAAATTGATAGATCCGTACACCACAGGAGCGTAAAATGAAATGATAAATATGGAGGCGTTACTTTTGAAAACGGAAGTGTGATTAGCTTTACTGGAGGGGATTGTTAGTTCATAGTTTTAACACGTGGACAAGAAGTTCTTGTTCGACTGTACTAGTTAGGATCGTCGTAATTAAATAGGATGCCCGTAGTTTATTTGGAAAAGCATCCTGGCGCGAAACCAGCGGTTATATGTTAAAATCCTTTCGGGTTACAATGTCGTGGGTCTACGTTCGAATCCTGAGTCCGGCAAATATACGTCATATTGTTTTTCAATTTATGTTTAAAGTCAGAGTATCGACCTAATATGTTTAACAAAATATGGTTAACATCAATTTCTCGTAAAAAAAAAACTATAATCTGGAATTTAATACCTTCACGGTGTGCAGGCCTATATGATCATATTAAGTTCGGACATTATCAAAAGAAAAAAAAAGAATCCAAGTTATAACAGTCAAAAAATATATAGTCTATATTATAATAATTGTAAAATATCTAAAATTATGCCACCGGTCGCCACTGACTATATTTAACATATGTGCCTATAAACATTTTAATATTACAATATGTTAGATATGTTGTCGTCTTATTTGGTCGCCAAATGCTGGTTCTGGCTTATTTTTGGAAGGCGTCCAAAATAGGAGGTATTAGTAGATAGAATCTCTCTTCCCTTCTTGGTCGTGCACTCATGGCTGAGGATCGTGACCACATTTAAATTTCGCCATCCTTTGAGCGACCAAAACTTTCCATCCTTCTCGATCTTCCGCTTCTCTCAGGGCAGAATGGATGGTGCCCCCCCCCCCAGTCAGCTCTTTCACTTGGTCGCTCCATCGCTCTTCCTCTGCTTCGCTTTCCCTGGAGGCTACCCAATACTACCAGTCTCTCCAGGTTGTCCGGTTCGCGCCTGACAATATGTCCAAAAAACTGCAGAATTCTTCTCAGACATATCGTCGAGAGCCGTTCCTTTATCTTCAGTCTCTGGATGATTGACTGGTTCGTCCTGTGCTCCGTCCAAGAAATGCAAAGCATTCGGTGCCAACACCACATCTCAAAGGCATCAATTGCCTTCCGTTCTCTTGCCTTCAGGATCCACGACTCGACTCCGTATAGAAATATCGAGAACACTAATGTTTGCAAGTATAGAATAAGAATAGAATAAAAGTCTATAAATAGGTATGATTGTGAATACTATTAAAAAGTAGCAGTGTCCTATCTTCTCTCATTCACAAAAAATATAATGCGTTCTCATTTCCACGTTTAAAGTTTTCATAATCTGGTAACAAAAAAAATCACGATAAATAAATACCGAAAAAAGTTGCCCGAGGAAATTCGCAATGGGGAGACGGGGCGAGATAATTTATTTTGGGCAAAAATTTATGAACATTTGTTTTCTTTTGTGAAAAACCCCCGCGACCACATTATCCCCTCTCTCTCATTCTCCCCCTTAATTTACACTTACTTTAGTTTCCTTTTTACCCGTTCACTCCCGTGGGTGTGTTTAACACCTCGCGCCGGATCAGTTGTGGTTTGCCTAAGACATGCGTGCTAAATGGTAGAGTTTAGTAGACGTCTTAATTCAAAGGTCGGTTTCATCATCATCATTGTCTCTTCTAGGTACAGCCATAGATAACAGACGCATATATATATATATAGATTCGTAAGTTCCATACAAGAAGATGCCCTCTATAATTGCCACCATCTATTGGCGTGACTAAAAGTTTTGACTATGACAGAACCATAGATCCGAACCCAAAAACGTATTAAATACTTTTATTATTACTGAAAATAATTTAATACAATTTCGTTTATATAATTATAAATTTTATAATTATAAAAACGAAATTGTGACAAAAATGAATAAAAGTCGATATTTCAATTCGGATAGGTATATTTTATTGCAATGATAATCATATTGACAAATTATGAATAATAACATAAATTTATGACATAATTGTGCAATAATAATAATAGTAACGCACTCCCACCATGGAAATTATTTGTCAGCACTTCCTGTCAGATTGATGACTTCATTAATTATTTCATTTTGTGTTTCATTATAAATTTTCATCGCTTGCTGCTATTCTCGCAGTCAAAACCTCAACGATCGACAACATATTGATGTAGATTCTGAAACAATAATTTTAAAATGTACATAAATATAAAATGACAATGGTCGCCATTTTGTAAGAATGTGCAAATATAATATAGATTATGTTATATAGGGAGGTACGTAATTTACTCAAACATAATCTTCTTTATATACCTATCTATTTTTTATATTTGCGTTGGTAGATTTGCAAACGTGAAAATTACAATAGGTAGGTACTATCATTATTTCGATGCCACGACTGCAAAGAAATTTCAAGGGGCATACAAGCGTATAATACCTATAAACATAATATAATAAAAGTAGACTTACCCATTAACTTATTTTATCAGCCATCGGATTGTAAAGCCTTTTTTTATCAATATGGTTTAAA
This sequence comes from Rhyacophila brunnea, assembly GCF_057557595.1. Classification (NCBI taxonomy): domain Eukaryota; kingdom Metazoa; phylum Arthropoda; class Insecta; order Trichoptera; family Rhyacophilidae; genus Rhyacophila; species Rhyacophila brunnea. The sequence continues at coordinate 2,101,515 of NW_028232904.1, read as the reverse complement.
AACGCCGAACAGCAATATTATTCTGACACTTGACATTATGTCAACTCGAAAAATATTGCACGACTGCTTTTGTTTTGAAAATATTATTGTAGAATTGACATGAAATTTGAAAAGACTGATCGAAAGCTCGAATGTTGATAGGCTAGACCATGGGTGAGCTCTGATTGGTCATTGAAATGGCCTTGTGTCATGCGACTTCGTGTGTGACCGTGCTACCATCTATTCTGAAAACTGAGTATTTCTGATGTATTATGTGATCCCGTTCGCTGTATGGAACTTTCACCCCCCTGGGTACAGCAGAGTATAGAATCTAAACTCTGCTGTACCCTGAATATCTGATATTGGTCGCTTCTAAGGAACATCATCAATGCCTTTCTTTTTCTGTCTTGGGTTTTCTTTAAATTGTATATCGGGCAGACACTCAATAAATGAACAAATTTCATCATCAGCTTGAATCTATCCACTACTAGATGAAGGCCTCTCCAATCTGATTCTTCTATGTCCTGTGCGTTGCGTTGCCACGTACTTCGGCAGAACTGTATCTTTTCATCGATCCAGCGGCCTACCTTGCGAACGTTTTGTACCTCTTGGGTACCACCACGGGCCCCACATCCTGAAGCGGGCCCTCAGGCTAGGATCATTGGCGGGCCCGCCTACCTATCGCTAAGGATAAAGGCAGTGTGATGCTCTACAGTAGTGTTTTCCAAATGGTGAACGCGGTAAAATTAATGTGTATATTGTAATACACCCTTTTGAATTATGGAGTTGTCGAGTATCGATACACAATTAAAATTGTATCTTTTCATTGATCCAGCAACCTACCTTGCGGACGTTTTGTACCTCTTGGGTACCACCATGGGCCCCACATCCTGAAGCGGGCCCCCAGGCTAGAGCCCTGTCAGCCCCCTCTTGTGGGGACCATGGGTACCACTGGATGACTAGATTTGTCCAAAGATTGTCCCTTCTTAGACCTATGTGTTCAGCCAATTTCTATTTGAAGCCTTTAGCGAACTCTATTACATCGCATACCCTTGTCGGTGTCCTTATCCACATTCCTCTTTTTGTCCTTTTGCGTTAAGCCCAGCATGCACCTCTCCATACCACGTTGTGCTACTCAAAGTTTCTGGATCTTTCTTTTACTTAGGGTCCATGTTTCACACGCATATGTGATAACGGGAAGCACACACTGGTAAAACACTTTGCACTTTAGGCACAGTGAGAGGTAACTTTTGAAGACATTATTCAGGCGGCCAAAAGTACTACAGCCGAGCTTTACTCTGCGAACAATTTCATCAAATATACATCCATCTATAGACACTTGTTGTCCCAGATAGATGTAGTTTTTCACCTGTTCGAGTTGAGTGCCATTGATGAGGATCTCTTTTTGGCCCGCAAAGCAGTTGAACACGACTTTCGTCTTTGTTACATTTATTTTCAATGTAATATATAAATTTAATAGTATAAAAAGAAATAGTTTACAAAATTATTATCGAGTCAAGTACGTTATAAAAACTAAATATTGGAGTGATCAGTGACGTCGGTTAGTAATAATTAAGGAATTAATTGCTCCCTACGTTAATTAAATAAACAAACCGATACCGAACATTGTAACGCAATTTGATAAGCATTTCATATAAGAAATACTAGTTAAAATTGTCGTAATTAAATAGGATGTCCGTAGTTTAATTGGAAAAGTATACTGGCGCGAATCCAGCGGTTATAGATTCAAGTCTCGTCAGGTGTCTAGTGGGTATATGTATGATTTGTTTTAAAATTATGTATGTTCAATATATACCAGTAATTAAGTAAAAATCATCAATCATTTGCTACTCCTGCCATATAAAAAATATGTAAATAGGTAGTGCTAATTTTCTACAACGTTCTTATTAGCTAGTATTCTTATTTGTCCGGTGGTTGTTTATCCAGTACAAATCTTGCAATCGATTTTTAACTAACTTCCCGACTAGCTAGACATTTGAAACTTTTAGAATATATCAGAACACGATGTCAATGCATTCTTTTAATACTTTTAGCTATTTTTAAGTAGAATTGAATTCATTTTCAGTTAATTCTGTTTTGTAGTTAAAAGTTATTTCGGAAGAAATCCGTAATCCAATCCACTATTATTGGTTGCTAATGGGGTGGTCCTAGCAACTAAATTATTAATATATACGTCCGTTACTATGGAAATCAAAATGACATTTCAGTATTCTATATTTTGTTTGTCTTTTATTTACTTCATATGTAGTACAAGTTTGAGCATATTGAGCATAATAATTCAAAACAGAAAATTTAAAAACGTTGTATATAAAAAGTTATTTTTATCTTGTTATTATTTACATCGGTTTATTTAAGTATTTTGTCACGTCAACTACTCTACTTGATGCTAAGTCAAAGATAAATTATGCAGACTGTGATAAATGCCTTTTATTAAAAACAAATCGTCTATCCGCATCGGGTATTGGTGATTTGGATTTTGGGCCTATGAAACTGCATTACAAAAACCAAAGAAAATTCTTTGTACCACCAGGTGGTGGTGATTCTGGTGAATATTTTGTCGTATTCATTGGGAAATGAGAACTGTTTTTAAACTGCGACTTTTAAGCCGCATTGTGTGTAGTTTTTTTTTCCGTTGAAGAAATGTAGCATAGATCTGAACTTCTTCATATTATATGATGATGCAGAATTAAGATGTTGGTTATCCTAACTTATATGAGTGTAAACTGTAAGCAATGGATCTGTAGAATAATTTTATTCTTTGGTGTGGTGGAGAATAGGTATTGCATATGAGATACGATAATAGCTTCTCATGATTATGGAGGAGGCGGGAAGGAGCTATTTTTTCGTAAATAGATGGCCATATAGTATTGAGATTAAATTTATGTCTAAATAAACTACTTAAAAATGTGTCATAAAAACCACCAAAATATAATGGAAAGACCTAAAATATACGTACCTAGTTAGGTAAATTAGAAATACAATAATATCGTATTTTACGTCGTCGTCATGGAGGTTCGAATCCTGAGTCTGGAAAATACACATATTATTATTTTTGGTTCCATGACAAAACATAACAGTGACAAAACAGAGCTAGAACTAGGGCAAGTGTCAAAAACTATGGAGGTTAGGTTCGCGGAGATATTACACAGGGGTATTGTTTCAATTAGTTTTAGGTAGGGTATACTTGAACGATGATACACGAATAATTTTACCTTGAATTTATTATGGCTATAATTGTTTGTACTAGAAACAAATTGACATAAAATACACACCAATGACGTTGGTAAAATAAATCATGATTTCGCTAGTGGATTGTGTATTTTATCGATTCACCGAAACAATATTATACACATTCGTGTAAATATAAAATATAATCTTTTCTTTTGAATAAATTATTCCCTTTAATGGACAGTATTAATTAAGTAAGAAAATGGTAATATTTATAAAGGTATTGATTTTATATACAATAAATTTAAACATGCCACAAAATTATATTTACATCAATCATCAGTATAATAATTAATTACTATGATATTATTAAAATATACAGGTACCTACTTAAATTTTATTTAGATTTAGCGACATTGTCATTCACAATTATGTATATTAATTTTTGTTGTGAACGTCTTAAATTAATAATTTGTAATATTCACTACATACAATGAATAAAATTTGAGTACTGAGTAAAGTAAAGCACAATAACTTTCATTTTAACATTTATATTATATTGTATAAAATAATATGTTTACATAAATAACTATTACTTTGTTTTACTCTCGTAAAAATAAATAAAATATAATATTTGCGATCTCGGCATACATAATATTACTTATTACATTTTTAATAATAAATGAATTTGTATTTTATAACAAGCAACACCAGCCGAAGTTGTATCGCGCGGTATATTCTACTTTACGTTACCAACATCTAACGTCACCCGAAAACTTTCGGCTAGTTGAAATTCCAACAGTTTTACAAAAACACGGGAGTAGGGGGTCGCTGGCAGTTTGAACATGGCACACATCTGACAGGTCGAAAAGTGTCCGTCTATGGGCGCAGCAGATTATCTACCAAAGATAACTGTATGGCCGCCATTACGTATTAACTGGCATGTTCAACCTCTTACGAAAACTGTACGTTTATGGCCGTCTAATGTCTGCATTCCTAATCGCTAGAACGCCTCAAATAAACGAGACTTTGCCGGCAAGCTTAGGATATCTCATCTTAATCAATATAATATGTTAAAAATGATTGGGTGAATAGGTACAACGAAATAATGACCTAACCTAACATAATTTAACATAACATAACCTAACCTAACCTAAATAGAATTCACAAAAATTAATGTTTCATTTTTCCCCTGACTGTTCTGTTTTGTCATGTTCTGTTTTATCCGGTCGCCATTATTTTTCAATGTGTGTTTGGAGTCAAAGTAAGTACCTTATAGGTTGAGCAAGTGGCTAAAATCCATTTTTCGTAAAAACAAAATCTTTTAATACAATAACCTCCACGCTGTGGAGGCCTATATATGTATCGCTAGATTTCAAAATCAGCCAAGTCCATAATAGATGAATAGGAGAAAAACAGCTTTTTGTTTTCTCAAATACACAGTCACAAGGGTGAAAGTTTATATTGTTTCGAGAATAGAATATTTAAAATTAATAAATTCCACATTTTGATAATGCAGAAATGTTATAAAGCAGTAGTTCTTCAGCAATTCACAAAAAAGTCAAAAATACTTAAAGGTGGACTTGGCTGATTTTGAAATGTAGCGACACATATGATCATTTTAGGATCGGGCATGGTCGGAATATTGAACCGGTTGGAGTACATACAATATATCCGTCTTGCTGTTAGTAAGTTTACAATACATTCCTATATATAGGTATACGACAGGTGTCGTTGGAAAATTAAATTATTTAGTTATTATTTAAATACGTTATATGCAATTAATTTTTATTACAAAGGTAAAATAAAATAATCGTCTAGTATGGAGTCTTTGCCACTGCTATTAGGTGCCAACGGGTTGTGAGAATTTTCGATACGATAAATAATTAATTAAATTAAGACTTTGGGACGCAAAGAAGCCATTTTCTTCAAAATGGCGTAGATAATAGTATTTTCCCAGGTAGGTTATCAAATTGCAGTAGGTAAGTAATAATTTACACATTTTGGTCCGCTGTCAGCGCTCTAAACGGTCACTCGTAGATATAATCAAACAAATTGACCCTTTCAGGCCGGAATTTTGTGCTGGATCAACATGAATACTAATTAAAAAAGCCGCCCGGGCCCGAGGGGTCGTCTTAGGAGAGGGTGGTAGCGCTTAACGAGCTGTTACAGATGAGCGCTACAATAATATAATACATATTTTGCGGATCTTGTTGTTGAGGGAGGACGACCGAGGTGTAGATGGAGAGTCCTCAGGAGTAGTTGATGAGAAGCCGAGATTTGGTGGCGGTTGCTCCGATGGATGCAGGAGCGAGTTTTATTTGCAGCGTAAACTGTTGGTAGAAGAGTATATTACAAGAGCGTTATGTTACAATACTTATGATAATGTTTCGAGGTCCGAACTCGGTAGAATCGAATGCTGAGCGGGGCGACTGACACGAAGCTTACTTATCGGACGGAGATTATTATTGATACTAATAGGTATTTAGACTGACTAACTCATCAACTATGGACCTGCTAATTATATGCATGAATATTCGGTAAATTGCGAGTCGTTGTTGATGAAGTTTGCAATTGAGAAATCTGCTGGCCTCTGCATTATTGCACTTTGAACGTTTCGATCCAATCGAATAATGTCATTCGTGTAGAATATGCTGATTGTAGATACAACGATTGTGCGATAGTTTAAATGTCTTGCTAATTCTTACACTATTAAAATAATGATGACAAGGCCCGAAGTCGTTGGCCACTACACGTATGTGTATAGATAATTTGGAGTCACCACAGAAAATAAATTATACCGAATGGTACATGAACTTATATGAGGATGGTAAGTTTTATTCTTCTGAGACGTTTCCTTATGGCTGCGGAATGTGACCACTTAGACCCGTTTCACACGGGACACCAGTATCTAGACAGCGAAGTATCCAGCCACTCGATGCTGCAGTGGCTAATGCAGCCACCAAATAGTTAATTTGTCTCTGGCGTCAAAGTTAAAATTATATGTCCACGGTTTTGCACGTGTCTCAGTGACCAATGAGTCATATTTTGGGTCATAAATTATAAATAGAAACAATGGAGACATAAAAACTGTCTGTGGTGATAAAAAAGTGTTTCGGCGGCTCGATAATGAAGACGCCGATGGCACGGTGTAACGTGGCACGACACATAAGTTTTCCCGTCTGTATAAATGCAGCCGCTCGACACACCTCGGTTTTGACCAGGGCTCGAAATGGACCGGAACGCACCGGAGCGCCGTTCCGGTTCATAAAATCTCCAAAATTATCGCTCCGTCTCGTGGAAATATTAATTTGACCGCTTGAGCTAGATATGTCATAATAAAAAAATCTAACAGACTTATTTTTATAAAATACATATAGGTACAATTTGATAACAACGTTAATATTTTCATAAAATTATCGAGCGCTCCGGTTCGTAAAATTTTCCATTCCGAGCGCTGGGTTTGACACAGATGTCCCGTGTGAAATGGCTCTAGTTGATCCAGCGCGCCGATGCTCTTCTTCTACTCGCTTTCCTGGAGGTTACCCAAAACCACCAGTATCTTTAGGTTGCACGGTCCGTGCCGAATGATATATCATCATGTCAAAAATGGTCATCTTAAAACAGGTTTGATGCTGACAATGCGCAGGCTATGCATGCACAGCGATGCGTTCATCTACTACAGCGCTAAAGACATTTGCCATTGAATTTAATAACCCCATAAAACCACACTCGGTCTTAATTGGGCGTATCATGGGACTCTACGTTTGATGTGAAGCATCAGTATTTTTATTACTGGGAATGTCTAAGGAGCAGTTACAGTTAAGTGTGCTTTGGCTGAATATACATGACTTTAAATTAAACATACCCCTGAAAGAGAGGAGCACACTTTAGCACGCAAACTACTCTACTTGATGCTAGTCAAATGAAAATTGTGCCGGCTGAGAGAATATGTCTTATTGAAAACTATTCTTCTACCCGCATCGGGTGTTGCTAATTTGAATTCGGCCAGGGCCTATGAAACCGCCTTGCAAAAACATTGGAAAATTCTTTGTAGCGCAAGGCGGTGGTGATTCTGATGAATATTTAGTCGTATTTATTTGGAACTGAGGACTGTGATTTGTAGCCGAGTTTTTTCCCGTGGTAAAAGAAATGTCGCATAGGATTGATATTCTGAGCATATACTTATCCTATCTTATATGACTGTAGTCACTGGATCTGAAAGGCATGAATCATCATTACATGTCACCATTTATTGTATGTATGTCTTCCGGCCTCGTTTGCCATGGTCCCCGGAAGGTCTTGAATGTCCGCATCTGCCATCTGTAATAAAAAGTTCAGGTTGTGCCACTCCTTGCTAAAGATGTGACAATCTAGGAGTAAATGTAGGATGTCTTGGTCCCTTCCGTCATCGCATGGACACTTTCCATCAGATGTTATTTTAAACCGGTGCAGATATGCTCGCATGACTCCGTGACCTGTAAGAATCTGAGTCATCTCAAAACATAGCCCCTTATGCACCCTGACGTCTCGTGCTGCTGAAATTAAAGGTAAAAACTTTCGGGTCAACTCCCCTGTCGATGAGTTTATGTATCGTGAGTTCCATTCGTTTTTCACCATATCTGAAATTGTAATTTTAGCGTAGCTAAGAGGAAATTTGTCATAAGCTATCGCGGTCTTGGGTTCAGAGGCACCATGCCGAGCCAATGTGTCGGCTCTTTCATTTGAGAAGAGCACATTACAAATTGTAGTAAATAACAAAAGTTAATACAAAAATTTTGCGAACAATCCAAGTAAAGAGATCATCATGTTTTTTGTATGATACCGTAAATTTTCTACATTTACATTTTTTTATTTATTAAAGAGTTAAGCTTCATATTAGAATAGAGCCGATAGAGGTTTTAATAACTTTTATCAAAGTTTGAGGTAGATCCAAAGAATATTTATTAAAATTTTTCAGCCAATGAATGAACTAGTTAACGCGTGTTAATTAGCTATCACGTTTCCATTATTTATCTTGATACAAAATAATACGGATATCACTATCAATGCATTAATCTACAAAAATTGGTAACACAGTTGGTATGCATGTCATGTGAACCGAATCAGCTGTTTTTTTTTTGCAGAGGTTGACCAACTTCGCTCAAACTCGTGTGGAGAGCACAACTTCGTGTGTGCGTGGCCATGGTGATGAATTAAGGCGGCGACCGTAGCGCTAGTGTCGGAAATTAGTAATAACTTAAAAAATCACCGTATCTCTATTCTCAATAATATGTAACTTTCGTATTCTCTCTCGCTTTAAACCAGTTAACGCGGTCATCTCGGCTCGCGTTGCCTGACAGTTCATATCCCGGGATAATTAACTCTCGGAATACGACATAGCATATTTTATCAGTTTTATGTTAATTTTGGAGTTATGTTATATTCTATTAAAATAGCCCTGCACACGTGATTGTTCCTTTCCTTTCTTTAAAGTATTTTTGTCATATGTATAGATACAGCACTCACCTTAGTAACGTTTCTTTGGGATTAGGGTGAGTCCAAAGTAAAGTGTTTATAAAGTCCCATATTATCTGACAGGGACGTACACTCTGCGGTCAAATTATGTATTAAAACATGTACAAGTACGATCTTGTACAGCTGTAAATTATTCAGTAAATCTGCGTATATTTTATTACTTAAAAAATAAACAAATTGAGTGAAAATGTTTGTTTTATCAAAAATAAAGTATCTGGGGTTTGCTTTTTAAAATATTTTTAATTCTACGTCTTCCGCCATGTCCACTACTTAGCTGGATCATATGGACACTACATGGCGCTTCCAAGAATCCCTGTCTTCGTGCGTTATTCCAGGTCATACCAGCATCTCGTATATCCAAAGTATACACTCTGCAGTTAGTATTTAGTGGCTTTTTAGGATGCCGGAATCTTGTTGACTTTAAGGACAGGTAATCCAGGTTGAAGTTATATTCTGACATCCACAGCACATGGTCGAGTCACGCCCAACGTCGCCTCTTCACCAGTGGAGGAGGGTGGAGGTAGACTGTTAAGATCCAACATAAATAGTGGCCCCTAAACTTTGTCAGTCAAACGTGTATTTTGTTTTCATTGAACTAATAATGTGTAGATAGTGTTAGTTAGTTTTTAAAATTTCAATTTAACCTGCCTTATACAAGGAGTATATAGTTTAGTAGATCCGCCATAAATAGTGCACACTAAACCTTGTCAGTCATACGTATTTGTTTTCATTTAAATAAGACAACAATTTATAGACGGTGTTGGTTATGTATGTACACTATTTATGGCGGATCTTGACAGCTTACCTCCACTCTTCGCTACTGGATGATGATGATATGGGTTTATTTACATTGATATCGGGTATTTTTTAATATAGATAATAGTTATAATAATAGTAATAATAATAGAAACTATATTTATTTTTATTGGCTCACTCAGCTCAGCGTACGTCAAAATGGAGCTTTTATGCTATTTTCGAAGCATGATCCTAGACATTCTTTAAACGTTGTAGATAATCTACTTACATAATTTTGAAGCCTTATTATCCTTTATATTTATTTTAAACATTTGATGACTGCATAAAGTATTTCTATTACATAAAATAGTATTCTTTATACCTCTCGCTCTAATGTTTTAGAATATAGTCATATTTCAGTACAGGGTTAAGATTTTTTATAATTAATAATTTTTAAAAGCTTTTATAAAACTATTAGTAAAATTTATGTCGATATTATTATAGTGAAATATTTACGAAAAAAAATTATATTGATAATCTCTGTGATCCCAAATTTGACAAGAATTAGGCATTTTATTATTCAAAAAATGGACAAGATTTACACATTTAAAGATACTTTTAAAGATATTGATTATAAGCTATGTTTTTGACTATTTAAATGTGATAAACAGTCTACGAATAATGTTTGCTTTATAATAATTATTGACCTAAGAATAAGGTAGTATTTTTTTGAAATATAACATTTCTATTGGCATTTCCCAGTGGCTAAGCTACAATATACGGCCGTAGCCATAAATTGACAAACGATAAATGAAGTAAGGAGTAGAATCATGGTAATGCGCGTGTTTGAATATGTACCGTTAAAAAAAATTGGTTAGGTATCTGTTAATAGTTAATTTAACAGATATTGTAAACCAATTAATATTTTGGCCAGCCTCTGTATGCCACCGAATCTCGTAAGTAACCTGGTATAGTTGGGTATTACCCGTTCCATATTAGGTTAAACGCTTGAAGAAAGAAGGGGCATACCTACATATATTATACCATGCTCCCTTTTTGGATGGGTATTCACAAATATTGCCATTTGTAATGAATTCGGTTATGTTATCTATGTATCTTTCGTGGAATAAAGGAATCATTCATACCTATAAAATGATATACATGATATCATTAATTGAAAGCAGTCATGTATACTTAAATTACATCTTTCCTATCGAAACCAGGATAATTTATTTAAATATCCGGTTCCATTGTTCGCTGGGATTTATGAAATAATTGATTATCTCTGAACTAGGGATTGCAATACTGGTTGGTGGCGCTTTTAGCAATGGACTGTAATAGGGGATGGTGGATCTAGGGGAGAGTGAAATTTAACAGGATGCCAGACACTGACCTTTTATGATGTTTATGATAGCTCACTGTTGATGGATTATATGAGGTTGATAAATGATGAGATCCGGTATCACGGCTTACCAGGTATTCAGAAGTATCGCTTGACGACGGTCACACTATATCAAGCTAACGCGGCCGTGGCCCACGAACTACTTTTGAATCTGTCTGTATAATCGAGTTCTCGAGACAAATGCTCGTCAATAACATTCTCCAGAAGTATGAACCCCATCAGCACAGAATACAAACTAGGAGTCGAACCCTTGAAACGCAGCTCAAAAATACGTGACCTGGGTGTCATAATGGATAATAAGATGAATTTTAACGCACATATCAAATATAAAATATTTTTGTGTGGTCATAGGTTCTAATTCTAAATGCAAGACTGTCACATTTACAAAAGCGACTTCATAAGTGCGTCAATTTTAAAGCTTACTGTTATGATTTATCTAATTTTTTTTCGACTACTGCAACTTTTATGGTACCATCTTTGGAAAGTCTATATTTGATCAATATTTTCTTTTTAAAATTATCAATCGTTTTGTTGACTCGCCAAACCTACTCGAAAGGGTGGGTTTCCATGTCCATCAAGATTTACGCGAAACCAAACTTTGTACTATATCAGTCGTAACGGTTCTAATTATGCACAAAACTCTTTTATTCGGCGCTCTTGTATAAATTATAATATGTATTTCTCCACCGTTGATCCTTTTAATAATTCACCTGTTTCATTTAAACGCGCTATCTCCAAAATTTTGTGTAAATAGATGTATATATATATATTTTTTTTTATGTTACTTTTTTGTATATAATTTAATTATTCATTTTTCTTCCTCATTTTTCTCATGTAATTTTCTTATGTAATTTCTTTATATTTATGTTATTCTTACTCTATCTTGTTAGGCTTAATTATATTATAATATATACATGGAGACTTTGCTGGTTGCATTAGATTTTCATTATTATATTTTAAATTTTTGTATCTTTAATGTATTTTCAATATGTAACTGTTTGTTTCCTTAATAAAAAAAACAATAAACTGTGGATTAGCGGTAACAGGTGTACGTACCAGTTGTCTCGAGCTAACTCAATGTTATTCCCAACCACGATCGTCTTATGACCCATAATTTTTTTGTGATAAACTGTAATAAACTTGTGACAATAATAAATAAGGATGTGAGGTAGGTAGGGGAATAAGAAATGACGCGAATATAAATGGCCCAAGCACCGGTTTTAAAAATCAGACAATACCGATATAAATACGGTATTGACAGTGGAAACAAAATGTATTAATTATTAACATAAAAGCCTTAACAGAACTGTATTTTTTGTCAGATTATGCGATGTCTGGTTTACTTCCGTGGCTCTTCATCGTCCTTGGTGACCAGCAATGACACATTCTCTAAAATATTAATGCTATAAATTAATATTTATTGTTATGTAGGTACTCTGTACTCTGAGGTAGCCTGTTAAGATCCGCCATAAAAAGTGCACATTAAACGTAGTCATATCTATATTTTGTTTTCATTGAACTGGTGAACTAAGACTACAATACTTTACAGATGGTATTGGTTTGTTTTTAAAAATCAATTAAACCCTGCCGACCCAAACTATAATAGATATTAGATAAAAATATTTTTCTATCTATAAAATATCTAATATTATGTTATTAAAGCTTACATCAAATTTGTTATTCTATCGATAGAAGAATATTTTATTGTATATTATTAGGTTTAGTAAGACAGGGTTTCATTCAAATTTAAAAACTAACCAACCCATCTGCAATAAAATGTGTATTCTTTGATTATATTAAATGAAAAAAAAAAAATATGACTGACAAAGTGTGCATTATTTTTTTAGGATCTCCACAGCCTACCTCCACCTTTCGCTAGTGATATACGTCGTATGCAAAAAAATCATTATATTTCTTCAATCAATTTTTCGTAGCTAGGAATGTATGTGGATATTGCTATTACTAATTTAGATTCGAGACATTGTTTATGCTCATTGTCGAAAATAATACACATGAATATCAGTGGGCAACTCTAATGAGCGGAGCTGTTTGCCAGGGTCCGTCCTCACATGGGCCCAATTGGACATGGAGATCTGATAGCAACCGAGGCCAACTTTGCGGCATTCGAGAAATTTGCAGCGTCGTATGGGGAGCGGGATAGTCCCGACTCCTCTGTAGACTCATCTATTTCAATTCGTGATACTCAGTATGCGGGTACACAGGGCGCTTAACGTCAGCGGACAGCAGAGCCAGTCCAAAAAACAATAAAAAATCTTTCTTAACTTTCTTCTTTAAGCACTACGGTGCATGGTTGCAGCATCAGTCTCGTGCGGCTCCGTCTTGGGACGGAATGAGCACTTAAAATCACTTCTTTCAGACACGTTTAAAGCATCATGGAAAGCGGCCGTGCATATCCACGGCTGTGCATATATTACGGGTGGTGGTGTGAACGTATGCCTTTCTACAAGGCATGCTCACTTTTCACTGTCTTGAATCTCGTAGTTCACTTCTGCTCATGAAACATTTTTGCCTGCTATCAAGAGGGATGGTTTCCAATCCTGACGTCCTAAAGAATTTTAATTTATATGCGCCTGTCAATTACCTACGTGGTCGCAGCCATGACCTTATTCTGTGTCAGAATAATTGTTTCCTCGAGTCAAGCATATCGGACACCATTAGCGAGGGGTGCAAGATTAGTAAATGCGCTCCCTTATGACATAGACATTTTCAATGATGAACTTGCATTCTGTTTTTGAAACTTTATTTGATTGTAAACAGATTGCAAACAGATGTTTGCGACGAATACTGGGTGTGCGGTGGTATGACTTTAGGAGCAACGAGGAGATAAGAGAACGTACCAAGCAGCCTCTCATCACGCTGAAAGTGAAGAGGCGACGTTGGACCTGGCTCGGCCACGTGCTGCGGATGCCAGAAGAGAACTTTAACCTGGCTTGCCTGTTCTTCAAGCCGACCGGATTCCGGCGTCCTGGAAGGCCGCTAAATACAATCTACAGAGTGTATACGGCGGAGCTACGGGATGCTGGTTTGACCTGGAACGAAGCAAGAAGACTGGCGAGCGACAGGGATTCTTGGAGGCGCCGCGTGGTGTCCATATGCTCCAGTTAAGGGGCGGATATGGGCAAAGAAGAAGAAGATAAAATTTTACTTATGTTTTTATGATTCCATGACAAAACAGAACAAACGATAAATAAAACTATGACCTTTCAGGAAAAATATAAATTTAATATTGGAAATTTCCTATCTTTATGTTGATAGATTTTTAATAGCACAGATTTTCAATACGCTATAATAAATCAAATTATATACCTAACTTCTGCATTCCTAATCGCTAGAAAGCCTCAAATAAAGGGGACTTAGCTTGGTGTCGTCGGCAAGCTTAGGATATCTCATCTTAATCAATATAATATGTTCAAAATGATTGGGTGACTAGGTACAACGAAATAATGACCTAACCTAACCTAACCTAAATAGATTCCACAAAAATGAATGTTTCATTTTTCCCCTGGCTGTTCTGTTTTGTCATTTTCTGATTTGTCAATTTCTGTTTTGTCATGTTCTGGTTTGTCCGGTTACCGTTTTTATTTGTTATTATTATTATTATCATTAAAATTTTAAAATTTTTATTATTTTCTCTTGTGTAATATTTGTTATAATGTAAATGTCATGTTGTGAACGTCCTGAATTTGTTATGTCCACAATGTTTTGTTTTCTTAAATAAATAAATAAATAAAGTGCTCGAAGACGCACCAGCGCCCTTGGGCACAGGGTTGATAATCTCTGCTTTAATTCTATTGATGGTCACGATCTTCAGCCACGAGGAAAAGATCAAGAAGAGAGTAAAAATAAATTTATTGTACGCATTTTTCATTGTCGAAGGTATTTTTTTTGTATAAAAAAGGCGTGTATTAATGTAGTATAAGTACGATAGGTAGATATCTATCGGAAAATTCGGCTCACTGAACACGTCCGGAAAACGGAAAAGAAAATCTGACGCGCTTTCTATAGATCCATTCACCGTTCGCCTTTATGCAAATATGATACTTTTATACCATGCACGCATCGGCTATTTTTAGCTGAGGAAATCTTATAGATATGAAATATTGATGAAAAAAAAAATATTTGACGTCTGAAGACAAAATCAATTATAAAATTAATTTTGAAAATATAATTTTGATAACATATGATATATTACATCTGCGCTTTGCCGGCGACATAGTAATTTCATCGCAAGACTCAGAAGACCTCCAAAGCAGAATGCAGGAACTCGCTGAAGTAAGCAACAAAGTAGGTTTGAAAATAAATGTAACAAAGACGAAAGTCATGTTCAACTGCTTTGCGGCCCAAAAAGAGATCCTCATCAAGGGCACTCAGCTCGAACAGGTGAAAAGCTACATCTATCTGGGACAACAAGTGTCTATAGATGGATGTATATTTGATGAAATTGTTCGCAAAGTAATGCTAGGCTGGAGTGCTTTTGGCCGCCTGAATAATATCTTCAAAAATGACCTTCCACTGTGCCTAAAGCGCAAAGTGTTCAACCAGTGTGTGCTTCCCGTGATCACATATGCGTGTGAAACATGGACCCTAAGTAAAAGAGAGATCCAGAAACTTAGAGTAGCACAACGTGGTATGGAGAGGTGCATGCTGGGCATAACGCGAAAGGACAAGAAGAGGAATGAGTGGATAAGGAAGCAGACAAGGGTTTGCGATGTAATAGAGTTTATTAAAAGCCTTAAATGGAGATGGGCTGGACACATAGCTCGAAGAAGAGACAATCGTTGGACAAATCTGGAAATCCAGTGGTATCCAATAAGTACAAAACGTCCGCAAGGTAGACCTAGAGGCCGCTGGATCGATGAAATGATAAAGTACTGCGGAACTACGTGGCAACGCAATGCACAGGACCGAGAGAAGTGGAAGCAGCTTGAAGAGGCCTTCATCCAGCAGTGGATAGATTCAGGCCGATGATGATGATGATGATATATTACAAAAAAAATGGACACGTATGGGATGGATACAATATCACCTACGTTACAGTTCAACAACAAGAAATCGGCGATTCGAGTTTTATGAAAATATAAATGTCTATAACTTGAAATCCTTTTTATTTATATGAAATTTTATTTAGGTATGGTCCCAATATTGAAGCTCGATTTGATATAATTAAAAAGGATTTCAAGTTATACACATTTTATTATTTTTATAAAAATCTATGTTTTTTAAAATAGATATAAAAAATATTAAAACTATGAATTAGTCAAAAATCTAAAAGGAGATGCTTAGAAAATTTAATAAACTAAATTTTAATATGACCATAAAATATATGTAATAATAAGATGGGCTCCTGCGACCAATTCACATTTTTTTACAATTGTAAGTTTATCTTTGACTTTAAAATATTTTCAGATACATATTTATCATTTCTTTTATTTTGTTAACTGTCAATTCATGGTGGAACTGCATTGTATTGTTGTTTTAATTTAATAAAATGCAATTTTTTGTAGTACTTATTCCACTTTTAATCAATAAATTAGGACCGGTTGCGTCCGCCTCAGAGGGACATTTTCAACTGTCCCAAAAAAACTGTTTAAAATGTCCCTCTGAGGCGGACGAAACTGGTCCTAATTTATTGATTAAAAGTGGAATAAGTACTACAAAAAAATGCGTTTTATTAAAGTAAAATAACAATCATATTTATCAATTAACACAGTTGAAATTGTAAATTAACAAAAAAATGTTTCAAATTGCAAGCTTCGTATTTTTACGCTAGGTGAAGACATCGCCTTAAGAGCAAAATGAATTATAATAATAACTGATTAAAATTCCGCATCTACTTTCTGTATTAAATCGTAACGGACGTCAATTTATTTCATTCGAAAATACGCGCCCAATTGTCCTGGCGCCTAGTTGTCCCATTCCCTTTATAACACCATGGAAGGTGATCATGCACAATATGCAATTGAATATTATAAATGACGTTGGAGATATAGTAACTCAAATCATTTGGTCGTTTGTAAATTAATAGTACCTAGAGAAAAGAAAACTGATTTATTGTTTTAGTTCAAAAATAATTACAAGATAAAAAAAACTTTTTATATACCACGTTTTTAAATTTTCTGTTGAATCTTATAAACTTGACAATTCTATGTATTAATAATTTAGGACAAACAAGGCAATTGTCAACAAAACATTTTTTTGCTATTTTGCAACAAACAAACAAATATAGAATACTGAAATGTCATTTTGATTTCCATATTAACGCACGGATATATTAATAATTTAGTTGCTAGCACCACCCCCTTAGCAATCAATAATTAATAGTGGATTGGATCACGGATTTCTTCCGAAATAACTTTTCATACAAAACAGAATTAACTGGAAATGAATTCAATTCTACTTAAAGATGGCTAAAAGTATTAAAAGAATACATTGGCATCGTGTTTTCATATATTCTAAAAGTTTCAAATGTCTAGCAGCTAGTCGGGAAATTTGTTAAAAATCGATTGCAAGATTTGTATTGGATAAACGACCACCGGACAAACAAGAATACGAGCTAAGAAAAACGTGGTAATATGTAGTAATTAATTAATAATATATTATATCTAATTACTTCCGTTTTCCTTGGACGTTAGATAAATCGTTCAGGAAGTAATTATTAGCAAAGGGTAGTCGATTGATAATATTATTTTAGCCCTTTAGCGGGAATTAGATTAGAAGAGGCCGCCCAAGATGGACCTGAAACGTAATTATTCTAACATACCCCGTATCTATTCGAGCTACCCCTAAGCACGGTTAGGACAAATATCACATCAATTTATCATCGTTTTAAGGGTTGCTATATTGTAAAAGTAGCCGGAAAGATTTGATGGGATTATCAAGTTTGAGCTCGGTGGCACATTAGGGTGGAAAAGTTTATATAACTACATAAAGATTCAATCAAATAGTTTTTACTGTCTACTGAAACACCATGAAGTAAATCTTCTCTACCGCATTTGAGTAGAACGCCCGTGTCGACTAGAAAGTAAAATTGTTGTTACCAGAATTTAATACAAATAAGTGAAGTCTGAAAGAAAGAATATTAGGTGAAAACAGACAGCCGAGATTTACAGTGTATATATTATTTAGTGCATACATACTGCACAAATTAATATATTATTAATATTAACAGTGAGCAAGAGTGAATAGTAATTATTGTTACACGGGAGCAATTAGTGCGCCAAAAATGAAGCGAGGGGTTATCCACACTGTTATTTGTTCACATTGTTACGCGATTTCAAAGTCCGCGTGAAAGGGAAAAATATTAAAATGAATAACATTACTGTGGACGTGAATGAAACCAAAAAAACGAAGAAGAAAAGAAACGATGAGGAAGAGGAAGTAATTGGAGAAAAAGAAGAAGAATGGCAGACTGTGACCTCTGGAAAAAAACCCAGAAGAGACTCTGGGGTCGCTTCAAAGAGAAACGAAAACATCGTCATGATAGCGACGGGAAGTAAAATACCATTAAAGTTGAAAATAGCGCAGATGCTCCATAAGGCAGGAGTTAAAGTACAGAAAATTTACAACAAAAATTTAAAGACCTAAATCCAAGTAGAAGACGAAAAAGAAGCAGATAAAGTGAAACAAGCTGGAGAACTCAAAGATCTCGATTTTGTGATTAAAGAGAATGACTCCTGCTCTTATGGAGTAATAAGAAAAGTCGACATTGATATGGACCTCCAAGAACTGCAAATGGAAATCAAAAGTGATGCAAAAGTGACCAACCTTAAGAGGTTGACAAGAAAAAGTGACACAGGAGAGCTTACGAAGACCTCGCCAGTCAGTATTAAATTTGGGGAGAAAATATTGCCGAGAACAATTCACATATATGACGTCTCGTTTGCTGTAGAACCGTATGTGTTCAGGGTAATGCAATGCTACAAATGTTGGCAATATGGGCACATTGCGAACAATTGCGGCAGTAAAGTAGAAACGTGCCCCAAGTGCGGTGAAAACCACAAAACTTGCGAAAAAAATGAGGAAATTACGTGCATCAATTGCAAAGGTAACCACGCGGCAAACAGCCAAAAATTCCCAAAGTGGCAAGAAGAAAAGAATTGCAAAGAAGCAATGATAAAAATAAACATACCTTTCAAGGAAGCAAAAAAAAATATGTTAAGTAACAGCTATGCTGACATATTAAAACAAAAAAAAATCGTGGGAAGAGATGAAAGTGAAATAATTCAAAAAATAAAGGAAAACAAAAAGACAGAAGAAGTGGTGGTAGAAGGTTCAAGCTCAACAATAACAGCTACAGGTAGTAGCGTAAAGCCTACAAAAAATAAGAAAAAATCAAAGGGGAAGAAGGTTAATGGGATGGGAGAAATTATGAAAGTCTTGCTGAAAGGGGTAGACTGGCAGCAGATCATTAAACAACTAATAATTAAAGCAGTGGACTGGGTATGCAAAAACTTCAAAGAAGGAAATTTAGGAGAAATTCTAGGGCAGGTTCTGCAACAAAATGGATAAGAAAAACAAATTAGGATTTTACAATGGAATGCCAGAAGTATGAAGCAAAAAAGATTGATATAGAACTTTACTAAATAAAACAAAAATAACAATAACATTAATCTCAGAGACTTGGCTGAGATCTGAATTAGACTATCTAAAATTCAATTATTACACGATGTATCGAAAATACAGAGGGGATGGATACGGAGGAGAACGATTCTGGTGCATAAAACACTGGCGTCTAAAGAAGAAATAAAAAAGACGGAAGAGCTAGGCAAAATAATTATGAAGCTATTTAACAGAATAGGAGTGAGGGCCTGATCGACGGATCCCCTTCTGGAAGAGAAGAGGCGATATGACAGCGAGTCGCAGTCAAAGCCTCGGTAAATCACAAAAAAAAATCTTTTCTACTAGTTGGAACATAAACGTAAGAAAAACACAGAACACTGGTAAGCAGGGGTCTATAATAAGTTTTTTTTAAGGCGGTGGGTGGGGAACAAAATACAGCAAGCGTGTCCGGAAATTTGTACGTATGCAGTTCGCCGTATCACACTTCACCGTGAAATGTTGTATAGGAAAGAAATATATGGTCGTATAATAAGGCTATACCTCAGTTGAGGCATGGTCTAAAAAGATCGTGGCCAGGCGATGCGCGGATTGCGGGTCGCGGGTGCAAATGACGCATGCCGAACGAAATATAATTTGTCATATAAATCCAACATGCGTCCATTTAATATTCTGTTTATTATTCTATTAGTAACAATACTAATGTGTTCATTGATATGTTTTCTTTTTTAAGTAAATGGGTAACGTTTTTAGTCATCTTTACAAGATTTAAGAAATAATACCCCCGTCGCCAACACGAAACAAATTGACGTATTCACACCTCGACGTTCACTCTCCGAATGTCTGATCATCTGATGAGATGTATCGTCTTAAAGACCGTGCAATCTCTTTGGGTCGTATAGTACTGACATAAAATTCATGTATAAATAAAACACGGTTCTTGTCGGTTTACACTTTACAGAAAGCCAGCAGCAAACAAATTTTGAAAATAACCGATATACTGAATTATTTGTTAGGTTAGGTTGAATTCTTGAATTTTGCCAAAATCAGCTATGAGAATTGAATTAATGTTCATATTTAATCTAATAAAATTGGAGACCGTATAGTATACGGTCATCTTTTTCTGATAAGAAAGCTCACGGTGAAATGTTTTACGTACAACTTACATGTAATCTATAACAAGTGGCATTTAGATACGCATTTAACCCACGTTTTGGTAAGCCCAAATAACTATTATTACTACCTACGTTAAATATTTTTAACAATTTGCCAACTTAACTAACAATGCAAAAGTGTTCTCCTTCCAAATGCGTCACTTATGTATCCAATTTTTTTTAAAGTTTGTGTTTCATTTCAGATTTTATATAAAAATTAGCTCCTTATTCCATCATTTTAGACTAAACATCAACTCTATAAAAAAGGGTTTAATCTTTGACGATATGCCTTTATATATTATGTTATATAGTAAGTTCTCATGGATTTAAGTTTTGTACTATTCCATTTGAGTCGTTTTTTGCGACCCGGGTTTCGCTTTTCGGCATCTTCAGGCACTGTGTACACTCACCAAAAGGCAAAGACATACTGACAACGAATACTATTAACTCTAACTTATATAACAAATCAATACAATAAAGTAGGTAAAAACTTATCACCTACTTACCAATTAAATCAAGGGTAACAATAAAAAATATAACAAATAAATTATGAATAGTTGTGCTTGTAAAAAACCCCCTACCTTATCAATAATAATAAGCGTATAATAAATCCTTAAAACCTAATAATAGATTGTAGGGAAGGTTAATACCCTACCATCCGCATGACTTAATTTATAATTACAATGTATCTTGCAACACAATACTGTTGAAATAGCAAAACAAGCGATTTATGTGAATCAATCATTTTTTAACAGAAAGCTAATTTAGCAAAAATAATTCAATAATTATATTAATCAATTATTTATAATTTACAAAACGATTTATCATGATATGCAAAAAAAATGTTTATATGAAAATCAATCTTGCCTTATTATTAAAAACTGCTTAATTGTTCAAATTAAAATCAATTATTTATAAACGAGCCATGCATTACACAACAAAGCATGATTATCAAAATATTCAAGTAGTGATAGTAGCATTTTCTATTGTATCGAATCACTATAAAAACACTAAGTACATGAAAACAATATGTCAATCAGTCATCAAAGATTTAACCGTAAGGTTATCGTTCAGCTTCGCCCGATCGACTTCGCAATCGTCAGAACGCATAACCGTGATTTCACCCATCGAAATTATAATCTGTAAACGTACCTGTAATAATTAAATTAATACTTATTTGGAAGGAGATAATAAAACCAGGGTTTATTTCATTCACGCACCAAATTCTGAGTTATTCATTTTGGAGTCAACCTACCCTGCCTGTTCCTTATTTCATCTCCTAACGAAAAGATCATTAGTAATTATAAACAATAAAAATACTACACTCAATAGATGTAAAATCGTCCATTCTGGGAACAATGGTAACGTATTGGGAATTAATGGAGTTAGTTAATGAGATAAATATCTATGATATCAGTTTTTAAAAATTATTAGTTAAACAATTAATATTCAATGATATTCTTACACGATACCTACTTTTTAAAAATATAATATTGTTTTAATATTATATAGTAAGCTTATGATCTTGTTCTTATTGTGCCATCCCCTAGCGGAGATCGGCCACCATCAAGGCAATCTTATCTCTGTCGTCTGCTACCCGGAACAATTCAGTGGAGCTGCACTCGTACCAACCACGGAGGTTCTTAAGCCACTAAATGCGGCGCCGTCCTCTGCTACGCTTCCCATTGATCTTTTCTTAAATGACAAGTTGGGGAATGCTGTATTTTTGTCCTCTCATAATGTGGCCGAGGTACTGTAGTTTCCTGGTTTTGATACTACGTAGAGCTTATGATAACACTGACAAAACCAGTATATTATTAAAAGCCGACGGTAAAAATTGTAGGTACGTATATACTTCGATAGATAATGCCTATATGATATATAAGAAAATTGACGATGTCTCAAACAAAAAAAAAAAACAATTTTCCTAGAGGCGCCAATAGGGTTTCTTTAGCTCAGGGATTTCGCTTAGAAAAAGCTGTATAATGTCACGTCCAAAGTGAAGAGACGCTGCAAAGGAAAGCGATTTTTTCGTAAGCGGTAACATGTAAAGTTGATTAGGTTATTATTTTTCTTCATCCCTTATCGCTCAATTTTAGGACAATCTTCAATATCATCTGCTACTCGGCCGTCTTGGTGTGGTGAACGAAAGACAGCTAGTCTTAAAGAATTACTCCCAGATACGTAACCCTTTCGGAGAACGGCACTTCTATTTATATAAAATTCTAAAACTCTTTCTTTAAGGGCGGACGTGCACCGTTTAAAAAAAATATTTTTTTTTCGGTTAGGTACATGTTCAAACACGCGTGTTAACATAATTTTACTCCCTACTTCAATTATCGTTTGTTAATTTATGGCTACGGCCATATGTTGTAGCTTAACCACTGGGGAATGCCAAAAGAAATGGTGTATTTCAAAAAAACACTACCTTATTCTTAGGTCAATAATTATTATAAAGCAATCATTATTCGTAGGATGTTTATCACACTTGAATGGCCAAAGACATAGGTTATAATGAATATCTTTAGAATTATCTTCAAATGTGTGAATCTTGCCCATTTTTTGAATAATAAAATGCCTAATTCTTGTCAAATTTGAGATCACAGAGATTATCAATATAATTTTTTATCGTTAATATTTCACTATAATAATGTCGATAGAAATTATACTGATGGTTTTATATATGCGTTTAAAAATTAATAAATGTAAAAAATCTTAACACCACTGCACATTTATTTACTGAAATATGACTATATTCTAAAACATTAGAGCGAGAGGTTTAAAAGAATACTATTTTATGTAATAAAAATACTTTATGCAGTCATCAAATGTTTAAAATAAATAATATTTATATTAATAAAAAAATAAGGATAATAAAGCTTCAAAATTATATAAATAGATTATCTAAAACGTTTAAGGTACGTCCAGGATCATGCTTTGAAAATAGAAAAAAAAAATCCATTTTGACATACGCTGAGCATATCCCCCCTTAAGCACTAAGGTGCATGGTTGCTACATCAGTCCCGTGCAGCATTGCTTTGGGACGCGGAAGGCGGCCGTGCACAAACCGCGGCTGCATATACATGGCAGGTGGAGATGGAGAAACTCAAATCATTGGCCAAAACGAACCGTGGGCGGAGCCCCGGTGGTCTTCCTATGAATCAGGCTGGGGCACAGGTCATAGGTTATCTCCCTATTTCTAAAGTAGCTTTGAACCATGGCAAAGAAGCCCCCGGAAATCTGTCTCAGCAGAAGGTTTGCCAGAACCAAGGGCCACCACGCGGTGTGAAACGCGTCCGCGATGTCGAAAAGATCCCGGCAACGAGGTCCATGGTCGATCTTCGACTTTCCAACATTTATTTCAGATACAGTAGATCACGGTCAACTCTGTATAATACGGTCCACTGCATACGTATACATCTCCAGATAGTCTGAGGGTTACCAGAATTGTTTTAAACTGTATGTGACTGATAGAGGCCATGCCTTATCTTTTGTTACTTTATTCCAGCCAAGCTTAATTTTTGAATATGTATAACATAGAGGTATTAAATGAAAAGAGGGGTAAGGAATCGGCTTTCTCATACAACTAAATGAAGCAGGCCAACAATAGCCGACAACTTAGGATAAATAGCGACACAATAAAAAAAAATGCAAAGCGTCACGGAGGACTTACTTTGGCCTTTTGACCGTCATTATAACATAACGTATCAATATAATATAATAATGTTAACGTGGAAATTTTGCAGCAACTTGATTACCAGCCTGTCTCACCATACTTTTATATAACCTGCCTGCTTCACCATACTTTCATTATAACCTGCCACCTTTACTATACGAATACGTCTTGGCTAGGTGTTTAAACTGTGAACTAACATGCTCTGCCCATTTTTAACCGCAATTCCATTATAAGCTCCTCTCATTTAGTAAACAACAGCGCCTGGAAATGCAGCCAAGAAGATGTTTTCGTACAGTAGATGTATAATGATGGCAAAGGCAAATCGCTGTAGCTTCCGTTCGCCGCGTCACTCCACTATGAACACACGCTGTGTATACAAGCAAACGATATTCCTTTATCTATATATGTTTATGTTGCTTAGATTCTGTTAGCTTCTGTAAATATATCACAAAAAGGTTTTCCTATGCAGCATTAGTTATGAATATCACTTACTTTTTTGTTCAGTATTAGAACAATGATAACATGACCGTAAGACGTCTAAAATGTTTTTGGAGTATGCTGATGTGGAGGAAATGGTAGATCGCTGTTGCTTAGTTGTTGAGCAATGACAGTTTATTTAAATGAAACTAATTTGTAATTAACAATTTCTTTTATCACAAGATTTAAGAATATACCATTCTAATTATTGAACATACATAATTTTGAAAGACACAAGAAAATATATTATAACCATAGCAAGTTCAAGTAAGTTACATCATAAAAATATTGGAGAAATCCATGACGTCGGTTAGTAATTGAAGTAGTAGGTACCTACTTCGATTTAATAAACAAAAACCGATTGCCAAAGTAGCTTGATTTAGAAGAGCGCTGATGAGCAGGTATTAAGAGTCCGATAGTTAAAATTTGTCGCAATTAGTATGTCACATCGTAGCATAGAAGATAATGCGAGAACGGGGCGTAAACCCAAGAGATGCAGGTTCGATTCCTACCGGGTGGCTTACTTTTTTCAAAAAGTTTTTTTCTATTGGTTATAATATATTTTCTCAGAAGTGTTTTTCAAAATTATGTAGGTATGTTCAGGAACTAATTTGGTTATAATTTATTTAATACTAGCCAGTTCTCGATATGTGTTGCAATGCCACTCAAAGAAAGAAAGTGTTTTAATTCTGTTTATTAAAGTGCTTTTGGATATATGCACTGAGCCACTGACGATTTTTGTAATTGGTTGAGCTTTTTAAGTGGACTGTAATTATTTTAAGGGAAGATGAGGAGGTCGGATCAAGGGGTGGGGGCGATGGAACAGACACTGACCTTTGTGATGATGTATGGTGGCTCCGTGGTCTGGTTTCAACTTTCGCTCGAGCGGAATAGTTGTTTTGGGTCACCCGGTTCGTACACTCCCGCACTTTATGACACAGTTTTATGGATTATATGTGAGGATGTATGAATGATGATGATAGATTATGAATAAGTCTGTACATATCTATTGAGTCAATCACTTAAGCGACGGAAAGCTATTAGAAGCCCGCACGCGTCCGCTGTCGAGATGCCACTGAATGTCTCTTTGCAATTACCAGTATTACCAGTAACACTGGGGATTAGGAAGTGGGGAAATATAAAAGACTGGAATGGGAATATAAATGGCCTAACCAGTAATTATGTGCGATATTTGGAAACACTTTTTAAATCAATTAATCTGTGGTTGCTGTGATTTTATAGAAGTTTGTTGGCAATGTGAGACATTGTGTAGATTTATCGATTGCCATTTTCTCATTCCCAATATCCAACAATTGTTTTGCGAAACATTCAGCGGATACACGTTGTTGTAGTTAGTTGTACACGCATATTGGTTTTCAAATTAAATTTTTGTACTTGTCGCCATAAAACTGATGATTTGACACATGCAGTAAGTTCATCAGTGGCTATTGAATGTAGTATAATTGGTAGAGTTTGTCGAAAATCACCAGACAGAATAAAACGAGTGCGCCACTGAAGAGCTGTTCATTTCCTCTCAAATCTTTTAGTGTACGATGAAGCGCTTCCAATATTTTTTTTGCACCATAGTATATTCATTCCATATAATGAGATGACGTGATTGGAGTACTTTTCCCATTCCAGAATTTTAGATTTTTTTTCAGTAACCTTCGTTGCAATGAAACTCAAAGAAAAAAAGTGTTTGTGTTTTAATTCTGTTTATTGAAGTGCTTTTGGATACATAATATCTTTTGTTGTTTCGTTCGAGTACGTACTAACGTCCGTTCGTCTGAAACAGGTGAGCCATGGGAAGCAACCGCTTTTTAGATTTATTTTAAACTTTAGTTTTTTTTAATTTTTAGATTTTTTCGTTCGGAAACCATCGCGGGTATTTGTAGAGGTTCACTCAACTCTACAACCGAAGTATTATTGTCTATGTTCATTTATATAACATAGACAATAATACTAAGCGGAAATGACAGACAACATATCAGTCGCATATTCGGCCTTGATCTGTTCAGTCAAATATTTACATAATGTAAATTTTACGTAACAAAACCTTCAATATCAATGTGACAGTTTCCTTTAATGCCGTGTAAAATCTAAAATGTAGTGCCACAATATAAACCCAAGAAAATACATCACTGTGTCTTATTTCTATTGCGCCCCGAACACTATCACACCCAACGTAATCTTATAATACAATTAATAGATGTTGGATTCACACACCGAACAACTCAAGATCATACATCTATAAGTGGTGACCCCGACAACAACTCACCAAAGTTGTTTCATTGCAATCGAATGAATGGTACACGAGACAAACAAACAAACAAACATTCATTTTTATATATATATATAATACTTTGATTGATTACATACTTAGGTAAGTATATTAAAATATTTTCAATATATATTTGGGTCTCCACGTGACGTAGATGTGCTGTAGATGTCAAAAATTAAACACCGAATATCTTACCATATTTATTCCATATACCCAAGGCTCATCAATGTATAGAAATTTCGACATCTTAAGCCATACACCTTAATTTAAATATCATAAACTGCGCCCACCGTGCGTAGCAAACGCTGCGGTAGCGGTATCCAAACGCAAACACCAGACCGACGCCGGCGCCCGAAACCGACGCTGAAACCGACGCCAACAACGCGTCCAGGACCACGTGTAAATATGTACATACAGTAACCCATATATTTCGGCGAAAACTCACATAGCTAATGCCTGAAATCTACCTACAGCCACATACCAATGTGGGGTATATGTTATATCCGCATTATGCATCAAAGGGATTTGTGTTTTGAGTTACGGTTGGAGTATATTATTTGTTTTTAAACCCACAGTCTCAGCTCGAGATGCATAAAATGGTTATATTATGTAAATTGTGAGAAACTGTTTTACTGGAAAGAGGAGGTCGTATAGTATTGAGAACAAAAAATAACGTATTGTTCATGGAGCATTCATTGCAGACAGCAATGATCCAATTTTAATAAATTCAATAAGAATATTAATTTGATTTTGATTGGTTTCAAATGAATACGTGTATTAAATAAGGCTCTAAGTACCAAAAAGTAGTATTACCTGTAGTTACAAAATACCGAGTCATTGCAGTAAAATTTCATGAAGCAGACCTTTTGAAAAGTGTAGTTTTACAGTGTGAATCAACCACAAAAGCTTCTATAATTTTAGGTATTAAGAACTCGCAAGTGTCAACACACCATCGTCAGCTATTTTATATTGAATGCCGTTGACCACTGCAGTGCTACTTACACCATTATAAATAAAACACGCCAACAGACTTACAACGTTGACAGGTTTAATTATTTTGCTGTATTTTTTTGACTTGCTTGAGGCATTTAGACTATAGTTGAAGTTATTGGCGTTGGTATGTAGAACATTTTTCTATAAAAATATCAGTTTTTATGTTTTTGGTACTTAGCGCCTTAATTAATACACGTATTCAAATGGTTTATAGTAATACTGTCATTATTATCAGATATTTGTGTCGCTAGATTTCAAAATCAGCCAAGTCCACCTTTAGGTATTTTTGACTTTTTTGTGAATTGCTGAAGAACTACTACTTTCTAACATTACTGCATCATTGGAATGTGGAACTTATTAATTTTAAATAATCTGTACTGGCAAAAATATAATTTTTCACCCTTGTGACTGTGTACTTGAGGAAACAAAAAGCTGTTTTTCTCCTATTCATTTATTATGGACGATTTTGAAATTTAGTGACACGTTTGAAAGGTATGACTTGATACTTATGGACACCTACCAGAATTGTATATAAATAATAACAATTAACAAGTCGATAGTTTAAATACTCAAGGTTATCTGATATATTATAGAACATGTACATAAAGCACAAAGAAATCACCATTATGCCTGATTTTAGATGACATGCCAAACTTTCAAATTGCAATTCGGTACTCCATAATATCATGACTTCGAGACTTACCAACTTTTGGCAGCAGTAACCTCGCGATTATTGATTGATTTCTAACTTATTTTATTTTTTATTAAAATCCATATTACCACTGCTTAAACCAAACCATACTCGATAAAAAATACTCTTATATCTATAAAATATCTAAAATTATGTATGTTTTAAGACGATACATCGGTGAAACGGCAAATAATTTTCAACTATAGGCGCGACGAAATTTTGGACTCGCTGGCATTCGGAGAGCAAACGTCTAGGTGTGAATACCACAATTTGTTTCGTGATGGCGACGGGAGTATTAATTCTCAAATCGTATAAAGATGACTAAAAACGTTACCGATTTACTTGAAAAACAAAACATGTCAATGAATATATTATTATTGTTACTAATAGAACATTAAATGGACGCATGTTGGATTTATATGACAAACTATATTTCGTTCGGCATGCGTCATTTGCACTCGCCACCCGCAATCCGCGCATCGCCTAGCCACGATCTTTTTAGACCATGCCTCAACTGAGGTATAGCCTTAATGTTATAATTTAAAAAAAAAATATAGATAAACGTATGTTTTTTTTACTATTATCTACTAAAGCTTGGATTAGGCTGGGTATAATTAAATTTTAAAAACTAACAAATACTATCTACACATTGTAATCTTAGTTCAATGAAAATAAATACGTTTAACTGACAAAGTTAAGTGTGCACTATTTATGTCGGATGTTAACAGCTTACCTCCATACTTCGCCACTGCCCAATGTATAGCAGATTTTCTTACTAAGTCTTCTATATTAAACATACATAATTTTGAAAGCACTTCTGAGAAAATGTATTACCTACAAACCAATAGAAAAAATCATTTTGAAAAAAGTAAGACACCCCGCAGAAATTGAACCTGCATCTCTTGGGTTTCGCGCCCGTGAGAATTGACCACATTACTAAAGCGCCGTATTTAATTAAGACAAATTTTAACTAATGGCTCTTATAATACTATATCTAATAATTAGCAATCTGTTTTTGTACTTTAGATCAAAGTATGTATTACTTTGATTACTAACCGACGTCACGGATTACTCCACGATATTTTGTGTTGTAACTTGTTAATAATTTTTTTAATCAACTTTTTTTTTCAAGTTATACTTTTTTAGGCGGTTAGTGTATTTTTGGCGTGTGACATGTAACACATAATTTACTTTTTCAAACAAAAATAAACGCACTTACGCCACAGTATGATACTCCAATCGTGGCGATTATAATTATACAGTATAATATTATAGTTTAGAAATGTTCCGTTGTCTAGGCAACGAATTTATTATTGTCGGCCATTTGCAATTCTTTACGTAAACAAACTATTAATCGTCATAGTGGCAGTTGTTACTTTAAAAATAAAAACAACGATAAATAATTATATAATTTAGTAATATAAGTTAAACTGTATAGAAATAAACCAACGGCGTTCCAATAAGCGGTCCTTTTTCTTGAGTGTGTAATTTAACAAGATGATTAAGAGCTAGTCGAAGAATTTAGGTTATCACAAGTTTTCTTTTTGTTTTGTTACGCCAAAGAAGTATAACTTATAACGCGCGTATATACCTAAATAAGTGCACACACTGATTTTTTTTATTCAAAGAATAATTCACAAGATTTAAGAATGTCTAAGAAGAAATTCTATATTAATTTTACTTTCTCTTTAACACTGTATATTGTTAAGAAAAAAAGTATAAAATATTATAACTCACGTTTGTCATTTTAGGCATGCTATACATAATAATATAACATACCTATCTACTTAACTGTTTCCTCTCCGTATTATATTTTTTCCGTAATATGTTTATGCTGTATATCGAATTAAGTTTTGTTTTTTTATGTTCACCATCCTGCGTTATCGCTAATCCAGGATGCCTCTTAAAGAATATTCGTAAAAGCATTTTAAACAGAGACGGGGCCGGATTAAGAATTGTGTATATACAAAATAGATCACACATACAGTATACTTTCGCAAAATTTAATAATATTTGACTATTTAAAAAAATCATTTATTGACTTCTTTCTTTCGACCATGTCCGATCCTAATAGGATCATATGGGCCTCCACAGGTTTGTATTGACAGATTTTGTTTTTTACGCGAAATGGATGTCAGCCATTTTCTCAACCTATTAGGTCCATACCCTGACACACACAAATTGAAAAACAATATGTGTACTTGCCAGACCCAGGATTCGAACCTGGGACCCATGGCGTTATAGTCCAACATGAAAAACCAACAACACAGTATAAATAATATTTTAATGGATTTAAGTTTTGTACTATTCTATTTGAGTCGTTTTTTGCGACCCGGGTTTCGCCTTTCGACATCTTCAGGCGCTATGTATACTCACCAAA
Organism: Rhyacophila brunnea; assembly: GCF_057557595.1. Classification (NCBI taxonomy): domain Eukaryota; kingdom Metazoa; phylum Arthropoda; class Insecta; order Trichoptera; family Rhyacophilidae; genus Rhyacophila; species Rhyacophila brunnea. Next base: position 2,070,464 of record NW_028232904.1, on the reverse strand, counting down.
AGGCAAACGCCAACTAGTTTTTATTTACTTACCAAATCAATATATTAAAAACTCATGTAAATCGAAACAAATTATCGAAGAGCTTTGAGCGCGAATTATATTATGGTGCATGTCGCTGACTATCACGTGACATCACAGTAAGCTGTTGCTATGAGAAAAAAGTGTGTAATTTCGTTTTTCTTGGTGTTTACAATGTTATCAGACTGATGCTCCCATCCCGTAGCACATTTTGAACTTTTAAACTAACATTGTCAGTTGGCAAAATCTACCGAAATCACTAGAACAATAATGAGGTTACCACACATTGAACTGCACTGCATTGACACCTGCATGACTCGTTTTTATCATCTTCTTACTTGCCAACACTTTTCGACTATCATATATTATCAAAATCACGTTTTTTTTGTTTTTAGCGGTTGGCACTATGTATTTTCTATAAAAATGGTGTTTATTATCTATAGTCTGCAGGTTGGGTTCTGTTCAAAATATTATCTATGGGTTTCATGTCACAAGTAATTTTAACGTACGCACACGTAGAAACTGTTAAAAGTAATTGAAATTATCATGAATAATTATTAATAAAATACATTAGAGTTGGCACTCTTCGTCAGTATCATTCTTTAGTGAATTTACAGAGATGGTAATCGTTCAAAATAGCAAAACCATAGACTTAATTTGTCACCGCGACAGCGTGATAGTGGGCGACATGCACCTCAATTTGATTCGCGCTTTACCATCACGAATTTCCAGTTTTTATATTTAAAAAACTCCACAGACTAAATCTTCCAATCTTCCAATGACAATAATAATTCGTCTATAAGAGTTTCCTGAATCCAAATCATAGACAATAAATTATATTAATGTGAATACCTCTATATATTATCTTTTTTGTTCTATTGCCTAGGTAGGATGTGGCGCGACGGAAATCTTTCTCCGCTAATGACCGCAGTCGTTTCCCAATCCGCCCCTTTTTTACGGATCTGTTATATTTTTTGCGGATGCCACTTTGATGCTACAGTATCTTGAGCGTATATATTTCGTCAAATAAATTGTAACTACATAATAATGTAACGTTATTTAGTAGGAGAAAACCTTGTTTGAGTTTCTTTTTGGGAAGGTATGTCAATATGTGGTTTTTATTTACGTCATTTATCTGTATTGAACGATGAACGTTGTGTATTAAAAAGGTTGGTTAGGCCAATTAGGACGACCCTAATACAATATAAAATTCCTGCCCACCTGACATCATTATCTTTGCCAGGCCGACTATTAACAGTTAGTCATTCACTAAGGTGGCTTTACCTTAAGGGTTTGTAGGGACCATCCCCACATCGTTATAATATGTAAAAAATACACGTCTGATATTTATATAATTGTCATAATAATATTTTTTTTTCGACCATGTCCGATCCTAATAGGATCATATGGGCCTCCACAAAGTAGAGGTTTGTATTATTAACAGTTTATTTTTTTACGAGAAATGGATGTCAGCCACTTGCTCAACCTATTAGGTCCATACCCTGACTAACACACATATTGAAAAACAATATGTGTACTTGCCAGACCCAGGATTAGAACCTGGGACCCACGGCATGGAGTCCAACGCTTATGCCGCGCGGCCACCGTGGGCGTACCTACTCAATTACATGATTAAACACGTTATGATTACTAATCTCGTTTTATAAAGTATGTGAATGCATTAGCGTTAGTCTACGCATTTTGGGGAGAGAATCAATAAAATTAATAACCCTAAGGTGATTAAAAACGCTCGCTGTAAGTCGTCGTTCAAAACTGATAATGTTAAGTGTATAATATTTATTATTATTAATTAAGTTAATATTTTTAAGCACGCTTTTTAGATGTGATTAAGTAACGACTCAGATAATAATTATTTACTAGCTGAGCCAGCTGGCTCTCGCCAGTCTGTCTCGCTAGGTCTTGCAGACGGCTTGGCGGTGTTGGATATTAATATAATATAAATATAAATATAGTTTTCCCTTCGGGATGGGTTTTCATTCACCTCAGATAGTATGACATTTCGCCGATTTGTCAGTTTCACGATTTGCAAGTCGTCACTGCCAATATAAATTTGGGGTCATATGCGTAGTCTATTCTGGAGTCTGGCCTTCACAATATCGTCTGACACCACTTCAGACTGATAGGCCTAGCAGAACAGCTGGCAATCGCGGATTGCTGCCACTGATATTTTAATAGAATATAATATGTTTATATATTGCACTTTTTAATTCATTCTTATTTGTTTTCGTTGAACTAAGAACATACATTACACGTCATGTTGTTGGTTAGTTTTTTTATAATTCATTAAATCCTGCCTAAACCAAACAAAAGTAGTTAAAATATTATTCTATCTATTAAATATCTAAAATGATGTATGATTTAATAGCATAATTTTAAATATTTTATGGACAGATACGTATTAGGGCTTGGTTTTCCCAGGGTTAATTTGAATTTTAAAAACTAACCAACACCATCTGTAAATTGTAGTCTTAATTCAATGTAAACAAATACGTATAACTGACAAAGTTTAGTCTGTACTATCTATGGTGGATCCACCCTACGTCCACTCATCGCCACTACAGGATAGTCTAATATTTCATACATTTAGATTATTGCGTTATAATACGTTTTATTTATTCAATGGGGGAAGATCCCATTAGATTGAATAAATGTAAAAACTATTTCTCATAATGTCTTTTAAGATACTCGTAATTACTACCCTGAAGCGGTGTGTCCATATGCTTTGCTTAGAAACAAACATGGTATTTTATTTTAAAATTCTTTAAAGTACTTAATATACTAATGATTAAATTCCAACATGCTAAATTTATTATTTAACAAATTATCTGGTGGTTAATAAAAAGTATTATTTTTATAATGTACAAAAGCGGAAAAAGTAGCAGGTATCTACTTACATATTGTACCTAATTGTGTAATAAAAATGTCATAATTGACTATATATCACTATAAGTAGGTATATTATATTTCACTTATAAGTGATGATTGATAAAATAGCAAACAACATGCATAATATCATTATCAAAAGAAACATTATTGCAATTTAATTTTTATTAATATTCATAGTTACTAATGATATAAAAGAAGAAGAAAGGTTACTGTAATTTTATATACAATAATTATTATTATAAAATATATAAAAATCATTAATTTTTAATAACCTGCTTGTATTAAACGTCATATCAATTTCATTTACCTGCCTTAATGTAAAAATAATACAATTATTATTGAATCACGATAATTACCTATCTATTTTATATGGAAGTATGTGGATACTTCGACGTTGATCTGACATTAGTACCTTTCTGACATTTATAGTCAATTTTTCAGGGGCTCAAAAAACTGTTTTTGTCGGTATCAGTATTATTTTTATTTTTCAAGTGAAATGATTTCATATTAGTACTAAAACAGTCATTTAAAGATGTATGGAAATTGGAATGTTATAATAAATTAAATCAAGCAGATAGACAATATTTCTTTTTAGTTTATAGACACTTCGATGCAGATAGACACCATTTTCCACGTCAAATTTGAGCATTTTAGGATTTTTTTCTTAGAACAACAATATTTCCATTCGATCCGTCACCATTTTGTACAAAATACACCAATAACCTAGAATTCGCCATAAGTGCAGATAGATACTATTGTCAGATCACCGTCGACTTACTATAATATTGAGAAGAGCGTAATATGTACCTATATAATGTAGTTTTTCATTTATTAAGTCTGAAATTATTCAATTTATTGATGAAAGTATTAAAATTATGTTCATCTTACAATAAATGTCTTGATTGAAATTGATTATTTATGGGTGCTAATAGAAATGTCACATTTTTTCGATTATTCCTGCAAATTCTAAATTTGAATTCTGACAAGTCAAATGAACTTGTTTTAGGTGGCTCGCGAAAGAAAACAAACGACAATCATTAGTCTATTAGTTTGACAGATAAAAAGCAGTGACATGGTTTTAGATTATATTTTCGTATTAATTAGTGAGGAAATATTCATTTATTTCTTGTCAAAACTGGTAGCACGCCAATGTCCCGCTTACAGATTTGAATAGTTTTGTGGAATATTAATTCAGATTTCTGAAATTTCGATTATATAGAAAGAATTAAGTGACATTATAATCGATTTGCGGTAGACGAAAGGCAAGATGCGAAAATGTATGGTGACGGATATAAAACGCGATTTAAAAACGATATTATCTGTGATTGTGTCGAGTTTTATCATATTGTGCCGGATTCAAATGGAAGTAGATTCGGGACTCCAAAAATTGAAGTGAATTCCTTTAATAATCAACAAAATGGTATTTAAATAAAAAAGTTGGTGCGTTTTCCAAAATCTCTTAGGATAATAATATATAGGAGATTCTGAAAAATTACTCAATTCCTCATTAATGAAATCATATCACTATAAGTAGCTTGTATAATATGAGATAGTAGGTAGGTATATATATTTAATAATTAATGGCTATACCCACCACCTAGAAAGTCATCGAGCCGCCACTGGTCATTCATCAACCGTGTGTTTGCAAACACCTATAACCTAAAACATTTTTGACCGTCAAGTGCCGCGACTCAATAAACAGTAACGCTAGATTGGTAGTGCGACCAGGAGTGACAACCAGACCATGGAACCAGCTCGGCATCCTTGACGTAACTCTCCCCCCATTATCCAAATCATTCCGTCAAATATACAGTCCACTGAAAAGTGCAGTCAGCGGTGAATATAAAAATTCTCAGTAATTATAGACGCCTTGTACATATCGATGGTTTAATGTTAATACCCTGTGTGTGACGTATATGATGAAAATGACTTTTTGATGTAATAAAAACAACAAAAATACTGCCCATTGACTACGAAATTCCTTTATCTGTAGTTATTTTAACAAAAATGATACAGCCAATTTAGTAATTTTCCGCATCTGAACATCGCATGAATAAACCTGTAATATCCTGTATCTTGCATCTATGCTGTCAAGCGTGTTGCATGAAGTGTGTTGAATTCATCCTCAAAATGTCACTTTCGAATTATTTAAAAGGTAAAATAGTAAGTAATATAACAAACTTGGATGTTTATCATTATATTAGGCATTATGTGCTTTGCTTTACCACTTTTTGCGTCACAGCATGACGTGAACTATTAACAGTCAGATACGGGATATTAAATATTTTGTCTTTTTAGCTTCCTGCACAATTTGTAAAAAATCATTTGCGGGATATTAAACATTAGGCCATCGATATTATATTAAAATATCCTAAATAAAATATTAATTAGTATGATGCCCGTAGCTTTGAATAAGCACATTGGCGCGAATCCAACAGTTATAGGTTCAAGTCCCGTCGAGTGTCATATTTTAAACTATTTTTTTTCTAGTGGGTGCATGTGACGTTTTAAAATTATGTATGTTTAATATATTTGGTCTGGTATGTGATGAAAATTGTATTATTGAGGTTTTATATGGCAGTATGACGTGTACTGGTAACAGTTGCGGCTCGTGGATAAGATATCTGGGGGTGCTGCGCTTGATTAAAAATAAAAATAAATGTTTATTTGGGTTATATTTTACTATTAACATCAAAATTAAATATAAATAATTAATTATATTAATAAGTAATTAAAATAAAGAACTTTGCATAAATTGCTTGCAAAAATAAATTTTAACAATTTTAATAAATCATTGAAGCTATATTTCTTTCTTCCGCACGCGCGCGGGCTCACGTACGAACGCAGATACGGCGATACACTGTCGAGCCTGGAGTACCGATCAAGCTCCCAGCTGCATGTCCCGCTCCCCGCATCTCTCCTGCGCCTATTTGAACATATTCATACCGTGGTATATGCTAATTATTGGATGCATCGGTGCGCGGGCAAGCTTCATTCACGCTTAAATAATATTGATATTTTCATATAATATACATAAATTTATGTTACTGTAATTTAAGTTAATATTACATTTTCTCAATTTGCTTGGGGGTGCTGCAGTTCCGCAGTGCATATGGACGAGCCGCCACTGACTGGTAAGTCAATGGGTTACCCCTTGTGAAAAACATACTTTTATATTATAACAAGTTCATGCCAGCCTATAATAAGGTACCTGAAAAGACTCCTTAAAATGGTTCAAATAGGCATAATAATATAAGTGCACATTTGCCGTTTTTATTGCGAAGGAAAATGCGCAAACATTTGGTGAGCTTAGGCACTTACGCCGCTGTGCTAACGTTTTGAATAAAATTATCTTATAGTGTGCGGTGTGGTATAATGTCATTGTTACATTTCCATAAGGCGGTAATGGCCAATAAAACACATTCTTATAAAAACGCGACTACTCTACTGCTTTTGTATGTTATTATTATTTTATTTATTTATTTAAAATAGGTACATAATAAAACAGCTTACGTCATGATTAGGGATTCCAATCCCGGGATCCTGAGCTATCTTCGATACCTATGAATCCCGATTGATAAACATAATCCCGAAACATTCGGGATTGATTTTTTTATCAATTTTTATGGAAAATAAAATAAAAACGAAAATATAACAGAAAAAATATTTTTAATAACAAATAATTTAGAAATAAGCTGAGTTTGAATGAAGTTTGATTTATACCCATGTGTAAGTTGCCGTTTCATTTTATTTTTCACATAGATTAATAAAAATGAGAAAGATAGAAAAAAACAATGCTTCGCACTATTAACAAAGTAATTCCACCATGATCTCATACGTTTTACGGCAGTTTCATATTTGGCTGACTAATTAGATTTATAAAACAGAAAGGCTATAAGTACACCATGATTTGATTTACAATTTTGAATCACGCTAACTCATTAATTAAGTCTTTACTATCAGAAACAGCAATCTCATACTAAATTCACATTTTTATTTATATTACAATATTATATTACAAATAACAATAAATGTCTTAAATAGTACCTATAAATTATACTAGATTTATTTTTGACCGATTTTATCAATGTTATTTGAAAATATAAAAAATTATACTAACAATGGAAAAAAATGCCAATCCTGGGACCAGTCCCGGGATTCCGGGATTTTCAAGTGGTAATCCCGAAATCCCGGGATCAGAATTGTGGCTCGGGATTTGATTCCCTAGTCAAGATGACATACATGTTGTAATACAAATAATAATTTAGTTTACATACTTTGAAAACACCTCAGAGATGAAATAATATAACCACTAAAAAAAATCCCAGTGTAGAAAAATTTACTCACCTAACCATTAAGCTATGTGTGTCCTATCTAATTGTCAACAAGTTTTTTTTTTAAGTAATTATTAAATTTTAGCAGTCGGCTTTCATATTTTAAATCAAAGTATTAATAATACGCCCCCGGTGGCTGCGCGGCTTAAGCGTTGGACTATAACGCCGTGGGTCCCAGGTTCGAATCCTGGGTCTGGCAAGTACACATATTGTTTTTCAATTTGTGTGTGTCAAGGTATGGACCTAATAGGTTGAGCAAGTGGCTGACATCAATTTGAAAACCCATAATGATCCTATTAGGATCGGACATGATCGAAAGAATTAATAATTACCCCAATTACTTACCGGCGTCAGGATCTCTCCAAATTTTTGTTATAACGTACTTGCACTTGCTAATGATTTAATTAACTATTTTTTTTATTCAATGAATAATTTACAAGATTTAAGAATTTAACATTCTTTATTGAACATACATCTTCTTCTACCTTGTCCGCCCCTTAGCTGGATCAGTGGGTCTATTCTATACTTATCGACCGCTAAAGTGATAAAGTGATAGATATTATCAAACTTAGGGTAGGTTTGTATCGAAGTATTAGCACTTATTGTAACAATTACAATAAGTTGGTTGTATTATTGCAATAAGTGCTGTATTTTAACAGCGGCAAGAGAGGCGCTGTTAAAATGTAACGCTTATTGCAACAATTACAACCAACGTATTGTAATTGTTACAATAAGTGCTAATACTTTGATACAAACCTACCCTAAGTTTTGATCTCACCCTGCAGCAGTGCTACAAAAGCGACCTACGTGCTGCAGGTCTGACATGGCGGGAGGCGCAGGAGTTGGCGATGGACCGAGGGAAGTGGCGCCAACTTGTGCTTGCCCTATGCCCCAATGTTGGGAAGTGACAAGGTGGAAGAAGAAGAAGATTCTACTGAAGCGTTTATTACATATCACATTGGAGACCGACTTTTCTTGTTCGAATCATGGTAGCAATCATAGGTAATCAATTGATAACTTAATAGTTCCCGTTGGCCTGCGCAACAAAATAATGGTTATGCTTGCTAATTTTTTTATGAGATAAGTTATAAGAGATGGCGTACGGCGGACTGAATTTCAGGTAACTGTGAAAAACTACGTACATCCTTTGTATGGAAACTTTTTCGCGGCTTTGCGTTCTGTTTCACTATGTGTTTCAAGATTACATGTAAATTGTACGTAAAACACTTCACTGTCGCACAGCTCGCCGTGAGCTTTCTTATCGGAAAGAGATGACCGTGTACTATAATATCATCACCATCATCATCAGCCTGAATCTATCCACTGATGGATGAAGGCCTCTTCAAGCTGCTTCCACTTCTCTCGGTCATGTGCATTGCGTTGCCACGTACTTCCGCAAAACTTTATCATTTCATCGACCCAGCGGCCTCTAGGTCTACCTTGCGGACGTTTTATGGCCTCCAATTTTATTAGATTCAAAATGAACATTAATTCAATTTTCATAGCTGATTTTGGCAAAATTCATCAATTCAAGAATGAAAACCTAACCTAACCTAACAAATAATCCAGTATATCATGAATTTTACGTCAGTACTAACGACGCAAATAGGTTGGACAGTCTTTAATATACGGTCGTATTTTTCCAACACAATATTTCCCGTTGAAGTGTGATACGGCAAACTGCATACGTACAAGTTTCCGAATACGGTGTTGCAAATGGCCAAAATACAATTTTATGAAATTAACATGGCTTCTTTAACGGCCCACGTGCTCGTCGTAGGTCAAAATTGAGTTTTTATTGTATTTTCAAACCATGATCCTGGACACTCCTTAAACGTTGTAGATAATCTATTTATATAATTTTGAAGCCTTATTATCCTTTATAGTTATTTTATATACAAACACGCGCGTTAACATAATTTTACTCCCTACTTTAATTATAGTTTGTCAATTTATGGCTACGGCCGTATGTTGTAGCTTAACCACTGGGGAATGCCAAAAGAAATGGCGTGTTTCAAAAAAACACTACCTTATTCTTAGGTCAATAATTATTATAAAGCAATCATTATTCATAAGATGTTTATCACACTTGAATGGTCAACGACAGAGCTTATAATACGCATCTTTAGAATTATCTTCAAATGTGTTAATCTTGCCGATTTTTTGAATAATAAAATGCCTAATTCTTGTCAAATTTGGGATCACAGAGATTATCAATATAATTTTTTATCGTGAATATTTTACAAAAATTATCTCGTAATAAATTATACTAATGGTTTCATAAATGCGTTTAAAAATTAATAAACGAAAAAAATCTTGACACCACTGCACAGTTATGTACCGAAATATGACTATATTCTAAAACATTAGAGCGAGAGGTTTAAAAGAATACTATTTTATGTAACAAAAATACTTTATGCAGTCATCAAATGTTTAAAATAACTATAAAAGATAATAAGGCTTCAAAATTATGTAAATAGATTATCTACAACGTTTAAGGAATGTCCAGGATCATGGTTTGAAAATACAATAAAAACTCAATTTTGACCTTCGATGAGCATGTCCCCCCTTAAATCAATTAAAATTTAAATAATGAATATGTTTTTTTTTTAGAATTATTAATAACCATGTCCTTGCTTTTTTGTACAAGGAGGTTGTTAGTAATTTTGAACAATCACAAACACCCAGGCTTTGAGAAAAACACATTAATGTTTTTGTCATGACCGGGAATCGAACCCAGAACTCTCGGGTGGAAGGCCAGCGCCTTACCCACTGCACCACGAGAGCCGCCTGGGTCACTACTGTGGTGTTCGATGTGTGGGTTATGGTGTTGAGGATGATGATGAAGAAGAAGTCGAAGATGTATGCAGGAGCGAGTTTTATTAGCAGCGTAACGATCGATGCAATAGTATAAATACAATGACAGTACATATAATCTACTGAGATAGTTACGAGCCAGGTACTTAGATTCGAGTGACATTTTGATAAATCATTATTCGTTATTTATACAGTCAAAAGTAATACATAAACATTATATTCTAGTACATAATTATCTTGAACGAGTCAGCGGTTTAAATTCGAGTAGCTTGTGAAATTTAATTTATTATTACAGTCATAAGAAAATATGATACTATGGGAAATGATTATTTGGTTAATTTTCCATTGCGATACCGTATTTAATATCGCCAATCAATCTGATGATCCAGCTAAAAGTTGTTTACTGGAATATGATTCGCTGCGAATATATTATTGCAGTCGAATAATTTGATAGATTTAAAAATAGATATTTGATCGTTTATATACTACAGCTACAAATAATTGGCTTATAAGCCGTGCTGTGGTGACAATATTCATATGCTTTGTCTGTAGTAGTGACGTAAATAAAGATAACATTCGCTTTATCGATAACAAAATGACTTCTTATACATAAAAGCTCTTTTGAAGACAAACAATCAACCTCCACTCTTTGGAATATTATTTCAATATTGAATTTCAATCCGAAACCAATCAGTTGTAAAATAATATATCAAAGACTATAAGAAGTAGTCGCGATAGCGTCCCCAAAAAAGAATATCGTGGCCGAACTCAAGATTGCTTTAAAATACAGGGTGACAGTAAACAATATATTGATTCGATATTAAGATAAGTTGAATTTCGGGGTACAATTAGACGACCGCGTTTCAAACACACGAGAGCAAAACAACGGCTTTTAAAAGTGAAAATGCAAAGTAGATAATATTCAAACTGCGTGTAGGTATGCATGGGACCACAGAACAGAATAATAAAATATAAATGAAAAATAAAATCGTTGTAGACCAAGGCTTTGAAGCCAGAATCGATTTATCACTTTATGATGGTCCTGAAATATTATTACCAATAGTGAATGCGCGTTTTGTTTACGTGGCAAACTTTAACGCACATTAATGCTAACAAAATTCAAATTTGAACTCAACAAATTATAAATTTAAAACGTTCACAACATGACATTAAAAAAAAACAAAAAAACAGTATTATAACAGTTTAAAGAGTAAATAGGTACAAAATTATAAATAATTACATATATGGAAGTACACCGAATGAGCTATGTGGACCTATTTTAAGAATTTATAAAACAATGCCCACCTATACTCACCTCACGTAGGTGGAATATATCAACATCCGAAGCGATTTGATTAAACATAGTTATTGCCCTGCCAATTGGCATTACTAATGTCAGGTTAGTTCTACACCTTGGGAGAGCAAACAACGGATGCCCTCAATTTCTAAGATAGTTATCATGGACACACATGTCAATACTACCAAGAATGGCAGAGTATCCATTTACGCCGCGTATAAGTCGGAAAAAATATATTGTAGCTAAATTAAGATCCCTTCTACACTTTTAGCTACAGTTTGTAAGCATGCCTAAGAAAAAGTCAGTCCGATAGACCCACTGATAATATCCACACAGCCGAAAGTAAAGAGTCTCAAAAATTTATTCTGGACCCTCTCTACCATAAGGCCGTACTTTAACTGTTGCTGGGCTCAAACAATAGACCCACTCTCAAGTCTCAAGTAATTTATAGTGTCTCTTTTTTTTTTTTCAATAATTGGCGTTTTATTAACTATTTCTTTTATTCAACGAATAATTCACGAGATTTAAGAATGTAATATTCTAAGTATTGAACATACATAATTTATCTTGGAGCAATCCGTGACGTCGGTTAGTAATCAAAGTAATACCTACTTTGATTTAAAGTAAGTACAAAAGCCGATAGCCAATATACTTCGATCAATTTTCAAAATCGCTTCAGAGTATTATCGCAGAGAGCCATTACTTAAAATTTGTCGCAATTAAGTACGGCGCCTTTAGAATTGTGGTCAATGTGCACGGGCGCGAAATCCGAAAGATGCAAGTTCGATTCCTGCGGGGTGTCTTACTTTTATCAAAAAGATTTTTTCTATTGGTAATTGAGCTTTTTTAAGTGGACTGTAATTATTTTAAGGGTATATATTATATATAATGAGTTGCATCTCGACAGCGGACGTGTGTGGGCTTCTAATGGCTCTCCGTCGCTTAAGTGATTGACTCAATATATACAGACTCATTCAGAATCTATCATCATCATTCATACACTCTCACATCATCATCATCATCAGCCGGGGTCAATCCACTGCTAGATGAAGGCCTCCCCAAACTTCTTCCAACTCTTTTGGTCCTGTGTCGTTCGCTGCCACGTATTTCCGCCGAAATTTACCAGTCTGTCAATCCAGCGGCTTTTAGGGCGACCCTGTGGCCGTTTCGTGCCCCTTGGGTACCACTGGATGACGGCATTTGTCCAGCGGCCGTCCTTTCGGCGAGAAATGTGCCCCGCCCATCTCCATTTCAGCTATTTGGCAACGTCTATTACATCGCATACTCCTGTCTGCTTCCTAACCCATTCATTTCTCTTACGGTCCTTTCGCGTGATGCCCAACATACACCTCTCCATGCCTCGCTGTGCGACACCCTCACATATAATCCATAAAACTGTGTCACAAAGTGCGTGAGTGTACGAACCGGGTGACCAAAAACAACAATACCGATACTCGAGTGAAAGTTGCAACCAGACTACGGAGCCATCATACATCATCACAAAGGTCAGTGTCTGGGACCTTGTTCCATCGCCCCCACCCCTAGATCCGACCTCCTCATTTTCCCTTAAAATAATTACAGTCCACTTAAAAAGCTCAACCAATTGGTTATAATAAATTTTCTCAGAAGTGTTTTCAAAAGTATGTACCTATATTCAATTGGCTTTTTTTTAATACGTCAATAAATATCTGTGTAGTTTTATAAACTCCCTGTATGCCTATAATATCTTGATGGATTGTAAAACGGTGAATTTTCTCTTTGAGTGAAAGAAATACGTTTTCCAGGTATTTTCCCAAAGCGAACGGCGAACTGAAAAGTTCATGGCAGGTAGCAATGCTGCAGTTTTACTTTCATGAAACTTTCAGAAGTTTACTCTTTTGAATTTATTACAAATATGTATAATATGATTACTTTGGAAACTGCCTTTTTAATAGTGGCGAAGGCTCCATACTAGACAACTATTTAAAGCCTACCTTCTAAGAAATAATTACAATATAAAAAGAACTTTTTATATACAACGTTTTTAAATTTTCTGTTGAATCATATAAACTTGAATTGACTAGCTTAAACGATCAAATAAAATTATACTTGATAGAAATAATACTGTCATATTGATTTCCATAGTAACGCACGTATACATTAATAATTTAGTTGCTAGGAACCCAGGCCTCTTGCAACCAATAATGGTGTCGAAATAACTTTTCATACAAAACAGAATTAACTGAAAATGAATTCAATTCTACTTAAAGATGGCTAAAAGTATTGTGCATTGGCATCGTGTTCTGATATATTCTAAAAGTTTCAATTATCTAGCTAGTCGGGAAGTTAGTTAAAAATCGATTGCAAGATTAATAACGGACAAAGAACCACCGGAAAAATAAGAATACGACCTAAGAAAAACGTTGTAAAAATAAACAGACCCATCTGTAGTCAGAATTTTCAAGTATTGAATTTAGAATTCGTACAAAAGGGTAAAAAAAATATGCGACAGCGTCATTTTGTCTTCAACTACTCTATTTATACGATTATTTTGTTAGGGATTCAGATTTTTTTTGTATGACTGTTAGGTCATATGACCTCAACTCCGTCTACTAAAATATATGCAATACATTAGGCTCGAAAGGCAAAGCCTAAAGGCTTACGACTGTAGATTTGTCTAAAATAATTAATAAGAAGATAATTGAAAAAATAATCTATGGCATTCAATCACATAATATTATAAATATAGATTATTTTTAAAAATAAAAACTATTATATATTATAATATAATGATTTTTGATGTGAATAAATGTTTAGGAAAATCATAATTTAAGCTCATCGCTCATTTTTATATCGTCAGTGAGTTATTACAATGTAATCAATTTAGTGTCTCGTTGTCAATAGTTGTATCGTATGATCGTTTTATTTCCTGTAGTAGTAAATAAACCTGACAAGTGTGCTCTTTTTCTCTGATCTCCACAGCCTAAGTCTATCCAAAAGTTACCATTCGCCACTGCTTTTTAATATCATATTATTTCATTACATTACATCATTATGATTGATGGAAATAGGATTATTTGGGATTCCAGAAACTAAAAGGTGTATTAGCAGATTTACTAGATTTAGTCAGTTACTCGCTGACATCCCATGGGGTAGGTAGGTCGTGCGTTGCATATGGGTTGCACATTGTAAAGGGATGGAGATATAGCGAATGAAGGGATGTATATAAATATTACAGCCTTTGAGAGCATTGGCGGTTTTCCATAAAGCAAACAATCTGTCTCTACATTGTAAAATATCTGTTGGGCCCATCGGGCCGTCCGATTTGGTCGCCACAAAGGTCAGCTATAATATTATTTGATTGAAGATTTAAGAATGTAACATTCTAATTATTGAACATACATCATTTTGAAAACACTTCTGAAAAAATATAATAACCAATAGAAAAAATCTTTTTGAAAGAAGTAAGACACCCTACAGGAATCGAGCCTGTATCTCTTGGGTATACGCCCACGCACATTGTCCACTATGCTAAAGGATTCATAATTATTGTTGTTTGATTTAATAAAACGCATTTTTTGTAGTACTTATTCCACTTTTAATCAATAAATTAGGACCGGTTTCATCCGCCTCAGAGGGACATTTTCAAAGTTAAAGTTTTCAGTTGAAAATGTTCCTCTGAGGCGGACAAAACCTGTCCTAATTTATTGATTAGAAGTGGAATAAGTACTACAAAAAAAAGTGTTATTAAGTCAAACAACAATACAATGCAGTTCCACCATGAATTGACAGTTAATAAAATAATAAAAAAGAGTCATACTCAATTTCGACAAATTTTAACTAATGGCTTTAATGTTCACTGACGCGCTTTCCAAATTGAGCTACTATTGGCGATCGGCTTTTGTAATTTAAAATTGAATGTGATCGTGATCAAAAATTGGTGTTCCAGAATCGACTTTTTAAGAAAATCTAGAGGCGGTCATTCATATGAAATCATTTGTAAATGTTTACGCCATGAGTTAATCTTCAAAATAAAAAAATATATCACATTGATATTTGGTTAGGAGATGAAATAAGGAACAGGCAGGGTAGGTTGGTTTGACTCCCAAATGAATAACTTAGAATTTGGTGCGTGAATGAAATGAACTCTGGCTTTATTATCTCCTTCCAAATACATATCAATTTAATTATTACAGGTATCTAAGTTTACAGATTATAATTTAGATGGGTGAAAATATGATTATGCGTTCTGATGGATTACGAGTTCGGCCGGACGAAGCGAAGCGATAACCTCACAATTGATTTTTTGATAACTGAATGACAATGTTGCTTCTTCTACTGAGTGTTTTATACTGATTCGATACAATAGAAAATGATGCTATCAACTACTTGAGTATTTTTGATAAGCATGCTTATGAGGTTTATTGTGCAATGCATGATTCGTTTCGTAAATTATAAACAATTGATTTTAATTTGAACAATTATGCAGTTTTAATAATTGAGCAAGATTGATTTTCATACAAACAACTTTTGTGCATACCATCGTAAACCTATATAGCAGTATTTATTAATTTGCGATATTATTTATTAATTGAATTATTATATTATTTTGCTAAATTAGCTTTCTGTTGAAATTTTGATTGACTCACATAAATTGCTTGTTTTGCAATTTTAACAATATTATGTTGCAAGATATATTGTAGTTATAAAATTATGCTTTCCTGCCAAGTCATGCTGGATGGTAGGGTATTCACCCTACAGATATCTTTTATAATTTTGTTTTTATTTTAAATTAAAATAGATATTTCTTATTTGATAACCTTTCACCGGTTAACAACGATAAATGCTTACCGGTGCGATCTAGTTTAAAACCCTTTCAAACGTGTTTACATTAAGTTTATTTTGTAATAGTGGCCCGACACAATCAGCTTATGAAAAATTGACACAGCACGAAGTAGAAGAATAAGAAAAAAACGAAATAAGGATACAAAAAGAAGTATTTTTCTTTTAACAGCTTACAGATAAGTCGCCTTGTATGATCGTCTGTCCTGAAAAAGGACAATTTATTTTCAAAGGGCACAAACGGCTGTGGTTTGTATTGGACCGACGAGGATATACTTGTGTAAGTAATTCTAGGGCATGTCACCTTCAATATGTTTTATCCGTCTTAAGGAATCTATCTCAGAGACTGTCTCACAGGGTGAAAGGTGAAATGTACGTGTCTCATTTTATTTAAGACTAAACATAATAATTACAAGATAAAAAGAACTTTTTATATACAACGTCTTTAAATTTTCTGTTGAATCATATAAACTTGACTTGACTAGCTTAAACGATCAAAAAAATTGTATTTGATGGAAATAATACTGAAATGTCATTTTGAGACTCATATTGATTTCCTTAGTAACACACGTATATGTTAATAATTTAGTTGTTAGTACCCTAGCAACCAATAATAGTGGATTGGATTACGGATTTCTTCCGAAATAACTTTTCATACAAAACAGAATTCACTGAAAATGAATTTAATTCTACTTAAAAATAGCTAAAAGTATTAAAAAAATGCATTGGCATCGTGTTCTGATATATTCTAAGAGTTTCAAAATGTCTAGCTAGTCAGGAAGTAGTTAAAAATCGATTGCAAGATTTATACCGGACAAAAAACCACCGGACAAATAAGAATACGACCTAATAAAAACGTTGTGAAATTATGTGAACATACATAACTTGAAAACATCTCAGATACATACACACTAGAAAAAATCATATTTTGAAAAAATACGATGCTCGACGGTATTTGAACCCGTATAACCGCTGGTATCGTGCCAACTGTGCATTAACCAATTATGCTACGAGCCAATTTAAAATAGTAGGTCATACATGAAATACTTATCATAATTGCGTTATTATTGACTATCGGTTTTTGTGTATTAAATCAAGGAATATTATTTACCTTAATTATCAACCGACTCCCGGTTCTCGTCAAATATTTTAGTTATAACGTCTCTTGAACTTGCTAACAATTTTTAATATACCATTTCTTTTATTCAACGAATAATTCACAAGATTTTAAAAATGTAACATTCCATATATTGACCATACATGACTTGAACTATTCACCGAACAATTCACAATATTTAAGAATGTAACATTCTTTTATTGAAGATAAATAATTATTTTAAAATACTTCTAAGAAATAATATAACCACTAGGAAAAAATACGACACCCAACTACGAGCCTACGCCCTTCGGGAATCGCGCCCACATGCACTGATCAGTGTGTCCACTATGTTTTAGGTATCTTATCCAATTGCGACAATTTTTAACTATTGGCTTATCTTAATATCATGTTATGTTGTCAAGTGTCAAACAAAATTGAGGTTATGAAACAAAAAAGTTTTTCATACAAATACATACCTTCTTTATCTATGAAGTACCTTTTTGCCAATTCCATTATCCGACGAGTTCGGTTTGAATACATGTTGTATGTTTTAACTTCTTTACAGTGTTTTCACACAAAAGAAAGCAATATTAAAGCATTAACAGTGACAACAGTTCCGTTGACAACTCTGCAATGTTCACACTGATTCAAACTTTTCACAAAAAGTGCGAGTTGCCAGAAGTTGATAAGTATACATATCGAGTATTGCCACCACATAGTATGAATAATGATGCTGTACTTGTGTAATGCCAAACAAAGATATGTAACATAACATTTTTTGGCTTCTCATCCTTTTTAATAAATTGATAATATATCAAGATTGTTCAAACGCTATATCTTTTGCATGGATAATGACTGACATACCA
Source organism: Rhyacophila brunnea (assembly GCF_057557595.1). Classification (NCBI taxonomy): domain Eukaryota; kingdom Metazoa; phylum Arthropoda; class Insecta; order Trichoptera; family Rhyacophilidae; genus Rhyacophila; species Rhyacophila brunnea. The sequence continues at coordinate 2,052,305 of NW_028232904.1, read as the reverse complement.
AATTTTGCCACCACATGCCGGGGAATATTTTCTATAAATTATCTTTATCTATAAAGTTTCGAATCGGAATTTGAAAGTTTGATATAATGCATGCAAAAAAATAGGCATAATCAGGGATCTCATTTATTATCTGTTCTGTGGGCATAATGCTAATTTATTTGTGCTTTATGTGCATGTTCTATATATCAGATGACTGATTTTTTTCTAGCATATTATGTATTTATAATAATATATAGATACATAATCCGATGCTAACTCTAATTACTTAAATATTATTGACTTACCAACTTTTGGCAGCAACCCCACGAATTATAATATTTCTCAGAAGTGTATTTTTTTTCATTATTAAATTTTCGCAAATTTTACAAACTCGACAACGTATTTTTTCCACGCCGTGTCGTGTAATACGATCGCCTCCTGATTACTGCCGCAGGTAGAGATTTATGAACGATCTCGAGTTTCACCCGGACTCTCGGATCCTTTTTGGCTGCAATTTTCTTCGCTTGAAATATGGCTAAGCCGGCAGAGAGACCGGGAGTAGCCGGTAAAATGTCAAATTGTCCGACGGAGAAACACCCAGCCCGGTAAAATGTCAAATCGTGCGCAGGAGGAGCCCGGTAAAATGTCAAATTGCTCCGGAAAAGGCGGATTTTTTTTTCACCCCCAGACACTACGCCAGTGGTGGCGAACCTATGCCACGCGTTTGAACAGAAAAATTGTGTCGCTAGATTTCAAAATCAGCCAAGTCCATAATAGATGAATAGGAGAAAAACAGCTTTTTGTTTTCTCAAATACACAGTCACAAGGGTGACAGTTTATATTATTTCGAGTATAGGATATGTAAAATTAATAAATTCCACATTTTGATAATGCAGAAATGTTAGAAAGCAGTAGTTCTTCAGCAATTCACAAAAAAGTCAAAAATACCTAAACGTGGACGCTGATTTTGAAATGTAGCGACACAAATATACCTATATAGGTTATTGATTAATTTAATAAAACGCATTTTTTTGTACTTATTCTACTTTTTTATTTAATAAATTTGGATCATTTATATTTAAATAATAATTATTCCTTTAATATAACTAAAAATTTTTAAATCCCACATTAGAATGAAAAATCGTAAAAATTGGATAAACAGGAAATCCTAAAGGTCAATAGATATAAATTTTTGGTACAAATCGGTTCTCCTGGATACAGCGGCAAACACATTTTGAAAATAGCCGATATACTGGATTATTTGTTAGCATAACCTAACCTAACCTAAACTAACCCAAACTAACAAATAATTCAGTATATCGGCTATTTTCAAAATGTGTTTGCCGCTGTATCCAGGATAAACGTACAGAACCAAATTTTTACATAATTATATTCTGCTAAATGATCAATTAAATTTTGTGTCATCTCCGTTGTTATATCCTATTAATATTAAATTTATTGGTTGGACATAACTTTATACATTGTACTTATTTATTGTTATTGAAAATTTTGACTCATATTTTTTCGTTTGTATTGGTATATCCATCAATTAGTGATAATATTATTTATTAAATTTTTATTTTATTAAATATTGACTAATTTTCAATTCAATTTCAATTTATTTATTTAACATATTGTGGACATTACAAATTATAAGTTTAAGACGTTCACAACATGACATTTAGAAACAAAGAAATATTATTAAAACAGTTGTATGTACATAACACAATGTGTAAATACAAAAAATATTAAGTATATAGGTACAAGGAAGTACACCGGATGAGTTAAGCAGACCCTATTTTAAGAATTTAAAAAACAACGTCCACCTAAATTCCTCCACCTTCACGTGAGTGGAATATATCAATATCCGATGCGATTTCATTAAACATGGTTACTGCCCTCCCAATTGGCATTACTAATGGCAGGTTAGTTCTGCACCGTGGGAGAACAAACAACGGATGCCCTCGATTCCTAAGGTAATTATCAGAGACACACAACCCAACACCACCAAGAATGGCAGAGTTCACATTTACGCCGCGTATTAGTCTGATAAAATATGTAGCTAAATAAAGATCCCTTCTAAATTTTAAGCTACAGTATGTAAGCATCCCTAAGAGAAAATCAGTTGGATAGAGCCACGGATAATATCCATACAGCCGAAAGTAAAGGAGTCTCAAAAATTTCTTTTGGACTCTCTCCACCATAAGGCCGTACTTCAACTGATGCGGGGCCCAAACGATAGACCCACTCTCAAGTCTGCTTCTAACTAAGGAGTTATAGATATAGTATATATATAGAGTTATATATAGTTATTTGTTACAATTAAATTAGTTAGTAATAGTAGTAGTTAGTAACACACTAACTGGAGAATACTAGTTTTGAGTAATTTGACTTTGAAGTTGTTAAAATGTTTGAAATGGTCTATCATTTGAGTTTATTAAGTAATCGTAAAAAGGATGACTTTAAAATAAAGACTGTTTATTTATTAAGAAGGTTTCCAGACGGTACAGTTTGAAATAAGGAACATTTTGGTATAACTAACTCAATATGTCATTTTTTCGAATTAGTGTTTTCTGCCAGAACAGTGACGATTTTATACCCTTATGTACTATGATCAACATAGAAAAAGATGGCAACATTGTTACTACCCACAAAAATGGCTGTACCAAATAAGAGACAAAAATTTGGTGCAGCTAGTAAGTAGTAGTAATTCTGGCAGACAGTTTCAAAATTGATCGACCAAAATGTATGGCGTAATTGAAAAAAATGATAAAGCTATGTTATGTGAATGATATCTAGAAAATCATCATTTTTAAATAGAATTCTTAACGGCCCACATGCTCAGTGTACGTCAAAATGGAGCTTTTATGCTATTTTCAAAGCATGATTCTGGACATTCCTTAAACGTTGTAGATAATCTATTTATATAATTTTGAAGCCTTATTATCTTTTGATGACTGCATAAAGTATTTTTATTACATAAAATAGTATTCTTTTAAACCTCTCGCTCTAATGTTTTAGAATATAGTCATATTTCAGTACGTCCATGTGAAGTGGTGTTAAGATTTTTAATATTTATTAATTTTTAAAAGCATTTATAAAACCATTCGTACAATATATGTCGACATTATTATAGTGAAATATTTACAATAAAAAATTATATTGATAATCTTTGTGATCCCAAATTTGATAAGAATTAGGCATTTTATTATTCAAAAAATGGGCAAGATTTACACGTTTAAAGATAATTTTAAAGATTCTGATTATAAGCTATGTTTTTGTCCATTCAAATGTGATAAACATTCGACGAATATGTTTGCTTTATAATAATTATTGACCTAAGCATAAGGTAGTGTTTTTTTTGAAATACGCCATTTCTATTGGCATTTCCTAGTGGCTAAGCTACAACATACGGCCGTAACCATAAATTGACAAACGATAAATGAAGTAGGGAGTAAGATCATGTTAACGCGCGTGTTTGAACATGTACCTAACCGATTTTTTTTTTAACGGTACATGTTCAAACAAACGCGTTTCTAAAATTTTGTGCATGCGTATATAAAAAGGTTCGCCAGCACTGCTCTACGCGGTACGTACCGCTGTGAACATCTTCTTTATGGTTTTTATTTTTCACTATGTGCCGTGCGGCAAGAGGCATAAATTCGTTTTATTGAAACGTGTGAGTTAATTAAATTCTGTAAATACTGTTGTATGCTTATAAAGAAAAGGATTTATATTAGACTTCTGTTTACTAATCTAGAATAGCGGTGGCAAACCTACGGCATGCGCAGTAATTTTCTGGCACGCGAAAGAATGTTAGATGAAATCAATTTTATGCATTTTTTACAAAAGAATTTTGGCTATTCTTCTGTAGTTCTCCAGGAAATACAGAGAGAACTACAGGATGCAAGCCACACCCTATGGGAATGTCCAAGAATGTGCTCCGAGAGAGAAGAGATGCTTAAATCGGTCTTACCAGCTGTTGGGCCCATCAGGCGACCCGACCTAATCACCACAAAGGCCAAGTATATTTCAAGTAAAAAATTTGCGGCGTGAAGATCTCTTCACATAATTTTATTTGTCCGTATTTAGATTTGTTTTTTTTTTCTTATATATCAATAAATTCATTTATTTCTGTTTAGTCTCCGTGCCTTTCTCTCCCATGGCACTTTTTATTAAATTACGTCTTTCAGTAAACTCAGTCAAAGTTCACTTGAGAGCGTGCCTCCTGAGACATTCCCAGGCGTAAAGAACTGCTGATGCTTCACATCCAAACGTAGAGCCTCTTGACACGCTCGATTACGACCGAGTGTGGTGTGGGGTGGGTTGGTTTGGAGCGGTCTATGTTTGTGCTGGCTATTCTTCATCACACTTGCAATATTGCACTTGAGTCGGCCAGGCGGCTGTCATTGCAATCATATGAACAAGCATTTGGCTTAAATTTGTCACCAATAAATATTTTTGTGTGGTCATAGGTTCTAATTCTAAATGCAAGACTGTCACATTTACAAAAGCGACTTCATAAGTGCGTCAATTTTAAAGCTTACTGTTATGATTTATCTAATTTTTTTTCGACTACTGCAACTTTTATGGTACCATCTTTGGAAAGTCTATATTTGATCAATATTTTCTTTTTAAAATTATCAATGGTTTTGTTGACTCGCCAAACCTACTCGAAAGGGTGGGTTTCCAATGTCCATCAAGATTTACGCAAAACCAAACTTTGTACCATATCAGTCGTAGCGGTTCTAATTATGCACAAAACTCTTTTATTCGGCGCTCTTGTTTAAATTATAATATGTATTTCTCCACCGTTGATCATTTTAATAATTCACCTGTTGCATTTAAACGCGCTATCTCCAAAATTTTGTATAAATAGATATATATCCCTTCACTGCATGATTTTTTTTTTTGAAAATTTTTATTTTTTCTTAGTGTCAAAATGCCTTGTGAATGAAGGAAAAATAATATTTTTTTTTTCTCGAAAATTACATTAAATTTTGTATGTTACTGCGTGGTGTCGCAGATTTACGACATTAGGAAATCTTACACTTCAGTATGACAAAATAAAAAACCGATGTACACACCTTATTTGATGTGTAGATATTTTTATTTAACCAATTTCAATCTTCTATACATTTTTTTTATTTATTTACAAATGCGGATTTTCGCGTACATACGAATTCGTCAACTGTCAAAGCAGAAATGCATAGACTATAATGCAGAAATGCTTTATGCAGGATGCTTATGGTAAAACAATTTACTAGGTATCGAAAAAGGATATTATTTCATAAATTACACAGATGGCATTGGCTATATCGAAATAGTTTGAAATGTCGCAAATTTGCGACACTATGCAGTAAAGGGACATGTTACTTGTTTGTATATAATTTAATTATTCATTTTTCTTCCTCATTTTTCTTATATAATTTCTTTATATTTATGTTATTCTTAATCTCTATCTTGTTAGGCTTAACTATATTATAATGTATATATGGAAACTTTGCTGGTTGTAATAACTTTTCATTATTAGATTTTAAATTTTTGTAATCAATATGTAACTGTTTGTTTCCTTAATAAAATATAAATAAAAAAAATAGATTTTCACTTGACCGTTTTTATGTTGTTATATTTGTAATAAAATAAAACAGTATCTGATTTAAATCTGTTTTCTCGACAGCATGGAGTTTTTGGGTGGTTATACCTTCTCTTTATAAATTCAGAAATATCGTATTTGTTGCCGTTTTTCTAATGAATATGTGTGTTTAACTGGTCAAATCTTCTGCTTGTATAAGAACAAACATCGCATTTAATTGAGGTTTCACGAATATGTGTCATAATATCATTGCATAATAACAAAAATCCTATTTAATTTTCACTGTATGGAGATGGCAGGGCGGATATTCTATTTCCGTAAATTTATAATAAATAATTAATACCTACCACTAATACGCACATAATACAGTTCTTATTGTATAATCTACCCCCATATTAACCATTGGAATGACACTCATTATTTCGAATATTTTGGCACGTAAACATATTAAAAAGATTCGCAATCGCTGCCATAGGCCATCATCATCATCATCGGATCGATCCACTGCTGGAGGAAGACCTCCTCTAGCTTTCTCCACTCTTCTCGGTCCCTAGTTCTTTGCTGCCACGTACATCCACAAAATTTTATGAGCTCTTCTATACAGAGGCTTTTAAGGCTTTTACTGTATGACGGCAATTGTCCAGCGGTTGTCTAACTCGCCGAACGACATGTCCAGCCCGTTGCCATTTCACCTGCTTAGCGAACTTTATCACATCGCGTACTCTTGTCTGCTTCCTTATACATTGGTCTCTTTTGTGATCTTCATGCGTTATGCCCAACGTGCACCTCTACATGCCACATTGTGCTACTCGTAATTTTTTATTCAACGTATACTAATGTTTCACATGCATACGTGAACGTTGGTAGCACACATTACGTGAGCCTAATACTACAAGGTTCTAAGTGTTCGTCCTTGAAAAAACAAACCCAACAAAGAAGTAGTATTCTAAGCTGCCTCATTGTTACTTTTGTTTCTCCAAGGACAAACACTTATAACTTTATAGTTCTCGCCCACTCGCGATTAGTTGAACACTTTACGCTTAAGACACAATGGGATGTCACTTTTGATGACACTAATCAGGCACCCAAGTGCACTCCATACCAGTTTGGTTCCATCGTCATCTTATCTAATTGCGATGAATTTAACTAACGTTTTTTACAATAAGCGCTTTATAAATTGCGTTAATAATTGGCAATCGGTTGTATTTTAAATAAAAGTATTAAATTACCTTAATTACTAACCGGTGTCTAAGAATTTCTCCAATTTTTGGTTTTAGCGTACTTGCACTTATGGTTAAGTATGAATTTGTTTTGTGTTTTCAAATTATGTATCCTATTTTGTTTTGTAAATATTATAATATTAATACTATCGACCGAAGGTACTTGATAGAATTTGAATTTAAATTATAATGGAATTTAGTTTTGTACTATTCCATATGAGTCGTTTTCTGCGACCCGGGTTTCGCCTTTCAGCATCTTCAGGCACTATATGCACTCACCAAAAGGCAAATACACACTGACAACGAAGACAGTTAACTCTAATTTATATAAAAAATATAATGAAGTAGGTAAAAATTGTATTACCAATCTATTAAGGCAATGATCACAATAAAAATATAACAAACAAATTATGAATAGTTGAAATGTTTGTAAAAAACCCCTACCTTATTACTAATAATAAACTCGATAAGCGTATAAATCATCAAAACCTAATAATAGATCATTCTTCTTTTTATTGTGCCATCTCCTAGCGGAGGTCGGCCACCATCAAGGCGATCTTATCTTTGTCGTCTGCTACCCGGAACAGTTCAGTGGAGCTGCACTCGTACCAATAACGGAGGTTCTTAAGCCACAAAATGCGGCGCCGTCCTCTGCTACGCTTCCCATTCATCTTTCCTTGAATGACAAGTTGGGGAATGCTGTATTTTTGTCCTCTCATAATGTGGCCGAGGTACTGCAGTTTCCTAGTTTTGATACTACGTAGAACTTCTCGGTCCTTCCCCATTCGATTGAGAACTTCAACATTTGTCACCCGGTCAGTCCAAGGAATTTTGAGGATGCGTCTATACAGCCACATCTCGAAAGCTTCAAGTCTCCGTGACATCTCTTGTCTATTATCTATTATCTCATAGTTAAGTAGGTATAAATGTGTTTTATTTTAATTAAAAAATAACATCAATTTTCTAAAAATCAAAATTATTTATTTCAAATCCTCATTTGTTGAAAACAGTTAATATGCCAAATTGATAATTGCATATTTAACATAGAAGTCGATTTTCTCAACTTCGTCACCGGTGCACGTTTTTTTTCGCACATTTAGGATGAAGGCTAGTTGTCATTCGATTTCACTGTTTAATTTTCTTGAGCTCTGCGTTGCACATTTAATGGACTACGTCAAGGAAATGCACTGTCTCGTCTGTTATCCAATGTTTTAGTAATCTTTTCTACATCCACATCTCGGAAGCTTCAAGTCTAATAGATAATTAGTAATTATAAATAATAGAAATAGTGAGTGCACACAGTACCTGAAGATGCCGAAAGGCGAAACCCGGCTTTTAAAAAACGACTCAAAGAGAATAGTATAAAACTTAAATCCATTAGAATTTTATATTATTGTTTAACATTTGCGTGAATTTTCACCTATAAGAAACTATGTTCAAAGTAAAGTATGCTAACTTGTGCTCTACGGAGGCGTCAATATAATTAACGTTTATGGGTGTATATACAGATATTCTCTGCGTATGCCTCATCGACATACATCTTTCTTTGACAAGCATTGTGTTATAATCGCTCTATCGATTACATTTTCAATGACACCTCTACAGCGATTAGTGCAAAATTTGGGGCGTTAATTTCTCAAAGCGCCCCTCGGAGTTTTAGGGCGGCATTAAATCCACCCCGGCAACTTTAACTAATCCAGCCCTGCCTCATTTATTACTGCGACTTCAGATGCAGTGTTGTACTAAGTGCTTACCTAGATCCGAGTACATACTGTGAAAATTCTACCTTTGTATGCTTCGAAATGGAGGTTTAAAAGAATACTATTATATGTAATAAAAATACTTTATGCAGTCATCAAATGTTTAAAATAAATATAAAGGATAATAAGGCTTCAAAATTATGTAAATAGATTATCTACAACGTTTAAGGAATGTCCATGATTATGCTCTGAAAATACCATAAAAGCTCCATTTTGACCTACGCTGAGCATGTGGGCCTTTAAGGAATTCGAAATAATTGCGGTCAGCTATTTAATATCGCCACATATAAACCAATACAATAATAATTATAAAACTATTGATATGGTACTAGATTTCCCCAAGTATAACAAAATACCTCATCCAGTCTCCTAGATACATCAATACTAATATAAACAGCGACTGCATTACCTCTTTGGATTTATATTCTTATTCGCTGTCTCATGTACTCTGTTGAACGGCACTCACCTATTCTGTGAGTTTTTTTTAAATTATTAATAATCATGTCCTTGTTTTTTCGTACAAGGTGGTTGTTAGTAACTTTGAACAGTTACAAACACCCAGACTTTGAGAAAAACACATAAATGTTGTGTCCTGACCGGAAATCGAACCTAGAACTCTCGGGTGGAAGGCAATCGTCTTACGCACTGCACCACGAGAGCCGCCTATTTTATCAGTTAAGCGACGACTGATTTCAGCAACTACCTTCAAAGCACTGTCTCCAGTGTCCAAATGTCTTGAAACCCAAGTGAAAATATAATTACGAGACAAATAAACGTATCTTTTGGTTTTATTAGACTAGACTGAACCTGACGATTGACAAAGACTGTTTATAACATATCAGTGGTTAACTTTCAAAACTGGACATGTCCCATATATGCCGAAAATGAGTTATTATTGGAATATGGCCTTATGGTGGAGAGGGTTCAGAAGAAATTCTTGACACTCCTTTACTTGAGGTTGTATGGATACTATCCGTGGCTTTATCCAACTGACTTTCTCTTGGGCATGCTTACATACTGCAGTCTGCAATTTAGAAGAAATCTTTATTTAGCTACATATTTTTTTACGATATATATACGAGATATAAATGAGAATTCTGCCATTATGGGCAGTGTTAACCTGTGTGTCCCTGATAACTATCTTAGAAATAGGTACCATCAGTTGTTTATTCTCCCAAGGTGCAGAACCAACCTGCCACTGGTAATGCCAATTGGGAGGGCGATAACTCTATTCAACGAAATTGCTTCGGGTGTTGATATATTCCACCTACGTGAGGATGAGTTAAGGTGGACGTTGTTTTATAAATTCTTAAAATAGGGTCTGCTTAACTCATCCGGTGTACTTCCTTGTACCTATCTAATTTATATTTTTTATGTTTACACATTTCTATTGTTTGATAACATACTATCGATCTCTATACTGATCTATCTCTTTTTATGTAATACTGCTTTATATTTCTTTGCTTCTAAACGTCTTAAACTTATAATTTGTAATGTCCCCAATATGTTATAAAATAAATTAATTGAAATACACACTTTGTTGACTCTCAAAAATAGCCACAAACACCAATTTCATATTGAAGAGAGGTTTTAAAAAGTAGGTTGACATTCAAATAGGATAGACACGTCCAACGTTGTTAACATTCGAAATGAGACAAGTCACTTTCAGCTAATGGCGGGACTGTATTGAGTCACGTGACCAAGTATATTGTTATACAATCTGACAGTTTGGTTTTTGTCGCGTGCGTGTTTTCGCTCTGTGTTTTTATTTGAAAAGTTCATTTATCTCTGAGGAGTGAATAGTGGACATGTCCAGTTTTGAAAAATAACCATTGATATTGTAAGTGTAAATATATTATAAGGTATATAAACGGAAACGGGCAGATACTTATAAATAAGTACTTTATTTATTTCCATTACTAACCGACGTCACGTATCTCTCCAATATTTTCTATTGGATTTATTGATTGAGAATACAAAAATCGATTGCCTATCATAACTGAATTTAGAGAGTGCTTATGAGCAGGTATTAATAAGGCCAATAGTTAAAATATGTCGCAATTAAGCATGGCAGTCGTATCATAGGGGTAATGCACAGGGCGCGAAACCCAAAAGACGTAGGTTCGATCCTGTCGGGTGTCTTACTTTTCTTTTACTGTCTTACTTACGAAAAAGATTTTTCTATTGGCTATAATTATGTTCTCATGAGTGTTTTCAGAAGTATGTATGTAAAATAACAACATTTCAAAACTAAGGCGTAAAACCCACTTAACGCAGCAAGTGTGGCTCTCGCGCAAAAGTGGCGCGTAAATCAACGAAAATACAACGTAATCAAATACGCCAACGCCTACTGGATTTGACGACGCATTATGCGCGCCCGCCCCATGAGTCATCGTTTTTTGGCTTCTCGGCGATACGAATGAACGAAAATACAATGCAGTCCATTCATTGAACGGGACGAGCAAAATCACGCTCTGGAAGCGTCGTCGATCGACGGGCGAGAAGCCATTATTTAATAACAGAGAACTCATTGCTTAATTTTATTGCGTGTCCGATTTTAATTACAAGCCCCGAGAAATTTAATAATATTTTTATTGCTTTGTTATGACTGTTATGAGAGACGCTGATAATATAATTATTTTGTGCTGCTTGAGCCCTTTATTACATAGGTGAAGGGTAATGCGCGGGTGGGAGGGGGCCTACTCAGTAGTGAGCGCGTCGAGCGTTTATTTGGTGGGCTTTATGCCTTAGGCTCGCATTGGATTGAACCGCCAGCAAAAGAAGAAGAAACATAATATTAAGCTCATAAAAAATGTACCCAGATATAGTTCAAACTACTTAAGCCTTGTCACCTCTGACGTAAGATGTTCTGTTTCCATTTCTGACGAATCATTCGGTATTTAATTCAGAGCATATTCCAGGGGTAATATGACGTATTGTTTAAATATACCGCCCGAGATGCGCCCGAATAAGGGAATTTCAAACAAGTGGTGGGTCACATTGTATTCCGTGCATTATTAACTCAAGACAATGTGGAACTGGTTTATACCCGGTAGCTTATTCCGGGGCATAACGCAACGGGAGACGGTGAAATATTGTACAAGATTTTGGAGCAATATTCTGGTTTACCTGCAATAATAATTATAACATATTATATATTTCTTATAACTTGAAATCCTTTTCATTTTTTTTCAATTCAAGCTTGGTATTAATATTGCGTATAAAATAATAAAAATATAATAAAATTGGAACTGAAATACCTAAAGGATATGGAGTAGCAGGTAGCAGGTAACCGTTCTCGAGTAAGGAAAAACGTTCTGTTACGATACTTTTCCGATAGATATGACGATATTCTATACAAAAACATGATACATTTACGTACAGATTATTACAGCTTAAATCAGGGGCTTCCAACATTTTGAGGGCGGCGGCACCACCTATTTTTTCAAAGCAAATTTATATATTTGTGGTGTTCGATGTGTGGGTTATGGTGTTGAGGATGATGATGATGAAGTCGAAGATGTATGCAGGAGCGAGTTTTATATTTGCAGCGTAACAGTCGGTACGATAGTATAAATACAATGACAGTACATTATTATGTACTGAGATAATTACGAGTCAGGTACTTAGATTCGAGTGACATTTTGATAATTCAGTATTCGTAATTTAAACAGTCAAAAGTAATACCTAAACATTATATTCTAGTACATAATTGTATTGAACGAGTCAGCGGTTTAAATACGAGTAGCTGTGAATTTTATTTATTATTACAGTTATAATATAATATGATACTATGGGAATGGATATTAGACTAATTTTCCATTGCGATACCGTATTGTATATCGCCAATCAATCTGCTGATACAAGTAAAAAGTTGTTTACTGGAATATGAGTCCTTGGGAATTTATTATTGCGGTCGAATAATTTAATACATTAAAAATAGATATTTGATCAATAATATACTGACAGCTACATATTCCTATATAGTAGAATATATTATATTGTAATAATAAATAATACACAAAAAAATTATTTCGTAAATAATAAAAATACCTAACGGTCAAGGCAACCGTTTTCGAGTAAGGAAGAAACCGGGATAAACTTAAACATGTCTCAAGAATACGTCATACGTCGAATACTGACAACTGGTCTCGGCTTATGCATTGAAGCTCATTTAATATTGGTGTATTACATACACTATTGCAAGTGCATAATGCGTGTTTAATTTTCGTAGGACACATTCAAAACTCTGCAACAAAATGTAACGTATTGAATATAGCCTATCGCAGTGGTCGGCAAATCGTGGCTCGCGAGCCGCACGTGGCTCTTTGGCTCCTTGAATGTGGCTCTATTTGAAATGATCAATTGAAAAAACTAGCATGTGCTGTTCTTTCCCTTTTCGGTTCTACATATTTACATCAACAATATTTTTCAAGCATGAACCTTATCAAGAGTAAATTGAGAAGTCGTCTTATTGATGAGAATCTGGAATCGTGACTAAAATTAAAAACAACAATATACAAACCTGACTTATCCAAACTTTCCAAGGAGATGCAAGGCTATTGTTCATATTAAGTGTTTGACAGTCATTGTCATGATTCAATTTTATGGATAACTTACGTACAATTTAATTTATATCAATAAATAAGATCGTTATTAAGTATGATATCAAGTTTTATTCAGTATACCTATAGTTTAATTAAGCCTTATAAACAGTGTATGTAACTAACTACACATAGTTTAAATTTAAGAAATTTGGCTCTCAAAAGAAACCTCAATTTTGTACTGTTGATATTTGGCTCTGTTGACTAATGAGTTTGCCGACCACTGGCCTATCGGAATATTATTTATTATCTGTTCTGTGGTTAAAACTGTAACTATTCAAAAACCTTTATAATATTTGTTTAACTAACTACAGTTTAATGATACCCACATTTGAAAGTTTCACATGTCCTTGAAAATCAGGCACAACGCTAATTTCTTTTTTGCTTTAAGTGCATGTTCTATATATGACCTTGATTTTTTATATAGCATACATATTTATAATATTATATAGACACATAATCCGTTGTTTACTCTAAATATTTAAACTATCGACTTACCAACTTTTGGCAGTAAACTCACGTTATATACAATTCCAGTAGGTGCTCGTAAGTCTCAAGTTGTGGTCATCAAATAATATCAGATAATAATGAAAGTGTTATTATCAAACTTTTGATAATAATCAAAATCAAATAAATGTTCTTATTGAATTTAATAAAATTGCATCATTGCTGTCTACAATGGTTCACGAAGAATGCTTAATTTTGTAATTAAAAACAAATTAATTTTAGTGTTAAAGTTAAAGTTTATTGTATTTTTGTAACCTTTCACTTGGTAGGTAGGTAATGGAGTTTTTACCTACTTTATTGTATTGATTTATTATATAACTAGAGTAAATAGAGTTTGTTGTCGGTGTGTGTTTACCTTTGGTGAGTGTACACGACGCCTGAAGATGCCGATAGGCGAAACCCGGGTCGCAAAAAACGACTTAAATGGAATAGTACAGAGCTTGAATCCATTTGAATTTAAATTCAAATTCCATCAAGTACCTTCGATCGATAGTATTAATAGAACAAATTTGAATTTGGAGTATTTTAATTGACTGCTCCATAATAGGCGCAATATTGCAACGCATCTACTGTATCCTGTAACGTCTCAAGTTTCATAAAAGGCGTCATATTCTCACTTTGCTGCGGAAAAGCTTTGATTTATTTATTCTAGAGGCGCTTTGAAGTCTCCGTTTTGTTATTATTTTACAAGGATGATATCGCGATTTTTTTTATTAAATGTAAATTTTTAATTAAAATGTTAGCCGGTCAGTAAATTTTACAGCCTTTATTATTTTAACGCCGAAATTGTGTTTTCGTATTATTAAGTTTTAATTAGGTATATCAATACACAAAGAAACAAGGTTTAATTAATTAATTGAACATACATAATTTAAAAACGTCTCATTTCATATATTATTATATATATATACAAAGCGTCATGCAGGGCTCAAAATGGACCGAAAATAAATAAAATTCCCAAAAATATCGCTCTGTATCGTGGAAAAATAACCTTTTTTTGGACAATACCAATGACATTAATATGGACGAAGCATCTGGAAAAAAATCACACTCGCTTTTTGGTGAGGTCTGCCGAATGGCATAATCTGTTCTAACGCCATTACAATAAAGGTGATATTGCTGTAAATTCCCGATGCTTTTTGTCGGGTCTGCCGAATGGCATAATTCATATTTTAATATCAATATCGCTCGCTCAAATGAACACTGACGCTAGAAACACTGTTCTAACGCCATTACAATAAAGGTGCTATTGCTATAAATACCCGATGCGTGATATCGCATAATGGAAATTGCAAAATTTTGTCTCGTGACGTCTACCTATACATGTGCAAATGTCGCTGTGCGCGAATTTACTTGCTAAAGATCTACCATCGTAAGTTGGCAGCCGGTCGAATTTGAAACTAAAATTGTCTATCGAGGATAAATTTGTTACAAATGCCATTTAATTTTACAACATGTTTCTCGAATTATGGATTGCATAATATTTGTACAGAAATCTACTACCAATTAAAAAATATAAATTACCATTTTTTTGTTAGTTATGGTAATATTCTCAATGTCATACTAGCGCCCTCGCTGAAATGCCAATTTATGATGGTAGATCGTACTGAGTGCGTTGTCCATTAATAATGTCATTGGAAAATACACATAAAATTAGATAACTATGTTAATATTTTCGTAAAATTATCAAGCGCTCCGGTTGGTAAAATTTCCCGTGTCGAGTGCTGGCGACATGTCCAGCCCATTGCTATTTCATCTGCTTAGCGACCTCTATTACATCGCGTACTCTTGCCTGCTTCCGTATCCATTGATTTCTTTTGTGATCTTTACCCGTTATGCCTATTGCCAGCCACAGACGGACAGTTCTCGTAACAGGTTGAACATGCCAGTTAATAACTATACAGTTATCTTTGGTAGATAATCTGCTGCGCCCATAGACGGACACTTTTCGACCTTTCAGATGTGTGCCATGTTCAAACTGCCAGCGACCCCCTACTCCCGTGTTTTTGTAAAACTGTTGGAATTTCAACTAGCCGAAAGTTTTCGGGTGACGTTAGATGTTGGTAACGTAAAGTAGAATATACCGCGCGATACAACTTCGGCTGGTGTTGCTTGTTATAAAATACAAATTCATTTATTATTAAAAATGTAATAATATTATGTACGCGGAGATCGCAAATATTATATTTTATTTATTTTTACGAAAGTAAAACAAAGTAATAGTTATTTATGTAAACATATTATTTTATACAATATAATATAAATGTTAAAATGAAAGTTATTGTGAAAATATAGACTAATAACTCAGTACTCAAATTTTGTTTATTGTATGTAGTGAATATTAAAACTTATTAATTTAAGACGTTCACAACATAAATTAATATACCTAATTGTGAATGACAATCTCGGTAAATCTAAATAAAATTTAAGTATATATTTTAATAATATTAAGTAATTAATTATTATACTGATAATTGATGTAAATATAATTTTGTGGCATGTTTAAATTTATTGTAGGTATATAAAATCAATACCTTTATAAATATTACCGTTTTCTATTACAATATAATATAAATGTTAAAATTTTAGAGAGCATTATAAATATTAAGTTATTGTGAAAATATAGACTAATAACTCAGTACTCAAATTTTATTTATTGTATGTAGTGAATATTAAAAATTATTAGTTTAAGACGTTCACAACATAAATTAATATACCTAATTGTGAATGACAATGTCGCTAAATCTAAATAAAATTTAAGTACCTATATATTTTAATAATATCATAGTAATTATATAATACTGATGATTGATGTAAAAATAATGTTGTGGCATGTTTAAATTTATTGTATATAAAATCAATACCTTTATAAATATTACCGTTTTCTTACTTAATTAATACTGTCCATTAAAGGGAATAATTTATTCAAAAGAAAAGATTACATTTTATATTTACACGAATGTGTATAATATTGTTTCGGTGAATCGATAAAATACACAATCCACTAGCGAAATCATGATTTATTTTACCAACGTCATAGGTGTGTATTTTATGTCAATTTGTTTCTAATAAAAACAATTATAACCATAATAAATTCAAAGTAAAATTATTCGTGTATCATCGTTCAAGTATACCCTACCTACAACTAATTGAAACAATACCCCTGTGTAATATCTCCGCGAACCTAACCGCCATAGTTTTTGACACTTGCTCTGCCACAGACAATAACTGTACGTATATGGGCACGTCTGTTGACAGTTCGACAGATTTAAATGGGGTAGTTAAACTGATCTGTGGTGTGGCCACTAACGTACAGTTATTGAACAGTTATTTGTCTGTGCCATGTTCAACCTGTTACGAGAACTGTCCGTCTATGGCCGCCTTATTTATGCGGAATTGTTGAATTTCTCTTACATTTCGAGTCTGTTCGAGTCGAGATGTTTGACATGCATACCTGAGGGTTGGTAGTACACAATGGTTGAATACTTTACGCTTAAGACACAATGAGAGGTTATTTTTAAAGATACTATTCGGGCGCACAAATACACTCTATGCTAGTTTGGTTCTGCGAGAAATCACGTCAAATATACCGCCGTCGATTAACATTATTGTTGTTCAAAACCGACTGCCAAAAGGCGGTAAAGTCTATAATTTAGGTATTTAGAGTTAACAACAGATTAAATGTGTTTATACATATAAAAATATGCATCGAACATGCATATAAAGCACAAAGAAATTAGAACTATGTCTAAAGTACCTAATAGATTCTTGTGTTCCCACTGCTCGTTGCTGGGGCCATTATCAAGAGATATGTGTTATAATGAAGTGTAGTGTAGGTGTGTGAAAGCAAACATTGCTCTAAGCGATGGTGCCCACAGAACGCGTCGGGCGCCGCACTCGCGCAAAATTTCTACAAGTGGCGCATAAATCATTGAAAATACAACGTAATCAAATACGCCAGCGCCCACTGGATATGGCGACGCATTATACGCGCGCGCCGCATGAATCATCGTTTTTTCGCGAATCACCGCTTCTCGGCGATACGAATGAAAGAAAATACAATGGAGTCCATTCATTGAACACAGCGAGCAAAAACACGCTGCGCGAGGCATCGTCGATCGACGGGCGGAAAGCAATTATTTAATTACAGAGAAGTCATTGTTTTATTTTATTGCGTGTTCAGTTTATCGCTGGTTGAATAATGTCGTCGTAAATTTGAATTATAAGCCCCGAAATAATATAATATTTTTATTGCTTTGTTATGAGAGGCGCTGTAATAATATTTATTTTGTGCTGCTTGGGCCGCTTACTACATAGGTGAAGGGTAATGCGCGGCGAGAGACGTGTGATAATGGTTATGAATAAACACTGCATACGCGGACTTCGCGCGCCCGACGCGTTCTGTGGGCACCATCGCTAAGGAACAAAGCCCAACAAACGAGGCGGATCGTGGCGCTCACTAGGTAGTAGGCCCGTGAAGCGTGAATACAACCGAAATGACACCCCTTCTACCCGCGCATTACCATTCACCTATGTAATAAGGAGCGCGAGAAGCACAAAGTATTTATTAATATCAGCGCCTCTCATAACAAAGCAATAAAAATATTATTTTATTTCTCGGTGGCTTGTAATTCATATTCAGGATGACATAATTCTATTAGCAATATACCGCATACCCAGCAACTAAACAATGACTTGTTATTAAAAGAATGCCAAGGCGCCCGTCTATTGACAACGCGTCCAGAAGCAGATAAATGAAAAAGCGCGCGGCTCTTGTCGCCGCTTTGACATATTTGAATATGTAGTATTTTCGTTAATTCGTTCCGCTGAGAAGCCAAACAACGAGTGCGCCTCTACATATGTGCTGTGAATTATGGGACAGGCGGGCGCAGCGCTTTGTCTAAACCAATATACTCTGCCGTATTTGATTACGTTGTATTTCGATGATTCATGCGGCACTTGTAAAATTTTGCGCGAGCGCCCCACTCGCTGCGTTATGTGGGTTTCACGTCTAAGAATGCCAAAAATTTAGATAATGACCAAAGACCGAAACGTCTAGGAAATAAGTAGAAGTACACGTGGTGGAAACCCGAGAATCTATTACGTAAAAAATAACCGTGAAAGTCTCAAACATTAGAGAACTGTGTCTCATTTTAGAGACCATGTAAAATTTTCAAAATGCAATAACTCCATAACATGATTTCGAGACTTAACAATTTTTGGCAGTAACCCACGATATATATATAAATAATGACACAGTAAAAGTTTTCATTTTTACATTCACGGTGGCCGCGCGGCTATATTGGACTATCACGCCATGGGTCCCAGGTTCGAATCCTAGGTCTGGCAAGTACACGCATTGTTTTTTAATTTGTGTTTGAGTCAGGGTATAGACCTAATAGGTTGAGCAAGTGGCTGACATCCATTTCTCGTAAAAAACAAAATCTGTTAATACAAACCTCTACTCTGTGGAGGCCCATATGATCCTATTAGGATCGGACATGGTCGAAAAATAAAAGATTTTATAAAATATTATATAATATAACAAGTATTATTATAATTATTAATATTAGAATAGAAAAGAAAGATATACCTACCAGATATTATAGTAGGTACTGTTTGCTTTTTCATATTATTTCATCCATTCAGTATGTAAACCATACAAAAACTATGCCAAAGTCCATGCAAATGGCGGATTCATTCTTACCTCAAACCTCCGCCCCGACAATGACTGGGCCGGGCCTGTACAATGTACATTGAATATTTAGGCCAAAGTCTCCCAGTTGTCTAATTCGGCCCTTTTCTCTCCGTTCAAAGATTTTCGACGAACCTTTTTACTACTCCAACAATGCAGGGATACAAAGTTTTCTTTTGGATATAAATAAGCACAAGGTTTTGGTCGGAAAATTTATTTAAACCCATATTATTAATACTTCACATTTATTCATACAATTTCTCTTTCCGATGATAAGTTCTACCAATTTGAATGCATATATTTTTTTACTTTTATTATTTCATTGCAAACAAACAGTTTTCTACGATATTTATAGTATTAGGTACATTGCATCAATTATTGTATGTAATTAAATGTTTTATTCATTCGGTTTGCTACTTGCAACCAAATAAAAAAAAAAATCCAGTTGTGTACCAGTGGCGATGGGTGGACGTGGGCTGTTGGCGTCCGACTTAAATAGTGCACACTAAAATTTGCCAGTCATAAGTATTTTGCATAAGAATTAAACTACAACTACAAATTATTGCAGATGGTGTTGGGTATTTTTTTAAATTAAAATATACCCTGCATAAACTATAATATAACGTATCTATAAAAATTTTAAAGTTATGGCATTTTATAGATAGAAGAATATTTTGTATTTATTATAGCTTAGTTTAGGCATGAATAAACGTGATTTTTTAAAACTAATCTTTAATCTGTATTATTAGTTCAATGAAAACAACCTTATACCAACCTTCTACTAACATCAAGTACACTCCAAAACCTCGAAATAGTCGACGAGTTTGTATATCTTGGATCGACCATCAGTGGAAAGAGCGGATGCGAAGCGGAAATAAAAAAGCACACACAGATTGCAAAAAATACGATGACACGCCCTACCACTATATGGAAGGATCGGGGAATTTCGATTGCCACAAAAATGATGCTTGTGCAAACATTAGTGTTCTCGATATTTCTATACGGAGTCGAGTCGTAGACCCTGAAGGCAAGAGAATGGAAGGCAATTGATGCCTTTGAGATGTGGCGTTGGCGCCGAATGCTTCGCATTTCTTGGACGGAGCACAGGACGAACCAGTCAATCATCCAGAGACTGAAGATAAAGGAACGGCTCTCGACGATATGTCTGAGAAGAATTCTGCAGTTTTTTGGACATATTGTCAGAGGCGGACCGGACAACCTGGAGAGACTGGTAGTTTTTGGTAGCCTCCAGGGAAGGCGAAGCAGAGGAAGAGCGTCTGCGCAATAGAGCGACCAAGTGAAAGAGCTGACTGGGGGGGGGGGGGGGGGGCACCATCCATTCTGCCCTGAAAGAAGCGGAAGATCGAGAAGGATGGAAAGTCTTGGTCGCTCAAAGGATGGCAAAATTTAAATGTGGTCACGATCCTCAGCCATGAGTGCACGACCAAGAAGAAGAAAACAAAATAAATATTACTGACTAAGTTTAACATTCATAGATCTTAACAGCATAATCCACCCTTAATAATAATATAAACCAATAAACTTATATATTTTGTGAAACTATTAATATTCTATATTTCCCCAAGTATATAGAAGACCTCCTCCAGTGTCCTGGATACCCTCAAGAGTACTTAAAACAATGACAGCATTACCTCTTTGGATTTATATGAATGCTGATTCGCTGTCTCATGTACTCAGCTGTACACAGTCACCTGTTTTATCAGTCAAGTGACGACCAACGACCGACGCCGTATTCAAAGCAGAGAGTCCAGATGTCTCGAAATCTAGGGGACAGACGATATAATTTCGTGACATATATTCGTATTTTTAGCTTTGTTGAACTCAGCTAAAAGAGCTGCTGCTAAACTTGACGATGAAACTGATATATTCAGTTCCACTACAGTTGCATCCCAAACCATACATTTCATTTCCCCCATGGAATCATCGTGATACCACCAGGGTGGCCCTATATTAGAACTTGCGAGTGAAAGCCGCCCGGTCGACATGACGTCATATGACATCATTGTGACGTACTACCGGAGTGATAATAGCACTCGAGAAAATAACGCTGGTCAGACAGTGGCGTTATTCATTGTCACCATACACATATAGGTGTTTCATCATAATAATATCTATGGTGAGCACTGTGTGCTGGGCGGCATGCCTCGAGCGTGTATTGGCTGACGTCACAATTACGTCATGTCGTCGGCTGACACCCGAGTCGATAGTTAGGAAATCGCGGTGCAGGTCGTTTGCCATATTGTCGACATACACCAAGAGGCTCCCGCCTTGACGGAAGTCCCGACAAAACCAAAGATCGAAATTTCACATCATTAATGGTAGGAATTTTATGTAATCAAATCGCTTTGGATATTGATATAATACAAATACTAAAAAAAATCTTTCCTAATGGTCTATATTATAAGTAATTCTTCTAAGTCCAGCCTGCTCGCAGGGCTGGTTCCATTTTACCATGGTCTCTAGACGGTTGAGAAGTATTTCTGTGAAAATCTCATAACCGTATACCGGGCAGAAGCAAAACACATAAAGCAAGGACTCACCGAACAAATAGGCGCCTCGCTGTAACAATACGAAATCCCCTTTTATAAGCTAGGTGTAACCATCCGTAACTTAGTATCAAATATTCATTCGCAACGCTGGCAGCACTGTTTTGAAACAAACAAAAATGTTTTCCCGCGCGAAGTTGGCTGCACTAGAAGTTTCCCGGTTTTTGTAAATATTTTAATACACTTATGCGATCTGTTCCCTGCGAAATAATCCTTTTCTAGGGAAATAACGGATGTAAAATAATACTTTTCACATACTATGTATGATAACGTATAGGTGTAGGGTTGCCACGATTATTTGACCTAAATTAGTAGTGAAAATGTGATAATTTGCAGGGCGTATAAAAGACAATCCGTTACAATGGTGGCGCTTTTAGCAATGGACTGTATAATTTGAAGGTGATGTTGGATGGTGGATCTAGGGAGGGGTGATTTAACAAGATGCCAGACACTGACTTTTTATGATGTTGATGATGGCTCCGTAGTCTGGTTGCGCTATCACTCGCGCGGTATTGTTTGTTTAGGTTACCCGGTGCGTGGCACTTGACGGTACACTGATGATTGATGATATATGAGGTTGATGAATGATGATGATAGGTTGTATGATTGATGGACGCGACGTTCACTCAAACCGTAACAGATTTAGTGCAACGAAGGTCGAACAGATATGTTCTGAATCACTCGGTAGTTTGCGCGGTGCGGCAACACGCACCCGTAGTATCGTTGAGCTGACTGAATGTCCTTCACGAATTGGAATCGTGTCCGGAAACTTGTACGTATGCAGTTCGCCGTATCACACTTAATCGTGAAATGTTGTATCTCAAATATATGGCTGTATATTAAAGACCCTCCAATCTCTTTGGGTCGTATAGTACTAAATAAAATTCATGTCTAAATAAAACACGGTTCTTGTCGTTTATACTTTTCAGGAAGCTAACTGCAAAAAAATATTGAAAATAGCGAATATATTGGATTATTTGTTAGGTTGGGTTAGGTTTGGTTTTCATTCTTGAATTCATGAATTTTGCCAAAATCAGCTATGAAAATAGAATTAATATTCACATTGAATCTAATAAAATTGGATACCGTATAGTATACTGTCATCTCTTTCCAATTTCTATCGGAAATCACGGATCACAGTGAAATGTTTACATACAATTTACATGTAACCATTTTAATCGGGTTACGCGATGTCTGGTTTACTTCCATTGCCCTTCAACGTCCTTGGTAATCAGAAATGACACGCGCATATTGTGAAATACATTTTCATTATAGGTAGGTTCCTACTTCCCATATATTTCACGAATATCGGTATTGGTATATACATTCCCTATTGCAATCACTGATCATAGAGCCTAATATGGCGTTCGTGACTTGAGCTTAGCGCTTTTTGATTTGCAAATATTTATCAAATGTTAGATGTTCATATAAGGTTATAGCACCTTTGCATGGATTTACTGGCAGCAATGGTGTGTATTTTAAACTATCGTGACAATAACTGTCTACACGTAAAAGTGCTGACTTTCTCTCCAATCTCATTCTTCAAGAGTAAGTGAGACGCGATGTTGTCATATTATGGTACTATTTGACAGGTAGTGAAAATCGGTTAACCTCAAAATGAGTATAGCTAATTTTTTTGCCGGCAGGTTCGACGCTATCGTTCAACTGCGCTGGCGCAGATCGAAAAAATCCTTACTGTCGCATGAAAATTCAGAAACTTCCCAACTTTTTTGATGTATGCAAGCAAGTGCAGGATAATAGATGTTCACCTATACATTTTCTTGTTATGGCCGCGATAATACTTACTGTCAACAGTAAATAAATGCACGTGTAAACGGGGTATTAGGCCTAAACCGAAAAGAAGATTAATCGTCTTTTCATATGTGACCTACTAACTATGGTTACATGTAAGTTGTACGTATGCAGTTCATCGTGGGACACTTATTCGTGCGCCGCAGTACGTGAAACATGAGTTCGTATAACATGTTATCAATGACGTATTCTACGTTGAACATTTCACCGTGGAATACATTTGTACGTATCTTACAAAATGCGGCGATAGTAAAGTTTGCAAATAGTACTGTTCCAATTAGATTAACCCTAACCTAACCTAACCTAACCTAACCTAGTAAAGATATCTCATAAAATTTGCCACATGTTGTAGCATACGTACAAATACAATCCACGGTAAAATGTTCAACGAAGAACTCGTCATTTGATAAAATTTTACACGAACTTATGTTTCACGTACTACGGCGCACGAATAAGTGTACTGCGGTGAACTGTTTACGTACAAATTTCCGGATACGGACCTACTAACAGGGCTCGAAATGGACCGGAACGCACCGGAGCGCCGTTCCGGTACATACAATCCCCAAAATTATCCCTCCGTCTCGTGTAAATATTAATTTGACCGTCTGAGCGAGATATGTCATATTATAAAAAAATCAACAAAATCATACATACATAATTATATGTATAGAATTAGATAAGTAACAGTGTTAATATTTTCGTAAAATTATCAAGCGCTCCGGTTCGTAAAATTTTCCATTTCGAGCGCTGCCTACTATAATATATAATACGTACTATGCAGATCGCAAACTTTCTGTCATAACTAGAGCAGTACATACTTTTGGGTATTACGATATTTTCCAACAACATTTTCGCCTTCTAAGAATAAAATTTATGTTATATTTTACCTGATAAATATTTCAACATATTCACGAGGTGTAGGTAAAAATTCCGCGAATTTTGATAAAGTTTTGAACGGTTTATATCATATAACGTATATGACAGAATAGGTATGCTAAAGTTCACACATGCAATTCAAACTTCATCATTTTTTACCTCGCAATTTCCAGGAAACGGAAATTTAACATTCTCGGTTGCCTATAAATCAGTGTGTAATATGATTAATATTCCGTGGAGAATTTTCCTATGAGTTTTTCTATAGCATTATTGCTATTAGAGTTTCTCACATCGAACCTAAATTTGACAAGCATTCACGATTTTTCCTCAAAGCAATTAACCCAATATACACCTTTAGCAGCGTAATACTACATTGATGAAACTTGTAAACCAATGCATTAATTATTACGAAGGCGACAGCTTCAAATACCTGTGGGTACACATCACGGGAGATGGCATTTTGTAGAGAGAGCTCGCTATCCGAATGGAAATGGCTGGAGCAACATTCAACTCGATGCGGAGTGTCTGGGACTCATGATTGTACTCGGTCAAAACTAAATGCCACCTATTCGACGCTTGCATTCTGACGGTTCTGCTTTACAGTAGTGAATTATGGCACCTTACAAAGGCCAAGAGCAATTGTTTACTGAGCTTCGAAAACAGATGGTTGCGATGTATACTGGATGTGCGGATGACTTTAGGAGCAACCAGGAGATAAGAGAACGCACCAAGCAGTAAAAAGGCGACGCTGGACCTGGCTTGCTTATTTTTCAAACCAATTGGATTCCGGCGTCCTGAAAGGCCACTAAATACGATCTATAGAGTATATACGGCGGAGCTATGGGATGCTGGTTTGACCTGAAAGGATGCAAGAAGTCTGGCGAGCGACAGGGATTCTCGGAGGCGCCTCGTGGTGTCCATATGCTCCAATTAAGGTGCGGATATGGCAGAAGAAGAAGAAGATTTTACTTAAATAAACAGGCAGACAGTTATCTTACAATAATTAACTAGGTAGGTAGGTACCATAATATTTTGAAGAATGCAGAATGCTTCCAATTGCATATTTTAATGCCAGATACAGCAGTAGGTACATATTTTTGCGGTCGTTTAGCGGAGATACTTTATCATAATATTACATAAGTCCATCTTATCTCTCCAATATAAATATTGTAAGCGAAATAGGTACAAGGCATTGTATCAGTTACCTACTATCTAGATTATAGACTAGGAATCAAAATTATAAGTATTTTGTAAACAGCACTACTAGGAACTGTTTTTAAAGTTCGCAAATGTTTTACAGAGTCTACAAAATGAACAAAGGCCTCAATCAAACGTTTGTTGTAATGCATGAAAAATTAAAATGACATTTGAAAGTGACAGCAGATGAAGCAGCCATTTTGAATGGCGCGTGACGTCAGATTCCTTACGTCACAAACAGTGCTATATGCTATATGATGGAAAATTGGTTAAATAGCTAATAAAGAATTTGGGAATCTCATACATACGGCCCTATAAGTCCACAAAGATACAGTGAGTCGGCGTTAAATCGGGCGATACAAGCCCCCGGCCTTTTGGCTGTCTACGTGAAATCAATCAACAAAATGGACATTTTTAATAAATCGTTATCATTACCATCAGTTACGGTATCAAAACTTTTGTTTAATTCTTTAGTTCGAAGCAGGCTTGTGAGTGAAGTATGGCCTTATGGTCGAGAGTAGGGAATCCAATCCCGAGCTAAAATTCTGATCCCGGGATTTCGGGATTACAATTTGACAATCCCGGGATTGGCATTTTTTTCCATTGTTAATATAAAAATTTTATATTTACAAATAGCAAAATCGGTCAACAATAAATCTAGTATAATTTATACTATTTAAGACATTTCTTGTTAATATTGTATACGTTCAATCTTGAAAATACACAAGTTTAATGGAGTGAATAAAATTGTAATATAAATAATAATGTAAATTGCTGTTTCTGATAGTAAAGACATAATGAATGGATTAGCGAGATTTCAAATAGTAAAGCAAATAATCATGGCGTACTTATGGCCTTTCCGCTTCATAAATCTAATTAGTCAGCCAAATATGAAACTGCCGTAAAACGTATGATATCGTGGTGGAATTACTTTGTTAAAAGTGCGAAGCATTGTTATTTTCCAATCTTTCTCATTTTTAATAATTTATGTGAAAAAATTAAATGAATCGGCAACCTACACATGGGTATAAATCAAATCTCATTCAAACTCAGTTTATTTCTTATGTAGGTATTTTTTATTAAAAGTATTTTTTCTGTTATATGTTCGCTTTTATTTTATTTTCCATAAAAATTGATAAAAAAACAATCCCGAAATCCCGGGATTATGTTTATCAATCGCGGGATTCATAGGTATTGAAAATAGCTCGGGACTCCGGGATTGGAATCCCTAGTCGAGAGTGTTCAGATTAAATTCTTGAGACTCTTCTTGATCCAACTGATTTTTTCTTAGGTACCTATGCTTACATACTGCAGTCTGCAATTTATAAGAGGTCTTTATTTAGCTACTACGTATTTTTTTCGACTTATACGAGGTATTTATGAGAACTCTGCTATTTTGGGCAGTGTTAAAACTGTGTACTTAACGGCCCACATGCTCAGCGTACGTCAAAATGGATCTTTTATGCTATTTTCAAAGCATGATCCTGGACATTCCTTAAACGTTGTAGATAATATATTTACATAATTTTGAAGCCTTATTATCCTTTATATTTATTTTAAACATTTGATGACTGAATAAAGTATGTTTATTAGATAAAATAGTATTCTTTTAAACCTCTCGCTCTAATGTTTTAGAATATAGTCATATTGTTAAGATTTTTTTATATTTATTAATTTTTAAAACCATTAGTAAAATTTATGTCGACATTATTATAGTGAAATATTTACAATAAAATATTATATTGATAATCTCTGTGATCCCAAATTTGACAAGAATTAGGCATTTTATTATTCAAAAAATGGGCAAGATTTACACATTTAAAGATACTGATTATAAGCTATGTTCTTGACCATTCAAATGTGATAAACATTCTACGAATAATATTTGCTATATAATAATTAATTATTGACCTAAGAATAAGGTGGTAATTTTTTGAAATACGCCATTTCTATTGGCATTTCCCAGTGGCTAAGCTACAGCATACGGTCGTAGCCATAAATTGACAAACGATAAATGAAGTAGGGAGTAAGATCATGTTAACGCGCGTGTTTGAACATGTACCTTTTTTTAATTTTACATGTTCAAACACGCGCTGAATTATTGACATCTTGTAAGAAAAACGAAGACTTCTCTTCTTATATAAACAGCGTACGTTATCACTACGCCAGGGAACTAATAATTTAAGGGTAGAATATTTGATAGGTATAGTTCCGATAGTTGCAAGGGTTGTTATCTGTGCGCAATGCTACATTATTGATCAACCCTAACTTAACTCCCTTATCAAGCGGTTTTGCTATACACATGCAACTTCGCTGTAAATAAAGTGTCATACATATTATTTGAGTGGGAGTTGAACTTGAACATACGAATACTTAACCAATAATCACAGAACCATGAGAATTCTGGCAATATGACTACGATCCTTCTGATTTCATCATCATTAGCCTGAATCTATCCACTGCTGGATGAAGGCCTCTTCAAGCTGCTTCCACTTCTCTCAGTCCTGTGCATGGCGTTGCCACGTACTTCCGCAGAACTTTATCATTTCATCGATCCAGCGGCCTTTAGTCTACCTTGCGGACGTCCTAGACTAGATAGACCAGAATTGTCCAACGATTGTCTCTTCTTCGAGCTATGTGTCCAGCCCATCTCCATTTAAGGCTTTAAATAAACTCTATTACATGTCAAACCCTTGTCTGCTTCCTTATCCACTCATTCCTATTTTTGTACTTTCGCGTTATGCCCAGCATGCGCCTCTCCATACCACGTTGTGCTACTCTAATTTTCTGGATCTCTCTTTTACTTTGGGTCCATGTTTCACACGCATATGTGATCACGGGAAGCACACACTGGCTGAACACTTTGCGCTTTAGGCACAGTGGAAGGTCACTTTTGAAGATATTATTCAGGCGGCCAAAAGCACTCCAGCCTAGCTTTACTCTGCGAACAATTTCATCAAATATACTCGTACATCCATCTATAGAGACACTTGTTGTCCCAGATAGATGTAGCTTTTCACCTGTTCGAGCTGAGTGCAATTGACGAGGATCTCTTTTTTGCCCGCAAAGCAGTTGAACATGACTTTCGTCTTTGCTACATTTATTTTCAAACCTACTTTGTTGCTTACTTCAGCGAGTTCCTGCATTCTGCTTTGGAGGTCTTCTGAGTCTTGCGAGAAAATTACTATGTCATCGGCAAAGATGACTCAGGTATTCTCCATTTATGGGGATCCCTTTGTTACTCTATTGTAATAACAAAACTGTTACTACGAGTACCTTGTTGGCTATGGCTTCATAATTCATTTGATTTATTAAGATATTTCCGTGTTATACCTAACATGCACATGTACCTACATGCTACGTTGCGCTACTTGTAATTTTTGGGTACGTAAACGTTGGTAGCATACGTTAGTTGAACACTTTACGATTAAGACAGAATGGAAGGTCACTGTTGAAGATACCCAAAAGAAGGCACCCAAATGCACTTATGCATGACAGTTTGGTTCTGCGAGCAAATAATACATGTGTTCTATAAATACCCGTGTTTGGTTTGTGTAGGCTTTGCGATTTAATATAGTTCGCTAATAACCTCAAATGGAAATGGGCTGGACACATAGCTCGAATAAGGGACAATCGAGAGGTCGATAAAATGATTAAGTTCTGCGGATGTATGTGGCAACGCAACTCACAGGACCGAGATAAGTGAATTAGCTTGTAAAGGCCTTCATCCAGCATTGGATAGATTCAGGTTGATGATGATGATGACCTGTGTAAAGATATTCCCTCGTCAATGTTATGTAGCTTTAAAAAGCAATATATTGATTATTACAATGTTTTTATTAGGTCGTGTTCTTATTTGTCCGGTACAAATCTTGCAATCGATTTTTAACTAACTTCCCGACTAGTTAGACATTTGAAACATTTATAATATATCAGAACACGATGCCAATGCATTTTTTTAATACTTTTAGCCATTTTTAAGTAGAATTAAATTCATTTTCTGTTAATTCTGTTTTGTATGAAAAGTTATTTCGGAAGAAGTACGTAATCCAATCCACTATTATTGGTTGCTAGGGTCCTAACAACTAAATTATTAATATATACTGTGTTACTATGGAAATCAATATGAGTGTCAAAATGACATTTCAGTATTATTTCTATCAAATACATTTTTTTTGATCGTTTAAGCTAGTCAAGTCAAATTTATATGATTCAACAGAAAATTTTAAAACTTTGTATATAAAAGGTTCTTTTTATATTGTAATTATTTTTAAGTATAATATTCACGTAAAACGCTAAGAAATGTGTATGTAAACAAAGCAACACACTTTAAACCAAAATACGAAACACCATTTTGTTTTCAAGGCTAGCAATACAAGAAAACAAATAATAAACTTTTACCAATACAATCACGCGTACAACCATTTTCAATCATTTGAAAATCGAACAAAATTCTCTATCTAGAGACTTAATAATTAATTAACTGGTTTCATCGGATACTATATATAATTGTTAGCTAAATTATAATATTACAGTCATGTACCTATTTAATGTTCACACGCCACTGAGCACTGATGACAAAATCGGTCCGACACGAGATCGTCAATATAAATGTGTGAAGTTTATGCTCCGTTGTGTTTATATTTAAACATAACTAACTTAACCCTTTTGACGCTAAATGACTGAAACTGCTACAGAATATATTAACCCTTTCTCACCCCACAAAATGTCATTATGCGTCAGACGCATCTTTATTCCATAGAAATTTGCACCATTTACATAAAACTTGTATCATTAGACTGTGAAACTTGACAGTTACATAACCATCTAGCGATTATAAAAAATAACATTTTGTACGTATTACATTTAACCGTGAGTTTTGTTACCGAAAATAGATGACCGTATAGCAGTAAGATCAAAAAAATTACGCAACGTTCGAGGATTTTTGCAGACAGAAATATTGTTCCAATTTTATTAAATTCAATAAGTTAATATTTTATACGTTCAACTGGATACATCATCATCATCATCAGCTTGAATCTATCTACTGCTGGATGAAGGCCTCTTCAAGCTGCTTCCACTTCTCTCGGTCCTGTGAATTGCGCTGCCACGTACTTCCGCAGAACTGTATCATTTCATCGATCTAGCGGCCTCTAGGTCTA
Organism: Rhyacophila brunnea; assembly: GCF_057557595.1. NCBI lineage: Eukaryota > Metazoa > Arthropoda > Insecta > Trichoptera > Rhyacophilidae > Rhyacophila > Rhyacophila brunnea. The sequence goes on along the minus strand of NW_028232904.1, from coordinate 2,021,330 downwards.
CCTTGCGGACGTTTTGTATTTCTCGGATACCACTAGATTTGTCCAACGATTGTCTCTTCTTCAAGCTATGTGTCCAGCCCATCTCCATTTAAGGCTTTTAATAAACTCTATTACATCTCTATTACATTTTTACGATGGATTCCAGATTTTTTAAATAGAACTTGGCGCGAAAAATGTTATATAACGATATAACGAGTAATGCTTATAACGAGAAAATTCCGTCGGTCCCATTTTCCTCGTTTTAACCAAGTTCGACTGTAATTAGATTTGCAGTTTTCTGATCCGTGACCTGGGATATCAACAGAGACAAAAAAAATATTGACAAAGAAGCAATATCCTGATTGTTTTTCTTTCTGTTTTGTCCGCAGAGTTGGTATCCTTGAAGCAGCGCAGCCAGAACCATCTGTCGCGGTCGAGGGCCTCGCTAGGATCTGAGTTGGACTTATCGAGGAGGGCAAGACGACGAGACCTTAGGGGCAGGTATGCATCACATATCTTCTTATTATACCTGTTAGGTAAACTGGTAATTAGTGTAGATGTCAATCATACTGTTCGTAACGTCCATTATCACTATAGTCATGATCGTTCATGGTACAACAGCCCGGGGTGGATCCTGGCCTTCTTCAGTATTGTATTCCCCAGTCTGGTCAATCTTTCTCCAATCGCTCGTGCATAGCTACCGCAATCTGTATCTCCCAACACTCCTCCGTCCAGATAGGTTTGCATATAAAACGTTAGGTTCATTTTAGATGGGAATTTTTTGATGGTTTGGATTATGTTGGGTTCTTCAAATTCCTCGCACACTTTGGAATTATGACGTATTTCGTATGTTGTACCACATGTTATCTTCATTCTTTGCTCTATACATTGCTTTCAGGATCTTTCGTTGCAAAGTCAGAGGACAGATTTTAGACTTGTTGGCTGATGACTCAACATTGTGATCTAAACTGGCCTCAGCAGTGTTTTGTATTTCTGGAATTTGTGTTGCGAGATAGCAATTTGGTTTTCAGATGTTCCACAGATTCCAAATCAATACTGATTATTGGGCATCTATATTCCTCTTCTGATTTGTATTTTCATATCGTTGCTAGCGGTGATAACAGATCCCAGATATGAGAGTGTTTGGTTTTTTCGAAAGAGTTATTCCGAATGATTATATTTCCATATAGCTGCATCGGGTTTCTGGGTTTGAATGATGTATTTAGTAGTTTTTAGATCAACTCTTTCTGCTTTATATACCAGTTTTGCAAAATAATTCCTAATTTCCACGTTCGATAGACCTATTGTTAGGTCCATGATAGAAAAGATTACGGCAACATTGGATAACAGACGAGACAGCGCATCTCCTTGACGTAGTTCATTAAATGTGCAACGCAGAGCTCAAGAAAATTAAACAGTGAAATCGAATGACAACCAGCCTTCATCCTAAATGAGAAGGTTGAACAAAATAGACGTGCACCGGTGACGAAGTTGAGAAAATCGACTTTTATGTTAAATATGCAATTATCAATTTGGCATATTAACATTTAATATGCCAAATTGATAATTGCATATTTAACATAGACCAGTTACTGTTTTCAACAAATGAGGATTTGAAATAAATAATTTTGATTTTTATAAAATTGATGTTCTTTTTTAATTAAAATAAACCACAATTATACCTACTTAAATATGAGATAATGGATAATAGACAAGAGATGTCACGGAGACTTGAAGCTTTCGAGATGTGGCTGTATAGACACATCCTCAAAATTCCTTGGACTGACCGGGTGACAAATGTTGAAGTTCTCAATCGAATGGGGAAGGACCGAGAAGTTCTATGTAATATCAAAACCAGGAAACTACAATACCTCGGCCACATTATGAGAAGACAAAAATGCAGCATTCCCTAACTCGTCATTCAAGGAAAGATCAATGGGAAGCGTAGCAGAGGACGGCGCCGCATTTCGTGGCTTAAGAACCTCCGTGATTTGTACGAATGCAGCTCCACTGAACTGTTCCGGGTAGCAGACGACAAAGATAAGATCGCCTTGATGGTGGCCGACCTCCGCTAGGGGATGGCACAATAAGAAGAAGAACTATGAACAATACAAAAATATTTTGTACACATTAAATTAAATTAATTAAACTAAAATGTATTAATACTATCGACCGAAGGTACTTGATAGAATTTGAATTTAAATCCATTAGAATTCAAACTAAATTGTATTGATAAATATAACCATAGATTAATATGTAGTTTATAACTATCTAACTAAGGATCTTAGACTATAGATACATTTAGACGCCACCCATTGCATTGCTAAATGAAGCAGCGTGCCGTGCGTTTGGTTTGTGGGTGAGCGAACGCATTCGTACACAAATGTTTGAGACCATAGACCATTTCGCTAGTGCTCGCCCATAGTGCTTGCACTAGACGCTCAGAATTAAAATATAATTTTCTATTTTTTTTTACGATATATAGTATTTTTAAGCGGTCAAAATGCAACCATTAGGTAAAGATATTCATAATTTAAGTTATTTAAAAAAAAACACTAGGTCACTGATAATAAAATATATAATAATATACAAATAAATTATCACGAACATGTATCAACTTACCTATGAAACGTAATACCATCTTCTTGCTTATCAGTACGGCTACCACATTTTAATACAACACACAAAACTATCTTTTCTACTTGATTAACTAAAAATATTTACCATAGACTTGTAGGTAAGGGAAATGACGTAAGGTTGGTTTATTGAATGCTTGGCCAACAAAGATTCAATCTTGGGTACGAATTGACAGAAGGGTTTTGATGCGTGATAAAGTAGCCCAAATTTATTATCCCTTAACAAACAAAAAAATACAAGTTCAATTACAGATCGTACAATGAGAAGTTTACAAATAATATTTACGAAGATTGTGTTTGCAATGAAAATTATTTAACGTCGAAGCGAGAAGCGTGTAATTAGTTTGAACGATTTGAAGGTACTAGGTACTGTTGTATTGCGACATTGATTCTTATAGCAAAAGTAGACAAAGGAATATCAGAAACGGCGTGGTTGACTGACCGTTGTTTGTTCCCACACCGTGGATTATTTCTTAGAAATTTGTCTGCGAAATTTGACTATGACACAAATGTTATCAACTAAATAATGGATTTCTCACTACAATGTAGCAGAAATGCACCATTTACTTGTTAATTCTTGTAATACGACAGATGAAACCTGACACGTAAACATTCCTTCGGACTGCGGGAAATGTTTATGCATCGGTTCGCACGCACGAGTTTACTGAACGTAAAAAATATATTGCTGTAAATTGAGGTTTGAAATACGCTTTCGCTGCTGAAGAGATAATGAGATTTTAATTGCCCCCTTTAAAATGCACGTTAATTACATCGATCGGCCGCCTGGTCATTACGCACCGTGTGCGTCTTCCGCGTCCAAAGTATTAAGATTAGTTATATGATGTGCATATTTCTAGGTTTTTTTAACTGACGTAATGCTATTGACACGTTCCACGTTGTCTGCGGAACCTTCTTCCACCCACAGACTTTATGTTTAACACAAAAAATGCATGGGATCCTTTTTCACTGTTCATTAATAATTGTGTTTTTTTCGCTATAATACCTCGAGTAGTCAGAGCATTCACTCGAATATTATATTAATAATATTGTGAAGTTGTCATTTCAATATTTTAATAAAAATAATATTTTTTGTTTTGTTCCAGATTGAAACTGGCGACTAGCTTAGCACTGGCGAGCAGCGGAGAGGCACCACTGCTGGGGGCGCCGGCCCCCACACCCGCCAATCACCTGCCACCACTGCCTATCGATAGGTAAGAGAATTACTAAGAATACGGCTGTGCATTAGTCATGAAGTGATTCAGCGATGCAAATATACAACTCGTGTTCTATTGGTCATAATATTATACTCTCTCAGAAAGTGTTTTTCTAAATTATATATGTTCAATAATCAGAATGATATATTCTTAAATCTTGTGAATTATTCGTTTGAATAAAAGAAAGAGTTAATTCTAAATTATTAGCAAGTGCAAGTAGCTACATATAAAAAAAAATATTGGAGAAATTCCACGACGTCGGTTAGTAATCGAAGTAATAGTAAATAGTTACCTAATTTGGTTAAAAAAACAAAAATCGATTGCCAAAGTAGCTTGATTTCGAAGAGCGCTGATGAGTAGGTATTAAAAAGTGACCAATAGTTAAAATTTGTCGCAATTAGTATGTTACGCCGTAGCATATTGGATAAATGCGACGTTTGGGGCGTTTACCCGTGGAGATGCAGGGTTCGATTCTCGGCCGGGGTGGCTTACTTTTTTCAAAAAGATTTTTTCTATTGGTTATAATATACTCTCTCAGAAAGTGTTTTTCTAAATTATATATGTTAAATACACAACTATTTTATTTTGACTGAAGCCTACCTCTCTAGGCTTTTCCTCTACTTCGATTTCCCTTGAGGTTACCCAAAACCATAAGTCACTCCAGGTTATCCTGTCCACGCTGCCTGTGTCCAAAAACTGCAGAATGCCTATCATATAATATAATTGTCGAGAACAGTTCCTTTGTCTGTAGTCTTGGATCCATTTGCCGGTGTGCTCGAAAAGTTATTGTACGCGATCTGGCGTATGACACCGCGCTACGTGCATGGCAGGGGCGATATACTACCTCTTCTAAGGGCAGACAAACGCATTTGTTTTTTCCTAATATAAAGTGGCGCATGGAGACAACCAGATTGACTCCAGACGATTGGATTTCTCAGTTCTTAGCCAGACACGGCGGTTTTGCATCCAAGCTCTGTCACCTTGGCCTAATAGAATCTCTGACTTGTAGTTGTCCACTTAATCTTCTTAATATCGCCGCCTTCAGTTATTGGATCCATGGACTGGTTCCAAGAACAGACAAACGCATTTTTTTTTCAAATATAAATTGGTGCATGGAGACAACCAGATTGTCTACAGACCATTGGACTTATCAGTTCTTGACCGGACACCCTTGGCCTAATAGAATCTCCGACTTGCTTATATGGCGAATTGCAGAATGCCGATCACATCCTCTGGGAGTGTCCCCATAATATTATGTCGGCTGAAAAAGAAGAGCTTCTCAAGACGGTCCGACCCTCAGTTGGACCGGTTGGCCATTGCAACTTGATAACTACGACGGAAAATTTCTCAGTTTTTAAAAAATTTGCCGCATTTCACGGCAAGCGAGAATTGATCATCGAGAATTGTCCGTAATACATTATACCGGGGTATGAATCACGCACACTCTAATGCACGCCAACCAAGGTATTGGGAAGTTGCTCCTGGGACACTTTATGCGCAAGTTTTAAGAGCGCCTATCGTTTGTTGCGCCACGGTATACGCCTGCATAACGAATGTTTTAATTTGAAGAGAAAAAAATACGTATAATAATTTAAAAAAATACGAAATAGTTTTAGAAATAAATGTACCTATATATAATATTAAAAAATAATGACGACATAGCCATGTGTATTTTTTTTGGTTCACTTATTTTTACCAATAATATTTAACGGCCCACGTGCTCATCGTAGGTCAAAATTGAGTTTTTATTGTATTTTCAAACCATGATCCTGGACACTCCTTAAACGTTGTAGATAATCTATTTATATAATTTTGAAGCCTTATTATCTTTTATAGTTATTTTAAACATTTGATAACTGCAATAATAAGGCTTCAAAATTATATAAATAGATTATCTACAACGTTTAAGGAGTGTCCAGAATCATGGTTTGAAAATACAATAAAAACTCAATTTTGACCTTCGACGAGCATGTCCCCCCTTTGGAAACGACGAAATTCATGCATAAATGCATAAATGATGGATCTCATTCTATAAAAAAATAGCAAGCAAATACTCTTCTAAAATAATTATAAGCATCAGGTGTAATTATTAATGAAAATATATAATTGCATAAGTCAGTCCTTAGGCTTTATGCGTCACATAATATTATCGCACTGATCTCATCAGGCGACGGGGGCAGCTGTGCCGCGACACTCAGATTTTTATCGATTTACAATGATTGAGTCCAATCGGATAATTAAAAATAAAAATAGTCAACTAATAAACCTGATTAAATTTATATGAATATATATAATATTATATAATATAAACAGCTGCTCGTTATTTTGCATCAAACATAATCGCTGAAAATGGAAAACCGTTCAGTGATAAAGAATATAAGACATAAGATTAGTTAAAATGCTTCCATGATCTCTTTGAAAATTTTGAAAACAAGGAAAAAATATTCAAAGAATAAAAGATATGCCTTTAGCTAGAAACGCGATGAAAACTAGAACTCAATTGTAAATTTTAAACTGTTTTAATAGGATTCTTAAAAACAATTTATTCATTTTTTTCCGCACGAAAAACTTCTAGGTACCTACGTCACACAGTCGAAAAATAATATTTGGGAAATTTTGGCACACGCACGTAAAAATGTTTGCCAACCCTATCCTAGACCCATACCTCATGGCCCCACATCCTGAAGCGGGGCCCCAGGCTAGGATCTTTGGCGCCCCCCCTACCTATCGCTAAGAATAAAGGCAGTGTGGCTCTCTACAGTGGCTATATAGCATATTTTAATACATCCATTTGAATTATTGAGTTGTCGGGTATAGATACACAATTAAAAGTCCAACCACATAATTTTAAATAATAACATTGAAGATTGAAGAAATTGACTTTTTTTTTTACTATTACAGCAAATTTGTGATGTGTGTTTATCTCATTTATTTGGCCGACTTGCCACGCCGGGCCCTCAGGCTAGAGCCCTGTCAGCCCCCCCGCCTCTTGTGGGGGCCATGCCATACCTTCAATATTATACTAGTTTGTACTCGGTCGTGGTAAAATACAATGTACAGAATTTAAAATACAGATAAAATTTAAAATAAAAATTTTCTCATGAAAACAATATTAACCACGCAAAGTATGTAAAAGTCCTGATATAAATAAATTGTAATTCAAATATATACGCTAAGTAAAATTTCATGTTCCTAAGCCGCGAGTTACTTGGATTTTCCATTGTATTAAGTAAGCATATTATAAACATTTTTTTTATTCTTGGAGCGCTGAAAATGGCAAAGTCCACAAGCCTGGTTGTGTGTTTAGGCGGTTATTTAAAATGGCCGTGAGTCTAAAATTCTTATTCCTTCTAAATTATTTATTCAACTTTTCCAAGGAGCCATTCCCGGAATATTACTGCGGCAGGGTAATTTTTAAAATAAGATGAGATTTCGAATCGTCTATAAACACCAGCCGCAATGAAAGAGTTAATTTAAGTATCATACTATTCTCAAAGGGTTATCGTTGTCTTGTTAAAGAAGGTGTTATCAACTTTTAACCAGAGCGTTGGAGCGGACCCTTTTTTGAGTTGCTCCACCCTAGCTCCAGCTCCGCTCCGGGACCTAATACTTGCTCCGGCTCCGCTCCGGGTAAAATTTTTTGGTACAGTTCGGTTATGAGGAATACAGCGGAAAACACATTTTGAAAGTACCCGATATACTGGATTGTTTTGTTAGGTTAACCTAACCAAATCTAACCTAACCTAACCCAACCTAACCCAACCTAAACTAATCCAAACTAACAAATAATCCAGTATATCGGGTATTTTCAAAATGTGTTTTCTGCTGTATTCCTCATAACCGAGCTGTAACAAAAATTTTAATAAGTATTATACTTATGTAGGTATACAAATGTTAGAAAATAAGTAGTTTTAAAATGATCGTCATTTTCATTATTAATTCTATTAAACAAAACCGACAGCAAATCGTCTCTCATTATTTGCCTCTTCTGACAGAAGAGAGATGTTATTTATCACTCGGCAGTATTGCCGTATTTCAAATAACTACAGTCTTGCAAAGTGTCAAAATATACTATTTTCATTGGATTTTAGAACGAAAATTTAATACCTAATAAAAAAAAATACGGAGTAGTGGAGCACTACAAATTTTCGATGCTCCGTGTAAAATCCCAGGGCTCCATGCTCCGGCTCCGAGCTCCATTCCAACACTCTGCTTTTAACAGCTATCGTATTATAATTTTGTCAAAAAAAGAACTTGAATGGAATACTGACAAATATGTCTGTATTAGGTGCTCTAAATCAAGATTTATAATTATTATACACTACTACGATATATTAATATGTCAAACGGCTTACTGAAGCGCCAGATAAAAGATCTATATATATTGTTTGACTCAAGAAATTTATTTTTACTCACACATCCCCAACTCTGCATGCAAGCTTGAGCCATTCAAGAATCCAAATGTTTTAATATTAATATTAATACTTTCGACCGAAGGTACTTGATGGAATTTGAATTTAAATTCTAATGGATTCAAGCTCTGTACTATTCCATTTAAGTCGTTTTTTGCGACCCGGGTTTCGCCTTTAGGCATCTTCAGGCGTCGTGTACACTCGACTTAAATGGAATAGTACAGAGCTTGAATCCATTAGAATCCAAATGTTTTACGTATACTGTTGGGATAGTAGTAAATTGGCAGGGCAGGGCTATTATCTATATTCTGACTATTATCTACTATGGATTGAATTAGGCAGGGTTTAATTGAATTTTAAAAACTAATAAACACTATTTACCCACTGTAGTATAAGTTCAATGAAAACAAATACGTTTGACTGACAAAGTTAAGCGTGCATTGTTGTCGGATCGTAACAGCCTACCTCCACTCTTCGCCACTGGGACATACTCCAGTTCGTGTGACAGCTGAAATCTATCGCTAGTCCTACGTGGAGGTTCTTACATGCAACATTTTTTACGCTGTCCATTAAACAGCTGATAAACGTCAAAATACTATTCATGACCAGTGGCGGCTCGTCCATATGCACTGCGGTACTGCAGCACCCCCAAGCAAATTGAGACAAATGTAATATTATACTATACATAAATTTATGTATATTATATTAAAATATCAATATTATTAAGCGTGTAATCAGCTCGCCCGCGCATCGATACATCCAATGAATGTCCAATAATATTAGCATACACCGCGGTAGGTGCTTGATTTTACACAGTACCCATTTCAATAGAATATTCTTGAGTGGGCGAAGGAGGGCGCTGGTAGCGGTGCTCGCGAATGAAAGTCTAATTCTTTATTTTAATTATTAATATAAATATTTATTTATATTTAATTTTGATGTTAATAGTAAAATATGATCCAAATAAACATTTATTTTTATTTTTAATCAACCGCAATATCCCCAAATATCTTATCCACGAGCCGCCACTGTTCATGACATGCATTTTGGTGTAAAACGCGAATACTTAAAACAATCTAGAAATAAAAAAAAAATTGAAAGCGAGCATTTGTCGACCGCCATTGCTGATTTGGAGCGCCTATTTTACAACACCTGCAACGCGGCACGCGACTCCTTCGGGAGCCACAAGTAGGAATATTTAAATCGCCCCAGATGAATACACGGCCGCATTTTATACCCCCTGCCTTTGGTGTTAAAAGACAGTGATCTTCAACGCAACGCTTAATAGTAAAAGTATTTTCATGAAAAACATTTTTTTTCTGTGAAAAATTAAATGGGAACGGCGGACAAAGATTCTACACATTTCAACCATGTATTTCGTTTGAGGAAAACTTAGTTCGGATAGACGGTGATTTGATATTATATTTTACCTTTGCGCTTTTTGCAGTGGACTGTATAATTTAAAGGATGATGGTGGATGGTGGATTCCGGATCTAGGGGTAGGGGCAATTTAAAAAAATGCGAGACACTGACCTTACGGATGATCTATGATGACTCCGTGGTCTGGTTGCAATGTCACTCGCGCGGTATTATTTGTTTGGGTTACCCGGTGCGCGGCACTTGACGGTACACTTTTTATGGATGATCACAGTGACGTCACTTGGGGGCGGCAGTTACTCGAAGGGCGGCAAATCGAGGAGAATCATTTGAAATATATATAATTAGCTACCTAAACTTAGTAATAACGAAAACACCATTAAAAAAATCAGCTCACTAGTTTTGTCGGGTTCGCAATATCTAGTTCACTTCCGTTGCCCTTCGACGTCCATAGTGACTAGAAACGACACGTGCAGATTTGCGAATATTTAAAATCTGATATTTTGTTAGTAATGTATCCATACAACACATTTCTTATAATCTTAGATTTTGGACTCATGACAGGATGATAAAAATACTGTATTAAAAATGGGGCGGAATTTTGGCGCTGCCTAAGGGCGGCATTTTATCTAGGGACGTCCCTGGATGATAATGAGGTTGATGAATGATGATGAGTTGGATGATTGATGAGGATAGGTATGTCTGTAGGATTGAATTTATCAATAACTGTGGTTTGAGATTTATTGACAATTTTTCGGTTTTAGGACCGACTCTTAAAAAAGGACAAAAAAATAATGTGTGTTACTTGTTTTCTGTTGTGCAGGAATTGCATGCGCCGCCGCTCTACGTACGCTAGCGGGCGCCTGCCTCGCGCCGGGGCCCCCGGATGGTCGTTCGTCTTCGATCCCGCCGGCAGGCTCTGCTACTACTGGTCTATGGTTGTCTCTCTCGCCTTCCTCTACAACTTTTGGGTCATCATATACCGGTTCGCCTTCCAAGAGATCAACGGTAAGCAAATAAAAAAAAAATATGTCCCTTTAATATTAACAAAGCGTCGCTATAGATTGATTTCCCGAATATCCGTTTTTGTCGAAATCGACCTTTTAATGCAGAATGTTTTTTTGTATCTAATTGGACTAGAACCATCCCTCTCTTTAAATTACTTTGTAATGGTAATGATTACACCATTCATATGCTGTACAAATAACAATTTTAAATATCTCCATGTATTTAAATATAGGATTATGAAATTTGTTGTTCGTCTCCTGAACATTTGGTCTATTCGGGAAACCAATCCTACAGCGACGAAAGGTCAATGCGATCAGCAACTCTTAGCAGGCTCTCACACCGAAACTCGTCTCGTCTGCAATGTCTCAAATACGTGGATCTGACGTCATCGTTATTCACAAAACACACGTTATCTTATAGACCTTCGCACACTGCTGGAATAAAAAAATTAGTTTGAAGAAAAAATCACTGGAGGCACATGCAACTATTTTCACCCGGCATGCAGTGCAGATATGATCCCGACATCCCTATAAATGTCGCACTTCGGCATTCATTTTGGTTTCCCGAGTGACGTAACTGTCCTCGCACGGCCTTGCTGTACGCACATAAGAAAGTTGCATATTGCGCTCAGTTTTGATTTACGACTATTATCCCAGTCGAGACGATTTTCAATGTGCAACTGAGCTTATGGTTTAAAAATTAAACTTAAAAAAATGAAATTACTGACAACATCAAAAATAGCAATACCAAACACAAACACAGGTTTTGTTATTAACAGTAAACCAATTGAACGTGTGACCCAATATAGATATTTAGCATCATGGGTTATTGAGGTTAATGGTCCTTCCAAACCGCACTAGGTCTCAATCAGGTGTATTACGGGACCCTACGTTTTGTATGAAGCATCATTTTTATGGCTGGGAATGTCTCAGGAGATTACAAAATAAATGTTGACGTCCCCAAGCGAATTTAAATGGAACAAGAAGTAAATGCAATTTATGAAGCGCTTCAATATGAAAACTATTAGTTAATATCATCGCAATTAGATAGGACATACATGCCTCAATTGGTGAAGCACATTAGCGCGAGTCTATTTTTTTAGTATGTATGGGAATAAACAACTCAATCCGTGTCATCATATTGATCGGCGATATTAATATCCATTTCCCGTAGTGTCCAATTATGGCACACTCAGTAAATAGCTGACTGCAATGATTATTTCCGCAATATCCATTTTTCCACTTAGTCAGCTATATCCAATGACGCAAACTCCATATAGTAGCCGATTCAATTATAATAATTATTTCCTAAATATTCTTTTAAAGATATTATTTTGATTGTGAGTACGTCAACAAATAGCGGATCATAATTCCTTGGACATCAATTACTCCGCATAACATATCATTCTACCGAGATTCGGACCTCGGAACAGTATCATATGTATTGTAACATAACTACTGTAACATACTCCTGCACCGACTGTTTACGCTGCAAATAAAACTCGCTCCACCATCCATCGGAACAATCACCAAAATCACGGCTTCTTCATCCACAACGCCATGACTCCCATAGTGATGACACTCAACAGTGGTGACTCTGACGTTCTACTCAACCTTCTACCGGCAAGCTTAGCAAGGTGCAAACGGGATACGAGAACCTATCACATATGTAATATATCTGAGGTGTTTTCAAATTATGTATGTTCAAAAATATTTTTATTTTTCTTTCAGGGGAAACACTAATCGTCTGGTTCTGCCTGGACTACTTATCGGACTTCCTCTACCTGGCAGACATAGTATTCCACTTTCGGACCGGCTACTTAGAAGACGGCGTCCTCCAGACAGATTCAGGGAAACTCAGAAACCACTACATGAACTCCACCACTTTCTACATAGACTGTCTCTGCCTGCTACCGCTGGACTTCCTCTACTTGTCCATCGGCTTCAATTCGATCTTACGCTCCTTCAGGCTGGTGAAGATCTACAGATTCTGGGCGTTTATGGACAGGACTGAAAGACACACCAATTACCCAAATCTCTTCAGATCGACCAGCCTAATTCACTACCTTCTCGTCATCTTTCATTGGAATGGGTGCCTGTATCATATTATTTATAAGAACAATGGGTTTGGGAGCAAGAATTGGGTCTATCATGATTCAGAGTCGGCTGATGTCGTGAAGCAGTATTTGCAAAGCTACTATTGGTGCACTCTCGCTTTGACCACAATAGGTGAGTGATCTTTGTCTTAATTTTTTTTCTGTCATATCCTTTCAAAACTTTTCCAATTCACACCTTCATTACTCTATACTCTAATTTCATGATTTCCAACCTTTTTTATTAAGTGGAACTCATTTTTGTAAAAAAAAATCGGATGTCAATTTGAGGTAGAAAGGTATCCGTGACGTCAGTTAGTAATTAAAGTAATACCTACTTTGATTTAAAATACAAAAACTGATTACCAATAGTAGCTCAATTTGGAAAGCACTTAAATGAACATTAAAAAAGGCCAATAGTTAAAGTTTGTCGTAATTAAGTATGACTCATTTAACATAGTGGACTATGTACGTGAGCGCGATACGTGAGAGCAGGTTCGATTCCTGCGGGGGACTTACTTTTTTCAAAAAGTTTTTTTATATTGGTTTTCATATATTTTCTCAGAATATTGTTTTCAAAATTATGTAAGTGTGTAGAAGGGTATGAGAAAACTTGATTCCGATAAAAGTGACGTATCTGTCATGGCTGCAACGCGTGTTTAAATAGTGTATAGGCTCTCTTTTTAGATGTGCCTCCTTTTCTTCTTCACAATAAACCAAATGTTTACTAATAATAATTTCAATATCACTCCTGATCGTTTTATATATATTTTTATTATAAAAATCATCAACTTACGTAAATTGATAGATCCTTACACTACGAAAGCGTAAATTGTAATGATAAATTTAGGGCCGTTCCTCATTTGAAAAGGAAGTGCAATTGACTTTAAAGGATCAGTGACGTCCCGTGGGGGTAGGCAGTTACTCGAAGGGCGGAAAATCGAGTAGAATCATTAGACTAGGAATTGGTAGGTAGACAAACTTAGTAATAACGAATCTTTCCATTAAAACAAATCAGCTCATTGGTTGGAAACAAAATGTATATTCATTTACATAAAAGGTTTAACAGGATTGTATTTTTTGTGGGATTCGCGATGTCTAGTTTACTTCCGTTGTCCTTGGACGTCACGTCCTTGATGACCAACAATGACACGTGCAGATTTTCGAACTATATTTGATTTATAGGTAGGTACATACTTACCTAATAAATGTATCCAAATATTTTTACCAGTGATTCGCGAGTTTTGAAAGTTGTCATGTGTATTTTTAAATTTATCTGAAACCGTGGACTCACAATATTATCTATTGAAGTAGAAATTGCATTTAAATTAGATTTTGTGGTATATATTTTGTTGGTAATGTATCCATACAACACATTTCTTAGAAATTGGAGTCATGAAAGGATGATAAAAATACTGTATAAATAATTACAAGATAAAAAGAACTTTTTACAGACTTACAACTTTTTTAAATTTTCTGTTGAATCATATAAACTTCACTTGACTAGCTTAAACGATCAAAAAAAATTGTACTTGACATGTCATAATATTTATTTCCATAGTAACGCACGTACATATTAATAATTTAGTTGCTAGGACCCCAGACCCCTTAGCAGCCGATAATGGTGTCGAAATAACTTTTCATAAAAAACAGAATTAACTGAAAACGAATTCAATTCTACTTAAAGATGGCTAAAAGTATTAAAAAAATGGATTGGCATCGTGTTCTGATATATTCTAAGAGTTTTTGTATTTGGAAAATTGTATTTGATAGAAATAATACTGAAATGTCATTTTGACACTCATATTGATTTCCATAGTAACGCAGGTATATATTAATAATTTAGCTGTTAGGACCCTTGCAACCAATAATAGTGGATTGGATTACGGATTTCTTCCGAATTAACTTTTCATATAAAACAGAATTAACTGAAAATGAATTTAATTCTACTTAAAAATAATTTAGTATATATTAATAAAAGTATTTAAAAAATGCATTGGCATCGTGTTCTGATATATTCTAAAAGTTTCAAATGTCTAGCTAGTCGGGAAGTTAGTTAAAAATCGATTGCAAGATTTGTACCGGACAAAGAACCACCGGACAAATGAGAATACGAGCTAAGAAAAACGTTGTAAAATGGGGTAGCATTTTGTCTAGGGACGTCGCTGCAAAAGAGGGCTTATTAGTTCACAGTTTTAACACGTTTACCTTAGATATGTTTACATTATGTTTTAATTATTTGTGTAAAATGTTGACATTGATACAATTACAAAAAAGGAAATAATCTGCCACGATCATGTATTGAATACACCACTGCGGGTTTCTTCGTAAATTATGGATTTAGAAATAATGTCATATTTATTATTCTTTCTTTACGGGTTTTCCCCATGATAATTTTCTTATATATAGGCGCGGGCAACACTGTCCCACCGAAGTCTTAGGGTATTACGTAAGACGCCGTAATGGGGGAATACCAGAAAAGATTATTGCCGCGTATTTCTTTTTATACCCTCGTAAAATGACCTTTTTCCACCTTTAAGCGTCACAAAAATGGACCGGAGCTTTGTTGACATGATTTTTATTTGCTGGAAGAAGCATTTTTCGCTTTGAGTGATACGGATTTCTTTAAACAAAAATAATATTAAATTTCTGCGATATTTTTTTAACCTTTCGGGTTTTACAGGTGAATACGTTTAATAGGTATAACCAGCTGTCGTCTGATTAAAATAGTGTTTACCTACACAAGAATTAAATTCTGTAAGGAACCTTTCTTTTATATTTAAAAAAAAATAGTTTACTCGAAAAATAATTAGAAAAATTGAATAATCCCGAGCGAATTTTGTTTAAAGCATCAATTACATTGAGATTCTTTACGAGCTGTTTGTTGGCGAATTTATAATCTGCCTGTAAAGTCGCCCAGTGTAATCATTGAACAATCTAACAAGCATGTTGTCAACACTCTACCGAGAAAAGTTGAAAGCCGGTCAACTTTACACGCTACACGCCGGCGTGTGGACCTACTGCGTCGGCAACCTCCCGGTAAAAAAACGAATTACGTTCTGTCAAAATAGTCGCTGGCTTGTGGTTTCTCAGCGAATGGAAAGTTTTGTGTGTAATCATCAAATCGCAGTAGCTGAATCGCCCGCTTTTAAATTCGCCAACAAACAGCTCATAAAGAAGCTCAATGTAATTGACGCTTAACTCGCGGCTAGATCTCGATTTCTCGAGAATCAATATTATTCTTGAATTCGATAATATTTCTCGAAATTTAGTAAGTAGTCGAAATGGATCTCGGCAGCGTCAAGACGGGGTGTTTTAAGAGTTGTTTTTAAGGGAAATAGATGTTAGCTACTTATTTAATTTATTAGGTACGTATTTTGGGTTCAATCAAGCACTGAAAAACAATATCTGAATATTTTTTTAGACCCGGGATTCGATCCCGAGATCACAGGCCGTAACACAAATAGTTAGTTTAATTAGCGACATCTAGAATGGAGATGATATACTTACGATAAAGTTTATATTATTACTATGATTAATTATTAGCAGTGGCGAAGGTTGGAGGTAGGCTGTTAAGATCTGACATAAATAGTGAATACTAAACTTTATCAGTCAAACGTATTTGTTTTCATTGAACTAATACTGCAATGTTTAGATAGTGTTTATTATTTTTTTAAATTCAATTAAATCCTGCTTAAGTACATAATAGTAAAAAAATATTCGTTGACCTATAAAATATCTAAAATATTGCCTTTAAACTATACATAATTGTAGATATTTTAGGTTAGGCAGGGCTTAATGAATTGTAAAGGATTACTAACCAACACCATCTGTAATATATTTTATTAATTCAACGAAAACAAATTGTATGACTGAAAAAGTGTACGCTATTTTGTCGTATCGCCCATAGCATACCTAAATTATTATGGTTTGAATTAGGCAGGGTGTAATAATTGAATCAATGAAAAGAAACTAACCAGCAGTATCTGTAAATTGTATTCTTAGTTCATTGAACACAAATAAGTATATCTGACGTGAAGAATCTGAAGTTTATTGTGCACTATTATTATGACACCCACGGTGGCCACGCGGCTTAAGCGTTGGACTATCACGCCGTGGGTCTCAGGTTCTAATCCTGGGTCTTTCAAGTACACATATTGTTTTTAAATTTGTGTGTGAGTCAGGGTATGGACCTACTGGGTTGAGCAAGTGGCTGACATCCATTTCTCGTAAAAAAACAAAATCTGTTAATACAAACCTCTACTCTGTGGATTCCCATATGATCCTATTAGGATCGGGCATGGTCGGGGGTAAAAAATATGTTGTATATTAACAGCTTATCTCCACCCCTCGCTACTGTTAATAACTAAGTCGCTCAGAGTCACAACTTACAATTTGTTATTTTGTCATTTATGTCAAGTAATTCAAAAGGCATTAATATATCTATAAAGAAAAATAGTTGAGTATCAAAAGTCACTTTAAACCATGTGAAAATCGTTGACTGTTGGTGTCATAATTCACATTTTTCAATAAATAGTGTGAGTTCTGTCACCGCCTAACCTAACCTAACCTATCAGGGAGCTATATTTCTCATAGTGTGTTGTGTGTCTGCAGTAGATGTGAATTGGAAAAACTGTCACCTGTTTGTGTACTCAAGTTTCGGATGAAACTACCCATACTCAGTACGTGTGGTCCAATAAACTTATTCCAAAAAACTTGTGATGATATCATCGCGAGTCGCTGTTCTGTGCACTCGCCAGTTGGTAGACTTTCAACACTATTGACATTAAATGCGCACGATCGAGATAGCACTTGAATATAGGTATATTTTAATTTATTAGTCTATTGCGTTCGAATGTATGAATAATAGGTCATAAAGTTTGTGTCGCAGCACAGTGGTGAGATGACGCACAGGCTTAGGCTTGTAATATGACCGGTCAAAACATATTTAAGATTTTAAAAAATCATTGTTATTCATTTTTTTAAAGAATATTGTAACCTAACAGAAAAACGACTCATAAATTTAAAATGAGTTTAAAATGTTATAATAAATGGACTTTTCGACAAGCGGAGCTCAGCGTATTTTTAACGATTGTATTGAAGCCGATACACAGTCTGAGTTCCCTGAGCCGATACGTATTTCAAATACTAATATGGAGTTAGTTTTAGTTTCAGTTGAGTATGAAACTTTTATCGCATATGCACGTCAAACGCTCTGTATAGTATTCCAAACACTAGTAAGTATTTTGGAACAAGTTTATATACTAAGTATTTTTTATACTGGTAGTAAGTATACTTAGTCTTCAAAATCGACCAGTTTTCCATCTCTAGTCTGCAAATAATGTAAGTAAATCGACTCAACTCACTCATTGATATTCAAGGGAGTTCAATTATGAATACTTTTCTTTTAATTACAAAAAAAACACTGCTCTGGTCTTAGACAATAGATACAGCTCTGGTGTTTTTTTGCGATTATCTCAAAACTTGATTTTTTGAATATGTGTGTTATGATTCAAGGCAACTCAATTACTAGTAATATTAAGATAGGTGTTGTGAAAAGAATAATATATATTTTAAAACTCTTAACTTCTTAACTCTTAAAAAAAATAATTATTAATCTATACTTAGTTGGTAAATGGGTAGTTTGTTAAAAAATGATAGTAATTAATTTTAAATATTATATGTGAATGCTGTTATACTTTACGGGATAATAATTATTCTTTGTAAAACACCTACACTATTATTCTAATTCCATGGTGAGTAATTTTAAACTTTAGTTCCTTTGTTTTTACGATGATTTTACTTAAATTCGGCGCATTATTACTCCTTTCCATTGAGATATTTCAAACGCGGGCAACACATTAATTTGAATAAGGAATGCGCCGCCATTTTAAATGACAAACATAAACAAGATGGCCGCCCGGCCTATCATCGGATAATTAACGATGGTGACACAATGGACGCCGCCAAAACAACAGAAAGCTATTTTTAAACATTGAAATGTTTATCGATTTTTTACGTTACCTGCTAAATAATATATGTTTAGGTATAATGTTTGAATTTTTCACGGATGTTTGTAATCGTACCTAAAAGATTTTTGGGTTTTCATCGCGTATTATTTATCCTCCATTACTCGAAGTTTTGGGCTCATTGGAAAAGCCATTCGAAATAATGTGATGACAAGCACTCGATGGACACAGGATACAAATTTGATTTTAAAACCAAGATACGTTTATTGAAGTTATAAGTATTTCTTTTGGCGCGTTTGAAAAATCAGATCAGAGTGTATTTTTGGCGTGTGACATGTAATACATAATTTATTTTTTCACACGAAAAAACGCACTCGATTGGATTCGAACCATCGATTGTTCAGTTATCAGCCGAACGCACTGCCTTTACGCCACAGTATGGTACTGCAATCGTGACGATTATACAGTATAATATTATAGTTTAGAATTGTACCGTTGCCTAGGCAGCGAATTTATTATATTCGGCCATTTGGAATTCCTTACGTAAACAAACGATTGAACGTCAGAGTGACAGTTGGTACTTTAAAAATAAAAACAACGACAAACCAGTATATAATTTAGTAATATAAGTTAAAGTGTATACAAACAAACCAATGGCGTTGCTTTTTCTTGAATGTGTAATTTAACAAGATAATTAAGAGCTAGTCAAAGAATCTAGTTCATCACAAGTTTTGGTTTTGTTTTGTTACGCCAAAGAAGTATAACTTCTAACGCGCGTACATAAGTACACACACCGTTGTATTTATTTATTTAGAAAGAGTACATATTACGGCATTACAGCGATTGGCCAATGCGCCATAATACATAATTAATACAAATTTATAAAAATGACTTAATTACAAAATAATAACCAGTAAAACAAGAAAGTAGAAAAGACCGTATATGCTTATGTAGATATTAGAGTAAAATGATAAATACAATTATAAATTTAACCTATTTAACACGTCCAGAACATGATATAGGTAGTTAATAAAAAAACAAATCAACCTCTGTTGATTTTGCCATCAAATAAGTTAATCGCACGATACACAGCATCATGAAACATCACATCTGTTCTGCGACGATGTATCATGAATACCGTAGTGTTACGAGTGATATTGGTGGGAACATGAAAATTAATATTTGCCAGTATATACGAATACGGATTGTAAATGAACCCACGAAGAAGTAAAAATAAATGCTTTAAAAGAGCAATCACTCTTTGGGTGGACAGGGATTGCATTGATAACGTACCATTGGGTCGGAATAACAGATATTTCTCACGATTGGTATAGGAGGCCATCGAAATCTATAGGAACCCTGATAATATTAATAGGGATGATGGGTTATGGTTTCAAACGTCATAACTTCCGGTACTGTCAGTGAAATCCAATATTCGATCTGGCATATCCGGTCGTCACAACTGACACAGTACACTATCACACTATTTTACTCAGAGCAACGTTTGATCTCAATTAATCGGATGCCTTTTGACATACTCAGAGAAAAAACATCCATAATATTTTTGTTATTGATTTTTAAAGCAGTGGGAGGAGAGGGGGTTCACTGACGTCCACATTTACTCCGCCTGCTGCTAACGTATAGCTTCTCATCACTTCATCATTGGAATAACGCACTTTTCCAGATACATTCCCCATACCCATCTAGCGATAAACATCTGGCATGCAGGTATAATAAATTAAGAGTGTTTACTTACGAGTTATTTCAAGCCGTCTAATCCACAAGTGGTTATCTCAAAGAACACATAGTCTCTGTTCTGGCAGAACACACTAACTGGAGAATACTAGTTTTGAGTAATTTGACTTTGAAGCTGTTAAAATGTTTGAAATAATGGTCTATCGTGTGAGTTTATTAAGTAATCGTAAAAAGGATGACTTTAAAATAAAGACTGTTTATTTATTAAGAAGGTTTTCAGACGGTAAAGTTTGAAATAAGGAACATTTTGGTACTAACTCAATATGTCATGAATTAGTGTCTTCTGCCAGAACAGTGACGAGATAATAAATAGAATTCCGGTAGGCCATATTCAATACGTTACATTTTTATACCTACAGGCTTTTGAATTTGAGAGTAGCCTACAAAAATGAAACACGCATTATGCACGTGCAATAGTGTGTGCAATACACCAATATTAAATGAGCGTCAATGCATAAACCGAGAGCAGTTGTCAGTATTCCAAGCATGACGTATTCTTGTCACGTGCTAAGTTTATCCCATATTCTTCCATACTCGAGATCTGTTACCTGGTTCACCTTACCCGTTAGGTATGTCAGTTTCCATTATTTCTGAGTTGCCCGGGTAATCTAATGCACGTGGCTTAACGGTCATAATAATTAGGATCCTTCCTGTCCGTTGTCTTTTAGAAATGCCGCATCGGACTATTAAAGATAACATTGGATGCCACAGATAGTTCCACCAATTTATGAGTGTCACCAGTTTTCCAGTGGCTACAGTTCTTGCGTGTCGTAGAATGCCGAGAGGAGTGAGGTTAACCCGTTCATAGGCCTTATTTTGACAGCCGAATCATGAAGATCGCGATCCTTAGTCATAAGGTCCTGACGAAGAGTAATATATCGGGGGGATGAAGGTAGTTAATGTTGCAGGTTAATGTTCGTATCGTAGAAGGTTGCTTTCTGTGTAATGCGTGATATGGTATATTCGGGACACACATGAATAATACACGGGGTTGGTATTTTCATGGTTTTATGTTGTAGAATAAAATTTGAATAAACACGGCACTAATAAAGACTATCACATTGGTTTTATGTTGAGTTGGAAGGTTTACATTATAATTTGAATGTTACTTGGAGTTGCGCGCGTAAATTGACTATATTCTTTAAAGGCCAAAATTCAGCTGTTTTATCGACTGTCATTTTTTCCTGTTCGTATTATTGTCTATGCTATATAAATTAGCATAGACAATAATACGACAGTTGTGGAGTTGAGTGAACCTCTACAAATATTTCATTTACTTTAATAATTTGTATTTTACCACGTTTTTATTAGCTCGTATTCTTGTTTGTCCGGTAAGTACAGATTTTTTCTTGTGTTTCCAGTACAAATTTTTTCTTGTTTGTCCAAGATTTGTATTGGACGATTGAAGATTTTTAACTAACTTTCCGACTAGCTAGACATTTGAAACTTTTAGAATATATCAGAACACGACGACAATGCATTCTTTGAATACGTTTGGCCATCTTTAAGCAGAATTGAATTAATTTAATTTAATTTTCAGTTAATTCTATTTTGTATGTTTCGGAAAAAATTTGTTAAAAGTAAAACATTATTATTGGTTGCTAAGGGGGTGGTCCTAGCAACTAAATTATTAATATATACGTGCGTTACTTTGGAAATCAATATGAAATATCAAAATTACATTTAAGTATTCTATATTTATTCAGTATTTCTCTCAAGTACAAAAAAGAGTATTTATTAATACATAGAATTGTCAGGTTTATAGTATGATTCAACAGAAAATTTAAAAATGTGGTAGGTATATAAAAAGTTGTTTTTATCTTGTAATTATTTACCCCTTTGTATGTGCATTGAATTTGGCTCCATATCTATTATAAAAGACGATTTTTTCAACATTTCGACAGTGTTTAGGAAAAAGGGCGTAACCCTCAATTTTTCGAAAAGTGCTTTTATTAGATATTAACAATGTATACAACTAAATACACATTCTATATAAAGAAAGTAAGCCACAAATGCCGAATTATAATCTAAATTCAGGTTTTAATTGAGATTAATTAATTTTTAATTTATGGAAAAAAGCATTTATCCGCAATTTTAATGATTTTTCTGTAATAACTTCTTTAATTATTATTAGATCGAAAAGATATTACACCAAATCATCAATCATCATGCACCAAATGTATATGGCTATTTTAAAAAAAATATTAAACTAAAAACTCTCAAAAAACGTTTTTTGCCTCTCCTGTAAAATTTGTTCAGTGAGGGTTACGTCCTTTTTCCTAAACACGGTCGATTTATTTGCTTTTAATTCAATTATACAGGTAGGTATCACGTATGTGAGATAAATCCTCAGTCAGTCAATTGGATTTTAAAATAATCAAATGAATTTATTTTGAACAATAGGCATGGGTATAGATTATTCATAGGTTTTTTTTTATTGTTGGAATATAATCAAAATCGTCCGGTAGAAAAAAACGCGAACAATGGAAATATTCGTGCAAATGAGTTGAAATTCGAATAAATTCAAACGATGCCTTTGGCGCGGATTCAGTAACACGGCAACACTCTTCACCGGTCAATTGTTTATGTACCTGCTTCGTTCGTTTTTCTCTTTTTTTTTATTTCGTGTGCTCAGTGGATCGTTCTGTTTCCTATCTCCCCTAATACAAAGAGAATTTATTAGCACCCTCTCTGTGATTGGTTGCAAACGTGTGGTTTGCGAATTATTTTGTCTTTAAAGCATAGACAATTAAAATAATATTTGGCAACGTATCAGTAGCGAAGGGTGGAGGTAAGCTATTAAGATTCACCATTTATAGTGCACATTAAACTTTGTTAGTCATATGTATTTGTTTTTATTGAACTAAGACTACAATTTACAGATGACGTTGGTTAGTTTTTAAAAGTCAATTTAACCCTGCCTAAACCAAACCATAATAGTTTTGGTATATTTTGGGCGACACAACAAAATTGTGCACACCTTTTCAATAATACTTTCGTATGATTAATGTTTTCGTTGGTTTAAGAATACACAATATTACACATATTTTTGGATCATTTTTTTTATTTCATTAAGCCCTGCCTAATCCAAACTATAATAGATACAAGATATTGTTCTATCTATAAAATATCCAAAGTTATTTATGATTTAATTGCATAGATTAAGATAAGTATTATATTACGAATATTTTTTGACTATTATCTATTGTGGCTTGGTTTTCGCAAGGTTTAATTTGAATTTTAAAAACTAACCAATACCATCTATAAATTGTAGTCTTATTTTCAATGATAACAAATACGTAAGACTGACAAAGTTTAGTATGCACTATTTATGGCGGATCTTAACAGCCTACCTTTACTCTTCGCCACTGCATTGTATAGTAGGATCAATGGAAATTTAAAAACATCCCCCAATTAACACCAAAATCAAAGTTTGTCATTCTCCATAATATTAATAACAGTGATCTTATTGTTTCGTCCCTATCGGTGGTATGTAGGTATATTATCTGTGGCTTTCTCTTGCATCTTATCGCATCTTATTCATATATCATCATCATCATCAGCCTGAATCTATCTACTGCTGGATGAAGGCCTCTTCAAGCTGCTTACACTTCTCTCAGCCCTGTGCGCAACTTTATCATTTCATCGACCCAGCGGCCTCTAGGTCTACCTTTCGGACGTTTTGTATTTCTTGGATACTACTGGATGACTAGATTTGTCCAACGATTGTCTTTTCTTCGAGCTATGTGTCCAGCCCATCTCCATTTAAGGCTTTTAATAAACTCTATTACATCGCAAACCCTTGTCTGTTTCCTTATCCACTCATTCCTCTTCTTGTCCTTTCACGTTATGCTCAGCATGCACCTCTCCATACCACGTTGTGCTACTCTAAGTTTCTGGATCTCTTTTTTACTTAGGTTCCATGTTTCACACGCATATGTGATCACAGGAAGCACACACTGGTTGAACACTTTGCGATTTAGGCACAGTGGAAGGTCACCTTTGAAGACATTATTTAGGCGGCCAAAAGCACTCCAGCCTAGGTTTATTCTGCGAATATGCATATATACTGTAGTTTAAACACTAGAAGACATCTATATAATAGTTAGCCACGATTTTTTTTCCGACTTACGAGGCGTAAATAAGAACTCTGCCATTCTTGGTAGTATTGATTTGTGTGTCTCTGCTAATTATATTAGAAATCGGGGGAATCCGTTGTTTGTTCTCCCAAGGTACAGAACTAACCATTAGTATTACCAATTGGGAGGGCAATAGCTGTGTTCAATAAGATCTCTTCGGATATTTATATATTCCACTTACGCTAGAGTGAGTTTATGTGGATGTTATTTTAAGATAGGATATATCAACCTAGTTCATTTTGTGCTTCCATGTAATTTTATCTTTATTATTTACTCATATTACCCTGTATTTTACAACGTTTTTATTATGTCGTATTCTTATTTGTCCGGTGGTTCTTTGTCCGGTACAAATCTTGCAATCGATTATTAACAAACTTCCCGACTAGCTAGACATTTGAAACTTTTAGAATATATCAGAACTCGATGCCAATGCATTTTTAATACGTTTAAGTAGAATTGAATTCATTTTCAGTTAATTCTGTTTTGTATGCAAAGTTATTTCTACACCATTATTGGTTGTTAGGGGTCTGGGGTCCTAGCAACTAAATTATTAATATATACGTGCGTTACTATGAAAATCAAAATGAAATGTCAATATGACAATTCAGTATTCTATGATCGTTTAAGCTAGTCAAGTCAAGTTTATATGATTCAACAGAAAATTTAAAAACGTTGTATATAAAAAGTTCTTTTTATCTTGTTATTATTATAAATTAAGCTCTCCAACTTAACTCCATCTGTAAATTATTTATTGTCATAGTTCAATAAAAACAAATACGTATGACTATATAATTTAATTTTGCACTATGTATGTGAAGTCGTAACAGCCTACCTCCACCCTTCGCCACTGAGTAATTAAAACAGCGTCGATAATACTGACAGTATTCTAGTGGCGAAGGGTGGATGTAGGTTGACATAAAAAAGTGCATACTAAAATTTTTCAGTCAAACGTATTTGTTTTTGCACCATAGTAAAGTTGTTGTATTAAAAATAAATGAGTGATTTTACCCTTCGTTAAAAATGCTCTACGTTCCGTAGCTCGGATTTCGTAGCGCTACGATCCGGCCAAAAAGCGTAGAGGCAAATATTGTTTTACCTACCCATTTTCAGCGGGTGGCCAATTATAAGCGGTATTATATTTTTAATTCTTTGTTTTCCTGCGTAACCATTGCGGCAGTAGCAGGCTTACTGTGATTTTAAGTGAAATTCTGATCTATGCTTTAACACTCCTTTACTGTAATGCAGTAGTCTCCAAACTAAGTAAGGATGTGAGCCACTTTCAGAAATTGAAATTGTCTGGTGAGCTACTTATAGGTACATATTCTTTCGTCCTTTATCACAGTGCTCCGCAACCTTTTCTCACACACGACACACCAAAGGTCTTCCCAGAATTCCACGGCACACCACACGTAAAACAATGTATACACTAAAACATGGACCCCACATCCTGAAGGGGGTCCCCCAGGCTAGGGTCTTTGCTACCTATTGCTAAGGTTAAAGACAGTGTGATACTCTAAAATAGCGTTTTTAAAATGGTGTTCGAGGTAAAATTAATAGTATTGATTGTACGTTTAGCAATTTTTTGTATTTATTAATACATCCACTTGAATTATGGTCAGTTGTCGGGTTAAGAATAATTATTTTTCGAGTATTGACATAATAATTAGACTAAATTTTATCTACAATCTACAGCATAGTAAAATAGCACCGCAGGCGACTTTTTTCACTATTAGAGCAAATGTGTAATTTGTGTTTATCTCATTTATCTGGTTGACCTGCAACGCCGTCCCCCCTGAGCCTGGGTCCTCAGGCTAGAGCCCAGAACTAAATGTGCATATTTCCATGTATTTGTATTATCAATATAATGACTAATTAATGTGATAATTGAGCTTGTTTCAATGAACGTAAAAGTTTTATATATTTTGACTTGATATTTGAAAGAGCAACCCGAAGTTCTCGTTCAAGACCCTTCATGCAAGACTGCTTATTATTTTTAATTATAACTTAAGTTGAAAACTTTGCTCACCTAGATATGTCGTAGAAAATGGGAGCTGAACTGCGATAGCCTTGTCGGAAATCCGAGGATATTTTTTTATTTACCGAACTCCAGAAAATAGCCAATGGAACTTCGGCGAAGTTCAGTTTTAGCGTCCCGTCGTTTCTCAATTCAACCAATTCCTCTCAAATTTATAGGGTAAGCGCTTCTATAGAATTTTCGGCATTGGTTGCAAAAGGGTTTTGAATCCAGTCGTATTGATTAAAATTTCTCTTCCAGCAAAGTTAAATGATTTTGTGACGTATCCTGGGTCTGTCGGGTCTGATAGATCCTTTGGTACATGTTGTAGAGATTCTTGTCTTAACTCCTAATTTATCAGAGCACGTCAATATATTTTTATTCCGACCTTGCATTATTTTATTAAGCAGATGCTCAAATATATTATCAGCCATGTACGCAAATTCGGCTATTAAGGGGGAAAGGCACGCCAGCAGAGAACCTAGCGGAAAAATACGAACCTTGCAATTTGAGATTTTTTTTGATAATTTACAATTTCAACTGTATTAATTAATAAATATGTATCTGAGAACATTAAAAAGATTTTTTTTTTTTTAATTAAAAGATAAACTTACAATTGTAAAAAAATGTAATAAAATTTGAATTCGTGGCAGGGTCACATCTTATTATCACATTATATTTTATGGTCATAATTGTTATTAAAATTTAGTTTATTAAGTTTTCAATTTTTGTTTAGATTTTTGACTAATTCATCGTTTTAATATTGTTTATATTTATTTTAAAAAACATCGATTTTTATAAAAATATAAATGTGTATAACTAGAAATCCTTTTTCGAGCTTCGATATTGGGACCATACCTAAATAAGATTTGATATAAATAAAAAGGATTTCAAGTTATACACATTTATATTTTTATAAAAATCGATGTTTTTTTAAAATGAAAATAAAAAATATTAAAACTATGAATTTCTCAAAAACTCTACTCTTACAAAATAGAAAACTTAATAAACTAAATTTAATAATAAATATGACTATAAAATAATATGTAATAATAACGTGAGACCCTGCACCAAATTCACATTTTATAACATTTTTCGTAAATTGTAGGTTTATCTTTGACTTTCTTTTTAACGTTTTTAGATACATATTTATTAATTATTACAGTTGAAATTGTAAATTATCAAAAAAATATCTCAAACTGGAAGCTTCATATTTTTTCGCTAGGTGCCTCTTTAAAAAAGGCTCAGTAAAGGCATCACCTTAAGCAAGTATCGATAATAAACCAAACTACCTATTTGTGTTTTTTTAGCAATGCACCGCGGCACACCTAGCATCGTCTCTCGGCACACCGGTTGCGGAGCACTGCTTTATCGTACCATTATTAAGTATATTACTTACAATAAATTAGGACACCGGACTTGAAATAAAACATAAACTGCGTACTTTAATTATTTATTGATATACATAATAATAATTGAAAAATATCTTGAATAGGTGTGAGAAAAAGTAAAAATAATTAGTGAAAAGATGGGCACTCACTTTCCTCCACATTTTTTTCAATTCTCAGTGAATACCTTGTCACTCCCACCTGAATGCAATTATCAAGATGTTCATCTCTGAGTCTGTTTCTAAATTCATCATCACCAATCACCTTCATAGTGGAAAACGTTCATTCACATAAGTAGGTAGAACAAAATAATGCCTTCATTTTGAGCACAATTTGAACTAAAATTAGATACTTTTCTGTCGGGAAGAAATGCCATACAGATTCTACAGTTGAGGCAACACTCTTAACCGACAACTCACATTGAAATTCTATCAATTGTATTCTAGTTCTGATGAAGGGCCATCTTCTTTTGACGATACAGCTGGATAGTTTTTTTGAGACAAATTTATAAATGTGATAAAATATCCTACGCGAGCAACCGTTTGGCGATCACTGCTGTAATGTCACCTTAGGTTACTCGGTTACATGTAAATTGTACGTAAAACATTTCACCGTGTCACAGTTCGCCGTGAGCTTTCTATCGGAAAGAGATGTATACGGTATAGACGTACGGTCTCCAATTTTATTAGATTCAATATGAACAATAATTATTCATAAATTCAAGAAAGAAAACCTAACCTAACCTAACAAATAATCCAGTATATCGCCTATTTTTTAAATTTTGTTTACTGCTGGCTTCCTGTAAAGTGTAAACTGACAAGAACCGTGTTTTATTTAGACATGAATTTTATGACAGTAGTATACGACCAAAAGAGGTTGGACGGTCTTTAATATACGGCCATATTATTCCGATACAATATTTCACGGTGTGTTACGGGCGAAGGGTGTCTCTTCATTAAGCATATCATTCATTAAAAGTGTACCATGCGAGTGTCTACTAGGACATGAGGGCATGCAGCAGGGACCAGCTTCAGCCAGACCGCTGAACATCAATAAAAAAATAAATCCTGGACTAACTCCCGTATAACCGCCCCCCTCCCCCCCCTCCCAAGCATCCACATTATGACAATCATTCTGTCGAAATCAATTACAGTCCACTATAAAAATCGCAATCAGATAGTACCGATTTAAGTATTATATTGTCTTCTTAGCGAGAGAATGCGCTACTTTAAGTGATTTTGTAGACCAAAGTAACATCCGTTCGTTAATATGAATCCCCTTTTTATTTCCTCCCCCAATGGACGCGAATATATCCGATCCGAAAAGGATCATATTATGGGCCTCCACAGAGTAGAGGTTTGTATTAACAGATTTTGTTTTTTACGAGAAATGGATTTCCGCCACTTGCTCAACCTATTAGGTCAATATCCTAACTCACACTTAAATTAAAAAAACAATATGTGTACTTACCAGACCCATGATTTGAACCTGGGACCCACGGCGTGATAGTTCAACGCTTAAGCCGCGCGGCCACCGTGGGCGTTAATAATACCCTTGTTAAACAGTGGTGAGATTGTACACTACTCCACTGTCGACGTTTTACATGTTATATTACGACAATAAAAAATTATATCAATTTCGTAAATTGACATGTAAAAATAATCTTGATCACTGTGGAAACGTCTTAGTCGCTTTGTTATGTGTCGTAAATATAAATTTCTATCCTCTTCCTCCGCGAGAGGGAAAAACATCATTTTTCTTTGTGATTTTCCACATTTTAGTAATGGCGTGCTCTGGGTGCAGAGTAGAAGAGAGGATACGTATCGCCGCTAGTTGTGGGGAACTGTTTTCAATTTGAATGCCGCTGTGATTTATACTTCTTTTGGCGCCGTTTTGATATACGCGACAGGGGCGGACGCAATATTGAACTAATAATTTAATAATTCAAAAAAAAAATGTTTTTAATTAATTTATAGTGGTCAATGACTTCGCGCTTTTCAGTATTATTTCGAAAGTCTAAGTATTAGCAAGTCATTTAAACTATCGAACAAACGTCGCATCTACAGTCAGCATACTCGTGACTAGGGATTCCAATCCCGGGATCCCGAGCTATTTTCGATACCTATGAATCCCGGGATTGATAAACATAATCCCGAAACTTTCGGGATTGACTTTGTTATCAATTTTTATGGAAAATAAAATAAAAACAAAAATATAACAGAAAAAATACTTTTAATAACAAATAACTACATAAATAAACTGAGTTTCAATTAAGTTTGATTTATACCCATGTGTTAGTTGCCGATTCATTTTATTTTTTCACATAAATTTAAAAAAATGAGAAAGATTGGAAAACACAATGCTTCGCACTATTAAAAAAGTAATTCCACCATGATCTCATACGTTTTACGGCAGTTTTATATTTGGCTGACTAATTAGATTTATGAAGCGGAAAGGCCATACACCACGATCTTTACTATTTTAAATCTCGCTAACCCATTCATTAAGTCTTTACTATCAGAAACAGTAATCTCATATTAAATTCACATTATTATTTATATTACAATATTATTTACTGCATTAAACGTATGTATTTGCAAGATTGAACGCATACAATAACAATAACAATAAATGATCAATAAAAATAACATTAACAATAAATGTCTTAAATAGTATAAATTATTATACTAGATTTATTTTTGACCGATTTTATCAATGTTATTTGTAAATATAAAAATTTTATATTAAAAATGGAAAAAATGCCAATCGCGGGACCAGTCCGGGATCCCGGGCTTGATAATTTGTAATCCCGAAATTCCGGGATCAGAATTTTGGCTCGGGATTGGGTTCCCTGGAGGGGATTCCGGGGGGAGTAGGGACTCGTGACATTATTCGATGGGATCGAAACGTTCGAAGTGCAATAACGCAGAGGCCAGCAGATTTCTCAATCAGGATCATCAACAATGACCCGCTATTTACCGAATATTCATGCATGGTCATAGGTCACCAGGTCATAGTTGATGAGTTAGTCAGTCTAAATACCTATTAGTATCAATCATAATCTCCGTCCAATCAGTAAGTTTAGTGTCAGTCGCCCCGCACAGCATTCTATTCCACTGAGATCGGACCTCGGATCAGTACCATAATTCAATTCAATTTATTTATTTTTTACATATTGTGGACATTACTAATTATAAGTTTAAGACGTTCACAACATGACATGAAACGTTATATAAATAATATAAACTTAAGAGATAAAAGGGATACAAATAAAAATGTAAAACGAGAACATAATATAAACATGCAAAAGCAGTGAAAATACAATTATACATTTATATAAGTGCAAAGAAGTACACCGAGTGGTGTCTAGGACGATTTGGCACCGGACAACTGGACGCCACGGAATTCAAAAATAAATAGACGTTAGGTACTTATCGGTACTTTAAAAAAAATATTCAATATTATTATTTATACTTTAATGATTATGTTATGATTTAATAGTTGGTAAGAATGTAAATATGCAGACATAAACAATGATTTAATCCTGCATATGTTTAAGTTCCAACGAAAAAAGAGTTTTTTATTTTATATAAAGCCTTAGGCATGGTAATTTTCAATCCGCGATAAAGAACACTTACACACAGTACAGAACACACAATAAAGAACAATTATACTGATGGTTTTATAAATGCGTCTGAAAATTAATAAATGTAAAAAATCTTAACACCACTGCACATTTATGTACTGAAATATGACTATATTCTAAAACATTAGAGCGAGAGGTTTAAAAGGATACTATTTTATGTAATAAAAATACTTTATGCAGTCATCAAATGTTTAAAATAAATATAAAGGATAATAAGGCTTCAAAATTATATTAATAGATTATCTACAACGTTTAAGGAATGTCCAGGAGCATGCTTTGAAAATAGAAAAAAAAACTTCATTTTGACCCAGGCTGAGCACGTCCGCCCTTAAGCCCCTCCTACCTAACCAAACTATAATAGATAAAAAATATTACTATCTATAAAATATCTAAAGTTATGTAATATGAATTAATTGCATAATTTTAGATATTTTATAGATATAAGAGTATTTGTTGACTAGTTTCTATTATGGGTTGGTTTTCGTAGGGTTTAATTGAATTAAAAAAAAAATAACCAACATCATCTGTAAATAATTGTAGTCTTATTTCAATGAAAACAAATACGTATGATTGATAAAGTTTAGTGTGCATTATTTATTGTGGATCTTAACAGTTTTTCTCCACCCTTCATCACTACTTTATATTAATACATATTGGCATAAAATAGAACTAACGATCTCAGTAAATAATGAAGTACTCGTCACAAAGAACTTGATAGATTATGAGTAGGTAGTCGATATCAAACCTTTCAATCAAGAAGTTCACAATTAATAATCTCCCAATTGAATAATCATTCTTCGCATACTGTGTTTATCCGCAATAGACATAAAACTACCGAAATAATAAAGCCATACTATTATATAATATTAAAGTAGACATGAAACAATACCTAAAGAACCATACAAACGGTTCTGTGTTTGTTAATCAAATACATAATATATAAAAAAATCTAAACTTAATAGCTGGAAGTGATACCAAATGTGAAACAATAGTGTAGTAATAGAAGTGAATCGATCACATAAACTCCTAAGCCTTGTGAAAAAATTACATAAATGTATTGTGAGCTCACCATGAATCGAACCTGGAGCCAATGTCTTACGCAATAGTCTATGGGGGCCATCGGTAACAGACCCTCATAGTCCAGTACATAAGGCACTGTCTTGTCATCCGGAGGCCTTGAGCTCGATTCTCGATGAGGTCACAATATATTTATGCGATTTTCTCAAAGCCTGGGTGTTTGTGATTTTTTTCCTATTACTAAATACACTACCTGTCATTGGATTTGATGGCCTGTTAAGTTGTAAAAAAGAATATATTTATATATTATAAATTAATATTGAATATTGAAGTCATCGATACGTAATTTATAATGTTATAGTTATAATAATCTAGGCCAGAGATTCCCAACCCAGTGGCCATTGCACTCGTTGACCGATTTGTGTGCGCCCGCCACTATTCAATCGTGAAAATTTATTTTTATTTTGACCACAGAACAGATTAATAAATAGAATACCGATAGGCTATATTCAATACTTTACATTTTAACTCAGTGTTTTGAATGTGTGACTGTCCAATGAAAATGAACCACGCATTACGGACGAACTAAGGTGTGTGTAATACACCAATATTAAATAAACGTCAATACATAAACCGAGAGCAGTTGTCAGTATTCGACGTATGACGTATTCTTGATACGTGTGTTGGGGTCACTCTAGTGTGGTGTTCGATGTGTAGGTAGAGGATGATGATAATGACGAAGTCTACGATGTTGCAGGGCGAGATTTATTAGCAGCGTATCGGTACAATAGTATATTATACATGATAGTTACTAGCTAAGTACTCTGATTCGAGTGACATTGAGATAAATTGTTCTTCGTTATTTATACAATAAAAGGTAGTACATTAACATTAAATTCTGTTACATAATCATATTAAACTAAATATAGAATCAGCGTTTTAAATTGAGTAGCGAAAAGAAATATTATTTGTTAATACAGTTGTAAGAAAATACTATGAGAAATGTTAATTCAGCTCATACACCGTAATGGTATAGTGCTGTGATATGATGTAATAATACACCGTCTCTTATTTCGCCTAATCGACTTGCTGGTCTTGCTGAGTTGTTTACTGGAAATGGATTGGGAATATTTTACTGCAAAGTAATTTGATATTTTTATAAACAATAGATATCTGATCGCTTATTATTCTGCAGCTACACGTGTTTAAGTATATCCCGTTTTATTCCGCACTCGAGACCAGTTGCCTGCTACTCCTTACCCGTTATGTATTTTTATTATTTACGAAATAATTTTTTTGTGTATTATTTATTACATAATATATCATACTATATTTTTTTTTTAAAAATAGGTGGCCCCGCCGCCCTGCCGATATTTTAAAATAAGCTCTAGAGTACGAAAATGTTGAAAACCCCTGATTTAAGCTACAATAATATGTACGTAAATGTATCCGTCTGTATATATATATATATGAACACCCACGGTGGCCGCACGGTTTAATCGTTGGACTATCACGCCGTGGGTCTCAGGTTCGAATCCTGGGTCTGGCAAGTACACATATTGTTTTTCAATTTGTGTGTCAGTCAGGGTATGGACCTAATAGGTTGAGCAAATGGCTGACATCCATTTCTCGTAAAAAATAAAATCTGTCAATACAAACCTCTACCCTATATGATCCTATTAGGATCGGACAAAATTGATAAAACCGGTCAAAAATAAATCCAGTATAATTTACATTATTTAAGACATTTATTGTTAATATTATATACGTTCAGTCTTGGAAATACATAAGTTTAATGGAGTAAATAATATTGTAATATAAATAATAATGTGAATTTAATATGAGATTGCTGTTTCTGATAGTAAAAACTTGATGAATGGGTTAGCGAGATTTAAAATAGTTAAGCAAATCATGGCCTTTCTTATAATCATGGGCTTATTGGTACGCCGTTGGTTTATTTTTATACACTTTAACTTATATTACAAAATTATATAATAGGTTCTCGTTGTTTTTCATGTTTTTGTATAGAATATCGTCATTTCTATCGGAAAATTATCGAAACAGAACCTTTAGATAAGTAAGTCTTTTCATTTCTTTCTATTCTTATTCATTATAATTCTACGTTAATATTTTACATTGACATCAGTGTGTATCCATCAGTAGTGGGTGCTATCATAATATTATTACCATTACCTTCTTAAGTCCCGGAAGCAAGCGCCCTCGCAAAGGGATGGGGCATGGCGGTTGGGAGTTCGGGACGTACCTACTAGCTGACCCACTCAATTTAAGTGCCACTGGTGAGGATTGTTTTTGGTTCAGCAAAGTTATCTATTCAGGTGACTTGACTGGGAGAACAGTATAATTGCCATTAACGGAGAATGCCTCAGTTACTTGCGTTTTCAGATGATATCAGAACAGGATGCAGCTAGGATATTAAAGTAGGTTTAAAGATAAATGTCACGCAGACAATAATTCATAAATAAGACTCACTTGAGTATGGGTCCATTATCTGGAGTCCTTATGAGGATTCCTATAAGGTGGTTTTAGAGCGTATTCAGAAAAAAAATCTTCGACATCTTTATTTTAATGTACTCGTATAATGTATTTTCCTTTTGACAGTTTCTCAAACGAGTATTTTCCAACCAACTTTCTTCAAGGCATGCTCGCCTTTCATTCTCTTGAAGCTCGTAGGTCACTTCTGCTCTTAAAGCATTTTTCTCTGCTCTCACGTGGTATAGTTTCCAATCCCGATATTCTAGAAAATTTGAATTTTTATCCACCCGTCAATTACATGATTGCGTGGACGCAGCCATGACCTATTTTGGATGAAAGCTGTTTCCTCGTGACGTCAGGCTTACCAGGCACCAATAGCAAGGGATGTGAGGCTGGTCAATGCACTCCCTAGAGATATAGACATTTTTAGCGATGTATTATTTGTTTTGTTTTCAAAATTCTATTTTACAACGTGTCCGGTGGTTGTTTGTCCAGTAAAAATCTTGCAATCGATTTTTAACTAACTTTCCGACTAGCTAGACATTTGAAACTTTTAGAATATATCAGAACACGATGCCATCTTTAAGCAGAATTGAATTCATTTTCAGTTAATTCTGTTTTGTATGGAAAGTTATTTCAGAAAAAACCGTAAAAAAGTAAAAGACTATTATTGGTTGCTAAGGGGGTGATCCTAGCAACTAAATTATTAATATATACGTGCGTTACTATGTAAATCAAAATGAAATGTCAAAATGACATTTCAGTATTCTATATTTGTTTGTTTGTTTTTATTTACTTCATATCAAGTACAAGTTTGATCATATTGAGCATAATAATTCAACAGAAAATTTAAAAACGTTGTATATAAAAAGTTCTTTTTATCTTGCAATTATTATTGTTTAGTTTGCATTTTTTTAATTATTGTTGTTTGTTTACATTTCATTTCTATAAAATTATTTTTTGGTTTGTTTTCTTTCTCGACTAAGTTGATTTACCTGTACTTTTTATACTCAATGTCATGTTGTGAACGTCTTGAATTAATAATTTGTAATGTACTCAGTGTTTCTTTTTTAAATAAATAATTATGTTTGCAAAAAAATGTCGCTTCACCCCAGAACTTACAGTATGTTCAAAAAAAAAACTCACATATCCGGATTCATATTTAATTCAATATAGACGGATTTATGCCTATGTCGAAATCACACTTCAACAGTAAAACATGGCAGATTTTAAGGATAGCATATTTGACAACGTTTTTCTTAGCTCGTATTCTTATTTGTCCGGTAGTTCTTTGTCCGGTACAAATCTTGCAATCAATTTTTAACTATCTTCCCGACTAGCTAGACATTTGAAACTTTTTGAATATATCAGAACACGATGCCAACATTTTTTTTAACACTTTTAGCCATCTTTAAGTAGAATTGAATTAATTTTCAGTTAATTCTATTTTGTATGAAAAGTTATTTCGACACCATTATTGGTTGCAGGGGTCTGGGGTCCTAGCAACTAAATTATTAATATATACGTGCTTTACTACGGAAATCAATATGACATGACAAGTAGAATTTTTTTTGATCGTTTAAGCTAGTCAAGTCAAGTTTATGTGGTTCAACAGAAAATTTAAAAACGTTGCATATAAAAAGTTCTTTTTATCTTGTAATTATTTTTCATATAGGTTTTAGGCGGACTAAATATATAAAAATATATATTTCGTCAATCCAACGTACCTTGGGGCGACTTTTTGCTGGGCTTATATTCCTCGGATATACTCCACTGGATCCAGCGGCCATCTTGTCTGTGAGCTATGTGTCTGACCCTTCTCCATTTAAAGGTTTTGGCAAACTTTGTGCGGGATTATGTGGTAACAAAGAGGCCTTATAATCCGTTATGGATCTTAGCCACCTCACGAAGAGGGTTCTTAACAGATTTTATGATAGTCACTTGTTCAAATTATTAGGTCCATGCTCTGTATTCATGCAAACACGATTAAATATTTCTTTTGTTGTGTTAGCTGTCAATTTCTTGGTAGAAATGTATTGTATTAAAAATAGCTGACTAAATGTGGGCTATCAAATCAAATCAAATTTATTTATTTTACATATAATGAAAATAACAAATTATAAATTCAAATCGTTCACAACATGACATAAAATAAGTGTTTATAATTATTAAAAATAAAAACACAGAGAATAAGTAATAAAATAAGAAAATAAATAAAATAAGTAACAAAATAAAAAAGATGGCACCACACTGAGTGAACTTTGATAGACCCTATCTTAAAAACTTATAAAACAACGTCCATCTAATTTCACTCTCACGTAAGTGGAATATATCAATATCCGAAGCGATTTCATTAAACATGGTTACTGCCCTCCCAATTGGCATTACTAATGGCAGGTTAGTTCTGCACCGTGGGAGAACAAACAACGGATGCCCTCGATTCCTAAGGTAATTATCATAGACTATAGAAGCTATAATGAACGCATGTCCATTTTATGGGTTCAAAATTCAACCACAGGATGTCGAGGATAATGTCTTATATGTAAGGGCTTATAATGTCGTGGGTCCCAGGCTCGATTCCAGGATCTGGCAAATATGCATATTGTTTTCCAATGTGTGGTTGGACTTAATAGGTTGAGCAAATAGCTAACATCAATTTCTCGTAAAAAATTAAAAAATGTGAATAAATAAACCTCCGCTCGGACATAGTCAAAAGAAGAAGAAAAAAAGAAAAAATGAGATTATAATAATGTTTTCTGATAAGCTAGAAAAATTTATTTGACTTATTTTTGAACAGAGAAATACCTATTTAAATAAATTATTACGTATTTATAAATTTGTTAGTATAAATATCTATATTATACTATATTCTTTGCCAGTTGAGAATGTTCCTTGGAAGTGGACGAAACCGGTCCTGATTAATATTTAACTAAGTGGAATAAATATATTTATAATATAATATATTGATCATATCCGATCCAAAGAATATCACATGGGCCTCCACAGGGTGGAGGTTTGTATTCACATAATTTTGTTTTTCCGATAAATGGATGTTAGACACTTACTCAAAGTATTAGGTCCGAATTCTGACTCTAAATACCTACACATTGAAAAACAATATGCATGTTTGCAAGACCCTGGATTAGAGCCTGGGATCCACGACATTTTAAGCCGACGTGGTAGCTCCTCGACCACTGTGTGCTTGAATTTTGAACCCATAAAATGGACATGAATTCGTTTTAGCTATACATCAGAACTACTCAAGGAGAATTGTGTACACAATAATTTGGACTGCTTATGTAGACCAAGGTCCTCAATGGTATGGTAAGAAGTCAGAAGAATTCGTGTTTCGCAATTCTGTCAATAGATGTCTCAAATACATATTACATCTCATTACATAAGCAGACAACATTATCAGTTTCAATTTAACTTTGTAATTTTATGTGTATAAAATTAATTAGACGAGCACACAGTCAATTATTCCCATGTAAAATTTTGCGCGCATTTTTGCAAGCCAGTGAACATTCAAATAGATTTCCCGCTTTTTCAAAACGGAAATTCCTTTTCGTTTGGCAGTCAGTTCTGCCAACATTCTGTTTTTCTTTTGTTGCCACTATGTACTTGCATAATGAAGCGTTCACACGATGCAATCTACCCAATTCGGATATTCCATAGGGCTCACATGCCATGTATTTTCAGATCATAAGACTGGACATTGACATGGACATGACCCCTACCAAACTACATCTGGTCTATGTGGCATACCCTCAATGACATTGTTAATGGACACTCAGTACAGTAACTGGCAAGTAAATTTGCGCATAGCGACATTCGCACATGTATAGGTAGACGTCACGTGACAAAATTTCGCAATTTCCATTATGCGATATCACGCATCGGGAATTTATATAGCAATATCACCATTATTATAATTGCGTTAGAACAGATTATGCCATTCGGCAGACCTGACAAAAAAGTGATTGTCATTTTTTTTCCAGATGCTTCGTCCATATTAATGTCATTGCATACCCTACGTTTAGATGTAAAACATTGGTTCCATGACAAAACAGAACATGACAAAATAAAACAGTGACAAAACAGTACAGCCAGGGGAAAAATAAAACCTTCATTTTTGTGGAATTTAATTAAATACGTCTTATAAAACCTAAGTTTATAAACGAAATACAAGTATATAGAGTTATAACGAGATCACGTGCTAGAACCACCATTACCAGAATATTCAATAAAAAAACTGACACCCACGAAACACTGTGTAAATAAATGTCATTTGTAGCCCTCACCCCTTCCAAATCACTAAATACTGAGATACGTGAAAGCACGTGACTCGAAAATGTGTACATTTTCAAAAACAGCAAACGTTATATCATGCGTAAGGTTGCTGTTATGGCGTGATTTGCGTGACGTGACCTTAGTGTGATTCTAATACATTTTGGCAGAATTCGCTTTCGGCTCAAAATGTACTACGAAATGGGAGCACCTATCTGATAACATTTTAAATAGGTACAAAGCAATACAACATTGCATATTTTTCGCTGTGGCGCAAGCTTAAAGTAAGCTCACGAAAACTTGACTAGTTGAACAATTATATTGTGTAAATGTTGTCTAATAATGATGCAATATTGCGTACATCTGGACAAGGAAATCTCAAGCGTTTGCCAGAAGTCTGTTCACAAAAGAGCGAGTCCAACCAATCGAAAACTGCTAACGAATACGTTCATAAAAGGAACACCAGCTTAACTTTTTTGTTCTAAATTCGAATTCAAAGTTTTTTTTATTCTTATTATTATGGCCTCCGCGTGTTCTCGCTGTGCAGCCAGAAAGAATTTAAATTGTTTTCAATTGAATAAAAAGTGTTTTTTTACGCTAATAATATTGTTGGCGTCCTTTTGAATATTGTTTAATCAACATTTATCTTGTTATTTCTAATGTGATACTGGATTTATAGGTTTAACACGTTTTGTAGGCATTACTAATAAAAATAAATTATGATTAAATATTTGAAATTGGAGCATAATATTATATTCTCTGTTCATAGATACTGTAACCTCCCGCCTTTTGCATCACCTATCACTAATTTCCAGGCAGAAATTCAAAATGACACTAAATGCATAAAAATTGGTAACCAATAATATTTATTTTGGCATGTCAAAAATAAATATAATTTTAATGAAATAATATTATATATACATAGGTGCACACACGCATATATACAAACATCCACATGCATATTATAAATGGGCAATTATTGCATTGTATTTATATAAAAGGTTCAAAATTACTTCACAATCATGCGGGTGATTATAAATTATTCTACCAAGATTATATTAAATAGCCTACCTATCCTGAATGATCAACTTAGCTTTCCTAATAACCCATTGCTATAATATCCTATAATATTGTTGTTTTCTAAGTGAGACTATAATATTATGGTGTAATGGTATTGATATAAAGCATTTATATCTGTGTATGTGAATGTATGTATATGTGTGTGTACCTATATAATATATTATTTTCGGCGCTACAATAGGCCATGAGGCCCAATTACAAGTGTGTAGTGAAACAATTATAAACACTAAGGCTTTGAGAAAATCACATAAATATATTGTAACCTCACCGGTAACCCTAACCCAGGCATGCCCAACCCGCGGCCCAAATGAAAACTTTTTGCGGCCCAAGGTCCAACTGAAGTTTTCAACTTTCTATATTTTGCATTTTTTTTATTCATACAATAAAAAAAAATCTCGTAAATTTACCACATTTATATTATATTTTGTGAAATTAGAACTTTCTTACCGTGCTGCGTGCTAGTACATGTTCTTATACTTATGCCGGCTGCATACACTCCGTACTTAATGACCATAAAGATTTTTTTTAAATATTCTAATGAAGTCACAAAATTAATTAAAGAATTCGATATCAGATTGGCATTGTTCAAAATATTCTTAACTCCATTTAACGTATAGGTGGAATCAGCGCCTCCAAATTTACAAATGGAGCTAATATAACTGCAATCAAGCATATAGTTAAAGTGCATATTCGAAGGGAATAAGTTTGAGTTTTATCAGAAATATACTATATTCCTATTAGGATCCCATTAGGATCCTCGAAGATAAATTTCCAAAATCAAAACGAATGACAATGTACATTACAGCAGCATTTGGGACCACATAATATCGCTGTGAATCGTTCTTTTCGAAATTAAATGTAGTAAAAACGAAGTGTCGCAGCAGGTTGCTCGATGAAAACACGATCAATTAACTGCGATGCGCATCGGCTAAATTACCAGTCAATGTGAAACAGATATCAAACAATATACAAAAACAAGTGTCACATTAATTATAAGTTAATAAAATATTTTGAATAAGTTCCTTATTTTTTTATGTGTGGCCCACCCTAGCTCAGTAATATTGTTTTTGACCCATTAAACGATTTGGGTTGGGTACCCCTGCGGCCTAACCTAACCGGAACGCTATTTTCTGTGAATCAATGTGCTTCGGTTCATTCCGAGCGCTGAGCTAAGATTAATCTAAAATTGTAAATTTTCGACCCACACATAAGCTCTTCAATAAAGAAGTGTCGCCAATTTATTATTTTATTATTTTATGATTAAAATATCTTGTATTATTGACAATTAATCTCCAATGCGACTAATCTAATTATACAGTGAGGTACATTCTCTTTATGAGTGGAAGGGTATATACCCCGCAGCTATTATCATGACAGCCGGTTGTGAAAAAGCACAAAAAATTAATTATTACCATTTTCCTTGCCCACAAAAATGCGGCACAAAGCGTAATTAACATCTGTGCCATTAATTTATACGAAATATTCTTCAAAAAATTATTTGCTTGTCACATTTTTCTATCGCAGTTCAAACGAGTGAAATAATTTCTAATTTGAAAAATACAATTTCACAGAGAGGAGAAAAAAATATACGTTAATGTACCCAAGGAGTTAAGGATACAACTTGAGAATGCTTCAAAGACCTGTAATATTAGAAAAAACATTTTAATAGTATTTTTACTTAGCAATCTAATGAATAAACTTAAACTTTTTCATCATCATCATCAGCCGGGGTCAATCTACTGCTGGATGAAGTATCTACCTCCCCAAGCTTCTTCCAACTCTCACGGTCCTGTGTCATTCGCTGCCACGTATTTCCGCCTAACTTTACCAGTTCGTCAATCCAGCGGCTCTTAAGGCGACCCTATGGCCGTTTCGTGCCCCTTGGGTACCACTGGATGACGGCATTTGTCCAGCGGCCGTCCTTTTGGCGAGAAATGTGCCCCGACCATCTCCATTTCAGCTGTTTGCCAACGTCTATTAATTACATCGCGTACTCCTGTCTGTTTCCTAACCCATTCGTTTCTCTTACGGTCCTTCTGCGTGATGATAAGAGTGACCTACCATTATGTCTTAAGCGTAGGGTGTTCAACCAATGTGTGCTGCCCGTGCTCACGTATGGCTGCGAGACGTGGACTCTCAACACGAGAGATGTCCAAAGGCTATGAGTCGCACAGCGAGGCATGGAGAGGTGTAAACTATTTAATATACTATTATCATTTTTTTAATAAACCGTTTCTTTTATTCAAATAAATAATTCACAAGATTTTGAGAATGTAACATTCTATATATTGAACAAATATAACTTGAAAACACCTCAGATATATTATACCCACTATAAAAAATATATTTTAATAAAAAATACGAAACTCGACGGGATTTGAACACGTATAACCATTGGTACGGCGCCAGTCTGTGCATTAACCAATTATGCTACGAGCCTCCTATCTAATGACGACAAATTAAACTAGTAGGTCAATTGCAAATTGCGTTATTATTGACAATCGATTTTTGTGTATTAAATCAAGGAATATTAATTACTGTAATTACTAACCGATGCCAGGTTCCGTTATAACGTCTACTTAAACTTGCTAACAATTTTTAATAAACCATTTCTTTTATTCAAATGGATAATTCATAAGATTTGGAGAATGTAACATACATAACTTGAAAACACCTCAGATATAAATACCGACTAGAAAAAATATGTTTGAAAAAAAATACGAAACTCAACGGAATTGAACCCGGATAACCATTGGTGTCGCGCCAATCTATCATTAACCAATTATGCTACGAGCCTTCTGTCAGATGGTTATACGGGTTGAAATCTTGTCAAGTTTCGTATTTTTATTCAAATATATTTTTTTCTAGTGGGTATATATCTGAGGGTTATGTATGTTTATTATCCTTTTCATAATTTCTCCGACGAATATTTTCCAACTAGCTTTCTTCAAGGCAAGCTCGCCTTTCATTTTCTTGAAGCTCGTAGGTAACTTCTGCTCTTAAAGCATTTTTCCCTGCTCTCACGTGGTATAGTTTCCAATTATGATATTCTTGAAAATTTGATTTTTTATGCACCTGTCAATATTACATGCGTGATCGCAGTCATGACTTCCTTTGGATGAAAACTATTTCCTCGTGTCAGGCTTATCAGACACCAATCGCGGGGGCTGTACGGCTGGTTAATGCACTCCTTAGAGACGTAAACATTTTTAATGATGCACTATGTATTTTGTTTTTAAAAGTCTACTTTACTTATTATTTTTGTTTAGAAAATTGTCGTTTTTTTATGATTTTATCGAGGCTTTGACAACGACTCGCTGTCATATCGCCTATTCTCTTCTAGAAAGGGAATCGCTGATCAGGTCCTCGCTCCAATTATGTTAAAGAACTTTATAATTTTTCCA
The DNA here is from genome assembly GCF_057557595.1 of Rhyacophila brunnea. NCBI lineage: Eukaryota > Metazoa > Arthropoda > Insecta > Trichoptera > Rhyacophilidae > Rhyacophila > Rhyacophila brunnea. The sequence continues at coordinate 1,977,420 of NW_028232904.1, read as the reverse complement.
AGTTCTTCCGGCTTACCCACCGCCAGAGCACCTTTCAATTCGTCGACATTCTCAAAGATATCCGCAATTCGCAGCTGTACTCTGTCGTTCACATTTAGGGCATTGAATTGCTATATGTCCAATGTCCTACAAAACATCACATTCATCGCAGAGCTGCGAATCGCTTCTTCCCATGAGGACATCAAATCTTTGGTGATCGGACAAAACAGAACAGAACAAAACAGAACATGACAAAACAGAACAGTGACAAAACAGAACAGCCAGGGGAAAAATGAAACATTAATTTATGTGGAATCTATTTAGGTTAGGTGAGGTTAGGTTAGGTCATTATTTCACCCAATCATTTTGAACATATTATATTGATTAAGATGAGATATCCTAAGCTTGCCGAGTCCCGTTTATTTGAGGCTTTCTAGCGATTAGGAATACAAAAATTTGGTATATAATTTGATTTATTATGGCGTATTGAAAATCTCTGCTATTAAAAATCTATCAACATAATAGAGATAGGACAATTTCAATATTAAATTTATATTTTTCCTGAAAGGTCATAGTTATATTTATTGTTGTTCTGTTTTATCACTGTTCTGTTTTGTCATGGAACCGCCGACAATAAATGGTTGGTGAATGAATGGTGACAACATATTGAGCACATAGCAAAATATTAATTCAAGACGTTCATAATATGGCATTTTGAAGAGCAAGATTGATGAAAGGCGTAGAGAAAGTCACACAATAGGTAAAAGATTTGGTTCCATGACAAAACAGAACATAAACATAAATACATAAATTTATCATGTTATAAACATTATACGATTATGTTGTCTCCAATTGACAAAATACTCTCATTAATTTAAGGGGTTTTTCACATTACTATTATTCCATGCGTGTGGCCGTAATATTTCATCTCGTGTAAGCGTCGCACGGCCTTACAATTGACAACATAACCTCAAAATTTTAATGTGTGCATTAGTATCCGTCGGGCATTTTGATTTATGAACCACGGCCATTTCCTGTGTACAATAATAATAATAATAACGATGATAATTTTGAATCGCCGATTCCCGCCTTTTTCGGAAGGCCTTGGGCGCCAGGCACCAGTAATTTTGACAAATTGTCGACGCGGGAGATATATTTCAAGTTGTGTTTGTGTCGAATTCAGAGTCAAAGCGCGGTAACTCATCCCGGAAATTGTAAAACCAATATATACTGCTACTTTTAAGAATTCCATAAAACAAAAATTCTGTTTCAATATTTAAAAATCTGGGTACACTTCTCAAAACGACATAAGCCAAGAATTGAGGCCCAGTCCAGGAAACCAGTTCGATACCTCCTGTATTTTTTTTAAAGATACGATTCTGGAGTGAGGATAAATATAGAAGAAATTTTATCACATATTTTTGAAGTTATACTTCTTTTGGAGCGTTTGAGAAATCAGATCAGAGTGTATTTTTGGGTGTGACAGGTAACACACAATTTATTTTTTCACACAAAAATAAACTGTAATAAAATAAAATTGGCCTTTGCGGTGACCAGGTCGGACGGTCCGATGGGCCCAACAGCTGGTTGAACCGACTTGAGTAGCTCTTCCCTTTTCAATACCTCTGAAGAAGCGTCCGCATCGTGTACTTTATAGAAAACCGTCACTGCTCTCAAGAGTTGTATTACTTAAGTCATTTCTTCATTCGCCGCCTTTTATATTATGCCACCTCTATGCAACGTATGACCTGCCTACCCCCACTGATATATCACAGACTATTTGAAGTTGACGTGTCTGCTTTAGGCGATTTTGTGCTACCGAAGTATCTACGCTGCGCTTGAGAAGTAAGTTCCCATTATTTGAGCAGACATTTTCGCAGAAAGTTCAAAAATATATTATTGAAGTTATACTTCTTTTGGCGCGTTTGGGAAATCAGATCGGAGTGTATTTTTGGAGCGTGACATGTAACACATAATTTATTTTTTCACACTAAAATAAACGCACTCGATTGGATTCGATCCACCGATTGTTCGGTTATCAGCCGAACGCACTACCTTTACGCCACAGTATGGTACTGCAATCGTGACGATTATACAGTATAACATTATAGTTAAGAATTGTTCCGTTGCCTAGGCAGCGAATTTATTATTGTCGGCCATTTGCAATTCCTTGCGTAAACAAACGATTAAACGTCAGAGTGACAGTTGGTACTTTAAAAATAAAAACAACGAGAAACTATTTTATAATTTAGTAATATAAGTTAAAGTGTATAGAAACAAACTAACGGGATTCCAATAAGCGGTCCTTTTTCTTGAGTGTGTAATTTAACAAGATTATTAAGAGCTAGTCAAAGAATCTAGTTTATCACAAGTTTTGTTTTTGTTTTATTACGCCAAAGAAGTATAATTTCCAACGCGCGTACATAAGTACACACACCGATTTTTTTAAATTTATTTAGAAAGAGAACCTATTACGCCATGGTCACTTTTGGTCACTGTCACATTCAGAAGTGTTTTTTCAAAATTATGCATGTAAAATTATTTTGAATTGAAATACTAATTTGTTGCCCATAAATAATTATCATTGATATAATTATGATTTTTGCAGTACCTATTTCACCATTTAAAGTCCAGCCATTAATTAATTTCTTGTCAATTTACATTACTTAAACGCACACAGTGTTAGAACTTGTGAACTTGGCTGAATTAATAAAATTCGACATCGCTAATTCGATCCATCAGCGATATTCTTGGCGAATTTTATTTTGAGAGAGAAAAAAAAACTTTTCCTGGATTTTTTCATTAAAAAACTTTGAATCCGTAAAAATAGAAGGATCAGGGGAATTCCGGAATCAGTTTAAAGGGGTCACTCATAAGTTTTTTTGCAAGTTTCAGAATCTTTCTTGTTAAAAATAGCTTTACGTTTAAAGATGCTATCTGTGCCACTGCTAAGTAGCTTTATTTTCTGTTACCCACTCAGTTTTTTTTTTGAAAGTCAACCTTCTTCATGTACATACTGTCTTTCGAAACAAAGTTCTGGGTCTTATTAATAATAATTGGATAGCAGTGGCGAAGGGTACTTGTTTTATGTAGTTAGGCTAAGGGTGGAGGTAGGCTGTTGAAATCCGACATAAATAGTGCATACTAAACTTTTTCAGTCAAACGTATTTCATCATCACCCTGAATCTATCCACTGCTGGATGAAGGCCTCTTCAAGCTGCTTCCATTTCTCTCGGTTCTGTGCATTGCGTTGCCACGTACTTCCGCAAAACTTTATCATTTCATCGATACAGCGGCCTCTAGGTCTACCTTGCGGACGTTTTGTACTTCTTGGATACCACTGCATGACTAGATTTGTCTAAAGATTGTCTCTTCTTCTGGCTATGTGTCCAGCCCATCTCAAATTAAGGCTTTTAATAAATTCTATTACATCGCAAACCTTTGTCTGCTTCCTTAACCACTCATTCCTCTTTTTGTCCTTTCGCGTTATGCCCAGCATGCACCTCTCCATACCACATTGTGCTACTCTAAGTTTCTGGACCTCTCTTTTACCTAGGGTCCATGTTTCACACGCATATGTGATCACGGGAAGCACATACTGGTTGAACACTTTGCGTTTTAGGCACAGTGGAAGGTCACTTTTGAAGACATTATTCAAGCGGCCAAAGCACTCCAGCCTAGCGTTACTCTGCGAACAATTTCATCAAATATACATCCATCTATAGACACTTGTTGTCCCAGATAAATGTAGCTTTTCACCTGTTCGAGCTGAGTGCCATTCATGAGGATCTCTTTTTGGCCCGCAAAGCAGTTGAACATGACTTTTTCTTTGTTACATTTATTTTAAAACCTACTCTGTTGCTTACTTCAGCGAGTTCCTGCATTCTGCTTTGGAGGTCTTCTGAGTCTTTTGAGATTTATTTATGTATTTATTTCCATTCAACTAAAACTACAATGTGTAGATAGTGTTGAGTCATGAAATGCAAAGTATTTAAAAGGAAACAACCGCCTTTAGGATCTATCACCATCGTACAAAAATATTGAAAATTATCGTTCTTTCATTACATTGGTAAGTAGGGAATCCAATCCCGAGCCAAAATTTTGATCCCTGGATTTCGGGATTACAATTTAACGATCCCGGGATTGACGTTTTTTTCGATAGTTAATATTTTTATTTATACATACAGTATTGATAAAATCGGTCAAAAATGTCTGTTATATTTACACTAATTAAAACATTCAATGATAATATTGTGTACGTTCAATCTTGGAAATACATGGGTTTAATGGAGTAAATAATTTCTTTTATTTTGTTTACTGTCAATTCATGGTGGAACTGCATTGTATTGTTGTTTTTAATTTAATAAAACGCATTTTTTGTAGTACTTATTCCACTTTTAATCAATAGATTAAGACCGGTTTCGTCCGCCTCAGAGGGACATTTTTAGAAGTTGAAAATGTCCATCTGAGGCGTACATACACTTCACTTATATAATTTTGTACACGTAAGTACTAATTGATTGTGATTGATAAAAAATATATCCCGAAGGTTTCGGGATTATGTTTACCCGAGATTCATAGGTATTGAGAATTGTCCTGGATCCCGGGATTATATTCCCTAGTGCAGGGGTCAGCAAACTTTTAGACCAAAGGAGCCAAATATGAGTGGCACGACGTTAAAAAAAATTCGAAAGCCATACGTATATTTTTATAAATTTAATTTATTTAAATGAATTAATTACATTTTATAATTGTTTAATTATTAAGCGAAGAAGATTTCCCAAAAACTAACGTAAATATATGTTTTTATTATTGAAATTATAAATATATTTTTTACAGAATATGAATTACATACAATGTTCACTCAATGTGAACAATGACCTACCTTCCTTACATTTATTAGGAGAGTTTCTGTATGTTTGGTATGTAACTTGTAGTTTTTAATTTCAGGTGCGACTCCAAATTCTCATCGATTATTTGGCTTCTCTAAATGCTATTTATATTGTTCATTTTTGAAAAAGATTGTTCACATACATATTATGTAGACTCGAATATGAGTTAGGAAAGCTATTTCATGTATTAAAAATCGTAGTATCTACCTTATGTCGATCTTTTAGAGCGCTCCACTTGTGTTGTGAAATTAAATTGCATTTTTCTCTCTCCAAATCCTCAATGTTGGTGGCACGACCTACAAATTTGGAGCTCCATAACTCTTTGCTTGTTAAATCCACCAATAAAATTGTATTTCAAAAATGCTCGTGTCAATATCAAATGGAGAAATTTATTTGTCGACGTTTACAATGGGCGGATTTAAAACAACAAAAATCATACCTTTTTGCATCAACCATGACGGAGAAAAAATTAGGTTCGCGATAATGGCATTATAAATAATATAATAACTGTACAAATCCGTGATAAAAAATTTTAATTGTGAATTTTGTAAAAATTGTGAATTAGGAATTTGGCAAAGAGCCGCACACCAATACCCAAAGAGCCGCATGTGGCTCGCGAGCCGCGGTTTGCCGACCCCTGCTAGTGGTAAGACGTATCAGCGCATTTTTTGCAATCTGTGTGTACCTTCCTATTTCTTCTACACATCCACCTTTTCCACTAATGGTTGATCCCAGATATACAAACTCATCCACTATTTCAAGTTTTTAGATTGTCAGCGTATGACTAATTTGTGTTTTTGTTTTCAGGTGATCTTCCGAGACCTCGTAGTAAAGGTGAATACCTGTTCGTGATAGCACAGCTTCTGTTTGGGCTCATGCTGTTCGCGACAGTCCTCGGACATGTGGCGAACATCGTGACGTCGGTCAGCACAGCGAGGAAAGAGTTCCAAGGTAAGAAGCTAAAACAAGTTAATAATATATTTTGGAACTTTCTGCGAAAATGTCTGCTCAAATGGGAACTTACTTCTCTACCGCACCGTGGGTACTTCGGTAGTACAAAATCGCCTAAATCAGACATGTCTAAGTACTCATGCTGTGATTTAGCACATTCTCTAATAATTATTGTCATTCACTAGTTTAAACAAACGTATTATATTTGGCCAAAGATACTGAAGTATTCTAAATTAAACAAACATACTTGTCTTTCATTGTCAAAAAGAAATAATCAATTTTCCATTTGTCGTGAAATGATACATTTTTGGTACTTACTGCATGCATCCTGATACTTACACATTATCATTAGTGACGAAGCCCACCAAAAGTGGTAGCATTTAGCCAGCAACTAAACAATGACTTCATTGTTATTAAAATAATGCCAATGCGCCGTTTATCGACAACGCGTCCAGAAGCGGATAACATAAAATAGCGCGCGCCCCTTTTTCTTGCTGTGTTCAATAGGCTTTGACATATTTTGACAACGTAGTATTTTCGTTAATTTGTCCCACTGAGTAGCCAAGTAACGCGTGAATTATGGGGCGAGCGGGCACAACGCTTCGCCAAAATCAGTGTGCAGTTGTATTTTCGATGATTCACATTCAATATGCGCGAGCGCCCCGTTCGCTTGATTCAATGTGCCCGGCGCCTTAGAGATGGGAAAACTAGTCGATTTTGAAGACTAAGTATACTTACTACCAGCATAAAAAAATACTTAGTATAGAAACTTGTTCTAAAATACTTACTAGTTTTTGGAATACTATATAGAGCGTTTGGCGTGCGTAAAAGTTTCATACTCAACTGAAACTAAAACCAACTTCATGTTAGTATTTGAAATACGTATCTGCTCAGGGAACTCAGACTTTGTATCGGCTTCAATAGAATCGCTAAAAATATGCTGAGCTCTGCTTGTTGAATAGTCCCATGTATTATAAAAATTTAAACACATTTTAAATTTATGAGTTGTTTTTCTGTTAGGTTATAATATTCTTGTTAACAAAAATTAATAACAATATTTTTTTTAATTTTAAACATGTTTTGAGCGGTCATATAACAATCCTAAGTCTATGCGTCATCTCACCACTGTGCTGCGATACAAAATTTATGACCTATTGTTCATACATTCAAATGCAATAGACTAATAAATTAAAATATACCTATATTCAAGTGCTATTTCGTTCGCGCGCATTTAATGTCAATAGTGTTGAAAGTGTACCAACTGGCGAGTGCACAGAACAGCGACTCGCGATGATATCATCACAAGTTTTTTGGAATAAATTTATCGGGCCACACATACTGAGTATGGGTAGTTTCATCCGAAACTTGAGTACACAAACTGGTGACGGTATTTCCAACTCACCTCTAATTCTCATACTTTTCAATGAGTCTACTACGCGTCGATAAGAGAACTACGCCTCAGTTTAAAGCGTGGGAGTCCACAAAAAGTATATTTCATCCACTTCTTATATGGGTTTTCTCGTGGTTAATTTGAAAATGACTTTCACATTTATTAGCCGATAAAAGAAATAAAAATTGGAATAGTATATGCTTCAAAACCTCAATAAAATCATATTATACTACAATTAAATGTGTAGAATCTTTTTTAATTTCCTGACTGAATTCGACGCGTTGGATATGCCTGGCCTAAAGGAAAGTAATTTAACACCAAAATTATCTATATACTAGGAACTAGGGATTCCAATCCCGGGATCCCGAGCTATTTTCGATACCTATGAATCCCGGGATTGATAAACATAATCCCGAAACTTTCGGAATTGATTTTTTCTATCAATTTTTATGGAAAATAAAATAAAAATGAAAATATAACAGAAAAAATACTTTTAATAACAAATAACTACATAAGAAATAAACTGAGTTTGAATGAAGTTTGATTTCTACCCAAGTGTAGGTAGCCGATTCATTTTATCTTTTCACATAAATTAATAAAAATGAGAAAAATTGGAAAAAACAATGCTTCGCACTTTTAACAAAGTAATTCCACCATGATCTCATATTATGTGTTACGGCAGTTTCATATTTAGCTGACTAATTAGATTAATGAAGCGGAAAGGCCATAAGTACACCATGATTATTTGCCTTTCTATTTTAAATCTCGCTAATCCATTCATTAAGTCTTTACTATCAGAAACAGCAATCTCATATTAATTCACATTATTATTTATATTACAATATTATTTATTCCATTAAACTTATGTATTTCTAAGATTGAACGTAGATATACAATATTAACAAAAAATGTCTTAAATAGTATAAATTAGATGATTATACTAGATTTATTTTTGACCGATTTTATCAATGTTATTTGTAAATATAAAAATTTTATATTAACAATGGAAAAAAATGCCAATACCGGGATTGTCAAATTGTAATCCCGAAATCCTGGGATCAAAATTTTGACTCAGGATTGGATTCCCTACTAAGTACCACAATGTCTCAGGGTAGTATAATAAGCTATGAGTTATTCAAAGCAAATAAACTAATGATACTTACAGTTTTTTACTCAATGGACACATGTGGACTAATCTTTGGTATGATAATTACCCGCTATTAACTTTTATAAATGATAGTTTATAACAAATTTACTTTATAAAATATAAATTTTTACACCTAATAAATGTAGATAATAGACAAAAAAAAATCGTAGAAAATATCTAAAATTATTATGCCATTAAACCATACATCATTTTAGATATTTTATAGACAGAAGTATATTTTTTATAGATTATGGTTTGGTTAGGCAGGGCTTAATGAATCAAAAAAAACTAAGTAACCAATAACGTATGTGATATGTATTCTAAATTCAACAAAAACAAATAAGTTTTTCTTTTCGACCGTGTCCGATCCTAATAGGATCATAATATGGGCCTCCACAGAGCAGAGGTTTGTATTAACAGATTTTTGTTTTTTTACAAGAAATGGATGTCAGCCACTTGCTCAACCTATCAGGTCCATACCCTGACTCACACACAAATTGAAAAACAATATGTGTACTTGCCAGACCCAGGATTCGAACCTGAGACCCACGGCGTGATAGTCCAACGCTTAAGCCGCGCGACCACCGTGGGTGTAGGTACGGCTTAAATGTGTGTACTATTTCGTTTATCGAATATTGTCGAATATCCTTAAAATATTATGGTTTGATTTGGGCAGGTTTTAAATGAATGTCCAAAACGAACCATCACTATCTGCAAATTATTGTATTCTTAATTCAATGATAATAAATAACTATGACTGACAAAGTTTAGTGTGCACTATTTATGTCGAATCTTAAGGTTATACTGGTCTAAAAAGATAGTGACTAGGCGATGCGCGGATTGCGGATCGCGGGTGCAAATGACGAAAGCCGGACGAAATATAATCTGTCATAAAAGTTCAACATACGTCCTTTTTATGTTATGTTTATTATTATATTCGTAATAATAATAGTATATTCATTGACATGTTTTCTTTTTTAAGTACATACGTAAAGTTTTTTAGTCATCTTAACACGATTTAAGAATATTTTCATCCGACGCCATGACAAAACGAATCGACGTCCAGACGCTGCGATTATCGCTCTCCGAATGGCAACGCGGCCGTAATTTCGTTCTACATACAGTTGAAAATTATTTGCCGTTTCACTTATGTACGCTCTTAACAGTTTACCTCCAACCCTCACCACTATAAATATATAATAGAATAGATCAGAATTATTGTTCTTCTGCATGGCACATGACAGAGACGCATTTGCCAAAGTATTCAACAACATCGGCCGAGGCTGACTTGAAATGTAAAACAGAGGAAGTCGGCGTATACAATTTTATAAAGACGTTAGTTTTAAAAGATTTGGAATAATGTACCTATTTAACTTCTAAAACAAACTTCTTAAAAATTCATTCTCATTGGAAAATTATAATAAATTTACGGGAAAAGGGAGGCTCCATTAATTAAAAAGGCTTGTTCAAAACTGAAAGCCGAGTTTGATGGATGCTAAATAATTTTCCGGAAGGCTATTTATCAGGATCCGTTATCTTAGAAAATTCTCGTTAATATTATGAAAAGCTAGGACAATCGCTGTTAATAAAAGATAAAAGGTATGTACATGGAAAACTCAAAAATATACCTGCGATTTATACACATATTTATCTTAATGTGGTCCAAATTAAAAGGGAATAACATATAATACATATTCACACTTAAATTAACATACGTAATTATTCTGAAAACACACATCACTGTGTAGACATTGATCAAAATTGGTGTGGAGTGGATTCGGACATCTAAATATAATTTTCAAGAGCAACCTCCAACTGTGTCTTAAGTTTCGAGTATTTAATCAATGTTTCATCATCAATCAAAGTGGGACTGGGACAACTGGACGCCAGGACAATTGGACGCCGCACTGTAGAATGAAATAAATAGACGTTCTTTACGATTTCATGTAGAAAGTAGGGAATGAGTCACGAGGAATTTATATACAACGAAACTTAGTAGTTTCATTAACTATTTCTTTTATTCAACGAATAATTCACAAGAATTAAGAATGTACAATTCTAATTATTGAACATACATAATTCTTAAAACACTCATGAGAAAATAATATATCCAATAGAAAAAATCTTTTTCAAAAAAAGTAAGACACCCGGCAGGAATCGAACCTGCGTATCTTGGGCATCGCATCCTGCTATAACTGCCATGTTTAATTACGGCAATTTTAACTATTGGCCTTATAATACCTGCTCACAAGCGCCGATAGCTCAATTTGAAGAGCGTATGATTGATCAGAGATGGAGTAAAATCTTTAAACTCAGTCAGAGGCGGCTCTCGTGGTGCAGTGCGTACAACTGTGTACCCGGTCAAGACACACAATATTTATGTGTTTTTCTCAAAGCCTGGGTGCTTGTGAGTGTTCAAAATTACTAACAACCACCTTGTACGAAAAAGCAAGGACATGGTAATTATTAATTCTAAATAAAAAACTCAGTCAGAGCTCACTTTGAGCGTAGCATCCTCAGTCTATTTTAGGGTATTTTCTCCCAGGGCATTCCCAGACAAAATTAAAATAGATGCTTCACACGCCACTGTAGGGTTCCGTGATACGCTCGATTAAGACCGAGTGTGGTGCAGGGCTGGTTTTGGTTTTGAGGGTTTAACTTCAATGATCAGAGATTATGTACCTATTCTAAATTCAACGAAAACAAAAAACTAACCAGCACCACCTGCACATTGTTTTCTTAGTTCAATGAAAACAAATAATTAGTATGACTGACAAAATTTACTGTACACTATGTATGTTGGATCTCCACACCTTACCTCCACCCTTCGCCTATACATACTTGTAGTTGCAGAGTGATAGCGATCAAATATCTATTGTTTAAAGGTTTCAAATTACTCTGCAGTAATATATTCCCAGCGAATCCATTTCCAGTAAACAACTGAGCTAGATCAGCAAGTCAGTTGGCAAAATTAGAGACGGTGTATTATTACATCATATCACAGCACATTATACCACTACGGTGTATTAGCCGAATAATCATTTTTCATAGTATCATATTTTCTGACAACTGTAATAATAAATAACATTTCATTTCGCTACTCGATTTAAAACGCTGATTCTATAATTAGTCTAATATGATTATGTACCAGAATTTTATGTTAATGTGTTACTTTTCATTGTATAAATAACGAAGAATAATTTATCTAGATGTCACTCGAATCCAAGTACTTAGCTCGTAACTATCATGTATAATATACTATTGTACCGATACGCTGCTAATAAATCTCACCCTGCTACATCGTAGACTTCATTATCATCATCCTCAACCTACACATCAAACACCACACTAGTGACCCAACATACTAATATAAAAGATAACTATTTTGGAAATGAATATTCCTATAAAGAAGACAGTTATTTAGCTGAGTAGACTCTAGCTAGACGGCCATAGTATGTGCTTAGTTTTGATTTTATAACTAACATTCAAGTTTCCAAGATGTCTGCCAACTTTGAATGATGTGGGGCTTTGTTTGGATTCGCAAAGTTTGCTATACTACGTAAGAACTGCTGCAGCTCTTCAAACATCCGTATAATAATATTACTCGCCCACTTACTTTGTATACGAACGTAACATAGATATAACTTACTAATTAATTTACCACGTTTTTATTAGCTCGTATTCTTGTTTGTCCGATACAGATTTTTTCTTGTGTGTCCAGTATAAATTTTTTCTTGTTTGTCCAAGATTTGTGTTGGACGATTGAAGATTTTTAACTAACCAATTAGCTAGATATTTGAAACTTTTAGAATATATCAGAACACGGCGACAATGCATTATTTTAATACTTTTAGCCATTTTTAAGCAGAATTGAATTCATTTTCAGTTGATTCTGTTTTGTATGGAAAGTTATTATTGTTGGTTGCTAAATGGGTCCTAGCAACAAAATTATTAATATATACGTGCGTTACTATGGAAATCAATATGAAATGTCAAAATGACATTTCAGTATTCTATAGTTATTCAGTATTTCTATCAAGTACAATAAAAAGTTTTTATTAATACATAGAATTGTCAAGTGTATATCATTCAACAGAAAATTTAAAAAACGTGGCATATAAAAAGTTCTTTTTATCTTATTTTTACTTCCTTATAATAATCTAACTATCTGACAGTTCCCTCCAAACCAAACCACCCCGCACTACACTCGATCTTAATCAAACGTATCACGACTAATGTCCCCTGTAAGGTGTGCTTGTGTGCGCGCGCACACCTACCAAAGTGTGTCCGCACACATGTTTTCATCCCCCGCACAGTCTTCACACAAAAATATTATAAAAGAAAGTTTCCTTTACCAGATTTCAGTTTTGCTCGAATGTACGAAACCAATTCTTCAACTCATTTTTCGAAAGGCGAAGGTCTTTAGTTTTTTTTATTTACTTTTATTTTATAAATTATCGTCGTTAGTTTTATTATTTTATACAAAATCACTGAAATTAATAAATACCTTACAAATATAAATTTTAATGAGTGTGTGTTTGTGGGTTGGTGGTGTAAATTTACCGCACCGGGTGACACCAACCCTAGTTACGCCACTGCTCAGATGCGTTATATAATAAAATAATTAGAGGGAACTTTGATCACGAGTACCTTACGTTTGAATGTGAAATATCACCAGTTTTTTACACTTGGGAATATCTCAAGAGCAAATACCCAAGACTGATAAATTAACAAGAATAAATAATTATAAAAAATTTACATAGTCTCAAAAACATATTATATATTTATGGCCATTTTAAAGTTTGACAATTTTTCTATATAATCAGTCTTGAGTCTTGTTAAGATCAAAATGAATTGAAACTAGTAAATTAGTTGTAGATAAATTTCTCGTCTACTTTCTATATAAAATCGTAACGAACGACTATTTATTTCATTTGACAGTGCAGCGTCCAATTGTCCTGGCGTCCGGTTGTCCCAGTCCCGCTATGAGTACTGGAACCAAATATTGATTAAATACTTGAGACACAGTGAGAGGTTGTTCTTGAAAATTACATTTAGATGTCCGAATCCACTCCACACCAATGTTGATCAACGTCTAAATTCGTCATACACACCACTAGGGATTCCAATCCCGGGATCCTAAGCTATTTTCGATACCTATAAATCCCGGGATTGATAACCATAATCCCGAAACTTTCGGGATTGATTTTTTTATCAATTTTTATGGTAAATAAAATAAAAACGAAAATATAACAGAAAAAATACTTTTAATAACAAATAACTACATTAGAAATAAACTGAGTTTGAATGAAGTTTGATTTATACCGATATGTAAGTTACCGATTCATTTTATTTTTTCATATAAATTAATAAAAATGAAAAAAAACAATGGTTCGCACTAATAACAAAGTAATTCCAACTTGATCTCATAAGTTTTACGGCAGTTTCATAGTTGGCTAATTAGATTTATGAAGCGGAAAGGCCATAAGTACACCATGATTTGCTTTACTATTTCAAATCTCGCTAACCCATTCAGTAAGTCTTTACCATCAGAAACAGCAATCTCATATTAAATTCACATTATTATTTATATTACAATATTATTTACTCCATTAAACTTATGTACTTATTTCCAAGATTGAACGTATACAATAATAACAATAAAATGTCTTAAATAGTTTAAATTATACTAGATTTATTTTTGACCGATTTTATCAATGTTATTTGTAAATATAAAATTTTTATATTAACAATGGAAAAAAATGCCAATCCCGGGACCAGTCCCGGGTTCCCCGGATTGTCAAATTGTAATCCCGAAATCCCGGGATCAGAATTTTGGCTCGGGATTGGATTCCCTACACACTACCATCGGACACTACTTGATATCATGTAACTAATGGACTTGATAATGATATTGAATTAACTTTTTATCCTGCCATTTAGAATATCAACGTGACACTGGACCCGTTGTATAAATAGAATGAAATGGAATCTTTTAAGGGTTGAAGAAACTGCACAAAAGAGAAAATAAAACTAAGGGAAGGAAACACGGGGTAGGTACATACAATATTTACTCTTTATCTTCGAGAAAGAAATACAACCCGAGACGAAGATAGAGTCAGAGCACACTGTCTCGTTTTTAATGCGGTATTTTTTGTTGGATTATCGTTAAAATTTTGTGGGTTATTATATTACATCCCCATGGGTATTTAGACATAGTACACCAAGTTGTTTTAGAGGGTTGGTATAATATGGTTTCTATTAAGGGGGGACATGCTCAGCGTACGTCAAAATGAAGGTTTTATGCTATTTTCAGAGCATAATCCTGGACATTTCTTAAACGTTGTAGATAATCTATTTATATAATTTTGAAGCTTTATTATCCTTTATATTTATTTTAAACATTTAATGACTGCATAAAGTATTTTTATTACATAAAACAGTATTCTTTAAAACCTCTCGCTCTAATTTTTTAGAATATAGTAATATTTCAGTACGTCCATGTGAAGTGGTGCTAAGATTTTTTGTATTTATTAATTTTTAAAAGTATTTATAAAACTACTAGTAAAATTTATGTCGACATTATTATAGTGAAATATTTACGATAAAAAATTATATTGATAATCTCTGTGATCCCAAATTTGACAAGAATTAGGCATTTTATTATTCAAAAAATGGGCAATATTTACACATTTTAAGATAATTCTAAAGATACTGATTATAAGCTATGTTTTTGACCATTCAAATGTGATAAAAATTCTACGAATAATATTTGCTATATAATAATTATTGACCTAAGAATAAGGAAGTATTTTTTTGAAATACGCCATTTCTATTGGCATTTCCCAGTGGCTAAGCTACAACATACGGCCGTAGCCATAAATTGACAAACGACAAATAAAGTAGGGAATAAGATCATGGTAACGCGCGTCTTTGAACATGTACCGTTTTTAAAAAATATATATAGATTATCTACAACGTTTAAGGAATGTCCAGGGTTGTGCTCTGAAAATAGCATAAAATCTTCATTTTGACGTACGCTGAGCATGTGGGCCGTTAAGGTTTTCCTTAGACAAATATCTCTCGTTTCGAAGCATACAAATAAAAGCCTCGACGTAGGTTTAAAAGATTAATGTCTCATAGACAAAAATAATGATAAACTGCCTTGCTGAACTAAAAGTGAGATTAGTCAATGGCAGCAATCTCGTTATACATACCACCATCAATTATTAACATTGTGTTATCCAAGATAGACGTAGTTAATAAACCATACATACTGCAGTCCGCAATTTATAAGAGATCTTTATTTAGCTACGTATTTTTTTCGACTTATACGAGGTATACATGAGAACTCTGCCATTCTGGACTCTTTTGACCTGTGCGTCCCTGATAACTATCGTATAAATAGAGAACATAAGTAGTTTATTCTCCCAATGAGCAGAACCAACCTGTTGGGTAATGCCAATTGGGAGGGGATAACTATGTTCAACCAAATTGCTTCGGGTGTTGATATATTGCACTTACGTGAGACGAGTTTAGGGGGACGCTGCTTTATAATTTTTTAAAATAGGGTCTCCTTAGAAAACTCGGTGTACTTCTTTGAACTTATATAGATGTATAAATGTATTTTCACTGCTTTTGTATGTTTATATTATGTTCTTTTTATATTTTCATTTTTATCGTTTTTAATAATTTTCTTCTTTATAATAATGTTTCATGTCATGTTTTGAACGTCTTAAACTTATAATTTGTAATGTCCACAATATGTTAAAAAAAAATTGAAATTTCCTATATTCAACAATTAATTCACAAGATTTGAGAATGTAACATTCTATATATTGAACTTACATAACTTGAAATATTATATAGATATATAGCAACTAGAAAAATTACGACCCTCGGCGGGTTTGAACCCGTACATTTCATGTAGGACCTACTAATTAAAATTATAGTTCAAATCCGGTCGGGCGTCGTACTATTTTCAAATGTGATTTTTATCTAGTGGGTATATCATGCCCCCCACATCCTGAAGCGGGCCCCCAGGCTAGGATCTTTAGCGCGCCCCCCCCTACCTATCGCTAAGGAAAAAGGCAGTGTAACGCTCCACAGTAGCGTTTTCCAAATGGTGTACGCGGTAGAATTAATGTGTATCTATATTTTTAGTGTTTTTTTTTTTACATATTTTAATACATCTTTTTGAATTATGGAGTTGTCGAGTATCGATACACAAATAAAAATTGTATCACAAATACATAATTTTAAATAATAACATTAGTGAAGTAAAATACCGCCGCAGGCGATTTTTTTTACTATTAGAGAGAAATTGTTATGTGTATTTATATCACTTATCTGGTCGACTCGCCATGCAGGGCCCTTCCTGAGTCCGGGCCCCCAGGTTAGAGCCCTGTCAGCCCCCCTTTGTGGGGGCTTTGGGGTATATTATATCTGAGGTGTTTTCAAGTTACCTATGTATATTCAATAGGGGTAGTTTTTAACCCGTTCCATTCGAGTGCCATTGGTGAGGATTGCTTTTGGATCAGCAAATCAGTTTAAAATTACTTTTGTCTTTGAGACATGTTATCTTTAAACGAACTTTGCGGCCTTCATTTGCTAACTGCATCCTGTTCTGATCTGGGTAGTTTGCAAAGACAACAACACGACTTTTCGTACGTTTCACGAATTAAACACAGGGCATGCGTCGTCTGCCCTCAAATCGGTTTGAAAATGGCCGCCATTTTGTGATGAAAATACTAGCGCACTGCTATCCGACCGGCTTGGATTTCTGTTCAACACCCCAGGAGGCCAATCCCCGAATGAAGCACTGAAAAACACGTCACTGAACCGCTTCAACTGAAGCACGTAAAATTTTTAGTTTTACAGGAAATATTGTGTGTGGAATGGATAAACGAAATATAAGTGCGAGTGAGAAAGCATTCAGCATGCTTATATCTCATGTCCATGCGTTAGAGTAAGATAGAAAGTAAACATGTCATGACGGAACTCTTGTCAATTTCATGGAAATTAAATAACATTTTTATCCATTTTGGTAATGACTTCATATTATTTAATCAGTAGGTACTTACCGTTAACGTTGCATGATTAAACCATTCATTGTTGAAGTACGTAGCCAATTAATCTTTAAACAAGCTAGTTACATCTCCAATATAACAATATTACAACACGGAATTTCCGTTGTATTTTGCAAACAAACACATGTCGTTCTTTCTGTATTACAAAATCACAATAAATATTTAAATGAGAATTTAAACACAAAATAATACTTTCAGCGGTAATAGTTATGTAAAAGATAGAAAAAAATAGATTAGAGAAGCCCTCTTCAATACTACGTACGAATTTCTGAAGTTTAATAATATGTCAAACGGAGAATTGCTAGCGCCTCTACCGCCAAAGCATGTGTAGTTCAATGCCGTACTGCAGTCGACACTACCGGTTGAGTTTTAATATACTTCGTTGAAGTAGGCTTGCGCTTCTGTTGCGCAACCGGTCATAGTGCTTCATTCGGGAATTGGTATCCTGAGCTTCGTATTTATTCAGTAAGATTCGGGTGATTTGTGCAGTTGCTTGTCAATAAATATATTTATTTGAGTCTATTGGTAGTCGATGTTAAGAATATTTAATCATATTGGATGTATATTAGTATTAAAATATTACGATTTTTTTGCAAAATGTCGACTGAAATGATGACAATGAATTTTATTGAGGAGTATAGAGCACATTGCGCATTATGGGATATAACCCATAAAGATTATACGAGGTATATTATCTGACTTCACGAAATGAAAGCTGTGATGAACAAATGTAGACACTAAAATGGATTCATCTCCTCTGCGCATGCACTAAGCTTCTCAGTGCAAAACCAGAATTTAAAAGTTGAAGAAGAATTGGGTGATGAAGTGACTAAATGTGGACTTAGCTAATGACAATTAGACTGTTCACCCAGTCAAGGCACCTGAGTAGATACCCAGCTTTGCTGAACCAAAAGAAAACATCATCAATGGCACTTAAATTGTGCATGTCAGCAAACACGTCTATCTCGAGCAACAAATTTATTTCAATTGACTGTGGTATGTATGAAGAGGTTGCTCGGCTGCTCGCATGGAGTACCAACTGGCATGGAGTACTTTTGGGTGCCTAAATAGTAGGTATCTTCAAAGGTAACCTTACATTGTTTCTAGGATTTTTTTTAATATTATATTTTCCAAAAAGCTTGTGATGCTTTCTGCGTGTCGATTATGGTTCACCTTTGATTGTACAACCTTTCAATGGCTGAACATTAATAAAAATAGACCGTGTGCATTCGGCCTAAGTTGGTCCCTTTTTCGTATTGACTTGTAAAAGATAATTTTCATCCCTACACTGTTAAATAAAAAGGGTAGATTCGATTACACGCTTTCCTTTATAACGATATCTTTTTTAAATTAAATATTCATTGCCCACCCTACAGGAAGTACAACGTCATATTTTATTCACATAACGTAGAAAAACTTTTAGATTTTCTTAATATAATTTTATTCTTTTTTCTTTTTTTTTTAGTCCATGCCCGTTTCTTTACCCCACGATAGCCACGCGGCTTAAGCGTCCATATATAGCGTCGTGGGTCTCAGGTCTGAATCCTGGGTCCGGCAAGTACACATATTGTTTTTCAATTTGTGTATGAGTCAGAGTATGCACCTAATAGGTTACAGTGGCGAATGGTGGAGGTAGGCTGTTAAGATCCGCCAAAAACAGTGCACATTTAACTTTTTCAAACATACATATTTGTTTTCATTGAAATAAGACTACAATTTACAGATAGTGTTGGTTAGTTTTTAAAATTCAATTAAACCCTGAGAAACCAAACCATAATAGATAATAGTCAAAAAATACATGTCTATCTATAAAATATCTAAAATTATGCAATTAAATCATACATAACTTTGAACATTTTATAAATAGAATAATATTTTTTATTTATTATAGTTTGGCTTAGTCAGGGCTTATTGAAATAAAAAAAAATAACCAACAATATGTGTAATATGTATTTTTAATCCAACGAAAATGAATAACTATGAATGAAAAAGTGTGCACAATTTTGTCGTATTGCCCAAATTAGACCAAAACTATAATGGTTTCGTTTAAGCATGGTTTAATTGATTTTTAAAAACTAACTAACACCATCTGTAAATTGTAGTCTTAGGCATAAAGCCCATTGACGCAGCGAGTGCGGCGCTCGCGCAAAATTTCTACAAGTGGCGCGTAAATCATCAAAAATACAACGTAATCAAATACGCCAGCGCCCACTGGACTTCACGATGCCTTGCGCCCCGCGTGCCGCATGAGTCACCGTTTTTCGCTTCTCGGCGATACGATTTAATGAAAATACAAAGAAGTCCATTCATTGAACACGGCTACCAAAATTACGCTGCTTGAGGCCTCGTCGATCGACGGGCGAAAAGCAATTATTAAATTACAGAGAAGTCATTGTTTAATTTTATTGCGTGTTCAGTTTATCGCTGGTTGAATAATGTCGTCGTAAATATTAATGACAAGCCCCGAAATAATATAATATTTTTATTGCTTTGTTATGAGAGGCGCTGTAATAAAAATTATGTTGTGCTGCTTGGGCCGCTTATTACATATGTGAAGGGTAATGCGCGGGAAGAGACGTGTGATTATGGTTATGAATAAACACTGCATACGCGGACTTCGCCCGCTCGTCGCGTTCTATGGGCACCATCGCTTAGTTCAATAAAAACAAATACATATGACTAAAAAAGTTTGGTGTGCACTATTTATTATATAGCAAATCTTAACAGCCTACCTCCAACCTTCGCCACTGATAGGTTGAGCAAGTGGCTGACATCCATTTATCGTAAAAACAAAATCTGTTAATACAATCCTCCACTCTGAGGAGGCCCATATGATCTTATTATATTTTAAATGTCCGCTTCTTATGTGTAGCATGCAGCCACCACATGTAAATCTTAAAATTTATACTATCGAGCAAGGGTAACTACTTGATCGAAGATAAATTGAAAATTCTAATTCATTTAAATGTTGTACTAATCAAATCTATTTGACTAGTTTTTTTGCGACCCGTGTTTTCCTTTCAGCATCTTCAGGCACTATGCGCATTCATCAATGGTAATTGCACACTGATATATTATAGTAGGTATAATAATATATACGTATAATATGAA
The DNA here is from genome assembly GCF_057557595.1 of Rhyacophila brunnea. Taxonomy (NCBI): domain Eukaryota; kingdom Metazoa; phylum Arthropoda; class Insecta; order Trichoptera; family Rhyacophilidae; genus Rhyacophila; species Rhyacophila brunnea. Next base: position 1,956,861 of record NW_028232904.1, on the reverse strand, counting down.
ACACCATGGCCAATCAGCCTTTTATCCTCGGCATATGTAATACTCACGATTGTATACGTATTAACGAAGAGTTCATGGGACTACATCGTGGGTTTGAAGAGAAAAAATGATAAGGGGAAATAGGGGTAATAAAACAAACGTTAAGATACTCTCACAATAGTTTGACAGAAACCTACAGTAGAGTTCTAACAGATCTAGTGCCTATATAGAAAGAATTAAACGACATTACGGTTGACGGTAAGGTAGAAAGAAGCATGATTTCGGATAGGAAACAAGATTTAAAAAATGATATATCTCTGAAAATATGAAAAGATGCACATAATAGCCGAGCGGCATAAACGTCGGCTTATAATTTCGTAGGTCCTAGGTCCGAATACTGGGTCTAGCAAATATACATATTGTTTTTCAATTTGTGTTTGGAGTCAGAATATGGACCTATTAGATAGAGCAAGTGGATAACATCCATTTCTCGTAAACAAAAATCTGTCCACTCTGTGGAGGTCCATATGAGTCGATTCCTGCGGGGTGTCTTACTTTTTTCAAAAAGATTTTTTCTATTGGTTATAATATATTTTCTCAGAGTGTTTTAAAAATTATATATCTTCAATAATTAGAATGTTACATTCTTAAATCTTGTGAATTATTCGTTGAATAAAGAAAATAGTTACTTAATTAAAAATTATCAGCATATTCAAGTTACAAACAAAAAATCTTGAAGTGATCCGTGACGTCGGTTAGTAATTAAAGTAATATCTACTATGATTTAAAATACTAAAGCCGATCGCCAATAAGTAGCTCAATTCGGGAAGCGCTTCAGTGAGTATTAAAAAGCCAATAGTTAAAATTTGTCTTAATTAAGTACGACTCCTTTAGCATAATGGACTATGTGCGTGGGCGCGATACCCGGGAGATGCAGGCTCGATTCCTGCGGGTTGCCTTACTTTTTCAAAAAGATTTTTTTCTATCGGTTATAATATATTTTTTCAGAAGTTTTTTCAAAATTATATATGTTGAAGTACAAAAATCTTAACACGTTTCATTGCCATCTAGTATGTTTTCTAGTTTAATAATAGTATTCGAATGGGTAAGAATAAGGAAAAAAAATACGCGGTGAAAAATCCGCAAAGGGCCGATCTATCAAAAACGGCTGCCGAAAAGACGTTACCAATCTCGGGACCACTGAAGCGTTAATGTTATCTAACTACTTACTTCCTCTCGGCGCATTGGAAATTACACTTCATTTGCGATCCCGGGTTTATTTTTTCTTTATTTTTTTACAGACCTAAATAAACTAATTTTTGCCTTCATTCTATGTCTACTACCCAGTGTGGGTCTTAGCTAAGCTGATTTTTTTTTTTTGAATTATTAATAACCATGTCCTTGCTTTTTCCTACAAGTTGGTTGTTAGTAATTTTGAACAATCACAAACACCCAGGCTTTGAAAAAAACATATAAATATGGGGATAAACCACTCAACCCGTATCAGTATATTGATCGGCGATAATAAATATCCATTCACGTAGTGTCCAACTATAGCAAACTCAGTAAATAGTTGACTGCAATGATAATTTCCGCAATATCCATTTTATCACATAGTCAGCTATATCCAATGACGCAAACTCCATATAGTAGCTAGAGTTGGGTTTCGAGAATTTCCCGACGGGAATTCTCGAGAAATTTTCGAGATTTTGCATCCCGAATCTGGAGAATTGAAATTTTTAACATTTCGGGAAATCCCGGATCTCGAGAATCTTTTCTCGGGATTCGAGATTTATTTATTATCAAATATTAATTGAAAAAACGATTTTTTATATGAAAAAAGTGGACAGAAAGCACAAAACGTTCATAGACTGATCGCGCATTTAACACAATTAAGCCAACATCAACTCAAAATAAAGCGCAATTTTTGCAACATCAGGGAATTTTGTCTCAAAAGCGTACGCGATTGTCAGATGCAGCGATTGATAGACAGAAATTCCATATTAATAAGTAATCTTTTAAAATATTTTTGTTTTCCTACTTCTATTTTGTTTGTCTTTTTACATAAACAAAAAAAATCATATTTTTTTTGAATTCGTCTTTTTTTACAATGATTTCAAAATTTTTACAGGTTTTTTAAAATTTCCCGATTCTCGAGAATTCTTTTCTGGAAATCCCGAATCTCGAGAATTCAAAATTTCATCATTTCGGGAAATCCCGAATCTCGAGATTGAGATTTTCTCAGGAAATACCCAACTCTAATAGTAGCTGACTCAATTATAATAATTATTTCCTAAATATTCTTTACAAGATATTATTTTGATTGTGAGTACATCAATAAAAATAGCGGGTCACAATTTATTGGACATGTCACTCGAATATAAGTTTCTGGTCTGTTAGAAACTGTATCGCTCCGCACAACATCTCATTCTACCGAGATTCGGACCTCGAAACCGTAACGTAAGTATTGTAACATAACTACTGTAACATATTCTTGTACCGACTGTTTAGTGTTTACGCTGCAAATGAAACTCGCTCCTCCGTCCATCGGAGCAACCACTAAATCACAATCATCCATCCACAACACCTTCTGCTCTTCAAGCATTTTCCCTACTCTCACGTGGTATAGCTTCTAATCCCGATATTCTGGTAAATTTAAAGTTTTATGCACCCGTAAATTACATGCGTGGTCGCAGCCATTTGCGTGAAAGCTGTTTCCTCATATCAGGCTCACCAGGCACCAATAGCGAGGCCTGTGCGGCTGGTCAATGCACTTCATAGAGATGTAGACATATTAGCGATGCATTATGCATTCTGTTTTTAAAATTCTATTTTATTGTTTAATTTGTATTTTTTTTTATTATTGTGCTGTTTTCTTTTTCTATAAAATTATTTTTTTCTGTTATTTTTTTTCTTTCTTCCCTCATACCCTCGACGAAGGGCCACGAGCTCTTCGTTAATAGATATACAAATGCAAGTTAGTACTAAATACAGATGACGAGGATAAAAGACCGTTTGGTCTTGGTGCGTCATATTATCCCTAGAATAGCTGATACAAGAGTAGCGTTTACATAAACTTTACACTACACTTCAACATTTTATCTCTCAAGAATGGTTTCTGCAACGAGTTCGAAACTTCAATGAAAAAAGGAGAAAGAACACGCGGTGGATACCCAAAGATCTATCACAATATTAAAGGAATTTTATAATCAGATCAATGAATTAATTATAACATAATAATATCCTTATACCCCGTTTACACGTGCGTGGATTTACTGTTCACAGTAAGTAAATGTATAGGGTAACATGTATTATCCTGCAGTTGGCAAGATTACGTGCATAAATCAACACGATTGGAAGACTCCAAATTGTGATGATTTATTGCGCGCAAGTAAGATTATTTTTGATCTGCGCCTGCGCATTAGAGCGATAGAGAACATGCCGGTAAAAAAACGAACTACTCATTTTGAGCTCTGATTTTCAATACGATTTGTCAAATAGTAGTATAAAATGACAACTTCGCGTCTAGCTTACTCTTGAAGAATGAGATTGGAGATACAGTCAGCACTTTTACGTGTAAACAGCTATTGTCATGACAGTTTAAAATAAGCACAATTGCCGACAGTCATTCCATGCATGTGTACAGGTGCTATTTTCCTGCAGTTGGCAAGATTGCGTGCATGAATCAAACAAGTTTGGAAGCTTCTGAATTTTAACGCGCAAGTAAGATCTGCGCCTGCGCAGTAGAATAATAATAGCGAGCCTGCGGTAAAAAAACGAACTACTCATTTCGAGGTTAAACGATTTTCAACACGTCCTGTCAAATAGTACTATAAAATGACAACATCGCGCCTCGCTTACTCTTGAAAAATGAGATTGGAGAGACAGTCAGAACTTTTGCGTGTAAACAGTTATTGTCATGATAGTTTAAAATAAGCACTATTGCCGATAGTAAATCCATGCACGTATACAGGCGCTATTATACTATTATCTATTGTTGTAAATTTTCTTCGGTGCGGAAAGAAAACAAAAGAATATTATTTGTACGTTTGAATTTAAATTGTGTTCTTTTTATAAATACATTTCAAAGAGTTGTTTTAGTTATAGTAGGTATTTTAATAGCCATTATAAAGTTTTATCCAATATTATTGTCATAAAATGTGAAGCATAATACTTATCCAAATAGTTTTACGACCGCTTTTCTAGATTATAATTCAAGCTCTGTGTTGCCAAGCAAGTTTAACCGATTTTATTACAGTTGCCATTCTAATAAAGATATTTTCCTCACAATTCATTAGGCATACTTGATATTCTATTTTTATAAAACGATATTATTAATGGCCTTTCTGGTGATTAATACACGCGGTACCTAAATGTAATCAGTGTTTTATTAGAGAAATAATCATTAGGAAGAAAGGTCGTTAGCAACATTCGGAGGTAAAAGAGAGAGGCAAAATGAATAGCGCGCTCACCTTGAGAGGAGTGTAGAAATTCTATTTTTACCCTGGCAGGTACTTATACTGTTACATAGTATTGGACTCTAGAGATATAGTGTTATATCTGACGATAATATTATTATTTTTTTCTTTAGGCGCGTTTGGGAAAACAGATCAGAGTATATTTTTGGCGTGTGACGCGCGCAAATGTAACGCATTAATTTGGCGTGGGACGTGGGACGGAAGTTTTGCCCAGCGATGGAACATAATTTATTTTGCGCGGCGACGTTTGGGTGTTCCTAATAATGTTGCAACTTGTATTATGATTATTCATTAAGATTTGAGGTTATATTTATGTCAGTATTATTTACGAGTAAAATTATATATCAATAAATAAATAAATTTTGTGAATCTTGATTTGGTAAATAATTCAAACAATGGTATTTTATTTTTATTTTATTTATTAAGGAAACAAACAGTTACATTATGATTACAAAAATTTTAAATATGTAGCTGCAGAATAATAGCGATCAGATATATATTGTTTAATGTATCAAATTACTCTGCAGTAATATATTCCCAGCGAATCAATTTCCAGCAAACAACTCTTAGCTAGATCAGCAAGTCAATTGGCGACATTAGATACGGTATATTATTACATCATTGCACAGCACATTATATCATTACGGTGTATTAGCCGAATAATCATTTTTCATGGTATCATATTTTCTTACGACGGTAATAATAAATAATATTTCACAAACTACTTGATTTAAAACGCTGACTCTATAATTAGTCCAATATGATTATGTATCAGAATTTAATGTTAACATATTACTTTTTATTTTATAAATAACGAAGAATAATTTATCTAAATGTCAATCGAAGTACCTAGCTCGTAACTATCTCAGTAGATTATAATATGTACTATCATGTATAATATACTATTGTACCGATACGCTGCTAATAAATCTCACCCTGCTACATCGTAGACTTTGTCATTATCATCATCCTCAACCCACACATCGAATACCACAGTAGTGACCCAACAAATAATAATGAAAAGTTATTGCAACATTTAGACAATATACAATATTTAGATACTTCATACACAAAAATACATATTTTTACAGTTTTTACAATATTTTTTGTTACATATCCCATGTCAATTTATTTATTAGCGGTTTATAATAATTGAAGACAATAATAAATTATTATTGTTAACGAAAATAGTTGTACAGTCATCTGTTTAAACAAAGATGGTCGAAATAGTGCTTTGCTAAATTTTGAATAAACATAGGTTTTGAGATTTTTTTTCTTCCAAAGTAGGTACATTCTGCAATAATATATTTTTTTCGCATACATAATATTATTGCTGACGGTACCTATATCGACAAAATACCCTTGATACCGAAATGAATATAATCATAATAACACGCCAATAAAATTTTATTTTTTATTAATTCATCGTGGGCACTTCTGGATCGATTATAACCGCCGTATGGTAAAGATGAGTTTTTTGTTTTGTTACGCCAAAGAAGTATAACACCGATTTTTTTGTAGATGCCTTTATGGATACCCCGCATTACTCTCGAGGTTTCTTTAAGGACTTTGGCACGCAAACTACTCTACTTGATGCTAGTCAAATGAAATGTGTGCCAGCTAAGAAATATGCCTTATTGAAAACTGCTCTTCTACCTGCATCAGGTATTGCTAATTTGAATTCAGCCAGGGCCTATGAAAAATAATATTATATTGTTAAATTAAATTAATGAATAATTATTGCTGACGATTGAACAAATACAAGTACATCGGTGAGCAAATTAAGTCGAGTCCGGAAACTTAAACTTATGCAGTTCGCCGTATCACACTTCACCTTGAAATATTATATCGGAAATATATGGCCGTATATTAAAGACCGTCAAACCTCTTTAGGTCATATAGTACTGACATAAAATTCATGTCTAAGTAAAACACAGTTCTTGTCGGCTTACATTTTATAAGAAGGCAGCAGTTAACAAATTTTGGTACAGTTCGGCTATGAGGAATACAGTGGCAAACACATTTTGAAAATAGCCGATATACTGGATTATTTGTTAGGTTAACCTAACCAAACCTAACCCAAACTAACAAATAATCCAGTATATCGGGTATTTTCAAAATGTGTTCTCCGCTGTATTCCGCATAACCGAACAGTACCCAAATTTTGAACATAGACGATATTATACTGGATTATTTGTTAGGTTAGGTTAGGTTTTCATTCTTGAATTCATAAATTTTGCCAAAATCAGCTATGAAAATTGAATTAATGTTCATATTGAATCTAATAAAATATGAGACCGTATAGTATAAATAAAGGTCATCTCTTTCCGATAGAAAGCTCACGGAGAACTGTACCATGGTGAAATGTTTTATGTAAGTACAATTTTCATGTAACTCTAAGTCAACTTTGCGGTTGCAGGTTCTACGCAGGTATTTAACCTTTTTAAAATCCTGTAAATGTCCTCTAATGCTTCTTTTGTTAACCTTTTCTATGCCTCACGATATTACTATGGCAAAATTAATATGCTACGGTAGGCGAAGTCTAAAACCTTTTCGCATAATATTATTGTCTATGATTGCAGCTTTGTCCGAAATAATTATTAATAAGATAACTTAAAAATGCATGTATATGGAATTCAATCACATATAAATAATATAGATTGTTTTTAAAAATAAAAATAATTTTATCTTATGATTTTTGTTGTTTAGGAAATGTTTAGGACATAGCTCAATTTTATATCGTCAGTGGGTTATTGAAAGTTCGTCAATTTAGTGTATCGTTATTCATCAGTGTGTACTTATTCATCAGTAATGATATTGTATCATCGTATTATTTCCTGTAAGCAGCGCTCGAAATGGAAAAGTTTACGAACCGGAGCGCTCGACAGTTTTCTGAAGATATTTACATATTTATCAAATTTTATGTGTATTTCAAAAAAATAAGTGTGTCGATATTCTATTAAGTATATGGCATATCTAGCTCAGACGGGCAATTTTTTTTCCACGAGACGGAGCGAGAATTTTACTGATTTAACGAATAGGAACGGCGCTCCGGTGCGCTCCGGTCCATTTCGAGCCCTGCCTGTAAATATACCTGTGAAGTGTGCTCTTCTCTGATCTCTACAACCAACCTCTTTCCAAAAGTCACCATTCGCCACTGCTAAACATAATATTGTATTTCAAAAAATGTGCAAAAAGTTTTTAACTATAATTAAAGTGTTTTTAAGTTAAATGCTATTTTACAACGTTTTTCTTAGCTCGTATTCTTATTTGTCCGGTGGTTTTTTGTCGGTACAAATCTTGCAATCGATTTTTAACTAACTTCCCGACTAGCTAGACATTTGAAACTTTTAGAATATATCAGAACACGATGCCAATGCGTTGTTTTAATACTTTTAGCCATCTTTAATACTTTGGACGCTGAAGACGCCCCAGACGCGTAATGACCAGGCGGCCTATCGATGTAATTAACGTGCATTTTAAAGGTGGTAATTAAAAATCATTATCTAGTCAACGTTGAATGAGTAGAATTGAATTCATTTTCAGTTAATTCTGTTTTGTATGAAAGGTTATTTCGATACCATTATTGGTTGCTAGGGTCTGGGGTCCTAGCAACAAAATTATTAATATATACGTGAGTTAATATGGAAATCAATATGACATGTCAAAATGACATTTCAGTATTATTTCTATCAAGTACATTTTTTTTGATCGAGAAAGCTATTGGATAACACAATGACCCACTTCGGGTTGTCGTGATTAGGGATCGCAATACCGGTATTTCAAAACCGGTATCCCAGTATTTTTCGTTCCCGTAATACCGGTTTTTAAAATCGGACAATACCGATATATTCGGTATTGAAAGTGGAAACAAACTGTATTAATAATTAACATAAATTGTTTAACATGACTGTATTTTCGTCGAGTTACGCGATGTCTGGTTTACTTCCGTTACCTTTCAACGCTCTTGGAGACTAGCAATGTTACGCGCTATAAAATATCAATATTTTAAAGAGCTGTATATACGTCTGGGATTCGATTTGAGTTACTATGTGAGTCGTAGGTCATAGTGTTGTGGATGGTGATGAAGAAGTCAAAGATGGATGCTGGAGCGAGTTTTATTTGCGGCGTTAACAGTCGGTACAATAGTATGTTACAGTAGTTATGTTACAATACTTATGATAATGTTCCAAGGTCCGAGTCTCGGTACAATGAGATGTTGTGCGAAGCGATAATATAGAGTCTGAGATAGTAACGGACCAGGTACTTAGATTTGAGAGACATTTCCGATGAATTATTATTCGCTATTTATATAATCAAAATAATATTCTTTTTATTGAAATAATCGAGTCAGCTATTATGGCGTTTTCGTAAATGGATAACTGACTAAATTAAAAATGGATATACATAATTTATTATTGAGGTCAGTTCCTTACCGAGTTTGCTATAATTTGACACTACGAAAAATAGATATTTAAATTATAATTATTCTATATCTCTATATACTTAAGTATATATATATATTGTGATTTTACCGAGGCTTTGACTGCAACTCGCTGTCATATCGCCTCTTCTCTTCTAGAAGGGGATCCGTTGATCAGGTCCTCACTCCTATTTTGTTAAAAAAAACTTTACAATTTTGCCTAGCTCTTCCGTCTTACCCACCACAAGGACACCCTTCAATTCGTCGATATTCTCATAGATATCCGTAATTCGCAGCTGTACTCTGTGAAGTTCATATCTAGGGCATTATAGTGCTATATGTACAATGTCCTCTAAAACATGACATTCATCGCAGAGTTACGATTCGCTTCTTCCCATGAGGACATCAAATCTTTTGCCCATTGTGTGCCCTGTTCTTAGCCTCAGTATTAACTTAAGCTCATTCCTCGTCAAAGGAGACTCAACAAACCAGGGCACCTCTCGTGGTGATGGTAGAATAAACTTACTCCATTTCCCCTTTTCTAATGATGCCCTATGGTGAAAATCTATCCACATACTTTGGCCCATTTTCTTTATAGCCTCATTCTAGTTCAGGATATATTTATTTATTAGTTGATACTTCTATTTTCCATATATTTCAAAATACCGGTATTCAATAGGAAATACCGGTATCAGTATTTTCATTCGGTATTGCAATCCCTAGTCGCGATCCTCATGAAGCCTTTAATTGCGTTTGTTGTAATTTCATTACTAAATGTCTCTAATGCTTGTTTCACTTTCCGTCGAGAATAAATGCGGTTGCGACATCTTACCTCTCGTGCACAGTATTATTTACGTACCTTCTTGACAAAGGTGTGTTGAAGAGTTTTCTTAATTGCAAACTTACCTGCTCCGTTTTATTTCCAGGTAAAAAACACGAGTTTTGCACTTGCAAGATATTGTATTTTAACAAAATTTTTAGGGAAAAACTTCCATTATATATATTTATCAATAACATAATTTTATTTAAGTATTGCATTTTGCAGAGATGTTGAATAAAAATAATTATATAGACCAGTCGTCTCCAATGGGGTGCCCGATTCGGTTAAAGTTGTTTATTTTCTATAGCTTCATAATCATGGCCCTCACATCCTGAAGCGGGCCCCCAAACTAGGATCTTTGGCAGGCCCCCCTACCTATCGCTAAGGATAAAGGCAGTGTGACGCTATACAGTAGTGTTTTCCAAATGGTGTACGCGGTAAAATTAGTGTTTAAATTTTTAGTGTTTTTTTTATATTTTAATCCATCCATTTGAAATATGGAATTGTCGAGTATCGATACACAAATAAAAATTGTATCGTACAAAGACATAATTTTAAATGATAGCATTATTGAAGGAAAATAGCGCCGCAGGCGACTTTTTTACCATTAGAAAGAATTTTTGATGTGTATTTATATCACTTATCTGGTCGACTCGCCACGCCGGGCCCTTCCTGAGCCCTGTCAACCCCCCGGGGGCCATGTTCATATTACTACCTATCAAAAATTCAAATAAAAATACATATTAAACGCATTGACGCAACTGCGTCGACATGACCTGCGGTTGTTGACTGCCACATAGTTAATACATCACCACGCATCTATTAAATAAGTCACTTGCTTCCTTTAAACGCGCCATTTCCAATATTACATATAATCAACCCTGATAGATCAAAATTAGAATGTATATTTTTTCCTTCTCTATGAGATGATTGAGATGGACTGGACACATAGCTCGAAGAAGGGACAATCGTTGGACAAATTTAGTCATCTAGTGGTATTCAAGAGGTATAAAATGTCCCCAAGGAAGACCTAGAGGCCGCTGGATTGATGAAATGATAAAGTTCTGCGGAAGTACGTGGCAGCACAACGCACAGGGCCGAGAGAAGTGGAATCACCTTACAGAGGCCTTCATCCAGCAGTGGATAGATTCAGGCCAATTGTGATGATGATGATAAAGTGTATGATATAAACTGATACGATCAGATGCTTATAATATACTTTGTAAAAATATATTTCCATGAACAGAAATCATAAGTTTAGTACGACACACGTTTCTAAACCGCATACGGTTTCATTCTATGGATGGCCTTTTAGTCGTTTGCAAAGACAACAAATTCGTCTGCAAAACGCATGTGACTGCAGTTCGCAGTTAATGGCGGTTCCACTGTTCTCCCAGTCGAGGCGCCTGAATAGTTATACGTTGTGTTTTATAATATCTAGGGCCCGGATTTATATGGTAGTGCATGTTTTGTTAGGGTGTATGCACAGCTATGAGAGTTGCACAGAAATCTGTTGACACAGAATCCAAAAATAAAATTTTATTGTGCATATAAATGCATATTTGAGACGTTTGAGCATATTTGACACATTAGTGCATATTTCATAAATAAATGCATATTTTAGAGCTTTCGAATTTATTATTTTAGTTTTTTTAAATTATTTTATCGAAATATAGTTATGAAGGTAGATAGTTTAGTTGCACTTACATTTTTAATGCCATCTCCGAGCTGTGGATTTATCAGAAAAAGTCAAGTCAACTCGGGCACTTTTATTTAAAGTTATCCCAATCACTTATGTGGACGTTGAGAGGTCGTTTTTCGCATAATATATACACAAAATACTGACAGATACATATGCGGAAAAATTTAATGCCAGAGCATAATATTGAAAAAAATATTGTAATATTTTTTGCGGGCAAAAAACAGAAAATAGTACTTATTTAGGAATAGTTAAGTGTGTCGTTTTTGTTTTTTAAGTTATGTTTGGTTTATATTGCATTTATTATTCATTTTTTTGTAATTGTGAACAAAACTATTTTGAAAATTGTAATTGATTAACTTAATATTCATTGTTTGTGTTTTTTTTTGTTCTGATATCGTATTATGTTGAAAAATTATTAACTAGTTATTCAATTTTTTTGTAAATTTATTTGTGTAAAGTGGGTAATTACAATTTTTTCCCACAAAAATGACAATTTTTAACTGCATATTTCTTCATTTTTAGTGCATATTTTATTGATTTTCAGTGCATGCGTGCATGTAAATAATCATGTTTTTTGTTGCATATAAATCCGCTCCCTAAATATAACTAACTATAGTTAACTAAACGTGGCCTTCAGATCTAGATCTTTAAAGACGACATACATATTTATATTAATAATTGTGACTGCGTATTGCAGGATGCTAACCAATTAATTATCTTATAATGTCCTTAAATGTATACTTAAACAGAATAACTGTTTCCATCCATTTTGTTGTTATGTTCTGACCCATCAACCGATACGATGTGATTATCAAAACTCCTATAACGTTGTGAAAAAATGCGGCGCCATAATATGTCGCTTGACTTAGTTGACTTGACCTATTTTGCATTCTCTCTTCTTGCAATTTCTTCATTAATTAACATAGTGAAATACGCCCGAAAATTTTAATATATTCAGTAAGCCCACTAAACTGCGTGGTGGCTTAAATTTTGGGTAGAGGGTCTTGAGAATTTACTAAACACAAAACTGCATGCCCCTCTCGATTAGGCGACACTGTTTCGCGTAGCAAACATCATGAATAAACCGCAGAATGGTTCCTTTAAAAGATGAATGTATTTTTATGAATATAAATAATTAATTCGTTTCAAATCTGGTTTAATAATGTATCATTGCTGTATTTGCATTGAATACTGCAATTCAGTATAGAACCCTCCCTAGATTATCAAATTTCAAATCAAATCAAATCAATTTTTTTTTTTTTTTTACATATAATGAACATAACAAATTACAAATTCAAAGCGTTCACGACATGCCATAAAATAAAAATACAGAGAGATGTGACTTAATAATACAATAAGTAATAACATAAGAAACAAAATAAGAAAAGAAATAAAAGCAAGCAACAAAAATAAAAGTAGATTGAAGCACACAGGTTGAACTATCGATAGACCCTATCTTAAAAAATTATAAAACAACGTCCACTTAAATTCACCTTCACGTAAGTGGAATATATCAATATCCGAAGCGATTTCATTAAACATGGTTATTGCCCTCCCAATTGACATCACTAATGGCAGGTTAGTTCTGCACCTTGGCAGAACAAACAACGCATGCCCTCGATTCCTAAGGTGATTATCAGAGACACACAAGCCAAGACCACCAAGAATGGCAGAGTTTATTATCTTTTTCCTGTTTTTTTTTCTATTTTACTTATGATTGCTACTTATATGTATTTTTCTTTCATAATCATTTTCAACAACTCTCCAATATATTTTTTATAACTGTATAGCAGTAGCGAAGGGTGAAGGTAGGCTGTTAAGATCCAACATAAATATTCCACACAAATATGTAGATAGTGTTTGTTAGTTATTAAAATTCAATTATACTCTGCCAAATCCAAGACATATTAGATAATAGTCAAAACATATTCGTTTAACTATGAAATAATCTAAAATTGTGCGATTAAACCTTACATAATTATTTTAGATGTTTTATAGATGGAAGAATATTTGTATTCGATTATGGTTTAATACTATCTACCAAACGTACGTGATGAAATTTGAATTTAAATTATAATGGATTTAAGTTTTGTACTATTCCATAAGATTATGGTTTGGATAAGCAAGGTTTAATGAATTAAAAAAAAACTTAACCAAAACCATCCGTAATATTATGCATTATTTATTAATTCAACGAAAACAAATAAGTATGACTAAGAAAGTGTGCACTATTTTTGTCGGATCGCCCATAGCATGCCTATACTATTATGGATTGGTTAGGCAGGTTTTGATTGAATTTAAAAAAAATGAACCAGCCTTATCTGCAAATTGTATCCTTAGTTCAATGAAAACAAATAAGTTTGACTGACAAAGTTAAGTGTGTCAAATATTTATGTGAAATCTAGCCTCTTTACACCCCTTGCCACTGCTGTATTTAGTATTTGAGTCATAACTCACATTTTGCAATGTTGTCAATTTTGAGTTAAATATACCATTATACCTAAAGGCATTAATATATATAAAGAAAAATAGTTGGGTATCAAAAGTCACTTTAAATCATGTGAAAATCGTTGACAAAAGTTGACTGTTGGTGTCATAACTCACATTTTTTTCAATGAATAATGTGAGTTCTGTCACCATGGTCTTTTTAACTAATCATGGAGCTCTATTTCTGATAGTGTGTCTGCGGCTTTAGAAGTATTATATAATATATTTTAAAAGAATAATTTGAATCGACTCATTAATATGCTAGGAAGTTCAATACTTGTCTTCTAATTACACAAAACAGTGCTCTGGTGGTTTTTTGCGATTATCTCAAAACTTGATTTTTTGAATAAGTGAGTTAGGGTAAGTGCGGCATAGAAATCGATTAGATGAACTTTAAGTGGATGGTGATTCTTAACGGATTGTAATATCTCTTTGAAATTTTTGACTTCTAAACAATTTATCCCTTTTTCAATCACTATAATCATTACATTAAAATATTTAATGGTTAATCATAATTCAAACGTTTCAGAATAGATATAATCAGAATGATATATTCTTAAATCTTGTGAATTATTCGTTTGAATAAAAGAAATAGTTAATTAAAGATTTAAGTTTTGTACTATTCCATTTTGAGTCGTTTTTTGCGACCCGGGTTTCGCCTTTCGGCATCTTCAGGCACTGTGTGCACTCACCAAAAGCTAAATACACACTGACAACGAATACAATTAATTCTAACTTATACCTATAATAAATTCATACAATAAAGTAGGTAAAAACTTTCTCACCTACCATTAGATAAACTTAAACACCTGTCAAAAATACGTCATTCTAAGCTTGAACTACGTTCTGAAAACTGCTCTTGATTTATGCACTGACGCTCATTCAATATTGGTGTATTAGAAGGTTGCAACACACACTAATGCACGTGTATAATGTGTGATTCCTTTTCTTAAGACACTCGCACATTCAAAACCCTTCGTCAATCAATCCAGCGGCCTCTAGGTCTACCTTGCGGACGTTTTATACGTCTTGGGTACCACTGGATGACTAGATTTGTCCAACGATTGTCCCTTCTTCGAGCTATGTGTCCTGCCTATCTCCACTTGACGTTTTTAGCGAACTTTTCTTGTTTCCTTATCCACTCATTCCTATTTTTGTCTTTTCGCGTCTCGAGTCCCGTCGGGTGTCGTATTTTTTCTACAAAATGATTTTTTTCTAGTGTTTATATGCATGAGATGTTTTCAAATTATGTATATTCAGCACTTATATAGAATGTTACATTCTGAAATCTTGTGTCTCATTTGTTGAATAAAAGAAATAGTTTATTAAAAAAAAGAAAGCTCTCATGTTTATTTTGGGTGATATTTGGTAATGGGTAAAAAACCCTGTCAATTTCGGTTACTAGATGGAATTTTGTTTGATTTTGTGCAGAAAAGTTGATTACACTAAAAATAATTACAAGATAAAAAGAACTATTTATATACAACTTTTTTAAATTCTCTGTTGAATCATATAAACTTGACTTGACTAGCTTAAGGGCGTACGTGCTCAGCGTGGGTCAAAATGGAGCTTTTTTCTATTTTCAAAGCATGATCCTGGACATACCTTAAACGTTGTAGATAATCTATTTATATAATTTTGAAGCCTTATTATCATACATATTTATTTTAAACATTTTATGACTGCATAAAGTATTTTTATTATATAAAATAGTATTCTTTTAAACCTCTCGCTCTAATGTTTTAGAATATAGTCATATTTCAGTACATAACTGTGCAGTGGTGTTAAGATTTTTTATATTTATTAATTTTTAAACGCATTTATAAAACCAGCAGTATAATTTATATCGACATTATTATAGTGAAATATTTACGATAAAAAAATATATTATTAAATTCTGTGATCCCAAATTTGACAAGAATTAGACATTTTATTATTCAAAAAATGGGCAAGATTAACACATTTGAGATAATTCTAAAGATATCCATTACAAGCTATGTCTTTGACCATTCAAGTGTGATAAACATCCTACGAATAATGGTTGCTTTATAATAATTATTGACCTAAGAATAAGGTAGTGTTTTTTTGAAATACGCCATTTCTTTTGGCATTCCCCAGTGGTTAAACTACAACATACGGCCGTAGCCATAAATTGACAAACTATAATTGAAGTAGGGAGTAAAATGATGTTAACGCGCGTGTTTGAAAATGTACCGTTAAAAAAAATCGTACATATTCAAACAAGATATGAGCAGAGAAAAACGTTGTAAAAATCAGAGCGCCTTGAAAGAATTGTCTTGATGTGTTTAATATCGCTACTCAGAAGACCTGACAGAATGCAGGAATTTGCTGAAGTAAGCAACAAAGTAGGCTTTAAAATAAAAATGTAACAAAGACGAAAGACATATTCAACTGCTTTGAGGGCCAAAAAGAGATCCTCATCAATAGCACTCAGCTTGAACAGGTTAAAAACTACATCTATCTGGGACAACAAAAATGTCTATAGATGGATGTATATTTGATGAAATTGTTCACAGAGTAAAGCTAAGCTGAAGTGCTTTTGGCCGCCTGAATAATGTCTTCAAAAGTATAAAACAAAAACGAAAGTCATGTTCAACACATTTGCGGGCCAAAAAGAGATCTTCATCAAGGGCACTCAGCTCGAAACTATATCTATATGGGACAAGACGTGTCTATAGATGGATCGATGGATGTGTATTTGATGAAATTGTTCGCAGAATAAAGCTAGGTTGGAGTACTTTTGGCCGCCTGAATAATTTCCTTAAAAGTGACATCCCACTGTCTCTAAAGCGCAAAGTGTTCAACCAGTGTGTGCTTCCCGTAATCACATATGCGTGAGAAATATAGATCATAAGTAAAAGAGAGATACAGAAACTTAGAGTAGCACAACGCGGTATGGAGAGGTGGATTCTGGGCATAACGCGAAAGGACAAAAAGAGGAAGGAGGAATTTTTGCGATGTTATAGAGTTTACTCGAAGAAGGGACAATCGTTGAACAAATCTATTCATCCAGTGGTACCCAAGACGTACAAAACGTCCGCAAGGTAGACCTTGAGGCCGCTGGATCGATGAAATGATAAAAGTTCTGCGGAAATACCAACGTGGCAACGAAACGCACGGGACCGAGAGAAGTGAAATCAGCTTGGAGAAGCCTTCATCCAGCAGCGGATTGATTCAGGCTGATGATGAATATGTCATATCGAATAACCGGTATAATATATATTGTCATTCGGTGTTGCTGTCCCTACTTTGGAGTATTGCTGTATGTCAGGGTTTCCCAAACTTTTTCTGCAATGGAACACTTTGCGAACCCGGAAATTTTAACGGAACACTCAGCTTAATTTTTAGATTGATTCCTAATAGTTAAAATTTAAAAAAATAAAAAACATTATTTATTTAGTAATTACATATTTTTAAATATACAAATATATAATATAATATATATTATAATATATTATAAACATAAAATTATGAATAAATAAAGCACTTAGGTAATGACTTTGATAATTTTTAGTCCTTTTTCTAATATCTGGTGTGGCGTCGAGCTTGTTCCTGCACTTTGACTTCGTTGCAGCATAAATAGAAAATCATGCTTCGGATAAATAGTTAAAGAAAACGGAAGTAAAACAATCATGCCCCCCACATCGTGAAGCGGGCCCTCAGGCTAAGATCTTTGGCGGGCCACCTACCTATCTCTAATGTTAAAGGCACATCACATTAACATTTGTCAAATTTTGTTACAGCTCAAATTCAGTGAGTCATGAAGTATACCTAATAGACTTTTTTTAGCTATTAAAGCAAATTTGTGATGTGTGTTTATCTTACTTATCTGATCAACCCGCCACGCCGGGCCCATCCAGAGCCCATGCCCCCAGGCTAAAGCTCTCCCCTTGTGGGGGGAATGAAAACAATAATAGCTTGTTTTGATAAATTGGGGTACTCTTCTGACAAACACGCCCAGAAATCATTTAAAGGCTGATCTTCAAATCAGAGTCACTAATTAAATCAATAAGATTTTCATAGTCACTTGCGCTTAAGCCTACTGGTTTAGCTGTCAGGGAAAATGGATTCTGAAACCCGGGAATCGTCCTTACTAGTTTTCAGAAAATATTGCAAAAGTGTATAAAACCTTTCCAAATTGTCGCGGAACACCTATTCAGGTTCGGCGGAACATAGTTTGGGAAACCCTGCTGTATGTAATGACAAAAGAAAATACATTCTTTCGCGTAGCTACTTTGCACTACTAACTGTACTGTCATTTTAAAAATTCTATTTCCGTTTGTTATTTGCATTTTCCTACTGAAATTGTTTTTTTTTCTTTCAAGTTTTTGTTTTTACTTCCCCGAGCGCCGCTTCGCACAGTGTGATGTAAAAAACTGTTAATTGACAGAAAACTAAAACCGGGTGTCCATTGCGCAAAATGTGCAAACAAATAATTGGACTCGAGTGAGGGCTTTTTTTATCTTTGCGTCACTATTCCCCTTTTCCTTTTTTTTATTATTATTAACATTTTCAATATACCTCTACCGAAAAAAGCTTAAATTTCTTATAAAAAGGTAGAATTATATAGTTTTATACATTTAATAAGTAATCTAACATACAATATTTTATTGAATATACATAATTTTGAAAACAGTTTTGAGAAAATATATTATAGCCAATAGAAAAATCTTTTTGAAAAAAGTAAGACACCCAGCAGGAATCGAACCTGCGTTTCTCGGGGTTTGTGCCCATGCACATATACCACTATGATATAGGCAACATATATAATTGCGAATAACCAATGGCTCTTAATACTCTCTGAAGCGTTTTCCAAATTTAGCTACTATATTGGGATCGGCTTTTCTATTTTCAATCAAAATAGGTATTACTGTAATTATTAACCAACTAACCGATGTCACGGATCACTCCAAGATTTTTTGTTTGTAACTTATTTGAACTTGCTAATATTTTTTTAATTAACTATTTTTATGAATGTTACAATTAATTACAATATTTATGTTCACGAAAATTTGTATCTACCTGATTTTTTTTGTATGAATTGTTTCCTAGTTGTTTAATTCATTTAAGGAGTTAACATTTTTAGTTGTTCAACTAGGTACTGATTTAGTTTTTATTACAACGTTTTTATTAGGTCGTATTCTTATTTGTCCGGTACAAATCTTGCAATCGATTTTTAATTAACTTCCCGACTAGCTAGACATTTGAAACTTTTAGAATATATCAGAACACGATGCCAATGCATTTTTTAAATACTTTTAGCCATCTTTAAGTAGAATTAAATTCATTTTCAGTTAATTCTGTTTTGTATGAAAAGTTATTTCGGAAGAAATCCGTATTCCAATCCACTATTATTAGTTGCTAGGAAATTATTTATATATACGTGCGTTATTATGGAAGTAAATATGAGTGTCAAAATGACATTTCAGTATTATTTCTATCAAATACAATTTTTTTTGATCGCTTAAGCTAGTCAAGTCAAGTTTATATGATTCAACAGAAAATTTAAAAACATTGCATGTAAAAAGTTCTTTTTATCTTGTAATTATTAATATGTCGATACATAATTGATTGATAGATATAACTGTTTATAATGTTTATTTATCAGATGCACTTGTACGCTTGTACCTACACTGTATTACATTCTTAGAATGTATAAATTTAGATAGTATTAATTTAGGTGTATGTGAATTTAGTATTTAATAGTTTTATGTCATTCTAAGAATAATAAATAGATGCAAGGAACGACTATTAAATTTAAATGTTAATAATTATGAACTGCTGTACAACTGTATATCTGTCCATGATGATTTACTAAACAATACCGAACACAAATGTCAATTTTGGTGGGGACCACGGTGAAATGTTTTACGTACAACACGTGTTTACGTGTAACCCTATTTTACCACGTTTTTATTAGCTCGTATTCTTGTTTTTCCAGTACAAATTTTTTCTTGTTTGTCCAATACAAATCTTGTTTTAACTAACTTCCCGACTAGCTAGACATTCGAAACTTTAAGAATATATCAGAACACGATGACAATGCATTCTTTTAATACTTTTAGCCATCTTTAAGCAGAATTGAATTCATTTTCAGTTAATTCTGTTTTGTATGGAAAGTTATTTCGGAAAAAAAATCCGTAATCCAATCCACTATTATTGGTTGCTAAGATGGTGGTCCTAGCAACTAAATTATTAATATATACGTGCGTTACTATGGAAATCAAAATGACATTTCAGTATTCTATATTTGTTTGTCGCAAAATAGCAAAAAAATGATTTGTTGACAATTGCCTTATTTGTCCTAAATTATTAATACATAGAATTGTCTGATTCAACAGAAAATTTAAAAACGTGGTATTTAAAAGCTCTTTTTATCTTGTAATTATTTATTATCTGGTTACAGAAACTAACTGAGAATTTAATAAATGAAAACTAAAAATTCCACAACAAGATTAAAAAATCAAACACAAAGCAACATCGAATTTTCTCACTTTGATTGCTTCGTCCTTCCAATCGCAGAGCAAACAAAACTAAATTATTGTCCAGCCGACCGTCAACTTTGTTCACACCTTCCTGGCCCAGAACAAAAACAATCCATTTTGAGGGGTGACAATGTATCCCTATATATAGAACAATGTGCACTGCCACACTCTCCGCGACGTAGGTTGCGCATTATCCTTTAGTGTTGCCGTCAGAAAGATTTTCCCCACCAATTAATATATTTATTATACAAATAGTCTCTAGACAATATTATATTATTAATTATTTTAGCGGAATTTTAGTGTTACTAGTGACATATTATTAATATTATGTACCTTGATTTGATTTACAAATATTTTAGCCATATCTTGACGGAATTTGAAACGCTTCAAATAGGGTATTTAATCAATTGGAATAATATACAAAAAAATTAAGTACAACACTTCTTGCCAATAATTCTTAATCAGTAGCTTAAATGGTTAAAATTACTCACGTAAAAGTTAGCGCATTATACATGAAATTAACGGCCCACATGCTCAGCATAGGTCAAAATGGAGCTTTTATGGTATTTTCAGAGCATAACCCTGGACATTCCTTAAACGTTGTAAACCTAACCAATTTTTTTTTTTTAAAACGGTACATGTTCAAACACGCGCGTTACCATGATCTTACTCCTTACTTCATTTATCGTTTGTCAATTTATGGCTACGGATGTATGTTGTAGCTTTACCACTGGGAAATGCCAATAGAAATGGCATATTTCAAAAAAATACTACCTCATTCATAGGTCAATAATTGTTATAAAGCAATCATTATTCGTAGGATGTGTATCACATTTCAATGATCAAAGACATAGCTTATAATCAGTATCTTTATAATTATCTTCAGATGTGTTAATCGTGCCCATTTTTTAAATAATAAAATGCCTAATTCTTGTCAAATTTGGGATCACAAAGATTATAAAATATAATTTTTGATCGTAAATATGTCACTATAATATAATGTTAACATTAATTTTACTAATGGTTTTGTAAATGCGTTTGAAAATTAATAAATCTAAAAAATCTTAACACCACTGCACGTGGATGTACTGAAATATGACTATATTTTAAAACGTTAGAGCGAGAGGTTTAAAAGAATATTATTTTATATAATAAAAATAATTTATGCAGTCATCAAATATTTAAAATACATACAAAGGATAACAAGGTTTCATAATTATATAAATAGATTATCTACAACGTTTAAGGAATGTCCAGGCTAATGCTTTGAAAATACCATAAAAGCTCCATTTTTATCTACGCTGAGCATGTGGGCCCTTAATATCCACTATTTTAGCAGCTTATATAACATAGCGTTAATATACGTACTATGACATACGATGTTTGTGATTACTCATCTATATATTCCAAATAATTTGTTTAGCTTGCGTGTTTGGCTGCATTTCTATCAACAATAATGTGATTGTCTTGAATAAAAAACTATTTTCACCAACTGCCATATCTTTGGGTGTATGCTGTGGCGCAACGCACGCTGAGCGCACTAACAAAATCTTGATCGGCGTGAAATATTCTGATATTATAGTACATCATGACTAACTTGTATGAGAAAAGACCTCCGCGCTAGCTGTAGGTTAAACATCGAAGACTTTTTTTAAAATATATATATATCACTTACATATATTAAATCCCACATAATAGATTAATAAATATAAATGTGAAGCTGGTTACTGTTGACCAAGAATTTGAAGCGAGATTTGTTTTACGAGGGTGGGTCAATAAGTCCTTAGGAAAGCCGACAGGTGGCGCGACTAGTACTGTAAGCGTTTTGTTTTCATGCAGCGGCACTACCGATTCAGTATGCTGCGAAGTTTCAATCAGATTGGTCGGGTTGTTGTGTGTTTCTCGTACATTTAAAAAAAAATTTTGCTTGTGGAAAATGGAAAAATGGAAAATGGAGAAAATTGAGTTTAGAGCTGTTATTAAACATTTTAATATAAAAGGGTTAACAGCAAAGGAAATAAAAAATGAGTTGGATTTAGTTCACGGCATATCTGCTCCTTCACTTGCAACTATTTATAACTGGTTAAATGAATTTAAACGTGGTCGTACATCAACAAAGGATGAACCACGCTCAGGACGTCCTGTAGAGGTGACTACACCAGAAATGATCAATAAAATCCACGATATGGTGTTAAGTGACCGAAGATTAAAGTTGAGTGAGATAATTGAGGTTACAGGGATCTCAAAAGGTAGCGTCATTTCTATTTTACATGACAAATTGGGCATGAAAAAAGTTTCTGCAAGATGGGTGCCGCGTTTGCTCACAGTCGACAATAAACGCAATAGGGTGGTGGCCTCTAAAGCCCTGTTGTCGCTCATGCAACGCAATCCGGATGAATTTTTTCGTCGCTTTGTGACTGTAGATGAAACATGGATACACCACTATACTCCCGAGACGAAAGAACAGTCAAAGCAGTGGATTGCGAAGCAAACCATGTCCAAAGAAGGCGAAAACCGTAAAATCAGCTGGTAAGGTTATGGCTACTGTATTTTGGGATGCACGTGAAATTATTTTCGTTGACTATTTGGAAAAAGGAAAAACAATAACAGGGGATTATTATGCATCTTTATTGGACCAGCTAAAAAACAAAATTGAAGAAAAACGGCCTCATTTAAACAGGAAAAAAATCCTCTTTCATCAGGACAATGCCCGTGTTCACACATGTTTACGATCAATGGCTAAAATTGAAGAATTGAAGTTCGAATTGGTCGACCACCCATCGTATTCGCCAGATTTAGCCCCCAGTGACTTTTTCCTTTTCCCAAACTTAAAAAAATGGCTAAGTGGACAACGTTTTTTTTCAAATGAAGAAGTCATCGATCGGACAAATGCTTATTTTGAGGACCTTCCGAAAACTTATTTTTCTGACGGTTTAAAAAAAATTGAGAAACGTCTTACCAAGTGTATTGAGCTCCAAGGAGATTATGTTGAGAAATAAAAAAAAAATACAAAAATCAAAACTGTTTTAATGCTTTTTTCTAAGGAATTATTGACCCACCCTCGTATGACGTCTTAATAATGGCCAATTACCAATATTGAATGTGAGTCTTGTTTACCCGACAAACATTAATACTCGTTATATAATATTTGAGACTTTCACGGTTATTTTTAATCGTAATAGATTTTTGGGTTTCCACCGTGTGTACTTCCTACTGCTTTCCGGGAATGGGACGATTGGCCTCCGGACAATTGGACGCCGCACTGTTGTAGACACGTGTAGACGAGGTATTTCAATCATTTTCTATCTACTACCTAGTACTTTGAATTCATTTTACTCTTAACATAATGTATTCTTTATCGCGGATTGAGAATTACCATGTCTAAGGCTTTATATAAAATAAAAAACTCTTTTTTCGTTGGAACTTAAGCATATGCACGATTAAATCATTGTTTACGTCTGCATATTTACATTCTCACCAACTATTAAATCATAATATAATCATTGAAATATAAATAATAATACTGAATATATTTTTTTTAAATACATATAAGTCCCTAACGTCTATTTATTTTCGAATTCCGTGGCATCCAGGTGTCCGGTGTCAAATCGTCCTAGACCCTGCTTTCCTCGACATTTCGGGTTCGTTGCAGATGCCATTACCAAGAGATTGATATCATGTTTTATGATGAATTGTAGTGTAGCTATATGAATGCAAACGTCACTCTAAGAATGCCAAAATCCCAAAAATCTATTACGATTAGTACACTTCCCTTCTAAGGAAAAAGGCAGTAACTGACTCTGACACACTTTCGAGATAAATGACATAATGTGTTTTTTCTCAAACCTTAGTACCTACTATGAATTTTAAAAAACGGTGCTAATTTTTATTAGTAAGATGTTAAAATACAAACAAAGTAATAATAAAAAAGCAGTAACTGCAACGAATGGGTGCAATTACTGCCTTTTTTCTAAAAAAATGTATTACCTATTTTAGAAGATGTCTATTTTTTGACTAAGGATTTTAACGGTATTTTAGTGATAATACTGATTTTTAAATGAACAGAATATATAGCTTTCAAAATTACCTAACGGATGGCATTTATAACTCAATTTCACAAATTTTGCGAGTAAGGAAGTTTTCGAAGAGCAGTACACGTGTTATTTTTCACATATTTATCCACACACGAGAATTAAATCATGTTTCAGCCGCTCCTAAAAAGCGACCCTTTTCGCATTATTTTTGTTTTCTCTGATTAAACCTCTTTCGTGGAAAAAAGTATATTCACTACACGGCAACACTGTATGTAAAATTTTCCAAAATGGCGCCGCATATACATAATAATATGATTACGTCAAAATAGCGTGAAAATAGCACCACCATAATGAAGTGCAACGGCAAAGGAGAACGGTACACGCGGCCGTTCTAAAAATAGCCCGCTATGCCGCATGCTAACGATCAATATGGGCATGGCCCATTCTAAATATAGCCAGAGTGGCCTAGTGACCCCGGAGCACGTGGGTTCCAGCTTGTATCCACGGGAATTGCATTCCAAGGTTTGGCGCGAAAATGCCCGCCATTTTACTGCAGACGTTTCCGGTGCTTGAATTAAGAACGCGACGATAGCGCCACCTCGACAAATTTTGCCCATTCATCTTGCATATTATAATATTATATTTAACAGCGCAATGACTGATAATAAATTATTCTAGATATCGCGCTGTGTTTAAAGTTATGGTTTAATTTAAATCATCCATTTTGAGTAATAATATCTCCTTTGTTCATATCTGTTTCTAGGGTGGAGCATATACCTGTGGAGGTAGGCTGTTAAGATCCGACATAAATAGTACACACTAAAATTCGTCAGTCAAATGTATTTGTGTTCATTGAATTAAGACTACAATGTGTAAATAGTGGTTGTTGATTTTTAAAATTCAATTAAATCCTGCCTAATTCAAGCCATAGTAGATAATAATAGTAAAAAATATTCGTTTATCTCACAGAACAGATAATAAATAGAATACCGATAGGCTATATTCAATACGCCGCATGTTGATGCAGTGTTTTGAATGTGTGAGTGTCCTACGAAAAATGAAGCACACATTATGCACGTGCAATAATGTGTGTAATACACCAACATTAAATGAGCGTAAATGCATAAACCGTAGGCAGTTTTCAGTATTCGACATAAAACGTATTCTTGACACGTATGTAAGTTTAACCCGGATTCTTCCTTACTCGAGTCGGTTACCTGCTATCGCCTTACCCATTATGTATTTCAGTTCCCATTATTTCTGAGTTCCCTGGTTTATCTATAAAATATCTAAAATTAGCATACCTAATCTATTACAGTTTAGTTTAGGCAAGGCTTGAATTTTTAAACTAACCAGTACCATCTGCAAATTGTATTCTTAGTTCAATAAAAACAAATAAGTTTGACTAACAAAGTTTATTGTTCACTATGTAGGTATGTCGAATCCTAACACAATGTTTACGGGCCGCACAAAATTGTGTTTTTGCTAATTACTTTTCAAATGCAAATTAACACGTTAATTACAAAATTAATTAAAAGGGCCCGTAAGCATTGGGTTAACAGCCTACCTCCACCCCTCGCCAATAGATATAGACACCACAGCGCTCCCCTAAAAATACATGACACATCGGGTCTCTACGACAAAATTCTACCATACTGTAACATTGCCATATACAACTTATGCAGTCGCAGCGACCCAGGACTTTTTTAGGACATACCGAGCTCCGGCGTTTCTTGAAACAGTTGTCATCAATATTATGTTAGGATTATTAGGTACACGTCTATGATGGCCGAATGGTTTAAGCGTCCGCTTATAACGTCTTGGGTCCCAAGTTTGCAGTGGCGAAGGGTGGAGGTAGGTTGTTAAGATTCGCTATACATAGTGCACACTAAACTTTTTTAGTCATATGTATTTGTTTTTATTGAACTAAGACTACAATTTACAGATGGTGTTACTTAGTTTTTAAAAATCAATTAAACCCTGCCTAAACGAAACCATAATAGTTTTGGTCTAATTTGGGCAATACGATAAAATTGTGCACACTTTTTCATTCATAGTTATTTGTTTTCGTTGGATTAAAAATACATATTACACATATTGTTGGTTATTTTTTTTAATTCATTAAGCCCTGCATAAACCATACTATAATAAATAAAACATTCTATTCTACTTATAAAATATTCAAAGTTATGTATGATTTAATTGCATATTTTTAGATATTTTATAGATAGACAAGTATTTTTTGACTATTATCTATTATGGCTTGGTTTCTCAGGGTTTAATTGAATTTTAAAAACTAACCAACACTATCTGTAAATTGTAGTCTTATATCAATGAAAACAAATATGTATGTCTGAAAAAGTTTAATGTGCACTGTTTATGGCGGATCTTAACAGCCTACCTCCACCCTTCGCCACTGCAAGTTTGAATCCTGCGTCTGGAAAATACACATATTGTTTTTCAATTTGTGTTTGGAGTCAGTGTATGGACCTAATAGGTTGAGCAAAACATAGCTAATATCAATTATTTTCTCGTAAAAACAAAAATCTACAAGATCTTATTAGGATCGCACATAGTTAAAAGAAAGAATTTATGTAGAAACAATTAATTGAATCACTTGTATATGACGTATAAACAAAATTATGTTGTGGTCTAAAAATCTAGAAGTAACTTCAACTTTATGTTAA
Organism: Rhyacophila brunnea; assembly: GCF_057557595.1. Classification (NCBI taxonomy): domain Eukaryota; kingdom Metazoa; phylum Arthropoda; class Insecta; order Trichoptera; family Rhyacophilidae; genus Rhyacophila; species Rhyacophila brunnea. The sequence continues at coordinate 1,929,745 of NW_028232904.1, read as the reverse complement.
ATGCGATTTGTCAGTCCACTCCAAAATTTACCTTTTTACTATTTGTTTAAAATTTTAACTGCCATGCAACATGTAGGTATAATTTAGTAATATTCAGTCAATTAAGTCAATTACGTGAATAATATGTTGACGCATTGCAAATATACCAATAATCATTATAAAAAGACACAAGATTGCTTTTCTCTTTTCCACCAACTGCAACGCTGCAGCCGAAGCGAACGGCTTTAGATTTCTTTGACTCAGTCACTTTAACCTTGAATTTACAGATGTACGGATCTCTTTTATAAACCCTTTATCTTTGCAGTTGCTGCTCGGACGGCATCTAACTTTAAATTCAATACAATACCTAGCTTCATTTGGAACTTTAATATAATTAGTTGATATGAAAATTCCTTTCTACTCGGTCACTTTAATCTTGACTTCACAGATGGACGGATTTCTTTGATATACAATTTACTTTCACGGTTACCGCTCGGACGGCATCCTACTTTAAATTCAGTACAATACGTAGTTTCATTTGGAACTTTAATAGAATTAGTGAATATGAAATTACGAAAGACGTACAGATGAGTACTATAATGTTTATATATATTAATAATGTTTTTCACAAGTTTCCATTGTTATAAAATACCTTGTCTCTACTTTTTCATTTGTTTTAATGGGATTCATTAATGTGTGTTTATCTTTGAATATAGATAATTGTAAACTATTTAAAGTATAGTGTTTTCTTTTCAATATTTTCTCATGTACATATTATTTATGTCAGACTTGTCGCCCTAAATACTAATATATACGTACACTTACAAGGCTTTCATATTATTTAACATCTTTTATATTATTCAACCAATATCTATTTTTATAATATACCTATCCTACAGATTCAAGTTTCACTGATAGTCAAATCAACGTGACAGCCCGATCACAAGCCCCGATATTAAAAGTCAATTAATTAATCTAAATTTACCGCTGAGCATTGGAAATACTTTTCTAAATTTAACATTTTATGACTGACATTAATTCTTTCATCTCTATACCAACATGAACTTACAACTGTCACTATGGCAACATCTAAATTCGTATCTTGTGAATCTAAAAATGGCTGCTGTCATTTTTTGTAAAATCTGAGTTATAATTGAGAATAAAACCATTTTGGGGGTAGATAAATCAGATGTCCGTATCTATAACAAGATTAACAAAATTATTATTGTGATATTCAGAAAACTTTCAATTGGTTTTACAATAATTGCCTCGTGTTTTTTGGAAAAATTGATTCTGTTTCAAAGTCAGTAACCTCGATATTTTAAGATAATTTCGGTTAATGCATATTTAGAGGTTTTTTTTCTCTTAAAAATTGTGAAATAGTGAATAGCGTAATAAAATTTCATTAAAAATAATTCAAATTAAAAAAAAAATATGTTTAAAATTAGTCGTAAACTATTTAAAAAAAAAATGCCGGCTGATGAATATAAAATAATGACTTTGCAAGAAATCTCCAATTTGGAGGTTTGATATTTTAGGAATATACTATACTTATGTGTCTGCCCTTGGGCAGACTTGGAAAACCACCCCCTTTCATATTTTGTAGTCTCAAATTGTTTGAAAATATGTTAGGTACCTACCGATCTATTTTATTTTATTTTATCTACTTAGGATTAGAGCATTTCCACAAAACATGTTATCAAACAGTGGTATTTTTAAAAACGTGAGGCGCTGACAAGCTTGGAGGTACTCTTCAATAAACCGCTATACAATACCACCAATGTTCCCTGTAAGGTGTGCGCGCGCACACCTACCAAAATGTGTCCGCACACATGTTTCCATCTCCCGCACAGTCCTCACACAAAAATATTGTAAAAGAAAATTTCCTTTGTCAGATTTTAGTTTTGCTCGAATGCACAAAACCATCACATGCACAATTCTTCGACTCATAAAAAATGTCAAAAATGATAGGATGTGATATTTCAAATACGATCATTAAGAAGAAATCCTGAGATAAATTTAAATTGGAATGGCTCTCTGAAATCGTCGAAACAGAAATGCCATCTTCAATGCGTTCGCAAAAAGTAAGAATTGGTGATATATTTGTTTATTCGGAAACAGATGATTGTGTCAAATGCATCAGAATATGCTCCGCAGCAAATATGCAAGGATAATTCATGTCTGGAAAGAAGTGGAAAGATATAAGTGGTTCAAATTGTTGATTATTGATAATATGTACTATTGGCTATAAAAATAAATGCTTCTATGTTTTCTGTACAAGATATTCATATCAATTATCTAAATACACAGATATTCCCGAAAGCTGGCGAAGTAAAAATTATGCGTTCGAATTTCTTATGCATTAATGCAGGTTTTTAAAAAGATTGACGAATTACGGAAGTCTCGGTTTTATACATTAATTGTTGATGAAAGTACGGATATATCTGTGCAACAAATGCTAATTTTGTACGTCAAATATCGATATGGGATAAATTATTAGACTATTTTTCGTTGTTAGTGTTAAAATTATATAAAATTACTAAAAACTTAAAAAAATAAGTTTTAATGAAAAATTGTATATGTGTGTTCGTGGGGGGGGGGGGGTGTTACCAGGATTTTTATGGCTTTCGTTATTTTTTAAACTAAGAAGTCGGAACTTTCTAAAAAATCAACGGCATCGTCTGTTTAATGAAAAACCGCCATAGCTCTCCGAAAGTGTAATATTAATCGTGTTCGTTCTTTCATTTGCCACCATTTGAATTGTGCCGTCCGACCTGGTTGCCACAAAGGCCAATCTTATTGCATTTAGAAAATTTGCGGCGTCACACTGTAAACGTGAAGATCTCTTCACTTAGAATGTTCGGCAGTTTTGTATTAGCTTTAATTTGTTACTTACTACAATTTTTTATATTAATTGCCTCTAGGTGCTCATCTATCCCATGTGTACCTTAACTTAAAGTCATTTAAATTCAGTCAAAGCACATTTGACTGCATGGCGACCTTGGTCTTGGGTAACTGCTCCTGAGACATTCCCAATCATAAAAATAAAAATGATGCTTCACATCCAAACGTAGGTTTCTGTGATACGCCTGATTAAGACTGGGTGTGGTGCGGGGCGCGTGTGGTTTGGTGGGGCCATTAACTTCAATGTGCCGTCCCTAAGCAATGCGTGACCTGCTTACCCCCGCGGTATGTCACTGATTGATAGTATAGATAAAGGGGGGGGTGCAAAAAGAATTATTTTTAATTGAAGATACCTACTACTGTTTGACAAGATCTCGTCGATAACAAGAAGTCGCTGTAGTCGCATATAGAAGACTTCTCAGTGACGAACCTATCATGACCGCAACGCGTGCTTAAATAATATATCGGTTTTCTTTTTAGCAATAAATCAAAAGTTTACTAATAATAATTCTTACATCACTCCTGATCGTTTTAGACATATTTTTTTTTATTATAAAAAGCATTAAATTACGTAAATTGATTAATTCGTGCACCACGAAAGCGTGAAATTAAATGATCAATTTGGGGGCGTTCCTCATTTGAAAACGGAAGTGCGATTAACTGCATAGAAGGGGCTTGTTGGTTCACAGTTTTAACATTTGGACAAGAAGTTCTTGTTCGACAATAACGTAGGAACTTTTTAATTTTAATGGAATTTAACAATGTAAAGAAGGGTTACATGAAATGTTACATACGATAAGCTTACATAGAATAAATGGCACGAGACTACAAATACCTACCCCTTATCAAAAGGCCTACGTTAACCCGTAAATGACTAGCTCACTGTAAAAAATCTCGCAAAAATACTTAAGCGTGTGAAGTTTCAGATTTAAATTCAAATTCACTTATTTTATACATTATTATAATGAACATGACAAATTACAAATTCAATACGTTCACGAACGACATGACATAAAAAATAAATGTTAAATAATAACAATTTGTAGTTAAATAAAAATACAGGAAACCGAGCACACCGAGTGAAATTAGTAGACTCTATATTAAAAACTTTTAAAACAACGTTTCCTAAACTCACTCTCGCGTAAGTGGAAAATATCAATATCTGAAGAGATTTCATTGAACATAGTTATTCAAATTCAAATTTATTTATTTTAGATATAATGAACATGACAAATTATAAATTATAAAGTGTTAACAATTTTCAAATAAAAATACCGGGTAGTGTGAGTAATAATACAATAGTTATTGCCCTCCCAATTGGTACTGTCAATGATAGATTAGTTCTACCACACTCGTAAAGTGGGAACTATTTTAAAGTCCGCGTAGGCATCATATTATAGGCACTTGTAATTATTCTCAGACCGGGTTCCGATTAAAATTCAAAACGTTTACAACGTGACACAAAACAACAAAATAAATAGAGATACAATTATATATATCCCTATTTCTATAATTTATTCTTTATTATCCAACGCGAATTGGTGTAAGTACTTGTATAATTTTACATCATCTGCAAAAAATAAAAATTCAATTTCATCCATGGCTTTCACTACATCATTGACAAAAATGAGGAACATAATTTGTCCACCTGAAAGAGTTTGAAAGACTTCGAATGCATAATCGACATAATTGACAACGATGCGAAAAATAAGATTTGAAAAAAATTACAGAATTAATAGATCCTCCTACTGCGCTCAGTTTAGTAAAAAGAATATTATGATCAACTCGATCAAAAGCCTTTGACATATCCGTATAAATTGCATCAACTTGACAATGATTGTCTAGTGAACGAGATATGTATTCAGTGTACTCCATGAGGTTGGTAACTGTTGATCGAGTAGATCGAAAACCATGTTGAGCGTCAGTCAGCTGACCATCCACATGTTTATATTATATGTTTATGTAAAATGGACTCGAATAGTTTGACCGGTGCAGATAGAACAGCCTCTGGGCGAAAGTTAGTTATTTCAGACACCGAGCAATTTTTATGCACCGGTCTTATACGAGTTATGCTCCAACAATCAGGAAAAGTATATAATATATACAGATCTTTTTTTTTTGAATTATTAATAACCATTTCCTTGCTTTTTCGTACAAGGGGGTTGTTAGTAATTTTGAAGAATCACAAACACCCAGGTTTTGAGAAAAACACATAAATATTGTGTGTCCTAACCGGGATCGAACCCAGGAACTCTCGGGTGGAAGGCAAGCACCTTACGCACTGCACCACAAGAGCCGCCTGGTATATACAGATCATTGACATAATTTAATACAGATAGATAGCCAGCTGATGATTATGAATATAACTGATATATTATTATGATTATGGATCTAAATAAAATTTAAAGTACCTATTAGTATACATAGTATAACATAATATAAAGTATTATAAGAAATGTGTGTAGTATCATTAAGCTTTTACAATTTGTACGTTGTTCTTCAATGCAACATACATTCATTTTTGCAAGGTTTAAACCGGTTTACCGATTATTTCTCCCCGGGTAACCGGGTAGTATTTTTCCCTGACTTATTATTGGGAGCCCTAGTTCCAACACTTCTGATTAGGGATTGCAATACCGAATGAAAATATCAATACTGGTTTTTCGGTACTTCTTATTGAATACCGGTATTAATACCGGTATTCGTTAAAACAGTACGGATTACTTATTGGTAAGTAAAGCTATTACAATCTCTTTAAATACGTCATTTTATAGAAAACAAATCTACCTATCTACATTTATTATGGTGACATTTAAAAATATGTATTAATCACAATATTGTAGAATTATTGGTGATTTTAACAAATAATTTGAATATATTAATAATTTCAACTAATGCCCTCAAAAAGGCTAGTTAGTAACTAAGACTAAGTGTAAATAAGCACGGCTTTAGGAAAAGCTTCTTCAATTTCAACACGAAACTTGTACAATCATCAATAATGATATCATAGAATGATTGAACCTTTATCATGGATGTTTTTTATTTCAAGATATTATCAGTATGTAAATTTATATTTAATGAATTGTGCTTTGTTATGAGAGTTTAAAAACCATTCGAAAACGTCCGAGTGCTACGTACATTATACGTATCATTTGTGTTGAGTATTCTTGAATATGCCAGCATTATTTGGAGTCCCAATAGGTCCATCCACATAATTAAGTTGAATCGAGTCCACAATAGATTTCTTAGAATTTTCTACTTACGAACATACGGGTTCTTTCCTTATGACAATCATAATAAAATGATTTTCCCGACTCTTTTTCTTCTGGGTATGCTATCAATGCAATCCCTGTCCACCCAAAGAGTGAGTGTTCTTTTAAAGCATTTCTTTTTACTTATTCGTGGGTTCATTTACAATCCGTATATTCTACTGGCAAATATTAATTTTCATGTTCCCACCAATATCACTCGTATCTCTACGGTCTTCAATATACCTCGTCGCAGGACAGATGTTATGTTTCATGATGCTGTGTATCGTACGATTAACTTATTTGATGGCACCATAAAGGTTGATTTATTTTTTATTAACTATATAATGTTTGTGGCCTGTTAAATAGGTTAAAGTTATAATTGTATATTATCATGTTTCTTTAATATTTGCATATACACGTCATGCTGTCTTGTCTACTTTCTTGTTACGAGTATATTAGTTGTTATTTGTAATTAGGATATTTTTATATTTTTATAATTTTGTATTTATTATGTATTATGGCGCATTGGCCAATCGCTGTAATGCCGTTATACTCTAAATAAATAAATAAATAAATTATTTCACCTATGTTGGATTCAATCAATATTTTGCATTTTATCAGCACATACACTCAATTGAATAGAAAACACAGTACAAACTAATGAAGCAATAACATTAAATTCATCGTCAAAAACGTAAACGAGTGTGGTTGCTTAATACCGAAAATTTCGGTATTTTGGATTTTTATAACCGGTATTTCAGTATTACGTTAAAGTTCCCACCACCACCCGTCATATACGCACAGCCGTATTCCATTGCGCTTTAAACGTGTCTGAAAGAAGTGCTCATTCCGTCCCGAGACGGAGCCGCATGGGATTGATGCTGCAACCATGCACCGTAGTGCTTAAAGAATAAAGTTAAGAAAGATTTTTTTTTTGTTTTTTGGACTGGCTCTGCTGTCCGCTGGCGTTAAGCGCTTTGTGTACCCGCATACTGAGTGTCAAGAATTGAAATGGATGAGTCTACAGAAGAGTCGGGACTATCCCGCTCCTCATACAACGCTGCAAATTTCTCGAATGCGGTTGCTATCAGATCTCCATGACCAATTGGGCCCGTGTGAGGACGAACCCTGGCAAACAGCTCCGCTCGTTCGAGTTCCATAAGCGGGCAAAGGATGTGTTCAACATCTTAGTGGTCATGCCCGCAGGTTCAACCCGGCCCATCTACTATCAAGCCAAACTCGTGGAGTATGGCGGTGAAGTTGCCATGGCCGGTGAAGAACTGGCAATACTGGAATACCGGTTTTGAAATACCAGTATTGCAATCCCTACTTCTGATAACAGGAACATGGGGTGTAGCACTATCTCGCGGTAGGAATACCGCAGAAATATTTCTGTTCAGCCAACCACCGATTGCCGAAAACATAATCACGGATAAAATCCTTTCCGGCAGTGTCCCTTCGCCAAAAGTACCCTGCAAGAAAACCAATTATAATTGTCCACCGGACCACCCGAATCACACCTACCCTAACCATTATTTGGAATAATTACCTACCCTGGCACTTGCGATACGATACACACGGTGCCCGCTCGCTATCGCAATGCGGTCTCATATATTATGCAGAGCGTCGCTTTATGTAGTGCGATACAATGTGCGAGAGAATAGCTCTGTTCGTAACACGGTTGCTATGATCGGCTAAAACTCGGGCGAAACGAAATCTATCGCAATAAACGTCGAGCTATAAATATAATATAATATATTATATATCGTCCAGTGGCAAAGGGTGGCTTTTGGAAAGAGGTAGGGCGCGTAGGCTATAGACATTAGAGAAATAGAGTACATTATTTTTGTCAGTAGAGATGGGAAAACTGGTCGATTTTGAAGACTAAGTATACTTACTACTAGTATAAAAAAATACTTAGTATAGAAACTTGTTCCAAACTACTTACTTGTATTTGAAATACTATATAGAGCGTTTGGCGTGCGTAAAAGTTTCATACTCAACTGAAACTAAAACCAACTCCATATTAGTATTTGAAATACGTATCGGCTCAGGAAACTCAGACTGTGTATCGGCTTCAATAGAATCGCTAAAAATACGCTGAGCTCCGCTTGTCGAATAGTCCCATTTATTTTAAAACTTTAAACACATTTTAAATTTATGAGTTATTTTTCTGTTAGGTTACAATATTCTTGTTAACAAAAATGAATAACAGTGATTTTTTTTATTTTAATCATGTTTTGAACGGTCATATAACAAGCCTAAGCCTGTGCGTCATCTCACCACTGTGCTGCGACAGAAAAATTATGACCTATTAGTGGTACATTCGAACGCGATAGACTAATAAATTAAAATATACTTATATTCAAGTGCTATTTCGTTCGCGCGCATTTAATGTCAATAGTGTTGAAAGTCTACAAACTGGCGAGTGCACAGAACAGTGACTGATGATATCATCACAAGTTTTTTGGAATAAGTTTATTGGGCCACACATACTGAGTATGGGTAGTTTCATCCGAAACTTGAGTACACAAACTGGTGACAGTATTTCCAACTCACCTCTATTTGTCAGGTATACATACTTACGGGAAATAAGACGATAATACGATATTACTACTGATAAATAGGTGCACACTAATGACAACGACACACTAATTTGATGAAAATTCAATAGGTCATTGAGGATATAAAATTGAGCTATGAATTTAAATTATGTATTTTTGTAAACAAATACACATCATATAAATAAACCATAAAAAAACAAAAAGTATGTATTTCACTGATATGTTTCTTTTGAACTGTTTAAAAGGTTTGATATCGACTGATTAATTCAAATTGTTTTTTTTTTACATATTGAGTACATTACACATTATTAATTTGAGACGTTCACAACATGACATTTAGAAACAAAGAAATATTATTAAACAGTAGAAAGGTGTAAATACAAAAAAAATATAAATTAGATTCAAGGAAGTACACCGCATGTGCTTGGCAGACCCTATTTTAAGAATTTATAAATCACCGTCCAATACTCATCCTTACGTAGGTGGAATATATATCAATATTAGAAACGATTTGGTTGAACCTAGTTATTGCCCTCCCAATTGGCATCATCAATAGCAGGTTAGTTCTGCTCCTTGGGAGAACAAACAACTGATGCTCCCAATTTCTAAGATAGTTATCCAGGACACACAAGTCAACACTACCAAGAATGGCAGTGTTCTCATTTACACCACGTATTGAAAAAAATACGTGGCCAAATATTGATATCTTCTAGCATACCTAAGAGAAAGTCAGTTAGATAAAACCACGGATAGTATCCGTATAACCTCAAATAAAGGAGTCTCAAAAATTTCTATGATTGATAATATGAATAATTTATAATTAACCTTATCACTGCCAGCCAATTTTTACTAGGTGGACACTTGTAGACCAGCTATTTTCGGAATAAAATAAATCCTTTAAAAAATATGAAATAGGAACGGAATGATAAATATTTGTGAAAACTTAGCAACACAACATATTTATCAAGTTTATCGTGAATATTTTCACACTAAAATGATAAATATTGTTTAGAAAATATACACAGAATGTTTATTCAGAAGTTATGACGTTTACAAGAACCCGCGAATATATTCGTCCGTGGCCTGACGCGACGTACATGCTTTGGCGAGTTAATTCGTCCGTAGCACGGATCAGGTTAAAAATCTATATTAATATTCTTTCGTTGATTTTTTGGTAAATACATTAATTAATTCCAGATTTAATTAATAATGATCGAAATAGATTATAATATTATTCACTCAGTATTTTAATTACATTGTCGTATTTATGTTAAATTAAAAAAAACAGTGGTTTTATAATTATTCTGAATAGGATATTTTAACATATAAAAATTGTATTAATATTAGTAGTTTGGTACATATTGTATAATATCAATATGTGTAGATAGTATTTAATAATTAATGGCTAAACGCCACAACCTAGAACATCATATAGCCGTCACTGCATGCTACTCAGTAAAACATATATATATATATATATATATATATAAACAAACTCAATAACTTGCCAGCACCATTTTTAAAATAATATTATTAAAGCGTCACTCATTTTTCTCGAATCACGTCGCGCAGGTAGGCAAACAGAACCGCCTAATTTTACACGTGCAGACAACATTAAAACCTAAAGCAAACAGCGTTACAGAACCACTGATTTAAATAAATACACGTTTGGTATAACAGCAATGATAATTGTTTTTATTTAAATGGTCATTATAAAAACATTGTATTTGTAGTAGAACACTGAACCCCAAACGTTTTATTTACTTTATTATACTGGCTTGGGCTTTAAAATAAATATTATGGATATCATATTATATGTATATAAATGCCGCCTTCTCTACAAACGATAATAATCATTAAAATGGTCTTAACCTTTGAAGCGCTGACAGAAACAACAACGTTGTAAACTTATAAATCTATTACAATACCTACTAATTGGTCGCGCTTTTTAGTGGACTGTAAATTGGGATATTTGAGGATGTGGATACTGGAGGGTGGCGGTTTAAACGAGAGTCGATCCAGGATATAACCTTGATGTTGTTCGGTTTTATGGGTGGAGCAGGTCCCAGGTCATGCACTCACGCGCTAGAAAGAGAAATTAGTCGATAAGGAAACAGACAAGGGTCACCGATGTAATAGAGTATGCCAAAAAAATTAAATGGAAATGTGCTGGGCACATAGCTTGAAGAAGAGGTAATCGTTGGACAAAGTTAGTCATCTAGTGGTATCCAAGAGGTACAAAACGTCCGCAAGGTAGACCTAGAGGCCGGTGGATCGATGAAATGATAAAGTTTTGCGGAAGTACGTGGCAACGCAGCGCACAGTACCGAGAAAAGTGGACTCAGCTTGAAGAGGCCTTCATCCATTTATTTTGTAACGTATTGTGAACATTACAAATTATAAGTTTTAGACGTTCACAGCATGATATTATGAAACATTATTATAAAGAAGAAATAAAAATAAAAGTAATAAAAGGAAAAAAAAATGAAAAAATAAAAAGAGAACATAATAATATAAAAGCAAAAGCAATGAAAATACAATTACACATCACAAGTTCAAAGAAGTACACCGAGTTTGCTAAGGAGACCCTATTTTAAGAATTTATAAATTAGAGTCCACTAAACTCACTCTCACGCAAGTGGAATATATCAGCATAACACCCGAAGCAGTTTGGTTGAACATAGTTATCGCCATTCCAATTGGCATTACCAGTGGCAGTTTGGTTCTGCACCTTGGGAGAATAAACAACTGATTGATGAACCTATTTTTAAGAGCCTATTTCTATAGGCCCAATGACAGTAGTGTAGTTTAATAGTAATGTATTTAGTAATAAAAGTGAAACATTCACAAATACCCTGACTTTTAGAAAATCACATAAATATATCGTGTCCTCACCGGATCGAACCCGGAGCTCCCGGATGAAAGACCAGCGCCTTACGCACTTACTTACTTTATAACCCATACTTACAACTATAATGAACTTAAATAAAAATATATCACTAGTGATCATGTTTTTCAGTTGGTGACCTACATAAACAATCCCGCGAATCAAGATAATTCATCCAAATATAATGAAAACACGAACAAGAAAAAAATAAAATTGTTGGCTAACAAACGCGTCAGTTCCAATCTGTCAAATTTGGCAGTCGGATCGTTAAACGCATAGTAAAGAAGCACTCGGTATCAGTTGCGAAGGGTGGCGGTAGGTTTTTTTTTTTTTTATAGAATTATTAATAACCATGTCCTTGCTTTTTCGTACAAGGTGGTTGTTAGTAATTTTGAACAATCACAAACACCCAGGCTTTGAGAAAAACACATAAATGTTTTTGTCATGACCGGGAATCGAACCCAGGAACTCTCGGGTGGAAGGCGAGCGCCTTACCCACTGCACCACGAGAGCCGCCATATTATTAAGATCCGAATAGAAATAGCGCACACTAAACTTTGTTAGTCTTACGTATTTTTTTTCATTGAGCTAAGACTAAAAATAGCGGATAGTGTTAGTAAGTTTTTAAAATGAAATTTAACCCTCTGTAAATCAAACCATAATAGATAATAGTCATAAAATATTCATCTTTTTATAAAATATATAAAATAATTATGCCATTAAATCATACATTTTAGATATTTTAAAGATAGAAAAACATTTTTTTATTTATTATGGTTGGATTTAGGCAGGGCTTAAAAAAGTAACCAATACCATCAAAAACAAATAAGTATAACTGAAAAACTGTGCACTATTTTTGTCGAATCACCCATAGCATACCTATTGTTTGGTTTAGGCAGGTTTTAATTGATTAAACAAAAAACTAACTAGTACCACCTGCAATTTGTATTCTTGGTTCAATGAAAACAAATAATTATGACTGACAAAGTATTGTGTGCTCTATTTATGTCGGTTTCTTAACAGCCTACCTCCACCCTTTGCCACTGCTCGGTATACGGCCACGATCATAATATGCTTATGTACTAAATTTCATAACATAATATAAATATCACTAGGGATTGCAATACCGGTATTTCAAAACCGGTATTCAACTATTTATCGATACTGAAATACCGGTTTCAAAAATCCAAAATACCAGTATTTTTGGTATTAAGAAAGCACACACGTGTATGTTTTTCAAAAATTAATTTAATGTTATCTTATCATTACTTACTACTGTATTGAATCTATATTAAATTATGTGTATAAGTTTTATGCTTACAAAATACAAATATGTAGATATTAACCGAAACCAACAAAGGTTAAATAATATTAAAACAAAATCCCTCAAATATACTTATAGAATTAACATATTTCGAAAAAGAAAACATTCGTTTCAAATATTTCCAATTATTCTAATAATTATTGATCCAACGTTGATAGTTCTCGTACATCCAACAAACTTTGAATTTCAGAGAGATTATTCTGTACCCGGATAAATTATTCCTAAAAATTAGCAGTTCTAAAATATTCTGATCTACTGTCCAACAAGAAGATTTAGGCACGAGCCAAAGGCGCTGTAGGCGACTAAATGGGGGGAGCTTGTTAGTTTATAATGAAAGTGTGGTTAAAAATGGGATGAGTTTATTAGTTCACAGTTTTAACACGTAGCCAAGAAGTTCTTGTTGAGGAGATCTATGCCTTCAATGGATCCCATCGCACATGGGTATTGAGGGCAATAAAAGGGCGGATGATCTGGCAAAGGAAGCTGGCCATTCAAGGGTATCATATCAGTGGATACCAAAAAACCTGGACTGGAATGAGGCTATAAAGAAAATGGGCCAAAGTATGTGGATAGATTTTCACCATAGGGCATCATTAGAAAAGGGAAAATGGAGTAAGTCTATTCTACCATCACCACGAGAGGTGCCCTGGTTTATATAGTCTCCTTTGACGAGGAATGAGCTTAAGTTAATACTGAGGCTAGTAACAGGGCACACAATTGGCAAAAGATTTGATGTCGTCATGGGAAGAAGCGAATCGCAACTTTGCGATGAATGTCATGTTTTAGAGAACATTGTACATATAGCACTACAATGCCCTAAATATGAACTTCACAGAGTACAGCTGCGAATTGCGGATATCTATGAGAATGTCAACGAATTGAAAGGTGTCCTGGCTGTGGGTGGGTAAGACGGAAGAGCTAGGCAAAATTGTAAAGTTATTTAACAGAATAGGAGTGAGGACCTGATCGACGGATCCCCTTCTAGAAGAGAAGAGGCGATATGACAGCGAGTCGCAGTCAAAGCCTTGGTAAAATCACACAAAAAAAAAATTTTGTTGGACAGTATACATATTTACAAATGTCAACATAATAAATGTAGGTTCTCTAGATTTCTATACAATAGTGTTTTAACAACTAAAGAAATGACTAAAATGACTGAAATGACAAAAAAAATGACTAAAGTTGAAAAAGACTAAACGATGTGAGAATACTCGATCGTTTATATTTAACGATACTACGACATCGCAATTTAGCGAGGAGGTGAATCGTAAAATGGCATCACTATACGTAAACCCCAGCGAGAATGTCGAAACAACATGGAATAAGTTGAAGGAAGCCACCTTATGCGCGATGGAGGAAGTTCAGAAACTCAATAACAGTAAGGAACATCCGAAACGTCGCAAGATCTGGATATCTGATGAAACATGGGAGGCCATACAAACAAGAGCCGATCTTAGAAATAAGGGACTTAATTCAACTATACAACATGCAAGGTACTCTGAACAAAACAGAGTTGTTCAGCGACTCTGTCGGCGGGACAAGAATCTTTTCCTCAGAAATAAGTGTGAAGACATCGAAACCCATGCTGTCAGAGTAGAAACTCGCGATCTTTTCCAAAAAGTGAAAGAAATCACAGGGGATTTCAAGAAAATGAACTAGGTCATCGAGGAAGAGGACGGCACACTACTTGTGGAGTTGGATAGGGTCACGGCAAGGTGGAAAACATATTATGAAGCCCTATACAGAGATACAGAAGAGGATGATGAGGTGGTTGACGTACGTATCAATGAACAAGAACCTGAAATACTTTTTAGTGAAGTGATAGAGGCGATAAAGAGACTAAAAACCCACAAGTCACCAGGTGGCGATGGCATATCTGCAGAAGCCATAAAAAGGTCAATAATGAAGGAAAAAGAATCATACATCAATTATGCAACATGATCTGGAAAAGTGGTGTATAGCCCAAGGACTGGACAGAATCAATTTTGATCCCCCTGCACAAAAAAGGTTCCTCACGTAAATGTGAAAACTATCGAACAATCTCACTTGTTCCACATGCAAGCAAGATCTTATTACATATAATCAGCAGACGTCTGAAGCATTTCATCGACCGACAAATACCCAAGGAACAAGCAGGTTTTGTTATGGGCAAGGGAACTCGAGAGCAAATTTGAACATCAGACAACTAATTGAAAAATGCAGAGAGTTTAATACCCCTATGATGTTATGCTTTATTGACTATCAGAAGGCATTCGACTGCGTAAGATGGAACTGTATGTGGAAGGTACTTCTCGAAATGGGAATTCCATCACACCTTACCTGTCTCATCAAAAACTTATATAACAATAGCCACACAAAGGTAAGAGTAAATAGTGCGTTTTCTGAGAGTTTCCGAACCGAGAAAGGAGTTCGTCAGAGATGTGTTTTATCTCCCCAGTTATTCAATATATATACTCGTATTATGGAGAGCATAATATAATGCGAAGAGCCCTAGATCATTGGCAAGGCGGAATAACAATTGGTGGCCAGAAAATAAACAACTTAATATTCGCAGATGATACCATACTAATCGTTGCTGATGAAAGAGAACTCACAGAGCTGCTACACCGGGTAGAGGAAGAGAGTCGCAAATACGGCCTCCTTATTAATAGGAATAAGACCAAGTTAATGGTTGTTGATCGGGCCAACCTTCTACCAACACCAAATACACTCCAAAACCTCGAAACAGTCGACGAGTTTGTATATCTTGGATCGACCATCAGTGGAAAAGGCGGATGCGAAGCGGAAATAAAAAGGCGCACACAGATTTTAAAAAATGCGATGACACGCCTTACCACTATATGGAAGGATCGGGGAATTTCGATTTACACAAAAATGATGCTTGTGCAAACATTAGTGTTCTCGATATTTCTATGCGGAGTCGAGTCGTGGACCCTAAAGGCAAGAGAACGGAAGGCAATTGATGCCTTTGAGATGTGGTGTTGGCGCCGAATGCTTCGCATTTCTTGGACGGAGCACAGGACGAACCAGTCAATCATCCAGAGACTGAAGATAAAGGAACGGCTCTCGACAATATGTCTGAGAAGAATTCTGCAGTTTTTTGGACATATTGTCAGGCGCGGACCGGACAACCTGGAGAGACTGGTAGTTTTGGGTAGCCTCCAGGGAAGGCGAAGCAGAGTAAGAGCGTCTGCGCGATGGAGCGACCAAGTGAAAGAGCTGACTGGGGGGGCACCATCCATCGAGATGGTCTTGGTCGCTCAAAGGATGGCGAAATTTAAATGTGGTCACGATCCTCAGCCATGAGTGCACGACCAAGAAGAAGAGAGTGTTTTAATGGTTGTGTTTATTGATAGGTATTTTTTTATAACATATTTTTACGAATACCGGTATTCAATAAGAAATACCGGTATTGATATATTATTCATTCGGTATTGCAATCCATAAATATCACGATATAAGTATGCAGGTATAAACGTACTATAAGGGTATGTATATATATAATATACAGCCCGCGAAAATATTGTAGTAGCAACACTGAAAGTACATTTTGATATTGCCATACGTATTAATTATTGTTTGGTTTGGCTTACTTGCTTAGAGGTAGTTTATTGAAATATTTATTAGCCGATAGAGGCGTCGTATTTTTTCTGGTTTAGGAGTAATAATACCCAGCGAACGGGTTGTTTTCATTTATTACGACCGTGTGTGTAAGGGTTATTATGATATAAAAGTAATGTATTTTTTATCAAAAGTAATAATTTATAACCTATAATAATGAAATATATTTTTCTTCAAAAAACGCTCTCAGTGATACCAACAAAACAATAGCAATCTTAAATTTAATGTAAGTATAATAATTATGCATTTTCCATGATATTGTTTTATATATTTGTATGTATCTTTATATATTTATGCAGTCTTTAAAAATTAAGGCTATACCTCAGCTGAGGCATGGTCTAAAAAGATCGTGACTAGGCGATGCGCGGATTGCGGGTCGCGGGTGCAAATGACGGAAGCCGAACGAAATATAATTTGTCATAAAAGTTCAACATGCGTCCTTTTTATGTTATGTTTATTATTATATTCGTAATAATAATAGTATATTCATTGACATGTTTTCTTTTTTAAGTACATACGTAAAGTTTTTTAGTCATCTTTACACGATTTAAGAATATTCTCATCCGAAGCCATGACAAAACGAATCGACGTGCAGACGCCTTGACTATCGCTCTCCAAATGGCAACCCGGCCGTAATTTCGTTCTACATACAGTTGAAAATTATTTGCCGTTTCACTTATGTACGCTCTTAAACCGATGTACCCACCTTTATTTCTAGTCCAAACCAAGATACATAATGTGTGTGAACAATTTATACACCTAGAAACCAATAAATATTAAGAACCACATTTTCGCATATTTTTTTTGCACAAACGCTTTTAAAAAAATACATAAAAAGTTTAACTTTTTGTTTAAGCCAGTCGAGATCGTTCCACTTGTAGAGAAAGGCCTCCTCCAAATCCTTCTACTCTTCTCGATCCCTATTCTTTTACCACCACGTATCTATCAAACTTTATTCTTCTTCCTTTTTTCTTATTATTCATTTTTCAACCCTACAACAGGCCATAAGGTCCAATGACAGTACCATTGCTAGTAGCAGAAATGAAACAATCACAAACATCGTCGTAGCATTTGATTCGTATTACCATTATCAGTTTCAACAACGAGCGTTTTTACTCACCTAGGGGTTATTTGATTCGCTCCTCAGTATGCGTATGAAGTAAGGGATGGTGTATGCTGATTTATTGAATGCTTGACCACCAAAGATTCAACTTTAGGTACAAATTGACAGAAGAGACTCGAGTGAATTGCAATCTAGTGCAGTTCGTACCAATGAGACGTTTACAAATTTAGATTTACGAAGATTGTGCTTGTAATGAAAATTATCTTTACGTCGAAGCGAGAAGCGTGTTATTCGTTTGAACGATTTGAAGAGACTAGTTCCTTGTCGTATTGTGTCATTGGTTTAAATAGCAAAGGTAGACAAAGGAATATCAAACACGGCGTCGGTTGATTGACCGCTGTCAGTTTCCCACACCGTGGATTGTTTCTTAGAATTTTGTCTGCGAAATTTGACTATTACACAATTTAAATAATGGATTTCTCACGACAAAGTAGCAGAAATGCCCCATTAACTTGTTAATTCCTGCGATACGCCAAATGAAACCCGACACGTAAGCATTTCTTCGGCCTGCGGGGAAATGCTCATATGTCGGTTCGCACGGCCGAGTTTTACTGATTGTAAAATATTTATATTGTTGTAAATTTTAGGTTTGCAATGCACTTTAAGATTAGTTATTAAGATGTACTTATTTCTAGGTTTTCTTAACTGTAACTTAACTACTATTGACATATTGCACTTGTCTGCGGACTTCCTTCCACCCTCACGTATACTAACGCTAATGCGTGCACATCCTCTGTAGAACGAGATTTGTACCACGGCAATGGGATGGGACTGAGTGATCCCGATCAGTGAAAAATAAACGCCATAGTTTTCTTTATTTGTACATAGATGGCACCATGAAATAGGGCGTATTTAATTTAATTAATTATTTTAATACCGCGGTTTCATCGTTACCTATGTTATTACAAAATTTACATTCATTGCTTTATTTATTTGTAAAATAACAATAATTAATATCTCAATACAATTGCGACAGGTTTAGATGGTTAAAATATATTAATAAATCATTTAATCATGTAATTAAGTACTAGGTATATTATGACAATGATAAAAATATCTGACTTGTATTTTTGAGATGATAACGATGTGGAGATGGTCTCTACTAAGCCCCCAATCAGTGCCACGGACGAGGTAACTCGCCAAAGCATGTATGTCGCATCAGGCCATGGACGAGTTAACTCGTGGGTTCTTGTAAACGTTATAACTTCTGAATAAACTATTTTTGTACATTTTCTAAACAATATTTATCAATTTTAGTGTGAAAATATTCACGATATAGTCAAGAAACATGTTGATTTGGTAATTTTTCACAAATATTTGTCATACTGTTCCTATTTCATATTTTTAAGGGATTTATTTTATTCCAAAAATAGCTGGCCTGCAAGTGTCCACCTAGTGAAAATTGGCTGACAGTGAGAAGGTTAAGGTAGAACCGCCCCTACATGGTTCCAACAAGATGATGGTGCAACATGCCATACAATTCGTGACATAATAAACTTATTGAGAGAATAAATTAGTATATTATATTATATCTGTCATTTTATCTTCTTCTTATTATGCCATCCCCTAGCGGAGGTCGGCCACCATCAAGGCGATCTTATCTTTGTCGTCTGCTACCCAGAACAGTTCAGTGGAACTGCACTCGTACCAATCACGGAGGTTCTTAAGCCACGAAATGTGGCGCCGTCCTCTGCTACGCTTCCCATTGACCTTTCCTTGAATGACAAGTTGGGGAATGCTGTATTTTTGTCCTCTCATAATGTGGCCGAGGTACTGTAGTTTCTTGGTTTTGATACTACGTAGAACTTCACGGTCCTTCTCCATTCGATTGAGAACTTCAACATTTGTCACTCGGTCAGTCCAAGGAATTTTGAGGATGCGCCTATACAGCCACATCTCGAAAGCTTCCGTGACATCTCTTGGTTTAGCGTCCATACTTCCATACTATAGAAAAGAATTGAGAGAACATAACCATACGCAGTCTCAGACCTAAGTTAAGATCTCGATTGCTAAGGAGGAGTCTCATTTTGAGAAAGGCGCTCCTTGCGATCTCAATTCTAGTTTTTATTTCCCGAGTCTGGTCCCATTTCTCATTGACCCATGTACCTAAATATTTATAATGGGTCACACGTTCGATTGGTTTGCTGTTAATGACAAAATTTGTGTTGGTGTCTGGTGTCGATATTTTTGATACTAGTAATTGTGTCATTTTATAACACTTTATAATAATGTTTGTTTAAATTGAAGATTGATTGATGCTAGGTAGATTATAGCCTTCTTGATGTTGGACATATCCTGCGTTGGCGAATTAGATTTATGTGCAAATCGATTATACTATTCAGTTTGCAAGCCTTTGATATTTTTCCTATTTCTGAAATCCAGTGGCGTACGACACGAGCGGACAGAGTGCGTGGTAGGGGCGTCGTTAAACATTTACGATAGAACGGAGGGGGGCTCAAAAGGGTGAATTGAAATCGCTACACTGCTCCGATATACTGCACTTCGTTGCCCCAATTTTCTTATAGGGGCGACGAAATCGCGCGCTGAATTTTAATGTAATTAAAAGAACTACATTATATGTTAATAGACACTAGAGTACTAAAATGAATACATTGACTGTGATAGCCGTTTAAACATTTATTTATTTATTTAAGAATACAAAACATTGTGGTCATAACAAATCTAAATTCAAGACGTACACAACATGAGATTTACATTATAACAAATATTACCCTCACAAGAGAGAAGAAGAGAATATAGAATATAATAATAACAGAAAGACAAATTAAATCAAAACATACTTAAGTACAATTTAATACAGAAAAATAAAATTTTCAAAACAAAAAACATACAATTTTACACAGAAAAATAAAGTTTCAAAAACAAAATGCAAAGTACATCACTGAAAATGTATATGTCTTTTTTGTGATTTTACCGATTCTTTGACTGCGACCCGCTGTCATATCGCCTCTTCTCTTCTAGAAGGGGATCCGTCGATCAGGTCCTCACTCCTATTCTGTTAAATAACTTTACAATTTTGCCTAGCTCTTCTGTTTTACCCACCGCCAGGACACCCTTCAATTCGTCGACATTCTCATAGATATCCGCAATTCGCAGCTGTACTCTGTGTAGTTCATAATATTTAGGGCATTGTAGTGCTATATATACAATGTCCTCTAAAACATGACATTCATCGCAGAGTTGCGATTCGCTTCTTCCCATGACGACATCAAATCTTTTGCCCATTGTGTGCCCTGTTCTTAGCCTCAGTATTAACTTAAGCTCATTCCTCGTCAAAGAAGACTCCACAAACCAGGGCACCTCTCGTGGTGATGGTAGAATAGACTTACTCCATTTCCCCATTTCTAATGATGCCCTATGGTGAAAATCTATTCACATACTTTGGCCCATTTTCTTTATAGCCTCATTCCAGTCCAGGTTTTCTGGTATCAACTGATATGGTACCTCTGAATGGCCAGCAATTCAAAGTACAAAGTACATCACTGAAAATGTCTATGTCTTTAGGGAGCGCATTTACTAATCTTGCACCCGTCGCTAATAGTGCCTGATAGGCTTGACACGAGGAAACGGTTCCGATCAAGATTAATTCATGGCTGCGACCACGTAGGTAATTGGCAGGCGCATGTAAATTCAAATTTATTAAGACGCCAGGATTGGAAACCATCCCTCGCGCTAACAAGCAAAAGTGTTTCAAGAGAAGAAGAGACCGACGAGATTCAAGAGAGTGAAAAGTAAGCATGCCTTGTAGAAAGGCAGTCGGAAAATAATCATTTGACGAATTATTGAAAGGAAAATAGTTAAATGTCTTAAAATAAAGACATCGAAGAAATTTCTTCTGGACGCGTTCTAAAATAAGCTTATAGGAAACATCATAAGGAGTAAGGACACCAGATAATCGACCCATATTCAAGAATGCCACGCACTAATGAGAGACGAGAGTGTACGTAATACATTTGGATTCTTGAATGGCTTGGATTGTCGCATGATGAATCTTAGAAGCTTACTCGCCCGTAGAGCTGTATAAGTTATATGCGAGTGAAAAGATAATAAAGAATCAAAAATTATCCCAAGATCTTTCGCCTCAGATTGACACTTTAATGAACTTTTTGACACAATATAATTATATTTAATCGGGGTTCTCGACCCAGAAAAAGTGATACAAAAACATTTGTCAGTATTCAATTCTAATTTACTATTTATTGACCAACTTTCAAGTGAATATAAATTTCGCTGCAATATGCAACAGTCCAACTCATTGCAAATTGGTCCACGAGGCGGAGAAATACAAGTTTATTTATTTAGAAAAAGAGTATTATGGCATTACAGCGATTGGCCAATGCGCCATAATACATAATAAATATAAAATTATAAAAATGTCTTACTTACAAAATAAATAACAACTAATATAACAAGAAAGTAGAAAAGACAGCATGTGTTTATGTAAATATTAAAGAAACATGATAATATAATATACAATTAAAAATTTATCCTATTTAACACGTCCACAACATTATATAGTCAATAAAAAATAAATCAACCTTTATGGTGCCATCAAATAAGTTAATCGCACGATACACAGCATCATTAAACATAACATCTGTCCTGCGACGAGTTATCTTGAAGACCGTTACGAGTGATATTGGTGGGAACATGAAAATTAATATTTGCCAGTATATACGGATTGTAAACGAACCCACGAAGAAGTAAAAAGAAATGCTTTAAAAGAGCAATCACTCTTCGGGTGGACAGGGCAAAGTCCTCTGAGAATGTGCTAAAATGTCTACTGAAAGGTTATATCTGAGTCAAGCAGCTTTTGGGCACATC
Organism: Rhyacophila brunnea; assembly: GCF_057557595.1. Taxonomy (NCBI): domain Eukaryota; kingdom Metazoa; phylum Arthropoda; class Insecta; order Trichoptera; family Rhyacophilidae; genus Rhyacophila; species Rhyacophila brunnea. The sequence continues at coordinate 1,907,247 of NW_028232904.1, read as the reverse complement.
GGACCGTCCGACCCGGTCACTGGTCACTAGAAAGGCAACTTTTTGCATTTTAAAAAGTTTTCGCGTCATACTGCCAGCGTGACATTGGCAAAGGGTGGAGGTACGCTGTTAAAATCCGACATGCACATTAAATTTTGTTAGTCATACGTATTTGTTTTTCTTGAACTCAGCTACAATTTACAGATGGTGTTGGTTAGTTTTTAAAAATCAAGTAAACCCTGCCAAAACCAAACCATACTAGTTTTGGTATATTTTGGGAAATAGGATAAAATTGTGCACACTTTTTCATTAATAACTATTTATTTTCGTTGAATTATAAATACATATTATTACACGTCATGTTATTGGCTATTTTTTTTAATTGATTAAGTCATGCCTAAGCCAAATAATGATAGATAAAAAATATTATTCATAAAATATCCTAAATTATCGATGATTTAATGACATAAGTTTAGATATTTTATATATAGACGAGTATTTTTTGACTAATAAAATAAATATCTATTATGGCTTGGTATTTGCAGAGTTTAATTGAATTTTAAAAACTTACCCACACCATCTGTAAATTGCAGTCGTATCTCAATGAAAACAAAAACGTATGACTAACAAAGTTTAATGTGCACTATTTATGGTGGATCTTAACAGACTACCTCCACCTTCGCCACTGGATATCAGTAGTTGGGGCGCGTAAGTGTGATCTAAATATTCTATACAATACTGTAGGTGTAAATAAAACACTATAATTCAGAGAGTTAACAAACTGTTTATTATAAAGCATAAACACAATATGTTAATCTAATTAAAATAAATGAAAAATGAAGACATAGTATTCACTAACAATGGAGACTCGTGATCAATGTTTACAAAGACAGAAAAATTATAAAAATATTACATAATACGTCCTTTGATATTCACTGATTCTATAAAAAAAAATTAAAATGAAGCTACTATTCACAATGAGTTTAAAATCGGATGCCGGCCGAGCGGCAACCGTGGGCGGACTGTTTTTCAGAGAGATCCGTCCATTTGTGCTTCCAAGGCTTAGTTAAAGCAGAGCGTTGAAGCAGACCCTTTTTTGAGTTGCTCCGCTCCAGGAACTAATACTTCCTCCGCCTCCGCTCCGGGTAAAAAGCTTTAATACATATTTTTTGTAAGTAAGTATATAAATGTTAAAAAAATCGTCATTTTCATTACCTTTTAATTCTATTGAACAAACTGTCAACAAATCGTCTCTCATTATTTGCCTCTTCTGTCAAAAAAGTGAGGTTATATATCACTCGGCAGTGTTGTCATATTTCAAATAATTTCAGTGCTGCAAAGTGTCAAAATATACTATTTGCATTGGATTTTATGACGAAAATTTACACGAGTGACCGAATATAAGCCCCATCTTTTCTGCCGCAGCGTTGCAGTTGTTGTAAAAGAGAAAACCAGTCTTGCGTCCTTTTCTACTTGTTCATCTCTATGCTTATTTTGAGATTAGGTATATTTTGCAACGTGAAATCTGTGAAACTGTATTATTATAGTGTATATATTATTATTTAATCGGCAATGTTTAACTAGATGGTTTCTAGTACCGGATAAGTAGAATTATTATTAGACATTTTTTTTATAAATAAACGAATTGTTCCGTCACAGAGATCCACTTTCGCGTGCCTCAAAACACGGAGAGAGCTCTGTTAAAAATGAAATAAAATGGAGGCCATAAAAGAGGCATCGTGAGTCACGTCGTAAAGGAGATATTAAAGAGGCAAGCTGGGGAAACAACATTTTAGTGCCTCTTCTAAATGTATGACATCTGCATAACCCGGGACCTCGCGTATCTATATTGGCATGACCGTGAACTGTTGAATTTAAAAGTTAAAATAAGACGTCATATTGTTTTAACTAAAGCACCATGATAACCAGATTTTTAATAGGTATTATAGCAGACCACGAGGCGTGCCTATAACACTGGCGAAACCTCCATGGTAGGAGATTATTTGAACACTACCTTCTAAGAAAAATAGATCTTCTAGCATTTAAATTTAAATAAATAAAAAATGTGCGGGAACCATCACTGTCGTCAGAATAATTAATTAATATTTAAAAAATTAAAAAATGAGAGCCATCTATCGTCAGAATTTAGAATTAATAAAAAATAAGTGAAAAGCGCCACGTGTTTTCTATCGAGTATTGAAATAGTGATTCCTTCGAGAGGATTTCGGCGTGCGTTTTGTATGAACTGCATGTCACGTGACGTCGGGGTAGTCTGGCTTTTTTCATACGAATCTATAAGCATTTTATTAATAATGCCATAATTTAAAAAAAAATATTTCTATGGGTTCAATCGCGTTATATAAAGATAGAATATTTTTAAAAATAAATAATAATTTTATCTCGTGATTTTTATTTATCAGTTAATTCAGTCATAGACTAACTTAGTTATATTTTTTTTTGTTTAGTTGTTTGTCATTTTTGTCAGTGAGCTATTGAAATTGTTTCGATTTAGTGTGACATTGATTGATATTAGTGTGTATCTATTCATCAGTATCGTATTATCGTCTTATTTCCCATAAGTATACCTGACATGTGTGCTCTTTTTCTCTAATCTACATAGCCTACCTCATTCCAAAAGTCACCCTTCACCACAGTAATAGGGAAACATTCCCAGAAACACGTATGCTAAAAAAATACATTTTTTTAATGAGATCTCATTGGGAATTTAACATGGAAACCCCGGTATAAGAAGGCAGTGCTTTGTCGTTGACTAGCTTGTGGGGGCCATGATCCATGTATACAGTCCACTCAATTCACAACCGTTATTATTTGAAAAACAAATTCTTTTTTCAAATAACTCTTCTGTTAGTCTGCAATAATTTATAAATTATCACGAACGCCGTTTTTAGTATGCAAAATGGATAATATCAACTCTTAAGTAATATAATATGCGTGCTTAATGGTAATCCAATGACAATTGCGTTGAAAGGGTGTTTAGTATAGATGCATTGCCGAATCAAGTAGAAAGCCGATACACTCACAACGACTGGTCCTACTTTTTCCGCCCCTCCCATTGTTGTCTATGGCAGCGATTTCCGAACTGGGAGGGGCGAAAAGTTTAACATAATTATTAATGTAGCCATATGTAGCCATTTCTGCGCCAGATATATTGAAGTTGTTGGTTAGTTTTCTAATGCACTTTTCACATAATTTTATTAATAGCTGCTTTCATTGGAGGCTATTAAATATTTAGAATATATGGTTGTGCGTTGAAATTTGATGTGATACCTATATGATGATTGATATACTTAAATGATAACTCCCGTGTATAATTTAGGAAACACTACATTAGAGAAACACACTGCCCTTAACCTCATAGGTAGGTGGGCCCGCTTCAGGATGTGGGTCCCATGATAGAATCCATTTCTCAATGAACGATGATGAATTTGGATTGACTACTATTGAAATTGATTGTGCTATTAAAAAATCACATTCATTGCATGAAAAACAAATTAATTTATAAGTAGTAAAACCTTGCTAGTTTTTATAATTATTTGTTTTCATTTTTGTATTATTACATTGTTTACTCTTTAAAAGGGTGTCTGTATTATTTAATGAAATAAAGGGGAGGAGGCGCCAAGATTAGATTTTTTTTAAAGATATGCGTAGTAAGTAGTAACATAAAGTTTGGAAACCACTGGTCTACGGTGTGAACTATCATTGCCTGTCATTGTTCTATAGAATGCTCATACTGACGTGTCTGTCATGTTCACACAGGAAATGGTTTGATTTGGATAGATGAGTTACATGATAAATAATACACTAGCATTAACACACCTTCTACAAATGTAATGCATAGATCAATGCTACATATTTTTTGGAAATCGATATTACCACCGGTTTTTGTGTGAAGGACTATTCTGACTTTAACAGCTGATGAATAACAGGAATGTATATTATTTATTAATAATACTGATAGTTAATATATTTGATTTGATTTTTTTTTATAATTCAATTTGAAACGAGAAAGGGCGAATCAATATGCCAAGCACTCTGGGATCTGATTTTGACAGCTGAAAAGTGGACCAATCGTTGCTTGTGTAAAAAGTTATGCTCAGGCTTTATTAATCTAAGGACGGCGGTGGTGATAGGTGCCATAAAATAACAGGTAATTACGCCAGTTAATAGACCATGATAATATTAAGGAATAAATCGTTGGCGCGTGGCGTGGTGGTGTTAATGCGGAAATTGATTTATCCATATGGCGGACTCGCTTTTATGACGCGAAGGACCATTACGGGGGTTTTTTATGAGGCTCCACAGAGGTCCGGATAAACGGGGAAGGCCAGCCAAAGACTGCTCATGTCAGGTACTTAATAATTATTACGTATTATTACGCCAGGACTTGGCTGAACTATTGAACTGGAATGAAAGAATAGTTTTATAAGAATCTCGTTTCTCCTTGGGTAGTTTTTAACCCTAGATGAAAATGCATTAGATGCTATAGCGAAGCTGCGTTGCTAGACGATATTAACAATTAATATTCTTGTTGAAGCCTTTACTGAGCCGTTTTTAAAGAGGCACCTAACGGAAAATTACGAAGCTTGCAATTTGAGATTTTTTTTTTGTTGATAATTTACAATTTCAATTGTATTAATTAATAAATATGTATCTGAAAACATTAAAAAGAAAAATATTTTTTATTTTAAGTCAAAGGTAAACTTACAATTGAAAAAAGTGTAATAAAATGTGAATTTGTTGAATCGGACCGCATCTTATTATTACATATATTTTATGGTCATATTTATTATTAAAAATTAGTTTATTAAGTTTCCTAAGCATGGCCTAAGAGATTTTTGACTAATTCATAGATTTAATATTTTTTATATCTATTTTTTGTAGTACTTATTCCACTTATTCCACAAGAGTCACACAGCGAGGCATGGAGAGGTGCATGTTGTGCATCACGCGAAAGGACCGTAAGAGGAACGAATGGGTTAGGAAGCAGACAAGAGTACGCGATGTAATAGACGTTGCCAAACAGCTGAAATGGAGATGGGCGGGGCACATTGCTCGCCGAAAGGACGGCCGCTGGACAAATGCTGTCATCCAGTGGTACCCAAGGGGTACGAAACGGCCACAGGGTCGCCCTAAAAGCCGCTGGATTGACGAACTGGTAAAGTTCGGCGGAAATACGTGGCAGCGAACGACACAGGACCGAGAGAGTTGGAGAAAGCTTGGGGAGGCCTTCATCCAGCAGTGGATTGACCCCGGCTGATGATGATGATGATTCCACTTTTAATCAAAATAAAAGTGGAATAAGTACTACAAAAAAAATGCGTTTTATTAAATTAAACAACAATAAATTAAAATAACAATATATATATTTCGGTAATAGCTAAGGTAAGGCTTACGTGTCGACTTATAATGTCGTGGGTCCCAGGTTTGAATTCTGGGTCTGGAAAATACGCATATTGTTTTTAATTTGTGTTTAGAGTCAGAGTATGGACCGAATAGGCTAAGTAAGTGGTTAACAACCATTTCTCATAAAAACAAAAATCTGTTAATGCAAACCTCCACTTTGTGGAGGACCATATTATTATGATCATATTTTGAACGGACATGGTATTTATTCATTTAGAAAAGAGTATTATGGCATTAGAGCGATTGGCCAATGCGCCATAAAACATAATAAATACAAATTATAAAAATTACTTAATTACAAATAACAACCAATATAACAAGAAAGTATGTGCTTATGTAGATGTTAAAGTAAAATGATAAATACAATTATAAATATGTTAATGTATTTAACACGTCCACAAATATGATATAGAAATCTAACCTAATCTAATTGAACAAGCTAACAAGCAGATTGTAAACAATCTACTGAGAAAAGTTGAAAGCCGGTCAACTTTACACGCTACACGCGTGTGGGCCTACTGCGTCTGCGCAGTAGAGCGCAGTAGCGACCTCCCTGTAAAAACGAACTACGTTTTGTCAAACTAGTCGCTAGCTTGTTGGCTTCTCAGCGAACGGAAAGTTTTGTGTGTCATAATAACAATCGCAGCAGCTGAATCGCCCGCTTTTAAATTCGCCAACAAACAGCTCGTAAAGTAGCTCAATGTAATTGACGCATAAGAAGAGAAATCTGAGAAATGTATTGTAGACTCGATGGTCAAAAGAAAGAATAATTTCAAGATAAAAAGAACTTTTTATATACCACGTTTTTAAATTTTCTGTTGAATCATAGGTACATATAAACTTGACAATTCTATGTATTAATAAAAACTTTGTATTGTACTTGATAGAAATACTGAATAAATATTATAGAATACAGAAATGTCATATTGAAATTTCGGTACTGTTCGGTTATACCGGAGCCAGCGGAAAACGCATTTTGAAAATAGTCGATAAACTGGATTATTTGTTAGTTTGGGTTAGTTTAGGTTCGGTTAGGTTGGGTTAGGTTAGGTTAGGTTAGGTTAGGTTAGGTTTGGTTAGGTTAACCTAACAAATAATCCAGTTTATCGGCTATTTTCAAAATGCGTTTTCCGCTGGCTCCGGTATAACCGAACAGTACCGAAATTTCATATTGATTTCCATAGTAACGCACGTATATATTAATCATTTAGTTGCTAGGACCCACTTAGCAACCAATAATAGTGAGTAGTAAATATTACTTTTAACGATTTTTTTCCGAAACATACAAAACAGAGTTAACTGAAAATGAATTAAATTTTGCTTAAAGATGGCCAAAAGTATTAAAAGAATGCATTGTCGTCGTGTTCTGGTATATTCTAAAAGTTTCAAATGTCTGGCTAGTCGGGAAGTTTGTACTGCACAAGAAAAAATCTGTACCGGACAAACAAGAATACGAGCTAATAAAAACGTGGTAATTATAATAAAAAAATAACAGATATAATAACGGAGAAGGAATGATAATTGTTGTTTTCACGTCGTGGTTTATTCAGTTATTAAAATTCAAATTCCGAATACTATAATCAGTTTATTCAGGTAAAGGTAACATTTAGTTACGTAAAGACATTATACATAATATTAAATTTATGCCAAATTGAGCGTAGTTATACACAAAGCAGCCAAGCCAAAATTTTGAAAAAAAATGAATTATTGTGATTTCCATAATCTCACACGTTTGTTTTACGTTCTGTACAAATCAGCCAAGCTGCTGTCATACAAAAATCTCATATAAATGCGTTTTAAAGATTTTACAAATCGCAGAATATGACTTTTTCGATCTGCATAAAGCAACCAAGCTGCTGTCGTACAAAAAATGTCATGTAAATGCGTTTTAAAAATATGCCATTTTCGATCTGCATAAATCAAACATATGAATTCGTGTATTAATTAAATAAAAACTGACATTTTTATAGAAAAATGTTCTACATACCAACGCCAATAACTATGGTCTTAGTGCCTCAAGTAAGTCATATTTAAACCTGTCGACGTTGTAAGTCCGTTGGCGTGTTTTATTTATAATTGTGTAAGTAGCACTGCAGTGGCCAATGGCATTCAATATAAAATGGCTGACGATGGTGTGTTGACACTTGCGAATTCTTTATACCTAAAATTATAGAAGCTGCCGTGATTGCTTCACACGGTAAAACCACATTTTTCAGAACGTCTGGTTCATGAAATTTTCTGCAATGACTCGGTATTTTGTAACTACAGGCAATACTACTTTTTGGTACTTAGAGCCTTATGACAATATTATGTACCTAATTATTAAAATCCTAATTGCGGAAGGTGTGTTTTTTTACATTCGATTAATAAAAATTATTTTCTCAATTACATTATATGGTTTTCATTTTATTATATATAAAATATATAATATAATTTAATATATAGATTTTTTATGTAAAAATTAGTGCCAGGCAGCTAAATATTAATTTATAATTTACAAGTTTTTCGAATTATTTTCAGAACTTTGAAATTCCCATAATACTTGAGTAACTTAGAAGGTTTTTTTTATAGAAAATAGTTGCAAAAATAAAGATTTTTCTTACAAAAATACCTATAATTAAGTTGAAGTTAAAATGAACATTCATTAAAAAACGGTTTTGCACAAAACAGCCTGGACTGCTAAAACACCACAATTTCATAGATTCTATGCTTTTATCTTTTGAAAAGTTACACAAAATCATATATATATAATATCTATCATTAAAAATGTATGACACAAGCTTTGTGGATTTAAAGAAACACACTTATATAAAAGTGCTTCTATCTCTGATTGAGGTTGGTGTGGAATGGCTGCTTTGCGTATAACTACACACAATTCTGAGTGTCAGACCGCCAACTGTATAATAATATATTATAATTTGAATGAAAGTTATGTTTCTATAATGTCGTCACTTTGTGTTAAAGTGAATCCGGTTCACCATTGTGGAAATCAATTGAGAGTTAACTCCCAGTGTCTCGCCACGAATTATACCAAATTAATAACCTAATAACTGATTCATATATCTATCTTGCCGCCCCCAGAGAATCACAGCATTCCACGGCTTTCAAAACCATACCAATTGCGGTATCTTTATGGGTTTAATTTTGAAGAAACTTCCTCACCTTTTCTACGCGTGAATAATCATACAGCTTAAAACGTTTACGGTGAACCATCAATGTATTTTTAATAACCTTTTTCTTCTTCATTTTATGCCATCAAAAGTGTGTTCAACAGACGTTGAATTTAAGAAGCTTTTCCTGCAGACGGTCTTATTTGCACTTGATGATGAACTTTGAGGGCTTTAGTTAAAATTATCAATATATTCAAATTATTTGTAAAAAAATCACTTGTTCTACAATTATGATCAATGCATATTTTATTACAACGTTTTTCTTAGCTCGTATTCTTATTTGTCCGGTACAAATCTTGCAATCGATTTTTAACTAACTTCCCGACTAGCTAGACATTTTAAACTTTTAGAATATATCAGAACACGATGCCAATGCATTTTTAATACTTTTAGCCATCTTTAAGTAGAATTGAATTCATTTTCAGCTATTTCTGTTTTGTATGAAAAGTTATTTCGACATTATTATTGGTTGCTAGGGGTCTGGGGTCCTAGCAACTAAATTATTAATATATACGTGCGTTCCTATGGAAATCAATATGACATTCCGTGGCTTTATCCAACTGACTTTCTCTTAGGCATGCTTACATTCTGCAGTCTGCAATTTAGAAGAAATCTTTATTTAGCTACGTATTTTTTTCGACTTATACAAGGTATAAATGAGCTGGCAGTGTTGACCTGTGTGTCCCTGATAACTATCTTAGAAATAGAGACCATCAGTTGTTTATTCTCCCAAGGTGCAGAACCAACCTGCCACTGGTAATGCCAATTGGGAGAGTGATAACTATGTTCAACGAAATTGCTTCAGGTGTTGATATATTCCACCTACGTGAGAATGAGTTTAGGTGAATGTTGTTTTATAAATTCTTAAAATATGGTCTGCTTAACTCATCCGGTGTACTTACTTGTACCTATCTAATTCATCTACTGATATATCTCTTTTTTTATGTAATACTGTTATATTTATATATCTCTGTTTCTAAATGTCATGTTGTGAACGTCTTAAACTTATAATTTGTAAAGTCCACAATATATTAAAAAAAAAATTAATTGAAATGAAATTGAAATGAAATTTCTGTATTATTTCTATCAAATACACATTTTTTGATCGTTTAAGCTAGTCAAGTCAAGTTTATATGATTCAACAGAAAATTTAAAAACGTTGTATATAAAAAGTTCTTTTTATCTTGTAATTATAATGTAAACATAATAAATGTAGGTATGTCAGTTTTTGCTATAAAATAATATTAAAAAAAAAATTAATAGCTATATTTATTGATAAGCACATACTTCTTTTTTTTACTGTTTAATAAATACCGGTAATCAATAAGAAATACCGAAAAACAGATATTGACATTTTCATTCGGTATTGCAATCCTTGCGAACGTAGAGTGAGTTGTCAATTTAATTAACATTCACTGGAATAAATGTTTTAAAGATTTCTAAGCAAACCTAACCAACCCTTATCAATTAAAGACAACCATCCTAGTCCCCCAGATCATTAATTATTCATTTTGAGTGAGACTAAACGGATATTTCTGAAAATTAAATCGAAGAAAATTTCAGAGTGAGCAGTGTGAAACTCGAATTGATATTAATATTCTCGCGGCGCATCTGACGGTCTGAGTTGCTAAGTCAATTATCTTCACTTTTAGAAGTGAAACTTTTTCACGCGCGTACGGTAATTCGGTCGGTAGAGTGAACCCGCATATTGTAAAATATCACGGTTTCCTCTACATCAGGGGAGGGCAAACTGCGGCCCGCGGGCCGCATGTGGCCCGTCGGGTATTTTTTTGCGGCCCGCTATCATTAATTGTAATTGTGATTACGAATAACTTTTTTATAATTTTTTAAAAAATATTGACAATAGATCAAAATTTGAAGAATTTGTTGTTTCGTAAATGTATTATCTCAGTACGTCTTCCTTGCGTCTCATCTCACACTATGTAACCACTATTTTCTACGTTGAACATCGATTTCAATAGATATTGATAGTGTACCGACAGAGCTACAACTTGAGATTATTGACCTGCAGTGTGACATTGATTTAAGAGAATTGCATCGTCGTGAAGAAATCTCCAAATTTTACAATGCCCTTAATTCAGACAAATTCGACCAACTTAAAGATTATGCAAGAAAAATGTTCGTTATTTTTGGATCAACCTATATATTATGTGAACAAACATTTTCGATCATGAAAATAAAAATTCTTTACGATCAAATATCTCCAATGCCCATTTACAAGCAATTTTGAGAATATCAACTGCAAAATAAACACCTAAGTTTAAAAAAATGTTCAAAAATGTCCAACAGTTTCATTCTTCTCATTATTTTTTTTGTAATGTTTATTTTTCGTGATAATAAATAGTGTATATCTAAAAATGGTATTTTACTTGCGGCCCGCCGCTCATTTTGAATTCTTGAATTTGGCCCTCCATTCAAAAAGTTTGCCCCCCCCCTGCTCTACATGGATCTCTGACCATGAGATCAAGATCAAAGTTGACTGTTATCGCGAGGGATGGTTTCCAATCATGGTGCCCTAATGAATTTGAATTTACATGGGCCTGTCAATTCACCCACGTGGTCGCAGCCATGATTTATTCTGAATCGGTATTGTTATTATGGTTGGAGTTATTAAAAGATATTATTAATTATATTTAATGTTGTCCTTTATTTCCACTTTATAACATAAAATCACATAACATATTTTTACTAGTATACTAATATAAAGTTTGAATATTACTAGGTACAATATGTGTTTCTGGTTAGGTTAGGACTCAAAATCCTCAAAGTTATTAAGGGCTTTATTTATTCATATTTTTATGTTTATGAGGAAGTGAGATGGAATAAGGAACCGGAGGGTAGGTTGATTCCAAAATGAATAACTCAGAATTTGGTGCGTGAATGAAATGAACCCTGGTTTTATTATCTCCTTCCAAATAAATATCAATTTAATTATTACAGATAAGTTTACAGATTTATAATTTAGCTAAGTGAAATCACGTGTGTGAGTTCTGGTGAATTGCGAAGTCGACTGGGCGAAGTTGAACGATAACCTTACGGTTAAATCTTTGATAACTGGCTGACAATTGATTTCATGTAATTAGTATTTTTATAGTGATTCGATACAATAGAAAATGCTGCTATCACTATTTGAATATTTTGATAATCATGCTTTGTTGTGTACGCATGATTGTTTTGTAAATTATAAATAATTTATTTTAATTTTGGACAATTAAGCATTTTTTTAATTATTAGGCACGATTGATTTTCATATAAACAAATGTGTGCATATCATGATAAATCGTTTGGTACATTATAAATAATTGAATAATATAATTATATTATTATTTTGCCAAATAAGCTTTCTGTTAAAAATTGATTAATTCACATAAATCGCTTGTTCTGCTATTTCAACATTATTATGTTGCAAGATACATTGTAATTATAAATTATTGGTTTCCTGCCAAGTCATGTAGGTGGTAGGGTATTGACCTCACCACATTTATATTATATTATAAAAATAATTACCAAAGAAATAATGTGATTTAATAACATTTTTTTTAATTTTTACTAGTAGGAATTACCCAACCTAAAAAATAAGCTAAGTGTTCCGTTAAAATTTCCGGGTTTGCGAAGTGTTCCATTGCAATTTTTTGTGCGACCTTCTATCGAAGGTTGGCTACCAAATTCCTGGACGGCGGCTCTTACAGTCTGTTTTTGTGATGTTAATGAAATAATACTTGATGGTAATCGCTCGTTTCCTTTGTTCGCAGCCAAGTTGGATGGGGTGAAGACATACATGAGAATGCGAAGGGTTCCATCTCATCTCCAGGTGAAGGTCATCAAGTGGTTCGACTATCTGTGGCTGACGCAGAAGTGCTCCGATGAAGAGAGAGCTGTCAGTTGCTTGCCGGATAAACTGAAAGCAGAAATTGCCATCAATGTGCATCTGGACACACTCAAAAGGTATACTTATAACAATTTTTAATTAACAATTTTTTTTATTCAACGAATAATTATTCACCAGATTTAAGAATATTAGTTAAAAATTATTAGCAAGTTCAATTAAGTTACAACAAAAAATCTTGAAGTGATCCGTGACGTCGGTTAGTAATTAAAGTAATACCTATTTTGATTTAAAATACAAAAGCCGATCGCCAATAGTAGCTCAATTTGGAAAGCGCTTCAGTGCGTATTAAAAAAGACAAATGTTAAAATTTGTCGCAATTAAGTATGACTCCTTTAGCTTAGTGGTCTGTGTGCGAGGGCGCGACACCCGAAATATGCAGGTTGTATTCCTGCGGGATGTCTTACTTTTTCAAAAATATTTTTTTCTATTGTGGCTATTTACCATCTACAATAGTTTTTATGACTGAAAATGTCGCAGGAGTAATTACTCAAGACTGAGGTCACCGTGCACTCAAATGAGCTTTAATTGAATTGCATCATCATCAGCCTGAATCTATCCACTGCTGGATGAAGGCCTCTTCAAGCTGCTTCCACTGTGCATTGCATTGCCACGTACTTCTGCAGAACTGTATCATTTCATCGATCCAGCGGCCTCTAGGTCTACCTTGCGGACGTTTTGTACTTCTTGGATACCACTGGATGACTAGATTTGTCCAACGATTGTCTCTTCTTCGAGCTATGTGTCCAGCCCATCTCCATTTAAGGCTTTTAATAAACTATATTACATCGCAAACCCTTGTCTGCTTCCTTATCCACTCATTCCTTTTCTTGTCATTTCGCGTTATGCCCAGCATGCACCCCTCTATACCACGTTGTGCTACTCTAAGTTTCTGGATCTCTCTTTTACTTAGGGTCCATGTTTCACACGCATATGTGATCACGGGAAGCACACACTGGTTGAACACTTTGCGCTTTTGGCATAGTGGAAGGTCACTTTTGAAGACATTATTCAGGTGGCCAAAAGCACTCCAGCCCAGCTTTACTTTGCGAACAATTTCATCAAATATACATTCGTCTATTATAGACACTTGTTGTCCCAGATAGATGTAGCTTTTCACCTGTTCGAGCTGAGTGCCATTGACGAGGATCTCTTCTTGGCCCGCAAAGCAGTTGGACATGACTTTCGTCTTTGTTACATTTATTTTCAAACCTGCTTTGTTGCTTACTTCAGCGAGTTCCTGCATTCGTTCAATTGAATTTATATGACTTTAATTTAAGAAAGAGAGGGCCACATAAAACCAAACTTAGAAATTTTAGTAAATACAAAAAAAGTATGTAAAACTGCCGATCAATCAAAGTAAAAAGATCTCCAAGTTGACAATATGACTCGGCAAATTTTCTAAATGCAACAACATTGACCTTTGTGGCGACCAGGTCCGACGGGCCCAACGGCTGGACCGACTAGAGTACCTCTACCCTTTAGGAGCATGTTCTCGACACAGCCAGAGGATATGGTTTGTATCCTGTAGCTCTCAGCAACATGGATATGATGGTCGGGTGACAGCGAAGCCACAGTGGCCGTGGAAAACCAAAACGACTATAATATATAAAACTCTCCTGCGCCCAGTGTTAGCGTATGGATTGCTCAGAATGCTGCCCACTTAGTAAACATGACGAAAGAAATACGGATTTCTTTGAGAGGATAATATTGAGAAGTATCTTCGGGGTTGTTCAAGAAGATAGATAGCATTTGGAGGTGATATAATAATATAATGATCATGTGGAATATCGGAGGAGATACTAGCACGGCTGGCTAAGTATGATACCCCTAAGGGTAGGAAATGACGTGGACGGCCGAAACTAAGATAGCTGTACTGCACCAACAGAGATTTAAGAATGCTCAGTCAGAATAGAGGAAGTTTTTGAAGGAGGCCAAGACCTGCCGAAGATCTACAAAGGCCAATTATCTTGCTTTTAAAAAATTGCAACGTCTTACTGCGGGCGTGAAGATCTCTTCATATAAATTTTGCTGCCCGTATGATTAGCTTCTTTCTTTTTGATTTTTACCCAACGTAACTTCATTTTCTTTTTCGTAATTCCCATGTGCTTTTTCTCTCCCTGGCACTTTGCATTAAAGTAAACTCAGTAAACTCAGTCAGAGCTCACTCTGAACGTAGCAAATTAAGTCTTGGGCATCTTCTCCCAGGACACTTCCAGTTCAATTGATTTCAGTTGCTTCACATCACCAATTGATGGGTCACGTTATACGCTCAATTGGTGGTCCAAGTTGGTGGAGGGCACTTAACTTCATTGCCAAAGATTGTAGTGCCATAAAAGGTTATGATGAAAAATTTGCCTTCATGTTCTTGACATATTTTGCTAACGAATCTACTTTAATATTAAGAGCAGAAATATTATGTGTATGACTAGGTTGTCTTCCACTAGAGACAAAACAAGTAATTAAGATTTCAAAACAAATAGATATTTTCTTCTCTTCATTGGCTCTGCAAATCCAATTTTGTAAAAAAAGCTAACAAAAGCATAGAAAAATGTATTCACCAGTGGTAAAAAAATTGGAGAGGGTGAGAAATCAACCCCTCACCTCGCTTTCCTCTAGCGTACCGTAATTATTATAGGTGAGTTGCTCTGTGTAACCTTGAAGTAATCAATGAACCTTTAAGTATATATAGAAACACCTTTGACTATATTTAAAAATAACGTAGCCTTTTTAACAGTTTATTTTCTATTATATTATTAATATATAATATAGTAGCAGCGCTATGCTAATAGGTCATCGTGGGCATTAAAATAAATAAAGTGTGATACTTGGGAATATGATTATTTACGGTGAATGGCAGTAAAATAATTTTAATTCGTGGCCAGTGACGTCTCGTGGGGGTAGGCAGATTTTGCGTCACTTTGGGGTGGCAGTTATTCAAAGGGCGGCCAATCGAGGAGACTTATTTAATATAATAGAAATAGCTACCGAGACTTAGTAATAACAAAAATATCTTTCCATTAAAAATATCAGGTCACTGGTTAAATCCTAATCTGTCTACATAGCGCTTGCGACATCTAGTTAATGGGCAGCGCCATGTATGCGCCTCTTTTCTAAATCACGCCGCTACAACGGGAGTTTCTCACGCCCTATCCTAGATAGTCACGTCGCCATACATCCTTCAACAATTCTCGCTTTTTGATCATAAAATCAGTTAATAATAATTATTACGTTTGTCTTTGTGACAATTATTTGTTTTATATGTTTATATATAGGGTCTTTCAATAAGGACGTTCGATTTTTAAATTTTAATAAAACAAGTTGTGTGTGTGAGATATCCAAAGGGGGGACATGCTCAGCGTAGGTCAAAATGGAGCTTTTATTGTATTTTCAAAGCATGATCCTGGACATTCCTTAAACGTTGTAGATAATATATTTATATAATTTTGAAGCCTTATTATCCTTTATATTTACTTAAACATTTGATGACTGCATAAAGTGTTTTTATTACATAAAAATAGTATTCTTTTAAACCTCTCGCTCTAATGTTTTAGAATATAGTCATATTTCAGTACATGCATGTGTAGTGGTGTTAAGATTTTTTACATTCATTAATTTTTAAACGCATTTATAAAACCATTAGTATAATTTATGTCGACATTATTATAGTGAAATATTTACGATAAAAAAATATATTGATAATCTCTGTGATCCCAAATTTGACAAGAATTGGGCATTTTATTATACAAAAAATGGGCAAGATTAAGACATTTGAAGATAATTCTAAAGCTATTAATTATAAGCTATGTCTTTGGCCATTCAAGTGTGATAAATATCCTACGAATAATGAAACAATACCTTATTCTTAGGTCAATAATTATTATAAAGCAATCATTATTCGAAGGATGTTTATGACACTTGAATGGTCAAAGACATAGCTTATAATTAGTATCTTAGAATTATCTTCAAATGTGTTAATCTTGCCCATTTTTTGAATAATAAAATGCCTAATTCTTGTCAAATTTAGGATCACAGAGATTATCAATATATTTTTTTATCGTAAATATTTCACCATAATAATGTCGACATAAATTATACTAATGGTTTTATAAATGCGTTTAAAAAATAATAAATGTTAATGAAATAGATTATCTACAACGTTTAAGGAATGTCCATGATCATGCTTTGAAAATGCAATAAAAGCTCCATTTTGACCTACGCTGAGCATGTCCGCCCTTAAGTATGGAATATAACGTCGCTCAAACGTCCACCGCGGCTTTGCTCGGTGGCACTTATTCGGAAGGTCCAATTTTCGTTCTTTGTCGCATAAATATGGCTGAATTTGCTGTATGGCGTTTGTTATATTGACTTTGAGGACATCAATTATGTGCGGCTTATTCGCATAGACATGGGATTTAAGATAGCCCCAAAGGAAGACGTCTAAAGGCGTTAAGTCGCATGATCTCGGTGGCCAGTTCACGTCGCCGCCGCGCGAGATAACCATGCCCTCAAATCGCTCATGCAGAACGTCCATCGTAGCATGCGCTGTGTGGCATGTAGCGCCGTTATGTTGGAACAGCATGTTATCGGTATCCATATTATCCAGTTTAGGCCACAAGAACTTGCTTTTCATCGATCTGTAGCACTCGCCGTTGACGGTTATGACCATGGACCACACATCCTGAAGCGGGCCCTCAGGCTAGGATGTTTGGCAGGCCCCCCTACCTATCGCTAAGGGTAAAGGCAGCGTGACGCACTGCAGTAGCGTTTTCCAAATGACGTACGCGGTAAAATTGATGTATATTTTAGCGATTTCTTGTAGTTTTAATATGTACATCCATTTGAATTACCTATGGAGTTGTCGAGTATCGGCACACAGTTAAAGTTGCATCGTAAAATCATTTTTTTTATTATTAATATTATTGAAGTAAAATAGCGACTTTTTTTACTATTAGAGCAAATTTGTGATCTGTGTTTATCTCAGTTATCTGGTCGACTCGTCACGCCGGGCCCTTCCTGAGCCCGGGCCCCCAGGCTAGAGCCCTGTCAGCCCCCCTTTGTGGGGGCCATGGTTATGACAATGCCAGTTTCGTTTTGGAAGAATTATTACGGACCGATGATTCCGCCAGACCGAAATCCGCACCAGACAGTGACTTCCTCCGGATGCATTTGGTGCTGGTGTATCTCGTGTGGATTGGTATCGCCCCAAATTCGACAATTTTGATTTTTGACAACGTCGAATAGTCGACTCGCCAGGACAGTTGTGGCGAGGCTAAAAATCATGTATTGCGCGGAACATTTCTCAAACGAAGCACTGATTTTGATAACTAAATTCGATGATTTTCACACGTTGTTCAACGCTATAACCTTCCATGATGATTTGCCATACACTAATAAACAATTCACAATAAATTTTACAGATTTCACTTTGACAACATGGCCGCTATAACCTAAAACAAATTGAGCTTCCTTATTGAAAGACCCTTTATATAACATATTTTTTTACTTTCATTTGCAAGTTCCTGCACCCGGTCATGAAGGTATTGTGGAGACAATAATATCTTCTATAATTGATAATTTGTAATGGAATGAAATGATTTTTTTATAATCAATGAAACCAAGATAGAGTAGATGTATATATAATATCACTCAGTAAGTAATATATTCCCTTTCAACCTTTATATTACCTATTGCGCTGTAACTTAATATTATAAAATCATTTCAAAAACGCACCCCACTGGATGAAGTGAAGCTTTGACTTAAAATAAATCCAATAAAGGTGCAAGTTAACCAGAAAAAATGCATAATTGAAGAATTGCATAAAGAAATAAATTGGATTTATAAATTCTTTTTTGCGCTCCGTCTCAATTGTACGCAGAGCAAAAGTTATAATTAATTGTCCGATGATTTTTCTCAGTCTAGTATTTCTTTATGCTTACTTCACTTAAATTATTCAGTTTTTGTTTTATTTTTCGCTTTTTCATTTTTTTCTTCGGCTCTGTTCATCCGCAGCTTAAGGCAGTGGAGTCAAACCTTTTCTTCTGAAGTTTTATAATATATAACCGTGTGGCTGTCATCGGTTTGCTGTAACCCAGACCTCAATTTTAATATTATTTATTAAACATATATATATCAGTATGTATAACTCAGTAGCAAAGGGTGGAGGTAGGCTGTTAAGATCTGTCATAAATAGTGCAAATTAAATATCATACGCATTTGTTTTTATTGAACTAAGACTACAATAATTTACAGAATGATGGTATTGGTTAGTTTTTAAAAATCAATTAAACCCTGCCTAAGCCAAACTATAATAGATAAAAAATATCCAAAGTTACATTATGATTTAAGTACATAATTTTAGATAATTTATAGTTAGACGAGTATTTTTTGATTATTCTATTATGGCTTAGTATTCGCAGGGCTTAATTTAATTTTGAAAACTAACCATCACTATCTATAAATTTATTGTAGTCTTATTTTAATAAAAACCAATACGTACGACTGACAAAGTTTAGCATGCATTATTTATGTCGGATCTTAACAGCCTACATCCACCCTTCGCCACTTCTTCTTCCACGGCGCTACATCCCGGTGTGGAATTTAGCCTCCTCCACAACCGCTCTCCACTCACTTCAGTCTCTCGCCACACTTCTCCAGTTACCGGGTCTTCCTATATGAAGCCAGTCCACTTCTGCGGCGTCAGCCCAGCTCTTTCTTGGACGGCCTCTGGTTCTCTTCCGTTGGGGTAGCCACTTCGCCACTGATATATATAATTTATGATTTCTTAATGTTATGAGATAGCAGATCTGCAAGTTCATAACCTAGGGGCGGCTTATGAAAGTATGGTGAAGCAGGCTAGTATGGTGAGGCGGGCTGGTAATCAAGTTGCGGCAAAATTTCCACGTTAACATTATATTATATGGGTACATTATAATAACCAAAGTAAATCCTTCATGATGCCCTGATTTTTTTTTATCGCGTCGCTATTTCTCGTAAGTTGTCTGCTATTGCTGGCTGCTTCATTCAGTTGTATGAGAAAGCCGATTCCTTTCCCTGTTTTTATTTAATACTTCTATGTTCATAACATTACGAATTAATAATGATTTCATAATCCACTGTAGTATTCTGGTTCGGCGGAGGACATGTATTGTAGATGAAAGACGGTAGTGTTCATGGTGATGGAGGAGGCTAGAATTTATTTACTGTTTCAAATAACTACAATGGTAAAATCGATGCAATATAATAAATATAATGGTAAAATCAAATCAAATTTATTTATTTTACATATAATGAATATAACAAATTTTAAATTTAAAGCGTTCACGACATGACATAAAATAAGTGTTAACAATTTTTAAAATAAGAATACAGATAAATCTAAGTTAATAATACAATAAGTAATAAAATAAGAACAAAAATAACAAAAAAAAGTAGATGAAAGCACACAGAGTGAACTTTGATAGACCTTATCTTAAAAAAATATAAAACAACGTCCACCTAAATTCACCCTCACGTAAGTAGAATATATCAATATCCGAAGCAATTTAATTAAACATAGTTAAACGAAGACACAATAGAGCTATGGAACCACAGATACACAACATCCGCCACAGGATCAATAACGCAGAAATTTATTCCAAACATAAACTGTGCCATCACTCTTGCCAGGAACTTAAAAATATCACACGAACTCACACAGATATTAACAGGCCACGGAGCGGTGCGAGCTTATCTAAAAAGATTTAAATTGAGGGATGATGACTGTTGTCCATGTGACGGCAACACATCTCAAACTGTGTGGCATGTCATCAACGACTGCCCTATACTAGAAAGGGAGCGATGGACTCTCAGGGTTCGATGTAGACAGCATAATTATGAAATTGACCTCCAAAAGCCTCACGAAGTACTAAGCAATAGAACAACTCAAGAGCACTACACAAAATATTTAATCCTGGCCATAAAGAAAATTAAAGATATAAATGGAGGAACCTAATTAGCTCCACATCAGTCTAACTAACCCACCCAACCACCTTGTACGAAAAAACAAGGGCATGGTTATTAATATTAAAAAAAAAAAACATGGTTATTACCCTCTCAATTGGCATTACTAATGGCAGGTTAGTTCTGCACCTTGGGAGAATAAACAACGGATGCCCTCGATTTTCTAAGGCAATTATCAGAGACACACAAGCCAACACCACCAAGAATGGCAGTGTTCACATTTACGCCGCGTATAAGTCTGAAAAAATACGTAGCTAAATAAAGATCCCTTCTAAATTTTAAGCTACAGTATGTAAGCATACCTAAGAGAAAGTCAGTCAGATAGAGCCACGGATAATATCTATACAGCCGAAAGTAAAGGAGTCTCAAAAAATTCTTTTGGACTCTCTCCACCATAAGGCCGTACTTCAACTGATGCGGAGCCCAAACGATAGACCCACTCTCAAGTATGCTTCTAACTAAGGAGTAATAGAGAATTTTTAGTACCGTAACATCCGAAAAGACCAGGTAAAAACGCAAGACAAAGCCCAACATCTTTAGCGCCTTTTTACAAATGGTATCTATGTGACCACTAAACGTCAGTTTACTGTCAAACGTAATCCTAAGATCTCTTACAGATGATAGGTATTCGCGAGAGAACTCTGCCATGCATCGAATACTGGAAAAACAATACTCGTGAAGCTTTAGTAAACGATAAAACATTGCATTTATCAATATTGAAGTCCAGTTTGTTACGACTGCCCCAATCTAATATATTATCTATATCAAGTTGGAGTTGACGACAATCGTCCAAGGTGACAACTTCCATGAAGAGTTTCAACATAAAATAAAACTATTTAGATATAGTAATTCGGTGCGATGTGTCGAAACCGGGACCCACGGCAATATAAGCCAGCGCGTTAGCCTCTCAGCCATCGTAGCATAATACATAATATATTAAATATATTATATTATATACTATGATACGTATTTAATGTAAATTCATCCAATGGATCACCGTGGATCTTGGATCCTTTTATGTGTCTGGTTCTCGTGCCGCTGTTTAGTCACCTCTGCCCAAGAACACTACAGACGCCTTGACTTGTGGAAAATATAAAAAACGTAAATGGGAATTATTTATTCTATTAAAAGTTCTTTGAAGAACTTTTGCAACTCCTTTGTATTGTTTTATATTATTCTCAGCATCAAACCATTAAGGTAACAGCGAACTGTGAAGGTAGATAGTAGTGTTATATAAAAGGCATTGAACTACTTTTAATAAAGGCTCATTATTAACTTTTTGTATTTCAACGCTGTTAAGGTGACGCATCAATGAAACGCCAAATAATTTTCAACTGTATGCGCGACGAAATTTTGGACTCGCTCGCATTCATTGAGACAACGTCGAGCCAGAAACACGTCGCTTTGCTGCGTGATGGCGACGGGCCAATTAATTCTAAAATCGTGTAAAGATGACTAAAAACGTTACCCATTTACTTTAAAAAGAAAACATGTCAATGAATATATTATTATTCTAACTAATAGAACATGGTGTGTAAAATTCCCACCTCCGCTCCCGTTATGTATATGCAGCCACGTCATACGCGGCCGGCTAACATAACCCTTACGTGTGCCAGATCAAAGAATTTAAGCCCTCATTTTGTCCCGAGCAGAGCCGCACGAGACTGGTGATGCAACCTTGCACCGAAGTGCGAATGCATGATGTTAATTTATATGGCAACTATCAGAGTGACTTTAGTTTGAAGAGTCGCAAGGGGAGTCGAGAGTGTCCCGCCCCCCGTACGCTCTGGCGAATTTAGTAAAGGCCGCAAAATTGGCCTCGGTTGCCACCATGTCCGCGTGTCCTATTGGGCCCGAATGGGGTCGGACCCGGGCAAACAACTCCGCTCGTTCGGGGCCCATAAGTGGACAGTCCCACAGGACGTGCTCTGCGTCCTGCTGGTCGTGTCCACATGAGCAACCCGACCCATGTCCTGCCAAACCAAACCCCTGCAGTTTGGCCGCAAAGTTTCCATGGCCAGTCATGAATTGACTAGTCCAGTGGGTAGGCACCAGTCTCCTCGTCATGTGTCTCACCGAGACATCTGGAAAGTATAGAAAAGTCTGGCGGCCCTTAGAGGAGGCCACCCATCTCGCCTGCCATGCCGCATATGCGGTCTTGTAGACCAGCTCAGATACAGTTTTTCTGTAGCTCACGCCCTCCACTCTCGATGGCGGTGTCAGAGGGACACCGGCGAGAGTTGTATTGATCCTCCTCATAAGGAGAGTGATCGATCCTCTAATTTGAACGTGCAAGTCGAGGGGAAAGACCCCCGCAAGGACCGCCAGGGCATCCGAAGATGTGGTCCTATAGGCCTTAGTAAGGCCAATCAGAGCAGCCCTCTGTCCGCTAAGCAGAGCCCTCTTCACAATTGTCAGCGAGGCTTTGGTGTGCCACACGCTGGAGGCATAGCCAGCGATGCCCATGAATATAGCCTCGTAGGCGATTCTCAGGGCCCGAGGCTTTAGGCCCCAATTGTTGCCCGCCAGGCGAGCAACCTTCTGATAGGCTGAGTTGGCCTTAGCCACAATTACTTTAGCATGCTTCAAAAAGGTCTGCTTCTCGTCCAGAACGACCCCCAAGTAGGTCACCTCTCGAGAAAACCTTATAGCAGAGTCGCCGAAGCGCACTGCGGGTGATCGCTTATTTATGTTTATCCTTGAGCTGCCCTTTAGGAGGATAGCTTCCGTTTTGCCAGGTGCAAATGCAAGCTTATTAAGCTTACCCCAGTTAAGGATTCTCGATAATGCGTCCTTAGCTACGCGCTCGAGTGTCGGACGGCTCGACGAGCCAACTAGTAAAAGAAGGTCATCAGCGTACGCGACGAGCGCGCAGCCCGGTGGCAGAGGTAACGTCAAAACATCGTCAAAAAGTATATTCCATAGCAAGGGGCCAAGCACGGAACCCTGCGGACACCCCATGGTGGTCTCCCTGTAAATCAATTCAGTGCTAGAGTCGTATATAACTTCCCTTTTATTAAAATAGCTTTGCACTAGGGCAAAGAGGTCCCCCGGGATTTGTCGGAGCCGAAGCTTAGATAGAATTAATGGCCACCATGCGGTGTCGAAGGCACCGGCTATGTCCAAAAAGAAGCCTGCCACAATAACTCCTTCTGAGTCCTCAACAAATTTCTGTGCAAATCTGATAGCGTCCTCAGTAGACTTGCCGGGTCTAAAGCCAAATTGCCTCTCCGAGATAGGGTAGATTCTCTCAAGGTGGTCCTCCAGTCTTCTGCTGATTAACCGCTCCAATATCTTACCCAGCACTGGCAGAAGAGTGATTGGACGGTACGCTTTTGGGTCATGCGGTGGTCGTGTGCTCATCTTAGGTATAATCCTAAGGAGACCCTTCTTCCAACAGTCCGGAAAGATGCCCCTGCTCATGCAGTCAGCATACAGCCCGACTATCTCATGAGGTGCTCGAAGCCACGCCCTTCTGGCAATCACATTGCTGATCCCATCAGGTCCGGGGGCTTTGCCCGCCCTGAGGCCATCAAAAATTAATCCCACCTCCGACTGGGTAAGCTCAGGAGAATGGTGAGTTTCCAACGGCAAGATTGCAGATAGTCTTAGTTGACAGGTTCTGTCATCTTCATGTGCCGTAGGTATGTCCTGTGGAATTAGAGCTTCCAGCAGTATGGATGCAGACTCTGCGCTGTCCATCGCAAAGGTGCCATCGGGGCGCCGCATAGCCGCCATGACTTTACCAGGCCTTGAGCCCAGCTTTATCACGCGGAAAGGCGGTCCCCACGGATCATAGCCCCCCATTTCAGAGACAAAATCCCGCCAGTGCTTTTTCTTGGCTTTATTTAACTCTTTTTTGAATTTTGCCCTTGCGGATTTATAAGCAATCTCCGTAGGTTCGTCATTTCTGGGTAAGTCGTTCTGAGATCTTCTAGCTCTTTGCAATTTTCTTTGGGCAAGTCTCATGGTCCTTCTCAAAGACGTCAATTTTGGTATCCACCATGGCGCAAGGTTGGGTGGCCTCAGAGAGGTTCTACCCAGCGTGGACTCCGCAGTTTGAGTAATGAACGCAGTCAAGTCATTGGCTCTTTGGTGGAGATCGTCAGCCGACATGGCAGAGGCCAGTCCACCAATTTTGACGTCAAAAGCATCCCAATTGACACCGCTCGTCCGAAAGCGCCTGGGAAGTAGTAGGCTCTCGGTTTGGCTCAATGGGGCCGCATCTCCCGCAACTCTGAAAGAAAATGTGATCAGACGGTGATCGCTAGCCACCGCGTCCGTGTGGACCTGCCAGTCCACGGCGCGTCTGGCAACGCCACTGGATGTCAGAGTGACATCAATATGTGACTCACCATTTCTGGTGGAGAAAGTGGCCGGCCCGTTAGGGTCATTTAGCACCGTCAAATCAAAGGCGGCCAAGAGCTCCTCGAGTGGCTCAGGTTTGTCCTTGTTACGTCTGGGCCCAGAGGGGGCCCAGAGCAAGGACTGGACGTTAACGTCCGCCCCAACAATTATCTGCTTGCCTCTGCAAGCATATAAGATTTTCTCCAGTTGTTTTGTGCAATACAGGGTAGAAGAACTGTACTGAAAATACGCAGATATAACTACAATGGAGAGCCCCCTGTTATTAGCAATCTCCGCCACCGCGAAGAGCTCATTGGATAGATGCGAGAGATGCAACACAGTCAGTGCGGTGTCAATTACAAATATGCAAGCTAGAGATTTTGGGGTAGCTTGTATGATACGGCCACCGCTTAGGCCCCGATTGGGACCAAAGGCGTATGGCTCTTGTATCATAATTATGTCCGTATTCTGATCCCGAGCAACCTCAAGCAGCTCGGCAGATGTGGCTCGACCTCTGCCCACGTTTATCTGAGCGAAGGAGATCATTGCGGACAGTAATCAGTGCGGCTTCTTTCCTCCTCAATAGCGTGTAGGCGCGCGGGACAGTCGGGATCGGTGGCCAAGTGGCTGTTCGGCTTCTTGTAGCGCGTGCACGCAGGGCACTTTCCCGGTTCGTCAGCGGTGGGGCAGTCTGCTCTGTCATGCCCTTCTTTAGTGCAGTGGCCGCACGTTGTAACCTTAGCGTTGCAACCCTTAGCCATGTGTCCGTATAAGTGGCACTTTGCACACTTGACAACTCCGCAAAAGTCACGCACAGGGAACGAATTCCACCCCATGAAAAGTCTGCCATCATTAAGCAGCGCCTCTCGAGCCTTTCCAGGGATCGACATTATCATATGACAACGTTTGGTCTTCGGTCCCGCCTTGTGGCTCAGTTTAGTTCCAGCGTAACCCTCAGATGCAAGGCCAGACGCCTCCTGGGTATTGTTTATGATTGCCTCCTTGAGCTGCTCTTCTGTCGTCTCAATGGGTACATTAAAAATTATGACGCGGGGAAGCTTTCTCCCCGCGACTTGGGCCTTTAAGCCGGCCTCAGTCAGCCCAGGGGCAGCCATGAGCCGCTTAGCCTCGTCGTCACTTTTGGGATGCACGATGATCCCGCCTCCCCGGATCTTGCGTACCCCGGTGATGTGCACTCCCAAAGTTTCAGGCACAATAGTTTTCATGACCGCTTCCTTTGTGGCAGTCGATTCTTGGCCCTCCTTAGTCGGATAAAACATCACCCCCGGCCTGGCGACAGTTTTCGGAGGAACTGGTGACCATTCGGAGACTCTAGTTGGTTGAGCCTCTCTACGGGTTACGTCACTCCAAAGAACCCTGGGAGGAGCATTAGAAGGAGCCTGGATGATGGCTCTCGTTAAGGAGGCACGATCCTTTACAATTGCCTTGTGTGCCTCCAGCTCTATCGCCATGGCCCACGTTTCAGTGATTGCCATCTCAAGCTGCTCGGCAACTGCGTTCACGGTTGCTCTGGCAATACGACTGTCCTTCTCGAGGGTGGCAAGCGCCCTTTTGATGGCAATCGTCGCCCTGGACGCACTCTCCTGAGACTCAGAGAGAATACTCAAAGCCACGGGACTGATCTCCTCGCAAGATGCTGAGGTTGAACCAGCCCTTGACTTAACGCCCTTGCCCTTTGAAGTGGTGGAAGCGCTCTGCTTGTCTTTCTCTTTTTCTTTCTCAGGCCTTTTATCCTTGACCTTGGGGGCCTGCTTTGGGTCACCAATACCCTCAGCCACGTCCGACTTCCGCTTCCTAGTGGACATTCCTTCCACTTGCATGGGGTCCCCTTTGTGGTTGACCATGGCGCTAGGTAACACTCGTCACACGTCACTCACTCAACCACAATTTATCGCACAATAAATATTATTGTTACAATAATTACGTAACTATTATTAAACGAATTAAAAGTCACAATTCCCGGGAAAGTCCAAGGGGAAAACACACAAAAGTTTCACAAATCGTATTCCAAGGGCAGGCGAAGGTATTAGTATAGAAACGGGATCAAAAACTTGTGAATAGCAGGGTCAAAATTGAAGATAACGAAAGCGAAATAATAGCGATGCAAAAACACGTCCGCACGGCTCGACAGTTCAGTCGCAACTCGAAACTAATAGAACAATAAACAGAACATAAAATGGACGTATGTTGGATTTATATGACAAATAATATTTCGTTTGACAGGCGTCATTTGCACCCGCGACCCGCAATCCGCGCATCGCCTAGCAACGATCTTTTTAGACCGTGCCTCAACTAATGAACGGCCTTAATATTTTCTGAGTGCATTGTATGTATTAAAAAAAAAAAAAAAAAAAAAAAAAAAAAAATAGCACTGTGGACATCACAGGACGTTCACAACATGAGATTTAAATATAAAAAGGTGGCCAAATAAAAATACACACTTGTATAAATATATAGCAAATGTTGCAACTGACATTATTAATGGATAACGCACTCAATACAGTAGCTAGCAAGTAAATTCGTGCACAGCGACATTCGCACATGCATAGGTAGACGTCACGCAATTTCCATTATGCGTTATTACGCATCGGGAATTTATAGCAATATCACCTTTATTGTAATGGCGTTAGAACAGTGTTTCTAGTGTCAATGTTTACTTGAGCGAACCTACCATTCGGCAGACTCGACAAAAAGCATCGGGAATTTATAGCAATATCACCTTTATTATGATGACATTAGAACAGATTATGCCATTCGGCAGACCCGATAAAAAAGTGAGTGTCATTTTTTTTTCCACTTGCTTCGTCCATATTAATGTCATTGTTGTAACCGGACAAAACAGAACATGATATAAAAGAACATGAAGAAACAGAACTGTGACAAAACAGAACATTTTTGGGTGATTTTTTTTTTTGGTGTGCCACTAAACAAATTCCTTTCCCCAGTATCGTGTCCGGAAACTTGCACGTATGCAGTTCGTCGTATCACACTTCACCATGAAATTTTGTAGCGGAAATATATGGTCGTCATAGAGGTATTAAATAAATGCCGTATATTAAAGACCGTCCAACCTCTTCGGGTCGTATAGTACTGACATCAAATTCATGCCTAAATAAAACACGGTTTTTGTCGGTTTACACTTTACAGAAAGCCATAGCAGCAAACAAATTTTAAAAATCTTCTTCTTCTTCTTTGGCCATATCCGCCCCTTAGCTGGAGCATATGGACACCACGCGGCGCCTCCAAGAATCCCTCGCTCGCCAGTCTTCTTGCTTCGTTCAAAGAACAGGCAAGCCAGGTTAAAGTTCTCTTCTGGCATCCGCAGCACGTTGCCGAGCCAGGTCCAACGTCGCCTCTTCACTTTCAGCGTGATGAGAGGCTGCTTGGTGCGTTCTCTTATCTCCTCGTTGCTCCTAAAGTCATACCCACCGCACACCCAGTATACGTCGCAAACATCTGTTTTCGAAGCTCAGTATACGGTTGCTCTGAGCCTTCGTAAGGTGCCATGATTAGCTACCGTAAAGCAGCACTGTCAGAATGCAAGCGTCGAATAGGCGGCATTTTAAAAATAGTCGATTTATACTAGATTATTTGTTAGGTTAGGTTGGGTTTTCATTGTTGAATTCATGGATTTTGCCAAAATCAGCTATGAAAATTGAATAAATGTTCATATTGAATCTAATAAAATTGAAGATAAGGAAGCTCACGGCGAACTGTGTCACAGTGAAATGTTTTATGTACAATTTACATGTAACCCCCCAGTATGCCGTAAGGTAAACTAGTTTGGCAGACTGCTTTATATTGCCAGTGTTTCAAAACCTTGCATTTAACTTTTTAAAATGTTGATTTCTCAAAAAATGTTTTTTTTTACAGAGTGGAAATCTTTCAAAACACCGAAGCGGGGTTTCTGTGCGAACTGGTTCTCAAACTGCGGCCCGTTCTGTTCTCACCCGGTGACTATATTTGTAGAAAAGGTGAGTATTATAAAAAACATAATAATAATGTTTTACTCTTTATTTTCATTTTCATTAGATATACAGCGGTGATTATCTTTAACGCAAATGATGCAATCAATTCATAATATTATTTAAAATAGGGCCTTGAAACAGTTCAAACCAATCATGAAATAATTGAATCATATACAATTCTTAAATAAATCCGTATTTCTCACAAAATTGGTATACTTGCTTTTCCCTCCACCACCCGCCACGTCTCCACACCCGTTATGCAGGCGTATACCGTGGCGTAACGAACGATAGGCGCTGTTAAAATTTGTGCCGAAAGTGTCCCAGGAGCAACTTCCCAAGACCTTTGTTGGCGTGCACTAGAGTGTGCGTGATCCCTACTTCCATATAATGTATTACGGTCAATTCTCGATGAGAAAAGACCTTCTTGCTCGCCGTATAATGCCGCAAACTTTTTAAAAGCTGAGAAATTTTCCCTCGTAGATACCAAGTCGCAATGGCCGACCGGTCCAACTGAGGGTCGGACCGACTTGAGAAGCTCTTCCCTTTCAACCGACATATGGGGACACTCCTAGAGGATGTGATGGGCATCCTGCAATTCGCCACATAAACAAGTCGGGGATTCTATTAGGCCAAGCTGACAGAGCTTGGAGGCAAAACCACCGTGTTTGGTTAAGAACTGAGAAGTCCAATGGTCTGGAGTCAATCTGGTTATCTCCATGCGCCACTTTATATTAGGAAAAAAACAAATGCGTTTATCTGCCCTCGGAAGAAGTGGTCCATCGCCCCTGCCACGCACGCAGCGCCGTGTCATACGCCAGGTCGCGTACAATAACTTTTCGATCGAAATTGGTATACTTACAATATTACCGAATGCACATTAAATCATTGCAACTTACATCAAACGGGCGTACAGGTTATAATATAACCTACAACCACCCTTCACCACTGGCTTACACGTTCATTTTTTTCTACAAAATCACCGGATTGTTAACTTTCTCAAAGATATCCAAATTTCATAATTTTTAATCATCACCAACACGGCACAACAGCCGTTGATTAGTTTTCTGAATTGTAAGTGCTGCTGTTATACTTTTTCATGTGTTTCGTTTTCGCGTTAGCTATGCGATTTTATTTAATTCTTATAAATTTCCAGGTGAGGTCGGCAAGGAGATGTACATCGTGAATCGCGGCCGGCTGCAGGTGGTGGCTGACAACGGGAAGACAGTCCTCGCGACACTCAAAGCCGGTTCATATTTTGGAGAGATTTCAATTCTTAACATGGGCACGGCAGGTAAACAGCTTGGTAAATATCCACAGCGAGAGACCAGCGCCATTGCAAACCATATCAGACAGTCAGATAAATAAAACAATAATATTACTTTTATATTTTTTTCTGTTGGCAACACTCGCTTGGTAATTTTTTCGACCACTTCAATATCGATTTCTCTGTCTTTTCTATTTTATTTGATTATTGTACCCCTTTGAGTAATAGTCACATGTGAATGCTAATTAGTTTATTTATTTTATATATTATTTTTAATTTAACGGCGAATATCTTTAACCATTCGAACTCCCCTATTTAATAAATGGTCCTAGAAAACGTATAGTATCATCTATCGGCAGAAAATAAAACTATCTGTTTCGGTCAATAATACAAGCAGACGTTATCCATCCGAAAAGATGTAAAACTAACAAAAAAATCATTTCATTAGATCAACTTTTAAAATACAAAAGGACTTAACCCACACAAACCAAATTTTACAGGACGCACAAACAACGTTTGTACTAGGATTTTCGATCAGTCTTAATATAAATTATACATAAATTTAAAGTACATTATGATTAATAATTTGGTGTTGCATTTTCTCAAAATTATACTTATTAACGAGACGAAAGAAAGACAAATAAAAATTATGGTTAGGTCTTTTTTCCTACTGCAGTTCCTTCATTATTAAAATTACAAACTCAAATTAGAGAATAATTCTGCATTTTCAGCCTACATTCTTTACACACAACGTGTATTTTATCATGTACAATGTTATTATTCAATAAACCAATTTTGAAATAACTGAGGGTTAAATCCTTTTGTCTTTCTACAGTCGATATTATAAAATAACAGTTAAATACCGTAATATCGTCTATCTATAACACCAAGTGAACAATAAAATTAATATCTATAACTAATCTAATAACTAATCGGATTCCTTTTGACATTCTTAGAGCAACGTTTACATTCATATACCTACACTACATTTTCATCATAAAACATATCATCTCTTGATAATGGCCTCTGCAACGACCCCGAAACGTCGAGTAAAAAAGGAAGAAGAATACACGGTGAAAACCCAAAAATCTACTACAATTCTAAAATAAAGTGTATAGATAATAATTATCGGCAATGATCTGCTATAAACAAATTAAATCATAGCAATTATCCAGGTAAACAAAGGTAACATGACTTGCTTCATTGATTACCGGAATATATCGATGGTGTTTGAACGCAGTGCATTCAGAAAGATCCTTCGACTTGATCACGAACTGCACAAAGTTTGCGATCAGCTGGATATCGTAAAATGTATACAGACCCAACAGCGTCGAAGCACTTACCGTTAACAAAATCCAGAAAGACAATCGACGTGCTGGGAGATTACGGCTCCAGTGAATAGATCCAAGAAGCAAAGAGAGGAGTATCATCACTGATACCATCGAAGGGAGGAAATTACAGAGGTATGTGGCTTCCAAATTGAATAACATCATCACAAAAGCGACTGAATTAACGAAATCAGCGCCAGATCATAAAACATAAATCCCCCATAGGCTCCAGCCCTATTTATGGTAACACAGTATTTTTTCAAGGTTATTGATTCCATCCCAAACCAAGTGTAATTTTTTAAATATATATTATGGTTGGGCTTTTTCATTGTGGACTGTAATTGAATGGTGTGTTACAGATAGAATACCAGGCACTGACCTTTCATAATGTTTCCACGACGGTTGCACTGGACACGTTCGTGGTATGTACTTGTTGTCAGCCGGTATGCGGCACTTGATATCATCATCAGCCTGAATCTATTCACTGCTGGATGAAGACCTCTCCAAGCTGATTCCACTTCTCTCGATCCTGTGCGTTGCGTTGCCACGTACTTCCGCAGAAATTTATCATTTCATCGATCCAGCTGCCTCTAGACCTAACTGGAGGACGTTTTGTGCCTCTTGGATACAACTAGATGACTAAATTTGTCCAATGATTGTCACTTCTTCGAGCTATGTGTCCAGCCCATTTCCATTTGAGGCACTTGGTATATCATCATCATCATCAGCCGAGGTCAATCCACTGCTGGATGAAGGCCTCCCCAAGCTTCTTCCAACTCTCTCGGTCCTGTGTCGTTCGCTGCCACGTATTTCCGCCGAACTTTATCAGTCCGTCAATCCAACGGCTTTTAGGGCGACCCTGTGGCCGTTTCGTGCCCCTTGGGTACCATTAGATGATGGCATTTGTCCAGCGGCCGTCCTTTCGGCGAGCAATGTGCTCCGCCCATCTCCATTTCAGCTGTTTGGCAACGTCCATTACATCGCGTACTCCTGTCTGCTTGACTTGATATATACTATCAGAAATAGTTTGGATTATAAGTGTTTGTACGTGCGCGGTTGATGAATGACTAACGTTTTTATACACAGAACAGATACTAAATAGAATATCGATAGGCTATATTCAATACGCCACATGTTGATGCAGTAATTTGAATGTGTAAGTGTCCTACGAAAAATGAAGCACGCATTATGCACGTGCAATAGTGTGTGTAATACACCAACATTAAATGAGCGTAAATGCATAAACCGAGAGCAGTTTTCAGTATTTGAGGTAAAACGTATTCTTGACACGTGTGTAAGTTTAGCCCGGATTCTTCCTTACTCGGAGTCGGTTACCTGCTTCGCCTTACCCGTTATGTATTTCAGTTCCCATTATTTCTGAGTTCCCTGTTTTTATATTAATAATCGCTCGATTAATAACTCGTTGCCTATGTTGCGCCTGGTCTTCCAACAATACTGAGTATCATTTGAGGTAGAAGGGAAGAAAGAAATCAAGGCCACCATAATTGGCTCAACCATATACATATTACTAAAATGTACAAATCACTGGATGCCTCACAATCTGTTTTTGTGTTATTTTGAGATACTTAACTACTTTGTGAAACTTTCAAATAATAATATATTGAAGTTTCTGGGATAAAATATCTGCTGTCCGTCATTATAAGGAAACATTGAAAACGCATTTTTACGATAAGCTTATATTATAATACAAAATCTACACCAGTGATTCCAAACCTCTAGATTAGTCAGAGGCTTCACGATAATTAAGAAAAGCTCACCCAACGGGTAGGTAAATTTTAGGCGAAAAGTAAGGCATAATATGGAGGCTATGGAGCTATATGAATTAACAATAACTGTGGAATTCAGTTTTAATAAAAACTGTTTTATAATTTTTTTAATGCATAGTTAGATACTTGCTTTTCCCTCCACCACCCACCACGTCTCCACACCTGTTATGCAGGTATATACCGTGATGTAACGAACGATAGGCGCTGTTAAAATGTGTGCCGAAAGTATCCTAAAGCAACTTCCCAAAACCTTGGTTGGCGTGCACTAGAGTGTGCGTAATCCCTACTTCCATTTAATGTATTACGGTCAATTCTCGATGAGAAAAGACCTTATCGCTCGTCGTATAATGCCGCAAGCTTTTTAAAAGCTGAGAAATTTTCCCTCGTACCAACCGGTCCAACGGAGGGTCGGACCGACTTGAGAAGCTCTTCCCTTTCAACCGACTTATGGGTACACTCCCAGAGGATGTGATCGGCATCCTGCAATTCGCCACATAAGCAAGTCGGAGATTCTATTAGGCCAAGCTGACAGAGCTTGGAGGCAAAACCAAAGTGTCCGGTTAAAAACTGAGAAGTCCAATGGTCTGGAGTCAATCTGGTTACCATGCGCTACTTTATATAAGGAAAAAACAAATGCGTTTGTCTGCCCTTGGAAGAAGTGGTCCATCGCCCCTGCCACGCACGCAGCGCCGTGTCATACACCAGGTCGCGTACAATAACTTTTCGAGCGCACCGGCTCATGGATCCAAGACCTAAAGGCGGCAATATAAAGATACCGCCAACCTCCGCCCTCAGACCTCCGAGCAAAGCGGTCGTGGCTAGGTAGATACTAATGTGTTCTACTACTTGTTTACCAACCCTACAGGAAGTGACATATTCGTACTATGCCGGTCAGTAGCGAAGGGTGGAGGTAGGCTGTTTAGATCCGACATAAATAGTGCACATTAAACTTTTTCAGTCATTCGTATTTGTTTTTATTGAACTAAGACTACAATTTACAGGTGGTGATGGTTAGTTCTTAAAAATCATTCAAACCTTGCTTAAACCAAACCATAATAGTATTAGTATGTTATGGGCGATTCCACAAAATGTTGCACACTTTTTCATTCATACTTATTTGTTTTCGTTGAATTGAGAATATATATTCTTTTTAAATTCATTAAGCCCTGCCTTACCAAACCATAGTAGATAAAAATAATATTCTATCTATAAAATATAAAAAGAACTTTTTATATGCAATGTTTTTAAATTTTCTGTTTAATCATATAAACTTGACTTGACTAGCTTAAACGATCAAAAAATAATTGTATTTGAAATGTCATTTTGACACTCATATTGATTTTCATAGTAACGCACGTATATATTAATAATTTCCTAGCAACCAATAATAGTGGATTGGATTACGGATTTCTTGCGAAATAATTTTTCATACAAAACAGAATTAACTGAAAATGAATTTAATTCTACTTAAAAATGGCTAAAAGTATTTTTAAAAAAATGCATTGGCATCATGTTCTGGTATATTCTAAAAGTTTCAAATGTCTAGCTAGTCGGGAAGTTAATTAAAAATCGATTGCAAGATTTGTACCGGACAAACAACCACCGGACAAATAAGAATACGATCTAATAAAAACGTTGTAATAACTAACAATATATTATGCTTTCATGGTATAATTTTAAATATTTTATGGATAAACGAATATTTTTTGTCTGTTATCTATTTTAACTTATATTAGGCTGGGTGTAATTGAATTTTAAAACTCACAAACACTATCTACATATTGTAGTATCAGTTAAATGAAAACAAATATGTTTTACCGAGAAATTTTAGTGTACACTATTTATGTCGGATCTTAACGGCCTACCTCCACCCTTCGCCACTAGTCTCGACCAAGTAGGGGATCGTCGAGATTTATTACAACGTTTTTATTAGCTCGTATTCTCATTTGTCCGGTACAAATCTTGCAACCGATTTTTAACTAACTTCCCGACTAGCTATACATTTGAAACTTTTAGAATATATCAGAACACGATGCCAATGCATTCTTTTAATACTTTTTGCCATCTTTAAGTAGAATTGAATTCATTTTCAGTTAAATCTGTTTTGTATGGAAAGTTATTTCAGAAAAATCCGTAAAAAGTAAAAGGATATTATTGGTTGCTAAAGGGGTAGTCCTAGCAACTACAATATTAATATATACGAGCGTTACTATGGAAATCAAAATGAAATGTCAAAATGACATTTCAGTATTCTATATTTGTTTCTTTTTTATTTACTTCATATCAAGTACAAGTTTGAGCATATTGAGCATAATAATTCAACAGAAAATTTAAAAACGTTGTATATAAAAAATTCTTATTATCTTGTAATTATTTTATAAAAAAATCTCAAGGATTCCGCCAAATAAACAAAGGTTGGGAATCACTGCTCTGCACTGCGCTAAACCACAGTATTATCGTCATAAATCAAAACTTTTGTTCGGAAGCTATTTTCGTGATTGATAGTTAGTCAGACGAATATTAATCTCTTGATAATTCTGTATAGTGGATGTTAAGTATACTTGTGCAGTTTCTCGTGGAGGAATTCCAAATGAAGACTTGGAGCACGCTTCCACCTCAGCATTTCTCAACGTAGTTAATTCACGGTTGTTTCAAATATCTCTGATGTTAAAACCAGTGACGTTCTCATAAATTGTCTACAATACCAATACAAAAAAGCTAATCTAGATCTTTAAATAACTATTTTTGAAGTTATACTTCTTAAGGCGCGTTTGGAAAATCAGATCAGAGTGTATTTTTGGCGTGTGACACGTAACACATAATTCATTTTTTCACACGAAAAAAATCGCACTCGATTGGATTCGAACACGATTGTTCGGTTATCAGCCGAACGAACTACCTTTACGCCACAATATGATAATGCAATCGTGACGATTATACAGTATAATATTATAGTTTAGAATTGTTCCGTTGCCTAGGCAGCGAATTTATTATTGTCGGCCATTTGCAATTCCTTACGTAAACAAACTATTAAACGTCATAGTGGCAGTTGTTACTTTGAAAATAAAAACAACGATAAATAATTATATTATTTAGTAATATAAGTTAAAGTGTATAGAAATAAACCAACGGCATTCCAATAAGCGGTCCTTTTTCTTGAGTGTCTAATTTAACAAGATAATTTAGAGCTAGTCGAAGAATCTAGGTTATCATAAGTTTTGTTTTTGTTTTGTTACGCCAAAGAAGTATAACTTCTGACTATTAAGACCGAGAGCGTTTGAGGTGGGTTGGTTTGGTATTCAATGTTTGTATTGTCAGTTTTATCTGTCCCGCTCAGGTCTGATCAGATCAGAATTGACTGTAATACATTATATTATCGAAATAGGAATCACGCACACTCTAGTGCACGCCAACTATGGTCTTGGGAAGTTGCTCCTGGGACACTTTTGGCACAAATTTGAAGAGCGCCTTACGTTCGTTACGCCACGGTAAACGTCCGCATAACGGGGGTGGAGCCATGGCGGCTGGTGGAGGGAAAACCCATTTAACAGAAGAGGAAGCTTAAAGCCAGGAAACTCGTCCAGTGGATCTTAAATTATGAGGAAGTTCTTCATGCCCGATGTTTTCGGTCGCATCTTCAGACATCGTCGTACTTGCTTTCAGGCCTTTTCCTGCCATCCAGGAAAGATTGCTCGAGCGAAGACGTTTATTCTGAAACTACGCTATATTAATATCCCACGTGAAGATAATAATATAAGCGCGCCACTGCTTTTAATATGACTTAGTTTGTTTGCATCGACGCCCAGCGCGCGAAGTTGAAAGCGTGCCGGAGGCCATTTTGTAGATTGACAGAGTGCTAACTATTCAACCGGAACTGATCTCAGTTCGGAAACTTCACAATAATTATAACGGCGATAGATCTTCGACGAAGTTTTCAATTCACGGTTTCTATCATCCAGCGAATGTAATTGATATCTGTCGATTATTAATAATAGACGTCTTTGAGAGGAAGGTAAATTTAATAATAGCTATGTCAGATTATTCATCTTTTCAAATGATGGGATATCAAATTCTGTATATTGTTTACTGTTAATTGGTTAATACACAGGTTTTCCATGTGTGCGCCTCTGCGCCTTGAAGTGTGTGGTGGTCAACGACTTCGGGCCTTTTCAGCATTATTTCGACAGTATAAGAATTAGCCGTTTATACTCTGTGAATGGTATTTAGCAGCTTTCCAGGACACCGAAATCCAGTTGGCCAGTTGAACATGCAAGACCGGTTGAATTGTCTTCAGGGATCCACAGCACGTGGCTGAACCAGAACCAACGTCGCCTCTTCACTATAAGTGAGATGAAACGATGCGTTGTTTCGGTTTAGCCGACGATAGTGTAGCTGTAGTATAATAGCGATTAAATATCTATTGTTTAATGTATCAAATTATTATGCAATAATATATTCCCAGCGAATCAATTTCCAGCAAACAACTCTTAGCTAGATCAGCAAGTTGATTGGCGATATTAGATACGGTATATTATTACATCATACCACAGCACATTATATCATTACAGTGTATTAGCCGAATAATCATTTTTCATGGTACGAGTATCATATTTTCTTACGACTGTAATAATAAATAATATTTCACAAGCTACCCGATTTAAAACGCTGACTCTATAATTAGTCCAATATGATTATGTACCAGAATTTTATGTTAATGTATTACTTTTTATTGTATAAATAACGAAGAATAATCTATCTAAATGTCACTCGAATCCAAGTACCTAGCTCGTAACTATCTCAGTAGATTATAATATATGTACTATCATTGTATAATATACTATTGTACCGATACGCTGCTAATAAATCTCACCCTGCTACATCGTAGACTTCATTATCATCATCCTCAACCCACACATCGAATACCACAGTAGTCACCCAATAATAGTGAGAAAATAGAGAAACCTATTAACAATATACGGTATGCTGATGACACTGTGCTGATGGCTTAAAGAGTTTACATCAATTAGTAGAAAGGGTTAATGAGGTCAGCAACGTTTATGGTTCACAAATGAACCTCAAAAAACAAAACTTGTCTAGTATCAAAATAAATATAGTAACACCAAACACCAACACAAGTTTTGTCATTAACAACAAACCAATTTTATTGAAAGTGTGACCCATTATAAATATATAGGTACATGGGTCAGTGAGAAATGGGACCAGTCTCAGGAAATAAAAATTAGAATTGAGATCGCAAAGAGTGCATTTCTCAAGATGAAACGTCTCCTCAGCAATCGAGACCTTAACCTAGGTCTGATGCTGCGTATGATACGTTGTTATATTCTCTCAATTCTTTTCTACGGTATGGAAGTATGGACGCTAAACCAAGAGTTGTCACGTAGAGTTGAAGCTTTGAAGATGTGGCTGTATAGACGCATAAAATTTCTTGGACTGATCGGGTGACAAATGTTGAAGTTCTCAATCGAATGGTAAAGGACTGAGAAGTTTTGCTTACTGTCAAAACCAGGAAACTACAGTACCTCGGCTACATTATGAGAGGACAAAAGTACAGCATTCGCCAACTTTCGTTCAAGGAAAAATCAATGGTAAACATAGCAGAGGACGTCACTGGAGGAGAGGACGTCCACTAAACTGTTCCGGATGCAGATGACAAAGCTAAGTTAGTTTTGATGGTGACCGAACGTCGATGGGTGATGGCACTATAAAAAAATCCCAATAATTCATTTCATCATCAGCCTGAATCTATACACTGCCGAATGAAGGCCTCTCCAAGCTGATTCCACATCTCTCGGTCCTGTGCATTGCGTTGTCACTTACTTCCGCAGGATAAGGACAGAACCAGCGGTCTCTATGTCTACTTTACGGACGTTTTGTACCTCTTGGATACCACTGGATGACTAAATTTGTCCAACAAATCTCCCTTCTTCCAGCTATTCGTCCAGCCCATTTTCATTTGAGGTTTTTAGCAAACTCTATTACATCGCCAAACCCTTGTATGTTCCCTTATCTACTCATTCCTTTTTTTTGTCCTTTCACATTATTCAAAACATGCACCTCTCCATACCACGTTGTGCTACTCTAAGTTCCTGGATCTCTCTTTTACTTAGGGTCCATGTTGCCCAGGCATATGTGATTACGAGAAGCACACACTGGTTGAACATTTTGCGCTTTAGGCACAGTGGGAGGTCACTTATAAGGACATTATTCAGGCGGCCAAAAGTACTCCAGCCTAGCTTTACTCTGCGAACAATTTCATCAAATATACATCCATCTATAGACACTTGTCCCAAATAGATGTAGTTTCGAGCTGAGTGCCATTGATGAGGATCTCTTTTTGGCCCGCAAAGCTGTTGAACATGACTTTCGTTTTTGTTATATTTATTTTCATTTAATTTCTCCCATTTATTATATTATTTATTTTTCTTTGTTTAGTAGGCATTTAGTTGTGGCTTTAAAAACAGTATTTTTGACTTAATTACTTATAAATACGTGGTTGCATATTTTAACCCCTCTGTCTGAAAATCTGTAGATATTTTTTTGTACGAATAACGTTTTGGATCCCAGTTTTTTGATGAATTGATATTTTTTTATGAGAGCTTTTTTCGAATTCCTTTTTGATTGAGAATTATTAACGAGCTTTTGCATTTTGTAACCTGGCGTGACGTCATCTTGCATGGTATTACCATGGTCATTTATTTCTATGTACTAAAATTATTATTAATGTTATGCAATATATATTATTATTTATTTGTGGTAACGTACACAGTGAAGCGAAGCGGCAAAGGAATGCGACAAACGACAAAGCGATGTGCGATGCCATTTGTCTTTAATATGCCAGCAGTGGAATAATATTGAATAACTGACCTAATAATAATATTTATAACTGGCGCGATGTCCGCCTCTAAAAACAACAGCAACGCATAATATATTCTATACACAAGACCGCTTTCGTCCGCTACGGCAGCTATCTATGGTAGATTTGTATCAAAGTATTAGCACTTATTGTAACAATTATTATA
This sequence comes from Rhyacophila brunnea, assembly GCF_057557595.1. NCBI lineage: Eukaryota > Metazoa > Arthropoda > Insecta > Trichoptera > Rhyacophilidae > Rhyacophila > Rhyacophila brunnea. Next base: position 1,867,011 of record NW_028232904.1, on the reverse strand, counting down.
ACAAGTTAGCTATATAAACAGTCAAAACTGTAATCACTCTAAAATTTACCACAGCCAATAGAGGTGCTGTTAAAACATAGCACGTGTTGTAACAATTATAACTAGCCGCCGCATAGCACAAGTGGGGGTGGGGCTGATAGGGCCTGGGCTCATGGGGAGCCAGACGTGGTGAGTCGACCAAATAAGTAAGATAAACACACATCATAAATTTTCTCGAATAGTAAAAAAGCCGCCTGCGGCGTTATTTTCCTTTAATAATGATTATATTTTGAAATATCTGATTGTGCGATGTAATTTTGAATTGTGTCATTACTTGATAATTAATACATAAGTAGAGTGGATACATATTAAAAATACCCTTAATTTTACCGTGAACACCATTTGAAAAACACTACTGTAGAGCATCACACTGCCTTTATCCTTTGCGATAGGTAGGGGCGCGACAAAGATCCTAGCCTTGGGGCCCGCTTCAAGATGTGGGGGCCATACAATTAACTTATTGTAATTGTTACAATAAGTGCTAATACTTTGATACAAACCTATCCTAGATAACTGCCATAGCAGCCGAAAGCAGTTTTGTGTATAGAATAGATACGCTGGAACAGATTCACCAAATGTAAGTCCTAAACATAGAATCAATAGACTAAGCGAGTAACTAATTTTATAGTCTTGGACAATTTGTCCAATGGAGAGCTTTCTTCACGTCTTGATCACACTCGGCATTGTCCGTTCTCGATTTGATTCGTCCATTTGAAGGAGCTTCTTCTGCAGTATTTATTGATTACTGCAGCAAGAAAATCGTGTTGATTAACTGGTGTGACATCTTTGATTTTACATTACTGAGAAATATCTCAAACCCACACTGGTGACATAAATGTTAACCACATTACGTTTACTTAATACATGAACTTTGTCGCTTTATTTTACCGCTCCGCTTCAGTTTGTATGTCTCCTTACAGTTTTTTCATTGAGACAGCCAAAGTTTGCATATCGTTATGACGTCAGTGATATCAAACCACTCCTTAACATAATTTAAATAAAATTATGTGGAATTCATCTGTCTCAATGATTAAAGTGTAGTAATGAATATTTGTATTTTAAAACCCTGTAAAAATAACAATACGTAACTTATTTAATTTGAGTTTTCTACTAAATCGGTTCAAGACAATGAATACGTTGAATCTTTCAGGCAGATAACGTGTTATGTCACTATACGTTGACAAAACCGATTAACTTCGCAGCGTACCTATTGTCTTGAGTGGCTTTACCACGTTATTACTTGCGATTTTCATTTTTATTATGGTTACATGTAAGTTGTACGTATGCAGTTCATTGTGGAACACTTATCCGTGCGCTGCAGTAGGTGAAACATGAGTTCGTATAACATTTTATCAAATGACAAGTTCTTCGTTGAACATTTCACCGTGGAATACATTTGTACGTATCTTACAAAATGTGGCGATAGTATGCAAATAGTACTGTTCCAATTAGATTAACCGTAAACTTACCTAACCTAACCTAACCTAACCTAACCTAGTAAAGACATCTCATAAAATTCGCCACATGTTGTAGCATACATACAAATATACTCCACAGTGAAATGTTCAACGAAGAACTCGTCATTTGATTAAATGTTACACGAACTCATGTTTCACTTACTGCGGTGCACGAATAAGTGTCCTGCGGTGAACTGTTTACATACAAATTTCCGGATACCTGTTATTATAACTCATTTTGCAGTATTCATTTTGTACAAGATTTCGCGTATTGTACATACGTTTGCGTTGTAAACACTCGTAGCTAAAATGCGTTAAACGCAACAGCGAATTTTTTACTAATTCCGCATTATCGTTATAAAACGTTGTGAAATATAATACAAAATCGCTAGATTAACATTAGTAGAAAACCCAATGACTAAGACAGTGGAATAATATTTTTTAGTGAAATCTCACGTAATGTAAGTAATTGTTTGGGCCAATTATGGTGGCGCTAATCCCATACAAATTCCTTACCCACCTCCCTCAATGATTGTTGTCATCCAGGCATTTTAATCAATAATAATTAACAAATGACTGTACGACCGTGTTTGTAAAAGTTCAGTTATCTTCAGACCATCAAAGCGTAAAGACTTGCACTAGTTTGAACCATAGCGCCATTAAAAAAGTACTTCAATTATGATTTACGATTCGTCCAATGCCGCATCAATCACCGTAATTCATAAACAATCACAAACTAATTGGTTACATGTAAATTGTACGTAAAACATTTCACCGTGGCACAGTTCGCCGTGAGCTTTCTTATCTCAAATTTTATTAGATTGAATATGAAAGTTAAGGTACAGTTCGGTTATCAGGAATACAGCGGAAAACACATTTCGAAAATAGCCGATATACTGGATTATTTGTTAGGTTAACCTAACCAAACCTAACCTAACCTAACCTTACCTAACCTAACCCAACCTAACTTAACCTAAACTAACCCAAACTAACAAATAATCCAGTATATCGGCTATTTTCAAAATGTGTTTTCCGCTGTATTCCTCATAGCCGAACTGTACCAAAATTAATTCAATTTTCATAGCTGATTTTGGCAGAATTCCTGAATTCAAAAATGGAAACCTAACCTAACCTAACATAACAAAGAATCCAGTATATCGGCTATTTTCAAAATTTGTTTGCTGCTAACTTCCTGTAAAGTGTAAACCGACAAGAACCGTATTTTATTTAAACATGAATTTTATGTCAGTACTATACGACCCAAAGAGGTTGGACGGCGAACTGCATACGTACAAGTTTACGGACACAAAACTAATTACCCACCCATCCGTTACAAGTACAGTGTAACTATGAGGGTTGTCGTACTAGTTGTGTGTGTGGGAACACGGTGCCAGCCCAGCGTGCCCACTAGATCAACAGCAAAGGTTAGTGCCTGTATTGAATCCCTGTATATCCCTCTCCCCCCAGCATCCAAAACATCCCCTTTCCTACAGTCTACTAAAAAGCGCCGCCAGTAATATTTATTTCCAAGCATTAAATTTAAATCGTATGTTTGATATTCATTAAGTGAGCAATTTCGCATAAAAAAATATTCCACATAATTTACCGACCGTGTAAAATATTTTTTTTATTAAAATAATAAATAATTGAAAATTAATTGATTTCTTTCCCACTTTTATACATTAAAAATATCAACACCTTCTTCTCTTTTCTTACAGTACTTTTTGAAATTCGGCTTATTTTTTCCACGTTAATTTCTTTTTATAAGTGCTTATGAAGCCAGTTTTTACTTATTAATATTTTTATAATAATTCTAATACGTCTTTTTGATATCGAATTTATATTATTTTCTTTCGTAAACACACCGAATCTGTCAGAAAATTAAGTTGTGTACAGGTAGATAGGATAATAATATATTGGCTGCAACCAGGCTGTTAAAGTGCTTTATTAGCTTTTGCATTTTACAATAGTTATACTTAATAATTAAAATAAATAACAAGTAGATTGTAACTAGATTGTAAAATATCACACATGTCCCCTTAAGCACTGAAAAACTTACTTTTACACTCGGTTACATAAAATTTTATATGTTACCAAAAACACATTTATGTAAAAAAAAATATTAACAAACCTCTTAATTTTCTGGCTGATTGTGATTATGGTATCTATATAATGAAAGTGAATGAATAATAATTTTAAAAAAAGAACACCAAGAACATCTATCCCATAACAAGTATTGTCGGTACTAATTTTATTATAACGTTTTGTAAGAGGTAAAACACACTATGTGCAATATTTTAACTAAGCATTTAATGAGTTTTACCTTTTATGATAAAAAATAGTTATTTCAGAATGTTAATTGACAATAATTCATAATTTTTCGCGCGAAAATATTTTTTCTAGTGTTTTCAAATTATGTATGTCCAATGAAATATTGTTACATTCTTAAATCACGTGAATTATTCGTTGAATAAAGCAAATAGTTTAATAAATTAATTTTCAAGCACTAAACTCTTAGACTCAAAAAGTCAGTGTAAGGCCTTATCCAGATGGTGTGATTTGACTCGCGCGTAAAAACACGTATTACACGCAAGTACATGTGACCTCATTGAGCCGTCCACATTTTTATACTCGCAACGTATCACCTCTCACACGCGGTCGAGTCACAGATGACTTTCATTGACCCATCCACGTGCACTCGTGTCGATACACGCGTCATCTGGGCAAGCTCTAACAGAAAAATTGTAAAATATAATAAAAAAAAAAATATGTAGAATTTTCTTAAATGTTTGGAACCACAATTTAATAAATTAAGTATTATAATAATGGTTTATTGGATAATACACTAGTATATTTTTTTTAATTAGAATCGACTACTTGTTTTGTGATATATTTAAAAGTATTTCTAATAACGAGTGCTTAAGTCAGACAACGTTATCTACAAAAAGTGTTTTTTTTTTTTTGAGATAACGTTATTTTACATTTACGGCTACATGATAGTCAAACAACGTTATGTCAATCTTTTCTAATTTCTTATTAAATCGTCCGTAAAGTTTAACGCTAATTACATAAGTTACCCTTGTTTTCATATATTTTTAAAACTATCTCTATAAATTTTAACATCATCATAAGCAAGATAAATGTACAATACACAATAAATTATAAAATATTAACATTAGGTTTTAAATAAACATTTCCCTTGTTAAGTTACAAGAATCTAAAATAACGATTTTTGGCTCTCCTGTAAAGTTGCACTTTTGTAGATAGTGTTGTTTGACACTAAGTCCTCGATAAGTACTACAATACAATAATGATACATTTCTGCTTAAATCTGTCTTTCACGTTTTTTAGATCTTACCCTGTTTTTCCCTATCAACTGCTCTGTAGTGTCATTGTTACAAAGAAACTTCTTACTTATAAATAATACTAATTGACTGCTAATAATAAAAAGGGAATGGTACTTAGAAACTATTGTATTCCGTGAGTTTATATCGATTTAAGGTGTTATTATGCTAATATTATTTGTGTATTAGATTAGTACCTACATATCTATTAATACAGTTTTACAAGATAAAAGGACATAAGTTACAATAAATTTAGATATAAATATTATTTAAAAATCGAACTCTTTTATAAAATATCATTGCATATTGCATTTTAAAAATAGAACACGAAATTCTTTTGAGTTCAGGAAAAGGGACACAAGCCATAGGTACTTTGATTCAATTTAAAAAAACGGAGAAAAGTGATATTATCTTAGTATCTATAATAAATTGTTCTTTTTATTTAATAAAACGCCTTTTTTTGCAGTACTTATTCCACTTTTAATCAATAGATTAGGACCGGTTTCGTCCACCTCAGAGGGACATTTTGAGACAATTGAAAATGTCCCTCTGAGGCGGACGAAACCGGTCCTAATCTATTGATTAAAAGTGGAATAAGTACTACAAAAAATGCGTTTTATTAAATAAAAACAACAATACAATGCATTTCCACCATGAATTGACAGTTAACAAAATAAAAGAAATGTATAATAAATATTGTAAAATAATGGTGACCTTCCTCCCTTATTTATATTACAGCAGGGCTATTTTAAATAGTTAACACGGTAGCACGTTTCCGTTATTTTTATTGCTCCAAATTAATACGGATATCACTCGAAACAATCCTTTAAAAAAGCGATTATCTACAATAATAATTGTTAACACTCGGCACTGAATATTACTTGATTTAAAATTCATCCTATTAAAATCAAGTAAGACGTGTTAACTGTGCTACTGAATGACATTTGACAGCTCGCGGTTAACGCGGTCATGAGCGGCCGTGTTAAAAAATATCACGCCTGACAGTTAACTTCCCGGGATAATTTTATTATTAACTGCCTGAATACGACATATCGTATTTATCACTTTTTTATTTGTTTTGGAGTTAAAATTAAAAATCGTTTAATGATATTATGTTAGAATCAATAGCCATGCTATGAGTTAGTTGTTATTTTGACTCGTTTCCCTTCTCCGCACTACATTAATAATGATAAATAATAAGTTATGTCAACATGTCTCCTTTTATCTTGCTGTTATATTCCTACTGTTTAAGTAATATTTTAAGTAATTTCTATATTGAATGAAAGGTAGTAAATGAATTATTATAAATACACACGTAAAAGAATTTAAAACAAAAACATCAAAGTATTTTCTCTATAGACATAATATTCCATTCTCAATTTATATCGTCTATTTTGTGACAGTTAAAAATATTTTAATAATTCAGATGGCACTAAAGATCGCAGTCTGGGGGTTGCTTCAGGATGTTGGAGTCATTAAGTACCTGCACATATTAAGTCTATCATTTAATTTCGACAAAAACACGGTATTTTTGAGAGCAGATCAGGTGCAAAAAAAAATATTATGTTTTTTTTTTAATTCTCGTACGTTTTCATTCATGTCGAATTTACTGCCAAAAAATATCCGCAACGCGTCAAAATCTGCGGATGGCGCTCGAGAGCGAAATAGCATGCAGAATAATTAAAGAGGGAGATGCAAGGCGTGCCGAAACAATAATGGCAGGTGAAATGTTAATTATTCATTTTTATTGCATACACTTTGCAGGTTTAAATGCCCCCCTCATGCCAAAGCTCGCTTCGAATCTGACGTACGCCTTTCGCTGAGGGGGCTTCGAGATTAAACACATAAAAAAACCTTTTTTTTTTAATTAACGTAGAATTGTATTTGGTTCGTATGATCAAGTAACAAAAATCCAGCATGATTTTTGATGCTGTAAATACTATTTTAGACCCGTCGTAATAAAATACACATATATGTAGAATTAATCAAATTAATATAAAATATATAAATAGATATTTTCATTAAAATCATTCATCTGTACCAGTCAGTGGTGGCGAATCAATAGTATACGTGCCACGTTAACCCAGAAGCGACCAAAGGCTTCATTGAAGCCAGAAATCATATTTTACAATGTTTTTCTTAGCTCGTATTCTTATTTGTCCGGTGGTTCATTGTCCGGTACAAATCTTGCAATCGATTTTTAACTAACTTCCCGACTAGCTAGACATTTGAAAATATTTCAAAACACGATGCCAATGCATTTTTTTAATACTTTTAGCCATCTTTAAGTAGAATTAAATTCATTTTCAGTTAATTCTGTTTTGTATTAAAAGTAATTTCGACACCATTATTGGTTGTTAGGGGGTCTGGGGTCCTAGCAACTAAATTATTTATATATACGTGCGTTACTATGGAAATCAATATGACATATTGTCAAGTACAAATTTTTTTGATCGTTTAAGCTATTCAAGTCAAGTTTATATGGTTCAACCAACGACATTATTAATGAACAACGCACTCAGTACAGTAGCTAGCAAGTAAATTCGCGCATAGCGACATTCGCACATGTCTAGGTAGACGTCACGTGACCAAATTTCTCAATTTCTATTATGCGATATCACGCATCGGGAATTTTTAGCAATATCACCTTTATTGTAATGGCATTAGAACAGTGTTTCTAGTATCAATGTTCATTTGAGCGAGCGATATTGATATTAAAATATGAATTATACCATTCGGCAGACCCGACAAAAAGCATCAGGAATTTACAGCAATATCACCTTTATTGTAATGGCATTAGAACAGAATATGCTATTCGGCAGACCCGACAAAAAGTGAGTGTCATTTTTTTCCAGATGCTTCGTCCATATTAATGTCATTGGGTTCAACAGAATTTAAAAACGTTGTATATAAAAAGTTCGTTTTATCTTGTTATTATTTATAATCTATTTTTTTAATTGTTGTTTTAGTTTTTGGCACGTGAGTATAAAAAGGGACTTATCTGATATAATCTATGCAGATATAGCTTTTTTATGAGAGATATGAAAGTCAAAAGAGTTGACTAGAGTCATAACTCACCTACTCCAATCGAGTTTCGAGATAATCTCAAAAAATCACCAGAGCACTGTTTTTTGTAATTAGAAGAAAGGTATTGAACGCCCTTGAATATTAATGATGAGTCGATTTACATTATTTTTTTTAAATATATATATATATATATATATATATATATATATATATATATATATAATTCTTCTAAGGTTGCAGACACACAGCACACTTTGAGAAATAGAGCTCCCTGATTAGTTAGAAAGGCGTTGATTACAGAACTCACGTTATTCATTGAAAAATGTGACTTTTTTCACATGGTTTAAAGTGACTTTTGATAGCCAACTATTTTTCTTTATATAGATTAATTAATGCATTTAAATCACTTGATAGATTTAACTCAAATATGACAAAATGTGAGTTATGACTCTAGGCGACTCGTAGATCATGACTTAGTTGCTGTAAGTCATTTTACATTCCAGATTCAGGTGTAATAAGTTTCACACCTGTGTGCTAAGATTAATTTTCTAATACTGTAGTGACCATAACAGTATAAACCAGAAACCCAAATTTTCTATAGTTACCCAGTTACCGTTCTTGAATCGCTAGAAGTGTTGTAATAAACAAATTCCGTAAAAATAAATAACAATACGATAATATTATTATTTTAGTAATGGCCGGGTCTATATTTGGAACAAATGCATGGACCTAAAAGGTTCGGAAAGTGGCTATAGATAGATTCACCAGTATAAGTTGTCCACTAAGTGAGGGCGCCACATGCTAACATTTGACAAATCATTTCATACATTTTATACAGTGGTGAGCTTAGTTCTAAAAAATTCAAACACCTGACGATTGATGATGGTGGGCATCCATTTTCGTCAAAAAACTGTTTAAGTTTAACTAATATTTATATCGTTCAATGAAAAATGAAACCGATATAGTTATTTTATAAATGTGTAAAAGTTACCATATATGAATATAAGCATTTAGCAAACATAATAACCAAGTTTATATTTCTTTTGACACTTATGACGTATTTCCAATAAGAAATAACAGTAAAGAAAATTAATAAAAAGTTATGTACTATCACACCCTCTATTAATTTTGGTTCGAAATATATATCGATAGATGAGATTCATTTAATTTTCCCACATGTTGTCGTTTTTTTTTTTGTTGTATTGGATAATACCACAGCTGCATTTCGGCTTCCTCCTTCGCGCCCACAACAAAGTTATTAATTTTTTGCACTGGCAATCTCGTGGGAAATTTATTTTCCACGTATTGGCAAGCTGAGAATATCGCAGGCCATCGGGTAAATCCCTTGAATAAAATAATAGCAAGTCTTGCCAGTGATGATACAATGATTAAATAATAAATTACGATACGATGCATCAATACTGCAGTGCTAGAAACATCCGCATTACGTAAAATAAGTTTGTATCAAACATACACTATAACCATCTAATTCTAGATCAACGACGGCGAACCTTTTCATGCTTACATGTCAAAATATTCTTATGGCATGTCAATGTCTAATATCGGGGGTAAATTGTAAATTAGAAATGTGCCTATTAGCAATATTATTTAATTATTATAAATTTGGAAATGGGTACATATCGAGGGTATACTGACAGAACGCATTAACTCAATTTTTGCTGTTTTCTGTTTTAAATGCCAAAATGTATACAATTTTACGCTCTACGTCCTGGTAAAACGCATAAGAGCATGGGATATAATGGTGAGAAAATAGAAACATTATTAAATCTTATTGCTATTTTTTTATTCTGATAGAAAGCATGATAATGACCTAATGAGTTCTGCGTATACAAAATACAGGACTTGTAACATGTCGTATATTGTGTTTACCATAAAGGTTAGTCTTTATAATGTAGAAAAAATGTTTTTAAATCATAAAAAATCTACGTGGGAGAACGCTTTGAAAAAAAAAATAATGTCCTTTTTGCGATTATCTCAGAACTTGTTTTAATGACTTAATGCTTTCTGTCAGTATACCCTCGATATTTTTTATTTCCACCCTGATGTCCCCATAAAGTAAAAATGTTACAATTTTAAAAGTGATATTTGTGCTTATACAATTAAAAAATTTTACCGGTTAAACACGCAAATTTATTATTAATTTAATTTAATAAAACATATTTTTTTATAGTATCTACTTTTTCCACTTTTAATAACTAAATCTGGACTGGTTTCATCCACCTCAGAGGAACATTTTCAACTAAATATTTTTCCCTCTGAGGCAGACGAAACTGGTCCAGATTTATTTATTAAAAGTGGAAAAAGTACCTACCTACTATAAAAATGTTGCGTTATATTAAATTATATTAATAATACAATGGATTTCCACCAAGAATTATTGACAGTTAACACAATAAAAGAGATGCATATTTATTAGAAAAACCACAATAAATACTATATTTCTGAATTCACAAGTATAAATTATTATAACCACCCAAAAATACCATGTTGGCGAAAAAACTGATGACGAACGATTTACATCCTACTGTCATGCATTTACAACTAGAACCAATAACCACCCAAAACCATTTACTGGTGACAAACCATTTAAACCAAATCGACTGTGTTTAGGAAAAAGGATGTAACCCTCGATTTTTCGAAAAGTGCTTTTATTAGATATTAACAATGTATACAACTAAATACACGTTCTGTAAAAATGTAAGCCGCAAATTCTGAACTTTTATCTAAATTCTGGTTTTAATTGAGCTTTAATTAAGTTCTGATTTAAGGAAAAAAGCATTTACCCTCAATTTTAATGATTTTTCTGTAATAATTTCTTTAATTATTATTAGATCAAAAAGATATTACACCAAATCATCAATCATCTTGCACCCAATCTCTGTGCCTATTTTTTTTTATTAATATTAAACCAAAAAATTTTTTTGCGTCTCCTGTAAAAATTGTTCTGTGAGGGTTACGCCCTTCTTCCTAAACACGGTCGAAATACTTGTTCATATTAGGTATTATAATGACGACCGTCCTGCCAACATAAGCGAAATATTGCTTAGGGATATTCGATAGGTGAACTTATGCTACATCTGGAATGAATATCTTGAAAAAACATTACTCCTAACATACGCCTTGCATCTTCTTCTTTAATATTTATTCTTGACGCATGTACCAATTCTATTAAGCTGCAGATAGACATGTACCGAAAAGCGATAAACTATACCAGAACAAACCAATAGCATTATTTAATTCTAATATGGCTTAGGGCTACGATACACGCGATGTAATTCGCAACAAATTAGCGCAAACTGTTAGGAATTAAGCAAGTCTGCGTCGATTTGAACCGCCTCATATTTTGGCTCTTAGATACTCGACAACCTGGAGGAAAAGTTGTGATTATATTCAGGTGCACGTCGCGTACTGTCACGGCGACAAATTTAGTCTATGGTTTCGTCATTTTGCAGAATATTTTGAACGATTACCACCTCTGTAAATTCAATAATGGAGAGTGCCGAGTCGAATGTATTAGTATTTTGAATCATTATTCATTATTCATTCTAATTTCAATTAGTAATTATAATAGTTTCTACGTGTGCGTATGTTAAAATTACTTGCGATATTATATCCATAGATAATATTATGAACAGAACCCAACCAGCATACTATAGATAATAGACAACATTCTTATATAAAATACATAGTGCCAACCTCTAAAAATAAAAAACACGCAATTTTTACATGAATCGAAAAAGCGTCCATTGACTCATGCAGTGCAGTACAACGCGAGGTGACCTCATTGTTGTACTGGTGATTTCGGCAGATTTTGCTAACTGACACTGTTCGTTTAAAGGTTCAACGGTGCTACGGGATAGCATCAGTCTGATTTTTCCCTTATCGGCAGCTTACTGTGACGTCACGTGATAGTACGCGACGTGCATCTCAATATAATCACATCTTTGTTATGTTACCTACGTTGTTCGGCTCACGTCTATCTGCAGTTTGAAACTGAATGGAATAATGACACCAAATAAGGTTATTCGCTGATATAGCCATTGTAAAATGTTGATTTGTGTAATACAGGAAATAGGCGTACCGCATCTGTTCGGTCGGTGGGGTACTCTGACCTATTTGTGCTCAGCAAAAAGGATATGTGGGACGTGCTTAAGGAGTATCCTGCAGCGAGGGTACGTCTGGAAGCCATAGCCGTTAAGAGGCTGGAGAAATACAAAAAGGCGCCGCTCGAAAAAGGTAAGATAGTCCATGTCATTTCATTCATTCACATTGATGCTATTTTGGTCTCGACATTCAAAATAGGTTTTAAAAAACAACCAAGAGTACCAACTGCATGCTCATTCATAAACTAAGTGGAAAACCCATCCAAGGATGTACGAAAAGTTGATAGGTAGATACCTAATTTCACCATGATTTTTTACGACTACAAATGAAAATGTTGTAGTATCATTTCTACAATAAAAAAATCATTCAAAATGTCTTCTAAAACCTACCAATAAACCTAGTGCGTGCGTTACACAATGTTACCAATAATTTTAAGCCGTTTCGCACATCTAAACTCGTCTGCGACACGTCGAAAATGTCGATGTAATTTTTTGTTGGTCTTCATAACACAATATAATTTAATCGAACGGACCTCAGCACACTGCTGGAATGCGATATTTTAGTTTGAAAAAAAAACACATGCGAAGCTATTCTACACACAAGGTGTCTATCGACGGTAATTGATGTATCATTTTTATGTATTAAGGAGGTTAATTATTGTTAGGTACAATAAGTTAACTGTCTAAACCAGTGGTCTCCAAACTCAACTACGTAAGCTACTTTCAGAAATTGAAATTGTCTAGTGAGCTACTTATACATATTCCTTCTTTATAATTATTTATCATCGTCCTTTATCGTACCATACATAATATTATTATATTACTTAAAATAAATTAGGGCTTCGGACTTCCAATAAAACATGAAATGCGTTCTTTAATTATTTATTTATAAACATAATCATAATTAAAAAATATTTTGCAATAAGTGAGATTAAAAGTAAAAATAATTAGTGAAAAGACAATTTTTTCAATTATTCTCGGTGAGTATCTTGTCACCCCCACCCGAATGCAATTATCAAGATGTAGGCGGCTCTCATGATGCAGTGCGTAAAGCGCTGGCCTTCCACCCGAGAGTTCTGGGTTCGATACCCGGTGAGGACACAATATTTATATGTTATTCTCAGAGCCTGGGTGTTTGTGATTGTTCAAAATTACTAACAAACACATTGTACGAAAAATCAAGGAGATGGTTATTAATAATTCAAAAAAAAACCTAACCTAACAAATAATCCAGTATATTTTTCAAAAAAATTTTGCCACTGGTTTCCTTTAAACCGACAACAACCGTGTTTTATTTAGACATGAATTTTATCTCAGTACTACACGACTCAAAGAGGTTGGACGGTCTTTAATATACAACCATAATATATTCCCGATAGAAAATTTCACGGTGAAGTGTGATACAGCGAACTGCATGCGTACAAATTTCTGGACACTAGAACTTACAATCAGTTTCCACGTTATCATTGCATATTAGTTTAAAAAAATATTTCATAGTGTGAACATAATATTACGTTTGTATCAACCGTTCAATTCAGTTCGTGTATGCCAGGCATGGCCCCACATCTAGAAGCGGGCCCCCAGGCCTTGATCTTTGGCGGGGTCCCTACCTACCACTAAGGTTAAAGGCAGTCTGCTGCTTCTAAATGGTGAATAAAAATTCAGTGTATTTTTAGCGATTTTAAATACATTATGGAGAACACACAATAACCGCAGGCGACTTTTTTACTATTAGAGAAAATTTAAGATATCAATTATGTTATCGACCCGCTACGCTGGGCCCCTGGGCTAGAGCCCTGTCAGCCCCCTCCCCCCTTGTGGGGGCCATGTTGCCAGGCCTTATACGTAGAAATATTTGATGAATTATACCGGTAAAAATATAAAAAAAAAAAAAACAGTATTAGATATAGATACATCTAGACGCCACCCATTGCATTGCTAAATGAAGCTGCGTGCTGTGGGTTTGGTTTGTGGGCGAGCGAACGCATTCGTACACAAATGTTTGAGACCATAGACCATTTCGCTAGTGCTCGCACTACACGCTCAGAATTAAAATATAATTTTCTATTTCTTTTGGTAGGTATATAGTATTTTTAAGCAGTCAAAATGCAACCATTAGGTGGTCACTGATATTAAAATATATAATAATATACAAATAAATTATAACGAACATGACCAACTTACCTATGACACGTAATACCATCTTCTTGCTTATCAGTATGGTTACCACATTTAAAAACAATACACGGAACCATCTTTTCTACTTAATTAACTAAAAATATTTACCACTGACTTTATGTTTAACACAAAAAATATCAATTTTAGCAACACGCGCTCGCAGGTTATCGACGCTTAGCTATGCAACAAACTAATATTTGGCGGCGACACCACAGCAAATCATCTCACACATCTGTAAACCTTTTATCTTACTCTAGCGCGTGTCGCAGAGATTATAAGGGGTCCGAATACTTTCTCACTCGCACTTATGCATCGTTTTTGTTCAGGCCTTGATATTTACTGCCTGTCCTTGTGTTTCACAAGTATAAAATTTAATACAAAGGTGATGTTAACCCTGATTTTAAAGATGCAATATTTTGGGATAAACGAAAAAAGTGTGCACGTTTTCCTATATCCTATTATACGTCTTGGTAAAATACTATTTTGTTTCCAGTCGCCATGGGAAGATGTCAGTCGACACCAGGTCTGGTGGAGTCGTTAGGGAGGGTCCCTCTTGAGGAGATGTTCGTAGCCCCAGGAGTACCATATAGAGAACACTCCCTTTTCAGGTAGGCCATATTAAGCATCTAATAAGATCAAACGTGTTGGGTATGTTGATCAAAATTGATGTACTCCTGGTCAGTTTATTTTTTCCACGGTAATTATTTTGAAACAAAGTTTTTGTCAATAATTGTGTTGACAGCGAGCTATGGGCTACAAACCCTTCTTCATGAAGAACCTAAGTTAAATATTATCCAATATAAGTCACATTAATTCTCGAAACTACTCCTGTAATGTATTGTTTACCTTAACGAATTAAAAGTTTCAATTAAATAAAGACCCAAATGCCAAAAGATCCAAAACTCAATTATGTATGAAGTCAACAATATTTATTTGGGAACTAACTAATACGTTCTAACAGTATATAGGTACTGTGGTCATAAATACAGGCATATGTATTTTGTCTCAAGACAGGGGTCTAATAATGCCCTAGTTTTCTTATAGAGTTATCAGTGATACGCAGATCAACAAGAGTAATAATTCATAGCCAACAGGTCTATTCCAACTACATAACACCATAACATCGTTACCGCTATCCGAGATAACACAAATATGTTACAGACGTTTGCTAGTTTACAAAACGGTGATCTAAAAGGCGAATCTTTGAGTTAGTATCTACCCGTGTTTCGCCCGTTCGAACACAGAATAACATGATTTCACACTAAACGCGTAGAATAGATCATAGCACTTTTATCACAATTCTGTATGACTTTGGAATAAAGTGTTATGTTAGAATAGACTTGCAGGATTATCATATTATACAGTCCATTGATGAGCAACCATTTTTTACGAGGACCAAATTAAATACCAAAATCTATAGGCATATACATATATTTTGCATAATTTTCTATTATAGAAATCGGATGTTTTGTATGCCTAGGGTTACGTAAACAAGTCAAAAAATATTCTCCTGAACCCTCTCCACCATAAGGCCGTACTTCAACTGATACGGGTCCCAAATAGCTGACCCACTTTCAAGCTTGCTTTGATCTAATTAATGAATTAAATATATAAGTCAGGTTGCATGTATAAAGTTACAACGTCATGTAAAACGTAGTAATAAAGCTTGTCAAGATAAAAAAAAAATCGTCTGAACCCAATCCACCATAAGGCCGTACATCAGCTGATGTACATTGCCTGAATAATCGACCCCCTCTCAAGTTTGCTACGAACGAATGAATTATAAAATCATATTGCATGCATAAATTCTAAATGTAAAAAGTAGTACCATAGATTGCTGTGTAGTATTAGTTTCCATTTGTACTGGCTGGTCGCGTTGCAGTGACCCTGGAAGTCCCGTATGTCCCAGCAGGGGTCTTGCGGTTCACAGCAGCGGCCCTACGATGATGTCCAGTTCCGGCCTCGGGACGGGCGTCTGCTCCAACGCCGGGGTCCGCTCGCCAGGGTCACCCATGTCTGCAGCGTCCAGCGCGAGGTCCTCGAGGGCTCCCTCTCATCACAGTAGTGCGGGAAATGCCACCAGAACTGGTAAGATTTTTTCATTCAGGGACTGATTTTTTTTTTGTATTTCTAACGAAAACTTGACGATTTACTTACTTTGATTGGATATACTATAGAGATATAGATTTACAAATTAAATATCTATTTTCCATAGTGTCAAATTATAGCAAACTCGGTAAGGAGCTGACTGCAATAATAAATTCCACATATCCGTTTTTCACTTAGTCAGTAGTCATCCATTGACGCAAACGCCAGATAATAGCTGACTCGATTATTTCAATAAAAAGAATATTATTTTGATTGTATAAATAGCGAATAATAATTTATCGGAAATGTCACTCGAATATAAGTTCCCGGTCTGTTAGAATCTCAATCTCCCTATCGTCCCGCACAACATCTCATTATACTGAGATTCGGACCTCGGAACATTATCATAAGTATTGTAACATAACTACTGTAGTATACTATTGTACCGACCGTTACGCCGCAAATAAAACTCGCTCCTGCATCCATCTTTGACTTCCCCATCATCATCCCCAACACCATGACCTACGACACTTCGACGACTCCCACGGTGGTAACTCACATCGAACCCCACAGATAGCTTAATTTTATTTTTTGAGCTTCATCAAAACCGTTTTGTTTATCGCTAGGCTTAAAGCGTGGAGTGTCTGAGTATGGGGAATGTACATGGAAAAGTTCGTTACTCCGCAGTCGAAGCGCCGAAAAGCTGTAAATAATAGGCGGATAAATGGGTGGTTCACAATAATTATGGATCAAGTCCATCAAAATGGATCCTGAGATATTTGAACCTAAAGTTAAAACTACTTTTGTAAAATTCAGGAATGTTTTCATTGTATATACTTACCATATTTTGATAGTACATGGATCAATTTAAATAAACAGTCGAAACGTAAAGTATATTCAGGCTTTATTAATATTATCAAATTAATGTTAGCAAATACCTCTTTATACTGCTGAAGAAACTGTCAAAATGGACATGATTCACATTATATTTGATGTCTTATCAATACTAGTATTGTCATTTATGCGGAAAATTGTAGAGCTACGATTGTGATATTAACACAGAATATAGAAATCTGTTTTATCTAGCCACTAAAGGATTAAAATTGAATTTTATGAAAATTGGACTTGAACCATAATTATTGTGAACCACTCAAATTTGGATGTCAGCGGCTCCTTTTGGATTATCTGCCGGATTAAAATTTAAATTCAATAAAAAATAAAAGTTTTTTTTCAAAATTCCCATCTCTCTCTAAATCATTTTTCTGTGTGCGCGCGTGTGCCATTTTCTATTTGAATTTTTAATGACTCAATATTTTCGCATCGGAGTAAGAGAAAAATGTGAATGAAACAAAAACACAGGTTTCTTCTACTGGCAAACAAAAATGTATGTCGTTTTTCCCCTCAGTCACTGATCCTAAATCAACATTTGTCCAACAAATGATATGTTTTTATTGTTGGTACCCTTGAACAAATATGCAAACTTTCACTCTGGGAAATTCCCCTAGAAAAAACATTCGGGGTTAGAACTTGCTAATAAAAATATCGTAGCTATGAAGTACGTGATCTTTTTATACATAAAGCGTATGTTTTTATTGTAACAAGAAAATAAGAGGATATGACATTGATACCAGATGGAAATCTCCCACAGGAGACTACCTCAAAGGGCGGACCGAACCATCATATTTCCCAAAATACCACAGCCTACGTCCACTCTTCGCGGTGATCGCAACCCTCGGCCGAGCGGAACCCGTCTCCTTGAAATTCAAATTCGTCAAATTCCCGCCAAAACAGACGCGGTCTATCAAAAACGGCCGCTCGCGCCGCCACTAGTCAATCCGTCGGTAAAACAGGGAGCTTCCCGACCGACGGATAAAACAGGACGCCGCGAATCTGGCAGTTGGATCTGGATGGGCGCGAAAGCTCTCTCTTGCCTGATACGTCGACCAGCCAGCATCTCTCTTACGTCAACCGCCGAACCAGCAGCATCGACCGCGAAATCTCTTCTCGCCTTCGCTCGCCTCGGACGCGAAGCCAAGCCAGCATTCCGGACAGCCCGCCAAAAAAGACCACATCTGACATCGGCAGATCGCCACGCCGCAAGCACTGACTCGCCTCGGATGCCAAGCAATCAATCAGCAGCCCAGCCGCGACACCACGTTGCAGCCCGCCAATTACCAACCGACCGCCAACGACGACAATAACCTGTATCGTATCTGTAACGACTACCCTGCAATACGATGAAATAAACCAGCCTTGACCAAATACCCCGTGCGTTTCTGTCCCCCACCCCCGCTTTGACCTTGACGTTATCACGGCCTGCCATCTCCGCTTCAGAGCGCGCAGAAGGCCGGTGATAAGTTGATCGCCGTCAACGTGGGGCTTGTGGGCAGGATTGTGTCCACCGGAGCCAGCATCGACCCTGAGATACGCCAGCAGAGTGAGTACAACTGTGAACTTCCTCAAACAGTGACATTTGCGAGTACTCACTCTACCGGGGGAGAAACACACGGCCGGTAGTCACAATGTCAAATTGACCTTGTTTCGCGCTTGCAATCGCGACATCGAGACACGAGGCGATGCGTTTCTCGCAGCGGAAATGACGCACGAGATCGCGCGGAACGTACTCCCGCGAGTTCATTCGATGTAGAAAGCCTAGCCAGACACTGCTGGGGGGCCGCGCAAAAAACCGCGTGGTCCCGAAACCTGGAATTCAGCACACCAGTGGCGCCTGACAGAAGCAACAGCCTGGATAGCAAATCAGCATGGACATCGGCTCCATCGCAAGACGTGACAGCAGCATCGTTATGTTCCTCCGACCAGCGGTATCATCCGTCGACCCTGGCCCACGGAGGAATACGTAAGATGTCATGGCCAACGGCGTCGCGACGCTACACGGAGATGCCCCGGCTACCGACGCCGACGCTCTTCGTGACCGACGTCACCCAGCACAGCGAGGTGCCAGCCAACGGCGCTCGTACCTCAAACCCAGGCGAAACATCTGCCACCAGCGCGGATGTCTCGCCTAGCATAACCACTAGCCTTATCAAGCCTAGCGAGTCTTAACGCACTGGAAGACGACACTCCTCGCAAAGACCCAAGGTCAAGCTTCAGTACCAAACCCCATAACCAGCCGCTTACCATTTGGCACCGGCGTTATCACGGAGTGCCCCGGCGCGACGCCCGGCACCTTCGTGATATACCTTACGGCAGACCGAGGTTGGTCGCCTGGTCTCTGGTTGCCCAACCGGCGGTGACCAGCAGATACATCAGACACCGCCTCAATCGCCGACGGCCCAAGGCCACATCGGATCTGCAACCTGAGGGACCAAGAAGACTGAAGCGGAAGCCAAGATTCCAGGGACACAGCAAGACCCCCAGCATTAATCGACAAACATCCGACGCCAGCGAGGATGTCACGCCCGCCTTAAAACTACGACACCTATGGCCAAACCGCTTCGACGCCTTGGACGTGCGAGAAGACGACGCTCAAGAACTCAAGGTCCCACTTCCAACACCAGACCCCATCACCAGACGTCTATTCTTGGAACCGGCGCTATCACGGAGTGTCCCTGACTGACATGTCTGACACCTCCGCGAAAACCTCACGAGGAAGCTGAGATTGGTGCCCTGGTCTCTAGTCACACAATGGCGGCGACTAGCAGGCGCAACAGGTCCCACCTCACTCTTCGACGGCCCAAGGATGCGATGAGCTGGTCGATTCGAGGGAACCACCATGTGGAAGTGGAAACCTCAGCAGTTTTGACACGAAAGAGCCTCAAGCACGCCAAGACCATCGGACGCGTCAAAGCCGCACAGAGGTGAACCGGCCCCCAAGGACAAGCGACGGTAGGCTGATGGAAAAGACGACGGTTCGGTCGTTTCCCGGAGAGGTCGTTTGATACCAGATGGAAATCTCCCACAGGAGACTACCTCAAAGGGCGGACCGAACCATCATATTTCCCAAAATACCACAGCCTACGTCCACTCTTCGCGGTGATCGCAACCCTCGGCCGAGCGGAACCCGTCTCCTTGAAATTCAAATTCGTCAAATTCCCGCCAAAACAGACGCGGTCTATCAAAAACGGCCGCTCGCGCCGCCACTAGTCAATCCGTCGGTAAAACAGGGAGCTTCCCGACCGACGGATAAAACAGGACGCCGCGAATCTGGCAGTTGGATCTGGATGGGCGCGAAAGCTCTCTCTTGCCTGATACGTCGACCAGCCAGCATCTCTCTTACGTCAACCGCCGAACCAGCAGCATCGACCGCGAAATCTCTTCTCGCCTTCGCTCGCCTCGGACGCGAAGCCAAGCCAGCATTCCGGACAGCCCGCCAAAAAAGACCACATCTGACATCGGCAGATCGCCACGCCGCAAGCACTGACTCGCCTCGGATGCCAAGCAATCAATCAGCAGCCCAGCCGCGACACCACGTTGCAGCCCGCCAATTACCAACCGACCGCCAACGACGACAATAACCTGTATCGTATCTGTAACGACTACCCTGCAATACGATGAAATAAACCAGCCTTGACCAAATACCCCGTGCGTTTCTGTCCCCCACCCCCGCTTTGACCTTGACGTTATCACGGCCTGCCATCTCCGCTTCAGAGCGCGCAGAAGGCCGGTGATAACATGCTGTACATAAAAACATCTTGTCCTGACTCCAGCCCTTGCCAAGCGGGGGTATTGGTGTGGAGAACACGATGATTAAAGTTCTGATCAAATTTAAGTTCATGTCGCCTACTGTCACGCTGTCGTGGCGACATATTTAGTCTATGGTTTCGTCATTATGCAAAATATTTTGAACGATCACCATCTCTGTAAATTCACTGAATGAAGAGTGCCAAGTATAATGTATTAGTAAGTTTCACTTAATTTTAACAGTTTCTACGTGTGCGTACATTAAAATTACTTGCGATATGCCATCCATTGATAATATTATTTTTAACAGAACCCAACTTGCAGACCATAGATAATAGACAACATTTTTATAGAAAATACAAAGTTTATAGAAAAATATAAATTGCATCAATTCTCTTTAAATTCTATATAAAATTTAATTATTTCTTTTTTTTTAAAGCGGTAAACAATGAAATTTAAACTAAAGACCAAATCTACCTATAACTGATGAATAAAATATTTAAAAATTTTCAATTTTTAAGTGAAATCATCAACTATTTATTAGATCTATATACATTTTTTTACATAACCATTACTTTGAGAATTTGTGGATGAGCATTTTTTTTATCTTCGATCCATCGCCAACTCTTGCGCCTCCCGCCATCCCAGGCCTGCAGAGCATAGGTCGCTTTTGTAGCACCGCTGCAGGGTGAGGGAGGGCCGGCCACGACGACGGAAACCTTGAGGCTGTGCCACAAGAGTACGGAGTGTCGCACTCTCTGTTGGCATCCGGAACACATATCCCAGCCACGTAAAACGTCTCTTCGTGATTACCTCAATCACTGAAGGCTGCTGTGTTTGCTCACAAACTCGGGTGTCTGTAACGCGGTCGTACCAATGTACCCTAGGCGACTTAAATATTATTATAGATATTGTCGCAATTAACAAATCATAACAGACCCTACTGATCTAGTTATGATTGAGGAAATGCTGACAATTATTATCGCTCTATTGTTTTGTTTTGACAACAAAATATACATTTTAAAGTGTGTCACTCATTTAATGGTGATTGATATTATGATTTATACATTAATTATTGTTAATAATATGTCAAGGTAAGAGGAGGTTTTAATCAAATATAATATTGAATGAAATTAATTGTTTTTACTGATAGATGTAGCTAGTATGTAGAAATAATATTTAGAGTAATGAATAGTTGTGAGTTTTGAGTAATATTTAATTTTATAAATATTTTATACAAGGTGAGGTTTTCCCCAAATATTGCATCGTAAAATCAGGTATCTACCCCTATATAATGCAGGCGCACCATTGACGAGTCAAAAGTCCGAAGACAACAAATCATCCGACTTGTCTATGCTCTGCTACTGACCAATGGACGATCAACGAACTGTTATACAAACTCCCAAGTTTCAGAGTATATTAAACCGTTATACCTACCAAACTTTGCAATTTAATAAGGGTTAATAAACAATAGGCATGTAATATAACAGTAGCAAAGGGTAGGCTGTTAAGATCCACCATAAATAGTGCACACTAAGCTTTGTCAGTCATATGTATTTGTTTTCATTGCAATAAGACTACAATTTACAGATGGTATTGGTTAGTTTTTAAAAATCAATTAAACTCTGCCTAAACCAAACCATAATAGTTTTGGTATATTTTGGGCGATACGACAAAATTGTGCACACTTTTTTATTCATACTTATTTGTTTTCGTTGGATTAAGAATACATATTTACACATATTGTTGGTTCATTTTTTTTTAATTCTTCAAGTCCTGCCTTAAATAAACTATAATAGATGAAAAGTATTATTATATATATAAAATATTTAAGGTTATGTATGATTTATAAGTAACTTTAGATATTTTATAGATAGACGAGTATTTCTTGACTATTATTTATTATGGCTTGGTTTTCGCATGGTTTAATTGAATTTTAAAAACTAACTAACACTATCTGTAAATTGTAGTCAAATTTTAATGAAAACAAATACGTATGACTGACAAAGTTTAGTGTGCACGATTTATGGCGGATCTTAACAGCCTAGTACCTTTACCCTTCACCACTGTAATAATATGATAACCTACATATTTACTCTAAAGCCGGTTTCAGACTGGACACCGGTGTCGCGCTTGTATATAATAAGGAGACCTTTGTATTCGAATAAAAGGGTCTTTGTATTATGTTTATGAACGCCCCGAGCTAATGAGTCAAAGCGTGTATGGTACACTTTCCCGTCGGCCGCTACATTCTCAAGCCGCCGATACACATGTTTTTATGACCGCAGCCAGTTTTATGTTCTAATTTATATCGCAAAATTATGCGTTGACTCATTAGCTCTGGGCGTTCCTGGCCCCTTTATTCGAATACAAAGGACTCCTTATTATATACGAGCGCGACACCGGTGTCCCGTCTGAAACGGGGGTTACTTGATAAACACAATTTTGGGGCATCAGACGGTCATAGTACTAAGGACCGACACCGGATATCACACACAAGACGTCAATAAACTAATTAAAATGATAGGTATCACACAAAAATGTATAAAAAGGGACACGCACCTCGCGCCCTTCGTATATTATTTTTAAATCATTGTAACGCGTATATCGTCACTGTTCTGGAAGAAGACACTAATTCGAAAAAATGACATATTCAGTTAGTTATACCAAAATGTTCCTTATTTCAAACTTTACCGTCTGGAAACCTTCTTATTAAATAAACAGTC
Organism: Rhyacophila brunnea; assembly: GCF_057557595.1. Lineage (NCBI taxonomy): Eukaryota > Metazoa > Arthropoda > Insecta > Trichoptera > Rhyacophilidae > Rhyacophila > Rhyacophila brunnea. Next base: position 1,843,387 of record NW_028232904.1, on the reverse strand, counting down.
TTTATTTTAAAGTCATCCTTTTTACGATTACTTAATAAACTCACATGATAGACCATTTCAAACATTTTAACAACTTCAAAGTCAAATTACTCAAAACTAGTATTCTCCAGTTAGTGTGTTCTGCCAGAACAGAGACGATATCTTGTCCACTATATTATAATATATACTTGCATTTCCGTTGAATAAACTTTATTGCTTTAACTTTCGTGAAAGCTTATTGTTTCCCGATCATCTTCTCGCCATCTAGTCTAAATATATCCTTGAAGGTAAATCACCTAAGAATTACCTTCAAGACGACGATCTTTAAACGTAACAGCTGTGAATACTACTCAGGAGTTGCAGAGAAGTCCAGTCTTTGGTAAGGAGACGAAGAAAGTATCAAACCACATCAGGTTCCTGTCAACCCAACTGATTCCTTTGCCTTCTTCCCTGAGGGATATAACAGAACGAGCAGTGACATCCCTAGACAAAATGCCGCCACATTTTTTTACACTGTACTTTATATCATCCTTTCATGACTCCAAGATCTAAGAAATCTGTTATATGGATACATTACTAACAATATATATATAGCACTAAATCTAATTTAAATGCCATCTCTTCTTCAATAGACAATATTGCGAGTCTACGGTTTCAGAGAGGTACATTTAAAAATATACTTGCCAACTTCCAAAACTCGTGAGAAACTGGCAAACATATTTGGATACATTTTGAATTAGGTTTGCACGTGTCATTACTGTTCACCAAGAACGTGACGTCCAATGACAACGGAAGTAAACTAGACATCGCAAACCCGACAAGAAAATCTCTCTTATGTCTATTATTACTAAGTATAATATGTAGCATGGCCCCCACACCTTGAAGCGGGCCCCCAGACCAGGATCTTGGGCGGGGCCCCCTCGCTATCGCTATGGTTAAAGGCAGTCTGACGCTCTACGGTGTTGTTTTTCAACTGGTGTTCGTGGTCAAATAAAATTCTGTGTAATTTTAGCGATTTTTAACACATCGAATTATTGAGTTGTCGAGTATCACTCAATACGTCACAACAACCATATTATATTTTTAAATGGTAATAACCCCGAAGTAAAATAGCGCCGCAGGCGACTTTTTTACTATTAGATCAAATTTAAGATGTGTGTTTATCTCATTTATCTGGTAGACCCATCACGCCGGGCCCCCCCTGAGCCCGGGCCCCTAGGCTAGAGCCCTGTCAGCCCCCCCCCCCCCCCTTGTGGGGGCCATGATATGTAGCTATTTCTATATATACCGAGTAATTCTTCTCGAATTGCCACCCTTTGGGCAACTGCCGCCCCCAAGCGACACTCAATCTGCCTCAATCTGAGAACGAGTAAAAAGTCGAACTTTGACAGTTGTTATAAGTAGTTAAAAATATTATAATATCTTCCGAATCCCAAAATGTTGTGTTATTTACATGCAGATCTGCATAAGAGTGAAAACAACATAATTTGCAATGTTTTCTTTGAGAGTTTCATAAAGTTTTTCAAAAAGATTTTTTCTATTGGTTATAATAAGTATTATATTTTCTCAGAACTGTTTTCAAAATTATGCATATTCAACTATAATATCATACTGCAATATACTTACATAAATCTATATTTTATCTGTTTATCAAATATTGTATGCGCAGACCCACATTATGTCTATGAGTTGGACCGTTTCCGAGGACACGTTTTATTTTTTACCTATTGCACCATTACTTGGTAAATCAAAGCTGTTTCTATAGTTCAAAGTCTTTAGCTGGACCATATTTTACATGCATTCTTAATGGTAACACTTTACATGATAATTACAGGTAACTATTCGGCACAAGGAGATTCAATGTGTCACCTGGAGGGATCCGGAGAGACACCCCTGCTCGGCTCTCATGAGGCGCTGGAATCGGAGATCAAACGGCTAAGGGAGCGGCTTCACACGGTAGAGACAGAAAACGCTGCTATGTCGGTGAAGCTGAACCAGCAGCAATGGGAAGTCGAGCATAGGTATGTATTCTTCAGCTTTTTTAACACATCAGAAGGACATACGGATTCTTTCATTATGATAATGACAATCAAAAGAATTTACCGACTCATCTTCATCTGGGTATGCTATCAATGCAATCCGTGTTCACCCGAAGAGCGATTTCTTTTTAATTCTTCGTGGGTTCATTTACAATCAGGTGCGGCTCTACCTTAAGGGTTCCTTACACGTCCGATATTTTCATCATTGTCATAATATACCTACTTAATTACATTATTAAATGGACTATTTAATTTATTTTCTCCATTTAAACCCGTCACAATTTTATGGATGTATTTATTATTATTATACAAATAAATAAAGCAATGATTGGAAATTATGTAATAACATAATGATGATTATGCGGTATTAAAATAATTAATTAAATTAAATACGCCCTATTTCACGGTGACACCTATGTACAAATGATAAAAGCTGTGGCGTCTATTTTTTTCTGACGGGGGTGGGGTCACTCAGCCCAATCCCGTTGCCACGGTACAAGTCTCGTTCTACAGAGGAAGTGAATACATTAGCATTAGTATACGCATACTGGGGAGCGAATTAAATGACCCGATAGGTTAGTAAAAATGCTCGCTGTATGTCATAATAAGTATAATATAATATAATAAATAAGTAAGTTAACATTTTAAGCACACCTTTTAGATGTGATTAAGCAACGATAGAGGTAATCATATTATTATGTCCGGCCACCAGAAGATTTTGCTGCGGCCACCAGCGCTTTACAGAATAATATTTCAAAAAATTATTTATAGAATAATGAAATTGGTTGAATACACATGACTTGTCTTAAATTTTCCTGCCACGCCCCAATCATCCATAATGTGTTTTTGTGATGAGATCATGTGTGAAATAGTCCGTTTCTGAGAATAAAGTCAATTCAAAGAATTGGCAACAATAATTATTGCTTTATTAATATTGTCGATTTTTTCTACTACTGTATACTGTGAAATATCATTCAGCGTAATGCACTTCATAAAAAACAAATATCGAAGCGACTTGACAGATGCAAACTTAGAGGCAGCCATGCGGCTCACATTGGAAAAAAGGAGTATTGAGGAATTTCCATTTGCATTATTTTTAAATAAATAGATATGTACTAAAATGTTCAAATGTCTTTAATTAAATGGACTTGTCTATAAATAAATTGATCCTTTTTTTTAGTAAATATAATTTAGCTTTAATTTTCTCAATCACAACAAAAGTAAAATTTAGTGCGGCCACCAGACGTTTCCATAGAACTGTCAATGTCAATAATTGTGCGGCCACAGCTAAATTTCACGTGAGAACCATTGCTATAGAACAATAGACCATGGCCTCCACATCCCAAAGTGGGTAAGGGGTACCTATTGCGATATTCCAATTGGTGTTCGAGGTAAAAATAAGGGTATTTTTAGCTATTTTTTTGTATTTTTAATACATCCATTTTTGTGTTGCTATGCACAATTCATTGACTTGTCGAATATCGACAATAATCAAAAATGCATCGCATAACCACATTTTATTATAATATGTTATCATACTAGAAGTGAAACAGCGCCGCAGGTGACATTTCTTTACTGTAAGTGCAATTTTGTGTTTATCTCACTTGGCTGGTCGATCTGCCACGCCGGGCCCCCCTTAAGGCCGGGCCCTCAGGCTAGAGCCCTGTCAGACCCCCCTCCCCCCCTTGTGGGGGCCATACAATACACTACCCTTAACCTCAGTGATAGGTTAGACCCCTGCCAAATGTTTGGCAGACCTTCAGGACGTAGGGGCCGTGAATTTGGTACTATAATAAAACTAAAATGTCCGTTCGAATATGTTCCAGGTTGGCTGAGATCGAGATGCAGATATGCGGAGCGAGTTCGGCCAGTTCCTTAGAGGAAAATGAACGTAACAGAGAGAGCATCATTTAACAGCGGAGCTCCATTCCCTCGGCGCCGGCCTACCTTCACTACTGCGTGGTGTAGACGCGGCTGACCCGCACTATCGCGTGTTGTAGACGCGGTTCGCTCGCAACAGTGCACGGTATAGACGCGGCTGACCCGCACGACTTCGTGGTGCAAGGTCCGGCACGCCAAGGGACGCAACTCGGAACACTGCGCTAAATACGTTTTGTTTTTGTGTGAAGAGAGACCTTGCAGTATGCGGCGTTGATAAAAAAAAATATTTAAAGCTCGAAGTGTATATGCCATCTTTTTAATTTTCACGACAGTAGTACATAATTGATACACTCGTGTGGCGGTCAAAATACGCACATAATCACATTACATCACCATGCTCAATCCTAATGGTTAAATAATACTTGTACATTATATTACATTTCACCATAGCACAGTTCGCCGTGAGCTTTCTTAATGGAAAGAGATTACGCATTGTTCGTGGAGCATTGCAAGCAATAATGTTCCTTCAAGAATGAAAACCTAACCTAACATAACCCAACCTAACATAACTTAACCTAACCTAAATTAACCTAACCTAAAAATAATCCGGTGTATATCGGCTATTTGAAATGTTTGAAAAAATTTGTTTGCCGCTGGTTTCGTAGTAAGTAAATCAACAAGAACCGTATTTTATTTAGACATGAATTTTATCTAATACGACCCAAAGAGGTTGGACGGTCTTTAATATACGACCATATATTTCCGAAACAACATTTCACAGTGAAGTGTGATACGGCGAACTGCATACGTATAAATTTCCGGACACGGATCCTAATAGGACAGAGTGGAGGTTAATTAACATTTTTTTCTTTTTACGAGAAATGGATGTTAGCCACTTGCTCAATCTACTAAGTCCATACTCTGAGTCCAAACACACATTGAAAATAAACAACATGTGAATTTTCCAGACCCGGGATTCGAACCTGTATCACACCGTATTAGTTTATCCTCGTTCACCTTACAGAGCGTAGGTGCATCACCGCTGACTCACCGCCGTGAATACATCGCGCCGTGAGGGTAAAACCATGGCATATTCAAAAGACATATTTTGGATATATTAGGGTTTGAAGTCTTCGTTTTGTTAGGAGAAATAGAGTTTCTAAAAAAAAAACCATAAGATTTGGTTTATATCTACATTATACGAGGGTGGGTCAATAATTCCTTAGAAAAAAGCATTAAAACAGTTTTTATTTTTGTATTTTTTTTTTATTTCTCAACATAATCTCCTTGGAGCTCAATACACTTGGTTAGACGTTTCTCAATTTTTTTTAAGCCATCAGAAAAATAAGTTTTCGGAAGGTCCTCAAAATAAGCATTTGTCCGATCGATGACTTCTTCATTTGAAAAAAAACGTTTTCCACTTAGCCATTTTTTTAAGTTTGGGAAAAGGAAAAAGTCACTGGGGGCTAAATCTGGCGAATACGGTGGGTGGTCGACCAATTCGAACTTCAATTCTTCAATTTTAGCCATTGATCGTAAACATGTGTGAACACGGGCATTGTCCTGATGAAAGAGGATTTTTTTCCTGTTTAAATGAGGCCGTTTTTCTTCAATTTTGTTTTTTAGCTGGTCCAATAAAGATGCATAATAATCCCCTGTTATTGTTTTTCCTTTTTCCAAATAGTCAACGAAAATAATTTCACGTGCATCCCAAAATACAGTAGCCATAACCTAACCAGCTGATTTTACGGTTTTCGCCTTCTTTGGACATGGTTTGCCTTCGCAATCCACTGCTTTGACTGTTCTTTCGTCTCGGGAGTATAGTGGTGTATCCATGTTTCATCTACAGTCAGAAAGCGACGAAAAAATTCATCCGGATTGCGTTGCATGAGCGACAACAGGGCTTTAGAGGCCACCACCCTATTGCGTTTATTGTCGACTGTAAGCAAACGCGGCACCCATCTTGCAGAAATATTTTTCATGCCCAATTTGTCATGTAAAATAGAAATGACGCTACCTTTTGAGATCCCTGTAACCTCAATTATCTCACTCAACTTTAATCTTCGGTCACTTAACACCATATCGTGGATTTTATTGATCATTTCTGGTGTAGTCACCTCTACAGGACGTCCTGAGCGTGGTTCATCCTTTGTTGATGTACGACCACGTTTAAATTCATTTAACCAGTTATAAATAGTTGCAAGTGAAGGAGCAGATATGCCGTGAACTAAATCCAACTCATTTTTTATTTCCTTTGCTGTTAACCCTTTTATATTAAAATGTTTAATAACAGCTCTAAACTCAATTTTCTCCATTTTCCATTTTCCACAAGCAAATTTTTTTTTAAATGTACGAGAAACACACAACAACCCGACCAATCTGATTGAAACTTCGCAGCATACTGAATCGGTAGTGCCGCTGCATGAAAACAAACCGCTTACAGTACTAGTCGCGCCACCTGTCGGCTTTTCTAAGGACTTATTGACCCACCCTCGTATTGCATGTTATTTCAGTTACTTCACTTATAAGTTTAAGTAAGTTCACGACTTTTGCAGTTGTTTTGCTTTTAATCTCGAAATTGAAAAATTTGCAGATGCCTTGGTTTTACACTCACGGTGCGACATAGTGATTGTTTATAGTCGAATTATTTTTAAGTTATAGCCATATAGTGAATAGGTACAATAATTTCCAAACAAATATAAATAATCAACAATATTATGTCATATACATTATAATATTACACTTAATGCGACCATCCAATTCAACGGCTCGGCGATTAAGAAAGAATCCATCATCAACATGATTTTTTCATCATTTACCCTTGTAGTATCTAAAATGCATAAGATCCATTTCGAGACAATATCCATCTTATTCTTCTTCGCCCATATTCGCCCCTTAGTTGGAGAATATGGACACCACGCGGCGCCTCCAAGAATCCCTGTCGCTTGCCAGTCTTCTTGCTTCGATCCAGGTCAAACTAGCATCCTGAAGCTCCGCCGTATACACTCTATTGATAGTATTTAGCCGCCTTCCACGACTCCGGAATCCGGTCGGCTTCAAGAACAGGCAACCGAGGATGAATTTCTCTTCTGATATCCGCAGCACGTAGCCGAACCAGGTCCAACGTCGCCTCTTCACTTTCAGCGTGATGAGAGGCTGCTTGGTGTCTATAATAGTTTATTATTGTTTGTTTTGAAGCGGCTGGAGGGTTTTTAAAATCTAGCAGGTGTCACTGACTTCCGCATTTACCCCACCGACTACTACTTATAGCTTCTCGTCACTTCAACCGCAGACCACCCCATTTTTCCGGGTATATTCCCCATACCCAGACACTCCACACTTTGAGTCTAACGATAAACACCCAGCCTGAAGCTATAAATACGACTGCTCACATACGAGTAATTATGACCTGTATGATCTATGAGTGGCTATCGAATGTGCATGGCCTAACAGTCATAATTATTAGGATCATTAGTGTCCATTTATATCGTGTGCCCTGTTTTGTCTTTTATAAATGCCGCATCAGACTATTAAAGCAAATATTGGATGCCTCAGATGGTTTCACTAATTCATAAGTACCGCTGAAGCAGCGTTGCATGTTATAGAATGCCGATAAAAGGGAGTCCAACCCGTTGAGAAAGGCTATTCAAAACCCAAATCATCCTAGTCTCGAACCTCAGTCATGAGATCCTGACGAAGAATAATACGAAGTGATATTCCATTCACTTAAATAATTTGTATTTTTTTCGTTTCTATGAACGAAAACACCACCTTGTATGCACACCTACACGGGTTTATTATGAGAAATGAATGTAAGCTTGTTCAACATGTTGGGTCTGTACTTTGGGTCCAAGCACACATTGAATAAACAACATGAAAAGGTACTGTTCGGTTATACGGAATACAGCGGAAAACATATTTTGAAAATAACCGATAAACTGGATTATTTGTTAGGTTAACCTAACCAAACCTAACCTAACCTAACCTAACCTAACCTAACCTAACCTAACCTAACCTAACCTAACCTAACCCAACCTAACCTAACCTAAACTAACCCAAACTAACAAATAATCCAGTATATCGGGTATTTTCAAAATGTGTTTTCCGCTGTATTCCGTATAACCGAACAGTACCCATGAAAATTTTCCAGACCCGGAATTCGAACCCCGGAACCACGATATTATAAGCTGACACATTACATCTTGGCCATCGTGGACATTTTACCAAAATTGACATAATATATTGTATACTATGTACCTATTTGCTGATACCTATTGATAGATTATTATATTATTAGTGTATTATTATATTATGTTCACTAGATGTCTATAGACAATTTATAATTATTATGAATTCGATTATAAATAACTACTACGAGAATATATTATTTTTGAAAGTTGTGAAAAGTAAAAAGATGCAATTAAGAATACACATTTATGTTATTTGTCTCAAAATTTTACAGTAATTACTGCCAAAAGTTGTTAAGTCTCGAAATCAGTTATGGAGTAATTATTGCAATTTGAAGTTTGACTTGCCCTCTAAAATCAGGCAACCTAATGCTAATTTCTTTGTGCTTTTTGTACATGTTCTCTATATCGGATGACTTAATATCAATTTATATATAGACACATAATCCGTTGTTTACTCTAAATACCTAAATTATCGAAGTAACAACTTTTGGCAGTAACACCAATAATTATTATTATTATTATTGTTATCAACGTCCGCCTGCGTCATCTGTCTTCAAGTTCGGGGGACCCTCGGCAGAATAACACGCCATCTTTAATGTCAACGAGCTGTTATTCTAAAAAAGACAATAATAATGTTATAGTTATATGGCCCCTAAAATGGTGCGTTTCAGATTAATTTAACTTGATGTGAATGAAGTATAATCGTTAATTGTGTCAATCTTATTTGATTCATTATTATTTGTTAACGAACTGTATTATAATTGATTTATAATTTACTGATGCCTGAAGATTGCATAATCTTCGGTAGCAGAATCAGAGCCGGCTTTAGACTCTTTACCGCTCAGGGCAGATTTTGTCATTTATAGTGCCTCAATTACACGAATAGTCATGAAAACTCGAAAACTTAATCCAATCGTCAGTTCTAAATAACAACTGTTACCTACCATACATTGTAAACTACTGTTTTATTATTAAAAATCTCACAAAAAACTAATAGTGATTGTGTTACAAGACGTGTAATAATTTACCTATTAATTGGATTTCTAATATTATTTTGTTTTGCGGCAATTATGTATTGTCAGTTAAAAAAATAATAACACTCAGATCTACATTGTGATTACAAATTATTAGAATTTCTAATTGATTTGAATTTTGTACTATTCCATTTGAGTCATATTTGGCAACCCAGGTTTCGACTTTTGGCATCTTCGGGCACTATGCGCACTCACCAATGGTAAATACACACTGACAACGAATACAGATAATTAATGTTTATATATCAATTTAATAAAATAAAAGAAAAACCTTATTAGGTACCTAGCTGTAAAGGGTCTGGTATAAAAACAATTTTTTAATATTTTGAGTTGTCAATACATGGGGATAAACAACTCAACCGGTGTCAGCATATTGATCAGCGATATTAAATAACTGACCGCAAATTCCTTAATATCCATTTCCCGTAGTGTTCAATTATGGCAAACTCAGTAAATAGCTTACTGCAATTATAATTTCTGCAATATCCCATTTTATCACGTGCATGGATTTACTGCTGACAGTAGGTATTATCGCGGCCATAACAAGAAAAAAACAAGGGTACAATGACGTGTAAACACGTATTATCGTGCAAGTTGCAAGATTGCATGCATGGATCAAAAAAGTTGAAATTTGTGAAAAATCTGCGCCTGTGCAGTAAAATGATAGTGGTGAACCTGCTGGAAAAAAATCAACTTCACCGTGCAAAAAATTTTTGGCGTTTACCAATTTTCACAATGGGTCAAATAGCACCATACAATAACAACAACACGTCTCGCTTACGCTTGAAGAATGAGATTGGCAAGAGTCAGCACTATAATGTCGTGTAAACATTTATTATCGCGATAGTGTAAACTACACACTATATTGGTGCCAGTAAATCCAAGCACGTGTACAGGCGCTATAATTTTATAATTATGGTGCGATCGATGCATTGGACATGCCTGTTGTAGACATCTCATCAACCATTTGCAATCACAGTGTCGGAATAATGAATCCAAAAGGCAATAATATGACAGATCACATGGCAGTGTTGCCATAGTTGTATTCTGCAATCCATGATAACATATTCACGAGTATTCGATATTTAAATGAACATTTTTATAGCACAGATAATAAAATTGAGCCATATGGTTGGCTATGATCATTTCTGTTCGTGTAATTTGCGCATATTCATAATGCCTTTATCTGCGTGCAACGCTACTTATTTACGTTGCTCTAATGCCAACCAGTGTAGTCAACATAATAAAACTTGGATAATTATTTAATAACGCAACACCACAGTGGATGAAAAAATAAAGTGTTCATTGATTCTTATAATATCTATAAAATAATAGAAATTGTACTTATATAAAATAACCAAATATAAATAAACAAGTCAATATGAATGAATTTATCAAATAATTTACATTATTTTAAATCCATTTATTGATTTGAATAATAACTGTTTAAAATAAAATATTAGCATGGCGATCCATAAAAATTGGATTAGATTATTACAAGAAATAGGGGATATTGTAAAAACTGTATTTTTTTAAATACACACCAATTTATTCACTCGTTGATGGCGTAATCGTATCATTAACACAACCCCAACGTTTAAATAATTTTACTAAAATGATAATTTGTGGACTTGTTACCATTGTCTTCTTGACTCCTCGAATAATATAAACTATACGTCGGCTCTCCCATCTATACTCGCCTCGTGTACCGCACAGCCATAAATCAAACCTTCCGAGAACGGCGATCCAGTGTTGCTTGTGAAGACCACGTACATCTAACTAGGGTCAGTCGCACGTAGCCTTCAAAACGTATAGATATTTGAATGTGGCGATCGGCTAGCCGGTATAGGAATGACCAATTCGTAGGGTGTTTGTATGCGACCTGGTGTCTTCGACTCGGAGCCCGAGAAGCATGCAACTGGTTGATTGCAACAGCAGATGTTTTTTTTCAAATGACACAGTCACATTCGATCAATCTGCCAAGCTCCATTTGGCAACGTGTGTTTTGGGAATAACGATGATGTCACATCGACGTATTCGACACATTGTAGGCGGATGAGTTTTGTTGTGAGAGCCGGCTAAAGCAACGCGCAGACACGATAAATAATTTTCATTGTGGAATAAATTTTAATTTTCTGTACTATTTATATTCAAGACGTTTGCACACACTCTCACTCGTCGATATATAGTCGAGTGTCGTGTCTGCGTCAAGCCTATTTGACAGTGTCATTTCTGAATCAGTGAGACTATAATTGTTATTAAACCGCTGTTTAAAAAGTGTTTCACTCGGGAGAACACAATTCTAAAACCAAAATAAAAAAACGGGTTGTGAATCGGATCAACCATTTTTTCGTAATAAATATAAATAGTTTTAATGACGTAATCGAAAATTTGAACTTTACAGCCCATAATTAATAAATAAAAATGATTTAAATCATCATAATAATAATTTTATTGAAAATAATAAATAAATAATATAAAATATTCTTTAAAAATGTCATAAAGAACCATTTTTCATTATAGTACCATTCACTGATATGTAAATTGATTCTAAATTTATATAGTAAAAAAAGGATCCTTACAATCCATAGAAACAAACGAGTTAAATTCTTAACTAAACAAATAATTTTAATAATATCATAAATTTAACCAAATATAATTCATTGTACATAACAATGCGCACTCATTTTTTTCCATAAAATACGTTTTTAATTGAATATGTATTTCATTAAACATTCATTTGAATATTTACATAAATATGTACAATATAAATCAGTGGCGAAGACCCCACCCCGTACTAACCAATTATAAAAATAGATTTGAATCAACTAAAGACAATGTAAAAAAAATCCAATAGAGCCATCTGTCTCGAAGTATTCTAACTTAATTGAATTTGAAATTAACCTACACTGCCAAGACTTGGTAAGTCTCGAAATCATGTTATGCAGTATAGGTCGCGCAATGAAAATTGAGACGAAAGATTGTGCGTATTGGTGCATTTCTGAGTCAACGGGCATTGCACAACGTCAACAAGAAACACCTGTTTGTCTTGCTTACGCCTACTTAATGAGCTTATAGCTAAAAAAGGACAACATACGTGATGTCGATTTAAAAATTTGAAACATCCTGTTTGTAAACAATGCATCTGTGTGAGTGTTGCTTTGCCTCAACTCTTGTTAACACATATATAATTGCAATTTGAAGTTTGACATGCCCTCCAAAATCAGGCATAATGCTAATTTCTTTGAGCTTTAAATGCATATTCTATAAATATCGAATGACTTCATATTTATATTTATAGACATTGTTAACTCTAAATACATAAATTATCGACATACTAACTTTTGGCAGCAACCCCACAAGTCTATAAAATCTTCTACTAATACACACAAACAAAAGCTTATGAGAATCCAGAGTTTTGTTTTATATAGTTTGACATGAATCGTCTTTAAGATTACTGTATTATTAATAAGTGACACGCGGTGTATTGGATTAGAAGGTCTACTAATGAGACTGTAGATTTTTTTAGCTCAAGTTCGAAAATATTTATTACATTATTATAATGTAATATTTTATGTTCATTAAACTACTATCAGTAAGAAACAAAATTAAAATGCAATAAATATGGCTGTTTCAAGACTTTTTTTTTTCAATTACGTACCACAGCCTACGTTCCTTCAACAGGGGCACCCTTCGCCACTGATATATATACTTATTTATTAAAAATATTGCCTCGCTCATCAAAAACATAGACGTTAAACTCGAGCAATTCCCAGAATCTGCTAGTACTCCAAAGAAGAATATCTGAAGAGTTCGTTACAATCATGAGCTCGATAACCTTTTGATAAATAAATCTCAACGCCTGCGGTGGATCAGACATCTGCACGTTTGCATGGATAAACACTGTCTAAAATTCACAAGCCATGCGATGTGAACTGCGATTTTTATAATGTTTTTATGTGAAGTTTGCGTACACAACGTTACTGCGTCGAACACGTGCGACTCGCTGCGGTAGTAGTTAATTACTGCCAGTTATTGCACAGCAATCCAACAGCGTAGGCTAAATATCATATTATATTTGATGACTTAAGAGAGTCTGCGAGTACTAGTTGTGGATAATAGAGATACACAGACGATCTTATTAACAATGTTCAAGCTATGAATACGTTTTCCTCTCTCTTTTACTGTGAAACATTTACATATTGTAAAAGCATTGAATTATTTGTATATGTGTATAAACCTAAAAATCAACATGGAAATTTTCTCTAATATATCCTCAATAGTTTTGAATATCATATTATTAGAATTGACCCGAACGACTACATTTCGCGGTCAGTATCTCGAGGAAATATGGTCAATGTACTCCCTGAGGAAGGACGTTTGCTAGGCCACACTAATATTGTACCTACAATAAATAGTTAGAGCCGTTTCACACGGGACACATGTGTCCAGCCACCGGTGTCTCGAGCGGCTGCGTTTATAAATAAATGGGCGCATTCAGACGAAGACACATGAGTGTCGCGTTCATTTATATGTAAATGCAGCATCTCGATACACCGGTGGCTGGACACAGGTGAACCGTGTGAAACGGCTCTTATTGTGGTAGCAAACCGAATTCCGTATGCGGTGGGCCTCATAAAATACACTATACAGGCAGGCAGTTATTCTTTTCTAAATACAACATATCGTCACTGTTCTGGCAAAAGACATTAATTCGAAAAAACGACATATTGAGTTAGTTATACCAAAATGTTCTTTATTTCAAACTTTACCGTCTGGAAACCTTCTTAATAAATAAACAGTCTTTATTTTAAAGTCATCCTTTTTACGATTACTTAATAAACTCACATGATAGACCATTTAAAACATTTTTACAACTTCAAAGTCAAATTACTCAAAACTAGTATTCTTCAGTTAGTGTGTTCTGCCAGAAAAGAGACAATATTATAAATTATTTTATTTAAATGGAATATGCGGGTAAAATACAACATAATTTAAATGACATTTTTTTTAATCAAACTGTCAAATCATTTTAATACACTAAGCTATAAAAATAAGCATCATATCTAAATATCTGGATTAATTAATTCACATTATATAGCATGTAAATAAATTGTTTTTCCTTCTGTAGTACAACTGGTGAATAATATTGAATTTATGAAATCTTAATTTTATTAATTCTCATTTTTGAGAGTTGCGATCCTTTAAAATGGGTTTGATAATATCTCTTCAGCGACGTTAACTGACAGTATTGATAGACCAGTAGTTCCACCCTCGAGTATCCGCTGACGATGAGGCTCTCCGATTAGTCGTTTTTCTTTCTGGCTACACGTCCATAGAACTACAGATGTTTTACAGCAAATTATAAATTAGTAATAGACGACTCAAATTTAATTGGATTATTTTAACATAACGGGTTAACTCAACATAATACTAATTCTGCTTAGTAAAATTAAAGATTTAACAATAATATTCAGAGATAAAACGTTACATTTTAACACACTTAAATAATAATATGTAAAAATAGAAAAAAAAACTTTTTAATATACTTTATTAATTAACGTAAAATTTTTACTTACGTAAAATTTTAATTTATACTTGATTTAAATACTTTTTTTAAAATATGTTTTAACATTGACTTCAAATTAAAAATGAATCCGTACAATTTGCTTCCAAGTGTTGCCAAACTGTGAATCAAAAATGAATGCTTCCCGATGTTGCCAAAAATAAAAATTGAACTGGATTTTTTTTACGGAATACTTACGTCGTATTGTCACCTAAATACAACGAGGAAAATTTTGTTATGGTGTTGTTGGGAAATTTACATGGAAACCTAACGCAATGCATTATTATAACTGCATTGAATTCAGTCACTTAAAGCTTCTTAAAAAGTGGAAAATTACATAATGTCAAAATACTTATCCTGGTGTCAATAGATTATTGTAGATTCCTAGTTGTAGAATGAAGCTATCTACTTTTTTCAAAGCATTATACCTATGTGTTGATTTGAATATATAAACAATAAAATAATGAATTAAAGCCGAAGCCCATGATAACACAACGTGTATACACCACGCAACGCAGACTTCACCGAATTGCTCATTCAATCGATACGGCGAAAAGGTGAACAAGTTAGTGATCAGGTTGAGCCGAATGCAATGATTCTTCATACTTCCTCGGAATCGTTGAATTCAACCCCCCTGTGCTTTACACAGTGTACAGAGAAAGAAAAGTTACTGAAATATGATGTGGTTATTTATCATGGGCAAAGAACATTAGAGTCAGTAAAATTCTTTAAAAACAGCATAACTCAAGTTATCTCGTTGTATTTATTATAAAGGTGACAATATGTTTTTTTAAAGAAACACTAATTTACAGCGAATAATTGATATTTTTTGATCGTCTGTAATTTTTTATAAAACATTATTACGGCTTGTAAATAATATATATTATACTTAATGAATTATTTATAATATCTTAATTAAGGTTAATTATATTATTTGTAATAATATTTTTAGTACGAATTTTGTCTTCGCATTTGGAAATGCATGTGCTTTAAATGAAGTTGTCATATAATTAATTATTATATAACATTTTTTATATGGCTGTGGTCAAAGGTTGTATGGTTTGCTAAGTTTGAAAGAGAACAGTGCACACGTAAAAGGGTATACTATACATGCGTATCAAAATGGCAACATCAAAATGTGTTAACAACAAATCTTTTTACGTATCTATGGAAAACAACAAAGAAAAAAGAGCCTTTAATATAACCATAATAGGGTTACTGCCAAAAGTTATTAAGTCACAAAATCTTGTTATGGATTAATTGCAATTTGAAGTTTGACATGCACTATAAAATCAGGCATAATATTAATTTATTTGTGCTTTATGTCCATGTTCTATATATCGGATGACTTCATATTTATATAATATTGACACATAATCCGTTAAATTCTCTAAATATCTAAACTATCGACTTACCAACTTTTGGCAGCAACCCCACAATATATTATAATATCAAAATCATGATACTTATGTGTTTTTAGGGAATAACTTGGATGTTAAATAAAAATCCTATATAACCAAAGAATTTTTAAGGCAGTTTGATTTTCGAATCAAACGATTGTACGTATGGTTGTATTGGTAACAAATTTATTATTATTTTCCTTCTTCTATTGGCAGCCCCAAAACAAAATGGTTACAAATCCGTTGCTTGATTTACATAACCAACGTAGTAATTTCTTATTATTTTACGTGATTATTATATCTAGTGCCCACGGTGGCCGCGCGGCTTAAGCGTTGGACTATCACGCCGTGGGTCCCAGATTCGAATCCTGGGTCTGGCAAGTACACATATTGTTTTTCAATTTGTGCCTGAGTTTATGGACCTAATAGGTTGAGCAAGTGGCTGACATCCATTTCTCGTAAAAAACAAAATCTGTTAATACAAACCTCTACTCTGTGGAGGCCCATATGATCCTATTAGAATCGGACATGATTGGAAAATTAATCTTAAAAATAAAGGTCAATGAATTGGTTTTGGCTGCCTACATAATACGCAATGTGTGAGATGCATGAAATGTCAAAATGAAGTCGAATTTAATTACACGAGGCTTATTTTTACAACATCTGCACATATAATCATGTAGTTAATTAATTAATTGAGTGAATCTGATACTATAGTAGAATGTCATAGCAGAAGTGTAAAATTCCCTTCAAATAAACCTGCAAAACAATATTTTCACGTGTAGTTAACTTAATCAGTAGACAGAGGACCTTTCTTTTGCTCCATTTTTTATATATTTAGGCTCCATTTCTATAGAAGAAGATTTTTTGAACATCTTTGTAAGTATATACCCTTCTACATGTGCATGTTTCAGTTAAATATTATATTTACTAATTAATTAGAAATATGTCATATTGTGATCAGCGTTGCTTGAAAGTTATGTTATAATAATTATTATTGGCGCTAGGACTATATTATTTATTATTAGGACACCAAATATATAAGCTTATTTTAATGCGATTATATTATAAATTATATTACATATATGTATGTATGCTTATGTGATGATATTGTAAACTGACAGATTTACAATGAGAATAATCCAATACAATTAATAGTAAATGTTAATATTATGGTTGGCTTTTGTATATTATTAGCATATTGAAAGATGACAGCTGTAAGCTATTGTGTATAGCCGCCATCTTTGGCAGTTATTTTGAAGTTTTCGTGACGCACGTACAGTTTACACTATTTTTGTGATTATTCATCAAAATATTCTACGTATTGATAATCAAAAACATTGAACAAAGCATTGAATGGATTGGTTGATATCCAATTTAATATTATCTAGTCTGAGATATAGTCATAAATCAAAATTGGGCACAATGTTGCAACTGTCTGCAACATAGGCGAGGCCATCCCGAGACAGTGAATCACGCGGCAGGCCAAAACGCATGAAAAAGCTACTTCTACACATGACGTGCCAGTGTGACATTTTAGAATTATACCTTGTGTCCCATGTCCAGTGAAATTTGGTGCTTGTGATACCAGCTATAAACTAAAATGTCACATTCATGCAGTGTATGGAAGTACTTAAGATATATTAGGTTACATGTGTTTTGTAAATACCAATAAAATCACATCGACATATTCAATGTGTTGCAGTCGAGACGAGTTTAGATGTGCAACCCGTCTTACTGTTAATTGCAATTTCACTGTATTGCTTTAAATATTTATATTTTAATATTTCATTGTTACGTCATCTCTCTCCTATGGGATATTATGAACGTAAAGTAATGTAAACTCAATTGAATCACACTTGAGTGCATAGTGACCTCATTCTTGGGCAACTGCTTCTAAGATATTCTCAGCCATAAACAACTGATAAAGGCCGATGTACATAAAAGGCGGGATGGTTTGAAATCATCTTTGTTTGTATTGAAGATATACAAAGCCGTCTATGATACAATTCGTTTTAGACAGTTGTAAGTAATTTCACATCAGGCAATCATCTCAATTCAAAAGGGAAGTATTTATTACATACGTCATAATAATATGTTTGTGATATATATTGTAATTGTTATCTGTCCATTTACAATGTCTCATGAATGTCAAAATATGGTGTCATTGTGTGTGAAATATTCTGAAATTTGTGGCATAATACGAATTGTACCCGACAAGTCAGTTTCACTGAGATTCAGAGAGTATTCCCTATTCAGTCATGCAATAAAAAGGTGTGTTAAATTGATGTTATTTTTTAAGCAAATCAGTGTTTTGTGATTCATTTCATTACGTTTGATTTGT
This sequence comes from Rhyacophila brunnea, assembly GCF_057557595.1. Taxonomy (NCBI): domain Eukaryota; kingdom Metazoa; phylum Arthropoda; class Insecta; order Trichoptera; family Rhyacophilidae; genus Rhyacophila; species Rhyacophila brunnea. The sequence continues at coordinate 1,824,954 of NW_028232904.1, read as the reverse complement.
TATATAAGATATTTATTTTAATTATCGGACAAATTGTGCGCAACTACCATTTGCAATGTCAGTTAACTCCATAAACTTATATACAGAGATATGCATATAAAACCGTATATATTATGTATATCTACTGCAGATTGAAAATTATTCAACAATATGAATAAGAACCTTAAAAATTTGTAATTCTTAGAGAACTATACATATTTGGTAACGTTTGTTTATGGATGAAACCGATATGACAAATTTGCAAGTATCCAATGAACCTGAAAGTAACAGTGAAATAAGTCAAAAACATATATGCGTTGAATATTTTCAAGATTTAACCTTGACACTCGTTTCATATTAATTAAGGCCTCTTACGCACTGTCGACGGGTTTCCTGCAACCATGCTTGCCAGAAACTCTGGCCGGTTGCCGCAACAACGTGCGTTAAATGCTGGTTTTCTTTCTCATGCTTCGTGGTTGTTGTCAACCTGATTGGCAACAACTGGTTGACAGTGTGTAGTAGGTCTTATAGTTGAAGGCTGAAGAATTAAAATTAACTATTTAATAATATGTATGAAACAAACATTTTTGTTGAACTATCTTAATAGCAGTATTACTTTCTTATTTGTCTCATTGTTGCTTTTAGGTATTGATATGTAAAAAACCAAACTCAGTGATGGTAACTCAATGTGCTAGTAATTCCATTTTATCCGCAATCCAGCAGTAATTTGTGACAACTCAAAATATTCAGCAAATTTAGCTCAGAATTTTTTCCAATATAACTTTGATAATTAAACAGAAAATTGTATAGACACATCATTGCATATTATTTTTAGTGATTAACTCATTTTATTGCCTTTTTAAATTGTCTTTAGGGCTTTATTAAAAAAATATGCATATATTATCATAGTTACCAATTATATAAGTAAAACATCAGTTGTTCTTTCCAGTCATTACAAAAATATGAAATACTTTTTAAAATTTAATATTTTAAATCTTTTAACATTCATTGTGAATTATAAAGTTTATCTGATTTAAATATTGAAATATTTATACATCGTTTGAGGCATTGAATGTAAAAGTGGTGTAACTCACAAAAATTAATTAGTTATTAAATTAACAATTCTTGAATGTAGACATAATCTGTTCTTAAAAATACACTCACAATAATATTTACTGTGATTTTTTTTGATTTATTTTGAATATCATAATGATTTCATATAGATAAATCGTTCATTGATAATTGCAAGACTATCATTATTATAATGTGCTACTTTTTCATGAAGAGTATGTTAAGAATCGTCAATTTAATTAATGTACATTGACTTTTATGTTAAAAAAAGTCTTTTATCCCAATGTATACATCATTATTTTGAAATGTGATAGTCTTGCATACGGATTGACATATCGTTGCTTTAGGATTGGTTTGTTGTATAGACCAAATGTTAAATGTTCTGTTAAATTTAAATACATGAAGGTATTTAAATACAAAATAATTTAATGAAAAGGATGGTTCTGGTTCATTGAGATATAAAAAATCATTCTTCATTAAAAGGTCGATTTCCACAAAACCGGATATTCGACAAACCAATCCTATAGCGACGATATGTCGTAAAAACATTTAAAAAATATATTCCTGCTGACAGTGAGTTATATCACAATGGTAATGATGTGTGAAAATAAACATATTATCACAGAAATGCCTATAACTAAAATATTAAAACCAGATATCTCAACTTATGCCACTTTTGCACTCGACAAATTAATTATGTAAAATAGTCATAAATTAAAATAAGTTTAAAACCTCTTTTACAACGGTTTTGTAAAATAAATCACAATGATTAAAAAAATGTATGATAATTAATAAATTGAAGCATGGCTGATAGGGTAGATTGATAGAGTTAGTATATTACTATTATATTATAATATTACGACAAATCCACGTTTTACGTTTTATTAATAAATTATTATCCTCATTAAAATTAAACTAATATAATGTTATGTAATTGTTAATATGTAAATATGTTCAATTATCGGCCATGCCGTGACCATGTATAAAATTAAATTAACTTTGTAACTTACAATATTACTCTTAAACTGTACAAATAATTAATTACTTAATTAAAAAGAAGAAGAAAAACGGTACGTGAATTCGCAGTAAGGGACCAAAACACAAAATCTTCTAACCAAAATAACTGTCAAGTGCAGAGAGAATGACAATTCGGGGATATTAGAGATAATACAACACTGTTATAAATGGTGGAACAACTTAACCTTGAAATTGCGCAGATTGCGATTTCTTCTACTGCGCACGAATTACATAGAGTAAATTAATTTTATTATTATTACCATTATTATTTCCGACTGATTTAGACCAAGCGAGCGAATGTTCGTTCTCCCCCCACTCCAGCGAAATTCAATCAATGTAAACGCTTTTTGGCGAGGAGTGGGGGATGGCTTGGTTTAAACCATTATTATTTCTGACTGCTCTTACATGAAGCCTATTCTATAGTCGCTCTAACTACGTAATATTTTCCGTAAAAACTATCAAACCACACGCTTAGAGCTTGTCCAGATGACGCGTATCTCGCTGCGAGTGCATGTAGATGACTCAATGAAGTCACATGTACCTCGACCATGCGCGAGAGGTGATTCGTTGCGAGTGCAAGTGGACAGCTCAATGAGGTCACATGTACCTGGAATGCGCGCAAATCAAATCGCGCCATCTGGACAAGGCCTAATGTGGTATGTTTATAATTTAATCATATCTAACATAGGTACTTAATTTAAAACACCTCAGAAACATACCTAGTATTCCGGCCAATGCGCTTTACCAATTGACTCACCTGCATTATATTTAATTACGACGAAATTAACAAGTAGTCTATCCAGTGCTTCACAAACTTTTCATACCCTCTTAAAATCTGAAACCAGCCCCCCCTGCCGAAAAATAAATTATTTTAGTTTAGCCAATAAGTACTTACCTTTATTCATAACCGACGTCCGGATCACTCCAAATTTTTAGTTTTTAACGTACTTTCACTTGCTAATAATTTAATAAACTATTATTGAATTGAATTGATTAAAATTGTAGATTTTTTTGCAACAGTTTAATATCCCTATTCTGATAATACTATCGCAAACGGCAAAAAAAAAACTAAATGTCAGATTTTTTGATAAAACGTGGTTATAGAACTTATATATTGGAAACAAAATTAAAATAACCGAAAAATGATCAATCGCATGTGAAATAATACACATCAATGAAATATTCCGAGCGCGCGCGTTCAACACTAAAAATATGGGCAGAATGGCGGCCGATAGTTTGGGATTTCCCAATTTTGGCAGCCCTAATTTCGTAGAATTGAAATATGTCTGTAGTCACGGTTTTACCCAAGATTTGAATCAATTTTTGTTTCGAATTATTTCAATAGATGTCACTAGCAACACCAAAATTGAGAAAAAGTCGATTTGACATTTAAAAAGGCGCGAAAATATGAATGCGTATTTCGTACGTCACGGGCGTGTATCGCGCGATCTACTATGACGCTCGTCGTACGTCACGGGCCGCTATAAGGTTAACATAACAAACTCAGAATACTGTTCATATATACATTCAGTTATATGGATTAATTACATTAAAAAGAAAAATCTAGCAGTTAGATACATATATAAATAATAGTATATTATATGCAAATTTTATTGACAACCGTAAATCTATTATCTGTCCTAATTGCACCCTCTCTGCACAGCTTCATTCAGCGTTTCACAAGAACCCCCCTCCCTTATAATATGTCATCCAAGGGGTAAAAATATATTTATAAAATATACCTACCTACTATAACTTTTTTTTACTTAATTGAAATCTTTTTGAATACACGTAGTGAAAAAAAAACAGAACTCAGAACTGTATTTTAGTGTCGAAAAAATAACTCCTAGATAGGTTTCATAAAATTAAGTATAATCAAAAAAAAAAATTACTGCCAAATTTCTTCCTTACCGAAAATATTAATATTGAAATACGAAGTCAATGTTTGCATTTTAATACGAATCGTATTAAATACGGAAAATCGTTTTGTATATTATTAATTATTATCAATGTGGCAAATATTAATGTATTATCACAATGTGTTTTACGAAAATTTTCTCTTCCCTTTAGTGTAATAATTTTATTATTACTACTTGTCATAAAAATGGAACCTTTTTTCTACTTATATTATATTGTATAGATAATATTATGTTTCTGCAATTTCATTTTAATTTATTGTTTTAATGCTTCTTACATATCGTGGTGTTACTGCTAAAAGTTGGTAAGTCTCAAAATCATGTTATGGAGTATAATTATTTAAATTTAAAAGTTTGACATGCACTCTAAAATCAGGTATAATACTAATTTATCTATGCTTTGTGTTCATGTTCTATATTGAATAACCACATAATGTCACCTTACTATTAAGACCTCGTAAGTCCGGTATTATGGAAATTGAAGTTTGTTCGACAAAATTTAAACAAAAAAACATTTTAAATCATATCAAAACCTCAGTTCTCTAGGCTAGTATGCTGTTCAGATCGACAAGATAGTTATCGACAAATTTTATGAACTCGTAGGTCTACATGGAATTAAAACCTCGTATTTCACAACCAGTGTTAGCAGATTAATCGATTAGAGAGGTGTTTGAAACATTGTTTTTAGTACGTTTTTTCCTTCCCCTCAACATTCTTCTCAAACAGACTTACAAGGTTTTAATAGTAAGGTGACGATATGTATATATATATATACACATAATCTGTTAACTCTAAATTATCGACTTACCAACTTTTGGCAGCACATTTTTTTAAATGTTAATGATGCAATTCGTCTTTTTAGCACGCTGGAAACTTCCATAAAAACATAAGTTAAAGAACGTGAATAAGTGGAGTATTATAAAACACTACTTTCATATATTCGTTCTACATTAACCATAACTTACTTACAGTCGACTCAAAATTGAGCAAATAACCTGGGTACTCTCTCAACTGCACTAACCTCACATTGGAATAGCGGTATTTTGTGGTTGTTGCGGCTTCAAAATCACAAACGTGTGCGACATGCCTAAATAAGTGAAGTTAAAAATCGAAAATATTACAAGAAGATTAAAAGTAATCAATCAAATTAAAGATAAATTGACTTAACCTCCAGTTGCTAAGAAGACGTTTGTGTAAAATATTATTCAACCGGCACTAAATTTCAATAGAAATCTTTTATAAAAAAATTTATAAAACATTGTTTAAAAATATACTTACCTAAATATGTTCTGTAATGATTTTTAAATAATAGAACATAAACTAATCATATGTTATTTTAAAAGACAGTTCTCCATAGATTCAGTCCTCGTTACTTTTACATGAAATTTGATCATTCCTGTAATAATCTAATATACTTACCTAATATATTTAAAACCAGATTGTAACTGAATTATTTATACATACATACAAATGAATGCTTTGTCAATTAACCAGAGAAATTATTAACATTACAAATTGTTTTACTCATAACCAGAATTAATTATATATTTATCGATACATTGTTGTATATTTGTTAGTATAGCTCCACCACTTAGTAAAGAAGGTACGCAGATCCGCTATATCTGACGTCAACAGTAGCAAATTCCGTTTTACATTGATTCCCAATATAATATCTATCATATTTATTTATTGATGTTACTGTCATTTCAGAGATCAGAGTCAAATGGGAGACATGTTTTAAAAATTAAAGAAAGACTTAAATATACCAAGTTAACGATAATGCATATTATAATATGCATAAATGAGAAATTGGACGAGTCCAATCAACGATTCTGAACTAAATAATAAAATATGAAGTGATTCAAAGGCCAATTTTCTTCTAAAAAATCATCGGTAATTTTAGACTTGTCCCCTTTTTATTTCTCACACAGATACTGTACTTAAATTCACAAATTTGAATAACGTTTGCAATCGGTTTATCATTCAAACACGTGATGTATTATTACATAAACATCATTCATCGTTTATTTGTTAATAATATAACTACCAAAAGTCTCAAATATATGTTATGGTGTAATTACCATTTGAAAATTTGACATTCCCTCTAATACCAGAGATAATGCTAATTTATTTGTGCTTTATGTGCATATTCTATATATCAGATGACCTCATATTTACATATAGACATTATAAACTGTTATTAACTCTATATACCTAAATTATCGACTTACCAACTTTCGGCAGCAACCCCACAATATAATATAGATTATGTTACTATGAGAATACATGTACTACGGGATTGTCTTATGAGTCGCTTTACTGAGTTCAGCATTGTGGAAATATGAAGTCTTCTTTACTCATTGGTGGAGTGTTCATAGTGGTTTATTTTTAATGTATAATTTACCTGAATGAGTTTCTAAAAAGATATTAACTAAATGTCTATTAATAATAATAGTACGTTTGTTCCCGTTATAAATCGTAAACTGATTTAAGTTTACCTATCATTTTTGTGCACAAATTCAAAATTATATGATGTTGTTTTAATAACTTCGCACTTTTATAAACTTCCCTGCATCCACCTCTAAGCATTAACAAAACAATGATCTTTTGGACAAAGTTTACTAAGTATGGGTTGTATTAAGTATTTGTTTTAGATAATATTGGATTCCTACACATGAATATTCTCAGTCATTTAAAAATTACCACACCATTCCAAATCGGTCAGCAATCGGGCTGTGAAAACAGACATTTCAACAGCTGTAAGAATTAACAACATTAGCCGGAACAAACTCTATTATTTTTATAGTTCATTAAGTAACAATGAATCGAAATGAAAATTTAATATTTATAATACACTGAACTAATGATATTATTATTGAATGTTTATCATTTTGTTGACACAACTGTACAGTTAACATATTTACATAAGAGTTTTATTAATATTGCCAAAGTATTGTTAAAAAATTTAATGATTTACACTTGTAAATAAATTTTAACTTTATTGTCATGATTTCGTAACATTATGTTTACATGCTATTACAAAACACATTAATTTGTTAAACGTCATACATTGTGCTGAGAATTAAACTAATGTGAGTGAATATGCGATTTTAAATGCTCCATAATTGTCTTCAACACTCTGTAAATGAAGTATTGTCCTCAAACGATCCATTATTACAAGTCTAACAAAAACATTTATGTATGTTTATTATCATATTAGTGGTTATAATATGAAATTAATAATCTTTAACAGACATGAAGTTAGGACAAAAAATTTTCATACAAAATGCATGTCACTTGTATTTGTTTAATCCTCGGCACTTAATTATCTATATATATAATATTATTGACATGTTTTCATTTGATTCCTTGAGATATATATCATATATTGTAAAATTGCTTTCGTTCCATTGTAATGATACTAATAATATTATTATGTTAATTTTATTATCGAAGAATTTATGAAATATGTTGTTTCAAACGCTTGAAGATTTGAAAGTTTAATTTATATCTGTCACTAATAAAATTATTTATCATGACCTCTATTACGAACGAGTCATATTCATGTCTGATTGTAAATAATATTTAAATGATATTAAAAATAAAAACCGCTAAATATCAAATATGCTGTTTTTTTATTGTTATTTTATATCTCCAGTCTGTCCCTCGAGCTGGTGACCAGGTTCAAATATCCGCTCAAAGTGGTTAAAATTATCCCGTTCACACTATGTGCCACTTTTATGATTAGATACTTAGTTTCAACACAAATCGTCGCTATAGGATTGGTTTGTCAAATATCCGTTTTTGTCGAAATCGACCTTCTAATTCAGAATGATGTTTTTGTATCTAAATGGACCAGAGCCATCCTTTTCTTTAAATTACTTTGTAATAAATACAGTATTCATATGCTGTAAAAACAACAATTTAAATACTTCCATGTATTTTAATATAGGATAATGAAATTTGTTTTTTGTCTCCTGAATATTTGACATTTGGTCTATTCAACAAACCAATCCAACAGCGACTATATGTCAAGCAGACAAACAAATGTTTGCAGACACGCCTTATTTATTATACTACGATGATACTGACCCATCCTATTGAGACTTTGATTGAATGCTTTTCGGTGGTTCTGGACACGACTGCTTGCCGTAAGAAATCCGCTCCGTCAATCAAATCGAACACCTCCTCGCACATTATTAATTCTGATACTTTTTGATTTGATTTCAATATATCAGATCAGGCGGTCGGAATTATCAAAGAGGTAATAATTGTACCAAAAAACATGAAGGAAATATTATCAGTGTTTGCCGTTAGAGCTCCGTCAATCAAATCGAATACCTCTTCGCATATTATTATCTCCGATACTTTTTTATTTGGTTTCAACATATTCGAAGCTCAGGAATATTAAGGAGATAAAATGTGCCAATGAAGGTTTAACTTAGTTGATAATTCATAATTTTTTAATTAAGTTTTTTTGACAAAATAAGTGATATTTCAGATGATCATTAATTCCATTTCTATTTGTAGCGGATTAACCGTTCGGTATGACGATAAAAGGGAGCGAAGAATATAATGGCATATTACAAAAAAAAAATACTACTAACTTTATTCTCTGAAAATACCATAAACCCTATTTTGACCTACATGGCACATGTGGACCTTTTTTTGCAATAGCGTAGCAGGATGCATCAATGGAATAATTATTGTCATTAGACTGACAAAATTTGAACATTGCAGCCCAGCCCAGGGATCCTTAAGTGTACGTCCAGCACTGTGTCCACTGCTGGTGTGAAAGTAGAAAGTTGCCAGGGATTCATGGAAACGTCGTGCCATAACCCTCCAAAGGAAAATACAACAAACCTTGCATCTATCCCAGAGTCCAGTGGGATTTCTTTCTTTGGAGGAGGCCTTCACCCGAAGAGGGGTTCTTACAATATCAGCACATGGTAATAGATATTATAATGTAAATGAAAAATACCATCATAAATCGAAGTTCATTTTATTTCATAGAAACTCATAGTCACATTAATATATTATGAAAACACAAAAGAAATTTGAATTCGAGGTAGGAAGGTACACTAGGTTATACAGTAATAAGAAATCAATGTGAGGGTCGCTAATAAAAACATAAAACAGATATAGTTTTATAGTTAAAACGATATTATAGAAAACAGAAGTTATATAAAATGAAAACAGATGCAAAAGTAGATTAAATATACATTGATACATCGATACACAATTGTTATTATCAGTAAATTGGACACATTGAAAAGTATTGTTACATTTATTAACGTAGTACATAATATCAATTGAATTAGAATTTATTTATTTGGAAGAATTACTTTTTACAATAGTTAAATAATTATATGCTTCAATTGGAGTGTTTTGCATTTGCGGGTGTCATTGTAGTCAGTTACTTACGTCAAATTGTTTCTTTTTTTACATTCAAGACTACAAATTGTAAAATCAGTTATCTCCGTAAACTTGCATTCTGAGATATTTAGAAAAAATGCCTGTCGAAACATATTATTTAAAAAAAAAAAAACTGCTATATGCTCATGACATAAAGCAATATCAGAACAGTTCAAAGTATGTTGCGTTGATCTGGAAATTTCGCCCAAACGACGGACAAATTTAATATGTCAAACTTTTAAATTTACAGAATTGATTTACTATAATAGCAACTAGCTTTATTTGAAAGGGTAGAATGCTGTCCAATGATAATTCTAAAAAATAAGTCGATAGCTATTCCAGATTTTACAATAAGACGATCCTAATAATGAAATAAACACTGAAATAGATATAGACAAACTTTACTATAAATACATCGGAGTAATTATTTAACTATTGTAATAAATGTTATCTATTACAGTTCAAATTACTTGACAAATTTAGGTCATTATTTCGTATGGCGGTAGATTGTCGACAATAGAAGAAAAGTTGTAAATACATACTACTCAATATGATTGCACTTTCTTCGAGTCAACCATCTTCTTGTACCATGTAAAGCTGCTTTACACCTTTCACAGGTGTACGCAGAATGCTGATATGACCTCGGAAGAGCAGGGGTTCATATAAGTGACCAGGAGCTGTCCATACACTCCACCCGAGGAGTCTATCTTATAAAATATTATTTGACTTTACCTGTATTTAGTCCATGCCTATTATAATAATATTGTTTGTCAAATAATTTGAACATAATGTGGACAGATTGGACATACGGTCAAAAAAATGGTGTAATGCAATGTTGTCTTGGTGTTGTACAAACCCATTTAAAGCAAAACAAAAAATTAGTAGAATTTCTCGGGTCTAGGACGATTTGGCACCGGACAACTGGATGCCACGGAATTCGAAAATAAATAGTTAGGTACTTATAGGTACTTTAAAAAAAAATATTCAATATTATTATTTATACTTCAATGATTATATTATGATTTAATAGTTGGTAAGAATGTAAATATGCAGACGTAAACAATGATTTAATCGTGCATATGTTTAAGTTCCAACTTTTATTAATTATTTTATATAAAGCCTTAGGCATGGTAATTTTCAATCCGCGATAAAGAATACATTATGTTAAGAGTAAAATGAATTCAAACTACTAAGTAGTAGATAGAAACTGATTTAAATACCTCGTCTACATGTGTCGACGACAGTGCGGCGTCCAATTGTCCGAAGGCCAGTCGTCCCATTCCCAATTTCTCCGCTAGAATGACTCAAAGAACGGTTCAGCTGTAGTAGTTTTATTATTCAAAACTGTGTTACATATACAGAAAGAAATCTGTATGAAATTGTGGTACAGGCAGTCCTTGACTTTTGTACATAATTGATTCCTGAACATGTGTACAAATGTTGAATGTCCAAGTCTATTTTAAAATATTTTGGACAATGTGGAAATAAATTCATTTGGAACATCTTTATCCGCACTAGCAGCTTCTCCAGTGAATTTAATATTATGTAAAGAATACCTCAGTTTGAATTTGTCGAATCAGCCTTCACTTGGTTGAAATTCCATGTTAGAAACTTCTTTAAATAGTCTTCCAATCTTCGTGCTGACTAAGAGCTTCAGCTTGAATAACTGAAAAACACCAAGGGACATCTTTTGGATGTTGATCATCAATCAATGATGATCAATGATGTTTGATTTTTACACTGCGCTTAATGGAAACGCCTTTACAAATGAAAATCGTACATTGCCCACTTTCAATTTGGGCAACCCTGCATCGTAACGATATAAAATCTAGTTGGTTGAAAACCATTCCATACTAATCAGTCGATACCTCATTGGCTGCATACCGTTTAATACCAATACGCCGACCAATGAATGCTTTACGGACTCTCAGAAATTGTGTACGCATCAATCTTACTTACGTCGTACGAACGGCCGATTGAAGCAAAAGATTCGCCGCTTTCAGAACACCTATTGCTCCTTTACGGTAGCGAATCATGGCACCTCACGAAGGCTCAGAGCAACCGTATACTGCGCTTCGATAACAGATGTTTGCGACGGATACTGGGTGTGCGGTAGTATGACTTTAGGAGCAATGAGGAGATAAGAGAACGCACCAAGCAACCTCTCATTACGCTGAGAGTGAAGAGGCGACGTTGGACCTGGCTCGGCCACGTGCTGAGCATGCCAGAAGAGAACCTCAACCTGGCTTGCCTGTTCTTCAAGTTGACCGGATTCCGGCATCCTGGAAGGCCGCTAAATACTATCTATAGAGTGTATACGGCGGAGCTACGGGATGCTAGTTTGACCTGAAACGAAGCAAGAAGACTGGCGAGCGACAGGGATTCTTGGAGGCGCCGCGTGGTGTCCATATGCTCCAACTAAGGGGCGGATATGGCCAAAGACTTATTTCTATTTTCGTCTCGATCGTATGAAGAGTCGTAAATTTTTTTTTGTCGGTATCAACACTGTAGTTTCTCCGTCTGTCACACATGTTTATAAATTTACAAAAGCGAAATACTTTGGAGAGTGGAGGAGAGGGAAGCGACTGGTAAATTTTAATAATCGTACGAATGTCGAGGACCGCTGCTTGTGAGTGCAAAAGTCAAAGATATTGAATAAAATCTTCCTCTATAGAGATGGAACTTAAACACAACATGAAAATCAAATATAAAGGACCTCCATACACACTCTGAAATGAGAGAGTACTCATACACTTTCTTTTTAATTCAAAAATGGTACTTATTCTAGACTGTAAACGAATACTCCATCTGGAAATAGATTTAACACCTTTGCTACGTATCTTTAATTTAGTGTATAATAATCCTTAATCAATTCTATGCCGGGAATGTACTAACAACCATATTTGTGTGAGTTAATTCATTGACTTACACCATTTTAAATTACATTAACATTTCATTCCGCAACCTGTATATTTCAAACTCTTGCTGTAAGTTGAACCATTGAGATGCTGAGGAATAAACAAGTACAAGTGACATATAGGTAAAAATTAGTTGAGAGTAGTTTTCACATTACCACATACCGGTGGCGAAAGGTGGAGATAGGCTGTCGAGATCCAACATAAATAGTGCACACTAACTTTGTCAGTCATACATATTTTTTTCATTGAACTAAGAAAACAAATTGCAGATGGTGTCTGTTAGTTTTTAAAATTTAACTAAACCCTGCCTAAACCAAACCATCACAGTGGAGGTAGGCTGTGGAAATCTGACAAAAATAGTATACACTCATGTCATAATATGTATCTGCTTTCATTGAATAATTAAGAGTACAAATTGCAGATGGTTTTAGTTTTTTTTTAATTTATTTAAAACCATAATAGATAAAAAATATTTTAGACTATAATCTATCACATGGTGTGGTTTACACTAACACCATCTGCAATTTGATTTATTTGAATTTTGAACGGAGCTATGGGGAGGCCTTCATCGTGTAGTGGATCGACCCCGGCTAATGATGATAGTCAATGTCTTCAGGACGCAAAGACTCAGATGGGCCGACCGGGATCTAGAGCTATCCATAAAATTTATGAAAGAAGTCAAAAGGGACACTGAGAGATAGCTCGGGATAGAAATTCCTAAAGGACAGTTGTGCAGTCGACCAGCTCATGTCGATTTACTCAGATCGGTTACTAGTGCACTTGTTCAATCCTCAGCACCTCGATTATGGAAACTCAACTCTTGAAAAATAATTCATTCTCAACCTAGTCCAAAAATAATCGCAAATTCATTAGACATTATTATTTCATAATTAGTTTTCACATACAATCTGACAATATAATTCTGATTTATCAATATGACTGTTTATCTTAAATATTAAGTTGTTTACAACATGTAACAATAAAGTTAACATTTTTGACATGTAATCAATTACAACAATAATAATTTAAAACATTTAACGTTGTCCACTGATCGAATCAGTACAAATATTAATTAATTTTAATAAAATTCTTAAACATTTTTTTTGAAAGCCGTAGAATGGAAAAACATATTTTTTTTAATAATAACAATTAACAAAACGATTCTGAGGATTAAATGAGTTCAAGTGGGATATTATAACTTTGGTTAGCATACAGTCTTGTATAAACACATATTTAATCAAATATGGTAGCCAAGTGACAAGGTGTCTGAACACGACACGAAAATTGTGCTTGCCGTGAAAATGGTATCAAAGCTTTGTTTGTAAAATAAAAGTCTACAGATCAATTGATTCGTTTGTAAAACAGTTATGTAGAATAAAATTTACAATCATTTGAGGTTGATATACTCAACTGGGTCACTTGTATCCATTCAATCCACAGAATGGCAATGTACTAGTGGTTACAAAATATAACACTATAATTTGGAGTGCCTATTTCAAGTCAAACAACACTATCTGTAGATTAAAACAGTTTTCTTTAAAAACATGACAATTGGTGTCTGGGAACAAAGACATATACATGAATTTGCAATAATCACCCGTATTTAAATATAAATAAAGTTAATTTTAACGACTACATACAAATGTTTTTTTTACGTGTAAGTGGCAATATTTAAGCAAACACCTTTTAGCTGGGTTAGCAGAATAGGACAATGCTGTAGACATGAACGCAAATTTGTAATAACAACTGTTATTACAATGTAGGTACAGTTCATGTTTAGCGGAACCATGTGTCAATGAGCAGTATCGTTAGTTTTACACATACCACATCCACAGTGCAGCGCCCATCTTCTTTGAGAATGGTGGCAGAAATGGTTTTTTGGTCGGCCGAGAGAATATATTAGTGAAAGTCAATTACTTGAGTCAACAAATTTCACTTCAGATTATTTTTATGATAGATCATGTCGGATGGTTGAAGGGGTTAGAAAATTTGAACATTAGCTAATGTCATGCCTATCTTTGGGACCTTTTACTATCATCAAGACATTAAAGAGACTTATCTTAAGTTGTTTTGTTTTGTAGATAGTGTTGTTTGACGCGAGAACACATGGTATATTTTTGAATAAATAAACAAAAAATATTCAAAAAATAAGAAGTATACTTTAATATTTTGACATTGTTACAATCACGTTTGGAGAGTAAAATCTCTAAAATAATAATAAAATCAAAAATGTTGAAAAAACCTTCCCTATAGAGATGGAGCCAAAATACATGGAAGGGAAGCTGTAAACCTGACCCCAGCAGGGCTATTCCAAATAGTTAACACGATAACACCATTCCGTTATTTCTTCTGTTCCGAAATAACATGGATAACTCTCAGATCAATTCTGTATATAAAGCGGTTATCTAAATTACAAGTTAACACTTAACATTGGCGTGCACCATACTTTGTTAATATACCAACTTGACGTGTGGTTAACGTAAAATAATGAGTGGAATTATGTATGTGCTATATCTCAGTAATTAATTTTTGTTGTATTATATATGGCGTTTATAATATATATTACATTGTACAAACGTACATTGGTGGCGTTAGTATCGCAATACTTAAATAATAAAAATGTTCTCCTCTATCTCTCTCAATCCAATTAATGTGGCAGATGGTCCACATTAAAAAAAAATACATCCGACAGTTCATACCTCGAGCTAATAATTAACTCTTGGAATACAACATAGCACATTTATCACTTTTTTATTTATTTTGGAGTTAAGTGTTATGTTGGAATAGCCCTCCTGGTCTCCTAATTTTCATACAAACGTATGGCGAAACCACAGAAGGCAGAAGAAGAGTTTCAACAACATTGTTGGATAAATTACCATATTTTAAATATATTTAAAAAAAAAAAAAAAAAAAAAACTCAATATATTTTGAATCTATAAACTTCTACAAAATAAAAGACAATCGAAAAAAAAACACTAGTGCAATAAAAATCAAAAATAAAACATCAATCAATTAGGTATACAATAAAAAATAATATATTTAAAACAATGGTAAAAATTAAATATTATACATTAACCAAACGCGGATCCATAGACAATAATTTGGCAGCACAACGCAAGAAGGAACCATCCCACA
The DNA here is from genome assembly GCF_057557595.1 of Rhyacophila brunnea. Taxonomy (NCBI): domain Eukaryota; kingdom Metazoa; phylum Arthropoda; class Insecta; order Trichoptera; family Rhyacophilidae; genus Rhyacophila; species Rhyacophila brunnea. The sequence continues at coordinate 1,809,503 of NW_028232904.1, read as the reverse complement.
AAAGCAAGTTTATATGTTGAGAAGTGTTTGTAGAAAAAGGTTCAATGTGCCAATTCTTTTACTAAATTCATTCTATGTGTTGATTTCCTAGTTATAATAAATTTGGCACTTATACCCATTTCTAGTAACACTATTCAATTTTTTTTTACATAGGAAATGGCACTCCACAGTGTGGAGATACCTTGAAAAACTTTACTACGTACAAGGATTTGTTGTTGGCCGTTCACTAAACACATTGCTGGATTCGCTGGATCAAATGTATAATATAGAATACCACGATTTTGTTTTAAAAAAATAACACAAACGTTTGATTAATAATATAGTATCACAATATCGTAGTGAAAACAAAACAAATTCATTACATTAAATTTATCAAATATTACGCAAATACATTTTTACAACAGTTTGAAACCAGTCAAAATATAATTAATATGTTTTGATAACTATTACAAATATTATTAGAATATACAATATTAATTATAAGACCTATTTATGCAAAAAGGAACCAACGAACAATTTGACTGTCTTTTGCATTAACAGTTCAAGTGAAAAACTAGAGGTACAATACACAATGTGTAATTTTTTAAATTAGTCGTCGGAAACAAACTGAGAAAATGTAGTTAATACATTATTAATAGTGAGCATCATTTTTTATCCCTCCTGTAAAATTCTTTACTTAACTAAAAGATTTATTTTAAAGCTATCAACCGTGTACTTATTTATTTTGCTATGAACTCTTCGTATCAAAAAAGCAGTTATAAAAACGTCGATAGCTAGTAAATTAAGGCAGCCAAAAATTTTGACTTACGATCATTCATAATTAAGTTATTATTTTATTTTGTGGGATGGTTGCTTTCTGCATAAATGTATCTAATTATGTATCGTATTACACTCATTCCAAATTAAATATAAATTCATTAATTTTTCATTGTACATAAGTTCAAACTAAACATTTGACAGATGTCATTTTAAAAATAACAAAAAAAAATATACAATTAAACGTAGAATAACCAAAATGATCTAGCAATATAAATTTTAATATATTATGTTAGCAAAAATTTAATTACTCTCAATTCGTAAAAGATAATATTTGTCCAAATATCTTTTGTATACAAATCAAAAGAACGTTAACAATTTTCTAGCAGAACACCCGGCAATAGCAGGTTGTTCCTGCAAGTAAAATTATGAATTATATAAAAAAAAATTATTGGATCAAGTAGGTGTAACACATATTATAATATTTCATTATTTTTTAATCAAATTGACAGTTAAACATTTAACACTGTTGTATTCTAAACATTTAAAGGAATATACAAGACGTGACCAAATTTTAGATTATCATATTATATTATATTTAAAAAAAAAAACTGTAATACATAGTAATGGCTATCGCCCATTATGATGGTTAGACACAACCATAAATCGCAGGAAGTAAAGTCCATGTAAACATTTCTTAAATGGTTCGGACAGGGTGACTCATGCAAAATCATCAAAATTTACATGAAAACAGTTATCATAGTGAATGTTTAGGGATATGCCGTCAATACGACAAAATTGTAGAAGTACTTACACTGATTACAATTAATTATATTGTATACAATATACAGACACGTAGTAATTGTTTGGCCACGTCTTTAATCACATAAATTACATAATAATAACACTAAACGCGTCCCCAGACGGTACGTGGATTCGTACACATATCGAAAGAGTATTAATAATTATAAGTCCTCGATAAATATGACGTCAGTACGTATCCACATTTCAGGACATATAAATAAAAATAAGTATTAACTTATTTTTTAAATCAGTAAATCATTAAAAACTACTATGTTGTAGATGTCAAAATGATCATATTTCTTTAATACAGTAGAACCTTGATATAACGGACTAACGTGTGGTAAGGTGTCCGTTAAAGCTGAAAGTACGTTGTATAAAAACACAAACATAATCCTGTTATTGATTTTCGGATGATGTATCCAGACACACCTGTTGTGGAGTGACATTAAAGTTCGATATCGACGCGCTTGCTTTCGGTAATCAAGAACGTAAAGATGAAACAAATTTTGTTTGCACTTCTGAAGTCTCTCTAAAATTACGAAAATACGTATAATATAGTTAAATTTCGTTATCTGATGAATATTCAATAAACGTTATTAGATCGTCGAGATGCGATCTTATCACTGATAACTTTGATTTGGGCGTGTTGCTTCTTCTTCCTCGCTATCTTTACTTTCATTCTCATTTTCAAAGATCATAAATGCATCCATTCACTTCGAAAAAACAAATTAAACTGCGGTGCAGCTGTGTGAAATAACAGCCAGCATTGCAAACGTCAGTACTACTTTCAGTCTACGAGCAGAACGGCATTATGACTCAAATTCGAATGTGAGAGATATGACGTAATTATCACGCACAGAACAATGTTTACAAGCAGTGACACTTGGATTTAAACATATATAACATTAACGGAATATTTTTAACAATTTTCACATTTGACCGGATTTTTTTGTCGATTATATCAAGGTTCTACTGTATATTAATAAAGAGTAAAATAATTATTTAGTTAGAAATACTTCGTTTTATGTACTTGATCTATTGTCTGGAGATGTATAATTTTTATGACGGAGTTTGTTTGAGTCCAGTCGCACATTGAAAATCGTCTCAACTGGGCGCAATGTTGCAACTTTCTTCCGTGCGCATAGGTGAGACCATGCCGGTATTTCCCATTCGACCAACTGTCATTTTTTTCAAACGAATGTCGCATTCGAGCTGTGTGTACATGTGTTTTGTGAATCACTGACATAATTGACGAGTTGCAGTCGAGACGAGTTTAGATGTGCAACCCGGCTTACGATGAAGAAATGAACACAAAAATAAGTATTTATACTATCCATAGTGGTTTGCAAGTATTTGCTGTAGAAATATTAAGTAAATACTTATTTTTATTCACTTTGAACACAAAATGCTAAGGATTATCTAACACTGCCTGTGGTCAGGGTTAAATCGCGGTGCTTGTGACATCTTTCGATGGTGCACTAATTCGTGACCTTCATACATATTTACGTGATATATAGAATTTAGAATATGGTGGATATTATCTTTTTGTTGCTAAAAATCACAGAACAAGAATAGCCAAGAACGTTTTCTATACCACTGTTCAATTCATGATTAGGAAGTAACTTGGAGATATAAGATACTAGCATTTTAAATTAAGGCCTAATTCCACTAGCAGACTAGCAGACTCAACAACGATTGTTGACTTTAAATAGCAATAACAAGGAACGATTCAGCTACCAACTCAATCGTATTAACGCTTGATTTGATTGGTTTATAATATACGCTCAGTTACTAGTGTGAACAATTGTAATTGTAGTGCTTAAGAGCGTACATAAGTGAAATGGCAAATAATTTTGAACAGTGTGTGGAATGAAATTTCGCAGTACTCGCCAATCGGAGACCGACCGTCGATTTGTTTTGTCACGGCGTCAGATGAAAAATCGTGTAAAGATGACTAAAAAACTTTACGTATGTACTTAAAAAAGAAAACATCTCAATGAATATACTATTATTATTAGTATTATAACAATATAAATGGACGCATGTTGAATTTTTATGACAAATTATATTTCATTCGGCTCGCGTCATTTGCGCAATCTGTGCATCGCCTAGTCACGATCTTTTTAGACCATGCCTCAGCTGAGGTATAGCCTTAAAAGCAAAGCAAAAATATCTAATAAACTATTTCTTTTATTCAACGAATAATTCATAAGATTTGAGAATGTAACATTCTATATATTATTGAACATACATAACTTGAAAACACCTCAGATATACACCTACTGTCCGACAACAACATATCGGCAATAACAGGAAGTCGCTGTAGTTGCGTGTAGAAGATTTTTCAGTGTTGCCATTTTAAAAAAATTATTAATTAAATACTTAGGAGAACGCAAATTATGTCTAAATAAGTAGACATAGGGGCTTGTTTAAATATTGTATTGGCTCACCTTTTAGATGTGACTCATTTTATTCTTCACAATAAACAAAAAGTTTACTTTTAATAATTCTAGCATCACTCCTGGCGGTTTTAGAGATATTTTTATCATAAAAAACTTCAAATTGAAATACAAAAAAAATAGATCCGTACGACAAGGAAGCGTGAAATGAAATGATTAATTTGAGGGCATTCCTCATTTGAAAACGGAAGTAGGATTAGCTGTACTGGAGGGCATTGTTACTTCACAATTTTAACACATAGACAAGAAGTTTTTGTTCGACCTGAAAAATTCACATTTTTGAAAAAGATAACCGTAATTAAGGCAATTAATAATTCCTTAATTTAAAACACAAAATCCGATAGTCAAAAATAGTATAGAGGTGTTTTGAAGTTATATATGTTCAAAAAATATATATCGATCAGCTTGGTGGCGGCAACACTAAACAATGAAAACTATGGGAGATGACATTTAGCAAAGACCTTGTATTTCATTTAGACAAGTAACAAGTTGCTGATTGTATTTAATAGTATAGTATTTCTATCTGTTAAAATAATGAATTCAGTCAGACAGCCTTCATTATGTAAATGTCAAATTTGTGTTGTTATGTCAAACACAAGACAGGACACACTGAGTGTGACAATACTTAGAAGCTCAAGGTACTTGGATATTTTCATATGTTTTCGGTAATTTTCAGGTGAATCCTGGCCAAAAAATAAGAATTGTTTCAAATTGGTCATGACTCAAAAGTGTCTTTTCACGATCGTGGCAGACGGTCGGTCTGAGAATTTGCGAATGTAATTTGAGCTTTATGGAGATAGCATATTTGTTAGATTGTTACATAGTGCAAGTAGAGTGCGTGACTAGTATTGCAATTGTTCTATCTTACTGTCTCTTTTACATCTCTTTCTCAAGTTTTTACTTTTACAAATTCATACACTATTAGGGGTTTATTACAATATATCAATATTGCAGGAATTCTGGCAATATGAGACATCTAATAACAAAAACCGTTAAGTTCACGTCACAAATGTTTGCAAACCCAAATGATTTACAGAAATTGATTATTAGAAGTGATATCAATAGAAGTTGACACGTCCGATTTAATTTTTCACAGATTTATTGCATAAAAGGGTTAAATGCACCATACTTTGAAAAGGTTCTAATTGCACTTGATAGTGTTTTGAGCTATGAGCGTTTGAAATTTGGAATGGTCATATTTTCAATATAAAAAAGACATGTAGATAGAACTCCAGCATATTGCTAATTCCCATATTTGACAATAGATGACTCTGAAATGAACATATATATGATAGAAAATGGCTAATGGAACGTTTTCACACCAAGAAGTCATTTTAGGCCAATATGTCAGTTGGAACCTTTTCAAAGTAAGGTAACGATATGTTGGCATAATGACAAAATTTAAATCGGTAGGGTCCGAACTTGAAACCCCTCTCCCCCTACCAGTGTGCCACTAATGCTCATGTATGCATACGAAACAAGGACCTTTAATGTAAGAGAGGCATGAAACAAACGGATAAGGAGGCAGATAAGAGTATGTGACAACCACTGAACAAATGCAAATGTGGTGCCCACAGAACAGATTAACAAGATAGAAATGCGAAAGTCAGTCGTCATATACTAAGACCATGAAGGCAGTTTTGGTTTATGACCTAATGACGGTCAGACTCTTGATAATAATAAAATGTCCTCAAATATTACCGAATTGAATTTGTTTTTAGTTAATCCCATATTTCTACATGCTCGAGAATCGTACCTTCTTAAAACCACACTACCTTTATTTTTGTGTACTGGATTTCCCAACGATACAGTGATGATAGAAAAATTCTGCCGTTCTTCGTTCTGTGCCTTAAAAAGTGATTAGAAGAATAGTAATATATTATATTTATCATTTTTTTGTACAATTTTTTTTTTATTTTATTGTATAGGTACAATTACAGAATTAAACCACTGTAAAGAGAATATTAAATTTGTACAAAATTTAATAAGTACATAAAACGAAAGCGTAGGTACGCAATTTAAATACTGTACAAAAGTAATTCTTCTATTACGCGAAACGCGTATTTTTACGTTGATTTAATTCTTGAAACAACTGTCGAATATGCAGAGTAAACGCAACATTTGACATGCGTTTACAACATTCAATGGAAGGACAGGACTTATGACCATACAGGCGTTAACAAATTTCATAAATAAACGAACGCATATTTTTTTTTAGGAATACATAATAGCACATGTACACGTGCATGGATTTACTGACACCAATAATGTATAAATTAAACTATCGCGATAATAACTGTTTACACGCAAAAGTGTTAACTGTATTGGCAATATCATTCTTCAAACGTATATCGTCACTGTTCTGGCAGAAGACACTAATTCTAAAAAATGATATATTGAGTTAGTACCAAAATGTTCCTTATTTCAAACTTTACCGTCTGGAAACCTTCTTAATAAATAAACAGTCTTTATTTTAAAGTCATCCTTTTTACGATTACTTAATAAACTCAAATGATAGACCATTATTTCAAACATTTTAACAACTTCAAAGTCAAATTACTCAAAACTAGTATTCTCCAGTTAGTGTGTTCTGCCAGAACAGAGACGATATTTTCCGTTAGGTTAGCTTACCTGCACCATGCAATATCGTAATAGATTTTTGGGTTTTCACTGCGTTTCGGACTCGTTGAAGAGGCCATTATCAAGAGATTATATGTTTTCTGATGAAGTGTAGTGTAGGTGTATGAATACAAACATCGCTCTAAGAATGTCAAAAGGAATCCGATTAGCTAAGAGCAAACGTTGAAAACATATCATCTCTTGACAATGGCCTCTGCAACGAGCCTGAAACGTCGAGAAAAGAAGGAAGAAGTACACACTGTGGAAACCCAAAAATGTATTACGTCACAAAACAACCGTGAAAGTCTCACACAAGTTGCAGTTATCGCGGAAAAATTCAGAAGCCGCTGAACTTATTTGATTTTGCATGCGGTCTTGCAATTTGCATAATACATGTTCACACTCGTTTTCTTATTATTGTCGCGATAATACATACCGTCAGCAGTAAATCCGTGCACGTGTAAACGGGCTTTAATTAAATATATCTACATAACAATAATCGAAAAGAAAAAAAAATACACAAGACATTTTCCGCTACGTTTATAATAATAAATTAGTTTTCTAGCTGCAAGAAAAATAATTAATTTTAAAATTAAAAACATTTTACAATTTTTTCTCTATGATAGTTACTATAAATAAATGAATTTTTATTTTGATTTTAATAAAGATTTTATTTTATAGAATATTCGATATTAATCTAAAATAATATTACATATTTTGACTTGTGGAGAGTTATTCAAAACCTATAGACATTTCACTTTAGTTATTGTATTTAGTTTATACGTTGTAACTGTTTCTATCAGTGGCGAAGGGTGGAGGTAGGCTGTTAAGATCCGCCATAAATAGTGCACACAAAACATTGTAAATCACACATTACTAATAATATTTTATAGAGAGAATATTTATTTTCTATTATAATTTGGTTTAGGCAGGGCTTAATGAATTTTAAAAAATGAACCAACAATATTTGTGTAATATGTATTCTTAAGACGATACATCAGTGAAACGGCAAATAATTTTCAACTATAGGCGCGACGAAATTTTGGACTCGGTGGCATTCGGAAAGAGAACGTCGAGCTGGGAACACATCAATTTGTTTCGTGATGGCGACGGGGGTATTAATTCTTAAATCGTGTAAAGATGACTAAAAATGTTACCCATTTACTTGAAAAAGAAAACATGTCAATGAATATATTATTATTGTTACTAATAGAACAATAAACAGAACATTAAATGGACGCATGTTGGATTTATGACAAATTATATTTCGTTTGGCATGTGTCATTTGCACCCGCGATCCGCAATCCGCGCATCGCCTAGCCACGATCTTTTTAGACCGTGCCTCATCTGAGGTATAGCCTTAATCCGACGAAAACAAAAAAGTATGAATGAAAAAGTATGCACAATTTTGTCGTATCGCCCAAAATATACCAAAACTATTATGGTTTGGTTTAGGCAGGGTTAAATTGATTTTTAAAAACTTACCAATACCATATCGCACCGTGAGTGTAAAACCAAGGCAACTGCAAAAAACATATTTTGGATATATTCGGGTTTGAAGTCTTCGTTTTGTTAAGAGAAATAGAGTTTCTAAAAAAAACCATAATATTTGGTTTATATCTACATTATATTGCATGTTCTTTCAGTCACTTCACTTTTACATTATCAGGTTTACGACTTTTGCAACTGTTTTGCATTTAATTTCGATATTGAAAAATTTGCAGATGCGTTGGTTTTACACTCACGGTGCGATATGTAAATTGTAGTCTTAGTTCAATAAAAACAAATACGTATGACTGAGAGTTTAATGTGTACTTTTTATGGTGAATCGTAACAGCCTACCTCCACCCTTCGCTACTGGTTTCTATTATACACGTATGGTCTATTATACACAGTACACGTGACCACCTCATTATATCTTGAGGAATGCTTCTACAATGATGGACCAAAAACTAAATAACAATAACCCTTGAAAGTCTCGATCAATATATTATAATATAGTTAGATTAACGAAACAGTCCGATAGTCTATGGTCGATTATGTACCGAATAATGAAACGTGTCCGGAAACTTGTACGTATGCATTCCTCAGTATCACACTTCACCGTGAAATGTTGTATCGGAAATATATGTCCGTATATTTAAGACTCTCCAATCTCTTTGGGTCGTATAGTACTGACATAAAATTCATATCTAAATAAAACACGGTTCTTGAGGGTTTACACTTCACAGGAAACCAGCAGCAAACAAATTTTGAAAATAGCCGCCGATATACTGGATTATTTGTTAGGTTAGGTTAGGTTTTCATTCTTGTATTTTGCCAAAATCAGCTATGAAAATTGAATTAATGTTCATATTGAATCTAATAAAATTGGAGACCATATAGTACGAGTATATGGTTATCTCTTTCCGATATAAGAAAGCTCACGGCGAACTGTGCCATGGTGAAATGTTTTACGTACAATTCACATGTAACCATAATGAGAAACACGTGTCTGGAAATTTGTATGTATGCAGTTGGCCGTATCACAGTTCACAGTATAGTCATAGTTCAAAATAGATGGCCGAATGGTATTCAGATCTTCATCAATAAATACTTAGTAATAAAAAATCCACCAGAATATAAGGGAAAGACAACACAAACATGGATCCCTCTAAATAAAACCGTCCCGCACTCATGTCTCAATCGAGAGTATCCCGATGCCCTACTTTTGGATGTGAAGCATCAGCAGTTGTTTACGCCTGGAAATGTCTCAGGAGCAGATACATATAACCATGAATTTAAGAGTAACGTGGAGACAAGAAGGCGTTGACATAAAAGATATTGAAAGTAAAAAAATAAAGTTGGACTTGGCTCGTTCATGTGTAACGGATGCCTGAAGAGTTTCAACCTGCTTGCCTTTCCTTCAAGCCGACAGGATTCTGGTGTCCTGGATTTGCAGAGTAACAAAATATAAACAACGCATCATTTTTTAAACTCAATTCTACATGTCTCTTTCCGGTATGACAACTCACGGTGAACTGTGATACCGCGAATATAATACGTACAATGTAACCTGAGAAACAAACTAACGTTATTTCACTGCGGCTCAGTTACAACTTTAGAATCGATTCCCGGCGTTTTAACGGCAGTTCAATCAATCCATTGAATATACACGTGTTGTTTCACGAAGTCGAACAAGTTATATATATTATGCAAATATATATAATATTTAAAATATGATTCACTTAACACCTAGAATAAATAAATAAAAGAATATTATAATACATGATACTAAATAATTTTAACAGATCAAAAATATTTAACATATAAATGACTTTTAAAAAACAACAAGGGTAACTATATTGTAAAAAATAAAACCGAAGCCTACCAAAGACAAAACATTAGTGTAATTCATTATGGGTTATGCAGTGTTGCCACACATGGCAATTTTTGTTGTTCCAACTGTAGTTGAATAACAGTTGAAAGTGAGACACATATTTCAACAAAATTGATCAACTGGTAAAATGAGTTCCGTTCTACTTTTAGTCGAGCATCATTCAGGTAAAATGGTTGTGTACAGTGACCAACATGATAACATCGGCCTGTCAAACGTGTTTCGATTCACATTTAAATACAAAATCGTTCGTTGAGTGGTATTATTTTAGTTTCTAAATTAAGTATGGCGTCGTCATTCAAAAAAGTTTAAAATGACAAATTCACTCAACGCCGTCTTGGTTACGACTATCGGATTCAACTTAAATTGATAATAAGTGGAAACCAGTGATGAAGGATGGAGGTAAGCTGTGAAGATCCGACATAAAAAATGCACACTAAACTTTGACAGACAAACAAAGGTATGCATTATGATACCTTCAGACTCGTCTGCGAGATCTACAAGATATCAAAATAAGGTATGTCTATAATAATAGGTTGGGAGAAAAAGCAGTGTCAATATTATGTTATATGTCCATTTTTTTGATGACATTCGAATTTTAAAATTGCTCTCCTGAACAATTTATAAAAACGGATGTATCGTGTTTTGCCATCTTACTACAGAATTGCAGATGGTATTGGTTAGTTTTTAAAATTCAATTAAATCCTGTCTAAAGCAAACCGTAACAGATATTAAATAAAAAATATTCTTCTATCTGTAAAATATCTAAAATTATGCCATTAAATCGTACATAAATTCAAATACTTTATATCTAATTAGTTTAGGCATGGTTTAATAAATTCTAAAAACGATCTACAATTTGTACTGTATTTATACCATGTCCGATCCTAATAAGATCATATGGGCCTCACGGAGTGGAGGTTTTGTATTAACAGATTTTGTTTTTACGAGAGTTTTACTTGCTCACCTATTAGGTTCATACTCTGACTCATACACAAATTCATAAACAATATGTGTACTTGCAAGTCCCAGGATTTTAAACTGGGTCCCACGACATTATAGGCCAACGCTTAAGCCGCGCGGCCATCAGATTCTATACTTAGTTCAATGAAAACAAATAAATATGACTGACAAAGTGTGCATTATTCTTGTCGGATCTCCACAGCCTACCTCCACCCTTCGCCACTGGTGGGAACATTCCTTTCAATTTATTTTTCAACATTCAACAAATTCAAAGTTGAGCAACAAAAATCGCCGCATGAGAATGCGGCATTAATAGCCCTGCGCATCTATTCTGTACACAAGACTGCTATCGGTGGCTATTGAGAGTAGTTTATCATATTTATATATTGAGGTATTATAATTGTTACAATAAGTTAGCCGTCTAAGCTGTCAAAACTGTCTATCTCGCTCTAAAAGTTAACACAGACAAGAGAGGTGCTGTTAAAACATAGAACTTATTGTAACAATCATAATACCTACCTCTATACATAAATATGACAAACTACCCTAGATAGCCGCCGATAGCAGCATTGTGTATAGAATAGACGCGCTGTTCTGTATGGTAGACTTCATCGCAAAATTTAACAAACGATATTATAAATCAATCTAATAAACATTTTTCTTTTTAAATTAAGTTATTTTGAGTTTTCTCTCCACATAGACAAAACAGTTGAAAAATAATCGGAAACATTACGTCTATTTTGTAAAAAATAACTCTCTGGTATAAAATTAGTGTAGACCTATTAGGTATTAAAGCCCAGGAATCTCATAGAACCATTGTAAACATACGATGATGATAATTACTGATATCCGCAAGTGTGTACAGAATGTTAATCCAATAGAAGTTGAATATTGATAACCTCGAGTCAGGATATAATATCACAAATGAATGCTACTCCGATCTATCAGCCAAGACCATGGCGTCCCGAAGGAAACACTGGAGCGATCGGGGCGATGTTTCTGGCAAAGGGGCACGACTTTCGTAATTAAATCTATACTTTAGAGCTGAAAGTCTGGAAGTCACATATTCAATATTAATGCATGAGAGCAGTTATAACTAATCTAGTTAAAACACTCAACTCGCATTCGAACTAAAACTCTGTAATATGTTGGACTTCTGCACTTTTGCGATTAATCTTTTTGCTATAGCATAAAGAAAAAATGACTTAAATTGGACATCCACTCTTTTAGCTCTAAATAATTGGACTACAGTTGTTTTAGAAGTTAGTACTTTGAAAAAAACCATGTAACATTGGACTCCTATATTTTCAGCATTAAGAGAATGTGAATACACATTTAAATCTGCATACTTAACTAAAAATTACATATTATACATGCTAGTTCTCCACAGTGCCAATACAAATAACCAACAATAATAGTAGTTTTATCGTTGGCAATGATACCTTTGAAACTGTGGTAATGCCCTAAAGAAAATCAAAATATCTCTCCTGTACCCAGTATTGCCTGGATGAGAGAAATATGGACATCTTTGAGAGGCTCTCCCCTTGCGACGAATCTTTGCTAAGACGACATTTGGAGGTAGAGGTATAAAGAGGAACTGCACATATTGTATATGGGCGAATAAATCATGAGGCATATGAATATGCAGCTGAGACTGGACTGCGCCACGGGAGATTTAAGAATTGGGCGCCGAATCGTCCATGATGGAAGAAGTTTTTGAAGATAATACCTGACTCAAGACAACCGATATTTAAATTTCTTCTATAGAACCGTAACAACCCATAACACTCCTACATAGATGATATTATTATGGAATATTAAGAACTAAATGATTTGTATATTCCGCTAGAAATCAAAATTAATCTTATTACTATTGGGAATAAAAGTGACTATTGGACGTAACCGCATGACGTATTCATAGATCAAATGACTTTTTACGATACGGATATGTAACGTCTTATATATATGCATCAATACAATAAAATTCCATATAATTCCAAATCTCTCTCAAAGTAATGACAATCAATATTAGGGATTGCAATAGCGGTATTTCAAAACCGGTATACCAGTAATTTTCGATACCGAAATACCGGTTTTATAAATCGGATAATACCGATATATTCGGTATTGAAAGTGGAAACAAAATGTATTAATTAACATAAAAAGGTTAAATATTACTGTATTTTTTGTCGGGTTACGCGATGTCTGGTTCACTTCCGTTGCCCTTCAATGCCATTGGAGACCAGCAATGGCATATGCTATAAAATATTATTATTTTAAAGGCCTTTTTATATAAAATAATATATATATTTATTAGTAGATAGTTCTGTTTTTCCCATATATTTCAAGGATACCGGTATTCAATAGGAAATACCGGTATTAGTATTTTCTTTCGGTATTGCAATCCCTAATCGATATACTGTACGACTGTAATTTTCAACTAAATTACTTGGGATATCGATATATTCCGCCTGTGTGAGAAGAGTTTAGGTGAATATAAATTCTTAGAATAGGGTTTACTTTCTTGTATACCGTCTTATTATTAGTATTTTATGTGTTGTACTGACCGCGGTATGTATGTATGAAGAAATTCCCGTAGAAGTAAACTGGTACGAAGCACATTTGGGCGACTGAATAGTGCATGTGAAACATGGACCCTTATTGTAAGAGAAGTCGAAAAATTACAAGTAGAGCAATGTGGCAATGGAAAGGTACATGTTGGACATAACGCGAAAAAACCACAAAAGATACCAATGAATAGAATAAGAGGTACGCGAGAAATGAAAAATGCAATCGTACAGTGGTAATATGTAATGTTCACTGATGTTAATCAATGAATTTGTATGTTAAAGATTCCCCATAGAATTTTTACGAGCAGACGGCATTGATTGATAATTCACTGTTTATTTCGTCGGCATTTTGTCACTTGATCTGTAAATACATCACGCTGTCAACTGTAAGATAACATAACCATCGAATTCGGACATTCTCTCGCTCAATCACTATTTTATTTAAAATATTGTATGAGTAAATGCGCTCTTCCGTTTCACGTTACGGTTGGCGTTTATCCCATACAAATTGATCAAAATGATGAAGGAGCGAGACGGTGTTGCACAGTACGGTTTCGATGGATGAATTCGTGTAATTGAGGATCTGGGTAGAAGAAATGCGTAATTAATAGGTGACAGTATTTTCAGAACTCTCGATATTCATGTTTAGTACTTACGCCATTCATCTACCCATCTTCTAAATTGTAAAATGATACACAAGTGTGAATGTATCAGAATGTGCTACGATAATTGATATCAAGGTTATACGTTAGACTCACGTTCGTTTTGTCAGTGTTGCATATAAAATTTTTGCCGATAGATGTCACCTGTGCTATTTACACGTAAAAGTGCTGACCATCTCTCCAATTCATTCTATAAGAGTGAATGAGACGTGATGTTGTCATTTTATGTTACTATTTCGTACTATTTGACATGTATTGAAAATCAGACAACCAGAAAATTCGTTCGTAGTCCATTTTTTGCCAGCAGGTTCACCACCATCGTTCTACAGCGCAGGCGCAGATCGAAAAAATCCTACTGTCGCATGGAAATTCAGAAGCTTCCAAACTTTTTTGATTCATGCATGCAATCTTGCAAGCTGCAGGATAATACATGTTTACCCATATATTATTATCTTGTTATTGTCGCGATAATACTTACTGTCAACAGTAAATCCATGCATGTATAAACGGGGTATAATATATTATAATTCAATCTTTAAACTTGATTAACGGAGCAACGATTTGTCATATACAGTCAATATAAAATGGATTTTCTTTACATGTATAGTGAAATTCTACCAGTACAAAACTGACCAAACGAACTTGCGAGTATTTTTCCGTTCAAGTAAATTTAGTGATATGGTAATACATGACGTTACATCAACGTAAATAATACAATTTGTTTTGTACTAGAAAATACAGAATGAATAAGAAATATACAAATCAGTGAGTTCTATCCCGTCCACCATAACAGTCTATTCACACGCCTCAGTATCAGTCGAGTCCGTACTTATTCGTCGTTGTACAGTTTAGTATTTATTACGATTTAATTCGAAAATTTATTTCATAGAAGAGGTTGCGGAACACACTGTATTGCACAATCTATATTGTGTAATTTAAATAGGGAAAAAGGTATCAACCCTCGAATAATAACTAAGAATTTTCACCCGTCGTGACTGTGTAGGGATGGGAAAGAGTCCAAGGTAAACCTACACTAGTGGAAGGCAAAAACATTAACACTTTACCTATCGATATCGCCAATGTGGTGTCTTTAGATAATTAGTGCAACTGTGCCATACAAATTAAATACAATATACAATTAGCCATAGAATAAATATAAGTTTCGAATTTTTTTCATAGATGCCACTCATGTCATTTCTAAAAATGTGTAACTCAGTTTTAATCAAAAAATTACTTTGAATGCCATCTAGTGGCCGTTGCTAATATCTACCCATCTTGAAAATTGAAACATTGTTAAATCATGGATGATCTAACTCCATAACCATATATTTGTATACGAAACAACAATGTTTTTTATCTCTCCTGTAAAGTAGCGTTTTTGGAGTTTCGAAATCTCATTCGCGTGTGGAGCGATATTTCAGAATGTATATAGACACCCGAAATACGGAGCACAGACTCTTTAAATTTAGGCGTCTACCAGAGACTTGATGGTGAAGTAATTGATGCACCGAGGGACAGTCACCAGTTGCCGGGTGAAACTTTTGAGAAGGGCAGTGTAGATAGATGCGTGCATTTTCAACGTCAATCAAAATTTACAATGATTTTAAAGATAAGATATGAATGGAATTTATGCATTTAAAACCGATCGCAATCTATTAATACTTCAGGATACGCCAAATATGATATGATAATGGTTGATACAAGCAAATACGATTGCAAAATTATATAAGTTTTGACCCTACTTAAAAATAAAACAAGCCCAATGCATGGACGTAATGACATTTTTTAGTATTATTTACAACCCTCTTAACTTGCACTTCAGAATATCAATAGTACATCTTGCATACGTATAAACACAATGCAGTGACGCATTGCAGGTTCATATGGTTAAAAATACGTATGGATGAGTGAACCAACCTTATGCGAGAAAAGAAAATATCTTCAAAGTAAAAATTGCATATCGAATTTATTTTGTATAGCAAAGTATCATGTGTCTAAGCACAGAGTAGTTAGAAACGCTTGGCTACTATAGCACGCCACGTTGGCAATAGTGGTAAGTAAAGAATTCTATTTGAGAAACCACGGTTGTTAATATTGTCATATCTTCTGTTTTTAATTGTAGTCCTGACAACTAACTCTTCTCGGGTAATTCGAATGAGGATTGAACAAATAGAAGTGACATATTAATTAGGAGCAGTTTTCATATCAGATTTATGCGATTCAAACGTAATATAATTAATTCTTCGTATAAAAAATTATACGCATTTCATTCCTTGCAATGAATTATATCCCAAAATGTTGTTTTAATGGATCATTTGAGAATAAGCCATGGTTTAAAACAGTGATGTAGAATTTACAATTGCATATTCAACATTGAATGTCGATTTACTCAACTCCGTCACCGGTGCAATTGTATTAATTCAATCCTCAGGATACCGAATTCCCACATTGGTATCAAGGGATGAAAAATATTGGAAATGGTAATCGGTGTTGATAACAGTACATTTACAAACAGAATACGGATACTGAGATGTGCAAATCGATTGTAAGAAGTGGACGGGTGTCCGAAGACCAGACTCGAGTGAAGTGTAACCCCCGGTTCCTTCACTCGACATACAGCACGCAATGACTGGAATAAGAGCTGCCGAGTCCGAAGAGCATCGGAAATTCGATGGAGACGGTCCGCCCGTTCGATAAAGGGTGCGCCCGATATATCTTCTTCTTCGCGTGGCGAATCCTCAAAGCTTCCAGCCGCCATCTTTGCCGTTCGCCGGCTTCAAACAAGGTCAGAATATCAAAGCGTCATAAGTCAGGGAACCTCAGCGGGTCTTCCACGTAGTCGGCGGGTATTTCAAACATCTCCTTCGGTATCCCTTCTCTAAATTCGAACTGCTGGAACGTTATCTTCGCTGTGACCGTCGGGAGAATCGGGATATCGATCTTGACCGGAAATCCGCTCGGCAATTTTAAAGCGACGAATTCCCGCAACTTCGAGAAGTGTTTAAACGGAGCTATAACTTCTAACACATTCAGTAACATATCGACGCTCAGAGGAAAATCGTCACTCATTGCTACTGTAGCACGGAAATTTTTTGAAGATACTTTAAAGACGAGCTCGCGACCCAAGCCGACATACCTTCCGGCCGGTGCATTGATATAATCCACCCAAGACGTAGCACACTCCGGCGGAGGATTTAAAGAACTCCTTCTGACCGGTTCTCCGTTTGAATCAAGACCTTGAGTGTTTCCTTTCGTAAAACTCTCCATCAGAGCTTTATTCTTTTGCAAATCGTCAGTCGACAGATGCTCACGCCTCTTTCTAGACTCTAAAACCAATCCGTTGATGCAATATAGATCACTTTGAAACTGTCCAGCCACGTTTTCTCGTCGGTCTTCTCTAAAAATCCAACCGGAGCGGGCGCGGGTGAAGGATATACTCTTCGTAGACATCTGCGCCGCCAAAATATCACTTGACATCAATATATCAACCTCGTCTTCGATTTCGAGCTCCGTCTCTTCGTACCTTACCCGCTGAAACACTTGAAACTTATTATCCAACACTGTTAATGATTTACTCGGCGTTTCATCTCCTCTGAAGATGAACGATATATCTCCTCGTTCCCATTTCATATCAGAGAAATCTACCAGCGTCGTATCCAGCCGCATGCTGGAGCCCGATTTGTATATTTTGCAGACATCAGACGGTAGCATGCATGATATTAAAGGAAGCCACGATTGAAAGTCCCACTTTAATTCCATATAGAAGTCTTTTATTTGATGTAACGCGTCAACTAAATTCGGCCTTCTCTCTTCCATCTGTTCCCTAGCCTGCTGCTTGAGCTTCCGAAGTAACGACGATATCGTTTGTCGGTCTCCATAGCTTATCGCTTCGGCTAGCGGTGACCAGCCGAGCAGGTTTTTAATCTTGACAGGTGCCCCGTGAGCGAGGAGTATCTGCGCGCATTCTTTTCTGCCGAGCATGACGGCCAAATGTAAAGCGGTATTGCCGTGTTTGTCGCGTTTCGTTACGTCGTTTTTACGCAGCAATGCCGACAGCTTTCGGATATCCCCGCTGAATACGCACTCGTGTAGCGGGTAGCTGTCACCGTCTTCGTTCTTGGCGGTTTCCGCCATTGTGTCGCTGTGTCGTTTATGTCACTCAGTTGACATTGCGTTTCGACGGACGCATTTCTTCTCTATTGGTGCTGAATAGGTCTGCAATATCTGTAAGGTAAACAGAAAAAGGTTTCAGAGGAGACTTCACCGGAACGCAAAAAATACTAAGTGTTGAAACAATTTTACGCATGGCACATTTGCCATACATATTTTACGCAATTTTAGGCATGGCAAATGTCTAATAAATAAAACAAAATATGATTATTTTTAAAGATACAATATATTTCCATGTGTTGTACCTATTTGAATAATTTTTCAAACTGTAATTGATGAAAATGCATCAGAAATATGTACACGATTAGTAATTGCAATATATATATTATGTAAATACATTAGTAAAACACACTGGCTGGAATGCGTTGCATGCAACATTCAGTGCAGATATTTTTCTACAATTTATATTGAAATAAAATCGGTAATCATATTGTTGTTTTACTTAAAATATTAAACTATTTATACTATCAGACCTCAGAGTAATATGTAGAGAGCGCCTATTGTTCAGCGAAATGAAGCCGTGTCTCTTGCATATAACGCACAGTAGAACCTCGATTTTATTATTACCAACTTAACTATGAAACGTTATACCATCGTCTTGCTTTTCAGTACGGCTACCAAATTTAAACACAACATAGTTAACAATATGTTCTACTCAAATAACTAAAAAAAATTACCACTAACTTTATATTTAACAAAAACAATAAATTTCAGCAACACGTGATCGCAGTTTTTAAATGAGTGTAATCAGTCTAATCGATATTTACCGGCGACGTTTCCAAAAAATATTAAATTCTGCTGTAGAAATTCTATCTTGCGGAGATATATAAGTGTGCCAAACGCTTACTCACTTGCACTTTTTGCTCAGGCTTTGCATAAGACCCATCCTGGCCTATGGCTCAGAAGGTCGGGTACCCATCAAAAATTATGAGGACCCTTGAAGGTTTTAAGAAGTATTTACGTAGACATAGTATAGACGTATGATAATTGTGGAGCGTAGAATAATGCAATTTGTACATGTGGGACGCTTACAGTGGGTAGGTCATATTGCAATGATTGACGAAACACAATCCCAATTCAAATCACAGCAAATCTGGATGGAAGAAAAACAATTGGAAGACTCACACTGAAATGGATTAACTGCGATAATAAAATATTAGGATAGGCAGACGTGAAGAGAGATCCATAAAGGATTGTAGAGCCAATGATGATGCTTGAATATTTCGTTTTTTAATTCACTTAGAAGTTAGATACATGAATTCTTGCAATTTGCTGATGAACAATTGGACAATAAAATTCTGTTATGTTTTTTAAAATACTTTAACAATTTTAAACGATCATATTTCCGTTAACCATGGAGTTTTATTACTCACCAGAATATCGATGGTGGCTATAGATACCATTGCTAGATACTGCATATTAAAAAACATGAAAAGATACACTCTGATTTCCAGATTCTCCGAAAGAATGTTGTGCTAATGCTGCATTTAATCACAGGATTTTTAAAAATGCAAAGGAATTTGTTTGTAATGGATATTAACAGTGTTTCAAATTTCACACAATATGGTATTCACAGCTTGCGTGTTTCTCGTGAACTGACATAATGACAACACAAATAAAATTAACAAGAGAATAATGTCAGTGAAAAAATGCTGCTAAAGTCTGTGCTCGACCAACTGGGCATTAACGTTGTGAAATGAACAAGCGCATAATCAGGGACGGCAACAATTGGTGGAGAAGAAAAAATGTTGAGGCCTATAGTCTGTAAAAAATTGCAGCACAGTTTGAGCAACTAAGATTGGGGGACTGCGTCGGCTAGGTCATGTACACCGGATGAACAACAATGAACTGGCAAAGAAAGTTATATCGAGCAATCCAATATACTCCCCTAGTGCTTTCCACTTTTCTCGGTCACTAGTTTTTCACTGCTACACATATCCACCACCCATGAGTTCCAGCAGGTTTTAGAGCATCCCTGTGGTCGTTAAGTGCCCCTTATGAAGCACTGTTGCGGTTCAATTGTATGTTTTTTTTTTTTTAATTATTAATAACTATGTCAAATGAGAATTGGAAGTCAACTGATAAGTGGGAGCCATGGGATAGTTGATCGACTTGTAAGGTAAATTGAACGAAGTTGAGGTCCTTTCAACTTTCAGTCGATTCAACAGTGAATCGTCATTCGAGTCAACTGGTTGCCTTCAGTAACCAAGGTGATAACAACTCGCATCAGCATGTGATCTTTGGTGCAAATGTGTTTTGACTTGCATGCGATTACATATTTGATAGATCGGGTGACTGTCATTGTTTTAGTTTCTCAATTAAGTATGGCGACCCATCCAAAATAGTTTAAAAGGGTTGGATGAAAATTAACGAAGTAACAAATTCACTTGACTTGACATCATCTTGATTAAGATTACCAATTCAACTTAAATTGATATGTGGGAACATTACTTTTAATTTCATTTTCAATATTCAACACAAAGTTGAGTAACAAAAATTGCCACATGAGAACGCTGCATATTACTGCACTTGTCCAACGGTTGTCCACTCGCCGAGAGACACGTCCAACAATTGCCATTTTATCTGCTTTTTCAATCTTTATCACATAGCATACTCTTGTCTGCCTCCTTATTCATCGTTGTCTTTGTGCATTATGCCCGACATGCCACGTTTTGCTACTCGTAGTTTTTGATTGTTTATTATTACATTATTTCACATGGTTTCAGATGGCATTCATAACTTATTTTTCACAAAAAACCTTGGTAATGATTTTCGAATCGAACGATTATACAAGTAGTCGTATTGGTAACAAGTTCATTATTTTCTACTTTCTATTGGCAGCCCTAAAAACAAAATGGCAACTTGCATTCTGATTTGAAGTCGGTTGCTTTGTTTACATAACCTGTGTACACAATTCTCGGTGTTTTACGTGATTATTTATCTTAAAAATAATGGTCAATATTGCTTGCTTACATACAATTGACGGAGGAATATCTTTCCACAAGTATTTACAGCTAAATTATACATTCAACTGTCTGCTTCGAAATAGAAATATGTGAGATACTGAAATGGCAAATTGAAGTCGTACTTAATTATATTCTATTCAATTTTATGAATAAACGTATTCAAAAATTATTTACGCAATCATGTATGCAATAAAATAAATGGGTAAATATGCCGCAGATGCCCATATAAGCTTTTATAATTTTATTTTACGAAAACAGTTTATTCCATGTACACAATTAGGATATTAAATACCATTTTCTGTCGGCGCAGCGAAAAGCATTAGATCCAATAATCGTTAATTTTAAATTTTCATACATTCCGATGCATCATTCATACTAAGATTATATTAGGTTATATAGGTAACCGTTCATCACGACCAATCTGATGAATCTGATGTGGATGAGACGGAGCTCTATTGGAAACGAATACCAACACGTACGTTGTATTTCCATAGAGGAGAAGACTGCTTCTGGATTTAAAGCATCCAGGGATCGTCTAACTCTTCTTCTCTCAACTCATTGAAGAAACTGATGGAGGTGATAGAGATGCCATGCGGGTTTGGTGGAAAGAATTTAATATTATGAAAACTATCAGAAACATCGACAAAGCGTCGAATGAACCCAGTCGTTTATGAAGGGTGTTTGGAAAAGGTTGTTGAGTGAAATTGTTGAAGTTCACTGCAATTATGAAAACGATATTCAAAATATCATCGAAGAGGTTAGTCTTATAGACATATCCGGGGGCATCGAATGTGTTGATGTAGATGATATTCAGACTTTGTTAAAATCACACGGCGAACCCTTAACTAATGAAGAGCTGCAGGAAATGGGACTGCCATACGTCCCTAGAAAATGACATCTCTGAACCTGTTGCCATGCTAAAGTTGTGTTAAAACCATTGAAAAGGCCCTTTCTCTTCACAATCAATACATGGAGTTGTTAGAAGAAAACGACAAAGATTACGAGAAAGTGAGTGGTGTAAAACGTGGCTGTAATCCATTACTTGACAGTATATAATTGAGGCGTCTAATTCCAAAAAGCGATAAGTCCACATTTGGTCAAAATCGAGAAAAAAATACGCACGTATTCTTTGTATAATTTTACACAATATGTTTTGATTTATAAATTCCAAAACGCGACATAACCCTACGAAAAAAATATTTTAAGTCTCGATTTATTACAAAAAGCGCCAAGTCCGTTTTTCATATTATTTAAAGCCTGGTTGATTTCACGCGTGTTTAAGTCAACCAATAAGGGAACGTTCAATATTGAAAAGGGCGTCTCCCATGCTGTAGCATCTGGTAAACTTATGACAGTGCCACGGAAATATGTGCCTTATGCGGGATAAATTAAAAAGTGAAGTACAAGTGGCGCTAAGTCCAATTTTATTTGGCCTATATTTATTACATTTAAGAGTTCATCGGCTGAAACAAATTGCCATTTGATTCTGATATCGATATAGAATACAACAGGAAAAAAATCTCACGTTAAAACAAATAATTGAAGCTAGAAACATAAAAATGTTGTTTCTTGAAAATATTGAATTGTGGACTTGTCGCTTTTTGTAATTAGACGCCTCAATTGCAAATTTTGCACAATAAACGCAGAGGCCAAACAAGGGAATCCCCTGTTGATTGCGAAATTTCACTTATGGCAACCATGACCAGAACGTATCCCTGGCGATGAATGGGTTACCTGTATTAGGTTGGGTTTGGTCTAAAAAGAAAGTTATAAAAGCTGATGTGGGCATCTGCGGCACATTTACCAATAAATGGGTGAATCTGAAATTATAGTAGAATATCATTGTTCTTTTCAAATGGACCTCCAATATGAAGTCACTTGCAGTCAACTTAATCAATAGACCAGTGGGTCTATTCTATGCTTATCGACCGCTAAAGTGATAAAGTGAAAAATATTATCACACTTAGGGTAGGTTTGTATCAAAATATTAGCACTTATTGTAACAATTACACGAAGCCGGTTTTTATTGTTGCAATAAGTGCTATATTTTAACAGCACCTATCTTGCTGCTGTTAAAATATCGCACTTATTGCAACAATAAAAACCGGCTTCGTGTAATTGTTACAATAAGTGCTAATATTTTGATACAAACCTACCCTAAGTTTGATACTATTTATCAATTTAGTGTTCGATAAGTATAGAATAGACCCACAGAGGTACTTTTTTGCTTATATTTAATACATTTAGGCTCCATCTCTATAGAAAGTTTTTTCTATATCTTCGACCCTCCTACTCTTTAATCCTACCTTAAGTTAAATAATAATTAATTGCACAACAGAAGGAACATTTAATTTCTCTCAGACACAATAATTTTGGTAGCGTATGTTTTTTCACTGTATTTGACGCGTCAAAATGCACATTATATTAATTGTCACAATATTATTAAAATATTACATCGATTTATAGATGACCATCGGCTTTAGTTTTTCAAAATCTCTAAACAAACAGTCAAAACACTCTAAAAGCAAAAAATCAAAGGTCGCACGGCAGATCAAAAGAGGCCAAATTTTAATTAAATAACGTAAATATATACACAATCATTAATACACCTACATAATTAAATGGAAACACGACACTCGATTGCGTTTCGTAATCGGTCACGTTGGTCATTATTATGGCGAAATTGTATCGATTTAAACACCTACGTGCTCACAATTAATTAGTACCCGGAATTCTAGCGTAACATTGCATTGGTATATCCCAGATTAATCTTTTTATTAAAGAATAAGCACTATAGATAGATGTAGATAAGGGCAAGTTCACTGTCTGGTAGACATTATTTGAACGGTTTAACAACAACAAACCGTTACGACAACTTAAAAACGATTGAATTTTAATACTGACCTAAGATTGGAGCACTGCATATTATAAGTATTTTCGGAAATACTACTCATTTTAATTTCCTCTAGCTATTCAACTTTTGTATATAAATATCAATCTCAATACATCCATAAACGAATATGTCAATGCCATAAACTATAGAGTAAAGCGTCACTCAAAAAAGTAATGCCACAAGTAAAAAATAGCCGGTGAACCCATCAAAAGCTATAATCACACACATTAATATTAACGTATTTTACTGTGTATTTGTTACAATAATAATTAATTGATTATAAGTTCAATTATTAGTATGTCATCATCATCATCATCATCAGCCTGAATCTATCCACTGCTGGATGAAGGCCTCTTCAAGTTGCTTCCACTTCTCTCGGTCCTGTGCATTGCGTTGCCACGTACTTCCGCAGAACTTTATCATTTCATCGATCCAGCGGCCTCTAGGTCTACCTTGTGGACGTTTTGTACTTCTTGGATACCACTGGATGACTAGATTTGTCCAACGATTGTCTCTTCTTCGAGCTATGTGTCCAGCCCATCTCCATTTAAGGCTTTTAATAAACTCTATTACATCGCAAACCCTTGTCTGCTTCCTTATCCACTCATTCCTCTTTTTGTCCTTTCGCGTTATGCCCAGCATGCACCTCTCCATACCACGTTGTGCTACTCTAAGTTTCTGGATCTCTCTTTTACTTAGGGTCCATGTTTCACACGCATATGTCATCACGGGAAGCACACACTGGTTGAACACTTTGCGCTTTAGGCACAGTGGAAGGTCACTTTTGAAGACATTATTCAGGCGGCCAAAAGCACTCCAGCCTAGCTTTACTCTGCGAACAATTTCATCAAATATACATCCATCTATAGATACTTGTTGTCCCAGATA
Organism: Rhyacophila brunnea; assembly: GCF_057557595.1. Lineage (NCBI taxonomy): Eukaryota > Metazoa > Arthropoda > Insecta > Trichoptera > Rhyacophilidae > Rhyacophila > Rhyacophila brunnea. The sequence continues at coordinate 1,784,377 of NW_028232904.1, read as the reverse complement.
GATGTAGCTTTTCACCTGTTCGAGCTGAGTGCCATTGATGAGGATCTCTTTTTGTCCTGCAAAGCAGTTGAACATGACTTTCGTCTTTGTTACATTTATTTTCAAACCTACTTTGTTGCTTACTTCAGCGAGTTCCTGCATTCTGCTTTGGAGGTCTTCTGAGTCTTGCGAGAAAATTACTATGTCATCGGCAAAGCGCAGATGACTCAGGTATTCTCCATTTATGGGGATCCCTTTGTCATTCCAGTCAAGTTGCCTGAATAAGTCTTCAAGGGTAGCTGTAAATAGTTTAGGTGAGATTGTATCACCTTGTCGGACTCCTTTGCTGATAGGAAATCTGCGCGATGGTTTATGGAGATTTACAGATGCTGTTGCGCTACTGTATATATTATTGAAAATATTTATATAGCGTCCAGGGATTCCTTGTTTTCTGAGTGCGTCGAGTGTTGAACATTTCTTTATCGAATCAAACGCCTTCTCATAGTCTATAAAACCCATGCATAGTGGCAGTTTGTATTCCTGGTACCGCTCTATGATTTCTCTGACGACTTGGATATGGTCCATAGTGCTGTATCCTCCTCTAAATCCGGCTTGTTCTCTCGGTTGGTTCTCGTCTAGTACATTTTGCAGACGGTTTGAGAGAATTTTTGTGAACGTCTTGTAGAGAATAGGGAGTAGACTTATTGGACGATAATTTGCTAGGTCTTCTCTGTCACCTTTTTTGTGAAGAATGACAATGCTGGCATTTTTCCATACCTCCGGGACATCCTCTTTGCATATGCAGGCTGTGAACAATTGTGCAAGTAGTATTAGTATGTATTCATATGAAAAACATCCTTAAAATTCCGTCAAATGTGTTTCTAAAATATTCTCGCTCAAATTGTAGGACTTTATTGGTTACTTTAGCTGAGGCTTTTTTAAATTATCTGTTATTTTTTTTAATTGATGGTAAGCACTATAATTCTGACTACTAGGTACATATTTAAATTTAAATATTTTTTGATTCTAATGTTAAACGGTTAAAATAATTATATTATTCAGTAATTAATTAAAACACTTCATTGGTTATTTTCATGTTGTACTTTTGTCTATGATAGGTTGAAATTTATGTTTTTGACAGATAGATAAACAACTTACAATTTTTACGGTTATGTTCCGTAGTTGACAATAATAGAATTTAATTATGCCACCGTTGAAGTATCGTAAAGTTATCTTATAATGATGATTATTGTTAAAATATTACTCCTTGCGTGTTTCTCCATCTTTATTTATGTGTTTTCCTTGGATGGAGAGTTTGTTTTTGACGATTCCGAGGCAGTCGTCAAAAATATCGACTTGAATTTGGACTCAAATATCTCAGTTTTGTTTAGCCATGACTTCTGGGGCGCCGACATCAAAAGCAAACTCAGTCACAAGTCGTACAGACCGCTCACAATCTTGTCTTTCAGGTAAAATCACCATACTATGGCAGTATTTTAATTTACGTATATCGGCTAAGCCGGTCGTCGCTTTTAGTAGCAAGCAGAGGGTTATGGATTGAGGTTTAAACTCAGGATCAAACAGAGAACGTTCCTATATTATACGAAACAGACATAGCAGCCAAATCATTAAAACTAACAAAATGCTGAAAATGAATTTAGGCTAAATTCTATGTTGCTGGTTAGGTATATCTCTAGAAATGCAGAATAGTCGAAAATTTGCTCAATACGGGATACTCTATCTTCAGACGCGCACAAAAAATGGAAAACATTAATTTATTTAGGTAGATAAAATCGTCTTTGTTCTGGCAGAACACACTGGAGAATACTAGTTTTGAGTAATTTGACTTTGAAGTTGTTAAAATGTTTGAAATGGTCTATCATGTGAGTTTATTAAGTAATCGTAAAAAGGATTACTTTAAAATAAAGACTGTATATTTATTAAGAAGGTTTCCAGTCGGTAAAGTTTGAAATAAGGAACATTTTGGTATAACTAACTCGATGTCATTTTTTCGAATTAGTGTCTTCTGCCAGAACAGTGACGAAATATTACTTCATATTATTCTTCATCCAGACCTCATGACTGTGGATCGTGACCCAGATGATTTGGCTATCGAACAGCCGTCTAAACGGGATGGGCACATTATTCTTAGCGTTAAATGACACGCAAGGACTATGGTCACTGGAAGACCCATGACACTCATAGATTGGTGCAATTACCTGTGGCATCCAATGTTTGCTTTAAAATTCTGATACAGCATGTCTAAAAGACAAGACAACTTATTTAACATACTAATAATTATGACTGGTATGCCACACGCATTCGATTACCACTTGTGGATGCGACATCTCACAATTACTCGTAGGTGAACACCCATATACCTCAGTGGCGAAGGGTGGAGATAGGCTGTTAACCCTTATCATACCGGACCCGGAATTTCCGGTTTTTTTCCGGGCCGTAAGTAATTAATCTAATATTTTCAGCCATCTATTGACTTTTTCCAAAAACTTTTGATGCAGTCAAGTAAGCAAAAATTCAAACCACTCTTCTGCATCGTTTGTTAGTAGATACTACTACTATCGACTGGAAAACTTGCCATAACGTATTTGTTTTTATTGAACTAAGACTACAATGTTTGATTGTGTTTGTTAGTTGTTAAAATTCAATTATACCCTGCCTAATTCAAGTCATAGAGATAATAGTCAAAAAACATGTGTTTATCTATATATAGAAGAATTGTTATTGATTATGGTTTGGTATACGCCGGGCTTAACACGTTGATCGCCATGGGGGTCACCGGTGACCGGCAAAGAAGACCTAAGTACCTTAGAGTTGTTCTAGAGCGCCGGCGGGCATGCACGCAGTGAATTTTTTGATACGCGGTGACCGGCATGGCCCTTCTGTATAGTACTGCCACATGACCTGAGAATATTCCTTCAAAGTAAAGGAAGATAGGCTCACTAATGTAAAGAATGTACATAATGAAAAAAAAAGTTTTCCTTTTAAATCGTAAATGTGTTTTTATTGATAAAAAAATAAAAATTAAATAGATTATAAAAATGTAAGTTATAAAAATTATGTAATTAATAAAAAAATAGAATTACAAAAATGATTATAATGTATGTATACGTATATTTCCAGTTTATGTGTATCCAGGTATTAAACTACTCAATTTGAAAACTTTAATTCTGTATTTGTGCCTTTTCTGTTTATTATACTTTCTAAATATAATTCAACCTCGAAATGGCACCATGCTCTCGTCAACACATATTCTGGACAGGTGACCGGCGAAATGGCCGGCCCGGCGCAATATAATAAATTAACTTGTTGGCGCCGCGACGGACACATGAGGTCGTCACATCATAAAAACCAATATTTACGTAAAAAAATCATCAAAATGAAAAAAACATTATATTCTTTCATAACCTATCAAATGATACCTTAGAAACAAATAATCATTTTTTAACTATTTTATGTAAAACTAGTTGGCGATCAATGTGTCAATAAATTTAAAAAAAACTAACCAACATCATCAACAAAAAAGTATGACTGAAAAAATGTGCACTATTTTTGTTGGGTTGCCCATAGCATACCTAAACTATTATGGTTTGGTTTATGCAGGGCTTAATGAATTTTAGAAAACTAAAAACACCATCTGTAATAATTATGTATTATTAACTCAACGAATTAAATACGTATGACTGAAAAAGAGTGCACTATTTTTGTTGGGTCACCCATAGCATACTTAAACTATTATGGTTTGATTTAGGTAGGATTTCATTGAATTTTAAGGACTTACCAGCCCCATCTGCAAACTGTATTCTTGTATGACTGACAAAGTTTAGTGTGCACTATTTATATCGAATCTTAACAGCCTACCTCCACCCCTCGCCACTGCTGATCGCCCACTTCCCTCGAATAGGCACTCAATTCCATAGTACGCCACATCTTGAAGTGAAAATAGTGATTTTTTTTTGTATTTTTCCAGGTTCAACAAATTTATAAGCGGTAACAAACTAATACCATACCACTTCAAAATAACAAATGTTATAATTCACACATTGGTAACACTGGCAGTTTACACGTTCCTGCGTAAAGTATTTTACGAACAGAGCTTCAATAAAAGAAGAAGAAAGACTTATTATAGTGAAACAAACAAATCTAATATTAACAGTTTTTGGGGTGACGATGCATTTTTATCATCTTGTTTATTTGCCGTACATCCGATTCACGTTGAAGCCGTTGCTGGCATCGTTGGAAGGGCGGACATCTTGTGCGGTATCTTTTTTTTTGCAGCCATTTTGCTCTACGATAAATCTGCATCAAAGACAGACAAGACTGAAGGATATTATTGGCGAGTTATTAACCCAAAATTTAAACAATGTATATTTTTTCTTGCAACAATACTGTGCGCTGGTATATCTATGCTATCCAAAGAGCTTGGCATTACGTGTTTGGTAAGTTATTTAAAAATTCCATTCTAAATAATTCAAATTAACATTAAAATTCCAAATTATGCACAATATCGTCGGTGTATATGGTACATGATGATACAGGAGAAGGATTTTTAACGTTTACATTTATTTATTATTTATTATTACCTGTGGATATAAATGTCTAACAAGTTTATAATAAAGCTTAGAAACAATACTGTCTTTATAATAGGCTTTATAATATAATATTTTAAAAGGCCTAAAATGTCACATTCGCTTTTTATTTCTAATACTTAATGGATATTCGCCCTTACGATTATCATTATTAAGTACTTAGGTACCTAGTTAAATTTTTAACAAAAGCGTATTAAGTAGAATATCATTATCATATTATCATCAGCCAGGGTTGATCCACTGTTGAAATGCCTCTCGTAGCTCCTTCCACTCTTCTCGGTCCATAGTTCTTTGCTGCCACATAAATGTACCAAACTTTATGAGTTTGTCTATCCAGAAAGTTTTATGTTATGCCCAACATGCACCTTTATATGGCACATTCTCTTCAGTGCTACTCTAGGTTAAATAAATAAATAAATGAACAACTTACTTTACGGTGAAATGCTTCACAAACAACGTGCCATCCAACACAAAAGCTCACGGTGACCAGTACTAACCGACGACGCGGATCACCCCATTATTTAGTTTTTATAACGTACTTAGACTTGCTAATAATAATTTAATAAAATATTTTTTTTATTCAACAAATAAGAGACAAGATTTGACGAATTCAGGAATTAATTGATATCTACCTTAATTTAATATACTAAAACCGAAAGCCAACATTATAGCGCAATTCGATAAGCATTTCATGTAACAACTACTAGATAAAATCGTCGTAGTTCAATAAGGTGCCCATAGCTTTATTTCAAAAGGCATACTGGCGCGAATCCAGCAGTTACAGGTTCAAGTCCCGTCGGGTGTCGTATTTTTTCTACAAAATGATTTTTTCTGGTGAGTATATGCATTAGATGTTTTCAAATTATATATATTCAATATAGAATGTTAAGATCCTTTTTAACATCAGTTCTATTGTCCGTTCAATTGAGGTGTCCGTTTTGGTCCTTTCAGCTTTAAAACGGCGGTATATTTAGACGATCAGTAGTTGTCTGTTCAGTCGAGGTTTCAGTTGCCAGGTCAGTTCGGAATCGGCGGTGTATATTTACGTATTTTTTATCCACTAAAAATAAATAATATTTTTATAATTACTTTCTAAACATATTGATTGGTGTAATGTAATACCTATAATTAAAGAAATTATAATATTTCAATCCAAATTAGAAAAGTAGTATTAATAAGATGGCAATATACTTATTTACATGTCAATTTAACTGGCAACTCTAAAAACGGATACAATAACTGATAGAGAATCCATCCTGTCTCGTCTCCATATTGGTTTCAGTCGGCCGCTTCAGTTTTGCATTTACGGACAGAGACTGATTGGATAGCAAAACTGATTGTTTAAAAGCACCCTCAAATCTTGTGTTTTATTCGTTGAAAATAAAATAGTTTATTATTGTGTTATTGTAATTTTCTAGGGAATATGCAGTGTATACGATATTTTAATGATTCAAGAAATATCTGTAAAAGGTATTAAAAATACTTTCCGAGACTTGACAAACTCCAAAATGCTCAACAACACAACAATCATTGCTCACAACAACGGAGAAACACCAAAGATATCACAAAGAAAAAGTTTTGTTGATAATTTGGCAAATATCATTGTAAGACTTGTTGTGAACCACAAGGAGTTTATTATTAGACAAATTCTTCTGGCGCTTTCCGTTGCTGTGATGATATATTCAAGATGGGCAGTCATGGATTTTCGAGGACCCGTCTTCCAGGAAACCGACAACCCGGCATTGTTCAGCAAAAGTATTACTACTCGTGTGTGTATGTTTTTGACTAAAACTTTTACAATATCAACTGAAGGTACTTGTGTTTTAGTTCAACACAGGCTTGAGAGTGGGTCGATTGTTTGGGCCCCGCATCAGTTGAAATATGACCTTATGGTGGAGTCCAAAAGAAATTTTTGAGACTCCTTCATTTGAGGTTATATGGATCCTATCCGTGGCTTTATCCAACTGACTTACTCTTAGGTATACTTACATATTGTAGTTTAAATGCTAGAAGATAACAGTATTTGACCTCGTATTTTTTTCGACTCATACATGGTGTAAATGAGAACTCTGCCATTCTTAGTAGTATTGACTTGTGTGTCCCTGATAACTATCTTAGAAATCGGGAGCATGAATTGTTTGTTCTCCCGAGAAGCAGAACTAACCTGCCATTGGTGATGCCAATTGGGAGGGCAATAACTCTGTTCAACCAAATCGCTTCAGATGTTGATATATTCCACATACGTGAGAATGAGTATAAGTGGACGTTGTTTTATAAATTCTTAAAATAGGGTCCACTTGGCTCATTCGGTGTGCTTCCATGCTTTATAAGTTATATATTTTATATTTTTTTTTTTATAGTTTTTGTACCTTTTACTTTACTTTTAATACTGTTTTTGTGATACTGCATGTATTTATTTCTTCTATACACTGTTTTAAATGTCATGTTGTGAACGTCTTAAATTTATAATTTGTAATGTTTAAAGTATGTAAAAAAATTTGAAAATAACTACTTACCATGTTTCAAAGAACCAACTTACAGAATATATTTTTTCTATGGCAACCAATTCAATCACACTAAAAACAGTCGAAACTTTTTCGCAATCAAATTTCATATAATACATATTGATTTTTGTCTATAATACCCAATGACATTATTAATGGACGACGCACTCAATACAGTAGCTAGCTAGTAAATTTGCGCATTCGCATATATAGGTAGACGTCACGCAATTTCATTATGCGATATCACGCATCGGGAATTTATAGCAATATGACCTTTATTGTAATGGTGTTAGAACAGTGTTTCTAATGTCAATGTTCATTTGAGCAAACCCGTTCGAACCGAACCATTCGGCAGACCCAACAAAAAGCATCAGGAATTTATAGCAATATCACCTTTATTGTAATGGCGTTAGAACATATTATGCCATTCGGCAGACCCGACAATCAAGTGAGTGTCATTTTCTTTTCCAGATGATTCGTCCATATTAATGTCATTGATAATACCCCGTTTACACGTGCATAGATTTACTGAGAACCGTAACAAAATGTATGGGAAAACATGTATTATCCTGCAGTTGGCAAGATTGCGTACATGAATCAAACAAGTTTGGAAGGTTCCGAATTCAACACGAGTAAGATTATTTTCGATCTCCGCCTGCGCAGTAGAGCGATAGGTGCTAACATGCCAGTAAAAAAACAAACTACTCATTTTGAGCTTAACCGATTTTCAATACAACCTGTCAGATGACAACATCGCGCCTCGCTTACTCTTGAAGAATGAGATTGGAGAGACAGTCAGCACTTTTACGTGTAAACAATTATTGTCATGACAGTTTAAAATAAGCACAATTGCCGACAGTAATTCCATGCACGTGTACAGGCGCTTTAACATCGTGTAATACTAATAAATTTATTTTTATTTTTGTTTTTTAGTGGTCTACATACAACTATCTCTATTTCGTGAATTTTTTATTGTTCATTTGGCCACAGTGGCTCTGCTTTGATTGGTCGATGGGATGCGTTCCAATTTTGAATGGCTTATGCGACCCGAGAGCCATTTTTATATTCGTATTCTGGTGTTTTATCACTGGACTGCTGTACAGAATATGTGGCAACAAGGTTAATGGATCCCAAAAGAGGTAATCTTATATTGAAAATATTTTTTTAAACATCATTATCCTGGGTTGGTCCACTGCTAGCACCTTCCACTCTTCTCTGTCCTTAACATTTACCACCATGTATTTTTGCCAAACTTAATGATAATAAAATAATTACAAGATAAAAAGAACTTTTTATATACCACGTTTTTAAATGTTCTGTTGAATCATATAAACTTGACAATTCTATGTATTAATAAATACTTTTTTTTGTACTTGATAGAAATGGGTACTGAATAAATATTATAGATTACTGAAATGTCATTTTGACATTTCATATTGATTTCAATAGTAACGCACATATATATTAATAATTTAGTTGCTAGGACCATCCCCTTAGCAACCAATAATAGTATTTTACTTTTTACGTATTTCTTTCGAAATAACTTTTCATACAAAACAGAATTAACTAAAATTGAAATCAATTCTACTTAAAGATGGCTAAAAATATTAAAAGAATGCATTGGCATCGTGTTCTGATATATTTTAAAAGTTTCAAATGTCTAGCTAGTCGGGAAGTTAGTTAAAAATCGATTACAAGATTTGTACTGGATAAACAACCACCGGACAAACAAGAATATGAGCTAAGAAAAACGTGGTAAAATGAAACATCTGCCTTCTGAATTTTTTCTTTCTTTTGACCATGTTCGATCCTAATAGGATCATATGGACCTCTACAGAGTGCAGGTTTGTATTGACAGATACTTGTTTTTGGAAGAAATGGATGTTAGTCAGTTGCTTAACCTATTAGGTCGTTACATACATTGTTTTTTATTATTATTATTAACCATGCCCTTGCTTTTTCGTACAAGGTGGTTTTTTGTTAGTAATTTTAAACAATCCCAAACACCCAGGTTTTGAGAAAATCACATAAATATTTTGTGTCCTCACCGGAAATCGAACCCAGAACTCCCGGATGGAAGGCCAGCGCCTTATGCACTGCTCCACGAGAGCCGCCTGGGTCCATACATAGTCCAAACACAGATTGAAAAACGATATGTATATTTGCCAGACCCAGGATTCGAATCTAGGACCCACGATATTATGAGACGACGCGTTAGCTGCTCGGTCCCCATTTTCATTTTCAAATTCACATATTTAGGCCCTATTTTCATCAGTGGCCGGTTTAGATATGTTAGACGCCTAGTGCATTGACAGACTTGGAGAACCCCTTGCGACGATTTGGTACGTGTGATTAAATGTCATTGGATATTTAAAAAATGTACCGATCCCTAGGTATGTTTCTAGATTCTTTTTAATCTTTGATTAGTTCTATTTTACTGATATTGTGAGAAATACATATCTTTTAAAGATGTTGATACTTTCTGACAAAGCGACCGCTTCCTCTGCACCATGGAAAAATGACACTTATTCTACTTTGTGACTTTAAAACGTTTTCTTCAATATCAACATGATAAAAAAACCCACCGAAAAATAACCAGTGATTGTAAAGTCGCTTTACAAAATATAACGTAATTGTTTTTATATTTCAGGATTTATCTGATGTCCCTTTCGCTCATTGTAATACCATTCCTGCCAGCAAGCAATCTGTTCATTCCCGTGGGATTTGTGATCGCTGAAAGGATTCTCTACATCCCTTCTGCCGGTTTTTGTATGCTTGTCGTGATTGGCTACAGAAATTTGGTTAGCAGCGTCAATTCAAAATGCCAAAAGGTATATATAACAAACAAATTATGCATAGTTGAAGTGTTTGTAAAAAACCCCTACCTTATCACTAATGATATAATCAATAGGCGTATAAATTGTCAAAACCTTAAGGGGGGACATGCTCAGCGAAGGTCAAAATGGATCTTTTGTTCTATTTTCAAAGCATGATCCTGGACATACCTTAAACGTTGTAGATAATCTATTTATATAATTTTGAAGCCTTATTATCTTTTATATTTATTTTAAACATTTGATGACTGCATAAAACATTCAAACACGCGCGTTAACATCATTTTACTCCCTACTTCAATTATAGTTTGTCAATATATGGCTACGGCCGTATGTTGTAGCTTAACCACTGGGGAATACCAAAAGAAATGGCGTATTTCAAAAAAACACTACCTTGTTCTTAGGTCAATAATTATTATAAAGCAATCATTATTCGTAGGATGTTTATCACACTTGAATGGTCAAAGACATAGCTTATAATGAGTATCTTTAGAATTATCTTCAAATGTGTTAATCTTGCCCATTTTTTGAATAATAAAATGCCTAATTCTTGTCAAATTTGGGATCACAGAGATTACCAATATAATTTTTTATCGTAAATATTTCACTATAATAATGTCGATATAAATTATACTTATGGTTTTATAAATGCGTTTAAAAATTAATAAATGTAAAAAATCTTAACACCACTGCACATTTCATTTATGTACTGAAATATGACTATATTCTAAAACATTAGAGTGAGAGGTTTAAAAGAATACTATTTTATGCAATAAAAATACTTTATGCAGTCATCAAATGTTTAAAATAAATATAAAGGATAATAAGGCTTCAAAATTATATAAATAGATTATCTACAACGTTTAAGGTATGTCCAGGATCATGCTTTGAAAATAGAAAAAAAGCTCCATTTTGACCATGCTGAGCACGTCCACCCTCAATAATAGATAATTGGATAAAATACTACATTCAAGAGGTGTAAAATCATCAATACTAGGAAAACGATGGCAACATATTGGTAATTTAATGAAGTTAACTAATGAGATATAATATCAATATGTGTCCAGAAACTTTTACGTATGCAGTTTGCTGTATCACACTTCACCGTGAAATGTTGTATCGAAAATATATGGCCGTATATTAAAGACCGTCCAACCTCTTTGGGTCGTATAGTATTGACATAAAATGCATACCTAAATAAAACACGGTTCTTGTACACTTTACAGGAACCCAGCAGCAAACAGATTTTGAAAATAGCCAATATACTGGATTATTTGTTAGGTTAGGTTAGGTTTTTATTCTTGAATTCATGTATTTTGCCAAAATCAGCTATGAAAATTGAATTAACGTTCATATTGAATCTAATAAAATTGGAGACCGTATAGTGTGAGTATATGGTCATCTCTTTCCGATAAAAAGCTCACGGCGAACTGTGCCACGGTGAAATGTTATACGTATAATTTACTTGTAACCATATCAATAATATCAGTCTTTAACAAGTTATATTAGCTAACCAAATATTCTTACACGCTACTTTTTTTTTGTTGTTTCAAACATCTCACTTTGTTTCAGTTACTACAGTTTTCATTCTTGATGCTACTCATCATCATGGCTGTGAGATCCATTGAACGGAGTGGCGAGTGGCTGAATGAGAGGTCACTCTTCAATTCGGCGCTGTATGTGTGCCCGTTGAACGCCAAGGTCCACTACAACGTTGGCAAGAACGCTGGTGACCGGAACGAGCTTAAAACCGCCGAGGATGAGTATAGAGTCGCTATTAAATTGAACTCTAAGTACTATCAAGCAATGAATAATCTGGCCAATCTGTTGAAAGACCAATCAAGATATGTGGAAGCAGAGAAATTGCTCAAAGAGGCTCTGGCTATCAAGTAAGTATATTAATCAGTGGCAAAGAACGGAGGCAGATTCTGGAGATCCAACGTAAATAGTGCAAATTAAACTTTATCAGTTATACTTATTTGTTTTTTTATTGAACTACGAATACAAATTGTAGATGGTGTTGGTTAGTTTTTAAAATTCAATTAAAACTATAAAATATCTAAATTTATGCCATGTTTGTAACACACACACAATGTAACATACATAATTTTAGATATTTTATAGATAAGAACATATTTTTAATCTATTATGGTGTGGTTTTCTTTTTTTTTACCATGTCCGATCCTAATAAGATCATATGGGCTTTTTTTTTCGACCATGTCCGATCCTAATACGATCATATGGGCCTCCACAGGGTAGAGGTTTGTATTAACAGATTTTGTTTTTTACGAGAAATGGATGTCTGCCACTTGCTCAACCTGTTAGGTCCATACCCTGACTCACACACAAATTGAAAAACAATATGTGTACTTGCCAGACCCAGGATTCGAACCTGAGACCCACAGCGTGATAGTCGAACGCTTAAGCCGCGTGGCCACCATGGGTGTACATATGGGCTTAGTTCAATGAAAACAAATAAGTATGACTGACATAGTTAAGTTGTACTCCACAGTCTACCTTCATCCTTCACCACTGATATTAATAGATTTTTCAGTGGTCATCGCGTGTTTTTCCTTCACCTTTCCTCTACGTTTCGGGCTCATTTCAGAGGTCTTTCTCAAGAGATAATGTATTAAAGTGTATTGTCAGCTACCTATATGAATGCAAACGCCGCTCTGTGTCGAAAAGGGGTCAGCAAAATCAAGTACCTTCCAGCTTTACAGATAAGTTACATATTTCATTCATCTTTGTCTTCAGGGATGACTTCCCAGCGGCGTGGATGAATCTCGGCATAGTGCTGGCCAATTTAAAGCAGCTTGGAAGTGCCGAAAACGCGTACATGAAAGCCTTAAGCTACCGAAAGAACTACGCGGACTGTTACTATAACCTAGGAAACTTGGTAAACCTATTCAATTTTTTATATATTTTTTCCATAATATCATATTGTATCAAACTTCCGGTATTCAAATTTAGAACTAAGCTCACCACAGTATAAACTGTATTGAATGCTATGTAAAATGTTGGCATGTGGCACCCTCACTCAGCAGACAATTTATACTGGTGGATCAGCTTATCATGTGTTAAATGTAATGACTCGAAACAAAAAATGATCAGTCCAAATAAAAACTGTCCTAAATGCAATTCATTAGATTGACACCTGTCGTATATTAAGTGTACATCCTGAGTGGCAGCGTTGAGCGTTTTGCATAACTCAAACGTATAACCGTGTGTGAAAATGTTCGTAGACAATGTCTTTTTTTGGTTATACATTTATACGTTTGAATTGCGCATAACGCTCAACGCTGTGCCGAACGCTGGCACTGAGGCCTCACATTTAGATTATGATATTACTCACTCATCACTGCTTGTGAAGTGTTACATTGGTTTCAAGTCCGGAGCATAGATCGATTGAATTGGCAGAGTCGTAGGACGTACTTTCCATTATGAAAAACTACCACAGACGTATTCAGCATTTTTGATTCTCGGAAATGGCTCAAATTCCTGACAAACTTTTGTATTTCTGTAGAGACACTCCATCTATTTTAATTTAATCCAAGATTGTTTCATCGGTTTTAATTTCAGTATTTGGAACAAAACAACCATGAATTGGCACTACAGGCATGGTCTGAAGCAACGAGGATCAATCCAAAACACGTAGTTGCGTGGAGCAACACCTTGGCTCTATTAGATAATACAGGTAACCGATAAATCACTTAAATACAGTGAATTAGAAGTCTTCTTGTTACCGCCTAAAGCACGGCATCCTCAGAGGATCCAATTTCATGAGGCCAGAACGATTATCGGGCTGATTCACAGATATGAGCAGGTCGATTACGATACAGAAATTTCTAGCCGTAAGCAATATCGTTATTTTGTAAAAATATGTCAAATCATGCATCGAATCAATATGGCGTCACCTGCGCAGTCGAATCTATTTCTGGGGTGCGCAATGACAGATGGTTCAGTCAGCACGCGCCGACGCATGCGCAATGGACCGGTCGGTCGCTTCGAGCGAGATTGCCAGACAGATTGATTTGGTTTTTGGTCTCTCGCGTGGAACCGACGCACCTCCGCGAATTATTTATTTTTTAAATATGCTTTATATGCTGTAACTTTACTGTAAATGTATTCCGAACAATAAAAACCCCTGTTTCCGCCGTAAATCCGCGTTGTCAATCAAACACGCATGTCCCAGAAAGAAGAAGCCAGCAGACGATACCTTGACATTACATCATCCCGGAGGGGTCCAGCGCTTCCTACGCCCCCCCCTCCTTTCGGAGGTGACATTCTTATTCTACAACCCTATGTGGTTCTTAGCCTAGTCCAGCATCTGCCTCCTTCCAGGTCTGTCCAAATCCACTTCCCTCTAATTGAGGACACCTAAGTTCTTTAAATCCAATTCAACACAATCCTTCCATCTTGTACGATGTCGACGAGGTCTTCGTTTGTTTTCCAGCTTCCCGAATGTCATTTTCTTTGTCTATTTTGGAAGTACGGCCTTATGGTGAAGAGGGCTCAGAAGAAATTTTTGAGAATGGCTGTACGGATATTATCCGTGGCTCTATCCAACTGACTTTCTCTTAGGTATGCTTACATACTGTCGCTTAAAGTTTAGAAGGGATCTTTACTTAGCTATATATTTTCTCCAACTTATACGCAGCGTAAATGACAACTCTGCCATTCTTGGTAGTATGGTAATTATCTTAGAAATCGGGAGCATCCGTTGTTTGTTCTCCAAGCTACAGAACTAACCTGTCATTAATAATGCCAATTGGGAGGGCAGTAACTATGTTCAATCAAATCTCTTCTGATATTGATGTATTCCACTTACGTGAGATTTACGCGGACATTGTTTTTTACCTTTTCAGATAGAGTCTGCTTAGTTCACTCATACATGTACTTTTATTTTTATTATTTTATTATTTACTCATATTAACCTGTATTTTATTTTAATATTAAGACTTATTACAACGTTTTTCTTAGCTCGTATTCTTATTTGTCCGGTGGTTGTTTGTCTGGTACAAATCTTGCAATCGATTTTTAACTAACTTCCCGACTAGCTAGACATTTTAAACTTTTAGAATATATCAGTACACAATGCCAATACATTTTCTAAATACTTTTAGCCATCTTTAAGTAGAATTGAATTCATTTTCAGTTAATTCTGTTTTGTATGAAAAGTTATTTCGACACCATTATTGGTTACACCCACAATGGCCGCATGGCTTAAGCGCCGGTCTATGGTGTCGAGGGTCCCAGGTTCGAATCCTGGGTCTGGCAAGTACACGTCATATTGTTTTTCAATTTGTGTATGAGTCAGAGTATGGACCTAATAGGTTGAGCAAGTGGCTGACATCCATTTCTCATAAAAATAAAACTCTGTCACCTACCCAGCTCTTCAATTTTGGCCACACAATAAAGGTTAACGGTAAATTACATATACATATCGTCGGTGTTTTGTAAAAAGGGCGAATCAACCATTTTGGCGAAATCGAGATTTTAATGAAAATACAATATGTACCCCACTAGCTTTGTTGTGTAAAAACGGCGAATTTGTATCTCCACAGGAAAGTACTTAAAATTGATAATCGACTTAAATTAAATTAATTAAAATTACGAATAAAAAGCGAATGTGACATATTTGGCCTTTTAAAATATAATATTATAATGACAGTATTCTTTCTAAGCTTTATTATAAACTTGTTCGATATTTATAATCATCCACAGGTCATAAACAAATAAATGTCAATAGTTAAAAATCCTCTTTCTGTAAAATAGCATTTTGGTTAATTCGCCCTTTTTACAAAACACCGACGATATGAGCTGAACAGCGTAGACTAACGTTTGTGAGAATGAAACGAATGTTCAAATCACTAATTATCTGCGATTGCTGCCTATAGATACACTTGAGGATGTTGAATATTAAAAATAATCACATTACTTTACAGGTCAGATAAAGCAGGCATTAAAACTTTCCAGTGTAGCATTGTCAATGTTGCCGGAAGTCCCTGCGATTCACTTCAATGTCGCCAACCTTATGGGAAAAAGCGGTGACTTTAAGGCTGCCGAAGAACACTTCAAACATGCGATACGTTTGAAAGGACAGGCTACACCGGCCATCTATTATGCCAACTTAGGTAAGTAATTGTCAATTTTTTTAAAGACATGACATCGGATCCATATTTGAAGATGGCACATACAGAGAAAGGTACATCTATAAAATGTATGTGCTTTTAACAGTGATTTTTCTATTATCTCCCATGTGAAAGTGAGACAACTCCAATAGGCAGGCCATGTCTCAAGGATGGAAGACAGCAAAAATTGAATAGTAAATATTTAGAAAAATAATACTATCGACCGAGGATACTTGATGGAATTTGAATTTAAATTCTAATTGATTTGAGTTTTATACATATTACATTTGATTAATTTCTTACGACCCAGGTTTCGTCTTTCTACATCTTCAGGCACTATGTGTACTCACCAATGGCAAATACACTGACAATAAATACAGTTACCCCACGATGGCGGCGTGGCTTAAGCTTCGGCCTATAGTGTTGTGGGTCCCAGGTTCGAATCCTGGGTCTGGAAAGTACACATATTGTTTTTCAATTTGTGTATGAGTCAGAGTATGTACCTAATAGGTTGAGCAAGTGGTTGACATCCATTTCTCGTAAAAACAAGATCTGTTAATACAAACCACTCTGTGGAGGCCCATAACATGATCTTCTTAGGATCGGACATATGTAAAAACCTTATTACCTTAGTAAAGGATCAGATGTAAATCTTGACATATTGTCAAAAGTCGTTCTTTTATCTGGATTTTCTGGATGATTGACTGCTCTGTCCAAGAAATACCAAGCATTTGGCGCCAACACAGCATTTTGAAGGCATCAATTGCCTTCCGCTCAGGGTCCATTACTCGACGCAGTACAATAATGTTCGCACAAGCGTCATTTTCTTGGCAATTGAAATTCATCGATACTTCCATATAGTCGTGAGATGTGTCATAGAATTTTTCTCAATCTGTGTGCCTTCTTATTTCTGCTTCACATCCGCCTTTTCCACTAATGATCAATTGTCCACTGTTTCTAGATTTCGGAGTATATTTCCTACCCCATCTAGCAACTTTGTTTGTTCTCTTTCATCAGCAGCAATTAGCGTAGTCTCATCTGTGAATCTTGAGATATTGTTTACACCGATTCAAATGTCTCAGGTCAGTCCCTTCCAAATGTCAAATCAGAGTTTCTTTGTACATCGAACTCGTCGTTTAATGACAGCATAACACCTATATTTTTGTCCGTGAAATTTATTTGTTTTGTACGATTCGGATAGTTGAGGTTCTACTGTAGTAGTGACGAAGGGTGAAGGCTGTTAAGATCTGACATAAATAGTGCACACTAAACTTTGTCACTCAAATGTATTAATATTAATACTATCGACCGAAAGTACTCGATGAAATTTGAATTTAAATTCTAATGGATTTAAGTCGTTTGAGTCGTTATTTTGCGACCCGGGTTTCGCCTTTCGGCATCTTCAGGCACTGTGTACACACTGGCAAATACACACTAACAACGAACACTCTAACTTATATAACAAATCAGTAGAATATAGTAGGTAAAAACTAATTTATCACCTACCTATTAAGTCAAGGATCCAATAAAAAAATATAACAAACAAATTATGAATAGTAAGTTGAAGTGTTTGTAAAAACCCCCTACCTTATCAATAATAATACACTCGATAAGTGTATAATAAATCCTCAAAACCTAATAATAGATCATTAGTATAAACAATAAAATTACTACACTCAAGAGGTTTAAAATCGTCCATTCTGGGAACAATGGTAACGTATTGGGAATTAATGGAGTTATTTTAATTGAATTAACGCATTCGCTGCTGAAGAGATAATGAGATTTTATTTGCCCACTTTAAAATGCACGTTAATTACATCGATCGGCTGCCTGGTCATTACGCGCCGTGTGCGTCTTCCGCGTCCAAAGTATTAAGACTACAGTATGTAGACAGTGCATTAAAATCAGTTTAATATAAATCGGCCCCTATTTCAAAAATTCAGGAAAACAAAAGAAGTATCGTCAATATTCTATAGAAAATTTAAAATTGAATTTTATTCTTTCTACAAAACATTTGAAAAGTGTAATACTGTCAGTGATATTTTTAAGAAAATTTCAAGTCAGAAAGATAAAGGACTATTTTATGAAATATCACAAATGATTGCAAAATCTGGTGCACCACATATAAGCGGCGAAGAGTGGAGGTAGCCTGTTAAAATCTGACATAAATAGTGCACTAAATTCTATCTATTTCTAAATTCTGTCAGTTCTGTTGTCCGTTCAGTCGCGGTTTCCGTTTTGGTCCGTTCAATTTTGAAACGGCGGTGTGTTTAGACAATCAGTTGTCCGTTCAGTCAAGGTTACAGTTGCCAGGTTAGTTCGGAATCTGTGGTGTATATTTACGTAATTTTTATCCACTAAAAATGAATATTATTCTTATAATTACTTTCTAAACATATTGGTCGGTGTAATGCAGTACCTATATTTAAAGAAATTATAATATTTCAATCCAAATTACAAAAGTAGTGTTGGCAACATGCTAATTTACACATCAATTTAACTGGCAACTCTAAAAACGGATTCGATAACTGATAGAAAATCCATCTTGTCTCGTCTCCATTTTGGTTTCATTCAGCTGCTTCAGTTTTGCATTTACACGTCAGTTTAACGGACAGCTCGACGGATACGGAGACTGATTGGAAAGCAAAACTGATTGTTTAAAAGCATCTTTATAGCACTACAACCCTTGGCAGGTCTTGACTTCCTTCTACAACTTCCTCCATCCTGGATGATCCAGCAACGACATTCTCCAGTTGCTTTCACAGAGTATTTTTAAATCTCCTGTGACGCAATCCAGCATGTCAATTTCGGCCGTCCAGGTCCTCTCTTGCCCTCAGGGGTTGCGTACTTAGCCCACCTTGCTGGTATATCCTCAGACATTCAATGCATGTCACCAATCCAGTGCAGTCTCTGCATCATATGCCACGTGATCTTCTCTAAGAAGAGATTGATTGATTAAACCCTATCGAAAGCAACCCACAATAAAAAAAGGTAATTGTGCCGCAGATGCCCGCATGAGCTTTTATAAATTTTTTTTAACGAAAACAGTTTATTCTATGTAGACAATTATATTAAATACCTTTATCTATCGGCGCAGATGCTTTTCGATCTAATAATAATTTGTCAATTTGAAGTTTGAATTTTTCATATATTTTAATGTATCATTATCACACACTAAGATTATATTGGTTACATGTAAGTTGTACGTATGCAGTTCATCGTGGGACACTTATCCGTGCGCCGCAGTACGTGAAACGTGAGTTCGTATAACATTTTATCAAATGACGAGTTATTCGTTGAACATTTCACCGTGGAATATATTTTTACGTATCTTACAAAATGCGGCGATAGTTTGCAAATGGTACTGTTCCAATTAGATTAACCCTAACCTAACCTAGTAAAGACATCTCATAAAATTCGCCACATGTTGTAGCATACGTACAAATATACTCCACGGTGAAATGTTCAACGAAGAACTTGTCATTTGATTAAATGTTACACAAACTCATGTTTCACGTACTGCGGCGCAAGAATAAGTGTCCTGCAGTGAACTGTTTACGTACAAATTTCCGGATACGGATTATATTAGGTCGGGGTTAGATTAGGTTTGGTTTGGTCTAAAAATAAAGTTATAAAATCTCATTCGGACATCTGCGGCATATTTACCGAAAAAAAATATTCTTTTCTACAAAATATCTTAAATTACCTATGGTTTAAAGGCATAGTTTTAAATATTTTATAGATAGACAAATATTTTCTGACTATTATCAATAAAATTATTTGGATTAGGGAGGGTTTAATTGAGTTTTAAAAGCTAAGCAGCACCATCTGCAAATTGTATTCTTAGTTCAATGAAAACAAATATGTATGACTGACAAAGTTTAGTGCGCACTATTTATATCGAAGCTTAGCCTACCTCCACCCCTCGCCACTGTACTGTAGGTATCTATTTTAATTCTTTGTTGTTTTTATTATTTCAGGAGTTCTCTACCATCGATGGAAGAAACCAGAAAAAGCAATTTTAATGTACGAAAAGGCGCTTACAATCGATCCAACACTCAAAAGTGCCAAAAGCAATATGAATATTCTTAAAAGAAACGAATAATGTAGTTATTTATAATATTGATTGAGGTAAAGATCCAATTACAACAGCAGACTTACAGATCCACGCCAATCGGTGACCCCTTCTCTAACGTTTTATATGATAATGTTTGCTGCGTGCTGTAGTGGCCTAGACGGTGCTGTAGTTATGCGGCATCGAGGGCAATAACCATGTTGAAGGCTATACTTCAGCTGAGGCATGGTCTAAAAAGATCTTGACTAGGCGATGCGCGGATTGTGCAAATGACGCGAGCTGAACGAAATATAATTTGTCATAAAAAATCAACATGAGTCCTTTTAATGTTATGTTTATTGTTATATTCGTAATAATAATAGTATATTCATTGACATGTTTTCTTTTTCAAGTACATGCGGAACGTTTTTTAGTCATCTTTTCACAATTTAAGAATATATTCCTCCGACGCCATCACAAAACAAATTGACGTGCTAACAGGTCGACTATCGCTCTCCGACTGGCAACGCGGCCGAAATTACGTCCCACATAGTGTTTAAAATTATTTTCCGTTTCACTTATGTACGCTGTTAATGAAATCTCTTCAGATATTGATATATTCCACTTACGTGAGGTGAATTTAGGTGGACGTTGTTTTATGAGTTTTTAAGATAGGGTCTATCAATAGTTCACACTGTGTGCTTCCATCTACTTTTATTTTTGTTATTTTATTTTATTTCTTATTTTATTACTTATTGTATTATTAACTCACATTGCTCTGTATTTGTATTTGAAAAATTGTTAACACTTATTTTATGTCATGTCGTGAACGCTTTAAATTCATAATTTGTCATGTTCGTTATATGTAAAATAAATAAATTTGAATTTGAATTTGAATCCGGACGAGTGAAGAAGAAAGTATTCAATGGCTCCCACGTGGCGCTATAATGTTATTCAATTGATACAAAGTTATGTTACTTTATTTTATTTACAAAGTGTTCTTATATTTAAAATTGGTTTGTTTTTCTAATCCTCGTTGATCGCGAAATTCCGCTTATAGTGGTTACCTGTAATAAATATAGCCTTCCTTATGTACATGTCATATTTGCGTTATGTTAAAAGCAAGGCAGGACACGCCACGTGCAACCCAAAGGTATGTGAATCTGGCAATGTAATTTGATCTTAATGATGTTTAATTTGCTTTGCAAGTAAAGTAACTAATTGCTAGACAAATACCATTTAGATGCCAAGATTTATCCCAGCTAATACGCATAGTAGATAGTGTGTATGTTTTACACACTTATAATAAAAAAACTTATTTATACATATATAAATAGATTGTGTTTTAATCAAATCCCTATCATAGTGTAGACTAGGAAACACTAAAATAAGGGTTACCTTCTGGGTGTGTTTCTAAGAAGGTTTATTCTCGAGTGTAGAGAAATATCATATAAACTTAAACACGTCTTAAAGAATATGCCATTTTCAATATTCACGTCAGTATCTTATGTATGTATTTTTAGGGAACGGCTTCATTGGGAAACCTTATCCCAACACTGCAATACAAAGGTGGAGGGAGCAATAATAAACTCACAATCACACGGCTCCATCCTGTTTAACTGGACTTGTTACTCGGCCAACATGTCCATGTGGTGGAGGATGCAAACCACATCCTCTGGGAATGTCTGAGAATGTGCTCCGAAAGGGAAGAGATGCTTAAGTCGGTCCAACCAGTTGTTGGGCCCATCGAGCTATCCGACCTGATCGCCATGAAGGCTAATTATATTGCATTTTAAAAGTTTGCGGCGTCTTAAGCCTCAATTACATTGAGCTTCTTTACGAGCTGTTTATTGGCGAATTTACAATCTGCCTGTAAAGTCGCCCAGTGTAATCATCGAATAAGCTAATAAGCAGGTTGTAAACACTCTACCGAGAAAGTTGAAAGCCGGTCAACTTTACACGCTACACGCCAGCGTGTGGGCCTACTGCGTCTGCGCAGTAGAGCGCAGTACCAACCTTCCGGTAAAAAAATGAACTACGTTCTGTCAAAACAGTCACTGGCTTGTGGCTTCTCAGCGAATGGAAAGTTTTGTGTGTAATCATCAAATTGCAGTAGCTGAATCAGCTGAACAGCTCGTAAAGAAGCTCAATGTAATTGAGGCTTTATTGCGGACGTGAAGATCTCTTCACATAGTTTTGTTTGTCCGTATTGTTTTGACTTTGTTTTTTGTATCCATGCCTTTTTCTCCTATTTTATTATATTGAGTATTTCATTAAACTCAGTCAAAGGTCACTTGATAGCGTGGCGATCTCAGTTTGGGTTGCTCCTGAGAGATTGCCAGGCATAAACAACTGCTAATGCTTCACACCAAACGTAGGCCCTTGTGATACACTGGATTAAGACCGAGCGTGGTGCAGGGTGGATTGGTTTGGATTCAATCAGTGCTTCATAAAACGATGCCGCGCTCTAACAGCTCAATAATTCAAGTGGATTTATTTAAAAATACAAAAAATCACTAAAAATACAAAGAAAACCCTTAAGTTTACCTCGCAGACGCCTGGAATTCCACAGAATATTATTTGGTGAACACTAATGTAGAACATACCCTTAACCCTAGTGATAAATTGGGGGGCCCGTTTTTAAGTGTGATGGCCATGATCGTGACATTTAATTTTAGATATTTTTAAAAATAAAATTTTAATTTTATCTCTTATGGTTTTTGTCCAGTAATTAATGAAATTTTAAAAACTCACTTCTTAATTCTACGATATTATTCAACGTTGACATTATTATGTAACTATTCATCAGTAAGTAATATATTATTATCTTCTTAAGTCTCGTAAGTATGACTGATGAGTACCTACCTTTGCATTATGATCCCCATAGACTACCTACTTCCAAAAGTCACTCTTTGCCACTGATATACAGATAGAAAAGGCAAATTGCGGCACTAAAAACACAAGTTGGCAGGATTGTGACGAGCTGGGAGTAGAGTGGTGGAATTCTACAGCACCTTCTATACTGACAGAACTGATGAAGGAACCCCTATTTACTACTTCTGAGTTAGAACATTCAATAGCATACATAAAAAGTGGGAATACTCCAGCTACCAATAATAGGTTCAACGGTAACAAAGAATAATTCATGCCTTTCAGATCCAGCGAATGCAGTTATAAGTTAGGATAGGTATATTAAACCTTAATTCTGCAGCATTTCCACAGGAAAACTACTAAAAATGCGGCTACAAAACGCAGTTCTTATTTCCCAATGAATACGACAAAATACTATTCATCAGATTTACCACCGTCTCAGCTTCAAAGAATTTTCCAAGGTGATTTTATAGACCCTGGCCGAATTCAAATTAGCATTACCTGATGCGGGTAGTTTCAATAAAGCAGTTTTCTCAGCTTCTACAAATTCCCTTTGACTTGGCATCAAATGGAGTAGTTTGCGTGCCAAGTAAATGCAAGGTATCTAGGGGGGGAAAAATAGACACTCAAGAGAACCGGCAAAATTATTGTGAACGTAATATCCTAGGAAAAGGCCCCAATCATCTTCCATAAGAATAGAGACCCTGAGGGTTTGATAAATTATCTACAAAGCTTTCACAAAAATACTCTTCAACCACCTGGAAGATATGCTAGACGAAAACCAACGGAGAGACCAAGCTGGATTCAGAAGAGGCTACAATACAATGGATCATACATATTATATATACAGGCTGTCTGAAAAGTTATAGAGTAATCGCGAGTCTAATACTACAAGGTTCTAAGTGTTCGTCCTTGAAAAAACAAACTCAACAATGAAGTAGTATTCTAAGCTGCCACATTGTTACTTTTGTTTCGTCAAGGACAAACACTTAGAACCATGTAGTTCTCCACTCGCGTAATATTAAGAATTAATAGAATTTTACCTGGGTTTCATTGATTAAACAAAACTATCATCCTCAACAATTATAGGTATATGCCTTGTATAACCAAGGAATCTCCAGATACTGCATCTTGAACAACATTTACAGTGATAAATCAGTTTAGCGTAAAAAAAATTAAGGCCGTTTTGATGATTTCCTATTGGCAAGGATATCCGGCAAGGCGATACGATCTCCCCCAAACTAGGTATTCACCGCTATTCTGAGAGATCTATTCAGGTGATTTGACTGGGAGAGCAGAGGAATCGCCATTAACGGCTCAAAGAGCCTCCACGACAGGATGCAGGACCTTCTAAAATAAAGACATTCGTGGTCTCATTGTAAAGGGATGAGAACCACTTAGGGGTGACAGATGTAGAGATGAAAAGAGACTGGTTGGAGGTTGCTTAGCTTGGTACAAGATTAAATGATACAGGAGCTATGTTAGCGGTCCGAGGCTTGGTGGATGTGATGCTTGAGTCACAGGCACGGTGAGAGAATACTTTTGGGTGTGGCTCAACGAGAGAGTGTGCTGGTCCGAGGCTCGGTAGAAGTGAATACTGTGCAGTGTGATACTGAATCTGATCTGAGGTACTGGACAGATTGAGATAACCCATCAACTATGACTCGCTATTTATATTCTTGAATATTTATGGCATTACAAATTATTAGTTTAAGACGTTCTCAACATGACATGAAACATTATTATAAAGAAAAAAGCGATAAAAATGAAAATATAAAAAGAGAACACAATATAAACACACAAAACCAATGAAAATACAATTATACATCTCTAGAAGTTCAATGAAGTAGTTCTCGAGTTTGCTGAGGAGACCCTATTTTAAGGATTTATAAAATAGCGTCCATCTAAACTTACACTCACGCAAGTGGAATATATCAACACCCGAAGCAATTTGGTTAAACATAGTTATCGCCCTCCCAATTATTGGCATTACCAGTGGCAGGTTTGTTCTGTACCTTGGGAGAATAAACAACTGATAGGTACTCCCTATTTCTAAGATAGTTATCAGTGACACACAGGTCAACACTGCCAAGAATGGCAGAGTTCTCATTTATACCTCGTATAAATCGAAAAAAATACGTAGCTAAATAAAGATTTCTTCTAAATTACAGAGTGCAGTAAGCATACCTAAGAGAAAGTCAGTTACATAAAGCCACGGATAATATCCATACAGCCAAAAGTGAAGGAGTCTCAAAAATTTCTTCTGGACCCTCTCCACCATAAGGCCATACCTCAACTGATGCAGGTCCCAAATGATAGACCCACTTTCAAGTCTGCTTCTAACTAAGGAGTTATAAAGAATTTTTAGTACCGTAACATCCGAAAAGACCCGGGAAGTACGAAAGACAAAGCCCAGGTATAAGTAAAAAAAAATACATAGCTAAATAAAGATTTCTTCTAAATTGCAGACTGCAGTATGTAAGCATACCTAATAGAAAGTTAGTTGGATAAAACCTCGGCTAGTATCCATACAACCACAAGAATTTCTTCTGAACCCTCTCGACCATAATAATGTAAAATAATATGATCATCTGTCTCCCTATTGATAAAAAGGTTGTGTAGCACTGGCATACAATTTACTACAATTTCGTCGTCTTTTAATAATATTTCATAGAAGTATGAATATGTACCGAATAAAAATTTTCCATGCTAATGATGGTTTCTTGGTATACAGAGATATCACGACATGTTACAATATTGTTACAGGTTTCACGACAATTTTAATGTTTGCGATAACAGATAACTTTAGCGGAATAACCCATATTAACATTGTTTACGTTTTCATCTTAATGTGGAAAGATAAGTTTATTACTTAGTAATTTTAGCGTGAGCCCAATAATTCATCAGTAATATTATTGGTGACCCCGAATGATCAAAACATAATTGAATATTCTATAGTGAATCCAGAGTTGTCAAATTTTCTTGCCGGATTCGAAACATTTTGGAATCGTGTCCGGCCACACTTAACCGTGAAATATTGTATCGGAAATATATGGCCGTATATTATATAGAGTAGCACAACATAGTATAGAGAGGTGCATGCTAGGCATAACGCGAAAGGACAAAAAGAGGAATGAGTGGATAAGTAAGCAGACAAGGGTTTGCGATGTGATAAAGTTCATAAAAGCCTCAAACAGAGATGGGCTGGACACATAGCTCTAAGAAGAGACAATCGTTGGACAAATTTAATCATCCAGTGGTATCCAAGTGATACAAAACGTCCGCAGGGTCGCTGGATCGATGAAATGATAAAGTTCTGTGAGAGTACGTGACAATGCAACGCACAGGACTGAGAGAAGTGTAATCAGCTTGGAGAGGCCTTCATCCAGAAGTGGATTACCTGTAGTCAGGCTGATGATGATGATAATGATATTAAAGACCGTCCAACCTCTTTGGGTTGTATATTACTGAGATAAAATTCATGTCTAAATCACGGTACTTGTCGGTTTACACTTTACAGGAAGCCAGCAGCATACAAAATTTGAAAATAGCCGATATACTAGAATATTTGTTAGGTTTTCATTCTTGAATTCATGAATTTTGCGAATAAATGTTCATATTGAATCTAATAAAATTGGAGACCGTATAGTATACGGTCATCTCTTTCTGATAAGAAAACTCACGGTGAACTGTGCCACGGTGAAATGTTTTACGTACAATTTACATGCAACCTTTTAAGACGCCCAGTCATTAATAAGCCTGACACGTGGAAAGAGGTCTGATTCAGGATTCATGGATTGACGGACGCATATAAATTGAAGTTATTTAGGACGTCAGGATTGGAAATCACCCCTCGTGAGAGCAGGCAAATTTGTGCAGAAGTGACCTACGAGCTTCAAGAGGGTTAAAAGCAAGCATGTCTTGAAAAAAGGCAGTCGGAAAATAATCGTTTAACTAACTGCCGAAAGGAGAATAGTTATATGTGTTAGGTCACCGCCATCTTTAGATTAATAAAGCCTGAGCATAACTTTTTTCACAAGCAATGAGTGGTCCACTTTTCAGCTGTCAAAATCAGATCCCAGATTGCTTGACATATTGATTCGACCTTTCTCGTTTCAAATTGAATTATAAAAAAATTTCACATCAGTGATATTTATAAATAATATACATTCCTGTTATTCATCAGCTGTCAAAGTCAGACTAGTCCTTCACACAGAAACCTGTAGTAATATCGATTTCCAAAAAATATGTAGCATTGGTTTATGCATTACATTTGTAGAAGGTGTGTTAATGCTAGTGTATTATTTATCATGGAACTCATCTATCCAAATCAAACCATCCCCTGCGTGAACACGACAGACGCATCAGTATGAGCACTCAAAATAATGACAGGTCATCCTTAGACAACAACGAGAGGGGCCGAAAAGTAGGACCAGTCGTTGTGAAAGTATCGGCTTTCTACGTGAGTCGGCAATGGTTAGGTAGGTATAACAAAGCCATCGAAGAAATTTCTTCTGGACGTGCTCTAAAAAAATAAGTTTGTAAGTTCGTCTGTAGTTTCTTGATATAGCCAAATTGTAAAGAATGTATTAGACCCAGTGACGTCCCGTGTGGGTAGGCGGATTCAGCGTCGCTTGGGGGCGGCAGTTACTCGAAGGGCGGCAAATCGAGAAGAATCATTAGGTATATATAGAAATATGTAGGTACCTAACTTAGTAATTACGGAAATATCTCTCCATTAAAAAATACAGCTAACTGGCTGGAAACAAAATGTATTAATTGATATGGAATGTTTAACCGGAGTGTATTTTTTGTCGGGTTTGCGATGTCTAGTTTACTTCCGTTGTCTTTGGACGTCACATCCTTAATGACGAGCAATGACACGTGCAGATTTGAGAATGATATTTGAATTATAGGTAGGTACATACTCGTACTTCTAAAAATATCTTCTTGGCTACGTGTTAAAACTGCGAACTACAAGCTCCTCCCATTTTTAACCGCAATTCTATTATAAACTAACTAGCTCCTCCCATTGAGTCGACAACAGCGCCTTCCGCCTTTTGCCTAAATCTTCTTGTTGGAGAGTACCCAATTAATTTATCCAAATATTTTTGCCAGTCACTCAAGAGTTTTGAAAGTTGTCAGGTGTATATTGAATTGTACTTATCTGAAAACCGTGGATTCACGATATTGTCTTATGAAGTAGAGATGGCATTTAAATTAGACCTATATATTTTGTTTGTATTGTATCCATACTACACATTTCTTAGATATTGAAGTCATGGAAGGATGATAAAAAACATTGTATAAAAAATGGGGCATTTTAGCCCTGCCTAGGGGCGGCATTTTGTCTAGGGACGTCACTGATTAGACCAGTGGTTCTTAACCTGGTTCGATCGAACCCCAGGGGTTCGGTGAGTCAGTCTCAGGGATTCCGCGGAGGTCAAGACACACACCCGACTCATATGATTCGTGATAACACGCCCGTTTTGGTGTCAACAAATGGTAACGTACCCTGTTATTGCTAAGAAAGCTCTGGAGATTTTCATACCGTTTGTTACAACATATCTTTGCGAGCAATCCTTTTCGAGGATGCTGGACATAAAAACGAAGAAAAGGAGCAGACTTTGTTGCAAAAATGACATGAGAGTGGCACTTGCCAAGGTGAAGTCGCGCATTTCTGAACTGGTCTCTGAAAGGCAACAGCAGAAGTCACACTAATTTGCAGTAAATATTCATTATTATGTTTTTGTGTGAAAATCGTGTTTTAATGGTTTTGTTCTTTGAACACAGTGATGTTGATGCACGGTTCATTTTGTGCACCAGTAAAATATATACCTATGTTTTGAATTTGAAAAAAAATCATATTTTATTTTTCCAATTAAGAAGGGTTCGGTGAATGCGCATATGAAACTGGTGGGGGTCAGTACCTCCAACAAGGTTAAGAACCACTGTATTAGATGGAGACACCTGAGAATAGCGAGTTTTCATTTTATTAAACCTATAATTGTCACATTGAGATGTCACGGAGATTTGAAGCTTTCGAGATGTGGCTGTATAGACGCATCCTCAAAATTCCTTGGACTGACCGGGTGACAAAATAAATGTTGATGTTCTCAATCGAATGGAGAAGGACCGAGAAGTTCTACGTAGTATCAAAACCAGGAAACTACAGTACATCGGCTACATTATGAGAGGACAAAAATACAGCATTCCCCAACTTGTCATTCAAGGAACGGTAAGCGTAGCAGAGGAAGGCGCCGCATTTCGGGGCTTAAGAACCTCCGTGATCGGTACGAGTACAGCTCCACTGAACTGTTCCGGGTAGCAGACGACAAAGATAAGATCGCCTTGATGGTGGCCGACCTCTGCTAGGGGATGGCACAATAAGAAGAAGAGACCTATAATTAATGATCATTTCAAAACAAAAGATATTTTGTTATTTTAATCACCCAATAAAGATATCACTGTTTATAAATTGGAAATTAATTTTCTGATAAGTTGCTAGTGTTAATAAATAATGTTATTCATAGCTGAATCTGTTAAATAACTGTAATATAACGAATAAACACCGGTTTTCTATTATACTATAGCAACATTTGTTATGGATACCGG
Source organism: Rhyacophila brunnea (assembly GCF_057557595.1). Taxonomy (NCBI): domain Eukaryota; kingdom Metazoa; phylum Arthropoda; class Insecta; order Trichoptera; family Rhyacophilidae; genus Rhyacophila; species Rhyacophila brunnea. The sequence goes on along the minus strand of NW_028232904.1, from coordinate 1,754,779 downwards.
TTTTTGATTGTTTCTAATATTAGTTCGACAAAGGTAAACGATTATAATAGGTACATCTATTAAGAGCGTACATATGTGAAACAGCAAATAATTTTCAATAGTACGTGGAACGAAATTTCGCAATCGTCGCCAATCGGAGACTGACAGTCGAGGTGTGAGCACGTCAATCTGTTTTCTGATGGCGTCGGAGGAATATATTCTTAAATCGTGTAAAGATGACTAAAAAACGTTCCGCATGCACTTGAAAAAGAAAACATGTCAATGAATATACTATTATTATTACGAATATAATAATAAACATAACATTAAAAGGACGCATGTTGAATTTTTATGACAAATTATATTTCGTTCGGCTCGCGTCATTTGCACAATCCGCGCATCGCCTAGTCACGATCTTTTTAGACCATGCCTCAGTTGAAGTATAGCCTTAAAAAAATAACGATACAATCCACAGTTTACCTGTGGTATTGATCATGCCCCGCACTAGAGCGTGTCCACAGTTATAGGAAATATATTATGACCGTATATTAGAGACCGTCCAACCTCTTTGGGTCGTATAGAACTGACATAAATAAAACACGGTTCTTGCTGGCTTACACTGACAGGAAGCCAGCAGCAAACAAATTTTGAAACTAACCGATATACTAGATTGTTAGTTAGGTTAGGTTTTTATTCTTGAATTATTCATGAATTTTGCCAAAATCAGCTATGAAAATTGAATTAATGTTCATATTATTGAATCTAATAAAATTGGAGACCGTGTAGTATACGGTCATCTCTTTCCGATAAAGAAAGCTCACGGCGAACTGTGTCACGGTTAAATGTTTTACGTACAATTGAAATGTAATCTCTTTTTATTACACCAATAAAGGCCATGCAAAAAACTACACGGTGTTAAAACCATGATTGAAATGTTGAATTGAAGTGGAAGATGAAGTGATCAAATGTAGACATAGAAGTATCATATTATTTTGAAATCACTGACAAGCATTTCAATTCTATTATTAGTATAGAAACGGGTAACCAGCACTATAAAAAAATCTGATATCGTCTTTTTCTGTAACGCCAGCAATGTAACGAATATCGATCTTCAACAACAGAAATAAAGAAAAGACGTCATGTAAACTATTAAAATTATTACAGATAATAATACAACACGTTTTTGAAATAACAATTCCATAGTTTTAATGTTGAAAAAAATAACTACCTACATATTGATGACAGGTTTTCCTCAAGGAGTTTAAAAGAATAAATAAGGTGTTTTTTTTTTAAATCTTCGATTTTCCCCAACTCCAAAATAAGTACGGCGTGACTTCTAAAAGTGACCCATAGATGGCGCGGCCCATTGACTGGACGCCGCAAGCGTTATGTAGACAGATTAGGATTTAACTCTATATATAGCGGCGTGACTTCGAAAAGAGACCCATGGATGGGGCTGTCCATTGACTGGACGCCGCAAGCACTATGTAGACAGATTAGATTAGGATGTAACTCTATTTTAACTCCGTAATTAATATCTCTCACAGTCTTACAGCCAGTCAGTTTAATCTGATTAGCCCTGACCCTTTTGATCATACACGTCCTCTATTTTGAGACTATGCATCTTTTTTTTTTCGACCATGTCCGATCCTGATAGGATCATATGGGCATCCACAGAGTGGAGGTTTGTATTGACAGAATTTGTTTTTTTACGAGAAATGGATGTCAGCCACTTGCTCAACCTATTAGGTCCATACCCTGACACACACAAATTGAAAAACAATATGTGTACTTGCCAGACCCAGGATTCGAACCTGGGACCCACGGCTTTATAGTCCAACGCTTACTCCGCGCGGCCACCGTGGGCATCTTACACTATCGAAATTCATTTCTAGTGATAAGTGTGGTTTCTAGTTGTCAAATGTAATACCTACCTGAACTGAACTAATTCTTTAACAAGTTTGTTTCGTTATTTGGTGGAGCGAGTCATCTTATCTTGTTAATCTGTTTTCGTGCCTATATTCTCCGTCATTGTTGAAAATATCGGTGAACTCTGAATAAATACTAAAACCGGAAGTGTTTCTATTTTATAAATACTATAACTGGCGACCAACGTGGGCCAAAGTGTTTCTATGTTATAAATAAATAAAAAACCATCCTATAGTAGAAATTTAGTTTTAAATTCAATGTATTAAAATCAGTTGTAAAATATATTAGTGATCAGTGATCGCATAATACATAATATACCCAGTGACATCCCTAGAGGAAGTCCCGCCCTCAAGAAAATTTAGAATGTGTCCCCTCTTTAATTTTTAATCTCAAATTATATACAAATTTGTTAGGTTAGGTTTTATTATTTATTTTATACAGACATCATCATCATCATCATCAGGGCGCGACAACCCGGTGTGGGTCTTGGCCTCCTCCAACAGCTCCCTCCACCTGTCCCTATCCAGTGTGGCCGCTTTCCAATTCGGTACCCCTGTCACTGGCAGCTCCATCCAACCAGCGAATCTTTGGCCTGCCTCTTCATTGTCATTCATACGGTGCACATGACCTAACCATCGCAGTCTCCCAATTTTAATTGATTGAACTGCGCTGCAATCTTCGTACAGCCCGTAGAGCTCAGCATCATAATATCTTCTCCTCCAATTGGTCCCGTCCCTGACCGGTCCATATATACGGCGGAGAATTTTTCTTTTAAAAATGTTCAAGGCTTGTTCATTTCGCAGAGTTAATGCCCAGGTTTCCGATGCACTGCCTTTACAAGTGTCTTGTAAAGAGTGCTTTTAGTTCGGCGAGATAGTATGCGGGACTTAAAATGTCTTAACAGGCCAAAGTAGCATTTATTCGCAGACATGATTCTCTTGTTTATTTCTTCTGTAATATCATTATGTCTAGTTACAAGAGAACCAACGTATATGAAACTGTCGACCGTATCAAACTTGTATGCACCAATATCTAACTTTGGTGCGACTTCTCGTGGTGTGACATAGACAGGCATTATTTAGTTTTTGCCTCGTTTATGTGTAAACCCATTCTTTTGGCAGAGGCTTCTAGTGCTGTGAATGCCGTTTTCAGCGCCAATTCTGATATGGCAATGATGTCGATATCTAGCTTTGGTATGCCTTCTCGTGGTGTGACATAGACAGGCATGTAGAGACAATACAGACAAGTACAACAAAAATATTTTTAAAGAAATATATCTTTTGAGGAATTGATAATATCCACGAAACACCTCTGAATCAGCGTGGTTTTTAGTTAAGCGGAGGTCTGAGGCACTGACACTGTTAAAGCCCCCCTTGTGAAGATATTATCTGTGCGATAAACTGCCATTGAGTAAGTACAAAAATAATTACAAGATAAAAAGAACTTTTTATATTACAACGTTTTTAAATTTTCTGTTGAATTATAATGCACAATATGCTCAAACTTGTACTTGATACGAAGTAAATAAAAAACAAGCAAACAAACAAATATAGAATACTGAAATGTCATTTTGACATTTCATTTTGATTTCCATAGTAACGCACGTATATATTAATAATTTAGTTGTTAGGACCACCCCCTTAGCAACCAATAATAGTCTTTTACTTTTTACGGATTTTTCTGAAATAACTTTCCATACAAAACAGAATGAAAATGAATTCAATCCTACTTAAAGTTGGCTAAAAGTATTAAAAGAAGGCATTGGCAACGTGTTCTGATATATTCTAAAGGTTGCAAATGTCTAGCTAGTCGGTAAGTTAGTTAAAAATCGATTGCAAGATTTGTAGTAGACAAACAACCACCGGACAAACAAGAACACCAGCTAATAAAAACATTGTAAAATAATATGGGTTGTCGTGATTTTTTAGATGTCGGCACTTCGTAACGAAGCGACCGCATCGTCAGCTTCGTGGAAAATCACTGCTTTCAACAGTTGTAATATTCGTATTCATTTTCCGCCCTTCATGATGTGCCACCCTAAAGTAACCGCCCTCTCCAAATAAAATAAAATATTAATTTATTTAGTGGAAATATAAAACAATTATTATATTGACATCAGAAATAATATATCATTCTGAATTTTAAGAATTTAAATAACCTGAAATCGATTTACATGTACTATCACAAATTATAAAGTATTGTTTTTGCATCTAGACTCCATCTCTATAGAAGGTTTTTTTCATTGTCTTTGGTTTGGGTTTGGAATGACACGTGATGGTGATCGTTTTTTAAATATTTTTCTGAAATTCTTCGCAGCCAATTCAGCGCCAGAGTTTCAACGCAGGCTTTCACCGCCGTTAAACCAGCGCCGATTTTTAACCTCTGGAATTCATTATAACAAAATACTTTGACGTCATTTCTAACATGAACTTTTAAATAATATTATGCCATTGTGTCTAATGAATGATCGAGGAAAAAATATATTCTTGGAAATAAAATACTAAAGAATCTTTTTGCATTCAAATTCTAAGAGATCAATTGTAATATAATATTAGGTACGTTGTATTAGATTGTAAACAACGTTTTTTTATATATCTTCTATCAATGCAATAATAACATAACATAAATAATAAGTTGTAAAAATAAATTAATTAAAAAACTAGTTTCCAAAAAGACAAACTTTCATGGACACCAGGAAATCAGAAAGTTAACAGTAGGTACCTATCTAAACTAAAAGTTATCTTTGTTCTTTGAATCGATGGATGGATGCTTATACCAGCAAAGGCACCTAGCGGAAAAATACGAAGCTTTCTATTTGAGACATTTTTTTTGATAGTTTATAATTTCAACTGTATTAAATTAATAAATATGTATCTGAAAACTTTAAAAATAAAAATATTTTTTTTAAAGTCAAAGATAAACTTACAATTGTAAAAATCTAATATAATTTTTTATCGTACATATTTCACTATAATAATGTCGATATAAATTATACTGATGGTTTTATAAATGCGTTTAAAAATTAATAAATGTAAAAAATCTTAACACCACTGCACATTTATGTACTGAAATATGACTATATTCTAAAACATTAGAGGGAGAGGTTTAAAAGAATACTATTTTATATAATAAAAATACTTTATGCAGTCATCAAATGTTTAAAATAAATATAAAGGATAATCAGGCTTCAAAATTACATAAATAGATTATCTACAACGTTTAAGGTATGTCCAGGATCATGCTTTGAAAATAGAAAAAAAGCTCCATTTTGACCCACGCTGAGCACTGTTTTGACATAGAGATTGACATAGTTTTAATATTTTTTAGATTTATTTTAAAAAACATCGATTTTTATAAAAGTATCTTCTTCTTATTGTGCCATCCCCTAGCGGAGGTCGGCCACCATCAAGGCGATCTTATCTCTGTCGTCCGCTACCCGGAACAATTCAGTGGAGCTGCACTCGTACCAATCACGGAGGTTCTTAAACCACGAAATGCGGCGCCGTCCTCTGCTATGCTTCCCATTGATCTTTCCTTGAATGACAAGTTGAGGAATGCCGTATTTTTGTCCTCTCATAATGTGGCGGAGGTACTGTACTTTTCTGGTTTTGATACTACGTAGAACTTCTCGGTCCTTCCCCATTCGATTGAGAACTTCAACATTTGTTACCCGGTCAGTCTAAGGAATTTTGAAGATGCGTCTATACAGCCACATCTCGAAAGCTTCAAGTCTCCGTGACATCTCTTAGTTTAGCGTCCATACTTCCATACCATATAAAAGAATTGAGAGCACATAACAACGTACCATACGCAGTCTCAGACCTAGGTTAAGATCTCGATTGCTAAGGAGGCGTCTCATTTTGAGAAAGGCGCTCCTTGCGATCTCAATTCTAGTTTTTATTTCCTGAGACTGGTCCCATTTCTCATTGACCCAAGTAAGTAAAGTATAAATGTGTAGGTATAACTTGAAATCCTGTTTATTTATATTTATTACATAATTAACCGTCAGTGTGATAAATGTGATATATTTATCATAACTAGCTCTTTAAGTGATATGTTAGAATAAGCCTGCGGTACAGGTACCCTAGGTTGAATAACGCTGCCTTACGGTACTTCACTTGAAAAAACATGTAGTAGTGGGGAGATCTTGATATTTTTGGAATACATCAACATTGTCATAAATTGATTAAGTAAACAATTATAAATTATCGACACAATTATTGTAACACTTAATAATAATTATGACCTTAAACAAAAATAAATGTTAATAAATTATTCACACTTAAAGAAAATAACCACCGCCATCTTTCATTAACAAAACCTGAGCATAACTTTTTGCGCAAGCAACGAGTGGTCCACTGCCATACTATTTATTGGTAACGTACTTGCAAGCAGAGTTTGGTATTCTATAACGACTGAAGAGTATAAATAAGTTATTGGTTATTGTCGTTTAGAATCGACTGTCAAATTGGCAAACGTCCTAGTGTATTATGATATTATTATACACAGAAGAAGTTACTTACTTTGTAAGTAACTTACTTTGATCGTCACTTCCAATTATTAATAACACATAACCACTAAATCAGATGAACTCCAAGGTCTCCAAGATACGTTAAAATAATCTGAAAGAAATCTGAAACTAAGAATACTCCGGCAAGTGAACACGACAGACGCGTCAGTATGAGAACTATATAGACAATGACAGGTCATCCATAGACAACGGGGGGGGGGGGGGGCGAAAAGTAGGACCAGTCGTGTAATGTATCGGCTTCCGTCTTCAGTAGGCAATGAAATAACAGCTTGTTATTAGGTTTTATGGAATTAGAACCTTTTCGACCAGAAATAAATAAATGAATATCAAAAACAAAAAAATCTACAATAATTAAGGTACTAGGTATCTAGAAATGATGTAGTTATACTAATATAAGATAAGGGCAGGAGCTTGCAAATGAACGCCCCAAAGTAATGGGGAAGGTAGGCTGTTAAGATTCGACATAAACCGTACACACTAAACTTTGTCAGTCATACTTATTTGTTTTCATTAAGCTAAGAATACAATTTGCAGATGGTGCTGGTTAGTTTTTACAATTCAACTAAGCCCTGCCTAAACCAAACCATTGATAGTTAGGTCTGCTATGGGCGATCCGACAATAATAGTGCACACTTTTTGTACGCATGTATGATTTAATGTTATAATTTTAGATTTTTTACAGACAAAAGATTTTTTTACTATTACCATAGTACGCTTGGATTCGGTAGGGTTTAAATGGGTTAAAACCAAACACTATCTATATAATAAATTATATTATTGTACTCTTAGGTCATAATATAATATAGGTACTAATCACGTCGAGAGCGGATTGATATAAAACAAAAAACATGATTACTTATATGCATGCACATATGCACTTAAAATCATTAAAATATGCACTAAAAACGAAAAAATATGCAGTTAAAAATTGAGTTTATATGGAAAAATGTAGTTAGGCACTTCGCCTAATATTAATGAGAAAAATCGAAAAATGAATTATAATTTTAATCATTATAATACAATAACAAAAGAAAACACAAATCTAAATAATCAATATAAAGTTAAATTAGGTACTATTTTCGTTTTTTTATAAGTGCAAATAATTAAATAAGAAATAAAATATAAACCAAACACAACTTTAATAATTACAAGATAAAAAGAACTTTTTATGTACAACGTTTTTAAATTTTCTGTTCAATCATATAAACTTGACTTGACTAGCTTAAATGATCAAAAAAAATTGTACTTGATAGAAATAATACTGAAATGTCATTTTGATTTCCATAGTAACGCACGTATACATTAATAACTTAATTGCTAGGACCATCCGCTTAGCAACCAATAATGATGTCGAAATAACTTTTCATACAAAACAGAATTGACTGAAAATGAATTCAATTCTACTTAAAGATGGCTAAAAGTATTTAAAAAATGCATTGGTATCGTGTTCTGATATATTCTTAAAGTTTCAAATGTCTAGCTAGTCGGGAAGTTAGTTAAAAATCGATTGCAAGATTTGTACCGAACAAATAAGAATACGATCTAAAAAAAACGTTGTAAAAACAAAAATGACACACTTAGGTAACTATTCTTAAATACTATTTTGTCCGATACAAAAAGTTACAATATTTTTTTTAATGTGTTTTGGCATTTAATTTTTCCGCATATCTGCCAGTATTTGTTTATATGCGGAAAACTACCTCTCAACGTCCACAGAGATGATTGGGTAAAAATTAAGTAAAGGTGCCAGATTTTCACTTTTCTGATAAATCCACACCTGTTCAGTTATGTCAACATCATGTTTCTTAATGATTCTCTAAATCTGTATTTCTGGATAAAATATTAGCGAATTTTTCGTATTTGTCTCCCACCACACCTGGAATGGAAGAAAATATTTTTCTAACACCTTTCACCATGTGCAGTGACCATGGCCCCACATCCTAAAGCGGGCCCCCCGGCCAGGATTTTTGGCGGGCCCCCCTACCTATCGCTAAGTTTGATGGCATGTATGACGCACAACAGAAGCATTTTCAAAATTGTGTTAGAGGTAGAAGTATTCTTCTGCAATATCATCTTGGCTACGTGAAGGAAGCGCTGTTGACGGCTAAATGGGAGGAGCTTGTTAGTTTATAACGGAAGTGCGGTTAAAAATGGAAGGAGCATGTTAGTTCACAGTTTTAACACGGAGCCAAAAAGATGTTGTCGTACTATAAGGGCTTTCAGTTTATGTTTAGCTATTTTTGTAGATTTTATACATCTACTTGATTTATGGGGGTTTTTTTATTACGTTAAAGTTCCCACCACCACCACCCGTCATATATGCACAACCGTGGATATGCACGGCCGCTTTCCATGACGCTTTAAACGTGTCTGAAAGAAGTGATTTTAAGTGCTCATTCCATCCCGAGACGGAGCCGCACGGGACTGATGCTGCAACCATGCACCGTAGTGCTTAAAAAGAAAGTTAAGAAAGATTTTTTTTTTGTTTTTGGACTGGCTCTGCTATCCGCTGACGTTAAGCGCCCTGTGTACCCGCATACTGAGTGTCACGAATAGAAATGGATGAGTCTACAGAGGAGTCGGGACTATCCCGTTCCCCATACGACGCTGCAAATTTCTCGAATGCCGCAAAGTTGGCCTCGGATGCTGCCTGATCTCCATGTCCAATTGGGCCCGTGTGAGGACTGACCCTGGCAAACAGCTCCGCTCATTCGAGTTCCATAAGCGGGCAATCCCAGAGGATGTGTTCAACATCTTGGTGGTCATGCCCGCAGGTACAACCCGGCCCATCTACTATCAAGCCAAACTCGTCTATCAAAGAGTCTGGCGGCGAAGTTGCCATGGCCGGTGAGGAACTGGCTAATCCAGTGCGAAGGTTGGAGTCTTCTGTAGTCGAGTATCAACACAATACAATAAAAAATTGCATCTTACAAACTCATATTTAAAATATTAATAACCCCCTCGTGAAGTAGCGACTTTTTTTACTTGTGATGTGTGATTATCTTACATATCTGATAGACAAACCACTCCGGGCCTCTAGACTAGAGCCCTGTCAGTCCCCCCCTTGTGAGGGCCATGGCAGTGACTGTTAAACTAAATCTTCGTGTCTTTTCCAGTTTTTAGAGTACTTCGGGTTAAAAGAAAATGATTCTCGATCACAGCTATCGCCGGACAATCTACGATGTTTTATAAATAAGAGCAAACGCCCATGAATATGCATTTATTTATGAAATATGCACTAATGTCTCAATAATGCTCTAACGCAGTGACTGCCAAACTGTGTGTGGCGAAGGAAAACGCCTCAAAAATGTTCATTTTAAATAATGCCTATTCGTTTAAATTTTCTTCAATTTTAAATAAATCCAACAATATGTTTAGTTGAACATACATAATTTTGAAAAATACTTTCTGAGAAAATATATTATAACCAATAGAAAAAATCTTTTGAAAAAATTCTTTGAATTTTTCGTTGAATAAAATAAATAGTTAATTATAAATTATTAGCAAGTTCAAGTAAGTTACGTCATAAAAAATATTGGAGAAATTTACGACGTCGGTTAGTAATTGAAACAGTAGGTATCTACTTTGATTTAATAAAACAAAAACCGATTGCCAAAGTAGCTTGATTTAGAAGAACGCTGATGAGTAGGCATTAAAAAGGCCAATAGTTAAAAATGTGTCGCAATTAGTACGTCGCCTTGTAGCATAGAGGTAAATGCGACGGGTGGGGCGTAAACCCAGGAGATGAAGGGTTCGATTCCCTGCCGGGGTTGCTCACTTTTTTCAAAAAGATTTTTTCTATTGGTTATAATATATTTTCTCAGAAAGTGTTTTTCAAAACTATGTATGTTCAATAATCAGAATGGTACATTCTTAAAATCTTGTGAATTATTCGTTGAATAAAAGAAATAGTTAATTATACATGTTTAGTTGTTTAGTAGATCACTGTCCATTTTGCCAATATAATAAATAAGCATAGAAATATTATATCGTCTTCTGCATTAATAAAGTTAAACCAGTTTCTCAATAAAAAAAACACTTTAAAAGGGGATGGACAAATTCTTAGTCAAAATTTGTCACCTACACGATGATTTACTTTATTCATATTGATAAGTTAGGTACATTTCATTTTTTAATGCATTTTTATTTGGTGTGCCGTGGAACAAATCCCATTCACCAGTGTGCCGTGAAGTAAAAAAAGTTTGGAAGACACTGCTCTAACGTCTCAAATATGCATGTATATGCACAATATTTTTTTTTTTTTGATTCTACGTGTCTCAAAATGGATTTCTGTGCAACAATCATAACTGTGCATATACCCTAACAAAACATGCACTAGCATATAAATCCAGTCCCCAATTTCCTATGTAATTATTGCAAAAGTTATTTTTAATTTTGATTTTCACATAATGAATAATTTTGTTTTTAATGCACAAAATTATTGAGAAAAATGTTTGAATGTACTCAATTTAACCAGTAAAAGAATCAAAGAAAAACTTAATTCAATCTGGCATGACTTTGGTAAGCTATGTAGCCATGTTAGGAAAATGCGAAATTGACTTGTAGCTAACCTAATCTGTAAACAATGAGTCTGTTTTTCAGCTTTACTTCCATAGTATATATTTTCTGTTTCGTATATATATTAACATTTTAAACGTAGTGTGTGAAACTTGCTTCCGTGTAAATGAAGAAGACATTACTAGTTATGTCATGATGGATCTGCATTTACATAACTTTGGTCAGCCGCTAGACACAACTGCTACCTACGTCTTTACCTTCTATTTCGGTGGTTGTTATTATGTATTTTTAAGTGTTTTATTTAGACATGAATTTTATCTCAATACTATACGTACATATTTCCGGACAAGAGCGATTTGGCCCTAATTATAGGTACCTACTACGTATAGGGTGAAATCCTCCCTTGACTGAAAGAAATTTCGCAATCGTATGATGTAATGCAATAATAGCATGGTAGGGTGAAATAAAGTGATTACCATAATAAAATAAATAACTATTATCTACTTCTGGCATCTTACCACCCAGATGCCGAATTTTGTTTACGTTTTTAGTGCCGCGAAACTTGAAAAAGACGAATTGCTAATCTTAGGGAAAAAAACTGACCAAGTCCACGAAATGCTATCTTCAAAAACAATAACAAATTTTAATTAGTAATACGAATAAATAAGAAACCTGGTTTTCCTAGTATCCAACTGTGATGTAATAATATTAATACGAATTAAATAAAAATAATTGACCGACCCTGTATTGCCGCCGTCCGAGTTAAATGCATTGGCGGTACGTGAATAATAATATAATTACATACATACAATTTTTATTTATTCTGCACATTGTTTTTCGTGTTCCGCGTTGTTGACCATTATAATGTATATTTAAATAACTATTATAAACACACCACATAAGTGTTACGTTTACATAAAGATTTTTGTTTTTATTTAATAAAACGCAATTTTTATGTAGTACTTATTCCACTTTTAATCAAGAGATTAGGACCGGTTTCGTCCGCATCAGAGGGATATTTTCAACGGTTTTCAATTTGAGTTGAAAATGTCCCTCTGAGGCGGACGAAACCGGTCCTAATCTCTTGATTAAAAGTGGAATAAGTACTACATAAAAATTGCGTTTTATTAAATAAAAACAACAATACAATGCAGTTCCACCATGAATTGACAGTTAACAAAATAAAAGAAATTTACATAAAGACACTTGAATACGTGTATTAATTAAGGCGCTAAGTACCAAAAACAAAAAAACTGACATTTTTATAGAAAAGTGTTCTACATACTAATGCTAATAACTTCAACTATGATCTAAGTGCCTCAAGCAAAGTGCAAGTCAAAAAAATACAGCAAAATATTTAAACCTGTCGACATTGTAAGTCCGTTGGCCTGTTTTATTTATAATGGTGTAAATAGCACTACAGTGGTCAACCTCATTCAATATAAAATGACTGACGATGGTGTGTTGACACTTGCGAATTCTTAATACCTAAAATTATAGAAGCTGCCGTGATTGCTTCACACTGTAAAACCACATTTTTCAAAAGGTCTGCTTCATGAAATTTTACTGCAATGACTCGGTATTTTGTAACTACAGGCAATACTACTTTTTGGTACTTAGAGCCTTAATTAATACACGTATTCACCTATATCGTAATATATGAGTTTTGTGTCTGACATTAAATTTCACAAACTGTTTACACCTACATGTGGGTCTATTCTATACTTATCGACCGCTAAAGTGATAAAGTGATAGATATTATCAAACTTAGGGTAGGTTTGTATCAAAGTATTAGCACTTATTGTAACAATTGCAATACGTTGGTTGTATTGTTGCAATAAGTGCTATATTTTAACAGCAGCAAGAGAGGCGCTGTTAAAATGTAACGCTTTCTGCAACAATTACAACCAACTTATTGTAATTGTTACAATAAGTGTTAATACTTTGATACACACCTACCCTAAGTTTGGTAATATCTATCACTTTAGCGGTCGATAAGTACAGAATAGACCCACTGGTGTCTGACATAAATTCACATAATATACTTCTTTCACGACTCAGTCTGTACATATCTAAAGGTAACGATTGCGATAAATGTATGTGGTGCTTAGATGAATGTCAATTATTTCCACACTTATCTCGTAATACTTACCATACGTGGTGTCACAATAAAACACAATGTCGCCACTATTCTGGCAGAAGACACTAATTCGAAAAAATGACATATTGAGTTAGTTATACCAAAATGTTCCTTATTTCAAACTTTACCGTCTGGAAACCTTCTTAATAAATAAACAGTCTTTATTTTAAAGTCATCCTTTTTACGATTACTTAATAAACTCACATGATAGACCATTTCAAACTTTTTAACAACTTCAAAGTCAAATTACTCAAAACTAGTATTCTCCAGTTAGTGTGTTCTGCCAGAACAGAGACGATATTATATACCTATCTACATAGTGCATATTTCACATAACTTCATAATAATCATCACTGGGTCTATTCTATACGAATCGACCGCTAAAGTGATAAAGTGATAAATATTATCAAACTTAGGGTAGGTTTGTATCAAAGTATTAGCACTTATTGTAACAATTACAATAAGTTGGTTGTAATTGTTGCAATAAGCGTTACATTTTAACAGCGCCTCTCTTGCTGCTGTTAAAATATAGCACTTATTGCAACAATACAACCAACGGATTGTAATTGTTACAATAAGTGCTAATACTTTGATAAAAAACCTACCTTAAGTTTGATAATATCTATCAGTTTAGCGGTCGATAAGTATAGAATAGACCCACAGGACCGGTTTTCTTCGCTTCAGTTGTGTTTAATTATTTATTGTTCATACCTTAAATAAATAATTATCCCTTTAACATTATTTTGTTGGTACCTATAAATAAATCTGTGAGATTGTGTATTTTGTATCATTTGACATCCCATGGAAGCTGATCAAAACGGTTTTAGTGATTATTAAAATTATTACTAGGTACTTATATATTGTTTTTTTGTAATGACTTACGATTTTTTTTAACATATCTTTACACAGTTGTATGTAATCATACATAGAGAATATAGAAATGCAAAATGAAAAAAAGTGGACATTTGATGTTTTTATGTCAAGGTCTTCAATTTTATTTCAAGTGAAAAGCTGTGACGTATTATGGGGATAGATAAAACGTTCACTGCTTATAAGTGGCAGATAAAGGAAGGAAAAATAATGCCATTTTTGACAGCATATTTCTTATTAGTAGTAAGAAGTGTGTATCAGATGTCTAAAGCATATAATTTCTCCATCTAAGGTTGCTAGATATGTAGGTATATAACAAAAAATTCGTACACTTATATTTTTGGAAAATTATCGAGCGATAGCGATGAGCGAGACACCCACGATGGCCGCGCGGCTTAAGCGTTGGCCTATTGCGTCGCGGGTCCCAGTTTCGAATCCAGGATCTGGCAAGTACACAATGTCGTATTGTTCTTCAATTTGTGTATGAGTCAGAGTATGGACCTAATAGGTTGAGCAAGTGGCTGACATCCATTTCTCGTAAAAACAAAATCTGTCAATACAAACCTCCTCTCTGTGGAGGTCCATATGATCCTATTAGGATCGGACATGGTCGGAAAAAATTATATGTCCCTTATTTAGTACGCCAATGCACAGGTACATCTATGAGTGTGTATACTGTACCTATATAAATTGAAATTGAAGTCGCTTTGAATCAGCGCATGATACGGTACAAGAGAAGACAAACCGGCGACAGTTTCTCTCAGTCGGCCGCGAACCTCACGTCGCACACCCTGGCCTTAATACTAAAAAAAACACACATACAATTTAATAATAAAAATTAATTAAGAGTACCTAGCCGCTACGTTGTTCGGTTTGACAGCCATAAAAAAGACTTATCCGGATTCGAAATTCGAATTCTCGCAAACGGACGATTTGACGTTTGATTTTCCAATATAAAAACAAAAGACATACGCGATTTTTGACGTTTGATTTGCAATTATAAAAACAAAAGACATTCGCGGGATTATAGATACCGAGTTTAGTCATAGTGTGTTCGTTTATTGCTGTCTCTATTACTTCACGAGCCGTGCCGTGGTTGGAATTATACATAAGTGTGTTGTGTCGTATTATTTTCTTAGTTGTTTGTTTGACCTCGGGTCAGCAGTCAGCTAGTCATCTGTGCCGGACAGATAGTGAGCCGTGAACCTCCGGCTGTGTTTCAGCCATTTGTTATATGTGTGCAGTATTGGCGTCTTTCGAGTTACATCCGTCAAATTGTGCGCTATCGAACGATACACGATGATTAGGTATGTATGATTTTATTGAGTAACATCATAGTCGTAACCACGTTTAATCATTACCTGCAATTATTCTATACGTGGATGTCTCACAGTCATAGACACATTAATCATTGTTATAAAATCTAGCGTCAGATAATGTAACCATAAGTCAAATTGTTGTAAGTCCAAACTAAGTCATATTTTTTTTTTAATTTTGTGGGATAAATCCTTCTTGAATATCTTCCTAGGTATTAACAAAATTAGATAATATTTAGTAGGCAAAATTATATAAAAAATACGTATCTTCCAGTGATAAATTATTTATTTTTCGAGAAAATATGAAATTTGTATGATATCCGTGAAAAAAAGCGTTGATTTTAATCCTGTAGTGTCCTCATTAGGGGGCCATTTTAGATATAATTAGCATGCTATTTAAAAGTGGTAAATAGTAATTAAATGCTCCGCAGTGAAGAAAGTAATCAAATAGTTTAATAATTGTTACAACTTCCTATTCAATATTTTTTCTTGGCAATAATCTCACTATGATTCGTTTGATAATGTTATTTTAAAAGACTACACATTACAGGCATTTTTTTTATATCATCCGAATTTTATTTTCATGTCCTCCGAGAAGTAATTTCATAAAATATCAAATTTTGTATGATATCTGTAAATTATAATACACACGGTTGATTTTAATAAAATAGTTTAATTGTTACAACGTCTTATTCAATATTTTTTAGTAATAATCCCACTTTGATTCATTTGTTAATGTTTTTTTTAAAGTCTACACATTACAGGCATTTATTATATCACCCTAATAAGTAATAATGGTCACAGTTCAGTCAAATTTATAATAAAATTTAATATATTCTATTGAGATTATACATTGCAAATATTTAATTATTATCATCTGCCTTGGTGATAGACTAAGTTAAATCTCCGTAAAGCCAAAATAATTACTAAGTAAATTAATTAAATCAATTTTAATCAATTTAACTTAAAAGAATTCAAATCTAATAAGTCTCATTTTCTTTCCAATGTTGAGTTACGTCTTATTGTGAAGGAAGGTTAGGTACCTATATTCCATATTTAAATTTTCCACGTATCATTGTTATCAATATCATTGAATTACTAATGAAGATACGTTAAATTTTTAATGAGGTTGTTATCAAATCACGTAAGTACTACATACCTACTTTATAACTTCTTAAGTAATAATTAACAAAATAATCATTAAGTATATTACGTCAACCAATAATTATAAAATTGTGTTCATTATTTCAGGAAAATGTTACAATTTTTTGACGATTGCGCGCTCATTAGTGTTTTAGAAATTAATAAATAATTTGATTCAATCCACTTGGTGCAACTAGTGTTCTCACAATATGTAGGTATGCCATTTAAATCGTGGTAGTATTATTTATTATTTATTTTCTATTTCTAAGGGAAGGTTGACTGAAATGGTTGTATACTGTATATATGCTTTTTTTATATACCAATATAAGTAATAGCAAATATTACCGACTGGCAGTACCACCTGTCAATATCAGTGGCGAAGGTAGGAGGTAGGCTATTAAGATCAGCCGTAAATAATAATGGACACCAATATGTATTTCTTTTCATTGAAATAATACTACAATTTACAGATGGTTTTGGTTAGTTTTTAAAATTCAATTTAACCCTGCGAAAACCAAGTCATAATAGATAATAGTCAAAAAATACTCGTCCATCTAAAAAATATCTAAAATTATGCAATTAAATCATACATAACTTTGAATATTCTATAGGTATAATAATATTTTTTATCTATTATAGTTTGGTTTAAGCGGAGCTTAATGAATTTAAAAAAAATAACCAACAATATGTGTAATATGTATTCTTAATCCAACGAAAACAAATAAGTACGAATGAAAAAGTGTGCACAATTCTATCGTATCACCCAAAATATACCAAAACTATTATGGTTTGGCTTAGGGAAAGTTTAATTGATTAAAAAAAAAACTAACCGATACCATCTGTAAATTATAGTCTTAGTTCAATAAAAACAAATACGTATGACTAACAAAGTTTAATGTGCACTATTTATGGCGGATCTTAACAGCCTACCTCCACCCTTCGCTACTGGCCAACATTCTCACACATTTACGTGTCTTTGGTCTGGTGTTTCAAACTCAATTATTCGTATGTGAGCTGCTGCATCAGCCAGGCGGAGTTTTTCCAAGCGCGCCATTGCTGAATTCATTTGTCAACTGGAGACGCTTAGCTGACGGTTCTTCCTCATCCATAAATCTTCAATTTTTTTGTTGATTGTGTATGTTGCCTGAGATTACAGTAGGCTACAGCAGTGCTCCACAACCGGTGTGCCGCGAGACGATGCTAGGTGTGCCGCGGCGCATTGTGTCAAAAAATGCAAATAATATTGTATATTATACAATACTTACTTAATGGCCAAATTTGCGTGCATGGCTGGTAATATATTTGAGCACTTAATTAATAATTAATATTTTTTATTAATTAATAAAATTAATAAAAAAAATGCAAGGTCAGAATGAAAATATATTGATATGCTACCATAGGGATAATAAATAAATTAACTACCATTGAAAACAAGCAATGAATTTTGGGTCCGGTCCAAAAACTTATGACTTTGCTGCAAAAGAAATTTGTAGTTCACCATTACTTTCATACAATCAATACGACCGGATTCGAAACCCTTTTGCAACCAATGCCGGAAATTCTATAGAAGCACTATAATTATATTCGTGAGGAATTTTGTTGAATTGAGGAACGACGTGACGCTAAAAATGAATTTCGCCGATGTTCCATTGGGTATTTTCTGGATTTCGCTTAATAAAGAATATCCTCGGATTTCCGACAAGGCTATCGCAGTTCAGCTCCCATTTTATACGACGTATTCCTATGAGAGCAACTTTTTTCAACTCAAGCTATAATTAAAAATGATAAGTATAGTGTGTTCGTATATGTACCTAACCGAATTTTTTTTAAACGGTAAATGTTCAAACACGCGCGTTAACATCATTTTACTCCCTAATTCAATTATAGTTTGACAATTTATGGCTACGGCCGTATGGTGTAGCTTAACCACTGGGGAATGCCAAAAGAAATGTCGTATTTCAAAAAAAACACTACCTTATTCTTAGGTCAATAATTATTATAAAGCAATCATTATTCGTAGGATGTTTATCACACTTGAATGATCAAAGACATAGCTTATAATGAGTATCTTTAGAATTATCTTCAAATGTGTTAAACTTGCCCATTTTTTGAATAATAAAATGCCCAATTCCTGTCAAATTTGGGATCACAGAAATTATCAATATAATTTTTAATCGTAAATATTTCACTATAATAATGTCGATATAAATTATACTGATGGTTTTATAAATGCGTTTAAAAATTAATAGATGTAAAAAATCTTAACACCACTGCACATTTATGTACTGAAATATGACTATATTCTAAAACATTAGAGCGAGAGGTTTATAAGAATACTATTTTATGTAATAAAAATACTTTATGCAGTCATCAAATGTTTAAAATAAATATCAAGGATAATAAGGCTTCAAAATTATATAAATAGATTATCTATAACGTTTAAGGTATGTCCAGGATCATGCTTTTAAAATAAAACAAAAGCTCCATTTTGACCTACGCTGAGCAATGTCCCCCCTTAACAATTATTTATCCCTAGGTCAGATATAATTATAAAATATTTTTTTTCCTTCTGGCTAACGTCATTTCGGAATTACCTCGTGTTTTTCCTCTATACATAATTATTATATCAATCAGTATAATTATTATGTTATTTGGTTAGTGTTTTCGCCATATTTATAAATGTTTGGCTTACAATTATTCAGTTTTTTATACTGCATTCAACTTAGTTCCAAATTCAAACAATGAACTACGTATATTGGTATATTATAATAAGCATATCTATAGCTTATATTATTATATTGTATGGACAAAGTTTTTTGTTCTATTGAAAAGGTCCATGATGTGAGTTACTCCATCTCCACCCGCCATGTATATGAAGACGCGCCTTTCATGACTCTATAAACGTGTCAGAATGAAAAGATTTTAGTGCCACACTTCCTTGTTCTGGAACGAAGCTACACGGGATTGATGTAGCAAACAGGCACCACAGTCCAGAAAGGGTTTTGAAAATAAAAAAAAAAAATCTTGACTTGTCTTGACTTTCGTTTTCTCTATCTTTAGTGACATGTCCTCCGTACCATATCTAGTTAATAAAAAAAGTGATTTTTCAAGTAGACAAAGTACTTAAGAGCGTACTTCAGTGAAACGGCAAATAATTTTCAACGGTAGGTGTGACGAAATTTCTCACTCGTCGCCTGGACTCGCCAATCGGAGGCCGATAGTCGAAGTGTGCGCACGTCGATTTGTTTTGTCATAGCGTCGGATGAAAATATTCTTAAATTGTGTAAAGATAACTGAAAAAACTTTACGTATGTACTTAAAAAAGAAAACATGTCAATGAATATACTAGTATTATTAGTAATATAACAATAAACATAACATTAAATGGACGCATGTTGGATTTTTATGACAAATTTTATTTCGTTCGGCACGCATCATTTGCAAAATCCGCGCATCGCCTAGCCACGATCTTTTTAGACTATGCCTCAACTGAAGTATAACCTTAACGATAATCAAAAAAAATCTAATTCGTAGTTAGTATCATACAGAATACACAATTTTTTTAAACTCTATTATAGGGAAATTGCACCTCAGGAACAATTTTACAGGAAAAATGTATGAAAAGGTCACTTTTCATCGTAATTTAGAGCATTTATAAAGGAAATCGATTAACATCTTAAAAATGTTAAATAAACTATCGTTAAAATCGTCGTAGTTAAGTAAGGTGCCCGTAGCTAAATTGGAAAAGCACAATGGCGCAAATCCAGCGGGTACAGGTTCAAGTGTCGGGTCTCGATTTTTTTTCTGCAAAAAGATTTTTTAGTGTATGCATGAGATTTTGTTAAAATATTTTTTTTTCGACCAGGTCCGATCCTAATAGAATCATATGGGCCTCCACAGAGTAGAGGTTTGTATTAACAGATTTTTTTTTTACGAGAAATGGATGTCAGCCACTTGCTCAACCTATTAGGTCCATACCCTGACGCACACAAATTGAAAAACAATATGTGTACTTGCCAGACCCAGGATTCGAACCTGAGACCCACGGCGTGATAGTCCAACGCTTAAGCCGCGCGGCCACCGTGGGTGTCAAATTGTATATGTTTAAAAATGTTTGTAATATTCATGATTTGGTAATAATATTATGATGATGAATATTTCGTTTTTCTGCTGTTTGCTCCTAAATTTTCCAAAGAATGCTGCACGCGCCAGGCAAGTGAAAACCGTTTACTCGTTTTTTGATGTCTTGACTAAAGAGTATACTCTCCCAGCAAGATTAACACTAAACAATACATATTAAATACTATAGGTGAAACTGTTTAAAATTTATTTGTAATATTACAATTTATACCAGGCCTGGGCGAACTGCGGCGCGCCAAGTATTTCTGTGGGGCCCGCGAGCTTTAATCGTATTTCCGAAAAAGTTTACTTTTTTCTACATTGTTACGCCTTATTAAAAATAAAATTTGAATGTTCATGAATCGACAGATCGGCGAGAAGAGATCGGCAAATTTTACAACACTCTTAATTCGGACAAATTCGAATAACTTAAGACGGTACCTACTTCAGTGAAACGGCAAATAATTTTCAACTATAGATGCGACGAAATTTTGAACTCGCTGGCAATCGGAGAGCGAACGTTGAGCTGTGAACACGTCAATTTGTTTCGTGATGGCGACGGGGGTATTAATTCTTAAATCGTGTAAACGTGACTAAAAAACGTTACCCATTTACTTGAAAAAGAAAACATATCAATAAAAATATTATTATTGTTACTAATATAACAATACACAGAACATTAAATGGCCGCATGTTGGATTTACATGACAAATTATATTTCGTTCGGCACGCGTCATTTGCACAATCCGCGCATCGCCTAGCCACGATCATTTTAGGCCATGCCTCAACTGAGGTAGGTATAGCCTTAAGATTCTGCTCGAAAAAATTTGGTTATTTTTTGATCAACCTTGTTATGTGAACAGACATTTTCAACAATTATAAATATCAATAAAAACTCTTTACGATCTAGCATCACCGTTCAGCAGTTTTAAAAATCTTAAGGGGGGATATGCTCAGCGTAGGTCAAAATGAAGCTTTTGTTCTATTTTCAAAGCATGATCCTGGACATACCTTAAATGTTGTAGATAATCTATTTATATAATTTTGAAGCCTTATTATCCTTTATATTTATTTTAAACATTTGATGACTGCATAAAGTATTTTTATTACATAAAATAGTATTCTTTTAAACCTCTCGCTCCAATGTTTTAGAATATAGTCATATTTCAGTACATAAATGTGCAGTGGTGTTAAGATTTTGTACATGTATTAATTCAAAGAGTGTACACTATTTACGTGTAGAGTCAAAAATATCAGATTATAATAATTTATTATTATCATCGCATCGTTGAACCGATCGCAGAAATTCTTCATCGCCAGTTGTATAATGACATCTCAACAACTTGCAGACCACGAGATAACATAATATTATAATATGTTTCTCGTTGTGGAGAAAAACGAGTTTTGCCAGCGATGACGTATGTTGGCATTACAACAAAAAATGTCGAATAGAATCCAACCAGTATAACCAGTCCGGTGAACGTTTAATAGTAATAATTTAAAGACGATAAACTTGCTGTCAATCAACGGCGGGTGGACTCGTCCAGTACGAAATCCCGACGGCCAAATGCACTGCAGATATTCATTTTCATAAATATGTCGCAACTCAGAATTATTCAACGTGGTCAAATTAGCATATTTGACATACGATATTTCTCACTGACACTATCTTTAGAGTTTCTATAGATAGTTTTGATTAATAAGCACATCACCCATGTGTTTGCACGTCCAATTAAAGTTCTGATCAAATTGAGGTGTATGTCACCTACTATCACGTGACGTACAGTAAGCTGCCGCTACGGGGGGAAAAGTGTGTAATGTCGTTTTTATTGGTGTTTAAAATGTTATCATACTGATGCTCAAATATAGCACATTTTGAACCTTTAAACGAACATTGTCAGTTGGAAAAATCTGCCGAAATCACCCTGCACTGCATCTTTACCTGCATGACTCAATCGTTTTTTTATCATTTTTAACATGTCTGCATATTTTCGACTCATGTCAAAATCACGTTTTTTTGTTTTACGTGGTTGGCAGTATGTATTTTCTATCAGAATATTGTCTATTATCCTTGGTCTGCAGGTTGGGCTCTGTTCAAAATATATATATGGATATAATATCGCAAGTAATTTTAAGGTACGCACACGTAGAAACTGTTATAATTAATTATTGAAATTAGCATGAATTTAATGATAATTTAAAATACTAATGCGTTAGAGTTGGCACTCCCTATAATTAAATTCAGAGAGATGGTGATCGTTCAAAATATTCTGCAAAATGACGAAACCATAGACTAAATTTGTCGCCGTGACAGTGACGTGACATGCATCTCAATTTGATCACAATTTTAAGGTGTTTTGTCGATACTCGAAAGTCTATGTCGATTGTCTATGATATTTTTGTGGACAAGAATAGACTGATTCACAGACGACATTGTATCATGTTGATATTGAAGATAACGCTCTAATGCCACGAAGTAGAATCAGTGCCGTTTTTCCATGATGCAGAGGAAGCGGTCGCTTCGTCAGAAAGTACCAACGTATTTTTCACAATCTCAGTAAAATCAAAGAATAAATAATAAAGAATCTAGAAACATGATACCTATCTGTGACTAGATACCTGTATAGTTAAATATCCAATCCCGATTCATCACAAATTAATACCCAATCTTCGCAAAGTTCTCCAAATATGTGAACGCCTCGGGCGTTCACATATCTGAAGCAGCCGCTGATGAAGTTCTAAATGGGGTACTAATCATATGACTAAATAAGCTGAAATACTATATTTCCACTATATTTCAGCGCTCGAAATGGAAAAGTTTACGAACCGGAGAGCTCGACAATTTTCTAAAGATATTTACATAGTTATCAAATTTTATGTGTATTTTATAAAAATAAGTGTATTCGATTTTCTATTAAGTATATATTCTAGCTCAAACGATCAAAATATTTTTTCCACAAGACGGAGCGATAATGTTACCGATTTCACGATTTCCAAGATATATCCTAACATATGAATGCGTTATGAATGTATGGTTATGTTTAATTAATTCAGTGGTTATTTTTCAAAACTGGACATGTCCACTATTCACTCCTCAGAGATAAATGAACTTTTCAAATAAAAACACAGAACGAAAACACGCGCGCGACAAGAACCAAACTGTCAGATTGTATGACAACATACTTGGTCACGTGACTCAATACAGTCCGCCATTAGCTAAAAGTGACATGTCTCATTTCGAATGTCAACAACGTGGGACGTGTCCCTATTTGAATGTCAACCTACTTTTTGAAACCTCTTTTCAATATGAAATTGGTTTTCGTGGCTATTTCTGAAAGTCAACAAAGTGTGTATAATGTTATAGAATAATATTCCGATAATGACTCATTTTCTGCATATATGGGACATGTCCAGTTTTGAAAGTTAACCACTGAATTGCTACATACATTGACCAGTTAAAATGTGTTCGACTTTTCCGAAACCGAAGCATTCGCATTGTAGTGTAATGTAAATGCTTGATGAAATACTTACCGCGAAAATAAGTTTATAGTAGTATATAGATAGACAGCCAGTAACACCGGACGTTAAATACTTCGATTGTTTAAATGAACAATCACGTAAAATCAATACCTACGTATATACCAATATAAAATTTATTTACCAGGGCCATACTGAGATTTTAAAAAATTCATTGAATGAATGTTAGAAGTGTAAAACAAATTGTTTATATATTATTATTCAATAATTATATTATTTTTAATATTACAATAGGCCATGAGGCCCAATAACATTTTAGTGCAGTTAGTAGTAGATGTGAAACAATCAAAAACATACGGGCTTGAATCATTTGATTGGAATCATTGGAATTGGAATGGTAGAATGTAAATTTACAAAATGATAATATAAAATAAATATTCAATTGTTCGTGTTGTTTAAGTAGATAGCTATTTCCGTTGTAACACCATTATCAAAACTACATTGGTTAGCCTTACAAACGAAATAGTTTAAAAAATGACCCGTCATAATTATTTAGACTGATTGTATTATGAACATCCTTAAACAATGTAAATATTAGAACAAAACGTCAACAAGAATTTGTAATGATGGTCAATTACTGCCACACTAAAAACGTTATGGAGTCGCTACAAAGTATTGTAATATTAATAACAGTCAAAGGTTTTAACACCCATCATACTCAAATGCGTGAGACACTTTACCGTCACTATTAAAGTCATTTAATAATGGGAACTGAATTGAATTATTTGACCGTAAGTAATTGATTTTCGTAAAGCTTGAGTTTTGTTACGAAGAATTTTATATCTTGATAACATTCTGTAATTAGTTTATTTTCACCTTGTAGCTTCTGATTTAATTCATTTAATTTCATTGTTATATCTGTCAGACAACATAAATTCAGAAGCCATTGATCATTATAAAATTCACATATATATATTGCCACTTTTGTTCATAAAAATTCGAATTGAATTCAAAACCTTAAGGGGGAACATGCTCAGCGTAGGTCAAAATGGAGCTACCTAACCGATTTTTTAATTAAACGGTACATGTTCAAACACGCGCGTTAACATAATTTTACTCCCTACTTCAATTATAGTTTGTCAATTTATGGCTACGGCCGTATGTTATATCTTAACCACTGGGGAATGCCAAAAGAATTGGCGTATTTCAAAAAAACACTACCTTATTCTTAGGTCAATAATTATTATAAAGCAATCATTATTCATATGATGTTTATCACACTTGAATGGTCAAAAATATAGCTTATAATTAGTATCTTTAGAATTATCTTCAAATGTGTTAATCTTGACCATTTTTTGAATAATAAAATGCCTAATTCTTGTCAAATTTGGGATCACAGAGATTATCAATATAATTTTTATCGTAAATATTTCACTATAATAATGTCGACATAAATTATACTGATAGTTTTATAAATGCGTTTAAAAATTAATAAATGTAAAAAATCTTAACACCACTGCACATTTATGTATTGAAATATAACTATATTCTAAAACATTAGAGCGAGAGGTTTAAAAGAATACTATTTTATGTAATAAAAATACTTGATGCAGTCATAAAATGTTTAATATAAATATAAAGGATAATAAGGCTTCAAAAGTATATAAATAGATTATCTACAACATTTAAGGAATGTCCAGGATCATGCTTTGAAAATAGAAAAAAAGCTCCATTTTGACCCACGCTGAGCACGTCCACCCTTAATAAACAGTTTGCACGACTCAGCCGTTGAATTTTGGTACAAAATATAACATAAATGTGGTAAATTTACAAGAACGATTTTTTTTGTATGAATACCAAAATGCAAAACATAGAAAGCTGAAAACTTCAATTGGGCCGCAAAACGTCTTTATTTGGGCCGCGGGTTGGGCATGCCTGATCTAAATATTGATTTTTTTTCTTTTCTGGGAGGGGTCCGGACCCGATAATACCTATTGTGCGCGCCCTTACTACTTGTTTTTCATACCGGAGATTCCGGGTTCGATTTCCAGTAAAGTTACAAGACATATGCGCGGTTTTCTCAAGCTTTCATATTAGCGTGGTTTGTTCCACTGGATAGTGTATTTTAGACCTCATGACATGTTACAGGTTACAGTGTTAAAAAAATAATATAAATTCATTAGAATTTTTTCACAAAAACAATCGGGGCCCGCAAAATGTCTTAAGCCGCCACAGAACACAGATGCCCCGCAGCGCAAGGCTATCAACAAAACCATGACTATAAATAAACACATTCGTGGCAATCAATGGACACATAATAATTAATGACCATGACTGAATTCTGTTGTGATACGTATAGAGACTGTACCTGTACATACATTGTATTTTTATGTTCAATGTACCTGAAAACATAATATTGAGTGATTCATTTAGAATAATAAGTTGCTGAGACCCAGTTTTTCCCAACCTTTTTACACCTGCGGACCGGTAAAAGTAGCAGACTTTTGGTCGGTAAAAATAACAACATTCGGCTGTTTCCTCCCCTTTGCTGGAGCATACGGACACCACACGGCGTCTCCAAGAATCCCTGTCGCTCGCCAGTCTTCTTGTGTCATACCAGTATCTCGTAGCTCGGCCGTGTACACCAGTGGCGAATAGTGGAGGTGGGCTGTTAAGATCCGACATAAATAGTGAATACTGAACTTTGTCAGTCGAACATATTTGTTTTCATTGATCTAAGGCTACAATGTGTATATAATGTTTATTAGTTTTAATTCAATTAAACCCTGCTTAATCCAAGCCATTGTAGATAATAGTCAAAATATATTTGTTTATCTTTAAAATATCTAAAATTATGCCATTAAATCATATATAATTTTAGATATTTTATAGAAGGAAGAATATTTTATCGATTATGGTTTGGTTAGGCAGGGCTTAATCTAATATATAAAAATTAATATTTGTGTGTTTGTTTGTTCGTATTTAATGCGCAGCCATACCGTTCATCCGATTGCGATAAAACTTTGTAAACTTATTGCTTGCACTTGCGGGAAGAGTATAGGCTATACTAATATATAAAAATGAATGTCTGTCTGTCTGTATGTCTGTGTGTCTGTCCCTTATGCGTTCCTATACCATTCATCCGATTGCAATGAAATTTTGGTAAGTGGTTGTATGCACACCCATGAAGGTTTCTGAATTAGAAAAATCATCATCTTCTTCTTCTTCTTCATTATATTTTCTTTTATTCGTATGGTTCCTATACCATTCATCTGATTGCAATGAAATTTTGGTAAGTGGTTGTATGCACACCCATGAAGGTTTCTGAATTAGAAAAATCATCACCTTCTTCTTCTTCTTCATTATATTTTTTTTTATTCGTATGGTTCCTATACCATTCATCCGATTGCAATGAAATTTTGGTAAGTGGTTGTATGCACACCCATGAAGGTTTCTGAATTAGAAAAATCGTCATCCTCTTCTTCTTCTTCATTCTATCTTCTTTTATTCGTATGGTCCCTATACCATTCATCCGATTGCAATGAAACCTTCGTCAGTTGTTGTGGTAACACCCGCAATGGTTTTTGAATTAATACAACCATCTTCTTCTTCTATTCTATATTCTTCTATTCGTATGCGTTCCTATTCCATTCATCCGATTGCAATAAAATTTTCGTCAGTAATTGTGCCAACACCCGCGAAGGTTTCTGAATTAGCACAACCATCTTCTTCTTCTTCTTGATTTTATCTTCTTTTATTCGTATGGTCCCTATACCATTCATCCGATTGCGATGAAACCTTCGTCAGTTGTTGTGGTAACACCCGCAATGGTTTTTGAATTAGTACAACTATCTTCTTCTTCTTCTATTCTATATTCTTCTATTCGTATTCGTTTCTATTCTATTCATCCGATTCCAATAAAATTTTCATCAGTAATTGTGCCAACACCCGTGAAGGTTTCTGATTTAGTATAACCATCTTCTTCTTCTATTCTATCTTCTATTCGTATGCGTTCCTATACCATTCATCCGATTGCAATGAAATTTTGATCAAGTGTTGTGCTCACGCCGCAAAGGTTTCTGAATTGTTACAACTATTTTCTTTTTCTTCTATTCTATCTTCTTCTATTTGTATGCGTTCTTATACCATTCATCCGATTGCGATGAAATTTTGACCAGTTGTTGTGAGCACGCCCGTAAAGAGTTCTGAATTAATACAACCATCTTCTTCTTCTTCTATTCGTATGCGTTCCTATACCATTCATCCGATTGCAATGAAAATATGATTAAGTGTTGTGTTCACGCCCGCAAAGGTTTCTGAATTGATACAACCATTTTCTTCTTCTTTTTCTTCTATTCTATCTTCTTCTATTCGTATGAGTTCTTATACCATTCATCCAATTGCGATGAAATTTTGACCAGTTGTTGTGAGCAAGCCCGCGAAGGTTTCTAAATTAGTACAAAAATCTTCTTCTTCTTCTATTCATATGCGTTCCTATACCATTCATCCGATTGCAATGAAACTTTGGTGAGTTGTTGTGCGCACGCCTGCGAAGGTTTCTGAATTAGTACAACCATCATCTTATTCTTCTATTCGAATGCGTTCTTATGCCATTCATCCGATTGCGATGAAATTTTGACCAGTTGTTGTGCGCACGCCCGCAAAGGTTTCTGAATTAGTACAACCATCTTTTTCTTCTTCTATTTGTATGCGTTCTTATGCCATTCATCCGATTGTGATGAAATTTTGACCAGTTGTTGTGCGCACGCCCGCAAAGGTTTTTGAATTAGTACAACCATCTTCTTCTTCTTCTATTCGTATGCGTTCCTATACCATTAATCCGATTGCAATGAAACTTTGGTGAGTTGTCATGCGCATGCCCACGAAGATTTCAGAATTAGAAAATCATCTTCTTCTACTATTCGTATGCGTTCCTATACCATTCATCCGATTGCGATGAAACTTTTGTCAGTTGTGTGCGCACACCTGCGAAGGTTTCTAAATTATTATTATATAACATACAAAGTTTGTTGTTTGTTTGTTCCATCCAATTTTGATTTTTTTTTTACTACATATTAATAACATTAATAACGTTTTCATATTTTGGATTCGATTTTAACTTAGTGTTCCTATGTTTGACCTTTACTCCTATTAGAATTATTTTCATATTGCCATATTGTATAACACAGATATTTTAATATTAAAAAAATAATTTCCTCTTATTATTTTTCAAATATCTAAGATAAATATAACCACGAAGCGACCCTGTGCGAAGCCGGGTACTTCAGCTAGTGAATTATAAAAAACTAACCAACACTATCTATATTATGTATTCTTAATTCAACGAAAACAAATACTATTGACCACTATATTTGTCGGATCGCCCGTTTCATACCTAAACTATTTTGTGTTGGCTTATGCGGGGCTTAATTGAATTTTAAAAACTAATTTAAATAACTAAAAATTGTATTCTTAGTTCTACGAAAACAAATAAGTATGACTGGCAAAGTTTAGTATACATTACACTGTTTATGCCCAATCTTAACAGCCTACCTCAACCTCTCGCCACTGCTATATTATATATGCCATATGGTATTTAGCATAGCAATTTTCGTCCGTTTTCTCGGTTTACTGTGCACAAAGGTCCGAAATTAATTAACCAATCAACAGAAAATTACAAAGTTAGTTTTATTGCATTTAATTAATTTGCTTGAACAAATCTATGTATGTATTAACACCCTCTTTTTATGACGGCACCTCTCTGGAACCGTCTTCCGACTGCGCGATCTTGTAAAAGCTCATTGGTCACACATTTCGGTTAACGATTCCATTCGTCGTAATTTTTGTACTGAATAATGTTTGAATTTAGTTACGGCTTGTCGGCATGCCAATTTTTTTTTCTCAAAAAATCAAACAAACATTATACTCCTCTTTGTAAGTTCTATCATGCCTCAATAAATCAGTTCACCAAAACAGTGTGACTCCTGAAAAAACCACTCCCACACTAAAACATTTTCCCTCTCGCATACGATTCCTCCCTGCATTCGCCCAGAGCTATAGGGCGGTTTGTTAATACGTATAGGGATTGCAATACCGAATGAAAATGTAAATACCGGTTTTTTCCTTATTTATTATTGAATATCGGTATTCGTTAAATCATTAAAATACAGAAGTACTTATGAAAAAATTATGTTATAGCAAAAACCTTCCTACATGTTGACATTTAAAAAAATGTATTGTAGAACTGGTGAATTTTACAAATAATTTAAACACATTGATAATTTTAATTAAAGCCTTCAATTTAAATGTAAATTGGCTGTATAATTATAGAATAATTGAACATTTGTCAC
Organism: Rhyacophila brunnea; assembly: GCF_057557595.1. Lineage (NCBI taxonomy): Eukaryota > Metazoa > Arthropoda > Insecta > Trichoptera > Rhyacophilidae > Rhyacophila > Rhyacophila brunnea. Next base: position 1,724,407 of record NW_028232904.1, on the reverse strand, counting down.
GGATGTTTCTATTTCGAATATTATTATGATATTTTGTTTTATTATTATTTCACCTCTGTTGGATTCTGTCAATATTTTCATTTTAGCAGCACATAACTTAAAACCATATTTTTTTTGAAAAACGTAAACGAGTGTGCTTTCTTAATCCCAAAAATTTCGGTATTTTGGATTTTTAAAACTGGTATTTCGGTATTTATAAATACTGGAATACTGGTTTTAAAATACCGGTATTGCAATCCCTAAATATGTATCTCTTTCATGTTGTATTTTCTTCGTGATTCACGATAGGTTTGAAGGCCTCCATATAATATTTTACGTGTAGAATAAGCCGCCATTGAGTGTTATAAATACGAGTGCAGTAGATAATAGAATAATTATTGTACTGCAATATTTTTCACACCTCTTGCACTTCGAAGACAGACTATTTGTAGTTGTTCAGCTACAAAGTTTAATTTTTTATATATGAATAGACAATTTTGATTCATATATATAACTGTTTATAATGTTTATTTATTTTATGCACTTGTACACTGTATTACATTTTGAGGATGTATATATTAGATAATATTAATTTAGTTATCTATGTGAATTAAGAGCAGAATGCAGAAACATTTGTCATAACTAAAATGTCCTTAGCTGAAAACACTATGCAGAAACATTGTCCTTAGTTCAGATCATTTCTATTGAAAATACTACCATATTTAAAAATTCTCTTTCCTATAGTTTAGGTAAATTATTTTATAATTGTTAAACGATGACAAAAATATGACAACTGCATTTTATAAATGCAATAACTATAAATACATATTAATATTTAATTATAATACTCTTATGTTTCCGTTATAAGTCATTATATGTGATTCCACAGGCACCGCAAGATATTTTTTTAACATGGTAACACTAGCGTCAAGTGTCATTCTTTCATCTGGCATCTTGTATTACATACTGCGGGCTGGCGTATAAAAGTAAAATAATATTCTGCAAGTACATGCCAAACGAATTAACACTATCAATATCTATATTGAGATACATTTTTAAATTAATTTGAGTGTATGGACTGTTTTATAGACATGCGAATTTATTTTGACAGCAGCTGTCAGTGGTAAATGGTAATACAGAAGGGGGCGTGTTCATAACAAAAGTAGTATATGGTTAAGGATTCCTTAACTCTATGCTCAGGATTGTCTATAGTTAAGTCATGCTTTTCGGCAACTTATCCTTAGGATCGAAATCTTGGATTCTGCATAGGGCCCTTAGTGTTTAATAGTTTTATGTAATATAAGGACAAACACAGTATGCGTGGAACGACTATTTAATTGAGGAGTTAATTTTAAACTGCTTGATTAAAAGGTTTGATACCAACTGAATATTATAAGATGTTCGAGTGAAGAGTAATTAATTATCGTCTAAGATCGTAAATTGATTATATTTTCTGTTGATATGTTACTATACAGATGAGTTTAGTTTAGATAAACGGACCCAACTAACGTTTTTATGTATTTTCAGCAATGAATGTGAACTATGCCAAAGGGTACCAAGTTAAATTCGGCGTAGTTCTCATTTTATTTACATTATTTTCCTTTTGTTTACCGGACAAAAATATTCTATACGACAAAATTTCTGTTAATGATATAAAAATGAACCAACTGTAAAGTATCATAAGAGGCAAGAGGTCAAGGTTTTTTTGATGATATGGAGTCCTCTATGTTTACCTAAGTTATTTTTTTTAGATTATTGAAGATATACAAATAAATTAATATATATTTGCACTTGGTTGTTTTGTCATAAATAATTAGTTTACAACTTCTAAAGTAATATGGAGTAATGAAAAAGAGAATCACCTGCTGTTCCCTTTATGCTAAATGGCTGCAAGTAATGGTTTGTACGGAAAATATCATAAAGTGAAAAGGAACCAACTGAATTATTGATTAATATTATAAGATATATTACTGCATTTTATATTCTCTATCTGGTAATAGCGATATATGAATAATAGTCGTTAAACTCAAATTGAAGCGTGTCTGGGTATTGGGAATTTACCCGGAAAATGCGTGGGGGAGGGGGTACGCGGTTAAAGCGTAGTGAGAAGCTATAAGTTGTACGCGGGGTAAATGTGAAAATCTGTGGCACATTCTTAATTTTATTAATAAAATTGGAACTTCATCATCAATACCCAATGCTATACGGCCATATCTTTAGATTTTTTCATTATTTTTTCTTTATATCTTTATTTTTCAGAGGACAAACTACCGATACCAACTCGCGATTTATTATATCTACCTACTAGTTCAGGTGGTGTCATTACGAGTAAAATAGGAACTCTAAATAAAAAAATATATTTTCTTGTCAGTCGTTCGAGGAGTAGGTGTATCAAAGAAATGGTGAGAGCTATCATTATAGTGTCCACTCCGTTAAATGAACTTCATTTAAAAAAAAAATAGTTTATAAAGTTTGAAAACCGCTTTAAGTGTGAGATATTTGTCATTCTTGTCACGTTTTAAATGTATAGATTTTCTCCATGGACGTCCTACCGTCAATGTATAAATACGCTGGAAATGTTTTCAAGCATTTTACTTTCGCTCAAAATGTAACTCAAAAATATTGTCTCTTGTCATCCAATAATAAATAACAACCTCTAATTAAAACGCTATATCTATATGACATACTGATACTAAGACTGTCTTTTAGATGAAGGTAAACGATTCGTATCCAACAAGAACAACAGGTACACCTATGACTTGGACAGTAAAGTTTTACTTATAAAATTTAAGTATAATGGTATCAGATTCTTGTAACAGTGCAGACGACTCGTCTAGGTTTTGATATCGTTACATTCAAATAAAACTAACACTGTTCCAAAGTGATTTCGTCATGTACGCAATACAAGAAGAATTACTGTCTTTCCTCTACCTAACTGTTCACATATTATATATTACTATTGTACGACCAGGGAACACGGAATTAATGGAAACTGAAATACCTATCGGGTGTGGAGTAATAGGAAACCGATTTCGAGTGTGGAAGAATATGGGATAAACTTAAATACGTGTGAAGAATACATCATTCTAAGCTTGTCCTTCGTTCTGACAACTGTTCTCAGTTTATGCACTGACGCTCATTCAATATTGATATATTGTAAGGTTGTTAAAATTGACAAATTATTATCAGAAGAGAGAAGAAAAAATAAAAATGTATACACAGCACTGAAAAATATATATGTATTTGGGGAGAGCATTTTATTATGCTCTAGACTAGAATCTACAGCCATACACTGAACAAATGACATATTTTCTTATCGTTGTGCTGGATTCTATAAAAAGGTTGGCCACCAACTTTCAGTACACCTCCCCAATCTGGGCCAGTCGTATCAGATCCCTAACGCCTTCTACCTACCTCGTGCCATTTACGGAGGTTGCGATGCCAGGAGAATCTCCTTTAACCTACCCTTCTGCTGCCCTTCTACCTTCCTGCATCATGATTTGGAGTAAATCACACTTCTCACTGCGAAAAGTGTGGCTTATTGGCTCGTCTTAGAGACAGAAACATTATACAGAATAATATAAGTGTGCATTGTGTTTATAGTTCTTTTCGACACTTTTTTTTCAAAAAATAAATACAGTAAATAGTAATTGTTGTTGTTTACACGCCGCTGGTTTTTTGAATTGAACAATGCAGTGATTCCGCGAATTAACTAACCACACTATAAACAATGTCCTAATCAGTACCGCCATCATTACATTTGCACTTCTGCACTTCCCTGTGTACAATGGTATTTTACTATAATTCTCAAACTGCAGGTCGCAACAGATTCTATACATTTTATTTTCCTTCTTTCTATAGTTATTGTTTGAACCGACCAATTGGTGGCCCTTGTAGTCCAATGCGTAAGGTACTTGATCCTCATCCTTGAGCACCGTGTTTGATTCCTGGTGAGGTCACAATACTTCATCTACTTAAGTGACTATTATTTCGTTGCTAATACCTACTAGAGGGGAGTTGGAAATACTGTCACCAGTTTGTGTACTCAAGTTTCGGATGAAACTGCCCATACTCAGTATGTGTGGCCCAATAAACTTATTCCAAAAAACTTGTGATGATATCATCGCAAGTCGCTGTTCTGTGCACTCGCCACTTGGTAGACTTTCAACACTATTACCATTAAATGCGCGCGAACGAGATAGCACTTGAATATAGGTATATTTTAATTTATTAGTCTATTGCGTTCGAATGTATGAATAATAGGTCATAAATTTTGTGTCGCAGCACAGTGGTGAGATTGAGATGACGCACAGGCTTGGGCTTGTTATATGACCACTCAAAACATGTTTAAAATTTTTTTAAAAAATCACTGTTATTCATTTTTGTCAAAAAGAATATTGTAACTTAACCGAAAATCAACTCATAAATTTAAAATGTGTTTAAAATTTTATAATAAATGGGACGTTTCGATAAGCGAAGCTCAGCTCGCCAAACGCTCAAAATAGTATTCCAAATACTAGTAAGTATTTTGGAACAAGTTTCTATACTAAGTATTTTTTTATACTGGTACTTAGTCTTCAAAATCGACCAGTTTTCCCATAATTCGACGAGAGTCATAACTCACATTTTGCAATTTTGTCATTTTTTAGGTAAATATATAGTGATTCTAAAAGCATCAATCTATATAGGTAAAGAAAAATAGTTGGCCATCAAAAGTCACTTTAAGCCACGTGAAAATTGTTGACAAAGTTGTCTGTTTGTATCATAACTCACATTAAAATTTGCTAATGAATGATGTGAGTTCTGTCATCAAAGCCTTTCTAACCAATCACGGTGCTCTATTTCGAACAGTTTATTGTGTGTCTGCAGCATTGAGCGTATTATATGTATTTAAAAAAAATAGTAATGTAAATGAACTCATCCAGTCATTATTAATATTCAAGGGAGTTCAATACTTTTTTTTCTAATTACAAAAAAACAGTGTAAAGGTTTTTTGCGATTATCTCAAAACTCGATTTTTGGAATATGAGAGTTGTTGTGACTCTACCTAAGCTACTCAAATGTTGTATTACTACAACACTGCTGTCATTGGCCCCTTGGCCTGTTGTAGTGTTAAAAGGAAAATTTAAGAAAAAACATACAAAAATATTCTGCATACAGAGAATCTCGACAACCAGGCTCGCACTATATGTGATAATGTAATGCATTGACCAATATTAAAATATTCAAAAGTATGTTACGTACATCCACCGAACTTTACGAGTTCGTCTATCTAGCAGGTTTTAGGGCGTACCTGTGGTCATTTAATTTCCCTTTGGTACCACTGTATGAAGGCATCTGTCCAGCGGTAGTTCACTCGCCGAGCAACATATCTACCCCACTGCAATTTCATCTGCTCAGCGACCTCTATCGCATCTCATACTCTTGGCTGCTTCCTAATCCATTAGTTTCTTTTGTAGTCCTTCAACGTCATGCCCAAAATGCACCTTTCTGCGCCACGTTGGGCTATTTATATTTTTTTGATTTATTTTACATTAACGATTTATGCACACGTATACTTGAGCACTATCTGGGACAACAAGTGTCTATAGATGGATGTATATTTGATGAAATTTTTCGCAGAGCAAAGCTAGGCTGGAGTGCTTTTGGCCGCCTGAATAATGTCTTCAAAAGTGACCTTCCACTGTGCATAAAGCGCAAACTGTTCAACCAGTGTGTGCTTCCCGTGATCACATATGCGTGTGAAACATGGACCCTAAGTAAAAGAGAGATCCAGAAACTTAGAGCAGCACAACGTGGTATGGAGAGGTGCATGCTGGGCATAACGCGAAAGGACAAAAAGAGGAATGAGTGGATAAGGAAGCAGACAAGGGTTTTCGATGTAATAGAGTTTCTTAAAAGCCTTAAATGGAGATGGGCTGGACATATAGCTCGAAGAAGAAAAAATCGTTGGACAAATCTAGTCATCCAGTGGTATACAAGAAGTACAAAACGTCCTCAAGGTAGACCTAGAGGCCGCTGGATCGATGAAATGATAAAGTTCTGCGGAAGTATGTGGCAACGCAATGCACAGGACCGATAGCAGTAGAAGCAGCTTGAAGAGGCCTTCATCCAGCAGTGGATAGATTCAGGCTGATGATGATGATGATGATACTTGAGCACTGGTAGCACACATTGGTTGGACACGTTACGCTTAAGATGCAGTGGGAGGTCAGTTTTTAAAGATACCATTCAGGTGTTCAAATGTACCGTTGCCAGTTTGATTCTGTGAGCAGTCTCAAACAAGTAAAGATGGAGGCGACTTATTAATTGGATTCTGCACAGGGGCAGCCGAATTGCTTGAGGCGGACCTGTCGTTAATTTACTAAATTAATTTTTACCCGATCTCGCATGCATACGTGATTTATTTCATAGAGTCAAAACATCAATATTGACTCTATTTTCAAACACCGAAACCTGCTTGTCATTTTTTTTAAATGTCATCGAAAAACCGTGATTTGGTATATTTGATTAGAAATAATAAAAAAGTGGACATAAATAATGGGTGCGTCCATAGAGTAATACATAAGACTCGAGAGAGGGTTTTGTGGGGTCGCTTGTACATGCGACCGTTTTCTATAATTTCATATTAACACAATTTTAAACACATAACATGGCGCACTTTAGTACCCCAATCGCCATGTCCACGCTTTGTTCGCTTTCATCTTCAACTTCTCTTCAATTCAGTTTAGCGCGTTCCTTAAATTGAATATGTTGGTCGCATTCCTTAATCTATCTATTCACATGTGCGTCAAATCGTTTTCTTTTTTTCCACCTGTGTAGTAGACGTAAAGCAGTGTTTTTCATCAGTGGTAAATGCACACTGTTGATGAGTGCGCATAGTGCTTGAAGATGCTGAAAGGCGAAACCCTTATCACAAAAAATGACTTAAATGGAACAGTACAAAACGTAAATCCATCAGAATATAAATTCAGATTCCATCAAGTACCCTCGGTCGATAGTACTAATATTATAAACATCCTAGCTAGGATTGTTGGTTGTTTATTAAGAGCGTACATAAGTGAAACGGAAAATAATTTTCAACAGTATGTGGAACGATATTTCGCAGTCGTCGCCAATCGGAGACTGACAGTCGAGGTGAGAGCACGTTTTGTGATGGCGTCGGAGGAATATATTCTTAAATCGTGTAAAGATAACTAAAAAACGTTCCGCATGTACTTGAAAAAGGAAACATATCAATGAATATACTATTATTATTACGAATATAATAATAAACATAACATTCAAAGGACGCATGTTGAATTTTTATGACAAATTATATTTCGATCGGCTCGCGTCATTTGCACAATCCGCGCATCGCCTAGTCACGATCTTTTTAGACCATGCCTCAGCTGAAGTATAGCATTAAGATCAATCCAAGTTATAAATAATATATTGTAGGAAAGACGTACTGACGCATTCAAATTTACCATACCTTAGACTTCAGTGCATATTCTATTCTATACACAAGACTGGTATCCGCAGCTATCGAGGGTGGTTTTTCATGTTTGTATCGAAGTATTATAATTGTTACAAAAAGTTAGCTGTCAAAACTGTCTATCTCGCTCTAAAATTTAGCACACCCAAGAGAGGATGTAACTATTGTAATTGTTACAATAAGTGCTAATAATTCGATACAAAACACCCTCGATAGCTGCCGATAGTAGTCTTGTGTATAGAATAGATGCGCTGGAGCAATTAAGGTGCTGAGGATTAAACGAGTACAAGAAATATATATTTAAAAAAGAATTAGGAGCAGTTTTCAAAATCACCACGTCATACCAGCGGTTTATACGTTAAATGTAATTCAAACATTTGTATGAAATGATATAACTTTTTTATTTCTAACATTGCAGTAGGTATATCTCATGGTCATTTTTGTGTTCAAAACAACCGTAGGTATATTATAATTTAAATATTTATTTGACTTGTCCTTCAAACACTAAAAAACATCAATAACATAAGTAATTAGCAGTATTTATTCATGAAATAATAATTATGGACTATTTTTAGAACGAGACGTCATTTACATGATGTTGATTTTCCTTCGAATACATGTTTGTACAGTGAAATTATGCAACATTATTTGAAAAAAAAGGTGTACGGCCCCCTTTACAAAAAAGCATACTCACATATGCAAACATCATAATATTATCTCTTACATATTATTATGGTCACCAGACGACTGAAGCATTTCATCGACAGACATGAATACCTACGGAACAAGCAGGTTTTGTTACGGGCAAGGGAACTCGCGAACAAATTTTTAACATCATTGATTTACATTATAGAGAGTTCAATACCCCTCTGATTTTATGCTTCATTGTCTATCAGTAGGCATTTGATTGTATTAGAAGGAATATGTGGAAAGTTTGATGAAACTGTTCGCAGAGTGAAGTTAGGCCGGAGTGCTTTTGGCCGCCTGAATAATGTCTTTAAAAGTGACCTCTCACTGTGCCCAAAGCGCAAAGTGTTCAACCTGTGTGTGCTTCCCGTAATCACATATGAATATGAAGTATGGACCCTAAGTAAAAGAGAGATCTAGAAACTTTGAGTAGCATAACGTGGTATGGAGAGATGCATTAGCATTATTAGGTAGGAGCTATCTGGGGGCAGTCTTCACTCTGCCCTGAGAGAAACATCGGACCGAGAGTGGTGGAGAATTTTGTTCGCTCATAATTGACTGAATTGTGAGGTGGATACGAGCCTCGTTCATAAATTAATGACCAAAAGGAGAGAGAAATATTCATACCACAGCCACTACATCCTAAAGCGGAGCCTCCAACCTATCGCTAATTTTAAGAGTAGTGTAATATCTCCGAGGTAATTCCGCGATGTAATCTTAAGGGTATTCCGTGTATGTTTAACAATTTTTTTTTGTATTTTAAAATAAATCCACTTGGGTTATTGAGCTGTTAGCACTCGACATCATTATTACGAAGCACTGATCGCGACCTCACGTTGTGGTAGCCAAGTAACATGCAACCCTACGCCATATTGGATAAACAATCATTTTTATTTGTCAAGAAATACACTAAAAATAATTCCAAAATAAAATTTTACACGTGAATTATCATTCAATTGCATCGCATAGACACATATTTTAAAATGTCAACGTGGTTCAAGAGAAATGGCGACTTTTTTTGCTATTTGAGCAAATTCGTGGTGTGTGTTTATGACCCTCAGGCTAGAGCCCTGTCAGCCCGCCCTTATGGGTCCCAAGCACAGAACAGATAATTCCGATAGGCTATATACCAATACAGTAAATTTTGACGCAGGGTTTTGAATGTGTGAGTGTCATACGGAATGAACTACGCGTTATAGACGTGCAATAGTGTGTGTAATACACCAATTTTAAATGAGCGTCAATGCATAAAACGAGAGCAGTTGTCAGTATTCGACGTATGGCGTATTCTTGACACATGTTTAAATTTATCCTTACTCGAGATCGGTTGCCTGCTTCTCCTTACCCGTTAGGTATTTCAGTTCCCAGTATTTCTGAGTTCCCTGGGCCCAATCACGATATAACCAAATCGTAATTTCAAACAATATTTGGCTGACGTTATAATTTCTAATGGATAATCTATTATTTTAATACGCAGAACTGACAAACTAGTATGACCTTAACAAATTTAGCTATTATACTACTAATATTATTGGCCTTTGTGTTTTTCGCAATCCTGAATAATTGTGGAAACAACATAATAATATATTACCTAACCTAACAGACTTTCCCGTGCACCGTGATAGGCTATCATTATCAACGTAACCTTTTAACATTTGACATTGCGATAAAAATTTTCGACACATATACCGAAAAGAAATACATATTTAGGTGAATTAGAACTTTTAATTATAAGCAAACAATTTCTTGTTAGCTCAGTGCCGTCTCCTCTGTGAAGGATGGCATTATTTTTTCTGTGGCTACAGCCCGGAATGGAGCAGAGCACCTCTCTCTTTAGATTAATCAAGCCTGAGCATATCTTTTTGCACAAGCAACGAATGGTTCATTTTTCAGCTGTCAAAATCAGATCCCAGATTGCTTGACATATTAATCGCCCTTTTTCGTTTCAAATTGAATTATAAAAAAATCTCAAATCGAATATATTAACTATCAGTGTTATTTATAAAAAATATACATTCCTGTTATTCATCAGCTGTCAAAGACAGACTAGTCCTTCACACAAAAACCGGTGGTAATATCGATTTTAAAAAAATATGTAGAATTGATATATATACATTACATTTGTAAAAGGTGTATTAATGTTAGTGTGATCTGAAACTAAGTGTACACGACAGACGCGTCAGTATGAGCACTCTATAGACAATGACAGGTCATCCATAGACAACGGGAGTGAGAGTGAATGTATCGGCTTTCTCTTCGGTCGGCAATGAGGAGAGTCGATTTTCCACAGCCACTGAAACTGATTTTTCTAACACCTTATTTTCGTTCTGGTCCTTTAAAGGTGAAGTCGTCAATAGGCTTGGTGAATGGCGTTAATCTCGTAAAAGAATGTAAAGAGCTCATGATCGCAGTGACGTCGCAATCTTCGCAGATGGAGATATGAGTAGTTTTAAGTTGTTTACGGTGTCAAAAAATGCTAGATTTAACGCCTTTCGGCAGAAGCGAATGCTAAATCTGGAAAGAGAAATGCTAAGTTAGCAGCTCTGGATAGGGGGTGAAGCAAAAACATTGCAGAGTCTAATTTCTTTGGGGTGAAGGTAGTAGAAAATTTTACGTCACGAGACCAACGAAATATTGTGTCTGAGAAGAATGCCGTTGTCAATTGCCGGTTCAATAAGACAATAATATACTGAAGCTGGCACTACAGACCATTCAAGTACATGACTTCTCTATCCCGAGCTCTCTATCTCTCTCCAGTCGGTCTTCCGGGGACGGCCCAGGGGTTCCTAAAAAAATTGTAGAAAGCTCTAGTTCCGTGGCATCTAACAACATGACCGGCCGCGTATGTAGAATAATATATCAATATCCGAAGCTATTTATTCTAACACAGTTGGCCCAATTGGCATTACCAGCGGAAGGTTAGTTCTGCACCTTGGCACAACAAATAACTGATGCTCTCGATTTGTAAGATAGTTATCGTTTAATACAGTTAGTTTGTATCTATCTAATGTTGTGTTTTCCTTTTCTTTCAGATGCAAGAGTGCTTTGGCACTCGCGGCCCTGGTGGTGACCCTATTCTGCGCCCACGTGACGGGGGCCCCCGGCGCTACGGTCACCCCATCCTTAGTTGTATCTAATGTACCTGCCACATCCGACGTCAAAGATGCGCCAAAACCGGAAAAGTCAGAGGTGAGTTGTTAGTTAGTTTACTCATTGGCATACTAGGTATACTTTAACCGTCATTTACGTGAATCAGAATATACGCCCACGATGGCCGAGCGGCTTACGCTTCGGCTTATAACGTAGTGGGATCGAATCCTGGGCCTGTCATATTGTTTTTTAATGTGTGTTTGAGTTGTTGACAAAGTTAACTGTCATAATTTACATTTTTCAATGAATAATGTGAGTTTTGTCACACCTTTCTAACCAATCAGGGACCTCTATTTCTGTGTACATGTATATTGTATAGTGTGCTGTATCTGCAACCTTATGAATATTATATATTTAAAAAAAAAAAAACGTAAATCGACTCACTCACTCATTACTACTCAAAGGAGTTCAATACTTTTTTCTAATTACAAAACAGTGCTCTGCTGTTTTTTTGCGATTATCTCAAAACTCGATTTTTGGAATATGTGAGTTATGTATCTAGTGATACCAAGTATCATAATGCCTAAATCTTTATCTGTTTCTGGGCGGATGAAGGATTGAGTGTAGGTACGGTCAGTCGGTGACCTACCCTTGGGCCTTGAACGTCGCCTCTAAATACAATTTGCCACCTTCTCGCGCCAAAGCGTGCGTTTACAAAATAATGTTGCTAATAATTAATTGTTACTTGTCAATCGAAATATACTTACGTAATACTTAATGTCTTAAGTAGAAACGTATAAATCAACACCCTACGTAAACCCATACCTTATCACTAGGTAACTCAAATAATGATTTAATTGTGCATATCGATACCCTATTTCAATAAAGAAACAACTCAAAATTTCAAGGTTATGAGTTAATAATTCCATTCGACGTAGAGAGGTCTTCTCTTTATAATTCTGCAAAAAAAGAGTCAAAAATTTCTTCAAAAATCGGATAACCCTTTCTGAGATTAATCATTAATTCAATTATTACTGAAATGTCTGGGTTAATTTCTTTATAAATTGTAAAGTTTCTATGCACATTGCTGAATTACATTAAACTAAATTTAAAAAAAACATACATTTCCCTCAAAATTAAGGTTTTAAAATTAAATTGAGATTTTGAGCAAAAAAATCGAATGTCATCTTAGAACAAGCATTTTTGAGATGTTTCCCTTTTGAACTATGGTATCGATATGTTTAAATTCTAACGAGAAAGGAGTTCTTTTATTACAACGTTTTATTAGCTCGTATTCTTATATTTTGTCCAGTGGTTCTTTGTCCGGTACAAATCTTGCAATCGATTTTTAACTAACTTCCCGACTAGCTAGACATTTGAAACTTTTAGAATATATCAGAACACGACGCCAATGCAGTCTTTAATATTTTTAGCCATCTTTAAGTAGAATTGAATTCATTTTCAGTTAATTCTATTTTGTATGAAAAGTTATTTCGACACCATTATTGGTTGCTAGGGTCTGGGGTCCTAGCAACTAGATTATTAATAATATATACGTGCGTTACTATGGAAATCAATATGACATTTCAGTATTATTTCTATCAAGTGCGAATTTATTTGATCGTTTAAGCTAGTCGAGTCAAGTTTATATGATTCAACAGAAAATTTAAAAACGTTGTATATAAAAAGTTCTTTTTATTTTGCAATTATTTTTATATAGCTTCAGACATGATAAATCTCCGTATTCGGAAATGTGTACGTAAACAGTTCACCGCAGGACACTTATTCGTGCGCCGCAGTACTTGCGTGAAACATGAGTTCGTGTAACATTTAATCAAATGACGAGTTCTTCGTTGAACATTTCAGCGTGGAGTATATTTGTACGTCTGCTACAACATGTGGAGATGTCTTTATTATCTTAGGTTAGGTTAGGGTTAATCTAATTGGAACAGTACTATTTGCAAACTATCGCCGCATTTTGTAAGATACGTACAAATGTATTCCACGGTGAAATTTTCAACGAAGAAGTCGTCATTTGATAAAATGTTATACGAACTTATTTTTCACGTACTGCGGCGCACGAATAAGTGTCCCACGATAAACTGCATACTTACGTACAACTTACAATCTCAATCCTCAATAAAAAAATTAAAAAATATGTTAGGAGCAAAATTTTAACTACCAAGTAGTAGATAGATATTTGTTAAAATTCCTCGTCTACTCTATGTATAGAATCATTTCATTCAAATGGGACAATAATTAATTTCCCTAGCGTCCAGTTGTTCCATTCCCATCGTGGCTGTACGTACAATTGAATGTCGTGCTGTTTACATACAGTTAATAATAGGGTTTGCAATGCTGATATTTCAAAACCGGTATTCAATTATTTATCAATACCGAAATACCGGCTTCGAAAATCCGAAATACCGGTATTTTTGCTTTTATGGAAGCATACACGTATATGTTTTCTAAAATGATTTTTTTTCATTATTTACTACTATATTATACAGTGTATAAATTGTATGCTGCCAAAACGCAAATATATTGACTGAAAACAACAAAAGTTACAAAATATTAAAACAAAATCCCTCAAATTGTCGCGATGAATTAAAGTATTTCGAAAAAGAAAACATTCGTGGCAAATGTCTCCAAATTTTCTATAACTATTGATCCAATGTTGATAATACATCCAACAAACGTAGTATTTTAGAGAGATTTTCCTATACCCGGACTAGTATTTTGTAAAAATTAACATTTCTAAAATATTATCATCTATACCTACATATTTATAAAGGTTAACATAATAAATGTAGATAGATTGCATGAAAATAGATTTTAATAGTTATATTTATTGATAGGTAGTTCTTTTTTATTACAACGTTTTTCTTAACTGGTATTCTTATTTTTCCGGTGGTTGTTTGTCCGGTACAAGTCTTGCAATCAATTTTTAACTAACTTCCCGACTAGCTAGACATTTTAAACTTTTATAATATATCAGAACACGATGCCAATCCATTCTTTTAATACTTTTAGCCGTCTTTAAGTAGAATTGATTTCATTTTCAGTTAATTCTGTTTTGTATGAAAAGTTATTTCGGAAGAAATCCTTAAAAAGTAAAACTATTATTGGTTGCTAAGTGAGTCCTAGCAACTAAATTATTACTATTACTATATACGTGCGTTACTATGGAAATCAATGACATTTCAATACTATTTCTATCAAGTACAATTTTTTTGATCGTTTAAGCTAGTCAAGACAAGTTTATATGATTCATCAGAAAATTTAAAAATGTTGTATATAAAAAGTTCTTTTTATCTTGTAATTGTTCTATAATAAGTTTTGACGAATACCGGTATTTAATAAGAAATACCGAAATATCGGTATTGATATATTCATTCGGTATTGCAATCCCTAGTTAATAATAAGGAAAATATAATAATATTAATAAAATTTGCTTCGTCTAACCTCCTATTATAATCATAATAATATGGCAACAATTATCATGACATGACATTTCAAAAACAACTGATAGGTACAATAAAATTGTAATAATATTTATTATATAATAAATATAATTATATCATAATTAGATATTATTATGCACTAAAAAAATATGTTTGTATAATATTTATATCCGGCAGGATTCTAAAAAGAATTATTATAAAGTACATTGAGACAACAATTATCTTTTTCTCTAGATCGGTGATTCTCAAACATTTTTGCTTTGCGGAACCGTTGAAACATTTTGTAAAAAATGTCAAGGAACTCCTACATGATTGACAGTCATGAAGGTGCAGAGGGGTAAATTGCAATACATTCAAATAAAACAGTAGTAAGTGATATGCCTGCCTAATTAAAATGCAACACTGAAGCAAACATGGCTATCTTTACTAGGTAGTTATAATCATGGCCCCCACAAGGGGGGGAGGGGCTGACAGGGCTCTAGCCTGGGGTCCCGGGCTTAAAGGGGGCCCGGCGTGGTGATTCGACCAGTTGTTTAGTGCGCTCACCGCGCCTGGCCCAAGGCCATTAGAAGTCATTAGCATGTTATCCAATTGGTCGTAATTAAGGGGTAATTAGTAGCTCAGCAGTAAATATATTAAATAAGATAACCATACACCATACATTTAATGTAATATTGAAAAAAGTCGCCTGCGGCGCGGGGCTATTTTACTTTATTAACATTTAAAATGACTGTGCCATGCAATTAAGTGTAGGTAATAATATGATGATTGATATAATTAAATGACAATTTAAAAATAGAATTTTATTTTCTAGTTATTTTTAGTGTATTTCCTGACTAATGACATTGACTATTTATCCAATATGATGAAGGTTTGCAAGTTAGTTGACTACAACAAAAGGGGGTCGCGATCAGTGTTTCATAATATGATGCCAAGTAGTGCTGACAACTCAATTCTTGATTTATTTAAAAATACAAAGTATCGCAAAATAGACGAAATACCCCTAATCCACGGAATACCAGTTGGGGAACACTACTGTAGAACATCACACTGCCCTTAACCTCAGCGATAGGTAGGGGGCACGCCAAACATCTTGGCCTGGGGGCCCGCTTCAGGATGTAGGGGTCATGGTTATAATACAAAACCTACATAACTAGAGTGTACGTTTTATAACTTTGCACTTTTTTTACACTTTTTACTACACTGATACGCCTCTTTGCCTGATTACCTCGCATAAAATTAGATCAAATGATATTGACTTATATTAATGTAATATGTAGTAATAAATAAATAAACTGATAATATTATAATATGTAAAAAAATATTTTTAGAATATATTACATAATTTCCATCCTAGAGCCGGAGTACAATGTTATGAAGCATAATATGCTCTACCTTGGCTAACCTTATTTATACGCGTCGAATGCGAATACATGCAGAGAAAATGTTTGAAATTCTGATATAGTTACCTACATCATTACCAATATCAGCCGTAGTCGATCAACTGCTGGATAAATGCCTCGGCTAGTTCCCTCTATTCTTCTCGGTATTTAGTTCTTCACTGCCACGCATGCCACATATATCCACCAAATTGCGTCCCAGTTGACGTTCAGTGCCTCTTAGGTACCACTGTATGACGCTTTTTGTGACCCCTATATCTACATTACTATCTATCCCGATCTTAATAAGATTATATGACCCTCCACGGAGTGGAGGTTTGTATTAACAGGTTTTGTTGTTACGAGAAATGGGTGTCAGCCACTTGCTCAACCTATTAGGTCCATACTCTGACTCACATACAAATTAAAAAACAATATGTGTACTTGCCAGACTCAGGATTCGAACCTGGGACCCTCAACACCGGCCAGCGCTTAAGGCTATACTTCAGCTGCGGCACGGTCTAAAACGATCGTGACTACGCGACGCGAAGATTGTGCAAATGACGCGTGCAGAACAAAACACATAATTTGTAATAAAAATTCAACAAGCGTCCATTTAATGTTATGTTTATTGTTCTATTAGTAATAATAATATATTCATTGACATAATCTCTTTTTCAAGTAAATGGGTAACGTTTTTTAGTCATCTTTACACGATTTAAGAATTAATTCCCCCGTCGCCATCACAAAACAAATCGACGTGTTCACAGCTCGACTTTCGCTCTCCGATTGTCAGCCAGTCCAAAATTTCGTCGCACCTATAGTTGAAAATTATTAGCTGTTTCACTGAAGTATGCTCTTAAAACCAATGGTTAATGCATAGATTGGCGCGACACCAATGGTTATACGCGTTCAAATCCGTATTTTTCGTATTTTTTTCAAACATGATTTTTCTAGTGGGTATAATATATCTGAGGTGTTTTCAAGTTATGAATGTTCAATTTAAATATAACTCTATTGCACACTGCCTCATTCATACAAATGTTCTGAGAAATGTACGGCCCGATTATCTTAACTGGAAACGTCATGAAATTAATTAAAAAGGTCTGCAAATCAATGGATATCACCCAATAATATTTTAATTTGTTATATTCCAGGCGAGGGTACAGGAAGACGAGACGTTCCATCTGAAACCGAGAATTTCGTCCATGCACGTGGAGTGCAACGTGTCCTCGAGATATGCCACCACACTGGTCACCAGTAAGGTTGCCAACCCGGCCTCCAAGGCCAACGAGGTCACCTTCAGCATGGTCATTCCTGAGACTGCCTTCATCACCAGCTTTAGCATGTAAGTAAACATAACTTTTCTAATATTATGCTACTCAGGCCTCACGACGGTCGCGGGATATATTTTGGTCGATAAGAATAGGTAGATTTTGAAGAGGAAGTATTAGTTATTCCTATTTTTATTTCATTACCTAGCTTAAATGAAAGTCCTTTTCAAATCAACCACGAGGAAGGCCACGTGGTTTCGTAGTTTCACTCGGTTCGCATTGTATCACTCGCGGCCTACCGTATTAACGATAGCATGATAAGATGTGAATCCCCGCACTTAAAACTGAGGCGTAGTCTTACCGTCATGTAGTAATCTCTTTGCACAGCAGTAGGATAATAGTTTCACAATGAGTCCTATGAGTGCCCAAAAGACGAAGAAAGTTCAATCATTTTCATGACGTAATGTAGGAAATTGATTGTTTCTTTGTTATGGCAAAAGACGTGTAAGTTTGTTTAATAATTACCCTCAGCCAAATATAATACAATATACTATATTAGGTACGTTTGTTATAGTTGAATAATGAATTTGTTGAGTGTGATAGATGATAGATTGCAGCATACCTACTGTTACACCCCCGAATGGTCCCCATTTGGGGATGTCTCTATGTATCTGGAGAGGCCCGAGTCGGTATCAAATCCAACAAATAGTAAAGCGCTGATTACGAAAATAAATAATAAAAATAGAGCCGAGCCGGCAATGCCGTAGATTATGACCGTTGAAAATACTGCAACGTCGCCGTTTTTCGACAACGGCTCTCGTTAAAAGCGAAACACAAGATGGCGGGTAATATGTTGCAAAACAACCAAACAGTAAACACGCGCATTTCGTTCTCCGTAAAATAAATTATTAAAAATGTAACTATTATATAGTATTAACTTAAATATACCTTGCCGTTTCCAAAACGATTCCGGTGTGTTATTTGTTCACCTCCACATCCCGAATCCAGACGAAAAACCACACTAAGAATAAAAGTGACAGCTTGTTTTTTCACTTTCCAAAATGGAGGGAAATGATACTACTTGTTGTTGGCCATATCTGTGATCCAAATATGTTGAAGAGAAACTTCTTGTTAGATCGGAAAGATGAAGCTTAAACGTCTGAAAGTGGTGGCCAAAATGGATAACTGAAAACACCCAACAGAAATATTTTTATTGGACATACACTATTGTATATACAGTAAACTCATTCAAAGCTCACCAAGCTTGCCAATCTCCTGAGACATTCGCAGGCTTAAAAAACCGCTGATGCTTCACACCAAACGTAGAGCCTCGTGATACGCTCGATTAAGACCGAGTGTGGGACGGGTTGGCTTGGAGGGGTCTATGTTTATATTGTTGTCTATCTCGCTCTAAAAGTTAACACAGTCAAGAGAGGTGCTGTTAAAACATAGCACTTATTGTAACAATTGTAATAATTCAATACAAAATTATGAAAAACTACCCTCGACCGCAGCCGATAACGGCCGATACCAGTATTGTGTATAGAATAGATGCGGAAGTAGCGATTTGATTAGTCGCCGCTTGGGTAAGGTCTTTACGATTTACTGATCGCGCAAGGATAGCGGTACCGTCAGCATATTGGGCGACGATGAACTGGTAGCCAAAACTGGATTCAGGAATTGAGATGTCGTGGGTATACAAATAATACAAGAGTGGCCCGAGCACTGAACCTTGTGGAACACCAGCTTATTTTTACTTTAAATTATTTTCTGTCACTATGGAAATAGTTTAGATACCTTCTTACTATCATCGTATTGTTTTTACACTACTTTATTATAATATTTTGTTTATTTGTTTGCAGGGAGATTGACGGAACAGTTTATGATGCCTACGTCAAAGAGAAGGAAGAAGCCAAGAAAGTCTACCAGACCGCTGTCAGCAGTGGATTGGCGGCTGCACATGTTGCAGTGCAGTGAGTCATCTTTCTTATTCGCATGGTTTCAGGTTGACGATGACAAAAAAAACGAGGACACTGTGACAAGAATAAATGTTTGTTTACTGTCGCAGTGCAAGTAATACGAATAAATCAACTAATATTAGTAATCTCCATTCAATTTCACTCATAATTATATAATCTAAAAGTGTTATCTACGCAGAAGAAAGTTGTTCTTAGACATCATTAAATGCTTGCTTTGTTAAAAAAGTTTAACTTAATTGTTTTTTAGCACTACTTACACTATCTAACTGTCTAACCACAAGTCACAGTCTAAATTATATTACAGTCAAACTAAATCATTTTCACGGATTCAATCGTAACGAATTCTGTACTATTAAAATCATGAGCATTTCACTACATACACATTTTTAGATTCATTCGAGTTGGTATACAATTCCCAAATATTCTTAAATGTGCAGATATTGCCAAAATAGGCACACATATAGACTCCTCCAAACCATCCAGCCCCGCACGCCACTCTGCGATGGAGTCGGATTGCTAATGTCTACGAAACCTTACATTTATGTATGAAAACAAAACGTTGTGGACATAACAAATCTAAATTCAAGACGTTCACAACATGAGATTATATTATAACAAATATATATTTAAAAAATCGGTGTATAAAATGTATGTAAAAAATACTTCTTTGGCGTAACAAAACAAATACAAAACTTGTGATAAACTAGATTCTTTGACTAGCTCTTAATTATCTTGTTAAATTACACACTCAAGAAAAAGGACCGCTTATTGGAACGCCGTTGGTTTATTTCTATACACTTTAACTTATATTACTAAATTATATAATTGTGTTTCGTTGTTTTTATTTTTAAAGTACCAACTGACACTATGACGTTTAATCGTTTGTTTACATAAGGAATTGCAAATTGCCGACAATAATGAATTCGCTGCTTAGACAACGGAACAATTCTTAACTATAATATTATACTATTTAATCGTCACGATTGCATTATCATACTGTTGCGTAAAGGTAGTGCGTTCGGCAGATAACCGAACAATCGGTGGTTCGAATCGAAAAAATAAATTATGTGTTACATCTCACACGCCAAAAATACACTCTGATTTGATTTCCCAAACGCGCCAAAAGAAGTATAACTTCAATAATAAAAAAAAAACATAATTACAATTTTATACAGAAAAATAAAATTTCTAATATAAAATACATAGCACGTCACTGAAAATGTCTACGTCTTTGGGGAGCGCATTGACTAGTCTTGCACCCCTTGCCAATGGTGCCTAATAGGGTTGACACGAGGAAACGGTTCTGATCCAGAATAAATCATGGCTGCGACCACGTAGGTAATTGACAGGCGCTTGTAAATTCAAATTCTTTAGAATTGGAAACCACCCCTCGCGATAACAGGCAAAACTGTTTCAAGAGAAGTGACCTTCAAGTTTCAAGAGAGTGAAAAGTGAGCATGCCTTGTAGGACATGTGCCTCACAAGCTGGGAATCTACTCCGAACGCTTATTCTGGGCTACATTTTAACGTTAACTGTGATTTAATTTGGTTCCGGTCGAAATGTTCATGTACCTTTGTAGTAAAAAAATAAAAGAATGCTATCCATTCCTAACGAGAAGAGACGTTCTAGTCGATCCAACCGAATGCTGTGCCCACCAGGCCGTCCGGTTTAGTCGCCGCAAAAGCTAATTTTGTTACATTAAAAGAAATCGGACGTAAAGATCTCTCCACGTAGTTTTGTATGTCAGTATTGTTTGAGTTTTATTTTTTGCACTTTATATTTATTTATTTAAATCATTTGTTTTTATTAGTTCACTATACTGCTCTCTCACTTGGAAACTTTTTTATTGGAAAGTTTCCGTAAACTCAGTCAATGCATATTATGCTAGTCTGTGGGGTCTTGAGTATCTATCTGCTCCTGAGACATTCCCAGGTGTAAAAACTACTGATGCTTCATACCAAATGTTAGGCCTCATGATACACTCAATGAAGACATTTGTGCTCTTTTGTGGTTTCAAGAAACAATCTCGCCATCTTCCAATACGTCAACCGGACGCCTTTACTGACAGAAAATCTTCACTACAATTTTGTAGTATTACAACTGACTAATGGTTTATTTTTCTTCTCAGGGCCCGCGACTCGAATCACTTCACAGTGTCGGTGAACGTGGAGCCACGCACCAAGGCGATCTTCAGACTGACTTACGAAGAGTTCCTGACGAGGCGGCTCGGAGTGTACAACCTGGTGACGAATCTGAACCCCGGCCAAATCGTCGAGGACCTCTCAGTGGACGTGAACATCGCCGAGAGCAGTCCAATTACTTCACTGCTTGTTCCCGAGCTGAGAACCGGAAATGAGATCGACGCACAGCCTACTGATACTCGTAAGGAATCTTTTTCTTCCGATGAGTGGCAGGTTTAGAGACGTAGATGCCCGAGGCACTGACTGATTTTGAGGCCCCATAATAATAAAAAAAATTAAAATCCGAACTATTAAAGAACCTAATAAGATGGCAGTTATGACACAGTTCGTACATAATATTAGTGTTTTATTGAATGGTTATATTATAGGCCCTCTTGGTGTTAGCTGCAGAGATTTTCATGCTTTGATTATTATTTTATCTACCCAATTAGTGAGATATTCTCCTTCTTTCACCCTATCACGGCCCAACATCGGGGCATAGGGCAAGCGCAAGTTCGCGCCACTTACCTCGATCCATCACCAACTCTTGCGCCTCCCGCCATGCCAGACCTGCAGCGCGTAGATCGCTTTTGTAGCACCACTGCAGGGTGAGGGAGGGCTGGCCACGATGACGAAACCCTTGAGGCTTTGCCATAAGGGTACGAAGTGTCGCACTCTTTGGCGGCATCCGGAACACATATTCCAGCCATGTAAAACGTGTCTTCGTGATTACGTCAATCACCGAAGGCTGTTGTGTCCCCCTTTAAATCTCCTGACAAATCGATCGCGTCATCTGCATTAAAGAAGATTGCTGCTGCTTAAGATATTTGATATATTATTATCTTATATTCGTTGTCATAATCACAAATAATTCAAGCGATAAGTAAATCACCTTATCAATCTCGCCAACCGGTGCTAATTTTTCCCACAATACATACTTAAGGGCGGACGTGCTCGGTGTGGGTCAAAATGAAGCTTTTGTTTTATTTTAAAAGCATGATCCTGGACATACCTTAAACGTTGTAGATAATCTATTTATATAATTTTGAAGCCTTATTATCCTTTATATTTATTTTAAACATTTGATGACTGTATAAAGTATTTGTATTACATAAAATAGTATTCTTTTAAACCTCTCGCTCTGATGTTTTAGAATATAGTCATATTTCAGTACATAAATGTGCAGTGGTGTTAAGATTACATTTATTAATTTTTAAACGCATTTATAAAACCATCAGTATAATTTATGTCGACATTATTATAGTGAAATATTTACGATAAACAATTATATTGATAATCTCTGTGATCCCAAATTTGACAAGAATTAGGCATTTTATTATTCAAAAAAATTGCAAGATTAACACATTTGAAGATAATTCTAAAGATACTCATTATAAGCTATGTCTTTGACCATTCAAGTGTGATAAACATCCTACGAATAATGATTGCTTTATAATAATTATTGACCTAAGAATAAGGTAGTGTTTTTTTGAAATACGCCATTTCTTTTGGCATTCCCCAGTGGTTAAGCTACAACATACGGCCGTAGCCATAAATTGACAAACTATAATTGAATTAGGGAGTAAAATGATGTTAACGCGCGTATTTGAACATGTACCGTTTAAAAAATCGGTTAGGTACGGTCAATAATTATTATAAAGCAATCATTATTCATAGGATGTTTATCACTATTATCTCTTGGCGTTATCTGCCCATCTCCTCTGGGGGCGCCCCAGGTGTCGAGTACCTACAGGGGTTCCTTCATAAACTTTATGAAGAGTTCTAGCTCCGTTGCATCTAACAACCGGCCCAGCTGAGTTTTCTCGCCCTCAATACATTGACTATGACTTTTTGGGTCAATAGCTTTTGAAAATCAAGAACACAATTCTCCATAAAACTCTCTTGCGCCAAATATTAATCATGGGGTCAAAAAGCTGAGAACTCAGCAATCAGGAAAGGGGAAAGATGGATATCTTTAAAAGGTGTGTCCTGAGGAGAATCTTTGGGGCTGATAAAGAATAAGACATATTTAAATTGACCAGCTATACCTACTCACATTATGGGGGAGGGGTATTTTTATGATTTTACCGAGGCGTTCACTGCGACTCGCTGTCATATCGCCTCTTCTCTTCTAGAAGGGGATCCGCAGATCAGGTCCTCACTCCAATTCTGTTAAAAAACTTTACAATTCTGCCAGGCTCTTCCGTTCTACCCATCGCCAGGGCACCTTTCAATTCGTCGAAATTCTCAAAGATATCCGTAATTCGCAGCTGTACTCTTTGTCGATGGTAGAGGAATTAATATTTTAGATTTGAATCAACGCTGGAAATAGAAAATTTTACGAACCGGAGCGCTCAATAATTTTCCAAATTAACTTATAAAAATAAGTGTGATAGATTTTTTTATTATATGCCTATCTAATGCAGACGGTTAATTTAATTTTTCCGTGAGACGCAGTGATAATTTTGCCAATTTCATAATCCCGAAAAGCGCTTCGGTGCACTCCGGTCCATTTCGACCACTGTGCAGAGATGGATCGACCACTGAATAGTGAACCGTAGGGTTCACAATACATAATATAGGTATATTATGATTTTCACAATCCAGCGCATCTATTCTATACACAAGATTGTTTTCGGCCGCTACGGCAGCTATCTAGGATAGATTTGTATCGAAGTATTTATTGTAACAATTACAATAAGTTAGCCGTCTACACAGTCAAAACTGTCTATCTCACTCCAAAATTTTGCATAGCCAAGAGAGGTGCTGTTAAAACATAGCAGTTATTGTAACAATTACAACTACCTTATTGTAATCGTTACAATAAGTGCTAATACTTTGATACCAACCTACCCTAGATAGCTGCCGTAGCGGCCTTAGATCTGGTAGCCTGTTGTAGTGTTAAAAATGAAAGAAGGCTTGCAGGCTCTATATGCATCCTCTATCTATAATTAAATGGCGATAGTAAAAAAAAGTATCTAATACATATTGTTAAAAAATATTTAATTAATAAAAATCACAAACAGGACTAGTCGTACAGTAGGTCACAGTGAAAATCGGCAAGGCAATTCACGCAATAGTTTTCGGTTTGGCCTGGTGTATGGCTGAAACTCTCCAGGGGAAGGCATACATGTTACAAAACTCCACGATGTGCTCCGTGGTCTGAATTTCACTATAGTCCCAAAGTAGGGTCTCTTTCAAGCCATACTTATTATGCATCCTCTGAAAGCAAGTAAATACCAAGACAGCCAAAACTGAGATAGCTCGAGTAGGGTTTAATTATACACATTCAAATAAATTGGAAATCGAAAGTAGTTTGTGCTGAAACCGTGACCGGCAAAGGGTTTTAGTAGTAAAAGTGATGATGATATGTCAGGTTTACTGTTGTGAATGTTGAAGTCCTCAATCAAACGGGGACAGACCGAGAAGTTCTACGTAGTATCAAAACCAGGAAACTACAGTACCTCGGCCACATTATGAGAAGACAAAAGTACAGCATTCCCCAACTTGCCATTCAAGGAATGGTAAGCGTAGCAGAGGACGGCGCCGCATTTCGTGGCTTAAGAACCTCCGTGATTGGTACGAGTGTAGGTCCACTGAACTGTTTCGGGTAGCAGACGACAAATCTAAGCTCGCCTCGCGCTAGGGGTTGGCACAATAAGAAGAAGACTGCTGTGAAAAGGTGGTGGATAAAGCCACTATATTATTATTAAACGTGTGTTATTTTATTTTATAGCTAACCCCTTCTCAACGCAACACCTGAGCGACGACAAACTTACCGCCAAGGTGCATTTCGCGCCTGACTCCACACAACAGTTGGAGCTGATGCAGAAGTTCAAGGTAAATATAACTGTCTTAGAAATCGGGAGCACCAGTAACTGTTGTTTGTTCTCACAAGGTAACCTGACTAACCTGGCATTAGTTTGGGAGGCCAATAGCGGTGTTCAAGCAAATTACTTCAGATTTAAATACATTTAACTTACATGACGGTGAATTTAGATAGGTAGTTATAATAAAACTAGCTGACCCGGCAAACGTTGTTCTGCCATATAAATTATTTCTAGTGAATATTTTGGTTGTTAAATAAAAAATAACGAATGTATCGTAAGTGTGTGGGGATGGGATCTATGACAGAAAGATGAATAGAGCGCTGTAGACGATAACCGCCGATAAAAACAAAAAAACATCAACCATTCATTTTCTCAATTCAAAATGAGTAATGATGTTCATAATGAATGAATTACCTGTGACAGGATCTCGTTGTTTACTGTTTATGCAATATCCGTCTTGTCCCTTCCAGAAAATTAGCGGATATTGGAGAGCGTCGTATGAACGGTGTGTGTCAGCGATGAACTCCAGATTATTGTTTCTTCTTCGAATCACGATTTCTCGCGTCGATGTGCGGTCGCCAACCATGATTCCAGCAATGTCGTCAACAACAGTCGCATTGAATCGACGCACGTGCTCTCCAGCTAGTGTTTTATCAGGATTGATGACAATAGCGTGATTGTCAATTTGCAATTCGTGCATGTGTGCTTTGAAGAATTTCAATAATTCATTGTGCTCATTCAACAGGGCGTCCAATTTGCTGACGATGCGCCTGGCATTAGGCGAATTGAGGCTATATTGTAGCCGCAACATGATTGGTGTCCTCACCGTCGCCGCGCCCATGGAGTAGATTTGTAAAAATGTATGTGGTTCGTTTAGCATTGGCAGCAATGAGCCTACTTTGTGGTATACTTGGCCTTTGATTTTGAACGTATAATGGAATTGTTGACCATTTGCCGCAGTATTGTGAACTATTTCTGTTGCTCCGGACGAAGTCATTTGGAAGCATGAATTGAATGTGCGAATGGACTTCAGGAACAGGTTTGAATCTGGAACCGTGCCGATGAGCAAGCCGTTCAATGGTTCTGGTGGTATCTCAATTTCTGGTAGTTGCACTTTTCCTGATGCGCAACACATCCCGGCTGACTCATGTTTGAATTTGAGCGCATGACACCACATTCTTTGTCCATAGCACCAATCAGCACTTTCGGATGAGCGGAATATTCAATATCTGGCTCATACTCAAATGCGAGACGAAGGAACGAAGCGGATGTAAATGCTCGATGTACTTGTTGGCGTTGTCGGTCATTTGCTCTGCGTGTGTTAACTACGAACCGGCGCGCTTGGTTCCGTTCCAATTGTTGTTGTTGATTTCGTTCAGCTCGTGCCTCTTGTGATTGAGATGCACGCAATTGCGACATGCTTACACGCACGTTTTTGTTATTATGTTGGATTTGTTCGTCTGTTCTTTCTGCTCTACTATTTCCCATGTTTGTTGCTTTATTTGTTCGACGGCCCAAATGGCCCCCCTTGCGTCTTGCTGGCATTGTGCACTGTAATACACGCACATAAAAATAGATAAATTAAAATAAATCGTACAAAATTTTGCACGCACTGCGTTGTGATATGCCGAATGAAATGTCAAAATGACGCGACGCTTCTCTTGAATTCTTCTCGGACGTAGTGCCATCTGTCATTCAACAACATAAATAATTTCGTTCTGTTTGAAATACGAACGACGGTTAAATTTGTTCATACAAAAATAATAAAATCGCGATTAAAAAATGGGAGGGTGGGGGTAGTAGGGTGAAAATTTGGCGTTAAAGGTATTTTTTATGCCAAATAATAAAAAAAATATTTTAAAAAAATTGTCAAAAAAATAAAAGAAAAATTTTCTGGATAGAGATACCCTAATCACCTAGCGGTATGAAATATACTTGTTGACCTATTCTCATACCTAACAAATATACATAAAAAAATTCATAAAAATCGGTCGAGCCATTTCGGGGGAGTTCGACCACAAACATCGTGACACGAGATTTATATATATATAGAGATTATGATGTTTTATAATTTCGTATACTTAAAACTAAATGTCGCGTTGTAATATACATTTTTTTTTTATTCAACGAATGTTTCAAACACGGCACAAGGCACGATTGACAATATTAATGCAATTTTAAAAGTGCTGCAGATGTATGAATAAGTACTAGCTAATTTCGTCGTAATTAAGTAAGACGCAGGTGTGTGAATTGGTCATTGGCACATTGGCCGAAACCCAATGAAATCAGGTTCGTGTCTCACCCAGTGTTATAATAATATAATATCTGAGTTCTTAATATTTAATAGATATACCTATATGTAAATATGTCAAACCCGCATCCATTGGATTCCAGCTATTTTACAACGTTTTTCTTAGCTCGTATTCTTATTTGTCCGGTACAAATCTTGCAATCGATTTTTAACCAACTTCCCGACTAGCTAGACATTTTAAACTTTTAGAATATATCAGAACACGACGCCAATGCATTCTTTTAATACTTTTAGCCATATTTAAGCAGAATTGAATTCATTTTCAGTTAATTCTATTTTGTATGGAAAGTTTTTTTAGAAAAAATCCGTAAAAAGTAAAACTATTATTGGTTGCTAAGGGGGTGGTCCTAGCAACTAAATTATTAATATATACGTGCGTTACTATGGAAATCAAAATGACATTTCAGTATTCTATGTTTGTTTGTTTGTTTTTTATTTACTTGAGCATATTGAGCATAATAATTCAACAGAAAATTTAAAAACGTTGTATATAAAAAGTTTTTTTTATCTTATAATTATTTCTTTACCAATTGATACTATAACAATTGATACTATACCTTACTATAACACCGATTTTCTGTTTGTTTTGCAGGAGAGGGAAGCGGCCACGACAGCACCACCACGTTTTGGCTTCTTCGATTCCAAACCTGAGAAGAGCGACCCCGAGGGAGTCATGGGACAATTTGTGGTCCAGTACGATGTCAACAGAGACGTCAAAGGAGAAGTCCTGGTAAGTTAATAGTTTAAAATATTAATCTGTATTCATTCACATAGCCAAGCAGTTGCGAATGGTGGAGGTAGACTGCGGAGATTCTTTGTTTTAATTTTAAATTGTGGTAATCGATGGTATTGGTTAACTTCAAAAACTTATCAATTCTAAACTACCCTTAATGCCAAACCATAAAATGTGCAGGAAAGTCGAATTTTAAAAATAACAATACTATACTTAATTTGATTTTAGTTCTGTAATATCGGAATATTAAAAATACTTTTTGTGTGTTTCAAATTACATTTAATTTTGGGGATTTTTTTCCAATTTCAAATTTATGAAAAATTAAATATATTGGGAAATAATGTCACTTGGGATACTTAAGAAGTGACATGAAAATAATTATTTCTTTAATTCAATATAATCCTATGCATTTAGGTTTATACAGAATTTTTGGAAATTTCAGAGAGAATCGATTGAAAACGTGTTTCGGAAAATTTGTTTCTATTTTATTAGTATTTCTAAGTTCAATTGTAACAGATAAGTGTGACTAACAAAGTTTAGTTTGCACTATTTATGTCGGATTTCCACAGTCTACCTCCACTCTTCGCCACTGGTACCAAGACACCTGACTTAATTACTTACTACCGAGATTATCTCCTTCGTAGTATGTCAATTTTATCTACCATTATCCAATGGGTTTGTGACGAGGTCGTACCAGTGTACAGTGAGCACACGTTGAGTGACTGACATTTGGGATACGGCGGCGACTAAGGTGGCTGAAATGAACGCTGACCTGACCATGCCAATACTGATGGTCACTCGAAAAATTACGATCATCGGTATACCTACGTAGGCACCGTGACAGGCAGACTATCTGAACATGAACACGTTTTGACCCTACCGAAATTTCGTTAGATATGAATAAAAGGGATTTCAAGTTAAACTCATTTTAATTTTCGTGGACATTTAATTTAACCCTTTACTGCATGATTTTTTTTTTTGAAAATTTTTATTTTTTCTTGGTGTCAAAATGCCTTGTGAATGAAGTAAAAATAATAAAAAAAATATTTTTCGAAAATTTCATTAAATTTTGTATGTTACTGCTTGGTGTCCCAGATTTACGACATTTGGAAATCTTACATTTCAGTATGACAAAATACAAAACCAAATGAAAACAATTATAAAAAACTATTGCACACACCTTATTTGATGTGTAGATATTTTTATTCAACCAATTTCAATCTTCTGTATATTTTTTTTTATTTATTTACAAATGCGGATTTTCGCGTTCACACGAATTCGTCAACTGTCAAAGCAGAAATGCAGAGACTATAATGCAGAAATGCTTTATTTCTTGAAATGTCGAAACAAAATCGGTAAAGTAGTATGTTTATGGTAAAACAGTTTTCTAGGCATCGAAAAAGGATATTATTTGATAATTTACACAGATGGCATTGGCTATATCGAAATAGTTTGAAATGTCGCAAATTTGCGACACTATGCAGTAAAGGATAAAAAATATAGTAAAACAATGAATTGTTCAAAAATATTTTCGTAGAGAAAACTTCGTGGAAATAATTAAGTATTTAAAAAATGTGTAAAATATTGTATACCACGAGGTTGCTCGCAGAACCAAACTGGCATGGGGTGCATTTGGGCGCCTGAATAGTACCTTCAAAGGTGACCTCCCATTCTGTATGAAGCGTAAAGTATTCAACCAATGTGTGCTAACAGGGCGCACGTATGCGTGTGAAATGTGGACTTTTAATGTAAGAGAAATCAAAAAATTACAACACACTCGATGTGGCATGGAAAGGTGCATATTTGGCATAACGCGAAAAGACAATAAAGTAATCCAATGGATAAGGAAGCAGGGAATAGTACGCGATGTGATAGTGGTCGCTAAGCAGAGTTTGTTTTTTTTATTATTTGTACATACTTGACTTATACGAGGTATAAATGAGAACTCTGCCATTCTGGGCAGTGTTGACCTATGTGTCCTTGATAACTATTTAGAAATAGGGAGCATCAGTTGTTTCAATGGACGCTATTTTATGAATTCTTAAAATAGGGTTTCCTTGGCAAACTCGGTGTACTTCTTTGAACTTATATTGATGTATAATTGTATTTTCACTGCTTTTGTATGTTTATGTTGTGTTCTCTTTTATATTTTTTATTTTTATCGTTTTTATTACTTTTTTTCTCTATAATAATGGTTCACGTCATGTTGTGAGCGTCTTAAGTTTATAATTTGTAATGTCCACAATATGTTAAAAGAAATTGAAGTTAAATAAATTGAATTTGTTTCGCCTTAAAAAGAAGAAGATAAAATATACTGGTTACTAGACAATTTATATTTTGTATTTATTATTTTTTTATTCTGTCAGGTGAACGATGGCTACTTCGTGCACTTCTTCGCCCCCGGAGACCTGAAGCCACTGAGCAAGCACGTGATTTTCGTTCTGGACGTATCTGGTTCCATGGTGGGTCGCAAGATCAACCAGCTGAAGGAGGCCATGAACTCTATTCTTCAGGACCTCAACCACGGAGACTATTTCAACATCATTGACTTCAGCTATAGCGCCAACGTAAGTATTCAAGAAATAATTTAAATAATCAGTGACGTCCCGTGGGGGTAGGCAGAATGAGCGTCGCTTGGGGGCGGCAGTTACTCGAAGGGCGGCAAATCGAGGAAAATCATTTGGTATATAATATAAAAATACCTAAAACTATTTTCTTTACCTGTTGTACAAGTAATATAGTAAAAATTGTGTGAAAATAATAATTCTGTGTACCTATTGCTAAATGGAACAAACCAAATGTCAGAAGTATCAACCAAATTGAACCTCAGACTCTTGTGAATTCGCTTTTTATATCTAAATTTAATTATGTATGTTTTATTGGTAAGTGTAGGTATATTTTGTTAGTAATGTATCCATATAACACATTTCTTAGATATTAGTGTCATGAAAGGATGATAAAAAATACTGTATAAAAAAAATTGGGTGGCATTTTGGCGTTGCCTAGGGGCGGCATTTTGTCAAGGGGCGTCACTGTAAATAATATTCATCCCTATAACAATTCCTACTCTAAAAATTGTATAAAGCCTCAACTACATTGAGCTTCTTTACGAGCTGTTTGTTGGCGAATTTATAATCTGCCTGTAAAGTCGCCCAGTGTAATCATCGAACATGTTACCTTGTTCGATGATTACACTGGGCGACTTTACAGGCAGATTATAAATTCGCCAACACACAGCTCGTAAAGAAGCTCAATGTAATTGAGGCTTAACACACTAATTTCTTATTGAAACCCTACTTTGTTGATTTGTTAACAATTTCACTTCAATTTTTACACTCTCGAAATCTCTACAGGTTGAATCGAGCATATTGTCTCCATCCACTAATCCAATTAATAGATTCTTGCTCCATTGAAAAAACATATTGTACTTATTAGGTACCTACAATGGCGAAGGGTGGAGATAGGCTGTTAAGATCCGACATTAATAGTCCACAATAAACTTTGTCAGTCATACGTATCTATTTTAATTAAGTATACAATTTACAGATGGTGTAGGTTAGTTTTTTTTTAAATTCAATTAAACACTGCGAAAACCAAGCCATAATAGATGACAGTCAAAAATTAATCGTCCATCTATAAAATATCTAAAATTATGTCATTAAAAGATACATTATTTTGGATATTTAGGCAGGGCTTAATGAATTTTAAAAAAACTAACCAACAATATGTATAGGTAATATGTATTACTATTTCAACGAAAACAAATACCTAAGTATGGATGATAAAGTGCACTATTTTGTCGAATCGCCCATAACACACCAAAACTATTATGGTTTGCTTTAGGCAAGTTTTAATTGATTGTTAAAAATTCAACACCATATATCTGTAAATTGTAGTATTAGTTAAATAAAAACAAATACGAACGACTGACAAAGTTCAATGTGCATTATTTATGTCGGATCTTAACAGCCTACCTCCACTCTTCGCCACTGGTACCGTCTACCCATTTGGTGGAAGCTGTAATGAAAAAACCAATAACTTTATAAAACTAATGATTTTGTTTCTGATTCAATAGGTGTACAACTTGGATGACTCGAAGAAAAATGCGCAATATCGTTCAAATCACTACAACAACTTCTACGGGGACGAAAACAATCAGCCTCTCACCGAACCCGAGGTTCCTCCACCACCCAAGAAGGCCACCCCCGACAACATCGCAAAGGCGAAGAACATCATTGACCAGCTCCAGGCTATGGGAGGTGAGAACTTACATTTTAAAAAAAATGAGTTTATTAGGAGTAAAATCACAGGCAACCAACTAAATACAATACTTTGGCTATTGATTATTCGATGTCAGATTTATTACCATGTTTTTATTAGCTCGTATTCTTGTTTGTCCCGTGCAGATTATTTCTTGTTTGTCCAAGATTTTTAACTAACTTCCCGACTAGCTAGACATTTGAAACTTTTAGAATATATCAGAACACGACGACAATGCATTCTTTTTATACTTTTGGCAATCTTTAAGCAGAATTGAATTCATTTTCAGTTAATTCTGTTTTGTATGTTTCGTAAAAAAATCGTTAAAAGTAATATTTACTACTCACTATTATTGGTTGCTAAGGGGGTCCTAGCAACTAAATTATTAATATATACATGCGTTACTATGGAAATCAATATGAAATGTCAAAATGACATTGATTTGAATGAATTGTCAAGTTTATATGATTCAACAGAAAATTTAAAAACGTGGTATATAAAAAGTTCTTTTTATCTTCTTATTATTTAATTGTATTTCGTCTCTGTTCTGGCAGAACACACTAACTGGAGAATACTAGTTTTGAGTAATTTGACTTTGAAGTTGTTAAAATGTTTATCTTGTAATTATTTTTTAATATTTCACAAGTGTAAAATAAATTGTTCCAAAACTCTAAACTCTTAAAGACTGATATCATAGATAGATATACCCCATTAGTTTACTCCATTACTTACCAACACGTTACTATTGTTCCCAGAAAGAACGATTTTAAACCTCTTGAGTCTATTATTAGGTTTTGACGATTTCTATGTGTTTATCGAATGTATTATTATTGATAAGTTAGGGGTTTTTTTACAAAAATTATTCATAGTTTGTTTGTTATATATTTTTTTATTGTGATCCTTGACTTAATAGGTATGTGATAAAGTTTTTACCTACTTTATTGTATGTGATTTGTTATATAAGTCATAGTCAATTGTATATTTGCCTTTTGGTGAGTGTACAAAGTGCCTGAAGATGCCGAAAGGCGAAACCCGGCTCGCAAAAAACGACTCAAATGGAATAGTACAAAACTTAAATCCATTAGAATTTAAATTCAAATTCCATCAAGTACATTCGGCCGATAGTATTAATTTTCCAAACTCCTGCTCCACACTGACACGTAAATTCCGGTTAAAAATAATAAATCTTTTATGGATCACAGGAGAGAAGGCTAGTTTAAAATAGATTATAGGCCTGAACTGCATATGATGCAGATTGCGGATATACCCTGTGGAATAAATCATTTGTGTGAGTGCGGAGAAGTCTAAACCACCGAGCATGACGTAGAGACCTTTATTGTGTATACCTGTCCTGTGGGACTTTCTGCGATGCACCAAGCTGACGAAAGTACGCCGGTATGGATTGAGGCAAAACCGGTGCATTTTTAGAGAAGACTTGATGATATGATTTTATGTTATTTGACTGTGGTTGTCGTGTACCTACATCCTGACATCGTGTGAATGAATGAATGTCCAGAATATTTTTGTTCAAGTTCCTTGATTATTCACTATTTTGAAGGTATCCATTATCCCAGGCTGTGGTGAAAATTAGCAGTGTTCTATTTTTATTTTGCAAATAATTTTAAATGCCATAACAGAAATTGTAAAAGGCTCAACTATTCGACCAAAATCCATTCCGCGATCGATCGATGTGTTAGACATCCTGTATTACCCCTTTTTATTTTTTATTATTAATCCATAGTTAGCCTGTGTTGCCAGATTAATCAGTTGAATATTGCTAGCATTAAATATCTTCTTTTTTTCCTTCCAGGAACCAACATCCACGATGCTCTCACGACAGCTATAAAGATTGCCAACTTCGGAATCGAGGCCGCTGCTTCATCAAGTGAGTACTTGTAACAATAATGTATTATACCACATAATATTAAGACCGTGGGTCTGACAGGGCTCTAGCCTGGGGGGCCGGGCTCAGGAGGGGCCCGGCGAGGCGAGTCCACCAGATAAGTGAGATAAACTCACATCACTAATATGCTTTAATAGTAAAAAAAAAAGTCGCCTGCTTCCATCAATAATTAAATTTAAACTCAATGATTCAAATGGATGTATTAAAATATGCAAAAAACACAAAATAATATACAGATTAATTTTACCGCGTACACCATTTTGAAACTGCTACTGTAGAGCATCACACAACCTTTATCTTTAGCGATAGATAGGGGGGCCCGCCAAAGATCTTAGCCTGGGAGCCTGTTTCAGGATGTGGACTTGGATATGTGGATTAAGACAATTAGGCGATTTTTTCTGTTGCTATAAATGTTAAAATAAATGTCAATCACTCGTCGGTACTACTATAATTCTCATCTCTCAATTATTGTTCAAATAATATCGCTAAATGTATTATTTCTCAATTTTTAAGGTAACAAGAAACCCAAACCGGAGCCCATGATCATCTTCCTGACAGACGGAGACCCGACCGTTGGTGAGACTGACCCTGAAAAAATCCTC
The DNA here is from genome assembly GCF_057557595.1 of Rhyacophila brunnea. Lineage (NCBI taxonomy): Eukaryota > Metazoa > Arthropoda > Insecta > Trichoptera > Rhyacophilidae > Rhyacophila > Rhyacophila brunnea. The sequence goes on along the minus strand of NW_028232904.1, from coordinate 1,689,258 downwards.
TCCGCCGTCTCCAAACTGAACAACAAGAAGACAGCAATCTTTTCACTTGCCTTCGGTAAATAATGGATAATTTATTACAAAATAATATGTTTACTTAAACTGTTTCTATTCCATTCTCTTAAGGGGGGAAATGCTCAACGTAGGTCATACCTTAAACGTTGTAGATAATCTATTTATATAATTTTGAAGCCTTATTATCCTTTAAACGTTTGATGACTGCATAAAGTATTTTTATTACATAAAATAGTATTCTTTTAAACCTCTCGCTCTAATGTTTTAGAATACCTATACGTCATATACCTAACCGATTTTTTTTTAACGGTACATGTTCAAACACGCGCGAACATCATTTTACTACCTACTTCAATTATAGTTTGTCAATTTATGGCTACGGCCGTATGTTGTAGCTTAACCACTGGGGAATGCCAAAAGAAATGGCGTATTTCAAAAAAACACTACCTTTTTCTTAGGTCAATAATTATTATAAAGCAATCATTATTCGTAGGATGTTAATCACACTTGAATGGTCAAAGACATAGCTTATAATGAGTATTTTTAGAATTATATTAATGTTTTATTCTTGCCCATTTTTTAAATAATAAAATTCCTAATTCTTGTCAAATTTGGGATCACAGAGATTATCAATATAATTTTTTATCGTGAATATTTTACAAAAATTATCTCGTAATAAATTATACTAATGGTTTTACAAATGCGTTTAAAAATTAATAAATGTAAAAAATCTTAACACCATTGCACATTTATGTACTGAAATATGACTATATTCTAAAACATTAGAGCGAGAGGTTTAAAATAATACTATTTTATGTAATAAAAATACTTTATGCAGTTATCAAATGTTTAAAATAAATATGAAGGATAATAAGGCTTCAAAATAATATAAATAGATTACCTGGTATGTCCAGAATCATGCTTTGAAAATAGAAAAAAGCTCAATTTTGACCCACGCTGAGCACGTCCGCCCTTAATTGCCCGCTAGATGCTCATGCTTTACCACAAGCTTACCTGCGCAAACCGGTTTGTATCGGGAAGCCCGTGCGTATGGACGGGAAAACTATAGCTCGCGCAAGCCGAAAAGTGTTTGTGAACAAATGTTAATATGTATTTTCATTGTTCAGGCGAAGACGCTGACCGCACCTTCCTCCGCAAAGTATCCCTGCAGAATTCTGGCTTCATGAGGCACATTTACGAAGCAGCTGATGCGGCCCAACAGCTTAGGCATTTCTACAGACAGGTGGCGTCACCTCTGCTAACCAACGTCACATACACTTACCCACAGGAACAGGTAATTTTGTTTCAGACTCAATTTGAATAGTTTTAATTAAAACTGGGATCCAGTGGGTCTATTCTATACTTATCAACAACTAAATAAATATTATCAAACTTAGGGTTGGTTGTAAGTGTTGACTGACTTTTGATAGTCCTCGGTTATGGGGCACCTGGGCTAATCCCGCATCCCCTTCATCTATAATTTTATCTGTAGGTATGATGGTTGAGGTTGGTAGGAATTTACGTGTGTGATTTTATTGTTTTTTTACCTCGGTTCTTGAGTAGGGCCGGGAGAGATTTTTTTGCCTCCAATTTGCAAGGGTTATAAGTTATTAGCTTCGTTTTTCTTTTCTCATTATTGTGTGATTCTAGGTTAATTTCTCGTTCTCGAGCCATCCTCGCGAGTAGCACCACATCGAACGTGTCTCCATGTTCGTTCTCATCATGATCTTCTTGTCACCCTCGCGAGCCCTTTATGATTCATGTTGTAATTGTTGCAACAAGTGCTATATTTTAACAGCAACTCTCTTGGCTGTGATAAAATTTAGAGCGAGATAGACAGTTTTGACTGTTTAGACGGCTACATCAAACGTAGGGCCTCGCGAGACGCTTGGTTAACGTCGAGTGCGGTGCGGGAAAAATTGGTTTCGAGGAACTATTAGATCCAAATAGAGATTGGTGATCATTAGAGAATGATGATAATTGATAATACTAAGAATTCTTGTAGTAGTTGTTTTCTAGTATCTGTCTGGTAATAAGCCACTCCAATATCGGTCATCGGTTACGGCAAATCTACCAAAATGTGTCCGCACACATGTTTTCGTCCCCCGCACAGTCCTCACACAAAAATATTGTAAAAAAAGTCTCCTTTACCAGATTTTAGTTTTGCTCGAATGCACGAAACCATCACATGCACAATAATTCTTCGACTTATTTCTCAGAAAGCGAAGGTCAAGTGCGACTACCACGAGCACGCAAGTGAAAATAAAAGAGAATTTTTCGATGAATTACAGAATTCTCGGTTTAATACATAATTGTTGATGTACGGATATATGCAAAAAATGCTAATTATCGTTGTTAGTGTTATTATTATATACAATCACTGAAATTAATAAATACCTTAAAAATATAAGTTTTAATGAAAAGTTTTACGTGTATTTGTGGGGGGGGGGTTAAATTTACCGTGCCGGGTGACGGCCCGTCACTGACGGGTGACACCAACCCTAGTTACGCCACTGCTCAGATGCGTTGATGATCCGCACACACATATAAAAATTAGAGGGAAAGTAGGTTACTGCCTCTCTACTCTCGAAAGGGTGATGCGCGGCGGATGCTTAAAGGTTGGGATTACTAATCCAGTTAGCAGTGCCGTAGTGATATTTTGTAAAATTGACCACTGGTGATCTGCCCTCAATACCTGCGAATGGGCTTTTAAGTTTTACACGTGGATAATATTTTCGTTTGATTATTTAAACAGATCGACGAGGCTTCCTTGACGAAAAAAGACTTCCACTACTTCTTCCTTGGCTCAGAGTTGGTGGTGGCCGGAAAGCTAAAGAAGGAAGTCACTGGAAATCCTTTCAAGATTGTCGCCGACGGCTTCGACGGTCCTTTGGACTACATCCCATTAGTGGTGAGTAACGAAAGTTTCAAATATATTATTTAATAATGCATAGAAATAGTGGGCTGCTAATAGCATACCTGACGTCTCGGGAACGTTGCTACCATCGTCTCCAAATATTGTCAAGAGTAGGGAATCCAATCCCGAGCCAACATTCTGATCCCGGGATTTCGGGATTACAATTTGACAATCCCGGGATCCCGGGACTGGTCCCGGGATTGACATTTTTTTCCATTGTTTATATAAAAAAATTATATTTACAAATAACATTGATAAAATCGATCAAAAATAAATCTAGTATAATTTATTCTATTTAAGACATTTATTGTTAATATTGTATACGTTCAATCTTGGAAATACACAAGTTTAATGGAGTAAATAATATTGTAATATAAATAATAATGTGAATTTAATATGAGTTGCTGTTTCTGATAGTAAAGACATAATGAATGGATTAGCGAGATTTAAAATAGTAAAGCAAATAATCATGGCGTACTGATGGCCTTTCCGCTTCATAAATCTAATTAGTCAGCCAAATATGAAACTGCCGTAAAACGTATGATATCATGGTAGAATTACTTTGTAAAAAGTGCGAAGCATTGTTTTTTTCCAATCTTTCTCATTTTTAATAATTTATGTGAAAAAATAAAATGAATCGGCTACCTACACATGGGTATAAATCAAACTTCATTCAAACTCAGTTTATTTCTAATCTAGTTATTTTTTATTGAAAGTATTTTTTTTCTGTTATATTTTCGCTTTTATTTTATTTTCCATAAAAATTGATAAAAAAATCAATCCCGAAATCCCGGGATTATGTTTATCAATCCCGGGATTCATAGGTATCGAAAATAGCTCGGGATCTCGGGATCCCGGGATTCAGGATCCCGGGATTGGAATCCCTAGTCAAGAGTCACTCATTATACCGCATTAACATCGTCTTATAAATTGAGAATTGGAATCTAAGAAAATTGGTTAATTAATTTAGATTCAGAGCTGGAACTCTTTAAGATTGTAGAGATTCAAAAACAATGGATGTTTCTTGTAATATTTTGTAAGTGAATGATGTTGTCCATTCATTATCCTCAAACGAGTATTTTACCAAATTTCTTCAAGGCATGCTCGCCTTTTCTCTTGAAGCTCTTAGGTCACGTCTGCTCTTGAAGCATTTTCTCCTGCTCTCACGTGGTATAGTTTCCAATCTTGATATTCTGGAAATACAATGGGTGAAAGCTGTTCCCTCGTGTCAGGCTCACCAGACACCAATGGCGAGGGCAGTGCGGCTGATCAATGCGGTTACATGTACGTTGTACGTATGCAGTTCATCGTGGGACACTTATTCGTGCGCCGCAGTACGTGAAACATGAGTTCGTATAACATTCTATCAAATGACGAGTTCTTCGTTGAACATTTCACCGTGGAATACATTTGTACGTATCATACAAAATACGGCGATAGTTTGCAAATAGTACTGTTCCAATTAGATTAACCTTAACCTAACCTAGTAAAGACATCTACACATGTTGTAGGATACGTACAAATATACTCCACGGTGAAATGTTCAACGAAGATCTCGTCATTTGATTAAATGTTACACGAACTCATGTTTCACGTACTGCGGCGCACGAATAAGTGTCCTGCGGTGAACTGTTTGCGTACAAATTTCCAGATACGGGTCAATTCACTCCCTAGAGATGTAGACATTTTTAATGATGCATTATGTATTTCGATTTTAAAATTCTATTTTATTGTTTAATTTGTATTTTTCTTGAGTTATTTTTTTTCTTTTTCTTTGTTTTTTCTTTTCGTTACTAAGTTGATTTTACTTATACTTTTTATTCTAAATTTCATGTTGTGAACGTCTTGAATTAATAATTTGTTATCTGCTCAATGTCTCTTTTTTAAATAAATAAATTATAGATAGTAGGTGACGTAATAGCCAATAAAATCGATTGTTTGATGCGTCTTTTGACTGATTTCATATCGCTTGATTAACTTTATGTAATTTTGTAGCCCTTGATCGAGAAGAGGACAAAGTTCTGGCCGCTGGAGAGAGTATGGGCGTACCTGACCATCAAGCAACTGCTGGACGACAAGGACTCCTTGAGCAACCGCGTGGAAGACAATCTCTCCAAGGAACCATCCAAGAAAGCCCTTGAGCTTGCACTTAAGGTACCTATATAATATAATTCATTATTCATATTGCTAACACATTAAGTTCAATAAAGGAATAACATTTCAAAACAGATTTAGTCCAAAATCACACAGTTTCATGTTTTGAAGAAATCTACTAAAGAATTTTGAATCAATTTTGTTGAAGTAATTTAAATGTTTGCTTTGATAAATGACAATGAAATGTTGAATTGAATTCAAATTTTATTACACACTATCCAAGTGTCTAAATTTAAGTAAAAGCTTATTTTGGCTAATTGGGTGAATTATAGTAAAAATGTGAAATTCTCTTTAAATGAATCTGTGGGTCTATTCTATACTTATCGACCGCTAAAGTGATAAAGTGATTTGCTTTTTATGACGCTTTAAACGTGTCTGAAAGAAGTGATTTTAAGTGCTCATTCCGTCCCGAAACGGAGCCGCACGGGACTGATGCTGCAACCATGCACCGCAGTGCTTAAAGAAGAAAGTTAAGAAAGATTTTTTTTTGTTTTTTGGACTGGCTCTGCTGTCCGCTGACGTTAAGCGCCCTGTGTACAGCATACTGAGTGTCACGAATTGAAATGGATGAGTCTACAGAGGAGTCGGGACTATCTTGCTCCCGTACGACGCTGCAAATTTCTCGAATGCCGCAAAGTTGGCCTCGGTTGCTATCAGATCTCCATGACCAATTGGGCCCGTGTGAGGACGGACCAAACAGCAAACAGCTCCACTCGTTCGAGTTCCATCAAAGTATTAGCACTTATTGTAACAATTGCAATAAGTAGGTTATATTTGTTGCAATACGTGCTATATTTTGACAGCAGCAAGAGAGGTGCTGTTAAAACATAGCACAATTACAACTAACTTATTGTAATTGTTACAATAAGTGCTAATATTTCGATACTTTCCTACCATAGATAGGTGCCGTAGCCGAAAGCAGTCTTGTGTATAGAATAGATGCGCAGATGTCCTTTTCTACTTCAATTTCATACAATATTTGTATTAAATCGACATTTTTTCGACATCTTCGCTAAAATTGTATTTTTATTACGTTCCAGTATTCGTTTGTGACACCCCTGACATCACTCGTGGTTGTAAAGCCAAACTCGACGTCTGCCGTTGACGCCGAGTCCATCCCTGCAGGCGGTCGTAAGTAGCACTGAACTATTCAATTCCAACATGGTTTAATAATTTTACTATCAATATTTTAAATGATTGATAATATTATAACTTTAATAATATTATCTAAAAGATAACCGTGGGCCACACCGCTCAAAAAAATCAAACGTTTCGGTTGCTATTATTATATATCACGCTTTCTCTTTCTCACGCGTTTCGAGAGCCATTCGGCGAATTACTATCAACCCGGCCTCGTTATGTGGAGATACTGCCTTATTCTAAAATATTGCATTATGTAATTTTCTTTTTTGTTTATTGCATACATCAAAATAACTTTTTTTTGAATTGCAAATTGCATGTATTTATAAGTCTTCGAGTGTACCTACTTTACTGCATATGCACTAGAGATTGTCTTACTATAATCTATACAGTACTGCATGGCATTTTCGACATTCTCTTTTTCACCACAGATGGCATTGCTCTACCGCTGTCAAGCTTCTCGTCTCCCCTTCTTGCAGGAGGATCCGGTAAGTACTTCCACTGCTGACCTCACCTTTTCAACGTAAAACAGTGCAGCTTCTATTCTGTGGCCGACACGTCGTTGCGGCCATCTAGTGAACTAAAAATCCCCCATCAATTACCCCAAAATTCAATTCTTATTAAATTTATTTATTTTGCAGAAAGTGGACATTACAAATTATTAATTTATGACGTTCACAAGATGACATGAAAAAATATATAAAATATGTAATGGTATTAATCACAAGTCATCAAAAAAACTACATGGAAGTACACTGAGTGAGCTAAGATATATACTCTATTTAAATAATATATAAAACATCCTCCATCTAAGCTCACTCTCACATAAGTGGAAGTATTCGTCAGACGTGTCCACGCTATTATCTTTGAAATCGCAAACAGCAGTTTGTTGTTTGTTCCCATTGGTAATGCCAATTATTGGAATGACAATAATTGCGTTCAACTACATACATCACTTTAGATATTGATATATTCCACTTGTATCGGAGTGAGTTTAGGCAGAAATTTGTTCTATGAATTCTTAGTCTACTTAGCTAATTACTATGTGTTTGTACTATCTTGAACCTACTTTTTATGATAGTGTATACATTTTATTCTTATTGGGTACTCTGTTTTTTCTTTAAACCTTGTTATTGACGTGTTTTCTTTCATGTCATGTTGTGAACGTCTTTAATTTATAATTTGTAATATAAATAGATAGATTTGATTAACAGCACTTTGACATGTCGGCCACAGTGTAATATAAAGTCGCACACTGTTACACCGCCTCACTTTTTCAACACTAAATATTATTATTTTGGTTTTATATTCGAATGCATAGGTACATAGTTAAGAGAAACCGTGTGCCATACTAAACTTATGATTTCTGTTCATGAAAATATATTTTCACAAAGTTTGTAAGTGTAAGTAAGTGTATGGTATAAATAAACGGACGCGATCAGATGCTTATCACATATTTTGTGAAAATATATTTCCATGAACAGAATTAATCATAAGTTTAGTGGCACACGGCTCTAAACGGCATACGGCTTCAGTCTATAGATGGCCTCTTAAAGCGTCAATTACATTGAACTACTTTACGAGCTGCTTGTTGGCGAATTTTCAATCTGCCTGTAAAGTCGCCCAGTGTCATCATCGAACAAGCTAATAAGCAGATTGTGAACAATCGAACAACGAACAAAGTCGAAAGCTTTACACAACTTTACACGCTACAGGCCGGCGTGATGGCCTACTGCGTCTGCGCAATAGAGCGTAGTAGTGACCTCCCGGTAAAAAACGAACTATGTTCTGTCAAAATAGTCGCTAGCTTGTTGGCTTCTCAGCGAATGAAAAGTTTTGTGTGTCATCATCACAATTGCAGTAGCTGAATCGCCCGCTTTTAAATTCGCCAACAAACAGCTCGTAAAGTAGCTCAATCTAATTGACGCATAAGTAACTATTTAATAGATATAATGTATTTTCCTTCTGCATAACACGTATGTACAAATTGACGAAATGTTACAAGATATTTTATGCCATTTCGATACTCGTAATAAAAATCATCGAGGTGCCAAAGGTTTAGTATCGCTGCTATAAAATAATACGCTTTTTGAAGACCTATGTGTAAATATCTAAGGAATATTTTTAGTAAATTTGGATTGGTTTTGTTATTCTTTTTCTTTTCATTGTACTGTTTTATTTTTCTTTTCCAATTACTTAATATGTATTTTCTTTCTGTTTTCCTTCAATCTCCCCACAGGCTACAATTACGCGTTGCCTGCAGCATACATGCCAGGTAAATTATATATTTATTCGTGTTATAAGATTACATATGTACTTACTTAATTAATATGTTGTTTACTTAATTCCAAGGTTATAAAAATCTCGCTACTTTACCATACTTAAAAAAAAAACATATATACATTATATGGGTTTAGGACGATTCGGCGCCGGGACAACTGGGCGCCACGCAATCGAATTAAATTCTAAAATAAATAGACGTTCATGAATATTTATAGGTATATATTTAAAATGTATATTCAAATTATTATATTACAATTTAATACTTGGTGAGAATTTACATGTTTAAGTTCCAACAGTAAGAGAGTTCTTTTATTACAACGTTTTTCTTAGCTCGTATTCTTATTTGTCCGGTAGTTTTTTGTCCGGTATGAATCTTGCAATCGATTTTTAACTAACTTCCCGACTAGCTAGACATTTGAAACTTTTATAATATATCAGAACACGATGCCAATGCATTTTTTTAATACTTTTAGCCATCTTTAAGTATAATTGAATTCATTTTCAGTTAATTCGGTTTTGTATGAAAAGTTATTTCGATACCATTATTGTTTGCTAGGGGGTTCTAGCAACTAAATTATTAAATAATATATATGTGTTTTACTATGGAAATCAATATGAAATGACATTTCAATATTCAGTATTTCTATCAAGTACAAATTTTTTTGATCGTTTAAGCTAGTCAAGTCAAGTTTATATGATTCAACAGAAAATTTAAAAATCTTGTATGTTAAAAGTTCTTTTTATCTTGTAATTATTTTTTTATAAAGCCTCAGGCATGATATTTCTCAATCCGCAATAAAAAAAAACATTATGTTAAGAGCAAAATTAATTAAAACTACTAAGTAGTAGTTAGAAACTGATTAAAATTCCTCGTATAATTTATGTATAAAATCGTAACGAACGTATATTTATGTCATTCGACAGTGCGGCGCCCAATTGGCCTAGCGCCCAGTTGTCCCATTCCTACATTGTTTATGTACTCTGTTGTAAATACGTAAAACATAAATTCTATTTTTTAACTACTAGATAATAATTATGTTATGTCATACCTTTTTAAAAAGGCATCTTTTTGTTATCTTTTATTGTTTTTTTTATGTATTGCTCTAAGAAAGACGTTTTTCACTAGCCTCTGTAATATACGATTATATAATCACAGAAATAATCAATTATATTTTTAATACATTATATTATGTACATGGGTTAGTCAACATTCGATAATGTTCTCGAATGTAAGTACAGCTTTTTACTGAAATTGTTTTAAATAACAAAAAACACCTTTATACTGTAAAAAGTCAAAAATGGATACACTTTGACATGTTATTATCGAATTGAAATACACAATAATACATAGTATGTCCACTTCGTTTTCGATTTTCAAATTAAGTATGATTGTCTCAAACCATAGATTTAACGGGGGACATGCTCAGCGTAGGTCAAAATGGAGATTTTATTGCATTTTCAAAGCATGATCCTGGATATTCCTTAAACGTTGTAGATAATCTATTTATATAATTTAATTTTTTTTATAGCTTATAATTAGTATCTTTAGAATTATCTTCAAATGTATTAATCTTGCCCATTTTTTGAATAATAAAATGCCTAATTCTTGTCAAATTTGGGATCACAGAGATTATCAATATAATTTTTTTTCGTAAATATATCACTATAATAATGTCGACATAAATTAGACTAATGGTTTTGTAAATGCGTTTAAAAATTAATAAATCTAAAAAATCTTAACACCACTACACATTCATGTACTGAAATATTACAATATTCTGAAACATTAGAGCGAAAGGTTTAAAAGAATACTATTTTATGTAATAAAAATACTTTATGCAGTCATCAAATGTTTAAAATAAATATGAAGGATAATAAGGCTTCAAAATTATATAAATAGATTATCTACAACGTTTAAGGAATGTCTAGGATCATGCTTTGAAAATGCAATAAAAGCTCCATTTTGACCTACGCCGAGTATGTCCGCCCTTAATATTTCGATATTATTTTACTGCAAGCACTGAGTGAATAGAGAATAGCTCTCGAAGAGTCATACAAAGTCATCTCATTCACACCGATAAAAAGAGGTTAATGCACAATATACAGTTTTCGTTGATTCTGTACACCAGTGGCTTTAAATCATTGGTATTTTTTTTAAATCATAATAATATTAAGATCAATTACACATTCAATCGTAAATCATTAATTTGTAAGTTTCAAAATGAGATCACTATGTAAATGATTTGCTTAGACAATTATCATTGAGGTCCTCCGGATTAACTGGATCCAAGTGCATAGATAACCCTATGTTAAGTAAACTAACTACAAAGCTAAATGTGCTATTATAATTAACTCCGCATAACGGCTTCCAACACTCTGTGAATGAGGTATGGTTCTGAAATGATCTAGTATTTGAAAAGGTAAAAGTTAGACCAAAACATTCAAATCAAATAGCTACGTTGTTATGAAAACACCCACGAATGGCGCGTGGCTTATGGGGGATGCTTCTACCTACCAGAGGCACCTATCGGAAAAATACGAAGCTTGCAATTTGAGACATACTTTTGATAATTTACAATTTCAACTATATTAATTAATAAATATCTGTCTGAAAACATTAAAAAAATATGTTTTTTATTTTAGTCAAAGATAAACTTACAATTGTAAAAAAATGTGAATTTGTCACAGGACCGCATCTTATTATTAAGTACATTATATTTTATGGTAATATTTATTATTAAAATTTTGTTAGTTTAAAATTTTTCAACGTAAAGATTTTTGAGTAAATCATAATTTTAATATTTTTCATATTTATTTTAAAAAACATCGATTTTTATAAAAATATAAATGTGTATAACTTGAAATCCTTTTTATTACACATATTACGAGGGTGGGTCAATAAGTCCTTAGAAAAGCCGACAGGTGGCGCGACTAGTACTGCAAGCGGTTTGTTTTCATGCAGCGGCACTACCGATTCAGTATGCTGCGAAGTTTCAATCAGATTGGTCGGGTTGTTGTGTGTTTCTCGTACATTTAAAAAAAAAATTTGCTTGTGGAAAATGGAAAAATGGAAAATGGAGAAAATTGAGTTTAGAGTTGTTATTAAACATTTTAATATAAAAGGGTTAACAGCAAAGGAAATAAAAAATGAGTTGGATTTAGTTCACGGCATATCTGCTCCTTCACTTGCAACTATTTATAACTGGTTAAATGAATTTAAACGTGGTCGTAGATCAACAAAGGATGAACCACGCTCAGGACGTCCTGTAGAGGTGACTACACCAGAAATGATCAATAAAATCCACGATATGGTGTTAAGTGACCGAAGATTAAAGTTGAGTGAGATAATTGAGGTTACAGGGATCTCAAAAGGTAGCGTCATTTCTATTTTACATGACAAATTGGGCATGAAAAATATTTCTGCAAGATGGGTGCCGCGTTTGCTCACAGTCGACAATAAACGCAATAGGGTGGTGGCCTCTAAAGCCCTGTTGTCGCTCATTCAACGCAATCCGGATGAATTTTTTCGTCGCTTTGTGACTGTAGATGAAACATGGATACACCACTATACTCCCGAGACGAAAGAACAGTCAAAGCAGTGGATTGCGAAGGCAAACCATGTCCAAAGAAGGCGAAAACCGTAAAATCAGCTGGTAAGGTTATGGCTACTGTATTTTGGGATGCACGTGAAATTATTTTCGTTGACTATTTGGAAAAAGGAAAAACAATAACAGGGGATTATTATGCATCTTTATTGGACCAGCTAAAAAACAAAATTGAAGAAAAACGGCCTTATTTAAACAGGAAAAAAATCCTCTTTCATCAGGACAATGCCCGTGTTCACACATGTTTACGATCAATGGCTAAAATTGAAGAATTGAAGTTCGAATTGGTCGACCACCCACCGTATTCGCCAGATTTAGCCCCCAGTGACTTTTTCCTTTTCCCAAACTTAAAAAAATGGCTAAGTGGACAACGTTTTTTTTCAAATGAAGAAGTCATCGATCGGACAAATGCTTATTTTGAGGACCTTCCGAAAACTTATTTTTCTGACGGTTTAAAAAAAAATGAGAAACGTCTAACCAAGTGTATTGAGCTCCAAGGAAATTATGTTGAGAAATAAAAAAAAAATACAAAAATAAAACCTGTTTTAATGCTTTTTTCTAAGGAATTATTGACCCACCCTCGTATTATCTACACTACTGTCATTAAACCTCATTTATGGCTTCTTAGAATAAGAAGAATAATGTGATTTGAAAACTGTTCCTAACTCATAATTTTATTTCTAAATCATTTGAACTCATTTAATCCTCAGAACCTCAATTATGTTATAATATTATGTAGGCATCGTTTTATTTGGTAGTATTATAGGTTCACGATAATAATTTCAGTAAATTACGGGACCGAAGATTGCTAAATTTCGCTGTTTTTGCAGTGTAAACAGAAATACTCTAGTGTAAAAAGTAAACAACCTGACAATGATAGTATGGTAAACAATAGCATCAAGATTGACCAGTGGCGCACTCAGGATTTAATATTGGGGGGAGCCCAAGGAGAGCCCAATTGAAAATGGACACAAAAAAGTATTATTGCAGTTAACTTATAAACAAACCTACTTAACACATTAACACAGCCTAATTTCTCGTTTATCGGTCTTTTGTCTATTGCACTCGGTGTACCTACACCATGGCCCCCACATCCTGAAACGGGCCCTCAGGCTAAGATATTTGGCGGGCCCCCTACCTACCGCTAAGATTAAAACTTTCAAATTGTGTTTTAGTTCAAATTAAGGGTACTTATACAGTGAAGTATTGGCGATTTTTAATACATCTACTTTAATAATGGAGCTGTTGAGTATCGACACATAATAATTAAAAATTATATCGTATAATTTAAAATGTTCATGGCCATGAAGTATAATAGCGCCGCAGGCGACTTTTTTACTATTAAAGCTAATTTATGATGTGTGTTTATCTCACTTATCTGGTCAACCCGACACGCCGGGCCGTGTTTCGAAATTTTTGTGTTAGAAATTAAAATCTAAGAAATTTTTCAAGAAATTGTGCTGGAGAAGTACAAATTGTTTTTTGTCGTGTTTTTATTTGTCTAAGCCCAAAGTATAGTTTATTGCCTTTAATTTTCGATGTCTAAAATCATTCTGATAATTTTCATGTTTGGGGGGTGCCAGGGCCTCTTGCCACCTCCCCCCCCCCCCTGGGTGTGCCACTGATATTGACTGGTGTATTTTTGTGGGTCACAGTGTTGTCACCGTTGTCTGTCTGTTTCTTTTGTCAACAACACGCTGCAGTCATACGGATAAATAAATAAAACTGCATTGTTTTGCGCAGATTCTTCCGACGATATCGTTGATTTCCGTCTCTCGTATGACATGGACACCCAAGACTCACCCGAGGCATCAAACCAAAGTGGTACTGAATTTCTATAAGACACAACTATTTTCATAGTTTGCACCATTGAGTATTAAATACTTAGAACTTACCAACATAAATTCACGCAATTGTAATGAAGTGATGAATCATTTGAGATGAGGAGCTCATTTACATAATATTGCAGTGGCGAAGACTCCATACTAAACGATTATTTAAAGCCTACTTTCTTATTGACGTACTTATATAATCACAAATAATAATACATTCAATACGCCCAAAGACATCTATCATATAATTGTCATAATTTTACGATCTTTTCCCATATTTCAATAAGCACCATCGATGGCATCTCTTGAAAGTTTAAAAAAATGAAACACACCGCGTTTCGCTTCACATGTATACGATTATTTTGGCGTGAATCGTCGGGTTTTTCAATGTGAAGTTATTTTCTCATAATTTCAAAATGTCTGGCGTCCCGTATACAAATCTACAAGTTGTTTCGTTAGCGCTTACATCGCTAGAGCACATTTATTCAAAATAATTAATAAGAAGATAATTTAAAAAATAATTTCTATGGGATTGAATCACTTATATAATGTATTGATTATTGTTAAAAATATAAAATATTTTTTCTCGTGATTTTTATTTATCTATTAGTTCACTCACTAGACAATTTATATATCTGATATTCTACCTACCTAAGTCTGTGTTTTAAATATATAAGTATTTTAAAATGTCTAGTTTTACAGGTTAAATTATAAATTGTTATGGAACATAATAAATACACATCAACGGATATTTTCAAAGATGATAGGTAATTTATTTTGAGCGTATGTTACGTTTATAAATGTTTAGGAAAATACATAAGTAATTCAAACTTTTTTATAAACTAATTATAATAAACCAATTAAGCTTTTGAATTTTCATCGATTTAGCGTACCTATTCATCAGTAATATTGGGCTATCTTCTTATTTCCCGTAAATATATCTGACAAACATGGTTACTCCCACAGCCTACCTCTTTCAAAAAGTCACCCTTCGTCACTGGAATATTGTAATCACTAATCAGTCATGCAGTTTTTACTAACCACATATATGTTTTAATTACTTTGAAGTCGATTTATTAAACTTGGTCACTGGTGCACTTGAATTGGTTGACTCCTCACCTGTTTAATTACGCTTTATAATATAATTTATATTTATATCTAAAACGTATTTACATCTTTCGTTATAAAATTGAACTGAACGTTTTCGTCACACGACAGTTGAATTTAAATTTAATCAAATTATAGGTCAAACAACCTAAAAAAGATCGTGATGCTTAATGAAAGATTGAGAACTACTAAGTAGAGTATTTGTTTTACTGTATTATAATACATTATAAGTATTTCCTCGATCCATCTCCCAGAAAAAAAAAATCACGTAATTTATGTAGACGTATTTGAACTTTCGGAAATTTTTAGATGCATTATTAGTGAATATTATCAATTGCATGTTATTATTTTTTGTACTGTAGCCGTATTGTTTCTGTCATAATTCAAAACTAATTTTTATTTCCACAGCACAGATAATAAATATAATTCCGATAGGCTGTATTACAATACTGTAAATTTTGACGCAGGGTTTTGAATGTGTTAGTGTCCTACGAAAATAAACCACGCATTATATACGTGCATTATAGTGTGTATAATACACCAATATTAAATGAACTTCAATAAAATAAAACGGGGGCAGTTGTGAGTATTCGACGTATGACGTATTCTTGACACGTGTTTAAATGTATCCCGTATTCTTCCTTCCTTGAGATCGGTTGCCTGCTTCTCCTTAGCTTTTAGGTATTTCAGTTCCCATTATTTCTGAGTTCCCTGTTTATTTAAATTATTGGTCAGTGCAGAGATGTTGAACCAATGTCCAGTTCTGTGCGTTTAAAAGATTCGAATCTAATGAAAATCAAAGGCGAAGTGAACATACCTAATTATAATGTTTTTTTTTCAAGAAATTCGATGAATGAATTTTTGTTTATGTAATGCTATAAGTATTGCGAATGTTGTGTGGTGGGGGTAGAAAGGGAACTATGTAACATGCGAAAGGGATAACTAGTTGATTAAACACTTATATTATTACAACATAACAAATTATAATATAAGATCAATTGTAGTTCTTGTCATTCTTGATAAAAAAACTGACCATGCGAGCGAAACACGTATCGACGTATCGTAGAGCAAGTTATATGTATCGGACAAACACGTTTTATGTAATAATCGTGAGGTATTTGAATGAGATAATAGTATATTCTTAGGTATAACATGTGTATTTTGTATAAAAACTCAATTTCAGTAAACACTGTACGTTCAATAAAAACATAATTATGTACTAACCCAGGGGTCGGCAAACTCTTGGACCAAAGGAGCCAAATATGAGTGGTACAACGGTTAAAAAAAATTCGAGAGCCATACGTATATTTTTATAAATATGGTTTATTTAAATGAATTAGTTACATTTTATAATTGTTTATTTATTAAGTGAAAAAGATTTCCCGAAAAAAAATAACGTAAATAAATGTTTTTATTGATGAAATTATAAATATAATTTTTACAGAATATGAATTACATACAATTTCCACGGATTCCTTAAAATTAATGTGAACAATGACATTCCTTGCATTTCTTTGGAGGTTCTGTATGTAACGTGTAGTTTTTAATATCAGGCGCGACTCCGAATTCTCATCGGTTATTTGGCTTCTCTAAATGCTATAATTGTTCATGTTTGAAAATGATTGTTCACATAGATATTATTATGTAGACTCGAATATGAGTTCGGAACATTATTCCATGTATTAAAAACCGTAGTATTTACCTTATGTAAATCTTTTAGAACACTCCACTTGTGTTGTGAAATTAAATTGCATTTTTCTCTCTCCAAGTCTTTTTTCCATAATTTTTGTATCAACCGTCACGGAGGAAAAATTAGGCTCGCGATAATGTCATTATATAATATAATAAGTGTATAAATCAATGAGAAAAAATTAAAATTGTGAATTTTGAAAAGTTTTTGTAAAAATTGGAAATTGGGAATTTACCAAAGAGCCGCACGCCAATGCCCAAAGAGCCGTAGTTTGCCGACCTCTGTACTAACCCATCGAGCCGTAATCAACTCATAATATAAGGTGTTTTAACGTGGGAATTGTATCTTGGCAACGCATTACCCATTGGTATAGATAGGGTTATCAAATAAGAGATAATTCAACCTTGTTTAGGAAAAAGGGCGTAACCCACACAGATCAAATTTTACAGGAGAAAACGTTTTTTGAATGATTTTGGTTCAATATCATTAAAATTGAGGGTAAATGCTTTTTTCCTTAAATTAAAACACAATTAAAGCTCAATTAAAACCTGAATTTAGATAATAAATCGGCATTTGTGGCTTACTACCTTTTTACAGAACGTGTATTTAATTGTATAAATTGTTAATATATAATAAAAACACTTTTAGAAAAATCGAGGGTTACGCCCTTTTTCCTAAACACAGTCGAATAATATATTCACTGAACTTTTCTCTCAATAAGTTACTTTGTGTCACGAGCTGTATGTTGCACCATCTCGTTGGAACCATATACCTATCGTCCAGATCAAAATGATCTTATTCATTCCAGAAAAAATCAGTAATCATGTTTCTGTAGCATTATTCATTGACAGTAACCGCATTGTCATTTTCGTTAATAAAAAAAATACGTCCAATTATACCTCCAGACCATAAACCACACCAAACTTTTAATTTTTGTGGATGTGAAGCATGTAGGTTTTCATTACTCCAAATGTGACAATTTTGTTTATGTACTAAGCCAATTAACCGAAAATAAGCTTCATGGTTGAAGATGATTATTTCATGAAATAATGGATCTGTTTTAAGTTGCTCTAAAGCCCAATCAGAAAAATTTCGACGCACTAAATGGTATTTCGGCTTAAGTTCTCGTTTTAACTGTATTTTATGGTTACATGCAAGGTACGTATGCAGTTCATCGTGGGACACTTATTCGTGCTCCGCAGTACGTGAAAAATAAGTTCGTATAACATTTTATCAAATGACGAGTTCTTCGTTGAACATTGCACCGTGTAATACATTTGTACGTATCTTACAAAATGCGGCGATAGATTGCAAATAGTACTGTTCCAATTAGATAAACCCTAACCTAACCTAGTAAAGACATCGCATTAAATTTGCCACATGTTATAGCATACGTACAAATATACTCAACGGTGAAATGTTCAACGAAGAACTCGTCATTTGATTAAATGTTACACGAACTCATGTTTCACGTACTGCGGCGCACGAACAAGTGTCCTGCGGTGAATCGTTTACGTACAAATTTCCGAATACGGTATTTTATACGCCTTCAAATGCAAATATTTATAAAGACCATAAGAAATTTCAAGTTCTCAATAACCACGTGTGTTTGATTGTTCCGGATTTTCTTCCATACTTTGATTCACAACATCTATATTTGCAGCAGTACGTTTACATTTCGACGGATTGGACTCTTAACATCAGAAAAAATACCATTTGACTCGAATTTTCTGATTAAATTATGAATAGTAAGCTCTGTAGGTCGATTATTTTGACCATACATTTCCCGTAATGCCGAAACGTAGCTCGAATAGATTAAAAATACTCTTGTAATCTTAGACTATAGATACAATTAGATAGATAGAGAAGATACAATTTTTGACAATTTATATACGCTGTATATAATGTGTATCTTTTCACGATAAATTTCCAAACAATACTGAACACAGTATATTATGTTAATTTTGGTGGGAATTAGAAAAAATGGCTGCTATGATGTTTTAAAAATATATAGTAGGTACTAATTTGATAACCCTATATATATAGATATATACCTATATCCACCACTTAGCAATGTTGAAAACGCTATACTTCTAGTCCGGCCGGTGGGTGAATCGATTCGCATTTACCTTTTGTTAATTTGGTATTAAACAGTAAAATTGGTTATAAATTTGACATAAAGCGCCGGCTAGACGCTTTATATCGGGAAGCCCGTGTGTATGGACGGGAAAACTGAAGCTCGCGCAAACCGTAAAGCTGTAAAATAACTACACCGCGCAGGCAAGTCGCTGTCGTCTAGCCGGCGGAAAACGTTATTAAAATAATTTCATCGTCATTGGTATTTTATAATAAATGCACTATTGGTAATTTCGTGTTACATGTTATATTGCATATTAATAACTATAAACACATATTGACATCAGTTGCGATGGGTGGAGGTAGGCTGTTAAGATCCGATATAAATAGTGCTCACTAAACTTTGTCTGTTATACGTATTTGTTTTCATTGAACTAAGACTACGATTTACAGGTGTTGGTTAGTTTTTAAATTTCAATTAAACCCTGAGAAAACCAAGCCATAATAGATAATAATCAAAAAATACTCGTCTATCTATAAAATATCTAAAATTTTGCCATTAAACCATCAATAGTTTTAGATATTTTGTAGATATAAGAATATTTTTATCGATTGTTGTTTGGTATAAGCAGGGCTTAATAAATTTTAAAAAACTTACCTACAACATGAGTAACATGTATTCTTAATTCAACGAAAACAAATAAGTATGAATGGTGCACAATTTTATTGTATCGCCCAAAGCATACCAAAATTATTATGGTTTGGTTTATGCAGGATTTAATTGATTTTTTTAATTAGCCAACTTAGTCTTAGTTCAATAAAAACAAATACATATGACTGACAAAGTTTAATATACACTATGTTATATTGGATATTAACAGCCTACCTCCACCCTTCTCCACTGATTGGCATACAGCATGTGAATTTGCCAAACGTAAGAATCGATACGTTTATATTTTAATATTTAGAAATAAAATAAATTGTTTTTAATATCCAATAGGCAAAGTAGGTAACTTGTGTGTCGATTTTTTTTTTTGGTGGGTTCCAAAACTATTCCTTTAGTACAACGTAGTTTTGTCTAATATATTGTATAACACTTGTGTCCATATTATATTTATCACACAGCACCTACTCGACCAATTTCCTCGTATCATCGTATGTCAGCAATGGTACTTCCCCCACAACAACCACCACCACCAAATTTTGGTTAGTTCAATTATTATAGTATTTAACTAATTACCATAAATTAACTACTTGTCAATTTTGCACTAACTAATAAATTACTAACGGATTTTCATTCATTATAATACATCATACATGATAATTATTTCCAAACTAAAGGCTTAATTACATTGGCGGACTCGCAAATCCAACCGGATCCAATGATCCACGCCGATCGTCGTGACCTCAGAGTAATGATATTACGATATATAGAGACGGCCTATTTTTCGGCAAAACGAAACTGTGTTTCCAGCGTACAACGCACAGTTGAACAACGATTTTGTTATTTTTAACTTAACTATGAAACGTTATACCATCGTGTTTCTTCTCAGTACGACTACCAAATTTAAACATGGCATAGTTAACCATCTGTTCTATTAAAATGACTGAAAATAATTACCACTAACTTTATATTTAACACAAAAACAATAAATTTCAGCAACACGTGCTCGTAGTTTATAAATCATTTTTTTTCCGGCGACGTTTTCAATTTTTTTTTTAAATTCAGCCGTAGAAAGTCTATCTTACTCTAACGCATAGAGCGTGCCGAATGCATAATCACTCGCACTTATGGTTCGTTTTTGTTCAAGCCTGGTCGTGACTAGAGTTAGGTATTTCCCGAGAAAATCCCAATCACGAGATTCGGGATTTCCCGAAACGATGAAATTTTGAATTCTCGAGATTCGGGATTTCCAGAAAAGAAATCTCGGTAATTCTCGAGATATCGGGAAATTAAAAAAAAAACTTGTAAAAATCATAAAATCAGTGTAAAAACAGACAAATTTCAAAAAAATATGATTTTTTTTATTTATGTACTCGTAAGAAGACAAACAAAATAGAAGTAGAAAAACAATCGCTGCGTCTGACAATCGCGTACGCTTTTGAGACACTCCCTGAGAATTCCCCGATGTTGCAAAAATTGCGCTCATTTTGAGTCAACGTTGGCTTATTGTGTTAAATGCCTCGATCGGTCTTTAAACGTTTTGTGTTTTCTGTCCACTTTTTTCGTATAGAAAATCGTTTTCCAATTAATATTTGATAATAAAGAAATCCCGAATCCAGAGAAATGATTCTCGAGATCCGGGATTTCCCGAAATTTTAAAAATTTCAATTCTCGAGATTCGGGATCGAAAATCTCGAGAATTCTCGTCGGGAAATTCCCGAAACCCAACTCTAGTCGTGAATGACGTCTTTAGACTATAAGCAATTACATGCAACGATTCGATTGCGTTGGTCCTTGCTTTTGATTGGTTTAAAATAAACATAGTGCTACTATTACTAAAAATATACGTTGACCGAAAACTATTTCTTCGTTAGATAGGTGGCTACACTGCACAGTTTTCTCTCGCAATTTTACTTTAAAATTCAACTGTCAAAACTAACCTCGCAAGCGGGCTGCAGCTTCGGAAATTTTCGTAAGTTCTCGGCAATCTTCGCTTGAATCTTCTTGAATCGTGGCTGAGATAGGATTGGTTCTAATTTGCTCGGGCCAGACGCAATCTGCCAATGTAATTTCAGCATATCAGCATTCAACAATCCACTAGATTATTTTTTTAAAACTTAAATTATCATGTAGGTAACTGGAAAATATCGATAGTAATTTGGTTGAATTTTCTCTTCCAATTGGCATCACCAATAGCAGATTAGTTGTACACCTTGGGATAACAGGCAAATTGCCTGTTTAATCTGCAAACCGGCTAACTCCATTTGGGCAAATTGTTCAGGAAGCAGAAAAGACTTAATAATAACTTAACTAGGTATCGAGCGGAATTTAACAAATCCAAAAATACACATTTTTTACAAATAATCTGCACTATGAATTAATACACTATTTTAGCTTACCTTTTATATTTAAAGAACGGAGTTGTTCCATTTATGATATTGGAAATTTGGCACCTGCAGTTGGGTGTTTTGTGTGAAGAACGATATAGTATGTATTTATTGGTTTAGGAGTTTAAAAATTTATGTGAGCATAGAAAACATGATAATATAATATTAATATATTTATAACAAAATACCACCAAAATCTCATTTTTGGTCAAAATTGCAGTTGGCTGGTTTGCAGACTAAGCAGTCGAAATGATGGTTCTCAATTTTTTACATGCTAATAATAATGCCAGAGTTCTCATGGGATCGTTCATAAATAATTGCGTCACACAATGTTCTGTATTTTGTCACCATACTAATATTTTATAAAACCTTTTAATCCCCCTGTCTAAATTTCGTCACTAATATTCCAATCTTTAAAGGATTTCGTTGAAAACGATCGGTTTCTACACGAAAAGGTTTAGAGGCCATCCATAGACTGAAACCGGAAGACTGGAACCGTGTGGCATACTAAACTTAATATTAATTCTGTTCAATGAAATATATTTTCACATATAGGAATCTGATCGTATCCGTTTATACCATACACTCACACTCACAATCTTGGTGAAAATATATTTCCATGAATAAAATTCATATATTTTGTCACACGGTTCTAAGCCGCATACGGTTTCAGGCAATGTTACAAAAAAATGAGTTTAAATTTTGCGCGTGGAGAACTACAAGGTTCTAAGTGTTTTTCCTTGGAGAAACAAAAGTAACAATGAGGCAGCTTAGAATACTACGTCTTTGTTGGGTTTGTTTTTCAAGGACGAACACTTAGAACCTTGTAGTATTAGGCTCACGATTTTGTTTATGTTGGTTACAGTTGGTTTTGTGATGTCACATTATATTATACCTCCTTTCTTGTGGCGTGAAGTCATATATGGACGACCCATATATCGGGAAAATGTTATCATAAATTAAATCATTTTCCCTGCTCTCACGTGATATAGTTTCCAATCCCGATATTCTAGAAATTTTGAATTTTTATGCACCCGTCAATTACATGCGTGCTGGGTGAAAGCTGTCTCCACACCAGGCACCAAGAGCGAGGGCTGTGCGGCTGGTCAATGCACTCCCTAAAGATATGGACATTTTTAGCGATGCATTATGTATTCTGTTTTAAATTTCTATTTTATTGTTTAATTTGTATTTTTTTAATTATTGTAGTTTTTTCATTTATTTTTTTTCTATGCAATTATTTTTTGCTCTGTTTTTTTTCTGTATCTCGTTTTTTCTCTAGTTGATTCATTTGTACTTTTTATTCTAAATGTCATATTGTGAACGTCTTGAATTAATAATTTGTTATGTGCTCAATGTGTCTTTTTAAATAAATCTTCTTCTACCATGTCCGATCCTAATAGGATCAAATGGGCCTCCACAGAATGGAGGTCTGTATTGACATATTTTGTTTTTACGAGAAATGGATGTCAGCCACTTGCTCAACCTATTAGGTCCATACTCTGACTCATACACAAATTTAAAAACAATATATTGTGTACTTGCCAGACCCAGGATTCGAACCTGGGACCCACGACGCTATAGACCGATGCTTAAGCCGTGCGGCCATCTCCAAATAAATAAATCATATAAAGATCTCTAAAAAAAATGTTATTATGACTAACCGAATATTTTCCATTTCTTATATACCTAACCTAACCTAACTTATATTTCTTTCTAGTAAATTATCTGTTAATATTATGTTCTATATAGGATTCGCTGGTCCCCCTTCGTATCCGTCTGGTGGAAACGTCTTGTCTTCGCCAATGCATACCTATCAGGTGCCCTCTTTTAGCAGCGGTTAGTTAAATTAAATTTACTAATTTTTTTTTATTAATAACCATGCTCTTGCTTTTTCGTCCAAGGTGATTGGGTGGGTTAGTTGCATTGATGTGGGGCTAATTAGGTTCCTCCATTCATATCTTTAATTTTCTTTGAGGCCATGATTAAATATTTTGTGTAGTGTTTTTGTGTTGTTCTATTGCTTAGTACTTCGTGAGGCTTTTGGAGGTCAATTTCATGATTATGCTGCCTACAGCGAGTCCTGAGAGTCCATCGCTCCCTTTCTAGTATAGGGTAGTCGTTGATGACATGTCACACAGTTTGAGATGTGTTGCCGTCACATGGACAACAATCATAATCCCTTCATTTAAATCTTTTTTTTTTAATTAAAATTAAAATTACTAATAATTATGTATTTGAGGTGTTGGAGCAATAGGAATAGAACATGCTGTTTCTTTGAAAATATTAACTTAATTAAACGGAGAGGGTAAAATATTTTCTTTGCTATGTTTACTATATAAATTTATAAAAAAAAATATATTTTACATACCTAATGAAAATGTGTAGGCATTCTATTTAAAAACAATTTCACCGTGTGCTGGTGTGATTATCACTGAACAAGTTGCTTTAACGGTTATTTGTCATTATATCTCCTGTACACGTCCATGGATTTACTTGCAGCAATAGTGTGTATTTTAAACTATCGCAACAATAACTGTTTACACCTAAAATTCCTGACTGTCTCTCTAATCTCATTCTTCAAGAGTAAGCGAGACGCGATTTTTTCATTTTATAGTACTGTTTGATAGGTCGTAAAAATCGGTTAACCTCAAAATGAGTCTCTGCGCGGTGTAGTTCGACTTTTTGCCGGCAGGGTCGCCACTATCGCTCTTCTGCGCAGGCGGAGATCGAAAAATTCCCAAACTGTTTCCGAATTGTTTGATTCATGTATTGTATAAGGATAATACGTGTACAATTATTACAAACTTTTCCTCTTAGTCACATGCCCTAAAATACCATCTCGCACCCCTCTGGGGGTGTGGATACCAGGCCTGGAGTCCCTACACTAGATATACACAATTATTACTATACTTCTTTAATTAAATTTATCTTCTGATGATTTTTTTAGTTACTAAGTATATCTTTTATAGAACATTTAATAAGTATAAAATTCTAATATTTTTTATGTTATTAATCTTTAGGTCCACCAATGTCAGGCTACTATGGTGGTTCCATTGGAATGGGTTAGTTATACCATCCTACATTATTTTAATATACTTTTTAATTAATTTTCTTAAGTAGGTACAGTACACACAAAGCAACATATTGTTGATCAACTACTATTTTTCAACCGTAAATTACCGTATTCTGTTCGGTATTGATTCATTGACTTATTATGTATCAAACATAATAGCGATGGGTTAACTCATTTAGTACTAACTACGCGACTGGCGCGTTTGGATTACCGGGCCATTGGATATAATTAACATGATATTTAAATGTGGTAATTAAATATTAATTAACAGGTCAGCAGTGATTGTGTTAATGCACAAATAGGGTTTTTGAGAATATGAGATAAGCTCAGTACGATTAAAATTAAATTTAGCAGAGATAAATATATTCATTCAGCAATCGCTACTTGACAACAAACGTGCCCGTATTCCGCTGTTTTTCGCTGGCGAAAAATCACTCATCGCTGATAATATTTAATGACGCTAACGCCGAAGCACGTGGCGCGTCTCTCGTATCGAACCCGAAGTGACTGATTAGTGGCGCCATGTATGTACGTATGTATGTCTGGGCGGCATGCGGTGACAACACAGGTATGCACCAGTGACGTGCGGTCCATTGCAACGCAATTTTTTGATAAATATGTACATACATACGTATTTGTATTCTTTTTAGTTTTTTAAACCGTGTTAAAGCAAAAAAAAAAACAGTGTAAATAAAAGATAATAAAAAGTAATCGGTACTTTTTTGTTAACCGTGCAAATAAAAGCCGTGCAAAAAGAGGATCGGGTGTAATTTACAACTCATGTAATGGTGAGATTTTACTTATGCGATGGTCGCAGTGGTGTTTTCGCTTATGCGATGATCGCACTTGTTTTTACATAATATTATATTGTCCATTTTAGTGGGCATTTTATCGATTTTTTGAATGAGGCCAATGTAATTATAATTAACTTTATTTATGTAATCTTTAAAAAGAATAACTGATATTAAAACTCATTTATTTTCATTCCATATCATATTTACACGTACTTAAATACTTATCGTTGCTTCCATGACAAAAACCTCTCATACGATGAGGATATATCTTGTTTGTTTTGTGAGGTCACATTTACTACAATGCCTCCCCCCCATATTCCTTTCATCATAAGGGTTTGCCATACGGACGGTCGATCCTATGTCAGACGAAATGTGTTGCCAAATAGAATATTTAAAAAAACGTTCAGTTTATCAATGCTCTAACATTGACACCTCGTATTTGACATTCAATATTTTCGATAGGTAATAAAATAAACTAAAGTATTTTTGCAATAAGCGTATTTTATTACAACGTTTTTATTAGCTCGTATTTGTCCGGTGGTTGTTTGTCCAGTACAAATCTTTCAATAGATTTTTAACTAACTTCCCGACTAACTAGACATTTGAAACTTTTAGAATATATCAGAACACGATGCCAATGCATTTTTTAATACTTTTAGCCATCTTTAAGCAGAATTGAATTCATTTGCAATTAATTCTGTTTTGTATGAAAAGTTATTTCGGAAGAAATCCGTAATCCAATCTACTATTATTGGTTGCTAAGGGGGTGGTCCTAGCAACTAAATTATTAATATATACGTACGTTACTATGGAAATCAAAATGACATTTCAGTATTCTATATTTGCTTGTTTGTTTGTTTTTTTATTTACTTCATATCAAGTACACGTTTGAGCATATTGAGCATAATAATTCAACAGAAAATTTAAAAACGTTGTATATGAAAAGTTCTTTTTATCTTGTAATTATTTGTTTTTATTTAATTATATTTATTAGTTTTTGTATAACATTTTAACTCTATCAATTGTAACTTTATAAAATATTGAATTGCAGATACGAGTTGTCAATGTTAGACTTACTAGTCATTATTTATTTTATTAAGTTTATATTGTATACCAATAGGTTCGTCTGGTCCCATTTCGTACCAACCCACAGGATATTACATGTCGTCTTTGTCAACGAAAAGCAGTCCGGCGGCGTCATATAGCATGGGTTAGTTCACCATAATTACACCATAAATAAGTTTTGGGCATTTTAATTGATATTATTTGAGATGTGTCCATCATAAAACGTATATGTGAAGAAACTAGTCATAAAATTGTTTTAGACAAAAAATAGATGTAGTGACCAGTGGCGAAGATGACTTTAAGGCCCGTTTCAGACGGGACACCGGTGTCGCGCTCGATATAATATAGGAGACCTTTGTCTTCGAATAAAGGGGCCTTTGTATTATGTTTATGAACGTCCCATAGTTAATGAGTCAACGCATAATTTCGCGTTATAAATTAGTACATAAAACTGGCTACGGTAATAAAAACAAGTGTATCGCCGGCTTGAGAATGTATCGGCTGACTGAAAAGTGTACCGGATACGCGTTGACTCATTAGCTCTGGGGCGTTCATAAACATAATACAAAGGCCCCTTTATTCGAATACAAAGGCCTTCTATATTATATCGAGCGCGACACCGGTGTCCCGTCTGAAACGGGCTTAAGAAGGAGGTAATATACTGAGGCGATCAAAAAAATAGTGCACACTAACTCATTGTCAGTCATACTTACGGGAATTAAAACGATAAGCATTTCATGTAACAACTACTAGTACTTGTGCAAATTCAGCAGATAAAGGTTCAAGCCCGTCGGGTGTCGTATTTTTTCTGCAACATCATTTACTGATATTATTATTAATCTTTAGGTATGGCAGGTATGCCAGGATTGCCAGGTATGCCAGGTATGCCAGGATTGCCAGGTATATCGGGCTCCTATGATTCTTACAGTGGTTCGGGTAATTTCTAATATCTTACATTTTTTTAAATATTTCTAACTGAATGCAACAGTGAAATAAATCAAAAAATATTAATTTTGAAATAATTTTACATTAATCTTTGTTTCATACAAAATGCCGTTTATAATAGATGTATAGATGATAATGATAAGATTTGTTGTATAACATTATTAACAGTGGGTTATTTCAGTTATCACACTATTGATTTGAAGTAACATTTTTTAATAAATGCAACATTGGCATTTTTCTTTTAAATGAAATATTACATTTTTCAATTCGGTATGTAGGTATAACTTTTAACAATCACTTGGCATACTTATCTCAAAATCGATTTTTTTTGTTCACTTTATTTCACTGTTGCTTTCAGGTAGCGATAATAATATTATAGTATATAACACACTAAGCAACGTATTGTTGAATGTTGATCCACTATTACTTCTCTACTGTTCCACTATTCTTTCTGATGATTGACTTTATATTATGTGTTAAACATTAAAAAAAATACATCATTATTGAGTAACTGAAGATTAAAAGAAAACAAGTGTTGTAGATTGACCTCAAATTTAAATAGGTGATTGTAAATGCTTTATAATTGTTATCAACATTCTGTAAATGAGGTTTTTTTCTCAAATTATCCACTATTATTTTTCTAAGAAAAAATATGTATATTTCTTAATGTTTATGTTAAGTCAGATCAAAACAATCATATTAGACACATTGCTATCATAACTATAATGCTCTTTTACATACCTTTATTGTAATGTACCCACCGCGAGTGAAATATATCATGTCCAGATTATCTGATATGTTGCCTAGATTCTGGAGTAACCAAAGTAATAACAATTAAATAACCTCGCAGCTATATATCACACTCGCGGTGGGTATACTGTAATAAAGACGCTGGTACACGGATTATACCTACTCCAATGTTGGGAATAGATTGGTTTTATTTTTCATACAAAGCAGTTGCATGAATCATGTTTTACACGTAAATTAGTGACATGAAAACTGCTCTAATCTGTTTACATATTTTTTACTTGTACTACTTTAATCCTCAAATAATACAATGGTATTCAGTAAACGTTGCTTAGTGTGAACACTAACTTAACTACTAACCGATATATTATGATTTATTATATTTCTAATCTCATTAAAATAGTGTTTATTTATACTCGTCGTTCGTAAATAGTTTTACACAACAATGCCAATGCCTTATAACAGCGGCTCTCAACCGGTGCAACGCACTCATGAATATTTTGGAAACCACTGCCTTATTATATTATATGTCATTATGTTGATGTTATTAATAACAGATACCAAGTCATTCCGACACTTAGGTATACCTATTCATTTTATCATAATGACAATTCTGTACATCAGAAATAAAAGGTCACGTGTTTTTTTATATATTTTTTTTACGAAAATGAGTATTTTAATGTACGTGGTAGGTATGGTCATTCATTTGTTTTTTTGTCAACGCGTCGATCGATCGCGGGATATATTTTGTTCGATCACAATATCTCTTCTTGGTCGTGCACTCATGGCTGAGGATCGTGACCACATTTAAATTTCGCCATCCTTTGAGCGACCAAGACTTTCCATCCTTCTCGATCTTCCGCTTCTCTCAGGGCAGAATGGACGGTGCCCCCAGTCAGCTCTTTCACTTGGTCGCTCCATCGCGCAGACGCTCTTCCTCTGCTTCGCCTTCCCTGGAGGCTACCCAAAACTACCAGTCTCTCCAGGTTGTCCGGTCCGCGCCTGACAATATGTCCAAAAAACTGAATGTAAAAACCGTATACATTCAGTTGAAATTATATTGAAATTTTGAAAGGGATATTGATAATATTGAATATAGGATTACATTGAAATTTTATATTAACTATTCCTAGTTTTATTTCCGTAATTGGCTTAAATTTTTGGCCCCTTGAATGCGGCTCTGTTTCATAATATGATCGGTTGAAAAACTATAATTTGCTGTTCTTTCCCTTTTCGGTTCTACATATTCATTCGAACAATCTTTTTCAAACATGAACCTTATCAAGAGTAAATTGAGAAGTCGTCTTATTGATGAAAATCTAGAATCGTGCCTAAAATTAAAAACAACAATATACAAACCTAACTTACCCAAACTTTCCAATGAAATGCAAGGTCTTATTATGTGTTTTTCAGTCATTTTCATGATTTAATTTGATATATACCTTACTTACAATTTATTTTTTATCAATAAATCATTACCAAGTACGATATCAAGTTTTATTCAGTGTAGCTATAGTTTAATTGAGACTTAAACTTTAATTATAGTTTATTAAGTTAATGTACAGTGTACCTACCTATAGATATAGTTTAAGTTAAATTAAATTTAATTTGTCTCTCAAAAGAAATCTCAATCTTGTACTGCTGATATTTGGCTCTGTTGAATAATGAGTTTGCCGATCACTAGCTTAAGGTCGGACGTGCTCAGCATAGGCCAAAATGGAGCTTTTATTGTATTTTCAAAGCTTGATCCTGGACATTCCTTAAACGTTGTAGATAATTTATTTATATAATTTTGAAGCCTTATTATCCTTTATATTTATTTCAAACATTTGATGACTGCATAAAGTATTTTTATTACATAAAATAGTATTCTTTTAAACCTCTCGCTCTACTGTTTTAGAGTATAGTCATATGAAGTACATGCATGTGCAGTGGTGTTAAGATTTTTTACGTTTATTAATTTTTAAACGCATTTATAAAAACATTAGTATAATTTATGTCGACATTATTATAGTGAAATATTTACGATAAAAAATATATTGATAATCTCTGTGATCCCAAATTTGACAAGAATTAGGCATTTTATTATTCAAAAAATGGGCAAGATTAACACATTTGAAGATAGTTCTAAAGATACTAATTATAAGCTATATTTTCGACTATTCAAGTGTGATAAACATCCTACGAATAATGATTGCTTTATAATAATTATTGACCTAAGAATAAGGTAGTGTTTTTTTGAAATACGCCATTTCTTTTGGCATTCCCCAGTGGTTAAGCTACAACATACGGCCGTAGCCATAAATTAACAAACTATAATTGAAGTAGGGAGTAAAATGATGTTAACGCGCGTGTTTGAACATGTACCGTTAAAAAAATCGGTTAGGTATATGTATAGGTATTCTAAAACATTAGAGCGAGAGGTTTTAAAGAATACTATTTTATGTAATAAAAATACTTCATGCAGTCATCAAATGTTTAAAATAAATATAAAGGATAATAAGGCTTCAAAATTATATAAATAGATTATCTACAACGTTTAAGGTATGTCCAGGATCATGCTTTGAAAATAGAACAAAAGCTCCATTTTGACCTACGCTGAGCATGTCCCCCCTTAAGTGAAAGTTATTTTTAAATTAACCTGATGAAGCACCCTTGACCTCGTCGTATCACTTGATTCCTATTGCATCACTCACGGCCTGCTGCGTGAGTGAGAGAAAGAGATTATTCAAATACATTTTTTATTTTTATTTATTTTTACGCAATATAGTGAAATTTACAAATTATAAATCTAAGACGTTCATAACATGACATTCTAAGTACAAATAAAGATATTTCAAATATCCGATCACAGTCGATTCATACATCATTTTGCACAAGTTTGCACGCAAGCGAGCGTTCGTTCATTTTTCGATTTCGCTCTCCCATAAGATATAACATGCATGAGACGCCCTGTAGCATATTATATATATATATATATATATATAATTAATATATTCTAATATGATATATTATATTATACTCTGTAATTGCAATAGGCTTGAGTGAAAACGGAATTCTTAAAATGCATATCAATCAAAATATAATGACACATAAGGATAGCCAGGAGTCATGTTATTTTAGAATTCTGTTATTAGTAGTATAGTATTATACTAAGGGCCGTATGTATGAGATTCCGAAATTCTTTACAAGCTATTTAACCGATTTTCCACCATATAGCGTATAGCACTGTTTGTGACGTAAGCAATCTGACGTCACACGTCATTCAAAATGGCTGCTTCATCTGTCACTTTCAAATGTCATTTTAATAATACATTCATTACAACGAACGTTTGCTTGAGGCCCTCGTTCATTTTGTAGACTCTGTAAAACATTTGCGAACTTTAAAAACAGTTCCTAGTCGTGCTGTTTATTCATTTCATTCATTCATTTATTCTTATTCCGTTTTGACATCTCATAATAGAAGTGATTGAAGTGAAATTAGTCATAATATAACTATCTACTGCCACCAAATGGAAATGTTTACTGGGAATACTTTATCCTTTCGTACAGTAGAATTATCAAATAAATGTGATAAAATAACTGATAAATTATTTAAAGTTCATAATAATTATTCAATTATAATTATTAAATGTATATGGTACCGTTCGCACACTTTCAGGCACATTTACAATTTCAAAATTTTAAATTAATAATCGGGGAATGAAATTTTATAAGTTTGCTATTATATGGACGCCATGACACAGTATGGCGTCACATCGTGACGTCGCTTACCAACGGATTACATTTTCACCCATGCATACAAATGAGCAGTACTTAGCGTATAAAGTATTTGGGAACTCATGCATACGACCCTTAGTATTATTGTTTATATTGTATCCAATATTTGAAATCAAATTTTGGTACTTTATTACCCAACTATTCCAGATTTATATTTTCTTTTTAGCATATCTAAAATGACTCATATTTTATATATTTACAGCAGTGGCAACAGCCTACCTCCACCCCTCGCCACTGATTTACAGTATCTTTCTATATCTTTTAATAATATTCTAATCTGTTTCATCTAACCATAATATGTAATTTTCTCTTCTATGTGCCTTTCTGCTAAAGTTTCCAATCGCGCTCTGATTGTGCCACGTGCCAGACCTGGTGATTAGTCCAAAATAATACAATAATTAACCTAAGTATACCTATTATTATATTTTTACTCACATGAATATCTTCCATAATGGAGTACCTACACCTGATATTATTTGACTCACAACTAAATATTGAAGATTAGTGTAAAAGGTGGTAATTAAATAGTTTTGCATTTTTAATTATTATTTCAGTAATTAATCAAAATGTAGATTATTAATTTAAGTGATGATTAATTCCAAATATCTTTTAGATCAGGGATGGTGATGATCATTGTTATGTGACACGTTGTCAATGTTCGAAGTTTGTATATAAAGTTGTGTAGGTTTTTATGCTTATAATGGTAATGGGACAACTGGGTGGCAGGACGATTGGGCGCCGCACTGTCGAATGAAATAAATAGACATTCATTACGATTTGATTCAGAAAGTAGACGAGGAATCTTAATCAGTTTCTATCTACTAATTAGTAGTTTTAATTCATTTTGCTCTTAACATAACGTTTTTTTTATTAGGTATTGAGAATTATCGTGCCTAAGGCTTTATATAAAAATAAAAGATCTCTCTTCTCGTAAGAACTTAAACAAATTTTGCATTAATCATTATTTACGTGTGCATAATTAAACTCCCACCAAGTATTAAATAATAATATAAGTAACAATTTAAATATAATATGTAAATAATAATATTAAGTAAATACATATTTTAAAAGTACCAATAATTTACGAACGTCTATTTATTTTCGAATTTCATTCGATTGCGTGGCGCCCAGTTGTCCCGGCGCTGAATCGTCCTAGACCCCTTATAATATCTAATATATAAAATTTCATCCGAAATACTGCACTATTCAGTAACAGTCCACAGTGTAAAAACATATATTTGATTGACGCGTGACTTTTTCTTTATTTTTTTTTCATGCTTTGATACACGTCTTGCAGAAAAGGGTTCACCATCCCTGTCGTAGATTGTAATTAATAACATACGATACTAATTAAGGTATGCCTACTTTCAAAACTAACCTAACCTAACCCAACTTTTATAGGTCGGAGGCAATTTTCTTCCAATTCTCGCTATGGATACAGGGCGTCTCTTGGTTAGTTTAAATTTGTGTTTATTAATTATCTACTCGTAAATGGACCGCATCATGCATTTGTAATCAAGCAAAAATCCATATAATATATAAATTACAAACAGAAATATAGGAACGTGTTCTCTTCAAATAGAGAAAACAACACAGACGCGCCAATTTTGCATAAATATTTAAAACAAAAGACATTCAAATTCAGTTATCGTAATTTGTTTAAAACTTTGTTTGGTATGTAAATATACTACATGGTCAAATTATCATTCTAAGATTATAGTATTCATAATACATATTAAATAACTTCTTATCAATAATATATTATGTTAAAACCTCCTATGTGACAATTGCATCAAAATGTTTTTTTTTATATTATCTTCTATTCGTTATCTAGACCGTACAGTTTAATAAAACTATCAGTGTTCTATATCAATAATACCAAAATTAAAACATAATTAATTGTTAAAACGTTCTTTGTGACATGTCTTATTTTATTAGGATCGTAATGCCTCTAATGTGCGTAATCACATCGGAACTATTGCAAAAACTGTGTACCTGTAAAAAAGCCTTCAGTTTTTCGCCTCTTCTGTAACATTTATAAATGTTGTCACTTCGGAGGTTTTAGCAACTCAACGTAAAAATCTGCGCTTATTACTTAACTCTTTGTTGAATTATTTTAACAATAACCGTTCTCAGTGGGAATATTTTGCAGAAACAATGTACACGCCAAAACAGGCGAGATATTACTACATGATTATAATTTCCCCACTATTCCCTCCCCTTTTTTACGTCTTATAGCTTTATATCTAGCTATCATTAATGTATTTATTTTTATATTCTTAAATATTTATTTCTTCTTCACTATAGGATCTCACTCGGCAACTTCTCATGGTTTACGACGAGGTGATGGTTAGTCAAGAATTAACAATTGTATTTTTATAAAATAATTCTTTTTCTTGAATCTTTAATATTGATTATTATATTATATTGTATACATTTTTTTTTCATTTTCTTAGCCGTAGAATCTCTCCGCACTGGTTTTCATAGTATTCCACGCGACCATCTCTCCTAGTCAATAATCAACTCAATAAAACATTTCATCACTACGTTTCAACTAGAGTGGGGATTCGATGACCCATCTGTTATTCTCAAAATCAATTGAAACCACACTACGAAAATAATATTGTATCGTTGGTGATTAATTAACTCCACATAAACACTAAGTCACTCCACTTTTCAGTCACTAAGTCACTCCACCTTTTAACTCCACATAAACACTAAGTCACAGGAATATATATCAAAATAAGTGTTATCAATTATAATATTATATCGACCTTGTTTAGGAAAAGGGCGTAACCCACACAGATAAAATTTTACAGGAGAAGCAAATAAGTTTTTTGAATGGTTTTGGTTCAATATTAATAAAAAAAAATAGGCACAGACATTGGGTGCATGATTGATAATTAGGTGTAATATATTTTCGATCTACTAATAATTGAAGAAGTTATTACAGAAAAATCATTAAAATTGAGGGTAAATGCTTTTTTCCTTAAATTAAAACTTAATTAAAGCTCAGTTTAAGCCTGAATTTAGATAATAAATCGGCATTTGTGGCTTACTTCCTTTTTACAGAACGTGTATTTAGTTGTATACATTATTAATATCTAATAAAAGCACTTTTAGAAAAAATCGAGGGTTACGCCGTTTTCCTAAACACAGTCGATATATATATATATATATTACTTGAGTTTATTATTTCCAGTACACATTTATTGGTTATATTCACCATTAGTAACCTGGTCCTGTTTAAAAAAAACTCATATTCTCACCTAAATAGGTTTATAGGTATAATATAAAAAGGCAGTTTCACAATTTAATATTGCAGGCATTGGCATTGAGTATTTTCTATTTATTTCTCGAGATAATATTGTATTAATATCGTTACCCTAATACTGCAACTAAATAACTTTGATTTTTACATTTTTGTGAAATTAAATTTAATACGTTGATATGTATATACCTAATAATGTTTTTCGGCCATTATGCCGTGGGCGTTCTCCTACAAGAGCATAATGACATAACATTAAACCTTCTAACAAGCAAAATCCATTACAACGATGTATAGATTTGCAAGTCGCTAATCAAAATCAAGTTAAAATCGTTTAGTCGATCATAATACGAGTATTATCTACAATGCAATCATAAAACTGACACAGTTTATCGTTACCGCGCTGTGTCCCGGTCGACCGGTGGAGAGATGATTGCTGAGTGCTTTTTAATTATTTATTACATATATTATGCGTACACGCATTTTAACAATTTATTTACGTATTTTTGTAATGCGCGTGCGCACTAAAGAACACGACATGTCATTTGGTAATTTCAGTATTGTGAATATTATGTATCTGACTATTGTCCTGTTCGATTTTAGCTGATCAATCTGGAAACAAACAACGCAATTTATATTTTAAAATATTAAACATATATTTTTATTCTAATAAAGTACCTACTTAATTCGTCTTATTATATATTATTTTTATAAATAAAACGTGGGTCAACAATGTGTATAATTGGGCATCCTTTTTATTTATATCGGATCGGGCTTCGATACTGTGACCATTTATGGTAAATAATGTATAGATGCTTAGTTGTTGCAGATGCATGAGATATTATGATATAAAATGTGTTTAAATACATGTTTTATTAACAGTTGTAATAAACACTATTTTAATTATTTTTTTACATTAACACTTACTAAATTAAGTAAATAACTTCCATGTATAGTAGGAATATCTTGACAACTCTCTTCATTTTATTAAAACGTTTCTCTTGTTTGGTTAAATTTGTGTACTGTATGATATCTACAAAATGTTAATGATTGTTGAATTATCAATATATTCCCGCTATGCAAGGTCGAAAAAAATACTCTCTTCTTAACAATCTTTCTTATTACTAATCAATATATTCTTCCTTCCAAACTTTAGAGGCCGTTGCAGCCTCTTTGCCAATGCGAGTAGTTCACCGGCCGATGGGTTAGTTATATTGTAGTAATCTATCTATTACTTGCAAAGATGTCGAATGTATCGAGGTGGAGCCGAAGTATTGTGAACATGAAACAAAAACAAGCTCTGGGAATACTGTACTAATGTTCATGTAAACTCTCAGGATTATCCTATTTGGCACTTACGTCAAACTGTAATTGCCTTCAGTGAATTTTGTAGGAAACAACACAAGGCTCTATCCTGGAAGAAGTTCAACATCTTTCGTTAAAACTAATTAAGTGTAATAGTTTAAAATTGCATTTAATGAGTTTTACATCTAAGTGGCGGAGCACACTGCAATACGATGTACGCAAAACAAATCCTTTTTACACTTCTCGTGCCTTTCATGTATCGGACGGCTTCTTTCAGTGTACTCCGCCATTTACAACCCTGAAGTTGTAGTGAAGCACTATAATGAATCGTTTCAACAATGATTCTAAAAGTTTGCAACCTAAATTACATTAATTTTGCAGAGACTCCATCTGCGATTAACACCTTCAATTATGGTATATGGTGTTTAATTTGTGGTTATGCACGATGTGCATTGCATTGTATATGCAAAAACCGACCTAGCATCCGCGTCGACGCGGCAATTTGCAGCGTATTAGACAATATTTTCGAAAAACACAATATTGTAGTTTTTTAATGCCACTAAATTTGATTGTTATGTAAACTTACTAACTTCTTTTGGTGGTGGAATTATAAATCTTATTCGTTCTTGGTGATGGTGTATATATTATTATAACCCACACTATTATGTCAAATCTATGCAATTGCCTAATTAGTGTAATTCAAAAACTCAATACTAGAATACAAATTAAATATCGTTGTTTTTAGTGTCACTGTCTACTGTTTGATCGTATTAGCCGCATCAAATGATTCAATATTATCCATATTTGATTTACACAAATTAGGAGTTTCATTTGTTATTTCAGACGTAAAAGTCATGAAGTACAATAGTTTATCATCGTACTTAATGACTTTTATCTGATATACTACTTATTGGGCACACCTACTTCAGAAACTATATTATATTAACTATACATAAATCTTATATATCCCTTAATACTTATAGTGTATTTTACATCTTTTTCTACTGAAACTATTTTTCTATGACCTTACCAAAACTTAACCAGATCAAAAAGTATTTTAAATATTCCACCGGTCCTAGATAATAATGCAAATATTGTATAAGACATTTTTGACAAAATCACTTTCGTTCATTTTAAATAATATATATATACATAGTGCGAGGTGAAACGAACATTTTACAGTGTTTTATTTGTTGTAACTTGGTGATTTCTTCACTTACCTAAATACTTTCTTTATATTCTGTACTTTTTAATATATAATATCTATTTCTTTCAGCTTCTTATT
Organism: Rhyacophila brunnea; assembly: GCF_057557595.1. NCBI lineage: Eukaryota > Metazoa > Arthropoda > Insecta > Trichoptera > Rhyacophilidae > Rhyacophila > Rhyacophila brunnea. The sequence continues at coordinate 1,651,126 of NW_028232904.1, read as the reverse complement.
TCTCTTCATTTACAATATGTATATTTTATATTTTACTAAATAATTCTGATATTATTTTCAGCATTACCAATCCAATAAATGCAATTGTATATTTTTTTTGACATGTTTATTATTTCAATTTATACTATAAATACTGACTTAGGACAATATTCAACCTTGCATAATTATAATAAAGCTCCATTCTACAGTGAATATTACCAAAGAAATGTATGGATTACCTATATAGACAATGATTCCAATTTATATGCATGATATCTTTACATACACAATGTATATACGTTGGAACCCAGGTTTTACGTGCTCAAAATTCAGGTTTATACGGTATTTGCGCGTAGTTTCATTTTAGTGCATCAATTCCCAGCTTTACATTTTTATTTCCCGCAATTTACGCAAAAAATTAATACCAATATATGTACGTTTTCCCTTTAATTAAGTACATTTTTGTCACTCGCGTCAAGAACGTAAAATCGGGGTTTTACTGTATAGGTATATAATATGATGCATGTTATATACTGTAGGTATATAGATTTCAAACAGTGTATACGTCACGAGTAGAGCTGGGTATTTCCCAAGAAAATCTCAATCTCGAGATTCGGGATATTCCGAAATGAATTCTTGAGAATCCTCGAGATATCGGGAAATTTAAAAAAAACCTGTAAAAATTCTAAAATCAGTGTAAAAACAGACAAATTCCAAAAAAATATGATTTTTTTTTATTGAAATACAAACAAAATTGAAGTAGGAAAACAAAAATAATTCAAAATATTACTTATTAAAATATAATTTCAAAAACCACAGACTGTCAACCGCTGCGTCTGACAATCGCATACGCTTTTGAGACACAAAACTCCCTGATGTTGCAAAAATTGCGCTCATTTTGAGTCGACGTTGGCATGCACCGATCAGTCTTTGAACGTTTTGTGTTTTCTGTCTAATTATTTTATATAGAAAATCGTTTTTTCAATTAATATTTGATAGTAAAGAAATCCCGAGAAAAGATTCGGGATTTCCCGAAATGTTAAAAATTTCAATTCTCGAGATTCGGGATGGAAAACCTCGAAAATTTCTCGAGAATTCCCGTCGGGAAATTCCCGGAACCCAACTCTAGTCATGAGTTTGTACACTTTGAGAATATTGTCCATCTTGTAGTGGGGTAGGATTAATTCCTCATTATAAATTTTGCTAAGTTATTATTATGTAATGAATGTTACAATTTTAAATCATAATTATTTGTTGAATAAAAAAAATAGTTTATTAAAATATTATCAAGTACAAGAACTTTATAACAAAAATTTAGAGTGATCCTGACATACTTTGATTTAAAATACAAAAGCCGATTGTCAATAAATAATACAATTTAGAAAGCGCTTCAGTGAGAATTGTAAGAACCGTTAGTTAATTTCGACACAATTAGATACTTAGGGTTTACGTAGCTCAGCGGTCAGAGCACATGGGAGCCGGATTGAATCTCGCTGGGTCTCGTGTTTTTTTTCAAAAAGATTTTTTTCCAGTGTTTGAATATTATTATTATGACTTTAAATCCATGAACGAATGTAAACAATATGTATTACTATAATTGTGATGTTATATAATATTGTAATGCTTTGTTTACAGCTATTTTTGATGTCAATTTTTTTATTTTATTTACAGCAGAATGCGGCACCGTTATCAATCAATAATTGTGTATTCTTGTTTATGGCATCTTGTTATCCCGCTTGTCTACTTGCCTTGTCTTCTTCTATGCTTTTAGTTTCTCTCATAGGTGTTGGCTTTTGTAGATTTCTTCCATTTTGCTTTGTCACTTTTCTCTCTTCTGGTGCATTTTGCAGAATGTAATCTCTTTCTCTCTCTCTCTCTCTCTCTCTCTCTCTCTCTCTCTCTCTTACTTACTGTAATGAAAATCTTAAATGAGATATTCTTATTGTTATATTGGGAATGCAAAATATCTTACATGTTTTGTCAAGATATGCACGGTTATACCTATACCTAATATTATTAATCAGGACATTAAGAATGATATTGAACAAATCAAGCTGGCAATCATTCTTCGAATGGGGAAATCCCCAATGCCAAGATTCGTTCAAATTTCATTATGTTGGGTGTGGACACACTATAATAAAAGGCGATGTCTTTACCTACCAGAGGCCCCTGGCGGGAAAATACGAAGCTTGCAATTTGAGACATTATATTTTTTGATAATTTACAATTTCAACTCTATTAATTATTAATAAATATGTATCTGAAAATATTAAAAATAAAAATGTAGTCTGAGATAAACTTACAATAAACTGTAAAAAAATGTTATAAAATGTAAATTTGTCAAAGGACCCCATCTTATTATTAAATATATTTTATGGTCATAATTATTATTAAAAATTAGTTTATTAAGTTTTCTGTGCTGTACCTAAGAGATTTTGACTAATTCATAGTTTTAATATTTTTTATATTTATTTTAAAAAACATCGATTTTTATAAAAGTATAAATGCGTATAACTTGAAATCCTTTTTATTTATATGAAATTTTATTTAGGTATGGTCCCAATACTCCCAATATTGAGCTCAGTTCATATTTTATAACATTTTTTTTACAATAATTGTAAGTTTATCTTTGACTTAAACAAAAAATATTTTACTTTTTAATGTGTTCAGAAACATATTTATCAATTAATACAGTTAAAATTGTAAATTATTATCAAAAAAAATCTCAAATTGCAAGCTTCGTATTTTTACGCTAGGTGTCTCTGGTAAGTAGACATCGCCTTAATAGACGAATTTTGTACATTAATAAATTGGTTTTAAATTGTAGGACTGATTTGTTGTTTACGATACAAAAGTATTTATTATGGCGTCCATTTTTTAAATAACGGACTTCGTTGGTCGATTGGTATGTGTGATACAAATCTATGACCACATCGCTTGTTTTAAAAAAAGATAGAACAGCGCTTCTCAAAGTGTAACGGTCGATGAGTCTGTCACGGCGTATGGTTGTTCCAGCGGCAGCACTTCCCGGCATGCCCCAACCGTTGTGGCTGTCTCCGGCGGCTGCGGTTGGCATCAGGGGCCCCAGCGGATTCGGCGCATCAGGGGGTGCCGGTGGACCCGGCGGACCCGGCGGCCCCGGGGGCCCTCCTGGACCGTCTCTACAGCAGGGTGGTTACGCGGCACTGCCTTATGGCCACAGCAGTATGTCTATAGATCGATTTGATACCGGTTCGTTAGAATATTTTCATTATCACAGTTCCCTAGTTTGACAATCTCTGCAAACCACCAATTACTGTGCATGGCGATTTCACTTCTAAGGCCTTCAGTGTAGGTAAATAGCAGTGGTGAAAGGTCGAGGTAGGCTGTTAAGTTTCATCATAAATAGTGCACACAAAATTTTGTCAGTCATACGTATTTGTTTTCATTTAACTAAGACTACAATTTACAGATGGTGTTGTTTAGTTTTTAAAATCCAATTAATTTCTTTTATTTTGTTAACCGTCAATTCATGGTGGAACTGCATTGTATTGTTGTTTTAATTTAATAAAAATACTGACTTAGTTGACAACTGACTTAGTTGAAAATGTCCCTCTGAGGCGGACGAAACCGGACCTAATCTATTTATTAAAAGTGGAATAAGTAGGTACTACAAAAAATTGCGTTTTATTGAATTAAAACAACAATAAAATCCAATTAAACCCTGCAAAAACTAAACCATAATAGATAATAGTCAAAAAATACTCGTCTATCTATGAAATATCTAAAATTATACCATTAAATCATCCATAATTTTGGATATTTTATAGATAGAATAATATTTTTATCTATTATCGTTTGGTTTAGGCAGGGTTTAATGAATATTTATTTCTAAGCATATAAGTATGAATGAAAAAGTGTGCACAATTTTGTCGTATCGCCCAAAATATACCAAAATTATTATGGTTTGGTTCTGGAAGGGTTTAATTGATTTTTAAAAACTAAGCGACACCATTTGTAAATTATAGTCTTAGTTCAATAAAAACAAATACGTATGACTAGATACCAAAGTTTAATATGCACTATTTGTGTCGGATCTTAACAGCCTACCTCCACCCTTCGCCATTGGTAAATAGGTTGATGATGATGTACGGTTTGTTCCAGTTAGCATCGTAGACTCTGGCATATGACGCTCGAACGTTCTTTAAGATCCATTCGTAGGTACTCGAACTGGTTTCAAATTACACGAAATCTTAACAACCAATGGTCAAAGTTGTTTAAGTTAACCAAAAATATAAATGTTAATGTACTCGTACAATTAACTAATAGTAAGTACACACGCACGTTCTTGTTCGATGGTTTTATGCTCATTCCAACATGTCTCAATGTGTGTACCATCTGGCTCGATGGTTTTGCGCTATCCTAAAAAGATTGAAGGTCCGTAATTCTTGCTCGATGTAATTTGAGTGAGGGAGTGAGGACGCACCGGCAAGGCTCGTGTGGCCTCGCTCTCACTCGTGGTCGAAGTCGTGGCGGTGCGACGATGGCCTCACAGCGTCTTGTGTCGAGTTGCTCGACTGTGTGGACCAAGGCCTGAACAAAAACGATGCATGAGTGCGAGTGAGAAAGTATTCGGCACCCTTACGATCTCTTTGACACGCGCTAGAGTAAGATAAAAGGTCTACATTTGTGTAAGCTATTTTCCAAAAATATCGCCATCAAATCGGGGCAAAACGCTTCACACAGCGTCGATAACTTGCGAGCTCGTGTTGCTAAAATTGATATTTTTGTGTTAAACATAAAGTCAGTGGTAAATATTTTTAGTTAATTAAGTAGAACAGATGGTTCTGTGTGTTGTCTTAAAATGTGGTAGCCGTACTGATAAGCAAGAAGATGGTATAACGTTTCATAGGTAAGTTGATACATGTTCGTGATAATTTATTTGTATTTTATTATATATTTTAATATCAGTGACCTAGTGTTTTTTTGAAATAACTTAAATTATAGATATCTTTATCTAATGGTTGCATTTTGACCGCTTAAAAATACTATATAACGTAAAAAAATAGAAAATTATATTTTAATTCTGAGCGTCTAGTGCGAGCACTTTGGGCGAGCACTAGCGAAATGGTCTATGGTCTCGAACATTTGTAGACGAATGCGTTTGCTCGCTCACAAACCAAACGCAAGGCAAGCGGCTTCATTTAGCAATGCAACGGGTGGCGTCTAGATGTATCTATAGTCTAAGGTGTGGACGCAACGACGAGCATGCTTCCAAGTCAACATGCTCGATCGAGCAAGAACGTACGTGGGTACTAGGCTTAAGATTGTGACCATGGAATAGAACAAAACTGCCATCAATTATAAACGGCGTAAGCACCGATTACATGAGCAGGACTCTATGACTTATGCCGATTGTCGTGAACAATTTATTGTCAAACTTAATTCAGGTACTTGGTGTTTTTTGGCTACTTCAAATGTCACGGCAAACTATTGGAAATTGCATTTGGACAAGCAACAAGTTACTTGCATAATATTTTTATTGTCTGTTAAAATAATGAATACAGTCAGGCGACTATCATTATAAAAGCTAACGTCGTACTGACAGACTTGAAAGAGCGTCATGCAATGCCTTCGAGCCGTCAGCTATCGTCCGGAAACTTATACGTATGCAGTTCGCCGTATCACCGTGAAAATGTTGTATCGGAAATATATGGCCGTATATTAAAGACCGTCCAACCTCTTCGGGTCGTATAGTACAGACATAAAATTCATGTCTAAATAAAACACGGTTCTTGTCGGTTTACACTTTACAGGAAGCCAGCAGCAAACAAATTTTGAAAATAGCCGATATACTGGATTATTTGTTACGTTAGGTTTCCATTCTTAATTCATGAATTTTGCCAAAATCAGCTATGAAAATTGAATTAATGTTCATAATAAATCTAATAAAATTGGAGACCGTATAATATATGGTCATCTCTTTCCTATCGGAAAGCTCGCGGCAAACTGTGCCACAGTGAAATGTTTTACGTACAATTTACATGTAACCGTTGGACCAGGCTATAATATTTCTATTTCGTTATTTCTAATTTGGTTATTACTAATGTATAGAAGGCATCCATAATTGAGGCTATTAGAAGCAAATGCAATAAAGTCCCACTTTACTATTTTTTTAATAACTTTCAGTATTATATTTTCTAACTTTTTCTAGCTGGAATTAACAAAGTTGTTTACTCGCTATTTAGTAAAATATCATTAATCTAATAACTCAAATTGTTGGTATATTTATACTAAACCAATAATCCGGGACTCTAAATTAATTTTTCATTCAGTTGAATTTGTGTCTTCTTCCATCATAATAACATTATGTTATAAACACATAGAAAGCATAAAGAAATCGCTGTCTTCCTGAAAACATATTTGCAATGGTTTTGGAGTTTGTTGGATTTGCTTCTAGTACCTACCTAATACATATGTTTTAATATTTCAAATGATCTGTTAACACACAATACCATAGAATTACTTTTCAGCGTCATATGGAGGGCGACCAGACACTGTTTTTGATTGTATTATTTGTCACGGAGATTTGCACCGTTCCAAGCGAACATTTGAAACAAAGTTACTGGATGTTATTATGAATTTTAAAAATGTAAAATACGAATGTCACAATAGAATTTAAATTATATACTTTTTGATCTGGTTAAGTAAGCAAGCTCGCACACAGAACTCAATGCAACTGCAATCAATTTTATCTGTGTTGATTTCCACAAAACACATGCAATTCAAATTATTAATTACTATAGACCTTCATATTATATACAATATTCAAAGACAACTTGACCTTATGTTTAGGTCATTTTAACAATGTTATTTTAAAAATTTAAACGAAAGAAATTGTCTATTTTTTTATTCAACGAATTATTCATGTATGTTTAATAAAAATAATGTTACATTCTTAAACCTTTTGAATTATTCGCTGAATAAAAAAGTAGGTAATTAAATTATTAACAAGTTCAAGTAAGTTACAACAAAATATCTTGAAGCGATCCATGACGTCGGTTAGTAATTAAAGTAATTAATGCCTACTTTGATTTAAAATACAAAAGCCGATTGCCAATATAGTAACTCAATTTGGAAAGCGCTTCAGAGAGTATATTGTAAGAGCCATTAGATAAAATTTGTCGCAATTAGATAGGTTACCTATAACATTGTGGTCGATGTGCGTGGGAGCGAATTCCGAGAGACGCGGGTTCGACTCCTGCTGGATGTCGTTTTTTTTCTATTGGTTATAATTTATAATATATTTTCTCAGAAGTGTTTTCAAAATTATGTATGTTCGAAAGAAATTGTTCTGATAATTTTATTTTAATTAATAATTTGACAGTTAAAATGCATTGAAAACTTTAAAATGTTGGTAGATCAGTCTCAGTGATGAGGATATAAAGTTTTTTAAGGGATCCATTTGCAGGGGTAGCCAACGAGTTGAATAAATCGACTTCAAACTTACATAATGCAATTAAATATTATAATATAATACATGCAGAAGTTCATGGAACTTAGTGTAATGTTTGTTTGAATCGTTTTTCATACACAAAAATTTTGGTGGAAATTTGCGTTGAGTGTGTGTTGATTTTCTGTGTGCGAACTACATAGGGCAATATTGAAATATTCGATTTTGAAGAGAAGTAAATTCAAAAGAGGATTGCTTCCACTAAATGCACCACATTTGCATATTTCGTATAGCATCAGACAAACTCAAATCTCGATTCGGCGATGCAGGTGTGTCCTTCCAGGAATCTGCCGTGGCCGAATCAGACGACTTCAGCGTGGACTCTGACTCTGTTCCAGCGCCACTCACGACGACCCCGCGGCCCTATCATCACACCTCAGTGGCCCCACCGCGCCCGACCCTGACAACAGCGGCCACGACGCCCGCTCAGACCGACGAGGCCAAGGTGGCCACGGTGACCAATGCCACGGTGACGGCGAGGTTGGCGCTGTACGGCCTGGAGGCGTACGCTTGGCTGGAGCCATACCTGGACTCTGAGGAAGACTCCTTCACTGTGCCAATGTCGGCCACCGGCTCTAAGCTTTCGTACAAGCTCAAGGCTAAGAAGGTGATACTATGATGATATCGTCGTTGTTTTGTAAAAAGGGCGAATTAACCGAAATGCTATTTTACAGGAGGAGGATTTTTAACTTTTGACATTCTGTGGATTATTATAAATGTCTAACAAGTTTATAATAGAGGTTAGAGAGAATGCCTACTGTTCTTATAATAATAACGACAGCAAAAATATCTGTCAACAGCATTTTCATCATTACTGGTAATAAAAAAATCGGTGTGTGTACATATGTACGCACGAATGAAGTTATACTTCTTTGGCGTAACATAACAAAAACAAAACTTGTGATAACCTAGATTCTTCGACTAGCTCTTAATTATTATCTTGTTAAATTACACACTCAAGAAAAGGGACCGCTTATTGGAACGCCGTTGGTTTATTTCTATACACTTAAACTTATATTACTAAATAATATAATTATTTATCGTTGTTTTTATTTTTAATAAAGTAACAACTGCCACTATGACGTTTAATGGTTTGTTTACATAAGGAATTGCAAATGGCTGACAATAATAAATTCGCTGCCTAGGCAACGGAACAATTCTAAACTATAATATTATACTGTATAATCGTTACGATTTCAGTATCATACTGCGGCGTAAAGGCAGTGCGTTCGGCTGATAACCGAACAATCGGTGGTTCGAATCCAATCGAGTGCGTTTATTTTTGTGTGAAAAAATAAATTATGTGTTACATGTCACACGCCAAAAATACACTCTGATCTGATTTTCCAAACGCGCCAAAAGAAGTATAACTTCAAAAATAAACAGGTCGTGTATTTCAATGGAGACTTTGGAGCAAACCCTGCGAATTAGTATTTCAAACATTTTACGGGATATTGATTTATTATGATAAATCTCAATTAAATTGTTTTTGTAGGCTGTAGCTGTAATACATTTGAAGTTAGTTTTTTTTTAATATTTGCTTTACATGCAAGTAAATGAAATGTTTTATTATTTTTAATAAAAATCCACCTACCTATATATAATAAATGGTAAGTAAAGTACTGTTGGTCACTAAAGAAACTAAAATTAAGGGAATGGGACGACTGGACTCCGGACAATTGGACGCCGCACTGTCATAGACACGTGTATACAGAACATAGACGAGGTATTTTAATCAGTTTCTATCTACTACTTAGTAGTTTTAATTCATTTTACTCTTAACATAATGTATTTTTTATTGCGGATTGAGAATTACCATTCCTAAGGCTTTATATAAAATAAAAAACTCTTTTTTCGTTGGAACTTAAAGATATGCACGATTAAATCATTATTTACGTCTGCATATTTACATTCTCACCAACTATTAAATCATAATAATATAATCATTTAAATATAACTAATAATATTAAATATTTTTTTTAAAGTACCTATAAGTAGGTACCTAACGTCTATTTATTTTCGAATTCCGTGGCGTCCAGTTGTCCCGGTGCCAAATCGTCCTAGACCCAAAATTAATGGGGAGGGGAGCCGTGGATTTTTTTTTCTAATTTCATGGGTCCGTGGTATGAAAAAGTTTGAGAAGCACTGTATATAGAGGATAAAATATAATAATATGTACTTAATTTTGTTTTTTTTATGTGTTCAAGAATGAATACCCCGTGTCGGAGGCAAAGGTCTGTGCAAACAGCATTGGAGGTGGCAGCGGTAACTGCCAGTACCTCACCGACTGCAAGGAGTTGCACGACGGATTCAAAGACCTCGCCACATATCTTAATCACTTCTGTGACAGCAATGGGTAAATATCTGACTTTGCTATCATCTCTGTATCCTAGGTTAATATATATCATCACTGTGCTGGTAACAGTCACTGTCACTGATTTTAATCCAATACGCTTAATTTTACCTTGTGGAACCCTGGGGTCCCGCGGAATACCTTTTGAGGAAAATTCAGTGCTCAAAATGGACTGGAACGCACCGGAGCGCAGCTCCTGTTCGTGAAATTCTCGAGATTATCGCTCCGTCTCGTGGAAAAATAAAAGTTGCATTACAATAATTCGTGAATTATTAAAAAGTAATGAATAAAGTAATTATTTACATTTTTTTAAATATAGTTTTTTAAGTTTACACGAAACTTATCAGAATCATATTAAAAAATAATATTTATGACGAGACGTAAACCTCAATTATTGTCATCTACTTTGCCGATTATGCCCAAATCTCGCATGACATAAAACTGGCCCGTTAAGCTGTCTAATCTTGCCAGGTATATAACAAAAAATCGAATACATACACTATTTTTATATAATACTTTCATAAAATTATTACATAAATATGATATTTTCGGAAAATTATCGAGCGCTCCGGTTCGTAAAATTGTCCATTTCGAACGCTGGGAAAATTACTGTAAAACATCGCACTGCCCCCCTTAGCGATAGGTAAGGGGGGGGCGCCAAACATCCTAGTCTGTGGGCCCACTTTATATGTATTTGTTTTCATTGAATTAAAACTATACATTGCAGATAGTGTTGGTTAGTTTTTAACATTCAACTAAACCCTGCGGAAACCAAACATCCAATGCCATTAAATCACACATAATTTTAGATATTTTATAGATTGAAGAATATTTTTTATCTATTATGGTTTGGTTTAGGCAGGGGGTAACATGAATTTTACAAAACTAACCACCGTCATCTGCAATTTGTATTCTTAGTTCAATGAAAACAGATAAGTATGATTGACAAAGTATAATGTACACTATTTGTGTTGTACAATGGCCCAAACAGTGTTTGGTCGATGGCCGAACGGCTTAAGCGTCGGCCTATAACGTCGTGGGTTCCAGGTTCGAATCCTGGGTCTGGCATGGCAAACACACATATTGTTTTTCAACGTGTGGTTGGAGTCAAGAGTATGGACCCAATATGTTGTGCAAGTGGCTAACATCCATTTATTGTAAAAACAAAAATCTCTTTCAAATTTCCCGTCTGTGGAGGCCCATATTATGATCTCGAAAAAAAAATTGGATCTAAAGTGTGTATGGTTTATCTCTATCAAACAGCAGAAAGAAATAATGATATTAAATTCCATCAAATACCTTCGGTCGATAGTATTAATATTATGATATTAATTTTAAAATGTCTCCTTTTAGCTTTGCGGGTGTTTGCTGCAAGGCAGAGCTGCCATGATGATCACCAACAGGAGGAAACACAATAAATTAAATAATAATAATTCAGTGGGAGATTTGTGATACATTTTTTACTCTTTTGGTTCCTTTTGATAAAAGATAACTCGGATATACAAAAATAGATGTATATTTTTAGACAAACATTTTGACAACTTAGTTTTAAGTACAATAAGGCATTGATGTAAATTTGTCCAACTGCTCATTTTCCAAGTAGATTTGATTTAAATCTCGAAACAAATATTGCAATTCACTGACTCGATGATGATTTTTATTATTCATAGACAATATTATTATATAGGATTCTCTTTATAATAAATACTTAAAACGATTGTGTTATTTTATTCCTGAATACCAATAAATATTTCCTGAAAGAAGTGAGACCAGGTCTTCGTTTGCCTTTCAGGATGTGTGGGCCCCCGTACAAAACGTACCGCTCATAATTGTATCTACGTCACCTGCATAGCACGCTCCGCACAAATGAGCCCAACACTTTTTTAGTCATGCACCAGGTCCAGCATACATGACAACTGGCATGTCGCATACTATCACGTGACGTCACAGTAAGTTGCCGCTACGGGAAAAATATGTGTAATGTCGTGACATGATGTCAGACTGATGCTCCCATCCCGTAGCACATTTTGAACCTTCAAACGAACATTTAGCAAAATCTGCCGAAATCATCAGAACAACAATGAGGTCACCTCACGTTGTACCGCACTGCATCGATACTTGCATGACTCAATGAACGCTTTTTATCATTTTCTACATGCCTACACATTTTCGACATGTCAAAATCATGTGTTTTTAGCAGGTGGCACTATGTATTTTCTATAAGAATATTGTCTATTATCTATGGTCTGCAGGTTGGGTTCTGTTCAAAATATTATGTATGGATGCAATATTGTAAGTAATTTTAACATACGCACACGTAAAAACTGTTGAAATGAATTGAAATTAGCATGAATAATGGCACTCTCCATCATTGAATTTACAGAGATAGTGATATAGACTATAGACCATAGACTAAATTTGTCGCTGTAACAGCATGACAGTACGCGATGTGCATCATAATGTAATTGAAGCATTAGTATTTTGTTGTACAAAATACCAAGTTTTGGTTCAATGTCTTGGAACGTAGCACTTTCATTAGACTGAAGCAACATTTGTTACCTAACACAATTCTTCTTTTAATTTCGATTTCTCGGCTACTGTTACTTTAACAGAAGACCTCAGTTATGTGAAATTGCTGGCACTCTCAAAACCATTGTTGTGCACCCCAAAAGTTTTTTTTTTTTATTAAGGAAATAAACAGTTACATATTGATTACAAAAATTTAAAATTTAATAATGAAAACTTATATAGTTATAATATAGTTAAGCCTAACAAGATAGAGAGTAAGAATAACATAAATATAAAGAAATTACATGAGAAAAATGAGGAAGAATAATGAATAATTAAATTACAGTATAACCCCTATTTTACGTTTTTTAAGGGACTGGGGAAAAAAAACCTAATTGGAGGGAAAATGTAAAATGTTTCTAAAAAAATAACGTTTTATTAAAAAACAACATTCAATTAAAATTTTTATTAAAAAAATCATATATGTATACTAGTTTGTTGCATTTTTGTTTTTTCTTTCGAAATTCTCTTTCTACTATATAAACATGCAAAAGTGTCATCTTGGATATCAGCAAAGTTTGTAAAGTAGGTTTTTAAACCCTCGGTGAACCTCATTGCTTCTTCTTTTGTTGGAATATCAACCTCGTCTTCATCAGACAGTTCTTCAGAAGCGCGCGTAACTCGCATATTTTTAATATTTCCGACGTAAATCGCGGGAAATAAAAACGTAAATGCGGGTATTAAATGTACTGAAATACATCGGGACCAAAAAAATTACACGCAATTGCCGGGAAAATGTGAATACCGGGCACGTAAAAACGAGGTTATACTGTATATACAAAAAAAAAGTAACAAAAAAAAATATATATTTATACAAAATTTTGGAGATAGCGCATTTAAATGAAACAGGTGAATTATTAAAAGGATCAACAGTGGAGAAATAGATATTATAATTTAAACAAGAGCGCCGAATAAAAGAGTTTTGTGCATAATTAGAACCGCTACGACTGACATGGTACAAAGTTTGGTTTCGCGTAAATCTTGATGGACAATGGAAACCCACCCTTTCGAGTAGGTGTGGCGAGTCAACAAAACCATTGATAATTTTAAAAAGAAAATATTGATCAGATATAGAACGTCGACTTTCCAAAGATGGTACCATAAAAGTTGCAGTGGTCGAAATAGAATTAGATAAATCATAATAGTAAGCTTTAAAATTGACGTGCTTACGAAATCACAAGATCTGTCAAGCTATCCGGATACAACTATATATTTGGTTTTCTTCACATTGAGTCGTAGTGTGTAGACTAGAAGTGAGTTAGAAATACTGTCACCAGTTTGCGTACTCAAGTCTCGGCATGTACTACCCATACTCGGGATGTGTGGCCCAATAAACTTGTTCCAAGAAACTGGTTCGATGTTCGAACACACGCGATGATATCATCGCTGCGACTCGCTAGTTGGTACTGTTGGTAGACTTTCAGTCTAGCCGTAATATACTCAACTGTCATTGCTCTCCCTTTCTCCCCAGTTGTAACGTTAGTATAGTGAAGGACAGAAACGGTGACATGTTCGTTTTATAGTAATAATATGGAGTTAGTTTTAGTTCCAGTTGAGTATGAGACTCTAGAGAGTCTATAAGCCCACGGTGGCCGCGCGGCATAAGCGTTGGACTATAAAGCCGTGGGTCCCAGGTTCGAATCCTGGGTCTGGCAAGTACACATATTGTTTTTCAATTTGTGTGTGTCAGGGTATGGACCTAATAGGTTGAGCAAGTGGCTGACATCCATTTCTCGTAAAAAACAAAATCTGTCAATACAAACCTCCACTCTGTGGAGGCCCATATGATCCTATCAGGATCGGACATGGTCGGATGAGACTTATATTGAGTTGATGTCAGTCTCAAGTCCCGGAATAAGTACTAGGTACAAGTTCTGATAAGTATTTACGCGTTTAACTGGTTTCATCACGTTGAGTTTCTCGATTTTTTAGTGTTATAATTGGAACTTATAAACTGAATTCAAATTTTATGCGTAATTGTGTAAATGGATAATAATTATATAAACAATTTGTGTAAAAATGGCTTCTAAAAAGTCAAGTAGGTACGTCAAACGCTCTATAATATCCCAAATACCAGTTAGTATTTTGGAATAAGATTCTATACTAAGTATTTTTTTATACTGGTAGTAAGTATACTTAGTCTTAAAAATCAACCAGTTTTCCCACCTATAGTGTAAACAGTATTCTTGTTCTATAATGTCAGTGTTGTCCATATATGCTAATATCTGAAGCCATGGGTTTATTGAGATTGATGTTGATCATTCTAACTGACTTTTCCAATGCTTATTGAAAAGCAATATGGCCAGTGGATCTCCTGGCCTTAGGCCTGGTAGTGTTTCAAATGTCGTCGACGTCTTTAGGGCGTTTAGTTAATCTCACAACCTTTGAAAGGAGCTCTATTACATTCCCCCGTTTACACATACATGGATTTACCACTGACAGTACGTATTATCGTGTTCATGACCAGTGGCGGCCGGTGGTTTCCAAAATTGCTTTCATTGGGGTGCACTAAAAATTTTCTTACCTTATTTAAAAAGCATATCAATTCAGCGTTGTTTCTGTTTAGCGAACACCTCAATCACTTCTCATTAAAGTCTGGAACTGTTTGTAAAAGTTTTTTCTCAATGCTTAACACAGGCAGACAGTTAAGTCTGTCCTGATTCATGGTAAGTATTTCTTAAAGACGATTTAATTCTTTTAATGGTTGAAAAACACTTTCCACAGATGTCATCGGACCATGCTTTTTTTTTTATTCTGATTCTTATTATTATTATTGATAAAGTCTACGTTTACCGACATCATATTAAAACACACATATACTTCACTGTTTAAACTATAATTATATGTATTATTATGAATCTTTTATTCAAAATTTATTTTTATGAACAAAATTATCGAAATAACGTGACAAAACACCTAAAAAAGCCGACTATAGATCGCAACGACAGAAAACATACTGAATTGTATTGTAAGTAAATAAATATTTGAAGAAAATATTTCAAAAAAAAAAAATGTATAACTGTAGATTGTTTTGAATAGGTAGGTACAAGGTGATAAGGCGTCAGTTACTTTGTCTACAAAATGCAAAAAAACTCCGCGCGTCATTTTTAAAAATATGACATCTGTTATAATAATTCACTCACTTTGAGAAAGCACATGGTAACTAAGATATTATTTTTTTATAAATTATATTCAAATATTTGCAAATATAGAACGATTTAAGGATTGTATCCATAATATTTATGTTGATAATCAATTATCAGCCTATTTTCAATGAATTTATATGAAATTTAATTAAAGAAATATATTTTTTTAACAATCGCTAAATCTCAGTTACTACATTTTTCGGGTGTTTTTTTTTCCCAAAAGGCCATAAAATTTTGTGTATTTATGAGTTGTTTATGGGTTTCACGTGTCGGGTTGAACTGTTATTACACAGTGTAATATGAATGGCAAACCAAGATTGATATTAGGGCGCTCATCGCAGCTTTCGATGACTGTTCAATAGGTGCACTCTTATGGTAATTTACATGGATTAAATTGCGATAAACGAGTGATGACTTATGAATAGCATTGTTGCACATTGAGAGATGTTTAGGAAAAAGGAGTTCAGCGCACATGCATGGTGTTAGAGAAGCCGCCACTGGTCATGACAACAAAATGAATGTGTAAACACATATTGTCATGCAAGTTACAAGATTGCATGCATGAATCAAAAAAGTTCGGAAGCTTCTGAATTTTCATGCGACAATTGGGATTTTTATGATCTGTGCCTGAGCAGTAGAACGACAGTGGCGAACCTGCCGGAAAAAAAACGAACTACACTGCGGAGAGACTCATATTGAGGTTAACCAATTTTTATGACCTGTCAAATAGTACCATAAAATGACAACATCGCATCTCGCTTACACTTGAAGAATGAGATTGGAGAGACAGTCAGCACTTTTACGTGTAAACAGTTATTATCACGATAGTTTAAGATACACACTATTACTGCCAGTAAATCCATGCACATATACAGGCGCTATTACGCTAGCATATGCTATTTTAAAGTCTATAAATAAGTGGTAGGAATCAATGTCAAATGCATGACATTTCTCTAGAAACTATCGTGTACTACACAATTGGTCAGTTTTTGATCGTGAGTTTCGGAACCCACGTTGATATTACCTTCCACTGACATATATATACACACATACCGTCTGCTCTTATAATAAGACCAGTTTTTTTAGGAAAAAGCCATTTTATTAAACAATTGTTTATAAATACAGTCATTAAATTTAAATTAAAAAAAGAAAAAAAAATACAGGCTTTGGTTTAAATGAATTGATATATTATTGCATGGAGGAATATGACTTTTTTGATGTTACAGAGATGGACGATTCCGCCTTTCCGCGAATTCCTGACAATGGATATTTCTTCGAAGACACTTCTTTGGTGGGTGTGGTGTCCAGACACAATGTCACCACACTCACGGGCAACGATGAATGTACACCTGAAATAATGTTCCCATTATTAATAATTATCAAACTACTTACTACAAAAGTAGGCAATTTAATGTATTACGCCGCATAACAGCTGTATTGGGCTGGTTTTGATTCATTTCGATTATAAGCTCTACGCTGCTATCATTACAGTGTCACCAGTTCTGCAAATAATCTCGTCATACTTACATAAACGTAGTTATTGCAGTCAACAGTTACTTTTGTCTTCGCGACATTTATCATTAAACCTACTTTGTGGCTTTCATTTACAAGTTTTTGAATGTCTTCTACACATCAATATCGTCAGCTAAGTGCAGTTGACTGAGGTATTCACCATTAATGGTGATTCCACTGTTTTCTTTTGACAAGTCGCCTGAATAGATCTTCCAGAGTAGCAGTGAATAAAGTGGGTGCGATAATGTCGCCTTGGTGGACACCCTGTGTCAAATGTAATGTATCATATTGTATAAAATATGCTCAATTCCCATACCACACTAAGCCACTCTTTGGAAACCATGATTTATGCCTCAAATAGATGATCACTTTAGAAAAGAGAAATATTACGATACAAATGAATATATATCTTACTCTGTCTACTAGTACGTATAGAATCACTGCGGATGCTGCTCCCTTCGTCCTGAAATATAAAAAATAAATCAAAATCAGTATATATATTATGCCGAATGTGCGAAATTGACTATTACATGAAATGGGCAAAATTTTGCCTAATTCATGTCATAGTCAAGCCCATTCATGAATTAGGTAAATTATCTGCCGAGTGCGTGAATTCGCCAGGGTATGGAATTCTTAAACTGTCAACACGACAGTAGAAAAAGTAAATTTAATACGGATGGTTTTATTAGTTATAATTGGACATAATATAATATTATTATTATTAGGTTAGGTTATGTAATTCTGAATTCAACTGAGTATCCATTTTGAGGTTAGCTAACAAGTGTCAACAAACTATCAAATCATACTATCAGAAACAAATAATTATGTTACGCCGAATGTGCGAAATTGACTATTATGTACATGAAATGGGCAAAATTTTGCCTAAATCATGAAAAATGCAAGCCCGTTGCCTTATTCATGAATTAGGCAAAATATCTGCCAAGTGCGTGAATTCGGCAGTAATTTTTCTGCCTAGTTCATGCATTGGTCAAAATAGATGGTCGCGCTCCGGTGGTCTTTTTTGCAACTAATCATATACATAATGGTCAAAATCTAACAAAAAAACATGAATCGGTATATTGAAACCCCGATTTCACTTTTTTAACCGGTTCTATGCCTTCAGCGAGTTATCTCGCTCTATGAGGCCGTGATCGACAGGCCGCATAAATACAAAATTCACGAGTTATCTTGTTCGACTATAAAATCAAATGACTAGCCACTGTCGATTGATTTGCATAATCTAAAAAATTAAACACAGTGACATCTGTTTGAATAATAATTATGAAATACTAAGCCAAAAATTAACAGTATTACAGGGATTGTAGCAAGAGCTTTGCTCTACATTCAACGTGTGTCGTTAAGAATCTGCAACCTGTCAGATACTGCCATAGTAATATCGTGACGTATATAAGAGGTTAAAGAGACTGACAAAAAATATGTTAAATCAAAAAATCATAAAAATTGGTTTGGTGCATATTATGCACATGCTCTTTCACCTTTTCGAGAATATTTCTTTTCTCTTGATCTGACAATGTTTTTATTTGCTGCGACATTATTTGAACTTGTAACAAACAAAATGTAAAAAAATATATAAATTTTGAATAAAAAATGTCAGCGACGTGTGAACGTAACATTCGAGCCAAAAACGCAGAATGATAGACAATGATCACCCCTAATTGGTTAAAATTACTGCAGGTGCATTACTACAGGCACTGCAGACGTATCTTTAAATAGAAACACACACGTATGTCCGCAATTTATTTCAATGAATTTCAAAATAAATTGAATTTTTCAGACTAAGAGGCCATCCGTAGACTGAAACCGTATGCAGTTTAGAACCCTGTGCCATAATAAACTTATGATTTCTGTTCATGGAAATATATTTTCACAAAGTATATTACAGTAAAACCTCGTTAATAAGAACACGGATAATTCGAAATTCGCCGTAATTCGAAATTTTCGCAAAAAAAAAATCCCTTGAACATTATTTTTATATAAAACCATACCTTTAATTCGAATTTCGTAATTCGAAATTATTTCAGAGTCCTGGCATACAAAAATATTCAATAAATCGTAATATAGTACTCTATTTCATGAGCCAGTCATTGAAAATTGTGACAGATTTTTCTTAAAACATCATAAATTACTTATTTTAAGAAGGTAATATGAATAATCCTGACATTTTATGACCCATTAACACACACGGAATCGAAAATTTCATATGCACATATATGATCGTAAAAGAAATTAATGAAAATCAAAAAAAAAAACTCTAATTTTTATATTTTTCCCCCATACTTTTCGTAATTCGATTTTTTTTTCGATTTTCGGTCCCATGGAATTTGTATTAACGAGGTTTTACTGTATAAGCAGCTGATCGTATTCGTTTATACCATACACTTACAAACTTAATGAAAATATATTTTCATGAACAGAAATCATAAGTTTAGTATGGCACACGGTTCTAAACCGCATACGGTTTCAGTCTACGGATGGCCTCTAAGTTGCGGGAAATGAAAAGGTAAAACCTGGAATGAAATGTAATAACATGAAACGGGACTGCAGAAACTACATATACCTAAATAGCAAGAAAACGTGAATTGCGGGCACGTAACATTGGGGTTCTGAATGAAAAAAATGTTTAATAATCGAATGACAACAATACCTATAAATTAAAATGACTGTCAAATAATTACCTGGCTGTCAGAGAGTGGTGTTCTTTGTTGGCGAAGTGCCTTCAGCTGCTCCAACCTTTCGGTAGAATCCGCGGTGAACAGAGATTTTTCTGACGGTGTCAAGTAATCAACCAATGATCCTAAATGGTAAAAAAAACAAAAGAATGAATAATTGAAAGTATGTGCTGTGTTGCAAGTCTATTTAGTCAGTTTTGACTCTCTGTTAATCGTAGAAAGCTTTGATTGAGTGAGTTCAAAACAAAACAATTATGTTCTTACACCATTGGTTATAACACTTTGAAGCACAGAATGGAGGGGCAGAAAAGATAGGGTTGTTTTAGCAATCCTGTATAACATATTATACGATGAGAAATTTCATTTTGTGCTCTAGAAACATGTAGATTCTCAGAGAAAAATTGGGAAACATTGGTGTAGTGTAGACCATCGTGTGTGTCAACAACACTATCGCAAACCGTCGTAGCAAATTCATCCAATATAAAATCCATTACTTCGACTGATGTAGACCTTTTGGCAATGAAAGTAGCCTCTATTCACTGAAGCCTCTGCAGTCGAGATCTATTATCACCTTTCAGCGGTAAAGCCTTCTTATAGCATAGCGGTAAAGTGAGGATTCCCGGCATGGTTATAGTGAATACCCGATAATGCCTTTAAATTTCTCCATGAACCAGACTCGTGCAACTTGGAGTTAGTATACAAATTAGTTATTAAATTATACAACAAATTAGTTATTAAGGCCACTTTTTATTAGGACAGGCTATCGGCATCTATCTGAATTCAAGTGAAACTCTTTTTCAGAATAAAATTTTAAATCGAATGCGATGCCTCTTGGTCGAGTTAAGTCCCAATCGTAATAATACATTGGTTAACAAGCCTTACCGATGCATCATTATAATGGTGACAATGGCGAAGCATGTTGCAAATGTTAAAAGCATTCTTATGCGTGATTTTTTAAATTATGTACCTACCTTGTTCTGACATCGCACTCATTCTTTCCGAAGACATTCCGGCTGCCTTGGATCGGGTCGGAGCACTGAAACAGTCACAAATGCCAAATTTAGCAATTGCATTGTAACCGAGTCGATTTTTCGTTTATCATAATCAAAATTCTTTGGCCATCTGCGTAAAATTGTATGGCAAAAGGAAATCTCATGGAAATGGTTCCATTTCAGCACGGCATCAGAGGAGAAATACAACGTAACATACCTGGGGACCTGTGATAGATTGACTCCGTGCTGCATGGCTCGTTTGTCTAAGTCGGCGATGGCTGAGGTCAACGTTCGTAGTTGACTCCCGGCAGAGCGATTTGCATCAGATATCAAGCGGGTTTGAATATCTCTCTGAAAATATTTAGTACAGATTCTTATGCTAGAAATAGATTACGATTACATCACGTGAGTACATATTATGTGCGCAATGTCGTTGGTACGAGGGTTGTCCGTAAAATAAGGTCTCCAAGGCGCTGGAGTCGTGAGAAACGTTTTAATGCAAGATCCAGCAGCACTGGCGTGTAGCTTGGTTCCCCGCCTACAAATCCCCACCACTCCGAGCTGTCTACGACGCTAAATCTTGGTTTGGTAGCCGTTCGCGATGGAGCTTGCACTCACCGCTACCGCCAGGTGTGAGTTACGTTCTGTTTTTCGTTTTTTGTGTGCCAAGGACACTATGCCTACAGAAATTTATCGACAGTTATGTGAAGCGTACGGATTTCAAAAACGTGCGAAAATAGTGCAGAGAGTTTAAAAACAGACGTCCATGATGAACAGCGTACCGGACGGCCATCGGTTTCAGACGAAATGGTTGCAAAAGTGGAGGGTAATGCTTGAAGATCGACGGGTGATGATTCGGGAGCTGTGCAAATTGATCCCTGATGTCAGTAAGATTACTATTGACAAGATTTTGACAGAACACTTGCATTTTCACAAGGTGTGTGCAAGGTGGGTCTCCAAAATGCTCACCGAAGATCACCAACGGCAACGAGTTGAAGCGGCTCGACCTCATCAACCAATTTGGATGGGATAACGTCACACACCCCCCTACAGCCCGGACCTAGCACCAAGTGATTATCATCTCTTTCAAGTCAGACCTGGGTGGGATAAATTTCAGGACCGACGAGGAGTTGAAAGAAGAAGTTGTACACTACCTGCACGCCGCGGCGGGAGAGTTCTATGACACGGGTATACGAAAAATGCTATACCGCATGCAAAAATGCATCGATCGCAACGGGGATTATGTAGAAAAATAGTAGAAAGCCCAGGCTTTCCAACAATGTATAATTTATTGCAAATAAATGTGGTTTTTTTTGTGAAAAAAAATGGAGACCTTATTGACCGAGGGACCACCCTCGTGTTAAAAATTTTATCAGACAAATACTCCCATCCAATCGTAATGTGTTTCTAGCATTATTGATCGTAAAACTGATCGTGCCAACATACAGTTACACCGTTGTGCTGAAACACAAAATCGTCTGTGATAACAATACAAATTGACTTAAATGTTACAGTCATGAGTGGTACTAATACCCTTCCAAGACTCCATAATACGGTTGCCATAAAGAAAAGGGAGACAGGCTTGACATTTTCTGAAGACATTCGTACTGAGCTAGCGCCTTTATTCCAACCTGCCACGTTCTAAAATATGATCGTAACTGCGACAAATAATATCTTTATTAAATCCATCTTCAAATCGTAGTCTTTTCCCGACCTCTGTAGCCCACGATATCATTAAATTTGTATAATAATACCCTGTTCACACGTACATGGATTTACGGCTGGCAGTACGTATTATCGCAGCTATAACAAGAAAATGTATCTTTGTGTAAACATGTATTATCCTGTAAATTACAAGATTGCATGTATGAATCAAGAAAGTTCGGAAACTTCTGAATTTTCACGTGACAGTTGGAATTTGTTCGATATCTGCGCCTGAGCAGTAGGACGATAATGGCGAACCTGCCGGAAAAAAAATCAACTACACAGCGCAGAGACTTATTTTGTTAATGACCACATTTAATTATAATGTTAATTGCAACGCGCCAGGTGCGGTTTGCGGATTAAACGACTTAACCGATTTTTACAAATGTCAAATAGTACCATAAAATGACAACATCGCGTCTCGCTTACTCTTGAAGAATGAGATTGGCGAGACAGTCAGCACTTTTATGTGTAAACAATTATTATCGCGATAGTTTAAAATACACACTATCAGTGCAGTGCATGTATACAGGCGCTATTATGTACATCTTACCGTCAAATAGGGTAAATGGAAATTGTATTAACTACATTGTGAATATGTTTAAAAGTTATGATTCCATACAATTTATTTTATAAAGGTTTCAACTAGAATTGCGTAGTTTAGGTAATTTTACATTGGTTTTAAAATGAACAATGACTTTTTCTTATAATATCTAATGTCAAGAGGTCAAGCCAAGTTCTGTGGTTTTCCCACAATAATAGTATTGTTCTAACTTTTATATAAATATCCTTTCTGACTGACATCATAGGATGAGAAATATTGTGATATTATTAATATTAAAATCCGTCATCTGCAACTCCATTGTCATTTTATAATTTGAAGCAAATGGTTAGGTACATATATGCAATAAAGTAGAACCTCGATATAACAGACCTCATATATTATAATATAATCGAATGGCGATAGTAAAAAAAAACCAATTTGTTGAAAAAGAAAATTAGATTAGTCACAATATCACCGGCAAGCCATCAATCCACACAATGAAACTCTTCCGGGGAAAATATACATGCTACATGACTACACGATCTTCTCCGCAATCTGAATCTCACCACACTCGCAAACGATTCTTTCAAGCCGGAATAATGTATCACATAAGCACATCTGTGGGTCTATTCTATGCTTATCGACCGCTAAAGTGATAAAGTGAAAAATATTATCAAACTTAGGGTAGGTTTGTATCAAAATATTAGCACTTATTGTAACAATTACACGAAGCCGGTTTTTATTGTTGTTATAAGTGCTATATTTTAACAGCACCTATCTTGCTGCTGTTAAAATATCGCACTTATTGCAACAATAAAAACCGGCTTCGTGTAATTGTTACAATAAGTGCTAATATTTTGATACAAACCTACCCTAAGTTTGATACTATTTATAAATTTAGTGTTCGATAAGTATAGAATAGACCCACTGGAATGCCCACGCCGGATTCGGTTCAGACATATGCCAAAGTTGCATAAAACCTAAAGCCAGGAAAATTGTTCAGCGGATCCACAATTAGAAAGGATTTCCTTATTCCCGATGCTAGCCAGGACCCTCCGACTCGCTCTCAGTCTAAACCGGCTCCTCTTAAGGATTGCTCGAGCAAAGACACTTCTTTGGTGGAGACGTTATGTCAGTGTAGAGCGGGAGTTTAAGCAAACCTCATGTATGTTCCATATCACAGTGTCTTTGATTTTCTTTCTAGCGTTGACTCCAGACTTTTTCTTGTAGGTGAGGGCACGGCTAATCTTCTCCGCCTGCCCTTTTATGTCCTTGTGAAGCTTGAGCAGTTCATCTTTCAAATCGTCTCTGGAAAGATTAAAAAATGTTAACTTTCCCAGTTGGCAACCCTTGTTCCACTAACAGCCACGTCAGGATAATGAAATTATGTATTATTGCAGTGGTTTTAAATGATTTTCATTTCACAGCATCCATCGTTTATAAAAAAAATCACCACGGCAATCAAGCAATGTGATTTTTTCATTTTACGTTTCAGAATTTCAAAATATAATATTACTTACAAAACTATAAAGTACTGATATGCAATTAGTTAATACTTTTGGCATACTATAATATAGGCACGTCACATAGGCGATCTACTATCGTATGGCAACATGTCCAACTTCAAGTAGGCTGTGATAATATATCCAGTATCGAAAATGGCGAAAGTGATCTATTATACTCTCAGATACCCTGCCACCATAATATGAAAACATCATATTGAGTCACCTTCTAGTTTGCACCTCTTCCATGCGCGGCTCCAGGTTAGAAATGTCGTCTCGCAACGTCTTAACCGAGTCGGACAGCTGTCTACTCTGCATGGTGATCTGTGATCGGGCCGAACGCGCGTTGTCATAAGCCTTCTTCAAGCTCTCCAGTTCCAGCACGTCAGGATCTTAAATAATAACAAAAACAATTAACATGGCGATATTTACCCCCCTGTAAATTATAATCATCAGCCTGAATCTATCCACTGCTGGATGAAGGCCTCTTCAAGCTGCTTCCACTTCTCTCGGTCCTGTGCATTGCGTTGCCACATACTTCTGCAGAACTTTATCATTTCATCTATCTAGCAGCCTCTAGGTCTACCTTGCGGACGTTTTGTACTTCTTGGATACCACTAGATGACTAGATTTGTCCAACGATTGTCTCTTCTTTGAGCTATACGCCAGCCCATCTACATTTAAGGCTTTTAATAAACTCTATTGCATCGCAAGTCTGCTTCCTTATCCACTCATTCCTCTTTTTGTCCTTTCGCGTTATGCCCAGCATACACCTCTCCATACCACGTTGTGCTACTCTAAGTTTCTGGATCTCTCTTTTACTTAGGGTCCATGTTTCACACGCATAAATTAAATTATATTTATATATATTTCATTAGCCCTGTGTACACATTCAGGCATATTTTTTCGTTTGGTAAATGAACGCATCGCAATGCATGCATTGCCTGTCTCAAAACATTTTCAAAATGGCCGTTTTTCGTGATGAAAGTATCATCGATGAATTTCACAAAGTCACGGCAGTGTTGCCAACCAAATGATCCCGCAAAAAATATATAATAGTAAATTATCCTATAATTTTATGCATAAGCCAAAAATTGTATCACCAACAAAAAACAAATAAAATGACACAATCTCGATTTAGGTAATCACACTTATTGCCCTCCCAATTGGTATTGGTTAGTTCTGCACTCCAAACGCTGAAATTAATATCTCGTCAGGTATTTATGAGCTTACCATCATCTTTAATTGGGTTCAAGCTCTTGACGAACCTCCGATTGGCTGCATCAACGACCAGCAAAGTGGCTTCCAGCGACGCAATCTCCTGCTCTTCTATCCTGATCCGCGCGTCCAACATGTCTCCCTTTTCCTGAAGCTCTGCCTTTTCTTGGGCATGCTGGAAAATCAAAAGTTTCTCTATCGATTAGTTTCTGTTGAAAAGTCATGTTCAATAATTCACAAGAGTAACTGGGCCAACTAATTTGGACTGTAAAAGCTATGTGCTTTTAGTATTACAGCAAGCTATTCTACAACGATTTTAGTATAATTAAATTGGTAGCCATAGAAATTTTTTTATTTTTTGTCACATTAAAACATGCTACCGTCTTTAGACCAACATTTTGGGCAATAGCACCTGTCCCGAATCCGAATGGGAATGGCTGAAGCAACATTCAACTCAATGCAGAATGTCTTGGATTCATGACTGCACTCGGTTAAAACCAAATGGTGCACTTTCATTCTGACAGTGCTGCTTTATGGTAGTCAGTCATGGCACGTTACGAAGGCTAGGAGCAACCATATACTGAGCTGCAAGAATAGATGCTTTCAAGGAGGTACGAAGGCGGACCAAGCGGCCTCTTGTCAGTTAGAAAGTAAAAAAGCGACATTACTCCTGGTTCAGCCACATGATATGGATGTTGTGTTTCAACTGGTCCGCCTGTTCTTTACGCCAACCACATTCAGGCATCCTGGAATATATAGAAGAAGGTTTTCATCAATGTCTTCGGTACATACCTTAACTTTGAAATAAGCGATTGACAAAGCTTCTCCCTTGTTGTCTTTGCCGAGCGACGCGGCATGTATCTCATACCTCTTCATGACCTGCTCTACCTTGTGCTGCTGCGCCTTGAGGGTGGCTACCAGACTCCCTTTCTGGTCCTGCAGAGTGCGGCGCTGCTTGACAAACACCATGCGGTGCTCGTTCACCTCGGCCATCCTCTCACTCACGGCCTATAACGTAAACCATGGAAACCCATCAAAGACTTAAGCCAGACTCTTTCCGTCGGTTATTAAGAGTGTTCAATGTTTCAAGAGTGAACATTCGGCCTTGCAATTTTCCACTACTACACATTCAAACATACAAAACCAATAGCAGTTAATATAATATAGGAATAGCACAATTTTGAAAAACCTCAGAAACATAATTCTAGAAAAAAAGTTGACCAGAATGGAATTCGAACTCATGTCTCTCACTTTCCAGGTAAGTGCTTTGGTCTTTAAGTTATCGATCCGTGTATGATTCATGTATTAAATGCAGAATACACAATCAGGGTGGAGGACAAATTGCAGATGCTGCTGGTTAGTTTTTAACCCAATCACTCCCAGATATGAGAAATCTCGTCAAATGGTTCAAGTTCCCTACACCAGATACGAGATATCTCGGTTGTACTAATAATTCGGTCGAAAGGAATAATTTCAAAATGGGACACATACTGACATCTATCGGAACGTCCCTAAAACATTTTACCATATTAGTTAATGATTTTAACATTGATTTACTTTGAATTTTGTCAAGTGTTACAACTGAGATTTTAGAGATGTCGTAGTTTTTCACATTATATTTGGCCTGTTGGATACTGCCAAGGCTTTTTTTATGGCAGCCAAAAGGTTAAATATCAATTAAACCCTACCTAAACCAAACCATAACAGTTTAGGTATGCTATGGGCGATCTGACAAAAATAGCGCACACTTTTTCAGTCATACTTATTTGTTTTCGTTGAGTTAAGAATGCATAATATTAATACAGATGGTGTTAGTTAGTTTTTTAAATTCATTATGCAGTGCCTAAGCCAGACCATAATAGATAAAAAATATTCTTCCATCTATAAAATATCTAAAACTATGTATGATTTAATTGCATAATTTTAGATACTTTATAGATAGATGAATATTTTTTGACTATTATCTATTATGGCTTGGTTTACAGAGGGTTTAATTGAATTCCAAAAACTAACCAACACTATCTGCAATTCAATGAAAACAAATGCGTTTGAATGACAAAGTTTATTGTGCACTATTTATGTCGGATCTTAACAGCCTACCTCCACCACTCGCCACTGCAATGACATAAATATAACTTGGAGAATGATTCATCATGATAATTTATTACCTATGTGATTGGACATTTATAATCTTCAAACCCTCAATTCATCGCAAACAAATTGACAAACTATAAGATATACATTATTATAAAAGAAGCCGTTTTCTCGATATTTTTGATTCTTTATACCAGGCATGGCCAACGCGTCGATTTTGGTCGATCGCACCATAATAGGATTTACGTTGTGAAAATGTAAAAAGCGTAAATATTCAGTTGTGATATAATAAGTGCGGCTTAAGCGTCGGCTTATAATGTAGTGGTTCCCAGGTTCGAATCCTGGGTCTGGCAAATACACATAATGTTTTTCAATTTGTGTTTAGAGTCAGAGTATGGACCTAATAATATGTTGACCAAATGGACCATTTCTAATAAAAAAAACAAAAATCTGTTAATAGAAATCTCCACTCTGTGGAGGCCCATATGATCCTATTAAGATCAGATATGGTTAAAGGAAGGACTAAGCCAGCGTAACCTCGTTGTATCACTTGATTCATATCGCATCACGGCCTACAGCAGAAGTGAAAGAAAGAGAAGATATGAATCTCCATACTTAAAACTGAAGTTTAGTTTTCTCTTACAGTTTCGCAATAATAGAACATTTTAATGATGAGCGCTGTCATGTTATTTTATAACATAACACACTAAGTCAAGGAAGTCTTTACGAGGGCAACACTACGCATAAGTACGACCGGATCGCGCCTGCGCACGGGATAGTTTGTACGGAGTTCGTGACACTATTTCCGGCGCTATCGGAGCTAGCGGGCTTTTGACACGTAGGCGAAGCGAGAGTCGTTCTCTCAGTCTTGATCGTTCGAAGGAAGCAGACGTCTTGGCCAGTTCCGAGCCTCGGACCCTGGGCTCAGGGCTTTCGATTTCCTGACGTTTTGGAGACGAGGACGATGGCCATCTGAAGGACGTCCCCCCCACGCCAGGAGATCGGAGGAACTCCACGGTCCACACACGTTCGAAGACGCACTCCTCGATTCCGTCCTGGAAGGAATCGAGGGCAGCGAATAGGCTGGAGAGCCTTTTGTTTTAATTGGTATTTATTGTTCATTTATGTTACGGTCCACCGAAGTAGTCTTTGTTTCGAATTAGCTTTTGGGTTTTTGTTCTAATTTATTTAAATATTGTATCGCATTAGGTGCTCGTGAATCACTTAATAATTATACATTTTTATACACTGTAGCCCGAAAGTTATCTTATTTATTAATATACAATTGTTGAAATTTCTCTACTTGCTTTTCATTTAATTATCCTTCACTATTGTCTCTATGCATCATCATAGAGTGGCGCTCAATCCGAGATATTTATATTTATCCCATTTATTATGCCTTTTTATTAATCTAGGAACCTACACGAATGAGTATAGTAACCGGACAGGTAACTGAGGTCTTAGAGGTAATAAGTCAAACCACCCACGACCCTTCATCCCATTTCCCCGAGTCTCATGCTTATTCCTATATCCCCAAACCTATCCCTATCCTATATCCCGTTCCTGATCCCATCCTTCCTAAACCCCCATGTCAAACCATTATATGACATTGGCACCCAACAAGCATCGTGTTTCTTGTTGAATATTTCTTTTCCAAAACACGATGACTTACCTCCTAAAGACTACAGTTATTTGTTTCGGATTATGTACTCGTTCGTTATTTTGTCCTAATTTTCTAAATTTTATTTGTTCCGATTATAAAACCTTAAATTTTGCTAATCACGATTTCATACAATAATTGTTACCGTAACGGTATTTTGTTTTCAGAGTCATTAGTTCTAATTACACTGATTTTTGCCGGCTCACTTTTGGAATTTTTTGGTTTACCGTCGTGGAGTTGCAAACGAATCCGTATCGGGCGTGATTTTAGACGCACTTTGATAATTATTCTATTTCTTATAACTTATTAAACTTGTAAATTAATTAATGACAAATTAAAACGTATTATTTGCGTTATATTTTTCTTAAAATTTTCTGGTTCGGTGGTCGTAACTATGTGTGTTATATTTTTCTTATATTTATATAGTCTTTTATTGACTTACGCGGTACTTGCAAGAGACGTCGGACTAGTCTATGCGGTATGCGCAGCATGGCGATCTAAATGATAGAGACCAATACGTCAATTTTATCATTGTCCTTGTGGAATTTATTTAATTTTGTGTTGTAAGTTACAATTATTCCTTCGCAAATTAATATTAAGAGTGTTATATATGGTTTACACCTAATTTTGAAATACAATTTGCACATTTATCATCAATACATACTTCTTCTATAATTTATGTGATACCCACATTATTGGTATGGAAATGTCAATATTTGGGCATCGGAATTTGTGTTAACCATTGATTGTTTCAGCAAAAAGTTTGTTTAATGTTTAGTATGGTGCTATAAGTGATTTAATAAAGTTCCAAAGGAGAAGGAAGGATGTTAAACTAGGACGAGATCGACATGAACATTTATATACCTACTGGATGACAAGAGTTATTAACCTCAAATTTGATAGAACCATTGGATTGAAACATACTATGTGGATGTAACATCAAATCAATTGGACAGCTGGATGAACCTTATTATGGAATGGAGTTTACAAAAGGTCCTTTCGTTCCATTTCTATATTGTGAATAATTAATAATTTCTATACCTCGAATAAAATCATTATCGGGTCTTTCATTTTAGTCGGCAGTCGCGCTGTCATCGATTATTTGAGTGATTTATTTTCATTCTTGTTAAAATTTGACACTAAATTATTCTGAATTCATTTCTTCTTAATTATTAACTTTCTATTCATTTTATTTTGCTATTACAATTAATTATTTGCGTCGGTAGAATACATTTATTTCGGATAATATGTTTTTACATTGTTTTTTCTTACTTGTTTGACAGTTCGATATTAGTTTTTTCAAATCTGTTCTTTTTATAATGTAGACAATTGAAATTATTAATTTCGCGTCCATTATTGATAAAATTGAAATAACCTTTCGTTCATTGAAATAAATTTAGTCATTTTTAATTCCTATTCAATTATTCATATTCCAAATTGATTTCTGGGTAAAACTTTAAACGTCAAGCGCGCTTACATTTGCAGTCGATAGATGACACCTTCATAGAATTTATTTGAAATATTTAATTTCAAGATTCTGTTCTTTCGTAAGAATGATTATTTATTATACATAAATAATTATTTTTACAGGTGAATATTTTTAATAAAATTTTCCTTCTTAATTCCTATATAAAAACTTCCGTCTACATATTTTTTTTTGAATCAATTTAATTTTTTCTCTCCTGTCAATCCTTTCTAATTTAAAGACATATTTTTTTTAAAGCTTTTTGATTTCATTCTAGATGCTTTCACTCAACTATATGCAACTTTCCGTCCTCTCCTAATTTTTTAAAAAAGCATATAAGCTAACATTAATTAATATCTTTAAATTCTTTTTTTCTCTTTTCAAATCCTAGCAATCAGCTATTTATTATTCATAAACATTCAATTTACTTTCACTTAAATTATTAATTACATTCTTTTTGATTTTGCAATTTTTTTTGGATAAATAAAAAAAAAAAATTACTATTTAAAAATTTTCTATATACGTGTTGCATACATGTTAATTTTGAATTTGGTAAAATATTTCCATTCATGTATAGTTGTTAAATGATATAATTAAATTTTTCTTTGAGTATTAAAATATTTTTCTTTCAAATACAATCTTGAATGGATATTTAATTACATTTACATTTGAACTAACTAAATTATTTTTTCTTTCAATTTAACTTGAATTTAATAATTGATTATTTTTTTTTGCTTGTTCACCATGCTTATTTCAATGGGCAAATTTTTCTTTAAAAATGCTGATATTTTAATTTATTATCAACTATGTTTGAAACCTTTAGGAGTTGTCAAACCTTCATTCATTATGACACACACTCTGTCAAATATCTTTTCTTTTATTATTATGGAAAGGTGTGTTTCCGTGCTAATGACACTCAACAAATTATTTTGAATTTTGTCAGGGCCGCATTTTAATAATGCCTATTTATTAATATTCAATTTTTTCGTGAAGGAATTTTGTACTGTTTGGTCTTTTGTCTATTACACACCTCAGATATTTATAAATTATAATTATTATTTTTGCTCTTTTACAAGCTTCTTTTTTGGATTGATTTTTTATCGAATTAATTATCGCAAATTTTATACATATATTATGTCATTGAGTAATATTTTCTATTATAAAATTCTATATTTCTTTATTTCAATTTCTTTGTGAATTTTTACTCACCTATGGTAAACTATTTCAGTTACTGACTTCTTTCCTGCACATGGCAATACACCCTTGTTCCGGTGAACGTCCATCGCAAAGGTGGTGGTTGCAGACCTTTCGGGAAGGAGGCCTACTCAACTCATACCACACAAACAGCATCTGGACCAACTTTTGGTAAACAAGCATAGTTCTAAATACTACCATAGTGCCAGGATGAGAGTTATGGTGTTCCCGGAAGACGCAACCGCTGTCTTAGCGTTTCGAAGGGCCTGTCAGTTTAGCTACCTAGTGATAAAATATCTATATTTAAAATTTCTTACAATTGTCTAATTAAGTACATCGCGCTGGGGATCATGTGATCTTTATTTATACCAGTTGCCTTTGTACTTGTTTTTGCGTGACGGTTTTGTTTGCTATTTGTATTATATATTTTTTTTATTGATTGTAGTGATTGGTTATACTTGTTCTGTCAATGTATCTTTGTCGGTACAGGCTGCGGGGAGATTTTATTATTATTTGTTGGCTGCTAGCTCCTTGGAAGTCGTGGGAACTGAAGGTGTCTCACTACTGTCCGGTGTGTTTTAGTGATCCGGGGTGCCGAAGATGTTCCTCGGACGCGTCTGATTTTTTTTCTCTAGCAGTCAACCCTCTTGGTATTTGGGTTGAACTATCGGTGCTGAAGACGGTCCCGTTAGTCCCCTCTCTTTTTGGCGTTGGAATCTGCCGCTGATTGTGTGGATTCCACCGCACTCTGATGTTTATGGTGGTGAGTTGGCAGGCGTGATGCGAATAATAGAAGCGATCGTCTGTCGACACTGATGATGTTGTGCAGCGGCCTGGACTGTATGAAGGAAATCAACCTACTTATCAAAATTCCTTGAGGGAAGAAAGTGGACGTTATTATACGATCTCTTTAGCCTTTCATTTTTTATTTTTGCAGCCCCAACTTGAATGTCGGACCAGTTGCGAACCATGTTGTTCTTTAATTACATTTAGCTTCCGATGTGTTCATGGTTTCCTCGTCGTTGCCTGGTTTTCGTGTGGTGCTTCCTTAACTTCGTTTTCTAGCTCATCCGGATCAGTTCTCTTCTTGATGGAGCTCTAACAGCAAGGAGGGAGTTGTCTCGAGATGGCGTCTCGGGTTTGGCGGGATTGAGTTGGTCCAGAATCTGCGGCGGAGTATTTTAAGTAGTTAGCTTTAAGTGTGTATGAAAGGGATATGGCTAGTTTTGCTATCGCGAGGTTTTAGAGTAGTTTGAAGCAGAGCCGTATATTCTGGAACGGACGATATCTTGCTACACCATTGTAGACTTTAACGTAGTATACTAAAATCGATGATTAATTTTAATGTTATATTTTGTACTAGGAATTCTTTTCTAGCTTAGTTTCCTCCTTGTTCGCGTTATTTTATTTGTGGGAGCGCTGCTTGGGATCCGGACCATGGCTTGGAAGTCCATCACACGTCATTTGTTCTTTCAGGCTTAACAGAGAATCCACATCACAGCTGTTGGTTGTTAGCCACACTGTTATTTTTATTCAGATTAGACATCTGAAAGTAGTATATTTTAGTAATGTTCTTTTTAAATATTCGGACGGTGCTTGACGCACAGTATTTATTACTTTCCGACAGATACGCCCTCACGCAAAAGCAAACTGGCACTCATTGTTTATTAATTAGTATGTTATTTGTTCGAACCAAGTTGGTGAATTTATTGTATTTATTATTTTTTATTATGTATACTTGCCAAAAACTACGGCATATACGATTGAGGATTTATATATTTTTTGCTTTGTGCACTTTATAACTTTTGCCAACTATTAAAGGTTCATCTTTTTTTCAATAACTTAATATCAGTTGAAATCAATTTATTAAATCATTCACTGATCTATTATTATTTTCAACTTAATTACTCAATGCTTATATACTTACTCAAATTATGGAAGCAATTTTAATTTCTATTAATTACTTTATTATATTATACTATCTCTGCAATTTTATCAATTTAATGAATTGAATTAAATTTCTTGAACCAAAATATTAATTCATTTATATACAATATATTAATTTATTATACCATTTCATATATTATTATTATCTGAGGTGCATTTATGTAAATTTTTTGGCTATTATTTCAATTTTTTATACTGATATCAAATCTTTTCAAACTAATAATTATTATACAACTCTTCATATCTTTTTGGAAGCTTTATCTAAATCAATTTTAATACATTCTAAATATTGCAGTTTTACACTGCTGGGTTGAATCCCCACTATTTGTTATGATGTGAATTATCTGTGATAAATTATTATATTTTATTTATTTATTTCTATATACACGAGCTTAGGTGTTTTTATATTTATTAGATCTTTTTCAAAATTTATAAATTATTGGTGGACCGGTTAGGTAGGGTAAATCTACGAGACCTCTCCCAGCTCTTCACTCTTCAGCAAATAATCTTCTTCGTTTTTTGGATTCTTCATAAGCCTCTCCCTCTGTCACCAAATAACAGAGTGGAAATTTCATCTATATGTCTCCTTCGCTTCGCCTGTAGCCGCGCTATCTCTAAGCATGCCGTCCATGATGCCCAACCCCTGGGAGGATTGATGCTATCAGAAGACCCCCCCGAGAAGTTGACAGTCGAAGTCCTCGCTATGGCTTGTCCTTCTCTTACCGAGGTTGGAGGTAATGTCATGTTATTTTATAACATAACACACTAAGTCAAGGAAGTCTTTACGAGGGCAACACTACGCATAAGTACGACCGGATCGCGCCTGCGCACGGGATAGTTTGTACGGAGTTCGTGACACTATTTCCGGCGCTATCGGAGCTAGCGGGCTTTTGACACGTAGGCGAAGCGAGAGTCGTTCTCTCAGTCTTGATCGTTCGAAGGAAGCAGACGTCTTGGCCAGTTCCGAGCCTCGGACCCTGGGCTCAGGGCTTTCGATTTCCTGACGTTTTGGAGACGAGGACGATGGCCATCTGAAGGACGTCCCCCCCACGCCAGGAGATCGGAGGAACTCCACGGTCCACACACGTTCGAAGACGCACTCCTCGATTCCGTCCTGGAAGGAATCGAGGGCAGCGAATAGGCTGGAGAGCCTTTTGTTTTAATTGGTATTTATTGTTCATTTATGTTACGGTCCACCGAAGTAGTCTTTGTTTCGAATTAGCTTTTGGGTTTTTGTTCTAATTTATTTAAATATTGTATCGCATTAGGTGCTCGTGAATCACTTAATAATTATACATTTTTATACACTGTAGCCCGAAAGTTATCTTATTTATTAATATACAATTGTTGAAATTTCTCTACTTGCTTTTCATTTAATTATCCTTCACTATTGTCTCTATGCATCATCATAGAGTGGCGCTCAATCCGAGATATTTATATTTATCCCATTTATTATGCCTTTTTATTAATCTAGGAACCTACACGAATGAGTATAGTAACCGGACAGGTAACTGAGGTCTTAGAGGTAATAAGTCAAACCACCCACGACCCTTCATCCCATTTCCCCGAGTCTCATGCTTATTCCTATATCCCCAAACCTATCCCTATCCTATATCCCGTTCCTGATCCCATCCTTCCTAAACCCCCATGTCAAACCATTATATGACAGCGCGTACAAAAGAAGACCAAAACTTGTATGTTGTTTATTTTGTAATATCTCAGTAACCTCAGCCAAATTAAAGAATGACAACGTGAGAGTGTGTTAGATTACTGCCAGTTTTAATACCGGATAGTAAGTAGATCACAGTATATTAATTATACAGGTGGACATGCCTGATTTATACAACAACATCAATGGACTCACCGCATCCAAATCCAGTCGCCCCTTCTCCACGTTATAGCCCCTCTCCGCGATGCGTTTGACGGCCCGCTGTGCGTGCGCCGCGCGGAGACGCAGGGCACATTCTTCAGCCCGCTTGGCGCGGCCCATCTCCCTTGACTCCCGGCACACTCTGATGTTTCCCGCCGCACGCGATTCTTCCCTGTTCAGCTTCGCATACTGGCGAAGACAAAACAAACGTTAGAAAAAGACAAACATGCATTTATTCATCAAGCAAATGTCAGTTTGTCATATTTTCCAGTTGCACCTGCATGACTCAATGAACGTTTTTTATTATTTTCTACATGCCTACACATTTTCGATCATGTCAAAATCGCATGTTTTTGGTTTTAGCGGTTGGCACAATGTATTTTCTATAAGAATGTTGTCTGTTCTCTATGGTTTGCAGGTTGGGTTCTGGTCAAAATATTATTAAATTTACAGAGACTCGTTACTAGGTTACGCCATCATAGAGATTGTGTTCGTTCAAAACATTCTGCAAAATGACGAATTTTGTTTTTAGCGGTTGGCACATCTATTTTCTATATCTATAGTCTGCAGGTTGGGTTCTGTTCAAAATATTATCTATGGATATAATATAGCAAGTAATTTTAACTTATGCACACGTAGAAACTGTTAACATTAATTGAAATTAGCATGAATAATGAATAATAATTCAAAATACTAATACATTAGAGTTGGCACTCTCCATCATTGAATTTACAGAGGTGGTGATTGTTCAAAATATTCTGCAAAATTATGATACCATAGACTAAATTTGTCGCCGTGACAGCGTGACAGTACGCGACGTGCATCTCAATATAATCACAACTTTAGTGGCAGGGACAAACTCATGTTTTAATGGACAAATCTATCACCATGTCTTATAAAGAAACAAATTGTAGTAATAAGTCACGTAAGAACTTTGACTATGAATTCATTTTATACACAATTACAAAAAAGATCGTGACCATTTCTTGCAATTTTTTCGCAATCTTTCCAGAATTCTCACAGAGCAGCGGTTGAAAATTCAGCATATTCATTCAAGGTGAATCATTATAAAAAATACATACCAAAACTTCTTTTTCCTTGCGCCCGATATCGAGATTTTTAGTGAGGCACCTGTAGTCAGCCCCCACGCGGGTGAGCTGGTTAGCAAGTGTAGCGACCACTTTGGCCCGCTCCTGCGCCATCACTGTCAGCTGCCGCACTCGCTCCATGTCAACGCTGTCACTCGCCAGCTCACGCACGTCGCCCTCCAGAAGGTCCATCCGCGACACCGCCAATTGTACGCGGATCTCCTGGTATTTAATTCAATATTACATTCACATCGCCTATATGAATCGTCTACTGTTCAAATTTGCAACTAAATTCATCACAGTACAAAAAGTACTGAATGATCAACAACAACTTATACTCATGGTTGGTAGACCTATAGACAACTTCGATTTTGACATTGTTTAGAAATTAAATTCTGCACAAAAAGGAAGTCAGATGAACTTTTTATACGGCAACACTTGACAGCAATTCCAAAATACTTTTAATATAATAATCTCTAAACCTTTTCTATGTCTCACGATATTACTATGGCAGTATCTGACAAGCCGCAGATTTTTTAGCAAAAATCAAACCTAATTACTAAAATCGCTGTAATACTGACTGACACATAATTTCGAATATTGATCACGGCCTCATAGAGCGAAAAAACTCGCTGAAGGCATAGAACCCGATAATACTCATCAATGGCAAACACACACGGATAACGAATACAGTTATTTCTTTAGTGTATAAGATAACTGAATTTCAGGATGGTTACGATCCACAGCAATGAGGGAACAACCAAGAAGAATAATATGCTAATATTGCTAATATTGCCAATATTAACGAAATTTGATAATACTTCCAGTCGCATAGCTGTTAGTTAATTTCATCGCATATATGTTTTGCCGTGTCCCCGTTAAACGGCCATTAGATGCTATTAGCATGTTATTTAAATGTGGTAATTAAAAATTAATGAAAAGGTACGCAGAGATTGTGTTAATTGGTAAAAAATATCGGCCAGAACCCGATGGATGCGGGTTCGAGTTCCACGCAGTACAAATATTTTTCTAATAACTATGTTTCTAAAGTGTTTTCAATTGATGTATATTCACTTAAGCTAAAACATACTTACCACATTGTACAGCATCTCCTGGTGCATCATCAGATCTTTTTGAAGTTTCAATTCCTTTGCCTCCAAATGACTGGCGGATATCTTATAACCTGAAAAATTTTAAATATAATATTTCACACATTTCTTATTCTGCTATAAATCAAACTTTAACTTTTTTTACCTATTTCATCATATCCTGGATCCTGGATCGTATTTTAAAGTTAAAAAAACAACACGGACTTACTTATGAAACTTCCCGCAGACTTTTCTCTCCAGAATTTATACACTGATATGCTGAATATTAATTAGCGCGGTTAACCATTCTGTCAATCTTGGAAACTGTCGTTAACCTGACAAGCTTGTCAGCCGATCAGGTAAAAACAATATACCCCATCTCTTCCATGCGCACGGTGTGAGAATAGATGTCCTTCGCCTAGATAGATAGGTTCCTAGATACTTGACGTCATAAACATCAGTGGAGATTGATCATCACTCGCCTTTCAATATGAAGTAGATTCTTTAATTATTTTAGTTTTACTTATTTTACTTCTACTTAGTAAAAGATCTTTAAATGTGATGCAGTGTATAAAACCTTTCCAAATGGTCGCGGAAGACCTACTCAGGTTCAACGGAACACTGGTGTTTGGCGGTACATAGTTTGGGACATAGTTTGAACAAGTTGATATTGTCAATCGCATGAAATTATTGTACAGTACCTAACTGGAATTAAATTTTGTATGAAAATTCATGACACCACCTAGCGGGCAATTTGCAAAGCCAACATTCAATGTACCTAAGTTTTTAGTATACTTATAATGGGGCAAGGATTATAAATTGTTTTGGCGGTAATGTCTGTGCGGTTTTGGTTTGGGCGGTTTTGTCGGGACCCCGTTCCCAACCCGTGGGTCCCGTGATTTCTAGCGAACCATCAGCTACTCTTAAACTATGTTGGAAAGTTAACATTTTCATACATTACTAATTTATTCCATGAATAGTAATAAAAGTATGCAGCTGCGCTACGTGTTGGTAGGTACTATATTGTATTCTTCAATTTTTGATTATATTATAGTCCCTAGGGTTCCGCGGAATACCAGTTGGGAACCGCTGCTGTAGAAATTACACTGACTTTAGCGATTGGTAAGGGGCCCACCAAAGATCTTGGCCTGGGGGCCATGGTGCTTTATCATCTAAACATTCTAAATAATGATAACCAATTAATTATATAAAAACTATTGCGAGGTAATTTTTATGTCAGAAACCTCGAAACACATATTAAATCTTATATTTACAAAATGACTTGCTGCAAATTAGCTTTAGTAAACCTTTTTTCAGCTGGACATTCATACATTTAGGCTTTGTCTCTATATCTTCAACATCTTTAGTCTTCTGACGGCTCACTGCGGTAAAAATTTAATATTGAAAATCTGTCAAATTTACCTTTAGACTGCATCTTGGATACACTGCCCTCGTCTTTGAGATCGAGGACTTGTTTGTTTGTTGAGTACAGGCAATGCTGCAGTCTCTCCTGCTCCGTTACCAGCTGGCGGATATATTTCTGCTCGCTCTACAAAATTTGATTATACTTTGAAGTTTTATAAATTGGTATTCATCAAATACAGAGGAACCCTGATTTCACGTGCCAGAAATTAATATTTTTCTCATTTAAATTTAGTACATTTTCCCAGTTTTAAATTTTTAATTCCCACAATTCAATTTTAAATATTCAAAATTCAATTCGATGCATAGAAATCATTCAAACGAATTTCAGACAAGCCTGCATTTCCGGGAGCTCTCCTGGTCCTGTGCGTAAGGCGCTGGCTTTCATCCGGACGCCCAGAATTCGATTCTCGGTGAGGTCACAATATATTATTTATGTGATTCTATCAAAGCCTAGGTGTGATTGTTTCTCTTCTATTAGTAAATACACTATTGTTTGACTATACTATCATTGGGTAATTGGGCCTCATGGCATGTTGTGTTGAATGCAGTGGCGATGCGCCCTTGAGAGGGTTAGAGCGCTGAACACCCACTCAATTTATGCGAAAAGATTTTTTTTTTAAATATTTCATTTATATTTGATTTATTAAAAGTGTTCTGATCTATTACCGTAGTCAATAATTCATATACAAAAACTGTATACAATGTTCATGGGAGCGCATCCCCAGAGCGCCCAAGTAATCATGCCATGTAATGAGAATGAGTGCGACAGCAATAATGTTCGTCTGTAGCCGATAGCGTGAAATAGCAATACTTCTTTCGGTGAATTTGTTTTCTTGGAGCGCCGCTCAAACCTCCCGAAAATTTATTAATATAAACCTCTACTCTGTGCAGACTCATATGATCCTATTAGGATCGGACATGGTCAAAAATTGTTGACATCAAATATTCAAACATTTATTGCTGACCTTTAGCATATCTTCAAGTTGTCTGATCCGCTGGGCTGCCGTTTTCGATCCATCCGATACTGTGCTAAGCTTTTCATTATATTTCGCTATCTGAAAAACAATAAGATAATGATAACACTTTCGTATGGCAAGAGGTAGACAAGACAAATTAAACAACAACACTCTTGTCTTCCATCATAAAGAAATACTCAATTTCCTCTTCGTCGTGAAAATTGTTAGTTTTCACTCAATGCACTCATCGTCAATTAATATTCTTCCACTTAGCCTAATGCGCAACAGTAAGGGAAAACGGTACAGTTCGGTAATGCGGAATACAGCGACAAACACATTTTGAAAATAGCCGATATACTAGATTATTTGTTAGCTTAACCCAGGGGTCGGCAAACTCTTGAACCAAAAGAGCCAAATATGAGTGGCACAGCGGTTAGAAAAAAATTCGAGAGCCATACGTATATTTTTATAAATATGATTTATTTAAATGAATTAATTACATTTTATAATTGTTTATTTATTAAGTGAAGAAGATTTCCCGAATAAAACTAACGTAAATACTTCATATTATATGTTTTTATTGTTGATATTATAAATATAATTTTTACAGAATATGAATTACACACAATTTTTACGCATTCCTTAAAACTAATGTGAACAAAGACCTTCCTTGCATTTCTCTGGAGAGTGTGTATGTTTGGTATGTAGCTTGTAGTTTTTAATTTCAGGCGCGACTCCAAAAAATTCTCATCAGTTATTGGGCTTCTCTAAATCCTATTTATATTGTTCATATTTGAAAATGATTGTTCACATACATATTATTATGTAGAATCGAATATGAGTTCGGAAAGCTATTCCATAATATTATGTATTAAAAATCGTAGTATCTACTTTATGTAGATCTTTTAGAGCGCCCCACTTGTATTGTGAAATTAAATTGCATTTTTCTCTCTCCAAATCCTCAATTTTGGTGGCAAGACCTACAAATTTTGAGCTTTTTTTGGTAAAAATTTTTGTTAAATTTGCTTATTAAATCCACTAATAAAATTGTATTTCAAAAGTGCTCGTGTCAATATCAAATGGAGAAAAATTTGATTTGTCGACTTTTGCAATGGGCG
Source organism: Rhyacophila brunnea (assembly GCF_057557595.1). Classification (NCBI taxonomy): domain Eukaryota; kingdom Metazoa; phylum Arthropoda; class Insecta; order Trichoptera; family Rhyacophilidae; genus Rhyacophila; species Rhyacophila brunnea. The sequence continues at coordinate 1,609,521 of NW_028232904.1, read as the reverse complement.
GATTTAAAACAACAACAATCATACCTTTTGGCATGAACCATCACGGAGTCAAAATTAGGCTGGCGATAATGTCATTATATAATATAGTAAGTGTACAAATCAATGACAAAAAATAAAAATTGTGAATTTTGCAAAAGTTTTTGTAAAAATTGGGAATTTGGCAAAGAGCCGCACGCCAATACCCAAAGAGCCACATGCGGCTCGCGAGTCGCGGTTTGCCGACCCCTGGGTTAACCTAACCAAACCTAACCTAACCCAACCTAAACTAACAAATAATCTAGTATATTGGGTATTTTCAAAATGTGTTTTCCGCTGTATTCCTCATAACCAAAATGTACCGGGAAAACTATGCCCTAGTTTAAAGCGTGAGGATTCATACCTTCTCTTTCTCTCACTCCTGCGGTAGGCTGTGAGTGATGTAATATGAATAAGTCATGCGGGCTTTTCTCATGGTTAATTTAAAAATGACAGAAACATCACCTTCAAAATCTTAATGAAATTATATTTAGTTTCAACTTTTTACATTTTCATTATCTATTCAATTTGTACGATGCGAAATTACATTCGTCTCACTCAGTGGTGAAGGGTGGAGGTAGGCTGTTAGGATATGACATAAATAGTGCAGACTAAACTTTGTCAGTCAAACGTAATTGTTTTCATAGAACTAAGACCATAAATTGCAGATAGTGTATATTAGTTTTTAAAATTCAATTAAACCCTGCGTAAAACAAGCCATAATAGATAATAGTTAAAAAATATTCATCTATCTATAAAATATCTAAAATTATGTCATTAAATTATACATAATTTTAGATATTTTGTAGATAGAAGAATATTTTTTAACTATTATCTATTATGGCTTGTTTTACGCAGGGTTTAATTGAATTTTAAAAACTAATATACACTATCTATAATATGTATTCTTAATTCAACGAAAACAAATAAGTAGGTATGACTGACAAGTTTCAGTGTGCCCTATTTATGTCTGATCTTAACAGCCTACCTCCACCCCTCGCTGCTGGTCTCACTCAGCGGTAAGCCACTGACATGATGAGTTCTATTTATTTAAAATTACTCTGGATTAGTAATTTGGTAGCCATCTTCAAATCTGAAAAACACCCCACCAATTCTGACATTTATGTCACTATACATAACAGTTGAAATGCTGAGTCTTGACGTCTAGGATTTCTCTCTCACCTGCTCTTTCAGTTGTTGAATGGACTCCAATTTATTCTGCTTGTCTTTGGCAAGTCTTTTATTGTCCATTCTTGTATTGGTCAGTTCGTTTGAGGTGTTTACCAATTCACGCTTCGAACAGATCATCTAGAAAATAAAATGTCACGATTAACTATCATTCAACATTGTTCGAATCAGTGACGTCCCAAGAAAGTAGGCAGGTCATACGGTGCTTAGGGCTTGTCCAGATGGTGCGATTTAATTCGCACGTATTTCAGGTACATGTGACCTCATTGAGACATGCACATGCACTCAACGCATGACGTCTGTCGCGCAACAAGCGCAAGCGATCGCCGGACTCTCGACAACGTAGCATTTTTATGGCCATTCCAAAATGAATTACCACTAGAAATAGTGCAAGATACTTTTAAACATAATAATATATGTTAGGCAGGTCATTTTGAGATGGTCTCAATATACATTAAGGGGGTACATGCTCGTCGAAGGTCAAAATTGAGTTTATATTGTATTTTCAAACCATGATCCTGGACACTCCTTAACCCTTTATAGGACAACTTTTTTTTTTAAAGATATGTGCTTAATTATTTTTTTTATGTATTCTATATTCATTTTGATGAACAGAAAAAATATTTATTTTTTTGAAATGTATATAGTTTTTTCGTAATTATCGATTTCCCAGCAGTCAGTTTTCTGACCGGTGTCCATTTAGGTAAAAAAAATATTTGTTCACAAAAATTTTTTTTAATAATTTTTTTTAGGAAAAAATTATAATTTCATTTATTTCTGTAACAATAATAATTACTTTATCAATTTTATAGAAATTTCTCAAAATAATAAACGTTTCTAAGGCCTTGTTGGCTTTTTCTTTTGTTCAGACAATTGATACGGCATAAAACACGGTATGCAAAGGGATACTTTGCAATTTGTTACTGAGCTTCGTATCACTTTCAGCATAGTGCTGCAATAACCACATCTACAAAGTGTACATTTTTCTGGATAATGATTTGAATTGATATCGTCAGGAAATGGAGGTCGACCAACCCTTTTTCGTGAAGTAAAAGATCCTATCAGCTGATCAGCCAACTTGTTTCTAAAGTGAAGATGTGTAATAGGTTTTTTTTTCATTATCCAACATACATTGGTATTCTGTAATTCCTTCAAATAATCTCATGAATGCGTCTTTACCCATGTCTTCAAGGTCTTTCGCACTAAAACCTCCGCTTCTCCCATTTTCCATCCTCAGACAATAAAAACAAAATTTTGTTCGGCAATATAGGCTTCTACTTATACATATAACATTCCATAACTATTTTATTTCATTCTGAGATATGTATTTCAAAAAATTATTACAGTTTGAATGAAAACAAAAACAATTATTTTTACCCGCGATTTTTATGGAAAACATTTTTTCAAAGAATGACACATATCATCAAATAACTCGATAGCGACTAATTATCCACAAAAACTAACTAGTAATTGTAAAAGTTCACTATATTTTTATATGAAATTAGATGTATTGTGGTTTAGAAATTATTTTTAGTGTTTATATTATGTAAATCAAAAAGGATCCAAATTATACAATTTGAGGTTAGATTTTCGACATGCCACTCAATAATTTGATATTATTTTACTATAACACATACAATTTATAGGTGAAATACAAAAAACTATATATTTGTATGTATAGTATAAATGTGCATACTTTGTTTTCAGTAAACAAGTCACAATTTTCAAAAAACAAGAACTTAAAAACACTGTTGTTGAAAAACTGGCAGCTATCATGTCGCTAAATGGACACCGGTCAGATAACTGACCGGGACACATTTTTCGTAATATACTCAATATGTGCAAACTTCAGGGCGATTGGTCAGATTCAAGACCTCTGTGCATTATCTGAGAATGATTAAAACCCATAAGGGTGTTTATAACTTGTAAAATTATAGAAATATAGACCTTAATGTTGCCGGTCTCAAAACTATCCGTTTTTCGCTTATGACCTATAAAGGGTTAAACGTTGTAGATAATCTATTTATATAATTTTGAAGCCTTATTATCCTTTATAGTTATTTTAAACATTTGATGACTGCATAAAGTATTTTTGTTACATAAAATAGTATTCTTTTAAACCTCTCGCTCTAATGTTTTAGAATATAGTCATATTTCGGTACATAACTGTGCAGTGGTGTTAAGATTTTTTACATTTATTAATTTTTAAACGCATTTATAAAACCATTAGTATAATTTATTACGAGATAATTTTTGTAAAATATTCACGATAAAAAATTATATTGATAATCTCTGTGATCCCAAATTTGACAAGAATTAGGCATTTTATTATTAAAAAAATCGGCAAGATTAACACATTTGAAGATGATTCTAAAGATACTTATTATAAGCTATGTCTTTGACCATTCAAGTGTGTAAACATCTTATGAATAATGATTGCTTTATAATAATTATTGACCTAAGAATAAGGTAGTGTTTTTTTTAAATACGCCATTTCTTTTGGCATTCCCCAGTGGTTAAGCTACAACATACGGCCGTAGCCATAAATTGACAAACTATAATTAAAGTAGGGAATAAAATTATGTTAACGCGCGTGTTTGAACATGTACCTAACCGAATTTTTTTTTTTTTTTTTAACGGTACATGTTCAAACACGCGCGTCAATATCATTTTACTCCCTACTTCAATTATAGTTTGTCAATTTATGGCTACGGCCGTATGTTGTAGTTTAACCACTGGGGAATGACAAAAGAAATGGCGTATTTCAAAAAAACACTACCTTATTCTTAGGTCAATAATTATTATAAAGCAATCATTATTCATAAGATGTTTACACACTTGAATGGTCAAAGACATAGCTTATAATAAGTATCTTTAGAATCATCTTCAAATGTGTTAATCTTGCCGATTTTTTTAATAATAAAATGCCTAATTCTTGTCAAATTTGGGATCACAGAGATTATCAATATAATTTTTTATCGTGAATATTTTACAAAAATTATCTCGTAATAAATTATACTAATGGTTTTATAAATGCGTTTAAAAATTAATAAATGTAAAAAATCTTAACACCACTGCACAGTTATGTACCGAAATATGACTATATTCTAAAACATTAGAGCGAGAGGTTTAAAAGAATACTATTTTATGTAACAAAAATACTTTATGCAGTCATCAAATGTTTAAAATAACTATAAAGGATAATAAGGCTTCAAAATTATATAAATAGATTATCTACAACGTTTAAGGAGTGTCCAGGATCATGGTTTGAAAATACGATAAAAACTCAATTTTGACCTACGACGAGCACGTGGCTGTTAAAAACACAAAATAACATTGCAAGCTTTGGCACATTTTCTGAAACTGGATTTAGTAGATAATTTTTTTTTTTTTAATATTAATAACCATGCCCTTGCTTTTTCGTACAAGGTGGTTGGGTGGGTTAGATGCATTGATGTGGAGCTAATTAGGTTCCTCCATTTATGTCTTTAATTTTCTTTATGGCCAGGATTAAATATTTTGTGTAGTGTTCTTGAGTTATTCTATTGCTTAGTACTTCGTGAGACTTTCGGAAGTCAATTTCATAATTATGCTGTCTACATCGAGCCCTGAGAGTCCATCGCTCCCTTTCTAGTATAGGGCAGTCATTGATGACATGCCACACAGTTTGAGATGTGTTGCCGTCACATGGACAACAGTCATCATCCCTCAATTTAAATCTTTTTAGATAAGCTCGCACCGCTCCGTGGCCTGTTAGTATCTGTGTGAGTTCGTGTGATATTTTTAAGTTCCTGGCAAGAGTGATGGCACAGTTTATGTTTGGAATAAATTTCTGCGTTATTGATCCTGTGGCGGATGTTGTGTATCTGTGGTTCCATAGCATAGCTTATTTAGAAGATAATTAACTTTAAGACAGTCAGACTAACTTCGCTGTCCATGGCTTTGGTGGTCTCCTCCAAGCTGACGATTCTCTGTCGCTCGCGGGTCAGCTCCGCCTTGGCATCCACCAGGTCTTGCTCCACCTCTGCATTGTTTGCAATGTGAGTCTTCAGAAAGTCTTGCCTCTCTTTCGAATATTCAGCTCTCTTCTTCGCCAACTCCCGGAGCACGTCTAACTCCTGGAAACATCGATAATATCATTAATATCATAAATCCCTTCCATGAATTATTTTGACAGGGCTATATGCAGTGTAGTGCAGTGATTTAAAATCTAAGGGACAATGTGCAGCTGAAAGACTTTTGAAGGAGCTTATATACATCAGGAATTTCCAAGACAATTTGATTTTTAAATTGAACGATTCTACATAATATGATTGTTTAATAACAGGTACCTCCATCTAATTGAATTTTAAAAACTAACAAATACTGTCTGCAATTCGTATTCTTAGTTCAATTAATATTACATTGGCAGTATCTGATAGGCTGCAGATTTTTAGCGACACACGTCGAATGTAGAGCGAAGCTATTATTACATCGCTGTAATAATGATAATTTGTGGCTTAGTATTTCATAATTATTCAAACAGATCTCACTGTGTGTTTATTATTTTAGATTATGCAAATCAATCGAGAGTGGCTAGTAATTTTAGTTTAAATTCGGACGAGATAACTCGCGAAATTTGTATATGCGGTCTGTCGATCACGGCCTCAAGGCATAGAACCGGTTAAAATAAATAAGTATGACTGACAAAGTTTAGTTTTCACTATTTATGACGGATCTCCGTAGTCTACCTTCATCCTTTGCTACTGACCTACGTATTACTAGGTGTTTTATGTGATTATTAATCTTAAAGATAATAGTCAATGTATCGCTTTTGGCTGCCTACATAAAATTGACAAGGGAGTATCTCTTCCCGCAGGTATTTATAGCTAAATTTTATATTAAAATGTTTGCTTTGACACGGTAGCAGGTAGACCATAGACCAGTAATCATACTATTACTAAGTAAAGGATCAATAAACCAGAGGTTTTTTATTTGCTTCAATTTTATGGTTCCATGACAAAACAGAACAGTGACAAAACAGAAAATGACAAAACAGAACATGACAAAACAGAACAGTGACAAAACAGAACAACGATAAATATAACTATGACCTTTCAGGAAAAATATAAATTTAATATTGAAATTGTTCTATCTCTATTATGTTGATTGATTTTCAATAGCACAGATTTTCAATACGCCATAATAAATCAAATTATATACCTAATTTCTGCATTCCTAATCTCATCTCTATCTAATTCAAAATGATTGGGTGACTAGGTACAATGAAATAATGACCTAACCTAACCTAACCTAATGTTCTGTTTTGCCCGGTTACCAATTTTATATATTTATGGTCCATCTATTACATATATTTGAAGGTATTTTTCAACACCTTTAACACAGCTCGTTATAATGTTTAAATAATTTTATATAATATACTACCAGTAAAAGTAAACAAGGCTTTCGAGATGCGGCTGTACTGACATACTATGATTTAAGATGAGTCAAGAGTAAGGCTGCATACTTCGGCCATAGTTTCCGCAATGAAAAGTATTATGTACTCCAGCTTATAATTGAAAGCAGGAGATTCTCTTAGAAGTGGCCCGATATCCATGGCATTGGGGATCTGACACGACTTGCTCAGGATAGGGAGGTTTACTACAATTCGGTCGCCAACCTTTGTCAGATGACGGCACCAAAAGAAGAAGTGGCTACTTAACCCCCTTCATGTAGGCGATGTCTTTGTCTCTCTGCCTGAAGTTCTCCAGTGCTCCGGACCATGTCGCTACCGTGCTCCTTCTCTGCGTAAGCGCATCGGCTATCTGAAACATATAATAATGTATAAAGAACTAACATTTCAACTTCATCACATTGCCTTTGAATATATCTGCCTACTACCTACTCGTAAAACATCTGTGATCCCCTGTCATATATATATATACTGTTTGGGGCATGTCCATTATAAGCGTCGGCCTATGGCGTCGTGGGTCCCAGGTTCGAATCCTGGGTCTGGCGAGTACTTTTCAATTTGTGTATGAGCCAGAGTATGGACCTAACAGGTTGAGCAAGTGCCTGACATCCATTTCTCGTAAAAAAAAAATATGTTAATACAAACCTCCACCCCGTGGAGGCCCATAAGATCCTATTAAGATCGGACATGGTCGGAAAAAACCAAAAAAAAAATGCACATCACCTGGCGCTCCAAAAATCACTCTCACTCATCAATCGCATCTTCCCAGATCATATGACGTTCAAGGATGCCGGAATCCGGTTGTCTTGAAGAAAAAACAACCTAGATTAAAACTTTTTAAGTAGTGCAAGACCAAGCCAGAACATTAGATGTTTTATATTCATAAAGTGCTCTGAAAATATTGAATTTTTTATGTTTCACAAGAACTTATTCCTAAAGCCAAAGACTCCCGAAAATATATATTGAGCAACGATGCGAGTGGTCTTTCGATACCTGACGAGATATAGTCTCGGCGTAATTCTCTTCAGCCAACAGGTCCTTGCAGAGCTGCGTCAGCAATTCGTGCTTCTTGTCATGCTCCACCTTCAAACGCTGACGCCTTCTCTCCAATTCCTACAAACAAAATAATCAAATGATTAACTGTCCGGTACTACATCCCATGGAAGCAAGTGTGGCGTGGTGCGAGATTTGCTATTTGATGGTGAAAATAAAAATTATTATATTGAAAATTTTTACCGTTGGTTTTAATAATACATAAAGGTGAAATATTATAAAAACTAAGGATCGGACATGGTCGAAAGAAGAAAAAAGAAAAAGTGTGCACTATTTTTTCGAATCGCCCAAGCATACCTATTCGATTTAATTTAGGCAGAGTCTCAACATCAGCAATTTGTATTCTTAGTTCAGTCAGAACAAATAAGTATGACTGACCAGGTTTAATGTGCACTATTTATGTTGAATCTTCACAGCCTACCTCCACCCCCTCGCCGCTGATAAATAGAAGGTTTATTTCATCGTCTTTGATTTTAAAGGCGCGTTCACCACTTACGGCAATGTTTGCATTGTCCTCCTTGCTAAATTTATTGAGGGCATCGATATCGGCCTCTCGGTGCTGCAAGGCACTGCTCCATTCGTCCAGAGCGCCTCTTTCGCTGCCCACACTCCCTCGGAGAACTTCTAGTCTTCGCAGCACCCTGCCAATGTCACCTATTCAACAAACAGTCATTAAAATTATAATGGAATGTCATCGTAGAAGTGTGAAATTCTCTTCAAATGATCCTGAAATACAGTCTAAATCTGACATGATCTCTATAGAAAAAGGTTTTTTCAACATCTTTGGATAGAGTGCTTCTGATAACTAGGTTACTACGATGGATGAAACGCGGAAAAGAAAAAAAATTCTACGACGCAACTTGAAATGTCTGGACTGGGCTAAATAAAGGAATCTTGAAAACCACAACACACAATATGTAGGTGTAGAGATAATATCCAGAAAGCGGCTTAGATCCAATGATGATGTTCATAGTGGTACTGCTTCAGGATTAAAATGTACAGATTTCTTCTTGTCTACAGGAAGTAAGCAGGGCTAATACTCCATTTACACCTGTATAGATTTACTGCTGATAGTACATATTATCGCAACCATAACAAGAAAATGTACGGGTAAACACGTAATGCCATACAAGATTGCATGCATGAATCAAAAAAGTTCGGAAGCTTCTGAATTTTCATGCGACAGTTTGGTTTTTTCGATCTGCACCTGCGCAGTAGACCGATAGTGGCGAACCTGCCGGCAAAAAAACGAACTACACTGCAGAGAGACTCATTTTGAGGTTAACTGATTTTTAAGACCTGTCAAATAGTACCATAAAATGTCTCGCTTACTCTTGAAGAATGAAATTGGAAAGACAGTCAGGACTTTTACGTGTAAACAGTTATTGCCACGATAGTTTAAAATACACATTGCTGCCAGTAAATCCATATATGTGTATAGGTGCTATAATGTGTTTATTGTCTATGGACACTACCGTCGCCAATGACATTAATATGGACGAAGCATCTAGAAAATAAAATGACACTCACTTTGTGTCGGGTCTGCCGGATGGCGAAATTCATATTTTATTATCGGTATCCTATGCTCAAATGAACATTCTGCTTGCATGCGGTCTGGCGACACCGCTGGGTCTGCCCATACAAAATTTCTGACCGTCAGGTTTCGACTCCACCGTTATTATTGTGTTACAAAATGCCAATGTGCCTAGTTAAAAATTGTAAAAAAAATCTACTAAACACTCCAAGAAAGATGGGATATCACTTTTCATGTGTATTATTTATTATTTATAAAATGCCATTTTAAGATAATGTTTATTCAATGCAATTGAATGACAGAAACCATTGGACAGTCGCCTGTGATGTGTTGGGCTCACTTGCGTCTAATCTCCGAAAAGTCGTAAGTAACCGAGAATCTGTTTCTAACGCAATGAGTCATGACACTAATACGCCATTACAATAAAGGTTATATTACTATAAATTCTCGAAGCTTGTATCGCATAATGGAAATGGATACGTCATAAGGTCACGTGACATCTACCTATACATCTGTGAATGACTTTCATGCACAATTTCTCGTGCGCGCCGGTATGAAGTGAGTTGTCCATTTAATATGTCATTGACCGTCGCTGACAATGTTAACACCTATTGTATCACCGTGTCTCGCTAGGAGCCCCTCCCACTCCATCTTACTTATAATGTTGTACATTAAAAATATTTCACAGACTTTGGGAGGCATCCCCTGGATTGGACCAGCCCGTTCACACGGTCACGTATCATCTTTTTTTCAGGATCGTGATTTATAACGAATCGTTAATTTTTTTTAGTGTCGTAAGAACTCCTAAGAGCGAGTTCACATGCGCCTACGGCTTTACGAATCGTGAAAAATGATGTATCTGTCTGAACGCGACATACGGTTTTGTCAACACATCACGAATGCGGATGCGGATAAAAAGACGGATCCGTCGTTGAAAACATATGAACGAGTTCACACTATATTCGTTTTTTTTGACGGATGGTTTTTTTGCGATTCGCCTTACGTCTCGATCTCATAGAATCACGATCTGGTACGAAACGCCGTGTGAACATTATATTCACTATTGACGTATCGTGATTAATTACGATCTGTCAAGGGTGGACCGCCGTGTGAACGTACTGTAAGAATTGACAATTTTATACCTTGAATTCTTTCACCGCGTTGATCGATTTCCTTATATTTCTTCTCGGCGGCTTCTATGTCCTTGGAGAATCTGGAGACTTCACCGGTCACCACTTTGCTCAAGTGATCTTCGTTGTCTGCCTGCGTCTTGTAAACGGCCAGCAGATGCTAAAAAATAACAAATAATTGAAGAAATTAAACTTCTATACCAGACAGAGTAATATGAAATTTTGTATTACACAATGTGTACCTACACAGAAGTTCTCAGACTGAAAGCGCACACGCGTCCCAACCGCGAAATCTGTGAGCTAGAAATACTAAAATTTAAGATGAATTGGTCATCTACAATGAAAGGACTTGAATCGACCAGTCTGGAAATTTTTTGACGTAAGCCGGCTGGTCAGAGGAGGTTTGGGAGACCCAAATTTCGTTGATTGGATGATGTCTCTAGGATGCGCGAACATAGGAATTTCAGATTTGAGAAGGATTATCGACGATAGACCGAACCGGGGGTGATGATTTGAGGAAATACAAAAGTATAAGTGAGTCGTATAGAATCATATGTAGAACTGTGCACTATTCATCGTTTCGAGAAAATGACGAAAAACGCTTTGTTGGATTTTTGAGTTTTATAAAAGCATAAAATATTTTTCTACTTTTAGAAATTAAAAATACACAACAGAATTTACGTATGTCAGAATTCTGATTGTTGTAAATAATGAAATATAGATGTTTTAAAAGTGAAGAGTGCTACATTTGATACTCACATAGTATACAGTTCTGTCTTTGTTACCAAGGTTGTGTAACGTTCTGTATTTGATCCCAAACAATTGTGGATGACGTCACTAAGAAGTAGTTCAAATTTACCAGTGCAGTACATCATTATAATAAAAATAACGTATTTTTTTATTTATTGATTTCAATTTTAATAGGTACCTACATAAAATTTATAGTACTTTAATTTTAAATTGATTAAATATTGTGGGTATTAAGAAAATAACATGAAACCATAAACATACAGGGAGACAGAGATATTATTGTATGACATATTTTATAATAAAGAAAATAGGACATATTTTCCAATGTGTATACTATAAGTTCATTTAGAATGTCATCTTGTATTTCACCTAAGTTCACGTCCCCCGAATCTCGTAAATTATTCCGGGAGTTATTTTCATCAAATGATTTTTTTTATCGAATTGGAGAGTACCTATGTAAAGTTTACCATTGTGGCCCATAATGCTTAGTTAATAATTTATTCAAAAACTTCTTTCACTTGGCAAACTTTTTGCAACTGTAAATGGACGAATCGTATCAATGTTATTATTTTTCTTATATAATATTATTTAGTTTCCCGTAGTTTGATCGATATAAATTCTCTACCTGGACTAAAACATTCCCCTAGCGTTTTGAACGCTTCATATTTTTTTTGGACTCAGAAAACTTAATATGTCATCGATAAGAAAAAAGGAATGAAATAAGCAATTCACAGAAAATAAATAAAAGATTTAAGAACACAAACAAAAATTGAACAAAAACAATCCAAATAATTGTAGAAACTATTCTTGTTGGTGGAGAGGGGGGACATTGTTTTAATCTAGTTTTAATAATATAAATAAAATTTCATAAAAACAATTGTACTAAAATCCACTTTATTTAATGAATCAGGAGTGGTTTATCCTTATAGGAAAATTTTCAACTGAGGTTTCATTCGTCCGAGGATGAAAAAGAATTAGCACTATATTTTTGAAATAGTTTAAGCTTGGATAAATAAAATAAAATTAAAATATTTAATAAGTAATATTTTCAAAACATTTGATGTAGATACGCCTATGGATTTTACACGCACTGACCTGCCAACTTTCTCGATTTTTGCCTGTCATTTTTCAGAATTTATGCTACTCTTGCGACCTTTGTTTATTATTACTGGTGTTGGTTGGTACTCCATGAGGGGACTAGCCATCAGTATTTATATGTTTTGGTAAAAAAAAACCATAAAAAACTCAACTTTAAACACGGCATGTCAACAGTCACAACTGAACGATATGTATGAGCGGGCATATTGTGACGTCACTTAGGGCAACTCTGTGATTGGTCGAAACCGAACAGTTCTACTTGTGTTTCCAAAGACGTGAACAGTTCTAACTTTGATACCAAGCCCTATTTTCTTTCACGATTTTATACCACACAGATATGATTTTAATTCGAATATTATATTGCTAGTCATACATTATGATCCGAAGAATAATGTGGCATACTTAGTTCAATTTCGACATATATGCGACAGTTCTACTTTTGATACTATACGACTCAAGTATCACTTATTCCTTCCCATACACTTCAACAGAAGTCATAATATAGTCAGGTTATGTCACTATACAAAACTCAGAGTAATAATATAAAGAGAGTGTGTATTGTTCAGCTATATAAAGCCGTGTTTCTTGCGTATAACGCACAGTAGAACCTCAATTTTATTATTATTAACTTAACCATGAAACGTTATAGTACCATCATGTTGCTTCTCAGTACGGCTACCAAATTTAAACACACCATAGTTAACCATATGTTCTACTAAAATAACTAAAAATAATTACCACTAACTTTATATTTAAAACCAAAACAATAAATCTCAGCAATACGTGCTCGCAGTTTTTGAATGACAGGAGTCATCCAAACCAATATTTACCGGCGACGTGTACAAAAAATATTTATTTCAGCCGTAGCCTTACTCTAACGCACATTGTGGAGAATATAAACATACTGAATGCTTTCTCATTCGCACCTATGGTTAATATTTGTTCAGGCCTTGATACAGAAGTACCATCTAAGCCAGATAGTGATTCATAAAAATATTGTACCTATGTAGGGAGTTGCCACGATAAGTTTTAGCGAATTCTGAATAGTGTGAACCTGTTACTTTCAAAAGCATAGTGACTTGAAAGGTTTTTCTCTACATTATAGGCAAAATCACATTTGTGGAGCTAAATCCATGAAATCACAATCTACGAAAGAAAATAAAGGTCACTTGTGTATTTATAAACTAATCTTCAATTAACGTATAATAAAAACGTAACATGTACATGATTTTGCCAGTATATGTGGAGTGGATACAAAAATAATACAAAAAAGGGTACTATGTGTAATTATTTTAAAATGTGTAAAGGCCTTTGTACAAAAAAAAAAAGATTTTGTTGCAGAAAAAAGGTCCTCGTGATGAGAATCTTCACAAAATATAGAAAAATAAAAACAAATTATAAATTGCATTTCAATCTTTGAGTATAATAATTCACCTGTGCTCTGAATTTCATTTCAAAATATTAGGAAATAACCTCCACACGATTTCTTTTCAATCAAAAAAAACTTAAAATGTGTTTTTCTCAAAACTCTATTTTTGCACAAGTGCCCATTTGCTTTTCAGGCGACGATATTATGTTAAAAAATTGTGATTTAATTAATAGTTAAAAACCCCTGCGCATCTATTTTATACACAAGACTGCTTTCGGCCCGCTACCGCAGCTAACTAGGGTAGGAAAGGATCGAAATATTAACACTTATTGTAACAGTTACACTAAGTTCAGCGTCTAAACAGTCAAAACTGACTATCTCACTCTGAAATTTATCATAGCCAAGAGAGGTGCTGTTAAAACATAGCACTTATTGTAACAATTACAACTACGTATTGTAATTGTTACAATAAGTGCTAATATTTTGATACTTTCCTACCCTAGATAGCTGTTCTAGTGGCCGAAAGCAGTCTTGTGTATAGAATAGATGCGCTGATCTAGTAGGACAGTGGGTGAAGCATATAGCCACCCAGTACTGACTTCTCACCTCATTTTATACAGTGTTTTCTACCATCTTCCTCATGTTTAATACCTAACGATTGATATAAACAACTGTGAAGCCTTGTCGGCAGGGAATAATGATTAATATTTACAACTTGGATTACCAAAGTCAAGTAAAAGACCAACCATATTCTCCTGGTGCTCCCACTGAAGATTCTTCTTATGTTGACTGAATTCCTTTTGTTTGACATCTTGAACACTGGTCTCTGATCGGAGTTTTTCTAAATCCTTAGTTCTGAATGATAAAAAAAAACAGATTAATGATTGAATATACTGAATCCTGAGAACACGAAACGTTGAGGTTGTTTAGGACATTACTACTGACCAGTGACGAAGAGTGACTATTGGAAGTAGGTAAGCTTTGTGGATCATGGTCATGGCCCCTACAAAGGGGGGGCTGACAGGGCTCCAGCCTAGGGGCCCATGCTCAGGGGGGGGGGGCCCGGCGTGGCAGGTTGACCAGGTAAATGAGATAAACACACATCTTAAATTTGCTCTAATAGTAAAAAAAGTCGCCTGCGCGCTATTGAAGTCATTACCATTTTAAAATATATGGTTATGCAATGCAATTTTTGGTTGTTATATGTTGATAGTTGATAACTTCATTATTCAATGTGTTAAAATACACTGAATTTTATTTGGAAAACGCCACTGTAGAATGTCAGACCGCCTTTAACCTTAGCGAAAGATCCTGGCCTGGGGGCCCGCTTCAGAATGTGGGGGCCATGATCATAGTGCAGAGGTAACAGTGGCGAAGGGTGGAGATAGGCTGGATACGACATAAATAGTGCAAACTTAGCTTTGTCAGTCATACTTATATATTTTCATTGACAATTACAAATTGCATAATAGTTTAGGTATGCTACGGGCGATCCAACAAAAATACTTATTTGTTTTTGATGAATTAAGAATACGTATTATAACAAATTGTGTTGGTTAGTTTTTTTAAATTCATTTAGAAATGCCTAAACCAAACATATTATAATAAATAAAAAATATTCTTGTATCAATAAAATATCTAAAATTATACTTATATTATGATTTGATGACCTCCACCCTGTGCCACTGCTATTAACTCATACAGCGCTGACGACACGGCTGCCGTGTCGGCATTATATATAATTAGTATGTTATTTAAATGTGGTAATTAAGTTTAAATATGTTTTTTTTATATTTATTTAGTTGTAATATGTAAGTTATTAAGTTAACTCAGTGACGTCCCAAGACAAAATGCCGCCCCATTTTTTATACCGTATTTTTTATCATCCTTTCGTGACACCAATATCTAAGAAATGTGTTGCATGGATACATTACTAACAAGTCCTATACCACTAAATCTTCATCATTTATCATACCTATATGATTATATAAATCACTTAAATGCCATCTCTGCTTCAATAGACAAATATTGCGAGTCCACAGTTTCCGATAGGTTCATTTTAAAATACATGTAACAACTTCCAAAACTCACGAGTGACGGGCAAAAATATTTGGATAAATTTTAAATTAGGTAAGTATGTACCATCTATAATTCAAAGGCAATTCGCAAATCTACGCATGGCATTGTTGCTCACCAAGGACGCCACGTCCAAGGACAACGGAAGTAAACTATACATCGCAAACCTGACAAAAAATTAAAGACCTGTTAAATCTTTTATAGTAATTAATACACTTTGTTTCTAACCAGTGAACTAATTTTTAAAATGAAAAGATATTTCCGTTATTACTAAGTTTGGGTAGCTATTTCTATATATACCTAATGATTCTCCTCGATTTGCCGCTCTTCAGGTAACTGCCGCCCCCAAGTGACGCTCAATCTGCCTACCCCCACGGGACGTCACTGAATTAACTGGTCCGCAGTGAATGAGTTAATTAACACTCTCAACAAAATTCAATTAAACCCTGTCTAATCCAAACCATCATTGTGGATGTAGACTGTGGAAATCCGACAAAAGTTGTGTACACTTTGTCAGTCAAACTTAATTGTTTATGTTAAGCCAATGACATTATTAATGGACAACTCACTCAATAGTCAATACAGTAGCTAGCAAGTCAATTCGGGCATAGCGATATTCGCACATGTATAACTAGACGTCACGCAATTTCCATTATGCGATACCACGCATCGGGAATTTATAGCAATATCACCTTTATTGTAATGGCGTTAGAACAGTGTTTCTAGTGTCAATGTTCATTTAAGCGAACCCGTTCGAACCGAACCATTCGGCAGACCCGACAAAGGGCATCGGGAATTTATAGCAATATCACCTTTATTGTAATGGCGTTAGAACAGATTATGCCATTCGGCAGACCCGACATAAAAGTGAGTGTCATTTTTTTTCCCAGATGGTTCGTCCATATTAATGTCATTGTGTTAAACGAAGAATATAAATTGCAAATGATTTTTAAAATTCAATTAAACCCTGCCTACCAAACCATAATAGATAAAATAATATATTGTATGATCTAATGGCATAATTTTATATATTTTATAGATAGGAAGAAGAATATTTTTAGGCAGGGTCTAATTGAAATTTAAAAACTAAACCAATACCATCTGCAATAATTGTATTCTTAGTTCAATGAAAACAAATGTGACTGACAATGTTTAATTTGCACTATTTATGTCGAATCTCCAGAGCCTACATCCAGCCTTCGCCACTGGTAGACAGACATATTTCTTCTTTTCAATTCCAATATTGAGTTGCGTATGGAGATGGATGAGACACTAATGACAAATAAAAACTGTCATTAAGGAAGCCAGAAGGCAAACGAAAAGCTGGTCAAACCCGTACTTAATGGATGGGGCCCTTTATAGCTCAAAACTGGAAGAAAACTTCTTTTGACAGATCTAGATGGAGGCGGATAATGGATATACAAAATACCACATAGCTTTGCAGCGACAGGAAGAACGGAAGAAGAGAATAAACTTGAATATTAACACGAACCTGGCATGTAATAATATTTGAAGTGTTTTGTTTTCTTCATTAGCGACAGGTAAGAATGTTCCGTCGCCCCATCCTCTTTTTTCCAACATTTCGCTGAAAGACATATTGTTTACTTTTTATTTTTTGAAACGTCAACTTATCGCAGAATATTTTGTTCAATGTTCCTAATTTTATTCAAAAACTTGTGCAGAAATTATATAACAGGAAAGTTTGACACATTCTATAGATTATTTATAAAAAAATGTTTCGTCGGAGGTATTGAATTGTGTTATAAATCAACAATAAAAATATTTTATCAATCAAAATAAACTACTGTAACCATGGTAACATATGTGATTGATCAACAACAGGGCTGCCATGTGAAAAATAGTAGTGTCACCATGTATGACAATACAGCGGCCTTCGTTTTTTTTTTTATAAGTGGGGATACAATAAAAAAATTAATATATTAATAATTACGTAGCAAATAAACAGTATTTATATTTATTTATTATTATTATTTATATGGTCGAAATACTGTATTATTTATGAATGTTTGTAAGTTGTTTTAAGACAAAGAATTTGGACATTAAAATTGAAGGAGTCTTTGAAGCCGCATTGACACGGTTCTAGTACGATCCAAGTCCACTTGGACCGAGCGCACTCGTATGAGACATCTTCATACTAATTTATTATACATCTATGTTCCTATCCAAGCTAGCTTGGATGAGTAGGACGCGGTCCAAGTAAAACTCAAACGTATAACCCTGTGTATTATGCCCCAAAAAAGACACTGTCTACGAACATTTTACACACGGTTATAAGTTTGAGTTTTACAAGACGCCGTCGCGCCGCCCCCGCGCGATCACTACGTTCATGCACTTGGAAATTTTGAAGGCTGCCCAATATTCGAATCGAACGATTATACGTGTGATTTATTTGGTAGGTAACAAGTTGATTATTTTCTTCTTCTATTGTCAGCCCCGTAAATAAAATGGCGGCTCGCTTTCCTGTTTGGAGTCTAGATAGGTACAGACCTAAAAACTTATGTAAAGAATGGATGGGGGAGCCACAGTCGAAAACTATCCAATCAAGACTCGCAACTGGACAGAATCTGACATTCGAACGACATTTTCAAAATGGCCTCCATATAGTATTATTCGTAGTTCCATTTTGGCTGTTCTTTAGATAAGTTTATTGGACTGTACCTATCGCTTTCTTGACAGTTACTTACGCATTTCATTCTAGCAAAAAAAAAATATGGTCAATATATTGCTTTTGGCTGCCTACATAAATTTGACGAGGAAGTACCTATCTCTTCACTGGTATTTATAGTTAACATTGATATTCATAATATGGCATCATTTATATCTTTGAAATTAAATAATTATAATTGGGCGTATCTACCTAACTATCTAAAATGACGTCATATGTAGTACCTAGCTAAGTGTGCAATTCTCTTCAAATGAACCTGCAATGCGAAGTCACGTTCTGTAGCTAATTTAATAAGAAGGCTAGAGGTCCTCTTTCGCTTATATTTCATACATTTGGACTCTATCTCTATACCTAGAAGATATTTTTCAACACCTTTGTTATACCTAATGCCAGCGCTCCATTGGCGAGCCAAAAGTCCGAGGACAATAAGTCTTCAGATTTTTCTACATTCTGCTACTGGCTAACAGACGTTCAACGAAACGAGGTATATTATTAATTTGACGAGTAAAACCGTCGACTTTGACAGCATAGATAATATACGTAAATTTGACAGTTAAATCGTGATGGCGTTAAATGATACCGACGTTTTGTGTTTTTTGGGTTATTGGGTGGCAGATAATCTAATAACGAAGCAAAGGGTACACAAATACTGGGTGAAACAATGGTTAAGGAAACGAACGACATTATCCCACACAAATTTAATATGAGAATTGCGTTTGCAACCGAGCGATTTCCGCAATTATTTGCGAATGTCGGAGGATGTATACACAGAACTGTATAATTTGGTCTCCCCATTTATTAAAAAAAAATACTATTATGAGGGAAGCTATTTCTCCTCATGATAGATTATGTGCAACCCTGCGATTTTTGACTGCCGGCGGAACGTTCACTGACTTGCATTATAGAACTGCGATTGGAAGACAAACTCTGGGCAAGACAATTCCCGAAACTTGCCAAGTCATTATTGACGTTTTGAAAGGAGAATATTTCAAGGTGTGTATTATATTATACGTCATCTAATAAAGTTGGGCAAATTTACAAATATATAATTAACAAGTAGACGTCGGTTGGTCTTATAAAGTGAACGTTTAGTGGATTGTTTTACCTATATAACTCATAGACGGCAACAGCATAAGAATGACAGACAAGATGCATTTGAGATAGGTATATATATATAGTCACAAATAAGGCCATCGTTGACATGCTAAATATTCAATAGACCGTTAGAATTCTGTACCTAGCCAGGACTCTCCATATAGGCTGTAAGCAAGCTACTTAATTATTCCTGTTGAATGTATTGTAATACTAGTCATATTCTTCGAAAAGCAAGCATGGAATTTGATTTCTAAATGAGGCCACATAATAATATAGGTATGCTAACATAACTCAAATACTTACCATTTGTTGTATCGCTTAAGCCTTAAGGTTTATAGGCATAAAAAACAAACAAAAAAACAAATATTTTACAAGATATTTATTCACACAAAAAACATTAATTTATTATACCGGCTTTTGTACATTTTTGCTTAATATACGATAAACTGGTTGAGTATGAACAGCAGTTGCTGGCATTATTTTGTCAGTTTGTCCCATAAAGGCAACTTCATGCATCAGCTTCTCGGCCAGCAATCTTTGTCCCTGTGACATCGATCGTAGTTTCATGGCCATCATTTTGCCAAAAACATCAAATTCATCTTCAGTCTTGCTTAGTTTGTCGGTGATTAATTCTAACACTTTGTTGGCGCTATCATTCGATTTTTTTTGTTTGAACGATGGGGGTTCTGGTGCTCTATTAAGATTCGACCTTGGAGTAGTCGACAACGTTGATGTTGAAGGCGAATATTCTATCTGTAAATAAAATATTGATTATTTTTTGTTGCAGTTCCCTGATACGCACGAAGAAATGGAGACGATTGCAGAAGAATTTAATAGTAAATGGCAATTTCCAAATTGCCTGGGCGCAGTTGATGGGAAACACATTGCAATGTGCCACCTGCAGGCGCCGGCTCCCACTTTTATAATTACAAACATTTCCACAGCATTGTTTTGATGGCGATTGCAAATGCTAATTATGAATTTATTTATGTTGATGTTGGAACAAATGGACGTATTTCTGATGGAGGCGTACTGAGAAAATCTATTTATTTCAAACGTTTAGACGAAGGCAGATTAAAAATACCTGCACAAAAAAAACCTACTGCTAATTCTGATGCACTGCCATTGGCGATGAAGCCTTTGCATTACGTAACGATTTCTTAAAGCCGTATTCACAAAGGCAATTAAATCACAGTAAAATAATATATAATTATCGGACATGCAGAGCCAGGCGAATTATAGAAAATGTTTTTGGCATTTTAGCTGCTAGATTCCGCATTTTTCAAGCTCCAATAAACATGAAAATTGAAAATATCAATACAGTTGTATTAGCTTGCTGTGTGCTGCACAACTTTCTTCGTCGCAAATCAACACATTCTTATACTCCTTCTCATGAACTTGATAGGGAAAATCCTGAGACAGGTTTAATAGAGCTCGGACTGAGGTTACAGGACACCTTAGCGCCTTTGGAAGCAACGACTAATCGGAACTCGACTGCCAATGCTAAGAAAGCGCGAGGAGATTTTGAAAAATATTTTAATACTACCGGGGCTGTCACATGGCAAGAAAGTATGATAAGCAATAGATAAATTAAACCAATGTAACAGTTTAGTTAAAATGTTTTACCTCAATACAATCTTCGTTGTTTAACGAGTTGGAGTAACTCTCATCAGGAGACATGTTTTCCAAATCGTCCACCATGCTGGATATTGAGCTCGATTCTGTAAAACAAAATGTAAATTGTTAAAATACAACATAATACTCAAACTTGTTTTTTATTATCTCTCCCCTAAGTACCCATTCCTTCATACGGTTAATATTGATATGATTATTTATATTGGTATAATTGGTGTAATCCAGTATATCAGGTATTTTCAAAATGTGTTTTCCGCTGTATTCCTCATAACCAAACTGTACCATTAATTTTGATTGATGATTGACGATTTATTGATTGTCTCTGAAGGAACCTAACTCGAGCGATTTTTGATTTCATGATTATTTCTTTTCTTCTTCTTTCGACCATGTCCGATCATAATATGGACCTCCACGGAGTGGAAGTTTGTATTGACAGATTTTGTTTTTACGAGAAATGGATGTCAGCCACTTGCTCAACATATTAGGTCCATACTCTGACTCATACACAAATTGAAATTCAATGTGTACTTGTCAGACCCAGGATTTGAACCTGGGACCCAACCACGACTCAATAAGCCAACGCTTAAGCCGCGCTTCCACCGCCATGATCGTACCTATATATTATTATTTCTTACCTACCTCAGCAAAGAATAAGTAATTTTATTGTGACTAGAAATGATTCATAGCTGTATGTTTTAATTGCTTAATAGTTGCTAATCTAATGCGATGTCACTTTCAGAGCTACGACAATGTCATAGTCTGCACGTGTATAATAAATAGCTTTAAAGCATTCCCTCGTACCTATATATTATTATTATTTATTACCTACCTCAGCAAAGAATAAGTAATTTTATTGTGACTAGAAATGATTCATAGCTGTATGTTTTAATTGCTTAATAGTAGCTAATCTAATGCGATGTCACTTTCAGAGCTAGCTACGACAATTTCATAATCTGCACGTGAATAATAAATAGCTTTAAAGCATTCCCACGTACCTTCCATTTGGTCGTTCAAGAACTCCAAATTTTTATAGTACCACAGTTTGGGTAGATATACTGCGTCTGTGCCGGCTCCGCTTCGATATGATGTCCTTACTTTATTTCTCTCCTTTCTGTAACCCGACCTCAATGTCTGTATTTTCTTTTTGACATCGTTGACCGTTGCCTGCGGCTCCACCTTGATTAATATTTCCAAAAGTTCCGCATACGCCAAGGACTTGGCATCACGATTCTTGTCGTCTTCCACAACGACGGGTTGTCTTTAAAACAACTAATAAAATCTTCCAAGAAACTTTTCGAATGCACTCGTAGATCTACCATTGTTGTTTTCGATGTCCGAACACTTTGGATGACAGTAAATAATGATGGCGCTCATAGACTAATATATGGCGCTGTCGTTCGTCGGCATAGATATAAATAATGTGACGGTAAAGCGTGGTGAACGTACGAATTTCAGCGGCTCGGCGAGTAAAATATCAAACATGTTTGAAATCCAACGAGCCTGGTCTGCGGATTAAAAAGTCCGCAGACCTGGGGTGCTCCACGCGAAAAAAAAGTCCGAAGACTGTAAATCGTCTGACTTGCGTGCCAATGGAGCGCCGGCATAACAGTAGAGTTTTTGTATATTCGCATTAATATTTTTTATAGACCGGAAAGAGATTGAACTTTCAACATTTTTGCTTCAGCTATGTGCTATTTTTAAGTCATTTTGAAGCTTTAAAAAACCCATCGATAAATTCATTAGACGTATCTCTTATTAAAAAACAGAACGAGTTGAAAGTCTTTTTTATATTTTTATTTTACTTTACACCTTCAATCTCTTTGGTTTAATCGTTTTTATCAATAATTATTGTTATTGAAATGTGGATTAAGGGCAACATTATTAGAACGATTGTGTTTATTTTAAAAATGAAGATCTTGTATCACATTGGGAATTAATATTAGTATAGTATAATGTATATTAGTATATTATGAGTAGAAAAAATTGAAAAAAATAAAACAAACACACTAGCCAATAATATTTTTCTTAGGCATCGAAAAGGTGCATGATTGTACCGCATTGAAACTTGAATCTCGCGCGGGACAGTGATTCAAACTTTGCTACGATGGTAGATATACTCAGTTTATTTTAGAGAATCTATTTTGGGATTTCTCAATGTTTGAGTTTTCTTTAAATCTCATGGTGAAGTCAATTTTAATATATTTCATAATAATATTTGTACAAGATGTGCATTGCATATACGCGCACTAAAGTATTATAACCCAGTGGTTTCCAGTTCCCTAAAAACACATTTAAAATACTTTGTGGAATCAGTTACTCAACTACGTGACCATTGTTGATTATTTTCGTGAAAATGTGCGCCTCTTTGCTTCCGTGTCCTCTGTGCTGTCAACCTCACTTTGGCAATTTAGAAAAATTACGTATCGGCTTGATAAAGGCTGCCACGGAAAACTTAACATGCCCAATCTGCAGCAATGTCTTCATGGGATTGGATAAATTTACAATCCATTTATTTAGCCACCGAGAAGTCGATAAATTTGATAATAAAATCAACGGAATTTTACAACATAACGAAGATATCGACAGTCATACAGATTCAAAAAAAAATGTTGTTACATCTGTGGAACCTTCAAATACCGCTGTAAATTTGGCGAAGCGGCCAAACAAAATCGCCAAACTAAAGGCGAAAAATGAATCACCTGCTATTTCAAATAAACACATCGATTTGTGTTTAGAGCTTCCTATTTATAACGCAAGCACATTGCCATTTGTAAGAATTCCAAATAAAATATCAAACGAAGTTCAAAACGAAAACATCGACGCCATTTGTAATGGTAATGAATCAAAGAACAGCATCAACTATAAGAATACTATGCAGAATCTTTCGGAGAAATGTGATATTTGTGGCTTTTATTTTTTAGGAAGAAACATGTTGGAAATGCATAAAAAACTTATACATAATCTCCCAGGAGTGGACAATCTGGATGAGATTACGAAATACCCTTGTCATCTTTGTTCAAAGGAATTCAAAATGCGTGGTTCTCTTATGGTCCATCTTCGGATGGTGCATTTTGGAATAGTTCCCTCAATATTACCCAAACCAGATGAAAATACAATAAATAATGAAGAAATCAATAGTGAAATTAGAATTAATAATGAAGAGATGTGTTTGGTGATTAATACGAATCCTTCGCCAAGTGTTAGTAATGTCGATTTGAAACAGTCCCCTACGCATGGAGATTTTTCGGAACAGCAAAATCCTCTTAGCAACAAACAGTGGGAGTGCGACATTTGCCGGAAGCTGTTTACAACGAAATATTTTTTGAAGAAGCACAAACGATTACACACGGGTAGGTACAAAAGTTTTTGTATAGAATTCAGGGCTCGAAATAGACCGGAACGTACCGGAGCGCCGTTCCTGTTCGTGAAATTCTAAAAGATATCGATCCGGCTCATGGCTTCTTTGAAAATTGCGTTCCGTTTCATGTTATTGAGATAATATTGTATGAAGGTATGTAGTTTTTAAAGTTGTAAGAACTGATTCGTGAGAAAAAAAATTCGCCTGCGGTGCTGACAAAATGTGTAAGATATTATTTATTAATGATTAGTCCTACATAGTCTATAATATAATATAGGCTGTTCGGACTTCAGATGTGTTTACAAAAAGGAATAAAGGGGCTACAGGTCCAGGACCTTAAATTAGTAGGTCTCCGGTACCTGAAAAATAATTTGAAATCAGAAAAGAACCTTGCAGCGAATGAATACACAAATGTACGAGCTTCTAGAATATTGAAGATAAGAGCCCAATTCTAAGAAAATTGACGAAAAATAAGTGATTTGCAAAAATGAGTAGGTACCCATTTAAAAAAAAACTATATTTTAATGTTGTATTGGGGCGGGGGTAATGTGTATTAGCGCAGAGCCCCTTCAAGTTTAAACGAAACCCTGATTATTAGGCATATGGCCCTTATGATATCCGAAAAATATTTAACATAATTTGATATTTTTGAATGATTATTCAGCGCTCCGGTTCGTAAGATTTTCTATTTCGAGCACTGGTATAGATTTTTTTCCAATATTTTTTGTTGTCAGAGTTGTCCGGGATTGCAATACCGTGTGAAAATACTATACTGGTATTTCGGTATTTCCAATTGAATACCGGTATTCGTGAAATACATATATGAAAAAACAGAAGTATCCTCCAATAAAATATAGACATAACAATCTCTTTAAAATACAAATATTTTATAGCAAAAATATATAGCATAATTAAGTATATATCGATGGCTCAGTACCATAGTGGGACAACTAGGAATTAGTAGTTTTGAGTAATGGCTGATCAAAGTTTTGACTCACCTAAACTAACTTGTAGAAAAGTGACAGTTTATTATTTATTATCACTTTAGTGAAATATGTAATGAATCATGGCCGCCACATCCTGAAGCGGGCCCCCAAGCTAGTATCTTTGACGGGCCCCCTACCTATCGCTAAAG
This sequence comes from Rhyacophila brunnea, assembly GCF_057557595.1. NCBI lineage: Eukaryota > Metazoa > Arthropoda > Insecta > Trichoptera > Rhyacophilidae > Rhyacophila > Rhyacophila brunnea. Next base: position 1,583,947 of record NW_028232904.1, on the reverse strand, counting down.
ATAAAGGCAGTGTGACGCTCTGCAGTACAGTTTTCCAAATGGTGTACGCGGTAAAATTAATGTGTACCTATATTTAGTGTTTTTTGTATATTTAAATTCATTATTTTTTGAATTATGGAGTTGTCGAGTATCAATACACAATCAAAAATTGTATCGTACAACCACATAATTTTAAATAACACTAATATTCAAGATAAATAGCGCCGAAGGCGACTTTTTGTTACTATTAGAGAGAATTTGTGATTGGTCGATTCGCCACGTCGGGCTCTTCCTGGGCACGGGCCCCCAGGCTAGAGCCCTATCAGCCACCCCTTTGTGGGGGCCATGTAATGAATAGTAGGTAGTTTTAGGGTTCAAGTTGTTTATACAAATTATCATAATGATTTTAATAGTTTTGAGCAATAATCGGACATAACCCTCTATGGAGCTGGCAACTCTGTATGAATACTGAAAATAATTAGACATATCTCTCTATGGAACTGATAACTTTACAATATTGAGTTAACATAATGTTCTTTATTCGCGTCATCTCAAAACATCAGTCACTGATAACAGTATATCCACATATTGGGTAACCACCAGTGGCGAAGGGTGGAGGTAGGCTGTTAAGATCAGACATAAATAGTTCACAATATACTCCGTCAGGTATTTGTTTTCATTGAACGTCTACAATTTACAGATGGTGTTGGTAAGTTTTTAGAAATCAATTAAAGCTAGCAGTCATTGAAATACATCCATTCCATTCCAGTGTCCATTTCTTTACATATTATGTTAACCGTTAAAATTGGTGAAGGTATGATAATAATATAGCAGTGGTGAAAGAATGGAGAGGTAGACTGTTAAGATCCGACATAAATGGTGCACACAACTTTGTTAGTCATACATATTTGTTATCATTGAACCGCCTACAATTTTCAGATAGTTTTCGTTAGATTTTAAAATTCAATTAAACCCTACGTAAACCAAGCTATATTACGCCCACGGTGGCCGCGCGGCTTAAGCGTTGGATTATAACGCCGTGGGTCCCAGGTTCGAATCCTGGGTCTGGCAAGTACACATATTGTTTTTCAATTTGTGTGTGAGTCAGGGTATGGACCTAATAGGTTGAGAAAATGGCTGACATCCATTTCTCGTAAAAAACAAAATCTGTTAATACAAACCTCTACTCTGTGGAGGCCCATATGATTATATTAGGATCGGACATGGTCGAACAAAAAACCAAGCAATAATAGATAATAGGCAAAAAATATTCGTCTATCTATAAAATATCTAAAATTATGCCATTAAAATCATACATCATATAGGTATAGAAGAATTAATATATTGCGAAGTTGAGAACTTTTTATATATTGCGGTTTGATTTAGGCAGGGCTTAATGATATTAAAAAAACTAACTAACACCACCTAATAATATGTATTCTCAATAGACTGAGCAAGTGGCTAACATCCATTTCACGAAAAATCTGTTAATACAACCTCTAATCTGTGGAGGCCCATATTATGATCCTCTCAGGACCGAATATGAAGTAAGATTAAAATTTTCTGACGAATCGATTGCATCATATGCGTCAAAGAAACTCGCCGCTGCCCTTTTCAGATATGATTATGGATTTAAAATAAATATCTAAGTAATGTAAAATAAATTTGAACACCCAATATTGTTGGATAAGTACCTACTAATAGGGAATCCAATCCCGAGCCAAAATTCTGATCCCGGGATTTCGGGATTACAATTTGACAATCCCGGGATCCCGGGACTGGTCCCGGGATTGGCATTTTTTTCCATTGTTAATATAAAATTTTAATATTTACAAATAACATTGATAAAATCGGTCAAAAATAAATCTAGTATAATTTATACTATTTAAGACATTTATTGTTAATATTGTATACGTTCAATCTTGGAAATACACAAGTTTAATGGAGTAAATAATATTGTAATATAAATAATAATGTGAATTTAATATGAGATTGCTGTTTCTGATAGTAAAGACATAATGAATGGATTAGCGAGATTTAAAATAGTAAAGCAAATAATCTTGGCGTGCTTATGGCCTTTCCGCTTCATAAATCTAATTAGTCAGCCAAATATGAACTGCCGTAAAACGTATGATATCATGGCGGAATTACTTTGTTAAAAGTGCGAAGCATTGTTTTTTTCCAATCTTTCTCATTTTTATAATTTATGTGAAAAAATAAAATGAATCGGCAACCTACACATGGGTATAAATCAAACTTCATTCATACTCAGTTTATTTCTAATGTAGTTATTTTTTATTAAAAGTATTTTTTCTGTTATATTTTCGCTTTTATTTTATTTTCCATAAAAAATGATAAAAAAATCAATCCCGAAATCCCGGGATTATGTTTATCAATCCCGGGATTCATAGGTATCGAAAATAGCTCGGGATCCTGGGATCCCGGGATTCGGGATCCCGGGATTGGAATCCCTACCTACTAATTGTAAAGAGAAAGTACAGTTTTTACAAAAAAATAAAACTAGGTGGCTAGGTTAATACGACTCCGAGCCGATGGAGGGAAGTTCCGCGATTAGCTAAAGTTGTCAAACTAGGGCTTAATATAAAATAATTTGACGTGTTAACCTAATTAATATTAATATGATTTTTCACATTTTCAGGAGAAATGCCATATTCCTGCAACCAGTGCAGCAAAACTTTTACATTCCAGCAATCCTACCACAAGCATCTTCTGTACCATAATGACGACAAGCCGCACTCGTGTGGGCAATGTGGAAGATCTTTCAAGGAGTTATCCACTCTTCATAATCATCAGCGAATCCATACCGGGGAGAAGCCGTTCTCATGTGAATCGTGCGGTGAGGTTAACAACATTATTATAGCATAAGTATGCTTACATACTGTAGTTTAAGTGCTAGAAGATATCAATATTTGGCCACGTATTTTTTTCGACTACTACGTGATGTGAATGAGAACTCTGCCATTCTTGGTAATATTGACTTGTGTGTCCCTGATAACTATCTTAGAAATCGGGAGCATCAGTTGTTTGTTCTCCCGAGGAGCAGAACTAACCTGCCATTGGTGATGCCAATTGGGAGAGCAATAACTCTGTTCAACCAAATTGCTTCGGATGTTGATATATTCCATCTACGTGAGAATGAGTATAGGTGGACGTTATTTTATAAATTCTTAAAATAGGGTCTGCTTAACTCATCCGGTGTACTTCCTTGTACCTATATACTTCATATTTTTTGTATTTACACATTTATACTATATAATAACTTAATATTGCATAATTACAATATTACATAATACTTTTTTAATAATATTTATTTGTTTCTAAATGTCATGTTGTGAACGTCTTAAACTTATAATTTGTAATGTCCACAATATGTAAAATAAATTAAAATTGAATTGAAATTAAAATTGAATGGAAGTCATTTAGATTTAGAACAGTGTTCTTCAACCTTTTAACACCCGCGGCCCGCGAATGCAGGAGAAATATTTCGCGGACCGGTATTGGCCAGAAATAATAATCGTTATAGATAGAATTATATTTAAAATCTTATGTTATAAAATTACAACTTTTGGTTAGTGCCACATCCACTGCTGCTTCTTTGTAAAAGAAATTATAAAGGTGGTTGCACCATTGTTTCTGAAAGGCGAAGCGCTGCAGTAACATCCATTCTATTTTTTTTTTGGTTTTTAGTACTGACAGATAACAAAATCTTTTCACATAATTTAGAAGTCGAAAGAATGTCCAATAATCTGATAGCTTTATAACTTTTCAGAGAAATATTTATTAAAGTTTTCAGCTATATAGTTTCAGCATTAGCTGTCTAAAAGGACACCAAAAACGCACGTTTTTCACGTTAAAAATACATACATTTTTGGAGTTTTTTTAGGCCGGTTTTTCATGTTAAAAAAACGCCTAAAAGACACCAAAAACGCATGTATTTTTAACGTAAAGCTAATTAAACGTGATTGAAGCTAATAATATGATGTTGAATTATGACTTCGTGGTTAATATCAGGAGCATTCAAAAATTCTCCCAGCATTTCATCTAGTGCGAATTCCCCGAATCGTGTAGCGATATAGTCGGTTGATAGCATGGTGAAAGCTTTTGCGGACCAGTAATAAATTCTTGCGGACCGGCGCCCGTCCGCGGACCACCGGTTGAAGAATACTGATTTGGGACGTCAAAGATGTATCGATCAAGGCCTGAACAAAAACGATGCATGAGTGCGAGTGAGAAAGTATTCGGCACCCTTACAATCTCTGCGACACGCGCTAGAGTAAGATAAAAGGTCTACATATCTGTGAGCTAGTTTCCAAAACTATCGCCATCAAATCGGGGCGAAACGCTTCACATAGCGTCGATAACTTGCGAGCTCGAGTTGCTAAAATTGATATTTTTTGTGTTAAACATAAAGTCAATGGTAAATATTTTTAGTTAATTAAGTAGAAAAGATGGTCCTGTGTGCTGTCTTAAAATGTGGTAGCCGTACTGATAAGCAAGAAGATGGTATTACGTTTCATAGGTAAGTTGATACATGTTCGTGATAATTTATTTGTATTTTATTATATATTTTAATATCAGTGACCTAGTGTTTCTTTAAAATAACTTAAATTATGGATATCTTTACCTAATGGTTGCATTTTGACCGCTTAAAAATACTATATAATGTAAAAAAATAGAAAATTATATTTTAATTCTGAGCGTCTAGTGCGAGCACTTTGGGCGAGCACTAGCGAAATGGTCTATGGTCTCGAACATTTGTAGACGAATGCGTTCGCTCGCCCACAAACCAAACGCAAGGCACGCGGCTTCATTTAGCAATGCAACGGGTGGCGTCTAGATGTATCTATAGTCTAAGGTATCGATCGTTTTTCTTTTGATATTACATCCCTAGGTATATGTGCCTTATTAGCTAAGATTTCCCATATTTAATCCAGCCACAAATCTGCAATAATATTACATGAATTTATAACGATATAGGTGGCTAACCTTAGACTATAGATACATCTCGACGACACCCATTGCATTGCTAAATGAAGCTGCGTGCCGTGCGTTTGGTTTGTGGCGAGCGAACGCATTCGTACACAAATGTTTGAGACCATAGACCATTTCGCTAGTGCTCGCCCAAAGTGCTCGCACTAGACGCTCAGAATTAAAATATATTTTTTTACGTTATATGGTATTTTTAAGCGGTCAAAATGCAACCATTAGGTAAAGATGTCGATAATTTAAGTTATTTTAAAGAAACACTAGGTCAATTGATGTTAAAATACATAATAATATACAAATAAATTATCACGAACATGTATCAACTTACCTATGAAACGTAATACCATCTTCTTGCTTATCAGTACGGCTACCACATTTTAATACAACACACAGAACCATCTTTTCTACTTAATTAACTAAAAATATTTACCACTGACTTTATGTTTAACACAAAAATAGCAATTTTAGCAACACGGTTATCAACGCTTAGTTAAGCAATAAAGTAAGATTTGGCGGCGACACCGTAGCAAACCATCTCTCACATCTGTTAACCTTTTATCTTACTCTAGCGCGTGTCGCAGAGATTATAAGGGTGCCGAATACTTTCTCACTCGCACTTATGCATCGTTTTTGTTCAGGTCTTGTGGCAAACCAAATAAAATGGCAATAAACTGGACATATTGCTTGATGACTGGACAAATGCCATCATACAGTGGTACCTAAGGAACACTAAACGACCACAGCGACTCTCTGAAACCCGCTGGATAGACGAACTCATAAAATTCGGTGGATATACGTCGTGACAGCGCAGAACTAGGGAACGAGAAGAGTATGGAGATAGGGGAGGACTTCTTTCAGCAGTGGATCGACTCCGGTTGATGATGAAATGATACATGCTGGAAATAAATGATAATATTACTTTTAAGGACTCAAACACATGATACTGGAGTTAGCTTGTGTCGACGTAGGTCTTACATGATTCTAATCGGATGCATTTAGAATCAAATACGACCTGCGTCAACGCACGCAAACCGCAGTGTCGTGTGTCTGAACCCTAATATGTCCCACTGTCATACAGAAAAACAGTCTTAAAACGGCATTTTACAGAATGTTTTAAAGGCTCTTGCTTTTTTGCTGTCTGTCCAGCTTTAATGTTTTTATAATTTTATTCGATGTGCGATATCGCTAAAGATAAAGGCAGTGTGATACTCTACAGCTCTACACTAGCGTTTTCCAAATCGTGTACGCAGTAAAGTTAATGTGTATATTATTTAGTGTTTTTTGTATATTTTAATAAATCTATTTGAATTATGCAGCGCTCGAAATGGAAAAATTTACGAACCGGAGCGCTCGACAGTTTTCTGAAGATTTTTACATAATAAAGTTATCAAAGTTCATGTGTTTTTTTTCATAAAAATAAGTGTGTTAAATTTTTTATTATATGGCCTATCCAGCTCAGTCGGTCAAATTATTTATTCCATGAGACGGAGCGATAATTTTACCGATTTCACGAACAGGAACGGCGCTCCGGTGCGTTCCGGTCCATTTCGAGCCCTAGAATTATGGAGTTGTCGGGTTACGATACACATTTAAAAATTGTATCGTAGAACCACGTAATTTTAAATAAAACATTATTGAAAAAAATAGCCCCGCAGGCGACTTTTTTTACTATTAGAGAGAATTTTATTTGTGATGTGTGTTTATATCACTTATCTGGTCGACTCGCCACGCCACGCAGCCCCCCTTTGTGAGGGCCATGCCTATGATACTTTACCAGTTACCTAGGGAGGTCGCTTCCAAATTCGTCTCTGCTGACCTCATGTTGTTTTGTTTCATCCAATAAAAAATGTAGCCAATTTATTCGCCATATTATTTTGATATGAAAAACCTAACTATGTTTATTTTTTACTTTTTCTTTTGTTTTTAGGGAAGTGTTTTCGTCAACGAGTTTCATATTTAGTCCACAGAAGAATTCATACAGGAGTGATGCCCTACAAGTGCACTGCATGCGATAAAAGCTTTCGATATAAGGTATGGAAAATAAATTAAAATTGATACTCCTTGTCACCAGTCTTTAGATACTAGCCGATTCTACTTGCATATAATTACATCATTATCATTAGAACTACGCCTTGAGCAGGAGCGGAAGAGGAATGATACCCATCCCGCACGTATTTCAGATGTGGGCGCAAATCTGCAGCTTTGTTAAAATAATTTGCAATTCAAAAGTTTATTTTGTCGAATTTAGTAAGTAGCCAAAATGTGTGTAAGTACATTTTTAACATTCGAAAACATAAAATAAAAGACGACGCCAATCACAAAAGTGTCGCTGTACCTATCTACGTAGGTATTATGAGAAATAGCATTTTCATTTAATTTTTGTCATGCACATATTTCAAGCGCCTAGTTTCAAAAGCCCCTTAAACGGTTTTTGAAAATTTTTGAGTTAGATATGTATTTAAATGGATATTTTTGTTACCTATATGATGTCTAAAGATTGAACTTTAAAAAACGTCAAAAACCGTCAATACCTGTGATCAAAAATTAGGGTAATTTTCAAAACGTGCTAAAATGGTTGGGTGTGCTTTTCAAATACCCCTAAAATGGAAAGCTAAAATACTCCTTAGAATGTATCGAATTAAAAAATAAATAAATAAAGTTCACAGATTTAATAGATATGATTTTATCTCATTTTTTCAAAACAACCTAAAATAGTTTTTCTCATTTTTCTCAGAACTAACTAAAATCGTTTTAGGGACTTTTGAAACTAGGCGCTTCAATGTTCTCGTGTCCGGAAACTTGTACGTATGCAGTTCGCCGTATGACACTTCACCATGAAATGTTGTATCGTGAAGACCATTCAACCTCTTCGGGTCGTAGATATAGTCGTACTACTGACATACAATTCATGTCTAAATAAAACACGGTTCTTTTTGGTTTAAACTTTACAGGAAGCCAGCGGGAAACAAATTTAAAAAATAGCCGATAAGCTAAATTATTTCTTAATTTAGGTTAGGTTTTCATTCTTGAATTATGTATACCTATATAATGTTTTGAGGCTTTCACGGTTGTTTTTTATCGTAGTATATTCTTGGGTTTCCACCATGTCTCCTTTTTCCTTCTTTGCTCGACGTTTCGGGCTCGTTGCAGAGGCCATTATAAAGAGATGAAAATGTAGTGTAGGTATGTGAATGTAAACGTTGCTCTAAGAATGTCATAGAAAGAAAATCCATAGAAACCCTGAAAATATTAATAGGGATGATGGATTACGGTTAAAAACGTCATGGCTTCCGGCCCTATCAGCAAAATCCAATATTCGAGCCGGTATCCTTGGTCGTAACGATTGACAGATTACTCTGAGCAACGTTTGCTCTTAACGTTTACATTCACATACCTACACTACATTTTCATCATAAAACATATCATCTCTTGATAATGGCCTCTGCAACGAGCCCGAAACGACGAGTAAAGAAGGAAGAAGGAGACACGGTGGAAACCCAAGAATATACTACGATATGTATACCTATTCATTATTTTTACATCAATAACAATTTAAAAATATTTCAGGTTTCACAACGGACACACAAGTGCACAGCCCAACCCCCAGGAATGGTTGTACGCCAATCAGGCGATTTAGTGCAAAAGCTGATCAAAAACAAAACTGAAACATTTGACGAAAGAATCAATTCTCCCTACTTTGACAATAAAACAAAAGAAATTGCCGAGCATAGCAGCGAACAGACAATAAGTGCATCCACGAGTGATGTCATACGAGCATTCGAAGACGTATTTTCTAACAATATCGTTCATGTCATACAACAGGGCCATAATAATCTATCAGACGAGTTACTTCAATATAACAATAATATTCAAACAGATAAAATTGGCTGTAAAGACTTTATGGAAACAGCCACGAGGCCAGCAATTTGCAGCACCCAAGACTTGGACAAGTGCCACAGTAATGCCGACGAGAAAAATATAATCGACGAAATTGTCAAGGAGTCAATGATGAAAATGGACCTGCCGAATTCTGACAGTTATCCAGCCGGCGATCTGTATTCGATGATATCACCCCAGCACATCGCCGTGGATGACGACAATCTGCCGTCGCCTTCTGAAAAACTTCGAGAATTGAAACTGTCATCTCCTGCGAGCAACGTTATCGAGGATATATTTGATGATAATTCATACTTTAAACATGGCGACGGATCGATGATTAATACTGAATGTCATCCGGCTTCTTCGGAGACTATTTCCAAGATGCTCTCAAAAGATCAGCACGACTATAACAATCTGAATAATCAACCTTCGATTTTTCTATTTGATAAAACGTTTAATTAGCGAGTGATACCAGATACGAGCATAAAGGCGCGGCTCTACCTAAAGGTTCGTAGGGATCATCCCCCGTTTGTTACACAAATAAATAAAGCAATGATTATAATATTATATTATATAATATATAGGTATATGTATTTATGATCACGCGGTATTAAAATAATTAATTAAATTAAATACGTCCTATTTCACGGTGACACCATGAATGTACAAATTAAGAAAGCTATGGCGTTTATTTTTTCATGACCGGGGTCACTCTGGCTCAACCCATCGCCGCGGTACAAATTTCGTTCTGGAAATGATGTGTATGCATTAGAGAAATTAATAATTTCCTCATTAATGAAATCATATTATTATAAGTAGCTTGATGTGTACATAATGTATAATATGAGACAGTAGGTAGGTACCTATGTATATTAAATAATTATTTGTAAACCCCACCACCTAGAAAGTCGTCGAGCCGCCACTGCAGTGCAGAGCAGTGAGAGTACATATTATTATACATTGTGAAGGTATTCGTTTGTCCTTCTTTTGAGTGTTCTGTAAGTAGATAGTTTTATACTATGTTTTAGTTCTTCTTCTCTGGCACTACTAGCCTCAAGCAGACCCCTCCACTCTACACAGTCCTTTATTCTCCTTCTCCAATAAATTGATCACTCAATCTTGGTCAAAGTAAACCCAGTGATACAAGTTATGATAAAAAAATATGCGTTTAGGTTTACTGGATTCTATAGAAGCTAATCAGTGACGTCCCTAGGCAAAGTGCTGCCTCTAAACAGACTAAGGATAGCGTTTCGTTAGGTACATACTTACCTATTTTATTACAACGTTTTTATTAGCTCGTATTCTTGTTTGTCTGGTAGTTGTTTGTCCAGTATAAATCTTGTAATCGATTTTTAACTAACTTCCTGACTAGCTAGATATTTGAAACTTTTAGAATATATCAGAACACGATGCCAATGCATTTTTTAATACTTTTAGCCATCTTTAAGTAGAATTGAATTCATTTTCAGTTAATTCTGTTTTGTATGAAAAGTTATTTCGACACCATTATTGGTTGCTAAGCGGATGGTCCTAGCAACTAAATTATTAATATATACGTGCGTTGCTATGGAAATAAAAATGAAATGTCAAAATGACATTTCAGTATTCCATATTTGTCTGTTTGTTTGTTTTTTTATTTACTTCATATCAAGTACACGTTTGAGCATATTGATCATAATAATTCAACAGAAATTTTAAAAACGTTGTATATAAAAGGCTCTTTCTATCTTGTAATTATTACTATTTTTTTCGACTATCTTAAACAGACAAATACACCAGACAAATTTAAATTTACATACATAAAAATAGATCATTTCCACAAACCCTACTCTAAAATAGTGATGGTTTTATTTACGTGAATGTATGTAGCGCTGAGCCAGCGCTCGAATTGATCCGGAACGCACCAGAGCGCAGCTTCTGTTCGTGAAATCCCCGAAATTATCGCTGTCTCGTGGAAAAATTAAAAAGGCTCCCTATTGCATTGCGGTTCATGAATCATTAAAAAGTACTAAAATACGAAACTTGTCTGAACGTAAGCATCGATTTTCATCAGCTTCACCGACAACATTATGCCCATATCTTGCATCCACAAGTTTAAAGACAGTCCATTTGACTGTCTGAGCTCGGAATTTCTATATAACACATATTTAAATATGTAAATATTTTCCGAAAATTATCGAGCGCTCCGGTTCGTAAAATCTTCCATTTCGAGCGCTGGCACTGACAGATTTGGAGGCAAACTTGTGAAAATTGGCCTGTGCGATAAACCGCCATTACATTATATGTGGCAGGATTTTTTAAGATTAGATTATTTTTAAAACTAAGATGTCAATAGAGTTTAATGAAGCGACCGCGTCGTCTGCTTCATTGAAAACCGTGACGGCTCTCACCTGCCTACCCCTATGGCCATGGGACGTCACTGTCTCAAATAATGTAATATGTGACCTGATGGCAAACGTACAAGGCTTTGAAAATGTCTATATAGACAACATCGAAGAGTGGTTACAACGTGGTTCATGTGATCCGAACCGAAGTTTCAACATAATAATATGGACAACATCGAGCTTATATTTTCCACTTAAAGTTAACCAGCAGAGGAAGGAGATGAGGATTCAATGGTGAATAAGAAGATATTATTAATCGCATTATTAGTCACGCCACGGCATTGACTTATGTTAATACGTTTGTTAATATTTCGATTCGAATTTGATGATGCTAAAGTATTGAGTTTTTTTTAATTGTGATATTAAACTCTAAAATAAATTTTAAGAATTATAGTTAATAGGTATCATCGGCGAAGGGTGGAGGTAGGCTGTTACTCTCATCTATAAATAGTGCACACGTCTTTACTTTATCAGTCGTTTTTGTTTTCATCGAAATAAGACTACAATTTATATATAAAATATAATTAAGCCCAGCAAAATTGTGCAATTAAAAATATTATTTTTCTATGTATTATGGTTTGATTTAGGTTGGGCTTAATGAATTTAAAAAAAATAGCCAACAATAAGTGTAATAATTATGTATTCTTAATCCAACGAAAATAAATAAGTATGAATGTAAAAGTGTGCACAATTCTGTCGTATCGCCCAAAATATAACAAAAGTATTATGGTTTGGTGCGGGGTTTAATTTATTTTTAAAAACTAACCATCACCATCTATAAAAGTTTATTGAAAACAAATACGGATGACTGACAAAGTTTATTGTGGACTATTTATGTCGGATCTTAACAGCCTACCTCCACCCGTTGCCACTGAGAGGTATATATGCAATCAATATTATCTATAAAATCAATTAGTCATATCGTAATAACTACAATAATTTTAATAATTAATATTTAGTGAAATATTACTTCTATAATATTATAGGTAGATAAAAAACAATTATGTAATTCTTAAGGAGCAGGCATGGGGCCTTATGTTATAACTTGTGACATGAAGTCACCCGACGACATGACGTAATTGTGACGTAACCTCAATACACGCATCGAGGCGAGCCGCCCAAGCACACGGCTCACCATAGATATTATTATGCTGAAACACCTATTTGTGTATGGGGACAATAAATAACGCCAGTATTTGAGTAGCGTTAATTTCTCGAATGCTATTATCACTCCGGTAGTACGTCACAATGATGTCATATGACGTCATGTCGACCGGGCGACTTCAACTCGTAAGTTAGAACATAAGGCCCCTGGATCTACAATAACTAACTAGCGCGCACACATAAAAATGGTTTAGAATTTTGATAAAATAAAAATATTTTGGAAAATAATTTTAATACACACATTTACACAAAGAGATTGAGTCCAATCTCTTTGCATTTACATAACATCTCTGTTCTGGCAGAACACACAAACTGGAGAATACTAGTTTTGAGTAGTTTGACTTTGGAAGTTGTTAAAAATTTTGAAATAATGGTTTATCATGTGAGTTTATTAAGTATTCGTAAAAAGGATGACTTTAAAATAAAGACTGTTTATTTATTAAGAAGGTTTCCAGACGGTAAAGTTTGAAATTAGGAACATTTTGGTAGTAACTCAATATGTCATTTTTTCGAATTAGTGTCTTCTGCCCGAACAGTGGAAAGACATATCATATTATTATATAACCTACCTAAATTGTATATCTGGTATTTCTGAATTCAATATGACGTGCCTTTAAGTTAAGGAAAGGATTATAGGTATGAAAAATATTTCCAAGTATTTACACAATATTGTTATGTTACACTATGCTTGTTTAGATAAATTAAAGTATTAAAATTTATTTTGTATAATTATAAAACGATAAATACTGTGAATGTTAATTAAAATAAGGATGTACATTTTGTTACCATAAAACACGTAGGTAAAATAAAATTCATTTTTTTTTATTGAATGGATGTGTTGAGACTTTTATTATTTTTTTGGAAGTTCGGTACCTACCTATTATATTTTGTAACATAATATTATTATTTGAACAAGTATTTTACAGATTTATTTCTTCAAATATATACATATATTAATTAAATACTTACTGCAATCTAGATTATATATGCACACATAATATTATTATTTTTTGTATGACGTTATCAATATTAAAATTCAAATTCTCCCGCAAAATTGTTACATAGCCAAAAACAATAAAGAGTTGCTGAATTTAGAAGAAAGCACATACAGACTACAAACACAAAGAATGAAATTGGAGAGGTACTGTCGAAAACTAGTAACTGGCAAAATCTGACATTCAAATGACGTTTTTCAATATGGCGTCCCAGTATGGTAGTTCGTAGTTCCATTTTTGGCCATTCTCCAGAAAAGTTTGTAGGTCTGCAATTTGTTTTAATCGTGGCTGCCGAATGTATTATAAAAATAAGTAATGAAACACAGTGTCTGTATAAAACATTTCTATTTGTTTATTTTATAATGTTTTTACAGTTTCACGGGTCGCCAAAGGCAATTTTGATGACTGCTTATTCTATAGACAATGACCATAGACAATATACTTAATATTCGTTGAATTCGCTGTTGGTCATCCTGTTTGCGTGTTGTCCTCTTTATGGAGGAGTTATCAAAATAATTCTCCAGAATATTTACAAAATTAGTGGTGAAAAATTATAAACTAAGTTATTGTTCTGTGTAATTCAATTCAGGTAAAACTCTCGTTTCAAATTCTAATCAAACAACAGTTCTGTGGCTTCGCGCAAAACCATAATCAGTGCATAAAGTTTTCGGATTGAGACTTCACGTCTGCGATATCACTGGTACCTATTATTGGTTTTAATATTTTCATATTTTTTTGTGCAATGCCACATATCACACGATATCGATTATCATCGCAGGAAAACGTTTTCGTCACCAGCATTTATAAAATTATCATTTGTATACTTTAATCGACGCTTATTTTTAATTATTGTGACGAAGTAATTCTTATTCATTGTCATTATTCAGACTTACATCATCGGACATGCATACATTAAAATAAAGTACAGATTTTAAATATGCACTCATTGTTTGTTCAATTAGTTATGTGTATTCAATTCGTTTGTTGACTTTTTGATAATAATGTTTGTCAAATCCGAACATCTGTAGCGAGAATCGTGCTTCTGACTGCGGACTACCATAATGGCTGTTCAAGCTAGTTTTGTGTTACGTATCGAATATCTTCGTACGGCGTGGAAAATAACTCGTTTCTTCCACCGTGACTAGTTGTATATATTTCGAAACGTGCTGAAATTAACAATAAACGTAATAATCGCACACGTAGTTAAAAATGTAAACATCCTCATCATTGATTTAAAGGTAATGTTTCTGTCGATTCTCTGCTCTGCTGGTACAACAGTTTGTTTTTTTTTTGTTTCGCAGTTTATTCCAGAAGGCAGTTCTTTTGTTTTGTGTCGTTTCCGAGTCGTACAGTCGAAAAATATTATCACGTTTAATAAAATGTGACCGAGTTGTTATTAACAGTTTATTCTCCACGCGTTTATTTCCGAGTGATCGCGATAAAGTTCCCTTCAGCTGATTATTGTTTTGTGTGTCCGCGCGGACGTCAAAGAAATCAGCTGCCATTTTGCTATCCGCTGTGGTCGTGATTTTCCCGTGCCATTTTGTTGAATATTCCGTGTTTATCTCGCAAATAACCGTACGAGAAAATATTCAGCATCGATCCGTATCAAATACGCAGCATTTTTTAAATACAGGCAAGTGTTTAAAATGATACATCAATGTTATTTCCTGAAGTGCTCGTTAGTAGGTAATATTTCCTAACAGCTGACTGCTTTGTTGTCTATCTGCGACCGTTTTGTGTAGACATTATTACTAATTTGACACTAAAACAATGTCCTAAACATACTATTTCATTATATTTATGTACGTAGGCATAGCTGAAATGTCAGAATTTTCTGTTGCTATGCAATCATTCGCATCGAAAAATATATTTCATTGAAAAAATAATAATTTCCATACATAATAGAAAAATTAGTTCCCATGAGACATATCATTATGAATTTGATGCCTACCTCTTGCATGCGTATTTTTTTTATCAATATCTGTTTGATATAATATTTTGTTTCAAATATGGTAATAATGGTAGGTAGGGTATGTAGGTAGACAATAAGTATGGCAAATTGTATAATGCATTGGTGTTTAAAAAATCGGATTGTGTCGTACAAAAGTTTCCAAGCTAAAGTTTACAGGTAAACTAATTAATGAGTTTAACCATCTTTACCTTTAGGTAATAAAAACGCTAAGAAATTATGCAAACTTTTGATTAATTGTTATAATGGAGTTTTACCACGTTAAACGTCAATTTAATTAACAATTAATTTAGTTCTCTTTGAAGTCGATTCCAACATAGAATTGCAAAATTTTTATAAACTTTTATTAGGTAGGTACCTACCTATATTTCATTTGGGGTATAGGTATTTATTTATTTGTTTAAGGCCATTGGACCCGTTTTTTCCTGTCTTCTCAGAATCGTGGAAATGGCAAGGACGTTTAACACGAATTGACACATAATAAACACTTTATTTATTTAAAATCTAATAAATAATATTCAAATAACACTTTTTGTGTCATTAAAATTTTCTGATTCGCTTTAATTTTTAAAATAAATGACAAATAGTCGGTCCTGTTTTCGAAATTGGCCAAAACGACTGTCACGCCACATTGAATTTTTGAACTTAATAATAGTTTTGCAGGTATATATTGTATGAAAGAAATGGGTAAAACAATACATTTCATTGATTAACTCACGTACTTTTTTTAATTTCAGAAAAATAAAGATTTTAAAGCTATTTTAGTTTGAGTATACATCAGCCAATTTTGAATGATTTTTTCTCACAAAATAATATATAAGTACTGCACAATAAAAATATTTTTTTATTATAATATAACATTTCCGTAATACTATAAATAATAATTAACAATGAAAAAATAAATAAAACCCTATAAATTCGGTACAATTAGTGACGCTATATTACCAAAACACGTCGTACGTTTTCATGTATTTATCCTATTTTCAGACAATTTAGATATATAATTATTTTGCAAAATTAACAAAAAGAGACCATTTGATCGATTAATCCATATAGTTTTTCTAATTTCTCATTTCTAACCTTAGTAGGCTTGTGAATTTCAACGGGTGAGGACGTCTTTTTTTTCCAAAAATTTATCCGTCGCGAACAGTATTTTAACTCATAGAAAAATGACCTTTACTCGCATTGCAGTAACAATCAAATTGGCAAGACCACATAACGTAGACCAGGTGTTATAATTTGTGTTGACAAATCAAACGTCATAAAATACCAGTGAATGTCAAACTGAGAAAAATGTAGTTATATTATATTATTTATTATCTTGTAATACAAATGGTTGCAGCATGTGAGATATTGTAAGATAATTGAATCTTATAACCACGATGGCTACAAAGAAGTCCTGAAGGTATTCGTTCGGTGCAACATTTATAAAAAAAAATATTTTGGACTTGAGCAGTTTAGATAAAATATAGGTGGACTTTAATTATTTTGATAAATACCTACTTGGTTGGGCTTAATACAGTTTTTATGTACCTGGGTCGCCATGTTTTGTTATTTTCAAAGGGACGTATCCAGGAGTATGTTTATTGGCATTATCAATAGAAACAAAATAATATTATTTTTCAAGGTCTATTTATTATCGATCTTAAGTGGTTTATGTCACAAATAGTAAATTTGTAGAAAATTTAAAGTAAAATACGTTTTCGAATGCTGTCATAGTAATGGCCACTGAAACATGTGTCATAATTTTCCTAATCGTCAAAATAATAATAAAATAAGTGTTTTGGGGCACAAAATCACGTATATGTTTTATGATGTATGTATTTTTCAGATGGTTTGTGGTAAAATCTTTTTTTTTCATACTGCCACAATTCAACTATTCATAATTAATTGTTTGTTAAATTTTTCATTGTGCACTTTGACTTAATAGGTAGGTGATAAAGTTTTTACCTTACTTTATTGTATTAATTTATTGTTAAGTGAGAATTAGCTGCTTTCGTTGTCAGTGTATATTTGAGGAGTGCGCATCCTGACGATGTCGAAAGGCGAAACCAGGATCGCATAAAACGACTCAAATGAAATAGTACAAAACTTTTAGAATTTAATATATTTAATGCCGAGTTGAATTGAATGGAATCACCTTAGGCATTTATTAGTAATTATTTAACTCAAGTAAAACATATATTGAGGTAAGAACCTATTTCATTGAATAATAAAAACAATATTACTCTTCACATCACAAGTGACAAGATTTATATGAATTGTGTATTGCCTGAACTCGTTGATCAGACTAACACGGTCGATGGATATAAGAAACCCTCAATATAATAATTATCAAGTTAACAAATAATAATATCAATTATCAATTAATAGCTATCAATAGAAAAGAAAATAAAATTATAAAAAAAAAACAATTTATAATAGTTATTCTAATACATTGCATACCGTTAAACCAATACACTAATTAAGGAACCAATTATTAATTTTCTATACACTAATGTTCCGAAATCCTCCGCGGCGACCAAAACGTACTGCCGTCAAATACATGCTATTATAATAATTGTTTCTTAAATCATAATTGTTGTGTACTAAATTTTAAAAAAAAAAGTTCCTCGACAAATATTCATTGAATTGCTTTCTTTTATGAGTCATTTTTTTATAATTTAATAAAAACGCAATAATAACAGAAATCTTTCATGCCATCTTGTGAATGTTTTAAACTTATAATTTGTAACGTTAGCTTATGAAAATGAATAAAATTATATTTGTTTACACTTTCGTGTTTTTTAGTATTAGATTTTTTTTTGAAAAATATTTGCACTGAATTTGAACCTAAATATGATAGGTTCAAGAAAAGGTGTCACTTCACAAATTCAGCATATCAATAATATGAGGTTCTTATTTAGAGGTCTACTATTTTTATTCTTATAATTTATTCTACCGACTACAAAAATGTTTATAAAATTTGTTAGGAAAAAAATATTATTAATTCAACACTTTTAAAACCTCTGATTTCGTATCTACTACACGAGAAGCCGAGCGAAGTGATTTTTGTTTTTTTACGCTTCGAGCATTGTTATTTTTCATGGCGCTTACGTCAAATTTGATTCTTGCGAATAAACCTATACGCCTTAATTATTAAATGTTTGGCTTTTAAAAATGCTGTTTATTTCTCTCGCGGTTTTCACATTGTGACCAAGTTTAAAAGGACAATTGTATTGGAGTCTGTCTTCTGATTTAATGTTGCACGTTGGGCATCAGCTGAAAAAAAATCGATTTTTTTCTCAATAATGTACCTACTTAGTGCTGGTTCACAGATGAGATAGAATATTGAAATTTTAGAAAACAATAGTTGTAATTTTTCAAAAAAAAAACAACCATGTAGGTAGAGATTGTGAGAATAGTATTCGTCGATTAATCGCCGATTACCTATAACCCTACTGTTTATTATAAAGCTGAGAAAAGACATGAAATCATTTTCATTTTGATACATAGTCTACAGATTATTCTGTCGTCATTTACAAAGATATTCCAAATTATTAATTTACTGCATCAGGCCCATAATTCCATGATTTAAAAAATGTTTTAGTACCATTGCATGAACACCTATAATCTAATGTACCTATTAGTATGTATGACGAAATTTCACTACGTGACGTTTATGTGTTCAATAAAAACAAGTAAATTCTAATAGATTTAAGTTTTGTAAGACTCAAATGGAATAGTACAAAACTTAAATCCATTAGAATTCACATTCAAATTCCATCAAGTACCTTCGGTCGATAGTATTATTATTATGAAAACAGATAAATATGACTGACACTATAGTGTGCACTCTTCAGATCTCCACAGCCAACCTCCATCGTTCGCCACTGATAGATTCTATAAATGAGGTTTTAGTTTCTAAGTCGGTAACCTCCATTTATACTTTTTTGATATTTTTCTTGATTTTGTAACCACTTTTCCATCGTATGTAGGTAGGTATATCTATTAATTAAATAATATCAAATCCAGCCCTGTTAGTTAAAATGTATTAAACCGGAGCTTGATTGCAATATTCATCTGCTGCATTTTTTTATACCTAAGTATTCTACGACCAACGTAATTTTAATGGACATTTTCTTTCGCTATTTGCTTTATCTAATTATTTAATAATAATAATATTTGTGAAATGAAAATATTCAATTTACAGCCATAAATATGTCTGACGGTTTTCTGCAATTATCTTAAAATTGTGGAATATGGAGGTAACCAATTTTTGTAACTAATAATAATTCAAATATTGTCTATTTGTCAATTTCTTCAAGCCCTTATACGTTGCGTTACCTCGTATGCTTTCGCACAATCTCGCTGAGCACTGGTTGAGAATTACTGCCTTAGGGTGGGGGTCAGCCGGAGTCAACGGGAGAAGAAATTACATTTAAAACTAGGGAAACGGTACCTAATCGAAGCAGGGCCCGTCGATCGAAAGGCCGACGCGCTATCCTCAACCATACCGTGGGCGTTGGATGTTTATTTTTTGTGCAAGAATAATTGAAACATTGTTGGGAAAACAGAATAAAATCGGAGTTTTTCTCTCGACCGTCCACCCACTCGGCAAATAGCAAACATCTCACTTTCAATTTCTATTGTCGATTACCTCACATGACTTACAAAGCCACGGACACACCTTCCTCGGCTGGATAAGGCAGCAAATAAAAGTGAAATCAAGGTAAATTTTGAATATTGCTCATTTGATATTTCGCCTGTGCTGGCATTGTCAACAAACTAGCGATGCAGTGTGAACTTAGAGCGTCGTCTAAATCAGTGTTCCCCAACCTTTTTACACCTGCGGATCGATAAAGATAGAATAAATATTTCGGAGACCGTTAGCGTAGAACGAACTACCATTAATACAGTATTTTGTTTTAGTTTTAGATATATTTTACATGATAATTATATTGGAGACAGTGTTGCCAACCGTACTATAATTATAGTATTTGTACTATAATTTTGGTCCGCGTACTATGTACGATATAAAACAGGTATAGTACGCCCAAAATACTATAATTTTGAATATCGGAAAAAATAGGTAAACAGAACTAAAATTTCGATATTTTCGTTCTATAAATTGGTGCAAAGTACTATAATTACGCAATATAAGAAGATTTGGAGAACTTGGAACAACAATTGATCGATAAACGTAAAAAAAGTCCCTTGACTTTGGTTTAAAATGATATTTCTTGAATTCTTCGGTAAGCATTGTGGGTCGGAAGAGGTACCTAAATAAAAAGGGGTCTCGGAATTTCTCGAATTCTCCGCTATTTTTTCTGAGAAACAAAAAACCTATACATTTTCAACAGATGACAACTTGTACTATATTTTTTCCCCAAATACTATAATTTTGGAGGCTCTGTACTATAATTCCACTTTGAAAAGATGGCAACACTGATTGGAGGCCATAATATTATGATATTCTCAGGATCGGACATAAAGACAGTTAAAAAATATATTATTTATTGAAATAATCAGAAACCGGCAAGTGAATAAATTGTTAATAATAGTAAGTACCTTTTCTGGAAATTTGATAAAGTTGGTTTTAAAAAATATTGCTAAATTTGCTGCTACATCTTTGGTAGAGTAGTTGATGAGCATGATTTCCTTGCTTGGATTCTAACCGACGGCACTCCGCACGACAGTCGATGCTTTGCACGAGATAACAGGCACATAGTATTATAGTTATCTCATATCTGTTTATATAAATAAGTAAACAAAATATTCTAACCAGGTCTGTGGAGTATTACAAATAATAGACAATTTATGCAGTGTAACGAACATTATTATCAATCAGGGTTCCCCAAACTTTTCTACAATAGAACACTTCGCGAACCCGGAAATTTTAATGGAACACTTAGCTTATTTTTAGGTTGAGTATTTCCTACTAGTAAAAATTTAAAAAAATTATTATTAAAATGCATACTAAAGTATTTATTTAGTACTTAATTATTTTTAAATCGAACAATTCATAATACCAATAGGTCATCTGTCTACTTTTGACTGGACACGGTGGCTTCGCTGGCAGACTCTATGAGCTTGGTCTTGTTACCCATTCAACATGCCCACGTGGCGGAGAAATACAGGATGCAAACCATGCCCTCTGGGAATGTCCTGAAATATACACGGAAAGGGAAGAGCTGCTGAAGTCGCAGTTTTTGTATTAGGGTTACTTACTGCAATTTTTAATTTTGCATCTACCCTTCCATGGGTACTCGTAAGAGCATATATAAGTGAAACGGTAAATAATTTTCAATAATAGGTGGAACGAAATTTCGCACTCGTTGCCAATCGGATAGAGGTAGTCGACATGTGAGCACGTCAATTTGTTTTGTGATGGCGTCGGAGGAATATATTCTTAAATCGTGTAAAGATGACTAAAAAACGTCACGCATGTACTCAAAAAAAAAAACATGTCAATGAATATATTATTATTGTTACTAATATAACAATAAACATAACATTAAATGGATGCATGTTGAATTTGTATGACAAATTATGTTTGGTTCCGCACGTGTCGTTTGCACAATCTGCGCGTTGCGTAGTCGCGATCTTTTTAGACCATGCTCCAGCTGAAGTAGATATTGCCTTAACTTAGAGTCATGTAAATTCGGTAAAAGCACATTTGAGTGCACGACTTGGGCAGCTGCTCCTGATAAATTCCCTGTCATAAAAAAGATAATTCACACCAAAAGTAAAGTCCCGTGATAGGCCCGATTAAGACTGGATGTGGTGCGGGACGGGTGTGGTTGGTTTGGGCCTTAACTTCAATGTCTACTTTATGTGGCCGAATGTCTGACTTTGAATTTGTTCGATTTAATTAAATGCGTTTGCAAAAAAGGATTCGAAGTGTGATGACTTCAATAATGATCCGACCCAAAGGTAATCAACAGAATATGCAATGGTGTGCGTGCGCTTGGGGCTTACTTTTGGTATTTGTTTGATTTATCATTTACCGATCTTTCTCCTAACATTTTATCAGTGAGCTTCAATGATCAAATAAAATTCTGATAAAAGTCGAAGTGATATGATAACCAACTTTGTTATTGCTGGCAATTAAATGCGCATTGGAAATACTATTTTGAGAATACAAAATGGATCATTCCAACATAAAAGCATTACATTTGGATATTGTATATCACAATGAAAAGATGGAATGTTTTTTTAATAACGTAACATAAACCAAACCTAACTAAAAAAGAGTAAATTATCAGTATTATCACATTCAATCCTAGGCGGATCATATAGTGTAGTCTTTTTTTTTGTTTAATTAGAACCCTGTCAGACCAAGCTGTGATACAATGCTCACTTTTTGGCAGTCATAAATTTTATGAACAGTGCCTTTAGTCTGACGAATCATCATGCATAGAGTCGCTCTTGAACAACGCTACCAAATTATCCAAATTTCCTAAATCAGTCGTAAATTCGTGCTACTTATAGACGTTGTTTTATCCCAAATTTGCGTTCAGCGAGAGGCTCTTTTTTGGTTTCACGGCTTCACATTTTGTTAATAAGCAAAATGCACCGTTTGGTGCGGTCTACTCGCTGGTGGCATCATCGGACATTATTTCTTTAAAAATGAGGCCGGAACTCCGGTATGGTTAATGATTTTTTATATGGATGATATTATTCAGGACGAGACTTGGTTTCAATAGGATGGCGTTACGGTGACCGCAACCATTGACTCGTTGAAACCAAAATTTAGTGATAAGTTGATTTAGAATAGGGAAATGGTCCCGTCAATTGGGCTCCAAGGTCGTGCGATTTGGCACCTCTAAATTATTTCTTGTGGGGCTAAGTGAAGTGAAGGCTTATGTGAAGTCACTGGTTTTTACGCTGATAAATCAGCAATAATAATTGACGCCTTGGAAGCCAGCATTGTTCGTGTTATTCGTGATATACGGTCAGCAGTGCTCGAAAAAGTGGCCTAAAGTACCTAAGTGGCCTAAAAAGGCCTAGAAATCTTATTAAAATCATTAATGCCACGTAATGATCCTTCGAATTAAAAAAAAGATCAAAAGTTCATTTCTCATGTTTATTATGTACAATTTCAAGTTCTGCCGGGCTTAAAAAACCCTTATCGACAGATTTTTCATTTTATAAGATATTAATGTTAGCCACTAGCCCAACCTATAAGTTCCATACTCTGGTTATGAAGGGGAGAAAACGTGTAGATGTGTGGGGGAGAAAGGGAGACAGGGAGTAGACAATATTAATCAACACATGCAAATAAAGGAATCGTTTATTTTAATTGTGTCGTGGAAGAAAACAAATGATAGGATTCTTTCATAATAGTTGACAGATTTTTACATTGCAGTGATAGGATATCGAGTGTATAGAAAGTATTAAACGACATTATAACTAGACAGATTGACGGTTAGGTAAGGCAGTAATAACGTCTAAATTTGATTTTAATCAAAATAATTTATGTTGCTTAAAAAAGCCAATTTCAAGGATGTTGATAGTTGGCTCTGCCACCTGGTATTTTTTTCTAATGAACTAAACAATGAAAATGTTGAAGTGATAATCATTGATAGGTTGATACTACTACCTACCTGTGGCCAAATTATTGATATTATAAGTTCTTCCATTTGTTCAACTCCTTTTGAAATGTTAGATTTATATAATTTAAGTAGGTAGGTACTTACTGCTGCATTTTCTTTTCCTCTATAACAGGGATATATCAAAAATTCAAACTCTTCTGATGAAATGACGATCACACTTTGTTTTCAATGTGACAACAACCAAAACTTGAGTTTTTGATAAATATGTTGAAATAACTCGTTTGAATGTTTTAAATGGCTTATCCAATACTGGGCGTATTTTTTGTTCAAATTTTTTAAGTATGTACCATAGTATCCGTTATCTGGCGTCGGCGATGATTTTGGGCCATATTTTACCTGTGTGCCGCTGCTCTATACAGGGATGGAGCGCTAACCTCAAACCGGCCTCGGATTCATAGGCTAGGACCTAGGACGTTCAGCCAGGATTTCGGTTACCGGAAATTATTTCTTGAATAGTACACTGTGGAAGTTGATGGAGGATTTTTATCTCTACGTAATATCGTCACCTCAATACTACAACTGGATTACTCCGATTTGGTCATTGATGGGAAAATGAAATTTAAACTTTACTTGATTAACCTAAATTTCGGCTAAAATTATTATTTAAAATAAAAATGGAAAATTGTCCTCGTCCAATTGGGAACAAAATAAATAATGTTCAATTGTATGAAAAAATATTGTAGATAATATATAATTTTATTTATTTAATGCATTTATGGTTTGAAAGTTATCTAACATTTTCAAACACAAAGTTAATACATTTCCCATTAACTTCTGACATACCTAGTTTTATCATATTGTAGATAAGGAAATGTAGAATAATATTCAATAGCTAACTCAAAAACAGTGAAAATCAAGTTATCTAGTTGTAGTATTGAGGTGACGATATATTTATGACTTCGTTTTTTGGCAATGACATTATTAATGGACAACGCACTCAGTACAGTAGCTAGCAAGTAAATTCGCGCATAGCGACATTCGCACATGTGTAGGTAGACGTCACGCAATTTCCATTATGCGATATCACGCATCGGGAATTTATAGCAATATCACCTTTATTGTAATGGCGTTAGAACAGATTATGCCATTCGGCAGACGCGACAAAAAAGTGTCCATATTAATGTCATTGTTTTTTGGTTAAAAAATGATGTTAACTAATTTTATTATAATTATTTTTTAATTTTAAGAAAATTTAGCCTTTTATGTCGTCTAGCTTATTTTATTATATATTCCAGATATATTGTATCTTTGTAAATTATCGTTTTCAATACAGATCATAAAGCCTAGTGCCGACCAAGAACATCTGTATATTATTATGTTTAATTTTTCCCATCGTTTCCAAGGTCATTTGTATTAGAACACGTTAAAATATTTGTAAACAATGTTGATACAGCTTTCGAACAGTTTGTAGGTATTCAATGTTCACCGAACTGATATAGTTATCTTGGACTAGCCGTAGCGCTAGGCACATAAGCGAAACAAACCGAAGTGTTCACTGACTGTTCAGTGAAGTTATCGCAGGCAATTATTGTTATCATCATTCATAAATTATTATTTCTCGACAGTTTGCGATGTCTCTCTCTCCGGTGCTTAAAATGGACGATTATAGGCGGTAAATCATTTGTCATTATGCAATTTTTTATTGCATCGACAATAAGCTGTCGTTTGGCAATGTTTTCGCCTTATAATATACTCCTCGGTTATTGTGCAAAGGTTAATGTCAAAGTCATCTCTGACCGACGTCCTTGACTGTGTTGTGAGATGACGCTGGAGTTGACTCCCGACCGTTGAACGATTCGGCCAAGCGGTTGTCCATTAGCTGGGCGATTTTTGGGTTTATTTAGTAGTCTATCCGCGTTAGTTTAACTTATATATTTTTATGCAGAGGGTCCATGTTACGCAGCACCTGTATTTGTCATGCCAGACGGGGTACGAAAACAAGCTTTTTAGTAGGAAAAGACTCCATAGGGTAGAGGTTTGTATTAAAAGATTTTGTTTTTTTACGAGAAATTGATGTCAGCCACTTGCTCAGCCTATTAGGTCCATACTCTGACTCTGACTCTGTCTATCTTGACTGAAAAACAATATGTGTTTTTGTCAAAGTGCAAAAATCGAAAAATGTCTACGTGTAAAAACCACACATTTATCAAACTGATGTGATGTCACATACATACCTAAGCACACATTCAATTATATGATACTATTTCACTATAAGGCCATGAATCCTCCTATTTCAAAAGTGTCAAATTAGGTTGTTTTATTTCTCACGCTACTTAAAGTAGTACCGACCTACCTGCATTATGTACGTAGGTATCTGATATGTCAGATATTTGATGCACATGAAAATAAAAATAAATAAACTATTTTTCTGGCGTATTTTCAGCACATTTAAAGCTGTTGGAGGCGTCAAAAAATGCTAGTAAAAACGCCACAAGCCAGATGCATTTTTTGCAAGTTAGATGCCTATCGAAAAATGCTAGATTTGGCAAGAATAGCGCTAAATAATTGGAAATGCTGTTTGGAGGCAATGAGGTTTTAGATCGCTGATGTCGCGTTTTGACCGTGTTCAACCAATATGTATATGTCCTACCAGTGCTTCATGTGTGCGTGCAAAACGTTGACTCGTAATCCATCAGAATTTATTTAAAAATACGATTAACGCAACGTGACACGGAAAGGTGCATGTTGGGCATAACGCGGAAAGACAACAAATAAATCAATTGATAAGGAAGTGGACACAAATACGCGATGTGGTAGAGGTCGCTAAGTAGGTGAAATGGCGAGTGGACAGCCACTGGATAAATGCCGTCGTAGAGTGGAGAGAGCATCATGGCGAGGTCTTCATCCAGCAGTGGATTGATCCCAATACGATATAATGTTATATAGGTACCTACATCAAAAGACAAGGAAAGTATGTCAGATTTTGCCAACTGACTTCTTACGGCGAACACTTTTTGCGCCGAATATTTGCTAGTAATTCGCCCAATCTATTTGGATTCTTGCACATGATCAATATACGTATTGAAAAATACAACATGCATTTTTGCCAGCCGCTGAATCGAATTTGCGACCCACGACTTCAGAGACAGGCTCTACCAACTAGGCCACTGTGAGTGCTGTTGCATAACTCAGTCAATATACATTCGAGATAACAGGAAACTATAATTACTTTAATATTATTTGTAATAATATTCATGCATTTATGTTTAAACGTAACTAAAATTAATATTGAAGGTTAACTATGTCATGGTTGTGTGGCCTGCGATAATGCACCTGTGTACATTGGTTGTGTGATTTGCACGTATTATGCTATGCCGAATCTGCGAAATTATGTAATCCGTGAAAGCGACGAAACCGGTCCCGAATAATATTAAAATAAGTGGAACTAGGACTTGTGCCTTATTTTATTAATACAATGTATTTCCACGTGATAAAAGAAATTTTTAACATTCGATTACAGAATTCAACGAATGCAATGTAATCTGCGATTTTTTTACATAATTTGTTTTTGTTTTTATTCAGTGATGTTCAGTGTGAGCACAGTACCAATGGTTGGTTGAGTGGTAAACAGCAATTCCTCATTAAAAGATCTATGAATATAACCCCCACGTCGGGGCACAACCTATTATACTTCATAAGAGCTAAAATAGTGGATGTGTTTTTACTTGGCAATTATAATACATAACTAGTATATCTATAGTGCAGGGGTTTTTAAACTATGTAATTCTCGTGGGGTAGTGTGATATTTTAAAGTCAATACGTTTGATGCACTGTGACTATGGTATCTTACTATGCTTCGGTGGTCATTTTTTTCAGGCAATGCCGTAATATTAATATTGACAATATTGTATAATTCACAAGGAAGAACTCGCATTGGAGTCTAAAAGCATTCTGCTCTTTTTTGATCTGATCTTGGAGTGTGTAGTGAAACCGGTAAATGTAATAAAATTAGATTTTCAAAAAATTCTGAAATTTGATACAAGTAACAGACCTTTTTGAAAATCACCTTTCTTAATTATTAGCAACTGCTTTCATGTCTTTCCAGAAGACAATATGGAGACGTTCACATAGATTGTAAGTCTGACTAAGGGCGCAGTTTACCCAAAAACGTGACGGGAACTTCTTCTTGGTTGTTCCCTCATGGCTGAAGATCGTAACCACCTTGGAATTTATTAATCTTCTCGATCCTCTGCTTCTCTCAGGGCAGAGTGAATGCTGCCCTCAGTCAGCTCCTTCACTTGGTTGCTTCAGCGCGCCGACGCTCTTCCTCCGCTTCGTCTTCCGGATATCCGGTCCGCGCCGTAAGATATGTCCAAGAAACTGCAGTCTTCTCAGGCAGTGCGTCTCAGAAATTATTGTCGAGAGCCGTTCCTATATGGGCAGCAGTCTTTGGATGATTGACTGGTTCGTTCTGTGCCCTGTCCAAGAAATATGAAGCATTCCGCGCCAACACCACATTTCGAAGGCATCAGAAATAATTGCTTTCTGCTCCCTTGCCTTTGGGGTCCATGGCTCGCCACCGTACAAAAATATGGAGTACACTAATGTTTCCACAAGCATCATTTACGTGGCAATTTAAATTCCCCGATCCTTCCATACAGTGGTAAGACGTGTCATCGCATTTTTCGCAATCCGTGTGTGCCCTTTTCTCTGGTTCACATCCGCCTTTTAAACTAATGGTCGATCCCAGATATACAAACTCGTCCACTGTTTCTAGGTTTTGGAGTATACTTCCTGTTGGTAAAAGGTTAGCACGACCGACAACCATTTAAAATTAACTTTGTCTTATTCTTGTTGATAAGGAGGTCGTATTTGCGACTTTCTTCCTCTACCCTCTACCAGCAGCGATTGGGCCGCCATTTCCACTAATGGTGTCTAATCTTCAAGAGGGTTATAATTGAGCTGTCGTATGTATATTAAAAATTCAAAACTTGACGAAACAGATTATAGGTGGTTATAAATTAGAATTAAGTAATGACGATATCTGTCCAGTTTGATTACAAAATTTGAGAAACTGCCATGAACAGCGGGGTCACTCATCCCATTAATTGGTAATTGTTACGGCGCCGCGAAGCGAAAAAGTTTTAAAAACACTGGTATAGCAAGTAAAAGGTTATACGTATATGTTTACTATAAATAACTAGTCAAAACAAACTAACCTAACCCACTACACGCCCTTATTTATGAATTTAAATGGCTTAGGTAATTTCCTCCGTTTCCACATAGCATTATGTAAAGTAAAATGTATAGTTGTAGGTCCTACCTTTATCAAAGCCAAAGGCCTGCTCGCTTGATTGTTTTGCTTTAGCATTACGCGTGCTAAAAGCGTTCGGTCGACTGTATTCGTGCGCTAAATCATTGACCCCATTATTTTCTATGCGTATTTCCAGCTACTTATCTACATTGGTAACAGTTACAGCAAATCATAATATTGAAAAACAGTTCCAGCTGTGTTTTTTTTATTATCTTACTGCAGTTAATTTTGACTCGTTTTTTCCCTATTTGTCTATCAGACGCAGGCAGAAATGGTTACGCTTTTAATTATTTTCCATAACAATGGATTCGGGTAACTTTGACGAGTTAGTCTAACTTTGGCTCACATTTAAAAAAAAATATAGGTAGGTAGCCAGCTAATCAATTGGGGGGAGGTTGATTTA
This sequence comes from Rhyacophila brunnea, assembly GCF_057557595.1. NCBI lineage: Eukaryota > Metazoa > Arthropoda > Insecta > Trichoptera > Rhyacophilidae > Rhyacophila > Rhyacophila brunnea. The sequence goes on along the minus strand of NW_028232904.1, from coordinate 1,554,313 downwards.
TATTATCTTATTATATTCAAGTTGGCTTACTTTGGCTCACTTTGGCCTATCGGTTAACTTTGGCCCACTTTTAAAAACATTTAAATTCTTATAACCGGTAAATTTACTTCGGGGGGAAAATACGTGAGTATATTCAAGCCGACCAACTTTGGCTCAAATTTGTTTGTCAGTCAATCAGTTATAGATTGAGAACTGGTACTAGAGTCTGTCTTCTATATGCTAGCGTTCACGTCACGTCGTTCCCGGGTGGAAAACATTGTGCCGTCGCGCTCGACTTTTGCAAGTTTTCAATGTGAGGGAACGAGAGGGAATCCAGTGATATGATGCTGAAGTGGAGAGAAACCGCACGCCTGCTTATAGAAGACAGACTCTACTTGCGATTAAAAATATTTTTGAGACACTATTGGAGTAACTTTGGTCAACATTTAATATATTGGACGCTAAAGACGCGCCCAGCGCGTAACGATTAGGTGGCCATGCGATATAATTAGCATGCTACTTTAATGTGGTAATTAAAAAGTAATTATCCAGTCAGCAGTCAATGTACTATTCTTATTTATAAGTATCAACCTTTTCGGGAAAGGAGGATTTATGTTTTATTAATATATGCAGTCAAATCATATTTGACGTAAGTATCTGTCCAATTTTGTCCCACTTTTTTTGTTTGTTTATTTGTCTGTTGTTATGGCCATCTCACTCCGTTACCATCCTTGTAATGTTTTTTTCACAGTCCGTTGATCGTCAGTGCAAGTCGAGCGTGCATTTTACACGTTGACCGCACACGCCCCTGATAAGCGTTATATATATTAAAGTTTTAAATGTTATAAATGTTATAATATTCTTTTCGCATCGTGCGTGGTCAGTCTTTTAAGGCCTATTTACACATATATTCAGTGGCGACACAGTGCAGTATTAGTTTATATCCGTACATTAATTGAGTCTCCTTCAAAATGTTCCTCTTTATTTTCATATCTGACGCTGTCAGTGATCGACCATTGTTTACATTGATCATTTAATTTTTAGTGTTATGAATTTAAAAAATCATATATAAAAAATACATAATAATTATGCAATTCTTCAATACTTGAGTAAAATCGACCTTACCATCAAAATATCCATCCGCCGCGGCTCCGCACCTTTCAGGTGTATATTATGTACGTATTGTGTGAGTTTTGATAATGCCTATTTCGGACCAAGACACACCGGTTCATACAAATTAAAGGTCCGTCCACACACGGGCCCTATTAGCCACGCTGACTTGATATCAACCAAGGCCAACTTTGAGGCATTTGAAAAATTTGCTGCGTCATATGGAGGACGGAATAATTCCGATCCCTCCTTAGATTCATCACTTTCAACTACTGACTCCTATGTTTCGGCAGAGTTTCAGTACACGGGTACAGATGACACTTCATGTCATTAAAGATAAATGACGGCAGAGCAAGTCAAGATTCTTTTTATTTTCTAAAACTCTTTTAAGCACTAAGGTGCATGGTTGCTGCATCAGTCCCGTGCAGCATCGTTTCGGTACAAGGAAGTGGGGCACTAAAATCTTTTTGTTCTGACACGTTTATAGGCATCATGGAAGGCGGCCGTGCACAAACCGCGGCTGCATATACATTGGCGGGTGGAGATGGGGCAACTCAAATCATTGTATCAAAGGTGTTTCCCGACATTATTTTCCGAACATTAACGTATATTTTCACACATTTAATATCTAATAATGTTCCGATACAAATGTCGATTGTGTTTTCGACGCGGATGGAAAATATTGTTCATGTACAGAGCTGTACATGGTCTTAGCTAATGTTGTTTCATATTTTATTACAGTACCTATTCTGAGGGTAAGATTTCTTTGAACATTCATATTTTTACGTCAAGTTCATTAGTTCTTTTTCGTTGCTTAATTTCGTTAATAATACAGATTAGTTTCAATTATTACTTCGGATGAAATTTTATGAAAAAGACCTCCCTCTGAGTGAGATGGCTTAATGCTGAATAATTCCCGCTCATGGAAAGTAGTTTGCGATATTTGATCGGCCCAACGGCAACACTGAACGAACACGGATCTGGCCCGTTTTGTATGATAGCCCTTTTATTTAGATAGATTTCAAGTTTAGACGGGGGGGGGGGGAGTCGCCGGTCGATGCTCGTCGCCAGACTTTTCGTTTTGACAAAGCTTAAATAATATGCAGTATAATTCATTCATCATTTATTATTATATACGTATGGGTTTAACTTTCCACGCTGGAGGTTGCCATTGTAGCATAGGGCTCCAATATCTTCCTTTCAAATATATCCGGCTTACTCTCATCAGTTTATTGATACGACGTGGCATTCCGACTCCTATGTAAATATTTTAGTTTTCTTTGAGATATGTTTTGATCTGAGTGTATTCGTTGTCGAATTTTCTATTAGTGTAATTATGCTGCAAACTTCTTAACGACTGACACATGCGTATGTAGCCACCATGCAACTCAGCATTAAATGAATGACACACTTTAATATGTAAGTTTTGTTGTTAAAACAAAACATTAATTATCAGCGTGTCCTCAATCATAACTAGATCAGTAGTGTTTGTTTTGATTGAGAATTACGACAATATCTATTCTTATATACCTATGTACTGCATTAATATAAATAACGACAATCTATGAATTCTCACTCAACTCATCGAGTCCGTCACGAGGCGTGCTGCTATTGTCACGAGTTCTTCACTCGACATAGTACATCCGTTATTCTCTCAGTGCATTATTACAATTAATCTCTTGATCATATCGATCTCACCAGTACCTACATCATTACCATTACCTCTCGATATTAATGTCCACGTTCACATCTGTATTATTTCATTCTTGTACCGATGTGATTCGTTCGCACTTTATCAAACCTCCAAACGTACCTATATGAATTCGTCGCCTTTTTCAAATTCGTTGTCATCGGTCATGATATGCTTGAAGGAGCCTCATTCATCGACATGTATATTTTCTTGTGTTGTCTTGATTGGCATAGAGTTTCATCACCTTGACAGCTTCTTCGGCATAAAGTCCACTAAAGCGGACTTGCGGGGCGCTCGCGCATATTCTATGTGAATCATCGAAAATACAACTTAATAAAATACGTCAGCGCACATTGGATTTGACGACGCATTGTGCCCGCGTGCCCCATGATTCATCGTTTTTTGGCTTCTCAGCGATACGAATTAACGAAAATACAACGTAGTCCATTCATTGAACACGGCAAGCAAAATCACGATCCTTGAAGCGTCGTCGATAGATGGGCGAGAAGTCATTATTTAATAACTGTGAACCCATTGTTTAGTTTGCTGCGTCTCCAATATTTCGCTGGTAGAATGATGTCATCGTGAATATTAATTACAAGCCCCGAGAAATAATATAATATTTGTATTGCTTTGTTATGACTGTTATGAGAGACGCTGAAATAATAATTATTTTGTGCTTCTTGGGCCCCTTATTACATAGCTGAAGGGTAATGCGCGGGTGGGAGGGGCCTACTCAGTAGTGAGCGCACCGAGCGCTTTTTTGGTGGGCTTTATGCCTTCCACTGCGATAAATGCATATTTTAAGGAGGTTCCGGTCTTGCTACAAACATTTCACCATTGCACAGTTCGCAGTGAGCTTTCTATCAGAAAGAGATGATCGTATACTATACGGTCTACAATTTTTTTTCGATTCAATATGAACAATAATTCAATTTTCATAGTTGATTTTGGCTAAATTCATGAATTCAAGAATGAAAACCTAACCTAACAGATAATCCAGTATATCGGCAATTTTTAGAATTTATTTGCTGCTGGCTTCCAGTAAAGTGTAAACCGACAAGAACCGTGTTTTATTTAGACATGAATTTTATGTCAGTACTGTACGACCCAAAGAGGTTGGACGGTCTTTTATATATCGCCATATATTTCCGATACAACATTTCACGGTGAAGTGTGATACGGCGAACTGCATACGTACACGCATATGTGATGGAGTTCAAGGTTTTGACGAATCTCTGATTGGCTACGTCAACGACCAGCAAAGTGGCTTCCGACAACGCAGCGTAGGTACTACATATTAATAATATTGTCATCCCTTTTCTGAATCCTTGACTTTTTTTGGGCATGCTGAAAAATCAAAAGTATCACTATTGATTAGTTTCTATAGAGATCATTACATTAAAAAAGTGTGACCGGGGCAAATAATTTGGTAGTGTCTCGTCCTGATTGAATTTGAGTGTCCAACACCTTGGAAGCTTATTCCAGTGCGATAAATGAATATTTTAGAAGTTCCTACAAACAATATAAGATATCTTATCAATTTATTACATTTTATTCAGTGAGAAATGAGAGTTTTATTAGATGTGACATACTAGGAAACTTGCGAGGCAAGATTTATTTTTAACCGGGTTTACGTATTATTCACATTATAATGGGTTCACGATCTAAGTCGGTCACTTTGGTTTGTTTTTAGATTCCTTACCTCGCGACCACAAGTAGTTATGACATGACAATGTTTCAATAATATTATTTTACTAGTTTCACCAAAGAGCTCGTACTATAATCGGAGGAGTATTATGACTCGAGAGCTTTTTGTAATATACCACTAGTTGGTGAATCTGCAATGTTTTTTTAGTGTGGTTGAATTGGCAGTCATGTGCCTACATGTTAATATTATGTAATTCGGTGCGTTTTGGTACAAATCTAACATGCTTCCTCTTCGAATGATCAACGTACGCAGTAGTTAATAAAACAATCAAAATGTACAAACCATTCATATACAATTCAAGTTTCTGTGTTTGTCTTTGCAATATCTGTACACTTAATGATTTACAGAGTTGACTCTTTGAGTGAATTAAAATTTTCCCGCTGTGGAGTAGTGGACAGAGCACGCGTCCCGAAATCAATGGTTCGTGGGGTTAATCCTACAATTCTAATACTATGATTGGATCCAACGTATTCAGCTATTCTTCGTGAAAGGGTCGGTTAAAATTACCTGTTGGTATTCTGTAGAGGCTGATGGTAATTTACTACATCTCCCTATCCTCGGCCAATCGTATTAGAACATCAACGCTTTGTGCATTGAGCAATTTCACCACGGAAATTGCATAATATACAAGAGAATTTCTGCTTGTCCTCGCCTCTGGGTTTCCTGTAATATGATTTAATTGAGTAAATCCTGTAAGTTCTCTTGGATTATTGGCTCAAAATATCCTCATAGGCAATGTAATCAGTCCAGGATGTCCCCATCGCACGCCGGCCGATAGAGTAACAAGTCGAAGTTTGGTCTGTTTGGTCTCCGGTCTCGGTAAATAACCATTTGCCGGTGTGATAAAATATATCACAAACTTAGTTACTTCTTATTGCATCAGAACTATAGATAAGTAACACCTCTTCCGAGAATGATCAAAGTAAATATAGGTACACACAGATTGCAATGTGGAGGTCATTGTTTATAGTTTCGTTTTATTTCCGCCGTACCCACAAGATGTATTCTCGTTTCGAGTCGGCTGGCATTGCCATATTTATTGATATTTCTGTAGGTACCTAAAAAAAAGAAACTATGATTTTTTTATCGGTCCACTCTTCTTCACTGGTAAGACAGCGCGGGTTATCTCATCAGACTCATCCATTTGGGCCGGTCCTCCGCTCTCCCTTCTGAGCCAATTTCGGTGTACGACTTACATAACACGCAAGAAATACAAAAGTCCGCCCGAATCTTCTCAAATATTACTACCTCCCAACATTGAATGCACGTTTCGTTTACGTGATGAGCTTTCATGCTTAATATGATACATACGCAAATATTGAAAATAATATATTCTTTAACACGTGCTTGAGTTTATCGTATATTTCTCCACATTCGAGAATAAACAGTGTTACAGCCTCACCCAGAAGGCAACTCACTTCCCTGGTTACAGAACAATACATTTAACACGTTGCACAATAATTAACGGTTGAAAGCATTTTCTATGTTTACCATGGTTTAGTTAATTGAGTACATACTATTAGGATGTCTTTCAACATATTATTTTATTTAGCTGGTGTGGTGGGCCGTAATAAATAATAAATAATAAATAATAAATAATAAATAATAAATAATAAATAGCGTGGCGGATTATGCACCACTGCCTTAAATGCTAATGTTGATAAGTTTGTTTTATAAATAAAACAAATAATGCTGAGTTTTAAAATTTCATCTGGCAGCACTGGAGTCGTAATTTACCACACACCAACCCGTACGTGTAGCGTGAGTTTGCCAGCAGATCTTTCGTCAGCTGTTGGGTGCCCACGTGCGAAACGTACAGAGGCGGTATGTCAGCCTACATGTGGGCACTTTGTATTGTAAACATTCATCAATTATTTATACCGTTCACTCAATTTACCATCGTCCATTTTAGGTATAATTTAGATTATCGATTTTCTTTAATAATCATATGGGTAGATACCTACTTATCTAAAATTATGTTTTAGATAATTTTACTATGCGTGGCTTTTCCAAGATATGTTTTCAATAAATAATGTTACATCCTACAAGGCTACAGGTAGAGTTTTCGAAATCTCAATTTCGAGATTTCCCGAAATGATGAAATTTTGAATTCTCGAGATTCGGGATTTCCAGAAAATAATTCTCGAGAATTCCCGGAAAATTCATCGGATAATTTAAAAAAAACCTGTAAAAATCCTAAAATCAGTGTAAAAACAGACGAATTCCAAAAAAAATATGACTTATTTATTTAAGACAAACAAAATAGAAGTAGGAAATCAAAAATAATTCAAAACATTACTTATTAAAATAGAATTTCAAAAAACACTCAACAAGCAACAACAAAACAAAGAAATCGCTGCGTCTGACAATCGCATACGCTTTTGAGACACAAAATTCCCTGATGTTGCAAAAATTGCGCTCATTTTGAGTCGACGTTGGCTTAATTATTGTGTTGGATGCCCCGATCAGTCTTTGAACGGTTTGTGTTTTATGTCCACTTTTTTCATATACAAAATCGTTTTTTCAATTAATATTTGATAATAAAGAAATCCCGAATCCCGAGAAAAGATTCTCGAGATCCGGGATTTCCCGAAATGTTAAAAATTTCAATTCTCGAGATTCGGGATGGGAAATCTCGGAAAATTCTCGAGAATTCCCTTCGGGAAATTCCCGAAACCCAACTCTAGCTACAGGTATTATTAAGTCTTGTGCAAGTAAATATTAGTTTAAAAAAAGTCACAAAATATGTCAAAATGAATAATATCCATCATTATGGAAATTCGAGTCGATCCACTGTTATATGGGGACCTCCCTTAGTTCCTTCCGTTCTTCTCGGTCAATAGTTATTCGCTGCCGCGCACATTCACGAAATTAAGGGGGATGTCATCAAAAGTTTCGATTTCATAGAGCCATCTATTCCCCGAATTACAAAGCATATAGGTCAAAATTATATCAGATTCTAATTCCAATTACAATCCAATTTGAATGAATCTTCGAGGCATCTATCTAGATGTCACTGTAATTATATATTAATAAAAAATCTAAAAACAGATGATATAATTACAATTATTATTTAAACAATGGTATATATATTTTTTGCATTTTATTTCAATCGGACTTTTTTTATATTTCGTCAGATTATTATAAAAATATACGTGGACCATCGACCTTATAATAATTACTTAATATGTGAGTTTAATTGGAATGGATTGGATTGTATTAGAATTTGGATTTTATAGTAATATTAAAAAAATATATACTTACATATAATAATATTGTGTAATGATATTTATATGTGATAACAATCTGTGAATTATTGACATTCTCATAGTAATGAAGATAGGTAATTAATTAGGTATGGAATCATTAGACCATACACATGATCTCCATAAAAATGGCGTCCTAGGCCATTTTACAACACATTTTTAGAAAATAATGATTAGGTTACCTAAGTAAAAATATAAATATTATCAATACATTATTAGAACAATCCGAAGATGACAGCCGGTTTGGTGATTTGAAAATAATTAAATATACCCAAAACATTGACAATAATATTTTATTCTCATCATAAGAAAATATACCAAACATCTGAATAGAATTGACCCATAGGGACTTTTTATTTTGTTTGGCATTCACAAAACGTAATAATAATAATATGTACTAGGCACACTGCAGGGTTTATTTGGAAAGCATCTGTCAGTCGAGCAGGTACCTACCTAGTAATATATCAATGCTGGCTGAATTGGCGCGGACAGGGAACTAAGAAATATTTTTTTTTCTTTTCTGTGGTCCGGACCATTCCAAACAAGCAATGTTGCGCCAGTTTTAATTTGTGACTAGGTATAAATATGCCAGTCGAGATTATTTTTGGTAGGTAAATACTTCTGATTACTTATACAAATTTAATATTGAAAACTGGTTAAGTAAAACCAAATAAGGACTGATCTAATTATTTAAATCTGAATAGGTATATCCCAAATTAATTTTACTAATTAATTTTGACATTATTTAGTTTGCAGATATTTTATTAGTAATATTTTTTTTTATGTAGCTACTTACAAACATTGTGTCAATTTTATTTTCGATGAATATATATTAAGTAGATATGTTAATTACTTAACACATTGACTGCTGACTAGATAATTGCTTTTTAATTACCACATTTAAATAGTACGCTAATTATATCGATTGGCCACCTAATCGTTACGCACTAGGTACGTCTTTAGTGTCCAAGTCGATATGCCCTGGATCGAGGGGCCCTGGCACCTCCCAAACATAAAAATTATCACAATGATTTTAAACATTGAAATTGAAACCCAATAAACTATACCTTTGGGCTTATAAAAATAAAAACACTGCAAAAATATGATTTGTAATAATTCTCCAGCACCCTTTTTAGAAAAATTTCTTAGATTTTAATTTCTAACACAAAAATTTCGAAAAAAAAACAAACAAAATTTTAGAAACCCAATCCCTAATGAACTGTCAAAAAATTCTCGGTGTCCAACTGAATTCAGGAGTGGTGTTGGTCATGGCTGGGGAGGGCTGACAGGGCTCTAGTCTGGGGGCCCGGGTTGTGGGGGGCCCGGCGTGTCGGGTTGACCAGATAAGTGAGATAAACACACATCATAAAGTAGCTTTAATAGTAAAAAAAGTCGCTATTACACTTCATGGCCATGAACATTTTCAATTACTTATATAATTGTGCAATATATTTTTTGATTATTACGTGCCGATACTCGACAGCTTCGTTATTAACTCTTAGCACTCTCTTGGCCAGACAGTCTGGCCCGAACGATTCTAGTAGGGAGCTCACGTGGCCAGGGGGTCTGGCCCAGAGCAGGTATACATTTACTCCCTGATTTATCAAAAGCGCAAGCGAATTCTACAAAATATTATTGTCAACAAATGTAGTTAAACATTATAACATGCAGGATAAACCATCAACTTTACATTAGTATCAACCGTTGGGTTGAATAAATTCATGGAAAAATTGATGTATCTATTCACCTGATTAAATATTTTCATTGTCAAATATTTTTGAGACAGTCTGTCGTAATATCCTATAAGGGGCGGACTTTTAATGCTTTTCCCACTTACAGTGACCATATTTGTTTGTATTATGGGACTAATTTTTTCGCCTTGTAAGTATATTCATATTTTTAGATATTGTTATTGTTATTTATTACAAACAATAATTTCAACAGTGTCTAATCAAACTTTGTCTAAATATTATTAACACGTGCGTCAGTTCTTAGTATTTTTAAAAATATAAAAGGGTACACATTATGTATATTATGCATAATTTTGTATTTTGAATATTCCTCAAAGATAGAAATTACCCAAAGGATTATATTATTTTATTACATGCCGTTCGCCGAAAGAGATTAAGCAGCTGGGATTTTTGAAGAAGTGTAGTTATCCATTGTTGACAATACAATTTGAAAGTAAAAATAAAATTTTAATGTTCAATAATTGCTAAAGCATTTTATGGTTATCTAAGTAGATATATTTTGGAAAAAGGATGAAGTAAAGTAAACAAAATGATGTGTAGGTATTCTGTAAACAAACCCATCGCTGGTGATTGAGAATTTTTAATATTACCTACTAATTAAAGATATATATTATTATAATCTTAGCATTGGTGAGTGGTGACATAATTTTCGATGTTAGTTAAATTTGTTCAAAATAAATATACAGTGTTGCTTTTAACTAACAATAACATTTCTATAATATTTTCATCACAATTTTACATGGCTTATTTGAGTTTTAATATTATAGATAAGAACATAAATATTATGTATCTATAGTTTGTGAAAAACTCAAATAAATCATGTCAAATGGTGATATCGTACACGGTATCTCGTAGATTTTAATTAAAATATCAATTGGATTTGAAAAGTCTGTAATGGTAAGTAGGTACTTAAATGCATATACTTACCTCCTATTCACCTATTGACTATGATTTTTATAAATTATGAAAACCACTTTAAATAGTAACTACCTAATTATTATTTCATCCAATTTAAATCGGTCTGAATTATACATTTTGTAAAACTATCAAAATAAATAGGTATGAATGGACAACTGATATAGTAAACTGTTTCTTTGAGAAAATATATATTAAAACTCTACGCAATCAATTAAATAACAATAGAACATTTCAATAGCATACTACTTGAATGCAAATTATTTAATTTTTTTTCAGTTTATAAAAAAAATGCAAATCCACACCAACAAAATAAATTTGATTATTTAAATTTGAGAGCGTTAGTACACATTTATTTCAACCTTTTAAATAAATAATAAAAATCATAAAACCTCATATTAATTAACGTAACTGAGCTCAATTAAGAAATATACTTACTGAAGTTTCATGATTTATGTTGACAATAGAATATAATCAATCTATATTTAATTATAATTGGCAATAACATTCATTTTAACGATAGAGATTAAAAATACAAACGATAATTAATATGGTCATAATTTATAAAAATATCAATAATAATTTACAAAAAAATTAAAAAAATCATACTTAAATACTTTTAAATTATAAAAACTCCGTATAAAAAAATATATATGTCAATATATCCTCATACTCTTTGTTAAAACTTTATAGACACGCTGTATTATTTTGAGTTAAACATTGCGCAATGATGGTTCTTCCGTAAAAGAGCATTATAAATATAGTTGTACTAAATAAAATCGTATAGAGTAACAAAAACGCGACGTAAAACACGGTTCAATCTCACAGTATGAGTCTGTTACGCGGAGTCTGTAATCTATTTCGTCCGCGCAAAAGCATGTTGAATCAAGTCAAAACACCAAGCGCGTAATATTATTCCAAATAAAAACGATTTTTTGACATTATATCAGCTGTTTATTAATTAATCAACATTAAATTTTGATAGGAATATAGACCATAAAATGGTCTATCTGATTTACTTAAATAAGATAAGAAAAAACTCACTCATTTTATATGATGAATTTAATAGCGTAAATATTTTAGTTTTTTCGCTCTCCTGAACATTTGTGATTTTAGACTTACACCGGTTTTTCCTGGGGCCGTCGAATTATGATTATTTATAATCTTAGTAGGTACTTTCTTACTTCTTAAAACTTTCAACTTCAGTATTGTCTCGACCATGATCGTAAATACGTGCGTCTAGAACGGTTAAGAAATAATTGTCCAACAGAATATAATCTATTGTAATTATTATTACATTCTAATAAATCCAGTTTAATTAATATAAATTCGTGTTTAATGAAGTTCATCTCGCCGTTCCATAACAGTACCTATTAATAATAATCATAAATATCTACAGTAAATAACGTGATTAAGAAAATAATTAAATAACAATCACCATGGAAAACACCAAAAATAACGATGGTGATTATTTCGATACAAGTGACGACGAAGATTTGTATACTTTTGATAATATTGATTTTGATGACGTTGAACGTGTATATAATCGAAATTCAGGAAATGGCGAAAATAGTCATAGAGACGCGGATAGTGGAAGTGTCATTATCGAAACCAGCGATAATGGATCGTCCAGCGAAGAAAGTGAAGAAGAGAGTTTGATCGGGAGGGCCGTTAATTATCATAATGATACAGATAGTGAAAGCGATATCATCCCGCCCAAAAGAAGGAGAAGTGCATATCTCAGCGATGATAGTGATGAAGAAGATATAAGACCTTCGACACCCATCAATCCAGATACCACCAACCCAACACCCGTTAATCCTACCACACCATGTAACTCAACGAAAACATGGTACTCATTGTCTACTATCATTTCACCTAAAAAAATCAACTTTTCTATCGGAAATAGAATAGTTGGGCCGAATATACCAACAAATTGTTTGGAGCCCATAGACTATTTTCAGTTATTTTTTACAAATTCCATAATAAGTAAAATTGTTGAAGAAACAAATAAATATGCAACTTCCAAAATTAAAAGAATTAACCCAGGTAATAATTCGATGTGGAATTCGTGGGAAAATGTGGGCGATGAAGAATTTAAAGCCTTTTTAGGTGTTATTTTAAATATGGGAATTCGACCGCATCCTTCGCTACAAGATTATTTCTCCACGGCATTTACAGCGTATTCGCCATTTTTTCGATCTATTTTTAAGAGAGAGCGGTTTCTTCAGATATATTGGATGTTACATTTACATGACAACCAGGGAATCAACCGCGAGGATGGAAGTCTTCAAAACAGAATTAACAAAGTGGATATGTATATGAAACATTTGGATGAGAGATTCCGTGAACACTTCTTTCCGGGAAGAGAAATAGTTGTTGATGAATCTGTCGTGAATTTTAAAGGGAAAATTTGTTTCATGACGTATAACCCAAATAAGCCGACTAAATGGGGTATTCGTTTATACGTATTGGCTGATTCGAGTTGTGGTTATATTTATTCTTTTATTCCATATTACGGGTCACTTACAACGGAGAAACTAATTAGACCTGATCTTCAATTTACATCCAGAATAGTTTTACAATTGTATACACATCTATTGGAAACTATTCCGGAAGCAGAAGGCTATCACATGTATACCGATCGGTTTTATACCAGCCTACCGCTTTCAGATGAACTATTAAAGTTGAAAACACATTTAACAGGGACGATAATGACGAATAGGAAAAATTTGCCGACAGCCATAAAAAAACCAAAATTAAAACAAAGTGAAGTATTATCATATGGAAGTGATGACACAATGGTTCTTGCGTGGAGAGATAAAAGAGTTGTGACAATGTTAAGCAATTGGCATTCTAACGAAACACGCCTAGTAAACCGAATCAAAAGAGGTGGAATAGAAGAAGAGATTGTTAAACCAGAAGTGGTTATTGATTATACTAAATATATGGGAGGTGTAGATAGAGCAGATCACTATACTTCAACATACTGCTTCCTAAGGAAGACATTAAAATGGTGGCGAAAGCTCTTTTTTTGGGGTTTAGAAGTTTCGGTGGTCAATTCATATATTTTATACAAAGAAAATAAGAACAAAAACAATGAAAAACCATTGAGTCATCTTCAGTTTGTAGATAAGCTAATTAATCAGCTGGTCGGAAATCATAGAGAAGGATTAAAAACAAGAAGAGGAAGACATTCAATAGATCCAGAACAGCGGTTAAATCACATCAATCTACATGTCATTATGCCTGATATACAGAAAAAATATAGGGATTGCGTTGTTTGCGGTTCTAATAGGAAAGAAAATCAAAGAAAACGAACAATGTATTATTGTAAAACTTGCGATAACAAACCGGCACTTCATGTGGGCGAATGCTTTGAAAAATACCATACTTTAAAAAAATATTCTGATTAGTGCAAAGTTACATTGGTTTAAAGTTTAAATCGTAAACTATTTTCATTGTTATAACAACATTTAAAATAAATATCATTAATTAAGTGCATTGTAAATTTTATGTGTTAAACACCGTGTATAGTGATCAAAACTAGTGGAATAGCTTGTTTATACTTTCTACCCAAAATAAATATCATTAATTAAGTGCATTGTAAATGTTATATTGTGTTAAACACCGTGTACAGTGATCAAAACTAGTGGAATAGCTTGTTTATACTTTCTACCCAAAGATACGCCCCTTTTACGTAAGTAGCCTATAAACAAATCAATACCAGACGTCATTTTGAATATTACAGCCAATAAATAGTTTGCATGCGAAAAAATTTGCAATGAGTCACAGGATAAATAAAAAGAAACTGCTCCAAGAATTTAAGTACCATTTACGGTTATATTACCTGTGTTCTGAACTATGAACATAATATATTGGTAATTAATAGATGACTATACAACATATTTAAAGCATACGTATTACTTTTAGTAAATTTAAGTCCAATAAAGCATTTTTTTTTTTGCGAATCGTACCAAAAACCCATTGCATCAGTAATGGTCATACGAATCGTCAAACACGGTGTCCAATATGTAATGAAGTTTTTTTTTTAATATCAAATTTAGAAAAATGAGTTTTTCTTGTATATTCAGGTACTACAGACAAATTTATTGACATTTTCACTCGCTGTATCAGTATTAAGTTATTATTGAATATAAACATCACAAGTTTTCTACTTTAAACTTCTACAAGAAAGTTCCGAATTTAGATCAGAGTAGCTAATACGTTTTGAAAAAAAATGATCAGAGTGGAAAAGGTTAAAGTAGATGTATTAAAAATCGCCAATAATTCACTGTATATGTACCCTTAATTTGAACTAAAACACAATTTGAAAAATGTTAATGTAGTGTTTCACACTGCCTTTAATCTTAGCGGTAGGTAGGGGGCCCGCCAAATATCCTAGCCTGGGGGCCCGTTTCAGGATGTGGGGACCATGGTGTAGGTACACCGAGTGCAAAAGACCGATAAACGATAAATTAGGCTGTGAAGAAGAAAAAGAGCATATGGGACTAATTTACATTCTCCTCCTTGCCCCCCCCCCCCCCCCCCAATATTAAATCCTGGGTGCGCCACTGCTTATTGGTGTAATAATTAGATTCATTTGCGAAAATTCGCGTTCACGTTCACTTGAAGAAATGGTAATAGAATTCAATGCATATATATCAAAGTTTTTCATGATATGTATGTCTTTTCATATAAGATGATTCAGGAAAACTAACTTGTACCTACCTACTACGTAAGGTCGAACATTATAACTGAGAATGTCTCAGGAGCAGTTACCCAAACTGAGGTTGCCATGCATTCAAGTGTGCTTTAACCGAATTTATATGACTAGTCAAGAGTGGCCATGAAAGAAAGGAACACATAAGCAAAATTAAAAATTTTGGTAGCTCATACAAAGCTGATAATTATGAATTATCTAACGAAGTAAAAACATCTTCACGTTGACAGTTTATGACGCCGCAAATTTTCTAAATGCAACAAATTGGCTTTTGTGTGACCAGATCGGGCGTTTTACCTTTTTTCTCTTTATTTCCTATTTTTTTTAAATTAAGTAGGTACTTCAAAAATTATCGTTGCTAGTTTATTATTATATAAAATCGCTGAAATTAATAAATAGGTACCTACCTTAACAATATAAGTTTTAATGAAAAATTTTATGTGTTTGTTTGTGGGGGGGGGGGGGGGGGTGTAAATTTACCACACCGGCTGACGGGTGACACCAACACTATTTACGCCACTGCTCAAATGCGTTGATGATACGCACACACACAATAGAAAAATTAGAGGTGGTAACATTGCTAGCAGTGTATTAAAATTGACTGATGAATGTTTGCTTTATTTTATCAATATACAAGTAAACAAATGAGAAGACGGCTTAATGTAAATGCTAACATAAATTTCTCAAATGGTTTCAGACCATTCGTAATAAAATATATTACCATGTGCATGCCTACTAACGGCACGTATCTACATACGAGGTAGGTACTCGTACCTATTATTCATGCGAACTAGAATCTAATACAGATGACAGTTATTTCGGTATCGCACGTTGTTGCCGCTAGAGGCAGCACGTCCTTGACGACTGTATTTAATTTGAAATTAGTAAATAACATAATAAATATAAATTAAAATATTAGGTTAAATATATCTAAAAAGTAAGAAAAATATATTGAACAGGCCCACGTTTTCGCTTGATGCAATTATTGAAAATTGAACATTTTTATTTTTCGTAAAAATCGATTGATTTTAGATTGAAAAAAAAAACATTAAAACTATAATTAATTGACAAAAGAGATTCACTAGTTCCAAGAAAACTTATTAAACAACATTAAATCGATAATTTTGTTTCAAGAAATTACTTGGAACAATAAATATTTATTTTAGTAAAGCCCTTATTTTTAGCCGTTTTTTCAAATTTGTCGCTTTCTCTTTGAAATAAAAAAATATATTTTATTTTTCCCATTGTATTTAGATAGGTATCTATCGATTAAAATATGTTTAAAGCTTTAATTTGATAATGAATTTCTATGCCTCTCCCCCTTAATGTGTTCGTCGATCCAGCGGCTTTTATGACGTGCTTGTGGTTGTATATTGTCCGTTCGGTATATTGTACGACTGCATTTGTCTAGCGGTTCCACTCGCTGTGCGACATATCCATCCCATTACCGTTTCATCATGTTGTCGACCTATGTCACATCACGCATTCTCGTCTCATTATCCATTGTCTCTTCTGTGGTTTTGCCGCGTTATGCCGAACATGCACATTTCCATGCCACCCTTAGCACTCCCAAATTTTTGCAGTACAATATACCAACTTCTATAACGAGTCTACGTCACAGGTCACAGCGCTGCACGAGCTGACACTGTTACATCACGTGATCTTTGCGTGTTGACTTGTCTTAGCAGATACTCTATATCTTGACACTTTAAAGCTATATTTTCTGTTTCACCTCGCAACACTTCTGCATTCGACATAATTCTGCTTCCGCTAAGGTTCAGGAATTTTAATGTTAATAAAACTCCACGCGATATCGAACACACACTGAATTACGGTCTTTAGGAATGTAGTAGCGGTGAAAATAAATGCGGGGGGAAGGTTTTAGTTCCAAAATCGACATGGTGACGTAGAGACTCGGAATGAAAGTAGCATTGTACTTTTTGTTTTTTTTTTTCGATTTCAAATAATTATGTCGCTCATATAGCGTAATATAACAGTGTTGTTAGTATGACAAAGTGAACGTCACGATTAAACGCCAACAGAATGGGTCTTGGATACGGTCTGGAAAACAGGAAATTACTACTCTTCACTGGCATCATTTGAACTTACTGTGTACTGACTAGGTATATATTGTTTAGTTTATTTGGCTTTCACTTCACTCTATAATCGATTCTCTCCAGCGAACTAATTATGTTTGTCAGATTGACTATTATTTACTAGAGACGTGCGTCACTGCGCCTAAAAATAAACGCATGTTTTATATTTCATTTTTGTCTACGCCTCTGGAGTTTTCTACGTAACTTCGTTGCTTCGGTATATTTTTAGTTTTCATAAAATGTTTTTCTTCATAAAAAGGGTAAATTTGCACTTCCAAGATAGTCCAAGAATTAAAAGAGGGCTTTATGCATTTGTAGCTGATGAAACGGTGTTTCGCGAGGCTATCTCGGTCACTCTCGATCCATTGCTGGATAAATGCCTCTTTGCTGTCTCCATTATTGGTCGTATTCAGAAGGACCAATGTTTTTAGGTATGTAGTAATCATATTACCTATAGAGTTTACCAGTGACGTCCCGTGGGGGTAGGCAGATTGAGCGTAGCTTGGAGGCGGCAGCTACTCGAAGGGTGGCAAATCGATGAGAATCATTTTGAATCTATAGAAATATGATACTTATCATTAATATAGATATAATCAAAATTATTTTGATTACATGTTGTCCAATAATATCATAGTAAAAATGGTATGAAAATAATAACTCTTGTGTATTGCTAAATGGTACAAACCAAATGTGTTAGAAATTAACCAAATATAACCTCAGACTCAGGTCATTTGGGTGGCTAACTTAACTATATTATATTTATTCGCTTTTATATCTAAATTTAATTTTGTATGTTTTAGTGGTATACATTTTGTTAGTAATTTATCCATACAACACATTTCTTAGATATTGGGTTCATGAAAGGATGATAAAAAATACTATATAAAAAAATGGGGCGGAATTTTTTCTAGGGACGTCACTGGAGTTTACACAATTACATACAATATCAAAACATAAAAGTGGGTACTTTTTCCTGAACATGTAGAGCTCAGTTTTAAGTGCATACAATATATAGGTCCTTTTTGACTTATACGGAGTGTAAATGCGAACTCTGCTATTCTTGGCTGTTTTGACATGTATGTCCCTAATAATTAACCATCTAAGACATTGGTAATGCCAATTGGGCGGGCAATAGCTGTGTTCAACGAAATCAATTCGAATATTGATATATTATATACCTACCATCTACTTCAGATGAGTTTTGATGGACGTTGTTTTATAGATTCATAAAATGGTGACTATTGAGCTCATTCGGCATAGTTTCATGTAGTTTGTAATTTATGTATATAGGTATTTACTCTTAACACTGTTTATCTAATACTATTTATTGTTTTTATGTCATGTTGCGAATGTCTTGAATTTGTAATCTGTGAACTTCACTTATAGGTATATAAATAAACAAATTTTGATCGAATCGTCCTCTTTTGGAGCATTTTGAGCATATTCAATGCACTCATCGTAAAATTATTATCCCACTGTGCGAGGGCCTACTACTTTAAAGCGCGAAGGTTCACACCTTCTCTTTCTCTCACTCCTGCGACAGGTAGTGACTGATGGAATTCTAATCAAGTGATACGATGACGCCATGTCGGCTTCCTCGTGGTTTGTTTGAAAACGACACATGTACGCTGGTTAAGGAAATAAAATAATATGAATGGTCAATGCTTCCGCTTTAAAATATAAATTAAATCATTATTATAAATCTTAACGTAAGTAGGTACATGCTTTTTACATGTTCACAACTCGATTCGTATGCGATCGATGCGTTGGACATGCCTGGCATAAAGAAACATTAATTCTCGGCCAGTAGATAAGGCAACACAAATTAATTAATATTATAAATTTACAACCATAACTATCGATGAAAATATTCACAGTGAAAACTTGCTTATGCACGTCACGTGAACAGCTGACGTTGGAGTAGGTATACATTATTTTCTTCGGTAGGATGAACAGTACATAAATAAATAATAATTGATAATGGCGAGGGGTCATTTTTATTGTCAGGGTGCTGGCTGGATGTGTGCGGCGCGTGTCGGGTCGACGACCCCGCAGCTGTGTCCTTGGAACTTGCAGTCCCCTCTGTTTTCTTTTCTGTCTTCCGTGTTTTCTTTTCTTTTCCATGCACACATTTCGGTCGTAAGCGCAGTGCCGCCGTATGACGCAAATTTTTCACTAAACGCTAAATCTGAATTACGCTACAAGATTATCGGCGCATCTTCGGTTCAACCGTGGCGTATCCATATACACCGGCCGCCGTGTGACGCTCCGTGGTGTCGCAGATTTTGAATGGCGTGACTTCGGTATTTTAGGGTTTGCGATTTTGGGAAATGCTGGGAATGCAACGATTATCTGATGGATTATTATTTCATCATTTATTTATGTTTATTTTATTAATAGAAAATGGGTTTTTTCGAGAAATACAGAAATATATCTCGATGTTTTATAAAAAGGGCGAATTAACCAAAATGCTATTACATTATCGCCAATACACGAGGATTTTTAACTTTTGACATTTATTTATTAATTACCAATTGATGATTATAAATGTCTACCAAGTTTATAATAAAGTTTAGAAAGAATACTTCGCATTCGCATTTTACCCGTAACACTAAATGATATTCGACCTTACGATTATCGTTTTTAAGTAGGTACTTTCATGTGGAGATACAAATTCGCTGTTTTTACACAACAAAGCTAGTGAGATAGATATTGTTTTTCATTAAAATCTCAATTTCGCCAAAATGGTTGATTCGCCCTATTTACAAAACACCGACGATATAAAAACTGTACAGCTGTCCGCCACTTTTCCCCGCGCAGGCGTATCCCCCCCCCCCCCCCCGTCTTGTGCTTACGATTCCTACGGCGGATGGGTCGAGAGGCGTGCGGCGGGGTCAAACGCAACGTATAGTGGTTTTTGTCGACGGACAGTATTTTATTGTTGTACACCAGTCGCGAAATGATGCGTAATCCACCGGCGACCAATACGTGCGGCCGGCAAATGCACGATGTACTATGAATTCTTGGATCATTATTTTTTCATTGGAATTGTTTCTCTATCGAGTGCAAGTCTAGAGTGTTTTTGTAATTTTACTGTTTCAATTGCGATTTTTTTCGACGTGGATTGACGTCAAGTGAATTTGCTTCACCAAGCGTGAAAAATGTGTTTGGGAGAGGAGGAGCATCCCTGTCTCAAACGTGTCAATTCTCTTATCGGATTCTCTGAAAGTCCAGGTTTCAACACCGTATAGGAATATTGAAAAGGGTTTTTTTGATGCTGCGATGCCGTGAGACGATTCATAGTATTAAGTATATCAGGGTTGGCGAACCTTTTTACGTATGCGTGCCAAAATTTCCCAAATATTATTTATCAACTCTCTGATGTGCCAAGCACTTATATCGAAAAAATAGTTTTTAAAAATGACGATGTTCTAGATACCACTCTCATTTCTCATTTCGGTCCACCAATTTTGAAGCTGTGTCTGTCAGAATTACTACTACTAGCTTTTCACCAAGGTTTTGTTCCTTGTTTGGTGCAGTCATTTTTTGTAGGTAGAAATGAAATTATTTGATAATGTATGAATTAGTTTGGTTATTTACGCACAAATTGCTCCGACCGGATGAGGCATTCTCTCGCTACGTGGTCTCAAGCATCATTTTATATCGATCAAAATTGACTATTCGCGGCGTGGCATTCCCCGCCGCCTGATGAGGCTAGTGCGATAATATTATATGTAACGCGTAAAGTCTATGGACCGACCTATGCAATTATATATTTAAATTAAACGTAATGCTTAAACTTGAATAGGATTTGCCTGCTATATTTTATATGATGCGATCTGTTATATATTATTATTATAGGTATTTTTCTTTCCAAACGCGTGCCATATGTTCGCCACCACTGAAGTATATTATGTTTATTATTATTTACTTCTATTGCACTGTACACAGCAAAATTTTAAAATTTGTAAGTGTTTGTGTGAAAACAAATAGTACATGGGCATTTTCGCCAAAGTTTGTACATGTTTGAAATTTGGATAATATTATTTTTTCACTCAAATTAACCATTTTTATATAGCTAGCAGATTCCTTGTTTTTCAGCAAAATATTGATTAATACAATATTTATATCATTTTTTTCATGACATTGGGCATAATAAGTTTCCGTTCCGTGACTACGAAACTAAGCTTATAAAACATGAATGAGACACTTTTTATCACTTAAAAGAGCTCTATTAGATTAAAAAAAACATACACTTAAAAATAAAAGTACAAATAGTCAAAAAATATTATTGAATTTTAATTCTTGGGCACATTTCGTTCCACTCCGTTACCCTATGTCTATAATGGCAGAGCATTTTTCCTTTAGTATTTGAAAAAACCAATCAATGTTCGTTCTGCTATTTTTTTAAAGACAGTAATCACTTTTACTAAATTTTATTGGAAAAATATATATGTTTCGTTATTTAATAATCAAATGAAAAATAGTTAACGTTCAACTTTTTTGGGGACATTTTCGGAATAGAACGAAATGGTAACGGAGTGTAATTTGTAAAGCTAAAGTTACATGTTACCATAAAAACAAATTTTTGTTTTATGAAATTTATTTGAATTTTTTGATAGTCAGATATATATTCAACGTGCGTCACAATAACAAAACAAATCAAACTTAATCACTAAAATAGACATATTTTATAATAAATTTCACAATACTTGTAAAATAAGGTAGGTATTAATTTTGACACACTATACATTACCATAACTTTTATTTGGCATTTATATTATTTGTAACTCAGATAAAAAATATTTTAAAGCAAATTAAAAATATATGAAAAAAATTAAATCAGCAAGGGATTCGGACGCGAGTTTCTAGCGCGGCACGGAGTATATAACTTTTACGAAAATAATTACAGTCGAACTCGGTTATTACGATCTTGGACATAGCGAGATCTCGGATGTAATAAGGAAACATTAGTTGACATTTGGTTTATGATTTTCGCCATACATTTAATTTATTCACTGTTATAACGAGCAACTTATCGGATATACAGAGCTAAAATACTGTTAATGTGTCGATCGTTTTAAAACATTTCGACCCTAAGCAATAAAATCCGATTGGACAGGATGCCGCCGGGGTCGGATTACGTTTATGACACTAGTAAAGTGTCTAAGTACCTACCGTATTGGTGTTTCGCCGACAATAATAATAAGTATCCACGCATATGGTTGAAAAATCCAAGGTTTGTGAAGTTCGTAGGTACCTACCAGAGTTTATTACAATAAACAACTTCTTTTGTAGTTTATGAATGCCATGCTCGTTTCGGGGATTTTTACGATGGTTTCCAAATTTTTTATTTTCGACTTTTTGTGTAATGTGACATGCTCATTTAAAAATACCTATTCTCTGATATAACGAGTAACGCTTATAACAATCAAATTCAGTCGGTCCCATCTTCCTCGTAATAACCAAGTTCGACTGTATGTTGTCTTGAAATTTACTTGTATTCATCAACATAAAATGTAGCTATACAGGTTGATTGTAATCAAGACGTACTTTTCTGACATTTCGCGAATACCTACAGTTCCAGGTATTAAATCTAATAGGGTACACATTTCTGTTAAACGTGACAAAAAAATACTTTTTCATACATTTTTATAAATTTCTATGCCTAAAATGTATGGAGAAGTTTTAAAATTTTGGTGGCGTATAACAGAAAGAGTATGACAGAGCCAGTGCTTGTCTCGCAATTATTTCAGTCTGGTGTTTTTTCTTTTCCTTCTGTTGTTTTTGTATATCTCCATACTTTTATCTGCGCTAGTTTTGCGTATTCAGACATATCACATACTTTTTTAATCTTTATTATATAGTCAGGTTATTTTCTATATTTTTAAATGAAAATATTTTTGTTTTTCATACGAACAGACAAAATAAAACTTTTTATAATCTATGAAGAACTAAACACACAATGTAAACCCAACTTTATGCATTCCATTTCGTTACTTTTACATTCCACATATACGTTACCACCAATATAGTTTCGGAGTGGAAGTAACGGATTCTGTTTTAGAAGTGGTTGAAGCCAAAATTTAGTTTAGTTTTATTGTTAAACCTGCGATATGTTTTATTATATCTGTAGTATGAAAGATAAGCTCCATATGTATAGTATGTGAAATAGAAATATGTGATTTCTTACCTTACAAATCGTGGTAACAGTAGTGGAACTTCTTAAATGACCAACCCAGAAAGCAACCTGTTCCGATAGCGATACCGACACACACCAACAATTTAAATTGTAAATGGCGATCAGTGTTATACAAAAGTGTTGCTACATTAAAAAAATACATATTTATAGTGGAAATTTTTCGCCTTCATGCTAACTAAAATCATGGTAACGGAATGTGGAATTCCACTTTTTCAAATATCCTGGGACACACTTTAAACGTGATTTTTTTCAATATTGGTCAAAATTTACGGAAAAACTGTTTATTTTCCAAAAATATACAATGTAAGCTGTTGAAGACACTACGAATTTAATTTTACACACTCAAAATTAATGACGAAATCAGACTTTGTTTATTCGAATTTAGGAGTGGGACATGGTAAAAACACACTACCTTTCGATCTAAATAATCAATTAAAAATATATAAAGGTCAGACAGTTGTATTTAACTGATCGAATAAAGTAAATTAATAAATTTGCATGTTAAAAATACATAACTTTCCAATATTCTATAACATAATAACTATGAAAAAATCAATCAAAGTCATGGGACATGCCAAAAATGCAATGTACAAACTTTGGCGAAAATGCCCACATGGATTAGGTCCAAGTTAAGCAGACAGACAAAGTTACCTGACTTTGTAAGCAGTGTGTACTGTGCACGATAAAATTCAATAATAGTAGAACATTTTTTACTATGTAGATTGTTAATACCTGTTTGCATCTGAAGCATAAGAACGACGATTCGTAATTATTATGGTTATAAATTTTTCTGACATTTTGATGAGCTTGCTGGGCAGGTTTATATTAAATTTTATTGCAGATAAAAATATAGATGCGTCGATGACGTCATTCACGTCTGTGCTCGGTTCACATCGTTTCGATTCGTCAGCTGTTTACAGCTTTATTAATGCTATAAATTATTATTTATTAATTAAATTTGGTTGTCATAATTGGCCATATCTAAATCAACACAGGCACGCGGAATACAATGCATTTTAATTATTTACCAGGTGAGTCGGCCATCTAAGGCGTAATCGAAATAATATTAAATTCTTGATAATTAGAAATTTTACATAACTTAAAAAGATTGTCTAAAATAATCGCCCTATAAAGTTGTTACCTAATCCCATCATCATTTTTTTATCATTTTTTTCTTTTATTTTGTTAACTGTCAATTCATGGTGGAACTGCATTGTATTGTTGTTTTTATTTAATAAAAACAACAATTTTTTTATCGTACTTATTCCACTTTAATTAATATATTAGGACCGGTTTCGTCCGCCTTAGTGGGACATTTTCAACTATTAAATTAAATTAAATTACTTTATTAAATAAAAACAACAATTTTTTTATCACACTGTATAAGAAAATTTCTTGCAATATTATGTAAAAAAATTATTTACACAATTACTTAGCAGATAATTAAGGTAACACCCACGATGGCCTGTGGGTCCCAGGTTGGAATCCTGGGTCTGCGAAGTAGTACACATATTGTTTTTCAATTTGTGTATGAGTCAGAGGTTTCCATGACAAAACAGAACACAACAAAACAGAACATGATAAAACAGAATATGACAAAACAGAACAACGATTAATATAACTATGACCTTTCAGGAAAAATATAAATTTAATAATATTGAAATTGTCCTATCTCTATTATGTTGATGGATTTTAATAGCAGAGATTTTCAATACGCCATAATAAATCAAATTATATACCTAATTTCGGCATTACTAATCGCTAGAAAGCCTCAAATAAACTTAACTCGGTGTTGCCGGGGCAAGCTTAGGATGGGTTTGGGTCGAAATCCCGAATGGCCGAAATCCCGAAAGGCTGAAATCCCGAATGCCGAAATCTCGAATGCTGAAAACCCGAAGGCCGAAATCCCGAAAAATAATTGAGAGGGAAAAGAAATGCTATTTTGTCTCTCCTGTAAAAAAAATGCGCAATCGTAACACTTATTTTGAATTGCGCGAATTTTACAAAATGTATGATTTTGTCTCTTGTAAAATATGCGCAATTCAAAATAAGTGTTTAGGTTGCGCAATTTTTCGCAGGAGAGACAAAAAAAACCTATTTTTTCTACAAAAAAAGTTTTTTTTGTTTCCCTTGTAAAATTTGCGCAATTCAAAATAAATGTTACGATTGCGCAATTTTTTCAGGAGAGACAAAAAACTATTTTTTTCGTGATTTTTGATTTCGTCAGGCACCCCGATTAATATTAGCTAGTGCTCATACAGGTCACATTGAAGTTATAAAGAAAAAGTATGAGACACTTCGTAATCGAGTGGCAATAGTGGTGCATGATTATCAAAATCAAACAGATAAATTGAGTTATTTACGCCAAATGGCCAACATACAGTGATTACATTATACAATTTTATATACTCTACATATAAAAAATGCATTATTTTCAAAATGTTCTGTTTTGTCCGGTCACCGAGTCAGATTATGGACCTAATAGGTTGAGCAAGTGGCTAACATCGATTTCTCGTAAAAACAAAATCTGTTAATACAAACCTCAAGGCCTTTATGATCTTAAGGGTCGGATATGGTCAAAAAAAAAGCAATGGATTCATCCAAATGGTCAAAAGGATTTTTAAAACCTTCCAATAAACCTGTTTCATCCTTTGAACATAGTATAATAAACGCACTTAAAATTTAATTAGGTAATAACTGCGAACGAGAGCTCTATTTTCATTTGATTTGTTCACATTTTATGTCATCTTAAGACTTCAAAATAATGTTTTTAAATTGAAACTCGCAGATGGCCGCTCGCTCCCGCTTTTCAGGTTTCACAATTTGGAAAATGTTAAATTATATTGTATTGTAGTATTGTACGACAACATCTTCTTGGCTACGCTTCTAGGCGCTGTTGTCTACTAAATGGGAGGAGCTTGTTAGTTTATAAAGGAATTACGGGTAAAAATGGGCGGAGCATGTTAGTTCACAGTTTTAACACGTAGCCAAAAAGATGTTGTCGTACTATAAGTATAACATGCTTTTAGTAGATTAGCTGATGATTTAAGAAATACACAAGGTTAAGGTAATCAAGTAAATTTAATCAACTTCAAAGTTGTTAAATTATACCCAACCGATTTTAGAAATGAGGTCTTCTTGTTCTCAATATTAGTGATCCATTATTATTATGCCAAGAAAAATATATTGATAATTGTTAATGTTTTTGGTGTTTGCCAGGGCAAACTAGCCGAATTAGATACGTTGCTATGAAAATATGTACCTAATAACACCATTGCACATGAGTTGGAGGGATGTAATCCAATATTTGGGATAAAATTAATTATATTAGTACCTGTGATTTGAGGTAGACAAATTCAGATGCATGATTAATAATCGAAAACTGCAATTTATCTCAAAATTATCGCTCGTGGACTTATTTGTATTGCGTTGTCAAGCCTTCAAATAACAAACAAACTTCAGCATATAGTGAGAAGGGAGCGAAATCTACCCCTGCATGACCCCTCGCCTTGTAGATATCCGTTTAATTCTCCCGGTCTTGTCAGAATAAATACAAATATATTTTTAATATATCGTCACATTAACTGATTTTGCTTTCTTTTTTTTTTTTACAGATGGTACACAATCAGCATTGAAGATGTTGTCGTACGGCAGAAGAAATGTTCACAGGGTCTCGGCTCGACCCATCTCGGTTCCACCGCCGACCTGATATATTGCAATTCACAATTTACTCCATTGCCGCTTGCAAAAAAGACTTTCAATTATAGATACGAGAAATCAAACAGTGACTAAACTGAATTTGACTTGTTAACGGACTGTGTGTTCTTAGACACTCGTTATTTTAACAAACTTGGATTGATTATAGTTTGTTATCTGTGTGATTCAATTGAAATTGCAAGTGTCGAGAGTCATCGAACGTTTAATTGTTCGATATCCTCGCAAGAAGATAGGCAGAGCACCGGTGATTGTGTTATCGGAGTGGAGGCAAAGAGGAGTGTGCGGAGGTGCGGTGGAGGGGCGCGGGGCAGGGGCGTGGCATGGTGTGCGTGGCGTCTAAAGCGCCCGCAGCGCGGGACGACGAGCTCAGACCATCCGCAGCCTATGGCCGGCGAACAGGACGGCGGCGAATCTGCCACAGCGAGGGAGGTAGCAGCCAGGTGAGGATCAGAATTCACTCCCTTACCGGCTTTTAATTCATTTGGCTCCAAATAGTTTGACCATACTGTGGGTAGGAAACTCGCGACCTCTTGAAAGAATCCAAATTTCCATTTTTTTTTTTAAATTAGTAGATACTTACATGGTACTTTAAAGAACAATGTACGTTTTGATTCTTTCAACCTGGAAAGTTTCCCCACCCCTAGACACCAAAAAGGACCTTTATAAAATGATAGTTTTAAAATATTAACTTCTTTGTTATTCAATGAATAATTCACAAGATTTAAGAATGTTTTCTCAAAGCCTGGCTGTTTGTGATTATTTCTCTTCTATTATTAATCACACTGTTGTTTCGCTACACTACTGTCATTGGGCCTCATGGCTTATTTTAGTGTTACAAAGGAAATATGGTATATATATTTAAAAATGGCCGGAATTCGATGTATGTAGGTTTGAGTCCTGTGTTGTGCAAAACTGTCGTAAAAATCGAATGACAATAATGAAAATCCTTGATTAAGAAATTCTTGATTAAGCCTCAATGACATTGAGCTGCTTGTTGGCGAATTTACAATCTGCTTGTAAACTCACCCAGTGTCATCATCGAACAAGCTAACAAGCAGATTGTAAACAATCTACCGAGAAAAGTTGAAAGCCGTTCAATTTTACAGGTTACATGCTGGCGTGTGGGCCTACTGCGTCTGCGCAGTAGAGCGATGGTAGCGACCTCTCGGTAAAAAAACTAACTACTCAATACGTCCTGTCAAAATAGTACCAAAAATGACAGTTTCAACTCGTTGGCTTGTTAGCTTATGAGCGAGTGGAAAGTTTTGTGTGTCATATCACAATCGCACTAGCTGACTCGCCCGCTTTTAAATTCACCAACAAGCAGCTTGTAAAGTAGCTCAATGTCATTGAGGCTTTAGACAGTGCAGTGCTCTCATATGTCACTAAAACTACATTCTGCCATGCGAAGTAATGTTTCGTGTTTACTATTGAGTTTCGCCGACTCAATTATAGCAAAATCAGAATGAAAATTCCTAAAAGAAGTTTTGGACAGCGTGTCCGAGAATGGATAACAAAATAAGATTCCATTTTTACGATAATCATTTGAATATACACAATTTGAAAACATTTCTGAGAAATATATAACCACCAGAAAAAATTCTTTTATGACACCCAGCGGGATTTGAACCTGCGCCCTTCGAGAGTTGCGCCCATGTGTCTGACCACTAAGCTATAGGTACATGTCATATCGAATTGCGATGAAGTTAACTAATGTTTTTACAATACTCTGAAGCGTTTTCTAAATTAGGCTACTTATTGGCAATCAGCTTTTGTAGTTTAAATCAAAGTACATATTGAATTATCTTAATTAATAACCAGCGCCAAGATCACTCCAAATTTTAGTTATAACCAGTGGCGGCTCGTCCATATGCACTGCGGAACTGCAGCACCCCCAAGCAAATTGAGAAAAGTGTAATATTAGGATATACATAAATTTATGTATATTATATGAAAATATCAATATTATTTAAGCGTGTTAAACTCCCCCGCGCACCGATACATCCGATAATAATTATCATATACCGCGATGAAAGTGATGCATTGTGTGATTTCATGCAGTACCATTTTCGATAGAATATTCTCGAAATTGGCGAAGGAGGGGAGCAGGGCTCGCCGCTCTGAGCTTAGTCTGGTACTGCCACTTTGGCAGTATTTTCGTGTTGCGAACGTTGTTGGGTACAGCAGCTCTGAGCTACACACGGTGCGAGTCGCGGTATGAGAGCAACTAATAGATGATGGACCTTCTTTCAAGGAAAAAAGACAGAAGAATCAATTTTATAATGAAATAAAAACACTTATAATGTTTAATTTTAATAATCTTGATGTTAATAGTAAAATATAATCCAAATAAACATTTATTTTTATTTTTAATCAACCGCCCCCGCCAGATATAATATCCACGAGCCGCTACTGGTTATAACATACTTGCACTTGCTAATGCTTTAACTAACTATTTTTTTATATTTAACAAAAACTCCACAATGTGACATTCTTAAATCTTGTTAATCATTCACTGAATAAAAAAAAATTGTTTGTTGTATATTATTTGATTTTGGACTGAATATTTCCTGGATCAATCCACTCCAGCCAGGTCCCAGCGCCTATTTGAATTTGATAATCTGTAATAGGATTCCTGACATTTGACACATAGCAGCAAAGCACATAATAGTGTAATGCAAAGCCTCATTGAAATGTCATAACATGGATCAATATTGTTTCACCACTCACTGCTCACTACTTACTTATTACAAATTCTTGCCTATTTGGCAAATATCCAACATAATTGTCTTATTTTCGATTCACCGATGTTCAATTTACATAACCAGCATTTTCTGTTGACTTACTGCATAAATGACTTCATAAATTTACCGGGCGACTGATGTGTCATTAAAATTAAAGTGAATTTGTCATCGTAAAGAAGAAATTCGTATTTCAAAGTAGTATCACTTCCGGTCGAATTTGGGAGGGAAAAAATGTGTAGGTACACTCCCTCTTGATTGTGTGGGCGTCCGTAGACATTGTCTGTGGTCTGGTAGTCTTCTGAGCGATAAAAAATAACACGGTGATGGTTTGAAGACAATGGCGAGGTTTATTGCTGAATACAATTACGGGAATATTTGAATACTAGCTATTAAAGTATTGATCTTCTAACGAATCTGCCGATAAAGGACATCTTATATTTCCTTCCTAAGACAGGCATAGAAACATTTATTGATTATTATTAGCATTAAATATTAAGTAAGAATGAATATTATTTAAAAATGATGAGTATTATGATGAGTGACTATAAAATGTTCTTCCGTGCTAGAAATTGTTCGCAATCGACCCTGCCATACTACTACGAGTCCACCCGAAAATGTTTCCAGCCTCAATAGGTATCCAGAGGAGACCTCCCCCAAATGGTCAAATTTGGGGTTGGGGGGTGACAGTAGTCTAAGAGGCCATCCATAGACTAAAACTGTATGCGGTTTAAAAACGTGTCATACTAAACTTCGAGCATAAATCTAGACTTATAGGTCAACCGTAGACTGAAACCGCATGTGGTTTTAAACCGTGTGTCATACTAAACTTATGGTCTGTTCATGGAAATATATTTTACACTCATAAGGAGATTGACAATGGTGGCACACTTTTGTTTACCTTTGGAGCATTATAAACATTATATTTTCTCAGAATTCTTATTGTTTCTCTTGTTCTGCAGAATTGTTGTTGGCCATTGAGTCCATCCCATGTATCCAAATAAGCATTTATCGATAGGTTTCTGCACAGATGTTTTGTGCATGTCCAGTTTTGTATGTTTTGAATAAATTGAATTTGAAATATTCGAATCAATTTAAAATCAATTGCAAGATGAACTTTTGGATGAAATATTTATTATCTTCTCAAATACAATATTGTTACGGCATAAAAGTGACACACTTTGTTTTGTTAAAAATTAGACACCCAGTAGTATCTGTGCATACTAACTAACCCATCGTTAAATTGTTAAAAATGCTATGACTACTTGATTATTCAAACCACAGATTTAGAGATGGGCATTCTGCCCACTACTTCACTGCAGGGTGATTGCTTCTATTGGTGAAGTTTTATTTTAATGTTTTTTTAAGATAGTTTCTACTAAAAGTATGTCGATTGTTTGAAAGAAAATATTAATTTAATTAAGTTAGTTGGATATCAAGGATGCCAAGCAATAAGGGTAAGGAATGGAACATCTGGTCGCCAGAATAATTGGTTGCAGCACTGTCGAATGAAATAAATAGACGTTTGTTACGATTTTATACAGAAAGTAGACGAGGAATTTTAATCAGTTTCTATCTACTACTTAGTAGTTTTATTTAATTCATTTTATTCTTAACATAGTGTTTTTTTTATTGCGGATTGAGAATTATGATGCCTGAAGCTTTATATGAATATACAAGAACTCTCTTCTCACCAAGCATAACATAATAATGTAATAATTTAAATATAAATAATATTATTAAGATTTTAATTTTCTATTTCGATACAGTGGAACCCCGATCTACCGTTCTCGCATTAATCGTTATCCCGTATGGATCGTTCATTT
Organism: Rhyacophila brunnea; assembly: GCF_057557595.1. Taxonomy (NCBI): domain Eukaryota; kingdom Metazoa; phylum Arthropoda; class Insecta; order Trichoptera; family Rhyacophilidae; genus Rhyacophila; species Rhyacophila brunnea. The sequence continues at coordinate 1,522,586 of NW_028232904.1, read as the reverse complement.
TCGAAAGTCCCGCCAAACACCCATAACAACAATGCATTGCCCGTTCCCCGATTTATCGTTTTCCTCGATCTATCGTCTGAATATTATGGTCCCGTCACAAATATTATCCCGATTGACCGTTTTTGTTGAATATTTTTCATTTCGCTTTCGTAGAATTGTTTATGATTACAGACTATTACAGACCTTTCAGTCGCGTCGCTTTATTTGCACAGGTCGGTCAACGCTCAGGCTTACCTCGCATCTCGTATCACGATTTTTTATAAGTCACAACTAAAATGCCCCCTATGAATAGAACTATAACACTAGCTGAGAAACTGAAAATAGTTCAAGACGTCAAAAAAATCCAGGAGAAAAGCGAGTTTTTTTTTTTTTTTAAATTCATGTATCCCGCATTTATCGTTTTTTTTCGAGGGTCCCTTTAGAATCAGGGTTTCACTGTGTATAGAAATGAGTTAAGTCTTAAGATACATCACTATCTAATGGAAATATGTTCGCACCGTGACACAAGTAGCAGGGAACATATTGTTTTAATCAAAAAAAAAACTTCTATAAACGTCGTGTCGTATTCTATTCCACAATACAGGACGTCAATGGACGTTCTGTCGTCACATCTCACAGAATACGACGTTTATAGACATCGTGTCCGCGAATGTGTTAAATATATATTTTAAAAGTATTCACGAATGTCTATCTTTATTTTTAAATTTCATTAGATTGCGTGGTGCCCAGTTGTCCCGGCGCCGAATTGTCCTAGGCCCAAAGGACATTTGGTAGAAAATGAGTTATTTATGGGGTTAAAATATTTAGAATGTCACCTCAAAGCATCAACGTCTCAAACGTCTCAAAAGTGTGTTACCAAGAGTTGGTCAATGACGGAATGACAACTATTTTTTAGTAAGATAGTCAAAACCAGTAGAATTCTTTTATACTTTTTGAAATTGATCCCCAAAAGCTACTTTGCACTGTTGATTTGTTTATTTTTAATAATTTATTTGTTTCATACAAAACCGGTTTCGTTTTATGACGTTATCACATAATTTAATTAAATTTTCTTTCACCCATGTCTTTCCAGAAATAACAGTAAATTAAATTAATGTATTGATTATTGTTGTGTTACAGAGAATCTGAGCGTTTGGGTTTGGGCGCGCGGAGCAGGCGTCTGGGGGGCCGCAGCCGCCGCGCCACCCGCACCCCCTCACCGTCACCGTCTGCCCTCCCGTCTGCCGCCTCCCCGCGGCGCCGCCCACCGCCGGCCTCCCCATCTCCCTGCGTGGCCCACCGCACCCGCTCCCGTACCCCGCGTGCTGCGTCCCCGACCGCCCACGGCTCGCTCTTCCCGCTCGAGGACCGGGACTTCGCCTACTCCCCCTTCAGCACCTCCACCGCCACCGACCAAGCCGCTGACTCAGACCACTCCCTCTACACCCCACTGCCCCTTTCCCGCCGCACCAGGCGACGCCGCGGACAGAACGCGCTCGCCAAGCGGGCCGCCCTGAAGAGGCGCACCATCTCCACCAGAGGCGGGACCGATAGGGACGACCAGGGGCCGTCTCCCACTAAGAGGCGGAAGGAGGCACCGCCAGTCGCTGGCACTTCGTCGGCCAAGGACAAGAGCCCCGAAAGAAGAGAATATCCTCTGAGGAGTGGCAGGAAGATTCCTCTCAAGAGAGATAGATCCGGTGAGTTGTTCATTTCTAGGTTCGCAACATGTAATATGCCAAGTAGTAAATAATAGGTTTTTTAAGTAGGTACGTAGGTAGGTACTTTTGAAGTAGGTACACGTGCGGGTGTGCTGAATTTTGTGTTATCAGTGAACACTATTCAATGCTAGAATAGGACTACTGGTCTATGCAGGACAGTCAGTGGAGTGAGATAAATACTTATTGTTTTCAAATGTCTACAATCCTATGTAGATCTGGACTGCCTCACTAAGAAGTTTCTTAAAAGATTGAAATAAGAACTGAATTTGCCAGACCCGGAATTCGAATCGGACACCCACGGCTTTATAAGCAGGCGTAATACATAATATAGTGGTGTAAAATGATAATTTACAGTGAATCTGGTTTTTTTTGTTGTAGTAAGTTCAACAGCGAGCGAGGCATCATCAGGTTACAGTGGCCATTTGCGTCAGATTGAAGAGAAGCATCTCAATTCGGCTGCTCCAACATCGCCCCAACCTTTACCAGGTGAATAATTCATTTGCATCGTCTTTCTTGACTGTCAAGCTCTTTCCGCTTGGCAAAATAGAGACCCATGGATGCTTGTGCGGTGAATAGCAGAATGCCAATAACTCGGTAATTTAATCAGTTGAAAGAGGGGGCTGCTCTAGTCTATCTGTCCTTGAGTCACTGTGCCATCGAAAATAAAAGGTCTCTTCTCGCTTAGCAATAGCAGACACCACCTCATGACATGCAAACGATAGGAGAGATTCCAGATTGGCAAATAATAATTTGGGTGAGTTAGTATCACCTTGCCGGACACCTCTGCTAATAGGGAAACCTGTAAAATGACAGAACACGAAACATTGGGTTACCTTCTGGGTGAGACTAAAAGTTTTAAATTGAAGAATATCTTATTTTCAATAGTTATGTTTTTATAATCTACACTCAAATATGTCATGTAAACTAATTCACATTCAATATTGGTGATATTTGAGGACATTCAGTGCCCTTTGTATTTCTTACGATTTATGGCCTGACTGTCTTATAGTAATAAATCGAGTCTGGCTTCAAAACTGCTTCTATCTTATTACTCTGTTTTGCGGTTGTCTAATAATTTGTTAATTCTCTTAATTCCAGAACCAAAGACACGTTCAAGTAGGCACAGTTCCAGGCTTGCGAATCCTTCATCAGCAAATTCTGAGACACCCTCATCCAAGGGTGCCAAGGTAAATAAAAAAAATCGGTGTGTGTACTTATGTACGCGTGTTAGGAGTTATACTTCTTTGGCGTAACAAAACAAAAACGAAACTTGTGATAAACTAGATTCTTTGACTAGCTCTTAATTATCTTGTCAAATTACACACTCAAGAAAATGGACCGCTTATTGGAACACCGTTGGTTTATTTCTATACACTTAAAAACAACGAGAAACTATTATATAATTTAATAATATAAGTTAAAGTACCAACAGACACTCTGATGTTTAATAGTTTGTTTACGGCCGACAATAATAAATTCACTGCCTAGGAAATGGAACAATTATTCTAAACTATAATATTATACTGTATAATCGTCACGATTGCAGTATCATACTGTGGCGTAAAGGTAGTGCGTTCGGCTGATAACCGAACAATCGGTGGTTCAAATCCAATTGAGTGCGTTTTTTTTTCGTTTGAAAAAATAAATTATGTGTTACATGTCACACGCCAAAGATACACTCTGATCTGATTTCCCAATCGCGCCAAAAGAAGTATGACTTCAAAAATATATTTTATTAAATGTAATTATGATAGGAGGCTGAAAACATATTGGACTAAAACAGCAAGGCAAAGGTAACATACTGCCAAATGACAGATATTTCACTGAATATTGATCGAAGTCGAATTTTCCAATAAATTAATGTCTTGACAGCAATGTTGTCCTATTTTACTAACACATACATATCCACTTAAATATTATCAGTTATAATATACTATTATCTTCATATATATGCCTTCAAAACTGGTTGTGGTTTTTTGCAAATTATAATATAGAAGAGGCAAAAAACTTGGCCAGTGAATCCCGAAATGTGTTTTTGAAAAAAAAACGCAGTTTTGAAGGTGCGATAGCGATAAATATTGCAATGAGTTGATAATTTGCAATAAGGGTAGAAATTGAATTCACGTTTTTAATCTATTCGAACGTATAATATAGTCAACCTTTTTTACATCTGCGAAACTAGAAATAGAAGAAACTATAATAAAAACGGTAATAAATGAATGACAGTTAACTTCTAGGGGATATAGTGAAACCAAACTTTAAGTATGTTTTGTCATATTACCCAGGAATGCTTCTTTTTATTATTTTGGTTTCTGATGTGTTTTCACTATTCTTCTCATGACTATTATTGTTTTTAAAGAATGTTAAAAGGTTTTGCTGCTTGTTTTGATTTTTTTCCATGTTGTATGGTTGATAAATTTTCAACACAATGACAAAAGAAAATAAATAGTTTTCCGAAATATCACAAAACGGTATGTACATACAATATCCTCGGCCAATTTAAGAATGTTCTGGTCGGGACGTGCTGTTAATAGAAGATGACGCAATACTTCTGTATATTGCTACAAATGCAAACACTTAGGCCACACCCTAGCAATTCAGCGGTATGAAACGACCAAAACCATTTATCTATTTTAAGAATAAAATACACAATGCACAAACACTTGCAGGTGCATAGGTTTTGAAAATTTTATTGGAAATTAATCATAGGCGCCATAAATTTCTGCGGACCGCCGGTTGAGAAACCACTGATATAGAGTACATTATTCACATTGAAATTTTATATGTAATAATATATTCCGGATTTATGAAACTTTTGCTGTGATCAACAGTGTCATACTTTTATGCTAACTAATACGGGGCATTACATGGTGTCATCAAAGCATTTAGATAGCAGATGAATTATTATGTCTGCATGCATAGCAAACCCTCATCATAGAAGACAAGATAAGAGGGCGCTTATTACAACATTGATAAGTCCATATTTTATTGTATTATGTACAATAAATATTATTATGCATCTCTCCGTTGAACATTTCTCATATCTAAAAGAATTGTTACCCTCAATCACTTATTACATTATGTGAACTTTAAATGTGTATTTATGTGTACATATCAGTATTAAAACAGTGTCTGTACATATTTATTTATTTAAGAAAACAAAACATTGTGGACATTGCAAATCTAAATTCAAGACGTGCACAACATGAGATTTAGAGGGGAGAAGAAGAGAATACATATATAAAATAGTAATAATAAAAAAAACATAAGTACAATTTTATACAGAAAAATAATGTTTCCTATACAAAATACATAGCACGTCACTGAAAATGTCTACGTCTTTGGTGAGCGCATTGGCTAGTCTTGCACCCCTCGCTAATAGTGCCTGATGGGTTTGACACTAGCAAACGGTTCCGATCCAGAATAAGTCATGGCTGCGACCACGTAGGTAATTGACAGGCGGATGTAAATTCAAGTTTATTAGGACACCAGGATTGGAAACCATCCCTCGCGATAACAGGCAAGTGTTTCAAGAGCAGAAGAGAGACCTACGAGATTCAAGAGAGTGAAAAGTAAGCATGCCTTGTAGAAAGGTAATCGGAAAATAATTATTTGATGAATTATCGAAAGGAAAATAGTTTTATGTCTTAAAATAAAGACATCGAAGAAATTTCTTCTGGATGCATTCTAAAATAAGCTTATAGGAAACCTCATAAGGACACCAGATGTCTATGTTTTCAAGTTGTTGGTTTAGTTTCAATCACCGCACAGATTGTGACTCCTTTTACATGTCTGATGAATGACATTTTCCTGTGTAATACCCCGTTTACACGTTCATGAATTTACTACTGATGGTACTTATTATCGCGGCCATAAAAAAATGCACGTGTTAACATATTATCGTAAAAATTGCAAAATTGCATGGATCAAAAAAGTTCAGAAGCTTCTAAATTTTCACGTGACAATTGGATTGTGCGATATCTGCGACTGCGCAGTAGAACGATAGTGGCGAATCTGCGGGTAAAAAAACAAACTACACCGCACAGACTCGTTTTGAGGTTATCCGATTTTCACGACCTGTCAAATAGTACCGTACAATGATAACATTGCGTCTCGTTTACTCTTGAAGACTGAGATTGGCAAGACAATCGGCACTTTTACATGTAAACAGTTATTATCGCGATAGTTTACAATACACACTATAGCAAGTAAATCCACGTGTACAGGCGCTATTAAGTTAAGTATGTAAATGCGTTGCATTATTACAGGCGTGGGCGATCACAGGTAATCTGGGTGCTCGAGTGGGAAGGACTAGTGGAGGTGCCGGACTCTCCACCACATCACCCTCGCAGCCCAAGAGACAGGTACCGCATCACGCATTCCGAATCATAATTACCATAATCTTTTATGATACACTAGCAATATATACATATTATAAGACTATGTGCTCTTTCGTATCTTTCGATAACAAATGACTTGTCGAAGATTTCCCATATGTTCGCTGCCTAAAATATATGAAGGTGGTCTACTATTACTCATTGCGGATTCATTTGCAGCCATCTTCACTGTTTTCACCTACATTTGTCAAAAACCAAAACCACTTCAACATAATTTTAGTTTCATTCAAAACTGTTTCAGATAATTATAATTTGTTATGCCCAAGCATATTATAATGATGACTGTTAATGAGAAACAAATTATCCTGAAATGATCAGGTAAGCGATGAAGCGTCAAAATGCTTCTTAATATGGAATAGAAGCATCATTACTCCCATATTACGCAAGTTCGCTGATTCAGTAAAACATGTCTAGATATTGCTAAAATATTTAGATGCACAATCACAAATATTAAAAAACGCCTATCTCAATTTGTATTGAAAAATAATTAATAATATATTCCGTGTTGTTTCCAGTCGTCTCGCAGTTCAGGCGGAGCGGGTGGATCAGGAGGAGCAGGAGCAGGAGGGGGCGTCGGCCTACGCGAAGGCCTTCGTCGCAGCACTCGAGCGTCGGGGGCGGACATGCCCCAGCAGGCGCAGCCCTCGCCTCATTCTAACAACAAGAGGGACAAGAAAGGTAATGGCTGTCTTAAATCTTCCGTCTGTTCAATATTGAATAAAATAATAATAATTTAATAATTGTTCACAAGTATAAAAACATCTTGAATAAGTTTCACTGTGCTTACAAAATGTTACTTCATGTGGTGTATGACTCCTCGGGTGTCAGGTGAGTGCACCCTGGATAAATGTCTCTACTGTTATTTTTTGATAATGTTGAAAAGAATTTACTATTTCTATATTATTAAATTACTGTACCATGACACAGTATGTCCACATCAAAGGAGATGAAGTCCGAGCCATGATAAATATGAAAAGATCATGCAGAGAATCTTGATGATTTATCAGAAGTACATAGTCAATGCGACAGAACAGATTAATCATGCGAAAGCCAGTCACCATGAATCTTTAACCCACCACCACAACTTTGCATGCGTTTAGGTTTTATGACGCCATAAAATTTGCATTTCATCTACTATCCCATATTTCTTCACACCCGGAAAGTAACCTGCTTCCCTTATTTTTGGGGTTCAGTTATCATTAGATTGTGATTATTTTATCTTTTTTGCAGGCAAGGGCAGCCTGGGTTCTTGTGCGAGCAGTGGGGGCAGCAGTGCGGGGGTGGGGGGGACTGGGGCAGGCAACGCAGGCGCCGCTGCTACAGGAGGAGGGGCTGGAGGTGGTAGGAGGTCTGTGCCGACACCCTCGCATCACGCGGCCACCACTCACCAGAACCCACATGCTGTGAGTAAACTACGTTATTTGTCGTGCTGCTACAACGACAACCGCGCATTTGATTAATTGCTTCCCTCTTCCGTAGATATTAAATTGAAAATTTTTTTCTTTATATAATTTTTTGTAATATTTCTGTCAATTTGAATGGGTACAGTTTTACACAGTTTCAAATATATGATTGGCATATTGAAGACAAGTTCTGTTATATAGATGGAGCCTAAACATACGTAAGTGAATCAAAAGAAGGATCTGTGGTCTACTGATTGGGCTCTACAAGTGACTTTGCAATGCAGGTTCATTTGAAGAGAGTTTCTACTTTGACATTTGTTTGTCAGTTTCAGGGCGTATTAAAAACCAATCTGTCATGTTGAGTAGATAAGTAGCCAATAGTAAATACTCTCTTATTTAATTGAAAAATTGTTTATAACCAACTTCATGCAATTAAGAGTAAAAATAATGGATATCAAAAAGTGGCTGCCATTGCTTGAATAAGGAAATAGGAAATGCCAACATAGCAATGCTAATGTGTATGCTGTTCATCGATTTAGCCAAAATTCATTCGTTATGTAGCTAAATGTATTCAAATGTCATAATAGAAAAAAGTTGTATAAAACTCTTATAATATTAATCTAAATCTTAATTGTTTTGAAATGAATATAGTCTTTTTTGGTTTTGTAGTTTAAACACTGCAAAATATGTACCTATGTATGGCTTAACAACTGCAGTCATCTATCTGCATCCCCGTGATGTGCCCGAATAAGGCTGAACGCGGTATAGGTTGAGCCAGATGATGGGTTTATTAGGTTTTGGCACACTGCCTTCACACGAGTGAATGAATTTGTGTGTTTTATTTTGCAGAGCGCTGTAGCTTCAACATCGTCCAATCGCCAGCAGAGTGGATCACCTGCCAACATGGCGGGAGGGACCAATGCCGATTCCAAATCGAAAACTAAAGGTATTTTATCATTTTATTTACCGTCACCATCAACTTTATACGTAATATGCAATTCTTCAAACTGACATATAAAAATAAACATAGAATAGCATCAATATAAAATTTTTAATGCTGTATGTTTTTATAATTTGCCCATTGATTTTTTTTTGTTTATATGGCAGCAGTTTGCCATTGACTAAAGAAACAAATATGCTGTAGACAACATATTTAGTCAAGCCTGATATGACCATCGTTTTGTCGCATGTGTTCCTGTTACATCATCATCGTCATCAGTCTGGATCAATCCACTGCTTGATGAAGGCATTTCCAAACCAACTCCATTCCTCTCTATCTTTAGTTAGCTTAGCAATGTACTACTGCAGAATTCAGCTGTTTCATTGATCAATGTAATCCTGTTGATACCTCTTCTGCTCGGCACTCCTCGTAGGGAGCAGGCGAGGACTGATTGGCGGTACCTCTTTGCCAGAACACCGAACACATGAAAAGAGACATTTATGGGAGGCCCGTGGAGTGAAAACGCTAAATTTAACTGACACCATCTCTTTATTTTTACATATTACGTGTTGAAAGTTACAAGTATTATCGAAGTTAATCAGTTTACCTTGCATGACGACAAAAATATCTTTCATTAACCCTGCAGGCAGAACAATTCTGACATTCGGTAAAGGGTACATCCAATTAGGTTCTGACAAATGAGGCAAGTACAATCTTTAACGCAATAGGCCCTAAAATTTTCGAGGGTCAGGGGATATGCCCCTCGTGTTGGCATGATAGCTTCAAATTCCAGGTACTAGTATTTTGCACACAACTCAAGACTCTTTAACCAATATATTCATAGAAACTTTGATCTGGAATAAGCACAAATTGCATAGTGGTGGCACACTGATCTCTTAGATGAATTCCAAGTGGCAATGACTCTGAACTGATTGATAAAAAATGGCAATGCCTATAAAGGGAAACCAAAACTACAAAAATTTGTGATATTTGACAGAATTAAAAAAAATATTTTTCCCTTACAACAAGTTAGTAACAGACTGACGATGTGCATCCAGGGCATCGGTGTTTGTTCCCATGGCATTCGTTATTTGTCCGGCGGTGTAGAACTAACTAGGCTTGTTATTGGTGATGAAGTCATCTTGTAGAGAAATAGTTGTGTTCAACCAAATTGCCTAGGATATCGATCACAGAACAGATCAATAAGATAGGAATGAGAGACTTTGAAGTCAGTTTTGGTTTGTGACTTAATGATGATCAAGCCATTAAATCAATAAATGGAAATACAAAGCCCTTAAATGTTCTCAAAAACTACCAATAGTGAATGCGTATATCAGTTACGTGACAAACTTTAATGCTTATTATGATATTGGAAATACCATTCTTTAGCATGTTACAGTGTATCTCAGATTTCTCCACACTGGAGAACCGTACCTTATAGCCATGCCAAAAACGTAACCTACTTCCTTTATTTTTGTGTTTCCTGATACCAATGTATTCCACTTGTGTGACTGTTTATAAATTTTTAATATATCTACAATCCGTTTCCCTAATTTCATAGATTGCTTAATGTGCTTTTACAATTTTGTATTCTAGACATGTTGTGAATGTCTCGAATTAATAATTGTGAATGTCAATTTAAAAAAAAAAGTGAAAATAATGCCCTCATTCTTTTTTTGAATGGGTTGAGAGATAGTTAAAAATTAATGCACAATATGAGGTTCCCTGTGCTCTAGCTGAAACGGATACGGTGGGAAAAGATATATACCTATGGATTGCAACGATGTATTTCTTTATTTGACCAGAAGATGGCGTTCCCGTATTGGCTGTAAGTGCGATGGAGACAGTCGCCCTGGCTGGGGCCAGTGTGGGAGAGTCATCATCTGATGACAGCGAAGTGGGGAGGCTGCAAGCCCTCTTGGAAGCTCGCGGACTCCCCCCGCATCTGCTGGGAGCCTTGGGCCCCCGCATGCAGCATCTCCTGCACAGGACCATGGGCGTTACCACTTGTAAGTCACTACGGCCACATCATTCTGGTATTAAACTATCTCCAGTCACACACTCTTTTTACAACATGAATCATTGGGCAAATGGCTAGTAATGAAATCTTTATAAAGCACTGTTACAAAAACAACCTGTACATAAAGACTAGTGAAAGCTCACATTTGTCAGGTTCACTAAAGATGTCGTAAGAAACACAATACATATTAGGTACAAAAATTATTTTAAGTTTCAATTATATACCTACGCAAATATGAAAGAATTGAGCAAAAGTGTGAAATACGTCTTAATTATGATTAACACGGTTGACGTTTACTTCTATAAACAGACACCTTCATTTCATACAGAACTTCAATGTCATGTCAAAACATCCGCGAAAGAAAATATACTCATGACAATAACTGTGTAAATGTATTTATATTATTCAATTTATAATTGCATACTCTATGACAATTCATAAATATTTTATTAACCATCGGGAAATCGAAAGTTTAAAAAATGGAAATAATTCTGATTGCGGACACGGCGTCGCTTTACTATCTCACTAATTTTGCAGCTGTGCATCTCAGCCGACGATAGGTAGCGGCCATCTGGCATCCCCGTGAATGAAACTATGATAGGTTTACAATTATTTGTGCATGTACCTACCTAAGAAAGACAATATTATAAAATAAAACAAGTTTAGTGAGTACTGCAGTGTTTAAGTGCCTGAACAGAGGTATTGAACAGAAGAACTATTCGAAAGTGAATGCATCCTATGTATTGAAGAATTAATAGAGAAATAATCAAAGTGAAAAGGGTCACAACTTTTAATCTATCCAGTGGGGACATCAAACAAGTTCATGCCATGCTCAATATTTCGGGACAGTCAAAGATTGAATTTATAGTTTTAAATACATAATCGAAGGGTCAGCTGTTTTTCGCCTTGATTTTGTGTGGTTAGGTTAGTTCTATACACAAGGTGTTCACAACGTGATAAAAATTGTTACAATAAGTTAGCCGTCTAAACTGGCAAAACTGTCTATCTTGCTCTAAAAGTTAACATAGCCAAGCGAGGTGCTGTTAAAACATAGCACTTTTTGATTGTTAATTTATTGTAACAATCAACCGCCTCAATACATAAATATGATAAACTACCCTTCATAGCAGCCTTGTGTATAGAATAGTTTCGCTGGAATGCTAAGTTTAAAATGAATTAAGTGTAGAAATTTATGTTGATACCTTTTAATGGTTTGAATGTGAACTTTATAATAGTGGGTCATATTGTAGAAATGGGTGTACAACAGAAGTATATAAGAATCTATGTCTATGTGTAGAATTGGATGACGTGGCAATTCTTGGTCACATTTTAGTAGTGAGAAGCATTGTGCGATTGGGTTGGCGGCTGAAGTATTGTTCTACGAGCACCATATGTGGAGGTATTATACAATTCTAGATACGGGAATATGATTAAAAATCATGATTTTAATAGTGTCAAATAAACATGAGTTTTTATATAAAATGACTAAAAGGGAAGTTCAGGCAAAGGGTGGAAAATATTAATACATGCTACCAGGGATGACACTCATGTGACTTTCAGTCATAGTTTAAAGTCATTGACACAAACAAAAATTAAATAATGGTTTGTATGTTTGCGATGTAGCATCGAAGGCAGCCCAATTATTGGCGGGCCTGCAGGCGACGGGAGACGAGGGGCAGCAGCTGCAGGCCGTGATCGAGATGTGCCAACTGCTGGTGATGGGCAACGAAGACACGCTGGCCGGTTTCCCCGTGCGCCAGGTCGTGCCCGCCCTCATCACGCTGCTTGCCATGGACCATAACTTCGACATGGTATGATTTAAACTCTATTATTTCACATTTTAAATGCTCACTGGATTATAAGTGATTAAATTACATAATAAACATTGATGTTCATCATCTTCATGACTTGCAAACTTTTTCATTTTATGCCACATTTAGTGTACCTATATGGCATCTTTCAAAGTAGTAACTTAGTAATTACAAAGATGAGTCTCACGATGGCCGAGCAGGGAAACACGTCAACTTTATAATGTCGTGGATTCTGGGTTCGATTCCCAGGACTGCAAATTTTTTGACTAGCAAAAATTCATATGTTGTTTGAACCCTGAGTATGGATCTAATAAGTTGAGCAAGTGACTAGTGAGTGAATCTGTTCATTACACTGTGTCTTGAATCTCTGAGACCCCATTTTCAATGTACAGTTTGTTATACTTTTTTTTTTTATAATAAATTGCTTTAAAAATGATTTTTTTGTACTATGTAATTGTCAATGCCCACCTAGAGTGCGAAAATTATAAGTTGAAGTGTCGAAGTCAGTATAAGTGAAAAAGTCATGGCCGCCATCGTGGTGCTGCGATATATTATGAAAGTTCTCAAAGCCCACCTAGAGTGCGAAAATTATAAGTTGAAGTGTCGAAGTCAGTATAAGTGAAAAAGTCATGGCCGCCATCGTGGTGCTGCGATATATTATGAAAGTTCTCAAAGCGGCCACGCTTCACATTAAACTTGCCGCAATCTAGTAGTGACTACATTGTCAATTTGTCAAAAATCGACCAGAAAAATAAAACTGCCATCGAAAGAATTTTATTTTCATTCAATTTTATTCTCTTTACAAAGATTTTGTTGTTTTTTGTTTGGTATTAATGTCATTTTGTAGATCATGCCCTGAGCGGATGAAATCGATTTTTTTAAAATTATATTTGAAATCCTTTTTGCAGATGAACCATGCGTGCCGTGCCCTGACATACATGATGGAGGCCTTGCCGCACACATCAGGAGCTGTGGCTCTGGCAGTGCCGGTCTTCCTCGACAAGCTCCAGGCGATCAGCTGTATGGATGTGGCCGAACAGAGCTTGACTGCACTCGACATGCTGTCCAGGAGGCACTCGAAGCCCATCTTGCAAGCTGTGAGTCATCATTATTTTTAAGAGTGCTAGTCTGAATCATCTGAGATATTATTTAACATTGTTCAGAAGTTAAACATTCAACTCATATGTGGGCAAGATGCAACGCAGGATGGTTGTGTCTATTTTAAATGCTACCATGATTCCATATCAAATTGTTTCAAAATTTTACAACATACCCTTAGAAGTATATTACCAAAGTTTTTTTCGGGGAATGGAATCGTTAGTGATTTGCTCAATCCATGAGATGTAATATTCAAACCTGCAACCCACCGCTTCAAAGATAGACACTAACCCACCATGGGTGTGAAATATAGTGCCTATTAGCTAATTGAAGAGAGATTAAGAATTTTCTGCTGTCATGAAATACCTTTTTATAATTATTGCAGTAAGGAACGGATTGTAATTTCATTAATGTTGTTTTCAGCGAGGTGTGTCTTCATGTCTGATGTACCTGGACTTCTTCTCAATCAATGCCCAGCGAGCCGCCCTCTCCATCACATCCAACTGCTGTCAGAACCTGCAAAGCGAGGAGTTCCTCTTCATCAAAGAGTCTCTGCCTTTGCTCGCCAATAGGTAACCAATCAAACTACTGTTCGTCAAAGGTAGCTCCCGCATAATACAGCCTTCAATTTCAGGAGAAATTTGTTTACTTGATATTTACTATGTACGGATATTATCCATAGCTTTTCCGCATTTAGAATTTATTGTATATATTTCATCAGTGCGCTTGTCTATAAATAGTGAACATTGCAAATTAAATTTGAACTAAAAGCACTATTGAAAACACAATGTTTCTTTGTGTACAAGTAGAATGTATCACTACTTGAAAACACATGACACTGATAAAAAAAAAATTGTTCGTATAGAAGATTTGACTACTTTGAATACCTAAAATGGAAAATACTATTGAAAACTTAAATGCGATGGAGGTATCAATATCAATTCTTTGGGGAACCACTGATATAGACCGATGTACTTTTGTAAATGGGGTTGTCTAACTCACTAATATACTCCTTTAGTACTGACCCCCCATCGTTAATGGAATTGTGTACTAAAATTCATGAACATTCTAGGCTGACGCAACAGGACAAGAAGTCAGTGGAGAGTGTGTGCTTGGCGTTCTCCCGCCTCGTGGACAGCTACCAAAATGACCCAGTACGCCTTCAAGAGATAGCCAGTACGGAGCTGCTTACCAACCTTCAACAATTGGTAATTATATCACATAACCACAATATCTGCCGGTTTCTAAAGTAAGACTTCTTTAGCCGTGCTAATTTAACATTGTCTGAAGAAAAGGAATGTCAGACTGAAAATTTGTCACGTTAAAAATCTGGACAGTGTGATACATATGTGAGAAGGTTAATATTGCGGATACATTTGAAGCAAACCAAATATTATGCAGCTGTTACAGCACTGCAAGCATTTTAGCACAATTTTAGGTTCATGAAGTTTAAAATGGCATACTATAATGATACGCAATGACAAGAAGTGAAAATGCAAGACAGGCTATCCTGAAATGATCAGTTACGAGATGAATTGTTAAACGGCTTCTCAATATGGAATTTAATCGTGAATTTCATTGGAAAATTAGAGAGAATGAAAAATAAGAAATATGTCAAAACATTATGGTAGCGGTTTTAAACAAGCTGTCATGTTTCAATTTCAATGTGCGGACTTACAAAATATTATCGTTACCAATTCAACCACACTAAGAAAACCAGAAACCAGAAACGCAATCAACTGTTTTAATACTACAATACCATAAAGCTTCATTTTGTTAAAACATTCATTCGATGTTTAGATACCATAGTTCTATACGGGAACGATTAAAAAATAGAGACAATGGCATGACAAGTTTTCATTTCAATACCTTGATTTATAACGGAATTGATTATTTTTAAATTCTAGTCTTATAGAATTTAGCAATACTGAATGAAATTGTACAGTTCAATAAAGAATCAACCCAGACATTCCTGGAAAAAAATTAATTAATGATTAATCTCAGAAAGAATCAAGATTTTTTTTTAATGAATTATAAAGAATAGACCCTATCCGATACCTAGTAAGGTAAAAACTTGAATTGTGTATGCGTGTAGATGTTTTCCGTATAGAACCTGGGTATCGATTTTGTCTTCACTACACGTACTATAAACACTATCATCTCCACATAATTCATTAACCGGTTAATTAATGACTATTTGCAGCTTGTGGTGTCACCGCCCATGATCAGTACTGTGACATTCAACACGGTGCTGAGGATGCTGAGCATCATGTGCTCCAGCTGCCCTGAACTGGCTGTCACCCTACTGCGGCAGAACATCGCTGATACTCTTCTGTTTCTTCTCACCGGCTCTACTATCCCTAATCCACAAGAAGAGGTATGAATGCTGCAAGTTTTATGCTTCCTATAAAATAGTGTGAAACTCATCGATTTGGATTTAACCTATTCCTCGCGCGCGTCATGCAGAGATGCCGGTGATCGCCGTATATGTGAGCCGCGAGCGTCGCCTAGAGGTGACAGTAAGTTTCTACTGCTGTATTTTCGTTATTTGGTAAGCAACAGAGACGAAATTTGTTTTACGAACTTGCTTCATTATTATTCTACTGACATCTGTTGATTTTTGTCATCCAAACATTATGAAATAGTTCGTAATATAGCAAAGACTCGACCCATATCGACTTCCTTCAAAATACAAATAATCAGTTTTGTCGATTCAAATATCTCCGCTAGTTGGTTGCGCAATATGCGCAGGCGTGTGATGTCATTTCCGACTTCGGCTTTGTTTGGAATAGTGCGGTGATACTATTTCAACAGTGTGTGTCTGGTTTCGTACGGTTATCAATACCATTCAGTTTCGGCTTTTATAAAATTACTTTGAATACGTGATTCTGTGATTAAGGGTAATTATTTTAATCATAATATTGGAGATTTCATACATTTTACCCATTGAAATTAGTGTAAAATGTGATTAAGTAGTATTTTAAATTTCAATAATATAATTTCGAGTTCACAGATTCTTCATATATATTTTTATATACATTTGTAATAGTGACAATAAGTTCGTGTAGGTACATTGTGTAGTGAAATATTTAAAGTTAATTTTTGTACATTGCGATCAAAATGTCTGCGCGTGATAGTGTATCCGATGAGGAAGCCCAAGAATCCATTGAATACTTGGATTCCGATTATGAAATGGAAACTGATGATGAAGGAGAAACAGGGCTGGCAGAACCACACAATATTGACGACCCTTCTGATGTTGACCATAATGTGGGAGAGGCTTCCACTTCCACCTCTGGACATAAGCACCAGAGGCTTCCACTTCCATCTCTGGACATGAAGCACCAGAGGCTCCACGTCAACCGTGGACCGCGGGACCATTTGTGCCAATTGTGTATGACTTTGACAGTTTTAACACTGGTGTTAATCCAAGTGTAGGCTTGAATGAGAATTCAAGTGAAATGGAGTTTTTCACACACTTTTTAAATGAAGATATAATGGGTAAAATAGTGAACTTTACCAACGGCTATCACGATCATCTGACCAACACACAAGTCCACACACCTAACGCCCGAATTCATAACTGGTATGATACTTCCATAAGCGAATTGTACATATTTTACGCTGTTACCCTATTGATGACGAGAAACCGCCGTCTTACAATAGAGGAACACTGGAGTACCGACCCTTTGTTAAATGCAAAAATTTTTAGCCAAACGATGGTCAGAGATCGTTATGAGCTAATTTTGCAAATGCTTCACTACTCTGACAGTGAAACCCCTGCCGGTGATAGACTTTACAAAATTAGAACACTTCTCGACCACTGCAGAAATTTGTTCAAAGACTCGATGTTGCCGAATGAAAACCTCTGTATAGATGAAAGTATTATAGTATTTAAAGGACGACTTATATTTAAGCAGTTTATACCTTCAAAAAGACATAGGTTTGGGATTAAGTTATTTGTTATTTGTGATGTTGAAACTGGATATATTTTAGATTTTATAATTTATTGTGGCGACGGAACGGAAATTACCGATAGTGAAAAGTTGGGTGTGTCTGGGGCTGTTGTGACCACATTGATGAGGGATTATTTTGGCAAAGGCCATAAACTTTTTTGCGACAATTGGTACAGCAGCCCAGAATTATTTGAACATTTGTTTAAACAAAAAACAAATGCGTGCGGGACAGTTCGCAGCAATCGGAAGCAAATGCCGAAAATTCAAAAATTAAAAAAGGGTGAAATAAAATCTTTAAACCGACACCCTTTGCTTGTGTTGAAATGGCATGACAAAAGGGAGGTACACATGATAACTACCATGCACGACAACTCAATGGTGCCCACACATAAAACCAATAGAGCCACGGGACTACCCATTATAAAACCGAAGTGCGTTGTTGATTACAACAAAAACATGGGCTCTGTCGATAAAGTTGACATGATGTTGAGTAGTCTGTCGTGCATGCGAAAAACAATTAAGTGGTACAAAAAAGTTGGTTTCCACATCATTGATTTATTTTTATTAAATGCTAGTATTATTTACACAGTCATAACCGGTAAAAAAACTTCTTTGGCCGATTTTCAGATTAAAGTAATTCGTCAATTAATAGAAAAATATGGTAGTGCCTCAAAACCTTCAACATCATTAAATATGCCTTCTTCCAGTAATAATCCAAAAAGAATGTTAAAAACCGAACTTTTAAAACATTTGCCACGTCAAGTTCCCCCAACTGAGAAAAAAGTCAAAGCATTTAGGCGGTGTCGGGTATGTTCCCAATCTACCATTAAAAATACAAAAAGAAAAATGACAAATATTATGTGTCGAGAATGTGATGTAGCTTTGTGCCCTCAGCCCTGTTTTTACGATTACCATGAAACTATTAAATTTTAAATTCTTGTCCGATAAAATTTTATGTTAAGGCCATGCATTAGTTGAGGCACGGTCTAAAAAGATCGTTGCTAGGCGATGTGCGGATTGCGGGTCGCGGGTGAAAATGACGCCTGTCAAACGAAATATTATTTCTCATATAAATCCAACATACGTCCATTTTATGTTCTGTTTATTATTCTATTAGTAACAATAATAATATATTCATTGACATGTTTTCTTTTTAAAGTAAATGGGTAAAGTTTTTAGTCATCTTTACACGATTTTAGAATTAATTGGCCCGTCGCCATCACGCAGCAAAGTGACGTGTGTCTGACTCGCCGTTCTCTCAATGAATGAGAAGCGAGTACAAAATTTCGTCGCGCGTACAGTTGAAAATTATTTGGCGTTTCACTGATGCGTCACCTTAAGTGTTTTGAAATAACCCCTCAATAATAAATAAAGTGATTTCGTAATATTTTTTATGTGCTCTGTAAAATATTAATGTGTTCTGTGTTTGAAGTGGGGTTCCCACGTATCGTGCCCTAATAAACTTGTCATCGGCGCAAGTGTCCATGCCACTTGAAGTACGACAGTGGCCGCCTGGTATGTACCTATGCATGGTTTTTTTACTATGGGACGTGTTTGTTCAAGCTATATCGCCCCATTTAAGTCGTATTTGTTTATTTTTAGATGTCGTAAAATTATTAGGAATGTATATTTATCGGTTCTACTGCTTCTCGGATTTTTAATGACAGTTTTTAACGAGTTATGATATGATTTATGATTCGTAAAAATCACTCCTCTGACAAATGATATACATTGGGGCGACCATTGGCGCGACGAAAAGGTTAAAGCAGATTATCACAGTTTCTCGAAAAATACAAATGTGTTCAAATCAGCATGGCCAATCAAGTTCCGATGGTAGCGCTATTTATTGCATAACGAAAATTTTCGATGGCATATTTTGTTCATATTAATTAATGTATTACTATTGCCCACAATGGCCAAGCGGCTGCTGCACTGACTTGTATTGTCGTGGGTCCCAGGTTCGAATCCCGTGTCTGGCAAATTCACATATTGTTTTCTAATGCATGTTTGGACACAGAGTCTGGACCTATTAGGTTGTGCAAGTGGCTAACATCCTTCTCATAAAAAAATCTGTCGATACATCCTCCACTCAGTGGAGGCCCATATGATCTTAAGATCAAACATGGTTAAAAAAATAATAATTTTACTACAATCATTTTCTACACTTTACCATATTACATTCGAAACAATAACTAATACTACGGTCGAAATTCACAGCCTAACCTTTTCTATGCCTCGCGATATTACTCTGGCAGTAGGTATTTGTCAGGCTTTTACAAGACAGATTTTTAACGACACACATTGAATGTACTCAACTCACTGGCTTGGTATTTCATAATTATTCAAACAAATGTCACCGTATGTTTAATTTTTTAGATTATGCAAATCAATCGACAGTGCCTAGTAATTTGAGTTTAAAATCGGATGAGATAACTCGCGAAATTTGTATGTGCACAGGCTGTCGATCGCGGCCTCATAGAGCGAGAAAACTCGCTGAACAGCCTTCACAATTGAACTGACTTGTGTAATTTTTCGCTTGGTTTGGTTTTAGGGGTGTTACCGTGTATTGCTCCTCATTCTTCCATAGATCTCACCTCTTTAGAACCAAAGACCAAATACAATGTCAATGAAACGTGAATGTCCCGTGTAATATATTTTATTTTGAATTGTCAGGTGGAGCTGGTGGCTCGCTCACCACCTGAGCTGTATGAGATCACCAGCCTTGTGGCAGAGCTGATGCCGCATCTTCCTACCACTGGCATCTTTGCCGTTGACGCCTTCCTCGAGAGACCGTGGGGCGCAGCTCCACATCCCGACCATCAGGCGCAGTGGCAGTGGAGAGATGACACAGGTTAGGAGCATGCACCTGTGAATTTAAATAGATCAATTATTATCACATTTTTAAGCGACTTCGGATTGATAAAGTGCCTTGGGGTAGCGTAATACATATTATAATTATAAAATTGAAGACTGCGGGAGAGGACACCCTATAAGATTTAGCCTAAATGTAATAATGTAAAACCGATAAAAGGACTTGTGAGACAAACGTCAGATGCTGGTTGTTTTATTCATTTTCATTTGTAGCATGGAATTTCAATTACTATTGTATCGCCCACATCTATCAAAAAGACAACTATTTAAACATTATTAGCCAGTTCCATAGATTATTCAATGGCAATAGCAATGACAAGATAAACTTGAAAACTTGGTCCAGTGCAAGGCCCCAATTGGTTGGCGAATGAAAAAAAGAGCCTCTGGTCTACTGATTTAGTTAACTACAAGTGACTCCGCGTTCCAGGTTCACTTGAAGACAACTTGACACTGACTATGACATTCTACTATAATTTCAGATTCACCAAACTGGTTTATTACATATTACCTGCAGATTTTATCAAAATAAGCCTTGAATACTTAAATTCATAGGATTGGATAGTATTTTATTAAATTCAACTTCAACTAGGTTATGTAAAAAAGAAACAGACTTTCATCCAGAACTTGAGCTGTCATTTTGTTTTCGGGGTTGCCAATAGAATATTGAACTCATAACCAATACAACCACACTTACAATCGTATGATTAGAAAATCAAGCCTTCAAAATTTTGAATTCAGAATGCGTAGAAGTAAGACTCCTATATCGAGTCCAAATTTTTGGTGGAGGCCAATAATATGTCAATTTTACCAATAACAAAACATCCAGCCATACGCCGCCAGCAGTCAGAATATCAATTTTTCTGTGGGTACCAATTCACACCACTAATAATAACCACGAGGAATTACCATCAAGTATTATAATGTAAAATTAATCTGATTTGTCTGCATGCAGGCGTATGGCACACATACACAGCGTTGGACTCTCGTACGATAGAGGCGGCACATCAGAGTTCGGAAGATGAGGTGTCCCTGTCAGCACTTGGCAGGACTTACATCGTGGACTTCCTTTCCATGAAGCAGATCAATGAGGATACAGGAACCACCCGGCCCGTGCAGAGGAGACTTGGACCACCTCCCACTCCTCAGCCGGCCGATGCTCAAGGTGAGAATTATTGCCTGGCAAAATTCATTTGCAGAACTTTGAAGAGGTTTGGATTGGATGGAGCAGATGGACCGATGGAGCTTTTATTTATATGAATGTGATTAAAGTCATTGCAGCATTTCGAGTGCTTAAAGTCAGACAACGTTATCTACAAAAAAGTGTTTTTTTTTTTTTTTTTGAGATAACGTTATTATACATTTACGGCTACATGATAGTCAAACAACGTTATGTCAATCTTTTTTAATTTCTTATTAAATCGTCAGTAAAGTTTAACGCTAACTACATAAGTTACCCTTGTTTTCATATTTTTTTAAAACTATCCCTATAAATTTTAACATTATCATAAGCAAGATAAATGTACAATACACAATCTTCTAATATATAAAAATTAATATTTGTGTGTTTGTTTGTTCGTATTTAATGCGCAGCCATACCGTTCATCCGATAGCGATAAAACTTTGTTAACTTATTGCTTGCACTTGCGGGAAGAGTATAGGCTATACTAATATATAAAAATGAATGTCTGTCTGTCTGTATGTCTGTCTGTCTGTGTGTCTGTCCCGTATGCGTTCCTATACCATTCATCCGATTGCAATGAAATTTTGGTAAGTGGTTGTATGCATACCCATAAAGGTTTCTGAATTAGAAAAATCATCATCTTCTTCTTCTTCATTATATTTTCTTTTATTCGTATGGTTCCTATACCATTCATCCGATTGCAATGAAATTTTGGTAAGTGGTTGTATGCACACCCATAAAGGTTTCTAAATTAGAAAAATCATCATCTTCTTCTTCTTCTTCATTCTATCTTCTTTTATTCGTATGGTCCCTATACCAGCTATCCGATTGCGATGAAACCTTCATCAGTTGTTGTGGTAACACCCGCAATGGTTTTTGAATTAGTACAACCATCTTCTTCTTCTTCTTCTTCTTCTATTCTATATTCTTCTATTCGTATGCGTTCCTATTCCATTCATCCGATTGCAATAAAATTTTCGTCAGTAATTGTGCCAACACCCGCAAAGGTTTCTGAATTAGTACAACTATCTTCTTCTTCTTCTTCTTCTTCATTCTATCTTCTTTTATTCGTATGGTCCCTATACCATTCATCCGATTGCAATGAAACCTTCATCAGTTATTGTGGTAACACCCGCAATGGTTTTTTAATTAGTACAACCATCTTCTTCTTCTTCTATTCTATATTCTTCTATTCGTATGCGTTCCTATTCTATTCATCCGATTGCAATAAAATTTTCGTTAGTAATTGTGCCTACACCCGCGAAGGTTTCTGAATTAGTACAACCATCTTCTTCTTCTTCTTCTTCTTCATTCTATCTTCTTTTATTCGTATGGTCCCTATACCATTTATCCGATTGCGATGAAACCTTCGTCAGTTGTTGTGGTAACACCCGCAATGGTTTTTGAATTAGTACAACTATCTTCTTCTTCTTCTTCTTCTTCTTCTTCTATTCTATATTCTTCTATTCGTATGCGTTTCTATTCCATTCATCCGATTGCAACAAATTTTTCGTCAGTAATTGTGCCAACACCCACGAAGGTTTCTGAATTGGTACAACCATCTTCTTCTTCTATTCTATCTTCTATTCGTATGCGTTCCTATACCATTCATCCGACTGCAATGAAATTTTGATCAACTGTTGTGCTCACGCCGCAAAGGTCTCTGAATTGTTACAACTATTTTCTTTTTCTTCTATTCTATCTTCTTCTATTTGTATGCGTTCTTATACCATTCATCCGATTGCGATGAAATTTTGACCAGTTGTTGTGAGCACGCCCGCGAAGAGTTCTGAATTAGTACAACCATCTTCTTCTTCTTCTATTCGTATGCGTTCCTATACCATTCATCCGATTGCAATGAAACTTTGGTGAGTTGTTGTGCCCTTGCCCGCAAAGGTTTCTGAATTACTACAATCATCTTTTTCTTCTTCTATTTGTATGCGTTCTTATGCCATTCATCCGATTGTGATGAAATTTTGACCAGTTGTTGTGCGCAAGCCCGCGAAGGTTTTTGAATTAGTACAACCATCTTCTTCTTCTTCTATTCGTATGCGTTCCTATACCATTAATCCGATTGCAATGAAACTTTGGTGAGTTGTCATGCGCATGCCCACGAAGGTTTCTGAATTATAAAATCATCTTCTTATACTATTCGTATGCGTTCCTATACCATTCATCCGATTGCGATGAAACTTTTGTCAGTTGTGTGCGGTTTCTAAATTATTATTATATAACATACAAAGTTTGTTGTTTGTTTGTTCTATCCAATTTTGATTTTTTTTTTTACTACATATTTATAACATTAATAACGTTTTCATATTTTGGATTCGATATTAATTTAGTGTTCTTATGTTTGACCTTTACTCCTATTATAATTATTTTCATATTGCCATATTGTATTACACAGATATTTTAATATTAAAGAAATAATTACCTCTTATTATTTTTCAAATATCTAAGATAAATATAACCACGAAGCGACCCCGTGCGAAGCCGGGTACTTCAGCTAGTAAATTATAAAATATTAACATTGGGGTTTAAATAAACATTTCCCTTGTTGAGTTACAAGAATCTAAAATAACGATTTTTGGCTCTCCTGTAAAGTTGCACTTTTGTAGATAGTGTTGTTTGACACTAAGCCCTCGATTTGTAACAAGCTTTATGCCTACTCCAGATGAAGACCATCTATATGTGAACAATGTTTTCCATCTGCAGCAGAATACAAAAAAAATATAGACATTTGGATCAGAACACTTTAAATGTTTGCATAAAAATGTTCATCAATAATGATGAACATACAGTTTGTGCAAAATGTGGAGTATTAAAGAGCGCTGTGATTTTCAGGCGGCATCACTGGGGGAGGAAGGTGGGGGAGCGACGCCCGCTCGGCATGCCTGCGCGGCTCGTGTGGCAAGCGAGTGCTGGCTCTCTCTGCGGTGCTGCTGGAGGTGTACTCCAGCTCTGCAGGCCCTGCTGTCCGCTGCCAGTGCCTCAAGGCCCTGCTGAGGATGGTGTACCACGCAGACCCCGACATGCTCACTTGGGTGCTAAAGTATCAGGTATGCACTTGTTTCATTTCACTGTTAAAAAGTCGCTTTAATATCAATGGAATGTCAGACACGGAAGCAGTCACCTTGTAATATTTCGACGGCCCCAGGAAAAACCATGATAAGTCTAAAATCATAAATGTTCAGGAGAGCGAAAAAACTAAAATATTTACGCTATTAAATTCATCATATAAAATGAGTAAATTTTTTCTTATCTTATTTAAATAAATCAGATAGACCATTTTATGGTCTATATTCCTATCAAAATTTAATGGTGATTCATTAATTAACAGCTGAGATAATGTCCAAAAATCGTTTTTATTTGGAATAATATTACGCACTTTATATTTTGACTCGATTCAACATGCTTTTGCGCGGACGAAATAGATTACTGACTCCGCATAACACATTCATATTCTGAGATAGAAACCTTATTTTACGTCGCATTTTTCTTACTCCATACGATTTTATTAATTACAACTATAGTTATAACGCTCTTTTACGGAAAAATTGACATTGCGCAATATTTAACTCGAAATAGTACAGCGTGTCTATAAAATCTTAACAAGGGATATAGGGACATATTGATATATATATATTTTTATACGGAGTTTTTATAATTTAAATGTATTTAAGTATGACTTTTTATGTTTTTTTGCAAATTATTATTGATATTTTTATAAATAATCAGAATATGTACATTACGAAATAATAAACATTCAGGAAAAATGTTTATAATGGAATAATAAAGAAGTTATGAGGAAATTAGTACATAACACTACTTACTACACCATCAATAAAATATCTATTTTTTATACCTACTTCGTAACAAATTTTTCATTAAAAATATAGAATAGATAGAAAAAAACAATGTAATGTTAATGGCCATGTATATCACTAGAACAATTTTAATTTAATTAATATTCAGTACAATTATCGAAACCAGAGAGATAATATATTTCATTAAATAAATCATTATAAGTTCGTTAATGGTTTACATAAAGGATATACCGAGTGAATTAAATTAGTAATTATCACTTTAGAACACACATAATTATTATTGTTCAATACAAAAATACAAAAATATTAAATAACTAGTGGAATATAATATTATACATAACAATTTGGCACAAATGTACCTACCAAAGCATCGAAATGTTGGAAAAAATATATTTAAGTAGGTTTATTAGTTTCAAAAATTATTCACTTTTTTCAATTCAATTTTTGCAACATAATATCTTTCTGTAATTGATCTTGTAAAATTGTAATTAAAAGCTTATAAATACTGATACAGTGATCATATTAACTTTCGTTTTGTTTTTCTAATGTTTATTGTCGATATGAGTTTAATTATCGATTAGTAAACATAGTTGAATTATATTTAATTGTCAACATAAATCATGAAACATCAGTATAAGTACGTCTTAATTGAACTCAGTTATGTTAATTAATACGAGGTGTCATGATTGCAATAATTTATTTGGAAAGATAAAATAAATATGTACCTCCCCAACATTGTAATATTTAGTTTAAAATTTAAATAATCGTGGTACGAATCTGCATTTTTCTAAACGGTTGGCTTTTAACTAGTATTTTCTTTAAATGATACATTATATTGTTATCTAATCTAATCAATTACGTAGAGTTTTATTAAATACTTTCTCAAAAAAACATAGTTTAATATCAATTATCATTCATAGCACTTTATTTAACTTACTATTTTGATCGATCTATATAACTCCGACCGATTTAACTTAGATAAAAAATAGTAATTACTATTTATGCTAGTTTTCATATTTTAAAACAATCATATTCAATAAATTAATACTAGGTTAGTATATATGAGAGTAGGTACTAGATTTTTCAAAACCAATTGATATTTTGTTTGATATTATACCTACCGGGGATACCACAATATGTTAATCCCATCTCATACATATTATTTACCTAGATTCTAGACAACAATAAATGATTCATAAACTGACTATTATACACGTTTTTCGGTAAAATTCTATTGAAAATAATAGATATAATAAGTTTTCAAAAAACCCGGCTAATCTTTTCTTTTAGGTGACCGACATGTAATAATAATTTATAATCCACAGAGCTCGTTTTCGAGAAACATTCAATGTACAAAGTAATAATAATATATACCCTTTTATATTATTGCAAACATAAAATTAACACGTCGGACGTATTTAAGTTTTACAATGAGCTTAAGTTGGTCCCAATGTGTACAAATCAATTAGTAAGCTTTTCGGAAATTCTCACCATTTGAAAGAGTAATAAAAATGATTTTTTTCACTTTCTTAAGTCATAAATATTATTCCGTAATTAGTAAGAATTTTACTAAGAGAATAATAAAATAAACTCTCTTGTATTTGCTAGCTAGATAAGTCCTTCCTTTTAAATAATAAAATATTTTGTAATTTAAACATGAAAATACTGCCTAGTTGTTATTATCGATGTACAAGACTAATTTAATCAAAATGTGTCATACTGTACCGAAAATAAAATATTTTTTTGAAGTTAAAACATAATATTATAGGTATAAGCATCGGCCTATAACATCGTGGGTTCCGAGTTTGAATCATGGGTCTGAAAAATAGATACAAATTGTTTTTCAATTTGTGGTCGGAGTCAGAGTACGTACCTAATAGGTTGAGCAAGTGGCTGACATCCATTTCTCGTAAAAACAAAACCTGTTCTCCAATCTGTGGGGGGCCTCATTATGATCGGACATGATCGGATATTTTAGGTGGGTACATTTTTAATTGCAAAACAATTTGTTTTCTAGTGATAGGTAATAATATTTAATTAAAATACTTATGTCGTTTTCTGCTGGGTATTTATTTAAATTAAGTTTATTTATAATTACATACTTTTTTTACTCATCTAAATAATTGAAACAGTGAATTATTATAATGATATATCCATATCGTTTTCTATTGGATATTTGTTTAATATCAAATAATATAACAATTTCAAACTTAAACATTACCTACAACATTGTTTTTTGGGTATCTAAGTAGAAGAGTAATTAACCGAAAATAGTCGAAGAAAGCTTGTGGAGGTCTTTATTTTGCGGTGGATTAAAATTGGCTGATGAATCAATATAATGAATAATCAATATTTAAACATTATTACTGTGTCCTAGTATAGTAAAAGTACCTACCTATATTAGTACAAAATAATTCTTTTCTATTTTGTTTGTTTTATATTCAATAATATAATATTTTGATAATAAAACACTAGTACTAGTGACTAGTGAGTAGCTTTTTAACTAAAACTGCATTTACCTACTGCAAATTCCAATATTTTCCGAAGATAAACCAATATATTTTTCAAAACTAATGTGATACGTCAATATAAACCATGCCGTATATTAGGATCTCCGTTAAAGACTGTTATTGCAAGTATAACAACCTTCTTACTCGTAAAATAAAACGCAGTACACTTTTTTTATTGATATATGACTATACTCCTCGGATATTTATGTGAACACAAATTTGGTCGATGCGATATGTAGATATAGAGCACCATTGTCGAAAATCTAACTTTGTCAATTTTTATGCTAGAGACCTGAAATTTTTACAGGACATGCACAAAAAATATGATATTATAAAAAGCTAATAAAACTTAAAACGCTATTTTCAGACTTATCATGGTTTTTCTAGGGCACGTCGATTTCTCCATCAAAGGAGTTTGGCACCTTGATAATAAGGAAGGCCGCTAAATACTATCTATAGTGTATATGGCGGAGCTACAGGATGCTGGTTTGACCTGGAACAATGCAAGAAGACTGGCGAGCGACAGGGATTCTTGGAGGCGCCTCGCTGTGTCCATATGCTCCAACTAAGGGGCGGATATGGCCGAAGAAGAAGAAAGAAGTTTTACTGTATTTAATTTGAGACAGCTTATAAGGATTCAGCAATACCTCTGTGAGCTCTATCGTTGATTGAAAAATCTTGTGGGCGACAACATGGTAACTTTTTTACAATTTTATTTGTTATATTTAACCAAAAACGTTCCAACGTATTGCAGGTGGTATCGTCTCACATAGCCGGCATGATGGCTTCCAATGATCTCCGCATTGTGGTTGGCTCTCTTCAGATGGCTGAGATCCTCATGGAGCAGCTGCCCGATGTCTTCGGAACGCACTTCCGCAGGGAAGGTGTCATGCACCAGGTATGTTGTCAAACCACAAAATGTGGTGTCTTCCTCTACTATGTTAATCTTTCCTTGTATAGTGAATTGTGGAATCCTGCGTGTTTGTCCTGATGCCATCAAAGCACTGTAGATTTTTAGTTTTGATGCTATGCAGAATTTGTTGGTCCTCATTAGTCAGTCCAAAGAATTTTTAAGGATGTATCTAAACCAATACATATCGTAGATCTCAACTCCACATTACCTTGTGTAGCAGCGTTCATACCTCTATGACACAGAAATGAATTGACATGTCATAATTGTGAACATATACATCTTGTCGGCCGGCCATCAGTTTTCACAAAACCATTATTTTAAAAACAATGCATTTTTTTTTATAAATATAGTATATAAAAGTTTATAGAGATATAAAACTACAGAAAATATATCTATGGCCCGACCCCCGCTTCCGTCCTTTACACTAAATACGACGATAAGACATCACAGCCATGTTGGTTATAGAATAGGTTTGAGCCTCTATTGCTAAGGAGGCATCTCATTTTGAAAATTGCACAATTGCTATCTTAACTCTTATTTGAATTTCACTCGAGCATTATACAGTATTTTTAATATTTTTCAGATCGGGCAGTTGGCAGACCCATCAGTCCCGCTGTGCGTGAGTCCCCCCAAGTCTTCCATGAGAGTGGTGTGCCCCAACCCGACCGCGTCCGGAGTTGCCTCGGTCAAGAGAGACCTGACATCCGGACTCGCCGTACACACCCTCACGCCTTCCACTCCGGGGCTGAAGACCAAGGTAAAACTAAATTAATTTAGAATCTAGGAGATGAGTAATTTCACAATCTGTCTGGCGGTCTCTCTATAGTTGCCTTACCTAGCAGTGGCAAGACTTGATGCCGAATGATTATTTTAAATTTAATGTTTACTTTAACTTGTAAAGAAAAATGTTTATTGCTAGAAACTATGCAAATTGATGTTTATTTGTCGCATATATAAATTACAGGCAGTGACATCGATCTAATCTCAATGATATCGAAATTATTACAAGCTGAAGATGTATGGAAGACAGCGGTGACATAAAAAAATATTAGCCTTGTATAGAAAACCCAATTGCATCGAATTGATACCTGAATCGTTGCATGTAATTGCTGTTTAAGGTTGATGATTAGTATGAGTCGTCAAGTGAGCAACTTTGGCTGCACAATTGTCTTTCATTTAGTCACCGTTTCTATTCCACACAGAGAATAAGTAATGTGAGAAGGTATCTCTTACGAGCATTGCTGGTTAGCCATTTGAATCTGTATTATTTAACAAGTAGGTACAAATAGAAAACAGGAAATAATATTGATTGTTATGAATATCTGTTATCTTTTTTGCAGGCTTCAATATCGACGGGTGTGGTGAAGGGGGCAGGGCCCGTGGCTAGTGTGGTGGCTCCCTCTGTCATCAGCATAAACCTAGCTCCGGGAACTTCCCATGGAGCGGCGCTTATTGGATCTGGATCAGGTAATACTGCATTCAATTCTTTAAAATAATCATTTAATCAACATGAATTCCCATGTGATTGGCGTCAGACAAAAGTACCCATTAGACATGCGCCGTTTATGCATGACTCACTTAATGCTTGTGAGTCAGAGGCTGCCTGTGCGCCTTTATGCGCATGAGTAATGACTGATTCAGATGTCATGACTGAAAACTAAGTTTCCAACCAGCCCCAATGTTTTGTGAATGCTGTGAAAGCTGGAGCGAGTCGGACGGTACATAGTGAACGCTCTGAAGACAGAAGCAAGTCCAAGCGGTTAATGAGACTTGTGTTCGTGACTTGAATGACCTAATCAGTTTGAACGAGACTTATCTTGCAAATTTAAGTGACTCGTTTCCCATGACTGGTATCTATGTATGTACTTGTAGAAAGATTTGACAATTAAAACAAAAGCATATAACATACACAATTCGGAAACCCTCAGAAACATACCTATTAGAAAACAAAAACGCAGAAATGCCATCAATGTAATTTATTACAGTCAGACTATATGATTTTATTACTGATTATGTTTTGTTTTTCAGCTGTCTCAATAGAAACGAGTCTTACAATTGGACCCAATGGAAGTCCAGCTCTCTTGGATCCAACGCAGCCAGGAGTCGAAATACCATTGCCCACCATGCCACATGAACTCAGGTAAACTAACAAGATATTACTATTTGCATTCACGCCCTCACATAGGACTAGTCGTCATACAGCACAGGAAGGTCCACAGTTTGAAGTTAACTTAGTTTCATTACGAGGATTGGATATCAGGTTATTGCTTTGAAGCACCATGCCTTGGATCCAAGTAAAAAAATATATCAATATTATCAGCTGGCGAGATTTGAACCTGTGATATATTGATTGCGATGAAGATAATACGTGGCTAGATCGGTACAAACATTGTACAGTGATCCCCCTCTCCTCTCACACGTTGGGGTGATTCATTGGGTGGGCCATGTTTCAGAAATGAAAGACATCCAACAATCCAGTATGCTCCTCTTCAATAGCCCAAAAGTTATAAGGGGGTCAAAAGACTCGGACTACGGTAGTTAGGGTGTATTGAAAGTATGCAACTTTATTAAGTTATCATGTTTGACTGGTGTGTAATTCTGGGTTAGTGTTAGAAGCTACCATAAAATTCTTATTTTGTGTGCAATTTTTAGATCTCAAAGTCCGGTGTCGATGCGTTTGACCGATGTGCTAAAACGCAAGCGTGCCCCCAAACGCTCCGGCGAAAGGGCAAGCAGCGGGACGGCGTCGGGGGCAAGTGCAGGTGCGGGAGCCCGCCACCGCAGACAGGAGGAACCCCAGGATCTGCCGACGCAGCATCATCATCATCCGCACGGTGAGAATTCATTGAAAATTTTTGAAGAGATTTATGAAGTGAAACTAAGGCACATTGTGCAAATTCATTGAGCGATGTGGCGTCTAACATTGGGGAGATAACGGTACATTACACTTTGTTATTGTGAAGGGAGTGGCTTATTCAGTTATTGTATTAATTATATTCCACTTTCCTTATATCGCCTTATGAGGTTTCATTTTTAACTCGTGTGGCAACCATATATTAATTTTTTATTATGGAGATACATTGACTAAAAAACCTCCAATATAGGAAATGGCTAATGAAAGATGCAAGTTGGTACATTTAAAGATAGACTTCTCGAAGAACAAAGTAATCATAAATTATTTGACTGACCCAAAGGGATCGGGAACTAATTAGCAAGTACCGAATCGGTTATTTAGTTTTGAACATTTTATAAATGTACTGCATTATAAGTAAGATTCGACAGTTGGGGCAGAAAACAAGTGCCACTGAGCGAGACAATTGAATACAACAGGCAAGATCTAAGCACTGTCGCTGATAGTGAGTGACCTTTGACAATAAACACATTAACACCGTTTTCTTTATATTTGAATCGCTCCTCCACGATAGGTGAAGTAAAAATAAATAAAGAAAGAAAATTTTATCAAATATTGACCTAATTTTTGAGGTCGCCATTGTACTTTTTCCTGCCCTTTCACTAAACAAAATAATCAAATGGTTTATTTGCAGGATCTTCATTCCGATCTCGGCTGGGCGGAGCCACCTCAAAGACGACCTCATTCCTGGCTTCTCTGAACCCCGCCAGGTGGGCTCGTCAGCACGGTGCACCCCCCGGCCTCTCCGCCATGACCAGAGATTCCATGCAGTCTAATGCCAACATCGCTGCACAAAACAGGTTTCCTAATTTATTGCCTAATATAAATTTCAATATCATAATCAGCGGCATTATAGGCCATGTTGGATCCTGGCCACCTCTCACTGGAACTCTGAGTTCCACTCTGTCCGGCTGCCAGAGTTGTGGTTTCTCGGTATCTCTTTGTAAGGCGCTTCGATAACTTACACATATTTATAAAAGAATAGATAAATTATTTTTTTACCATTAAATGCATTCCAATGACAATAGTGTAGTGAAACATTATTGTAGTAATAGGAGTGAAACAATCACATTAACACCCAGGCTTTTAAGAAATTCATATAATTGTATTGTGACCTCACCGGGAATGAAACCCAGAGGCCCCGAATAAGAAGCCAGTGCCTTACAAGCCGGATGCATTCATCCTCCATTCGCTCTATATACCCTGCCCAACGGAGTATCTGAATATTTATAAACTTGTCCAGCCCATCATAAATGCAATGTCACTCGTGATTAAACCAACGTTGTCATATTCCATTTTCAAAGATAAGCGAAGAATTCAACCAAATACTATTAGTTTCCGACAATCGGTGGAGCAGAATGTCCATGCTTCAGTACTATGACAAAATCATATGGGTAAAACAATGTTATCTGTGGCTAACGGAAGCTTTATTTATGTTATTTTTATGTAAATACTGCCCAACTTTACAAAGACGACATTTCAGTGAAGTTGGGTAGAACGTCAAAAGATTATTAATCTTAGGTTTGTTAGCAAAGAGTAAATGCTTTTAAAATTGTGTAAAACGTGTAAAAAAAATATTTTTAAATACAATGTGACATGGTTGCTTTGACAGAGAGAAGGCGCGTCAGTGGGTGCGCACTCAGGCTGCGGCCTTGAGCCAGGAGCACTGCGGAGGGGGCCGAGGTGGCGCTGGCGGGACGCACCCTGCCAGCGGCGTGCTGTCTCGCCTGACATCTGCCGTGCAGCGCCTGCGCTCCACTTCCGATACAGCCACCACGGCTGCAGCCCTCTCCCAACTACGAGACGTGCTCGTCGACAGTGATATATCACCCTTCGAGGTATGTATATTATGTTTTATCGACTTTAATGGTCTAGTCGGCGGTGTCTGCCGTGATCCCTACACTAGTGCACTGCATTTTTTTAAATTATCAGTGTCATCACTCTTCTGTTGCAGAGTAAACTCTATATTGTGTCATACATAATAAAATGAATGAATCCTTAAAAGGACGCTCTACAGAATCGGCCTTGAGAATTGAAAATATGATTTTTTTACATGTGGTCCATAATAACTGGTCTACTAGTTAATATAAAAAGGTTGCCGCCAATGTTTGTCTCAATAAACTCCCTACAAGTGAAGCTTGTGAAGTGAAGCTATGGGGTGACCAAAAAATAGTACTTTCTAATAAAATTTATTTTCTAATAAATTTACTAATAACATTTAATGTTACTAAATTCAATATGTTTATCAGTTCTTTGGTGGGAAGTATTGCAACTGATATGATGGATATGATAACTTTTTTGATTATGTGTTGGCCACGATATAAACTTAATAATATATTAATAACTTTTTAACCTGAAATTGTCCGACAACTAAACATACGAAGGATGTTGACATACATATCAACCTACATTTTTATTTCATGTGCTATCCAAAAAACATTACTAATGAATAGTGCTTATTTGTAATGTTTAGGACCTACATATTAAAAATAATAGGTATTGTTTAATTCTAATGCATATTTATAAAACGTAGAATTTACTGTCTGCCTATAAAAAGAAAGTGACTTTTTATTGCCTGCGCAACTTCACTTTTATACTAGTGAAACAAGTGGTAGGTAAAGCCAATGGGCGAAATTATATATTATATTAAGAGTGCCTAAAAATAATTATTAACATACAGTCACTAGACACATTATTTTTTTATTAATCCATGGGACTGGCAGGCATATAAAAAATTACTGTCACTAGAAAAAGTGTCTGACAGGGCTGCCGACGCAATTAATTATACTGTACTTTTTAAATTTAATTTATAATATATTTTATTTAAGTTTTGTGCATCTAATGCCGGGTCCACACTGGCGCAAAACAATGTCGCGCGACAACCTCGATAAATTTTACGATAATTATCATAATGGCTTAAAAATTTTTACGATAATTATCATACTTATCGTAAAATTTAACGAGGTTGCCGGCAACATGTTGCCAATTTGGACCCGGCATAATATCCACTGTGGTTCACGTAGTGGCATGTACCTGTTTTTCTGGGGTCAACTAATTCAAAAAGTAAACACCCATAATAGAATTTTTCCAGTTTTGGTTGCATTATATTCCAACTCATTTCCGATATTATTAATGGAAATTTCTCGGTGTACATAGTAAACAAACCTACGAATAAAAAAAGACAGTAAGGAACACAGTGATTCATCGCAGTAAAAACTGGCAACCAAAATGGATTATATAATATATTCCATCGTATTATTTTCTCGAAATCATAAAGATACTATAATAGTATTTGAGTATCAACCTATGTTCAATTTGAATTGGGTTATAATAATAATATACCCGTAGATATATCAATAGTATGTTTGCCACGATATCCACCCAAGTTATCAGTATGTACTTGCACAGGTTTGATTAAAAACTATGATGAAATTAACATTTTACAAATATTATATTATTTTGACAGCCCTGTTTTCTGATCAGTGGACAGTGCAGGTGGTGTTTATCAAATAATAATGTAAGATTGTCCACAATAATAATAATGTAGAAGGTCGACAATAGTAATAATACTAATAATAATGTTTTTTTTTTAAATAAAATCTCCATGATTAGTGATTTTTGCCAAAAGATCTATTTAAATTAATCGATTTCATACTAAATTATATTTGAATAGGAGCTCTTCAGCCGCCCCTTAATGCTATGTCTGACTATGCAGAGATACAAGTGAGCAGCGCACTCAAAATTTGATATTATAATAATATATTGAATGCCAGGCTTGTATCAATGACCCATTCTGAATTTGGAGTGCCTCCAATGATATGCAGGATTTCAGTATTTTGTAGCTTCGCCGTTTACACTGTGTACATGGTATTTAATGGCCTTTCAAGACGCCGGAATCCGGTTGGCTTGAAAAAAAGGCATGCCAGGTTGACTCTCTTGAGACACTCATAATACAATAGAGAAATTACGAGAGACAGAGAGAAGCAGAAATGTCCATCGACATTTCGGTACCAAGGTGTGGGCCTCAGCCGACGCTCGGAAACGGCATGGTGGAGCATGAATTATACTTAACACACCACCATCTGAATGCAAACACCATTTAGTTTGTGGTAATGTCTCTTAATATAATGCAATTTTTTCATTACAGGTGAATCATTCAGGCCTAGTGAGTGCCCTTCTGACATTCCTGACCACAGCCGGTGAAGAAGAACCTGAAGAATTGCTGGCTAGAGATTCTCGACTGAGATCCTTCCTTAATGTCTTCGCCGATATGCCCCTTGACATAGAGTAAGTAATCTTACAGCATAACTTACTGTCGACTATGCAACGACTTCATAATTAGTTAATTTAACATAACATCTATAACATTGTCATGGATTTTTTTGTTATTTTTCAGCGCCGTCGAACCGATGTTCAACTTCAACCCTTCGAGTCTGTCAGCTCTGGTGAGCAAGATGAATGCTTGCGTCTCCCAGTTGGAGCAGTTCCCTGTGAGGGTGCACGACCTCCCCGCCAGACCTTCCACCAGCGCTCTCAAGTTCTTCAACACTCACCAACTCAAGGTACTGCTTGAGGCCCACAGAGGATACAATAACCGATTATCGGCCACATTCACAAACTTTCATTCTCTGGATATAATATATGGAATACTTATATTGACCGAAAGAATATTACATTTTGATTTGTAGATTTTGAAAGTGAAATATGAATATTATTGTTTGCAGTGTAATCTCCAGCGCCATCCGGCGTGTACGAATCTGAAACAGTGGAAAGGAGGCACCGTCAAGATCGACCCCCTGGCACTTGTCCAAGCCATAGAAAGGTATTATATCTTCAAATGTATATAAACTTTCAAGTAACACGCGCCCCAGTGGCGATGAGTGCCTGTTGGAGGCAAACGATTACAAGTAATATGGCAATCAATAACAGCCAACTGTGAAGTCTGAAGCAATATAATGACATCTGTTTTGTTTTGCAGATATCTGGTGGTGCGAGGCTACGCCCGACAGCGCGAGTCATCGGGAAGCGTGGCAGGCAGCCAGGGCACCCCCGGAGCCCCGCACCAGCCCCCGCCCGACTCGGACGACGACAACACTGATGAAGACATCGACGATTCGCTCGCCGCTGCCGTCGCCGTCTCTCAAGGAAGGTGCGTACATCATCAGTGAAACAATCCAATGTGGGTCTCGGCCACTCCCCTTTGTCTGCCGGAAGTGCTCCGCTGCCCTGGGTTCTTTCTATGCAGTCCAACCACATCAGATTGGTCCTCTTGTCCTTCTAAATATTTTCCTTTTAAAGATATCCAATTTCCTCTCATATTTTTCTTATGGTCCAGTACTCCAATCCAATACTTGGATTTGATACAGTCTTGTGACATGTCAGTTTGTAGACTTATTTTAATTTTATTTTGAGAGGAATCTTTATCTGATGTGTCTGTGAGAGTTAATTCCAGATGTATGAATTTGTCGCATTTAAGCTTTAAGGAGCTTCCGTTGTAAACCCAAAGTCTAATTTATTTGGCAATCGCTTCCGGTATAGTAAATACTTCTAAGGGCTGATTAAATCCTCTAATATTAATGACATAATGTTATAATACTTTGCATAATTGCTTTATTAATCTCGAGCCATTTGTTTTCAGATCAAAACACAAGTTGCAGTTCATGATAGGGGAGACAGTGCTGCCATACAACATGACAGTGTACCAGGCCGTACGGCAGTTCAGCCCGCAGGCCAATGACCAATCGGAGACCGACACCGACACTGAGGCACCATTGGGTATGCAGACAATATATTTGACATCCTTAGGGGTTAAGGCTATACGTCAGTTGAGGCATGGTCTAAAAAGATCGTGGTTAGGCGATGCGCGGATTGTGCAAATGACGCGTGCCGAACGAAATATAATTTGTCATATAAATCCAACATGCGTCCATTTAATGTTCTGTTTATTGTTCTATTAGTAACAATGATAATATATTCATTGACATGTTTTCTTTTTAAGTAAATGGGTAACGTTTTTTAGTCATCTTTACATGATTTAAGAATTAATACCCCCGTCGCCATCACGAAACAAATTGACGTGTTCACTGCTCGACTTTCGCTCTCCGATTGCCAGCATATTACGATACAGACTACTGTTGAAAATAATATTCTTTTAAATGTATTTTAAGTTTATCCCACATTTCACACTCAAGATTTAAGCCTTGTTTCAGAAGGCAACCGACTTCCCATTATTTTTGTCTTCTCCGATCAATAATTTTCGATTTACCGTATTCTTTAGAATTAGGTGAATAAAAATGTAAATTTATTTAATATTCGTAAATTGTTTGACAGGCAACGCCGGCGTATGGGTCCAGACGCATACGATATACTACCGCGGTGTTGGTCCCGAAGGTGCTACCGTATCCTGTGGCGCCCTGGGTCAGAGCTCGGGGGCGGGTCAGCCTCAGCACGGCGCCCCTGGCAGAAAAGGCAAGGGGACTTCCACCAAGTCCAACAACAGGAGGAAGACTGATGACCTCTGGAATGGTGAGGGTCTTATTTATTCATATTTCATCCATATTAACAACTAAATAATTTGACTTACAACAGGAGGGGACCCTTATGACATTTTCGTTTTACTTGGAAGAATTACTGGAATGTTTTTAAATGTGTTCGATTTGGTAACTATAGATTGGTGCATTGACAGATGTTTATAACTGCCACGACACATGTTGATAGCTCAAAAGCCAATTACAATAACAATCAACCATGAATGTCTCACATAATATATAATTGATTCTGTTGTGTTATTTGCAGAGGGCATAGTCCCACTCCCCGTGTCCGCCCTGAGTCGACTGTTGGGAGCGAGACTTCCGGCGACCGTGACAGTCAGCGATGCCGCCTTGCCGGCTCTGGCTTTACTCCGCTCTCTGCATGCCCTCTCGCGTCACTGGCCATGCCTCTATAGAGCCTGTCCGCAATTGGCCGCACCGCTTCTGCCTCACACCGACTTCATCAACTCCAAGGTCCGTGATTATAAGTTACTCAGTATCCTAGAATTTGCATGTAGATTTTATTTCTTCTCAACAGGTTGTATCGTTTAAAACGATATCAAAAATATTCAGAATAGCTCGATACGCTTATGGAGATGCCTACATATACGAGCGAGAATTTTATAGAGGCCTCTGTCTCTTTTGACTTCAGTGAAGGTAGCTGCACAATAGCAATACAGAACAACATTGACTGCACATCGTCTCAGAAATGGACCACCCCAATTATTTTTTTAGAGCATCAGGAAAAAAATCTATGTACAATGGTTAATGTGAAATGAGTTTGAAACCCACTGCTCTATTAATAATTGAACTAATTGAGGTGCTGAGAATTAAAGACAAATAAGTTCCGGGCAATATCACATATGTATATCTTTATCCTTGAAAAATGATGCAGGCATGTAACTGCTTTGTATGGAAAGTTATAAGCATTTTATCCCTAACATTGGATTACATTCCATGGATATCGGCTGTCTATATAATGTTGTTACATATTATTTTCATTTGACGCCCACGATGGCTGAGCGGCTAACACATCAGTGTTGTATTGTCGTAGGTCCCAGGTTCGAATCCAGGGTCTGAGTGATTTTAAATGTGTGTTTGGAGACAGAGTGTAGACATAATAGGTTGAGCAACTGGCTAACATTTATTTCTTATAAAAGCAAACCTCCACTCTGGAATCCCATATGATCTGCATAGGAACGGACATGGTTAGAAAAAAAATCATACCAATGTATGTTTAACTTCGAAGGCGATTTATTCATCTCGGTCACCGGTGCATTTGTATTCTTTCAATCCTCAGCTCCTGAATTATTCATATTTTATCAATGAAAGCATGCTGCATCTAACTGCTCTGATTGGCATATTGATTGTAATGTTTTCATTATACTTACAGTTGGCGGCAAAAGCCAGCAGACAGCTGCAAGACCCTCTGGTGATAATGACTGGAAACCTTCCACAGTGGCTGCAGCAAGTCGCTTCTGCCTGGTAAGCATAATTCTTCAAACTACCTCATTTTGCTTGTTAACAATGCAACACACGAAAAGAGATTCGTTGTCATTTTTTACATAATGCTTGGAGGAGATAAATGCCGGTGGTCTGTAAATATGGGCTGACGCAGGCCACACACACACTGTTTTACTCATCGTCGGAAGACACTGGATTGACAGTAGTATCTTGCAGATTTACTGGGCTGAGGCACCCTGTCCACTTCACCACGGCACCAAGGTGCATGGTTTCTACATCAGTCCCGTGCGGCTTCGTCTCAGGACAAGAAATTGTGGCACTGAAATCTTTTTTTTCAGACACGTTTATAATGTCATAAAAGGCGGCCGTGCACAATCCGCAGCTGCATATACACGACGGGTGGAAACGGGGTAACTCAAATCATTGTTCACATCACTGGAATAGAGTATAAACAGTGCCGCCATGTTTAAATATGCCAATTTACAAAATACTTCTTTTCTGTAGCTACCAATTTGGTCAAAGGTAAACCTTTAGAGTCTTAACTTTCACCCCTGACTGATAAAGAATGTATTCTATTGTATCTGAATTCCCACCACCTTTCCATTTTCAGCCCGTTCCTGTTTCCATTTGAAACTCGTCAGCTGCTGTTCTACGCCATCTCGTTCGACCGAGATCGCGCCTTACAGCGCCTGCTAGACTCCAGCCCGGAGCTGAACCATGCAGCCAGCGACTCCGCGGAGCGCGTCACGCCACGCCTCGACCGGCGCAAGCGCACTGTCTCTCGCGACCACATCCTCAAGCAAGCCGAGCAGGTCATACAGGACTTTGCGCACTCCAAGGCACTACTTGAGGTGAGGCATAGTCACAAGTTAGAGTCTAACTTAACTAACCAAACTGTGTGCCGCGTGAAGTTCCAGGTGTGCTGTGAAAGAAGGAAAATATTAAAATTTTTGCCGAATTTAGAACTGTTAACTACAACTTATACCCTATCCATGGAATAAGCCAAACTGAATCGTTTATTACCCTCCAAACTTACGCTGTTTCTGTTTACAACCATTTACTAACTAGTCGAGTGTTTATGGAAGTGCTTGCGAAACTGTATACAGACATCGCTTCGTGTTCCGTTATGCTTCACTCAAATCATAGTGTTCGGGTATGCTCGCATATTTGGATCAAGTATTCATTCTACCAAAATCAGAAGAATATCTTTCTCTATGGTCACTTTTAACAAGTTTGATGTCTATGGACGCTTTAATGTCAAACAAAATCGACACAGGACGTAATTTTTGCATTTTGCCGCGAGATACCTCTAGTAGTAATACAATGCCAATATTGAAAATGAAAGATGTTAAAATCGCTACGTCATTTATATACTCATTATTTCTAATATTTATTGATTTATATTACATTATGGCCGGATAATCCAAATGCCGAATAAACGTTATTGAATAAATATAATCATTATATCATCATCATAATCAAATATAATACTCTTGAGAAGTAAGTACATGATTACTATCGCGGAAGGTGGGTACCTATCTAAACAAATAAAAGTAAATGCTGATGGTGATAGTATACCATGTATTATGCATAAATCGTTTCCAGCACAATTATAATATGAATTGAGTTAGTAAAATATATATATATATTAACCCTTTCCCGGCGACCGTATTCCAGTAGGATACGGCTAGTACGTAACACATGGGCGACCGTATAGCAGTCAGATACGCAAACCTCGACCTGTGGATAACGCAATAAATATTTTTCATGCGGCATTGAGAATTTTATTAAAAAATAGCCCGATCCATCCGCCTACTTCCACCTATATAACTTTATCAAAAATATGTTGTTTTAATTTCATAATCATCGATCTTTCGAACCCTCTCGATCTATTGAGATTCGCCGGTACGATTGCATCAGTTCAAATCTACGCGGTATTTTAGAGCGCCTGCGCACTAGGTATACAAAATATTTTCATTCGCGTTGAGTGTGCGCCGAGTGATTTACCTTGTAAAGTTGAATATTCACCGCGATCTTTACAACACCATGTTTGCGGGAATAAAAGACAACCAAAAAACCGAACCGAAAACAATAATGTGTCGTCGAAATATTTCTAAATATGTACTTGAACTTGTGTTCTGGATTATGTCATTTATTTTTATTACTCATGGTCGTGTGTCACCCCAATTGTTTAAGAAGTCATAAATCGAGCTCATTATTGAAAGACGTAAATATGTGGTAAAGATTCGTCCACACGGAATGACAAACTAGATTAAACTTTTCAGTTTTATTGAGCATTGTGTTATGTTAGTGATTGTTGAATATAATATATTATTATATTTTAGTTAGGACGATTGCGAGTTTTACCAATAAATTACGAATTACTATGAAGGAATATATAAAACGTATAAATAAACGTAAGTATAAAAAAAAACACACACGGGTACACAACA
This sequence comes from Rhyacophila brunnea, assembly GCF_057557595.1. Classification (NCBI taxonomy): domain Eukaryota; kingdom Metazoa; phylum Arthropoda; class Insecta; order Trichoptera; family Rhyacophilidae; genus Rhyacophila; species Rhyacophila brunnea. Next base: position 1,480,602 of record NW_028232904.1, on the reverse strand, counting down.
TAATATAAAATATAAATCATGGAATATTGACTTTTCAACTATATTACATATTATCTTTGCATGCAATTTAATGTTTATAAAATTTTAAAACCTCACGCAAAAAAATGTTTTTTTTTTTAAATTACGCAGATCTTACAAAATAAATATTGTTTTTTTTTATAAAATATAAAACGACAATCACTAACATAACACAATGCTCAATAAAACTGAAAAGTTTAATCTAGTAAAAATCCAAATTACACTCAAAAAAGAACAAAAGAAATTATTACAATATTTCAACCATGTGGACTCAACTTTACGCGACCCATAAAACTTGTAATAATATGCGACACAATAAAAGGTATTATTTTCAATATTTTTAATGTCATTTTTAAGTGTTTCTAACATGACTAAAATAAAATTAGTGTCAGTGATTTATTTCATTTCATAGGCGCACAATCAAGATGACGCGTTTTTACGTCATCAAAGATGGCTCCGAAATTTTTCAGTTCACTGGACTATGGACGTTTTTATTCAAGTAAACACAGCTAAATTCAACAATCGATTCTATTTTAGAGTGTGGCACTTCGAACCTTATGTATCTAGGCATGATAACAGTAATACCAGCTATTTTTAATTGCCGTATTTATCATAATACAGCGAAGCAAAGCATTTAGAAAAACCGTACTGCAGACGGAGCTACTGTCATGTTTAAACTTACGCGGCGGCCGGGTTAATAAGATTTTCATTCATCTGCGTCTGATATGTATTTACTAACGAAACTTTTAAATCCGAAAGCATTATCGCTTTCACGAAATTTACGGCATTGTAGATTATATCCACGAAAGCAAAGTTTAGTAATAAAGAAAGCAATCATGATTGAATAAAATGAAGCACCAATTATAGGATCAATTGTAAAATAGATAATACCATTAGACAATATAATAATTCACAGAATCATAATGAAATACGGAAGAAAACAAGTACCTATGACAATTATCAACAGACACAGGGTGTCATTTGCAATCTGTCGAACATCGACTCTGGCAAATTTTGCAATCGGTTCGCTAAACTTATGGTAGAGGGGCATTCTGTGTACGGATTCGGCGAGATGCTTATATACAAAATCTCGGTGAACGCAATTATACGTTTTGCACGCCATCTGGCGTAAAATCGCATTCGAAAATATTGGATGAAAGGCCCCTTAAGCTCTCACAGCTTAATTGCTTCCCAGGCATATTAAATTCCCATTCCCATTAAATCTCATGGCGTTTGGATGGTCATATCTCTGCTAATTAGGTTTCTCAGCTCTCGTGGAAATGAAATTGAATTTTAAAAAAATTAGATCGATTACAGATTGTAGATGAGTTATGTTTGTTTATATAATTATGAGCCGCATTTTGACAGAATTCTTTCTCAAAGTGGTGTGCCACAAAATAAATTCCCTTCACCCAGTGTGAGCTACCGTCAGGGAAAAAGTTTGGCAGACAGAAGTCTTATTAATCTGTGTATTTTTTTTTATATAGGTGAAATACGAAAATGAAGTAGGAACCGGTCTAGGACCCACCTTGGAGTTCTACGCTCTGGTGTCCCTGGAGCTCCAGAGGGCTGACTTGGACCTGTGGCACGGCAGTGAGAACTTTAAGCAGAAGCCTTCCAGCTTCGGAGTGGATGTAGTGAAGAGCAATCAGCCTGTCGTCATCGACGATCCCGCCGACAGCCCTCCTCCCGTCGACCCTACTGCCCATCTCGCCTCCAGTGTTTACAACAACCTGAACTTGACAGAAGAACGAAACAGGAATGTCCAAAACGCCAATACGGATAATTTCGATTCCTTCGACATGCCGATGATCTTGGACACCTCTGATGTGAATCTCAACAGCGAGGTAGCGCCCAGGGGAAGGCGGGAAGCTGTCACCGATGACAAGGCCAAAGATGGGCAAGTCGTTTTACCGCCCAGCCCTGCTGAAGTGTCCTACGTGAACCTGGCTTGTGGATTATTCCCGCAGGCTTTGGGCAGGAACACCAAGGTCTCGCAGCTGTCCAGGATTAAGGCCAAGTTTAGGTTCTTGGGGAAATTCATGGCCAAAGCTGTTATGGACTCTAGAATGGTGAGTAAACAATTGAAACCCCTTATTATCAATGCCATCATGATCAGTCAGTTGCTGAATTCTGTTAAAATGACAAAACAAGTTTATTAGTTCAACCAACAACTACAATAATTATTGAATTGTGGATATTAACAAACATTGTCAACAATTGTAAATTATAACTATGTATTTTAATCAACTTTCCAGTTGGATTTGCCATTCTCGCTAACTTTCTACCGATGGCTGGTGGGTGAAGAGGCGTGCCTAGGCCTGGGAGACATTCGTAACGTGGCTCCCGAGCTGTGGAGGTCTCTCTGTAGACTGCAGAGGGTCGCTCTGCATGCTGAAGCCATCAGGAGAGACACCACCCTTGCCCCTGATCGCAAAAGAGAAATGGTGAGTGCCATTCTTATCTGTCTAACATCAGTTGTCATACAAATCACTGTCACATTCAAATAATCTGAATTAAAACTATTACTAGAGGCTGTCTTATGGTATTTTAGTATTACAGCACTTGATGGCAATTTTGGAATGTTTTCAGTTAAATTGATCTTTAACTTAGGACATTTAACTTGTCAGCAATAAATACTGTTTTTTATAGATGCCTTGGAAGTAATTTTTACATTCATGATTTTTTTTAATTTTCATGAAAATACATAATAATATGTCAAATGGTGACAGTTCGGTATATCTGACTGCCTATTATGTAATAATTGATACGCTCTGTCCTTTCACAGGCTACAGGAACATAGCTACACTTGGATTATAATGTAAATGTTTTGGTTTGGTACAAGTCAGACCATGTTTTGTATTCAAAATGGTTATGTAATGCATGTAGTGATTAATAAATCAATACTATTAATTGACGAACAAATTTAAACTTCAAGGTTTATCATAGCAATGTCTGCATATTCAATAATTGATGGTATTAACTGTTTGAGTGAATCTGAAATTGTGCTGAAATACTTTTTTGACAGATGCAGGTAATAGTGTGATGTTTGCTACATTAAATCTACAATGCGAAAGCAACCCGCAGCTAATTTAAACGTTAGTCATGGTAGCCTTTTATTATATTTAAGTTTGGAGAAAGTTTTCTTCAACATTTGTTATTTCAACGAATGTGATGAAAAGTAAAAATAATAGCGTATGTTCGTCTTTGCAGTTGGATGCCTTGGAGTTGGACGGATGCCCGATCGAGGAGTTGGGTCTAGACTTCATCCTGCCAGGACACAGCTGCACGGAGCTGAGACGAGGGGGAAGAGACCTTCCCGTCACGGCCCACAATCTCGGGCAGTACATCTCGCTAGTCACGCACTGGCTGCTCTATGAAGGTATTGCTCACTATGTATAGCGATTTGAGTTTGCGGTAGTTCCCACACATGTAAATATGTAATAATGACATTAAATTTGACGGTTACTGAAAGAATTTGTGTATGAAGGCTCATTGGTAAAGATGATGAAATCGAAACCAGAGTAATCATGGCCAATAATTGCTTCTATGATCTGTTAAAACAACTTATATCGAAAAGATCATCTAGATTCTAAAATAATCAAAAGATTCTACTATAAAAGATACAAAACTCTCATTGGGCGAATGCTGTTTTACGCGGCTGAGACATGGACCCTGTGCTCCACTGATAGTCATAAATTGGTGATGTTTCAGTGGAGAGATGCTCGGTCCAAAATGGACAATGGCGATGTCGGTTTAATTATGGATATGTAGGCCATGTAGGGTGACTGCAAAGAGGTCGATTTTGTGAAATTTATAAAGATCAAGGTGGGACTGAAAGAGACGATGGACAAGTACTTAGCTTCGACAAAGTCAGCTAGCCCATGACTTTGGTGGCTGGACAAAGTAGAAAAGGACCTCCAGACTCTTAATAGAGCAAGGGAGAGGAGATACCGGAATTAATGTTGAAGTCAGCTACAAGGAAGTGAAGCCAGTGCCAGGATTTAGCACCATAAATATTAATTAATTCAATTGATAATGGTATCACGCCTATTTTCCTACAGGCCATTTGTAAAATATTGCCTTTAAATTCATCTGTAATAGCCTGGGAAATTTACCTATTAAAAAAGTCATTGAAAACCCTGAGACCGAGTGGGATCTTCATATCTATTTGTAGCTTTTTAATAATGTCAATTTTAGTTCTGAATCTCCTTTTGATTAGTCCGATCATTTCTCAACTCTGTGTTTTGATGTTTTCAGGACTAGTGCGGCAGATGGACGCATTCCGCGAAGGATTCGAGTCAGTTTTCCCGATCAACAATCTGAAAATGTTCTATCCTGAAGAGTTGGAAGCCATATTCTGCGGCACGTCGACCGGCAGCGCGCTGGGCACTTGCCAGCGGTGGGAGGCGCGGACGCTGGCCGAGTCGTGCCGGCCCGACCACGGTTTCACGGCCGAGTCCCGAGCCATCCGCTTCCTCCTGGAGATTCTCGCCTCCTACGACACCCACGAGCAGAGACTCTTCCTTCAGTTCATCACCGGAAGCCCTAGGCTACCCACTGGAGGTCAGTCATTGTATTTTTACAAATTCTCGATTGCAGTCTCTATGGCTATGGATTTGGTACATCAAATACTTATATGCATTATGGATAATTTAGTATATTTAACTCACTTTTGCGCATGCCAGGCAGTGGAGATATGAATGACAAATCTGTTGTTTCACAGTATAAAGCGCTAATTTTTGCGTCACAAAATATTATGGAGAAGTTGAGGGTGTCATAGTAAAATGTTTGTTGTTAATTTTTCAGGTTTCAAAGCTCTCTCCCCGCCCTTGACGGTGGTGCGTAAGACGCTGGATCCCAACGTGAACGCGGACGACTACCTGCCGTCGGTGATGACGTGCGTCAACTATCTCAAGCTGCCCGACTACTCCTCCTTGGAGGTGATGCGCACCAAGCTGCGGATTGCCGCCAGCGAGGGGCAGCACTCCTTCCACCTGTCATAAAACACCACCAGTGCCATCTGTCATTCGCCCCGACACACTTATTACCCACCTGCAATATGCGTATTGGAAATAAGACTGTATCTTCAGATTTATTGTGCCTCAAAAGCTGTATTGAACGGGAACCCGAAAGCGGATATACAATCGGTCGCATCTGCGAGACTCGGATTTACGAGTGCTTCGTAACTGACGGATGAATGGACAGATCTCAACAGTGGCGTCGTCATAGATGAACAAGTGACATATTGATGATTTCGCTCTCAAAATAGTATCGAATACCAACTGTCGCAGTATACTTATGATTCCCAAACATCCACTATAAATAATGTACATAGTAATGTTATACTTATGTAATATAAAGGTAGTGTTATATATATATATATATATATATGTATTGATTAACCAACGGAGATAAACAGCTGAGGACGAACACGATAATATAGTGACACAGTTTTAAGAAACAAAGAAGAAGCAACAACACGGCCATTTTAATTAATGTCGCCATATGTAAAAGAGAAGTTTATATTTAGTGTGTTGTCGATTGTGAACTAGTTACGGTAGTGATTTTTCCATAATGCGATTCGACAACGGCGAATTTTCATTATTTAATAATAAATAAAAAAACTAATATCGAACATTTATATTATCATAATTAATAATTATTATAAAAAGTTATAATCGCTCAAAAGTAGACGTATAACATTTTTGTAGAAGACAACCTAAATATAATATTGTAACGGATTGTATCATTATCTACGCGATGATTGTCCAATTGGACTGACCGAATCGGCGCGCGGAAAGGACTCGAGAAGTTTAATTTAACACACGGACATTAAATTAATAATATGATTTTGTTCTGTTGCTCGCGGTGAGGAGTGTAAAGACGGCGGAGGTTTGCACGTCTAGAGATCAATTATATCGTTGATCGGGCGACAGCAAACCTCTCGGGCCAGCGAGAAAAGACTTCCTTTCTGATTACGTTTAAAGTAACGTGAAGTTAATCATTAGTATTCTTTTCGGTGTTTTAATAAAAGTGTACTATAATAATTGATAAATATTAGTGAATGTGAGGTTATATTTCCACAGTAGAATGCACAAAAGATGTAAAAAATTGACTTGTGTGTTGAAAGTATCGAATAATGTTTATTATTATTTTTTATCTTAGTTTAACAGTTCCGTTTATATATGTATCGCCATCTGTTATCGGAATCCATTCAAATATTTCCCCCTTAATACATATCATTAAATTTTTCACTCAGAACCGTTACAGAACAGTTAAGCGAGAGCCAGGAGTGATTCAACACCGAAATGCAGTCTCTTGCAGAAATAGATTTCAACTGTAAATGCTTCCGTAACTGCACAGTAAATGTAGACACTGATTTTTTAATTACCAATGCAAAATTTCATATGATTTTATAATTTTTATTAAAATATTTTTTAATTAAAGGCAATATGTTACGGCACTACGGAAAGCATAAAAATGCATAGTGTCCTATAATACCTCTGTGACCTTTTAACGTCATTGTCGAATTTCAGGTCTTAAATATTGATTTTGTTCAATTAAGCCGTGACAATAAAAGAAACAATCCAATCCACAGCTGTGTTGTCATCGGTTGAATTGAGTTCAAGCAATAGCCGATGATGGCGCTTGTTTAAAAAATGGAAAATATTGTTTCATCAACCTTAAATGCCTGTCAAATACTGTCTTTAAACGCTGCATTGTAAGTGTAACAGTTATCATTGTATTTACGATAGATGGAGGCGATTGTAAATTAAAGTATAAACTTATTGTATCGTTTTTGTAATGCGGTAACATTATTTTTTAAATTAGAACAGCGGTAACTATTCAAATGACTGTCGAAATACTTGTGACTCTGCTTGTACTAAAGGGCATTAGTTATGTCATAAATTTTGCTTTGTCTAGAAATCTGTAAACTCGGTATTTAAAATCTCGCAATAGTGTTCACATTATAGATGATAAAAGTATGAAGGATAAATAGAAGAAACTTTAGCAGCTGCGACAAATATGCCACGGCAGCACAAAACAAATATACTTGACATAACCTAAGGTACTTTAAAACTGGTTGAGATGTAATGTGCTTGTTATCTATCGAAAATTTTCTTAAATGTTTATATGTATTCGGCACCGCGTGCTCGCATTCCACGTAGCATTTAGGCATAACGTGACATTCATGCAAACTTTCGATGATACACTCACATCGGCAGCATTATGAATAACAAAAAAGTATTGAGAATAGTAAAAACAAATACCTCACCATTTCGACGTCATAAAAGGCATCTGTGCAATTTGTATTGTTGTGTTTATGCAGGTGGTGTTTTACACTTGACAGTATATCATCGGTAATTCTGCAAAGTCAATAACAATTTGATTGATTATTTTGTTTCTATTATTCTCAATGCTTTGGACCCTTGTCTTAGTATTAATATGAGTGAAGATAATGGTCTTTGATTCGTAGACGTAGACGTGCGGTGGATCCTGTACCGACTGAATAAACCTGAAGAATTGCTTGTCTCCATTTGTAAATGTTCGCTCGTATCGTATCAATATTCTTTGCACAAATGAAATTTAGATCGAATCTAATTTACACAGGCATTAATTAATGCCAGAATTCAGATTGCATAGAGTTGGGTCACTAGAAAACTTTCTAGATTCAATCATTTCTATAGGCAAATAGAGCATTGTCAACTGTCTCCATATAGACGTCACTCATTTCACAATATAGCAAACTTTCTTACTGTTATTGTTGGCAGCTCTCACATTTTTAGATTCACTCAAAACAGCTGATTCCAAAAATGATTAAACTTGCAGATATTGCCAAGATACATTTTAATTTATTACAAATCGATGGTTCGAAACATATTCGATTTGTACTAAAACCAATCCATTAACATCGTGATCCAAATCCCTGTGGAAGAACAGACATACATAGGCAACCGAATACACCGGACTATCATTTAGAACCTACCGAATACCAATTATTTGTTTATGGCGATTAATTTAACCACAACGTTGTGGAAACACCGGTAAGTATTTTAATACAAAAGGTTAATACAAACTTGAACAAAAGTATGCGTCGTACTGATTTATTTTTCAATTTGCAAATTTTATGTAGGTTTAGTGTGCGGTCCCATAAAAGTTTGGATGCGCACAACACACATGCAAGAGCACCTTGTCAATAACTATAATCGAAACATTAAACATGAACGCTAAGACTATATTACTATAATAATCAATATGAAGATGTCGAAAATTGCATAAGAGGGAACGCGTCTCACATAAGTCAAGGCAAGCAATGGTTGGAATGAGGGTCCACCGCGTGTTCACAGTTTGGGTTACCTGTCTGTCGTATGTTTGGCGTGAGCCTACTTCTGTGGAAATTATTGAAACGGGATATATTATATAAAATTTATACTTAGTGAAAAGTTATTTTGTAAGTGAGACGCGATTTGATACGTTCTCAACGGCGTTTCGTCTTCAGTTTTTTTTTTTAATATATATATATAAATTTTTTTGGTATCATGCATTTTGGCTCAAAAAATGTCTCTTCTGATATATTATACATACATATATATATTATATTAAAATGATGGGTGTTGTATATTTATTTTTGATCGAAATAAATTGAGATTTCAAAGAATTTTTCTGTTTTTTTTTTTTTTTTAAATACCTGGCATTATATTATTATTTGTATAATAATGCTAAATTAGACAAGCAGGCTCGATGACTGTCAAAGATGACCGCCTGGCACAATGGAGAAAAATGTCACTTTTAAATCTTTCGTTGAGTTGACGTAAGCGAATTCGAAACACTTCACAACTCATCATGTGCCTCAAAGATTACGGAAAATAGCAATAAAGTTTTGTACTGTTTCATTTGAGTCATTTTTTTCGCCTTTTGGCATTTTCAGGCAGTATGTGCACTCACCGATAGTAAATGCACACTGACAACGAATACAGTTAGTCTCACCCACGGTAGCCGCGCGGCTTAAGCGTTGGACTACCACGCCGAGGGTCTCAGGTTCGAATCCTGGGTCTGGCAAGTACACATATTGTTTTTCAATTTGTGTGTGAGTCAGGGTACGGACCTAGTAGGTTGAGCAAGTGGCTGACATCCATTTCTCGTAGAAAACAAAATCTGTTAATACAAACCTCCACCCAGTGGAGGCCCATATGATCCTATTAGGATCAGCCATGGTCGAAAAAAAAAAAATATAATAAATTAATACAATAAAAGGAGGTAAAAACTTTATTACTAAGTAAAGGATTGAGTATAAGAAGAAAACAAACAGATTATGAAGTAAAAACCTGTACTTAGTAGGTAAATGTAATTGGATACCTTCTTACTATTAATACATTCAGTAAGCAGCGCGTTCTCAGGAAATTAATAGTGTTAACTAATGAGGAATCTCAATAAACCCTCACCCTGCAGCGGTGCTACAAAAGCGATATACGCACTGCAGGTGTAGCAGCGAGGGATGGAGGTAGGTTGTTAAGATTCAACATAAATAATACACACTAAACTTTTTCAGTTATTTATTTGTTTTTGTTAAATTAATATAAATATTAAAGATGGTTGGTTAGTTTATTAAAATTTATCAAGTCTTGCCTAAACCACGTATGGGTTAATGACATTATTTTATAGATAAATGAATATTTTATGATTCGTCTGTGGCTTGGATTAGGCAGGGTTATATTGATTTTTTTAAATTAGCAAGCACCATCTACACATTGTAGTCTTAGTTCAATGAAAACAAATACATTTGACTGACAAACTTTAGTGTACACTATTTATGTCAGACCTTAGCCTACCTCACCACTGGCGGGAGGTAGTCCATGGTAAAATTTTCACCGCTGGAGCATATAAACACCACACGGCGCCTTCAAGAACCTCTGTCGCCAGCCAGTCTTCTTGCATCCATGTACACTTATTAAGTATTTACCAACATTCCAGGACGCCAGAATGCAGTTGGTTTGAAGAACATGCAAGCCAGGTTGAGGTTCTCTTACGACATCCGCAGCACATGGCCGGAACAGATCCAACGTCGCCTCTTCACTCTCAGTGTGATGAGAGGCTGCTTGGTTCATTCCCTTATCTTCTTGTTATTCCTAAAGTAATACCACCTCACACCCAGTATCCGTTGTAAACATTGCTTCGTAAGGTGTCATGATTTGCTACCGTAAAGCAGTACTGTCAAAATTCAAGCGTCGAACAGATGGTATTTGATTTTGAATGAGTTTAGTTTAGTCCCAGACACTCCGCTTCTAGTTGAATGTTGCACTAATACTGTTGAAATTTTATAAATTTATGACTAATTTAAACTGTTTCGAGGTCCCTTTTTTAAATCTTTTGACAAATCGATTGCATTATCTTGGAAAGAAATTCCGCTGCATTTGCTGAAAATTTTTATATGTTACTTCGCAGTGATCCACATAAACTTTTATTTTCAGTTCAATTTATTCACCGCAGTACTGTATCTGGTTGTTGGTGATTAAAAATATTCATCCTTATAATGTGATAGTAGTTTTATAACGGCTGTAAACGTTAATCAAACATTATTTCTTAGGGGGGACAAAGCGTACATAGAAAAAGTTTGGTAGCCCAATATGGAAAAATGACGTAATTTATTTATCATGAATTATTGGTATTCTTATTGAAAACTTAGTACCTAGGTAGGTCTAGTATTAATTATTTATTACAATATAATCTTTTTAGGAAACTAGGTGGTACCTACCTACATGCAATGAAAATAAAATTATTTCCAAAAAAATACTTAGCTCGCGGACTTGGCTCGCGTGTTTATCTTTATTTTTAATTTTTTTTATTGTCTATTTCGCAATGTAGCCAATAGAAAAGTGAGCACACGTGTTTAGGCTATGGCAGTTAGGAATGTGCTTATGGAAAAAAAATGTATTGATAAATATTGTCCCGTTCTAAAGAGTCCTTCCAAAAAACTGTTATACATGCAATACCTATTAAGGTGATACATCAGTGAAACGGCAAATAATTTTCAACTGTAGGCGCGACGAAATTTTGGACTCGCTCGCCAGTGTTGCCATGTCTACTGAAATTTTTTGCCAATATACTGAATTTTTGATTTTTTTTCTAAATTCAAGAAATCTACTGATATTTGTGTTTCTCCATAATTGTAAGTTCATTGATGATTATTTTAATAATAAACTTGAAATGATTTACGCACGATCTTTTTTAATGTATTACACTTCTAAATTGACGAAGAAAGCATAGTAACTCTACCCAAGAGCGCCATTTTACCCATTAATATCATCATTGTTTACAATAAATTAATATTTTTAGTTATTTTTATCCTTATTAGTCTTAAATTATATCTAATATACTACATTTTCCAAAATCTACTGATATTTTATGAAATCTACTGAATTTTTTGTCAAAATCTACTGAAATTTTAAATTTTGACTTGGCAACACTGTCGCTCGCATTCTGAAGAGAAAACGTCGAGCTGGAAACACGTCACTTTGTTTCGTGATGGCGACTGCCGTATTAATTCTTAAATCGTGTAAAGATGACTAAAAACGTTACCCATTTACTTGAAAAAGAAAACATGTCAATGAATATATTATTATTGTTACTAATAAAACAATAAACAGAACATTAAATGGACGCATGTTGGATTTATATTACAAATTATTATTTCGTTTGGCATGCGTCATTTGCACCCGCGACCCGCAATCCGCGCATCGCCTAGCCACGATCTTTTTAGACCGTGCCTCAACTGATGTACATCCTTAAGGAAACGAATCAACAATACCTACATAACAAAATATTCTCTCAACCATAGATTTTAAGTATCCTTCAACAAAATAGATCGTACCTATCGAATAGTAATGACGTATTGATATCGAAGTAATAGATTAAAGTAGCTACCTACTCTTTTCTCATTTCTATAGATTATCGTCGTATAAGCCCAGTCTACATTAGATTTCTTCTAGTGTGCACAAATTATGCAGGGTTGATTTGATTATTGTTACGGTTTCTATTCCCGACTTTACTTACGTCTAGCCTATTGTATCGCTTTCTCTCATTCGGACTAAAGCTTACTTCTAGTAGAACCCGAACATTACATTTTTTAGTGATGTGTGTTTATAAAGTGGAGCACTTCAGGAAAAATATCGAATCGGAAGAAAAGTAACGAAATATTGTTAAAAAAGTATCAATGCTTTTGACGGCCCTAGTCATAACCATAGACAATAAACCGAATAAACGTGTCGTCTCGGGACGCGTGTGTTGTCTATCGACATTCGACGCGAAGTCGTCAGCAGTTTGAGCATCTTTTAAATGCCAGATTAATTAGTTATTTTTGTCGGCAAGTCTGAAAATATGGAAGCCCTTTATCATCAGACCAATTGTCTTGTGCAACAAACCCAACAGCACTTTCAACAATTAGAAAAACGGCCCCCAAATGCCGAAGAAATTGAAACAGAGATTCAACAGAAAATCGAAGCCATTAGTTCGTGAGTACATACCTGCCTATGTTTTTATTTAAATGGTTCTAGTTTAAAAAAACAACAGTCTATACCTAAATTAAAAGTTGTCTTGTACCCCAAGAACCCCATATTGCAATTATTTTGCTTATTTTCGTATTGCGTCATCCATTTTTATTTTGCGACGTCGGATTACGACTGCAAAACATTTCAATTAGCCTCGCAAAAATGTGCCGGCGTCGAAAATTATCAGCCAGATTAATATTTCGTACCGAAAATAAAGAAGGTGTTCGTCTAGTTAAGTCAATTGTTGGAAAACTGTTCATTCATCGCCCCCCTCGTGTTGAGCGTCAGCGTCAGCGTCTATTGTGTCCACACGAGATGGGATCATAATTAATTATAAACATTGTTATTTACATTATCCTATTGATATAACAACGAATTAGATGATTATGTGCTACTGCCTAATCCTCCCCCAGCGGGCACGTGACGTACGCATCATTAACTTCTATACAACATGACGTACTTTTTTGATTCCTGCATGCAATCTTGCAACTTGCATGATAATAGATATTTACACATGCATTTCCTTGTTATAGCCGTGATAATAAGTACTGTTAGTAGTAAATCCACGCAAGTTGCAAGATTGCATGCATGAATCAAAAAAGTTCGGAAGCTACAGCGTTAAGCCTCAATTACATTGAGCTTCTTTACGAGCTGTTTATTGGCGAATTTACAATCTGCCTGTAAAGTCGCCCAGTGTAATCATTGAATAATCTAATAAGCAAGTTGTAAACACTCTACCGAGAAAAGTTGAAAGCCGGTCAACTTTACACGCTACACGCCGGCGTGTGGGCCTACTGCGTCTGCGCAGTAGAGCGCAGTACCAACCTCCCGGTAAAAAAACGAACTACGTTCCGTCAAAATAGTCGCTGGCTTGTGGCTTCTTAGCGAAAGGAAAGTTTTGTGTGTAATCATCAAATCGCAGTAGCTGAATCGCCCGCTTTTAAATTCGCCAATAAACAGCTCGTATAGAAGCTCAATGTAATTGAGGCTTTAATGACATTGAGCTACTTTACGAGCTGCTTGTTGGCGAATTTACAATCTGCCTGTAAAGTCGCCCAGTATCATCATCGAACAAGCTAACAAGTACATTGTAAACAATCTACCGAGAAAAGTTGTATGCCGGTCAACTTTACACGCTACACGTGTGTGGGCCTACTGCGTCTGCCCAGTAGACCGATGGTAGCGACCTCCTGGTAAAAAAACAAATACTCATTTTGACATTTACCGTTTTGACGTTTTAAAATGGAAACATTATTTGGCAAGCATTTTACGTTCATTTACGTTCCACTTCATAGCGCTAGAGCCCGATAAAAGTAAACAACAACACAATATTATGATTTCAACTTGCTAGCTTGTGTATAATATCTATGCTTTTTTACGTATATTATCTATTGTCTATGATCTGCAACTACGTTCTGTCAAAATAGTCGCTGGCTAGTGGCTTCTCAGCGAATGGAAAGTTTTCACTCTTTCTTTCATCACAATCGCAGTAGCTGAATTGCCCGCTTTTAAATTCGCCAACAAACAGCTTGTAAAGTAGCTCAATGTCATTGACGCTTTCTGAATTTTCACTTGGGAGTTGGTTTGTTCGATATCTGCGGCTGTGCAGTAGAACGATAGTGGCAAACCTGCCGGTAAAAACCAAACTACACCGCGCAGAGACTCATTTTGAGGTTGACCTACCTTTCAAATCTATATATATATATATAATTAAATGTTTGTTTGTCTGTCCCGTATGCGTTCCTATACCATTCATCCGATTGCAATGAAACTTTGGTGAGTTGTTGTGTGCACACCCGCGAAGGTTTCTGAATTAGAAAAACCATCTTCTTCATTCTATCTTCTTTTATTCGTATGGTTCCTATAACATTCATCCAGTTGCGATGAAACTTTCGTCAGTTGTTGTGTACACACACGCGAAGGTTTCTGAATTAGAAAAACCATCTATTCGTATACGTTCATATACCATTCATCCGACTGTAATGAAACTTTGGTCAGTTGTACGCCCGCGAAGGTTTCTAAATTAGTACAACTATCTTCTTCTATTCGTATGCGTTCCTATACCAAATTTGGAAAATCCATGCTTCTCACATGGACAGCTGTATGTGGTCAGCTCACTCGTTGGAAAACATTCTGATTTATTCGTGTACACACCAGACGGAAAAACAAAAAATATTGTGTATCCAAAAGCACTTCAATAAACAGAATTAAAACACAAACACTTTATTTCTTTGAGTGGCATTTCAACGCATGCCGGGTACTCGCTAGTAGTACTATTATAATGAAAACATCGCGTGATTTCTTGAAGAATGAGATTCGTCAGATTTACATGTAAACATTTATTATCGTGATAGTTTTTTGGCTGGTATGATGAGGTGGAGGTAGATAGAAGGTTGTTGCTTGATTGTTGAGATGGTAGCTTATTGGTTGATAACAGAATACACTGAATACAATAATAAGGATGATGACGTAAGAATATTATCACGAGGTAATAATGTACTGGTGAGATCGCTATGATCAAGAGATTTATAATAATAAGAATGCACTGAGAGACTTCGACTGGAATAACGGATGTACTATGTCGAGTGAAGAACTCCCGACAATAGCAGCACGTCTCGTGACGGATTCAATGAGTTGAGTGAGGATGCATAGATTGTCCTTCTTATTGATATTAATGCAGTACATAATATATTATAATGATTAGGTTGTGAAAATTGGTAAACGTCAAAAATGCTTTGCGCGGTGAAGTTAATATTTTTTCCGGTAGGTTCGCCACCATTGTTTTAGCACAAATTTCAACCGTCACGTGAAAATTCAGAAGCTGCTGAACTTTTTTGATGTACACGTTAATAGATCGTCGAGATGCCATCTTATCACTGATAACTTTGTTTTTGGGCACGTCGTTTCTTCTTCCTCGTTATCTTCACTTCCATTCTCATTTTTCAAGATCATAACTTCATCTGCTATTTCACTTTCAATCATGATGTGATATCCAGGGTCACCTCCGTCTACTTCTAACCGTTGTAAACTTATTTCATGGAATAATAAATGCATCCATTTACAGCTGTGTGAATTAGCGGCCAGCGTTGCAAACGTCAGAGTTACATTCAGTCTACGAGCAGGACGGCATTATGACTCGAATTTGAGTGCGAGAGATATGACGTGATTATCATGCACATAACATTGTTTACGAGCATGCACATAACATTGTTTTTTTTTTTGTGATTTTACCGAGGCTTTGACTGCGACTCGCTGTCATATCGCCTCTTCTCTTCTAGAAGGGGATCCTTCGGTCAGGTCCTCACTCCTATTCTGTTAAATGGCTTTATAATTATTTTGTCTAGCTCTTCCGTCTTTCTTTCTTTCTTCTTTAGACGCCAGTGTTTTATGCACCAGAATCGCTCTCCTCCGTATCCATCCCTTCTGTATTTTCGATACATCGTGTAATCATTGAATTTCAGATAGTCTAATTCAGACCTCAGCCAAGTCTCTGAGATTAATGCTATGAAATTTTTTGTCTTATTAAGTAGAGTTCTATATCATCCTTTTTTTGCTTCATACTTCTGGCATTCCATTGTAAAATCCTAATTTGTTTTTTATTATCCATTTTGCTCCAGAACCTCCCCTAGAATTTCCTTTAAGTGTCCTTCTTTGAATTGTTTGCATACCCAGTCCACTGCTTTAATTATTAGTTGTTTAATGATCTGCTGCCAGTCTCCCCCTTTCAGCAAGACTTTCATAATTTCTCCCATCGCGTTAACCTCTGTCTTCCCCTTTGAATTTTTCTTATTTTTTGTAGGCTTTACGCTACTACCTGTATATATTATTGTTGAGCCTGAAGCTTCTACCACCGCTTCTTCTTTCTTTTTGTTTTCCTTAGTTTTTTGAATTGTTTCGCTTTCATCTCTTTCTACGATTTTTTTTTGTTTTACTATGTCAGCATAGCTATTATTTAACATATTTTTTTTTGCTTCCTTGAAAGGTATGTTCATTTTTTTCATTGCTTCTTTGCAATTCTTTTCCTCTTGCCACTTTGGGCATTTTTGGCTGTTTGCCGCGTGGTCACCTTTGCAATTGATGCACGTAATTTCCTCATTTTTTTCGCAGGTTTTGTGGTTTTCACCACACTTAGGGCACGTTTCTACTGTACGTCCGCAATTGTTCGCGATATGCCCATATCGCCAGCATTTGTAGCATTGCATAACCCTGAATACATACGGTTCTACAGCAAAAGAGACTCCATATATGTAAATTGTTCTCGGCAATATTTTCTCCCCAAATTTAATACTGACTGACGAGGTCTTTGTCAGCTCTCCTGTATCACCTTTTCTTGTCAACCTCTTAAGGTTGATTACTTTTGCATCACTTTTGATTTCCATTTGCAGTTCTTGGAGGTCCATATCAATATCGACTTTTCTTATTACTCCATAAGAGCAGGAGTCATTCTCTTTGGTCACAAAACCGAGATCTTTGAGTTCTCCAGCTTGTTTCACTTTATCTGCTTCTTTTTCGTCTTCTACTTGGATGTACGTCTTTAAATTTTTATTGTAAATTTTCTGTACTTTTACTCCTGCCTTATGCAGCATCTGCGCTATTTTCAATTTTAATGGAATTTTACTTCCCGTCGCTATCATGACGATGTTTTGGTTTCCCTTTGGAGTGACCCCAGAGTCTCTTCTGGGTTTTTTTCCAGAGGTCACCGTCTGCCATTCTTCTTCTTTTTCTCCAACCACTTCCTCTTCATCATCGTTTCTTTTCTTCTTCGTTTTTTTGGTTTCATTCACTTCCATCGTGGTGTTTTCCATTTTATTGCTTTTGCCGTTCACGCGGTCTTGGAATTCGCGCAACAGTGTGAACAAAAAACAGTGTGGACAACCCCTCGCTTCACAGCGTTTGACGCACTCCCCGCACAAAGTGCACTATCCGTGCAACAATAAATATTTTTCACTTTTTCTCAAGCACTGGCACTGATTGTCAAAATCACATGGGACCACACATGTTGAGTTTATTGTCAAATTCATTTTCAAACAATATTATTTTTGTTGTATCCCGTATTTATAACCGTTCGCGAGTAACCAGGCGAAAAGCGTCCCGAATACGCAAGCGAAGTTGTACAACCTCACTCCACCGCTGTTGGCTTCCGACTGGTGTATGACATTAACTGCATGTTTTTAACAATATTCACATTTGACCGGATATTTTGTCTGTTGGACCGAGGTTCTACTGTATTTCTCGTTCTAGTTTTTGCTTTTATGGTTTCTGTCTGGCACGCTGTGATTGGATCTAGTATTTAAGGCGAATTCTTTGCCTCAATTTACGATCAAATGTGACTTCAACGCCATCTAAAGGCATATACAGGCATCTACCATGAATTTCTAAAAATGTGTTACTAAAAACTTTCGTCGATCGCAACCAGATGGCAATAAAATATAAAATAAAATATTGTGTGTCGCCACATATTAAAAATCATAAGCTTGATAAAAATGCATTTAAATTTATTATATATTTACTTACCTATGTAAAAATATTTACAATTAATATTAACCCCATAAAATATTTACAATTCTAACATGTATATTTGATTTGATTTAAAGTGTTTATGATTTTTACATTTTGTTCACCGTAGTTTTTTTTACAGTGGCAATAAAAGGGTATCCTGTCCAGTTAATGAACCAGATTTTTTTACGTTGTCAATACGAATTAATATAAATATTTTTCTACAGTAAAATTCATTTATAGTAGTAAATGAACATTTAAGTACAAATGTTTATAAGATTGAGTTTAATCTTGTACAATTGACAATTACATCGAATTTCTACTAGAGGTGGAATAAAAGAATGATATTAAATGAATAGCAAAACAAATGCCATTCGAATTATTATTAAACAAAATAAGGAATATACAGTTGTACTTGGTTATTACTAGGAAGGTTGGACCGGCTGAAATTGCTCGTTATAAGCGGTACTCGTTATATCAGAGAATAGGTATTTTTATTGTCGGCGAAAACAACAATTAGACACTTAACTAGTGTCATAAACGTAATCTGTCCCCGGCGGCATCCTGTCCGATCGGATTTTATTGCTTAGGGTCGAAATGTCTTGATGATCTTGAATGATCAACACATTACCAGTATTTTAGCTCGGTATATCCGATAAGTATCTCGTTATAGCAGTGAATAAAAATGTTTTGAGAAAACCATATACCAAATGTCAACGATTGTTTCCTCATTACATCCGAGATCTCGCTATGTCCGAGATTGTAATAACCGAGTTCGACTGTAGTTATAATTATGACAATATAGTCGATATTATATAGACATCCCAATTCATTTCGTTTCAACCATGTCCGATCCTAATGGGTTCATATGGGCCTCCACAGAGTGGACGGTTTGTAAAAACGTAAGAAAAAAATTTAGAATTTGAAGTAAGTGCACCACTGATTACATAATATTCTAAGAAAAAGACAGAACGTTATTTCTTTGAAAAAATCTAATGTCGATTTTAAAGAACAGTGCAAGATAAAATAAAAGATAGTTTTATTTATTTTACCTATAAATGTGTAAGTGAAATGGATTTGGAGATATAAAAAGAAACCTTATTGGCCCAGTGGTTTCTAGGTGTGGACTTTTGTAATTCCCTGAAGATCTCGAATAAATAATTAAAAATTATCAACACCTATACCATATTCCTAGGCATCTACTATGATTGAAAAGTAGATCTTAATTTTTTGTATTTATGATTGCTTCATAAAAAAAACAATATTTACGACTTTATGATGTAGCAGATAAATGAGCAACTAAATAGTGATCCAAATATTATGAAAAGTTCAACTATCAAAGCATCACGGCATAAAATTAGTAATACCACGGTTATACACAATTTATTGTACCTACCTATTGTTATAATTTTCTTAGTTCATTTAATCGTTTTTAATTAAATTTATTTTCAAATTCACCTCTTATGTGTTCATTCACTGAATTTTTTACCCTATATTTTACGGAGACTAATAATAACTTCTATTTTCTACATACTAAATTATCAACCTCCACTTTTTGACAGGACGGCATACAGTTATATAGGCACGTAGATAATAATTTTAAGGCCGTAGACAGGAATGAACGTTTGATGGCCCAAATATAGTACAATAGTATGTATGTAATTAAAGTTAGGGTACAAGTCGGTTATCCTGGATACAGCGGCAAACACATTTTGAAAATAGCCTATATACTGGATTATTTGTTAGGATTACCTAATCTAACTTAAACTAACCCAAACTAACAAATAATCCAGTATATCGGCTATTTTCTATAGTACAATAGTATGTATGTAATTAAAGTTAGGGTACAAGTCGGTTATCCTGGATACAGCGGCAAACACATTTTGAAAATAGCCTATATACTGGATTATTTGTTAGGATTACCTAATCTAACTTAAACTAACCCAAACTAACAAATAATCCAGTATATCGGCTATTTTCAAAATGTGTTTGCCGCTGTATCCAGGATAAACATATAGAACAAAAGTTGTGAAAGAAAGAAGTGGAAGTTTGTCGAGGCTGTTTTGATCGGGTTAATTTGTCTTTGATTAATATTGTGACTAGAAATTTTAACAATTCTTATTATTTTTAACATTGTATATTGTTCATAATTTTCGCGACTACCACGTGAATAGACGAATTTTATTTACTTATAACATTTTAAACACTTAACATAAATAGGGAGAAATTGTACAGTCACTAGACAAAGATTAAATTTGATGTGTGTCATAAGTATGCTTTCTTTATATTATTATGAAACTATATTTATTTTAAAATCGCTTTATAAAAGGTAGGTACGTCAAAACAGTAATAAATATCTGAAATAATTTCACAACACTATTTCAAAAAATGGAGGTTGATATATGATCGTCCATTGTGACATATGCTCCAATATCGCAAACCGAAAATGTTATTATGGGCAGAGCAAAATTAACAGAGTGCTTGTCTTCATACCTGGCGATATGCTGGCGACCCTTTATTTTCAATGTATGTGTGTGTGTGTATTTTTTTATCTATGCGAGTGTTGTTTCAAAAATGGTACGATTTATTTCCGCTTTAGCAGCACATGTCGATAAAAGTCTTGTCATATATTAATTTTATTTACTATCGATTAGTTAATATACAAAAATACAAGATTAAATTTAAATAACTACCCTAAAAATTAATAAATAATATTTTTAATAGAAACGCTAACCGTTTTTTCTCAGTTTTTGCGTACAAACCGAGTTTTTTCGATTTTAATTACATGCTTTCTAACCTCAAAATCGATGTTTTTTAAATTTGAAAAAAAAGATATAAGGATATAATAAATTCCAATTTCCGTTTAGCGTTTTCCTAGGTAATATATTTACGTATATTTTTATCGTAATTTTGATAATTAAACTTATGTCATTCATTCTTGCCACCCGATACAAATGTACCGAATTTGACACGTATTTTTGGAATATGGAACTCCATGATGACTTAAAATTTTTTATTTTATTTTTCTCATTACTTTTGAATATATATTTACCGATTAATAAACTTTTCTAGCTATTTTTCGATAACAACTTTACATAGAGACATCACCTTAACTCAATTATATTCATTTGCTTACATCATCTCTTCTTCCAGGAATTGTGACCGGTTGGATATCATGATATTCAAAGCGCCCATGACTCAGAGACAAATTGCCAAGATGCGGTGTGACCAGTTAAAATATGACAATAGGCATATGCAGGTAAGCAAAGACAAAATAAAGATCCATCTCAAAGCCTGAACAAAAACGAACTATAAATGCGAGTGAGAAAGCATTCGGTACGCTTATATCTCCGCAATACGCGTTAGAGTAAGATATAATTTAAATATTTTTTGTACATGTCGCCGGTAAATATTGATTTGAATGACTACAGTTATTTAAAAACTGCGAGCACGAGTTGCTGAAATTTATTGTTTTTGTGTTAAGGTGAAGCCTTTACTGAGCCTTTTTTAAAGAGGCACCCAGCGGAAAAATACGAAGCTTGCAATTTGAGATTTTTTTTTGATAATTTACAATTTCAACTGTATTTGTAGCTGCAGAATAATAAGCGATCAGATATCTATTGTTTATAAAAATATCAAGTTACTTTGCAGTAAAATATTCCCAAGCCATTTCCAGTAAACAACTCAAGCTAGACCAGCAAGTCGATTAGGCGAAATAAGAGATGGTGTATTATTACATATCACAACACTTTATACCAGTACGGTGTATGAGCTGAGTAAACATTTCCCATAGTATTTGCTTACAACTGTAATAACCTAATAACAAATAATATTTCTTTTCGATATTCAATTTAAAACGCTGATTCTATATTTAGTTTAATATGATTATGTAACAGAATTTAATGTTAATGTACTAACTTTTATTGTATAAATAACGAAGAACAATTTATGTCAATGTCACTCAAATCAAGTACGTAGCTCGTAACTATCATTGTATAATACGCTGCTAATAAATCTCACCCTGCTACATTGAAGACTTCGTCATTATCATCATCCTCTACCTACGCATCGAACACCACACACCCCGAGTGACCCCAACATATTAATTAATAAATATGTACCTGAAAACATTAAAAAGAAAAATATTATATATTTAAAGTCAAAGATAAACTTACAATAAATTGTAAAAAATTTAATAAAATGTGAATTTGTTGAATCGGACTGCACCCTATTATCACATATATTTTATGGTCATATTTATTATTAAAATTTAGTTTATTAAGTTTTCTAAGCACTTCCCAAGAGATTTTTGACTAATTCATAGTTATAATATTTTTTATATCTATTTTAAAAAACATCGATTTTTATAAAAAATATAAATGTGTATAACTTGAAATCCTTTTTAAAAACGGCTCAGTAAAGGCTTCACCTTAAATATAAAGTTGGTTAATTTAGTAGAAAATATGGTTAACTATGTTGTGTTTAAATTTGGTAGTTATACTGAGAACCAACATGATGGTATAACGTTTCATGGTTAAGTTAATAATAATAACATTGAGGTTCTCTGTGCATTGTACGTGTTGGGTCACTAGTGTGGTGTTCGATGTGTAGGTAGAGGATGATGATAATGAAGTCTTCGATGTAGCAGGGTGATATTTATTAGCAGCGTATCGGTACAATAGTATATTATACAATGATAGTTACGAGCTAAGTACTTGGATTCGAGTGACATTGAGATAAATTATTCTTCGTTATTCATACAATAAAAACAACAAACAAATAAAAACACATTAACATTAAATTCTGGTACATAATCATATTAGACTAATTTATAGAGTCAGCGTTTTAAATCGAGTAGTTTGTGAAATATTATTTGTTATTTCAGTCGCAATAAAATATAATACTATTAAAAATGATTATTCGGCTAATACACCGTAATGGTATTGTGATATGATGTAATAATACACCGTCTCTAATTTCGCCAATCAACTTGCTGGTCTAGCTAAGTTGTTTACTGGAAATGGATTCACTGGGAAAATATTACTACAGAGTAATTTGATATTTTAAACAATAGATATTTGAGTACCTTGGTATCAAAGTGGGACATGAGCCATCTGCAATAATTTGCAGGAGAGGCGATTTTTCATTTCATATAAATATTGAAACATAATATATATAAAAAAAATACTTGAGTAATGCTTAGAGGTATAGAATCACATTTATTAAGTTAAATCTAAGATATTCATTTTGTAAATATCAAATATAATCGTTCAAAATTGCTTACGTCCGTTTTTGACACATACTTTTGCGTTTGTCCGTGTTTGATACGCAAACGGCCGTACGTGTCCGCTTTTGACAGAAAGTTTAATTTTTTTAAATAAAATTGCAAGGTAGTTCAGATTTCTTTTATTGACAGAATTTAACAATAAATGAAAAGCCTTAAAATTAATAATCATTTATTTTCTGGAGATAGGTAACAATTCGCAGAAAATTTAAATTTTTTTAAAATAAAATTTCAAGGTAGTTCAGATTTCTTTTATTGAAAAGATTTAACAATAAATGGAAAGCCTTAAAACTAATAATCATTCATTTTCTGGAGATAACAATTCGCAGAAAGCTTAATTTTTTTAAATAAAATTTCAAGGTAGTTCAGATTTCTTTTATTGAAAAGATTTAACAATAAATGGAAAGCCTTAAAACTAATAATCATTCATTTTCTGGAGATAACAATTCGCAGAAAGCTTAATTTTTTTAAATAAAATTTCAAGGTAGTTCAGATTTCTTTCATTGAGAAGATTTAACAATAAATGGAATGCCTTAAAATTAATAATTATTCATTTTCTGGAGATAACAATTCGCAGAAAGTTTAATTTTTTTTAAATAAAATTTCAAGATAGTTGAAATTTCTTTTATTGACAGGATTTAACAATAAATGAAAAGCCTTAAAATTAATAATCATTCATTTTCTGGAGATTATAATTCGACTCCCGCAAGTTCCACGTCATCTCCATCAAGTGTATCAATAGCTTCTAAATTATTCACTTCTTCAAAGCATTCACATGCATGAATATCTTCAGTATATTGTTGGCCATCGATTGGCAAATTATTATTTGTTTCAATTATGTTCTTATACCAATGCAGGGTTTCTATATTCTTCCATTCGAGTCCAAAATGTTTCGAAAGTAGAGAATTTACATCGTTTATCTTGTTTTCATTCAGTTTAACGCCTATAGGAATCGGTGCTGGATTTACTGCATCGTATGTTTTATTCTTTTTTAGAATTTGCTTCTGTCTCGCGATGTCACAATTGTAAGGTATTTCACCTCTTACCACAATATTATTCTTTTTCGTTTTGCGGAATAAAATTCTCTTGCATTGAGATATTTTGAAATGTAATTGTGCTGTAGATTTTATGTTTATTTTAGCTTCGTCTTTCCAATTATGAGGACTCCAATCTGTACCAATTATTTTCAATGTTCCGTGTGCTTTAAATACATCATGATATTCTTCAATATGTATTATTGTTTTCT
Organism: Rhyacophila brunnea; assembly: GCF_057557595.1. Classification (NCBI taxonomy): domain Eukaryota; kingdom Metazoa; phylum Arthropoda; class Insecta; order Trichoptera; family Rhyacophilidae; genus Rhyacophila; species Rhyacophila brunnea. Next base: position 1,456,010 of record NW_028232904.1, on the reverse strand, counting down.
TTTTCTTTAAGTCTCTTTCGATAAGACCAAATACCCGATCTGCTGGAAGGAAAGAATGTCCAGTGACTGGAAAAATTATCTCCAGCTTAGTGATTGATGGAGGAGCATTGTTATGAAGCCATTTGGCACACATCGTTACTATTGTTAAATTTTTATTTTGGCCAGCACACCCATCTGCTACCAACCGAACATTTGTGTATCCGTTCAATACTTTTGATTGTAGTTCATTGAAAATGATTGATGCTACTTCATTTGAAGATTTCCTCCCTTGGTTTTCATTCCATGTATAAATTGACACATTTTGTGGTGACAAATTATTTTTTGACGTTCCTGATACGACTGCTAAATTGAAGCAGTAAAATTGTCTCGAGTAATAGGCGGACTGGTCACTAACTTTTGGCAACACAAGGTTTTTCTGGCAATCGAAGGACATAAGAAAACAATCATCGTTTTTCTTCTTCAAATATTCGAAAAAACAGTTTGCTTTTTTTTTGTGTAGAGTAAGTTTAAATATCAAATCTTTTTTCTCATTTTCATCCTTTTCTAATTTCACTTTTTCTTTTAATTCCAAACATGTGCTACATTCATCAGTGCTTGGAGTTGCAAAACTCATATTAAACCGGGTATTAAACAACATCCGAAAGTATGACATTTTTACTTTGAAGTCATCAGTGACGCTATTATTATACATTGACCATATTTTGGTAATGCTTAGATCTGAATCTAAGTAAATTCTTGTACTTCGGTCTCGTTTATAATGTGACTCGATTCCCTTGAGACATTTGGTGAAATCGATGACAGAATTCATCTTGTTTTCAAAAAGTTTATCCTTTCTTGATCCACCCCTTGTTTCAATGGGTACTAACATGTTATTTTTTTTAAACCGTTGGAAGACTCCGATAACTCTATGTTTTGTTATATTTAATGTTGATAAAAACGTGGCCCTGCATACGGGAAGACAATTCCCAGCAGTGTTTATAATGCTGTAATGAAATGTAGCCATTTTTTGTTTTATAAAAACTTTTTGACGGCGTCTTTTTGGTACGAGAGTCCTACAGTATTTCAAAATAAAAGAATCCTGCTTGTCTTTAGCTGGTGCAGAATAAAACGATTCGTGAAACTTCCTTATGTCTTCCATTGTCAATAATCTGCATTGAAGACCACGACGATGGCCGCATTTAGGAAAGGAAGGCACGCCTTTTGCAGAATATCTGGAAAAAATAATATATTTTAGTGTTTTATTCAACTTAGAAACCACGGTTTGAAAAAACATTTTGTTCTTGAACCACCCTTTCCGTGACCATAGTAATGACATGGAGGTAATAGCGTATGTGTAAATGCGTTAACAATGAAAAATACTCGTAAATAACGAGTGAAAATGCGCAAAGGTTAATATTTAAATATTATTATTCTTATAAAAACATAAAATTATGCTTGAGCACATCATATTTTAACAATAAATCGCATTTAAAAAAGATGCATTGTGATCGAAAAAGTTTTGTAGTAGTATTCTGATAGTACTTACTTTAAAGTCTTTTCTTTGGCCCTTTTCCACTCATTGGGCTTAGCTACACGTTTTCTAGCATTCCTTGAGTCCATTTCAGTTCATTAAATATTATACTTTTTCTTGAAAACTATTATAAATGCACTTATTTTGAAAAAAACTGACAGAGAACCTCTATTTTAGAATAATGTTATCAGAGTGCCGAAATCCCGGCAGCCATGACAGTCTGAGAAGATTCCTGCTCAGTGATTGGCTGGCCCTTACCTGCGCGCGCATATAAGTCAAGTGTCCGTTTTTGATATTATACACGAACTTTAAACACAAAAATCTCCATGAAAACGACCGTTTTTGATACTGTCGAAGGCATTGTTGGAAAGAGCATCTCTAACACTACCAGAATCAACAAAAACATGAATTTAGTGGAGTGTGGCTTATGTCCCACTTTGATACCAAGGTACTCATTTGATCACTTATTATTCTGCAGCTACATATGCAATAAACACGGCTTTATTTCGCCGAACAATACCCAAACTCTTTATATTATTACTCTGAGATCCATCTTCATTTGAGACTTTTCAATTAGGTGCCATTGTACCGATTGCATACTATTATAATATACAAACTAATGACAGCATGTGATCAGGGCCGGTCCTAGTGAGTGGGGCACTTTCTGGGGTCGATCCACTGCTGGATGAAGGCCACCACTCTTCGCGGTCCTTAGTTCTTTGCCGCCACGTACAACCACAGCACTTTATGAGTGTTTATTCAGCGGATTTCAGGGCATTCCTGTGGGTGTTTAGTGCCCTTTGGGTATGGGGTACAGATATTACATCACCCATTGATTTACGGTGTTTAAACTTTTAGTTTGTTGTTCTGTACATTATGTTGTATATTTTCTGTATGGTGGTTTGCTAAAGGTGACACGACAATCCATTCTTGCAGGCGGCGCTTGGCGGAATTCAAGAGCGGAGGCAACGCCAGCGGCTAGAGCAGGAAGAGAGGCAGCAACTCCTCAGTCGGCGGTTCACGGCTAACGACGCCCCCGCCTACACCTCCATAGACGTTGACGCCTCCTCCGCACACCATGCTTCCCTGCAGAATGCGCATCGCGGCGTTGATGACATGATCACTACAGGTCAGACATGCTACTTATTTATTTATTTTACGATGTCATCCCACCACAAAGAGTTTGTATTTACTGGAGGGAGTCTTATCAAGCGTTTAGTATTACAGCATTACAGCACTTGATGCTTTGATGGCCAACACAAACTGTGAAGAGGTAGAAGGGTTTCTGGTTGATGTTGGATGAAAAATTGGTATTTACACTAATTTGGCAATTGCTTCAGCGATTTTGATGGGGAAACCAAAGGAGGCTCAAATCTGGCAGTAGAAGGGTTTCTTCGACATCTTCAGTTTTTTAGTAATCTAATATGGCTAATTTTTTTGTGCTTGTTCAGGATCCAATGTGCTGAGTAGCCTCCGCAACCAGAGAGACGCTCTGAAGGGAGCGCATCGCAGGATCATCGACATTGCCAACACACTCGGACTCTCCAACGCCACCATCAGCATCATCGAAAGGAGAGCGAGACAGGACAAGTTTATTCTCATCGGAGGCATGCTTCTCACTCTCACCGTTATCACAGTTGTCATCGTGTACTTCACCTGAGACTCACTTCGTATGATAGACCCTATCGATTCAATATTACTGCTCGAGAATGTTCAATGACTATGTTTATGACTCAGACCGTGTTATGCTGAAAGTACCGAGTAGACTCGCAGACTTGACAACTCATTCTAATCATCGTGAGTAATTGTCAAACTGAAACAGTAATTATACGCAACGATTCACGTACCAATTCAATCGTATCGGCGCTTGTTTTTATTGGTTCATAACATACTATATTGTGTATTATAAATATCTATTGGTCAACTCAGTGCGTACACCAAATAGTCTTCCTTCATATTTTTTAAGTTATGTCACCGAAAACTATTATATTTATAATATTAATACTACTATCGACCGAAGGTACTTGATGGAATTTGAATTTAAATTCTAATGGATTTAAGTTTTGTACTATTCCATTTGAGTCGTTTTTTGCGACCCGGGTTTCGCCTTTCTGCATCTTCAGGCACCGTGTACACTCACCAAAAGGCAAATAAACACTGACACCGAATACTATTAACTCTAACTATCACCTACCTATTAAGTCAAGGGTCACCATACAAAAAAATATAGCAAACAAATTATTAATAGTTGACGTGTTTGTAGAAAACCCCTTAACTTATCAAAATAATACACTCGATAAACATAAAAAAATCATCAAAACCTAATACAGTAAAACCTCATTAGTAAGAACACTGATAATTCGAAATTCGCCGTAATTTGAAATTTTCCCGAAAACAAAGTCCCTTAAGGGGGGACATGCTCGTCGAAGGTCCAAATTGAGTTTTTATTGTATTTTCAAACCATGATCCTGGACACTCCTTAAACGTTGTAGATAATCTATTTATATAATTTTGAAGCCTTATTATCCTTTATAGTTATTTTAAACATTTGATGACTGCATAAAGTATTTTTGTTACATAAAATAGTATTCTTTTAAACCTCTCGCTGTAATGTTTTAGAATATAGTCATATTTCGGTACATAACTGTGCAGTGGTGTTAAGATTTTTTACATTTATTAATTTTTAAACGCATTTATAAAACCATTAGTATAATTTATTACGAGATAATTTTTGTAAAATATTCACGATAAAAAATTATATTAATAATCTCTGTGATCCCAAATTTGACAAGAATTAGGCATTTTATTATTCAAAAAATCGGCAAGATTAACACATTTGAAGATGATTCTAAAGATACTTATTGTAAGCTATGTCTTTGACCATTCAATTGTGATAAACATCTTATGAATAATGATTGCTTTATAATAATTATTGACCTAAGAATAAGGTAGTGTTTTTTTGAAATACGCCATTTCTTTTGTCATTCCCTAGTGGTTAAGCTACAACATGCGGCCGTAGCCATAAATTGACAAACTATAATTAAAGTAGGGAGTAAAATTATGTTAACGCGCGTGTTTGAACATGTACCTAACCGAATTTTTTTTTATTTTTTTTTTAAATGGTACATGTTCAAACACGCGCGTCAATATCATTTTACTCCCTACTTCAATTATAGTTTGTCAATTTATGGCTACGGCCGTATGTTGTAGCTTAACCACTGGGGAATGACAAAAGAAATGGCGTATTTCAAAAAAACACTACCTTATTCTTAGGTCAATAATTATTATAAAGCAATCATTATTCGTAGGATGTTTATCACACTTGAATGGTCAAAGACATAGCTTATAATAAATATCTTTGGAATCATCTTCAAATGTGTTAATCTTGCCGATTTTTTGAATAATAAAATGCCTAATTCTTGTCAAATTTGGGATCACAGAGATTATCAATATAATTTTTTATCGTGAATATTTTACAAAAATTATCCCGTAATAAATTATGCTAATGGTTTTATAAATGCGTTTAAAAATTAATAAATGTAAAAAATCTTAACACCACTGCACAGTTATGTACCGAAATATGACTATATTCTAAAACATTAGAGCGAGAGGTTTAAAAGAATACTATTTTATGTAACAAAAATACTTTATGCAGTCATCAAATGTTTAAAATAACTATAAAGGATAATAAGGCTTCAAAATTATATAAATAGATTATCTACAACGTTTAAGGAGTGTCCAGGATCATGGTTTGAAAATACAATAAAAACTCAATTTTGACCTTCGACGAGCATGTCCCCCCTTAAACATTATTTTCATATAAAACCTTACCTTTAATTCGAATTTCATAATTCGAAATGATTTTAGAGTCCCCGGCATATAAAAATATTCAATAAATCTTAATAAAGTACACTATTTCATGAGCTAGTCATTGAAAATTGTGACAGACTTTTCTTAAAACATCAAAAATGACTTATTTTATGATGGTAATAAAAAATAATCCTGACATTTTATGACCCAATTCGGTAGGCACATGTATGATCGGAAACGAAATTAATGAAAATCAAAAATTTTTTTTTTTTCAAAATTTCAATATATTCCCCCATTTCATAATTCGTAATTCGATTTTTTTTTCGATTTTCAGTCTCATGGAATTCGTATTAACGAGGTTTTACTGTAATATATCATTAGTAATAATTATAAACAATAAAAATACTACACTCAAGAGGTGTAAAATCATCCATTCTGGGAACAATGGGAATAATACAAAACTTAAATCCATCAGAATTCATTATATTTATGTTTGATAAATAATGAATGAAGTCAGGCTACTATCATTATAAAAGCAAACATCAAACTGACAGCATTAATAGGGGGCACTAGACGTGGGAAATCAAGCATTTAAGCTAATCTATCACACCAATTGGCGATTCGGATCGTGCTGTTATAGAAATGTTTTTATTCCACTCACAGCTCAATGAAAAGATTCAAAATGAAATTTCTCCGATCGGGCCAGGTAAACGGCGGGGGTCGACGAGTTGGCAAGTCTGCTCGTGTCATTTGGATAATATGCGGATATACCTGCAATACCTAAAGGTGTTGAGGAAACATTCCTTAGAACATGGAACGGAGCCTTGATATATGAAAGTGAAGTTAAAAAACAGACCACTAAGATGATCATTAATTGAATTAACTGCATTGCGGATATCAATTGCAAACTTCACACTATTCAAATACAAAAAGCAAATGTGATACAAATGAAACGTCAAATCGTCGTTGAAACTAGAAAATTGTGTAACTCCGTTTTAATCGAAAATTGACTTTGAATGCCACCTAGTGGCCGTTGATAATATCTATCCGTCTTGCAAATTTTGTAATTCCAGAAAAATTGTATCATTGTTAAATCATGGATGATTTCCCTCCAAAACCATACATTTGTATAGGAAACCATAATGTTTTTTGTCTCTCCTGTAAAGTAGTGTTTTTGGAGTTACACAATTTTCTAGTTTCAACGACGAAATGTAGATAATATACAAAGTGAAAGCATGTTTTAAATTGACAATTTACAACATATATTTTGAGTTTACGAATCGAACCACTTTTTAGATTTGCTATTAAGTGCTGTAATATTAGAAGTTCACTAGGCTCCGTCCTGTTACTGTCCAAACTATTAAGTGATGATGGTAAATCCTTTGCATTGCCAAAAATGTTGTTCTCTACTCTTCATAGGATTAAACACCATTGTGCCGAAAACATAATTTTAAGTTATATTATGGTTACATGTATGTTGCACGTATTACATTTCACCGTAGCACAGTTCGCCGTGAGCTTTCTTATCGGAAATAATTATTTCTATAGTACCGAGATGAAAAAATTACACGTTTTCGTGGAGCAATAATGTTCCAATTTTATTAGATCCTAACGTAACCTAACAAATAATCCAGTATATCGGCTATTTTCAAAATTTGTTTGCCACTGGCTTCCTGTAAACCGACAATGTTTTATTTAGACATGAATTTTATCTCAGTACTATATCAGCCAAAGAGGTTGGACGGTCTTTAATATACAACCATATATTTGTGATACAACATTTCACGGTTAAGTGTGATACGGTGAACTGCGTACATACAAATTTCCGGAGACGATTATATTATATCAGCTTGACGACAGCCTTGTTTGATCAGCGAGTACATAACACGGTCTGGTTCATCCGTAGTTTTAATGCAATGTAGCAAATGAGTTTGTCTGTCGACAGTCTTGTCAAGGGTAGAAAAAATACCAAACTGCCCTAAATCAGTTTGTGACTTGCAGTGGGCATGTGTCCCTGCATCGTTGTTATGAATATGTAAAAAGCAAAACATGTATCCATACATATACAGCAAAATATCGGGGGGTGTTTCGAGTTGTCATCTTTTCACAATATCGTTTTAGTTAATTGGTTTTGCGTAACAGAAGCCATGATGATTGTTGATGGGATCGATAAAATCTGATGAAGTGTGTTGTTTCTTGTGTCCCGCTTGACGCCGCGCTGTTGATTTTTTTCACTTTGAATTAATATCACATTTTGCACAATTTACTGTTCATTATAAAGGGGTCACCATTTATTAGGGGGTGTTTGATATTCTAATGTCTATTATTGTATGATTGTACTGGTAAATGGTTTATGATGAAACCTTTAACTAGCCTAACCTAACTAAAGGATAGGCACGGGTGTCACTTAACCCTTTCTAAGCCTTACGAATCCCGACTTAGTACAACAGTGCGCGTTGTTATTTCAAGCATCAATAAATCGTAATAAATGTCAGTCAAACATACACAAATAGAGTAGTAAAAAATCGGAGTCAAGTTCAAAAATGATTATGACAGAACCTAATATTTTATGTGACTCTAAAAATAAACATTCGTCGCCTAAAACTGATAAGAAATCACGAACAAGATTTCTTCATTGAAAAAATGCCGGCTTACTCGAGCGGCGCCATGACACTTACGAAATGGTGCTGGACTAATGCGTCGATGACAGATTAACAAGTGTAAGAACAGTTCAGTATTATAGTCTACGGCTACGATTTCGACAAATATGTCATACACATAATGAATAATAATATGGTTTATGACTTTTATGAGCATTTTTGTTGAGTGTGTTAAAAAAATATCAGTCATAAATAGCTCATTTTTATAGCATCCAGGACATCTCAAACTGTGTAACTTTTATTTGAACTCCCATACACATTGCAGCACTGCAGGTCGAGTATAAATAAATCATCCTTGAGAACTACTGGCTATTTGAGAGTAATGTACTTACCACCAGTGCCTGGTTTGTACCTACCATTGACCCCGAACTGAATGGAATCGAATGACACATAGTTTATAACAAAACGGTTTATTTTTCGAATACCTATTAGGCTATTACAATTCGTAAAATATTAAATTTCAAACACTTTTTGCACTTCTAAATGCTTTATAGTCACCACAATTTTATTTTCAAGTTCATTTGTTTTTTTTTTTATTATATTACTTCAATAACCTGTGGGTCTATTCTATACTTATCGAACACTAAAGTGATAAATAGTATCAAACTTAGGGTAGGTTTGTATCAAAATATTAGCACTTATTGTAACAATTACACGAAGTTGGTTTTTATTGTTGCAATAAGTGCGATATTTCAACAGCAGCAAGATAGGTGCTGTTAAAATATAGCACTTATTGCAACAATAAAAACCAACTTCGTGTAATTGTTACAATAAGTGCTAACATTTTGATACAAACCTACCCTAAGTATGATAATATTTATTACTTTATCACTTTAGCGGTTGATAAGTATAGAATAGACCCACTGGTACTAGAATAGGTAATCTCTTATTTTATTATAATGACATGATAGTAAGTAACTCGAGTTATTTTCGACTATAAATATAAGAAGAATTCTCCATAAAAAAAAATAGTAGTCATGAATCAAACCCTTTTGAATAGTGTTACGAAAAAAATAATTCTCAAGTGTCTGTCTCACACCAGCAGACGATGATTTGCCGCGCAGTGTATAAAAATTCAGTAGCGCGGGACCTGGTGTAGCGTAATACGACAATTTCCGCATTTATGCGGGAACGGGCATCTGATTGTTCGTGTCTTTTCTTTATAAATGGCTGATAACTAGGGTAAATAAATAATTTTTGTCTGTTTCACCTAATTCTATAACCAGAAAATAGTATTTAAAAATGTTAATCAATGATAAACAAAGAGACATATTGAATCGCGGACTCCTAGGTATATTTAAATGACACCTTGTTCAAATTATTTTCCGAAACTATTTACTCGCGGATAATATAATAGCAGATAGGCGAATGAATGCAATCTCCAAAAGCATTCCTTTTGTAAAAATATTTTGTAAATTCACTTTGATCAATGTAAATTTCGAATATTCTATTTAACAGTTTACGCACCAAATAGTTTTTCAATCATTAAAAAACAATATAACTTATTATATCGCAAACTCATATCGTTACAAACACGTCAGTCAAATGTCTTCGACGCACATGCACTAAGAAGCGATAAGACACTATATACGCGGCAAATTTGAATTGGCCCGATGACTGATATTTTTTTATTCAAGACACGCTCCCGAAAAATATTTATTTAAATTAGATAGAACAAAAGTTTAGGCTATCCATTGACAGATGTCAAGAGAAGGATGATTTCTGAATAAATTAAATCAATGTTCGAATTATTCGCGCCTGGCCGAAAGGAGTACTAGGCAAACGAAAATCGAAATGACTTTAGTCAGCTGACGCGCGGATGACTCGCGCGTATAGGCTGACTAAAGTCAGTTGCCGCGTTAGAAAGGTTAACATCTACATTTTGGTAGCGCACCTTGACAACTGTCTTTTCCGTTTCGTTATTGTCTATGCTCTAAAAATGAGTACAGACAATAACATGTCAGTTGTAGAGTTTGGTAAAACCTCTAAAAAACCACGTTGATTCGAAATCGACAAGATAGGAAATCGAATTACAATTCGAATTATGACATACAAAATGTATGGCAAAAAAATAGTACAACTTGAAAAGACTAGGCTGGAGCGACTGATCTCTTTCAGCTGGAAAGCGGCCATGCGTGTCTGCCGTTGGAACTTATGGTGGGGTGCAGGAACATCTCTGTAGTTTGCTGGGTGAGGACCTGTGCGGTTGGCACATGTTGCTAGGCCCATGTCTTGTACTTGTATTGCTAGCAAAAGTGTCCAAATCCTTGGCACCGATGGCTTTGCCCTGGTGCCGGTTTGCTTCATAATGACTCGCTTTTCATTCTGAGATATAGCTGAGTCTCTAAGTGGAAGGTTTGTTGTTCTTTCTCAGTTATTTCAATGTCAACCAGTACTCTCAGGAGTGGTTCTCGGTTTTGTCCCTTTTTCATCTGTTTTACCGATTTAATGGGGAAGCTTAGTTCTTCTTGTTCAGTTTGTATTTCATTATCTGTAAAGTCGACAGCGACGCCATGTATGACTGCCTTGGATGCCTTTAACTCTTCGGTTTGGTATGAGTGAAAAGGTATTTGATGTCTGTCAAGGAACTGGACGGCTATTTAATTGAGAGGCTAATTTTGAACTGCTTGATTTAAAGGTTTGATATTGACTGAATATTATATGATGTTCGCATGACCAGTACTTAATTATCGTCTGAGATCGTTAGGTTACATTTTCTGTTAAGATATCTATCAGTAGGACATGAAAATACATTTTTTGAAATAAATCGTAGGCGTCTGAGATCGTTGGTTATATTTTCTGTTGATGTTCTACAAGATATCTATCAGTTGGGTTAGTAGCACATGAAAATGCATATTTTAAAATAAATTGTAAACGTTGTGGACCGTTCGCGTTTGAATTTACTGTATAGTCCCCGGGCGACTGCAAAAAAGGTTGTGCGCTAACATGGCATAACAGGCATATATCATTGACTATGCCAAAAATTGAAGTGTAAAGTTTAAAAATAACCTAGAGAAACCGGTGTAAATAGAATATAAAAATTAATCATACTACAGCATCATTTGACTGTTGCAAATGCTGAATAGGGGTCCTTCGCCGCTGCACCCGTAATCCAGCTCGTGATGATGATTGATTCACAGGCGGGGGGGGGAAGACTGAGACACAGGTTGCGGTGGAGGCGGAGCCGACGAAGGGGCTGAAGGTACAGGTGATTACAGCAAGAGAGCTGGGAATGGATGTGTAGGTTGTGATCTGGATGATCTATGTGGTGTTGGTGACTCTAATGAAACTGTTTAAGATATAGTGTGATTGAGATGTGACTTTTTTTCTTGCACTATTTGTTATGGACAATCCGTCTGCGTCCAGGTTGTTGTCCATTCAATGTGGCAATCATCAGCCGCAGAGGTTCTTAATAACCTTCATACGTGTAGGCGGTCCACCTCCAGTCCTCATAATACTGGCTCTTTCGGCTGTATCCACATTCCTTGTGTTGTACCGCATCTGGTTCCAGAATTTTTTCAGCGCATCATTTTCGCAAGCAAAAGTTCTTTTCTTGTCCTTGTTTTTGAAAGTTTTATAATTTTTACCTGGCTGCGGTGGAGGCGGAGGGGCTGGAGGTGGACGCGACTGCATCGGTGGAGATGGACGTACAGTTCAATACGGCAAGAGAGCTGGGAATGGATGTGCAGGTTGTGATCTGGATGATGTATGTGGTGTTGGTGACTCTAATGAAACTGTTTAAGATGTAGTGTGGTTGAGATGTGACAATATTCTTGCCCTATTTGTCATTGACAGTCCGTCTGCGTCCAGGTTGTCTATTCAATGTGGCGATCGTCAGCCACAGAGGTTCTTAATAACCTTCATACGTGTAGGCGGTCCACCTCCAGTCCTCATAAGACTGGCTCTTTCGGCTGTATCCGCCTTCCTTGTGTTGTACCGCATCTGGTTCCAGAATTTTTTCAGCGCATCATTTTCGCAAGCAAAAGTTTTTTTCTTGCCCTTGTTTTTGAAAGTTTTATAATTTTTACCTGGCTGCGGTGGAGGCGGAGGGGCTGGAGGTGGACGCGACTGCATCGGTGGAGATGGACGTACAGTTCAATACGGCAAGAGAGCTGGGAATGGATGTGCAGGTTGTGATCTGGATGATGTATGTGGTGTTGGTGACTCTAATGAAACTGTTTAAGATGTAGTGTGGTTGAGATGTGACAATATTCTTGCCCTATTTGTCATTGACAGTCCGTCTGCGTCCAGGTTGTCTATTCAATGTGGCGATCGTCAGCCACAGAGGTTCTTAATAACCTTCATACGTGTAGGCGGTCCACCTCCAGTCCTCATAATACTGGCTCTTTCGGCTGTATCCACATTCCTTGTGTTGTACCGCATCTGGTTCCAGAATTTTTTCAGCGCATCATTTTCGCAAGCAAAAGTTCCTTTCTTGTCCTTGTTTTTGAAAGTTTTATAATTTTTACCTGGCTGCGGTGGAGGCGGAGGGGCTGGAGGTGGACGCGACTGCATCGGTGGAGATGGACGTACAGTTCAATACGGCAAGAGAGCTGGGAATGGGTGTGCAGGTTGTGATCTGGATGATGTATGTGGTGTTGGTGACTCTAATGAAACTGTTTAAGATGTAGTGTGGTTGAGATGTGACAATATTCTTGCCCTATTTGTCATTGACAGTCCGTCTGCGTCCAGGTTGTCTATTCAATGTGGCGATCGTCAGCCACAGAGGTTCTTAATAACCTTCATACGTGTAGGCGGTCCACCTCCAGTCCTCATAAGACTGGCTCTTTCGGCTGTATCCGCCTTCCTTGTGTTGTACCGCATCTGGTTCCAGAATTTTTTCAGCGCATCATTTTCGCAAGCAAAAGTTTTTTTCTTGCCCTTGTTTTTGAAAGTTTTATAATTTTTACCTGGCTGCGGTGGAGGCGGAGGGGCTGGAGGTGGACGCGACTGCATCGGTGGAGATGGACGTACAGTTCAATACGGCAAGAGAGCTGGGAATGGATGTGCAGGTTGTGATCTGGATGATGTATGTGGTGTTGGTGACTCTAATGAAACTGTTTAAGATGTAGTGTGGTTGAGATGTGACAATATTCTTGCCCTATTTGTCATTGACAGTCCGTCTGCGTCCAGGTTGTCTATTCAATGTGGCGATCGTCAGCCACAGAGGTTCTTAATAACCTTCATACGTGTAGGCGGTCCACCTCCAGTCCTCATAATACTGGCTCTTTCGGCTGTATCCACATTCCTTGTGTTGTACTGCATCTGGTTCCAGAATTTTTTCAGCGCATCGTGAGTTCGCTGAAATTAATGTGTTCGTTGCTTGGTTAATCTTGAAATGCTCAGTAAAGAAAAGGGTAAAGATATCCAATAGTTTTTATGGTTGTGGTCTTTAGAGGCAGAAACAAAGCAAAACCTAACAACACTAGATATTATAGGTACAAATAATAGCAGTAGGTTTTTTTTATTATACATGCGGCACGTTTTGTTTCGTTTGATTCACCGTCAGTTAACCTGAATTACTTGTCCAAATGTGAGATGTGCGGCGCTGTGTCCTGTGCTTTGACATTTTGCCGTATTCATTGAGAATCGAATTGGTGCCAATTTTTTTGCCCAATTCTTTTGATCATTCCCCATTAATATTTCTAGTTGGGGTTTTAAATCTCGGTTTTTCCATTCTGTGGTTGTGAGTAAGCGGCTAGCGTACTTTACTGTTCGCTTTTCTTCTCCCTCACCCTAGAGTAAAGCAGTCTCTAACGCATTGGCAGCAGCTACTCCGATGTTTGCTGTAGCTTGATGAGGTTTTAAATCTCGGTTTTTCTTATCTGTGAGTGTGAGTATGCGGCTAGCATACTTTACTGGTCGCTTTTCTTCTCCTTCCCCCTGGAGTAGCATTTCCTAACGCATTGGCAGCAGCCACTCCGATGTTCGCTGTTACTTGTTCAGGTGTTCCTGGCATCGGGATTTGTTTTTTCCATTAGTTAATATTATTATATAGTATTAGCAGTTATTCGGATATTAGCTGTTCTCTGTTGAGGTGTGGCGGGTATCGAACTTACGAGAATGTCCGGTCCGTACGTGATGTTTTTTTTATGGGTAAAAGCAATTTCTTCACTCAATCTGTACTGGATTACCCGGTTTCTGTAAAAATTACAGATTAGATAAGAAAGAGGTTGAACATAGTTATTGCCCTCCCAATTGGCATTTACCAATGGCGTCTTAGCTCTGCACCTTCGGAGAACAAACAACTGATGTACGCAATTCCAAATATAATTATCAGAGAACTATAAGAGATTGATGAACTAACCTTTTCACTGATTTCACTTTTTACTGAATTCTTTAAACACTCATATTTTCTAGAAGTGCCCTCTTTGAAGATTTGTGATTTTTTCGCCCACATTTTCTTCCCCGCTTTAATTATTTTTATGTATATTTGGTCATCTCCACTGTTTGATGTGCCTGAAAATATAGGAATTTTACTTTATCGCTGTGTCAAAAAGCGATGAGTGAAATAGAGAGTGTTTGACAGCCCCGCGCTAAAATCGTTTACCGAATTCAGGCGAGGTCGTTAAGATGGAAACGGGGATTTGAGGCTTGTGTCTGTGAATCTGTTGCTTTAGGGTGTGCAGGTGATCATCCCACAGCACCCGACTTAATAGGTGAGGCTGCCACCTTGGGGCTCGTGAACATGCTCTGGTTTTTCTGTTGGGTGTTTTCCTACCCGTAGCTGAAAGCTGATGTACCTATGCTTAATCGACACATATTATAAGACGAAAAATTTAATCGACTCCTATTGGCTGTTCAACTGGCCTTATGAACTTTGGGAGTTGGAAACTCACACAGCTATGGACTTATTACTGTTTGAATCCCATCGTGAATTACTGCAGTCTTACAGTAGTTGGGAACTCGACAAGAATATTTCCATGTAGGAAAATGTTTGTAAAAAAAGATGGCATTATTATGTATTTCATTTAACGGATATCGAGTCTTGTGTTTCAACTTTTGTGTAGAATTTTAACAAAAATATACTAAACCATTTTTTTGGAGTAAGTCTATCAAACTAATGTATGTAGAGGTAGTGATGTCCCGAAACAAAACAACGTATTTTTTATTAGTTAACGTATCTTAAGTTGACGGAAATCCGATGCGACTAACGAGTTTACCCTTTGAAGGATAAGAAGGGTCAAAAATAAAAGCTTAATTGAACATAGTCTTATTGTTTGAAAATAATAAAAATGTTCAAATATGAATGCTTCATAGTTAGGTACATATATTGTTATCAAAGAATGTTTAACAAAAATAAGAAGGTACAATAAAATGCTTAAATTAACATAGTCATATTGTTTTTAAAAAAAAAATGATATAATTTACACCACTCCACCAGCACTAGTCTGTTTCACAATATGTGTGTGCGGTTAACAGATCATCTTGCATGCAATAATAATATGGCAACGGAGATGGTGTTTAGGCATTTGACGGAGAAAACAAAGTTCGGGGAGTACAAATATCGTCTATCAACATTAATACTTTGCTCTTGAACAACTTCATCTCAGAATCATTCATTTCCTCGACTTCAGGCAACAAGCTCAAAAGAAACATTTTTTTACTATTTGTTTCTTGTCCAGCATCGGAAGTCGTGGCTTTGGAGGTCTTGGCATTTAAATATTTTATGAAGCTGTCGTCGACAACACTCAGCTGTCTTCGTTTGCGAGCAAAGGTATTAGTGCTTGGAGTTTCAGACTGCTCGTGCGACTGTTGAGAAAGAAGTTGTGTCTCATCTTCATGTAGAACGGATGTTTCTTCACTTAATACTTTTGCTAAATTTCCATGGGTTGTTGCCGTCACTGTTTTTATGAATGGGAGAGTGAATTGCATTGCATTTGATAAATAATAGTCTATTTTTTGTTTTGACCCCGATCCATTTGCGGCAGGTTTCATATGACGGGACGAAGACCGCACGGAGGTTTTTCCATTTTTCCTTAGATTCAGTTGGATAATGGGAAAAACTTGTTTTGTCAACATTATATATCCTTTGTGCATCTTTAAAACGGGGCCTCCGATAGCGAATTCGTTCAGGGTAGCAAGTACCATAATTCGATTATTTATTATTAATTTGAGATGTAGTGTGGTTGAGAGGTGACCGTTCTCTTGCCTTATTCGCCATGTACGATCCGTCTGCGTTCAGGATGTTGTCCCATTCAACGTGGCTATCGTCAGCTTTTACAGTTCTTAACAACCTTCATATGTATAGGCGGTCCACCTCCAGTCCTCATAAGACTGGCTCTTTCGGCTGTATCCGCTTTCCTTGTCTTGTACCGCATCTGGTTCCAGAATTTTTTTCAGCGGATCGTGAGTTCGCTGAAATTAATTTGTTCGTTGCTTGGTTAATCTTGAAGTGCTCAGTGAAGAAAAGGGTAAAGATATCCAATAGTTTTTGTGGTTGTGGTCTTTAGAGGCAGAAACAAAGCAAAACCTAACGACACTAGATATTATAGGTACAAATAATAGCAGTAGGTTTCGTATTATACTTCTGTGTATAGTGTATACCTTGAACGACACTATATGCATTGCCGAGTACCTTTACGTGATAATGAAAAGCCATGTATCTACCTGTATTAGATATAAATTGGTAATAGGATTGATATGCTTTGTAATATTTAATTACTATAATAAAATAACTTACTAGTGTTACATCAGGCGTGGAATTAAAAGACGCCGCAATTTGATCCCGTGCGGCACTTTTGTTTTGTTTGATTCTCCGTCAGTTATCCTGCAATTTATAATATTTTTCTCCCGTTCCACACAAACAATCAGGGCAGATTTCTCCAGCCCTGTAAAATTTTTGGCACGTATTCGCAACTCGTTCATTTTAATTATTTTATTTTTTAAGCCAGTCCTCAGAAATAATAAGATGCCAAAGACAGAGTGACAGCCATAGTGTGTGGCCTCAGTGACAGCATTTTGCACAGCGCAGCGTGCAGTGTGGAGGACAAATATGTGTTACGCAATGCAGGTGGCCTTACTAGCTATGAAAAACAGCAGGGGTGTTTTTGACAGCGCGCTCATGACAAACCAGTTTGAAATTTAACATCGTTTAGTTCGGCGGGCAAATTATTTTTGCAATGTCGTTTGAAGAAATTATTTCTGACATACAATCTATGCCTGAAATATGGCTGTGTTCTCATCCTCTTTATAAGAATAGAGTAATAAAGGCTAAACGGTGGAGGGAATTAGCAGTAATAGTCGGAATTGAAGGTAAATATTTTTTTTATTTAGTATAAAGTTCGTTGTATTATTTCATTACAAATTTATTCCTGTGTTATTCTGTTTTCCCAAAAATAGTTTGAAAATTGGCGTCTTGCATCTCGCGCTGCGACGGAGGTACTGTGGTTTCGTCTATTACCTAACAATTGATTCGTGGTTGATGCTGTAGCAATATTATTTGTAACGTTATTATTATCAAAATGGCCTTCGAGATCTCTTATTACATTGTGTAAAATGCATGTAGCTTTTATTATTATGCAAGCATTTTCCACGTTCGTTTCTATTGCTTTACCTAATATACGCCACTTTGCATATAAATTCCAAAAACACATTCAATATATTTCCGTGCGCGAGAGAGACGCTTATTAAAATTTTCACTTTGGCTATTCAAATTTCTTGCTGGAAAAGGCCGCATTATATTTATTTTCAAGGGATATGCTTCATCAGCAATCAAAACATATGGCAAACGCAGTGTTGTTTCCGGTATAATATCAGGCGGTGGTATATCGAGTCCTCCATTCTCCATGAAAGCATTAAAAGTTGAAAAGTGAAATGTTCCTCCATCACTTTGTTTTCCACCAACTAATTCTGACCATATGACTGAACAAGTTACGTATACAATATTTGCCACTGTTGTTTTTCCCATACGAAAACTGAAATTTGCCCTAAAAGAGACTCCAGTAGCGAGGTATCTGCAACGAAAATGTCAAGTACCTATATGTTATTTTTATTTCAGTAGAAACTGTAAAAAAACGGTGGAAGCACTTTAAAAGACCAGTATCGCAGAGAGCTAAAAAAAATGCCTACATCCATATCTGGAGCAGAAGCAAATGATTGGGTGTCTTCGTGGCAATATTTCGATTTGATGAGATTCGTCAAGGATGAAATAATCCCTGTGCCGACAACTGGTAATTTAAATGATAGCCGAATTGCCGATGGCCAAGAAAGCAGTAATTCGCAAGATCCTGAAGGTTTGCCGTTAATAGACACAGAAACGTTGACGTCCGTGAGCTCTCCAGCATCTCAACTATCGACGACTTCCTCAACCTGTAAGAGAAAACGCAACCCTAACTTAAGGGAAGATTTGCTGGAGATAGAAAAAAAAAACTTGCGATGATTGAAAAATGTTTCATTGAGAGTCAAGATGCCGAAAACTTACGAAAAGATGAGGATTATTTATTTTTAATGAGCCGACAATGAAGAAGTTGACAAATTCAAAAATTGTGTTTCCGCGGTAAAATAAATGACTGGCTGTTGGAAGCTGTCACTCAGAATGAGTATGGGTATTATGAAAATCGTGGTTATATTGCGCAACAGCAACAAGGTGCACGATCCAATAATGATACACCAAACTTTAGATTGTCATAATCTTGTATATTGCCTATTCAAATTAAAAAAAATATAGTACATAAAGTTTTGTTTTCATTTACCTTAACGTCACTATTAACTTCTCTGCAGGTGTTATGCAATTTGATATATGAAAGTTTGTATTTTTTACTTTTAAACGTGGTTCAATTTTTTCTAATATATAGTCAAATGTTGATATGGACATCCTTGTATATTCATGAAATTTTAAATAGGCGACCGGCGATAGGGACAATGGACGACACTGGGGAAAATAATTTTGATTTTTTGACACTTCTAGGAGCATGGAGCCATTTTTGCTATGTGTTGGGGTCTACTCCATGATTTAGCTGTGATTTTTCTAGGTTTTTAAAATGACAGAACATTTCTCTCCAAGAAATCCTTTGGTTTTTTTTTTAAAGCACGGTGCTCATTTCTTCAATCTGTACTGGATTACCCGGTTTGTAAAACTATGCCAAAAATAGGCCAAACATCGCCTTATATAGTCAAATAGGGACAATGGACGACACTGGGGAAAATAATTTTGATTTTTTGACACTTCTAGGAGCATGGAGCCATTTTTGCTATGTGTTGGGGTCTACTCCATGATCTAGCTGTGATTTTTCTAGATTTTGAATATGACGGAACATTTCTCTCCAAGAAATCCTTTCGTTTTTTTTTGTAGAGCACGGTGCTCATTTCTTCAATCTGTACTGGATTACCCGGTTTGTAAAAATATGCCAAAAATAGGCCAAATATCGCCTTATATAGTCAAATAGGGACAATGGACGACACTGGGGAAAATAATTTTGATTTTTTGACACTTCTAGGAGCATGGAGCCATTTTTGCTATGTGTTGGGGTCTACTCCATGATCTAGCTGTGATTTTTCTAGGTTTTGAATATGACGGAACATTTCTCTCCAAGAAATCCTTTCGTTTTTTTTTGTAGAGCACGGTGTTCGTTTCTTCAATCTGTACTGGATCACCCGGTTTCTGTAAAAATAATAGATTAGATAAGAGGTTGAATATAGTTATTGCCCTCCCAATTGGCATTTACTAATGGCAAGTCTTCAAGAATTACTGGGAGGTGTTCATCCCATCTACGCTGCTGATTGGGCTTGACACGGAGCTAAATTTCCATGGGTTGTGGCTGTCACTGTTTTTATGAATGGGAGAGTGAATTGCATTGCATTTGATAAATAATAGTCTTTTTTTTGTTTTGACCCCGATCCATTTGCGGCAGGTTTATATGACGGACGAAGACCGCACGGAGGTTTTTCCATTTTTCCTTAGATTCAGTTGGATAATGGGAAAAACTTGTTTTGTCAACATTATATTATATCCTTTGTGCGTCTTTAAAAACGGGGCCTCCGATAGCGAATTCATTCAGGGTAGCGAGTACCATAATTCGATTATTTATTATTAATTTGAGATGTAGTGTGGTTGAGAGGTGACCGTTCTCTTGCCCTATTCGCCATGTACGATCCGTCTGCGTCCAAGTTGTTGTCCCTTTCAATGCGGCGATCATCAGCCACAGAGGTTCTTAGCAACCTTCATACGTATAGGCGGTCCACCTCCAGTCCTCATAAGACTGGCACTTTCGGCTGTATCCACCCTCCTTGTGTTGTACCGCATCTGGTTCCAGAATATTTTTAGCGCATCGTGAGTTCGCTGAAATTAATTTGTTCGTTGCTTGGTTAATCTTGAAATGCTCACTAAAGAAAAGGATAAAGATATTCAATAGTTTTTGTGGTTGTGGTCTTTAGAGGAAGACAAAGCAAAACCTAACAACACTGTAGATATTATAGGTACAAATAATAGCAGTAGGTTTTTTATTAAATGTCAGACACATTTTGTTTCGTTTGATTCACGCTGGTGACGGCGGAGTCGATGTCCGGGGCGTCGTTTGGCTGTGAAGCATTTGTGCCGGAGACGAGTGCTTCGCTGTTTTGCTCGTTGTCGGGGACGCCAGGGTTCGGTTCGTCGTGAGGCCTGTGGGAAAGCGCGTGGATGGCACTTCCGAATCTGATCGACGTGGACTTTGCATGGGCGTCTATGTCGATCAATCCAGTAGGAGCTCCTTCTAGCCCTTGCCAGTACGTCGTGCGGGCCTGACCATCGCGGCTGTAGGCCTCCACAAATTCCGGCGCACGTAAGGATGTGTTTCTTGATGTAAACCTTCTTGCCGGTTTCGTATGCTGGAGGGCCTACGCCGGGTTGGCGTCGGTGTCTCTGGAAGTAGGCTTGCTGACGTCCCATGACTGCAGCGTCGAGGGCGTCACGGTCGTAGTTTTGTGGTCTGGGGGTGTCGATAAATACAGGGTGAAGGTAATCTGGGCGTGCTATCTCCTGGCAGAGAACCACTTTCCCCGGTGAGAATCTGGTGGTGGCATTACGGCGGCAACGATTGGGCTGATTGGGCTTGACACGGATCCGCAGTCCCTTCTTGATTTCCTGGTTGTGACGCTCCGTTGGGTTAGCTCGTGGGGTATATATTGGTGTAGTCCAATGCGTGGTACCCCACGAGTCGAGTGCCGATAACCATTGCGGACGAGTGAACTCCGTTATCAGTTAGGATGGCGCGAGGATATTTGAACCGAGTGAGTACTTGCTCCTGCAAGACTGGTATTATTTTGGCGGTCGTGACGGCTGACAATGACGCAGTCCCTTCATGATTTCCTGGTTGCGACGCTCCAACGTAAGGCACCCAGCATGCCGGCTGCCCATGGAGGGCTGTGACAGACGTGCAATGTGCGCGGCTGTGTTAGGGTCGGCTTGTTGTCGGGCGATTATTGTTGTGGCGAGGTTAGTCAACTCAATCAAGTAGGCGGCTCGTGTATTGTTGGTTTTCGGGACTCCCAACCTTTCTCCTTCTTCCTCGATATCCGGTGATGTCGGGGCGTCATCTTGCGGGTTTCGGGAGAGGAGGTCGACTAGGTGGTTTTCCTTTCCTGGGCAGTGTTCCGTACTGATGGAGAATTCACTCAGGAGGATCGCCCTCCTAGCGAGCTAGCCCTTCTGATTCTTTGTCGTGTTTAACCAAGTGAGCGCCTGTTTTGTCAACATTATACATCCTTTGTGGACAATCTTTTTACTTCATGTTTATAATTGTACTGTTTAATAAGTCATAGTACCGATTGACTACAAAAGGATCGAAAACTTTTCTGCGAGCATATTCTACGGCTTGCAGTTTTTTAATTAATAACTTATTTCTTTTAATAAAACCTATAAACCAATCGTGTCCGGGTACTTCGTTTTTGAACAGTGTGTTAATATTATTTTCTTTAATATACTGTCCAATTAATTCAAGGACTTGTGAAACCGAGACCATGCTTATCCAACGTATGCAAATTTTCTGCCAAAGAAGTTTCAATCTCTTTGCGTAATAACTCGTCGATAGATTGTTTTTTACACATTCAACTGCTTCTTGATTGTTGGATCATGGTGTACTTAACAGACTTCGAAACTATAAGATATCGATCAGTTGGATTAGTAGCAGTAGCACATGAAAATGCGTATTTTGAAATAAAAAGGTTTTTCGCGACGATCAATTTCTCAGTTATGGTACAAACACACATGTCCGGTCCGAAACTACACTAGATTTGACAGCTTTGAACGATGTCTGGTAATTCGATGAAGATTTGAAATAGATACTTCGAAGAACTTACTTATTATTGGCAATGTAAGACATTGGTTGGAAAAAGGTGAGCTGTAGTGAATTCGATTGGCAGGTGATTTCCACCGGGGAAACGGCACGGTTGGTGAAACCATAAGCAATGTGTGTGCATTCGGTTTGACTGTCAGGATCACACTGAGGTGTTTGCATACCAGCATCCCGTAGCTCTGCCGTATACACTATATTATTATAAAACAATAATAAATACTATACTATAGTATTTAGCATCTTGAAAAATGGTGCCTCTGATGGCGAATTCTTCGAGCCGCTCACCATTGTTGAGGTCACCGAGGCCATGTTGTCCTATCACCGCGGGGCCGAGTACTGTGTACGCTCCTACTCTCGTATTAAAATCCCCCATTACAACCACACGGTGTCTTCGGGAAATAATGGAGACTGCTGCATGGAGGGAATGGTAAAAGTGTCCTTGATCTGCGTGTCTGCATTCTCAGTCTTTCTCCTAAATCAATCTATTTAGTTTTTGATGACGTTTGTTCAAAATACACGATGGTACAACTGCCGCAGCACAACGTTCCTCCATGATCAAGTATTTTGTACTATTTGCACGTCATACGATTGCTGGACTCCTGCATCATATATTGTGTTTTAGCAGAGAGCAAACGTTGTTCAGAGTAATGTGCTGTGTCAGTTGTGGTGGTTGGGCTTAATTATATTCTTGCGTTTGTTATTCTGAGTAGGCTTCCAATATCTTCAGCTTAATCAGAACTATGCGTAGCTTCAAGAGAACTAATTGTTCTTTCTGTTAGTTGCGAAGGAGCCAAGGCTTCAAAACACACAGCGTCGTCATTAAATCGACATGCACCAGCTTTCCCGAATGCATTCATAATATTTGATGTAGAAAAGCTCTCAATAAATGCGGGATTAAAGAGTTTGTAAAATTTATATCTGTTGTGCTATTCACGGGGATGGTCCAAAGTGTATTGATCCAAAATTTGTCCCCAATTGCTCTTTAATGATCTATAGGCTCCCACGTCAAGAGGTTGTAACAGATGACTGGTGTGGGCTGGAAATGTCATTGAATAAATTTGGTTTTCCTTTACGAAATTTATTATTTTTGGTCCGATGTGGGATTCTTCAAATAATTCAGCATTTATCCACTCCTTTACTGAAAGTCTGGTGTGAGAATTAGGCAGAGAATCTTTTTTGAAGGCATCATTCCACCTCACGCCCTTAAAAATGATGAAGGCTGATATAAATGATAAAAACAAAATTAATCTTACCTTTTTCAAAAGTGATGCCAGAGAAGCATTTGCTCTTTCGCACATTATTTTTAGGTTTAATATTCGGTCATTACGATGCTGGCGAAACATTTTGACGGTAGACTTATCTAAGCCATTCCCTGAAAAATAATATATGTATAACAATTTGAATTATATTAGGCATATTTTTTTTCACTTCTGTCTGGAAACCGATCACTAAGGACTGTTTCACACGAGACACCGGTGTAAAGACATCAGTGTCTCGAGACGCTGCATATATAAAAGCGCCCATTAATTTATATGTAAATGCAGCATCTTGAGACAGGTGTCTCGTGTGAAACAGCTCTAATGGATCGCTGAAATATAGGACCGATAAGAAAAAATATAAACGAAACAATTTGGATGGTGAAGTCAAGAACCATCT
The DNA here is from genome assembly GCF_057557595.1 of Rhyacophila brunnea. Taxonomy (NCBI): domain Eukaryota; kingdom Metazoa; phylum Arthropoda; class Insecta; order Trichoptera; family Rhyacophilidae; genus Rhyacophila; species Rhyacophila brunnea. Next base: position 1,432,101 of record NW_028232904.1, on the reverse strand, counting down.
CCACATACACAACTAACCAAAGTTTCAATCTCTCCATGTTCAGCGTATGTTCTTTTGTAGACAGAGCGCTTTCTAATCTGACACAATTTTGTTCTGTTTGACGACGTATTTCAAACATGTCTCATCAAAGTTTCAAATTAAATGAGCCTTATTTTTAATCTTGAATTTTTTCAAGAGATTATTTAACTTGGTAACTCTGTCTTCTTAAGAAGGAAACCGTAAACTCCTTCCTCTATTTCCTGCTCCTTATTCTCAAGTTTGGTTCATTGAGCACGTCGCCGAGAAGGCGATTCAAAGAACATTTTCAAGTCATTGCTAAACGACTGCCGGCTATCCGACGTTTCTATATTATTAGACCAAGTTTTGGCCTCTCTTCTAAGTTGACCCAAGGCTAATTCACTCTAATGTTCAGCTGGATATTTCACCGCTTCGCAGTATTCTTTGCAACGATTTAAGAAAACTTTGACGCTCTGCTTAGGGTTACCTTCGTATATAGCGCGAAGTTCCGGCTTTGCATGGCAGGGGTTACAAACATTCGGTTCTGGTCCCGCCATGTTTTGTTTTGGATTCAACGTGCTTACGTCAAGACACGAGCTTTCTTCAGAGAATACTTGAGCGTTTTGAAATTCGTCAGCGAATATGTTATATGGTTATATTATGGAGCTTACGGTGAGTCACGAAATTAATTTTAATGCTTTCTTTCTGGTTTAGAAAGGTCAAAAAGATTCTGTTTATAGTCTCATCGACATATATTTGCAATCTTGGTATTTGACTGTATTAAAGTACTGTAAGTATTTATTTCCTTTCATTTTTCAGGTAGGCCAAAAAAAATTTCTATATATAGTCACTTCTATGTGTTGGGTCACTACTGTTGGTGTCACCACTGTGGTGTTCGATGTGTGGGTTATGGTGTTGAGGATGATGACGAAGAAGTCGAAGATGTATGCAGGAGCGAGTTTTATTAGCAGCGTAATGATCGGTACAATAGTATAAATACAATGACTACATATAATCTACTGAGATAGTTACGAGTCAGGTACTTAGATTCGAGTGACATTTTGATAAATCATTCAGTCAAAAGTAATACCTAAATATTATATTCCCGTACATAATTATATTGAACGAGTCAGCGGTTTAAATACGAGTAGTTGTGAATTTTATTTATTAATACAGTCATAATATAATATGATATTATGGGAAAGGATTATTCGACTAATTTTCCATTGCGACACCGTATTTCATATCGCCAATCAATCTGCTGATCCAGCTAAACAGTAAACTTGTTTACCGTTATATGAGCCGCTGAGCAATTATTGCTGTCGAATAATTTGATACATTAAAAATAGATATTTGATCGCTAATATACTGACAGCTATGTATGTATATATTTCCCCCCGAAGTATTCGTTCCTATTTCCTTGTCATTGTGAGTTTACACATTATTTCATGGTACTCACATTTTATAAAGTTGAAGTAGATCGCTCTTGTAGCTCCGGTATTAGATTCATATAACCACTCGGGCATCCGCAATCGGTCAATAGCACTTCACAATATAACTTTTAAAATCTTTCAGCAGATCTCTCTTGTGGAATCGTTCAGGTTCATGCGACCTGAAGATGCTCCACGCATTTGGGCGCCATATTGATGTTACCCGGTTCGCGGCTAGCTCGTAAATGTGAACCAGGGGTCAATAAGGAAGCCAGAAGTGAATGAGAAAAGTTATAGTTTATTTGTATTCACATAATTTCAAAAATTTATATTTATAAATTTAAGTTTCTAAAATTTTTAAATAAACACCAACTAAAGGTCGGCGTTTTGGTTTGTGTCATCAGCCATCCATTGATCCCAAACAAATTTGCCTTTAAATACAATCTTGCGCATGTCAACACGGTGATGTTTTCCTTTCCACTTCCGTGGGTTGTCCTCACACAAGGTTTGTTTATTTCTCTTCAAAAATTTATATTTATAAATTTAAGTTTCTGAAATTTTTAAATAAACACCAACTAAAGGTCGGCGTTTTGGTTTGTGTCATCAGCCATCCATTGATCCCAAACAAATTTGCCTTTAAATACAATCTTGCGCATGTCAACACGGTGATGTTTTCCTTTCCACTTCCGTGGGTTGTCCTCGCACAAGGTTTGTTTATTTCTCCAACTACTTTTGTTCTAGATGGATCCAGGCATACCGACGTTTCATCCAAGTTCCATATGAATTGGGGGCTTTTAAAAAGATTTAAATCTTTTAAAGTGTTTTTTAGCAAATCGAAATATTATGAAATGACCTATGGATCTGTCATTTTTCTTCTAATAAATTGGCTGAGCATTTTGCAAGTGGACTGTATTATTGGAAGGTGATGCTGGATGGTGGATTCCGGTTATGGGGGGGGGGGGTGATGTACAAGAATACGCGGCACTGACCTTTTGATGTGATGAGGCTGGCGCGTACTGGCACTGGTCCCGGGTCATACACTCACACTAGTTTGTTTTGTGTCACATTGTTTGCGGCACTTGGTACACAGTTTTATGGATGATACATGCGTATAATAACTCATAGCGTAAGTTAACTGTTATATTATTCACTAAGTCTCTTACAGTCACATATTACAATAACGAGATCCGGAATACAGGTTTGATTGGAGGGCCGAGAATATGCTGTCGCAATTTGATATATCGCCAACTTTTCCATACTTCCGCCATGATGTCCAATGTAGCAATTAGCGGATCAACTCCGGTACGTCCGACCTGCACCGAGGTTCCACGTAACTGCCCCCAAAAACCTCTCTTGATACTTTTTATTAATATCCGCGATTCGTCAATCAACAAACATTCCTTTCTGCTCGGCCGCCATCTTTTTCCATAGACGGTTCGGGTGTTGCCAGTCTAGAGACCTCGAACGTCATAATTGTGGGCATGTTTATAACATGACAGTACGTACTAAATATGTATGTACTTCTATTACGTACTGAAATAATAATTTTATCATTTACATTGATACACGTAGCCGTTACTTACAATATCTGATTATTTAATTTTATTACAATAGTATACGAAATCATTATTTTGTTCAAAAAAATATTTTCACACAAGCGAGATATAAAGATTCACGGCCAACTTCGACCAAAGAGTGTCGCTTATACTCTAGAGTCTAAACCTTCTGTACTCACATTTTACTTATAATGACCGTTTGGTCAACCTAAAAAATCATCACAGTTCACTGTTGAGTAGCTGTGAGCTAATCAGATCGAACTATGAGAATCATTACATGTTTCTTTTAGCTTCGTCGTGAGGTAGACATTCAATTTCTGTGTAAGAAATGACTTCAAAGATCAGACTAAAATAGTTGTGATGTCATAAAACTGTCACGAAAATGCCGGCTGAAGGCCAGTATTTTGTGGCCCTGTCAGTGGGAAAGTTGACTTTTTTTATTGTCTAGTCTTAACTGACTTTCATTAAATCACGGTCTGCTGATGACCCGTGATTGTTAAGTGCCTGGGTGACAATAATAATAAAGGATAGTAGGTGTGACATATTTTTGCGGAGTTAAGGATGGGATTGAGGTCATAATCGGCCCAACCAAACGTGTTTTGCTTTTTGCATATCTGGTGGACTTCTGTTAAAATTATAATATTGTTTATGTAAAAAAAAAATCTATTTATATATGACATAGTTGAAGGTATATTGCGACCACTGTAGCTGTTTGAACTTCACGTGTTGCTGTTGATAGAATATTTTGAGCTCCGCGATCTGCCCGTTGGTAATATTCTGCACATCTATTCTATATACAAGACTGCTATCCGCAGCTATTGAGGGTAGTTTTTCATGTTTGTATCGAAGTACCTATTATAATAATTATAATATTATAGCAACAATTATTGTTGCTATAAGTTAGCCATCTAAACAGTTAAAACTGTCTATCTCGCTCTAAAATTTAGCACAGCCAAGAGACATGCTGTTAAAACATAGCACTTATTGTAACAATTACAACTAACTAATTGTAATATTGATACTATCGACCGAAGGTACTTGATGGAATTTAAATTCTAATGGATTTAAGTTTTGTACTATTCCATTTTGAGTCGTTTTTTGCGACCCGGGTTTAGGTTTTCACTCACCAAAAGGGAAATAAACACTGACAACGAACAGAAGGAGTAGTACAAGACTTAAATCCGTTAGAATTCAACTTATTGTAATAATTGCTACAATAAGTGCTAATACTTCGATACAAAACTACCCTCGATAGCTGCCGATAGCAGTCTTGTGTATAGAATAGATGCGCTGGAGTGGTTGCAGTTTACGTGAATTATGTCTTAACCAAAGATGTTGAAGAAAATCTTCTATTGCCAAAAACGAACCTCTGATTCCTATATTAATTTTTAATACAAACTCTAAAATGAGAAAGTACTCTATCCGGAAGAAGATTCAACATTTTTCGTTTTCAATATCTGATTTAATTAACACGTTAATGTACATATTATTGTTATATCGTTATTGTATTATAATTAATATATATTAGTTTTATTTCTAGTTTTTGTTCCAAAGATGACTGATTATAATAAAACTATTGCTGTAATAAATAATAATGTTTTTACTTGGTTGTTTGAATTACTAATTATTACTCTGTACCTTCATTTCAATTTAAATTTATTTATTTTTTAACATATTGTGGACATTGCAAATTATAAGTTTAAGACATTCACAACATGACATTTAGAGACAAAGAAATATAAAACAGTATTACATAAAAAAAGAGATAGATCAGTATAGAGATGGATAGTATGTTATTAAACAGTAGAAATGTGTAAATTTCAAAATATAAATTAGATGGGTACAAGGAAGTACACCGGATGAGTTAAGCAGACCCTATTTTAAGAATTTATAAAACAACGTCCACCTTACGTAGGTGGAATATATCAACACTCGAACCAATTTTGTTAAACATAGTTATCGCCCTCCCAATTGGCATTACAAGTGGCAGGTTGGTTCTGCACTTTGGGAGAATAAACAACTGATGGTCTATATTTCTTAGATAGTTATCAGGGACACACAGGTCAACACTGTCCAGAATGGCAGAGTTCTCATTTATACCTCTTAAAAGTCGAAAAAAATACGTAGCTAAATAAAGATTTCTTCTAAATTGCAGACTGCGGTATGTAAGCATGCCTAAGGGAAAGTCAGTTGGATAAAGCCACGGATAGTATCCATACAACCTCAAGTAAAGGAGTCTCGAGAATTTCTTCTGAAGTCTCTCCACCATAAGGCCATACTTTAACTGATGCGGTGCCCAAACATTATCCATGTTATATATATCACCGTCCTGGAAGCAGATTAGTATGTGAAAAATCATAATTTCGAGATGCACCCGATCCTCTTTTTGCATGCGGTATAAGTACCAAAGACTACCGTACAAAACAAAACCGTGTAAAAAAGATAAGGTGCCCATACAAAAATGGTAGATAGGTTCCATTATTTAAAACCAACTCAAAATACGAAATTCTTAAATTTCGAATTTATTATTTATTTATAGATGCATAAAAATACATAGTTTTCGATTTAAATAAAATTAAGCATAGAGAAATATATTCATTCAGAGTCGCTATTTGACAATAAACGTGACCGTTTGTTTACTGCTATTTTTCACTGGCGAAAAATCACTCAGCACTTCAGTCTCAATTCTTAGTTCAATGAAAACAAATATGTTGGACTGGCAAAGTTTAGTATACAATATTTATGTCAGATCTTAACAGTCTACTTTTATTGTATTAACCTGATCCATGCCACGGACGAATTAAACTCGCCAAAGCATGTATGTCGCGTCAGGCCATGGACGAATATATTCGCGGGTTCTTGTAAACGTCATAACTTCTGAATAAACATTCTCTGTATATTTTCTAAACAATATTTATCATTTTAGTGTGAAAATATTCACGATAAACTTGATGAAACATGTTGTGTTGCTGAGTTTTCACAAATATTTATCATTCCGTTTCTATTTCATATTTTTTAAAGGATTTATTTTATTTCGAAAATAGCTGGCCTACAAGTGTCCACCTAGTAAAAATTGTCTGGCAGTGATAAGGTTAACTGTCACTTCATGGTAGAAATGTTATAGCAGTCTACCTCCACCCTTCTCCACTGACACACGGTAATACACCTCCACCCTATGGAATTGATAAGGTTTAAAGGAGTACAAGTGAAATGATTAATTTTCTTAATACTATAATTATGCATATCATTTATAATGTTTGAGACTTTCACGGTTTTTGTTATCGTAATAGATTTTTGGGTTGTCATTATTCTATCAAGCGTGTTCTTCCTCCTTCTTTCCTCGACATTTCGGGCTCATTGCCGAGGCCAATCTCAAGAGATAATGCATTGATGAAGTGTACTGTAGGTGTATGAACGCGAACATCGCTATAACTCATTGACCGCTGATGGCACAGCTGTTGTGCCCTCATTAGGGGGCCAATAGAATTAGCATGTTATTTAAATGTGGTAATTAAATAGTAATTAAATGCTCCTCGGTGAAACGGTTAAGTATGTCAAAAGGGATCCGATTAGCTGAGTGCAAAATTTGTTCAGAGTAAAATAGTGTGATAGTGTGTTTTGTCAGTTGTGACAACCAGACTGAATATTGGATTACACTCACGTTGCCGGAAGCCATAAACATTTTTCCCTATTAATCCATCATCCCTATTAATATTTTGAGTGTTCCTATGGATTTCGATGGCCTTCTTTACCAGTTGTGTGAAATATCCTTTATTCCGATCCAGTAGAGCCCAAACTGTCAAGGAAAGAACGAGGAAGAACACGCGGACCCAAAAATCTTTCAAACCAGCCGGAGCATGTATTTAAATTTTGGTTACAGTTGTCACCCTCCCTTTTCTCTAAATCTGAGGGATAATTTTAAGTTCCCATGACAAGTCTGATACTGCTTTCCTACATGACATGATTTTTTTGTTCGTCTTACGTCGAGAACTCACTGTACCTATATAGCTAATACAGGCGGACCTCGACTTACGAACGTTCGACTTTCGCACAATTCGCTATTTCGCACATTTCAAAAAAAATCGCTTTTTTAAAACGTCTCGCGCTGGCCGTGGGGTTAAGATATCCCCTTCTCGCTCGCTCACAAGCAAGTGCATTTCTTGCGTCACTTGCATCCTGCTCGCACCCGTCACTTTGCTTGTGAGTTAGCTAGGATTAGTGGCTTGCGCAGAAGCGCGTGCGGGCGTGTCATGTTGTGCGTTTTGCTAATTTTCTTCATTTGAAATATTATTTCACCCTAAAAATTTATAAACATGAGTGAGAAACGGAAAAACTTCACTGTTGATACGAACAAAAAGAAATCAAGGACTTATAAAGTTCACATGACGTTCTGATTGCGGTGAATCTTTTGCTTCAATCGGACGTTCGTATGATACAAACAGGTCTACTACGATATGTTCAATTTTGAAAAATAAAATAAAATTAAGGAATACGTTCAAAATTGTGGAAATATATTATCTTTAAAGGTTGTTTCTAAAGGACACGGCATAGTTATGGATGAAATGGAAAAATATTTGTCATCATGGATCGACGACCAACATCAAAAAGATGTCCCTCTGAATATTTCAATTATTCAAGCGAAGGCTCTTAGTTTGTACAAAGATTGGAAGGCTAGAAAAAGAAGATTCTAACACGATTTTTCAAGCAAGTAACAGTTGGTTTATATTAAATTCACTGGAAAATCGGCTGATGCGGATAAAAATGCTGCAAAAGAATTTATTTCCTCATTATCCAAAATTATTGAAGATGGAGAATATTCCTCTAGCCATATATTTAATGTAGATGACATAGGTTTATTTTGGAAAAAAATGCCTAGTCGTACATTCTTATCTAAGGAAGAATCAGTTGCCCCAGGGCATAAACCTTCTAAAAACCAATTGACATTGCTTCTTGGTGGAAACTTAGCTGGTGATTTAAAATTGATGCCAATGTTAATTTATCAACCAGAAAATCCCAGAGCATTGAAAGGGAAGGATAAAGAACTGCTTACAGTAATCAAATAAAAAAGCCTGGGTTTACTGCGTTAATATTAAAAGATTGGTTCACTTTACATTTCGTGCCAGCAGTTAAGCAATATTGTAAAGTTAATGATTTACCATTTAAAATAAGAAAAAGAAGAGTGGCAAAGAGTTAACTTTTGATAACTTTTTAAGGGAAACACCCGCAAACCCACTTAAACATGTCTTTTAAACATCTTATATTTACTTGATAAATAAATATTTCAAAATACACAATTTTTTTTTTTTACTTCCCTCTACTTTCGAACATTCAACATTCGCACACCTTTTCAGGAACCAATTATGTGCGAAAGTCGAGGTCCTCCTGTAATCATATATTTTACTGATTTACTAAACATATCTGAATAAATTGATATAAGTAAGTAAATACAGTGGGGGGAGGGGGGTTAAAGTACGTAGAGGCCCAACAAACTGACGGATTTTACGTTGCCAACAGTAAAAAAAATAAACAATAAATCATTTCCTTTAACTAAAAATTATTATTATTGAGTGGGTATCTAGTTTATTTTTTCAGTAGAAGTAGGTACGTATCTATTTAAGTACCTACCTAATACACCCACGATGACCACATGGCTTAAGCGTAAGCCTATAGCGTCGTGGGTCCCAGGTTCGAATACTGGGTCTGGCAAGTACACATTGTTTTTCAATTTGTTTATGAGTCCGAGTGAACCGGCAAAGAGAGTGATGTACAGCAATCCAATGGGGTAGAAGAAGAGGCAGGCCAAAGATTTGCTGGTTGGATGGAGCTGCAAGGGACTGCAGTATTCTGGGGGTACCGAATTGGAAAGCGGCCACACTGGATAGGGACAGGTGGAGGGAGCTGTTGGAGGAGGCCAAGACCCACACCGGGTTGTCGCGCCCCTGATGATGATGATGATGATGATATGAGTCCGAGTATGGACCTAATAGGTTGAGCAAGTGGCTGACATCCATTTCTCGTAAAAACAAAAATGTGTTAATACAAACCTCCACTCTAGAGGCCCATATATATGATCTTATTAGGATCGGACATGGTCTTAATTATGTTATCGGCCTCTCTGATGTTAGTTGCACGAATTTTGTAATTCTTTTTTTCGTTTGTAGTTTGTTCGACATAATTTAAACAAGGAAACATTATTTTAAATCGGTACCTACTTAATTCACGAGTATAAAATATTACCGAAAGGAGCATGTAAGATTTTGGCATTATTTAATAATTGTATGACTGGTCTGAACTGTTTCAAGGCCCCCTTTCAAATCTTATGATGAATCGTTCGCGTCAACCAAAATCGCCGATGGATACCTACCTACGAACCTAACTTTATAATCAAAATATTTCATTTACGTAACATTATAGATCTAGGTTGAAAAAAAAATAATGATAATTTTACGTGTATACCTACCCTACATTGTTTTTTTTTATGTTAATAAGTAAGATAGCCATTTAAAAATGTGTAACACGTGAGTTCAGTGTGGCCATGTCTACTGAAATTTCAGTAGATCTGACATTAATTTGTTAAAAGGTCATCTTTTTCATAGGTTCTTTGACACAATATGTGAGATTGTAACAATATACACGTTTTAAAGAATACTTACCCAATATTCATCAAGTGGAATCATTGATTTTCATAATATTATTATATTTTTTTGTCAACCTATTAATATTTTTGAAAAGAAACTAAAAAAATCTACTGTGCTACAAAATGACATCTGGCAATACTTCGTAAGTTTGTTCATTGTTGACAGCAGTGTTGCCATGTCTACTGAAAATTCAGTAGATCTACTGAAATTTTGGTCAGGAAAAGAAGAAATTATGATATTTGTGATGAATAAAAGTCACTTTTATATGATATTTTAAAAAAACAATTGTGAGATTATGTCAATATGCACGCTTTCACCAAACACAATCGTTGAATTTCATTAATTTTTGTCAATCTACTGATATTTTGAAGAAAAAATCAAAAAATCTACTGAATTTTGAAAATTTTAGCTGGCAACACTGGTTGACAGTTTGGTGTGTTTTGACATTGACATAAGACATAACCCATAATATTTTGAAGTTTCTGTAAGTTTTAAATTTAAATTATATTGTCATTAGTTTAATTTAATAATAATTACGATTAGCTGTGGATTGAATGAGACCAAGTGCAGTGTTAACCCAATTACGTCCATCGAACTCCAAAATAAAATTAATGTGGTTATAAATTCTACATAGGGTAGGTACCGATCTGTTTTAGTTTAAGTTTTTTCCCCAACATTGGGGTTTTGTAAAATGTGGAAAATGGAAAAGTGGATATTAAATTGCTTTGCATTTTAAAATTAAATACAATTTGTGTTTATTTGAAAAGTTATATTACTTATTATCATTTTTTGTGTTAAGTATCTCGAATATACCAGTATTATTTGGAGTTCTCACGTCATGTCCGTCCACCAGTAGCGAAGGGTGGAGGTAAGCTGTTAAGATCCGCCATAAATAGTGTACATCAGTGCTTTCCAAACTTTATGTTACTACGCCTCCCTTTTAAAAAAATCTAATCTTGGCGCCTCCCCCCCTTTATTTCATTAAATAATACAGACACCCTTTTAAATAGTAAACAATGTACTAATACAAAAATGAAAAAAAAAATATAAAAATAAACAAGGTTTTACAACCTACTTATATTATATTGATTTTTTAAATTAAATTGTTTTTCATGAGACGAATGTGCTTGTTTATTAGCACAATCAATTTCAATAGTAGTCAATCCAAATTCATCATCGTTCAATGAAAAATGTATTCTATCATGGGCCTCATATTTCAACCACATATTTAAAATATTTAACGAAACAAAGCAGCGCCACATGCGACTTTTTTTTACTATTCAAATAATGTGAAAAGTGCATTATCAAACTAACCAAGAACTCAGTTAATAGATTTTTGTTTGCTTCAATATATCTGGCGTAGAAATCATTTAAAAGTCATTGAAAAGTGGAGACACGGCGAACTTATTTTTTTTTGTAATTTTGAATTCCAAAGCTCCAATTTTTTATGAATGCCTTCACTTTGTCTTTTTAAATCAGTGAATGCATTAGTGGTCCTTGCATTGATTTATTCACTGGATTTTTCTTAAATTTCAATCAAATAGACAAGTTTAACAACAAACTTATCGTTCCTAAACAAATTTGCCTCAAATTTCAATATTGTGATTTGAGCCTTTGATTTCATTTTTTCACGAGATAGCCAGCGCGCTTCACAATAGTATAGCCAGTGCTCGAAATGGAAAATTTCACGAACAGGAACGCTCTATAATTTTCCGAAAAAACGGTATGCTTAATTTTTTTCTTTACATACGTACGTACGTTGGATGTATAAATGCAACAATAAACTTTGAACTTCTTACGTGAATGTATATTGAGCAAGTGGGCAAGGATTGTCAGCGCCGCAGGCGAAAGAACCTCGTCTCAACAAAGTATACCGTCAAGAATTGTATTATTCTTTACTCTTACTTTATCTACCACCCATAATCAGCAGGCATGTTACTTCTACCACCACTCGTCACTGCTTATAACTTATATTACTGTCTCATTTCGGATAGTTCAGTTTGTTAATTAATTAAACTTAAGAAACAACATATCCACATACCTACCATAAAGATTCAAATTAAAAATTAATTTACATATAACAAATTTTACAGATTATAGATTCAAGACGAGCACAGAATATTTTTAAAAAAATCAAAGAAATAGTGTTTAAAAATAAAGAAATAGATGCAGCAACTATTAGAAAAAATAGTAAGTACCTATACAGAGACGAGTAAATACAAAATTTATACAGTACATATCTGTACACCGATAGAGCTAACTACGCCATTTAATTATTTAAGAAGTTATAAAACAAAGAATTTATAAATCGTTCACATAAACTCGTTCTCACGCAGGAGGAATATACCAATATCCGAAGCAATTTGGTTGAACACAGTGTGTAAGCGTTCTTAAGATAAATCAATCGGATAAAGCCATGGATGGCATCTACACAGCTTCAAACAAAGGATCCTCAAAGATTTCTTTTGAACCTTCTCCACCATAAGGGCCATTAGGCCATACCTACTTCTAAGAAAAGCTTCAAGCCATCATCACAAAACTACGTAATTATAGCATTTTAAATTACCAATGGTGTATCATTAATTATCGGCTTTTGAGCTTTGAGAATCGATGTCTCCGCCGAATCTTAGGGGTACATTGGTACGACCGCGTTACAAATACCCGAGTTCGTGAGCACAGCAGCCTTCGGTGATTGAAGTTATCACGAAGAGACGATTTACGTGGCTGGGACACGTATTCCGGATGCCGCCAAAGAGTGCGGCACTTCGTACCCTTGTGGCACAGCCTCAAGGGTTCCATCGCCGTGGCCGCCTCTCCCTCACCCTGCAGCGGTGCTACAAAAGCGACCTATTTGCTGCAGGTCTGACATGGCGGGAGGCGCATGGCGATGGACCGAGGGAAGTGGCGCCAATGCTTGCCCTATGCCCCAATATTAGGACATGACAGGGTAGAAGAAGAAGTATCATTAATTATATAAGATAAAACATGACGGAATGTGCAACTCGAGTTGCTAAACACGATTCCTATAGAATAATATAAAATTGTCATTAATCAGTAGGTACCTACCTATATTCAACATTATAAGGACTAATATTGTAGTGTATGTATATACCTATACCATAGGCCCCACATCGTGAAGCTGGCTCCCAGGCTAGGATCTTTGGTGGGGCCCCCTTCTTATCGCTAAGAATAAAGGCAGTATGTACGGGGTAACAATAATCTGTATATTTAGTGTTTTATTGTATATTTTAAAACATCCATACGAATTATGGAGATGTCGAGTATTGATAAACAATTAAGAATTGTTTCGTATAACCACATAACTATAAATAATAGTATTGTAAGAAAATTCTTTTTTTTACTATTAAAGCAAATTTGTGATGTGTGTTTATCTCACTTATCTGGTCGATTCGCCTCGCCGGGCTCCTCCTGAGCACGGGCTCCCAGGCTAGAGCCCTCTCAGCCCCTCGTTGTGGAGACCATGACCTATATGTTACAATGATGATGCTTTGGTTACCATTATTGTAATATACGTACACTTACCACCTCAGATTAAAGAACTTACCACCGTATTTATTTAATCTATGACTACCATCTAAAATTATTTGTTGTCCGCACTGAACACGTACCTACCTAATTTGTGAGTGTATTTTAAACTAAACGATTCAATTTGTGATGTTTGTCCTTACCTAGTCTCATTAAAGTCATTATTATTGCCACGGTGATGAATAATGATAATACAGAACAATAATTTATTATTATGATAGTAATAAAATTTTATTGGACGATATTCCTTTTTTTTTAAAACAAATTTACAAACAAAAATTAACTAAAAGTTCTCTACATAGTAGGTATCTATTATTTCTATTATTTTTAAAGTAGCAAGTTACAACGTATGTAATTATAACACAATAGAAACGTCCCTTAAAAATAAACTAATTACGGTAGGCTATTCAATAGTTTCATACCAAAAACATTTTTGTAGGAAAATGGCATAATGGTGCATTTATTTATTATTCATTGTAAAAATAAGGGTTTACGACACGTCATAAATATTTTTTAAAACGTCGAGTCAATTGTCGAAATGACATTGAATCAGAAAACCCTGTTTCAACTGTATTGTCGATCTTAAATGCTTATCGGAGTGAATTCTTAATGTTTTAGCAGATTTACACGAAGTACCTACTACTTAATTAAACCTTCATAAAATTTATAAATATCCACTCATATTTATCATTTTCAAAACGAAAAAATTCTGCTTGTGGCCACTGGTATATGATATATGTAATATATAGAAAGGTATCGCCTGCTGAGATTTTGAACCAAATTTTAAGAGAACAAATTTAAATAATACAAAATGTTTTAAAAAACAAGCGATTATCACTAATAAGTAGATTTTAGCGGAATTGTACGATTTAAATTACCAAACTTTATCATATTAATTTTACCACCGAAAATTTTGCCCGCAAAAATAGACGTGGGTATAAAATTAACACGGCGATTAGATGGCGATGAAAATAAATAAGTTTTATCACTCACAATAAAATATAAGTAATAAATTAGTAGGTAAGTAAATTCGCAATGCATACCAGTCAAAGGTAAAAGCGAGACTGTACTGAGATGTTTCATACTTTAGAAATTATTATACAAATATGTAGGTGCCAACTTTATTTTTTATTGAATTTAAGTTATTGAAGTACAAAAGGTTTTCAAACAATGTCAGCAAAGGCACAATTCTTTTGTAGCTTGCAGCTGTAGTTACTTTTTTATGTAAGTATGCAATTATTTGGAGTGTTTAGACAATGCATTTAGACACGGATGTATCGACACAAAAAAGAAAATTGAAAGAAATTGAGGGATGTCATAAATTTTATTTTTAACCCTTGCACGCCCGGCATGACATAACTTCGTTAATTTTTAATTTTGAGAAAAACTTTAAAAGATACATTCACACATAAATATCTCAATGTAACGAACCGCAACGCAATTTTAAATGAATCCACGAGCCGGAACGGTATATTTTGGAATTCCACGAACCACAACGGCGCTCCGGTGCGTTCCTGTCCATTTCGAGCGCTGAGTATAGCAGTGAGGTATTATAAAATTAGTCTCCATATTTTCAAACAGGTTTGCAAACAACCTTTTAATTTATAAGACTGTTTGTGTAGTTTATAACTAGCGGCCGTTTTATAATCTATGCATTTGCAAACTGCAAACCTGTGGCTACATTAATTGTGTTAAACTTTTCGCGCCTCCCTTTGCAACATTCCGCGTCTACCCAGGGAGGCGCGCCTCCCAGTTTGGAAATCGCTGGTGTACATTAAACTTTGTTAGTTATATGTAGGTACTTATTTGTTTTTATTGAACTATTTTTGGTACAAGTCGGTTATGGGGAAGCCAACGGCAAACACATTTTTAAAATAGCCGATATACTGGATAAGTTGGAGGTTGATATACCTACTTATATTTTTTTTGAACTAGGTATATAATATTCGTGGATGTGTTAAATAGGTTATATTTGTAATAATTGTTTTTAATATTTACATGAACTTACTTTATCTTCTACTTTATTGTTATATTGGTTGTTATTTGTAATTAAATCATTTTTATATTTTGTATTTATTATGTATTATGGGGCGGGCATTGGCCAATCTCTGTAATGCCACAATACTCTTAAAAAATGTATTGATCACAAATGTAACTGTGTGTTTCACAACATTTATTATGAAACATGTTCGAAGAGTTTTTAAAAATTTTCTTCTACCTTATTTTTGCTTTCATCGCCCCCTTATCCGTATTCATCGTTCCCCAATTGCCACTGAGCGCCCCCCTGGATTGCTCCAGCGCCCACTTTGGGAAACGCCGCTCAAGCGTAGATCCCACCCCAAGATCACAGTGGCGAAGGGTGGAGATAGACTGGTAAGATCCAACATAAATAATGCACGCTAAACTTTGTCAGTTATACTTATTTGTTTTTTAATTGAATTCAGTAATTCAGTTAATTATTCTTGACACGTGTGTAAGTTTAACACGGATTCTTCCTTACTCGAGTCGGTTACCTGCTATCGCCTTACCGGTTATGTATTTCAGTTCCCATTATTTCTGAGTTCCCTGGTGTGCACTATTTATGTCGAATCTTAATAGTCTACCCCCACCATTCGCCACTACTGTATTATTAATATCTATATAACAAGGGTCATCGACTCAACCTTACGAAACTAGTTGAGATAAAAGTCCAGAGATGACCTTAACCTGTTCAATATTTTAATGGTAGTTTTTTATACTTACTCAGTGATAATTCAATCCGTAGAAATTTATAATATATAAAAAACAAAAACATTTACTTATAACAATATACAAGATAAAAAGAACTTTTTATATACCTACCACGTTTTTAAATTTTCTGTTGAATCATATAAACCTGACAATTCTATTCGTACTTGATAGAAATACTGAATAAATATTATAGAATACAGAAATGTCATTTTAACTTTTCATATTGATTTCCATAGTAACGCACGTATATATTAATAATTTAGTTGCAAGGACCCCCTTAGCAACCGACAATAATAACTTTCCATACAACAGAATTAACTGAAAATGAATTCAATTATGCTTAAAAATGGCTAAAGGTATTAAAAGAATGCATTGTCGCCGTGTTCTGATATATTATATATAAAAGTTTAAAATGTCTAGCTAGTCGGGAAGTTAGTTAAAAATCTTCAATCGTCCAATACAAATCTTGGACAAACAAGAAAAAAAATTGTACCCGACAAACAAGAATACGAGCTAATTTAAACATGGTAAAAATAAAACTGATTAAGTATATAGGTACCCTCGCACTCTAAAATAATCGTCCAAGATTGGAAAAAGATCTTTGGGATATATTACAGTCAGTTATTGTCGACCGTTCCGAAGATGGGTTTGTAGGACGACACAGCTGCTACCGTACATGACTCAGTCAACAAAAATAACTTTGTCTCAAAACCATTATTTCATTCCTACGCCGGCTCGCACATCTAAACTCGTCTCGTCTGCAGCGTGTCGAATACGTCGATGTGGAGTCATCGTTATTCACAAAACACACGTTGCCAATTAGTGCTCGGCCGTAGTGATTTGGCGCTGCCGCACCGCCCCCGCGCGACCACTACGTTCTTGCACTTAGAGCTCCGCACGTTGGTGGAGTGCGACTTTTTAGTTTGAAAAAAAAATCTAGTGCTGCTAGTAACAATTCACATGTGTCTCGGGCTGTGAGTCGAAGCCGCCAGTAAGCATACTGCATACGCATACGCAACTAATTGGTCATTCCTATACCGGCTCGCCAGTCGCCGCAGCCCATACATATCCACGTTTCGAGATGTTGCGCGCGACTGTCGCTAGGTGCCTATGTGCGTGGTCTTTATATACAACATAGGTGCGACGTTCCTGGAAGGTTTGGTTTATAGCTGTGCGGTAGACGGGCGAGTTCAGATGTGCGAGCCGGCTAAGTAATCACTGAGAGTTACCAACCAATAACGTAGTGTATTTCAATAATTGTATTCAGCCTAGCGTAATATATGTATGAACGTGGCGAAGGGTAGAGGTAGGCAGTGAAGATTCGACATAAATCTTTCGAACATGTCCGATCCTAATAGGATCATATGGGCCTCCACAGAGTAGAGGTTTAAACATAAATAGTGCATTCTAAACTTTGTCAGTCATATTTAGATACTTGTTTTCAATAAACTAAGAATACAATTTGCGGATAGTGCTGGTTAGTTTTTCAAATTCAATTAATTGCCTGCCGCGTAACCTTCTATCCCGGCATGTCCTCGTTCCTGGGTTCGATTCCCGGTCATGACAAAAACATTTATGTGTTTTTCTCAAAGCCTGGGTGTTTGTGATTGTTCAAAATTACTAACAACCACCTTGTACAAAAAAGCAAGGACATGGTTATTAATAATTCTAAAAAAAAAAAAACTCTTCGTGGAAAACTGGTCTCGATAAGTGCGTTCCGGTAGTCATTTTATTTGCATAATATTGAGATTTCAACCGATCCGGACGTTTGGGCTG
The DNA here is from genome assembly GCF_057557595.1 of Rhyacophila brunnea. Taxonomy (NCBI): domain Eukaryota; kingdom Metazoa; phylum Arthropoda; class Insecta; order Trichoptera; family Rhyacophilidae; genus Rhyacophila; species Rhyacophila brunnea. Next base: position 1,414,428 of record NW_028232904.1, on the reverse strand, counting down.
TGATCTGTAGACCAATCATTCATAAACAAAACGAATTTATAATTACTTAAGTATTTTATACAACGAATAATTCACAAGATTTAAGAATGTAACATTCTAATTATTGAATATCTTGGAGTGATCCGTGACGTCGGTTAGTAATTAAAGTAATACCAACTTTGATTTAAAATACAAAAGCCAATAGTAGCTCAATTTGGAAAGCGCTTCAGAGAGTACTATAAGAGCCATTAGTTAAAATTTGTCGTAATTAAGTATGGTACCTTTAGCATAGTGGTATGTGCGTGGGCGCGAAACCCGAAAGATGCAGGTTCGATTCCCGCGGGGTATCTTACTTTTTTCAAAAAGATTTTTTCTATTGGTTATAATGTATTTTCTCAGGAGCGTTTTCAAAATTGTGTATGTTCAAAATAAATTGAATTAAAAACATTTCTTTCGATAATTTTGTACAGGACCGCCCACGCTGACAAACGTAGTTCTACGTTCATAAACTCTCCGAATCGCTTGCGCTAGAGAACCACTAAACGTTTTGTTTGGTTGTTATATTTCTTCACTTTGAATATTTGTTTTTCGTTGTGGATTCATACTTTCATTGGTTATATGAAAATTGTAAGGTTTTATAGAGAGCTATTTTCAGTTTGTTCCCGTTTCAAAAATGATATTCATCACTTTGGCCGAGAGCCAAACACCCTCTATGCAAATCATAACCTTTTCTTCCGATACAGCGAAATCTACAGAGGCGCATCATTTCGTTTCAATTGAAATAATTTAATGAAAAAGGTTCATAAATAATATACCATTTTTTTATTAATAACCATGCCCTTGCTTTTTAGTACAAGGTGGTTGGGTGGGTTAGTTGCATTGATCTGGGGCTAATTAGGTTCCTCCATTTATATCTTTAATTTTCTTAATGGCCAGGATTAAATATTTTGTGTAGTATTCTTGTGTAGTTCTATTGCTAAGTACTTCGTGAGGCTTTTGGAGGTCAATTTCATGATTATGCTGTCTACACCGAGTCTTGAGAGTCCATCGCTCCCTTTCTAGCATAGGGCAGTCGTTGATGACATGCCACACAGTTTGAGATGTGTTGCCGTCACATGGACAACAGTCATCATTCCTCAATTTAAAATACTCATTAGAAAAACGAAATTATTTACGAAAAAATATTTTATTCCAAAGCTGTCGAAAAAACCTTCTTCCATAAACCTAAATGTTTGAAATTTAAGCAAAAAAAAAAAACTCTGGAACTGTGGTCTATTGATTAAGTAAACTATTAGTGACTTCGCATTTCAAGTTCATTTTAAGAGAACTTCACACAGTGACATCCCTAGACAAAATACCGCCCCTAGGTAGCGCTAAAATACCGCCTATTTTTACAACGTTTTTCTCAGGTCGTATTCTTATTTGTCCGGTACAAATCTTTCAATCGATTTTTAACTAACTTCCCAACTAGCTAGACATTTGAAGCAGAATTGAATTCATTTTCAGTTAATTCTGTTTTGTATGAAAAGCTATTTCGACACCATTATTGGTTGCTAGGGGTCTAGGGTCCTAGCAACTAAATTAATAATATATACGTGCGTTACTATGGAAATCAATATGACATCTCAAGTACAAATTTTTTTGATCGTTTAAGCTAGTGAAGTCAAGTTTATATGGTTCAACAGAAAATTTAAAAACGTTGTATATAAAAAGTTCTCTTTATCTTGTAATTATTTATACAGTATTTTTTGTCATCCTTTTCTGACTCCAATATTTAAGAAATGTGTTTTATAGGTATAAGTATTACTAACAAAATATATACCACTTAAACATTTTTGACGTTGGTAATACAGTGGCTTTTTACATGTCATTTTTGCGATACATTAATTGGCTCTGTTTTGAAGTATTAAAGACAATCCGTGTCGCTTTTTTTCTTGGCGAAACCCGGGTCGCAAAAAACAACTCAAATGGAATAGTACAAAACTTTATTCCATTAGAATATAAATAAAAAATAGTTGGAATTTATGGTTTTTATTTTATTTTTTATCGAGGGGGCCTCAAAATCAGTCCGTACGTCGGGCCTCCACGACCCTAACGCGCTACTGAAGATAACATTGTAATTTTAGGGATAAAAACATCGATGTCTTTTTGTCTATGTACCTACGAACTTTTAAAATATAAACTGACAAATAGATACATTGTTTTTCAATTTGTGTTTGAGTCAGGGTATGGATCTGATAGGTTGAGCAAGTGGCTGACATTCATTTCTTGTAAAACCAAAATATTTTAATACAAACCTCCTCTCTGTGGAAGCCCATATGATCTTATTGGGATCGGACATGTTCGAAGTAAGTAAATAAATAAATTTGAATTAAGGTTTATTTCAGATCTTAATACCGTGGTTAAAAACAACCCCTTATCATTGGTACGGCACTGGTTCCGGCCCGTAGTTCGTTTCGTTTGAAGGTATCGCATTTCCACAATGGACCGTGTAAGTAGATGGTAGATACCCGAGAACATGACTCCCACTAAACGTCCTGTAGTAGCCAAACTTGGCAAACCGACCTTCCCGAAAGCGGCTTCGATTATTTTTTTTTATCTGGGTATACTTTTTATTATTTTTTAGTCAATATTTTACAATTTAAAGACATCAATATTTAGAATGTCATTAATATATTCTACTATAGGTACTCGATTAAATTTTAATGATTGTTTTCTTTTATAGTGTTAACTGTCAATTTTTTGTGCTTAGTAGGTACTAGTTCTATTTATTTAATAAATAATTAATTAAACTAGTCATCATAATCATCAGCCGGGGTCAATCCACTGCTGGATGAAGGCCTCCCCAAGCTTCTTCCAACTCTCTCGGTCCTGTGTCGTTCGCTGCCTTGTATTTCCGCCGAACTTTACCAGTTCGTCAATCCAGCGGCTTTTAGGGCGACCCTGTGGCCGTTTCGTGCCCCTTGGGTACCACTGGATGACGGCATTTGTCCAGCGGCCGTCCTTTCGGCGAGCAATGTGCCCCGCCCATCTCCATTTCAGCTGTTTGGCAACGTCTATTACATCGCGTACTCCTGTCTGCTTCCTAATCCATTCGTTTCTCTTACGGTCCTTTCGCGTGATGCCCAACATACACCTCTCCGTGCCTCGCTGTGCGACTCTTAGCCTTTGGACATCTCTTGTGTTGAGGGTCGACGTCTCGCAGCCATACGTGAGCACGGGTAGCACACATTGGTCGAACACCCTACGCATAAGACACAATGGTAGGTCACTCTTGAAGATACTATTTAGACGTCCGAAAGCACTCGATCCCAGCGTTGTTCTTCGAGCAATTTCATCGTGCATGCTTCCGTCTATGATCTTGATCTAGTACTACGTCATAATGTGTTTACACTTTAAGGTCTTTAAGGCCAGTTCAGATTAGTCAAGTAATTTAGTCAAGTAGTTTAGTAAGGTGATTTAGTTACCACTAAATGATTAGTAACTGAAAAGTGTCCGAATACAGTAAATTAGTGAGTGACGTGTCAAACTTAACAGAGCACATCGTTACAAAGCAAGAATAATTAAGTAACTAAGTATTTTTTTATTCAACAAATAATTCATAAGATTTAAGAGCGTACACAAGTGAAACGGCAAATAATTTTCAACAGTATGTGGAACGAAATTTCGCAGTCGTCGCCAATTGGAGACTGAAAGTCGAGGTGTGAGCACGTCAATTTATTTTGTGATGGCGTCGGAGGAATATATTCTTAATTCGTGTAAAGATGACTAAAAAACGTTCCGCATGTACTTGAAAAAGAAAACATGTCAATGAATATACTATTATTATTACGAATATAATAATAAACATGACATTAAAAGGACGCATGTTGAATTTTAATGACAAATTATATTTCGTTCGGCTCGCGTCATTTGCATAATCCGCGCATCGCCTAGTCACGATCTTTTTAGACCATGCCTCAGCTGAAGTATTGCCTTAAGAATCTAACGTTCATTTTATTGAACATACATAATTTGAAAACACTTCTCATATATTTCTCAGAAGTGTTTTCAAATTATGTAGGTAGGTACCTATGTTCAAAAAATAAATAAGTTAATAACTTCATTTATAATGGCTATATTAGAAAAATCGGAGGAAGAAATTTTACTACAACTAATGAGCTTGACTAAAGATAACGTATTCAGACTTGTCTCGTGGCTTGCTTGGTAGAGATGAGAAGTGGTGTGGGTCGTTACTCGACCGAAAAATTAGAACAAAATGGATTAACTCGACTAAATGATTTTACTAAATTACTCGACAAAATTTTTCTGTTCGTACATTTTTAGTTACTAAATTACTCGTCACTCGATTAATCCGAACCAACCTTATGTGACGAGAGTGGTACCACCAAACCACATTCGGTCTTAGTCGGTCTATCTCGGGACCTTACCGTTCATGTGAAACAAGGGTAATTTTATACGAATATAATCAAAGGTGTAAAGCGAATTGCCTCCTGATAGGCGGCATTTGAAATAACTCAGCTTAAACGTAAATATAATAATTACAAGATAAAAAGAACTTTTTATATACAACGTTTTTAAATTTTCTGTTGAATTATTATGCTCAATATGCTCAAACTTGTACTTGATATGAAGTAAATAAAAAACAAACAAATATGGAATACTGAAATGTCATTTTGATATTTCATTTTGATTTCCATAGTAACGCACGCATATATTAATAATTTAGTTGCTAGGACCACCCCCTTAGCAACCAATAATAGTCTTGTACTTTTACGGATTTTTCTGAAATAACTTTCCATAAAAAACATAATTAACTGAAAATGCATTCAATTCTGTTTAAAGATGGCTAAAGTATTAAAAGAATGCATTGGCATCGTGTTCTGATATTATATTCTAAAAGTTTCAAATGTCTAGCTAGTCGGGAAGTTGGTTAAAATCGATTGCAAGATTTGTACTGGACAAACAACCACCGGACAAACAAGAATATGAGCTAATAAAAACGTTTTAAAATAAATAATTCGCACGAATCATAGACGGAATTCGATAGCTTAGAGGCAAAAGTATTCATCCGGAAAGACGTGAGAAGTTCAAGTATTTCTTAGTTTTTTCAAAATTGTGTATTTTATTTTAATAAAGACATACGAATATGTCTTCATGGATCAGTAATTAATGTAGCTCATTTGAGAATAAGGCTTCATTTACAAGATGCTTAAAATACTTATCTTGAATTTACAATCGTATGTATATCTTTCGATGTACTCAACATATTATATATATACACTATGAACCTTTTAATCTTCAGCTCCTCACTTATTCAGTTTCAAAGTAGAAATAGTGGTTTCATATACTACGAATCGTTGAGTGCATCATGCATTAGAAATTGAATTTAGTAAACAAAATGAACTATTTATATGACTCAATTAGTGCCTATTTTAGATGGGAGAATAGTGCCACATAGTTTTACACGTTCCTCAGTTAGAGGCGAAGAGTGTCTTTTAGAAGTATGCAGGCTATGTGGGCCATAGTGCATAGTAGTGGCGAAGGGTGTCTGTTGAATGTATGTAGTAGAGGTGAGTTGGAAATACTGTCACCAGTTTGTGTACTCAAGTTTCGGATGAAACCACCCATACTCAGTATGTGTGGCCCAATAAACTTATTCCAAAAAACTTGTGATGATATCATCGCGAGTCGCTGTGCACTCGCCAGTTGGTGGACTTTCAACACTATTGACATTAAATACGCGCGAACAAGATACCACTTTAATATAGGTATATTTTAATTTATTAGTCTATTGCGTTCGAATGTATAAATAATAGGTCATACATTTTGTGTCGCGGCACAGTGGTGAGATGACGCACAGGCTTAGGCTTGTTATATGACCGCTCAAAACATGATTAAAATTTAAAAAAATCACTGTTATTCATTTTTGTTAACAAGAATATTGTAACCTAATAGAAAAACAACTCATAAATTTAAAATGTGTTTAAAATTTTATAATAAATGGGACTTTTCGACAAGCGGAGCTCAGCGTATTTTAAGCGATTCCATTGAAGCCGATACACAGTCAGAGTTGAGCCAATATGTATTTGAAATACTAATATGGAGTTGGTTTTAGTTTCAGTTGAGTATGTAACTTTTGTCGCATACGCACGCCAAACGCTCTATATAGTATTCCAAATACTAGTAAGTATTTTGGAACAAGTTTCTAAACTAAGTATTTTTTTATACTGGTAGTAAGTATACGTAATCTTCAAAATTGACCAGTTTTCCCATCTCTAGTATATAGGTTGTAATAGGTAACTAAAAAAATCCTAAGACAGCCATATTTACAGGACTTTAAAGAAAAGTACCTACAAGACTTAAATCAATTAGAATTTAAATTCAAATTCCATCTAGTACCTTCAATTCGATTAAGTATTTTTTTTTTGTAAGTTTTATACACAAAAAGTTATTTATTAAGAAACGGTTATACTTAACAACCTTTGAACATACATAATTCTGAAAACATAAAAATGAGAAAATATAGCCAATAGACACCCGGCAGGAATCGAACCTGGGTCTCTTGGGTATCGCGCCCTGTGCATTACCACTACGCTACGACTGCCATGCTTCATTGTGACGAATTTTAACTATTGGCGTTTTTAATACCTGCTCATAAATGTCTAAAAAAAGCAGAATTCGTCTCAGACATATTGTCGAAAGCCGTTCCTTTATTTGCAGTGTCTGGCTAGATGATTGACTGGTTCGTCCTGTGCTCTGTCCAAAAAATATGAAGCATACGGTGCCAACACCACATTTCGAAGGCATTATTTGCCTACCGCTTCCAAGGTAGGGATTTCAATCCCGGGATCCCGAGCTATTTTCGATACCTATGAATCCCGGGATTGATAAACATAATCCCGAAGATTTCGGGATTGATTTTTTTATCAATTTTTACAGAAAATAAAATAAAAACGAAAATATAACAGAAAAAAATACTTTGAATAACAAATACCTAACTACATTAGAAATAAACATAGTTTGAATGAAGTTTGATTTATACCCATGTGTAAGTTGCCGATTCATTTTATTTTTTCACATAAATTAATAAAAATGAGAAAGATTGGAAAAAAACAATTCTTCGCACTATTAACAAAGTAATTCCACCATGATCTCATACGTTTTACGGCAGTTTCATATTTGGCTGACTAATTAGATTTATGAAGCGGAAAGGCCATAAGTACACCATGATTTGCTTTACTATTTTAAATCTGGCTAACACATTCATTACTATCAGAAACAGCAATCTTATATTAAATTCACATTATTATTTATATTACATTAAACTTATGTATTTCCAAGATTGAACGTATACAATATTATAACAATAAATGTCTTAAATATTATAAATAATAATAGATTTATTTTTGACCGATTTTATCAATGTTATTTGTAAATATAAAAATTTTATATTAACAATGGAAAAAAATGCCAATCCCGGGATTGTCAAATTGTAATCCCTAAATCCCGGGATCAGAATTTTGGCTCGGGATTGGATTCCCTATTCCAATGGTCCATGACTAAAAATATGAAGAACAATAATGTTTGCACAAGTATAATTTTCGTGACAATTGAAATTCCCCGATCCTTCCATATAGTGGTAAGTCGTCATCGCATCAGTGTGTGCCTTCTTATCCCTGCTTCACATCCGCCTTTTCCACTACTGGTCGATCCCAGATATACAAACTCGTCCACTATTTTATAATTTATCCATTACAATAGAAATAGTAATTTATGTCTTTCAAGGTTGAAAAAAAATCACTGAATAATAGCATTTTATTACCTACATAAAACTCGTGTCCGGAAACTTGTACGTATGCAGTTCGCCATACCACACTTCACCGTGCAATGTTGTTTCGGAAATATATTATGGCCGTATATTAAAGACCTTCCAACCTCTTTGGGGCGTATAGTACCTACTGACATAAAATTCATGTCTAAATAAAACACGGTTCTTGTCGGTTTACAGGAAGCCAGCGGCAAATTTTTTTTGAAAATAGCTGATAAACTGGATTATTTGTTAGGTTAAGTTAGGTTTTCATTCTTGATAAGCTATGAAAATAATTGAATTAATGTTCATATTGAATCTAAATAAATTGGAGACCATATCGTCTCTGTTCTGGCAGAACACACTAACTGGAGAATACTAGTTTTGAGTAATTTGACTTTGAAGTTGTTAAAATGTTTGAAAGTAATCGTAAAAAGGATGACTTTAAAATAAAGACTGATTATTTATTAAGAAGGTTTCCAGGAGGTAAAGTTTGAAATAAGTAACATTTTGGTATAACTAACTCAATATGTCATTTTTTCGAATTAGTGTCTTCTGCCAGAACAGTGACGATATAGTATTCGGTCATATCTTTCCGATAGAAAACTCACGGCGAACTATGCCACGGTGAAATGTTTTACGTACAATTTACATCTAACCCATAACAATACTCTTTGTTATATTTACAAACTTTTTATAATATTTAAAAAATTAGAATGCTATATTTCAACACTAGGTATCATTGGCCTTACAAAACCTTTTGCTGTACAGAATCGAACCTAATGATATTGGTATGTGTCGACTTACAAACTTTTCCCTGACCATAATTTAAAACAATTAATACTTACAAACTTTTGTCTATGATATGACTACCTACTTGAAAACGTATCTTTCCGTGGTTAGCTCAGGTCCATTTTTTAGGCATGGATACACAACTTACTCAACATCAAGTACCTAAAATGTTGACTTACCAACTTTTGGCACCATCGCCACGATTTGTCTTTGATTTCTAGTTGGAATCAAATTATACTGAAATTGAAATTGTCGTTGTATATACGTTAGAGACAATTAGTATAACAGTATGTTTTATTTATTGAATTTAAATTTCGAGGTGTAAAACCTTTCCTTTGTACCAACTACAACTAATGTAGTCGCTTTTTGTCTGTTCATGCACGTAAAGTGCAGTTTTACTCGAGTATTCAACGAATGTTATACCCACCACCCAGTAGCGTTCATAGATTTTTGAAACAATACGGTCAGTATGGAGTTTTAAAAGAAAAAAGCCTGCACTCTTTTTATGGATAGCATCAAAATTTACAGTCAACATTGAGGAAGGGGAATTATCCCTCAAACAAAATAGCGGCCATTTTGGATATCTTGCCCTATGGACAGTCAACAACGTTTTATGCCAGCGCTCCATCGGCGAGCCAAAAGTCCAAGGACAATAAATTGTCCAACTTGTCTATGATCTGCTACTGACCAACGAACGATTAAAAAAGTCGAGCTGTCAAAAGTCAAAAGTTGCGATTATCATAATGTCTTCCGATAATCCTACAATTTTGTGTTATTTATAATATGTAGACTTACATAAAATAATAGAGCAATGAAAACAACACAAGTTTTACGTTTTCTTTTATGAATTTCATAAATACAAATAAAATAATAATTGATAAATCTCTCATTTTCTAATGTGTAAATTAACAAATCAATCAATAAAAATATTTAAAACAATTACAGATTTTTTTCGGTCCGAATTATTGCGTATTACTGTCAAATCGATCTACGTAGTGATCGACGGACGAAGTCTGGCAACTCGGAGAGTAAAATATCAAACATGTTTGAAATCCAACGAGCCTGGTCTGCTGATTAAAAAGTCTGCAGATCTGGGGTGCTCCACGTGAAAAAAAAGTCCGAAGACTGTAAATCGTCTGACTTGCGTGCCAATGGAACGTCGGCATTAGAGTCTTTTTCAAATTCAGCATCCCTAAAAACACACAATTTGATACATTATTAAAATAATTTAAATATGGTTGGAATTTTGGGAAATAAGGCCACCGTTTTGTTGAAAGGATAAATTTCAGATGACTGAATATGCCCGCCACTGTCCACATCTGGTAGATTACTTCCGCGTCGGGCTGCAAAGTTGAAACCGCAGCTCTGAAAACTTTCACCTCATCCACCGGTGACTGCTAAAGTACTCGCTCCCTCATGGGTATTCAATACGGCAATGGCCCGGATTACAAAAAACCTCGCATCCATGTAAACAGTTGAATACATAATGGTATATTTGATAAAGTTAGTGAATGGAATTACTCGACGTATTGTTGCAATTTAATACTCTTATTACACGTGCATGAATTTACTGTTGACAGCAGTGGCGAAGGGTGACTTTTGGAAAGAGGTAGGTTGTGGAGAGGGCACACTTGTCAGGTAAATACGTACGGGAAATAAGAAGATAATCCAGTTTTGGAAACCATCAATTTGAGGTTGTCAACCGGTTCACATACCTCGATTCCAATATTACAAGAGAGAACGAGGAACTGGAAGAAATAAAAGCCCGTATAACCGCTGCAAATAAATCGTACTTCTCATTGCTGCCCATATTCAAATCCAGAAATGTCCACAGAAAAACTAAGACCCGGCTCTATAAAACTGCCATACGTACAGTCGTTGCATACGGTGCGAGTCATGGACGCAAAATGTGAAACCAGCTGAAATGGTGGTTTGCTTTGAGAGAAAGATCCCGAGGCGGATATACGGACCCATGAATGATGGTGGGGAGTGGAGAATTAGGTACAACACGGAACTATACCGCTTATACCAAGATTCAAAACTCTCCACCTTCATAAAACTCCAGAGGCTGAACTGGGCAGGCTATGTCCAGCGCATGCCTGAGTCACGGATACCGAAGAAGATCCTCGAAGGAAACCCAGGGGGGTAAAGGCCAGTGGGAAAGCCACGCACACGATGGGGTGACAACATTACAAAAGATGCCAACCAGCTGCTAAAAATCATGAAATCGAAAAGACGTGCGGAGGACCGTTCCGGCTGGAGGACGGCGGTGGAGGAGGCCAGGGCTCGACTTGAGCTGTAGCGCCATCGAAGAAGAAGATAATCCGATATTACTACTGATGAATGACAACGACACACTAAATTGATGGAATTTCAAAACTCACTGACGATATAAAATTAAACAATCCATTTGAATTATATATTATCCTAAACGTAAAATACGTAAAAACGTAAAATACGCTCAAAATATATTGTCATCTTTGAAAAAATCCGTTGTTGTGTATCTATTCCACAGCAGTTTATAATTATTACTCCCGTAAAATCCCAAATTTTGAACCGGGATTTCGGGATTACAATTGGACGATCCCGGCCTGGAGTGGCGTTTTTTTCGATAGTTAATATTTTTTTTATTTATATAATTAGTATTGATAAAATCGGTCAACAATGTATAGTATAATTTATATTATTTACGACATTTAATGTTAATATTGTGTATGTTCAATCTTGGAAACACATAGGTTTAATGGAGTAAATAATATAGATAATAATGTGAAAGTAAAAAAGTTTTATTAATAAATTATTAAATTTATTTAAGAAAAGCTGATAACATTCATAAAATTCGGCGTAGAGAAAAGTGCCTGCCTGCACGTCCGTGGCACTGGTGGTTAGACGCCGTTCGCGTGCCAGAACGTCAGTGGCGTCTAGCTGGTTAAATGAACGAATTTATTATTTTTCTGATGTTCTTACGATTGCGTATGACAACAAAACATGGTTATTTATTATCCGTGAGCATCCGGCGATTCCCCCTGTGACATGTGCAGGTACATACACTTCACTAAGATAATTTTGTACACATACTAATTGATTTTGATTGATAAGAAAAATTAATCCCAAAGGTTTTCGGGATTATGTTTACTAATCCCAGGATTCGTAGGTATCGAAAATTGTCCGGGATCCCGGGATTGGATTCGCTAACCGTGTAAATACAGATGTAAACGGACCTTTATTAACATTTTCATTTTTGGAACGCTGTAGTAATGTTTCCCGCCAAATTGTTTTTTTACCGCGCGGAGAAAACACGAAAGCGCCACCAATCATTTGGAAGGATTCCGCAGGCTTCATTAGTCTTTCGCGGAATTTCGAAAAAGCGTCGATGGGCAGGGGAGGGGGTTGAAAAATAAATCAATTCCCCGAAAGACAGCGACGGATCGGGGAAAACCCGATTAGATTCTACCCGTTTATAACTTTTCGGGGAACCCCGTGATTTAGGTATTTTATAATTGGCCTGACACTAAAATTGATACAGCCGCAAGGTGTGAAAACCTATTACAAAAACTTTATCCCAAAGCAGTAATAAAGTTTCACTGAAAATTTTGAATAATGCCCACGATGCCCGCGCGGCTTAAGCGTCGGCCTATAGCAGTGGCGAATGGCGAAGGGTGGAGGTAGGCTGTTAGGATCAGCCATAAATAGTGCACACTATACTTTGTCAGATATATGTTTTTGTTTTAATTGAAATAAGACTACAATTTACAGATAGTGTTGATTATTTTTTTTTAAATTCAATTAAACCCTGAGAAAACTAAGCCATAATAGATAATATTCATTATTTGATTAATTATTTGTTTAATTAAATAAAACAAAATTTTATAGTACTTATTCCAATTTATTAATTCTTATCTTGTAAATTATTCGTTGAATAAAAAAAATTTTTTTTCGACCATGTCCGATCCTGATAGGATCATATGGGCCTCCACAGAGTGGAGGTTTGTATTGACAGATTTTTTTTGTTTTTTTACGAGAAATGGATGTCAGCCACTTGCTCAACCTATTAGGTCCATACCCTGACACACACAAATTGAAAAACAATATGTGTACTTGCCAGACCCAGGATTCGAACCTGGGACCCACGGCTTTATAGTCCAACGCTTATGCCGCGCGGCCACCGTGGGCGTAAAAAAAAAATAGTTAGTTGAAAATTATTAGCAAATTCAAGTAAGTTACAACAAAAAAATCTTGGAGTGATCCGTGACTTCGGTTAGTAATTAAATTACCACCTACTTTGATTTCAAATACAAAAGCCGATCGCCAAAATATAGTAGCTCAATATTTAGAAAGCGCTTCTGTGCGTATTAAAAAGGCCAATAGTAAAACATATATAATTTTGAAAAACACTTTCTGAGAGAGTATATTATAACCAATAGAAAAAATCTTTTTCTGAAAAAAAAATAAGTCACCCCGACGGGGAATCGAACCCTGTATCTCCCGAGTTAACGCATCATCCGTCGCATTTATCCATTATGCTACGGCGTGACACACTAATAGCGACAAATTTTAACTATTGGTCAATTTTAATACCTACTCATCAGCGTTCTTCCAAATCAAGCTACTTTGGCAACTCGGGAGATACAGGGTTCGATTCCCCGTCGGGGTCTTACTTTTTTTCAAAAAAAGATTTTTTCTATTGGCTATATACTCTCTCAGAAAGTGTTTTTCAAAATTATATATGTTCAATAATCAGAATGATATATTCTTAAATCTTGTGAATTATTCGTTGAATAAAAGAAATAGTTAATTACAATAGTTAAAATTTGTTGTATTCAAGTATGACTCCTTTAGCATAGTCGACTATTTACGTGGGCGCGATACCCGAGAGATACAGGCTCGATTCCTGCGGGGTGTCTTACTTTTTTCAAAAAGATTTTTTCTATTGGTTATAATATATTTTCTCAGAAGTGTTTTTGAAATTATGTATGTTAAATATATATGCATTGAATAATGTTTAAGACTTTCACGGTTGTTTTTGATCGTAATAGATTATTGGGTTTCCACCGCGTGTACTTCTTCCTTCTTTCCTCGACGTTTCGGGCTCATTGTAGAGGCATCGCTGACAACACTGTTTTAGTTGTAATCTCGGTTGCTTCGCATCCCTTGCAGGCGCGCACACAAAGGGTTGGGGGGGCGAAGGAGGTTTCGACAGACCCCTTCCTCAGAAACGGAAAAATACAAATGACTTAAGTAAATCGAATTAATTATTGTTCTTTGTCAGTACGTCATGACTGAGGATCGTGACTGGATAATTTGGCTGTCGAACACCTTCTGAACGGACCGGCTCATCTTTTTTCGGTATTCTACGACACACAAGGCCACTAAAAGATCTCTGGTGCTCAGGCATCCAATTTTATCTTGAATATTCCGATACGGGATTTCTAAAAGATTACACAGTGCGGATGACACAAACGGACACTAATAATCATAATAATAATTATGACCGTCAAGCCACGCGCACACAATAACCATATATGGATGCGACAGCTCACAATTACTCGTAGGTGAACATCCTGTTACAATGTTACATTCTCAAAATCTTATGAATTATTCATTGAATAAAAGAAATGGTTTATTAAAAAAATTGTTAGCAAGTTCAAGTAGACGGTATAACTAAATATTTGGCGAGAGCGTCGATTCGTAATTGAGGTGATTAATATTCCTTGATTTGATACACAAAAACCGATAGTCAATAATAGCACAATTTGATAAGTAATTGTCGCAATTAGAAAGGACGTAGCATAATTGGTTAATGCAACAGTTGGCGCGATACCAGTGGTTATACGGGTTCAAATCCCGTCGAGCTTCATGTTTTTTTTCAAATATTTTTTTTTCTAGTTGGTATCTGAGGTGTTTTCAAGTTATGTATGTTCAATATATATAATGTTTCATTCTCAAAATCTTGTGAATTATTTTATTTAAAAGAAATGGTTTCGGATGACTTGATTGGGATGACATAAGAATTGATGGTGAATCTCTCAGTTACCTGACGCTTTGTAGATGATATTGTTGTCTTTGTAAAATACCTGAAATACGTATTGGATAAGACGCAGGGGTTTGAATATGAAAGCCATAAAATTAAGGGTATAAACACTTAATCGGTGGCAAGAAATCTGTCGTTAAGCCCGTGTCACACTGTTCGTTTTCATCGATTTGTCAACCGCACGGCGCGCCTTCGCAACAATGGACATTATAAGGCGAAATAGAGAATTTGTTCGTCGCCAGTAAGGATAATTTGCGAAGCATTGCTTATCTCTCAACATCGATCGTTGTTTATTGCCGGGCGACGAATTTCGACACCGCACCAGAGGATCGTTTACATCGAGACTTAGAAAAAAGGTTCTAGGTTTTATTTTTGTATAAAATTGTCTGAAGTACCTAAAAAGGATGTCTTTGTATCTGTATTAATAATAATACACGTTTATTTAAATTGACAAACATAAATAAATGTAATATTTATACCGATCTCAGATTCTGTTCTACCGTATAACATCGTACTGTCGAATAAGAACTCCTTATCCACGTGTTAAAACTGTAAACTAATAATATCCTCAAATGCAGCTAATCGCACTTCCGTTTTCAAATGAGGAACGCCCCCAAATTTATCATTTAATTTTACGCTCCCGTGGTGTACGGATCTGTCAATATAGTTAATTTGAAGCTTTTTATAATAAAAATATGTCTAATGCGTCAATTACATTTAGCTACTTTACGAGCTGTTTGTTGGCGAATTTACATTCTGCCTGTAAAGTCGCCCAGTGTCATCATCGACAAGCTAACAAGCAGATTGTAAACAATCTACCGAGAAAAGTTGAAAGCCGGTCAACTTTACACGCTACACGCCGGCGTGTGGGCCTACTGTGTCTGCGCAGTAGAGCCCTCCCGGTAAAAAACGAACTACGTTCTGTCGAAATAGTCGCTAGCTTGTTGGTTTCTCAGCGAATGGACAGTTTTGTGTGTAATCATCACAATCGCAGTAGCTGAATTGCCCGCTTTTAAATTCGCCAACAAACAGCTCGTAAAGTAGCTCAATGTAATTGACGCATTAGATGATGACACTGGGCAACTTTGCAGGCAGATTGTAAATTCGCCAACAAGCAGCTCGTAAAGTAGCTCAATGTCATTGACGTATTATGCGTCAATTACCATTACCAATTACAATTATAATTACCGGCGTATGGGCCTACTGCGTCTGCGCAGTAGAGCGTAGTAGCAACCTCCCGGTAAAAAAACAAACTACATCTACTGCACATGCATGTACTGAAATATGACTATTAAAAAACATTAGAGCGAGAGGTTTAAAAGAATACTATTTTATGTAATAAAAATACTTTATGCAGTCATCAAATGTTTAAAATATATATAAAGGATATTAAGAGGACGTTCTACAGAATTGGCCTTGAGAATTGAAAATATGATTTTTTAACATGTGGTCCATAATATCTGGTCTACTAGTTAATATAAAAAGGTCATGTCAAAGTTGTTTGTGTTAATAAATTTGCTCTGTGACTGATCCGACTCATATTTCACATTTATTTCATCAGGGCTGTCGAAGACATAAATCATAATATATATTTATAATTTTAAATTTTTATTTATAATATATATTATTTAAGTTTTGTGCATCTAATGCCGGGTCCACACTGGCAACAAGTTAATTTGCTGGCAACCTCGTTAGATTTTACGATAATTATTGTAAAATTTCTTAAGCAATTATGGTAAGTATCGTAAAATTTAATGAGGTTGCCAGCAACTTGTTGCCAGTGTGGAAATGGCTTAATATCCACTGTGGTTCACGTAGTGGCATGGACCTGGGGTTAGCTAATTCAGGAAGTCAACACCCATGATAGAATTTTTTTCCAGTTTTGGTTGCATTATATTCCAAAACTCTTCTGTAAAAATCGTTTCCGAGTTTATAAATGGAAATTTCTCGGTGTACATAGTAAACAAACCTACGAATAAAAAAAGACAAAAAGGAACATACTGATTCATCGCAGTAAAATCTGGTAATCACATTCGCCATTTTGAAAAGCGACGATTTTGCGTAAACAAATATCACGTGGTCTGTACGTGTGCGGCAAACTTCGAATGTGTTTGTAATTTTGTGCAAAGTGCGAATGTAATGTTTTCAAATAATTGATATGGATTAATAATACCATCGTATTATTTTCTCGAAATCACAAACATACTATAATAGTATTTGAGTATCAACCTATGTTCAATTTGAATTGGGTTATAATAATAATATACCCGTATATATATCAATAGTATGTTTGCTACAAAATCCACCCAAGTTATCAGTACGTACTTGCACAGGTTTGATTAAAAACCATGATGAAATTAACATTTAAAAAATATGAATGCTTAATATTATTTTGACAGCCCTGTTTTCTGATCGGCTTCATCTCGCAGGTGTTCATAAAATAATAATAATTCTCCGCGCGGCAGAAATTATCAGTAATAATAATAATATTTCTTGAAATAAAATCTCCGATGATTAGTGATTTTTGCGAAAAGATCGATTTAAATTGACGTAGTTACGACGCCGAGGTCCTTTTTATACTGAATTATATTTGAACGGCGGGCTCTTCAGCGGGCCCTTAAGGCTTCAAAATTATATAAATAGATTATCTACAACGTTTAAGGAATGTCCAGGATCATGCTTTGAAAATGGAATAAAAGCTCCAGTTTGACCTACGCTGAGCATGTCCGCCCTCAATAAGGTGCCATGGCTTTCAAGTCAGCTTGACTCGAATCAAATGGCTTGACTAGGTTAACGTCGCTTAAAATGTCTCCAGAAAGCCACAATATCCCGTTACAAAGTAGGACACGCCCATATAGAATTAATATCTCGTTAAAATTTACACAATCTTGTCATTTTGAAAATTTTATTGCCACAAACATCTTTTGGGTTTTTTTAATAAATAATTCGAACGTATTTTATTAACAGTTATATTTAAAAAAAATTATAATCTCGTTCCAAAATAGAGGTCACGTGAATGTCCAGTGGGTCTATTCTATACTTATAGACCGCTAAAGTAATAAAGTGATAAATAGTATGGAACTTAGTGGTTGAGCTTTTAAAGTGGACTGTATTTTTTTTGTGGAAGATGAGGAGGTCAGATCTAGTGGTGGGGGCGATGGAACAGAGTGGCAGATACTGACCTTTGTGATGATGTATGATGGCTCCGTGGTCTGGTTTTAACTTTCGCTCTCGCGGTATAGCTGTTTTGGTTCACCCGGTTCGTACACTCCCGCATTTTGTGACACAGTTTTATGGATGATTATAATGGTGAATAATATGATGATGATAGATTCTGAATGAGTCTGTATCTATTGAGTCAATCACTTAAGCGACGGTAAACTATTAGAAGCTCGCACGCGTCCGCTGTCGAGATACAACTGAATGTTATTTGTAACACCGTCTCTTATGACCCCTAATTGCTTATTGATTGTCTTGTAACAATATCACTGGGGATTAGAAGGTGGGTGAAGAGATAAAGTTTGGAATGGGACTATAAATGGCCCAACCACTTAGGGTATGTTTGTATCAAAGTATTAGCACTTATTGTAACAATTATAATAAGTTGGTTTTTATTGTTGCAATAAGTGCTATATTTTAACAGTAGCAAGATAGGTGCTGTTAAAATATAGCGCTCATAGCAACAATAAAAACCAACTTATTATAATTGTTACAATAAGTGCTAATATTTTGATACAAACCTATCCTAAGTTTGATAATATTTATCACTTTAGGTGGTTTAATTCCTAAACATCACAGGTTGGTTTAATTCATCGTGTCAATATTCTATTCTACACACAATATTGCTATCAGCTGCTATCGGCGGTTATCGAGGGTAGTTTATAATATTTTTGTATTGACGTATTATAATTGTTTTAATTACATACGGTGAATATTAGAAATTATTAATTTAAGACGTTTACAACACGACATTTAAAAACAAAGAATAGTATTAAACAGTGTAAAAAACAAATAAATATATGCGGTAGGTATCACAAAAACAGTATGAAAAGTAAAGTAAAAGGTACAAAAATTATAAAAAAAATGTAAATTATAAAGCAAAGCATGGTAGCTCACCGAATTAGCAAAGAGGACCATATTTTAAGAATCTCTCACGTAGGTGGAATATATCAACATCCGAAGCGATTTGGTTGAATAGAGTCATTGCCCTCCCAATTGGCATCACCAATGGCAGGTTAGTTCTACTCCTTGGGAAAACAAACAAATTATGCTCCTGATTTCGAAGATAGTTATCAGGGACACACAAGTCAATACTACCAAGAATTGCGGAGTTCTCATTTACACCACGTATACGTCGAAAAAAATACGTGGCCTAATATTGATATATTCTAGCATTTAAACTACAGTGTGTAAGTATGCATAAGAGAAAGCCAGTTGGTTAAAGCCATGGATAGTATCCATATAATATATCCATATTGTTACAATAAGTTAGCCGTCTAAACAGTTAAAACTGTCTATCTCACTCTAAAACTTAGCACAGCCAAGAGACGTGCTGGTAAAACATAGCTCTTATTGTATCCATTGCCACTAACTTATTGTAAAAAATATAATACAAAAATATGGAAAACTACCCTCGATAGCCGCCTATATAACAGTCATGTGTATAGAATAGATTATAATATTATTAATTTCTCTTTCGTAGAATTGTTTATGATACATAAGGACCTCGCGTCGCTTTGTTTGCACAGGTCGGTCAGCGCTCAGGCTTGCCTCGTATCAATCTCGTATCATGAAGTCGCAACTAAAACGCCCCACATGAAAACTAGAACTCTAGCTGAGAAACTAATTCAAGACGTCGAAAAAAATCCAGGAGAAAAACGAGTTTTTTTAATTTTTTTTATATAGGTATCCCGCATTTATCGTTTTTATTTTAGGGTCCCTTGAAAACCGTAGAATCGGGGTTTCACTGTATTTGGTTTCATAGCAATACTATCGACCGAAGGTACTTGATGGAATTTGAATTTAAATTCTAATGGATTTAAATTTTGTACTATTCCATTGAACTCAAATGGAATAATACAAAACTTAAATCCGTTAGAATTTATTTGTTTTCATTTAAATAATAATAAAAATTGCAGATGTTATTGGTAAGTTTTTAAAATTCAATTAAACCCTGCCCAAAGCAAACCACATACATATTAAATAAAAAATATTCTTCCATCTATAAATTATCTACAATTATGCCATGACATCATACATAATTTTAGATATGGTTTAATAAGTTTAGTTAACTTTTAAAAACTATCCAACAACCGACGCCAACTGTAATTTGTATTCTTAGTTCAATGAAAACAAATAAGTGTGATTGACGAAAAGTGTATTATTTTTCTCAAGACAAATAATTGACACTGGAACAACAGAACAATGACGGAGAGGACGATAGATGTAAACGCAATGGGAACGGATATTAAATCATTGTATGATATTTTTTATCCTCTCTTTTTCGACTTTTTCGTTCTTATTAAGCTCAGTGATTTAAAAACTTGTTTTTACCATCTTTAAAATTCATATACATAATAAGTGTTCTAAAGGTAGAATGCTCTACTTTCCGTCCATAACAACATCGTTTATTATGGCAAAAAATGTTCCATATCATATTGGAAATATATTATTATTTTTATTTGTTGCTTTTTTTCTATAGATATTTTCAAATAACACGAAAAAGTAAACAAATAAGCAAAACCGGCGACGCGTACTGTCATGCTTCTGTATCGAGTTGATTCTGGGTCACAGCTATGGCCAACCTTTATTTATATTATTTAAAAATATCTTTAACTCCATTTTGAAATTCCATCCAGGTCCTACATACATTCTAATCAATAAAAAGTGATAAATATTGTTGATTAATTTAATAAAACGCAACATTTTTTAGTAGTTATTCCACTTTTAATAAATAAACCTTGATACCAAATAATATTTATTCAATCGACAGAGTTAGGAATATAGCGATATTATTGTAACTGTAAATGAGTCAAGGCTAGACCAGGATGCACAGCGAAACAAAGAAAAAGAAAGTTGATATTCATATTTCATACTACTTACATCATTAAGGGAAGGGGGGGGGGGGGCACTACACAAAATATTCTAAACTTATTAAAATAATACAAATCAAAATATGAAGCAATATCGCTCTTTTATTTATTGTTCCAAATTCTATATTCCACACTGTTAAATATTTATTATCTTTCACTGTCGTAAGATCGTGTGGCGTCCAGAAATTCATTATGTACATATAAACCCTGGATTGCACGAGCCTTCAGCCGTGTAATCCCTTTTTTTTAAATTAAAATTACAGTTATCAGTTGTGACATTTCTGACGGATAGCGGAGTTCGGCTTGAAAAAGATCAGGTAACTTTACGGCCCTTGTCTCATTCTCATACTATTATCTTTACTTTACTTTATCTTACTTATTTATATGAGAAATCCTTTTATTTTGTAATTGTGACGTCAAAGATTACAATTACATAATTTTAATATATCAAAACATTAAACAATATCATTTCAATATATCATCAAACAAATATTTATGATTAGTCAATATTTGAAGCGCCTAGTTTCAAAAGCCTCTAAAACGATTTTAGGTAGTTTTGACAAAATGAGAAAAACGCATATCTTTATGTATTAATTTTTTGATTCGTTACATTCTAAAGAGTATTTTGGCTATCCATTTTAGGAGTATTTGAAAAGCACACCCAACCGTTTTAGCAGGTTTTGAAATTTACCATATTTTTTGATCATACGTGTTGATGATTTTTTGCGTTTTTTAAAGTTCAATCTTTGGCCATCATATAGGTAACACCATCTAAATACATATCCAACTCAAAAATTTTCAAAAACCGTTTTAGGGGGATTTGAAACTTGGCGCTTCATTTAATAACACAATAAAATTTGATTAACAATTCATTTATAAAATTTACAATAAAAGTAAACAATATTACCACTTGATGGAGAAATAAATATACATACAAAATATAAACGAAAACATGAGTCAAAATTAAATAACAAATAAAATAAAACAATAAATAATGTACAATGTATAAAGTTATGTTAAATCAATAAGACAATCCCAAACATTATATCGGATACAAAAATGGAGATGACACAAAATTCAATTGATCATTTAACAAATTAGAATTAGGCAAAAATTTATACCTATTTATCTCTAGGATTTCCTGGTTAAAATTTTGTGGAATAAGTACTAAATTGGCGTTTTATTAAATCAATCAATTATACAATGCAGTCCACCATGAATTGACAGTTAACACAATAAAAGAATAGAGTGATAAATATGATACTATGTCGTATTCAGGCCGTTAATAATCCCGGGAAGTTAACTGACAGGCATGATGTTTTTTTTTAACACGGCCGCTCTATGAATCGATCTGTGCTCCGTGTTTGTATACAAGATAAAAAAAACTTACAAAGAACCGATAGTCAATAATAACGCAATTTGATAAGCATTTAATGTAGGACCTACTAGTTTAAATTATCGTAATTAGGTAGAAGGCTTTTAGCTTAGTTGGTTAAAGTACATAGGCGAGATATCAGTGGATATACGGTCTTCAAATCCCGTCAGGCGTCGTATTTTATTCAAATGTGATTTTTCTAGTCTGTATATATCTGAGATGTTTTCAAGTTATGTATGTTCAATATATGGAATGGTATACACCTCTACCCTGTATTCAATTTTGTAGACAAACACGATATGCGTGAATGACCATTTAATTGAGAGGTTAAATTTGAACTACTTGATTGAAAGGTTTCTTGTTCTTATTGTGCCATCCCCTAGCGGATTTTGGCCACCATCAAGGCAATCTTAAATTTGTCGTATGCTACCCGGAACAGTTCAGTGGAGCTGCACTCGTGCCAATCACGGAGGTTCTTAAGCCAAGAAATACGGCGCCGTCCTCAGCTATGCTCACCATTGATCTTTACTTGAATGACAAGTTGGGGAATGCTGGACTTTTGTGGTCGAGGTACTGTAGTTTCCTGGTTTTCATAGACGCAGAACTTCTCGGTCCTTCCTCATTCGATTGAAAACTTCAACATTTGTTACCCGGTCAGTCCAAGGAATTTTGAGGATGCGTCTATACAACCACATCTCAAAAGCTACAAGTCTCCGTGACATCTCTTGGTTTAGTGACCATACTTGAAAGGTTTAATAGCGACTAATTAAAATGATATTCGAATGATTGTGACGTTATTTATAATTTATGTTGATATATGTTACTATAACTCTCCCTAACCAAATTTACCAATGGTTTCCATCCCTTGAAGCTTTACAACAATTCGTAACGTCGAAACGCAAACAAAAATATATGGTTCCAACCCCCTGGGCTAATCTTCATCATTGGGAGAGTTCCTACTTTTTGTTCCGCGGGGATTGAGCGCAGAGATGTTTAAATTACTTAAATCTAACCCAATAAAAGGAATCCCCGGTCGCCGATAAAAAAAATATTCTCTTCGTACCGTGCTACGCCAGGCCGGTCTCTACGTGACGGCTCTACGTTGGCGTAGCGGGTTAGCGTAGCGATTTCGGGTGACCATCTACGGCCTACGTCGTAGCGTAATGCTACATTGAAATTGTGTCGATATATTGAACGCCGCTTATGATATGTGTTGACTTAGTAGATAGAGTTGATTTGGTATTGTGCCCGGTTCTGATAACGTAGGTACGGCTAAGATCCCGTGCCTGGAAAAAGTTACATAGTTTTATATAGAATACAACAATCAATGGTATGAGAAAATAGCTAATAATAATTTCCTATTAAAAAACTTCACGATGTTCAATCCTAAAGGCTTAACGGCCCACATGCCCAACGTAGGTCAAAATGGAGATTTTATGGTATTTTCAAACGATAATCTTGAACATTCCTTAAACGTTGTAGATAATCTATTTATATAATTCTGAAGCCTTATTATCCTTTATATTTATTTTAAACCTTTGATGACTGCATACAGTATTTTTATTACATAAAATAGTATTCTTTTAAACCTCTCCTGAAACTGAATCACCATTTGCTGCGTGAAAATTTTGCTAATTGGACTTTAGAATAACTTGAAACAAATCCATTGTTTCATGAAAATATCACCTTCAGCGATGAAGCTCATTTTTGGTTAAATGGATTCGTAAATAAATACAATTATCGCATTTGGAGTAATGAAAAGCCACATGCGCAAACGCTACAGAAACATGATTACTGATTTTTTCTGTGGTTTCAACAAGATGGCGCAACATGCCATACGGGACACAATTAACTTATTGAGAGAAAAGTTCA
Source organism: Rhyacophila brunnea (assembly GCF_057557595.1). Taxonomy (NCBI): domain Eukaryota; kingdom Metazoa; phylum Arthropoda; class Insecta; order Trichoptera; family Rhyacophilidae; genus Rhyacophila; species Rhyacophila brunnea. The sequence continues at coordinate 1,390,477 of NW_028232904.1, read as the reverse complement.
GTAAATAGTATTATAACTCTGTATTAACAGATAACTTGACCGGAAATGGTTGCTACGCTGGCAGGCTCTATGGGTTAGGTCTTGTTATCCGTTCAACATGTCCACGTGGCGGAGAAATATATGATGCAAACCACATCCTGTGAGAATGTGCTAAAATGGGTACGGAAACGGAAGAGCGGACCGTCCGACCTGGTCGCCGCCAAGGCCAGTTTTGTTACATTTAGAAAATTTGCGGCGTCATATTCCCAACGTGAAAATCTATTCACTTCGATTGTTTGACAGTTTTGTATTAAACATATATAATTTTTGAAAAACACTTTCTGGCAATCGATTTTTGTTTCTTAAATAAAAGTAAGTATATTATTATTACTTTGATTACTAACCGACGTCGACGTCGACGTCAAAATAGCTTGATTTGGAAGAACGCTGATGAGTAGGTATTAAAATTGACCAATAGTTAAAATTTGTCGCTATTAGTATGTCACGCCGTAGCATAATGGATAAATGCGACGGATGAGGCGTTAACTCGGGAGATACAGGTTCGATTCCCCGTCGGGGCGACTTACTTTTTTTCAAAAAAGATTTTTTCTATTGGTTATAATATACTCTCTCAGAAAGTGTTTTTCAAAAATTATATATGTTCAATAATCAGAATGATATATTCTTAAATCTTGTGAATTATTCGTTGAATAAAAGAAATAGTTAAGTTTTGTATTAGTTTTGTTACTTACTACAATGTTGCCCTTATTATGCCCCTACATGCTCCTCTCTCCCACGTGTACTCTAAACTTAAAGTCATGTTAACTCAGTCAAAATTTTACTATAGATAATAGACAACATTCTTATAGAAAATACACAGTGTCAACCGCTGAAAACAAAAAAACACGCAATTTTAACATGATTCCAAAATGTGTAGGCATGTAGAAAATGATAAAAACGTTCATTGAGTCATGTAGGTGTCGATGCAGTGCAGTACAACGTGAGATGACCTCATTGTTATTCTGGTGATTTCGGCAGATTTTGCTAACTGACAATCTTCTTTTAAAGTTAAAAATGTGCTACGGGATGGGAGCGTCAGTCTGATAAACTTTAAATACCAAGAAAAACGACATAACATACTTTTTCTCGTAGCGCGAGCTTACCGTGCCAGCACGTGACAGTACATAACGTGATGATAATATGTTAACGACAATTATTATTGATGATATTCTTGCAACAAAGAGAGGCTTATCCGACAGTAAAAAGACATGACGATTTTTGGCCGTACTTTGTTAAGAGATATTGGTCTCACGACCGTAAGGTGAGCATGTTTTAGTGCACCTGGTGGTCCATTTTTTTTTGTATCCAGTCCGTTGCACAATATGCTATTTCCCTCCAAAGCGTGACTACAATGCAAATAAAAATTTGTAAAGGTTTACAAAAATAAACCTTTGCATTTTTTGCAAAAAAGAAAACAAGATTACACAAAAAAAAGAATTTTATTGTATATACGATAAGGGCATTGTTTTTTCAATATTCGATGCGTGCTGAAATCTCTCGCAAATATTATCACCTGTAAGGGATCTTCGCCAGTGGCGAGAGGTGGAGGCAGGCTGTTAAGATTCGACATAAATAGTGCACAGGAAACTCAAAAATAATACATATATAATAAATTGATCACGAGCAGGTAAAATGATCAAATGCCCATGATGGCTGAGCGGTAACGTGTCAGGCTTATAATTAGGTATTGCAATACCGAATGAAAATGTCAATACCAGTTTTTTGGGATTTCTTATTGAATACCGGTGGTCGTTAAAACATAAAAAAAGTACTTTATAAGTAAATATAGCTATTAAAATCTTTTTAAAACATTATTTTATAGCAAAAATCTATGTAAGTACCTACCTACAGTTATTATGTTGACATTTTTGTTCATAATATTGTAGAACTGGTGATTTTTACAAATAATTTGAATATATTGATAATTTTAACCAAAGCCCTCAAAAAGGCTAGTGTTCATCAAGTGCAAATAAGTCCGGCTGCTAGAAAAGCTTCTTAAATTCAACGCAATTACGTCATCAATAATTATAGTATAATAATTGAGAATTTTTTGTCACGGATGTTTACTACCGGTAGTCTCAGAAGTACCCGACCTGACGTATAGATAACAGTTGTTGTTTGAAAATAATGACCATGATAGAAAGTACCAACCTTATAAAGCCTAAGTTTGAAGTTTGACGACGCTACGTTGTTCAGTAATTATTTGTCAGCCATCAACAGTGAACGCTCTCAGTGAATTATTAAACATGAAAAAAATTGGTCATAGTTATGTGATACAATACTTTCATTTGAAAGGCTTCAGTCCAACCAATACCAAAGCGGCGCTAGATTCTACTCTGGGGGTGTCTGCTCCTTTGTTTACAACAGTAACATATTGGGTGTTTGAGTTTAAACGAGCTCGGACGAGCTGCCAAGACGAACGTCGCAGTGGTCGACCAACTGAGGTGACCACGCCAGAAATGGTGACGAAAATCCACAAAATGGTATTGGTTGAACGTCGACTGATATTACGTGAGCTAGCAGACATGGTAGGCATTATACAAGTGCTGTACATCACACATTGACTGAAAATTTGGATATGAGAAAGCTGTGCGCAAGGTGGGTGCCGCGATTACTCACAATGGAACAAAAACAGCATCGTGAGGATGTTTTAATCGAGTGTTTGGCGAAGTTTCACAGCAATAACGCATAGTTTTTGCGTCTATTCATAACCATGGATGCATGGGTCCACCACTTCACACCTGAGATGAAAGAACAGTCAAAAAAATCGACTAAAAGGGGAGAATCGGCTCCAAAGAAGGCGAATACAGTTCCATCTGCAGGCAAGGTCATGGCGTCAGTTTTTTGGGATGTGCGTGAGATTATTTTCATTGATTATTTTCAGAAAGGAAAATCAGTCAACGGCGTGTATTATGCAAACTTATTGCAGCGTTTGAGTGATGAAATCAAGAAAAAACAACCGAATTTGGCCATAAAGAAAGTTTTGTTTTATCAGGACAATTCATCAGTTCACACATCCGTTATCGCGATGGCCAAAATCAATGAATTAAAGTTCGAATTGCTTCCTGACGCACCCTATTCACCAGATTTAACCCTCTCGGATTATTTTATGTTTCCAAACATGAAAAAATGGGACGGTGGTAAAAGATTTGCCAACAATGAAGAGGTGGAGTCTGCGGTTGATGGCTATTTTGAGGAGCTCGCCGATTCTCACTATATAGAGGGTATCGAAGCTATTGAACATCGCTGGGAAAAATGTATCGACCTAAAAGGAGACTACGTAGAGAAAAAAAATATTTTTTCCCATTTTTTTGTGTTTTCTTTGTTAGGTCGGGTACTTCTGGGACTACCCTCGTATTTCGAAATTGTATTATGATAATTCATCGCGACAATTATATCATCATCATCATCAGCCTGAATCTATCCACTGCTGGATGAAGGCCTCTTCAAGCTGCATTTCGTTGCCACGTACTTCCGCAGAACTTTATCATTTCATCGATCCAGCGGCCTCTAGGTCTATCTTGCGGACGTTTTGTATTTCTTGGATACCACTGGATGACTAGATTTGTTCAACGATTGTCTCTTCTTGGAGCTATGTGCCCAGCCCATCTTCATTTAAGGCTTTTAATAAACTCTATTACATCGCAAACCCTTGTCTGCTTCCTTACCCACTCATTCCTCTTTTTGTCCTTTCGCGTTATGCCCAGCATGCACCTCTCCATACCACGTTGTGCTACTCTAAGTTTCTGGATCTCTCTTTTACTTAGGGTCCATGTTTCACACGCATATGTGATCACGGGAAGGACACACATGATAATTCATCGCGACAATTATATAATTAATATTATATTTGATGGATTTTGTTTTTTCATTATTTCACCTTTTTTGGATTCAGTCAATATATTAGCATTTTAGCAGCGCTTAACTTATAATTCATTTTCAAAAACGGAAATGAGTGTGCTTTCTTCATACCAAATAATTACAAGATAAAAAGAACTTTTTATATACAACGTTTTTAAATTTTTTGTTGAAATATTATGCTCAATGTGCTCAAACTTGTACTTGATATGAAGTAAATAAAAAACAAACAAACAAACATAATATATATATATATATATATAATACTGAAATGTCATTTTGACATTTCATTTTGATTTCCATAGTAACGCACGTTAATAATTTAGTTGCTAGGACCAGCCCCTTAGCAACCAATAATAGTCTATTACTTTTTACGGATTTTTCTGAAATAACTTTTTTCCTTAACTTGAAAATGAATTCAATTCTTCTTAAAAATGGCTAAAAGTAATAATTTAGTGGCTAGGACCCCAGACCCCTAGAAACCAATAATGGTGTCGAAATAACTTTTCATACAAAACAGAATTAACTGAAAATAAATTCAATTCTTCTTAAAGATGGCTAAAAGTAAGTGTGTAGAAAAAGTAAAGTTAATTGTGTAAAAGTAAGTGTTCTGATATATTCTAAAAGTTTCAAATGTCTAGCTAGTCGGGAAGTTAGTTAAAAAATCGATTGCAAGATTTGTACTGGGTAAACAACCACCGGACAAACAAGAATACGAGCTAATAAAAACGTTGTAAAATACCGGTATTGCAATCCCTACTTATAATGCCGTAGGTCCCGGATGGGGCGTGTGGCGGCCCAGATCCACGCAGGATTATAAAGAAAATTAAAAAAAATGTGATCAAATAATAGTAACAGTAGAATAGTGCGCGTTTATAACCAACCGTTGTATAAAAAGATAAATAAACTACAATTCAAATCTATTCAGAATATTTTTACATTATTTATTTTAATTTCTGTATGATGGTTAAATGTATGGTGAGCAGTAGCGAAAGGTGGAAGTACGCTGTTAAGATTCGCCATAAAAATTGCACATTAAACTTTGTTAGTCATATTATTTGTTTTTATTAAGACTAGAATTTACAGATGGTATTGGTTAGTTTTTAAAAATCAATTAAACCCTGCCTAAAGCAAACCATAATAGTTTTGGTATATATTGGGCGATACGATTAAACTTAGCACACTTTTTCATTCATGCGTATTTTTTTTCCTTGGATTAAGAATACATATTACACATATTGTTGGTTCATTTTTTTAAATTCATGAAGCCCTGCTTTAACCAAACTATAATAGATAATAAATATTGTTCTATCTATAAAACATTCAATGTTAAGTATGATTTAATTCCATAATTTTAGATATTTTATAGATAGATGAGTATATTTTGACTATTATCTATTAGGGGTTGGTTTTCGCTGGGTTTAATTGAATTTTAAAATCTAACCGACACAATTTTGTAAATTGTAGCCTTATTTCAACGAAAAACAAATACGAATGACTGACAAAGTTTAGTGTGCACCATTTATGGCGGATCTTAAGGGTGGACATGCTCAGCGTAGGTTAAAATGCAGCTTTTGTTCTATTTTCAATTCATGATCCTGGACATTCCTTAGACGTTGTAGATAATCTATTTATATAATTTTGAAGCCTTATTATCCTCACGCGCGTTAACATAATTTTACTCCCTACTTAAATTATAGTTTGTCAATTTATGGCTACCGCCGTATGTTGTAGCTAAAATGTAGCTTAACCACTGGGGAATGCCAAAAGAAATGTCGTATTTCAAAAACACACTACCTTATTCTTAGGTCAATAATTATTATAAAGCAATCATTATTCGTAGGATGTTTATCACACTTGAATGGTCAAAGACATAGCTTATAAATAGTATCTTTAGAATTATCTTCAAATATGTTAATCTAGCCCATTTTTTGAATAATACAATGCCTAATTCTTGTCAAATTTGGGATCACAGAGATTATCAATATATTTTTTTTATCGTAAATCACTATAATAATGTCGACATAAATATTATACTGATGGTTTTATAAATGCGTTTAAAAATTAATAAATGTAAAAAATCTTAACACCACTGCACATTTACGTACTGAATTATGACTATATTCTAAAACATTAGAGCGTGAGGTTTAAAAGAATACTATTTTATGTAATACAAATACTTTATGCAGTCATCAAATGTTTAAAATAAATATAAATGATAATAAGGCTTCAAAATTATATAAATAGATTATCTAACACGTTTAAGGAATGTCCAGGACCATGCTTTGAAAATCGAAAAAAAGCTCCATTTTGACCCACGCTGAGCACGTCCGCCCTTAACAGCCTACCTCCAGCCTTCGCCACTGATGGTGAAATATAGTATACAGTAAACTTTGCCTGGTTACCTACTGTATAATTATTAGAAGGTAACGCTCGCATTAGGCTTATATGAAAAGGTCCGCCTGTTAGCGAGAGTTCAAAAGATTTTTTTTGCCCGAAGGAACACTTACAAGTTTGGGAAACAAACAAGTGCCTAGTACGTCCCAAAACGTTTTTGTTGGACTTAACGTGGTTCTCAAAAGTTTTGATTTTTCCACACGATATTCCTCAAATATGTAGATATTATTTTTTATGACGGACTTGATATTATTAAGACAGTACTTCAGTGAAACGGCAAATAATTTTCAACTATAGGTGCAACGAAATTTCGGACTGGCTGGCAATCGGAGAGCGAAAGTCGAGCTGTGAACACGTCAATTTGTTTTGTGATGGCGACGGGGGAATTAATTTTTAAATCGTGTAAAGATGACTAAAAAACGTTACCCATTTACTTGAAACAGAAAACATGTCGATGAATATATTATTATTATTAGTAATATAACAATAAACATAACATTAAATGGACGCATGTTGACTTTTTATAACAAATTATGTTTGGTCTGCACGCGTCATTTGCACAATCTTCGCGTCGCGTAGTCACGATCGTTTTAGACCGTGCCCTAGCTGAAGTATAGCCATAACTTAACTAGGCGATCACTTAAACTTAAAGTCTACCTTCTTAATAAAAATAATAATTAATTGCTTTATTTTATATTCCACAAATAAATATAATTTGCCAACAATATCTGCCTGTAGGTATCAGTGGAAAGGGTGGAGGTAGGCTGATAAGATACTATATAAATAGTGCACACTAAACTTTGTCAGCCATACGTATTTGTTTTCATTGAAATAAGACTACAATTTACAGATGATGTTGATTAGTTTTTAAAATTCAATTAAACCTTGCGAAAACCACGCCATAATAGATAATAGTAAAAAAAATACTCATCTATCTATAAATATCTCAAAATTATACAATTAAATCATACATAACTTTGGATATTTTATAGATAAAATAATATATTTTATCTATTATAGTTTGGTTTAGGCAGGCCTTAACGAATTAAAAAAAATAAACCAACAAAATTGTGTAATATGTATTCTTAATCCAACGAAAACAAATAAGTGCTTACGATACAAGGAAGTACACCAAATGAAAAAGACTATATGAACTATTTTATGAATTTAAAAAACAATACCCACCTATACTCGTCCTCACGTAGGTGGAATATGTCAACATCCAAAACAATATATGGGTCCAATTAGGTCCATAATCTGACTCCAAACATAAATTGAAATAATTACAAGATAAAAAGAACTTTTTATATATATAACGTTTTTATATTTTCTGTTAAATTATTATGCTCAATATGCTCAAACTTGTACTTGATATGAAGTAAATAAAAAATAAACAAATATAGAATACTGAAATGTCATTTTTGATTTGCATAGTAACGCCCGTATATATTAATAATTTAGTTGCTAGGACCACCCCCTTAGAAACCAATAATGGTGTCGAAATAACTTTTCATACAAAACAGAATTAACTGATAATGAATTCAATTCTGCTTAAAGATGGCTAAAAGTATTAAAAGAATGCATTGGCATCGTGTTCTGATATTATATTCTAAAAGTTTCAAATGTCTAGCTAGTCGGGAAGTTAGTTAAAAATCGATTGCAAGATTTGTACTGGACAAACAACCACCGGACAAACAAGAATACGAGCTAATAAAAACTTTGTAAAATAATGCATTTGCCAGACACAGGGTTTGAACCTGGGATCCACGACATTATAAGCCGACGCGTAGGCCGCTCGGCTATCGTAAAATGTTTAAAAACATATTTTGTCTATTACATATTAATATTTTTATTCGCGCTGGATTCGATCCGAAATGGTCGCTTCGACAAAACGCTGAACTACCGTGAAAGTAAAAATTTCTAGACCGAGCTCGAATCGCCGTTGAACATTATTTTTGTATTTATTCTATTTCAGTGCCCGTTGTCCTTTTTCGTAAAATGTCTGTTATAAAAAGGTAAAATACAATATTTTTGTTCATTAACGCATTCGCTGCTGAATGGATAATGAGATTTTAATTGCAACATACTGAAGATTAACAAATTCACAATCATCTCCTGTAAATATGACTGTCCTTGGACTTTCTTTCAGTTACCTACCATAGTCTACCCAACTTCAACAGGCATCCTTCGCCACGGATATAAATCATCATCTCAGCCACTTTTATTGACTGCTAGATGAAGGTCTCTCCTTGCTGAATCATCTTCTATCGATTCTAAGATATTATACTCTTACTAATACTGGCACGTGTAAATAGGCTGAATTTGTAATAAACGTTAGTAAAAATGCGAGCGTCAGTAAATAGAAACCAACCCTATTTACTAATCACTAGGACGTACCTAACTATAAGGGATTGTTTACACAGGCTTAGAAATAATAATTAGAACTCTGAGAACTTTGAGTATTGTTTACACGCGTGTATTAGTAGCACATAGATAATACAAAATATAAATACTAATACTCCTGCATTATTATTTATCACTAAACACTGGTCTTCTTCTTCGGCCATATCCGCCCCCTAGTTGGAGCATATGGACACCACGAGGTGGCTCCAAGAATCCCTGTCGCTCGCCGGTCTTCTTGCATCGTTTCATGTCAAACCAGCACTTCGTTGCTCCGCCGTATACACCCTGGTAACCGGACAAAACAGAAAATGACAAAACAGAACAGCCAGGGGAAAAATGAAACATTAATTTTTGTTGAATCTATTTAGGTTAGGTTAGGCTTGGTTAGGTTTGGTCAGGTTAGGTCATTATTTCGTTGTACCTAGTCACCCAATCATTTTGAACATATTATATTGATTAAGATTAGTGATATCCTAAGCTTGCCGGCAAAGTCCCGTTTATTTGAGGCTTTCTAGCGATTAGGAATGCAGAAATTAGGTATATTATTTGATTTATTATGGCGTATTGAAAATCTGTGCTATTAAAAATCTATCAACATAATAGAGATAGGACAATTTCAATATTAAATTTATATTTTTCCTGAAAGGTCATAGTTATATTTATCGTTGTTCTGTTTTGTCACTGTTCTGTGTTGTCATGGAACCATACACTCTATAGATCGCCGGAATCCGGTTGGCTTGAAGAACAGGCAAGTCGGGTTGAAATTCTCTTCTGGCATCCGCAGCACGTGGCCGAGCCAGTTCCAACGTCGCCTCTTCTATCTCTGCGTGACGAGAGGCTGCTTGGTGCGCTCTCTTATCTCCTCGTTTCTCCTAAAGTCATACCACACCCAGTATCCGTCGCAAACATCTGTTTTCGAAGCTCAGTATGCGTTTGCTCTGAACCTTCGTAAGGTGCCTTGATTCGCTACTGTAAAGCAGCATTGTCAGAATGCAAGCGTAGAGTAGGCGGCATTTGGTTTCGTAATGTGTACCCCCAGATATTTGAAGCAACTAACAAAAATAACTAACATATTTTTTCGTACATGCTCGGATGGGTTTTCTATTTATTTAGTGACGCATACTGAATTAATAATCATTTGTATTATTAGTCGTAGAACGACGCTTCTTCGACCATTCTATAATCCGACGCCACGAGACGACAAGTCACAAACGACGCCTAAAAGTGAGTGTAACCTTCTCAGAAAACTACAGCCTGTTTCAGTATGATTGACTCTCACAGCTATAATAATTCACATCGTTTAATTTAATCATAAAATATAAAGAGACAGTGACTATTTAGTTCAGATACTTATCTTGTTTTCTGAATTTAAATTGAATAGTTGGTTATTGAATCAATGGAGCGTGGTATAATGAGGAGCTGTACGCACTTGATTAATATTTATTTATAAATCGGAAGTGAGATGGAATAAGGACCAGGCAGGGTAGGTTGACTCCAAAATGAATAACTCAGAATTTGGTGCGTGAATGAAATGAACCCTGGTTTTATTATCTCCTTCCAAATAAATATCAATTTAATTATTACCGATAAGTTTACAAATGAGTGAAATCACGAGTATGCGTTCTGATGGATTTACGAAATCGACCGGGTGAAGCTGAACGATAACCTCATGGTTAAATCTTTGATAACTGACTGACATATTGATTTCATGTACTGAGTGTTTCGATACAATAGAAAATGCTGCTATCACTACTTGAATATTTTGATAATCATGCTTTATTGTGTAACGCATGATTCGTTTCATAAAGTGTAAACAATTGATTTCAATTTGAACAATTATGCACTTTTTAACGATTGGGCAAGATTGATTTACGTAGCATTATTTATTAGTTTGTAATATGATTAATTAATTGAATTATTTTATAATTTTGCTACATTAGCTTTCTGTTGAAATTGATTGATTCACATAAATCGCTTGTTTTGCAATTTTAACAATATTATGTTGCAAGATACATTGTAATTATAAATTAATGGTTTCCTGCCAAGTCATGCGGATGGTAGGGTATTGACCCTACATATACAAAACACAGACACAGACATCAACAATAAAAAATATCAGGTTAATCAAGTTATGGTAGAAATGAAAATCGAAAGAATAATCTCAGAAATACAATTTTATAATCATAGACAAAAAAATAAACAATGAAATATATAATAATGAATCGAACCTGCATCTCTCGGGTATCGCCCATGCACATAGCCCACTATGCTAAAAGCGTCATACTTAATTGCGACAATTTTTAACTAATGGCTTTTAATACTCTCTGAAGCGCTTTCCAAATTGAGCTATTATTGGCCATCGGCTTTTGCATTTTAAATCAAAGTAGGTATTACCTACTTCAATTACTAACCGACGTCACGGATCACTCCAAGATATATTATCGTAACTTACTTACTCAGTAAACTCAGTCAGAGCTCATTTTGAGCGTAGCAATGTAAGTCTTGGGCATCTTCTAGCAGGACACTCCCAGTCCAAATGTTTCAGATGCTTCACATCACCAATTGTAAGGTCCCGTGATACGCTCGATTAAGACCGAGTGTGATACGAGGCGGGTTTCGGTGGAGGGCACTTAACTTCAATGTAACTTACTGAACTTACTAATAATTTTTAATTAACTATTTTCAAAAAGATTTTTCTATTGGTTATAATATATTTTCTCAGAAGTGTTTTCAAAATTACGTATCTTCAATAATTAGAATGTTACATTCTTAAATGTTGTGAATTATTCATTGAATAAAAAAGTAGTTTATTAATCATCTCTAGTGTATTCACTATTGACGAAAACACCCTATGTCTTCATACATACGCGTTCGTCGTCGAAAAACTTATTCCGGGATAAAGTAAAGTTGTTAGTGAAACTGTGATCGTACAGTCACTTTTATATTGACATTTACGTACATCTTTCTCGGACGATAGTGGTCATATGGCATGCTATATATTATATACGAGCTGCCAAGATCCTGCGAGGAAATAAAAGCCGGAGTAGGCTGAAGGGAGATAACGTAAAGTGACGCCGTTAAGCTCTTGCCACCGTCGTCTGTGTTTGTTCACCAGGGCTGGCAGTGGCTAATACTTATTAACCGGTTGGGTGAGCTTTTTAAGTGGAGTGTAATTATTTTGAAGGAAAGATGAGAAGGTCGGATCTAGGGGTGGGGGCGATGGAACAGAGTGGCAGACACTTACCTTTGTGATGATGTATGATGGCTCCGTGGCCTGGTTTCAACTTTCGCTCTCGCGGTATAGCTATTTTGAGTCAATCGCTTAAGCGACGGAAAGCTATCAGAAGCCCGCACGTGTCCGCTGTCAAGATGCAACTGAATGTCTCTTTGCAACACGGTTTCTCATGACGCATAATAACTTATACATTGTCTGGTGACAATAACACTGGGGATTAGGAGGTGGGTGATGAGATAGGGAATGGAATGGGAATATAAATGGCCCAACCACCGCTTATTTTTTTCGGTAAAGACTCATTAGCATTATTATATATTAGGGGCTTCAATAAGGTCAATCACGAATTGATTTTTAGTCAATCTGTTACGTCCCTCAGGGAGGAAGGCAAAGGAAACATGTAGCTTGGGTTGATAGGAACCCGTGCATCTATTCTATACACAATACTGCTTTCGGCCCGCTACGGCAGCTAAATAGGGTAGGAAAGTATCGAATTATTAACACCTATTGTAACATTACAATAATTTAGTTATAATTGTTACAATAAGTGATATGTTTTAACAGTACCTTTCTAGGCTGTGATAAATTTTAGACCGAGACAGTTTTGACAGTTCGGATGGCTAACTTATTGTAATTGTTACAATAAGTGTTAATAATTCGACACTTTTCTACCCTATTTAGCTGCCGTAAAAGCCGAAAGTAGTCTTGTGTATAGAATAGATGCGCTGAAGTGGCTTGATAGTGTTATCCTTCCTTCGTCACCTTACCAAAGACTGGTGGACTTCTGTGCAGCTCCTGAGCAGTATTCACAGCTGTTACGTTTAAAGACCGTCGTCTTGAAGGGAATTGTCAGGTGATTTACCTTCAAGGATGTATTCAGACTAGATGATCGGAAATAATAAGCTTTCACGAAAGTTAAAACATTAAAGTTTATTCAACGGAAATGCGAGTACATATACAGTGGACAAAATATACGCGTTACAATGATTTAAAAATAATAGACGAAGGGTGCGAGGTGGGGTCTAGGACGATTTGGCGCCGGGAGAACTGGACGCCACGGAATTCTAAAATAAATAGACGTTAGGTACTTATAGGTACTTTAAAAAATATTTAATATTATTATTCATATTCAAATGATTATATTATGATTTAATAGTTGATGAGAATGTAAATATGCAGACGTTAATAATGATTTAATCGTGCATATGTTTAAGTTCCAACGAAAAAAGAGTTTTTTACTTTATATAAAGCCTTAGGCATGGTAATTCTCGATCCGCAATAAAGAATACATTATGTTAAGAGTAAAATGAATTAAAACTACTAAGTAGTAGATAGAAACTGATTAATACACCTCGTCTACGTTCTGTATACGTGTCTACGATAGTGCGGCGTCCAATTGTCTGGAGTCCAGTTGTCCCATTCCCCGCGAGGTATGTGTACTTTTTTTTATAAATTTTTGGTGATATCATTTTAATTAGTTTATTGACGTCTTGTGTGTGATATCCGGCGTAGCTCCAATGTCCAATGACCGTATCTGCCCTACATTCGTGTTTATCAAGTTAGAATATTCTGTAGGTACTGCATCCTATTACATGGGTATTGTTTATTAACCCTTATAAACTTTTAGTAGGTATAACCTACTCGGAGACTTGGGATATTGTATAACAGATCGCCAAAAATATTTACTTAATTATAATTTGGAAGTATAATGGGATTTTATTTATTATAAATATAAATATAATGGTTTGAGAAATTACAGCAAATATAATACCAAGTATGAATTTATTGAAACATAAAAAAATTACGTCTAAGTCTTTCAATGGTATAGATTTAGACTTTACATTAACTAACCTGCCATTAGTAATTCCAATTGAGAGGGCAATAGCCATGTTTAATAAAATCGCTTCGGATATTGATATATTCCACTTACGTGAGTGTGAATTTAGGTGGACGTTGTTTTATGAGTTTTTAAGATAGGGTCTATCAAAGTTCACTCTGCGTGCTTCCATCTACTTTTATTTTTGTTATTTTATTTTATTTCTTTTCTTATTTTATTTCTTATTTTATTACTTACTTATTGTATGATTAACTCACATTTCTCTGTATTTTTATTTTTTTAAATTATTAACACTTATTTTATGTCATGTCGTGAACGCGTTGAATTTATAATTTGTTATGTTCATTATATGTTAAATAAATAAATTTGATTTGAAAAATTAAGAATACCGAATCATAAAAATGTGTTCGGGATGTGAAGAAAATATCCCGGATCTATGACACCGGGTTTTGGCACAGCCCTGTTAACGGATCGAATTAGTGTGCGTGCATGACGTCACAAGAGAAGTGCCATACACAGAGAGACACATGACTAAGATATAAAAAAAAATGTTTGTTTATATGCGGTAGATAAATACGCCTGGACTTTTATTCGAGATAACCGCTGCGGCCTGTTTATAGAGTACTTATACTTATACCTCCAGCATGCGGCCACTCGTCATACATTTCATTGTTGTAACGTCATTTTTAATTTAACATGTTTATTTATTTATTTACTGGAAAAAATACTAAGTCATCTGTCAAGATGTAGATCAGTGGTTTCCAAACTTTATGTTACTACTCCTTCCTTTTAAAAAGTCTAATCTTGGCGCCTCCCCCACCCCTTTAATTCATTAAATAATACAGACACCCTTTTAAATAGTAACAAAATATACTAATACAAAAATGAAAAAAATATGAAAATAAACATTTTTATTACTTAGGTTTTACTACTTATATTATACCCATATTAATTTTTAAATTAATTTGTTTTTCATGCAATGAATGTGCTATACACAACAGCACAATCAATTTCAATAGTAGTCAATCCAAATTCATCATCGTTCATTGACAAATAGATTCTATCATGGGCCCTACATCCTGAAGCGTGCCCACCAACCATCGCTGAGGTTAAGGGTAGTGTGGTGCTCTAATGTAGTGTTTCCTAAATTATACACGGGAGTTATCATTAATTTAAGTATATCAATCATCATATAGGTACGAGTATCACATCAAATTGCGATGCACAACCACGTAATTAAAATATTTAATAGTACTGAAACAAAGCAGCGCCTTTTTTATACTATTAATAAAATAATTTGAAAAGTGCATTAGCAAGAACTCAGTAAATAGATTTTTGTTTGCAGAAATCATTTAAAAGTGTTCGCGCCACATGGCGAACTTATTTTTTTTTGTAACTTTGATTTCCAAAGCTCCAACTTTTTATGAATGCCTTTATTTTGACCTTTTAAAGCAATGAATGCATTATTGGTCCTTTTATTGATATATTCACTTAATTTTTTAAAAATTTCAACAAGTTTCAACAACAAAATTATCATTCCTAAACAAAGTTGCCTCAAATTTCAACATTATGATTTGATCCTTTTATTTCATTTTTTCACGAGATAACTAGCGCGCTTCACAATAGTATAGAAGTGAGGTATTATAAAATTCTCCATATTTATAAAGTCTCCATATTTTCAGACAGGTTTGCAAACAACCTTTTATAGGACTGTTTTTTTATGTGGTCTATATAACTAGCGGCCGTTTTATAAACTATGCATTTGCAAACCTGTGGGTACATTAA
This sequence comes from Rhyacophila brunnea, assembly GCF_057557595.1. NCBI lineage: Eukaryota > Metazoa > Arthropoda > Insecta > Trichoptera > Rhyacophilidae > Rhyacophila > Rhyacophila brunnea. Next base: position 1,374,926 of record NW_028232904.1, on the reverse strand, counting down.
TTGTGTTAAACTTTTCGCGCCTCCCCTTGCAACACTCCGCGCATCCCAGTTTGGAAATTGCTGATGTAGATAATAAATTAGATTGGGGCAGGCGTAACAAACTGGACTTCAATATTGAAAAATGCAATATTTTATCGTTTACCAGAGCCTCGCGAGTATTATTTTTCCAATATTCGATGCATGGCAGAGTTCTTTCGCGAATACCATGTGTAAGGGATCTTGGCATTACGTTTGACAGTAAGCTGTCATTAAGTAGCCATATACTCGTAGTCAGGGCTTTTTTTTGTCATGTACCGCGGTAGAACGGCGTTCCGGCACGTTTTTTCACGGTATTTTTCATGTTTCAAAAGTAATTAGACGAAACAATGTTCCTGCTTACATAGTACAAGTTAATTTTTCTGAATCATCTCATATGAAAAGACATATCCTGAAAAACTATCGTGTTTGATATACACCCGATCCTCTTTTTGCAGGGTTTTTTTGCACGGTTTCGAAATAACACGGTTTAAAAATAGTACTGATTATTTTTTATTTACTCTGATTTTTTTTTGCTTTAACACGGTTTAAAAAAAAACTAAAAAGAATAAGAATACGTATTTATCAAAAATAAATACAAGACAAAAAGAACTTTTTATATACAACGTTTTTAAATTTTCTGTTGAATTATCATGCTCAATATACTCAAACTTATACTTGATATGAAGTAAATAAAAAACAAACAAACAAACACATATAGAATACTGAAATGTCATCTTGACATTTCATTTTGATTTCCATAGTAATGCACGTATATATTAATAATTTAGTTGCTAGGACCACCCCCTTAGCAACGAATAATAGTCTTTTACTTTTTACGAATTTTCCTGAAATAACTTTCCATACAAAACAGAATTAACTTAACATGAATTCAATTCTGCTTCAAGATGGCTAAAAGTATTAAAAGAATGCATTGGCATCGTGTTCTGATATATTCTAAAAGTCTCAAATGTCTAGCTAGTCGAGAAGTCAGTTAAAAATCGATTGCAAGATTTGTACTGGACAACCACCGGACAAATAAGAATACGAGCTAATAAAAACGTTGTAAAATGCGTTGCAATGGACCGCACGCCACTGGTGCATACGTGTTGTTACCGGATGCCACCCAGGCATTCATATGTACATACATGGCGCCACTAGTCAGTCACTTCGGGTTCGATACGAAAGACGCGCCGCGTGGTGCGGCGACAGCATCATAAAATATTTCCAGCGATGAGAGTGATTTTTCGCCAGCGAAAAACAGCAGTAAACAGGCACGTATATTGTCAAGTAGCGACACTGAATGAATATATTTCTCTATGCTAAATTTAATTTAAATCGAAAACTATGTATTTTTATGTATAAATAATAAATAAATTCGATTTATTTTTGAGTTCAATAATTTCGTATTTTGAGTTCATTTTAAGTAATGGAACCTATCTACCATTTTTGTATGGGCACCTTATCTTTTTTACACGGTTTTGTTTTGCACAGTAGTCTTTGGTACGTATCCTCCGTGCAAAAAGAGGATCGGGTGATGTATTAATTTCTATTACCATTTCTTCAAGTGAATGTGAACGCGAATTTTAGAAAGTAGCGAACAAAAAAGAATCTATTTATTACCCTAATAAGGGCGACATTGAAGACCAAAACAGTTTCGGCACTTTTGTTCGTCAAACTCGTCGGACCACCTTTGACACTTTTCCGATCCTTCAAAATACGTTAATCGGTGGTTACTCAATAGAAAACATTCGGCCATACACTAAGAAAATGAATCGAGACGATTTGCCAGATGAAAATTTGACTGAACTTTGGAAATCACCATGTCCCTCACAAAGGGGTGGGGGACAGGGCTCTTGTCTGAAGGATCGACCAGATAAGTGAGATAAACGCACGTCACAAATTTGCTGTGATCGTAAAATAAATCGCCTTCGGCGGTAATTTTATTAAGGCGTTTTAAGGCTATACTTCAGCTGAGGCACGGTCTAAAACGATCGTGACTTCGTGCGAACGACGCGTGCAGAACGAAACATAATTTGTCATAAAAAATTGTCAACATGCGTCCATTTAAACTTATGTTTATTGTTCTGTTACTAATAATAATAATATATTCATTTACATGTTTTCTTTTTCAAGGAAATGGGTAACGTTTTTTAGTCATATTTACACGATTTAAGAATTAATTCCCCCGTCGCCATCACAAAATAAATTGACGTGTTCACAGCTCGACTTTCGCTCTCTGATTGCCAGCCAGTCAGAAATTTCGTCGCACCTATTGTTGAAAACTATTACATTATTACATTACAAAATATTACATTACATTATTACATTATTTGACGTTCCGACATAATATTTATTAGAGAGATAACGTCCCGAGTCACCGCGTTTCAAAGCATCGATTATATCCAATTTGTCTTTTAATGGAAATAATCCGGATAATCGAGGTTCTACTGTATTTTGTATTTTTAGTTGCAATTTCTCACACTATAAAATCGGTACCGTGGCGTCTACGAATGCAAAATTGCAATTATAAAAAGAGCAATCATGAACGAGTTATTATGACACACAAAGAAAGGCCGCGGTAGATAGCGACGTGCCGTTACCATGGTAACCATATTAGAGCCTTCGGAAGGCTTAAGGTTAATGTCGTGGCGAAGCGGCGCGGTGAATTAGCGACGCGACCAGCGCCGCGGATCGGGTAGTCAAATTATTTAGATGAATCGAATATTATTTATTTCATATATTCAATTTTTTGATGCTTCGTGTTATTACAGCGTTTTTATTAGCTCGTATTCTTGTTTGTCCGCTTGTTGTTTATCCAGTACAAATCTTGCAATCGATTTTTAACTAACGTCCTGACTAGCTGGACATTTGAAACTCTTAGAATATATCAGATCACGATACCAATGCATTCTTTTAATACTTTTAGCCATCTTTAAGTAGAATTGAATTCATTTTCAGTTAATTCTGTTTTGTATGAAAAGTTATTTGGAAAGAAATCCGTAATCCAATCCACTATTATTTGTTACTAAGGGGGTTGTCCTAGCAACTAAATTATTAATATATAAGTTCGTTAATATACGTTCTAAATGACATTTCAGTATTCTATATTAATTGTTTGTTTGTTGCAAAATAGCAAAAAAAAATGATTTGTTGACAATTGCCTTATTTGTCCTAAATTATTAATACATAGAATTGTCAAGATATGATTCAACAGAAAATTTAAAAATGTGGTATATAAAAAGTTCTTTTTATCTTGTAATTATTTTGTTTACATACGTTCAAATAATGTCACAGCAGAGAAAAACATTGTCAGTTCAAGAGGAAGCGAAAGAACGCGTTGACGTAAACCAAACGGCCCTGATAGTCCATTGCGTTAATAACCCTTTATAGGGCAAAGGTCGAAAACGGTTTATTTATCGACCATCTCATTTATGAGCTATAAGTCATACACTAAATATGGAAATATCAACCTTAGTGCGTCAAGACGTTGTCGAGAACGTTCTCTGGTTATGAAATAAACCATCTAATATGAAGTGTACGTCAATCGCTCGCAAAACACTATTTCAACGATTGGTCGATGTATCAGCCATTGCGCGTTTGCGGTCGCGACTCGACAAATTCGCGAGTGACACTTGACTTTGCAAGTCATTTTGTTCCCATTTATATTATGTGTTGTGAAAAAAGGTATGTACATAAGTATTTAATATGCATTTATTTATCGATTCACATTATATTTTTTACAAATATTTTGTGATTGAGTACTTGTTTCATCATTCTATTGCCAAGCGGGAAGTACATAACCTCAAATTTGCAATTCGCACGGCTGACTTCTAGAATTATTTTAAAAATAAAAAAGTGGCTTAGGCAGCTGTGTATAGTTATATTTTATTGTGAATATAGTATACTATCATAAATAAATTTTAGTTTTACTCAAAATATTTGGGATCGGAAAAGTTTTCAAAATATCCGCGAAGAAATGGTGTTTTTTTGTTAGTTGTGACATCAATTGAATGCTAAAGTACTAAATTACTATCAATATCGCAACTTTCATGGGTTTGTATTGTATTATATTTGACTGTAGAAGTAACATCATCATCAGCTGTGGTCTATACACTGCTGGATGAAGGCCTCCCTCATCATACTCCATTTTTCTCGGTCATTTCGTAATATGGTAATGTTGTAGGTCGGCAGGTACTGTTACGATAATATGTTTTATTTATTTTCAGTTCATGAGTAAATCTAAGAAAAAGAGCTGTCGATGTGCTTATTGTAGTACGGCTAGAGAGCCAAAACGCATATCTTATTTTTGTAAGCAATGTAACGTACCGCTTTGCATACTATGTTTTGTATGTAAATTTTGTATGTACCTACGTAAATGGTTGTAAAAAAATAAAAAATGAATTGTAACTTTTCTTATGATTAAATAAATAATATGTACAACCATTATTTATTTGTTTTATTTGAAAAAAATATATCAAAAAATCAAAAAAAAAAAACACCTGAATGGGCACTGGTTGATAAAAAAACCATCATAAATTATAGTTTTACCAAATTTCTGATAGATATTTTTTATTTTTATATTGAAATTGTTTTAAGATATTAAATATCTGATGCAAAATGATAGAGATCGGTTAGAAATGAAGAAAATAATGCTTTGCCCTGCGCTGGCCTTTCATACGGGGGCTCCAGATTCGATTCCATGCGAGGTCACAATGTTTATATGACTTTCTCAAAGTATTTGTGATTGTTTCACTTCTATTACTAATTTTATTATTGTCTCACAACTAGGGATTGCAATACCGGTATTTCAAAACCGGTAATCCAGTATTTATCAATACCGAAATACCGGTTTTCAAAATCCAAAATACCGGAATTTTTGGTATTAAGAAAGCACACTTGTTTACGTTTTTTAAAATGAATAATTATAAGTCGTGTGCTGCTAAAATGCAAATAATATATATAGTGAATTCAATAGAGGTGAAAAAATAATAAAACAAATTTCATCAAATATATTTATATAAGTAATTGTCGCAATGAATTATTATCATAATATTATTTCGAAATAGAAAACATCCGTGACAAAAATGTTCAATAATTCTATAATTATTGATGACTGTACAAGCGTTGAATATAAGAAGTTTTTCCTGCAGCCGGACTTATTTGCACTTGATGAACTTTTCAGCGCTTTAGTTAAAATTATCAATATATTCAAATTATTTGTAAAAATCACTAGTTCTACAATAATTATGATGAATACCTATATATTTTTTGAATGTCAACATAATAAATGTAGGTATGTAGGTTTTTGCTATAAAATAATATTCAAAAGAGATTTTAATAGCTATATTTATTGATAGCAAATACTTCTGTTTTTATAATGTTAAAATAATAATAATAATTTCGGTATAATAATAAATACCGAAAAACCGGTATTGACATTTCATTCGGTATTGCAATCTCTACTCACAACACTACTATTATTGGGCCTCATGGCCTATTGTAGTGTTGAAAAGAATATAATATATGTATGTATATTAGTGTAGTGTTGTTCATAGATGCTGTAGAGTATAGATGTAGAGCAAGCCCACGAATTATGGATAAAATACTACGTAATAACATTGTTAAATCGTAAGATAAATTTAATTTACTTCACTTTTGAAGTTTATATATTACGTAATATTGAGGTTATCACGAAGAGACGCTTCTTGTAACTGGAACATGTGTCCCACAGCGTCAAGGATTCCGTTGCCGTGGCCGGCCCTGTCTCACCATGCAGTGGTGCTATAATATGTGCGATGTACGCGCTACAGGTCTGGCGGGAGGCGCAAGAGTTGGCGATGGACTAAGTCTAAGAGAAGTGGCGCAAACATGTGCCGGGCTGTACAGGGTGAAAGAAAGAAGAAAGAAATATGTATTGGATATATCAGAGTTACGAAGCTGCAAAACAGATTTGTATATATTATTTTTTTAAACAAAAAATAAATTCATTTTTATTTTACTTACGTTTTTCCTATTTTTAAATTTCTATAAGTCACTTGAAAAACGTAAAATTAGTGTTTCACTATAGCGTAAAGGATTTCCAGAAAAGAGTTCTCGAGAATTCTCGAGATATCGGGAAATTAAATAAAAACCTGTAAAAAACCTAAAGTCAGTGTAAATACAGACAAATTCTAACTAAATATGATTTTTTTTTATTTATTTAAGAAGACAAACAAAATAGAAGTAGGAAAACAAAAATAATTCAAAACATTACTCATTAAAACAACATTTTAAAAAACACAGACTGTCAATCGTGGCGTCTGACAATCGCGTACGCTATTGACACACAAAATTCCCCGATGTTGCAAAAATTGCGCTCATTTTGAGTCGACGTTGGCTTAATTGTGTTAATGCCCCGACCAGTCTTTGAACGTTTTGTGTTTTCTGTCCACTTTTTCCGTATAGAAAATCGTTTTTTCAATTAATATTTAATAATAAAGATATCCCAAATCCAGAGAAAAGATTCGCGAGATCCGGGATTTCCCGAAATGTTAAAAATTTCAATTTTGGAGATTCGGGATAGAAAATCTCGAAAATTTCTCGAGAATTCCCGAAACCCAACTCTAAGTGTGATGGAGCCGCAGTGTCTGCGCGTGTCCTAACACTTTGTCGCATTCCTTTACCGCTTCGCTTGACTTTATCCTTAATATCAGAAAGCGTCGCGACGTTGAATGGAAAACACTCGGCGCTCATCCGTTTCCGGTTCGAGTGTTGGATTTAATTGGGCGTGGAAATTGCAAAGTGCATTTGTATGCACTTTAGAAGATTTAGCGCAAGGGCTTCGTCGGATCAATACATATATTGCTATTACGTTTTGCGGCGCCGTTGCATCGAATTTATTACCATTTATACCTGCAGTACCAGATCTAGGAATACAACGATTTAACATCGATATCTCTGCACCTGGTTTGCCATTTAGGAGTTGGCCATCTGGTGAATAATCAAAACGACGAATAAAATGCGACAACGTATAATTTTTTAAAGTTACTTAAAAAAAGTTGAAAAAAAAAGTTCAGTTCAAAATGTCCCTCAGAGGCGGACGAAACCGGTCCTAATTTATTGATTAAAAGTGGAATAATTACTACAAAAAAATTGCGTTTTATTAAATTAAACAACAATACAATACAGTTCCACCATGAATTGACAGTTAACACAATAAAAGAAATTAAAACAAGTTATTAATTCAGAATTCCCAGACATAACAAAATGTCAGTGAATGCAGAACTATTCTAACTTACATTTGAAATTTTTGAGGAGAGAGTTTTTTAAAACAAGTTACTGAAATTATTTATTATCTTTATGGATAAATGGATGCATTAATTATTTTAGTAAGATTATTGATGAAAAAAATGGTGCATACACTCGTCCATATAAATAATAAATAACTGAAGTAGGCTGTTTCAAAAAACTCTTCTGCAAAGTATTTCAATTGTAAGTTAGAATAGTTCTGCTTTCAGCTGACGAAAATATAAACAGTAATAATTAACCTACATACCCACGATGGTCACGCGGCTTAAGCATCGGTCTATAGTGTCGTAGGTCCCAGGTTCGAATCCTGGGTCTGACAAATACACATAATGTTTTTCAATTTGTGTTTGAGCCAGAGTATGGACCAAATGGGTTAAGCAAGTGGCTTACATCCATTTCTCGTAATAACAAAATCTGTTAATATAAACCTCCACTCGATGTCGAGGCCCATAATATGATCTTATTAGGATCGGACATGGTCAACATTTTTTTTTGAAAACATTTCATATATAAGACACCCGACGGGACTTGAACCTGTAACTACTGAATTCGCGCCAGTGTGCTTTTGAAATTAAGCTACGAGCATTATACTTAATTATGAAGAATTTAACTTGTAGTTCTTATATAAAATGCTATCAAATTGCGATAATAATGTTGGCTATCGGTTTTATATATTAAAACAAGGTAGGTATCAATTAAATGCCTTAATTACTAACCGAATAAAGAGATGTTACGGAGACTTGAAGCTTTCAGGATGTGGCTGTATAGATGCATCCTCAAAATTCCTTGGACTGACCGGGTAACAAATGTTGAAGTTCTCAATCGAATGGGGAAGGACCGAGAAGTTCTACGTGGTATCAAAACCAGGAAACTACAGTACCTCGGCCACATTATGAGAGGACAAAAATACAGCATTCCCCAACTTGTCGTTCAAGGAAAGATCAATGGGAAGCGTAGCAGAGGACGGCGCCGCATTTCGTGGCTTAAGAACCTTCGTGATTGGTACAAGTGCAGCTCCACCGAACTGTTCCGGGTAGCAGATGACAAAGATAACGCCTTGATGGCGGCCAACCTCCGCTAGGGGATGGCACAATAAGAAGAAGACTAACCGAATCTTGTTCAACAAAAAAATTCTCTTAAAATATTCCCACCCCAATAAACCAATTATACATTAAAATTTTAGCAATTTTATTCATTTTCCACTTGACATAGTTCATTTTGCACTTTAACTGCACTATATTGACAATAGTAAAGTTATAAAATAACACAAACTCATTAGTAAATTTCGGTACGCATAGTTGATAAAACTCTTCATGTAATAAAAAAAACCTTCTCCACCATACATACTTAAGCTGATACGTTGTCTAAACAATCGACTCACTCTGTACCCTGCTTCAAAATAATGAATTATAACAAATAAATTATTTCTTTTATTGAACGTAATATACAAGATTTGAGAATGTAACATTCTATAATATCTTCACTGTACAAGCTACTTGTAGCCCTCAAATATCAAATTGTTCAGGAAGTGAAAAAAACTTTGGGCTTTGAATTTAATTATTATCTTATATAATATTTATTTATTATTTTATAAATTATATGCTTTTATTACAAATTGAGTGGCTTACTCTGTACGTACCCTGTGGCTTACGTTTAGAGAGGGTTACAATTTGGCTGGAATATGTTTTGTCAAGTTATAAATCGCTTAAAAAGTTAGGGTTGCGGAAGTTAGCCTGTACAGTGACGAATATTGAACATATATAATTTCAAAACATCTCATGCATATCCACACTAGAAAAATCTTTAAAAAATATATACGACACCCGACGGAACTTGAATGCTTATCAAATTGCCTTACAATGTTGGCTATCCAGCCGCGCGAATCAATGGTTACAGGTTCAAGTGCCGTCGTATATTTTTGAAGTTATACTTCTTTTGGCGCATTTGGGAAATCAGATCATAGTGTATTTTTGGCGTGTGACATGTAACACATAATTTCTTTTTTCACACGAAAAAAAAACGCACATGATTGGATTCGAACCACCGATTCTTCGATTATCAGCCGAATTCACTACCTTTTCGCCACAGTATTATACTGCAATCGTGACGATTATACAGTATAATATTATAGTTTAGAATTGTTCTGTTGCCTAGGCAGCGAATTTATTATTATCGGCCATTTTCAATTCTTTACGTAAACAAACTATTAAACGTCAGTATGACAGTTGGTACTTAAAAAAACAACGAGAAACCATTAAATAATTTAGTAATATAAGTTAGAGTGTATAAAAATATACCAACGGCATTCCAATAAGCGGTCCTTTTTCTTACAAAACAAAATAATTAAAAGCTAGTCAAAGAATCTAGTTTATCATATGTATTTGTTTCAAAATAAATTGAATTGAATTGAACTTAACTAATGTGGAGCTCAACCAATAGATCTATTTTCAAGCCGGCTTTGAACTACGAGTCTAAATAACTATATGAAACCGAAGTTGGCAACAATCGTCCAAGAATACGACCAGCGATATCATCGGACAATACAAACATAGCGTTATATTATGTAATGTCATATTATATTATTCTTATGTAACAAATATCGAGAAGTAATCGTCTACGCCGTAGCCCCGTAGAGGGTCTACGGTCCGAGCAGTAGCGTTAATACACTCTGGGAAAGTGACATTTTTCACGTAGCTCGAGGGCCGGTGAAAAATGTTCTTCGACTTTTCATATCGTAAGAGCACCCGGAGGCTTATGCGGAGGCCCTTTGGGACCTCATTAAACCTCTATACACTGTGAGAATCGGACTTTCACGAAGTCATACTCTCTCTAACTGCAGATAGATGGAGGTTTGTGATGAATATTTATATAGAAAACAAAGAACCGGTCTATTTCGTTTCGTTTATATTTCGTCGTAAATACTACACTGTATCTCTTTACTAAGAAACCCTGCAGCTTCCAACATTCAAATATCTTTCGAGGTTATGTCAATATCCCATAGATCCGTTATACGTATCACTCATTATTCGTACACTATCCTTTACGCTGCTTCGATGGTCCAAATATAGTGTGTGTGATCCTGAAAAACATAAATTATTTCTTCTAAATTTTGTTCGAAATAATAAGTTAATAATAATAATTGGTGCATTAACTCTTTCATTTTAATTCATTCATTTTAAAATAAGTATATTGGAGACATCCCAAGCTACATAATGTTATTATACTATAATTTATTCAGTATATAATTGGTTGGTTTCGGCATTTGAACTTTTAGAATCGATGTTTCCGCCAAATCTCAGATGTACATTGATACGACCGATTTACAAGCACTAGAGTTCGTGAGCGGACACAGCAGCCTCCGACGTTTGACGTGGCTGGGACATGTTTTCCAGATGCCGTCAGAGAGTGCGACACTTTGTACCCTTGTGGCACAATATCAAAGGTTCCGTTGCCGTAGCCGATCCTGTGCCCTATGTCCCAATGCTGGGACGTGAACGTAGCTAATTGGTTTAATTGTGAACTGACGATTAGTAGATAAACAGTTAACAAATATTTCCTGGGTCTTTCTGATGTTACAGGTTTGATAGGAGTTTATTCTCTGGGCCCCGCATCGGTTGAAGTACAATCTTATGGTGGAGAAGGCCCAGAAGAAATTTTTGAGACTCATTACCTTTAGGCTGTATGGATATTATTGGTGGCTTTATCCGACTGACTATCTCTTAGATATGCTGAAATACTATGTGTAGATGGAAACTGTCATTCTTGGTAGTATTGACTTATGAGCCACTGATAATTTTCGTAGAAATCGGGAGCATACGTTGTTTGTTTTTCTAATGTGCGGAACAAACTTGTCTTTGGTAATGTCAATTGGGTCGTAGATAGACGTTGTTTTATAAGTTTTTAATATAGGGTAATTCTGTGTGCTTCCATGTAATCCATTATTTTACTTATTATCTTTATTTAAATATTGTTAATACTTATTTTTACCACGTTTTTCTTAGCTTGTATTCTTGTTTGTCCGGTGGTTGTTTATCCAGTACAAATCTTGCAATCGACTACCTGACTAGCTAGACATTTGAAACTTTTAGAATATATCAGAACAGGATGCCAATGCATTCTTTTAATACATTTAGTCATCTTTAAGCAGAATTGAATTCATTTTCAGTTAATTCTGTTTTGTATGAAAAGTTATTTCGGAAGAAATCCGTAATCCAATCCACTATTAATTATTGGTTGCTAAGGGACGGGTCCTAGCAACTAAATTATTAATATATACATGCATTACTAAGGAAATCAAAATGACATTTCAGTATTCTATATTTGTTTGTTTGTTGCTAAATAGCAAAAAAATGATTTGTTGACAATTGCCTTATTTGTCCTAAATTATTAATACATATAATTTGTTACATATAAGAGGGCTCGCACATCATAACTCGCCGCATGATGTGACGTCATCGTAAACCAAGAAACAAACGTTATCAAATGGAGCTTCGCAGATTGGCCGATGCAACTGCAACGCGAGACGATCCGCAGATGCAACATGTCGCATGTCATACAGCCTGCATGTTGGAACTAAATAAAGCCGACTCCGCGCAAGCGCACAGCTGCACAAACGGCCATTTCTCTCCAGACTGTCGCCGCGTTCGGAGCAGCCACGATGCGGCGAATGTCGATATCGCTAGGCAGATGTGCGAGGTTTTATCAAGGAACACCGCCTGCCCATTCTTGGAAGCTTTGATTTATGTCGGTTAGGCACACGAGGCGAGTTGTGATGTGCGAGCCGGCTAATGATTCAACAGAAAATTTAAAAACGTGGTATATAAAAAGTTCTTTTTATCTTGTAATTATTATTTGATATTCCGGACGATTTAAATTTGTCATGTTCAATATTTATGTAAAATAAATAAATTTGAAGGAGTTCGAAGTGCTGTGAATTTTGGCGTTCAAAATAGCAATATCAGATCCTGCAAAGTTCTGACCGTTTAGACTCCACCATTCAGTACAGTTTCGTCTAGATGAGAAGGTCCGGCATCTCTCGCAAGTAACAACTATGTATATACGTACCTCAGAAATGAACAAGTTCGCAGTAAAAAACTTTACACCCCGACTGCGAGCTACGTACAGTTCGCGAATGCTTTTCGGGACGACTTTTACGCAAGTTTTATGTGTTTATTGCGTCCCGGTCGTACTTATTACGACGTTATTTCCGTTTTTCTGCCGTAAAAATCTTTGTTTAGAGGGCCGCGGATAATAACTTTGGGATATAAGCTATATCGTAGGGCTCGCTATGATTCTGACGTGGGGAGTTTTGGATTATTAGAAACAAGGCACTAAAAAGTAAATAGTCGAATTGGCGAGAAGGGACAAATAATCTCATTGCTGACGAAGGAAATACGTTTGATAAATCAACTATTGGACTGACGTTGGTTATTCGTCACTATTTTGCGTCTTATTCATCCCCAGCCCCTATTGGAGATTGGGCACTATCAGGGCTTCAGTTTAATATATGCTACACGTAGACTGAAGCTAAATAAAACGTTTTATATAAAAAGAACTTTTTATATAAAACGTTTTTAAACTTTGTGTTGAATTATTATGCTCAATATGCTCAAATTTGTACTTAATATGAAGTCAATAAAAAACAAACACACAAACAAATATAGAATTCTGAAATGACAAACATTTTGACATTTCATTTTGATTTCCATAGTAACGCATGTATATATTAATAATTTACACCCACTTAGCAACCAATAATAGACTTTTACTTTTTACGGATTTTTCTGTAATAACTTTCCATTCAAAATAGAATTAACTGAAAATGAATGTTTCTGTGAAATTTTCCGTTGTTCTCAATATGCTCAAACTTGTACTTGATATGAAGTAAATAAATAACAAACAAATATAGAATACTGAAAAGTCATTTTGACACTTTATTTTGATTTCCATAGTAATGCACCTATATATTAATAATTTAGTTGCTAGGACCACCTACTTAGCAACCGATAATAGTCTTTTACTCTTTACGGATTTTTCTGAAATAACTTTCCATACAAAACAGAATTAACTGAAAATGAAACACATAGTGTGGCATGTCATTAAAGACTGCCCAATACTATAAAAGTAGTGATGGTCTCTCGGTGCTCTGAGCAGAGAACACAATTACGATATTGACCTCTAAAAATCTCAAGACTACTACTGAACAACAAATAATTACAAGATAAAAATAACTTTTATGTACAACGTTTTTTAATTTTCTGTTGAATTATTATGCCCAGTATGCTCAAACTTGTACTTGATATGAAGTAAATAAAAAACAAACAAATATAGAATACTGAAAAGTCATTTTGACACTTTATTTTGATTTCCATAGTAATACACCTATATATTAATAATTTAGTTGCTAGGACCACCTACTTAGCAACCGATAATAGTCTTTTACTCTTTACGGATTTTTCTGAAATAACTTTCCATACAAAACAGAATTAACTGAAAATGAATTCAATTCTGCTTAAAGATGGCTAAAAGTATTAAAAGAATGCATTGGCATCGTGTTCTGATATATTCTATAAGTTTCAAATGTCTAGCTAGTCGGGGAGTTAGTTAAAAATCGGTTGCAAGATTTGTACTGGACAAACAACCACCGGAAAAACAAGAATACGAGCTAATAAAACGTTGTAAAATGGATCTTTTTTTAATGAATTTCTAAATAATAATATAGACACAGAGTAAGTACAGCTGCGAATTGCGGATATCTTTAAGAATGTCGACGAATTGAAAGGTGCCCTGGCGGTGGATAAGTCGGACTAACAGAATTGGAGTGAGAACCTAATCGGTGGATCCTCTTCTAGTCAAAGCCTCCGTAAAATCATAAAGAAAAATAATAATATATATATTATTGAAAATAAACTATAGATCGAGGGTACTTTGCGATCAGGGTTTTGCCTTTCGGCATCTTCAGGCACTATCCACACTCACCAATGGAAATTCATACTGACTCCAGAATACAGTTAATTACTAACTAAAGAAGCGAGTGTAAAAATAGTGTTGGGAATTTTAAGTATTTGGAAGTTGGCTGTTAAGATGCGACATAAATAACGCACACTTAACTTTGTCAGTCAAACGTATTTGTTTTCATGGAATTAATACTACAATGTGTAGATAGTGGTGGTTAGTTTTAAAAATTCAATTGATCCTAGCCTAATCCAAGCCATAACAAATAATAGTTATTTATATCTATAAATTATCTAAAATTATGCCGTTACACCATACATAATTATTTATAGATGGAAGAATATTTTTATCGCAGGCAGGGCTTAATAATTAAATTTAAAAAATTAACCAACACTATCTACAATATGTATTCTTAATTTAACGAAAACAATTACGTTTGACTGAAAAGGTGTGCGCTATTTTTGTTGGATCGACCATAGCATACCTAAACTATTATGGTTTGGTTTTATAATGGTTTAATGGAAATTTAAAAACTAACCAGCACCATTTGAAAATTGTTTTCTTAGTTCATTGAAAACGAATAAGTATGACTGACAAAGTATGGTGTGCACTATTTAGGTCGAATCTTAACAGCCTACCTCCACCCCTCCCCAATGGTAAATATAATAGATACCTATTAGTAATACATTCAGCATGCGCATTAAATTATCGATACTCATAAAGTATGAGAATAAAATATTGTAAAATTTCTGACTTTAATTTTCGCATTATGACAGTCAAAAATTTGCCATTTACGTAGTTATGATTGGACGATTTTTATGCGTTGTGCGTTAGAGAAACGATCCATTGTTTTAAATGGTAGACCTTTCACTGACGATATGTCAAAAAACACGCGCGAAATATTTGAAAGTTTACAAATGACAGGACTGTGAAATTTGTACCACGAGTTGAGTTGGATATCTCTACTATTTTTTATCTTACCTGAATTTTCATATAATATATATGGTGATAAACAGCTCAATCCGTGTCAGCATATTGATCGGTGAAATCGGTATTACCGAAGTTACAAATTCTCTAATAATATCCATTTCCCGGAGTGTCCGATTATTGTAAACTCAGTAAATAGCTTACTGCAGATTATTTTCGCGATATCCATTTTTCCACATAGTCAGCTATATATAATGACGCAAACCCCATATTATAGTAGCTGACTCAATTATAATAATTATTTCCTAAATATTCTTTTCAAGATATTGTTTTGATTGTGAGTACGTCAATAAATAGCGGATCATAATTCATTGGAGATGTCACCCGAATATAAGTTCCCGGTCTGTTAGTATCACAATCTCTGTATCGCTCCGCACAACATCTCATTCTACCGAGATCGGACCTCGGAACAGTATCATAGGTATTGTAACATAACTACTTTAACATACTCTTGTACCGACTGTTGCTGCAAATAAAACTCGCGTCTCCATCCATCGGAGCAACCACCAAATCTCGACTTCTCATCTCTACTTCTGACGACCTCTTCAACCAGAACACCATGACTATCCACATTGCTGACTCCGACATATATATTACGAATTAATTTTCCCTTTTCTTTCCAGATCAAAAATGCTGTCTGCTTATAAAATATCTATGAGACATGGAAAGCAAACATCAAAAACATTTCTAACTAATAACTATCTACAACAATGTAGTTTTAGTTTAAATAAAACAATTTCTTTACTTTCTAATGAACCAGAAAACTATGTACTAAAAACTTTCAACAAATACAATATAAAAAATAGTACAAAGCCTTATGTTTCAAAAATTTTCAATCCGGAATTATCACCTTCAAATTTTTGGATGCAAAAGAGATTGTACTCAAGTGGTCCGAGAATTTCCCAAGGTCTTATAGACTTATCGGAAGAAGTGGCACGAGGACTTGAAGATGGAAAACCAATCGTGGCGTTGGAGTCAACTATCATCACTCATGGAATGCCTTACCCTCATAATCTGGATACTGCTGTAGCAGTGGAGCAGATAATCAGAGATCAGGTTTGCTTTTTTTCAATATGGTTTTGTTTTACAATTAAGATTAACCTTAAGGAGTGTCTAAACCTAACTTGTATTTTCTTCAAATCTTCTGGAGTCTGCTATCTTGGAAAGAGATACATATTACATACGTGGCAGTGGAGATGACTCGATATTGAGTGACTGTTAAACGTTTAACGGAAACTAGCAAAATCTTTAAATAGTATGCAATTATTGATCTGTAATTCTAACTGATATTTAAATGAAGAAAATCAGCACCGAATTTTGGAGAAGTAAAGTTTCAGGAAGTTCAGATGGAAAAATACCATATTAAATAAACCAAACATATTTAATAATAAATACAAAAATTTCTATGTATTAGTCTATTAGAAAAAATATTTACCAAGCGGGAGTCGAATCTGTATCAGTTTAATCTATTGAGGAAGTTTGCGTCCGAGGATATATATAATTCTGTTAATATTGGGGATTACTTTTTATGATTGTAAATCAAGGTATTAACAATATGTATTTACGTGGATGGTGTTAGGATCTGTCAAAAAATTACTAGAATACAAGCCACCATTTTGTTTTTGTGGCAGCCAATAGAAGAAGAAAATAACAAATTTGTTACAAATACTCGTATAATCATTCGTACAAATTTTAGATTTGATAATCGATCTGCCTTTAAATTACTTCAAATTATCAATATTTTCAGGGTGCAGTACCTGCCACGATAGCCATACTGCAAGGTCGAATTTCCGTTGGCCTCAGTCATGAACAGCTGTCAGGCCTGGCCGAAGGAAGAGGCAAAGGATCTGACACCATTAAAGTATCCAGGAGGGACATGGCGAGGGCTGTAGCATTTCGGATGAATGGAGGGACCACTGTGTCCGGTACTATGGTGATAGCTGCGAGGGTTGGAATACAAGTCTTTGTCACCGGTGGTATAGGTATGTAAAATGGTATTTTTAACAAAGTCCATATAATATATACCTAATATTAAAAAATCCTGTTAACAACCAAGGTTAGTGCCTGGAACAACTCTCGTGTAAACCGCCCCCCCTAGATCCATAATCCACAAGCATCCCAAAATTACAGTCCACTGCAAAAAAGCGCCACCAGCATGTTATATATATATCGGATGACTTAGATTTTTATTATAACTACCTAAAGTATCGACTTACCAACTTTTGGCAGCAACCCCACGATTTGCAAAATATTTCTGTGGTTTTTCAAAATAAATATATATTACCAGAGTCGCAGAATAAAGTTAGGCTGGACTGCTTTTGGCCGCCTGAATAATGTCTTCAAAAGTGACCTTCCACTGTGCCCAAAGCGCAAAGTGTTCAACCAGTGTGTGCTTCCCGTGATCAAATATGCGTGTGAAACATGGACCCTAAGTAAAAGAGAGATCCAGAGTAGCACAAAGTGGTATGGAGAAGTGCATGCTGGGCATAACGCGAAAGGACAAAAAGGGGAATGAGTAGATAAGGAAGCAGACAGGGGTTTGTGATGTAATAGAGTTTATTAAAAGCCTCAAATAGAGATGGGCTGGATACATAGCTCGAAGAAGAGACAATCGTTGGACAAATTTAGTCATCCAGTGGTATCCAAGAGGTAAAAAACGTCCGCAATGTAGACCTAGAGGCAGCTGGATCGATGAATTAATAAAGTTCTGCGGAAGTACGTGGCAGCGCAATGCACATGACCGAGATAAGTGGAAGCATCTTGAAGAGGTCTTCATCCAGCAGTGGATAGATTCAGGCTGATGATGATGATGATGACCTACCCTAAATAAATAATAGTTATTAGGTGCCTATCTCATTATTTTTATTTAAAACCCCTAATATTTTAATCTTTAGTTGTTATTATATAATTATGGCCTTCCGTCAGGATTTAGGGCAAAAACTTCGAAGCCGGTTACTTAGAGATAATTCATTATCTTGTTCTCACTTATACGCCTTTTCGTGAACTTTTGTTGTTGACTGCTGGACTTAGGCATTTTCCCATCCCTTATTCGACCCCATTTTCTTACCCTCTGAACCCACTTTTTCCTTACTCGTAACAGCTTATACCGCCCAATATTTTCCATAAACTTGTTTTAGGATGCTCTGCTATGAAATTCTTTCGCATGATTCGCAACTCAATGTGAAACAAATATAGGCCGAAGGGTCAAAATTATATTTGATTTCAGTTTTGTACTATTTATTCCATTTGAATTATTTTCTGTGACCCGGATTTCTATCCACTAGTGGCGAAGGGTGGAGGTAGGCTGTGGAGATCCGACATGAATAGTGCGCACTAAACTTTGTCAGACATAAATATTTGTTTTCATTCAACTAAGAATACAAATTGCAGCTATTAGGATTGGTTATTTTTAAATTGCAATTAAACCCTACCTAACCAAACCATAATAGATACAAGATAAAAAATATTATTTTTTGTTTAAAATATCTTAAATTATGACATTAAGTCATTCATAAATTTAGATATTTTATAGATCTATTATGGGTTAGTTAAAGGCAGGGTTTAACAGCCCACATGCCAGCGTACGTCAAAATGGAACTTTTATGCTATGTTCAAAGCATGATCCTGGACATTCCTTAAACGTTGTAGATTATCTATTTATATAATTTTGAAGCCTTATTATCTTTTATATTTATTTTAAACATTTGATGACTGCATAAAGTATTTTTATTACATAAAATAGCATTCTTTTAAACCTCTCGCTCTAATGTTTTAGAATATAGTCATATTTCAGTACATAAATGTGCAGTGGTGTTAAGATTTTTTACATTTATTGATTTTTAAACGCATTTACAAAACCATTAGTAAAATTAATGTTAACATTATATAGTGACATATTTACGTTACAGAATTATATTTTATAATCTTTTTGATCCCAAGTTTGATAAGAATTAAGCATTTTATTAGTCAAAAATGGGCACGATTAACACATTTGAAGATAGTTCTAAAGATACTGATTATAAGCTATGTCTTTGACCATTCAAATGTGATAAACAGCCTACGAATAATGTTTGCTTTATAATGATTATTGACCTAAGAATAAGGTAGTATCTTTTGAAATACGCCGTTTCTATTGGCATTTCCCAGTGGCTAAGCTACAACATACGGCCGTAGCCATAAATTGACAAACGATAAATGAAGTAGGGAGTAAGATCATGGCAACGCCCATGTTTGAACATGTACAGTTTTTAAAAAAATATTTTTTTTCCGGTTAGGTTCCAACACACCACTGCACATGGATGTACTGAAATATGACTATATTCTAAAGCATTAGAGCGAGAGGTTTAAAAGAATACTATGTTATGTAATAAAAATACTTTATGCAGTCATCAAATGTTTAAAATAAATGTAAAGGATAATAAGGCTTCATAATAAATTATATAAATATAATATCTAAACGTTTAAGGAATGTCCAGCGTTATGCTTTGAAAATACCATAAAAGCTCCATTTTAACCTACGCTGAGCATGTGGCACTTAATTGAATTTAAAACAAAAAATTGTTGTTTTAAATAATAATTGAATCATGTTTTAGTTCAGTACTAGCATAGTTTTGCAACTGAGGTACTAGGAAAGAAATTTGATGAAACACCTCGGACTCATGGTAGTAGTTAATTGCGTTGTGATTAGGTACAGTACAGGTTGCTTAATTGGTAAAGGGTATAGCCGGAATTCTATAGATTATATTTCTATATTGTGATTATGTTTGAGTTCCAATATATATATGTTTACGCCCACGATGGCCGAGAGGTAGCGTGTCGGTTTAAACGTTGTGGGTTCCGTGTTGTGATACCGGGTCTGGCAAAAATTTACATGTTGTTTTTATAAATGTAATTAATTGTACACAGAATATGGTCCCGGTAGAGCAAGTGGCTAATACCCATTTCTCGTAAAAACAAACATATTTTACATTATATAATTTAGAAAAACACTAACTGAGAGAGTATATCACAACCAGTAGAAAAAACTTTTTTGAAAAAAGTCTTTTCTATTGGTTGTGATATACTCTCTCAGTTAGTGTTTTACTAAATTATATAATGTTCAATAATCAGAATGATATATTCTTAAATCTTGTGAATTATTCGTTTGAATAAAAGAAATAGTTAATTAAAAACATATTTTAATACAACTTCCACTTCGTGGAAGCCCAATAATATATAGGTACTTAAGATTAAAATATACATTGAATATAAAATCATTTAATATTATAATAGTTTTATTCTTAATATTAAAATATATTATGAGAACTCATTCATGTGAATACAATTTTTTTTAGCAACGTATGAAATTTGAATGTTTTGCATGGAATATACCCTTCATCTACTAATAAACATAAATATATATGGAGATAAACAACTCAATCCGTGTCAGTGATCGGCGATGTTAAATATCTGACCGCAATTATAAATTCCTTAATATCCATTTCCCGTAGTGTCCAATTATGACAAACTCAGTAAATAGCTTACTGCAATTATAATTTCCGCATATCAGTTTTTCCGAATAGCCAGCCATATCCAATGACGTAGACTCCATATAGAGTAGCAGTTTCAATTATAATAATTATTTCCTAAATATTATTTTGATTGTGAGTACGTCAACAAATAGCGGATCATAATTCACTAGATATAAATGCCCGGTCTGTTAGTATCTCGGTCTCTGTATCGCTCCGCACAACATCTCATTCTACCGAGACTCGGACCTCGGAACAGTATCATACGTATTGAAACATAACTACTGTAAAATACTCTTGTACTGACTGTTTACGCCGCAAGTAAAACTCGCTCCTCCATCCATCGGAGCAACCACCAAATCTAGACTTCATCATCCACGGCACCATGATTCCCACAGTGGTGAACGCGATGTTCCACGCAACCTTCTACTGCCAAGTTCAGCAATGTGAAAAGGGGATACGAGACCGTATCACAAATATCATTGAATATCATTGAATCGTCTATTACAGAATCTTGAAATGTATTTAATAATTGTCTTGTTCACCTACACATTTGGATCTGTTTAATCCTCAGCTCCACAATTACTCACACGGTTGAAAATTCAATTACAGAGTTTTACTTTTAAACTCATGTTACGTAGTTGGAAAGAAAAAATAAATATTTTCCTAAAAAAAAAACAATATCACAACAAAGCTGTACTTACTGGTACTAAACAACACTTGGCCGGACGAGCAGCACCGGTTTCGCTGAGTGCTTAGCAGGGACCGTCACGGTAATTTGATTTTCTTAAAGGAACTTTGCCCTGAGAAGAAAAACTTTTAATGATCCGAAAAAACTTTTCCATAAGTTTTATTATTTTTTCTTCTGACTATACAAGCCTACATATTTATGGCATTACCTTTTTTATTAAATACGTAGTTAGCAGGCGGGATATATAATACCCGCCCCCTGTGTGAAGGAGTTTAGAACGCTCCCAATTTAATCCGCGGTGTGCGGGTTCTTATCCCGCGAATGGGTCAATTTCACATGTTTCTGTGCCTACCAAATTGTTTGAATTCACAGTCTAGTCATATTAGGGGTTAACTGAAAATAGTTCTTTGCATAATATGTATAGTGATAATGCCCAGTATTTTTTTTCGACCATGTCCGATCCTAAGAAGATCATATGGGTCTTCATAGAGTGGAGGTTTGTATTAAGAGCATACATAAGTGAAACGGCAAATAATTTTCAACAGTAGGTGGAACGAAATTTCGCAGTCGTCGCCAATCGGAGACTGACAGTCGAGGTGTGCGCACGTCAATTTGTTTTGTGATGGCGTCGGAGGAATATATTCTTAAATCGTGTAAAGATGGACTAAAAAATATTCCGCATGTATTTGAAAAAGAAAACATGTCAATGAATATACTATTGTTATTACTTATTACGAATAAAATAATAAACATAACATTAAAAGGACGCATGTTTAATTTTTATGACAAATTATATTTCGTTCGGCTCGCGTCATTTGCACAATCCGCGCATCGCCTAGTCACGATCTTTTTAGATCAGATCTTGCCAGACCCAGGATTCGAACTTGGGACCAACGGCGTCATAACCGAGCGGCCATCCTGTATACCATATGGTATGCACAGTAATACCATATCAAAAATCAACACTCGTACATAATGTGCCACGGCCGCCATCTTGAAAAATGGTGGATGATTTTTAGTTTTTCATCTATATCTAATTAACGGCTAGAAATATCGAATAATATTACACACAGTATATAGTAATATACACATATTATATACTACAATTTTATTAATTATTAGTTCTGGGGCGTGACGCGTCTTTGACTTCTATACCGTATCAGTAAATCATTAGGCGTAATCATGTATCACAAATGAATAGATTCTGAATCCCGTCCCAAATTGGCTAATAAATGTAACAATAAAATCACAGTGCTGCGTTGTGTTTTCCGGTTCACGCCTGACCGGCTGACCGCTAAGCCGGCCGTTCCGGTTAATCAACCGGAACAGATTGCGAACAGTCTGTTCTAGAGTCCATCTGGCGAATTGACATCGGACGAATAGTATTACACATTTGCAGAGCCGTAGTGACAATTTTTGACTTTACATAGTCCTTTATTAACGTTTTTAATAGTAAACAAATGTATTAATCAGAGACGTGCCATGTAGGGGTGTTGGGAAATGCGAAACACCCGGGCTGCAAGATTCAGGGTGCGGCAAAAGTCCGAAAAAATATTTTTAGTAAACATATATTATTTTATTCAATTAAATAAAACAAATCTTACAATAAGATTAGAGATTGCAATACCGACTGAGAATACCAATACCGGTATTCGTGAAATATATAAAGGAAATGTCAATTATATACCAATATATATATATATATCTATATTTCTCTGATACACAAAAAATACACATGACAACTTCTAAAACCCGCTGGGGACTGGCAAAAACATTTGGATAAATTTAAATTTAGGGAAGTAGGTAGGTACCTACAATATTGTATTTCGCAAATCTGCACGTGTCATTGCTGGTCACCAAAGACGTCGAAGGGCAACGGAAGTAAATGTGACATCGTGTAATCCGACAAAAAACGTACAGTCCTATTAAAAATATAATATTATTTAGGTGTTTGAAGTCTCCGATCTGGAGCTAATAATTCATCAGTCATGTACAGAACCACTGAAAAGTATTCTTTTAAAGTCTCAATAGGATGGGTCAGTGTGGTAACATAATAAATAAACCGTTTCTGTCCTATATATTATCTAGATATAGGTACCTATTTCATTAGTTAACTCCATTAATTCCCAATGTGTTATCATTGTTCCCAGAATGGACGATTTTACACCTCTTGATGTAGTATTTTTATTGTTTATAATTACTAATGATCTATTATTAGGGTTTGACGATTTATTATACACTTATCGAGTCTATTATTATAGGGGTTTTTTTTACAAACACTTCAACTATTCATAATTTGATTGTTATATTTTTTTATTGCGACCCTTGACTTGATAGGTAGGTAATGTAGTTTTTCCCTACTTTATTGTTATATAAGTTAGAGTTAATAGTTTTCGTTGTCAGTGTTTATTTACCTTTTGGTGAGTGTACACAATGCCTGAAGATGCCGAAAGGCGAAATCCGGGTAGCAAAAAACGATTCAAATGAAATAGTACAAAACTTAAATCCATTAGAATTTAAATTCAAATTCCATCAAGTACCTTCGGTCGATAGTATTAATATTAATCACAAAAACTCAAACAACACATTGAAACGAGTGGAAATGATTAGGAGTGGCCTTTATCTAGTAGCGGATTGCGTATCCGGAAATTTGTACGTAAACAGTTCACCGCAGGACACTTATTAATTCGTGTACTGCAGTACGTGAAACATGAGTTCGTGTAACATTTAATCAAATGACGAATTCTTTGTTGAACATTTCACCGTGGAGTATATTTGTACGTATGCTACAACATGTGGCGAATTTTATGAGATGTCTTTACTAGGTTAGGTTAGGGTTAATCTAGTTGGAACAGTACTATTTGAAAACAATCGCCGCATTTTTTAAGATACGTACAAATGTATTCCACGGTGAAATGTTCAACGAAAAACTCGTCATTTGATAAAATGTTATACGAACTCATGTTTCACGTACTGCGGCGCACGAATAAGTGTCCAACGATGAACTGCATACGTACAACTTACATGTAACCAGCGGATTCACCCCGGCTAATGATGATGCTATCCAAGTAACATATAATGTTCTTCGGAGGTTAGAGCCTTGTAAATCTCTGCGTTGGATAGGTTATACGTAGTTAATGTTTGAACTGATTGGACGTGAAAGACAGGTCGTTATATATCTATTATATCGCAAGGTATACTAGACTATGTCTGGCATAATAGGGGTGGTTAACCTTTTACGATACAATTCCATTGATTTGAAAGGTTTCTCTGTCATTTAATATATTTTATTTTATTACATTTATATTATACGCTTGGGCGCCGGTAATTTAGACAGCATGCATCATTATTACATAGCTAAATCCAGACATGTCCAACGCGTTGATCGCAGGATTAGTAGGATTTTATTATCGATCGTACTATAGGAATTGAGTTGTAATAATTACAAGATAAAAAGAACTTTTTATATACAACGTTTTTACATTTTCTGTTGAATTATTATGCTCAATATACTCAAACTTGTACTTGATATGAAGTAAATAAATAAAAAAAATAAACAAACAAATATAGAATACTGAAATGTCATTTTGATTTCCATAGTAACGCACGTATATATTAATAATTTTGTTGCTAGGACAACCTCTTTAGCAACCAATAATAGTGGATTGGATTACGGGTTTCTTCCGAAATAACTTTTCATACAAAACAAAATTAACCGAAAATGAATTCAATTCTACTTAAATATGGCTAAAAGTATTAAAAGAATAAATTGGCATCCTGTTCTAATATATTCTAAAAGTTTCAAATGTCTAGCTAGTCAGGAAGTTTGTTAAAAATCGATTGCAAGATTTATACTGGATAAACAACCACCGGACAAACAAGAATACGAGCTAATAAAAATAGATATAAAATGCGCGTACCTAACAGTGTCGAGGGGTGGAGGTAGGTTAAGATTCGACATAAATAGCGCACACTTAACTTTGTACTTATTTTTGTCATTGAACTAAGACTACAAATAACACATTTCATAGAGCGTTAATCAGTTTTTTTTTAAATTAAATTGAACCATACGCAAACCAAGCCTTAATAGATAATAGTAAAAAAAATATTCGTAGGTATATTATCTATAAAATATTTAAAATTATACCGTTTAATCATAGAACATTTTGGATATTTTATAGGTATAACAATATTTTTTATCGTATGTGGTTTGTAATTAACTATTTCTTTTATTCAACGAATAATTCACAAGATTTAAGAATATACCATTCTGATTATTGAACATACATAATTTTGAAAAACACTTTCTGAGAAAATATATTATAACCAATAGAAAAAATCTTTTTGAAAAAAGTAAGCCATCCTATGCTACAATGCGACGTACTAATTGCGACAAATTGTAACTATTGGCCTTTTTAATACCTACTCATCAGCGTTCGAGGTAAATGCAACGGACGGGGGCGTATACCCGGGAGATGCAGGATTAGATTCCCTGCCGGGGTGGCTTACTTTTTTAAAAAAGATTTTTTCTATTGGTTATAATATATTTTCTCAGAATGTGTTTTTCAAAATTATCTATGTTTATCTGGTTTGGTTTAGGCAGAGCTTAATTAATTTGAAATAAACTAACCAACACTATCTGTAATATTATGAATTCTTAGTTCAACGTATACAATAATAAGTATGACCGAAAAAGTGTGCACAATTTTGTCGTATCGCCCAAAGTATATCAAAACTATTACGGCTTGGCAAAGGCAGGCCCTAATTGATTTTTAAAAACTAACCAACTCCGTTTGTAAATTATTATAGTCTTATTTCATTGAAAACGAATACGTATGACTGACGAGGTTGATCTTGACAGCCTACCTCCACCCTTCACCACTGGTGCACATTGTGCCTGAAGATGCCGAAAGGCGAAATCCAGGTCGCAAGAAAAGACTCGTAAATGGAATAGTACACAACTTAAATCCATTAGAATTTATTATTTATATAATTTAATGGTTTGCAATCACACACTTCGTCCGTGTTCTCTCTTCTCTAATCGATATTATAATACTAGACAGGGTTTTCTCTTCAAAGATAAAGTGTATCTCTAATTCTCTATCTATCGATTTCTCGACTCTTTCGCTTTTACATTTGGGTCAATCTAAGATCAATCACGCTTTGCATTCAAGCCAATTCTATCGACTGAGGCAGTTTACGTAATATATAGATACTGAGGAAATTCGATTGGAATCGGTAGCGAACTTTTGTTTTATTTATTCTTCAAACTCATTTTGATCGTTGGTAACTTTGTCAATTCTTCTTCTTGCTTCATCCCCTGCTGGAAGTTGGCCACTTCCATGTTAATTTTTTCTTTATCCTCTACCATTCACAGCATTTCTGCAGAGCTACACTAGTCTCATTATCAATAAAAAGTGACTTAACCAGAGCTAAGTTAACCCATCGAAGCATGTATGTTTCATCAGGCCATGGACGAGTAAACTCGTGCGTTCTTGTAAACGTTATAAACCACATCCATAACATTTAAGGTCCATGATCTCGATCTAAACACACATTTAAAAAAAACAATAAGTGAATTTTTTTATAATTAATTTTTGTGTCAGGTGGTGTACACAGAGATGGTGAAAATACGATGGATGTATCAGCCGATCTGACAGAATTGGGAAGGACTCCTGTTTGCGTGGTTTCCAGTGGTGTGAAGTCCATCCTCGACATCGAGAGAACTTTGGAGTACTTGGTAAGAATAGGGAACTGCAGACTATAATATTCAAAGATTTTTTTAATCGTTGTTTTTCTAAGGCTGTTAGTAGTTATGATTTTTAACTAGTATTCACTGTGGCTTTTTTGTTACGTTGAAGAGATTTTATCGTTCGTTATTCTACGGTATACACCGGAAAGTGTATGGATGGTGAATGGGGAGCATTTTTGTAGAGCATTGTTGGGTAAGTTGGGTGTATGTCAAGTGTGGCTACTTGTTACTAAACGACTACTGAACGTTTACTTTTTTGAATACACATAATTTCAAAACACTTCTGAGAAATATATAACCATCAGAGTTATTTTTCTCGAAATACGACACTCGAAGGATTCGAACCTACACTCCCTGGAATTTGCGCCAATGTGCTCTGATCAATAAGCTATACATGTCCTATCTAAATGCGAAGAAGTCAACCAGTGATTTTTACAAGTTATACTCTCTGAAGCACTTTCTAAATTTCGTTAATGTATATTATTTAAAATAATATTTTCAAATATGAGAATTTTCTATATACAATAGTCACAAATAAGGTGAATTTATTTATTATTATATTTATAAGTAATGCAATTATAACGTGTGAAACTAGCGACATCTTTAAATAGTATGAAATTATTGGGCTTGTAATTGTAACTAATATTAATAATAGAAATATGAAAGATCAGCAACAATGAGACAACAACAAAACATATACTTAAACGTATTTAGTTTGTTTTGAAAACTTCTTGCTTTGCCGAATACAGCAGAACAACTTAACCCGCAGTACTTGATGTTAATGTATACTGAATGTATGTTATAATATCACATTGATTACTGTCTAAGTGTGCACCGTTAGTTATTCTTTTCGTTAACTTTCACCAAGGCTTGAAATGACCGGAGCGTCGTTCTGGTTCATAAAATCCTCAAAATATCGCTCCGCCTCGTGAAACAAAATATTTGACCATCTGAGCTAGATAGACCAGATTACAAAAAAATATTTTTAATTCGCTTATTTTTAAAAATACATATAAAATTAAATAGCTTTGTTAATATTTTCGTAAAATTATCAAGCGCCCCAGTTCGTAAAAATTTCCATTTCGAGCGCTGATTTTCACGGAGCTCTCAGTCGTCACCACTGGTGTCTATACGTGTAGTACTGTATTTGTGACGTTTGAAATTTTTGACACGATATTATGATTATTATGTTAAGGAAACCCAAGGAGTATGCGTGGCCACGTACGGCGAAACGACTGACTTCCCAGCCTTCTACACCAGGAGCTCCGGTTTCAAGTCTCCGTGCTGCGTTGCAAATTCTTCAGACGCTGCCAGAATGGTCAAAGCCACCTTCGATATGGACCTCGGATCTGGTCTTCTCATAGCGGTGCCGGTTCCTCAAGAATTCGCTTTGGAAGGTAAGAAACACAAATCGTTATTCGAATGCGTATCATGTGGAAAATATATTGAATTTAAATGTAATGTTAAGTTTAATATTGTTTCATCCGAAACAGTAGTTGTCTTCTAAATAACTGACAAACATTGTTGGCTCCACAATCTGATATGGATCGCAACCACCTTCTAAATAGGTGTTTTTACATTTTTTTAAATTGAAAAATGAAGCTACTCATTGCCGACTCAAGTAGAAAGCCGATACATTCACAACGACTGGTCCTACTTTTTCCGCCTCTCCCGTTGTTGTATATGTATGAAATGTCATTGTCTGTCATTGTTCTAAAGAGTGCTCATACTGACGCGTCTGTCGTTTTCACAAAGGGAATGGTTTGATTTGAATAGATAAGTTACATGATAAATAATACACTAGCATTAACACACATTCTACAAATGTGATGCATAGATCAATGCTACATATTTTTTGGAAATCGATATTACCACCGGTTTTTGTGTGAAGGACTAGTCTGACTTTGACAGCTGATGAATAACAGGAATGTATATTATTTATTAATAACACTGATAGTTAATATATTTGATTTGAGAGTTTTTTAATTATTCAATCTGAAACGAGAAATGACGAATCAATATGTCAAGCAATCTGGGATCTGATTTTTACAGCTAAAAACTGGACCACTCGTTGCTTGTGCAAAAAGTTATTCTCAGGCTTTATTAATTTAAAGATGGCGGTGAGCTACTTGATCAATCTAATAGATCCATATTTTGAATTAAAGAACAACATGTGACGAGTAGGTTGTGTGACGAGTAGGTTTTGGGTTCAAGCTAATAGACGATGGCTGTTGTCTATGTGATGGCAACACCTCTCACATAGTGTGGCATGTCATTAAAGACTGCCCAATACTATAAAAGTAGTGATGGTCTCTCGGTGCTCTGAGCAGAGAACACAATTACGATATTGACCTCTAAAAATCTCAAGACTACTACTGAACAAGAAATAATTACAAGATAAAAATAACTTTTATGTACAACGTTTTTTAATTTTCTGTTGAATTATTATGCCCAGTATGCTCAAACTTGTACTTGATATGAAGTAAATAAAAAACAAACAGATATATAATACTGAAATGTAATTTTGACATTTCATTTTGATTTCCATGGTAACGCACGTATATATTATTAATTTAGTTGCTAGGACCACCCCCTTAGCAACCAATAATAGTCTTTTACTTTTACGGATTTTTCTGATATAACTTTCCATACAAAACAAAATTAACTGAAAATGAATTCAATTCTGTTTAAAGATGGCTAAAAGTATTAAAAGAATGAATTGGCATCGTGTTCTGATATATTCTAAAAGTTTCAAATGTCTAGCTAGTCGGGAAATTAGTTAAAAATCGATTGGAAAATTTGTACTGGACAAACAACCACCGGACAAACAAGAATATGAGCTAATAAAAACGTTGTAAGAATAACACAGAAATACTACACAAAATATCTAATTATCACCTATATATTTTGAAAACACTACATACTATTTATACCTGTTAACGGAAAAAACCAAAAAGTATTTCATATAAAAACTACCAATTTATTAGGTAAAATGCCCGTAGCTTAATTGGTAAAACACATTGACGCGAATCCAATGTTACACGTTCAAATGACGTCGGGTGTCGTATTTTTTTCAAAAAAACCTTTTTTCTATTGGGGTTTTAAAATTATGTATACTATAAAGAATGGTACATCTTGTAAATTATTCGTAAATAAATGAAATAGTTTATTAAATTATTAGCAAGTGCAAGTACGTTATAGCTAAAATTTGGAGTGTTCCGAGCATTGGTTAGTAATTAGGGCAGTTCATTGATATCTTGATTTGGAACACAACCGATAAGAAAACATAATGTAATTTGATAAGCATTTCATGTGAAAACTACTAATTAAATTCGTTGTAATGAAGTAGGATGCCCGTAGCCACATTCACTGCTGAACAGTTAATTACATCAACTCGGCCACTGCTAAAGATACGCCTGGCGTGGAGCAATTAGCATGATAATTAAATGTGTTAATTAGCGTTAGTTATTATTAGTTTATTTAGTTATCATTATTATTAGTGTTAATTAACTGGTAGGCAGTGAAAGTATAAGTATCTAATGGCCACGCGCCTGGCGCGTCTTTAGCAGTGAAAAACTGAATTGGTAATGTTCGTTATGTTCGTTACGCCATGGCGTGGAGACGTGGCTGGTGGTGGAGGAAAAAACAAGACGCATTTATAATGTTTGTAAAATGCGACAGTTTGTAAAGCTACTTCAGAATCATATTATAAAATCATGGGTTCGCCGGGTACTTACAGCTAATTAATTATAAAGTTGAAAAGCACTTTGATTCACTCAATCTATTGACAATGTCAACACACAAATTCTTAAGTGGATTTATTCAATTATTGCAAATATAGAAACCTGGTCTAGACGGTCGTTCACAGCTTTTTGACCTGTGAAATTTTCGACTTATTATTTTTACCACTTAATAAGTAAAGCTTCAAAAAGTTTTAAGTATCTACGATACAGAATGCAACATAAATAACTGGATATAAATAGCACCCACTTTCACGAGACGGCCTTTGCAAAAAAGGGGAAAAAATATTAAAATCGTAAGATAAGAGTTCTTGAACTGAAAAATAAAATCTTGCTACGCTCGTACCAACAGAACTCTGTCATATTCTTTTGCAATGTACGTCTAATATATAGTTGAAATGTACGGATTTATATTACCTTTTATTATAACACTATGAAACCTGAATATTCAATTTAATTATTTTTGAAGCTATACTTCTTTTGGCTTGTGAGATGTAACACATAATTTATAATTAACTATTTCTTTTATTCAACGAATAATTCACAAGATTTAAGAATGTACCATTCTAATTATTGAACATACATAATTTTGAAAAACACTTTCTGAGAAAATATATTATAACCAATAGAAAAAATCCTTTTGAAAAAAGTAAGCCACCCCGGCAGGGAATCGAACCCTGCATATCTCGGGTTTACGCCTCGTCCGTCGCATTTACCAATATGCTACGCAGTGACATACTAATTGCGATACATTTTAACTATTGGTCTTTTCAATACCCACTCATCAGTGTTCTTAGAACGTTCGACGGACGGGGCGTAAACCCGGGAGATGCAGGGTTCGATTCCCTGCCGGGGTGGCTTACTTTTTTCAAAAGGATTTTTTCCATTGGTTATAATACCTATATTTTTTCAGAAAGTGTTTTTCAAAATTATGTTTGTTCAACACATAATTTATTTTTTCACACGAAAAAAACGCACTCGATTGAATTCAAACCACCGATTGTTCTGTTATCAGCTGAACGCACTACCTTTACGCCACAGTATGATACTGCAAACGTGACGACTATACAGTATAATATTATAGTTTAGAATTGTTCCGTTGCCTAGGCAGCGAATTTATTATTGTCGACCATTTGCAATTCCTTACGTAAACAAGCGATTAAACGTCAGATTGACATTTGGTACTTTAAAAATAAAAACAACGAGAAACCATTATATAATTTAGTAATATAAGTTAAAGTGTATAAAAATTAACCAACGGCATTCCAATAAGCGGTCCTTTTTCTTGATTGTGTAATTTATCAAGATAATTTAGAGCTACTCAAAGAATCTAGTTTATCACAAGTTTTGTTTTTGTTTTGTTACGCCAGAAAGTATAACTTCTAACGTGCGTACATAGGTAAGTACACACACCGATTTTTTTACATAATACAGAATACCGCAAATATCAGTAACGATAAGTGTTTGTTCAAGCCTAACACCTCTAAAGCCTCTCGTCGAACCTAATCCAAAGGGTTGGTTTCCATCAGCGTTGCCAGATAATTATTTTTACCAAATTGGGATTTAAGAGCATGTGGAAAAACTAAAAACATATAATATCTCTAATGTTTATTTCTATAATATCAATCATAAAAAAAACAAACTATAAAACTCTTTGACTATCAAAATACTAATATTAAACAATATTTTTGCCTGACACTCGCCTATTTGCACTTGTTTGCAGATTTTACTTTCTGGAGAGTTTCTTTCTGCTGGTAAAATTTTATTGGTAAAATTCAGCACTTAAATTGAACAAGTAATTCTAATTTTATCGACTCAATAGACAATCTGTTACTTGAATCTGACCATTTTAAATTCATCTGAGAAAATACCCGTTCGGTATGCACATGAGTATACCATGTTGACTTGGACAGGTAATTCCGATTTTATCAACTCAATAGAAAATCTGTTTCTTGCATGTGACCATTTGAAATTCATCTGAGAAAATACCCGTTCGGTATAGCAATTAGATATTGGAAATACGTAATTAATTTAGCTAGAAATATTTTTAGTCTATTTTACCGGGAATAACGATGCCATTTCTGTTTCAGCCGAGTCTTTAGAATTTTTCACAATCACATCAATAGAAGGTTTTAGCAAGTTAAATTATTCATACATAAGTCCATATATACTTCTTCGGTCAAATTTAATATAGACACCACATTATCTACACCTATAGTAAATACTTTCGAAACATATTTCGTTCTTCATGGTTATGTATGTCTTATTTGTATTTGTTGAATAATTGTGAAGTTAACTGTCCCACACGGGACAATCAATTTTTGCTTCACCGTTTTGACGCAAAAATCGAGGGGACGTGTGACATCACTGATTTCCATTGTTCATGAAGATTTAGGCGAAACCGAGTTTTGTATCATGTCAGTCGTAGTGGTTATAATATTAAAAGAAACTCCTTTATTCGACGCTCTTGGTTAAATTATGATATTTATTTTTCCACCGTTCCAAAAATTCACCAACTTCATTTAAACGCGCCATCTCCAAAATTTTGAATACTAATCGGATTTCAATTGTATGTCTTTATTTTTTTCCTGTTCTGTCTTGATTACTCATATGTATAAATTTCAATAGTTATTAACACCCATCTAATATATAAAAACCAATATTTGTTTGTTTGTTTGTATTTTATGCGCTGCCATACCGTTCATCCGATTGCGATAAAACGTTGTCAACTTATTGCTTGCACTTGCGCGAAGAGTATAGGCTATATATATCTTATATATAAAATGAATGTCTGTCTGTCTGTCTGTTGTTGTGCGCATGCCCGCGAAGGTTTCTGAGTTAGTACAACCATCTTCTTCTTCTTCTATTTGCATGCGTTCCTATACCATTCATCCGACTGTAATGCAAATTTGGTGAGTTGTCGTGCGCATGCCCACGAAGATTTCTGAATTAGAAAATCATCTTCTATTCGTATGCGTTCTATAACATTCATCCGATTGCGATGAAACTTTTGTCAGTTGTTGTGTGCACACCTGCGAAGTTTTCTAAATTAGTATTATATAAAATACAAAGTTTTTTTGTTTGTTTGTTCCATCCAATTTTGATTTTTTTTTTTACTACATATTAATAACATTAATAACGTTTGCATATTTTGGATTCGATTTTAATTTAGTGTTCTTTTGTTTGACCTTTACTCCTATTAGAATTATTTTCATGTTGCCATATTGTATTACACAGATATTTTAATATTAAAAAAATAATTACGTCTTATTAATTTTTAAATATCTAAGATAATTATAACCACGAAGCGACCCTGTCCGAAGCCGGGTACTTCAGCTGGTATGTTATAAAAATGTTACCTTTTCGTCTATAGTTATTCAATATATTTTTTTTTGCTTTTCTTATGTAATTTCTTTCTATTTGATGTTCTTTTTACTTCATAATTTTTCTTGTTAGGCTTTACTATATTGTAATTTATATATTATGGAAACTTTGCTGGTTGCAATATCTTCTCTTTAATCTATGTATATATATTATATTTTATAATCTTTGTAGGCAACCAAAACCAAAACATTGACTATTCTTTTAAAAGGAATATTCAAATAAAACGTTTGGAATTTCAATGATTTTATTCACCTTTTATTTAATTAGTTTACTTAAAAATAATGTTTTTGAAATTTGACTTCGTATTTCAAGCTTTACAATTTAAAAAATGTAAACTTGTATTATATAAAAGATCCTTAAAATAAATAATGTAAAATATTATCATCGGGTTTCTAAGAGTTGCGTAATAATAGACTGCATTCTCTCTCTCTGTGCCAAGTCTGGTTGCAAAATGTAATTTGCATTTTTCGCAACTTGCCAGTTTTTTTAATGCAATTCCACATTTACATTCACCTGCCGTGGGTTAAAATACTCCCTTTGGAATATGACTACTTATTATCTTCACCATTTTTACCAACACAACTTGCGGCCCGCGTGGACTCGTGGCTCTCGCCCAGGGCTCCGTGTTCGATCCTGGATAGAGGCCACCAGGATTACTGTTTTTACAGTGACTTCTCGAAAGCATTTGACAAAGTCGATCATGATATCATGATGGAAAAACTTCAACTTATTGGATTGTCGGATCGATTTTTGAAACTATTCGGGAGCTATTTTAGGAACCGTCAACAATACGTATCGTACGGCCTTTATCAGTCACAGACCTTTTACACATTTTCTGGTGTCTCTCAGGGCTCTAACTTAGGGCCGTTGCTGTTCACGATTTTTATAAATGACATAGCATTGGTAATAAAAAATGCTATGTTTTTGTTGTTCGCTGATGACTTGAAACTCTTTTTGGAAGTTGTCACCTTGAACGATTGTCGTCGGCTCCAACTTGATATAGATAATATATTAGATTGGGGCAGGCGTAATAAACTAGAATTCAATATTGATAAATGCAATCTTTTTTTTCTTTTTTTCTTCTGTTTACCAGAGCCTCAAAAGTGTTGTTTTTTTCAATACTCGATGCATGGCAGAGTTCTGAATATCATCTGTAAGGCATTACGTTTGAGAGTAAATTGAAAATTATTAGACATATAGTTACCATTTGTAACAAGGCGCTTAAAATGTTGGGCTTCGTCATGCGTACTTCCCGGGTCTTTTCGGATGTTACGGTATTAAAACTTTTATTTAATTCTTTAGTTCGAAGCAGACTTGAGAGTGGGTCTATTATTTGGGCATCGCATCAGTTGAAGTATGGCCTTATGGTGGAAAGGGTTCAGAAGAAATTCTTGAGACTCCTTTACTTGAGGTTGTATGGGTACTATCCGTGGCTTTATCCAACTGACTTTCTCTTAGGCATGCTTACATACTGCAGTCTGCAATTTAGAAGAAATCTTTATTTAGCTACGTATTTTTTTCGACTTATACGAGGTATAAATGAGAAGTCTGCCATTGTGGGCAGTGTTGACCTGTGTGTCCCTGATAACTATCTTAGAAATAGAGAGCATCAGTTGTTTATTCTACCAAGGTGCAGAACCAACCTGCCACTGGTAATGCCAATTGGGAGGGCGATAACTATGTTAAACGAAATTGCTTTGGGTGTTGATATATTCCACCTACGTGAGGATGAGTATAGGTGGATGTTGTTTATAAATTCTTAAAATAGGGTCTGCTTAACTCATCCGGTGTACTTCCTTGTACCTATCTAATTTATATTTTTTGTATGTACACATTTCTACTGTTTAATAACTTACTATATAATATGTCTGTTCTGATCCATCTCTTTTTTATGTAGTGCTCTTTTATATTTCTTTCTTTCTAAATGTCATGTTGTTAACGTTTTAAATTTATAATTTGTAATATCCACAATATGTAAAAAATAAATAAATTGAATTGAATTGAATCCTCGTGAGGTCACAATATATTTTTGTGGTTTTCTCAAAGCCTGGATCCTGGATCTTTATGCGATCGTTTCGCTTCAACCACTGCATTACTGTTTGACGACACTACTGCCATTGGGCCTGATAGCATGTTATTATTATTTTCTTTTTCGACCATGTCCGATCCTAATAGGATCATATGGGCCTCCACAGAGTAGAGGTTTGTATTAACAGATTTTTTTTTTGAAATGGATGTCAGCCACTTGCTCAACCTATTAGGTCCATTCCCTGACTCGCACACAAATTAAAAAAACAATATGTGTACTTGCCAGACCCAGGATTCGAACCTGGGACCCACACATGATAGTCCAACGCTTAAGCCGCACGGCCACCGTGGGCGTATAGTGTGTACTGTTATAGTGTTAATAATAATATTCTAATGGATTTAATTTCAAATTTCATCAAGTACCTTCAGTCGATATAATAATAATATATATTGTTATAAAACCACATACCTATCGCCAAGGTGACTGCTTCATGGAATAACCCACTAACTCAAAAATGTCAACTATTCAGGAGAGTAAAATAAACATTTTAAAAGAATGCGTAGCAAAAATCGTTTCATCTTTAAATTATGACACATATTGCACTCTCGCAACTAAACTGCCACAAACCAAAGTAATCAAACAGAGAAAATGAGCTGTGAAGTTTTTACCTTTCGCATTTTTGTACTGTGTTTTTGAAATATGTTTAGATATTGAATGAAGTTTTGACTTGAATTTGAGCAATGACATATTCATTGACTTAGAGATAGGAAATTTTCGGTACATATACTATGAAAGATAGGCAACGAAACGTAGTAATTAACTCAAAACACGTACATTTGGACTTGTGGCGATTTAGTTGCGAGGGTGCGATATAAGCATATAATTTATCGTGATTTGATTTAGGACATAACCATCAAAATGTCCGTTTTCTACGTTGTATTTGAGTATTGAATATACATAATTTGAAAACATATCACGCATATAGGTACACACTAGAAAAAACCATTTTGTAGAAAATAATACGACACCCGACGGGACTTGAACCTGTATCTGCTGGATTCGCGCCTGTATAATTTTAGAATTAAGCTACGGGCATCTTATTAAATTACGTGTGGTATTTTTTTCTACAAAATGATTTTTTTCTAGTGTGTATATGCATGAGCTGATTTTAAATTATGTATTTTCAATATATACAATGTTACATTATAAAATCTTGTGTCTTACCCTTATTTCACACTATACGTTTTTAACCGTACGGTTAAAATCCGAATCGGCATCAAGTTCAATTTGTTGAATAATAATAATAAAAGATTGTTTATTAAATTGTATTTGAGTATAAAAATATTGCACCTAGATTTGGTGTGATTTTTCCTGTTTTAACTTTAAAACGGCCATAAGCTTGTTAACTTGTTTTTGAGATTACAAACTTTTGGCAGTAACCCACGATATTCGATTATCATTCGGCTTAATGAATTTTCCGTTGCCTTTTCATATACTCGTAGTTGCGATTACGTCTACTTAGCCTGATCGATTGACCGCAATGACGTGGCAATTTAGTTGTTTTTTTTTAATTGAATACCTTTCTTTTTTGTAGAAAATCTCATCCAATCGGCGATCGTAGAGGCTCTCAAGAAAGCTGCCGACGAAGGCATTAAGGGGAAGGAAGTGACGCCGTTCATACTGGCAGCTGTATCCGACATCACGAAAGGAAAATCTCTTGCGAGCAGTATCCTCTTTTTTATATTGAATTCACTTTGACTTTACATCAGTGGCAAAGGGTCTTTGTTCAAGGTAGCTAAGCATTAGTAAGTAACTATCGGGGGGATGAATGAATTGTTATTCTTACCCCCGATGATAGGTTTAAGTTCAGATGGTTGTTTGAGTGTGAATGATATAATATATTCGGGCAGTGATGAATAGAAACACGAGTTGGAATTTTCTTGATTATTATAGTAATAAAGTTCGGTAATACGGCACTACAAAGTACATTATATTAATTCTAGTTTGAATAGAAAGGTTTAAATAATTATACTTTGGAATTTAGATATTAAAAGAGACATGGAACAGTGGCGCGTGTCAACTACATTATAGGAATTCTCAATGACAACTGTATCATTTCCGTTGCGTCGTTGTCTATGGTCGATAAATAACCATATACAACAACATGACAGTTGTAGGGTTATAGAACCTCTACATAATTGAAAAAAAGAAATCTTAAGACAATCATATTTACAGAAATTAAATTTTGAGAAAGAAACTCCTTGTGATATCAATTCTTGTTTTTAGTACCTGAGACTGGTCCCATTTCTCATTAACCGATGTTCCTAAATATGTATAGTGGGTCACACGTACAATAACAAAACTTGTGTTTGGTGTCGCTATTTTTTGACCATGTCTGATCCTTATAAGATCATATGGGCCTCCACAGAGTGCATGTTTGTATTAACAAAATTTGTATTTACGAGAAATGGATCTTTTGCTTAACGTATTGGGTCCATACTCTGACTCATACACAAATTGAAAAACAATATTATGTGCACTTGCCAGACCCACGACGTTATAGGCCGATGCTTAAGCCGCGCGGCTAACATGGGTGTAGATAGGGGTGAGTCGCTATTTAAGATACTGTTAATAATTTTGTTTTGTTGGAGCTGATTTTTATGATTTCTTAACATTTTAAAATGCAGACATTGCTCTAATTAAAAACAATGCCAGTGTTGGAGCCCAGATAGCAGTGGAACTAAATAAATTGAGTAAAAAACCATCACCAATTGGCTACAACACAAATCTGAATGATTTTTTAAAACCAACTCAAAATAAACTTGATATCTTGAAAAGACGTAGTAGTACATATACTGGAAGTGAAGTTGATTCAAAGGGAACCCAAGTCACTGGAAGAAGCAATGAAGAAAGTGGAGAAAATCTGGTGAAACTTCGAAACGTCTGTCCAGTTGTGATTGGTGGATCGAACGTTGACTTCACTGTTAAAGTTGCTGAAGAAGATATAAAGGTAAGATTAAATTAAATAAACCTGTGTATTTATAAATTATTAATCATTAAAATTGGGTCACTCAAATTTGAACATATTAAGTCTTTGATAAAAAAAATCCTCACACTTCACCTTACATTTGACCATAAACCTAGTCATCGTGAACGAAGTTTCTTCTCATTCTTCTCCATACCACTCATTTCCCCATCTTCTGGTCGTGGCCCCATTTCTCATTGACCATGTAATAACCATTTCAATTAATTACTATTATGCTACCTATCAGTGGCGAAAGGTGACTTTCTGAAAGAGGTAGGTTGTCGAGATCAGACAAAAATAATAACAACATAAAAAGAACTTTTTGTATCCAACGTTTTAAAATTTTCTGTTATTATGCTCAATATGATTAAACTTGTAGTTCATATGAAGTAAATAAAAAACAAACAAACAAACAAATATAGAATACTGAAATGTCATTTTGACATTTCATTTTGATTTCCATAGTAACGCACGTATATATTAATAATTTAGTTGCTAGGACCACCCCCTTTGCAACCAATAATAGTCTTTTACTTTTTACGGATTTTTCTGAAATAACTATCCATACAAAACAGAATTAACTGAAAATGAATTCAATTCTGTTTAAAGATGGCTAAAAGTATTAAAATAATGCATTGGCATCGTGTTCTGATATATTCTAAAAGTTTCAAATGTCTAGCTAGTTGGTAAGTTAGTTAAAAATCGTTTGCAAGATTTGTACTGGACAAAAAACCACCGGACAAACAAGAATACGAGCTAATATAAACGTTGTAATAAACGACCATGGCAACAAACAAAAATGTGTTTTCTTAGCTCGTATTATTATTTGTCCGGTGGTTCTTTGTCCGGTACAAATCTTGAAATCGAATTTTAACTAACTTCCCGACTAGCTAGACATTTGAAACTTTTAGAATATATCAGAACACGATGCCAATGCGTTTTTTAATACTTTTAGCCATCTTTAAGTAGAATTGAATTAATTTTCAGTTAATTCTGTTTTGTATGAAAAGTTATTTCGACACCATTATTGGTTGCAAGGGGTCTGGGGACCTAACAACTAAATTATTAATATATAAGTGCGTTACTACGGAAATCAATATGACATGTCAAGTACAAATTTTTTTGATCGTTTAAGCTAGTCAAGTGAAGTTCATATGGTTCAACAGAAAATTTAAAAACGTTTTATATAAAAAGTTCTTTTTAATTATTATAGTTCTTGTAATTATTTCTTAGAATATAGGCTTTAAATATGGAGCCTTCGCCACTGCTACATATATTTCGTATTTTTTTTTTGATGGTGATTAAAGTTGTTGTTATTGGAGCGGGTAGAAGAAAAACGACATTTTGTTTATTTTTCGGGTATAATTTCAATTATTTTTTTCACTCATTAACTTTTGAACATAATTCGTTAATAGATAATAATTAATACAGAACGAAGCTATTTTACAATAGTTTATTATGTATAGTTTAATTTCACTAAAGATTTTAGCACAAACAATATATTTTTTTAATAATAATATAATATATAATATTGTTTAATAATATATAGAATATGTTACATTCTCTTATTTACTAAATCAAACGTTTACAAACACATAATATTATATTGTAATTTACACTGTATGAACAATTTCTAATGATTAATACACTTTTTTTGAAATTTTATATATATACCTAATACTCTAATGCACAGAATCACTCATTGAATACTATATATAGATACAATTGACATATATTTTTAATAAATAGGAAAGAGCAGTTTTTACATAATGACATGTTTATGCATGAAAAGTCAAGTAACTTTTCTCAACTTGCTCATTTATTCATTTAGGTCACTTTGATCCTCAGCTCTTCAATTACAATATGACAATGATTGTGATAAATAAATATTTTTTCAAATGATATCTTTATATTGAATTTTCCACTTTTGATTAAAATTAATGCAAGCAAAATAAAGAATAATAACATAAAATCTTCTTATATTATGTATGTAGGTATAGGCCGTTTTTCGTTAGTGCCTAGGTACTGGTAATAAATAAACAACCATTTTTGGTAACTTTTAAGCGAGTGAAGGTCACATTAAAAAGTAATTTTATGATTAATGGTCAGGTATTGGCTCATACAACCGGGTCCTTACTATTGCTGTAACACACATTGAAAAAATCACATGTATTTTTGGCAGACGCGGGATGATACTCCCGACCCACGGGTTTAGTTACCGATGATATACAAACATTGGCTCTTGTAATAATCATATTACATTACATAAATGTTGTATTGTGATAATCGAAATATTTCTATCGATTGAATAATTCATTTGTGAAAAATAATATAATTACTATACTTTATAAGATGGGATTATACTATTCTACTAAATTTTATTTTTGAACGAAATGCAAATTGTATTGGCAACACAAAAGTTGACCCCTTCAAATCAACCCGCCCCGAACCACTTTCGGTCTTGATAGAGGGTATCACGAAGATCTATGTTTGATGTGAAAGATGAGCAGTTTTTTACGCATGGGATTGTCTCAGGAGCAGACACCCAAGACTAAGATCGCCACGCATTCAAGTTTACTTTGACTGATTTTACATAGACTTTCTAATGGGAGAGAGGAGAACGATGAACTAACAAAAATATAGTTAATAAATATTAGGCATACAAAAATAAATCTAAAACAATTCGGACATACAAAAACTAAGTGAATAGGTCTTCACATAGTTAAGTCACAGTTAGTTAACTATTGTATTTTTATCATAATTTTTAATAACTGTATTATCAGTGATTCTGTGCATTTTTCTAATGAATTATAAAAATAACTAAAACACATTCACAAAAAGCAAGCGGTTTTGGGATTATCAAGTTATTTAGGTATTATTGAGAAAAATAATCATAATTGTTTGCTCCCTTGCGACAACTCCGAAATATGCTAAATTTGATAAAACTAATAAAAACTGTCTATATATAGATATATGTATTTTAAATTATGTGATACATATTTTTCATAAAATGATTTTGATAATAGATTGGTTTAAAAAAATCGGCGGTATATTTGAATGTAGAATACGTCTCGACGCAATCCAGGCTTATCTTATACCCCCACTTCGAGCGCGTTCTGTTGGGATAACTTGGGATAATACCCCGTTTACACGTGCATGGATTTACTGCTGACAGTACGTATTATCGCTGCCATAACAAAAAAATGCAATGTAAATACGTATTATCGTGCAAAATTGCATGCATGAATCAAAAGAGTTCAGAAGCTTCTGAATTTTCACATGGAAATTGGACCGTGTAATATCTACGCCTGCGCAGTAGAACGATTTTAGCCGGTAAAACGTCGCTGTAGGATTGGTTTGTCGATTGACCAACTGTTCAGGAGACGAAAAACAAATTTCATAATTCTATATTTAAATACATGAAGATATTTAAATTGTTATTTTTACAGCATACGAATGATGCATTACATTACAATTACAAAGTAATTTAAAGAAAACGATGGCTTCTGCATTAAAATTCATTCATTCTGCATTAAAAGGTCGCTTTCGACAAAAAGTTTATATGTATTCAACAAACCAATCCTATAGCGACGAAAAAACATACGGCGCAGAGACTCACTCATCTTGAGGTTAACCGATTTACACGACCTGTCAAATAGTACCATACAATGACAACATCGCGTATAGGTTACTCTTGAAGAATTAGATTTACGAGACAGTCAGCACTTTTATGCGTAAACAGTGAGTATCGCGATAGTTTAAAATACACACTATTAGTGCTAGTAAATCCATGCACTTGTACAACCGGGATAACACCCCAATTCCGGGTCTAGGACGATTCGGCGCCGGGATAACTGGACGCCACGCAATTAGAAATAAAATAGACGTTAGGTACTTATAGGTAGTTTTAAAAATATATTTAATATTATTATTTAAATTTAAATTATTAATTATATATTTAAATATGCACACGTAAATAATGATTTAATCGTGCATATGTTTAAGTTAAATCGAAAAAAGAGTTTTTTATTTTATGCCTTAGGTGTGGTAATTTTCAATCCGCAATAAAAAAAACATTATGTTAAGAGTAAAATGAATTAAAACTACTAGTTGTAGATAAAAACTGATTAAAATTCTTCGTCTACGTTCTGTATACGTGTCTACGACAGTGCGGCGTCCAATTGTCCTGGCGTCCAGTTGTCACATTCCCCCAATTCCAGGGTAGCACTGCTTAAGGCGTCGATTTCAAAGACGTATTCTACGTCAAAATAAAGATGTTGTCGCTCGGAAAGTTACCAATGATATAATATTATATTTAATATTACCTGCTAGCTAATTAAAAATATTAATTTGAATTGAAATCATCGATTTTTGGTATTTGTTGAACTCTTATAAATAAATATTTAGATAGCATAAAGATACGTTAATTATTTTTGAAAAACGATTCG
The DNA here is from genome assembly GCF_057557595.1 of Rhyacophila brunnea. Taxonomy (NCBI): domain Eukaryota; kingdom Metazoa; phylum Arthropoda; class Insecta; order Trichoptera; family Rhyacophilidae; genus Rhyacophila; species Rhyacophila brunnea. Next base: position 1,331,104 of record NW_028232904.1, on the reverse strand, counting down.
TTGAATGGAAATAATTTTAAATATTAAGAATAAAATTAATAACAAAAAAAGTTCAACATCGATTTGATTATTTTTTAAAGAACCGCCATAGTGTTAGACTATAAATGACTGATGTCAAAACTATGTTCTAAAAATATTTCTTAGTAAAATATTTCTTTATAAATTCTATATTATATTTTTTTTTATTATCAGCACGAGAAATGTCGTCAGTATTAAAAACTGTTATAACAATCAGTTTTTATATAACATTTACTCCCTGTATTTAAGTAAGTATATAAATATATACAATACATACACAATTATATAAATAATAGTAGTTTTTAATAGTAAATTGTTAATACATAATAATAAAAGTTAAATAATTGTTTAATAACAACACTTTTCTGATGCTGACAGTTTATAATATCAGAAGTGTTTTTTTTAAATCGAAACATTACACTTCTTAATATGTAATTAATTTGTCTCTTAGAGCGGCGTTCGATTTGATATACCATTAATATAATTTGCTCACAATCGGCGGGCAGCGGTTTAAAATAATTATTATTCTTATAAGCTTCTTCTATTATGTTTCACATATTAAATAATTTATAAACCAGACCGCTATTAAAATAATCCTAAATGTTTTACGCATACTATAGTAATTATTATTGTAGTTTTTACGTAATATTAAAGTATAAATTTTGGTCAATTTACAACTTTATTGAATAGTAGACTTGTGAAATCATTTCAGCGATCTTAAACAATAAACATTATTTACAACAGTGAATATATTATATTATAAAAAAACATTTTTTTTAATTTTTCTAAAGCATAATCAAAATTATATAGCAGAATAATTATCAATGAGTTAATATACATAAAACTATAATTTGACAAAACTATATAACAGACTAATTTTATTAATTTGATATTTTACATACCTAACTATACTCGTAGCAAGCGTCAAAAGCTTGTATGAAATGTTTACTTAATGATAGTTTACAATAAAATGTATATATATAGTAATATCTATTTTTCTACATTTTACATATTTATAATTGTGCTTAAACTTTTTGGTCTAAATCGTTTCTTGTTCAATACAAAGTTTAAACTTTTCACTAATTTTTACTCACGAATTTCAGTATGAAAATGACGTGCAGTACTGTCATTTACACACATAAATATAATAATAATTGTATATTAAAAACAAACATTTTGAAAAACTGAAGTTTATTCTCTTTATAAGAGTATATATATTTTTTTTAAATAAAATATGAATAAATGTTACTATTTGAGTATTATATATTAATAATTTTTCACAAATTATATTTAACAAATATATTTAATGCCAGGCATATAGGAACATATTATATTTGAAATAGTTTTTCATATATATATATTTCTTTAAATGATTCTGATTTAGAAATCTTCTATATGTGACATAATATTGAGAATTTAATAGTGAGCAACTTCCTCTGAAAATATTTAATTATTTTGCTGTACACGACCAATGAACTCTGGCAAAACAGTAGGATTTATTTTAAATATGTAACCATTCTATATTAGGATAGAATAAATTAATATTTTTTGTGTAATGATGGATTAACTCTTAGAATAATATGTGCATAGGATGCAAACCATAGTTTACATATATAAACTCGGCGCATTCGCCCCCCCCCCCCCTAGGCCCCTCAGATGATTGCGCGTCGTGGGGGGTTCCGCCTCCCCCCGGGTCCTTCAGATGATGGTTACTTAAACCATGACGGCTAAAATTATTAAACATGGAACATGCTTTGCCTATTGACTCTCTGAATGCTGATTGTCCAAATTCGAAAGAAAATTTATTTGTCAAAGTAACCTAATCCAAAGGATTCAAACAAATTTACTTTTCTGAAAATTAAGTAATAACAATAATAAAACTAAAGAAGTAATTCTCACAGAATGTAGGCTACTGATCGTAAAATGAAAATAATCGGCGCGCGTAAGTAATTGGACAGCGGGCGGGCTGCGCGTCTATAGTTATTCTGCGTCTATTTTTAGTAACGCTTTTGCGTCGGAGATCATGAATAAAACATGTTCCATGTTAAAATAAGACGTAGATATATAATTGACAGCCTGCTGGTTTGAAAGAGTTAAAGGTCACGTAACGCAATCATATTATTTCCGTTGTCAGTGCTCTGACCATAAAAATAACATATTAAACTACTATAACGCTTATCTCACCTTGACGGTAATTTGTGGAACTAAGAATCAGTGCCACGCTGGTTGAGAATTGTTAGAGCAAAGTAGTAAAAGTAGTAACAAAAATAGTAAATTTAATAAACAAAATATATCAAAAGAAAATTTGTTTAAGTATTTTAAGAAACGTTTTCGATATTAATTTGGTGCATATTCCCCCATATAAATTCTATTCATAGCTACTCTTTATATATTTATATTATAGTAATAATTTAAATTCTTTCATTCGCACAGAAGCGCTTCGAAATTAAATAGTAAGACGGAAAATTATGATCCCCATTATATAGTTCGTATAATATTAGCTTTGTTCGTTTGTTGTTGACATTAAATTTAGCGCATGCGCAAATCGTGGCCGGCTATTATCACTTCGCTTTAAATTGTGTTCCTGACGCGTCAAACGATCAACAAACAGTTTGACTCAGTCCTAGACTTTGCGACGTCTCGGAATATTGCCAAACAACTGTTAAAGTGACAGAATATGACAAAATAACATATATTATACGTGGTTTTTCAATGCCAGTTTGTAAAAATACAGCATTTTTATTTATTTCACCGGTTATTTCTAATTTACAGAATTACAAACGCATAAAGAAATTTAAACTGCTCCATATTAATTATTGAGTTTCAGCCATTGACTTAAGCATTGCATAGATAAATTCGATATTACTAAAGAGAACACGTTAGCAGAATATGTCAAGAACATAAACGCGAATTTGCAACGTTACCCGTTTCTAAAGTGTAGAAAGAATTATTGTTGCTTAACGCGACCACAATAAGACGACAATGCGGATTTGATATATCGATGGGTTAGTGAAGTCTTTCCCAAAACCTTATTCGTTACATGTGCATCATGTTTTCGGTCAATATAAATATTTGTTATTGTAATTTGTTGTGAGAAAATTGATTTGGAAAATTCTAATCTATAGAAAATCTAATTCGAAATCCAGAAATCATGTATTTGGACAACTCAATATCTTCTTAAATAATGTATACAGAATCCGACCATGTCCGATCTTAATAAGATCACAATAGACCTCCACAGAGTGGAGGTTTGTATTAACAGATTTTGTTTTTACGAGAAATGGATGACAGCCACTTGCTCAACCTATTAGGTCCATACTCTGACTCTCCACAAAAACAATATTTATAATACAGAATACTTGAACATACTATAATAATGTATTTATACTAACCAATCGATATAAATCTTTATTGCGAAATAGGTAATGTACATTTTCAAACAAGTTATTCTGGCTTAAACTGTTTATACGAAATAATAAAGTTTGTACGAAGTGTTTTTAAGCAAGGTTTTTTTATGACTAAGCCCTTCTGTTTTTTAGACACACTGTATTTGTAAGTCAATGGCTGAACTCGCTAATGGGGCAAAGAAAAGAATCAATTTTTCCTTATAAGTCTACATTTTTTTTGATGATAAATTGAACACCCCTTTCTATCCTTCCAGCAAGAGTTTAGCAGCATGTTTCAGCTAAAATTCAATACAATTAATAAAAAAGGTTATATCGCTTTCTCTGTTATACGTGACGTTATGACAATATTTATCACGCACCGTACGTGAGACAGAAATTGTTAAAATATACCAATATATATTTTATTATTTATTTAATTTCAGTTGCTATTTACCCTAAACTCTTGCTGGTACTACTTTAATAATATTTTTTACCCTACACCTTTATAATAATATGTCAAACATTAGAATTGAAAAATCCTACGCCCTTACGATTTTGTTTAAAAATAAACATTATTTATTACAGTCAATTCGGTTAACTTTGAATCGTCCGTCTAACTTTGGCCCACAATTTTTCTTTGTCTTTATAGAGTTATATTTCAGAAAAACTACCCCAACGAGTTATACGCCGGGTTGTATGTTGAAAATCGTATTAGCTGGGATATAGTCATAGATAAAAACTGGGTGCATTGTTGGAACTTTCTACCGGCGCATAGCGTCTTTAATTTTCTACAAACACGTATCTCAATTCTTGTCTGTTTTGATTTGTTTGATGTAATGAATTCAGAATTTGAATACGCACATATTCTACTAACACGTATCACAAAACATACTTTATAACATAATAGATTTAAGCAATAATAAAAAAACTCGTATCACAATAAAAGACTTTTATAAATATTATAAAATCGTATCTTGAGTTACGTGTTTGTAAGTATACAGAATACTGAACTCCGACAGATGATTATACTGAAGTTTTTTCTCGTAAGTCATGATACGTGTTTGCTGCAGTAATATTCACAGTAAAGTTGCAACGCATTCTCATATCTCAGACAATATGACTGATCAGTCGTAAGTATAGTGCGATAAATTGAAGAAACATAACATTTTTTTCATGCAAATATGTGTAACTATACTAAATGGATATTTCATAGAAGAAAATTTATTTCTAAATTAAAAACTGAGAGAATAAAGTTGTTATTTGCCTCTACCGAAAAGTTGTGTTTTTTGAGATACGTGTTTGTAGAAAATTAGCAACGATGGGTGAGGCCATCTCGAGACAGTGACGTTACAGACGTTACATGGTTAGCTGAAACGAATAAAAAATCAGTTCCTGCGCGTGTGGCGATGCGACATTTTGGTTATCCTGCGTCCCATGTCCAGAGAAATTTGTTGATCGCAACACCAGCTGTTTCAAGCTGGTCGCGGAAGTATATTAAATTACATTTGTCTTGTGAATGCGAACAAAATCACATCTACATATTCGACGTATTGTACTCAAGACGAGTTTATATGTGCGACAAGGCCTTTAAGTTCCTGTTGGATGCAATTTATTGTTCATAAAAACCGCAATTCCCAAATTATTATTTATTTATTTAGTAAACTGAATTGGATAAATAAACCTAAATTAATTAATTGATGAATTCCATACTTTTACCCAAACATTCGAACGAACAAATTCTATCAATAATGGTTTTAAATATTGATTTATCATAATATAGAATAGACTTTTAGCTAAATTCACATAGATTTAATGCCTACAAAATTTGTGACAGTTCATAAACTATTCGGAGCCGTTCATTGGTCGGCGTATCGGTATGAAACGGTATCCAGCCAATGAGGTGTCGAATAATCAGTATGAAACGGATTTTAGCCAATGGGATTTTATATTGCTTTGTTGCAGGTAGGTAGTATATAAGTTTTTGTTTTAAAGGGTATTTCTAGGGATTGCAATACCGAATGAAAATGTCAATACCGGTTTTTCGGTATTTCTTCTTGAATACTGGTATTTCTTAAACATTAAAAAAAACATAAGTAGGTGCTTATCAATAAATAACGCTATCAATTTTTAAAAAAAATATCATTTTATAGCAAAAACCTACATACCTACATTTATTATGTTGACATTTAAAAATATGTATTGATCATAATTATAGAACTCGTGATTTTTTACAAATTATTTGAATATATTAAGTATTGATAATTTTAAATAAAGCCATCAAAAGTTCAAGTGCAAATAAGACCGGCTGCAGGAAAAGTTCGCTGCGTACCTTTTAATTACCGCATTTAAATAACATGCTAATAGGATCGATCGGTCGCTTAACGGGGACACGGCAGCCGTGTCATCCGCGTCGAATGAGTTCCAACGCTTGTACAGTCATTAATAATTATAGAATAATTGAACATTTTTGTCACTGATGTTTTCGATTTCGAAATAATATTATGATAATAATTCATCGCGACAATTTTTACTTATATAAATAATATATTTGATGAAATTGGTTTTATTATTATTCACCTCTGTTGGATTCACTCAATGTATTTGAATTTTAGTAGCACATAACTTATAATTTATTTTCAAACGAGTGTGCTTTCTTAATACCGAAAATTCCGGTATTTTGGATTTTTAAAACCGGTATTGCAATCCCTAGGCATTTCTATATCTCCCTGGTTTATATTTGTTTTTCGACAAAAATCGAGAGAATTATCGAAGCACAATATAAATTGATCTCCGTTCGGAATAGTCTACAATTTAAATCAGTTGTAGCGAGCAGGGGGATGTCTGGCGACGTGACTGGTCTGCATTGGGCATGAGGAACCTTCTAACTGTGGATCTTTTTGCTTACACGTAAGTATAGCGTGTGTCTGAACAGAATCCGGTGTGGGCATTATAGGAGTCCTTATAATGTAAGTAAATTTTGATGCATTTGCAAGGTTTGCAATAGACTTCAACTTGGTGAGTGAAGTGAGTGATTCAATCCATGTACCACATTGTGGAGTTATGTCGCATGTATGTCTTCTCCGGAGGAGTTTCAGTCTTACGCCAGGCCAAACCGCAGGCTGTTTCTTGGATTGATGCCTTGCCGGTTCTACTGTGACTATGTTACTAATTATATGATTTTATTTTTGTGGCTGAAAATCTTCTAGGAAAGGCGTATATGTTACACGACTCCTCGATGTGCTCCATGGTTTAAATCTCACCACACTCGCAAAGATTCATTCAAGCTCCACTAAACATCTTAATTGCCCACACCTGATTCAGTTCAGAAGTTGCGTGGATCCACAGTAAAACAACCACTAAACCACGCCCGGTCTTAATCGGGCGTACTGCGGGCCCTACATTTGATGTAAAGCATCAAAGCTTTTTTATAACTGATATGTCTCAGGAGTAGTTATCCAATACTTAGCTCTTAAGCGTACTTTGACTGAATTTATATGACTTTAAGTTAAAATTGCCCATGCGAGAACAGCCTAGATAGAACAACGGACAAGCTAAGTAAAAAGATTCTCACGTTGACATCATGACGTCGCATTTTTTTGAAATTATACTTCTTTTGGCGCGTTTGGGAAATCAGATCAGAGTGTATTTTTGGCGTGTGACATGTAACACATAATTTATTTTTTCACACGAAAAAAAACTCACTCGATTGGATTCGAACCACCGATTGTTCGATTATCAGCCGAACGCACTACCTTTACGCCACAGTATGATGCTGCAATCGTGACAATTATAATACATAGTAGACAAGTAATATTATAGTTTATAATTGTTCCGTTGCCTAGGCAGCGAATTTATTATTGTAAGCCATTTGCAATTCCTTATGTAAAAAAAACGATTAAATGCCAGATTCAACGAGTAACAGTTGGTACTTTAAAAATAAAAACAACTAGAAACCATTATTTAATTTAGTAATATAAGTTAAAGTGTATAGAAATAAACCAACGGCGTTCCAATAAGCGGTCCTTTTTCTTGAGTGTGTAATTTAATAAGATAATTAAGAGCTAGTCAAAAAATCTAGTTTATCACAAGTTTGGTTTTTGTTTTGTTACACCAAAGAAGTATAACTTCTAACGTCAGTACATAAGTACACACACCGATTTTTTAAATGCAACAAAATTTGTCTCGGACAGTGTGATGGCTCCAACTGCTGTTTTCTAGCCAGTCACATCGCCAGTCATTCTCCTGCTGCTCTAAATCGAAGAACGGATTCCTCGAGTGTTGACGCTTCATTGGATGAGACAGAATAGAACGGGAGTTTTTTGTTGGTTAAAATTTTACTTATACTCTCTCACTAATTTCAATTGATTCCTTATGTATCTATAACTATATACATAGCGTGGGGCAAAGTTAGACTGATAGGACTAAGTTAATCGAATTGGAAATAAAGTTACTAGTATGCAGTTCGAATTACAATAATAATTAATTGTTTTTGTTCTAATATTTAAAGATATACTATTTTCTAATGTTTATGATCAATTTTTGTTCGTCCATTGTCAACTTCATCATCGCACAGTTAGGCACTACGAATATAAGCTCATTTAAAAACATTTTTACTTTTAAACTGTTAAAATCAACATTAATAGGAGTAAGAAAACATAAAATTTTTCAGTCATGCGAATAAAAATAAGTATTCTCTTTTATTAGTTTTTGAAAGACATTTCCGACTATAAACCAATCACCAGAAACATTTACAATAACTAATCATAAAAATTCATGATCTGAAATAATAAAAATATAAAAACTACGCCACTGCTGTGTGCGAGAAGCGAAGCAGATATTAATCTTCACAATAATCTACACTCTTCTTTCTTTCTATCATGACTTTCAGATCACGTGCGTTTACTGACTGAACTTTTGGTAATAGTTATCTTAAATCTTACTGAGGATAGGTTTATTTCAGTAGCGTGCGGTGACTTTTAAGATGAGTGATGCTTCTGAGGTATTTTGAAATTATGTATGTTTGACTGTAAGTAGATAGAATCAGTTATTGTTAAATGACATGGGAAGACATTGTACAATATATAATTCGTCATCCCAGTTCTAATTTGTTGTAAATGTGAATTATTGTTGAGTTAATTTAAAGTTTGTAATTCAAATAATATATGTAACGAGGAATACTTATTTTTATTCAACATACACCATAACATTGGAGGAAATAATGTTTGAATTACAAAACATCCTTAGTCACATAAACAGGGGAGATTAACACATAATTGATACAATAATAAAGGCTAAATATTTGATATTTCGAAACTATTTAAAAATGTTGCCACACTTGTCAATTTATCAGATTTATAAATATATCTCGATTGAATAAATATTATAATTTTATTAACGTATTTACAAAATTCTAACATTGGCAACATTTTTTTTAATAATATAAGTATTTCATTATGTCTATTTTAAATCGTTTAATGATTACATGTCGGATATAAACGTCTATAAATTTTAAACTCTGGTACATATCTGGTAAAAATGGCCGAACGAAAAAGTAACTGATGATTTCTATATTATATTATATTAATATATTTTGTATATTTAATTGCATGTTGGGCATAACGCTGTCAATCTTAAGCATGTTTCAAACAAATAAGATAATAAGAATTAGAATATAATATCGTGGGTGTTTTGTAAAAAGGGCGAATTAGCCAAAATGCTATTTTACAGGAAGAGGATTTTTTACTTTTGACATTTATTTATTAATTACCTGTAAATGATTATAAACAAGTTTATAATAAAGCTTAGAAAGGATATTGTCTTTATAATAGGCTTATAACACCGACGATATAATATATAATTAACTAAAATTAAATACAATATTATAATACTTATTCCACATTAAATTTATGTACATACAGGGTTATCGAATCGTGGTATGACTTTCACACTGTCATTTGTTATCTGTCAAATATTTCGCGCACATTTTTTGACATATTGTCAGTTGAAAGTCTACTTTTTAACAGAATAGATCGTTTCTCTACCGAAGAAAAATCGTACAATTAAACTACTAATAATTACAAGATAAAAATAACTTTTTATATACAACGTTTTTAAATTTTCTGTTGAATCATATAAACTTGACTTAACTAGCTTAAACGATCAAAAAAAATTGTACTTAGAAATAATACTGACATGTCATATTGATTTCCATAGTAACGCACGTATATATTAATATTAATAATTTAGTTGCTATGACCCACTTAGAAACCAATAATAGTTTTACTTTTTATGGATTTCTTCCGAAATAACTTTTCATACAAAACAGAATCAACTGAAAATGAAATCAATTCTACTTAAAGATGGCTAAAAGTATTAAAAGAATGCATTGGCATCGTGTTCTGATATATTCTAAAAGTTTCAAATGTCTAGCTAGTCGGGAAGTTAGTTAAAAATAGATTGCAAGATTTGTACCGGACAAACAACCACCGGACAAAAAATAAGAATACGAGCTAAGAAAAACGTTGTAATAAAATGGCAAATGTTCGACGGTTGTACTCAAGAGAATTTCGGTCAGAATTCGGTAGAAATCATAGCCCACGTGTTGGTCAAGTGCGCACACAAAAATAGATTAGGGGGGGAGGTCCACTTAAAAAAATCTATATGTAAGAATTTTTTTATTGATGTTTGAAGAGGGCTGAGTCATGAAGATCTAGTAGGTGCCATTGACTTCCACATTTACCTTTAAATTCAAATCGCTTCAGTGGCGGAATATCGTACTTTTCTACGTACATTACCCATACCCAAACACTTCTCACTTTGATTCAAGCAATACACACTTTTGAGTTATTGCGGGCTGTTCGTGTTCGCGTTTGTTCATTCAAATGTGCGTGGTTATACGGTCATATGTAATTAATAGGATCGTTAATGTCTGTTTGTATCGTCCGCACTGTCTACAAATATTTAAGCAAACATTTGATGGCTCAGATAGTTTCACCAATTTATAAGTCAATTCATCCGGGCCATGATCCTCAGTCACGAGTTCCTGACGAAGACGAATATGAAATAATATTCTATTTACGTACCTAAATAATTTGTATTTTTTCCGTTTATGGAGAGGAGTATTAAGGAGTTATTATCCGAAAATCTACCCTTTGTATGCGCGCATAGTTTTGGGTATATGGTGTCTCTCAGTTACCATAGAAAAGAATTGAGAAAATATAACAACGGACCATAAGCGGTCTCAGATCTAGGTTAACATTGAAGTTAAAGGCCCCACCAAACCACACCTGGTCTTAATCGGGCGTATCAGGGGACCTTACGTTTGATGTGCAGCATCATTTTTTTATGAGTGGGAATTTCTCAGGGGCAGTTACCCAAAACTAAAGTCGCCATGCACTCAAATGTGGTTTGACTGAATTTACATGACTTTAAGACGATACATCAGTGAAACAGCAAATAATTTTCAACTATAGACGCGACGAAATTTTGGACTCGCTGGCAGTCTGAGAGCGAACGTCGAGGTGTGAATACGTCAATTTGTTTCGCGATGGCGACGGGGTTAATTATTATTAAATCGTGTAAAGATGACTAAAAATGTTACCCATTTACTTGAAAAAGAAAACGTGTCAATGAATATATTATTATTGTTACTAATAGAACAATAAACAGAACATTAAATGGACGCATGTCGGATTTATATGACAAATTATATTTCGTTCGGCATGCGTCATTTGCACCCGCGATCCGCAATCCGCGCATCGCCTAGCCACGATCTTTTTAGACCATGCCTCAACTGAGGTATAGCCTTAAGTTAAGGTACCCATGGGGGAGATAAGCACGTAGAGGCAATATTTAAAAAAATGTAGTATCTAGGTAACAAATCAAAGCTAATACAAAATTGCCGAATATTCTAAGTGAAGAGATCTTCACGTTGGCGTATGACGCCACAATTTTTTTTAAATGAAATAAAATTGGCTTTTGTGGCGACCAGGTTGGACGGCCCAACAGCTGGTTTAACTGACTTGAGCAGCTCTTCTCTTTCCGTACACATTTTTGGACATTCCCATAGGATGTGGTTTGCATCCTGTATTTCTCCGCCACATGGGCATGTTGAACGGGTAACAAGACCAAGCTCAAAGAGCCTGCCAGCGAAGCCACCATGTCCAGTTAAGAATTGAAAAAAAAAACAAAAATCAACGGATAAGAAGAGATACTAGTCGGTACTCTATGTGATAAAGGTAACCGTTATGATAGCTTGGCATATCCGCTATACAAATGCGACGATACGAGTTAATGACTAATAGAGATGCCCTAAAACCCGCTGGATCGACGAAATCACCTCGTTCGGCGGATGAGAACTTTGGTACTCAGAGAAGAGAAAGTAGCTTGTGGAAGCCGGTATCAAGCAGTGCATGAACTCCGGCTGATGATGATGAAATCTTAAATTATACATTAAGTATATATTTTTTTCTCGGGCTTTCGCTGAGAGGGAATCTTGGGCGAGGGTCACTTTAAAATAAAATTGCTGACGGCAAGGGGCAGCTGAGCGGGGGAAAATTTAATTCAGAAGCTTAGCAGAAATTAATGCGCCGGCATGTTATAATTTAGATTATACTTTTCAGGTAGATTTTGTTGGGGGGGGGGGGGGCGTACACAGTGAGTCGAAGCGCGCAAATGGAGGAGACTATCGCGTTGATTTGTTCGATGCATAATATTTTTTCACTAATTATGTTAGTAGTATATTTCAATAATTATGATATATTCTAAAAGTTTCAAATGTCTAGCTAGTCGGAAAGTTAGTTGAAAATCGATTGCAAAATTTGTACCGGACGAAAAACCACCGGACAAATAAGAATACGAGCTAAGAAAAATGTTGTAAAATGGAATTCTACCAAGTAACTCAATTAATAAACCATCGGTACGTTTTGAAGTAATTATCAAAAATGTTCCTTTCTTTCTTCAAAATGTATAACTCTTTTTTAATACCTGAAGTCTTCGATTTATCAATGGAGTAATTGGATTTTAAAAAGCGAAAGCTAACTGCTTCGGAAAGGTCGATTTGTCGTACAGAGATGCATAAATTAGTCATAATTATTTTAAGATTTCAGCGGCGGCTGGTCCAAATCGGCTCGTTTACGTTTTAAGTTAAATGCTAATTGGGTATATTTTAATAAAAAAAACCGTAATAAATTTGCATATTAGATGCGGCATACCTTTTAAATAATTCAATTTTTGTCTCATTATTCAGTCTCCTGGGTTTTTATACGTTTTTTCCCGAGATTTCAATTGGTTACCTCAATACAACAACTAGGTAACTTCAATATTAATATTATTTTACAATGTTTTTATTAGCTCGTATTCTTGTTTGTCCGGTGGTTGTTTATCCAGTACAAATCTTGCAATCGATTTTTAACTAACTTCCCGACTAGCTAGACATTTGAAACTTTTAGAATATATTAGAACACGATGCACATTCCATTTTTTAATACTTTTAGCCATCTTTAAGTAGAATTGAATTCATTTTCACTTAATTCTGTTTTGTATGAAAAGTTATTTCGGAAGAAATCCGTAATCTAATCCACTATTATTGGTTGCTAGAGGTCTGAGGTCCTAGCAACTAAATTTTTAATATATACGTGCGTTACTATGGAAATCAAAATGACATTTTAGTATCATTTCTATCAAGTACATTTTTTTGATCGTGCTAGCAAGTCAAGTTTATATGATTCAACAGAAAATTTAAAAACGTTGTATTTAAAAAATTCTTTTTATCTTGTAATTATTTAAACTGAATTTTGAACTGAACTGTTTAACGTAGTCGCAGAGTAAAGCTAGGCTGGAGTGCTTTTGGCCGCCTGAATAATGTATTCAAAAAAAGCCTAAAGTGACTAAACCTGTGCAGATGACTCAGGTATTCTCCATTTATGGGATCCCTTTGTCACTGCGGGCCAAAAAGAGATCCACATCAATAACACTCTGCTCGAATAGGGGAAAAACTACATCTATCTGGGACTAAAAGTGTCTACAGATGGATGTATATTTGATGAAATTGTTCGTAGAGTAAAGCTAGGCTGGAGTGCTTTTGACCGCCTGAATAATGTCTTCAAAAGTGACCTTCCACTGTGCCTAAAGCGCAAAGTGTTCATCCAGTTTTAAAAGAGATCCAAAAACTTAGAGTAGCACAACGTGGTATGGATAGGTGCATGCTGGGCATAACGCGAAAGGACAAAAAGAGAAATGATTGGACAAGGAAGCAGACAAGGGTTTGTAATAATATGAGGTTCATTAAAAACCCTCAAACGAAGATGGGCTGGACACATAACTCGAAGAAGAGACAATCGTTGGACAAATTTAGTCATCCACTGATATCCAAGAGGTACAAAACGTCTGCAAGGTAGACCTAGAGGCCGCTGGATCGATAAAATGATAAAGTGTTGCGGAAGTAGGTACGTGGCATCGCAACGCACAGGACCGATAGAAATGGTATCAGCTTGGAGGGGCCTTCAACCAGCAGTGGATAGATTCAGGCTGATGATGATTTAACGTTTATCTTCAAACAAGTAAGTGAGATACGAAATATTGCTAATCGTATGTGACAGGGCATTTTCGTAAAAATAATCTTAATAATTTAACATAGGTACATAATTTTGAAAACACTTATGAAAAAAGTTAGACACCCCGAGGAATCAGGAATCGAACCTTCATTTCTCGGGTACCGCGTCCACGCACATTGACCACAATGCTACACCTCTTTGGGTCGTATAGTACTGAGATAATATTCATGTCTAAATAAAACACAGTTCTTGTCGGTTTACAGGAAGCCAGCGGTAAACATTATTATCTCATGGTAAAAGTTTATAAAGGTAATTGACATTGCAACTAGTATCCTAACATATACAAATAAATAAATATTATAGTTAATGAAATGTGTTAAGTCGTTCAACCATTTTGCCCAGATGCCAGAGATCTCGAGTTGTTCTGTTTATGATTTGGTACAAACTTAATTATTATAAATATAATTACAAACTAGTACAAGTTAGATTAAGGCTTCAAAACGAACTCAAAGTTTAGTATGAGAAGGCATTAACCCTTTTAGAAATATCGTTAAGCGCTCAAGTACTAACGTATCACGGTTTTACACGTATTAAAACGACATTTTTTTTTACAATATTACAATAATAATATGTAAGATATATTATGTAGTAATATTATTACAATTTTTACACGAGTTGGTTTGAATACACGGTGTGAGACTGTCCTTATGACGAATATGCATCGCTAAAAATTTACGCAAGGTAAAAAAAATGTTTTTAAAATTTGATAAAAACCGGTTTTGAAAATATTGTTTACCAAATTAAAAACCGATTAACCGGTATTGTTGATAAATTTTTTAAATCGGTTTTTTTAATTATTTTCACGTATATTTGGTGCATAATATAATAACTGGTCAATTTATTCGTAACATTGATAAAAAAAATCAAGGATTTCGTCAGTAGAAAAGCCTCACACTGGAAATAAATATCGTGTTGTTTACATATTATAATATATGAAACACGACACTTACATTTAATATTGTGTTATATTAACTAGTAGCATTGCAAAATAGCTGCAGGGCGCAAATAATCCTATAAATATTATATAATACGTCATGGTTATGCGAAAATTTGCTACTATGCCAAAAAGCTGTCAAAATTAGCAATTATTTTTTTTTATCTAGAATTGTTTTCATTTTCATAAATAAATGGTAAATAATCTCATGTATTACATTGTTCTGAACATGATTTTATATTTGAATTACAGAATTACGTGTTAGGTACTGTAGATTTTCAGACAAATAAAAGTTAAAACCAAAAAAGTTTGTCCTGAAAGTGTCGTTTTGTTAAGAATGAATTATTTTGAATACGACGGTAAACTTTACCAAAAAATAATTCGTAGAAAAATTTGGATCGACCCATGTTAAATTAAATTTTGTGAATAATATGCTGAAATATATTTTTATTAGACTATGGTAACATAATGTACTGTTTATATTATTATTGTAAATGTATACATGAATAATTTATTAATTTACCAAATATAAAAAAAAGAATTTTTAAATTTTACCGAATATTACATTGTTATGATATAACAATCCAATAACCGGTATAATATATACTTTTACCGGTATAACCGGTTTAAAATACCGGTGGTAATTTTTTTTACTTTTCTGATAATTATTTTATACATCGATAGTAAATGTTAAAAATTAAGCCAAGTACAATATTTTTTTTATCAGATATTGTTTACATTTTTGTGTGCAATATATGCAACAAATATTTATAATAATTATAGTACGTCAAAGCTGCAAAATTAAATTTACAAAATCTGCGCACATCCGGCTTATGTTTTTTTGCAAACTAATGTTTCTGTCAATAGTGTTTAATAGTTTTTTTTTGTTGTCAATATATTATCACTTTTGGTTAAAAATATGTTTTATCTAATTCATAACCGACGGCGGCCATTTTCTAATCATTTTTTGCGTATTTTCTTGCTCACACTGTAGCGCGCTTGAGAAATTTGATCATGCTGAAATAACTTTTATGCATTACTGATTAAAGTCGATTTTCCAATCATCACTGATAGTTGAACTAATGTCATTTTTATACTGTTGATTTAATCAAGTATTAACTGTCCCTAGTATAATACTAATATTATGAAGGTTGTCCCATTGTTAAATAGTCATTATTTCACAGGAACCATTAAGTCTTAGGTATCACTGTATTTACCTGCAGTATATTATTTAAAACTAACGTAGGTACCCACAATTAATAACTAATAACGATGCGTCACGTCCGTTATTTACTTACGTCGTTGCCATATGCTCCGTCTGGGAGCATATTTAGAGAGAGAAAAGTATTACTTCAGCATTTTCAAATCTGACACTATTTACTTGTTAAGCATGTTCTTGGCACATATCTAAAAGTCGCGAGGTTTCTTGGATGTCTAGGTTGTTTCCATATGGCTTATTGAGAATAATTTCTAGTGTCACAATATTATTACAGATTTTAAAAAACTAAATCTCACTATACCTTGAGTGCTGTACTTACTGATTTTGTGATTTACTAGTAAGGAATCAAGGATAATGTCTAGATAGGTGTACCAATATAAATTGGCTAGCGGGTGATTTTAGAACTGAAATGATCACTAAATAAAATTTAAAAGGACATATCAAACATTTACATGAAATGGTCTCGATCTACGGACAATTTATAGTGGTAGACCTGCATAATATCGATGCAGGTAAAGAGTTCCTTTCGCTATCTATCTACTTTCAAAATATGTCTCAAACTACTAATTTGATAAGTTAAGAAAATATTCAGAAAAAAATGAAAACAAAGCCTTTGCCATGACTATTTGCAGAATCTAAGACAATAAAATAAAAGATAATACCAAGAATCTCGCGTCCTCCAGATAAAAAACAAAGCATTACAGCAGCATTTTAAACTCGCGCAAGCCTACAGATAAGACGGTTTCCCGGTACGGGACTGCATCGTCCTAAGCGTAAGGAGGGTGTGCGAAGCTCTACGCAGGGGCGGCGCGCCGGTTTCCCACTCTCAGAAAGGCGGTTCGGAGCATCGCCTCGTCGGCGAGGGCCCAAGAGGGGCGGATTCTCTGCGCCACCTCTGCCCGAACAGCTGCTCCAGGTAGTATCTTAGTCAGATCCTGGTGGCTGTCGGACCCCCCTGCAGGGCTCGCCGCCCCCTATCCAGTTCCCTCAACTCGAGAGCCTCTTCCCCCAGCAACGCGCACCCGCTCGTCGCGTCCGAGTCTCTTCTCTGTAGCATTGACCGTCTGTCACCGGAGTTGGAAGGAAGCAGAGCTTCCCTTTCGCCAGCCCCGCACACTGCCCCGTTGGCATTAACCGCCGCACTGATACTTCCCCTTATTGGACTGGCCCCCAGTTCCATATTGAGAGCCGCAGCACCGGCATCCATTTCACTTTGGAGTATCTTTATTTTCTGTATCATTTCACGAATCTCGTATCTGAGTATACCGAGAAAACACAATTTTAAAAACGCTATAACACAATAACCGAGAACGAACAGCACGTCTGCCGTGTGCCGCAACCACGCCAGAAGCCTCTCCTCGCAGCCTGTGCTGTGGAAGTTCTTGCAGGGGACCGAGCGGTCAGCGCAGCAACTCGAAGGAGCCCTAGCCCACGCCAAGGTCACGTTACCGACAGGAGCAAAATCCTGTACACCTTGAACGCCGCAACATCTAGTTTCTCTTTGTAATCTGTCCCAAAGTTCTGTAAACTCCGGCTCTGTTCCATATTCTCTTCCGAGTCTCAATCGAAGACCCGGTCTTAATTCTCTGCAAAGTTGCTCCAGCCGGAAGACCCAAAATACGCCCACCGCCGCGTCTCCCAGAAGCAAAGCTAGCAGCATTAGCCAGTAGGCGTTGAGGAGGCGCTCGTTGAGTCTGAGCGCTCCGGCGCAGCCGATGGCTTGCAGGAAGCCCCCCTGAGCCAGGAGGGCGAGATAAGCGCAGAGTAGGCTGGGTTGATGCAGGGCGAACCCTGGCACCAGCCGGCGGCGGTAGTCGGCGACCAGGGATCGCCCCGCGACGGCGCAGAAGACCAGCACGGCCAGCAGCAGCACCCCGTTGCACGTGTAGATCCACAGGCGATAGTACCTGAATACATAAAGTCACACGTTAAACATTTCATTCAGACATTCATTAAAAACATGAATATTTATTTATTGTAATCCGAATTGAGTTGATAGTTAATTCAGATGCCTCAATAGTATATGAAATTTGCTTATCTTCTATCTATTCACTGCTGACCAGTTAATTACCACAACTCGGTCAGTATTAAAGACACGCCTGGCGTGTAGCAATTATCATGATAATTAAATGTGGTAATTAACTGGTCAGCAGTGAAAGTATATGTATTTAATAATGGCCACACGCCAGGCATGTTTTCAGCACAGAAAGAGAGCTAAAAAAATCTAGCTTCTTGGAAAGCTGTTAAATACTTTGCAGAGATCCAGCACTATAGTATGATATATTATAATACTCAATACATTATATTATTATATTACTTTGATAACAACAAGAGATCCTATAATGCATCTCTTTAGAAAACCGAGATTACTGGGGATAGTACTTTGCAAGAAGACCCCTTTATCCGAATGGGAATAGCTGGAGCACCCTTCAAGTCATTACGGAATATTTGAGACACATTTTCATATTAATATTCTTTTTTAATCAATATTTTTTTGCTAGCCTTAAATGCTGCATATTGAACGTCTGCAACATTGTGTTGATTTCACAAACAAATGTCCGTCTTCTGCCTTGTCCTACAAGTGCCTCAGGAGAGTATCACCCCAGCCCGATTTTTTGTCTTGAAATTAACTTGTTCCAGAAATTTCGCTAAACACTTTAACAGAGTGTAGGTATACGTCGTAAGGTGCCGACATGACTTGAGATGATGCAAGGCTTACAGGCGAACGCATGGTATCCGTATATAATCCACCTAATGATCAGAGATGGACTCATAAGAAGAAATGAATTGCATTTGTATCACTATTGACTGATGAGATTTAATCTTTCATGAAATAACGTCTAAAAGCTTTTCTCTTTATGGTTTACTGAGTGATACACCATGAAATAGAGTATGTATGGACTATACACTATACAGGTACTTATATTATGTGAGTGGTGATTTTAAAGATGATCCACAGTCTCCAGCTTGCGTAAATTAGTTTTCTTACCACATTAAATTCCATGTGCCTTCAGTGTAAGGCATCATAACTTCTCGCGGCCTTATAGGAAAATGGGTTAGTTACATGCTGCACAAATATGTTGAAAAAAAACCTTCCATACTTCCTATAGTGATGAAGTCTAAACATATGAAAGTAAAACATAATAGATAATGTTTAAGACTTTTGCGGTTATCCTTTTTATCGTGATAGATTCTTGGGTTTCCACCGCGTGTAAATATTCCTTCTTTCTTCGACGTTTCAGGCTGGTTGCAGAGGCCACTATCAAGAGATATGTGTTATGGTGAAGTGTAGTGTAGGTGTATGAATGCAAACGTCGCTCTAAGAATGCCAAAATGAATCCGATTAGCTAAGAACAAACGATGGTCAGAGTAATGTGTCACTCGTTATGACCAGAGATACCGGATCGAATAACGTCAAGGAACGAAGGAAGAAGTACACGCGCTGGAAAACCAAGAATTTATTACGATAAATTGTTAAGAGTTTGAAGAATTTTTGGCATAATATCGTTTCTGTTCTGGCAAAACACACTAACTGGAGAATACTAGTTTTGACTAATTTGACTTTGAAGTTGTTAAAATGTTTGAAATGGTCTATCATGTGAGTTTATTAAGTAATCGTAAAAAGGATGACTTTAAAATAAAGACTGTTTATTTATTAAGAAGGTTTCCAGAAGGTAAAGTTTGAAATAAGGAACATTTTGGTATAACTAACTCAATATGTCATTTTTTCGAATCAGTGTCTTCTGCCAGAGCAGTGACGATATAATAAGGCACATATTATGACAAACTGAAATTTGCTTCAGCGATCTTGGTTGAGAAACCATAGAAAACTCTATGTCCAAGAAGAGTTTTTTAAACATCTCCGCGTATTGCATCCAAAATACAGTAAGTTGAACATTATATAATTTAGAAAAATACTTTCTGAGAGAGTATATTATAACCAATAGAAAAAATCTTTTTTGAGAAAAGTAAGCCACCCAACAGTAAGTTGACTTTTGAAGTCAATAAAGGGGACATGTACATGCCTTGGGATTTTCAATTGAATTCTATGTAATTCAGCTAGATAAATTTCCAATTGTTTCATATTATAATTTTTGACATTACATTTTTCCTTTTTCTCGATTCTTCTTCCCAGAATACAATATTTGTGATAAAGTGGAGTAGAGGCTAAAGAGAGAGGGCTATATCTTCTTCCATGGATACACATTGGGCTTAAAAAGGATGCTTTTGATGTTGTCAATAGTCTGCTAAATTCCGTCAGATGTCATTTGTTTGATCGTATTAAGGTTGGGAGTCTTTCTCGTTCTGATGGTCATGCCACTAATCATATTAATCTGGTGTTGCCATACGGTGAGAACAGTTTGTATATGACATAGTCATACCCAACATCGCTTCGTTGAACACGTGCGATTTGCTAATAGTCGTCGTTGAATTGGGCATGTGTGACCGACAGCCGTTAGTCGGCTTGCACATCAAAACTCGTCTCATCTGCAACGTGTTGAATACGTCGATATGACATCATCGTTATTCACAAAACAAACGTTGTCAAATGGAGCTCCGCAGATGGGTCGAATGCGACTTTTTGGTTTGAAAAAAAAACATTACGTGCTGCTATCAACAAATCGCGTGCCTCTCGGGCTGTGAGTCGAAGACATCAGAACGCATACGCATACATACGAATTGGTCATTCCTATACCGGCTCGTCGGTCGCCGCATATTTCGAGAGGTTACGCGCGACTGTCGCTAAGTAGATGTGCGCGGTCTTCATATGCAACATCAAAACAACGTTCCTAGAAGGTTTGATTTATGGCTGTGCGACAGACGAGGTAAGTTTAGATATGAGAGCCGAATAAGTACTTACATTCCTGACATGCCCATGCGACCTATGGCAACCACTTATAGGTACACTCACCAACAAGTGGTTGTATCTAGGCCCTGAGATTTAAGTTTTTTTTATATATATTTTTTTACTGAGGCTTTGATTGCGACCTGCTGTCATATCACTTCTTCTCTGATTGAGGATCTGTTGTTCAGGCCATATTTGAAATTCTCCTAAGATCTTTATAATCTTACCAAGCTCTTCCGCTTTTCCCAATGCCAGTGCACGTGTGAGGCCCTCGACGCTTTCCAGGACATTTGCAAGCGGCAATTTTACTCTATCATTTAGATTTAGAGAATTGTACTACTATGTGTGCAATGTCCTCCTAAACCCCACATTCGTCGCAGAGCTGCGAATCGCTTCTTCCCATGGGGACATCAGACCTCTTGCTCAAGCTTATCAGTATCGTTTGATATGGATTACAACGGAAAGGTGCACCGAATAAGTAGGTACGCTGAATAGACAAACAGACCTCATCGCCTTGGCGGCGTTGCAGTCAGCAAGCAGGGAGTCGAGTGGCGGCGGCAGATTGCTCCTCTTGGGCGCGTTGAGGTCGTTCAGGATGGCGCAGGGCGGCAAATGGTGCAGCTGGTGCGCCTGCTCCGCCGCGCACCCCTTCGCGTTGTTCAAGGGCGCCGCCCCCGCGCGAGCCTTCCGGGACCCCGCGCCCCCGCCGCAGCACCAGCCGCCGCCGCCGCCGGAGCTCGACTGGCGCAGCAGCATCACCGTCATTCCAAGCAGGCGCCGCACCCCCCGCGCCTCGCCTCTCCTCGCCCCCCCTCGCCGCAGACTGCCCCGCCCGACTACTCCGATAACCGCATGCCGCCCGCCGATCGCCGCCCTTCAGCTACTGAAGAAGAAAACGGATGAGCACCTGAAACAGAAGAGAAACATACCTTTAATAATCACATCGACTAAGAATCATACAATCATAGACTAGAATATTCCAAACAAAGTTAGCTAGTAATCTGCTATTCTTGGTAGTGTGGGGTTCGATTTGGGTTACCACTATGGGAGTCGTGTCGTATGTGTCGTAGGTCATGGTGTTGAGGATGATGATAAAGAAGTCGAAGATGGATGCAGGGGCGAGTTTTATTTGCAGAGTAAACAGTGGATACAAGAGTATATTTCAGTAGTTCAGTTGCAATACTTATGATATGGCTCCGAGGTCCGCATCTCGGTACAATGAGATGTTGTGCGGGACTACTTGTACGGAGATGGTGATAGTAACGGACCGGAGACGTATATTCGAGTGACATTTCCGATGAATTATTATTCGCTATTTATACAATCAAAATAATATTCTTTTTATTGAAATAATTGAGTCAGCTAGTATCTGGCATTTGCGTCAATGGATGACTGGCTAAGTGAAAAATGGATATGCAAAATTTATTATTGAGGTCAGCTCCTTACCGAGTTTGCTATAATTTGACACTATGGAAAATAGATATTTAATTTGTTATTCTATATCTCTATTGACCTGTGTGTCCCTATTAACTATCTGCGAAATGAGAAGCATTAGTTGTTTGTTGTTCCAAAGTGCAGAACTAACCTGCCATTGGTAATGCTATTTGGGAGGGCAATAACTGTTCGTAACCAAATCGCTTCATATATTGAAATAATCCTCTTGCGTGAGAATAAGTTTACGTGAACGTGTTGTTTCATAAATTTTGTACCATTTACCTTTTACGATGTTTCTGTTTACTCTTCTAATTAGTCTATTCTAATCTAATATATTTTCTGTGGCACGTTGTGAATGTCTTAAATTTATAATTTGTTAAGTTCACTATAATATGTAAAAAAAATAATAAATTTGAATTGACTAAGGATTATGCTGTACGCAAGAGAGAATAATTAGGACACTGACCAAAAATATTAATTAAAACCTGTAACTTACCAAAAAAAAATTTGAACCAACAAATTTTCGATACCTACTATAAGAACTGAGCACTTGTAAGCACTCTTTACAAGACACTTGTAAAGCCAGTGATCACCTACGCATCGGAAACCTGGACATTAACTCTGCGAAATGAACGAGCCCAGAACATTTTTGAAAGAAAAATTCTCTGCCGTATATATGGACCGATCAGGAACGGAACCGATTGGAGGAAAATATATAATGCTGAGCTCTACGAGCTGTACGAAGATTGCAGCGCAGTTCAATCAATTAAGATCATGTGCACCGTATGAATGACAATGAACCGGCAAAGAGAGTGATGTCCAGCAATCCAAGAAGAGGCAGACCAAAGATTCGCTGGTTGGATGGAGCTGCCAGTGACTGCCGTATTCTGGGGGTACCGAATTGGATAGCGACCACACCGGGTTGTCGCGCCCCTGATGATGATGATTATGACTATAAGAACTGACGTTGTACCTTCGATATTTATTTAGGGGGGGGGGGAATACGTGGCGAATAGTGAAAACAAGAAAGAGGAAATAATGCAGTAGTGCAAATCTTTTACTGTTTATTAAGACATGAGAATTTTATGATTATTTGACAATAAAGAACTTACAGAATTCGCAAAATATTTTGGAACTGGACCAGACTCCTTAGATAATATTATATCGAGCTAACGAAGTCCATCGACCGTATAATGAGAAACAGTGTGTATCCTTAATAGCTCGAGGAAGTCTAAATGCAATCTTTTAAACATCTGATGAGTGATGATGAAGATATGTGAAGAAGGGTTTCTGTCAGAAACAACTGCGTGAAAAATGGTTCACTGAGTTACCACATTTGCCGAATTAAAGCGTTATTCAGCGCCTTAAGAAAGATTTTGGCACACATCTTGATGATGATAAGGAAGCCGATTTTGCGTAGACAACTTGATAACATGAGATAATAATATATTCAACAGAGACACATCAAGCTAAACAGTTTATTGAACTGTCGATTACGAGAAAGGAAGTTTATGCTGGACACTGATTGTATTTATGATTGTGATCATTCTTAAGATCGTCGCCATAGATAAGCAAGGTTACATCTTTGATTCGTTTCTCTTCTTCTCTTTATCATCCTCAAGTCTTTAAAAATATCGTGGATTAATATACCCACTCTTATTATATTAGACTAACCTAGTAAATTGTCACATGCGTTTTGTAAACGACACTGTTGTTTTTGCGAACGTTCAAAGATAAATGTCTCAATGACAAAAGTAATGATAAACTGCTTTGCTGAACCAACAGCGATCCTCATCAATGGCATTCAAGTCGAGCAGGTCAACAACTACGTTTATCTCGGACAACACATGTCAATTTTATTGGCGGTGGTATTTGTAATGAGATTGCTCGCATGATGAAACTGCAATCGAGCGCATCAGGGCGCCTGAATAATATCTTAAGAATTGACCTCCCATTGTGTCTAATCGGGCGAACACATTATCATTTACGTGCTGTCACGTGCTGGCACGGTAACCTCGCTCAACGGGAAACACTATCATTAATTTTGGTTTGTGTAATTGACAGTGCGTAATATATACCAAGCAAGAATTGTTAGATGTTTTTGTAAAAATAATTAGATGTCACCATAAAAATATTTATTCAAAAGCTAATCTATTTATCTATATCATGGAACCATGCTTTTTTCGCTTTTTTATTTTGTTAGTGCAAAAGCATATCCATATCAGTATGGATCTCCTCTTCGCAATCCAAAGAACTACTTGAGTTGTCACTTTCCATAATTGAATTTATGTAGATAGTGATCATTCAAAATATTCTGTAGAATGACGAAACCATACACGAAATTTTCGCCGTGGCAGCACGTAATGCGATGATACTATGTTCGCCCCATTAAGCGTAAAGTGTTCTTCAGTCAAAGTCTCAAAAAACTTTAGTCAAAGAGAATTAATACATATAATATGAAACCTATTGTCGAATGTCGATCGATCCACTTTATGCATTTACATAACCGAATCAATTATTACAAGTACAATAAAACAATAAAATGTTGCCAGTATATCGTATAACAGTGCTTCTCAAAATTTTTCATCCCACGGCCCCCGAAATCATAAAATAAATTCAAGGCTCCCCTCCCCAAAAATTTTAGTCTTTAGTAACCAACAGTTCTTTATTTACCTACCGTTAATTATTATTATAGGTACATTTTTATTAAAAAAAATAAAAACAATTTGATGAGAGGGGCGTGATTTCATGTTCATCAATATCCGGTACAATGTTTGACATATTAATTCGCAGGGTTTGCTCCAAAGTCTCCTTTGGAAATCACGGCTTGTGTTTATTTTTTATTACCAGTAATTATAAAAATGCTGTTTCGCATAGGTATGTTGTTGCAAAAGGAGTTATGATTAACAATGCTGCTTTTATGATTGACGGATATTCTTGCTGTCGCCTTATCCAAAATTCTACAAGACTTCTTTCATTAAATCCGACTTCAAGAGAGTTATCTGATCTAACATCAATCAATTCTTATATTATAATCATATTTTAAGGATTTAGCAAATGGGTTTCTTATCCAATTGTACTTTGGAAAATATCGTCAAGTGATCACGTTTTTATGATTGTTTTTCAAATACTGAAATATTTCGCGGCTCCCTGGCAGGAGGGAATGGGACGATTTGGCACCGCGAACTGGCCTCCGCCGATTGGCCTCCGGTAATTGGCCGCCGGTACAATCGGACGCTAGCCCAATTGGACGCCGACCCAATTCGACGCCGACCCAATTGGCCTCCGGGAGGATTGGACGCCGCACAGTTGAATTAAATGCGCAAAGGAATAGACGTACGCTACGATTTGTTGGAGTAAATAAGCAAGTCAGTTTAATATGCTTCTATCTTCTCAGTAGTTGTACCTTATACATTTCGCGCTTGACACATTTTTAATATAGATTGAGAATAATTATTATGCCTTATGATGTTTATTAAAAGAAAATAATTCTTCCCTTGCTAAAACTTTAAGATGTGCATAATCAATTAATTTTTTGTCTATACATGGATACTTATTTATATTTACAACAAATATTAAAAATAATGTTAGATGTTAGAATGAAAATTACATTATATTTCAGCGTTTTATCGACTTAATATTATAATAAAGCTTAAACATGTATATAATTATGCATAAATGCGTATTTTAAGATAGTATGAAATTACAAACAAAATATGAAGTAAGTTATCTGCTAAGTATAAATGTTTCAGTAGTTTTATTGATAAACTACTTAGGTACTGGGTGCCGGACGAAATCCCGAAGGCCGAAATCCCGAATGGCCAAAATCCCGAAAAATACAAACATCAATAATTGCGCAATTTTTGCAAGAGAGACAAAAACCCATTTTTTTGTGGAAATATAAAAAAATGTAAAATACAAACATCAAAATTGCGCAATCGTGAGCGCAATTTTTGTAAGAGAGACAAATCCCATTTTTGCGGAAAATGGGTTTTTCCGATTGCGCAATTTTTTTCAGGAGAGACCATTTTGTAGAACGAATAAATTTTGTGTCTCTTGCGAAAATTGCGCAATTCATGATTGCGCAATTATTGGTGTTTGTATTTTACATTTTTTTATATTTCCACAAAAATGGGTTTTTGTGTCTCTTGCAAAAATTGCGCAATTATTCATGTTTGTATTTTTTTTATTTTTCGGGATTTCGGCCTAATTTCGGCACCCAGTACCTAAGTAGTTTATCAATCAAACTACTGAAACATTTATGCTTAGCAGATAACTTGCTTAATATTTTGTTTGTAATTTCATACTATCTTAAAATACGCATTTATGCATAATTATATACATGTTTAAGCTTTATTATAATATTAAGTCGATAAAACGCTGAAATATAATGTAATTTTCATTCTAACATCTAACATTATTTTTAATATTTGTTGTAAATATAAATAAGTACCCATGTATAGACAATAAATTAATTGATTACGCACATCTTTAAGTTTTAACAAGGGAAGAATTATTTTCTTTTAACTAACATCATAAGGCATAATAATTATTCTCAATCTATATTAAAAATGTGTCAAGCGCGAAATGTATAAGGTACAACTACTGAGAAGATAGAAGCATATTAAACTGACTTGCTTATTTACTCCAACAAATCGTAACGTACGTCTATTCCTTTGCGCATTTAATTCAACTGTGCGGCGTCCAATCCTCCCGGAGGCCAATTGGGTCGGCGTCGAATTGGGTCGGCGTCCAATTGGGCCGGCGTCCGATTGTACCGGCGGCCAATTACCGGAGGCCAATCGCCGGATGCCAGTTCGCGGTGCCAAATCGTCCTAGACCCCTGGCAGGAGCTCCATGGCCCCCTATGGGGCCACGCCCCCCAGTTTGAGAAGTACTGTCATATACCATTATATTACAACACTCAACTATGCTGACATATCATTTCATTTGTGTAAATATATTGCTATGGGGCTTTTAGCGAAATGAAAACATTGACTGGAAATATGTTGTCGTGTTGCTCTGGGGAAAACTTTATTTTTGTTTCTGGCATTGCATTATTATTTATGCATGCACGAGTACATGCACGCTATAAGGGTTATAGACCATGAGTTCCCGACCTTTTCCGAGACGCGACTCTCATTTATAATTGTCAAGTAACCTACGTACATCTGCCACACTTGCAATACAAAAAGAAAACACATAAAAAATAATTGTGAATTTATATTAAAATTGATTTATGTTTTGTGTTATTTTATACGACTCCAGTTTCTTTTATTTAATTTCTGCAAAATGATTGGATAAGAAAACAGACAAGATTTTGCGATGTGATAGAAATGGGTAGGAGACATAGCTCGAAAAACGGATAATCGCTTTACAAATCTATTCATCTAGTGCAGGGATGGCGAACCTTTGGCACGTGAGGTGATTTTGCATGGCACGCCAATGTTTTATTTTGAAGAGAAAGAAATGACCTATTAAAAAAATACAAAAGAGTTTTACAAATAAATTTAAAAATAATGGTTCGGTTCGGGTTTTAATATTATTTTTACAAATCATATTTACCTATCGATGCACCAACGGAAACAACGAAATGCGTAAATGACAGATCGCATTGTATAAAAAATGCATGCAAATAGGTAGGTACTACAAATTTTAAGTACGTTTTTCATTTCGTTTGTAAAATTAATGTAAATATATAATTTTATAAGTCGGTCCTTAGGCTTTATGCGTCACACATAATATTATCGCACTGACCTCATCAGGCGGCGGGAGAAGCCGTCTAGTGAACCTCTGATTTTGATCGATTTACAATGTTTGAGACCAATCAGGCAATTAAAAATGTAAATATTCAATCAACAAACCTGATGAAATTTATCGACATTCGTTCAAATACAAACAGCTGAATTTGCCTCAAACATTATCACTAAAAGTGGAAGAATATATATGAAGGAAGCGTAGTTAAAATGCTTCCACGATCTATTTGAACATGGACAAAATTATTCTATGAATAAAAGATATAAAAAGGCTAGAAACACGTCGAAAGATAGAATCCCAAGAACTCAACTGTAATCTTCCAACTTAACAGAATTCTTAAAAATATATAGTTTTCATTTTTTCCCTATGAAAAACTGCTTGGCACATCAGACCGTCGAAAAATAATATTTGGAAAATTTTGGCACGCTTACGTAAAAAGGTTTGCCATCCCTGATCAAGTGGTACCCAAGAGATACAAAACGTCCGCAAGGTAGACCTAGAGGCCGCAGGAACTATGAAATGGTTAAGTTTTGCGGAAGTACGCGGCAACGCAAATGCACAGGACCTAGAGAAGGGAAATTAACTTGGCGAGGCCTTTATCAAGCAGTGGATAGATTCAGGCTGATGATCTGCAATTTGTAGTCTAAGTTCAATGAAAATAGATATGAATGACTGATAAAGCTTAGTGTGTATTATGTATGTCGGATATTAACGGCCTACCTTCGCCATTGCCACGTGTATTAATATATTTTTTCGCTGTGTCGACTATAGTTATAGTCCAAACTGTTTGATTTAAACTAAACTATACATAGATGTGAATGACAGCACTATATATAATCCGGTAAGTTGAAGATGTATATAAATCGATCCTAATTAGGGATTCCAATCCCGGGTTTCCGAGCTATTTTCGATACCTATAAATCCCGGGTTTGTTAAACATAATCCCGAAACTCTCAAGATTGATTTTTTATGATTTTTTATGGAAAATAAAATAAAAACGAAAATATAACAAAAAAATACTTTTAATAACAAATAACTACATTAGAAATAAACAGAGGTTGAATGATGTTCGATTTATACCCATTTGTAAGTTGCCGATTCATTTTATTTTTTTACATAAATTAATAAAAATGAGAAAGATTGGAAAAAACAATGCTTCGCACTATTAACAAAGTAATTCCACCATGATCTCATACGTTTTACGGCAGTTTCATATTTGGCTGACCAATTATATTTATGAAGCGGAAAGGCCATAAGTACACCATGATTTGCTTTATTATTTTAAATCTCGCTAATCCATTCATTAAGTCTTTACTATCAGAAACAGTAATCTCATATTAAATTCACATTATTATTTCTATTACAATATTATTTAATCCATTTAACTTATGTATTTCCAAGATTGAGTGTAGATATACAATATTAACAATAAATGTCTTAAATAGTATAAATTATAGGTACTAGATATATTTTTGACCGATTTTTTCAATGTTATTTGTAAATATAAAAAAATTATATGAACAATGGAAAATAATGCCAATCCCGGGAATGTCAAATTGTAATCCCGAAATCCCGAGATCAGAATTTTGGCTCGGGATTTGATTCCCTACTCGCATGTATATCGTGATTCAATCTTGAGTAACTACGCCCATGATCTCATACGTTTTACGGCAGTTTCATATTTGGCTGACTTATTAGATTTATGAAGCGGAAAGGCCATAAGTACACCATGATTTACTTTACTATTTTAAATCTCGCTAACCCATTCATTAAGTCAGAAACAGTAATCTCATATTAAATTCACATTATTATTTATATTACAATATTATTTACTCCATTAAACTTATGTATTTCCAAGATTGAACGTATACAATATTAACAATAAATGTCTTAAATAGTATAAATTATACTAGATTTATTTTTGACCAATTTTATCAATGTTATTATTGTAAATATAAAATTTTTATATTAACAGTGGAAAAAAATGCCAATCCCGGGATTGTCAAATTGTAATCCCGAAATCCCGGGATCAGAATTTTGGCTCGGGATTGAATCATAATACTTTGGAGTAGGTACAGTACAGATGGAACGGCTAACTTTGCAAAGGAATAAAAGTTTCCAGCGAAAGTTTGTGTAAACGGTCCATTAATCCGAGCACCAGGTCGGAAATATTAAAATCAATGGAGTGCCTGTTCCATAATAATTTCGACTTACTACTTGCTTTCGCCCTGTGATTTTCAGATTTATTTATTTATTCAGAAAATACCGAGCCATCCCGTTGGATTCACGAAAAATTGCAATATTTTTTTAACATAACATCTATGTACTCGTATGATCCTAAGAAGGTCATCTATTTTTGTAATACAGCATCTATTGTATTTCTTTGTTTTTTATACTGTTTTAATACTATTTCTTTATTTTTTACCACGTTTTTCTTAGCTCGTATTCTTGTTTGTCGGGTGGTTGTTTATCCAGTACAAATCTTGAAATCGGTTTTTAACTAACTTCCCGACTAGAGACATTTGAAACTTTTGGAATATATCACAACATGATGCCAATGCATTCTTTTAATACTTTTAGCCATCTTTAAGTAGAAATGAATTCATTTTCAGTTAATTCTGTTTTGTATGAAAGGTTTTTTCGGAAGAAATCCGTAATCCAATCCACTATTATTGGTTGCTAAAGGGGTGGTCCTAGCAACTAAAACTAACTAACGTGCGTTACTATGGAAATCAAAATGACATTTCAGTAGTCTATATTATTTTTGTTTGTTTGTTGCAAAATAGCAAAAAAATGATTTGTTGACAATTGCCTTATTTGCCCTTAATTATTAATACATAGAATTGTCAAGTATATAAAAAGTTCTTTTTATCTTGTAATTATTTAAATGTCACGTTGCGAATGTATTAAATTTATAATCTTTCAAATTCACTATTTGTAAATAAATAAATCTGAATTTGACTACCTAATGTGGTTATATAAGTGAAATAAAAGTGGTTTGAATAAAGCTGCAGGATTGTAAATCGTTTCGCGACTACCGCGAAGAACTCTTCGCATTATTCCGTATGCAGACTTGTCTCAGGTTATGTCGGAGATATTGGTTCCCACGTATGATAAGTCCATAATTACACAATTACAGTTAATCCATTCAGTGCTGACACCGCGACTGGCGCGTTCGCGTTACCTGGCCATTCGATATAATTAACATGCTATTTAAATGTGGTAATTAAAAATTAATTAACTGGTCAACACACACTATCAATTAATATTTATCTGAATCTGAGACTAGTAGTAGTAGTAATAGTAGTCTTGATAATGGTGTTACAACCGAAATAGCTATTATAGACAAATAACGAATAAGAATTTAGAATAATTACTGATAAAGTAAGTCATAAAATATTTTTTTCAAGTAGTTAACATTTATGTTATTCGTAAGACAAGATAAGATGCACAAAAGGCCAGAGTGTCGATTTTCAAGCAAATTTTGTATAATATTCTAATTTTACTATGGAATTTTTTAAGCTGTTTGCGTTGAAGAAAAATGCCAGATGCCAATTTTGCAAGCAAGAAAAACGCCAAGCTGGCAACGCTGAATGTATTTATCATTTTACTTTAATATCTACATAAGCACATACTTTCTTTTTCGACTTTATTGTTGCCTACACATGCCAACACTTTTCGTCTGTCACGTCAAACTGACGTTCTTTTTTGTTTTTAGCAGTTGGCACTATGTATTTTCTATAATAATGTTTTCTATTATCTATGGTCTGCAGGCTGTGTTATATTATCTATGAATGTCATGCTGCATGTATTTTAACGTACTCACATGTAGAAACTGTTAAAATTATTTGAAATTAGCATGAATAATTAATAATAATTCAAATTACTAATACATTATAGTAGGCACTCTTCATCCGTGTCATTATTCTGTGAATTTACGAGATGGTGCACGTTCAAAATATTCTGCAAAATGACGAAACCATAGACATTTTTATCGCCGTGAGTTCACGTGATAGTCCGCGATACCGTAATGTGGGTGGGCCTTTAGTCATTTTTATAATTTGTATTTATTAAGTATTATGGTGCATTGGCCAATCGCTATAATGCCATAATCAGGGCATTGGAGCAGGAGCACTGGAGCAATGGGATTTACCCGTAGCAAGAGTGGAGCCGGAGCACCGAAAATTTGTAGTGCTCCACTGCTCCGGATGTTTTTTTTATTATATAAAATTTTCGTCCTAAAATCCAATGAAAATACACAATATCTATATTTTGACACTTTATTAAATTATTTGAAATATGGTAACATTGCCGAGTGATAAATAACCTCACTTTTTTGACATAAGAGGCAAATAATGAGAGACGATGTGCTGGCGGTAATTTTGTTTATAATTGATAATTTAAATGACGATTATTTAAAAACTACTTATTTTTTGACATTTGTATACATGTAATACTTATTAAAACTTTTTAACCGGAGTGGAGCAGACCCTGGAATGGAGCCGGAGCAAGTATTAGGTCACGGAGCGGAGCTGGAGTGGAGCAACTCAAAAAAGGGTTCGCTCCAACGCTCTGGCCATAATACTAACTGTTTTTCTAAATAAATAAATATTTGTAATGTGATTCTTTCCTCGCATGAAAATTGCATTTTTCTACACAACATCGTTTTGAAAACAACATTGTAAGTTTTTAAAACGCGGACATTTAAGAAAAGCGAAAACCTTTTAAGTCTCCAATGGGAAATAATAATACGTTAAGCAGGCGTTTAAGGAAAAGCAATTTTCCTTCTCGAATCGGAAAACGGAGAGTTTAAAGCGATTTAAACGCATTTTTGACATTAACTGCCTTTTGCAGCAATAAAAAAAATAACGCTATAGAGAGGATTTGGGTTAATGCCACTTCAGCAGTTTGTCGGCCAAATAGTTTGGGATGTTCTGGTTAGTCACGTTGTTTAAAAGGATTTAAACAAATAAAAAGTAATGCTTACATACTGTAGTTTAAAAGTTAGAACATATCAAAGATGTTGAAAAAACCTTCTTCTATAGAGATGGAGCCTAAATGTTTAAAATTGATGCAAAAAAGGACTTCTGTTCTACTGATTAAGTAAGCTATAATTTACTTCGCATTGTATATACGTACGGAAAGTAGTATAGTGAAACATAAGTGTATTTCTTAGACTATAGATACATCTAGACGCCGCCCATTGCATTGCTAAATGAAGCTGCGTGCCGTGCGTTTGGTTTGTGGGCGAGCGAACGCATTCGTATTCAAATGTTCGAGACCATAGACCATTTCGCTAGTGCTCAGAATTAAAATATAATTTTCTATTTTTTTATGTTATATAGTATTTATAGGCGGTCAAAATGCAACCATTAGGTAAAGATATCCATAATTTAAGTTATTTTAAAGAAACACTAGGTCACTTGATGTTAAAATACATAATAATATACAGATACATTATCACGAACATGTATCAACTTACCTATGAAACGTAATACCACCTTCTTGCTTATCAGTACGGCTACCATATTTTAATACAACACACAGAACCATCTTTTCTACTTAATTAACTAAAAATATTTACCATTGACTTTATGTTTAACATAAAAAATAGCAATTTTGGCAACACGGTTATTGACGTTTAGTTAAGCAATAAAGTAAGATTTGGCGGCGACACCGTAGCAAACCATCTCCCACATATGAAAACCTTGTATCTTACTCTAGCGCGTGTCGATTATGTCGAGATTATAAGGGTGCCAAATACTTTCTCACTCGCACTTATGCATCGTTTTTGTTCAGGCCTTGGTGTATTTAGTGATAAAAGTTGAAACAATCACAAACACCCAGACTTTGAGAAAAGTCACACAAATATACTGTGACCTCACCGGATCGAACCCGGAGCCACCGTATGAAAAGCCAGCGCCTTACGCAATGCACCACGAGAACCGAGAAATATAGATTTACTTTCAAATTTAATATTTTGACGTTGATGACATGCTTTTATAGTATTAATATATTTTATGTAATTGTTGAACGTGAATTATTAAAATGATGCATGGTTATCAAATGCGCAAAACAAAGCTAAAATCCAGAAAAAGCTTTATGGTGACAACCATATATCTGACACTCCCACCCGAAGAAGTTATATACTGTCTGTATGGTAGGCGAACCTAGCCTCTGAGGGTCTCGACGATAGGGTAAAGCCAGCAGAGCATCCCCCACTCGGAGCCAGTCTCGGGAACAGACTGAGAACCATGGTAGGGCTCACCCGAGACAACATGGTGAAGTGGGGGTTCTCCGATGACCAAACCTGCAAGTGCGGTGACATACAAAGTATGGAACACCTATTTTCACACAAGGCTTGCCGAGATCCTATACAAGAAGCCAAGGAAAATGGTGTTGCTTTCGCCCACTTCTGGAGCGACATATTGTAGCTATTGAAGACCCGACACTACAAAGAAGAAGAAGATTAAAATGGCAAAAGATAGGGAACCTTAATGACACATGGCCTTTGAAGTTTATTATTTATTGTGTATAATATGAAAAGATTGATTTAAAATATATTTTGTTTCTAAGATAAAAATATTCAAACGATGGAAGTTAATACATAATATCTCAGTATTAGACAGTTGTCTAAATTTTGTTGTTTGTTTTATTTTAAATCCTTCGTAACTATAATAATATGTACTTGTACTATAATATGTACAGATAAAACTGTCAGACGAAATGCTTCATAAGGCGTAAGTGATCGATAAAACACCTCCCTTCTACAAAGCCCTAACCTTTTAGGTGCATCATTACTGTACGCAGGGAGGCTTACAAATCCGACATCACACTGTACCGTTTGATTATTCTACCATTACGAAATTTTACAGTAGTTATATTAAATTTTAATTTAACATTTTACCACGTTTTTATTAGCTCGTATTCTTGTTTGTCTGGTACAGATTTTTCCTTGTCTCTCCAAGATTTGCATTGGACGATTGAAGATTTTTAACTAACTTCCCGGCTAGCTACACATTTGAAACTTTAAAATTTACAAGAACACGACGACAATGCATTCTTTTAATACGTTTTTGGCCAACTTTAAGAAGAATTGAATTCATTTTCAGTTAATTCTGTTTTGTATGGAAAGTTATTATTGTTGGTTGCTAAGAGGGTCCTAGAAGTCCTATGAAGTGTCAAAATGACATTTCGGTATTCTATATTTATTCATTATTTCTATCAAGTACAAAAAAAAGTATTTATTACTACATAGAATTGTCAAGTTTATATGATTCAACAGAAAATTTGAAAACGTGGTATATAAAAAGTTCTTTTTATCTTGTAATTATTTTCATTATAGATGTATTCTTTAAAATATATATGTATACATGTATTTTTGCATTAATATA
The DNA here is from genome assembly GCF_057557595.1 of Rhyacophila brunnea. NCBI lineage: Eukaryota > Metazoa > Arthropoda > Insecta > Trichoptera > Rhyacophilidae > Rhyacophila > Rhyacophila brunnea. The sequence goes on along the minus strand of NW_028232904.1, from coordinate 1,295,503 downwards.
ATATCGTCGTGTTTTGTAAAAAGGGCGAATCAACTATATTGGCGAAATCGAGATTTTAATGAAAAAACAATATGTACCTCACTAGTTGTTGTGTAAAAACAGCGAATTTATATCTCCACAGGAAAGTACTTAAAAACGACAATCATAAGGGCGAATATCCACTGCTTAGTGTTACGAATAAAAAGCGAATGTGACACATTAGGTCTTTTAAAATATATGCATCATCATCATCAGGGGCGCGACAACCCGGTGTGGGTCCTGGCCTTCTCCAACAGCACCCTCCACCTGTCCCTATCCAGTGTGGCCGCTTTCCAATTTGGTACCCCCAGAATACGGAAGTCACTGGCAACTCCATCCAACCAGCGAATCTTTGGCTTCCCTCTTCTTCTACTTCATATTGGATTGCTGGACATCACTCTCTTTGCCGGTTCATTGTCATTCATACGGTGCACATGACCTAGCCATCGTAGTCTCCTAACCTTAATTGATTGAACTGCGCTGCAATCTTCGTACAGCCCGTAGAGCTCAGCATTATATATTCTCCTCCAATTGGTGTCATCCCTCACATATACGGCGTAGAATTTTTCTTTCAAAGATGTTCAGGGCTCGTTCATTTCGCAGAGTTAATATCCAGGTTTCTGATGCGTAGGTGAGTACTGGCTTTACAAGTGTCTTGTAAAGAGTGCTTTTAGTTCAGCGAGATAGTACGCGGGACTTAAAATGTCTTAATAGGCCAAAGTAGCATTTATTCGCAATTATATTTAATTTAATTTATAAAGCCTATTATAAAGACAGTATTCTTTCTAAGCTTTATTATAATTTTGTCAGACATTTATAATCATCCACAGGTAATTAATAAATAAATGTGAAAAGTTAAAAATCCTCCTCCCGTAAAATAGCATTTTGGTTAATTCGCCCTTTTTACAAAACACCGACGATATATATGTATTTTTCAGAAACACACATACATGTATTAAAATAGAATTCTGCCACGTAAGTATGTAAATGCTAACTCAATTAATCATAACGATTGTCTAAATTTTTATATTCGTGTCCTATTAGTGTCAGGGTGTATTACGACACAGTTTTATTTTTAAATGCTCAAATAGTTCGTGTCTCGTGTGTAGGCGGCCTTACGTTACGCCCACTGAATCAAATTACCCCCTTATCAAAAGTAAACTTTGATATAAGTCCAATTTACCGAAACGCGACACGGTTCGCTTACTTATTTAAAAAAGTTTCACGAAAAGTCAATAATAACATTATTATTTTAAAATTCACAGCTACGTTTCTTTCGCCGAAGGCCCCCAGCCGACGCCGTGACGCTACCCACTTATTTGCTTATCTACAAACAAACAAACAAACGAAAACAAAAAAAGTAATTTACATTTTAAAATTGTTATTTCCATTGGCAATGGGACGCAATTTTTATTTTCATAACTAACCGAAGTGTTTGGAATTTTTTCCGATGGCTGATGGGGTTCATCCAGGGAGAACATAGCGCGTCTTTAACCATTAATTGTATCGTGGTAATATCCTTCCCACACATAATTTGGCTGTTTTTTTTTTAACTGAGAATGGTTAAGTATTCCTCAGAATCACCACAAGATCTTGGTTGGCGTGCACTAGTGTGTGTGATCTTGAGGTGAGTTGGAAATACTGTCACCAGTTTGTGTACTCAAGTTTCGGATGAAACTACCCATACTCAGTATGTGTGGCCCAATAAACTTATTCCAAAAAACTTGTGATGATATCATCGCGAGTCGTTGTTCTGTGCACTCGCCAGTTGGTAGACATTCAACACTATTGATATTAAATACGCGCGAACGAAATAGCACTTGAATATAGGTATATTTTAATTTATTAGACTATTGCTTTCGAATGTATGAATAATTGGTCATACATTTTGTGTCGCAGCATAGTGGTGACATGACGCACAGGCTTAGACTTGTTATAATATGACCGCTCAAAACATGTTTAAATTAAAAAATCACTGTTATTCATTTTTGTTAACAAGAATATTGTAACCTAACAGAAAAACAACTCGTAAATTTAAAATGTGTATAATAAATGTGACTATTCGATAAGCGGAGCTCAGCGTATTTTTAGCGATTCTATTGAAGCCGATACACAGTCTGAGTTCCCTGAGCCGATACGTATTTCAAATACTAATGTGGAGTTGGTTTTAAATTCAGTTGAGTATGCAACTTTTATCGCATACGCATGCCAAACGCTCTATATAGTATTCCAAATAATAGTAAGTATTTTGGAACAAGTTTAAATACTAAGTATTTTTTTATACTGGTAGTAAGTATACTTAGTCTTCAAAATCGACCAGTTTTACCATCTCTAGTGTTATCCTTACTTCGACATAATGTATTACGGTCAATTCTCGATGAGAAAAGACCTCGCTCGCCGAAAATGTCGCAAACTTTTTAAAAGTTGAGAAAGTTTTCCTCGTAGATACCAAGTAGCAATGACCGACCGCTCCAACTGAGGGTTGGACCGACTTGAGAAGCTCTTCCCTTTCAACCGACATATGGGGACACTCCCAAAGGATGTGATCGGTAACCTTCGCTACATAAGTAAGTCGGAGATTCTATTAAACCAAGCTGACAGAGCTTGGAAGCAAAACCACCGTGTCCGGTTAAGAACTGAGAAGTCCAATGGTCTGGAGTCAATTTGGTTATCTCCATGCGCCACTTTATATTAGGGGAAAAAAGCAAATGCGTTTGTATGCCCTTGGAAGAGGTGATCCATCGCCCCTGCCATGCACGCAGCATGGTGTCATACGCCAGGTCGTGTACAATAACTTTTCGAGCGCACTGGCCCATGGATCCAAGACCTGAAGGCGGCGATATTAAGATTCCGCCAACTTCCGACCCCAGACCTCCGAGCAAGGCGGTCGTGGCACGACGGACTTGAAAATGCAAGTCTAATGGAAGCACTTCAGCAAGGAAAGGCAACGCGTTGTCTTATAAGCCTTAGTGAGGGCAAGTAATGCTGAGCGTTGACCGCTGAGAAAAGTTTGCCGGATCGACAATATATGTACTACTATAATACAAAGACGAAAGTCATGTTCAACTGCTTTGCAGGCCAAAAGAGATCCTCATCAATGGCACTCAGCTCGAACAGGTGAAAAGCTACATCTATCTGGGACAACAAGTATCTATAGATGGATGTATATTTGATGAAATTGTTCGCAGAGTAAAGCTAGGCTGGAGTGCTTTTGGCCGCCTGAATAATGTCTTCAAAAGTGACCTTCCACTGTGCCTAAAGCGCAAAGTGTTCAACCAGTGTGTGCTTCCCGTGATGACATATGCGTGTGAAACATGGACCCTAAGTAAAAGAGAGATCCAGAAACTTAGAGTAGCACAACGTGGTATGGAGAGGTGCATGCTGGGCATAACGCGAAAGGACAAAAAGAGGAATGAGTGGATAAGGAAGCAGACAAGGGTTTGCGATGTAATAGAGTTTATTAAAAGCCTAAAATGGAGATGGGCTGGACACATAGCTCGAAGAAGAGACAATCGTTGGACAAATCTAGTCATCCAGTGGTATCCAAGAAGTACAAAACGTCCACAAGGTAGACCTAGAGGCCGCTGGATCGATGAAATGATAAAGTTCTGCGGAAGTACGTGGCAACGCAATGCACAGGACCGAGAGAAGTGGAAGCAACTTGAAGAGGCCTTCATCCAGCAGTGGATAGATTCAGGCTGATGATGATGATAATACAAATATATACTTACACTGAAATTTTCTCTCAATAAGTTGAGTCGGTATGGCATGTTTCACCATCGTGTCCAGGTCAAAATCAACTAATGCATGCCAGAAAAAATCAGTACCTAATCACGTGTCTGTAGCATTTTCCATTGACAGTAACTACATTGCCATTTTCGTTCAATTTTTTTTACTTTGATTTTAAAGGTAGCCAACTAAAATTATAACTACAGGAAACCTATTATTAAAAGGTTGGTGTCCTGAATCCATCAGTCTATCCACCATACCCCACTCTAACGTAACATATTCAAATGCAGTCCATTTAAATTGTCATCATACATAATAATACAGGGTTATAAATCAAGAGATAATAATATATATTTTACAACGTTTTTATTAGGTCGTATTCTTATTTGGCCGGTGGTTGTTTGTCCGGTACAAATCTTGCAATCGATTTTTAATTAACTTTCCGACTAGCTAGACATTTGAAACTTTTAGCCATCTTTAAGTAGAATTAAATTCATTTTCAGTTAATTCTGTTTTGTATGAAAAGTTATTTCGGAAGAAATCTGTAATCCAATCCACTATTATTGGTTGCTAGGAAATTATTAATATATACGTGCGTTACTATGGAAATCAATATGAGTGTGAAAATGACATTTCAGTATTATTTCTATCAAATACAATTTGTTTTGATCGTTTAAGCTAGTCAATTCAAGTTTATATGATTCAACGGAAAATTGAAAAACGTTGTATATATTATATAAAAAGTTCTTTTTATCTTGTAATTATTTAATTTAACTCTCAATTAGTTGATTATGTCAAGAGTGTATGGAATGACGCACCATCTTGTTGGAATCACATATCATCCAAATCAAAATCATCTACATCCTGCTATAAAAAATCAGTAATCATGTTTCTGTATTGTGATCTATTGCCATGTTTGTATTAAAAAATATGCGGCCCAATTACACCTCCAGCTCATAAACCACACCAAACTGTAAATGTTTGTAGATATATGTTGGTATAACATGTAGGTTTTCATTACGCTAAATGCGACAATTGTGCTTATTTACGAAGCCGTTTAACTACAAATGAGCTTTCATCACAAAAGAAGAAGTTTTCATGAAATAATGGATCTGTTTCAAGTTGATCTGAAGCCCAACTAGCAAAATTTTATAATACAGTTTTAGACATTATGTTAACTGTATTTTATACGTCTTAAAATGCAAATCTTTATGAAGAATATTCCATGTAGTGATACCAAATACAACCCCTCGCGAAGAAACGTCGCCGATCCCATATCAGGAACCTTACATAAAACAACGCCCACCGTCCCGTAAAATGACCAGCCCTGCAAATGTTCGTAAACTCTGTAAATACTAAATAATATTATAACTAAAATATTATTTCACAAACGATCTTGCGAGAGGCGAATTTCGAAGACCGACGGTCACAAATGAAATTACGCGAAACCGAATGTATTTATTGCCCTTCGGCCCAAGGACAATACTACCGTTAGATTTCTAAAAAGTTGAAATGTCAACCCCTCTCCCCGCACCTTACGAGGGGGTAGATATGTTGAAAATAATTTTGCAGTACAGAGTCGCCCGCGAAGATAGGAGGCGACTGCCCTTGCGGGGAGTCACCCAGTAAAAAGTAAACTTCACTCGTATCGATATTATATAAGTGTACCTCCGTAGTATTCTCGTGTTAAAAATTAATCGAACCAAAGTTCGCCTACCTTAATAAGAGTAAATACCTACCATGAGATCAACCCCTAAAATAATGTCAGTGTCATGCCTAATCTAAGATCCCTTTAAATGAAACCAATGTAATAAGGCCAATGCTTGTCCATACCTAATTGCAATAAAACATAGTTCTGCGCGGAGTTGTAAAATAAACTTCTGTGTTATACTAATTATTGTGCCCGTTATAGTGGCCCTCACTGTCCAAACATCAAAAATGCCCGAATGAAGGACTCCACACACCCACGTGAGATCTATAAAGGTATTAGTAGTGCCATAAGAAAGTACAAGTTCTAGAGAACGACGTGTAATTGATTATTCTAGATTTTCATCGACACTTTGATTCACAACATCAATATTTTCAGCAGTACGTTTACGTTTTTGACGGGTTGGATTCTTAACATCACAAAAATTATCATTTGACTCGAATCTTCCAATTAAATTACGAATAGTAAGCTCGGTAGGTCGATTATTTTGACTGTAAATTTAACATATTGCCCGAAAGTAGCTCGAATGGATTCACTATTGTTATAATATTTTTTTAAAAATTGTATACGCTGTGAAATTGTGTATCTTTCCATGATGATTTACCAAACAATACTAAACACAATTTTAGAATTTGAATTTAAATTCTAATAGATTTAAGTTTTTTACTATTCCATTCGAGTCATATTTGCAGATCCTTAGACACTGTGCACACTTACCAATGGTAAATGCGCACTGACAACGAATACAGTTATTTCTTGCTTATATAATGAGTAATGACAATTGAATGAGTTTATTCAATATTCCCAGGATTTGAACCTGGGACTCACGACGCTCTAGGCCGATGCTTAAGCCGCGCGGCCATAGTGGACAGAATAATATGGCAACCAAATTAATGAAACCAAGGTTGTTAGTAACAGTTAACATATAAATCACCAGTCGCTACGTTTGACCCCGCGGCACACCTCTCGACCTTTCTACCGTAGGAAACGTAGAAGCAAGCTGGCGTAGAGGTGAAAACTCAACGGCTAGTGGTTATGTCGGTGAACAGCTTAAAGCGTTGTGGAATCGGCATCAAGTGTTGTTATAAAATACTTAATTTATAAATCAAATGTTTCGTTCGTTAGGTACCTATTATCTTTTGCATTGTTATATTCTTATAATAAAGCTATCAAATTAATATCGAATCTTTCTCCAGAAAGTCTTTCTAAAGATAGGCTGCCTTTCTCGAATTTATTGGGACATCAAGTCCAACACTATCGGCGTCCACGAAAAGAATTGGCAAAAGAGAGAAAAGAAGAAGAGGTATGCGTCGATATAGCTTTATTACCCATTAGGATTTCAGTTTTTTTTGCTTTTTTTGGTTTTTTCTCCGCTATTGTTTGCAGGCTGCCCGCCATTCTTTCCCGATAGGCCGACGTACGCAGATGGATTGTGTAATGCCCCGCAAACAATGAATCATAACCTGTCTTATTAAAAACGAAAGTAGTTTTTCTTTTTCTTCAATGGGTCTATTCTATACTTATCGACCGCTAAAGTGATAAATATTATCAAACTTAGGGTAGGTTTGAATCAAAGCATTAGCACATATTAACATATAACAATTACAATAAGTTGGTTGTAATTGTTGCAATAAGTGCTATATTTTAACAGCAACTCTTTTGGCTGTAATAAAATTTAGAGCGAGATAGACAGTTTAGACTGTTTAGACGGCTAACTAATTGTTACAATTATAATACCTCAATACAAATATGTAATAAATACTATCACTTCACCACTTTAGCGGTCGATAGTCGCCTTGTGTATATAATAGACCCGCAAGAATCCCTCTCCTACAGGTCTATTCTTAACAGTTATCACAGCACGTTATTATCATTGGTCAAAACTAGCACGCTAGGAATTCTTTATACTAAACGTAGCTGCGGCTATCTTTAATTCTTGGTAGACATGTCGGTCAAATTCGGATATGTTCGTGCGGCTGAACCCAAACGAATAAGACCGAATACGGGCGGATAAAGCTGAACCAGCGTCATCTATATTGATACGTCCAACACGTCCTACAATTTTATTAGCCATGAGTTTTTTTTTAATAAACAATTAACCTTTAAATCTCAAACAGTCAACATAACCTACAATTTTGCCAGTCATGTCAGCCAGACACGGAGATGATGACGTAATTATTTTTCGGAACATCTCTATTCTCAATATGTAAAATTGACGTACCTACTCTGTCTCGTTCTCAGGTTAGGACGCCTGACAGAGGTTAAAATATATCACCTTATAACAGTTCAGACGGTCAGTTTTCTGGTTACATGTAAGTTGTACGTATGAAGTTCATCGTGGGATACTTATTCGTGCGCCGCAGTACGTGAAACATGAGTTCGTATAACATTTTATCAAATGACGAGTTCTTCGTTGAACATTTCACCGTGGAATACATTTGTAAATATCTTATAAAATGCAACAATAGTTTGCAAATAGTACTGACTCCAATTAGATTAACCCTAACCTAACCTAACCTAACCTAGTAAAGACATCTCCACATGTTGTAGCATACGTAAAAATATACTCCACGGTGAAATGTTCAACGAAGAACTCGTCATTTGATTAAATGTTACACGAACTTATGTTTCACGTACTGCGGCGCTCAAATAAGTGTCCTGCGGTGAACTGTTTATGTAGAAATTTCCGTATGCGCAGTTTTCTACCCCCAGTATATTGAAATCGTGCTTATCATTATCCATTAATTTTGCAGTGGTCTGCCAATACTTTCTCTGCTACCTACCTAGCTCCCAAAATGCAGGGTTGTTTGCCGTGCATGACTAGTTTACCGTGTGTCGGGTAAAATGTGATATATAGCTACAATTTAAATAGTAATTGTTTAGTCAACAGTCAATGTGTCAATAGAAATACTCACTTTTAATACTCACTGAAGTGCTTTCCAAATTGAGCTACTATTGGCGATCGGCTTTTGTTTTCTTTAAATCAAAGTAGGCATTACTTTAATTACTAACCGTCGTCACAGATCACTCCAAGATTTTGTTGTTGTAACTTACTTGAACTTGCTAATAATTTGTAATATTATTTTTTTATTCAACGAATAATTCACAAGATTTAGGAATGTAACATTCTAATTATTGAACATACATAATCAGCGCCTCAGTGAGTATTAAATTCATTCATCATTTCATTCCGACCATGTCCGACCCTAATAGGATCATATGGGCCTCCACAGAGTAGAGGTTTGTATTAACAGACTTTGTTTTTACGAGAAATGGATGTCAGCCACTTGCTCAACCTATTAGGTCCATACCCTGACTCACACACAAATTGAAAAACAATATGTGTACTTGCCAGACCCAGGATTCGAACCTGGGACCCACGGCGTTATAGTCCAACGCTTAAGACGCGCGGCCACCGTGGGTGCCATTAGCCATTAAAGCCATTAATTAGCCATTAGTTAAAATTTGTCGCAATTAAACATGACTCATTAAGCATAGTGGTCTATGTGCGTCGGTGCGAAACCCGAGATGCAGATTCGATTCCTGCAGGGTGTCTTACTTTTTTCAAATTTTTTTTTTCTATTGGTTACAATATTTATCCCATTAAAACAGTGTTAATTTCTAATCTTGGTTAGTTATTACGAGAAGTCGTCAGTCTCTTTGCATTTGTTCTACTACAAAGGCTTAGGTCCGACAAATCTCTCTAATTCGAACAGATAGCGTTGAAAATTGGCGTATTTCTTTTGTTTTTCACGCTTTCTTTGTCTTTCTCTCTGTCTCTCTTTCACCCTTCTAGACACATTTGACGGTTGACTCCCTCTCACATTCCAGATCCATTCTAAGGCTAATGTGTGAAGATTCTCGGCTTAATATTTTTACTACTTGCAATAAAATATCATCGACATTGGACTCTTTCAATTCTTATAAGTCAGATTTAAAAAAAATATCTCGTTTTAAAAATTATCGAATACTTTTAGAATTACCGCAAGGGCAAATTGAGTGTATCTATGGAATGGTGAACGACAATAATTAGTCGATGGTCTAATGCAGGGGTAGTCAACCTTATTATTATTAGCAGGCGCTAAAGATGTTGGGCTTTGTCTTGCGTACTTCCCGGGTCTTTCCGGATGCTACGGTACTACAAATTCTCTATAACTCCTTATTTAGAAAAAGTGGGTCTATCGTTTGGGCCCCGCATTAGTTGAAGTACGGCCTTATGGTGGAGAGAGTCCAAAATAAATTTTTAAGACTCCTTTACTTTCTGCTGTATGGATATTATCCGTGGCTCTATCCGACTGATTTTCTCTTAGGTATGCTTACATACTGTAGCTTAAAATTTAGAAGGGATCTTTATTTAGCTATATATTTTTTCAGACTTATACGCGGCGTAAATGTGAACTCTGCCATTCTTGGTGGTGTTGGCTTGTGTGTCTCTGATAATTACCTTAGGAATCGAGGGCATCCGTTTTTTGTTCTCCCACGGTGCAGAACTAACCTGCCATTAGTAATGCCAATTGGGAGGGCAGTAACCATGTTAAATGAAATCGCTTCGGATATTGATTTATTCCACTTACGTGAGGGTGAATTTAGGTGGACGTTGTTTTATAAGTTTTTAAGATAGGGTCTATCAATGTTCATTCTGTGTGCTTCCATCTACTTTTATTTTGTTACTTATTTTATTTATTTTCTTATTTTATTACTTTATATTCTCTGTATTTTTATTTTTAAACATTATTAACACTTATATTACGTCATGTCGTGAACGCTTTGAATTTATAATTTGTTGTGTTCATTATATGTAAAATAAATAAATTTGATTTGATAAATTTGATTTGATTATACCTACCGCCCACTTTTGTATCTCTGTTAGTAGTAAATTTTTCTAACCGCCCACCGGTTCCACAGTAATGGTGATTTATAAAGTAGGGAAGTAACTTTACTTTATACAATTTATAAAACAGAGTTACAGCAAGTTAAAGCATTTAATAATATATTTTTTTCCGACCATGTCCGATCCTAATAAGATCATTATATGGGCCTCCACAGAGTGAAGGTTTGTATTAACAGATTTCTTTTGTTTTTTTTGTTTTTTACGAGAAATGAATGTCAGCCACTTGCTCAACCTATTAGGTCCATACTTTAGCTCATATACAAATTGAAAAACAATAAGTGTATTTGCCAGACCCAGGATTTTAACCTGGGACCCACGACGGCAAAGGTCAACGCTTAAGCCGTGCGGCCATCGTGGGTGTCAAATTACTAGTGTGTAATTACTTACCAAATACTTTGTCAGACTTTATTAATGAGATCCCTGAGGTTGATGCATAATGAAAGTGTTTTTAAAACCCCTACCGCCCACCATGAAAGCTGGAACGTAGGGGCTGGGCGGTAAGGAAGAGGTTGACTATCCCTGATCTAATACCAATACCCCGTATCTGACCTATATGACAAAAATGACTTTCTGACGTAGGTACTAAAACAACAAAAATACTGCCCATCGACTGCGAAATTCCCATATCTGTAGTTATTTTATCAAAAATTACAGCCATTTTAGTAATTTCCCGTATCTGAACATTGCAGAAATAAACCTGTAATAGCCCGTATCCCAGCTGTCAAGCGTGTTGCATGACGTGTGTTGAATTCAACTTCAAAATGTCACTTTAGAATTGATTTAAGGTAACACAGTAAGTAATATAACAACTTTGGATGTTTATCTTTGCATAATAATAATATGTCACATTTTATTGGATGTTATCATTATATTAGGCGTTATGTGCTTTGCTTTACCACTTTTTACGTTACGGATTATTGGCATGCTATGTAGTTACAACTTAACAAAGGAACTAGTAACAGTCAGATACGGGTTATTAAATATTTAGTTTGGAGTGATCCTGACGCCGAATAGTAATTAAGAGAATCCAATGCTTACCCAAACCAAGAGATGTCACGTAGACTTGAAGCTTTCGAGATGTGGCTGTATAGACGCATCCTCAAAATTCCTTGGACTGACCGGGTGACAAATGTTGAAGTTCTCAATCGAATGGGGAAGGACCGAGAAGTATGGACTGTTTTATAGACACGCGAATTTATTTTGACAGCAGATGTCAGTGGTAAATGGTAATTCAGAAGGGGGCGTGTTCATAATAAAAGTAGTCTATGGTTAAAGATTCCTAACTCTAATAGTCAGTATAGTCTATAGTTAAGTCATCCTTTTCGGCAACTTATCCTTAACATCGAAATATTGGATTCTTCATTCCACTGTTAATGTCCACAGCTAAGTATAAATTCTTTAAGTTAAAAATAGATGGCCGTATAGCATAAAGATAAAAAAAATGATGCGTTGTTCATATACCTAGCATTGCATAAAGTAATGTTACAATTTTATTAAATTCAATAAGAAAATTAATTTGACATTGATTGGAATGAAATATTTAACGCAGTCATTATCATCAAATATTTGATACTTACGAGCACTTAAATGGCTATCGACTTAAAAGTATAATTTGTTGAATTTAATACAATTTATATTATCATTTTGTCTATAACGCCAGCTTCAACGAATGGCGAAGTCATAATTTGATATTTAAATAAAAATATCACACTTTCGTAAATATAAATTCGGATATGTTTTTATGTTGCTTCACGTGTTACTTATATGTATTGGATACGTTTTTTTTTTGTTCAAGAACGGAATATTTTCAGTCACAAAACATTATTTATATGCCCATCGAATACTCTGTCACGCCAATGTGACAGTTGTACCTACATAGTAAAAATATTATTTTATCAGGAAAACGTATACGTCTTTTTTTTGAAAAATATGTTTGATGATCGGTATAAATGATAGAAGCTCCGTGGCACAGTGGCTTTAAAAGGATAAAGTAATAATTGCAAGATGAAAAGAACTTTTTAGATATGTTACGCCGAATGTGCGAAATTGACTATTACATGAAATGGGCAAAATTTTGGCTAATTCGTGTAATAGTCAAGCCTGTTGCCTTATTCATGAATTAGGTAAATTTTCTGCCTAGTACATGAATTCGCCAGGGTATGGAATTCTTAAACTGTCAACATGACAGAAGAAAAAGTAAATTTAATACGTATGGTTTTATTAGTTATAATTCGACATAATATAACATTATTATTATTATTAGGTTAGGTTAGGTTAGGTTTTGTAATTCTGAATTAAATTATTCAACTGAATGTCCATTTTGAGGTTAGCTAACAAGTGTCAACAAACTATCACAAACATACAATCGACCATTGCACGATTGATATCCAAGCACGAATCAAATCGCGAAAATACCTTTCAATAAAATTCTTCTGTTATCATATTATAGTTCTAGATTTTTTTTTGCGCATAGTAAATGGATATGAACGTCATTGTAGTTATTGATTGGTATATTTTTATATTATAATCAATGACATTTGACATTGATTAGTTGCAAAAAACACCACCGGAGCGCGACATCTATTTTGACCATAGATAATATACGTACATTTTGACCAATGCATGAGCATTTGACACATTTAGTTTAGTTGCAAAAAATACCACCGTAGCGCTACTATCTAATTTGTCCAATGCCAGAACTAGGCAGAAAAATTACTGCCGAATTCACGCATTCGCCAGATATTTTGTCTAATTCATGAATATGGCAACGGGCTTGCATTTTTCATGATTTAGGCAAAATTTTGCCCATTTCATGTAATAGTCAATTTCGCACATTCGGCGTAACATATACAACGTTTTTAAATTTTCTGTTGAATTATTATGCTAAATATGCTCAAACTTGTACTTGATATGAAGTAAATAAAAAACAAACAAACAAACAAATGTAGATTACTGAAATGTCATTTTGACATTTCATTTTGATTTCCATAGTGACGCACGTATATATTAATAATCAAGTTGCTAAGACCACCCCATTAGCAACCAATAATAGTCGCTTACTTTTTACGAATTTTTCTGAAATAACTTTCCATACAAAACAGAATTAACTGAAAATGAATTCAATTCTGCTTAAAGATGGCTAAAAGTATTAAAAGAATGCATTGGCATCGTGTTCTGATATATTCTGAAAGTTTCAAATGTCTAGACAGTCGGGAAGTTAGTTAAAAATCGATTGCAAGATTTTTACTGGACAAACAAGAATACGAGCTAATAAAAACGTTGTAAAAATACTACTATGGTTTAAAAATATATAATATTCCATTGTAGAGGGTTATCAAATTTGTACTATAGTTTTTTTTAAACGTTTGACGCATTCTCTGATTCTTATGAAAAATTACATTTGTGTTCAGTATTTTGGCAAATCATCATGGAAATATACACAGCTGTACAGCGTATACACATAGTTATAATTTATTACAACACTATTGAAACTATACGAGCGTTTGGTACGTGAAATTTGTGGTCAAAATATTGACCTACAGAGCTTACTATTTGTAATTTAATTGAAAAATTGGAGATTGCTCGCAGTACCCAACTAGTATGTACATTTAGGCGCCTGAATAGTTTCCTCCTATTGTGTCTTCAGCGTAAGGTGTTCAACCAATGTATGCTACATCTATGGTCATGTATACGTGTAAAAACAATATAAAAAATGCAATAATTACGATTAACATAACGTGGCATTGAAATACCACAAAATAAACCAATGGCTAAGAAAGAGTAGACCTTAATAGAGGTCGCTAAGCGGATGACATGTCAATAGGCTAATATAGTATTGTAGATGTCGGATCTTGAGTGTTGTTGGGTGTGTGGATATCATCATCATCAGCCTGAATCTATCCACTGCTGGATGAAGGCCTCTTCCAGCTGCTTCCACTTCTCTCGGTCCTGTGCATTGCGTTGCCACGTACTTCCGCAGAACTTTATCATGTCATCGATCCAGCGGCCTCTAGGTCTACCTTGCGGACGTTTTGTACTTCTTGGATACCACTGGATGACTAGATTTGTCCAACGATTGTCTCTTCTTCGAGCTATGTGTCCAGCCCATCTCCATTTAAGGCTTTTAATAAACTCTATTACATCGCAAATCCTTGTCTGCTTCCTTACCCACACATTCCTCTTGTCGTCCTTACGCGTTATGCCCAGCATGCACCTCTCCATACCACGTTGTGCTACTCTAAGTTTCTGGATCTCTCTTTAACTTAGGGTCCATGTTTCACCCGCATATGTGATCACGGGAAGCACGCACTGGTTGAACACTTTGCGCTTTAGGCACAGTGGAAGGTCACTTTTGAAGATATTATTCACGTGTGTGGATATAACATCTATTAATTGTATGCAGAAAGTTGCATCGTGTGTGTGATATTACAAATGTTCTGAGTACAATAGAAATAAGACATAACGTTGACGTTGTGGGTTTTATATTGTGGTAAAACATTTTGGATTGTACACGGCATTACGAATAGATATACATTCATATTGAAAGTTGATTACGTAGGATTTTACATTATGAATTTTGATTGAATTGGATATTCACTGAGTCCCAAGTGAATATCTGACTTTATAGTTCAATGCGGAAAATGCGACTGATGTGTTAACTCTCATTTCCGCTTACTATTATTAATAATCTATGCTTTACAAATGACCACAGACAATAATACGTCGGTTGTAGAGTTGGGTAAACCTCTACAGTATCCAAGAGACACCATACGACCACAAGAAAGCTCTAAAACCCGGTGGATAAACTAACTCACAGATTTCAGTGAATGTACGCGCCAGCGAAGAACTAGGCACCCAAAAGAGTGAAGGGAGCTCTGCGAGACTTTCATCCAACAGTCAATCGATGCCGACTTATAATGATACCATATTAGGTATCATTGCTGAATAGTTACAAAGAGAGGGAGAGAGATTATTCATTCTATGACTTTTTAGCTTAGAATTTTTGAATAATACAACATGTCACAAAATCACTAATTACGAGTACAACAAAGTTATATTATGATTTCATCGGGAAACGAAGTCAGAATCCTTATTATGTTAAGCTAGTTAACCTTGCGTATTGAATTACGTGCAACGTATATATTATAATATTGAAATAACTGCATCTGTCTACAGATTTATTCTGTGTTATATATTGCATATTATATTGTAAATATTCAATGTCAAATATATCAAAAAACACTCCATTCATCTCGCTGGATATACTTTATTTTACTCCATACAAATATGAGTTAAGTTCCTAGGTTTTCATTTAAAGAAATACTCATGTAAACATTTCGTAAAGCTTTCCAAGATCTGCGTTGATCCCAAAAACGGAAGTGGTGAAATGAAATCCGAGGTTTAAATATATCAAGATTGTGTCAACCCAAAGTCCCACTACACCAAAAAAATATATATATTATTTCACATACGAAACTACTGTTTGTTTATATGAAAACTGGTAGAAATATATTGGTTTATTTTTTCTGGTGCTAGTGTCAGCTCAGCATGTACTAGCGCCTTCCATCGTTTTGTAACTTTAGCACTTGTCACAGATGCCGTTCTCATTTCAATATATTATATATTTATTAAAAAACAAGTAGAGTAGATAACAAATTATTAATTCAAGATGTTCACAGCATGCCAGTTACCTTCCAGTTCCTTTACTTGAGGTTGTATGGATACTATCCAACTGACTTTCTCTTAGGTACGCTTACATGCTGCAGTCTGCAATTTAGAAGAGATTTTTATTTAGCTACGTATTTTTTTAGACTTATACGAGGTATACATGAGAACTCTGCCATTCTGGGCAGTGTTCATCTGTGTGTCCCTGATAACTATCTTAGAAATAGGGAGCATCAGTTGTTTATTCTCTCAAGGTGCAGAACCGACTTTCCACTGATAATGCCAAATGGGAGGATGTTGATATATTCCACTTGCGTGAGGGTGAGTTTAGGTGGACTTTATTTTATAAATTCTTAAAATAGGGTCTCCTTAGCAAACTCGGTGTACTTCTTTGAACTACTATAGATGTATAATAATCATTGATATCCCTTTTATTACTTTTCTTTTTCTTTCTTCTTCATAATACTGTTACATGTCATGTTGTGAACGTCTTAAACTTATAATTTGTATTGTTCACAATATGTAAAATAAACAAATTGAATTGAATTGAACAAAAATAACGTGTAAATCTAATAAAATTAATAATTATTTAGATTGCCAACAATTGCTGTCAAACATTAGCCGGCTCGCACACCTACACTCGTCTCGTTTGTGATACCGTCATAAATCAAACCTTGTATGAATATCGCATTCATGTTGCATAGTAGGCTTAGCCCAGTCGCACACTGAAAATCGTCTCAACTGGGATACTAGTCGTAAATTAAAACTGAGCGCAACATGCAACTTCCTTATGTGCGTATAGCAAGGCCGTGCGAGGACAATGACGTCACTCGGGAAGCCAAAATGAATATATTCACTATTGTTGTAATAAATATTAACAATTTGTATATGCTGTATAACTGTGTATCTTTCTAAACGATGACGTTTTATAAATCTATTTTTACTCATTTGATAATCCTATATTTGCACCAGTGCGGCTATTCCATACACAAGGCGGCTATCGCCGGTTGTTTATCATATGTATGTATTGTTAATATGAGTTAATTCTTACAAAAAGTTAACCGTCTAAACTAAACTGTAAAAAGTGCTATGTTTTAACGGCCCCTTTCTTGGCTGTATTATGTTAACTTTTAGAGCGAGATAGACAGTTTTGACAGTTTAGACGGCTAATTTAATGTGATAATTATGATATTTCAATATATAAATATGATAAAGTGATAATATTTCATATACATAATTTGAAAACATCTCATGCATATACAGTCTAGAAAAAATCATTTTGTAGAACAAAATACGACACCTAACGGGACTTGAACCTGTATCTGCTGGATTCGCGCCAGTATGCTTTTCCAATTAAGCTACGGGCACCCTACGTAATTACGAATTAACTAGTAGTTATTACATGAAATGCTTATCTAATTGAGTTATGATGCATGGTGGCGCTTTTAGAAGTGGACTATATAATTTGAAGGTGATGGTGGATGTCAGATTATGGATCTACGGGGGGGGGGGGGGGGGGGAGATTTGACGCAGGATGCCAGACACTGATCTTTATGTTGAGAGGGCTGGGGCCGGTTCGGTGTTCATCCACTCACCCACTGATAAACACTTTGAATGGATGATATATTATGAGGTTGATGAATGATGATGATGATAAGTTCAGAATGGATGATATAGACGCGACGTTCATTCAAACCGTAACAGATTTAGTGTAACGAAGGTCGAACATGTGCGTTTTGAATCACTCTGTAGTTAACGCGGTGCGACAACACGTACCCATTCGTTCTCTTGAGTTGACTGCCTTTATTTGCAATCACGGTTGTCTTATGACCGGTAATTATTACTCATCGTCTGGTCATAAGATGCCCTATCAAATTTCGATAATTTACTAGTAGTTGTTACATGAAATGCTTATCGAGATGCTTGTTTTCGAATTATGTATATTCAATATATAGAATGTTAAATTATCAAATCTTGTGTCTTTATTCATTGAATAAAAAAAATAGTTTATGATAATATTCATCATTTTGGCCGACGATATCCGCCTTGTGTATAGAATAGACCCACATGAATAGTTTGAAGTTGATTTTCGGATTCTTACTCCTTTAGTAATCGTGTATTCACCACTGCTATAACGCTTCCCAGTGGGTTCAACTCATAAAGTATGTACACCGACTTAACTAGTGGTAAATTGCGTTTTAATCAAAAAACAAAAACCCCTTTAGACCTTTTCGGTGTGTTTTTCTGCCCGACGCGGCCGCAGCCCTGTATATCAAAAGCCACACGGCGTGCGGGGAAGAAGGGCTTATCTGCAGATTGTCAGACGTCGGAGAGTTATGACATGGCTGTAAAAGAAGTCAATGCAAACCTTTATTATAGTATCCTCCACGTAATTTTGCAATTGTACGCAGTGACAAGATTTGTATGTAATACGCACTGCGAATTAGTAAATGCCAGGCGCCTGATTGGCTGATTTCATCAAATAATTCAAAATAATCTATTCCAAATTGCAAGGTTACGTGGAGGGTAGTATAACAAAAGTCATCATCATCATCAGAGGCGCGACAAACCGGTGTGGGTCCTGGCCTCCTCCAACAGCTCCCTCCACCTGTCCCTATCCAGTGTGGCCGCTTTCCAATTTGGTACCCCCAGAATACGGCAGTCACTGGCAGCTCCATCTAACCAGTGAATCTTTGGCCTCCCTCTTCTTCTACGTCCTATTGGATTGCTGAACATCACTCTCTTTGCCGGTTCATTGTCATTCATACGGTGCACATGACCTAGCCATCGCAGTCTCCCAATCTTAATTGATTGAACAAAAGTATGCTTATAAAATACCCACGTGAAAAATGAAACATCTGGCGTGTATAAACATATTTATAACTCGATTCAATTCGTTAACAAGGCTCTGCTGACAGATGAAAATTGTTCTGAACTTTCATGATGGTTTGCTTTCGTAATATTTTTTGGATTTTCATCTGTTTAGAGTGTTCTTTCCTCGACGTTTCAGTCTATTTGCAGAGGCAGATTAATATATATTGTGTTGATGAAGTGTAATGTAAAGTTGTGATTATATTGAGATGCATGTCGCATACTATCACGCTGCCACGGTGACAAATTGAGTCTATGGTTTTGTCATTATGCAGAATATTTTGAACGAATACGATCTCTGTAAATTCATTGATAGAGTAACCTAGTAACGAGTCTATGTGAATTCAATAATATTTTGAACAGAACCCAACCCGCAGAACATAAATAATAGACAACATTCTTATAGAAAATACATAGTGCCAACCGCTAAAAACCAAAAACACGCGATTTTGACATGATTTGAAAATGTGTAGGCACGTTAAAAATGATAAAAAAACGTTGGTTGAGTCGTGCAGGTGTCGATACAGTGTAGTACAACGTAAGGTGACCTCATTGTTAGTTGTTCTGGTAATTTCGGCAGATTTTGCTAACTGGCAATATTTGTTTAACGTTCAAATGTGCTACAGGATGTGAGTCCTACTTAAAACGAACGTTTAATTTTACTTAATATTACCGTTTGTGTCGTCCGCACTGTCTTGTATAATTTTTGTGCGGAGTTGGAATGTTAAATTAAACAATGAATGCCTGAGATGGTTACAGTCAATTCATGAGTTCCATTGACACAATCCTCAGTATTGAGATCTTTAAGAAGAATAAGTGATATTCCATTCACCTAAATAGTTTGTATTGGGGGGGGTCTGTCTTGTATGCGCGTCTGATCCTGATTGCTGGTATATGGTTGATGTTAAATTTATTAACTTAGTAAAATAAAATCCTGCCAGATCTCGTACGCGGATCGCTAGTTGCTTGCGGCTTTCGCGTAAATAATAAACAACCACCGCAAGTGTGGAAAATAACTTTATCAGGTGTTTTTTTTGTTCTCCTCGTATTATTTATTTTTTGTTGTCATGGCGATAACGCGGGAATAAATAATAATCCGGAGGCGGGGGAATTTATTCGCGGGCGTTCGAAAATTTATTCGAAATATTCGCGCGGTTTTCTTCTAATAAATTTACTTTAGCAAGGATTTTGTAATGAGATGAGTTGTCATTTTTAGTATACCTGTCTACAGCGCTGATTTATAAGGCTCTACGGTTGACGACAGTGTTTATAAGCAGTGGATTATAGCACAGAATAATCACCGTCATTGTTTTTCTTATATTCGATGCACGACAGAGTCCTATCGTGAATATCATATCTACCAATGGCGAAGAATGGAGTTAGGCTGTTAAGATCGTCATAAATGGTGCACACTAAACTTTTTCAGTCATACGTATCTGTTTTGATTGAAATAATACTACAATTTACAGATGGTGTTGGTTAGTTTTTAAAATTCAATTAAACCCTGCGAAAACCGCAACCTTGTGAAAGTGTTTTTAATATACCTAATTTTTATTATTTATAGATATTCATTAATGGCAACACCCTGATTATGTTAACTCCATCGATCAATGCATACGTTACTTTTCAAAATCCATCGACCACAGACAATTATTGCAAATTATTCTCTCCTTTTTGGTTGGTGTTTGTGTAGATAATCGGTAATAAATATAAAATTGCTTTATCTAAAACGATGCTTACTGTTTCTGTTTATAATACGAGATAACTCTGAGTTGAGTTTTAGCCGGTTCTCACATCAAAACTCCCCTCGTCTGCCGCACAGCCATAAATCAAACCTTCCAAGAACGTCGATCCGGTGTTGCATATGAAGACCGCGTACATCTACCTAGCGACAGTCGCACGTAATCTTCGAAACGTATATATATTTGGATGCGGCGATCAACGAGCCGGCATAGGAATAACCAATTCGTAGGTGTTAGTATGCGTCCTAGCGTCTTCGACTCGCAGCCCGAGAGGCATGCAACTTGTCGATTGCAACAGTAGATGTTTTTTTCAAACTAAAAAGTTGCATTTGACAAAATTTGGCAACGTGTGCTTTGTGAATAATAATGACGTCACATCGACGTATTCTATACGTTGCAGGCGGACGAGTTTTGATGTGAGAGCCGGCTTAGTGTTTCGCCGCCAACGTAGCCAAACATGAATACACCTGCATTATCATTTTACCTGGGATTTGAGCCCAGTACTATCAACAATATTTGTCAATCCTCTACAAACTATCTACAATCTTTGACAATATAATAATAATAATATATGATTTAATGTTCTTTGTTTCAGGTATGAATACCCCCTCTACGCCATTGCTACGCCACTATTTAACATTACATTATACCATCACCGTAGAGGTTTGTCGTAGCCAACGTCTACGGTGCTACGGCACTACGTTGCTACGTTTCTATATTTAAAATTCTATTTAAATTAAAGTACATTTATTTTGTCTTCGAGAAATTGGCTTGTAATAATAAATAATATTTTATTCTATCAGTCCGTTTGACTTATTGATTTATCCAACATTGGTAGTTTTACCCTTTATATTTAGCAATTTTTGCTAACCATCTTTTATTTAAGCGGAGAGCCGAGTGAAGGTCGAAAATGAAGAATTTAGGACATCTTTGCGAGCTTAACCTAGATAATATAATATAGACTTTATTGGAAAAACGTATATGTCATTATGATGCATTATCTTTTCTCATCTTAGAAATTCATATTTAATACGACAATAACGCAATTTAGAAAGCGCTTTAGTGAGAATTGTAAGAGCCGCTAGTTGATTTCGTCACAATTATATAGGATACACATAACTTAGCGCTCAGAACACATGGGTTCGAATCCCAGGTGGCGCGAGTTCGCATCCCGCTGGGTTTCTTTTTTTTTCAAAATGATTTTTTTCTAGAGGTTAAGTATATATTTCTCAAAAGTGTTTTCTTATTATGTATATACGATATGATTGTACTTATAATTTACTTACCTATTTATTTTATTCTGTCTTTCGATATGTTATGTATTCCGGTGGTTTTTATATATATTTTCTAAGTGTTTTAGACATAGACAGAATTACAAATTAAATATCTATTTTTCGTAGTGTCAAATTATAGCAAACTCGGTAAGGAGCTGACCTCAATATTAAATTTCTGCATATCCGTTTTTCATTTAGTCAGTCATCCTTTGACGCAAACGCCAGATAATAGCTGACTCGATTATTTCAATAAAAAGAATATTATTTTGATTGTATAAATAGCGAATAATAATTCATCGGAAATGTCACTCGAATCTAAGTACCTGGTCCGTTATTATTTATTATCTCAGTTTGACCCAGGTCCCAGATTCCCAATCCCAGATTGGCGCGACACCAATGGTTATACGGGTTCAAATCTCGTCGAGTTTAGTATTTTTTTCAAATATATTTTTTTCTAGTGGGTGGTTCCATCTGTGGTGTTTTCAAGTTATGTATATTCTATAGTAGTACCCTAAGCTAAAGTGATTAATAAGTGAACATACTGAGGCTTGTCCATGATGTAATGTCAACCCATTACATAGCAGTCAAGCTTCATCATGGAGTCCACCGGGATTCCCGTGCTGGCTCCGCGGTTAAATCGGCCCCTGCGTGCCCCCACGTCGTTTTTGTGTCTTGGTGATTTTTTTGGGTCATTGCCACAGTCAAAAATATATAAAACCTTGTAAGTAAGTAACTATTTATTTATTTATTCCCCAGTTGGTATTCTTGGCCGTTGGAATGTTTGGGAAACATGCGATCTGTGGTGGGTCACCAGGTTGCGAAACGCACCATTGCGGCGATCATAATATGTATAGCTTGCCAGCTCGGCCATCAGTGTCGAAGGGTGGAGGTAGGCTGTTAAGATTTTACATAAATAGTGCACATTAAACTGTATCAGTCATACGTTTTTGTTTTTATTGAACTAAAACTACAATGTAAAGATGGAGTTGGTTAAAAAAAAAAAAAAACAATTAAACCCTGCCTAAACCAAACCACAATAGTTTTGGTATGCTTTGGGCGATCCGACAAAATTGTTCACACTTTTTGATTCCTACTTATTTGTTTTAGTTGAATTAAGACTACATATTACACATATTGTTGGTCAGTTTTTTCAAATTCATTAAGCCCTGCTTAAACCAAGCCATAATATAGTAAAATATTATTATATTTATAATGATTTAATGTTATAATTATAGATATTTTATAGATATACGATTATTTTTTTGACTATTATCTATTATGGCATGGTTTTCGCAGGGTATAATTGAATTTTAAAAACTAACCAACACCATCTGTGAATATTGTAGTCTTAGTTCAGTGATATAATTTATACCTATAATTTGTAATGTCCACAATATGTTAAAAAAATATATGAATTGAATTGAATATGAATTGAATTGAATTGAATAATTATTGACAAAGTTTCGTATGCACTATTTATATTGGGTCTTATTTGCCTACCTCCACCCTTCGCCTCTGTTGGACATATTAGACGTTTTTTTTAAATATACATACACGGTTTACAAGGACCGGTTATCAATCATTCGGTCAACTAAGCAACGCCGAAAGCGAAAGCGATGCCGAAAGGCGAAACCCGAGTCGCAAAAAACGACTCAAATGGAATAGTACGAAACTTAAATCCATTAGAATTTAAAATTATGTATGTTTTATCCACTGTTCTTGAGATTTTAAAGTATTTTTATTTTGCAATTTAGACGGAAAGCGCTAAGAATTTTTTCTTATTAATTATATACGTGGAATGTTTTAAAACTTGCCGTCCCGTGACATCCCCATTACATTGTTGTAGTCGGGACATAGTTGCGTAATAAAATGGGAACATCAAAAATGTCAGAAACTTTCCACGTCGAAGCATTCTCGTTTAATAATAGTCAGGATGAACCTTTTTACTAACCTTATTTAATTAAAATAACAAAACATAATAGTTTATAAAATGTAGAATATAATTATATGAGTGCCGTTTGTTATTTTTGGAAATAAGTAGGCTATTGAGATCATAGTGCATACTGGAGTAAGAGCCAGGCCACACCGGGCGACTCTGGTCTCGAGACCAGTCGCCGAGACTAGACCGATGTATGCAGTTATATGGACCATACCACACCTGGTCGCCCAGTAGTCAATAAAGTCGGGCGATCAGTAAAATCTCGTTCGTGCGCTCGGTCTGGTCTCTCTGTGTCTCTGATCGAGCGATCTGTAGCGATGTATGAAAACATAGCTATGTATTGAGCGCTGCCACACTAGTCGCCGGCAGCCACGCCGCGGAGAGAACGTATTTTTTGCATAGTTGCGTGTACATTCATTATTATTATTATTATTATTATTATTGGCTGCCTCTCTGGTCGCCGGCAAGTCGCCCGAGTAAATCGCCCGGTGTGGCCTGGCTCTTATGGGAAATAAGTCACTAATGCGCCGGCTAGACGGCAGCGACTTGCCTGTGCGGTATAATTTGTGCAAAAACTCTTTTAGCCGGCTCTCACATCAAAACCCGTCCACCTGCAACGTGTCGAATACGTCGATGTGACGTCATCGTTATTCATAAAATACACGTCGCCAAATGGAGCTTCGCACACTGCTGGAATAAAAACAAATTAGTTTGAAAAAAACATCTGGGGGCAAATGCAACTATTTTCACCCGACATTCAGCGCAGGTATAATCCCGAAATGTCGCACTTCTGCATTCATTTTGGCTTTCCAAGTGACGTCACTGTCCTCGCACGGTCTTGCTATACGCACATAAGAAACTTGCATGTTGCGCTCAGTTTTGATTTATAACTATTATCCCAGTTGAGACGATTTACAATGGGCGACTGGGATTATAGCGCTTTTCGGTTTGCGCGAGCTACGGTTTTCCCGTCCATACACACGGATTTCCCGATACAATCCGGTTTACGCAGGTAATCTTTATGGTAGTTTTGTCTTTTAAACATGCCGCATCGGAGTGTTACAGCAAATATTGGGGGCCCTAAATGATTACACCAATAAGTATTAATACACAGTTCATAATTGCCACGGATAATCCAGTGCCTATGCCGAGAGAAGTGCGGTCAGCCCATTGAGAAGACAACCAAATCATCAGATCCTGAAGAAGTGGACGAAGAAGCAATATTCCATTAACCTATATGATTTTATATTTGTTCCTGGAGGGAGGGTCCGGACCCTAAAACCTCGCCTGCTTATTCTGATTGATTGGGTCATTCGAGTCACAAAAAAAAAATCGGTGTGTGTACTTATGTGCGCGCGTTAGAAGTTATACTTCTTTAGCGTAACAAAACAAAAACAAACTTGTGATAAACTAGATTCTTTGACTAGCTCTTAATTGTCTTGTTAAAGTACACACGTAAGAAAACGGGCCGCTTATTGGAACGCCGTTGGTTTATTTCTATACACTTTAACTTATATTACTAAATTATATAATGGTTTCTCGTTTTTATTTTTTAGTACCAAATGTCAATGACGTTTAATGTTTCTTTACCTAAGAAATTGCAAATGGCCGACAATAATAAATTTGCTGCCTGGGTAACGGAACAATTCTAAACTATAATATTATACTGCAGTAGCGAAGGGTGGAGGTAGGCTGTTAAGATCCGCCATAAATAGGGCACATTAAACTTTGTAAGTCATACATATTTGTTTTTATTGGATTACGACTACAATTTACAGATGGTGTTGGTTAGTTTTTAAAAATCAATTAAACCCTGCGTAAACCAAACCATAATAGTTTTGGTATACTTTGGGCGATACGACAAAATGTGCACTGTTTTTCATTTATACCTATTTGTTTTCGTTGGATTAAGAATACATATTATAACACATATTGTTGGTTAATTTTTTAAATTCGTTAAGCCCTGCCTAATCCAAACTATAATAGATACAAAATATTATTCTATCTATAAAATATCTAAAGTTATGTATGATTTAATTGCATAATTTTAGATATTTTATAGATAAACGAGTATTTTTTGACTATTAATTATTATGGCTTGGTTTTTGCAGCGTTTAATTGAGTTTTAAAAACTAACCAACACCATCTATAAATTGTAGTCTTATTTAGAAGAAAATAAATACGTATGACTGAAAAAGTGTAGTGTGCACTATTTATGGCGGATCTTAACAGCCTACCTCCACCCTTCGCCACTGTTATACTGTATAATCGTCACGATTGCAGTATCATACTGTAGCGTAAAGATAGTGCGTTCGGCTGATAACCGAACAATCGGTGGCTCGAATCCAATCGAGTGCGTTTTTTTCTGTGAAAAAATAAATTGTGTGTTACATGTCACACGCCAAAAATACACTCTGATCTGATTTTCCAAACGCGCCTAAAGAAGTATAACTTCAAAAATTCTCCTCGAACGCTTTCATGGAGACTTAGGCATGGTAGGCGAACTATTTGACACTGACTAATAAAATTAACATTTGTGGCACCCAGGATGAGTCCAACAGCTGTTTTCGCCCACGTACAACTCTTATTAGACGACCAGGTAACTTAGGACTTAGGAGACCAGGTAACAACTTTAGTCAAATGCCCAAGATCTGAAGAGTCCATATCAGACAGATGGTTGTGACTCTATTCCTCAATGGTTTACATCCACTGCAACGTGTGAAGTATGCCGCACTCTAAAATTGTCAAAGTTTTTTTTATGTGTTTTGTCATCAAGCCATTTTATGTTCGGAATAAATTTTATCATAACATGGAACTGTCAAAAATATTATTCTTTATTGTTAGAAAAGTGATACATTTTTCTTGTTGTCAAAATGATTGGGAAATTATGTTAATTAAAAGTTATAAATAGTTGTTTAGAACTGCTGGATACATGCAAAAGGTATATCCATAATAATACATTGTATACTAGTTTTACAAGAGATTTGGCATTTTGTTATCATTATCAGTCAGATTCAATACATTGATATTGAGTTTATCTATGTTCGATCACCGTTTTTAACCGTTTACCTTTGACAATGGGGACACGTGGAATTCGTTTAGTTCGTTCATTAGTTTGTTGGGCCCCACCTGTTTATTTTTTATTTTTTTAAAGAAACAAACAGTTGCATTGATTATAAATGTACATAAAATAGATTGGAGAGAGATATTGCAACCAGCAAAGTTTCAATACATAAATTATAATATAGAAACACTTGATAAGATATAATATAAGAAGAACATAAAAAAAAAAGATATTGTAACGGCATGACTTTGAAAAGAGATCCACAGATTGCGCTGCCCATTGACTGAATGTCGCAAGCGTTGTGTAGACTGATCAGGATTTAACCCTATGGTGCTCACATCTTAAAATCTGATTAACTCTCATCCTTTTGATTATACAGATCATGGCCCCCACAAGGGGGCTGACAGGGCTCTAGCCTGAGAGCCCAGGCTCAGGAGGGGCCCGGCGTGGCGAGTCGAACAGATAAGTGAGATAAACACACATTACAAGTTTGCTGTAATAGCAAAAAAAGGTTATTCTTCTTCGATAATGTTTTTCTTTAAAGTTATGTGGTTGTACGATACAATTTTAATTGTGTATCGATGCTCGACAACTCCATAATTCAAATGGATGTATTAAAATATACAAAAAAACACTGAATATAGGTACACATTAATTTTACCGCGTACACCATTAGCAAAATACTACTGTATAGCGTCACACTGCCTTTATTCTTAGCGATAGGTAGGGGGCCCGCAAAAGATTCTAGCCTGGAGGCCCGCTTCTGAATGTGGGGCCCATGATACAGATCCTCTATTTTGACACTAAGCACCTAGAGTCGAGATTTATTTCAAGAGTTAAGTGTGGTTATTTAGTCGACAAATGCGATACCGATATGCGATATAGGATCATCTGGTTATTTGGTCCAGCGAGTCATCTTATCTTGTTAATCTATTTTCGTGTACCGTTTGAAGTATGCTATGATATTATTGATCTCTGTGAACTCTGAATAAATACTAAAAGCGGGAGTGTTTATATTTTATAATAAAACCATCCTATAATATTGAATAATTTTAGTATACCCACGGTGGTTGTACTATCACGCCGTGAGTCCCAGGTTCGAATCCTGGGTCTGGCAAGTACACATATTGTTTTTCAATTTGTGTCTATCAGGGTATGGACGTAATAAGTTGAGCAAGTGGCTGACATCCATTTCTCGTAAATAACAAAATCTGTTAATACAAACCTCCACTTTGTGGAGGCCCATATGATCCTATTAGGATCGGACAAAGTCGAAAAAAAATACTTAGATGAAAATGTGACATTTTTATAATATACATAAATATTATGTGTATTAAGAATTATTGAAATTTATGCACATGAGTATTCTAAGATAGAACAGAAAAAGATAATAATAAGGAAAGAGAGAAGATATACATTTGAAATTCATTAGTGTTAATTATGCAAAATTTCTGAGATAGCGCGTTTAAAAGAGGCAGGTGAATTATTGAATGTATCAACAGTGGATAAATAAATATCATATTTAAACAAGGGCGCTGAATAAAGAAGTTTCGTATAAAATTACAATCACTACGATAGACATGGTACAAAGCTTGGTTTTACGTAAATCTTGATGGAAAATAGAAACTCAACCTTTGGGGTAGGTTATAAAGACAGGATCTTTCAAAAAACAATAAAAATAGGGTTGTTCAATAAATAAAAGATTATGTAAAAGATATTGTAATAAAGCACTTAGATAATTATTTCATAGTTACAACCAAGAATTACAACAATTTACAGAACAGCTCACGATCGCTCTAGAGTCTAGATCAGTGGTGCACAAGCTTTTTAAAAGAAGGGCCAATTTATCCATTTTATAATTTTTCACGGGCCACTAGCGGTAAAAGTGTTGAAAAATAATGATATTTTATTTTTAATTTAATAATTAGGCACATAATTTTATCAGCAACTTCAATCATCCTCCACTCTGCATTACGTGCATATTTACACGAAGAAAATTAGTTCAGACACGATCAATTTGTTAGAAAACAATAAAAGTACCTACATAAAAAACTTTATACACGCACTATACACACAAACAAGTGATTTTTTAATATCGATTCACAAACATTGTGCACTGACAAAATTCTTGGAGAACTAACACTAAAATGCGCGTTTTGAAAACAATAATCTAAAAATAGACTGCAACTGCACCACAGACGGCGTGACTCATTGTAAAAAGATGAATTTCGTTCGAAAATCTATACCCGTGAAAATATAATCATATTAAATAATAAAACATAGCATTAAGTTTTCTATCAGTGACGATTCAGATTATATACCGTTGCTACTGCATAATTTGTTCACATATCGAACACAGATTTTTATCATATTCAATGAAAAATTTGGTAATTAAGTATGTACTTGTTATTTTGGGCCGCAACAAATGCCAATTCGGGCGGCATGCGGCCCACGGGCCGCGTATGTGCACCACTGGTCTACCACACCACAGTCTTTAATTTCAGTAATCACCATCCTCAGTAATGAAACAATGGATATATGTCAAACCAATTGAGGAAGATATTATATAATATTATTTATTATATACATTGCCCTACTAAAGTTATAAATAAGTTTAATAAAAATATACACATTAAATGGTTTGTTATTTATTAAAATTTTGTTGATTTCTGACTTGAGTCATTTGTTTTTTTATATCATTAATTATTTTTGTTCGCAAGAGAACCCATTTGAACGAAGCTTTCCGTTTACTGTATATATCTTGCAAATTTAATACTGGTGAGTAAAAATTATGCACACTCTTTAAGGCTATCCACTAGTTGCGAAATGATCCAAAATTACTTCGGTTATGAAAATGTTTGATAAAATTATATTATGGTTTCTCTAATCATGATTTTTCTTATCGCAGTTTAATGTTGACAATTAATATTTATTGGAATGTTTCCTTTTTCAAGTGCAAGACGACAGTTTTATGCTTTCTTTTCTTATGTTGGTATTATAATTACCAGTCAACTTACATGTTAGATAATTCTGATACCGTCTGGGTTTGGATGTAAGAAGGTACGATTTTTGAGTGTGGAGAATGATGGGATAAACTAAACTAAGACAAAATTATTTTCAATATTTATGTCAGTATCATATTGTATTTATTTAAAGTTTGTCACGTAAACGAAACGTATATTCAATGTTTTGTGTGTCATAGTTGAACATTCTGTGGGTTTTTTTTATTTCTAACGTTTTATGGACTGACCGTCATTAAGCCATAAACCTGTTTCAAATTGCATTTATGAAAGTTGCAGCGTCATACTGTCAATGTCTACATCTTTTCACTCAGAATATTTGGCATTTTACGTTAGCTTTGTTATATACTACAATTTTAAAATTTTGTTTCTGTATGTTGCTCTCTGCTATGTGGACTCTTAACTAAAAGTTGTGTAAATTCAGTTAAAGTACAGTTGTGTGCATGGCATCCTCAGTTTTGTGTGTGTAACTGCTCCTGAGATAGTCAGTCATAAAATCAAATACTGATGCTTCACACTCAAATGTAGGCTCCCGTGATACGCGTGATGAAAACGGTGTCGTGTAGGGCGAGTATGGTTTAGTGGAGTCATTAATTTTAATGTATTGTGACAATTGCAATCAAACGCATGTACAGATCCTCAACATTGCTAAATCGTTTCCAAGTTCACTTGGAAACGTAAAGAAACACAGAACCAAAAGGAGTGGAATCAGCTTAGGCTTTTATCCAGCAGTTGTGGATTCACGTCTGACGTTTTCTTGAATTCTTACATTCGTATATTTGCGTTGGCGGACTATGGGCCGTATGTATGAGATTACCAAATTATTTATAAGCTATTTAACCGATGTTCCACCATGTAGAGTATAGCACCGTTTGTGACGTAAGCAATCTGACGTAACACGTCATTCAAAATGGCTGCTTCATCTGTCACTTTCAAATGTCATTTTAATAATGCATTCATTACAACAAACGTTTGCTTGAGGCCCTCGTTCATTTTGTAGACTCTGTAAAACATTTGCGAACGTTAAAAACAGTTCTTAGTCGTGCTGTTTATAAAATACGTATAATTTTGATCCATAGTCTATAATCTAGATGGTAGGTAACTGATACAATGCCTCGTATTTCGCTTACAAAATGCAGTATTTCTCATGGAGAGATAAGATGGATTTACGTAAGATTAAGATAAAATATCTCCGCTAAACGACCGCAAAGATAGGTACCTACTGCTGTATCTGGCATTAAAATATGCAATTGGAAGCATTCTGCATTCTTCAAAATATTATGGTACCTACCTACCTAGTTAATTATTGTAAGATAACTGTAATAAACAAGGCACAACTCTCAAATACACTGGTAACATCAATAGTGTCATACGGTGATTAGTATAAATGATAATATAATACAGAGATCATTACATAGTATTATCTAAATCCATTTGTATTTCTGTCATTTATTCTTATTCTGTTTTCACATCTCTTAATAGAAGTGATTGAAGTGAAGTTAGTCATAATATGTATGTATTGCCACGATGGAAATATTTACTGGCAATACTCTATCCTTTCGTACAGTAGAATCATAAAATAAATGTGATAAAATAACTGATAAATTATTTAAAGTTCATAATAATTATTCATCTATAATTATTAAATTTATATGGTTATACTTTCACACATTTACAATTTCAAAATTTTAAATTAATGGTCGGGGAATGAAATTTTATAAGTTTGCCATTATTTGGACACCATGGCACATTATGACGTCACATCGTGATGTCACTAAACAAACGAATTACGTTTGTACTCATGCATACAAATGAGCAGTATATAGCCTATAAAGTATTTGGGAATCTCATGCATACGACCCTATGTCGCGAATAGTGGATAGCCTTAAAACTAGAGCTTGCATATCTACATACATCATAAATCTTTAAGGGGATGGGTATGTAACCGTTTGACATTTGCATGACTCCATAGCGTGGGGGGAATACAGACAATCGGTTTTAATGAATATATGACTATACGTGTCTTGTAACCTCCCTCATAATACGCCAACAAATAGATGTAGTCCGCTACTAGCTGATAGTCGATATCAAGTTTAGTTAAAATCATAAACAACATAAAATATTAATGGAACTGACCTTTAAAAAGATTTAGGGCTTACTTGGTAACCTGGTTTTTTTTTGAGTTAATTAAGAACCCATATCCTTGTTTTTTCGTCCAAACCATGACACCCCGCACCATACTCGGTCTTAATCGAGTGTATCACGAGACCCTACGTTTGGTGTGAAGTATCAGCAGTTTTTACGTCTAGGAATGCTTCAAAAAACTTAAGTTGTGATTATATTGAGATGTATGTCGCGTATTGTCACGGCGACAAATTTAGTCTATGGTTTTGTCATTTTGCAGAATATTTTGAACGAACACGATCTCTGTAAATTCAATGATGTGGTAACTTAGTAATGAGTCTCTGTAAATTCAATAATATTTTGAACCATAGATAATAGACAACATTCTTATAGAAAATACATAGTGCCAACCCAAAGGGATTGGACTCCTCCCCCAGAGGTAGCACACAACTGTCAGTGTGTACTCGTTTTGTGAGAGAAAGTTCTACTTCTCTGAAATTAGGTACACTTTGCTGCAAATGGGCCATACTTGGACATAAAAACGCCCCACTGAGTATTTTTTTTTATCAACACAAGCTTACAACCAATTTATGATAAACATATTTTCATTATAAAAAGTTCCCGCAATAAAAACTTTATTAGGATTCAGGGTAAGAAAAAATAATGCAAATGGATGTAAGTATTTTATTTTTAATAACACAACACAATAATATTACGAAAAATTATACACAAATCAGTTAATAGCAAATGGTTAAATATTGGAATAAGAAATATGGTCTTGTTTTTACATATTGTTCTATATAAAATA
Organism: Rhyacophila brunnea; assembly: GCF_057557595.1. NCBI lineage: Eukaryota > Metazoa > Arthropoda > Insecta > Trichoptera > Rhyacophilidae > Rhyacophila > Rhyacophila brunnea. The sequence goes on along the minus strand of NW_028232904.1, from coordinate 1,262,651 downwards.
ACATAGCATTATTGTTTAGATAAAACGGCTAAATAAAAAACACAAACAATTACAGTTAATTACAAACAATTTTTTTTTATTATATTACCTACCTATTTACACATGTGTATTTTGAAAAATGAAATAAAAATATAACATGGGTTCGTTTTTGACATATTGTGTATAAAATTACTTGTTTATACAAACCTATTAGAGACAAAATACAGGTAGGTATGTTGAAAATTTGATTATATAGTTAATTACAATATTTTATTTATTTAACTCACTTTTTTAACTCTCATTTAACTTTAACACTCATTTAACGTCACTTTCCGAGAAATGCTTCTCACACAGTAATGAATATTTAGATGGCACCCAGCTCTCCCGCCCGACTGCATCAATCCACAATTTCCGAAGAACTTCATTTTTCGGAAATCTGAAATAATTTAATTCATACCTATAACATTATAAAATTGCTACATATACTCCATTACATACTTCATATAAATACAATTTTTTGTTTGGTATTCTTAAAAATATATTTAACTCTGAAATGAAATAAAAAATCTATGTAAATAATGAATGTCATTAACTAGCACTAACAGTTTTTACTTTGAAAAAGACATCGTATATTTTGGGTTCAAAATAATATTATGCATACGGCCCTGGATTTTTCGCAATAAACAACCATTTGACGTTTGATGTAAAAGTTTTGAATTGTTATTGTAAAAGATCTTTTAGGAAAAACTATCAATGTATAAATAATTAATAGTATGCATATTGTTCCGAAATGCTGTCACTCATTTGTATTCTTACATTAATAAACATTTTTTTACCGAATAATAACGTATAATACGTATAAATCGAGAGAATAACAATATCATATCCGCCATGTTGTTTTACCACACGAACTTGAAGAAGCTCCAGAATACCAACATTACCAACTGTCTTTCTCCGATTCGTATTTTTTAGTACATAAATGATAGCGTGTTCCCTCTCCAGTCTTTCAATCTCTTTGTGCCAACCGCTAAAAACAAAACACGCGATATTGACATGATTCTAAAGTGTGTAGGCATGAAGAAAATGATAAAAAAACGTTCATTAGTCATGCAGGTGTCGATGCAGTGCAGTACAACGTGAGGTGACTTCATGGTTGTTCGTGCGATTTCGGCAGATTTTGCTAACTGACAATGTTCGTTTAAAGTTTCAAAATGTACTACGGGATAAGAGCATCAGTCTGATAACATTTTAAACACTAAGAAAAATGACATTGCAAATTTTTTTCCCATAGCGACAGCTTGCTGTGACGTCACGTGATAGTATACGATATGCACCATAATAATATATTTCGCGCTTTACTTACAGCACTCAAAAATGTACTTTTGATTGATTTTATAGAGAGCTTTTAATGAAAAGTGCTCACGGGAGAGAAAAGCACGGCGAACTAACAAAAACAAATGATTCTAATTAGTAAATATAGAGTATACAAAAAACAAACATAAAACAATACGGACATACCCATGGGACATGCACCCGTCGATTACATGCGCGGTCGCAGCCATGGCCTCTTTTGGACTCCTATTTTTGGTTGCCTCGTGTCAGGCTTATTAGGACTGTAGTGATAAGTAACGAGGGGTGGAGGTAGGCTGTTAAGATTCGAAATAAATAGTGCTTACTAAACTTTGTCATTCATACTTATTTGTTGTCATTGAACTAAGAATACAATATACAGATGGTGATTGTTAGCTTTTAAAATTCAATTAAACCCTGCCTAACCCAAACCAAAATAGTTTAAATATGCTATGGATGATCCGATAAAAATATTCCACACTTTTTCAGTCATACTTATTTGTTTTCGTTGAATACAACTTTTAAAATTCTTTAAGCCATGCCTAAACCAAATTATGATAGTTAAAAAATATTCTTCTAAGTAGGTAGGTATCTATAAAATATCTAAAATTATGTATGGTTTAAAGGCAGATATTTTATAGATAAACGAATATTTTTTTTACGATTATTGACTATGGCTTGGATTGGGCCGGGCTTAACTGAATTTTAAACTAACAAACACTTCCTACACAATATTGTAGCATTAGTTCAAAGTTTAGTATGCACGATGAATGTCAGATCTTAACAGCCTACCTCCAGCCTTCACCGCTGATAATGAGGTGCACTCCAATGTAAATGCACTCCGTGATGCGCTTTGTATTTTGACTTTAAAATTCTACTTTGTTGTTTAATTTGTTTTTTTTTTTGCTATAAGATAATTTTTTTTGGCTTGTTTTTCTACTAACTTGATTTATCTGTTCTCTTCATTCTAAATGTCGACTTTTGAACGACTTAATAACTAATAATTTGTTATGTAGTCAATACGTTTTTTTTTAAATTAATAAATAAATAAATGATACTCCTAGAGCAGGGGGGGGCAAACTTTTTGGATGGAGGGCCAAATTCAAGAATTCAAAATGAGCGGCGGGCCGCAAGTAAAATACTATTTTTAGATATACACTATTTATTATCACGAAAAATAAACATTACAAAAAAATTAAGAAGAATGAAACTATTGTACATTTTCGAACATTTTTTAAATTCAGGTGTTAATTTTGTAGTTGATATTCTTAAAACTGCTTGTAAATGGGCATTGGAGATATTTTGATCGTAAAGAATTTTTATTGAGGTTCATGATCGGAAATGTGTGTTCACATATATAGATTAATCCAAAAATAACGAACATTTTTCTTGCATAATCTTTAAGTTGGTCGAATTTGTCTGAATTAAGGGCATTGTAAAATTTGGAGTTTTCCTTCACGACGATGCAATTCTCCTAAATCAGTGTCACACTACAGATCAATAATCTCAAGTTGTAGCTCTGTCGGTACACTATCAATATCAATTGAAATCGATGTTCAACGTAGAAAATAGTGCTTACATAGTGCGAGACGAGACGCAAGGAAGATGTACTGGGATAATACATTTACGAAACAACAAATTCTTCAAATTTTAATCTATTGTCAATATTTTTTAAAAAAATTATAAAAAAAAGTTATTCGTAATCAAAAGTACAATTAATGATGGCGGGCCTCAAAAAAATACCCGGCGGGCCACATGCGGCCCGCGGGCTGCAGTTTGCCCTCCCCTGTCCTAGAGTGACATAATTCTAAATGCAAAATCTACACTGTGGTAGTATGGTGACATTTACAAAATTTAGGATAGACAACTTTATTTTATCTACCATCTGGAGGTCAATTGTGGCACAAAACAGTTTGCTTTCGTACAAAATGGTCTTACGTTACGGGGATGAGCAGTTTTTTCTTGCCCCTTTCAGTTATTTTTTTTAGAATATTGTAAGATCCACGTCGCAAGACCTATGTCTTAGCCGGCTCTCACATCAAAACTCGTCCGCCCAAAACGTGTCGAATACGTCGATGTGACGTCATCGTTATTCAACAAAAACAACAAAACACACGTTGCCAAATGGAGCTCCGCAGATTGGTTGAATGCGACTGTTTCGTTTGAAAAAAAACATCTGCTGTTGCAATTGACAAGTTGCATCCTTCTCGGACTCCCCTACCTTTTCTTTTAACTGAGACCTTGTGAGGTCTGAGAGGCAGACCTCGGTTTCCTGACTATCATTTCTAGAGTTGGGTCTTGTGAGTACATTAATGACCTTTCCCGCATGTAATCTAGCCAAGTATTGAGCTGTTGAATTTACATTTACCTTCGCTTTTCAAACAAGTCTTTCGAGGGAAAACATTTAAGAAAAACCCTCTTCCGAATATTGTCCTTTCGAAGAGTCTAAGTCATATACAAACACCTACGAATTGGTCATTCCTATACCGGCTCGCCGATCACCCCATTCAAATGGGTCCCAGGTTCGAATCCTGGGTCTGACAAGTACACGTATTGTATTTCAATTTGTGTATGGGTCAGAGTAGGGACCTAATAGGTTGAGCAAGTGTCTGACATCCATTTCTATTCTAATATTTTTTTTCTAATAGATATTTATTATGTATGTTCAATAAAGGAATTTTACATCGTAAAATCCAAAATACATATTATTAATTGAGTTAGCATTTACTTTGTAAAATACCATTTTACAAGAAATGAAAATATAATTAATATTAAATTCTACAAGTTTTTAAAAAGGTTTGTCGATAGCTATTTCAGTTGTAACACCATTATCAAGACTATTCAGATAGGCCGTTTGACTTTGGTTAAATACTATACGTATTAAAAACCCTAAGTGGGTATTAATAATATTACAATTAATAATAAGTATACAAAGTCATAATATTGTTTGAACGAATAAGAAAATGTATTCTGTCTCTATTTATACGTACAGTATTTAAGCAAAGGCAAACGGCCTATCTGAACAGTCTTGATAATGGTGTTACAACCGAAATAGCTATCGACAAACCTTTTTAAAAACCTGTAGAATTTAATATTAATTAAATTTTCATTTCTGCCAAAATACATAGTTTAAAAAATTATTCTTTTAAAGTTGTTGCTTTTTTAAAAGAAAGGTGTTTTAAAAGAAGTTGCTTGGTTATTAAAATAATATCAAATTCATAACTCTTTGCTCTCGAGTTAATGCACGTATAACGCCATCATCTGGGCCTTTGTTAGTGTTCATTGTCCCCAAGTTAACGCTCGCTTTTCTCGTTTTAAAAACTCATTTAAATAAAGCATTTTCTCAGAAAGATATTAGTTTTCAGACTATTTTCAGAATGAATAATGATGTCAGATGAGAATATCATATTTTCTTAAGCAGACGCATTGCCTCTATACTCTATAGCGTATAACAATTAATAATTTCATGTTATTTTTTTATTTATCGTTATTTTTAGAGTCATATTATTGGCTTTAATCTTCATCTTTGACATCCTATATAATATCTCTTTGGCCTATGACCTCAGTCACCTGCGCTTTGCAGATAATATTGTTGTCTTTGTGAATAACCCAGAAGTAGGGTCGTCAAAAGATTATCGATTTTTTGACCAATAATTCGATACTTTACATCCGATAAGGTAGTTTTTTTATCAGTTTCCATGTGCGCACACCGAAAAGTAACATGGGTGGGTCCATTAAATAAAATATCCATAATAATAATTGATTTTTTATGACGGTAGGTAGTTAACAAAATATGGCAAGTGGTTCTGACTTCCACACTTATCCCGTCTTCTATGTAAAGCTACTCGTCATGCCAACTGTGGATCCACGACTTCTTGACTCCTGACTACTAAACTAGTCAATTTTTGACTGGCCATGGTGTATTCGCTGTCCAGCTCTTTGAGCTTGACTTGACACCCTATATAGTGGAGAACTACAAAATGAAAACAAAATCCTCTGGGAATGTCAGAGAATGTTCTCCGACGCGGAAGAGATGCTTAAGTCAGTCCAACCAGTTGTTGGATCCTTCGGGCCGTCTGACCTAGTTAACTTATTATGGACGTGAAAATCTCTTCACATAGTTTAACATGTCAGTATTATTTAACTTTGGTTTTAAATATGATGGTAGCCCTCATTCCTTTTTTCCTACCTACCAAATATCCCAGTTATTGTCGCAAGTTAGGGCGACCGGCAGTTACGAATCATTAGTCGACCAAGATTGTAGTAACATTTAGTCATTTCAAGACAGCGGACGCGCTTAGGCTTGTTAAAGCTAAGCTGTCGTTTACTACAGAGTGATTCATCCAAATCGCATCTGTTCGACCTTCGTTGCACTAAATATGATACGGTTTGAGCAAACGTCGCGTGTATCATCCATCCTGAACTTGTCATTATCATTTATCCCAAAATCCAAGTGAAACCGTGTGTGAGTGCGTGAATACCAAACCAAATCCAGCGCGACAACCCTCTCAAAATCAAAGATGCCTGGCATCTTGTTTAAACCCCCCCCCCCCTAGATCCGTAATCCACCAAGATTTTCAAATTACAGGTCACTGCAAAAAGCGGAACCATATATTATATGTAAATTATTAATTTTTGTTAATTATCCATGCTCTTCTTTCCCATTGGCACTTTTTTTTAAATTAAATCTCAGTAAATTCAGTCAAAGCACACTTGAGCTCGCGGTGACCTCAGTTTTGGGCATCTGCTCCTGAGACATTCCCAGGCGTAAATAACTGATTATGCTTCACACCAAATTAAATGTAGGCCAGGGGCGGTTTGGTTTGGAAGAAACTATTATGTAGATAGTATTTATTTTGTAGTATGAAGGAGGAAAAATATGGCGAGAAACTAAACGAGGGCATTTCATATTACAACTGTATTATAGTAAGTCCAAACCTTTATTTCATTCATTGATTAAAATGTAGATTTTATAACACGATTCTGTTTATTTCGCGTGAGAAATCAGAATACACTAACGTGACACCATTAGGTGATTAATTTTGCTGGGGGGGGGGGTGTTTTAGGCGGTGGAGGGTTTAACAGAATTAGAAAAATGTCGATGATCATTATCTGATGTCTCACTGTCACGCGATGTGCTTTAGAAAAAAATGGCAAATTTAATACAGTCATCTGTAAAATGTTCTAGCCTGGTGTAAGGTTAATAATTATAAATTATAAGATTTAAATTTATCAAATGGCCGTAGGCGGTCGTGTCTGCCATTAGACGCAGAATATACGGTATACTAATGACATTGAAACATACATTTTCTAAAATAGAGCTCTCCAACTACTATATGTTGCTTAGGTGCAGCAATTGAAAAATCGAAGAATACGAATATTACAACTTTTGAGAGCAGTGGATGTTTTCTATTATGCGGTCGATTCTTTAGAAAATGTCGACATTTTGGTTTAAAAAAATCATGGAAGCATAAAAAAATCTGACAATCTATCCAATTTTCTTCTTTCTTTTTTCTTTTACACTATCACGACCCAGCTTTGGGGCATAGGGCAAGCACAAGTTCGCGCCACTTCCCTCGATCCATCGCCAACTCTTACGCTTCCCGCCATTCCAGACCAGCAGCGAGTAGATCGCTTTGTAGCACCGCTGCAAGGTGAGAGATGGCCGGCTACGACGACGGAACCCTTGAGGCTATGCGACAAAGGTACGAAGTGTCGCACTCTTTGGCGGCATCCGGAACACGTGTCCCAGCCACGTAAAACGTCTCTTCGTGTTTACGTCAATCACCGAAGGCTTCGGTGTCTGCTCACGAACTCGGGTGTTTGTAACGCGATCGTATCAATGTACCCGTAAGATCTTTGTTTTATTATCTTCTACTCGAAACAGTTCCGTGGAGCTGCATTCGTATTAATTCCGAAGGTTCTTAATGAAGCGTCGTCCTCAGCTGCGTTTACCATTGATCTTTCCTTGGAATGCTGCACTTTATCGCATGAGGTGTTGCAGTTTTCTAGTGTTAATACTACGCAGAGCTTCTCGGTCTTTTCCCATTTGTTCGATGATGTCAAAATTTGACACACGATCAGTCCAATGAATTTTGAGGATGCGCCGCGAGATGACAAAACTTTAAAGTTGTTATTATATTTAGATGCACGTCGCGTACTATCACGTAACGTCACAGTTAGCTGCCGCTACGGGAAAAATGTGTGTAATGTCGTCTTTATTGGTGTTAAAAATGTTATCAGACCACCCCGTAACACATTTTGAACCTTTAAACTAACATTGTCAGTTAGCAAAATCTGCCGAAATCACCAGAACAATAATGAGGCCACCTCACGTTGTACCGCATTGCATGACTCAGTGAACGTTTTTTTATCATTTGCTACATGCCTATACATTTTCGACTCATGTCTAAATTGCGTGTTTATTTTTTATTTTTAGCGGTTGGCACTTTGTATTTTCTATAAGAATGTTGTCTATTATCTATGGTCTGCAGGTTGGATTCTGATCCATATACTATCTATGGATATAATATCGCAAGTAATTTTAACGTACGCACACGTAGAAACTGTTAAAATCAATTGAAATTATCATGAATACATAATGAATAATAATTCAAAATACCAATACATTAGAATTGGCATTCTCTGTCATTGAATGTACCGAGGTGGTGATCGTTCAAAGTATTCTGCAAAATTACGAAACCATAGACTAAATTTGTCACCGTGACAGCGTGACAGTATGCGCATCTTAATATAATCACAGCTTACTTTCCGTGATATATAATTATCCTGGCTTAACCTCGATACCATAGAAAAGGATTGAGGGTGCATAACGGTAAAACAAACACAGTAGCTATTGTTAATGTTGCATTGTAATATTGATGCATCGATTCTTTCTATATATTCTATACCAGTGGCGCACCCAGGATTTAATATTGGGGGGGCCCAAGGAGGAGAATGTAAATTAGTCCCATAGGCTCTTTTTCTTCTTCACAGCCTAATTTCTCGTTGTCTTTTGCACTCGGTGTACCTACACCAAGGTCCTCACATCCTGAAACGGGCCCTCAGGCTAGGATATTTGGCTGTCCCCCTACCTACCGCCAAGATTAAAGGCAGTGTGAAACACTACATTAACGTTTTTCAAATTGTGTTTTAGTTCAAATTAAGGGTACTTATACAGTCAATTATTGGCGATTTTCAATACATCCACTTTAATAATGGAGCTGTCAAGTATCGACACATAATAATCAAAAAATATATTGCACAATTATATAAGTAACTGAAAATGTTCATGGCCATGCTATACTATTAAAGCTAATTTATGATGTGTGTTTATCTCACTTTTCTGGTCAACCCGACACGCCGGGCCCCCCACAGCCCGGGCCCCCAGGCTAGAACCCTGTCAGCCCTCCCCAGCCATGACCTACACCACTCCGGAATTTGGGTGGACACCGAGAATTTTTTGACAGTTCCATTAGGGATTGGGTTTCTAAAAAAACCTGACATTAGTGTTTCGAAATTTTTGTGTTATAAATTAAAATCTAAGAAATTGTTCTAAAAAGGGTGCTGGAGAATTACAAATCATTTTTTTGCCAGTGTTTTTATTTGTCTAAGCCCTAAGGTTTATTGGCTTTCAATTTCAATGGTTAAAATCATTCTGACAATTTTCATGTTTGGGGGGTGTCAGGGCCCCTTGCCCCCCCCCCCTGGGTGCGCCACTGTAACCACCTCACTTCAGTGTGAAAAAGTAAACATTCGTACTTAGCTTCCATAGAAATGCAAAGTTTTTTTTAAAAATGCCTGTTTTTAAAGGTCTGGATTTAATGAAATTTACCAATTGGTCTAGTGCAGGTTTTAGCACTGCGGTAATGTTTTCGAAACTATAGATTCCCTGTGTAAATAAAACAGTGCGTAGATATAATGTTAGGGTTTCTTGTCTTTGCGAGGGTAACAAATCCTTTAAATGAGCCTAACATTGACGGAGCACCATCCATAAAAATTCCTCCATGATATTTTAGATTGTTCTAAATATGAATAAATAGAATCAAAAACATCTTGTCATGTCGTACGCTCGGTGAGTTCTTTGCAGCATAGATATTGATCCACTATTTTGTTTTCATTTATGAAACGAAAACCTGTGAGGCCAACGGTAGACGCGTGCGATCGATTCGGCAACATCGAAATCACATTAGATCTTTCATCGGCTTTCATAATTTCACGAAGGACTTTTTTTCGGTTTTCGCTATTTCGCGGATTTTTCTGTTTTTATCATTATTTTCGCGGTGCACTTGCAACAAACCAGCGGTGCACCGGTTAAGAACCACTCGTCTAGAGCCACAATATTTATGCTGAATTCCACCGAAAAAAATGTTTTTTTTTTTTAATTTACACCACCACCGACTGTGGTGGGCATGGCCCCCACATCATAAATGTTTGGCGGGCCCCCTTACCTATCACCAGGGTTAAAGGGAATGTGATGTTCTACAATAGTGTTCCCAAATGGTATTCCGTGGATTTATCTATATTGTTAAATAATTCCCTTGAATTCTTGTCGGACCTCATATCATATTATCGATCGTTATCATACTATGAACCACTGGTCGCGACCACCTCTTGTGGTAGCTAAGTAGCATTCGACCCTTCGATATTGGATAAATAGCCATTTTTATTTTTCTAGAAACACTAAAAATAATTGTAATATAAAATGATACACGTGAATTATTATCATGTAGTTACGTATATCATATTTTCATCATACTTCATATTTTTTATGTTAATTTTGATGATTTTTTTTATAATATAACAAATTTCTGGTGTGTGTTTATCTCACAATTAGACGAGCCGCCACGCCGGGCCCTCTTAAGCGCGGGCCCCCAGGCTGTAGCCCCGTCAGCCCATGGTGGTGGGTGTAGTCGTACTTTTCGCCGAATTTTTATCGTCGATTTTGGGTTTTTTAATAGTGAAGTTTCAAAATATTAATTGAAAATGGAAAAAAAAAGTATTATTGCATTTAACTTATAGGTACACAAACCAACCCAACAGAACACAGCCTAATTTCTCGTTTATCGGACTTTTGTCTATTGCACTCGGTGTACACCACTCCGGAATTCGGGTGGACACCGGGAAATTTTTGACATTTCCATTAGAGATTGAGTTTCTAAAAAAACCCGACATTAGTGTTTCGAAATTTTTGTGTTAGAAATTAAAATCTAAGAAATTTGCCTAGCGGGTGCTGGAGAATTTCAAATCATTTTTTTGCCGTGTTTTTATTTGTCTAATTTATTGGCTTTCAATTTCAATATTTTTGGGGGGGGCCAAGGCCCTTTGCCCCCCCCCTGGGTGCGCCACTGTTCTATACTCCATAATATATTCCAATATATTGCATGCGACCAGTCGATTTGTTACCGCGTTTAAATTGTATCGAGATTTCTCGGTATCTAGGTTAACACAGTGTCCTCCTGACATTTTGTAATGGCGTTTTCAAACAGCCATTTTGTTTGCATGCCTCATGCCATCTAGCGGTCGGGCGACCAATCAAGCCGAGTGACAGCGATATAAATCACTTTTCAATAGTTTTTTAGTTTTTAAAATCTTTTAACTATTTTTTAACGAAATATTCTGTCAGATTTTAAAGCGCTGTAGTATTTACTATTCAAATTCTGGTGTACATACTTGCAAAATATTTTTTATAAGATATGCAGAAATATAAAAAAAAAAATACAACACCGCGTTGTGGACGTTGTGGACGATAATAATATTTTGGTCATGGTGATTAGGCCGGTTACATGTAAATTGTACGTAAAACAATTCACCGTTGCCAGTTCGCCGTGAGTTTTCTATCGGAAAAAGATGGCCGTATGCCATGCGGTCTCCAATTTTATTAGATTCAATATAAACATTAATTCAATTTTCATAGCTGATTTTGGCAAAACTCAGAGGTGCATGCTGGGCATAACGCGATATGACAAACAGAGAAATGAGTGGATAAAGGAACTAACAAGGGTTTGCTATGTAATGGAGTTTGCTAATAACCTCAAATGGAAATGGGCTGGACACATAGCTCGAAGAAAGGACAATCGTTGGACAAATTTAGTTATCCAGCGGTATCCAAGAGGTACAAAACGTCTGCAAAGTAGACCTAGAGGCCGCTGGATCGATGACATATTAAAGTTCTGTGGAAGTACATGGCACCGCAATGCACAAGACTGAGAGAAGTGGAATCAGCTTGGAAGGGCCTTCATCCAGCAGAGAAAAGATTCAGGCTGATGACGATGATGTAAAATAAAGAATATTATTATATTTTCAATAAATGTCTTTAAACAATTCTAATGTTATACTCGTGGGTATACACTCATATACACCAACAGTGGCCGCGCGGCTTAAGCATTGGACTATAACGCCATGGGTCCCAGGTTCGAATCCTGGGTCTGACAAGTACACATATTGTTTTTCAATTTGTGTGTGAGTCAGGGTATGGACCTAATAGGTTGAGCAAGTGGCTGACATCCATTTCTCGTAAAAACAACATCTATTAATACAAACATCTACTCTGTGTAGGCCCATATGATCCTATTAGGATCGGACATGGTTCAATGAATGAAATGTTATACTCATCATTGTCGTGTCCAAAAATGCAGTTCTATCAAAAAAAAAGTTTTGATGTCAACTTAGTCTCGGTGATAAAATTGCCTAGTTGTGGTCGCGTTGAGTTTGCGTGTGCGAGGTCACTAACGGTCTATCAATCTATATGTACTAGGGGTTTACTGTTAACTGTCTCGCATTGAATTATTTATTATTTAATGATAGGATTGAACATTCGTATATCCTAGAATCCTCTTGTACTATGTTAATATAAATAATTCACATCTGTAGTGGAAATAATTAATCACTCCATTCGGATACCCTCCACATTTCTTACCTCTGGTTTATTTTTAGGTTCGGGTTCTGCCGCTTAAAGGGGTAGTTCTGGGGTGGTCGGTATCTGGAACAGAAATAAAACGCAAAATTAATTACTTGTTCATCCCTTGAATCCGCTGTCTAATTATTTTTATGGAAATTTAAAAACAAATATTCAATTATTATTTTTCAAGATTTAAAAAGGTTCTTTTATTGAAAATAGGTACTTAATATGTTATTTTCAAAAATTTTAAAAATGTTATAGTCGATGTTTTTTGGGGTAGATCATCGTCAATAATTTGGAAAACACTGATCGCATTTATTTTGCAGAAAGCACTTTAGATAGCGTAGTTATTAGTTATATTTCGAGACTTCAAAATTACCGGGGTCTAACTACAAAATCAAAACCTAGAAACAGTGCACGAGTTTGTATATCTGGGATAGACCGTTAGTGGAAAATGTGGATCTGAAGAAGAGATAAGAATGCGTACACAGATTGCGAAAAATGCGATGACACTTATTACCACTTTATAGAAGAATTGGGGAATGTCAACTGCCACGAAAATTATGGCTAAATCTGATACGGCTTGAGCGAACGTCGCATCTGTCATCCATCCTGAACTTTTCATAAATTCAAAAATACAATGACACGTCTTACCACTTTATGGAAGAATTGGGGAATTTTAATTGCCACAAAAATTATGTTTGTGCAAACATTCTTCTAAAAGTGTTCTTCATATGATGTTGCCTTCGAAATGTAGTGTTGGCTCCGAAAGTTTTGTATTTCTTAGACAGAACGCAGGACGAACCAGTCAATCATCCAGAGACTGTTGGTAAAGGAACGGCTCTCGACAATGTGTCTGAGACGCATTCTGCAGTTTTTTTGACATATAGTGCAGACTGGTGGTTTTGAGTAGCCTCAGTGAAGGCGAAGCAAGCTAGAGCGACAAAGTGAATGAGCTGACTGGACGCAGCATTCAAGCTTTCCTGAGAGAATCAGAAAATCGAGCGTGGTGGAAAGTATTGGTTGCTCAAAATATAACGGAATTTCAATGTGGTCACGATCGTCAGTCATAGAGGGAACGATTAAGAAGAGAAAGAACTAAAAAAATCATTTGTTTGAGTTAAGCACAGTATCAGAAATGTCATAATACTTATATTAATTATTGGCGACACAAAACTGTAAGTATAACTAGTTATATTTTCTTACAGACAGTTATCTTAAAATCTACTTTGCAGGTTTCATTTACAGGTTTCTTAATCCTGTACTGAAGGTTTTCTGGGTAGGGTCGTCATATCGAAAGAAAAATTATCGATGCCTGCGCATCTATTCTATACACAAGGCTGCCATCGGTGGCTATCGAAGGTAATTTATAATATTTATGTAAAAGGAATTATAGTTGTTTCAATAACTAAACTGGCTCTAAAAGTTAACACAGCCAAAGATGCTGTTAAAACATAGCACGTTTTGACAGTTCATACAGTTTGCATACGATACAATATGCAAAAATTACCCTCGATAGTCACCGATAACAGCCTTGTGTATAAATAGATGTGCTGGTGTCGGTATTGGATCGAAAGAAAGTACCTATCGAACCTTTACTATTATAAACCATGCAAGGTCTTGTATCATATTTCATCGCTCATTAGCAAATATATAATGATGAGGGATTTAATTTATTTCTATAGATATATTATATCAGATAAATATATTGTGAATGTTAGCTTTGGTTGGTGGGAGTATATCATTGATTTGGTCCCTTGAATTCCGGGGTATTAGTAGTTATATAGGTTATTATTTGATATACGATTCCCACAGGTATACAACATACATTTAATATTCAAGTTATAATATGGCGCCTGTACCTAACTGTGTTATTAGCAATTTCGAAAAGCTTTGTTATAATAGTTAATTTGCATACTAAGTATTGGACTACCCATAAAGCAGTAATTATCAACATTTTTTCTTCTAAAATACTGTGGAACTATCTAATTGTGACGAAATTAACTACTACTTTTTACAATTATTACTGAATCGCTTTCTAAATTGCGTTAATTTTCGACAGTCGACTTTTGTATTTTAAATCAAAGTATTAATTACTTTAATTTATAACTGGTGTCAGGATCTCTCCTAATTTTAGTTATAACGTACATGCACTTGCTAATAAATTACGTTCTTCATTAAACGCATTGGCGGCCCTAGGCCCGAAAATTTGGTAGGTCAATTTCAAATAATTATATTATTTTAATTTGCCTTTTTGTTGTATACTTAAAAGACGTATTGCAAATTAGCTTTTTATACATTATAGAAGAAGTGCTAGAAATTGTTGTATATAGGTAATTACCCTTAAAAAATGTCCATTTTCACATCAAACATATTAAATAAAAACTCAGTAGCTTTCTAGCTTCATTGTTCATTAAACTGTTACTGTCAGAAAAAGTGTTGTGTACTGTTATGGAACGGCGGGATCATTTATATATAAACACTTTTTATATTCCCACTGATTTTATTAGAAGGTAACTTTTATGATTAATACAGCAGATTACATTTTAAAGTGTAACATTTATACAATGGTTTAACTGTTTAACACAATGAATGCAGTCGATGCGTTTTAGTCAAAGGTTGTATTTAAACTAAACTAAAAAGCTATTTTTGGTTGAGTATATTACAGAACAAACAATGACATTGCATATGAAACTTTCAGACAACAATAGAAAGTTTGAAATAATAAGTGATAACACATAAGTATAAAAAGGTTTACCAGATAAAAATAATACGGTTGAAACAATGCTTGAAACGTAATACAAAACATGCTCGCTGAAATCGTGAAGCTATAATAATTAATAACAATACAACGTTTTATATCTGTTTCTTTTAACCCATTGAAAAATGTATTTTATCTCTTTCTCGGACAGTGACGAAAATCTTGCCTATGCTGCGTCAAAACAAATTTTAAAAAAACTGGCGAAATGTGTGCTCTCTCCGTCTCACGTATGAAAAATGAGAGAGAAAGAGAAATATTTTATCTCGACAAATTCTCAAATGACCCGAGGTATACACTACAGCGACCGAGCGTGATTCCTTTTGTATGAATAAAATTTTATACACAGTTAGCGTGCGCCCTGTGTTGACGCGTTAGCCGATAATTATAAGACATTGTACCGACACCTTAGATTATAACCTACATAGATAGTAAGATATTTACTTTTGGAGGGTCATTGTCCATTAAACCTAAAGGGCCAGCCGCTATTGATTAAACGTTCATAATTTGATAGAGCATATGGGTGCGGATTCTAGGGCGTGTGTTCGAAGACGCTGGGCGTCATATTTAATTATTTTTCTAGTCATTACGATGGTCACAGGTTCGAATCCTGGCTCCGAACAAATATTTTTTTAAAAAAGAAATAAAATAAATAAACAACGAGTTTAAAAAAAATACAAATTAAACAATAAAATAGAATTTAAAAAACAAAATAAATAATGCATTGCTAAAAATGTCTTCGTCTCTAGGAAGTGCATTGACCAGCCGCACAGCCCTCGCTATTATTGCCTGGTGAGCCTGACATGAGGAAACAGCCGTCACCTAAAATAGGTCATAGCTCCGACCACTTTTTCAGAATATCGGGATTGGAAACTATACCACGTGAGCGCAGGGAAAAATGCTTTAAGAGCAGAAGTGACCGACGAGATTCAAGAGAATGAAAGGCGAGCATGGCTTGAAGAAAGTTAGTCGGAAAATACTCGTTCGAGAAACTGTCAAAAGGAAAATAATTATATACGTCAATAAAATAAAGATGTCGAAGAAATTTCTTTTGAACACGCTCTAAAACAAGCTTATAGGAAACCTCATAAAGACTACAGATAATCGACCCATACTCAAGAATACTCTATATGCACATTCATACTTATGAGTTATGCGTTACCTACTTTGAATTGAAATACCCCTTATTATTATGTTCACCTTTTTTTCTATTATAAGTAATGCACGCTGATTTATAACTATGCATATGGCCATGGCCCCCACAAGAGGGGGCTGGCAGGGCTCTAGCCTGTGGGCCCGGGTTCAGGAGGGGCCCGGTGAGGCCAGTCGACCAGATAAGTGAGATAAACACACAGTACAAATTTGCTTTAATAGTTAAAAAAAGTCCTTAAAGTCCTTAATTCAAATGGATGTATTAAAATATACAACAAAAAACACTAAGTATACACATTAATTTTACCGCGTACACCATTTGGTAAACGCTACTGTAGACCATCTCACTGCCTTTATCCTTGGAAATAGATACGGGGGCCCGCCAAAGATCCTAGCATGGGGGCCCGGTTCAGGTTGTGGGTATCCATGCATATGGCCCTCAGTTGTTAAAAGATCGATACACCTTTATTCTACTCATGTCTATACCTATGTAAATCGTTTTACAGTGGCACCATGGGTTGCAGTTGTAGTGGTATTGTTTGCTAGCATTGAAACAGGCATTGTCGCAAGCAATTCAATACACGCGCGAATCCCCTATGGTGCCACTGTAGAATGATTTACCTGTACTAAAAAGGTTTCATGCTGTCTTTTTTCGCATTTCTGAATTATGAATTGTAGCCCTGGTTGGTAATCACTACTTTAGGGAATATGTGTTAGAAGTATATAGCATCAACTAAATATACATGTTAGGAGTATATAGCGTTGTTATGTTGTTATTATATTTTAATATATGCATGTATGCGTTGAAAATTTGCGTGCAGATCGGCACCTTTGATGTTAACGACTTTGTTTACTAGTCGAATCTGTAGGGTGTTTACGATATAATTTTAATTATTAACTATTTATTCAATAATACTGTCTTCAAAGGTGACATGACACATTGTGTCTAAAACGCAACAGTTTAAATTTAATATTTATATATTTACATAATATAATTAACTTCATGGGACCAGTGACGTCCCTAGACAAGATGCCGCCCCTAGACAGTGCCAAAATGCCGCCACATTTTTTATACAGTACTTTTTATCATCCTTTCATGACTCCAATATCTAAGAAATGTGTTGTATGGATACATTACTAACAAGATATATACCACTAAATCTAATTTAAATGCCATCTCTGACTCAATAGACTATATTGTGAGTCTACAGTTTCAGATAGATACATTAAAAAATACAACTACCAAATCTCATGAGTGACTGGTAAATATATTTGGATAAATTTTAAATTAGGTATGCACATGTCATTGTTGTTCACCAAGAACGTGACATTTAAAGACAACGGAAGTAAACTAGACATCGCGAACCCAACAAAAAAATCCTGTTAAAACTTTATAGTAACTACTGCTACATTTTGATTCCAACCAGTGAGCTGAATTTTTTAATGGAAAGATATTTCCGTTATTACTAAATTTAGGTAGCTATATCTATATATATACCTAATGATTCTCCTCGATTTGCCGCCCTTTGGGTAACTGCCGCCCCCAAGCGACGCTCAATCTGCCTACCCCCACGAGACGTCACTGCATGGGACGGATGAATGATGAGTTTTTCTAACCCTCGATGTTATGGGTTACATGTAAGTTGTACGTAAGCAGTTCATCGTGGGACATTTATTCGTGCGCCGCAGTACGTGAAACATGAGTTCGTATAACATTTTATCAAATGACGAGTTCTTCGTTGAACATTTCACCGTGGAATACATTTGTACGTATCTTACAAAATGCGGCGATAGTTTACAAATAGTACTGTTTCAATTAGATTAACCCTAACCTAACCTAATTTAAACTAACCTAACCTAGTAAAGACATTTCATAAAATTCGCCACATGTTGTAGCATACGTACAAATATACTCCACGGTGAAATTTTCAACGAAGAACTCGTCATTTGACTAAATGTTACACGAACTCATGTTTCACGTATTACGGCGCACGAATAAGTGTCCTGCGGTGAACTGTTTACGCACAAATTTTCGTATACGGATGTTATGTTTAAGTTCAGATGGTTGCTTGAGTGTGTGTGACATGGTATGTTTGGGCAGTGATGAATAGTACACGAGTTGGTATTTTTTTATTATAATACTACGTTCAACTAAACTTAACCTAACGTTTGTAATATATATCTGATTAAACGATTTGGTTTAACACAGTTATTTCCCGTCCAATTGCAATCACCAATAGCAGGTTGGTTCTGCAGCTTGGAAGAACAAACAACTGATGTTCCCGATTTCTGAATTAGTTAACAAGGACACACGTCAGTATTTACACTCCATATAAGTCGGGAAAATATTATCAGTGTCGAGAGGTGGAGGTAGCCTTATTAATATTTGGCACACATAGTGCTCACTAAGCATTGTCAGCTATATTTATTTGTTTTCATTGAACTAAGAATAAAAATTGCAGATGGTGCTGGTTTAAAAAAAATCTATTAAACCCTGCCTAAACCACGCCATAATAGTTATTCGATCTTATAAAAATGGTGCACACCTTTTCAGTCATACTTATTTTTTTGTTTTCGTCGAAATAAGGATTCATTTTACAGATGGTGTTGCTTAGTTTTTGAATTCATTTAAACTCTGCCTCATCTAAATCATAATCGATAAAAAATATTCTTCTATCCATAAAATATGTAAAATTGTGTATGATTTAATGCAAGATATTTTATAGATAAACGAATATTTTTTGACTATTATCTACTATGGTTTGGATTAAGGGTTTAACTGAATTTAAATAACTAACAAATACATTATACACATAGTTCAAGCTTAGTTCAATGACAAAAACTACGTTTGGCTGACAAAGTTTAGTGGACATTATTTATGTCGGATCTTAACAGACTACTTCCACCCTTCACACTGCTAGATATAGAATGTAGTGGTAGTCTGACGTTTAGACTATAATATATAAGCATATAATAATGAATATGGCACAGAAAGAAGATACAAGGATACATGGTAGGCGTAATCTCACTACAGAGCTGATTCAACCAAAAAGTTGACTTTCTATTCACCCTGTAGTCGTTCGGAGTGTATATAGTGCATTATAAAGTCATTTCTAGCTAGAAAACAACAAGAGCAATAGAACCTTTTATAAGTACAGCACCATAAATTGATGGGAATTGCAAAAACCACCATAAAGGCCATTGAACACGCCATAAAAGCATTTTCCTACCTCAACAGCACGGAGCTATAAAGTTTTATATATTTACAACAAGAAATAGCTTTATTCTTTACTTACAGTATTAATGTAGTGCTATTTTATAGGAAATCGATTTAAAAGCATGGGTAAATCAGAAGTATTGTCTGAGAATTAATTATTTCATTTTTTTTTTGAGAAACAGCGAAAATAAATTTAACTTTGAGTCCAAGATATTGGACCGGAATAAGGGATATTTTTCACGATTAGTAAAGAAGCTATCAACATTCATAGGAACCCTTGCAATTTGTCATTCAGCCATTTAAGGCTATATCTCAGTTGAGGCATGGTCTAAAAAGATCGTGGCTAGGCGATGCGCGGATTGCGGGTCGTGGGTGCAAATGACGCATGCCGAACGAAATATAATTTGTCATATAAATCCAACATGCATCCATTTAATGTTCTGTTTATTGTTCTATTAGTAACATTTTCTTTCTTAACTTTCTTCTTTCAGCACTACGGTGCATGGTTGCAGCATCAGTCCCGTGCGGCTCCGTCTCGGGACGGAATGAGCACTTAAAATCACTTCTTTCAGACACGTTTAAAGCGTCATAGAAAGCGGCCGTGCATATCCACGGTTGTGCATATATGACGGGTGGTGGTGGGCACTTTAACGTAATGTTCTATTAGTAACAATAATAATATATTCATTGACATGTTTTCTTTTTCAAGTGAATGGGTAACGTTTTTAGTCATCTTTACACGATTTAAGAATTAATACCCCCGTCGCCATTACGAAATAAATTGACGTATTTACACCTCGACATTCGCTCTCAGACTGCCAGCGAGTCCAAAATTTCGTCGCGCCTATAATTGAAAATTATTTGCCGTTTCACTGATGTATCGTCTTAAGAATCCAAAAAATGTTTATGTGTCATTAGTATCATCATTATCAGCCTGAATCTATCCACTGCTGGATGAAGGCCTCTTCAAGCTGCTCGGTCCTGTGCATTGCCTTGCCACGCACTTCCGCAGAACTTTATCATTTCATCGATCCAGCGGCCTCTAGGTCTATCTTGCGGACGTTTTGTACTTCTTGGATACCACTGGATGACTAGATTTGTCCAACGATTGTCTCTTCTTCGAGCTATGTGTCCAGCCCATCTCCATTTAAGGCTTTTAATTTTATAATTTTTCTTGAATATGGGTCCATTATCTAGAGTCCTTATAAGGTTTACTATAAGCTTGTTTTAGAGCGTGTTCAGAAGAAATTTCTTCGACATCTTTATTTTAATGTATACAAATATACAAATACAATATACAAAATATTAATATACAAAATATTTATATACAGAATATTTTAATGTATATACCTTTTGACGAGTATTTTCCGACAAACTTTCTTCAGGGCATGCTCGCCTTTCATTCTCCTGAAGCTTGTAGTTCACTTCTGTTCTTAAAGCATTTTCCCTGCTTTCGCGTGGTATAGTTTTCAATCCTGATATTCTGTAAATTTTAATTTTTATGCATCCGACAATTACATGCAAGGTCGCAGCCATGACATATTATTTCGAGTGAAAGCTTTTCTTCTGTCAGGCTCACTATGCACCGATAGCGAGGGCTGCGCGGCTGGTCAATGCACTCCCTAGAGATGCAGACATTTTTAGCGATGCATTATGCAGTCTGTTTTTTAAATTCTATTTTACCACATTTTTCTTAGCTCGTATTCTTGTTTCTCCGGTGGTTATTTATCCAGTACAAATGTTGCAATCGATTTGTAACTAACTTCCCGACTAGCAAGATATTTAAAAAATTTAGAATATATCAGAACACGACGACGACGAATTCATTTTCAGTTAATTCTGTTTTGTATGAAAATTTATTTCGGAAGAAATCCGTAATCCAATCTAATATTATTGGTTGCTGAGGGGGTGGTCCTAGCAACTAAATTATTAATATATACGTGCGTTACTATGGAAATCAATATGAAATGTCAAAATGACATTTCCGTATTCTATAATATTTATTCAGTAAGTACCTATTTCAAGTACAAAAAAAAGTATTTATTAATACCTAGAATTGTCAAGTTTATATGATTTAACAGAAAATTTAAAAATGTGGTGTATAAAAAGTTCTTTTTATCTTGTAATTATTATTATTTAACTTCTATTTTTTTTTTTAAATTATTGTTTTTTTTTTCTATAAAATTATTTTTTTGCCACGTTGTTTTTTCTCGAGTTGATTTACTTGTACTTTTTATTCTAAATGTCATGTTGTGAACGTCTTGAATTAATAATTTGTTATATGCTCAACGTGTCTTTTTTTAAATAAATAAATTTGTGAACTGCTTGATTGAAAGGTTTGATATCGACCAATATATAAATATACAATATTGTAATATGATTAGTTTGAGTGACAAGTAATATCTCCTGAAATCGTTAGTTCTATTTTATACTGATAGATATTATTATAAAGATTTGCCTGCATTCTAAATGGAGGGATAACTATTTGCGGACCGGCGGTTGGGAAACACTGATTTAAACCAGGGGTCGGCAACCTTGTTGCCACGAAAGGCGCAATACAAAATTTGAACATAGCCGGGAGCGCATAATATATAGTACTTTTCTTTAAAGCTGATAACTATGTAAAAATCCCAATAGAACTTAAAATCTTGATATTCCTTATGACAATGTTAATAAAAAGAATTTCCCGACTCGTTTTCTTCTGGGTATGTTATCAATGCAATCCCTGTCCACCCGAAGAGTGATTGCTCTTTTAAAGCATTTCTTTTTACTTCTTCGTGGGTTCATTTACAATCCGTATATACTGGTAAATATTCATTTTCATGTTCCCACCAATATCACTCGTAACTCTACGGTCTTCAAGATACCTCGTCGCAGGACAGATGTTATGTTTCATGATGCTGTGTATCGTGCGATTAACTTATTTGATGGCACCATAAGGGTTGATTTATTTTTTATTAACTAAGTGTATAATGTTTGTGGACGTGTTAAATAGGTTAAATTTATAATTTCTTTTATTTTGTTAACTGTCAATTCATACTAATAAGTGGAATAAGTACTACAACAAATTGCGTTTTATTAAATTAAAACAACAAATTTATAATTGTGTATATTATCATATTTCTTTAATATTTACATAAACACATGCTGTCTTTTCTACTTTCTTGTTATATTAGTTGTTATTTGTAATTCAGATATTTTTATAATTTTGTATTTATTATGTAGGTATTATGGCGCATTGGCCAATCGCTGTAATGCCGTAATAATATTTTTCTAAATAAATAAATAAATAACCCCGAAAATTACAGAAATGTATATTATTAATATATATTTAAGAGAAGATACACACAAATTGACATAAATCAACATAAAAATATATAACTAATGTTTCAAGCTTTAAAATAAAATATACAAAAACTAAAAAAAGTCAAACAATAAACCAAGATTAAAATTTTCAACATTATTATAAATTTAAATTGTTAATATGTATTTTATAATGGGTGTTCTTATATTAATTTAAATTTACATATATATTCGTCACTGTTCTGGTAGAAGACACTAATTCGAAAAAATGACATATTGAGTTAGTTATACCAAAATGTTCCTTATTTCAAACTTTACCGTCTGAAAACCTTCTTAATAAATAAACAGTCTTTATTTTAAAGTCATCCTTTTTAGGATTACTTAATAAACTCACATGATAGACCATTTCAAACATTTTAACAACTTCAAAGTCAAATTACTCAAATAACTAGTACTCTCCAGTTAGTGTGTTCTGCCAGAACAAAGACGTATTTATATGCAAGCTATGCAAAAATTTCAATGTGACACTTGGCACTGTAAATCTTCAGCTAACTTATTATAGTCAGGTCCATAATTAGAGCAGTTATCCAAGTGAGGGGCTGTGAGTCTTGATCCATATTTTGAAGTGTTTCTTCATTGTCTCAAGTATCTTGACGGCGCATAAAATATTTTCTGAGGGCGCTGCGTTGCTGATCCCTGATTTAAACAACACTTTACTATCTTCAAGAGAGGAAAACTCATTAATAACCCTTATAACATTATAAATTATGACGCAGGTATCTACAGGTAAACACTTTAAACATAAATAATTATAACTACGTATCATCGTTAGTTACTTAAATAATATGATTATTCCCCGCGATCCGAGAATTTTCGTTGAGCCTACGCCAGTAGAAATAATTGCGCGAATTCCACTTACGTTAAGTAATAAATTGTTTTTGGAGTACCTTTAATAAATTAAACGGGAATTCCCTCCTCTAGTGGATGTTTCACTAGAGAACTGTTTCTATGGAATAGTTGAGAGATTTACAAAGCGCCCGCATCGGCGCTATGAGGCGCTGCGATTATTTCAGGATATTCAATTCAATTCAAATCTATTTTTTATTACATACCGTGAACATTACAAATTATAAATTTAAGCCGGCTCGCACATCACAACTCGCCTCGTGTGCCTGACCGCCATAAATCAAAACTTCCGAAAACGAGCGGCCAGTGTTGCATAACACAACCTCGCACATATATCTAGCGACAGTCGCGCGTTTTTTTCCCCTACCTTTTCTTTTAACTGAGACCTTGTGAGGTCTGAGAAGGAGACCTCGGTTTCCTGACTATTATTTCTAGGGTTGGGTCTTGTGAGTACATTAATGCCCTTTCCCGCATGTAATCTAGCTAGTAAGTATTGAGCTGTTGAATTTACATTTACCTTAGCGTTTCAAACACTAGCCTTCGAAACGTATTGATATTTCATGCGGTCATCGGCGAGCCGGTATAGGAATGACCAGTTCGTAGGTGTTTCTTTGTGACTTCCACCCTCCGACTCGGAGCCCGAGAAGGATGCAATATGTCGGTTGCAACAGCCAGATGTTTTTTTCAGACGAAACAGTTGCATTCGATCAATATGCGAAGCTCCATTTGGCAACATGTGATTTGTTGTTTCGTTAAATAACGATGACGTCACATCGACGTATTCGACACGTTTTTAGGCGAGACGAGTTCTGATATGCGAACCGGCTAAGACGTTCACAACAAGACATTTAAAAACAAAGAAATAGTGTAAAGAAGAAATAAATAATATGCAGTATCACAAAAACAGTATGAAAAATAAAGAAAAACGTACAAAAATTGTAAAAAATATATATATCTTGAAGCAATGAAACACACCGAATGAGCTAAGTGGATCCTATTTTAAGAATTTATAAAACAACGTCCACCCATACTCATCCTCACGTAGGTGGAATATATCAACATCCAAAGCGATTTAGTTGAGCAGAGTTCTTGCCTTCCCAATTGGTATCACCAATGGCGGGTTAGTTCTGCTCCTTGGGAGAACAAACAATAATTGATGATCCCGATTTAAAAGATAGTTATCAAGAACACACAAGTCAATGCTACTGAAAATGAAAGAGTTCTCAGGGTTATCAAAATAGTACTGTAGATTTTCAAAACGTCACAGCAGCAATTTTTTTCTGATTACCACCAAAATATACATTTGTGTTTGGTATTGTTTGGCAAATAATCATGGAAAGATACTCAGCTGTACAGCGTATACAAAATATTGTTAAAATTTATTACAACAATAACGAATTTATTCGAGTTACGTTTCGGGAATTACGTGAAATTTATAGTCAAAATAAACAACCTACAAAGCTAACTATTCGTAAATTAATTGGAAAATTTGAGCCAAATAGTAATTTTTGCGATTTTAAGTATCCAAACCATCAAAAACGTAGCCATACTGCTGAAAATATCGATGTTGTGAATCAAAATGTAGATTAAAATCCAGAACAATCAATAATTACACGTCGTTATCAAGAACTTGAACTTTATTATTCGATTATTTATTTAAGAAAACAAAACTTATGGACATAACAAATCAAAATTCAGGACGTTCACAACATAAGATTTAGGCATAAAGCCCACCAAAAAAGCGTTCGGTGCGCTCACTTCTGAGTAGGCCCCCTCCCACCCGCGCATTACCCTTCACCTATGTAATAAGGGGCTCAAGGAGCACAAAATAATTAATATTATCAGCGTCTCTCATAACAAAGCAATAAAAATATTATTAAATTTCTCGGGGCTTGTAATTACTATCGGACACGCAATAACTAAACAAAGAGGTCACTGTTCTTAAATAATAGCTTCTCGCCCGTCTATCGACGACGCTTCGAGGAGCGTGATTTTGCTTGCCGTGTTCAATGAATGGACTACGTTGTATTTTCGTTAATTCGTATCGCTGTTCGCCAAAAAACGGTGACTCATGGGGCAGGCGGGCACAATGCGTCGTCAAATCCAGTGTGCGCTGGCGTATTTGATTACGTTGTATTTTCGATGATTCACATAGAAAATGCATGCTTTAGTGGACTTTATGCCTTACATTATAACAAATATTACTCTCACAGAAGAGAATAACCGATTGTCATTATTATCGTAATTTGATAAGCATTTCATGTAGGAACTACTGGTTAGATTCGGCGTAATTAAGAAGGATGCCCGTAGCTTAATTTCAGGTTCAACTCCCGTCGGGCATCGTATTTTTTTAAAAAGTTTTTTCTAGTAGGTATCTGTGGTATTTCAAATTATGTGTGTTATTGAGATTTGTATTATGTTCAATAACAAATTTGACATTATTGAATGGGTTGAGTCATTTTGTCACACATATCTTTTTTTCAAGACCTTATGTATATAAGTTTACTATATCTTTTTTTCAACGAATAATTCACAAGATTTGAGAATATAACATTCTTTATATTGAACACACATAATTTGAAAACACCTTACTTATATACCTACTAGACTTCTTTTTTTGGAATTTGGACCTGTAACTATCAGATTTAATTAAACTACGGGCGTTCTATCTACTTAAGACGTAATTAACCAGCGTAGGATAGCCAAATATGATGTAATTTGATAAGCATTTCATGTAAAAGCTACTAGTTAATTTTATATGTATAATAAGTATTGTCATTTCCCTCCATTTTCGAAAGTGAATCGCAAGCTGTTACTTTTATTTTGGTATGGTTTTTCTTCTGGATTCGGGGACTTGGAGGTAAACAAATAACACACCGGAATTGTTTTGGAAACGGCAAGGTATATTTACGTTAATATATTCTAAATGGTTACATTTTTATACAAATTATTTTACGGAGGACGAAATGTATGTGTTTGCGATTTGGCTGTTTGCAGCGTTCTACCCGCCATCTTGTGTTTCGCTTTCAACCAGAAGCATTGTCAAAAAGGCGACGTTGCAAATATTTTTCAACCGTCATAAGCTACGGCATTGCAGGCTCTATTAGTTTTATTATTTATTTTCGTAATCAGCGCTTTACTATTTGTTGGATTTGATACCGACTCGGGCCTCTCCAGATACACAGAGACAACCCCAAATGGGGACTATACGGGGGTGTAACAGTATATATCTGAGGTGTTTTCAAATTATGTATTTTTCGAGGTTTGTATTATGTTCAATAAAGAATTTGAAATTATTAAATCTTATGAATTATTCTTCGATTAAAACAAATAGTTTATTAATATTGTAGGTATATTTTGTCTTGGAAACTGTTATAGTAATGTATCTGTCTCAAAATAAACATTTAAATAGGCCACCCCGATTTCTGATAACTGAACTAATATCTACCTCAAATGATAATATACACCTGCCTGTATCAATAGCTCGCTAATTACGCTGTCCCAGAAATAAATTCGATAATATGTTAGTTGAGAGTTTGATCATGTCAGAGGGGTAGGGGTGGGTCGACTGTTGCCATGGGGTAAGTCTGTATCAGAGGCTAATTTGTTTGCTGGTATACATTTAGTGCGGAGTCGTTATTATTAAGTTTCGCAAGAATGGGTAGAATGAGGTTGGTTGTGGGATAACCATGATGCCAATGGTTATTATTTTTGTTAATAGAATCTTTAGTGTCATTCTTGTATTTTGTCTTCATAAAATTTGTAAAAGAGTAAATAGAATCAACTTTTTTTAAACCTTAAAAATGACACCCAATAAAAAGCTCTATAACCGTCGGTCAGTGACGAAGGGCGGAGGTAGGCTGTTAAGATACGCCATAAATATTGCACGCTAAACTTCATTACTCCTGCGTATTTGTTTTCATTGAAATAAGACTACAATATTCACAGACTGATGGTGTTGATTAGTTTTTAAAATTCAATTAAACCCTGCGAAACCAAGCCATAATAGATAATAGTCAAAAAATAGTCATCTATATATAAAATATCTAAAATTATGCAATTAAATCATACATAACTTTGTATATTTTATAGATATGATATTAATTTGTATCTATTAATTATAGTTTGTTAATTTATGGCTACGGCCGTATATTGTAGCTTAACCACTAGGAAATGCCAAAAGAGATATAATATAGAGATAAATTCAATGGAATCAAATAAGTATGAACGAAATAGTGTGCACTATTTCGTAGAATAATATACGGAAACTATTATGGTTTGGTTTAGGCAGGGTTCAATTGATTTTTAAAAACTAACAAACACTATCTACACATTGTAGTCTTAGTTCAATGACAACAAATACTTATGGTTGATATTGAATTTAGTGTGGACTATATATGTCGGATCTTAACACCCTACCTCCACCCTTCGCTACTGCAGTCGGTAATGATTGTCAATAATCCACGAGAAAGCAGACTATCTGTCTAATGTCGCTGAATGCGGCGATGAATTTCTAGCAAAAAAAATGGGATTCCACTACCAAAGGCATGCCAACATGTTATTGTGATTTTTTTTTTATCAACAATAGAATAGTGAATGAAAATAATCCTTTTGACTCCGGATTATTACAACAATCGACTCTTGACTGGGCATGCTCTATGAGCTTAGACTGTCTTGTTACTCTTAACATGTCCATATGGGGGAAAAATACAAGATACAGACCACATCCTTTGGAAATGTCCTAAAACAAATAAAAGTTGCTCAAGTCAGTACAGCCAGTCATCAATCAACATTAAAGGCCAATTTTGTTGCATTTATAGCAGTTTTGTGTTTTATAATGTTTGAGAATTTCACGGTTGTTTTTTATCGTAATAGATTTTTGGGTTTTCACCGCGTGTACTTCTTCATTCTTTCCTCTATGGTTCGGGCTCATTGCAGAGACCATTAGCAAGAGATATGTATTATGATAAAGTGTAGTGTAGATGTACGTATGTCACCAAACTAGTTTTGTATTACCTTTTGTTACTTATTACAATTTTGCTCTTTTCTCCCATAGGCACTCTCAAAGTCATGTAAATTAAGTAAAACCACATTTAAGTCCATTTCAATCTTGTATAACTGCTTCTAAAACATTCCCAGCTTATGCCAAGGGCCTGTGATACGCCTGGGTGTGATGCGGAGCGATTGTGGAGTGGTGGAGCCATTCATTTCAATTAATAACTCAGAACGGTAGATTGTCTTAGTGTAGCATATGGCTGCATTTAGAAGTCGTCACAATACTACGCCATGAAGAAACGGCTTAGAATAGAGTATAAAGTTGAAGAGAATCTCTTCTCTGCATTTTTTTCTTTGGTGCCGTCCAAATTTCAGTACATCTCCCTATTCTAGGCCAATAGTATCAGATCAGCAATTTCTTGGATATTGAGTCCTTTACTATGGTTGTGTTACATACTTATAGGTTCTCTTGAGTTATGAGCTCATATTAAAACTATCTCAATGGTTCAGGAAATCCCCATTGTACGCCAATACAGCAACACCTCGAAAGCTTTCAGTCTTGTGCTGGTCCATTCTTTTAGCGTCTAAACTTTCACTCCGTTGGCTAAGCCGGCTCTCACATCAAAACTCGTCACGTGTACCGCAAAGCCATAAAACAAATCTTCAGAGAACTGACATCTAGTGTTGCTTGTGAAGACCGCGCACATCTACATAGCGGCAGTCGCGCGTAGCCTTCGAATCGTAAAGTCGTTGAATGCGGCGGATATAGGAATGATCAATTCGTAGGTGTTTGTATGTGACTTCGACTCTTCGACTCGGAGTCCGATAAGAATGCAACTTGTCGATTGCAACAGCAGAGGTTTTTTTTTTAAACGAAACAGTCGCATTCGACCAATCTGCGGAGTTGTTCCATTTGGTAACGCGTCTTTTGGGAATAACGATGACGTCACATCGACGTATTCGACACGTTTTAGGTGAGACGAGTTTTGATGTGAGAGCCGGCTAATACGGAATTGTAATGTTGTCCATGATCGCCCTAGAGTGCACAGACTTGATTATAGAAAAGTTGTTTCGATTTATCAAAGTATTTTTTAACATCTTAAGTCTGATTTTGATCTCATGTTTTAAAATTCAGTCTTATTGTAGACACACATGGTCCATGGTTGCTTTCAATGTACAAGCGGACGTTTTAATTCGGTTCTCTTAATCATCAACTCTGATTTATGATCCATAAATTCACCCATAACACGCACCCTACAACCGGATAGCCGATGAGAAAATTACGCAAGTCTAAAACTTTCCAGAGAACAGCGAAGTATTATTTTAATACAAAACGAAGACTGGGGAGGGCGGAGTTTGCCCCTGCTCACCCCTGACTCCTGTGCGCCAACTTGGGAAATATCAAAGGCTTTGTCTGCTGTTCGGTCCGCCCCTGGCTTCTTGGAAGGGATTCTAACTTAGTGAGATCGGGTTTTGCGCCACCGGCCCGAGGGGGTGTCTTTTTTCTCCTCGACGGTACTTGGAAAGGATCGCGATGACTTTCGTTTGTGATTTAATAAGCAAAGTACTTATTACTAGTCAAAGTTTAGGGGGACATCACTACTAACCTAGATAAATGAAGTAAATTAAAAAATACATTAACTATTACTTTTATTAAACGGATAATTCACAAGATTTAAGAATGTACCATTCTAATTATTGAACATACATAATTCTGAAAACACTTATATAGCCGATAGAAAAAAACATCGAAAAAAGTAAGACACCCGGCAGGAATCGAACCTGCGTCTCTTGGGTATCGCGCCCTTGTGCATTACCACTATACTACGACTGCCATGCTTAATTGCGACAAATTTTAACTATTGGTTTTTTATTAATAATACACAAGGCGCAAGGGCGCGATACCCAAGAGACGCAGTTTCAATTCCTGCCGGGCGTCTTACTTTTTTCGAAAAAGATTTTTTTTTTCGACCATGTCCGATCGTAATAGGATCATATGGGTCTCTACAGAGTAGAGGTTTGTTATAACAGATTTTGTTTTTTACGAGAAATGGATGTCAGCCACTCGCTCAACCTATTAGGTCCATACCCTGACTTACGCACAAATTGAAAAACAATATGTGTATTTGCCAGACCCAGGATTCGAACCTGGGACCCACGGCGTGATAGTCCAACGCTTAAGCCGCGCGGCCACCGTGAGTGGGGTTTCCATTGGCTATATTTTCTCATGAGTGTTTTCATAATTATGTATGTTCAAAAAATACACCACTTTTGGAAAAGCTTCAATAATATAATACAAAATGTACCTACTTAAAAATCGTGGACCGAGTTTGATTCAAACATACAAGGTAATTAAGTCCAAAGAACCATGGTGGGCATAACGTGAAAAGGAAGCTATCATAGTCTAATGCGCAATGTACTGACTTCTCACACAGGGGTTCCAAATACCCGGTCAGGTCACAATATATAATATAAACTAATACCGCTCTGCATAGTGCATTGGCACTCTTAAAGAGGGCGCAGCGACAGTACCGAGGTAATAAACAGACATTTTGGGAACACGGGTGATTATATAATGAAAATATGGTATTTGGCGGCGTCGTCTTAATTTATTGGGTAACTTTACGTAAAAAATATTGAGCTACACATATTACGATACATTATTCATTCTTGCGCGTGGACTTATAGGTTACATGTAAATTATACGTTAAACATTTCACTGTAGCACAGTTCACCGTGAGCTTTCTTATCGGAAAGAGATGACCGTATACTAGAAGGTTCCCAATTTATTAGATTCAATATGAACATTAATTCAATTTTCATAGCTGGTTGTGGCAAAATTCATGAATTCAAGAATGAAAACCTAACCTAACAAATAATTCAGTATATCGGCTATTTTCAAAATTTTGTTTGCTGCTGGCTTCCAATTAAGGGGCGGATATAGCCAAAAAAGATATTTCCGATACAACATTTCACGGTGAAGTGTGTTACGGCGAACTGCATACGTGCAAGTTTCCGGACACGGGACTTAATGTCCGAACTGAATTTCAGAGTACGGGATGCCTGACTGTAATAAAAAAGAAATTCGATCTCTTGAATATTGAACAATGGGCCGTGTGCCTGCTGGAGAGACGAAGATGCTGCGATATGATGGAGGGAGAAAGTGTGTCACCAGAGTCTTTGTGGAAGATACGTTACTCCCGGCATATTGAAGAAAATTACAAAATTTCACTAGCTATTTAAACGAATATCTTCATTTGGTGACAATATATGACTGTTTTTGTCATATATTTCACTATGTACTGTAATTTATAGTCTTGGGTTGCTCCTGAGACATTGCCAGGCGTAAAAAACTGATAATGCTTCATATCAAACTTAGGGCCTCGTGAAACGCTCGATTAAAACTGACTTTGGTGTAGGATGGGTTGGTTTAGAGGGGTCATTGTTTGTGTTGTAATTGATACCCTCTTGGCATCTTGTAGTATTAATAATAACCATTAAAATACCATAAAAAATAAGGTGATAGAAAAGAGTGTGCGATTCCTCAAAATTATGTACACTTTACGTCATTACGAATTTTTTACAAGATTATTTTAGAACGCCTAAAAAATTCTTCTTAGCTTATTTTTTTATTTTTACACATCTACATAATATTTTCCTTTCAATAATTATTAGGGGCTCAAAATTGACCGGAGGGCTGTTCCATTTCGTGAAATTCCCGAGATTATTGCTTCGTCTCGTGTAAAAATAAATATTGTGTTCCAGTTCGTGAATAAAGCAATACAATTCATTTACTTTTGTATATTATTCATTTATTTTTGTATATTGCCTATACTATAAAATTAGATAACTATTATATTGATCGGCCTAAAGATAAACGTCTCAAAGACAAAAGTGATGAGGAATTGTTTTTCGGACCCTGCGATTATCTGTATTAATGGGACCCAACTCGAGCAAGTCAGCAGCTACGTCTATCTCGGACAGCAGGTGTCCATAGACGGAAGCATGCACGATGAAATTGCTCGAAGAACAAAGCTGGGATGGAGTGCTTTTGGACGTCTGAATAGTATCTTCAAAAGTGACCTACCATTGTGTCTTAAGCGTAGGGTGTTCGACCAATGTGTGCTACCCGTGCTCACGTATAGCCGCGAGACGTGGACCCTCAACACGAGAGATGTCCAAAGGCTAAGAGTCGCACAGCGAGGCATGGAGAGGTGTATGTTGGACATCACGCGAAAGGACCGTAAGAGAAACGAATGGGTTAGGAAGCAGACATGAGTACGCGATGTAATTGACGTTGCCAAACAGCTGAAATGGACATGGGCAGGGCACATTGCTCGCCGAAAGGACGCCCGCTGGACAAATGCCGTCATCCAGTGGTACCCTAGGGGCACAAAACGGCCACAGGGTCGACCTAAAAGCCGCTGGATTGACGAACTGGTAAAGTTCGGCGGAACTACGTGGCAGCGAACGACACAGGATCGAGAGAGTTGGAAGAAGCTTGAGGAGGCCTTCACTCAGCAGTGGATTGACCCCGGCTGATGATGATGATTATATTGATATTTTCGAAATATTATTGAACGCTTTAGGTTGTAAAATTTTCCATTTCTAGCATTGATATATTTCTTCAAGGCATGCTTATTTTCATTATATTGAAGCACGTAGGCTACTTTTGCTCTTTAGCCGGGTCGCACAAACAAAATCGTTTCGTCTGCAACACAGCCATATACAAGCCACAGACTGACGATGTGGCCACTAACGTACAGTTAGTTATTGTCTGTGTGAGGTTCAACCTGCTACCTACTCAAACTGTGTATGGGCAGCTAATACCACCAAGAATGGCAGAGTTCTCATTTACACCACGTATAAGTCGAAAAAAAATACGTAGCCAAATATTGATATCTTCTAGCATTTAAACTACAGTATGTAAGCATACCTAAGAGGAACCTAGATGGATAAAGCCACATATAGTATCCATTTAACCTCAAATAAAGAAATCTCAAAAGTCATAAAATCATTTCAGTTAAAATAAATACTAAGCACTCAGCTATGTTTCAAACACTGTTTTATTTTTAGAGAATATACTGAAATATGACGTCTCACCGTGTTAGGCATTATTACTTGGCTTGCAAGTCATCGTAGAGTTAACACCACATACCATCAACACTGGACCACATACTAAGGAGCAATTAATCAAAGTTTAACCCTTAGCTAATGCATAATTAGTTGTATCGGTTAAGTCACATACCTTCGTGAAGTTTGTTACAATTACAGGATTGAGCCAAAAACTGAACTGTCATTTCATCATTGACAACCCAAACTCACGATTATTTAAAAACTATTCAAATCCAAATTGAATTGTTAGTATTTTACAACGTTTTTATTAGCTCGTATGTTGTCTGGTTGTTTGTCCAGTACAAATCTTGCAATCGATTTTTAACTAACTTCCCGACTAGCTATACATTTGAAACTTAGAATATCACGATGCCAATGCATTCTTTTAATACTTTTAGCCATCTTTAAGCAGAATTGAATTCATTTTCAGTTAATTCTGTTTTGTCAGAAAAATCCGTAAAAATTAAAGACTATTATTGGTTGCTAGCAACTAAAAAAACTAACTAGCAACTAAATTATTAAGATATACGTGCGTTACTATGGAAATCAAAATGAAATGTCAAAATGACATTTCAGTATTATATATATGTTTGTTTGTTTGTTTGTTTTTTATTTACTTCATATCAAGTACAAGTTTGAGCATGTTGAGCATAATGATTCAACAGAAAATTTAAAAACGTTGTATATAAAAAGTTCTTTTTATCTTGTAATTATTTATTTCTTATTTGATATGAATTTTTATTTTAAATTAAACGTATATGAAAGCGGAGTGGTTTGATACAAAATTTACAAGCTTACATTATATTTAAAAAGACACGTTGTTACAAAGCTGTCAGCGGAGAGACTTACTTTGGTGAAAACTGAACCTCATCAGAAAAGGACGACATCTTGTATGTACAGAGACCAGTGGCGAAGGGTGGAGGGAGGCTGATAAGATTCGCCATAAATAGTGCATATTTACATTTGTTAGCAATAAGTATTTGCTTTCATTGAACTAAGACTACAATTCACAGATGGTGTTAGTGAGTTTTGAAAAATTTGATTAAACCATGGGAAAATTAAGCCATAACAGATAATGGTCAAATACTCGTATATCTATAAAATGTCTGAAAGTATGCAATCACATTTTATAGATAGAATAATATTGTTTATCAATTATTATAGTTCTGTTTAGGCAGGGCTTAATGAATTTAAACAAATTAACCAACATGTATAATATATATTTTCTTAACTCAACGAAAACAAAAAAGTTTGAATGAAAAAGTATGCACAATTTTGTCGAATCGCCCAATGTGTACCAAAACCATTATGGTTTGGTTAGGAAGGATTTAATTGATTTTTAAAAACTAACCAATACCATCTGTAAATTGTAATTTAACTCAATGAAAACAAATACGTATTACTAACAAAGTATAATGTGCACTATCCTTGTCAGATCTTAACAACCTACCTCCAGCCTTCGCCACTGATAGAGGCAATGCTCCTGACGGCTGGTGTTTTGCCCAAATTAAGAAGAAGTCACCGCATTTTTTTTTGCTTAATCAACTTGATAGATAATAAAATGAAGAACTCCATAATGTTAGACGTCATAATATAATAGGGTATGGCGTAGAGAGACACATAACAGCTTCCGGATTTTCCTGGTGTATGGCTGAAACTCCCCCGATGTGTTCCATTGTCTGAATCTGATCACACATGTACAGTGTGGACTCTTTCAAGGCCCATATGCACATCTGCGCATCTATTCTATACACAAGACTGTTATCGAGTGTAGTTATTCATATGTTTGTATCGAAATATTATAATTGTTACAATAGTTAGCCATCTAAACAGTCAAAACTGTCCATCTTGCTCTAAAATTTAGCATAGCCAGAGAAGTGCTGTTAAAACATAGTACTTATTGTAACAATTAAAACTAACTTATTGTAATTGTTACAATAAGTGCTAATACACCCGATCCTCTTTTTGCACGGAGGATACGTACCAAAGACTACTGTGCAAAACAAAACTGTGTAAAAAAAGATAAGGTGCCCACACAAAAATGGTAGATATGTTCCATTACTTAAAATCAACTCAAAATACGAAATTCTTGATCTCAAAAATAATTCGAATTTGTTTATTGTTTATCCATAAAAAATATGTATATGTACATAAAAATACATACTTTTCGATTCAAATTAAATTTAGCATAGAGAAATAACGCTGGCGAAAAATCACTATCATCGTTCGTATCGAACCAGAAGTGACTGGCTAGTGGTGCCATGTATGTACGTATGTATGTCTGAGCGGCATCCGGTGACAACACAATAATGTAAGTATGCACCAGTGGCGGGTGGTCCATTGCAACGCAATTTTTATATACATACGTATTTTCATTCCTTTTAGTTTTTTTTTTAAACCGTGTTAAAGCAAAAAAATCAGAGTAAATAAAAAATATTAAAAAATAATCGGTACTTTTTTTAAACCGTGCAAAAAGAAGATCGGGTGTACTTCGATGCAAAAATATGAAAAACTACCCTCGATAGCTGCCGATAGCGGCCGATAGAAGTCTTGTGTATAGAATAGATGCGCTGGAATACCCACACCTAGTCCAACGGATCCACAGTTAGAGTTCCTCACTCCCGGTGTCAGAAGAGTTTAATAAAAACGGACGTCATATCGTAAGGATAAAAATAAATAAAACACAGCTGTATGTATGGAAAGAAAATGCAAAGAGAAAGAACGGAACATTTTCTTTTATATTATTATCTGTTCTTTCCTCTGTCGTGCTTCGCATGGAAATAAAAACGTAAGGCAACATTTTCCGTATTGCTTTTAAGCATTTCTTTTTTTATTCTTTTCTTTTGCAGGAGCATTAAATATAAAGTAAAAGGCAACATCGTGTGATGAAGAATATGGAAATATTCACCGGTTTATGAATAGGAAGTCTAAATAAGTAGAATAAGAGAAAAAAACATTTTGTACCTAAGTATGTACTAAATTAATTAGTCTAATTAATTAGTTATGTCAAGCATGTCCGATTCCAAGTAGGCTGTGATCTACTACCCAGTATGAAAATTGGCAGTGATCTAACATACTCTTCTATTGTCTTTCTATAACTTAAATAAACGTATTATCTTCTCTTCTTGGTCGTGCACTCATGGCTGAAGATCGTGACCACGTTTAAATTTCGCCATCCTCTGAGCGACCAAGACTTTCCATCCTTCTCGATCTTCCACTTCTCTCAGTGGATGGCGCCCCCAGTCAGCTCTTTCACTTGGTCGCTCCATCGCGCAGACGCCCTTCCTCTGCGTCGCTTTCCCTGGAGGCTACCCAAAACTACCAGTCTCTCCAGGTTGTCCGGTCCGCGCCTGACAATATGTCCAAAAAACTGCAGAATTCTTCTCAGACATATCGTCGAGAGCCGCTTTATTTTCAGTCTCTGGATGATTGCCTGGATCGTCCTGTGCTCCGTCCAAGAAATGCAAAGCATTCGGCGCCAACACCACATCTCAAAGGCATCAATTGCCTTTCGTTCTCTTGCCTTCAGGGTCCACGACTCGACTCCCTATAGAAATATCGAGAACACTAATGTTTGCACAATACAATAAAGTAGGTAAAAACTTTATCAAAATGTTAAAAAATGTAAAATGGTGAAAATACCACGATTTTAATAATAACTGATCTATGTTCTAGAGCAGCGGTTCCCAACCTGTGGTACGCGAGTGGATAGTTGGTGGTACGCGAAAAATAATCAGTAATGGCGGACATAAAAAGGAAAAAAAATCAGTCATAAAAATAACATTTAAACTATTGTATTTTTTCTATAATTCATAATTTTAATTAATAATTTACAGTACAGTTGTTAATATATACAGTCGATGATCGAAAATCCAACAATCAATATAGTAAATCAAAAATCAAAAAAATGTGAATTGTCTCGTTTTCATCAGAAGAATTTTTACATTTACCGTGTTTAATTAATTTTATATACGTATATTTTCTATTAATATAGGTAATTTTTGGAAAAAAATTGCCTGCGGCGCATTTCATGTTTTTTATACAAATAATTTAATTTAATTCTATGTACTTACTTAATTTTTTTTTAATAATAAATAGTTGTTACAAAAAACTTCTTTGAATGTCCTGGTTTTGAATTTCGACAAGAAATGAGCTTCGGCACCTTTTATTAAAAAAAAAAAACATTGTGATATGTAAAGGTCAAATGTCTCATTTTTGTCAGAAAAAATAAAACCTTTGGTATTTTTTTTAAACTTAAATAAATTGAGTTCTGGGAAATATAGTCACCCTATAAAATTTATAATGAAAATAGAATAACAAATTTCTCGAAATACAATCATTTTTACGATTAAGCGTGATGTACTACCAAATGGTACGCGAGCCAAAAAAGGTTGGGAAACGCTGTTCCAGAGTCTAGACTTAATTGTATGTCTTCCCGGGTTACACTTACCATACACATTTCCATATCACGTTATGTTACTATTAATGTGTTTTGGATTTCTCTTATATCAAGGTTTCATGTTTCACCTGCAAAAGTATACTATTCAACATAAACAGAGATTTGAAATAATCACCCTTATTAGAATGGGGGTAGAGTTATTTCATTTGTATTTATTTGTTTTCTCAGTGTTTCCTGACTCGGACAGAATATTTAAAAGGGCAGATTCCTTTAAGAGGGACCTTTAATCTTTCACATGGTTTTATTATAAACGGCTACAAATCAAAACAAAAAAAAATACTATTTTTCATGCGTGCCACGCTTTCCCAGTGACCCAGCCGCCGACTAAATTAAAAAGCGATAAATTTCGGCGCCCCTCAAACTTTTCACCGGGGCGACCCCGCTTTTATTAAAATTGCTCCTCGTAAAAATTTAACTTTGCCAGACCCCCCCTGCTCCCCCATCCTTTCGCCGTGTTTTTTCACTCTCTTCTCTTTTGGCCTTTGAAGTAGCCGGGCAGAAATGTTCATTGTTAACTTTTGAAATTCGCTCAGGAACAGATTTTCAGGGCAAAAACAGATCCCAAAAGGAAAAAGTGGACCATTCAAAAAAACCCTTTTCGTAAATAGGTATTCATTTTTTAAACTTTTTTACGCTGTACTGCTAGGTATCTGATTAATTAAAATTTTAAATGTACTGAAACCTCTTAAATGATTCAATGTTGTACTATTGTTGCCGCATATGCCTCAACAAACAGTGAAAATACAATTATACATAATATAATATATAAGTTCAAAGAAGTATACTGAGTGTGCTAAGGAGACCCTATTTTAAGAATTTATAAAATAGCGTCCGCCTGAACTCACCCTCACGTGGAATATATCAACGCCCGAAGTAATGTGGTTAAACATAGTTATCGCCCTCCCAATTGGCATTACCAGTGGCAGGTTAATTCTGCACCTTGGGAGAATAAACAACTGACTAAGATAGTTATCTGAGACACACAGGTCAACACAGCCCAGAAATGTTCTCATTTATACCTCGTATAAGTCGAAAAAAAATGTAGCCAAACAAAGATGTCTTCTTAATTGCAGATTGCAGTATGTAAGTATACCTAAGCGAAAGTCAGTTGGATAAAGCCACGTACAGTATCCATACAACCTCAAGTAAAGGAGTGTCAAGAATTTCTTCTGAATCCTCTCGACGGCGAAGGATGGCGGTAGGCTGCTAAAATCCAACATAAATATTGTACACTAAACTTTGACAGTCAAATATATTTGTTTTCATTGAAATTCAATTCAACCCTGCCTAATCCAAGCCATAGTAGATAATAGTCAAAAAATATTCTTTTATCTATAAAATATCTAGAATTACGCCATTAAACCAAGCA
Source organism: Rhyacophila brunnea (assembly GCF_057557595.1). Lineage (NCBI taxonomy): Eukaryota > Metazoa > Arthropoda > Insecta > Trichoptera > Rhyacophilidae > Rhyacophila > Rhyacophila brunnea. Next base: position 1,223,148 of record NW_028232904.1, on the reverse strand, counting down.
TAATTTTAGATATTTTATAGATAGAAGAATATTTTTATCGATTACGATTTGGTCAGGCAGGGCTTAATGAATTTTAGAAAAACTAACCAACACCATTTGTAAAATAATATATTCTTAATTCGACAAAAACAAATAAATATCACTGAAAAGGTGTGCACTATTTTTGTCGAATGTCGAATGAGACTTTCACGATTGTTTTTGTTCACGTTGTTTTTTTTATACATACCGTGAACATTGCAAATTATAAATTTAAGACGTATATGATATTTAAAAACAAAGAAACAGTGTAAAGAAGAAATAAATATATACAGTATCACAAAAACACGATAAAAAGTAAAGTAAAAGGTACAAAAATTATATAAAATATAAAGCATGGAAGCACACCAAATGAGCTAAGTGGACCCTATTTTAAGAATTTATAAAACAACGTCCACCTATCTCATACTGACGTAGGTGGAATATATCAACATCCGAAGCGATTTAGTTGAACAGAGTTGTTGCCCTCCCAATTGGCATCACGAATTTCATATTGAAAAAAAACGGTTATAGGTTAATAATAATTAAATTAACGAAATATGCAATTTATTGCGGACATTGGATTCGATGTTAAGAAATAACTGGCACTACCTTCGGAACTCGCCATTTAGTGCCGCGGCGTGACTATATATAGTCATAGTGGCGACCAGATGGTGAGACCAAACAATGATACCTATTACTGGTTACCCTCCACAATACACGTTGTTGAAAACCGGAAGATATAGCGCCATGTAGAAGGATAGCGAATGGCCAAATCATTAGTCGAGATTAGGGATTCCAATCCCAAGATCCCGAGCTATTTTCGATACCTATGAATCCCGGGATTGATAAACATAATCCCAAAACTTTCGGGATTGATTTTTTTATCAATTTTTATGGAAAATAAAATAAAAACGAAAAAATACTTATAATAACAAATAACTACATTAGAAATAAACTGAGTTTGAATGAAGTTTGATTTATACCCATGTGTAAGTTGCCGATTCATTTTATTTTTTCACATAAATTAATAAAAATGAGAAAGATTGGAAAAAAACAACGCTTCGCACTATTAACAAAGTAATTCCACCATGATCTCATACGTTTTACGGCAGTTTCATATTTGGCTGACTAATTAGATTTACGAAGCGGAAAGGCCATAAGTACACCATGATTTGCTTTACTATTTTGAATCTCGCTAACCCATTCATTAAGTCTTTACTATCAGAAACAGCAATCTCATATTAAATTCACATTATTATTTAAATTACAATATTATTTACTCCATTAAACTTATGTATTTCCAAGATTGAACGTATACAATATTAACAATAAATGTCTTAAATAGTATAAATTATACTAGATTTATTTTTGACCGATTTTATTAATGTTATTTGTAAATATAAAAAAAATTATATTAAAAATGGAAAAAAATGCCAATCCCGGGATTGTCAAATTGTAATCCCGAAATCCCGGGATCAGAATTTTTTCTCGGGATTCGATTCCCTAGTCGAGATTCTATCATAGAATCCGAGGGAAGATGAAAATATAGGTGAAAATATTTTAATTCGTTATAGTACGACGAGAGCTTTCGTGGCTTGGGTACTCGTAGCTAAAGGCATTGATTCTAAGGCCCCTCGCACACTGTTTGATCCTGACGGAATTTCACTTGTGCGTCTATTATTCATAATTAAATCACAATCCAGTTAAAGCTCGCTTTTCTCGCACTATACAGTGACAGCTAAAGTTTCCATTACATATTTTATTGAACATATATAATTTTGAAGAACACTTTCTGAGAGAGTATATTATAACCAATAGAAAAAAATCTTTTTTTGAAAAAAGTAAGCCACCCCGACGGGGAATCGAACCCCGTGTCTCCCGGGTTTACGCCCCATCCGTCGCATTTAACCAATATGCTACGGCGTGATATACTAATTGCGACAAATTTTAACTATTGGTCAATTTTAATACCTACTCATCAGCGTTCTTCCAAATCAAGCTACTTTGGCGATCGATTTTTGTTTTTTAACTCAAAGTAGGTAACTATTACTATTACTTCGATTACTAACCGACGTCGTGGAATTTCTCTAATATTTTTTAGATGTAACTACTTGTACTTGTTAATAATTTATAATTAACTATTTATTTTGGTTATAATATACTCTCTCAGAAAGTTTTTTTTCAAAATTATAATATATATGTTCAATAATCAGAATGATATATTCTTAAATCTTTTGAATTATTCGTTGAATAAAAGAAATAGTTAATTATAACATATTGTATTATTTTTTGCGGCAATTATTGCTGTCACTCGCCCATAGAACATTTCCATCATACCTTTCTAATCATCGTATCCGGAAATTTGTACGTAAACTGTTCACCGCAGGACACTTATTCGTGCGCCGCAGTACGTGAAACATGAGATCGTGTAACATTTAATCAAATGACGAGTTCTTCAGTGTCCTTCAAGTGTCCCACGATGAACTGCATACGTACAACATACATGTAACCCTTGATGAAGTATACTCCTATTGATTGTGTTAGTATTGATAGGGATTATTTATAAACACTTCTAGTATTCATAATATGTTTGTTATATTTTTATTGTGATGCTTGACTTAATAGGTCGGTGATAAAGTTTTTACCTAATTTATTGTGAGGGTGAAAGAAGATTCTGCAGACAACGTGCAACGTGGCAATAGCATTTAAGTCATAGTTTAAAAAACCTAGAAAAATCTACATCTTATAACTAATCTTAAAGTGTATTTCAAACCTAAATTTATAGCAGTATAATTTTTTACGATCAGTAAACTCGTGCGTGTGAACCGATGCATAAACATTTCCCGCAGTCCGAAGGAATGTTTACGTGTCAGGTTTCATCTGTCGTATTACAAGAATTAACAAGTAAATGGTGCATTTCTGCTACATTGTAGTGAGAAATCCATTATTTAATGATAACATTTGTGTCATAGTCAAATTTCGCAGACAAATTTCTAAGAAATAATCCACGGTGTGGGAACAAACAAACGGTCAATCAACCCACGCCGTTTCTGATATTCCTTTGTCTTCTTTTAATATAAAAACAAATGTCGCAATACAACAGTATCTAGTACCTTCAAATCATTCAAACTAGCCACACGCTTCTCGCTTCGATGTTAAATAATTTTCATTGCAAACACAATCATCGTAAATATTATTTGTAAACTTCTCGTTGTACGATCTGTAATTGAACTTGTATTTTTGTTTTTTAAGGGATAATAAAATTTGGGCTACTTTATCACCCATCTAAACCCTTCTGTTCATTCGTAACCTACCCATCATCACACTCCCTTACAACAATTGTATTAATTTATTATATAAGCGAGAATTAATTATATTCGTTGTCATTATGTATTAACCTGTTGGTGAGTGCACATAGTGCCTGAAGATGCTGAAAGACGAAACCCGGGTCGAAAAAAACGCTTGCATGACAAAACAGAACGTGATAAAACAGAACATGCAAAACAGAACAGTGACAAAACAGAATAACGATGAATATAATTATGACGTCTAAGAAAAATAAAACAATTAATATTGAAATTGTCCTATCTCTATTATGTTGATGGATTTTTAATAGCACAGATTTTCAATACGCCATAATATAAGTATATACCTAATTTGTCCATTCCTAATCGCTAGAAAGCTTCAAATAAACGTGACTTAATTCGGTGTTGCCGGCAAGCTCGGATATCTCATCTTAATCAATATAATGATATGTTCAAAATGATTGGGAGACTAGGTACAACGAAATAATGACCTAACCTAACCTCACCTAACCCAACTTAACCTAACCTAAATAGATTTCACAAAAATATTTCATTTTACCCCTAGCTGTTCTGTTTTGTCACTGTTCTGTGTTGTTATCTTCTGTTTTGTCCGGTTATCCAAAAAACGACTCAAATGGAATAGTACAAAACTTAAATCCATTAGAAATTATAAAAGAATACTTCGACGCACCGACGATCGCTTCCAAGATATCGTGTTTATTTTTAAAATGTTTTTTCATTAATTTTTATTGTGGAATAATTTGAGCTGGTAGTGTTTTCCGCATTTTCGTTGACCCGAAGCGTAGCTCGTATTAAATAAATAGTCATATAATCAAGTTAGAGGAATTCATTTCCCCCCTTCATAAACGAATTGGGTCAAGTCGGCTGTCTCGGCGAAGGTCGTGATTGTCCACAATGAAGTACTCCGCGAGCATAATTTTATTTTCAAGAGCATGTAGTGTGACCTTAAGCTTTGTTTGATATTTTTTACAGATGCCCATGGGCTAATGATTAACTGGTTGTAGAGGTTCTTGTCATTTTCAAGGGTCACAAGCAGTGACGTCCCTAGACAGAATTCCGCCCCATTTTTTATACAGTATGTTGTATCACGCTTTCATGACTCCAATATCTAATAAATGTGTTTTTAACAAAATATATACCACTAAAACATACAAATTAAATTTAGATATAATAATTACAAGATAAAAAGAACTTTTTATGTACCACGTTTTTAAACTTTCTGTTGAATTATTATGCTCAATATGCTCAAACTTGTAGTTGATATGAAGTAAATAAAAAACAAACAAACAAACAAATATAGAATACTGAAATGTCACTTTTGATTTCCATAGTAACGCACGTATATATTATTAATAATTTAGTTGCTAGGACCACCCCCTTAGCAACCAATAATAGTGGATTGGATTACGGATTTCTTCCGAAATAACTTTTCATACAAAACAAAATTAACTGAAAATGAATTCAATTCTGCTTAAAGATGGCTAAAAGTGTTAAAAGAACGCATTGGCTCGTGTTCTGATATATTCTAAAAGTTTCAAATGTCTAGCTAGTCGGGAAGTTACTTAAAAATCGATTGCAAGATTTGTACTGGACAAACAACCACCGGACAAATAAGAATACGAGCTAATAAAAACGTTGTAAAAAAGCTTATAATAATGGTAATTGTTTTAGACACTTACCTACCAAAATCATCAGTCTGAGGTTCTATTTGGTTGATATTTCTGACACATTTGTTGTACCAACCGGTTTGTACCAATTAGCAATACACAGATTTATTATTTTCACACCATTTTACTATGCTATTATTGTACAACATGTAAACAACATACCAAATGATTCTCATCGATTTGCCGCCCTTCGAGTAACTGCCACCCCCAAGCGACGCTCAATCTGCCTACCCCCACAGGACGTCTCTGAGCACAAGTACGGAAGATGTTTGGGCAAAAGTACGGCGCGATACCCGAGAGATGCAGGTTCGATTACTGCAGGGTATCTTACTTTTTTCAAAAAGATTTTTTCTATTGGTTGTAATTTATTTTCTCAGAAGTGTTTTCAAAATTATGTACCTATGTTAAATAATTAGAATGTTGCATTCTTAAATCTCGTGAATTATTCGTTGAATAAAAAAAATGGTTAATTAATAATTATGGATATTTTTTAAATGACCCCTCTCCCATACCATTTTTTGTACGCATCTGCCTTGGTGACAAACTTAGATATACGTCCATGAACTCTCCGGCTCATTTTGCCAATGAACCATCGGATCTTCTATTTTTGGAATATTAATTGAAAAGTAAACATATGAAATTTTCGTATCCGGAAATTTGTACGTAAACAGTTTACCGGAGGACACTTATTCGTGCGCCGCAGTACGTGAAACATGAGTTCATGTAACATTTAATCAAATGACGAGTTCTTCGTTGAAAATTTCACCATGGAGTATATTTGTGCATATGCTACAACATGTGGCGAATTTTATGAGATGTCCTTATTAGGTTAGGTTAGGTTAGGGTTAATCTAATTGGAACAGTACTATTTTCAAACTATCGCCGCATTTTGTAAGATACGTACAAATGTATTCCACGGTGAAATGTTCAACGAAGAACTCGTCATTTGATAAAATGTTATACGAACTCATGTTTCACGTACTGCGGCGCACGAATAAGTGTCCCACGATGAACTGCATATGTACAACTTACGTGTAACCTGAAATTTTAATGAAACTTTCAAAACATATACGTAATTTTGTTCAACAAATCTTCATGTCAGCCGGCCTTTAGCTTTAAAAAAAACCAATTTCTAATCAATCTAAAAGCTTTCTTAAAAATATATCCCAAGGTTTAATACTTAATAGCCAGCATTGCAATTCGATTATTATCGATTTTTTTTCGTTGTACCTAATTCGACTAAAAGTTCCCTCTCACCCGCCTAAGGGTTAATTTAATTAACCCTTCCATGTCTTACGACCATTTAGAAATCAATTACATCTACCTACCCCCCAACCCCGCCTGCACCGTTACGGGTATGTACATATATTTAATTGGATAATATTTTATATCGGACATTTTACTTTTCGTATCTATCTTCAAAAGTGAGCTGCCATTCTATCTTAGGCGTTAAGTGTTCAACCAGTACATGGTACCAAAGCTCTCGTATTCAGGTGAATAGCATGGACTCTTAATTTAAGAGAAATCCAAAAGTTACGAGTAGCACAATGTGGCATGTTAGGTGTAACGCGTAAAGATCAAAAACAGGTTGCTGGGCAGGTGAAATGGCAGTGGGCTGAGTGTTTAACCACTTCGTCATACATTGGTACCCAAGGGGCACTAAACGCCCACCCGCTGTATAGACGAACTCATAAAGTTCGGTGAATGTACATGGCAGCAACCTAGTTCTTTGCTAAGAAGAGGGGGTGAAGCTAACGGAGGCCTTCATCCAGCAGTGGATCGACCCCGGCTGATGATGATAATGAGATTGAAGTTAATCGCCTCAACAAACCACACTCGCCCAACACCACACCCGGTATCGGCTGAATTAAATATTTTTTCTTAACGTCGCCTGTAAAAAATGGATTTGACTGATTACATTCATTATACATTTAAAAACTGCCAGCACGTATTGCTGTTTTAATTGTTAAATTTATTGTTTTGCGTTAAATATAAAGTAATTTTTCGTAGTTATTTTAGTTGAACATAATATTGTTAACTTAATTTGCTAGCCGTACTGAGAACCAACACGATGGTATAACGTTTCATATTTAAGTTGATAATAATTAAATCGAGGGTCTACTGTGCGTTATGCGTCGATGACATTGAGCTACTTTACAAGCTGCTTGTAGGTGAATTTAAAAGCGGGCGAGTCAGCTAGTGCGATTGTGATGATGGCACACAAAACTTTCCACTCGCTCAGAAGCCACAAGACTATTTTGACAGTACGTAGTTCAATATTTTTACCGGGCGGTCGCCACTATCGCTCTACTGCACAGACGCAGTAGGCCCACACGCCAGCGTGTAAAGTAGCCCGGCTTTCAACTTTTCTCGGTAGACTGTTTACAATCTGCTTGTTAGCTTGTAAAATGATGACACTGGGCGAGTTTACAAGCAGCTTGTAAATTCGCCAACAAGCAGCTTGTAAAGTAGCTCAATGTCATCGAACCTTTATACTCAATTAACACGGCTTCATTTTGTCGAAAAATAAGCGCTCTCTAAATATCATTACTCTGAGCTTGAGACTCTTTGCTAATCTAATATAGTATGTTAATAAAGTTGGAGTTGACATCGTCGTAAGTGACATTCTCATGTATCATTTTTCTATACCTACAATCCTTTATGACTGTGAAACATGGCATCATTCTAAGATTCAAAGGTCTCGGCTTTTGAGCTGTGAGAATCGATGTCTCCGCCGAATCTTAGTGGTACATTGGTACGACCGCGTTACAAACACTCAAGTTCGTGAGCAGATACAGCTGCTCTCGGTGATTGAGGTAATCGCTAGAGAGTGCGACACTTCGTTGTAGCACAGCCTCAAGGCTTTCCGTCACCGTAGCCGGCCCTCCCTCACGCTGCAGAGGTGTTACACAAGAGATCTTACATGACGGGAGGTGCGAGACATGGCGATGGACCGAGGGAAGTGGCGCAAACTTGTGCTAGGGCGTGATAGGGTGAAAAAAGAAGAAGAAGAAACCCATCATTATTTTCTTCCATAGTGAAATAGATATTGTAGATAAATTAATGAAGGTCCTCAATAATGAAGATCGGAGTCAATAGCATTATTTTGTTACATATCAATCTCATAAATTGCAATTATTAACTCGTCAGCCTTGGATCCACCCCTATTTACGCACTGAATTTCTCCATTAATACCACTCCATTACTAGAGGCTTTGCACTGTGAAAATGGGAAATCGATCGACTTGTGAGCCTATTAATATAATACTGATTAAGACGATAATAATGTCTTCCACCAGCTAGAAACCCTTAATATATTCTAGTATACTTATAAGAATATTATTATGTATTATATGCGATAATATATCATGCATATATTACAAAGTTTTCCGACGTTGTATGCTAAAATATTTGAAAACTTTTAATGTTGTTTTGATAGAAATTTTGAAGCTTTATGAATAAGCGAAGGGCTCGAGACCCAGGGGGTATAAGTGACGTTCAAATGAAAAATAAATCAGGTAGCATTTGTACTCTTCTTCTTCGGCCATATCTATCATATGGATACCACGCGGCGCCTCCAAGAATCCCTGTCGCTCGCCAGTTTTCTTGCATCCTTCCAGGTCAAACTAGCATCCCGCAGCTCCATCGTATACTCCGTATCCATAGTATTTAGCGGCCTTCCAGGACGCCGGTATCCGGTTGGCTTGAAGAACTAGCAAACCAGATTGAAGGTCTCTTCTGACATCCGGCCGCCTTCCATGACTCTATAAATGTTTTAGTTTTAAAACACCCCTCTCCCAAAGCGATGCTGCAAGGGACTGATGTAGCAACCATGCACCTTGGTGCTTAAAGAAAGAGTTTTAGAAAAAAAAAAGAATCTTGACTTACTCTGCTGTCATTTATCTTTAATGACATGAAGTGTCCTGTTCCTGAGAAAGAAAGACAGAGAGGGGGAGAGAGAAATCACAATGAACCTGTCCAATATATACTATCGGGCCGTCCGGCCTGTTCGCCACAAAGGTGACATTGTTTGCGTTTTTTTATTGGGTCTGAAGGGTGGAAATAGGCTGTTAAGATCCGCTATAAATAGTGCACAATAAACCTTGTTAGTCATACGTATTGGTTTTTATTGAACAAATACTACAATTTATGTACAGATGGTGTTGGTTAGTTTTTAAATAATAATTTTACCCTGTTTAAACCAAACCATAAAAGTTTTGGTATATTTTGGGCGATAGGACAAAATTGTGCACACTTTTTCATTCATACTTATTTGTCTTCGTTGGATTAAGGATACATATTACACATATTATTGTTGGTTCATTTTTTTTAATTCATTAAGCCCTGACTAAACCAAACTATAATAGATAAAAATATTATTCTAAGGATACATAATACACATATTATTGTTGGTTCATTTTTTTAAATTCATTAAGCCCTGACTAAACCAAACTATAATAGATAAAAATATTATTCTATCTATAAAATATCCAAAGTTATGTGTGATTTAATTGCATAATTTTTGATATTTTATAGATAGACGAGTATTTTTTAATTATAATCTATTATGGCTTAGTTTCATAGGGTTTAAATGAATTTTAAAAACTAACCAACACCATCTGTAAATTGTAGTCTTATTTCAATGAAAAAAAATACATATGACCGATAAAGTTTACAGCCTACCTCCACCCTTCGCCACTGTGTTATATATTATAATTTTGCGTCGAGGTTCATTCTACCATGGGTACTCACATGTATATCGTGATTCAATCTTGATTAACTACGCCTGAGACATTCTCAGTCATAAAAAAAATGCTGATGCTTCACATTAAGCATTAAGCGTAAGATCCCGCGATACGCCCAATTATGATCCGGTGTGATCTAGTAGCGCCATTAACTTCAATCTTTTGTGCCATCCCCTAGCGGAGGTCGGCCACCATTAAGGCTATCCTAGATTTGTCGTCTGCTACCCGGAACAGTTCAGTGCAGCTGCACTCCTACGAATCACGGAGGTTCTTAAGCCACGATATGCGGCGCCGTCCTCTGCTTTGCTTACCATTGATCTTTCTTTGAATGTCAAGTTGGGGAATGCTGTATTTTTGTCCTCTCATAATGTGGCCAAGGTACTGTATCTGGAACCACAGATACACAACATCCGCCACAGGATCAATAACGCAGATATTTATTCCAAACACAAACTGTGCCATCACTTTTGCCAGGAACTTAAAAATATCACACGAACTCACACAGATACTAACAGGCCATGGAGCAGTGCGAGCTTATCTAAAAATATTTAAATTGAGGGATGATGACTGTTGTCCATGTGACGGCAACACATCTCAAACTGTGTGGCAAGTCATCAATGACTGCCCTATACTAGAAAGGGAGCGATGGACTCTCAGGACTCGATGTAGACAGCATAATCATGAAATTGACCTCCAAAAGCCTCACGAAGTACTAAGCAATAGAACAACTCATGAACACTACACAAAATATTTAATCCTGGCCATAAAGAAAATTAAAGATATAAATGGAGGAACCTTAATAGCCCCACATCAATGCAACTAACCCACCCAACCACCTTGTACGAAAAAGCAAGGGCATGGTTGTTAATATTTAAAAAAAAGGTACTGTAGTTTCCTAGTTTTGTTACTACACAGAACTTGTCGGTCGTTCCCCATTCGATTGAGAACTTCAACATTAAATTTGTCACCCGGTCAGTACAAGGAATTTTGAAAATGCGTCTATACAGCCACATCTCGATAGCTTAAAGCTTAAAGCTCGGAAAATGCTCAAAATTGTAAAGATCGATTTGGCGTAATCTCCAAGCGGCGACTCCAAAACCATTACTCCAGTATAAATATCTCTATAATACAGAAATAACTTGAATATAAAAAGTACGTCATACGGAAAGCGCTCACGTCAATCAGTTTGCGTAATTTGTCAGATGTAATGACGTCATAAAAATAAGGGAAACGGGGCGCGAGCGATTATATACCGATTACAATATTCCTACTGACAATGGCTGTTTATCATTTAAGTACACATTGTCAGAGTGTGCATAACGAAATAGATGAACACTAGCCTTTTCATCGAGAGTTTTTCAATAAAACTCGACGGAAGTATCAATTACCCTTTTTTATTGACTGATAAAAGACAGTCATCGGAAACCTTTTCTTCTTTTTACTTTATATGTTTCATTATTTTTGAAGTTATACTTCTTTAGGCGCGTTTGGAAAATCAGATCAGAGTGTAATTTTGGCGTGTGACATGTAACTAGAGTTGGGTTTAGGGAATTTCCCGACGTTAATTCTCGAGAAATTTTCGAGATTTTCCATCCCTCCATCCAAGAATCTTTTCTTGGGATTCGGGATTTCTTTATTATCAAATATTAATTGGAAAAACGTTTTTTTATAAAAGTGGACAGAAAACACAAAACGTTCAGAGATTGTTCGGGGCATTTAACACAAAAGCCAACGTCGACTCAAAATGAGCGCAATTTTTGGAACATACGCGATTGACAGTTTTTTGAAATTCTATTTTAATAAGTAATGTTAATTATTTTTGTTTTCCTTCTTCTATGTCTTACATAAATAAGAAAAATTATATTTTGTTGGAATTTGTCTGTTTTTACACTGATTTTAGGATTTTTACAGATTTTTTAAAAATTTCCCGATATCTCGAGAATTCTTTTCTGCTAATCCCGAATCTCGAGATTGAGATTTTCTCGAGAAATACCCAACTCTACATGTAACAATACGCAACACATAATTTATTTTTTCATAGAAAAAAAACGCACTCGATTTGATTCGAATCACCGATTGTTCGGCTATCAACCGAACGCACTTCCTTTACGCCACAATATGATACTGCAATCGTGATTATTATACAGTATAGTATTATAGTTTAGATTGTTCCGTTGCCTAGGCAGTGAATTTATTATTGTCGGCCATTTTCAATTCCTTACGTAAACAAACTATTAAACGTCAGAGTGACATTTGGTACTTTAAAAATAAAAACAACGAGAAAACATTATATAATTTAGTAATATAAGTTAAAGTGTATAGAAATAAACCATCAGTGCTTCAATAAGCGCCCCGTTTTCTTACGTGTGTAATTTAACAAGATAAGTAAGAGCTAGTCGAAGAATCTAGGTTATCACAAGTTTTGTTTTTGTTTTGTTACACCATAGAAGTATAACTTAATAATATAATAATAATCCTCAATATTAGAGAATATAACATTCTTTACTCAACATACTGTCACCCCCCCCCCCCCAATTTGACCATTTAGGGAGGTCTCCTCTGGTTACCTATAGAGACCGGAACCATCTTCGGGCAGGCTCATAGTAGTATGAACAGTGTCAATTGCGAACGGATACATTTCTAGCACTTAAAAGATTTTATAGTCACCCTTTGACAACTTAATTAATAATTATCATTTTTAAATAATAGTCATTCTTATTAATATTTAACGCTAATAATAATCAGGCAATGTTTCTACGCCTATCTTAGGAAGGAAATATTAGATGTAGATGTAGGGCTGTGAGGCTGGTCAATGCACTCCCTAGAGATATATACGTTTTTAGCGATGCATTATGCATTCTATTTTATTGTTTAATTTGTATTTTTTTTTTGAATTATTGTTGTTTTTTTATTTTATTTCTTTTCTATAAAATATTTTTTTGCTTTGTTTTTTTTCTCTACCTTGTTATTTCTCTAATTGATTTACTTGTACTTATATTCTAAATGTCATGTTGTGAGCGTCCTGAATTGATAATTTGTTATGTACTCAACGTGTATTTTTTTTTTTTTTTTTTTAAATAAATGTCCTTTATCGGCAGATTTGTTAGTAGGGTCAAATATTCATATTACACTTGTGATTCTTGATCACACGTCTTCACATCGCCAATGTAGGGCCACGTAATACGCTCGATTAAGACCGAGTGTGTTGCGTGGCGGGTTTTGGTTTGGAGGGATTAACTTCAATGGCCGATTAGTGCCGGTCACTTGGTCTTGTGGCAATAATACTGGATTCAGGGGGGGGGAGGGTAGGTAGAGTATAAGGATGAAAATCGCTCACAATCGGCCCAACCAACCTATATTAAGCGTCAATTACATTGAGCTACTTTACGAGCTGCTTGTTGGCGAATTTACAATCTGCCTGTAAAGTCACCCAGTGTCATCATCGAACAAGCTAACAAGCAGATTGTAAACACTCCACCGAAAAAAAAATGAAAGCCGGTCAACTTTACACGCTACACGCCGGCGTGTGGGCCTACTGCGTCTGCGCAGTAGAGCGCAGTAGCAACCTCCCGGTAAAAAAAACGAACTACGTTCTGTCAAAATAGTCGCTGGAAGCCACAAGGCTTCTCAGCGAATGGAAAGTTTTGTGTGTCATCATGATAATTGCAGTAGCTAAATCGCCCGCTATTAAATTCGCCAATAAGCAGCTCGTAAAGTAGCTCAATGTAATTGACGCTTTACTAAACACTTATATCAAGTGCCATACTTTTCCGACCTCTGATAAATTGTATTACCATCGCGTGATTGAAATATGATTATATATTATTTTCAAAGACCTAAAAATATAAAGTATCCATTCTTACTATGACAATGTGAAAAATCGAATACTTTTTACGTATATTAGTATAAACAAGCCAGTTAACTTTTACCGTTCAAACAGTATTATAACTTTTTTCGCTTTTCTTCTGTAATGTATTATCATTATTGTGACTCGAATAATATAATATTGATTATATTTCTATGGTGTCCAATGTCAAACCTTTTACCCTATCTCATAAAAAAATGATCGATCACTGTTTATGCTTCAATTTAGAACTTATATACCCAGTTTGGCTGCCAAAAATTGATTTAATGCAACGAAGGGCTTCTTTAATGTTAACTTTTTGTATCATAATAGTTTATATAAAAGTTTAAAGAGATTATACCGCCATATGCTATATATATAGGGTAACCTAATCATTTATCATCAGCTCACTGCTAGATGAAGGCCACCCCTAGCTTCGTCTACTCTTCTTGGCCCGTAAATAATTTACCGAATATAATTTCAATATAAATGTTATTTTAAAAAGTGTTATACTCACATACTAAATGTGGCTCTATTCTCAATTTTAACACGACGACGTTTATAATTCTCTCGTAGGATATTAATATACATATTCTAAATTGTCATTAATATAAGAAGAGACAAGGCATCATAATGACATATACTTGTAAATATACTTACCCAAAATTCTTCATTTTCGACCTTCACTCTAAGAATGCTATGGTTCGCCTTAGGTTGTTAAACCATCGGATGGTAGTGAAACTTTATGAGTTGTTATTGTATCTCCTTGTCGATCTTTATTGTATCGCGTGGTCTTGTCTGCCTCCTTACCTATTGGTTTTTTCTAATGTTTCCGAGTTATGCCCAACATGCACCTTTCATGCCACGTTACTTTACTTGTAATTTATGGATTTCTCTTTCATTTAAAGTTCATTTTTCACACGCTTACTTAATTAAGCATTGGTATCAGAAGTTGATTGAAAACTTTACGCTAATGCTATACTTCAGCTGAGGCATGGTCTAAAAAGATCGTGACTACGCGACGCGCAGATTGTGCAAACGACGCGTGCAGAAGAAAACATAATTTGTCATAAAAATTCAACATGCGTCTATTTAATGTTATGTTTATTGTTATATTAGTAATAATAATAATATATTCATTGACATGTTTTCTTTTTTAAGTAAATGCGTAACGTTTTTTAGTCATATTTACACGATTTAAGAATAATGCCTCCGACGACATCACAAAACAAATCGACGTGCTCACAGCTCGACTGTCGCTCTCCGACTGCAAAAATTTCGTGCCACCTATTGTTGAAAATTATTTGCCGTGTCACTGAAGTATGCTCTTAAGACACAATGGGAGGTCACTTTTGAAGATACTATTCAGGCGCACAAATACGCTTCATGCCAGTTTTGTTCTGCACCCAATGTGTGCCACTAATGCTCACGTGAGCATTTGCAACATGGAATCTTAATGAAAGAGATATCCAAAAATTTCTAGTAGCGTTTAGCGTTAGTAGTTTCGAAAATGTTCATGCTGGACATAAGGCGTAAAGATCACAAAGTGATATTAGTGATCAATGTGATAGAGGTTGTAAAGTAGATGAAATGGCAATGGGCTATAATGTCGCACGGTGAGTGGACAACCACTGGACAAATGCCGACATAAAATGGTACCCAAGGAGCACTAAACGCCCACAGATCGACGAGCTCATACAGCTCGGTGGATGTACGTGGCATCTCATAACCAGGGATTGAGATGATTGGATGGAGTTAGGGGAAGCCTTCACCCAGCAGTGGATTGACCCTGGCTTTACTTTGTCAAATTATATAATATAAATAATTACAAGATAAAAAGAACTTTTTATATACCACGTTTTTAAATTTTCTATTGAATCATATAAACTTGACAATTCTATTAATTAATAAATACTTTTTTTTTGTACTTGATAGACATAATAAATAAATATTATAGAATTCTGAAATGTAATTTTGACATATTCCCCCTTAGCAACCAATAATAGTGAGTAGTAAATATTACTATTAAAGATTTTTTTTCCGAAACATACAAAACAGAATTAACTGAAAATGAATTCAATTCTGCTTAAAGATGGCCAAAAGTATTAAAAGAATGCATTGTCGCCGTGTTCTGATATATTCTAAAATTTTCAAATGTCTAGCTAGTCGGGATGTTTGTAAAAAATCTTCAATCGTCCAATACAAATCTCGGACAAACAAGAAAAAATCTGTACCGGACAAACAAGAATACGAGATAATAAAAACGTGGTAATATTGGTATAACAAGTTAATGGGATTATAACAGTTAAACCTTAAACAATAATATGACGAACATATTACTTAACTTGAAAACACCTTAGATATTATACCCACTAGAAAAAATCATATTTAAAAAAAATACGATTAGAACCCGTATAACCTTTGGTATCGCGCCAATCTGTTCATTAACCAATTATACCACGAGCCTCCTATCTAATTACGACAATTTAAACTAGTAGGTCATACATGGAATGCTTATCAAATTGCATTATTATTGATTACCGCTTTTATTGTATTACATCAAGGAATATTCATTGCCTTAATTACTAACCGACGTCCGGCTCTCGCCAAATATTTTACAACGTTTTTCTTAGCTCGTATTCTTATTTGTCCGGTGGTTGTTTGACTGGTACAAATCTTGCAATCGATTTTTAACTAACTTCCCGACTAGCTAGACATTTGAAACTTTTAGAATATATCAGAACACGATGCCAATGCATTTTTTTAATACTTTTAGCCATCTTTAAGTAGAATTGATTTCATTTTCAGTTAATTCTGTTTTGTATGAAAAGTTATTTCGGAAGAAATCCGTAAAAAGTAAAACTATTATCGGTTGTTAAGTGGGTCCTAGCAACCACGAGCGTTACTATAGAAATCAATATAACATTTCAGTATTATTTCTATCAAGTACATCTTTTTTGATCATTTAAGCTAGTCAAGTCAAGTTTATATGACTCAACAGAAAATTCAAAAACGTTGTACATAAAAAGTTATTTTTATCTTGTAATTATTTAGTTATAACGTCTACTTGAACTTTTTAGTAATTTTAGTAAACCATTTCTTTTATTCAAATGAATAATTCACAAGACTTTGAGAATGTAACATTCTATATTATTTATGTGACTCAATCCTAGATCGCAATAAGCCGAATGGGAAACACTGTCACACAAAACAGAGACGTAGTCAACAAATTATTTAATTAATTCAAACATTTATTTTTGACATATCTCACTTCAACTCTGACAGTACAAATTAATACAATTACGACTTATGCAAAAACGGAACGCTAATAATGACTTTGTCTACGTGTATGAGTATATACGAGGAGATCAGTGGCGTGCGGAAGGTTTCCAGCCAGCTGGTAAAATATTATCAAAAGGGTGCACGAAAAAGTCACACCTGCCATTGGTGCCTGCAATAAGTCTATTAATCGCTTTAGATGTTGGTATATTCTATCTACGTGAGAATGAGTATAGGTGGACGTTGTTTTATAAATTCTTAAAATATGGTCCACTTAGTCCATTCGGTGTTCTTCCATGCTTTATAATTTATATTTAATATTTTTTTTATATTTTTGTACCTTTTATTTTACTTTTATACTGTTTTTGTGATACTGCATAATATATTCATTTATTCTTTACACTGTTTCTTTGTTTTTAAATGTCATGTTGTGAACGTCTTCAATTTGTAATTTGTAATGTTCACGGTATGTAAAAAAAAAAAAAAAAAAAGAATTTGAATTTATTTGTTTTGATAGAGGAGTGAATGACGATATGATTGAATTTAATCCGTTTTCGTACACTAAAAATCGTCTCACCTGGATTATCAAGTCATAAATCAAAATTAGTCACAATATTGCAAATATCTCCCATGCGCATAGGCGAGGCCGTGCCGAGGCAGTAACGTCACGCTGCAAGTCGAAACGAATTTGAAATAACCACTTCTGCATATTAATGTGCCAGTGCTGAATTATACCTGCGCCCCATTTTGAGTGAAATTTTATGCTAAAATGTCACATTCGAGTAGTGTGCGGAGGTATATTAGTTTACATGTGTTTTGTGAATACTAACAAAAACACATCGACATATTCGATATGTTTCTGTCAAGACGGGTTTAGATGTGCGACCGGTTTAACGTTTGTTCAGTTATAATTAAAAAAAAAACTACTAAAGCAATATTGATAAAACTTGCACACTTTATAAAACTCAATTATAATGATCTTGAAATAAAGTTACCTGGTTGAGCCGATTGTGAGCGATTGTCATCACCTACCACGAATCCATTATTATTGCCGCAAGACCAAGTGACCGGCAGTTATAGGTCACTAATCGATCGTAAGTGCGAAAACCGGAAGTCACTTCAAGACAACCGCCGCGCGTAGTCAGCTCGAGAGACATCAATAAAACAGTCGTGTTTCGGGCCTGTTAAAAGCCTAGCTGTTGTTAACTACCGAGTGATTCAAAAGTTAGTTCAAGACACTGGTGTGTGTTGGTCTGTTATCGTTAAACCACAGTTTATTGATTAATTCAATCTTACAGAAATACATATCCTCATCAATCATACAACTCATCATCATTCATCCACCTCATATTATATCATCCATCAACAGTGTACCGTCAAGTGCCGCGCACCGGGTAACCCAACAAACAATACCGCGCGAGTGACGGTACAACCAGACCACGGAGCCATCATCAATATCATAAAAGGTCAGTGTATGGCATCCTGTTACCCCCCCCCCTAAATCTAGAATTCACCATCCACCATCACCTTCAAATTATACAGTCTACTGCTAAAAGCGCCACCATTACCTTATAATATAAGCACACCTGCAATTTTCACACCAAATTTGGATCAAATCCGCTATTTTACAACGTTTTTCTTAGCTCGTATTCTTATTTGTCCGGTATACATCTTGCAATCGACTTTTAACTAGCTTCTCGACTAGCTAGGCATTTGAAAATTTTAGAATATATCAGAACACGATGCATTTTTTAAATACTTTTAGCCATCTTTAAGTAGAATTTAATTCATTTTCAGTTAATTCTGTTGTGTATGAAAAGTTATTTCGACACGATTATCGGTTGCTAGGGGTTTGGGGTCCTAGCAACTAAATTATTAATATATACACGTGCCTTACTATGGAAATCAATATGGCATGTCAATTGCAATTTTTTTTGATCGTTTAAGCTAGTCAAGTCAAGTTTATATGGTTCAACAGAATTTAAAAACGTTGTATATAAAAGTTCTTTTTATCTTGTAATTATTTCTAGCTTAAATCCAGGTCCTCAATCAGTGAATCCACAGTGCACCCCTTGTGGTCTGACGAGTACGCCAATGACATGTATACATAATATAAGTCTAGAATTGTCGATCCCCTTTGTTAGACACAGATTTAATCTGTTTAGACAAGGGTCCCGAAACTTTGAAAGTTAATCATGTTATTGAAACTGTGTTTTATATATTATCTACTACATGAGTAGGTATATGAAAACCTACACATCATATTATTAATAAACCATTTCTTTTAGTGGGTATGTATATTAGGTGTTTTCAAGTTATGTATGTTCAATATATTTTCTATTTTGTTTAAAGTTAACGATACCTACATTGTATTTACGACTGTAACATTTAATTGTGTGTGTTATAATCACAGAACAGACAATAAATAGAATACCGATAGGCTATATTCAATACGCTGCGTGTTGATGCCGAGTTTTGAATGTGTGAGTGTCCTACGAAAATGAAGCACGCATTATGAACGTGCAATAGTGTGTAATACACCAACATTTAATGAGCGTAAATGCATAAACCGAGAGCAGTTTTCAGTATTCGACGTAAAACGTATTCTTGACACGTGTGGAAGTTTAACACGGATTCTTCCTTACTCGAGTCGGTTACCTGCTATCGCCTTGCCCGTTATGTATTTCAATTCCCATTATTTCTGAATTCCCTGGTTACAATATAGAGTTATCAAATAAGATATATCTGTTTTAGAGGTATATCTAAATAAGTTGTTTGTGTCACAAGCTGTATGGCATATTGCACCATCTTGTTGGAACCACATATCGTGCAGATCAAAATCATCTAATTTATGCCAAATAACGTGTGGATTTTCATTACTCCAAATGCGACAATATGTTTATTTACGAAGTCATGCCAAAAATTTCCCCATTCCTGAAAATATTTTTTAATGGGTCTGTTTTAAGTTACTCTAAAGTCCAATCAACAAAATTTCGACGCACCAAATGGTCATTCGATTTAAGTTCTTATTCTTCTTATTGTGCCATCCCCTAGCGGAGGTCGGCCACCATCAAGGCGATCTTATCTTTGTCGTCTGCTACCCGGAACAGTTCAGTGGAGCTGCACTCGTACCAATCACGGAGGTTTTTAAGCCACGAAATGCGGCGCCGTCCTCTGCTACGCTTACCGTTGATCTTTCCTTGAGTGACAAGTTGGGGAACGCTGTACTTTTGTCCTCTCATAATGTAACCGAGGTAGGCCGAGTAGGTAAGTTCTTATGATAACTGTATGTTATACGCCTCAAATGTCTTTATGAAGAATATTCCATGTAGCGCCACACGAAAGTCAAAATGTTCGAAAACGACGTGTACTTGATTGTTCTGGATTTTCATCCACACTGATTCCAAACATCGATATTTTCAGCATTACGTTTACGTTTTCGACGGATTGGATTCTTAGTGTACGTCCTGAGTGGCAGCGTTCGGCGCAGCGTTGAGTGTTTTGCGCAACTCAAACGTATAACCGTGTGTGAAAATGTTCGTAGACAATGTCTTTTTTTGGTTATACATTTATACGGTTATACGTTTGAGTTGCGCAGAACGCTCGACGCTGCGCTGAGCGCTGGCACTGAGGCCTCACACTTAACATCACAAAAATTACCATTTGACTCGATATTTCCAATTAAATTACGAATAGTAAGCTCTGTAGGTCGATTACTTTGATCATAGATTTCACGTAAAGCCGAGTAGATTCACAATTATTTGTTGTAATAATTTTTAACAATTCTGAACACAACTGTTAATTTTGGTGGGAATCAGAAAAATAATTACAAGATAAAAAGAACTTTTTACATACCACATTTTTAAATTTTCTGTTGAATCATATAAACTTCACAATTCTATCGATTCAATAGGGGAACAACTCATAAACCCTTGTTCCAAGATAATGGTGTTTGAATTTTTTGCAGTAATTCTCATTCTAATTTTAAAGCCTTGATTTCGATGAAAGTATATGTTTTTTTTATATTTAATTTAGTGGAATTCATCAATGCACAATGAAATTATACATTTTAATAAGGAATTAACCAGTAAATTTGATTATATAACGGAGTTACTGATTAATCTCAGAAAGGGTTATTCGATTTTATGACACATTGAAGAAATTTTTGATTATTATTTTTGCTGAATTATAAAGAGAAGACATTTCTAAATCGAATGGCATTCTTAACTCAAAACCTTTAAATTTTGAGTTGTTCCCCTATTGAACTGAGGTATCGCTATGTATTAATAATTTAGGACAAATAAGGCAATTGTCAACAAATCATTTTTTTGCTATTTTGCAACAAATAAATATAGAATACTGTAATGTCATTTTGATTTCCATAGTAACGCACGTATATATTAATAATTAAGTTTGCTAGGACCACCCCCTTAGCAACCAATAATAGTGGATTGGATTACGGATTTCTTCCGAAATAACTTTTCATACAAAACAGAATTAACTGAAAATGAATCTGCTTAAAGATGACTAAAAGTATTGAAAGAATGCATTGTCATCATGTTCTGATATATTCTAAAAGTTTTAAATGTCTAGCTAGTCGGGAAGTTAGTTAAAAATCGATTGCA
Organism: Rhyacophila brunnea; assembly: GCF_057557595.1. Lineage (NCBI taxonomy): Eukaryota > Metazoa > Arthropoda > Insecta > Trichoptera > Rhyacophilidae > Rhyacophila > Rhyacophila brunnea. The sequence goes on along the minus strand of NW_028232904.1, from coordinate 1,201,645 downwards.
AGATTTGTACGGGATAAACAACCACCGGACAAACGACAATACGAGCTAAAAAAACGTGGTAAAATGGCTGCTATGACGTTTAAAAAATTTATAGCACTCATTTGATAACTCTTTATAAATAAATAGCTGCCCGTTAAACGATAGAAGGACTGAATGTCAACAATTACTTATTATAGAATGAAACACAGCCAAATATACTTAACTAAAATTATTTAGAGACGATAATGAAAGCAATAAATTTAACATTTTGAAGTTAATAATACAATATAAGGTTGCCAGAAAGGTGTGCTTAGATCTTTTTAAGGAATTCCCCATCCACAATATATGGCAAACCTCAAATTACCTATTTAAAATATCAGTGCAAGTAACCCATTGAGTGTTTTCACTTTGTAAAAATCGTTTCCACTCATTCGTCAGCCCTCCCAAAAGCGATCAAACGTTTTTTTATCATCCCCTCACAAGAGCAAACAGTACTTTCTGCCAAAGGATCTACATTAAGGACTATTATCTCCCTTTTCTCTACTCTCGGTTTTCCGATTTTTTCCAAACGAGGGGATGTCTATCGAAGAAAAATCGTGTTTTAATTAAGGCTCTTCTTTCCAATGGCGATTAATTTTGTTATATTTTTTTAAATCTATTGTAAAAGAATTTTGACTACATAATATTATAACCTCTACACCCACGATGGCCGCGTGGCTTAAACGCCGGCCTATAGTGTCGAGGGTCCCAGGTTCGAATCCTGGATCTGGCAAGTACACATGTTGTTTTTCAATTTGTGTGTGAGTCAGGGTATGAACCTAATAGGTTGAGCAAGTGACTGACATCAATTTCTCGTAAAAAACAAAAGCTGTTAATATAAACCTCTACTCTGGAGGTCCATATGATCATATTAGGATCGGACATGGTCGAAAAAAAATATTATATCTACTTATACAGAGTTTTATGAATTGTTTGTTTTCCAACACTTGATCGAGATTCATTAACATTTTAGTGCAGTGAAAAATAACAATATAAATTATCGTAATAGATTTTGGGGTTTCCACCGTGTGTATTTCTTCCTTCTTTCCTCGACGTTTCGGGCTCGTTGCAGGGGCCATTATCAAGAGATATGTGTTGTGTATAAGAGAGTAATTAGATATTACAACGTTTTTATTAGCTCGTATTCTTGTTTGTCCGGTGGTTGTTTGTCCAGTACAAATCTTGCAATCGATTTTTAACCAATTTCCCGACTAGCTAGACATTTGAAACTTTTAGAATATATCAGAACACGATGCCAATGCATTCTTTTAATACTTTTAGCCATCTTTATGCAGAATTGAATTCATTTTCAGTTAATTCTGTTTTGTATGGAAAGTTATTTCAGAAAAATCCGTAAACAGTAAAAGACTATTATTGGTTGCTAAGAGGGTTGTCCTAGCAACTAAATTATTAATAAATACGTGCGTTAATATGGAAATCAAAATGACATTTCAGTATTCTATATTGTGTTTTTTTGCTTGTTTTTTAGTTACTTCATATCAAGTACAAGTTTGAGCATATAATTCAACATTATATAAAAAGTTTTTTTTATCTTGCAATTATTTTTATAAATTATTTATATATCAGTATTATGTAAATATCCTAAAAAATGAACATTTTATCTAAAATTATAAAGAACCACACAATCAATTTATGTAATAAAGTGTAGTATTGCACGAAATTAATTATACTGCTTTGATATTCATGTTGATGTCATACAAACTTATCTGAAATATTATGGTAAAATAAATTTCTAGAAAAATAGTGCAGCCTTGCCCAGAAATTTCAACTGATTTTTCATATTTTGTAATTCATAAGTCAAAACTGACATTTTGTCAAATAGTATAATTATAAATAACTGAGGCAGCGACATTTCCCAACCACGTAAAGTGTCTCTTTGTGATTACTTCAAATCACAGGGGGCTGCCGTAACTGCTCACCAACTACTTGAATGTTTGCAACACGTTGTTTGCAAACCTCAAAATTCGAGACCTATAAAGCTTGGTGAGATACCATGTCACACAGCCATACCATCAGACGCCCACATCATCTGGGTTATAATCTTAAGCCATAAAAACCGTATAAGAAAAAAGAATTATTGGTGTCCATGTACACATATATTCGAACTATAAACTATCATTTGCCACGTGCTTCGAACTGACATAGATCAGTGGCGAAGGGTGGAGGTAGGCTGTTGAAATCCGCCATAAATAATACATATTAAACATTCAGCATGCTACGTCTATCTCGGACAGCAGGTGCCCATAGACGGAAGCATGCACGATGAAATTGCTCGCAGAACAAAGCTGGGATGGAGTGGTTTCGGACGTCTGAATAGTATCTTCAAGAATGACCTACCATTATGTCTTAAGCGTAGGGTGTTCAAACCAATGTGTGTGCCCGTGCTCACGTATGGCTGCGAGACGTGGACCCTCAACACGAGAGATGTACAAAGGCTAAGAGTCGCACAGCGAGGCATGGAGAGGTGTATGTTGGACATCACGCGAAAGGACCGTCAGAGAAACGAATGGGTTAGGAAGCAGACAGGAGTACGCGATGTAATAGTCGTTGCCAAACAGCTGAAATGGAGATGGGCGGGGCACATTGCTCGCCGAAAGGACGGCCGCTGGACAAATGCCGTCATTTAATGGTACCCAAGTGGCACGAAACGGCCACAGGGTCGCCCTAAAAGCCGCTGGATTGACGAACTGGTAACATTCGGCGGAAATACGTGGCAGCGAACGATACAGGACGGAGAGAGTTGGAAGAAACTTGGGAAGGCCTTCATCCAGCAGTGGATTGACCCCGGCTGATGATGATGATGATGAAACATTGTTAGTCATGAGTATTTGTTTTTATTGAAAAAAGACTACAATTTACACAATACTATAAAACTAAAAAATAAACAAAATACAAAAATCATATAGCACATAATATATACACATGTATACCAATAACTGTAACAAAATTTAATCAAAATTACATAGTACGTCTTAGTAACCGCAAAACAATTCCAATGTATTGATTTGGTGTTACAAATATATTTTAGTAAATGTATTTACGCAAAAATCTTCCACAAACCCTACGAAGAGGCACTGTTATTTGATGGCGAACCGCATTGTGTTAATCTGATGATGAGGATTCGGAGTCAGTCACCTTTGTCGGAGTCTTCGCTGAACAACTGGTAGGCTTACATGCATCTGAAACAGTTAAGATATGATTGCCAATATGTACGACAAAAAAGGGCATGGAATTGAATACCTTCTGATTAGAGTTGAGCGGCGACGCTACACATTAAAACTAAATAGTCAACAATATTTACATGTTTTAGGACAGGGATGGAGAACCTATGGCACGCGAGATGATGTTGCATGGCACGCGAATGTTTCATTTTGAAGAGAAAAGAAAGGTACTGGCTCGGTTATCAGGACTACAGCGGAAAACGCATTTTGAAAATACCCGATATACTGGATTATTTTTTAGTTTGGGTTAGTTTAGGTTAGGTTAGGTTGGGTTAGGTTTGGTTAGGTTTGGTTAGGTAAACCGAACAAATAATCCAGTTTATCGGCTATTTTTAAAATGTGTTTTCCGCTGTATTCCTGATAACCGAACAGTACCAAAAGAAATTACTATTGTATATATATTTAAAGCGGTCTTTTTATAAAAAAAAATTACAAATAAATATATGAGTAACTACTTACTTATAAATATAAATTAAAAAATAATGACGACATAGCCCTGCCAATTTTCTTCGATTTCTCATATTATGTTTACCAATCTATGCGCAAACGGCAACGACGATATTCATGCATAAACGACAAATCGCATTGTGTAAAATATAGCAGGAAAATCCTTTTCAAGAATAATCATTACGTTTAATGTGAATATACAATAATTGCATAGGTCGGTCCTTAGGATCGGGCAATTAAAAATAAAAATATTCAATCAACAAACCTTATGAAATTAATTATCGGCAGTCATTCAAATATGATATTCCTTTATCTTGTTCATCATCAACTAAATTATTATTTTCATTTTAATTTAATACTTTAAAAAAAATATCCCATATTACAAGCTTCGTCTTTTTCCGCTAAGTGCTTCTGGTAGGTGGAATATTCACCTCATTGGCGAAGGGTGAAGGTAGGCTGTCAAGATCCGCCATAAATAGTGCACACTAAACTTTTTCATTCATACGTATATTTTGTTTTCATTGAAATAATAAGTACTCCAATTTACAGATGGTGTTAGTTAGTTTTTAAAATTCAATTAAACCCTGCGAAACCAAGCCATAATAGATACTAGTCAAAAAATACTCGTGAAACTATAAAATATCTAAAATAATGCAATTAAATCATACATAACTTTGGATATTTCATAGATGGAATAATATTTTTTTCTATTATAGTTTGGTTAGGCAGGGCTTGGTGAATTTAAAAAAATTAACCAAAAATATGTGTAATATGAATTCTTAATCCAATGAAATAGTGTGCACAATTTTGTCGTACCGCCCAAAATATACCATAATTATTACGGTTTGGTTTAGGCAAGGTTTAATTGACTTTTTAAAACTAACCAGCACCATCTGGAAATTGTAGTCGTAGTTAAATAAAAACAAATACGCATGAGTAACAAAATGTGCACTATTTATGGCGGATCTTAACACCCTACCTCTATCCTTCGCTACTGATTCACCTTAATGGTAGCGAATCGCAGGTTATTATAAAAGTTGGGTGTTTCACAACATTCCGAGGATGCGTTGTTTACAATCAAACAGCAAAAGACTTGAAGACTTACTTCGAAATCGATAGTCCAATCGCAGCCAGTCCGATTCGAGCACGCTGTCTATGGTTGGCCTTTTCTGCACCTTGGGCTCCAGTAGTTGTGTCACCAGCATCTTGCACGACCTCGACAAACGACTAGCCGCACCACGATAGAATCTCCATTCTTTTTTCAACTGCATACTGAGCATGGCTCCGAGGGGTGACTCGTCAAATGGAAACTTTTTGTTAAGCATTACGTATAGTGTCACACCGAGTGACCACACGTCGGCTGGACGCGGGGCGTATGGCTCTGAAATCAATACCTCCGGCGAGCAGTACGCCAATGATCCACAGTATGTACTGCTCAACGTCGGCTTCTTCTTTGCGTCGCAGCAGAAACGAGCGAAACCGAAGTCTGACACCTTCGCGTTCATGTGAGCTGTTAGAAGAATGTTGTCGCATTTCAGATCGCGGTGGGCCACGTTGATGCCGTGCAGATATTTAATGGCTTCAGCGATCTGCCGGAACCATGCCATGGCTCTGCCTTCCGATAGCTGCTCATGATCGGAGATGTACGTCATCAGGTCTCCGTTTTCGGCGAAACGCATCAGAAAGAAACAGTGCATCCTCGTCTGAAATATGTGGTGGACTTGGATTATATGTGGATGGTTGAGCTTCAACAGTATATCTATTTCTCGTGGTAAGAAATACTTTACAAAGTCTTTGGAGCATTTGACTCGATCCACGATTTTGCATGCCATGGTATTACGTCTTGCTGTCCTGGTTCTATTCTCGTATTCCACATAGTACACCTGTGAAATGAGGAATCTTTTTACATGATGCAGGTGATCACTAGATTGGTGTGATTAGTGTCATAGTAAATATATATTTTTTTAAATTAATACCACGACTGATAATACTTGATAAAATTTAGATTTAAATTATGATTGATTTAAGTTTTGTACTACATCATATTTCATACTATAACTTGAAGAATATATTTGGATGTTTGTACTGTCCTTCGGTTTTTCTTTATACAAAACCACACGCGCAGTTGGATTTCTACAAAATTTGGAGAGTAATCGGAGGCCGATGAGCCGGAGTGCATGGTCGGGGTCTCGAATTTTAGATTTAACCCGTTGCACCCCGGGGACAGTTTTACGGTTTTTTCAGAAAAAGGCCGCCCCGTACAGGGCTTTGAAACGCGGAAGATAATGCTGCAACCCCCATTTTTTATTGAAAATGTCGCTAGCATGTGTACGTTTAAAAAATATTGGCGCTTATTCCAGCTCGATCGGCGATCAAATGGCAAAGTTAGAAATTGTTTTATTAGAATCGCTAATCGGCAAGGAGCCAACCGACCCGCTGCGGCGCGGGCAATGCTGTGCTGCCACATTAGAATGATTAACTCACGGAGAATAATTATATGTAACGGCATCAAGAGTGGGGGGTTGTAAAAATCTATATATTTTGGCACCAAATGGAAAAGCCACAAATCGAAAAGCCCTGGAATGATGTATTGAATATTTATATTATATAGAAAAGCCTTAAAATAATAAATCGAATATGTACTACTTTTTAAGATATTGAAATGCAATAAATGTACAAAAATATTATGTTAAAAATAAAAATCTCCAATATTATATTTGTTTTTACTTTTTTAAATTCAATCCTTTGCACTCTACACATTCGATTTAGAATTTTTATTATCAAATATTAAACCACTATACTCCCGGGCAGCGCCGGGTGATACTGCTATTATTTCATATAAATTGTATTTAGTGACTCAGATTTGATAACTGATAAATTGTGAAGGTACTGCAAAAAGTTTGTAAATCTCAAACACATGTTATGAGTTATGACCATTTTAAAGTTTGACATCTTCTATACGCCCACGATAGCCGAGCGGCTTAATGTCGTGGGTCCCAGGTTCGAATCCTGGGTCTGGCAATTACACATATTGTTTTTAAATACGTGCTTGAAGTCATAGTATGGACCTAATAGATTGAGCTAGTCACTAGTGGCTAACATCCATTTCTCGTAAAAGCAATTCTGTTAATGCAACTTCCACTCTGTTGAGATCCATATTGTGGAGTTGCTTTCAAAAGTTGGTAAGTTTCAAAATAATGCTGATTTCTTTGTGCCTTATGTGCATGGATCTCAGGATCGAGCCTGGTGAAATAAATCGGAGTCTGGTGTCGATGTGCGGAAGTACACCTCACACGGCAACGAAAGGCGGGGAGAATCTGGAGGCAGTTTATCTAAAGTGTCTGACATGACAGTGGCGAGGGGTGGAGATAGGCTGTTAAACTTTATCAGCCATACTTATTTGATGTTGCTGGTTAGCTTTTAAGAAATCAATTAAATCCTGCCTAAACCAAAACACAATAGTTTAGGTATACTATCTATACGTAGGTATACTATGTATACGAGGTATACTACTCAGTGCCGAAGGGTGTAAGTAGGCTGGATCCGACATAAATCCTTCTTTTTCTTTGGCCATATCCGCCCCTTAGCTGGAGCATATGGACACCACGTGACGCCTCCAAGAATCCCTGTCGCTCGCCAGTCTTCTTGCTTCGTTCCAGGTCAAACCAGCATCCCGTAGCTTCGCCGAATACACTCTGTAGATTGTATTTAACGGCCTTCCAAGTCGCCGGAATCCGGTCGGCTTGAAGAACAGGCAAGCCAGGTTAAAGTTCTCTTCTGGCATCCGCAGCACGTGGCCGAGCCAGGTCCGACGTCGCCTCTTCACTTTCAGCGTGATGAGAGGCTGCTTGGTGCGTTCTTTTATATCCTCGTTGCTCCTAAAGTCATACCCACCGCACATCCAGTATTTGTCGCAAACATATGTTTTCGAAGCTCAGTATCTGGGTGTGCAGTATTCGTCGCAAACATAAATAGTGCACATTAAACTTTGTAAGTCTTTCGTATTTTTGTCTTTATTGAACTAATACTACAATTTACAGATGGTGTTGGTTAGTTTTTAAAAATCAATTAAACCTTATCCAAACTAAACCATAATCGTTTTGGTATGCTATGGTCGATTCGACAAAATAGTGCAAACTTATTTGTTTTCGATAAATTCAGAATACATAAATCATATTGTTGGTTAGTTTTCTTAAATTCATAAAGCTTTCCTAAACCAAACTATAATAGATAAAAAATATTATTATATCTATAAAATATCTAAAACATATAATTTCATGGTTATTTTATCTATAAAATATCCAACGTTATGTATAATTTCATGGCATAATTTTAGATATTTTATAGATAGACGACTATTTTTTGACCATTATCTATTATGGCTTAGTTTTTGCAGTGCTTAATTGAATTTAAAAAAAATCTAACCACAACCATCTGTAAATTATTGTAGGCTTAGTTCAATGGCAAAAAATATGTATGAATGATAAAGTTTATTATGTACATTGGACTCTAAAGTCGCGCCCAGCGCGTAACAATTAAGATGGCCATTCGATATAATTAGCATGCTATTTAAATGTGGCGATTAAAAAGTAATTGTCAGCAGTCAATGTATTCAGCCTACCTCCAACCTTCGCCATTGCTATGGGTGGTCCAACGAAAATAATGCACACTTTTTCAGTAATACTAATTTGTTTTCGTTGAATTTAGAATACATATTACAGATGGTGTCGGTTAGGTTAGGTTAAATTCTATCTATAAAACATCTAAAATTATATGTGATTTAATGGCACCATGTTAGATCATTTGCAGATAGACGAATGTTTTTTGACTATTATCTCTTATGCCTTGGTTTAGACATGGCTTAATTGAAGTAACGAAAAACTAACTAACACTATCTGCAATGTGTAATCAATAGACACAAATAAGTATGACTGACAAAGTTTAATGTGCACTATTTACGTCGGATCTTAAAAGCCTATCTTCACCCTTTGACACTGTAATATGATGATGATAATAAGGAAACCTTTGCAGAGGAACCTTCTCCGATCTTTCTGATGATGTTCAAGCCCCTGATGGTTAAACCTCTCACTAGCGTTTTGTCCGATGCAGCAAGTCTCCGCGCACGGTCTGCCATGGCGTATATGTCTTTCGTTTCGCATCTCACAGATAATTTGATGTAGTATTGACCAACACTGTATTGATTTGAAATATGATTTGATATCACGTTATATTTATGACATTTTTTTTTACATTGTTAGAAAATGAAAAAAGTTATAGTAATGACAATTTTGACAATTGATCGACGATCTATAAAAACCTATTTTATTTAAAACAAAACAAAATAGAACAAAAAATTCAAATTTTCCATGCCGCATAAAAAAATCTTTTTCCCTAGTAAATAAACTATAATGACATCATTATTTTATTTCTTTAGCAACGTTTTTATTAGGTCGTATTCTTGTTTCTCCAGTGGTTGTTTATCCAGTACAAATCTTGCAATCGATTTTTAATTAACTTCCCGACTAGCTAGACATTTGAAACTTTTAGAATATATCAGAACACGATGCCAATGCATTCTTTTAATACTTTTAGCCATCTTTAAGGGTGGACATGCTCAGCGTAGATCAAAATGGAGCTTTGTTCTATTTTCAAAGCATGATCCTGGACATTCCTTAAACGTTGTAGATAATCTATTTATATAATTTTGAAGCCTTATTATCCTTTATATTTATTTTCTTATCTTTATATTTATTTATTATAATATCGAAATAATGCTGACAAGGCCTGAAGTCGTTGACAGCTACAATATAGGTACCTAATAGTATTTTTTTTAAATTTAATATCACACAAATAAATTATAACTTAATAAAAATGGATATAAATTAACTCGTTCAGTGCGCTCACCGCGCCTGGCCCAAGGCCATTAGAAGTCATTAGCATGTTATCCAAATAGGATAATCAAGGGGTAAGGAGGGACATGCTCAGCGTAGGTCAAAATGGAGCTTTTGTTCTATTTTCAAAGCATGATCCTGGACATTCATTAAACGTTGTAGATAATCTATTTATATAATTTTGAAGCCTTATTATCCTTTATATTTATTTTAAACATTTGATGACTGCATAAAGTATTTTTATTACATAAAATAGTATTCTTTTAAACCTCTCGCTCTAATGTTTTAGAATATAGTCATATTTCAGTACATAAATGTGCAGTGGTGTTAAGATTTTTTACATTTATTAATTTTCAAACGCATTTATAAAACCACCAGTACAATTTATGTCGACATTATTATAGTGAAATATTTACGATAAACAAATATATTGATAATCTCTGTGATCCCAAAATTGACAAGAATTAGGCATTTTATTATTCAAAAAATGGGCAAGATTAACACATTTGAAGATAATTCTAAAGAAACTAATTATAAGCTATGTCTTTCATACAAACATCCTACGAATAATGATTGCTTTATAATAATTATTGACCTAAGAATAAGGTAGTGTTTTTTTAAATACGCATTTCTTTTGGCATTCCCCAGTGGTTAAGCTACAACATACGGCCGTAGTCATAAATTGACAAACTATAATTTAAGTAGGGAGTAAAATGATGTGTAAAAAATGAATAATGAGAAAAAAAGCTCCACTTTGACCCACGCTGAGCACGTCCGCTATAGAATTGAATTCATTTTCAGTTAATTCTGTTTGGTATGAAATGTTATTTCGGAAGAAATCCGTAAAAAGTAATACACTATTATTGGTTGCTAGGGGTTTGGGGTCCTAGCAACTAAATTATTATTATATACGTGCGTTACTATGGAAATCAATATGAAATGTCAAAATGACATTTCAGTATTCTATGTTTATTTATTCAGTATTATTATCAAGTATTTTTATATTATTATCATTTTTTTTTTGATCGTTTAAGCTAGTCAAGTCAAGTTTATATGATTCAACAGAAAATTTAAAACCGTTATGTATAAAAAGTTCTGTTTATCTTGTAATTATTTAGTAAATACTACCAAGTGGCAGTACCACTAATTGTCAACACTCTCATATGTCTTCGTCAAATTTTCTGGTACATTCATACTAACATGTGGTTTCCACATTAGATATATATGCCTAGGTATATATTATATGTCCAGAATTATATTAATATTATATTTATATCCCCGGATCCCAGGTTCGACTCCTGAGTATGGCAAATACATATATTGATAAACAATGTGTGTTTAGAGTCAGATAATGGACCTAATAGGTTGATCAAGTGGCTAACATCTATTTATCGTTAAAACAAAATCTGTTAATACAAACCTCCACTCCATGGAAACTCTATTGGGGGTTAGCAATGTACAATTAAATTGTACAGTTCAACAAATAATCAATCCGGATATTCTAGAACATAAAATTGAATTAATCAATAATTATTACAGAAAGAGTGATCGAACATTGGCAGAAATATCGATTCATGGGCGAATTCGGAAATTTTCTCCCTGTCCATCGCCGTTTAATAGGGATTTAGTGCTGGACTCAAACAAGTCTCTGAGATTCTTGAACGAGGACGCTTTTTTTCTATCAGGGCCTCGCTTACAGGAGATATTCCCTTAATTCAATGATACTCAACTTTTTTTTTCTTCGGGCAAAATACATACGCGGGCCGCATCACTACTGGTGTGACGAAAAAAATCATGAAACCCCCCCTTTTTCACAAAACATTTTTGAGATATTAAAAATTATGCGTGTAATTAATCGTGTGCAATAGCAACACTCTTATACCAGATCTGATGTGGGCCTTAAGGCCATTGGACCCGTTTTTTCCTGTCTTCTCAGAATCGTGGAAATGGCAAGGACGTTTAACACGAATTGACACATAATAAACACTTTATTTATTTAAAATCTAATAAATAATATTCAAATAACACTTTTTGTGTCATTAAAATTTTCTGATTCGCTTTACTTTTTAAAATAAATGACAAATAGTCGGTCCTGTTTTCGAAATTGGCCAAAACGACTGTCACGCCACAGTGAATTTTTGAACCTAATAATAGTTTTGCAGGTATATATTGTATGAAAGAAATGGGTAAAACAATACATTTCATTGATTAACTCACGTACTTTTTTTAATTTCAGAAAAATAAAGATTTTAAAGCCATTTTAGTTTGAGTATACATCAGCCAATTTTGAATGATTTTTTCTCACAAAATAATATATACTGCACAATAAAAATATTTTTTTATTATAATATAACATTTCCGTAATACTATAAATAATAATTAACACTGAAAAAATAAATAAAACCCTATAAATTCGGTACAATTAGTGACGCTATATTACCAAAACACGTCGTACGTTTTCATGTATTTATCCTATTTTCAGACAATTTAGATATATAATTATTTTGCAAAATTAACAAAAAGAGACCATTTGATCGATTAATCCATATAGTTTTTCTAATTTCTCATTTCTAACCTTAGTAGGCTTCTAAATTTCAACGGGTGAGGACGTCTTTTTTTTCCAAATTTTTATCCGTCGCGAACAGTATTTTAACTCATAGAAAAATGACCTTTACTCGCATTGCAGTAACAATCAAATTGGCAAGACCACATGACGTAGACCAGGTGTTATAATTTGTGTTGACAAATCAAACATCATAAAATACCAGTGAATGTCAAACTGAGAAAAATGTAGTTATATTATATTATTTATTATCTTGTAATACAAATGGTTGCAGCATGTGAGATATTGTAAGATAATTGAATCTTATAACCACGGTGTCTACAAAGAAGTCCTAAAGGTATTCGTTCGGTGCAACATTTATAAAAAAAAATATTTTGGACTTGAGCAGTTTAGATAAAATATAGGTGGACTTTAATTATTTTGATAAATACCTACTTGGTTGGGCTTTAAACGATTTGAAAAACTTTGCATGTACTTAATACAGTTTTTATGTACCTGGGTCGCCATGTTTTGTTATTTTCAAAGGGACGTATCCAGGAGTATGTTTATTGGCATTATCAATAGAAACAAAATAATATTATTTTTCAAGGTCTATTTATTATCGATCTTAAGTGGTTTATGTCACAAATAGTAAATTTGTAGAAAATTTAAAGTAAAATACGTTTTCGAATGCTGTCATAGTAATGGCCACTGAAACATGTGTCATAATTTTCCTAATCGTCAAAATAATAATAAAATAAGTGTTTTGGGGCAGAAAATCACGTATATGTTTTATGATGTATGTATTTTTCAGATGGTTTGTGGTAAAATCTTTTTTTTTCATACTGCCACAATTCAACTATTCATAATTAATTGTTTGTTAAATTTTTCATTGTGCACTTTGACTTAATAGGTAGGTGTTAAAGTTTTTACCTTACTTTATTGTATTAATTTATTGTTAAGTGAGAATTAGCTGCTTTCGTTGTCAGTGTGTATTTGATGAGTGCGCATAGTGCCTGACGATGTCGAAAGGCGAAACCAGGATCGCATAAAACGACTCAAATGAAATAGTACAAAACTTAAATCCATTAGAATTTAATATATTTAATGCCGAGTTGAATTGAATGGAATCACCTTAGGCATTTATTAGTAATTATTTAACACAAGTAAAAAATATATTGAGGTAAGAACCTAGTTCATTGAATAATAAAAACAATATTACTCTTTACATCACAACTGACAAGATTTATATGAATTGTATATTGCCTGAACTCATTGATCCTAGACTAACACGGTCGATGGATATAAGAAACCCTCAATATCATAATTATATTAGATGCTATCAATAGAAAAGAAAAAAAAAATAAAAAATAATAAAAAATAATAATTTATAGATAATAGTTATTCTAATACATTACATACCGTTAAGCCTGTACACTAATTAAAGAACCAATTATTAATTTTCTATACACACTAATGTTCCGAAATCCTCCGCGGTGACCAAAACGTACTGCCGTCAAATACACGTTATTATAATAATGGTTTCTTAAATCTTGATTGTTGCGTAATAAATTTAAAAAAAATTGTAAAAAGTTGTAAATATTCATTGAATTGCTTTCTTTTATGAGTCATGTTTTTATAATTCAATAAAAACGCAATAATAACAGAAATCTTTTATGCATCTTGTGAATGTTTTAAACTTATAATTTGTAATGTGAGCTCATGAAAAAATGAATAACTTTTGTATTCATACACACCGATATATATAAATAATATACCAATTTGAAACACCTCAGAAACATACATAAGTATTAGATTTTTTTTTGAAAAATATTTGAATTTGAACCCACAATATGATAGGTTCAAGAAAAGGTGTCACTTCACAAATTCAGCATATCAATAATATGAGGTTCTTATTTGGAGGTCTACTATTTTTATTCTTATAATTTATTCTACCTACCACAAAAATGTTTATAAAATTTGTTAGGAAAAAAAATATTATTAATTCAACACTTTTAAAACCTCTGATTTCGTATCTACTCCCAGAGACGCTGTTTGTTTTTTTATGCGCGCTCCGCGTATTGCTATTTTGTTGTGGCTCTTACGTCAAATTTGATTCTTACGAATGAACCCATAGGCCTTAATGACAATCCTCTTCGGGTGTCACTATCTGTGCGTCAAAGTCGAAACGAATCTCAAGATATACGAAATTCCTGATAATAAATGTGTTTCGGGCCGCACATAAAAGCTTAAAAGGCCGCATGTCGCCCGCGGGCCGCAGGTTGAGTATCGCTGCCTTAATAATTGATAGGATACAGGAGTTGATATCTCTCGGGATGCTGCACGATGTGGCCAATGTCAGCCAACTTTTTTTATCTGTATTTGCAGTACTCAAAGCCTTAAAACTTTGAGTTATGTCCATATAGAACTATAATGTAGATTCCGGTCCGTGTCCATGTCAATATGGGACTGATGTTGAGATGTTTAGTGGTTTATTTCATTTTTATTTCAGATGAATATTTCGACCAGAAGTGTATGTAATTAATTGTTTGTCAGCGTAATTCTTAATATTGAAGATATTATCTTATTAATTACAGAACTCTATGTAGATAATCTTTTGAATATATTTAAAGAATTTTCTTTGATTATTATCATATTTACCAAGAACGAAAATTATTCCTTTTATAATTAATTCCCACCGTATTTCTAATCTTTTTTTGAATTTCTCAAGCATACAAGAAAGATTTTAACTTTTAGATTAAAATAAACGTTTATTTTATTCCAAATTGAATGATTTACAAAATGATAACATCAGAAGGCAGGTATAGCACATAATGCTTAATTCATATTGTTAACTTAATGCAGTGGTTTCCAAACTTTATGCTACTACGCCTCTCTTTAAAAAAATCTAATCTTGGCGCCTCCCCCCTTTATTTCATTAAATAATACAACACCTTTTTAAATAGTCAACAATGTACTAATACAAAAATTAAAAAAATATATAAAAATAATAAGATAAAAAGAACTTTTTAAATACAACATTTTTAAATTTTCTGTTGAATCATATAAACTTGACTTGACTAGCTTAAACGATCAAAAAAATTGTACTTGATAGAAATACTGAATAATGAAATTTCATTCCATATTGATTTCCATAGTAACACACGAATATATTAATAATTTATTTGCTAGGACAATCCGCTTAGCAAAAAATAATGGTATTGAAATAACTTTTCATACAAAACAGAATTAACTAAATATGAATTCAATTCTACTTAAAGATGGCTAAAAGTATTAAAAAATGCATCGGCATCGTGTTCTGATATATTCTAAAAGTTTTGAATGTCTAGCTAGTCGGGAAGTTAGTTAAAAATCGATTGCAAGATTTGTACCGGACAAATAAGAATACGAGCTAAGAAAAACGTTGTAAAGTAAACAAGGTTTTACCATCTACTTATAAGTATTATATTGTTTTTTAAATTAATTTGTTTTTCATGCGATGAATGTGCTTGTTTATTAGCACAATCAATTATTTCAATAGTAGTCAATCCAAATTCATCATCGTTCATTAACAAATGGATTCTAACATGGGCCCCACATTCTGAAGCAGGCCCCCAGGCCAGGATTATCATTTAAGTATATCAATCATCATATAGGTATCACATATACACACGATGTTTTTTACTATTATTAAAATAATTTGAAAAGTTCATTAGCAAACTAACCAAGAACTCTGTATAGTAATAGATTATTTTTTGCTCCACTATATCTGGCGCAGAAATCATTTAAAAATGGAAACATGGCGAATTTAGTTTTTTTGTAATTTTCATTTCGAAAGCTCCAATTTTTTATGAATGCCTTCACTTTGTCTTTTTAAATCAGTGAATGCATTAGTGGTCCTTGCATTGATTTATTCACTCATTTTTTTTTAAATTTCAACCAAATAGACAAGTTTACCAACAAAATTATCGTTTCTAAACAATTTTGCCTCAAATTTCAACATTATGATTTGACCCTTTTATTTTATTTTTGAGATAGACAGCGCTGTTCACAATAGTATAGAAATGAGGTATTATAAAATTAGTCTCCATATTTTCAGACATGTTTGCCCTCTTTTAGAACTGTTTTTTTTTTATATAGTTTATAATTAGCGGCCGTTTTATAAACTATGCCTTTGCAAACTGCAAACCTGTGGATACATTAATTGTGTTAAACTTTTCGCGCCTCCCAGTTTGGAAATCGCTGACTTAATGAATAACGTATTAGCGTTTAATAATTTCAATTTTACCATAACGTCTGTTTTTGGCATTGTAATTATGATATTTTATCAAAAATAGAGCTGTAGAGTTCTGTACATAACACAATGGAATGGCTTCATCCAATAACTCTCTCCAGCAGCCTATCCAATGTAGTCGCTTTCTCTTCTTCTACATAATATGTATTTATCATAGTACTTATATTGAATTGTTCTATATTACTCACTTTTACGGCTTATCCAAAGATGTTGAAAAATACCTGTATGTATTGTTATAGCCCCGCGATTTGAGCTTACCTTTATATTATTCTTATTAGGTGTCAGTAAGCACTTTTTTCTAGATGCCTTTATGGATACTTCGCATTTACTATCGAGTTTCTCAAAGACTTTGGCACGCAAACTACTCTACTTGATGCTAGTCAAATGAAAATTGTGCCGGCTGAGAGAATATGTAAAAAACTATTCTTCTACCCGCATCAGGTATTGCTAATTTGAATTCGGCCAGGGCCTATGAAACCGCCATGCAAAAACCCTGGAACATTCTTTGTAGCGCAAGGCGGTGGTGATTCTGATGAATATTTTGTCGTATTCATTGGGAACTGAGGACTGCGATTTGTAGCCGAGTTTTTTCCCGTGGTAAAAAAAATGTCGCATAGGACTGATATTCTGAGCATATACTTATCCTATCTTATATTATTATGACTGCAGTCACTGGATTTGAAAGACATGAATCATCATTACATGTCACCATTTATTATTTTTAGTCTTTTTATTACATCAATACAGAAATTAAAAAGTGTATATCTAGAAATGCGTTTGATAAAGATTTGATTAATCTTTCATTGTTTCAAACTCCCTTCTACCGGATATTGTCGCCTGAGGATTTCATACGTAATATCCATTGTTGTTTTTTAATATACTTAATGAAAATAGCTTTACTATTAAGAGCATACATAAGTGAAACGGCAAATAATTCTCAACAGTAGTTGGAACGAAATTTCGCAGTCGTCGCCAATCGGAGACTGACAGTCGAGGTGTGAGCTAAGGCATGGTCTAAAAAGATCTGACTAGGCGATGCGCGGATTGTGCAAATGACGCGAGCCGAACGAAATATAATTTGTCATAAAAATCCAACATGCGTCCATTTAATGTTATGTTTATTGTTATATTACTAATAATAATAGTATATTCATTGACATGTTTTCTTTTTCAAGTACATGCGGAACGTTTTTTAGTCATCTTTACTGACGTGCGAACAGGTCGACTATCGCTCTCCGAATGGAAACGCGGCCGAAATTACGTCCCACATACTAGTGAAAATTATTTTCCGTTTCACTTATGCACGCTCTTAAGTTAGCTGCAAGTTATTTCATTTATTTGAATAGAAGTTTGCACTTCTACTATGACATTCCACTATAATTTTAGATTCACTCAATTAGCTGTACCTTACAGCTGAAAGTCTGGAAGTCACATATTCAATATTTTGCACGAGAGCTGTTTTAAGATAGTTAATATTATAATCTAGTTAAAATACTCACTCGCGTTCGGACTAAAACTCTGTATGTTACTATAGACTTCGGCATTTTTGCAATTAATTTTTTTGCTATAGATTATATTTAGCAAATAATTACAAGATAAAAATAACTTTTTATATACCTAAAAGATTTTTAAATTTTCTGTTGAATCATATAAACTTGACTTGACTAGCTTAAACGATCAAAAAAATTTTGTACTTGATTGAAATAATACTGAAATGTCATATTGATTTCCATAGTAACGCACGTATATATTATTATTATTAATAATTTAGTTGCTAGGACCCCAGACCCCTAGCAACGAATAATGGTGTCGAAATAACGTTTCATATAAACCAGAATTAACTGAAAATGAATTCAATTCTACTTAAAGATGGCTAAAATGCATTGACATCGTGTTTTGATATATTCTAAAAGTTTCAAATGTCTAGCTAGTCGGGAAGTTAGTTAAAAATCGATTGCAAGATTTGTACCGGACAAAAAAACCACCGGAAAAATAAGAATACGTGCTAATAAAAACGTTGTAAAAATAAATAGTGAACAATTTGTATTTAAAATATATTGTTTTATAGTACTTAAGTGTTAACTACAAAAAACAAATACTTCAAAATACAGCATTCAATTGCACAGAACATTCAATCGTCGACTACAATAAGATACTAATAATAAATGTATATCTTAATGATTTAATTTATTATGTAAGGAAAAAGAATTTTTAATTCGCAGTGGGATATTTGAATTTTATGTTCCATTTTGTTTTTTTGTTTTCAAAGTTTTAATTCAGTTGTCAAAATTTTAACTTGCCTTGATTCTTATAAAAAATATTTTGTTAAAATTTTATAAATGTGATGAAATAATAAATGGTCATTATAGACAGTCGAGAAGATTTACGGATACTCATTAATAGGGTAATGGAGGTCTGTTAAAAATATAGCCTAAACCTGAATACTAAAAAGATTAAATATATGAGTATAAGCAAGTCTCAAATAGATGACAGAACGTGTAAAGGTAATGGAGTGCCCTTGGAGATTGTAATATATTCTATTGTAAACTTAGGTTGCACTCTGGAATCTGGATGATAACTGAGATTATATCATTGAACTGAAACGCTAAGTCGAGAAGACCGGAAGTGAAGTCTTTTTATTTCTATTGTATGAAATGAAAGCGTTGACATTTGGAAAAACCACGTTAAGAAGACTTGAAGCTGTCGAAATGTGGGTGTATAAACAATTACATAAATAAAAAAGGAAAGTTGGCATCTTATCATTGAAGGCAAGGTCTTGGGTAAGCAAGGTTCTGATAGAAGAAGAATCTCAGAGACTGGTTTGAGCTCAGTAATCAATCCTTCTTTAGAGCAGTGGTGGATAGGGAGAAAACGGATAAACTCATCACCGATGGTTGATAACACTATTCGATGATAAGCTTTGGTGTATTACGACCGACATATCCATGTAATAAAGAAATACAGGATGCAAACAACATATTTAGGAATATCCTGAAACATCGTCATATGTTCGTCAGTTTCGAATTAGCTTTGTTTATTTTTTTTAAATATTATTATTCGTAATTTTATTGTTGTTAGTTCTTCACTTAATTTCTCCCGTGGGCACATTTTATTCTTCTTCTCACATGCCGTCCCCTAACGGAGGTTAGCAATCATCAGGGTGATACTTGCTCTATCATCTGGTACCCATAACAGATCGGTGAAGTTGCAATCCTACCAGATACAAAGGTTCTTTCTATTCACATTTTATTAAAGTAGTAAATTTAATAAACTTTTTTGAAATCTCAAATCAAAAATCATTCTAAATTAAAAAAAAAAAATAGTTTATTAACTTATTAGCAAGTGCAAGAACGTTATAACTAAATAGAGATTTTGACACCAGTTAGTAATTAGGGTAATAATTGATACTACGCAATTTGTGAAGTGTTCCAAGATGTATAAACTACTACTAACCATGTCCGATCTTAATTAGATCATATTTTTGTATTAACAGATTTTGTTTTTATGAGAAATAGATGTCAGCTACTTGGTCAACCAATTAGATCAATATTCTGACTCATACACACATTGAAAACAAGATGTGTACATGCCAGACCCAGGATTCGAACCTGGGACCCACGACGCTATAGGCCGACGCTTAAGCCGCGCGGCCATCGTGGTTGTATAAATTACTAGTTAATTTCGTCGTAATTGCATAATAAGACAATAAGACCATATCCCCACATCCTGAAGCGGACCCCCAGGTCACAATATTTGACGGCCCCCCCAACCTATCACTGAGGTAAAGGAGAGTGTAATGTTCTATAGTAGTGTTTCCCAAATGATATTCCGAAGAACTCCGTATATTTTTTAATGTGAAAATGAAAATAAAGGATTATTCCGTGTATTTTTTAGCGATTTTTGGTATTTTAAATAAACTTATGGTGACCCTTTTTTATAATAGCCAAGTTACCTGTGACCCTTCGCCATGTTGGATAAATAGTCATTTTTATTAGTCAGGAAACACACTAAAAGTAATTATAAAATAAACTTCTATCCATCTTATAGCATCGCAGGCGACTTTTTTTACTATTAGAGCTTATAAATTTACGGTGTGTTTATCTCAGTTATTTGGTTGATTTGCTACTCCGGGTCCCTCCTATGCCCGGGCCCCCAGGCTAGAGCCCTGTCAGCCCCCCCCTTGTAGGGGCCATGCATAAGACGCATATGTTTTAATTAGTAAAGCACATTGGCGTGAATCCGGTGGATGCGGGTTCAAGTCCCGTCGAGTGTTGATTTTTTTACAAAGATTCTTTCTAGTTAGTATTATCACAAAACTAAGATATCAGGGCGGCGCCGCCTACACAAATAATTTTGATTTTTTTTCGACGGATTTTTGCCCCTGATAGTCACAAAGCACACTGCAATTTTTTTGAAGAAGTGAGTTCTTTCTCGATTTTTAAAAATATTTTTTCTAGTGAATAAAGTAGACGCCCACAATAGCTGAGGGGCTTATGCGTCAGCTTATATTGTCAAATCAAATCAAATTAGTTATTTTACATATCATGAACATAACAAATTACACATATTGTTTGGAAATTATACATATTGTTTTTCAATTTGTTTTCGGAGTCAGAGTATGGACCTAATTGGTTGAACAAGTGGCTAACATCCATTTCTCGTAAAAACAAAATCCGATACGATCTTATTAGGATCGGACATGGTGGGAAAAAAATCTGAGGTGTTTTTAAATGAAATAATATGTTTAAAATTAGCCACAATTATTCATAGTTGTGTGTCGACCTCAGTGTTGGGTGACTGCCCCTGGGACATAAAACAGATATAAAACACTGCTAACGCTTCATGAAAATCGTAGGAACTCGTGTTAGGCTTGATTAGGACCGAGTGTAGTGCGGGGCGGTTGACTTGTAGGCGTCCACGTTTGTGTTGTAATGCATTAAGCTTTTACTCATGAGTGCAATGCCGTCAAGTTTGCACGCGAGCTTTCTGTTTGTTCACTCTTGACTCTCCTCGTTGAAACTTTCGCCAACTTCTGCATTTGACAAAGTCAAAGGTGAAAAGCGTACTTGCATCTATTTATCCCGTACACCCTGTACATTGTGCAGTGAACTGTAACATGAATAAACGGGTGTGCACTTCACGTATACACCAAACACAGTATGCATATAAAGTCAACGTTAAATAAAACAATGGATATGAAGAACATGTCGCCATATTGGTAAACAAATGCTGATTTCAAATAAAGGGCAATTTTTAAGCCCGAATATACAATACACAAACATCATTTTTAACCATTCTATCGGCTCGATTGCCGTGAATATATCGGTGTGATTTTGTTGGCATTCAGAAAACACGGTCACATGTAAAATTGTACATATAACATTATTTCACCGTAGCACAGTTCGCCGTGAGCTTTTTTTATCGGAAATAGGTGATCGTATACTATACGGTCTACTATACTATACCGTATAGCACTGAGATGAAAATAATTACAAGATAAAAATAACTTTTTATATACAACGTTCTTAAATTTTCTGTTGAATGTTTATATGAACTTGACTTGACTAGCTTAAGTGATGAAAAAAAAATTGTACTTGATAGAAATAATACTGAAATGTCATATTGATTTCTATAGTAACGCACGTATATATTAATATTAATAATTTAGTTGCTAGGACCCACTTAGCAACCAATAATTGTTTTACTTTTCATACAAAACAAAATTAACTAAAAACGAAGTCAATTCTACTTAAAGATTAAAAAAATGCATTGGCATCGTGTCTGATATATTCTAAAAGTTTCAAATGTCTAGCTAGTCGGAAAGTTAGTTAAAATCGATTGCAAGATTTGTACCGGACAAAGAACCACCGGACAAATAAGAATACGAGCTAAGAAAAACGTTGTAATAAAAAAAAGAGTTGTCCTGTATTTCTAATTTAATTACTTAACTATTTTCCACTGTCTTTCCCTTGTATTTCGGTAGTTTTTATTACGTATTTTGTGTTTTAGGTAAAAGTTGGTTTACAGGAAGCCTTGCGGGAACCGCACCAATTTTCATTGCCGATTTTAGGAAAATTCATGTATTCAAGAAGGAAAACGTAACCTAACCCAACAAATAATCCAGTATATCGTCTATTTTCAAAAATGGTTTGTCATTGGTATTTTGGATGAAAGCTGTTTACTCATGTCAGGCTCACCAGGCACCAATAGCGATGCAATATGTTTCTTGTTTTTAAAATTCTATTTTATTGTTCAATATTTATTTTTCTTAATAATATTTTTGTATTTTTATTTTATTTCTTTTGCGATGGAATTATTTTTTGCTTTGTTTTTTTCTTTACTGATATGCTTAACCTATCATCATCATCAGGGGCGCGACAACCCGGTGTGGGTCTTGGCCTCCTCCAACAGTTGCCTCCACCTGTCCCTATCCAGTGTAGCCGCTTTCCAATTCGGTACCCCCAGAATACGGCAGTCACTGGCAGCTCCATCCAACCAGCGAATCTTTGGCCTGCCTCTTCTTCTACTGGACATCACTCTCTTTGCCGGTTGATTGTCAATTTAATTCAATTCAATTCATTTATTTTACATATTGTGGACATTACAAATTATAAGTTTAAGACGTTCACAACATGATATTTTGAAACAATGAAATATTATTAAAACAATATTAGGTACATAACAAAAGAGATAGATCAGTATTAAGTTATTCTACAGTATAAATGTATACATACAAAAAAAAAATATAGGTACAAGGAAGTACACCGGATGAGTTAAGCAGACCCTATTTTAATAATTTATAAAATAACGTCCACCTATACTCATCCTCACGTAGATGGAATATATCAACATCCGAAGCGATTTGGTTGAACAGAGTTATTGCCCTACCAATCGGCATCACCAATGGCAGGTTAGTTCTGCTCCTCGGGAGAACAAACAACTGATACTCCCGATTTCTAAGATAGTTATCAGGGATACACAAGTCAATACTACCAAGAATGGCAGAGTTCTCATGTCTTTGTCATTCATATATTTATGATTATGATTTACCTATACTTTTTTATTTTAAATGTCATATTGTGAACGTCTTGAATTGATAATTTGTCATGTTCTCAATGTTCTTTTATTAAATAAATAAATAAATGAGAGAACGAACGAAGCAACATCACATTACACTGAGAGGCGACATTGTACCTGGTTCGTTTAAATGATGCGGACGCCAGAAGAGAACTTCAACCTGGTTTGCATGTTTTTCAATCTAACCGGATTCCTGCATCCTTTAAAGTCGCCAAATACTATCTATAGAGTTTGAGCCATAGCCCCCACATAATGAAATGGCCCCCCAGGGTAGGATCTTTGTCGGTTAGGTCCTATTGCTAAGGTTAAAGGCAATATGTTGCTTTACAGTAGCGTTTTCCTAATGGTGTTCACGGTAGTTTTTTGGATATTTAGTATTTTATAGTATTTTTAGTAGGTACTTAAATCCACTTGAGTTGTCGAGTATCGATACACAATTAAAAATTACATAGTATCACCACATATTTTAAAATATTAACATTATTGAAGTGAAATGACTTTTTTACTATTAGAGGAAATTTGTGATCTGTGTTTATCTCACTTATTTAGACGACTCAGCCCTCCCCTTGTGGGGCCATTCTTTGAGCTACGGTATTATGGTAAGACCTGAACAGTGAAGTTCTTAACCTTTTAACCACAGACGGCACAGCTGTTGTGCCCTCATTAGTTGGCCGTTCGATATAATTAGCATGTTATTTAAATGTGTTAATTAAATGCTCCTCGGTGAAAGGGTTAAGTAAAGTGCCTGCCTTGAGCAGACTTAGATTGCCCATCAAATAACCTATTTACATATTTTATTATTTATTTTGAAATACATAAAAAAAATACTTTAAATTTTATATGTATACCATATACTGCGAAAAAGACTATTTCCACGATACCTATGTATGTAGCGCTAATAGGTTTGGAGGCACTCTTGTTAAAATGTTTCCTGTACGATAAACCGCCATTACATATTAGTTACAGTCCAGTGGTCGGTAAACTCATTAATCAACAGAGCGAAATATCAACATTACAACGATTGAGATTTCTTTTGAGAGCCAAATTTCTTAAACTTAAATTATATTATGTAGGTGCACTGTTGATTAACTTAATAAACTTTAAGTTTTAAATCTTAATTAAACTATAGGGTACATTGAATAAAACTTGATATCATACTTAATAATGATCTTATTTATTGATAAAAATTAAATTGTAAGTAAGGTATCCATAACATTAAATCATGACAAACACTTAATATCCATCTCCTTGAAAAGTTTGGATAAGTCAGGTTTGTACTATGTTGTTGTTTTTAATTTTAGGCACGATTCCAGGTTCTCATCAATAAGACGACTTCTCAATTTCTTCTTGATAAGTTTCATGCTTGAAAAAGATTTTTAGCATGAATACTTAGAATCGGAAAAGGAAAGAACATCAAACATCAGTAATTTTATCGAGTGGAATATGATGTTTTTCCATGCACTCAATTACAGCATTTGCAATATCCTCTCCACGTGCTTGACCTTTGAGTGGCAAAAATCCTAAAAGTTCTTTTTTAAGATCAGTAGATGAAATAAATCTTACAAATTTGTGGTGTATCATTTATGTCACAAGACTCGTCAACTGCTATTGATAAAGCTGAAACCAATTTAAGATCTTAATCAGACTTGCTGGTTGGTTATATTCGAAGACATTTTGACTGTTCCATCTTTCACGTACTTTCCGTACATTGTCATTTGTGGTAGAGCCACACTCAAGAGGCCAAAGAGCCACATGTGGCTCGCGAACCGCGGTTTGCCGACCACTGAGTTACACGGTCAGGATTTTTTAAACTTCGATGTCAATACTTTCTAATCGAGTCACATAGTCGACTTGCCTTCACGTCACTGGACCTGGAATGATGCAAGAAGACTGGCGAGTGACTTGATGTTGCAGTGTGGTTACCATGTTTTCTAGGCAAGGGGCGGACATGGCGGAAGAATAAGGAATAAAACACATGTTTTGTAGATAATTACTGAGGGTTTGTTTCTACTTTTGCTTTTGACTTAAGTAAATAATATAAAAATATTTCAAATTTTTCAAGACATTGTAGGCACCGTGTACCGGACTCAAGAGGAGTGTCGAAGGTTGGCATGCGAGGCAAAAGAATCTGCGAAGCACGAAGAAGTGATAATGTAGTGGCGTTTAGCAAACACTTGGCAATTTTACCCCGAGACAGAGTGGACAGGGAGTGGGCTGGGAGTGGGTAGGGAGTGGGTAGGGAGTGGGTAGGGAGTGGGTCTTTGAGAAGGGCAAAACGCGGTAAGAGGTTACTGTGTGTGTGCTATAAATTTTGTTTGTAATGTTTTTTTGTAAATTTGCTAAAACAATACTGCTTATTCGTGGCAGTGTAAAATCGCATAATGCGAAATAAAATTGTCACGAAATATCATAATGTATCCGGTGTATATTATCTGCGAGTGGGTATTCCGTTTCGATTCAAATACAGTACCTATAAAGGCAAATCGCAAGTTATTTATAATTTAAAAATGTAAATAAGATAAGTTTTCACATAGATATTTATTGAACATACATTGTTTTGAAAACACTTCTGAGAAAATATATTATAACCCATAATTATAAATATAAATATATTATAACCAATCTTTTTTGAAAAAGTAAGACACCCCGCAGGAATCGAACCTGAAACACTGAAAACAAGGGTCTAGGACGATTTGGCA
Organism: Rhyacophila brunnea; assembly: GCF_057557595.1. NCBI lineage: Eukaryota > Metazoa > Arthropoda > Insecta > Trichoptera > Rhyacophilidae > Rhyacophila > Rhyacophila brunnea. The sequence goes on along the minus strand of NW_028232904.1, from coordinate 1,175,435 downwards.
CCGGACAACTGGACGCCACGGAATTCGAAAATAAATAGACGTTAGGTACTTATATGTACTTTAAAAAAAATATTCAGTATTATTATTTATATTTCAATGATTATATTATGATTTAATAGTTGGTGAGAATGTAAATATGCAGACGTAAACAATGATTTAATCGTGCATATGTTTAAGTTCCAACGAAAAAAGAGTTTTTTATTTTATATAAAGCCTTAAGCATGGTAATTCTCAATCCGCGATAAAGAATACATTATGTTAAGAGTAAATTGAATTCAAACTACTAGGTAGTAGATATAAAATGATTAAAATACCTCGTCTACACGTGTCTACGACAGTGCGGCGTCCAATTGTCCGGAGGCCAGTCGTCCCATTTCCAAAAACAATTCTTCTTTTTTCTTTTGAACGAGACTTCATTTACAGAATATGTGAATATATAGAATTTACAATCGTATAATATTATTAGTTAGCTTTGAAGTTGATTTACTCACTTGGTCATCGATTCATTTAGGTACATATTATTATTTATATATATTTCTCTTCTTTTATATATCTGTCTGTCTGTAACGCACGAGAATGTAAATATGTTAACTGTAAATATTTAGTAGAGATCGAGTCAGGAAGAAGACGTATTAAAAGGGGTAAGTTAATCGAAAGCGTACACACACAAATTCAAAATTTGACAAATAAATTGACGTGTAAATAAAGGAATCGGGTAAGAATGAAAATAAATAATAGGATACTCTCATAATTGTTTGACATATGCTTGCCTTGCCTGGCACTGCTACCTGGTATTTTTTCTAGTTATCTTAATATATTATTTCTGTTTGAGTTTTGAGAAAAACGCATTTTAAGTGTTTTTGGAGTGAAAAAAAATCGTGGAGAAGTTATTACTTAATATATTGAAATGAAATTTGGAACACATATGACCTAATTATTCAAGATTGAAATGCAATTTTTCCTTTTTTTATAATTTGTCAATTTTTGATTTTTAAGAGGTTTTAAGTCACATGTTACCTTTTTCCTATATGCATTTGTTAATAGCTTTGTCTTCATCTTTTGATTTGCGAGCGTCCTCTTTACGCTTATTGTGATCTTCCAAAATATTTATATGGGTCTCTTTGTCCGTTGACAACATGTTTTTAACTTTTTCACAAATTTCACAAGTACCCTTTTTCTGCAACGAAATTATTTTTTTTGTACAAAGGCCCTTACCCACTTTTAAATAATTACACTTGTTACCTTTTCCCTGTATTATTTTTGTAAACATTGCACATAGTTCCTAAAATCGTGTACATGTTACCTTTTTCCAATACATTAAATGGAGTCAGTTTACAAATACACAAGTAACCTTTATTTTCTTTGCTCAATTGTGAATTCATGAGTTTTGCTTCACAAATGCCGTTTTGCCCATAATGTAGAGAACAAAATTACGAAGAAAACTGCATTCATAACTCAAAAACGTAAAAATTACACATGTGCCCTTTTGCTTTTGGGGAGACGATTTGTTCAATTTTCAGCATCTCAATAATAAAAATTCATTGATCTATATTTAAAATGTGCTTTTATTTCTATATGTATTCGAATCGAACACCTTCTTGCTATGTATGAATGTTTGTCGAATATTTCTTTCCTTCGTACACCATCTCTGTGAGAAATAATATTTTACATTGAAAACTCCTAGAATTTACATGTTATAATATAGGTTTTGGTCTACGTTTATTTGGCCGTGGCGATCAACCTTTCGCAAACTATGTTACTTTGGTAATAATTTGTTACCTACTTGCCGTCAATAATCGAGATTTTTTCATTGCCGATATATTATTTTTTTTGAGAATCCGTGCTAACCAACATTAAAGCTGGGACTATGTTGCACCCGGGGAATAATAATGACACAACTCGAAATCTTGTTTTTGCAGGAGAGCAGTTTGAATATTTTATTTTGGTGTGTTAAATCAGTTTTTTTCAAATTTACTTTATAATAGCGTGAAGCTGGCACACTTGAGTAATCTCATTTTGAATGTTATCCGCAATAACAATGGCACAATGATCATTGTGCCACTATTTTTTCTGCTTGAATTCAAGTAAAATGTTATAATATGATAATGACAAAAATTCTTTTAAAGCCACCATTATATTTTTAATAATTATGCCGCTATTTGTGCGATATCTTGGAACATTTCTGCATACTTAACTCAAAAATGACAATTTGGACTTGTGCCACTATTATTCCCCAGGTGCGATGTTATGATGCTCGTACTATCACGTGAAGTCACAGTAAGCTACCGCTACGGGGAAAAGTGTGTATTGTTGTTTTTCTTGGCGTTTAAAATGTTATCAGACTGATGCTCCCATCCCGTGGCACATTTTGAACCTTTACACGAACATTGTCAGTTAGCAGAATCTGCCAAAATCACGAGAAGAACAATGAGGTCACCTCACGCGTACCGCACTGCATCGACACCCTCATGGCTCAATGAACGTTTTTTATCATTTTGCACATGTCTACACATTTTTGACTCATGTCAAAATCTCATATTTTTTTGGTTTTAGTGGTTGGCACTATGTATCTTCTATAAGAATATTGGTTTGATTCTGTTCAAAATATGATATATGTGTGTAATATTGCAAGTATTTTTTACGTACGCACACGTAGAAACTATTAATATTAATGGAAATTAGCATGGATAATGAAAAATTATTCATAATACTAATACATTAGAGTTGGCACTCTCCATCATTGAATTTACAGATATGGTGATCGTTCAAAATATTCTGCAAATGACGAAACTATAGACTAGATTTGTCGCCGTGACAGTACGCGACATGCATCATAATATAATCACAGCTTTATACACCGTCGAATTTATTCGCAAATAGCCACTTGAGCGAGAAAGTTTTCGTCGGGCCATCAAAACTTTGTAAAGTAGGTAAACGAAAAACAATTTATTATATGTTATTATTATTTTACGGTCATGTGGACAGTCATAAACCTCCCGCCTGGTTTCTCGTGTTTATGATTTGGACAGTATAATACAAAGGACGATGTTTTGATGTACGATACCCGATGTACGACAATCGATACATTTTACGAGAGGTAACCCTGCTGCGGACCGAGGCCCAGATGAAGAACTTTTTTTTTTAATCAGAATTATTTACTTGAACATACATAATAATTCCCAATAAATAAGATAAGAAATATAGCCAATAGAAAAAATCTTTTTGAAAAAAGTAAGACACCCGGCAGGGATCGAACCTGCGTCTCTTGGGTATCGCGCCCTGTACATTACCACTATGCTACGACTGTCATGCTTCATTGCGACAAATTTTAACTATTGCCATATCTTAACCTGCTCATAAGTGCTCTCCAAATTGAGTTACGTTAGGCGATCTTATTAGCGTATTTATTACTTTAATTACTAACCGACGTCATGGACCACTCCAATATTTTCCTTTTGTAATAACACTTGCTAATTAACTATTTATTTTATTAAACCAATAATTCACAAGATTTTAGGAATGTACCATTCTAATTATTGAACATACATAATTCATGTCGCATTCATTGAATTATGTATGTTTTTAAATACGTTCTTATCTAACAGACTTTCTATAATGGTTTCATACTTATACTTTATCTACTATTTATTAGTCTGAAATTGGCACAGATTTTGTGTGCATACTTGGTCATGAATCAGTAGTTAAGGCGTTTAATCCATTGAAGTACAGTGCGACTTCTATATCAAGTCTTCTACGTCACCACGGTCGTATATGGAACTAAAATCATCCCTCTGCATGACTTTCCTTGCTACTACATTCTCGTTTGATTTCGCGACAAGTGTTATTAACATTAAAATGCCTAAACCTTTGCGGAAGCTATGAAGAGCATTATTTTACAATGTAAAATTATTGTGAAGAGGAGTAACAGTAAAAGAAAGCTTTTATTTCCTCTCAATAGTCCCTGAAATAGAGTATCTGCTTTGACAAATCACCACGAAAAGAGCACACGACGTAACAGTGTCCGCGCAAGCAGTGCTGTGACGTAGAAAATTTTATATACATATAGTAGTAGGTCTATAAATACGTACAGTCTTATATGTCTCTGATAAATTTCTTAGAAATCGGGAGCATCCGTTGTTTGTTCTACCAAGATGCCATTGGTAATGCCAATTGGGAAGGCAATAGCTGTGTTCAAACAGATAAGTTATACATTACTCTTGTATGAGAGATAAAACTCGTTCAGTGCGCACGCCGTGCCTGGCACAACGCCATTAGAGGTCATTAGCATGTTATCAAATTGGGGTAATTAAGGGGTAATTAGTAGCTCAGCAGTGAATGTATTAATAATTGGATGGAATTTTTTTTTTTGTTTTTTAAAAATTCGTAAAATAGGAGATGTAAACAAAATCAAATGGAATTGAATATAATTACAGGATAAAAATAACTTTTTATATAAGTACAACGTTTTTAAATTTCCTATTAAATCATATAAACTTGACTTGACTAGCTAAAACAATCAAAAAAATTTGTACTTGATAGAAATAATACTGAAATGTCATATTGATTTCCATAGTAACGCACGTATATATTAATAATTTAGTTGCTGTAATAATTATTGAATTAAAAGTAAAGAGACTTATGAGATTATAATATTAACATGCTTTTAGTATTAATTCAACAAGTAAAATCGTCGATTTTATGCATTTTTATTTGTCTATTGAATTTCGAAAATTTTATTTATCAAAACTGCAATACCATAAATTATCTTTTGATAAATAATAATGTCCTATTATCTGCTATAAAAGATCTCTTATGATAGACATTATATTGTATACACTATATTAGATTAGACTATTTTATACATTGTAAATGATTTTATAAAATATTATTCATAAAGGATATTGATAAGATTTTGAAAAACCTCGGAAACATATATACTTATTAGAAAAAAATTGGACCGAGTCGGACTCGAACAGATGTCTTTCACTTTCCAGGTGAGTGCCTTCACTTCTAAATTATCAATTCATCTACGATTGGTGTAATTGAAGTAGGAGTGTACGTTTTGATATGGAAACAATATACATTCATATACAATCTACATATGTAGTAATTAATAAATAAATAGATAGTATAATATGTAACAAAAACAATATATTTTTGAATATATTACTTCATTATCATCCTAGAACCAGAGTGCAAAGTTATGAAGCGTAAACTTTACCTCAGTTAAATCGTAGTTATAAGAAATAATTCGCATGAATCTGATCGATAGCTTTGGGGTGAAAGCACTCACTAGGAAAGTGAAAGACGTGAGTTCGCGTCCCACTCTATCTAAAGTTTTTTTCTAGATTTTTTCTAATATTTTTGTTTTTGAGGTTTTTCAAAATTATGTTATTTAAATAATATAAAGAAACTAACATTCTTAAACACTGTATATTCAACATTGAATAAAATAATATGATATTTAATAGTCTAGTACCGACCAAATCCTTCATTTTTAAATCTCAACGGATAACTAGCTCTTTGCGGTATATTTAATTTGAAGGTAACCATTAGTTGTAAGGTTCTAGTAGGTATTGGAACGTGTCACATATTCAATATCTCATATCATCCAAATCGACTTGACGACCCCTGCACGACAACATTCGACGAGTACCCTACGGAATAAGGTATATAAACAACTTTTCACATCAAATAGATCATATCACTCATTTTTCACGTATCGAAAACTACTTTCTCCATCTTTTTTTCTGTATAATATGTACAATATAAATGTATACGATCCACTATCTTTTTCATGCTAGAAGTTTGTAGGTATATACAATAAACTTGAACTGTTAAAAAAAACTACAGCATGTTCCCGATTGTTAAAACTCGATTATATAAAGGGAAAACAAAAGTAACGGAAGTTGAATACCGTTTGGCTGTGGCTGTAATGCGGACGATGACCGAGCGGCTTACGCGTCGACTCACGATATCGCGGATCCCGGGTTAGAATCATGGGTCTGGAAAATACATATTATATTGTTTTCAATTTGTGTTAAGAGTCAGAATATGGAATTAATAGGCTGAACAGGCCCATATGATCCTATCAGAATCGGACGTGGTCGAAAGAAAAAAATGAAGAAAGCGGCCGTAAGAAGGTAGGGTACAATTCTTGAGTATGAAGAAATATTGGTACGTAATCTTTCACACGTCGTGTCTCTTAATAAGTGTTGTTTTCAAATTTTACATATATATTTATTTATTTATTTAAAAAAGACATATTGATCACATACCAAATTATTAATTCAAGACGTTCACAACATGACATTTAGAATAAAAATTACAGGTAAATTAACACAATTTTTTTTAGCAAAAGGAATAAAATAAAAAATAAACACAATAAATCAAGAAAAATACAAATTAAACAATAAAATAGAATTTTAAAAACAAAATACATATTGCATCGCTAAAAATGTTAACATCTCTAGGGAGTGCATTGACCAGCCGGACAGCTCTCGCTATTGATGCCTGGTGAGCCTGACACGAGGAAACAGCTTTCACCCAAAATAGGTCAGGGCTGCGACCACGCTTGTAGAGACCGACAAGTTGAACGTGAGGCTCCACTGCATAGGTGTCGCGTTGCCGTGGAGCCTCACGTTAAACTTGTTGGTTTCTAGTAGACGGGTGCATAAAAATTGAATTTTTCCTGAATATATTGAAAAGGTATGCATTAATTAAGGTCACTTAACGAAAGACGCATTTAATATTAGTAATATTAAGTAAGATATGAGAACAGTTTACTTTTTTATGATAGGGCAGTCATTTAGTAATAAACAAAATCTCGCTTCGAAGTTCTGGTCTATGGGGACTGGGTTTCGCATGTTTGTCTTATTAAAATATTCTTTGATTTTTACTGATGGGGCTCCACTCCCCTGGCCACATTCGGCGTCCCAACCATCTTGAGACACTTGAGGTGTAAGGCGGTTGGTTTGGAGATCTATGTTTGTGTTATACAATATAACACTATGTAGATTTCTCGATCAATCGGTAGAATGGATGTTGTAACAAGAAAACTACTTGTAAGTTTGTATGTAACAGAATGTGTACACTTTTCTACATCCAGTAAGAGTGGCAACATAAATCAACCACGCCTAGATTCCTCCGCGGGATTGCTACAAATATTGGGACGACCTCGCTGTTGGGTTGTGTATTTTTGAAACTGGCGTCTGGGGTGTCGATATATTTTTTTAGTTTTAATTATTTAATTTATATCCCTTTTTCTTCTTCTTCTTGGTTGTGCACTCATGGCTGAGAATCGTGACCACATTTAAATTTCGCCATGTTTTGAGCGACCAAGACTTTCCATCCTTCTTGATCTTCCGCTTCTCTCAGGGCAGAATGGATGGTGCCCCAGTCAGCTCTTTCACTTGGTCGCTCCATCGCGCAGACGCTCTTCCTCTGCTTTGCCTTTCCTGAAGGCCACCCAAAACTACCAGTCTCTCCAGGTTGTCCGGTCAGCGCTTGACAATATGTCCAAAAAAACTGCAGAATTCTTGTCAGACATATCGTCTAGAGCCGTTCCTTTATCTTCAGTCTCTGGATGATTGACTGGTCCATCCTCTGCTCCGTCCAAGAAATGCGAAGCGTTCGGCGCCAACACCACATCCATTCCATCCCTTTTTATTAAGTTATAATTTATTTGGTGATATTAAATTTAAAAAAAATACGATTAGGTACGTATGTAGCGGTCAACGACTTCAGGCCTTGTCAGCATTATTTCGCCAGTATAAGAATTAGTAAATCATTTAAAATATCGCACAATCCTCGTATCTACAGTCAGCATATTCTCCATGCGTGACAATCTTCGATGGGATCGAAGTGCAATAATGCAGAGGCCTGCAGATTTCTCAATTGAAACTTCATCAGCAATGACTCGCAGTTTACCGAATATTCATGCATATAATTAGCGGCTTACAGTTGATGAGTTATTCAAAATACCTATTAGTATCAATCTTAATCTCAGTCCGATCATTAAGCTTCATGTCATTCGCCCCGCACCGCATTTTATGCCACCGAGACTTGGACCTCGGAACAGTATCATAAGTATAGTAGTCATATGGCAGAAGGGACCATCTGCAAATTTTTCTGTTATTAAGTTTGGTCTACAAAAGCTTTGAAATGCATTAATCTTCAATGTGGCAAAAGGAAACATCTGCAGGTGCACTACAAACACTAAAAATGCCAAAGAGCCATCTGAAAATATAAAAAAATAACGTACTAGATGCCAGTTGGCACTTCTGCCATAGAAACTTCTGAGTATTTTTACAGATGGTACGTTATACATCACGACCATCAAAATAAATTTATATGCACCTTATGAACAATATTTAGCAGTGGCGAAGACTCCATACTAGGCGATTATTTAAAGCCTACCTTCTTAAGAAAAATATTTTTTAATTGTATATTGACTTATTTATATAATCATTTGATTATATATTCTATAAAATAATTAATTTTGCCAACGAGAGATGCCGTATGTGTAGGAATGTATTACACAGATAATTACAAATCAAGGTCGGATTATGTTTCAAATAATTCTGAATTTTTTTCATATAGACTTTACGTCACGTAGCCCCGTTCAGTCTGTCGAATTGTATGAACTAAGGTAAGCTCCGATCGCAGAGCCTAAAACTAAATAATTAATAATTAGATAATTTAAAAAAATAATTTCTATGGTGTTTAATCGAATATTAATAAATATAGACAGTTCTTAAAAATAAAAAGAACCTTTATGTAATGATTTTTGATGTGTATAAATGTTTTGAAAAAATACGTACTTAATTTAAACTGATCGCGTAATTTTATGTCGTCAGTGAGTTTTTGAAGTTTAATTAAATTAGTGTGTCGTTGTCATTAGTGTGTACCTATTCATTAGTAGTAATATCGTATTATCTTCTTATTTCTCGTAAGTATACCTGACAAGTGTGTCCTTTTTATCAGATCTCCACAGCCTACCCCTTTCCAAAAGTCACCCTTCGCCACTGATATTTAGTATAGCTTGGAATTGAAAATAGCGTGTCCTTTGGTGGACTTCTGCAGCTACTGTGGCCGCATATGAGAACCACTGGTACAGATATATTCTACAACCTAAAAAATATCGATTTAAATACACAATTTCACAATAATGGAAATTTTACTACCAATTTGAACAAGACAAAATCAGACATCTGACAAAATTGCAATAACATTTTCATGGCAACAGGGGCCATTTGAATTATATTGTCAAATATCTCGGTTAAACCGAATATGATATTTTTTTCCATAAACTAAACAAATAACACCCCAACAGGTTAAACAATACTAAAATTGTATGTATATCACTTAATTATTTTGTTTACTAGAGTAAATTGAAATCTTATTTTTTCTCTCCTGAACATTCTCGAAAATGACAGATGGTCCCTTCTGCCATATGATTACCGAACTCTGGGGCTTTCATAAACATAATACAAAGGTCCCTTTATTCTAATATAGAGGCATTCTATATTGTATCGAGCGCGACACCGGTATCCCGTCTGAAAAGGGTCTAATCACATAATTATTTACTGTGAAAGTCATATTATTGTTTATTGTCTATGGCCACACCACATAATACAGTAGAGTTTTGTTTCCTGATGTTTTTTTTTGTTATTTCTTTATATATATAATTAAGTTATGTATTTTTTTATATTTTTCCCAATGGCCAATATAAAAACTGAAGGCCTCGAGAACTGTATCTATTCACCCCTTGCATCACATACATTTTATGAAGACAATTTCTCCCTGAACCCTCTCTGGTAAGTTTACTTAAGCGACGAATTATTCTCTTCTTCTTTTGATTATCTTCTTACTTGTTTCATCTCGTGCTTACATATTCTTTGAGTTCTTTATGTCATATCTACAACATTCCAATCCACTTAACAATGCTGTCATGCATGGGTGGTTAATTATATTATTTTGCTGTAAATATGTTTAACAATGATTTCGATAACCCAAAGTATTATAATATTATAATTATTATCATTTTAAAATGGTGACATAACTTCAATAAAAATTGGTGTCAAACTATATAAGTACGTACATCGTCATTTTCGATACTAAAAGGACCATATAGTTGCCTCAGTACAAGGGTACACTATTTCACCAAAACCTGTTAGGAGAAAATGGCTATCAAATTAGATATTTTTATAAAGTATTTGGTACAGTTCGGTTATGAGGAATACAGCGGCAAACACATTTTGAAAATACCCGATATACTGGATTATTTGTTAGATTAACCTAGCCAAACCTAACCTAACCTAACCTAACCCAAACTAACAAATAATCCAGTATATCGGGTATTTTCAAAATGTGTTTTCCGCTGTATTCCTCATAACCGAACTGTACCAAGTATTTATATGTTATTATTATGTAAATATCCTAAAAAAATGAACATAATAATTGAATACGTGTATTAATTAAAGCTCTAAGTACCAAAAAGTAGTATTGCCTGTAGTTACAAAATACCGAGTCATTGCAGTAACATTTCATGAAGCAGACCTTTTGAAAAATGTGGTTTTACAGTGTGAAGCAATCACGGCAGCTTCTATAATTTTTGGTATTAAGAACTCGCAAGTGTCAACACACCATCGACAACCATTTTATATTGAATGCCGTTGACCACTGCAGCGCTATTTACACAATTATAAATAAACCACGCCAACAGACTTATAACGTCGACATGTTTAAATATTTTGCTGTATTTTTTGACATGCTTGAGGCACTTAGACTATAGTTGAAGTTATTGGCGTTGGTATGTAGAATATTTTTCTATAAAAATGTCAGTTTTTATCTTTTTGGTACTTAGCGCCTTAATTAATACACGTATTCAATTGTCTAAAATTATAAAGAACCACATTAAATTCCCTCTCCTATTTAAATGAAATAAATTTTTGTAATAAAGTGTAGTATTGCACTTAAATAATTATACTCATTTGACATGTTGATATCATACAAATGTATCTGAAATATTATGGTAAAATAAATTCATACAAAAGTAGTGTAGCCTTGCCCAGAAACTTCAACTGATTCTCGATATTTTGTAATTCATATGTCAAAACTGACATTTTGTCAAATAGTGCACCATCGTACTGAGGTAGCGATATTATAGGCCTCCACGGAGTGGTGTTTGTATTAATAGATTTTTGTTTTTACGAGAAGTGGATGCCACTTACTCAATCTATTAGGTCCATACTGTGACTCTAAACGCAGATCGAAAAACCACTTGTGATTTTTTTCCAGACTACAAGGATTCGAATTCGTAAGCCATGATATTGCAGGCCGATATATTAGCTAGATTTTAGCCGGCTCTCACATCTAAACTCGCCTCGTCTGCCGCACAGCCATAAATCAAACCTTCCAAGAACGTCGATCCGGTGTTGCATATGAAGACCGCGTACATCTACTCAGCGACAGTCCCACATAACCGTACAATTTTGTCGTATCGCCCAAAATATACCTAAACTATTGTGGTGCGCCTTAAGCGTCGGTCTGTAGCGTCGTGGGTCTCAGGTTCGAATCCTGGGTCTGGCAAGTACACATCTAGTTTTTCAATGTGTGTATGAGTCAGAGTATGAAGGTTGAGAAAGTGACTGACATCCATTTCTCGTAAAAACAAAATCTGTTAATACAAATCCCCACTCTGTGGAGGCCTATATGATCTTATTAGGATCGGACATGGTCGGGAAAAAATATTATGGTTTGGTTAGACAGGGTTTCATTATTTTTTAAAAACAAACCAACACCATTTGTATACTGTACCTAGTATTCGTTCAATAAAAACAAATACGTATGATTAACAAAGTTTAATGTAAACTATATATGACAGATCTTAACAGCCTACCTCCACCCTTATCTACTGGTAAGACAATAGATATCTTCAGTTTTACTAAATTACTCAAGTAAATTTTGACTCGAGTCTGTGCATTATGGTTCCTGATAAAACCATGTTCTAAAAATATTCTAAATCCATCTGAGTGATTGGTATGTAGGTAGGTGTCTCGCTGAAAGAGACGACGCTCGTTTTTTTTACTCTGTCTTTTCGGCTTCACACTAAGTAAGTGCCTTTGGAACTGTCCGCCATGTGGTGATCCTTTGATAAATGATTTTGTCCAAAGCTATTTTCTATCCGTCCTCTATTTTATAGCAAGTATGATTCATTTTCAAGCTGTATGGTACTTAACAGTGACGACGAACCATCGATAAACCATTACTATTATTTATTGTTTGATAGAATATACCTACACAAAATTTAAGAATCCTTTATTAGAAAAGAAACATTATGTAAACCATATCTAAGTAGCGAAGGGTGGAGGTAGACTGTTAAGATACGACGTAAATAGTGCACATTAAACTTTGTTAGTCATATGTGTTTGTTTTTATTGAACTAATTCTACAATTTACAGATGGTGTTGGTTAGTTTTTAAAAATCAATCAACCCCTTCCCACATAACACAAATCATAATAGTTTTGGTATATTTTCGGCGATACGACCAATTGTGCACACTTTTTCATTTGCACTTATTTGTTTTCATTGGATTAAGGATAGGTACCTACCATGGTCCCCACATACTGAAACGGGCCCCCAGACCACGATATTTGACGGGCCCCCAACCTATCGTTAAGGTTAAGGGAAGTGTAATGTTCTATAGTAGTGTTTCCCAAATGATGTTCCGCGGAATTCCGTGTATTTTTTTACGTGAAAGTGAAAATACAGGGTATTCCGTTATTTTAGCGATTTTTGGTATTTAAAATAAATCAGCTTGAATAATTGTAGGCACTCAGCATCATATTATGAAGCACTGATCGCGACCTTTTTTTGTGATAGCCAAGTTACACATTGCGACCCTTCGCCATGTTGGATAAATAATCATTTTTATTAGTCAGAAAAACACACTAAAATTAATTATAAAATAAAATTCATTAATATAAATTATAAATTTACGATGTGTTTGTCTCACTTAACCTGCTACGCCTACACTATTAAAATATCCAAAGTTATGTATGATTTAATTGCATAATTTTAGATATTTTATAGATAGACGAGTATTTTTTGACTATTATCTATTATGGCTTTGTTTTCGCAGGGTTGACTTAAATTTTAAAAATTAACTAACACTAACTGTAAATTGTAGTACTATTTCAATGAAAACAAATACGTATGACTGACAAAGTTTAGTGTGCGTGGTGGATCTTAACAGCCTATCCCCGCCCTTCGTAACTGCCATTATATCGATAGTCTAATCATTACCTTACTTTGAAAAGGTTCTAACTGACATTTTGGCCTAAAATGACTTTTTGGTTTGAAAAAGTTCCATTAGCCATATTCTATCATATACGTTCATTTCAGAGTCATCTATTGCCAAATATGGGAATTAGCATTATGCCGGAGTTCTATCTACATTTCTTTTAATATTGAAAATATGACCATTCCAAATTTCAAACGCTCATAGCTCAAAACATGGTCAAGTGCAATTAGAACCTTTTAAAAGTAAGGTAACGAAATGTTAATACCCCGTATCTGACCTAAATGACTTTTTGATGTACTAAAAACAACAAAAATACTGCCCGTAGACTGCAAAATTCCTGTATCTGTAGTTATTTTAACAAAAATGATACAGCCATTTTAGTAATTTGCCATATCTGAACATTGTAGGAACCTGCAATAGCCTGTATCTTGCCTCTAAGCTGTCAAGCGTGTTGCATGACGTGTGTTGAATTCAGTTTCACAATGTCACTTTCGAATTATTTAAAAGGTAAAACAGTAAGTAATATAACAAATTTGGATATTTATTTATCTTTGTTTGAATGTTATCATTATATTAGGCGTTATGTGCTTTGCTTTACCACTTTTTACATTACAGTTACGTTTACGTTAGTGTTTATGTATTTTGAATTGCACTGTACTTAAATTATCTTAGCACAAACAAAGCATCATTTGGTCTCAATGATATGCTGCCATTTGTTACTGGTACAAAAGCTAACAGCGATAATGTCTTACGTACAATTTACGGGCGGTGTAAATGAGAACTCTTAGTATGAGGCCTCAGTGCCAGCGTTCGGCGCCGCGTTGAGCGTTGTGCGCAACTCAAACGTATAACCGTATAAATGTATAACCAAAAAAAGACATTGTCTACAAACATTTTTACACACGGTTATACGTTTGAGTTGCGCAAAACGCTCAACGCTGCGCCGAACGCTGCCACTCAGGACGTACACTTAGGTTACTATATAATAGATTGAGAGCATCAGTTTTTTGTTTTTCTAAGGTGCAGAAATAACCTGTCATCGGTGATGCCAATTAGGAGGGCATTGGCTCTGTTCAACCAAATCGCTTCGTATTCCACATACGTGAGAATTAATATAGATGTTTTATAATTTCTTAAAATAGGTTCTACTTAACTCATTTGATGTAGGTATTTCCGTGTATCTATTTTATAATTTTTGTGTTTACTCTTTTTATGCTATTTTTACTGTTTCTATTTTTTTGTTTTTCCCCCTATGTCGAGTTGTGAACGTCTTGCATTTGTAATTTGTAAAGTTCACTATATGTAAATAAATAAATTGAAAATCTAAATTTGAATGTAACCGAATAACGTATATATTAGGCTTTTGCACAATGTCATTTCGACACCGGCATTGTTTCAAGTACCTATATTATATCAATGAAAAATTGCTTTAATAGTCCATGTTTAAAGTCACAAATGTACTTACATGATGTTCTAAGGCATGGCATTTGTGCTATTTTACGTCTCCACCAATACCAAGAATCAAAAATGAAGGAGTAGACTTACCTGAAACGAAAAAGAAAACATTTATAAGACAAAAATAAGATTTTTTTCGAGTGTACGGCCATGCTCACACGATAAACATTATTATGAATGCGAACATCGCATTATTGCAGTACATAATTCTTGTATACTCACTGATCGTTCAATCATGGGATGCTTCTCAAAGCAGTAGTTTTTTTCCCCGTTTGTTTCATCGCAAACTTTATAAGCTCGAATCGAACCTGCATCTTTAGGGTATCGCACCCACGCACATATACCACTATGCTAAAGGAGTCATAGTTAATTGCGACAAATTTTAACTAATGGCTTTTATTACTCACTAAAGCGCTTTCCAAATTGAGCTGCTATTAGCGATCGGCTTTTGTATTTTCGCCAATAGTAGCTCAATTTGGAGCGCAACTGTCTCCGCTTTTACGTCAAATAATTTTAAATTTTTCGCGGGAAGCAGTGTTGTCCTATTTTTATATTACTCATTTTAATATAAACATGTAGATAGTACGCAGAACCTTTTAACTTTTGAATCTTATTTGGCGTAAAAGTATAGTATAACATTATAATTTTATAATTTTTTCCGGAATCATTCGATTGGCAACACTCATGTGATATTGAAAAGTCCACCAGTGAGAGAGCTACGTGCGCTAGTACTTTCATCAGGAAAAACACCCATTTTGAAACCGGTTTGAGGCAGACAATGCACAGGCTACAATTTGGGGAGCGCTGATGAGCACGTATTAAAAAGGACAATAGTTAAAATTTGTTGCAATTAAGCATAGCAGTCGTAGCATAGTGGTTATGCACAGGGCGCGATACCCAAGAGACGCAGGTTCGGTTCCTGCCGGGTTCAACAATTAATATAACAATATAATAATATGTATGAAAATATGTAGTAAATATATTATATTCTTTGAAGGCTGCTTTTTTTCTAGGGCTAGAGTTTTATCCATTATTAAAAAGATTTCACAACGACAAACTGTCAAGAAATGAGTTTCACAAAATGTAATATTTTGCACAATACAACCGAATCGATCAGTCATTTTTAATTAATCTCCGGCGAAATTAAAACAGATTAATTACGCCTTCAATGGGACAAGTCCAAAGAATGCGTCTTATTATGTGCGCCATTTTGCGATCGGCTGACAAATGGCTGAACCGGAAGCGGCGACATTTTGAATTTCCTCTTCGTTCCCGCCAAATGCGAGTTTAATTAGTTTGAATAATGGCGGCGAGTTTCGAAGGTGATTACTCTCTCTTTGGCCTTTCGAAAGACGTTCCGGGTAGCGTAACTCCTCGGATTTGGCACTCTACTCCTAAATGCATATGAAAACGGGCAATTTGTGTGAATTAAAGGTGAGGATTTACTATTATTGAACACTTCATTTGACAAGTGTTATAACTTAACCTGTTGGCGGTTTGTTGAAATACGTTGGAAAATTTAGTAGGTGAGTAAAATAATGTTTAAGGTGACGCATCAGTGAAACGCCAAATAATGTTCAACTGTACGCGCGACGAAAATGTGTACTTGCTTCGCATTCCTTGAGAGAACGTGGATTCGGACGCACGTCACTTTGCTGGGTGATGGCGACGGGCCAATTAATTCTAAAATCGTGTAAAGATGACTAAAAACTTTACCCATTTACTTTAAAAAGCAAACATGTCAATGAATATATTATTATTGATACTAATAGAATAATAAACAGAACATAAAATGGACGTATGTTGGATTTATATGAGAAATAATATTTCGTTTGACAGGCGTCATTTTCACCCGCGACCCGCAATCCGCACATCGCCTAGCAACGATCTTTTTAGACCGTGCCTCAACTAATGCATGGCCTTAACCCAGACGTGTCCAACTGCAACTAGGCTGTAATTTACTATCCAGTATAAAAACTGCCAGTGACCACTACATTCTCCCATCGACACTCTTCAATTTGAATAAATGTATTCGCGCCATCTGTTGCATAAACCAGTTGGCGCGATACCAGTATTTATACAGGTTCAAATCCCATCGAGCTTCGTATTTTTTCAAAGATGATTCTTTCTCGTATGTATATATGTGAGATAGCAAGAGCCGGGCGTCGGTTAGTAAGTGAGATAATCAATATTCCTTGATTTAATTTTTTTCACAAAAACCGATAGTCAATAATAACGCAATTTGATGACTATCAGGACCTACTAGTTTCAATTGTCGCTCGTAGCATAATTGGTTAATGCAACAGTTGGCGTGATACCAGTGATTATGGATTCAAATCCCGCGGAACTTCGTAACTTCAAATGTGATTTTTTCTAGTGGGTATATATCTAAGATGTTTTCAAGTTGTGTTTGTTCGATGTTAGTATCATTTGAGAGTGACGACACTAACACCTAAATGAGTCGCCTGGACTGGCAGAAAAATCTAACACCATTCTACTGTTAGGCTTGTTGTAGTTATAAAATCGGTGTGTGTACGTTACGTAACAAAACAAAAACAAAACTTGTGATAAACTAAATTCTTTGACTAGCTCTTAATTATCTTGTTAAATTACACACTCAAGAAAAAGGACCGCTTATTGGAACGTCGTTGGTTTATTTCTATACACTTTAACTTATATTACTAAATTGTATAATGGTTTCTCGTTGTTTTTATTTTTAAAGTACCAACTGTCACTCTGACGTTTAGTCGTTTGTTTACGTAAAATTGCAAATGGCTGACAATAATAAATTCGCTGCCTAGGCAACGGAACAATTCTATACTATATTATTATACTGTGGCGTAAAGGTAGTGCGTTTGGCTGATAACCGAACAATCGGTGGTTCAAATCCAATCGAGTGCGTTTTTTTCGTGTGAAAAAATAAATTATGTGTCACACGCCAAAAACATACTCTGATCTGATTTCCCAAACGCGCCAAAAGAAGTATAAGTTCAAAAACAACGTAATAATTCAGTTTGTAACATAAATGTAATCACGAAATCAACGCGGTAGCCCGTAAAATGCTTCACTGACTACTTCTACATAATTATATGAAAACAATGCATAAACTTAATGTACCCCACCCCGACTTTGTTAGAGTTAAAGTGTTTATGCTAACAGATGATATCTCATAGCTGGTGTCGTAATTTTGCCAAAATTTCTAATTATGCAAAACAGCACCCCTTCCATCATAACCCCCACCACCTTAATAAGGGTTTATTTTTAATTTGAACGTCAGAGCTCACTATCGCGGTTTTGTTTGTACGAGAATTATTTCTTTTAATAACAAGTGAGGCGTGTTTTTTGTATTCTTTTGTTTTTTTTTTGTTTGTTTACGCTGTGACGTTTTTTCGCACTCTTTTGTCACGAAATATGCGTAATTTTAATGAGAATGTGTTTTTTTAATGCTGTCACCTTCTGGCAACAACAAGGTTATCGAAGACATTGAAGTACACCTTCTAACGTGGAACATGCTTAAGTTGTGATCAAATTGAGATGCATGTCACGTCACTATCACGCTGTCACGGCGACATATGTCTATGGTTTCGTAATTTTGCAGAATATTTTGAAAGATCACCAGCTCTCATAGAGAGTGCCAACTCTGATGATTAGTAATTTGAATTATTATTAATTATCTATGCTAATTTCAATTAATTTCAACAGTTTCTACGTGCGCGTGCGTACGTATGAGGTCGCCTCACGCGTACCTCGCTGCGTTGACACTTGCATGACTCAATGAACGTTTTTTTTATCATTTTCTACTTGCCTACACATTTTCGACTCATGTCAAAATCGCGTGTTCTTTGTTTTTAGTGGGTTTCTCTATGGATTTTCTATTAAATTATTATCTATGGTCTGCAAGTTGAATTTTAACGTCCGCGCACTTAGAAACTGTTAAAATCAATTGAAATTAGCATGAATAATAATTAAAAATACTAATGTTGGCACTCTTCATCATTGAATTTGATCATTTTTGATCATTCAAAATATTCTGCTATTTTGCAACCAACAAATATAGAATACTGAAACGTCATTTTGACATTTCATTTTGATTTCTATAGTAACGCACGTATATATATTAATAATTTAGTTGCTAGAGCTCTAGCAATCAATATTGGTGTCGAAATAACTTTTCATACAAAACAGAATTAACTGAAAATGTCAATTCTGCTCAAAGATGGCTAAAAGTATTAAAAGAATGCATTGAAATCGTGTTCTGATATATTCTAAAAATTTCAAATGTCTAGCTAGTCGGGAAGATAGTTAAAAATCGAATGCAAGATTTGTACTGGACAAACAACCACTGGACAAACAAGAATACGAGCTAATAAAAACGTTGTAATAATAAAAGTACTCTCTTCTCGTTGTAACTTAAACATATAGGTACACAATTAAACCAGTATTTACGTGTACATCTTTAAATGATTATATAATTTAAATATAAACAAGAATATTAAATAATATATTTTAAAAGTACCTATAATTCACGAACGTCTATGTATTTTAGAATATAATCAATTGCGTGGCGCCGAATCGTCCTAGACCAGTGTTTACCAAGCTTATTTGTGCCATGCCCCACTTCAACTCTTCAAAAATCTCCACCCCCCCTATCAAAATTTCATAGCAACTAACAAATTCTGAAAAAAATGAATTGCTTTAAATAAAAAATGTTTTTATGATAAGTACTAATCTGTTCAATTTAAATCTTAAATCTCCACAGTTTGTGATATCAAAACGTTTTCTTTTTTCAGTAAAAAAATCATTTACAGCGCCAAAGCGCCGCATTCAACTAAATATTATGATGGGAATGGCAACCTCGAAAAGCCATGTTGCAATATCAAAAAAATATTTCCAAAAATGCGTTTTTTGACAAAAAAAATGTAATAAATATTAATGATTTGCACATTGCCCCCCCCCCCCCCCCGGTGGGGCGTACGCCACACGTTGGGAAACACTGTCCTAGACCCACCTGGAATGACTCAAGACGAGACTTACCAGCTTTTGGCAGTAATCTTAGCTCTATATTATATTACTATATATGTGAAATGATAAATGTTAACCAGCGATTTCCATAAATAAAAAATAATATTATCATATACACGTAACCCCTTGCTCTGAAAATTTGTAGGTTAAAAAAATGTGGCTTTGTCAGACAAAATATTACAAACGTATGCTTCTGTCGGCGATTAAAACGAATAATTTACACGGCGTTGCAATTTCGTAAAATTAATTTTACAAAACGCGGCATATTTCGCAGGCGTAGATGTGGAGTTAGATGTTTAATACTCGCGCTGGGCTCTCCTGCAAAATATTTGACCCTTCCTCCGGCCTATGTTTGAGCAACAAAGGGAATACGCAACGAGACACCCGTTCGCCGCATTCGATAAATTATTCCGCAGCCCCGCGTATCTCGGACTCGTGAGGGTTAAAAGTGTTTATGAAACCCTCTATTTGGCATGTTAAAATCTTTTGAAGCTACGCGATGTTACCGTCATAGCGAAGTCCGATTCTGAAATGGCATTCAGTGGTCATATGGCAGTGGCGAAGGGTGGATGTAGGCTGTTAAGATCCGCCATAAATAGTGCAAAGCAAACTTTGTCAGTCATACGTACAATTTACAGATGGTGTCGGTTAGTTTTTAAAATTCAATTAAACCCTGCGAAACCAAACCATAATAGATAATAGTCAAAAAATACTCGTCTATCTATAAAATATCTAATATTATGCAATTAAATCATACATAACTATGGATATTTTATAGATAGAATAATATTAACTATTATAGTTTGGTTTAGGCAGGGCTTAATAAATTTTAAAAAATGGACCAACAATATGTGTAATAGGTACCTATGTATTCTTAATCCAACGAAAACAAATAAGAATGAATGAAAAGTATGCATAATTTTTTCGTATCGCCGAAAATATACCACAGCTATTATGGTTTGTTTTAGGCAGGGTTTAATTAAAACTAACCAATAACCTCTGTAAATTGTAGTCTTAGTTCAATATAAACAAATACATATAACTAACAATGTTTAATGTGCACTATTTATGGCGGAATTTAACAGCCTACCTCCACCCTTCGATACTGTCATAAGGTTACCATTTGTAAAAAGGCGCTCCAAAATGTTAGGTTATGTGTATATTTTTGGGTACCGCACCAGTTGAAGCACGGCTCTATGACGGAGGGGGTTAAGAAAATATTTTTACTTGAGTTTTATCAGACTGACTTTTCTCGATGCGCTTACATAAATTGTAGTCTAACAGTTGACGTAAATTTGACTTCGTGCTTTTTCCAGCACTGGGCTTAAAATTCTTTCATTATTAATAGTGTTGACTTATGTGTCCCTGATATATCAGTTTTAGAAATAAGTGCTAATATATTGATACAAACTTACCCTAGATAGCTGACGTAGCAACCGAAAGCAGTCTTGTGTATAGAATAGATACTCCGGGTAGCAAACGTGGCGAATTACTTAATTTTTATGGGCATAATATGGTGCAATTGACCAAAATTTATCCCGCGATCGTCGCGTTGGACATGCTTGAACTACTCGTAGACAGTGGCCGCTATACTTTAAGCGTTCGTAAGGACCATCCCCACATCGCTATCATGTCATGATAAAAACACGTCTGATATTTGTATCATTGTCTAAATATTTAATTTATTTAATCCATCTAATCCATCGCAATTTTGTAGCATCGAGATATTTATTATACAAATAAATAAAGCATTGGTTGTAAAGTATGTAATAACATAACGATGATTACGTAGTATTAAAGTAATTAATTAACTGAAATACGCCCTATTTCACGGTGACACCCAAATCAAAAAAGTTCAAATTAAAAAAGCTATGACGTCCATTTTTTGCTGACAAGGGTCACTCAGTCCTATCCCGTCGTGGCACAAATCTCGTTCTACAAAGTATATAGTATGTATAAGCATACTGGGGAGCTAATAAAATAACCCCAGTGAGTAAAAATGCTCGCTTTATGTCGTTGTTCAAAACTGATAATGGTAAAACTATATTTATTACTATTATTAATATTTTTAAGCGCACTTTTTATAAGTAAGGACTCAGATAATCATATTATTTATTCTGAAAAATTAATCATTTACTCATTAATAAAATAATAATACTGTTATAAGTAGCTTGGTACATAATGTATATTTTGAGAATGTAGGTATGTATGTATATTTAGGGTCGTATGCATGAGATTCCCAAATACTTTATAGGCTATGTACTGCTCATTAGTATGCATTGGTGCAAATGTAATTCGTTGTTTAGCGACATCACGATGTGACGTCATAATGTGTCACGGTTTCCAAATAATGGCAAACTTATAAAATTTCATTCCCCGACCATTAATTTAAAGTTTTGAAATTGTAAATGTGTCTGAAAGTGTGCGAACGGTACCATATAAATTTAATATATTATATACATCAATAATTATTATGAACTTTAAATAATTTATTAGTTATTTTATCACATTTATTTTATAATTTTACTGTACGAAAGGATAGAGTATTTCCAGTAAACATTTCCATTTGGTGGCAATACATACATATTGTCACTAATTTCACTTCAATCACTTCTATTAAAAAATATCAAAACAGAATAAGAATAAATGACAGAAATGCAAATGGATTTAGATAATAATATGTAATGATCTCTGTATAATATTATGATTTATACTAATCACGGTCAAAATTATACTTATTTTGTAAACAGCATGACTAGGAACTGTTTTTAAAGTTCGCAAATGTTTTACAGAGTCTACAAAATGAACGAGGGCCTCAAGCAAACGTTTGTTGTAATTAATGCATTATTAAAATGACATTTGAAAGTGACAGATGAAGCAGCCATTTTGAATAACGTGTGACGTCAGATTGCTTACGTCACAAACAGTGCTATACACTATATGGTGGAACATCGGTTAAATAGCTTATAAAGAATTTGGTAATCTCATACATATGGCCCTTAATAATTAATGGATAAACCCCACCGCCAAGAAAGTCGTCGAGCCGCCAATGCTCGTAGATTATTATTTTTATTAGCCTACGAATGGCCGAAGGAATCCAACGTTTTACTGTTGACACACAATATAATATAAAAGTAACTATTATACTTATATATATATATTTATATAATATATGCTCGGGGCAAAAGCATTGCAGTAGGTAGATAACATCATAAAAGATTTATTGCTTCTGAAACTTTCTGAAAGAAAATTTTATTTTCATACTACGACATAGGTATGTACGAGGAGGGAGTCCAATCGGCTTTTTTGCCGACCTCCTGAACAAACCTCTCATAAAAAGTTTTCAAAAATCTATTTAATTTTTAAAGCAATCCCGATATACTTATCGTGGCGTATGTATAGGGTGTTAGGGTGGAGGTGTGGGGTGATTTGGCGCCCTTATCTGGCCGCCGCCGACTAGACAACGTTGACTGGATGCCAGGGCAACTGAATGACAGCTCATTAGACTACGGTTATATTTGCATTGCTATAGAATAGATTAATGTGTGAACAAAAATAACGTCCTCTACGATAAAGTACAATAAATTGGTAAGACAGTGGAACCGATGTGTTATTGTAATCCTGATTAATTGCTTAAAGAAAAGCCAGTTTGATTTTTGTATGAAATTCTCGCCTTTTAGCAAGCACTTTCAGCAATAGCGGGCCACATAAGCATTTCATGTAACAACTACTAGTTAAAATTGTCGTAATTAACTAAGGTGCCCGTTATTTAATTGGAAAAACATATTGGCGAGAACCCAGCAGATACAGGTGTAGTTTTTTCTTCTTCTACAAAATGATTTTTTCTAGTGTGTATATGCATGAGATGTTTTCAAATTATGTATATTCAATATATATATAGAATGTTATATTCTGAAGTCTTGTGTCCTATTCGTTGAATATTTATTAAAAATAATATTTCATGTACGCAAGTATGAGTATAGGGGGGCGTTGTTTTATAAATTCTTAAAATAGGGTCTACCTAGCTCATTCGGTGGTCTGTTTCTACTTTATAATTTTGTATTTACTTATTATACTGTTTTTCAAACACTGTATCTATTTCCTTGTTATTTATACTGTCTTAATACTATTTTTTGTTTTTAAATGTCTTAAATTTATAATGTGTAAAGTTCACTATATATCGTCATCATCATGATGATCAGCCGGGGTCAATCCACTGCTGGATGAAGGCCTCCCCAAGCTTCTTCCAACTTCTCTCGGTCCTGTGTCATTTGCTGCCACGTATTTCCGCCGAACTTTACCAGTTCGTCAATCCAGCGGCTTTTAGGGCGACCCTGTGGCCGTTTCGTGCTCCTTGGGTACCATTGGATGACGGCATTTGTCCAGCGGCTGTCTTTTCGGCGAGCATTGTGCCCCGCCCATCTCCATTTCAGCTGTTTGGCAACGTCTATTACATCGAGTACTGCTGTCTGCTTCCTAACCTATTCGTTTCTCTTACGGTCCTTTCGCGTGATGCCCAACATACACCTCTCCATGCCTCGCTGTGCGACTCTTAGCCTTTGGACATCTCTCTTGTTGAGGGTCCACGTCTCGCAGCCATACGTGAACACGGGTAGCACAAATTGGTTGAACACCCTACTCATAATACATAATGGTAGGCCACTCTTGAAGATACTATTCAGACGTCCGAAAGCACTCCATCCCAGCTTTGTTGTTCGAGCAATTTCATCTTGCACGATTCCGTCTATGGGCACCTGCTGTCCAAGAATAGACGTAGCTGCTGACTTGCTCGAGTTGGGTGCTATTAATACAGATAATCGCAGGGTCCGAAAAACAGTTCCTCATCACTTTTGTCTTTGAGACATTTATCTTTAGGCCGACCGTTTGACTGACATCCGCGAGTTCTTGCATTCTACCTTGGAGGTCTTTCGGGTCTTGTGAGAGTATAACAATATCATCTGCAAAGCGCAGATGACTGAGGTGCCCCCCATTAATTGGAACACCCTTTTCCTCCCAATCAAGTTATACTATATATAATACACTATTACACTATATATACAATAAATAAATGTGAATTTATAGAGCCCAGTTGAAGCCTTCGTGCTTCATGCTTCCTGCAGTAGATTGTCCCTGACAGACAAATCCCATCATAAGGCTTAATTACATTGGCAGACGCGCAGATCCAACCAGATCCAACGACCCACGCCGACCGTCGAGACCAACATTTTTACATTATAAGCAATTACACGCAACGATTCGATCGCGTTGGTTCTTGAGGATAGTAAATTTATTGATATAAATGTTTACAATCGAAGCGATGTATTCAGAATGACCGACCATCTGCAGCAGCGTGATTTGCAAGCGGGTGGTAGCTTCAGATATTTTCGTACGTTCTCGGCAATCTTCGCTTGAATCTGCTTGGATCGTGGCAGACGGAAATAGGATTGGTTCCAATTTGCTGACGATTCAGGAAAATCATAGATAATAGATTTTGGCAATCGTGCCAGACGCAATCTGCCAATGTAATTTGAGCTTTAGAGTGGTACCCGAGGTGCACTCACCTGATGATGACTATAAAACGCACCTTGAATACTAAAAAAAACGCCACTCTCGATGTATTACTTATACGTGTCTCATATAATGCGAGCGATAACTCATCGCGAGAAATTTTTAAACTGCCCATAAATACAGACATAAAACTTCTTGGCACCGCGAATGTGGGGTGAGAGGGTTCAAAATCCCCCCGACCCCCGAAACCTGCGGGGGACCGACAGTTAAGGGCCGCATGCGTGTCCAAAATTGCCCATATACATTTTTTCACCGGGGAAAAGTTTCTCCCAATACTTTGTTTGATAAATCCGCCGTAGGGGAGGGGGATAAATAAAAGTTTTTCGCCACGCGAGGTTGTTAATTTAAATTATTGCTTCGGACGTTTTTCGTCGGAAACGTTTAGCGCACCTCCTTTGACACGCAAGCAGAACCCCCCAAGCGCCCCCCTTATTTAATATATTTTTCTTGTGGTATCGCCGATTTAGTGCCGGTGTGAATAAATGAAAATAAAATCAACACCGTGCAATGTTTAACATTTATTTTTTAAGAGGGCCACCATTAAAATGTGTGAAAAACGTTAAAAATGCTTTTTCTTCATGTCAAAGTTTTTAAATAAACAGTACGATTTTTTTAACTTTGAATTTGAAGGTTGCCAACTTAAATTGTAAATACAGGAGACATATCATTCAGTGAGTATTAAAAGGCCAATAGTTAAAAATTGTCATAATTAAGTATGACTCATTTAGTATTGTGGTCAATGTGCGTGGGCGCGATACCCGAGAGATGCAGGCTCAATCCTGGGGTGTCTTACTTTTTTCAAAAAGATTTTTTCTATTGGTTATAAAGTTATAATATATATAAGTGTTTTCAAAATTATTTATGTTCATATAAATTAGAATACATTCTACAGGTTGGTTTGTTTTTTATTAGGTTGGTATTTCTATTATAAGACCATTATCACGACAATTACAAAAATAAGTCCACGCGTAAGACAGTATAAAATTTATAGAATGAGACAGGATCATCTCCCTCTCTCACATATTCAAGAACAATGCACTATCGTAGAAACCGCATTAATTTAAAACAATTGATTTCGTATATAGTATTAAATATTATTTCCGTAAATACGTGGCTTTCCATGTGCTAGATAAAACGAAATTAAAAATTTTAAATACAAGAATACCACATACGTCTCTCAAAACCAGGGGTTCACAAACTTTTTCGTCAAAGGAACAATTTTGAAATGAAAAAACTTTTGTAAATGTTTTCTGTTAAAAAACATACGGCAAAAAAAATAAAAAAAAACATTTCATCGTGTAAACTTATATTTTAATTGAATATACATTATTATTACTCTTATTAATATACTAAAAAATAATATAAAATTTTTTTCACCATGTGATTTTTTATACAATTATTTGTTTGAAACTAAATCCTGCAATCTAGACTCAAATTTTGTTGTATAAATACGCAAAATAGATGCGATATGGTTGTCCGTTAATTTTGATCTTAAGTTTGATTTAATAAAGCTCATTGTTTCTCATTTTTTTAGAATTAATATAGATACTTCCAAATAAAGAAGCCATTATTTGATAAGCATGTTTAACTATATTTGGATTTACCTCAAGTGAAAGTCCTTTGTAAAAGTCAATTAAATTTTTATCGCGATGTGATGCTTTTGCTTCCACGCGTTCTCTTGCAATTATATTATTTCAAACTGCATATTTCTTCTTCTTCGATGGCGCTACAGCTCAAGTCGAGCCCTGGCCTCCTCCACCGCTGTCCTCCAGCCGGAACGGTCCTCCGCACGTCCTTTCCAGTTCCCGACCTTTAGCAGCTGGTTGGCATCCTTTGCAACACTATCACCCCATCGTGTGCGTGGCTTTCCCACTGGCCTTTTCCCCCTGGGTTTCTTTCGAGGATCTTCTTCGGTATCTGTGACTCAGGCATGCGCTGGATATGGCCTGCCCAGTTTAGCCTCTGGAGTTTTATGAAGTTGGAGAGTTTTGTATCTTGGTATAAGCGGTATAGTTCCGTGTTGTACCTAATTCTCCACTCCCCACCATCATCCGTATATCCGCCTAAGGATCTTTCTCTCAAAGCAATCCACCATTTCAGCTGCTTTCACATTTAACGTCCATGACTCGCACCCGTATACCACCACTGTGCGTATGACGGTTTTATAGAGCCGCGTCTTAGTTTTTCTGTGGACATTTCTGGATTTGAATATGGGCAGCAATGAGAAGTACGATTTATTTGCAGCGGTTATTCGGGCTTTTGCATATTTACGGGAATAAAAATAATACAGATTTAACATAAATCTCGCGGGACACATCAAAAAGTCACGCGGAACACACTCTGTGAAGGCCTGCTCTAAACTAAAGCGACATATTATAATCGAATCTAAACCGTTACAATTGTTTCATCTGTCGGATATATTTGCTGCTACTCTCACTGCATGTTAGACGATACGCTCAATGCATTTCGAAAAGTCTGTAAACACCCTCCATAAAACGACAGAGGAATCCGCAAACGCTCGATGTATAAATAAATTGGAATTTACATGTAGAATTCACACGTCGAGCAGTTCAGTGTCCCCCAGGGTATGCAAATGCCCCCATCGTCTGGATGCACCTTTTGGCTGCAGCAGGTTCCAAGTTGGGGATTGTGTTTTCTGGAGAGAGCAGACACTCACAATTGAATCATGGACGCGACATGAATCCTGAATACTTTATACTCGTTTCAAATGTTTTACGTATTTCATGGTTTGGCAAGCAAGTGTGAAACATCAGTGAAAGGAAATCATTTGTTTATTAAATGATAATATTAATGAACATATACATAATTTTGAAAAACACTTCTGAGAAAATATATTATAACCAATAGAAAAAATCTTTTTGAAAAAAAGTAAGACACCCGGCAGGGATTGAACCTGCATCTCCTGGGTTTACGCCCAAATCCGCGCATTATCCACTATGCTACGAGGTGATATACTAATGACGACAAACTTTAACTATTGGCTTTTTAATACCTGCTCATTACCGTTCTTCCAAATCTTCATGATTGCAGGAGACGCAGGTTCGATCCTGCCGGGTGTCTTACTTTTTTTTTAAAAAGATTTTTTCTATTGGTTATAATATATTTTCTCAGAAGTGTTTTTCAAAATTATATATGTTCAATAATAATTAGAATGGTACATTCTAAAATCTTGTGAATTATTCGTTGAATAAAAGAAGTAGTTAAAAGATAATATTAATACTATCGTACTCCATGGAATTTGAATTTAAATTATAATGGATTTGAGTCGTTGAGTAAGCCGAGCCGAGAGTATCTTTGAGTAAGCCGAGCTCAGTGTATTTTTAGCAATTCTATTGAAGCCGATATTTCAAATACTAGTAAGTAATTTGGAACAAGTTTCGATACCAAGTATTTTTTATACTGGTAGTAAGTATACTTAGTCTTCAAAATCGACTAGTTTTCCCACCTCTACTGTGTACACTCACCAAAAGGCAAACACACACTGACAACGAACACTATTAACTCTAACTTATATACGATAGCATCCGAGGATATGGGTTTCAGCAGCTGAATCCCCAACCTTCAATCTTAACATGACTCCCTCAAATTATATTCCGTTATAAGTTTTTAAAAAAATATGAAAAGTGAAAAAAGTGCTTTGAAATATCATGAGACTATATTGAATATGTAATTTGTTTTAATATGTTATCTTTATTCTATTGATGTAGATAAATTGATGTTGGTAAACATCTTTGGTTGGACTGAGTGTTATACACGTATTACACGTATTTTACTTGCCAGCGAAGAGTTTAGCCATAGCTACCAATTTTTATTATTACTATGATTTTTCCAAATTAAAATTCCGTCAGTACATAAGGCTTCCACCTTTATATTGAATTGAAATAATACTCATGGGTACTAAATTTAGGGATTGCAATACCGGTATTTCAAAACCGGTATTCCAGTATTTATCAATACCGAAATACCGGTTTTAAAAATCCAAAACACCGGAATTTTCGGTATTGAGAAAAAACACTCGTTTACGTTTTTGAAGATGAATTATAAGTTATGTGCTGCTAATATATTGAGTGAATCCAACAGAGGTGAAAAAATAATAAAACAAATTTCATCAAATATATTTATATAAGTAGCTGTTGTCGCGATGAATTAACATAATATTATTTCGAAATAGAAAACATCCTTGACAAAAATGTTCAATTATTCTATAATTATTGATGACTGTACAAGCGTTGAATTTAAGAAGCTTTTTCTGCAGCCGGACTTTTTTGCACTTGATGAAATTTAGTTAAAATTATCAATATATTCAAATTATTTGTAAAAAAATCACCAGTTCTACAATTATGATCAATACATTATATGTTTATTATCAACATAATTAATGTAAGTATGTCGGTTGTTGCTATAAAATAATATTTTTAAAAGATTCTAATAGCATAATTTTTATTGATAGGCACCTACTTCGGTTTTTTTAATGTTTAACCGGTATTCAATAAGAAATATCGAAAAACCGGTATTGACATTTTCATTCGGTATTGCAATCTCTAACTAAATTTTATTAGTAGAAGGTGCATAGATTTCTGAAAATTATATAAAATAATAAATACTCTGGCTAGTTGCAGGATGCCGAACACATCCTTTGGGAATGTCCCATATTATTTCGCTTATAAGGGAAGATTTAGAAAAGGGTCAGATCGGTTGGCCATTTACGAAGTAAAGTTTCTCCTCTTTCAAAAAAATAAATCAGATCCTTACAATGAGCGGGAAGGTTTTTCCCATCAAGACTTGCCATGATATTATATTAAATTATAATAGGAATCGAAGTACTTTGAACTTTATTTCGGAATACATTTAAGCGCGAAATATATTATAGTGCTTGTCGTCTATTATCACGTGACGTCACAGTAAGCTGCCATTACCGGAAAAAAGTGTGTAATGTCGTTTTTCTTGGTGTTAAAAATGTTATCCGACTGATGCTCCCATCCCGTAATGCATTTTGAACCTTTAAACTAAGTACCATTTTCAGTTCAGAAAATCTGCCGAAATTACCAAAACAACAATGAGGTCACCTCACGTTGAACTGCAGTGTATCGACACCTGCATGATTCAATGAACGTATTTATCATCTTCTACATGCCTACACTTTTCGACTGTTATGTCAAAATCAGTTTTTTTGTTTTTAGCGGTTGGCACTATATATTTTCTATCAGAATGTGGTCATTATCTATAGGTTCTGTTCAAAATATTATCTATGGATGTCATGTCGCAAGTAATTTTGACGTACACATGCGTTGAAACCGTTAAAATTAATGAAATTAGCATGATAATTAAATAATAATTCAAAACACTAATACATTAGAGTTTGCACTATTCATCAGTGTAATTCTTCAGTGAATTTACAGAGATGGTGATCGTTCATAATATTCTGCAAAATGATAAAACTATAGACTAAATTTGTGGCCGCGACAGCGTGACAGTAGGCGACATGCACTTCAACTTGATCACAACTTAAGTTTAATATTGAAGAGCATCCAACGTTTTATTACTAATGAAGGCGTCCCTATAAAAATACATTGTATCAAAAATGATTTTATCGTATTGAAAGGGCCTATACACAGTGTGGGGAATTTTATTTTGATAATATCGCCACACTTCCTATTGAAATTCGTTCCAAAAGGTTGGCTAACGTGGAGTAGAGGGGTCTACATTATGCGATGTACAATTTAATACATTAATTCTGATTTTTTTTTTTTTTTTATTGTTTTCCCAATTAAGCGTTATCTTAAAATAATATTATTAAAATAATAAAATTCTTATCTTTCAAAATATACACTATTTTTCTTCTCTTTTGAATATTTTTGTTTTTGCATATATAGACCCTCTTTATAGGGACGCCTTCACTTTATAAAATATGCTTTCATAATGAATGTGGAGTGAAAAGCAAGTATGACTAATAATATTCAAGCAATGATAAATAATCGCTAAAGAGAGAATCATTGCAGGAAACCAGGAAGCACTTCGAGACATTACTCTCCTGATGATGAAGAGATAACAAAAAGGTTAAGCTTTACATCCCTTTGCCAACGTTCCCGTTTGCGAATCCATTACAATACTTCAGCTGGGAAACGTATCAATTTCTCACGCCGATGGTGAAATAGACGCTCATGCAGAAAATCCAATTGCGAGTTGCTCAATTGAGATAATCGAGTTGAAAAAAAACTACGCTTTTCGTTTTGTTTTCGGCTTGGTTTCACCGTATCAGCTTATGGGCATATCCTGACACGTTTATTTTTATATCAGAGCTTGTAATACTGTATTTCAACAGTATGATATGAAAATACAAAGTCTCGAATGTAAATCAACGATAAATGCGAACAGTGGCGAAGGGTAGAGGTAGGCTGTTAAGATACGACATAAATAGACCACAATAAACTTTGTGAGTCATACGTATTTGTTTTCATTGAACTAAGCATACAATTTACATATCGTGTTGGTTTGTTTTTTTTTTAATTCAATTAAATACTGCGAAACCATGCCATAATAGATAATAGTCAAAAAATAATCGTATATCTATAAATATCTAAAATTATGCAATTAAATCATACATAACTTTGGATATTTTATAAATAGAATCAGTGGCGACCGGTGAGTTATTTTACTGGGAGTTCACTCTTTAAACTTTGAAGTAACTATGTTGTTGTTCATTTGTATGAGAAATCCATTCTTCTGTTTTTCATTGACACACATTTGTTGAAGTCAGAGATGCTTGTATCATTCTTTTTTGGATACTGAGCATATGTAATGCATTCAATCTTGGTTGCGTGATTGTGTTTCTGCTAAAATACTTGATCCGTTTGAGTGTGGAAAAACATCTTTCACTTTCCACTGATGTCATCGGAATAGTGCAAATTAAGTTTAATATTAAAACCGTTTTCGTAAATGTGTCAATAAGATTTTTGATGAAAATGTTTAATAATGCTGAGGCAACATTAGCATTATAGAGAATATCCAAGCTGTAAATAACAGGCAATTAATACAAATCCGCGTTCGGAAGGTTTGAGCGGCGCTCCAATAAGTATTGCTATTTCACGCTACAAGCTACAGATGAACATAATTGCTGTCCCACCCATTCTCATTACAAGGCATGATTACTTGACGCTCTGTGAATGCGCTCCTGAATGGCGAGGCATTTGGCAAAGCGAAACCACACGAGACGATACCGGCGCGACGCGTGATCATGAACATTGTATATTATATTTAAAATAGCCGGTTAAAAACACATACTTATTAGAATTTGTTTTTTATATTTTTTATGAGTTTATATATGAATTAATGAATACGTTAATGGATCAGAACACTTTTAATAAATCAAATATAAATGAAATACATATTTAAAAAAAAATCTTTTCGCATAAATTGAGTGGGTGTTCAGCGCTCTAGCGCTCACAAAGGCGCACCGTCACTGAACAGAATAATATTTTTATCTATTATAGTTTACTTTAGGTAGAGCTGAACTTAAAAAAATTAACCATCAATAACTGCAATTATCCAACGAAAACAAATAAGAATGAACAGGTGTGACAATTTTGTCGTATCGCCCAATATATATA
Organism: Rhyacophila brunnea; assembly: GCF_057557595.1. Taxonomy (NCBI): domain Eukaryota; kingdom Metazoa; phylum Arthropoda; class Insecta; order Trichoptera; family Rhyacophilidae; genus Rhyacophila; species Rhyacophila brunnea. Next base: position 1,142,455 of record NW_028232904.1, on the reverse strand, counting down.
TATATATACAATAAAAGAACAATTATTTATACTCCACGATGTTATGTGACTTCAAACGGATGGCACTTGATGAAATGAGAGGCTTCATTTTAAAAAGCAACGCTTTTAAACACGTGCTACGAGCCGGTGTAGCACTTTGGCGTAGAGGGCTTGTAGCACTGACGTAGCAGTCGCGTAGACCACAAAAGCATGGCGTAGACGTATCTGAAGATTGCAGCATTTTCTCTGAAGTATTATTTCTCTTTGTGGTGTTCAAATGAAGAATTTTTTAAGGAGTTTGATGGAGTAAATAAGTAATGCTGCCATTAGAGAAATCAGGATTTTTTATATATAGTATGTAGTGTTCGATGTGTGTGTTATCACTTTGGAAGTTGTCGATGTATCGTAGGTTATGGTGTTGAGGATGATGATGAAGAAGTCGAAGATGTATGCAGGAGCTAGTTTTATTTGCAGCGAAATGGTCGGTACGATAGTATAAATACAATGACAGTACATATTATGTACTGAGATAGTTACGAGCCAGGTACTTAGATTCGAGTGACATTTTGATAAATCAGTATTCGTAATTTATACAGTCAAAAGTAATACCTAAACATTATATTCCAGTACATAATTATATTGAACGAGTCAGCGGTTTAAATACGAGTAGCTGTGAATTTTATTTATTATTACAGTCATAATATAATATGATACTATGGGAATGGATATTAGACTAATTTTACATTGCGATACCGTATTTAATATCGCCAATCAATCTGCTGATATAGGTAAATCGTTGTTTACCGGTATATGAGTCCCTGGGAATTTATTATTGCGGTCGAATAATTTGATACATTAAAAATAGATATTTGATCAATAATATACTGACAGCTACATATATAACTAACAATACCACGTAATTTTGTCCGCGAGAAATGCGGATATAATAAGTAAGTAAATAATGATCAAATGGACTTGATTGGATTTGTTCTTTTTTTTAAATCTATACGAACGAAAAGCTTGAGTATAGCCATGTAACCACTTTACCTATTAGTAATGAATTCTTGTTTTTGTATGCGTTATTTTCGAGAAATTTTATCTTATTTAATAAATATTTGGGTTATCATTTGTCCAAGTTTTATCATTTCAACACGTTTCAAGATAATTTCATGGATATTTTTAAATACATGCAATTGATAATGGTTGCATCTAAGCACGCGCCCTTCTATTCGCATCTCACCTCACCGATTCACCAGTACTATCTGACAACTTTACCTACTCGTGATGAATAGCGAGTACGTTATTTTCAAGGAATATTTTTCTCCTTACTTCGGAATTTTGTAAGGTATAACTTAACCCAAATTGATGGGAGCAATGTTGTCTATAAACTGTGCAAGTTTGATTAATAGTTTTTGGATTACAATGAAATAAACAGACGGAAAAGGGTCAATAAATGTATCTACAAATGGCTTGTATTCCATTATAAAAGTTTTCTAGTTGCATGACAACTCATCTCGCAATGGTTTAAAATTAACGCGAAGAAAACCAACGTTTTGTGTAATAGTATCAGTCCTGATCCAGATTTTCTTGTGATTAGCGACGGGTAAAACATCGAGAGCATCGACAGCTTCAAATACCTGGGGGTATACTTCACGGGAAATGACATTGCGTAGAGAGAGCTCGCTATCCGAATGGGAATGGCTGGAGCAACATTCAACTCGATGCGGAGTGTCTTGGTCTCACGATTGTACTTGGTCAAAACCAAATGCCGCATATTCGACGCTTGCATTCTGATGGTGCTGCTTTGAGCACGGCCACGTGCTGCGGATGCCAGAAAAGAACTTCAACCTGGCTTGCCTGCTCTTCAAGCAGACCGGATTCAGGCGTCCTGGAAGGCCGCTAAATTATATCTATAGAGTGTATACGACGGAGCTAGAGGATTCTGGTTTGACCTGTAACTAAAGCCTCAATTACATTGAGCTTTTTTACGAGCTGTTTATTGGCGAATTTACAATCTGCCTGTAAAGTCGCCCAGTGTAATCATCGAATAAGCTAATAAGCAGGTTGTAAACACTCTACCGAGAAAAGTTGAAAGCCGGTCAACTTTACACGCTACACGCCGGCGTGTGGGCCTACTGCGTCTGCGCAGTAGAGCGCAGTACCAATCTCCCGGTAAAAAAAACGAACTACGTTCCGTCAAAATAGTCGCTGGCTTGTGGCTTCTCAGCGAATGGAAAGTTTTGTGTGTAATCATCAAATCGCAGTAGCTGAATCGCCCGCTTTTAAATTCGCCAATAAACAGCTCGTAAAGAAGCTCAATGTAATTGAGGCTTAAGCAAGAAGACTGGCGAGCGACAGAGATTCTTGGAGGCGCCGCGTGATGTCCATATGCTCCAGCTAAGGGGCGGATGTGGCCGAAGAATGGTTTTCTAGTAAGAATTACCAGTTAAAAATGGTAAAATAAGAAAAAAATCTACTTTTCATTTCAAATCAATCACTTTTCTGGCACAATTTACATTATTACAAAATAATTACATATTATTGATTGAATTATAATACGATATGTAGTGTTCATTGCACATTATTTATTTTAATAATCAATACTCTCAAGTCTTGAGTCGAGCAAGTCAAGAATAGATTTCCGACAAATAATATACCGGAATTGTAAATATATATTTTATATTATTATACATTACATCACTGTGTTTAATTCTTAATAGGATCATTTTGACCTTCTCAAAGTGGAGGTTATATTAACAGATTTTTGTTTTTCCTTGCTTATTATGTTCGTATATTGACTGCAAACAATATTTGCATTTACGGGTTCGTACCCGGTATCCACGTCATATAACCCGACACGTCGTTACTGCTCGGCCATCGTGGATACCAGTGACAAAGGGTAGAGGTAGGCTGTTAAGATCCACCATAAATAGTGCACATTAAACTTTGTCAGTCATACGTATTAGTTTTCAATGAAATAAGAATACAATTTACAGATGGTGTTGTTAGTTTTGAAATTTCAATTAAACCCTGCGAAAACCAAGCCATAAAATATAATAGTCAAAAAATACTCGTCTATCTAGAAAATATCGAAAATTATACATAACTTTTGATATTTTATAAATAGAATAGTATTTGTTTTATATTATAGTTTGGTTTAGGCAGGGCTTTATGAATTTAAAAAATGAACCAACAATATGTATCCTTAATCCAACGAAAACAAATAAGTATGAACGAAAAAGTGTGCACAATTTTGTCGCATTGGCCAAAATACACCAAAACTATTATGGTTTGTTTAGGCAGGGTTTAATTGATTTCTAAAAACTATCTTACGTTAACTGTAAATTGTAGTCTTATTTCAATAAAAACAAATATGTATGTCAAAAGTGTAATGTGCACTATGTATGGTGGATCTTAACAGCCTACCTCCACCCTTCGCCACTGGTGGATACTGTATTATGTACGACTAAGAATGAATATATTTAAATATTAAACGATTTTTATATAGCGCAGCGTTTTAGTGCCGAAAATATTTTTATCGTAGATAAGCTGAGTGAAAGTATTTCCTGAAAAACTCTGATAATGGATTTTCTCCCAAGTTTTCCCAAAATCATACGATATTAATAGAATCAATCCAACCGAAAAGGTTTGGAGATAATATTATTTTTATTTGCGAAAACTGGTTTCTTTAATCCATTTAACTTTCATATTACACTTTATGTACATTTACACCTTACTGTGCATCTATTCTATACACAAGACTGCTATCGAGGGTAGTTTTTCATATATTTGCCATTACAATAAGATAGTTGTAATTGATACAATAAGTGCTATGTTTTAACAGCACCTCTCATGGCATACTTCAATGCAAACATATTATGATAGACTACACTCGTTAACCGCTGATAGTAGTCTTGTGTATAGAATAGATGGGCAGTATCCGTTCAGTATCCACAATATAATAAAAAAGATGGTAGTAATTAATTGATGGTATTTGAATTAAAATTCTTATTGATTTATATAATAACTTAATTCCTATTTCACAGCGGCGAAGGGTGGAGGTAGGCTGTTAAGATCCGCCATAAATAGTGCACGTTAAGCTTTGTCAGTCATACATATTTGTTTTCATTGAAATAAGACTACAATTTACTGTTGATATATAGCCGTCTAATATAACAATAAAATTAAATAATATAATTAATAATATAAGAATAAAGAAGTACGTGTTTACATCTAGCGCTCGCTGTGCAACGCTGCTAGATACCGATTATTGTTTGTAAGAGGGAGAAAAATTCTTCTTCCCACTCTTACGCCGCACCTGTATGTGCGGCGTGATACTAGTTAGTTATCTTCGGTTATTTGATAACGCGCGCATATAAAATGTAATCTTTCTGTATAATGATATTCATGCAGTTTAATCTAAATAAAGTCAATCGTATATTAAAACTACGTTGCTTATTTACGATCCTCAAAACAATCCACTATTCCCAACATTTACAGATGGTCTTGGTTAGTTTTTAAAATTCAATTAAACTCTGCGAAACCAAGCAAGATAATAGTAAAAAAAAATACTCGTCAGTCAATAAAATATCTACAATTATGTAATTAAATCATAAATAACTTTGAATATTTTATAGATATAATAATATATTATAGTTTGGTTAGGCAGGACTTAATGAATTTTAAAAAATAACCAACAATGTGTGTAATATTATGTATTCATAATTCACCGAAAAGAAATGGTTTGGTTTAGTCAGGTTTTAATTGATTTTTAGAAACTAACCAACACCATCTGTAAATAATTGTAGTCTTAGTTCTATAAAAACAAAAACGTGTAACTGACAAAGTTTAGTGTGCACTATTTATGTCGGATCTTAACAGCCTACCTCCACCCTTCGCCACTGCTGAGTATTTCATTTGACTCAATTGATTTTTAATACACGACTCAATACACGTATTCTTAATCTATTGTCAAAAAACAAGATAAGACACGACATTGTATTTAGGCAGTGGCCATTCAAACAGAGTTCGATACCCGGTGAGATCACAATATTTATATTATTTTCTCAAAGTTTGGCTGTTTGATTGTTTCACTTTTATTAGGTACTGCATTATTGTTTCATTACACTACTGTCATTAGGCCGTATGCCCTGTTGTAATATTAAAAATAATATTATATCATTGCTATGTATATGTTAAGATAATTAAAAAGTGGCTAGAGGTATTTATTGTTTTCCTTCTTATTATTATTATCAACTTTGTATACGTGAAAATTATCTTCTCCTACAACTCATCTGGACACCACATGGTGCCTCCAAGAATCTCTATCGCTTGCTAGTCTTCTTGCATCATTCCAGGTCATGCCAACATCCCATAACTCCGCCATATAATACTCCGTATATAGTATTCACCGTCTTCCCAGTTCGTCGATTTTTTTGAAGATCAGCCAGTTCTAACGTCGCCTCTTTACTCTAAGCCGACTCTCACATCAAAACTCGTCTCGCCTACAACGTGTCGAATACGTCGATGTGACGTCATCATTATTAACAAAAAACATATTGCCAAATGGAGCTCCGCAGATTGGTCGAATGCGATTGTTTAGTTTGAAAAAAAAACATCTGCTGTTGCAATCGACAAGTTGCATGCTTATCGGGCTCCAAGTCGAAAACATCAAAACGCATACAAACACGTACGAATTGGTCATTCCTATACCGGGTCACCGATCGCCGTACCCAAATATTTGTAGGTTTCGAATGTTACCTGCGACTGTCGCTAGGTAAATCTGCGCGGTCTTCATATTCAAGACCGGATCGTCGTTCTTGGAAGGTTTGATTTATGGCCGTGCGGCAGACGAAGCAAGTTTAGATGTGAGAGCCGGCTAAGTCTGATAAGAGACTGCTGAGTCCGCTCTCTTATCTCCACGTTACTCCTAAAGTCATACCAGCACGCACCCATTATCTGTTGCTCTGAGCCTACGTAAAGTACCATGATTAGCCACCGTGTAAAGCATCACCGTCAAAATGCAGACGTATAATAGGTGACATTTGCTCCAGCCATCCCATTCCGATAGCGAGCACTATTTGCAAAATGCCATCTCCCGTAATGTATACCAGTATACCCCCAGGTATTTGAACCTGTCAACATTCTCGATGTTTCCCCCGCCACAGCGAACATCCCCAGGCATGGCCCCTACATTCTGAAGCGGGCCTTCAGGTTAGTGTGTTTGGCGGGTCCAATACGCACTGCAGTAGCGTTTTCCAAATGGTGTACGCGGTAAAATTAGGTGTATTTTTAGCGATTTTTTGTATTTTTAATATGTACCTACCTACATTCATTTCAATTATGGAGTTATTGAGTATCAGCACACAGTTAAAAATTGCATCGTACAACCAAAATTTTTAATTATTAATATCATTGAAGTCAAATAGCCCCGCAGGCGACTTTTTTTTACTATTAGAGCAAATTTGTGATCTGTGTTTATCTCACTTATCTGGTCAACTCGTCACGCCGGGCCTTTCATGAGCCTGGGCCCCAGGCTAGAGCCCTATGAGCCCCCCCCCCCTTTGTGGGACCCATGTCCCCAGGTACTACCTGGTCAATGAATGCTAGTAATTAAATAATGTATTCAAGCCATCCGTTACGTTTACTATAGAGACTTTTTTACTGCTTCTGATCTGTTACTAAAACGTGTAAATTGGTCTTTAGAGTGTGTATTTATTTAATTCATTTGAAACAACTAAATTGTAAAACATTGTTTTTTCACGTCGGACAAAGGCCTGTAAAGAAATGTGTTATGTAAATTTGTGGCGGTTTTGTGTAAAACATTTTGTACGTATTATTGTGAACTAATTCTAACGAGTTAATGTTTTCGTTTTTGGATTTTTTTTCCTCACTCAAATCTAATAACGGACGATGCTTTTGTCGCACTGTTTCGCTAATAATAGAATTGTCATGCTAGTCATGTTAATTGTGTGATTAAATGTAGGTATTTAATTCTGTATATTTATTATTTTTATTTTAAACTGTAGTGTTCTTTGTGTTGGTTATCACTTTGGGAGTCGTCGATGTGTCGTAGGTTATGGTGTTGAGGATGATGATGATGATGAAGAAGTCGAAGATGTGCAGGAGCGAGTTTTATTAGGCGTAACGGTTGGTATATTAGTGTTACAGCAGTTATGGTACAATACTAAACTTATGATAGGTACGGAACCGAGGTCCGCATCTCGGTACAATCAGATGTTGGGCGAAGCGATATAGAGACTGCGATGGTAACAGACTGGAAACGTATATTCGAGTGACATTTTGATAAATTTGTAATTTATACTGTCGAAAGTAATACCTAAACATTATATTCTAATATATAATTATATTGAACGAGTCAGCGGTTTAAATACGAGTAGCTGTGAATTTTATTTATTATTACAGTCATAATATAATATGATTCTATGGGAATGGATATTAGACTAATTTTCCACTGCGATACCGTATTTAATATCGCCAATCAATCTGCTGACACAGGTAATAAGTTGTTTGATATAGAGTCGCTCGGAATTTATTATTACGGTCGAATAATTTGATACATTAAAAATAGATATTTGATCAATAATATACTGACAGCTACAAAACTATGTCCGATCGCAAAAAAGATTATATGGGCCTCCACAGAGAGGATATTGTATTAGGAGATTATTAAGTCAATACCCCGGATACAAACAAAAAACATGTTAATTCTTCGTTGGCAGATAATGTTAACACAACATTATAAGCCGACACGTTACCTGTTCGGTCATCGTGGGCGTTAACTAATTAATAACAAATTCATAATATTATTATAAAATACTTAAGATCGGAAGGAGTACCTACCTTTCTCCAAATGAGCCGACTCCTTAGCAAACGAGACCTTAACCTAGTTCCTGATGGTGACCGACCTCCGGTAGGCGATGGCACAATATGAAGATTTTATTAATTGATTCAGAATTTACTTAGTATAATTCAAATCTCTTCGGCCATGTCCGCCCCTTAGTTGGATCATATGGACGTCATGCGGCGCCTCCAAAAATCCCTGTCGCTCGCCAGTCTTCTTGCTTCGTTCCAGGTCAAACCAGTATCCCGTATACACTCTATAGATAGTATTTAGCGGCCTTCCAGGACGCCGGAATTCGGTCGGCTTGAAAAACATGCAAGCCAGGTGAAAGTTCTCCTCTGGCATTCGCAGCACATGGCTGAGACAGGTCTAGCATCGCCTATTCACTCTCAATGTGATGAGAGGCTGCTTGGTACGTTCTTTCATCTCCTCGTTAGTCCATAAGCCATACCACCCGCACACCTAGTATCCATCGCAAACATCTGTTTTCGAAGCTCAGTATACGATTGCTCTGAGCCTTCGTAAGGTGCAATGATTCGCTACCGTAAAGCATCACCGATAGAATGCAAGCATCGAATGGGGGGCATTTGGGAATTAATAATATATTGTATTATGTTAAATTCGACGCGATGTTTGTAAGTCGACGGACAGCTATTTCGTTCATACCATTATCAAGACAACAGAAATAAATATATTGTATTATTATAAGTATAATACGAGGCACCATGGCCAAACCGTTTGTTATCCTCGTAATATTATGAAGTACTCGTCTTTGAGTACTTATTAACGAAGAGCTCATGGTCCTTCGTTGTGGTTCTGAGCGAAGAACAAAAAAAATATGTACAGGGAAAAATAGAGGTTGTACAGTGGTGTCTCATTCGAATTGACGGAGTAGGTACTGCAAAATATTTTATTTTTTATATCTATGCAGACGGTGAGGGAACTAAATGACCTCTCGTTTGTACCTTACTGTAGGGAAATAAATATAAACCAAGGAGACTATAAGAGTATCGTGGTCTCAAAAATTTGGTATGGATGGCTGGATCGTAATTGCTATGATCTTTGATCGACTGGTTTGGAAAGTTTACTGTTATGGAGTTGAAATTTGCATTTTCAAGACGTGGTCGTAGATGGTTTCTACGTTAAAGTCTCTATGACGAGTCGTATTGCAAATAAACCATGGGGAATATTTCGATATTTCTAAGATATCTGTTTTGTAGAGTCTGAAGAACTGTCATTGACTGTCATTGTTCTATAGAGTGCTCATACTGACGCGTCTGTCGTGGTCACATAAGGAATGGTTTTATTTGAATAGATAAGTCACATGATAAATAATACACTAGCTGAAAATGTCCCTCTGAGGCGGACGAAACCGGTCCTAATCTATTGATTAAAAGTGGAATAAGTACTACAAAAAAAATGCGTTTTATTAAATAAAAACAACAATAAAATGCAGTTCCACCATGAATTGACAGTTAACAAAATAAAAGAAATTAATATACTAGCATTAACACACCTTCTACAAATGTAATGCATAGATCAATGCTACATATTTTTTGGAAACGATATTACCACCGGTTTTTGTGTGAAGGACTATTCTGACTTTGACAGGTGATGAATAACAGGAATGTATATTATTTATTAATAATACTGATAGTTAATATATTTGATTTGAGAATTTTTTATAATTCAATTTGAAACGAGAAAGGGCGAATCAATATGTCATGCAATCTGGGATCTGATTTTGACATCTGAAAAGTAGACCACTCGTTGCTTGTGCAAAAAGTTATTCTCAGGCTTTATTAATCTAAAGATGGCGGTGGGTATACACAAATTAAGAACACAAACCAAGACCCCTTCAAACCAACCGCCCTGCACTATACTTCAATCAGACTTCAATGCCAAGAAAATCAAAGTTGTGTGCACCTATCGACATAAAAAAAACTATGTGACGAGATCTACATGTCCGCAGTAAGACGCCGCAAATTTCTTAAATTTAAAATAGTTTAATAAATTATTAACAAGTGTGAGTACTGAGTACCTCATTCAAATTCGGAGAGATCAGTAATTAGTAATTAGGATAATTCCTAATACTATCTATTATTTAAAATACAAAAGCCGACTGCCAAAAATCAACGCAATTTAGAAAGCGGCTCCGAGAGTCTTGTAAAAACTACTAAATAATTTCGTCGCGATTAGATATGACGCCTATATCTTATATATATACGAGGCATAAATGAGAACTCTGCCATTCTGGGCAGTGTTGACCCGTGTGTGCCTGATAACTATCTTATAAATAGATACCATCAGTTGTTTATTCTCCCAAGGTGCAGAACCAACCTGCTACTGGTAATGCCAATTGGAAGGGCGATATCTATGTTCAACGAAATTGCTTCGGGTGTTGATATATTCCACCTACGCGAGAATGAGTTTAGGTGGACGTTGTTTTAAAAATTCTTAAAATAGGGTCTGCTTAACTCATCTGGTGTACTTCCTTGTACCTATCTAATTTATCTACTGATCTATCTCTTTTTTTATGTAATACTATTTTATATATCTTTGTTTCTAAATGTCATGTTGTGAACGTCTTTAACTTATAATTTGTAATGTCCACAATATGTTAAAAAAAAATTGAAATTAAATTGAAATCTTAGTTGGTAGAGCACATTGGCGCGAATCCCAGGGGTGTGGGCTGTAATCCCGCTGGGCGTCGTATTTTTTCAAAAAGATTTATTCAGTGGTTATATAATTATTGTATATGTATTAAATTCCTAATAACTTTTAATTATTGATATATTAATATTCACTTTATACAACATAAGTACCTAAATGTCATTTTAATAACGTTTTCTGATGAGCCAGATTAATTAATGTGATTTATTTTTCAACAGAGAATTTTGTAGTATTTTATTTATTTATTTTTCTTATCTTTTTGGTATAAATATCTGTATTATTATATTATATTCTTTATCAGTTGATAATGTCAAATATTAAAGTAAGTACAATTAGTTCTACATAATGTGTTTGATTTGTAAGTATGTTCCTCTAAGTGTGCACTCTTTTTTAGTTACCTCCCTCCAACAAGCACCTTTTCGCTAGTGGAAGATTGTTTCAGACGTTCAAACGCGGCTAACATAATATTCAACGGCTACAAATCCGAAAAAGGTTTTATATGGGAGATAAAAATGATTTCGCGCGTAAATTGGAGAAAAATTGCACCGTTCTCTGCATAATAGCGACCTGACAAGTCTCCCCCGGGTGGCATACATCTCGCGGAACGACCGCCAGGGGAGCTGGCGAACGCGTTATGATCACAAAATGGCCGCCGCGACAAGATGGCCGACTCTAACTGTTATATAAATAAAAAGGCGCCAAAAGGTGACATTGTGCAGCAGTGTTGCAATCACACTTATTTTAAAACGTATTTTAAAAAGTCACTAACATTTAATTGTATTTTTTATTGTATTTTTTCAGGGTAGCATCCCAGAGTTGTAAAATATAATTTTAATGTTTTTTTACAGAATTATTATCATTGGACGGAGTCAACCTTGATATTATTTTATACATATAGATTAAGCCTAGTTATGTACTATGATATAAAAATAGCCATTCATTTTAACCTATCAAAAGAAAACTCTGATTTTTAATTCTAATAAATTCTCTTACATGTACCTACATGTATCGAATTGACTTCAATTTAGGCTTAACTTTACGACTTAATTTAGCACGCCTTGCCGGTGTGATAAAATGACAGAAATCGAGTGCTTCGGTAAGCGGCAAGTGACGATAATCTCTAATAATTGGCTCTTCCTGCTTTTCCTTTTACCTAAGCCGTTGCATTAACATGTGCCGTTTTCTGATTGGCTTACACGAAAAATATTTTGTCTAAGTAGTCTTTTACATCAGCTAATCCAATCAATAGAGTATATTTTACAATTGCATATTTATGTTTATAATTAATATCGGCCATATTATTTAACGCAGATGACGTAATCGATTCGTCAAAATAATTGAAAGGGGGCCTCGAAACAGTTCAAACTTGTCAAACAATTAATTATCAAATTATACCCAAATCACTACTCGAGTATAAAATATTACCTAATGCATAATAAAATAGGTACCTCAGAATATAATCACTCAAAAAGACATGTATCTACTTGTACGCAAAAATACGCCACTAATATTAATATATTATGTACCTACATACATAATTTTGAAAACTCTTTGGGGTTTCGCGCCCATGCACATAGACCACTATGCTAAAGGTGCCATATTTAATTGCGACAATTTTTAAGTAATGGCTCTTAATATTCTCTGAAGCGCTTTCCATTGCATGGACGCGAAACCCGAGAGATGCAGGTTCGAAACCTGCGGGGTGTCTTACTTGTTCCAAAGAGATTTTTTCTATTGGTTATTATTTATATATTCTCAGAAGAGATTTAAAAATTATTTATGTTCAATAATTAGAATGTTACATTCTTAAATCTTGTGAATTATTCGTTGAATATAAAAAAAATGTTAATTACACATTAATATAAGTAGGTCATCCTAAATAATAATTATTTTTAATGAAACAAAGTGATGTATTGTTTTATTTTTTATCATGAGGGCTTCGAAACCACGTCCCTGCAGATATTTTATATTTTTCATATTACAAACAAAAAACATTATAACATGGTACGGAATTATAACATCTCGATCGCCCGACTCGTCATTCGTTTGTTTCTTTTGGGAACGTTCAATTTTGTTATTTGAAAAAGAAAAAGAAAACAGAAACGTGTTACCGATCGGTTCTCTCGCTCTCACACTACGATCGTTTTCAAAAAGCTTTACTCCTCTAACCCTCTCGGGATGGGTTACTTTTTTTTATACTTACAGCGATGTTATCCCGTGCAATAATATCGTGTTTCTTGTTTTACCCTTTTTCAACGTGGCAGGGTTTTAAGAACTTATAATAGTTTGTTTCATATGTATTGACACACGTCTCTCAAGCACTCCTTGAAGAGAAAGCAGACTGATATAGGCTTGACATTCCAACATGCAAGTTTACATTAAATTGATCTTTCTCTAAATTTGATAATATTTTATTGAATTGATAAAAAAGAATCGATCTTTTAATTATTGAAATGATCCTTGTCTTGGAATAAATTTGAGTTAGTAACTAAAATAACTGTTACTATTATTTTAATTGTTATTATTTAACACAACTGATAATAAGGAGACTAGGGAGACCTATACCTTTAATGGATCCCATCGCACATGGGTATTAAGGGCAATGATTTGAGTTGCCCCATCTCCACCCGCCATGTATATGCAGCCGCGGTTTGTGTACTGCCGCCTTCCATGACGCTATAAATGTGTCAGAATGAAAAGATTTTAGTGCTTAATGTGAAGCGATACTGCACGGAACTGATGTAGCAACCATACACTTTAGTGCTTAAAAAAGGAGTTTTATAAAATAAAAACAATCTTGAGTTGCTCTGCCGTCGTTTATCTTTAATGACATGAAGAGAAAACCTGGACTGGGATGAGGTCATAAAGAATATGTGTCAAAGCATGTAGATAGATTTTCACCATACGGCATACCTAGAAAAGGGAAAATGGAGTAAGTCCATTCTACCATCCCCACGGTTGGTGCCCTGGTGTGTAGAGTTTCATTTGAAGAGAAATGAGCTTAAGCTGATAGTGAGGCTAAGAACAGGTCACACAATGGGTAAAAGATTTGATGTCCTCATGGGAAGAAGCGATTCACAGCTCTGTGATGTTTTGGAGGACGTTGTACATATAGCAGTACAATGCCCTAAATATGAACAACACGGAGTACATCTGCGAATTGCAGATATCTTTGAGAATGTCGACGAATTGAAAGGTGCCCTGGCGGTGGGTAAGATGGAGGAGCTTGGCAAAATTGTAAAGTTCTATAACAGAATTGGAGTGAGGACCTGATCGGCGGATCCCCTTCTAGAAGATATGACAGCGAGTCGCAGTCAAAGCCTCGGTAAAATCATAAAAAGAAGACTGTAAGCTTTCGAGATGTGCCTGTATCTGCCAAACTATTATGAGAGTATCCTATCATTTGTTTTCTTTCACGATTATATTAAAATAAACGATTCTTCTATTTGGTTGACAGTTTATGTATAAAATTTAAAATTTGCATTTAGAAAACTGTTAAATACACGTACGTCTTCTCTCTTACAAATTTTTAGGACATCATGACTGAGGATCGTGACCTGGATGATTTGGCTGTCTTAAAGCCTATGAACGAGTTGGCCCTACTCACTCGGCATTCTACGATATACAAGACCCATGGCACTCATACATTAAGCCAATTATCTAGGCCTAGGGCATTCAGTGTTTGTTTAATATTCCGATGCAGCATGTCTAAAAGACTGGACAGCGAGGAGTACCTCCTAATAATTATGACCGTTAAGCCACGTGCATTTGACTACTTGTCGATGCAACAACTCGTAGGTGAATAGCCTTAGTCAAAACTGCAAGCCGGGTGTTTATCGCTAGACTCAAAGTACGAAGTGTCAGGTCAGACCCACAAACAAATATCAAAAATATCTATCTGTTTCAGACAATTTTGAAACATTTAAGCCCTATTTGTTAGCACCTATTTTAAAATATTTTTCGATAATTACATATTTTTACATATTCTAGGTTTAAGCACATATTTTCACATAAACACAAAATTGCAATGTTCCTGGACCAATCAATTTGTGTTTTAAATAAAAAATACTGGACTTCAAACGCTGCAGTACATCAGATTCCTCAGATGTTTTAATTTTTTCTACTTCAGTAATAGTTTTATTTACATCCGCAATAATAACATCTGTAGAAGTGGAAAAAAGTTTTTCCATGTATAAAAATTTGCAATGATCAAATCGTCAAAGATTCATTTTCGAAAATTTGAAGCATTATTTTATTATTTATTGTAATACTTTTTAAACTTTTAGCACCTATTTTTTTTAGCACATAATTATGAAATTTTAATAACATATTTTCCAATTATATCTACATATTTTAGGTACCTATAATCCATTTTCTCCGCATACCTCACCACAATCCACAGACACCCGCGGTGGCTGCGCGGCATAAGCGTTGGACTATCTCGCTGTGGGTCTCAGGTTCGAATCCTGGGTCTGGCAAGTACACATATTGTTTTTCAGTTATTTTTTAGTCAGGGTATGGACCTAATAGGTTGAGCAAGTAGCTGGCATCCATTTCTCGTAAAAAACAAAATCTGTTAATACAAACCTCTACTCTGTGAAGGCCCATATGATCCTATTAGGATCGGACATGGTCACAAAAAAAATATCTCATTTTAGCACCTAAAAATTTTAAGCCTAGTTATAACATATTATTTTCTCAAAATTTTGTATGTCAAATATAATATACAATAAAGTAATTGTTATTTGATCGTGAGGTAAATTATACAACCTATCAATGCAGGTGTTATCAGTACCTAAGATTTACCTGCTTATCCACATCGGCCGACTCTCATTAATATCTTACTACGTGTCAAATCGCCTCTGCTACAATGGCCTATGTATCATAAACCACAGCTCCTATTTACTGCGGAACTCGGCCAAAATCCAATTAGGCATCCTAATGACACGCCGTCTTCGCTCAGAGTTGGTTTTCTTCGAGTTTCCGGTCCGGCACTGGCCGCAAAAGGGTTCGGGGTCCAATCCCTACGGATGCGGCTAGCTGGTACGGCCCTTCAAGGCAACTAGGATCGTCGCTGTAGCCACATACTTATTACTTGCTAATGCAAAGTTCTAACTACAGTCTTAGACTAATATCTCAGAGCAATAATATATAGAGTGCGCCTATTTTTCGACGAAATGAAGCCGAGTTTCTTGCATATAACGCACATTAGAATCTCGATTTTATTATTTCTTTTTTTTTTCAAATCAAATCAAATTTATTTATTTTACATATAATGAACATAACAAATTATAAATTCAAAGCGTTCACGACATGACATTAAATAAGTGTTAATATTTTTTAAAAATAAATATACAGAGAAGAGTAAGTTAATAATACAATAAGTAATAGAATATTATATAAAATAAGAAAAGAAATAAAATAAAATAACAAAATAAAAGTAGATGGAAGCACACAGAGTGAACTTTGATAGACCCTATCTTAAAAACTTATAAAACAACGTCCACCTAAATTCACCCTCACGTAAGTGGAATATATCAATATCCGAAGCGATTTCATTAAACATGGTTATTGCCCTCCCAATTGGCATTACTAATAGCAGGTTAGTTCTGCACCGTGGGAGAACAAACAACGGATGCCCTCGATTCCTAAGGTAATTATCAGAGACACACAAGCCAACACCACCAAGAATGGCAGAGTTCACATTTACGCCGCGTATACGCCTGAAAACATATGTAGCTAAATAACGATCACTTCTAAATTTTAAGCTACAGTATGTAAGCATCCCTAAGAGAATTATCAACTTAACTATGAAATATTAATACTATCGACCAATGGTACTTGGTGGAATTTGAATTTAAATTCTAATGGATTTAAGCTTTGTACTATTCCATTTAAGTCGTTTTTTGCGACCCGCGTTTCGCCTTTCGGCATCTTCTTGTGTACACTCACCAAAAGGCAAATAAACACTGACCACGAATACAATTAACTCTAACTTATATAACCAATCAATATAATAAAGTAGGTAAAAACTGCATTACCTACCATTACCATTATAATTTGTTTGTTATATTTTTTTTATTGACTTGAAAGGTAGATGATAAAGTTTTTGTTTAAAGTTGATTTATCTATAGTTTTTATTTTAAATGTCATGTTGTGAACGTCTTGAATTAATAATTTGTTATGTGCCCAATGTGTCTTTTTTAAATAAATAAAATGTAGCAGTAAATCACAAATGGCCGAGAATAGTGGAGGGAACTATGAAAGGCTGATATATTAATATTTTGTAATTGTGATCCTGATCGCCACAATTACAAAATAAAAGGATTTCTAGATAAAGTAAGTAAAGTATTTAGTTAATAGTACGAGCATGAGACAAGGGCCGTAAAGTTACCTGATCTTTTCCAAGCCGAACTCCACATTTCTTTGGCAATCTCGCAACTGACAACTGTAAATTTAATTAAAAACAAAAGGAATTACATGGGCGAAGGCTCGTGCAATCCATGGTTTAGGATGTACATAATAAATTTCTGGACGCCACACGATCTTACGACCGTGAAGGATAATAAATATTTAACAGTGTGGAATATAGAATTGGGAACAATAAATAAAAGAGCGATTTATATACTTGACAGAAACTATATTATCGCAAAGACAATAATTAAAAAATAAATTAAAAAGTTATTACACGGCTCGATACTGAAATATGAAATATTAACTTTAAATACAAGCAGCTAAGTTTAAAAAGAAACAATGGAAGAATTGTGAATCAAATAATAGTTTTAAAATACCCAAATTTCTAACGATCAGAGGCTCCAGACACGGCGGCTGCATCGTGCTCCGTTAAGTGACGTCCATGATTAATGTTGGGTAAACTCAAATGGAGCACGACTGTACTAGACGGCAGACAGGATCAAAAAGCCAAGTTGCTTCTCTCACACCTTGCGACCTCCGTTGTTGCCGGAAATTCCATCAGCGACATCTGTCTAATCGCGTACGCTCTATCGACGTGACCATAGATAATAATCGGGGTTGCCAGCGGTATCAAATTTAGTTACGTTAAAAAATGAACATAACAAAGCCTTTATCTAGCAGTGGATAGAGCCAGGTTGATGATGATGATTTTATTTTATTTTAATATATACTATTTACACAAATAAATAAGTTAATTGAATTTGCATTCACTTGGTGAAGTATTTTCAATTTTATTTTAAAATTTGTTAACATTTTCCAAACGATTTATTGGCGAACCGATGAAACGTTTTTATTCTGAGTCTACGGTGTAACGGCGTAAAGGCGTAACGACGAATCGCTAGTAGAGCGTAACGGAATCGTTACACGACGCCCGCTATAACGGCTTACCGAAAAGGTCGAAAAAGAGCGCTATTGAATCTGGTGAAATCTCCAAATTGCGACCTTTAAATTCTATTCAAAATCATTTAATATTGCACGAAATCATTTATTTTGATCTAACACTTCGCTTTGTATGTGTTTAATTCGTTTGTATTTACAAAAAAGGTCACTCAAAATAAGTTACAATCATTGAAAGCGTTGTGTATACTGAAAGCTCACTTGTAACTTTCGCTGAGACTCAATGTATTTGAGGAAAAAGTTAAGCATATGGTCAACCGGACAAAACAAAACATGACAATACAGAAAATAACAAAATAGAACAGCCAAGGGAAATATGAAACATTATTTTGTTGTGGAATCTATTTAGGTTAGGTTAGGTTAGGTTATGTTAGGTTAGGTTAGCTTATGTGAGGCCATTATTTCGTCGTACCTAGTCACCCAATAATTTTGAACATGATATATATATCCTAATATATCCTTTATTACATATCCTAAGCTTGCCGGCAAAGTCCCGTTTTTTTGAGGCATGCTAGCGATTAGGAATGCAGAAATTAGGTATATAATTTGATTTATTATGGCGTATTGAAAATCTGTGCTATTAAAAATCTATCAACATAATAGAGATAGGACAATTTCAATATTAAATTTATATTTTTCCTGAAAGGTCATAGTTATATTTATCGTTGTTCTGTTTTGTCACTGTTCTGTTTTGTCATGGAACCAAATTTACATTCGTTAAACTAAGACCACCCGCTCACGCAGAAACTAAAATCTGACGAACTGATTGGTGATGGAACTCATAAACTGGCCAGTGACTGATGCGATCTTTTTACTTTAAAAGAATATACGTGTTTCTCGTAAGTATATAAATTCGCGTATATATTGAAGTGATAAAATTTCTGACGTTTCCGTTCTGGTTTTGTCTATGCTCATTTTTAGAGCATATTTATACATATCAGTTGTCGTATCTGGAAATTTGTACGTAAACAGTTCACCGCAGGACACTTATTCGTGCGCCGCAGTACGTGAAAAATGAGTTCGTGTAACTTTTAATCAAATGACGAGTTCTTCGTTGAACATTTCACCGTGGAGTATATTTGTACTCCGCAAAGTGGTTAATGAGATGTCTTTACTAGGTTAGGTTAGGTTAGGATTAATCTAATTGGAACAGTACTATTTTCAAACTATCGCCGCATTTAGTAAGATACGTACAAATGTATTCCACGGTGAAATGTTCAACGAAGACCTCGTCATTTGATAAAATGTTATACGAACTCATGTTTCACGTACTGCGGCACACGAATAAGTGTCCCACGATGAACATGTAACATACATTAGTTACATGTAAGTTGTACGTATGCAAACTTACATGTAACCATCAGTTGTATGGAGTAATTAACAATCGAACAACACTTCAAATATTCACAATTTGTTTTTATATTTCATATTGCCACGTAAACAATTATTATGATGTAAATAAGATATTTATATTATTGTTAGAACAAGGGTGATGATTTTTATGGATTTATTATGGTTTAGTTGAGTTGTTTTGTTCTTCACTTTGGGTACAATAATTATTATAATTCATAATTCGAAAAATAGACTTACCAACTCGTTCTTTTGTTTGAATTGTAGACAGCTGTTTTAATCCAACTACTGCATCTGAAAAATAATTTAATTAATTAAAATAAGCATGGGTATTTAATATATTTAATGGCGCTAGCGCTCAAAAGTCAAAGTCGAAATAATAGTTTTGTAAATGCGTTTCAAAATTAATAAATCTAAAAAATCTTAACACCACTTCACATGGAATACTGAAATATGACTATATTCTAAAACATTAGAGCGAGAGGTTGAAAAGAATACTATTTCATGTAATTTAAATACTTTACGCAGTCATCAAATGTTTAAAATAAATAAACTGGATAATAAGGCTTTAAAATTATATAAATAGATTATCTACAACATTTAAGGAATGTCCAGGGTTATGCTCTGAAAATACCATAAAACCTACATTTTGACCTACGCTGAGCATGTGGGCCGTTAATAGGTAGGTGATAAGTTTTTACCTACTTTATTGTATTGATTTATTATATAAGTTAGAATTAATAGTGTCCGTTGTCAGTGTGTGTTTGCCTTTTGGTTGCCTTTTGGTGAGTATACACAGCGCCCGAAGATGCAGAAAAGCGAAACCCGGGTCGCAAAAAACGACTCAAATGGAATAGTACAAAACTTAAATCCATTAAAATACTAATTTTAGATTTTTAAAATTAATAAATATTTGATTAATAAAAACAGAACTGTTTTTAAGGCTGTTTATTGTTTATTGTCTATTTTAATATTACAAGATGATGGTATGGCTTTATTATATTAGTAGTTTTACGTATATTGCGGATAAACACAGAAATAAGAGAAACGATTATTTAATTGAGTAATTTTTTGTGAACGGCTTGATTGAAAGGTTTAATATCGACTACTCATCATATAAAAATATATTATGATAAGTTCAGTGTATATCAACTGTTTGTGACGAGTACCTACTTCATTATTTATATTTTATGTCGATAGACTGTAGTCTAAAAAGATTCATATTATCAGAAAATTCAGACATTATTATTTTTAATTAGTTTAATAAACTATTTTTTTTACATTACGGATAATTCACAAGATTCTTTATTAAATAAGTATACATAATTTTAAAATATCTTACAAATCTATTTATTAGAATAAATCCTGGCCAATGTGTTATACCAATTATTGAGCTTACATTATATATAATAGATTGCTTAATTTATTATTTAGTAAGTGTTTTCTAGGTCAAACGGAAATATCAATGGTTATACGTTTCTATTATTTTTCTTGATTCAAAATAATATGGATATCACTCGGGGCAATTCTGTATACAAGGCGGTTATCTACAATAATTAATTGGTAACACACGGCACTGCGTCTTACTTGATTCCAAATGCATCTGATTAGAATCAAGTGTGATGTGTTAAAACTATGTTGAAGTACTATTCAATGACATTTAACAGCTCGCGGTTAACTCGGTCATGAGTGGCCGTTTTAAAAACATCACGCCTGATAGTAGACAATTTTTGATTAATTTTGGAGTTAACTGATAAGTTAAAATGCTTACGATGACGCCACATTTTGTAGTTTAAGAGCCTCCGTTATCGGTACGAATGCAGCTTCACCGAAGAGGTCTTATTAACAAAATGATGTAGCAAAGATCTTCGCAATAGAACTCTATTTATAAAATGAAAATATAAATAATATTAAATTCAATAGGCTTGATTTCTGTTTTTTCCGCTTTACAGTTGGTTAATAGTTAACAAAAAATATGTTATTCATTAAAATATGCGTGTTTTAATTCTCTTGGAAAATTTTTCAATATTTTTAGTCGTTAATGAGGTATGATTAAAAAACAAAAAGTCGCCAGCCATTTTCCAAAATGGCGGCCGTGCACATCGTGATTACTAGCCTCCCATTCAAGGGAATTTGTTCCAGGTAAAGAGTTATTTTAATTTGACTGGACTAAACTACTGTATAAAACATATTTTTATTAAAGCTATACTTCAGCTAGGACACGGTCTAAAACGATCGTGACGGCGCGACGCGAAGATTGTGCAAACGATGCGCGCAGAACAAAACATAATTTGTCATAAAAATTCAACATGCGTCCATTTAGTGTTATGTTTATTGTTCTATTTGTAATAATAATAATATATTCATTGACATGTTTTCTTTTCCAAGTAAATGATAACGTTTATCAGTCATCTTTCCACGATTGATGAATTAATTCCCCCGACGCTATCACTATAGTTGAAAATTATTTGCCGTTTCACCGAAGTATGCTCTCAAGGCTTTAAATATACTTAATGCAGGTACTTACATAGAGTAAAACAGTTTATTTAAAAAATAAACACTTTAAAATAGATTCTCATACTAACTTTCCCTATAATGCGACCTTGATTTGCGTCAAAGCCTTAAAAAGCTTACGCCACATTTACATATTATCGCACTCTCGCAATCTTCACTTTCCGGCCCATGCTTAGATCCGGTTTCGTTACACTAATCGACTGCGATCTTGCTGGGAATTATGTTTATGTGACTGCATCAGCTGAATGTCATCTTTGAATTATCTACGCATTTTTTCCCCATATATTATAAACCTCGAACTTAACCGATTTTTTTATTTTCGACTTTGACTCTTGAGCGCTAGCCTTATTAAATATATTAAATAATGCTTATTTTACAACGTTTTTATTATGTCGTATTCTCTTGTTTGTCCGGTGGTTGTTTATCCAGTATAAATCTTGCAATCGATTTTTAACTAACTTCCCGACTAGCTAGACATTTGAAACTTTTAGAATATATCAGAACACGATTCTAATGCATTTTTTAATACTTTTAGCCATCTTTAAGTAGAATTGAATTAATTTTCAGTTATTTCTTTTTTGTATGAAAAGTTATTTCGATACCATTATTGGTTGCTAGGGGCCTGGGGTCCTAGCAACTAAATTATTAATATATACGTGCGTTAATATGGAAATCAATATGACATTTCAGTATTATTTCTACCAAGTACAAATTTTTTTGATCGTTTAAGCTAGTCAAGTCAAGTTTTTATGATTCAACAGAAAATTTAAAAACGTTGTATATAAAAAGTTATTTTTATCTTGTAATAATTATTATTCTTTATAATTACTAATCATCTATTAGGTTTGACACCCGGATCGCAGAAAACAACTCAAATGAAATAGTACAAAACTTAAATCCATTAGTATTTAAATTAAAATCCCATTAAGTACCTTCGGTCGATAGTATTAATGCTAAAATTAGTAGTTAAATGTTAATAAATGAACATATAATTTTAATAACAAACATCTACAAGAAACGGTTTTATCTATAAGCTTGATACAATAACTACACGATGATAATTACGAAAGTACAAGTTTTAAATTCATGTTTCCAGATAAAACTGTAAACTTTAAATTCACTCAGGGCCGTATGTATGAGATTCCCAAATTCTTTATAAGCTATTTAACCGATTTTCCACTATATAGGGTATAGCACTGTTTGTGACGTAAGCAATCTGACGTTACACGTCATTCAAGATGGCTGCTTCATCTATCACTTTCAAATGTCATTTTAATAATGCATTCATTACAAAAAACGTTTGCTTGAGGCCCTCGTTCATTTTGTAGACTCTGTAAAACATTTGCGAACTTTAGAAACAGTTCCTACTCGTGCTGTTTACAAAATACATATAATTAATTTTGATCCATAGTCTATAATCTAGATAGTAGGATGGTAGATAGATAGATAGATAGTAGGATAAGATGGATTTACGTAAGATTACTATAAAATACCTCCGCTAAACGACCGCAAAGATAGGTACCTACTGCTGTATCTGTACAATATTATACAGAGATCATTACATTACATTCTAAACTAAATCCATTTTCATTTCTGTCATTTCTTATTTCGTTTTGACATCTTATAATAATATAAGTGATTGAAGTGAAGTTAGTCATAATATAACTGTATGTATTGCCATTAAATGGAAATGTTTATCGGGAATACTTTATCCTTTCGTACAGTAGAATTATAAAATAAATATGATAAATTATTTAAAGTTCATAATAATTATTCATTTTTGATTATTATATTTATATGGTACCGTTCGCACACTTTCAGACACATTTACAATTTAAAATTTTTAAATTAATGATCGGGGAATGAAATTTTATAAGTTTGCCATTATATGGACGCCATGACACATTGTGACGTCACATCGTGACGTCGCTAACCAACAGATTACGTTTGGACTCATGCATACAAATGAGCAGTATTTACCCTATAAAGCATGGTTTCCCAAGCTATGGGTCGCGAGCGAATATTCAGTGGGCCCTCGCCACTGTATACATGAATTAAAAAAAATATTTTTGCAGTTCACGATAAAATTCGAGCGTTCATGAAAATGCTTATGTTGTGGAAAAGTTGTATTGAGAATGGCAAGTATGATTGTTTTGAAACACTTGAAACTTTTATTATTGAAAACCAAGTGCAGCCTAAGATGAACGTACTGTCTGAAATTTCCAGTCATTTATCACTGTTAATAAATAACTTTGACGACTATTTTGGGGAAGAGATGAAAAAGTTTGATTCGTTGCGTTGGATTTGTAACCCATTTCAAGACGACTTACCAACTAGTATGTCAACAAAAGCAAGTGAAGAACTCATTGATATATCAGAAGATACGTCACTGAAAAATAGTTTCAATCGTAAACAGTTAACGAAAATCTGGCTCTCGGTTGCTGATAATTATCATTGCCTGTTCGATGAAGCTATGAAAGTCCTCCTCCTCTTTACTACCTCATATCTATGTGAGGTCGGATTTTCGGCTATGGTTAACATTAAAACTAAATACCGAAATAAATTGGATATATCAAACTCACTGCGATTAAAAGTAACTGAAGTTGAAGTTGATGCTAAAACTGTAATGAAGAAAAATAAGAAACAAATACATCCTTCCCATTGAAATAACTTTGTAAAAAAAACCTTGCAGGTGTAGGTATTTAAGTAATATTTTTTTTTATTTAAGTTGTGTTTCTTATTTCAACAGTCTTTCATTCATATTGGTAACACTTATAATTTTTTATTTTATTTCAATTAGAACAAAAGACATCATTAAGTAGTTCTACGACTCGCCACTAGGTGATCTGAGCATTACCAATATGTATGCCCTCTTTTCTCTAAGACAGCTAAGAGATGGGTCCCAAGTTTGGAAATTTTTGTTAGATGGGTCGGAGCCCAGTCAACTTTGGGAACCACTGCTATAAAGTATTTGGGAATCTCATGCATACGACCCTCAGACTATTTCCTGGTAAACATAGCGTAAAATATTTTTTGTTTCCAGCCTTCAGAGTAAACATACCCGTGCGTTATTATTAATTATTGGGTGTGTTTCCTATAACAAACATATGAAAAGATTATTATTTGTCTATTTCGGCGCTAATTGAATATATGAAAATTGCCCTCCGATATGTAATTAATCATCTCATTTCCTCTGTGAATATATACTCGAAGCTTTATTAATTCAACCGTACGAACGTAAATAGATGATAGAGTTATCAAATTACTTTCTACACAGGGGCGCGTAGGTGAGGCACTCCCAAAGGGTGGCGCCTTCTAAGGGTCGGTAAAAGTTAAATATTATAATATATTCTCAAAGTACACACTATTAGTCACTTATATGTGAACATAGCGTTAATTTTTTAAATGGTTTTTATTACCAGGTGATCGGCATAAATACCTCTTGTTATTACATATTATAATATTTATTTCTTTATAATCTTTTTCTGTCGTGTCCGTGAAAAATATATGCCTAGACCAGCGACGGCAAATACGTGACACGGGTGCCCAATTTGGCACGCTAAAAGTTTTCGTTGGCACAACAAAAGAATAAATTCCTTTTTTTTTAATTTTCAAAACGTTTATTGCGGAAAAATATAACATCAAAGCGAAATCATGTTGGTGTGTATTGTGGCAACACTGGCCAGTTGATGTTCTATATTGATTCATGTACTTTCAAAGACTAGAAATATGTTGACAAAAGAAGATTCAGTATTAATTTGCAATCAACGACATATCAGCCTGATATAAAAAGTCTCGCAAATAACATGAAACAAAAAACCTCAAACAAAAATTAGTGTGTTATTCAATGATTTTATATTTCCTTATTTGCTTTCATTTTATTTTTATTTCCAATGTATCCTATTGTTTTTTTTTTATATTCAATAAATATGATTTACATTGAAAAGGAATGGCACGCGCCACGAATTAAAAAAAAATGGCTTATTTTGGCACGCCGATCAAAACCTATCTGCCATTCCTGACATAGACTCTTCACAACCATGCCTTAGCCACCGTTATAGCCACGTTATTGGCTTCATACATACCTTCAATGTTGCATAATGAGCGAACAGATGATTAATTGTTCCGCAATTTCCTCGGCGCCAGGGCTGGTCCTGTCAAGTTGGAGCATGTCCGTAAGGTCCCCAAGAGCCCTAATATTATGTAACGTCTATTTGCAGAACATAAGGTTAACTGAGAACAACGGGATGGAAACCACGTCAACTTCAACTTCTCCGCAATTTCTGGGAATGTCCGAGAATGTGGTCCGAGAGGGAAAAGATACTCAAGTCGGTCCAACCAGCAGCTGTTGGAGCCATCAGGCTGTTCGAGCTGGTCGTCAAAAAGGCAAATTATAATGCTTTTAATAAATTTATGTCGTCTTATTGCGGACTTGAAGATATCTTCACATAGTTTTTGTATTAATATTGTGTATCTTTTTTTTTTTTAAATTAGTCCTCCTTGATTTTCTCTCCCATGGCACCTTTTATTAAATAAAGTCAACATATTAAACTCAGTGAAAGCTCACGTGAGAGCGTGAGCAGAGAACTCAGAAATAATGGGAACTGAATTACCTAACGGGTAACCGATCACGAGTAAGGAATAAAATGAGATAAACTTAAACACGTGTCAAGAATACGCAATACGTCAAATACTGACAACTGCTCTCGGTTTATGCATTGACGCTCATTTAATATTGGTGTATTACATACACTATTGCACGTGCATAATGCGTGGTTCATTTTCGTAGGACACTCACACATTCAAAACCCTGCATCTATATGTAGTGTAACGAATATTCCCTATCGGAATTCTATTATAATCTGTTTTTGAGTATCTGCTCTTGAGACATTGCAGATGTAAAAACTGCTCATGTGTCAAACCACCGCCATGTTTAGATTAATAAAGCCTGAGCATAACTTTTTTCACAAGCAAAGAGTGGTCCACTTTTCAGCTGTCAAAATCAGATCCCAGATTGCTTGACGTATTGATTCGCCCTTTCTCGTTTCAAATTGAATTATAAAAAATCTGAAATCAAATATATTAACTATCAGTATTATTAATAAATAATATACATTCCAATTATTCATCAGCTGTCAAAGTCAGACTAGTCATTCACACAAAAACCGGTGGTAATATCGATTTCCAAAAAATATGTAGCATTGATCTATGCATTACATTTGTAGGATGTGTGTTAATGCTAGTGTAACCATTTCCTGTGTGAACAAGACAGATGCGTCAATATGAGCACTCTATAGAACAATGGCAGGCAATGACAGTTCACGCATAGACAACAACGGGAGGGGCGGAAAAAGTAGGACCAGTCGTTGTGAATGTATCGGCTTTCTACTTGAGTCGGCAATGGTCAAACCCAAACGTATTGCCTCGTGATACGCTCAATTAAAACGTGGTGCGAGGCGGGTTGGTTTGGGGAGCCTTTGTTTGTCGCGAATACAATCATGTTTTGAAAGATTTGTGGTAAGTTTAAATTTAGTCGCTGAATAGGTAAACAAAACTTTGATATTCTTGGCATTGAAGTCTGATTATTTATAGTGAACTTTTCACCGTTAAGTTATATTTAGATCAGTCTATAATAATAATAGAAAACGATTTATTCAGCATTTTTATTGTATATTTAATCTATAAATAGACAAGTTTTTCCAGGCTTTTAAGCAACGCGGCCTACAAACAATAAATCGTAGAAAGAAAATCCTGTCACATAAGCAGAAAATGAAATTGCTCATATCGTATGCTCGGCGCGGCCGTTCGATAAATTTAAACTGAGATTTATATGTCATGCGTGCGATATGACGTTTTTCGAACCGATACACACTGTGCGTACGTTTCACCGCACGCCGGTACAACGTTAGGCCGATGCGAAACTAATCTATTTTTCATTTAAAAAAGGAATATAAAAATAATTACAAGATAAAATAACTTTTAATATACCACGTTTTATTACTTTAGCTCGTATTCTTGTTTGTCCAGTGGTTTTTTATCTAGTTCAAATCTTGCAATCGATTTTTAACTAACTTCCAGA
The DNA here is from genome assembly GCF_057557595.1 of Rhyacophila brunnea. Taxonomy (NCBI): domain Eukaryota; kingdom Metazoa; phylum Arthropoda; class Insecta; order Trichoptera; family Rhyacophilidae; genus Rhyacophila; species Rhyacophila brunnea. The sequence continues at coordinate 1,114,625 of NW_028232904.1, read as the reverse complement.
CTAGCTAGACATTTTAATCTTTTAGAATATATCAGAACACGATGCCAATGCATTCATTTAATACTTTTAGCCATCTTTAAGTAGAATTGAATTAATTTTCAGTAAATTCTGTTTTGCATGAAAAGTTATTTCGGAAGAAATCCGTAATACAATCCACTATTATTGGTTGCTAAGGGGGTAGTCCTAGCAACTAAATTATTAATATATACGTGCGTTACTATGGAAGTCAAAATGACATTTCAGTATTCTATATTATTGTTAGTTTGTTGCAAAATAGCAAAAAAATGATTTGTTGACAGTTGCCTTATTTGTCCTTAATTATTAATACATAGAATTGTCAAGTTTATATGATTCAACAGGAAATTTAAAAACGTGGTATATAACGCCCACGGTGGCCGTGCGGCATAAGCTTTGGACTATAAAGCCGTGGGTCCCAGGTTCGAATCCTGGGTCTGGCAAATACACATATTGTTTTTCAATTTGTGTGTGTCAGGGTATGAACCTAATAGGTTGAGCAAGTGGCTGACATCCATTTCTCGTAAAAAACAAAATTTGTCAATACAAACCTCCACTCTGTGGAGGCCCATATGATCCTATCAGGATCGGACATGGTCAGAAAAAAAAATATAAAAAGTTCTTTTTATCTTGTAATTATTGTTTTTGTATTCGAACATGACACTTTTAATTGTCTATAATTTGTATTTTTATGGGGATGAGTAAGCTATTTATATATGCATTTGCCATCATTCAAAATATAACCATACAGAATATCTAATATATTTTCTGAAGCTATGAATTGTCTTCCTTTTTCAACGTATAAGGTAAAGCTAGCTCTGCTAATCTTTCTGCACCACGCGTGTTAATCATCGGGCTAACATATCCCTGCGCGAATATCCCGACCGTGTTAACACGGCTTCGTGTAAATCCCTGCTTTAACTAATGACATGCACGCGGCATAGCGAAGCGGGAGATGTGATCAGGGCATGTGCGATTCGGCTTATATAATTACCTTTATCGATACGTTGTATGTGCCCCTTCTAAGCCTATATACCTATTAAAAATCGGAAGTAGCGTTACTAAGCGTTTTTTAATGTATCTTGCTTGAAAAATACGCATTTGGCGTTAAATATGGTTACATGTAAGTTGTACGTATGCAGTTCATCGTGGGACACTTATTCGTGCGCCGCAGTACGTGAAACATGAGTTCATATAACATTTTATCAAGTGACTAGTTCTTCGTTGAATATTTCACCGTGGAATACATTTTTACGTATCTTACAAAATGCGGCGATAGTTTGCAAATAGTACTATTCCAATTACATTACTTTTTTCAAAAAGATTTTTTCTATTGGTTATAATATATTTTCTCGGAAAGTGGTTTTCAAAATTATGTATGTTCAATAATTAGAATGGTACAATCTTAAATCTTGTGAATTATTCGTTGAATAAAAAAAAATAGTTAATTATAAATTATTAGCAAGTTCAAGTAAGTTGCATCATAAAAAATATTAGAGAAATCCACGACGTTGGTTAGTAATTGAAGTAATAGGTATCTACTTTGATTTAATAAATAAAAATCGATTGCCAAAGTAGCTTGATTTAGAAGAGCGCTGATAAGTTGGTATTAAAAGTGCCCAATAGTTAAAATTTGTCGCAATTAGTATGTCACTGCCTAGCATAGAGGTAATGCGCGGATGGGACGTAAACACGGGAGATTCAGGGTTCGATTCCCTGCCGGGTGGCTTACTTTTTTCAAAAAGATTTTTTCTATTGGTTATAATATATTTTCTCAGAAAGTGTTTTTCAAAATTATGTATGTTTTGTATTTTAAATGAAACTAGGTATTACTTTAATTACTAACCACTTCAAGATTTTTTGTTGTAACTTACATTAAATTTCTAATAATTTTTGTGTCTATGTGCGTGGGTGCGATACCCAATAGATGCAGGTTTGATTCCTGCGGGGTGTCTTACTTTTTTCAAAGTGATTTTTTTTTGTTGGTTTTAATATATTTTCTCATAAGTGTTTCCAAAATTATGTATGTTCAATAATTAGAATGTTACATTCTTAAATCTTGTCTGGCAAATTTTTGTGAATGACAGTTGGATATACTAATCTACAATGCCATGGTTACGTTAGTCGATGGTGGACTACCCTGGTAGGCGTGCCAGTGGCTCAATACAGTCACAGAAAGGTTAAGGTTAAAGGGATGTCGTTAAACTAATACAAAATAACGTCATTATAATTCTCGTGTGTCTTTAATATTATATGCTTTTATAAGTTGACTAGATACGTTTTAAATTTGGTTTCGTCGAAAATTTTTGCGTATCTACTGGAGAGATATAAACAGAAGTAACGCAGTAGCGTTTTTACGGATCGCTTCGCTTTGTATGTACCTTAATGCACGCAATAGCGTCTAGTAGATTAAATTGAATACTTTAACAGCTCTAGAGCTTTGCATATGTGCAGGACCGGTGGAGAAATTAGTACAAATTAATGGCTGCACAGCGCGCCGATTTCAATTAGGGTGCCGTTATTGAAATAGTGGAATATTGATTTCATAGCTTTATAATACGTTTATGTAGGTATTAGTTTCGGTTGTGTAGTGTATATCGGTATTTAAATTATTATGATACGAGTAGATATACTATCATGATATTAAGTTATTTTAATTTAATAGAGATAAACTGTTTTAAACATTTGTTTTTAAATTAATAACTGTATTAATGTATATTTTTGTTTGGCTTTATTATAATTCAATATTCGTAAAACAATTTTTGACTCATTCATACTTCTCTTCACTGTTATTCTTCTAAGAGCAATGCAAAAATGAATGTTATATCGTTTGGTGCCGTCTGGTGGGCAACACCTCCCTACTCTGGGCCAACAAAACATTGACTCTTATAAAAAATCAACCCGCCTCGGACCACACTCGGTCTTAATCGGGCATATCACAAAACCTTTTGTATGATGTCAAGCATCAGCAGTTTTTTTAAGCTGATATGGTCTCAGCGCATCTATTCTATACACAAGACTGCTTTCGGTCGCTACGGCAACTAGGGTAGGTTTGTATCGAAGTATTAACACTTACTGTAATAATTAATGCATATACACCACATGACATGGTAAGGAGCATGTTATGCATAACGTGGAAAGTCCACGAAATATATCAACATTTAAGGGGAGAAACAAGTATTTTATTCTTATTTATAACTGAATCTATAGAATATTAATACTATCGACCGAAGGTACTTGATGGAATTTGAATTTAAACTCTAATGTATTTAAGTTTTGTACTATTCCATTTAAGTTGTTTTTTGCGACCCGGGTTTCGCCTTTTGGCATCTTCAGGCACTGTGTACACTCACCAGAATGCAAACACACACTGACAACGAACACTCTCTAACTCATGTAACAAATCAACACAATAAAGTAGGTAAAAACTTCATCACCTACCGATTAAGTCGAGGGTCCAATAAAAAAATATAACAAACAAATTATGAATAGTTGAAGTGTTTGTTGAAACCTTATCAATAATAAGACACTTGATAAGCATATAATAAATCGTTATAACCTAATAATAGATCATTAGTAATTATAAACAATAATAATTACAAGATAAAAAGAACTTTTTATGTACAACGTTTTTAAATTTTCTGTTGAATCATATAAACTTGACTTGACTAGATTCAAAATCAAAAAAAATTGTACTTGATAGAAATACTGTATAAACATAGAATACTAAATTGTTATTTTACACTTCATATTGATTTCCATAGTAATGCACGTATATATTAATAATTTAGTTGCTAGAACCCCAGACTCCTAGCAACCAATAATGGTGTCGAAATAACTTTTCATACAAAACAGAAATAACTGAAAATGAATTCAATTCTACTTAAAGATGGCTAAAAGTATTAAACGAATGCATTGGCATCGTGTTCTGATATATTTGAAAAGTTTCAAATGTCTAGCTAGTCGGGAAGTTAGTTAAAATTGATTGCAAGATTTGTACCGGACAAAGAACCACCGGACAAATAAGAATACGAGTTAAGAAAAACGTTGTAATAATAGGTACTAAAAGTTATTAGTTAAACAATTAATATTCAATAATATTCTTAGATGTCTTGTTATATAAGTTATGGTTAATAGTGTTCGTTGTCAGTGTGTGTTTGCCTTTTGGTGAGTGTACACAGTGCCTGAAGATGTCGAAAAGCGAAACCCGGGTCGCAAAAAATGACTCAAATGGAATAGTACTAAACTTAAATCCATTAGAATTTGAAACTATAGAAATTTATATCAGTAATGCATGCACAGTAATTTTGAATGAATGATGAAAAATGAGGTTTGCATTTATTATAAAACACTAAATCCAGCTCTGAATGCCGTCAGTTAGGTTTTAGTTCACGCCTTGATTCATCTGATGACGCTAACTCTGAGTGAATGGCGTTATTTAGAATAGCACGGATTACTCTATACCTCGAGATACCACCGTTTCCCCTTTCCAATTAAAACTGAATAAAGCGACTAGTAAGACAATAACGTTGTAATTGATGATATAACTATGTTTAATTAAGTAATAAATTATAATATAAGTAAACTATTCTTTTTATTCAATGAAATTATATATATTTATTCATTCTATATTGAACATCATATCGTCGCCTCAAAAACAAAAGGGCACATGTGCGATTTTGACGGTTTTGATTTATGAATGCAGTTTTCTTCGTAATTTTTTTCTCTACATTATGGGCAAAACGCCATTTGTGAAGCAAACCCCATGAATTCACAATTGAGCAAAGTAAATAAAGGTTTCTTGTGTATTTGTAAACTGATCTTTATTTAATGTATAGGAAAAAAGGTAACATTTACACGATTTTAGGAACTGTGTGCAATGTTTACAAAAATAATATAGGAAAAAGGTAACAAGTGTAATTATTTAAAAGTGAGTAAGGGCCTTTGTACAAAAAAAAAAATTCGTTGCAGAAAAAGGGCACTTGTGAAATTTGTGAAAAATTTAAAAACATGTTGGCAGCGGATAAAGAGGCCCAAATAAATATTTTGGGAGATCACAATAAGCGTAAAGTGGACGCTCACAAATCAAAAGATGAAGATAAAGCTATTCATAAATGCATATAGGAAAAAGGTAACACGTGACTTAAAACCTCTTAAAAATAAAAAATTGACAAATTATAAAAAAAATAAAAATTACATTTCAATCTTGAGTAATTGGGTCACATGTGTTTCAAATTTTATTTCAAAATATTAAGTAATAACCTCTCCACAATGTTTTTTCACTCCAAAAACACTTAAAATGCGTTTTTCTCAAAACTCAATTTATGCACAAGTGCTCTTTTGCTTTTGGGGCGACGATATTATTTAGAAACACCTCAGAAATATACCTTCTGAATGTAGCTAATATGAGATAGCCCAAGTATATTAAAAATGAAGCTAACATAAGTATCTGTAAGACACAGTGGAGGTGGGCTGTTAAGATCCGACATAAATAATGCACAATAAACTTTTCTTAACAGCCTACCTCCAGCCTTCAACTGCCATAAACCTTTCCGCATTGCAGAATCATTCGAAAGCTAACTCACACTATTATCAAAATTCTTTTAGAATTTAAATACAATAATATTTATAATTGACTTAAACAGTAATTTCAATAAATTATTAAACATGCATATATTCAAATTTTACCACAGTCAGTGCTCAAAACACGCCTGGCGGGCCATTAGATAGATATACATTCACTGCTGACCAGTTAATTACCACATTTAATTATAATGCTAATTGTTACACGCCAAGCGTGTCTTGAGCACTGACCGAGTTGTGGTAATTAACTGGTCAGCAGTGACTGTTAAATTCGAATTTAATAAGCATTTTATGTATGACCTACTAGTTTAAATTGTCGTAATTAGACAGGAGGCTCGTATCAAAATTGGCGCGATACCAATTTATAGGTTATACGGGTTCAAATCTCGTCGAGTTTGGTTATTTTTTCAAATATGATTTTTTCTAGTGGGTTTAGATCTGAGGTGTTTTCAAGTTATGTATGTTCAATATATTATGGAATATTACATTCTCAAAATCTTGTGAATTCTTCATTGAATAAAAGAAATGGTTTATTAAACAGTATTGTTAACATGAGGATATCTAATTTAGGCAGTGTGCTAAAAATAGTGCTAATTTTGCACAAAAATAACATATTTTCCGTTTATAAATAACAACGAAAAATAAAAATGTGGAGTTAGTTTATTTATAAGTATAAAAAACATGCTTTTTCGGGCGAATTTAATGGGAATTTAAGTGGTCGCGTGAGCCGATAAAAATATTTATCTAAACCAACCCGCCAGCTGGCCGGATTAAAAAATATTTTTGAGTTTTAGACTAGAAACAAAACAAAAAAGATTAAAGGCGTTGCGGAAGTCATCAAATCCGGGCTATTGTTAGTTACAAAATTCTGGAAATAAAACTTATGAAACATTACAACATTTTGTAAAGAAAAATACAAATTCTTATGAATGCGGATTAGTATTATTTTTGTCGGAAAATATATTATTATGATGTTTGTATAAGTCTCTCAGAGAAAGATTAAATTCTACTTTAATATTATATTTTAAATACATCTTGTGACAGCATTAGTTGGCATGCAATTTTCGATACGACATAACTACATGAAGTATTACTCTATATTACTTATAATGTCCCATGATTTTATGTTTAATTTTTTTATCGTGTTCAATTATCGCCTATTTTTGAAATTCGGTATATATGTTACGCCGAATGTGCGAAATTGACTATTACATGAAATGGGCAAGATTTTGCCTAAATCATGAAAAATGCAAGCCCGTTGCCTTATTCATGAATTAGCCAAAATATCTGCAGAGTGCGTGAATTCGGCAGTAATTTTTCTGCCTAGTTCATGAATTGGATAAATTAGATAGTAGCGCTACGGTGGTATTTTTTGCAACTAAACTAAATGTGTCAAATGCTCATGCATTGGTCAAAATTTTCGTATATTATCTATGGTCAAAATAGATGGTTGCGCTCCGGTGGTGTTTTTTGCAACTAATCAAACTAACCAAATGTGTCAAATGTCATTGATTATAATATAAAAATATACCAATCAATAACTACAATTACGTTCATATCCATTTACTATGCGCAAACAAATCTAGAACTATAATATGATAACGGAAGAATTTTATTAAAAGGTATTTTCGCGATTTGATTCGTGCTTGGGTTTCAATCGTGCTATAGTCGATTGTATGTTTGTGATAGTTTGTTGACACTTGTTAGCTAACCTCAAAATGGACATTCAGTTGAATTCAGAATTATAAAACCCAACCTAACCTAACCTAATAATAATATTATATTATGTCCAATTATAACTAATATAACCATCCGTTTTAAATTTACTTTTTCTACTGTCATGTTGACAGTTTAAGAATTCCATAGCCTGGCGAAACATTAATAAAATCGGTCAAAAATAAATCTAGTATAATTTATACTATTTAAAACATTTATTGTTAATCTTGGAAATACACAAGTTTAATGAAGTAAATAATATTGTAATATAAATAATAATGTGAATTTAATATGAGATTGCTGTTTCTGATAGCAAAGACTTAATGAATGGATTAGCGAGATTTAAAATAGTAAAGCAAATCATGGTTTACTTATGGCCTTTCCGCTTCATAAATCTAATTAGTCAGCCAAATATGAAACTGCCGTAAAACGTATGAGATCACGGTGGAATTACTTTGTTAATAGTGCTAAGCATTGTTTTTTTTCCAATCTTTCTCATTTTTATTAATTTATGTGAAAAAATAAAATGAATCTGCAACTTACACATGGGTATAAATCAAACTTCATTCAAACTCAGTTTATTTCTAATGTAGTTATTTGTTATTAAAAGTATTTTTTCTGTTATATTTTCGTTTTTATTTTATTTTCCATAAACATTGATAAAAAAATCAATCCCGAAAGTTTCGCGATTATATTTATCAATCCCGGGATTCATAGGTCTCGAAAATAGCTCGGGATCCCGGGATTGGAATCCCTACCTACAGATATAATAAAGCTGACAGTAAGTCTAAGTAAAAGACTAAGTAATTCCACCATGATCTCATACGTTTTACGGCAGTTTCATATTTTGCTGACTAATTAGATTTATAAAGCGGAAAGGCCATAAGTACACCATGATTTGCTTTACTTTATTAAATCTCGCTAACCCATTCATTAAGTCTTTACTATCAGAAACAGCAATCTCATATTAAATTCACATTGTTATTTATATTATAATATTATTTACTCCATTAAGCTTATGTATTTCCCAGATTTAACGATACATTATACTATATTTATTTTTGACCAATTTTATCAATGTTATTTGTAAATATAAAAATTTTATATTAACAATGGAAAAATATCCAATCCCGAGACCAGTCCCGGGATCCCGGGATTGTCAAATTGTAATCCCGAAATCCCGGAATCAGAATTTTGACTCGGGGTTGGATTCCCTATCTGTAGGTACATGAAAGCCAGACTACTTTATCTTTCGTGATTCGCCGTGTGGTGCCCATAATATTATACATGGAAAAAGAAGAAGAAAACGTACAAAACGATACGTCTTGAAATACTTCGTTAAATTAAAATTGTTGGTATAAACAATTTCAAAAGACATTTCTTTCTGTCTTCAGTGTCCAAAATGAAATACGGAATGAACAGATGCTTGTTTTTACAAGAGATAACGTTTTTGTTTTCTTGAAGGCCTCTAGCTAGTCTTCTGCTTCCTTGTTTTTTAAGCAAACAGGAAATTCATTAATAACATCACGCGGCACGCATTCATAACTTATGTCGGTTCTTATGGGAGATGTCATTTGTGTCAGAGTACTAGATCAATGCTTCCCAACCTTTTTCACAACACGGTAAGGAGAATACTATCCTTTTTCAGACTCTTACAATTAACACACTTTAAATGTTCTTTCGAAAATATAACCCGAATAAGGAGTTTGGAGAGAAGGCTATACCTCAGTTGAGGCATGGTCTAAAAAGATCGTGGCTAGGCAATGCGCGGATTGCGGGTCAAATGACGCATGCCGAACGAAATATTTGTCATATAAATCCAACATGCGTCCATTTTATGTTCTGTTTATTATTCTATTAGTAACAATAATAATATATTCATTGGCATGTTTTTTCTTTCAGTACCTAAATGGGTAACGTTTTTAGTCATCTTTACACTCTTTAAGAATTAACACCCCCGTCGCCATCACGAAACAAATTAACGTGTTTCCGGCTCGAAGTTCGCTCTCCGAATGCCAGCGAGTCTAAAATTTCGTCGCGCCTATAGTTGAAAATTATTTGCCGTTTCACTGATGTATCGTCTTAAGAGCGTACATAAGTGAAACGGCAAATAATTTTCAACTATATGTAGAACGAAATTACGGCCGCGTTGTTGGGAGAGCGATAGTCGAGGCGTCTGCACGTCGATTTGTTTTGTCATGGCGTCGGATGAAAATATTCCTAAATCGTGTAAAGCTGACTAAAAAACTTTACGTATGTACTTAAAATAGGAAACATGTCAATGAATATAATACTATTATTATTACGAATAAAATATAAACATAACATAAAAAGGACGCATGTTGAACTTTTATGACAAATTATATTTCGTTCGGCTTCCGTCATTTGCACCCGCGACCCGCATTCCGCGCATCGCCTAATCATGATCTTTTTAGACCATGCCTCAGCTGAGGTATAGCCTTAAGCGTCGGCCTATAACGTCGTGGGTCCCAGGTTTAAATCCTGGGTCTGGCAAGTACGCATATTGTTTTTCAATTTGTTTCAATGGATCTAATAGGTTGAGCAAGTGGCTGACATCCATTTCTCGTAAAACAAATCTGTTAATACAAACCTTCACTCTGTGGATACCCATATGATCTTATAAGGATCGGACACGATCCGAAAAAAAGAGTTTGGACTATAATTATAAGAGGGTGTTTTCGTATCATTTGCTTTATTATTTAGGACTATGATCACTAAACATGTGAACACAGAATACGTTGCGTCTATCATCCATCCTGAACTTGTCATCATTTTTCGTCCCAAAACAAAGTGAAACCGTGATAGTGACATTCCGAACGGGCTACAGTGCACGCCAGCCCTCTCAACATAAAAGGTCAGTGTCTGGCATCCTGTATAAACCCCCCCCCCCCTCTAGATCCGTAATCCACCCACCAGAATCTTCAAATTACAGTCCACTGTAAAGGCAACACCAATCTATTTTTTTCCCGTCGCTAATCAGGTTGTAATCACATTAAAACGTTGGTTTTCTCATGTCTATAATGTATAAACACCTGACATATTATAATATTATATTTATACTTGCTAACAGTATCCGAATAAAAAAACTTTACACAAAACAGTGAAATAATATAGATAACCTTCAAAATTGACAATCGCTTTGGCCGTGGCGCGAAAATAGTCCAGGGACGTCCACTGTTTCGCGTTGAGTATTGACAAATAAAAGCTTTCTTAGTATATTTTTTTCAAACTAGTAACACAGAGGGCTAGCCGTCAGTGGTGCCGCCCTTTTCTGCGCAGACGTGGGTGCAACTATCAAAAAATAATTCCTCGCGATTCTAACATGACTTTAAATTCTAATGGATTTAAGTTTTGTATTATTCTATTTGAGTTGTTTTTTGCGACCGGGTTTCGCCTTTCGGCATCTTCAGGCAATATGTACACTCATCAAAAGGTAAATACACACTGACAACGAATACAATTTACTCTAACTTATATAACAAATCAATACAATAACGTAGGTAAAAACTTTATCACCTACCTATTATGTCAAGGATCACAATAAACATATATATAACAAACAAATTATGAATGAACATACATAATTTTGAAACACTTTCTGAGAAGATATATTATAACCAATAGAAAAAATCTTTTTGAAAAAAGTAAGCCACCCCGGCAGGGAATCGAAGCCTGCGTCTCCTGGGCTTACGCCCTGTCCGTGCATTACCTCTATGCTACAAGGTGACGTACTAATTGCGACAAACTTTTGGCCTTTTTAATACCCACTCATCAGCATTCTTCTAAATCAAGCTACTTTGTAACTTACTTGAACTTGCTAATAAGTTATAATTAACTATTTCTTTTATTAATTCACGTTCTAATTATTGAACATATCATATTGTATGTTCAATAATTAGAATGCTACATTTTTAAATCTTGTGAATTATTCGTTGAATAAAAGAAATAGTTAATTATAAATTATGAATGGTTGAAGTGTTTGTAAAAAAAAACCCTACCTTATCAATAATAATATACGCGATAAGCGTATATAAATCGTCAAAACCTAATAATAGATCATTAGTAATTATAAACAATAAAAATACTTCACTCGAGAGGTGTAAAATCGTCCATTCTGGGAACAATGGTAACGTCTTGGGAATTAATGGAGTTGACTAATGAGATATATCTATGATATCAGTCTTTAAAAGTTATTAGTTAATCAATTAATATCCAATAATATTCTTACATGATACGGTATCATTGACACCTACTTTTTTATATAATTAATATTATTTATTTGCCGTTTATATCATGGAAGGTTCATCAAAATTCATCACCAAATATTATAAATTATCAAGGTAGCCGGATATACACAGAGGTGTTCGATTCACTTCGAATGAAGTATGCAACAGATTTTTAAATATAGAACATTTGAAACAAATGAAATGAATTGTCCTGTCAGATCAATGAATCGAATATAATACAATTTGTACAGCTCAGTGTGTTTTGTCAAACGGACAGATATTTTTTGTGATATTATATAAATGTATATTTCAATAATCAAATAATAACAATTTTATTCATGACGTTTTGCTTGTGTATACTATTAAAAGTACCTCCAGCTCTGCTTGAAATATGCTGCATAAAATATCATTGATTTTATGGGGATATTTTAATATCAGGTTTGCCTCACAAGTGTCAGAGACACTGGTTAAATTTTGGATAAGGAATTTAATTTAAGATTAGTAATGATCCCAGTGAGTAGTTTGACACTAGAATCGAATCACGCAAGTTATTTGGATTAATTTCAATCAAGAATATTATTTACATCATATTTTAGTTCTGATAAATTATAAACGAATTAGTTTGTTTTTAGAATATAAACATTTTAGGATATTTTCAAAGAATGTAGATGGCATCCTGCGACAAGTAATCACACGCAAAATATTAGACTGGTTCCCAGAGTAGGAAGAAAGAAACCAAAGAATATTCTACAATGTGTATAGTATTTCAATTTATTTCAATTTATTTATTTATTTAACATATTTTGGACATTACAAATTATAATTTTAAGACGTTCACAACATGACATTTAGAAACAAAGATATATAAATATAACTGTATTACATAAAAAAGAGATATATGAGTAGATAAATTAGATAGGTACAAGGAAGTACACCGGATGAGCTAAGCAGACTCTATTTTAAGAATTTATAAAACAGCGTCCACCTAAACTTATTCTCACGTAGGTGGAATATATCATCACCCGAAGCAATTTCGTTGAACATAGTTATCGCCCTCCCAATTGGCATTACAAGTGGCAGGTTGGTTCTGCACCTTGGGAGAATAAACAACTGATGGTCTCTATTTCTAAGATAGTTATCAGGGACACACAGGTCAACACTGTCAATACTACAACATGCCACGAAGCCCTATTACAGCAGTTTAATTGTAGTGAAACTATCACCCAAGCTTGAGTCAATAATTACAAAAATGTATTGCGTTTTATTATCATTTCATCAATTATCATTAGTATGACACGCTCTCGGCCCCAGTAGTCCGATGTGTTAGGCACTGCCTTGTCGTTCAGGAGCTTCGGGTTTGATTTGTGGTGAGCCACAATACATCCACTAATATTATTTTCTCAAACATTTGGTTTTCTGTGATTGTTTCACTATTGCCAAACTACTGTCACTGTAAAAATGACCTGATTTATATATTATTGTAATATATTGTAATGAAAGCATTACACGTAGAATACGTTTTTGTAACAAATGTATTATCGCAAGTATTTTTTTAATTAATTAATTTTTTATTCAACGAATAATTCACAAGATTTAAGAATGTAACATTCTAATTATTGAACATACATAATTTTTGAATGACAAATTTTCACTAATGGCTCTTATAATACTCTCGCGTTTTCTAAATTTATTATAAGAGCCATTAAATAGTTAAAATTTGTCATAATTAAGTATGGTACCTTTAGCATAGTGGTTCATGTGCGTGGGCGCGAAACCCGAGAGATGCTGGTTCGATTCCTGCGGGGTGTCTTACTTTGTTGAAAATGATTTTTTCTATTGGTTTTAATATATTTTCTAATAAGTGTTATGTATGTACAGGTATTTACATACTTACTTTTCTCAATCTGTTTGACTATCTAAGTCGGTAGTCGAGTGGCAACGAACCTCGCGCGAAAACTGTACTTGCTGCGTCCGTGGTGTCGAATCTCGGGGACTGCACATTTTTTTAAATATGTGTTGACAAAACCGTGACAACGACGCGTCATTCTCCCAATGTGCAGAACCAACCTGCCACTGGTAATGCCAATTGGGAGGGCGATAACTATGTTCAACGAAATTCCTTCGGGTGTTGATATATTCCATCTACGTGAGGATTATAGGTGGACGTTGTTTTATAAATTCTTAAAATAGGGTCTGCTTAACTCATCCGGTGTACTTCTTCGTACCTATCTAATTTGTGTTTTTTGTATGTACACATTTCTACTGTTTAATAACTTACTATATATCTCTATACTGATCTATCTCTTTTTTATGTAATACTGTTTTATATTTCTTTGTTTCTAAATGTCATGTTGTGAACGTCTTAAACTTATAATTTGTAATGTCCATAATATGTGAAAAATAAATAAATTGAATTGAATTGTATTATGTTACCCCCAAATGGTCCCCATTTGGGGATGTCTCTGTGAATCTGGCGAAGCCAAAATCGGTACCAAGCCGAGAAATAGTAAGGGTTGGTTACGAAAATAAATAATAATAAACCGGCAACACTGTACTTGTTTGGCGCCAAAATTTAATAACAGTAACGCCGCATTCTTATCGAATGCTTTTAGCGTAAAAATCATCGCTTAAAAGCGATGCGAGACCGCTCGTAGCGTCAAATGATTGCAGCGGTAGGATCGAAAGACCAACGATCTTGGCGCGCATGCACCGTAGTAGGTAGCCATTTTGAAAACAAGAGAATCTATTTATCATCGAACAGTAAACATGTTCATACCGCGGCTCTAAAATAATTTTAGAAATATGTAATCTTATAGTAATATTAATGTAATAAACCTCGCCGTTTCTGACAACAATTCCGGTATGTTATTTGTTCACTCCTAAGTCCCCAAAATTTGCCTGACGATAAAAAAAACACACGTAAAACAAGCAAGAAAAATGCATCTCACACCAATGCATTTTGACGGGAGATGACAATTACAGTGAATTACTTATCGACTATCTACCAATAATCGTGTATATTGGACAACGAACGTCGCTATTACCGTACTAAGGGCTTTCGCATCATATATTTAGCTAGATATCACCAGGGAACTCTATCTTTTCTGTGGATATCACTGTATCGAACATACTACAATATATTATGTATGCCAACAATTATGTGATAGTATTTATGCGAGATATAAAACTAAATCCAAAACAAACCTTCCGTATTAGCGAAACCGCGCGTTTTTGTGTACAAACTGATCCCGGCACGTGCACACCGCGAATTGTCGTAACTGTAAATTTAACATTTTCCAGGTACCGCGTCGGTTTAGATTATAACACGCACGGCATGATTCGCGCACGTGCGATATTGTAATATACACGTGCGGAAACAGCTGCTACCGGCAAAAAGAGACAATCGTCTACTTATATGCTTATTAACTAAACAATTTAAAATACGATACATACTATCCGGCCTCGTCAAATTAAAAAAAATGTGTATTCCAACAGGTAAAATAATCGTAAAAACACTTATATGATCGCTAACCGTATATCTGTCTAGTGGTTTTCATATCTTTAATAGATAGTTGAATCACTTATAATAATTAAAAGAACATACTTAAGTAAAATAATTACAAGATAAAAAGAATTTTATATACCTACGACGTTTTGAAAATTTCTGTTGAATCATATAAACTTGACAATGCTATGTATTAATAATTTAGGAGAAATAAGGCAACAAACAAACACATGTATAATATTGAAATGTCATTTTGATTTCCATAGTAACGCACGTATATATTAATAATTTAGTTGCTAGGACCACCCCCTTAGCAACCAATAATAGTGGATTGGATTATGGATTTCACGAAACACAATTAACTGAAAATGAATTCAATTTTACTTAAAGATGGCTAAAATGGTTAAAATAATGCATTGGCATCGTGTTTTGATATATTCTAAAAGTTTCAAATGTCAGTTAGTCAGAAAGTTAGTTAAAAATCGATTGCAAGATTTGTACCGGACAAACAAGAATACGAGCTAAGAAAAACGTGGTAAAAAACGACGATGAGCCGAAGTTAATTGTGCGACATTGAGCCTGACTTACGCTTCGATGCTGTATTGTGATATGGTGAAGTAAATAAATGAACTGATTGTTGTTGTTTGGGTGAATAAGTCTTCCATGAATGGTATTATGAAAGATCAATAATGACGGGTATGTTTGAATGTAATACAACATGATAATAAAAGGTGTGAGTACATTATCGGCTGAGTAAACCTTTGTTGAAACGGCCTATGTATATCGGAGGCAATATCGAATTTTAAATTAAGCCAAAACAATGGCTAGGTACAACACAAAAATAAAAATAACCTAACGTGGCGCGCAACATACGAATTATGTCTGTCGATACCTCATAGTCCGAACTAGAGATGGGCAATTATAATAAATACATCGATATTCACAACCCTACACGCCTTGTGCAACCAATAATCTTACAACTAAATCCCATATTTGACTATCAAAGATATTTTATCAAATTTCTTCAAAGAAAATTATTTTAAAAACATGACAGGGCACATTAAAATGCGTAAGATGTTTTATAAATGTTAAGGTAAACAAATGAACAACAAATGTATGCAGGCTTGTACGTTTTTATTTAAATTTATATAATCTGTCTATCTAGAATTTTGATCGCCACAAGCATGTTGCTTGTGCAAACATTAGTGTTCTCTATATTTTTATACGGAGTCGAGTCATGGACTCTGAAGGCAAGAGAGCGAAAGGCAATTGATGCTTTTGAGATGTGGTGTTGGCGCTGAACGCTTCGTATTTCTTGGACAGACCACAGAACGAACCAGTCAATCATCCAGAGACTGCAGTTAAAGGAACGACCCTCGACAATATATCTGAGACGCATTTTGCAGTTTTTTTGACATATTTTTCGGCGCGGACCGGACAACCTGGAGAGACTGGTGGTTTTGGGTGGCCTCCAGGAAAAGCGAAGCAAAGTTAGAGCGTCTGCGCACTGGAGCGACCAAGTGAATGAGCTGACTGGGTGCACCATACATTCTGCCCGCGAGAAGCGGAAGATCGAGAAGGATGGAAAGTCTTGATCGCTTAAAGGATGGCAAAATTAAAAAGTGGTCACGATCCTCAGCCATGAGTGTATGACCAAGAAGAAGAGAAGATAATACAGTATATAATATTTTTCGTATCTCACTATCAATAATATTCTTGACTTATTTCTTGCCGTCTTCCATTATGTATTTTTGTAATTATTTTTCTAAACAACAGTGAGTCCAGTAAATTGACATGTCTACAAGAATATCACACTTTGAGAGCCACTAATCATCAAGTAAAATCACGATGACCGAGCGGTTACCGCGTCGATTTATACGATTTAAATCCCGGTTCTGGCAAATTCACATGTGGTTTTTTTTCAATGACTGTATTTGATTGAATTGGTAAAATTATTTGACCAATATTATTATGGTTCCTATATATTGCAAAAGGAATTAGTCTATTCCAGTCCCTTCCTCTATGCCTAAGAATGTACCGACTTGCAATATCATGGCTCGCGGATTCGATTCATTGGAGCCTAGAAAAAAAAATACAACTTGTTTTTCAATCTGTGCTTAAAGTCAGAGTGTGGAGCTCATAGATGCACATAACTATTGGATAACATCCATTTTTCATAAAACAAAAAACTGTTAATACAACCTCCACTATGTGGATGTCCATCTGACATTCATAGGATCGAACATGGTTTATAAATTATAGTATTAATAAAATCGTTTATTTTATCCATTTTTTGTCAATCTACTGAATCTGGTAACACTGCAAAAACTCTTCACCATATTATAATCTTTGATAAAAGGTAATAATACTTTTCTGGCTAATTTAGAAACAATTGTATGTAAAATAGTGTAGTCTTCCAGCATAAACTCGCTAGAATTCATGGGGAGTAGCGATTCGCATTTGTTCTTGAGAATAGCGAAGAGCTCAAATCTGCCTTGGTAAATAATGAAGATGTAACAGCTCAGCGACACCCACGGTGGCCGGGCGGCATAAGCGTTGGACTATCACGCTGTGGGTCTCAGGTTCGAATCCTGGGTCTGGCAAGTACACATATTGTTTTTCAGTTTGTGTGTGAGTCAGAGTATGGACCTAATAGGTTGAGCAAGTGGCTGTCATCCATTTCTCGTAAAAAACAAAAATCTGTTAATACAAACCTCTACTCTGTGGAGGCCCATATGATCCTATTAGGATTGGACATGGTCAAAAAAAAAAAAAAAAACAGCTCTGTAGGTTTATAAAGTTTTTTTTAAGATAATTGAAGAGAAGGTCTGTTCAATGGGTTCTTACCCAGAGGAGAAGCATAAATAGAACTATATTTTAAACAAGGCTTTGTGCAATATATATTCAATTAGGTATTCCCTATCGAGAATATTTATACCGATATCAAGTGTCAATACTATCTGATTCACTACCCCCGCAATTCTGTTGGCACTGTCCCAGTGGGCTCCTCAAAATCGAGGGGGTGGGAAATGAAATATGGTGCCCGAAATAGAATCAACCCCGGCCCCCGCGCCCTCCCCAGGGAAGGCTCTGGTGAAATAACATTATGCGTTCAATTACTATCTACATCTAGCAGAGAAACTATGTGGAGTAGAGGTCGTATGATTCACTTGTGTGTTACTTGTATTGGTTCAAATCCGTGCCAGCGGCTGTGATCAAAAGTGTATTGATTTCCAATTATTTTCATCCGTCGGACTAGCGCCCAGTGGCGAAGGGTGACTTTTTGAAAGAGGTAGGCTGTGGGAGTAACCATGCTTGTCAGATATATTTGCGGGAAATAAGAAGATAACCCAATATTACTACTGATGAACATGTACGCTAAAATGAAGAAATTTCAAAAGCTTAATTGGTTTGTTATAATAAGTTCATAAAAATAAGCAATTAGTTTGAATTACTTATGTATTTTCCTAAACATACGTTCAAAATATATTACCTATCATCTATGAAAATATCCGTTGTTGTATATTATTCCATAACAATTTATAATTTAACCCACAAAACTAGACATTTTAAAATACTTATATATTTAAAACACAGACTTAGGTAGGCACAATATCAGATATCTAAATTGTCTAATGAGTGTACTAATAAATAAATAAAAATCACGAGATAAATTATTTTATATTTTTAACAACAATCAATACATATTTATGTGATTGAATCCCATATAAATTATTTTTTAAATTATCTTCATATTAATTATTTTGAATAAGTGTGCTCTCGCGACGTAAGCGCTAACGAAACAGCTTGTATATTTGTATGCGGGACGCCAGACATTTTGAAATAATGAGAAAAAAACTTCATATTGAAAAACCCGTAGATTTACGCGAAAATAATCCTATACAATATGTGAAGCGAAACGCGGTGTGTTCTATTTTTTTTTACTTTCGAGAGATGCCATAGATGGTGGTTATTGAAATATGGGAAAATGTCGTAAAATTATGACAATTATACGATAGATGTCTTTGGGCATATTGAATATATTATTATTTGTGATTATATAAATACGTCAACATGAAAATAAAAATTATTTTTCTTAAGAAGGTAGGCTTTAAATATCGCCTAGTATGAAATCTTTGCCACTGCTAGCGCAGCGCCATCTTTAGATTAATAAAGCCTGAGCATATCTTTTTGCACAAGCAACGAGTGGTCCACTTTTCTGCTGTCAAAATCAGATCCCAGATTGCTTGACATATTGATTCGCCCTTTCTCATTTCAAATTGAATTATAAAAAAATCTCAAATCAAATATATGAACCATCGGTGTTATTTATAAATAATATACATTCCTGTTATTCATCAGCTGTCAAAGTCAGACTTTACACACTTCACACAGAAATAGGTGGTAATATCGATTTCCAAAAAATATGTAGCATTGATCTATGCACTTCATTTGTAGAAGGTGTGTTAATGCTAGTGTATTATTTATCATGTAACTCGTCCATCCAAATCAAACCATTCCCTGTGTGAACACGACAGACGCCTCAGTATGAGCACTATATAGAATAATGACAGGTCATCTATAGACAGCAACGGTAGGGGCGGAAAAAGTAGGACCAGTCGTTGTGAATGTATCGGCTTTCTACTTGAGTCGGCAATGCTCTGACTCAATTAACTCTCACATGATAACCTTTCCAAGCAAATTCTCATTCGTTCAGTTAATTTGATCTAAGTAGTATTGCAAATGTGAAAGAGCACAAATGATGGGATACTCTCATAATATTTTGATAAATGCTTACTATGGTAGAACAACTTAACTATAAAATTGCGTAGATAGCGATTTATTCTACTGTGGACGAAAATACAAAGTGTAAATTGAAGTATTGTTTAACATAACATAATTGACAACACCTCAGATAAAACCTACCTGAAAAAAATAAGACACAACGGGAAAAGATTTTTTTGGGTAGGTATTATCTGGGGTATTTTCAAGTTATGTATGTTCAATAATATATAGAATGTTACATTCTCAAATCTTGTGAATTATTCGTTGAATAAAAGAAATTGTTTAAATATTGTTACCGTTATTATTTCTGACTGCTCTTACATGAAGCTTTTCTCCAGCTCGGTGTCGCTCTAACTACGTCATTATGTTCTGTCAAAACTATCAAACTTCACGCTTATGTGAATATGTGATATGTTTACAACATTGCAGTACAAGGAGATCGCTCACATCCAAGAATGTTATGGCACTATATTCTAGTATATTATATTTTCCTAACTGTAATATTTTATTATTTTTCTGCGTAGGTACTTTGTTTTATTGTTTTATTTACATTATTTTTTTCTTAGCGCCATTTATAAATAAATGAATATACGTTTCAATGGAGCAAAAATCTCTTACAAATAGAAAAAAAATCATTTATTATAATTTTTTTTTCGCAGGGAGTAAGTAAGTCATTCAAAAAATCCTTGACTTCCTTTTGCCGCGTCAACCGAGCACTTCCCCGCTTCCGGCTCACTAGATCCGTTGGACTTTTCAAATTCTGATACTATTCTCTTGCTGTTTCCGGTTGCCATTTTTTCTATCTTCCCCGGTTCGCAGCCGTGCTTTGTGTATAATATTTTTTCTTTTTCTTTCAATACGACACTTTCAAGGAATGAAGAACTACGGACAATCAATTTTTTTTTGCTGAAATATAGTGGAAGGGTTGTTATTTTATTTCCTTTTCACATTATATTCTACTGTCAGTTTTCAGAGTCATCATCATTATTATTATCACTCGGGATCAATCCACTGCTGGATGAAGGCCTTCCCTATATCCATACACACTTAAGGAGGGAGTCCTTTTGGTCGTTTAGCTGGTTCGCACATCAAAACTAGTCTAGTCTGTAACATATCGAATACGTCGATGTGCCGTCATCGTTATTCACAAAACACACATTGCCAAAAAGAGCTCCAGCTCCGCAGATTGGTCGAATGCGGATTTTTTGTTTAGAAAAACATCTAGTGCTTCTATCAACAAATCGCATGCGTTTCAGGCTTCGAGTCGAAGACGCCAGAATGCATATGCATATCTACAAATTGGTTATTTCTATTCCAGCTCGCCAGTCGCCGCATCCAAATATATATATACGTTCCTAGAAAGTTTGATTTATGGCTGTGTGACAGACGAGGCGAGTTTAGATGTAAGAGCCGGATTAGAGGGCTCGCACATCAGAACTCGCCGCATGCGTCTTGCGACGAATTCGTCGATGTGACGTCATCGTAAACCAAGAAACACACGTTATCAAATGGAGCTTCGCAGATTGGCCGATGCAACTGCGACGCTGTGACGCTCCTGCATGTCGATATTGACAAATGTCGACTCAGCGCATGCGCACTGCCGCACAATCGGCCATTTCTGTTTCAGTCTCTGTCTACACTGTCATTGCTCGCTCATCGTTGGTCACCGCGTTTGACGTTTGTTCATACAATCAACATAATAAAAATGGCAGACGAGAGACTTCTCCTTAAATGTCTCCGGTACCAATACATAATAATCGCTGTTTCCGCGTCTGACGACATATTTGCGCAATGCCGTCATCTAGCTAGATTATATTTTGACGTTTCGGGAGATTACGCGCGAATGTCGATGTCGCTAGAGATGTGCGAGGTTGTATCATGCAACACTGACCGGCGGGTCTAGGAAGTTTTGATTTATGGCTGTCAGGCACACAAGGCGAGTTGTGATGTGCGAGCCGGCTTAGTGTCCCTTGCGTACCACTGTATGACGGCATCCAATCGTCGAGCGATCGCTATTTTATTTGCTTGGCGACCTCTATCACATCGCGTACTCTTTACAATAAAAATTACAAATTATTAGTTTAAGACGTTCACAACATGACATGAAATATTATTATAAAGAAAAAAGAAAAAGAAAAGTAATAAAAGGGATAAGAATGAAAATATAAAAGGAGAACATAATATAAACATACAAGAGCAGTGAAAATACAATTATACATATATAGAAGTTCAAAAAAGTACACCGAGTTTTCTAAGGAGATCCTATTTTAAGAATTTATAAAACAGCGTCCACCGAAACCTAGTCTTACGCAAGTAGAATATATCAACAACCGAAGCAATTTGGTTGAACATAGTTATCGCCCTCCCTCAACTGATGCTCCCTATTTCTAAGATCGTTATCAGGGACACACAGGTCAACACTGTCTAGAATGGCAAAGTTCTCATTTATACCTCGTATAAGTCTAAAAAAAATACGTAGCTAAATAAAGATCTCTTCTAAATTGCAGACCGCGGTATGTAAGCATACCTAAGAGAAAGTCAGTTGGATAAAGCCACGGGTAGCATCCATATAACATCGAGTAAAGGAGTCTCAAGAATTTCTTCTGAACCCTCTCGACCATAAGGTGGTTTGGTGTGGCCATTATCTTTAGTCCTGATCGCGTAAAGATAACTGTATTTAATGCTGGTCACTGCCCTCAGCCACGGGGAAATTACCGAGAAGAAGAATGTATTGGATTAATAATTTGTAATGAATTAATGAAATAAATAAATTGAATTAAATAAAATGACCAGTTTCCCGGTAACTTATACATATTATTATCATCTCTTAATATTAATTGAGTTAGCATTTACTTGGTAGAATTCCATTTTACAAGAAATGAAAATATAATTAATATTAAATTCTACAGGTTTTTTTTAAGCTAGATCAACAATATACCCTAACGTTAAAGATTCAAATCGTTATTACAAGTCCATTGGTTATCACGGCATTATTTCAGACAAAATTTATCAAGAAATTAAACATAGCGTTAACGTAGCATTCAAAGCTAATAATAATCTAGGATTAAACTTAAAAAATAGTAAAGATAAAATCAACAAACTGGTGAAAAGCGGAGTTTATAAAATAACATGTGGCACATGTAGTCTATGCTACATTGGTCAATCTGGCAGGTCAATAAAAACTCGTTTTGAAGAGCACCTCCGGTCTTTTAGGAATGGTAAAACAGATTCTCAGTTTGCTAAACATTTGATATCAAACTCGCATAGCATCAGTAACAATGAAACGCCACAATGTTTGCATATATGTAATAAGGGTCTAAAATTAAATTTACTTGAACAGTTGGAAATTAATCGCGAATTATCCAAAAGTAATCACATAATTAATGAAAATTTGGTAATGTATTCGTCGCCACTATTAAATATAATCTAAACACACGATTAAGACAATTATACTAATAATATTTTAATTGATTAATAATGTCAATAAATAACCATCGAACACTGTAATTTTGATAAATTTTGAAAATTTCGATATCCAATTTAAAAAACCCACTTAGGGTTTTCAAAGTATTAATAATATTACAATTAATAATAATGTAAAAAAAAATCATAATATTGCTGGAACGAATAAGAAAATGTATTCTGTCTCTATCTATACACGTATAGTATTTAAGCAAAGGCAAACGGCCTATCTGAATAGTCTTGATAATGGTGTTATAACCGAAATAGCTATCGACAAACCTTTTATAAAAAAACCTGTAGAATTTAATATTAATTATATTTTCATTTCTTGTATTATCATCTCTAGTATCTATACGATTAGTTGGTTATTCCTATGAATAAACGCTCGCTAAATTGAAATAATGTTTCCATAAATAGCAAGAAGAAGAATGAGTACAAAGTAAGATGGCGGAACGAATAATAAAGCAATGAATACACAAACACTGGGCCAACTCTGTCGTATAAGTTGGGCCATTTATGTATTCATATAAGCAAACCCTACGCGTTGAAACCCGGCTATATGCGAACAGGAACCCTTTTATTCAATTTTTATTTTCAACATAATTCCTCAAAATTAATCTTGATAATATAATATCTATCAAAGAATTTGGACTCTAGATAGGAGTCTTGAACGCATTCTCTATTAGGTATTATGAAATCAATTTGATTTTCTAATATTGTGTTTGTATATTATTAATTATTAATAAGTCCATTATTTCTTTCTTCTATTGGAAGCCATGAACTAAAATGGCGACTCGCGTTATGTTTTTAAGTATGTTGCTTTGTTTACATAAATGACTTACGCATTTTCCGGTAAATATAAATGAAAATCTAGGATAGAGATACATAATATATAAAATATATGTATAATACTACAGAAAGTACTAATAGTCATATTACATGGATCAGAATTAATGTAAATAAAACACAAAAAGTTAACTAATATTTATTATAAGAAGCGCTTACTTTCAAAAGCGGCTAAAACGGTTTTTCGAGTATTTTGAGTTGGATATATATTTTGATAAATATATTTGTCTATTATGGTATTATGGTCTGAGTTTTAATTTCAAAACTCAGATAAATACATCGATATTGATTATTAAAAATCTACCTGAGATTCAAAATCGGCTAAAATGTTGGTAAGAGATTTTAATTTATTTCAATTTATCTCAAAATTGCATAAAACCGTTTTAGCCGCTTTTGAAAGTAAGCACTTCGATTGTAGATAGAATGAGTCTTACACGCATTCCGTAATAGGATTTTTTGAATCGAACTATTGTACGTGTGGTTAGATTGGTAACAAGTTAATATTTTTTATTCTTCTATTGGCAGTCCTGAAAACAAAATGGCGGCTCGCCTTATGGTTTTAAGTATGTCGCTTCTTTACATAACCGACGTACGCTTTTCTCGGTGTGTTACATCAGTGCTGGTAATATATATGAGCACCTGCGTGAACTTAATAAAACAATACAATGTCAGAATGAAAATATATTGACGTGCTCTGATAAATTAGCAGAATTCAAAAATAAGCTCTACCTTTGGCAGAAGGAGTTAAAACAAGGATCTCTACAAATGTTCCAAAGGAACTACCAGACCACCATTGAAAACAAGCAATCAATTTTGGATTTGTCTCAAAAACATTTAACTTTGCTGCAAAAGAAATTTCATCAGTACTTTCATACAATCAATGCGACTGGATACGAAACCCTTTTGCAACCAATGCCGAAAATTCTATAGAAGCGCTTTTCCTATAAATTCGAGAGGAATTTGTTGAATTGATAAATGACGGGACGCTAAAACTGAACTTCGCCGATGTTCCATTGGTTATTTTCTGGATTTCGGTTAATAAAAAATATCCTCGGATTTCGGACAAAACTATCGCAGTTAAGCTCCCATTTTTGAGTCAAGAAAAGTCGCCTGCGGCGCTATTTTACTACGCTAGTATTAATATTTTAAAACATCTTGTTGTAGGATACAATTTATTATTATTGTGTCAAAACTCAACAAATAATTATTCCTAGCCCGAAAACTAACCATAATTATATTAATATAATATAACCATACGAAAAATTGCTAAACATAAAATCAATACCATTAATTTTACCTCGAACACTATTTTAAAAATGCTATTTTAGAGTATCACGCTGTCTTCAACCTTAGCTATAGGTAGGGGGGCCCGCCAAAGATCTTGGCCTGGGGTCCCCTTTCAGGATGTGGGGTCCATGTTTTGGTGTATAAATTGTTTTACGTGTGGTGTGCCGCGGAATTCTGGGAAGACCTTTGGTGTGCCTCGGGTGGGAAAAGGTTGCGGAGCACTGTGTTACATGATCACATTACAGTCATCTTTAAAACCATTTTGAATTGTGTCAGCTTGTGACTGCTTACGTATAATCGACAAAGAAGTGTCTTTCCACATGTCATCATCATTATCATCAGCCCGAATCTATCCACTGCTGGATTACTTTCTCTCCAAGCTGATTCCACTTCTCTCGGAATTAACTAATTATCGGTGTTTTACGTGATTATTCACCATATAAATAATGATAATAATTGTACTATTTTTGACTTCATCCATAAAATTAATGTTAATGAAAGAGTATATTTTAATGTGTATTAATAGCTTAATTTTATATTGAAATGTCTTGTTTGATACAGGAATATATGAGAGCATGTAATTTAAGTCAAATTTAATTATATACTATACAATCCTATGAATGTAAGTATTCGAAGCATATTTTGGCAATATCTGGACATATTCTCATTAATTTAATTAAGGAATAAAGTGAATCACAAATAAAAGTGGAATATCATAGTAGAAGTAAAAAGTTCTCTTTAAATAAATCTATAGTGCGAAGTGACTTGTAGCTAATTATAATCAGTACACTAGAGGCCCCCTTTGCTTCAATTTCATACATTTACGGTCATCAATTCAGGCAATATATAATGTACACAACCTGGCATGGATTTTTTCATGTTATGATTAACGTGAAAAGACCGTGAAATAAACTAATGCATAAAAAGGCAAACAAAAATACGCAACGGGCATATCGCTCGGCGAGTGACAGACTCTGGACAAATGCCGTCATACAGTGGTACCCATTAGGCACTAAAAAGCGCTCTAAAACCCGCTGGATCGACTAACTAATAAAATTCGGTAGATGTACGTGGCAGCAAAGAATTAGCAACCGAGAAGAATGGACTTGACTAATGATGACGATGATATAAACTGATTGTCTTAATTTTAGAATGTGAACAAATATTAGCTGTTTTAAGATTATGTATAATATAATATAATTCTCAGTTATAACTGAAACTGTATAAATTGTTATTGCTATGTGCGTGCTTCGAATTTGAATAAATAAAAAAAAACAAGTGAGGTTTGCATTTTAACTACTAAATCCAGCCCTGAACGCCGTCAATTACGTTTTAGCCCACGCCCCGATTCGTCTGATGACGCTAACTCTGAGTGAATGGCGTTATTTAGAATAGCGCGGATTACGCTATACCTCGAGATACCTCGTTTTTCATTCCAATTAAAACTGAATACAGTGACTGGCAAGACAATAGTGTTATACATAATGATATTACTATCTTTGTCCCAGTTGATGATGATGTCGATGTGGGATTCAAAGTGTTATCATGATAAATTCGTACGTAAACATCCAATAGATAATTCGGCTCAAACTAATTTAATGAAAGCTTTTTTTGCGTACAAAAGTTTCCTAGTTCTATATTTACACCAGTTTTTACTGTCTATTCTAATTTAGTACTCTATAGAAAGAGAATTTAATAAAATCATTTTTCTTTGTGTTCCCAGTTTCCCCTCGAAAAGATTTAGTGCTTACTAAAAAAAAATAACGCAAAAAGAGTTGTTTCATAACTGTGGGTAAGCACCTAAATAATTTAAGAACATATTTATGAAATAGAATTCAGTGTCTGCCAAACTTTTTTACCAGACGGCACACTGCGAGAGAGGAATCTAATTCGTGGGACACTACATGAAAATTTCCCAAAAATTATGTAAGTATGCTTTATTAGTAAAATTGTAATTTTATAACTAAGAAGATGATTGATTTTGAAAAAGAATAATTATGTCAAAATGCGGCTCTAAATTAGATAAACAATCACGTAACTAATTATCTATAGTGGAACAATTTAACTTTTAAATTGCGCAGATTACAATATTATTATCTTCTACTACGCACAAATTACATATGATGAATTAAATTATGTTTACCGTTATTATTTTATCATTTTCTCTAGCTCGATGTCGCTCTAACTACGTCATGTTTTCTGTCAAAACTATCGAACTTCGTGCTTATGTGGTATGTTTTTAGTATCTATAATCGATCCCGTTTTTTTTCCGTTTTCCGTGAGTGCTAATAAATCCGATTCGCAGAGATGCGAAAATCCAAACGAAATTGATTTAATGATTTAATGATTGTAGTAGTTGATATAGGTTATTGACTTCAAACATCTGACTGAAGACTTCTTGAGACGTTGCAAACAAGGTAGTTATTAAGTCTTTTAAAGTTTCTTCCACTATTAATATCGGGTATGTAGTATTGTCAATTCGACTATTGGCATATGTCGACGATATTGATGTAATTGGTTGGTTCCAAGAAGCACTCAAACAGGCATTTATTTCTGTAAATTCAGTTTCTGTCGTAGGCATCATTTTTCGGGCATCCGTGACAGAAAAAGTATACAGGCCAAACTTCTCGAACGGTAGAGAAGCGTGTGAGTGAACACGAGAGGGCATACCGACTTAAACACTACACGATGCTTGCAATTGCCGAGCACTATATGGATACAGGACACAAATTTGTCTTCAAAACCAAGATAAAGGATATTTCGCACGACTAGTAAAGGAGGCCATCGAAATTCATAGAATCCCTGAAAATATTAATAGGAATGATAGGTTACGGTTAAAAACGCCATGGCTTCCGGCACTGTCAGCAAAATCTAATATTTGATCGGGTAACTCTGGTCGTAACGAATGACACATTACTATGAGCCACGTTTGCTTTTAGCTAATCGGATGCATTTTGACATTCTTAAAGCAACGTTTGCTTTTATACACCTACACTACACTCCATCATTACACATATTTCTTGATAATGGCCTCTGAAACGAGCCTGAAACGTCGGGGACAGAAGGAAGAAGTACACGCGGTGGAAATCCATTATGATTAAAAAAAAACAACCGTGAAAGTCTCAAACATTATGTGGATTCATTTGTTTATCTCATCATCATCAGGGGCGCGACAACCCGGTATGGGTCCTGGCCTCCTCCAACAGCTCCCTCCACCTGTCCCTATCGAGTGTGGCCGCTTTCCAATTTAGTACCCCCAGAATACGGCAGTCACTGGCAGCTCCGTCTAACCGGCGAATCTTTGGCCTCCCTCTTCTTCTACGTCCTATTGGATTGCTGGACATCACTCTCTTTGCCGGTTCATTGTCATGCATACGGTGCATATGACCTAGCCATCGCAGTCTCCCAATCTTACTTGATTGAACTGCGCTGCAATCTTCGTACAGTCCGTAGAGCTCAGCATTATATCTTCTCCTCCAATTGGTGCCATCCCTGATCGGTCCATATATACGGCGGAGAATTTTTCTTTCAAAGATGTTCAGGGCTCGTTCATTTCGCAGAGTTAATGTCCAGGTTTCCGATGCGTAGGTGAGCACTGGCTTTACAAGTGTCTTGTAAAGAGTGCTTTTAGTTCGACGAGATAGTAAGCGGGACTTAAAATGTCTTAACAGACCAAAGTAGCATTTATTCGCAGACATGATTCTCTTGTTGATTTCTTCTGTAATATCATTATGTCGAGTTACAAGAGATCCAAGGTATATGAAACTGTCGACCGTATCAAACTTGTATGCACCAATATCTAACTTTGGTGCGACTTCTCGTGGTGTGACATAGACAGGCATGTATTTAGTTTTTGCCTCGTTTATTTATCTTATACTTGTTTATCTAGGGTCCTAATAACACAAGCGACGAAATACATCGCCATCACCAACATGTGCTATTTTGGTTTCTAGGCTTCTAAAAAATAAGGCACTCTAAAGAAAAACTAAAACAATCTTATATAAAACTTTCCTGCGCCCAGTATTAATGTATGACAAACAAGATGTGAGACATTGGATATCTTTAAGAAGAGTGTTTTGAGAAGTATCTTTGGGGCTATTCAAGAAAGTGGCATTTGGAGGCCAAGATATAATGAGAAGCTATACACATTTTATAGAAGCGAAAAGTTCACGTGGCATATTATGAAAATGTACTGGATCGGCCACGTGCATAGAATGCCGGAAGATATACAAGAATGGCGGGCTATGTATGCAACTCCCGAGAGCAAGAGAAGACACGGACGGCTGAAATTGAGATGGACTGCACCACAGGAGATTTAAAAACGCTCGGTAAAAGCA
Source organism: Rhyacophila brunnea (assembly GCF_057557595.1). Lineage (NCBI taxonomy): Eukaryota > Metazoa > Arthropoda > Insecta > Trichoptera > Rhyacophilidae > Rhyacophila > Rhyacophila brunnea. The sequence goes on along the minus strand of NW_028232904.1, from coordinate 1,084,842 downwards.
AGTCCTCACTGGATCATACAGGATGGAGGAAGTTTATGAAAAAGGCCAAAACCTCCCAAAGGTTTTAGTGCCATAAATGATGATGATATAGTATCGTATTTTGCAAAAGGATTGATCACCTATTCGTATGTGTAATAACCAATTAATAGATGGTTCGCCAGGGAAGCAATGGAGCTGTGATTCACAGATTTACTCTTTTTCGGCACACCTCAAACTTCTTGCGTCACACACTTTGGAAGACACTGAAATGAAGATGGTTAGGTGATAATAATTAAATAAGGTATCTGGCGGGGTGGAGTTACTTTGGTATGGCATAAATCTACCATACGTCTAGTGTTATATTATTTGGATCCCGGCTAAATTGAAATATTTATGTACGTTTATTTTAATTAATTTGCTTTAATGTTATTTCTTGTTGGAAACCTATAATAAACAATGTTTAGCTGAAAATGTTCAATTCAAACATACAATTCCTGTTTTAGTTAATAATTATTACGTACACAAAAGCACGTCGTCGATGTCTGCTGCCTAGATGGAGCACACGGGCACCACGGAGTAAGTATATTCAAGAATTCATATCCCTCATCAATCTTCTCACATCTTTCCTGATTGTACTTCTACTGGTTTTGCGATAACTTGACCGACGTAAAAAGTAACTTATATTTTTATTTCAGGCCTTCTTTTGCCGGTTCATTGTTTACTTTATGGTTGTTCCAATATTTTGAACTATATAAAAAGTTTTTACGCCCACGGTGGCCATGCGGCATAAGCGTTCGACTATCATGCCGTGGGTCCCAGGTTCGAATCCTGGGTCTGGCAAGTACACATATTGTTTTTCAATATGTGTGTGGGTCAGGGTATGGACCTAATAGGTTGAGTAAGTGGCTGACATCCATTTCTCGTAAAAACAAAATCTGTTAATACAAGCCTCTACTCTGTGGAGGCCCATATGATCCTATTAGGATCGGACATGGTCTAGCATTGGTACTAGTTTAACATGGAAGGAGATTGCTTCCAACGTATGTATTTTTTTTCAAAGCGTTTCCATGATAATTTATAAAATGGGTTGTCACTTGGCATTTGCCGTATTATATAAGTAGTTATTAATTTAAAAAAAAAAAAAAGCATTACCATGTTCGATCCTGAGAAGATCATAAATATATATATAAACATGTGGATGGTCAGCTGACTGATGCTCAACATGGTTTTCGATCTATTCGATCAACAGTTACCAACCTCATGGAGTACACTGAATACATATCTCGTTCACTAGACAATCATTGTCAAGTTGATGCAATTTATACGGATATGTCAAAGGCTTTCGACCGAGTGGATCATGATATTCTTTTAACTAAACTGAGTGCAGTAGGCGGATCTATTCATTTTGTAAATTTTTTCAAATCTTATTTTTCGCATCGTTGTCAATATGTCGAGTACGCTGGGTGTGCATCTGAAGTCTCTCAAACTCTTTCAGGTGTACCCCAAGGATCAAATCTTGGACCAATTATGTTCCTCATATTTGTCAATGATATAGTAAAAGCCATGGATGGAGTAGAATTTGTACTTTTTGCGGATGATTTGAAATTATATGCACCAATTCGCAATGAGTTGGACTGTTGCATGTTACAGCGAAATCTCTGCTCAATTGAAAGTTGGTCAAAAAAGAATAAATTAGAATTTAATACTGACAAATGCTATTGTATTACTTCAAGAACCCCGATTAAATATAATTATATTATATCAAAAAAATCTTTAAAACGTCAATCTGAGGCGAAAGATCTTGGGATAATTTTTGATTCTTCATTATCCTTTCACTCGCATATAACTTCCACAGCTCTACGTGCGAGTAAGCTTCTAGGATTTATCATGCGACAATCCAAACCATTCAAGAATTCTAATGTAATGCGTACACTCTACGTCTTATTAGTGCGTAGCATTCTTGAATATGGGTCGATTATCTAGTGTCCTTATGAGGTTTCCTATAAGCTTATTTTAGAACGCGTCCAGAAAAAATTTCTTCGATGTCTTTATTTTAAAACATTTAACTATTTTCCGTTCGATAATTCGTCAGACGATTATTTTCCGACTGCCTTTCTACAAGGCATGCTTCCTTTTCACTCTCTTGAATCTCGTCGGTCGCTTCTGCTGTTGAAACACTTTTGCCTGTTATCGCGAGGGATGGTTTCCAATCCTGGTGTCCTAATGAATTTGAATTTCCATGCGCCTGTCAATTACCTACGTGGTCGCAGCCATGATTTATTCTGGATTGGAACCGTTTCCTCGTGTCAAGCCTATCAGGCACCATAAGCGAGGGGTGCAAGATTAGTAAATGCGCTCCCTGAAGACATAGACATTTTCAATGATGTACTTTACATTTTGTTTTTGAAACTGTATTTTTCTGTATAAAATTGTATTGTTTTCGTTCTCAAAAATTATATTTTTCTGTATTAAATTGTACTTAAGTATGTTTTGATTATTTTTTTTTGTTATTATTATTGTTATTATATATATATACTAGCTGACCTGGCAAACGTTGTTCTGCCATATAAATTATTTCTAGTGAATATTTTGGTTGTTAAATAAAAAATAACGAATGTATCGTAAGTGTGTGGGGATGAGATCTATGACAGAGAGGAATGGAGCGTTGTAGACGATGACCGCCGATAAAAACAAAAAAACACCAACCAATAATTTTCTCAATTCAAAATGAGTAATGATATTCATAATGAATGAAAAACCTGTGATAGGATCTCGTTGTTTAATGTTTGTGCAATAACCGTCTTGTCCCTTGCAGAAAATTAGCGAATATGGGAGAGCGTCGTATGAACGGTGTGTGTCAGCGATGAACTCCAGATTATTGTTTCTTCTTCGAATGACGATTTCTCGCGTCGATGTGCGGTCGCCAACCATGATTCCAGCAATGTCGTCAACAACAGGCGCATTGAATCGACGCACGTGCTCTCCAGCTGGTGTTTTATCAGGATTGATGACAATAGCGTGATTGTCGCTTTGCAATTCGTGCATGTGTGCTTTGAAGAATTTCAATAATTCATTGTGCTCATTCAATAAGGTGTCCAGTTTGCCGATGATGCGCCTGGCATTAGGCGAATTGAGGTTATTGTAGCCGCAACGTGCATCCACACGATTGATGTCCTCACCGCCCATGAAGTAGATTTGTAAAAATGTATGTGGTTCGTTTGGCATTGGCATCAATGAGCCTACTTTGCGGTATACTTGGCCTTTGATTTTGAACGTAGAATGGAATTGTTGACCATTTGCCGCACTATTGTGAACTATATCTGTTGCTCCGAACGAAGTCATTTGGAAGTATGAATTGAATGTGCGAATGGACATCAGGAACAGGTTTGAATCTGGAACCGTGCCGATGAGCAAGCTGTTCATTGGTTCTGGTGGTATCACAATTTCTGGTAGTTGCACTTTTCCTGATGCGCAACACATCCCGGCTGACTCGTGTTTGAATTTGAACGCATGACAATGGGGACATTCTTTGTCCATAACACCAATCAGCACTTTCGGATGAGCGGAATATTCAATATCTGGCTCGTACTCGAATGCGAGACAAATGAACGAAGCGGATGTAAATGCTCGATGTACTTGTTGGCGTTGTCGGTCATTTGCTCTGCGTGTGTTAACTACGAACCGGCGAGCTTGGCTCCGTTCTAATTGTCGTTGTTGATTTCGTTCAGCTCGTGCCTCTTGTGATTGAGATGCACGCAATTGCGACATGCTCACACGCACGTTTTTGTTATCTTGTTGGATTTGTTCATCTGTTCTTTCTGCTCTACTATTTTGCATGTTTGTTGCTTTATTCGTTCGACGGCCCAAATGGCCCCCTTGCGTCTTGCTGGCATTGTGCACTGTAATACACGCACACAAAAATAGATAAATTAAAATAAATCGTACAAAATTTTGCACGTTCTGCGTTGTGATATGCCGAATGAAATGTCAAAATGACGTGACGCTTCTCTTGAATTCTTCTCGGACGTAGCGCCATCTGTAATTCAACAACATAAATAATTTCGTTCTGTTTGAAATACGAACGACGGTTAAATTTGTTCGTACAAAAATAATAAAATCGCGATTAAAAAATGGGAGAGTGGGGGTAGGAGAGTAAAAATTTGGGGTTATAGGTATTTTTTGATAAAAAATAATAAAAGAAATACAAAAAGAAATTTTCAAAAAAATAAAAGAAATTTTTTTCTGGATAGAGATACCCTAATCACTTAGCGGTATGAAATATACTTGTTGACCTATTCTCATACCTAACAAATATACATTAAAAAAATCATAAAAATCGGTCTAGCCGTTTCGGAGGAGTGCGACCACAAACATCGTGACACGAGATTTTTATATATATAGAGATTACATTTTCTATATTCTCTTCTCTCTTGTGAGGGTAATGTTTGACTTATAATGTAAATCTCATGTTGTGTACGTCTTGAATTTAGATTTGTTATGTCCACAATGTTTTGTATTCTTAAATAAATAAATAAATATAAACCTCCACATATTTTTGTTTACTTGATCAAACTTTTAGGATGAAGTATGAACTCTAAATACAAACACACATTCAAAAAATAACATTTAAAAATTGCAGATCCCAAATTTGAGCCCACGACTTTATAAACTAACACGTTACCGCTCGGCTATCGCGGGTGTTAATTATAACTATACATATTATATATGTGTGTGTATGTATATTACATAACATACATACACCCATATATAGGTACGTGGTAATTAACAATAATTGATAACCATTTTATACAGGATATACTTCTGATAAGTATAAAACCACTGAGAAATTCCCATTCCAAAGACATTCCCAGTCATAAAAAAAACTAATGCTTCACACTAAACGTAGGGTCTCGTGATCCGCACCGTGAGTGTAAAACCAAGGCATCTGCAAATTTTTCAATTTCGAGATTAAATGCACAACAACTGCAAAAGTCGTGAATTTGATAATGTAAAAGTGAAGTAACTGAAAGAACATGCAATATAATGTAGATGTAAACCAAATACTATGTTTTTTTTTAGAAACTCTATTCGTCATAACAAAACGATGACTTCAAACCCTAATATATCCAAAATATGTCTTTTGCAGATGCCTTGGTGTGAACGCTCACGGTGCGAATGCTCGATTAAGACCGGGTGTGGTTTGGTGGGCCCAATAACTTTAATGTTCTCTGTGAGAACTTCTCTCTCCTATGCGCACTGGTATTTTAAACTCAGTCAGAGAAAACTTGACGTGGGGCGATAAACGTGGCGACCTCAGTCTAAGGAAACTGCTCTTGGGATATGTTCGGTCGATTCCAGAGGGAGCATGACTAGTAATGATGGTTTTTATTGCCAGTAGTAATCTTTATACATACCATATTTTATGACGTGCACCAAGGCTACTCTAGTAATTGACTTGAAACTACAGACAGGAGACTAACACTGTTTTTTACTTGACATTGAAAAATACCATACAAACTGTCCAGGCAGGTAGGCTTATAATTGCAAAGTTCTTTTATGTACCGTTACAAAAACCTTTTATGGGCATTTTCGCCAAAGTTTGTACATGTTTGAAATTTGGGTAATATTATTTTTTCACTCAAATTAACCATTTTTATATAGCTAGCAGATTCCTTGTTCTATTGCTGAATTGGTGATAGCAATTTTTCAGCAAAATATTGATTAATACAATATTTATATCATTTTTATTATGAAATTGGGCATAATAAGTTTCCGTTCCGTGACTACGAAACTTAGCTTTTAAAACATGAATGAAACACTTTTTATCACTTAAAAGAGCTCTATTAGATTAAAAAAACCATACACTTCAAAATAAAACTACAAATAGTCAAAAAATATTATTGAATTTTAATTCTTGGGCACATTTCGTTCCCCTCCGTTACCCTATGTCTATAATGGCAGAGCATTTTTCCTTTAGTATTTGAAAAAACCAATCAATGTTCGTTCTGCTATTTTTTTAAAGACAATAATCACTTTTACTAAATTTTATTGGAAAAATAAATAAGTTTCGTTATTTAATAATCAAATGAAAAATAGTTAACGTTCAACTTTTTTGGGGACATTTTCGGAATGGAACGAAATGGTAACGGAGTGTAATTTGTAAAGCTTAAGTTACATGTTACCATAAAAACAAATTTTTGTTTTATGAAATTTATTTGAATTTTTTGATAGACAGATAAATATTCAACGTGCGTCAAAATAACAAAACAAATCAAACTTAATCACTAAAATAGACATATTTTATAATAAATTTCACAATACTTGTAAAATAAGGTAGGTAATAATTTTGACACACTATACATTACCATAACTTTATTTGGCATTTATATTATTTGTAACTCAGATAAAAAATATTTTTAAGCAAATTAACAATATATGAAAAAAAAAATCAGCAAGGGATTCAGACGCGAGTTCCTAGCGCGGCACGGAGTATATAACTTTTACGAAAATAATTATAGTCAAACTCGGTTATTACGATCTCTGACATAGCGAGATCTCGGATGTAATAACGAAACATTTGTTGACAATTGGTTTATGATTTTCGCCATACATTTAATTCTTTCACTGTTATAACGAGCAACTTATCGGATATACCGAGCTAAAATACTGTTAATGTGTCGACCGTTTTAAAACATTTCGACCCTAAGCAATAAAATCCGATTGGACAGGATGCCGCCGGGGTCGGATTACGTTTATGACACTAGTAAAGTGTCTAAGTACCTACCTTATTGGTGTTTCACCGACAATAATAAAAAAGTATCCACGCATATGGTTGAAAAATCCAAGGTTTGTGAAGTCCGTAGGTACCTACCAGCGTTAATTACAATAAACAACTTCTTTTGTAGTTTATGAATGCCATGCTCGTTTCGGGGATTTTTACGATGGTTTCCAAATTTTTTATTTTCGGCTTTTTGTGTAATGTGACATGCTCATTTAAAAATACCTATTCTCTGATATAACGAGTAACGCTTATAACAAGCAAATTCAGTCGGTCCCATCTTCCTCGTAATAACCAAGTTCGACTTTATGTTGTCTTGAAATTTAATTGTATTCATCAACATAAAATGTAGCTATACAGGTTGATTGTAATCAAGACGTACTTTTCTGACATTTCGTGAATACCTACAGTTCTAGGTATTAAATCTAATCGAGTACACATTTCTGTTAAACGTGACAAAAAAATACTTTTTCATACATTTTTATAAATTTCTATGCCTAAAATGTATGGAGAAGTTTTAAAATTTTGGTGGCGTATAACAGAAAGAGTATGACAGAGCCAGTGCCTGTCTCGCAATTATTTCAGTCTGGTGTTTTTTCTTTTCCTTCTGTTGTTTTTTTTTATCTCCATACTTTTATGTGCGCTATTTTTGCGTATTCAGACATATCACATACTTTTTTAATCTTTATTATATTATTATATTATAGTCAGGTTATTTTTTATATTTTTTAATGAAAATATTTTTGTTTTTCATACGAACAGACAAAATAATTTTTTTTATAATCTATGAAGAACTAAACACACACTGTAAACCCAACTTTATGCATGCCATTTCGTTACTTTTACATTCCACATATACGTTACCACCAATATAGTTTCGGAGTGGAAGTAACGGATTCTGTTTCAGAAGTGTTTGAAGCCAAAATTTAGCTTAGTTTTATTGTTAAACCTGCGATATGTTTTATTATATCTGTAGTATGAAAGATAAGCTCCATATGTGTAGTATGTGAAATAGAAATATGTGTTTTCTTACCTTATAAATCGTGGTAACAGTAGTGGAACTTCTTAAATGACCAACCCAGAAAGCAACCTGTTCCGATAGCGATACCGACACACACCAACAATTTAAAGTGTACATGGCGATCAGTGTTATACAAAAATGTTGCTACATTAAAAAAAAACATATTTATAGTGAAAATTTTTCGCCTTCATGCTAAAATCGTGGTAACGGAATGTGGAGTTCCACTTTTTCAAATATCCTGGGACACACTTTAAACGTGATTTTTTTTCAATATTGGTACAAATTTACGAAAAAACTATATATTTTCCAAAAATATATAATGTAAGCTGTTGAAAACACTACGAATTTAATTTTACACACTCAAAATTAATGACGAAATCAGACTTTGTTTATTTGAATTTATGGGTGGGACATGGTAAAAACGCACTACCTTTCGATCTAAATAATCAATTAAAAATATATACAGGTCAGATAGTTGTATTTAACTGATTGAATAGAGTAAATTAATAAATTTGCATGTTAAAAGTACATAACTTTCCAACATTTTATAATATAATAACTATGAAAAAATCAATCAAAGTCATGGGACATGCCAAAAACGCAATGTACAAACTTTGGCGAAAATGCCCTTATCCGTATTACCCTTTAAGGAAATTTTTGCATATTGCTTAACCCGCCTGGCCTCAGTTTCCTCCCTAAATGAAACAATTATCTTCCCGCTCCTGTCATTTGCTCCTGCATTTAAAAATTTTCTACCACAATTCAGGAGAAGTCAACTATTTCAGATGCCAGTTTCAATTTGGATTTTAACCCTCGAATATTTTATCTACAACAAGGACAACTTCTATTAGAATAACGTAGTGATTGTTATTGGGTACCTAGCTTGGATTCAATTTTTAATAAAGCCACGCCATTTTGTGTTGTTTACAAACTAGGAGAGGTATTTTTATCAATGCACTTAACCCCCGCTTAATACGCCAAACCTTACATTGAAATATAGTGTCGTGGTCTTCTCCCGTTCAAAAGTTACCTGCAATCAATGACGTCCCTAGACAAAGTGCCACCCCTAGGCAGCGCCAAATTTCCGCCCCATTTTACAACGTTTTTCTTAGCTCGTATTCTTATTTGTCCGGTGGTTCTTTGTCCGGTACAAATCTTGCAATCGATTTTTAACAAACTTACCGACTAGCTAGATATTTGAAACTTTTAGAATATATCAGAACACGTTGACAATGCATTATTTTAATACTTTTAGCCATCTTTAAGTAGAATTGAATTCATTTTCAGTTAATTCTGTTTTGTATGGAAAGTTATTTAAGAAAAATCCATAGAAAGTAAAAGACTATTATTGGTTGCTAAGGGGGTGGTCCTAGCAACTTAATTTATATTAACAGTTATATAAGAAATATTTGATTTATAAAATCTATTTTTATTTAAATTTGTCAACATAATTATCAGTTTGATAGGTATGAGGTGTTTGAGACAGTAATAAACATAAAATGGCCCTCTATTTTCTAAATATCTTGAAGAGTATTATATTATATAGCTCCAGTTTTAGTATATCTTCCTTTTATTATTTACTTATATCATGGACTTTTTATCTACGTCATTTTGTATTAAAAAAAAGGTTAAGAAAACCCAAAAAACTATATTTGACATGTTTTTTTCATTCCACTTATACACAAAGTTTACTTAAAATGTAGATATTTAATAGAAAAATTCAAAACCTATGACTATTTAAAAGATTTATTTGAATTGAATGAATAATACATGAGTTATATCAATTTTAGTAATCAGTTAGCCTTTTTAAGTGAAAAATTAATTCTGTCTGCAATGGGTTAATTCACACGCCTAAATCGTACTGTTTTAAACCGAGAAGAGACTGAAAGAATCAAATATTTATTGTAAATTAAATTCACGCAAATATTGATTGATTTGTAAAATATAATCAATTCTAACAACGAAAAACTTCCTTTATTTTCATAAACATCGTAAGGCATAATAATTCTCAATGTCACCTGTCAAGCAAGTAAATAATTTATCAATCAAGCTACTGAAACATTTATACTAAATATATTATATTAGGAGATAACTTACTTATTTTGTTTGTAATTTCATAATACTCGTAGCTTAAAATACGTCATATTTATGCATAATAATATACACGTTTAAGTCGAGAAAACGCTGAAATATAATGTTATTACAACGATTTTATTAGCTCGTATTCTTGTTTTTCCGGTGGTTGTTTGTCCAGTACAAATCTTGCAATCGATTTTTAACTAACTTCCCGACTAGCTAGACATTTGAAACTTTTAGAATATATCAGAACACGATGCCAATGCATTCTTTTAATACGTTTAGCCATCTTTAAGCAGAATTGAATTCATTTTCAGTCAATTCTGTTTTGTATGGAAAGTTATTTAAGAAAAATCCATAGAAAGTAAAAGACTATTATTGGTTGCTAAGGGGGTGGTCCTAGCAACTTAATTATTAATATATACGTGCGTTACTATGGACATCAAAATGACATTTCAGTATTCTATATTTGTTTGTTTGTTTGTTTTTTATTTACTTCATATCAAGTACAAGTTTGAGCATATTGAGCATAATATTTCAACAGAAAATTTAAAAACGTTGTATATAAAAAGTTCTTTTTATATTGTAATTATTTTCATTCTAATATTATTTATAATATTTGTTGTAAATTTAAATTAGTACCCATGTATTATACACAATAAATTAATTAACTATGCACGTCTTTAAGTTCAGGGGAAGACTTTTTTTCTTTTTATAAACATCATAAAGCATAATAATTCTCAATCCGTATTAAAAATGTGTCAAGCGCGAAATGTATAAGGTACAACTTGAAGTAGATAGAAGCATATTAAACTGAGTTGTCTACTTTCTCTACCAAATCGTTACGTACGTCTATACGTTTGCGCATTTAATTCGACTGTGCGGTGTCCAATTGTACCGGCGTCTAATTGTACTCGCGTCCAATCATCCCGGCGGCCAATTATCCCGGTGTCCAATGTACCGGCGGCGGCCACTAAGCGGGGGCCAATTGCCCGCGACCAGTTCACGGCGCCATATCGTCCTAGACTCCTTACTACATGACAGTAATTGGACATAAAATGGACTGTTGCAGTATTAAAAAGAATATATGCATGTAAAAGAACTAGGAAAGGACTTCATGCAGAAGTGGATTGACCCTGACTGATGATTGTAATAAATTATCTTTGAATCAAATTGGTCAGGTATCTCTGTTCTCTGATCCATTTAATCATTAGCACAACATTTATTTTTTAGGGTTAAGCAAGCGTCAATCGCATTGAGCTACTTTACAAGGTGTTTGTTGGCGAATTTAAAAGCGGGCGATTCAGCTACTGCGATTGTGATGATGACACATAAAACTTTCCATTCGCTGAAAAGCCACAAGCCAGCGACTATTTTGACAGAACGTAGTTGCAGATCATAGACAATAGATAATATACGCAATAAAGCATAGATAATACTTATACACAAACTAGCGAGTTGAAATCATAATATTGTGTTGTTGTTTACTTTTATCGGGCTCTAGCGCTATGAAGTGGAACGTAAATGAAAGTAAAATGCTTGCCGAATAATGTTTCCATTTTACAACGTCAAAACGGTAAATGTCAAAATGAGTAGTTCGTTTTTTTACCGGGAGGTCGCTACCATCGCTCTACTGCGCAGTCGTAGTAGGCCCACACGCCAGCATGTAAGCGTGTAAAGTTGACCGGCTGTCAACTTTTCTCGGTATATTGTTTATAATCTGCTTGTTAGTTTGTTCGATGACGACACTGGGCGAGTTTACGAGCAGATTGTAAATTCGCCAACAAGCAGCGTGTAAAGTAGCTCAATGTAATCGAACCTTTATCAATATTTTCTAGCGTGCGCGATCGCGTTCGCATGCACAATGTTGCGAACCCCTATAAAAAGGCATCTCCTGGGATATGAGTGGAGTATGCTACGTTAGCCTGTGGTTACCTACTCCTGTAGAGCCACCACTAATGTCCCAACCCAAACCCTCCGAGAAGTTTAATAAATACGCACATACATAATTATTAATATACTGTATGCATAATTGACTCAAGTTAATTATGAATAGGTAAAACATATGTTTTAATAATAAACATAAGTTTAAATAATAAGTCTCAAAGGAAATCTTCAAGTTTTAATGTTGTGTGAGGGATTTTGAGTACCGCGAAATGGTTAATACCGGTGTTTTTTAACCGATATTTTTTACCATACCGGTAAACCGGTTTTATGTAATATAAAAGTTATTGCATTGTTACTTAATATTTTGTGTTGATTACAATAACCAGTGGTTTTAATTATAAATAATAAATTCTAATGTATTTAAGTTTTGTACTATTCCATTTGAGTCATTTTTTGCGACCCGGGTTTCGCCTTTCGGCATTTTCAGACACTGTGTACACTCACCAAAAGGTAAACACACACTGACAACGCTATTAACTCTATCTTATATAACAAATCAATACAATAATGTAGGTAAAAACTTTATTACCTACTACTTATTATTAAGTTCAGGATCCAATAAAAAAAATATACCAAAAAAATTATGAATAGTTGAAATGTTTGTAAAAAAACCCTACCGTATCAATAATAATACACTCGATAAGCATATAATAAATCGTTAATTGAGTTAGCATTTACTTGGTAGAATTCATTTTACAAGAAATGAAAATATAATGTCATGGACCTTCGAAATGTGGTGCTGGCGCCGAATGCTTCATTTATCTTGGACTGACCACAGGATGAACTATTTAATCATCCATAGACTGCAGATAAAGGATAGGCTCTCGACAATATGTCTGAGATGCATTCTGGAGTTTCTCTGGACATATTTTTCAGCGCGGACCTAATAACCTGGAGAGACTGTTGGAAGGTGAAGCAGAGAAAGAGCGTCTACGCGCTGGAGCGACCAAGTGAAAGAGATGACTGGGAGCAACATTGACTGTTCCCTGAGATAAGTAGAGGATCGAGAGGAGTGGAAAGTCTCGGTCGCTCAACAAATGAAAAAATTGAAGGTGTTCACGATCCTACGCCATGAGGGAATTACTAAGAAGAAATATGTTTCTCGCTCGTTATCTGTCGCACTGCATTACACAAGTTAATCACATTCTTAATAATATAGTAATTGTCATACATTTAAAATATTACGTGAAGGCATTTTATAAATTCATAATATATATACCTATATTTAAATGCCTAAACAATATCAACATTCAATTATTGTTGGGTTAATTCAGATGTAAAATTATAATTGTAAATATTGCTTTCAAGACGTTGGCTGAGATCGGTCAGCTTGACTGATAAAACAGATGAGCACCGTTTAACTGAGTACCCGAGATAGCGAATAAGCATAGAAATCCAATGAGGTAATGCATTCGCTATTTTAGGTACTCTCCACAGAACTGTAGTCTTTTATATTCTTGGGAATACCTAGTAGGTATATTAATAGTTTTATTGATATATAATATAATGTATACTTATATCGTTTAATTTTACACCTTTTGTCATATTTTATTTTGTTTCACTATTTTATTATTATTATTATTATTTCTCTATAATATATTTCTCAATGTATATATAAACTAAAATCAGTCGGTCAATTGGCAATTTAAAAAATAATTCGAACAGCCTTACATATTTTTTTATTCCGTATCCAAGGTAACTTCAGATTGTTTATTTTCTCTGTGAAATAAATTCGAGAAATATTATTTGACTTGTTCCCTACAATATTTTCACTAGTTTGTAATGCGTTTTATTAATTATAAATACAGTTTTCTACCCAGAATGTAACGTCAGTATAAGTTTTCCCCAAGAACTGGAGTACGGTAACTTTCCATGTTCACATATTATTAATATTATCATATTCCATGCGAATTCCATACGCGAGGAATGTTTTAACCGATTGCAATGTTTACTACAGCCTAAAGCTCTAATTAATTACAGTTTTCCATCCGAAATTATAAAATTAATCTGTTTTATTTACGATATATGTATTATATATATATTTATATTACAATGTAATTAGTGGTTTTTAAACGTGAGTCTAATTTAAACATCTGAATAAGCAATCAATAAATCAAACAAAATGAAGAGAACGAGTCTGTCTACACATACTTTAGTTAAAATTATTAATAATATTATCTACCTACATTCTTCTTTTTAACCTTGTGAATGAAGATCGTAAATTAGTGGCCATTTGACAGCCTTCTCCACGATTTTACTACATTGGCATCACAAGGGTTTTGTCAATTTGAAACCGGTGGCATTTTTGATTTGGTATGTTCATCCCCCGACTTCTGCGTATATTGGAGTCGGGTATAAAGTTCCCACCACCATCCGTCATGTATGTACAACCGTGGATGTGCACGGCCACCTTCCATGATGCTAAAAACGTGTCTGAAAGAAGTGATTTTAAGTGCTCATTCCGTCCCGAGATGGAGCCGCGCGGGATGATTGATGCTGCAATCATGCACTGTAGTGGTTAAAAAGGGAAGTTAAGAAAGAAAGAAAATGGACTAGCTCTGCTGTCAGCTGCTGACGTTAAGCGCCCTGTGCCCCGCATACCGAATGTCACGAGTTGAAATGGATGAGGCGACAATGGAGTCGGGACTATCCCGCTCATGGCCCCCACAAGGGGGAGGCTGACAGGACTCTAGCCTGGGGCCCGGGCTTAGGAAGGGCCCGGCGTGGCGAGCCGACCAGATAAGTGAGATGAACACAGATCTAGTTTTGATATGATATTAATAATTAAAACTATTTGGTTGTACGATGTAATTTTTTTACTGTGTGCCGATACTCGACAACTCCATCATTCAAATGGATGTTCTCGTACATATTAAAAATATAAAAAATCCGCTAAAAATACACCATTTGGATAACGTTACTGTAGCGCATCAAACTGACTTTACCCTTAGCGATAGGTAGGAGGGCCCGCTTCAGGTTGTGGGGGCCATGATCCCGCTCCCCATACGATGCTGAAAATTTATCGAATGTGTGATAAGAAGTAACAGAAGTACCTACATGTCATTACTTCTGATGGTGACCTTGATGATGCAGTGCTGCTGTTGGCGCGAGCGGCCTCCTTTTTCTTTTATTGTTTATAATTAAAATATATTTATATACCTACATATAATATATTATTTTTAATACTACAACAGGCCATGATGCCGAATAACAGTAGTGTAGTTAGTAATAGATGTGAAACAATCAGAAACCCCCAGATTTTAATAAAATCACATGAATATATTGTGAGTATTGTGACCACACCAGGTCGATCCCGAAACCTCCTCGTAAGAGGCTATCATCTTACGCACTGGACTACGAGGACCGTAGAACTTGTAGGGCATAGTATTATTATTATCATCATATATCGTCTTTATAGAAATATCATAATGATAACGCAGAGTGAGAATGGGGTGCAAAGAATCAGGCACAATGTTGGGTTTTACCCAATGAACCAATATTCTATCATATTCATAAAACTCATGAAAATACCATGTCCAGCGTATACTTGAGACATTGGTATCCGTAGAGGTACGAGTAGGGAATCCAATCCCGAGCCAAAATTCTGATCCCGGGATTTCGGGATTACAATTTGACAATCCCGGGATCCCGGGACTGGTCCCGGGATTGGGATTTTTTTCCATTGTTAATATAAAATTTTTATATTTACAAATAACATTGATAAAATCGGTCAAAAATAAATCTAGTATAATTTATACTATTTAAGACATTTATTGTTAATATTGTATACGTTAAATCTTGGAAATACACAAGTTTAATGGAGTAAATAATATTGTAATATAAATAATAATGTGAATTTAATATGAGATTGCTATTTCTGATAGTAAAGACATAATGAATGAATCAGCGAGATTTAAAATAGTAAAGCAAATAATCATGGCGTACTTATGGCCTTTCCGCTTCATAAATCTAATTAGTCAGCCAAATATGAAACTGCCGTAAAACGTATGATATCATGGTGGAATTACTTTGTTAAAAGTGCGAAGCATTGTTTTTTTACCAATTTTTCTCATTTTTAATAATCTATGTGAAAAATAAAATGAATCGGCAACCTACACATCAAACTTTATTCAAACTCAGTTTATTTCTAATGTAGTTATTTTGTATTAAAAGTATTTTTTCTGTTATATTTTCCATAAAAATTGATAAAAAAATCAATCCCGAAATCCCGGGATTATGTTTATCAATCCCGGGATTCATAGGTATTGAAAATAGCTCGGGATCCCGGGATTGGATTCCCTAGGTACGAGGTCCAGGGTTCGGTTCCCAGTGAGGTCACTACGCATTAATGTGTTTTTCCATTGCCGACTGAAGAGGAAAGCCGATACATTTCACGACTGGTCCTACCTTTACGCCCCTCCCGTTCTCTATGGATGACTTGTCATTGCCTCTCATTGTCTATAGAGTGCTCAAACTGACACGTCTGTCGTGTTCACTTGTCGGAGTATTCTTAGTTTCAGATTTCTTTCAGATTATTTTAACGTATCTTGGAGACCTTGGAATTCATCCGATTTAGTGGTTCTATGGTTCTTCTTTTTATCAATAAATAGTATGGAAGTGGACCACTCGTTGCTTGTGCAAAAAATTATGATGAGGCTTTATTAATCTAAAGATGGCGGTGGTTTTTCTCAAATCGTATTTCTGGAATAACATAATTACTATTATCGCACCATTATATCACTACTATTACACTTCTGTAATTTGGCTTCGTAGCATATTGTAGTGTCAAAAATAATATGTATATATATATGTTGATATAATAATTAATATATAAATATGACAGTTGGTGGGAATCGATGAGTCTCCGCGTCTAATTTAGCCAGGGCAAAATTATAATCATAAATTTATAAAATAACTGTGAATTTAGTAATTTACTCTGCAAAATTTAACAGAGGTCAAGACATAGCCGTCATCGAAATATGCCATCCATTCTGCTAGCTAACAACCTAACCTAACCTCAAGGCATATTGCCAGAGAGCTCCATGTGTCAGGCGCACCCAACGACGCTTGCTAATAAATGACCGGGAAACTAAATACACAAGCAGCTGTGAGTATATAACTAATAACGACGCCTGGAAACAGACCGACGCCCTTCGCAAAGGCGTCGTTATACAAACAGATACGGTGGATACGAAATAATGGCATCGAATGAAATATAGATTTTTCTTTGAATGTACCCATACAAATCGGTAAAGTAGAAATAGTCTGGACTATAAGTCTAAAGTAGCTTGAATGGTGTCTTAAAAAGTGACCACCTATTGTGTTAAGCGCGAAATATTGTTATGTAGCATGTCGCGTACTATCATGTGACGTCACAGTAAGCTGCCGCTACGGGAAAAAAGTGTGTAATGTCGTTTTTATCGGTGTTTAAAATGTTATCAGACTAATGCTCCCATTCCGTAGCACATTTTTAACCTTTAAACGAATATTGTCAGTTGCGAAAATCTGCCGAAATCACCAAAACAACAATGAGGTCACCTCACGTTGTACTGCACTGCATCGACACCTGTATGACTCAATGAACGTTTTTCTATAATTTTCTATATGTTTACACATTTTCAAATCATGTAAAAATCACGTTTTTTGTTTGTATCAGTTGACGCTATGTATTTTTTATAAGAATATTGTCTATTATCTCTGGTCTGCAGGTTGGGTTATGTTCAAAATAATATTATTTATGGATATAATATCGTAAGTAATTTTAACGTACGCACATGTAGAAACTGTTAAAGTTAATTAAAATTAGCATGAATAATTAATAATAATTCAAAATACTAATACATTAGAGTTGGCACTCTCTATAATTGAATTTAGAGAGGTTGTGATCGTTAAAAATATTCTGCGAAATCACGAAACCATAGACTAAATTTGTCGCAAAGACAGCGTGACAGTGACGTGACATGCATCTCAATTTGATCACAACTTTAAGCGTACAGTTTTCAACTGATGTGTACTACCAGTGCTCAAGTATAGGTAAATCATTCTACAGTGGCACCATAGGCGATTCGCTCGTGTATTGAATTGCTTGCGACAATGCCTGTTTCAATGCTAGCAAACAATACCACTACAACTGCAAGCCGCATTTGCCGTACCCATGGTGCCACTGTAAAACGATTTACCTCTACGTATATGAAGTATTGACTATTAATATAAAAAAAAATATAAAAATTTCAAGTGGCACAACATGGCATGGAAAAGTGGCATTACGAGCAAATACTACAAAATAAACCAACAGATAAGGATGCATACAAGAGCACGCGATATTATAGAGGTCGCTAAGCAATGGAATGGATATGTCGCTCGGCGAGTGGACAACCGTTGGACAAATGTATTATACATTGGTACCCAAGAGCACTAAATGACCACAAGGATGCCCAAAAACTCGCTAGATAGACGAGCTCATAATGCAGCAGCGAAAAACCAAGGACTAAGAAAAGTGGAAGGAGCTAGGAAAGGCTTTCATCCAGCAGTGGATTGACCCGGGTTATATATTATAAAATATCTTTGGAAAAAATGTAGGTACCGAATTTGACTTTAATTGACATCAATCACAATCTGGCCGGTGATAATAAATTTAACGTTTAAGCTAGCAATATAATTTTTGAACATACGTAATTTTGAAAACACTTCTGAGAAAATGTATTATAACCAATAGAATAAATCTTATTTAAAAAAAACTAAAACACCCAGCAGACATCGAACTTGCATCTGTCGGGTTTCACCACTATGTCATATGCGCCATACTTAATTTAACCTAGCTCTTAATACTCCCTGAAGTGTCTTAGGTTTTTTTCTATTGGTTAAATATATTTTCTCAGAAATGTTTTCAAAATTATGTATGTTCAATAATTGAATGTTTCATTCTTAAATCTTGTGAATTATTCAATAAATAAAAAAATAGTTAATATATATATTATTAATATAATTTCTATTCTACATTCAGTCAACTTGCAGTCGCATGGTGGTCAAGGCTGTATTCTCTGAGGATAAAATGTCGCTTCTTCAACGCGTGCGTGCTACCTGTGTTGACTGGGTTAATGTTACTACTTTTGAGCTTGTCTCCGCCGAATCTAACTGGGACATCGGTACGACTGCGTTATGAAAACTCTCCTGAAGTAATCACGAAGAGGCGCTTCACGTGGCTGGGACATGTGATCCGGTTGCCATCGGAGAGTTTGACACCACATACCCTTGTGGCACCACCTCCCTATCTCACGTTTCAGCGGTGCTACCAAAGCGATCTACGCGCTGCAGGTCTCATAGCGGTCTCATATGTGGCGATGGGTACAGAGAAGTAGCGCAACCGTGTGATTGCTATCTATCTATGACTCTATCACTGGCGAGTGACAGGGTGATGTAAGTTGAATTGCTATCCATGCAAAAAATCTATGCATATCAGTTGTTACGTCAAATACCATTAATCAGTAGTGAAGGGTGGAGGTTGGCTGTTAAGATCCGACATTAATAGTGCACACTAAACTTTGTCTGTTAAACGTATTTGTTTTCATTGAACTAAAATTTAACTACAAATTGCAGATAGTGATGGTTTGTTTTAAAAAATCAATTAAGCCTTGCCTAAAACAAACCATAATAGTTTTGGTATGCTATGAGCAATCCGACAAAAATTGTGCACAGTTTATGGCATACTTATTATTTTTTTTTTGGTTGAATTAAGAATACATGTTTCAGATGGTGTTAGTTAGGTTTCTCAAATTCATTAAGCCCTGCCTAACCAAACTCTAATCGTTAAAAGATATTCTTATATCTATAAAATATCCAAAATAGTGTATGATTTATTGACATATTTTTAGATATTTTATGGGTAGACGAATAATTTTTGAATATTTTCTATTATGGCTTGGCTTACGCAGGGTGTAATTGAATTTTAAAAACACCATCTGCGTATTATTGTAGTCTTAGGGTCGTATGCATGAGATTCCCAAATACTTTATAGGCTAAATACTGCTCATCTGCATGCATGAGTGCAAATGTAATCTGTTGGTTAGTGACGTCATAATGTGTCATGGCGTCCATATAATGGCAAACTTATAAAATTTCATTTCCCGATCATTAATTTAAAATTGTAAATGTGTCTGAAAGTTTGCGAACGGTACCATATAAATTTAATAATTATAAATTAATAATTATTATGAACTTTAAATAATTGATCAGTTATTTTATCACATATATTGTACGAAAGGATAGAGTGTTCCCAGTAAACATTTCCATTTGGTGGCAATACATACAGTTATATTATGACTAACTTCACTTCAATCACTTCTATTATGAGATGTCAAAACGGAATAAGAATAAATGAATGAATTAAATGAATAAACAGCACGACTAGGAACTGTTTTTAAAGTTCGCAAATGTTTTACAGACTCTACAAAATGAACGAGGGCCTCAAGCAAACGTTTGTTGTAATGAATGCATTATTAAAATGACATTTCGAATGACGTGTGACGTCAGATTGCTTACGTCACAAATAGTGCTATACGCTATATGGTGGAAAATCGGTTAAATAGCTTATAAAGAATTTCGGAATCTCATGCATACGGCCCTTAGTTCAATGACAATAAATACGTATAACTTACAAAGCTTAGTGTGTACTATTTATATCGGATCTTCAGAGCCTACCACGACCCTTCGTCACTGTCATTAATATTGACGACTATCTTTTGTTAAAAATACTAACTATGGTACAATAAATTTAGTTTGAATGTAGAGTACACGTTTTATTTAACTTTGCATTTTTTTGCACTTTTTACTACTCTGATAGGGCTCTTTGCCTGCCATACACTTAGATCAAATGATATTCACCTGTAATAATATATGTAGTAATAATTAAATAAGTAGATACTATTAGGTATATATATAAAAAAAAGGATTTTACAATGTTATTCGCTCGTATTCTTATTTGTCCGGTGGTTGTTTATCCCGTATGTATTCCCGACTAGCTAGACATTTTAAACTTTTAGAATATATCAAAACACAATGCCAATGCATTATTTTAATACCTTTAGCCATCTTTAAGCGAAGTTGAATTCATTTTCAGTTAATTCTGTTTTGTATGAAAAGTTACTTCGGAAGAAATCCGTAATCCAATCCACTATTATTGGTTGCTAAGTGGGTGGTCCTAGCAACTAAATTATTAATATATATATGCGTTACTATGGAAATCAAAATGACATTTCAGTATTCTATATTTATTGTTTGTTTGTTTTTTATTTACTTCATATCAAGTACAAGTTTGAGCATATTGAGCATAATAATTCAACAGAAAATTTAAAAACATTGTAATAAAAAGTTCTTTTTATCTTGTAATTATTTAGAATATATTACACAATTCTCATTCTAGGGCCGGAGTGCAAAGTTATGAAACGTATACACTACCTACTTACATTTTTTAGTTATTTTTTTATATTCAAAGATTAAAATAATAATGTGTATATATTTTGTTTACTACGTTTCTTGTTCACTGTGTAGACAGTGTAAGGTTCAGAAATATGATTCAATTAATGGGCTTGGCCACTCCCGAGGGTCCTGTTATCTCGAAGGATTCCATCCGCGGGGGTTGGGGGTACTACATCATCAGCGCAACCGAGCCAATCCGACTGAAAGCTTTATCGTGCGATGTTCCATTTTGTCCGAGTAAAAACCCCGAGCGACCCGCGATAGAATGGTATGCAGATTTTCGATTAACCCCTACATCTTATATTATCTGCAGTGCGCTATGTGCACATCGTTTGTGGACACCCTGTTTTCTAAAAGTTTACTATTATTAATAAACTATTTTTTTATTCAACGAATAATTCATAATATTTAAGAATTTAACAATCTTTTATTGTATATACATAATTTGAAAACACATCAGCGTAGCTCTATTCTATACACAAGATTGCTATAGGCAAGTTATATTGTAACAAATACAATAAGTTAGCCATCTAAACAGTCAAGACTGTTTATCTCGCTCTAAAATTTAACACAGCCAATAGAGTTGATGTTAAAACATAGCACTTATTGTAACAATTACAACTAACTTATTGTAACAATTATTATTTTATTAACAAAAAATCTTGGTGTGATTCGTGACGTCGGTTAGTAATTAAAGTAATCCCTACTTTGATTTAAAATACAAAAACCGATCGCCAATATGTAGCTCAATTTGGGAAGCGCTTCAGTGAGTATTAAAAATAGCCAATAGTTCAAATTTGTCGTAATTAAGTATGACTCATTTAGCATAGTGGACTATTTGCGTGGGCGCGATACTCGAGAGATGCTGGTTCAATTCCTGCGGGGTGTTTTACTTTTAAAAAAAAAAGATTTTTTTATATTGGTTATAATATATTTTCTCAGAAGTGTTTTCAAAATTATGTATGTTAAGTATACATACTTTGAAAATACCTCAGATGTATACCTAAAATCATTTGGTTTACATGTTTTTGAATGTGTTTTCAAATTATGTATGTTAAATAAATAACGTCCAATATAAATAACTCACAAGAATATAAAAATAGTTTGTTAAATAAAGTAAACACACGAAAACATGTTTACTTAGTAATCACAGAAATATATCTGTAGAAATAATCATTTTATTTATTCAATTTTTGTAGCAATTCCATCCCCGTTTACCGGAAGGGCGATTGCTTTTATATCGCTTTTTATAAAGTATTTTTTTCACTTCGTACGTATTAATTTTCATGATTCCACCAATATCACTGGTAAATCTGTGTTATTCATGATACTTCGTCGCAGGACGGATGTGATGTTTTATAATGCTATGTATCGTGTGATTGACCTATATCAGGGGTCGGCAAACTTTTGGACCAAAGGAGCCAAATATGAGTGGCACAATGGTTAAAAAAAATCGAGAGCCATACGTATATTTTTATAAATATGATTTATTTAAATGAATTAATTATATTTTAAAATTGTTTATTTATTAAGTTTAGTGAAGAAGATTTCCCGAATAAAACTAACGTAAATATTATTAAATATTAAATATAAATATTACTATATATTAAATTATTGTTGAAATTATAAATATATTTTTTACAGAATGTGAATTACATACAATTTTCACGCATTCCTTAATGCTCTACCTCAGTTGAGGCATAGTCTGAAAAGATTGTGGCTAGGCGATGCGCGGATTACGGGTCGCGGGTGCAAATGATGCATGCCGAATGAAATATAATTTGTCATATAAATCCAACATGCGTCCATTTAATGTTCTGTTAATGGAATGAGCACTTAAAATCGCTTCTTTCACACGTTTAAAGCGTCATAGAAAGCGGCCGTGCATATCCTGGCTGTGCATATAATATATGCACAGCCCGTCATATTATGACGGGTGGTGGTGGGAACTTTAATGTATGTTCTATTAGTAACAATAATAATAAATTCATTGACATATATTCTTTTTCAAGTAAATGGGTAACGTTTTTAGTCATCTTTACACGATTTAAAAATGAATACTCCCGTCGCCATCACGAATCAAATTGACGTATTTACACCTCGACGTTCGCTCTACGACTGCCAGCGAGTCCAAAATTTCGTCGCACCTATAGTTGAAAATTATTTGCCGTTTCACTGAAGTATCGTCTTAAGAATAATGTGAACAATTACCTTCCTTGCATTACTTTGGAGAATTTCTATATGTTTGGTATGTAACTCGTAGTTTTTAATTTTAGGCGCGAATCCAAATTTTCATCGGTTATTTGGCTTCTCTAAATGCCATTTATATTGTTCATGTTTGAAATTGATTGTTCACATACATAGTATGTAGACTCGAATATGAACTATTCCATGTATTAAAAATCGTAGTATCTACATTATGTCGATCTTTTAGAGTACTCCACTTGTGTTGTGCAATTAAATTGCATTTTTCTCTCCCCAAATACTCAATTTTGGTGGCAAGATCTACAAATTTGGAGCTCCATAACGCTTTGCTTTTTAAATCCACCAATAAAATTGTATTTCAAAAGTGCTCGTGTCAATATCAAATAGAGAAAATTTTAAGTTGTCGACTTTTCCAATGGGCAGATTTAAAACAACAACAATCAGACCTTTTTGCATCAACCATCACGGAGGGAAAATTAGTCTCGCGATTATGTCATTATAAATAATATAATAAGTGTACAAATCAATAATAAAAATTGTGAATTCTGCCAAAGTTTTTATTGTGAATTGGGAATATGGCAAAGAGCCGCGGTTTGCCGACCCCTGACCTATATGATGGCACCATAAATATTGATATATGTCATATGATATACAAATAAAGTTTTGGACAAGTTATGCTGTTAACTTTAATGAAAATTTGAAAGTTTATGTTTAATGTCTTTATGTACAGCTGTTTAAAATTATATAATAATAATTAATAATCATTTCGCATTATAAATTCACATAAAGCTTCTCATCCACAGTTCTTCACTTCCGCATACATCCACTGAACTTTATTGCCGAAAACTGATGTATACTTACATTCAATTTTATCCACTTGCCAAGCCACATCTCCAGCCCATGGCAATGGGGGTTTATATCATCAACATCATCAACCGGGGTCGATCCATTGCTGGATGAAGGGCTCCTCTAGCTCCATCCACTCTTTTCGGTCCCTAGGTCTTGCTGCCACGTACATATACCGAACTTAATGAGTTCGTCTATCCCAATGACATTAATATGGACGAAGCATCTAGAAAATAAAATGACACTCACTTTGTGTCGGGTCTGCCGGATGGCGAAATTCATATTTTAATATCGGTATCCTACGCTCAAATGAACATTCTGCTTGCAAGCGTTCTGGCGACACCGCTGGGTCTGCCCATACAAAATTTCTGACTGTCAGGTTTCGACTCCACCGTTATTATTGTGTTACAAAATGCCAATGTGCCTAGTTAAAAATTGTAAAAAAATCTACTAAACACTCCAAGAAAGATGGGATATCACTTTGCATGTGTTAGTATTATTTATTATTTATAAAATGCCATTTTAAGATATTGATGAGTGTTTATTCAATGCAATTGAATGACAGGAACCATTGGACAGTCAGTCGCCTGTGATTCGCTGGGCTCACTTGCGTCTAATCTCCGAGAAGTCGTAAGTAACCGAGAATCTGTTTCTAACGCAATGAGTCATGACACTAATACGCCATTACAATAAAGGTTATATTACTATAAATTCTCGAAGCTTGTATCGCATAATGGAAACGGATACGTCAATGGTCACGTGACATCTACCTATACATCTGTGAATGACTTTCATGCACAATTTCTCGTGCGCGCCGGGTATGAAGTGAGTCGTCCATTTAATATGTCATTGGTCTATCCAGCGGATTTTAGACCGCCCCTGTGGGGGTTTAGTGCCCCTTGGATACCACACGGTATGACGGCATTTGCCAAGCGTCTGTCACTCGGCTCCTTATGCATTAGTTTATTTCATGGTCTTTACGCGTTATGTATAACATGCACATTTCCATGCCACATTGCGTATATATATTGCCTGAATAGATGACCCTAAATGTATGACATTGAAGTAAAAGGGTTTACTGATTATATTAGCTACAAGTTACTTCGCATTAAATGTGTCCACTTGCCGAGCGACATATCCAGCCCATTCCCATTTCATCTGCTTAGCGACCTCTATCACATCGCGTAGTATTGTCTGCTTCCTTATCCATTGAATTATTTTGTGATCATTACGCATTATGCTGAACATGCATATTTCCATGCCACGTTGAGCTACTTGTATCTTTGTACTTATCTTACATTAAGCGTCCATGTTTCACATGCGTACGTGAGCCGTGGTAACACACGTTTATTGAACACTTTGCGCTTACACAATGTGAGGTCACTTTTGAAGATACCATTCACGCGCCCATATGCAAACCATGACAGTTTGGTTCCACGCGTAATCTCGTCATGCATACCACCCGTCAATTGACATTTGTTTTCAGAGATAGACGAAGGTGACCCGCTCGATTTGATAACTATTGATGAGGATTACTTTCGGTTCAGCAAAACAGTTTATCATTAATTTTGTCTTTGGGACATTTATCTTTAAACTTGCTTTGCGACTTTCATTTGGAAGCTCCTGCATCCTGTTCTGATAGTCTTCTAGGTCGGTTTTAAAGACAACAATTTCGTCTGTAAAACGCGTTTTGTATATATATATATATATATTAACTATTTAATGTTTGTGGACGTCTTAAATATGATACAATTGTTATTATTACTTTATTTTACTTTCACATTACAGAACTTTACTTTCTGTTATTACAACGTTTTTCTTAGCGCGTATTCTTATTTGTCCGGTACAAATCTTGCAATCGATTTTTAACTAACTTCCCGACTAGCTAGACATTTTAAACTTTTAGAATATATCAGAACACGATGCCAATGCATTCTTTTAATACTTTTAGCCATCTTTAAGTAGAATTGATTTTATTTTTAGTTAATTCTGTTTTGTATGGAAAGTTATTTCAGAAAAATCCGTAAAAAGTAAAAGACTATTATTGGTTGCTAAGTGGGTCCTAGCAACTAAATTATTAATAATATTAATATATACGTGCGTTACTAACTATGGAAATCAATATGACATTTTAGTATTATTTCTATCAAGTACATTTTTTTTGATCGTTAAAGCTAGTCAAGTCAAGTTTATAATATGATTCAACAGAAAATTTAAAAACGTTGTATATAAAAAGTTCTTTTTATATTGTAATTATTTGTAAGTATTAATTATTATTAAAAGTAAATAAGTATTTTGTAATCTATTTCATGGCTACTATTTATAATTGTTTATCTAATTTATGTTTTATTGTGTATTATGGCGCATTGGTCAAATGCTGTAATACCATAATGAGGGACATATCAATAATACCTTTGTACTTCGTTCTGACAACTGCTCTCGATTTATGCACTGGCGCTTATTCAATATCGGTGTATTTGAAGGTTGAAGGTGTGGTTCATTTTCGTAGGACACTCACACATTCAAAACCCTGTGTCAAAATGTAGTGTATTGGGTTATAACATATCGGAATTCTATTAATAATCCGTTCAGTGCCTATAATAATCTTTTTACTACAAATAAATTTTATATTGTTTACGAAAAATTGTGTTTGACACAAGTTTTATCTTATGGTTACAGTATGTAGTGACAGGTTAAAATAATAGTGTCACTACTTTCCCTTAAATATATTCTACAGTACCTACTATATTCTAGTTATAGTCTAAACACTGTCTCGTACAATAGAGATATGTCGACCACACGTTGCCGACTTCTGACCTAGATGAACTTTTGGTACCATATGGTAATTCACGTCGCAAATCGCACTCCGCGTCAAGAGCACAATGCTACACAATCCAACCATGCGAAATGAAGCATTTGAATAAATCAGGGGTGGCCAAGACGCCTAGAATACTGTCGTTATGACTATTTTTGTGTCTTCTTCCAAATCGTATAGTAATCTTGCAATATATTATCAAGTAGTTTCTCCAACTTTTTTGCACCATGCCTTCCTCACAAATTCAGTCAAAAGTTATTTCAAGCTTAAATGTTATATTCTAATGGATTCAAGCTCTGTACTATTCCATTTAAGTCGTTTTTTGCGATCCAGGTTTCGCCTTTCGGCATCTTCATGCGTCGTGTACACTCACCAAAGGCAAACACACACTGACAACGAACACTCTTAACTCTACCTTATATAATAAATCAATATAATAAAATAGGTAAAAACTCCATTACCTAGTGTTTGCCTTTGGTGAGTGTACACGACGCCTGAAGATGCCTAAAGCCGAAACTCGGGTCGCAAAAAACGACTTAAATGGAATAGTACAGAACTTGAATCCATTAGAATTTAAATTCAAATTCCATCAAGTCCCTTCGGTCGATAGTATTAAGATTAAATATTATAGGCCAGGCAATCCAATTTAAAATATGTCAAAACTGATAATGATCTACCTAGTACATGTTTTCATAAACTTAACTAACAATGAAAATAACACATTTAAATGCGAAGTTTTTTTATACTATAAACATTGATCGAATGGTTCCTACTATCACCACCATTAGAAACAATAGTGTCATAAAATCTGTAAAGCTTCATAAGCCACCCTGTAGGCGTCCTATTAGCATAGGTGTCCGACAAGGTGAAATGATCTCACCTAAATTCTTCACTCCTATGTACTCCTGAAGATTTATTCGGTCGACTTGACTGGAAGAACAGTGGTATCGCCAATTACGATGAAAACCTTAGTAACCTGAGTTTTTCAGACTACATTGATGTTTTTGCGAATGACTCAGAAGACCTTCAGAACAGGATGCAGTATATATAGCTTGCAAATAAAAGCCGCAAAGCAGGGTTAAAGATAAATGTCTCGAAGACAAATGTAATGTAAACAATAATACTCAAATCGAGCTGGTCAGCAACTACGTCTATTTCGAACAACAAATGTCAATTGACGGTAATACGTATGAAAAGATTACTCACAAAACTAAACTGTGATGGATTCCATATGTGACCTCACATTGTGTCTTAAGCGTAAAGTGTTCAACTGATGTGTGCTACCAACACTCACGTACGCAAGTGAAACATGGATGCTTAATGTCACATAAATTTAAAAAAAATACAAGTAGCGCAACGTAGCATGGACGTGCATGTTGGACGTAACGCGTAATGATCACAGAATAAATAAATGGATAAGGAAGCAGGGACCACAGAGACACCATAAACCCCACTAGATAGATGAAGTCATAAAATTCAGTGAATGTACGTGGCAGCGAAGAACTAGAGACCGAAAAGAGTCAAAGCACCCTATGGGAAGTTTGTCCAGCAGTTAATTGAACCAGGTTGATGATGATGATATAAACCCCCATTACAGTGAGCTGGAAATCGGTGCTCGGTAATAAAGTTCGATGGATGTACACGGAAGTGAAGAACTATAGACGAGTAGCCTTTATGTGAATTTTATAATGCGAAATGATTTTTAATTAGTATTATAAAATTTTAAACAGCTGTACCTAAAGACATTAAACATAACTTTTCAAATTTTCATTAAAGTTAACAGCATAACTTATCCAAAACTTTATTTTCATTCGGACCACTTTTAAAGTATCCTGATTTGAAGTGAAGAAATATTTCCAATTTAGCTGGGATTTTTCATCATATTATTTTAATGAATATTTAAAATAAACAAATGTGTTTGGCTTCTACCCGCGGTAGTTAGTAAAACTTTAAATTGACCATTAAAATGTAAAATAATCATTTGAAATGTGTTGAAATACGAATTAAAACACAATTTAAAAGTTACATAAACCCTTTTCAGTTTAATAAAAGTACTGAAAAATTACTATAAAATCCGCATGTACTTTGAAGGCAGACGTGTAATGATGGTGGAACTTGTAAAATACTTCAAATACCGCCCATATGAACACTGAAGTCCAGACCATGATATTAAGATCAGGATTGAGATGACAAGGAGCACTTTTGAAAAATGAAACATCTCTTCTGTGATTGAGATAATATAGCTCTGGGCACTCAATGGATAGCGATTATGTCCATCATACCATAGTACTGGTCGATGGACTCAAAGTCTAGACTTTAAAAGAATAGACAATAAGAAGCCTGGATTCTTGATGCATCAAGCTGATTAATATTGCCAGTAAGACAGGAGTATATTTTCAGTCCAATACTTTTTAGAAAGACCTCTCTCAGCTACACAACCTGCATAAATGTCTCAATATCCAAGGCGTTGGAAATCTGATAGGACCAGGATACGGAAGTGTACTACAAGCTAGTTAACTACCTTCGATACAAGACGATATCAAAAGAAGAAGAACTTACAGTCGCATATTTATTAAATTCCCAATCCGTTACCATTGTTCCCAGAATGGACGATTTTACACCTCTTGAGTGTAGTATTTTTATTGTTTGTAATTACTAATGATATATTATTAGGTTTTGACGATTTATACGCCTATCGAGTGTATTATTAGTGATAAGGTAAGGGTTTTTTATAGACACTTCAACTATTCATAATTTGTTTGTTTTATTGTGTATTGTGGTCCTTGACTTAAGACGATACATCAGTGAAACGGCAAATAATTTTCAACTATAGGCGTGACGAAAATTTGGACTCGCTGGCATTCGGAGAGTGAACGTCGAGGTGTCAATACGTCAATTTGTTTCGTGATGGCAACGGGGGTATTAATTTTGAAATCGTATAAAGATTACTAAAAACGTAACCCATTTACATGATAAAGAAAACATGTCAATGAATATATTATTACTGTTACTAATAGAACAATGAACAGAACATTAAATGCACGCATGTTGGAGTTATATGACAAATTATATTTCGTTCGGCATGCGTCATTTGCACCCGCGACCCCCAATCCGCGCATCGCCAAGCCACGATCTTTTTAGACCGTTGTCAGTGTGTATTTGCCTTTTGGTGAGTGCACATAGTGCCAAAAGATGCCGAAAGGCAAAACCAGGGTCGTAAAAACAACTCAAATGGAATAGTACAAAACTTAAATCCATAAGAATTAAAATTCATCAAGTACCTTCGGACGATAGTATTAATATCAATTCTTTTAGTTTAGAAGTTATTAATACCTACATGAAACGAAAAAGACTATTATCAATCGTAGTGGATTTTTGGGTTTCCATCGTGTGTCCATCTTCCTTCTTTACTCGACGTTTCGGGCTCGTTGCAGAGGCCATTATCAAGAGATGATAAGTTTTATTATGAAAATGTAGTGTAGGTATGTGAATTTAAACGTTGCTCTAAGAATGTCAAAAGGAATCCGATTAGCTAAGCGCAAACGTTGCTCAGAGTAATCTGTCAATCGTTACGACCAGGGATACCGGCTCGAATATTGGATTTTGCTGATAGTGCCGGAAGCCATGACGTTTTTATCCATAATCCATCATCCCTTTTAATATTTTCAGGGTTTCTATGGATTTCAATGTCGAGTAAAGAAGCAAGAAGGACACTGGGTGGAAACCCAAAAATCTACTACGATAAAAAACAACCGTGAAAGCCTCAAACATTATATGGCTATTATCAAACATATAAATATCAGAAAAAGGCTTGTTTCGTGTAATTTGGCATACAAGTGGACTTTTATTTTTCTGTTAATGTAGAAAAGATAAATTTGTAAAGCAGTTATTTCTATTTATATACAAAGAAATATCAAATCGTCGCAAATTTAGCTCGGCATTTTCTGACATTTTTAAATTATCCAGTTTCAACTTAATTTATATTATATATTGCGGACTGCAATATTTCCTTGGCATTTAAATTATATGCGATAATATGAGAAAACAAGGGGTTCTTTTATACGACTGAAGAAAATACTATGTAGTTACGACCTAAATTTGGGCCTCGGAATGAAAATCATTAGTAGCTATGTCTTTTCAGTCCTATTATATGGAGCGGAGGCATGGATATTCACAGAACCAAGGCTCAGCATTTGAACTTAAAGCTATTTAAAAAATAAGTTTACAGGTGTCCTCCTATGTATGGAAAGAAAGCTATCGAGATGCTGTCGAGGATGAAAAGACTAAAGAAATAATTACATTCCTTGTGATACATCCTCCTGATTAGGGATTCCAAACCCGGGATCCCGAGCTATTTTCGATACTTGTGAATCGCGGGATTGATGAACATAATCGCGAAACTTTCGGGATTGATTTTTTTATCAATTTTTATAGAAAATAAAATAAAAACGAAAATATAGCAGAAAAAATACTTTTAATAACAGATAACTACATTATAAATAAACTGAGTTTGAATGAAGTTCGATTTATACCCATGTATAAGTTGCCGATTCATTTTATTTTTTCACATAAATTAATAAAAATGAGAAAGATTGTAAAAAACCAATGCCTCGCACTATTAACAAAGTAATTCCACCATGATCTCATATGTTTTACGGCAGTTTCATATTTGGCTGACTGATTAGATTTATGAAGCGGAAAGGCCATAAGTACACCATGATTTGCTTTACTATTGTAAATCTCGCTAACCCATTCATTAAGTTTTTATTATCAGAAACAGCAATCTCATATTAAATTCATATTATTATTTATATTACAATATTATTTACTCCATTAAGCTTATGTATTTCCAAGATTGAACGTATACAATATTAACAATGAATTGTATTGAATAGTATAAATTATACTAGATTTATTTTTGACCGATTTTATCAATGTTATTTGTAAACATAAAAATTTTATATTAACAATGGAAAAAAATGCACAATCCTGCGATTGTTAAATTGTAACAATTGAATTGTCTTGAATAGTATAAATTATACTAGATTTATTTTTGAGCGATTTTATCAATGTTATTTGTAAACATAAAAATTTTATATTAACAATGGAAAAAAATGCACAATCCTGCGATTGTTAAATTGTAATCCTGAAATCCCGGGATCAGAATTTTGGCTCGGGATTGGATTCCCTACTCCTGATCTATGTGCTACAGGTGTATTAGACGCAAAGCATGGTGACAAACTGAGGGAATTGGTTGGGGGATGTAAGTTGATTGTAAGTACCTAATTATGTTTTTATTGAACATACCTAATTTCAAAACTACTTTTTGAAACTTTTTTGAAAAAAAATACGATACTTAGCCGGTTAGAACCCGCGCCTCCTGGGATTTGTGTTATTGTGCTCTGACCACTAACCTATTTTTATCCTATCATATTATATATTCACTGGTAGTTCGTACGTTCATTAAATTATTAGCAAGTGCAAGTATGTTATAACAAAAATTTGGAGTGATCCTGACAACGGTTGGTAATTAAGGTAAATACTTTGATTTATAATACAAAAGCCGACTGCTGAAACAATAACGAAATTTAAAAAATCGCTTTAATTAGTAATTGTAAAAATCACTAGTTAACTTCATCGCTATTAGATAGGACACACATAGCTTAGTAGTTAGAGCACATAGACGCGAATCCTATGGCGCGCGGATTCGACTTCGGCTGGGTGCCGCATTTTTTAAAAATGATTTTTTATAATGATCTATGAGGTGTTTTTAAATTGTAAATGTTCAATAAAGAATATAACATTTTTTAGCCAAATTAATTGTTCGTTGAATAAAAAAATAGACATGTTTTTTGATTGGCTCTACAATCTGATATGGAACTTGATCATCTCATGAAGAGTTTTTCTGAACAGATTATTGCTAGAAGAAATGAGTTTTAGCCATTTGTTTAACCTATTAGATCAACGTTCTGGGACCAAAATTGAAAAACAACACATACATTTTTCAGTCTCGGGATTCCAACTCAAGACGTACAACCTCATAAGCAGTGACGTTACATCTCATCAATCCCAGGCGAGATATTACTAACATGAATTATATTTGGCATCGCAAGTTATTCCCAGAGGCCACATTGTCGACGATTGTTCAAATTCTGCAAAAGTAAGTAAGTACATAATAGCGCAAGACATTGGACCGAAAGGAATGGAGTTAACTAGAAGAGGAATTCATCCAGCAGTGGATTGATTCAAGCTAAAGATGATGTTGACACGCTACAGAGCTGTCAAAAAGTAACGATATTTCGATACCTTTGTGGTGGTCGATGTGCGGGTTATGGTGTTGAGGATGATGATGAAGAAATCGAAGATGTATGCAGGAGCGAGTTTTATTTGCAGCGTAACGGTCGGTACGCTGATAGTTTAAAGAGTTTACATCAACTGGTAGAAAAGGTTAATGAGGTCAGTAATTCTTCAGGGCTCGAAATGGACCGGAACGCACCGGAGCGCCGTTACGTTTCGTGAAATCGGTAAATTTATCGCTCTGTCTCGTGGAAAAAATATGTTCATCGTCTGAACTAGATAAGCCTTTTAACACACTTATTTTTATAAAATACACATAAATTTAGATAACTTTCTAGATATCTTCAGAAAATTGTCGATTGCTCCGGTTCGTGATATTTTCCATTTCGAGCGCTGTAATTCTTATGGTTTAAAAATGAACGTCAAGAAAACAAAACTATTACTAGCATCAAAAACAGCGATACCAGACACTAACACAAATTTTGTCATTAACAGCGAACCAATCGAACGTGTGACCCATTATAAATATTTAGGTATATGGGGTCATTGAGAAATGGGACCAGTCTCAGGAAATAAAAACTAGAATTGCGATCGCAAGGAGCGCCTTTCTCAAAATGAGACGCCTCCTTAGCAATTGAGATCTTAAACCTAGGTCTGAGACTGCGCATGGTACGTTGTTATGTGCTCTCAATTCTTTTCTATGGTATGGAGGTATGGACGCTACACCAAGAGATGTCACGGAGACTTGAAGCTTTCGAGATGTGGCTGTATAGACGCATCCTCAAAATTCCTTTGACTGACCGGGTGACAAATGTTGAAGTTCTCAATCGAATGGGGAAGGACCGAGAAATTCTACGTAGTATCAAAACCAGTAAACTACAATACCTCGGCCACATTATGAGAGGACAAAAATACAGCATTCCCCAACTTGTCATTTAAGGAAAGATCAATGGGAAGCGTAGCAGAGGACGGCGCCGCATTTTGTGGCTTAAGAGCGTACATAAGTGAAACGGCAAATAATTTTCAACTGTATGTAGAACAAAATTACGGCCGCGTTGTCATTCGGAGAGCGATAGTCGAGGCGTCTGCACGTCGATTCGTTTTGTGATGGCGTCGGTTGAAAATATTCTTAAATCGTGTAAAGCTGACTAAAAAACTTTACGTATGTACTTAAAAAAGGAAACATGTCAATGAATATACTATTATTATTACGAATATAATAATAAACATAACATAAAAAGGACGCTTGTTGAACTTTTATGACAAATTATATTTCGTTCAGCTTCCGTCATTTGCACCCGCGACCCGCAATCCGCGCATCGCCTAATTACGATCTTTTTAGACCATGCCTCAGCTGAGGTATAACCTTAAGAACCTCCGTGATTGGTACGAGTGCAGCTCCACCGAACTGTTCCGGGTAGCATACGACAAAGATAAGATCGCCTTAATGGTGGTCGACCTCCGCTAGGGGATGGCACAATAAGAAGAAGGTCGGTACGATAGTATTAATACAATGACAATACATATTATGTACTGAGATAGTTACGAGCCAGGTACTTAGATTCGAGTGACATTTTGATAAATCAGTATTCGTAATTTATACAGTCGAAAGTAATACATAAACATTATATTCTAGTACATAATTATATTGAACGAGTCAGGGGTTTAAATACGAATAGCTGTGAATTTTATCTATTATTACCGTCATAATATAATATGATACTATGGGAATGGATATTAGATTAATTTTTCATTGCGATACCGTATTTAATATCGCCAATCAATCTGCTGACACAGGTAAACAGTTGTTTACCGGTATATGAGTCGCTGGGAATTTATTATTGCGGTCGAATAATTTGATACATTCAAAATAGATATTTGATCAATAATATACTGACAGCTACACTTTTTTTCCGATATGATACCAGTATCTACACTTTTTTTTATCAAT
Organism: Rhyacophila brunnea; assembly: GCF_057557595.1. NCBI lineage: Eukaryota > Metazoa > Arthropoda > Insecta > Trichoptera > Rhyacophilidae > Rhyacophila > Rhyacophila brunnea. The sequence goes on along the minus strand of NW_028232904.1, from coordinate 1,049,453 downwards.
ATAGAATCAATCAATACTTTTTCCGCAGTTGGAATATTTAAATGCTGATTACGGCGAATTGAAATATTTATAATATCTAAGCGAATGCAACAAAAATTATAATTATACAAACATTAATATTCTCTAGTTATCCTTGACTTAATAGGTAAGTGATAAAGTTTTTACCTACTTTGATGTATTGATTTGTTATATAAGTTAGAGTTAATTGTATTCGTTGTCAGTGTATATTTGCCTTCTGGTGAGTGTACATAGTGCTTGAAGATGCCGAAAGGCGAAACCCGGATCGCAAAAAACTACTCAAATAGAATAGTCTTCTTCTTCTTCTTTGGCCATATCCGCCCCTTAATTGGGGCATATGGACACCACGCGGCGCCTCCAAGAATCCCTGTCGCTCGCCAGTCTTCTTGTTACGTTACAGGTCAAACCAACATCCCGTAGCTCCGCCGTATACACTCTGTAGATAGTATTTAGCGGCCTTCCAGGACGCCGGAATCCGGTCGGCTTAAAGAACAGGAAAGCCAGGTTGAGGTTCTAGAATAGTACAAAACTTAAATCCATTAGAATTTAAGTTCAAATTCCACCAAGTAGGTACCTTCGGTCGATAGCATTATTATATTTTTTTTTCAATATCTATACTTTCATTCGATGCAATACCGATATCAAGTATTGGTATATTTTATATAGATGTGATGGGCTTGGGTTGAAATCCCGAAGGCCGAAATCCCGAATGCCGAAATCCCTAATGTCGAAATCCGAATGCCGAAAAATAAAAAAATACACACAGTAATAATTGCGCAATCTTAACAATTATCTTGAATTGCGCAATTTTTAAAAGAGACTAGTATATTTTAAAAAAAATGCGCAATTCAAGATAATTGTTGAGATTGCGCAATTATTGCTGTTTGTATTTTATTTTATTTTTCGGGATTTCGGCCTTCGGGATTCTGGCCATTCGGGATTTCGGTCATTCGGGATTTCAGCATTCGGTGTTTCGGCTTTCTGGATTTAGGGTTTCGGGATTTCTGCCATTCGGGATTTCAGCATTCGGGATTTCGGCCATTCGGGATTTCAGCATTCGGGATTTCGTCCGGCACCCAGATATGACGACCCTAGATAAGCATAATAAATCGATATTTTATATGTTATTCTTATGTGTTACTTTAAAAAACGGCGAAAGTTTTTCCTCGTATAAAAAAACGTAGACGTTTTCTAGAGATGTTCTTTATATACATTTTTTATATACTCGTACATTCACAAAACTTCAACTAGTAACACAAATGTCAAAGTTTCTTTTATGTAGTCCCCGCGGTGCTCCTACTTGCTAAACACTTTTCGGAGACATTTTTCTAAAAATATTTAACAACGCTGGTCTAATTTTAACCCCGGTTACAAAGTTAGTTATTTATTGATATAAGACTTCAGATTATTTAATTTTGAGGTCCGTTTATATCAAAGACATTGAAAACTTTCTCTGCATATAGGACAGAACCTAAATATAATATAATATTGAAATAAAAAAAAGATTTTAATATTAATACTATCGACTGAAGGTACTTGATGGAATTTGAATTTAAATTCTAATAGATTCAAGCTCTGTACTATTCCAGTTAAGTCGTTTTTTGCGACCCGGGTTTCGCCTTTCGGCATCTTCATGCGCCGTGTACACTCACCAAAGGTAAACACACACTGACAACGAACTGTCTTTACTCTAGCTTATATAATAAATCAATACAATAAAGTAGGTACAAAAAATACAACAAATAAACCATGAACAGTTGAAGTGTTAGTAAAAAACCTATCTTATTAATTACAATACACTCGATAGCATATTATAATAAATCGTTAAAACATAATAATAAATCATTATTCTTTATGAAAAATAAAAATACTACACTAAAGAGGTGTAAATCGTCCATTCTAAGAAAAATAATTAAATATTAGTGTTTAATAATACTCTTACATGGTACCTACTACTAAAGAGAGTTCGTTTTCAGTTTGTGTTTACCTTTGGTGAGTATACACGGCGCCTGAAGATGCCGAAAGGCGAAACCCGGGTCGAAAAAAACGACTTAAATGGAATAGTACAGAGATTGGATCCATTAAAAAGATTTTAATTAAATATTATGCTCACGATGGCTGAGTGGCTTAAGCATCGGCCTATAACGTCGTAGGTCACAAGTTCGAATCCTGGGTCTGGCAAATAGACATATTGTTTGTTAGTGTGGACCCAATAGGTAGGGCAAGTTTCTAACATCAATTTCTCTTAAAAACAAAAATATGTTAATACAAACCTCCACTCTGTGGAGGCCCATATGATCTTATTAGGATCGGGTATGGTCAAATTTTAATGTGAATACCTTATGCCAGGCCGTGTCATAATTTGTACGTATACATTTCACAGTATCACAGTTCAGATCGTATAACATTGAGATCAAATTCATGTCTAAATAAAACACTTAAACAAGACAAGGAAAAGACAGAAGAAACAATCCTACCAGGATTGCATCGTTTGCTTGGGGTGACGTGCACCGCGTAGGTCAAAATGGAGGTTTTATGCTATTTTAAAAGCATGATCCTGAACATTCCTTAAACATTGTAGATAATTCATTTATATAATTTAATATAATATAATTTTTTTATCATAAATATGTCACTATATAATATTAACGTTAATTTTACTAATGGTTTTGTAAATGCGTTTAAAAATTAATAAACCTAAAAAATATTAACACATGGATGTATTGTAATATGACTATATTCTAAAACATTAGAGCGAGAGGTTTAAAAGAATACTATTTTATGTAATAAATATACTTTATGCAGTCATCAAATGTTTAAAATAAATATAAAGGATAATGAGGCTTCAATAGTATATAAATAGATTATCTAAAACTTTTAAGGAATATCCAATATTTCGTTCGGCACGCGTCATTTGCACAATCCGCGCATCGTCTAGCCACGATCTTTTTATACCATGTCTCAACTGAAGTATAGCCTTAACATTTGTATACTTACATGTTAAAAAATAAGTAGTTTTAAAATAATCGTCATTTTCATTTTAAAAATAGTGAGGTTATTTATCACTCGGCCATTTTCCCGTATTTCAAATAATTCCAGTGTTGCAAAGTGTCAATATATGAAAATTTTATAATAAAAAACATCTGGAGCAGTGAAGCGCTACAAATTTTCAATGCTCCGGTAAAACCACATTGCTCCACTGCTCTGAGCTCCGCTCCAACGCTCTGGCGCCAAATTGTCCCATTGACATCTACACTAATTTCCGCAATTTATTTCGCTAACAATGTGATTAATATTAATTATATTCACTTGGTACTTAGGCTTTAATAGGTTCACATAAAAAACGTGTACCAATTGAATTGTATCCACGTTTTTTGTGTTACTTCTAATCTGCAAATTTGTGTAAGTAAGTAAAAAATTTTCTTGGCTTCATGAATCCAAATTTTCCCCATTTTTTTCTCGTTGTAACATAACTTTTGGCGGAGTTATTGTGCGTGCGGCTGCCGCTCCGCCACCCCCATTTTTTGTTTGCCCCGCGGGCGAATTGTGGGGGCACGTGGTCACAACGTGATCTCTAAACGTGATACAGACCCTCTGCGTTTTCCAGTGGCGCGCGAGGAGCCCGAATATAACGGTAAGATATTACCATTTCGATATTTATAAAAATTTGCGGTAATTGAAAATCTAGGATACAAATTATATCGCTATGTACAGTTTTCATTATTTTGATCAGAATTAACACAACAAACAGTTGAATATACGTAAATAATTTGGACTGTAGATAGGAGTTTTATGCGTCAATTACATTGAGCTACTTTGCGAGCTGTTTGTTGGCGAATTTAAAAGCGGGCAATTCAGCTACTGCTATTGTAACGATGACACACAAAACTTTCCATTCGCTGAAAAGCCACAAGCCAGCGACTATTTTGACAGAACGTGGTTCGTTTTTTTACCGGGAGGTCACTACCAGTCACTACTACGCTCTACTGCGTAGACGCAGTAGGCCGTGTAAAGTTGACCGGCTTTCAACTTTTCTCGGTAGATTGTTTACAGTCTGCTTGTTAGCTTGTTCAATGATGACACAAGGTGACTTTACAGGCAGATTGTAAATTCGCCAACAGGCGAGGACAAATGGCATTGACGCATTACACCGTGTCCGGAAATTTTGACGTATAAAATTGATCGTAGGACACGTCTTCTTCATAAGCCGTTGTCCTTGAAACATGTGTTCGTATAGAATTTAATCAAATGACGAGTTGTTCGTTGAACATATCACCGTGGAGTATATTGTACGTAAGTTATAAAATGCGATGGTAGTTTCCTCTTATTTATTATTGTCGCAAGACCAGACGACGAGCAATTACTGGTCAGGAAACGACCGTAATTGCGAAGAACATTCAGTCAGCTCAAGTGATATCCAACGCACGTATATATTAATAATTTAGTTGCTAGGACCCAGGGAACTCAGAAATAATGGGAACTAAAATACATAACGGGTAAGGCGATAGCAGGTAGCCGACTCAAGTAAGGAAGAATCCGGGTCAAAAGTACACACGTGTCAAGAATACGTTTTACGTCAAATACTGAAAACTGCTCTCCATTTATGCATTTACGCTCATTTAATGTTGGTGTATTACACACACTATTGCACGTGCATAATGCGTGCTTCAATTTCGTAGGACACTCACACATTCAAAACCCTGCATCAAGATACGGCGTATTGAATATAGCCTATCGGTATTATATTTATTATTTATTTATTTATTTATTTATTTATTTATAAAAAAGAGTATTACGGCATTACAGCTTTTGGCCAATGCGCCATAATACATAATACATACAAATATATAAAAATATCTTAATTACAAATAACAACTAATATGACAAGAAAGTGGAAAAGACAGCATGTGTAAATATTAAAGAAATATGATAATATATACAATTATAAATTTATCCTATTTAAAACGTCTACAAACATTATATAATTAATAAAAAACAAATCAACCTTTATGGTGCCATCAAATAAGCTAATTGCACGATACACAGCATCATGAAACATAACATCTGTCCTGCGACGAGGTATCTTGAAGACCGTGGAGCTGCGAGTGATATTGGTGGGAACATGAAAATTAATATTTGCCAGTATATGCGGATTGTAAATGAACCCACGAAGAAGTAAAAAGAAATGCTTTAAAAGAACAATCACTCTTCGGGTAGACAGGGATTGCATTGATAGCATACCCAGAAGAAAACGAGTCGGGAAATTCATTTTATTGTCATTATCATAAGGAAAGAACCCGTATGTTCTTAAGTAGAGAAATCTAAGAAATCTATTGTGGACTCGATCCAGCTTAATTGTGTGCATGAACCTATTAGGACTCCAAATAATGCTGGCATATTCAAGAATACTCAACACAAATGATACGTATAATGTACGTAGCACTCGGACGTTTTCGAATGATTTTGAAACCCTCATAACAAAACCAAGCATTTTGCTAGATCTAGTACTGATGTTAAGAATATGCTGATTGAAAGTGAACTTTGTATCATACAATACTCCCAAATCTTTTATCTCCGTTACCCTACTCAATATTATACCAGACAATGTGTATGGGAACAATAAGGTGTGCCTTGAACGATTGAATGAAATAATATTACATTTGGAGGTAGCGAATTCAAGTTTATTTAAGATAGACCATTGCGAGATAGCATCTAGGTCAGACTGCAACATCGCACAGCATAATGGGGTTTCAATAGTTCGAAAAAGTTTAAGATCATCTGCGAATAGCAAACAAGAAGAATTGGTTATAACTTTGACAATATCATCAAAAAATATTAAAAACAAAATTGGGCCAAGATTTGAACCTTGAGGAACACCAGAGTTTGTTCTAAAAATCCGCGATTCATTCCCATGGTAATCAACAAATTGACGGCGATTTTTCAAATAAGAAGCAAAAAAACATATTATACTATATGACGCGCCAAATGTACAAAGCTTTTGTAATAAAATATCGTGATCAACACGATCAAATGCCTTGGAAATATCTGTGTACACAGAATCAACTTGAATTGACTTATCCATAGAATTTGAAATAAAATTATTATACACTATAAGATTTGTTACTGTGGACCGCCTAAGTCGAAAACCATGCTGCGAATCGGAGAGGCGAGAGTCTATTTGACGGTTGATGTTTATATGTAATATCGATTCAAATAATTTACATGGAGCCGAAAGAACTGCTATTGGCCTATAGTTAGAGATCTCTGATCTAGATCCCTTTTTATGAAGCGGCCTTAGGCGGGTTATTTTCCATGCATCAGGAAAAGTGCTGGATGCTATGATTAAATTAAATATATGTTTAAGCGGAAAGGATATATGTTCGTAACAGCCCTTAACCACATAAGGTGGCAAGCCATCTGGACCAAATGAACTTTTGGGAGACAAATTTGAAAACCCATATTCCATATCTTTCTCGTCAAAAGCTGAGATTTGAATATCTTGCGTTGCAGACGAAGGACCAGCAGAATCGGGGTCAAGTAGCGGTTCTATTGAGCTATAAAGTGATTCAAAATGCTTAGCAAATGCATCAGATATAACATGGTTCTCTATAGGATCATTATTCAACGTCATCATGGCATTGTCTTTTGTAGTACTACTGGAACTAAGCGAATGAATATATTTCCAAAAACAATTAGGATCTGAGACAATATTTCGACCAATCGACGTTAGATATGATTTGTGAGCCGAAGAGATGTCACACTTCAATGAGTTTCTAAGACAGGAAAATTTACTATAATCTGCAGTCCGTCTATGTTTTTTCCACAGTGCATGATAATATGCCTTTGACCTTAGATTATAAATAATTTCTGGCGTAAACCACTTAGGATATGAGTACTTCGGTAGATGAACGAGCCGGCGAGGGAAACAGGAGTCCAGACTATTATAAAATTTATTATAAAAAATAGCTAATGCCGTGTTTACATCAATTTGTTCATATAAAGAGGTCCAATCTGTAGTACTCAAAGAATTATACAGCGCTAAAAAATTTCCATTTGAAAAATTCCATTGCGGATTATGCCTATTCAGTGGAGGAATCGACGAATCATTTCTGTGCGATACATGCTTAAAAGATAAAATTGTGCAAGTAGAGGGATGATAGACATCTTCAGGAACGAGAGGCTCATCACACGCGCTGACCACCGTGCAACCAACGTTAGATAGCACCAAATCAAGCGTCCGACCGAGACTATTTTTCACAGAAGAAAATTGTTTTAAATTAAATAAATTATTAAAGCTGGTATAATCAGATTCAATTATACCAGCGGAATACAAATTAAAATCTCCCAAAATAATTAGTTTTTTGTTGGGCAGTACCAAATTTTCTATTATGTGAAAAAAATCACTGTATGTAGTCGCTGAGCTGCCGGGAGGGAAGTATACAGCGGCCAAGTATAGTGAACAAAAGTTAAAATTAACTTTACACAAATTAAAATCAAAATCATATTCAGTTAAATTTGATCTGGTTGGATATAAAGTTTGTGTGGATAATGCTACCCCATTTCTAATTGCCAGCAAAACGCCCCCACCTCGTCTACCATTTCGACGGTCTGTTCTATGCACAGAATATTCACTTCCGAACAGCTCATTGGCCGATATGGTGTCGTCGAGCCATGTTTCGCTTAGAGCAATTATTGATGGTCGGGCACACAATATACCCTCTTTAAATGTATTTACTTTAGTTTTTAGGCCTCTTACATTTTGATAATAAATCTCGCATGACCGAGGTGCGGAAGTTGTTGAATGATGCTTATTATAAGCGAGTCATGCTGAGGATGGGTGAGGGATTTCAATTGAGTAGTCCGTCATTGATCGCTCCCTCTGCTCCGCATACAGGCGAGCCGGACATGTTGCACTATGGGTCGGGTGGTCATATGGCCGCTTGTGACGGCGGCAGGCAACGCATTTTGGTGAAGCTTCCTTCACGGGGCAGTCCGCACGGTCGTGGCCTGGTTCGGCACAGTAAGAACAGGTGACGTCTTTTGCCGAGCATGATTTGGCCATGTGCCCATATAAGTGGCATTTATTGCACTTGGTTACCCCTAGATAGTTCTGGAGTGGGAAAGAGTCCCACCCCATGTACAGTCTGTCATCTGCAATGAGAGCAGACCACACCGCAGCAGGTACATACGTGATATAATGGCATCTGCCAGTCCTGGGACCCGCCTTGTGGCTGAGGCGTACGGCCTGGTAGGCCTCCTCAGATAGACCCGTTTGCTCTCTTGTAGAGTTGTAAATTGCCTCCCAAAGCTGGGGTTCTGTAGTGGAAGCCGGCATATTAAAAATAATAATGCGAGGCTGCTTTTTTCCTGCAAGTTTAACACTCAGAGCAGTCTCTGAGGTCTCCAGAGCGCTGACGAGACGCTTGGCCTCGTCCTCAGAGCGGGGGTGTACGATAACACCTCCGTTTCTGACGTTTCTAATTTCCGTTATTTGTACCCCAATATCCCTGGGGTTAAGGGACTTCTTGATGAGCTCTCTTGTCGTTTCCGATCGTTTTTCTCCTTCTCCCGTAGGGAAAAAGAGGACTCCAGGCCTTGGTGCTAGCGGCAACAGCGAAGGAAATGCTGACCCGGTGACAGCAGGTGCCGTGAATGGCGCCGCTGCCGGACGCTGCCGCCTTCCTAACGCAGTAGCCCAGGTGGTATCAATAGGGGGGGCAGTAATGGTAGGCTCCTTGTTGATTTGTAATGTGGCAGTTTTGAGAGTTTTCGTCTGCTCTCTTAAATCAGCAATGGCCAGGTTTTGATTTTCAATGCTTAATTGCTTATCACGAAGTTGAATCTGCAGGCCCTTAATCTCGCATTCCTGCGCTACGACTTTTATCTCCAGCTTGGCCATGCACAAATTCTGCCTTCCAACAGCCTCGGAAAGGCTTAGTAGGGCATTATGTAGCTTATCTATCTATCTATCTATTATCTGTTAGAACCCCAGACACTTAGCAACCAATAATGGTGTCGAAATAACTTTTCATACAAAACATAATTAACTGAAAATGAATTCAATTTTACTTAAAAATAGCTAAAAGTTTTTAAAAAAAAATACATTGGCATCGTGTTCTTAGTGTTTCAAATGTCTAGCTAGTCGGGTAGTTGGTTAAAAATCGATCGCAAGATTTGTACCGGACAAAGAACCACCGAACGAATAAGAATACGAGCTAATATAAACGTTGTAAAGAGGCACGCCACTGGAGATACCTCCAGGGATGGCTATTCGAGTCGTCGAGGGCCGCAATAATAATAATTCCAATCGGGAAGCGGAAAAAACAAACACATTTCATTGGGCACACTCGTATTGAATAATAATTGTCGTGGTATTGATTGATGTCGTTTGAATACTAATATTTGTCTACAGTCGTCCTTCGTATACCATATTAACGCACACACACGAAACAACGCAAAAATAAAATACAATTATTATTACAAGCCTTTTATGTGGTTACCTCAGCAACAGGAGTGGTAGTAGGGATTGCAATACCGGTATTCCAGTATTTATCAATACCAAAATACCGGTTTTAAAAATCCAAAATACGGGAATTTTCGGTATTAAGAAAGCACACTCGTTTACGTTTTTGAAAATGAATTATAAGTTATGTGCTACTAAAATGCAAATATAATATTGAGTGAATCTAACAGAGGTAAAAAAATAATAAAACAAATTTCATAAAATATATTTATATACTTAAGTAATTGTCGCGATGAATTATCATAATATTATTTCGAAATAGAAAACATCCTTGACAAAAATGTTCAACTATTTTATAATTATTGATGATTGTATAAGCGTTGAATTTAAGAAGCTTTTCCTGCAGCTGAGACTTATTTGCACTCGATGAACTTTTGAGGGCATTAATTAAAATTATCAATATATTCAAATTATTCGTAAAAAATCACTAGTTCTACAATTATGATGAATACATATTTTTAAATGCCAACATAATAAATATAGGCATGTAGGTTTTTGCCATAATATAATATTTTAAAAAGATTTTAATAGCTATATTTATTGATAAGTACCTACTTATGTTTTTTTAAATGTTTAAGAAATACTGGTATTCAATATAAATACCGAAAAACCGGTATTGACATTTTCATTCGGTATTATAATCCCTAAGTGGTGGTCAGGTAATTCAGGATTTTTTATGCTCCGATTATTTTTTGTGGAAAACTTCCAGTCATCTCGAAAAATATAATATTTGTATTCGTTCCATCGTTTACCATCCCTTATAATGTGCCGACCATATGCAACGCATTATATATAACATACCAAATACATTATTAATTCATTTGACCATGTCCGATCCTTATAAGATCATATGTGGCTCCACATAGGGGAGGTTTGTATCGACAGATTTTCGTTTTTACGAGAAATGGATGTTAGCCACATGCTCAACCCATTAAATCCGTACTTTGAATCCAAATACAAATTAAAAAACAATATGTATATTTTCCAGACCCTGGATCAGGTGGCCGACGCGTAAGCCACTGAATACAATAAGAAAATTCTTAAATTTTAAAAACATATTTTTTTTAAAATAAATTTGTTATTTTTGTATTAATTTCAACATATTAATTTAAGTATTCATTTACGAATTGGGTGATTGTGGAATGATAGGAAATGTCATAGTGATGTGAAGTCACTTGTAGCTAACTTCATCAGTAGACCAGACTTAATTTTGTTGCTTTAATTTCATACAGTTAGGCTCTATCTCTATTTTTTTCGACCATGTTCGATCTAATAAGATCGTATGGGCCTCCACATGCTCAACCCATCAAATCCATAGTTTGTATCCAAATAAAAATTAAAAAACAATATGTATATTTTCCAGACCTAGATGTCGAACCTGGGATTCACGATAATATAGACCGACTAAGTATTCAAATACGAATTGGGTGATTCTGGAATTATAGAGAATGTCATATTGAAGTGAAGTTACTTGTAGCTAACTTCATCAGTGAACCAGCCTTAATTTTTTTGCTTCAGTTTTATACAGTTAGGCTATATCTCTATAGATTATAGAATAAGCTTTTTTTATATTTATATATTTGAGTTCATATTATAATATTCTTGTATGTTTACTATAGGTATTGTATTACATTTTAACCAGCCTCTATAGCTTGTCAAGTTATCAAATCATTTTTTCCCTCGCTCCGAACCTGTTGGCTACGTCAAAAAGCTCTCGGATCGTCATGACACGACACCGCAAATAAATACCCGGATTTAGTTTTGACAGTTTGACGCACAGCTGACGTAAACGCTTGCAATGTGAAACAATGAATATGTGAAAAACGTTACAGGGATATTTAAAAAGCGACTTTGACTGGTGCGGGTTGTTGTACAAAATGTAACTGACATGAAATAGAATCTATTTAAAAAACGAATATCTTTGTTCTGTCAAAAAGTTCCAAGACTTTACTAAAAAAAATATAAACGATTTACCTAATACTCAAAATAAGAATACTTGAATACTACAGTGTAATAATCGAAAATAAAGAATCTAGCATTTCTTCACAGTCAAATTTTAGTTATAACATACTTGTATAATTTAATAAACTATTTTTTTTTATTCTACGAATAATTCACAAGTTTTAGAATCTAACATTTAAATATTGACATTTGAAAACACCGGTTAGTAATTAAGGTAATTCATACTTTGATTTAAATAGCAATATTATAATTACAAGATAAAAAGCACTTTTTATATACTACGTTTTTAAATTTTCTGTTGAATCATATAAACTTGACTTGACTAGCTTAAACGATCAAAAAAATTGTACTAAGAAAGTAATACTGAAATGTCATTTTGACATGTCATATTGATTTCCATAGTAACGAACGTATATATATATATAATTTCCTAGCAACCAATAATAGTGGATTGGATTACGGATTTCTTCCGAAATAACTTTTCATATAAAACAGAATTAACTGAAAATGAATTTAATTCTACTTAAAGATGGCTAAAAGTTTTTAAAAAAATGCATTGGCATCGTGTTCTGATATATTCTAAAAGTTTCAAATGTCTAGCTAGTCGGGAAGTTAATTAAAAATCGATTACAATATTTGTACCGGACAAATGAGAATACGACCTAATAAAAACGTTATAAAAAATTAACGCAATTTGCAAAGCGCTTCAATGTGTAAAAACTGTTAGTTAATTTCTTCGTAATTAGAACATATTCATGGCTCAATTTGTAAATCACATTGGATGTGGGTTCGAGTCCTGCTGGTCGTCGTATTTTTGTATATATCTGTGGTGTTTTCAAAGTATGTAGGGTCCAATATAAGAATGTAACATTTTCAAACCTTGTGAATTATTAAAATTTGTTGAATAAAAAAATTTTCAATGCGTAGGTATCCTACAAATATTTAATAAAAAGAAGAGTTAATAAAAAACATATTTTGAGCACTCGTTTATGTTTATTCCATATTTTGTTCTGGAAATTGAGAATTAAACATTTTCACAGCCTCGCCAAGAAAACAACCCACATTCTATTATTTTTGTATTTCCTGATAATGTCACAGACAGTTTTCCTAGTAATTCCCAGTTTCCCAGAATTCTCCAGTTTCAACAAATGATATTATACACCATTTTTGTCCGTTAACTATAACACGTCATTGTCCGGATATATGGGGCCAGTTTTTGTGCGTACACAATTAAATAACTACCAACATGGCGTACAGTAAACCCTTAAGTATCCGGACTAATTAGGAATGACTTCTTCTTCTTCGATGGCGCTACAGCTCAAGTCGAGCCCTGGCCTCCTCCACCGCTGTCCTCCAACCGGTACGGTCCTCCGCACGTCTTTTCCAGTTCCTGATTTTTAGATTTAGTTAGGAATGACAGTACTCCGAATTATAAGGAATTTCGATAATCGAAAAAATAATATGAATCCTTACCCTACATCCGTGATAAAACAAAATTAAATCATAACTAGCTGCCCAAAATTACTCCCTGTGGCAGCAAATATGGGAGGAATTCGATACCCAATTTCTATAGAAAAACAAATCAAAATTTCAACGTTTTGAGTTGATGATGTCATTCCAAAGGCTTTTTCTTTATAATTCAACAAAAAAAAAATCAAAAATTTCTTCAACGCGTCATAAAATCGAGTAACCCTTTTCTGGGATTAATCATCAATTTAATTTATTATAAACGGGATAGTCTGGGTCGATTATTGTTAAACTATTAAAGTTCATTGTGCATTGTCTTTTTTTTTCGACCATGTCCGATCCTAATAGGATCATATGGGCCTCCACAAAGTAGAGGTTTGTATTAACTGATTTTGTTTTTTACGAGAAATGGATGTCAGCCACTTGCTCAACCTATTAGGTACATACCCTGACTCACACACAAATTGAAAAACAATATGTGTACTTGCCAGACCCAGGATTCGAACCTGGGACCCACGGCGTGATAGTGCAATGCTTAAGCCGCGCGACCGTGGGCGTTGCCATTATCTTAGAACAAGGTATTTTGAGTTGTTTCCCTATAGAAATAGGGTATCGAATTGTGGTGTCGTATGATATCTGCTAGTTAAAATTGCCATTGTGTTAATTTAGAATTTTAGTTTTAATATTAATACACACTTAATAATATCTCTATTAATTGTTAATTAATTTAATATTTTTTTTATCTTTTCCAGTTCAATATTTTAAATGCGCAATTCTTATATCCGATAGATTTCAGGACAAAAAAAAATTGAGAATTTAAGAATAGGGATTTATCACAAGTCAAGAGAGAAAATACATTTTCAAAGTCGTGAGGGCACAATTTTGCTGAACCAATAATACCATCACATGCCTACAGGTAGATTTTAAAATTATGTTTTCAATCATTTTTGATCCTAAATCATAATATGATCCTCTGTACTCCATAGAGTAGAGGTTGTATTCCACAAATTTTTATTTTTACGAATAATATATTATGTTAGCCACTTGCTCATACTATTGGGTCCATAATCTGGATCCAAAAACACATCGGAATACGAACCCAAGACCCACGACACTATTACCTTAAATATATATTTGTCTTCGTTTCTCTGTAACGCATTAGAGAAAATATAAATATGTATGTGGGAGAAAGCTAGACAGGAATAATACGCAGTAAAATAAACTGACACAAAAATAAATTTATTTTATAGGGGGGTCGTTAAAGAAAATAAAATGAAAGGATACTCTCATAATAGTTTGACAGATACTTTCATTCTTCGACATTCTCTTGTATAAAATGTGTGGATATCAGAATAATGCGTTGTGAATTTGGAACTGTTATATGAAATATATTATAAATATCGTAAAATATCCACAATTTATGGACTTAGTTATATACAACACAAATATATATACTTTTATAATATATATATGAAGATTATATGCTAAAAATCGTTTTATATGTAAACGTATACAAGTGCCTAATTTGATTTCTACTTAAAACGGCTCCAGCTTGATGGAATTAAAGAAATTACATCTTACACAATCCGCTTTTCCGAAATACACACTATTACTCTGACTGTACAAACACTTGTGCGAAAAGTAGCGGCATTACGGTCAGGGCCGTAATAAGACTTTAAAGCGCCATTCTCGGCGATAAACGTATTTAATAATAAAAAAAGTCTAAATAATACAATGCAATGTAGGTAGGTATATTCAAATTAAATGTATTACTGCCATGTTTTAGTAAATTTTGCTCTTATTCTACAAGCACAGTGCAAAATATTTTCATACATTAAAATTACAATATAAAAAGAACTTTTTATATACAGCGTTTTTAAATTTTCTGTTGAATTATTATGCTCAATATGCTTAAACTTGTACTTGATATGAAGTAAATAAAAACAAACAAACAAACAAACAAATATAGAATACTGAAATGTCATTTTGACATTTCATTTTGATTTCCATAGTAACGCACGTATATATTAATAATTAAGTTGCTAAGACCACCCCCTTAGCAACCAATA
Source organism: Rhyacophila brunnea (assembly GCF_057557595.1). Classification (NCBI taxonomy): domain Eukaryota; kingdom Metazoa; phylum Arthropoda; class Insecta; order Trichoptera; family Rhyacophilidae; genus Rhyacophila; species Rhyacophila brunnea. Next base: position 1,034,414 of record NW_028232904.1, on the reverse strand, counting down.
ATAGTCTTTTACTTTTTTACAGATTTTCTGAAACAACTTTCAATACAAAACATAATTAACTGAAATTGTTCAATTCTGCTTAAAGATGGCTAAAAGTATTAAAATAATGCATTGGCATCGTGTTCAAATGTCTAGCTAGTCGGGAAGTTAGTTAAAAATCTATTGCAAGATTTGTACTGGAAAAACAACCACCGGACAAACGAGAATACGAGCTAATAAAAACGTTGTAAAAAACATTATAGTAGAAACATATAGTGTAGTATTTTTAAACTTTCGATAATTTCGATAAAAGTAGGTACTGATAACAATACACAAAATACGAAATAACAAAATATTATGTGTGTTTTGTGTTCTAAAGCGGAAGCTGCCAAAAATTGGTAAGTCAATAATTTAGGTATTTAACAACAGATTATATGTATTCTAGTAAATAAAAACAATATCACCCGATATAATACAGAACACGTACATAAATCAGAAAGAAATTAGTATTATGCCCGATTTTGGAGGCCATGTCAAACTTCTAATTGCAATTTCTCCGTAACACGATTTCGAGACTTCAATCTTTTACGTATTTGTTTTTATTGAACTAATACTACAATTTACAGATCGTGTTGGTAAGTTTTTAAAATTCAATTAAACCCTGCGAAAACGAAGTCATAATAGATAAATAGTCAAGAAATTCTCGTCTATCCATAAAATAGCTAAAATTATGCAATTAAGCTCCACCCTACGCCACTGACGAATACATTACAGTTTCTTCCTTTTAAATAAATCGATTTATTTAACTATGTAGATATTTATATACGCTTTTATTAAGATACTGACATGTCGGGAATTAATTTTATTGTGTGATGTGTAGTATAGTGTATTGCGTCCCATAAATAATATAATAGAATTCACGTACACTGTATCAAATCAAATTTATTTATTTTACATATAATGAACATAACAAATTATAAATTTTAAGCGTTCACGACATGACATAAAATAAGTGTTAACAATTTTTAAAATAAAAATACAGAGAAATGTGAGTTAATAATACAATAAGTAATGAAATAAGAAATGAAATAAGAAAAGAAATAAAATAAAATAACAAAAATATAAGTATATGGAAGCACACAGAGTGAACTTTGATAGACACTATCTTAAAAACTTATAAATCAACGTCCACCTAAATTCACCATCACGTAAGTGGAATATATCAATACCCGAAACGATTTCATTAAACATGGTTATTGCCCTTACCAACTTTTGGCAAAACCCACGATATATTTCTTGGCCGAAGAATGAATGTGAGAGGTTACTAATTTTTTTCTTATATATTATATTAATATGTTTTAATTGTATTTACTCGGCAGAGCTAAATCAAATAAATTATAACACAGTAATTATTAAGGCTATCCTTCAGCTGGGGCACGGTCTAAAACGATCGTGACTACGCGACGCGAAGACTGTGTAAATGACGCGTGCAGAACAAAACATATTTTGTCAAAAAAGTCAACATGCTCCATTTAATGTTATGTTTATTGTTCTATTACTAATAATAATACATTCATTGACATTTTTTTATTTTTCAAGTAAATGGGTAACGGTTTTAGTCATCTTTACACGATTTGAGAATTAATTCCCCTGTGGCCATCACAAAACAAATTGACGTTTTCACAGCTCGACTTTCGCTCTCCGATTGCCAGCCAGTCCGAAATTTCGTCGCACCCATAGTTGAAAATTATTTGCCGTTTCACTTAACGTACCGTCTTAATTGTTAAACCCTTTTTTTCTTCAACGAATAAATTCACACACAATTTAACATTATTTATTGAAAATATATAATTTGAAAACACATCGTAGGAAACTGTGAAATAATGGGAACTGAAATACCTAACGGGAAAGGAGTAGTAGGTATCCGATCTCGAGTAAGGAAGAATCTGGTGTAAACTTAAACACATATCAATATTACATCATACGTCGAAAATACTGACAACTGCTCTCGGTTTATGCATTGATGCTCATTTAATATTAGTGTATTACACACACTATAGCACGTGCATAATGCGTGTTCTATTTTCGTAGAACACTCACACATTCAAAATCTAGCGTATTGAATATAGCCTGTCGGAATTCTATTTATTATCTGTTCTTTGGTAGATCATTTTATGGGCCTCCGTCGAGTGGAGGTTGTATTACAGGTTTTTATTTTTCCGAGAAACGCATGTTAACCTAATGGGTTTACACTCTGGGTCCAAACACACATTGAAAAAACAACATGTGATTTTTTTGTTTCCAGTATATCCAATAATCCCGCTCTATAGATTCGGATGCTTTATTTTAGCGGCCCATTTACCTCATAGTTCCCGGTGCGCCCCTGGCTACAATCATGACGAGCAAGGCCGTGTTTGCGTGATGCAAATGTTAACATTGCCTTAAAAAGGTTGGGAAACGAAGACCCCCAGTTTCCCAAGGGACCGCTTGGCCCAATTTCTTCGCGTATTGGTCAAAACTGCGTCCGACTCGCACAGGGAGGTTCGCAATCAAAGTGAAAAAACTAAAATAAAATTACTTTGTATTCACCACGATATCATTATTAATATTACCCACTAATAATGAAGAGTATGTAGGTACTGATTTCATTCATTACGTATTTAATTACTTTGTCGATCTTATTCTAACGGCTTCTCCGTTTACCTTTTGGACGTGTTCTACATATTAAGTAGTGGATATCACTGAATGACTACACCCATCACAAATAATTTGGACAATAAACATACGGAGACTTAAGGTTCAAATACATTATGGTGCACATCGCGTACTGTCACATGCTTTCACGGCATCAAATTCAACCCATGTTTCGTCATTTCGCAGAATATTTTGAACAATCACTATCACTATAAGTTCAATTATGGAGAGTGCCAATTATTATTTATAACTATTTATTATAACAATTATTCATGATTCATGCTAATTACAATTAATTTTAACAGTTTCTACGTGTGCGTATGTTAAAATTACTTGCAATATTGCATTCATACGTAATATTTTGAACATAATCTAACCTGCAGACCATAGATAATTGACAACATTCTTATAGAAAATACATACATACAGCCAACCACTAAAAACAAAAAACACTCGATTTTGACATGAGTCGAAAATGTGTGGGCATGTAGAAAATGATAAAAAAGTTCATTGAGTCATGCAGGTGTCGATGTAACACGGTACGCGTGAGGTGACCTTGTTGTTGTTTTGGTGATTTCGGCAAATTCTGCTAACTGACAATATTCGTTTAAAGGTTCAAAATGTGCTACGCGATAGGAGGATCAGTCCGATAACATTTTAAATAGGTATTAAGAAAAACGACATTACACACTTTTTTCCCGTAGCGGCTGCTTACTGTGACAGCACGTGACAGCCCATGACAGACAAATTAAAACCGTGTAACTTGGTTGCGAAGTCACCATGGCCGGTCAAGAACTGGCTTACCCAGTGTGTTGGTCGTAATCGTCTCAGTTGAAACCTGCAGAACACATATGGGAAAAACAGATACGTTTGTCGTCCTTTCGTGAATGTCCACCACCTCGACTGTCATATACCGAATGCTATCTTGTAGATGTAGACTAACGTGTTGGTAATATGCCTGTAAGGTACATCGTCAAATCTCGGCGGAGGCGGAAGAATGCGTTACATGTAAGTTGTACGTATGCAGTTGGCCGTAGGACACTTCTTCGTCAGCCGTTGTCCAACATATTGTGTTTGAATAGCATTTAATCAAATGACGAGTTGTTCGTTAAACATTTCACCGTGGAGTATATTGTACGTATGTTACAAAATGCGACGCTTGTTTCTAGATTCTGTACAGATTTTATAAAATGTTTTTATCGGTTTTAAAATAATTTAATGATGAAACTACATAAATATACACAATATTATTGTATTCTAATTTAGTTTCCCTTCTGTTTTCTTGTCTTTCCAATGGTTTTATTACGTGTTTTATTTTGACATGAATATTAAATTTACAGTTTACCAATAGGTACATCCTTAACTGTATCCATTTCTTGAAAATACTTTATGTAGCTATCTAATTGGAACATTTCTGTTTTAAAACTACTGGCGTCATTTGATTAAATGCTATACCAATACATGCTTCAAATACAACGGCTTACGAAGAAGTGTCCTACAATCAATTGTATACGTACAAATTTCCGGATACGATAAAAATGAGGGCCAGAAAGTGTCTTATAAATTGTACCATTCAATTTTTCTTTCGGTCAATTTCGAACCCATCTCTGAGAAGTTATACCGAATGTTTCCAAGGAAAAAAGATTTTGGCAATTGGGTTCCTTCTTATTCTAAAACTTTTTTGTTTCCAAATAATATTATATGTTTGAAACTCTTTCTATTTTTTTTCAATCGGTCGTATATTTGACTATAATATTCTCATCGTGGTATTTTATATCTTAGTCCGATATTAATAGTAGCTTTATGCGAGGGTTTGTTAATAGCTAATTTATTAAAAAAAGTTTATTATACATATTGGGATAAACAACTCCAACTCAATCCGTGTCAGCATATTGATCGGCGATATTAAACATCAATTTCCCGTAGTCTCCAATTATGGCAAACTCAGTAAATAGCTTACTGCAATTATTATTTTCGCGATGTCCATTTTTCCACATAGTCAACTATAATAGCCGATGACGCAAACTCCAATTTTATTATTATTATTAACCTTTTTTTCGACCATATCCGATCCTGATAGGATCATATGGGCCTCCACAGAGTGGAGGGAGTGGAGAAGTGGATTGACAGATTTTGTTTTTTACGAGAAATGGATGTCAGCCACTTGCTCAACCTATTAGGTCCATACCGTGACACACACAAATTGAAAAACAATATGTGTACTTGCCAGACCCAGCATTCGAACCTAGGACCCACGGTTTTATAGTCCAACGCTTAAGCCGCGCGGCTGCGACAGTGGGTGGCCGCGCCGTCAATAAATAACAGATCATAATTCATTGGACATGTCACTCGAATATAAGTTCTCGGTCTATTAGTATCTCAGTCTCCGTATCGCTCCGCACAACATCTCATTCTACCGAGATTCGGACCTCGGAACAATATCATAGCTACTGTAACATACTCTTGTACCAACTGTTTACGCTCCAAATAAAACTCGCTCTAACATCTATCGGAGCAACTACCAATTCACGGCCTCTTCATACACCACACCATGACCTCCATAGTGGTGACCCCGACATTTCTATGTGAATATGGGCCGCCTCAGTGGTTTCTTAAAGGCACTAAATGTCTTGGGCTTTGTCTTGCGTACTTCCCGGGTCTTTTCGGATGTTACGGTACTAAAAATTCTCTATAACTCCTAAGTTAGAAGCAGACTTGAGAGTGGGTCTATCGTTTGGGTCCCGCATCAGTTGAAATACGGCCTTATGGTGGAGATAGTCCAAAAGAAATTTTTAAGACTCCTTTACTTTCGGCTGTATGGATATTATCCGTGGCTCTATCCGACTGATTTTCTCTTAGGGATGCTTACATACTGTAGCTTAAAATTTAGAAGGGATCTTTATTTAGCTACATATTTTTTCAGACTTATACACGGCGTAAATGTGAACTCTGCCATTCTTGGTGGTGTTGGCTTGTGTGTCTCTGATAATTACCTTAGGAATCGAGGACATCCGTTGTTTGTTCTCCCACCGTGCAGAACTAACCTGCCATTAGTAATGCCAATTGGGAGAGCAATAACGTATTTTTATAAGTTTTTAAGATAGGGTCTATCAAAGTTCACTCTGTGTGCTTCCATCTACTTTTATTTTGTTACTTTTGTTATTTACTTTATTTCTTATTTTATTACTTATTGTATTATTAACTCAAACTTCTCTGTATTTTTATTTTTTTAAATTGTTAACGCTTTTTTTATGTCATGTCGTGAACGCTTTGAATTTATAATTTGTTATGTTCATTATATGTAAAATAAATAAATTTGATTTGATTTTTAACAGATTATTGTTTTACGAGAAATATTTATTAGTCACTTGCTCAATCTATTGGGTTCATTCTCTCCGTCCAAACACACATTGAAACACAATATGTACATATTTGCCAAACTCGAGACCCACGACATTATATCCATACTGTGGGAATACTTTTTTTAATAAATACATTTTCAAAGCTTGTGAAATATTCGTTGAATAAAAGAAATAGTTCATTATATTATACAATCCATGATGTTGAATAAAGATACCTACATTTAAAATGTAAACATATTAATTATACATCATCGTCATAGATAAAGGCTCTTTTATGTGCATAACATTAGTATCGAGTGTCAACTTAAATCGTTGAATATGAATTAAGAGCGTACATAAGTGAAACGGCAAATAAATTTCAACAGTATGTGGGACGTAATTTCGGCCGCGTTGCCAGTCGGAGAGCGATAGCCGACCTGTTCGCACGTCAATTTGTTTTGTGATGGCGTCGGATGTATATATTCTTCAATCGTGTAAAAATGACTAAAAAACGTTCCGCATGTACTTGAAAAAGAAAACATGTCAATGAATATACTATTATTATTACGCCTCAAACCTCAAGGGTTCCGTCGCCGTGGTCGGCCCTCCCTCACGCTACAGCGGTACTACAAGAGCGACCTACGTGCTGCGGATCTGACATGGCGGGAGGCGCAAGAGTTGGCGATGGACCGAGGAAGTGGCGCCAACTTGTGCTTGCTTTATGCTCCAATGTTGGGACGTGACAGGGTGGAAGAAGAAGACGATTACGAATATAATAATAAGCATAACATTAAAAGGACGCATGTTGAATTTTTATGACAAATTATATTTCGTTCGGCTCGCATCGCTAAGTAGTAATTTCAGGTTGTTATTATAGCATTTTATTTCGTAAATTAAACTGTGAAAACTATTAATACTATCATTATAATTTTGTATCAGTGTCTTTACTTTTGTGTCTGTGCATATTTATATCTTGCATCGTATACCCTGCCGTCATACGAATGAATGATTAAGTTTGAAATATAGCTCAGATTTTTATATAATATATTTCATATTTCTTCGTCAAACTTTGATTGATATTGCCATTTCCCTTAGTCTAAAAATCAAATATGAATTTTTGATTCAGCAAAGCCCATTCTTTACCTTATCTTAAAACGTATTATTATTCGTGGGTTATCGTATATTTTATGAACGGCGATATATACCTATATGTGTGCCGATATATATATTTTCGTTTCCCTAGAGGGACTCGGGTAGCCTGTTTCGTATATTGGAAAATCAATATCCTTGCATTGTGTATTGGCAATTTCTTATTTCGTTGAACTTTCCAAACTGAAAATACGTTGTGCCTACTCGCGTTATATCGTATATATTACTCATATTTTATTTTCACTGAAGTCATATATTGCTCAATCGAGCTTGTGTTTTTTTTTCGCAATTTATTGTCTGTTCTCAATACTTCCACGCGCTCTAGCAGGTAACATGAAAGGATTTTTTTCTTATTGTTTGGTATTTCAAAATAAACATATGGACACCATGTAGCGTTTATAAGAAATCCTGTCACTCGTTAGGGATCTTTCATATTTTCAGATCATTCCAGCATCAGCAAAGCTGCTTTTACGAAACGGATTTTTGCAATCATGCTAAAGGTATGTTTTTTGTCAAATCAAAACAATTTAGCCGATGCGATTGTCATCATTTCCGCAATCATAACCTAGACCAATAGCGCCTATTATGATTTGTTAATTGCGACAATGTCTCTTAGAACATATGGACTGCATTTGTATAAATAGTAAGGACGATCCATAACTCCTCATTCACATCGAGTCCGTCACTCGGCGCACTACTCGTCTCGAGTCCGGTCACTCGACACAGTCAACCGTCATTCCACTCGAGTCCAGTCTCTCGGTTATATTAACATCTCTGTACATTTTCAGTCAGTTCATTAAGGCTATACCTCAGTTGAGGCATGGTCTAAAAAGATCGTGGCTAGGCGATGCGCGGATTGCGGGTCGCGGGTGCAAATGACGCATGCCGACCTAAATATAATTTATCATATAAATCTAACATACGTCCATTTATTGTTCTGTTTATTCATAAATGACGGATGGTGGTGGGAACTTTAATGTTCTATAATGTAAATGGGTAAAGTTTTTACTCATATTTACACGATTTAAGAATTAATACCCCCCTCACCATCACGAAATAAATCGATGTGCAGTCACCTTGACGGTCGGTCTCCGATTGGCGAGTACTGAAAAATTTCGTTCCACATACTGTTCAAAATTATTTGCCGTTTCACTGAAGTATCGCCTTAATATAGTCAATCTCATCAGTATGTCCGTACCAGCGATTATTACGTCACTCTGTCATCTGTATTATTGTATTTATTTATTCGTGGAACGATAAATAAACTCTCCTCGAAACATTCAAGCAACCACGACTTTATCTCCACACACCTCATCATCCCTAAAATGGTGACCCCGACGTGATCGTCAAACATCTTAAAAGCCGGGACAATAAAAAGAGAAAACATGTGATCGTAGCAACAGTGATCTCCCCTGCGCTGACAACGACGTCCATATTGTGAATATGTACATAACGCAGAGAAAAAAGTGACTGAAATATCACTAGCATCATCAGCCTGGATTTATCCAATATTGAATGAACTTTTCGATAATTGGATGTCAGCCACATGCCCAACCTATTAGGTCCATACTCTGACTCATACGCAAATTGAAAAACAATATTTGTACGCTTAAAGCGCGCGGCCATTGTGGGTAACTACATGTTTATTCCACTCCTCTCGGTCCTATGAATTGTGTTGCCACGACCTTTAACGATCTCTTGGGTATCCACTGGATGACTGAATCAGGTACTTGATTTAGTAATTTTTTCGAGATATGTGCCTATTTTGATCAGTGGGTCTATTCTATGCTTGCTAACCGCTAAAGTGATACATATTATCACTTTATCATACATGTTAGCTTGTTCGATGATTACACTGGGCGACTTTACAGGCAGATTATAAATTCGCCAACACACAGCTCGTAAAGAAGCTCAATGTAATTGAGGCTTTATGTATTGAGGTATTATAATTGTTACAATAAGTTAACCGTCTAAACCAATGATACTCAACCTTTTTTTCTCCGGGCCAAATACATATATTTGTAAAGTAACGAGGGCCGCATCACTACTGGTGTGACGAAAAAAATCATGAAACCCCCCCTTTTTTACAAAACATTTTTGAGATTTAAAAATTATACGTGTTTTTTTTTAATTAATCGTGTGCAATAGCAACACTCTTATACCAGATCTGATGTGGACCATAATGACAATCCTCTTTGGGTGTCACTATCTGTGCGTCAAAGTCGAAACGAATCTCAAGATATACAAAATTCCTGATAATAAATGTGTTTCGGGCCGCACATAAAAGCTCAAAGGGCCGTAGGTTGAGTCTATCTCGCTCAAAAGTTAACACAACCAAGAGAGGTGCTGTTAAAACATAGCACTTATTGTATCAAGTACAACTAATTTATTGTAATTGTTACATCAAGTGCTAATATTTTGTTACAAACCTACCCTAGATAGCTGCCGTAGAGGCCGAAAAGCAGTCTTGTGTATAGAATAGACGCACAGCTGTTAACAAAATGTTAATTTGTTCACCAATCTAATAATTCCATTTTGGTCACCTTTCTATGCCTGGCATATATATATATATATTTAATTAAAAATAATATTATAATAATATACTCGTTCCCCATAACACTATAATTTATTGTTAGAAATTAAATGAATTGTTTCTATTGCTAAAAGATTTGAGCATCGCTGATTTACGTAAATATAGTTATCGATCTCCTAATTGGCACCATAAACGTCAGGTTAGTAATACACCTTGTGATAACATATAACAGTCAACAATTAGGGATACTAAGATAATATAGGGTCTACGCCTCTACGCCTCTACGGCTCTACGCCATACAGAATTATTGAGAAAATAGGCAACTGAAAATTCACAATAATATTTTCACACGTATTGGTAATGCCAAAGAGCTTAGATAAGCTACATGTAAACTGTTTGCTTTACAACCTTTTATAATATCGACACGTCAATGTTTTCTGGCATCAAGGACATTCTTCGCGAATATAACATTGCTGTTTTCGTCATTATTCTTGGTCACAATTAATGAAATAACTACAAGATAAAAAGAACTTTTTATATACAACGTTTTTAAATTTTCTGTTGAACCATATAAACTTGACTTGACTAGCTTAAACGATCAAAAAAAATTGTACTTGACATGTCATATTGATTTCCATAGTAACGCACGTATATATTAATAATTTAGTTGCTAGGACCCCAGACCCATAGCAACCAATAAAGGTGTCGAAATAAATTTTCATACAAAACAGAATTAACTGAAAATGAATTCAATTCTGCTTAAAGATGGCTAAAAGTATTTAAAAAATGTATTGGCATCATGTTCTGATATATTCTAAAAGTTTCAAATGTCTAGCTAGTCGGGAAGTTAGTTAAAAATCCATTGCAAGATTTGTGCCGGAAAAAGAACCACCGGACAAATAGGAATACGAGCTAAAAAAAAGTTGTAAAAAATTAACGCAATTTGCAAAGCGCTTTTAAAAATTGTTTTCATTTAGAAATAATCGCTTTTTTATAGATTTTTTTAAAGTTGTTTCGTGTACGAATACAAGCTGCGAAGGGTGGAGGTAGGCTGTTCAGATCCGCCATAAATTGTGCACATTACACTTTATTAGTCATATGTATGGCCCCCACAAGGGGGGGCTGACAGGGCTCTAGCCTGGGGGCCCGGAGTGGGAGGTCAACCAGTTAACTGAGATAAGCACACACCACGAATTTGCTCTAATAGTAAAAAAAAGTTGCCTACGGCGCTATTGCAATGGTGGTATTTCATCATATAATTACCTTTAGTGTGTTTCCTGTATAATAAAAATGACTATTTATCCAACATGGCGAAATGGCGGATGGTACTTGGCTATCACAAAAGGGGGTCACGATCAGTGCTTCATAATATGAGTGTCGACAATTATTCAAGCGGTTTTATTTAAAAATCGTTAAAAATACACGGAATACACTTTATTTTACGCGGGACCCTCGAGTTCAGCGGAATAGCATTTAGGAAATACTACTGTAGAACATTACACTGCCCTTAACCTTAGCGATAGGTCTGGGGGCCCGCCTCAGGATGTGGGGGCCATGGCCATACGTATTTGTTTTTATTGAACTAATACTACAATTTACAGATCGTGTTGGTAAGTTTTTAAAATTCAATTAAACCCTGCGAAAACGAAGCCATAATAGATAAATAGTCAAGAAATTCTCGTCCATCTATAAAATAGCTAAAATTCTGCAAGTAAACTCCACCCTACGCCTATGACGAATACATTGCAATTTCTTATTTTTAAATAAATCGATTTATTTAACTATGTAGATATTTATATACGCTTTTTATTAATATACTGACATGTCGGGGATTAATTTTATTGTGTGATGTGTAGTATAGTGTATTATGTCCCATAAATAAAACAATATAATTCACGCACACTGTAATAAATCAAATCAAATTTATTTATTTTACATAATATAATGAACATAACAAATTACAAATTCAAAGCGTTCACGACATGACATAAAATAAGTGTTAACAATTTTTAAAATAAAAATATAGAGAGATGTAACTTAATAATACAATAGGTAATAAGATAAGAAACAAAATAAGAAAAGAAATAAAACAAAGCAACAAAAATAATTACAAGATAAAAAGAACTTTTTATATACAGCGTTTTTAAATTTTCTGTTGAATCATATAAACTTGACTATACTAGCTTAAACGATCAAAAAAAATTGTACTTGATAGAAATAATACTGAAATGTCATATTGATTTCCATAGTAACGCACGTATATATTAATAATTTAGTTGCTAGGACCCCAGACCTCTAGCAACCAATAATGGTGTCGAAATAACTTTTCATACAAAACAGAATTAACTGAAAATGAATTCAATTCTACTTAAAGATGGTTAAAAGTATTTTTAAAAAAATGCATTGGCATCGTGTTCTGATATATTCTAAAAGTTTCAAATGTCTAGCTAATCGGGAAGTTAGCTAAAAATCAATTGCAAAATTTGTACCGGACAAAGAACCACCGGACAAATAAGAATACGAGCTAAGAAAAACGTTGTAAAAAATAAAAGTAGATGGAAGCACACAGAGTGAACTTTGATAGACCCTATCTTAAAAACGTATAAAACAACGTCCACCTAAATTCACCCTCACGTAAGTAGAATATATCAATATCCGAAGCGATTTCATTAAACATGGTTATTGCCCTCCCAATTGGCATCACTGATGGCAGGTTAGCTCTGTACCTCGGGAGAACAAACAACGGATGCCCTCGATTCCTAAGGTAATTATCATAATAGTGCACGCCAAATTGGAGAAGGCTAGGAAACCCCCTCATCCAGTGGTGAGTCTACACCGGCTGTTGATGATGAAGAGTGTATAGATTATATCAATTATATTATATTTTCTTTTTCGAATCATCCACTGAGCTGCATTGATATTTCGTACAAATAACTTAGAACTTAATTTGAAAGAATATCTTGGAATTGACAATGAAAATAAGATTTTACGCTTGTAGGTCAAATTATTGCCACGTCAGGGTTGCATAATTTAGACGGCAAAAGCCCGTGTTGTCCATCACAATCACGAGCGGAGTAAGCATTCGAAATAGAGCATTACACGGGTATAAAGAGATAAATCCATTCCCGTCGGAGGCTTTGTTTAGGCACTCGTCCAAAAAATCTCCCCTACGTAAATGGCCTGCCCGTGGGTATTATTTCTTTGCCAGTGAATCGTTCACAAGAAAATATAACAGTAAAATTTCAACGGTAACTATGGAAATTGAAAGCATTAAGGGACATTCACAATTGCCATATCGGGAAAGTGAAATAATTCAATAAAATATATATGGCAAGAAACGTGGTACCCGCCACTTGATTTATGATTTTTTCTATTTATTCACAACATTGATTTACAAATAGTCCGATCATGACGAGGAGAATAATAATGTCATATAAACGAGCCTGCTTATATACATATTAGATAGGATAATATGTATAGTTAAGGCTATACCTCAGTTGAGGCGTGATCTAAAAATATCGTGGCTAGGCGATGCGCGGATTGCGGTTGCAAATGACGCATGCCGACCGAAATATAATTTGTCATATAAATCCAATATGCGTCCAATTAATGTTCTGTTTATTGTTCTATTAGTAACAATAATAATATATTCATTGACATGATTTCTTTTTCAAGTAAATGGGTAGCGTTTTTAGTAATCTTTACACGATTTAAGAATTAATACCCCCGTCGCCATCACGAAACAAATTGACGCGTTCCCAGCTCGACGTTCTCTCTCCGAATGCCAGCGAGTCCAAAACTTCGTCGCGCCTATAGTTGAAAATTATTTGCCGTTTCGCTGAAGTATCGCCTTAAGTAGTCAGCGCACATGGGCGCAGATTCGAACCTGCTGGGTGTCATATTTTTTTCAAAAAGATTTTTTCTAGTGGTTATGTATTTCTTAGAAGTGTTTTCAATTTATATATAATTACACTATGTTTTCTAAAAATCTATGTAAAATTAATTGATTTATTTTTTAACATGGATTTTATTATTGTTCATATTTTCAATAAATTCAATTATTTTTTTAGCAATGTTGAATATTTTGTAATAACCTATTAGACCTCTAGATTTCTAGACGTCAGGAATTTTTCCAAATTTTACTCTTAAGTTGTGATTATATTATGCTGCACGTCGCGTACTATTACGTGGTATCACAGTACGCTACCGCTACGGGAAAAAAAGTGTAATGTCGTTTTTCTTGATGTTTAAAATGTTATCAGACTGATTCTCCCATCCCGTAGAACATTTTGAACCTTTAAACGAACATTGTCAGTAGGCAAAATCAGCCGAAATCATCAGACCAACAATGAGGCCACCTCACGTTGTACAGCACTGCATCGACACCTGCATGACTCAATGAACGTTTTTATCATGTTCTACATGCCTACACATTTTCGATTCATGTCAAAATCGCATGTTTTTGTTTTTAGCGGTTAGCACTATGTATTGTCTCTAAGAATGTTGTATATTTTCTATGATCTGCAGGTTGGGTTCTGTTCAAAATATTTTTATCTATGGATATAATATCGCAAGTAATTTTAACGTACGCACACGTAGAAACTGTTAAAATTAACTGAAATTTGCATGAATAAAAGTAAAATGACGAAACCATAGACAAAATTTGTTGCCGTGATAGCGTGACAGTGACGTGACATGCATCTCAAAATAATCACAACTTTACTATACTTTCACTTGTTAACAATTTAACATGCGTTTATTAATAGGTACCAAATAAATTATGATATTCTTTTAAATGAATTTTGTAATAATCGTGTGGATGATTCTCATGATCAAATTGCCAGCAACTTGTGTAGGCTTCGATGTGTGTCATTCTACTATCTTCCTACGCAAACCATAAAACCAAAAATCGCTATCAGCTTCTGAAAGACTATCAGCGTCTCCGGGGGAAGAATGAAAAGATGGACCGGTGCCAATCAATGGTACAGATGTATTATATAGTATTTTCAAAGATAAAACGGACTGAATGCCATTATCTAATGAATATGGTTGTAAACGTAAACGAAGAGATGTAGAGTCACATTAGTATTTTATATCCGGGAGATTGATTCGTCACCAGCTTATCATGAGATGGTGACATTAGATATAGATCCATGATTATTCCAAATAGAAAAATAAAAATATAGGATTCATCATATTTGTTAGAGGTATTTTTCCCAACATATGATTATCTCTATATATATAAAAATCTCGTGTCACGATGTTTGTGGTCGAACTCCTCCGAAATGGCTCGACCGATTTTTATGAATTTTTTTATGTATATTTGTTAGGTATGAAAATAGGTCAACAAGTATATTTCATACCGCTAGGTGATTAGGGTATCTCTATCCAGAATTTTTTTTCTTTTATTTTTTTGAAAATTTCTTTTTGTATTTTTTTTTATTATTTTGCATCAAAAAATACCTATAACCCCAAATTTTCACCCTCCTACCCCCACCTTCTCATTTTTTAATCGCGATTTTATTATTTTTGTATGATCAAATTTAACCGTCGTTCGTATTTCAAACAGAACGAAATTATTTATGATGTTGAATGACAGATGGCGCTACGTCCGAGAAGAATTCAAGAGAAGCGTCGCGTCATTTTGACATTTCATTCGGCATATCACAACGCAGTGCGTGCAAAATTTCGTAGGATTTATTTTAATTTATCTATTTTTATGTGCGTGTATTACAGTGCATAATGCCATCAAGACGCAAGGAGGGCAATTTGGGCCGTCGAACGAATAAAGCAACAAACATGCGAAATAGTAGAGCAGAAAGAACAGACGAACAAATCCAACAAGATAACAAAAACGTGCGTGTAAGCATGTTGCAATTGCGTGCATCCCAATCACAAGAGGCATGAGCTGAACGAAATCAACAACGACAATTGGAACGGAGCCAAGCGCGTCGGTTCGTAGTTAACACACGCAGAGCAAATGACCAACAACGCCAACAAGTACATCGAACATTTACATCCGCTTCGTTCCTTCGTCTCGCATTCGAGTACGAGCCAGATATTGAATATTCCGCTCATCCGAAAGTGCTGATTGGTGCTATAGACAAAGAATGTCCCTATTGTCATGCGCTCAAATTCAAACATGAGTCAGCCGGGATGTGTTGCGCATCAGGAAAAGTGCAACTACCAGAAATTGAGATACCACCAGAACCATTGAACGGCTTGCTCATCGGCACGGTTCCAGATTCAAACCTGTTCCTGAAGTCCATTCGCACATTCAATTCATGCTTCCAAAAGACTTTGTTCGGAGCAACAGAAATAGTTCACAATACTGCGGAAAATGGTCAACAATTCCATTCTACGTTCAAAATCAAAGGCCAAGTATACCACAAAGTAGGCTCATTGCTGCCAATGCCAAACGAACCACATACATTTTTACAAATCTACTTCATGGGCGGTGAGGACATCAATCGTGTGGATGCACGTTGCGGCTACAATAACCTCAATTCGCCTAATGCCAGGCGCATTGTCGGCAAACTGGACGCCCTATTGAATGAGAACAATGAATTATTGAAATTCTTCAAAGCACACATGCACGAATTGCAAAGCGACAATCACGCTATTGTCATCAATCCTGATAAAAACCAGCTGAAGAGCACGTGCTTCGATTCAATGCGCCTGTTGTTAACGACATTGCTGGAATCATGGTTGGCGACCGCACATCGACGCGAGAAATCGTGATTCGAAGAAGAAACAATAATCTGGAGTTCATCGCTGACACACACCGTTCATACGACGCTCTCCAATATCCGCTAATTTTCTGGAAGGGACAAGACGGATATTGCATAAACATTAAACAACGAGATCCTGTCACAGGTTATTCATTCATTATGAACATCATTACTCTTTTTGAATTGAGAAAATGAATGGTTGATGTTTTTTTGTTTTTATCGGCAGTCATCGTCTACAGCGCTCTATTCCTCTTTCTGTCATATATCCCATCCCCACACACTTACGATAACCAAAATATTCACTAGAAATAATTTATATGGCAGAACAACGTTTGCCGGGTCAGCTAGTAACTTTATAATAATATATTGTAATCGTTCTAAATTTCAAACGCATTATTCTTATATGCACTCATTGTATACCAGTCGTTTCCAAACTTTACGTTACTACGCCTCTCTTGTGAAAAAATCTAATCTTGGTGCCCCCCCCCCCTCTTTATGTCATTAAATAATACAGACACCTTTTAAATAGTCAATAATGTACTAATACAAAAATGGAAAAAAACAAACAAGGTTTTACTAAGTACCCACCTATATTATATTAATTTTCTTCATTCATTTTTATTAAATTTATTTTTCATGCGACGAATGTGCTTGTTTATTAGCACAGTCAATTTCAATAATAGTCAATCCAAATTCATCATCGTTCATTGACAAATAGATTCTATGAAGGGCCCCACTTCCTGAAGCGGGCCTCCAGGCCAGGATCTTTCAACCACATATTTAAAATATTTAATATTTTTTTTACTATTCATAAAATAATGTGAAAAGTGCATTATAAAACTAACCAAGAACTCAGTAAATAGACCTTTGTTTGCTTCAATATATCTGGAGTAGAAATCATTTGAAAGTGGAGACGTGGCGAACTTTTTTTTTTTTGTAATTTTGATTTTCAAAGCTCCATTTTTTATGAATGCCTTCACTTTGTCTTTTTAAATCAGTGAATGCTTTAGTGGTCCTTGCATTAATTTATTCACTCAATTTTTTTTAAAGTTCAACCAAATAGACAAGTTTAACAACAAAATTATCGTATTTGTTTAGACAAATTTTGACATTATGATTTGACTCTTTTATTTCATTTTTTTACGAGATAGCCAGCGCGCTTCACAATAGTACACAAGTGAGGTATTATAAAATTAATCTCCATAATATTTTCAGACAGGTTTGCAAACAACCTTTTATAGACTGTTTTTTGTGTAGTTTATAACTAGTGGTCGTTTTATAAACTATGCATTTGCAAACTGCAAACCTGTGGCTACATTAATTAATTGTGTTAAACTTTTCCCGCCTCCCATTGCAACACTCCGCGCCTCCCAGCTTGGAAATCGCTGTCGTATACAATATTAATAAAATAAACAAATGAATGTCGCAAATTCTGTCATTGGCATACAAATTACACTTTAATTCTAATGGATTTAAGTTTTGAACTATTCCACTAGAGTCGTTTATTGCGACCCTGGTTTCGCTCTTTCGGCATCTTCAGAAACCATGCGCACTCACCAATGGTAAACACATAGTGACAACGAATAAATAAAAACAATTGTTTTCGAATTGTATATTATTCAAACATAACTTGAAAATATCTCAGATATTATATACCTACGTATTACCATTGGTGTCGCGCCAATTTGTGCATTAACCAATTGTGCTATGAGCCTCTTATCTAATTACAGAATTAAAATATTTGGCGATAGCCGGGCGTCGGTTAGTAATTAAGGTAATTAATATTCCTTGTTTTAATACACAAAAACCGATAGCCAATAATAACGCAATTTGATATGCATTTCATATTGTATGACCTACTAGTTAAAATTGTCGTAATTAGATAAGAAGCTCGTAGCATAATTGATTAATGCACAGATTGGCGCGACACCAATGGTTATACGGGTTCAAACCCCATCGAGTTTTGTATTTTTTTCAACTATGATTTTATCTAGTAGGTATATGTCTGAGGTGTTTTCAAGTTATGTATGTTCAATATATGGAATGTTACATTCTCAAAATCTTGTGAATTACTCATGGAATAAAAAATAATTACAAGATAAAAAGAACTTTTTATATACAACGTTTTTAAATTTTCTGTTGAATCATATAAACTTGACTTGACTAGCTTAAACGATCAAAAAAAATTGTATTTGATAGAAATACTGAATAAACATAGAATACTAAATTGTTATTTTGACACTTTATATTGATTTCCATAGTAATGCACGTATATATTAATAATTTAGTTGCTAGGACCCCAGACCACTGGCAAAAAATAATAGTGTTATACTTTTTACGGATTTCTTCCGAAATAACTTTACATACAAAACAGAAATCTACTTAAAGATGGCTAAAAGTGGCCCACGGTGGCCGCGCGGCATAAGCGTTGGACTATAAAGCCGTGGGTCCCAGGTTCGAATCCTGGGTCTAGCAAGTACACATATTGTTTTTCAATTTGTGTGTGAGTCAGGGTATGGACCTAATAGGTTGGGCAAATGGCTGACATCCATTTCTCGTAAAAAACAAAATCTGTCAATACAACCCTCCACGCTGTGGAGGCCCATATGATCCTATCAGGATCGGACATGGTCGAAAAAAAGTATTAAAAGAATGCATTGGCATCGTGTTCTGATATATTATAAAAGTTTCTAGCTATAGGGAAGTTAGTTAAAAATCGATTGCAAGATTTGTACTGGATAAACAACCACCAGACAAACAAGAATGCGACCTAATAAAAACGTTGTAAAAATATTTTATTATATATTATTCGTTAGCCGCGTGGCTTAAGCGCCGGTCTGTAGTGTCGACGGTCCCAGGTTCGAATCCTGGGTCTGGCAAGTACACATATTGTTTTTCAATTTGTGTATGAGTCAGAGTATGGACCTAATAGGTTGAGCAAATGGCTGACATCCATTTCTCGTAAAAATAAAATCTGTTAATACAAACCTTTACTCTGTGGGGGCCCATATGATCCTATTAGGATCGGACATGGTCGAAAGAAAGAAAAAAGAAAAATATAATGTATTAAGTACATAAGTTCATATTTAAAAAAATATAAAAGCACATCCACGGAAAGTCAATCTAGGGTAAGAGGAATGTTATATTAGTGTCATCAGTAAATTGTTTCTATTTTTACAAAAAACAATTCAATGAATAAAATATTGTTATTATAAAAAAATGGTTAATGTTTATCTCGTCCTTCCCAGTGAACACAATATAGAGAGGATTAATTATTAGACTTACTAGTTTTTTTACACAGGATTTTTTTTTTGAAAATATATCAGATTGTATTAAATTTTGTTGAATTTGCATATTAAACTATAGCTTTAACAAAGGCTACAAACCCAATTCATGTAATCAAGACTTAAAGGTATACATAATTAATTCAGTATCTCATTTTAAAATTCAAAAAGTCGTAAGTGCCGTCGGATGCGTTGTACGCCGCTCTTCCGCCGGCGACTGCGGTATATATTATTATCCATACGGCCATCATTAACAATGCCATTAGGGAGTTAGGTCGTTTTTCCGCTGACCTCTCCATGGACTTAATTGCATCGCCAAACAGGCAGCGACCTATTAGCCGGGGATCAAAGGGAAACGCCTCGATGCGGCCCTGATTAGCAATTCCGAAAATCCCACGACTAAGTGAGGGGCTGAGGTCTAAATCCGGCACTGCGAGGGGCTATATTTCCTCCTTCAGCTGCACGAAGCGGTCTGGTAGGAGAGATTTGACTGTTACAATTTTATATTATTTATAAGAGTTTTATAGTATGGTGTTTATTATGCTTTATTATATTTTAAGCAGTGGCGAAGGGTGGAAGTAGGCTGGTAATATCCACCATAAATAGTGCACATGTCAGTCATACGTATTTGTTTTCATTGAAAAAAGACTGCAATTGACAGATGGTGTTAGTTAGTTTTTAAAGTTCAATTAAACCCTGCGAAACCATGCCATAATAGATACTTGTGCAAATTAAATCATACATAACTTTGGATAATTTATAGATAAAATAATATTGTTTATCTATTATGGTTTGGTTTAGGCAGGCCTTAATGAATTTGAATAAAATGAACCAACAATATGTGTATATGTATTCTTAATCCAACGAAAACCAATAAGTATGAATGAAAAAGTGTACACAATTTTGTCGTATTGCCCAAAATATTCCAAAACAATTATGGTTTGTGTCACCACCTACCTGTAGGTAGGTGCCTTCGCACAATAAATTGATTAGTAATAAGCCGACATGTAAACCTGATCTCTAACTATACGGCTTAGTAAAACGCCTAAAAACGCTTCCTTGTCGAATCACATATAAATTGTTTATCTGTTCACAGGTTTTTACGCTACCCGTTCGGTATGTAAACGTATCGAACGGGGCATCGATTGCTACGAGCAGGGTAATGCAGTGTGAAAGAATGATGGATGTAAAATTGCCTTGTTCTGTACAATAAAAAAACCTGTGACGATGTTATTATAAAATGTTAGATATAAATGTATTATGTAACTGTATATTAGTATAAAAGGGGAAGAATGATTGTTAAACATAAAGAGACGAATGCAGTAGCGAGAGATTATTATAAGAGTGTATAAGTGTAATTAATATATTTTGTAATAGTATGAAAGAAGAAGAATAACTGTTAACATAAAGAAGAAGAACGCGGTAGCGAGTGATTAGTATTAAAAGTGTATATAATTAATTAATATGTCATGTGGAACACACTAATCGAATAGTATTTCGATTCGTAAACTCATTAATAGCAAACTAATAATTATAGAATCAATTATCCGCGAGTGGCAACACTTAAAATTATAACGCAGCAACACCTACCAACGCGTTGGTATGGGTGTGCCTCTGTGCGTGTATACGAAAATGTTACCGGCTAAAAAGTATCCGGCGCACAGATTAACTCAGAAAATAACGCCTTAAAGTCTCTAGAATTCAACTTTTCGGAAATATTATTTCATTATTGTGTTCCTAATTTATCGTCTGTAATATAAAGCATGAGGAAATTCGCATATTTAAGAAAGAGTAAATTCTTGATAGCAACAGACGGGAGCTTCGCCGATTTCTAATAAAATAAATTAAAATCACGACCTTTATGCAGCTGTGCGGTGTAAAGACAGCGGCTAAAAATAAGGCAATGCGGGGGAAATATCGCCGATCGATATACTCTTCGACATTGAATTGCGACAATGCACGTGCCGATTAAGGAAGCAGACTCCAGCCTACACGCTCACGATCGAATATACGTCGTCATCAGGGGCCTCCACATCGGCACAAACACAGAAGACATCACAAATGACCTTATACGCAAAGGCTTCCCCATAATCAACGTCAGAAGGATGACGCGGGGCAGAAGCAGGCACCCAATGCCTCTCTTCCTCGTCTGCATCCTAGACAACGACAAAGGAAACCAGATTCACACACTGCACTTCGCCCTGCACCGGAAAATCTCCATAGAAAATCCGAGGAGGGGAAATAATCCACAAATCTGCCCAGCTCATAGCCGCATGACTCAAACGCAGACCGAATCCACCACAATCGACTCACCACACCACTCGGAGACTCTTACAGCTGACTCACCTCTACACACGGAATACCAACCGGGCATATTGGATGACAAATCGAACAACAACATTTCGATCTCATCCCATACCCAGACGGATCACATACTGGACGACATAATACCTATCACGGAGGTATCCTTGGAAACGGATTTATCCATCTCCACAAAGGACCCGCAGCACACACCGACCTTTCCCATCACTACAGCCGAGCCGCAAGATATGGACATAGTCGACGCCCCGAAAAAAGGAAAAAAGAAAAAAAGAAAAAAAGTTATCATCCTGAAAGAGACCCCGGAAGTCGTCACCCAGAAAATCGACATCCCGGAAATCAAATTACCCGAGACCCAGGAACTCAAAGCGACAAAAACTGCAGTACCCGAACCAACAGCGACCCCGGAAACCGGAACCACCGAGACTCCGAAAAATGAAACAACGGAAACTCTCACAGCTTCAAAAGCAGAGAAAATTCCGGATACGCTAGTTCCGGTACCACACGACACTGAAGCAGCCGAGACCACAGAAACGGAAACCCCGCCAAAACCGGAAACCGAATATGCTGAGGCCCCGGAGAGCGAGCCGCTGCCGGAGGCTGACATCAGCAGCGACGACGATGTGAACCTATATACTACCCCGGAACCGGACTATATTACTCCGGAACTGGATTTATCTGAGACCCAAGAAGATAGATGGGAGCCGGTCACCAGAAAAAAGCACACGGAGACAACAGAGGATGACTGGCAGTTGCCCACCAAAATACAACAGATCCAAAATAATACGAAACTTCTAAAAGACCGAAAACAAAAACATACAGAAGATTCTCTATGGAGTATTTATTCATATCTCAAACACGAAAGGAATAAAATACACAACCAAGGTTACCTAACCACAGACTGCTGCACAACACTGGACGCCATCAAAGAATGCGAAGACGAAATACACACCCGCCTATACAGACTAGGCAAAAATCCAGAAGAACCCCCGAAGAAGCAACCAGCAGAAACCCCGAAGAAGAAACCCACCACCAGAAAAAAGAAGAATAGCAGCCGCCGATAAACTGCCACCTACGAATACGAAAAGGAAGCTAGAAAACCACAGTCGCGAAGCAAAGAAAAGGATGCGGTGGCCGAGTGAAGAGCGCGCCAGGCTCTTTAAATAAAATAATATTTCAAAAATCATTATATTTTTGAAAATTGCCACACAACACTTGAACTAGAAGACGGCAACCTCTCCCGGTCCTCATCAAGAACCGGGAAATCAAATCACCACTGAAGAATGAAGACGAATACAACACCTGCACTTGGAGGCTGCCACATCCCCCGGCTCTCTTCAAGGACCGGGCAATTCACATCACCACGTAGATTCAAACGAAACCTAAAACTAGAGATGATGTCCAAGAGATGAAGGGGATCAGCTACGAAATGTGTGGGAACCCCAGCAACTAGGAATATCAAAAGTCAAAAAAGCGAATTACCTCTATGAAGAAGTAGTATTTTGCTATTTTTCGGAAATAGTAAAATATTATTTCGTATTACTATATAAGACGTAGTTTTAAGATTAAACTGTTATTATTATAAATGTAATATTGTAAAAGGTAAAGGCAACAGACAGGTTTTACGTCGTAAAATCACAAATGTTTATGTGAAGGTCGATGGATAATGATTACAGGGCCTATTATTATGTCAATAGGTACCTAGTAAGTAGTTGTAAATGCATGTAATTTAAACGCTAATCAAATCGTGTGTTTACTCCTGGCATAAGACTAAAACCGCGAGTTTATGCCGGAGATAGCTATTTAAATGCTCTAAATAAATTCATATAAAATCCATAGAATTAGATAGACGATATTTTATAACGTCAATATATCCATCCACGTGCACAGAATATATTATCTCTTGATACTTGGTCCTTCTGACAATCCAGTAAATTCTTATTAAATAAACAAGAGATATTACGCAGTACGAAATTAACGGACATAGTAGAATCTTTGGTCACCCCTTCTCAAACTCTTTGGACCAATTAGAATAAGGGAGGCTGCTACAAAAGAGGGCGCATCCGAGAGATTTTTATCAGTCTACCGGATCCTCCCTCGGGAACAAGTCTCATCTCTACTAGCAGCCTCTCTTCAAACACTCTGGACCAGTTTCACCAGTTTTCGCCGCGCATCTCTTCGCTTCTTGAACGCCGAAGTACTCCCCGGGGAGAGTTTCACATCCCGTTTACCTACGGGTGGGAAACATCTCTCGCGTTCGCAGTCATCGGTCGTCACGTATTCCTGTCTGCCGCCTTCACCTACATTTGGCCTGTAAAATTATTTACTAGACGCTACATACAAGAAAATAAAACCAAGTCATTACCGACTTTTTCAAAAGGAAACATCGTTATTATTAATAACCCCTCCACCGACTGAGCTAGGAAAATACATCAACGAAGTGCGCAGTGGCGTATCGTTGAGGGGGTGTTGTTATTTGCTTTAGGCAGGGTTTAATTTTAAGAACTAACCAACACCATCTGTAAATAAATTGTAGTCTTAGTTCAATAAAAATAAATACATATGATTAATAACGTTTAATGTACACTATTTATGGGGGATCTTAACAGCCTACATTCACCCTTCGGTACTGGTTTTTAGTCACAGAGAATTTTATTGTATTTAGTGTGGTAAAGATATTCAAATATAAAATTAACATTTTATCTTTTTTGTGCTATCTTTTATTGAAGGTTTTCATCCAACTTTGCAGTTCACCTCCCCCCTATCCTTGGCCAGTCTTATCAGATTCCTAACGCATTAGATGCTGAGCTACTTACGAAAGTTACGGAGCCAAGATAATCTTCTACTACCTATGCTTCTGCTGTTCACTACTTTCCACTACATTATGAGTTAAGGTGGATCATACTTCTCAGTGCGGAAAATATGGATGAATTATACAGCTTTTTAGCGCAAGACCTCGTGATTTATTGGCTCATCTTAAAACTAAATGTGATCAGCCCAGAATATATTCATGATACGTCAATACACCCACATCTCGAAAGCCGCTTCTTAGCATCCGTTCCGTTAAAGTCCTTGATTGAGTGCCCCTAACTATGTCTTTATTGCAAAAGCGATGTTTGATATTTTTCAAAAGTACTTATTTCCATCTAAATCCTGACGTTTATGACAAGGTCAGGGCTCCAGTTTTAGTGTAGATATCAATTGAGATATTTTACATGCTCCACCCTCTTTGCTAGCCTGCATTTGTTGAGTATTATTGGTAACCATCTTTTTTTGTAATTTTTAATTTAACAAAAATTCAGATATACACGACGCTAATCAATAATATAATATAATAATAGCAGGAACTCGCTGAAGTAAGCAACAAAGTAGGTTTAAAAATAAATGTAACACAGACGAAAGTCATGTTCAACTGCCTTGCGGGCCAAAAAGAGATCCTCGTCAATGGCACTCAACTTGAACAGGTGAAAAGTTACATCTATCTGGGACAACAAGTGTCTATAGACGGATGTATATTTGATGAAATTGTTCGCAGAGTAAAGCTAGGCTGGAGTGCTTTTGGCCGCCTGAATAATGTCTTCAAAGGTGACCTTCCACTGTGCCTAAAGCGAAAAGTGTTCAACCAGTGTATGCTTCCCGTGATCACATATGCGTGTGAAACATGGACCCTAAGTAAAATAGAGATCCAGGAACTTAGAGTAGCATAACGTAGTATGGAGAGGTCTATGCTGGGCATAACGCGAAAGAACAAAAAGGGAAATGAGTGAATAAGGAAGCAGACAAGGGTTTGCGATATAATAGAGTTTATTAAAAGCCTTAAATGGAGATGGGCTGGACACATAGCTCGAAGAAGAGACAATTTTTGGACAAATCTAGTCATCCAGTGGTATCCAAGAAGTACAAAACGTCGGCAAGGTAGACCTAGAGGCCGCTGGATCGATGAAATGATAAACTTCTGCGGAAGTACGTGGCAATGCAATGCACAGGACCGAGAGGAGTGGAAGCAGCTTGAAGAGGCCTTCATCTAGCAGTGGATAGATTCAGGCTGATGATGATGATGATGAATCAATACTAGTCTACGGTTTAGAGTGTTTGGCTCTCACCGAGAATAAAAATAATAGCGTATTTGGCATAACCTGGTGCTTTACAACCTCTTCCAAGAATGACGTATATCTGTAATTGTTAAACTTCTCAGAAGAATAGATAGTGCTCAATCGTTAAGAGAAATCCTGGATACCAGACAGGATGGTCGGAACTCGACTGGCAGGCTCAGACGGTAGTTAGACTGTGTCAACAAAGATGCTAAAGCTACCGGCACAGGCCCATGATAAGGAGAGATGAAGGAAGTTCTTAGACCCACTCTAGGTTATCGGGCCACTCATAATAATGATGATACGAGTATATACGACGGGCAAAATATCGAGAGTGTACACATCACGGGAGATGACATTTTGTAAAGAGATCTCGTTATCCGAATGGGAATGGCTGGAGCAACAAATCAACTTGATGCAAAATGTCTGGGACTCACGACTTTACTCGAGTAATGCCACCTATTCGACGCTTGCATTCTCATGGTGCTGTTTTACGGTAATGAATAATGACACCTAACGAAAGCTAAGAGTAACCGTATTCTGAGCTTCGCGAACAGATTTTTGCGACGGATACTGGGTGTGTGGATGGTATAACTTTAGGAATAATAAGTTGATAAGAGAACAATACAAGCAGTCTCTCATCATTCTGGGAGTGATGAGGCGATGTTGGATTTGGCTCGGCCACGTATTGTGGATGCCAGAAGAGAACGACAACCTGGCTTGCGTGGTATTTAAACCAACCGAATTCTTATAAAGTGTACGGCGGACGACTTGGAATGACGGAAGAAGACTGGCGAGCGACGGAGATTCTTGGTAGCGCCGCGTGGTGTGCATATGCTCCATATAAGAGGTGGACATGGCCGAAGAATAAAGAAAGAAGAATCATTATATATAAATAATATAATCACACACCGCGTTAGTCAAAATTCACATCAACCAAAAATATTCAAACAGTTAGAAAATAGTTTTCACATAAACTAAATATGTAATACCAAATAAAAGTAACGTACCTATCACACAAAATATTAAGCTTAGTTTTGACAGCTAATCACATATAAAAAGGAGTAGGTACAATAGTAGGTAAAACGTGAAAGAATATATTTCACCAAGCAAAATAATCCATACTATGGTCACTATGGTCGGCTATGATCACATCACTGCGCGAGACGTCATGTTTCAGATCTGTATAGAATTGACGTTTTAATAGCCCCATATCAATAAAAACTAGAATAAAGGAGGGCCGCTTATTGGAGTGTTGCTGGTTTATTGATAGACACTTTAACTTATATCACTTAATAAATTATTTAATTATTTCTCGTTGTTTTTATTTTATTTTGGCCAACAATAATAAATTCGTTTCCTAGGCAACGGAACAATTTTTCGTACATATAATAATAATAATTTTTTCGGTGCCTAGGTAATGGAACAATTCTAAACTATATAATATTATACTGTATTATCGTCACGATTGCATTATCATACTGTGGCGTAAAGAGTGCGTTCGTTTGATAACCGAACAATCGTGGTTCGAATCCAATCGAGTGCGATTTTTTTCGTGTGAAAAAATAAATTATGTGTTGTTTAATAATAAATTATATGTCACACGCCAAAAATACACTCTGATCTGATTTTCCAAACTCGCCTAAAGAAGTATAATTTCAAAAATAATTGAACATAAAGCACAACCGAACACTTTCCATACCTAATGTATTGTTATCTTGCTTTTCGCTAAAATGCGTTATTAACCCGAAACATGAAACATTATTTATTTAGGCAGTAAGATCTTTTGTGAGGTATTCTGTATTATTTATAATAAAACATGTATGTATGCAGCATTTAAATCAACGTTACCTTTAACATAATTAGTTCATTGTTTTCATTCGCCCGTGCATTAATCTAAAATCCTGAATAATTATTATGTAGATGCCAGCCACTGGTATAAATACACACCCTCTAATATTATTCTTGCTAACTTGAAACCCCCCGACAGTGTGGTTGTTAATTATTATCCAAAAATAATTATAACATAATTTATTAATAATAATTTCATTATTCACCCATTTAGTGGCTAAACGTGGCACGCTAAACCAAGAGATGTCACGGAGACTTGAAGCTTTCGAGATGTGGCTGTATAGGCGCATCCTCAAAATTTCCTGGACTGACCGGGTGACAGATGTTAAAGTTCTCAATCGAATGGGGAAGGACCGAGAAGTTCTACGTAGTATCAAAACCAGGAAACTACAGTACCTCGGCCACATTATGAGAGGACAAAAATACGGCATTCCCCAACTTGTCATTCAAAGAAAGATCAATGAGAAGCGTAGCAGAGGACGGCGCCGCATTTTGTGGCTTACAAACCTCCGTGATTGGTACGAGTGCAGCTCCACTGAACTGTTCCGGGTAGAAGACGACAAAGATAAGATCGCCTTGATGGTGGCCGACCTCCGCTAGGGGATGTCACAATAAGAAGAAGACCCATTTAGTATGAAATTCACAGTAAAATATTAATGTCAAAATATTTGAATTAGGTATATGCATTTCTCACAAATTTGGTATTTTTGAAGTTATACTTCTTTCGGGGCGAGAGTGAAATTGAGAGCTGCGCGCGCGCACCGTTACGACAGTATGAAAATAGCTGCGAATCAGTCAGCTGTATAGAAACGCAAGTTTGATAGTAGAATTGTTCCATTGCCTAGACAACAAATTTATTATTGTCGGCCATTTGCAATTCCTTACGTAAACAAACGATTAAACGTCAGAGTGACTTTACTTTAAAAATAAAAACAACGAGAAATAACAAGATAATTAAGAGCTAGTCGAAGAATCTACGTTATCACAAGCTTTGTTACGCTAAAGAAGTATAACTTCTAACACGCGTACATAAGTGCACGCACCGATTTTTTTATTTAGAAGATCATAATAAATTAAATTATTATGAGCCTTCTTAGAGTGAAGTTATCATATTATTATACTTTGTACGAGAAATGGATGTTAGCCACTTGCTCAACATATTGAGTAGGTACATACACTGGATCCAAACATACATTGAAAAATAACTTGTGATTGTGGTTGCCAGACCCGGGATTCAAACTCGGGATCCACGGCATTATAGACCGATACGTTAACCATTCGACTAACGTAAAACTGACATCAAAATGTTCTATAACATAAACATAATATCGTCTAATACTAGTTTTGAGTTATTTGACTTTGAAGTTGTTAAAATGTTTGAAATAATGGTCTATCATGTGAGTTTATTATGTAATCGTAAAAAGGATGACTTTAAAATAAAGACTGTTTATTTATTAAGAAGGTTTCCAGACTGTAAAGTTTGAAATAAGGAACATTTTGGTACTAACTCAACATGTCGTTTTTTTGAATTAGTGTCTTCTGCCAGAACAGTGACGATATTATGTTATAGATATAAATAATATGATTCTAGAAGAGATATAGGTACATTGATTTTTTATCGTGAGGGCCTCAAAATTGTGTCCAGGGACTCCAAGTCTCTAAGCCTGCCACTGCCAACTGCTTCTAACTAATATTGTTTTTTTTTAATGGAACTTGTCAATTGACTTGTTTTGAGAAAACTTAATTAAGTTGATTACGTTTATAATTATTATGAAATACTTATAATTAAACTCTTTTTCTGAATAGTTGCCGTAGTGAGTTTGAGGGAATATCCTGTCTATTTATCTAATTTAAATACTAAAGTAAAAGGAAATCATTTATTTGTGTAGTTTTGATAATGTTGTGACAACTTAAACAGCACCTATCAAGTACTAATAAACCATCCCTAATAGAATATATTTAAATATAGATTTTGTGTTATTCTGTTAATTGAAATTCTACTAAATAAATGCTAAATCAGTGATCGTTATCTGTTTATTAAGCCATTTCCTGTCCTAAAAATATCATAGTATGGGTATTGCATTAAAAGATTTTCTTTT
The DNA here is from genome assembly GCF_057557595.1 of Rhyacophila brunnea. Taxonomy (NCBI): domain Eukaryota; kingdom Metazoa; phylum Arthropoda; class Insecta; order Trichoptera; family Rhyacophilidae; genus Rhyacophila; species Rhyacophila brunnea. The sequence goes on along the minus strand of NW_028232904.1, from coordinate 1,004,343 downwards.
GATATCCATTATCTTAAATCAAATAAATAAATCTCTTAAGACAGTGAAACGGCAAATAATTTTCAACTATAGGCGCGACGAAATTTGGGACTCGCTGGCAGTCTAAGAGCGATCGTCGAGGTGTAAATACGTCAATTTGTTTCGTGATGGCGACGGGGGTATTACTTCTTAAATCGTATAAAGATGACTAAAAACGTTACCCATTTACTTTAAAAAGAAAACATGTCAATAAATATATTATTATTATTACTAATAAAACAATAAACAGAACAGTAAATGGACGCATGTTGGATTTATATGACAAATTATATTTCGGTCGACATGCGTCATTTGCACCCGCGACCCGCAATCCGCGCATCGCCTAGCCACGATATTTTTACACCATGCCTCAACTGAGGTACAGCCTTAATAAAAACGCTCATGTGATATTATTAGGATCGGGCATGGGCAAAAGAATAAGAAAAGAAGAATGTTCTTACAAACTATTTGCAAACACCGTGTTGAATAAGTTGCCAGTTCGTAAATGCACGCCGAATCAGGACCATTTCACTTTGAAAGAAACAATAGCTGAATTTTTCCATTGTTCATGACTTTTTACATTTACTTAAGCAATATTCACCCCGCTAAGGTTTACTTGTGCGAACCGCCTGTGTATCTAAGAAAGGGGTCGACAAATGTTTAATAATAATAAATAATAATGTTTCTTCAGCCCTCTTCGAGAAATGATATATTAGTATTTTCCAAGGCACGCTTCTTTTTTAAAAATTACGGACATGGCTGCTGTGATACTTCGGCGTAAGGTACTTCGCAGAGAATGTCAGGACACGGGACTCAGTCTTGACACGAGGGGTAGGTATAGCAAGCACTTCGTCCACGGTCGGGTAAAATTTACACATTCAATAAAGCACATTTTCTATAACAATTATACACAGTTATGAAATTGATTTGTTTATACATTCTCTCGCCCCGAATAAAAAAGCCAAGAGAAGCCATAAAAAGTAAGGGCGAATTTCAACAGACCTTTTTGCAGGTATCTCTAAAAATGTCTGAAGTTGAATACTATGTTATTTATTTTCTCCGTTCTTGCCAAAAATGCGCCAATTTTAAATAAAATCAAACTGGCCCTGCTTTGATGAATTCATCACAACTACAATAAAACATCGATTCATATACACGTGATATTGATATACTATTATGATAATAACACGGAATATTATTCATCTGAATATAAGAAAAATATCTAGTGCAATAGTGGATGCATAGAATATTGTAGTTAATTTCCCACCAAACTGCACCCGCCCAGTACCATACCCATCGGTATCATGGAACCCTATGACTTTTATGACTGTGAATTTCTCAAGAACAGTCACCCAAGATTGAGATCACCATGTGTAATGTATGTGTAATATACTTTGACTGAATTTACATGACTGCATACTAAGAGTACTGGAAGCACGTAGATTGTTATAAAAACCTATCGAGCAATCTTTGTGGAGAGAGATTCGAGTTGGCAGTATGATGCCGCAAATTTTCTAAATGCAACAACGTTGACCAATTCGGACGGTCTGATGGGCTGAATAGAAGGTTGAACTGATTTGAGCCGCCCTTCCCTTTCCGTACACATTCCCAGAGGATCTACTTTGCATCCTGTATTTCTCTGCCACGTGGACATGTTGAACGGGTAACAAGACCAAGCTTATAGAGCTTGGAGAGATGTATCAGTAAAAATTAACTAGTGTAATGAAAATAAATAATTACAAGATAAAAAGAACTATTTATATACAACGTTTTTAAATTTTCTGTTGAATTATTATGCTCAATATGCTCAAACTTGTACTTGATATGAAGTAAATAAAAAACAAACAAAATATAGAATACTGAAATGTCATTTTGACATTTCATTTTGATTTCCATAGTAACGCACGCATATATTAATAATTTACTTGCTAGGAACACACCCTTAGCAACCAATAATAGTCTTTTACTTTTCATTCCTTTCCTTAACATCGATTTTTATTAAAAATATAAATGTGTATAACTTGAAATCCTTTTTATTTATATCAAATTTTATTTATGTATGGTCCCAATATTGAAGCTTGATTTGAAATAAATAAAAAGGATTTCAAGTTATACACATTTATATTTTTTTATAAAAATCGATGTTTTTTAAAATAGATATAAAAAATATTAAAACTATGAATTAGTCAAAAATCGCTTAGGTGATGCTTAGAAAACTTAATAAACTAAATTTTAATAATAAATATGACCATAAAATATATATAATAATAGGGTGCGGTCCGATTCAACAAATTCACGTTTTATTACATTTTTTACAATTGTAAGTTTATCTTTGACATAAAATAAAAAATATTTTTCTTTTTAGTGTTTTCAGATACATATTTATTAATTAATACAGTTGAAATTGTAAATTATTAAAAAAAATCTCAAATTGCAAGCTTCGTATTTTTCCGCTAGGTGCCTCTTTAAAAACGGCTCAGTAAAGGCTTCACCTTAACTGAAAATGTATTAAAAGAATTCGTTGGCATCATCTTCTGATATATTCTAAAAGTTTCAAATGTCTATCTAGTCGGGAAGTGAGTTAAAAATCGATTGCAAGATTTGTACTGGACAAACAACCAACGGACAAACAAGAATACGACATAATAAAAACTAATTAAACTAATTTAAAAAAAAAAATAGGAATGGTTAATACGTGCCTTTCCAAATCTCAATGAAATCATAGTTTATATCAAATGAATATACCTACACGCTCTTTACTTACCCGTATATATTATACAAGGTTTTCGTCTTTACTTCTCTCTACGCCTCTACGTTGGTACGCTTCTACGAGTCTGCGCCATACAGATATTGAGAAAATGAGAGAACCAATAAATAACTGTATTTGCGCACATCATAGTAATATGAAAGATCATACACTATAACAGGAAGGAATCATATTAACCGTTTGTATTACAATACTTACTTAGACGTTAATTCTGCAGTGGCGAAGGCTTTATACTAAGTAATGTATGCGTCGATGACATTGAGCTACTTTACAAGCTGCTTGTTGGCGAGTTTAAAAGCGGGCGAGTCAGCTAGTGCGATTGTGATTATGACAAAACTTTCCACTCGCTCAGAAGCCAACAAGCTAGCGAGTTGAAACCGTCGTTTTTTTTACCGGGAGGTCGCTATTATCGCTCTACTGCGCAGACGCATATCGGCCCACATGCCAGCGTGTAGCGTTTAAAGTAGCCCGGCTTTCAACTTTTTTCGGTAGATTGTTTACAATCTGCTTGTTAGCTAGTTCGATGATGAGACTGGGCGAGTTTACATGCAGATTGTAAATTTGCTGGCTTGTAGCTTATAAAGTAGCTCAATGTCATCGAGCTATAAGTGATTATTAATTAAAGCCTATCTTCTTAATAAAAATATTTTTTAATAGTCTATTAACGTATTAAAAAAATAACTTCATTATTTTATATTCTACAAAATAAATTATTTTACTAAAGAAATCTGCTTGTAGGTACATATATATTATAAATTAATTGTCGACTTCGTCAACCAAACGGCACGTAGCAATTTCACTAATACGTAACGAGCTATACCACAATGTTAAAACCTGAGGCTATAGGTATAAACTTTTACCGTGGTAAAAAATTTCACCGTGGAGTATATTTGTATGTATGATACAACATGTGGAGATGTCTTTACTAGGTTAAGTTAGGGTTAATCTAATTGGAACAGTACTATTTCCAAACTATCGCCGCAGTTTGTAAGATACGTACAAATGTATTCCACGGTGAAATGTTGAACGAAGAACTCGTCATTTGATAAAATGTTATACGAACTCATGTTTCACGTACTACGGCGCACGAATAAGTGTCCCACGATGAACTGCATACGTACAACTTACATGTAACCATTAAAAATATAATCGGACATCACATTAATTAATAATAATCCGTTGCTTTAAAGCATTAGATTTTAAAAAAAAATTTTCGAATATTTTTGGCACGTTTTAGAAGTTATAGATCATTGTCATACTGCGTGTTGTGTACGTTTTTGTTAGATTTTGACCATATGCGTGACATCGGTTTTTGTTATCATATTCCATTGTATACTTAAATTACACACAAAATGTAACAAAAGACCATGGCGGCTTTTACACAACTAAGGGAAATACCATATAGTGACATCCAAAACTTGGGAAAATAATAGTAAGTTGCAATGTTTTAGGTTATACTATATATGAGTAGATCTTATAATATATGTGCATTTGATAGTTTGTTATGTTTTTGGCAACGGAAATCCTTACCAACGGGCCCCGATCCTTCACGTGGTCCAGTGAAAGGTGTGTGCCAATAATAAGACTCGATGGATGTTAATCTTCAGAGATGTTCACTCGTCAACTCTCAATTTACAATTAAATGTTGTAAATAAAAGGGAAAGAACTCAGGAGAGTTCGATCTGCAGTCAAACAACTCGGTGAGCAGAGCTGAGTGGAATAATGTCAGAATCATTTATGTACAATAGTATAAATATGAAATATTAGTGACGCTTATTTCATTTACAATGGTTTATATATGTGTAGTAACACAGCTAGATGGGGTGGATAAATTGGGGTTTATCAATAATATAATATTGAGTAGGTACGAAATCACACCGATCGAATATTCTTAACAAAAGTACCTACATAATTAGTAACTTAGGGTGTTGATGAATTAAACAAAAGACAGTGTATTGTCTTTGGGGAGATATCATTGAGAGGATAGTTACGGATACATAACAAGTTTATTTAATTGGCTATTTTGACGAAACCTAAATTAGGTATGTTGAAATGCTTGTAGGTTTTGACAAATTCTAGCAAGTATAGTGTATTCTACAATTTATCTGCAATGTAAAATATCATCTAGCCGATTTAATCATTAAAAGTTAAATTACTTACCTTTTCAGCTACACTTTCATATGTTATACACAGGCTACGTATACAATATAGTGAAGTGTTTTACTTAAGTACTTATTTGTTATTAAACTTTTTTTGTATTATTCATCAATTTATACGCAAGATTTAATATAACATAATTTTTGGAATACGTCAGTATTATAGCTATTAAAAAATCCATCGAATTCCAACTAATGTCTTTTTTTTTCTTTTGTGGTGTCTGTCTGTAACTGTCGATTCTTTGAGGAAATTCATTGTATTACAAAAATAAAACACAACACCATGTAGTACTAGTTCCACTTATTTTCAAGTCAGGACCAGTTTCGTCCGCTGCAAACGGACATTGTCAACCAATAAAGAATAATATATTTTAATTTAATAATACAGATATAATATATACTAACAATTTTTAAAAGTAAAATTATTTTGAAGATATAAATACATTTTTTTTTAATTTAGGGTAGCTTAGTATCAAAGAGGGACAAACGCCACCTTCCACTAAATTCATGTTTTAATTGATTATGGTACATAGTGCAAGTGATACTTTTAAAAAAATCTACAAAAAGGTATTAAAAACGGTAGTTTTCAAAGAGATTTTTGAGTTTAAAGTTGGTATGTTATATGAAAAACTGACACTTTTCACACATGTTTGTGAGTCTCCTGTAAAAAATTGTAAATGGCTTATGTCCTACTTTGATACTAAGCTACTCTCTAAGAATTCTTTGTACAAAAGTTAATCAAATAAATTTACTTATCTTATCAGAAAACATTATTCTGCATAACGTGAATATTAATATTTAAATAATGAAATGTTATTAGGAATTCAATACATGATGAGAAAATACAAAGCAATTGGTGGTCACTAACGACAGAAACCCCAAATTGTTAACAAAAATATAAATAAACAGTTACAATGAAAATGCCCTTTACTAATTAACCAACTTATACAATATTAACCACGCTAAAATTTCACGAAAAAATACACAATATTAATATATTAAATAAGCAGTATTATATATTATATCAAATAGCACTGTCAAAAATTAAGGTTAAGTAGGGCTGCTTTGTGTATTTCCAAAGGTTTGACATCTGAGACGAAAGTACTCCATGCATTCATCCGATGGCTTCATCAGCGAACAAAGTATCGTTATTCGGGCTCTAATTTTAAGCCTGCCACTCAGGAGAAGATGGATTTGTGTTTATTACCATACTCATTCGGCTTTAAAAAGAGTAAGGCCATAAACAAAACAGAAAAAAACAGTCAGTATAAGATCGATTGACGTCAAAATTGTGGTCTATATATAATACATATTTTGATTTTGCACAAAACGTTTTCTTAGTTTTAATTTATGCACGGCAAACAGGAAAAGTGTGTAGTCCTTTGCGTTGTTTTATAACTTTTAAATTATTTTAGTTTCACACCGAAAAAAGATTTACACAATTAATAAAAACATTTAATTTGTGTTATAACTAATTCATTAACATGACAGAAAAAATCATTTCAATTGTTTCGAATGTTCTTTATTTATAATTTGTTTTTTATACGGAATTCGAATCGAATACCTCCTCACCTATTATGCTTACTTAATATTTTTTGATATTTATAATTTTCGTCTCACTTTCCTTAACTTAATAGCGCCTGTACACGTGCATGGAATTACTGTCGGCAATTGTGCTTATTTTAAACTGTCATGACAATAACTGTTTACACGTAATAGTGCTGACTGTCTCTCCAATCTCATTCTTCAAGAGTAAGAGAGACGCGAGGTTGCCATTTTATAATACTATCTGACAGGTCATATTGATAATCGGAGTTCAAAATAAGTAGTTCGTTTTTTTACCAGCATGCTCTCTATCGCTTTACTGCGCAGGCGCAGATCGAAAATAATCTTACTTGCGCGCAGTGTTGCCATGTCTACTGAAATTTCAGTAGATCTACTGATATTTTTGACAATATACTGAATTTTTGATTTTTTTTTCGACATTCAAGAAATCTACTGATATTTGTGTTTCTCCATAATTGTAAGTTTACTGATGATTATTTTAATAATAAACTTGAAATGATTTACGCACGACATTTTTTGATGTGTTACACTTCTAAATTGACGAAGAAAGCATTGTAACTCTACCCAAGAACGTCATTTTACCCATTAATATCATCATTGTTTACAACTTTATTTTATTAGTTATTTTTATTCTTATTAGTCCTAAATCATATCTAATATACTACATTTTCCAAAATCTACTGATATTTTATGAAATCTACTGAATTTTTTGTCAAAATCTACTGAAATTTTAAATTTTGACTTGGCAACACTGCTTGCGCGCAATAAATCATCACAATTTGAATCTTACAATCTTGTTTGATTTATTAACGCAATCTTGCCAACTGCAGGATAATACATGTTTCTCCATACATTTTATTACTGTGCACAGTACATCCATGCACGTGTAAACGGGGTATTATTTAAAACTATCGTGACAATAACTCTTTACACGTAAAAGTGCTGACTGCCTTTCCAATCTCATTTTTCAAGAGTAAGCGAGACGCGATGTTGTCATGTTATAGTACTATTTTGAGAGCACGTATTGAAAATCGGTTAACCTCAAAACAAGTAGTTCATTTTTTACCGGCAGGTTCGCCATTATCGTTCTACTGCGCAGGCGCAGATCTTACTTTCGCATTAAAATTCAGAAGCTTCCAAACTTGTTTGATTCATGCACGCAATCTTACCAACTGCAGAATAATACATATCTTCCCATACATTTTCTTACTTTGCACAGTAAATCTATGCACGTGTAAACGGGGTACAAGACATTTTTGCAATAATTTGTAATCTATATTCTATTATTTTTTGGTTTAATCAAGGTTAATTAAATTTTGAAAACTAACCAACACTATATACAATTTATAATCTCAGTTCAATGAAAATAAAATGATAACTATGACTGATAATGTTTAGTGTGCGCTATTTATGTCGGATCTCCACAGCCTACCTCCACTTGTCGTATCTTATTTAAATAATGCTACCTAATTTATTAACGTTATATCTACACTTTCTAAACATCTTCAAGTTGAAGTCATTAATAGACTCAAAATATGGGAAAGCAAATTTGAGACAATGTGTTATAATGAGGTTTTTTAATGAGCCTGCAACCTGTTTTCATACAGTATCTTACAAGCTGAGGAAGATAGTGTTGCTTTTCCTAACTTCGGGAATGGCAGTAAGTATGTAATTTTATGGCTAAGGATGGAGAAGCCGATAATCAACATTTTTAAATGGATATATTATAGGTACCTATTTATTTATTTATTTTTAAATACGATTACAATGTAATACAATAATAATGAATGTACATTATAATTGCTAAGAAAAAAGGAGTTAATCCTCGCCGACTCTTATGTAAGCGGTGAGTGATGATAATGTCTAATTATCGCTTTCATCTGCTTTATATTTTACTTGAAGCCGTCGCTAACTGAGGTGCCGGGTGACCTTCTCAGAATTTTGGTACGCCAACATTCGATTGAGCGGATATTTTATTTTAATAAAATATTTTTAAGCCCGATTTAGTAAATGTCTTGATGGCGCGAAGATTCAGGTGGGCCGGTCACGTTAGATGCGATGGGTCTTGTCATCATTATTTCAACATTGTAATAATTAGCAAGTCATTTAAACTATCGCACGATCGTCGCATTTACAGTCAGCATATTATTCTACACGCGTGACATCGAAGTGCAATAATGTGAGGCCAGTAGATATCTCAATAGCAAACTTCATCAACAATGATTCGCAATTTACAAGATCATAGTTGATGAGTTTCTCAGTCTAAATACCTATTAGTATCAATCATTATCTCCGTCCGATCAGTGAGCTTCGTGTAAGTCGCTCCTGTCCCATGAGTTCGGACCTCGGGACAATATCATAAGACACTATTGTTACATAAAGCTCTTGTAACATACTCTTGTACGGACTGTTTACGCAGCAAATAAAACTAACTCCTGCAAAACTAACTTCTCATCTCTTCTCTTGGAGACTCTCCATCTACACCTCCTGGTCATCCCCAAACACAGCGGTCTCGTCCCTCAACAACGCGAATTGCAAAAGAGCTTCCATTGTGAAAGACCCCTGTAGGTTCTCGGCTCCAGACCCGCCCTTGGAGAATATGGGCGGATAACGTCAAGAGGGACGCAGAGAGACAGATTGACTGATTGAAAAGAGATCGATCGGGATAGAAATATCTGGAGGATGGATGTGCAGTCGGCCATGAGCCTAAATGGTGTGTAGCGCTAACTTAAACAAGTAAAAAAATTCGAATGTTTACGGAAACATAAACTAAACAAATAATAAAATTGTATAAAACCACTGAAAGCCGGTTCCACCCTAATCCTTGAAAGTGGGTAATTTAAATTAATATTAGTAGCCAATTAGTATGCGACACGGTTAAAAATGGCAATAAATAGTTTTGAATTTAATTGAATAAAACTAGATACAACGGTATAGGTCGTCGGAAGTAAGAACATATTACAATGATAGACTACCTCAACGAATTGAAATAAGCATATTATATATGATACTGGTATATTGAAAGGGGCGGTTATTTCCACCCCCGTGAAATTTCATTAGTTGCTGCAATAGTCGTTTGTCAGGGGGGTATGCCGTTACAGAGAGGTTTAGGGGGTGCCGGCATTTCTCTGTGATGCGAGCCACAGATTCAGTTCAGGCATTCTTGGTTTACTGTTCGAAGAGGTGCCATGGTATGTTTATAGTAATAGTGATCTACAACGAATATAAGCTATTTCAAACTATGCTATACAAGCATATAGTATGTCAACTCTTTTGTATTTTCATGTATATAATGTCCTAATTTATCTGTAACGCACGAGAAAAAGAATATGAAAATACGTAAGACATGGAGCGAGACAAGGAGATGACGTATTAAATATAAACGTAAACACAAAATCCAAATTTCAAAAATTAACTGGCACACAAATAAAGTAATCGTTTATTTTAACAAGGTCGTGAAAGAAAACTGATAATACTTTGGCAGATAATTACAGTAGAGTAATGGCATAATAAGTATACAATTATGAAGTATTAAATAATATCTTTTATTTTGTTAACTCTCAATTCATGTTGGAACTGCATTGTATTGTTATTTTTATTTAATAAAACGCATTTTTTTGTAGTACTTATTCCACTTTTATATAATAGATTAGGACCGGTTTCGTCCGCCTCAGAGGGACATTTTCAAATTCTACTAATACTAAATAAAAAAATAAAAACTAATTTTCAACATAGTTGAAAATGTCCATCTGAGGCGGACGAAACCGGTCCTAATCTATTATATAAAAGTGGAATAAGTACTACAAAAAAAATGCGTTTTATCAAATAAAAACAACAATATTAAATAATATAATAAATAATTTGTGACAGATTGACAGAAATATATAAATAAGTATATGATTAAGCGTCGGCCTATAGCGTCGTAGGTCCCATGTTTGAATCCTGGGTCTGGCAATTACTCATATTGTTTTTTCAATGTGTGTATCAGTCAGAAGATGGACCTTATAAGTTGAGCAAGTGGCTGACATACATTTCTCGTAAAAACAGAATCTGTTAATACAAACCTCTACTCTGTGAAGGCCCATATGATCATATTAGGATCGAACATGGTTGAAAAAAATAGATATGATATCAGGTAGAAAATGCGTTTTTAAAATGAAACATCTCGAAAAATGTCAATTTCAAGTATATACTTAATTCAAATGGTAGACAATTCGGGAGTGCATACATCGAAGTGTTAAGGGGGGACATGCTCAGCGTAGTATTGTACCTAACCGATTTTTTTTAAAACGGTACATGTTCAAACACGCGCGTTAACATGATCTTACTCCCTACTTCAGTTTTAGTTTGTCAATTTATGGCTACGGCCGTATGATGTAGCTTAACCACTGGGAAATGCCAAAAGAAATGGCGTATTTCAAAAAAACACTACCTTATTCTTAGGTCAATAATTACTATAAAGCAATCATTATTCGTATGATGTTTATCACACTTGAATGGTGAAAAGAATACTATTTTATGTAATAAAAATACTTTATGCAGTCATCAAATGCTTGAAATAAATATAAAGGATAATAAAGCTTCAAAATTATATAAATAGATTATCTATAACGTTTAAGGAATGTCTAGGATCATGCTTTGAAAAGCTCCATTTTGACCAACGCTGAGCATGTCCGCCCTTAAAAAATCAACAAAGTGGCGATCAGATAAGAAATTAGTGAGTATCTAAAAGATTTAAAAGTTATTAAAATAAGGATACAGTGCTGTAACCTACTGTAACATTGGTTAACATATACAATCAAAAAATAGAAACATTATGGGTGAAGAAGAACTATTAGATAAGCGTCGCTGTTTGACAAATGAATTAGTTGTGTAGCATGTGCTCGGCAAAGTCAGGAGACTACAAAGACTCATAATTGAGTCTGAAACACCACAACAAAGGTAGTAGGACAGAACATACACGTAAATGTATGAGAGAGAGAGGAATACAGGGAGAAGATGTATGAGAAAATTAACAGGTGATACTGCCACCTGGTAATATTTGCTAGTATATTTAGTTTTGACACGCAACGATCATAATATGCCCATCAAATTCGACATTTCGCAATATTGGTATCAAAATATTCGTAAAAATGAGCTCTTGCCAGTTTTGTATAGAAACAATTCGAAAAAAAATATTTAGATTACTTGAGTGCCCAAAAACCCATATGAAATTGTACAAACTTTCAAACAAAACAAGTTTTGTACAGATTTATTTCGAATTGTTTCTATTTAAAACAGGCGATTGAGCATACGTTTCAATTTTGAATAGATACATTCTGACATATTTCCTTTTAAAACTTGTCAAACCTTGTGTATTGTAAAATATCCAAATATAAAACAAGATTTTCTCAAAACTACGTTTTTTGAGTTGTTACTGTTCAATACTGGGCCATCGAATGGTGATGTTGCGTGGAAATAGAAGAAAAATACTTCATAAAATAAAATCATATAAGTCATAATATAAGCGGTAAGACTTCAATCGATCCGCGTAAAATGCAAATATATTTAAATCACATCAGTATATATATGTGTGCAGCCTGATATAATTCCTATTCACGTAATGTAGACCAGGAAATTCGAAAGGTTTGACATCAATGCTTTAAACCTTTTCATATACTTGGTGTATTGTAAAACTCGAATAAAGCAATTAATGCAAGTATGTCAGCAAATACTTGGAACCCAAACGAAATATTGTCTCCCTTTGAGAGTTTGTAGTTTATAATACAAGTCGTATGTGTAATCAATCTTCCTAGTAAGGAAAACTAGCTCATGCTAGTTTTAATTAAATTCCTGTACGATATTTAGTAAACTATTGCACTGAGATTAAATTTGATGCAAAGGAGTGATTTCAAAAATGTTTAATAAAACCTGTACATAAACGAAGCCTAGGTTCATATTATTATAATATAAAAGTGTATCTGAAGAAATATTAATAAGGCTTAAATTGTCTGTAATTATGTTATTGAACATAAATCTGAATTAACATTGCGAAATACGAAAATTGCGAGATGCGAAATAATATAGAACAAAACAAAACTATTACTAGTATCAAAAACAGCGACACCAAACACCAACACAAATTTTGTCATTAACGGCGAACCAATCGAACGTGTGACCCATTATAAATATTTAGGTACATGGGTCAATGAGAAATGGGACCCGTCTCAGGAAATAAAAACTAGAATTGAGATCGCAAGGAGGGCCTTTCTCAAAATGAGACGCCTCTTTAGCAATCGAGATCTTAACCTAGGTCTGAGACTGCGTATGGTACGATGTTATGTGCTCTCAATTCTTTTCTATGGTATGGAAGTATGGACGCTAAACCAAGAGATGTCACGGAGACTTGAAGCTTTCGAGATGTGGCTGTATAGACGCATCCTCAAAATTCCTTGGACTGATCGGGTGACAAATGTTGAAGTTCTCAATCGAATCTGGAAGGATCGAGAAGTTCTACGTAATATCAAAACCAGCAAATTACAGTACCTCGGCCACATTATGAGAGGACAAAAGTACAGCATTCCCCAACTTGTCATTCAAGGAAAGATCAACGGTAAGCGTAGCAGAGGACGGCACCGCATTTTGTGGCTTAAGAACCTCCGAGATTGGTATGAGTGCAGCTCCACTGAACTGTTCCGGGTAGCAGACGACAAAGATAAGATCGCTTTGATGGTGGCCGACCTCGGCTAGGGGATGGCACAATAATAAGAAGAAGATTTTAAGGATCTTTAAATAATATAAGTTTACATTTTTTATAATGGCACAATAAGAAGAAGAACATTGCGAAATCTACAATCAGTCAACTTATTATTGGTCTTTTTCGATCCTCTTCTTCTCTCAAGGGAAAGTAAATGCTGCCCCCAATTAACTCATTCTCCAGCGCGCCGATGCTCTTCCTCTGCTTCGCCTTCTCTGGACGCTACCAAAAAGCACCAGTCTCTCCAGGATATCCGGTTTGCACCTAACAATATGTCAAAAAACTGCAAAATTCGTCTCAGACATATTATAGAAAGCCGGTTTGTTAACAGCAGTCTCTTGATGATTCACTGGTTCGTCCTGTGTTCTGTCCAAGAAATACGAAGCATTCGGTGCTAACACCACATTTCGAAGGCATCAATTAATTGCATTTCGGATCCGTGTATCGACACCGTACAAAGATATGTAGAACTTTAATGTTTGCACAAGCATCTTTTTCGTGGCAATTAAAATTTATCGGCCCTTAGTTAAGTGTAATTATTACAATAGTGCTATGTTTTAATAACATCCTTGGCTGCGATAACTTTTAGAGCGATATAGACAGTTTTGACAGTTTAGACGTCTAACTTGTTGTAACAATTATAATACTTCAATACATAAATAAAATAAACTGCCCTCGATAGCCGCCGATAGCTGCCTTGTGTATAGAATAGATGTGCAGACATACAAACTCATTGACTGTGTCTAGGTATTGGAGTTATTTGCTGCTGCTAGAAAGATAGCCCGATCGACAACCATTCACTAGGACTTATTCCTATTAATAAGGATCCCGTCAACTTACAGTTTCATTCGTGTATATTTAAATATGACACGCCACGATGATACGATTTACCACTGTATGGAAGAGAAGGTATCCCAATTGCTACGAAAATGACGATTGTGCAAACATTAGTGTTCTCCATATTTTTGTAATATGTCAAGTCATGGACCCTGAGGACAAGGGAGCGGTAGAAACGGTATGAAACGTTATACCATCGTCTTGCTTCACAGTACGGCTACCAAATTTAAACACTACATAGTTAACAATGTGGTCTAGTAAAATAACTAAAAATAATTACCACTAACTTTATAACACAAAAACAATAAATTTCAGCAACGCGTTCTCGTAGTTTTTAAGTGATTGTAATCAATCTATTCCATTTTTACCAGCGAAGTTTTGAAAAAACATTTAATTCAGCCGTAGAAATTTTATCTTACTCTTACGCATAGTGCGCAGATATAAACGTGCCGAATGCTTACTCACTCACATTTATGGTTTGTTTTTGTTTAGGCCTTGATCAAGACTAGGGATTCCAATCCCGGGATTCCGAGCTATTTTCGATACCCATGAATACCGGGATTGATAAACATAATCCAGAAACTTTCGGGATTGATTTTTTTATCAATTTTTATGGAAAATAACATACGAGTAAAAACGAAAATATGACAAAAAAATACTTTTAATAACACAAATAACTACATTAGAAATAAACTGAGTTTGAATGAAGTTTGATTTATACCCATGTGTAAGGTGCCGATTCATTTTATTTTTTCTCATAAATTAATAAAAATGAGAAAGATTGGAAAAAACAATGCTTAGCACTATTAACAAAGTAATTCCACCATGATCTTATACGTTTTACGGCAGTTTCATATTTGGCTGACTAATTCGATTTATGAAGCGGAAAGGCCGTAAGTACACCATGTTTCGCTTTACTATTATAAATCTCGCTAACCCATTCATTAAGTCTTTACCATCAAAAACAGCAATCTCATATTAAATTCACATTATTATTTATATTACAATATTATTTGCTCCATTAAACTTATGTATTTCCAAGATTGAAGAAACAATAAATGTCATAAATTATACTAGATTTATTTTTGACCGATTTTATCAATGTTATTTGTAAATATAAAAAAATTATATTAACAATGGTAAAAAAATGCCAATCCCGGGACTGTCATATTATAATCCCGAAATCCCGGGATCAGAATTTTGGCTCGGGATTGGATTCCCTAATCAAGACACATTTTTTTTAATGGAAACTACCGCTTTTGTTTCTAGAGCTTTCAATTGAGTCTGCTATACAGTATAATAATAATGATATTGCCATGATATCTCATTGGTATCGCGTGCAAATAAATTTATCAACCCGAAAACGTGTTATGTATAAATTTAATAATACAAGTCACTGCCAAAACACTGAACAGAGTGTCATATTACTATTCAGATTGCATGGCGGGTAGTATATTTCCGGCATGACAGCGCAGTGGCGCACATTCAACCTAATAAACGAGCGACGTGACATGGAAAATGTGCCATGACGTAATTATTAAGGGTGTACCTACTAAATAGACAAAAGTCCAATCGCTTTTTCCCGTTGTCGATGACTCCATAATGTGCTCCATGATATAAATCTCACAACACTCGCAATGTGGAGAATGATATTATACACCCGTGTCCAGAAACTCGCCGTAATACACTTCACCGTGAAATTTAATATCGGGAATATATGGCCGTATAGTAAAGTCCGTCCAACCTCTTTGGGTCGCAAACGTACTGACATAAAATTTATGTCTAAATAAAACACTGTTTTTGTCGGTTTACACTTTACAGGAAGACAGCAGTAAACAAATTTTGAAAATTGCCGATATACTGGATTACTTGTTAGGTTAGGTTAGGTCCGGTTAGGTTAGGTTTTCATTCTTGAATTCATGAATTTTGCCAAAATCACCTATGAAAAATGAATGTTAGAGACCGTATAGTATACGATCATCTCTTTCTGGTAGAAAGTACACGGCGAACTGTGCCACGGTGAAATGTTTTATGTACAATTTACATGAATGGAAAATCAAGAGTGTGGTAGACCACATCCAAATTGAAGTTGGACATGCCTGGTTTATATGGTTACATGTAAATTGTATGTAAAACATTTCACCGTGGCACAGTTCGCTGTGAGCTTTCTAAGCTTTATAAGCTAGGTATGTCCAACTTCAATTTGGATGTGGTCTACCACACTCTTGATTTTGCATTCTTTAACTTGAACAAACGTATTTTATTTGGCTGAGGACAATTTATTAAACCATACCTGTCTTCACTATCACAAAGAAATATTCCAAATTGAATCTATTTTGGTGACCCATTGTCAAACTATTCTTCTACTGTGCAAAAAGTCCACTGCGTCATTGTAAGAAAAACAACACTTTAGTTAAAAGCACAGGGATGAATTGTTTTGTATGTAAAAATATATGTGTTTATCGTGACACTCAGCGTGCTTAGCTTCGAGAACAGATACTTGAAGCGTGTTAGATGACTAACTACCATCCACTTGGTGTATACACCGGCGCCAAGATGGCCGTTCCAAATCGTATCCGGAAATTTGTACGTAAACAGTTGCGCCAGTCCGTTACGTGCTATGAGTGATAAAATTAACGTATATAAACTTAGACGACTATCTCTAGGAGAAACAATCGCTCTCTGACATATACATATTCCAATGTACTTCTGTGTAGCGGAGGTACCCAGCATCAGGCTACTGAAGCATTTTTAGGAAGCTTAATACACGGCTGAGTTTTTAATACTATAAAATGTACTTTTTTGCAATGATTTCAAAATGACGAAATATAAGTTACCGGCATTGAAACTAACAAACTTAAAAATAATAGTAAAGTTAATTGGCTACACTATATTACATAGCACGTTCATTTTCAAGCAAATCTGGTGTTATATTTTAGCGTTTTTATGCGGAATTTGAATTTTGGGTTTTGTGGTATCAGAACGCTATATTTAACCGTATCCGGAAATTTGTACGTACACAATTCCCCGCAGGACACTTATTCGTGCGTCGCAGTACGTAAAACATGAGTTCGTGTAACATTTAATCAAATGACGAGTTCTTCGTTGAACATTTCACCCTGCAGTATATCTGTACGTATGCTACAACATATGGCGAATTTTATGAGATGTCTTTACTAGGTTAGGTTAGGTTAGGGTTAATGTAATTGGAACAGTAGGTACTATTTGCAAACTATCGCCGCATTTTGTAAGAACGTACAAATGTATTCCACTGTGAAATGTTCAACGAAGAATTCGTCATTTGATAAAATGTTATACGAACTCATGTTTCACGTACTGCGTCGCACGAATAAGTGTCCCACGATGAACTGCATCCGTACAATTTACATGTAACCGTTCCAAATCGTCTTCAGCAAGATCCATGTCGAATAATTTCATTGCTTAGTTCATTTATTTTTCTTTGAACCCCCATTAAAGAACGCCCTTAATAATAACAAACGTGATAATAGAAATTCACCATGGCTGAGTTATTAATTGTATAGCATTTTAGTCGGGTTTCCCACCACGTAACACACTCGTATCCACTTCCTAGTTGGATTAACTTATGCAAGTAACAGTTTGCGGAGACAATGACTTTCAAAACTTGGATAAGTTATAAGTTATAACTTATAACCATATATATAATATGTAGGTACATATATCAGTAGCGAAGGGTGGAGGTTGACTGTTAAGATCCGCCATAAATAGTACACATTAAACTTTTTTAGTGACACATATGATTTGTTGTTATTGAACTAAAACAACAATTTACAGATGGTGTTGGTTAGTTTTTAAAAATCAATTAATGAATGAATCAATCAATGACGGCATTTGTCCAGCGGCCGTCTTTTCGGCGAGCAATGTGCCCCGCCAATCTCCATTTCAGCTGTTTGGCAACGTCTATTACATCGCATACTCCTGTCTGCTTCCTAACCCATTCGTTTATCTTACGGTCCTTTCGCGTGATGCCCAACATACACTTCTCCATGCCTCGCTGTACGACTCTTAGCCTTTGGACATCTCTCGTGTCGAGGGTCCACGTCTCGCAGCCAAACGTGAGCACGGGTAGCACACATTGGTTGAACACCCCACGCTTAAGATATAATGGTAGGTCACTTTTGAACCATAATAGTTTTCGTATATTTTAGCAATACGACAGAATAACATTCATACCTATTTGTTTTCGTTGGATTAAGAATACATATTTGACATATTGTTGGTTCATTCATTAAGCCCTGCCTAAGCCAAACTATAATGTATTATTCTATCTATAAAATATCCAAAATATGATTTAATTGCATAATTTTAGATATTTTATAGATAGAAGAGTATTTTTTGACTATTATCTAATGGCTTGGTTTCGCAGGGTTTAATTGAATTTTAAAAACGAATACGTATGACTGACAAAGTTTAACGTGCACTATTTATGGCGGATCTTAACAGCCTACCTCTGAAGTTTACCACTGATAAGTATATATTATAATCATAGCTCCCACAAAGGGGGGACTGACAGGGCTCTAGCCTGGGGGCCCGGGGATAAAGGGGGCCCGGCATGGCGGGTCGACCAGTTAAGTGAAAAAAACACATCATAATTTCTCTAATAGTAAAAAAAATATTGACATAATTAACATTTTTAAATATGTGGCTGTGTGGTGTAATTTGATGTGATTTGATGATGTATATATATAAATGATAATTTACTTGTAGAATTTTATTTTATAATTACTTAATTTAACTGTGTTTCCTGACTTACAAAAAATGGCTTTTTATCCAATATGGCGAAGGGTTGCATGTTACATAGTTACTACAAAAGGAGGTCGCAATCAGTGCTTCATAACATTATGCGGAGTGACGACAACTCAATAAATCAACTGGATTTATTTAAAAATCGCTAAAAAAACACGAAATACCCATAACCCTGGGGTTCCGTGGAAACTACTTGGGTAATACTAGGTACTGTATAAAATCACACCGCCTTTAACCTTAGCGATAGGTAGGGGGCCTGCTATAGATCCTGGCCTGGGGGGCCACTTCAGGATGTGGGGGCCATGATTATAATATACTATAATAAATCGTAAGGAATATTTTCAAATAATATATGATATAACGTTTATAATACATACACGTTATTATTATGTCAATTTTCATTCGCGCCGGATATTCCATTCTTTTTAATTTCATTATTTTCTACTTAATTATGTGTGGCGTAAGATTTTTAAACCAAATGTTGCCAACAGAAAGTGATATTAAAAAAACGTATTTTCTGTCGATTTATGATCAATTTAACTCTATCCAATTTTAATAATTGAGTTAGCATTTAGTACTTGGTAGAATTCAATTTTACAAAATTATAATATAAATTATATTAAATTCTATAGGATATTTTTTCAAGTTGATAGTAATTTTGGCTGTAACACCGCATTGGCGAAGGGTGGAGGTAGGCTGTTAAGATTCGCCATAAATTGTGCACGTTAAACTTTGTCAGTCATACGTTTTTGTATTCATTGAAATAATACTATAATTTAGCGATGCTGTTGGTTAGTTTTTAAAATTCAATTAAACCCTGCGAAAACCAAGACATAATAGATAATAGTAAAAAAAATACTCGTCTATCTAAAATTATGCAAATAAATCATAACTTTGGATATTTTGTGCATACGTGACGGGTGGTGGTGGGAACTTTAACGTAGATAGAATAATATATTTTTTCTACTATAGTTTGGTTTGGCAAGGCTTAATGAATTTAAAAAAAATTAACCATCAATATGTGTAATATGTTTTCTTATTTTCATAGGTGTTTAAAACTGCTTATATTTATAATACATCACTTTCACTGTATTTTACCACGTTTTTCTTAGCTCGTATTCTTGTTTGTCCGGTGTTTGTTTATCCAGTACAAATCTTGCAATCGATTTTTACTAACTTCCCGATTAGCTAAACATTTGAAACTTTTAGAATAATATATCAGAACACGATAATGCATTCTTTTAATACTTTTAGCCATCTTTAAGTAGAATTGAATTCATTTTCAGTTAATTCTGTTTTGTATGAAAAGTTATTTCGGAAGAAATCCGTAATCCAATCCAATATTATCGGTTGCTAAGGGGGTGGTCCTAGCAACTAAATTATTAAGATATACGTGCGTTACTATGGGAATCAAAATGACATTTCAGTATTCAATATTATTTGTTTGTTGCAAAATAGCAAAAAAATGATTTGTTGGCAATTGCCTTATTTGTCATAAATTATTAATACATAGGATTGTCAAGTTTATATGATTCAACAGAAAATTTGAAAACGTCATATATAAAAAGTCCTTTTTATCTTGTAATTATTTAAGATGACATACTATTTTTATAATTTTCTAAAACATAACAGTCTAAATTTTAGTTTTTGGCGTCCTTGCATTTCTTAATATATATATATAAATATACTTGTATGTTTTAATTAAATTATTTATTTTAAACTAAATCGAAGATACGTACATTTGAAATTCTACCCATTCTCTCCATTGTCCAATATATAATCTCGATGCCGTCATCCGGGATAATGACCATTATCGACTTCTGTTATACGGGACATTTCCCTTTGTCCGTCCGTCGCACTCTTGATTATACTCAGCTTATATGGGATTAACAACGAGAATTGAACGCGCTATATTATTTTAGATCATTTTTTTTCTATTTTGTCGTATGGCGTCAGGTAAATGAAGTTTACAGATTGGAGGATACGCCGACTGTAGTCTGCAGATAGTTATTTTGAACATTTCCATAACAGTTTGATTGATGAAGAGTGGTTGGGCCATTTATATTCGCATTCATCTTTTCTTTCCACCAACCTCAAATCCCCAATGATCGACCGTGATGAAAGTTAAGCTTAGTTACTCCAAGACAGCCGAACGCGTAGGCTTGATAAAATTATCGCGCTATATATGATGGTTACATGTAAGTTGTACATATCCAGTTCATCGTGACACACTTATTCGTGTGCCGCAGTATGTGAGACATGAGTTCGTATAACATCTTATCAAATGACGAGTGCTTCGTTGAACATTTCACCGTGGAATACATTTGTACGTATCTTACAAAATGCGGCAATAGTTTTCAAATAGTACTGTTCCGATTAGATTAACCCTAACCTAACCTAACCTAGTAAAGACATCTCCACATGTTGTGGCATACGTACAAATATACTCCACGGTGAAATGTTCAACGAAGAACTCGTCATTTGATTAAATGTTACACGAACTCGTGTTTCACGTACTGCGGCGCACGAATAAGTGTCCTGCGGTGAACTGTTTGCATAAAAATTTCCGGATACGATATCGGATACGATACGAACGAGGCCGCATTAACTACATAGTGATTCATACAAAATGCACCTATTTGCCCTTCGTTGCGCTAAATCTGATACGGTTTGAGTGAACGTCGCGTCTATCATCCATCTTGAACTTATCATCATCATTCACCAACCTCATATAATATCATCCATCAAAAGTGTACCGTCCGTTTACCAGTGGGTGAGTACGTAAACACCGAAGCGGATACAGCGCGCGCCAGCCCCCTTAACATAAAGGTCACTGGCATTCTGTGTAAACTCCCCCTCTCCCCAGATCTGTAATCCACCAATTCAGCATCACCCTCAAATTACAATCAACTGCTAAAAGCGCCACTAAAGAGTTTTGTAGAATATTATTTCTAAGAAGAGTTATGTTTTCGAGTGTAGTTTCTACGTCAATTAAATTATTGTCTGATTGGGTAGAAAGCCTACCCAATGATGTACAATATAATATCTTCATTCTTGTTAATTCTTAAGAACAGAAAACTGGCTGCGGTAATAAAAACAAGTCCAGTCAATTGTCCGGTAGTTCTTTGTCCGGTACAAATCTTGCAATTGATTTTTAACTAATTTCCCGACTAGCTAGACATTTGAAACTTTTAGAATATATCAGAACACGATGCCAATGCATTTTTTAATACTTTTAGCCATCTTTAAGTAGAATTAAATTCATTTTCAGTTAATTTTGTTTTGTATGAAAAGTTATTTCGACACCATTATTGGTTGCTAGGGGTCTATGGTCCTAGCAACTAAATTATTAATATATACGTGCGTTACTATGGACATCAAAATTACATTTCAGTATTATTTGTATCAAGTACATTTTTTTTTGATCGTTTCATCTAGTCAAGTCAAGTTTATATGATTCAACAGAAAATTTAAAAACGTTGTATATAAAAAGTTCTTTTTATCTTGTAATTATTTTAATGTTAGTTACCTATTAATTAACTATGATATTATGTCAAAATTGTTACGTAATTTGTAAATAACTTAAGCAAAATTATATTAAAATAATTCAAATTGGAAACACCTCGGAAATATTTGAATTAAAAAAATAAAAAATATGGTGTCAATTAGAGTGGTTGAGCTAAGGGAGATTTTCATCCAGCAGTGGATCGAGGCCGGCAGACGATGATCGCCTTGGCAATTTTTAACAAGTAAATGCTGTATCAATTAATATGGTACAGTATTTTTTTTTTGTTTTCTCGCAAGACTCAGAAGACCTCCAAATCAGAATGCAGGAACTCGCTGAAGTAAGCAACAAAGTAGGTTTGAAAATAAATGTAACAAAGACGAAAGTCATGTTCAACTGCTTTGCGGGCCAAAAAGAGGCCCTCGTCAATGGCACTCAGCTCGAACAGGTGAAAAGCTACATCTATCTGGGACAACAAGTGTCTATAGATCGATGTATATTTGATGAAATTGTTCGCAGAGTAAAGCTAGGCCGGAGTGCTTTTGGCCACCTGTGCCTAAAGCGCAAAGTGTTCAACCAGTGTGTGCTTCCAATGATCACATATGCGTGTGAAACATGGATCCTAAGTAAAAGAGAGATCCAGAAACTTAGAGTAGCACAACGTGGTATGGAGAGGTGCATGCTGGGCATAACGCGTAAGGACAAAAAGAGGAATGATTGGATAAGGAAGCAGACAAGGGTTTGCGATGTAATAGAGTTTATTAAATGCCTTAAATGGAGATGGGCTGGACACAGCTCGAAGAAGAGACAATCGTTGGACAAATCTAGTCATCCAGTGGTATCCAAGAAGTACAAAATGTCCGCAAGGTAGAGCTAGAGGCCGCTGGATCGATGAAATGATAAAGTTCTTCGGAAGTACGTGGCAACGCAATGCACAGGACTGAGAGAAGTGGAAGCAGCTTGAAGAAACCTTCATCCGGCAGTGGATAGATTCAGGCTGATGATGATATTTTTTGTTTATCATGGTTTATAATAATAAGATGTACCAACCGATATGTTATATTTTGCTATTTTTTAACACTCAGTATAAAATTAGGTACGCAGCTAATATAAAATTTGTATCTTTCTTCGTATATTGATATAAATGTAACGTATACGTATGAATTATGCTACCCATTTTGATAGCCCCAAAAAACAAGAGAACGAAGCGTAAATCTCGTCGTATCTCAACCCCTACATGACCTCTTTCCATCAATTAGGCCCCTATGAAAATATGGGTTAAACAACCCCATAGAAATTCCACCCCGAAATAATAGTTACTTTTGGTCACTGTCGGGTACAGCGTACAATACAGTGTCTGAATGCCCTAACTTTGGGAATAGTAATTCTGCAGAAAAGCCAAACAAACTTTTCCGATAATTCAGTCTACAACACAGGTTCTCTAATGTTTCTACCATACAATAAACACCTCGTTTTTGTTAAGTATTGCTGGAAAGAAACTATAATACTATAAAACCGTTCATGTCCATTAGAAGCACTTAAAAACACAAAAATACAATTCAAGACAGTCTAAAATTTACCACAGCCAAAAGAGGTGCTGTTAAAACAAAACACTGTAATTATCACAATAAGTACTAATACTTCGATACAAACCTACCCTAGATAGCTGCCGTAGCGACCGAAAGCAGTCTTGTGTATATAAGACATGCGCATGTCAATTATGCCTTGATTACTCGTAACGAGTACAGTGGCGAGACAGTGTTCTCGGCCGAGTGCTCGGTTGGTATAAACCATTGCCCACTGAAGAAGTAAGCCGATACATTACACGACTGGTCCTACTTTTCGCTCCTCCCGTTGTCTATGGATGACCTGTCATTGCCTGCCAATGTCTATAGAGTGCTCATACTGACGCGTCTGTCGTGTTCTCTTATCGGAGTATTCTTAGTTTCAGATTTCTTTCAGATTAATTTAACGTATCCTGGAGACCTTGGAGTTCATCTGATTTAGTGGTTATGTGTTATTAATAATTGGAAGTGACGATTAAAGTAAGTAAACTTCTTCCGTGTATAATAATATCATAATATACTAGGACGTTTGTCAATGTGACAGTCGATTCTAAATGACAATAACTAATAACTTATTTATACTCTTCAGTCATTATTGAATACCAAACTCTGCTTGTAAGTACGTTATCAATAAATAGTATGGCAGTAGACCACTCGTTGCTTGTGCAAAAAGTTATGCTCAGGCTTTATTAATCTAGAGATGGCGGTGTATAAACACATTACCGAGCACTCGGAGTTCGGCCTAGTAGGATGGCGAGACAGTCACTCGGACCATTTTCTATTTACTAGACCGAGTACCCAACCCCCACCCTACCGGCACTGACTCGCTAGCCCACTCGGCTTGTTCAGACACACACTCGGTGCGTAGTCGTCACTCCTATCTTTGTATCATTTGTAATATTTTTTATTTATTAAAACGTTCTAGATCCTTTCTCGAAAACTGTCAAACTTTACGCTTATGCGGTACGTTTGTAGACTAAAAATGCGGAGTGTTCAAGGCTTGAACAAAAACGAACCATAAGTGCGAGTGTGTAACCATTCGGCACGCTTATATTATCTCCACGCTATGCGTTCGAGTAACTACGGCTGAATTAAATATTTTTTCAAAACGTCACCGGTAAAAATGGATTAGACTGATTAAATTCATTTAAAAACTACGAGCACGTGTTGCTTAAATTCATTTTTTTTTTGTGTTGAATATAAAGTAAGTGGTAATTGTTTTTAGTTATTTTAGTATAACAAATTGTTAACTATGTTGTGTTTAAATTTGGTAGCTGTACTGAGAAATAACACGATGGTATAACGTTTCATATTAAAGTTGATAATAATAAAATCGAAATTCTACTGTGCGTTATACGCAAGAAACACGGCTTCATTTTGCCTAAAAATAGGCGCTCTCTGTATATTATTACTCTGAGGGGCTGTTTGAGTATGGGGAATGTACCTGGAAAAGTGCGGTATAATGCGGTAGTAGCGACGAGAAGATATAAGTATAAGTAATAGACAGATAACTGTAGAAGTCAGTCGCGCTGGCTAGATTTTATGACTCCGCCACGATATGGAATTTTTTTTTCAAAATGGACACCCCCAAAATTATTTTTCTGTGTTTCCAACGGGCGTGTGTTTTAAATACATTATTCAGGCGGTCAAACGAACTAGGTACAATTAGTTGCTAAATATTACATCTCATGCTACAATCATTCACTTGAAAGTTGGTCAATAAAGAATAAATTAGAATTTAATACAGACAAATGTTGTTGTATTACTTTTTCTAGGTCGAGAACCCCGATTAAATATAATTATATTATGTCAAAAAGTTCATTAAAGCGTCAATCTGAGGCGAAAGATCTTGGGATAATTTTTGATTCTTCATTATCTTTTCACTCGCATATAACTTCTACGGCTCTACGTGTGAGTAAGCTTCTAGGATTCATCATGCGACAATCCAAACCATTCAAGAATCCAAATACACTCTACGTCTCATTAGTGCGTAACATCCTTGAATATGGGTCGATTATCTGGTGTCCTTATGAGGTTTCCTATAAGCTTATTTTAGAACGCGTCCAGAAGAAATTTCTTCGATGTCTTTATTTTAAGACATTTAACTATTTTCCTTTCAATAATAATAATTCGTCAAATGATTATTTTCCGACTGCCTTTCTACAAGGCATGCTTACTTTTCACTCTCTTGAATCTCGTCGGTCTCTTCTTCTCTTGGAACACTTTTACTTGATAACGCGAGCGATGGTTTCCAATCCTAGTGTCCTAATAAATTTGAATTTACATGCGCTTGCCAATTACCTATGTGGTCGCAGCCATGGTTTATTCTGGATCGGAACCGTTTCCAAGTGTCAAGCCTATCAGGCACCATTAGCGAGGGGTGCAAGATTAATAAATGCGTTCCCTAAAGGCATAGACATTTTCAGTGATGTACTTTGCATTTTGTTTTTGAAACTTTATTTTTCTTTGTAAAATTGTATGTTTTTTGGGTACTGTTCGGTTACAGCGGAAAACACATTTTGAAAATACCCGATATACTGGATTATTTGTTAGTTTGGGTTAGTTTAGGTTAGGTTAGGTTAGGTTTGGTTAGGTTAACCTAACAATCCAGTTTATCGGCCATTTTCAAAAAGTGTTTTCCGCTGTATTCCTGATAACCGAACAGTACCGTTTTTTGTTTTCAAAATTTTATTTTTATGTGATTTAATTTATTTTTCTGTTATTATTATTATTATATTCTATATTGTAATATTTGTTATAATCTAAATTTCATGTTGTGTACGTCTTGAATTGATATGCGTTATGTCCAGAATGTTTTGTATTTTTAAATAAATACAAAAATAATTGATACGGACAGCCGGCGAGCCACACATTTCAATTCGCAATTCCACGAAAATAGTTCGTAGCTCAAGAATTTACTTGAATATTTCAAACAATGGCCGCAAGATAGAAGAGATGCCAGATTACGTAAATTGGGAGGTTAATGGCTTTTCTATTATCCTATTCTAGACATTATAACTATTAATATTATCGAGTACCTTTTATAATATAATGAAAGACATACATAGGTCATTGTTTATTACAATGTCTACGTCTACTCTGCGGGTCACGGATTCTGATCCGTGTGAACCAAATTCACGTGCGTAAAATCGTCTTAGTGAAAGGAATTAGAGACAAAATGTCGTCACGAAATAATACAGAGTATCAAAGTAGCATAATTTGCGAAAAGGTATACGATTTGAATCGAATGTAACGTAAAGAAGAATTTTAAATAAAGAACATTCAAATGAATCGTCCTGTCAGATCAATGAATTGATTGTAACATAAATGCTAATAGTTATTATTTAATTCTTTATTCAGTTTAAAACAAGACAATTTACAAAAAAAAATGTACCTAATTCTCTTTAATATTTTAGGATTTATTGTTATTTTTTTTAACTTTATTTATTTATTTATGTATAAAATATAGTAAGTATTATAGCATTACAAGTATTTGCCAATACATGATAAAATACAACATAAAATTATAAATAGTATGAAATTATATTTTTAAAAAGACTTAATTACTGCTAACAAGCAATATAAAACACAAACGAAGAGGAGACAGTAAATTCGTATGTAAATTTAACATATTTAAAACGTCCAAAAATATTATTATAAAGTTATAAATTCCATGAATAAACAGAACAGCGATAAATACGACTATCGCTTTTCAGGAAAAATACAACATTAACGTCATGTGGGTCGGTGTGTTTAAACATGTACCTAACCGATTTTTTTTAAACGATACATGTTCAAACACGCGCGTTAATATGATCTTACTCCCTACTTAATTTATCGTTTGTCAATTTCTAGCTACAGCCGTATGTTGTAGCTTAGCCACTAAAAAATGCTAATAGAAATGGCGTATTTCAAAAAAATACTACCTAATTCATATGTCAATAATTATCATAAAGCAAACATTATTAGTAGATTTTTTATCACATTTGAATGGTCAAAGACATAGCTTATAATCAGTATCTTTAAAATTATATTTAAATGTGTAAATCTTGCCCATTTTTTGAATAATAAAATGCCTAATTCTTGTCAAATTTGGGATCACAGAGATTATCAATATAATTTTTTATTGTAAATATTTCACTATAATAATGTCGACATAAATTTTACTAATGGTTTTATAAATGCTTTTAAAAATTAATTAATATAAAAAATCTTAACACCACTTCACATGGACGTACTGAAATATGACTATATATATTGACTATGACTACTGATATTAAAATAAATATAAAGGATAATAAGGCTTCAAAATTACGTAAATAGATTATTTACAACGTTTAAGGAACGTCCAGGATCATGCTTTTAAAATAGCATAAAAGCTCCATTTTGACGTACGCTGAGCATGCCCCCCCTTAATAATATTGAAATTATCGTATCTCTATAATATATTATGTTGTATGAATTTTTAATAACAAAATTTTAAAAATAATCAAATTATATAATTGCTGCATTCCTATACGGTGGAAAGTCTCAATTAAACGGGACTGAAGTCTTTACTGAGCCTTTTTTAAAGAGGCACCTAGCGGAAAAATACGAAGCTTGCAATTTGAGACATTTTTTTGATAATTTACAATTTCAACTGTATTAATGAATAAATATGTATCTAAAACATTAAAAAGAAAAATATTTTTTATTTTAAGTCAAAGATAAACATACAATTGTAAAAAATGTAATAAAATGTGAATTTGTTGAATCGGACCGCACCCTATTATTACATATATTTTATGGTCATATTTATTTTTTAAATTTAGTTTATTAAGTTTTCTAAGCATCACCTAAGAGATTTTTGACTAATCCATAGTTTTAATATTTTTTATATCTATTTTAAAAAACATCGATTTTTATAAAAAATATAAACGTGTATGACTTAAATATAAATATGTATGGTCCCAATATTAAAGCTTGATTATTTATTTTTAAACTAAGATGTCTGCACTTTCTAACGAAGCTTCACGAAAAACCACGACTGCTACGAAATGTTTTAGTATTCGTTTTCGTTCCTTCAATTGCCGCCCTTTATAATGTGCCTCCCCTAAGCAACGCATAGCCTTCCTGGGACATCACTGATGATTTTATCGATATACCGTGAATGGGAAAAATGAAAAACGAAATCGGCGGGTGTACCTACTCATGTTTCTGCGTACCTACTTGTTTTTCATTTCAACTAATATACGAAGACTTATTTTTATTATGACATTTTATAGCGTATTTTTAAAAATGACAATATTTTATCACAAGATATAAAAATCCTTTGAAAGCGGACGTCTATTAAAACGCAGAAAGTCGTCTGCAAAGAATTTTTTGGCATAGAATTTGCTGGAAACAGAATTCAATGCGAATATAAGATAGGACCGTTATCCAGTGGGTTCCAATTAAGGCCATTCTGTCAGCACTTGTATAGACGTTCTTATATTCCCTAATTATTGGTGTAACATTTTTTCACTAATTAATAGCTTATTCAAAAACAAGATGGTTATAAATTTAATACCATAGACAAGTGACGAAAACACGCGTTGGACAGAGGTAAACGGTAATCAAACGAAAATAACCCATAATGATAAACAATCCAACAGTTTGCTATATTATTTAAGATACAGCGCCAATTTTCTTTGACGCAGATGACGCAATCGATTTTTCAGATTATTAAAAAAGGGGCCTTGAAACTGTTTAAACCAGTCATACTATTTATAAGTTATCATCATCATCAGCCTATATATATCCACTGCTGGATGAAGGCCTCTTCAAGCTGCTTCCACTTCTCTTGGTCTTGTGCGTTGCGTTGCCACGTACTTCCGCAGAACTTTGTCGTTTCATCGATCCAGCGGCCTCTAGGTCTACCTTGCGGACGTTTTGTACCTCTTGGATACCGCTGGATGACTAAATTTGTCCAACGATTGTCTCTTCTTCGAGCTTACATATTCAGTATAAAATAGGAACTACTTATATTCTAATGGATTTAAGTTTTGTACTATTACGTTTGAGTCGTTTTTTGCGACCCGTGTTTCGCCTTTCGGCATTTTAAGGCGCTTAGTGCACTCAACAAAGGGTTAATACACACTGGCAACGAATACAATTAATTCTGAATAGTACAAAACTTAAAAACATTCGATTTTTAATTCGAATTCCATTAAGTACCTCCGGTCGATACTATTATTATTAAATGAATTGGCACTTATATTTTTATAAAATTTATCTTCCTATTTCTATGCACAAATTGTACCGATTAATTAATATTTTAGGGAACTTGCAAATTACTTAGGTATTCTTTAACATTTACACTGAATAATATATTTACTTTAGTATTTTATTAATCATTATTGATGATAATGAATTATGTCATATTCTACAAATTATCTTCGTAGTTTTCTTCTATATCGCAGTTTTGAATACGTACATGTAAACTTATTATTTAACTCGATGTCGGAAATAGCGTATTTACAGTGTATGTAACTGGTAATCATTGTATCTCAAGTTTAACTCTGCATGCCGCTCATTTTACCCAAAAAATTTACATTTCATATTATATTCTCTAAATAGTTTTAAAAACAAAACAGGTATTAATAATTACTGTTAGTCGCAATTAAGGAATCCAATCCCGAGCCAAAATTCTGATACCGGGATTTCGGGATTACAATTTGACAATCCATTGTTAATATAAAAAAATTATACTTACAAATAACATTGATAAAATCGGTCAAAAATAAATCTAGTATAATTTATACTATTTAAGACATTTATTGTTAATATTGTATACGTTCAATCTTGGAAATACATGAGTTTAATGGAGTAAATAATATTGTAATATAAATAATAATGTGAATTTAATATGAGATTACTGTTTCTGATAGTAAAGACTTAATGAATGGGCTAGCGAGATTTAAAATAGTAAAGCAAATCATGGTGTACGTATGGCCTTTCCGCTTCATAAATCTAATTAGTCAGCCAAATATGAAACTGCCGTAAAACGTATGAGATCATGGTGGAATTACTTTTTTAATATTGCGAAGCATTATTTTTTTCCAATCTTTCTCATTTTTATTAATTTATGTGAAAAAATAAAATGAATCGGCAACTTACATATGGGTATAAATCAAACTTCATTCAAACTTAGTTTTTCTAATGTAGTTATTTATTATTAAAAGTATTTTTTCTGTTATATTTTTATTTTATTTTCCATAAAAATTGATAAAAATCAATCCCGAAAGATTCAGGATTATGTTTATCAATCCCGGGATTCATAGGTATCGAAAATAGCTCGGGATCCTTGGATCCCGGGATTGGAATCCCTAGTCTAGTATACACGACTGGTAAACTGTAGAGATAAGATTGGAATCGAAATACGTGATAATATGGAAATGTATAATTGTATAACCATTAGGTTCTTTATAGAACAGTTATCGATTATTTAGAATACGTGATAAATGGTAACCTGTAATTGTATAACCATTAGGATCTTTCTAAAACAGTTATCATATATTTAGCTATGTTTCTTATGTGTTTATGTACCCACTTACACAATAACCTAGATGTTCATGATAAATAAAATTATTGGCGCCGCCATTTGTAAACCAATGCAACTGAACGATCACCATTTTGGCGCCGATAAAAATAATGAAAGGTGTCATCAATAATATTTCACAAAATAAAATAAAATTACGTACATAATATATACTATCTATATGTAGTTGCTATAAAGTATCTACTACAAATTATCTTATTTTTCTAATTTCGATAGGCACTTTATGTATCTTAACTTTATCTGTTTCAAATCATGACGTACGTGTATTTCAGTAATACAATATACTGGCGCCTAGATGGAAATTATCCAGTTGTCCTGGCGTCCAAATGGCGTGATGGACATTTCAAATAAACAACAATTCAAAAATCAGTATAAATAAAAACAACTACTCACCGGTTATGTAGAACAGCGACCTGGTAACACTTTTCACTTCACTTGTAGGCACATTATAGGATTTTTTGAACACAAATTAATTCTGTTATCACTTAATTAAAACGGAAATATCGACACTTTTTTCTCTCACTGAAAGTTCAATTTGCGAACACGTCTAATGATAGCGAGTTGGCACTGGTGCGCTTTTTCGAACGGCAATTGGGTCGAATATTCAAAAATACAAATCGAGCGAACCAATCTGAAAGTGTTCTATTTTCAAAAGGTGACAACGGACCCGACACAGCGCCATCTATTGGCGACCCGC
Source organism: Rhyacophila brunnea (assembly GCF_057557595.1). Classification (NCBI taxonomy): domain Eukaryota; kingdom Metazoa; phylum Arthropoda; class Insecta; order Trichoptera; family Rhyacophilidae; genus Rhyacophila; species Rhyacophila brunnea. The sequence continues at coordinate 972,132 of NW_028232904.1, read as the reverse complement.
CCCCCCTGCGGGAAGATCTCGTATCCAATTAATTCTGACACTGATCGATAGAGACCTCTGCCTGACGTCGCCTGTTGCCATGGCGACGGCGCTCTGTGATTGGTCCTCGTTCGAATCTCGCGAAATGGCTCCCGTCGAAGTTTGGCGGGAGAACGCGAACACGGCCATTTTGTGACCTTTATTCGAATTAAAAATGTCTTCTTCATTTGCGAATGACGCCATTTCGATCACTCTCCTCCCCTCACTCACTAAGCGCGTTATTTAAAAACGAGTGTCCTTTGTTGTTTGTTTAACTTGTTATTCTCACTTCACATTCTTTAATTAACATTTATTTCTTCTTTTCGCTTGTTTCTACTTCACTTGCTGCAAACTTTCTGCTGTTATTTTTAATTAAAGCACACTGAAAATAAACAAGAACGATTTCAATTAATAATCTGTTATTCCAAACTTTAGAGGGTGTTAATGAAACAACTTTACAGAGCCTACTGTTAAATTTATTATTGAATTCAAAAAATATACAATATCCAATATTAAATTCGTAAAATCAAAAAGATTTATGTCTGAATTTACTAACATTCACATTAGAACATCTATTCTATACACAAGACTCCAAAATGCCACCATCTGCAGCTATCGAGGGTAGTTTTTCATATGTTTGTATCGAAGTATTTTAGTCAAAACTGTCTATTTCGCTCTAAAATTTAGCACACCACAGAGAGGTGATATTAAAACATAGCACTTATTGTAACAATAATTACAACTAACTTATTGTAATTGTTACAATAAGTGCTAATACTTCGATACAAAACTACCCTCGATAGCTGCCGATAGCAGTCTTGTGTATATAATAGATGCGCAGAAATTTAGGTATAAAGAATTAAATATAGATGGTACTCTCCAACAAGAAGATTTAGGCAAAAGCCAGAAGGCGCTGTTGACGACTAAATGGGATGAGCTTGTTAGTTTATAATGGTATTGCAGTTAAAAATGGGAGGAGCTTGTTAGTTCACAGTTTTAACACGTAGCCAATATTGACGATGTTGTTGGAGTATAGGTACTGTACGACACTATATTATAAGGTTGGTACTATTGTTCAATGAGCTCAAACTATTCACTCTCTTCATTACACGAGCCATCGTAAACAGTCGTATCAATGATTTAAAATAATATATTCTAAATTCCATTTTATAATGAAAGATCAGCCTTTCGTATGTGTTTCTTTATTTAGTACTTAATATAGGTATAAACTTGTCTAATAAACCGAATAAATATATTTTGGATGAATGTGCTTCATTTATCTTTGTTAGGGGATTATCTTCGAATAGTTTTTCTCTGTCAGCTTTATCATAAATGTTTGAAATATTATGACAAAACTGATATAAGATTTTCCTAAATATTGACATAAGCGAAAGATCATGCAATACGTGTAGGCTTTGAAGCTTGAGCTTAGATATTGATAACACTAATGGCGCAAAGCTGACTTAAATCTCAAATCAATATTAATCATGCTTCCTGTTAATGACAGGGTTGGCTGTGAAGGGGCCATTTTGTGAATACATTATTATCTTTTTGTCAACAATTGTTTTACACTTTATTAACACCTAACTTTACATTCAATTTACAGAAATTATCAATTTGTTAAAGATATCTGACAAATACAGTGACGTCCCGTGGGGGTAGGCAGCTTGAGCGTCGCTTGGGGACGACAGTTACTCGAACGGCGGCAAATCGAAGAAACATAGTTACCTAAACTTAGTAATAACGAAAATATCTTTCCATTAAAAATTCTGCTTACTGGTTGGAAACACAATATATTAATTAACATAAAAGGTTTAACAGGACTGTAATTTTTTGTTGGGTTTGCGATCTCTAGTGTACTTCCGTTTCCCTTCGGCGTCCTTGGTGACCATAAATGACGCGAGCAGATTTGCGAATAATTACAGTATATTTTTTCAATTTTGTTAGTAATGTATCCATATAACACACTTCTTAGATATTGGAGTCAAGAAAAGATGATAAAAAATACTGGACAAGAATAAAGCGCCATTTTGGCGCTGCCTAGGGGCGGCATTCTGTCTAGGGACGTCACTGGACAAATATTGAATGAAATTTTCTTTTTAGACTGCATCAGTTTTTCAGTGCTTGTTTTGTAAATCTACTATTATAAAATTACAATCAAACACACGTGAAAAAGCTTCCCGAAGTTACCGTTCTGCCTCTGAGCTAATCCTAACATAACTGACATGTAAATGATGAAATACTAAATATAGTTTCAGACAAAGCAATTGTATTGAGTATCGATTATCTTAAGTATTTAAAGGATTAATCGATAGAGGATTTTGTGAATAATATTCATAAACGTGGATGGCGTGTTGCCATTTCAATATTAAATACAAACAATGAAGTGCAAGACGCTAAACCAAGAGATGTCACGGAGACTTGAAGCTTTCGAGATGTGGCTGTATAGGCGCATTCTCAAAATTCCTTGGACTGACCGGGTGACAAATGTTGAAGTTCTCAATCGAATGGGGAAGGACCGAGAGATATTTTCCATAAGATGTGAATTGAAAAATGTATAATATGTTTCAAAAAAGATCTCGTCATGCTAATAACTGTAATAACCTTAATCAGTTAGTTTAAATAACATCGATATTGTATGCATCAAGACATTCAAAAGAATGCAGGTCATGAAACCGACAAATTCATTGACAGTCAGTTTCTGGGTGCCTATAACTCCAATTCAATTCGATTTATATACATGTAATAGGAATGAGCTAAGTAAACCCTATTCCAGGAATTTATTAAACAACATCTACGTATGCGTAATATATCAATATCATTCGGTTGCATATAGTTATTGCCCACCAAATTAGCATTACCAATTGCATGTTAATTCTGCACCTTGGGAGAACAAACAACTGATGTTACCGATTTCTAATAAAGTTATCAGGGACACGCAGATCAATAGTACCAAGAATGGCAGAGTTCGTATTAACTCCACGGAAAAATACAATATAGATATATTCTAGGGTTTAGACTACAGCATGTATGTATATCTCAGAGAACTTCAGTTAGTTAGATAAAGCCATGGATAGTATCCACACGGCATACACCATAGTCTCAAAAAATCCTTTGAACCCGCTCCACCACAAGTTCGTACTTCAACTAATGTGGGGCTCAAACAATAAACCTGAATGAAACAATAAAATGAATTATAAAGAACTTCTAATACAGTAACATCCGTTAAGCACAATATTATAGCACCTTTTTACAAACAATGATAACCATATGGTCACTAAACGAATATACGGTACGAACGATATGAACAAAAATAATTTGGAACACCTCAGATATACCTATTAGAGAAATATATTTTCGACCCGACTCACATCTGCCAAGGTACGACCAAGAATGAGTATCCATACAGCCTCAATTTAAGGAGCCTCAAGCAATTCTTTTGTACTCTCTATAATATGAGGCTGTACTTCAACTGATACGAAACCCAAACAATAAACTCACTTCCAAGCCTACTTTAAACTGAGGAGTTATGATTTACACTTAATATCGTAACATCGTTCTTTTACTTAGGGTCCATGTTTCATACGCATATGTAATTACGGGAAGCACACACTGGTTTTGCGCTTTAGGTACCGGTAACAGACATAAAAAAAAGGCATAAGGACACAGACAAGGGTTTGCGATGTAAAAGAGTTCATTAAAGGCCTCAAATGGAGATGCGCTGAACATATAGCTCGAAGAAGGGATAATCGTTGAACAAACCTAGTCATGCAGTGGTACAACGTCCGCAAGGTAGACCTAGAGGCTGCAGGATAGATGAAATGATAAAGTTCTGCAGAAGTACGTGGCAACGCAACGCACAGGACCAAGAGAAGTGGAATCAGCTTGGAGAGGCTTTCATCCAGCAGTGGATAGATATAGGCTGATGATGACGATGATCGTTTATATATCGCCACATATTTTTTTCGACTTATACGAGGTATAAATGAGAACTCTGTTATTCTGGGCAGTATTGACCTGTGTGTCCCTGATAACTATCTTAGAAATAGAGAGCATCAGTTGTTTATTCTCCCAAAGTGCAGAACCAACCTACCACTGGTAATGCCAATTGGGAGGGCGATAACTATGTTCAACGAAATTGCTTCAGATGTTGATATATTCTACCTACGTGAGGATGAGTAGGTATAGGTGGATGTTGTTTTATAAATTCTTAAAATAGGGTCTGCTTAATTCATCCGGTGTACTTCCTCGTACCGATCTAATTTATATTTTTTGTATTTACACATTTCTACTGTTTAATAACTTACTATCTATCTCTATACTGATCTATCTCTTTTTTTTATGTAATACTGTTTTATATTTCGTTGTTTCTAAATGTCATGTTGTGAACGTCTTAAACTTATAATTTGTCATGTCCACAATATGTTAAAAATAAATAAATTGAATTGCATTACTTATCGATTATCAGGAAATTACCCTGGAAGTACGCAAACGAAGCCCAACATTCGTTGCAATTCAAAAACTAAACCGGGAATAATTTGCATAGCAACCCTAAAGATTATGTCTATGTCTCACAATCTCTTAATTTGCGAAGTAAATAATCTATCATATTGGAGCTTAGTCATTTGGTCTAAATGGGCGAAATAAGTCAACGCTAACCTTTCAACTAAATGTTTTTTTCGCCCACTCGATTTCGCAGACGAAAGTGGCAAAATTACTAATAATATGTCACTTTTAACTAATAACTATCTTTGTTTTCGCAGGGATAGTCCGCATATAGCTGTAGGTCAGAGAGAGACGAAGGCTACGTAGTAGGGCTACTAGGCGATTATTTAAAGACATTATAAAGTCTAAAAAAAAATAACAGACCCATCTGTCGTCAGAACCTTCAAGTATTCAATTTAGAATTCGTATTAAAGGTAAAAAATATGTGACAGGACCATCTGTCTTCAACTATAATATACATAATTTTGAAAAGACATAGAAAATATAATATAATCAATATAAAAAATCTTTTTTGAAAAAAGTAACACACCCCGCAGGAATCGAACCTGCATCTCTCAGGTATCGCGCCCACACACATTGACGATAATGCTAAAGGAGTCATACTTAATTACGACATATTTTAACTAATGGCTTTTAATACTCACTGAAGCGCTTTCTAAATTCAGCTACATTAGCGATCGGCTTTTGTATTTTAAATCAAAGTAGGTAGATGTTCAATAATTAGAATGTTACATTCTTAAATCTTGTGAATTATTCGTTGAATAAAAATAAATAGTTAATTAAATTTCAGATTTATTTTGCCAGGTCACTTGACCTCAGCCCTGTCTACCGAAATGTATGCAATTCGGTATTCTCGTAAGGCGAACTCGTAAACCTTTGCACATAATATTATTGTCTATGACTGCAGCTTTGCCCAAAATAATTAATAATAATATAATTTTAATTCAATGGCATTCAATCACAAAATATAAATACTTACTTAGATTTTTTTTAAATAAAAAATAATTTTATGTAATGATTTTTGATGTGTATAAATGTTTAGGAAATTACATAATTTAAACTTTAAAGAATTTTGCATCGCCAGTGAACTATCGAAATTTCAACGATTTAGTGTGTCGTTGTCATTAATGTGTATTCTTATTCATATTGTATTATCTTCTTATTTCCCGAAAGTATACCTGACAAGTGTGCTCTTTTTCTTTGATCTCCACTGTCTACCTCTCTCCAAAAGTCACCCTTCCCTACTGCTGTAGGTACTAAAAAGGCAGACGATATTAATTATTGTGAATTGTGATGAATCAGCTTAAGTGTATTTCATTTAAGGCGAAGCTGGCACGCTTACATACAATTCACATTCTCGAATACAAAAGGAAACCAAGCCGCCTCTTCATTAAACCGTAATTTTATTCGAGACTTGAGGGCTTCGAGATGTATCGCGAAAATTCCTTAGGTTGACAGGGTGACAAAAATATTGACGTCGTTGTGTTGCTTGAAAAGTTTTGAAGGAAAAGTAGCAGAGGAATACGCCGCATTCAGTGATTGATACGAGTGCACTTCTTTCGAACTGGGCATGGTTGCAGACGATAAAGCAAACATTGGCCTGGTGGCGAATGGCACTAGAAAAATAAGCCAAAACTATTTAATATAAAACTTTAAAACGTGTAGAGTAAACTGAGTTTTCTCAGTGATAGTTCGTATTTTTACAATAACTGAGTAACTAAAGAAGTAATAATATTTATTTTTAAAGGTTCAATAACATAAATTAAATACAATCTCTGTAATCACCAAGACTTACGTCATTCTTTTTAGTCATCAAAAAAAATGTAATTAACATAATTTTCATAGTTAGAATTTCAATAGTTTTTATGTTAAAATCGCGAAACCCGGGTCGCAAAAACGACTCAAATGGAATAGTATAAACTTTAAATCCATTAGAATTTAAATTCAAATTCCATCAAGTACATACCTTCGATCGATAGTATTAATATCATAAATATATTATCAGTAGATCTAGAACAGTGCTTCTCAATTGCGGCCACAAATATCATTTTCAGTAATTAATTTAATTAACTGGGCTATCGTTGAATATGCGTTTTTGGAAATGAGTCATGACAAAGTACTTTAAAACCATTTTAATAATACCACGGTTGAAAAATTTTGATCGAAGTTATATGTTGACCAAGAATCAAATCAATTCAAAGAATTGGCAACAATTTCTTTATTAATATTGTCGATTTTTCCTACTGCTGTATACTGTGAAAGATCATTTAGTGTAATGCACTTCATAAAAAAACAAATGTCGAAGCCAGTTGACGAAGTTAAACTTAGAAACAACCATGCGGCTCGCATTGGAAAAAAAGGAGTATTGAGGAATTTCCATTTGCATTATTTTTAAATAAATACATATTTACTAAAATGTTCAAATGTCTTTTATTAAATGGACTTATTTATAAATAAATTGATCCATTTTTTAGTAAATACAATTAAGCTATAATTTTTATCAATTACAACAAAAGTGAAATTTGGTGCGGCCACCAGACGTTTCCATAGAACTGTAAATGTAAATTGTGCGGTTAAATGTCATGTAAGAACCACTGATCTTGAACCTGCGCACCCTAGGATTCGCGCTCATGTCGATAATAGGCATTTACAAAATAAACAATAATGACGCTATAAAATGAAAAACTTTCAAAGCCATCGGTTTAAAGAAAATTAAAAATATTAAAAAATACATTCGCAATGTAGAATAACATTCTAAAATATTACTTACACAACGTAAAATATTAAAAGTATTTTTCTATTTATTCAAGGTTTGTTTGGTGACTTTGTATTTATTTTTTCAAATGAGGTAAAAAAAATACAATTGTAAGAAAATATTATTATCAAAGTACACGCCAGCCGTTTGCATTGATGAAATATTAAATCGACTAGTTCAGTCGTAGCTATTCTTGTACTCTCAATGGCCTAGCAATATAAATCAATTGACTTTGGAAAATATATTATATTTTTGAACGCGTACTGAAACTAATAAATCATTCATTTGTACTTCACTCATCAAATCCGTGCATTAAGCCACGGTGTCGCTCGATCATCACTGGGACAATACAAAGGGAAAAACATACCAGACATTCCTGGAAAATTTCATTGACAATATACCTTATTGATTGATGTTATTATAAAGTCAGTCGCACACAGTCACGAGTATTTTTGTATTTCAGTTGATTCCTCGAATTGCAATACTGTGTGTGATTCAATTTATGTTAATAATTATTGGTTATACTAAATTATCCGCTTATCCATTGCTATATCCTATAATATGATGGTTTACATGCGAAACTATAATGGTGAAAAGTTCTAAAAGCCAGTGAATGTATTAATGGAGACTTTTATACGCCACGATGGCCGAGCGATTACCACGTATGCCTATCTTATAATATCGAGGGTCCCGGGTTCGAACCAGGATCCAGCAAAATTCACACGTTATTTTGACTCAAAGTACCTATAGACCTAATAGGTTGAGAAAGTGGTTAACAACGATTTCTCGTAAAAAATCTGTTAATACAACCTCTCCTCCGTGAAGGGCCATATTGTTTTATTAAAATTGGATGTGGTTCCTGTTAAGAGCATACATCAGTGAAACGGCAAACAAATTTCAACAAAAGGTGGGACGTAATTTTGCACTCGTTGCCAATCGGAGAGCGATAGTCGAGCTGTGAGCACGTCAATTTGTTTTATGATGGCGTATGAATATATTCTTAAATCGTGTAAAGATGACTAAAAAACGATATGCATTTACTCGAAAAAGAATACATGTCGATGAATATATTGTTATTATTACTAATATAACATTATACGGACGCATGTTGAATTTTTATGACAAATTATGTTTTGTTTGTCACGCGTCGTTTGCACAATCTGCGCGTCGCATAGTCACGATCTTTTTAGACCATGCCTCAGCTGAAGTATAGCCTTAAGAAATGATAACACATACGAGTAAGCTTAATATCAGCAGGGAGAAGCATTTTAACTCTGCTTAAGGGCAGCACTTTGCCTAGGTACGTTGCCAATTTTGATCATGAAGAGATGATGACTAAAGTCATGTGGAAAATTGGCAGATACATAAAAACCCTTTTTTTGAGAATATCGTGATTGGAAATTGTTTAAAGGACAGGACAGCGCGGTAGACACGAACAGACAAACAAGAGGTATAAATGAGAACTCTGCCATTCTGGGCAGTATTAATCTGTGTCCATGATGACTATTTTAGAAATAGAGAGCATCAGTTGTTTATTTTCCCAAGGTGCAGAACCAACCTGCCACTGGTAATGACAATTGGTAGGGCGATAACTATTTTCAACCAAATTGCTTCGGGTGTCGATATATTCCACCTACGTGAGGATGAGTATAGGTGGAAGTTGTTTTATATATTTTTTTAAATAGGGTCTGCTTAACCCATCCGGTGTACTTCCTTGTACCTATCTAATTTATATTTTTTGTATTTACACTTTTATACTGTTTCTTTGTTTCTAAATGTCATGTTGTGAACGTCTTAAATTAATAATTTGTAATGTTCACTACATGTTTAAAAAAAATGAATTTAAAATTTGAAAAATTTGAACTGATCCTAATAATTATTATGACCATTAAGCCACGGGCATACGATAGCCACTTGTGGATGCGACATATCGAAATAACTCGTTATCGCTAGATCAAAAGTTCGGAGTGTCTGTTTACGGGGAGGAATGTAGCCGGAAAAGTGTGGGTCCACAGTTGAAGTGATGGGAAGCATTAAGTAGAATAAATTTCGAAGTCAGTGGCACTTTTTCACTTTTCAGATTTTGTCAACCCGCCCCCTCCCACTGCATTCAAAATCAATTAAAAATATTATGTGTATAACTGTCATTTACAAAACTATGCCAAATAGGGTAAGAAAATAAGATACAATTATTTACGTACAAATACATGTGACTTATTATAATATCACTTTTGTATGTCAGAGAAAATTCGTGTTAATATACTGTAGTTAATTTCAAATAATTATACGTAATAATCATAACGCGGGTTACGCCCTTCTCCCCCTCAGCGACTTAATGATAATCGTAAGTTGTTGTTTTAAGGGCACGCCAACCCACAAAGTCAACGCTACGCAACGTTGACACGGCGTCATAATTCCGTATAGGGAATACTTAATTCAATTCTAATGACGTCGCCGAAAGTCGACGACTGATCCGTGGAACAGCTGTTCGATTAATTAACACACACCTGTATTTTATTCCGAATGTAAGAATCTACTCGCAGAGTGCGCATATCGGATTTAGATATATTTAGTATTATTCATTTATTTAGCTATACCAGTGGTCGGCAAACTCATTTGTCAACAGAGCCAAATGTCAACAGTACAACGATTGAAATTTTTTTTGAGAGCTAAATTTCTTAAACTTACTATATAGGTAGATACACTGTTAACGTCATATCATTCTTAATACATAATGATCTTATTTATTGATAAAAATTAAATTGTAGGTAAGGTATCTAAAAAATTAAATCATGACAATGACTAACAAACACTTAATGTGAACAATGGCCTTGCATCTCCTTGAAAAGTTTGGATAAGTCAGGTTTGTATGTTGTTAGCATACTTAGCTCATACTTGCTGTTGAAATTGACACAATTTTATCGAGTGGAATATGATGTTTTTCCATACACTCAATTACAGCATTTTGCAATATCCTCTCCACGTGTTTGATATTTGAATGGCAATAATTCTACAACTTCTTCCTTAAGACCTGTAAATTAAATAAATTGTACAAATCGTGAAACTTGTGCTGTATCATTTATGTCACAAGAGTCACGTTAACTACTATTCATAAAGTTGAAACCAATTTAAGATCTTCGACTTGCTGGTTGGTTATATTTGAAGACATGTTGACTGTTATATCTTTCACTGTTTTAGCCCGTACGTGGTCATTTGTGGCAGAGCCACACCCAAGGAACCAAAGAGCCACATGTGGCTCGCGAGCCGTGGTTTACCGACCACTGAGCTATACCAACAGGATCAATCACAGGTAGAGTTGGGTTTAGGGAATTTCCCGACGGGAATTCTCGAGAATTGAGATTTTTGACATTTCGGGATATCTTTATTATCAAATATTAATTTAAAAAAAAACTATTTTTCTATATGAAAAAAGTACACAGAAAACATAAAACGTTCAAAGACTGATCGGGGCATTTTACTCAATTAGGCCAACTTCAACTCAAAATGAGCGCAATTTTTCAACATCAGGGAATTTTGTGTCTCAAAAACGTACGCGATTTACAGTCTGTGTTTTTTGAAATACTATTTTAATAAGTTATTTTTTTAATTATCTTTGTTTTCCTACTTCTATTTGTTGGTCTTCTTACATAAATAAAAAAAAAAATATTTTTTGGAATCTGTCTGTTTTTACACTGATTTTAGGATTTTTTACAGATTATTTTTAAAATATCCGAAATCTCGAGAATTCTTTTCTGGAAATCCCGAATCTCGAGATTAAGATTTTCTCGGGAAATACCCAACTCTAATCACAGGCAATCGATAAGTAAAATGAGAATATAAAATTTAATAAAAGATTATATTGTGATGTATAGTAACATATATCGACATAAAATAGAACTAACTATCTAAGTCGATAATGAAGTACTCGTCACTTGGACTTATCATATTATATTGTACCTATTAGATATAATGAGTAGTCGATGTCAAACCTTTCAATCAAGCAGTTCACTAATAATATTTCAATTGAATAATCGTTCCTCGTATACTCTCATCTGCAACGTGTTGAATACGTCGATGTGACGTCATCGTTATTTACAAAAGACACGTTCTCAAATGGAGCTTCGTAGATTGATCGAATGCGACTTTTTAGTTTACTTATTATTATGCTGCTATTAACAAATCGCATGCGTTTCGGGCTGCGAGTCTAAGATGCCAGAACGCATACACACACTTACGAATTGGTCATTCCTATACCTCGCCGGCCGCCACATGCAAATGTACCTATATACGTTTCGAGAGGTTACGCGCGACTGTCGCTAGGTCGCGGTCTTCATATGCAAGACTAGAGCGACGTTCCTAGAAGGTTTAATTTATAGCTGTGCGGTGAGTTTAGATGTGAGTGTGAATAACAAGCTATTTGACAAAATATTGTGTCATTCAAATTCATAATAATATGTGTACTTCGTCTTTGGTTGATATTAGAAATTCTATTTTCTCAAAACATACAAAACAGGTATATCTGTCAATTACCTACGTGGTCGCAGCCATGATTTATTCTAGATTGGAACCGTTTCCTCGTGTCAGGCCTATCAGGCACCATTAGCGAGGGGTGCAAGATTACTGAATGCGCTCCCTAAAGACATTTCTCAATGATGTACTTTGCATTTTGTTTTTGAAACTATATTTTTCTGTATAAAATTGTATGTTTTTTGTTTTCAAAAATTATATTATGTTTTATTGTTATACATATATATATATATTCTATATTCTCTTCTTCTCTCTTGTGAGGGTAATGTTTGACTTATAATGTAAATCTCATGTTGTGTACGTCTTGAATTTAGATTTTTTAAATAAATAAAGCATGTGTGCAGTGTGTACCAACCCATCGATATATAAGTGAATGAAAGAAAAATTACGCCAATTCGTTTTTAATGAAAGAAATTGATATCGTATAATGTTTTTTGGCATCGATTTCCGCAAACAAATTGCTCCTCTATTACGTTTTTTCATTTGTCGCTATTATTTATCATTCACCCCCCACCACACCCATGAAAAATCTCCACGTCGCCACTGGAAAAACGGCTTGACAACGCAAAACGTGTCAACCGGATTTTCTATTTATAAAGCGCTCTATTTTCATGGAAATTTATGCCTTTATGAATGGCCAAGTTCTGTTTTATCGATAGATTAATTGTCCATAACTAATAAACTCTGGCTATTTTTATCGATGGTTACCTTGCGTTTTCCCCCACCACATCTGCATAGATCGAGTATATACAGTGGCGCAACGAGCGTTATTCATGCAGTCTGATCTATGCCATTCTTGGTGATATTGACTTGTGTGTCCCTGATAACTATCTTAAAAAGCGGGAGCATCAGTTGTTTGTTCTCCCAAGGAGCAGAACTAACCTGTCATTGGTGATGCCAATTGGAAGGGCAATAACTCTGCTCAACCAAATCGCTTCTGATGTTGATATATTTCACCTACGTGAGAATGAGTATAGAGGGGCATTGTTTTATAAATTCTTAAAATAGGGTCCACTTGCTGTATAGATTTTATAATAATTTATATACCTTTTACTCTACTTTTCGTACTGTTTTTTGTGATACTGTATATATTTATTTATTCTTTACACTGGTTAATACTATTTATTTGGTAGAATAAAACTTTAACCACAAATTCAAAATCACATTCCCAAACAGAGATTACATGAAAATTGTAGGTAATACAATTCTCCGTATCGCAGTTCACGGTGAGCTGTCGTACAGAAAAGAGATGTCTGTGTAGCATTTAGATCAAATACGGACAAATTTAATAAATAAGTCATATATTAACAATTTCTCGACTGCTCTAGAATCTCAATGATGATTTCTCGACAAATGATAATTTAGAAAAATAATTTGTCGAGATTCATCATTCTCTGATTATATATTGAGACGAGATTTATAGATAAAAACCTCTGTACAGAAGTAACTTAAATAGTTTAAATGTAAATCATTTCACCGTGGCACAGTTCGCTGTTAGCTTTCTATCGGAAAAATATGACCGTATACTATACGGTCTCCAATTTTATTAGATTCAATATGAACATTAATTCAATTGTCATAGCTGATTTTGGTAAAATTCATGAATTAAAGGATGAAAACTTAACCTAACAAATAAATCAGTATATCGGCTATTTTCACAAATTCCTGTAAAGTGTAAACTGACTGTTTTATTTAGACATCAATTTTATGTTAATACTATACGACCCAAAGAGGTTGTACGGTCTTTAATATACGGCCATATATTTCCGACACAACATTTCACGGTCTAGTGTGATACGGCGAACTGCATACGTACAAGTTTCCGGACACGGCGTAGAATAGCCCAGCAAAGTATAGAGAAGTGCATTCTGAGTAGAATGGATAATCGAATAAGGGAACATTTATTGTAATAAATTAAAATATAAATGGACAAGACACGTAGGTACTCATAGCTCGTAAAGGATTCAGCCAGTGGTATCCATAAAATAGATAATGTCAGAATCGTATACGAAATAATTTAATTCTGCGGAAGTACGTGGAAACCCAATGCACAAGACCGAGAGGAATGGAATCAGTTTAGAGATACCTTCCAGACTGATGATGACAACTATAAGTAAGCCACTGACTTGAATACTATGTCAATCGAATGTTGCACAACACGTCGAACATGTGTTAAACACGACAGCATATTGTGTTGTGCAAAATATGGGTGGCAAATTTAGAATATGTAGGTCTGTTAACAGCCCAACCCTATATAATCGATTTATCGATATTACAGGCAGCCGATGTAAATAGTGCGGTGGGCCATGTTCGAGGAAGTAATAATATCGATTCTCTCACACCGCTCGGCGACATTTTGTCTCGCATATAGCAAGTACAAACTCGAGTGAAGTGTCTCTCAATTTTCGTGTCAGCATATTAATCAGTTGCCTACTTAACAAACAATAGTTTTTATTTTTTTAATATAACTAGTAAATACCAATAAATCGAATTCGTAACAGCACGAGATTGTGATTTTGATTTAATCTTGTTATTATGATTTCTAATTACTTATTACTTATTTGACTTTTTGTTACTATAATGTTAAGGAATTTTATTGAAAATACAGAATTAAAATATGATCGATGGCCGTGCGGCTTAAGCGTCATGGGTCCCAGGTTCGAATCCTGGGTCTGGCAAGAACACATATTGTTTTTCAATTTGTGTATGAGTCAGAGTATGGACGCAATAGGTTGAGTGGGTGACATCCACTATGTGAAGGCCATGGCCACGTCCATTATGTGAAGGCCCATATGATCCTATTAGGATCGGACATGGTCGAATGAAAGAAAAAGAAGATTTCATAGAAAACAATAATTAATTCTTTGAGACTTAAAAACTTTTGGGAGTAAACCCACGATATACAAATATGTTTTTAAAAAAACTCTAGTGCTGTCAAATGGAGTTTTATATGCTTTATCCACCAAAATCGCTGAAGCGTGTTCCAATTTGACATAAATACTATTTTCCTATGCAATATCAACCATAAAATCTTTAACACAGTTTTAACTCTTCAGTAGAAGATATCGGTGTTTCTTTTTTGCTTCAATTTCAAATAATTAGGCGCCATCTGTATAATATAAGGTTTCTAATTCACAATTCTTTTTATTCAACGAATAGTTCACAAGATTTAAGAATGTAACATTGTAATTATTGAATAGTTAATTATAAATTATTAGCAAGTTCAAGTGAGTTACAACAAATAATCTTGGAGTGATTCGTGTCGTCGATAAGTAATTAAAGTGATACATACTGCTATTCAAAATACAAAAGCCAATGTAGCTCAATTTAGAAAGCGCTTCAGTGAGTATTAAAATCCATTAGTTAAAATTTGTCATAATTAAGTATCACTCCTTCAGTATTGTAGTCTATGTGCGTGTGCGCAATACCCGAAAGATGCAGGTTTGATTTCTGCGGGATGTCTTACTTTTTTTTAAAAAAAGATTTTTTCTATTGGTTCCAATCTAAAGGTGGCAGATTATATTATGAAAGTATGGTGAACCAGGCAGGTTATATAAAAAAAAAGTATGGTGATGCAGGCTGGTGATCAATTTGCGGCAAAATTAACGTTAACATTATTAATTATATGGGTACGTTATAATGACCAAAGTAAATCGTCCGTGATGCCCTGCATTTTTTTAATATATTATAAGTTGTCGGCTATTGTAAGCCTGCTTCATTCAGTGAATTCAGAAAGCCGATTCCTTGCCACTCTCTTTATTTAATACCTCTATGGTTGTAATATATTTTCTCAGAAGTGTTTTCAAAATTATGTATGTTTATATTAGGTTTCCTTAAACATGTTTGCATTATACATATACAAATTGAAAATACAAGAGGTCTTATTAAACACATTTGGATCATTTCCATTGTCTTTTTGATATCAGCCTCACATCCATCTTTATTATAAATTCTGGTCCCGAAATAAACGTCATTATTATCTTGTTGTTTATATCTATTCAAATCATATCGATAATATTATGAACCATAAAGTTCTAAATCATTTACAAAATTTAACATTTTACTCAGACGCCTATAAACATCCAAGTCTTTGACACATTTTAAACGCACGCCGCGTACCTTTATATTATAATATCCATAATGTAATATAAACAGTGACGTCCCTACAAAAACTGTCGCTTTTAGATGGAGTCACAATTCTATCAGCTACGTGTGATTTTTACGAAAGAAAATTTTCCATGACCGAAGACGGATGAACTAAACCTAGAAGAACATAGATACATATCTAATATATTACAATCATAGAGGGTATTTTCCGATATAACATATTATGTTTATATGACTGTAACCATTCTAAAATTTAAATTTATTATTATTATATCCACTTATTGTATACATTAAAAAAAAACAAAAGAACTTTCCATATTACATCAGCTTCATACAATCTATTAATTTTATACAAGAGTAAAAAAAGATAAACAAACAAATATTTTTTCGGTACTGTTCGGTTATCAGGAATACAGCGGAAAACACACTTTGAAAATAGCCGATAAACTGGAATATTTATTAGGTTAACCTAACCAAACCTAACCTAACCTAACCCAACCTAACCTAAACTAACCCAAACTAACAAATAATCCAGTATATCAGGTATTTTAAAAATGTGTTTTCCACTGTATTCCTGATAACCGAACAGTACCTTTTTTCTATTAGTTATATATTTTCTCAGAAGTGTGTGTATGGTATAATAAATTATGTATGGTCAATAAAAAGAATGTTACATTCTCAAATGTGGTGAATTATTCGTTAAATAAATAAAATAGTTCATTTAATTATTAAATATTAATTATTAAGTAGTAAGTTACAACAAAAGATCTTGGAGTGATCCGTGACATCGGTTAATAATTAAGGTGACTAGTTCAAAAGCTGATAGTAACTCAATTTGGAAAGCGTTTCAGAGAATATTGTAAGAGTCATTAGTTAAAATTAGTCGCAATTAGATAAGCCGCCTATAGCATTGTGGTCGTAATGCATGGACGCGAATCCCGAGAGACGCAGGTTCGATTCCTGCTGGGTGTCGTATTTTTTTCAAAAAAGATTTTTCTATTGGTTATTTATTTTTTCATAAGTGTTTTCAAAATTATGTATGTAAAATGAACACCTATTCTATATTCTTGTCACTTGCATACACACTATGTTTATATGTCAATTAATTCAATATTGTAAAAAAGTGTTAATTTTTAAATGTATTTTCGTATATTCATTGCTACGAATTTTAAAACTTATCGGAACAATTTGGGTGCCCTGAGAATTTTTAAATAAATTCTCATTTAATTTTTTTCGAACTTAGGTAGATCTATATAGTTATTGCTTATCTCACAAAATGTCATGTGGAGTGAGCAAGGTAAACAAGCTGCTTCAAAAAAGTTCAAATACACTATAGCATATATATATTTGAGAGATTGGAAGTACCAGCAGACATGTGATGGTATTGTTTTTTCAGCAGAATAACTCAGAAATTTTTAAGTGTATTTTCTCTGTCGACTAAATATGATAAATTTAAACATATAAAAAATGCCATCTGACAAAAATGCATGTAAATTTGGTAATTTTAACGTTATTAATTTATTTACAAATGAATTTTAACATATACTTACTTATAAACACTATTCCACCTTGTATGTAGTATTAAAACTAAAATTTGAAATTATACCACTATAAATACGAATTTTATTTTTCACTACCTACCAAATAACAAATCAGTCCACATTTGCTCACATAGAGAGTAGTAGGGGACATCTAGTATGTAATTTACTACTTACATAATTTGATAACACCTCGGATTTATATGTACTATAATTATAAAACAATGCAGAATGCTTTCCTCTATTTTCCACCTCTCAATAAATGCCATCGTTGGCCTTCCATTCAACCCCCCTACGGGATGTCACTGAGTATCGTCTCACAATTTGGGTACTTACAGGTGACGAAATTTGAAATATAACACGTTTTTTGGCACATTAAATGCGCCCTAAAAAAGCTGTAAGCGTAAAAAAATGTAGCCCAAAGCGTTTATGCTGCTTTTTATTTGCAACGTAGGCTCTTTAGAAAATGCAAACTTGAAATATCTTTAGTTATATTGCATATTGTATTTTTATTTTATTTTAAAATGTCGTTAACGAAATCTACTTTGCTATATAAAAAAATTACATTGTTTTGACACGGTGACGAAAAAGTTGAAGAAAAAATTCTTTACATTAGTTATGAGCAGCCTTTTCATGAGGGTCAAATGAAATATATATATATCATAGAATAATTATCTAAACTGATTACTTATTTAACGCGACAATAAAATAATATTCCTGTCAAAGGAATGTCAAACATTAAATTTATTCTATGTTTTTACCGGTTGGCAGTTGGTATTTTATATTGTGTATTTTCGAAGTATGTCGAGTTTTTAATTGTTGTGCGTTAAAATGTCCGATATAGATGAAAACTGCAATACAAGTATTACGCGAAAGACACAAAAAAGTAGTTCTTTTCCCAATAATACAAAAACTAGGATTGTCCAATGTGTTCAAAAGTTAATTGTTAATTATGGCAACTTTTGGTTTTGTGACTTTTCTTGTTTTGTTCATGTACCCTTCATATGAAAACCTCTGTAAAATATTAATATTTAATAACACATGTCATTGCTAATCTCCAGTGGCATTATAGGGCAACATAAGTAAACCAGACATCGCGTAACCCGACAAAAAATATGTTCATATTAAACCCTTTATGTTAGTTAATACATTTCGACCTTGTTTAGGAAAAAGGGCATAACCCTCACAGAACAAATTTTACAGGAGAGGCAAAAAACGTTTTTTGAGTGATTTTAGTTTAATATTTTAAAAAAATAGGCACATACATTGGGTGCATGATGATTGATGATTTGGTGTAATATATTTTCGATCTGATAATAATTAAAGAAGTTATTTCAGAAAAATCATTCAAATTGAGGATAAATGCTTTTTTTCGATAATTTAAAAATTAACTAATCTCAATTAAAACATGAATTTTAGATAATAATCCGGCATTTGCGGCTTACTTCCTTTTTATAGAACGTGTATTGAGTTATATACATTGTTAATATCTAATAAAAGCACTTTTCGGAAAATCGAGGGTTACGCCTTTTTCCTAAACACAGTCGATTTTGTTTCCACTTTCAATACCGAATATATCGATACCGATACTGTTCGATTTTTAAAACAGTTATTTCGGTATCGATATATACTGGGATACAGGTTTTACTAGAAATACATCATTTTAAAATACCTATATTACGAAAAAAATCAAGAAACAAAAGCTTGACCGAGTGGGAGTCGAACTCACATCTTGTGTTTTAGCTTTTAAGCTATCGACAATGACGTCCCTAGGCAAAGTGCAGACTATTAGACTTAATGTTCGGTGTCGAAATCACTAGATTTAATACCCCATATGCCAGATGCATATTTTTCAAGCTAGATTTGTAGTCCAGTGCGCACGGCATTGGCTTTACGTCTAGGGTCCCCAAGTTCGACCTCGGTGATGTCACAATATATTTATGTACAGACATACATAATTTTGAAAACACCTCTTAGGAAATATATTATAACCAATAAAAAAAAATCTTTATGAAAAAAGTAAGACACCCAGCAGGAATCGAACATGCATTTCTTGGGTATCGCGCCCACGCACATAGACCACTATGCTAAAAGAGTCATAATTAATTGCGACAAATTTTTGGCTTTTAATATTCATCGAACATAAAATAAAAAATCTTGGAGTGATCCGTGGTGTCGGTTAGTAATTATAGTAATACCTACTTTGATTTCAAATACAAAAGCGAAATAGGTACGAGGCATTGTATCAGTTACCTACTAAAATGACATTTGAAAGTGACAGATGAAGCAGCCATTTTGAATGGCGTGTGACGTCAGATTGCTTACGTCACAAACAGTGCTATACGTTATATGATGAAAAATCGGTTAAATAGCTTATGAAGAATTTGGGAATCTCATACATACGGCCCTATAACATTACAACTACCTCAGTTCAGTTCAGTATTCAGTGAATATTAAAATCCATTAGTTAAAATTTGACGCAATTAAGTAGGACTCCTTTAGCATAGTGGTCTATTTAGCTAAAAGATGTTTTCTATTGGTTATAATATTATATTATTTAAAAAAAAATTTCAAAATTATCAATGTTCAATAATTATAATGTTACATTCTTAAATCTTGTGAATTAAAAAAATAGTTAGTTAAAAATACATTTATGTAATGTTCTTGAAGCCGAGGTATTTCTGATTGTGTCTCTGCTAACACTAAATACATTACTGTTTCACTCAGTGGCGCACCCAGGATTTGATATTGGGGGGGCCCATGGAGGAGAATGTAAATTAGTCCCATAGGCTCTTTTCTTCTTCACAGCCTAATTTATCGTTTATCGGTCTTTTATCAATTGCACTCGGTGTATCTACACCATGGTCCCCACATCCTGAAACGGGCCCTCAGGCTAGGATATTTGGCGGGCCCCCTACCTACCACTAATATTAAAGGCAGTGTGAAACATTACATTAACGTTTTTCAAAGTGTGTTTTAGTTCAAATTAAGGGTACCTACTTATACAGTGAATTATTAGCTATTTTTAATACAACTACTTTAATAATGGAGCTGACGAATCAGAAAATATATTGCACAATAATATAAATAAAATTTTTCATGGCCATGAAATATAATAGCGCAGGCGACTTTTTTTACTATTAAAGCTAATTTATGATGTGTGTTTATCTCACTTGTCTGGTCAACCCGACACGCCGGGCCCCCAGGCTAGAGCCCTGTCAGCCCTCCCCAGCCATGACATACACCACTCAGGAATTCGGGTGGACAACGAGAATTTTTTGACAGTTCCATTAGGAATTGGGTTTCTAAAAAAACCCGACATTAGTGTTTCGAAATTTTTATGTTAGAAATTAAAATCATAAAGAAAATATTTTTTTCTAAAAAGAGTGCTGGGAATTACAAATCATTTTTTGCCGTGTTTTTATTTGTCTAAGCCCAAGGTATAAATAGTTTATTGGCTTTCAATTTCAATGTTTAAAATCATTCTGATAATTTTTATATTTGGGGGGTGCCCGGGCCCCTTCCCCCCCTGGGTGCGCCACTGGTATCACTACACTACTTCTAAAAAGAATATATGGATATACCTATATAGTATGTAATAAATTAATTAAATAATAAATAAAAAAAATGCTAGAAAACACTAAGTTGTCCACGCTATCTTTAATAGGTTTTGAAAGATATTGCATTTTTGAAAATAATATCGATTATTCTTTCCTCCTCCGGATGCCGGCGCAAGCTCCATCTACTTGAAGACATTAAAAATACAAAAAAGTCGACAGGTTAGTTTTACTACATCGAGGACCCTTACAGACTTTTAGCTGACTATGTTGAAATACGAAGAAAATGCAATTCTAGAACAATAAAACTATCGAAGATAGATGGGGCGTATCTAACACCGGATGGGCAGGATAAAATACTTGTTTGATATTGTACACAACATAAAATACATACAACTAAGCGAATTGTATATAACCTTTAGTTTTGTAGCAATTGCAAAACTGTGTAAATTTTTTGATATCCACGATACTTTGATTAATAACTGAAGATAGTTTTATGTTTTTTTTTGTACGTAACACTTGATGTCGATTTATCAATGTTTGAACTATAAAATTTACACTCGGTTGGGTAGTTGTAATGTTATAGGGCCGTATGTATGAGATTCCCAAATTCTTCATAAGCTATTTAACCGATTTTTCATCATATAACGTATAGCACTGTTTGTGACGTAAGCAATCTGACGTCACACGCCATTCAAAATGGCTGCTTCATCTGTCACTTTCAAATGTCATTTTAGTAGGTAACTGATGCAATACCTCGTACCTATTTCGCTTACAAAGCGCAATATTTTTCATGGAGAGATATTAAGATGGATTTACGTAAGATTACGATAAAATATATCCGCCAAACGATCGCAAAAATAGGTACCCACTGCTGTATCTGGCATTAAAATATGCAATTGGAAGCATTCTTCAAATTTTTTTGTTACCTACCTACCTAGTTAATTATTGTAAGATAACTGTAATAAACAATGCACAACTCTCAAATACACTGGATACATCATTAGTGGCATACGGTGATTGGTATAAATGATAATATTATACAGAGATCATTAAATATTATTATCTAAATCCATTTGCATTTCTGTCATTCATTCTTATTCTGTTTTGACATCTCATAACTGAAGTGAAGTTAGTCATAATAATATGTATGTATTCAGTATTGCCACCAAATGGAAATGTTTACTGGCAATATGCTTTCGTACAGTAAAATTATAAAATAAATGTGATAAAATAACTGATATTAAAATATGAAAATAATTATTTAAAGTTCATAATAATTATTAAATTTATATGGTACCATTCGCACACTTTCAGACACATTTACAATTTCAAAATTTTATTATTAATCGGGGAATGAAATTTTATTAGATTGCCATTATACGGACACCATGACATATGATGACGTCACATTCGTGACGTCACTAAACAACGAATTACGTTTGTACTCATGCATACAAACGTGCAGTATATAGCCTATAAGGTTTTTGGGAATCTCATGCATACGACCCATAGGTTTTTAAGATCCGATATAAATAGAACACACCTTTGTCAGTCATACGTATCTGTTTTTGTCATCCTAAAACTGCAAATTGCTGATAGTTTAAATTTATATGTAAATTAAAATAAACCCTCCGGAAACCAGGCCATAATAGATAATAGTCCAAAAATTTTCGTCTATAAAATGTTTAAAATTATGTATGATTTAATGACAAAAAATTATTTTAAAAATGTGTATGCATTCCCGTGCAAAGAGAACAATACATTACAATAGGACGAATAGAATAACTGTTATCTATTATGGTTTGGTGTAGGCAGGGCGGGAATGGGACAACTGGACTCCAGGACAATTGGACGCCGCACTGTCGTAGACACGTATACAGAACGTAGACGAGGAATTTTAATTAGTTTCTATAGTAGTTTTAATTCATTTTACTCTTAACATAATTTTTTTTTATTGCGGATTGAGAATTACCATGCCTAAGGCTTTATATAAAATAAAAACTCTTTTTTCGTTGGAACTTAAACATATGCACGATTAAATCATTATTTACGTGTGCATATTTAAATTCTCACCAACTATTAAATCATAATAAATAATAATTTAAATAAAAATAATAATATTAAATATTCTTTTTAAAAGTACCTAACGTCTATTTAATTTTGAATTGCGTGGCGTCCAGTTGCTCCGGCGCCAAATCGTCCTAGACGCGGCAGGGCTTATCGAATTTAAAAACTAACTTCTGTAGTGTAGATTCTTAATTCAACGAAAACAAATAAGTATGAGTGACAAAGTTTAATGTGCACTATTTATGTCGGATAACAGCCTACCTCCACCTCTCGCCACCGGTAGCTAGTCATGGCACCTTGCGAAAACATATACAGAGATTCGAGAACGGAGCTGTCGGACACCAGCATGACATGAGGAAGCGCAAGAAAACTGACGAGCGCAAGGGATTCTTGGAGACGAGAAGATACTTTTCACGTATAACTGATGGGTGGACATCGAATAACAAGAATAAAACCTACACTTTTTTATTATTTATTACGTCATATTGTGAACGTCTCAAATTTTTAATTTTGTGAAGTTGCATAAAATTGATAAATTCCGTGAAGTATTAACTCACAAGGTTTCTAGTCGTCCGCGTAGACTGGCCAATTTATTTTTCCCAACATCCGCGACAAACATAACACAGAGTGACAAGCTCAGAAATGGACCCCCGCATGGCCATTGATTTAGAATACATACTTACTTATATCTTCGAAAATATAAAGCGGCCATATTTTTGCAACATTGCCAAGTTAGTTTTTAATATAATTATCGCGAATTGAGTTGGCAACAGTATAAATGAAATACTTATCTTGCGATCGAGACATAAAACTGGATATCTGGAAATACATGTATATTATATTAATTGAACAGATCATGAAAGGCAACTGTATCTGCTAACAATCTTTGACCGTTCACGCCAAAGATAGAAATTACTGAAATTACAAATTTTGTCAACGATGCTCTGATTTCGTTACATTTATTAGTCGATTCGTTGATGGTGTCACTCCATCTGTAGTATTCTGTAAGTTATATTAGTTTCATTTGAACATAAATCTAGGATTCACCATGCGATAATCCAAACCATTAAAGAATGCTGAAAACTGTGCTAAAGGAGTCATACTTAATTGCGACAAATTTTAACTAAAAGCTTTTAATACTCACTGAAGCGCTTTCAAAAATGAGCTACTATTGGCGATCTGCTTTTGTATTTTAAATCAAAGTAGGTATTATTTTAATTACTAACCGACGTCACGGATCACTCCAAGATTTTTTGTTGTAACTTACTTCAAGTTGCTAATAATTTTTTTTTAACTATTTTTTTAGGTACTGTTCTTATTAAAAATCGTAGTATCTACCTTATGTAGATCTTTTAGAGCACTCCACTTG
Source organism: Rhyacophila brunnea (assembly GCF_057557595.1). Lineage (NCBI taxonomy): Eukaryota > Metazoa > Arthropoda > Insecta > Trichoptera > Rhyacophilidae > Rhyacophila > Rhyacophila brunnea. Next base: position 947,685 of record NW_028232904.1, on the reverse strand, counting down.
TGTTGTGAAATTAAATTGCATTTTTCACTCTCCAAATCCTCAATTTTAGTGGCAAGACCTACAAATTTAGAGCTCTATAACACTTTGCTTGTTAAACCCACCAATAAAATTGTATTTCAAAAGTGCTCGTGTCAATAATCAAATGGAGAAAAATTTAATTTGTCGAGTTTTGCAATGGGCGGATTTAAAACAACAACAATAATACCTTTTGGCATCAACCATCACGGAGGAACAATTAGAGTCGCGATAATGTCATTATATAATATAATAAATGTACAAATAATGACAAAAAATAAAAATTGTGAATTTTGCAAAAGTTTTTGTAAAAATTGTGAATTGGAAATTTGGCAAAGAGCCGCACGCCAATACCCAAAGAGCCGCATGTAGCTCGTAAGCCGCGGTTTGCCGACCCCTGGGTTAACCTAACAAATAATCCAGTTTATCGGGTATTTTCAAAATGTGTTTTCCGCTGTATTCCTGATAACCGAACAGTACCTTTTTTATTCAACGAATACTTAAACTTTAAAAGTATTTAAAATCTAGTACCGTAAACATAAATAGTTTTCAATTTAATTTTCCTCTAACCTTTTTTTTCTTAAATTAATGAGATATAAACACAAATACAAAAAAGTTTGAGAACCAACTACAAAACAGGGACAAAACTAGAAAACACCCTTATATATTATTAACAGGTCAGCGCCGGCCCAAGAAAAAAGGCAATGACTCTTATCGGCACTGAAGGGGTTAGTCCCGGAAACCTGATAAAAAAAAACCCGGTGAAAGTAATCCTGGCACAATAAATATTTTATCCAATTCGGGAATAATTGATCTCGGTAAGCGCGCGATTGACTCTTTTGGGCGGACAGCGCATTAGTAGGACAAAAAATGCAAATGGATTTAACCTTTTAAGAGGTGACGGTCGAGGTAACCCAAAATGATTTCGTTTTCCGGCTGGACGGACGTCGGCTATTTATGTTTATACGATTTAAGATGATAACCTCGACTGATATTACTGTGCACAAGGAACAAGGCATTCTGTAATATAGGGTTATCAAGAAAGAGATATAATATATTTTTTTTCCAAATTCCTCTAAAGTCCAATCAGCAAAATTTCGATTTTCGATTGGTTTAAGTTCTTGTGTTAATTGTATTTTGGTACTGTTCGGTTATCAGGAATACAGCGGAAAACACATTTCGAAAATAGCCGATAAACTGGATTATTTTATACGTATTCAATTGCAAATCTGTATGAATAATATTCCATGAAGTAACTACATCCCCACCGGGGGATAATTTTAATGGGGTCTAGGACGATTTGGCACCGCGAACTGGTCTCCGCCGATTGGCCTCCGGTAATTGGCCGCCGGTACAATCGGACGCTGGCCCAATTGGACGCCGACCCAATTCGACGCCGACCCAATTGGCCTCCGGGAGGATTGGACAGTTGAATTAAATGCGCAAAGGAATAGACGTACGTTACGATTTGTTGGAGTAAATAAACAAGTCAGTTTAATATGCTTCTATCTTCTCAGTAGTCGTACCTTATACATTTTGCGCTTGACACATTTTTAATATAGATTGAGAATAATTATTATGCCTTATGATGTTTATTAAAAGAAAATAATTCTTCATTCAGTTCACGGTGCCAAATCGTCCCATTCCCTTTTAATGTGTTGGGTGGGGGGCAAAAAGGTCATCCTGAAAATCATTTGAAGAAGAAGCGTAGCACAAGGATCGTACTAATTGTGCACCAATTGTTGTACATGTAACGTAATATACATATTTACTTACGAAAGTTAAATTAAATAATTACAAGATAAAAAGAACTTTTTATATACAATGTTTTTAAATTCTGTTGAACCATGTAAACTTGACTTGACTAGCTTAAACGATCAAAAAAAATTGTATTTGACATGTTATATTAATTTCCATAGTAACGCACGTATATATTAATAATTTAGTTGCTAGGGCCCCAGACCCATAGCAACCTATAATGGTGTCGAAACAACTTTTCATACAAAACAGAAATTAACTGAAAATGAATTCAATTCTACTTGAAGATGGCTAAAAGTATTAAAAGAATGCGTTGGCATCGTGTTCTGATATTGAACATTATATAATTTAGAAAAACACTAACTGAGAGAGTATATCACAACCAATAGAAAAAACTTTTTTTTTTTTTTGAAAAAAGTAAGCCAACCGGTCGGGAATCGAACCCGGCATCTCCAACGGGTAAACGTCCCAAACTCGTCGCATTCAACCATTATGCTACGGAAGACATACTAATGACGACAATATTTAAGCTATTGGCTATTAAATACCTACCACTCAGCGCTCTTCGAAATCATGTTACTTCGGCAATCGATTTTTGTTTATTAAATCAAAGTAGGTAGTTATGTTACTATTACAACGATTACTAACCGACGTCTAGGAATTTCTCCAATATTTTTTAAGCAAATTTTTGTACTTGCTAATAATTTTTAATTAACTATTTCTTTTATTTAAACGAATAATTCACAAGATTTGGTGTTCTGATATATTCTAAAAGTTTCAAATGTCTAGCTAGTCGGAAAGTTAGTTAAAAATTGATTGCAAGATTTGTACTGGATAAACAACCACCGGACAAACAAGAATACGAGCTAAGAAAAACGTGGTAAAATTAGGTCATCATACTGACATAATCTACATCTTTTATACAAAGTCTACAGATTATTTAGACTTCGCAATGATACCGCAAAGTCAACATTTCCAACCTTCACACGGTACATGGGCAATAATTATTAATGAAAAACTTGTTTTCTTTCAATGTTTTTTGTTAATTATTACTGCTACCGTTAGCGTAGCGACAAATCAAAATGTTAGTTTATTCCTTTTCAACACAGGTGTTCCAATTTCCGATACGAAAATCCCAAATTAATTTATTAGTGTTATTTGTAAGCCAAATCCCTGTAGAAATCTTACCTTCAATTCGTACGGAGGGTATTATGTATGTTTATAACGTACAATTTCATGGAAATCGTAAAACGTTATATGGCGTTTTTTATTGGGTACTTAAAAAAATATCAACACTAATCCACTTTCCCTTTTTAGTACGCCGATTTTAATGCTTCTTCAACATTCATGGGATTATGCAAATATATCCATGCCACTTACTTCAATTTAAACATCTACTTTCAGGTATCTCCAATATTAATTTCTTTGCTAATAATTTATAATTAACTATTTCTTTTATTCAGCGAATAATTCACAAGATTTAAGAATGTACCATTCTAATTATTGAACATAGTGGCATTGGTGAGTGCGCACAGTGCATGAATATGGCGAAAGGCGAAAACCGGATCGCAAAAAATGATTCAAATAGAATAATATAAAACCCAAATCAATTAGATATTTTTTTATAATTCAAACATCAGGCCATGTTATCTACAATGACATAATGTTCCGTTACTATATTCCGTAGATATATATAATAAAATAATGAAAATTTGTCAATGCATTTTTCTATATATTTATTGAGAATTTTATTTTCTGAAGATGGAGTAGTTGACTAAATAAGTTTGAGAACCTCTAGAAGAAAAACTAACCATGTCCCTTAGATATAAGATTACAGTAAATACGCGTTTTCACAAATCAAATCAAAATATAGAAAGAGGGTGCAATCTCATTGACCCTTTAACCTATATAGCTCCATGCAAAACTCGCAAACAAATATTTGAAACGTTAAACAGTATGCAAATATTCAAGTTTTATTTACGTATGCAAATAATATGTAAGTATTATCATATTTTATGTACGTACATACATAAAACTGAAAATTTTCCACCAGTGACATTTTTCAAATACTAGTTCCATTCTTTTTACGAAACGCGGCATTTCAAAAATATTCAGAATAATTTGCATACCCGAATCGCAGTCAAAAGGCAATAAATCGCCGCGTGGTTTTTCAATATACGCCGGTACTCAGTGTGTATGCCTTAAAATAAAATTGCTAAATATGAGTTATGGTAGTTGTCGGTTGAGTGAGCGATGCTCCGTTGTTCTGATGTTAATTTTGCACGTAATAATTCATGACGCTATACATTCGTTGGTGTGTCAACGCACTCCGAGGACTGCCGGGGAACAAAATACCTGAATTAATAGCGAAGTATACTCAGTATTAACCTTCCATTTACGATACGATGCTAATAAATTCCGTTCGTTCGGTGATGTGACCTTGGATTACCGTTCGAGATTGACAATATTACAGTAGGTAAATGTCTATAAATTCTAATGGATTTAAGTTTTGTATTATTCCATCTGAGTTGTTTTTTGCGACCCGGGTTTCGCCTTCCGGCATCGGCAGGCACTCTGTGCACCAAAAAATAAATACACACTGACAAGTGACAACGAATGCAATTAATTCTAACTTATATAATAAATTAATACATTAAAGTAAGTAAAAACTTTATCACCTACCTATTAAGTCAACAAATTATGAATAGTTGAAGTGTTTGTAAAAAACCCCTATCACTAATCATCATCATCATCATCAGCCTGAATATATCCACTGCTAGATGAAGGCCTCTTCAAGCTGCTTCCACTTCTCTCGGTCCTGTGCATCGTGTTGCCACGTACTTCCGCAGAACTTTATCATTTCATCGATCCAGCGGCCTCTAGGTCTACCTTGCGGATGTTTTGTACTTCTGGGATACCACTGGATGACTAGATTTGTCCAACTATTGTTTCTTCTTTGAGCTATATGTCCAGCCCATCTCCATTTAAGGCTTTTAATAAACTCTATTACATCGCAAACCCTTGTCTGCTTCCTTATCCACTCATTCCTCTTCTTGTCCTTTCGCGTTATGCCCATCATGCACCTCTCCATATCACGTTGTGCTACTCTAAGTTTCTGGATCTCTCTTTTACTTAGGGTCCATGTTTCACACGCATATGTGATCACGGGAAGCACACACTGGTTGAACACTTTGCGCTTTAGGCACAGTGGAAGGTCACGTTTGAAGACATTATTCAGGCGACCAAAGCACTCCAGCTTAGCTTTACTCTGCGAACAATGTCATCAAATATACATCCATCTATAGACACTTGTTGTCCCAGATAAATGTAGCTTTTCACCTGTTCGAGCTTAGTGCCATTGACGAGGATCTCTTTTTGTCCCGCAAAGCAGTTGAACATGACTTTCGTCTTTGTTACATTTATTTTCAAACCTACTTTGTTGCTTACTTCAGCGAGTTCCTGCATTCTGCTTTGGAGGTGAGCTGGTGAATTGCTGAGTCTTGCGAGAAAATTACTATGTCATCGGCAAAGCGCAGATGACTCAGGTATTCTCCATTTATGGGGATCCCTTTGTCATTCCATTCAAGTTCCCTGAATAAGTCTTCAAGGGTAGCTGTAAATAGTTTAGGTGAGATTGTATCACCTTGTCGGACTCTTTTGCTGATAGGAAATTTGCGCGATGGTTAATGAAGATTGACAGATGCTGTTGCGCTACTGTATATATTATTGAAAATATTTATATACCGCCCAGGGATTCCTTGTTTTCTGAGTGCGTCGAGTATTGAACATTTCTTTATCGAATCGAACGCCTTCTCATGGTCTATAAAACCCACTAATAATACCCACAATCAATAGGCGTATACGTCATCGTCAAATCCTAATAATAGATCATTAAATAATAATCAATAAATACTACATTCAAGAGGTCTAAAATCGTCAATACTAGGAATTTAATAAAGTTAACTAATAATACCTATCAGTCTGTAAATAATTCCATTAATATAATTTTTTACTCTTTCTATTACTCTTTTTTTCTCACAATTAATTTGTTCGTAATATAATGCGACGCTCTGTTTTCAATATGCCTTTATAATTTATGAGTCATAACAGTTCCATAAAATCGTTTTGAAAATAATACAATTTGAATTATATTATGCAATATTGATGGTTCTAAGAATAGCCGAAATATGAAGATGACGAAGTGCATATTAACTGAAATACGTGCAGTTTAATGGGATGTGTAACCTAAGGTGACATTGCAGTAAAGGGAGTGTTAACCAAGTTTGGACTATTTTTACTTAATTGAATTCATAATATTATGTTATTTTGTATTGAAACACTCAGGTACAAAACGTTTGTAATGTGTATATATTTGTAATCGAACTTAGTTATTATTCTATATGTTAGCGAAGTTTAGCAAAAGCAATCCTCATTAATGGCACTCAAATCGAGTGTATCAACAGCTACGTCTATCTCGGAAGCAAGATAATGTCAATTGACGGCAATATGTATGACGAGATTGGTTGCAGAACCAAACTGGCATGGAGTGCATTTGGGCGCCTGAATAGTATCTTCAAAAGTGACTTTCCATTGTTTGTTTTTTTCGTAAAGTGTGTGCTATCAATGCTTACGTATAAGTGTCAAACATGGATTCTTAAAATAAGGGAAATCCAAAAACTACGAGTAACGTAACGTGGCATGGAAAGGTGCATGTTTTTTTTTTTTTTTGAATTATTAATAACCATGTCCTTGCTTTTTCGTACAAGGTGGTTGTTGTTAGTAATTTTGAAGTTAAAGTTTTGAAACAAAGTTATTTTTTAATTCTTCTTTAATTGAGTCATTTAATGAAACCATTATAATGGAGTCCTACCACGTAAACTCTAATTCAATTAATGATATTATATAATATTTTATTATTTATTTATATTATTTGCTCCAATACTGAAGATGGTAATAACAGTTTTACTAGCAATACCTATACCGTTCATTATTCAACCAAATTGCTTCAGATATTGATTCTGAGTCTAGAGCTTATTCGATATACTTATGTGTACTTTATATTTTTGTAATTTCTCTATACACCTACTCTTTTTATACTGTTGTTATAATATCTACTGATTAGTTATCAATAAATTTGAATTAGAATTGAATCATTGAAATAACAGGTGTTCCCAACAACCTCGTTCCTCGCTGACCGTGTTGCTTCGGTCATTTTACAACGTTTTTCTTAGCTCGTATTCTTATTTGTCCGGTACAAATCTTGCAATAAATTTTTAACTGACTTCCCGACTAGCTAGACATTTGAAACTTTTAGAATATATCAGAACACGATGCCAATGCATTTTTTAATACTTTTAGCCATCTTCAAGTAGAATTGAATTCATTTTCAGTTAATTTCTGTTTTGTATGAAAAGTTATTTCGACACCATTATTGGTTGCTAGGGGTCTGGGGTCCTAGCAACTAAATTATTAATATATACGTGCGTTACTATGGAAATCAATATGACATGTCAAAATGTCATTTCAGTATTATTTCTATCAAGTACAAAATTTTTTGATCGTTTAAGCTAGTCAAGTCATGTTCATATGATTCAACAGAAAATTTAAAAACGTTGTAAATAAAAAGTTCTTTTTAGCTTGTAGTTATTTAATTAAGTCGCTTTCTCGGTGTTTTCAATTTATTTTTTAACATATTGTGGACAATACAAATTATAAGTGTAAGACGTTCTCAACATGACATGAAACATTATTATAAAGAAAAAAGTAATAAAAACGATAAAAATGAAAATATAAAAGAGAACATAATATAAACACACAAAAGCAGTGAAAATACAGTTATACATCTATAGAAGTTTAAAGATGTACACCGAGGTTGCTAAGGTGATCCTATTTTAAGAATTTATAAAATAGTGTTCACCTTAACTCACCCTCACGCAAGTGTAATATATCAACACCCGAAGCAATTTAGTTGAACATAGTTATCGCCCTCCCAATTGGCATTACCAGTGGCAGGTTGGTTCTGCACCTTGGGAGAATAAACAATTATTGCTTTCTATTTTTAAGATAGTTATCAGGGGGACACAGGTCAACACTGCCCAGAATGGCAGAGTTCTCACTCCATCGTGGAGGCGCATGGCCCTGTGACCTAGTCTCTTCGACGCCACCAGTGATCAATCTCCCCATAATACTGTTCTGATCTTCTTCCGACTATAGTATGTGACTGAAGAATTGGAGAACGTGTTTCTTACAGGTGGTCGAGAGAGGTTGTTTGATGCGGTCTTCCAGAACACCTATATAAAAATTAAAAATATAGTGGTTTTTCTATCATGATTTTTCGACCCATAGTATTCCTTGACATCCACTTGTTTCCTCGAAACTATCGAAACCGTTCAGTCTTGATCCAAGGTATATGAAATAACTCACTCGCTCCAAATGTTTTAGTTGACTTGACATGTTTGGCAAAAGGTCAAATGTGATACATTAATAACACTGATATTATATAGATACTGTATGACGTTTTCATAATATAATTAAGTAGTTTTATGTCATTTATATTGCCTGCTTGTCTTCAAATACTCATCACATTATTATTTTCAGGTAGCAACTGTAGCAAAGGTGGCACTGTCCAGCGCATAATTATAACAAACAACATTGTTATAAAACAAGTTGTGAATTCGCCTAACAGTGAGCGTTTTGAATAGTTAAAAGCTCAAAGCTCCTCGTTACGCAATTTTATTTTTAAAAAAATCTGTTTAAGCTCTGAAGTCGCCTTTATAATCCGAAATAGCAATTAAGCATACCGCGTAATCATGTTACATTGTTACATAAAAATGGCGAAGGTATTGATGCGCGTTTGCTAATTTTATTACAACTGACGGAAAGAAAATATCGATGGAAAAGCAAGATCTGACACATGTCATTTCATATACGAATCCAAGACGAACTTCATGATTATTATTACAAGATAAAAAATAACTTTTTCTATACCACGTTTTTAAATTTTCTGTCGAATCATATAAACTTGACAATTCTATGTATTAATAATTTAGGACAAATAAGGCAATTGTCAACAAATCATTTTTTTGCTATTTTGCAACAAACAAGCAAAAAAATGTAGAATACTGAAATGTCATTTTGATTTCCGTAGTAATGCACGTATATATTAATAATTTAGTTGCTACGACCACCCCCTTAGCAACCAATAATAGTGGATTGGATTACGGATTTCTTACGAAATAACTTTTCATACAAAACAGAATTGACTAAAAATTAATTCAATTCTACTTAAAGACTGCTAAAAGTATTAAAAGAATGCATTGGCATCGTGTTGTGATATATTCTAAAAGTTTCAAATGTCTAGCTAGTCGTGAAGTTAGTTAAAAATCGATTGCAAGAGTTGTACTGGATAAACAACCACCGGAAAAACAAGAATATGAGCTAAGAAAAACGTGATTATAAATTGATCGAACTCACAGGGTCGTCCTCTTTTATTTTTACGCCGTCTTCTATCAAAGATTGGTGACCAACTTGTAGTACATCTCTCTATTCTGGTTCATTGAAGTTAATGATGGCCTCACCAAACCACACCTGGTCTTAATCGGGCGTACCATAGGACCCTGCGTTTGGCTGTGTAACATCAATATTTTTTAATGTATCGAGAGTATGTACCCAAGACTGAAGACACCATGTACTCAAGTGTGATTCGACTGAATTATGATTTTAAATGAAGAGTGCCCATGGGAGCGAGGGGCATATATAAGCATGATTAAAAATTGTAGTGAGTAACAAAAGCTAATACAAAACTAGTGAAGAATGCCGCAATGCAACAACATTGGCCTCTGAGGCGAGGTTCAATGGTCTCATCAGCCAGTTGAACCGACTTGAGCAGCTCTTTCCTACGCCCGTCGTATCACACCCCCAACGCCTTATATATTGAGCCACTTATGGATGTTGCATTATCAAGAGCAACTCCTCTTACCTACGCTTCTGCTGCCCGCAAACCCTCGCTTTCATTATGAGCTGGGGTAAGTCATACTTTCTCAATGCGAAAATTATGGCCAAAGTATATAGCTTTTCTGCGTTTGAGAGTCACCATAAGTTCTCTTGTCTTATTCTCATTGGTAATGTGATCAGTCCATGATATATTGATGCAAGGCCACACCTCGAATACCTCCAGTCTTGGACTATATAGAGTATAGACCAATACGGAAAAAATAAAACAATTTGCTTAAAAGAAAAATTCATTAGGAAAAAAAATCACAACTAGTAATATAAAAGTCGCAATGAAACCGTCAAGGCATCAATCCACATAATAGCTTACGGCTTGGACTGGTGTATGGCTGAAACTCCTCCAGGGAAGACATACATTTTATATGGGTTCACTATGCTCCGTGGTCTGACTCTCAAAACACTTGCAAAGTGGTGAATCTTTCAAGTTCATCATCATATTATAAGCACTCCCGGAGTGAAAACTGATCAACACCTAATATGTATTCTTAATTCAACGAAAACAAATAAGTACATATTACTGAAAAAGTGTGCACTATTTTTGTCGTATTACCCATACTATACATAAACTATTATGGTTTGGTAGGCAAAGTTTAATTGAATTTTAAATACTAACCATCACCATCTGCAAATTGTATTCTTATTTCACTAAAAACAAATGAGTATGATTGACAAATTTTAGTGTACACTATTTGTATCAAATCTTAACAGCCTACCTCCATCCCTCTCCACTGATATATTGTCATGTTATAACAATAGCTTGTTACCCTAATCTGTCGGACTCCGTATATTGTTTTTAAATCCGATTTAAAAGCATTAAGGTACGTTCGTATGTTGTACGGATTCTGATTAATTCTAACAAGTTTTAGTGGTCTCTAAAATATGGTACATTGAACTAGTATTATTTTAAAACTTGTAAAGAGACATTATACTATATTATTATTGTTTTTTGAAAATTTTAATAAAAAAAATTTGATTATTTCCAAATACAAGTACTGTGCAAATTTGGAAAGATCCTGACTCCGATTAGTTATAAATTAAGGTAATTATTAAATACTTTGATTTAAAATACAAAAACCACTGCCAAAAAATAATTAAATTTAGAAAAGGCTTCAGTGAAAATTATTGTTAAACCACTAGTTAACTTTATCGCAATTTGATAGGACACACATAGCTTAGTAGTCCGAGCATATGGGCGCGAATCCCATAAGGCGCGGGTTCGATTCTCGCTGTGTATTGTATTATTTGGTGTTTTCAAATTATGTATGTTCACTGAAGAATGTTACATTATACGTTGGATAAAAAACATATACACTTTTCCTGATACATTTATATACCCAGATACTCCTAGCTTTGAGTCTAACGATAAACACCTGGCCCGCAGGTATAACTAAGTGTGGTCACCTACGAGTAATTGCGAGCTGTCGCATCCACAAGTCGTTATTGAATGTGCGTGGTCTAACGGACATTTATTATTAGGATCGTTCTTCTTCTTATTGTGCCATCCCCTAGCGGAGGTCGGCCACCATCAAGGTGATCTTATCTTTGTCGTCTGCTACCCGGAACAGTTCAGTGGAGCTGCACTCGTACCAATCACGGAGGTTCTTAAGCCACGAAATGCGGCGCCGTCCTCTGCTACGCTTACCATTGATCTTTCCTTGAATGACAAGTTGGGGAATGCTGTACTTTTGTCCTCCCATAATGTGGCCGAGGTACTGTAGTTTCCTGGGTTCTTGGTCCTTCCCCATTCGATTTACAACTTCAACATTTGTCACCCGGTCATTCCAAGGAATTTTGAGGATGCGTCTATACAGCCACATCTCGAAAGCTTCAAGTCTCCGTGACATCTCTTGGTTTAGCGTCCAGGATCGTTAGTGTCTGTTTATATCTTATATCAGGATATTAAAGCAAACGTTGGCTGCCCCAGATGGGTGCCACAACCGCCAGGAGTCTTTATCGTAGAATGCCTATAGTAGTGAGATCAACCCGTTAAGAAGAATTTATCCGTGTCGCGATCTTCCGGCATGAGGTCCTGACGATGAATGTATTATTCCATTTTGTTAAATAATTTGTATTTTTTCGGTTTGTTGTGTTCGCGCCTGTGACAAGTATTACATTATATTACGTTTCGATGTCTTTTGTTACTAATAGAATGTAATATATATTATATATATATTGTAAACTAGGCTTTAAATAATTGCTTAGTACCGACGCCAACTTCGCCAATGAGATACCAGTTCAAAAACACTAAGTTGGTAACGCTGGACGGTATCGTATAATATATTTTACAATATATACAATCTTCTGCTGGCTGGTTATTGCAATACTTCCTGCTTAATTTTATTCAAACTCAACATACAGAAAGGCCGAGGAAAACTCCGCAGGAAACTTCGCCTAACGTTTTTAAGTACGGTCGCATAAAAATGTAATTACACTGTTATGTTCGTACAACGTCGTTAAAACACAGTAAGTGGAAACATTACTATGTTGAGTATTTTCTTCATCAACTTGTTGTTATGCTATAATACTAGATTCATTTTTTCAGAAGTTACTGTATTAAAACGTCTTGATAGATCATTACTCTGAAACAGGCTTAAGAATGGGTCGATTTCTTAAGCCATGTACCATTGAGAAGACTTTAATTTGAGAAAAATTGATTACAGCATGGTTTACATTTAGATTTACCAGTAGATGCCACTGTGAGTTAAGGCTTTCGACATATGACTGTATAGGTATATTTTAAAAATTCCTTGGACTGACTGGCAGTGACGCCCCTAGACAAAATGCCGCCTCTGGGCAGCGCCAAAATGTCGCCCTATTTTTTATACAGTATTTTTTATCACCCGTGCACGTGTCGTTACTGTTCACTGTGGACATCGAAGGGCAACGGAAGTAAACTAGACATCGCGAACTCGACAAAAAAAATACAGTCCTGTTAAACCTTTTATGTTACTTAATACTTTGGACGGTGAAGACGCACCTGGCGCATAATGACCAGGCAGCCGATCGATGTAATTAACGTGCATTTTAAAGGTGGTTATTAAAAAATCATTATCTAGTCAGCAGTGAATGTACATTTTGTTTCAAATCAGTGAGCTGAATTTTTTAATGGAAAGATATTTTCGTTATTGCTAAGTTTAGGTAGCTATTTCTATATATACGAAATGATTCTCCTCGATTTTCCGCCCTTCGAGTAACTGCCGCCCCCACGGGACGTCACTGCTGACTGGTGAGAAATGTTGACGTTTTAAAACAATCGTCAGCTGAATGCAGAACTATTCTAACTCACATTTGAAATATTTTGCGGAAGAATTTTTAGAAACATCCTACATCAGTAATTTATTATATAATATACTTACATAATTTGAAAACATCTCATGGATACACACTAGGAAAAATCATTTTGTAGGAAAAAAATTCGACACCCGACGGGACTTCAACCTATATCTGATGGATTCGCGCCAGTTTTTTCCAATTAAACTACGGTCATCTTAGTTAATTACTACAATTTTAACTTGTAGTTGTTACATGAAATGCTTATCGAATTGCGTTATAATGTTGGCTATCGTTTTTGGTATATTAAATTAAAGTAGGTATTAATTAATTCCTTAACACTTTTTCTGAAAAATGTTTTTTTTAGTTTGTACCTATATAGAATGTTACATTCTGAAATATTGTATCTTATTCGATGAATAAAAGACACGGTTTATTAAAATTTATTATTTAAGTACCTATATAGACAAGTGTATGCACAATTTTTTTCATCAATAATCCTACTAAAATATGATGCATACATTTTTCCATAAAAATAGTAAATAATTTCAGTAAGTGGTTTTAAAGAACTATCTCGTAAAAAAAATCAAATGTAAGTTAGAATAGTGCTGCAATCAGCTGACGAAATGGGAAACTACTGAGAAATTTTGCATAGTACCAAAACTTGAAAACTACATTACCATGATCACATTGTAGGAGGACAAAAGTACAGCATTCCCCAAGTTGTCATCGAAGTAAAGAACCTTCGAGCTTGGTATGACTGCAGCTCCACAGAAGTAATCTGGATATCACATGATATAGTAAAGATTTCCGTGATGTTATGCCGACATTCGTTTGAGGATGGCACGATAATAAAAAGAAACATCTATTTTTTTATTGAATTGGCATTTACGTGGTAGAACTTCATTATAATGGTTTTGAAACAAAGTTATTTTTTTAAATGCTACGTTAATTGAGTTATTTACGTTGACAACTATTTCAAGTTTAATATATTATTATGTCTTAAGATATTGACATAATATAATATACTCCCTCGCTCTATCACACCGGCCCAAGAGTGGCAACAATTTATCCGTATCTTTAACTTCAGCTATAGTCGACCGTTCATAAGATTGGTTTATAGCCCGAAACGTCAACATAAATAACAATTAAAGTAGAGTTTTAAACCATCATTATGAATTTAATAAAAACAAAAAAAACATAACAAATTAATAATTCAAAACACGTTCACAACGTTTAATGAAATCGCTTCGGATAGTCATATATTCCACTTACGTGAGGGCGAATTTAGGTGGACGTTGTTTTATAAGTTTTTAAGATAGGGTCTATCAATAGTTCGCTCTGTGTGCTTCCAACTACTTTTATTTTTGTTATTTTATTTCTTTTCTTATTTTATTACTTATTGTATTATTAAGTCACAATTCTCTGTATTTTTATTTTAAAAATTGTTAACACCTTATTTTATGTTTTATGTAGTGAACTCATTAAATTTTTAATTTGTTATGTTCATTATAATATGTAAAATAAATAAATTTGATTTGACAACGTTAAATGACATTTAAAATGAAAAGACTAGATGAACGAACGACAATTTTCTAAGCGAATTAAAAAAAAAACAAATTTAACAATAAAGTAAAATTTTAAAAACAAAATACCATCAGTAAAAATGTCGACGTCTCTGTCCACTCTAGGGAGTGCAGTGACCAACCGCACACCCCTCGCTATTGGTGCCTGATAAGCCTGACACGAGGAAACAGTTTTCATCCAAAAGCGGTCATGGCTGCCACCACGCGTGTAATTAACGGGATAAACGCTAGTTCAATCAATATATATAAATATGTTTTTTTACTTCCATTGTCCACCATTTAATAATAAATGTTGCCAAACCATCAAAAAAATCTTTGTTCTATCATCTACTACCCGGAATAGTTCAGTGAATCACTCATACTAGTCTTGTAGGTTCTTTCCTTGAATGAGAAGTCGGGGAAAGCTGTTTTTTTGTCCTCCTATAATGTGACCGTGGTACTGTAGTTTTCTGGTATTGATACTATGCAGTACTTCTCAGTACTTTCCTATTGTTTTGAAAATGTTAATATTTTGTCACCCGGTTAATCCAAGAATGTTTTAGGTTGCGTCTATACAGTCACACGTCGAAAGCCTCAACTCTCCATGGTATATCTTGTTTTAGCGTCCAGGATGTCTATTCTTAACGGTTATCACTTAAGCACGTTATCGTTATTTTCATTGTTAGCACGGAAGGTATTCTATACACTAAACGGTTATCGGCGGCTAGGCTACCTCTGCGAAAATTTAGGTTGATAGACATGTTCGGATACGTTCGTACTGCTGAACCCAATCAGAAAAGAATACAAGTGGATAAAGCCGAACCAGTGCCATCTAGTCGGTAATGAGCCGACAACGTGACATATTTATCACAATTAGCTCTTTTTTGAAGTTAAGTGATAGACATTTGCTTTTCCCTCCACCACCCGCCACGTTTCCACACCCGTTATGCAGGCGTATACCGTGGCGTAACGAACGATAGGCGCTGTTCAAATTTGTGCCGAAAGTGTCCCAGGAGCAACTTCCCAAGACCTTGGTTGGCGTGCACTAGAGTGTGCGTGATCCCTAATTCCATATAATGTATTACGGTCAATTCTCGATGAGAAAAGACCTTCTCGCTCGCCGTATAATGCCGCAAACTTTTTAAAAGCTGAGAAATTTTCCCTCGTAGATACCAAGTCGCAATGGCCGACCGGTCCAACTGAGGGTCGGACCAACTTGAGAAGCTCTTCCCTTTCAACCGACATATGGGGACACTCCCAGAAGATGTGATCGGCATCCTGCAATTCGCCACATAAGCAAGTCGGAGATTCTATTAGGCCAAGCTGACAGAGCTTGGAGGCAAAACCACCGTGTCCGGTTAAGAACTGAGAAGTCCAATGGTCTGGAGTCAATCTGGTTATCTCCATACGCCACTTAATATTAGGAAAAAACAAATGCGTTTGTCTGCCCTTGGAAGAAGTGGTCCATCGCCCCTGCGACACACGCAGCGCCGTGTCAAGTGATAGATCAAGTGATAGACATACATACGATAAAAAAAGGACTCAGGGAACGTAACAGCGAACTATACGCAGTCTCAAATTAAGTCTCTAGCTCATTCAATACCGACTAGTTAATTACCACAACACGGTCACTGCTAAAGACACGCTTGGAGTGTATCAATTTGCATGGTAATTAAATGTGGTACTCGTAATTAACTCGTCAGCACTGAAAGTATTAAATCTATTGGCCACGCATCTGGCGCGTCTTTAGCCGTGAAAGACTTAAGGTCTGTCGTACCAGGGGTGCTCCCTTATCTCGATCAGTGCAGGATTGCTCTAGATCAAAAGAAATTGTTGGCAACGCTTGTTATTTCAGTGATCATATCCTCTAATAAGGAAAAGATATTTCTCTGAGGCTAAGCAGTTAATGTTAGTTGATATGAAAAACGCAATTGTAGACATCGTGTGCAGTCAAAATCATAGAGAAATAATGTTGCCAACTAATCGTAAAATTTTACTGACACTGCGCCGTAAACCTCGATTCGAATCGTTTTAGAAAATAATTATTTCCCGCGCTGGCAACATTCCAGTGGCGTGCCGTCCACCGTCGTTTATTTCAGAAACGGCAATTTAATATCGATTCTAAATCAAAAATTCATTGACTTCGGTATTGGAGAAAGATTATTTACTGGGTGCATTGAGAATTACGTCATCTGGCAGTGTCTCTATGCACGTATGTCGGTTGAACCGAAACAAACTTCAATTGGTTCGTTGAGATATTATAACCCGGTACAATTTTTTAACATTTAGTAAATTTACTAGTTTTAGACTAAACTGCTTAATGCACATAGATCGAAAAGATATAAATTGGTAAAAGACCGATCAAAATTGTATACATAATACATAATGCAAAGCAAAAACCTCGAATCCTAAATTACAAAACAACTTAATTGTAGAAATAATAATTACAAGATAAAAATAACTTTTTATATACCACGTTTTTAAATTTTCTGTTGAATCATATAAACTTGACAATTCTATGTATTAATAATTTAGGACAACAAACAAGCAAATATAGAATACTGAAATGTCATTTTGATTTCCATAGTAACGCACGTATATATTAATAATTTAGTTGCTAGGTCCACCCCCTTAGCAACCAATAATAGTATTTTACTTTTTACAGATTTCTTCCGAAGTAACTTTTCATACAAAACAGAATTAACTGAAAATGAATTCAATTCTGCTTAAAGATGACTAAAAGTATTCACATAATGCATTGGCATCGTGTACTGATATATTCTCTATATACTGAAATGTCATTTTGACATGTCATATTGATTTCCATAGTAACGCACGTATATAATAATAATTTAGTTGCTAGGACCCCAAACCCCTAGCAACCAATAATGGTGTCGAAATAACTTTTCATACAAAACAGAATTAACTGAAAATGAATTCAATTCTAGAGATGGCTAAAAGCTTTGGCAGCATGTTCTGATATATTCTAAAAGTTTCAAATGTCTAGCTAGTCGGGAAATTAGTTAAAAATCGATTGCAAGCAATTGTACTGGACAAACAACCACTGGATAAACAAGAATACGAATTAATAAAAAATGGTAAACACAACATCGAAACCAGTCATATCGATTCTTCGATGGCGTTGATGAGTTCCATAGGGGGTGATAGTAGCCTAGAAAATATTTGGGGGGTCGTTTAATATAAGGGGAAGATGGATGTAAAAAAAAATCGTAACATACAGTTAATTTCGTGGTGATCACTATATGCGCATATATTCTATACACAAGACTGCTATAGGCCGCTATTGTCAGCTATCGAGGATAGTTTTTCATTTTTTCAGTATTAGCACTTATTGTTACAATTACAATAAGTTAGTTTCATTTACAATATTATTATAATTACAATAAATACTATGTTTGTTAAATTTTAGAACGAGATAGACAATTTTGTCTGTATAGACGACTAGCATATAATATATTGTTGTTTATTTTTTTTAAATTCATTAAGCCCTATAAACCAAACTATAATAGATAAAAATATTATTCTATCTTTAAATTATTCAATGTTATATATGATTTAATTGCAAAATTTTAGATATTATTGTATAGATCGACGAGTATTTTTTGACTATTATTTATTCTGGCTTGGTTTTCAAATGGTTTAATTGAATTTTAAAAACTAACCAACACCATCTATCTGTAAATTGAAACCTTATTTCAAAGAAAACAAATACGTATGCCTGACAAAGTTTAGTGTGGAGTATTTATAGCGGATCTTAACAGCCTACCTCCACGTGTATTTATAGGAGACTATAAGAGACTACGAAGAGAGAAAGAAGACAATGTCACAATATACGCGGGGGAAAAAATAAACTGTTGTTTTTTCCCCTTTAAACAGTCGACGATTACGTCACTGGCGGATTTCCAGCATCCGAATAAACTATTAAATTTCTCGATCATTAAAACCAAAAGCAAATCTTCGCAAAATAACAAATTTACTGTCGTTTTATCGCCAGCTCGATGCGGCGTATGGCAAATTTGCGATCAGTCCCTAGCCGAGGAAAGAGGCAAGCTAACAAAATGATTTTGCCAATTATGCTAAGTGAAGTTGGCAGTAAATAAAATTATAATGAAGCAATGTTTTTGACTTTGAAAGGATATTCCACACAGTGTCTTTGTTAAATTATTATAAGATAATAGAAAATATTTTGGACAATATGTAGAGAGAGATCTTGTACCTGTGTGATATATACGGCGCACACGAGCGGCCAAATCGAGGGGCGGCCACGACGCTCCTTTTGATTTTTTCTTTCATCATCAACCGCCTTTTGATTCGTCAATATTCGTGAGTTATTCACTGTTACGCCTTTCGAAATAAAATAAAATGAATTTTCCAACTAGTTTTCTTCTGGGTATGCTATCAATGCAATCCGTGTCCACCCAAAGAGTGATTGGTCTGTTAAAACATTTTTTTTTACTTCGTGGGTTTATTTACAATCCGTATATACTGGCAAATATTAATTTTCATTTTCCCACCAATATCACTCGTAACTCTACGGTCTTCATGATACCCCGTCGCAGGACGGATGTAATGTTTCATGATGCTGTGTATCGTGCGATTAACTTATTTGATGGCACCATAAAGGTTGATTTATTTTATATTAATTATATCATCTTTGTGGACGTGTTAAATATGTTAAATTTATAATTGTATTTATCGTTTTACTTTAATATCTACATAAGCACATACTTTCTTGTTATATCGGATGTTATTGGTAATTAAGTCATTTTATAATTTGT
Organism: Rhyacophila brunnea; assembly: GCF_057557595.1. NCBI lineage: Eukaryota > Metazoa > Arthropoda > Insecta > Trichoptera > Rhyacophilidae > Rhyacophila > Rhyacophila brunnea. The sequence continues at coordinate 928,268 of NW_028232904.1, read as the reverse complement.
ATTTATATTTATATGTATTATTGAGCATTGGCCAATCTCTGTAATGCCATAATACTCTTTTCGGTACTGTACGGTTATGAGGAATACAGCGGAAAACACATTTTGAAAATAACCGAAATACTGGATTATTTGTTAGTTTGGGTTAGGTTAGGTTAGGTTTGGTTAGGATACGGTAAGGTTTGGTTAGGTTAACCTAATAAATAATCCAGTTTATCGGCTATTTTCAAAATGTGTTTGCCGCTGTATTCCTGATAACCGAACAGTACCCTCTTTTCTAAATAAATAAATAAATATTATATTTTTGAGACCCTTTTACTTTTATGCGGTATCGATACTGTCAGTGGTGAAGGGTAGAAATAGGGTGTTAAGATCCGATATAAATAGTGCACGCTAAACATTGTCAGTCAAACGTATTTGTTTTCAACTAAGACTACAATCTGTACATAGTATTTGTTAAATTCAATGAAACCTTGTCTAATCCAAACCATAGTAGATAATAGTCAAAAAATATTCGTTTATCTACAAAATATCTAAAATTATAGTCGATCCATAAACTACTCCCACTGTCAAACAAAGGATTTTTTACGTACGTTTAAGATGCCGACAGGTTTGAAGGACCCCTTATGAAAAATATGCCTATGCGATAAACCGTCATTGGGTTTAGCAGACTTCCCTTATTATTTTAACTTAAAGCGTAACTGTCAGCACTTTCAAAGTCCTTTTTTTATTATTATTCCATATCCGATCCTAATAGGATCATATTGGCCTCCACGGAGTGGAGGTTTGTATTAACAGATTTTATTTTTACGAGAAATGGGTGTCAGCCACTTGCTCAACCTATTAGGTCCATACCCTGACTCATACACAAATTGAAAAACAATATGTGTACTTGCCAGACCCAGGATTCGAACCTGTGACCCTCGACACCACATACCGGCGCTTAAGCCACGCGGCCATCGTGAGTGTAACTACATCGTCTACTTCATTTAAAATAACTATTGCTCTCAAAAGTTGTAATTTTTTTCATGTTCACTCTTTCATTTGAAGCCCCTGACACATGCATGACCTGCCTACACCAAATGGACGTCACTGCTTGGTAGTATTGACTTGTATGTCCATGAAAACAATCTAAAAAATCCGTAGCTTTTGTTATTTTTGTTCTCCCAAGATGCAAAACTAACCCTGCATTGCTATTAATTGCCAATTAGAAGAGCACTAACCGTGTACAATCAAATGGCTTCGGATATTGATACATTCTACATTTTTGCGAGGCGAGTTTTGGTAGACGTTTTTCATTAGTATTTAAAATAGTGTCTACTTAGTTCACTCGGTGTGTTTCCATGTAATTTTTACCACGTTTTTCTTAGCTCGTATTCTTGTTTGTCCGGTGGTTGTTTGTCCGGTACAAATCTTGCAATCGATTTTAACTAACTTCCAGACTAGCTAGACATTTGAAACTTTTAGAATATATCAGAACACGATACCAATGTATTTTTTTAATACTTTTAGCCATCTTTAAGTACAATTGATTTCATTTTCAGTTAATTCTGTTTTGTATGAAAAGTTATTTCGGAAGAAATCCGTAACCAATCCACTATTATTGGTTGCTAAGGGGGTGGTCCTAGCAACTAAATTATTTATATATACGTGCGTTACTATGGAAATCAATATGAAATGTGAAAATGACATTTCAGTATTCTATAATATTTATTCAGTACCTATTTCTATCAAGTACAAAAAAAAGTATTTATTAATACATAGAATTGTCAAGTTTATATGATTCAACAGAAAATTTTAAAACGTGGTATATAAAAAGTTCTTTTTATCTTGTAATTATTTTAGTTCATATTACCCAACCTTTTATTTAAATATTGTCTATTTTTTTTGTTCTTGTTGTTCATTATAATAAAAATAAATTTATTTAAATTATATAATTATTATATGAAGGTGTTATATTACGGTATTTGATTAGTTTTATAAAACGATACTTCATTTTATATATACTATAAATATAGGTAAGTATACTCGTGTCCGGAAACTTGTACGTATGCAGTTCGCCGTATCACACTTCACCGTGAAATGTATTATCGGAAATATATGGCCGTATATTAAAGACCGTCAAACTTATTTGGGTCGTATAGTACTGACATAAGATTCATGTCTATATAAAACACGGTTCTTGTCAGTTTACACTTTACAAGAAGCCAGCAGCATTGCCAAAATATCCGATATACTGGATTATTTATTAGGTTATGTTAGGATTCATGAATTTTGCCAAAATCAGCTATGAAAATTGAATTAATGTTCATATTGAATCTAATAAAATTGGAAACCGTGTAGTATACCGTCATCTCTTTATGATTAGAAAGCTCACGGTGAACTACTGTGCTATGGTGAAATGTTTTACGTACAATTTACATGTAACCAATTATACTTCAATATGACTCAAATGTGAATATTAACAACACCATTATTGAAATTCTCAACGTTAATGACCGGTACCTAATATACGATTATTATTTATGTATATTAGGTACGTCAATTAGTATGTCAACTTGCCAGAACCAGGATTCGAATCTAGGACCCACGATGCTATAGGCCGACGCTTAAACTGCGCGGCCATCGTGGGTGTAAGTTAGTTAAGGGTGTTAAGAATGTAGTACAAGTGACCTATAAGACAAATACTGAGTTATGAGCAGTTTTCACATCACCAAATACCTATATATGCGTGAAACAGGTTACAATGGTATGAAAGTAATATGCATTATATTCATAACATTAGGCTCCGGCGTATAGAATTTAATTCTTATTTTTATAGTAATATAGCTCATTTCAATATTTTATATGGCTTATCTCCTTTCCTCTTCTTATTAAAACTTTAATAAACGTAGAAATACATTTTTTAAATAAAAATAATGGATCATTTAAGAAGAAGACTCCATTTAAAGTATGTGAAAAAGTGTGATGTAGAAATTATAATCACATATTTAATTTTAAAGTTGATATACTAAAAATATGGTGATGGCGCCGAATGCTTCTTGTGTTTCTTAGACAGAACACAGAACGAACCAGTCAATCATCCAGAGACTGCAGATAAAGGAACGGCTGTCTACAATATGTCTGAGACGCCTTCTTCATATTTTTGGACATAATGTCTCGCGCGGACCGGACAACCTGGAGAGACTGGTGGTTTTGGGTGGCCTCCAGGGAAGATGAAGCAGAGGAAGAGCGTCTGTACGCTGGAGCGACCAAGCGAAAGAGCTGACTGGGGGCACCATTCATTCTGAAGAGAAGCGGAAGATCAGGAAGGCTCAAAGGATGGCAAAATTAAAAAGTGGTTACGATCCTCAGCCATGAATGTACGACTAAGAAGAAGATACTAAGCATGATCATGGTGCACTTGCATTCATTCGATCCTCTGTCATTCATCATTCGATCATTCTCAGTGATTGTAATTGGACATCACAATCTTTAAATAACTATCTGCATATATTTTTTTAATGTTTTCTAATCTACAGCTACTTTGGATTTCACCCCATTATCAAGGATCGCCGATTTTTATCCTAGGTCCTGTCATAGACCATGATTACCAGATTTATCATCTTTCGTAAGGCGATATGCAACGAAAAATTAATATTTACAGCTAGTCGATTATTATTTAATAAAACAAGATAATATAGAGTACTTTACAATCTGTCTAGTTTTAAAACGATCTGCTCAGTAAGAGACTTTCAACTGTTACAAAAATACATTTTATGCGAAGAATTTTAATGATAACAACTTCGTCTATTTTTAATTAAATTGTTTTCCACAAGAATCGGTTTTAGAAACATAGATTTAATATTTTGGCATCTTCAGAGGATATAGCAGGGCTCGCGAACTTTTTTAAGTACGCGTGCCAAAATTTCCCCAATAATATTTTTCGACTGTCTGACGTGCCATGCAGCTTTTCATAGCGAAAAAAAAGTTTAAAAATTACAATTAATCGAGCTCTTGATATTCTATCTTTCACCGTATTTCTAGTCGAAGGCCTTTTATTCTTTGATTTTTTTTTCCTTTTTTCAAAATAGTCAAAGAGATCGTGGAATCATATTCTTTTCATATTCTCCATCACTGAACGGTTTTCAATTTTTAGAGATTATGTTTGAGGCAAAATAACAAGCAGTTATTATATTTGAATGACTGCCAATAATTAATTTATTAAGGTTTGTTGATTGAATATTTTTATTTTTAATTGGCCGATCCTAAGGACAGACCTATGCAATTGTATATTTACATTAAACGTAATGATTATTCTTGAAAGGGATTTGCTTGCAATTTTAATACAATGCAATTTATCATTTATGCGTGAATTTCGTCGTTTCCGTTTGCGCATCGATTGGTAATCATAATAATGAAAAACCGAAAAAATGTGCACGGCTATGTCATTATTATTTTTAAATATTATATATGTACTTACCTATTTATTTATTTGTAAAATCTTTTTATAAAAAAACATTTTTTTAAATATAAGTATATAAAATAGTAATTTCTTTTCTCTTCAAAATGAAACATTCGCGTACCATGCAAAATCATCTTGCATGCCACTAGTGGGACGCGTGCCATAGGTTCGGCATCCCTTATATATATATGTATATATGCATGGAACATAAAAATATAGAAAGTAAGTTATATTTAGGGTGAGACTCTAAGAAACAATAGTTGTCGAGTGTGTATGATATCATGCATTAAAGTGTGCCACGTAAACGAAACGCGTATTCACTATTGGTATATTTTGAGGACACTCAGCGGGCTTTTTATGGTCTTATCGTCATTAAGTAATAAACCAAAACTAGCTTAAATTCCATGGGTCTCTGTGCGACTGGTTTTTGAATTTCTATCTTATTAATCTGTTCTGTACCTAAATATGCAACTGTTTTCTTACTGTCTATATAGGTACCTAGTGAATTCAGTGACGTCCCGTGGAGGTAGGCAGATTGAGCATCGCTTGCGGTCGGCAGTTACTCGAAGGACGGCAAATCGAGAAGAATCATTAGGTATATAATATAGAAATAGCTACCTAAACTTATTAATAACGGAAATATCTTTCCATTAAAATAAAAAGCTCACCGGTTGGAAATAACATGTATTAATTAACATACAAGGTTTAACAGGACTGTATTTTTGTCGGGTTTGCGATGTCTAGTTTACTTCCGTTGTCCTTGGACGTCACGTCTTTGATGGCCAGATATGACACGTGCAGATTTTTGAATTATAGGTAGGTACATACTTGCCTAATTTAAAATTTATCCAAATGTTTTTGCCAGTCACTCGCGAGTTTTGGAAGTTGCCAGGTGTATTTTTAAATATATCTGAAACCGTGTAAATACTGTATACAAAAATGAGGCGGCATTTTGTCTGGGAAGTTACTGGGTGAATTAGGATATGAGAACATTGTAAAAGTGGTTATATTAATTTATAAATCTGCGTATTGGGTTGCATTCCATGATGGATTTTTTTAAACATTAGGTTCTAGTGAGTTACCGACCATCAGTAAATATATAAATATTTATAGCACGAATACCCCAAAAGGTGAAATCCTGATAATGAAACTAATGATTATTATGAAATAGTAGAAAACTCTAATCAGTACTTAACAATAATTAGATTTCATAAACTATTTTTTTATTCAACGAATAAGACACAAGATTTGAGAATGTAGCATTCTATATATTTAATACACATAATTTGAAAACATCTCATGCATCGACACACTAGAAAAAAGTGAGGTGTCTAAAAACTAGGGTTTTTTCTACAAAATGATTTTTTCTAGTGTGTATATGCATGAGATGTTTTCAAATTGTGTATATTCAATTAGATTTCAATTTACATCAAGTACCCCCAAGATGATAGTATTAATTTCTGTAACTAACTCCAGCTAACTGTTGTTATTAGCTGAACATGGTTAAGTATACTATGTTAAATTTCGTACCAATACTTTGTATTATTTTTCGTATATTTCGTACTTTGTATTATTTTATTAATCGTACCAATACTTTGTATTATTTCGTACCAATACTTTGTAATATTTTATTAATGTATTATTTTAAATACTTTGTATTATTTTATTAATCATGCAATAAAAAAGCAATGTGGTTGTTTTTTTTATTAAATCGATCACTCAATCAAAGAAAGAGATTGAAAATTATTGCATGAACATACTTATAATATGGCTAAAATGCATTTTTACCATAATTAACGTTTTTTTAAACAATACTATCGATTGATGGTATTTGATTTTAAATCGAAATTCATTTAAGTTTCGTACTATTCTAATTGAGTTGAATGACGTAAATCAATTATAATTTGGCGACTTTTTGTTATAAACACTATAATAACATATTATATTTTTAATACTGTGGATTAAAATATAAATTATAATTGATGAACGTCTGATTTGTCTAATTCTCGTTACTGGTGATCTAAACTTAGGGTATTTATAGAAGAACCAAGATTTGTCTTTATAAAACCATCATGTGCAGAGTGATAGTCCGTGGAAATTAGTTGTATAGTCTTACTGCAGAATCAGCTAGACTGATCGCCACCTTTGAGAGGAAAATTCTGCGGTGGATATACAGACTCTTCAACAAGGATGACATTCGAAAATTAGTTACAATGATAATTTTTACCGTATGTGATAGTGTTTGAATATATTCGTAAACTCCTGAGCAGGTCATGTCCAATAAATTCATGCTAGAGATATGGGTATCAGAAATTATCCTCGTTGCAAACCCAGAGTGATGGAATCAAAAGCCCTTTTCAACGTTGATGGTTGATGACTGAAGTGGTTGGAATACACCCGTAAAAGAGAAGAATGCTCAAGTCGTGTAGGCGGAGTACTACCGAAAGTACGAGTAGAAGGAGATGAATAATAACTGATTTGACTTCATGGATTAAATATTCATTTTGATTCCCTTTCAAATAATTTCGTTTACCGGAGGTTTAGTGGTTTAAATAGATTCATCTGTCTGTCAAAGACGAACGCTCCTTGTGAAAAGTTGCTGTAAATTATTGCCGATTTTCACTGCTTATATCAAGTCATTTGATGAATATTTTATTGTATATTATAAGTATGAATTGTTATGTATATATATGTTGTATTATATTATAACAAAACACTTGATTAATTCACAATATTAACCTGCCGGAAAAATGTTGCACACACCAACCATATTTAAAAATTAAAAAACTATAATGTTCTGCGATAAAACAATGTACAATAATTATTTCAAAATTCGAACAAAAATTTAAAAACGGAACGGTTAATAAGCGGTTCGCGAATATTCAAAAATGGAACACTGGTTTTTTTTATTAGCGGCTCACTCGCGGTCGTTGAGGTTAGGACTGCTGATATTTCATATACACTGTTTTTAAAAAATAATAAAATAATGTTTTATGCACTGGATTGTGGCGACTGCGAACCTACCCGCGCGGCGTCTGGCGGGACACTGAGTTATCTCAGGGCTGATTCGGGGGAGGACTGGGGCGCCAAGGGAGGGGTGCGGGTGCGCCTGCTTCGCAACACACGGGCAGGCTGTGCTGAACCATCGGAAAATGCATCGCGAAAGAAAATTCTCAATTCAATTATACATTATAGTCTGTGGCGGGAATGTCCAACTTCAAGTGGACTGTGATCTACTATCCAGTATAAAACCGGCAGTGACCTAACAAACTCCGCCATTCTCATTTATCAACATAAACAAACGTATTATATTTCGCCGAGGGCACTACACTGATTCACAACTTAGACAAATTGCCTCAAATACATTATCATCACGTTGTGCTGTCACATGCTGGCACGGCGACAAATTTAGTCTATGGTTTTTTCATTCTGCATTACATTTAGAATGATCACTATCTCTATAAATTCAATGATGGAGAGTGTCAATTCGAGTGTATTAGTATTTTGAATTATTATTCATTATTGATGCTAATTTCAATTAATTTTAACAGTTTTTCCGTGTACGTTAAAATTACTTGCGATATTACATCCATAGATAATATTTTGAACAGAACCCAATCAACAGACCATAGATAATCGAGGTAAACACCAGACATACATAATAACATAATAATCTACCGAGAAAACCACTAAAAATAAAGAACACGCGATTTTTACGTGAGTCAAAAATGTGTAGACCTGCATAAAATAGAAAAAAAAGTTCACTGACTAGTGCGGTTCATGGTGTAGCGTGATACGCGTAAAGGTACCTCATTGTTGTTCTGTTGATTTCGGCAAATTTTGGGTCTGACAATGTTTGTTTAAAGTTTCAAAATGTGCTACGGGATGGGAGCATCCATCTGATAACATTCTAAATACCAAGAAAAATTACATTACGTAGTATTCCCGTAGGAAGTGCTGCGACAGTATGTGACAGCACATAACGTGACGATAATCTATTTGAGGCATAACTCTCTTTCACTATCACAACGAAAAATATGTACGTAATTTCCCATACGTCGTCTTCTTTTGGCCACTCATTGCAATAAGCATCAAACCATTATTCTAATATGCAAAGAGCGTACTGCGCGATGGTAATATGAATTACATCCCAGTTCTTACACATCTTATATTTATATTGCTTCTTTGGCATGTACGTATGCAGACTCTTTTTACATTTTCACGACTCAATTCCTGTTGGCCCATGGTGCGATCAACCGGTCAACTCATCAAAGCCCAAAATTGTATTATATTGATTTCTTTGATATATTGAATAGCGATCATTAACTATTCCAAAATATTTAGTTAACCACCTTACATGAAAGACATTCAAACTAACTATGAACCAGCCACTTCGTATTGCATCACCCTCGGCATGCCGCAGTGGTGAGAGAAAAGAAAGATGTGAATCCTGACGAGATGAATGACGAGTTCTTCGTTGAACATTCACCGTGAAGTATATTTATACGTACGCTACAACATGTGGAGATGTCTTTACTAGGTTAGGTTAGGGTTAATCTAATTGGAACAGTACTATTTGCAAACTATCGCCGCATTTTGGAAGATACGTACAAATGTATTCCACGGTGAAATGTTCAACGAAGAACTCGTCATTTGATAAAATGTTATACGAACTCATATTTCACATACTGCGGCCAATGACATTATTAATGGACGACGCACTCAATACAGTAGCTAGCAAGTAAATTCGCGCATTCGCATGTATAGGCAGACGTCACGCAATTTCCATTATGCGATATCACGCATCGGGAATTTATAACAATATGACCTTTATTGTAATGGCGTTAGAGCAGTGTTTCTAGTGGCAATGTTCATTTGAGCGAACCCGTTCGAACCGGACCATTCGGCAGACCCAACAAAAAGCATCAGGAATCTATAGCAATATCACCTTTATTGTAATGGCGTTAGAACATATTATGCCATTCGGCAGACCCGACAATAAAGTGAGTGTCATTTTCTTTTCCAGATGATTCGTCCATATTAATGTCATTGACTGCGGCGCACTAATAATCCCACGATGAACTGCATACGTACAACTTACATGTAACCCTCTACACCCATCTTTTGAGCACTCATTGACGGGACTAAAAGTTTACTTCAGCATCTTTGATAACACCAGTAGCTAGCCAGCTATGATCTTAAATACCCTCGAAGGCGAAAGGTTACCCATCGCTCGCACAGAAAGAGAGAAAAGCGCGCCAACACGAATGATGTGACGTTTCCATATGTTGTCATGCTCCCCTGGTAGGGAAAGATTTAATAAGATTTTCCGCGCAGCTGGGGAGGAATTATTTCTTCAAACGGTTTTGAATTTCGGGTACATGTGTGTATACTCTGTCGTCATATTCCCTAGCCCGTTTATTCAAATCACACTTTCCTACACCTGAGTGTTTTTTTCTGGTTGCCTAATACTTTTTTTTCATTCCGACATCGTCACAGCTGGCATTTACTCACTTACGTTTTATCTTATAGGCGCAGGAAGCGCCCGCTTAAATAATTTACCAGGTTAGTTTGAAGCTCATTCGATTGTGGCGGGTCTATTGTTTGGACCCCGCATCAGTTGAAGTATGGCTTTATATTGGAGAAGGTCCTAAAAGAAATATTTAAAATTCTTTAATTGATGCTGTATGTAGGGATTGCAATACCGAATGAAAATATCAATACCGGTATTAATACTGGTATTTCTTAAACATTAAAAAAACAGAAGTAGCTGCTTATCAATAAATATGGTTATAAAAATCCTTTTAAAACATTATTTTATAGCAAAAACCTACATTTATTATGTTGACATTTAAAAAAATATCTATTGATCATAATTGTAGAACTAGTGATTTTTTACAAATAATTTTAATGTATTGATAATTTTAACTAAAGTCTTCAAAAGTTCATCAAGTGCAAATAATTCCGGCTGCAGGAAAATCTTTTATAAATTCAACGCTTATAGAGTTATTGAACATTTTTGTCGCAGATGTTTTCTATTTCGAAATAATATTATGATAATTCTTAGCGACAATTAGTTATATAAATATATTTGATAAAAATTGTTTTATTATTTTTTCACCTCCGTTGGATTCACTCAATATATTTTCATTTTAGCAGCACATAACTTATAATTCATTTTCAAAAACGTAAATGAGTGTGCTTTCTTAATACCAAAAATTCCGGTATTTTGGATTTTTAAAACCGGTATTTCGGTATTGTTAAATACTGGAATACCGGTATTGCAATCCCTAGCTGTACAGATAATTACGATCTATTACGCCCTGTCAATGATAACTCTGCTATTCTTTGTAGTATTCACCTGTATTTTCCCGTTAACTGTCTTAGAAATGGGGAGTAATAAAAAGGATTTCAAGTTGAACTCCTTTATTTGAAGATGTATAGGTTGTATCAGACTAACTTTCTCATAAGCGCCGGCTAGACGTTCATGCTTTACCACAGGCTTACCTGCGCAAACCGGTTTTTATCGGGAATCCTGTGTGTATGAACGGAAACACTGTAGCTCGCGCTTACCGAAAAGTGTTTTTTGCACAAAATCTACCGCACAGGTAAGTCGCTGCCGTATAGCTGGCGCTTTAGGTTTGCTTATATACTGTAATTTAAAGCTTAAAATAAATCTATACTGATTTAACTAGGTAAGTATTATTTCGACTTATTCGCAGTGTAAATGGAAATTTTGTCATTTCTGCTAGTATTGACTTATGTGTCCTTGAGAACTATGATAGACATCGGGAGCATACGTTGTATGTTCTTTCAGGGTACATAACTAACCTGCCATTGATAATACCAAGTAAAAGAAAAATAACTTTGTTTAAACAAATAACTTCGGATACTGATATATTTCACATAATATTTGCGGTGAATTTAGAAATTTAGATGGACATTGTTTTATAAGTTTTTACGATAGGCTCTACTTAGTTCACTCGCTTTGAAAGTATTATTTGTCATCTTCAATGTAATATGTACAATAAATCAATTTAATCGAATATTGTTTAATAAGTATATAATTTTAAATTAATAAATATAATCTTCGATGAAAGATTTATCATACAATGTTTAAATTGAAAAAATCTAGTCTACAGCTTATTCGTTCTGGCCACGGAACTCCAAATTTGGTTTGCGTCTTTGAGTTTTTATCATCATTGACACCATGTCCATATACATATGTCTTAGTAGCTTCTAACAGCATTGTGCCGTGTCCACATAGGCAACAAGTTGCTGGCAAATCTCATTAAATTTCACGATAATAATTATCAAAATTTGTTTGACCAAAAATTATGTTAATCGAAATTTAATGAGGTTGCCAGCAACTTGTTGCCAGTGTGGACACGGCATAAGAGACGTCTACTTTATCTTCTAACATGTCTCTTGACTGTCAAGTCCAACCACCTCAGTTTATGTCTCTAAAAAAAAGTCTTAGTACGTGTATTATTTTGTATGACGTCTTCCTTGCCCTACTCAATAGAGCAATTGCGAAGGGAGGAGGTGCGTTGTTAAATGTCATTGGTTGTTAAGATCAGACATACATAATAAACACAAAATTTTGTCAGTCATACTTATTTGTTTTCATTGAACTAAGAATAAAAATTGCAGATGGTGCTGGTTAGTTTTTAAATTTCAATCAAATCATGCCTAAACCACGTCGACCCTTGTGGCACTCCGCATAACCCGGGCTACCTTACTAGGGCCGTCAGCTCCTTCCCCTTGCGGTACCCATGGTCCGAGCAGCCATTGTAATTTATGTCGCGACCACTTCCAGCGCATCTATTATATACACAAAACTACTATCGGAGGTTATTGAGGGTAGTTTATCATATGTTGGTATCGAGGTATTATAATTGTTACAATAAATTAGCCGTCTAAACAGTCAAAACTGTCTATCTCGCTCTAAAATTTAGCACTGCTAAGATAGGTGCTGTTAAAACATAGCACTTATTGTAACAAATACAACTAATTTATTGTGAAAATTGTAAATCTTTAATAGAAATAATTACAAGATAAAAAAGAACTTTTTATATACAACGTTTTTAAATTTTCTGTTGAACGAACGTATATAATAATAATTCAGTTGCTAGGACCCCAGACCCCTAGCAACCAATAATGGTGTCGAAATAACTTTTCTTACAAAACAGAATTAACTGAAAATGAATTCAATTCTACTTAAAGATGTCTAAAAGTAATAAAAAAATGCATTGGCATCGTGTTCTGATATATTCTAAAAGTTTCAAATGTCTAGCTAGTCGGGAAGTTAGTTAAAAATCGATTGCAAGATTTGTACCGGACAAAGAACCACCGGGCAAATAAGAATACAAGCTAAGAAAAACATTGTAAAAATGAAAAACTATCCTCGATAGCCGCCGATAGCAGTATTGTGCATAGAATAGATGCGCTGGGCTACTATCATGATTTTTTGTGTATATTTTTGTCTCAGGTAGATGAATCATAAAATAAACTACGTATGTATGTATTTAATTATTATGCAAGCAAAACTGAGACATGCGCAAAGTTTTTGTCAAGGCATCAAGTTATGTATTCATGTATACTATCAACTCAGTTAGACGAATCACAAATCGAACAGCGTTTCTCTTATTATGGATAAGTCTCAGCAATTGGACTACTAGATTTATCTTAACCTCACCGAGTTCAAACAAGGAGCCTCCGGATGAAAAGCAAGTGCTTTATTCATTGGACTAAGAATGCTGCAAAGACATAAGTAGGTATACAGAAACAGTGCGTGTTTGAATTTAAAAAACGATCAAATGCTACTGTGAGCTGTCATAAAAAAATCAGGTATTTTAAGTCAAGATGTTATCCAATATATTACTAAAAAAATCACACTAAATTTCCTGTATTAATGACTTAGAAACACGTGGTTGTAGCAAGCAATCAAAAAACAATTACACAATCAATCGTATATATTATTATAGTATAGAGGCAATTTTATTTAATTCAAAATATGTAAAAATACCCGACCTAATAGTGAAATATAAAAAATTAACTGGGTTTCGATCCCATCAAATCAAAAATCGAAACTACACTGCCGTAGTTCGGTTGCTGTTCTTTTGAAATCGATAACAGGTGAGGGATGATATATTATCGTCGTCCCCTCTCCCTCCCGCTCATTGACAGTTTTCTTTTTTACATAAAGTCGTTGCAGGCGGAGGTGCCGTGTGACCTTTTGAGAAACGGCTCACTGGCAGAACACTTTATCTGAGCAGGTAGTTGATTATATTTTACAATTATTAAACATTATTATTTTTTGTTGCATAAATATAAAATACAATTCTAATTTTAATATTGTTATTGTTATTATATTTTTTTCTTTTATCGTGTTAACTTTTATGGTGGAAATGCATTGTTGGAAAAGGCAATTTTATAGTACTAAATATTCTACTGTTATTAAATATTAACTGGACCGGTTTTGTCGTTAAATGTATTTATGAATGTTTTTGTCTCTTGTTTGTATAATTATTGTTAAGTTTAAATATCTCTTGTTTTATATTCTTTACCAGTTAGAAATGTCCCTTTGAGACAGTCGAATCAGTTACAATTAATATATTTAATAAAATTGGAATAATTAGCAGTATAAAATTGCGTTTTATTTAAATTAATAATATTCATTTTAGCTACTCCCAGTTATAAGACTACTAGAAGTCAGTTCCAGTTTAATCCGAAACGATGTTAGTTTGGTGGATGCTAATGTTAATACATTCACAAGTATCATAGACGTATGTATTGAATAAACAATTAGTTTAATTTAAAATATTACGAAGAGGATGTAGAGTATACGCTTTATAACGTTGCACCTTTTTATACTTTTTACTACACTGGTATGCCTCTTTACCTGATAACCTCATATGAAATTAGATCACATAATATTCACTTGCATTACTATAATATGTAGAAGGTAATTCTTCTTCTCATTGTGCCATCCCCTAGCGGAGGTCGGCCACCATCAAGGAGATCTCTTTCTTTAGAGATATCTTTGTCGTCTGCTACCCGGAACAGTTCAGTGGAGCTGCACTCGTACCAATCACGGAGGTTCTTAAGCCACGAAATGCGGCGCCGTCCTCTGCTACGCCTACCGTTGATCTTTCCTTGAATGACAAGTTGAGGAATGCTGTACTTTTGTCCTCTCATAATGTGGTCGAGGTACCGTAGTTTCCTGGTTTTGATACTTCGTAGAACTTCTCGGTCCTTCCCCATTCGATTGAGAACTTCAACATTTGTCACCCGGTCAGTCCAAGGAATTTTGAGGATGCGTCTATACAGCCACATCTCGAAAGCTTCAAGTCTTCGTGAAATCTCTTGGTTTAGCGTCCATACTTTGTAGAAGGCAATAAGAAAATAAATAGATATTATATTTAAAAACATATTTTCATCCTAGAGCCGGAGTGTAAAGTTATGAAGTGGCAACTCTACCTACTAGAACTAAAATTTTGAGTCCACAGAGTAGAGGTTTGTATTAACAAGTTTTGATTTTTACGAGAAATGGATGTCAGCCACTTCCTCAACCTATTAGGTCCAGACCTTGACTCACACACAAATTGAAAAACAATATATTGTGTACTTGCCAGACCCAGGATTTCAACCTGAGACCCACGGTATTATAGTCCAACCCTTAAGCCGCACGGCCACCGTAGGTGTAAGTGGGGAAGGTAAGTATCAATTGTTAAATCAGTCGCATTAATCGGTTAAGCGCGTTGACCGGAATCTAATAGATGTGCCGCCCCGTTCTAATGTGTTTTTTTTTATAAAATAATAGGTATGTTATTTAATATACATAATAATATGTTCGTAGCTGGTAAAAAAATCATCACCTCGATTTCTCAACCGGTAAAAAACATTGTGTCGTAATGCATAATATCTTATTTTACAATAACCTGCCCCAGCAATATGTTATCAATAGAAAAAATTAAGAAAATTATTACAATACATACCTAAACTTTGTATCTACTTTTTAACTTTTGGAATCAAGATTTCCGATTCCAAAATATCTCCTGAAGTTTCAGTGTTCGTTTCCAGTTATATTTCAAATTCAGATTTCGGCAGGCCAAACGTTTGATCCCTACCATCTAGCAAACTAGAAACTTTCCACAAGTCCTATAAGCCCTACGCCCTTATCATTATTGTTTGATGATATGTCCCATTTATATCATCATAACTATTTATAATGGCCATAAATTCCAGTAGTAATAATATCCGAGTGACCATAACGTTTAATACATTTTTAATTGCCTTGTACCAGAGTCAAAATAACGAGGGATAGCTGACCATAATCAATTTTACGGCATGCGTTGTATAATCCTACATCTATCACTGTAATTGCGACCATAAACAAGATTCTCTGAAGCCTTCTATCATATTCATGATGACAGCAATAAAAAATCTTGAAAATCAGATATGAAAAATTATCAATGTTTATTCAATTAAATGAAAATTCGCATCAATAGAAAGACCTATATCAGGCATGTCCAATTTCAGCCTACTATCCACAATCCAAACAATCATTCTTCAATTTAAACAAACGTATTATATTTGGCAAAGGACAATACTTTTGTTTTCTCATCATCACAAAGAAATCTTTTTCAAAAAAAAAGTTTTGGCCTTCTGTCGGGCACTCATCGTCACACTTTCCCATACTGTGCAAAAACCCTACTGTGTTGCCACACAGTTAAAACTACGCTTCAGTTTAAAGAGCGAGGATTTACATATTATTCTCTTCCTATCACTCCTGCGGCAGACCGTGGGCGATACAATACGAAGCAAGGCTTCCGCATGATTAATTTGAGAACGATTTTCACGTAATCTGATTACAGGAATAAATATTTGAATGGTTAATGCTTCCCTTTCAAAATCTCAATGATATCATATTATGTTACAACGGAATGTACACACACGGTTTAGATTTTCATGAATATAATAGAAATTTTACTAGTGTGCCTAAGACACGCCCACTGGGAATCGAAAATGCGCTTAAAAATTTTACGGCCTCATTAGTTCACTTTCTTATCCAATAGGCCACTGCGCGTAAAATCACTTAGTCGTACATCATATGCGAAAAATGTATTCATATTCTTCGAAAGCATGGTGCAAACAGCGGCTCAAAGATAAATCAAACTACATACAAAAAAAACTTTGCTTATGCCAAGCCTTTGTTTGCAGATGTTAGTAGAAGATTCGATATAGTCGGATACAGTATATCTATATGTATGTTGATCCTAAATCCAATACTTATAGACAGATGACCTCTTGGTTTTTATCTTTGAAATGTCTTTAGGTTATTAAAATATATTTTTCTTAATATGGTAGTCCTTAAAGAATGGCTACACTTGACCATTATTTCGCTACTGCCACACGGGGCCTCTAATAATCCCTGTCATTCACTAAATATATCAATCTCAGCGGGGCTATTCTAACTTTCTGAAGTTAACTGTGCGATTTTTTAACACGGCCGCTCATGACTGCGTTAACCGAGACCTGTCAAATAGGACGTGTTGACTGTGTTAAAAATTATTGTAGATAACCAGCTTGTTTATGGAATTACTCTGATTGGTAGGCGTGTTATTTTGGAGCAGTAAAAATAACAGAATCGTGTTACCATGGTAACTTTTTGATGGAGCAAGAAAATAAGATTAGATGGCAGAAAAAAATGCTAGATTTTATGAAAATTCAAATAGTATCTAGAAACGAGCATTTCAAAGGAAATGTGTAGTAATATTAACATTGTTTTTAGAACAACCAAGATCGAATAAGACATTAATATTTAGAACTAATAAAATAAGTCATGATAAAATAAACCACCATGTTGATTTTCAAGCAAATCCCCAAGCTTTATTATAATAGAATAATTATTTTTTTAATTCAACGAATAATTCACAAGATTTAAGTTGTCACATTCTGGTTCGATTCCAGCTGGGTGTCGTATTTTTTCCCAAAAAAGGTTTTTTCTATTGCTAATATATTTTCTCAGAAGTGTTTTCAAAATTATGTATGTTCAATAATTAGAATGTTAAATTATTCTTAAATCTTGTGAATTATTCGTTGAATAAAAAAAATAGTTAATTAAATTATTATAAGTTCAAGTAAGTTACAACGAAAAATCTTGGAGTTATCTATGATGTCGGTAGGTAATTAAAGTAATATCTACTTTGATTTTAAAATACAAAAGCCGATCGCCAATAGTAACTCAATTTGGAAAGCGCTTCAGATATTATTAAGAGCCATTAGTGAAAATTCGTCGCAATTAGGGATTCCAATCCCGGGATCCCGAGCTATAATCGATACCTATGAATCCCGGGATTGATAAACATAATCCCGGGATTTCGGGATTGATTTTTTTATCAATTTTTATGGAAAATAAAATAAAAACGAAAATATAATAGAAAAAATACTTTTAATAAAAAATAACTACATTAGAAATAAACTGAGTTCGAATGAAGTTTGATTTATACCCATGTGTAGGTTGCCGATTCATTTTATTTTTTCACATAAATTATTAAAAATGAGAAAGATTGGAAAAAAACAATGCTTCGCACTTTTAATAAAGTAATTCCACCATGATATCATACGTTTTACCGCAGTTTCATATTTGGCTGACTAATTAGATAGATTTATAAAGCGGAAAGGCCATAAGTACGCCATGATTACTTGCTTTATTATTTTAAATCTCGCTGATCCATTCATTATGTCTTTACTATCATAAACAGCAATCTCATATTAAATTCACATTATTATTTATATTACAATATTATTTACTCCATTAAACTTGTGTATTTCCAAGATTGAACGTATACAATATTAACAATAAATGTCTTAAATAGTATAAATTATACTAGATTTATTTTTGACCGATTGTATCAATGTTATTTGTAAATATAAAAATTTTATATTAACAATGGAAAAAAATGCCAATCCCGGGATTGTCAAATTGTAATCCCGAAATCCCGGGATCAGAATTTTGGCTCGGTATTGGATTCCCTAGTCGCAATTAAGTATGGTACCTACAGGATAGTGGTCTATGTGCATGGGCGCGAAACCCGAGAGATGCTGGTTTGATTCCAGCTGGGTGTCGTATTTATTTCAAATAAGGTTTTTTCTATGGGTTATAATTTTGTCAGAAGTGTTTTCAAAATGATGTATGTTTATTATAATAAGTTTTAGCTTGTTTGTGGTGTCGAAAAATGCTAGATTTATCACCACACGCCAGATGCAAATTTTGCAAGCTAGACGCCATTCAAACTTAATTATTATTATTGGCAACGCTGCTCGCCAGTTTTCTTGCATCTTCCCAGGTTTCAGAGATGTAACATTGATATATAAATGAATGATTCCCAGCCACGAAAAAACAACCAAGAAGAGAGAGAAATTTGTAATAAAAATAATTATATTAGTCTCACACGCTGTTTTTAAATTCCGCCATGTTTCATTTCAAGATGGCCTCCTGTGTATCAAATTACCACCTTAATGGGAGAAGCTTATCATTTTTAGACGCTTTTACGGCTGCGTACCTCAGCATTCCGACGATATAAAACGAAGAATTTTATATGGAAACCGATTTCTTTTAATTTTTAATATTGTAGCAGAATTTAGTTATGTAGTTTGCTCGTGGCTCGTAAGGAAAATGCTATAACAGTGGCTTACAAACCTTTCCGTTTCAAGGCGCCCTTAATGTATTTAAAGATTATTCCACGCTCCACGGTACTCATATTACAATCTATTTATAATACTCGTATATCAAGGCTATAATACTTCAGTTGAGGCATGGTCTAAAAAGATCGTGACTAGGCGATGCGCGGATTGTGCAATTGACGCGAGCCGAACGAAATATAATTTGTCATACAAATTCAAAATGCGTCCATTTAATGTTATTTTAGTAATAATAATAGTATATTCATTGACATGTTTTCTTTTTCAAGTAAATATGTAACATTTTTTAGTCATCTTTATACGATTTAAGAATATATTCCTCCGACTCCATCACAAAACAAATTGACGTGCTTACACCTCGACTGTCGGTCTCCGATTGGCGACGAGTGAAAAATTTCGTCCCACCTACTGTTGAAAATTATTTGCCGTTTCACTTATGTATGCTCTTAATCCAGATTTTCTCAACGTCATTTCAATTTTGTAAATTTCCAAGGACACATTATAACTATAGTTACTTTATATATTTCTTGTATTATGTTAACTGTCAATTCATGGTGAAACTGCATTGTATTGTTGATTAATTTAATTAAACGCTAAAATGTTTTGGTAGATTATTTGTGTCGCCTTTATGATTTTGTTTTGGTAAATACCTGTTTAACCAACCCAACCAACTAATCTAACCTAACATAACACCCACGGTGGACGCGCGGCTTAAGCGTTGGACTATAACGCCGTGGGTCCCAGGTTCAAATCCTGGGTTTGGCTAGTACACGTATTGTTTTTCAATAGTAGGTTAATAATAGGTTAGTAGGCAAGTGGCTGACATCCATTTCACGTAAAAAACAAAATCTGTTAATACAAACCTCTACTCTGTGGATGCCCATATGATCCTATTAGGATCGGACATGGTCGGAAAAAATACCTGTTTTATAAAGTTGAAAATGTCCCTCTGAAGCGGACGAAACTGGTCCAAATTTATTAAAAAATAAAAGTGGAATAAGTACTAATAAAATTTGTGTTTTATTGAGTTAAAATGTCCCACTGAGGCGGACGAAACCGGTCCTAATATATTAATTAAAGTGGAATAAGTACTATAAAAATTTTTTTTGTGTTTTATTAAATAAAAACAATACAATGCAGTTCCACCATGAATTGACAGTTAAAAAAAAAAATTAAAGCGAAACCATATATTTTCCAATGTATTTAGTTACTTCACCCTCTTACGCTTCAAAATTGGAGCATGCAACATGCACAAGGTTGCGTATATTGTTCTTGTAGTACCGATGCGGGGTACCGAGTGTTGCACTTTCTGGCGACATTCGGAACAAGTCACGTTAAGTCTC
This sequence comes from Rhyacophila brunnea, assembly GCF_057557595.1. Classification (NCBI taxonomy): domain Eukaryota; kingdom Metazoa; phylum Arthropoda; class Insecta; order Trichoptera; family Rhyacophilidae; genus Rhyacophila; species Rhyacophila brunnea. Next base: position 907,775 of record NW_028232904.1, on the reverse strand, counting down.
TTCATAACTACTCCAATCACCGATGGCTAACGTGTCAGCTCACGAACTCGAACGGCGGTCGTACCAGTGTATTCCTAAGATTCGGCGATGACATCGATTCTCATAGCTCAAAAGTCCAGACCTTTTGACTCTGGTACGATGCCATGTCTCACAGCCATACAGGAGCATAGGTAGCATGCGCGCATAGAACAAACGATATTTATTTATTTATTTTTTAGAATTTATCCTAGACCTCCACGCGACTCTATGCTGGATGAATGCAGACCTCACCATGCGCTCTAATAAGTTTATGAAAGAACCTTTGTAGGCACTCGGCCCCTGAGGCGCCCCCAGATGAGATGGACGGATAACGCCGAAAGAGATGCAGAGAGGCCGATTGTGACCAACTAGAGACAAAAATCTCGGGATAGAGATCCTGAAAGGCGGCTGTGCAGTCGTTCATGGAATCTGAATTGTCGATAGCGCCAGCTTAAATAGCTTAAGCGACTCTCGTAGACCGGTGCGTCACAATATCTGATTTTCCAAAGCCTGGGTGTTTATGATTGTTTCTCTTATATTACAAAATACATTACTATCATTGGGCCTCGTGACCTGTAAGTTGTAGTGTTAAACAAAATAATATAACCCCAATATGCAATCTGTGTGTCGATTAACATTTTTAGAAATCCTTCCTTGTATGATCAACACCGGTGCCGACTTGTTAAGGGATGACTTTAATGCGCGCAGAATTTCTTTAATGACCCTGTTTGCAGAAATAATTTTCGGACTTTGCTCACTTATTAGTTTAATGGACACTTTCACCACACGTGTGACAATTTTATTATTTATCTCATTAATTTTTTATTTTATATGTTACTGGTGGGTTGCCTCTCCCTGGCCACCCTTAGCGATCCAACCCCCATTAAGAGGATTATTCTCCTGGCCGGCTTCCGGTACATGAACCCCAACCTTCCCTTTGCTGTACACGCACAACAAAACCGACCTATATTTAACAGAGGTGAATCTGATAAAATGGTAATGTGCCTAACATGTTGATTAGTGACTCGATACCCGCTGGATCTTTATTTGAATTTGAACGATGAACTAGGGATCGAGAAGAGTGAAATAAGTACTAATATTAATACTTTCGACTGAAGGTACTTGATGGAATTTGAATTTAAATTCTAATGGATTCAAGTTCTGTACTATTCCATTTAAGTCGTTTCTCGCGACCCGCGTTTCGCCTTTCGGCATCTTCAGGCGTCGTGTACACTCACCAAAGGCAAACACATATATATACAATATTTGTTTATTGTATTTTTTTCTTTTTTTTGTAACCTATGACTAGATATGTAGGTAATGGAGTTTTTACCTACTTTATTGTATTGATTTACTATATAAGGTAGAGTTAAGAGTGTTCGTTGTCAGTGTGTGTTTGCCTTTGGTGAGTGTACACGACGCCAGACGATGCCGAAAGGCGAAACACGGGTCGCGAGAAACGACTTAAATGGAATAGTACAGAGCTCGAATCCATTAGAACTTAAGTAATAATAACTAAGAGAGGCATTCATCCAGCAGTGTATCGACTCCAGTTGGCGATGATAATGGTTATTATCCAAATAATTATGTAAATAACATTTTAAAACAAGGGTACAAATATTTCGATTTATAAACATCAAAGCCTAATTCGACAATTATTGGTTTTTTGGTCATCGATCGTAATAAAATGCTTTGTTCGGCTTTCGTTTTTAAAGTCAATTAGTTGAATGATTGATGATAAGAAAATTGTTATCAAAATATCTGATAAAATTCATCACAATGTCTGTGGAAAAATGTTTTTTTTTTATTATTACCATCATGACAACATGTGTCGACGGTGGGCATTATTTTTTTTTTACTCTTTTGTGCCTAAATATATTTTAATGTCACTTAAAATCGAATCATTTATTACCTTTATTTTGTGCTCCAGCAAGAGTTGTCAACTAAATGCTTTTCTTACCAATTATCAAAAGAGATGTATCTCGAATCTCTCATAACAAATTGAAAATATATAACCAATAGAAAAAATCTTTTTTGAAAAAAATACGACACTCAGCAGGCAATTCAGAGAGTATTGTAAGAGACATTAGTTAAAATTTGTCGCAATTAGATAGGATACCTATAGCATTGTGGTCAATGTGCGTGGGTGCGAAACCCAAGAGACGCAGGTTTTATCCTGCTGGGTGTCGTATTTATTTCAAAAAAGATTTTTTCTATTGGTTACATTTAATTATTATCTGAAAGTGTTTTAAAAAGTATGCATTTTCAATTAAAAGAATGTTACATTCTTAAACTTTGTGAATTATTCGTTGAATAAAAAAATAGTTAATAATAAAGGGAATTTGAAGCGGAAAAAGAAAACTGCCGGCTTTGATATGAAATAGAAAGGAAAAAAAGTTCTTGTCTTTAAAATGGAACATAGACTTAAGCGCAAATTATAGTATGGTGCATGTCGCTGGCTATCATGTGACGTCACAGTAATGTGTGTAATGTCATCTTTCTTTGTGTTTAAAATGTTATCAGACTGATTCTCCCATCCCCTAGCCTAAACTAACATTGTCAGTTGGCAAAATCTGCCGAAATCACCAGAACAACAATGAGGTCACCTCACGTTGAACCGCACTGCATCAACACATGCATGACCCAATGAACGTTTTTATCATCTTCTACATTCCTACACTTTTCGATTGTCATGTCAAAATCACGTTTTTTTTGTTTTTAGCGGTTGGCACTGTATTTTCTATAAGAATGTTGTCTATTATCTATAGTCTGCAGGATGGGTTCTGTTCAAAATATTATCTGTGAATGTCATGTTGCAAGTAATTTTAACGTAGGCACATGTAAAACTGTTAAAATTAATTCAAATTAGCATGAATAATTAATAATAATTCAAATTACTAATACATTATAGTTGGTACTCTTCATCAGTGTCATTCTTCAGTGAATTTACAGAGATGGTGCTCGTTCAAAATATTCTGCAAAATGACGAAACCATAGACTAAATTTGTCGCCTACATTTGCCTAAATTTGTCATTTTGTGACAGTAGGCGACATGCACCTCAATTTGATTCGCGCTTTATTCGCCGGTGATTTTCAAATATACGCCGATTGCATAAAAATACTTCATTCTTTTTACGCCAGTATCCCGTAGTTCCGCTACGCACTGTATCCACTCTGTGGATAGTATTCAGCGGCCCTAATTGCCAAAAGGGTATTTGTAGCACATAGTCGACCCATACACAACATCGCATCTCACCTTACAGGTGAAGGCTGTGTGATCCACTCTACTATCTTAACATTTCTCCACCTCAAGTATCTGTTCTCGAAACTCAGCTGTGCGGTTGATTTTCCATGAGTCTTATAAATAAATGTAAGGTGATTTGCACATGCAAATTGGACGCGACCACAGCCCACTTATATTATCTATGTCATTCATAAACTACATTACCTACTCAGGCTTAGATTACATATTATTATTATTGTATTGCAGCTTTTGGCCAATGCGCTCTGTGTATATACAAAGTAGATGGTATATACATATACAATTATAAAAGGAGACTTGAAATATATAATAAAAATATTTACTTATCGATTTATTGATACATGCGCCTGTCAATTACCTACGTGGTCGCAACCATGATTTATTCTGGATCGGAACTGTTTCCTCGTGTCAAGCCTATCATGCACCATTAGCGAGGGGTGCAAGACTAGTCAATGCGCTCACCAAAGACGTATACGTTTCGGTGTATTTTGTATTCGAAATTTTATTTTTCTGTATAAAATTTTACTTAAGTGTGTTTTTTTTAATTGTATTTAATATTATTATAATTATTTTATATAAGATTATCCTACTCTCTCTTGTGAGGGTAATATTTGTTAAAATGTAAATCTTATATTGTGCACGTCTTGAATTTAGATTAGTTATGTCCACAATGTTTTGTTTTCTTAAATAAATAAACCAGTTTAATATAAATAATTACAAGATAAAAAGAACATTTTTTATTCCACGCTTTTAAATTTTCTGTTGAATCATATAAACTTGACAATTCTATGTATTAATAATTTAGGACAAATAAGGCAATTTATTGTCAACAAATCATTTTTTTGCTATTTTGCAACAAACAAACAAACAAACAAACAAAAAATATAGAATACTGAAATGTCATTTTGATTTCCATAGTAACGCACGTATATATTAATAATTTAGTTGCTAGAACCACCCCCTTAACAGCCAAGAATAGTGGATTAGATTACGGATTTCTTCCGAAATAACTTTTCATACAAAACAGAATTAAGTGAAAATTAATTGAATTCTACTTAAAGATGGCTAAAAGTATTAAAAAAATGCATTGGCATCGTGTTCTGATATATTCTAAAAGTTTCAAATGCCTAGCTAGTCGGAAAGTTAGTTAAAAATCGATTGCAAGATTTGTACTGGATAATCAACCACCGTACAGACAAGAATACGAGCTAAGAAAAACGTGGTAAAATATGTAAAAGCACAGATGACCGTCTATCCAGTTGGTTTTAGGGCGTCTCTGTGGGCGTTTAGTATCCCTTGTGTACTATATGACGGCATTTGTCCAGCGGTGTTCCTCGCCAAGCAACATAATATCCAGTACATTACCATTTCATCTGTTTAACGACCTCTATCACATCGCGTAGTGTTGACGTGTAGTGAAGACAATTGAGAGTCATCTATCGTCAGAATTTAGAAGTAGTTTTATTTTATTTAGTAATGTTTATAACCATAACTAGCGCCGTCTGTCTTCAACTGAATTATGAATTAATCTCGTTAGAATCGGAGATCTATTTTATATGGGTTTCAGTTACATGACGTCAGAGATATCTGCCGATTAATTCGGAAATGTTAAGCGTTACACGAACAGCATAAAGATTGTATGGAAATGTTTATTGTCGATCACTGCCGCTTTAAGCAAATAATAAATAAATAAGATGATTTAAAAAATAATTTATTTTGGATTCAATAAGGTATACTTAAGCAATTATAAGTTATAATTATAATATATAATTTTGAAAATAAGAAATAATTGTATTTCGTGATTATTATTTGGGTTAGTTAAGTCACAGACAAACATAATTTATATCATGCAGTCATATTGTCGATCCAAACGCGGAGATAAAGTATTTATTAAAATGTCTAGTTTTCCGATTGAACTTGAAAATTGTTGTACGACAGACGCCATATTAAAAATGTCATTTTCGACTTTTGTTAAAAAATCAGATATTATCAAAACTGGAAGGTGAAGGGTACATTTAGATTTGCATACAGCAAAAAAACTTATATTAAACATTTTCAGTTATTGAGCTATTGAAATTTCAACGATTCAATGTTTCGTTGTCATTAGTGTGCACCTATTGATCAGTAGTAATATCGTAAGTATTATCTTGTTATCTCCCGTTAGTATGCCTGACAAGTGTGCTCATTTTCTCTGATCTCCACAGCCTAACTCTTTCCACAAGTCAACCTTCGCCACTGCCAAGTGCATCCTATGCCAGTTTGATTCTGCGAACAATGTCGTCATACATACCACTGACAAGTAGTATGTGTGTGTAATCAGGAAAGCAACTTCCGATTCAGTTGTACTCGATCAATTCTCTATGTGCGGGTTGCCTAAGGCTCAACATATTACTGTTGCTTGAGTTATTATTACATTTCCAGGACGTATGTTCGTATAGCCTGTAGCCTGTACACAGTTGCAGTGATTTTCCGGTGGAAAACATTTCCACGAAAGCCAACATTTCTCTCCGTTCGAACAGCTGTCTGGTAGTGGCACTTAAGCCACGACGCGCGAACGTCGATATTTCATTATTTTTACTCCGGTTTGTTTGCTCACCGCTCTTTCCGCTATAAATCATCGCTCATTTTGGCGGGAGAGTAAACTTCCGGCGATTTTTTAATAGCGGCAAAATGCTCTCGTTTGAAAATTTTGAAGCTGAACACACAAACAATTCGTTCTTGTAAATACGAATTCTGTTTTTTACATATATGTTTATCTAACAATATTGCTTTCAGTAACGCTATTAGTAAAGTATTGGTGGGGTTTGGTCAAAATCGCGAAAGCCGAAATCCCGACACCCTGAAATTCTGAATGTAATAAATACGCGCGTTAGAAGTTATACTTCTTTGGCGTAACAAAACAAATAAGTAGAAAATACGATAAAATAATTATTGAAGAAAGATATTTAATGCAACGAATAAATTTTCGATTAAAAAGCATAATCAAATTAAAATGATATTTATTTATACACAGTTAGATAAATTATTTTTACACAGTTAAACAACATAAGTGGATAAAGAAGCATATAAGGGTTTGCGATGTAATAGAGTTTATTAAAAGCCTTAAATGGAGATGGGCTGACATAGCTCGAAGAAGAGACAATTTTTGGACAAATCTAGTCATCCAGTGGTATCCAAGAAGTACAAAACGTCCGCAAGGTAGACCTAGAGGCCGCTGGATCGATGAAATGATAAAGTTCTGTAGATGTACGTGGCAACGCAATGCACAAGACCAAGGGAAGTGGAAGCTGCTTGAAGAGGCCTTCATCCAGCAGTGGATAGATTCAGGCTGATGATGATGATGATGATGATACAAAATAAAATAACAATAACCACGTGTTATGCTGAGTACCTTGCGTTTGTATACAGCTGACTGATTCGCACATGCGCGTTGCGTACCTGATGTGACCAGACGTCCCGTTTTCAGGCGGCATGTCCCGGTGTCCTCGAACATAGCTTCGGTACGCCAGAATGTCCCGTTTTCGAAAAGAGAGAAACTCACAGTTAGATAGTTAAAAAAACGCGCAAAATCAAATTCTTGGCGGTAGAATCCGGTACTCGACACCAGATATACTTAAGAAAATTTGTTATTTGGAAAAATATAGCACCTGATAATTTTTCATGTATTCATTCCTGTGTATAGTTTTCATTAATAAATAAAATAATAATATGTACTTTGAAAAATATGGGGGAAATGAGAAAATTACTATCTTGTCAATTATTGTATTGTATGAAAGTATGAGGCTGCTAAAACGGATAAGTAGGTACCTACCTTTTTTATGTGTCCCGGTTTGGGGGGAAAAATAAATGGTCATGTTAGATATACCCCGATCACGGCTAACTTCGTCATGTCGAACTTTCGTGACGGCGTGCGCGCGCAGCTCTTAATTTTACCCTCTACTAAACGCGCCAAAAGAAGTATAACTTCAATAATATAAAACTCATTAACAACCCAATAAAATGGTATGACAAATATCGATTTGGTGTCTTATTGAACTAATTAGTATGCAACATACCAACTAGAAGAAATCTTTTTAAAAATTGTTTAGTTTCCGACTAAAATGTACTTGATCCATTAAGCCATTTTTTTAATATTAATAATAACCATGTCCTTGCTTTTTCGTACAAGATGTTGTTAGTAATTTTGAACAATCACAAACACGTAGGCTTTGAGAAAAACACATAAATATTGTGTCCTCATCGGGATCGAACCCAGAACTTCCGGGAAGAAGGCCAGCGCCTTACGCACTGCACCGCGAGAGAGCCGCCTCGATTGAGTCATTATGTGTCCTACCTAGTTATGTCCTTATCACATTGAGTCAATATTATTAACAATCGGATTTGTGTTTGAATCAAACTTTCAATAATTAAGTAATTATTAGTATTTTTTTAGATTTCTAGCAGGATCTCTCCAAATTGTCATCTTAGCAAATGTAAGATGGGGCTTGAACTTGCTAAAATTATTTATTTTTAAATAATCATTCCTTTAATATCAAAATCCTACATTCGATTGAGAAATCTAAAAAAAATGGGAAAACAGGAAATCCTAAAGATTACTTGGTATAAATTTTTGCATAATTTTCAATTTATCAATCTAATCTAATTTATCAATTGTATTTTGTGTCATCTCCGTTACTGTATCCTATATAATGCTCGGGATTGTCTTATTGATTTAACATAACTTTATAGATTGTACATTATTTATTATTTTATTTTTGACTAATATTTTCGTTTATATTCGTATTTATATTTATTTTTCCATCAAGTGTTAATATTGTTTATTTTTTATTGTACATTTTATAAATGAATTATTAATCAAATTTATTGTGTTCAATGACGTCCCTAGACAAAATACCGCCCCAAATTTACACGTTCTTAAATCATTTTCATACGTTGTCATGGTATAGAATTCAGCGGTCGGCAACCTTTTGAGAGACTGGGTAAAAAAAATCAATTTTGAAAGATTTATTTGGTTAGTGGGTAAACGTTTGAAACAGCTTTTTAAGGCTTTTGTCCAACCCCACAATTAAACTTTTTCTAAGAGAATTCAATGTCAAATATTAAAATTCCATCTAGGTATATAATAATAATAATAAATTGTAACCATAAATGGTAAACTGACTTTTTTAACACTCTGTACATAAAAAATCATTTGATTACACAACGTACAGAACAGAATTTTTTCTCCGTCTGAGAAAACTGGTACCTATTTCACTACCAGTAAATCGGTATTATCTATAACGGAATCAGTTCCATTATTCCAATATATCGTTACTACATATAAACCATACGAACGAAACAGGCAAAAGAAATATGAAGCAATAATTGCACAATGCAGGTATCGGTCTTGTTCCACTTTTACCTTCACTCTCCTCTTTGGAGGCTTACAGTTACCCCCCCCCCCCCCCCCCCCATATTGATTGACAGTAAATTGAACGAAGTCTCCCATAGAGCGAACGATCGGCGGCAATTTCCTTCATACGTCCAACACTCTAATTTCGACGTATATTTTTGCTTCTCAAACTTTTTGAGTATTTTTTCGTTTCATTCTAGTGTAAAAGGACAATAATAACTAAAATAAATCAACCTATGTCATGCAATCTACAAAATTGGGCTGCATCATATACATTACAATAAATTATATACTTGTCTTCATGGCCCCCACATCTTGAAGTGGGCCCCCAGGCCAGGATCTTTAGCGGGCCCTATACCTATTGCTAGGATTAAATGTAGTGTGACAGTTTACAGTAGCCTTTTCCAAATGGTGTTCCAGGTAAAATTAAGGGTATTCAGTGTGTTTTTAACGAATTTTTGTATTTTTAATAAATTCACTTGAAGTTGTCGAGTATCGACACACAATCAAAAATTTAATTTCAAATCACGTGTTTTAAAATGATAAATCTGAAGAAGAGCGCAGGCGACTTTTTTTTAATAATTAGCAAATTTCTCAATTGTGTTTATCTCACTTATCTGGTCGATCCGCCACGCCGGGCCCCCAGGCTAGAGCCCTGTCAGCCCAGCCCTTGTGGGAGCCATGCTTATCTTATTAATCAACAAAAATATAACTACCTATTGATAAATCAAACAAAGTTATAACAGCAATGTCTACGACAGACGCACGCTTGGAAAAATGATTTAGGGGTCCCAACCCAACCCAAAAATCCAACGGGTTCAATCATGGCCACCACATCCTGAAGCGGGCCAGGGTTTTTGACAAGCCCCCTTACCTATCACTAAGAAACCCATTCACTGCGGACTGCAGTTAATTCTGTTTTGAATAAAAAGTTATTTCGGAAGAAATCCGTAATCCAATCCACTATTATTGGTTGCTAACGGGGTGGTCCTAGCAACTAAATTATTAATAAATACGTGCGTTACTATGGAAATCAAAATTAAATGTCAAAATGACATATCAGTATTCTATATTATTTTTGTTTGTTTTTTATTTACTTCATATCAAGTACAAGTTTGAGCATATTGAGCATAATAATTCAACAGAAAATTTAAAAACGTTGTATATAAAAAGTTCTTTGTATCTTGTAACTATTTTTATTGTTATATCTTTCGGGGTCTCAAAATAAGTCAGTGCGTCGGGCCTTTGCATCACTGAATGCGCCACTGTTTTCAACTGATAATTTATAATATCAACAATGTGTTGCAATAAATTGAATTGAATCAAAAAGAATGCATAGTTTTTTTCATGGATGATCCGGCTCAAATATAAAATAGATAGTAATAATATACCCTCTGAATTGCGAAAAAGATCGGCAAGTCCAGCCTCCTAAGCCAATTTACCCTTATAAGCAAGGGTAGTCGCGGTCCAAGTATCCCTTCTCGTCACAACAATGGCCGACCTGTCGCCATAACTCTTCCCGCCTTCCTCCGCGCCGCCAGCGGCCGCTATCAGAAATAATTAATGGCGGGAAAACCGACATATTTCAAAATATATTCACGGACTATTTATTATTCGAACGATATCGTTATTATTGTCCAAATATGACGGAGTGGCTTTTGTGTAGATTCAAACTTTCCAGCGATTTAACTTATAAAAATGTTATGAAATATGATATTTTCTTTTAAAAGAATGTATAGTGCAACTGATATGCATGTACACATAAAATAGTTCTTCATTTTCTTTGGTCCCGTCTTCTATCGAAGATCGACGACCGAATTGCACTACACATCCGTAATATATCCTTGCAGGAAACAATACAATATACACAGTTAAAAAAAAGTGATAAAATGATTTGATTTTAATTACTCCATCTCCAACCGCCATGTATATGTAGTTGCGATCTTTGCATGGCCACCTTTCATGACAATATAAGCGTGTCAGAATTAAACGATGTTAATGCCACACTTCCTTTTCTCGAAATTAAACTGAACAGGACTGATGTAGTAACCATGCAACTTAGTGCTTAAAGAAAGAGCTTAGAAAATAAAAAAAAAATTTTGACTTGCTCTGCCCTTATTTATCTTTAATGACATGAAGTGTCCTCTATACCCGTGTACTGAAATTTTGTCAAAACAGAGGGGTCAGGAATTGAAAGTGATGAATCTAAGGAAGATCGGAATTATTCCGTCCTCCATACAATGCAGCAAACTTTCCAAATGCCTCTAAAATAGCCTTAGTTGATATCAAGTCAGCGTTGCCAATTGGGCTTGTATGTGGACGGACTCTAGCAAACAGCTCCGCTTGTTCGATCCCATCAGCGTGTAGTCCAAGAGGACTTGATAAATATGATATTATGTCGTATTCAGGCAGTTAATTATCCCTGCAAGCTTTTTGTGATGTTTTTTTAACACGATCGCTCAACGCGTTAACCGCGAGTTGTCGAATGTCGTTGAGTAGTCATAGTTGATTCCAATCGGATGCATTTAGAATCAAGTAAGTTACTAATTATTGTATATAACCGCCTTGTATACGGAATTACCCCGAGTGGAATCAGTGTTATTTTGGATCAAGAAACATAATGGAAACGTATTACCGTGTTAACTAGTTAGAATATCACTGCTATTCTAGTCGTATCAGATCTTTCTTTATATCATTTGCCTCATTCCTGAGGGTGGTGATCACTGAGATTACAGGCGTTGTCAACAATCTCCTTCCATCTAGAGCGGTTCTACGCTGCTATTTTTCTTCACCATTGCCGCTATCTGGTCACATTACCTACCCATAACCAATTCAATTATTAGCTCCGTCTTAACCCTTTGGCTGCTACGATGTTGTGCAAAATCCGGTCAAGGATTGCTACCAATAATTGTCGATAAATTAAAGTATTGTATTATTTTTAGACACCTTACCACTTTAATTGATTCTGCGAAATCGGAATATTATGAAAACACGTTTCGTAATTAATTTATCGTTTTGAAAAGATAACGAGGCAAGTAATTGACATATCTCTTTCTCGCTCTATCAAACGGGCGATCACGAGAGCGAGCGAAATGCACGATCCGCGCACAGAATTTTGATTTTTATCAGTTATTGGAAACAATCGGTTATGCCACACGAGGGATAATACAAAGTAGTGGAATTAGGAAACTATCCGGCTGAAAAGAAAAATTTTGCATGGTGGCCTCGTTAAAAGATCGCGTACAATATGCGTGATTTGTGAAAAAGGTCTTCATGGTGTTTGTTTATTGGAACATTTAAAATATGTATTGAAAATGATTTTATTTCATTATTTTTTTATAAATGAAACTGTTTTTATATAGCACAAATCCCCTCTACTTTAAACACCGAGTTGAGTAAAAGTCTTTCCCATTATTTCAAATGCATAAAATAAAATAAAACATTTTCCTTCCACCAAGAATTTGACTGTAAACAAATTTTTATATGGTAAACTGAAATTTTTATTTGGAATTGTTTCTATTGTAATAACAATAAAAGTACAGTATAACCCCTATTTTACGTTTTTTAAGGGACTGAAGAAAAAAAACCTAATTGGAGGGAAAATGTAAAAGGGGGGTATTGAAAAAAAGAACATTTAAATCTTATGTTTCTAAAAAAATAACGTTTTATTAAAAAACAACATTCAATTAAAATTTTTATTGAAAAATCGTTCGAATGTCACGACCCAATCATTGTCAAGTGCGCGTAACTCGCATATTTTGAATATTTCCGACGTAAATCGCGGGAAAGAAAAACGTAAATGCGGGTATTAAATGTACTGAAATACATCGGGACGGAATTGCCGGGAAAACGTGAATTCCGGGCACGTAAAAACGAGGTTATACTGTAAATAGATAAACAATGTTTCGTACCACTGGTGCAGTAGTATTTTCCCAAATTAACTTAACATTTCAAGCATCAAAAGCAAAACGACGATCGTTGTTAGCATTTCTGGCCATTATCAAAAACAACGATATATCGTTGCGTAGCATTCTAAGGGTTAAACATGTAATCACTGGATTCGCTTCAATGTTCTTTACTTATTAAGCTACGGCTGTCCTATTTAATTATGACAAGTTTAATTAGTATTTTTTACATGAAATGCTTATCAAATTGCGTAAAAAAATCGTTGAATAAAAGAAATTAGAATAAATTGGAAATAGTTTAGACCAGTAGTTCTCACGTGAAATTTAACTGTGGCCGAACAATTCACATTGACAGTTCTATGGAAACGTCTGGTGGCCGCACCAAATTTCACTTAAGTTGTTTTTGAAAAAAATTAAGCGAAATTTTATTTACTAAAAAATGGATCAATTTATTTATTGACAAGTCCATTTAAAGACATTTTTATATTTAGTACATACCTATTTATTTAGAAATAATGCAAATGGAAATTCCTCAATACTCCGTTTTTCCAATGCGAGCCACATGGCTGCTTCTAAGTTTACATCTTTCGACTGGCTTCGATATTTGTTTTTTTTTATGGAGTGCATTATACTGAATGATCTTTCACAGTATACAGTAGTAGGAAAAATCGACAAAATTAATACAGCAATTGTTGCCAATTATTTTTATTGACTTGATTCTTTCTTTCTTTTCTTGATTCTTTTCTTCGACCAAAATTTTTATACCGTGGTATTATTAAACGTATCCCGAAATTTGTACATAAACAGTTCACCGCAGGACACTTATTCGTGCGCCGCAGTACGTGAAACATGAGTTCGTGTAACATTTAATCAAATGACGAGTTCTTCGTTGAACATTTCACCTTGGAGTTTATTTGTACGTATGCTACAACATGTCAGATGTCTTTACTAGGTTAGGTTAGGGTTAATCTAATTGGAACAGTACTATTTGCAAACTATCGCCGCATTTTGTAAGATACGTACAAATGTACTCCACGGTGAAATGTTCAACGAAGAACTCGTCATTTGATAAAATGTTATACGTACTCATGTTTCACGTACTGTGGCGCACGAATAAGTGTCCCACGATGAACTGCATACGTACAACTTACATGCAACCATTATTAAAATGGTTTTTAAGTACTTAGTCATGACTCATTTCCAATAATGCATATTTAACGTTAGCCCAGTTAATTAAATTAAATACTGAAAATGATGTTGGTGGCCGCAGCAAAATCCTCTGGTGGCCTCATATGAGAACCACTGGTCTAGACGCTGATCAAATGGAAAATATGTTTAAACTCTGAAAACATTCGGCTAATTTTAATTTACAACAAATCTTACCCTAATTGTTAATTTATACATTCGATAAACACTGTTAAATTATGTCAGGAAGCAACGATAATCAAATAGGTTCTGACACACATTTCGATAGAAAATATCCACGCAATCTTTGGCCTATATAACGCTGAGGTCACAAAAAATACTACCACCATAAGAATATTTTGTCGCTGCATTTTTTCTAGCGATCCCCGACTGAAGATTATACCAGCTATCTAGCCCGTTATTTATTATTATACTTTGGCGGGAAAATTCCGCGCGACCGGTCGCCATTTGCTTTTCAAGGTCCTTCTTCTATTTTGTTTGTTGTTGTGTGTCTATGGTCTTTATTCCTTTTTTTTGGTTGATAAGAAAGAATGTTTACGTCCTGTCGGGTTTTTTTTTGTCTAGTTTGAAGTCAAATTATATTATCAGTTGTTCTGAATTCGGTAAACAAGATAATAATGGTAAGATCGGTTTGTATTCATCGTTCATGGCGCAATAAAAATGTATATTTACACCTCAACGCTACAAGTAGATAACTACCAAAACAGTCAAAACAACCCTTACTCTCTCGAAAAGAAATATGAAATTGAAGCAAAAAAAGGACATCCTGACAGAGAAAAGACCTTCACACTATTAGTGGAACAACTTAACCTTCTAATTGCGTACATTGAAATTTTAATTTCTTTTATTTTGTTAACTGTCAATTCATGGTGGAACTGCATTGTATTGTTGTTTGATTTAATAAAACAGTTAAACAGTAAAAAAAAATCAGTTGAAGATGTCCCTCTGAGGTGGACGAAACCGGTCCAGATTTATTTATTGTGTGTTACCACAAAAAAAAATTGCGTTTTATTAAATCAAACAACAATACTTTGCAATTTCTTCAACTGCGCACAAATTACATAGGATAAATTTAATTATTGTTATCGTTTCCGACTACTTCTACATGAAGCCTATTGCATCGTTTTCCTCCACTTTTATTTACACATTACAACGTTTTTATTAGCTCGTATTCTTGTTTGTCCAGTACAAATCTTGCAATCGATTTTTAACTAACTTCCTGACTTGCTAGACATTTGAAACTTTTAGAATATATCAGAACACGATGCCAATGCATTCTTTTAATACTTTTGGCCACATTTAAGCAGAATTGAATTTATTTTCAGTTAATTCTGTTTTGTATGGAAAGTTATTTCAGAAAAATCCTTAAAAAGTGACTATTATTGGTTGCTAAGGAGGTGGTCCTAGCAACTAAATTATTAATATATACGTGCGTTACTATGGAAATCAAAATGAAATGTCAACATGACATTTCAGTATTCTATATTTGTTTGTTTTTTATTTACTTCATATCAAGTACAAGTTTGAGCATATTGAGCATAATAATTCAACAGAAAATTTAAAAACGTTATATATAAAAAGTTCTTTTTATCTTGTAATTATTTTATGTAAAATTATCAAACTTCTCATTTATGTGGTATGTTTAAGTATAATTTCAAATTCATCCTATTAATTAGGTACTATATTAATGTGCAAATATTGCCAAAATACGCATTAAATACTTCAAATAATTAAAATCATAGGATTGAACAGTGTACTTGAGTTGTCACGCGTCTCACATATTGCAATATCAAAGCAGACACTAGAATAATAATATACTAGATACCATTTGTAAAAAGGCGCTAAAAATGTTGGGCTGTGTCTTGCGTACTTCCCGGGTCTTTTCGGATGTTACGGTACTAAAAATTCTTTTTAACTTCTTAGTTAGAACCATACTTGAGAGTGGGTCTATCGTTTAGGACCCGCATCAGTTGAAGTGCGGCCTTATGGTGGAGAGTCCAAAATAATTTTTTGAGACTCCTTTACTTTCGGCTGTATGGATATTATCCGTGGCTGTACTGTAGCTTAAAATTTAGAAGGGATCTTTATTTAGCTAGGTACATATTTTTTCCGACTTATACGTGGCGTAATGTGAACTCTGCCATTCTTGGTGGTGTTGACTTATGTGTCTCTGATAATTATCTTAGGAATCGAGGGCATCCGTTGTTTGTTCTCCCACCGTGCAGAACTAACCTGCCATTAGTGATGCCAATTCGGAAGGTAATAACCATGTTTAATGAAATAGCTTTGGATATTGATATATTCCACTTACGTGAAGGTGAATTTAGGTGGGCGTTGTTTTATAAGTTTTTATGATAGGGTCTATCGATAGATCACCCTGTGTGCTTCCATCTACTTTTATTTTTTTTGCTTTATTTTATTTCTTTTCTTATTTTGTTTCTTATTTTATTACTTATTGTATTATTAAAGTCACATCTCTCTGTATTTTTATTTTAAAAATTGTTTAACACTTATTTTATGTCATGTCGTGAACGCTTTGAATTTGTAATTTGTTATGTTCATTATTATGTAAAATAAATAATTTTGATTTGATTTGATTTGAATATAGAATTTAGCTATAAATACCTCTGATACTCTTTTGGCAATGTTATGTAGGCTGTCAAAAACAATACATTAGCCATAATTTTTAAGATGAATGATTACGTAAAACATTGAGAAAAGCGTACATTGGTAATGTAAATACACATAGACAGATTTTAAGGCTATACTTCAGCTGAGGCATGGTCTAAAAAGATCGTGACTAGGCGATGCGCGGATTGTGCAAATGACGCGAGCCGCACGAAATATAATTTGTCAAAAAAATTCAACATGCGTCCTTTTAATGTTATGTTTATTATTATATTCGTAATAATAATAGTATATTAATTGACATGTTTTCTTTTCCAAGTACCTACATGCGGAACGTTTTTAGTCATCTTTACACGATTTAAGAATATATTACTCCGACGCCATCGCAAAACATATTGACGTGCGAACAGGTCGACTATCGCTCTCCGACTGGCAACGCTGCCGAAATTACGTCCCACATACTCTTGAAAATTATTTGCCATTTCACTTATGTACGCTCTTAAACCAAAATACAGTGCGTCATACAATAGGCCGATTATATTATTTATTTATTTAAGAAAACAAAACATTGTGGACATTACAAGTCTAAATTTCAAGACGTACACAACACGAGATTTACATTATATCAAATATTACCCTCACAAGAAGAGAATATAGAAAAAAAAAATAGTAACGAAATAAAAATAAAATAAAAACATACTTAAGTTCAATTTTACACAGAAAAATAAAATTTTGAAAACAAAAAACATACAATTTTATACAGACAAATAAAATTTCGAATACAAAATACATAGTACGTCACCAAAAATATCTACGTCTCTGGAGAGCGCGCTGACTAGTCTTGCACACCTCGCTAATAGTGCCTGATAGGCTTGACTCGAGGAAACAGTTCCGATCCATTATATGAATGCGATTTCCGTGCAAAAATCGCTTTAGTCAATTTTAGTTTGACGTAAGCATCATTTTTTCTATACAAAACAAATATCTTTCTCTCTTGGGTATGCATATTATATAAATAATAGCTATTACGAACATAAGAGAACATAAAGGTTTTGAAAAAATCACATAAATATATTGTGACTATTGTGAATGGAACCCAGAGTTCCCGGATGAAAAGCCAGCGCCTTACGCACTGGACTACGAGGGTCGGTGAATATTGTGACCCTGATGATGACGACCCGTCTGATAGTCTTATCCATGTTCATGATCGTTATTAAATTATATGGAGTAAGTGTTCCATAAATTTTTGTTTTATTTTATTTAATACAATATCTTTCCACCAATAATTGACAGATAATATTATTGATTTAATTATGTACCTTTTTAAACAATCTACATCCTTTTTATCAGTTTATTTTGCAAGAAGAGAATGTAAAAAAATGGTGAAAACTTATACCCGGGCTGTAGCCCTTAAAGTATATGCTTTGATTCAGCCTGATTTGAATACTTTCTATTGACTTATGAGTTAAGATAATTAATTTAGAAAAGAAATCTCAAATATTTATTATTGTATTAGATTTAGTAATATTCTCAAAAACAGGATGAACCGAGTTACCTAGTAGTATTATTGTGGTGAAGAATTGTTCGGAAAGTTTTTATGCCTTCATTGTTATGTGTGAATTCAAATGACTATTTTTGGTCTTCCATTTTCGTATTTGACACAGTTTTGCACACAGCAGCGTTTGTCAACCTTTTTTGTTCGGAGAGACGCTTAAAATATGTTTTATAAAATCTTGGGTAACCTCTACCTGACTGACATAATATATTATTAGTTTATTCTTATTTTGGTTCCGTCTCTAATTTAATAAGTTTGTTCCAAAAGCTTATCTTCTTCTTCTTCTTCTTCTTCCGGGCGCTACGGCCCTGTGTGGGTCTTTGTGTGACTTTCTCCAGAATCTATCTCCATCCAGGCCAAAACCGTTTTCCTCCAGTTAAGGCGTCTTTAAAAGAAGAATTACGATGTCCAAGAATGCGATCATCACAAAAACTAATAAAAAAAGAATTGTGAAAGCGCAAATATTTTTTGAAGCATTTTCTGAATGAAGCTCGCATGTCACTAGACATTTTTGCCTGCTTTCACGAGGTATGGTTTCTAATCACAGAACAGATTAATAAATAATATCCCAATACAGTACATTTTGACGCAGGGTTTTTAATGTGTGAATGTCATACTACGCACCACGCATTGTGTACATGCAATAGTGTATGTTGCAACCTTTAATGCACCAATATTAAATGAGCGTCAGTGCGTAAAACCGAGAGCAGTTGTCAGTATTCGACGTATGACGTATTCTTGACACGTGCTTAAGTTTATCCCGTATTCTTCCACGCTCAAGATCGGTTGCCTGCTTCTCCACACCCGTTAGGTATTTCAGTTCCCATTAGTTTCCTGTTTATAATCCTGACGTGCTATAGAAATTTCATGTATACGCCCTAGTCAATTACTTACGTGGAAGCAGCCATGACCTATGTAGATCAGAACTACCGTTTCCTCGTGTCGGGCTTATCAGGCACCATTAGTGAATGATACGAGGAGACTAATAAATGCCCTCCCCATAGACATCAACATTTTCATTGATGTGCTGTATATTTTATTTTATTATTTAACATTCTTCTCTCTTCTGAAGGGAGTTTTATTTTTATTTATCTTACTTATCTGTTATATTAACATTGTTTTTCTTTTCAAATACATTAATTCTATGCATCAAACCCTTAGTTTCCAAACCATTCATGTATTAGGTACTGATTTTGAAATAGGAGAATCTATAAACAGTGTTAACCATGACATTATGTCACTTGTGATTAGTCATGTGTTGATTTCAATCGTTTATTTGTATCAATACGTTGCCAGATATTTTCGTATTAAGGTTGCAGCAGCTATCAATCTTCTCGTAACTTAGTTATCTCATCAATCCGATCATTTCGTCCAAGTCTTCACGCATCATTTGGAAAGCGATTAACCAATGGTGAGATGTGCCAAATATTGTGACTCGGCCTGCTTCAATGCACTGCACTCACCAGGATCACAGAGCAATAATACTATAGAGAGAAGACGTTGTCCGGCTATATGAAACTGTTTTATTTACTTCTGAGTTAAGACGCCCAATATAACCTTAATTTTATTATTAATATTAGCTTACCTATGAAATATTATACCATCGTCTTGCTTCTCAGTGCGATTACAACACTTCAGCGTAGCACAGCAGTGGCGAAGACTCCATTGTTTAAATTAAAGCCTAAAATCAATTTTTAATTTTCCCTAATACGCATTTAAATAAAAACTTCATTATTACCACGTTTTTCTTAGCTTGTATTCTTGTTTGTCCGGTGGTTGTTTATCCAGTATAAATCTTGCAATCGATTTTTAACTAACTTTCCGAATAGCTAGACATTTCAAACTTTTAGAATATATCAGAACACGGTGAAAATGCATTCTTTTAATACTTTTAGCCAGGGCTTTTTTTTAAAAAAAAAAGGTGCCGGAACTCACTTCATGTCAAGCTTTTTACTAAATAAAATTATATTCAAATGTCACTTAAATGAAATTTAAAGGAGCTATGCCACGAAGCGAACAAAAAAAGGTTGATTTTTACGATAATTTTTTATTTTAGTCAAAACAAAGCTACAGAAACAATAAAATACATACATTATATTTGAAATATATTGTACAAATAAGACTAAATAAGACTAACTTTAAAATATAATTGTAAATACATATGTAATGTATTTATTTATGAACTTGAATAAAAGTTTAGAGTGATTTCCAAAGTTTTTTCCAATTCTCGTCTGATACATCATCTCGATTCCTTTTCTTAGTGTTAGAGTCTAAGGCCGAATGTCTTCCTTTAAGTAACCACCTATCAACATATTTTGAAGGATCGAAAAGTGTCAAGGGTGGTCCAACGAGTTTGATGAACAAGAGTGCCGAAACTGTTTTAGTGTTTAACGAAGCTCTTGTTGGGGTAATAATAAGATTCATTTGCGAAAACCCCCGTTCACATTCACTTGAAGAAATGGGAATAGAATTCAGAGCATATACCAAACGCAAGAGTTTTTCAGAATATGTCTTTTCGAGAATGTATTCGCGAAATCCACGAATCATTTCTCGTTCATCTAGTTGTAGCCTGATCGAAATGTTTCTAATTTCCATCTCTCCAAATGTCAACCGATTATCAATGTCTTCAGGCCAATATTTTTGGTCAAGTACGCGAGCCCAAAGTACAAACTCAACATCTTTATTATCTAGCAGCCTTTTTTCAATTGACGTTTTTTCATTTTGTGTACGTTCAAACATTCGTTTTTTGAGCAAAAATCGTTTTTTTGATCTAATGACCAGCAGTCTGGCCAATCGTTTTGAGTTCGACCTTGATCCCCGAGATCAGCTAGAGATGATTCAGGAACATCTACATGTACCGATATTTCCATATCTTCTGTCATCGTTTCTGTTTTGAGCTTTTTATTTGCGGAATCGGCGCCGCTGCCGGTGGTTGAGAAGTAACAGGAAATTTTTTTCATATTTAAACTTGGGGTTGCACTAAATAATATATAAAATAGTTGCACAACACGTAATCGTAACACAAACTGACTAAACAAACGTAAATAACAATATACGCAGATGCTGCCATGCGATAAACGTCAAACTGTCAAAATCATAATACGCAGCATACGTATGAAGCTAGTTACATACGCATGTTTGCTATTTAAACTATACGGTTACTTCACTAACACTAACACGCCAACATTCAAAATGGCTTCCACCTGTACCTTATTTTATCATTTTAACGAATTATTATTGTAATTACTTAAGCGCAAATATTTTTTCGTTTAATTGATTTTGAAATAAAGCCGTGAAAAAGGTGCCGGAACGCCGTTCCACCGCGTTAAATGGAAAAAAAAGCCCTGCTTTTAGCCATCTTTAAGTAGAATTGAATTCATTTTCAGTTAATTCTTTTTTGTATGAAAAGTTATTTCGGAAGAAATCCTTAATCCAATCCACTATTATTGGTTGCTGAGGGGCTGGTCCTAGCAACTAAATTATTAATATATATGTGTGTTACTATGGAAATCAAAATGACATTTCAGTATTCTATATTTGTTTGTTGCAAAATAGCAAAAAAATGATTTGTTGACAATTGCCTTATTTGTCCTAAATTATTAATACATAGAATTGTCAAGTTTATATGATTCAACAGAAATTTAAAAAACGTGATATATAAAAAGTTCTTTTTATCTTATAATTATTTTATATTCTACAATAAAATATAATTTTCCAACGACATATTCTGTCATATGTAGGTATGTATTATGAATTGACTGCCACCAGCTAGATCCTAGGACCTAGAGTCCTAACGGACATTTTTTGTGTCTACGCCTAATGGGCCAATAGTATTGGTACTTATACATAGCAGAAATCAACACAATCATACAAAGGCTTTAAGTAATTTGGTACCTATATTTAATGCTCACAACATAGTACACATTTGTTTGTACTCTGTAAGCATGCATTATAAATTAATTGTCGACTTAGTCTGTTTAATTATGTATACAAATATGTATTATATACTTATTATAAGTTAATATTGACATTAACACCTAAAAACCAACAGAGATACCCAATTAAATCAAAAAACCGTGTCTGTATAAATGGCCGTATAGTATTGAGCTCAAATTCATTTCTAAATAAAATACGTAATATAAACCTCCAGAATACAAGGCAAAAAAATAGGTACATAACTAAATTAGAATCGTATATAAATATATAAAACTTTAAATAATACAAAAGTAGATTAGCAAGTAGGTGCTCGTAGGTATCAAGTCGTTCCTATTAAATATCTGGCAATAACGACACCGTTATTATCAAATATTTTGATAAAATCAATGTCAAATTAATGTTCTTATTAAACCAATGCTCCACCAACAACGTGTCATTTTTGTATCAAAATGTTATATTGCCATCTCTTTCCGGTACGACAGCTCACGGTGAACTTTGTTACGGTGAAACGTATTACGTAATTTACATGTCACCAAGAGCGAGTGTACAGCGACACTCGAGTGAACAGAATAATAAATAAGTATCTTGTAAATTTTTCACGCAACTGTCAAAATCGATCATTTCATGTCTATGTTTTATTTGGAAAACCTATTTTAGACTTATTGTAATATCTACATAATGCTTTTTTAGCTGTCATATTTATAATAACACAAAAGAGGCCATTACTCTCGCGATATGCAAAATAAACGAGAGAAATATTTAAATTACGTTTTTATTTTATAACTTCTGCAGATATCGTTTGACGATTGACGAATTTTTAATGAACCCCTATCACTATCAAAAGAAACGCAATTCATAATGTCGTGGATATTATTTATGGTAAGGTGACATGAGTTATCACCCGTTCTCAAACCGTATATTGTAAAACTGCAGCATAAATCAGAAACTAAGGGCCGTATGTATGTGATTACCAAATTCCTTTATAAGCTATTTAACTGATTTTCCACCATATAGCGTATAGCACTGTTTGTGACGTAAGCAATCTGACGTCACACATGGCTGCTTCATCTGTCACCTTCAAATGTCATTTTAATAATGCATTCTTTAAAACAAACGTTTGCTCGAGGCCCTCGTTCATTTCGTAGACTCTGTAAAACATTTTACATCTCATAATAGAAGTGATTGACGTGAAGTTAGTCATAATATAACTGTGTGCAGCGCTCGAAATGGAAAAGTTCACGATCCGGAATGTTCGACAATTTTCTGAAGATATTTACATAGTTATCAAATTTTATGTGTACCTACTTCATAAAAATAAATGTGCTACATTTTCTGTTATATGGCCTATCTAGCTCAGACGGTCAAAATATTTTTTCCACGAGACGGAGTAATAATTTTATCGATGTCACGAACCGGAACGGCGCTCCGGTGCTCTCCGGTCCATTTCGAGCCCAGACTGTATGTATTGCCACCAAATGGAAATGTTTACTTGGAATACTCTATCCTTTCGTACAGTAGAATTATATAATAAATGTGATAAAATAACTGATAAATTATTTAAAGTTCATAATAATTATTCTTTTATAATTATTAAATTTATATGGTACCGTTCGCACACTTTCAGACACATTTACAATTTCAAAATTTTGAATTAATGGTTGGGGAATGAAATTTTATAAGTTTGCCATTATATGGACGCCATAACACATTATGACGTCACATCGTGACGTCGCTAAACAACGGATTACATTTGCACTCATGCATATAAATGAGCAGTATTTAGCCTATAAAGTATTTGGAAATCTCGTGCATACGACCATAAGATTTCAAACGATGCAATTGTGTAAATAACCAGTTTTATAAATTGAGTTCAATATTATATTTATGAAATTGTTGTCCACGTTTAGTAAAGATGGTGGGTCTAGATATTTATTTGGTATTTGAAGGGGGATAAGTCAGGCAAAAATACACATTACGTCAGTGGCGAGGAGTGGAGGTAGGCTGTTAAGATTCAACATAAATAGTGCATACTAAACTTTGTCAGTCATAATTATTCGTTTTCATTGAATTAAAAATACAAACTTCCAGGTGGTATAGGTTTGTTTATAAAATTAAATTAAATCCTGCCTAAACCAAACCATAATAGTTTAGGTATGCTATGAGCGATCCAACAAGAATAGTGCACACTCTTTCAGTCATGCTTATTTGTTTTCGTTAAATTAAGAATACATAAATTACAGATGGGGTTGATTAGTTTTTTAAAATTCATTAAGCCCTGCCAACCAAACCATAATCGACAAAAAATATTCTTATATCTTTAAAATATCTAAAAGTATGTATGATTTAATTACTGAGTTTATGACATTTTATAGATAAATGAATATTTTTTTACTATTATCTACTACGGCATGGATTAGACAGGGTTTAATCGAGTTTTATAAACAAACAGACACTATTTACTCATTGTAGTCTTATTTCAATGAAAATAAATACGTTTGGATGACAAAGTTTAGTGTGCACTATCTATATCGTATATTAACTGCCTATCTCCGCCCTTCGCCACTGCATTAAGTAGTATAAAAATAATAACATTTTATACACAGATTGTTATCCAATTTTGATCCCGTCTTACAATGAAGGCTTGCGACCAAACCGTCTTGAGCAAGTCGTATCAGATCAATCAGGCAAGAGAATTTCCCTCCACCCACTACTCTTCTGCCACTCTCTACCTTCCTCTGCATTATGATTTGGAGTAAATTATACTTCTCATCGTAGAATATATTGTTGTCTAATTTAATAAAACGCATTTTTTGTACTTATTCCACTTTTAATCAATAAATTAGGATCGATTTCGTCCGCCTCAGAGGGACATTTTCAACTGAATACATTTTTTTTTAAACAATATTTATCAAACAAAATCCAAAGCGACAGAAATAATATAACAATAGGTACATAAATTATCCGTCCAATAATACCTTCCCAATAACAAATTAATGAGGTTGGATATTAATATTTCATAAATTCGTTTCATCTTCACCAAAATTCACAGCTGTTGTGTTAACCAATCGTTCAGAAAATTTTATTTTTTCCTCAATTATTTTACATTCACCAAACGATCAATTTTACTCTTTTGAGCTATAAAAGTTTTATGCACCACATTTTTAACGTGTAATATAATTTTATCATCAAGGATATCAAATTCAATTGGACGTAATCTGCTAGTCAATAAATTATGAATAAAGAACACATAAACACTCGCCGAATCCATGATCTTATACCATTTCTTCATTTCCGATTTGATCCAAGCAAGCTGCGCAAGTTTTAAGACTTTCAACGCAATCGGAAATCCTGATTTCGTTTTTATTTTCATGTACTTTGGCACAACCTTAAGGCGAAGACATTCACGATTGAACCAGATGTGTTGTGATGATAAACTCTGTTTTAATTTGTATTTCTTATACAAGACAGTAAGTTTTGCCGTACTGGTTTCTTTAATTGCTGTTATTTTATTAACTGTCAATTCATGGCGGAGCTGCATTGTACTGTTGCTTAATTTAATAAAGCGCAATTTTAAAACGCAGGCTCTGACACGCCTTGGTCTGTTGGACCACTAATGATGATAATGATATATTAGTTTGCCACCGAGCAGTGACGTCCCGTGGGGGTAGGCAGATTGAGCGTCGCTTGGGGGCGGCATTTACTCGAAGGGCGGCAAATCGAGGAGAATCATTTGGAATTGTAGGGGTTGTCGATGTGAGGGCCAATGGAGTTGTGCCGAGGAGAGATGAGAAGTCGTTATCTTGATTATGAAGGGTGTGAGTTTATTTAAATTGCATCAGTATATGTTTACAATTGTTACGATAATGTGAATCACAGCACAGAGCGATATGCTTCGGTCGAAAACTTACAATCGAATAAATCTCTTTTTATCAATCATGACGTACTTATTATTATTTTATCAACTTATAATTATGTAATATTTAGGCTATTAACTAACTAAGTGAGAACAGATATACAAAGAGTATTGTCGCGGTCATTGATTTACAAAGTTAGCTATGACTTGATACCTACATGGAAATGCCTATTAAATAAATTTGTAATATGTAATATCGCCATAGAATATATAGAAATAGCTACATAAACTTAGTAATAACGATTTTTTATAGGCCTATATGCCTATAGGCCGATCGTGGGTATATCGAAAATATCTTTCCATTAAAAAATTCAGCTCACTGGTTTTATCGGGTCCGCGATATCTAGAATACTTCCATTGCCTTTCGACGTCCTTGATGACCAGAAACGACACGTGCAGATTTGCGAATAAATAGTCTGATATTTTGTTAGTAAAAGTATCCATACAACACATTTCTTAGATATTGGACTCTTGAAAGGATGATAAAAATACTGTAGGTAAAAATAAAAACCAGGCGGCATTTCGGCGCTGGTTAGGGGCGGCATTTTATCTAGGGACGTCACTGCCCCCGAGCTTGTATAAATACGTATTTTTCTTGAAAAATGAGTGGCAGATTGCCTAGAACGAGTGTAGTAATTATTACTCACAGCGAATGCACTAAAAAATGTTTACACCTTCGCGTAGATTCTACCAAAAATGTATTCTACGTTAAAAAATAAATAAATTACTCACAGAACCACTGGTTTAAAATAAATCAAAACATGTCACCTATAAAAGCAGTGTTACATTAATTTTAATGTTATCTTCTCTACGATATTATAATAATAATAAATTAGTATATTTACAGTTTTTCCAACCGTAAAGTTTAACGTTATCACGGGATATAAGAAAAATTTATTAACCGTATTTTTAATCAGCGCTTTCCGTGTCAAATTAGCCACCGTTGCACGTGTTTTATTTATTATTTTGAGTAGTGTTGCTTTTACGAACACTTCGTGCAAAATAAAATCACTATAAATAGCGAATCAGTTACCATTCACGCTGCATGTCTGGCTTCCATACAGCTGTAGTCTGCATGTTTTAGTAAGTTTGTCTAATAAATTAAAATATAAACACGAATCTACGTTCGCTAAGGGCTGGCAGACGTCTGTATCATGACTATCGTAATACAAGGATGCATATCGAAGATACTATTCTATGAAGATTTGTCGCCTTAATCATCTGATTCTACGTTAACAAAATTCAGAGATACATTACAATAGTGGTTTCCAAACTTAATATTACTACGCCCATCTCCTTTATTTCATTAAATAATACAGACACCTTTTTAAATAGTCAACAATGTACTAATAATACAAAAGTGAACAAAATAAACAAGTTATATTCATTTTTAAATTATATTGTTTTTCATACAATGAAATGTGCTTGTTTATTAGCTCAATATAGTAGTCAATCCAAATTCATCATCGTTGATTGACAAATGGATTCTATCATGGACCCCACATCTTGTAGCGGGCCCCCAGGCCACGATTTTTGGCGGGCCCACCTACCTATTGCTGAAATTAAGGGCAGTGTGGTGCTCTAATGTAGAGTTTCCCAAATTACACAGGGGAGTTATCATTTAAGTATATCAATCATCATATATGAATATATCACATCAAATTGTAACGCATAACCACACACTTAAAATATTCAAAACATTCAAATATTCGAAATAAAGCAGCGCCGCGGGCGACTTTTTTACTATTAATAAAATAATGCATTAACAAACTAACCAAGAACTCAGTAAATATATTTTTGTTTGCATAGTAAAATATTATAATTTAAGTAATTTACCTATCGAATAATACCTACTTATAAATATTCTGAATTTTAGCGTGAAGTGACTTGAATCGATCGATATAATATGCTGTAGGGCGGTCAACAAATTAATCATGGAAGCACAATATATATCTATTAATTTGAAAGAAAATTGAGCCGCTGGCGACTTTTGAATCGTCCTTGGATTGGATTACGTATATTTTTATTGAAATATTTTTTATTAGATCATATCCGATCTTAATAAGATCATATGGGCGCCTCCACAGAGTGGAGGTTTGTATTAACAGATTTTTGTTTTTACGAGAAATTGATGTCAGCCACTTGCTCAACCTATTAGGTACATACTCTGACTCATACACAAATTGAAAAACAATACGTGTACTTGCCAGACACAGGATTCGAACCTGAAATAATTAGGTACTAAATATTTCTTTTTACCGCCCCCTAAATCCTGCCGCCCGGGTATTTTGCATCCCTAATACCCCAGCTTGGCGCGTTCCTGTCTATTGATATATTATAATGGTTCTAAATGCATCCGATATCGAATTGGATAACGCGGTCATGTGCGGCCGTGTTAAAAAAACATCACGCCTGAGTTAACTCTCCGGGATAATTAACTTATAATCATTGATTTTGCAGTTCAGTAATATTATGTTAGAATAGCCCTCTCTCTGCTGGTATTTATACAGCTTCAAGTAAAGAAGTCACATTATTTAACCGAAAGTCTCCTAAAATTAACTAATATTCTTTCAATATTATTTTTTTAACAATGCATTTTTTTTTTGTTCACTGTCAATTTATGGTGGAATTGCATTGTATTGTTGTTTAATTTCATAAAACGCATTTTTTGTAGTACTTATTCCACTTTTAATAAATAAATTAGGACCAATTTCGTCCGCCGCAGAGGGACATTTTCAACTGAAAGTTTCAGTTTCAGTTGAAGTTTAAATTTATTAATTAATTTAATTCATTTTAATTAAACATCAATGTACTTATTTTTGTTTTTGCATCTTTGATATTTATTCAGACAACGAAAATTGATGGCGTTCTCTTTCTAGTGGTAATCTTTTTACTCACCCCTTCTCATAAAAAATAACAAACATACCCTAACGTTAAGTCAGTTCTTCGTTTGTTTGTCTTCGCTTTGTGCATTTTACATTTCATGTTGTTATCTTGTAAACAGAACGAAGCTCGCAAATCAGCCAAGTCACCGTCTGAAATGTGCACTGAACTCCGTTTGAAAAGCTTACTCGGTTAGATACCTACTATTACAAATTGGATATTTTACGTCAAATGTTTATTAATGTGCATGGTGTGAATTAGGCATTAATTTTTGTATATACATCTGAAGTAATACATAATATTAATATTAAATAATGATTCTACAGAAAGAGTGTTCTACACAGAGCCGTCTCAAAGAATCCAGCCACTTGTGTGCGAGAAAATAATTCTTTTGTAAGATAAAAATAGTTTACAAACATATTTTATTCTATTGTTACCAGGGTAAAACAAAGTTCTAATGGTTTAGTATATATTTATATTAATATTATTATTATATACGTAATATAAGTTTAAAATTTTAGAATAAAACTAGAACATTATAAGTATTACGTTAATGTAAAAATATAAACTTAGACCAAATAGGTAATAACTTGACTATTACATTAATATACCCAATCGTGAAGGACAATGTCGGTAAATCTAATTAAAATTTACGTATATATTTAAAATAACATAGTTATCTTAATAATGATTGATGTAAATATAATTTTCAATGACATCTTCAAAATTTGTGTATAAAATCAATACTACTTACTTATATAAATATTGCTATATTCTAAAAATATGACGAAATGGATAAATCAGGGAACTGAGTGGGATAAATGCTAACTTATGCCTATGTCCATTTTATAAAGGGAATAATAATTTATTCAAAATATAAGAATCTAGATCGTATTGTATTTACGCGAATACAATATTGTTTCTCTGAATCGATAAAATACATAACATTAGTGAAACCATAATTTATTTTACCAACGTCATTAATGTGTATGTTATATCAATTTGTTTCTAATAAAAACAAATATAGTAGTAATAATTAATAAAGTAAAATTATTCGTGTGTTCAAGTATAACCTACGTAAAACTACCCCTGCGGCCTGTGTATTATCTCCGCGAACCTAACCTTTACAGTTTCTGATGCTTGGCAAAAACTTTACGTATATAGACACGTCTGTTGACCGTTCGAAAGATTTTAATGGGGAAGTTTAAACTGATCTGTGGTGTGCCCACCAACGTATAGTTATTGCCCGTGGTAGGCTCAACCTGGAGGTGAAACTCGCAGTGTATGGCCAGCTAATATGCTGTGTTTGGCTATGGTATATGTAGGTACCCAGAAAGGCGCGAGATTCCGCGAGGTAAATACGGAAGTCAGTGGCATTTGCTGGATTTTGTTAACCCGCCCCTTTTAAAAATCAATAGTAAATTGTTATGGATAATATTTCGTAATGGACCCCCCATAACATTTTTTGGTGTGCACGCCTGCTTACCTACGTGCAGATAAACGATTTTATAAGATGTTTAAGCTCAAGCTCGCAGAAATCCTCATCATATCGATCTACGATGCAAAGTCACCTGTTGCTAACTTTATCAATGGGGTATCTTTTTTGATTCATTCCCATATAGTTATGAATTATGATTCATCTATATAAAAGAACGTTTCATTCAATTTCAGTTACCCATAAACTTACTATAATTACTTACTGTATTTTTTAGCTCAACTTTCGTTCGTTGTATGTTGTACATTTTATTCAAGAGATGGTTTTTTTCGACGTTTTGGTACAAAACATACAGACAATAGAATTGTTCTGTTCTTTCTTCCTCGTTCATATAAATGTAACTAAAGAATAAAAGATTCATTGAAAGACAAGTGACGTGAAGGTAAGGTACGCTTGGCGATTCAAGTTGAGTTAGCCTCAGTTTTCACATTGCCACATATAAAGTATTTAAGTTAAATGTGGTATTGTACCAAAGACATTGAAAAAACCCTTCTTATATGTATGTATATAGATGGAGATGTATGAAATTGAATCAAAAAAATGACCTCTGGTCTACTGATTAAG
This sequence comes from Rhyacophila brunnea, assembly GCF_057557595.1. Lineage (NCBI taxonomy): Eukaryota > Metazoa > Arthropoda > Insecta > Trichoptera > Rhyacophilidae > Rhyacophila > Rhyacophila brunnea. Next base: position 877,018 of record NW_028232904.1, on the reverse strand, counting down.
TTAGCTACAAGTGACTTTGTATTGCAACTTTCTTTGAAAAGAACTTAATATTTCTACTATGACAGTCCTCTATAATTTCAGATGCACCCAACTAGCTAATAAAATATACGCGATGATATGTGTAGATATTGTCAAAATAAGCTTTGAATACTTAAACTCAAATGATTAAAATATTGTATTAATAAATTCTACTTTAATTTTGACATTTCCTGCATTTGAAGATTTAGAAAAATATGAAATGATAATATATATATTAAATTATTACGTGCAAAAATTATGAGATATCCAAACACTGATTAGCAACCAAGGTACCTAATTATCTGTTATTGGTACCTTGATTCAGGTGGCTAAATCGGTAAATCGGAATCCGAAAGATGGAGTTCGAATCCTCTCCGGCCGCCCCATATTTTTTTCATGATTTTTTTGTAATAGGTATCTTTCTGAGTGTAGGTACAAAATATGTATGTTCAAAAAAATAATATGATAAAACCTAACATGCACTCAGGGGCAGACTTTGATTTTCATTGAATCTGGTTAAGCTAAAAGCCGCTACAATAATAGATTTTTTCTATTTAACTGTAGAATGTCTAAACAACTAAACATCTTTGTGATACAAATTCGACGTGGCAGATGTGCGACGAAGATCGAAACTGGTCGTGTAGTTTGAGCATCAAGCTGCACGCAGAAATAACCACATACCACAGCCACCGTTGACCACACGCTATGGATTACATTTTCCATACTGTTCGTATACGACGAAGGCATGCAAAACGCTGCCAAGTTTGGAAAATTCCCGACCATAATAATATAGTCGGCGCAATACAATTCGGCCTCGCCATCTCCAGAGACTTTGATTATAGCGATGACCATCTGCTTGGAGCTATCATCACTGGTGGGCACGCCGGCTCATTAGTCGTTGAGGTCTGTCACACCCACGAGTGGTCGCCGTGTGCACGTAGCATTACACCCCGTTTACACGTGCATGGATGTACTATGCACAGTAAGAAAACATATGGGATTATCCTGCAGTGGCAAGATTGCGTGCATAAATCAAACAAGATTGGAAAATTCCAAATTGTGATGATTTATTGCTGACAGTGATGACAGTTTAAAATAAGCACAATTGCCGACAGTAAATCCATGCATGTGTACAGGCGCTATTAGATGTTGACACCAATGACTTATTTCACCCGATCACGATCCGAATTTATGAATTCATATTTTGAAAAACAATTGAAATCGCGATTGCTCAACACAGCGGCAACTTGACAAAAACAAAACGTAATTATGCAGCACAGCGGGCCATTGAAGTCCCGCCAAATAAATTTATTTTAATATTGATGGCAGCACTGAGCATTTTTTCAGTTCGTTTTTTTAAATGAGTCGTTGGACGGCGGGTTGTTGCATGGCTGCAAAATTAATGGCAATATTCAGTCAGACATAGATTTAATTTAACATTATTTATAAAACAATAGCATTTTATTTGATTCGGGATCATTACACCAGTCAATTCTTAACTAAACATTGTAGTTTCGCCGGCAAGCTCTATGAGCTTGGCCTTGTTAGCTGTTAACATGTCCATGTGGCAGTAAAATACAGAATACAAACCAAAATTTTTAATTTTACCTCTACTCCTCTCTCCCACGGGTACTCTAAACTTAAATTCAGTCAAAGCATAGTTGAGCCCATGACGACCACAGTCTTGGGTAATTGTTCCTGAGACATTCCCAATCATAGAAAAATATGCTTCACATCAAATGTAGGATCCCGTGACACGCCCGATTAAGACCGAGTGTGGTGCGGGGCGGCTGGGGATTGGTGGGATCATTAACTTCAGTGTTGTTAGCAATTTGTTTTATCGTTAAAAATTCGTTTCACTTAAGGGTACAATTAAAAAATATTTAGTTATTATTGAAAATATAATATTTATTTCGTTAAATTATTATTAATAATCTACTGCAGATTTGCCTTTATGCCATTCCTAGAATGGCAATATTACAGTAGCTGTCATTGCCTGTGATAGGTATATTGTATGCACCCAATTTAAATTCTGTCATGTTGGCAAAATGACCGCCGCGAACAATGCGCTCTACGTCAGATTCGTTTTGATGAGCGTTTGTTTTCGATTGACCCATATAATGCAAGAACGTTGCATTCATAATTATGTTATATTCATGCGTCAGCGTGTCAGACGAGGATTCGTGACACATCCATCAAATCGTTATATGTATCCGGTATTTTCTGTGACATATCATCATCATCATTAGTCATTACACTACTCCAATCAAACATGTTGAAAAACCGTACTTTATATAGGTATATATATATGGAGCCTCCTGGAGCCAGAGAAATTGATAGAAAAATAACCTCGGTTTACTGATTAGTTAGCTACAAGTGACTTTTCATTGCAGGTTTATTTGAACCAGTGCTCGAAATAGAAAAGTTTATGAACAGGAGCGCTCGATAATTTTCTAGAAATATTTCTGGAAGTGTACAAGTTTTTTTATTATATACTTACCTTAAATATATACATAAATTACCTAGCTACAATGGACGGGCAAATAGAATAACAGGCTTTAGATATAATTTTCGATTTTTCGATTTTTTAAATTTCGTTTTTTAACGCTGCAGGCGAAAAAAACTATTTTTTACGATATATACTTTTAAATTATTTATGATACGAATCATGGAATCATAAGCCTGAATCTATCCACTGCTCCAAGCTGATTCCTCTTCGCTTGGTACTGTGCGTTGCGGTCTCATTAGATTTTTCCAGCGATTGGACATTTCTAGCTATGTGTCCAGCCCATTTCCATTTGAGGTTTTTAGCGAACTCTATTACATCGCAAACCATCGTCTGTTTTCTTATCTAATCATACCTCTTTTTGTCCTTTCGCGTTATGCCCAGCATGCACCTCTCCATGTCACGCTGTGCTACTGCTAATCTAAGTTTCTGGATCTCTTTTTTACTTAGGGTCTATGTTTCAGACACCCATATGTGATTATGGGAAGCACACACTGGTTGAACATTTGCGCTTTAGGCACAGTGGGAGGTCATTTTTGAAGAATCTTGGAATACTAAACCTAAATCCTATCGAATAGTACAAAACGCTCATTATAATCTATGTCATGATTAGGGAACGCCTAAAAACTGTATAACAAAACAACACAAAATCTATTCCACGAGACGGAGCTGTAGTCTTGAGGAATTCACGAACTGGAGTTATGCTTCGGTGCGTTCCGGTCCATTCCTAGCGCTGATTTGAAGAGGACTTCACACTTCTACGATGACATTCCACTAAAATTTCTACAATACATACATGATACTTTGTGCAGGTGTTGCCAAAATTATTGTTAACTACTGAAAATCATAGTATTGAATTATAATTAAATTCTAACATATTTGTAATATGAAAGCAGGTGTATTTCAAAGACTCACACTACTACTAGTTATACAATAATAACTGAATTGTGCCACTAGAGTAAGCGATGCTCCAGCATTCCGTGATCTTATCTTATCTTATCATTTATTAATTTAAAAATTTCATTTAACCAAAATTTAAGATTTGTTCGACATTATAAAAAGAATAGAGTAAAGAGAATAAAGAAAAGAACGAGTTTTTTCTCTATCACTTTTTCTGTTTCTTCTTTTCTGCTTCCTCTTCCTTCTCTTTCTTGATGATGATGACGTATCCATCGATTGTTTCTGCATCTAGTATTTGGATCAGTTTCCGCGTCGCATCACATCAATTTCAAGGTTCTTCTGACCCGACTGCACCACTTCCAACAGAGCTCGGATTGCCAACTTTACAGCTCCGTTTTCAGTCGATACTTCCTCAGTTGTGCAATGTTTCTCTAGAAACTCTCTAACTGTTTTAGCTGAACGGCCCGTGGCATTGGCCTTCCATTCAAAGTATATTCCGGAGCGTTCAGTTTGATATAAGTGTGGTTTACCATCGTAGTCAAAACCGCCGAGTAAACAAGATATTCCGAATGGCTGCCGTCCATTGCTTTGAGTGTATTTGTGTTTCAAGCCGGGAATGTATCTCGTGATGTATTCCAGGGTGACTGGATCTTCCACTGTCAGCTTATGGGATTGACATTCTATTTGCGCTCTGTTGATCAGGATTCTCACATCGGTAGTCAACCCAGCGAAAGCCATAACTACGTGATCGTCCAACAGACATATTTTTCTGACCGTTCGTTCCTCTTGCAATTTTGCAACGGACTTTTTCTTCACGCCTAGAACGACTACATCCTGCCCTCGTACGCCGACCGCTGTGGATCCTTTACTAACGGCTTCCTGAGCATATTCTACTTGTAATAAATGGCCATCAGGGGAAAATACAGTGATAGCTCTATCATACCGGGCAGACATTGTACAAAATTATTTGCGAGATGACAATTGAAAACTAATAATTTCAACCGAATACTGCTTCGTAATCTGTGACAACAGTGTATTCTCTATTCAAAATGTATTGTTGTTGGCCGTCACTCTGTAGCAAGGTAGACTTTTGCGTTTCGTGACTTGATAACTGGTCAGAATTATTAATGTACCTTCCATCTTTCTTCCTGGCGTTGGCCTCTGATTTTAACATTGAAATTGGGTTTAAAAGAGGAAAAGAATTGATTTTGATATCAAGAAGAGAACCCATAATAAGATCAGAATAACTATTTTACTCTCTTGCTCTAACTTGGGATTGCAATACCGAATTAAAATGTCAATACCGGTTTTTCGGTATTTCTTATTGAATACCGGTATTTCTTAAACATTAAAAAAAACAGAAATAGGTGCTTATTAATAAATATAGCTATTAAAATCTTTTAAATTTTATTTTATAGCAAAAACCTACATACATAGATTTATTATGTTGACATTTAAAAATATGTATTGATATAATTGTATAACTTGAAGTTTAACTAAAGCTCTCAAAAGTTCATCAAGTACAAATAAGTCCGGCTGCAGGAAAAGCTTCTTAAATTCAACGCTTGTACAGTCATCAATAATTATAGAATAATTGAACATTTTTGTCTCGGATGTTTTATATTTCGAAATAATATTATGATAATTCATCGCGATAAATTACTTATATAAATATATTAGCATTCTAGCAGCACATAACTTATAATTCATTTTCAAATACGTAAACGAATGTGCTTTCTTAATACCGAAAATTCCGGTATTTTGGATTTTTAAAACCGGTATTTCGGTATTGATAAATACTGTAACACCGGTTTTGAAATACTGGTATCGCAATCCCTAGCTCTAACATAATAGTGTCAATAAAGTCGAAGCGTGAGACAACCCATTCTATATCACTACTTATAGGTAGTTGCAAATCTGCTCGAGTTGGACACCATGCATTACAATTTCATTACATACATACCTAATTGAATTATGTATATTTTTTAATATCATTTCATTAGAATTTTCAGTTTATAGCAGGCATAACTTCGAAAAAGACCCATAGATGGCGCGGCCCATTCAGACAGTGCAGACAGACGCAAGCGTCGACAGACATAGACATCGCAAGCGCTATGTAGGATTTAACTCTATATACAGCAGCGTAAAAGAGATCCATAGGTGGCGCTGCCCATTGACTGGACATCGCAAGCACTATGTAGGTAGACGAATTAGGATTCAACTATATGTTAACTCCGTAATTGTCGTCTCTCGGAGATCTTTCCCAGATCTCTCACAGTCAGTCAGCTTAGTCTGATTAGCTCTAACCCTTTTGATCATATAGGTCCTCTATTTTGAGACTAAGAACCTTACACTGTCGAGATTCGTTTCTAGTGATGAGTGTGGTATCTAGTTTTCAAATGTGATACCTACCTGACCTGAACTAATCTTTTGGCAAGTTCATCCAGTTATTTGGTCGAGCGAGTCAATCACCTGGTTAATCTAGATTATAGAGTCTGTATTCTATAAGCTATCGTTCACGTCATGTTGTTCGCAGACGGGGACCATTGTGCCATCGCGTTCGACTGTTTGCAAGTTTTCAATGGGATGGAGTGCAGTGCTGAATGCTGAAGCGGGGGGGGGAACCACATGCCAGCTTATAGAAGACAGACTTTATCTTCGTGTACCGTTTGAAGTATTCTCTGTTATTGTTGATTAATCTCTGTGAACTCGAAATAAATACTAAAACCGGAATATAACTTTATAAAGACTATAACTGGCGACCAATATAGGCCCAAAGTGTTTCTAAATTATAAATAAAACCATCCTATAACTGGCATCCAACGTGGCCCCAAAGTATTGCTATTGTTATAAATAAAAACCTTCTATAAGTTGTATATATAATATATAATTAATTTGAGAACTTGCAATCATTCTATATAGGTACTGCATTTCAATGAATCCAATTTTTACTTTATTTTCTTTCCAAAGTAATTTCGGCGGTGAAAATTCAATTCCTTTGGCCGCTCGCCAAAACGTGGGTAATATCCGAGCATTTTAATTTTAAACTTCGAATTTTGTTGGTAACAAACCGTCAGTTAAATTATGTCTGAACTTTATTTTATCATACAATGGCCGCGAGTCGGATATTTAAGACCACTGGTTAAACTTTTGCTAGGCTAAGCTATAAAAATCGACAGCGATTCGATTTATCCATTAACTAAAAATAGAAACCAAATAAAAAAAAATCGAACCATGTGCTGCCAATAGCAGGTTTGTTCCAGCGAGCGTGGTTTTCTGATATTTCCGTATGCGCTTCTATTCAGTTTTTTAAAAATTCTGTATCTGTAGGTACTTGTAAACGCTGATTAAACCAAGTCGAACCGTTGAAAACGTTCAGGAATCAGTTAATATGCTCTGGGGCTTGAACTTCTTTCTAATAACGTGTTAACTATTTCCAAACATCGGACTACGTTTGCCATAAGACGTCGGTCCTATAAATTAATCCACCTCGGAGTTTTCCAAAACTAATGTTCTAATCGTTTCAAGATTTTTTCTTAATATTCTTTTCGTCAGTGACCTTACAGCCCAAATCAATCTCTGGCTTCTTCAATTCTTCACATCCACATCACTTGGTCATCTGCTGCTCTTCTTCAATTTTTCACCAGTAGTAACTCCCTACCACGACTTCCCAGTGAAGTCACACGGGCAACATCGAACGTTTTCTTTGGAATTCGATCCATTGAAAATGTTTGAAAAAACTCATTTGGAGAATTTAAATATGAATAAATAGTACTTGATCCTTTTATAGATTATACTATATTATCATAATACGGTGATAGGAAGACAACAAAATACATTAGAAAACAAGATCACACAACAGTCATGTAAAAATCATGGAACCTGCGAGGCATCAAACCAACAGTCGTTGGCTGAGTGTATGGCTGAAACTCCTCTGTGTAGAGGAGTCTGGGTCTCACCACGTTCGCAATGTAGTGACGCTATCAAACCCCATTTATCTGTCATAGAAGTACATCTGGGATTCCCGTACCGGATTTGGTTCAGACATACGCTATATTTTCGTAGAAGTCTTATACCATATTTACACGTGCGTGGATTTATTGTTGACAGTAAGTATTATCGCGGCCATAACAAGAAAATGTATGAGTAAACATGTATTATCCTGCAGTTGCAAGCTTGCATACATGAATCAAAAAAGTTTGGAAGCTTCTGAAGATCAGGACGCCTGCGCAGTAGAACGATAGTGGCAAACCTGCCGGCAAAAAAAAACGGACAACGAAGAAATTTTTAGGTTGATATTTTCACTACCTGTAAAATAGTACGAAATAGTGCCATAAAATGATAACATCGCGTCTCGCTTACTCTTAAATAATGCGATTGTAGAGAAAGTCAGCACTTTTACGTGTAAACAGTTCATGGGCCCCACATCCTGAAGCGGGCTCCCAGGCCACGATATTTGGCGGGCCCCCCAACCTATCGCTAAGGTTAAAGGCAGTGTAGTAATGTTCTATAGTAGTGTTTCCTAAATGATATTCCGTAGAACTCCAGGTAAAATAAAGGGTATTCTGTGTATTTTTAGCGATTTTTCGTATTTTTAAATAAATCAGCTTGGATTGTCGGCACTCGGCACTCGGCATCATATTATTATGATGAAGCACTGACGCGACCCTCTTTTGTGATCTGACCCTTCGCCGTCTTGGATAAATAGGCATTTTCATTAATCAGATGACACTAAAAATAATTATAAAATAAAATTCTACCTGTCTTATAGCTCCACAGGCGACTTTTTTACTATTATAGCTTATAAATTTACGGTGTGTTTATCTCATTTAACTAGTTGATCTGCCACGGTTGGGCCCCTCCTGAGCCCGGGCCCCCAGCCCTGTCAGCCCCCCCCCCCCCTTTGTAGGGGCCATGAAACAGTTATTGTCACTATAGTAGTAGTAGTTCCTTTTGTGAATTCCAGAAATGACACCTCGAGTGAATACGTCTAATTGTATTTTACGGAGACGTTATGCCAGTATAGAGCAGGAGTTATTTTTTCGTTAAAACTTATTTAAATTCTCTCAATGTGGCCATAATATATATATTACAACCTCTTCAACGAACCCGAAACGTTGAATAAAGATCGACGAAGAATACACAGTGCACAGGTCTGAAACCAACCAGGTTAATTTTATCTTATCAATGATCGTAGATTTATTTAATCTGAATACATCATTAACAACACTTTCATTCGGTAGCTATTGATTTCATTCTTCCGGGAATCCCCATTAATAAAATAACTGTGAAGTGCAAAATATCTCGAAAAGTAAACACAAGCCATAACAGTTGATCCTCTGGATGAGACCCACTGTAACTTTTAACGCCTACCTGTTTGTTTTCAGAATCTTTGAATGAGCCTCGACCTTACATAACGAAGAGTAAAGCCGAGAAAAATTGCCCCACGAACGTTTGAATGTCTCAAGTTTTCGCCAGGGACTTTGCACTATCGTTAAAAAGATTATTTAAATGTACTACATTTATTGATTTAACTTTTTGTTGAAAGTTTTTGATAATTCGGCGATATCTACAGGACTATTGTAATGTATAACTTTAAAATCAAATAAAAAAAGTTACAAAAATAAGATAATATGTCCTGCTATGTGCAATCTTTTTAAACACAAGTCCCAGTGTTGCCATATTTTTCTATGCTGATTATAGTACAAAGGCGTAAAAATTATAGTATTTTCTGAAAAATATATAGTACCTACATGAACATTTTTCGTCTTGAATCCTTTAAAATTATAGTATTTTGTTATATTTGGCGTAAAATTACAGTATTTTACATTTTTCGCGAAATCAAAATTATAGTATTGTACTATAATTATAGTACGGTTGGCATCACTGACAAGTCCTGATGGGTTCGCTACCTGCTTCGTAATGTGAGATATAGGACGGACAATACATCTTGAGATGCAGCAATTTTGAAAATTCATACCATGGAGAACAAACAAATGTTAAATAATGAAATAACAGCCGAGCAATCTAAAGGGGCCCGGAAACGAGCTACTTTTTACGGCAATTTGATACGGCAATTGTGTCGCCGTTAATAGTTCCCCAAAACACGACAATAGTAGTCTACGTTGCCGAAACTTTACATCTATTGCCTTTGTGTCTGGCCTTTTTTTCTGGTTGGTCGATATATCGAATATCGAACTCGATCGAAAATACGGCAATAATTGCTAGATAAATCTATTTCATTCTCGCTCTGCTGCATATTTGCGTCTCTGTTTTTGATCTCACCCCTAGCAACAATAAAAACATTATCATTAAACAGTCAGAGACGATTTGACAATACATTGTTATAATTTTTCTCCGTGTCGTTATTAATATTACTATGGTGTTATTACTAATCGTCAATTCTCACTACGAACAATGAATAAATGGACAAACGACAGGGTATTGAAGCTTATAAATGAGGTTTATTTATGTTCGGAGCTATGGAACATCGAATCCAAACTATATAATGATCCTAATATGAAAAGGTCGGCGGCTCTCGTGGTGCAGTGGGTAAGTCGCTGGCCTTCCACCTGAGAGTTCTGGGTTCGATTCCCGGTCACGACAAAAATATTTATGTGTTTTTCTCAAAGCCTGGGTGTTTGTGATTGTTCAAAATTACTAACAAACCACCTTGTACGAAAAAGCAAGGACATGGTTATTAATAATTCTAAAAAAAAAAAAAAATATGAAAAGGTCAACTACGAAGCTGCACAAACGTCAAATTTCACTAAACGTCAAATTTTGACATTCTTTTAAAGTTTTTAAATAAATAATTATCAATAACTAATTCCTGGCTTATACTACTTATTGTTTCACGTTTATTTAAAAGTACGACCCGATCCAAATCTTTTTTTCATTTTGAATTAATTTGTTTATGTGATATTGCCGGCCGTTGCTGTCACGTCTACGCACAAAATACATTAGCCTCACTTGCCCGACACTGATGATGGTTCATACATTGCCCAGCAACTGCTGGGCAATAGTTGCATCATTTTTTTGACAATTGTATCGGCAATCTGCAATTTGTGATGCTCGTTTATGGGCCCATTAAGTAAAGATCTATGATACCGCATTTTGTTTAAATCAATAAACTTTACTTTTGTGACGACCAGATTAGACGGCCCGATGAGTACAATAGCTGATTGGATCGACTTGAGTAACTTTTTTTTTGGTACATATTTCAGAACATTCGCAGAATTATTATGTGATGTGCATTGTGTGTTACAGGTTGCAAGCCACATCCTTTAGGGATATCCTAAAATGTGTACGAAAAGGGAAGAGCTTTTCAAGTTGGTTCAACTAGCTGTTGGGTACATCGGACCGTCCGAGCTAGTCGCCACAAATACCAATTTTGTTGCATTTAGAAATTTTGCGGCGTCATACATATTGTTCGGCAGTTTTTTAATCGTTTTTGTTATTTACCATTTTTCCCCTATCCACTACCCCTACCAAAAGTATCCCTCTATTTGCTTCTCTCTCCCATGAGCTTTTGTAACTTGAAGTTATGTAAATTCAATCAAAACACATTTGGTGACCTAAGTATTGAGTCATTCCCAGTCATAAAAAAATACTAATGCTTTATATCAAACGTAGGGTCTCATGATACGCACGATTGAGACCAGGTGTGGTGCAGGGTGGTTGTGTTTTTGTCGAGCCATTTTCTTCAATGTGTACTTGTCCACCACATGGACACGTTAGTCGGGTAACGTATCCAAGCTAATAGAGCTTGCCACCATCTTCACTTGCAAGAATTATCAATACATTTACAATATCACTACTTGATAAAGCAATCAATACAGCCTAACATTTTATATTGGACTACACTACTGTGTAATCACAGATATTGCACAATCGGTTCAGTGGCGTCGCAGACTAGGTCCTTGATGTCTATTAAATTACATCGATAAAATTGGGTATCGAGGTTGCGTTGCGTACGCATGTGCGAGTCCACTTAGATACATGTTCAGAAAAAATAATCTCGTATAAATTGCCAATTACATTTAATTACTGTTGAGAGGAATCTGATGTCAGTTCGGCGTCCCTGGCACAATAGAAAACACCCCCCATCCCAGTCCTGCCGGGCGTTCCATATATAGAACCCCACCCCACCGGCTGCAGCCCTCTCAGGCGCAAATCGGAAAATTCCTCATCTTAAAAGGGAATTTTCACAGAGCTTTTTTTATCAGAGTGGCCTATATATAGGACGACATCGTCAAACAGTGCAAAATCAGTAATATTTTTATGCAAATATTAATTTTATGTAATAATGTGATACTATTAGTAGTGCTTCAGATCCAAATGCTGCATCTTCTTGACCATTCCCTCGTGGTTTACAATCGTGATCTCTCCGAAATGCATAAGCGACAGAGACCTCTCGCGATATTCTGCTTTCTCGTGGCTTAGTGAAGGCTGCTCTAAACTAAACTACCAAAGCTTTCACTTGGCGATGACCAATATACCCGGAAAATTATAGAATCCTTTGAAACTCTAAAGTTATTATGCTGTTTTCCAAGCAGAAATATTGGCTAGCAGAGAATTCAAAAGATTTAAATCCCACAGCTACAACTCTGCTAACATATTTACTGATAGCTAATACATTTTGGCAGCTCTCCAATGCCCCTCAGCCACACACCCACTATCTTAACACTATCAACACAGTTTCGAAAGATAAGAACAAACCCTAGATTCTTCTGAATAAGAAATCATACAGAGATCGTCGGAAACGAGGAGGCTGGTAATACGCTAAGCAAGCCGCAACGGAAAAGACTTTAAACTTACACACGCTTCCACCTCAGTTACGTAAAAAAAAACTACTAAGGAACAGTAGATACTAGAGGTGAGTTGGAAATACTGTCACTAGTTTGTGTACTCAAGTTTCGGATGAAACTACCCATACTAAGTATTTGTGGCCCAATAAACTTATTCCAAAAAACTTGTGATGATATCAGTTACCAGATACCAGTTGGTAGACTTTCAACACTACTGACATTAAATGCGCACGAATGAAATAGCACTTAATATAGGTATATTTTAATTTATTAGTCTATTGCGTTCGAATGTATGAATAATAATAGGTCATAAATTTTGTGTTGCAGCACATTGTTGAGATGACGCACAGGCTTAGGCTTGTTATATACCTCTCAAAACATGTTTAAAATAAAAAAAATCACTGTTATTCATTTTTGTTAAGAAGAATGTTGTAACCTAACAGAAAAACAACTCATAAATTTAAAATTTTATAATAAATGGGACTTGTCCACAAGCGGAGCGCAGCGTATTTTTAGCGATTATATTGAAGCCGATACACAGTCTGAGTTCTCTGAGACGATACGTATTTTAAAATACTTATAATATGGAGTTGGTTTTAGTTTCAGTTGAGTATGAACCTTTTGTCGCATACGCACGTCAAACGATCTATATAGTATTCCAAGTATTTTGGAACAAGTTTTTATACCTACTAAGTATTTTTTATACTGGTAGTAAGTATACTTAGTCTTCAAAATCGACCAGTTTTCCATCTCTAGTAGATACACAGCATCCGCCACGTGCCACATGGTCTATAACGCGGAAATTAATTACAAAGATAATCTCTACGACATCAACGACTGCCCAGTATTAAAGGAGCGATGGGCTTTCGAAGCCGTGTGTAGACAACATAATCACGAAAGTGGTACTACACAAAATATCTAATTCTGGCCATAAATAAAAACATATAAATGGAATACATATAATTAACTGCACACTCCACCTTAAAACCGTAATCGAGCTAATTTAACAATATCATAATATCCACAAATGCAAATATTATGTAAATATCTCAATCTTTGAACCATCTTATCCAAAAAAGTGCATGGTTATTAAAAAAGACATATTTTGGACAGTCGTTACTTGTAACTTTGTATTGATGTCTGAATGATTGACTGGTTAGTACTCTATGATTGTATGTAACACATTTCAAAGACATAAATTATTGTCGTCTGTTCTTCTTGGGGGTCCATGTCATGGACCCCACAAGGGGGGTGCTGGCAGAGCTCTAGCCTGGGGGTCTGGATTCATAGGGGCCCAGGTTTGACCAAATACGTGAGATAACACATGACAAATTTTCACTAAAAGTAAAAAATTGTCGCCTGCGGCGCTATTTGATTTAAAGCATGATAATTAAAATTATGTGGTTGTGCGATGCAATTTTGTTTGTCAATGTTCGAGAGCTTAATAATTCAAGTGGGTGTGTTAAAAAATACAAAAAATCGCAAAAAAAAAATACCCTAAATTTTACTTCGAACACTATTTGGAATACACACCTGTAGATCGTCACACTGCCTTTAACTTTAGCGATAGGTAGGGGGGCCCGCCAAAGATTCTAGCCTGGGAGCCCGCATCAGGGTGTGGGGGCCATGGTCCATGTATCGGGTCAGAGTAACTATGTACTATATTTTATTGCAGGTTATTTATTATACTTATGGAGGAAATTTGGTGTAGCAGTGATTTAAATTGCCTATTGGAGGGAAATGAATGTTGGAAAAACCGAAAAAATAGTACATACTTTAGAGTTTTAGACAGTCTACGTCCTACAATATTCATGTCAAAATATAACGCTTAAAAGCACCTACGTACTATAAGGGACAGACAAAAGAAAAAAGTTAGGTAAATAGATTATAAAGACAATCATATCGTATATCTTTATATAGTTTCAACATTAAATTATTTAAAACAAATAAAGTCATCTCATAAAATTCGTATTGAATCTAATTGGAGCATACGTACAAATATACTTAATCCACGGTGAAATGTTCAACGAACAACTCGTCTTTTGATTAAATGCTATACGAACACATGTTTCAAGGACAACTGCTTACGAAGAAGTGTCCTACGATCAATTGTATGCGTACAAATTTCCGAATACGGTATATACTGAACAACTAACTTGTCATATTTGGTAAGGTCAGTCCGGTCCTGTGCGAGGCGCCACATCGACTGGGACTTGCGCCCCCCTCCGGCCCTGTTTACCTTCCGAACTATTTCACAGTCGGCGCCCCAGCAACCCACCCCCACCCCCGAGCGCCTCCCTGCGCGACCCTTTGCCATAACTACAGTAACAGCGAGAGAACGTCTCCCAAGTTTTAGTGCCACAATGGCCCGATTTACGGAATTTAACTTCATTATCGTCCGTTGATCTGAGGATGCCGTTTACATTGATGCAAATAATTCTAGAACTGTTGCCAATTGAATATTATACACATTTCTTGCTTACTTATGTGGGAGTCGTCGAGTTGGGAGTCAAGGTGTGGTGAATCGTCAGAAGATGAAAGTCAGAGATGAGAAGTCGAGATTTGGTGGTTATCAGATAGATTATATTTTCAGCGTAAAGGTCTGTGGTACTGACATGTTTGGAGGCTCCATTATACGATAAACCGCCATAACAATATCCTGCATTACAATACAACAGTTATATTTGGATTATTTTGTAAACTAAGATATTGTTATTGATACTCTCTAATGATCGACGACTACATCATCTGCATCATGAAAAATCGTCACTGCTTTCAAAAGTTGTAATATTTGTATTCGTTCCTACATTTACCGCTCCTATGCAACGCATAACCTGCCTACCCCCATGGGACGTCACTGGTCAACGTACGGAATAAAAAAATCTATAGCCGTCGGTTCACCCGCACTAAAAACATTACGGAGCGTCCACCATTAAATTTGTTGTAATAGTAAAAATCCATAAAACTATACTCAAATAAATATAATAAAATACTTGGAAATATATGTGTCTGTTAAATAGGTGTGTTTCATTATCTTATTAAAAAAAAACATTTGTAAACATTATCTTATATTTCGTAAATCAATTATTGTAAATAATTTATAATAATTTTCTCTTTTATCTTGATAAGATAATAACATTTAGAGTTTTCCGCTGACAGATGCTTATTACAACGTTTTTATTATGTCGTATTCTTGTTTGCCCGGTGGTTGTTTATCCAGTAGAAATCTTGCAATCGATTTTTAATTAACTTTCCGACTAGCTAGACATTTGAAACTTTTATAATATATCAGAACACGATGCCAATGCATTCTTTTAATACTTTTAGCCATCTTTAAGTAGAATTGAATTCATTTTCAATTAATTCTGTTTTGTATGAAAATTTATTTCGGAAAAAATCCGTAATCCAATCCACTATTATTGGTTGCTAAGGGGGTGGTCCTAGCAACTTAATCATTAATGTATACGTGCGTTACTATGGAAATAAAAATGACATTTCAGTACTATATTTGTTTGTTTGTTGCAAAATAGCAAAAAAACGATTTGTTGACAATTGCCTTATTTGTCCTAAGTTATTAATACATAGAATTGTCAAGTTTATATTATGATTCAACAGAAAATTTTAAAACGTGGTAAATAAAAAGTTCTTTTTATTTTGTAATTGTTTTTATAATCAGTCAATAAAGCCTTCTTTGTATAAAACAATTTTATTTCCATTCTGTTTGGTTTTCTTTTCTAGTAAGTTGGTACTATTCCAACTTTGATAGCAGGCGCAATTGTGATACAAATGCTATATGTCTGCGCGTTTGATTTTAAACATCAAAATTATTTACACGTTTACATTTACAAATTCACCGATCATCGTGAGCAATCGTCGGCTTTACGAAACAATTCAGCTACGAATTCAATCGTGGTGACACTTGATTTGATTGTTTTATAATATACGCTCAGTTGCTAATTTGCCAGTTTTTATTTACTGAAACTGGTTCCATTATGTATTCTTTAACCTGTGTTTAAGTTTGTCCATATCTTTCCACACTCGAGATCCCTAGTCTAGTATAACACACCCATACAAGTAAGTTCCATTAATTTTGTGTTCCCTGGGGGCTACTTTACATGTACGTTGAAGTATGGTACAGTTAACAATTTAATTTAGTCATAGCCGTCAACACTATATCCTCAATTAATAAAAAAATACATTAGTGTCCACAATTTGGCTCATGTATGACAATTCAGACAAATAGTGAAGATCCAGTATAGGTGATATAACTTTTAATGTGTGGTTTGTTTCTTAAAGACTGGTAAATTACTAGTAAACAGGTACTTAAAGCCATACCTCAGTTGAGGCATGGTCTAAAAAAATCGTGGCTAGGCGATGCGCGGATTGCGGGTCGCGGTGCAAATGACGCATACCGAACGAAATATAATTTGTCATATTAATCCAACATCCGTCCAATTAATGTTCTGTTTATTATTCTATTAGTAACAGAAGAGTCCGCCACAGTCCTGTTGGATGCTCTTATCCCGCAGTACAACGAGTCGCTCGACATTGACAACGACCGATTTCAGCAGCTTCGCGTCTATGCGCTGCTCCCCTTAAACACTCCGCGATCCGCAGCCACTACCATGTCCGAACTAGGGATCCTGTTTGCCAGCCTCCCGATTGGCAAAGCCCCGGGGCTTGACTGCATAGATAACGCGCTAGCGAGAAGGGCGTGGTCTCTTGCCTCACACGAGATCACGCAACTCTACAAAGAATGCATGAGTAGTGGCATATTCCCCGACTGCTGGAAAAAGGGTCATCTCACGGTGATCCCCAAAGCCGGCAGTCACCCTCCTTGTGACCCGAAAGCGTATATACCGATTACGCTCCTTCCCGTCTTCGGGAAGATATTGGAAAGATTGATAAACAGCAGGATTGAGTCCCACCTGTCGGAAAACTGTCCAATCTCGCAAAGACAATTTGGGTCTAGACCCGGAAAGTCCACCGAGGATACGATTCGCTTTGAGATCGATTCTGTGGAAAGCTCTGGCAAGGACCTCGTTGTCGGGATTTTTCTCGACATCGCGGGCGCGTTTGATACTGCGTGGTGGCCCTTGGTTCTGGCAAAGCTTAGGCTGAAACAGATCCCCGGGGACCTCTTTGCCTTAGTTCAAAGCTACTTCAGCAATAGGGAGAAAACCTACGACTCCGGCCCCAGCCTGATTCACAGGAGGACCACCATGGGGTGTCTTCAGGGCTCCGTCCTGGGACCCTTTCTGTGGAACATACTGTTTGACGACGTTCTGTCCCTGCCACTGCCTCCGGGCTGCACGCTCGTTGTGTTCGCCGACGACTTGCTCCTGCTTGTTGGGGCGACGAGCCGACCGGCACTTGAGCGTGCAGCCACGGACGCCTTGGGCAGAATCTTTAATTGGGGGTTGCTGAACAAGCTGACCTTTGCCCCGAGCAAGACGGAAGCTGTCCTCCTCAGGGGTAGTTCTCGGGTCAACATAACTCGACGGCCGCCCACGGTTCGTTTTGGCCAGAACTCAGTGCGTTTCTCCGAAAGGGTTACGTATCTGGGAGTAATTCTTGATGACAAGCTGTCTTTCGTTCACCACGCCAAGACGGCCGTCTCTAAGGCCAATTCGGCCTATCAGAGAATGGCCCGAATGGCGGGCAGCAATTGGGGACTTAAGCCTAGAGCCCTTAAGGTTGCATACGGCGCAATTTTCATGGGAATTGCCGGTTACGCCTCCAGCACTTGGCATTCCCGAGTAAACTCCTGAACTCTCGTGAGACGCGCACTACTAAGCGGGCAGCGACTTGCGCTGATCTCGCTTACCAAAGCCTACCGCACAACTTCTACTGACGCGCTTGCCGTACTCGCGGGGGTGCTACCCCTCGATCTGCACGTCCAAGTCAGAGGATCGATCACCCTCCTCTTGAGGATACACTGTGACAATACTCGCCGGTGTCCATCTGACACCACCGCAGAGATCCGAGGACGTTCCTTACAGGAAGACTGTAAGTGACATTGTGTACAAGACCGCATTTGCGGCATGGCAGGTGAGGTGGACCGCCTCCCCCAAGGGGCGGCACACTTACCGTTTTTTTCCAGACGTATTCTGCAGGCACCAAACTAGAAGACTCCAACCTTCGCAGTAGATTAGCCAGTTCATCACCGGCCATGGAAACTTCGCCGCCAGACTCCACGAGTTTGGCTTGATAGTAGATGGGCCGGGTTGTACCTGCGGGCATGACCACCAAGATGTTGAACACATCCTCTGGGATTGCCCGCTTATGGAATTTGAACGAGCGGAGCTGTTTGCCAGGGTCCGTCCTCACACGTGCCCAATTGGTAATGGAGATCTGGTAGCAACCGAGGCCAACTTTGCGGCATTTGAGAAATTTGCAGCGTCGTATGGGGAGCGGGATAATCCCGACTCTTCTGTAGACTCATCCATTTCAATTCGTGACACTCAGTATGCGGGTACACAAAGCGCTTAACGTCAGCGGACAGCAGAGCCAGTCCAAAAACAAACATTTTCTTTCTTCACTTTCTTCTTTAAGCACTACGGTGCATGGTTGCAGCATCAGTCCCGTGCGGCTCCGTCTCGGGACGGAATGAGCACTTAAAATCACTTCTTTCAGACACGTTTAAAGCGTCATAGAAAGCGGCCGTGCATATCCACGGTTGTGCATATATGACGGGTGGTGGTGGGCACTTTATTATGTTCTATTATTTATTTATTTATTTATTTATTTATAAAAAAGAGTATTACGGCATTACAGCTTTTGGCCAATGCGCCATAATACATAATACATACAAATATATAAAAATATCTTAATTACAAATAACAACTAATATGACAAGAAAGTGGAAAAGACAGCATGTGTAAATATTAAAGAAATATGATAATATATACAATTATAAATTTATCCTATTTAAAACGTCTACAAACATTATATAATTAATAAAAAACAAATCAACCTTTATGGTGCCATCAAATAAGCTAATTGCACGATACACAGCATCATGAAACATAACATCTGTCCTGCGACGAGGTATCTTGAAGACCGTGGAGCTGCGAGTGATATTGGTGGGAACATGAAAATTAATATTTGCCAGGATATGCGGATTGTAAATGAACCCACGAAGAAGTAAAAAGAAATGCTTTAAAAGAACAATCACTCTTCGGGTAGACAGGGATTGCGTTGATAGCATACCCAGAAGAAAACGAGTCGGGAAATTCATTTTATTGTCATTATCATAAGGAAAGAACCCGTATGTTCTTAAGTAGAGAAATCTAAGAAATCTATTGTGGACTCGATCCAGCTTAATTGTGTGCATGAACCTATTAGGACTCCAAATAATGCTGGCATATTCAAGAATACTCAACACAAATGATACGTATAATGTACGTAGCACTCGGACGTTTTCGAATGATTTTGAAACCCTCATAACAAAACCAAGCATTTTGCTAGATCTAGTACTGATGTTAAGAATATGCTGATTGAAAGTGAACTTTGTATCATACAATACTCCCAAATCTTTTATCTCCGTTACCCTACTCAATATTATACCAGACAATGTGTATGGGAACAATAAGGTGTGCCTTGAACGATTGAATGAAATAATATTACATTTGGAGGTAGCGAATTCAAGTTTATTTAAGATAGACCATTGCGAGATAGCATCTAGGTCAGACTGCAACATCGCACAGCATAATGGGGTTTCAATAGTTCGAAAAAGTTTAAGATCATCTGCGAATAGTTAGTAACAATAATAATATATTCATTGACACGTTTTCTTTTTCAAGTAAATGGGTAACGTTTTTAGTCATCTTTGCACGATTTAAGAATTAATACCCCCGTCGCCATCACGAAACAAATTGACGTATTCACTCCTCGACGTTCGCTCTCAGACTGCCAGCGAGTCAAGTATCTTCTTAATATTTTTACCGATATACCGGTAATGTCCTAACTTGACAATTTTGCATGCCCTACACAAAATACATCCGTAATACTTTGGAGTTAGCTCGGATCTCAGATATTATGTAAACGCAATGGTGCTATTGAGTGTTACGGAATTAGGATAGATCTGTTAAAAGGTATTAAATGGTCGAGTATTATGATTGGGTTTTGTATCTAAGACAGAATTTTTAATCCCTGTATTATTATTCTTGGTTTCGATTCCAATCCTGGGAGCCCTGATATCTTTACAATAGATAAAAGCAGTCATTTGGATAAAGAAAGTCGAATCTCACAAGGCATTCGCTATTTTGCACCGAAACTTTTTGTATGCGCGGTACATGATATCTGTAGAGTTTAACCAGCAAATGCTTGATGAAAAGGTTTGAGGAATGACTCTAAAATCTAAAAACAATAATAATTGTTATTCAACTTATAGATTAAATAAATAACAATGAATAAAAATCCACGTATTTTACGTTATGTTTTTGACAATTCCTTGGTATATTGTTTGACGTCTCGTTTATCATTTCGCTTAGACAACACTTCTACGGCATTGCGTGCGAGCAAGCTTCTAGGATTCGTCATGACCATGACACAATCCAAGCCATTCAAGAATCGTTAGTACGGAGTATTCTTGACTATGGGTCCATTATCTGGAGTCCTTCCTATAAGTTTGTTTTAGAGCGTGTTCAGAAAAAAAATCTTCGACATCTTTATTTTAATGCATGTAATTATTTTCCTTTTAACAGTTTCTCAAACGAGTATTTTCCGAATTCGCCATTCATTCTCTTGAAGTTCGTAGGTCACTTCTGCTCTTAAAGCATTTTTCCCTGCTTTTATGTATAGTTTCCAATCCCGTTATACTGAAAATTTTTAATTTTTATGCACCCGGCATGACCTATTTTAGGTGAAAGCTGTTTCCTCATGTCAGGCTCACCAGGCACCAATAGCGAGGGCTGTGCGGCTGGTCAATGCACTCGCTAGAGAGATAGACATTTTTAGCGATGCAATATGTATTTTATTTTTAAAATTCTATTTTATTGTTTAATTTGTATTTTTCTTGAATTATTGTTGTTTTTTATTCTTTACTAAGTTGATTTACTTGAACTTTTTATTCTAAATCTCATATTGTGAACGTTTTGAATTAATAATTTGTTATGTGCTAAATGTGTGTGTTTATAAATAAATAAACAAATTAAATTAATAATTACAAGATAAAAAGAACTTTTTATTTACAACGTTTTTAAATTTTCTGTTGAAATATTATGCTCAAACTTGTACTTGATATGAAGTAAATAAAAAACAAACCAACAAACAAATATAAATTACTGAAATGTCATTTTGATTTCCATAGTAACGCACGTATATATTAATAACTTAGTTGCTAGGACCACCCACTTAGCAACCAATAATACTGGATTGGATTTAGGATGTCTTCCGCAATAACTTTTCATACAAAACAGAAATAACTGAAAATGATTTCAATTCTACTTAAAGATGGCTAAAAGCATTAAAAGAATGAATTGGCATCATGTTCTGATATATTCTAAAAGTTTCAAATGTCTAGCTAGTCGGGAAGTTAGTTAAAAATCGATTGCAAGATTTGTACTGGATAAACAACCACCGGACAAATAAGAATACGAGCTAATAAAAACGTTGTAATAATAAATAAATTCCATACAATTTACATGTAACCATAGTAGTTAACCCACTGCGTTTTTTAGCGCTCACATAAATATTGATAAAAATAACGATTAAAAAAAAATAACACTAACATAATTATGAAATTCTCCCATCGTTATTATGTTTATCGTTTCATAAACGAAGTAAAAAATACCGGAAGAAAATACGTTTAAATAGAAATTACGGAGATAATTTTATCTTAGGGAAAAGTAAAGTTGATTTATTGTTTTTTCGTACATATAGGGAAAACATAATACCTACTCTTATATGAAAAGTTATGCAGATAGGGGCTAAGAATTTTAATATTACGAAAATACTTCGCGCGATAACAACTCTCATTTCGCTACTTAGGTCGGCATTAAATTTAATATCAGTGGCAAAGTCTCAATGCTAGACGATTATTTAACGTTTATCTATACTTGTAAAGAAATAATTTAATTACGAGCTGAACCTTAGACTATATATACATCTAGACGCCACCCGTTGCATTGCTAAATGAAGCTGCGTGCCGTGCCTTTGGTTTGTGGGCGAGCGAACGCATTCGTACACATTAATGTTTGATACCATAGACCATTTCGCTAGTGCTCGCACTAGACGCTCAGAATTAAAATATAATTTTCTATTTTTTTTACGTTATATAGTATTTTTAAGCGGTCAAAATGCAACCATTAGGTAAAGATACCCATAATTTAAGTTATTTTAAAGGTCACTTGATATTAAAATATATATTAATATAGAAATAAATTATCACAAACATGTATCAACTTACCTATGAAACGTAATACCATCTTCTTGCTTATCAGTACGGCTACCACATTTTAATACAACACACAGAACCATATTATGTTCTACTTAATTAACTAAAAATATTTACCACTGACATTATGTTTAATACAAAAAAAATATCAATTTTAACAACACGCGCTCGCAGGTTATCGACGCTTAGTTAAGCAACAAACTAAGTTTTGGCGGCGACACCATAGCAAACCATCTCACATCACACTTTTATTTTACTCTAGCGCATGTATCAAAGATTATAAGGGTGCCGAATACTTTATCACTCACACTTATGCATCGTTTTTGTTCAGGCCTTGGGCAGGACGATTTATTCACTACAATAAAAAAGTGATATCACAAATAAATTATTATGGCCTTAGGTTTAAAACTTTAAACCCAATTGCCGCCTATTCGACGCTTGCAGTTTACGAAGGGTAAGAGTAACCGTACACTGAGGTTCGAGAACAGATGTTTGGGGCGGATACTCAGAGGGTGATCGTATAACTTTAGGAGTAATGGACACATGAGAGTGAAGAGGGGACATTGGACCTGGCTCGTGCAAGCCAACAGCCAACATACATTCGTTGTCCATTTTTACAACGTTTTTATTAACCCGTATTCTTGTTTGTCCGGTGGTTGTGTATCCAGTACAAATCTTGCAATTGATTTTTAACTAACTTCCCGACTAGCTAGACATTTGAAACTTTTAGAATATATCAGAACACGATGCCAATGCATTCTTTTGATACTTTTAGCCATCTTTAAGTAGAATTGAATTCATTTTCAGATAATTCTGTTTTGTATGAAAAGTTATTTCGACACCATTATTGGTTTCTAGGGGTCTGGGGTCCTAGCAACTAAATTATTAATATTTACGTGCGTTACTATGGAAATCAATATGAAATGTCGAAATGACATTTCAGTATTCTATATTTATTCAATATTTCTATCAAGTCGTTTCTATCGTTTAAGCTAGTCAAGTTAAGTTTATATTCAACAGAAAATTTAAAACCGTTGTACATAAAAGTTCTTTTTATCTTGTAATTATTTAATAAATATATATAATATATATACAATATCTTGTAATTAATTAATAAGACCAAGTTAATGGTTGTTGATCGGGCCAACCTTCTACCAACACCAAATACACTCCAAAACCTCGAAACAGTCGACGAGTTTGTATATCTTGGATCGACCATCAGTGGAAAGGGCGGATGAGAAGCGGAAATAAGAAGGCGCACACAGATTGCAAAAAATGCGATGACACGCCTTACCACTATATGGAAGGATCGGGGAATTTCGATTGCCACAAAAATGATGCTTGTGCAAACATTAGTGTTCTCGATATTTCTATACGGAGTCGAGTCGTGGACCCTGAAAGCAAGAGAACGGAAGGCAATTGATGCCTTTGAGATGTGGTATTGACGCCGAATGGTTCGCATTTTTTGGACGGAGCACAGGACGAACATGTCAATCTCTCTCAAATCAAGTCTCTGGATGACTGAAGATAAAGGAACGGCTCTCGACGATATGTCTGAGAAGAATTCTGCAATTTTTTGGACATATTTTCAGGCGCGGACTGGACAACCTGGAGAGACTGGTAGTTTTTGGTAGCCTCCAGGGAAGGCGAAGCAAAGGAAGAGCGTCTGCGCGATGGAGCGACCAAGTGAAAGAGCTGACTGGGGGCACCATCCATTCTGCCCTGAGAGAAGCGGAAGATCGAGAAGGATGGAAAGTCTTGGTCGCTCAAAGGATGGCGAAATTTAAATGTGGTCACGATCCTCAGCCATGAGTGCACGACCAAGAAAAAGATTTAAACATAAAATTTAAAAAAATATTTTACACAGCATAATGCCTCGCGTGTTTTATAAAATAATACTCTCGAAATAAATGCTATAAAAAGTTTCATAAAACATCTTTGTCAAAGATTTTTTTTAATTGTCACTAATAGAAGAGCTTTGTACTCCAAATTCCAAACTCTGTGGTCTTAACAAAATTATTACAACTTACATAAATGTGGTAATGTTTTCATATAATTGCAAGCTATTTTGATTTCATAAAATAGCTCGTTATACTATTTTTAAAACAAAACTAAAGTGGGCTCCATCATTGCCGACTGAAGTAGAAAGCCGATACATTCACAATGACTGGTCCTACTTTTTCCACCCCTCCCATTGTTGTCTATGGATGACCTGTCATTGCCTGTCATTGTTCTATAGCGTGCTCACACTGACGCGTCTGTCGTGTTCACATAGGGAATGGTTTGATTTGAATAGATGAGTTACATGATAAATAATACACTAGCGTTAACACACCTTCTACAAATGTAATACATATATCAATGCTACATATTTTTTGGAAATCGATATTACCACCGGTTTTTGTGTGAAGGACCAGCGCTCGAAATGGACTGAAACGCACCGGAACGCAGTTCCTGTTAGTGAAATCCTCGGGATTATTGCTCCGTCTCGTGGAAAAATGAAAAGTTGCATTACAATTCGTGAATTATTAAAATTTTATATAATTATTTACATATTTAAATATAATTTTTAAAGTTTATATGAAACTTATCGGAAATATATAAAAAAAATAATGTTTATGACGTGACGTAAACCTCAATTGTCATCTACCTTGCCGATTATGCCCAAATCTCACATGCCACAAAACTGGCTCATTAAACCATCTAATCTTACAACAAAAAATCGAATACATACCTACACTATTTTTATATAATAATTCAATTATTACATAAATATGTTAATATTTTTGGAAAATTATCGAGCGCTCCGGTTCGTAAAATTGTCCATTTCGAACACTGTCAGAAGGACTAGTCTGACTTTAACACTTGATGAATAACAGGAATATATATTATTTATAAATAACACTCATAGTTAATATGTTTGATATGAGAATTTTATATAATTCAATTTGATACGAGAAAGGGCGAATCAATATGTCAAGCAATCTGGGATCTGATTTTGACTGCTGAACAGTGGACCACTCGTTGCTTATGAAAAAAGTTATGGTCAGGCTTTATTAATCTAAAGATGGCGCTGGCTCCATCCTTAATTTCGGAGACCGTTTCATAAAACGACCCTTTGTTTTATTAGGTACTAATATTGTTTACGCAAAGAGATGTGAGGTATGTATCTTCTCTTCACTTCTTGATCGTTCTCTCATGGCCTAAGGGTTTTGACCACCTTGAAATTCCGTCATCTTTTGACCAAGACTTTCCACGCCTCTCGATCATCTGCTTCTCTCAAGGCACTGAAGGCTGCTCTCAGTACGCTTCACTTTCCCCGGAGGCTACCCAAATCGACCAGTCTCTAAATGTTATCCAGTCCGCACGGAATAATATGTTCAAAAAACTGCAGAGTAATTAATATGTCTCAAACATATCGTCAAAATCCGTTCTTTTATCTGTAGTCTCTGGATGATTGGCCGGTTTGTCCTGTGCTCTGTCTATGAAATACAAGAAGCATTTGGCGCCGACACTACATTTCGAAGGCATCAATTGCCTAGGTACCGACCCTTTATCCTCAAGGCCCATAACTCAACAATGTACAAAAATACGAAGAACACTAATGTTTCACAATCATCATTTGAAGGGGTTATCGCAAGACAATGATATGCCACATAATTATGAATTTGTTGATTTTGAATAAAACTAATTCCCAGGGCACACACTTACGTTTTACTTAAGACACTTTTTTTTTTAAATAGACAGATGTCTCAATAATTATGACCAATGTGTAGTTCTTACAAATTCAAATGTTGCTATAAAAATGGTTATAACAATAGTATGATATGCCATGCCAGTCAAAATTGACATCGGTCAGTCATCCACGCCTTCTGCTCCGAACAGAATAATTAGATGTGAGATATATCGAACATTTTAATGAGGATAGTAATTTTTGATACTAGTGAATAGAATAATAGTGAACGGACAAGAACATTAAATTGTTCATATCTCCAAACTATGTTTCTGTGGCATATCATTGTTTTGCAATAACCCCTTCATTTGTAATTTCCTGATACTTCCATATTATATTATTGGTAAAACATAACATCGCATTTTTTGCAATCTGTGTGCGTCTTCTTATCCCTGCATCAGATGACCGGCCACGGTGACAGTCTAGGTTCGAATGCTCTATTATTTTGGTGGCCCCAGTGAGATGTATCACAACATGGCTTGCAAGAAACCAATAAGGTGGTTGCTATTGGTAACCTAACGCCTAAATATTATAATATTTTATACAACTTAAAAAAATATTCTAACATATTAGGTAGGTTGGTACTCTACGTAAACCTAGTTGTCAACTAAGATTATAACAAAAGGGACGTTTTCAACATTGAAAACGTATGTTATCATTTTTCTTATATTGCAATTTAACAGCTATAAGCTGATTATGGCAAAAGGTGATATCTTTAGGTGTCAGAACCTATATTTATATTTTTTTTTCGACCATGTCCGATCCTAATAGGATCATAATATGATATTATATTATGGATATCATATTAAGGACCTCCATAGAGTGGAGGTTTGTATTGACAAATTTTGTTTTTACGAGAAATGGATGTCAGCCACTTGCTCAACCTATTAGGTCCAAACTTTGACTCATACACAAATTGAAAAACAATATGTGTACTTGTCAGACCCAGGATTCGAATCTGCGACCCACGACGCAATAGGCCAACGCTTTAGCCGCGCGGCCATCGTTGGTGTAAATATTATTAAGATAACATCATCATCAGCTTGAATCTATCCACTGCTGGATGAAGGCCTCTCCAAGCTGATTCCACTTCTCTCGGTCCAGTGCGTCGCGTTGCTACGTACTTCCGCAGAACTTTATCATTTCATAAATCCAGCCGCCTCTAGGTGTACCTTGCGGACGTTTTGTACCTCTTGGATACCATTGGATGACTAAAATTTTCCAACGATTGTCTCTTCTTCGAGCTATGTGTCCAGCCCGGCCCTCATTCTCCGGAGGCCAACCTGACACTGATCACGGCAGCTATCAGCGATGGAAGGCAGAGGGTGCTAACCATCCCCGGAGACCCGAAAAAGGCTGCCAAGAGATGATATTCAGATATACCTAGTAGATATGATACCCGCTTTTATTTCTTTATTATTTCGAAACAAACTTTAGGTATTTTATTTGGCATGGCTTTTAAATAACTTTGCAACATTTTTGGTAACTAAACGGATATTCGAAAAAATGTTTAGTCAGTAAGTATTGTTATAAATATATTTTATATAATTATTATTATCTTTCAAAAAATTTACATTTTGTTTTTAATTTTAACCGTTTGCTGTGCGAAAAGTTGTCCCGAAACCAGGTATTTAAATCAGGCTGAAAACGAGTCTTTGTAACTCACTGTCTTTAAATTCAACTATAATAACTAAAATTTTAGAGGACTGAGTGACGCTAACAATTTCCATTTAATTTTTAATGAACTCTTCTTAAATACTTTCCTACGAAGCTTAAAAATACATTTAGTGAAATAGGGTTATAATAATATTTATAATAATTATAATTATTCCGTAACTGAGATTTATAATTATACATTAATTAAAATTACTCAACATTCATGCTAATATAATAGATAAATAATATATATATATATATATATATATAAGTACCATTTTAGTAAGGCACAGCAAATGTTGTGTTTTGACTTGCATACTTACCGGGTCTTTAGACCCGTTTCAGACGGGACACCGGTGTCGCGCTCGATACGCGATACGCGCTCGGGCCCTTGTATTATGTTTATGAACGCCCCAAAGCTAATGAGTCTACGCATAATTTCGCGTTATAAATTAGAACATAAAACTGGGTGCGGTAATAAAAACAAGTGTATCGCCGGCTTGAGAATGTAGCGGCCGACGGAAAAGTGTACCTGACTCGCGTTGACTCATTAGCTCTGAGGTATGCATCAACATAATACGGTACAGTTCGGTTATGAGGAATACAGCGGAAAATACTTTTTGAAAATACCCGATATACTTGATTATTTGTTAGTTTGGGTTAGGATAGGTTTGGTTAGGTTAACCTAACAAATAATCCAGTATATCGGCTATTTTCAAAATGTGTTTTCCGCTGTATTCCTCATAACCGAACTGTACCCATAATACAAAGGCTCCTTTGTTCGAATACAAAGGCCTCCTTATTATATACGGGCGCGACACCGGTGTCCCGTCTGAAACGGACCTTACACGTGGTAATACTTTACTAAAGCTCAAATTACATTGGCAGATTCTCAGGTCAGCCGTCTGCCACGATCGCGTAAAAAGTCACTTTTGAGTCGTGACCGAAATGGAACAATTCCTTATTTTTTTGGGCATAATCGTAAAGAAGACTACCGAGAACGTACTAGAATATCCGAATTAACCTTTGGTTTCCATATGTGGCCGCGCGAGCGTGTCCTGTCTTGTGTTTGACATAGCAACACATATTTGACATTAACATATTGAAGGTTGTCTGACCAGTGACGTCCCGTGGGGGTAGGCAGATTGAGCGTCGCTTGGGGGCGGCAGTCACTTGAAGGGCAGCAAATTGAGGAGAATCATTAGGTATATTATATAGAAATAGGTACCTAAACTTAGTACCTAATAACGAAAATATCCTTCGATTAAAAAAATGAGCTCTCTGGTTGGAAACAAAATGTATTAAGAATTAACATAAAAGGTTTAACAGGGCTGTATTGTTTTTGTCGGTTTCGCGATGTCTAGCTTACTTCTGTTGTCCTTGGACGTCACGTCCTTGATGACCAGCAATGACACGTGTAGATTTGCGAATTATATTTTGAATTATTGATAGGTACTTACATAGGTACTTACCTAGCTCACGTGTTTTGAAAGTTGTCAGGTGTATTTTTAAATGTATCTGTAACCGTGGACTCGCAATATATTTTTTATTGGAGTAGAGATGGCATTTAAATTGGATTTAGTGGTATATATTTTGTTAGTAATGTATCCTTACAACACATTTCATAAATATTGGGGTCATGTAAGGATGATAAAAAATACTGAATAAAAATGGGGCGGCATTTTGTCAGGGACGTCACTGTGCCTGACTATATTTATTATTTTAACAGACAATAATAATAATAGACACAATCACTCTTTACATGCTTAGTATTATTTTAACAGACAATAATAATAATAGACACAATCACTCTTTACATGCTTAGTATTATTTTAACAGACA
Source organism: Rhyacophila brunnea (assembly GCF_057557595.1). NCBI lineage: Eukaryota > Metazoa > Arthropoda > Insecta > Trichoptera > Rhyacophilidae > Rhyacophila > Rhyacophila brunnea. Next base: position 847,154 of record NW_028232904.1, on the reverse strand, counting down.
ATAATAATAATAGACACAATCACTCTTTACATGCTTAGTATTATTTTAACAGACAATAATAATAATAGACACAATCACTCTTTACATGCTTAGTATTATTTTAACAGACAATAATAATAATAGACACAATCACTCTTTACATGCTTAGTATTATTTTAACAGACAATAATAATAATAGACACAATCACTCTTTACATGCTTAGTATTATTTTAACAGACAATAATAATAATAGACACAATCACTCTTTACATGCTTAGTATTATTGTAACAGACAATAATAATAATAGACACAATCACTCTTTACATGCTTAGTATTATTTTAACAGACAATAATAATAATAGACACAATCACTCTTTACATGCTTAGTATTATTTTAACAGACAATAATAATAATAGACACAATCACTCTTTACATGCTTAGTATTATTTTAACAGACAATAATAATAATAGACACAATCACTCTTTACATGCTTAGTATTATTTTAACAGACAATAATAAGAATAGACACAATCACTCTTTACATGCTTAGTATTATTTTAACAGACAATAATAATAATAGACACAATCACTCTTTACATGCTTAGTATTATTTTAACAGACAATAATAATAATAGACACAATCACTCTTTACATGCTTAGTATTATTTTAACAGACAATAATAATAATAGACACAATCACTCTTTACATGCTTAGTATTATTTTAACAGACAATAATAATAATAGACACAATCACTCTTTACATGCTTAGTATTATTTTAACAGACAATAATAATAATAGACACAATCACTCTTTACATGCTTAGTATTATTTTAACAGACAATAATAATAATAGACACAATCACTCTTTACATGCTTAGTATTATTTTAACAGACAATAATAATAATAGACACAATCACTCTTTACATGCTTAGTATTATTTTAACAGACAATAATAATAATAGACACAATCACTCTTTACATGCTTAGTATTATTTTAACAGACAATAATAAGAATAGACACAATCACTCTTTACATGCTTAGTATTATTTTAACAGACAATAATAATAATAGACACAATCACTCTTTACATGCTTAGTATTATTTTAACAGACAATAATAATAATAGACACAATCACTCTTTACATGCTTAGTATTATTTTAACAGACAATAATAATAATAGACACAATCACTCTTTACATGCTTAGTATTATTTTAACAGACAATAATAATAATAGACACAATCACTCTTTACATGCTTAGTATTATTTTAACAGACAATAATAATAATAGACACAATCACTCTTTACATGCTTAGTATTATTTTGTTGTTTTACTTATAAGTTTATTGCTTACACCAGCAACTGAGAGTAGGTATATTGGAAACCAATTAAGTCAAGCGTCAACACGATTGAGTTGGTAGCTGAATCGTTCCATGTAATTGCTATCTAAAGTCGACGATTGCTCACGACGATCGTTGAATCTGGTTGGGTCTGCGAGTCTGCTCGTATAATTATACTTTATGTATAATTATTTATTATCATTATTATTTTCAAAATACATTGTAGTAAATTCTAATGGATTTAAGTTTTGTCGTAATTTGAGTCGTTATTTGCGACCCGGGTTTCGCCTTTCGGCATCTTCAGGCACTATGTACACTCACCAAAAGGCAAATACACACTGACAGCGAATACAATAATTAACTCTAGCTTATATAACAAATCGATACAATAAAGTAGGTAAAAACTTTATAACCTACCTATTTAGTCAAGGATTACAATAAAAATTATGGCAAACAAATTATGAATTTATTGTTTATAATTACTTATGATCTATTATTAGGTTTTGACGATTTATATACGCCTATCGAGCAGTTGCGCACCCAGGGGGGGGCAAGGGGCCCTGGCGCCCCCCATAAATGAAAATGATCAGAATGATTTTAAACATTGAAAGGCAATAAACTATACCTTGGGCTTAGGCAAACACAAACACGGCAAAAAAATGATTTGTAATTATTCTCCAGCACCCTTTTTAGAAAAATTTCTTAGATTTTAATTTCTAACACAAAAATTTCGAAACACTAATGTCGGGTTTTTTTAGAAACCCAATCCCTAATGGAACTGTCAAAAAATTCTCGGTGTCCACCCGAATTCAGAAGTGGTGTAGGTCATGGCTGGGGAGGGCTGACATGGCTCTAGCCTGGGGGCCCGGGCTGTGGGGGCCCCGGCGTGTCGGGTTGACCAGATAAGTGAGATAAACACACATCATAAATTAGCTCTAATAGTAAAAAAAAAACGCCTGCTGAGCTATTATACTTCATGGCCATGAACATTTTCAATTATATAATTGGGCAATTTACTTTTTGATTATTATGTGTCGATACTCGACAGCTCCATTATTAAAGTAGATGTATTAAAAATTGCCAATAATTCACTGTATGAGTAGGTACCCTTAATTTGAAATAAAACACAATTCGAAAAACAATAATGTAGTCTTTCACACTGCCTTTAATCTTAGCGGTAGGTAAGGGGCCCGCCAAATATCCTAGCCTGAGGGCCCGTTTCAGGATGTGGGGACCATGGTGTAGGTACACCGAGTGCAATAGACAAAAGAAGAAAAAGAGCCTATGGGAATAATTTACATTTTCCTCCCTGGCCCCCCCCCCCAATATTAAATCCTGGGTGCGCCACTGCTATCGAGTGTATTATTAGTGATAAGGTAGGGTTTTTTTTTTAAACACTTCAACCCCAAACTGTTATCATCGTTTCTGATTATCTGATCAAGACCTGCAGAACTCTCCACCTGCCCCAAATCCGTGCTACTGTGACATGTCTGTAGCCGCAATTAAATTAATGCAAAATGTATATCTTCCTGCAACGCTTGTCTACTTATTGCACGAATGCAGCAGGAAACGTCATGGCATTTCCTTGACGACTTCATGCAATCGCGAATAGGCGAAACAGCAGTGTATCCCTTCGCTGTGAATGTCGTGGCAATCGCGTGACCTGTCTGCGTCTTTCTAGAAAATCGCGCATCGGTAGGATAAGGTTAAAAATAATACTAGGGCTGTAGTAACCGTCGGTATCCCGAGACAATGTTAAGTTACATACTTCAAATTAAAATCCTGATAATACTTACTATAATAATACTTTATTACGGCAATGACAAATGCGTGATAATCAAGTAGTTACCGTAAGTAACAGACATGTTTATAACCTTAAAGTACCTACATAGAGTGGAATGAAGAGGTACATGTTGGGAACAACCACCGCCATCTTTAGATTAATAAAGCCTGAGCATTTGCACAAGCAACGAGTGGTCCACTGCCATACTATTTATTGATAACGTACTTACAAGCAGAGTTTGGTATTCTATAATGACTGAAGAGTATAATAATTGTTTTTAGTTATTGTCGTTTAGAATCGACTGTCACATTGACAAACGTCCTAGTGAATTATGATATTATTATACACAGAAGAAGTTTACTTACTTTGATCGTCACTTCCAATTATTAATAACACATAACCACTAAATCAGATGTACTCCAAGGTCTCCAAGATACGTTAAAATAATCTGAAATAAATCTGAAACTAAGAATACTCCGACAAGTGAATACGACAAACGCGTCAGTATCCATAGACAATGACAGGTCATCCATAGACAACGGGAGGGGCGAAAAGTAGGACCAGTCGTGTAATGTATCGGCTTCCTTCTTCAGTGGGCAATGGCACAACGCATAAGGACAACAATCTGAATAATTAAGGTGCTGAGGATAACAAGGACAGGACGTGACATATAATTTTTACAAAATAGTTAGGAGAAGGTACTTTTTTCTTTTGACCATGTCTGATCCCAATTATACATTTGGGCCTCCAAAGAGTGGAGGTTTGTATTAACACTATTGACAACTTTTTATTCTTTTACGAGAAATGGATGTTAGCCACTTACTCAACTTATTGCTATTGCTGACTTCAAACACAAACAATATATGTATTTGCTAGATCCAGGAATCGAACCTGGGACCCACGACATTGTAAGCCGACGCGTAAGACGCTGGCACATCGTGGGCGTCAGCTAGTCATCAGTTTTCACATCACCACAAACCTACGTATGCATGAAACAGAATTCAAATATGCTTTGTATACAAATATTCCCAACATTTGAGTTCATTCCTGGACGTGGGGTCTATAAAACATCTTTTAGCAGATGCAGATCATTTTACTATTAAGGCTATACCTCATTGGAGGCATGTTCTAAAAAGATCGTGGCTAGGCAATGCGCGGATTGCGGGTCGCGGGTGCAAATGACGCATGCCGACCGAAATATAGTTTGTCATATAAATCCAATGCGTCCATTTAATGTTCTATTAGTAACAATAATAATATATTCATTGACATGTTTTCTTTTTAAAGTAAATGGGTAACGTTTTAGTCATCTTTACACGATTTAAAAATTACTACCCCCGTCGCCATCACGAAACAGATTGACGTACCTCGACGTTCGCTCTCAGACTGCCAGCGAGTCCAAAATTTCGTCGCGCCTATAGTTGAAAATTATTTGCCGTTTCACTAAAGTATCGCCTTAAGTTTTCAAATATTGTGACTTATTTGTTGAATTAAAAAATAGCATACCTACCAGTTAATCAGTTAAACTGGCACGACAGACTATTCAGAGTCTCTATCCCAAGCTCTCACACTCTAGTAGGTAACACTTTCTGTGTTCCGATCGACGTTATCGGCTCATCCGGGGGCGGCCCAGAGGTCGAGTCCGTACTGGAGTTCCTTCATAAACTTTACGGAGAGTTCTATCTCCGTATCACGAATCTAACATCGTGACTGACCATCTTAAACTCCTTGACCATTTTAAAGTTCATTGTGGTAGAGTGCAGACGTGTTTCGCCTCGCTCCGCAAACTTTTTACGCCGTGACACCGCTTACTATCAATATCTTATTTCTGACCCTGCTTTCTACTGTTTTCGATCCCGTTTTCACGTTACTACCCGCGCCTGCCCCTGGACTTCAACCTGATACCTTTTTCGAGTGCTTTTTCCCGGGAATTTCCCGGGATTTGTGACTATTTGTGACTTTCGTTTTAGTGCTCGTAATCCGCTCTTTGTGTACGAACCAGACGCTCAAACCAGCTCAAATTCGCACAGTGAACTAACAACCGTCTGCTTAACATAGCAACGGTTTTCATATGTGAATAGTGAAAAACCACAGTGACTTTTCACGACTTCTTAAGTGAATTGCTGTCACAAGTTGCATTAAATTGAACTTTGTACCCGCCGTCAGCTGCCATCGCAGCTACATCAAGATTCGATTAGCAAGAATTCTCCAATCAACACTGAAGACCAAAGTTAATCACCATCATCAGTCTTGTTAACGACCCAACAGCCAACTGTCTTCTCGTAAACAGTTCTATTAAGCCCCCTCCGCTCTAAATCCACACTCCCAAATCCACGCCCATTTTTTAAATTTTTGGCGTCAGTCTCATTTCGACGGCCGTCCATAGCGGGCGGTCATTCTGCCCTACCCGCATCGATAATTTTTTGAATATAAATTCTTTTCATAATTTAATTATACCTCTCCTCTTTTCCATATTATACCTACATCCAACACATATTGGACTTGTAATTTTTTCACGTTTTGTATTTTTTGCATATTATACCTACATCCAACACATTTTGGACTTGTAATTTTTTCACGTTTTTGTCTTTCTCCCTCTTCTCATTATTTTTACTTATACAGTATATACTTAAGCCAATTCCGCCAAAACATCGCATCTGTGGCCTGCTGTACCCCCCCTCGTGTCCCTGTCCAACTTTGGATAGGGACCATTTTTGGACCGCGGGCCCAACTTGACCTCCCCTGACCAAAAGTCAAGGGACCCCATTTGGACCCCGACCCTTCACTTGAGTACCCCTGGTAGTCAAGTAGGTATCCACTTGGCTACATAACCACTACTTCGCTTTGGCCGCCCATAAAAGTGTTTAAACACTATCACTTCTTAAACGCCACACTACCGGCCGCGTAACGGACCAAATCCAATACAAACACCGCCCGTTTCTTTCTTTCTCTCTCACATCACGCGACGCCACGCGACTGCATGCCCAACATGATGCGTACTCCTCCCCAGGAGGGTCCTGATCCTCCCGATCCAAACAACTCCTCAACCCTCGCGGCATCCACCTCGGGGTCCACCGCATACGCCCCATCATCGGCCAGGACCAGCAAAACAAAACAACGTTCGCCTAAAACTCCAACCAAAAAAACAACGAAAAACACTTCTCCGAACTCAATCGAAGAACCTGAGGCAAAAAAATCAAAATCCAGAAACAACCACCAGCCGCCCCCCCACAAGTAGATGAAGACTCTTCCTCCTCTGGCGAGGATTACGAAGTGGACGTCTCCCGAATAGACCCAGACCAATATGAGGACATCTACACCGACGTTTCAACCTACCTTAATGAGGTCATTACGGCTTTCCGCGCAAACAGGCAGGTGCCAAGGAACGCATAACAAATGCCCTCCTGAATCTGTCTGAAGCCCATAGCCGACAAAATCTGGCCATGGCCAAACTGGAGCGGAAAGCAATCGTCCAAGAGGCTAGGATCCTGCACCTCGAAGGACTGCTGAAGGACAGGACCTCCGGCCTAAACATCCAAAAAAAAGCCATCAAGGACCTACACGCCCAGTCCAAAATACTCAAAACCATCCAGCCACAAGCGGTCACAAACGTCATACCCACTGTAACCACTCCTGCAATGTCATGGGCCACAGCACTGGGAAGGAAAAGCCGCCCACCCGCGGCGAATGCAGCAACACTTGCTCCACCCTCCACCTCAACTTCCGCCAACCAGTTTCCGTCCCTACTTCCCCTCGCCCCCAGACCGGGAGTTCTCTTCTTCCCGACCGGTTCTGGGGAGAAGAAGTCGGATACCACGAAGGAAATACTCAAAAAGGCCTTCGACCCCAGGTCTCTTGGAGTACAAATTACGGGTATCCGTAACATAAGGAACGGAGGTGTCATTGTTCACCCCCGTTCTGAAGTCGAGGCCAAGGCTCTCATGAAAGCCCTGGAGACCTCGGAGGCTGCCCTGCGAGCCGAACTCGCCGGGAAAAAACAACCTCGCGTCATAATTTTCAACCTTCCATCGACCCTTACTGAATCACAACTCCGGGAAGCCATATTCACCTCCACCAGGGAACAGACCGGCCTGCCAGAAAAGGCATACAAAGACATCAGACTGAGCCACAAAGCCGGGCCAAGAACCGGCAGATGCCACTTCGTGGTCTTCGCCCCGGCGGCTATCTGGTCTGCCCTAATTGCAGAGGACAGACTCTACATGCGGTGGGAATCCTTCCCCCTTAGGGATTACGTTGGGGTAGTTAAGTGCAATATTTGCCACCTTTTCGGTCACATGGCCAAAGGATGTACGAGCAAAACTCCAACGTGCAGCCACTGTGCCATCACCGGCCATGACCGCGAGGACTGCCCCAACAAAGGAAATCCCCCCAAATGCGTAGCCTGTCACAAGCACAAGCAGCAGTCGGACCACTCCACCGGCAGTCTTGACTGCCCAGCAAGGCTCCACGCTGAACTGCGTGAGAGGGCCATGGTGGACTACACTGCCACGCGATGATCTCCTTCGCTCAGTTGAACGTCAACCTGAGCGACGCCGGCTCGGCGGAGTTAATTGAGACTATGCGGGCCAAAGGCCTGTCTCTGGCGCTGGTACAGGAGCCGTACCACTGGGCCACTGAAAGGGGCCCAAAATCCACTAAAAAGGGACTCGGGTGTGTGGGTCTTGTCGTCAGCGCCAGGGGTGCTGACCCGAAGGCCTGCGTTTTCGCTCTTGACCCTCACCTTGGCGTGCTGTCGCTCTCGCACCTGTCAACTGAGTTAGTCGCGTGTGCAGACATAAGCTTTCCCGGAGGAGGCAGCGTGGTGGTTATCTTCGCCTACTTCAGCTTTAAGAGTACAAAGTAACACGTGGCATCAGTGCTCGACGGCATCCTACGCGCAGTTGGTGGCAGGGATGTCATCATCTGTGCGGATGCGAACGCGCAATCCCCCCTCTGGGCGCCCGTGGATACCCCCCTGTGCGACGCGGATGTCATCGAGGAGTTGGTTCACCAGCACAACCTGGTCGTCCTCAACGACCCTAATAGCGTGCCGACTTTTGTGTCGCACGCAAACTCCGGAAGTACCCACATCGACATCACCCTGGCCACTGAGTCCGTCGCGAGACGTATCAGCGGCTGGAGAGTCCATGAGAGCGCTTCCATGAGTGATCACCGGTTGATCACTTTTGAGCTGGCCCCTGACTCCTCGCACAATGGCGGCTCTGACGTTTCCCCAACCCCTCCCGCGCGATTTAGAACGCGCGACGGGAATTGGGAAAAGTTTGAAGAGGCGCTTTCCAAAAAGCTTGACAGGACATCCAGAACCCGATTTCCGGACCTACACTCGGCCGCCTCACGACTGACTGCAGACATCACCGGATCAGCCGAAGCTTCACTCGGACGCTGCAAGCCCAAACCACCAAGCCAGTCGCCGTGGTAAACGCAGCATGTTTCTCGCCTGCGTGATCTTTTCAGAAAAGCGCGTAAGGCCCATCAACGTGCACGCCTGCGCAAGCAACCACCTGCCTCCATCGATCCCCTTGCAACCATGGCCAAATCCACTCGAACGGAATACAAGAAAGCGATCACTCAAGCCAAGAAAGACTACTGGCGTAATTTCGTCACCATTGAGGGAGGTTCGGACCCCTGGGGTCCTCCATATCGCGCACTGAGGCTGGGACTCAGACCGACGAGCCTCTTGTGCGGCATCGAGAAACCGGGTGGCGGATTCACCAGTACCGAGTCTGAAACGGCTGCGGTCCTACTCGAGGCCCTCATCCTCCTGGATGATGAATCCAGGGACGATGACGCCATGAGGATGGCCCGCTTTGAGGCTTCTCTTCCCATCGACATGGATCACTCATCGTTGCCTTCCGAACAGGAGATCAACCACATCGTGCGTTCGTTGATTGCTGGCAAGGCCCCGGGCCCGGACTGCATTGACAATTTACTTGTCAAACGCACATGGGCCATCGCCGCGCCAGAGATTACAGCCCTCTTCAGTGACTGCATCAGAAGCGGCACGTTCCCCGACTGCTGGAAGAGGGGCTTACTTAAGGTAATCCCCAAAGCTGGCAGCCGAGAGCCGTCTAGCCCTAAAGCCTACCGCCCTCTAACACTTCTGCCCGCTCTGGGCAAAGTGCTGGAGAAGCTACTGTGCCACAGGATTGAAGCCCACCTGGAGACACACTCGACGCTTTCCGATAAGCAATTTGGATTCAGAAGAGGCAAATCAACAGTCGACGCCATTAGGAACGTGATTGCTATTGCTGAAAATTCTCGCCGTAAATACGTCCTAAGAGTTTTCCTGGACATTGCAGGTGCGTTTGATAGTGCGTCCTGGCCTCTTATACTTCGAAAGCTCCGGCTGAAGAGACTACCAGGAAATTTGTTCGCGTCAATTCAAAGTTATTTCACGAATAGATCGATCGAGTTTCGTGTTGGATCAACAACAATAGAGAGGAAAACCAGCATGGGATGTCCCCAGGGCTCAGTCCTCGGGCCCCTTCTCTGGAACGTACTCTTCGACGATCTCCTTAGAATTCCGCTTCCAACCGACTGTACTGTCATTGCCTACGCAGACGATGCGCTGCTGCTGGTTGAGGCCGACAGCAGGGCGAAGATTGAGAGCACCGTTGGCTAAGCTTTAGCATCAATTGAGGCTTGGGGTAGATTAACTAGACTATCATTCGCACCTTCCAAGACAGAAGCCATTGTCCTTAAAGGACCGAGACGACTTAGCTGTTCGAGACTACCCACAGTCCGATTCGGTGACACGAGAGTGAAAGTGTCGAAGATCGTCACCTATCTAGGCATCAAAATGGACAAAATGTTAAATTTCCTACACCATGCCGAAACCCAAGTCCACAAGGCTGGGGTGGCCTTCCAGAGGATCGGCCGCATGGCTGGTGAAGGATGGGGCTTAAAAGTAAGGGCGCTCAAGATCGCCTACGGCGCCATTTTTATGGGAATAGCGGCTTATGGCGCCAGTGCCTGGTGCCCGCGCATTCCCAAGAGTGTCAAACTTAGAATCTCTCTTTTAAGAGGACAACGCAGCGCGCTCCTGTCCATTACCAAGGCCTACCGTACGACATCAACCGACGCGCTCCCGGTCCTGGCCGGTATTCTCCCACTTGACCTGCACATTCAGGTCAGCGGCGCTTCAGTGTTGCTCCTCAAAGGTGAGGAGGCCGACGTTGGTGATTATCATCTCGTCCCCCCCCCTCGACGAGCCGGCGAGTGATTAGCACTACTGAAGCGCAAAATTAGACTCATGTCGCTAGATGCGGCCATTAAGACCTGGCAGCGAAAGTGGGACGAATCCACCAAGGGCCGGCACACATACAGCTTTTTTCCAGACATTCAGTGGCGAATGGAGATAACCAAGTATTTGACTCCAGACCATTACACCAGTCAATTTGTGACTGGTCATGGTGGTTTCGCTGGCAGGCTCTTTGAGCTTGGACTTGTAAGCCATCCGACATGTCCATGCGGATGGGAGGTACAGGATGCCAATCACATCCTATGGGAGTGTCTGAGTATGTGCTCCGAACGGGAGGAAATGCTCAGGTCGGTCCAACCAGCTGTCGGACCCATCGGCCCGTCCGACCTGGTTGCTACTAAGGCCAACTATCTTGCATTCAAAAAATTTGCGGCGTCTTACTACGGGCGTGAAGATCTCTTCACATAAATTTTGCTGCCTGTATGATTAGCTTCGTTCTTTGTTATATTAAAATAGTAGCTTCTTTTTCTTTAAAGTAAATTCCATGTGCTTTTTCTCTCCCTGGCACTTTGCATTAGAGTAAACTCAGTCAGAGCTCACTTTGAGCGTAGCAACCTAAGTCCAGGCCAATTTTTAGATGCTTCACATCACCAATTGATGGGTCCCGTGATACTCTCGATGAAGACCGAGGGTGGTACAGGGCGGGTTTTGGTGGAGGGAATTTAACTTCAATGACCATCTGAGCCTTCGCGCCGTCAATGCATTAAGTATGTTGAGCTTAAATTGTTCTCAGAGCTCAGCATTCGTACGAATTCACAAACTTTGGTTTTCTTTTACCCATCAAAGTTTTTAAGAGAATTTGCTTTCGAATACTTGAAAGCCTTATCTTGTCTCTACGTTCGGCTCCAGGTTTCACGCCCTTACAGATAGATTGGTTTCAAAGCCACGTTGTAAACCCGGAATTTCATCTCGCAACAGATGCATCTACTTGGCGAAGAACGCTACATTTTTACTCAAGATGTATTCATTTCGCCGCATCCTCCAGAGGAATGAAAATATCGTGTATAATATGTGTTTATTTTTCCCCAAGGACCACCAGATCACCCGTATAGCCTAATACTTTGTGGGATCCGTTCCGCCTTCTACTTTGAGAGCTTCTCTCACAAGAATATGCGACAAGGAATGGCCCTGCTTCATCAGTACAGCTGTCACCTTGTACAATTCAGACACAATAATATTATCATGTACCTATACCAGGGATGGCGAACCTTTTTACTAACGCATGCCAAAATTTCCCAAATAATATTTTTCGACTGTCTGACGTGCCAAGCAGTTTTTAGAGTTTTTTAAAGGTTTAAAAATTACAATCTAGTTTTTGATATTCTATCTTTCACCGTATTTCTAGCCAAAGACATATCTTTTATTCTTTGAATATTTTTGTCTTGTTTTCAAAATTCTAATTTTAATTCTAAATTCAAAATTCTAATTCAAAATTTCAAAAGAGATCGTGGAAGCATTTGCACCACTCTTTTTTCATATTATATTCTCCATCACTGAACGGTTTTCCATTTTTAGATATTATATTTGAGTCAAAACAACAGCCAGTAAGTTATTACATATATTTGAATGACTGCCGATAATTAATTTCATAAGTTTGTTGATTGAATATTTTTATTTTTAATTGCCCGAACCTAAAAAGCGTCTTATGCAATTGTATATTTACATTAAACGTAATGATTATCTTGAAAAAAATTTGTCTGCTATTTTTTATACAATGCGATTTGTCATGTATGCATGAATTTCATCGTTTCCATTTGCGCATCGATTGGTAAACATAATACATAAAACATAAAACCGAAGAAAATACGCATGGCTATGTCGTCATTATTTTTTAATATTATATATAAGTAAGTACATAAGTAAGTTTATATTTATTTGTAAAAACATTTTTTACAGGTATAATATACAAAATAGTAATTTCTTTTCTTTTTAAAATGAAGCATTCGCGTACCATGCAAAATCATCTTGCGTGCCATAGGTTCGCCATCCCTGACCTATACATTGTACACACTGGACTTCAATATTGATAAATGCAATGTTTTATCGTTTACTAAATTCTCAAAAGTATTGTTTTTACAGTATTCGATGCATGGCGGAGATCCCTCATCTGTGAGGGATCTTGGCATTACGTTTGACAGTAAACTGACGTTTAGTAGTCATAATATGAATGCCATTTGTAAAAAGGCGCTAAAAATGTTGGGCTTTGTCTTCTGTACTCTCCGGGACTTTTCGGATGTTACGGTAGGTACTCAAAATTCTTTGTAACTCCTTAGTTAGAAGCAGACTTGAGAGTGGGTCTTTCGTTTGGGCCCCGCATCAGTCGAAGTACGGCCTTATGGTGGAGAGGGTCCAGAAGAAATTTTTGAGACTCCTTTACTTTCGGCTGTATGGATATTATCAGTGGCTGTACTGTAGCTTAAAATATAGAAGGGATCTTTATTTAGCTACATATTTTTTCCGATTTATACGCGGCGTAAATGGAAACTCTTCCATTCTTGGTGGTGTTGGTTTGTGTGTCTCTGATAATTATTTTAGGAATCGAGGACATCCGTTGTTTGTTCTCGCAATGTGCAGAACTAATGATGCCAATTGGGAGGGCAATAGCCATGTTTAATGAAATCGCTTCGGAAAATGATATATTCCACTTACGTGAGGTGAATTTAGGTGGACGTTGTTTTATAAGTTTTTAAGATAGGGTCTATCAATAGTTCACTCTGTGTGCTTCCATCTACTTTTATTTATGTTATTTTTTTTTCTTATTTTATTACTTAGGTATTGTATTTTAACTCACATTGCTCTGTATTTATATTTCAAATATTATTAACATTACATTTCATGTCGTGAACGCTTTAAATTTATAATTTGTTATGTTCATTATATGTAAAATAAATAAATTTGAATTAGTATTCTGTTTCTGGATCCTTCCGTGCATACCCTCACTATTAAATCGACCAGCTTCCCTGGGATTTGGATTTTTTTCAGAATGTTCCAAAGAGTTTAAATCCAAAGAAAAAATCTAACACATTATAGATAATAATGACGTGTCGGCTTGTCTATTACGTCCGTCAAATATAATTTATTATGACAAAGCTCTGTCAAATTATTGTCTGTGACGCTATCTGTGTAGATAAAGAAATGAAATCTCTATTGTTATAGTTGTCTATTGTTATCAAAGCACTACATAACACTAGAGTAGTGATTTCAATATTAGATTTCGCATTAATATGACAAGGCATATAAATCAGTGACGTGCGAATCTATTTGTCTCGAAGGCATAATGCGGTAAGCAAATAAACAACATAATTCACAATATTATACTTATTAAACTTTGATAGATAATCTAGATATGATCTTGCACGTCTTCCGTACTAGGAATTTTGATGGCAGTAATGATCGTACGTGTGGTTTTATTAATTTTTAAAAAGAAGTTAATTTTTTCTTCTTCTGTTGGCAGCGCCTAAAACAAAATGGCGGCCCGCGTTCTGATTTACAAACTGTTAGTTTATTAATATAACCGACCTACGCATTTCTCGGTGTTTTACATGATTATTATGCTTAGTTCTGCAATAAAAAATATTTTGATTAAAATTACATTAATTTAAACCTTTCCGTAAATCTGTCACAAATTAATTTGTTATATCGTTTTATACTTTCTATATTATTATACTCGATATGCTAGCACTTTTGAAGGACTTTGGACAGAACACACCACGCTGTCTAGACGGGTTGTTGTGTGGTTTTTCTGTCTGGGTGATCCTTCCCGTAGCCAAAGGTCTCTCGTCTCGAAGCAGACAAGGGTTTGCGATGTAATAGAGTTTATTAAAAGCCTTAAATGGTAATGGACACATAGCTCGAAGAAGAGACAATTGTTGGACAAATCTAGTCATCCAGTGGTATCTAAGAAGTACAAAACGTCCGCAGGGTCTAGAGGCCGCTTGATCGATGAAATGATAAAGTTCTGCGGAAGTACGTGCCAACGCAATGCACAGGACCAAGATAAGTGGAAACAGCTTGAAGAGGCCTTCATCCAGCAGTGGATAGATTCAGGCTGATGATGATGATGATGCTAGATAATCTGTCAATTTATTATGAGAATAAGTGTTCTTTCATAACCCAATAAAAATAATCCCTTCATTTTAGTGTCAGTTTATTTTTAAAAATGTACGATTACGTGTATCTTTTCTTTCGCCTTACATAATTTAATACGTCTTCGGTAATTGTGCCGCAGAGGTGGACACGAGCTTTTATAAAAAAAAAAAAAACGAAAACAGTTTATTCCATGTAAACAATAATTATAATAAATACCTTTTTCTGTCGGCGCATCGGCTTTTCGATCCAATAATCGTTAATTGAAAATTTGAAATTTTCATACATTTTGATCCACCATTATCACAAACTAAGATTATATGAGGTAATATTAGGTCGAGCTAGGTTAGATTAGGTTAGGTTATGTTAGGTTAGATTAGGTTTGGTTTGGTCTAAAAAGAAAGTTGTAAAATCTCATGTCCACCTCTGCGGCACATTTACCACGTCTTCTCCCTGTCTCTTTCTCTCTCTTACACATTTATATATGCTTTGTCTCGTGTGTTACAGATAAATCAAAACAAATATAATATATTTATATACAGTGACGTCCCTAGATAAAATGCCGCCCCTAAGCAGCGCCGAAATGCCGCCTCATTGTTTTATACATTATTTCTATCATCCTTCCATCCATCCAATATCTAAGAAATGTGTTTATGGATACATTACTAACAAAATATCAGACTAATAAGTACGTCGAAGGGCAACGGAAGTAAACTAGTTATCGCAAACCCGACAAAACCAATGAGCTGAATTTTTTAATGGAAAGATATTTTCGTTATTATTAAGTTTAGGTAGCTATTTCTATATATTCCAAATGATTTTCCTCAATTTGCCGCCCTTCGAGTAACCGCCGCCCCCAAACGACGCTCAATCTGCCTTCCCCCACGGGTCGTCACTGTTTATATACTGTAATAAGCTAGTTATCAAGGAAAGTCTTTGTTTAAGAGGATTTTTCACTGATTTGTTTAATATGATCCCACATATCTCACTCATGTTTCCATTGCAATCATAATGTATTAAACTATCAGTGTAGTATTCCCAGTGTAAACGTACTGTTACGTCCCCAAAAAGCGGAGTAGTTTAAGTAAGATAGTTTATCACTTTCACTAGTTATTTTAGGTTTCGTAATTACGAATTTAAATAGTCTTTATACTTGTAAAGGTATTATTTGCTATTTTATTATTATACAGAGGACTATGAAAACAGGATTCTGTTAAAGTATATTTTGTTTAGTCAGGAATAGCAAAAAGAGAGCGGAAATGTTCACAAAAAATATCAAATTAAAAGAGAAAAACTTTTGATAGATGTTTGATTTATTAAACGGAGAAGAATTACAGTAATACAAATATTACAATTGATAGAAAGCCAACTTACAATACAAGAGGTACAATGGTCGATATATGGAAAGAAATAATGTTCTAGATACTTCTAATTATCAACACAAATAACATTATATTATTGTTTTGTGGTTTTCTGGAATTAATTAGAATAATCGAATCAATAGTTAAATTAACAATATTATTGATATCAGAGAGGATGCTATTGTTATTAGGGGAAGTTGCGGTTTCTCTAATTAGAATCTGTTATCTACTTATTGATTTTATGCATAACAGTACAAAGTTGAAACATGGATACTCCATATAAGAAAGCTCCTAAAATTTCGAGTCCGATGATAAGAAAGTAGACAAGAGTGTCCTATCTAATTGAGGTCACCAGGCTTATGAAATGGCAATAGATTATTATGTTTATTAGCAAATCAATAACCGTAATATATGGTGTTGGTAACGGATGCTTAGAATTTCGTAAACGGCTAAACATACCAACTGCTCCATAATCAGAAAACTCCAAATTCGAGAACTTTTGGTCATATAGAGATGATAACCTGTAAAACTGTGTGTGTGATCAAAAGTCAAAGGGTGAGGAAGAAATTTCTTTAGAAGGACAAACCAAATTAAGAGTACCACAGCTTGTATATTGATAAATACTCTGCATACCGCTGAGTGCCGAGAGGGATGGTCGTTCTACTGCATGGCCCCCACATCTTGAAGCGGGCACATTCAGAACTAAACTAGCGCAGGCGATTTTTTTTCTATTAGAGCAAATTTAATATATGTATTTATCTCATTTATCTGGTCAACCCGCTACGCCGGGCCCCTAGACTAGAGCCTAGTCACCCCCCCCCCCCTTGTGGGGGCCATAATCTACTGCTAGACGAAGGCATCCACATGCTGTTCTTGAAACACCTTTACATCCACAAAAATTACAGTTTTGTGTGGTTGGTATCGAGGTGTAATTGGACCGTATTTTTTTGAAAACGAAAATGGCAATGCAGTTACTGTCAATGGAGAACGCTACAGAAACATGATCAATGTTTTTTCTGGCATGCATTAGATGATTTTGATGTGGACGATATGTGGTTCCAACAAGTTGGTGCAACATGTCATACAACTCGTGACTAGGGATTCCAATCCCGGGATCCCGAGCTATTTTCTATACCTATGAATCCCGGGATTAATAAACATAATCCCGAAACTTTCGGGATTGATTTTTATATCAATTTTTATTGAAAATAAAGTAAAAACGAAAATATAACAGAAAAAATACTTTTAATAACAAATAACTACATTAGAAATAAACTGAGTTTGAATGAAGTTTGATTTATACCCATGTGTAAGTTGCCGATTTATTTTATTTTTTTACATAAATTAATAAAAATGACAAAGATCGGAAAAAACAATGCTTCGCACTTTTAACAAAGAAATTCCACCATGATCTCATACGTTTTACGGCAGTTTCATAATATTCGGCTGACTAATTAGATTTATGAGGCGGAAAGGCCATAAGTACACCATGATTTGCTTTACTATTTTCAATCTCGCTAACCCACCCATTCATTAAGTCTTTACTATCAGAAACAGTAATCTCATTTTAAATTCACATTATTATTTATATTACAATATTATTTACTCCATTAAACTTGTGTACTTCCAAGATTGAGCGTATACAAAAGTAAAAATATATGTCTTAAATATTATAAATTATACTAGATTTATTTTTGACCAATTTTATCAATGTTATTTGTAAATATAAAATTTTTATATTAACAATGGAAAAAAATGCCAATCTCGGGATTGTCAAACTTTAATCCCGGGATCAGAATTTTGGCTCGGGATTGGATTGCCTACTCGTAACACTATCAACTTATTGAGAGAAATGTTCAGTATATAATATATATATATCTCTTATTTGATAACCCTTTAATATCGTAAAATGAATATGGCTGTATTTTAGCTATAGAATTTTAATAATAATTACTTGCTTCTATCATAATTTGTGCGCCCCTTCCCTTCTTGATTTCAATTCCGAGTGCGCCTCTTAATGTAAATGAAGGAAGATTGTTTGCCCTTCTATTATAAGCCTCTTTAAGCTTGTTAGATAACTCATTAATTTGTCAAATGCCATTCATTATTGAAATACGAAACAAGTCTTAGTCCCACTTTATATTAACGAATAATGGCAATACCTAGCATCAAAGTTTTGTATTTATACTTGATCAGGCATATCGTTTTTGCACTAAGTGTCTAGGGACAACAATAATGAATTTTAAAATAAATGAATAAATATTATTCAAAAAATTGAACGAAGTGTTCGTATACAATCTACGGACAGAATCTTTGTTTTGTTTTTGCTGTACACACTTATTATTGATACTCAAGGGCTAGGGTTTTCGGGTCCGTATCCCCCCCCCCCTCCAGAAATGGAAAAAATACTATTTATATAGATACATGGAATATCAAATATCACATCTACTTATTCTTCGTCAATACCTCACGACCGAGGATCGTGACCTGGATGATTTCGCTGTCAAATAGTCCATTAACGATTTGGCTCCATTCTTCTCGGTATTCTACGACACGCAAGACAAATAGTCACTGGAAAACCCGTGGCACTCACAAAGTGGTGCAAATATCATACGTGAAGACAGTGTGGACATTACAAACGGACACTAACTGTCCTAATAACTCACGCACATTCTATAACCACTTTTGGATACGAAATCTAGCAAGCAAGTAGGGAAAGCTTGCAATAACCTTTAGTTGTATCTGCAGGTCAGGTGTTTATCGCTAGACTTAAAATGCGGAGTGTCTGGGTTTGGTGAATTCACCTGGAAAAGTGCGGTATTCCGCGGTTGAAGTGAAGAGAAGCTATGAATAACTATGCTAGATTATCTTACCCCCACCCTCTCCCGCAGCCTTAAAAATTATTAAAGAAATATCGTAGATTTTTTTTCAAAATGGACCCCCCCCCCCTCGAACCATTTTTCTATTAGTACCCAACTAAAGTAAGTAATGAGTCAAAGCACCGTATAGTGCCAGGATTAGTGCTTGATGTAAGATCGCCATATTTTTAATTGCGATATTCTAACAGTGACAGCTAGTACCTATCTGGCATTCAATATTTTTGAGAAGGGGGAGTGTTAATGTGAAATGGTTCAATTCAATTTAATTTATTTATTTTTAACATATTGTGGACATTACAAATTATAAGTTTAAGACGTTTACAACATGACATTTAGAAACAAAGAAATATAAAACAGTATAACATAAAAAAGAGATATATCAGTATAGAGATAAATAGTAAGTTATTAAACAGTGGAAATGTGTATACACAAAAAATATATATTAGATAGGTACAAGGAAGTACATCGGATGAGTGAAGCAGACCCTATTTTAAGAATTTATAAAACAACGTCCACCTATACTCATCCTCACGTAGGTGGAATATATCAACACCCGAAGCAATTTCGTTGAACATAGTTATCGCCCTCCCAATTAGCATTACCAGCAGTGTTGCCATCTTTTTCTATGCTGATTATATAGTACAAAGGGGTAAAAATTATAGTATTTCTGAAAAATATAGAGTACAGGAACATTTTTCGTCTTGAATCCTTTCAAATTATAGTATTTTGTAATATTTGTCGTAAAATTATAGTATTTTACATTTTTCGCAGAATTAAAATTATAGTATTGTACTAAAATTATAGTACGGTTGGCATCACTGATTACCAGTGGCAGGTTGTTTCTGCACCTTGGGAGAATAAACAACTGATGTTCTCTATTTCTAAGATAGTTATCAGGGACACACAGGTCAATACTGCCCAGAATGGCAGAGTTCTCATTTATACCTCGTATAAGTCGAAAAAAATATGTAGCTAAATAAAGATTTCTTCTAAATTGCAGACTGCAGTATGTAAGCATGCCTAATAGAAATTCAGTTGCATAAAGCTACGGATAGTATCCATACAACCTCAAGTAAAGGAGTCTCAAGAATTTCTCTGAAGAAGAAGTCTGCTTCGAACTAAAGAATTAAATAAAAGTTTTAATACCGTAACATCCGAAAAGACCCGGGAAGTACGCATGACGAATCCCAACATTTTAAGCACCTTGTTACAAATGGTAACTATATGGCTAATAAATGTCAGTTTACTCTCAAACGTATGGTTTAACATTGACACGACGTGTATAGGAGGTCCTCCTATATTATGACATTCAATATTTTTGAGAAGGGGGAGTGTTAATGGTAAATGTTAAATAAAATAAAAACAAAAATACGCTTATTGCAAAAATAATGTAACGTAACTGTATTTTTGGTTTTATTTAATTTATTACTTGATTTTTTATAACATCTATCGAAAATATTGAACGTCAGATACGAAATGTCAATTTCAGAACATCTATTGGCTACTTAATGAGGTTACGATCTACTCTGGATTGTATAGGCAAAGATAATATCATTTTATTTGATTATAGTAAAAATGAAAATATTTGGTTATTATATTGTGGCCAGTGCAAACGTTTGAACAAAGTGTAAATTTGAGATGGATTATAGGCACTGGCGGAAACCGCGAAGGGATTTAGTTCATAAACCATTATTTAGTTTAGTTTGGCACTCGTAAATATAACGCGAGAGCACTACAAAATAATGCAATACTGCAGTGAATTTCAACAATTTCCTTTCGTCGCGTATTAAAAAAATACGGTACCCTAAAACATGTTGGCGTCATCACTGTGGGAACCATGGATGGTGGATGATGACGTCGAGATTTGGTGGTTGCTCCGATGGATGGAGCGAGTTTTATTTTCAGCTTAAACAGTTGGTACAAGAGTATGTTTCAGTAGTTATGTTACAATACTTATGATACTGTTCCGAGGTCCGAATCTCGGTAGAATGAGATGTTGTGCGGAGCGATACAGAGACTGAGATAATAACAGACCGGGAACTTATATTCGAATGACATGTCCAATGAATTATGATCCGCTATTTATTGATGTACTCACAATCAAAATAATATCTTGAAAAGAATATTTAGGAAATAATTATTATAATTAATTGAGTCAGCTACCATGGAATTTGCGTCATCGGATATAGCTGACTTTGTGGAAAAATCGATATCGCGGAAACAATCATTGCAATCAGCTGAGTTTGCCATAATTGGACATTACGGGAAATGGATATTATTTAATATCGCCGATCAATATGCTAATACGGATTGAGTTGTTTTTCCCCATAAAAATAATTAAATGAATGAACTTGTTTATATAGTTACACATAGTTTCTCAAATCTTTTATATACGAGTATCTAATTTCGAACATTTTTTTATTCATTCTTTACGTGTCGTCTCCTCCACGAAAAATTACACTTCCTGATTCTGTGTCAGTGCCAGCTCTCGAAATGGAAAATTTTACTAACCGGAGCGCTCGACAATTTTCTGAAGATATTTACATAGATATCAAATTAATGTTATGTGTATATTATAAAAAAAATTGTGTTAGATTTTTTTTGTTATATTGCCTATTTAGCTCAGACTCTCAAATTATTTTTTCCAAAAGAGAGGTAATTTTACCGATTTCACGAACCGGAACGGCGCTCCGGTTCATTTCGAGCCCTGAGGCAGTCGTTATGAAAAATAAACAACGCAACAAAATTTTGTGATATTTTTACATTCTTCTGTCGAAGATTTGTGCCCAAATTGCAAAACATCTCCTGGACCAGTCGTATCAGATCCCCGACGCCTTGGATATTTGAGCCACTTACGGAAGTTACGTAACCAAGAGAATCTCCTTCTACGTACGCTTCTATACCGTCGATCCTATATCTTATTGGCTCGTTACAAAACTCCTCGTCGGTAATATGATCATTCCAGGATATCTTTGTGATACGCCGATTCAGCCACGTCTCAAAAACCTCCAGCCTTTTTATTTCCCGTTCCTTTAACTTCCCCGTACCAGTACGGGTATGGTGTAGCATTGATCGCCCTTCATCGAGTGCCCAGACCTATCTCGATTGCAGAAGAGATGTTATTTTTTTTCAAAATTGCTTCATGCAATCTCAATCTCTTGGTTTTGGCTCTAGTCATCGCGTAGAGCAGTACTTCTCAAACTGGGGGGCGCGGCCCCTGGGGCTCCTGCCCCAGAACGCCGCGAAATATTTCGTATTTGAAAAAAAAACATAAAAACGTGATCTTTCTTTCGACCATGTCCGATCCTAATAGGATCATAATATGGGCATCCAAAGAGTAGAGGTTTGTATTAACAGATTTTGTTTTTTACGAGAAATGGATGTCAGCCACTTGCAAATTTAAAAACAATATGACGTGTACTTGCCAGACCCAGGATTCGAACCTGGGACGCTTAAGCCGCGCGGCCACCGTGGTCACTGGACGATAATATTTATAATAAATATTTAATATTATAATAACTTATAATACCAAAGTACAATTGGATAAGAACACCATTTGCTAAATCCTTTAAATATGATTATATAACGTAGACAGATCAAGAAGAATTGATTGATAATACATCACATAATTCCCTTGAAGTCGAATTTAATGAAAGAAGTCTTGCAGAATTTTGGTAAAGCGACAGCAAGAATAACCGTCAATCGCAAAAGCAGCATTGTTAATCATAATTCCTTTTGCGACAACATACCTATGCCAAACAGCATTTTCATCATTACTGGTAAGAAAAATAAGCACAGGTCATGTCTTTCAGTGGAGACTTTGGAGCAAACCCTGCGAATTAGCATTTCAAACATTGTACCGGATATTGATGTATTAAGTAAAAATATGCAATTACACCCCCTCTCATTAAACTGTTTTTAATTTTTTAATAAAAATATGCCTATAATAATATTTAATGGTAACTAAAGTACTGTTGGTCACTTAAGACTAAGATTTTTGGGGATTCTGGGAGCCTTGGACTTTTTTCTGATTTCGAGGTCCGTGGTATGAAAAAGTTTGAGAAGTACTGGTGTAGGGTGTAGACGATAATCGAAATATTTTATCTTCACCTAATCGCCATCCATCGAATGTCTTTGAGACAACGTTGTGCAATATCACAAAACCACCTCCTTCTATCCATCAGATAACAATCGTCGTCTTTTTTCAGGAATTTTCACCTGTTTACATTATTTGGCCAGAACAGTCTCACGTAAAGTAACCGCGCATCATCTGTAATTATAACTCGCCAGAGCGTCGAGGTTCACTCTTTGAAAACCTCTGGAATAGGGGGTGGAGCGGAAATTCGAGCAGTTTGCATAAATTGCCGGTTTATAGAGATATATGGCGCGACCACGGGTAGATAAATTAGTTTTATATGGGATAAGTAACTCCGAATGGGGTAATCGATGGAAATGTGGGCCACTTTATTTGTTTCGTTTCAACCTGAAATATATTATGAAGGTATCTACCTAATAATATTATGTTTGGAAACTAATTTGGAATATATCGATTCATTAAAGACAACACTAAAGATATTTGAGAGAGCCTTTATACATCCAAATGGAACTTTTATATCATTATTATCATCAACTGGGATTAATCAATTGCTGAATGAAGGTTTGCCCTAGCTCCCAGTGGCGATGCGCCCTTGAAAGCGCTAGAGCGCTGAACACCCACTCAATGTATGCAAAAAGTTTTTTTTTTTAATAAGTATTTCTTTTATATTTGATTTATTAAAAGTGTTCTGATCTATTACCGTAGTCATTAATTCATATACAAAAACAAATTCTAATAAGTATGTGTTTTTAACCGGCTATTTTAAATATACGCCGACAGTGGCCGCGCGGCTTAAGCATTGGACTATCATGCCTTGGGTCCCAGGCTCGAATCGTGGGTCTGGCAAGTACACAGAGTCAGGGTATGGACCTAAAAAGTTGAGCAAGTGGCTGACATCCATTTCTCGTAAAAAACAAAATCTGTTAATACAAACCTCTATTCTGTGGAGGCCTATATGATCCTATTAGGATCGGACATGGTCGAAAAAAAATTTTTAATATAATATACAATGTTCATGTTCACGCGTCGCGCCGGCATCGTCTCGTGTGGTTTCGCTTTGCGAAATGCCTCGCCATTCAGGAGCCCGTTCCCAGAGCGCTCAAGTAATCATCCTTGTAATGAGAATGACTGCGACAGCAATAATGTTCGTCTATAGCTGGTAGCGTGAAATAGCAATACTTTTTTATTTACCTATGATTTTTTATGATTTGAACTGATTTAATCTACAATTAATGCCTTCAGATATGTAATATGAAAATCGTAATACCTACAAGCCGTTTTTTGTTTTTTTTTTCAGTTGGATGGCTCGACCCATGCAGCCAACGTAACGGTGTCACAGGGTGGCGTCGGACGCAATGTGGCCGCCTGCATCCACGCCCTCGGTGGAGAACCGCTGCTTTTGACGTGTGGAGGCCTTGATCAGTCGTCTTCGATGAGCGTCATCAGTGCCAATCAGGTGAGGGATTTTATCTAGAGATGAAAAATAAATAGACATCTAATGAGCTAATCATATTGCTATTGTAGTAGTTTGAAGTATTTTGCCGTTATAGTAATGTATTAATAGACGTGCAGTCCTTCTGCGTAACTTCATTTGCAGTCAAATGTCTGAAATGTAATATGTACCAGCCTATGCAGGTCATCATTCATTACTTGAGTAGATACATTAATTATTATAATAATTTAAATCACTTCAACAATTGAAATTTTGTTTTTGTTTATACTGGCATTATACATAATTACATAATTTATAATAAAGAATCACATTCTATTAAAGTGAGTATTATCCTATGGCCTATTGCCTAAAAAAACTGTTTTTAAGGCTTCCGCCTCAGACCAATAATACTCAAGAGTGCGACTATAATATGCGGCGTACTGAAATTTTGTCTCCGACCTTTGATAGAAGAAGTGTAGAGGTTTCGTATAACCCTACAACGGACATCCTATTGTCTATGGTCATTTATAGACCATAGACAATAACGCAAACGGAAATGTAGAGAGTTATCTTTCCGCCTTCCTACAGTGTAGTCGACACGCCCCACTGTTCTGTGTCCCGCACGGTATCTAAATTCCAAATTAATGTAATTATTTCAACTCAAACTTAAATCAATGTGACAGTCATTTCTTTGTGCCGTGTTTATCCAAACTTTATTACTACAATATAAAACCAAGAAAACACCAACTTCGTGTATTATTCATCACTTCCCGAACATACCATGTCACACACACATCAAGAAACCTTCGTCGACTAAACATAACATCGCGGGTGAAAATAACACAACGTTCATCCCCCGATAGACACCAAAATAAGAACAAATCTATGATTATCTTCGATTAGGTGCTTTGCAAATTCTCTGGGCATTTAATGTATTCAGCAGACCAAATATTAAATATTGATAGACCGTTGGGTTTTTTCTATCTATATCCAGTTGTAATGTTTGCATACGTCGTATTCATAAATGCCGCCACATTATGGACGTCTGATACTGGATTAGGTACATACGGCAAAAAAAGAAGACTTTATATGAGATATATGAAAGATGTTATAGGTTTGTGGCTTTATTTGATAAGAGTTAAATCAGTATACTTTTTCGTCAAATAAATATTGTATGTTTCTGTTCCACAGAATGCCTCGGCTAGATACTTGGCGGTGCTGGATTCCAGAGGCGAGTGCAAGATTGGGTTCGGCGACATGGCTGCGCATGCCACGATAACTCCAGAATTTGTGAGCTAATTCAGCTATATACTTAATATACTATTTCCCGCTTTGCTGGTGAAAAACTATTCACGAAGAAACGAACTATCCGTCTAGTGACGCTGGATGCGGCGTTAAAAACCTAGCAGAAAAAATGGGATGCCTCCACCAAAGCCAGGCACACATATATGCTTTTTTCCAAATATCAAATGGTGAATAGAGATAACCGCTTTGACGCCAGATCATTACACCAGTCAATTCTTGACTGGACATGTTGGCTTCGCTGACAGGCTCTTTCAGCTTGGTCTTGTTACCCGTTCAACATAGCAATGTGGCAGAGAAATACAAGATGCAATCCTCTGGGAATGTCCTAAAATGTGTACGGAAACGGAAGAGCTGCTAAAGTCGGTTCAAGCAGCTGTTGGGCCCATCGGACCGTCCGACCTGGTCGCCACAAAGGCCAATTTTATTGCATTTATAAAATTTGCTGCGTCATACTGCCAACGTGAAGATCTCTTCACTTAGAATATTCGGCATTTTTCTAATAGCTTTAATCTGCTACTTACTACAATTTTTAATATGGCCTCTACCTGCTCATCTCTCACGTGGGTACCTTAAAGTCATGTAAATTCACTCAAAGTACATTTGAGTGCATGGCGACCTTAGTCTTGGGTAACTGCTCCTGTGACATTCCCGGTCATAAAAAAATATTCTTCACACCAAACTTAGAGTCCCGTGATACACCAGATTAAGACCGGGTGTGATGCGGGGCAGATGTGGTTTGGTGGGGCCATTAACTTCAATGTATTCTTTAACCGTGAAGCACTCTTCAAAACTGTGTCAAAGGTCTTACAGAAGAACTTTTCCAAAACCTTGTTGTGGTTGGCTTTCACTAGACCTAGAGTCTACAAGATTCCTATAGTGTTACACTTCACATAGTGTTACTTGGATCAAGCCCAGATGGAAAGAGACTTCTCTCTTAAGGGGGGACATGCTCGTCGAAGGTCAAAAATGAGTTTTTATTGTATTTTCAAACCATGATTCTGGACACTCCTTAAACGTTGTAGATAATCTATTTATATAATTTTGAAGCCTTATTATCCTTTATAGTTATTTTAAACATTTGATGACTGCATGAAGTATTTTTGTTACATAAAATAGTATTCTTTTAAACCTCTCGCTCTAATGTTTTAGAATATAGTCATATTTCGGTACATAACTGTGCAATGGTGTTAAGATTTTTTACATTTATTAATTTTTAAACGCATTTATAAAACCATTAGCATAATTTATTACGAGATAATTTTTGTAAAATATTCACGATAAAAAATTATATTGATAATCTCTGTGATCCCAAATTTGACAAGAATTAGGCATTTTATTATTCAAAAAATCGGCAAGATTAACACATTTCAAGATGATTCTAAAGATATTTATTATAAGCTATGTCTTTGACCATTCAAGTGTGATAAACATCTTACGAATAATGATTGCTTTATAATAATTATTGACCTAAGAATAAGGTAGTGTTTTTTTGAAATACGCTATTTCTTTTGTCATTCCCTAGTGGTTAAGCTACAACATACGGCCGTAGACATAAAATGACAAACTATAATTAAAGTAGGGAGTAAAATTATGTTAACGCGCGTGTTTGAACATGTACTTAACCGAATTTTTTTTTATTTTTTTTTAAACGGTACATGTTCAAACACGCGCGTCAATATCATTTTACTCCCTACTTCAATTATAGTTTGTCAATTTATGGCTACGGCCGTATGTTGTAGCTTAACCACTGGGGAATGACAAAAGAAATGGCGTATTTCAAAAAAACACTACCTTATTCTTAGGTCAATAATTATTTTAAAGCAATCATTATTCATAAGATGTTTATCACACTTAAATGGTCAAAGACATAGCTTATAATAAATATCTTTAGAATCATCTTGAAATGTGTTAATCTTGCCGATTTTTTGAATAATAAAATGCCTAATTCTTGTCAAATTTGGGATCACAGAGATTATCAATATAATTTTTTATCGTGAATATTTTACAAAAATTATCTCGTAATAAATTATGCTAATGGTTTTATAAATGCGTTTAAAAATTAATAAATGTAAAAAATCTTAACACCACTGCACAGTTATGTACCGAAATATGACTATATTCTAAAACATTAGAGCGAGAGGTTTAAAAGAATACTATTTTATGTAACAAAAATACTTCATGCAGTCATCAAATGTTTAAAATAACTATAAAGGATAATACGGCTTCAAAATTATATAAATAGATCATCTACAACGTTTAAGGAGTGTCCAGGATCATGGTTTGAATATACAATAAAAACTCAATTTTGACCTTCGACGAGCATGTCCCCCCACGTGAATTATTACGAAAGTTTGGATTCAGAAAACCCGGTCCATGAATCAGAAACGAGAGCATTAGCCTGTACGACGTAGTCGAAGTGAAAATATTACATATAAGTAAAATAAATATATAATAGTCTACCTTATAAAACTCCTTCTGCATGCCCAGCGCGTGCCAGAGACATGGGTATCAAAAATGATCATTGAAGTTCACCAAACCACACTCGGCTTTAATCGGGCGTATCACAGGACCCTACGTTTGGATATAAGTAAAGCATACATATTTATGTATGACAGGGAATGTCACAGGAGCAATTACACAAGACTTCGGTCGACATGCACTCAAGTGTACTTTCACTGAATTAACATGACTTTAATTAGTCAAAAGTTTCCATGGAAGATAAGAACACATAGAGGTAATAAAAAAATTGTAAATACTTGTAAATCGTAAAACTGCCGAACAATCTTAGCATAGATTAAAGAATAAAATAAATAATCTGACAGTAAATACATCTCGACAGTGTGACGCCGCAATTTTTTTAAATGCAACAAAATTGCATTTGTGGCGACCAGGTCGGACGGTCCGATGAGTCCAATGGCCTTTTTAACCGACTTGGGCGACTCTTTCCTTTCCGTTTTAGAACATTCCCATAGGATGTGGCTTGAATCCAGTATTTTTTCGCCACATGTACATGTAGAACGGATAACAAGATTGAGCTCATAGAGCCTGCCAAAAATGATCAAGACAACTTGCCGCCATACGAACAACGATATACATCCACAACATATGATTCAGGAAACAAATCGGTGTACTGTTGTTTAATTTAATAATACTTACGCAATTTTTTTGTAGTACTTATTCCACTTTTAATCAATAGATTAGGACCGGTTTCGTCCGCCTCAGAGGGACATTTTCAACTGAAAGTTTCAGTTGAGGTTGAGGTTTTCAGTTGAAAATGTCCCTCTGAGGCGGACGAAACCGGTCCTAATTTATTGATTAAAAGTGGAACAAGTACTACAAAAAAATGCGTTTTATTAAATTAAACAACAATACAATGCAGTTCCACCATGAATTGACAGTTAACAAAATAAAAGAAAATCGCTGTACCTACTTTCTAGGATGTCTGCTGATTTTAAATGAATAATAAGAGATAGAAGTTTAGATTTTAATTTAAAACCATAGTAAAGATATTTTTGATATTTATGAAAATTGTCTTTAAAAGAATTTCTTAATAAATTGGGAAGACTTATCAAAAAGTTAATAAACCCTCGTTCTAAGTATTCTGCCTCAGAATTTATTCAGAAAATCGTAATTAAAATATTCTTTATTCATTTTCCTGACGAGTTTTGAGTCCACTTACTACTTATGTAGGTACTATTCTAACAATCCTGTATTACTTTCAATGTGGCTATACCCATATAATATAATATGTAGGCATGTATATTAATTGTGACCTCTCGATCATTCGGCGAGTAGATAATCGATGAATGAATGCAGTCATATAGAATATAGATGATGATGATGATGATGATGATGTGTCCGAACTACATGTCCGGTGCACTCCCATTTCATCAGCTGGGTGACGTCTCTCATATAACTCTCTGATCTGCCTCCGTATCCAATGCTTCCTTTTGTGGACTTTCCGCGTTATCCCCAACATGTACTGATCTATGCCACGTTGCTACTTATTTCTCTAATAATATTGACGATCCCTTTTTCACGTCATACTACACGAGCACTGATAGCGCACGTTGGTTAAATACTTTACCAAATGCGTCCCATCGTAGTTTGGTTATAGCTATTTGCTCGTACAATATTTAGCAAAAAATAAATTAATATAAAAATAACAACCTAATGCATTGATTTTAAAATAAGTATGAGTGAAAACTTTAGTGTACACTATTTTTGTCGAATCTCCACAGCCTATCTCCACCTTTTGCCACTGCTAATTAGTCGTTGTTGTGTATGAATTCTGTTTTTTATTGAATCTTATCATTTTCAGTTAATGGAAAATCGAAAAGCGATTAAAAATGCGCCTCTCATTGTAATTGATGGCAACATTTCCACCGAAGCAATGGCGACTGTACTGAAGTTGGCTGCGGATTCAAATATACCAGGTTAGTCAACTTTACAATAATATGGGACAAAAGTGCTACAAATGGATCCGCAGAAAATTGAACGCCACAGTCACTTTCATTCCTGCGCGACGGAATTATTGAGTTGTTATTACCTTGGTTACGATAGAGCTATAGACAATAAAATTTCATATACCTAGTCATCAGGGTAAAAACATCTCAGCAATCCCGGCACGACACATTCCACTCGCGGTGGGTTCAATATAATAAAGGCGCAAGCTTTTTCTTGGCTTCGGTACTTTCATAGTATACAGTGTACCCGACGCGAGCTCGCATATTCAATTTATCTAACTATTCGCTTCAAATTATAAAAGGAATTTGCAGATGACAGCTGATGATTTACTCTGATATTATTATCTCCACGTATGTCTCACCCTAAGATATCAGTTAGGCCATCCGCTCACGAAGAAACTAAAATCTGACGAACTGGTTGATTATGGAACTTATAAACTGGCCAGTGACTGATGCTTCGCACACGGCGCTACCGAAACCTAATAATGTCATAACCTCAAACTGTTAAAGCCATTGTCTTTCTTACTTCATTCTAAGCTTTTTCCGTAATATTTTTACGGGAATATTCTGGCAGATTGTAATTATACAGGCAGGAGTATTTCTAAACATCTGCCACATATTTTAAATTAAAAATCGGTTCGCCCATCCTCAACTTTTGACGTCTTGACTTGTTATTGCTTGTTTAGTACAGTTCAGTGCTACCAATTTTGGTAAGAACATAATATGTTTTATCATATTATGATTTTTCATCGAATCTACTAATATTGGTACCACTGTTTTATGGGTGACTGGAAACTGAGAGAACTGGAGACTGGCATGTCGCGTCTCTTCAGTTTCGGTCGCGGACGTTTTGAAACTGAGAGATTCCAGTCTTGCCATCAGCGAGCCGCCATTGAAATACATTAGCTAGATACTGGAGTTTCAGTATCGTCTTTCTTGAGTATTCACTTCAGCCTTAGAAGGAATGTTATTTGTATTATTATTAAAACGATTTATTTTTACTTACTATTATTGTATGAAAATCAAAGAACTTGTTTGAACTTTAATATTTGATTTAATTTAATTTGATTTATTATGCTTTTTGTATCCATCTGTTAATGGGACCATCACTTATTATTTTATTTTATATTATAATTATTATACTGTGATTGATCCTGTTGGCTGACCTAAATAAATAAATAAAAACCTGTTGACATTTGAAATTATGAAATCATTGTCAATTTATAAAACGAACAATACTACACTAAACTACGTAATTGTAAACAAAACCTTTATAATACTGATTGTACGGTATCGTAAGTATTTTTTAAACATTGGTGGATGCAACTGCTTGCATCAACTCACAAATGAACACCTGCAGGCCAGATGTTTATTGCTATTTTTAAAGTGCAGAGTATCCGGGTATGGGGAGTGCACCCGGAAAAGTGCGGGGTCCACGATTGAAGTGACGAAAAGCTAAAAGTAGTAAGCGAAGTAAATGTGAAAGTCAGCATCTGCTAGATTCTGTTAACCCCTCCCCCCTCTACTTGCCGCCTTAACAAGCAATGATTAATTATTATGGATATTTTTTCGAATTGGACAAAGACCTCCCCCCAAACAATTTTTCTGTGTGCGCGCTTGGCAGTAAGATAGTAGGGCATTCGCGGATTCGAACATGGGCTGAATAGAGATAACATTTATCGCGGATATAACTATTTTTATAACACTTATGGCAAGTTTGCATAAAGCTGATGATCACCCTCCATTGACTCGAGAATCTAGACCTACATATTATTATATTTCGATGGCAGAAGAGATGTTTCATTTTTTTCAAAACTTCTTGTCGTCATACTCCTGATCTTAATCTTACGGCCAATGATATAGATGTCGCTAGTTTCTCGTTCTTTGCTTACATTTTGGTACAAGTCGGTTTTCAGGAAGCCAGGCAGGAACCGCGCTAATTTTCATATCCGATTTTGGCAAAATTCATACATTCAAAAAATTAAAACCTAACAAATAATCCAGTATATCGGCTATTTTCAAAAATTGTTTGCCGTTGGCTTCCTGTAAACCGACAAGAACGTAGATTTCTTACATATCGTCTGTGTTTAGGAAAAAGGGCGCAATCCTCGACTTTTCGAAAAGTGCTTTTATTAGATATTAAGAACTTTCAGAAACACTTTCTGAGAGAATATATTATAAGCAATAGAAGATTTTTTTTTGATATGTTCAATATATATATTCAATAATCAGAATGATATATTCTTAAATCTTGTGAATTATTCGTTGAATAAAAGAAATAGTTAATTATAAATTATTAGCAAGTGTAAGTAGTTACATCTAAAAAATATTAGAAAAATTCCACGACGTCGCGGTCGGTTAGTAATCAAAGTAATAGTAAATAGTTACCTACTTTGATTTAAGAAACAAAAATCGATTGCCAAAGTAGGTTGATTTGGAAGAACACTGATGAGTAGGTATTAAAATTGACCAATAGTTAAAATTTGTCGCAATGAGTATGTCACCTCCGTAGCATAGTGGTAATGCAACGGATAGGGCGTAAACCTGGGAGATACGGGTTTCGATTCCCCGTCGGATTGGCTTACTTTTTTTCAAAAAAGATTTTTTCTATTGGTTATAATATTATTATTCTCTCAGAAAGTGTTTTTCAAAATTATATATGTTTAATATCATTAAATTTATTGTTAAAACAAATCCTTTCAACCAAGTCATATTTTTACGTATCACCGTAAATGATAAAAAAAATAGTTTCGTACTCCGACTTCGCGTGACTCGCACCGCAAAACAAAGTAAATTCAATCGGAAAATTGCATGACCTGCACTTTTATTACTATTCAGTTCAAAAACCGCGTATGCACATTTTATGTGGCGCCAAATAAACAACGGTAACACTAGAAAACACTGCCTCGCTATCTATGTACTCATAAAACATGTTTCTCAAAGCACTGAAACTATCACAACCTTTAAAATAATCTCGTCTCACACATGAATACAGAAGAAAACCTAGAATAATGAAGAGTTGACCTAGAATGATGCCTTCGGGGTGTAGCTCCTCACAGCGCTCGAAATGGAAAATTTTACGAACCGGAGCGCTCGATAATTTTACGAAAATATGAACACTGTTACTTATCCAATTCTATACATATATGTATTTAAAAAATGATTGTGCTAGAATTTTTTATATTATATGACATATCTCGCTCAGATGGTCAAATTAATGTTTACATTTATATTAATAATTATTATTAATATAAATATTAATATATGGATGTGGTTTCAAAAGGATTTCACTACGTGCCATGCGGCGATCGCAACCATTGACTTATTGAAATCAAAATTTGGCGATACGTTAATTTCGACAAATGGACATCTCAATAATAATAATTGGTCTCCGAGGCCGTGCGATTTAACACCTCTGGATTATTTTTTGTGGGAAGTGACTAGGTTTCCGAGCCATACATGACTCCAGACTATGTCCGATCCTAATAGGATCATATGGGCCTCTACAGAGTAAAGGTCTATATTAACAGATTTTTTACGAGCAATGGATGTCAGCCACTTGCTCAACCTATTAGGTCCATACCGTGACTCACATACAAATTTAAAAACAATATGTGTACTTGCCAGACCCAGCATTCGAACCTGGGACCCACGGCGTTATATTCCGACGCTTAAGCCGCGCGGTCACCATGGGGGATACATGACTCACATGACTGCTGACTAATAATTGTTTTGTAAGTTATGACATTGTAAAAAAACGTTCTCTACTAGGCGGAGAAATATATGAAAATGAAGGTTCAAAAATACTAAAATTATCTGTAGGTATGTAATTTCAACTAACGGATTAATTTGTTGTAACTTCACCATGGCCCCCACATCCTGAAGCGGGCCCCCAGGCCAGGATCTTTGGCAGCCCCCCTAGCTATCGCTAAGGTTAAAGGCAGTCTGACGCTCTACAGTAGCATTTTCCAAATGGTGTTCTCAGGGCTCGAAATGGACCGGAGCGCCGTTCCTGTTCATAAAATCCCCATAACTATCTCTCCGTCTCGTGGAACAATTTATTCAACCGTCTGAGCTAGATAAGCCATATAAAAAAAAATCGAACACACTTATTTTTATAAAAAACATATAAAATTAAATATCTATGTTCAACATGCAACAACCAACAATTGTATCGTACAACTATATATTTTAAAATGATAAGAACTTCGAAGTTAAATAGCGCCGCTATTTATTGTTAGAGCAAATTTAAGATGTATGTTTATCTCATTTATCTGGTTGACCAGGGACGCCGGGCCCCTCTGAGCCTGGGCCCCTAGGCTAGAGCCCTGTCAGCCTCCCCAGGCTAGAGCCCTGTCAGCCCCCCCTGTGTGGGGGCCATAAACTTCACACTAATATTTCCCGCATTTTTCCAAAACTGTAAGCATATCAACACGATAATAATTTTAGATTCGCTCAAACAGTCAGTTCTATTTGTTAAAATATTGTGTTAAATAAACCTCAACACATGAATGTGTTTATGAACACATGAAGGTGTTATTCTGTACAGACAGACCGAATCAATTATCCATCATCATTAATATTTTAGAACAATTAGACTGGAGTTTCCAAAACTTTTTATCCTACTACTCTCTTTTAGAGTAGGTAGTATAATATTTCCTCTATCATTTTCTCCCGGTGTCCCGCCGAATCAATACGTCCTTGACTGAGATAAGAGCGTGAAAAAATATGCATTCATCGAGGATCCTTCTATTTATAATTTCAATGACTGGAGAATGTCCTGAAGGAGGCAACGGGTCTAAATATTAATTCATGCTCCATCTAATGAAAGGATTAATAGTGTTTTGGTGTATTCTCACGTGACCTCACCTGAAAATAGGGATCGCGCGCCCACTACAAAGTCCGTCCGATGCGACTTGATCCCGCTGTACCCCTAAAAACTTCACTCGCCGACTGTCTTCCTGGCTTCTTGCGGGTGACGTCTGCAAGGCGGGAATCAAGTGATTATATAAATATGTCAATATGCATTTTTTTCTTAAAAATGTAGGCTTTAAATTTTAAATAATCGCCTAGTATGGAGTCTTCGCCACGTCGCAACGGCCAGTCGTTGTAGGTATATTGTATATCTATCAGACCAATCATATATATAACAGGCCAATCTCACAGACAATTTTAATCTATTAGAAAATTCCTCCAAATAATCTAGTATCGAGTGGGATTTGAACATCGCATTATTGCATGTCAGCCCAAGTGACTATCTAAGCAGGTATTTTCTAACAACTAATGTTCTGCTAACTCCATTTTTAAGTTTTGACGTCCTTGCAGTTGTAATATTTTTGTATTATTATTACTATTCAAGACACAATATTTAAGAGTGTACCATTCTTCATTTAAAATACATAAATTACAATAGCCTCACCAACATACCTTATAGAAAAAGGTCTTGAATTTTTATACTGAGCTCAGTGATGCCCCTTGATAAAATGCCGCCCCTAAGCACCGCCAAAATGCCGCCTCATTTTTTTATACCTACATTATTTTTATCATCCTTCCATGAGTCCAATATTTAAGATATGTGTTAATGGATACATTACTAACAAAATATCAGACTAATTATTCGCAAATCTGCACGTGTCGTTTCTGGTCACCAAGAACGTCGAAGGGCAACGAAAGTAAACTATATATCGCGAACCCGACAAAACCAGTGAGCTGATTTTTTAATGGAAAGATATTTCCGTTATTACTAAGTTTACGTTGCTATTTCTATAGGTATTTTCCAAATGATTTTCCTCGAGTTGGCGCCCCTCGAGTAACTGCCGCCCCCAAGTGACACTCAATCTGCCTACCCCCACGGGACGTTACTGACTGAGCTATGCTAAACTAACCATGCAGATATTTCCTAACTACGCGTTTGGGGTATTTTCAAATTCTGTTTAAGATGGCAACCATATATTAGTCATTCATCAAGTCTGATTTATAAACGGCGACAGGATTTCTCAAAATTGTAGTTTTGACAATACGAGGTAATTACACTTGCTAATAATTTGTATTATATTATTTTTAATTAAAGACTGATACACGATATAATATAAGAATGTGACATACTCTTCTTCTTCTTCTTTCACCCTGTCACGTCCCAACATTGGGGCATAGGGCAAGCACAAGTTGGCGCCACTTCCCTCGGTCCATCGCCAACTCCTGTGCCTCCCGCCATGTCAGACCTGCAGCACGTAGGTCGCTTTTGTAGCATCGCTGCAGGGTGAGGGAGGGCCGGCCACGGCGACGGAACCCTTGAGGCTGTGCCACAAGGGTACGAAGTGCCGCACTCTTTGGCGGCATCCGGAATACATGTCCCAGCCACGTGAATCGTCTCTTCGTGATAACTTCAATCACCGAAGGCTGTTGTGTCTGCTCACGAACTCGGATATTTGTAACGCGGTCATACCAATGTACCCCTAAGATTCTGCGGAGACATCGATTCTCAAAGTTCAAAAGCCGTGACTCTTGAAGCTTAGTAAGATGCCATGTCTCACAGCCATACAGGAGCACAGGTAGCACGCACGCGTTAAACAAACGACATTTGGTCCTCACAGAATACAGCCTTGACCTCCATGCGACTCCAAGTTGGTTGAACGCAGAGCCCGCCACACCCATGCGGATTCCAAGCTCACTAGAAATACTACCATCATCGGCAACCGTGGCACCCAAGTACTTGAATCTGGACACCAGCTCGACGGGCAGACCAGAAACCCGCAGAGGAGTGTCGGCGTCGATGCAAGCAGCACTGCACATAGATTTGGTCTTAGCGGCATTCAGATGAAGACCCACACGCATCGAGTTCGCGGCTAGCCTGTTCACGGTCACCTCCAACCTCTCGATTGTCGAGTCAAACACGACTGCGTCGTCTGCATACTCCAAGTCGCACAGTCTTTCTTCGCATAGATCGCTTGTGTCATCATGATGTAGGCGTATCCCACTGTCGGGGCAAACCGTCTTACGCATTATGAAATCCATCATGATGATAAAAAGAAAGGGCGCAAGTACACATCCTTGCTTGACTCCTGACGTGATTTCAAAGAGGTCAGAGGATGTTCCGGCTGCTCTCACGCGACACTCTGTATTGGTGTAGAGAGCACTTATCACGGTGACCAGTTTCCGTGGGACACCATATCCTAGCAGAATTTGCCACAGAGATTCACGATGAGGACTGTCAAATGCCTTTTCATAGTCCACGAAGCAGCAGGCGACAGGTATATTCATCTCTTGGTACTGTT
Source organism: Rhyacophila brunnea (assembly GCF_057557595.1). Classification (NCBI taxonomy): domain Eukaryota; kingdom Metazoa; phylum Arthropoda; class Insecta; order Trichoptera; family Rhyacophilidae; genus Rhyacophila; species Rhyacophila brunnea. The sequence continues at coordinate 809,863 of NW_028232904.1, read as the reverse complement.
GCAGAAGGCTTCGGAGAGTTGAAATATGCTCTGAGCAGGACTTCCCCGGGACAAATCCACTCTGCTGCGCACGCAAAACGTCCAGCATGGGACTTCTAATCCTGTACAGGAGAATCTGCGCCAACACCTTCCCGGGAACGCTGAGGAGAGTGATTCCTCTGTAATTATTACAGTCTTGTGGGTTACCCTTTTTGTGCAGAGTAACAACGGTACCATCCCTCCAGGCTTTGGGGCACTGCTCCCTTTCCCACACCTCGTGCAGAAGGTCACACAAGGACGGCAATACAGCGCTCAGTCCGCAGAGCAGAAATTCTGCATGGATGCCATCATCTCCAGGAGCTTTCCTGCGCTTCAGTCTTTTGACAGCCTCTTTAACTTCAGCAGTTGTCGGAGGATCTTCGCAGAATCCCGATGCAGTAGTGATTCCGAGGGCGGTGATCTCCGACGGAATATCGAAGGGATGCAATGGAGGTGGGCGATTCAGGACATCACTGAAATGTTGGCGCCATAGCTCCTGGATTTTTGCAGGTTCGGTGACTGTCACTCCGTCAGAGTTGCGTCAGAGAGGCAGACTAATGGCAGCACTCGTCGGATGTCGTAGATGTCAAAAATTGCATTAAAAACTTCAAAAGTTTGAAATGAAATTTGGTTTCCAACTTATATAAAACCATTTCAGAATCCAAAATATTGACTGCATATTTTAGGATAACATAGTTTAAAATTTATCAATGTAAAGCCTAAATCGTCTGCATAAGGAATGAAATATCATATTCATTAATATTGATACGAAGATATCGACCAGGCTTATTCAATATGAATAATAATGATTTATATTATGACTTAAATGACAACAGGAAAACTGTGGCCTTAATTTTCAACCACTATTTTATAAATGATCCAAAGCCACGCTATGGTACACACGAAGATTGTGCAAGAATCAATAAATGTTTCAAATCTTTTGGGTTTCATAGTACATCTTTTGAAGATTCAACATTCGGTAAAATCCGTGAAACACTTGAAGAAGGTATTTCATTTATTTAAATTATTGAATATTATACACAATATATTTATCGGTACCCAGGCCATATTCAATGGAAGAGTTGGGAGGGGGGCAAGGGTGACAGCACCCATGAGCCTAACAATTTTAGGGGCCTCAATTTTCAACACTGCTAGCTAAGCTCAAATTACATTGGCAGATTCTCAGGCCAATTGTCTGCCACGACCGTCTGCCACGAACTACCCCATTTTTTAAAAGTCACTTGAGTCATTCCCTGGAGTTATGACCCTATTTTTTGGACACGATCATGTCGAAGATTACCGAGAACGTACGAAAATTATGAACCAATCAAATCAAGCGTGGTTGGGTCTGCGAGTCTGCTGGTGTAATAGGCCTTTAGAATAAATACATAATGTCTTATTCGCAATGCATTATAAATATATATTTTTTTTTTACAAATATTCACACACAATGTACATTATTGTGCATACATTTTTTTAACCATGCTTCTGAATATGTATAGCAGAAATAGACATACCTATTGTTGAATTAAAAACTACACAAAATCATGTTGTCACTTGGGATTTAATCATTATTAATTAAAATGAAACACAATTATTATGTAAGTAAGGTTGGTATGACTTCAGTGGGGTATGCCTTGATGCCAGATCAGGTGTGCTTCCATTTGAAATGCTGAGTATGTCGACTATCCATGATAGCTCTGCCAACAAATCCTACCTCTAACCTCTCCGTGGGGGTCCCTAGGCAATGCAGCATGCTGTAGCAGATAGAGGAGGGTGCAAGGCGAATCACCAGCGCCTAAAAACTGGTACATTCTGGCTACGGGAAGGAAAACCCCTACAGAAAACCAGGGCATGTTCACGGGCCCTAAGGTGGCAGCCCCACCAGTGAACTCGGGTGCTGTGGGATGATCACCTGCACACCCTAAAACAACAGATTAATCCAAGCACAGGGAAGCCTCGGACCCCCGTTTCCATCTTGACGACCTCGCCTGAATTCGGTAAACGATTTTGTTTTGGAACCTACAATATCCGTACTCTAAATGTCCCTGGAAAGGCCGAGCATCTAACAGAAATACTTTCTCAATACAAGTTAGATGTTCTCGGGATCAGTGAGTGTCGACTCACTGGCATTGGCGAGAAGTTTATTCGTAGGTTTCGTCTATTGTACTCCGGACACGCCACATTGCGACGTAGTGGAGTCGGATTGCTGATGTCCAAGGAAGCTTGCAAGTGCCTCACCAGCTGGGAACCTATCTCCGAACGTCTACTCCGCGCTACTTTCAAGACCAAGTCGGGCTCCATCACTTTTCTGCCGTGCTATGCTCCCACAGAGGCTGCTAGCGATGCAGATAAGGATACATTCTACGAAAGTTTGGCGGAAGCCGCTGGAAATATCCCCAGCTGTGATCATGCAGTTATCCTTGGTGATCTTAATGCCAAAGTAGGATCTGACCCCTCGCGTGGACCCTTTGTGCTGGGAAAACATGGCCTTGGCCAAATGAACGATAATGGTTCCCGTCTGGTAGATTTTGCCTCAATGAATGGTCTTGTGATTGGTGGTAGTCTTTTCCCTCATAAGACCATCCACAAATATACATGGACATCGCCAGACGGTAATACAAGAAACCAGATCGACCACATTTTGGTCAAAGCGAAATACCGGCATGAACTGCTAGACGTGCGGACATATAGAGGTGCAGACATCCACAGTGACCACGAACTCTTGGTCGGGAAATCCCGTATAGACCTCAAACGAGTCCCAAAACCCAAAAGGACGGTCAGACTCGATGTGGAAAAACTGAAAAGTACCCGTGTGCGTGCAACCTATGAGCTGGAGCTGCAGAAGCGCTTATATGATGCTAGAACTCTCACGTCTTCCATCGACTCGGATCCCTTGGAAGGAAAATGGATATTATTCCGGGATGCTATAATGAGCTCCGCAACTACTGCATTAGGAGAGCGGCATACGCACAGACCGGACTGGATCTCACCTCATACATGGGAGATGATTGAGAAGAGGAAGCTCCTGAAAGAATTGCGAGACAATGGTACATACGACCCACAGCGCAGCGCGGAATACCAGACAATGGACCGCGTGGTAAAGCGTTCTGCCCGCCGCGATAAGCAACGACGCCTGGATGACCTCATTCGGGATGCGGAATCTGCTGCCTGCAAGAATAATCCAAGTGCTCTCTTCTGCATCACCAGAGCAATTTGCGGTAAGAAACGTCCAGTGGTCACTGCATTACGCAACTCTGTTGCTGCAACGCTGTTGACATACTACTTCATTGAAAATCAATAACTAATTGTTTGTCAATTAATGAACATATTATATTCCGTATTTTGATTTGCCAAAATTTGTGTAACCTGAAATAGAGTCAAAACATCTGCTTCTTCTTCAGCGTCAATGACTTCTCCTCAGTTGGTGCATATGATTATGCATACATACGCGGTTCCTTCAGAATAAATCCAGGGATTTATTTGCGATAGGTACAATACAACTTGGACAGAGAGGGATTCAATCCCATTTCTGTCGCATACGAGGCGATCAGGTGCGCACGCAGAAAACGGTGTAGGAGGGCCCATTTTGAAAAAAAAACCGTGATATGTTTTTATTAATTTTTAACACGGCTGGAGGGAGCGGGGTTAACAAGATCTAGCAGGTACCACTGACTTCCATATTTACCCAGTCGCTTCAATCGCGGAAATATCGAACTTTTCCGGGTACATTCTCCATACCTAAACACTACGCACGATTCAAACAATACACACCTGGCCTGCGGGTATAACTAAGGGTGTTCACCCACAAGTAGTTATCGAATGCGCGTTGCTTGACGGTCATAATTATTAGAATTGTTAGTGACCGTTTGTGTCGCGCTGTCTTGTATTTTAGACATGCCGCATCAGGTGACTCAGATAGTTGCACCAATTTATGAGTACCGCGGGTATTCCAGTGGCTACAGGTATTAGTGTCGTAGAATGCCGAGATGAGTGTAACTAACCGATGGAGGAGGCTGTTCAACAGCCAATCATCCGGGTCACCATTCTCACTCATACGATTCTTACAAAGAAGAAGAAATATTCAATTCACGTAAATTATTTGTATTTTTCCCGGTTCTGGGGGGGAGGTTCGGACCCGAAACCCCCCCCCCCCCCATTACCTGTGAGCGGGAGCTTTATCAATTAAATTACTAACGCGAATGACTATACATGCATATATTTACTAACAATCCATGCATTTGTAGTATGAGGGTTGAAGGAATTTAAAATTCAATCTTGAATACAAAATAATTTAAGTGATATCTATTGATACCGTTCGTTGCCCAGTTTCTTTGAGAACCACTGCATTAAAGAACTACATTATAGATTATCTCCACCTGTACTCCACGATAAAACGTAGGCTGTTTTTAGTGCAGGGTTATCAAAAAGGTATATTGATTTTTCGTCCATGTGTTTTTTTATGTCCGTACATATATTTTTTATTATCATTATTTTGGCCTTTTCTTGTTCAGATAAGACCAGAAAAACAGTAAAATTTACGGTCAAATATATTTATGAAATGCTCTCGTGGTAGGAAATAAAAAACGGAACACCAATTCGATATACTTAACTGTATCAAAAAAGGAAAATAAAACGAGGAATACTTCAATAATATACAATTATACAAAGACTTAACTTGGGCCGCGCCAAGAATGGCTGCCGGTTGGGTGCCGGCTCGGACTTGCCGCGCCCCAGATAAAAAATAGTAGAACTATGAATCATATCATAACAAAGTTGAAATAATTATTTTATTAATCATACTGTAACAGAAATTTTATGACACATTTTACCTGTTAAATATTATAATATAACATTCTGGATTTAAACGTGAAGCGACTTAAAACATTCGATACATAGTGATGATTAGGGAATCCAATCCCGAGCCAAAATCTTGATCCCGGGATTTCGGGATTACAATTTGACGATCCCGGGACTGGTCCCGGAATCGGCTTTTTTTCAATAGTTAATATAATTTTTTTTTATATACCAAAAACGTTGATAAAATCGGTCAAAAATAAATCTAGTAAGTAAGTATAATTTATACTATTTAAGACATTAAATTAATACTGTGTGCGTTCAATCTTGGAAGTACATGGGTTTAATGGAGTAAATAATATTGTAATATAAATAATAATGTGAAAGTAAAACAGTTTTATTTATTTTGAAAAGATAACAAATACAAATACTTTTATTTTGTTAACTGTCAATTCATGGTGGAACTGCATTGTATTGTTGTTTTTATTTAATAAAACGCAATTTTTTTATAGTACTTATACCACTTTAATTAATATATTAGGACCTGTTTCGTCCGCCGCAGTGGGACATTTTCAACTCAACAAAAAAAAATGGCGTTTTATTAAATAAAAACAACAATTAATTACAAATACATAAAATAAAAAATAACCTATTGTGTTGACAAAATAAATACAATATAAAAAATTTAAGATTTAAGTACCTAATTAAAACATTATTCTGAATAATATGCCCGAAGTAATACCAAAGTATCAAGTACCTATTTCGTCATTTAATTATTTTATGTGAAGACATAAAATGAATTGGCAACACATGGGTATAAATCAAACTTCATTCAAACTCAGTTTATTTCTAATGTAGTTATATGTTATTAAAAGTATTTTTTCTGTTATATTTTATTTTCCATAAAAATTGATAAAAAATTCAATCCCGAAAGTTTCGGGATTATATTTACCAATCCCGGGATTCATAGGTATCGAAAATAGTTCGGGATCCCGGGATTGGAATCCCTAGTGATGATGATGTTAGTCAATGAACCACAAAACCTGAATTAATAAAACAAAAATATTTAGGTATCAACTGTCCATGAAACAAACTTATTTGAAAAACAATGTGTTCTTGAAATCATGTACTATTTCTAGCAGCCTTTGTCGTACATAGAATTAGGTAAAGTTTATGACGTATTATGCTATAAATCTGACCCACACTATTGAGACTTTGAAAGAATGATTTTCGGTATTTTAGACGGATACAGAACTGATGACAATATGACAGCAGAGAAAGTCGAGATTCTTTTTAATTTTCTGAACTCTTCCTTTAATCGGTAACCGGACAAAACGGAACATGACAAAACAGAACATGACAAAACAGAACATGACAAAACAGTATATGACAAAACAGAACAGCCAGGGGAAAAATTTAATGAAACATTAATTTTTGTGAAATGTATTTAGGTTAGGTTAAGTTAGGTTAGGTCATTATTTCGTAGTACCTAGTCACCCAATCATTTTGAACATATTATATTGATGACGATGAGATATCATAAGCTTGCCGGCAACACCAAGTTAAGTCCCGTTTATTTGAGGCTTTCTTGCGATTAGGAATGCAGAAATTAGGTATATAATTTGATTTATTATGGCGTATTGAAAATCTTCAAAAATCTATCAACATAATAGAAATAGGACAATTTAAATATTAAATTTATATTTTTTCTGAAAGGTCATAGTTATATTTATCGTTGTTCTGTTTTGTCACTGTTCTGTTTTGCCATGTTCTGTTTTGTCATGTTCTGTTTTGTCATGTTCTGTTTTGTCACTGTTCTGTTTTGTCATGGAACCATTGTCAAGTGCCGCGTACCGGGTAACCTAACATACAATACCGCGCGAGTTCAACCAGACCACGAAGTCAGCCTCAACATCAAAAAGGTCAGTGCCTGGCATCTTAATGAAACCCCCCCCCTCATCATCCACATCCACCATCATAATCATTCCGTCATAAAATTACAGTCCACTATAAAAAGCGCAACCAAACAGTTTTTATTTATTTGTTAGCGGCCCGCGATATATTTATCTATTTTCAGCTGTCTGAAAGTATAAAAAGGTTGGGAAGCAGCGGTCTATATGGGTAAATGTACCATTGAGGAGTTACATTAAGATTAATACTTTTAACATTTTTTCTATTGTGTTTAATTAAATAGTTTTGTGACAACCCTACAAATGAGTCATTATCTATGAAAAATCTGCTTAATCGAGCCAATTATAAGTTGGCCTTTTGAACTGTATTTAACTCGGTCTGTTAACCTATGCTATGGCAGTCATTTTCTTTTGTGAAACAACTAACAAATTGCATGCAATAATAATAAACTTTTATTTTATTATTATCAGCCTGGATCAATTATTCATTGTTGGATGCATTGGCGTCTCGTGGGGGTAGGCGGGTCATGCGCTGCCTAAACCGAATTCTCTGCCTACTAAAGATACTAACGGGAAAATGTGAATTTGTAAAATTAAAAATTAATTAATTCAATGACAAACACTTTTAGTTGGTTTAAGTTTTCTCTAATTATTTATAGAAAATATTTTTGATTGATTCTGGTGGCGCTTTTAGCAGTGGACTGTAATTTAAAGGCGATAGTGGGTGGATTACGGATCTAGGGGGGGGGGGGTTTAACCAGGATGCCAGACACGACCTTTTTATGTTGAGAGGACTGACGCGCAGTGCAGTCGGTTCGGTGTTCATGCACTCACGCACTGGTTGGTAAACGGACGGTTCGGAATGTCACTCTCAAGGTTTCACTTGGTTTTGGGATGAATGATGATGAAAAGTTCAGGATGGATGATAAACGCGACGTTCGCTCAAAACATATCAGATTTAGCGAACGAATGTCAAACTATGCGTTTTGAGTCACGCGAGCTAACTGAATGTTATTCAGTCACGGTCGCCTGATGACCCGTAATTGCTCGTATGGTCTTTTGTGACAATAATGGGGATAAATAAGGGATTTGGAAGTAGGTGGGGGGAAAGGAATGAGGGCTAGCATAATGGGCCCAACCAGATTCATAGAATTAATGATTTTTATATTAACTTGACATCCTTTTTATTACGTCTCTTTTACTATATCTCTCGTGTTTGAACATGTACCGTTTAAAAAAAAGATTTTTTTTTCGGTTAGGTACATGTTCAAATACGCGCGTTAACATGATCTTACTCCCTACTTCAGTTTTAGTATGTCAATTTATGGGTACGGCCGTATGTTGTAACTTAACCACTGGGGAATGCCAAAAGAAATGGCGTATTTTAAAAAAACACTACCTTATTCTTAGGTCAATAATTATTATAAAGCAATGATTATTCGTAGGATGTTTATTACACTTGAATGGTCAAAGACATAGCTTATAATTATTATCTTTAGTGTTAATTATGTGTCATTATGTGTTAATCTTGCCCATTTTTTGAATAATAAAATGCCTAATTCTTGTCAAATTTGGGATCACAGAGATTATCAATACAATTTTTTATCGTAAATATTTCACTATAATAATGTCGACATAAATTATATCTACTAATGGTTTTATAAATGCGTTTAAAAATTAATAAATGTACAAAATCTTAACACCACTGTACATGCATGTACTGAAATATGACTATTTTCTAAAACATTAGAGCGAGAGGTTTAAAAGAATACTATTTTATGTAATAAAAATACTTTATGCAGTCATCAAATGTTTAAAATAAATATAAAGGATAATAAGGCTTCAAAATTATATAAAAAGATTATCTACAACATTTAAGGAATGGCCAGGATCATGCTTTGAAAATGCAATAAAAGTTCCATTTTGACCTACGCTGAGCATGTCCCTCCTTAAGTAAATTAATCTGCAATGCGAAATAACTTGTAGCTAATTTGACAATTGGCCTTAGTGGTAATATGTTAATTGTGTATATTAAATTTTGCCGTATTACAGTCCAGGAAAAGTCCAGTAGTATCCGGAAAGAGATAGCCGTATAGCATTGAGGTCAAAAATGACATGTTGGTCGTGGACAGATAGTAATATTCCAATTTAACTAGATTCAATAAGAACATTAATTTGATATCAAATTAATGATAATAAAACTGTCATCACTATTCAATAGGTACGTACGACGTAATACCTACTTACTTGCTAACCTACTTTTGAATCAGTCAGAATTTTATATAAATAACTTACAATTATTCTAATTTTAATTTACCCAACCTATTTTCTTCTGTCTTTCCTTGTATTCCAGTGGTTTTTATTGCATATATTTATGTGTATTTAGGCATCGATTTGGTCTCAATGCTATACGGCCATCGGTTTACAATATCTCACGGTGAACTGCGATGCAACTAACTGTAATTATGTTTGATTTTCTGGACACAACCCTTAGTAACCATTTTCAAGCTTCATTTTCATATTATATTTAGACTCCATCTTCAGAATAGTTTTATTCAACATCTTAGGACTGCATAACGACGGCCCCAGGAAAAACCATGATAAGTCTAAAATCATAAATGTTCAGGAGAGCGAAAAAACTAAAATATTTACGCTATCAAATTCATCATATAAAATGAGTAAGTTTTTTCTTATCTTATTTAAGTAAATCAGATAGACCATTTTATGGTCTATATTCCTATCAAAATTTAATGGTGATTAATTAATTAACAGCTGAGATAATGTCCAAAAATCGTTTTTATTTGGAATAATATTACGCACTTTATATTTTGACTCGATTCAACATGCTTTTGCGCGGACGAAATAGATTACTGACTCCGCATAACACATTCATATTCTGAGATAGAAACCTTATTTTACGTCGCATTTTTCTTACTCTATACGATTTTATTAATTACAACTATAGTTATAACGCTCTTTTACGGAAATATTGACATTGCGCAATATTTAACTCGAAATAGTACAGCGTGTCTATAAAATCTTAACAAGGGATATAGGGACATATTGATATATATATATTTTTATACGGAGTTTTTATAATTTAAATGTATTTAAGTATGACTTTTTATGTTTTTTTGCAAATTATTATTGATATTTTTATAAATAATCAGAATATGTACATTACGAAATAATAAACATTCAGGAAAAATGTTTATAATGGAATAATAAAGAAGTAATGAGGAAATTAGTACATAACACTACTTACTACACCATCAATAAAATATCTATTTTTTATACCTACTTCGTAACAAATTTTTCATTAAAAATATAGAATAGATAGAAAAAAACAATATAATGTTAATGGTCATGTATATCGCTAGAACAATAAAATTTTAATTTAATTAATATTCAGTACAATTATCGAAACCAGAGAGATAATAATATATTTCATTAAATAAATCATTGTAAGTTCGTTAAAAGTTTACATAAAGGATATACTGAGTGAATTAAATTAGTAATTATCACTTTAGAACACACATAATTATTATTGTTCAATACAAAAATATTAAATAACTAGTGGAATATAATATTATACATAACAATTTGGCACAAATGTACCTACCAAAGCATCGAAATGTTGGAAAAAATATATTTAAGTAGGTTTATTAGTTTCAAAAATTTTAATACTAATAAACCTAAGGAAAGTGTTATTTATAACCTAATAATTATTATTTAAAGACAGCTGAATTCACTTTCGTTATCAAATGAGATCGCATTATTAAAATGTTCATCAGCAGCAGTTAAATTCATATAAAATGTATACTAGGCTTGTATTACATACACATTCTATAATCACGATTAGGTAATTACCTATCTAAAATAACATTGATACAACATTATGTAGTTCTTATGTAACAATAGTGATAAGATAACCTTTTCAGTACCTACCTTCTATTCTCTTTTTTCAATTCAATTTTTGCAACATAATATCTTTCTGTAGGTAATTGATCTTGTAAAATTGTAATTATAAGCTTATAAATACTGATCCAGTGATTATATTAACTATCGTTGTGTTTTTCTAATGTTTATTGTTGATATGAGTTTAATTACCGATTAGTAAACATAGATGGATTATATTTAATTGTCAACATAAATCATGAAACATCAGTATAAGTACGTCTTAACTGAACTCAGTTATGTTAATTAATATGAGGTGTCATGATTGCATTAATATAATTGGAAAGTTGAAATAAGTATGTACCTCCCCAACATTGTAATATTTAGTTTAAAATTTAAATAATCGTGGTACAAATCTGCATTTTTCTAAACGGTTGGCTTTCAACTACTATTTTCTTTAAATGATACATTATGTTATCTAATCCAATTGATTACGTAGAGTTTTTTTATTTATCAACAAAACATCGTTTAATATCCGTTGTCATTCATATCACTTTATTTAACTTATTTTGATCGATCTAAAAATTGTATAACTCCGACCGATTTAACTTAGATAAAATAATAATTACTATTTTTGCTAGTTTTCATATTTTAAAACAATCATATTCAATAAATTAATACGAGGTATGTATATGAGAGTAGGTACTAGATTTAAAAACCAATTGATATTTTGTTCAATAGTATAGGTACCTACCAGATACCAAATTTTAATCTCATCTTATATACATTACCTAGATTCTAGACAACAATAAATGCTTCATAAACTGACTATTATCATATACGGTTTTCGGTAAAATTCTTTTGAAAATAATAGATAAAATAAATTTTAAAAAAAACCCGGCTAATCTTTTCTTTTAGGTACCCGACATGTAATAATAATTTAAAATCCACAGAGCTCATCAGAACAAATCATCCGATTGCGATAAAACTTTGTCAACTTATTGCTTGCACTTTCGCGAAGAGTATAGGCTATACTAATATATAAAAATGAATGTCTGTCTGTCTGTCTGTCTGTCCCGTATGCGTTCCTATACCATTCATCCGATTGCGATGAAATTTTGGTAAGTGGTTGCATGCACACCCATGAAGGTTTCTGAATTAGAAAAATCATCAGCTTCTTCTTCTTCTTCATTCTATTTTCTTTTATTCGTATGGTTCCTATACCATTCATCCGATTGCAATGAAATTTTGGTAAGTAGTTGTATGCACACCCATAAAGGTTTCTGAATTAGAAAAATCATCATCTTCTTCTTCTTTTTCATTCTATCTTTTTTTATTCGTATGGTTCCTATACCATTCATCCGATTGCAATAAAATTTTGGTAAGTGGTTGTATGTACACCCATGAAGGTTTCTGAATTAGAAAAATCATCATTTTCTTCTTCTTCTTCATTCTATCTTCTTTTATTCGTATGGTTCCTATACCAGTCATCCTATTGCGATGAAACCTTCGTCAGTTGTTGTGTTAACATCCGCAAAGGTTTCTGAAATAGTACAACCATCTTCTTCTTCTTCTTCATTCTATCTTCTTTTATTCGTATGGTCCTTATACCATTCATCCGATTGCGATGAAACCTTCGTCAGTTGTTGTGGTAACACTCGCAAAGGTTTTTGAATTAGTAAAACCATTTTCTTCTTCTTCTCCTTCTTCTATTCTATATTCTTCTATTCGTATGCGTTCCTATTCCATTCATCCGATTGCAATAAAATTTTCGTCAGTAATTGTGCCAACACCCGCGAAGGTTTCTGAATTAGTACAACCATCTTCTTCTTATATTCTATCTTCTTCTATTTATATGCGTTCCTATACCATTCATCCGATTGCAATGAAATTTTGACAAGTTGTTGTGAGCACGCCCGCGAAGGGTTCTGAATTAGTACAACCATCTGCTTCTCCTTCTATACGTATGCGTTCCTATACCATTCATCCGATTGCAATGAAAATTTGATCAAGTGTTGTGTTCACGCCCGCAAAGGTTTCAAATTGATACAACCATTTTCTTCTTCTTTTTCTTCTATTCTATCTTCTTCTATTCGTATGCGTTCTTATACCATTCATCCAATTGCGATGAAATTTTGACCAGTTGTTGTGCGCAAGACCGCAAAGGTTTCTGAATTAGTACAACCATCTTCTTCTTCTTCTATTCGTATGCGTTCCTATACCATTCATCCGATTGCAATGAAACTTTGGTGAGTTGTCGTGCGCACGCCTGCGAAGGTTTCTGAATTAGTACAACCATCATTTTCTTCTTCTATTCGAATGCGTACCTACACCATTCATCCGATTGCAATGAAACTTTGGTGAGTTGTTGTGCGCATGCCCACGAAGATTTCTGAATTAGAAAATCATCTTCTTCTTCTATTCTTATGCGTTCCTATACCATTCATCCGATTGCAATGAAATTTTGATCAAGTGTTGCCCGCAAAGGTTTCTGAATCAGTACAATCATCTTTTTCTTCTTCTATTCGTATGCGTTCTTATGCCATTCATCCGATTGTGATGAAATTTTGACCAGTTGTTGTGCGCACGCCCGCGAAGGTTTTTGAATTAGTACAACCATCTTTTTCTTCTTCTATTTGTATGCGTTCTTATACCATTCATCCGATTGCGATGAAACTTTGACCAGTTGTTGTGCGCACGCCCGCAAAGGTTTCTAAATTAGTATTATATAAAATACAACGTTTATTGTTTGTTTGTTCAATGCAATTTTGATTTTTTTTACTACATATTAATAACGTTTGCATATTTTGGATTCGATTTTAATTTAGTGGTCTTTTGTTTGACATTTACTCCTATTAGAATTATTTTCATATTGCCATATTGTATAACACAGATATTTTAATATCAAAAAAACAATTACCTCTTATTATTTTTTAAATATCTAAAATAAATATACCCACGAAGCGACCCTGTGCGAAGCCGGGTACTTCAGCTAGTAGATAATAAATATTATTCTATCTATAAAATATCCAAAATTATGTATGATTTAATGGCATAATTTTAGATATTTTATAGATATACAAATATTTTTTGACTATTATCTATTATGGTTTGGTTTCGCAGGGTTTAATTGAATTTTAAAAACTAACCAACACCATTTGTAAAGTGTAGTCTTAGTTAAATGAAGACAAATATATATGACTGACAAAGTTTAGTGTGAACTATTTATGGCCGATTTTAATAGTCTACCTCCACCCTTCGCCACTAATAAACCTAATAGGTTAAGCAAGTGGCTGACATCCATTTCTCGAAAGAACAAAACATGTTTATATAAACCTCCAATCTGCGGGGGATATTTTAAGTGGGTACGTTTTTAATTGCAAAAAAAATGTTTTCTAGTGATAGGTAATAATATTTAATTAAAATATGTCGTTTTCTGTTGGGTATTTATTTAAATTAAGTTTATTTATAATTACATACTAGTTTTTACTCATCTAAATAATTGAAACAGTGAATTATTATAATGATATACCTATCCATATCGTTTTCTATTGGATATTTGTTTTATATCAAATAATATAATAATTTCAAACTTAAACATTACCTACAACATTTGTTTTTTGGTCGAGTAAGAGATCTAAGTAGAAGAGTAATTAATCGAAAATAGTCGAAGAAAGCTTGTGGAAGTCTTTATTTTGCGGTGGATTGAAATTGGCTGATGAATCAAAATTAATATTTAAACACTATTACTAAGTAGTTTTTTTAAGTACCTACCTATATTAGTACAAAATAATTCTTTTCTATTTTGTTTGTTTTATATTCAATAATATAATATTTTCATATTCAAACACTAGTACTAGTGTAATACTAGTAGCTTTTTAACTAAAAATGCATTTACCTACTGCAAATTCCAATATTTTCTGAAGATAAACCAATATATTTTTCGAAACTAATGTGATACGTCAATATAAACCATGCCGTATATTAGAATCTCCGTTAAAGACTGTTATAGCAAGTATAACAACCTTCTTACTCATAAAATAAAACGCAGTACACTTTTTTTATTGATATATGACTATACTCCTCGGATATTTATGTGAACACAAATTTGGTCGATGCGATATGTAGATATAGAGCACCATTGTCGAAAACCTAACTTTGTCAATTTTTATGCTAGAGACCTGAAATTTTTACAGGACATGCACAAAAAATATGATACGAGGGTGGGTCAATAATTCCTTAGAAAAAAGCATTAAAACAGTTTTAATTTTTGTATTTTTTATTTATTTCTCAACATAATCTCCTTGGAGCTCAATACACTTGGTTAGACGTTTCTCAATATTTTTTAAACCGTCAGAAAAATAAGTTTTCGGAAAGTCCTCAAAATAAGCATTTGTCCGATCGATGACTTCTTCATTTGAAAAAAAACGTTGTCCACTTAGCCATTTTTTTAAGTTTGGGAAAAGGAAAAAGTCACTGGGGGCTAAATCTGGCGAATACGGTGGGTGGTCGACCAATTCGAACTTCAATTCTTCAATTTTAGCCATTGATCGTAAACATGTGTGAACACGGGCATTGTCCTGATGAAAGAGGATTTTTTTCCTGATTAAATGAGGCCGTTTTTCTTCAATTTTGTTTTTTAGCTGGTCCAATAAAGATGCATAATAATCCCCTGTTATTTTTTTTCCTTTTTCCAAATAGTCAACGAAAATAATTTCACGTGCATCCCAAAATACAGTAGCCATAACCTTACCAGCTGATTTTACGGTTTTCGCCTTCTTTGGACATGGTTTGCCTTCGCAATCCACTGCTTTGACTGTTCTTTCGTCTCGGGAGTATAGTGGTGTATCCATGTTTCATCTACAGTCACAAAGCGACGAAAAAATTCATCCGGATTGCGTTGCATGAGCGACAACAGGGCTTTAGAGGCCACCACCCTATTGCGTTTATTGTCGACTGTGAGCAAACGCGGCACCCATCTTGCAGAAATATTTTTCATGCCCAATTTGTCATGTAAAATAGAAATGACGCTACCTTTTGAGATCCCTGTAACCTCAATTATCTCACTCAACTTTAATCTTCGGTCACTTAACACCATATCATGGATTTTATTGATCATTTCTGGTGTAGTCACCTCTACAGGACGTCCTGAGCGTGGTTCATCCTTTGTTGATGTACGACCACGTTTAAATTCATTTAACCAGTTATAAATAGTTGCAAGTGAAGGAGCAGATATGCCGTGAACTAAATCCAACTCATTTTTTATTTCCTTTGCTGTTAACCCTTTTATATTAAAATGTTTAATAACAGCCCTAAACTCAATTTTCTCCATTTTCCATTTTTCCATTTTCCACAAGCAAATTTTTTTTTTAAATGTACGAGAAACACACAACAACCCGACCAATCTGATTGAAACTTCGCAGCATACTGAATCGGTAGTGCCGCTGCATGAAAACAAACCGCTTACAGTACTAGTCACGCCACCTGTCGGCTTTTCTAAGGACTTATTGACCCACCCTCGTATTATAAAAAGCTAATAAAACTTAAAACGCTATTTTCAGACTTATCATGGTTTTTCTAGGGCACGTCGATAAGCAGAATTTGGGTTAGGCCTGAACAAAAACGAACCATAAGTGCAAGTGAGTGCTGCATTCGGCACACTTATATCTCTGCACTATGCGTTAGACTTTAAGAGTAAGATAGAATTTATACGGATGAATTAAATATTTTTTGTAAACGTAGCCGGTAAATATGGATTTTACTGATTACATTTAAAAACTGCGAGCATGTGCTGTGGAAATTTATTGTTTTTGTGTAAAATATAATGTTAGTGGAAATTATTTTTAGATATTTTAATAGAACATGGTATGGTTAACCATGTTGTGTTTAAATTTGGTAGCCATACTGAGAAGCAACACGATGGTATAATGTTTCATAGTTAAGTTGATAATAATAAACTCAAGGTTCTACTGTGCGTTATACACAAGAAACACGGCTTGATTTTGCCGAAAAATAGGTGCTCTCTTATAATATATCATTACTCTGAGGTCACAACCTGATAAAAACATGAAAGAAATTTTAAATAAAAAACTATGTTTATTTCAACATTTTATTATCAAATAAAAAAATCATTTCCTTAATAATAAATAAGAAAAGTACATACATTAAACAAAACCGACATATGAGAATGATATAGACAAGCGGAAAACATAAAAATATAACATTAAAAAATAAACCTTAAAACTATATGAAAATCAATCTTTTATTGCCTGGACGGATTGTATTAAATATTTTTTATATAATAATAAAATAACTAGGTACAGGGATATTATTATATATCTATATCTGAATCCATTGCTTGAAAAATATATTGACTAACTAACGAGATTCAATAAATGTCAAAATTAATTTAAATATGTGGTTGTTAAGGATAATAGATCGAAAGAATTATTACTTTCGTATGAGGTCACAGAAACAAACGAAAATATCTGTTAAATTTGGAAACCTTCTATGTCCATATACCTTGCATAAACAATACAAAACTATGTTTGTATTTTTGAAACAATTGGTTGTTAGCCATTCGCTCAACCCGTGAATTTGATCATGCCGTGGGAATCAATCAATCAGAGAGTAAATGTATTTTTTATTAATAAGTAATTTAATAATATGATTATATCATAGTCTTATTTAGATGTAAATTAAACTTGTAAACTAAAGTAGTTTTGTCGAAAAAGTGGACATACAAGGTATATTACACTTTAAATGAATTTCGGTCCAAAATGGACTTGAAAGTAAAAGTGATATTTTTGCTGCTACTGTGAGCTCAGACACTAAGGCACATTCAGAAATATGTAACAAATCGAATTATCTACATCTACAGTAATACAATTATAAATACTATGTGAATACCTTTGTAATTAAAAGTACGGAGTTAGCACAGTTTGCAAAAGCATCGTTTTAAAATAAGTCTTTGTAACAATAATAAAAATATGATATGAACACTTTTTAAAATACATGTGCTTGGACGGTTTAAAAAGATTAATAAGACACTATATTAAATATTACACCACGGCAACACACTTGTCATTTGTCACACAAATGTCGCTTAATGGCCTAAAATATCAATGTGGCAACATTTAAATTAGATAAGGTTTGTTCTTGTTGTAAATCGCAAGCCGATTTGAGCTAGTAGTTTGAAATTGTCACATGCGCAAATTCAGATTGTAAATCATTTCAAAATTAGACTACATCTAGCGTGTAATTAACGACATTCAAAAACATTTAATAACCGTCGATTGGACAAGGTAGAATTGAGGTACTGATGATTGAACGAATACAATTGCACCAGTGACCAAGTTATAAAGTCAAAATAACTTTGAAAACGCCATGACACCTCTTCTTCTGGATAAGCACCTTGCGATGTGAATACATACGTAACACGTGATGTTATGTATGCTATGAACTTCAAACTTGCAAGAATAGACCAAAATCGTTCTTAACTGTTTGGTCTGGGATTGACCAGCGTTTGGGACTGTTAGAACCGAATTTAAACCACTGTGACTATAGCCGCAGATGGAAATGCGTAATGTGTCAACTTTTAGCTTTATTCAACATTATTCAAAACGCTAAATAGAACAAACCTCCCATAATACAAATTTGATGATTTTTACATTTCAAATATATACTTGCCTAAGTTGCCACAGTTAATATTATAATATCATAAAAGTGTGCTTGAAACTTATTCTATAAAAACAGTCAAAAAAATAGATGTATTCATCTTATAATACAGTCAAATTAATATTAATAAGGCATGTCTATTTGAAATACATAAAAAATATCTGCCATCTCAGTCAGATATTGTAATGCATTTATGGGTCAAAAAACAGAAGTTTAATTCAGAATCGAATGGCGTTTATAACCCATTCGTTGTGTCCTGACCCTAACTACATAGGCACATGTCGCTATTCATTTTACAGTAAGGCAACATTGTTTGGAATGATTTATTTATTAATTGGACCCAACCCAACCACTCCACTGCTACATTCATCATTTTTTACTTTCAATCAATCGCTCGAGGCTATAACCAAAAAAAATATATTTTTAAACTGTCAATTAAAGAACTGATTGGCGAAAATCAGGACCGGCTTGCAAAAACCAATTACCAAAATATGTACAAAAAAAACTGACAAAATTTTATTTCTTTAAACGTTTGTTTGAGATATTCCATAAATAAATAATAATAAAACTAGTCAAATTGAATATTATATCATGATATAAAATTTAAGAGATTCATGTATGTATCAAGGTAGTGTATATTATAATATGCTTAAAAAGAAATATATCATTTCTCCACAGTTATACACTATTCTGCAGTAGTTACATAGCAAAAGACAATATTATGTGCTAATCTGCAAATCGATCACTTGTTTAAAATATGCAGTGTCAAGGAAAGGTGGTATAAGTCAATATAAAAACATGAAACTGAGATGTATGCCAGGACCCCAAATAAAAGGAAAAGGGAGATAAGTCACCACTGATTAGTTTTAGAAAGCAAGTCCTCAATTAGACGCAAGTTAACTTTGCAAAATGGACGGACTCTGATTATCTACTTCCACCAATAACCCATCTGGTAGCCAATATCTATGGGCCGGACAAATGTGGCAAATATTAGAGGAACAATACGACGCTGTGAACTACGATCTATAATATACGACGAATAATCAAAGAATCAAAATCAGAAGACTATCCTGGTTGAATCATTTGCAGCCGTTTGCATGGTCATGAATGAAACTGGATTGGAACTGTGAATGACCATTTTCACTCGTAAACGGAAAGGAGGTAATATCAACAGACTTATTTTTATGTCAAATGTTGTTAGGCATTCGCTTACTTGGATTTTTTTCTCTGGGTCAAACACACACTGAAAAAACAACATAACTTTTGCCATACACGGAATTCAAACCCGCACCCACGGATTAACTATTACCTACTCCACCGTGGGGGTCTGTCAAACTTCATAAAAAAAATATTATCTTTAATTGTGTCAACTGTCATTTCATGGTGGAAATGCATTGTACTAATAATTATCACAAAATCAATCAAAAACGTTTATAACACAATTAGGCCCGTGTCCAGAAACTTGTACGTATGCAGTTCGCCGTATCACCCTTCACAGTGAAATGTTGTATCGGAAATATAATGGCCGTATATTAAAGACCATTCAACCACTTTAGGTCGTATAGTACTGACATAAAATTCATGTGTAAATAAAACACGGTTCTTGTCAGTTTACACTTTACAGGAAGTCAGCAGTGAACAAATTTTGAAAATAGCCGATATACTGGATCATTTGTTAGACTATATTTTCATTCTAGAATTCATGAATTTTGCCACAATCACCTATGAAAATTGAAATAATGTTCATAATTAATCTAATAAAATTGGAGACCGTATAGTATATACGGTCATCTCGTTCTGATAAGAAAGCTCACGGCGAACTGTGCCATGATGAAATGTTCTACGTACAATTTACATGTAACCAATTAAGCCAAACGTAATATAAAGAGCTTTGACATATTTTTTTACCTAATCGTATGCAACTGAGGTGTTATTTCAAATTCCGTTAATATTGGTGACCATTTTTTATAATTTTTAATCAACCCACTAATCTTAATTTATAGCGTCAGGATTTCTACAAAATTTTAGTTTTAAAGGGGCATGCACTTTCTAAAAATACATATGCGTTGGCCAGGTAGAGGTTCGCCGAAATATGAATTAAGCAGCAGCCAATCTGAATAGGGAAAATCGGACTATTGTTGAAGGAAGCCAGGAGCCATCCCGAGATAGTCATGCTCATGATAAAATTAAACAAAATAATAATATATATTAAAAAATCAAACGGTGGTGGTCAGCTCACATATCTCAATTGGATGTTTTTAAAAGTAAATTTATATAACATGGGCAGATCGTTAGTACGTGTGTGAATAGCCTAATATAAAAATGAACAACACGTAGCTCGTCACGTCACCACTTTAGCGCGACCATAACCTTATCCGTGTGTGCATTGCATGTGCAGTTTTATATGTAACCGGATCTGTGGTGAGGATAGTGGTCGCTGGAGGCGGCCGTGTGATGCGGTTCCTGCATCTGCATCACCAGGTTCTTCGATTCACGCCGGCTGTCATACGATAGCTTGGATTCCCTGTACAGCAGCAGGGATGCGAGACCTGCAATGTAAACATAATGACAATGAGAATAATAGTTCAGTCAGATTATGGTTTTTCCTGGAAATAATTAACCAAAAATCGTAAAATTACGAGTAGCGCAAAGTGACATGGAAAGGTGAATGTCATCCATAACATGGAGACTGCAAAAGAAATCAATCGATAAGGAGCAGACAAAAGTACACCATGTGATAAAAATTGGCAATAGGCTGGACATCTTTGTGTAGACATAGTGCTAGCGCCAAATAATAAAATACCAAAAAAAAAACACAAATACGTGCATGTGTGTACGGCCGCCATCTTTGTAAATGGCATTGATTTTTAGTTTTTCAGACACGCTATTTTTATAAAGTCAACAGTTTCATCTAACTTGAGTCTCTCGTGAACCGACATAATATCAAATGATATATCATGAGGAAATTAACAAGAGAATCATTCTTACTACTTTACCATACTAAAAGCGCGCTTTAAAAAACATTCACAAAGCCTGTGGATTTATACATCAAAATTACTACCAATGCCATAAGGATACAACACAAAGTTGAAACGGTATTTTCAACATCGACGGAGGTCCGGAATATTTATAGACCAATAAGCCTTTGGATTGCGCGGGTATCAGATAAGCTGTCTGAAGAAGTACATTAAACAACCCTCGTGGAGAGAATACGATGGCATATCGATGAAAACGCTATGCATTATCAACGATTGCCGAACACTCGATGGACACAAACCACAGATTTGACTTTGAGACGATGGTATTGGGCTAGAATAAGAGATAGTTTTCACAGTAAAAAAGGGGCTATCGACATTCACAGTAACCCTGACAATATTAATAGAGACGATGTGTTACATTTACAAACGTCATGGCACTTTTAGCAAAATCCAATATCTGATCTTGATCACTACTCTGAGCAAAGTTTGCTCTTAGCTAAACAGACCGCTTTTCCACACACTTAGATTGGTGTTGGTTTTCAATGAAAATCTATTACGATAACTAAAGCATGCCGGTTGCCCTAGAACAATTGAATAAGTATTCCGTTCACTGGCGCCATTGATTTACTATATAAGATAAGATCAGCTAATTTTGCATGGGTTTACAGAATACATAACTGTTGATATGCCAGTTGGTATTAGGGGTAATGCAGCCAATGAGGTTTTATATCACTATGTAAGGTGCAGATAAGCCAAACTGAATTTCGTGTGTTGAGCACAGTGAAAAATTTCAAGTGAAGTACGCTACGGACCTCTCAATACCTTCAGCTATGCGTACGGAATGAACAAATATAAATAGGATTCTTAATAGGACGTTTACACTTGAAAGCCAATACCATAATATGTATAATACTACTATTACCATTCTGTCAGGCGGCAAAATAAGTTATTCGCTTACCGAAAATCATGAACGCTACCACGGCGAAGGCGTACGACCATGACAGCACATTGAAGGACGGATACATGAGCCAATCTCGGCGATAGCAGTTCCCGCCGAATATGGCTACTGCCAGAAACAGGAATACACCTATAAGAGAAAACGAGAAAAATTATTCCTCAATAGAAAAAAAAAAATTTTCATTACAAACTCATTTGTAGATTATGTGACATATATCAAGAAAATATTGTTCATGAATCAAATGATCATACGTGTGGCTGCATTTCTTCTTCTATAGGCGCACTCAAACAAAATGACGCATTTTGGTTTGAAACCTGTTACTTTGTGTACCTACGTAAGCATCTATCAATATTTTACAGACCACAGAGCATAGCATTGTACCTTGTCCACCAATTCTTGTCGTCCCCGATTGGTTAATAAAATATATGTGCAACAGAGATTAAAAAGATGAATAGACTCACTAGCAGCGGTCGTGCAGATAAAGCTGACGGAGAGCCAGAACCACTCGTAGCGGAGGATTGTCTGCAGTGGGAGACGGATGCACACCAAAGCTAGGACTACCTGTGCCATCATAGAGACCATCAGAGCCAATGTCACTAGCGCCTGCACCATCATCAGCCAGCCAGGCAGTAACCACTCGCGGATCACGTAGTACTCCTGTAACAAAGTAACACGATAATACAATGGCCCGTAAAGTTAGCGTCAAGTGATTTTATTTAAATTTATATTCAAATACCTGCTTTGATAAAGCAATATGTGAGATTCATGAAATATCAAATATTTTATAAATACAGTCGAACTTGGTTATTACGAGGAAGATGGAGCCGACTGAATTTGCTCATAATAAACATTACTCGTTATATCGTTTATAATATTTTTCGCGCCACGTTCTATTTACTTAAGCATAGAACATAAAAAATCTGAAAACCATCGTAAAAATCCCCGAAACAAGCATGGCATTCATAAACTACAAAAAAAACTGTTTATTGTAATGAAGTGCTGAGCCGCCGGCGCTGGTGGATACCAACTGACTTCACAAAGCTTCAATTTTTTACATGCAATTTCAACCATATGCGTGGATACTTTTTCAATGTTGTCGGCGAAAACACCAATTAGGTACTTAGCCACGTATCATAAATGTAATCCGATCCCGGCGGCATCGGTCTAATTAACTGCCCGTTCGGTTTTTATTTCTTTAGGTGGAAAATGTTGTTTTTAAACGATCGACACATTAACAGTTTTGCTCGGTATACCCGAGAAGTAGCTCGTTATAAAAGTGAAAAATGTATGGAGAAAACCATAAACTAAAATGTCAACGAATGTTTCCTCATTACATCCGAGATCTCGCTATTTCCGTGATCGTAACCAAGTTAGATTTACAATGTAGATTTTTCCACTATATTATAAGAATATAAGTTTTCTCATTTTGGCGCTCTCACCTGACTGAAAATGTAATGGCATCCGGAGAAGAGTTTTGGAAACTGGTAGAACGGATAGCGGAAGTTCTCGAAGCAGTACTCCCACATGCCCATGTGCTTGAAATTCGAGAACATCTCCGGGTATGATTCGATCCAATACGGGCTGGCAAACGACATCAGCAGAAATAAGCCAGCGACGTACGACAGAATTGACGCCACAACTGTTGCATCTGATGGTGGAAAAATAGAGTTTTATATACTATCGTAAAATCTGTGTGAGAAGACAGTAACCTTCAGATCAAGAATTATATTTATTCCATTGATGTTTTCATATCTCATTGCTAGTTTCACAAATCAACTGCTTTACACGTTTATAGATTATTGAACATACATAATTTTGAAAACACACAAATATAGCCAATAGAAAAAATCTTTTTTGAAAAAAGTAAGGCAGGAATCGAACCTGCGTCTCTTGGGTATCGCGCCCTGTGCATTACCACTATGCTACGACTGCCATGCTTAATTGCGACAAATTTTAACTATTGGCCTTTTGAATACCGCTGCTCATAAGCGCTCTCCAAATTGAGTTACGGTAGGCGATCGGTTTTTGAATTCTAAATTAAAGTATTTGTTACTTTAATTACCAACCGACGTCACGGATCACTCCAATATTGTAATCCAAGTTTATAGATTAAGCGATATCGATGTATAAAATGTGTTTTGAACGAACGTATTGAAGAAAACCTTCTTCTACGGCAGGCGTTCAACATGTCAATCGTGGGATGGATTTTGATCGATTGCACCATAGGCCCATAGGAATTGAGTCATGAACATGTAAAAAGGGTGTAAATTCTGTACATGCAGTTGTAATATACCTAATTATATTTCCTTAACCAGCTTACATGAGTCGTTTTCAAATTAGTAGCTTATTGCATCACTCATGGCACGCCTCGGGAGTGAAAGGTAGAGATGTGAATCCCCGCACTTTAAACTGAGGCTTAGTTTCACTTTAGACGAATAGGAAATTGAGTATTTTGTTGTGATAGTGTAAGATGAGTGTTGTTTAATTTTGTTAACGCCTCAGTGTCCTAGGACACCCAAATGTATTACAATTGTTCAAATTGAAGAATAATAATGGGAGAATGGTTTGTAATCATTAGTTTCATCACCGGTTCTGTGCCGAAGCGAACATGTTCGCGGATATGGCCGGGCGTACAACAGTGCCGGCCATACAAAAAACGCAAACTTATTCACCTGTCTTTGAAGACAGAATGCCAGTCTCAGGCGTTTGTTTTGAATAATTTAAAATTTGGAAGAATACTAGTCCAATAATGAGACATTTAGCATAATATGATTGGTAAGTGTCTATGATAAACTTTCATATTAAAAAAAAAAAAAGTTTATTTTTGCTAAAAAATTCGCGGCACGGAGCACAACTTAAAACAAACCAAAACCTAATATAACATTCTTACTCCTGGAATACAGTAGGTTTTGGTTTGTTTTTAGATCTCGTAAAAACCACAACAATAAAAAATGGTTTGGGTCTGATCTTTATCAAATATTGATATTGCTCTATTGCTTATTACTACCTTGGTGATTGAAATATGGCAAGTCAGGTCAAAATATTTGAAATAGATAAGTTGCTATGATAATAATTGTTTGAATTCTGATCATGCATAAATAGGTACCTATTTGCATGAAACAGAAAGCTGTCCCAAACACATTTTACATTTATTTCACTCGTACTTCTTTAATCCTTCACTAACCACTTATTCAGTAAATCCTATCGAGCATGTCGATATACAAAAAGAAATCAGGTACCTGCAAAACTGCACACATGACATTTTAGCCGAGAGCACTTGCCATGGCAATTCGCCCGACTAAAAAGCAAAGAGCAGTTATTTTGAAGGTTCAAATGGTAATTCTCCAATCGGACATCAAATAAAGCATCAGGAACCAATTCTACAATACAATAACAAAATCCCAAGAAGGCGTGTCATTGTCCTAATGAGCCATACAAATAATAATATTGTTTACATACTGAAATTAACGTAATTTATTACTTACTCGTCGCTTTTGGGTACTCGTTATCTGTATCGAGAACCATTTTAATGATTGTCCGTTTGCCTTTGTTGTTTTAATTAATATTCACTGCAGATGTTGATAAAAAAAACTAACTTGCAATAATGTGACAGATCCGTTACTCATAATCTCGCCATGCCAAACAAAATTTTTGACACACCTACTTCCACTTGTCTATGTTTATATTGGTGTTGCTGCAACTGAAAAACAATTCTACACCTTGCCGAGCACATTTTCTAAAATGTAAAAATTCTATACCCATTACCGGTGTAGCATAATTCACAGCCACCTTCGTAATGAAAGGAATTTTACCTACCATTACAACTATTATTATTCTTGTTGAATCTGAAGTCCCTTGAGATGTTGATCGTATTTTTTGCCTTGTGTTCTTCTGTACTGGCCCTTTTTACCCCCTTTTCTTCTTGATTATTTATCTCTCTGGTTGATCATCCTGTTTAGCAGGCTGGCAGGACAGATGCTTCCGTTGATGGCGTCCTTTTTGTCTCTGCTATTCATTTTGATATGTCTCAAGGAAACCAGGTACGTGTTCTCTGGACCTCAGAGTCAACAAGAATAATAAGAGTTTTAATGGTAGGTAAAACTCTTCATTATTCACTATTGACTCTGAAGTCCCTCATATCTGTTTGTTATCACCTGGTAAAGCAAGATAGATCCTGCAAGATAGGATGGATGAAACCTAACATGGGAATTAGGTAAGTACCTACTTATAATATCGTCTCTGTTCTGGCAGAACACACTAACTGGAGAATACTAGTTTTGAGTAATTTGACTTTGAAGTTGTTAAAATGTTTGAAATAGTCTATCATGTGAGTTTATTAAGTAATCGTAAAAATGATGACTTTAAAATAAAGACTGTTTATTTATTAAGAAGGTTTCCAGACGGTTAAGTTTGAAATAAGGAACATTTTGGTATAACTAACTCAATATGTCATTTTTCGAATTAGTGTCTTCTGCCAGAACAGTGATGATATATTCCTTGCTTTTAGACTCAGTGCACCGGGCTGAACAGAGCGGTCAATATATTTCTTTCCCCCGCTGTAGAAGTCTGTGTGTCTATCGGTCTCTGGTAAAATGTTTTAAAGGTAGCCTCCTGGCGCCAATTACCTCTCTGCAGGATGTCATCTATGGGGTAATTCTCTAACCAATTTAAGTTAGCGACTGCTGATCGATTACTGCCTGGTGATTCCTGTACCCCTGCATCAGCGAGTACTGACTTTACCCATTTTCCGATGACTGCTCGAGTCGCAGGCTTTGGGGGGTCTCTTGACGAGATAAATAATGCCAGAATGTTACCACCTTCTCTTCTCTCATTGGAAACGCAGATAAGTTTTCGTAGCCAAAATACTGGATCGATGTTTTGGCAACTGGAAGCGTTTAATTTCCATCCAGATTGGCTGTGCCTTGATGTGTACGTCTTGGAACCAAACACTGGCCATATAATTATATGGTCGCCATTATCGACTAGGCCAGGGGTCGGCAAACTCTTGAACCAAAAGAGCCAAATATGAGTAACACAATGGTTAAAAAAAAATTCGACAGCCATACGTATATTTTTATAAATATGATTTATTTAAATGAATTAATTACATTTTATAATTGTTTATTTAGAGATTAAGAAGATTTCCCGAATAAAACTAACGTAAATACTTAATATTATATGTTTTTATTGTTGACATTATAAATATAATTTTTACAGAATATAAATTACATACAATTTTTACGCATTCCTTAAAACTAATGTGAACAATGACCTTCTTTGCATTTCTTTGGAGAGTGTGTATGTTTGGTATGTAATGTAACTTGCAGTTTTTAATTTCAGGCGTGACACCAAAAAATTCTCATCGGTTATTTGGCTTCTCTAAATGCTATTTATATTGTCCATCTTTGAAAATGATTGTTCACATACATATTATTATTTAGACTCGAATATGAGCTCGGAAAGCTATTCCATAATTTTTTTTTCCGACCATGTCCGATCCTAATAGGATCATATGGGCCTCCACAGGGTAGAGGTTAGTATTAACAGATTTTGTAGTTTACGACAAATGGATGTCAGCCACTTGCTCAACCTATTAGGTCCATACCCTGACTCACGCACAGATTGAAAAACAATATGTGTATTTGCCAGACCCAAGATTCGAACCTGGGACCCACGGCGTGATAGTCCAACGCTTATGCCGCGCGGCCACCGTGGGTGGCCATATTCCGTGTATATTAAGTGATATGTCCTCAACCGACCAGCTAGAAACTAACTGCCCACCCAAAATTATCCATAACTGGAGTGATAGGTCCCGGACTTGTGGAGGTGGATGGTTTGTCACCGTGTCCACTAGAAATGACTCTAAGTGCGGGATCGGGTAGGGTGGTTCCAGTGATCTCTGCTGTTGGTCTGCGCTCCAAAA
The DNA here is from genome assembly GCF_057557595.1 of Rhyacophila brunnea. Lineage (NCBI taxonomy): Eukaryota > Metazoa > Arthropoda > Insecta > Trichoptera > Rhyacophilidae > Rhyacophila > Rhyacophila brunnea. The sequence goes on along the minus strand of NW_028232904.1, from coordinate 781,705 downwards.
ACACTTCTTTCACCATTTCTTCCGCCACTAGTAAATATTTTCCCCTTTGAGATACCCGGGGTTCCAGCGGCTAGCTCAGGAAGTCCATCGAACCCCGGATTCACAAAAAAAAAGATATAAACGATTGGAGTGTAAATAAAACACGGTCTTTCGTGCTCGTAACGTGGTCTTCTTATATTTTACATTTTCTTTAAACGTTTACATATTTTGTTTTAACAATAAGTTTCGCAGGTCCGTACATGTTGGAAAAAGGACGCTCACTTACTTTTTTTTCTTTTTCAAACTTCGCGTACCCACGCCATTCCACAAAAAGGACTCTCGTGATTGGCCAAATTTTATCGCGTGATGTTTTTTGATTTCACGAATCACGAGGACCACCCTGGCGCAGGCGCGTCGAAATTTGGACGTTGCCGATATCTCTTTCATCCATCATCATTTTTACCTTTTAAATTAAATTAAATTTATCTTAATTACACCTCCGCCCAATATGCGATTTTCACACACCGGACGAAGGCCTTTACCTATGAATAAAAAATACTTACGTGGTTGAGCAAGGAATCAGATTAGATGTTTTATGAAGCCGTTTCTAGAGGTCAGGGTTACGTTTCGACTTATAGCTACTAAATGATTATTTTACACCGGGAGAAGCCCGCCTGTAACAGGGGTGTATCACCTTGCCGTGTTCAGGTGTGCCAATACCTCTGGAATTAGATTCGGTGGCGGGAATATCCAGGCTAGTTTGAAGTCCCACTGTCGACTGAAGGCATCGTGGAACAGTGCAAGGGCATCGTTCGGATTTCGTGAGACATACGTTGTGACAACATGGGCTGTGTTGGACACGTCTAATCTCGAACAGGTCTACGTCTGGGAGTCCCCATCTTTGAAATAAGGGAGTTGTAGCCGCCATAACTAGGTGCCATTCTGGGATAATTTTGCTGCGTGAGAGATGGTCTGCCACGCAGCTGTATTTGCCTGGAAGGTACTGTGCAGTCAATGTTATACTGGCCTGGTTGGTGATTTTCAGAATCTGTCGGCAAAGACTTAGTAGGGTTGCGGACTTTGTGCCCCCTTCGTTGTTAATGTAGGCCACCACTGTTTTGTTGTCGGTTCGTAGGAGTAATTCTGATCACATGAGCATTTGCTCCCGGAGTTTTATGGCTGAGAGTACCGCATACAGCTCTTTTCGGTTGGAGTGCCACGTGGATTGGCCTTGTGTCCATGTACCTGATAGGTGGTACTCGTCTAACTGCGCTCCCCAGCCAGAATCGGCTGCATCTGTGGTGAGGAAGTGATTGTAGGTTGCCCTGTGCAGTGGCGCACCCAGGATTTAATATTGGGGGGGGCAAGGAGGAGAATGTAAATTAGTCCTATAGGCTCTTTTTCTTTTTCACAGCCAAACTCGCGTTTATCAGTCTTTTGTCTATTGCACTCGGTGTACCTACACCATGGTCCCCACATCCTGAAACGGGCCGTCAGGCTACGATATTTGGCGGGCCCCCTACCTACCGCTAAGATTAAAGGCAGTGTGAAACACTACATTAACGTTTTTCAAATTGTGTTTTAGTTCAAATTAAGGGTACTTACACAGTGAATTATTGGCGATTTTTAATACATCTACTTCAATAATGGAGCTGTCGAGTATCGACACATAATAATCAAAAAATATGTTGCACAATTATATAAGTAATTGAAAATGTCCGTGGCCATAAAGTATAATAGCGCCGCAGGCGACTTTTTTTACTATTAAAGCTAATTTATGATGTGTGTTTATCTCACTTATCTGGTCAACCCGAAACGCCGGGCCCCCCACAGCCCAGGCCCCCAGGCTAGAGCCCTCCCCAGCCATGACCTACACAACTCCGGAATTCGGGTGGACACCGAGAATTTTTCGACAGTTCCATTAGGGATTCGGTTTCTAAAAAAACCTGACATTAGTGTTTCGAAATTTTTGTGTTAGAAATTAAAATCTAAGAAATTTTGCTAAAAAGGGTGCTGGAGAATTATTACAAATCATTTTTTTGCCGTGTTTTTATTTGTCTAAGCCTAAAGGTATAGTTTATTGGCTTTCAATTTCAATGTTTAAAATCATTCTGTTAATTTTCATTTTTGGGGGGTGCCAGGTGGCCAAGGTGTCCTTGTATCCACCTGTCGAAGTGCTAGGTTGACTCTCCACCCTATCCTGGTCAACCACTTTGGGTGTCAGATCAAAGACCTTCTCGCGACCCCCACCTCTCTCAAGAAAAAGTTGATCTTTGTTGACGATATGTTCGGCGCTAGGTGGAATCTTTGTAAGAGCCTCTCGCGTAAAGGTGTCTTTTATTACCGAGATGATTTTCTGCCGCCTCGTCTGAATCAACTCTGCCCGTTTTCCACAAAGGTTTCGGATGACGTCCTCAGACTCTTTGTTGAGTGCTGACGAGTTCCCGAACTCCTTTATGACCGTCTCAAAAAGAGCCGTACCAATGGTGTGGTCGCTGACAGAATTGACCACTCGCTGTAACGAGTCCCGAATGCACTCCTTATGTGCGAGCATCGCATTTTGGAGGTACGTTCCACAGATGAATGGTTTGCGATGAACGATAGTAGGGGCGTAATTCATCGTTGAGTCCCAACTCAACGAAGGATGGGGCCGCCAAATACTGTTTTTGGGTTTCAGCATAGCGAATCTCCGTCCAATTATCCTTGTCAAAAAGCTGGAGCCTGGTAAGTTCCGCTACCCGAGCTTTTTCTGGCGTCGGAAAGCAGGCTCCTTTACTATGACACTAAATACAGGCAACGTAATCCTGTTGGGTTTTTCCGCTGGATCGGGCCTTACGGGTGGCCGTAAAAAACTTACTGTCGGCTTAGGGGTGAAAAGGGCCAGCACAGAAGAACACCAGGCAAAAAAACATCTCAAGGGAATTCAGAGTCAATAGCGAATAATACAAAATTGAATTCCTCATGTTGACTAGGTACCTATATTATTTTAATGAAAACAGTGTAGCTGTAAAATTAAAAATTATAGAGTAAGCCGCCCAGTGAATGCACACTTAAGGGGACGCTCTACAGAAATGCCCTTGAGAATTTAAAATATGATATTTTTATATGTGGTCCGAAATAGCTGGTCTACTGGTAATATTAAAAAGTCGCCGCCGATACGTGAGTCAAAAGTAATGGTCAATAAATTAAATTTAAAACAAACAAACTCGCTTCAGCTTAGTGAGTATGAGGTGACCAAAAAATAATATCTTTTAATATACTTAAATGTTACTAAATTCAATATGTTAATCAGCTTTTTGGTGGGAAGTATTACAACCAATATGGTGGATATTGTGACGTTTTTAAACTTAGAGTTTAATTTAGTAGTTTAGAAACTTAGTAATAGATTAATAACTTTTTAACCTGAAATTGTACGAGAACTAAACATACGAAGGATTTTGAAACACATTATCTACCTACATTTTTATTTCATGTGCTATCCAAAAAACATAATTAATGAATAGTATTTATTTTTAATGTGTAAGACCTACATAATTATTTAAAAAAAAAAAATAGGTAAGTATTGTTTAATTCTAATGCATATTTAAAAAAACGTACAATATTTCTAGTGATGTACCCGAGTTTAGAGACACTTTTACAAACTAGTAACGCAATTACTTTTATAATATAATATGTACTAGTGAAACAATAGGTAGGTACCATTATTGTATTTTGTTGGTTGAGTAAAGCCAATGCACGAAATAATTTATAACGCCTAAAAATAATAATATTATCGTATAGGCACCCCATATACTGTTATTATTTTTCACATTGTTTCCATTCCGCCGCCTGGCGAGAGCGTTTAAGGCACCTAATAAATCAATGCAAAGAATTGCTCTAGCAACAATAATATTATTATTGTATTTTTAAAATAAAATCTTCGATGACCAGGGATTTTGCTCTAAATTTGATTTAAAATTACGTGGTACTCGCTCTGTAGATTCTCCAAGACTGAAGTATGAATCACACTGCCTCCTGTTATACCCACTCTTAAGGACTTTGGACAATAATTATGGTAAAAATTTTAAAAAAGTAAGGTATTCTTATAGGTTCTTTTAAAAACTATTGTACTCATCTATAACTTGTGTAGACTTAAATGAATTTAATAGATATAATGTGCAACACATCTCAGTTTTAAAAATAACAATATATAAATTAACACAGAAAAGCCCAGTAATTGAACACAGAATCTAAAGAATGAACCTGAAAAAAAACCAGTAAATGAAATAATCGTAGCATTTATTATTTTACAATTATAACAATATGTAAGTACTTATAATAAATTGTGTATAGCTATGTTAATACTAATTTTATGGCATTGAAAATGATTTTTCTTAAAAAATAGGAAAGTTTTGAAATTTTTTTAAACATTAAAGTTGCTCATTTATCTGCCGCCACATCAAAAAAACTTTTATTGTACTGTAAATATTCCTTTTTGTGAAGTAATCATAGTTAAAAAAAGTTAAGTTCTACTTTTCAACCATAATACATTAATAAATTCTTCAGTCCTTTCATTAGATTAAAAATGCTATTTAATGAATTGGTACCGCAGTGTTCAAAAAAAGTGTTCAAATACTAGCTATAAGCTTCCTAAAATATTTAAATACATACATATCGACATTGCAACTATATATTATAATCATTACAGGCTATAATAATAAATAAATAATTTATGACTATTCTAGAGAATAAACACACCGTTTATTAATTGGATTAACCTCTATTAGAAAGACCACTTAATTAACACTCATATTTAACGTTACGGCACATACAAATAAAAGGATATCTTACCTTTACAATCTTCAGTTACTTCAGCAAAATCAATAATTGGGTAATAGGTACATGCAGGGAAAAGGGTTAAAAAGTCACAATTAAAATTTCGGACCACGCGCACTCCTTAGTACAGCTACGAACAAAACTTCATGACCAAAAAAGTTGACCGAATATCAGCCCACCTCCTGGCAAGTGAGGCAGGAGGGGGTTTTTAAAGTTGTTTTCATATGAATATAAGTGTTCCCAACGTAAAAAAATCCCTACTTCAGAAAAATATCACCCAATTCTTATGATTTTAAAATAATCGAGTTTTGTTCATTCACTGGGCGGCTTACCCTAGATTCATTTTTTTACAAGCTACATATTATTATAAGTTGCGAATATCATTCAACGACTAATCGTCAAAGCAAAGCATCACCCAGTGCCGCTCTTAAAACAACATCCGCTTTCATTTTAAGGGGACGTTCTACCGAATTGGCCTTGAGAATTGAAAATATGGTTTTTTAACGTGTGGTCCATAATATCTGGTCTACTAATTAATATAAAAAGGTCGCGTCCAAGTTGTTTGTGTCATCAAACTTGCTCGACGACTCGATCGACTCATATTTCATATTTATTTCATCAGGGCTGTCTGTCATAATTTTAAATTTTTATTTATATTATATATTATTTAAGTTTTGTGCATCTAATGCCGTGTCCACACTGGCAACATGTTGCTGGCAACCTCGTTAGATTTTACGATAATTATGATAATTATCGTAAAATTTCTTAAGCAATTATGGTAAGTATCGTAAAATTTAATGAGGTTGCCAGTGTGGAAATGGCTTAATGTCCACTGTGGTTCACGTAGTGGCATGGACCTGGGGTTAACTAATTCAGGAAGTCAACACACATGATAGAATTTTTTCCAGTTTTGGTTGCATTATATTCCAAAACACTTCTGTAAAAATCGTGTCCGATTTTATAAATGGAAATTCCTCGGTGTAAATAGTAAACAAACCTACGAATAAAAAAAGACAAGAAGGAACATACTGATTCATCGCAGTAAAATCTGGCAATCAAATTCGCCATTTTGAAAAGCGACGATTTTGCGTAAACAAATATCACGTGGTCTGTACGTGTGCGTCAAACTTCGAATGTGTTTGTAATTTTGTGTATTTTATGTTTGTGTATCACGCATTGTCGGCCATATTTGCCGGCCTTTCTGATTGCCGTGATTTGTACACATTTTCCTTCCTGTCTTTTTTTATTCGTAGAAACAAACAGTATTTTTTATTAGTTATATGAATCTGTAATAAAATAATACACAATTAAAAGATTTTGAAATAGAAAAAAACACATTTCCAAGCTTTCAGCCGTGCTCACTCATGAATGTCATTCGTCATTTAGATAAGTATATACACATTTTGATGTTATCTTGCAAAGTGCGAATGTAATGTTTTCAAATAATTGATATGGATTAATTATATCATCGTATTATTTTCTCGAAATCATAAACATACTATAATAGTATTTGAGTATCAACCTATGTTCAATTTGAATTGGGTTATAATAATAATATACCCGTATATATATCAATAGTATGTTTGCTACAAAATCCACCCAAGTTATCAGTACGTACTTGCACAGGTTTGATTAAAAACTATGATGAAATTAACATTTTAAAAATATTATATTACATAATATTATTTTGACAGCCCTGTTTTCTGATCGGCGTATATCTTGCAGGTGTTTATAAAATAATAATAATGTTAAGCGGCAGACAATATCAAAAATAATAATAATGTTTCTTGAAATAAAATCTCTGATGATTAGTGATTTTTGCGAAAAGGTCGATTTAAATTAACGTACTTACGACGCCGAAGTCCTTTTTATACTAAAATATATTTGAATGTCGAGCTCTTCAGCGGCCCCTTAAGTTACAAAATTATCTGCCATTTTGTTAGGTCTACTTACTAACTTATTATTTTACTATTTATTTTCGGCTATCTTAAATAGACATATATACAAAAGATCTTCACTGCAAATTAGAGCATTTCTACTTTCAAACGGTGGTGGCTTTAGGTAAGTGGAGGCCTGTGGCGCTGACAGGTTTGGAGGCACCCCTACGAAAATGTTGCCTGTGTGATTAACAGCCATTACAATATGTACCTATATTTCAATACAACAATAGTTATGATTTTTTATTCTTCGATTAGTTTTTAAACTGAAATGTCAATAATTTCTAATACAGCGACCGCATCATCTGCATCATTGGAAACCGTTACTGCTCTTAAAAGTTGTAATATTTGTATTCGTTCCTTCATTCGCCGCCCCTATGACCTGCCTGACCTCACTAGCATCACCCAAAGTTTCTTTGTACTAGTGCTTTACCCATCATGATTATTTACCATGATTATTCTTTACCATGCTTACTGTCACCCTGTATTGCTTGAGCCTCAGTGCGTAAACTATTTCCCTCAGTACCATACCACACCAGCAACCAAATTGCTTTGGATATTGATGTATTCCACTTACGTGACATTTTTTATAATTTCTTAAAATGGGGTCCATTTATTTCTGTCTTTGCTAGTATTATTGCTGTATTTCGATGTTCTTACATTATAACGTTATATTCTAACTTACTGATTGAACAATTTAAATCAGGTCAGCAGTGCATAGATTGGTTTTGTAACATAACTGTAGTGTTAAGAAGGGTTATTCCTGATGACGCAACATCTGACTATGCCACAATAGCTTTTTATCCTATTTTCTGATCGGTTTCTTCTCTCCATGAACTGTTAGGTACAGGAAATCTTCTCCCCTTACATATTTTAATTATTATACTTCTTCTCTTTCTATCTTTTCTGCTGTAACGTATCATCAATGGCTTCAAAGTGTCTCTCCAGCAGATGCCAAAGGTAACACCGTTTTTTTTAGCTTATATGATCTCAATTATATTTTAACAAAAACAGGTGTTACATGCTTTGTATTTCACCACTCTCACAGACTCGTTCCCCATTGTACTATCGATTGATCCGTCTCGAGTGCGCCCTACTATAATTTACATTCTGTTGAAGGCTTTACATGTTCAATACTCGATACCAGCTTAGCAGGGAGATGCTCTACTAGCCTTACCTGTTCAAGACCCTCAAGAGTGCCTAATTTGTCCCAATTAACAGTCTATATCCACAATTCAATATTCATGCTAAAAGATGTTTGCTTGTTAAGTGTTCAAGACAGCAATGGTTGGTTTCAACATTAGTTTTATTGTATTTTAAATCAATGATATACCATAATCGCAATTAATATAAGTAAAATAAAATTGGACAAACCGGTATTTGTTTCTATCCTTCGTGTATGTCATTGAGTTTTTAAACTTTTATTTGCATTCTTTTGACGGATTTTTGGAGGTTATAGAGAATTACATATTGTGTAAAATTACTTTTAAAATACGTATGTATGTTTTAATAGAATTTGGCAATAAGTAGCAGGGCTTCAAACTGGAACTGAACCGAAAACCGTTATTTTTGTCAGAACGGAAAACTGAAAAAAATATCAGTGTTTTCAATTCAGTACATGTTCAAACACGTGCACTAACATGATTATACTCACTTCAGTTGTCGAGACGCATCTCTACATACTCATAATTTATTATAATTTTAAAAATTCATGGGTGGTGCAGCATAACCATTGGTTTTGGAACTATTATAAGTAGTATGAAATGTTGTTTAATTTAATAAAACACAATTTTTTTTTGTAGTACTTATTCCACTTTTAATCAATAAATTAGGGCCGGTTTCGTCTGCCTCAGAGGCACATTTTCAATTGAGGCAGACGAAACCGGTCCCAATTTATTGATTCAAAGTGGATTAAGTACTACAAAAAAAACTGCGTTTTATTAAATTAAACAATACAATGCAGTTCCACCATGAATTGACAGTTAACAAAAAAAAGAAGAAAAAAAGTATAAAATATAAATTATGGTAAAAAATAATTTTTTAATACAAATAAAAACATTTAAAAATTAATCACTCAGAGCTGAACCGAAAACCAGAAAACTGTTATTTTTTGCGGAACGAAAATCGGAACCGATCCGATATATATCTTACTTGAACCGGAACAAATATCAAAATGAAAAAATAACGGTTCGAAGCCCTGAAGTGGACATCTGATTTTGGAAATAGAATTGGAATTATTAACATCGGGTGAATGAAAGAAAAATTTCAGTGTATAAAAGATCTTTATTTCTATTTTGTTATAATTGTATAATTACATTTTGTCTCTTGAACAATAAAATTATCAATTGCACGCTGAACTTTGTATCTTACACACGGCAGCCATAGAGTCCTTTTAGAACGGACAAACAAAGTACGAAATAAAAGTACATAAGTCTAATAATAAAATTTATTAATGAAAAATTTCAAAAATGGACGGAATGGAATAATATCAAAAAAATAGAGCATAGGCATTATTAATTTAACGCAGATTAAAATAATAATATAAAAAAATGTGTATTGTCAATAAGTCTATAATATGAAAAGCCAAGACGTTAGTGGCCTCGCAACACAGTAACTCAACATAATAACTCGTCAATTTAATTTCTGGCTCTCTAAAAGTCTAAAACATGCCTGCCAAGAGTTGCAGTTTTTTGGGTCATGTAATATTTTGGAATATCAGCTGTATAGCTAGGGACGGTGGACTGTATGATGGGTGACCTAGTGAAGGACACTACGGAGGAAAACTAGGATATTCGAAAGGAGTCTAACCTAACCTAACCTCAACAGTGAGGTACACGAAAACAATTAAATTGACAGATAAATTTTTTTGTTTAATACAACCCGGTCATGGCCAGTAATGCGACTCGCGGCGAAACTATGCAACCTGGAGTGAAACGATAATGTTGTCTCGTTCGGAATTACTATCGAAAGTATCCATCAAACAATTGAGTAGTCGTGCTGTACAACAGCACCAGACGGACAGAATATCGATAGTGTAAACAGCTTTAGATACCTAGGAGCGTCCTAAACGTCTGCGACACCCATTTGTACTCTGTCAGAATAAAATGCCACCTGCATTCTAGCGATGCTGCTTTACAATACTATGGCACTTAACACTCAGATCAACTGCATGCTGAGCGGTTACCGGGTGAGGTTGCAATGGTATGACTTCGTCAGAAACGGAAAATTAGATGTTACATGGTTCAGCCACTGATCCGACGTGTCTGAAACTAGTTTTTAGTTGAGATTTATGTTCAAGGCCGCTTCAAAATAACATGGACACAGAGCGACATTGACAATATAACATATGATATAAAATTCTGTGATGTATAGGAAAAAGGAGAAAAGTCAAAGCAACAAAAGTTAAATATCCTTTCTTAATATCATTGGGTAAATATCCTTTCTTAATATCATTGGGCTAGTGCACATAATTATACCGTATGTCCAGTTTTTACCGAAATTGAGTAAATCAATGAATTTGGAATAAAAATTGTAATAGGAGAAGCCTTATATGTTATTTCTGTTATGACATTTGAAATTATTCAGCAAAAGCATGAAGCATGGTTAAATTAGTTAACAACGCAACGGCTGTCATTTTTGTCCATTTATACACCTTGCAAATTTACAAAGTCACTTGTAGCTAACTTAATTAGCGGACCAGAGTTGGTCTGCATCATACATATTATATACCATTTTATGCTGTAATGATAATATTGAATATCTAAATTGGATGTTTGAGAATATATTATTATCACATTCAAAATGTCGAATCTTTCAAATTCGATTAAACATTTGTGCCACTTACCACTCAAGAAATATGATACTGTACTGAAGTATCTCATTGTCATTGTGTTTTAACTTGTCTCCGTTTTCATGAAACAGAATTATTTGTACACTAGAAAATTTATCAACTAAAATAATATAATATTCTTTGAGTGACATTAATAATTGTTAAAAATATTATTTCTTTTACGTGGACGGACATACGATGATTGAACTGTAACAATAAGGGTTTGTAGACTGAGCAAAGTAATCATAAAAATGAGATGATTGATTCTAAAATTTTGTCTTATGTATTATGTATGCAATCGGCGGTTCATTCAAAACACCCACAAATTAACAAATCTATATTTTTATTAGTTCCTAAGCAGTTGTCATTCATAAAGTCAATAATTTTTTTTAAATGTCGCTTAACTTACAAATATATAATGGTGTGCAATTAATAGTAAACGAAGTGTTATTAATTCGGTGATTATTTTAAATAGACTAGTAGGTATGTAGCTATACATATTAATTTTGACAGATTCGTCCAAAATACTATACATACATTGGACGGATTGATTTAACGGATAACATTTTATATAAAACACACATATTACCTATGTGGTTACGACCTTTAACTCATGCATGCATATTCCATAAGATTCTTTTACACCTATTCTATCATATAATACTCAATTCGTAAAGGTACATATTATGCATTTCAGTACCAGATCAGTATTACATCATAATACAGTCATGTAGAGTGTCTTCTATAAGCTGGCGTACGATTTCCCATGCTTCAGCATTCAAGCACTGCATTCCATCTCGTTCCCTCCCATTGAAAACTTGCAACAGTCGAACGCGATGGCACAATGCTTTCCTTGTGACGTGAACGCCAGCTTATAGAATACAGACTCTATTTGTATATTTTAGGTTTAATGTACAGAAAGATACATTAGTATGTTAAATACAGTATTTTACAGAGTCAACGAGTAAACAACAGATTGTAAAGCCAATTAAAAAAAAAAACAATCAATTCTATTTGTTTTCCAATAAACCTGGTCATTGACAGTGTCAAAATTCAGCAATATCACGTGATAACTGCTGTTCATTTACAAGCTTAATTAGAACACTGATACTGAACTGCAACAGTACTGAAATGTGTGAATAGACCTTATCTAACATTAATTGTGATAAAACATTGCATGCACACAAGAGAAAAAATTACTCTAGAAGTCTCGGAAAAATACGAGAAGTATTAAACACACGGGAGATATAATATGTAACAATAAACACTATGTTTCATTTATGTCATTACTGTACAGTAATAATTAATCAGGTAGTGTTACTTTGTCAAAATTTGCATACACCTAAATACAAAAAGGCACAAAATGTTCTGTAATATGACAATGTATAGTTAATATATTGGTTCTTATTTTTTTTACATTACAATTACCTACCTATTATTCATTACGAGACATAACATTATATAGGTATATACATTGAAAAAGTACCCTAAGGTGTTTTTTATATAGTATACTCTGTACGTAGTACCGGGGTTCGGAGCGGACGGAGCTAGGGGAAGCCTTCACCCAACTATAGATCGACACTAGATAGAAGGAGTTTTATATGGATTCGTATTAGGAATTTTAAAGCAATTCGATTTTCAAATCAAACGATTGTAAAAATGTGATTGTATCAGTATGTACCTAACAAGTATATTATTTTCTTCTTCTATTGGCAGTCCCAAAAACAAAATGGTGGCTCACTTTCTGGTTTACGCAACCTACTTTTGCACCTACAACCTGCATTTCTCAGTGTTTATGTAATTGTTCATCTTAAAAACAATGGTACATTTTACCTGCCTACAAAAAATTGACAAGTAATTATTGTAGCGAAATTTTATATTCAAATGTCTGCTTTGATGCAGCAATATGCGGTACATGTCAAATTGAAGTCGAATTTAATTACATATTATCCAATCAGGTGAATTTAAGTATTCAGGGTTTATTTTGGCAATATCTGGACATCTACACATATAATCACGTATGTAATTAACTAATTGCGTAAATCTGAAACTGTAATGGAATGTCATAGTAAATGTGTGTAGTACTCTTTAAATGAGCTGGTAATGCATAGTCACTCATGTAATGTAGTTAAACTAATCAATAGACCAGACGTCCTTTTATTGTAACAATTTAATACATTTCTGCTTCATCACTACCTATAGAAGAAGGTTTTCTTCAATATCTTTGGGTATACATATTGTATAAACAGGATAATATCCAAATAGTTGTAATACACTTATATGTAATGTCCGTCTCGTAACAATAAAAAGGCACATACATCGTTGTAGTACGGATCAAAACCTAAAACTAAACAATACATTCTTAATTTATTATCATCAGCTTAATGGACAGACCCACTAAGTCCGTGTTATTTTGGCCAAAATGACTTAAATGCATGATTTTATTTTAATTCATCAGACGCAAAACTCCAGAGTTTAAGGGTAATAAATTACTTTCCAGATGACAACAATGAAAACCTTCGAAGACATGTTTGATACACATTTTGGACATAAAAGGTTTACCTTAAACTTAACAATATATCTTTTGATAACAATACATACATACATACAAATTATGTAAATTACATGTTTAAACTTATTATCTAACGACAAAAATACACATTTAGATACTAGTAAAACACGCTTAAAATACGATATGGAATGAGAAGAATATAAACTTTTAAGGACAGTTGAGATTCAAAAAAAGTATTTTGAAATATATGTATTTATGTATCTGGCGATAATTCACAGCGGAGTAGTACATAAAATAAGGCCCAGATGCATATAATACCAGTAATTACTTAACACGAAACATCGTAATTAAATTAATTTACAGCAAGTAAAACAAATCTGGAAATTGTCAAAATAATTGCATATTTTAACCAGATATCAAATAATTACAATTTATAATGTCGTTTACTTATCTCCGACAAAGCAGAATAATTTTGGGTACCGATTATCAATGCAAACATGAAAGACTAGCAGTGTTAAATAAGTCTTATTATATTATTCAAACTGTGACATTAGGTCAGCATCTATTATGTCAACAGACACCATCTAATAATATATATAATTTAATTGCCATGTCAATAAAAAAAAACACAAAAACATGATGAACCCTTAAGGCCATGCATTAGTTGAGGCACGGTCTAAAAAGATCGTTGCTAGGCGATGCGCGGACTGCGGGTCGCGGGTGCAAATGACATCTGTCAAACGAAATATTATTTTTCATATAAATCCAACATACGTTCATTTTATGTTCTGTTTATTGTTCTATTAGTAACAATAATAATATATTCATTGACATGTTTTCTTTTTAAAGTAAATGGGTAACGTTTTTAGTCATCTTTACACGATTTTAGAATTAATTGACCCGTCGCCATCACGCAGCAAAGTGACGTGCTTCTGGCTCGAGATTCTCTCAGTGAATGGCAGCGAGCCCAAAATTTCGTCGCGCCTACAGTTGGAAATTAATTGGCGTTTCACTGATGCGTCACCTTAAACATTAACATACCATGTGGTATCCTAATATCAACATTTTTCAAACTTCATTTTACAGATAATATTTTTGATTTGTAATGTTCTTGTGCTGCGTTCTGATGACAACAATTAATAAAAAGCAAGTTATTAAAGGACAGTGTCGTGAATTCATATTTAAGCTGCGTGATGAACAGATTTATGTTACACATGTCAAAACTATGTGGATACAATAATTACATAGGTACATCAAAGGACAGGGACAGCATGTCCGATTTAGCCATCCGACTTCTTTTATAAAATTTTCACATATGGCTTCGTTGTTATTTAGATTTCAAGTAAAGTCGACATTCTATGCAACTGAACCCAAGACGATAAACATAAAAGTGACAACATAAAAAATACGCAAGTGTAAAATTATAAAAATAAAATATTGCGTCATCGATTAAGGTTAACTTTCATTTATAATTTTATTGCACCCGTAATAATGACGCATCTTAAAAATAATTTATTGTGATCAGCCTTTTATACAAAGCTTAAATAAAAACAATGTAAAGTTATAGTAGAACGGATCATAATTTTATCGTTAACAGAGAAGGGAGATGTTTATAAAATGAATAATGGGTCCAGAGCACTCTTCCCTCATTATAATACAAAACAGTACGTTGATAAGAATGCTATAACAATTAGCAAAGAGTCATTATTACTAGTATTCGGAATGACTATTCAATAAGGCACGAGTCAAGGCGGACGCGCTAACTCCGCCACTATGCCTTGGTCTCTTGCTCCAACTCAAACCTGGCCTGGGATTCCTTGAGGCGCTGTCGTTTCTTCCGCTGTATGTTTGCCTCCGTGAGGAATAGCACCGCCGAGATTATGCACGCTGCCGCACCGATCACGGCCACTCCGTACGACCAACCTGACGGAATGAATAAATAAAAAAAAACCGTTATAAACTCCTCACACGTAAGTGGAATATAGCGATACCTAAACAAAGCCGATTGTTTGAATACCAATTGGCATCATCGGCAGATTAAATCTACCTTGTTGCATCCATCATTCGAAATATTGAAAATTATAAAGTTAGAAATATTAATCCATCGCTGGATAGACAAATTCTTAAGCTTCAGTAGATGTCCGTGGCAGCGAAGAACTAGGGACCGAAAAGAGTGAAAGGAGCTACGAGAGGCCAGCAGTGGATCGACCTCGGCTGATGATGATGTATATAAATGCGGCACGTAAAAAAATGTCAGTATTTAATTCGGCCCTAGCGAAAAGAAAGGTAGCTCATCACATCTCTAATCTGTATTAGTCCTATGAACCGCATAAGCCATAGAGCCAAGAAGTATTGAAAGGACTAGGGGATATCTTTCAACCAGTATCTGCCGATGATAATATTGCAATGACTTACCTAGATAATTATTCGAGTGATCCGGCATCCAACCGTCTGCGTTTCCCAGCGAGCCGAACACAATCACTGCGAGGGTCCCACAGAATCCTACAATGAAAATATGGTAAATTACCATTTATGCTTACAGGAAATCTTTGCTAGCTATTTGATTGAACACATCAGATTCGTTTGTTGATTGAAAAGACCAAAATCGATGGCTGTCAATTTAAGAACCATTAAAACCCTTTGAGTGCTAAACAACGATTTATTGTTGTTCACAATAACGAGAAATGCTAACAACGATCATTGTTGACCTCATTTTGCTTGAAATGGTGAATTATTTCAAGATCTTTCTACGTCGCCAAGTTAGGGCTCAGACACACAACACTGCAGTTTGCGTGCGTCGATGCAAGTCTTGATATTATCCAATTGGAGATTCTAATCAGATGCACTTGGAATCAAGTATGAGTTGCGTCGACGCGCTGCAGTCATTGTCAAACAACTTAACATTTCAAATTTGAAACTCAAACAAAGGAGACGGTAGATTTATTCATTCGTCCATCTCTTGTTCATATTGAGAAGTTGTGGGTTCTGATCGAAGTTTATATTATGATATATTAAAATTTACAATGAAAAATAACTACAATTCAGTATAATTCGTTCAGCAAGTCGGATCATGTACTTACAAACTAGCTTGAGTCTGATACAGTGTTGCCATCTTTTCAAAATGGAATTATAGTACAGAGCCTCCAAAATTATAGTATTTCGTCGATGCACATCAAATATGGTCTATGTGACTCTGAGTACATTCTAAGAAAATCGATAAAAACTGTTTAAAAAAAAAACGGAATGGAAAATAACACTTCTATTAATGGACAAATTAGGGAAAAAATATTTATTCAATGTGAGAATACATTTTATTGCAAATATTTACTATTTTGAACAAGAAAATGGCATTTTACTGCGTTTTTTGCACATGGTTCATATTCTATGCACAGTTTTCGTCACATGAACCATTTTTAATACTAGCTATCAAAATATATCATTCAAAATTATTCAAATTTGATAACTAGGCACTAGTCTAGTGTCTAGTTAACAGAATTAAAATATGAGATTCTATTATCACAAAATTTATGTGAATGTTATGGATATACTATGCAATGGAATTGTGTAGTGATATGCAGAGGATATGAATTTTTTATTACAAAATAATTAATTAATTTTCTGTTTTGGCAAACATTTATTTGACTTCGACTGATAATGTTTTTTCCATCTTCCCATGAAGTTTAACACTTATTATTGGGTCATCACAACACCCAGGCTTACAGCACCAGCACCCATATTTACACAGTAAAAACATCCATGTAAAACATGTTGGCGGTGTAGCGGGAATCAAACCCGTAACCTTCAACTCAAAGTCGAGGCCTTCATTTAAATTTTCCCTCTTTCTTTAAGAATAAATTGTTATTCTTTAACAATATTGAAAGCATGAATATTAATCATTCTTTATTGAAAAAATAAACACAACTTCATTTTAATGTTATTTTTATTTCAAATCGTACATACTACATCAAACAAAATAATAACTATAAATAAGACCAACAAAACGAAGTGTTTTTATACAACATTGACATTATTAATTTGAACATAATTCACAACACACAAAAACTAAATTAACGTTTTTGCTCCAATTCCTACATGGACATTAGGGAATCATAAAAAGGGTGATGAACTTTGTCTATCACAAGTTTTAATTCTTGCAAATGCCTAAATTTGGAGTCGGGCAAGGCAAGGGGTCTGTTATACAGTGGCAATGGGAGAACATAGCCAGTCTTGCGGCGTTGAAGCAACTCTTGCCATATTCCAGAGCCCTCAAATCTGTGACAACAGGATCCCCTACTTTCTTTCCTGGTCTTAAAGAAGTTAAATTCGTATTTAAAGTTTCGTAAATTAAAAAGTAATTAAAATGAACATTTTTAATATTATACAGCTGTTTGGGTCGAGCCATTTGCATGCGTGATAAATAATCACTTGGATAATATATTGGGGGCTTGAAGTAATGCTCCAGCACAGAATGGACATTATCGGCTTCCATCATAGTATGGTCAAAAATATCTGTTCTACAGTGACTTATGTCATTTTTGAGTAGTCACTTAAAGCTCTTGCCAGTATTCGATTCCGATTTTGGTAATTACAACCATTAGAAATTAGGATGATCTTATTATAGTTACGTGGCTTGGTCCCTAAATAGTTGATAATATAACTTGTGAACTCGTTAGAGGTCACACCTCCACCTGTTTCGTGCCACACGTAGGGAGTCACGTCCGCATTATTTAGGACATATAAGATGAAATTATGTAGTTGTAGTTTCTGTTTGTAGTAAACAGCAGATGCCAGCAATTTAGTGCATAACATCACACTCCGCAAGTCCATTGTTAAAACTAATGTAGTCTCGCTGGTAGATTCTTTGGCAGTGTTCTTGGCCTTTTAAGCTTGCTCTTTTCGTGTTATGAACATCACACTCCGCAAGTCCATTATTAAAACTAATGTAGTCTCGCTGGTAGATTCTTTGGCAGTGTTCTTGGCCTTTTTAGCTTGCTCCTTTCGTGTTATGAACATCACACTCCGCCAGTCCATTGTTAAAACTAATGTAGTCTCGCTGGTAGATTCTTTAGCAGTGTCCTTGGCATTTTTAGCTTGCTCCTTTCATGTTATGTGTTGGTCGTAAATTTCTTTCCCAAGAGTTTCACATTTAAATCCTACACAAATATCACATTGACCTTTGCGTGGATGGTGAATAGAAACTTTTTTAGCCTTTAAAACGTTGCTGGAAAAGTTTTTGTTCACAGTTAGCACATTGTTCTCTGTGCACCACATATTGAAGACTGATAGCATGTTTTGGGTTGATAAAAAAGACGATTCGACATATAGTCGTTTTGTTTGAGACCGAGAATAATGACTTGGAACAACTGGCAGAAGATTTAGCCACTTTTTTACATTCTCCACAGTTTCAGTTTGCTTGGCCACTCATTTATTTGTATTGTTGAGGGGAACATTTTCGCCGTCATTAATAATAATGTGTTGCTGATAACTCCATCTTATGTTGGTGCTTTGTGTGATGCTCAAAGTATTTATGAACATTTTGCGGCACACTTTATGTTTATCCCCGTCCTTGGTAAAAAGATATATACCGTGCTCTTGATTCTTCTTCGTGATAGCTGTACTTTCACTGCAACGCTTTCTTACAGCACGTGTTGCTACAAAGCCCAGGAAATATGCTTTTTTCTCTGACCAAGTTTTCAACATCCAAAAATTGTGAAATATGTGCAGGCGATCCTCTTCTGTTATTTTCTGACAACTTAAAGAATTTTTATATGCCACCTTGGGTAATTTGTGTGAACATCTTATTCCCATAGACTTTGCTTGCTTTGATTGGCTTTGTTGATATTTTCCGCAATGTTTTTTATAGCCGACATACCCTTTCCCCAAGACTCTCCTTTTTTTAATTTTCTGAACTAGTGAAATATCAGAATCCATTGGTAAAGAAATATCCATATCACTTTGTGGGATCCACTCTCCAGTTGATTCGCACAGCATATTTACATGAAAATACATCAAATTTATTTAATAAAATGTAATAACTTACCGCTAATTTATAAACCAAATGATCACAGGTACTAAAACAGTGATATTAGGTGTGGTTTATATAGTTTTACACTCCAAAAACAACTAGGACACGTACAAGTGAAATCATGATGTAAAATACGGACCATGTGACCATAAACCCGGTACTAGCCACGTAATCAATATGACGCATGTGCAGTAAGATCACATGGTTCATATTTAAATGCAAAGTTTTGAATGTTGGCACATAGTTTGTTTTCTATCTCCCTTAATTTTTGTTATTATCACATGGTTCAAATTTTACAAGGTAAAGAAAAAAAAAAGAAAAAAAACTGTATATTTAGCTCATTTTCGTAAAATCGTCACATAGACCATATTTGATGTGCATCGACGATTTGGGGAAAAAATATAGTACGCGTTGTCATCATTTGAAAATGTATAGTTTTTTTGTTTCTCAGAAAAAAATAACTGAGAATTTGAGAAACTCCGAGACCCCTTTTTATTTAGGCACCTCTTCCGACCAAAAATGCTTACCGACCGAAGAATTCAAGAAATTTCATTTTAAAATAAAGGGATTTTTTTACATTTTCGAGCAATTTTTTTTCCAAGTTCTCCAATTCTTCTTATATTGCGAAATTATAGTACTTTACACCAATTTATCGAACGAAAATATCGAAATTTTAGTACTTTACATATTTTTTTCTGATATTCAAAATTATAGTATTTTGGGCGTACTATACCTGTTTTATATCGTACATAGTACGCGGACATTAATTATAGTACGGTTGGCAACACTGGTCTGATAGGACAACTGAACTTTCCATTTTCAGAAGTCGGCAAGGCATACTGAACTAAGCAAACTAGATACTAGACTGAGCTGGACTCAATGATAACTGAAGGTCAAGCAGTGCTTTATATAGCTAAACAAACAACCCATGTGGGATAACACTGCTGCACCTTGTGGTTGGGGCATATATCAATCAATATGTGAACTGTAGAAGATGAAGAATCATTTTTATCAAATCCAGTGGTTTTTGTTAATTTTTAACTAATATAATAGACTATATTAAGTCTACAATTAATAAAATGTGCAAAATAATGACCTGATCCCAGCAGCAGGAATCCGATGCCCTTGATGAGGAGTATGAACTTCTCTTGATCGGGCTCACAGCACAAGAAGAAGAGAAGCACCAGTATAGTGGCGACCACCACTCCCAGGAGACATAGCGTATAGAAAAACTGCGTTGCTATCATGAACGCTGTAAGACGAGTAACACATGTTAGTTAAGATGCCCGTCACGTCTCCATTAACAGATTTCAGTATTAAAATTAGTGAAAACAATAGCAGAAATCCAGCAACATTTTGTTGAGATTTTGAGTGCACATTAACATTATCACATCAAAATCATTTTCAAGTGTCTTTGAATCGGTAGCGATAGAAAAATTATATTCTGTAAGCTGACACATTTAGTGCTAACACCGCGACTGGCGCGTTTGGAGTCGTTGGCCATTAGATATAATTAACGTGTTATTTAAATGTGGTAATTAAAAGGTTAGCAGTGATTGTAGAGTGTTTATAGCCACCGTTTGCATGTTTCATCACTACATGGGGAATTATTTATCTAAATAACTTTTTTACTAATGACCCAATAGATCTGAAACCTTTACTAATAGGTCGAAGGGACAAAACCGGCCATAAGGCTGAGGCCCACTAGTTATAACACAAATGCCTAAATTCTGTTACAAATCAAGTTTTTATCAAAGCCACAAATAGATCGGTAATGCAAAATGACTTATAGCTAATTTAATCAATAGTTTTAGTAACTGTATTTCAGCTTCATTTTCATATAGTTTTGATCTATGTAGAGAGATAATTTTCCAATGTCTGACTATACTAGTAGTTTTAATTGTCTCTATTATTTTAATCAACATTGAACATACACGGCAAAAGGAACCCTCGTATCTGGTCATAACCGGCGGTGAAGGGATCGTAAATCCAGCGGCAACCGACAAAATAGCGCCTCTGAGACACATCCTGAGGATCTGGCAGCGATCTGAAGCAATGCGTCCATAATCCAAGCCTGAAACACAATCCACAATGATAACTTATTCATCCAGTTCTGTAAATTGGCACAGTAAACTGTAAGCGTAATATATTTTATAAGTCCACAAAGACAGAGCTCTTCAGAGGATCCACATGGGAACTCTGATAGTCACTCGACCCATGGACCATCCGTGTAAGAGACAGTCCGACGATGTTCATAATGGTAGAGGAAAGGTGAAAACTCAGGATACAGACATCTGGGGGACAATTTTGTAGGCATTCCTTCAAACTGGCCGGATTCCAGCATCTTGAAAGACTGCTATTTAAAAGTCGTATTCGGTGGAACTACGAAAAGTTCTCGGAATAAGGTGGAAGTGATAATGAGGTGCTCACTTGTTCAATTTCGCCCCAGTGATCCGGTAGTCGCTGACCAACCAACTGGGAGTGGCGAAGGCCACGGCAACACACACGACGGCGATCACAAACACTCCGATGGCACAGTTTCCCGCTAAGCTGCGACGCTTCATCTTAACATCAGGTGGTCTGAAAGCAACAAGATATCGATTTTAGTATTAAAAGTGCCACGGGACATGGACAACTGTTTCTGATGACAAAGCCATTGAAATCGATTTGTCTCTGAATTACACAAACCCAAATTTTGATACGTTCTTTGCAGTTAATACTTCCTACTCACACTAAGGCCCACTATATTCAGGTCACGGCACAAAACTGAATTTTGTTTGCAGTGCCAATTGTTGTTTATTCTTCGAATGAAATATGATACTTAAACTGTTTGTAGAAAATGATAGATTGTTTCATATTGAACAAATGATAATACATTAATTAATATGAATGAAATATGCAATCAAAAATCTTCATTGTCTGCGAACAGGTTACCACATTGCTTTCAAAGTTAAGCAATAGATAGCACTACCATAGAAACTCACAATTTAGTACCGCAGCCTGAATATAGGTGGCTTTGACACACGCATATCGTTGTTAAAATGTGTAACTCCGTTTTAATCGAAAATTGACTTTGAATGCCATCTAGTGGTGGTTGTTAACATTTACCCCTCATGAAAATAGCGTAATTCCAAAAAAATTGTAGCATTGTTAAACCACGGATGATTCAACTCCATAGCCATAGATTTGTATAAAAAACTACAATGTTTTTTGTCTCTCCTGTAGTGTTTTTAGAGTTTACACAATTTTCTAGTTTCAGTACCTACATAGCTAATAAATAACTTTATAATAACCAAACATAGCTTGATGTGGAGACGTGCATGCTGGGCATAACACATATGAACCGAAACCAGAATAATAGGATAAGGGAACAAACTAGTGTATACGATGTAATAGTTAGCTAAAAACTCATAATGGAAATGGGCAGGGTACATAGCTCGAAGAAGAGTCGCTGAATATAATATCTAGTCGTCAAATGGTATCTAAGAGGTAGGATAACATCCGAAAGATAGACTTAGAAAGTGTTAGATCGAAGAAATCGTTAAGTTCTGCGAAAAAATGTGGTAACTCAATGACATGACCGAGATGAATGGAATCAGATTGGACGCCTTCATCCTGCAGTGGATTCATCCAGGTTGATGATGACACAAAGGTTAATTACATCGAGATTGAACTACTATAACAGAGGAGTAACATTTTTAGTTATAGTTGAATTGATTAATATTTTGTGTTGGCAGCATTGAATACATTGTTTATAAATAAAAAAAGGAAATAGCTGACTGCTGTCGACGTCTTGCTTTGGTTGCCTACTCGCGTCCTGTTATTTTCGATTTTACGCAATTGTTCATTTGAATAATAATGTTTCACTATATAAAAAAACTTGTAACACTAATGCAATGTGGACTATTTTATTTTTCTTTTTGTTGCATTATCCATTCCTCAATAATGCAGTCACCATAAAGTAAATAAAGAAATGGCAGTGAAAAATATTCTAGAATTAAAATTAGTATCATCTTCAAGTCAATTTTCCATGAACCAAATTTCAGCTTTAGAGACAAATGCTCTGCCACTAGTCCACCGTAGTTTACGATTAATGTGTATTATGTCAAATGTGCTAACTAATGTGCAAAGTTAAAAAAATTAACCAGACCGGGATTAGAGCCCACGACCCGTGGTATTCAGTTGTGGTTTACTATAACTTACTGTTGTGTCAAACTGTCTTAAACCAAGTTACGATATGCAGCTAGGACAAATGTCTAAAAAGTAAGAATATTAGAGACATAAACAAGTATTCGTTTACCGTCAGAATATAATTTGTCAACAAAATCACTTATTTCCATTCAATGAACAATGAATATTTAAATTTTTAAAGTACGATAAATAACGCGTATTTCTTTAAATAATAAAAAAACAGAAAATTACGCAATTTTCGACGCATACATAATAGGCAGTTAGCAGGTTTTTACAGATACCCATATTCTCTTGCACAATAATGGTTCACATTAGTTTGTCATACTGACAATAATTACATTCTTATGTTCCATGCAATTACCTAACCTTGGCTATTATTCCATAGCCGAGAATGTCACAACGTGAACTGCTCAACGGACCTATTCATTATTATCATAGGACGGTAATAATTGTCTTATGACCAGAGCACCACAGGATGTTTGAGAAGGCGACGTGGCGTGGCTACCACAGACAGCTGTAAGATGATTCATCACACAAATATTAATTTATAACTAACTAATCGGACCGAGTTACGCACAAATTCAGCTAAAAGTTTCTTTACACATTTGCGTTCTTTAGAAATGTCACGTGTCAGCGCCAACCGGTGGTGCCACTTTTTCGTCAAGTATGTACGCGTCAAATTTAAATGTATGTATCTACCAGTGGCAAAGGGTGACTTTTGGAAAAAGGTAGGCTGTGGAGATCTGAGAAAAAGAGCACACTTTTCGGGCATACTTACGAGAAATAAGAAGATAATACGATATTATACACTAATGACAACGACACACTGATTCAATGAAAAATCAAAAACTCACTGACGACATAAAATTGAGCGATGATTTTAAATTACATATTTTTCAAAACATTTATACACATCAAGAATCATCAGCTAAATTCATTTTTATTTTGAAAAACAACCTATACCTATTTATATGCGATTAAATGCTGTAGAAAATATTTTTTTTAAATTATGTAATTATTAATTATTTTCGAGAAAGTGGACAAAGTGTTAGGCTCTGCGATAGGAACCTACCATATTTCATACAATTCAATAGCCTGATTGAGGTTACGTGATGTAAAGTTCATACGAAAAAAGATCACAATTCATTCACAAATAATCCGACCTTTATTTACGTCAAGACAGATGGCGCGCTGTGGTATATTTTTTTAAACCTTTGCAGATTGTTTTGTAATCTGTATAATACATTCCTACATGTACGACATCTGTCGTTGGCAAATTAAATTATTTTTATAGAATATGAAATAATTAAGTTATATAAATATGTCAATGTGCTTTAAATAATCGCCTAGTATGGAGTCTTCGCCACTGATAAATACGACTAGCATTTGCAAGAAGACTATCAGAAAGTCATAACCATCATTATTTAGAATATTTAGAACGATCTCAAAAAATTGTATTTTTCAAACGTACCTACATAACGAAATGTCATTACAGGCCAAAGATGGTAGTTAAAAATTAATAGTTTGGGTTTACTCTTGGATGTAGCTACGAGAAAGTACAATTCCTGAGCACGGAGAAATATAGAATAAACTTAAGATATGGCATCAACAAATACATACACAAACTGACAATTTGCATTACAGATATACTTATAGAGCAAGTATTAATCACTCCTAAAAGGATTTAATATTCTTGAATACCGGAATGTTCCGGATTGCTATGCTAGTTTGATTGTTTCCATACTCGACGTAAGTAATGGATAATTTTTAACCGCCCTGTGTTTAAAAAATTAGAAGGTGTAATGACATTTCATGTCAACAATCCAATTTTCCTTGTGTACTATACATTCACAATAATTATTACTATTTACCATTGAAACTAAACAAAAAGGAAAAACAAACATAAAACAAAATCTTGGTCAGTATGTTTTGTTAATTATTTTTAGGTCCAAATATGTTATGTCGCAAGGCATTCTGTCTCTCACAAACAATAATAATTAAGAATATGTGACATTGAAATTATTTCATATTTGGATTTTTAATGTTTCCCAAATTAGGCAACAGAAAATACAATTAGATCCCGACCACACAGAGAAGAATTGGGAAAAATTAATATTTGTGATTATGCCGCGTACTGCCAACAGATGTTTTCGTACGGACCAGCGATTTTCAAACTTTCCCATAACACAGCCATCTACATCTGAAATAAAATGTATGGTGAAATATGATAAATATAAATTTCTTTGTATTGTTTGAAAACAATGTTTTTCTATGAGCTCTGTTATAGAGATAGACGAGAAGAGATCATTGCGAATTTGCAAAATGGTGGAATATTCTAGAATATCACAGTGGCGAAGGGTGGTGGTAGGCCGTTCGGATCTGATATAAATAGTGCACACCTAACTTTGTTTAATTGAATTTTAAAAACTAACTAATACCATCGGCAATATGTATTCTTAGTTCAATTAAAACAAATAAGTATGACTGACGGTTTAGTGTGCACTATTTATGTCAGATCTCAACAGCCTACCTCCACTCTTCGCAACTAATGGTCCTCAAATCGAGCAGGTCAGCAACTGCATCTATCTCTGACAATATATAGGTATATAACTATATTTGACAAGATTGCTTGCAGAACTCAACTGACATGGAGTGCATTTGGGGTCCTGAATAGTCTCTTTAAAAGTGACCTCCCACGAGTGTTCAACCGATTTGTGCTACCAATGCTCACATATGCGTGTGAAACATGGACTCTTAATGTTAGATCCAAAAATTACGTGGCAAGATAACAAAAGAAACCAATTGATTAGGAAGCACGCAAGCAAGAGTATGCAATGTGATAGAGGTCGCTAAGCAAATGAAATGGCACTGAGCTGGCATGTCACCCAGCGAATGGACAACCGCTGGACAAATGCCATCATACAATGGTACCCAAGGGCACTAAACTTCTACAGGGATGCCCTGATACCCACCGGAAGTTCGGTGAATGTGCGTGGCAATGACAAAATAAAGACCGAGAATAGAGGAAGGAGTTAGGGGAAACCTACATCGAGCAGTGGATCGATCCCCGTTGATGATGATATACGAATATAAATCTAAGACCATTTTCGTCCCGACCGATATTCTTAACAAAACTTTACCGGACCATCCTACTTACAGAACATTTTTTGGTACTGTTCGGTTAAAGCGGATACAGCGGAAAACGCATTTTGAAAATAGCCGATAAACTGGATTATTTGTTAGGTTAACCTAACCAAACCTAACCAAACCTAACCTAACCCAAACTAACAAATAATCCAGTTTATCGGCTATTTTCAAAATGCGTTTTCTGCTGTATCCGCTTTAACCGAAGAGTACCCATTTTTTTTTCCATATTTTATTTTCAAATAATCACTTTAAATATCTGTTCCTTCAAATTATTAATTATTTACACATTTTTCCCAATGATTTTTTAGAAGTTAGAGATAATGTAAAATTGTACATAAATAGAATATGTAAGTATTTTATGTTATAATTTGACCAGTGACTTATCGGTTTTTGTTAGACGCAATAGCTAAGTCATTTTTGTCATTCATTGCATACTTATTTATTTTAAAAAAATATGAAAAAAAAAACCATATATGCACACAATGAAGCAATGTCTCTTCGAGGACATTAAACAATGGTATATGTAAGTTAGAATTTTTGCCTGGGAACACAACGCAAATATGTTTTAATGGGGGATTGTTTTCAATCAAATATGATTGAGTAGGTACTTTTGTATATGGCTAAGTAGTGTTATCACATGTTCAAATCAAATGCCTGTAAAGCAGTGGCCAAGGGTGCCTGTTCAAGGTAGGTAGGCTGCGGTAGGTAACTGAAAAAATGTTCTACGACAACCATATTAACAGAACTTGAATTTCAATTTTGTTCATCTTCAGTATTTTACTGAACAAAAAATATTATACGAAAAAAGACAACAGGCACTAAAATAGATATAAAAAAGAAATGCTCAATCATGATTCCAACTCAGGCTGGAAAATTCTACTTTCTCGGTGTGTCGAAGGGACCGTTTTGCAGTGCGCGACTGCAAAAACCTATATATTGTAAAGATGTCAGGCTTTTATACATATACGCATTAGTGGAATTTCTACATGTCGTCTGGTTGACTAAGTTAATATGCAATTAAAAATTATTTTTCTTAAGGTAGGCTTTAAATAATCGCCTAGTACAGTCCTTGTCACTGCTATAAAGTCAAAATATGTGAATACGCTTTGTACCTCACTATATGGTCACTCGTTATGTGTCTTTCACTACGACAGGCTTTCTAATAAAGGCAGCCAATTTTTTATCGATATGTATTGATACCCAATTTATACCCAGAAATGTATGCCTAAATTCTCCATCGAAAGCCTAATACCAGAACCATTATGAAGAAACATATCAAGCAGAATCCTAATTTGTCTAACTCAGTACAATTGACCGTTGTGACAAAGAAACATTTATTATGTTAGTTCAAAAAATCAACTTAACAGGACACAAGAGAAAGCTGACCACCAAACACTCGCCCGGTTCCGTGCTTTATCATCAAGTGCATTTGCGAGAGATAACGGATTGAATTGAGATAAAATTGGAAATATCTAGCACAGATGGAGAATAATAAGTCATAAGACACCTGCATCATAAAATTCCACAAATGACACTAGCTGTTAACCCGGAAGGCCCTTTAAAAAAACCATTGCTGCTATGCAAACCACACTTGCACGAAAAGTTGCAGTAAAATACATTTCACTCTTACTATGGGCATACTTAGTATAATAATTGCATCTTCAGTGGTTTTACCTCCGACGAGTGGAGCTTGGAGTGAAAATTCCATCAGGTGAGTAATGCCACTTGTTTCAATTATACTAAATTCACAAATTATACTCCGCATCGGCGAAGACTCAGTACTGAGCGATTTTATAACGTTTACTTGACTAAATAATTGAAAAACAAGAATTTGCTCGAGATAATATTATCTACAAGGCAATTGTCACATAAGTAAACACGTCATCATAACATAAAAATACTAACGATACCATTAAATATTTTGAATGTTCTGAGTTAAATTAAATATTGCCGCATATTACTTGAAGTTACTATATACGCATACGGTATATTATCAGACATTGATCATTGTTGAGTCTGTATTATGATTCTTTTCATTTGATATGTTATAATCGTTTATTTGTGTCCAACAGGCAATCTTCGCCACTGACTGATACTCAAGTCTCGGGAGTGGAAAAGATGGTTCATCTATTTACATCAGTTTTCGGACAGGACTCCGAAAGAAATGTTAATAGCATTTTCACGAGAAGTAGTTATAAGCCTTACGCGAAATTCATATTTAAAGTGGTGGATATACCTAACTATTTTTATATTGATAGGTAGGAGCTAGGAATTTGTTAGTCTGACAAGTTATTTTGAAACAATAAGCATACGTTATTAATAGGATTAATAGTTAAATTAGTTAATAGAGAATTATATTTATTTTGTTAGTTAAAACGCCGCAGGAACACCTCTAAACCGAGATAAAAATTTAGAAGTATTTCCGATATTTTGTTTTCAATTATTTACAATCCAGACAACAAAATATAGCTGAAGAAACGGAAATATAAAGTAGAATTTACACG
The DNA here is from genome assembly GCF_057557595.1 of Rhyacophila brunnea. NCBI lineage: Eukaryota > Metazoa > Arthropoda > Insecta > Trichoptera > Rhyacophilidae > Rhyacophila > Rhyacophila brunnea. The sequence continues at coordinate 752,766 of NW_028232904.1, read as the reverse complement.
AACTCTACTATTAAAAGATAATTTACACTGACATTTCCTTCCTTGATAACAAAAACTGGGTCAAAGGAGAGGGCTAAAAAAAACCCTCGTCCCAAACAAAACACCGTAGGTTTATTTGATTAAAATGATATTTTAAAGTGAAATTGAAGTGTTTATGGCGATGAGAACTAGAGATTAATTAAGCACAACGTTTAAAGCGGCAGAACGGCGTGTTGTTTTTGTGTATAAAGCAAAATTTATGACATAAATACCGTTTAATTATGACTAACAGGTGCTCCGACTGCCAACAACACACGAAATACAAACTTCTCCCGTAAACAGTAAAGTAATGTAGTCAGCCGGAAAATGGATGTTTGCGATTCGCTAATGAATAGTTAAAACTTTATATTAATTGTAAACTAATGTAATGAACGCACAAACGGTTGGTGTCACGCCCAGTTATGAGTCCGCTCGTATTATGCATTACCACTTTTAATGTTTTCTTGTTGGCCCACGCCTACCTGTCCACAAACACAAACCTGTCTGTATACACAAAAACAAAATAATGTAATGACGCGCTGCTGCCAACTTGTAATAAATAAAATGATAGTCGCCAAAATAATTACGTTATACTTGAACGTACCAACACAGTGATGTGATAATTCCAGTTGCTGCACAATAAATTCACCCGAAACTAAAATACTTACCGTAGTCTACTATAATAGCATATAATTTCAAAATATTTTAAATTAATGAAAATATACATCCATCTTTAAATTTTTCAGCAAAATTTTAGTATTTTTGCGAAATTTTATTTTCGTAAACAATATTTATAGGTAGGTACATATTATGTTTCATATTGTTCTAGTTTTCGTAAGGCATAAAGCCCACCAAAAAAGCGCTCGTTGCGCTCACTACTGAGTAGGCCCCCTCCCACCCGCGCATTACCCTTCACCAATGTTATAAGGGGACCAAGAAGCACACAATAATTATTATTATCAGCTGTCTCTCATAACAAAGCAATAAAAATATTATATTATTAATTTCTCGGGGTTTGTTATTACGCAATAACTAAACAATGAGTTCTCTGTTATTAAATAATGGCTTCTCGCCCGTCTATCGTCGACGCTTCCAGAGCGTGATTTTGCTCGCCGTGTTCAATGAATGGACTACGTTGTATTTTCGTTAATTCGTCCGGCTGAAAAGCCACACAACGGTGACTCATGAGGCGCCAAATCCAGTGTGTGCTGGCGTATTTGATTACGTTGTATTTTCGATGATTCACATAGAAAATGTACGAGCGCCACGCAAGCCTGCTGGTCGAGTACTGCCTGGTGACTCCTGTACCCCTGCATCAGCGAGTACTGACTTCACCCAATTTCCGATGACTGCTCGAGTCGCAGGTTTTGGGGGGCCTCTTAACGAGATAAATAATGCCAAAATGTTACCACCTCTTCTCTTCTCTCATTGGAAACGCAGATAAGTTTTCGTAGCCAAAATACTGGATCGATGTTTTGGCAACTGGAAGCGTTTAATTTCCACCCAGATTGGCGGTGCCTTGATGTGTCCGTCTTGGAACCAAACACTGGCCATAGAATAATATGGTCGCCATTGTCGACTAGGCCGTTATCCGCTACACTGAGTAGGGTAAGGTCATGAACCCGTCGTCCCGATGCGAGTTAATAATATAGCTGTTCTGCGTGAAACTTCATATGCGTTGTATACTAGTGGTGTTGTTTTCTTGAGGTAGTCTACGACTATTCTTGGATGCCAAATCGGTGGTTTTGTAGGTTTAGTCTTGCGGGTGGATATGGCTTTTAACATATTTTATGACGCACTACTATGTTACTGCTGTTGTCTTTACTAATCATAGGTTTGCAAAAGGTAGCTATGGCTGACTTATGTACAAGGATAGTGTTATATAAAAGACCTTCCTTATTGTACAAATGACCCAGGTATCTAGCCACTTCAATCGGTTCGGGGGTATTATAGCTTATCGATTTGGCAAGGCACCATATCTTCCATTTGTCCCATGCAGGTTTATAGGTCTTCAAAGTGGATGGTCGCCAGCCGCAAGTGAGAAGTGATCTGTCCTCTACCGACCAACTAGAAACCAACTCTGCCCACCCGAAATTATCCATAACTGGAGTGATAGGTCCCGGACTTGTGGAAGTGCGGGATCGGGTTGGGTGGTTCCAGTGATCTCTGCTATAGGTCTGCGCTCCAAAAACACTTCTTCCACCATGGGGCCACTAGTAAATATTTTGCCCTTGCCGTGTTCAGGTGTGCCAATACCTCTGGAATTAGATTCGGTGGCGTGAATATCCAGGCTAGTTTGAAGTCCCACTGACGACTGAAGGCATCGTGGAACAGTGCAAGGGCATCGTTCGGATTTCGTGAGACATACGTTGTCACAACATGGGCTGTGTTGGACGCGAACAGGTCTACGTCTGGGAGTCCCCATCTTTGAAATATGGGAGTTGTAGCCGCCATAACTAATGCCATTCTGGGATAATTTTTCTGCGTGAGAAATGGTCTGCCACGCAGTTGTATTTGCCTGGAAGGTACTGTGCAGTCAATGATATACTGGCCTGGTTGGTGATTTCCAGAATCTGTCGGCAAAGACGTAGTAGGGTTGCGGACTTTGTGCCCCCTTCGTTGTTGATGTAGGCCACCACTGTTTTGTTGTCGGTTTGTAGGAGTTATTCTGATCCACTGAGCGTTTGCTCCCGGAGTTTTATGGCTGAGAGTACTGCATACAGCTCCTTTCGGTTGGAGTTCCACGTGGATTGGCCTTGCGTCCATGTACCTGATAGGTGGTACTCGTCTAACTGCGCTCCCCAGCCTGAATCGGCTGCGTCTGTGGCGAGGAAGTAATTGTAGGTTGCCCTGTGAATCTTTCCTGAGGAGCCCACCACATGATGTCCTCTCGAGCTTGTGGTGAAATCGATGTTGTTCGGTGAGGGTGGTTCCTTCACAATTTTGCGCTCGTACGTTGTGGACGTCGGCAATGCAACCTCCCCTGTGGAGTGACGAAGGTTGCAAAGTTGAGTCGCCCGAGGAGGCGTTGGGCCTGCTTGAGTGACCAACTGCCTTTTTGGATCTGCAATTGCAGGTGGTGACGAAGTGATGTGCACTTCTCTGTTGATAGATATTTCCGATTGTTGTGAGTATTCCATGTGATACCCAAGAACTTCCGTTGTTGGCTCGGGATTAGACAAGATTTTTGCTTGTTGATTATTCAGCCTAGTGCCTGCATGAAATCTATGATATTTGTCAGTTGCGACAGAAGAATCTCTCTGGACTGATTTGCCATCAGAAAGTCGTCTAAGTAAGTGACGATTCTCATACCTTTTCCTCGTAGGTGTTCGGCCACCCAGTTTGTTAATGAGGCAAACAGTATTGGTGCTGCCGACAGTCTGAACGGCAGGCATGTGAATTGCAGGAGTTCTCCTTGGTTAACTAGCCGAAGGAATCGGTGATGTTGTATAGCTGTAGGTACGCTTGGCTTATGTCTATTCTTACTAACCAGTCTTCCCTTTGCAGGAATGTTGGGACCTTGAAATGGTGGAACAGTTTGAACGGCCTTGGTTGTAGTAAACCGTTTAGGCGTTTTAGGTTGAAGACGGGTCGTTGACTGCCGTCTTGCTGCCTTACTAGGAACAGGGTTGATAGGAAGCTCGGAGATGGCTCTGCCGATTCTAATACTCCCGATTTCTTCAATTCCGCGATTTGTGAAGTGATCTCCGGCGATTGTCCGTTTGGAAATTTTTCTAGAATTGTACGGAAGGTATTATTAGAGTGGGTTTCTTGATAAACGGAATACGGGTTCCCATTATTATTTTTAATAATATTGGTGGTGCACCCTTGGGCTGCCAGATTTCCTGGAAATACTGGAGGCGTACCCCTGTGAACGTGGTGAGTGAGACCCGGTCACCTGCGTCTAGGGTAAGTGCCCCTCGCACCACCTCGGTTACCTCTGGGAAAATCTCGGTTGGATGGGCGTGGGCCTCTCGGCAAGCCACCCCTAACCTGGTCTGACATCCTCCTCGTGTATCCCTGCCTCCGAAAGGTGTCCTTGTGTCCACCTGTCGAAGTGCTAGGTTGACTCTCCACCCTGTCCTGGTCAACCACTGATCGAAGACCTCCTCGCGACCCCCACCTCTCTAAAAAAACCGCCAGTTGATCTTTGTTGAAGATGTGTTCGGTGCTAGGTGGAATCTTTGTAAGAGCCTCTCGCGTAAAGGTGTCTTTTATTACCGAGATGATTTTCTGTCGCCTCGTCTGAATCAACTTTGCCCGTTTTCCACAAAGGATTCGGGTGACGTCCTCAGACACTGTTGAGTGCTGACGAGTTCCCGAACTCCTTTACGTCCGTCTCAAAATGAGCCGTACCAATGGTGTGGTCGCTGACAGAGTCGACCACTCGCTGTAACGAGTCCCGAATGCACTCCTTTTGTGCGAGCATCGCATTTTGGAAGCCGGCGATCGTACCCTCCATCAGATGAATGGTTTGCGATTAACGATCGAAGGGGCGTAATTCATCGTTGAGTCCCACCTCAACGAAGGTCGGGGCCGCCAAATACTGTTTTTCGGTTTCAGCATAGCGAACCCCCGCCCAATTATCCGTGTCAAAAAGCTGGAGCCTGGTAAGTTCCGCTACCCGAGTTTTGTCTGGCGTCGGAAAAGCAGGCTCCTGTACTATAACACTAAATACAGGCAACGGAATCCTCTTGGGTTTTTCCGCTGGTTCGGGCCTTGCGGGCGGCCGTAAAAAACTTACCGGAGAGTCGATGCTCACCGTCGGCTTCTGCGGAGTAGGTACCACTGCAGGTAGACCCTGTTGGGTCAACATTGAAAAGATTTGCGTTACCTTATTGTCCAGTGACATTACTGACGCCCTCAGTTCACTGACATTCACAGGTTCCTCCATCAGTAATTCCGAATCGTTCGAGTCGGTTTCCATCGCCAGTCCTTCCGCGACGTTGCTGTCTTCGTTGCACTTCATTTTAATGGACAAATTCAAAATTTTACTGTACTTTCGTAAGACTCAATTTTTCCGCTTGCGAACAAAGGAAAAAAATAATGGACGTCACCAACGGAAGCATCAGTCCTACCAGCCTGCTAAACAAGATGAGCAACCAGAGAGGGGAGGTGGTGAAAAATACGGAAAATCGTACGTCATCAATTTATTATGATTTACCCATTAATCTTCGGAATAGTCGCCATGAAGTTTACTGATTCGTCCTTTCTTTGAGTAAACTTAATTTTACAAAATGGTTAGATTCTAATATAGACGCCTTAAAATTTTGGTGTCGAAAGGGTTAAATATTTATGTGCACTGTGCTTTATGTTTATTTTAATCCAATGCTGCTTAGTCATACTATAATTATTATTTATTGTTAATATTTAAATGTCTGGGAACTAACTTTCATTGCAATAATGCAAGGTCTTTCATACTATGAGAACATTTTCTCGTGTCTATTTCAATTTGCAGAGAAACTGAAGAGAAAAACAATAATCGGAAAATTGTTTTTTTTTGTAAAATTTTTGATCAATATCTCGTTTGAGAGGTAAACTAACTAGCAAAAAGACCTGGATTTCATGATTTCAATTTAATTTAAAAGTCACATGAAGTCATAAAGTTTAAATTTTTATTTAAAAGCATAGCATAAGGGCAAAAGGGCGTACTCCACAGAGATTATCTTTAGACTTTTTCATGGGGAATAGTAATTATTGTATTTAAGAATATAATCAATAAAGAAGTAGCTTACAAAAGAATCTATTTCAAGTGATTTATGTAGATTTTACATTTATGAAGGTAACTGACAAATAAAGGTGTATTGAAACTTTTTATTAAAAATCATACACATCAGTTAGGAGTTTATATCAGCGTGTTCATTTTTGACCCTGCCCCTAACACTGAGCGGTGAAATGCTGGATTAACAAAAAATGGGAGTTAACAAAAAAAAGAGTAGGAATGTAGTAAAAAAAATATTTATTATGGAATAATCTTAGTTTGATTTATTTTACATTTCATTTTTACAATAATAACAGTACGACAAATTAATAACAAAATAGTATAATGTAAAAAATAATAATATATAATTAATTAATAATAATAATACAGTTTTTTCTGGACGGAATATGTAGAATATTTTATAGAAAAAATAATGTATGTATAATTTTTAAACTAATTGCATTCCGAGTCATTCGATTATGATTCAAATCATTTAATTGACAGTCACGTAAAAGATTCATCATGATAATAATTGTTCTGATAGTCTAGTGATTCATTCCTCATTGGAGTCATTCATTAATAAAAAATACAATGATTGTATATATATGTCACAAGTCGAAAATAATATCATATTATATTTCGTAAAATATGTAGTAATTTGTGATTCAACTAACCACGATAAGAGTTTCCTGGAAAAAGGATAGTGCCATGCATTTATAAATTGTGTGACATTTTTGACTTCTATTGAAGGTTTGCGACCAAATTGCAGCATGTCTCCCGGGGACTTGTATCAGATCACTGACGCCATTGATCCACTTATGGAAGCTGCATAGCCAAGCCAGTTTCCATCTACCTTCAATCTTTCATTGCGGTAATTATGGCCAAAGTATGCAGCGTTTATAATAGTAAATTTTCATGGTTAATAAAGTCAAGTTATTGATCGGTCTAGGATACACCACCATATAGAAAAATCTATAAATTAAAGTGGACACGTCAGCAGAATAGGTTAAAAATACATTTGCAATACATTTTACTTCTCCCTCGGGACCCCATGTCTGATGATCATGACCCAGATGATTTGGCTGTCGTCAATCCTATTAGACGCATTTTAGTAATTTTAATAACATCTTTGCTCTTCCAAATTGGTCACAGCTTTGACATACTTCCACCTCTGTCAAAAATACACTACTCAATAGACATATTTGCTGTCCACTTCTATGTTTTTCGGTACCAGACTGGGTTGCGGCATAGTAATATTATAATATTTATAATAATTATGATAAATGACTTCTCTTGGATATGTTTACCTGTAAGCCCTCATCGCAATGTAGGTAGAGTTAACTCTTTAGCCAGAGTTTATATTTGTCTGTTTACAAAAGAATCAACAAATATCATCATTAATTCATTCATTTTGTTGATATGTCACTTATTTTGTAAATGCATAACACGTTTTAAAATTAATAATTAGACATGACGTGTCTAATCTATTTGGTCCTTAATGTTACCAAATTAACAACCGTTAATATATATATTTTTAAATAGAGTTTCAAAATTCTAATATACATACATATATAGTTAAAGGCACTATGTATAATAAAAAAAAAAAATCACACAGGACAATGGTGCATAATACATACATACTATAATATTGAGTATGTTTTGATAGATAAGACACATTTTTAATTAAAATATATATTATTACATATTCACATTGCTAATGAAAAAAATCCTCGATTATTAAAATGAAGCTGAAAGGATACTAATTATTTCATTATCTATAAATCATTTTACATTACAGATTCATAGTAGCAAATATCAAACTATCACACTTGTGTGCTCCGAGTTATATTTGTAAGGGCTGCATTGAGATAAAAAAAAATGCCTTGTATTATTGTAACATTGCAAATACCACTAAACCGTACGTACAGTATAATGAAATAGTCCGTGTACGTCAGCGTGTTTCAATGCTGCCATGGCATAGAATATTATTATAAAGTAAGTTACGTTTATTGGCAAGACTCATCTTGAAAAATCGTAACACGGACGTATCACATTTAATATTCATATATAATATTTTACAAACAATGAACTGTTATTCACAGAAAACAAAATTTTCACACCGAATTCACTCGACCACAAGCTTAGTTGTGTAACGAGAAATGGGTAACTTTTAATATCAGCCCGGACACCAGTGGCAAAGAGTGGAGATAGTCTGATAAAATCTGACATAAATAGTGCATACTAAACTTTGTCAGTTATATTGGTTGGTTTTTAAAATTCAATTAAACCATCATAGTGGAGGTGAGCTGTGCAGATCTGACAAAAATATTGTGCACTTTGTCAGTCATACTTAATTGAAGTAATAGTATAAGTTACCCCTGTGTAAACCAGACTATTATGGCTCGGTTTTCGCAAGGTTTAATTGAATTTAAAAAACAAACCATCACTATCTGCAATGGCTGCCAATGCAATGGCACTTCTATCTAGTGCTGTAATATAATAAGAAAATACAAAAACTTTACCTTTTAGGCACGCCGAAATAAATAGACTTAATTTTGATGGAACAACATAACGTCAATATTGTTATACGATTCCGTCTGACTATACAGTAGCAATGATATTATGACCACCAAAAAATAATTATAAATATCATTTAAAAATGATATAATAATGAAGGCACTCTTCAATATAGGTACATTATGTAATGACAAATATGTGCATATATATATATATTGCAGTCAATTTTGTTATGTGTAATATTTTAAAAACAATATTTAAAATTATTTAAACATGTTGAATGTTTGAGATTCATTTATCCTCAACTTTTTGTGGGTTCCACGAGTCTCTTCTAAATCGGACGAATCTATGCAGAATAGCAAACAGCCCTCATCGACATTCGGCAACAATTGAAAATCAACCCCAAATCACAAATTAACCTGTTGCAATTCTCGAAGGAATTGTGAATATATTTATATTGTAGAACTACACGCCACCACCAGTTTTTATACATATTAAACGCGTGAATTATGATTGTAACAATCCATAGATTCCATTGAAATTTTGTAGATGTCACTGTTTTCTCACACTGGGTACTTTAAATATGCATTGAAAAAGTTGGAAGCCTTCTAACTTTACGCATATTGCACATGCATGTTAAAATTGTCGGCACATTTAGTGTTCACTTATTATACATTTTTATCATCGCGTCATCTACAGATGTCCGATAGGGGTTTAACTGTATAATTACAATAATTTCTTTGCACGCTAGGGCGGTACTTAATATATTAATACATATTGGTTTAGTATGACATGACGAAACAGTATTGCAAAAGTCGATCTATCTCAATTCATCGGTCATGTGGGTTGGTTGTTTTTCTGCATAAATACGTACGTCCAATTGCAGTGAATTAAGTTTTCAACTCAGCATTCATACATACTTATAATACTAAGTCATCAACCCTAACTAACAAGTATTATAATGACTTCTGTGTAAAAATAAAAAGATGACAAGTGCCATGTCAAAATTGACAAATTACTAAATTAATAAGCTGTAGGTACATAAATAAACAATGGTTTTCGGTCGGTTAATATTATCAGAGATGATTTGAAACTTAACTAAGGCGGATACACAACTCGTTTGGCAGTTACTGAGTCAAATTTTAACTGGCAGATAGACACTTCTAGAATCTAAATCAACTCCAATGTGATATTAGCAACAATTCTGATACATACATTTTATTACATTATCATGGGATTTTAACACACTTCTTTCATTTGATAGATGAATGAACAGTTAAGCTAAGGACCTGAGTTTCTTTTTTACAAATAATTATTAACAACTACGCTATTTGTGTTTTCAAATTCCCAAATACAAGTTCGCGAAACCTGGTTACAAAATCACTGCGTAAGAGTCACATGACAATGAAAAAAATACACTGATGACAAAAAAAATTAATGTACTTATCTACACCTTGGAAACCTGGACATTTCCACTACGAAATGAAAATTTATGCAAGAAAAATTCTCAATCGTATTGATGGGTCATTCATAAGACAGTAATAATTAGAAGAGAAGATATGATGTTGAGCTCTATGGTCTGTACAAATATTGCAGAGCAATTCAATCCGGTAAGATTAAAAAACTGCATCAGCTAGGTCTTGTGTACTTGCACCGAATTGGAAAACAGTTGACGAAACCAGAATTCATTCCGGACTTATGATGATGTCTCATCATATTCGAAAATACCTTTCAAATCATTTAGTAAATACCCATGAGCTACTCGTAATAGATATATGCTGTCCACTTGTTTGAATTTATATCGATATCAATCACCACCATTATGCTGTAGACTCCGCTTGTGAATTGTACGTTGTTTTCACATATTAACACATCATAAACCTAGATATCGGTATGACCGCCGACGTACGACACCTTCCGTTCTTCCAATCCGTACGAGGATTGGTCTCTGCTCTGGATTTCGTTAAGTTTCTTGTATCGGTGTACTCTGGCTTCGACCAGGAACATGATGCCGGCTGGGAAGAGAAGGAGGACTCCGATCACGCCGATGGCATACGCCCAACCGATGTCGTTGTGCTCCCAGTTCGGCATCCAGTCTCTGCCGTCGCCCCTCGCGCCGAATGTTATCACCGCTATTAAGCCGCTCAGACCTAGAATAAGGAAATAATAATTCATATATCAAAAGATACAGTGCGGTTGCCGAAAATATATCTCATATCACTGATGAGCAGCCTGTCATAAATGGCTTGAGGTCAATTTCAATCATTAGCATTTTCATTAAAATTACTTGGCAAAAATCAGCAGGAAGCAATATATGAATACCACAGGTGGGGTGTCGTTGTGTCTCTGACGACTGTTATGCATACTGATGACCTAATTACCAGCTTTACTTTCATATATAAAAGCACGTCTCACGTTCATGGAGGGTTTCTCTCCAACATTTTTTATTCAATAAAAACCCGTTAATTCTAAATCGACATGACCGAAAATCGGAAAAAAAATCGAATTATGAAATACACAACGTATGGCAAAAATGCTGGAAATTTCTAACATTGGTTTCATTTCCAATACAATTTCTTTCATATTAATATCAGTGGTGACTATTATGGTTCATTCATCGAATTAGTGGAAATGCCATAAATAGATTTTGTGAATTTTAGTGAACACTTTGATTTACGGTGAATTTCGAATTCGTATTAACATGGTTTTATTGTAGGGCTTCTAAATGGCCTAGGAAATTTGGTTTCTGCTCAATATCCATAATATTTACCTGCTATAACTAGGTCCGCCCCAAGGGTGAGGAGAAGCAGTATAAATCGGTCATGGTCCCTGCTGCAGCCGGAATACAGAACGAGCAAGATCACAGCGATGAGGCAGAGGGTAAATGTAACAGTGAAAAAGAACTGTGTCGCCACGAAGAAACCTGGGAGAAGCAGGTCGTGGATGATGTAATACTCCTCTTCGAAGATCCACCAACAGGCATTGAATTTTACGTCATTGTACCAATGCCTCGGATCGTCAAAGTTCTGGAAGCACACTTGCCATAGACCTGAAAGAAAATTCAGAATATAATAAAGTTTGATTATGACAAGATGAAGCACATGTAGACTGGTACAAGTCGGTTATGGGCTAACACATTTTCAAAATAGCCGATATACTGGATTATGTGTAGTTAGTTAAAGCACTATAATCCCAATATTCTGAGCTTATGGGTGGCATCTATTGACATTTTTTTGAATCTCTCTCCCAAAATGACGGGACATTTGATATTGAAAATCAAGCGGTCCGTTTTGTTCGTCTACGAAATATATTGTCTCACATAGCCTGGCGATGTATTATTGTATTTGTAATAGCACTTATGGCATTTTTGAAAGCGCCCGCGATGGATAAGTTGTAAAGTGTCCACTTATAAAGCCGCAGGTCACAGGTTCGAATATTGCATCTGGCAAATTCATGCTGTAGTTATATGTATGTTTGGATCCAGAGCAAGATTGAGCAAGCGGGTAATACATCTTCCTGAATCCGGTTTTTAACAACATTCATATCATTTTAGCTTACATAAATGTAAGAAGTTAATGTTTCAATATGTCCAATATTTGAGCAAGTATAATAGAGAATCATAATCGAATAGATCGTCTACTACTACATACGAATAAGCACGAGTTATTTATGAAAACATAATTATATTGTATGCCTGACTGTTCAACAGATAATTTCTCATGAGAAATTCCACCATAAAATGGTTTTTCATAAAAGAATTGAGCCATGTAATATTATCGATCCTAAAATATCGTTATTGTTTAACATGTATAGTAAATAATCTGTGCAAATTACATCCGTTCAAACGGTTATTTAGGATAACAAATGGTGCCACACCTACTTGTTTTGATACACTAATAAGGCATGTTTACATACCTAGTCTTATGAATTTTGGGTTAACGAGCTTCCCGTCGGTCTCCAGCCAGCACGGAGACACGAACGAGATGAACACGAACAGAAAAGCTATCACAAAAAAGCCTAGAGCGAATAGCCCTGTTTTTGATTTTCCCATTTTTGAGGTGATGTTTCGTCAAATTCTTGTGTACGCTCGCCCTGATGACACATTCAATGTTGCAAGTCGTCGCTCAATAGACAATAATAGTAAATAAATTAATTTACTTACCATAAACAACTAGAATAATATTTTCAGTTTACTTGGACAACATTAATATTACAATATGACTGTGTTGCAATTTTGTTTTTTGTATTGTTATTAAAAATAAAATACTTACTTCCATTCGCATTATTCTTTCTTACCCTGAATCCCAATAAAGTTTTTATTGCGGGAACTTTTTATAATGAAAATACGTGTATCAAATTGGTTGTAAGCTGAAGTATAGATAAACAAAAATACTCAGTGGGGCGTTTTTATCTCCGAGCACGACCCATTTGCAGCAAAGTATACCTAATTTCAGAGAGATATAACTTTGGTTCACAAAACGAGTACGCACTGACATTGTGTGCTCCCTCTGTGGGAGGAGTCCAATCTCTTTGTAACAATACCTATCATTTTGTAATTTATTAAAAATACCCTTTTCTTTTATTTTCAGTTTTCTTCGAACCTACAGATTTGCGGAAAGCAACGAAGCCATTCAAGATAAATAATGGAAAATTCGTGAATTTCGCGTCGCCTAATTTGAACGAGCTTTTTTCTATAGCTGTGTTTTTAGGATTTAAAAATATCGATAAGCCTAATCAAAATGATATTAATGGTATTCTAAGTATTGCTAGTTACGTCGCTGATTATGTAGATACATTAATATTAACAATAGGTAAAGTGGGAGTTATTGTCATAAGAAAAGCTGACCCTGATCAATTATTTTATTCAATGCGAAACGGTAAGTTTGTTTATGAGAAACATTCTAAAAAGTTGCAAGCGAGACTTTATAGAATTCAAGAAGTCGACAATGTTGTAAACGTGTCCGGCGCTGGAGATTGCTTAGCTGCTGGATTTATAGCAGGAATGCTTCAAGGAATGAACGAGCAAACTTGCATGTCGATCGCTTTTCAATCAGCTAAAACTACGTTGCTTTCAAATGAGGCAGTTCCTGATAAAATGTTTTTTGATCACACACATCAATGTTGGAACGAAAAATGTAAATTTCAAACATTGATGTAAGTAATTTCTATTTTTATGCGTATTATAAACTTTCTATGTAAGTATCGAACAGGGCTTCGAGCCGGAACTGAAAACCGGAACCGAATTGAAAAAAATGACAGTTCTTTTCGGTTCGGCACATATTCAAACACGCGTGTCATGATTTTACTCCCTAGTTATGCCCACAGTTAGTCATTGACGGAAATACCAATTCGACGAGCAGAATACATATTATTACGTAGGTGTACAAAATAAAAAATATGCTGCTATTTTTCATTTTGATATAATATGTGTATCAAGTTCAAGACGCAAAGAAATCTCGACACAATTCTCATAATTTATAATTACTAACAATTATTTAAAACAAAAAATATGACTACAGCCCTGCGCTTCAGCGTGACCATCGGTTTCGGAGCGTAGCACCGGGCTATTATACGAGTATCATAAAATGTTTTGATAAAATTTTTAATACAAATACAACATTTAAAAATTAATCACTCGGGTCTGAACCGAAAACCGTTATTTTTGTCTGCAAAAACCGGAATCGAACCGATATTATATTTTTTTACTCGAACCGAAACGAAAACCGAAACGAAAAAAATAACGGCTCGAAGCCCCGATATCAAACGTATGTTTTTAATTATATAAACCTGATGTTGAATTCGATGACCTAATGAAATATGAATTAATCAATATTATTTTAATGTTATTGTATTTTCTTTATTTTTATAAAAAATAAAACAATATTTTTATGGGAGTTGGGTCTCATTGGTTATGATATTATGATTGTTACTATAAATGGTTACTATAATGTTGTATCTCCCTCGGTGTGTGCTGTGTTGTATTGTATTGTATGGAGGAATATGCGTGCGGAGATGCTGGTCTAGATGTGTCAGAGGTGTCAAGTGGTTTTAAAATTATTTACATTTGGGAGCCATGTGGAAGCTCGCTCAATGCGCGCAGTGAATGTATTTGGAGTGGTGATTCTCTATATGTGTCTGTTTGAAGTATGTGAACTTGTGATGGTGTATGGCTGTCGAGTGGAGTGGTGTAGAATGTATTGTTTGCAAATGCGCCCCATCATAATCTGCGTTATTAGACCGCTCTACTCGCAAATGATCCGCTACTGATGAAAACACAGCGGGGTTATTGGCTGATCTGGAAGCCAAGGGTGGACCACCGCTAGTTCTCAATATGCTGGCTCCTTCTGCCGTATCAGCCTTCCTCTGGAGGGCTCTCATGCTATTCCAGCATGATTTGAGCATCGTGGTAGTTCGCTAGAATAAATATGTGTTCATTGATTTATTATATGGTTCTAAAAACAGACAATCTAATGAACAAAGCAGTTTATAACCAATTCATGGAGATTCAATTATGACACTCCGGCAACCACAACACCAGAACAAAACTACCGTGACATGACCTTCTATTGATATAAAGCCCAATCTAGAGTATATAATATAATTACTTAGGTACCTACCGTAGTTCCTTGGCTTCGGCTGTTAAATTCTGCAATGATTCGTATCCAGGGACCCGATGTTAGAACTTGCGAGTGCAAGTTAAGAGAATATAACGCTACTCCGACAGCGGCGCTATTCATTGTCACCATACACATATAGGTGTTTCATCGTAATAATATCTACCATAGACTAATATACTTTTAATATCTACGGTGGGCACTGCGGGCGGGCGGCATGCTTCGAGCGTGTATTGGCTGACGTCACAATTACGTCATGTCGTCTGGTGCCACACGAGTCGATAGTTAGGAAATCGCGGTGCAGGCGGCTCGCTTGCGACCATTTGAAAATCCATTTGTCACACGTGAACTCGCAGTTGGTCAACAAATCCCTCTCGTCACCGGTATAGTTAACTGCGCGTTGTCGAGATACCATTGATGGATTCATTAATATTATGAGATAACGTTAAGCGATCAATCGGATCAATTCGAAATGTCAAGAAGCGTTACCGGCAAAAACTGAATGTATTGCCATATGGAAATGTTTACTTGGAATACTCTATCCTTTCGTACAGTAGAATTATAAAATAAATGTGATAAATTATTTAAAGTTCATAATATTTATTCATTTATAATTATAAAATTTATATGGTACCGTTCGCACACTTTCAGACACATCTACAATTTCAAAATTTTGAATTATTGATCGGGGAATGAAATTTTATAAGTTTGCCATTATATGGACGCCATGACACATAATGACATCACATTCGTGACGTCACTAAACAACGGATTACGTTTGTACTCATGCATGCAAACGAGTAGTATTTAACCTATAAAGTATTTGGGAATCTCATGCATACGACCATATAACTGTAAGTACCTAATATAAGTTATATAAGTGATTATACTACATATTATTATTATTATTATTATTATTAATAAAGGGATACTTCCTTGTGATAAACATACGGTTAACTTAACTGTATTCATACGAGTCAATATATATATGTATCCCCGTTAATGATAATAAAATAATAATTTATTGTATCCTCATTTTTAGAGTGTTTGAAACAGCTGCTATTTTCCCGCCAAAAATCCAGACCGAACTTCAAGTCATACGTGAATCAAAATAAAGATAACGCAGAGATACAAAGTCCACAAATCAAACGTGGACGTAAGTTCAGTAATTGATTTCGTAATATAATCTTGAACAATATAGTACGCGTTTTAAGCTTACATTATTATCTGTGCGATAGTTTTATTTAGATCTTCGGTTGACGGGCGCGACTACTGACCGAGTTCCGTCAGATTTAGAAAAAAGAAAAAATGGCGACCATCCTGCACCGCGGAATTGGATTAGCTGAGGCATTAGTGCTAAAAAATGGCCCAAAAGTAAGTGAACCACCCGATTATGACATAAAACAGAACGCTAGAAATGTAAAAAAATATTAAAACGCCCATCGCCAAACCCGCAGATGTCTGACAGTTGATTTACTTTTTTGTGCAATACCGAAATAATTTCCAGGGTCAGCTGTTTATTGACAGATTCTATTGCCCCAGTTGAGGGTTTTCGAAATTGTGTCAAGCAGTTATTATATAATAATATTTTTTGGCGTATTGTTATGTTTTAAATGGACGCGTTTCATTCAGCGATCGATTGCTCCACATCTGTCAAATAACATTGCGAATAACCTTCAAATATTTCACGGCGCTCCGATTGCCAAAATTTTACCACATTAGCTAAATGACGTAATTGCGTTATGTTATGCGGGACTCATTCATAAGGGGAAAATGAAATGATAACATAATGTAACAGTATATAAACAAATGAAGGTGTTTTAATTATTAGATATTCAGTTTTATTGTCAGTTTGACGTTTATTGTGAAAAAAATATTGCACCTGAAAAGAGCTTGAAACTGCCCCCATGTTATGATTCGGCCAATGTTATTTTTCATTAATAATTTCTTCGATGTGAATCTTTAATGAAAACGCACTTAACAGCTGTTCCATGGACTATATAGTGACAAAATAATGATGGATTGACATTCTAATGACAATCTGTCGACTATCTGTTGACAATTCATAAAATATACTGATGGATTTATAATTTGTCAAAAATGACCCTTCTGAATAAAATTGCTATTAGATTAATGTGATCGGTTTTGGCCTTCAGTAGGCGTTGCCATATTTTTCTTTCCTACTCGTATATCTATTCTGCTGTAAATATATTATCGTCTTCTTCAGTCATCCCCTATTGGATGTCGACCACCGTCTTCGGGGCGATCTTTACTTCATTGACTCCTCCCAGACTGGAGAATTACTGTCTCACTTATCCTGCGCTTATAAATTAATATAGGTATATATATATTGGCAGATCTTTTTCAACTAAGTAACAGTTTTACACCGTTTCATTGTATTTCTGAGATAACTTCAATCTGTTATGGATTACAAATTATAATGTAGGTAAATGAAAGTACGCCGTACGAGCTAAGTAGACCCTATTTTAAGTATTTATAAAAAAACATTCACTTAAATTTATTCTCACGCACGTGGAATATATCAATATCCGGAGCGATTCGATTGAACATAGTAATCGGCAGTGGCGAAGGGTGACTTTTGGGAAGAGGTAGGCTGTAGAGATCAGAGAAAAATAGCACACTTGTAAGGTATACTTACAGGAAATAAGAAGATAATACTTACGATATTAGTACTGATGAAT
The DNA here is from genome assembly GCF_057557595.1 of Rhyacophila brunnea. NCBI lineage: Eukaryota > Metazoa > Arthropoda > Insecta > Trichoptera > Rhyacophilidae > Rhyacophila > Rhyacophila brunnea. Next base: position 735,214 of record NW_028232904.1, on the reverse strand, counting down.
AATAATATGTGCACACTAATGGCAACGACATACTGAATTGTTGAAATTTCAATAGCTCACTGACGGTATAAAGTTGAGCGATGAGTTTAAATTATGTATTTTCATAAACATTCATACACGTAACATATGCCCAAAAATATATCATTGGTGGCTTTGAAAAAAGCCGTTGTTGTCATTTTGCCATTCAAAACACTTCAAGATATTTCAGTTGGTAATTAATATAAAGGCTTACTATAATTATGATCATTTGTACTCTAAGTCGATTCGTCTGTTTTTCTGCAGAATTTTTTTTAAAACATCATAAAATGTTTGCCCACGTTTTAATTTAATTAATAATTCTTTTTCAATAGCTATAATTGAAAGATTCGATAATCTAGTTTGATTTTGAGTATTTTGACAATATGTGTGGACACATAAACGTCAAACTCGAAAACGATATTTTTAAAATTTGATCCGTACTACAACAATCAATGACCAATTTCAATTGGAAAAGTAGACATTTTTACAAATAATTTGTAATTAAAGCACTGACGAATGACTTAGGGTACAAAACAATATAATCTATCCACATTCAGAACACAATAAATCACTGAATTGTCTCACAAAATAAAACTATACCACCATGTATTGAACAACAATCTGACTGAATTAAAACGATATAAATTATGTTTGTCTATGACTGAACTAATCTAAATAATTATCACGAGATACAATTATTTGTTATTTTTAAAAACAATTAATAATTATATCTGATTGAACCCAATAGACATTATTTCTTAAAATCATCTTATTTATTTATTATTTGCTTAAAGCGGCAGGCATAGACAATAAACTTTGCAAAAAGAGTTAGAAGCGGGTCTCTCGAGCGCTTCCGAAACGCGACAAAATTTGTAGACTTGCTTAAAGAGATGAGTCATCATAAGTATAGAAAACATTTTTCGATTATGTTGTCAATAATCGTCATTCAAAGAACAAAAACAGATGTCGCTACTGGCTTGTAATTTATTGTTTGATTCTAAACTTGACTAATTTAAACAGTCGGGCCAATCTACATTCAAATTCACATCATAGATGACTCTTAATATTTTAAAATATTCCATATGTATTTAAATTTGAAATAAATACTTGAAGATATAGTTTTCTTAGAAGGTAGGCTTTAAATAATCGCTTAGTATGGAGCCTTCGCCACTGGTAATCGGCATTGCCAATCGTAAATTAGTTCTACACCGTGGAAAAACAAACAACTGATGGTACTGATTTCTAACATAATTATCAGGGGGACACAAGTCAATATTACCGAGAATAGGAGAGTTCTTATTTACACTCCGTATAAGTCGGATAAAATATGTAGCTAAACATAGATCTCTTCTAAGCTTTAAACTGCAGTATGTAAGCAAACCTAACAGCAAATCAGTCGGTTGGAGCCACGGATAGTATCAATTCAGCCAAAGATTGTTTTTGCACTCTTTTCACCGTAAGGCTTAACTGATGTGCGACCCAAACAATCATTCCATTCTCAAACCTGCTTCAAATTTAGGAATTATAATCATCTTTTAATACCATAGTATCCTAAGGTAGCATGGAGCCCGAAATTTGTAGTGCGTTGTTACCAATGGCGAAGAGTGGAGATGGGCTGTTAAGATCTGACATAAATAGTGCACACTAAATTTTGTCAATCAAACGTATTTGTTTTCATTGAAATAAGACTATAATGCGTATAGTATTTGTTAGATTTTAAATTCAATTAAACCCTGCCTAATCGAAGCCATAGAAGATAATAGTCAGTAAATATTTTTTGCCATTAAAACAGATAATTTTAGATATTTTATAGATTGCAGAATATTTTTTATTGATTATGGTTCGGTTAAACAGGGTTTAATGAATTAAGAAAGAACTAACCAACACCGTTCGTATTCTTAATTCAACGAAATCAAATAAGTACGACGGAAAAAGATTGCACTTTTTTTGTCGGATTGTCCATAGTATACCTAAACTATTATGGTTTTGTCTAGGCGAGGTTTAATTGAATTTTAAAAACTAATCGACACCATCTGCAAATTTTATTCTTGGTTCGATGAAAACCATGATAATGGGTGCGGATATCTCTGAAAATCACTTGGTCACTCACGTACATGTATACACCCCCGATCCCGACTTACAGTCGTTTACAACATACACTACAATCGATCATCAGTTATGAATTATTTTTAATATTAAGATTGTATTAATTGTCAGGTCCTCTGCGGCGCTAACTGGTCGAATAAGCAACAGGCGAGAAACCTGAATGTCCACGAGCACGTCAGCTATACACTCCTCAATGATGCGGGCATCCCCGTGCCCAAGTTCAACGTTGCCGGAACCAAGAGCGACGCCGTGCAGTTTGCCAAAGACCTCAACAGCAAGGATATCGTTCTCAAAGCTCAGGTATGTAATTGTTTTGTTAATTTTCCTTACTGTTATTTATTTTGCGGAAGCGGAAGGTAACGTTTGCTAAAAGGAATAACAAGAAAATTGAGGCGTCTATTTCCAAAAACTGTTGCCGTCGGCAAAAAATGCCGAAAATCTAACAAAAATTATGTATAATGAATGATCTATAATTTTCAAAACCGGCCCAAAGTATATGAAAAAAATGGGGAATACATTATATTCACACAATAGAACAGATTTAGTGCCGACAACTTCACTGTCGAATGGTAGATTTTCCCTTTATTACAGGAGAGAAATAGTCGTATCAATAGATTATTGTAATATTCAATAATGAATAGATGCATTGACGGAAAATACATTTTGCTTTTCTTTGCAGTTGAATTAATTTAACATCAGCATTATAGTAATGCACACTAAACTTTGTCAGTCATACTTAACTTATTATATGAATAATGTCAAATGGTAAAATAAGATGCAGTAATAATGTTATATTCGATTTTATTGATACGGGGACAATTTCTACGTAATGTCATACCTACTTTATTTGACAGATTTCAAATATTTTGATGTCTCGTTTAGTGACGTGATATTGTCGCAAATTGCCAGTGACCATTTTGCGTTGTGAAATATTTTATCGCTTTGTGTATGTTAATACGATGGAAAATATAAACTGCCATTTTTCACAGCTCGTCAACCTATATTTTATGGTTGCCAGCCCTACCACATGTAGAATGTTCCAGAGATGTTCTCGAGTGCTGTAATAGTAAAATCTCTAGCATTATCAAAGGCTGCTCATTAGGTAAATGAATATAACAAATAAAAAGAATAACAATACAGACTTAGACAGTGATAATGTGTTATAATATACCTGCAGAATATGGTAACACCATATAATGCACGGCAATCGTCTTCAGTTTATTTCAAATAATTTTATGTTCCTTCAAATGTCAGTTACGAATACAAACCCAATAATTTCACAACATTTAAAGGTGTCGCTAGTTTTTCACGTTGAAATTTCATCAGTTATGGATGGAATAATAAATCAATTCACCCTATTCGTGACGATTGTCTTGTAAGTCGTATTTATTTTGTTTTATGAGTTAATTCTTTGCCACTTCCCTTTAGTGTAATCATAATAATCATAATCCACGCTGAGTTAACACCGATGTCCGATTTCGGTGCTTCCAGTCTTGATATAATATCTTCTCTACTTCTTCAGGTGCTCGCCGGCGGACGAGGCAAGGGTCACTTCAAAAACGGGCTGAAGGGCGGTGTACGGATGGTCTACGAGTGAGTTATTCGTTCGCAATGTTTATTATTTATCATTTCAATGTAATTCATTTCATTTCGATGACCTTTTTTTAATCTCCGCTGTTTGTAATAAATGATTGTCATCTATCGAAGTTGTCATGTTGCGTAGTAAACATTGACCCCTCGTAATGACTTGATAAGTAAAAAGACAAATCAAACACAAATAACTTCTTAATTTATTGTAATTGAAATATTAAATCCGGAGCTGTTTAACCCTCGAGTCATTTTCAAGGTTGAAGGTTCGGGTCCGGCGGAAAAATCAAACGGGGTTCAGTTTTGTCATATGAAAAATCAGAACCCCGATTCCGAGGTTCGGTTCCTGTTCTTTAAAAAACCAGTATACTTACATACTTATACCCACCTACCTAGTTATAGTGGATTCCGGCTTCATTTTCAGCTCTGGTTAAAGCTTCCGATATGAAAAAAAGAGGAGAGAAAAAAACTGCTTTATGAGCATAGAAATGAATGCAGAATGATTGATGTCAGATTCTTGCGGCAGTGCAGGCGACTCATTTAGGTGTCGGTATCGTTATTTTCTAATGACAATGAGTCCGTTTCTAAGTGATGCCGGAAGAATCTGTCTTTTCCTCTACCGAAGGTTCGATTCCATGGCTGGTCAAAAATATGCGTTGTTTTTTTAAATGTCTAACCTTTTACGCCCACGACGGTGGCTGATTGGCGTTCGCATTCATACACCTACAGTACAATTCATCAACACATTATCTCTTGAGATTGGCTTCTGCAATGAGCCCGAAATGTCCAGGAAAGAATAAGGAAGAACACTCTAAGCCGATAACAACTCAAAAATCTATTGTGATAAAAACGACCCTGAAAGTCTCAAGCATTGTAATATATATATATATATATTTAATATGTATAATATATTAAGAAAATTAATACACGTATGTATTAAAGGGTGCTTGATGGAATCTGAATTTAAATTGATTTATGTTTTGTACTATTCCATTTCCGATTCGATCGAATGATTCCAGAATCAAATAGAATAGTGCAAAACTTAAATCAATCAGAATTTGTATTCATATATATTCTTTTTAACACTACAACAGGCAATGATGCCCGATGACAATAGCGTAGGTAAGTGAAACAGTAGTGCAGTAGTAGAAGTTAAACAATCACATGAAAATAAAACCGTGTTAATATATTGTGACCTCACCGTTAATCGAACCTGGAGCCCCTGGGTAAGAGCCTAATGCCTTATGCATCGGACCGCGAACGTCTTTATCAACCGATATATATAATTTTATGTAGATGCATAACACGGTCAAAGTGATATTATTTTTATATCAAACACGAAATACAGGTATTTTATTTACATGTCAAACAATAAACTTGTTTCTTGTGCTCTATAATCATTTTTATCATTGTTTACTTGGTAGTACAGGAAATGTTTCATTGTTCGATTCATCATTAGGTGTGCAGCTCAAGTCATTATCCTTCTTTGAATGAGTCGTTCCAAGTGTGGAGTAGATTAGGGTTAATTTTGTGTGCGTAAGGAAAATTGAGATATTTCTGATTAGTTTACATGGCAAATTAATCATACTACATGAAAGTATGGTGTAAAGAAGAAAAGGAATGAGTCAAATTGATGCCATCGGATTAGTAAGTTTCACACGGAAAGATCAAAGTTCCAATAAAAAGTTATCCAAACCTCGAATGATCTTTTGGCTGTAATAAAAAATAGTGATTTTGTACACTTATCTCTCTTTTCCTTTCGCACATTGCCACCTGCGCACATCACCTGCCACGTCTCCAGACCCGTTACGTGGGTGTATACGATGGTGTAACAAATGTTCGGCACTGTTCAAAGTTGTGCTGAGTGTTCCGGGAGCAACTTCCCAAGACCTCAGTTGACGTCCACTAGTGTTTGTGATTTCTGATATAATATATGGTGGTCAATACTTGATGAGAAAAGACCTTCTCGCTCGCCTTATTATGCCGAGAACTTCTTGAAAGAAAATTTTTCCATCGTAGATACCAAGTCACAATGGCCGACCAATCCGACCCACAGTCTTGAGATTTTCTTCCCTTTCAACTGACATATAGAGACACTCCCGTGATCGGCATCCTGTAATTCGCCACATAACCGAGCCGTAGGCGAGCCCACCTTAAACCTTAAAACCAAGTTAAAACTGAGAAGTCGAATGGTCTGGAGTAGGGAATCCAATCCCGAGCCAAAATTCTGATCCCGGGATTTCGGGATTACAATTTGACAATCCCGGGATCCCGGGACTGGTCCCGGGATTGGGATTTTTTTCCATTGTTAATATAAAATTTTTATATTTACAAATAACATTGATAAAATCGGTCAAAAATAAATCTAGTATAATTTATACTATTTAAGACATTTATTGTTAATATTGTATACGTTAAATCTTGGAAATACACAAGTTTAATGGAGTAAATAATATTGTAATATAAATAATAATGTGAATTTAATATGAGATTGCTATTTCTGATAGTAAAGACATAATGAATAGATCAGCGAGATTTAAAATAGTAAAGCAAATAATCATGGCGTACTTATGGCCTTTCCGCTTCATAAATATGAAGCCATGTCAGCCAAATATGAAACTGCCGTAAAACGTATGATATCATGGTGGAATTACTTTGTTAAAAGTGCGAAGCATTGTTTTTTTACCAATCTTTCTCATTTTTAATAATCTATGTGAAAAAATAAAATGAATCGGCAACCTACACATCAAACTTCATTCAAACTCAGTTTATTTCTAATGTAGTTATTTTGTATTAAAAGTATTTTTTCTGTTATATTTTCCATAAAAATTGATAAAAAAATCAATCCCGAAATCCCGGGATTATGTTTATCAATCCCGGGATTCATAGGTATCGAAAATAGCTCGGGATCCCGGGATTGGATTCCCTAGTCTGGAGTCAATCTGGTTATCCATGTCTGCCCTCGGAATATGAAGTCCCCCCTCTTGCTGTACACTCGACGCGGTGTCATAAGCCAGAGCACGTATGACAACTCTTCGAGTTGATCCCCGAGTCGGCCCGTAGATCCGTGATCTGGATCCCCGGAGGCGGCTCTCCTTTCGCGCAAAGGATTAATTTAAAATATTTAAATTCAGAACAATAGAATGGAGTATTTGATGATGCTAATCAGGTGTCTGAATGTGGTTCATGCTCCATGCTAGTTTGATTTTGCAAATATTTTGATTATACATGTCTATCAACAGAGATTAATTATTGTTGCCTGAGATAGACGTACTTATTAACCTGCTCGAGCAAAGTTTTGCGTCAGCCGAGCCGTTGTACCATTACTTTTCTCACTTTGGGCATTTTTCATTTGGTTAATGGCGGCATGTTGTCTTCAGTCCTCAGGAAGCCGGTGAATTGGCGCAGCAGATGATTGGCGAGCTGTTAATCACGAAGCAGACCGGAGAGGCGGGCCGCATCTGCAACAAGGTCATGGTAACCGAGAGGAAGTTCCCCCGCAGGGAATTCTACTTTGCCATCATGATGGAGAGAGCGTTCGCCGTGAGTACCGTTCAACTCTACAATTCTTATATGGAAGGCGTGCCCGACGCGTCGACTGCACCGGGTCCATAAGAATTGAGACCGATTATGATATCATTGTGATTTTGAGAGGGAAGCTGTTCCTATTTTTATTTCCTTGACCGGCTTACGTAGAAGTCGTTTTCAAATTTACCATGAGGAAGCACGCATTACCTTGTCGGGTCACTTGATCTGCATTGCATCACTCTTGCATTACCTTATCGGGTCACTTGATCTGCATTGCATCACTCTTGGTCTGCCGCAGGAGTAAGAGAAAGAGAAGATGCGAATCCTGTGCTTTAAACTGAGACAAAGTTTCCTTTTACCGTCGCGTGTTAGACTCTTTACAAAGTAGAAGAATAGTTTGACGATGCGCCTAGTGCGTGCCCAAAAGAAACGGTGAATGGGAAATGGAGTTTTCCTCATGTCATGGTGAAAGACAATAAATTAGTACTGTTGTCTTCAGCCGAATATAATACGTTTATTTGTTGAAGAATGACAATTGTGTTTGATAGAAGATGTGGTAGATTACCTACTCCTACTTATACTGCATGGGATATGATAGGATAGGATAGTACTTGAAGTTGGACATCATGCTTCCTTTGGCATATTGGCCGATTGATTAATCGTTCATGCGCACTTAACCTTATAGCGCCTGCCTGTACACGTGCATGGATTTACTGCTGACAGTACGTAACGTACGTACCTGTAAACACGTATTATTGTGCAAATTGCAAAATTGCATGCATGTTTCAAAAATGTTCGGAAGCTTCTGAATTTTCACGCGACAATTGGATTGCGATATCTGTGCCTGCGCAGTATAACAATAGTGGCAAACTTACTTGAAAAAAAACAAACTACACCGTGCAGACTCATTTTGACGTTTACTGATTTTCACAAACTGTCAAATAGCACTATACAATGACAGCACTCTTGAAGAATGAGATTGGCGAGACAGTCGGTACTTTTACGCGTAAATAATTATTATCATGATAGTTTAAACTACACACTAGTGGTGCTAGTAAATCAATGCACAGGCGTTATTATGGTGTGGAAACGGGTAGAACAAAATTTATAAAATTATAATATAAAAGATCACAAATTTTCGATTGAAAACTGTTGCGATATGAACATAACAGTTTTCCAATATACTGTTGTTACCGTGTTCCGAACCGCCGGGGGCAGATGTATGTTTTATATTTTTAACTGCTGATTGATATGTTCCGTGTTTCGTAGGGTCCTGTCATCATCGCTTCGTCGCAGGGCGGAGTCAACATTGAAGATGTGGCCCGGGACAATCCCGATGCCATCCTCTACGAGCCGATCGATGTCGTCCAGGGAATAACAAAGGCGCAAGCCTTGACCGTAGCCGAGAAGGTAAACCGTTGAAATAATTTCTTTCCTGCAACGTAATCAAATAGAAATCATCAGTATTACGACAGTCACACTTTTTTATGCATTTGATTGTAATTAAAATTACAAAAACATCTCTAAAATACCTAACACAAAAATAATGAAATTACACTTTTTTTTATCACATCGGTTCTTCAATCAGGGTGTCGCTCTAGAGTAGTGATGCCCAAAATATCAAGTACCTACTTCATCACCAAATTTTTCATTGAATATGACAAAATTATCTAATTAATTTCATAATTTTCTATATTCTAAGTTCTATCGTGCAAATACATATTATGTACGTAATGCAGAGCGGAGAGTGATCGGAGTAGCTGATAAATTTATAATAATAAAATACATTTTGGTGATAAAGTACTTGTTATTTTGGGCCGCAACAAATGCCATTTTGAGTCAGATGCGAGAAGTTGTCAAAGGCAATGCTATTTTCCTCAGCTTGCAAGATACCGTAGAAATTGTAGTCGAGTGGGCATGTCTCACATGAAAATAGGTGTGCCATGCGTATTTTTGTTCAAAAAATCAAATAATCAAGTGATTTAAGCGCATACTTTTTGAGTTATCAATATTTGATTGTTGAAAGCCAATCTCATTCTTCTATATACAAAAATAAAGTCAGTCACCGATGGGTTAAACAATATTTAGGCTTATTGAAAGTTGCTCTAGCTGCTTTCATTTGGATAGTTTTCCTCTCTCAGAGGCCATATGTAGACGGATACCGTACGTGGCACTGTACATATTTTGTATGCCACACTAAAACTCATTAAATAAATAAGCGTCTGACTGTATCCGTATATATGTTACACCAAATGTGCGAAATTGACTATTACATGAAATGGGCAAAATTTTGGCTAATTCATGTAATAGTCAAGCCTGTTGCCTTATTCATGAATTAGGTAATTTTTCTGCTGAGTACATGAATTCGCCACGGTATGGAATTCTAGAACTGTCAACATGACAGAAGAAAAAGTAAATTTAATACAGATGGTTTTATTAGTTATAATTGGACATAATATAATATTATTATTATTAGGTTAGGTTAGGTTAGGTTTTGTAATTCAGAATTAAATTATTCAACTGAATGTCCATTTTGAGGTTAGCTGTCAAGTGTCAACAAACTATCACAAACATTCAATCGACCATTGCACAATTGATACCCAAGCACGAATCAAATCGCGAAAATACTTTTCAATAAAATTCTTCCGTTATCATATTATAGTTCTAGAATTTTTTTGCGCATAGTAAATGGATATGAACGTCATTCAAATCAATGACATTTGACACATTTGTTTAGTTGCAAAAAACACCACGGAGCGCGATCATCTATTTTGACCATAGATAATATAAATGTACATTTTGACCAATCCATGAGCATTTGATACATTTAGTTTAGTTGCAAAAAATACCACCGTAGCGCTACTATCTAATTTGTCCAAGACATGAAGTAGGCAGAAAAATTACTGCCGATTTCACGCACTCTCCAGATATTTTGTCTAATTCATGAATAAGGCAACGGGCTTGCATTTTTCATGATTTAGGCAAAATTTTGCCCATTTCATGTAATATTCAATTTCGCACATTCGGCGTAACATATATACCGTATACCTACTGTAGGTACATGTACACTCGTATACTCGGTGAAATTGTATTTCCATGAACAGAAATCATGTTTAGTATGACGCACGGTTCAAAACCGAATGCGGTTTCAATCTATGGATAGCGTCTCGGTATGCTGAAAATCATTAGCTATATTGCGTTTGCTGTGCATTTTTAAATTAATATTTTGCAACCCAGCGGTATCGAGTGGTACACGGTACTATATGAAACTGCATGAGAATTTTTTTATATGCAACGTTTGTTCACAGTGTCCTAGATTAAATTAAAGAGTGGGTTCTAATTAAATTACCGGCGATACGTAAATTGACAGCAATTTATTCAGTGCTACACAAATTGTAACCGTCAACGGCGATGTCTATTTCTATTTGACGTCATACACTGTATTGTTTTCCATTATGGTTTTAATTAATCTCAACGTAAAGTGTGGTAGAATGCGGTTCATCTGAAAGATGTAAACTGAGCTTGCATATGGCTAGCAAAATACGCATCTCTTCACCGGAAGCAGCATAAAGTTTCTCACAAAAAGGATAGATTATTTTTACACCAATTTGCTATGCTGGCCTCTTGTACCTTATAATATTTTACTAATAAATTAAATGTATACCTAACATTTATGATATTTCAATGGTGACCAAATTTCATACTTAATTATTTTTTGGTTGTACGACTTAGGGATTTGTTAGTAAAAGTAAGTAATAAAATCAATTTATTTTCATTTTTACCTTCGGCCACGCGGCTTAACCGTCGGATTTTAGCGTTGTGGGTCCCAGGTTCAAATCCTGGGTCTGGCAAGTACACATATTGTTTTTCAATTTGTTTATGAGTCAGAGTATGGACCTAATAGGTTGAGCAAGTGACTGACATTCATTTCTTGTAAAAATAAAATCTGTTAATACAAACCTCCACGCTGTGGAGGCCCATATATGATCTTATTAGGATCGGACGTGGTAAAAAAAAATAAAAAAATCGGTGTGTGTACTTATGTACGCGCGTTAGAAGTTAGGCGTAAAAAAACAAAAACAAAACTTGTGATTACCTAGATTCTTCGACTAGCTTTCAATTATCTTGTTAAATTACACACTCAAGAAAAAGGACCGCTTTTTGGAACGCCGTTGGTTTATTACTATACACTTTAACTTATATTACTAAATTATATAATTATTTATCGTTGTTTTTATTTAACCAGTTGATCGCCAAGAGTTAAAATCAAATTAACACCTATATGCCACACATTTTTAAAAAAATAAAAAAAATAGAAAAAGTTGAAATAAATATATAATGTATAGTAATATAATACTCACATATTATGTATGGTAACATAGATTGTATTAATTTTTCATGGAAAACTACGATATATTTTTCACTCAGGGCTGTCACCCAACAATATTTATTTATTTTTTATATTATTTTTTATATTATTATATTATATATAAGTATTTTTTTCACTTTTATTATTATTGATGTATTTTTTCACTTAGAATTCAGTCTTCACTATTCAGGGTCATCACTATTCACGGTCATCATTTTCAGGGTCATCTCATCATAAATTCTATAATAGTGTTTTTCAGATTTTTTATTTTATTTCAATAATTTTCTCATCTTCGGATTCTTGTGTCGAAAATAAAATATCATCGGCTTCTTGCTCAGGATTATTATGATCATCTTCCATTTTGAAGGGTGACAAAACACAAACACACAAATATATCTATTACACACTATCAATGTTTATAGGTACCTAGGTACTCTATTTTAGGAATAATAAAATTCACCGAAAATTTACGAAATAATATTACAAACTTAGGAGAAAAATTATGAAATATACACTGAAACGCGCTCAACATGAAACTAAAAATATAATATTACTTGATAAATAAGTGGCAAATATAACCATGCATCTAATATTATTCTATCGGAAATCATAATAAAACACTACTGCAATACATAGATATAAAGTTTTGCCCACATGATACGATTTGAGTCTCGCGATGTGCACACAAGCTGCACTCGTGGTGATTTCCGTCTGGCGCGTCTCGCCTCGCTCGAAAATGTGGCAAAGTATTGCTTCATTTGGACAGCGCATTACAAAGCTACCCATGTCACTTGTCACTTTTATCGGGTAAATTATTTTTAATTTTATATTATGGAAGTTGTAAAAATAAAGCTATTCACTCAACTTATGGATATGAATAATGAGGCGCCTGTCGTAAAATTATTATGGCTATTAAAAATTATAGAAACAAAAACAACATTGTTCACAAGTGGAATAGGCGTTTCTTCATCAATTATTGCCGTTTTCGTTTCTAGACACTTAGAAAAGACTTACATAAACAAATAATAAAAATTGTCCAACAGTGATGTCATGTCAATTTACGCCGGCATATGTGTCAGCCCTAGATACAAAGATCGTATTGTCTTGATAACTACTTTGATTTATGAATATTTCTGTGTGGTGTATGGTTCATTGGGATATTCGGAGGTATCTTTCATTTAAAAAAAATAATTAGACACGTTCATTACGATTTTAAAACAAAGCGCCCATGGGTGGGCGCGTGGCGTGTGAATGACATCACAAAGTGCCCACCGGCGGGCGCTCGGCGATAGAGTGGTTAAAGTAACAACTGCCACTATGGCGTTTAATAGTTTGTTTACGTAAGGAATTGCAAATGGCTGACAATAATAAATTCGCTGCCTAGGCAACGGAAAAATTCTAAATTATACTGTATAATTGTCACGATTGAAGTATCATACTGTGGCGCAATGGTAGTGCGTTCGGTTGATAACCGAACAATCGGTGGTTCGAATGCAATCGAGTGCGTTTATATTTGTTTGAAAAAATAAATTATGTGTTACATGTCACACGCCAAATCTGATCTGATTTTCCAAACACACCTATAGAAGTATAACTTCAAAAAACACCTAATCGGTTCTCGCAAAACAATGTTCAAAATTATGACTTATTATTTTGAAGTATTACTTTCTAGATATTGTTTTTAATTGTAAGAAGATTTAGTTTTTTTTTCTGCCAATATGTTATTTTCTTACCCTATCTGACATATTTAATGTCAATGACAGGCATTTGGCATTTGGAGTCGGAAAAGAGTGGAGCGGGGATGGGACACCTTGGGTCTTTTGAATGGATTTAAATTTACCATTACTGTGTTGAACATCGTCTTCAATTACTCATCTCAGGGCAGATGTCACCACAATACCATCATCTCGAAGGCTTCAAATCTCCATGATATTTCCTACTTTTATAAATTTGTAATTTCTAAATAGATATTTAAATGTAATTGATTTGTCGTTATTAAAATTTATTGAGCTATTGTCAAAGTGACAATGGTGTAATTATTTATATCTGTATTTGAACTTCTGATCTAAAGTTCTGATCTCGATCGGTATTGAGTTGGCCATGACACGCATTCCCGCTGACATTACTTGGCAACAGAAGAAAGTCTCGCACTCAGTCGAGCTTACACACGAGTCCTTACCCTTGGTGGCCTGCAATTGACCCAGATATCTCCGTTACATACGCTATTAATAATATTATTTTGCAAAAAATTATGCACTTTCAAAATCATGTGTTTCGGAAAATTGAGTTTGAGACAAAATATTTTTTTGATTTTTCTTTACATGAGTCATCTAATTACAAAAACTATCAAAAACTGGCAGCTTATGGAAACCGATTATTTAAAGTGGGTATAAATAAATGTTTAATGCCTTATTTTATTTTTATATATTATTTATTGCCGCATCTGAAAAATTCTACACATGCAGTTGGTCGTATCACAACTCACCGTGAGCTGTTGTATTGGAAACCGATGGCCGTATAGCATATAGATCAAATTCATGTCCACTGGTTTATGTATATAAAATTCTGAATGATTCAAAAGTAGATTAACAAGTGGTTGTTCATAAGTAACTAGTCGTACCTATATACATATCTGATCCAAACGACAGCGTTATTATCAGTGATATTTGATACTAATCAATATCAAATTAATGTTATTATTGAATCTATTAAAATTGTAACATTACTGTTTGCTATGCTCCACAAACAATGCGTAATCTCTTTCCGGTATGACAGCTCACGGTGAACTGTGATATGGCAAAATATAATACGTACAATTTACGTGTAACTATTTATTGGAAGATGTGCTGGCTAATGGTTAATGGCTAATAGCTAATAGAAACAGGCATATTGTTCTAATTTGAAAATAAAATACGGTAGTAAAAAGAAACTTGAATAAAAGCTAGAGGCTAGAGTTTCTCAGTTCGCGAGGCTAATACTACAAGGTTCTAAGTGTTCGTCCTTGAGAAAACAGACCCAACAGTGAAGTACTATTCTAAGCTGCCTCATTGTTACTTTTGTTTCGCCAAGGACAAACACTTAGAACCTTGTAGTTCTCCACTCGCGAGTTGTTAGGAGAGGTTGTTCCAACTTATGTATCAATAAATATTGTGACTTACTATTGTCACGTGTCCTCGTTTTCAGGTCGGTCTCGGAGAACGGAAGGAGCAGACAGCCGAGATGCTGATCAAGATGTACGACCTCTTCGTCAAGAAAGATGCTCTGCTGGTCGAAATCAACCCGTACGCCGAGGATGCCAAGACCGGAGAGTGTATGTTATTTTGTTTCACCTTTGGTTGGTTGTGCACTGAGAATTAGCCTAATAGCACCCGTACACGTGCATGGATTTACTGGCACCGATAGTGTGTAAATTAAACAATCACGATCATAACTGTTTGCACACAAAAGTGCTGACTGTCTCGCCAATCTAATACTTCAAGTGTAGGGAAGACGTGTTGTTGTCATTGTATGTTGTGAAAATTGGTAAACTTAAAAATGCTCTGGTGCGGTGTGGTTCATATTTTTTCCGGCAGGTTTCCCAACATCGTTATATTGCGCCGGCGCAGATATTGCACAAGTTCCAACTATTGCGTGAAAATTTAGAAACTGCTGAACTTTTCTGATCCATGCATGCAATCTTATAACTTGCACGATAATACGTGTTTACAACTACATTTTCTTGTTATTGGTGCATGTTACTGCCAGCAGTAAATCCATGCACGTATAAGCGGGCTATAATTTTCTCTTAATTAAAATTGAATAATCTCTTTATTTAATTTTCCAGTCTTCAGTTTGGATGCCAAATTCCGTTTCGACGACAACGCAGAGTTCAGACAGAAGGAGTTGTTCGCCCTCCGCGATGTCTCGCAGGAGGATCCCAAGGAGGTGGACGCCGCCAAGTTTGACCTCAATTACATTGCATTGGACGGTGAGGGATTTTTGTTAACCATTTTCACATAATATACATAAATTTGTATGTATATTATATGCGTAAAAAAATGGTTCATCAGCATAAGCCTAAAGCTTAGCCTTAGATAAAATAATTAATACTTATCATTTTTAATTAACAGCCAGTATTAATATCCTTACATAGTCATAATTATTATCAAGCCAAAAATGTAGAAATTCTTCAGTCTTCAAATAATTTACTTATATAAATTCCTATTGGTAATTTTCATGCGTCCTCACCTTTTTTTTGCATCCCTGCCCGTTGGAGCTGCGTTTCTCGCACATGTGCAAAAAGCACAAGGGGATGTGAGTACCCTGGTATCAAAGTGGGACATAGCCACCTCCCACTAAATTCATGTTTTAATTGATTATGGTAGTGAAAGTGATGCTCTTTTCAAAAAATCCACTAAAAGTATCAAAAACGGTAGTTTTCACAGAGATTTTTGAGTTTAAAGTTGGTATGTTATATGAAAAACGGTCACTTTTCACACTTGTTTGTCAGTCTCCTGTAAAATTTTGTAAATGGCTTATGTCCCACTTTGATACCAAGATACTCATGTATTTACACGTCCAGCAAAAATCTTCTATCGGCGACAGAAATATTTTGCGAGACCACATCGAGTTTCGATTTATGCGGTACTGCCACCGCCATTTTTGTTGTATATTTTATAACAATATAATTCATAATGTAACAACTGTACTCTTATATAATTTACCATGTCAAGCATTATGACGTCAACAACGATCATTGTTAGCATTTTTAGCCGTAATTATGAAAACGTACATGTATTTGTTAATAATAATTGTATAAGCAATGTAATAGCTCGTCAGCAATAACGATCTCAACTAAACAGGAGATTTCAAAGAGCAATTTTCTTTCTTCTAGTAAAGGTAAATGCAGAAATTTATGTCAAAAACACATTGTTTTTATTATTGGCCTGTTAATTTCAGGAAGCATCGGATGCATGGTGAACGGCGCCGGTCTGGCGATGGCCACCATGGATATCATCTCCCTCCACGGAGGAAAGCCTGCCAACTTCTTGGACGTCGGCGGCGGCGCGTCGACCAAGGCCGTCTATGTGAGTCCCTTGTTTGCTCTCTTCTCGTTCAATTCATTATTCATTGGGAAATTTCAGCAAAAATACTTTAAACGGAATTTGATACATTTTTTTTCAATGGCAGGAAGCTTTCAAGATCATCAGCTCCGACCCGAAGGTGCAAGCTATCCTCGTGAATATCTTTGGAGGTATTATGCGCTGCGATGTCATCGCCGAGGGAATCATCCAGGCCACCAAGGAACTCAATCTCAAGATCCCCATCATCTGCAGACTACAGGTGAGACTTCTCTTCTTTCTGTGTCATATCTGTTACCGGATGTCGGCGATGATATATGGGGATAGAGTGTTGAGCTCAAACGGGTCTTTTCGATTTTTAAATAAACAAAATACAATTCTATATACTATATATGGTGCAATATGCACGTCTTTTAACGGAACCAAATCCATTTTCGATCCTGCTATTATTTGGTGGTGGTACCACATAATTTAGTTGATTAATTTAACAGCGACATCTCTGTCTTTCTTTGACTCGTAGACCTAAAATTTTACATTTCTATCTATGTTAGCAACAATACAGGATCAATTTATTCGTGAAAGGCCGGCCATCTAACTCCCATGTCCAATAATAATCCTCTCTAAAAGGACCGCTCCTCTTCATGCTTTTATAAATTCGTGATGTGTGATGGAATGACCGTTGACCCAATAAAAACATGCAAATTGAGAAAACAATATTGACAAAAATGTATGATATTTAAAATAGGTATTTTTTTTAATCTAATCTGATTTCTTTACATCCTCTTCCAGGGCACAATGGTCAACGAAGCCAAGAAACTTATCGCCGACTCCGGTCTCCGCATCCTGCCCAGAGACGACCTCGACGAGGCAGCCACCCTCGCCGTTCAGCTCTCAGACATCATCACGTTGGCCAAGAAGGCGCACCTCGATGTCAAATTCGAAATACCCAAATATCAATAGACATGTTGAATCGTTCGGCACATTATTTATTTTTTTAAGTTGGTCGCGCTCGTTAAGTGTTATGCGATCGCCGTGACTGACGCCGGAAGGGGGGGGGACAATGTCGCTGGCTTCCAATCTGTCATTTACCAAAGCTACTCTCTGCATGATGCTAATGTACTGCGTAATTTTATGAAATACGTCGTTACAATTCGGCGTAATTTCATCTTACAGTTACATGATCTTGCTTCCGGTTTCAGTCGTGCCGATTTCTAGATAGATACTCTATTAAATTAGTGAAATTGTTTTTATACTATGTTTGAAAGTCCACACCGAACATATTATCGTAAATAGAATGAATTTTTTTTTGTTTTATTTATTCCATCGTCTTTTTCGTTTCACGTAATGTAATCATCTATTTATTGAAAATGAACAGCGCTACGTCGTTCTTTTACATGCTTTGTCTGATTGAAAAGTATTGTAAAAATGAATTTTAGTCATTTTTGTCTGCGCTGTATTTCGTCCCATATTATTTCTAAAATACCCAGTTACGATGAGATTCTCACCGAATTTAAATTAAAACATAAAAAAAATCTATATACAGACTATCCGGAACTCGATTGTGTTTCTGAGTGTGACATGTCGTGCATCGGTCACCCTGTATATAAGATTTTTTAAAAGGACTATAACTTAATAAAAAATAGCGTAACATAAACGATACAGTGATCGACCGCGCTGAAGATTTTTGACTAATTTATTTTTTAATTGGAAGTTATATCTTATATAATGTGATTGTTTATATTATAAATTTTTGTGGTCAATTCCTACAGTGCGGCCGATCAAATCATTTTTTTAACTTACCTATTTAAAATGTTGATTTCACCTCATATAATATTTACTATTTGGTGAGTTTTGATTGTAGACCAGTCGATTAAATTAATGTCATTCATTGAAAATATCCAGTTAATATTATGTACATGATTTCATTCACACATTTTTGTGTGTTAATGTAAAACAATTTACATATTCTCTAACCAGTTTCAAAGCCCTCCATTTTGAAACACTGTATTCACAGGGTATTTTTTCAACGTTATTATTAAACGCTAAGACAAATTTCTTTCAAAAATCAAGCAATAAGTATATATTTGCAATACAATACAATATACTCTGTCATACATCCTTGTAAGGGTGTATGTATATATATGCAGTATATTTCGGGTTATTCGGATATACTATACTATTACTATTACCTTGACTTATGATTTATCCAGTCTTTCGTTGCGGAGTGGAGTTTCTCGTATCATCAAATCAAATCAAATCTTTGTTAAATTTAAAATGTCACTCGTGAATGACTGGCACTGAGGCGATCCGACTTCCTTTATCGCCATATATCTTTTTGATAAAAGCTCTCGCTCTCTCCTCGACACAGTTTTGTCTGGCTTATGACTGTATTATATATATATTATAAAAAGGTCTACGGAATCTGTCACAAGTCGAGGAATGTCTGTATATAAAAATTGTCTCAACGTTTAATTGTATTTTACGATATGCTCGTCGATTACTAAGGAAATTTTATCAATTAAAAAAAAAAAATATACCCTATATTCCTTTGAGATTATAATATGTTATGTATATATTAAACAAAAATAATTGTAAAGCGCTATCTCCAATTAATATTTTAGTGATAATCTTTTCTGCAATCATTCTTATCACTCTCCTAAGATTCAATTTAATATGGTAAAACTAAATATATACAACAACAAAAAAAGTATTACTTTGCATTCTCATTGCAAAAGCCTTATGTATTATTATAAATTATTTATGAAGAATGTTTTGTAGAATAAACAATTTCAAAAATCTATAATTTTTTTTTACTAGCCTCCCATTTTATTTTTCAGTATGCAGTTCATGGCCCCCACAAGGGGGGGGGGGGGCTGACAGGGTTCTAGCCTGGGGGCCCGGGCTCAGGAGGGGCCCGGTGTGGCAAGTCGACCAAATAAGTGAGATAAACACACATCACAAATGTGCTCTAATAATAAAAAAAGGTCGCCTGCGGCGCTATTTTCCTTCAATAATATTATTATTTAAAATTATGTGGTTGGACAATGCAATTTTTAATTTTGTATTGATACCCGACAACTCCATAATTCAAATGGATGTATTAAAATATACAAAAAAAAACACTAAATATATTAATTTTACCGCATACACCATTTGGAAAACGCTACCGTAGAGCGTCACATTGCCTTTATCCTTAGCAATAGGTATGGGGGCCGCCAAAAATCCTAGCCTGGGTGCCCGCTTCAGGATGTGGGGGCCATGAGGCAGTTTATATTAATATTGTAAGTGAGGTGTCAATGTCCAAAATCCCTAAATGGAACAGACATCGGGCTGGGTAAAATTAGTGAAAGACATAATTTTTTAATCTGTTTTTCAATTATGAATGGTTTACAAAGTTCAACGTAAAAGATTGGCCCGGTTGAACTCCCACATAGTTATGCACATAAAATGACTGCCAGAACATGGTTATTGAGGCTTGTTTCCCCCACCTGACAGATTTTTATACCTAATATTTATCATCAGCGAGTTCCTTTGTCTGCACACATTACATTGCATCCTAAGACAATCATAAAATGGTCCACAGAGTGAGGATCCATAATATTATAATGGTATAATTTTTGTCTCGCTATGTTTATCTCTTAAATTTATTAGCCGATGTAATACTTTTTTTGGACATCATTTCACAGCAGGTGGCTAACTGCTGAATGCCGATATATTCAATTATATTTTGTTTATAGTTAACGGCCCACATGCGCAATGTAGGTCAAAATGGAGTTTTTATGGTATTTTCAAAACATAACCCTGGACATTCCTTTAACTTTGTAGATAATCTATTTATATAATTTTGAAGCCTTATTATCCTTTATATTTATTTTAAACACTAGCCGAGCCGGCGAACTTCGTACCGCCTCAGAATCAATAATCTTGTGTTAACTTATTAGCTAAATTAAAATACTCAAAATGAATTAAGTTCAATAAATGTGCACAAATCAAATCAAAATGAAATAGATTACATAGTTTTGGTTGGTTCAGATTTCGAAGCATGATAACTACCAAGTCAATCTTCATTTGTAAATTGTGCGGTGGCAAGCCAGGCAGATCCAATAAGTTTAAAAATTCAGTTGGATAGTTGGTTGCTTCGTCTTCATTTATTACACAGTCGATAGATTTGAAGGAATGCATTGGACCAACGATTTGATTTTGAATTGTGAAGTTTAAGTGATCCACATCTTTGTTCTTTGCCGCAAAAATTGCTCGTTCACTCAACCAATTGTGATTTTTGTGGTTAGCAATGACGTTCGGGAACACTTTGTTGATGAGGTCGTCCTTCGCTGAGACGAAATTTCAAAAATTCAGCGGAAACGAAATCAATCCATTCGATTCGTCGACAGGAACATGGCCGTTACCGATAGTCAGCAATTGCGTGGAGAAATTTTCGGCAGATGGATCGTTTAGCAATGCAACTCGCATGTTTGTCGTAAGCTGAAGTTTCTTCACATAGCGCCACAGAGTCTATGATTTGAGGCAAGCGTTCATTTCATTGGCAGCGGTCGATCTTGGAATGACTGGTAGTGTTTGGCGGAAATTGCCAGATAGAATCATTGCGCCACCAAAACATCTTGAGTAATTGCGCAGATCTTTCATAGTTCGATTGAGTGCTGCCAATACGCATTTGTGCGCTATTGTGCATTCATCCCAGGTGATGATTTTACTTGCTACCAAAACTTTGGCCATTGCTGAGTGTTTCGCAATACTGCTTGCCGGTGTTTCAGTCGTTTGAAGGTTTAACGGCAATTTCAACGCTGAATGAGCCGTTCGGCATCCTTATAACAACGTGGCCGCTATCCCAGAAGAAGCAACTGCTACAGAAATTTTGGATCTCGCACGAACAGTGGCCAAAATCAATGACATGAGAAATGTCTTCCCAGTTCCACCAGGCGCATCGAGGAAAAATAACAAACTGCACATGAGATAACACATGTCTTCGATCAAAAGCAAAGCCTGGTTATGTATCTCCTCATTCACTTCGAGATCGGGATTCTCTGAACTGACACGAATTCGATGTAAAATGTCATCTGACATTTCATCCTTGTACTTGTTCCACGGTTCAGGTGGATTTGATGGGAAGCATGTCGAAATAATGATAGCAAATAATGTGCGTATCTGACTTGGAGATGCAGAAACAATTGCTACAGCGATTTTCATGTCACGAACATTTACCATCAACAACCGCAAGTAGAAGCATTCGTCATTCTTCGGACTGTGTAAATGCGACCAAGAGCATCATTAGAATGCACATCCGGATGATCAGGAACCGCATCGCCTTGCTTCCGACGTTGAAATTTCTTGGATGAAGCGTTCCAAGTGTAATAACGTGGCATCTCAGAGTACAACAACGTTTGTGCAAACGGATCGCTTTGACAAATTGAAAAGAAACTGGTCAATGTTGTCGCTGGAGGTGTTACAGCACGTTGAGCAACATTCGATGCATTAAAATAAACTCGTTGACCATTCTCCAGATGCACCGCCAAATGTACAGCAGTGGGATGACGTTCATGAATGGGGAATGAGAAAATACACCAAATTGCTTCATTGCAGCTCACATATCGACAAACTTGAGTTTGAACGCCAAAAACCACAATATCGCTGCCTTTGTGTGACATATTTGCAGATGTATTTGATGTACTTTACTGAATTGCAATACTCATATCTCAGAGATGGCGGTGTATACGGATTTTTTTGTGATTTCCTTACTTTTCCAATGCGCGAGGAAGCTTCTCGAGGCCGAGACGAATAAAAAAAATTCATCGAAACCAGTCAATCAGTTCTATATCATCAATAGACATCATCAAAAAAGCCGTTCCATACAAAAATTTATAAGAAAATGAATGTTCTTCATAATTTCTTTTTCCGTGAATTTTTCTGATGTTTTAATAGTTATTTTGCTATTCAGGGCGGAGACAAATCCAACAAATTAAAGATCATAAAAATCGGTCCAGCCGTTTTTGAGTTATAAAATAAATGGTGTAATTAACCCAACTTTGTTTTATATAGATAGATAGATTAGATCTTCTGGCTCGCGGCATTGTAAATAACACTGGAAAATTAATCACACAATTCAAAATTACATAATAAAGCAATTATTGATACGCGCACATTCACAAATTTGATAACCTCACAAAGTGAACATTTTAGAAGGCAACTTATAGTTTGAAAATCACCATCAAAATCGCTATTTGTCTACAACAAAGTCTTTCGGTATTATCTGAGGCTGAACTGAATCAACTGTCAAAAACGCCATGTTCATACATTCTTTTGTTTGTTTGTTTCTTGTTTATTGTTTCTGTCATGTATTAGAGATGGCGTTGTATACGGATTTAATTTTTTTGTGATTTTCTTTTATTTTCGAATGGCGAGGTTCATTGTTCAAAATGTATGAGAAAATGAATTTTCTTCATAATTTATTTTTTCCGTGATTTATCCAATGTTTTAAGGGGGGACATGCTCGTCGAAGGTCAAAATTGAGTTTTTATTGTATTTTCAAACCATGATCCTGGACACTGCTTAAACGTTGTAGATAATCTATTTATATAATTTTGAAGCCTTATTATCCTTTATAGTTATTTTAAACATTTGATGACTGCATGAAGTATTTTTGTTACATAAAATAGTATTCTTTTAAACCTCTCGCTCTAATGTTTTAGAATATAGTCATATTTCGGTACAGAACTGTGCAGTGGTGTTAAGATTTTTTACATTTATTAATTTTTAAACGCATTTATAAAACCATTAGTATAATTTATTACGAGATAATTTTTGTAAAATATTCACGATAAAAAATTATTTTGATAATCTCTGTGATCCCAAATTTGACAAGAATTAGGCATTTTATTATTCAAAAAATCGGCAAGATTAACACATTTGAAGATGATTCTAAAGATATTTATTATAAGCTATGTCTTTGACCATTCAAGTGTGATAAAAATCTTATGAATAATGATTGCTTTATAATAATTATTGACCTAAGAAGAAGGTAGTGTTTTTTTGAAATACTCCATTTCTTTTGTCATTCCCTAGTGGTTAAGCTACAACATACGGCCGTAGCCATAAAATGACAAACTATAATTAAAGTAGGTAGTAAAATTATGTTAACGCGCGTGTTTGAACATGTATCTAACCGAATTTTTTTTTATTTTTTTTTAAACGGTACATGTTCAAACACGCGCGTCAATATCATTTTACTCCCTACTTCAATTATAGTTTGTCAATTTATGGCTACGGCCGTATGTTGTAGCTTAATCACTAGGGAATGACAAAAGAAATGGCATATTTCAAAAAAACACTACCTTATTCTTAGGTCAATAATTATTATAAAGCAATCATTATTCATAAGATGTTTATCACACTTGAATGGTCAAAGACATAGCTTATAAAAAATATCTTTAGAATCATCTTGAAATGTGTTAATCTTGCCGATTTTTTGAATAATAAAATGCCTAATTCTTGTCAAATTTGGGATCACAGAGATTATCAATATAATTTTTTATCGTGAATATTTTACAAAAATTATCTCGTAATAAATTATGCTAATGGTTTTATAAATGCGTTTAAAAATTAATAAATGTAAAAAATCTTAACACCACTGCACAGTTATGTACCGAAATATGACTATATTCTAAAACATTAGAGCGAGAGGTTTAAAAGACTACTATTTTATGTAACAAAAATACTTCATGTAGTCATGAAATGTTTAAAATAACTATAAAGGATAATAAGGCTTCAAAATTATATAAATAGATCATCTACAACGTTTAAGGAGTGTCCAGGATCATGGTTTGAATATACAATAAAAACTCAATTTTGACCTTCGACGAGCATGTCCCCCCTTAATAGTTATTCTGCTATTCGGGATGAAGACAAATCCAACAAATCAAAGATTATAAAAATCGGTCCAGCCGTTCTTGAGTTATAAATGGTGTAACTAACCCGACTTTGTTTTATATATATAGATTTTGATGAACATGTACCGTTTAAAAAAAAAGATTTTTTTTTCGGTTAGGTACATGTTCAAATACGCTCGTTAACATGATCTTACTCACTACTTTATTTATCGTTTGTCAATGTATGGCTATGGCCGTATGTTGTAGCTTAACCACTGGGAAATGCAAATAGAAATGGCGTATTTAAAAAAAATACTACCCTGTTCTTAGGTCAATAATTAGGGCACGTGGGCCCTTAATACGATAAAGGAGCAAATAAAAATATATATGGAAAAAACAAACCAACCATTCATGCCTGTTGCACATAAATGCATTTACCACAAATATAGAATTGTGGACTTATCGTGATTCTTCTTAACCCTTTCACTGTGGAGCATTTAATTACTATTTAATTACCACATTTAAATAACATGCTAATTATATCGAACGACCAACTAATGAGGGTACAACAGCTGTGCCGTCAGCGGTGAAAAAGTTGTGACATAAAGTAGTTATTATTGTAATGTAAAGTTGGTACTTGTTTACTTTATGATGGATATCAGATGAATTTTGTTGTATTTTCACAGCACGCTGTTGGAAATGCTACATGGAGACTTTTCTTTGGCTGTGCTTGAAATAGAAAACTTTACAAACAGGAACGCTCGATAGTTTTCCAAAAATGTCTAAGATTAGATATAGGTAACATCGGTAATATAAAAAAATATCTCTCGGTTTTACATAATGTACTTTATTTTCATCATCATCTCCGTCCAATACACTTTCAGCTATCCGCTATAACAATCACTGGTAACATAAAAATATAATCCATACTGAGGTAAAGGGAAATCAAACGCTCTGTTTGAGAGTGCCACGATGGCTGTTTATTATTGCAACAAGGCGACAGAAATACAGGAATAAATTTTTATAAATGAATAATACAGGTTATAATGTACATTGGCTACTCTCTTAGCGTAACAAAATCATAACACGATTTATCTATATTCGTACCATTAATATAGGGCTCTGCTCGAAGGAACTGTGCCAAAGGTGGCCAGTATGACAACCACTGGTTGAAGCTTTAGGGTCTCGGCTATCCAAAACCACTTTTCAACCCTCAAGTACGCCTTCTACAAGAGAGGGTGAAACCTTCTCGTGTTCTGGGGGAGTAATTTCTATAGAGAAGGTTACCTTGTCCAAGTAAACTACAAATGGCGATGTTGGTTACAGTCAAGTTTTTTTTATTAATTCAAAATGATAGTCGTAGTTGGAAAATCGTTTTGAATCGGATGAAGACTGTGTGTGTATGGCTGTATGGGTGTATCGGTGTATCGGTAAATCCGGCCTAGGACAAGCAGAGACCTATATCTGCCCATATTTAAACACTATAATGTACAAGAAAACTTATAAATAATCGGGGAATTTAATCTACTGTAAGGCTTTTAAGCGGGAGAGAGTAGGGACGCAGTCTCTTCCTGATCTATTTAAAATTAATTTAATATTTATTATTACTAAATTATAGAGATCGCATCAAGAAACAAACGTAAACGAAAAGGCATGATAAAAACTATTAGATTGAAGCTATATATCGGAACCCAGTATACAAGAGTATGTCTAGGGCAGTGATCGCCAAACGGTCGCTCGCGCGCTACCGGTAGCTCGCGTAGGATATTTTATCATATTTATAAATTTGCTTCTCAAATTTCATTATTGGACTCGGAAATTAAATATTTCTCGAACTAAGTTTCAATGAAAGTTGCTGTTGTAATAGGCATAACGATCTGTGCTGTATCGTCAAAAATTTTCAAGAATATGGCCCTTCATCAGAAATGGAATTTATAGAATTTCAATGTGATTTGTCGCTGAAGTTAAGAGTATTACCTCAACTGTAGAATTTTAGTTCGAATTGCGCTCAAGATGAAGGCATTGTTTTGTTCATCCTACTTACGTGAAACATCGTTTTCCACTATGAAGGTGGTTTAAAGTAAATATAAAAACAGAGTCACAGATGTACCTACATCTTGATAATTCGTCACTATAGGATTGGTTTGTCGAATATCCGTTTTTGTTGAAATCGACCTTTCAGTGCAAAATGATTATTTGTACCTATCTAAATCTAAATGGACCAGAACCATTCTTTTCTTTAAATTGCTTTGTAATGAAAACAGCATTCATATGCTGTAAAACCAACAATTTAAATACCTCTTTGTATTTAAATATAGGATAATGATATTTGTTTTTCGTCTCCTGAACATTTGACATTTGGTCTATTCAACAAACCAATCCTGCAGCGACGAATTGCATTCGGATGGTAGTGACAAGGAAAAGGAAATCACCGAGAATTGAAAAAAAATGTGGAGGAAAGTGAATACCATTTTACTCACTCACTTAACTTAGGTAGTATTGAATTTTTTAGATGGGCGTATTATATTAGATATAGAAAAAAAGTTGATTCGTTGGAAGACATAATATTGAAAATCTGTTTGATGATGATAGGGGACCCATTGGCTATACTTGAACTGGTCATTTCGAAAACCCCATAACTGACAGAAATCAAATTTTTCAGGAGAGATAAAAAACCGTGTATTTTTTTTTGTTTAGTGACATACGTTAAAAAAAAATCCTCGAAAGCTGTAGAATAATAATATAATGGAGTTTTTGAGTTCCAAAATAAATAGGAAATTTTATCTAATTTAATGGCAAAATCTGTTTTCATTTCTTGTAATTGTGTTGTTTTCGAAATGAACATGTGGAATACCATTATAATTGTTAATTAATAATTAATTTAAATTTAAAAAAAAATATTTGATATAGATTATGCAAATTTTGTATTTCAGATAATAAGTTTATCAAAAAAATCAATCAATCGTCAGTTTCTATGATTTGCCACTAGAAAAATGTTTCATGAAAAGGGATATATTTTTCAGGAATTTGCTGCCGAAGTTTTTTTAAGTCATTAAATTTTTGTTGTATTGAATCTTTCTATGAGAGAAGAATACTCATAATACCTATACCTATGTACTCGTAGTATTGATCCTATCTTGACGCCGGATTCAGCGTTTTGCAGTACCGACATCCCTATCACAGGGAAGAGTGAGTGGCCCCGCATTGATACAGAATGAAAAATACTTTGAAATCTTTTGTGTCAGTCAAAACCACAGTCTGAAAAAAAAATCTGTAATATGCGAGAGTACAATTCGATCTATGTAGTCCATCAAAAATGTGCACACTTCATTTGGCCCTTTTTTGCTGGTCTTTCGTGGTAGCAATACAATCCTGCCTTATTTGACTTAAGATTGTGAATAAAAAAAGAGTTTACCCATAGCTGGCGATAATCAAAAAATTTATGCACAGGAATATTCGGAAGTAAAAGATTTTGCATATAGTCGATGTACTGTAGCTAAGTATAATCCGTGCGAAAACAACATAACTAGGTACTGCATTTATGTTGTTTTCGAACTGACTTGAAACTTTGACTTGAAATAAAATCGTGTTGCATATATTCACAATTGACTTGTTTTCGAAGAGAATGATAATAAACAATAATTCGTAATAAACGCATTTTGCCATTTTGTGTCAGTTATGGGGTTTTCGAAATGACCAGTTCACTTTTAAAGAACTTAAACAAGCTCCACGCATAAATAGGGCAGAAATAATAAACGCAATACGAAATTATAAAAATGGTAAAGCTATCGGCCCTGATAATATTTACAACGAAATGATAAAATTATTAGAAGAAGATCAATTAGAAATTCTCGATGATTTGTTTAATAAAATTTACGAAACGGGCATAATTCCCGATGATTGGTTGAAATCGACATTCATCACTCTACCAAAAAAGGCGAATGCAAAGGAGTGCAGCGAGTTTAGAACAATAACTTTGATGAGCCACATGTTAAAAGTTTTATTAAAAATCATCCATAATATGATTTTTCGAAAATGCGAAGAAGACATGGATAACACACAATTTGGCTTCAGAAGTGGTTTGAGCACTTGCGAAGCACTTTGATGTGATGAAGATGTTAGTGTTGATGTTTATATGTGTTTCATCGATTACGAGAAAGCATTCGATATTGTTAGGTATCCTAAACTTCTCGAACTCTTACAGGAGAAAGGCATCGATGCAAGAGACATTCAACTGATAGCTAACTTATATTGGAATCAAACAGCGAA
Source organism: Rhyacophila brunnea (assembly GCF_057557595.1). Classification (NCBI taxonomy): domain Eukaryota; kingdom Metazoa; phylum Arthropoda; class Insecta; order Trichoptera; family Rhyacophilidae; genus Rhyacophila; species Rhyacophila brunnea. Next base: position 706,397 of record NW_028232904.1, on the reverse strand, counting down.
TATTAAGATCGAAAACGAAATCAGTGGAGAGGTAAAAATTCGTCGCGGTGTAAGACAGGGGTGTATATTGTCACCTCTGCTATTTAACATGTACTCAGAAGCTATTTTCAAGGAAGCCTTACAAGGTGAATCGGTGTGTATTATGGTTAATGGAAAACATATTAACAATATACGATATGCCGATGATACTGTGCTGATTGCTGATAGTTTAAAGAGTTTACATCAACTGGTAGAAAAGGTTAATGAGGTCAGTAATTCTTATGGTTTGAAAATGAACCTGAAGAAATCAAAAATAGCGACACCAGACACCAACACAAACTTTGTCATTAACAGCGAACCAATCGAACGTGTGTGTGTATTTAGGTACATGGGTCAATGAGAAATGGGACCAGTCTCAGGAAATAAAAACTAGAATTGAGATCGCAAGGAGCGCCTTTCTCAAAATGAGACGCCTCCTTAGCAATCGAGATCTTAACCTAGGTCTGAGACTGCATATGGTACGGTGTTATGTTCTCTCAGTTCTTTTCTATTGTATGGAAGTATGGATGCTAAACCAAGAGATGTCACGGAGACTTAAAGCTTTCGAGATGTGGCTGTATAGACAATCGACCAACATTAGCTGCATCTCTTTCAGTGCTGATTGCATCGCGTAAATGAATATACTCCTCCGAACGCAGTTTGGCTTGGTTCAACCGAATGAAAGTGAGGCGCTCCGCTCGATTTTGACGTACATGTTGACGCAATATTGCTGAAGCAATCGACTAAATCGCAGCAAATAGTTGTCAGCATTTTGACGAATCATCAAACGATATGCGTAATAATTCATCGAGCTCACCTTCTTGGTTTCCACACCTGAAATGAAATCAGTGAAATTAGTGAAATTATTGTCATGTTGAAATGAAAATTATGATATCGATACTCACCGCTCAATGGATTTATCATCTTGATATTGAAGTGATATCCATCTCCTCCTTGCCAAAACATCAGCGGGTATTGCAATGCATCGTATGAATGGTGTGTTTCGTATGTTCTTTGCAGTTGTCCAGTGTCGCGACGTGTAAGCACAATATCGTGCGTTTCCAAGTAAAGTTTTCACCGACAATCGCAATTATTGCGACTTCATCTATTGTTGGAGCGTTGACTTGGCGTTCGTGTGTTCCAGCGGGTTGTTTATCCGCTCTGATCACAACTTTGTAGTTATCACGTCTTGGTATGCGATCCAACGCAGTTTTGAACAACCGAACCAATGCATGATGTTCATGAAGTAGTTGCTGCAGATCTTGAAGAATTGCTGTTTTCATTCCCGTATTGATCGTTTGACGCCGATCAAGTTGTTCCTCCATATTTCCCATGAAGTAAATTTGGATGAATTTATGATGTGCGCCTTCAAGCGGTTGCAATGATCCAATTCGATGGTGAATTTGGCCTTGGATCTGTAAGTAGAAGGCGAAGTCAGAATTACTGATTTATGATAACCAAAGCAAAATGAAAGTTTATTCTCTCGAGCAGAAATTACCATGAATGTTAGATTGAATCCGCGTTCTTCGATAATGTCTGCTCCAAATGAAGTCATTTGGAAAAATCCGTTGTATCTTTGAGTGTTCGATAGAAAATGTCGTGATTCTGATGTTTCGCCACGAAGCAATGGATGGAATGGCTCAGGTAGCGGAGGCAATAATGGCAATTTCACCTTGCCACTGAGACAGCACAATCCAGGCGTTTCTCCACCGAACTTCAATGCACCGCAGTGGTCACACACAACCTCTATTGGGCCAATTCTAACGAAAGCATGCCAGATATAATCAATTGTGCAATCGTATTTAAACGCTACTCGATTCAAATTAACACCTGAAGCATTTCTTCTTGCGCGTCGAAGATTATCACGTTGTTGATCTGTGCAATAATCTCGACGATTTCTCATTGCCAACTGAGCCATTTGACGTACTACCTCTCTTTGTTCTTGTGTTTGTGAATCACGAAGTCGGGCCATACTAACGCGGCGCTCTTTTCGTGCGATTTCTTGCTCATCTACAGTAGATTGATAAGCAATATTCTAAAGTCTAATTGCATTACAGCTCCGTTGTGAAAGATTAGATCTTCTGGCTCGCGGCATTGTAAATAACACTGGAAAATTAATCACACAATTCAAAATTACATAATGAAGCAATTATCGATGCGCGCACAATCATACATTTGAAAACCTCACAAAGTGAACATCTTCGAAGGCAACTTACAGTTTGAAAATCACGATCGAAATAGCTATTTGTGCACCTAGCTGGTAATGATTATTCACGGATATTGATTGTCGAATCAAGTCCGAAGGATGGGTTTTGAAATTGGTAGGTAAATAATGAGCAATACCAGCGATGAGATCATGTAATTTTATCCCTGGCGTTAAATTTAATCGAAAGAAAATTTTGGGATGTTTACATTCGTTTGATTTATTTGATAGACGCAGTCGGAGAAGCAAAGGAGATTCAGGCAGGACTACTTCCTCCAAAATTCGCCGGGATCTACAATTACTACTATATACTACGAAAGTCTTTCGGGATTATCTGAGGCTGAACTAAATCAACCGTCAAAGGATAATGCACACAACGCCTTTCTTTTGTTTGTTTGTTTCTTGTTTATTATTTCTGTCATGTATCAGAGATGGCGTTATATACGGAATTAATTTTCTTGTGATTTTCTTACTTTTCGAATGCGCGAGTTCATCGTTCAAATTCATCGAAATCATTCAAAAGCCGTTCCATACAAAATGTATGAGAAAATTAATTTTCTTCATAATTTTTTTTCCGTGAAATTTTCCGATGTTTTAATAGTTATTATGCTATACAGGGTTGAGAAAAATCCAACAAATCAAAGATCGTAAAAATCGGTCCAGCCGTTTTTGAGTTATAAATGGTGTAACTAACCCGATTTTCTTTTATATATATATATATATAGATATTAGTTTTATAACGTAACATAGCTTTAGGGTATTAAAACAAACCTAAGATGCTAACTTAAAAGTACACTCTGTCTGAAGATCCGTGAAGCACCCACATTATTATCAATTATTATTTACTTACCTAATTTTCATTGTAAAATTATACTTTCCTTATATTAGTATACTTAATAAAATTATCAGGTATTTTATTGTTTGATTACTATTTTCTAACTAACGTTTGTTATTTTTTGTTATAATAATAAAAAATCGGTGCGTGTACTTATATACGCGCGTGCGCGTTAGAAGTTATACTTCTTTGGCGTAACAAAACAAAACGTGTGATTACCTAAATTCTTCGACTAGCACTGGTGTGGTGACTTAGAATCAGGTTCATAAAATAAATAAAAGTTTTTCTTTGGTTCATCGAACTATCCAAATTGTTTGTTTGTCTTATTGGTAGGAAGTTGAAATGAAACACTTCGAAAGTTTGGAGTAGTTTATATTCTTCATTAATTACACATGGTATACTTTATAAATTAAACCTTAATTTTAATCCCCTAATTTTAGAGTACAATTATTATCTCTTGGACATTAAATTTTTTATTCATATTATTGTCTATATATTTATTAGGAAGGTTTTAATTATCTTGTTAAATTAAACACTCGAAAAAACGGGCCACTTATTGGAGTGCCGCTGGTTTAAAATTATATTGTTTCTTCATTCCGTATTTATTAATATCATTTACTATTAATTTTTTAATTATCTTGTTAAATTAGACACTCAAGAAAAGGGGCCGCTTATTGGAGTACCGCTGGTTTAAAATTATCTTGTCGCTTCATTCCGTATGGTGATGGTACCCCGATCACGTGATCATGTCGCACTTTCGTAACGGTGTGCGCGCGCAGCTCTCAATTATTGTACGCTCTACTAAACGCGCCAAAAGAAGTATAACTTCAAAAATATTATTTTGTATCAAAACCATTTTAATAGGATGTACCTATACCTAAATTTAACAAAACAGTGAAATAATTTGAATGACCAATTTTATTTACCTAATTTCAATTATTTTAAAATTAGTAACCCAAAATAATTATTTTGGATGGGTACGAATATTCACGACTTTTCCTGCAACATTTAACATGACTGTTTTTTAGTGGTTTTTACAAACGCAATTTATTCCAAATGTGTTGGTTTCAAATATAACTTATTCCAAGTGTCAGAATCAAAAGTAACTTATTCCAAATATAATATTAAAAAAAACATTCTTTTAAAAACATTGGCATAGTTTTTAGCATTGAGATATCCATTTCAAAGTGTAAACTACAATTTTCAACAGAAATAACAAAAATATGTAAAATCAACACCGTAAACAGTTTTTTGGTGTTTGCCAACAACTTGTAAAAGTGGAATAAGTTGTTTTTGAAACTGCACACCCCTCAATTATGATATTATATTTAACATAAATAAGAATAACTCTAACACTCTTAAGTCCATCATATGGAAAATATGCTAGTTCAAATGTTTAATTTCTAACACTTGATAATATTATTTCTAATTAGGTATTCGCTATTGACTCTGAAGTCCCTTGAAATGTTGATCGTATTTCTTGCCTTGTGTTCTTCTGTGCTGGCCCCTTTTCACCCCCTTTTCTTCTCGACTATGTATCTCTCTGGTTGCTCATCTTGTTTAGCAGGCTGGCAGGACTGACGCTTCTGTTGGTGGCGGCCTTTGTCTCTGCTTATTCATTTTGATATGTCTCAAGGAAACCAGGTAGATGTTCTCTGGACTTCAGAGTCAACAAGAATAATAAGAGTTTTAATGGTAGGTAAACCTCCTTTCATTATTCGCTATTGACTCTGAAGTCGCTTGAGATATTTGTTTGTTATCACCTGGTAAAGCAAGATAGATCCTGCAAGATAGGATGGATGCAACCTAACATGAGAATTAGGTATAATATATTCCTTGCCTTTAGGCTCAGTGCACCGGGCTGAACAGAGAGGTCAATATATTTTGTTCCCCCGCTGTAGAAGTCTGTGTGTCTATCAGTCTCTGGTAAAATGTTTTAAAAGTAGTTTCCTGGTGCCAATTATTACCTCTGCAGGATGTCATCTATGGGGTAATTCTCTAACCATTTTAGGCAGACGACTGCTGATCGAGTACTGCCTGGTGATTGCTGTACCCCTGCATCAGAGAGTACTAAATTCACCCAATTTCCGATGACTGCTCGAGTCGCAGGTTTTGGGGGGTCTCTTGACGAGATAAATAATGCCGGAATATTACCACCTTCTTCTCTTCTTTCATTGGAAACGCAGATAAGTTTTCGTAGCCAAAATACTGGATCGATGTTTTGCATTTTCCCGGACTGTTGGAAGAAGGGTCTCCTAAGGATCATACCTAAATCTTGCGCACAACCTCCATGTGATCCGAAGGCATACCGACCAATCACTCTCCTACCAGTGCTAGTGCATACCCTATATCAGAAAGGCAGTTTGGATTTAGACCAGGTAAGTCTACTGAGTACGCCATCGGCTGGGCTCAGAAATTTGTTGAGGACTCAGAAGGAGTCATTATGGCCGGTTTCTTCTTGGACATAGCCGGTGCCATTGACACCGCATGGTGGCCCCTGATTTTGCCCAAGCTCCGGCTGAGACAAATACCGAGGGACCTTTTTGTCCTAGTGCAAAGCTATTTCAGCAATAGAAAAGTTGTGTACGACTCTATAACAGAACTGATTAACGGGGTAACCACCATGGGGTGTCCACAGGGCTCCGTGCTTGGACCATGTTATGTTCAAAATGAACATAACTAACTTTCTTACCTCTGGAAACCCCGACGATGATCTATTGTCACGTCGATGGAGCGTACGCGATTTAACAGATGTCGCTGATGGAATTTCCGGCCGCAACGGAGGTCGCAAGGTGCGAATGCAGCAATAGCGCTTTTTGATTCTGATTGTCGTCTAGTACAGTCGTGCTCCGCTTTAGTTTTACCCTAAATTTATAATGGACGTCACTTAACGGAGCACGATTGCAGCCGCAGTGCTTGAAGCCTCTGATCATTCCAGTTTGGTACCAACCTCCGTTGCGGCCGGAAATTCCATCAGCGACATCTGTTAAATCGCGTACGCTCCATCGACGTGACCATAGATCATCGTTGGGGTTGCCAGAGGTATGAAAGTTAGTTATGTTCATTTTGAACATAACAACCAATGTTTTGGGATATACTGTTTGACGACGTCCTGACGTTGCCACTGCCTCCGAGATGCGTGCTTGTGGCGAACGCCGACGACCTTCTTCTGCTAATCGGTAAGTCGAGTCGTGCGGCCTTCGAGCGCGTGTCCTCGGACGCGCTGTCGAGACTTCTTGACTGGGGTAAACGTAACAAACTCACTTTTGCACCTGGAAAAACAGAAGCTGTCCTCCTCAAGTACAACAATGGACGGTGTCCCTTTGACACCGCCACTAAGAGTTGAGGGCGTTTTATACAGAAATACTGTAACTGAGCTGGTTTAAAAGAACGGATACGCGTCATGGCAGGCGAGATGGGTGGCCTCTGCCAAGGACCGCCAGACATTTCTATACTTTCCGGATGTCTCGGCGAGACATATGAAGAGGAGATTGTTGCCGACCCACTGGACCAGTCAATTTTAGACTGGCCACGGAAACTTTGCGGCCAAATTACAGGAGTTTGGCCGTACGGAGAGCGGGAAAACCCCGACTCCCCTTGCGACTCGTCAAACTAAAGACACTTTGATTGTTGCCGATAAGTAAATTAAATCCATTTACCTTTGCACTTCGGTACAAGGTTGCATCACTCCGACTTCTACGACGCCGCAATACCACGCGTGATCCGTTCTGGTTAGGTTAGGTTAGGTTTTTTTTTTAAAATTTGTTTATTGAATTCCTTGATTTTTCGTACAAGGGTTACTACTTAAGTATTACATTGTTCATATTTCATTTACATAATTTACAGTTAAGCACAATAATGTAAACAAAAAAAATATAAAATATAAAGAATATTAAAATATGTGTTAGAGTAGAGATAAAAAAAAGTACTTACAGAGATATTATATAAAATATAAAAGAAAAGAATATATAAAAATATGTGTTAAAGTAAAGAGAAAAATACAGAGATATACAAAATATAAAAATAATAATAAAAATGTGTTAATTAATGATATAAAAATTACAGAAATAATTTTAGTTAATATAACATAGAAAATATTAGTATACATTATATTGATATGAGACTGTGAGGGTGTCTATCTTATCTTTTGTTAGGTATTTAGTGAATAGTTTTCGTGTTATTTTGTTGTTGAGTATTTTGTCTGGTTTTGATAAGTCTATTGTGATGTTTTGCTGGTGGCACTGTACCCCGAGGGTCCACCTTTCTTTTTCAAGTATAGGACAATCGGCCAATATGTGTTTGACTGTCTTAGATACGACTCTATCGTATGGAAAGTGATCGTCGGCTCTCAGTTTGAACCTTTTCAGATAGGCTCTCATTGCCCCGTGGCTCGTCAGCATTTGTATTAGTTCACTATTGAGTATGATGTTGGTGTGAAGTGTTTTCCTGAGTTTATGTCTGGTATTAATATTTTTGTTGTCGATCCGGTGGTGGATTCAGTGTATATTTTGTTCCATAGGTATGTGGTGTAGTCTTCTAATTTCCTCTTTGCGAACGTGAGAGGGAATTTTGTGTAAGTGGTGGGTATTTTGTCTGTGGCGGCTTGTTTTGCGTATTTGTCTGCCTCTTCATTTCCGGCTATGCCAATGTGACTCCTTATCCAGATGAACCTGGGGGTGATTTTTATGTTTTTCAGGTGTGAGCATAGTGTCAGGCTGGCTCTTACGAGTGGGTGTGTGGATGAAGGGTTTTGGAGAGCTACAAGACTGGATTGGCTGTCAGAGTATATGATCAACTCGGTAGGGTGGTGTTTGCTGGAATAAACCAGTGTCCAATCGAGGGATTCTCTGATGGCTAGCATTTCTGCCTAAAAAACAGAGCAGTAGCTTTCAAGCCTTAACTTTCGTTTTGTAATAAATGCTCCACCTTTGTAAACGACAAAGGCTTCCCTTACTTTTTCATCGATGCGGCTGCCGTCTGTGTAGATCTCCAAACCCGTTGCGTTGTGTTCAGTGAGTGCGATGTGGTCGGTGTTTGTGTGTGTTCTATGTTTTCAAGGTGTCTGGTGCCTGGTAGAGTAATTCTGTGTAGTGTATTTTGTTTTCATATGTTCTGTCAGTTGTAAGGTGTTTGGGTAAAGTATGTTGCGTTTTTATGCGGTATAGTTCGGCGAGTTGCTGTATTTTTAGGTCTAGAAAGGTGGTGTTTGTCAGTACTTGGGCGGATGTGAGTGATATGGTCCTGTACCCTTTGCAGATCGAAATTGCAAAGGGACGTTGAGTTGTGTTTAGTTTTTTTGTATGGATTTGTTGTGTGTGGCGTTGCTGCGTAAGTGATAGTAGGCTCGATTGCTCCCAAGTATATGATCCTAAGGACCTCTGGGGAGGCTCCCCACGTTGCTCTTGCAGCCCTCATGAATCGCTTGCCAATTTGTGTCGCCTTTTTACATGTGTATTCGGTGTGTGTTTGACCAGTTAAGGTGTCTATCTAGAACTACTCCCAGTATTTTGAATGAGTCAACAAGATCTTTCTTTTGTCCTTTCCATGTAATGTTCGGTGGTTGTATGGTGCGTTTGGACATGAATATAATGTGTGTTTTTGTGTCAGAAAATATGAGTTTAGTGTTATTACCCCATTCTAGTGTCTTTTTTAGTAAGCTGTTGCTTGGTGTTTCAAGTGTTTGTATGTCTTCAGCAGCGATCGTGATTAGTACGTCGTCTGCGAATGCTTGTATGTGTGCGTTGTTTGGAATGTTTATTGTGAGAAGATCGTTTATGGCAATATTCCAGAGGGTAGGTTCACAAGTTGAGCCTTGTATGTAGCCTGCAGTCTGTTTCCTAACCACCTCCTCTTATGCATATTTGAGCGTAACTTGTCTGTCTTGTAAGCAGCTTTGTAAGAGTTTGTAAATGTTGAGTGGTGTGGATTTTTGTGCGAGAGAGTGTTTGATGTGGAGCCACCAAGCGTTGTCAAATGCTCCTTGGATGTCCAAGGAGGTGGTCACGATTAGTTTTTTGAATTTAGGTGACCTTTAATTGTGTTGATGGCCGTGTGTGGCGCGTGTTCTGTCGATATCTGTACTGTGAAGCCGTATTGATGTTCGCTGATTTCTTTGTTTTGTGTAAGGTGCCAAAAAGTTCGTTGTATGAGTAATTTTTCTAAAACTATTCCAAATACTGGTAGTAGTCTTATTGGTCTGTAGCTGTTTGTGCCTTTAGTGTCTTTTGCAGGTTTTGTTATTTTGAGTGTTGTGTTCTTTGAGGAAGTGTTTAGTTGCATGCGTTTTTAATGGCAGCTGTCATGTTGTCTGTGATGTCTAGTTTGTGTGGGTGATTAGAGGAGTGAATTAAATGTAAATTAATGTTTAGTTCTGTCATGTGGAACCTAAATGCCTCTTCCACTTCAGTCCAGTTTGTGTTTTCGTTGATGATGTACTTGTACGTTGAATCTGAATGTGTGTATGTATGGCTGGGACATTTCCGTGTAAGTGAAGGTTATGGGTTCGTGGTCAGATATAGGATTGTGTTGTGGTTGCACTGTCCAGTTGATGATTTTATCGGTTGTTTTAGGTGTTGAAACTGTAATGTCGATGAATGAAGTGATGTGGGTTTGCCCCCGTCTGGTGTTGTACGTAGGTGTGTGTCCCTCATTTATTATATCCCAACCGCAGCTGGCTAGACAGGTTGGTAGCTCTTCTCCTCTTTCATAGAGCTGCCCCACCAGTGACTTTTTACATTCACATCACCTCTAATGATGACCTCAGTTCCAATGCTGGCAAGTTGGACTATTTTGTCTGTTGTTTGAGAAAGTGTGGCTGATGGAGAAATGTAGATGGATCAGATAATGAGTAGATTTTTCAGTAGCCAATATGACGAAGGCGTGGTGTGTATCAGAGATGTCGTTTCGGCATATAACTTTTAGTTTGGAGTTGGTAGTGGCGATAACGGCTTTGCATGGGTTGTCACTGCTACCTGTAGTTTGATATATTTTGAATTTTTTTGGAGCTGTGAGAACGCCTGCTGCACCAACATATGGTTCTTGTAGTAGTAATATGTCATATTCTGATGCGTTTCTGGGTAGATGGTCTGTGGAATTTTGACATCTCTGGAGGTTTTGTTGACAGAATGTTATTTTTATTGTGTGGTGGGTGTTGCTGTTAGTGGTAGCCATATTCGGTTTTTTGTTTAGTGACTTCCATCATTCTTTGATAATGATTTGAATTTTGGTAATTACCTTGTGGTCGAAAATTTTCCGGTTTATATTAAAGCAATTCCAGCATTTGAATGCCTTTTCATTTTGCTTGACTTTACAATCTTTGGAGTCGTATTCTCTGGCGCAGTATAGGCAACGAGTTTTTTTTTCTGCACATTTTTCCGCTTTGTGTCCATATCCTTGGCACTTGAAGCACTGGAAAGGTGTGAAGCTGTTCTCAACATGGACTCTTTGGAATCCAATATTGAGTCTACCGAGTCTTATGGCCTCTCTCCAGATGGTGTAGTCCACCATCAGGTGAATGTTTTTAAAATGCTCGTTCTTGAAGTTTCTGGATGTTTTAATGATTTTCATGTTTTCATTTATGATTTTGTTTCCCATTGCTTTGCAAATTGTTTCGTTTTGCTGAAGAATATTGTCTATTAGGTCTTCGTCTTAGGTTCTAGAGCTTTGGAGTTCTAAAAAGTTATAAAATTTTGGAACTAGACTTTAGAAGTTCTAAAACTTTGGAGAAAGGTTAGGTTAGGTTAGTGTCATTTCCCTCCATTTTCGAAAGTGAAAACACTCTGTCCCTTTGCTTCGTTGTATGGATTTTCGTCTAGATTTAGGACTTGGAGGTGAACAAAATAACACACCGGAATTGTTTTGGAAACAGCAAGGTATATTTACGTTAATATATTCTAAATGGTTACATTTTTATACAAATTCTTTTCAATTTATTTTGACGGATAGCGAGTTCAACACTGCTTACTGCGTTGCTGTCAAAAATGCTTCTCCCGCTAAAATAAACAATTGCTTACGAGCCGTACAAATGCGGCGTTGCCATTTGTATTTTTTTAACGGCATTCAGACAATGTTGCCGGTCAGATATTTAACATTATTTAATTATTTTCGCAATCAACCCTTACTATTTATTGGATTTCATACCGACTCGGGTCAGATACACAGAGACATCCCCAAATGGGGACCACTCGGGGGTGTAACATTAGGTTAGGTTAGATCAGGTTCTAGAACTTTGGAGTTCCAAAAAAATTCTGAAATTTTAGAGTTAAAATAATTTGGAGCTAGGATAGATTCTAGAACTTTGGAGTTCTAAAATTTTTGAGCTAGGTTAGGTTAGGTCAGGTTAGCTTACCCTTTGCGTCTGTCACCTTGTCGTGGTAGGGGGGCTTCCGCTGCCCCGGTAGCTTACTAAGAACAGACAACGTCTTTAACCCAAGATATAGTGGAAGGCATCGTGCTGATGGGTGTGTGGCCTGTAGACGCAAAATAACAGGTTGCAAACGATCCCTCAGAGGTACCTGCCAACCCCTCTGAGTATTCTGGCTTATCCGGCTATGCGGGGCTCTAGTCGGATGGACTTCTCTTCCATTGCAACTCGTGGGATCAACTATGGATACTTATAAAGCAAAAACAAATACGACGAAGATGTGGGAGACGGTGGACTTGCTGGAGGCAAAGGTCTCGTCCTTGATTTTTTTTTTCCTAGATGCCTTTATGGATACCTCGCATTTACTATCGAGGTTTCTTAAGGACTTTGGCATGCAAACTACTCTACTTGATGTAAGTCAAATGAAAATTGTGCTGGCTGAGAAAATATGCCGTATTGAAAACTGTTCTTCTACCCGCATCAGGTATTGCTAATTTGAATTCGGCCAGGGCCTATGAAATAGCCTTGCAAAAACCCTGGAAAATTCGTAATAGCGCAAGGCGGAGGTGATTCTGATGAATATTTTGTCGTATTCATTGGGAACTGAGGACTGCGATTTGTAGTCGAGTTTTTTCCCGTGGTAAAAGAAATGTCGCATAGGACTGATATTCTAAGTATATACTTATCCTATCGTTCCTTGATGGCGTACATCAAAGAAAAAACCAACGTCCACGCCCCGATAAAGGACGGACTAGCGGTGATCACCAATGCAGTATTGATATTGGCTGATCTCCGCAAGCATGACACGGGCACCTGCCAAGACGTGGCTGTGACTGGACCAAAGCTAGAAACCAAGGCTACCCAGACTTCAACACTCCAACTAGGGAAGCTGGGTCTCCAAAAGAAGAGGAAAAGTGGCGCAAGGTCACTTCCAAGAGAACGGCCAAAGCAGAAAAGGCCAAGGAGGGGAAAAAAGAATCAAGACCAAAGAGGAAATCACCAAATGGCCCTAAAGAAAAAGAAAAAGAAGACTCTAAAAACAAGAAAGGAAAAGAAGAAAAGTCCCAGAAAGGGAAAGAAAAGTCAAGAAAAGAGAAGACAAGACAACGTCCTGGACCCAGAAATGACGCAATTGAAATCAAAGCTGAGGGCAACGCCTCCTAAGCGGAGACTCTCAGGCGCATGAGGAAGAACGTCGTTCTCCCGAATGTCGAGGTCGCAGGAATTCGACAAACCAGGAGTGGAGACTTGCTCCTGCAAATGAAAAGAGGCACAAGCTAACCGAAGAGCTCGCAAGCGCGATCACCAAGGCGCTGGGAGAAGGAGCCCAGGTGAGAAAGCTTACCCCCAGCGTCATTGTCGAAATTCGTGATATCGACGGAGCAACTGATGGCATCGAGTTGATGGATGATTGTTTGATTTGATTAGTTTAGGTTTGATTTGCTTAGCTTATGTTATGTTATGTTAGATTTTGTCGGGTTAGCTTTGATTTGGTCAGGTTAGGTTTGATTTACTTATGTTACGTTTGATTTGATTAGTTTCGGATTGGTTTACTTAGTTTATGTTATGTTAGATTTTGTCGGGTTAGCTTTGATTTGGTCAGGTTAAATTTGATTTCATTATGTTACGTTTGATTTGGTTAGTTTAGGTTTGATTTGCTTATTTTATGTTATGTTATATTTTGTCGGGTTAGCTTTGATTTGGTCAGGTCAGGTTAGGTTAGGTTAGGTTAGGTTAGGTTAGGTCAGGTTAGGTTAGGTTAGGTTAGGTTAGGTTTTTTTTTTTTTTTTTAAATTCGTTTATTGAATTCCTTGCTTTTTCGAACAAGGGTTATTACTTAAGTATCACATTATTCATATTTCATTTACATAATTTACAGTTAAGCACAGTATTGTAAACATAAAGAAAATATAAAATATAAAGAATATTAAAATATGTGTTAAAGTAAAAAGTTAAAGAAAAAAAGTACAGAGATATATAACATATTAAAGTATAAAATATAAAATAAAAGAAAAGCATATATAAAAATTTGTGTTAGAGTAATGAGATAAAAATACAGAGATATATAAAATATAAATAATAATAAAGATGTGTTAATTAATGATATAAAAAGCACAGAAATAATTTTAGTTATTATAACAGAGTAAAATAATAGTATACATTATATTGATATGAGACTGTGAGGGTGTGTGCCTTCTGTGCTGTGTTGTGTTTATGTCCCTCCGTTTACTGTCTTTATTTTTTTGATGGCTTTTGTTAGGTATTCAGTGAATAGTTTTCGTGTTGTTTTGTTGTTTAGTATTTTGTCTGGTTTTGATAAGTCTATTGTGATGTTTTGCTGGTGGCACTGTACCCCGAGGGTCCACCTTTCTTTTTCAAGTATAGGACAATCGGCCAATATGTGTTTGACTGTCTGAGACACGACTCCATCGCATGGACAGTGATCGTCGGCTCTCAGTTTAAACCTTTTCAGGTAGGCTCTCATTGCCCCGTGGCCCGTCAGCATTTGTGTGAGTTCATGATTGAGTGTGGTGTTGTGTGTGAAGTGTTTTCCTGAGTTTATGTCTGGTATGAATATTTTTGTTGTCAATCCAGTGGTGGATTCAGTGTATCTTTTGTTCCATAGATATGTGGTGTCATCTTCTAATTTCCTCTTTGCGAACATGGGAGGGAATTTCGTGTAAGTGGTGGGTCTTTTGTCTGTGGTGGCTTGTTTTGCGTATTTATCTGCCTCTTCGTTTCCGGCTATGCCAATGTGACTCCTTATCCAGATGAACCTGGGGGTGATGTTAATGTTTCTCAGGAGTGAGCATAATGTCAGGCTGGCTCTTACGAGTGGGTGTGTCGATGAAGGGTTTTGGAGAGCTACAAGACTGGATTGGCTGTCAGAGTATATGATCACCTCGGTGGGGTGATGTTTGCTGGAATTAACCAGTGTCCAATCGAGGGATTCTCTGATGGCTAGCATTTCTGCCTGAAAAACAGTGCAGTAGCTTTCAAGCCTTAACTTTCGTTTTGCAATAAATGTTCCACATTTGTAAACGACAAAGGCTGCCCCTACTTTTTCATCGATGCGGCTGCCGTCTGTGTAGATCTCCAAACCCGTTGCGTTGTGTTCAGTGAGTGCGCTGTGGTCGGTGGTTTCTGTGTGTTCTATGTTTTCAAGGTGTCTGGTGCCTGGGTGGGGTAGTTCTGTGTAGTGTATTTTGTTTTCATATGTTCTGTCAGTTGGAAGATGTTTGAGTAAAGTATGTTGCGTTTTTATGCGGTATAGTTCGGCGAGTTGTTGTATTTTTAGGTCTAGAGGGGTGGTGTTTGCCAGTACTTGGGCGGATGAGAGTGATATGGTCCTGTACCCTTTGCAGATCGAAATTGCAAAGGGACGTTGAGTTGTGTTTAGTTTTTTTTGTATGGATTTTTTGTGTGTGGCGTTGCTCCAGATGGATGCTGCGTAAGTGATTGTGGGTTCGATTGCTCCCATGTATATGATTCTTAGGACCTCTGGGGAGGCTCCCCACGTTGCTCGTGCAGCCCTCATGAATCGCTTGCCAATTTGTGTAGCTTTTTTACATGTGTATTCTGTGTGTTTTGACCAGTTAAGGTGTCTGTCTAGAACTACTCCCAGTATTCTGAATGAGTCAACAAGATCTTTCTTTTGTGCTTTCCATGTAATGTTCGGTGGTCGTATGGTGCGTTTGGACATGAACATAATGTGTGTTTTTGTGTCAGAAAATGTGAGTTTAGTGCTATTTCCCCATTCAAGTGTCCTTTTTAGTATGTCGTTGGTTGTTGTTTCAAGTGTTTGTATGTCATCAGCAGCGATCGTGATTAGTACGTCGTCTGCGAATGCTTGTATGTGTGCGTTGTTTGGAATGTTTATTGTGAGAAGATCGTTAATGGCAATGTTCCAGAGGGTTGGTCCGCAGGTTGAGCCTTGTATGCAGCCTGCTGTCTGTTTCCTAACGACCTCCTCTCCTGCGTATCTGAGCGTGACTTGTCTGTCCTGTAAGTAGCTTCGTATGAGTTTGTAAATGTTTAGTGGTGTGGATTTTTGTGCGAGAGAGTGTTTGATGTGGGGCCACCAAGCGTTGTCAAACGCTCCTTGGATGTCCAAGGAGATGGCTACGATTAGTTTTTTTGAATTTAAGTGACCTTTGATTGTGTTGATGGCCGTGTGTAGCGCGTGTTCTGTCGATGTCTGTGGTGTGAAGCCGTATTGATGTTCGCTGATTTCTTTGTTTTGTGTAAGGTGCCAAAAAGTTCGTTGTATGAGTAGTTTTTCTAAAACTTTTCCAAATACTGGTAGTAGTCCTATTGGTCTGTAGCTGTTTGTGTCTTTAGTGTCTTTTGCAGGTTTTGGTATTGGCTTTATGATGGCGTGTTTCCAAGTGGTTGGAAAGTGGGAGATGTTGAGGCATTGGTTGTATAGTGCGTGAATTTCTTCTGGAAACGTGTTAACGAAGTGTGTGCAAATGTCTGCTGTCAAATGATCGTGTCCTGGTGCCTTTTTCGAGCTCATGTTGTGAACGATTGTTTTGATTTCATGAAGTGTAAATTGGGGGTCGTCTTCAGTGTTAGGAAGGATGTGCTCGGAAGAATTTCTAGTCATGCTCTGTGTTTGTGTGTCGGAATTGGGATCGTCATCGGGGAAAAACTTTTTTGTGAGGGCTTCAGCCGAGTCACGTGCTGTGATGTGTTGGTGTCCGTTTGTGCTGAGAGTAGTAGGTGGTTCTCTTGGGTTGGTGATTTTGATGGTTTTGTGTAGTGATGACCATGCTGTTTGCGAAGTTTGGTTGCCGTAGAAAGTTTTTATGCTTTTGATCTTTGCTTCATCAATGGATCTTTTGTATGTGTCTCTTTGTGTGATGTACGTGTTGAGTTTTTCCGGACGTGTGATGTGGCTGGCATTTTGTAGTTTCCGCTTAGCTGTTAGTGTTGCTCGTTTGATCTCTGTGAGTTGGTTGGTCCACCAGATTGGTCTTTTCCTTGTTGAGTGTTGTGTTCTTTGAGGGAGTGATTGGTTGCATGCGTTTTTAATGGCAGCTGTCATGTTGTCTGTGATAATGTCTAGTTCGTCTGGGTAATTGGCGGAGTGAATTGAGTGTAAGTTAATGTTTAGTTCTGTCATGTGGAACCGAAATGCTTCTTCCACTTCAGTCCAGTTTGTGTTTTCGTTGATAATGTATTTGTATGTTGATTCTGAGTGTGTGTATGGCTGGGACGTTTCCGTGTAAGTGAAGATTATGGGTTCGTGGTCAGATATGGGATTGTGTTGTGGTTGCACTGTCCAGTTGATGATTTTATCGGTTGTTTTAGGTGTTGAAACTGTGATGTCAATGAATGAAGTGATGTGGGTTTGCCCCCGCCATGTGTTGTACGTAGGTGTGTGTCCCTCATTTATTATATCCCAACCGCAGCTGGCTAGACAGGTTGATAACTCTTCTCCTCTTTTATCATTTTTTGGGCTGCCCCACCAGTGACTTTTTGCATTCACATCGCCTCCAATGATAACCTCAGTTCCAGTGCTGGCAAGTTGGACTATTTTGTTTGTCGTTTGGGAAAGTATGGCTGATGGAGAAATGTAGATGGATCCGATAATAAGTGTGGATTTTTCAGTAGCCAATGTGACGAAGGCATGATGTGTGTCAGAGATGTCGTTTCGGAATATGATTTTTAGCTTGGAATTTGTAGTGGCGATAACAGCTTTGCATGGGTTGTCACTGCTACCTGTAGTTTGATATATTTTGAAATTTTTTGGAGCTGTGAGAACGCCTGTTGCACCAACATATGGTTCTTGTAGTAGTAATATGTCATATTCTGATGCGTTGCTCAGTAGATGGTCTGTGGCATTTCGACATCTCTGGAGGTTTTGTTGACAGAATGTTATGTCTATTGTGTGGTGGGTGTTGCTGTTATGTCTATCCTTGTTATGGCTATCCTTATCATCCATAGTTGGTTTTTTGTTTTGTAAGTTCTGTCATTTTATAGTGGAGTGGACAGCTTTTGCTCGTTGCTTTGTGGTTGAAGATCTTCTTGTTGCTTGTAAAGCAGTTCCAACATTTTTGTGAGTTCAGATCGTCTTTCTTTGAGCATTCATTTGACTTGTGTTCCCCGGCACAGTGCATGCACCTGCATTTGTTTCCGCAGCACTTTTCTGCCTTGTGGCCATATCCCTGGCACTTGTAGCACTGCAATGGCGTGCAATTGTCTTCGACGTGTACTCTTTGAAAACCTATGTTTATTCGGCCTTGGTTTAGAGCCTCTCGTCTGACGGTGTGGTCCACCATGAGAAAAACATTCTTTAAATTGTCATGTTTGTAAGTTCGTGTCGTTTTTATCAGTTTGATTTGGTCTTCTGGTTCCTTGTCACCTATAACCTCGGACAGTGCTTCGTTTTGTAAAAGCATTGTCTTGATTATTTCGCTGTCTTCAATGTCTTTATTTACTCCCTTGAGTACGATGACCGGAGACAATTTTTGACCCTCGCTTGCCTTGAGTAATCCGTTGGTAGCGTCTGAGATTGTTTTGAGTAGTTTTTCTGCATCTTTCCTGGTTTCGCAGTTGATAACAACGCTACTGTTTCTGGTTGCGTACATGTAACTTACTGAGATTTTGAGATTGGATGGATTAATGTTTTTCTTAATTGATCCTTTGATGGTTTCAGAGCAGTCCTTCCCATTTACTGATTTGACAATTACAGCAAACGTGCGATTGTTGGTGGTAGGTGGAATGTGGTTCGGTACTTTTTTGATTATGTCGGAGTATTTAGGAAGAGACTTAGGTTCAGAATTTATTTTGTCTACACGTTCGTTTATTTTAGCGATTTGACTTTCAATTCTTTGTAGCGTAGCAACGATGACGGGGTCTTGTTTGATTTTTTGTTTGTCACCAGCAGTTTGTGTATCCGAACTCAAAATTGCCTCCGAAATTTCAGTGATCGCTTTTATGATTTCTGGTAATTTAGTTTTTTTTGATATAAACTGACATAATCGTATTATTTTTTCATCACGTGATTCATTCTGATCATCTTTGTCCTCTGAATTCAATGGCGAAATAGGCAAGGTCTCTTTACCTGCGTTTTTGCTTGGCGAACGCTGTGTGCGCATTGAACGATCAAAGGGGCTCGCGGACTCCATAATGTGTTTTTTTTCCTAATATTTGGGTTGCGCCTAATAGAAAAATACTAGGCAATCGGGCGTACTTATACTCGTTTGACGTTTTGAAGTGTCATTGTTGAAAATAGTGACAACGTTTCAAACTGTTATTGTGTTATTACACCACGGTGGCAAAAAATTTCACTACCACGAACGTATTGTGTAGGTTTCTTATGTATAATAAACATTGCTTGCTCATTAAAGACTTTTTTCTCACTTAGAAAAATATTTTTGTTAGACACTTCGTAGACGCGTGCGGTCAGTACAATAGTGCTGACTAGACTGAGGTTAGGTTAGGTCAGGTCAGGTTAGGTTAGGTCAGGTCAGGTCAGGTTAGGTCAGGTCAGGTCAGGTTAGGTCAGGTCAGGTCAGGTTAGGTCAGGTCAGGTCAGGTTAGGTCAGGTCAGGTCAGGTTAGGTTGGGTTAGGTTAGGTCAGGTCAGGTTAGGTTTTTTTTTTTTTTTTTTTTTTTTAATTCGTTTATTGAATTCCTTGCTTTTTCGTACAAGGGTTATTACTTAAGTATTACATTATTCATATTTCATTTACATAATTTACAGTTAAGCACAGTATTGTAAACATAAAGAAAATATAAAATATAAAGAATATTAAAATATGTGTTAAAGTAAAAAGTTAAAGAAAAAAAGTACAGAGATATAGAACATATTAAAGTATAAAATATAAAAGAAAAGAAAAGCATATATAAAAATTTGTGTTAGAGTAATGAGATAAAAATACAGAGATATATAAAATATATATAATAATAAAGATGTGTTAATTAATGATATAAAAAGCACAGAAATAATTTTAGTTATTATAACAGAGAAAAATAATAGTATACATTATATTGATATGAGACTGTGAGGGTGTGTGCCTTCTGTGCTGTGTTGTGTTTATGTCCCTCCGTTTACTGTCTTTATTTTTTTGATGGCTTTTGTTAGGTATTCAGTGAATAGTTTTCGTGTTGTTTTGTTGTTTAGTATTTTGTCTGGTTTTGATAAGTCTATTGTGATGTTTTGCTGGTGGCACTGTACCCCGAGGGTCCACCTTTCTTTTTCAAGTATAGGACAATCGGCCAATATGTGTTTGACTGTCTGAGACACGACTCCATCGCATGGACAGTGATCGTCGGCTCTCAGTTTAAACCTTTTCAGGTAGGCTTTCATTGCCCCGTGGCCCGTCAGCATTTGTGTGAGTTCATGATTGAGTGTGGTGTTGTGTGTGAAGTGTTTTCCTGAGTTTATGTCTGGTATGAATATTTTTGTTGTCGATCCAGTGGTGGATTCAGTGTATCTTTTGTTCCATAGATATGTGGTGTCATCTTCTAATTTCCTCTTTGCGAACATGAGAGGGAATTTCGTGTAAGTGGTGGGTCTTTTGTCTGTGGTGGCTTGTTTTGCGTATTTATCTGCCTCTTCGTTTCTGGCTATGCCAATGTGACTCCTTATCCAGATGAACCTGGGGGTGATGTGGGTGTGTCGATGAAGGGTTTTGGAGAGCTACAAGACTGGATTGGCTGTCAGAGTATATGATCACCTCGGTGGGGTGATGTTTGCTGGAATTAACCAGTGTCCAATCGAGGGATTCTCTGATGGCTAGCATTTCTGCCTGAAAAACAGTGCAGTAGCTTTCAAGCCTTAACTTTCGTTTTGCAATAAATGCTCCACATTTGTAAACGACAAAGGCTGCCCCTACTTTTTCATAGATGCGGCTGCCGTCTGTGTAGATCTCAAAACCCGTTGCGTTGTGTTCAGTGAGTGCGCTGTGGTCGGTGGTTTCTGTGTGTTCTATGTTTTCAAGGTGTCTGGTGCCTGGGTGGGGTAGTTCTGTGTAGTGTATTTTGTTTTCATATGTTCTGTCAGTTGGAAGATGTTTGGGTAAAGTATGTTGCGTTTTTATGCGGTATAGTTCGGCGAGTTGTTGTATTTTTAGGTCTAGAGGGGTGGTGTTTGCCAGTACTTGGGCGGATGTGAGTGATATGGTCCTGTACCCTTTGCAGATCGAAATTGCAAAGGGACGTTGAGTTGTGTTTAGTTTTTTTTGTATGGATTTTTTGTGTGTGGCGTTGCTCCAGATGGATGCTGCGTAAGTGATTGTGGGTTCGATTGCTCCCATGTATATGATTCTTAGGACCTCTGGGGAGGCTCCCCACGTTGCTCGTGCAGCCCTCATGAATCGCTTGCCAATTTGTGTAGCTTTTTTACATGTGTATTCTGTGTGTTTTGACCAGTTAAGGTGTCTGTCTAGAACTACTCCCAGTATTCTGAATGAGTCAACAAGATCTTTCTTTTGTCCTTTCCATGTAATGTTCGGTGGTTGTATGGTGCGTTTGGAATTGAACATAATATGTGTTTTTGTGTCAGAAAATGTGAGTTTAGTGCTATTTCCCCATTCAAGTGTCCTTTTTAGTATGTCATTGGTTGTTGTTTCAAGTGTTTGTATGTCATCAGCAGCGATCGTGATTAGTACGTCGTCTGCGAATGCTTGTATGTGTGCGTTGTTTGGAATGTTTATTGTGAGAAGATCGTTAATGGCAATGTTCCAGAGGGTTGGTCCGCAGGTTGAGCCTTGTATGCAGCCTGCTGTCTGTTTCCTAAGGTTAGGTTAGGTTAGGTTAGGTTAGGTTAGGTTAGGTTAGGTTAGGTTAGGTTAGGTTAGGTTAGGTTAGGTTAGGTTAGGTTAGGTTAGGTTAGGTTAGGTTAGGTTAGGTTAGGTTAGGTTAGGTTAGGTTAGGTTAGGTTTTTTTTTTTTTTTTTTTTTTTTTTTTTTCTAGATGCCTTTATGGATACCTCGCATTTACTATCGAGGTTTCTTAAGGACTTTGGCACGCAAACTACTCTACTTGATGCTAGTCAAATGAAAATTGTGCCGGCTGAGAGAATATGCCTTATTGAAAACTGTTCTTCTACCCGCATCGGGTATTGCTGATTTGAATTCGGCCAGGGCCTATGATACCGCCTTGCAAAAACCCTGGAAAATTCTTAGTAGCGCAAGGCGGAGGTGATTCTGATGAATATTTTGTCGTATTCATTGGGAACTGAGGACTGCGATTTGTAGTCGAGTTTTTTCCCGTGGTAAAAGAAATGTCGCATTGGACTAATGTTCTAAGTATATACTTATCCTATCTTATATGATTGCAGTCACTGGATCTGAAAGGCATGAATCATCTTTACATGTCACCATTTATTATTTTTATTCTTTTTATTACATCAATACAGAAATTAAAAAGGGCATCTCTTCCGGCCTCGTTTGCCATGGTCCCCGGAAGGTCTCGAATGTCCGCATCTGCCATCTGTAATAAAAAGTTCAGGTTGTGCCGCTCCTTGCTAAAGATTTGACAATCTAGGAGTAAATGTAAGACGTCCTGGTCGCTTCCGTCGTCGCATGGACACTTTCCATCAGATGTTATTTTAAACCGGTGCAGGTATGCTCGCATGACTCCGTGACCTGTAAGAATCTGAGTCATCTCAAAACACAGTCCCTTATGCACCCTGACGTCTCGTGCTGCTAAAATTGAAGGTAAAAACTTTCGGGTCAACTCCCCTGTCGATGAGTTTATGTATCGTGAGTTCCATTCGTTTTTCACCATGTCTGAAATTGTAATTTTCGCGTAGCTCAGAGGAAATTTGTCATAAGCTACCGCGGTCTTGGGTTCAGAGGCACCATGCCGAGCCAATTTGTCAGCTCTTTCATTTCCTTCTATCCCGGTGTGTCCCCTTATCCACTTGAAGTGCACCTCGGGGTGGCGCCGTCTCAGTAGAGCGGACTCGCTGTGAATAGAAAAGACAATCGGATTAGTAGACAACGGATTTCCAATTGCTTGGATTGAGCTTTTGGAGTCCGAATAAATACAAATACTATGGTTTTCGGTGAGCTTTCGCTGAATTGGATCTGAGCCTGCCCACTCCAGAGCGCATTGGATGGCATAGAGTTCGGCCTGCATTACCGTACAATAGCTGGCAAGGCGGTACTTACGAGCCGCTATCTCACCGCCATTAATGTATGCCACAAACCCTGCACCAGTACCGCCATCAATTTTGCTCCCATCAGTGAAAATCGGCATGTTATTGCATTCGTTGCTTTCCAACGTTGCAGGATAAGAAACCACTTCAGAAAATAGTCTAGCCGGGTGTGGCAGCCTTCTATAGTCCACCGGTTTTTCGTAAAGCCTGTCGTCAGGCAGAAAACCTGCGAGGCCCTCCTCGCCCTTCTTAGCTCTGTAAATGAGAGCGATTTGTTTTAAACGTAAATCTAGAGGCATAAGTCCTGCTAGAGCTTGCGTTGAATTGAGCGAAGCCGTTCGGTAAGCTCTGCATATTCGTATCGCTAGTGCTCGCTGAACCGTATTGAGTTTTTTTGCTATGTTTTTCCGTTTGGCAGCTTCATGCCATATGCTGGCCGCATACGTGATCATAGGCTCAATAGCACAAGTGTAGAGAATTCGAAGAGCTTCAGAAGATACACCCCATGTGGGTTTGGCCATTCTTGCTAGTTTGAGCGAAGTCACCGCGGCTCTTTTGCAGATGCTGTCCGCATGCTTTGACCAATTTAGTTTGTCATCGATTACAACCCCTAAAAGTTTAAGATCCCTAGAAAAAGATAGAGGTTGCCCATTCATCACCAGCGAAGGCGGAGAGACGCGCCTCCTAGTAAAGAATAAGGCCTTCGTTTTCTCCGCGGAGAAAGACAGTTTGACCTTCCTTCCCCAGGCCTCGACGCTCTCCAGCACGCTGTTAGTCATGGATTCTAGAGAACCAAGTTCTTTGGATTCCATAATCAGCAATACATCATCAGCAAAGGCCTGTGCGTGTACACCTTCAGGAAACGGCATAGAGAGAAGATCGTCGAGAACTATGTTCCACAGTACAGGGCCGCAAGACGAACCTTGTATGCATCCCTTTGATGTCTCTTTGGTAGCAGATGCTCCAGCATATTCGACGAAGACTTCTCGGTCGGATAGATAGTTTTTGATGAGCCTGAAAATGTTAGCGGGACAATTTTTAGATTTCAACTGTTGAAGAAGATATGGCCACCATGCGTTGTCAAACGCGCCTTTGATATCAAGAGATACCGCCACTACGAGCTGACCATCGCGGTTAGCCCCCCTGATTCTATCAATTGCTGCATGAAGCGCGTCTTCAGTACTCTTTTGAGGGGTGAAACCGTACTGGTATTCGCTGAGCAGATGTTTAGTCTGAAGTTTCCAGGAAACTCGATTAATAAATAATTTTTCGAGTACTTTACCGAACACGGGCAGCAATCCGATGGGCCGATATGACGAGACGTTAGCGTAGTCGTCCTTTCCCGGTTTGGGAATGACCACCACTCTAGCTACTTTCCAGATTTTTGGAAAATGACCAATTCGCAAACAAGCATTATAAAGAGCGACAACTATGCTAGGAACAGTTAAGAATGAATTGAGACAGATATCCGCCGTGAAACTGTCGTGTCCCGGAGCTTTAGCTGGATTGAACAGCCTCATTGTTCTTTCGACCTCCTCGAGAGTGAAGTTCTCGTCGTCATCTTCCTTTGAAGGAATCGAGGCCGCATTTCGGATCAATGTCTGTTGCTCCGTTTCGTTTGCAATACTGTCGTCTGGAAAAAAATACGCAAGAAGAGCCTCTGCAGATTCGAGAGCCGAAGAGGTCATGCGACCGTTGATTGTCAGAGTTTCAGGCGGTTTGAACGCCTTACTTTTGAGCAATCTCTGAAGACTAGACCATACATTCTCTTTTCCCTGAGCCGAGCAATGGCTCTTCCAGCTTTCTAATTTCGCTTCCGCAATTGCAGTTTCATACTTATTCTTTGCGGCTTCAAAGATCTGTCGAGTGAACGGCCGTCGAACCACGCCTGAATTTCGAAATTTTGTCCTTGCTACTCTAAAAGCCGTCTTCAGTGTATCCAGTTTCGGACTCCACCATGGATTACTTTTTCTTTGAAATCCTTCGCCCGAAGAGCGCACCATCGTGCTCTCGCATGCTGACTCGTTCGCCAATGACCATTCTTTGACAATGTTTTCGAGCTCATGTGCGTCTGTGACGCTATCCAAACTATCTACAGTGATACCGCGATCCTGAATCTGGGAAATAAGTGCAAGCCCAAAATCTATCCAGTTAGCCTTGGACGTCTTAAACAAACCTGGTCGCTGTTGATTGACATTTGAAGTTTTGTTTGCAGCGTAGCTATCTGCGGCCTGTAATGAAAAAACAATCGCATTGTGGTCGGATCCCAACGCTGCATCACGACATACTCTCCAATTTTCAACTCTGGTGAGCAGAGCGTTGGAACACGCCGTAATATCAATATAGCTTTCCAGCTTACGAGTTCCTCTGATCGTTTCAAACGTTGGGACAGAACCCTCGTTTAATACGTTTAGGTCGTGCTGTGCTAAAAAATCTGACACGGCTGTGCCTCTGCTATCAGTACGTCGACTGCCCCACCAGATGCTCTTTGCGTTTACGTCGCCTCCGAGTAACAGCCTGTGACCCTTTGAAGTGTTCATTAGCCTGCTCATGCCGGTCAGCGATTCATCGATGTGCACCGATGGCGCGCAGTACAGTGATCCGACCAGTAGCGTTTCTCCTAAGTAGTCGAGTTCTACAACAGCGCAACTATATGAGCTAAACTCGGAAAGTAAAATGCAGTGGGTTAGAGATGACGTTCGACGCACAAGAATAGCTGCCTTCACTGGATACAGACTGCTCGGCTTCTGAAAGATGATACCTGAAAAAAGCGACGAACGGATTTGACCCGTGTTGCCAGTGTACGGTTCCTGGATTAAAGCCAGATCCACGTTATTAGATTCCATATACCTGATGAAAGAGACTGTGGCGACCTCGCACCGTGCAAGATTCGCTTGTGCAACTTTTAGGTGTATAGCCATTATTGGTTTCCGAAGTCAGTTGCGGAAGTAGACTTGGCTTCTTGTTGGCGGTGCAATATGCATGCGCGCGATAGAGGGCTGTGACCCGTCGGAGCCGTCAGATGGAGCCGCCTATTTTTCCGGACGCAGTTGACGCATGTCAACTTCCCCTTTTTGGGACACTCCGCAATTTTGTGGTCCCCCCCACATCCCCGACACGCAAAGGTTTCCTTGCAAGTATGAGCAGTATGCCCATACCCCAGGCATTTCGTGCAATGCACAACACTAGAGCATGGCTGCACTCGAACCCGCTGGAAACCAACGTTCAGGCCACCAACTTCCACCATCTGATGATACAAGGAATATGTTGATATATTGCACAATCGTCTAAAACCTAACTTTGTCAATTTTTATGCTAGAGACCTGAAATTTTTACAGGACATGCACAAAAAATATGATATTATAAAAAGCTAATAAAACTTAATACGCTATTTTCAGACTTATAATGGTTTTTCTAGGGCACGTCGATATATATAAAAATCTCGTGTCACGATGTTTGTGGTCGAACTCCTCTGAAATGGCTAGACCGATTTTTATGATTTTTTTATGTATATTTGTTAGGTATGAGAATAGGTCAAAAAGTATATTTTATACCGCTAGGTGATTAGGGTATCTCTATCCAGAAAAATTTTCTTTTATTTTTTTGACATTTTTTTTTATGTATTTTTTTATTATTTGGAATAAAAAAAATACCTATAACCCCAAATTTTCACCCTCCTACCCCCACCCTCCCATTTTTTAATCGCGATTTTATTATTTTTGTATGAAAAAATTTAACCGTCGTTCGTATTTCCAACAGAACGAAATTATTTATGTTGTTGAATGACAGATGGGGCTACGTCCAAGAAGAATTTAAGAGAAGCGTCGCGTCATTTTGACATTTTATTCGGCATATCACAACGCAGTGCGTGCAAAATTTTGTACGATTTATTTTAATTTATTTATTTTTATGTGCGTGTATTACAGTGCACAATGCCAGCAAGACGCGAGGGGGGCCATTTGTGCCGTCGAACGAATAAAGCAACAAACATGCGAAATAGTAGAGCAGAAAGAACAGACGAACAAATCCAACAAGATAACAAAAACAAGCGTGTAAGCATGTCGCAATTGCATGCATCTCAATCACAAGAGGCACGAGCTGAACGAAATCAACAACGACAATTGAAACGGAGCCAAGCGCGCCGGTTCGTAGTTAACACACGCAGAGCAAATGACCGACAACGCCAACAAGTACATCGAACATTTACATCCGCTTCGTTCCTTCGTCTCGCATTCGAGTACGAGCCAGATATTGAATATTCCGCTCATCCAAAAGTGCTGATTGGTGCTATGGACAAAGAATGTCCCCATTGTCATGCGCTCAAATTCAAACATGAGTCAGCCGGGATGTGTTGCGCATCAGGAAAAGTGCAACTAGCAGAAATTGAAATACCACCAGAACCATTGAACGGCTTGCTCATCGGCACGGTTCCAGATTCAAACCTGTTCCTGAAGTCCATTCGCACATTCAATTCATGCTTCCAAATGACTTCGTCCGGAACAACATAAATAGTTCACAATACTGCGGCAAATGGTCAACAATTCCATTCTACGTTCAAAATCAAAGGCCAAGTATACCACAAAGTTGCTCTTGCTCATTGCTGCCAATGCCAGACGAACCACATACATGTTTACAAATCTACTTCATGGGCGCGGCTGTGAGGACATCAATCATGTGGATGCACGTTGCGGCTACAATAGCCTCAATTCGCCTAATGCCAGGCGCATCGTCGGCAAACTGGACGCCCTGTTGAATGAGCACAATGAATTATTGAAATTTTTCAAAGCGCACATGCACGAATTGCAAAGTGACAATCACGCTATTGTCATCAATCCTGATAAAACACCAGCTGGAAAGCACGTACGTCGATTCAATGCGACTGTTGTTGACGACATTGCTGGAATCATGATTGGCGACCGCACATCGACGTGAGAAATCGTGATTCGAAGAAGAAACAATAATCTGGAGTTCATCGCTGACACACACCGTTCATATGACGCTCTCCAATATCCGCTAATTTTCTGGAAGGGACAAGACGGATATTGCATAAACAATAAACAACGAGATCTTGTCACAGGTAATTCATTCATTATGAACATCATTACTCATTTTGAATTAAGAAAATGAATGGTTGATGTTTTTTTGTTTTTATCGGCGGTCATCGTCTACAGCGCTCTATTCCTCTTTCTGTCATAGATCCCATCCCCACACCATGGCAGAACAACGTTTGCCGGGTCAGCTTGTATTATTATATAAGGTACAATAATTGACTAATTCTAACCTTTTTACAAGCAGTTATAAAATACTTTTGTATTGTTATGTAAATGAATGTCATGTTGTTTTTTACCACGTCTTTATTAGCTCTTATTCTTTTGTGTGCAGTACAAATTTTTTTCTTGTTTGTCCAAGATTTGTATTGGACGATTGAAGATTTTTAACTAACTTCCCGACTAGCTAGACAGACATTTGAAACTTTTAGAATATATCAGAAAACGATGACAATGCATTCTTTTAATACTTTTAGCCATTTTCAAGCAGAATTGAATTCATTTTCAGTTTATTCTGTTTTGTATCGAAAGTTATTATTGTTGGTTGCTAAGGGGGTCCTAGCAACAAAATTATTAATATATTATTATACGTGCGTTACTATAGAAATCAATATGAAATGTCAAAATGATATTTCAGTATTCTATATAATTTATTCAGTATTTTTATCAAGTACAATAAAAAGTTTTTATTAATACATAGAACTGTCAAGTTTATATGATTCAACAGAAAATTTAAAAACATGGTATATAAAAAGTTCTTTTTATCTTGTAATTATTTAAATATGTGTTTAGATCAGGTTATGGACCTGTTATGGGATAATATCATGTCTATTAATTAATCTTTTAATGTATTAATGTATAAATAAAGGCTGCGCCAAACCATTGTATCATTATAGCTACCTTTAAAAAAAACATTAAAACAAGCCCAGTAAAGGCAAAAATATATCTTAAAAAATGAATATAATATTGTGAGCCCTTTGTTCGGGACTTGATATCCGGGATGTGAAGGCTAGACCGTCTGTCTGCCGGAGCTCTCGGGATGATCGTCGATCTCTACAATGCCGTATTATTAAATATTTTATTACACTGCCGATGTGAATAATGTTAAAACAACTATATTAAATAGTTTCAAACAGTATTTCGATTTGGAGTTCATTATTGCCGCGGTAACTGGCAGGGCTCCCTCCACCGTTGTGTTGTCGTGGCTTCCCGATGAAGCCGTTCCCTAACAATATGTTGAGCAAGTGATTAATACCCATTTCTCGTTAAAACAAAAAAATGTTAATATAACCTCCACTCTGTGGAGATCAATATGACTCTCTAGGATCTAATTATTTATCTGGACAATGTCTATTTTATAAACTACTAGTACTTGATTTTGCACTATGTCGCTTCATTGATTGATATACATTTACCATACTTAACTGGGCAATAACAATTACATTATTCAATATCAACATATCTATAGCTAGACATACAACATGTCAAAATGAAACTAATTCTGACAGTTAAGTCAAATAAAAAAACATTAAATTAAAATCGAAAATTTATCTGTCGTGAAAATTTAAAATTGGAATTATCAGGAAAGGTAATTAATTGAGCAAACAACTTTGTATTTTTATATGTAGATGTCTACTAATATTAATACGACTACTATCTGGGTAGGAACTAATATTTTATGTTATTCTATGATGGGTATAATAAAATTAATAAATGTTAATGAAAAAAATATTTTAATCATTAATAAAATAACAAGAATTTATTAGCAATCATAAAATAATGTTCTCATTTACAATAAAATGTATTTAATTTTATAGGCACAAGGTTATTGCCTTTTTAGAAATGTCAAAAGTTTACAATGAATGTTTGAATTTCACAAACTTTCATTATTTCATAAAGCTTTTCTCGATTTTCAATTATTTCAATCCAATTATAATTTAATCCAATATTTATTTATTCAATTATGTACTTTAAAAAATGTGTACTAGGTATTTTGATATGTAAATAATATTATTTCGACGTTTTTGTTATGTCTAACAATGTAAATTTATCGAAGTATTATAAAATGATCGTAACTAATATACCTAGAGGTATTGAACTGGATTTTTAATCATGCTAGAAATTATATTATTATAATTTTATTGATTCTATAGAATAGTGAAATCTCTTCAATATTAAAATGATATTATTTAAATTGATGTGTACACCAATAGTTATAACTGAGTGAAGTACTGAGTTAGTAGTTCTTAAATCACAACAATATACTTAATTACAAATATGTATGCAGGAAATATAATAAAAGAAATAGTTAATTAAAAATTATTAGCAACTTCGAGTAAGTTACATCATAAAATATTGGAGAGATCCGTGACGTCGGTTAGTAATTGAAGTAGTAGGTACCTACTTTGATTTAATAAACAAAAACCGATTGACGATAATAGTTTGATTTGGAAGAGCGCTGATGAGCAGGTATTAAAAAGGCCAATAGTTAAAATTTGTCGTAATTAGAATGTGACCTAGTAGCATAGTGGACAATGCGCGGACGGGGCGTAAACCCAAGAGATGCAGGTTCAATTTCTGCCGGGTGTCTTACTTTTTTCAAAAAAAAATTCTATTGGTTATAATTATATTTTCTCAGAAGTGTTTTTCAAAATAATATGTGTTCAATAATTGGAATGGTACATTTATATATATTGTGAATTATTCTTTGAATAAAAGAAATAGTTATTTACATAATATTATGGTTAAATATTGTGTAATTTTAGATATTTTAGAGATATACAAGTATTTTTTGATTATTATCCATTGTGACTTGGTTTTTGCTGGGTTTATTCGAATTTTACAAACTAATCAACACCATCTGTAAATTGTAGTATTATTTAAATAAAAACAAATACGTATGACTGACAAAACTTAGTATGCATTATTTGTGGACCTCCACCCTTCTCCAATACTATATACTACCCGTAAGTGTAACTTGGTCAATTCGGTGAAAACATTATTATTATTATGTCATAAACCTGACAATGTTATCATTTAACAACTTTACTGTCAACTGAAAAAGAAGACAGAGACATTTTTAAAATAACGTGGACGTTGTATAATAAGTACGTTTATAAGGCATAAAACGAAATCTCCATAAATATGGCTCAATATTAGGACTCGGACGTAGCTGTGGCATGTTGTAAATTTGTCTGAGATCCTCTGGGGTTTAGTATGAAAGTCTGGGGACGCATGATGTTTAGCGGCAGTGCTTTTGAGCTCAAGAATATGGGGGGGGGAGACAGAAATATTACAGATAAGAAGACATTATCGTAAAACAAAGTGGCCCTGCTATTGCAAACAGTCGACCTAGATACGAACGACCTAGCGTAGTTATTCTAAACTGTTGACAGTTAGGCATTGCGGATATTAAATTGTACGGAAGAAGCTTGATCAGCTTAAATGGAAATTTTCAGAGTAACAATCTTTAATTTAGAAAAAAATATAATCATCATCATCAGCCTGAATCTATCCACTACTGGATGAAGGCCTCTTCAAGCTGCTTCCACTTCTCTCGGTCCTGTGCGTTGCGTTGCCACTTACTTCCACAGAACTTTATCATTTCATCGATCCAGCGGTCTCTAGGTCTACTTTGCGGAAGTTTTGTACCTCTTGGATACCACTGGATGACTAAAAATTTGTCTAACGATTATCTCTTTTTCGAGCTATGTGTCTTTTTCATTTGGGGCGTTTAATGAACTCTATTTCATCGCAAACCCATATCTGCTTCCTTATCCACTCATTCTTCTGTTTATACTTTTGCGTTATGCCCAGCATGCACCTATCCATACCACGTTGTGCTACTCTAAGTTTCTGGCAAAATATATAACAATTAAATTAGATCGAGTGGGCATATTATATTTCACTTTGCAAACGAGTGCTTTAGCTGTTAACCTATCCATCCGTATATGATTCATTTAAAATATATATTAAGTAGTGGCGCTTTTAGCAGTGGACTGTAATTTGAAGTTGCTGGTTGGTGGATTACGTCTCTAGGGGGGGTTTAGCCAGAGTGCCAGACACTGACCTTTTTATGTTGAGAGGGCTAGCGCGTGCTGAAGCTGGTTCGGTACGCACTGGAAAACGGACGGTTTGGAATGTCACTCTAACGGTTTCACTTGGTTTTGGAATGAATGATAGAAGTGATGTTCGCTCAAACCGTATCAGATGTAGCGCAACCAAGGTCAAGCATATGCGCTTTGAGTCACTTTGTGGTTAACGATGATTAAGCTATAACAAGTCTGCACACGACCACTTTCTTGATGTCACTCCAGTTAACTGAATGTTATTCGCAATCACGGTCCTCTCATGACCCGTAATTGCTGGTTACCTGGTCTTGTGACAATAATAAATATGTATGTAAGGTACGTGGGTAAATAAGGAATGACAGCCACCATATTTGGCCCAACTAGTAAATAATAACTACTTTTTATCTGAGATAACTTCCGCCAATCGAAACACGATTGCTAGTTGTAATTCAAAGATGCAACTAAACAACATTCCTCTAAATTTTTTTATGACTCACACTAAAATGATAAATATTGCTTTACAAATTATTACAAACAGACAACAAATAATATAAATGACGATAGCAATACATAAGTAGCTCGTGGTACTATCTGGCTTAAGTTTGAATAAAATACGAATGAGAGAAGTGAAGAAAGTTGGAGAAGTAATTTACCAGCTTTACCTATTTATACCTACTGGTCGTTTTTGCGAACCAGGTTTTACCTTTCGGTATTGTCAGGATCTATAAGTACTTCAGTATGTCTATTCTTAATGGTTATCACTTTAGCTCGTTTCCGTTATTATCAGTGTTCCAAATTAACACGGAAGATATTCTATATACTAAACGGTTATCGGTGGCTGTCTCTAATTCATAATACGGCAAAAATTTAGGTTGTTAGATATGTCGGTCAAACTCGGATACGTTCGTTCTGCCGAACCCAAGTGGATAAGACCGAATACAAGCGGATAAAGCTGAACCAGCACCATCTAGTAGGCAATGCACAAAATACAAGAATTTTGTATTGACATGTCAGACATATTATCAACTAACCTAAAATTGTATTAGTTATGCCATTGCGATTGCAGCAAAATAGTCGGTCTTGCATCAAAATTTTTAATAATATGTAAAATTGATGTAATCTGTCTCCTTCTCAAAGTTAGCATGGCCAAGAGAGGGGCTGTTACATGATATCACATTTTGACAGTTCAGACGGTTAACTTTTTTACATAATTAACCTCCAGAATACGTAAAGTGATAAATGTGATATATTTATTACAATTAGATCTTTTTGGATGTTAAGAGATATATTAGAATAGGCCTGCAGGGACATCTATTCCTAGAATTGATAAAAAAATAAAACCTAATTACATACTATTATTAATTATCTTAAATCCTCAGCTTTGCTGGCAGGTAACAGAACCCTGATTTTGGGTTGCCACCATTAACCTTTTAGATATACAGTAATCACTATACAGGGAATGTTCAACTTATAATAATTAAACAAAGGCGTATTTGATTAGATTTTTGTAGAACCGGTTCAATTTAGAACTAAACAATTTTTTTACTTTCTAACCCTTTAAGGTTGGTGTTTTAAAACTCTGGTGTTGCAACATATCGACGTTTCTTTTAAATACCTCATTCTAAAGAAGTGGAATATATTTTATATTCGGTCGTATCTTTATCGTGGTCCCACATACCTACATACATGACATAATACTCCGCGGAATTTTATCGTCAGAGCCGGCGTTATAAAAAGGTTCAAAGGCCATGCCATCTCACCCCACTAGCACTTGGAAGTCATCGTAGGGCGTGCCGCGTCACTCCCGCTCCTGTACGAGCGATATTATGATCGTTATTTGCTGCAATATAAATGGGGTGGTGACCCGCTCGTCTATTTCGAAGGTTCATCTGGGAACCGGTTCTAAAAAAATAACCAAAGATCTACGAGAGTCAGCATGACTTCCAATGAGAAGATATATTATATCATTACTATTTTGAACGTAGTTGCCTTTTTTAGATATGATCATCTTCTTATCATGCTATCTTCTATAGAACGTCAGCCACCATCGGAGCGGTGTAGTCTTTCTATGTATATTCTAAAATTAAAAACATTTTTTTTTTGCAAGAGATAGTAAAACCGTCCAGTTTTTGTTTTAAATGTATCTTTGAAATTCAAAACATGAAAACAAAAAACACACACTTGATAGTAAACGATGACAATTTATGATATTTGGATACGATTTATTAACTATATATTATGTGTTATGGTAGCATGACTCTATACATTAATTTTTGGGATTTCAGCCTGCGGGATTTTGGCTTTCAGGATTTCGGCCATTCGGAATTTCAGCATTCAAACCCACAGGCCCAAACCCACATTATTTAAAATGATTGATTAAAAGTGGAATAAGTACTACAAAAAAATTGCGTTTTATTAAATAAAAACAACAATATTATTCACATAATATTATATTTCTTAATCGTAGTATGGAGTTTTCGTCACTGGCTTTCACATTATTATTATAATACGACCAATAGTCGATGACATATTATGATAGATAAAAATCTCATTAATATACTTCCAAAACAACAACAAAACAAAAATACATGACTCTAGTGGAAATGTTAGTTTATGTTACCTTTGTTAGCATTTGTTTCTATCATAACATGTCGGTAAAGTAAATTTGTTATTACTTTACACGAGAGATGCTCAAGGAGGAATAATCTTGTTTTTTTTGGGTAAAAATCTTTGAACCTAAAAGGCATAAAAACACGCGTTGTTTTCATAATCAAGTCAAAACAGAACCTTCGAGTTATATTACACTTTGAAAGGGCCTACCGGCAGAGCCTCCGCAGCGATCATTATTTAGTCACTTTTTGAAGCATTAAACCATAAAACGCGAACAAAGTTGTTATCGTCAATTGAAACTTTTGTTGCGCCACCCATTCGGCAGAAGAGAAAACAATAAAACTTTTATCCGACTTCGCGTAAACATATTTCTTCCGCGGAAAATTATGCCGTAGGAAAACGGCGAGCTTTTCCGGAAACTTGCGCTTTTAATTGGAATAATAACTAATATACTTTACATAGTGATGCCTACTACACCTTGCAACGGTTCGCTCGAACCTGTTGATAAAATCTAAAATATTGTACCATACTATAATATATTTCAGATTATTCCAAAACTTTTCGCTATTACAAGATAAACTTTTAGTTTCAAAACTTAAATCACTCGATAGCACTTCTGGTACGCATTAAGACATATTTAACGTATCTGATTAATTTAGTAGCCAGAGAAAAATATGTTATTTTTTGTATTTACTCGAAAAATATCATTGGAAAAGAAAAACACATCTATACTCTCTTCATAACTCTCATAAGCTTGCATAATTAAGTTGGTGAATCGATAATTTAGGAATTAGTAGTTAACAACGGATTATATGTCTATATAAATTTCATATTCATGCTAGAAAATGGTCTATAGAACATGCTCGACGTCATAAAGTACAACTAAATTATCACTCCCCGGATTTTAAAGGGCATGTCAAACTTTCAAATGGCAATTACTCCATAAAATGATTTTGAGACTTACTAACTTTTGGCAGTAACCCCACGTAAATAATCATAATTTTTCAAACTGAAATTGAGACGCAGCGGCTTATGTACACTGCTTATTTCGACTTTTTCGACATTTCACATGTTTTTGCTTGTCTATATAAATAACATTTTACTTTTATCTACACACATTCTACTGAATTCGTGGTCCATAAGGTTGCTTATTGATATCACGTCGGGGTCACCATTTGTAATTCTTTGTGATTTAATTTATTTTTTAAGTTACTACACACAGCTACTAACTTTAATTTTAGATAGGCACATAATTTTATTAAAACATGCAACTTATTTTTTTATGTTACCTTTATCCTTCGTTGTTTATTGTTTATTGTTATATTATATATGGAACTGTAATTTTACACGAGACAATGTTAATTAGTTTTAAATAATTTATCGGATGGATAACGTTTACTTGTATTGACTCTTCAATGACGTGTAACTTTTTATTATTGACAAAAACAGTTTTGTTACGTAATAGTGGAAAGCGAATTAATTTAAATAATCATTTTACGAGAAGAAAATAATTTTTAATTATTAATTAGTTTTGTATATTTGTGGGGTTGGATTTGAGTTACTACTGTGAGAGTCGTCGACGTGTCGTAGGTCATGGTGTTGAGAGTGATGATGAAGAAGTCAAAGATGAACGCAGGAGCGAGTTTTATTTGCGGCGTAATGGTCGGTTCAATAGTATGTTACAGTAGTTATGTTACAATACTAAACTTATGATACGGATCTGAGGTCTGCATCTTCGTACAATGAGATGTTGTGCGGGACGATACGGAGATTGAGATTGTAACAGAGCGGAAACGCATATTCGAGTGACATTTTTTGATGAATTATTATTCGCTATTTATGCAATCAAAATATTATTCTTTTTATTGAAATAATCTAGTCAATGGATTACTAACTAAGTGAAAAATGCAAAATTTATTATTGAGATCAGCTCCTTACCGAGATTGCTATAATTTGGCACTATGGAAAAAGATATTTAATTTGTAATTCAATATATCTATATATTAGTAGGTTTAA
Organism: Rhyacophila brunnea; assembly: GCF_057557595.1. Taxonomy (NCBI): domain Eukaryota; kingdom Metazoa; phylum Arthropoda; class Insecta; order Trichoptera; family Rhyacophilidae; genus Rhyacophila; species Rhyacophila brunnea. The sequence continues at coordinate 670,120 of NW_028232904.1, read as the reverse complement.
AGAAAATATTATATACTTGGGCTTATTTGAAAGCTTTTAATTTGATTTATTATGTCAGATTAATATAATTGTATAGTGCTTGAAAACACTACAAGACAAAAAAAATCTGGGTTGCTAAGCCTTAATTTTATGAAATAGTTCAAAGTTCTTTTATATTAGATCCTACCAAGCATCCTTCCTTGAGTCGACAGTAATTATGTTTTTTTTTTTTATACAACGTTTTTCCGAACAGGTTCATAGTATCTTCATCATATCATATTTTTAGGGGACATCAGTGAATGTATATAAATTCTGTCGCAATTTCCCGAAGCAGATCGCACCTGTCATGAATGAAAATAATATTAATTGAAAGTTTTCAACGCCATCCTGCGCGCAGATAAATAAATTACTCCGGCGGCAAAATCTCGCGTTGGCAGATTTTAAATTGTCTTTTAATTCCAATTGTTTGAGATGGTACAGCATACCTGAATTTAATTCTGTTTTAACAGCCGCGGATTCTAATTTTAATTAGTTTGTACTACTTAATCGGCATAGTCAAGATTTTTTCATCTCTCCTCATTCCTGTCTTCCATTCTTCAGTATTCTTATTTCTCAGAGAGATAGTTGACTATCGTATCTGATAATATACAAAACAGAATTAACTGAAAATGAATTCAATTCTGCTTAAAGATTGCTAAAAGTATTAAAAGAATGCATTGGCATCGTGTTCTGATATATTCTAAAAGTTTCAAATGTCTAGCTAGTCGGGAAGTTAGTTAAAAATTGATTGCAAGATTTGTACTGGATAAACAACCACCGGACAAATAAGAATACGAGCTAATAAAAACGTTGTAAAATAGTTTGTACTATTCCATAGTCTCGATGTATAGAAGGAGTCTTCAAGCGCATGAATCAAGGTTAAGTTGGTAAACTCCACAAATAAAAAGATCGCTCTGTTGCCATTCCGATTTTCTTACATACACAATTACGGCAATTCTTTATGTTTATTGTGATTACTTATAAATTTTACATGATTTGTGTAATAAAGCTGAAGTGTAGTATTATTGGCTACTTATCTACTCATTATGAATGAATGTCTTTTTATTTGCAATCGTCTATCTAGCGGATTTTAAGGCATTCTTGTGGTCTTACCACTGTACGACGGCATGTATCGAGCGGTTATCCATTCACTGTTAGTAACATGTCCAGCCATTTCATCTACTTAACGACCTTTATTATACAGTTATCTTTTATCTGTTTCCTTACCCATTATTTCTTTTCTGTGGTCTTTTTGCATCATGCCTAATATGCACATATCCATACCACATTTCGTTTCTCATGTTTTTTGGATTCCTGTTCAATTTACTAATTTAATTAACTAACTAACTAACTTAATTACGAGTCTGTATTATGGGTACGTTAGCACTGGTAGCACCACAGAACGGATAATAAATAGAATACCGACAGGCTATATTCAATACGCCGCATGTTGATGCAGGCTTTTGAATGTGTGAGTGTCCTACGAAAATAAAGCACGCATTATGCACGTGCAGTATGTGCAATACACCAACATTAAATGAGCGTATTCGATGTAAAACGTATTTTTGACACGTGTGTAAGTTTAACCCGGATTCTTCCTTACTCGAGTCGGTTACCTGCTATCGCCTTGCCCGTTATGTATTTCAGTTTCCATTATTTCTGAGTTCCCTGGGTAGCACACATTGATTGCAAACTTTGCTTTATTGATATACTGAATTTTTAAATATGATATAATATATCACTGTGGTCGTTATTATAAAATGAGACATTAATTTATGGAATGCTCCCAGTGGCGAAGGGTGGAGGTAGGCTGTTAAGATCCTCCATAAATAGTGCACACTAAAGTTTGTCAGTCATACTTATGTGTTTTTAATGAAATTAGACAACAATTTACAGATGGTATTGGTTAGTTTAAAAAATTCAATTAAACTCTGCGAAACCCAAGCCATACTAGATAATAGTCAAAGAATACTCGACTATCTATAAAATATCCAAAATTATGCAATTAAATTATACATAACTTTGTATATTTAATAGATAGAATAATACTGTTTGGTTAGGCGAGGCTTAATAAATGTTAATGAACCAACAATATGTGTAATATGTATTCTTATGCCAACGAAAACAAATGAGATAGTATGCATGAAAAAGTGTGCACAATTTTGTCGTATCGCCCAAAGTATCGTATACCAAAACTATTATGATTTGGTTTAGGCAGAGTATAATATTGATTTTTAACAGTAACCAATATCTGTAAATTATTGAAGTCTTAGTTCAATAAAAAAAAAATACGTATGACTAACAAAGTTTAATGTACACTCTTTATGATCGATCTTAACAGCCTACCTTCACCCTTCACTACTGGTAGATATATACCTACTAAATAACTCCAATTATAAACGTTCATCTACTACATGGCCTTCTCTAATTTCTTTCACACTACTTAGTCATTTTTTTAGCTGCCGCATAATTTTATTTTCTAGATAAATCGTATTTTTTACTACAATAAAGCCTTTTATTACCTCTTATCTATCTCATTTATCCAGGGGTTATCTATTTACCAAACGACATATTTATCTCATCACCATTTCAGTAGTTTGGTGACATCTAACATATCGTATACTCTCGCGTGCACCCTTGTCAACTGGGTTATTTTTTAGATTTTCTACATAATTATATATATTACATGCCAATTTTTATTCCACATTTCACTACCTACCCTTAATTTAAGTTTTACAATACGTTAAAAACCAAACATTATCTCGTTTCTAACTTAACAGTAATAATCATTTTTTTTTTAATAATTTATATCTATTCAATATGCATTATCATTTTTATTAATCGGCTACATGGAATTATAATGCGGCATTTAATATTTCACATATCTGTATTCAATCCTCAATACCTACATCAAGCTTTCCAAGGCATTTAACCGATACTTGAAAAATGTATATTGTACTAAATACTAATAAGTATTGATTTGAGTTACCCCATCATCACCCGCCATGTACATACAACCACGATTTGTGCACGCCCGCCTTCCGTGACGCTATAAACTTGTCAGAATAAAAATATTTTATTGCCACACTTTATTGTCAAGAAACGAAACTGCATGGGATTGCCATGCACCATGCACCTTGGTGCTTAAAAAAAAAGTTTAGAAAATAAAAAGAATCTTGAATTGTAGTCATTTATCTTTAGTAACATGAAGTGTCCTCTGTAGTATGTACCCGTCTAGGAGTCGAAAGTGATAAATCTAAGCAGGGATCAGAATTATTCTGTCCTCTATACAACGCGTGTGTTAACAGAATTCAATATCAATGTTAGTTTCAACCTCAACTCACTCCCTGTACACCCCTCTCATGTGATCGTAAATATAACCCCAGTTACATACAGTCTACTTGATTGTGTGACCCATTTTTGTAACGTTATCGATTACATCGTTTTTTTAAATATCTATATATTATTTTTGGTACTATAACAGAGCATGACGTGATATAGTGAAACAGTAGACTAGTAAGAGAAATCAAACAATCACAAACACAAACACCCATACTTTGAGAAAATCACATAAAAAAATCTTTTAGAATAATTATTAATAACCATATCCGTACAATGTGGTTATTAGTAATTTTGAACAATCACAAACACCCAAGCTTTGAGAAAATCAGATAAAAAAATCTTTTAGAATAATTATTAATAACCATATCCGTACAATGTGGTTATTAGTAATTTTGAACAATCACAAACACCCAAGCTTTGAGAAAATCACATAAAAAAATCTTTTAGAATAATTATTAATAACCATATCCGTACAATGTGGTTATTAGTAATTTTGAACAATCACAAACACCCAAGCTTTGAGAAAATCACATAAAAAAATCTTTTAGAATAATTATTAATAACCATATCCGTACAATGTGGTTATTAGTAATTTTGAACAATCACAAACACCCAAGCTTTGAGAAAATCACATAAAAAAATCTTTTAGAATAATTATTAATAACCATATCCGTACAATGTGGTTATTAGTAATTTTGAACAATCACAAACACCCAAGCTTTGAGAAAATCAGATAAAAAAATCTTTTAGAATAATTATTAATAACCATATCCGTACAATGTGGTTATTAGTAATTTTGAACAATCACAAACACCCAAGCTTTGAGAAAATCACATAAATATTGTGTCCTCGCCAGGTACAGGATTTTGAAAGAGTTACATTAAACACTAACACTAACACAATAAGACAAGTATAGAAAAATGACAAATAAAATAAATATTACCTACTACCGAGTACTGATGGAATTTGAATTTAAATTCTGATGGATTTAAGTTGTGTACTATTCTATTTGAGTCGTTTTGCGACCCGGGTTTTGTCTTTTGGTATCTTCAGGCACTGTGTACACTCACCAAAACGTAAATAAACACTGACAACGAATACTATATTAACTCTAACTTATATAACAAATCAATACAATAAAGTACGTAAAAACTTCATTACCTACCTGTCAAGTCAAGGGTCACAATAAAAAAATAAAACAAACAAAATATTATGATTAGTTGAAGTGTTTGTGAAAAACCCCTATATTCTCAATAATTAATAGTACACTCCATAAGTTTATAATAAATCGTCAAAACTTTTTACATACTTTATTGTATTGATTTGTTATATAAGTTAGAGTTAATATAGTATTTGTTGTCAGTGTTTATTCGCCTTTTGGTGTGCGTTTACAGTGCCTGAAGATGCTGAAAGGCGAAACCCGGGTCGCAAAAAACGACCAAATGGAATAGTACAAAACTTAAATAATTTAGAATAAAATTAAAATTAAACATTAAATTATTTTTGTGTGAGTAGTATATCCACATTTTACATTGCATTTCAGTGCATATTTGAAATTCCTTCCGCACACATTTCAAACTTGGCATTAAATTTCAGGAAAATTCGTTCGGAATATTCTTCGGGAGAAATAGAAAAGCACTTCTTCGCTGAAGGGACGGCTGCATGATAAAAAAAACGGTTCAAATTCCGGCGAGGTTTTCCTCCGCTATATACTTTTAGGGACATTATATTATTTATCACGTGGCTTTATGTCAATTTCGGAAGGTTTATTTTTTGACCCGATAAAAAATGTGCTTTTTTCTCACGTTCACTCATAATGTTATTAATATACCTACAACTCTTTCCTTTAAATTTAGACGTCTTTCACAGAATATTCTTTAAACGAATTTATATTTTTTTATATATTTAAACGAAATTATCGCAGATACTGCTGTTTTATATAAAATTATTATTATTCAGTCACTGCATGTTTGTGAATACATAACGAAAACATTTTTATTTAATTAAAAATAACTTACGATCCATTTTATACATATTATCTATGATATCCGAGTTATTTTTAAATTCCACTAATCATCAACGACTAGCTTTGTTGTTGAATTAATATAATGGTATTATTAAAGTGATCGTAGGAGTCCAGCATCAATCAAATTTATCTTGCACTTACAACTAAGTACGGTAACTTAACGGCTTACAATGTCGTGCCCAGCTTTGAATCTCGGGTTTTGTAAATTTACATTTCATATTTTCAATCTGTGTCTTAAATCAGGGTATGGACTTAATAAGTTGAGCAAGAGGCAAACATCAATTTCATGTAAAAACAGAAATCTGTTAATACAACCTCCAATTTGTATAGGCTAGGATGATATTTTTACGATCAAATATGGTGCCTTACTTTAACTTAACTTAAATTGTATGTGAGGGGCTTCGAAACGAAAACGCTAGTTTTTATTTTCGTAAAATAATGGCAAGTCATTAAAAATGTCTTATCTTTCTTATAGATGTACTTTCTGAAAAAAAGTATTTATTTGTTGTTTTTTGTATTCCAATAATAAATAATACATAACATTTTATAATACTTGTTGTAAAAATTATATGTATAAAAAAGAAATAAGACTTTTTTAATGACTTGCCAACATTTTTAATAAATGGAAAGTTCCCTTTTTGTTTCAAGATCTCTCATATTTTCTTATTATATACATCATAATATATCCAGTAGGTAACTATTTTAATTATGTGATATTGATTTATTAGTTTACAATAGTATACAAATATTCAAAAAAAGTCAATGATACTTAGGTACTATTAATTATAGAAACAATAATAATTCTATATTTTAATCTAACATAACCTAATATTATAAATATAATAAAAACAATCACATATAAAATAAAAAGCTAAAAATGCTGAAATAATTTCAAGCAAATAATGCTTTTATATTAATTACCTACCTATTATATAATATAACCTGTTACGTAAGACCATTACTGAAATATCTATCAGTAGGTATTACATCAAACACATTGTGTTTGAAGTAATTACTAGTGGGAACATAAAAAATGGTCTCATCTATTTCCGTAAGTAAAATAAATAACGATTGATAAATCATTTATACGCATAAATAATCTTGTTACCACAAATATAGCCGTCAACAAAAAAAGACTTAAATATGGGAATAAAATTCTACAGAATAAATGCTATATTAATAAAAAAAAAAAAAAAAAATGCTATATTAATAATAATTGTAATGCTCTGTTCCCTTAAAAGCCTTCCTAATTAGTAATAAGTAATCCTAGCCCTTAATTCGGGAAAGCTTAAAAATATATTCATCTATAAGAAGGTGGACGTATTCTCACAAAATTTCTCGCCGAATCAAACTAAAATAATATAGAGCATAAGGGTTGATGAATGGTATTTTTATAATAATTAGTGACCTTCAATTGCGAGTGCATAATGAAACATGGCGTTTTAAAATCTAAGAAAGCTTGTCAAATTTAGAATTTGTAACACAAGACAGCATGAAAGGTAATGCGACAAATAGTTTACAAAAGAAACCAACTAGAGTACCCGATATATTTGTAGAATAATGATATCTGACCGGGATTAAACGGCCACAGTTCCATCATACAATCTGCTTGATCAGTGATTTGATTGAAATCGTTGCGGTTGATGAAAGGCTCCGCTAAATGAGTGTCACTTTTTTAAATGTGTACTCCGCTTGTAGTGTAGACCTGTAAAACTTTGCTTCACTTGATGCAGGAATCCTTTTATATACTTTTTTACTACTGGTTTCAGATCCGGTAACTTGGCATCTTATGTAGGTACATGGGGAAAAAATTTCCGTCACCCATAATTTACGTTTAACATATTATATTATGTACTATTATTTGAAATTTTTGTGATTTTTCATTTATATAATATTCTAAATAATAATGATTCTACGTACTTACCTATATAATTCTATTTATTATACAACTATTGATAACGGTCTTTCTTTTCAGAAGAAGTTATTTGTATCGTAATATAAATGCTTTGGTCACAAGTCAAAGTATTTGCGTGTTCGGTGTATATTTTGTAAAACAATACCATGTATTTATAATAAATTCAAATTTAATCATTTATATACTTGCCGCTGGTTATAAGTATCATTGTGAAATGTTCTACAAATAAAATTATATTACAAAATGAATTTTAGATACTTACATAGATTACCGTAGCACTATTCAATTCGTATCACTCCATATATTTAGACTCCATCTATACAGACAACGATTTCTTTAAGTTTTTTTTTAAATAAACCTTGTAATAGCAGAGTTGCAGTCGAGTATTTGATTTTTAAGCCAGGGAGTCATATAGCCACGCGGCCTCTCCGTTATTTATCACCTGGCATTCTGTCAATTCGGAAAGGTTTATTTTCCAGGCCGTTAAATAATGTTTTCCCTTCCCTTTCACCTTTTCTTAACTCTGCCAAATTTTAAACATTTTCGCTTACCTGGAAGAGCGGACCGAAATATTCAGGTACCTACGTACAATCCAGATGTTTGAGTATTTCTTACTGGCTGATTTTTTAATGTAATTTTAGGAATTTTCTCAAACGGTTAACTTGAAATTTAATCATCTCTTGTCTTCTACACTGCTTTTGTTTTGATTTCAGTACCATCATTCTCAGTATATATTATAAATATATATATACTATAGTGTATTTTGATAATAAGTTTCCCAACCGAATCACTAAAGTAAAATCAACATAGGTACCTAGGTAGTTACTTATAATACTTACAGAATTAATGACAAGTAAGGCAAATAAGTGCAGCTACACATGTTATTGATTGGGTCTCTTTTAAGGTTTACTTTTTATATTTTAGAGACAATAATGCTGTTAGCTTACATTTTTAATTTTCACTTAGTCACATTCTCACTTTAACGGACTTTTTTTTCTATAATGCACATCCCATGAGAATAATGTTACTAGAGTATACGTTTTATGACGTTGCACTTTTTACTTCACTTATACGCCTCTTTGCCTTACCTCGCATAGAATTAGACCAAATGTGATATTCACTGGTATTAACATATCTAGTAATAAATATAAGTAAATAAATGATATTATAACTAAAAAATGTTTAGAATATATATTACTTACCATCCTAGAGCCAGAGTGCAAAGTTATGAAGCATAATAATATACTCGTACTATCCCTGAAATCGCTTTAAAATATCTCTATCAAAATACCACAACTTACTCTTATTACTGCTTGTAGAAATAGGGATATACGACATGTCATACATATTTTTTTTTACCTTGCGTTTGATAAGTTTCATATTAAAATTTAATAAAAATAATATATAGGTAGGTACGTAAAATAAATTCTTGAATAATTGGATCTCAATTTAATTTTTTTCCACAAGACGGAATGAGGCTAGATTTTTCACAATCGGAGTTGCGTTCTACTCCACTTTTGTTCATTTCAAGCTCTGATTACATAAAAATATTAATAGGTAATTAGTAACTATATAACGTTATAAGAGTTAAAAATAGGTCATTATAGCAGTTTATGTTAAGGTAACTGTTACCTTAGAAGCCTTCTTTTGTCTTTGTTAAAAGATAATAACTGTTGAGAGAAAGGGTTCGCATTTATTCCAGAGATATACGAAAAAGCTGACTCGAAACTTTTCCGAGAACGTGACATTTCTGAGTTGACACATGCAGCCCAAGAGTTGATCCGTGTTTGATGCCAGTCGCGATAAGTCATGCCGGCCATTATGAGGGACAGCCATTTTTCTTCCGCCGCCCATTTCCGGCTGCGTCGGCCGCTTCCCGTGCCATCTGTTTCCGGTTCTGCAGCGCGGGATTTGTCATCCGCATCATTATGCCGGTAAACAAAATGGCCGTGTTGACATATCTTTGCCGCGAGGGTTTTTTTTTATTTTCGTCAACAGTGTTCGCGGAGCATTACTTTAGTCATGCAAGACAAACATTTTTGCGAATGTAGCGCTCCGGGGCAAAAATGTTACTGGCTTTTAACAGTGTGTAACTTTTCATGTTATTTCATACACACAAAAAATGATTATGACTACACTTTTTTCGACGTATACTTAGTATAAATAAGAATGCCGCTTTTTTGGTTGAGTTGATCCTTATTTCTTTGATAGCTACTTAAGAAATAGATAGCTGTTCAATTATTTCTTATTCCAAAGTATGAAAATAGCCTTCCATTAGTCGTATCGAGACAATTATTATAATATGCGTACGTCAATTCATAAATTCTATGTTAATAAATAAAATCAATTATTATCACTATAACATCACAAATAATAAAATTAATTTTTATTTAATAAATTAGTTACAAGATTTCACAATGTAGAATTCTACATAATTGGTATATTATTAAATAATTATTTTATGTCGCATGTTCAAAAAAAAATAATCCAACATTTTACTAGGAAAACTACATGCGGGGATTTGAACCTTTAATCCTCTTTAAATTTGTCTCGTTGTGATTGCATATTAATTTTCCTAGTAGTCCCGGTAGGTATTGTTGGAAACATTTCTGTAACACTTTTTTTGGAAATGGATTAAAAATGTCTTCTTGTGACTCAAATCGGGACCTTTTCAGCGAAATTTTTATGTCTAGTATGTCATACGTGACCCGCGGGTAGATTTGCTTTTGTTCTATCGTTCGCAACTGCAGTAAGTACGAATTTTGCAGATACTCTCTCTGCACGCCAAATCTTCAATGAAAATTGAATATAGAAAACTTATTCAATTTCGTTTTGTTTATTGATTTTTATACGTTGATATAACGTTCCCGTATAACCAACGTTGACTTATTTTCAATGACTTCATCAATTCGGCTTGTTGAGGGCCTACATGAACGCTGTTTTATTACAAATATCGTTCAGTAATACAGATTGAAGTATGTAAGTAGGTATATCCTTTAAAAAACTAATACTATCTACCGAGGGTACTTGAAGGAATTTGAATTTGAATTCTAATTGATTTTAATTTTGTACTATTCCATTTGAGTCATTATTTTGTGACCCGGGTTTCGCCTTTCGGCATCTTCGTGTGCTATCCGCAATCACCGGTGGCATATACACAGTGGAAAATAAATATAGTTAATTATTGTTTATAATAGAAATTTAATAAAATAAAACTGAATGTTCAACTATTCAAAATTTATATTAAACTTGATCCTTTACTCAGTATGTAATATTATTTTTACTATCTTTTTTGGATAACTTTATTATACAAATATGAATTTACTGTATTCGTTATCAGTATATATAAGATGCTGAAAGGTTAAACCCGGATCGCAAAAAATGACTCAAATGAAATAGTACAAAACTCAAATCAAATAAAATTTTTATCCTATAAGTTTTTAAAAAAGTCCTGCTTGAACTCATTTTAGTCAGTTACATTATTGGATTTTTTGTATTAATTCCGTGAATAACGTGACGATCATAAAATAAAAAAAACAAGTGGTATTAACAATAATTATCGAAAATGTACAATAAGTAAATATGGAAATATACATAACCTCTGAGCATCCAATGTTTTGGGAACGCTGTAAGTGATTAAATTTGTTTAATACTTAAATATAATATCGCTACTAGTCCACTTGAACGATACGTTTTGAATGACTATTAATAATAATTTTATATCATATCCATAACCTAAAGAAAAGTGGAAACGAAATTAAACTGTAAATATCATAATATAAGGCTTCTTTAAAATACTCATAGTTGATTTCAATTTTGATACCTATTATACTGTATGGCTTATATACATTTTCACTGTTAATATAAAGGAAATCTCCACAGTAATATAATATTATACTAAATTATTTATATTTTTAAATTATTATAATATGTACGATTTTTCAGAAAATTAATTATGTAGAGTTTTAGATACAAATATGTATCAAACCTTTATAGATACTTATTATTTAAATCCTGAAAACAACAGAAACCAGAAAATTCTACCAAAATTAGACATAAAGCGACCGATAGTGTCGTTGTGAAAGCAGTTATTTGGATATACGATACACTGGGTCTCAGCATCTAATATAATATTTTTTCGTCTTTACGTCTAGGTATCGAATAAATGAAATGTCTGACTATTTCAAAATTACTTCTACGAATAAAAAGTTTATAGAAATGATTTTATTCAGCAAAAAACTTACCTTTGTAGCTATGAAAGTTTAAATTTAAAACTCATCTAGGTAGTCCTCTGCCTTCGTACTAGTCCTGAGTTTACATACAATATTATTAGCGAGCAGAAATTTAAAATTCTCTTTTAGAATACACTTGGTTTTAACGTTGCCTGAATTATATTCTGTAACGCAGGGATTTTTTCCATAACTTCAAATTTAAAATTCCATCTCTGTGCAAATTTTAAATTTAAAAATTCCTTTAGTTTAAACCAGATTTCGTCATAAACTAGGTATATAATATGTTAAGTATCATTTCTAAATTGACTCTCTGCATCTATGCATATATTCATTTTAAGTTACACAGACTACTTTTAACTTTTTTAAATAATGAATAATTTATATAATACTAGCTGAAGTACCCGGCTTCGCACAGGGTCGCTTCGTGGTTATATTTATCTTAGATATTTAAGAAATATTAAGAGGTAATTTTTTTTTAATATTAAAATATCTGTGTTATACAATATGGCAATATGAAAATAATTCTAATAGGAGTATAGGTCAAACAAAAGACCACTAAATTAAAATCGAATCCAAAGTATGCAAACCAAGGTCTGAACAAAAACGATGCATGAGTGCGAGTGAGAAAGTATTCGGCACCCTTATAATCTCTGCGACACGCGCTAGAGTAAGATAAAAGGTCTACATATGTTTTCGTTAGTTTCCAAAAGTATCGCCAACAAATCGTGGAGAATCGCTTCACGTAGCATCGTAGCTCGTGTTGCGAAATTGCTATTTTTTGTGTTAGACATAAAGTCAATGGTAAATATTTTTTGTTAATTAAGTAGGAAAGATGGTTCTGTGTGTTGTATTAAAATATGGTAGCCATACTGATAAGCAAGAATATGGTATTACGTTTCATAGGTAAGTTGATACATGTTCATGATAATTTATTTGTATATTATTATATATATTATCAGTGACCTAGTGTTTCTTTAAAATAACTTAAATTATGGATATCGTTACCTAATGGTTGCATTTTGACCGCTTAAAAATACTATATAACGTAAAAAAATAGAAAATTATATTTTAATTCTGAGCGTCTAGTGCGAGCACTTTGGGCGAGCACTACCGAAATGGTCTATGGTCTCGAACATTTGTAGACGAATGCGTTCTCTCGCTCACAAACCAAACGCATGGCACGCAGCTTCATTTAGCAATGCAACGGGTGGTGTCTAGATGTATCTATAGTCTATGATGCAAACGTCATTAATATGTAGTAAAAAAAAAACAAAATTGCATGGAACAAACAAACAATAAACGTTGTATTTTATATAATACTAATTTAGAAACCTTCGCAGGTGTACGCACAACAACTCACAAAAGTTTCATCGCAATCGGTTGAATGTTATAGGAACGCATACGAATAGAAGACGTAGATGATTTTCTAATTCAGAAATCTTCGTGGGCATGCGCACGACAACTCACCAAAGTTTCATTGCGAATAGAAGAAGAAAGAGATGGTTATTCTAATTCAGAAACCTTTGCAGGTTTTGGCACAATTATTGACGAAAGTTTTATTGCAGTCGGATGAATGGAAGAATATAAAATAAAAGAAGAAGATGGTTGTATTAATTCAGAAACCTTTGCGGGTGTTACCACAACAACTGACGAAGGTTTCATCGCAATCGGATGATTAGTGTAGGAACCATACGAATAAAAGAAGATATAATGAAGAAGAAGAAGAAGATGGTTGTACTAATTCAGAAACCTTTGCAGGTGTTGGCACAACCACTAACGAAAGTTTCATCGCAATCGAAAGAATGGTATAGTGAACATACAAATAAAAGAAGATAGAATGATGAAGAAGAAGAAGAAGAAGGAGATGGTTGTACTTATTCAGAAACCTTTGCGGGTGTTACCACAACAACTGACGAAGGTTTCATTGCAATCGGATGAATGGTATAGGAACCATACGAATAATGTATAAAGCATAAAGAATAATGTATAAAGTATAGGAACCATAAGATATAATGAAGAAGAAGAAGAAGATGGTTGTACTTATTCTGAAACCTTTGCGGATGTTACCACAACAACTGACGAAGGTTTCATCGCAATCGGATGAATGGTATAGGAACCATAAGATATAATGAAGAAGAAGAAGAAGATGGTTGTACTAATTCAGAAACCTTTGCAGGTGTTGGCACAACAACTAATGAAAGTTTCATCGCAATCGGATGAATGGTATAGGGACCATACAAATAAAAGAAGATAGAATGATGAAGAAGAAGAAGATAGTTGTACTTATTGAGAAACCTTTGCGGGCGTTACCACAACAACTGACGAAGGTTTCATCGCAATCGGATGAATGGTACAGGAATCATACGAATAAAAGAAGATATAATGAAGAAGAAGTAGAAAAAGATGGTTTTTCTAATTTAGAAACCTTTGCGGGTGTGTGTACAATAACTGACGAAAGTTTCGTTGCAATCGGATGAATGGTATAGGAACCATACGAATAAAAGAAAATAGAATGATGAAGAAGAAGAAGATGATGATTTTTCTAATTCAGAAACCTTTGCGGGTGTACATACAACCACTTACCAAAATTTCATCGTAATCCGATGAATGGTATAGGAACGCATACGGGACAGACAGAAAGACAGACAGACAAACAGGCATACAGACAGACAGACATTCATTTTTATATATAAGATATAGCCTATACTCTTCACGAAAGTGCAAGCAATAAGTTAACAAAGTTTTATCGCAATCGGATGAACGGTATGGCAGTGCATTCAATACGAACAAACAAACAAACAAACAAATATTATTTTTTATATATTAGATTAATTACTCTTATGATAATGGCGATGGGTGAAGGCAGACTTAAGATCCGACATAAATAGTGTGCTTTAAACATTTTCGTCAAACATGACGCTCACGGTGGCCGCGCGGCTTAAGCGTTGGACTATCATGCTGTGGATCCCAGGCTCAAATCCTGGGTCTGGCAAGCCCACATATTGTTTTTCAATTTATGTGTGAGCCAGGTTATGGACCTAATAGGTTGAGCAAGTGGCTGACATCCATTTCTCGTAAAAAACAAAATCTGTCAATACAAACCTTTACTCTGTAGAGGCCCATATGATCTTATTAGGATCGGAAATGGTCGAAAAAAAATTACTCTTTAAAAATATAATAATATACAATAACATATTACTTACGTTTATTTAGTATTTATTATATTTAATTCGTTGAATTTTTAATAAATTTCTTGAGAAATTATAAAAAAGATTGTCTTTGTATATTTTCTTAAATTTATATTATGTTGACTTATAGGTTTTTAAAAATATATAGCTCATAATATAATAGTATGTAATTAATTTTGTCCAATAATTTAATTTAATATTAATAAATTTAATAGCAATGGTCATTAAAAATGCTATGTTTTTGTTGTTTGCTGATGACCTGAAACTCTTTATGGAAGTTGTCACCTTGGACGATTGTCGTCAACTCCAACTTGATATAGATAATAATATTAGATTGGGGCAGGCGTAACAAACTAGACTTCAATATTGAAAAATGCAATATTTTATCGTTTACCAGAGCTTCGCGAGTATTATTTTTCCAATATTCGATGCATGGCAGAGCTCTTTCGCGAATACCATCTGTAAGGGATCTTGGCATTACGTTTGACAGTAAGCTGTCATTTAGTGGTCATATTGCTATCATTTGTAAAAAGGCGCTATAAATGTTGGGCTTCGTCTTGCGTACTTCCCGGGTCTTTTCAGATGTTACTGTATTAAAAATTCTTTATAATTCATTAGTGAGAAGCTGGCTTGAGAGTGGGTCGATTGTTTGGGCCCCGCATCAGTTGAAATATGACCTTATGATGGAGCGAGTTCAAAAGAAATTTTTGAGACTCATTTATTTGAGGTTATATGGATACTATCCGTGGCTTTATCCAATTGACTTTCTCTTAGGTATGCTTACATACTGCAGTTTAAGTGCTAGAAGATCAATATTTGGCCACGTATTTTTTAGACTTATACGTGGTGTGAATGAGAACTCTGCCATTCTTGGTAGTATTGACTTGTGTGTAACTGATAACTATCTTAGAAATCGGGAGCATCAGTTGTTTGTTCTCCCGAGGAGCAGAACTAACCTGCCATTGGTGATGCCAATTGGGAGGGCAATAACTCTGTTCAACCAAATCGCTTCGGATGTTGATATATTTCATCTACATGAGGATGAGTATAGGTGGACGTTATTTTATAAATTCTTAATATAGGGTCTGCTTAACTCATCCACTGTACTTTCTTGTACCTATATATTTTTTTGTATTTATACATTTATACTGTAGAATAACTTAATACTGATCTATCTCTTTTATTATGTACCTAATATTGTTTTAATAATATTTCGTTGTTTCTAAATGGCATGCTGTGAACGTCTTAAACTTATAATTTGAAATATCCACAATATGTAAAATAACTGAATTGAATTAAATACAATACCGTTAAACGATAATGACAAATTAATCACCAATCAATTTTAAATACCTTCAAAAAACTTCATTTAAATTAAGATACTGTTTTATTTTCAACCTTTTTTTTTAGTTGTGTCTGAGTTAAATGTATTGATTCTTAAAGTGCTGTGACCAATGGCAGATTATCCCTTAGGCACAAGAGGCATTCTCCTCAGGGACTTGGGTTAACTGAGGTCTCAAAGTACCCCAGAAGTCTTAAATAAATACGTATTTTTAACTAAATGAGACCAAATTAAGATTTTTTTTTTAATTTTCTTGTTTTATAACATTTGCTTTTTTTGCGGTAAGAATTTGATAATTATTTTACAAAAACGCTTTCATTTACACATTAAACACATTCAAAAACTATTTATAAAAAAACAGATTAAATCATTTATTATAATATTCATAAATAATAAACCTATTACAAGGTTTTAAAAAAATACTTTTTATCAGGACAAAAAATTAAATAGGTAGTCCATTATTTTAACATATTGAATTTTATTGATTACTACAAGTACGATATTAGAATAAATAATGTCAAGAATGAGTTTGTACCTATATACATCATACTTATCATCTTTATAGATGAGGACTTTGTCACTGAATTTCCGATCATGTCCGATTCTAATAGGGTCATGTGGGCCTCCAGGGAGTGGAGGTTTTGTATTTAACAGATTTTTTTTTTTTACGAAAAATGAATGTCAGCCACTTGCTCAGCCTACCAAGTCCATATTATGACTCATACATAAATTGAAAAACAATATGGCATGTGTACTTGTTAGACCCAGGATTCAAACCTGAGACCCACGACACTATAGGCCGATTGTGAATTAGTATAGACTATATATAGACAGAATTGTATCTACCCGTACATTCAATTCTGATTTTTTTTTAAATCTTTATACATAATTCGGAACATCTTATGCATATAGAGAAAAAAATCATTTTTTGTAGAAAAAATACCACACCTAGTAGTTAAAATCGCCATATTTTTTTTTCTTCTTTATTTGGAACCAATTGAGCTCTTCTCTGAATGGAAGGCTATTCTGCTTTATAATGGTTTACAAAAGTATACATACACTTTTTAACTACAGATATAAATGGTTACATTAATAATAATATAGAATTACATTTTTGTTACGCTATACACTAGACATTTACGTTACATTTTTGGAGAAATTTATGTACAATTTTCATAACTGAAATATTTGGTTTTTCCAGGAACGAATTAATCGTGAAAGGAGGGTATAACCTGCATTTTCCCAATTTATTCATTAACACCTCTCTCTCCTGGTCATAGGCATCACATTGCCAGACAATGTGGTTAAGATCTTGAGTGAGATAGATGCCCACACTGACACTGAGCATCTATACATCTACCACTATAATTTTTTACAATGATTCGTTGAGACTGTAATGCCCTGTCCTGTTTCTAGCTATTGTCACTATTACATCTTGCTTTATTTTATAATGTTTACTAAACCAAGTTTTAAGAGATCTACTACAATAGATTTGATAGTAGTGTGTTCCCTTTTCTTCCCCATGATTTTCTAAATATTTACCGTTATTTTCGCTCATTGTTTGTTTAAACTGGGCTTTAAAATCTGTGTATGGATTTCTTATATTTTCTGATGGGTATTTTACAGATTTTTTTGCCAATTGATCAGCAATTTCATTGCCATTAATTCCTTTGTGTGCTGGAATCCAGTATATCTGTATATTTGTACCATGTTCGTTACTATTGCTAAATTTGGAAATGTTGGTTCTAATATTAAGAATGTAGTCGAAAATCGCCATATTATACTACTAAACAAACAACTACTTGTAAAAATCGTCGTGATTCCATAAGATGCCCGTAGCTTAATTGGAAACGAATACTGGCACAAATCCAGCAGATATATTATATTCAAGTCCCGTCGGGAGTCGTATCTTTTCTAATGTGTATGTGCATGAGATGTTTTTAAATAATATGAATGAAGATTTTTAATAAATTCAGAATTAAATAATATACTGGTAGATACTAAAACTTTATATCATATTTAGTCGATACTAATTCAGTGACAAAAACCTAATCTATAACGATGACAAGTATTATGTATTTACAATCTCTAGATTCTAGATACTTCGTCAAATTTTAAAAATGTGAATACTCCATTTGATTATGTTAATTCCGTGAGAGCATCACCAATCCGGACGTTGGTATTACACTTTATAAATCATTCATTCGTTCAATAAAAAAATTAATTAAAAAAATATTTCATTCATAATTTTCTGCAGAACCGCCTTCTGTGATAAATTGCGTACGCAAAGTCTCTAACTCACTTTACTAGTAAACTAGGTACAGTAACTTTTGTATGATATTCTTGTACAACGTTTACGTAGTTAATAAATTATTAGCATATAAGTAATGTAAGTTTTCTGTATAGAAATAAATGAAGTCACGTATTTACAAACGGCATAATATAAATATTGTATTTTTTTCATTTTGTCTAAAATACACACACCAACCCGAAATACGTGTGCATTGCGCCGAAATAACGACTTTTATATGTAGAGCTTTGGAACTAAAAAAAGATATATGAAGATTACGCCGTGGACATTTTTCTTCGTGATATTACCATCGTTTCGTATTCTTGAAAATTTGCATACATTTCTCAGAAAACGCATCAGAATACTACACCAAGATACCTCGAATCATCCAGCCATCCTTTTCACTCATACTAAAAATTGCGTGAAGGGTGTATAGCAATATTGCGTTTTGATGTGTATTTTGGTGGTTTATTTCAAGGGTTTGTGAGTGGAATTACTGCCAGGACATTATATTATTTTTTCTTGTGGAATATGGTCTCTGAAATCTTCCCCCAATTTATTATCTGTGCGTCGCGCGTAATGGCTCATAAAAACTATGTATTCTTAAGAATCCGCAATATCCAAGAGTCCTTTATGTAACTTGTTTTAAAAACAAATTTGATCTTATACGAGACCAATTTATAAACCCAGATTCGCTCTTGTTAATATTTATAAGACGCTATCATAATGTTATACGGAAAACTTTCATTGTGTTAATTAACCAGATTGACTGTCTTCAGTTAGTCTTCGTCCTTTGCCGACTCAATTAGAAAGCCGATACATTCCCAACGACTGGTCCTACTTTTTCCGCCTCTTTCATTGTTGTCTAAGGATGACCTGTCATTGCCTGTCATGTTCACACAGGTAATGGTTTGATTTGAATAGATAAGTTACATGATAAATAATACACTAACATTAACACACCTTCTACAAATGTAATGCATAGATCAATGCTACATTTTTTTTAAATCGATATTACCGCCGGTTTTTGTGTGAAGGACTACACTGACTTTGATAGCTGATGAATAACAGGAATGTATATTATTTATAATTTATTAATATATTTGATTTGAGAATTTTTTTATAATTCAATTTGAAACCAGAAAGGGCGAATCAATAAGTCAAGCAATCTGAGATCTGATTTTGACAGCTGAATAGTGGACCACTCGTTGCTTGTGCAAAAAATATGCTCAGGCTTTATTAATCTAAAGATGGCGCTGCTTCGTCTCATTTTATAGCAGGTATTTTGAAATAACAATTAACCAGGAAAATCATCGTTTTTAAAAACTGACGTTACCAATCATATAAATATACAACATGGATGAATCTAGAAT
This sequence comes from Rhyacophila brunnea, assembly GCF_057557595.1. Classification (NCBI taxonomy): domain Eukaryota; kingdom Metazoa; phylum Arthropoda; class Insecta; order Trichoptera; family Rhyacophilidae; genus Rhyacophila; species Rhyacophila brunnea. The sequence continues at coordinate 650,394 of NW_028232904.1, read as the reverse complement.
AGGTACACAGTACTTACATGAATACGTGATGGTTCTTATAACAGATGAATTATTAAACCAAACAATATTTATAATATTATATAAATATTTAATTATTCAAATGTAAGTTATTTATATTGAAATTTATTTTGAAAGAAGCAAGAGTACAAAATAGTTCTACTTGATAACTTTGATGATTCACGGTTCTGTAGAGTCGAATCACCGGATAATACATAGTACCCGAGTTTGGTTTTATAGGTATATGAATCCACCGTGTGTGTGGAATCCTGTGAGACCTATAGGCCCAAGAGATAAAATTGGTGCAATTAGTGATGGTCAGAATTTCACCTACAACATTAGGTGAGTGCCTGGGATCCCTTATTCCTACCATGAATCCAACATAGTTTACTAATTTATTCAGTGTATTTCTAACAAAAACATTATTTAGTACGTAAACGTCATGTTTTTTATAGTTTGTGAAATGTGAACCGGAAGTAGTGTGTTTTTTTGACATCTAGCAGTTAATAATACAGTGTTATTGCACCGCCAAAAATACATATTATGTGCGATCAATTTAATGAAAATATATAACAACTATATCCATGGTTTTCACTATTTTATATTTCCAACTTTATGTACAGCGTAGTAAAATCGTATATATAATATGTAGATGATTCGGTTAAGTCTAGAAGTACCTATGTTATTATTATGAATAATTAAATTCATTATTCGAATGCTAAAAATATCTACAGTAGGTACTAATTCAAAGTGGACAGAGAAAGTCCATTTGAAAATAATTATATAATACAGGTATCTGAAAAACTGACGCATTCATAGATGAAATGTGATATAAAATGATATTTTTATGATGACGGGATGAGATAAGCGGGTATTTTAATTTAATTTTGCATAAAAAATATTATTTTTGGAAAACCCAAATTTAGCAGTGGCGTAGTAAAAATGTCTCTTCCTGTTTGGGAGATAAAGTCTTGATTTAATGTGGTCAATAAATTATCGCTTGGCATCAAATCAAAGCTTTTTTAACTTTTCGCGGTGTTTTGTTCTAAATAATTTTTTTTAAATGTGAAAAGATATAGATATTGTAAAAATGTGAGTCATTTATAATAATATAATATTATGACGTCATGTCTTATAATTATTTTATATAATGATTTTGATAAGCTTTTCTTTGAGATATTATATCACAAAAATAGTTTGTATCCATAATAATATGAATAAATTTATTACTTACAAGTAAAATTAAATGCAGTTAAATAAAATGGATTGTACAAAATAAAACATGTGATTTAAAATTACTATATACTCGTACCTCAGTAATATTTTTATTTCACAAAGGACTCGATATTAATACTTTGGACGCGGAAGACGCACACGGCGCGTAATGACCAGGCGGCCGATCGATGTAATTAACGTGCATTTTAAAGGGGGCAATTAAAATCTCATTATCTATTCAGCAGCGAAAGCGTTAATAGTGTATTTTACGCAAACGATTTTGACGTTAGTTTCGATCTGGCCAATTCTCAATGGCATCAGTCAGTCAGTCCAAATATTTTTCTAGTAAACAGGTACGTGGTTTTAATTATTTCATTTGTACATAATAGGCAATAGCTACAGATCTGTCGATTTGTATTTAGCAGATCTGAAACTAAGCTAAACATTTAAGTACTTTATATTCATAATATATCATTATAAAGGTACATGCTATTAAAATATGTTAATTATACTTTTTTTACATTTAAAAAAAAATAAATACAGTATAACTAGTACTCAATCCGCATAATTTAATACAGATTACAACTGGTTTATAACCAAGACACAATAAAATTATTATCTCAACTCTGTTTTTCAGAAATATTTTGTTTTTCATCCGCATCATATTACAGAATTTGATGAGAAATCATTTTTTATTCTATAAGCAATTACTTAATAGAAATTTAATATTACATCGAGTATGTATTGCAAAGACGTCAATATTAATATTTTCTTCTAATTCATTCAAAATAATTTCTATAAGCCTTAATCTAGATTTTTTTATAAAATTGTTATTGGGAAAATAATAAATTGTAAAAGGATTGAATGTATAAATAATAATAATTTTTGTGTCAATGAAATACGTATATATTCAGAAAATTATTTCCACGTGTATGAAAACAATTTTGCGAAGTTTGAAAAGTCGTGCCGTTTCCGGAATATCTACACGCCTGAGGTAGGATAAGCCGTTCCCATATTTTCAATTGCACACACGTCATAACTTGTGCGCGCCACTGTACGTGACGCGTTCACGTTTTAAAAATATCATATGTATTTTTTTTAAATACTTTTTGACAGATTTTCATACTTTCGTCGCTTTTACATACACACGAGATGCTGAAAATGGCTATTTTTGGGATAATATAATGCACTTTTGCTGTTATTTTTTTGACGTTTATTTATTTTGTATTGTTTGTATCTTTCAAAAATCTTTTTAAAGTATATTTTGTCTATTTCTGTAATGACAATAATTTTATTTCGAAATAAGCTGAAATTATTAATAAGCTTAAAACTGACTGCCTTTACTGCCAACGTGTATGTTACTGCATTTTTGATAAATTGCCAGACGACAAGGTACCAACCACAAAGTTGATGCTGTAGGGAAAAGTGACAGACAACAGGTTATTGTTTTTTAATGGATCCAATTGACGGGAGAACAAGTTCATTGTATCATATCAACGTGCAAGCCTTAATACAGTTGCCGCATCATGCTGCAGGATAGTACTGTATATTTGGAACTCTTTAAATCGAAATGTGTTTTGAAGGGGGAAACTACCTGCATCCAAGAAGAGGCTAGACAAATTTAAATACTTGAATAAAATAAAAATGAAGATAAGTGGGGTGGAAATTTGGCGGAGATAATTCTGAAGAAAACTAAATTCCAAACACAAGCTGCTGAGAAGAAGGTAGGTCCATGTAATATACGATTTAATATAACTGTTTATGTTATAATACATGAGCACTGTTTTCCCCATTCATTTCACATGGGAAATTATTTCTAGCATTAAGGGCGGTTAGCAGTACAGGAAACTGAATTATAGATGGGCGCTTGAAATTTTCCGCAGTGGTTAAAGCCTTAATACGGCTTTTAATGGCAACAACCGTCGGACGATACGAGAAAAGCTAAGATTAGCATTCGTATGTTGTTATAAATAATACAGTATATTGCTAAAACCTTCCTATATTTTAGTTATAGTTTGTTAAAATATTTACGATATTCATTCGTATTTATGTAGTTTTGTACATCGATATATTTTTAAAAATATAAAATAACTTGTGTAGATATAATTATATACATTATATTCTTATTATTACCTAACTACCTATCTAATATGGCATTAATGTAATAAAAATGTTAAGTGATTAAACACGTTGTTTTTTTAACTACCCAACTTTAATTACCGGGTATTGTATGTAACTTTCTAAAATCGAACAAAAGAGATCCTAGACCTTTATTTTATATTTAACAGTAGGTAGTCACTATGTTAATGTATGGATAATGGTCTGCATATTAAACCAAAGAAGGTTGATTTACTGACCATATTTTGCAGGTGAGACCATATCGTGCCTATTGCCTTTTAATTGCAACTTATACAATACTATTTTTCTGCTCATAAATTATAGAGGTGAATACAACAATATGAAAAATAATAATATGTACAGTTAATATTTACACTGTAATTTATTGTAAAATGTTTCCTAAAAATGTACTTATTTCTAAATATCATTATTGTATTGGCAAAAAGTAGAAAAGAAAGGAAAGAATTGAAAAAATGAGTGGGCATTCGTATAGTTTTGCACGCTTTTTCTAACGATAAAAGTTTGTAAAAAATACATTCATTATTCGAACAAAATTTAAAATAATTATAGAAAAATATAACTTACAACGCAATTCAGCAATCGTTTTTAATAATATCGAATAATTACCATTATAATGTTAAACTTATTTAAAGACCAATAAATATCAATATAAAATGCACGGTTTAAATGTTTTGCAAACAATGATTATTACTATATGCACTATCAATTAAAATTGTATTTATATTTACTACAATAACATAATTTATCATGAATAACTATTATTCATGAGAAATACTCTTTAAGTATTCGTGATTCTTGAATATACAGATATCTTTTGTCAACTAAAGACCTCGGTCTACCAACCAAGCAATCGCGGGCGCTACTCTGTGTACTCCACTTAAGGTTCAAATAAACTATATGACGATCGGGCACATATATGCTAAGAGCGATTTAGTGTCTATGATCATATCTATGCCATTCCGACATATTATACATACATACTGTATGACACCTATGACATCGTATTTACACTCTGGGATACCCTGTGACACAGGACTTCAACATAAGAAACGGGTTTTTCGACATATATGTGACCGATCGTCATAGTCTATTTGAGCCATTAGATAGAATGGAATAATTAAAATTCGCCTCTTTAATAACCCAAAATTATATTATCGCTATAAATTAAATACCGTGCAACTATGTTTGTCGGTGAGGGCGGTTCTGAGTAAAATTAGTAATATAAATGTATTTTTAATTTGTTTTGTTTATTCCATGAATGAATATATTAAATTATATACGTCCGTATCAGTAAACATTTTATCAATTTATGCATATAAAATGGCTACTGAAATGCAGTTATCGAGACCTTTTCCCTCCATCTGTATTACAGAGCTTAAGAATCCGACTGGTTCCAATCTGGTTACCGTCAGGAACAATGACATTATTTTTGTTATAGTATATTTATTTATTAAAAAGTAAAAGTGTTTTTAATGTACCTTTCACTTGTTTTAGATATCGTTATGTTTTCAGCAACAAAAATCCTTACCAACGGGCCCCGATCCTTCACGTGGTCCAGTGGAAGGTGTATATCAGTAATAAGACTCGATGGATGTTAATCTTCAGATATGTTTATTCGTCAATTCCCAATTTACAGTTACATGGTATAAAAATAAAAGGGAAAGAACTCGGGAGAGTTTGATCCGCAGTGAAACAGCTCGATGAATAGTGCTGAGTTAAGCGTAAACAAGTTGAATGGTCCGAGTTGAATGATTTTAGAATCATTTACAATATTATAAATATGAAATAGTAAGTAAGTACCTAATATCAGTGACGCTTAGTTCGTCTAAAAAGGTTTTATATGTCTATAGTAACACAGCTAGATATGGTGGATAAATTGGGGTTGATCAATAATATAATATTAAGTAGGTACATTGCATACATAAACCATCCTATAGATTTCCAATTAGCAAGGGTGTCCGCCAAGGTGACACAATCTCACCCAAACTATTCACATTCACTCTAGAAGACATATTTAGACGCATCGAATGGGCGAGAAGAGGAATCCTCATCAACGGAGAGTACCTCAGTCACCTGCGCTTTGCAGACGACATTGTTGTCTTCGTGGAATCCCAAGAAGAACTCCAGGGCATGATGCAAGAGCTCGCAATTGAAAGCTTGAAAGTAGGTTTAAAGATTAATGTCTCAAAGACAAAAGTAATGATAAACCACTTCGCTGATCCAAAAGCGATATTCATCAACGGCAATCAAATCGAGAGAACCAACAGCTATGTCTATTTTGGACAGCAAATGTCTGTAGATGGAGGCATAGATGACGAGATTGCTCGAAGAGCTAAGCTAGCTTGGAGTTCATTCGGGCGTTTAAGTAATATATTTAAGAGCGACCTTCCAATATGCCTGAAGCGTAAAGTGTTCAACCATATGTGCTACCAGTGCTAACGTATGCTTGCGAAACATGGACTCTCAATACACGAGAGATCCAAAAATTGAGAGTTGCGCAACATGGCATGGAAAGGTGCATGTTGGGCATAACGCGTAAGGACCGAAGAAGGAACCAATGAATAAGAAAGCAAACAAGAGTGAGATGTGATAGAGGTCACCAAATTGATAAAATGGCGAAATGAACACATTGCACGGCGAATGGACGGCCGCTGGACGAATGCAGTCATTCAGTGGTACCCGAGGGGCACTAAGCGGCCACAGGGGCGCCCCAAAACCCGCTGGATTGACGAACTTGTCAGGTTTGGTGGAAGTACGTGGCAGAGAAAAACAAGGAACCGAGAAGAGTGGAGGAAGCTGGCGGAGGCCTTAATCCAGCAGTGGATCGACCGCGGCTGAAAATATATATTATACATTGCAATAGTCGAAATCACACCGACCAAATATTCTTAACAATGGTAGGTACATGTTTATATTCTTAACAATGTATTGTCGGGGATATTGGGTAGATATCATAGAGAGGGGAGTTACTGATACATAACAATAAATATCATTACGTAGCAGCTAGAGACCTTGTTAAGTAAAATTTGTTGCATTTACAATTTTAATTTATTCAGTCTATCCGAGTATTATTATAATGTAAATTATTTCAATGGAAATATTAGTAAATAAAATGTATCGGCAGCTAATCAATTATGTAATTAACTATTAGTTTAACATGTTATATAATCTACATTAATTGGATTTAGTTTGTGTGATGGAGTGGCGCCCATTTCCCGAATACATTCATCCTATTTTCATTGACTGAATCTATTCAACTGCGTTAGATACGAGAACTACCAACAATTAATTCTATTGATGAGTTACCATCATGATACAAAATTGAGTGAATTCATTCACCGCAAAATGACTAAGTATTATTCTATTTTGTTGATTGTCACGCTTTTATCACGTGACATCAAAATAAATGAAGACTTGTGAAATATTGTCATATTAAATTATGTCAAAGGATATAAATAAATTTCATAAATCATAAAAAAGAGATTATATTATTAATATTTAATTATCTGATGCATGGTTTTGCCAATATGTACCTATAGACAGACTTTATCATGAAAAAAGTAATGCATTTTTTTGAGTTTCATATTTATCACGGTTATTAAAAAAAGTATTTTCTTTTGCAGTGAAAACCATTCGTTATTTTATGATATTTATTTTATTATAGTATCAATAATGTTTAGACCTTCATTAGGTATTTACGTTATTGCTTTTAATAAGGGCTACTGTTTTTTTTTACATTATATTATACGTAGGTAAATTATTAATTAAATGTATTTAAATAATATCTAAATAGTTTGGAACTAAATTCATGGTATGGCTAATCAATCACAGCCATTTTCAAAAAAATGAATCTGAATAGAAAAAAAAATTAGCCTGAACTCTTTACGAACAATGACAAGGTCATCAAAATTCATATTCAAATTGGGATTTTTATAAATTGCGTTTTGTTGTTGGATGGTTTTAAAATAATCTAATTTTCAATTCAAGAGTTTTCAAGTAATTTTAATGTTAGCTAAGTTCATCAAATTGATACAATAAGAAAACACAGCACCAGTACCCAAAATAGCTACTAGTTTGTATGGTAGCGTTATAAGCAATACCTAATTATTTAGTTAAGTATTTTTAATTTATATTTTACCAATTAAGGGGTTAACAATGGAATCTTGCAGCAAAATTGATACTGTATTTTAAAATAAATCTCCACAGTATATAATATAATGAATTCAATTGATATTTAACGATGGTTTGTATTTGTGTGTGAACTTATGTGTGTTACTAGTGCTCGCGTATGCATGGGAAACATGGACCGTCAATGTAGGAAAAATCCAAAAATTTCGAATAGGTAGTTCAACATGGTATGGATTAGTGCATATTGGGCATATTAAAAAGGCCACAAAAGCAGCCAATGGGTAAGAAAGCAAATAAGTGTACACGATGAGATAGAGATATCCATATACAGATGAAATTGCAATGGTGTGAACATGTCGCTCGGCAAGTGGATAACCGATGGACAAATTCTTTCATACATTGGTACCCATGAGGCACTAAATGCCAATAGGAACGCCATAAAACACGTTCATAAAGTTCAGTGAATGTATATGGCGACGAAAAACTAGGGACTGAAAATAATGGAAGGCGCTAGAGGACTCCGTAACCCAGTAGTGAATAAACTCTGGTTGAGGATTAGGCTGATATAACCAACACAAATGTCATGATCAGAGTCAAGAGGGGCATTTCAATATATATTTTTTTTCGACCATGTCCGATCCTAATAGGATCATATAGGCCTCCACAGAGTGAAGGTTTGTATTAACAGATTTTGTTTTTTACGAGAAATGGATGTCAGCCACTTGCTCAACCTATTTGGTCCATAATCTGGCTCATACACACATTTAAAAACAATATGTGTACTTGCCAGACCCAGGATTCGAACCTGGGACCCACGACACCAAAGGCCAACGCTTCCTCCAAGCCAACTCTAAATATTTGAATAATAATTTATTTTGCGGTGGATATATTCCATTGTGCCATATTATAGTATTCACTACTTTTGTGTATAACTTTTACAACTATTGAAGTCAAATTTTCATCCTAAAATAGATGTCAGTAGTAAAATAATTAAAGGGTGCTGAATGATGTATTTATAATATGTCTTCGTAAGTTACGTAGGTATAAATATTATCACTGTATTTACTTGATCATCACGATATGATAAATACATATAACTTATATGTACAAAACTAAATATTTTTGTATAACTTGATAAATAATCATAATATTACTTTTTCGATTTGTACAACGTACAATCATATCCTTAACATGGCCTAATTTCAATATCAGGTGTACTATATACACAGCAATTATAAAGCTCTCGTTATTAAGCTAAGAACTTTTGACATTGTTATAAAACGACTACGTATAATAATATTATTTGTATATAATATAATGTTTTGACTTACCCTTTCGGAGGCGTGATAAAGTCTGCACTCATATTTAAGCTGCTCATAACTCAAATCTGTAACAAACGAGAATAGTATTAAATGCAAGTTGTATGTCAGATGTGCGGATTTACTGTCACATTTATAATATGAAAAGCTGACTACTCTTAAATGAATAATATTGAAACTTTAATACACTCTATACCAGATGTAAATATATACATTCTTCGACCGTATCTGCCTCTAAGTGAAGCATATGAACACTTCACAGCGCCTCCAAGAATCTTTGCCGCTCAAAAAGTCCTCTTGCGTCTTTCCATGTCATACCAGCATCCCATACCTCCATCATAATATCGAGAGTTTTAACAGCTTTAAATACCTGCAGGCATTGGCGGCTGGCTCTATGCTCGATGGTTTGGTAGGTCAGTTTTATATTATTTTAATTTGCCTTGTCGTTGTACACTTAAAAGACGTATAGCAAATTGGCTTTTTATACATTATAAAAGAAGTGCTATAAATTGTTAGTTAAAAAGATAGATACCTACTTAACCTTAAAAAAAATGTCTATTTTTACATCAAACAATCAAAAATATTTAATTAAAACTCCGTAGCTTATTAGCTTCATTTTTCATTAAACTGTCACTATCAGAAAAAGTGTTGTGTACTGTTATGAAATGGCGGGATCATGTATATATAAACACTTTTTATATTTCCACTGATTTTATTAGAAGGTAACTTTTACGATTAATATAGCAGATTACATTTTAAAGGGTAACTTTTATACAATGGTTTAACTGTTTAACACAATGAATGCAGTCGATGCGTTTTAGTCAAAGGTTGTACTCGTATTTAAACTAAACTAAAAAGCTATTTTTGGTTGAGTACTATAATATTACAAAACAAACAATGACATTGCATAATATGAAACTTTCAGACAACAATAGGAAGTTTGAAATAATAAAAATTTAAAAAATAATACGGTTGAATCCATGCTTGGTAGGTAATATAATACATGGTCGATGAAATCGCGAGGCAATAATAATTAATAACGGAACAACGTTTTATACTTGTTTCCTTTAACACACTGAAAAATGTATTGTTATCTCTTTCTGGGACAATGACGAAAATCTTGCCTATGCTGTGTCAAAACAAATTTAAAAAAAGACGGGCGAAATGTGTGTTTTCTCCGTTTCACATATGAAAAATGAGAGAGAAAGAGAAATATGTAGAAATATTTTATCCCGGCATATTCCCAAATGCCCAAGGTATAGCGACCGAGTGGATTCCTTTTGTTTGAATTTTATACACACAGTTCGTCCGTCCGTGTGCGTCTCGCCTTGACGTGTTAGCCGATAATTATTATAATACATTGTACCTACATCTTAGATTATAACCTACATAGATTGTAAGATGTTTATTTTTGGAGGGTCATTGACCAATTGACCTAATGGACCAGCCGCTATTGCCTGCAGGTATATTCTAACATATCACTTAACGTCAAAAAAGAGCGAATTGTGATAAATATATCACATTTATCACTTTACGTGTACCGACGGTTGATTATGTAAAAGAATTAACCGTCTGAACAGCCCCTCGCTTGGCAGTGCTAACTTTGAGAAGGAGCCAGAGTTTGTCAATTTTGCATATTGCTAATTGAAACGCAAGATCCGACTGTTTTGCTGCAATCGCAATGACATGACTAATAAAATTGTAGGTTATGTTGATAGTATGTCTGACGTGTCAATACAAAATTCTTGTGTTTGGCTCATTACCGACTAGAGGCCGCTGGTTTGGTCTTATCCGCTTGGGTTCGGCAGTACGAACATATCCAAATTTTACCGATATGTCTACCAACCTAAATTTTTGCCACATTAAAAATTATATGTAGCCGCTGCCGCTAACCGTTTAGTATAAAGAATACCTTCCGTGCTAACTTAGAAGAATGAAAATAACAGTTATAACAATTAAATACCTGCTGGGGTACATATCACGGGAGATAATATTTTGCAAAGAGAGATCGCACATGTGAATGGGTATGAATGGCTGGGGCTACATGTGTGATGCTGAATAATTCGTATTTCTTGGATAACAAGACGAACGTTTAAATTGTCCGGATACTCAAATTTGAAGAAAAATATCTATAAGTATATCAAAATTATATATCTTTATTTAACTTTATAAAAAACATATTGTTCTTCGTTGTACGTTGTTACAGTAAATATTTTATATTTATATTATCTTCAATTTAAAATTAACATCACCATTCTTATCGTTGAGTTATGATTTAATTAAAATGTATTCATAAGAAAAACTAACAAACTGAATTCTTGGAATAATTCTTAATAAATATTATGTTATCATGTAACATAAATAATAAAACTGTTCAAATAATATTATTATGCTTAGTATAGGTATTCGTTTGTTTATTATTATAAAGTAAACATATAGTATTATTATTCCAAGAAATTTCTAAGAACTATTATTATTTATCATAATAATGATAGAAATACTTTAATACTTTAAATTCTGTTTCATTACAAACTTTCTCTTACTTTCTTTCAATAAGCAGAGATGGACAAGGCTTAATTTCCATCTTAACAACGAATATGACTCATGCGATAAGTTATGCTACAAAACATAATTATAGTATATTTTTTTTAGTCAAAAATGCTCTAGTCTAGGTTATGAAAAATATTACATTCTTCGCGTATTCAAAGTAAAGTAATACATATTAATTGACTGTAATTTATGATAAACTAAAAATACTTTTCCTCTCTCCTTTTGGCGTTATCATCTGCTTCTATTCTACAGGCTTCGACGTTTCATCATCTTTTACATCTTCCTCTCAGCTAGGGAATCCAATCCCGAGCCAAAATTCTGATCCCGGGATTTCTGGATTACAATTTGACAATCCCGGGATCCTGGGACTGGTCCCGGGATTGGCATTTTTTCCATTGTATAAAATTTTTATATTTACAAATTACATTGATAAAATCGGTTAAAAATAAATCTAGTATAATTTATACTATTTAAGACATTTATTGTTTATATTGTATACGTTCAATGTTGGAACTCTAAACTCTAACTTCTAAGTTTAGTGGAGTAAATAATATTGTAATATAAATAATAATGTGAATTTAATATGAAATTGCTGTTTCTGATAGTAAAGACTTAATGAATAGGTTAACGAGATTTAAAATAGTAAAGCAAATCATGGTGTACTTATGGCCTTTCCGCTTCATATATCTAATTAGTCAGCCAAATATGAAACTACCGTAAAACGTATGAGATCATGGTGGAATTACTTTGTTAATAGTGCGAAGCATTGTTTTTTTCCAATCTCTCTCATTTTTATTAATATATATGAAAAAAATTAAATGAATGGGCAACTTACACGTGCCTATAAATCAAACTTCATTCGAACTCAGTTTATTTATAATGTAGTTATTTGTTATTAAAACTTTTTTTTCTGTTATATTTTCGTTTTTATTTTATTTTCCATAAAAATTGATAAAAAAGTCAATCTCGAAAGTTTCGGGATTATGTTTATTAATCCCGGGATTCATAGGTATCGAAAATAGCTCGGGATCACGGGATTGGAAGCCCTACTCTCAGCATATCCGTGGCTTTTTCGCTTATTATCTTCCTACTTGGTTCCCAAAAACGACCACTTTGTCGTACTATATGCTACGCTTTCCTACTTTTTTGGTGCTTGGGGTACAACCACACCGTTGGAGCGGACCCTTTTTGAGTTGTTCGGTGAGGTCGCTCCGGGATATAATACTTGCTCCTGTTCCACTTCAGGGTCTGCTCCGCTGCGGGTAAAAAGTTTTAATAAGTATTATATTATGTATACAAATGTTGGTGCTCATAGACGGAAGCGTGCACGATGAAATTGCTCGCAGAACAAAACTGGGATGGAGTGCTTTCGGACGTCTGAATAGTATCTTCAAGAATTACCTACCATTATGTCTTAAGCGTAGGGTGCTCAGCCAATGTGTGCTGCTCATGCTCACGTATGGCTGCGAGACGTGGACCTTCAACAAGAGAGATGTCCAAAGGCTACGAGTCGCACAGCGAGGCATGGAGAGGTGTATGTTGGGCATCACGAGAAAGCACCGTAAGAGAAACGAATGGGTTAGGAAGCAGACAGGAGTACGTGATATAATAGACTTGCCAAACAGGTGAAATGGATATTCACTTTGCTCACCTAAAAGACGGCCGCTGGACAAATGCCGTCATCCAATCGTCGCTATAGGATTTGTTTCCCGAATATCCATTTTTGTCGAAATCGACATTTTAATGCCGTTCAATTTCTTTTATCGAACTCTACCGAAATCATTTATAAAAACAATATATTTTTATCTAGGAACAGAGATATTTTTTTAAAAAACCCGAATACGCCATGTTAAGTTACAATTACTCCGTGGTGTTCTCCCGAATGTCCAACTATTCGTACCTGAATATCCAAGTTAATTTCGGTCGAAATATATCTCTGGCTGAGTGTTTATTTCCCGAATATGACTTTAGCCAATCAAACCGCGCTCACGCCGTGCATCTCGCTCCCACATTCACGCTGTCTAGCTCTAAAACAATCACGCCCACTTTCATATTTTTCGGCCGTCCGGAGACTTCTTTCAAATTTCGTCTTATTGATATTGTTTTTAACGTTACTATTGTTTTAATAGTGAATTCATCAAATTTGAAGAGATCATTCATAGCTGATACATCACCAGTTTGCCCTGAACTTACAGTAGAGTTGTGGAAGTGAGTATTTTAACCTAAATAACTGCATTTTGTTTTGATAAATGACACAAAATCCCAACGGTTATATGAATTCTACAGTATGACCCGGCAACTACCATGACGTAAAAAATAATTATTATTTCAAATTATTAATTATCAAAGATTGTTTGTCTTTATTTTACTTTTAATCTAGGTATTTCTATGAAAATAAAGGCGATGCTATTATTTATTTTTGAATGCGCTGATATTTAATTTATTTTAAAATTATGTATGTTAGTAACTATTTATTTGGTGGATATTATATACTTAGGATATTGGTACCTACCTAATATTAGCAGCCAAAGGTAATCAATTTATACATGCTATTATTTTGTGTTGTTATTCCTTACAATAGTAAATATATAATATTTTTTTGGTGGTTTGTAATAAGTTTAATTGTCAATTATAGAAATATATAGATATAATAATATACAGACATAATATGTAAATAGTTTTTTTTTTTTTTTTGGAAAAAGTATTAATATAAAATTGTTAGCAAGTACGAGTAAGTACCATTATAAAATATTGGAGAAATGACCGTGACGTCGGTTAGTAATTGAAGTAGTAGATACCTTATAATATATTTTCTCAGAAGTGATTTAAAAAAATTATGTAAGTATGTTCAATTATTAGAATGGTACATTCTTAAATCTTGTGAATTATTCGTTCAATAAAAAAATATTTAATTACTTAAAAACTATTTTAAGTAATTAAGTATTAATGAAAAAGTGATTGCCGCATGTTATTATTACATACGAACTTGGGTAATTGCGATCATTAAGTATTTAAATAGTAGAGGTAATTATTAACAATTATCGTGTAAATAAATATAACATTTGAGGCGTGTACTTTTTGATCACTCAGTAATCTGTGGGCCGTGTAGCAATACGCTACGGTCTTAAATCCCGAACGTCCATGTTTTGTCCCGAATATCCATTATTCTGAGAGAGCGCTAAAAATTTCCCGAATATCCACAGTGAGTACTTGTAAATAAAACGCATTTTCTGTGCATTTAATGATTTATACCAGTATATTACTCTTGGAATCTATTCTTAGATAATGTTGCAATCATACAGTATATAAAGAATGATTGATACATCTACTGATATTAAAATATACGACAATGAAATTTGTTTTTCGTCTCCTGTAAAATTGACATTTGGTCTATTCGGGAAACAAATCCTATAGCGACGCAATGGTACCAAAGGGGCACGAAACGGCCACAGTGTCGCCCTAAAAGCCGCTGGATTGACGAACTAATAAACTTCGGCGGAAATACGTGGCAGCAAACCACACAGGACCGAGAGAGTTAGAAGAATCTTGGAAAGGCCTTCATCCAGCAGTGGATTGACCCCGGCTGATGATGATACAAATGTTAAAAAAAATAAAGTTTTAAAATCAATCACTATTAATTCTATTAATATCTCATTCTCTGCGGACCAGTTAATTGCTATTTAATTACCACATTAATTCTCATTCTAATAGCTAATGGCCATCTAATGCCGGAGCCGTGTTATCAGCACTGTATGAGTACAAAATTTCCGGCAGCAAATTGTCTCTCATTATTTGCCTAGTCTGTCAAAAAAGTGAGGTTATTATTTTATCTCTCGGCAGTGTTGCCATATTTAAAATATTTCCAGTGTTGCAAAGTATCAAAACATACAATTTTCATTGGATTTTAGGACGATAATCTAATAATAAATAAAACATCCGTAGCAGTGGAGCACTAAAAATTTTCGGTGCTCCGGGTAAAATCCCATTGCTTCAGTGCACCGTGCTCCTGCTCCGAGCTCCGCTCCAACGCTCTGGGTACAACTTATCATTATACCTTATTCCCCACATTCCATCCTTAACTGCGGATCCCCCGTGGATTCTTCTTCTCAAAGATATCCATCAATTTAGTATCATAAGTTTCTATGGTTAATGCTCGTAGGTGGGATGCGTCTAATAATGAAAAACTTGAGTGGAAAACGATTTAGGTATACAAATTTCACCGAGAACGATTACAGCAAACAGTTTACAATATTCAAGTTGATTAACTTAAATTGGCAACCATTAATGTAAGTTCAATGATATCGGGAAGAGGTCGAACCCAGCTCGCTAATCATCTGCGACATCAGATGAGCGGCAAATGACAATATCTCATTGTCACCCCCTTTCACTCATCGATAGCCTTCTCCTTTATAGGATGCAATAATTGTGGCAAAGGTGTCGTGTGCCCTTCTTCAGAATATGTTGTCTCAGCAGATAGTCTGTTTATATTAAAAATTCTTTATGCTAATGAAATATCTAGACACAAAAAATGAAAAATATTACTATTAATATACTATTTTTTTATTCAACGAATAATTTACAAGATTTAAAAACGTTACATTCTTTTTATTGAATATATTTAATTTTAAATAACCAATAGAAAAAATCTTTTTGAAAAAAAGCCGATTGCCGATACTACTGTTAGCAATTTAGAAAGCGCTTTAGAGAGTATTGTAAGAACCGTTAGTTAAAATTCGCCACAATTAGATAAGATATCTATAGAATAGTGGTCAATGGACGTGGACGCGATTCCCGAAAAACGCAAGATTGAATCCTGCTGGGTGTCTTCAAAAATATTTTTTCTATTCGTAATATATTTCTCGGAAATATTTTCAAATTCTGTATAATTACTATTAACCAGCGCTCGAAATTGAAAATATTACGAACCGGAGCGCTCAATACTTTGCCGAAAATATTAACATTTCTGATAAAATTGTATGTAGGCATATTTTATAAAAACAAGTTTGTTAGATTTTTTATTATATGGCTTATCTAGCTCAGCGCATCTATTCTATACACAAGGCTGCTAGCGGCGGCTATCAAGGGTAGTTTATCATATGTATGTATTGAGGTATTATAATTGTTACAATAAGTTAGCCGTCTAAACTGTCAAAACTGTGTATCTCACTTTAAAAGTTAACACAGCCAAGAGACTTGATTTTAAAACATAGCACCTTTTGTAGTTCAGACGATTAACTTATTGTAACAATTAACCGCCTCAATACATAAATATGATAAACAACCATTGATGGCCGCCGATAGCAGCATTGTGTATAGAATAGATGCGTAAATGGTTAAATTAATTTTTACACGAGACGGAGCGATAATTTTGGGGATTTCATGAACCGGAACGGCGCTCCGGTCTATTTCGACCCCTGCTATTAAGTAAATTGAAGCTAATTCCTAGTTATAAGATTGTCAGAAGCTAGTTCCGGTCTAATTCCCGAAGGGTGGTCAATTAAGTGGATGTTACTAGGTAAAATTAGTTACAACTATTTACTGTGGAAGATTTACGATGTACAAAATATTTTAGATGAACACTCTAGAATGTTTAATATCAACACTAATTAAATACAATGTCCTCATTATAATAAGTCTGGAAGATAGGATGGTATGCGGAATTTTGATAACGTTACTTTTACTTTGTTGTAAGATTTTGACATATTATATAAGTGCGTAATTATTATCGTCAAATTAATTTAAATGCTTTAAACAGTAAGCCACTTAGATTAAAATACTCGACGTGAATACGAAATATCATACAGTGCAGACTCTGAGAGAAAAGCGAGCTTATTTCATAATCCTGTAAAGTTTGTGGCAACCACTCTGTAGTAATCTCGAATAAAGTATTCAGTGACACATCGTATTAAGTTACATGTCACTTCATAAACAATATTTCGCGACTGTTTGAGGGGGTACGCTCGGTTGAATTTTGTTTATCATTATTCGGAGGAAAGTCGCGACCTCGCAGAACCCGGAAGATATTTTATATTAATATATTATTATACAAAAGAAATATAAACAAGACTCTTATAGCCAGTTTAAATGTAAAAGTAATATATAAACTTTGATATTAGACATTATTCTTTATCACGAAAATTGTATAAGATAAAGAATTATCCAAAAATAATAATATCATATTTGTAGTAAAAAAACAATTCCTGTGGAATCAAGCTTAGTCAGTACATAAATATGTGACATAAGAGCCGATCTTAAAGTATGTACTATTCAAATATTTTAATGTACGTTTTCACAGGTCGTCAGTGGTATCAAGAACCGATCAGAACGCTGACGGCGATTATAATATTGTTTATCACCTGCATTACTTTAACATACAATTTCACATGCATCCAGTTACTACTTACTAATAAGAACGATTAGGTACCTCAATTTTTTTTTAAATATTAATTTCTCACGCGGTCAGCCAATACTCAATAAAATCGTTGACCGAAATTCATGGGATATTCAGTGTCAGCATTATTCGATTGTGAGAATTTCAATAAATAGCCCATTGTAATTGAATGGAGAAGTCACTATGTATAACAGTGCTTTGGGCTGAATATCTCAATCTATTTTTATCTAAATTGTATTGTGTATAACTGTCACTCCTGTACTTGTGAAAATCAATAAAATAAACACGCAGTTTCAATCTACACTACAGGTCTTCACATCAGCATCATCAGCCATCTCCACCCACCTTGCATCCCAAATAAATAATGCCAATCTTGTAATAACTTACATTTATAGCTTTTAATAATGTTAAGCGTCCATTATGCTGTCTTGTGGTTGCGTTTTTATGTAGTTTTGTCCCTTCTATTCCCCGCGCAGGCATACCCCGCTGACCGATTCCACATTGTCTAGGTCGAGAGGGCAGTTCATTTTTTTTCTCGCGCTTAATTTTCAATTACATATTATAACTGTCACGTCAATCTAATTTGTTTAATTTTATAAAATGACTATGTATTAACATTTTGTAAACGGTAAATATATTAAAGCGATCATCGACACCATCATCATTGTTCAGTGATCTTGGCTGACTCCCGGAGAGGTATTTAAAAAAAAACTATTAATTTTTAGTCATTGGCTGTATTTATGAAATCTGTCCTTTTTATCTAATCGGTATATAAAAAAATAATATTTTTTCCAGACTAATTTTTAAAAAGATAAACTCTGATAGCACGTATTTTATACGTAAGTTTTTCCGGCAAACAGGGAATAGGTAGCCATACCTATTAATGTTCAAAATACAAAATATTCCATGCTTTTATTAAATAAATAAATAAGGTTGGATATTTTTCTTCCAATTATAATATTTATAACTCATAAAGCAAACAATTCTGCTAACTAAGAAAATACCCGTAATATAAAAAAATATAGGTTAAAATAATATTATTTCATCAATAAAATGATAAAAAAATAAATCAGATGGACCACTAGCAAACTAAACAATATGGTAGAAGTTAACTGTGGTAGAATATTATTATTTAAAGAAATTATTGAAACATCGTAAGACTAAAACAATACTAGACATAATAACATTATTTAGTGGGTCGGAAAGAGATCCATACATAATACTTACATTTCTTCTAAAGAACATACTTACATTCATATTATTATAAAAAGGCTAATGGGAAGATAATTATATTTTACGTATAAATAAGATGGCATTTAAATTTTGAGCCTATCTTAGAATAATGTTTAATACACAATATATTTCAATCCGTATTATTGATATAATAATATATATCATTTTTAAATCAGGATTTTTTTCTATACTAGGTAGGTTTCTGGATTTTTTCAAAATTATATCTGTATTTTCTTTAATAATAATTATCAAATTTTATCTGTACCTACGTAATATGGAGATTATACATATTATATTATAATACGCTAGGGATATGTGGTTATGTATTTTTAGCTGTTTTCTTTTTAATATTTTAATGCAATGCTTTTATGACCATTAACATTATTGACATATTATTATCTTTATTCACCTAATAGAATGAGTATATTTTTTATTGATAGTGTTAACTATTATATTTCTTCGACATAACTGGAAATATAGATAAGAAATTGATATACGTGCGTTCTTTCTAAATAATAAGTAGTGACATTGTTTCTGCCATTTTTTTTAAATCATTATCTCTTGACTATTTTTTCCACAAAAGTCTAACAAAGGTCTTCGAAAGGTCCGCAAAATTCATAAAAAAGCTTAAATACATTACTGAAAGTAACGGCTAGTTACATTCAGTCATTTGGTGTGTTTTTATCAGCTTAGTGCACATATAAATATGAATTATTTAAAACTCACGAATATTTTAATGAAACCTTTTAATAGTGAATCTTAAAACGCTTGAAATCACTGTGTGGTATGTTAGGAAGGACTATGCAATAATAAATATTAAACTGAGTTATGTAATTAATTATTTATTTATAGTTTTGTCTTTTCAATGTTCTCAATTTGAATCAATCAGATACGATACGGTACGAAAAATAAAAACAAAATAATTGGTTTGTTTATCTAAATTAATAATGAAAATGCACTTAACATTTTAAAATCTACCGGAATCTGTAGGAAGAAAATATATATTATGGATGTAATTTAGACAATAAGGAAAAATATTGTAAAGAAAGTCCAATTTTGCCGATAAAATATTTTTAAAACTAGCAATAAAAATAATATAACACCTAAATAATCGTGATATAAACCTACCATTTTTTTCAAATTCTTTTCAAAATAATGGGCTCACCATGTCACATGACGACATTATAATACGAAGTCCCCTGAAAGCAAGAGCAATAATCCCGCCGCGATATGTTCCACTTGCGGTTCCTCTAGCGTCTTTTTTGTAATATTTAATATTTTTTACATATTATTCCATTAGATTTATGAATAACATTGTAAAGTAGCCTACATGCTAAGACAAAATGTTCTGCCAGTGAGCTGTTCGTAAGAAGTGCACACAGCAGCTCCGCCACAAAAGTTTCAGAAAAATGTATAAGCCATCAGTGAGCGAAAAGTAGTGACGTTGATATATCGCCACTTGCCTCTTACCGAAGGTCGCAAGTAATAGCAGTTGGACCGGTTTCGCCTCAATGCTTACCGAATTAAATTGATTTACTTGAATATCGTAAACTGTACGCTGTAATCGTTCTCCGAAAAACTGCAAAACATAAACCGTTCTCCAATCAAATTGAATTATCCACCCCCAACCTTAATCATGCCTCATTCATATCACTGCTTTTTTGCACCATGTATATATTTTGTGAGCAACTGTTTCCAAGGATGAAGTACACTGATTAAAATTAGAATAAAAAATTCTGATGACCACTTAAATATTATATTTATGGGGATAAACAACTCAATCCGTATCAGCATATTGATTGGCGATATTAAATAACTGACGGCAATTACAAATTCTTCAATATCCATTTCCCGTTGTGTCCAATTATGGAAAACTCAGTAAGTAGCTTACTGCAATTATTATAATTTCCCCAATAGAGAGTACGTCAATAAATAGTGGATCATAATAATTCATTGGAAATGTCACTCGAATATAAGTTCTCGGTCTGTTAGTATCTCGTTTTCTGTATCGCCCCGCACAACATCTCATTCTACCGAGACTCAGACTTCGGATCAGTATCATTGTAACATACCTACTGTAACATACTCTTGTACCGACTGTTTACGCTGCAAATAAAACTCGTTCATCTATCCATCGGAGCACCCACCAAATCTCGACTTCTTCATCCGTCACACTATGACTTCCACATATTATTATTATTAAAGATGTTGCAGCTAATTTCACATAATATATGACCACCAAATGACGGTTTTAGGTTGTTTTTTTAGGCTTACCAAAAATATGGATATCACTAGCTACCAATAATTTTGAAAATTGAATGTAGGCTTTTATTTATACGAACAGTTCCTCTTTTTACAGCAGGATGTTACATCACCCGAATAATCACTTGGGTATTAAATAATAAGCGTTGCTCGAGTGGGTATAAGTCGGCAAACAAAACCGGTTATTATTACAAAGTGGTATTTGTACTCGAAATTATTGCTTCAAAAATTAATAAGGTTTTTATTGCCTCGGGGAAATCCCTAAAACCCGCCGAATAAAACCTGAGGATTAATCAAAACGCCAGTCTACGTAAACCAGAGCATCTGTGACGAGTAATTAAAAAGTAAAAAACCCGCTTGACTAAATATTACTAAATAATAATATTACATGAACAGACGTACACATAAGGGGGATTTCTGGTCCGGACCCCCCTACTCAGAAACGAACTAAATAGAAAACAATAGGTAAATGGAATTTCACTTCTTATTTTTCATCAGAACCTCATGACTGAGGATCGTGACCCGGATGATTTGGCTATAAATGAGTCGTTCCCACTCCTCTCAGCATTATACGACATGCAAGACTTGTAACAACTGGAATACCCGTGTTGCTCATAAATTGGTGCAACTATCTGGGGCATCTAACGGTTACTTTAATATTTCGATGTGAAATAATAATATAAAAGACAAGACAGCGCAGACGACACAAATGGACACTTACAACCCTAATATTTTTATAAATGAAATAATTCTATATGATATGTAGGAGAATACACATAGTTATGGGTGTTGGTAGTGTCTAGGCATCGTGAATGTATCTGGAATAGTGTGGTATTCCGTGGTTGAAGCGAAGTGGTAGGCGGAGTAAACGCCAAAGTCAGTAGCACCAGCAAAATTTTCGCAACCCCGCCCCCTCCCACTGCCTTAAAAATCAAAGAAAAAAACCTGGATATTTTAAATATAATAAAATAATGTCTGATAAGTACGGCAATATTTATGACATATTATTTTTGCAATATCTCCCCCATTGAATCGTTTATGAATGACTGCAAGTAATTAAATAATAATCAGGTGAATCTGAAATTATTATTGAAGGATTTCATAGTAGAAATGCGAAGTTCTCTTTGAATGAACTTTCAATGAATTACATAAGCTGACGTTTTAGGGCTTACAGGTCTTTCTTGATTTTAAATGCATCCTGTTAGAATCTCAAATTGGATTTTATTAAATATAATTGGAGAATTTAATTGGATGATTAATAAGACCTGCTTTAACGCACTTGTACTGCAGTACCATGTTGTGTCTTAAGTCTTTCAACGCTAAAGACACGCTAGGCGCGTGTCCATTAAATCTAGTACTTTCACAGCTGACGAATTAATTACCGCATTTAATTATCATGCTAATTGATACAAGCCATGCGTGTAATTAACAGAGCAGCAATGTGTTAACCCTTAATCAGTAGACAAGAGGTTCTTTTTCTGCTTCAATTTCATAAATTTAAGCTCCATCTTCACAGATGAAAGTTTTTTTAATATCTATGGTTTGTAACCTTTTGTAAGCTTTATAAAGATAGCTTTATTTCATCTTTCATGATATTATGTAAGTATTTAATGGTAATAATAACATAAATGTGTATACATATATATTATGTATAGTATATTATCTTGTGGTTAAGCTAAATATGTATTTACTATATTACGAAATGTATACCTTCTTGCATAATAATATATTGTGTGTTGTGGTATTTTATGTCACCTCCAGAAGCTTTGGCATGATATAATCAAACAAATTCTACTGGAGCAATGTAAACCGAGATGTAAAATAGATTGAGCGTTATTACAGGTATAATAATACGTAAAATCCTTATCACAAGCAGCACACCGTATCTCCATAAATTCGCCAGGTATCTGCGATGTGTTCGTACGTCTGCAGAACATGGAATCAGCGACATTGTCAGGGGCAAATTTGCAATAATGGGCAATGCTTTATCTTCACAAAATGATTTAAAGCTTTATTGTGCAATTGTTAATAAAATTGATATAGTTGCACTTAGACAAAAAAACAATATGTATTGTCCGGCAACTTCATCTTGGCTACGTGGCAAATCTGTGAACTACGTACAGCTAATCGAACTTCCGGTTTCAAATTAGGAACGCCCCCAAATTTTTCATTACATTTTTGACACTTCGTATTGGACGCATCTATCAATTTACGTAATTTGAAGCTTTTTATATTCAAAAGATGTCTAAAACAATACGAAATGATGTTCGAATTATTATCAGTAAACTTTTGATTTATTGCGAAGAAGAAACAGAGTCGTATTTAAAAGGCAACAGGCATACAATACTTTCAACAAGCCCATTTGACGGGTTCCTGTCATGTCAGGTATGTCAAAATTCAGTGTTGTAATACTAGAAATATTTCCCCAAATACTGGAAATTATGTTTGTATATTATAAAGTTATGTGTATCGTAATCTATTTTATTAATATTTTTAGACGTATAATAATTAAGTATAAATGATCATTAGTTAGATAATGAATTGTCCTATTTTTTCCTAATTATATTCCTAATTTTTAAACCGATAAGTAGGTACATATTGTTTTAAAATTTATGTAAGGTGGATATAATTTAATTTATAGAAAATTATTTTCACAGTATGTGTTTCTACAACAATTTTACTAAAAATACGATATAAAGACATCATTTGTAAATTATAAAACATGTGATTGGGTCATCAATATAATATTGAATATGTTATATCTTTCTACTTCTTGTTTTTTAGTCATAATTTGTGTTCTAGTTATTTAATTAATAAATACCTGCAGCAATATTATCAGTTAATGTGGGTTCAATGATACACTTCCTTCCAAATTCAATAATTACGCTGTATTAATTAACCTAATATAATAGTAATAATTAAGAGGTGAAATTATTTGAAAAAAAAATTCTATTGATATTTATTGAACAATAATTAGACTTATAAATTAATGTACTTATAAACTTACTGAGAATAGAATTGATATAAACTAAAAACCTAATTTCGCGGGATATGTTTTCTCAAAAAATGACAACACTGTGAAATATTCTATACGCGATAAGAGCGACTTCCTGTTGTTGCCTAAATAATGTTGTCGTACAGTAAGATAAAATAGCATTGAAAAACGGTGGATTAATAATAATTAATTACATGCTGATCATCATTGGTGATGGGAGAGAAATTAGAACTGGTTTCATAATTTATATTTGTAAAACGAAGAAAAGGCTATATATGGTGTCAATTTCTAAACAGAATCAAGTTTACCTATCTTGAAATATGAGTATGTGTAGTCATATGTCATTGGTGTAGTCACTCAGGATAGACTAGTAATCATGAAAACAAATGTATAATAAAAATGTGAAAAAAGTCCTAAAAGTATAAGGAAATTTTGATTAATATTAGAAAAATGACCATAAAAAATATTGGTGTAAGGACATTATGGTAAGCTGTTAGTTTTAAAATAAGAAATTATGCATTTCAATTAGATTTGGCGTTAATTTTTAGAATTTCTACGACAAAGCCTGCAAAACAAAGATGGATAAAAATAATGATTTTCCTAAGAGGAATATTGCATTGTCAAGCATAGCAAACAATATATTTCTATTTCAATACGGTCATAATAATTACCATAAGAGACCGACTTATAGGCCATCCATGGACTGAAACCGTAAGCGGTTATAAGCATCTGATCGTAACCGTTTATACTATACACTTACACTTACAAATTTAGTGAAAATATATTATCATGAACAAAAATCATAAGTTTAGTATGGCACACTGATCTAAACCGCATACGGTTTCAGTCCATGGATGGCCTCTTAGTAATATAATGACTTAATATAATTATAATAGGACTATTAGCTTTCTTTAATGTACTACGACATTGAAACAGTTTTCGTAATTATAATTTGAAGAATACCAGTTGTCATCCGTGACCATTATGAAT
The DNA here is from genome assembly GCF_057557595.1 of Rhyacophila brunnea. NCBI lineage: Eukaryota > Metazoa > Arthropoda > Insecta > Trichoptera > Rhyacophilidae > Rhyacophila > Rhyacophila brunnea. The sequence goes on along the minus strand of NW_028232904.1, from coordinate 625,175 downwards.
GGTGCCCAAATGACCTCACTTATAGATTCAAATTATTAATAATCACCATGACATTACCACACAAAAATTGTGTATTCATAAACTAAAACTCTATTGGAGTATATTATTTTTATTTTCAATACCTTGATCTAAGATCCTCGTTTACCGGAGATCTTCGCTTGTATGATAGGTAAGAAAAGTGTATATCTCTCGGGATGTTGCGTGATATGGCCAAAGTACGTTAAACGTTCTTGTTTATGAGAAAAATGCGTTATGCCGGGTCCACACTGGCAAGAAGTTGCTGGCAACCTCATTAAATTTGTAAAGTTTAATGAGGTTGCCAGCAACTGGTTGCCAGTGTGGACACGGCATTATGTTCAAACAAATTTATATGACATGTTATTTTGCTTTCATAAATTCATATAAAGGCAGCTCTGTCCCTTGCGACGATCCTGTATTTACGCTACACAGTGTTGATGCTCCCTTTCTCGTTCATTCACATGCGGGAATATTTAAGTACGCGGTTTGCTTGCGCTAATGGCTTCTTGCATTTTCAATTAGCCACATTAGAGTATCACTAGCTCACCTCAGCGCCCCCCATTTCACCACACCTCACCTCATCTCACCACACTTCATAATGCTATCTATCCACATGACAAAACAGTCATCTGCATACTCTGCTAGTTAGATATCAAATTATATTTATGGGGAACTTACTCCTTTTTAAATGTAAATGATGCTAACACCTTTTAAGAAACATAATAGTAAAACGGTGGCCGCGCGGCATAAGCGTTGGACTATAAAGCCGTGGGTCCCAGGTTCGAATCCTGGGTCTGACAAGTACACATAATATTGTTTTTCAATTTGTGTGTGTCAGGGTATGGACCTAATGGTTGAGCAAGTGGCTGACATCCATTTCTCGTAAAAAAACAAAATCTGTCAATACAAACCTCCACTCTGTGGAGGCCCATATGATCCTATCAGGATCGGACATGGTCGAAAAAAAAAAAAAAATACTTCAGAAATCGTGTAATCCTTTCTATATAATATTATCACTTACAGACGAGGGTTTCCCAAACTATATTCTGCGGAACACCAGTGTTCCGCCGAACCTGAATAGGTGATCCGCGACCATTTGGAACGGTTTTATACACTGTAACATATTTAAAGATCTTCTACTAAGTAGAAGTAAAATAAGTAAAACTAAAATAATTAAAGAATCTACTTCATATTGAAAGGCGAGTGATGATCAATCTCTACTGATGTTTATGACGTCAAGTATCTAGATAGGTCATAGCTCCCAGAAGGGGGGCTGACAGGCTTCTAGCCTGGGGACCGGCGTGAGAGATCGACCAGACAAGTGAGATAAACACACATCACAAACATGCACTAATAGTAATAGAACGGCGCTGTTTCATTTCAAGCATATTGACATTTAAGAATATGTGGTTTTGCCAAACTTACAATTTTTGATTATTGTCAATATTTGACATGTCCTAATTGTGAATATGAACATAAAAGTGGGTGTATTAAAAATACAAAAAATCGCTAAAAAAATACCCTTAATAATTTTACCTCGAACACCATTTGGAATATGCAACTGTAAATCGTCACATTGCCTTTAACCTTAGCGATAAGTAGGGGGCCAAATGACATAGCTTATAATTAGTATCTTTAGAATTATCATCAAATGTGTTAATCTTGCCCATTTTTTGAATAATAACCTCCACTCTTCGCTACTGGCTGCATCCTGTAAAAAGTGTAGGAATTGCTGATAATAATCGTGATCTCCACTAATGAGACAGCAACTAATAAAAACCAATGTTTACGTTTATGAATAGTATGTCATGTTAATAATATTTCAAATTCGGATATGTACTTATTTAAAAATTATTATTTTTGATGTAATATTTTTCTATGGCAAGCCCGTGAATTTTATTCAGTTGAGTGTTTGTTATTCATGATATAAAAAGAATCAACCCACACGCGACCGTAAAAGACGTGTAGCCTTACTACAGCATTAAAATGGTTTAAAAAAGTAAAACAGGGCTGCGTTTGTTTGTGGAGGGTAACTTTACAGGTAACCGCATGTCCGTCGCAAATCTACCTTCCGCATAAAGCGCCTGGCGTCCGCATGCACGGTCGAATTTATTTATTTTATATTAACATGCCTTTTGTATTCTGGTCGTTGTGATTTCGCGGCAGAGCCTTCGGATGTGAAAGAGCCTTCCTGTCTCGCGTTTTAAATTTTTACATCTGGATTTCTTTTGTTACAATATCACATTTTTAAATAATGTACGCCGTAATATTTTATAGAGGTATTAAATTTAATATTAAATTCACTTAATTTTACTTTTATAGTTTCAATGTATAAAAATATAAGTACATAGACAAAACAAAATTAACGACTTTCACTTTTATTAAAAAATAAATTCTTTTCCACATCAGTTGAAAAGATTTTGAGCAGTGTTGCCAACAGTTCTGTCGTTGACAAAAACATGCCAAACAGGCTACGAAAATTACCTATTTGGTATGAAAAAAACGCTAGACCACATTTTCCCAGAAACTCATTTCAAAATTGACAACAAATAATTAATTAATCTAATAACAACATACAATAAGTAATAATACTTAGGTAATGGCGGCTCTCTTGGTGAAGTTGGTAAGGCGCTCGCCTTCCACCCGAGAGTTCCTGGGTTCGATTCCCGGTCATGACAAAAACATTTATGTGTTTTTCTCAAAGCCTGGGTGTTTGTGATTGTTCAAAATTACTAACAACCACCTTGTACGAAAAAGCAAGGACATGGTTATTAATAATTCAAAAAACAAAAAAAAAATACTTAGGTAATACTAGAGAGTGAAATCTCCGATAATCGTCGATCCGATGCCACATGGCTAAGCGCACGTTAAATTATAATTCCTGATAATCATTATATCACTATAACGCCAAGAATGCTCCTATTGTTTCATTGTGTTTTTATATTAATTAAGTATCGACCACTTTCATTAAATATCTGAATAAATAAACTAAGTATTAAGCTTTTCTTCAGCACATTTAAAGCTGTTGAAGGCATCAATAAAATATATGTAAGTATAAGCTAGATGTATTTCTTGCAAGCTACAAGATCTTGCGAAAAATGCTAGATCTAGCATGAAAAACACTAAGTTGGCAACGTTGGTTTTGAGGGTAGAATTTGTTTTATGTTAAAATGACGTCATTATTGACAAAACCAATATATGTGTTGTCTATTTATTTACTATTGTATTCTTATCAAAAGTGACAAAGTCGGAATTAAATCTGAAGACACAGAGAATGAAGATGATCATAAAATCTACCTAACTGCGGGAAACAGATACACGGACGCCTTCTAATAGATGCTAGGGTTAGCTATGCCAAACTCTTGACAAGCATGATAAAGCTAGTATCGATGTCTGATTATGACAAATGGTGTCTAAACATAGACCAAATTAAAATAAGTTCACAGCCATTTAAAAAATAATTTTCCATAGAATCTTGGGATCTTAATATGACAATGGAACATCAAAAAATTGGTAAATTATTATTTAAAGCACAAAATGTACAATGGACAAGTAACACTGGGAGAATTTGTGATAATAGAATGATAGTCCAATGAGATTTAGTTGCCGGGGTAGGATAGGATAACCTAAAAGCTGGAGAGGACTGGCGAAGAATGTAGAGATGGTAATCCCACCCTGCATCAATGAAGGAGACAAAATTATAATAATAGTCTTAGAAGTACGGTAAGAGATTGTCAGATCATTTTCACAATATGTATGTGTAGTATAGCCGGAAACAGTTTTCAATGAATGCGTTAAAAATTATTATTACGATAATTTTACGGTTACCCAAAAACAGCAAATATTTATATATTTTAAAAGTAGTATGTATAGTAAATTAATATTTTTTCACAAATGTATTAGGTATGTTATTGTTTACAGGTGTTTTATAGACAACCGTCAGTGACCTAATGTGTAGATTACTAGTATACTACGTTATTTTGTATGTACATTATAAGGTGGCCGAAAAATAAGGATAGAATGCGAATTAATTATAACTCACTTTTGCGGATAGATTTCGTTAAAGTCATCAAACTTATTGCTAGACTATTTTTATATTAGAATTTTAGTGATTTTTTCGGATGCGTTGTATAAATAATAAAATGCAGATGTTAATGAATTTATATACAATTCTGGGCTACAGATAGTACTTACTGACTTATAAGTATATTTTGTAACTAAAACATGTGACGTTATGTGTCATTCAGGGTTCCCCGAAACTTTACAAAATGCTCCAAGGGTTCAGCTAACTCAAAAAGGTTTAAAATCACTGAAGTCTATATTATGGAGTTATACAGGCTCCGTGAATTAAAAAGATGTAAGTATAAATCTCACTCAGTTTGTACGTTTTTCTATAATTTTTTCAAGTCACGCTTCCGAGGTTTTTAAAAGTTATGTATTTTCTATAGTAAATATTCGTATATCCTTTAATAATCATGTGTATATTCAGTATTGAAACAAAATATGTTGTTTCAAAAGTGGGGTAAAAGTATACCCTTAAGCATAAAAAAAAGATTTTTTAATGTAAATACATTTTTTATCTTGACTAAGTAGTAATTTTGTAAATGTAAAAGAGTTTTCTTTTAAAAGTGATGGAACAAAAAAGTATTAGCAATTTCCATTATATTGTTTTAGTCTATCCGGAAAACATACAAATGCCTCCATCGGAAGAAGTCATGCGTAAATCAATTTGTGGCTCGCTACAGGGCTATCACGCCAACCATATCATTTCATGGCATGAAAAGAATTCAAACCAGTCTTTCTGGTGCTTTTAAAAACATAGTCGTTTTATTTTTTAATGTTTTATCAGGACAAGAGTTAAATCAGTGGAAAACTTTATTATATTTGAAAAAAATACAGTCATAAATAATATTGTACTCTATCGGGATATACATTTAAAATACAGCTGATGATTTCAGTTTTGGAATACATCCGATGACGTGGAAATTAAATTTAATTTGCATGAGTCATAAGTGGGTCGATAGCTCAATTGAGAAAACTGTCACTCGGGCAATAAAATTATGTAAGGTTCGAGCCCTACTTAGTTGGGCTTTTTATAGTATTGACACCCCGGAAGTTCTGGTAGGGAGGGGAGTCGGGGCCACACAGCCCGATCCGACCTCCGCGCTCAACTCTACGGTCGACTTGACGTTAATGACGCCCTTGATAGTGCGCTTTTGGTCGATACGTGTGAGTCATACGACCAGCTTCCACCCTTCGACTAGCTCAGTGATGTAAATTGTTCAGGGCGGTCAATCGAAGCTGGGTTTGGTGGTGGTAGAGCACGCTCAGTGTCAGGTTAGGTCTTGACAGTTGAATAAAGATGTAGGATTGATACGATGGTAGATATTCAAAAAGAAACACACGTTGTTCGTAGCACAAATCTTAGCAGAAAGTTTTATTTTTACAATTTTAAGGTTCACAAAAAAGGTTACTCCCTATTACACACGGATACACATGAATAATTTTGCAACAGCCCAAAATTTGTTAATGATGTGCGCCGTGGGCTGCGGCAATTAAAATTTAAGGATCAGCGGGACACGAAGTCCGTCACGTATCGGAGGCTTCAGCTTACTGCCTGCCAGATTGGTTATGTCCCCCTTTTTTGGCTTTATCGCTGTCTCTCTCGATCTACCCCTGAACGCTCATCCCTCTCTGTCGTTCTCGCCTGCGGCAGAATGCTTGACTTTTACCTGGGTTTTACCGTAAGGGTCGTCCAGGTCACCTTTTAGCTAGGTAGTCAAGAGTGACAGCGATTTCGGGGGAATTGAGCCCAAAAGAAACAACATTAGGTACGAGTATCTTAATACAAATACGATTTAAAAACTAAAATTATTTCCTTCGAGTCTCGATCATACCAATCTCGCATGACCAACTTTTATCACCCTATCTAGCAATTTGTACATTTTTTTCAGTTAATAAATAAAAGTACAGAGCATTCTACTTGATCGAGCGGCGATAGACGGAAATTTGGCTTGGCGGACTATAAGAAACATGACCTTAAAGGGGTCCTCCATACACGTAGAAACGTGGAGGTATCAGTATGATTGTGTGATTTCCAAATGTTTCCAAATAATATTATGTATTTTAAATAATAAGAATCTAAAATTCATGAATCTTGTGTATATTTGATATTGAATAAACATTATAATATTTTTGTGTGCTACAATTTGCAAATACATTAATAGGTGGATGATAAAAAATGAAACACGATGCTGTTACAAAAAGTATTAGAATGCGTTAGTTTATATCTATTATAGTGCATTATTTATAACAGGTACGTCTAAAGTGTCAATTGCTTAATGAAATTTGGTTGATCTCACCTTAGATCTATTCAAATTGAGTCGTGAAAATATAAAAATCTATACATTATGACTTCGTTGAGATTTTTGTAATATGTGAAGCTTTGCTCATATTCTGGAGAGAAAAAGAGAATATTTCCTGCCACTCTCTTTAAATTAAACTCGTGCGTTTTTCTTTCTCTTACCGTTATGCAGTAGGCTTTTTAAATAATGAGAGAATGTGTTGACGAGTTTGAGTGCCCAAATGACAATGGTCGAGTTATAATAGTACTAGAACACTGCTAGTTTTGATACTGGATAGTAGATCACAGTGTACAAGGTATCTTCTTACCCTTTGCCTCATACTGAATATGGTGATTAGAGATATTTGCAAGAATTTTTTTCCTTCTATAACGATCTCCTACTGATATTTTTGTTTCAGTTATTGATGATTCACTACATCTAGAATGTGTACACCCTCGCAACCTTGTTTCTTTGACGACACCAGATACCACACTTCTCTAAAGGCTGCTTATATCTCTTCGTAAATATATGGTTACATTATAATAATAATGCATTATATTGATATTTTATTATATTGCAGCTTAGTTTAAGTAAAATTGTAAGATAATTGACAAATAGTAAGCTTTTTATCGTCAACGTTTCGTGGTTAAGTTTCAGAATGTTAAACTGTGGGTATCTGAACCAAATAGAGAGGTGTTCTTTAACAGCTATTATTTCGTCAGCACTTGCTAAGTTTGCAACTTTAATAATATGCGCAGCTCCACAGCGAAGCTACTAATGAGGGAACTACTTGTAACACTCTGGGATGCAACAGAACGTAACTTAGACTTACACTCCCCGATTCAAAGTGGTTCTACGGATGTTTTGTCAGCCAATTAAGTATTGGACATAATAACGCAGTCAAGATAATAAATATTGAATCTTGAAGTAATATGCATTATTATATATTGAAGAAATATATATTATTATCTGAAGAAATAACATTCTTACATAATTCTGAAACATATGATACCAGACGCTTTAGAAGCATCCGAACCTAAAATGGCGCCTGATATTTTTTTTTTTATTAATGATGTTCAGTGGAGGCATCTTAATAGACCTATGTTTTTTTTACGAGAAATGGATGTAAGCCACTTGCTCAACATATTAAGACCATGCCTCGGTCTAAATACTCTAAATATACATTGAGTTTGCCAGACCCATGACATTAAAAGCCGACACCGTAACCGCTCGGCCATCAAGACCATGACAATACATACTCGTATTAGAAAAATGTAAAAAAAAAAAATAAGGTGCCTGGTATGCACTAGCGCTCTATCTTACTACGATGAAATCAACTAAAAGTGATTCAACTGAAGCAGTACTCGAATTTCGTTATTCTATGAGAAGTTTTATAATAAATATTTTTAATAAATTGTGTTCCATGAATTGTTATGCATGATTGGTCAACTTGCTCCTTGTTTTCCCCCTTTTTTAGAACCCCTTTTGCTTCTCACCCACTCATTTAATTATCATACTTTCTCGTTACAGCTTAAATTTCAAAACGCCGAATTTATAAAATATAAAGTTTATTCGAATTGTAGATAACAGAGTAGACAAAAATGTTATGTAAAATTCCGAATACGGCTTGACGATTGACCTTTGGACGACATCATTGGAATGCTGTTATATAATATAATATTATGTAATATCTACCACAATTAATATATAATAATAATAATACCCGACTATCTGTAATTTTAGAATTAATAATATTATATAATACTCCATGACTCCGAACTTGAACTTGAGCCACTGCTTACAATTTGTGATTTTTTTCAGACACTTGGTAATACGGTAATATTTTTCTCTTTGTTAAGGCCTCAATTACATTGAGCTTCTTTACGAGCTGTTTATTGGCAAATTTACAATCTGCCTATAAAGTCGCCCAGTGTAATCATCGAATAAGCTAATAAGCAGGTTGTAAACACTCTACCGAGAAAAATTGAAAGCCGTTCAACTTTACACGCTACACGCCAGCGTGTGGGCCTACTGCGTCTGCGCAGTAGAGCGCAGTACCAACCTCTCGGTAAAAAAACGAGCTACGTTCTGTCAAAATAGTCACTGACTTGTGGCTTCTCAACGAATGGAAAGTTTTGTGTGTAATCATCAAATCGCAGTAGCTGAATCGCCCGCTTTTAAATTCACCAATAGACAGCTCGAAAAGAAGCTCAATGTAATTGAGGCTTTACTAAGCCCACTGTTACAGAGTGAATGCGGCAAATCTTGATATCGATGGAAACTGTGAACTATTTTGAATAACACCTTATAATTTTATATTGGTATGTGTCGGTGTGTTTCTGTATAGGTACCTCTCATTTATATCCTGCCGCCATACGAGTAAATAAACAAATGAATCAATTTATTAGTTAAAATCTCAATGATTCAATGCACTGGAATCAATTTGGTCCGTATTCTTCAACTAAATTCAATTACTAATCTTGTTAAGAGACTGTGTGTAAGTAGGTACGGGATAGTCAGTTTAATAACTTCTTCTTGCACATTAATACCTATAGTTCTAGGGAATCGCGTCTTGGGTAAACTTAAGTTTAACATGCAATATGTATGCGACGAGTATGCACGTACGGTGCAGAATAGTTTGTGCATCGTTGAGTGTGTTACAACGTTGTTCAGTGACTCGCGTAACGTGGCTTTACTAGCACGACAACCAATTTGTCTAAAGTTTGCTTGCTTACAAGAAACTCTTAATAATTTTATTAATTCACTATATCAGTATAACTAAGGTAGGTACATATTGCTATATTTTAAAATAACGTGCGTCAGTACAGAAATCAAACTAAAAATCCTGGTAGAAAATAAATTATATGTGTCATGCATTATCATGAGTATTTTCCGTAAAAGCAAAATAAGTCACCTACAAAATACTAATTTAGCAAGTTCTTTCATAAGGTTCAGAATGCTGGCTAGTAACAGAAGTCAGTGACAATGTACCTACTGATTGTTATCAAAATAAAAATCATGCAAAAAATATATGGCCTATAACTCACGTCGACGGAGTGTGGCATATAAGATATAATCTTTAAATTATATACATGGGAAAGACCACAGAACAGAATAATAAAATATAAATTAGAAAGCAATTCTCCGAGGATTAAGGATGATAAGTCAGATACGGTTTATAACTTTATAATGGTCGGGTCATAAAATGCAAGAAGCGCGCTGAGTATCCACAAATAGAACCAAAATTGAATGCGTGTTTCGTTGATGTGACCTATTTCAATGCATATTATGATACAGACATAATTTTTGAAAATAACATATTTTAACATGTTCATCACATATTTTCCTTTCGATAAATTCGTCAAACGATTATTTTCTATTTGCTTTTCTATAAGGCAGGCTCGCTTTTCACTGTCTTGAATCTCGTAAGTCAATTATATTCTTGAGAAATTTCTGCCTGGTCCCACGACGGATAGTTTCCAATTCTGACGTTAAAATATACCTATATATGCACCCGTCAACTATTACTGTTTACTATAACCGTTTATTCGTTTCAAGATTATCAGGCACCATTAGCAATGGGTGCAAAACTAGTCAATACGCTTCCTGAAGACATGGACATTTTCAGTGATGTGCTGTGTATTTTGTTTTTTAAATTTTATTTTATTGTGCAACACTGTTTATCTGTTTTATTATTAATAATAATAATAGTATCTTACCCCTAAGGTATCTACACCCACGGTGGCCACGCGGCTTAAGCGTTGGACTATCACGCCGTGGGTCACAGGTTCGAATCCTGGGTCTGGCAAGTACAAATATTGTTTTTCAATTTGTGTCTGTCAGAGCATGGACCTAATAGTTTGAGCAAGTGGCTGACATCCATTTCTGGTAAAAAAACAAAATCTGTTAATACAAACCTCTACTCTGTGGAGGCCCATATATGATCCTATTAGGATCAGACATGGTCGGAAAAAAGGTATCTTCTACGGGTTTTTACTAATTAAATATTCAAAAAAAAATTTTATCCTAACTGATCCTTTATAGTTAATATGGTTTTTACCTTTTTTATTATATTAATTTATTATATAGACAAGGATAAACCGTATTCGTTATCAGTGTGCATTTTCCATTGGCTAGTGCGCACAGTATGGGTCGCAAAAGTAGAATTGTATAAAATTTTAATTAATTTGATTATGAAATTGAATTATAAAACGTCTTAACAAGTTTTTATTCTGTTTTGAAGTTATGCTTCTTTTGGCGCGTTTGGGAAATTAGATTAAAGTGTATTTTTGGCATGTGACATGTAACACATAATTTATTTTTTTCACACGAAAAAAATGCACTCGATTGGATTCGAACCACGGATTGTTCGGTTATCAGCCATAGTATACGCCACAGTATGATACTGCAATCGTGAAGATTATACAGTATAATATTAAAGTTTATAATTGTTCCGTTGCCTAGGCAGCGAATTTATTATTGACGGCCATTTGCAATTCCTTACGTAAACAAAAGATTAAACGTCAGATTGACATTTGGTACTTTAAAAATAAAAACAACGAGAAACCATTATATAATTAAGTAATATAAGTTAAAGTGTATATAAATAAACCAACGGTGTTCCAATAAGCGGTCCTTTTTCTTGAGTGTGTAATTTAATAAGATAATTCTAGTTTATCACAAGTTTTGTTTTGTTACGCCAAAGAAGTAAAACTTCTAACGCGCGTACATAAGTACACACACCGATTTTTTTTGTATTAATTTATTATATAAACAAGAAATAACCGTAATAATTATCATTGTCCATTTTCAAATGGCTAGTGTAGGTCGCAAAAGTGAAATAGTATAAAATTTTAATTAATTTTATTTTGAAATTGAATTATAAAAACGTCTAAACAAGTCTTTATTCTGTTTTTATTTAGTGAGTGTCATAGTTTACTATCCTCATCATAATATTGCAATGGAGCACATCTGTTTTTGCATCCGTTAACTATCTCGCAGCGTCGTAACGCTGAAAATATGTTTTAGACGTACCGTTATGCAAAACAATTTAGCGTCGGTTCTATTTCTCTTATTTGTTTTCCTGCACATGCAGGGTAAAATAACCGCAAATTTCTTTACGACGGTTGCCCATTTTCATTCCACGCCACTGAATCAAATTACATTTATCTAAATAAATGGCTGTCACGTGAATCTACATACGTATCGCGGTAATACGTTTTTGAGTAGTATGCAAAGTAACTCAGTGATTTTATGGTTTATGACTCCATTTATTTTTTACAGCGAGATAGTTACCTTCAGATGCTTGCGTTAGTATGAATGCGAAATGAGTTTTTTCCACAGTGCGTATTGTAGTAATATATAATGTGGCATACATTAAATCAGTCTGCCTACTGGCAATCTATCTTCCCTCTATTACCTTTATAGTCTGAGGAAAAATAATATTAAAAAAAATCTAGTTTACACTTTTACCGTATGTTTGAATCCTTAAAAGGAAGCATGAGTATAACTCAAAAAAATTGCTGAGATTCGTATTATTTTTTGCATATTAAACGTTTAATATATAATACGAACTACTCGTACCTACACATATCCATATATGGCATTTATGATGATTATGCATTATAATTATTGAACATACATCATTTTGAAAACACTTCTGAGAAAATATATTATAACCAATTTAAAAAAATCTTTTTGAAAAAAGTAAGACACCCGGCAGGAATTGAACCTGCGTTTCCTGGGTTAACGGCCTAATCCGCGCATTATCCACTATGCTACGAGGTGACATTCTAATGACGACAAACTTTAACTATTGGCCTTTCAATACCTGCTCATCAACGTTCTTCCAAATCAAGCTACTATTGGCGATCGGTTTTTGTTTATTAAATCAAAATAGGTACATACAACTTCAATTACTAACCGACGTCACGGAATTCTCCAATATTTTATGACGTAACTTACTCGTACTTACTAATATTCTTTAATTAACTATTTATTTTATTCAACGAATAATTCACAAGATTTAAGAATGTACTATGCTAATTATTGAACATACATAATTTTGAACAATATTCTATTGGTTATAATATATTTTCTCGGAAGTGTTTTTCAAAATTATGTATGTTCCATTGTGTTCGATGTGTGCGTTATCACTTTGGGAGTCGTCGATGTGTCGTAAGTTATGGTGTTGAGGATGATGATGAAGAAGTCGAAGGTGTATGCAGGAGCGAGTTTTATTAGGCGTAACAGTTGGTACAATAGTATGTTACAGCAGTAATACTAAACTTATGATAGGTACGGATCCGAGGTCCGCATCGCGGTACAATCAGATATTGGGCGAAACGATATAGAAACTGCGATGGTAACAGACTGGAAACGTATATTCGAGTGACGTTTTGATAAATCATGATTCGTAATTTATACAGTCAAAAGTAATACCTAAATATTATATTCTAGTATATAATTATATTGAACGAGTCAGCGGTTTAAATACGAGTAGCTGTGAATTTCATTTATTATTACAGTCATAATAAAATATGATACTATGAGAATAGATATAAGACTAATTTTCCATTGCGATACCGTATTTAATATCGCCAATCAATCTGCTGACACAGTTAAACAGTTGTTTACCGGTATCTGAGTCGCTGAGAATTTACTATTGCAGTCGAATAATTTGATACATTAAAAATAGATATTTGATCAATAATATACTGACAACTACAGTTCAATAATTAGAATGGTACATTCTTAACTCTTGTGAATTATTCGTTGAATAAAAGAAATAGTTAATTAAAGATTATGCATTAATCAATAATGTATTATAACAAAGTATTAATCCAATAAGTGAAGTGACTGAGGCTTTAAGAATGTATCAAGTAATAATATACCTAAGATTCCTTGCAGAATTTAATAAAATGGTCCACAAGTATTCCGTTAATGTGGTCAGTGTAATTAATTAAATGAATCAAGCCAGGAGCGGCTAGGTATAAAGTTTTCCACCAACTTTTCCATAGAAAAGGGAAAAAGAATCTAAAAGTTGCGTGAGATCTCGCTGCAAAAGAAGACGAAGAAAACACTCACTCGGAAAGTTGAACGGGCAAGGGAAAATAAAGGAAAGTCTCAATCAAAAGTTTTCCGATATTTTTACATCGGTTTAACTTCTCTTTCTTTCAATTTCTCTTTTTTTTGAAAACACATTAACCACCGCAAGTCAATATCAGTAACTAAGAAAAGTTACATTTTTTATGGTTATTGCTGTGTTGAAAAAAGATTATTCATTACTATCTGCTAAAAGACGGACCATATTATAAACTAGAGCAGAGATTGAAAACGTAGCGCTCGTCAAGCATAATAAATGTTCTTGATTGGAGAAACTTCATTTTTTAACTTCATCAAAAATATACAAACTACAACATGGAAAAACTTGAGTTTTCCTGCGTCGTCATGCTAAATTATTTAACAGTTTGTTGGTTATTAATAAAAAGAAGAAATATAATAGAATACTACAAGAAATAATTCGTATTTCTTGTCTAAAGAATCTATGGCAGTGAAAAGTTCAAAGTCAATTTGCAGAGCCGCATTCAATACAATGTATATTATATTAGAAAATCGCGTAGGTATTATAATATTAATATGCCACCCTATAGCATCTAAAATATAAATATATTGTGCATTGTTTCGCTTATGTATTTATACTGGAGAATAAAGATGAAAAAAGAAGATTAATAATTTACCAGAATCTACATCAGTGGTTAGATCAATAATTTACAGAATTACTTCTCAGCATTGCTGTAAATGATTTCTTGATATATTCATGGTATTTTGTTATTGCATTTGCTTTTTTGACTATCCCCGAGAATTCTTTCTTTTTATTTCCTTTGTAAATCTTATTTTTCGGAGATAAGATGGCAGCCCAAAATCCAGATACATATTGGATATTAATACAATTGTAGCATATCTTCGTTTAGAAGCACATAAGGAAGATATTTTATATGATATACAAATAATTAACGTTGGAACGACTTATAAACAAAAATGTGCGTTATTGTGAATATGATCGTTTTACATGTGTATTGTGTTTGTATTAAAGTGTATTAATGTGTATTAAATAAGTAATAAATGTGTATAAAATGTGTATTAAAGTGTATTAATGTGTATTAAAGTGTATTAATGTGTATTAAATGTGTATAAAATGTGCAATAAACGTGTACTAAATGTGTATTGTGCAAACATTAGTGTTCTCTATATTCGTCTACGGAGTCAAGTCATGGACCTTGTAGGCAATGGAGCGGAAAACAATGAATGCCTTTGAGATGTGGTGTTGGTGCCGAATGCTTCGTATTTCTTGGACGGATCAAAGGACAAACCAATCAATCATTCAAAGACTGTAGATAAAGGAACGGCAATATGTCTGAGACGAATTCTGCAGTTTTTTGGACAAATTGTCAGGCGCGGACCGGACAACCTGGAGAGACTGGTGATTTTGGGTGGTCTCCAGGGAAGGCGAAGCAGAGAAAAAGCTGAATGGCACTATTCAGTCTGTTCTGCGAGAAGCTGAAGATCGAGAAGGATGGAAAGTCTTGGTTGCTCAAAGGATGCCAAAATTAAAAAGTGGTCACGATCCTTAGCCATGAGTGAACGACCAAAAAGAAGAATATAATTGTGTATTAAATGTGTGTTAACTATGTAGTGTGTATTAAAAGTGTATTGAGTGTATATTAAATTAGTATTTATGTGAATAAATTTTTATCTTCGAGTATTTTATCAACAGCTGATGGACTTCAGTAGGTACAATACCTAGGCTGCAAACCCTTGTTATAATTTGAAAGTTTATGTAACAACTTTGCCGAAGAAGAAATTAAAATCTTTCCACCGTAAGTAAATTTATTATTGAAACGAAGCGGACGCAAATCTGACGGATTATTTTGACTGATTTATAGATGATAAATTTGAGGAATGGTAAACTTTTTTAATTTATCAAGTATTTGAGCAATATTTAATAATGGATTAGTGATCCCGATGTGGACTTAGTTTTACTAAAAAATAAAATTTTAATATGTAATAGACTCATAAAAAAATGTGATCTTAATTAGCCAAAATTTTGAAAGCTGCATCATGGAACAACGTAGTCGATGCAGTGCTGGATGAAGACCTTATATAGCTCAAAATTTAAATAGCTAAAAATTATTTTTATTCAAATATATTTTAATTTTCTAGAAAAATCAGTAATGATTATTATAAATAATTGATAATTGGACGAAAGTTTCCCACAACGCACATTTCTTATTATTATTTTGTTAGTTATCTTTGAATATCAAAAATATACACGTTTCTAGACGCGTATTGATTAGGCATCGAATTAAAACACTCAATATCAATTAGTAGCAAATTTTATTCAATATACATATTTCAAAAACACCTCAGAAATATATTATTATTATCTACGTACTCGACGAAATCCTTGCAAATAAATAGGACGCCGGGCGGGATTCGAACACATCGCACTCCGGCCAATGTGCTTTATCAATTAATAATTGATCCACTCGCATTCCAGCCAATCTCTTATAAAATTCTTCATATTTGCGTAGAATGCGGGTGGCTCAATAATTGATAAAGCACATTGGCCGAAATTGGATACGTTCTAGTTCCACCAGACGTCGTATTTTTACAGAGATTTTTCTGAGGTGTTTTCAAATTATAATAATATGTTCAATAAAAATGTTACATTCTCAAATCTTCCTAACTATTGGTTGAATAAAAAATATAGTTTATTAAATTGTATTGAAGTGCATTCTTTGTATTCTGTTAAGTTTATTTGCTCATAAATATAATATAAAAATATTGAATTATAAAATAAAATATATGGATTTTTACTAAGTAACTGTAGGTATATGTTTGAAATATCTTATTTATATGCTAATAATATAACCAGTTAACTCCATACAAACTAATCCCAAGAGTAAGGCAAAATACCTGTCCACACACTGTTCTCTATAACAAGTCAAAAACTTTATGGATATTGATATAGATATTATCGCAGTCTATAGACATTTTCACATCAATATATCCCGAGGGCATTTCGGAAAACCGATGATATGATATCGCTACAGTATAGCGATAATAAACATGTTACTCGACACGTATAAATGTATATAATAACTTTATTATAATATATTATGTACCTATTATATTATTCATCGCCTTCCAAGTCTCAAAATCATGTCTAAAAGTTGTCCACGAAAATTAAGTATATTTTAAGTTCTATTAATTTATACTAAACTTATTAAATATGTACCTAATATGCGATTGATATTGTGATTTTCAAAAAACGAAATTTTACATGTACATATTAAATGAAGATTTAAATATCTTTCTAGTTGTCAGACTTACTTTGTATTTCCATATTAGGTAAATATCTTGTTTTGAAAATTTGACAAAATTAATACCTGGGTATTGGAATTCATAATACGCAAAAAATTTTAAAACGTTTTCACAGACAGATATTTATAAAATGAAATTGAGTTCAATTAAAAATTATCAAATCGTTATCTTTATCTAGCTAATGTGGATATCGTTTCAAAATAAACACGGTATCGTATCCATTATCAAGCTTTTAACAATTTGTATTTTGTAATACAGTAGTGTCGCAGGCAAAATTATTAACAAAAATGTCATACTTTCATACTTACGGACGTATGTATGTATTTTTATATTTTATAAAAATACACAATATATTTATATTCTCAGTAAACTGTTCAATTTTCTGTTGTATTCATTGAATCCATACGGAGAAATTTGGTCATCCAATGATGCTACCAAATATAATTATACGAAATAGCCCTTGAAGCAGGTGGGCTATTGAAATAATTAGGTAATTTGTACGGAAATCTTTAGCAACGCAAGATCATAGGCCAAAAAGAATGCAGAAAACATGAGAAGCCATGAAGAATTTTTTAATAGAATCCACTTTTTTATGTTAAATATTTGTATCGGTGTCATCCACCTCAAAGGAACATTTTAAAAAAAATTGAAAATGTCCCTCTGAGGTGGATGAAACTGGTACAATTATTTAACATAAAAAAGTGGATTCAGTTCAAATAAATGTGTTTTATTAAAATTATTAATACAATGCATTACCATCATGAATTGACAGTGTTAATAAAATTAAATAAATATCTACATATTATAAGCATGACCGTCTATTTAGGTATCATTATTTTTGGTACCCATCGTTTACCTTCTATCAACAGGGAGTTTTGCTTCTAACTTGTCAAGTCGTGTCGATGGTGTGTCACCACTGATGTGCGAGTAGTAAAATGGTCAGTAGTTATCAGTCAATAAATTGTTTCAGTCAAGGCAATTATTCAGCTCAATTAATGCTGTTAATGTGGTAAAATTATATTGCAAACATTTTAATTAATCTAAATATAGATCGTAATGTTATTATTTTTAATGTTAATTATTGATGAAACACTTTATTAAACTATACTTACTAATACTAATAAGAATTACTTCAAATTATTGTACGTGTACCACAATTATTATATAACAACCAAGACCGGTTTCAATTAGTTAAATGTTTGTTATTTCGGCAGAGGTATTTAATAGTTAACACAACAAAACATTTCCGTTATTTTCATTGCTCCAAAATAACATGGATATCACTCGGACAAATTCCATAAACAATACGGTTATCTACAATGATTTGAAACCAAGTAAGACGTGTTAACTATGTTACCCTGCAAAATTTTACAGATCGCGGTTAACATGGGCGACCGAATTAAAAAAAAATCAGGATACATACGATATATCTCATATTTATCACTTTCTTTATAGATTTTGGAGTTAAGTGATATGTTAGAATAGCCCTGCCCTGTTGATACTAATAATTAAAAGTTAATATTTTATCAGGGTCAATTGTTGTCTTCAATTTTTTTATAATAATGATGTCCATAATAATAACTTTATTTACCTACGGAAACATTAATAAGAATATATTATACTTAAAAAATATGTATCAAATTTGCAATATCATAATAATAACGTAGAAGCATAGAAAAATATATGACAGCTCTGACATAATATTCCTGTCAAAATATAACAATAAGTTAAAAAGTAATATTGAATACAATCTTGACATGGGTACAACACATCATAGTGTGCGCGTCATAATATAATATCAATGAGAATTCTATACATATATACTGTATAGTTATAATTAAAATATTTTATTATGTTATGGATCTAAGCAGAATTTTGTTTAATATTTGTTTTTGTTTTAATAAAAAATAATGCGATTTTATTTCTTTAATAATACCTATGATGTGACATGAAAAAAACTGAAGAAGAAATGCATATTGTCCAATATTACTACCAGGTAACCTTTATTACCCTACTTTTTCTACCTTACTTAAACTGTGAGAGTCTCACTTTTGTATACTGAGTTTCCAGACTTTAAGATTTTAGAAGTTTAGAACTTATATATTATATAATTGTTTTGTCATACGTGATCTTTAAAAGTGTCACTTTCAACATCTGCACGAGCCAATAGAGATGGCATTTTGAAAAGAAAGCTTGGTGAGGAATATCTAAGACGGTTGTTCGCGGTAAAAACCAAGTAGGTACAGTGCTACTTTCATTTCAATTCTTCTACATCACCACGGTCGTTTCTAGAATTAAAACTCTTCTCCCGTATTTACTTTTCCCGCTACTATATTCCGCGCGCCCACAATAAATAAATATGTATTTAATATTGCGTGGAGTTTTATTAGCATGAGTACGCTTAAACCTTTGTGGAAGCAGACGAAGAACATTTTTTAGAATGTAGAATTCTTGTGAGGATGAGAAAATACCGCTTTTAATTCCTCTGAACAGTGCCAAGTCAACTAGAAAAACCACGTGACGTAACAGTGTTAGCGCATGCAGCGTAGAAGACTTGATATTGAAGCTAATCTATACTGGCTTTTTGACACTCACTTTGACGACGCTGCTTTACTGTAGTAAGTTATAATATTGTAAACAGATTCAGAACTCTGCACTGAGTTTTAATGACTTCAGCAGATACTGTATGGTGTGTCTTACCATTACTTTGTCAGAAACATCATGATAAGACCACAGAACAGGTTAATAAAATATAAATAATCTAAAAGCCATCGCCATTGACCAATGTTCTGAAGCAGGATAGTTTATGGCCTGACCGCCATAAAACCCAAGTAAAAAAAACCGCGCTTGTTCCCAAAGATTGAAAGCACGTTACTAGGGAACTTCTGTTCTGTTCTGTGCACGTTACATTAACGTGACAAACTAAAATGCATATTATTAACTATTGAAAATAGCATATACATTAACATTAACAGGTGCTTAAGTTAATCCCATATTTTTCCACACTAGATATTTAGCCCGTCCCACCACTCCCAGTAGAGTAAGCCAGACCCCATTAATTTTGAGTACTATGCAGTTTACCATAAATTAATATCACTTTTTCAATCATCACACACTATAAATATTCTTCCCGATATTAAACTTTTTGTCAATAATTATACATACATTAACAGAAGAAGTGTATAATATTGCAGGTAGTTTTTATACCAACTTTTTTGACCACAAAGTGCTACATACATTATAACTAATGTGTAAGTACAATAATTGTATTAATAATTAATAAATTAATATAGTACAATAATTAGTAAAGTAATTATGACTTTATTATTACATTTACCTATCGTTTGTCTACTTGCCGCGTGACTTGACCTCTATCGAAAATCTTCCTTAACATAGCGTTTCCATGACACATGTCACGAATCTTTAGTTTTCAATCAATCTTAAAATAAGTCTCGAATTTGATCAATGTCCTGTGAGGCATTCTCCCAACAACCCAAGATCCTGGCAATCTGAGATTTTGACTTAATTGATTTACTTTTTATTTACAGATGATAATATATTAAATTTATTTTTTAGTAGATTTTGGATTTTTTTATTTTGGTCTGTAGGGATGTTAGAAAACCTCATACAAAAATGTTGAACAATCTAAGTAAAGAAATCGTCACGTTATTGGAAGTATGACACCGCAATTTTTTTAAAAGCTTTAAATTAAACCATATCGGAAGTTCCGAATGACCCAATATAACAACTCTTCTTTTTTCGTTTAAATTTTTGGATATTTCCAGGGGATCTGGTTTGTATGTTGTATTTCTCTGTATTTCTCTTTTTTTGTCTTTACGTACACTCCTCTCTCCCATGTGCATTCACAACTCTATAAACTTAGTCTTGTTACCTATCCTGTGGAATTGTCCTAAAATGTGTGCGGAAAGGGAAAAACTGCACAAAACAGTTTAACCAATTGTTGGACCCATCGGATCGACTAACCAGTTTGCCACAATTTTGCTTCTGTGTGCCCTTTCTCCTATGGGCACTTTTAAGTCAAGTAAATTTAGTCAAAGCATACTACTGATAACCACTCATAAGATACTTCTGGTCATAACAAAATAGTGATGCTTTATATTTGAAGCCATGATTTTCCCGATTAAGCAAGATTAGTAGTGCGGAGCGGACGTGGTTTGGTGAACCCATAAACTTTAATGTTGACATGTTGGTTTTCGGGAAGTTAGTTTGTCGTGATCTCGGCTATTGGAAAGTTGACCATTTGAAAGTTCTCTGGTACTAGAGTTCCGATACATACATGCATACGTAAGTATAAAATATAATGTTATATACGCTATACGTTGGTTGGACATCATATTAAAATGTCACTTTTGCAAATAATTCACTATTTACAAGTCGTTTGAATATTATGTTTTCTGAATATTTTTTGCTTACTCATACGTTCGTATTTACGTCATAATTTATATAATATTTAAATCAAGTCCCGTGGGTATTTTCTCAGAAGTTTTTCCGGTAAATATGACTTATTTAAATTTATTTCAGTGCGAGCATCCAAGCAATAAACAAGTCGGCTTCAAAAAATGTAAAATGTTAGTACTTCTGAAGGACTTTGAAATTCCTGGGAGTATTCCCTTAATGCACGAGTGGCCTGGTTAAATGACGCCATGATAGCACGACTCGGGGAGATTTATGCACATTTAAAATGCATAGCATCACTGCATAAGTGCATCGCCGGGCTGGCCCGCGACGCTGAGCCGGGAACAAATGCGACAAACATCCCAGGACGAAGCGCCGCGGAACTGCAAAGTGTTCGCTAGAATAAGAGGGAACATTAGTTTCCGTTATCTTTCAACACATTATTTTATCTGATTACTAACAAAGAATTTTACATTTAAGACTTGCTGTTTTGCAGTGGTTAACAAAATAACTTGCGATATTTAGCGCCCTGCATGTAAAGTCAGTATTACATTCGCTCACTCTCATAGTGGCAAAGAAAATAAATATCATATTTTTGTAGTTTTGATAATAATGCGACAGCTCGACGGCCCAGTATTCATTGAATAGTAACAACTAATAAAACGTAGTTTTGAAATAATCATGTTTTAATATTTGAATATTTTACAATATCTACTACACAAGTTTTGACAAGTTTTAAAAGGAAACATGTCAGAATATATCTACTCGAAATTGAAACGTGTGGTCAATCGCCAGTTTTAAATGGAAACAATTTGTAATAGATCTGTACAAAACTGGTTTTGTTTGAAAGTTTGTAAAATTTCATATCGGTTTTTTGGCTCTCAATGTATTTCGATATGTATTATTTCTGCACAAACTGGCATGAGCTCATTTTTACGAATATTTTGATACCAATATCGTGAAATGTCGAATTTTTGACTTGTTACCGTTCAATACTGGGCCATCGAGCTGTCGATTTAAAAAATAGTTTTTGAAATGTGAAATAATGATAGACGACTGTGTATATTAAATAACGCGGATTCTTGAAGGAGACACATGATACCCGTTATTTAGGCGTAATCCATGGCGTAACGAACGGTAGTTACCTTTCAAACTTTAACTGTGAGTGTATTAGGCACAATTTCCCAAGACTTTTGTTTGCGTGCACTATGACATATTATATATATATATAAAAATTTTTGCTCCTAAACATCAAATTTAAAGCAAAACACCGTATCCCTATAAGATCTGAGAAGTCAAGTGGAGTCAATCTTCCACGTACTTCCAAAAAACTACCGTTTCATTGATCCAGCAGCCTGTATATATATATATATATATATATATCCCATTTAAAAAGTTTTCTGTCTCTTTTTCATCACTGAATGACTATGTAGGTATTTCCACCGAGTGTCTTCATATTTTTATTGAAAGCTTTTAGCATACCTACTTTGCAGTGCCGTCTGAGTTTCCGTGTGTCCTGGCCCTTCATCCATAAAATACCGTGAAGTATTAGCATGGCAATAGTTGTGGGCTGCGAATTTATATGTAAAAATAAAACTTTATGTACACATTATATATTTTTTCGTAGAATCATAAAGACTTGTATTTCGATTTAGTATTCCACCATGATTCCAAGAGATGGTATTGTGTGTACAATAAATTAAATTATTTGAAACGATCGACCGAGGCTAGCATAATGAGAGTAATGAGCGTGTAAACACATTCATTCTCTATGGCCGGTCTTGTGCGTACGGAATTGTAGAGCGTGTAAACGCGCTTGTGGCATACAATCGGTTAAAAAGCTCTTTTTTTAATTAACATAATGTTTGGCTACTCTCAGAGGAAGGAAACCATAATTATGTAACTCAGTTCATAATCATGTAGGTACACGATGTTATTAGGCCAACTTATAGTTCAGAGGAAAACTCACTGTATTCAGTTAATAACTGATAAATCTGATGGTATAAAGTCAATTACCATGCACCAATGCGTTTAATATTATATTGATAGGTTATGTAGTATACATACTATTATTTTTGTAATCTAATTTCAAAGATTCAAATAGGTAAACATCCCATATTATTAAGACAATATGCTGTCAAATATATTATTTAGATATACACTGTGATGCAGACGGATGCTTTGTGTATACTAAATCAATTTTGCTAAATACTGGATCCACAATACCCATGCATATCGATCAATGTCTAATAACCAAGTGAAGTGTTACAGTATGCAGAGATTTGTTGTGTCAAAATTAATATCCTTATCGTTGTACCTTACGACAAGATAAACATATCCCTCAGAATTTAGATTACCCCATATCCGGCTGGGAAAGATGTACATTATTGAATAGGTAGAAACGCGAAGAAACTGGGTGGACGGGTAATAATAATATACCATTCAGTTATGTATTATATGACTGCAAAGGAACGGAAATTTACCCATTTCCCCTTACATAATAACATTCATAACACACGGCTAAGTCAATCGGCCCTAACTTTGGACCATTTCAATCTATGTTCAAAGTATTATAATATTATCCACATAATATCACTGGTGTAATAATTATTAATTATTATTTCAATTCGCCTGATAGGTTTTCAGTATAGCTTTGTGACATTTGTAAGGCGGGGTGTAATTATACCAATAAATTATTCATTAGTTCTGATGGGTATACAGTTTGAATAATAATTACTTCTAATGAAGCAAGATTTAGAGGCTGTTTAAAATTTATACGCAGTTGAAATGGTTATTATTATAATTATGATATTTGTGTCGCTAGATTTCAAAATTAGCCAAGTCCATAATGGATGAATAGGAGAAAAACAAGTTTTTGTTTTATCAAGTACACAGTCACAAGGGTGAAAGTTTACTCATTATTTCGAGCATAGAATATTTAAAATTAATAAGTTTCACATTTTGATAATGCAGATATGTTAGAAAGAAGTAGTTCTTCAGCAATTCACAAAAACGTCAAAAATACCTAAAGGTAGACTTGGCTGATTTTGAAATCCAGCGACACAATTTCTACTTGTCGTCTTCTTCGTGAGTAAGTTGTAAAAATAATAGTAGAACTATCCACAATTCCACGTAAATAACTCTAAGAGTATCACTGATATATTCTTAAATAAGTTTAGTGATTAATAAATCACAATTAATTGTTATTGCCAAATGAATCCATTTTTATAATTTGTTTATATCTAATATGTTTTTTTAATAATTGAATATGTAATTTACTAAAATTAATGACTTGCATAGAAAAAAATATATCAAAAGGCATTTTTTAAAGCTCTTCAAAAATTTTCAATCAGCAGACAATTCGCACCGTGAGTGTAAAACCAAGGCATCTGCAAATTTTTCAATTTCGAGATTAATTGCAAAACAACTGCAAAAGTCGTGAACTTGATAATGTAAAAGTAAAGTAACTGAAAGAACATGCAGTATAATGTGGATATAAACCAAAAATTATGGTTTTTTTTTGAAACTCTATTTGTCCTAAGAAAACGAAGACTTCAAATCCTAATATCTCTAAAATATTTCTTTTGGACATGTCTTGGTTTTACACTTACGGTGCGATTGTTATCATTTATTGTAATGTGAACACATTCAATCCACATGGATTTATTCTACAAATTAATTTCAATGTCAAAGTTAGCTGAAAGCGCTAAAACCACTTGTATGGTTTATGCATTATTTTTAATATAGTTGTGGGTTAGAAAAAACGAACATAATATTTTTTGTTACTTATCATTGTTTGGGTTGGATGTTTTTATAAAATTAAAATTTTAGTGTAGATAAAATAAGGATGATTTCTGCTTAACAACGTTCAATTCCCTTATTTTTTTAGCAGTTATCTTTTATTTGGGCAATTTATGTCTGGAATATTTTGATACATCAAATAATTTTAATAGGATTTTACTAGCAAGGATTTTAAATGATGAGAGAGTCGTATGTACTGTAGTTAGTCTTGTAAGCCCAATCAATACACCGTCCTGTTTGCTGTTACAGTTTTCTATTTTATCTTCTCGTTATTTAAGATTTTTTTGACTGGATACAAGGTCCTGAGATAGGTACACAAAGCAATTGACACGTTCAAAAGAATATTCATGTATTTGGAGACATTTAATTATTTTAATTTGTTTAATTAGTCTACATATTATGTAGATTTCATCATTCTTCCTTAATTCTTAAGATTAGCATAAGATAAAATAATTTATTAGATAGTGTTGAATTTATGTACACATTTTTCAAAGTAATTTCTCATAACTCTGCGTTGTTAAAATTATCACTTACATTTAAATAGTTTCAAAACTTATTTCCTTAAATGAATCTTATTATTATCACGATAATTTGCTCTCTTGAATTACGTTTACTTATTGCGCAATCATTTTAGACAAGATTACAATCTTCTAACAAATTGCTTTTATCTCTTCGTAGGGTTTTGGAGAATTTCCACTCCGACCCACAAAATTTCCATGTGCCATACATCCCTTGGGTATAAGACGTAGAGAGGATAATCTTAATTCTCATTTTCACTGTTAATAGTTTTGTCTGCTGAAAATCTTATCTTCGGATAGAAGAGCATTAATTGTATTACTCTAAAGATAGTAGAAAACTCTTGAACAGTAATATAGCTTTGTATAATATTATAGGTACTGGGTGATGCTCCATATATTAAATAATTACAAGATAAAAAGAAATTTTTATATACCACATTTTTAAATTTTCTGTTGAATCATGTAATCTTGACAATTCTATGTATTAATAATTTATGAAAAATAAGGCAATTGTCAATAAATCATTTTTATGCTATTTTGCAACAAACAAACAAATACAGAATACTGCAATGTCATTTTGACCTAAAAACGCACGTACATATTAATAATTTAGTTGCTAGGACCACCCCCTGAGCAACCAATAATAATGGATTGGATTACGGATTTCTTCCGAAATAACGTTTCATACAAAACAGAATTAACTGAAAATGAATTTAAAAAAATGCATTAGCATCGTGTTGTTCTGATATATTCTAAAAGATTCAAATGTCTAGCAAGTTGGGAAGTTAGTTAAAAATCGATTGCAAGATTTGTACTGGATAAACAACCACTGGACAAACAAGAATACGAGCTAAGAAAAACGTGGTAAAATAGCCGAAAAAACATAAAGTTGCACAAATATAATAAAAAAAAATATATTAAAATACGCATAGGTATTAGAAAAAGTCCTAAAAAACAACATAGAGGAGTGGGCGTTGAATTCGAGGTATCGATCCGCTTTTCTTTTAGCATCACGCAATCTTGTCCAGGTGCTCCATTGGTGACTCAAAAATCTGAAAAGAATAAATTGTCCGATTTGTCTATGCTCTGTTACTGACCAACGGACGATCAATGAACGAGTAAAAAAGTCGAGCTGTCAAAAGTTAAAAGTTGCGATTATCATGATATTGTTATATTATTTACATATAGATTTGCATAAAAGAATTTAATATTAAAAACAACACAAGTTTTATGTTTTCTTTTAAGAGTTTGATAAATTCAAATAAATCTCTTATTTTCCAATATTATGTAAATTAACAAATCATACAATAAAAATGTTTATGAACAATTACAGTTTATTTTCGTTACGAATGATTGCGTGTTAATGTCAAATCGAATTTACGTAGTGATCGACGGACGAATTCTGGCAACTCTGAGAGTTTAATATCAAACATGTTTGAAATCCAACGAACCTGGTCGACGAACTTAAAACTCTGCAGATTTGGGGTGCCCTACGGGGAAAAAAGTCCGAAGACCGTAAATCGTCTGACTTGCGTGCCAATGGAGCACAGGCATTATAGGTAATTCAAACTTCACCAAGAAAAGAACACCATTTTTGCGATGTATTGTGATTTTATTTAGGTATATACCAATAATTTAGTATCCGACATCAAATTATTAAAATCTGCTGCCGTACAAATTCATTATTATTGATTGTTCATCAAATACGACAACACAGTTTTTATATATTATATTAAATATTAATATAAGTATATAGTGTGAAGTTAATCTTTAAATTTGTATTGTAATAAAGAAACGTTGGGTATTATAATATGAGTATCAATATATTATTGAATATTTCAATGAGGAATGGCTGTCAATTCGTGAATGAACTCGTTATGAACTCAACCTTCTATTTACAAACGATATTATGCATCTTTTTTTCCGAAAAATATCCCTCACTACTTAATTCGTCACCATACTATAAAAACCTCGTAAGTATGTTGGAGAAGAATGTTGAAAGAACGAAAAAAGTAATAAAAACAATATTTTAAACACCTCTCTAATCGATGAATCTGCTAACACTGGTTGTGAAATACGAGATAACTCCATGTTTGAAACTACGAGTTTTTTAAATTTGTCGATAGATCGACGGCATACTAATCTATAATAACCGAGATTTTTATATGATTAAAAATGTTTTTTTATGTTTAAATTTTGTCAAAAAAACTTTTTTTTATAATGAGGTCTTAATAGTAAGCTGAGGTTAGACTTTATAGATACTTTTATTTCGATATCGCATCCCTAGCCTTACCCACGATTTTTACACGTCAATAATTATTGGTTATATCTTACATTAAGTGTCATTTTTGTGTGGTCGCTTTCAATCCGTAGAATGTTTTAAAAATAACACAATACGTAGATTCGGAAACAAAAAATATATTTCTCTTGATTTTATTTTATTTCCACACGTCGTCTGAGAGTTTGGTTCAAAAGGAACGAAGCAATCAGACGAAGGAGAAGAAAGTGTAAAGGTGAAAATGGCGAAAAGGTAGACACACCACGCCGTCACAAAAAACACGCTTTTTATGCTAATGGTTTGAGATTCAATTTTTCCTCTTCCGATCGATTTAAATATATACAAAAAAGGATTGCTTAATAACAACTTTAGTAATGTTTTCGCGATAACTCAGTGCAGTTTAAATATTCAACGAATATTAAAAATAAATAGTTGGACAGGATTCTAGATTAATTACATTCCGAATATTAACCCCCTAATTAAAAATAAAAAGTCTTTAAATCAAATTTTATTGATATAATAAGATAGGACACGCATAACTTATTGGTTAGGTCACATGGACCTAAATCCCGCAGGGTGTCGCATTTTAATAATTCTCTGGGGTGTTTTCAAATTATGTATGTTCAAAAAAGAATGTTAAATTCTTGAATCTTGTGATTTATTCATTGAATAAAAAATACTTTATTAATTTATTAGCAAGTGCAAGTATGTTAGGTATATCGAAAATTAGGAGAAGCCGGTTAGTAATTATTAAGGTAATAATAATAATACTTTGTAATAACGAAGTTTAGAAGTCACTTCAATGACAACTGTAAAAACCACTAGATAACATCGTCACAATCAAATAGGATACACATAGCTTAATGCTTGGGGCACATGGGCGCGATTTCCAAGAGGCGTACGTTCAAATCTCGCTGGGATATTATATATATATATATATATTTTAAAGATTTTTTCTAGTGGTTATATATTTTCAAATTATGTATGTTCAATAAATAAAGTTACATTCTGGGATCTTGCAAATAATTCGTTGAATAAAATAAATAGTTTAGAGTAATTTCACACTAGAGTCCCCTTGGTAAGTTTTTACTTTAAATGTCAGAATAGCACTGAGGTTAATCTGCGTATGCATTAATAGCCTAAAGATAACTTCTAAGATTGTCTTTATACTGTGCCATATCCATTAACGGACGTAGGTGATAATTTATTTTAATAATAAAACCAGTCTCGGTGATTCTTAAAACCAAAATTTTATTCTTCTGTCTTCAAACATAGACTTATCTGTATTCATACATCGACTTATTTCAATGTCGCACATTATTCTGTTTCTATTGAGGTAGATAAATTAATCTTATGTAATTTCTATTTGTATTGTTTCTCTTCTTTCTTTAGTCCTTTTAATGTTAGTTGAAAACTTGTTTTTATCTGTTTTTTGAGTATGAAATAAAATAGTGTCCCTCGATTTATTTTTGAATCAAGAACATCCGGCGTGTTATTTTTTCCCGCCGCACAATGGCGACGGCGCGGGCGTCGACATTCCCGCGCTTTCACATTCCGTCCCAGCCGCCCGGGGTGTCTCTCCGACTAGGAAGCTCAAAAAGAAATGCCTGCTTTGTTTTCGGCTGAGTTATGATCATGACTTATGAAGTTAAAACAATTTATTACTACGCGCGAGACAAATCTTTCGTCGGATCCTTTTTACAGTTTCATTGCCGGAAGTTGTTGTATTTTTTTAATTCCCTCGCTTTGTTTTAAATCTTATGACTAATTGATTGTGGCGAGTTTTTATTCCATTAAAACAAATTATCAGCGGTCTTAAGGCGCTGCATGTTTAATGGATGTTTCCCGTTTTCCTTTCGCTTTCCCTTCGTAATCTGCGAAGGTTTCTTTGGGGATTTTTCTGATTTATTGCGACCGTTTTTGCATACAAACGACTTATCTTTCGCGCAGGATAAATTTTAAAACAACATTGTTTATTATTTATGACTTATTTTAATAATAAATAATATTATGTATTTATTTTTCCTTGGGTATAGTTTATTAAATTTTTATATTTGACTTATGTCATACAAAAAACGCCTTTATTCATCTTTTTATATACAGTGTTTTTACTACATAATTCACTGCATATACTATGTATACCTACTTTACAACACGTATTTCGCGCAGTGCTGAGTTTTATCAATTAGTGTGAGAACAAAAATTTAACGTTTGAGTTTGCGTAATATTATAGTTATTGCCAATACTAGAAAATATCGATGAAATTGAAATAGGGAGAACTGCCAAAATTACAAATATTATTTTCTTTTTTTTTCAAGTAACAAAATTAATGTGGTAAATACCTACTGATCTCTGATTAAAGGATCGATAGATTGGTTCATATTATACAGTTTTTACTTTACGTTTATTGAATCATTTTACTAAGAAATATATTATCACTTCCTTTCCAAGACTTTGCATCATCACCATCTTAACAAGAACTGAAAGTAAGTCTTGGAACTTTTCATCAGATATCTTCACATCTCTCTGTCTACTTTCGTTCAACATTTCTGATTGAATTCCTTTGAACACAATTTAACCACCTGCCCAGTTTCACCTGACCACAAATTTCCTTTCCATTATTATATTACTATATAATATAGAAGAGTAAAAAGTCTCTTTAGGTAATTGGGTAGCATTTATTCTTGAAAATAATATGCTTTATTATTTTACAAGCGCCCATATTATTATGAAAAACAGTTTAAGTAACTACTATTTACTTAGTCGTATTATTAAGCCCAGAGTTGAGAATCAAATCGGAACCGAACCCCGGAATCTTTAAGCTTGTACAAGTGTTTTGGGAAACAGGAACCAGAAACTTTTTATCGTACGTGTATAACTATCAAAATATATATTTCGCTTACAATTGAAATACACGAAAATTAAATGGTTTACCAAAAAACTCGTGCATTGATAGCGTAAGGTCTCAGTGGTAGTGTTTTTCAGTGTTAAGCGTGCATCGTGCATACCATGTACAGTTGTTTAATACTCACGCCGCACACCTCGCTGTGCAAAACGCTGCCACTGAGAAGCCCTCCCTGCACATAGACCGGTCGCTTTCTTGGTGAAGTCGCTCCATGTGAAATGTGCACGCCCTCATAACTAGTATCGAAAATAATGAACCTATTAAAAAAACCAAACTGACTGCAATTGCTATGAAATGAGCATCAGGAATGTAAGATTAGTGAGGAGAAGTAACTGCAACCACATGGATAAACATGAGTGTTAGGAATAATGATTTGGAGTCACAACGCTAAAACTT
Organism: Rhyacophila brunnea; assembly: GCF_057557595.1. Classification (NCBI taxonomy): domain Eukaryota; kingdom Metazoa; phylum Arthropoda; class Insecta; order Trichoptera; family Rhyacophilidae; genus Rhyacophila; species Rhyacophila brunnea. Next base: position 594,113 of record NW_028232904.1, on the reverse strand, counting down.
GTATGAATTCTTAGACAATCAGGTTACTAATATGTTCATTATTTGAACCTAATTTATACCACATGTTGCTTACATTAGTACGTGATCTCTATTTTAATGGTAGTTTTAGTACTTTACTAATAGACGTTGCTTTTTTAAAATTTGTTATACGTTGATTTGGATATTTGGCCTTATTATTACGCTTCGCTCAAATACGAACCTTAAAAATGGCTTCTACAGCTCTTATTCTGTCACGTTAATTGCGATGCTGGAAAATATTAACTATTAACACAGCAGTAGGTATACATTTACTGGTTAACTAAACAATACAGCTATTAGATAATTTTAATAATATTCCATATTACTAACGATTTCTGTTAATTTTCCTTGTGTATTAATGTAGTAATAAAACGTAACATATTGTTAACGTTTACTTTCAGCCATGGATATAAATCTCACAGATTTAACGGCCCAGGAAATACTGAATTTAATGAGAAAATTATGCTGGAGTGGTGGTATTTCAGAACCGCTTTTAATATTATTTGAGCTGTCATCACTTGGGGAACTTTTACTCCCTGTTTATGAATCAGCAAAGGGATTTTGTATTTTACAGATATCCTTGAAATATTAATCATTTAAAAGTAATATAGAGGTGCTTACCGCTTACAAATTGAACATCTCTCTTTCGTGATTTATTTTATTTCTTCAAGAATTTATTAACTAATCTATATAGTAGGTAGTATATTTCATTATAATATGATTTATGTATGAAAAAAATTGTGAAGTTATACATTTTTAAACATGTAGTGGTCAATGACTTCGGGTCTACTCAGCATTATTTCCACAGTGTAAGAACTAGCAAATCATTTAAACTATCGCACAATAGTCGCATCTACAGTCAGCAAAGTCTACACGCGCGCGTGCAATAATGCAGAGGCCAGCAGATTTCTAAATGGCAACCTTTATCAGCAATGACTCGCAATTTATCGAATATTCATCCATATAATTAGGAGGTCATAGTTGATGAGTTAATCAGTCTAAATACCTCTAATATCCAACCGATCAGTAAGCTTCGTGTCAGTTGCCCCGTTAAACATTTGATTCCACCGAGATCGGACCTTGGAACATTATCATAAGTATTGTAACATAACGCTCTTGTAACAGACATTTGTACCAACTGTTAACGCTGCAAATAAAACTCGCTCCTGCATCCATCGGAGCAACCATCATCAAATCTCGACTTTGCATTTCTCCTCCTGACGATCCTCCATCTACACCTCATGATTTCCCCAATCACAGCGGTCACGTCTTCCCAACAACGACACTCCCGAAAAACATTCAAGTAAAGAGATAATGATTATCGTCACATTTTAAGTGAAAAAGTTACATTGGGCCTGGGTCAATTATGTGCTACGGATGCCTCAAGACAGTTTTAACCTGGCTTTGGTCGGCATCCCCTAAAGGACGACAAACGTATCTGTTTTTTCCAGGTGTGTCCTGCAGGCTCCAGATGATAAAAATAAGACCAACACACTGGGTAAGCCAGTTGCTGACCGACCATGGTGACTTCGCAACCAACCTTATGGGATCCGAGAGCGGAGCAGTTTTTCAGGATTCATTCACACAATGCCCCAATTGGCCATACCGACTTAATATCAACCAAGGCAAATTTTGAGGTATTTGAAAATTTTGGAGGACGGTAAAATTCCGAGGCAATCCACCCACTTTATTCTTCAAGCTAACTAGATTCTTATACCAAGAAAATCCGTTGATTATCATCTGTATCAGAGATCGGCATCAAGGTACCCTCAGAGTATATTTTATACACCCTCACCAGTGTTGCCAACTCTTGTTGATCGAGATAAAAAAAATAACCCATTGAACGTGATAAAATACTATATATCCTTTCAATTTTAAATTGTGATGAAAAGTCATATTTTTATCTAACTATGATTCGTGTACAGTAAACAAGTCGCATGTACATAGCAATTTTATCACACAGCTTTAATATAAGAACTAATAAAATATGTTCTTGCGCGATACTTCAGTCAAAATATGTATCCATGTGCTTTTAGCGATTTTCAAATTTTTGTAATGCACCCTCTATGGCAAAAAGGTTGGCAACATATTATATACATAATACATTTGGTAGAATTAACATAAACAATCAATTCTAACTGAAAAGAAAAATATGATTGAAAATGTAATGTGGTGTGTAAATTCTATATCTAAAGAAGATTTATGTAAAGACACTTAATTAACACTTTCATTCAAGTAATGAATAAATATAAAAATAAATTATTGTGAACGTTAACACAATGCTTTTATCTCAGCATTGTAATGGGGTTGCAATATTCTTACTCTACGTCAATCAATATTTTAATAAAAGCGCTACGTAATATGAAGTCTTTGTCACTTCGATTTTGGAAACTGTCAAAATCGCAGGCGTTAGGCACTCATAACAAACGTAATATATATTTTTGCGTGCGTTCAAAGAGATTGAAATTTTTGCATCCCCATAACGCCTATTCAAGCACCGTGCCAACGCGAGCGCGGGAAAACGTTTCGAGAATTCAAATATCCGGTTTCCACAAACAAAAAAGCCTACTTAAAGGGGGGTCCCGGCAGGGTGTTTGAATGAAAAAAAATCTTTTCATTTTAAAACGCGGTGCATTTCTCAGATTCAATTTACAGTTTTGAAAGCAAATATGTGAAAAAGAATTAATGTTGCATCATTCATTAAATTATATCAGGTCACTCTCTCATGGGAACCTGCAGCACTTTAAAACCCATTAAGTGCGGTATTGTGGATGATAAAACTAAATTATTTAAAGTACTACAACATAAAAGAAGAATATTATACTCCCGACAAATTCATTCAAATTTTAATGAAGTAGCTTTTAAATAATCATATTATATTTGTCTTATGTTTTATATTAAAATAAATAATAACGAAAACAAATCGCAAAAAATCATTATGGGTTCAAAACCCAATTATATAACATATAAAATCTTATTAATAATTTAGTTATAACATACCAGGCTCTAGGCTTAGATTCTCTCTTTAACGTAAAAAGCGATGAAAAAGAGAATGTTTGAAAAGTTTAAATAACAACTAACTTACTCGTAACGTGGCATTTCAACATATAAAGTTTCTAAAACCCTGATATTTTTTGGTCAAAGATATTAGTCGGCTCGCACATCGGAACTCGTCTCGCCTAAAAACGTGTCGAATACGTCAATGTGACGTCATCGTTATTTAACGAAACAACATAACACGCGTTGCCAAATGGAACTTCGCAGATTGATCGAATGCAACTGTTTCGTCTGAAAAAAAACATCTGGCTGTTGCATTCGACATGCTGCATCCTTTTCGGGCTCCGAGTCGCAGAGTCAATGTCACAAAGAAACACCTACAAATTGATTATTCCTATACCGGTTCGCCGATCACCGCATTGAAATATCAATACGTTTCGAAGGCTACGCGCGACTGTCGCTAGATAGATGTGCGAGTGTGTCATGCAACACTGGCCAGCCGTTCTCGGAAGTTTTGATTTGTGGCGGTCAGGCACACAAGGCGAGTTGTGATGTGCGAGCCGGCTTATACGAATACAAATTTGGTTTGGCCATCTTTATTGCAATAGTCAATTATTTTTCTACAACATTCACTTTCATCGTAGTTACAAAATAATATGCGGACGGATTATGTATTTTAAATATTTCAAATAATGTAGGTAAAGTTAATTGTTTCATGCCCCAAACTGCTTATGAAACATTTATTTTAAGTCTCATTCCATCCATGGCAATTGAATCCAAACACAATATAAAACATATACTTATACCAACTTGCAAACGTATGAATAGAAAAGACGCGGACAGAAAAGATAACGATTCTGAGAGGAGTTAGGCAAGAATATAATATGCTGTCTTTAATACTCTTCAATTTCCTTACTAAAGGTATATTTATAATACACTCCATGATAAACCTAGAGAAATTTGGAAGTACCTACATAAAACATTGTTCAAAAAATAGTACATTATAGAAGAATATCCATAAAATGCAAAATTTTGTATTACATTGGGCAGATGTATGTAAGAAATTTTGTAAAAAATATTTTCCACTGAAAAATTACCCTTTCTTATTTTTTATTATAACCTATAAAAACTTTTCAAAGATACCGCCCGAACAAAGACCCGCGAAAACTTCTTGATGGAACACAACAAAATTCAAAGACTTAGCTTTAAGCTTTCCGAAGAACAAACTGAAATAAAGCATGAAAGAGATGGTTATAATCTGTGATGAAAAAATTAAGTTCGACCTAATTTCGAAACAAAGTTTAGTATACTTAGCTGATTGCGCAGCATTGCTTATAATTTTGTTATTATAAAACAATATTCCTTTGTAATTATTGTCTTTGAACAATAACCGATAAGTTCTTAAGTCTATTACTTATTATATTATACTACAAAAATTCTACATCAGGTAAATCTGCCTAGCATTATATTGTAATAACATGCTAGAAGAACATATTGAGAATTCTATGAATAGCAAAAAGCCAAATAACTTAATTAATAAAAGCTAATCTCTACAATGAGATTGGCCACGTTACATGTATTAATGATTAATTATTAGACGAAAATCCTCGGGAAATGGATTGCGAGAAGTCTACTCTTTAGATAATAAATGTGGTTTGATGGCATACATAAGTATACAAAAATACTTGCGAGCGTTGGCAGTTAGTAATCGAGAGTGAAAAATGAGGCAAATTGGTGAAATGTGTTTTAAATAAATTAATATTTAATTTTATTGTAAACATTTTGTCAATAATCAGTCATTTGTAGCAATCAGATGTGCGACGTTCATGTACGACTGATTAAAACAACACAAGTCAGATCTTAGACGCTAATCAGTCATGGACTATATTCTGCTAAAATTTTGCAAATTTCGCAAAAATATATGCTAAAAAGCTATGTTTCCGTAGTCAGAGTCAGACAAACAAACAGCTTTTATGCGAATGCATGTAATGCGACATAGGTACAGTTCCAGCACGTTTCCGTGATTCATAATATGATTAATAATTCTTTAAGAATAGTAAGACATGAATATATAAAGATTAAAAAATAGACTGTCATGTTAAATGCCATTACGTAATATTTTCGACTGACTCAAATGAACTAATCAGTCAGAACGGAGAATTACATCTAGTTGAACGAAAGTCTCTGAGTCACTACTGAGTGACTTGGTTCCCATATTCTAAAGACTCGAAAATGTGTAAATTTGCAAAACGCGAGGTGGCCTTGGTATGATTCTGACACATTTTGGGAGACTTTACTAACTGACACTCTTCGTTTGGCGACAATTTTTACCGTGGGTCGGAGCATCTGTCTGATAATGATAATATTAAAGTTGGAAATAATACTTGCATCATTGAAGAGACCTGGTTTTTGTAACGGTGATAAAAACGATTAAACATTATAGTAGCATTCATCTTATTTTTATTTGTTTCTTCAAAGCTTCAAAACATGTAGGTACAGTTTAATTATAATAAATGTGTATACGTTATATTAAAAAGTGTTGACAGTAACTATGAGGTCTTGAATTAAAAAGACAAACATCATAAACATAAATAAAATTCGTTTTTTAATAGTTTATTTATAGCCATTTTACTATGTATGAATGCTGTATTAACGGTGTGCAGAAGAAAATTTGTTTTCCGTAATGAAATTCGCTATTTTATGGCGTGCAGTAAAGACATAGAAATAGAAATTCGGGTCATATTGGGCCACAAAATAAGTTTATGACTTGGCAGATCCCAGCTTTATTCCTGATATTCTATGAGATAGGGCAGCAACGTCTCTATTCCATCATTTTATATATTATTACACAATAAATAAAAAATATATTTTATGCGCAAAAATATCTCAGAATGAATAGAAAAATAGCAAAATATATTCCTGAGAAATTTTTATTTTATAACCAAATATACCTTTTTTCTCTTACTAATATTTTCAAAAATAGCTGTGGTATTTTAAAGAGAAATTTTACATTATATTATTCTAGAGAAATATTCGTAGTTAGGGAATTTATCTTATCTTAAATATGTTTGTTAAATAATATGATTTTCTGTGAAAAATGCTTAAAATAAATATACCTACATTCATATTTTGTAAATTATATTATTTTTTAATCTACCCAAATGGTTGAATTTATTATTGAGCTACTATTATAGTCCAGGGATCTCATATTAATGGAGTCACCGGAGTTTTTCAAACGTTCAAAAGATAAACCATTTACGAGTATTATGTCAATGAAATTGGCAAATAATATTGTGGGATTATTGCTAAAAGTTTTAATATTATGCATTAATGATCAAAATCGTTTAATAATTCTAGATGAAGACGTGGAGAAGAAACCTACATATTTTCTTAAGGATATGATGCCCAAACGACTCTATATTATGTATTAAAACAAGATGATTACAAGTTAGTTTTCACTAAAAGTATCAATGAGTGATTGGTGTCAAAACTAACTTCTGCTCCACAGACTGATCAAGTAAAAGAAATAACAAAATGTCAACAAATAATTCTCAATATTTCACAATGTAACATTTTATATAATATTGAACATAGTATTACGTAATTTGAACACATATCATGCATATACCCACCAGACAATATTATTAAGGCAATTTGATAAGCATTTCATATAAGAACTATTAACTAAATTTGTCGTAATTCATTTGGATGTCCGTAGTTTAATTGAAAAAGCACACTGGCGTGAATTCATCGGTTACAGGCTCAAGTCTTACCGAGTGTCATAAGGGGGTATAATTATGAGATGTTTTCAATTAATTATGTATATTCCGATCCACTTAACAAGCAACTAAAGGGAGATCATTAAGAATTTTAGATTATTATTCTTTCTGGCTGAGTAATAAATACATATATTTATGTATTTTATTATTGTAGTGTCTAACAATCATTATTCAAGACAATAAATGAAAAGCTTTTATTACGTCCTTGCTTTATTTTTAACAATAATTTAACAAAATCTAGAATATCCATTTCCACTTAGCACCGAGCCAGCCTATTGTATTTTATTCAATGATTAACCTGATGTAAATTCCTTCTGTTATAATATATATTACTGTCAAAGTATTAATCGGTCTTTTATTTATCTATTTCACACTTGTTTGATTTATCTTTCACGGTCGTTCAAGACCGTGTGGCGCCCTAATTATTATTTTCTTCTTGGCCATGGATTCCACGACCCTTCAAGCGTGGAACCCCAATTATTATTTATTTCAGTTGTCAGATGCGGGGCTTTTGATCCAGTGACGGACACATCTTGAAAGAACAGGTAACTTATGTACCCTATATTAACATCTCATGCTCTCTCTTCCTTTTCTCTAGTGTAAACCCACAACACCTTAATCCTTAAAATTCCAGTCTAAACAAATATTTTACATAACAACCGGTATTGATTTTTTTCGTTTGGTATTGCAATCTCGACTTACAATAGACTCCAAAATAACTGAAGGTTTTCTCAAATAAGTTATGGTAAAATGAATACTTACATATTTTCATTAAATAATATTATAGCTCACCCTATTACAAGCCTGTCATATACATATTTGGGTTAATTGTTAACCGCTTACTTAGGCATTGTATAAAATATCAATTGAAATTGGATATTTCTATTCATCCGGTAATATTATTTAATATTATTACAAGAAAGCTTTTCATGAAAGACAAAGTAAGTTGTCGTAATTAACCCAGGGTCGGTTTTGAAATTCAGAATATTATTTTAAATATGGAATAACAGTTGAGTGATCACAATCAAAACATGACATCAGAAATAAGATTCATATTTAAGAAATAATAAACAAGTTCCTATTATTAATCTTGTAATAAATGAGGCATATTATATAAAAAGTTAAACAAACATGTATTCTGCATTTACATGGTTGAGCGTAATTTGTGATTGGAATTACTTCAGCTAATCATTAAACTTATTGTTTTCCATATACGAACATAATTTGTGTTATTCGACACAATATCTATCCCATTAGAATACGCTATAAGTTTTCTCTAATAAACAAATGAAAATTCTGTACGTTTCCGCAACACAAAATGGTGGTACTACAATAATTACAGCTTTCAAGTTTAAAATATTCAATCAGTTTAGTAGAGTCTGTATTCTATAAACTGGCATACACGTTACACTCAAAGTATTGTGCCATCGCATTCAACTTTTGCAAGTTTTCAAAGGGGGGGAACGAGATGGATGCTGAAGCGGGGGGAAACCGGCACGCCAGCTTATAGAAGACAGACTCCAGGTATATATCGGGCTACTAAGGCTGCGCGCACACGGCAAATCGAAGTTTCGGATTCATCCGCCAAACGACGTTTGCGTTTTATTTGCGAGCCGATTGCGTTTTAAATGCGTGTCAAATGCGTCAATATTTCGACGATGCTGTCCAAGAGAAAACACGGTTTTCAAGGGGATTCATAAACGCCTTTTTTTGAAACTGCACCCTGCTGCGAGAGTATTTATCTTTCATTACAGTGGCGTACAAGGGTAAATAAATCAATATAAAATCAGTACGTAATATTGCATTATACCTACATTTATTTTCCCACTATTGCTTCTTTTGGAGCTGGACTGTTTTATATCGAAAGCGTTTTGAAAATTACCTATTGTTGAGCCTATTATATACCATCATCATCAATACTATCGACCGAGGGTACTTGATGGAGTTTGAATTTAAATTCTAATTGATTTAAGTTTTGTACTATTATTATTTATTAATACAATAAAAAAAGATTATAAGTTAATACACGAAGAAAGGGTAAAAACCTTATTACCTAGATACCTACTAAGTAAAGGATTAAGTACAAAAACATAATATTTTGAATAATTTGAATATTTGCAGTATTCTAAAAACCTGTTGTAAATACTATTAATACATTCGGTAGGTAAGCAGTTTTACAAAATATAATAAAAAGTTGTGACACAGCACAGCTATGAGAAGAAGTATTTCACGAGAAGAAAGGCTCGCCATATCCATACGGTAAACTAAACTATTATTATTTATTTTGTAGTATGTACTTCTTTAATTATTTTTTTTATTAGTTGACACTTTTATTTTCTATAGATACACTAAAATGGAAACGGGTGCCAATAATAACATATTGAAGTGAGAATAATGAATACCTTCCTACTACTATCGATAGGTATGTTCCTGTGTACTTGTATCGGTACAAGTATATTTATATTAATTATTGTTTTTTTGTTATAATATATTAGTTGCATAGATATGTAGATTGCAACAGATATAATTTAATTAAAATATTTTATAGATTTTACTGTAGCGGGTGAATAGATAAATTATCTAAATTTTGTTATACATGTACCTACACAAGTACACAGGAACATACCTATCGATAGTAGTAGGAAGGTATTCATTATTCTCACTTCAATATGTTATTATTGGCACCCGTTTCCATTTTAGTGTATCTATAGAAAATAAAAGTGTCAACTAATAAAAAAAATAATTAAAGAAGTACATACTACAAAATAAATAATAATAGTTTAGTTTACCGTATGGATATGGCGAGCCTTTCTTCTCGTGAAATACTTCTTCTCATAGCTGTGCTGTGTCACAACTTTTTATTATATTTTGTAAAACTGCTTACCTACCGAATGTATTAATAGTATTTACAACAGGTTTTTAGAATACTGCAAATATTCAAATTATTCAAAATATTATGTTTTTGTACTTAATCCTTTATTTAGTAGGTATCTAGGTAATAAGGTTTTTACCCTTTCTTCGTGTATTAACTTATAATCTTTTTTTATTGTATTTAAATAATAATAGTACAAAACTTAAATCAATTAGAATTTAAATTCAAACTCCATCAAGTACCCTCGGTCGATAGTATTGATGATGATGGTATATAATAGGCTCAACAATAGGTAATTTTCAAAACGCTTTCGATATAAAACAGTCCAGCTCCAAAAGAAGCAATAGTGGGAAAATAAATGTAGGTATAATGCAATATTACGTACTGATTTTATATTGATTTATTTACCCTTGTACGCCACTGTAATGAAAGATAAATACTCTCGCAGCAGGGTGCAGTTTCAAAAAAAGGCGTTTATGAATCCCCTTGAAAACCGTGTTTTCTCTTGGACAGCATCGTCGAAATATTGACGCATTTGACACGCATTTAAAACGCAATCGGCTCGCAAATAAAACGCAAACGTCGTTTGGCGGATGAATCCGAAACTTCGCTTTGCCGTGTGCGCGCAGCCTAAGTCCGAGAGTCCCAGCCAGGTAACATTCCAGGTCTACTGAAGTTGATTTTAAATATTGCTGAGCAGTAAATTCAACACAGTCGACTCATATTTCATGATTTGTCATCAACTCCATCTCTCTCTCATATTCTCTGTCTCGTCTCACCGAGCTTTTCCTGAAAGAATTGCATATTAACGTTCTAACCAGGTAATTTCGTAGCAATTTAAAGATAATTCGTGTACAAAAATAAATCTTTATATTATGAGAGCTTTTTGTTCAGTATTTTGTAAAGCTTTAAATCTTATAACCGTGTATATGGAGTGTTGCAAAACTGGATGTATTTTTTTCATAAAGTTTTTTTCTATTGGATATATATTGGTCTTTTCAAATGATGTATATTCAATAAAGAATATAATATTCTTAAATATTGTGAATTATTCGTTGAATAAAAAAAATATTAGTAAGCGCAAGTACGTTTAAAATTTTGGAGAGATTTTGACACCGGATAGTATTAATTAAGGTTACTTTGATTTACTTACTTTGTTTTAACACAATGCTTACGGGCCCTTTTAATTAATTTTGTAATGAACGTGTTAATTTGCATTTGAAAAGTAATTAGCAAAAACACAATTTTGTGCGGCCCGTAAGCTATGGGTTAAAATACAAACCCGACTGCCAAAAAATAATACAATTTAGAAAACGCTTTAATGAGAATTGTAAAAACCGCTGGTCAACTTTGTCGCAATTAGATTAGATACACATTAATGGTTATACTACATCCAGGCGGCTTGGGATCGCAGGATATTTTTTTTTCTAGTGGATATAATATATATATAGAGAGAAATAATTATATTATAATTATTTCTCTGCGGTCTTTTCGAATTCTGTATGTTCAATAAATTGTGATAAGAATGATATCATTAATCAAGAAGCAACTGACTTTACTTAATCTGACGTCAAATGCTGGTTCCGACTTATTTCGGAGACCGTTGAAAATGTAACATAACATTAATTGATTTGTTTTACAATTTATTAAAAAAAACTATTTCGTGATTTTAAATCTATCATCGCGATTGAGTAAAATAACCCGAGGACAAATAATGCGTAGGTTTGATAAAGAAAATATAAAATGAGAGGCAGAGAAAATGTGTTTTCCACGAAACAATAAAAAGAAATGTTAAGAACATGTAGGCCTTAGGCAGCTGAAATATTCAATGTCGCATGAAGAGGTGTTCCTGAAATATCCTGAATGATGTATCGTGTGATTGCGGCCCTCCCTTGGGGAACACCCTTACGTGTCTCGTGTTTCAATCCCAAATGCACTAAGTTCACATCACTTATTTCGGCAGGGGTGTTTAACTTTTAATTGATTTTCCTTTCAACTTTTAAATATATCAAAACATGTAATTATAATTTATTAACTGAAACTATTTGATGATAATTCTAAAATCAATACTTTAAGGAGAGCCAAAAGAAAATTCAGCTTCGAATAACTTTTATATGAAAACTTATAGGGTTCTATTTAAAATATATTGATTCACAAGCGTCGATTTGACTCATTCTGTTTCTGACTTATACGGTTATACAAATTATGTAATGTTTAACAAAATATTTTTCCAATATTAAAGACATATTGCGCTATTCCTTACGTACATATTTCTGATTAAAAATACATCATTATCTTTTTAACCGACCGTTCCTATAATGTTACTTGGGGTTACTCAGCTTAATTATTTGCAAATATTTCATGTAATATGCACTTTGTGATCTCCATAGTTGAGCTATCAATAGAATCATCAATATTTGATCTAATTAAAATGTTATATAATAATAAATAAAAAGCATTTTTATTTCTTACAAACAAAAGTAAATGACAGTTAATTGACTATATTTAATGAATATATATATATAACCTATGAATGTATCTATTACATATATATAATTATATGTATATGATTGTATTATCTACTTATTTTCTAGTTTATATAATATTAATTATTACTATTTTTGTATCATACATACATTTATATTAAGATTTTTTATTTTGGATATAATACTTTTAGATAATGTTTATAAATTAAACAGTAATATGTAATTAGTTTGTTTGGTTTGTAAGAACCCCTCTTCGGGTGAAGGCCTCCTCCAAAGAGTCCCATTAGTCTCATTATGTTACTATTTTCAAAATCATTGGTATTATTCATAAATACAACTGAAAGATATCCGTCAGATTTCAATTAACTATGCTATCATAAAGCATGCTGTACATAATAATATATTGATGAAAACCTTAAGTTATGTAGTAAACTTAGAATACTTGACTCACCCAGCTAGCCTATCAGTGGACTTATTACCGGCATCCTTGTTGGATATTAGAATGTAGATATGGAAGAACTCGTATGATTATAATTTATTTGTCTTTTTGATAATTATAACGATAAAACAAATTGAAAATAATGATACAAAAAACCGTATTATTTTCAATTTCGTGCGGTAACCCAAGGTGACATCATCGGAATGGACAGATTTTTTTAGCATCGTAAAGGAAAGGTTAATCGTATTTTTATTATAACAATAATTCATTGTTGATATTTCTTATTTAAAATTACCATTAGTGTTACTGGAACTATAGACCAACATGGGTATTAGTCATCTAAAAACGGCATTTTTCTGTTACTCTACACTAATCTTCTACCACTTTAGCTCTTAGGAGTCTGTTTCTTTTTATATTATACTCTCAACCCATCTCTGTCAAAAAACACGACTCGCCCTCAAAATTAAGTGTATAATAATAACAAGATAAAAATAAATTTTTATATACAACGTTTTTAAATTTTCTGTTGAATCATATAAACTTGACTTGACTAGCTTAAACGATCAAAAAAATTTGTACTTGATAGAAATAATACTGAAATGTCATTTTGACATGTCATATTGATTTCCATAGTAACGCACGTATATATTAATAATTTAGTTGCTAGGACCCCAGCCCCCTAGCAACCAATAATGATGTCGAAATAACTTTTCATAAAAAACAGAATTAACTGAAAATGAATTCAATTCTACTGAAATATGGCTAAACGTATTAAAAGAATGCGATTGCAACGTGTTCTGATATATTCTAAAAGTTTCAAATATATAGCTAGTCGGGAAGTTAGTTAAAAATCGATTGCAAGATTTGTACCGGACAAAGAACTACCGGACAAATAAGAATACGAGCTAAGAAAAACGTTGTAAAAATAGCTACTTATCAATATTTCGCTACGAAATTACAATTCCCTTACCCAATGGCGAAGAAATCATACAAAAGTTATACATATTGTATGAATAGCTACATGAACTCTCAAATTTAGCAACATTACAAATTATTATCAGATTTATTTATTTTCAAAATCACTCAAGTAAAATTCTTTTCATTTGGAGTAATTAAAATAATTTCATATTTCTAACCAAAATTATCTCAAATTTAAAATAGATAGGTATTAAATTAATATATTTTTGAATATGGAACAATTAAATTATTTGTATAATAATATATTTACACGTTAAAATACTTTGTATTAGTGAGTTATTAGGTACTTAGTAGTAGCAACATGTAAATTGTCTATGGATACGTTGGCTCTGACATTTGATCGTAGTATTATACCTATAAAGGACAATCTAATCAAATTTATTGGTAAAAATGAAAGTTTGTATAAAATACTAACGTCTAAGTTTACACGACTTTGACTTAACAAGATCGATTGGTTGATATAATGCAAGTACATGATTATGATATTATTATGTTAAAATGATCTTTGATAAATATTTTTTAAATAATTATTGTATAAAATGTGCAAAATATTATGATGGGCTTACAAAAATATAATATAATACCTACACCCCTCTAATTTCATGATTTATAAAGTAAATACTGTCACTATTCAAATGGTATATAGGCTCATGACACACGCGTCAGGTTGTGAATAATGCATCATATATGTCGGAGGATACTCCTGAAGAGTGCTTTGGGAGTAATAGGCTCCGAAGGTGTGAACCCATCATAGAAATTCTCACACACAACAGAAAGGCATCAAAGAAAGCTCGCGTTACAAAGAAAGAGAGAAAAAACCATTTGATTGTTGGATGGATGTTTATTTCCGTTTGGAAAAAACAGGCTGGCGCACATTTACATTATTTGATGTGAATTTGACTTATGGCTTTCTGACTAATGTGTAATATCTACGCTTTAAACTGTATGCATTTAATCAATCAATTATGCATATTTATGTTACTGCTGCGAATAATAATAAACGGAAATATGTATATTTACTCACATAAATGTCAGAACTGTTTTCCTTTGCATTTTTGTATCACTGGTTTATTTAAATCGCTGTTTTATATTAAAACATTCTATTATATTTTTTGTTGAATGCAGACTTTTGCTTACAATATTATACAATACTAGCTGACCCGGCAAACGTTGTTCTGCAATATAAATTATTTCTAGTGAATATTTTGGTTGTTAAATAAAAAATAACGAATGTATCCTAAGTGTGTGGGGATGGGATATATAACAGAAAGAGGAATAGAGCGCTGTAGACGATGACCGCCGATAAAAACAAAAAAACATCAATCATTCATTTTCTCAATTCAAAATGAGTAATGATGTTCATAATGAATGAATTACCTGTGACAGGATCTCGTTGTTTAATGTTTATGCAATATCCGTCTTGTCCCTTCCAGAAAATTAGCGGATATTGGAGAGCGTCGTATGAACGGTGTGTATCAGCAATGAACTCCAGATTATTGTTTCTTCTTCGAATCACGATTTCTCGCGTCGATGTGCGGTCACCAACCATGATTCCAGCAATGTCGTCAGCAACAGGCGCATTGAATCGACGCACGTGCTCTCCAGCTGGTGTTTTATCAGGATTGATGACAATAGATTCATTGTGCTCATTCAACAGGGCGTCCAGTTCGCCGACGATGCGCCTGGCATTAGGCAAATTGAGGCTATTGTAGCCGCAACGTGCATCCACATGATTGATGTCCTCACCGCCCATGAAGTAGGTTTGTAAAAATGTATGTGGTTCGTTTGACATTGGCAGCAATGAGCCTACTTTGTGGTATACTTGGCCTTTGATTTTGAACGTAGAATGGAGTTGTTGACCATTTGCCGCAGTATTGTGAACTATTTCTGTTGCTCCGAACGAAGTCATTTGGAAGCATGAATTGAATGTGCGAATGGACTTCAGGAACAGGTTTGAATCTGGAACCGTGCCGATGAGCAAGCCGTTCAATGGTTCTGGTGGTATCTCAATTTCTGGTAGTTGCACTTTTCCTGATGGGCAACACATCCCGGCTGACTCATGTTTGAATTTGAGCGCATGACAATGGTGACATTCTTTGTCCAATCAGCACTTTCGGATGAGCGGAATATTCAATATCTGGTTGGTACTCGAATGCGAGACGAAGGAATGAAGCGGATGTAAATGTTCGATGTACTTGTTGGCGTTGTTGATTTCGTTCAGCTCGTGCCTCTTGTGATTGGGATGCACCCAATTGCGACATGCTTACATGCACGTTTTTGTTATCTTGTTGGATTTGTTCGTCTGTTCTTTCTGCTCTAATATTTTGCATGTTTGTTGCTTTATTCGTTCGACGGCCCAAATGGCCCTCTTTGCGTCTTGCTGGCACTGTACACTGTAATACACGCACATAAAAATAGATAAATTAAAATAAATCGTACAAAATTTTGCACGCACTGCGTTGTGATATGCCGAATGAAATGTCAAAATGACGCGACGCTTTTCTTGAATTCTTCTCGGACGTAGCGCCATCTGTCATTCAACAACATAAATAATTTCGTTCTGTTTGAAATACGAACGACGGTTAAATTTGTTCATACAAAAATAATAAAATCGCGATTAAAAAATGGGAGAGTGGGGGTGGGAGGGTGAAAATTTGGGTTTATAGGTATTTTTATGCCAAATAATAAAAAAATACAAAAAAAAATTGTCAAAAAAATTAAAGAAAATTTTTCTGGATAGAGATACCCTAATCATCTAGCGGTATGAAATATACTTGTTGACCTATTCTCATACCTAATAAATATACATTAAAAAAATCATAAAAATCGGTCTAGCCATTTCGGAGGAGTTCGACCACAAACATCGTGACACGAGATTTTTATATATATAGAGATAGAAAACAGCATAGTATTAAGTAATAAAATACCAATCAATGAAGTATTTTTTTTTATATATATTGAATTTTGATCGCTAAAATTTTAGAAAGATACCTAAGTAGGTACCTTTTATTGAACCTTGATTCAAATAACACAATTCTATTGTCAAAATTAACGCAATTTATGTACGTAA
This sequence comes from Rhyacophila brunnea, assembly GCF_057557595.1. Classification (NCBI taxonomy): domain Eukaryota; kingdom Metazoa; phylum Arthropoda; class Insecta; order Trichoptera; family Rhyacophilidae; genus Rhyacophila; species Rhyacophila brunnea. Next base: position 577,474 of record NW_028232904.1, on the reverse strand, counting down.
GTGCCTCACGATGTAAATATTACAAGTTAATTTAGTCTTAATTAGTCAGGACACACGTGGCTTCATTGGTAAATCACATTGGCGCAAATCAAGTGGGTGCGGGCGGGTATGAGTCCCGTCATTTCTACTAGGTATAGATCTGAAGTATTTTTATATTATTTATATTTAATGGTAAAAAACACAATTAATAAATTGGAATACCTACTATAAGTAAATTCTGCCGTAATTAAAATTTAGTTATATTAATTTTACTAAAAATATTTATATCAATAGAATGTTTTATAAATAGCGGTACATATGTATTTTAGTAACGTATCGTGCCATGGAAAGATAATTATTGGGCATAACGTGAAAAACCTCAAAAGATGCCAATAGATAATGAATCAGATTAGAATATGTACCTGTGTGATAGAGGTCGCTAAACTAATAAAATTGTGATGGCCCGGATATGTCGCATGACGAGTTAACAACCAGTGAACAAATACAGTCTTACAGTGGTACCCAGGGGGCATTAAACGACCACATGTCGCCCTAAACCCGGTAGTTCGACGAACCAAATTGGCGGATCCACGCCGCGGTGAAAAACGAGGAACCGAGAAGAGTAAAAGAAGTTAGACAAGAGTAGGGATTGCAATACCGTTATTTCAAAACCAGTATTTACCAATACCGAAATACCGGTTTTAAAAATCCAAAGTACCGGAATTTTCGGTATTAAGAAAGCACACTCGTTCACATTTTTGAAAATAAACTATAAGTTATGTGATGCTAAAATGCAAATATATTGAGTGAATCCAACAGAGATTAAAAAATAATAAAACAAATTTCATCAAATATATTTATATTAGTAATTGTCGCGATGAATTATCATAATATTATTTCGAAATAGAAAACATCCGTGACAAAAATGTAAATGTAAATAATAATTATTGATGACTGTACGTACAAGCGTTGAATTTAAGAAGCTTTTCCTGTAGCCGGACTTATTTGCACTTGATGAACTTTGCGGACATTAGTTTAAATTATCAATATATTCAAATTATTTGTAAAAAATCACTAGTTCTACAATTATGATCAATAAATATGTTTAAATGTCAACATAATAAATGTAGGTATGTAGGTTTATGCTATAAAATAATATTTTAAAAAGGTTTTCATCGCTATATTTTTGATAAGCACCTACTTCTGTTTTTTTAAATATTTAAAAAATACCGGTATTAACACCAGTATTCAATAAGAAATACCGGTATTGGCATTTTCATTCGGTATTGCAATCCCTAGACAAGAGTCATTATCTGATAATAGATCAACTCTGGGACTCGCCTGTGAGACTATCGTAAAGAAGTATTTTTATATTGGTTAATAATATTCCCTATATACCTATGTGACAGCATTGATAATATTAGCACTAGTAAATTAAACAGTGCCCAAGCACTTTTTAAAATTAATAATTATGAAAACTAAATGCTATATTTTATACTTCCTACTCCTTTGATCATAAGGTTCAGATAATGTCCACAGAACAACAAATATGTGTCTATATAAATAAGTGTATCCGGAAATTTGTACATAATGCATTTGTCCATAAGTATCATAATTCACCGTGAGATATTATATCAAGTATATGGCCGTATAGTATTGAGATGAAATTTATGTATAAATAAAATACTTAAAAATACGTTATAAAACCCACCGGAATGCAAGGGAAATACAGAACACATGTAGGTAAGTAAATTAGAAATACAATCGTATAGTATAATTTAATATATAAAATTCTGGTAGATGATTGTAGGTATCAAATCGTACTTATCAATTGTTGAATTAATGTTCTTATTTAATCTAATAAAATTAGAACATTACTCTCTGCAATGCTTTACAAAACAATGCGTAATATTTTGATCCTAATGATATACTGTCATCTTTTTCAGTAAGGCAGCTCACGGTGAACGGCGATATGGCAAACGTAATACGTACAATTTACATGTAACCATAAAACAGTCGATAGTATACAGAAATGAATCCCGAACAGTAACTGTGACAGCAGCTAGGCTGATCGATGCCTTCATGAGGTTCGTCAGGATTCTGCAGCAAATATTATATAGACCAGTGAGTAAAGGTCGACATACACAAAATGTATAATGATGAGTAAAGTTAACTGCATTTACGAGGAATTTAAAGACACTACCTTCATAAAACTCCTGAAGGTCGAAATTATTGTAATTTAAAAAAATTCAACGTCAATATCGTTAACCACACAATAGATGGCATTATTACATATTATATTATTCATTTTGTGATATGATATCTCGAATACTACATAATTACGAATGTCATTGATGTGAATATTATATTTGGTTTTTTAATGAAAAGGCCATTTCAATAAAGGTAAAGGCAAATGGATACATATAAACAAAGCCAAATTCAGGGTACCGTAAAATACATAGTATCAAATCCACGCGGTGGAAACACATGAAAAGTCGTATGCTATTTTCCATACCGGCCGCTTATGTTTGCCGGAGGAGAGTATCCTCTCGATTTCCATATGAATGTAAAATTTTTGTCGGTCCGTGCGTCCATAATATATGGACGCACGGTTACACGTGATAAGGGTTGAGTCGGAATGCAATCGACCCGACTTTTCATAATATTTTCCACCCTTTACGACCCCCAAGCGCATGAACGTTCGGCCGAATGCCTCATTTTTTGCAGCTTACGCCCGAATTTTGGCCACTGGGTTTTCGGGACATTATTGTCCAGTTTGTTGACTACCATACATTTGTAATAAATTCATTCATTGATTTATATGGTGGTATCAAGTTATCAATGATTATACAGAAACACAAACATAAAATCACACAGTTTCAATATAACTTTTTAAATTACTATTTTTTTATTCAACGAATAATAATTCACAAGATAACATTCTAATTATTGAACATACATAATTTTGAAAACACTTAGTGGACTATGTGCATGGGCGCGATACCCGAGAGATGCAGGTTCGATTCCTGCGGGGTGTCTTACTTTTTTTTAAAAGATTTTTTCTATTGGTTATAATATATTTTCTCAGAAGTGTCAAAGTGTCTCAGAAGTGTCAAAATTATGCATGTTCAATATTTTTCTACATTATGAACTGATTAAAAAATACAGTTTTGCTACGATTAAAATACGTATTATATTAATTATTCTTTTCGTATATTACGAAAACTAACTATTTATTTACGTAGGTAATTAATTTAGTAACAAGATATAGCTTTCCGAGAAGGAAATTGCAGTAACAATATTCAACCCTATGCAGAATATCTGAGACTCAGTAACGTACTCAGTTAAAACGAAATACCGCCGTTTCGATTCTTGCATTCTGATAGTAGATATTGGGTGCATGACGTTTAGAGTATAAAAGAAAAATCTCTGGGATTCCTTTATGACTTGTGAATATGCAGGGAGATTGACGAGCGACACATATTCTTGGAGGCACCATCCATATTATTATGCTCTCACAACTAAGAAAATTTTATTTTTATTAGTTGATAATATTTTCTTTATTCCAGTGATTTCACGAGCATACTTCAAAGTTTTTTCGTAAATTTTCAAAGGGTACAAAATACAACATAGTTCATTTATTTGTAATTGTGTAGGTACCTACTCATTTTTTTTTAAATATTAAGATTATCAATAAACCTTTTAATGAAACAGATTACGTATTTTAAATCATTAATTTTCTGAGATATTTTTGAACAACCTTATATAGGTAATAATTTTAATAATACAAAAGTATGAAGACATTAATTTGAAAAAATCATATGTACTTGAAGAGTTAAAACCAAGATATATCATTGCTATAAGTGGTAACATAATATAATGAGCATATTATATTTATTTATTTGCCCTATGAAACATATTACAGTGAATGCATTAAAACCAGTCCATGTATGATGGGACTTCTTTTGTATAGTTGTAATGCAGTGCAATTTTGACATTCATAGTGACAGTAAGATAAATGGGTTCACGTGTAAGTCTACTAAAAAAATTACAGTACTATTCTGCGATGAAATTTATTATCAAAGAAGGAAGCGAAAATAAAGTCATTAACGCATATTCAATGGAAGGTAGTTTATATGTAGTCTATCTCTTCAACCTACAAGGTTAAGAGTAACAATCTAGAGTAACTCGTATAATTTCGTGGGTCCCAGGTTTGAATCCTGTGTCTGGCAAATACACATATCGATTTTCAATTTGTGTTTGGAGTCAGAGTATGGACCTAATAATTTAAGCAAGGGACTAACATTCATTTCTCGTAAAAACAAAAATCTGATAATACAAACCTCCACTACGCGGAGGCCTACATAATCTTATTAGGATCAGACAAGGTCAAAGAACAGTCTAAAGAAGATGACTCTTATAATACTGAACGATAAATAGAAGCAACACCTGAATACCGTGGACACCGGATTTGTTTTTGCATTATTTATTTATTTAATTTATTTATTCAAAAAAGACACATTGAACACATAACTAATTATTAATTCAAGACGTTTACAATATGACATTTAGAAAAAAAGTACAGATAAATTAACGTAGTAAAGAAAGCAAAAAATAATTTCATAGCGAAGGAAATAAAATAAAAAAAACAACAACAATTCAAGAAAAATTCAAATCTAACAATAATTTTTAAAACAAAATACATTATGTATCGCTAAAAATGCCTAAATCTCTAGGGAGTGCATTGACCAGCCGCACAGCCTTCGCTATTGGTGCTTGGTGAGCCTGACATGAGGAAACAGCCTTCACCCAAAATAGGTCATAATATATCTTTCTAGGATTATTTTATTTTTAAAAATTCTTTGAAGACAGCGCTTTTCAGGAGTGACGTGACGTGGTGACTGGTGCGGGTCTAGTTAGAAACAATAGAGATGTTGTATGTAAAATATCATATTCTTGTTTCACGTCGCCACCCTTGTCACTGAGAATCGTAATTACTTCACTGAAAAATTCTTTTCCTTCCTTGTAACGGAAGCTACAGTAGCCCTTCATCTGTTTGCTTCACTTTTTTGGGAGAACTGTTTATTATTATGTCGTTTGATCTAAAAATCGTAAGCCTACCATCAATGGCGAAGGGTGGAGGTTGGCTATATCCACCATAAATGGTGCAGACTAAACTTTGTCAGTAATACGTTTTTGTTTTCATTGAAATAATACAACAATTTACAAATGGTTTTGGTTAGTTTTAAAAAATCAAATAAACCCTGCAAAAACCAAGCCCTAATAGATAATAGTCAAAAAATACTTATCTATAGTCTATAAAATATCTAAAATTATTCAATTAAATGATACATAACTTTGAATATTTTATAGATAGAATAATATTTTTGTGGTTAATATGATGTGGTTTAGGCAGGGCTTAAGGGGAGACGTGCGCCGCGTAGGTCAAAATGGAGATTTTATGCTATTTTCAAAGCATGATCCTGGACATTCCTTAAACGCTGTAGATAATCTATTTATATAATTTTGAAGCCTTATTATCCTTTATATTTATTTTAAACATTTGATGACTGCATAAAGTATTTTTATTACATAAAATAGTATTCTTTTAAATCTTTCACTCTAATATTTTAGAATATAGTCATATTTCAGTACATCCATGTGCAGTGGTGTTAAGATTTTTTGTATTTATTAATTTTTAAAAGCATTTATAAAACCATATGTAAAAATTTATGTCGACATTATTATAGTGAAATATTTACGATAAAAAATTATATTGATAATCTCTGTGATCCCAAATTTGACAAGAATTAGGCATTTTATTATTCAAAAAATGGGCAAGATTTACACATTTAAAGATAATTCTAAAGATACTGATTATAAGCTATGTCTTTTACCATTCAAATGTGATAAACATTCTACGAATAATGTTTGCTTTATATATATTAATTATTGGCCTAAGAATAAGGTAGTATTTTTTTGAAATACGCCATTTCTATTGGCATTCCCCAGTGGTTAAGCTATAACATACAGCCGTAGCACATACATTGACAAACGATAAATGAAGTAGGGAGTATTATCATGTTAACGCGCGTGTTTGAATTGTAGTCTTGGTTCAATAAAAACAAATACTTATGTATGACTAACAAAGTTTAGTGTACACTATTTATGACGGCTCTTAACAGCCTACCTCCACTGCCTACCATGGTAGTTGACTATTATGGAAAAGGATTTCTGTATTACAAGAAAATTGTATAGATACTAACTTGCAGGTCTCTTATCGCGCATTCCTTCGAGAGCTTTGTACGAGAGGATTACCCGACGGGCCGTGCGAATGGCAGGTTGTTCTAACAAAAGTATTTATTGGGCGGTTACCGTCGCATTCAATGAGGCGGCCCTTTATTTTATCGAAAAACGAAAAGTAATGACCCATTACCATCGCGAATGCAACTTTAGATGTAATTTCCGCTTACCGGAATGCTCGGCGCGTCATTCAATAAAATTTCATTTTGTTTGCTTCACAAAACTTAAATTTTTTCGTCGATTACTATGTGTAATCGAATTTTCCCGTTTTGCCTATTCAAAATCATAGGAAGGAAAATATTGTTACATACCCTAGTAAAAAGGAATGTAAAAACAATTTTTCAAATAAAATTTCTTTACCTACAGTATCGTTAAATTGTCTGAAGAAAGAGAGGGTTAAAAATTCATAAGAAAATATGCTAAAATGTTTCTTAAGTGTTTCCAAATTACGTATATTATGTAGTAAATATCGACCAAAACTCAGTCGCCAACTTTTGAAATAATATGCATATTTTGATGTGGCTGATTTCAATTTACCAATTTTGACGATTATAATAAGAGAGAATTCTTCTTCTTCTTTCACCCTGTCACGACCCAGCGTTGAGGCATAGGGCAAACACAAGTTCGCGCCACTTCCCTCGATCCATTGCCAACTCTTGCACCTACCGCTATTCCAGACCTGCAGTGCGTAGATAGATTTTGTAGTACCGCCGCAGGGTGAGTAATGACCGGCCATAGCGATGGAACCATTGAGGCTGTGCCACAAGGGTATTAAGTGCCGCACAATTTTGGCGGCATCCAAAACACATGTCCCAGCCACATAAAACGTCTCTTCGTGATTATATCAATCACTGAAGGCTGCTGTGTCTGCTCACGATCTCGGGTATTTGTAACGCGGTCGTATCAATGTACCCCTAAAATTTGGCGGAGACATCGATTCTCAAAGCTCAAAATCCTAAACTTTAGAATCTTAGTAAGATGCAATGTCTCACAGCCATACAGGAGTACAGATAGCACGCACGCATTAAACAAACCGCATTTGGTCCTAACAGAATACAGCTTTGACCTCCATGCGATTCTAAGTTGGCTGAATGCAGACGCCGCCACACCCATGCGGATTCCAAGCTCTCTAGAAATACCACCATCGTCGGCAACCGTAGCATCCAAGTATTTAAACCTGGACACCAGCTCGACGGGCAAACCGGAAACCCACAAAGGAGTATCGGCTTGCAAAGGAGCGAGCTGCAAGCAGCACTGCATATGGATTTGGTCTTAGCCTCATTCAGTTGTAAAGAAGAGAGCCTTAAAGTTTTACGAATTGTAGATCAAAGTAGTAGCAATTTATTAACTTCCATTTTATCCAACATCAATTTTACTACATCTTTTTAAATTATAGTAACTTGGGTTTATGACGAGTAACTTTTCTATATATAAGTGATTAAATTGGATTTACTCCAGGGCTTTTTATAAAGTGATAAGACATTTTCAATGACGGTTATGAGGAGTTTAGGTTGAAAAAGGTATTTTTTGCTGATTCACCTAATAGTTATAGTAGATAAATAGATGAAGAATGACACGCGTATCACTCTGTTCGAGAAAATCTGATTAAATTCGATTTTTCTTTTACGCTTTTCCGGTCAGGGCGGGTAGAATTTTTCCGGACGGTTTTTTTGATTTAATGTAACGTAACCTTCCTTCACAGAAGAGGGTACAATCTAGACATCCCCTCGGAGTGTTAAAAAATAAACCGTGCATCAATATTATTATTATCTTTTCCTTGTTATATAATATTTATGGAAACGTCGAGAAAATTTGGATTGAATTTTTCCGATTAGCTTAAGGGGCTTATTTGGAAACACGTGTTAAAGATTAGATATTTAAGAGTACATTTTCATTTTTTCATTTTAATTTACAACGAAATATATTTATGTACAATGTCTTACAGATAAAAATAATCATAAACTACGAGTACTAAACAGACATAAGTGGCGCTCATTATCGGCACTTAAATTGAACGGATTAATCTGTATATATAAAAGTCAAATTATTTACTTTGTCTGCTTTGTCTGCTTTGACAGATATGAAATGTACGTATTATAAAAAAATATAATGTCAGTTTGTTCAAATTACCTTTCCTGCTCAACCTCGATTGTTTTGATTTTTTGTGGAGATAAAGTTTGGATTATTATTTAGATTCAATTTTAAAAAATATATATTTTCTGTTAAAATAGTTTTCATTCTGACATATTAAATTATATGGCAATGCATGAGCAGTGAAATGTGAATAATTGGGAAATGGGTTAGTATTGTGTGTTTATGTAGGAAAAGAAATGAAAGTGTACCTAAGTGAGTGTATTATTTATAATTCTCAAAAGAGGATTAGTGGTAGACTCCAATCAATAACACGCTGGGTACCGGCAGCGAATAATTGTCAATCTAAAATATCTCATGATTTAACCGATAATGTATCTTGAAAATTATTAGGCAAAATTTTATTTATTTTAAAAAACTTAATACCGCAGTCTGGGACCCGAATTATAAGTATTCATTGTATGATAATATTATCTTGTAATCATTTTGGGTACCTAAAGTTTTGTTCTAGATATCTTGAACTTTTTAGTAAAGTATTGTTTAATATTATTGTGATATTTTTTTTTGCGAACAAAAGTATTTGTATCATCATTAATGTACCTACCTTATAACGATGTTTCCACTTAATAATCATTTTATTTGATTTGTTTAGTTGTTGCATATTATATAATAATGCAGTGTACACTTTAAAAAAAATTATATAGATTTTGAATATATTTATTTTTTTATATAATGAGTAGATGGCATAATACCCTTCATAAGAATCACGATATAAGAGATAAAAATTTCGAGATGTCAGCCATCAAGTTAGACAATAATCCGAGTACTTGAGATATTATTCCTATTGAGCAGATAGAAGGTTGCAGAGATAATAGTAATACATCTTGCGCCGTATGCACCCTGGCCTCTTGCAGAGTGCTCCACCACGAGATGCAAATATAAAGAATAGTGTGATGTAGTATAGGAAAATTACAAAATAAGACATTTAATTAGGAAGATAAAATAATTAGATGTGATACGTCATGTCGTCAAAATGATTGTACAATGCATATGGCATGTCGCACGGCGACTGGATAACAGCTGGATAAATGTACTTATACAGTGGTACTCCAAGAGGTGTTCATTAGTCATACATACTGCCCAAAAACCAGCTGACTCAGCTAAATTATCAAGTTTGATAGAAATACGTTATATCACCGAAAGACTGCGTCCGAGAAGGAAGAATTAAGTTCATGGAAGCCTTCATTTGTTGTGAACTGACCTGAAATAATGATGATAAAATGGAATGTGTGTGTGTGTGTGTGTGTGTGTGGTATATAAGGCGATTGCACATGGGTAATAAATAAATCAATGGGGACATAATTTCAATTAAATGTAGTTGTATTTAATTAATTGGAAATGTGAACGCTGGTGAGTTTACGATACGATTTAGGCAAAATAATGGGTCAGTTTTAAAAATATTTTCAGGCTTTCTAAAACGCTCATTGGGTTTTTGTCATCCAAACAATCTTTTCTTTCCAACTATGGGCAGTAATTATCGATAATGGGGTTAATCTAAGTTATGAAACTTCAATTTAAATAAACGATAATTTTATTGAACATACATAATTATTTGAAAACACTTCTGAGAAATATATAAGCACTAGAAAAAATGTTAAAAAATTACGACACCCAGAAAGATTCAAACCTGCGTCCTCTGAGCGCTGACTACTAAGCTATACATATCCTTTCTAATTCCGTCAAAGTTAACCCTAGTGTTGTTACAATACTATTATTAAGCCCTTTCTAAATTGTATTACCTCTTCGTAATCGACTTCTGTGTTTTAAATAGAACTATTAATATCCCAATTACTAAGCGGTGTCAGGATCTCTCCAAAAGTTTGGAGAGATCCTGGTATCAAGGAAGGATCTGGAAGGATTTGGAAGGATCTCTACAAAATTTTGGAGATCTTTGGCGGTAATGAAGGTCGTTTTTTTATATAAATAACCATGCCCTTGCTTTTTAGTACAAAGTGGTTGGGAGGATTATTTACATTGATCTGTGGCTAATTAGGTTTCTCCATTTAAATCTTTAATTTTCTTTATGGCCAGGATTAAATATTTAGTGTAGTGTTCTTGTGTTGTTCTATTGGTTAGTACTTCGTGAGGCTTTTGGAGGTCGATTTCATGATTATGCTATCTACACCGAGTCCTGAGAGTCCATCGCTCCCTTTCTAGTATAGGGCAGTCGTTGATGACTTGCCACACAGTTTGAAATGTGTTGCCGTCACATAGACAACAGTCATCATCCCTCAATTTAAATCTTTTTAGATAGGCTCGCACCGCTCCGTGGGCTGTTAGTATCTGTGTGAGTTCGTGTGATATTTTTATGTTCCTGGCAAGAGTGCTGGCAGAGTTTATGTTTGGAATAAATTTCTGCGTTATTGATCCTGTGGCGGATGTTGTGTATCTGTGGTGTCATAGCTCTATTGTCTCTTCGTTTAGAAGGTTTTCGTTGCTTGGTTTTTGAGAGGAGTTTATTTATCGATGCAAGAATATAATAATAAAGATGACGGCGTGAAGTTATAATCGTGGATAATGATATACTGGTGAGATCGATGTAATCAAGAGATTGATTATATTAATGAACTGAGAGACTTGATTCGAGTGGAATGGACTATGTCGAGTGAAAGACTCGTGATGATAGTAATGTGTTTCATGACGGACTCGATGAGTTAGTGAGGATTCAAGCGTTGTCCTTCCAATTTATACAAATGAAGTACATACATTATATTACACGAGATATTGTCGCAATTAATAAAATCATAACAGACCCTACTGTCTAGTTATGATTGAGGAAATGCCGACTATTATTATTATCGCTCTATGGCTTTTTTTTGACAATTTAATGCTGAGTGATTGCTACAGATTCTTCTAAATTTTAGTAATAACAATAGTGTATTAGACAACTTTATCATTAGTCGGTATTCCCAAAAAAAATAATGAATTTAGTAGGTATTTTATTTAACTAATATTTTTTATTATTTCCTGAAAATAAATTAATAAACTCTCCTGTTTTCACATTTCGCTAATTTAGTTAAAAAAGTATTTCCCATTATAAATAAAAAATGTATTTTTATAAATTTTGATAAAAGCTTATTATTACGGCCAAATTCAAAAAATGAATAACTAAAAGGCTAAATATTAATCTGTGGAATGCTTTTAAGTAAACAAGAAAATTTCTCTACTAAAGGTTTTATTATCTTTATTTAATTTAAAACAACTAGATTACCTGCAAAAATATAATAATATAAAAAGAATTAGTGTTACTTACGCTATATACCAGGTTAGACTCATTTAAGTGAGTACATTCTTCTTCTTCATCAGGACCTCTATGGATCAAGATAATTTGGCCGTCACACAGAAGCTGTCTCCACAACTTGGCCTCTTGACATTCGGAGGAAAAAATACCTAATAAAACACCATGTTGTCATTTTCCCTGTGGACTATATTATGACCAAAAACAAAAAATCTGGCGAAAGTAAACTTATGAAAGTTAGTCTATAGTGACAAGCTCGCTAACTTTGCATATATTAAATTTGTCAATTGCCTTAGCCGTTCACGGCTCTCTTAACATCGGCCTCCAGCACTAAGTCTCGAATGTATTTAAATCGATTTTCTAATGGTTTTCTAAATGCAATATGACATATTATAGTAGTTTATTAAATAATTTGGTACCCTAGATTACTAAAAATAATTAATATTGCTACGTTATTCATTACAAATAATCTACAGTTTGCTGATAATAAGAATAATATGAAATATACTATATTAAACTTATAAAATGTTTACATAACTAATGTGTGCTACCGATGCTCGTATATTATGCGTGTGAAATAAGAACTCTTTTTGTAAGATAGATCTAAAAAATGCGAGTAGCGTAACGTGGTATGGAAAGGTGCATGTTGGGCAAAATGCAGAGTTCACAAAATAAACCTATGTATAAAGAAGCAGACAAGAATACGTGATGTAGTAAAGGACGCTAGGTGGATGAATTGGCAATAATCTGGATATGTAACTTAGCTGGTGCAAGCTGAAGGTGTACTAAACGATCATATAAACCTAATTTCTTTTATTGTATTAACTGTCAATACATGGTGGAACTGCGTTGTAATATTGATTAATTTAAAAAAAACGCAATTGTTTTTGTACTTTGTCCACCTCAAAGGGAGATTTTCAACTCAGAGTCCGGTCCAAAAATTAATAAATAAAAAAGTGGAAAAAGTACAAAAAAATGCGTCTTATTAAATTAATCAATAAGACCATATAAACGCCTTAACGCCCACAAGTTCGCTGGATGTACGTGTTAGCGATGAACTAGGGACCGATAAAAGTAAATAGAGCAGGGATAAGCTTCATGCAGCATTGGACTGACCTTGGCTGATGATGTGGCTGAAACATTCAAAATTGGAAATACCTCAGATAGGTACATACATCACACATCGGATTATGATTATTTCCCAAAACCTTCGTAATATAACACATATGTTAGACATGTCACATGTTGAACGGGTAACAAGACCAAGCTCATAGAGCCTGCCAGCATATATGTACCTGCCTTCCAGCATTCACGCATCCAGCATCATTAGATGGATAGCCCGCTTCCTCATGAATAGTTTTTCACTATTTAGGGGGCGGTGCGTAAGATGAGAATCACCGAATCCTCCTCCTCGCCGTTGATGATCATCGTGGATGCGCCGATATGGAAGAATCGAGAGGGAGGACCCCCAGCCAATACAGGGAGTACGTCTGTTGAAGTTGTACAGTAGGCCTTTGTATAGTACACGCCAGTGGCGAAGGGTTGAGATAGGCTGTTAAAATCCGCCATAAATAGTGCACACTAAACTTTGTCAGTCATACTTATTAATTGTTTTTATTTAACTAATAATACAATTTGCAGGTGGTGCTGGTTAGTTTAGAAAATTCAAATAAACCCTGCCTAAACCAAACCATATTAGTTAATGACGTATGCTATGAGCAATCCGACGAAAGTAATTTACACTTTTTCAGTCATACTTATTTGTTTTCATTGAATTAAGAATACATTATTGAAAATGTTGTTGGTTAGGTTTTTTTAGGCCCCGCCTAAACCAAACGATAACCGATAAAGCATATTCTTCTATCTATAAAATATCTAAAATTATGTGCTGTTTGATGGTATAACTTTAGATATTTTATAGATAAACGAATATTTTTACTATTATCTACTAACTATGGCTTGGATTAGGCTAGGTTTAATATTGAATTTTAAAAACCAACAAACACTATCTACATAATATTATAATTGTAGCTTAGTGCAATGATAAAATCATACATTTGACTACAAAGTTTATTGTGCACTATTTGTGTCGGATCTTAACAGCCTACCTCCACCCTTCACCACTGGTACACGCTAATGTGCAGTTCAAAAAGTTACCGCTACCAACCCATCCACCCAGTCCATACTATTTTACAGCACCCTAGTCAGTTTTTTACCTAGTACACATTATCGCCACGCCATTTCTGGAGTCCTTTCAGTGTCAGATAACAAGAGAGCAAAAATATAAACTGGCCGCGATCATTATGAAATGTCATTTAAGGTTACGAATTATCCTTCCAATTATTGGAACACTGTGCATTCTTATATTTCTATTTGACAATTAATGTACGTAGCTTATATTTTCTTAAACGCGACGATAAAACGACATACAATACAGCTGGCAGTTATGATTTATGGTTATGTACATGTCGAGTCGAATTTCAGTGTGCATTGCGCCATATTTTATTAATGTGAGGTCGAATCCCATTCGATCCTAATATTATTTTTCCAGGTTTTTTCCTATTTGTAATCTACGTTTTTGCGAGATATTTCAAAATTTTCATTTCATTTCTTTAGGCGCATTTGGAAAATCAGATCAGGGTGTTTTTTGGCGTGTGACATGTAACATATAATTTATTTTTTTACACGACAAAAATCGCACTCGATTGGATTCGAACCACGATTGTTCGGTTATCAGCCGAACTCACTGCCTTTACGCCGCAGTATGATAATGCAATCGTGACGATTACACAGTATAATATTATAGTTTAGCATTTTTCCATTGCCTAGGAAACGAATTTATTATTGTTGGCCAAAATTAAATAATAACAACGAGAAATAATTAAATAATTTATTTAGTGATATAAGTTAAAGTGTCTAAAAATAAACCAGCGGCACTCCAATAAGCGGCCCTCCTTTATTCTAGTTTTTATAGCTATGGGGCTATTAAAACGTTAATTCTATCTTATATCATACTTTATTATTTGACAGATCTGAAACATGACGTCTCGCGCAATGATGTGATTATAGCCTACCATAGTGACCATAGAATAAGGAGTATGGATTATTTTGCTTCGTGAAAAATATTCTTTCGCATTGTGAATTTTACCTATATATATGTGATTAGCCGTCAAAGCTAAGCTTAATATTTTTAAATGTGATAGTTGCGTTACTTTTGTTTGGTATTATATGTTTAGTATATGTAAAAACAATTTTCTAACGGTTTGAATATTTTTGGTTGATGTGAATTTTGACTAACGCGGTGTGCGATTATTTCATTTTGTTACGCCAAAAAAGTATAACTTCTAACGCGCGTACATAAGTACACACACCGATATGTTTAATAATAAGAATCTAATATTCTTAAATCGTGCGTATGGCTATTGAGTATTTAATAAAAAATATGAATAAAGTAAAATCAATAATTCTGTTTATAGAAACTGAGTTATATAAAAATTGGGTACATATTTGTTCATAATCTAACGAAATGTAATATACATTTTGTTCATGTTCGTTTTGCGGCATCGATTCATGAAGACGTTTTAATCAAGAAAAAAAACCTTATCGGCGTTTTTACGACTCTTATATCATCTCGTTTTTAACAAAAGTTTTTCTTCTCCCTGTCAGAAAGGAAAAAAATATATTTTTCGAGAAAACGTTATTCGAAATGTATACCTATGTACATACAGATTATCATAAGCGGTATTGTACATACAAAATCAGAGCAATCGCAACTTGGATGTATGATTGGTGTCTCTTAAAGTCAATTATATGTTGCTGTATTCAATGATTGAAAGTGTGAGTTTGAAAAAATATGAGTCAATTTTAATTATAATATACGGTACATAATATTTATTTTATTATTCATAGTTTTTGTTATATTTCTGATGAAAAAACTATTTTTTATAAAATAAACACGGTATTTTTAAATTAAGATCATCTTAGTTGATATTGAAAATAAATTGAAACCGGACTACGGTTTCTACGACGGTTTTGAAATTATTGGCATTTAACCATGTGGTTGACCATGTTAGGAGTATTTGTTCACTAACTGTGTTCCCGTCATTGACGGTCGCCAGCCTTCTGTTTCACTTTTGACGTCATATATTAGGTACAATAATATTCTTTGTAAAATGCTCTTATTCTTTAAATCATCTTATAGATGGTGTTTTTATAGTTTTTCTATAAAAAATGTTGAATTGTATGGTTTATCGTAAGAGCTGTTTTTATGTACAATAAACAATGAGTAGTAACTTGGAGTTTGTATAGAGTTTGTATGGAAATTAGAAAGCCAAGATTTTTTTTTGCTACAATCTCCCATAGAAAAGAGTTTTCTTCGTTATCTCTTGCTACAAAAGTTAACTGCTGCAGATAACCAATTTAATTTAGTTGATATCCACAAACCACATTAAAATAAAAATATTCACATTTCACTTAAAGAATATTAACATTTTATAATATAAATGTAGCTGTCCGATGCAATATATGATGATTAATATAACTAAATAATAATTTACATGTAGAATATTATTTTTAGTGTATTTTCTGACTAATAAATATGGCTATTTGTCTAATATGTTGAAGAATCGCATATTAATTGCCTACCACCAAAAGGGGTCACAAACAGTTGTTTTTAATATGATGACGAGTGCCAAAAACTCAATAACGCCAGTGAATTTATTTAATATCGCTAAAAATACACCAAATACCATTAATTTTACCTCGCAAAATCTAGGGATTCCAAGGAATATAATTTGGGATTTGGCGAATATTACTGTAAAACATCTTACTGCCCTTAACCTTATTGATAGGTAGAGGGCCCGTTTTCCTAATACATACGTACGATCGATGTCTTTTAGATTTATATTTAGACGCATAATAAAGATTCTATGGAGACAAAACCGATTATTATCTCAATTTTAAAAGAATTTAACGCAAAATACCGACATTCTAAAATATGTTTTTACAGAGATCTACAGTTAGACAATAATATTAAAATGCTAATCGACGAAAGTAATTAGGGTTAACGCAGAAATAAGATGCTACCTAATACGGCAATCGTACAGAATTAAAAACACCAAGGGCTTCGTAATAACTTCTGGAATCGCTATTGAGACTTAACTAGAATATCTTATGAAAGTCACTATCTTCAACGTTACGAGTCACTAAAATAATAAATTATAGACTATCTGGATTGTATAAACGACAGGCCGTTGTTTTTAAATATTTGATAACTTGTAAAAACAACCTGATCTAATTGTAGACAATTAACTTATTAATTACCCAATTAATTTAATGTAAAGTATTTTACCAGAATTAAGTTGATGTTGCTTTGAGTAAGTATGTGTGTGCGAGGCCACTTAGTATTAGGCTATATAAAAAATGCTTAAAATACTATATATACTGAAATATTATCTATCACGAATTTTCTCATCTCACGTTACTTCACCAATAATAATGTATATCCTTTGATATTATGTTCTCTGAATTCCATTCTCTGTACTAACTTTACTCTGAAATAAAGTAGTATCGTCTGTAAAAGTGTTAGTGTATTAAAAAATATTTTTTAGTACCAAGATTCGCAAATATTTTATCGTTTCCTTGATATATATTTATAGTACATATTGTATTGAAATATATCACACTGGAAAAATAATGTTTATTACCATGTTATCTATAAAATAACTCTATCTCAGTCAGGTATATATAATATCATCATCATCAGCCGGGGTCAATCCACTGCTGGATGAAGGCCTCCCCAAGCTTTCTCCAACTCTCTCGGTCCTGTGTCGTTCGCTGCCACGTATTTCCGCCGAACTTTACCAGTTCATCAACCCAGCGGCTTTTAGGGCGACCCTGTGGCCGTTTCGTACCCCTTGGGTACCATTGGATGACGGCATTTGTCCAGCGGCCGTCCTTTCGGCGAGCAATGTGCCCCGCCCATCTCCATTTCAGCTGTTTGGCAACGTCTATTACATCGCGTACTCTTGTCTGCTTCCTAACCCATTCGTTTCTCTTGCGGTCTTTTCGCGTGATGCCCAACATGCACCTCTCCATGCCTCGCTGTGTGACTGTTAGCCTTTGGACATCTCTCGTGTTGAGGGTCTACGTCTCGCAGCCGTATGTGAGCACGGGTAGCACACATTGGTTGAACACCCTACGCTTAAGACATAATGGTAGGTCACTCTTGAAGCACTATTCAGACGTCCGAAAGCACTCCATCCCAGCTTTGTTCTTCGAGCAATTTCATCGTGCATGCTTCCGTCTATGGACACCTGCTGTCCGAGATAGACGTAGCTGCTGACTTGCTCGAGTTGGGTGCCAGAAATACAGATAATCGCAGGGTCCGAAAAACAGTTACTCATCATTTTTGTCTTTGAGACATTTATCTTTAGACCGACCGTTTGACTGACATCCGCGAGTTCTTGCATTCTACCTTGGAGGTCTTTCGGGTCCTGTGAGAGTACAACAATATCATCTGCAAAGCGCAGGTGACTAAGGTGCTCTCCATTAATTAGAACACCTTTTTCCTCCCAATCAAGTCTCCTAAATAAGTCCTCAAGAGTAGCGGTGAATAGTTTAGGTGAAATGGTATCACCTTGCCGGACACCTTTGTTAATGGGGAATTTACACGACCGTTTGTGGAGTTTCACGCATGCTGTGGCATCACTGTATATACTGTTCAATATGTTTATGTAGCGTCTGGAAATTCCTTGGTTGCTAAGGGCGTCTATAATTGAGAATTTTTTGATGGAATCAAACGCCTTTTCATAGTCTATAAAACCAAGATATAATGGCAGTTTGTATTCCTGGTAGCGCTCTATGATTTCCCTGACGACCTGTATATGATCCATAGTACTGTAGCCTCTTCTGAATCCGACTTGCTCTTTTGGTTGGTTCTCGTCTAGAACTGTTTCGAGACGGTTTGAGAGTATTTTCGTGAAAACCTTATACAGAATTGGCAGTAGACTAATTGGTCGATAGTTTTTCAGATCTTCAGCGTCTCCTTTCTTATGAAGAATAATAATGGAGGCATTTTTTCATGACTCTGGGATGTTCTCTTCGTGCAGACGAGACGTGAACAGACGTGCAAGCACTTCGCTCACCGTCCTCTCGGCCCGTTTGAGAACATCGATAGTCAGCCCATCTTCTCCCGGGGCTTTCCCACTCTTCATGCACATTATAGCATATTCCACCTCTGTGGTAGTAACCTCGGGAAGAGGATCTCCATATTCTCCGTTCACCGGAAGATCTGAATTGATGTCAGTGTCATCTTTGTATAGAGCGCTGTAAAACTCTACAACAGTGTCCAGTAGATGATCCCAGTTACGCACGATACTTCCATCTTGCGCTTTTAGTGTCGTGATCTGCCGTCTCCCTATTGACAGATGCTGCTTGTTCTTATGTAAGCTCCTTCCTGACGCAACAATTGATTCAACAAGGTTCATATTGAACTTAGGAAGATCTTCTTGTATGTTTTTACGTAGAGTTTTGCACAGCGTGGAGTACTCGAGATCATTTTCTACTTGTTGCTCGCTTTTTGTACTCCTACGCAGCTTCATAAGATCCAACGTTTCCTTTGAAAGTTTGCTTACTCGTTCAACCACAGCAGCAACTGTCTCTTCCGAAGAATCTATAATGATTTTTGTTATTGCTTCGGTGTTTTGTAGGGAGATTGGGTCATTTTCAGACTGGAAAGCCGCTAACCTGTTCTCCAGCTCTTGTTGGAAATCGACTCTGCTTCTCAAGCCTCTGCGGACTCTGGGCTTCTGCATCAGTTTGGATCTCTCACGTTTGATGTTAAATCGTACTTTACACCTTACCATTCGGTGGTCGCTGCCAGTATTAAATCTGTTAATGACTGTGCAGTCTAGAAAAATATCCTTCTTGTCGGTGAGGATGTAGTCGATTTCGCTGGTTCGTTTTGCTGGGCTTCGCCATGTCCATTTTCGAGAAGGCTTCTTTTTGAAGAATAAGTTCATGATGTAGAGATTGTGGTTTTCCGCAAACTCTACTAACATGTCTCCTCGGCCATCCCTGGAGCCATGTCCGAAGTGCCCGACCGCTACATCATCCTGGTGTTGAGATCCGATTCGTGCATTAAAGTCCCCCATGATGATAGTGAAGTGACATTTCCGTTTATTTTTCAACGTACTGATTTCTTCATATACATCCTCCACTTCTTCATCAGGTGAGTTTTGAGTGGGCGCATAAACTTGCAAAAGCAGAATCTGGTATCTTTTGCTGAGCTGAAGTGTTAAACTTGCTACTCTATCTGAGGAGAAATCAAATTCAACTATGCGATCTTTCCAGAGTCTGTGGATTAAAAATCCGACACCGCTTGTGCGTCCGGTCTTAGTCCCATTATAACAGAGTACATGTCCGCTGTGGAGATTGACGATATCGTCTCCTTGTCGTCTTAATATATAATATATGATATATTATACATTGTAAGCCTCAATAATTTTAGTGGAAATTTAATTTTGAAGGACACTTAGATATATATTTGTTATTGAGTTTGCTTGTATCTTGATATTGTTATAATGTAAAGGCGCGTGCTATATTGCAAGTCGTTATATTATATTTGTAGACAAAACTATGAGTGGTAATTTACAGTCAGCGCCGTAAGTAGCAAAGTTTCAGAGTGAAAACAACCCTATTGTAAGAATGTCACTAATGTTCTATTTTTCTTCATTCACCGTATCCATTCCTCAGTTTGACCATATGGAGACCACGGCATCTCCATAAGATTCTTGTCGCTCGCCAGTCTTTTTCCATCTACTCAAGTCATTCTAGGATATCAGAATCCAGTCAAGTCCAAGTCAGCTTGAAATTATCTTGAGACATCCAGAGTACATGGTTGAGGCAGGTTCAATATCATCTCTTCACTCTCAGCATGATGACAGGCTGCATGGTCCACTCCTAAAGTTATATCACCATACACCCAATATTTGTCTCAATTATCTATTCTCGAAGCTCAGTATATATTTTCACTGAGCTATCGTAAGGTGCCATGACCAATTACTGTAAAGCAGCACGGCCAAAATGCAGGTATCAAATTAGTGGCACTAAATACTAATTACCAATTTTTTTCTTGCTTTCCAGTTAATATTACATCTAGAGTGTGTGCTCGCAATGTGCGTTACAAGGACATTTGGAGACCTCATGGACAACCTGCAATTTTTTTTATCCAGACATTAAAAAAATCGTTTCTAATAAGGTTTACTTGTTTCCGATAATGGAAAATTATTTTTCTTATTGATTATACACGCAAAAGAAAGACTAGTAGTATTTCATACGTGTTATTATATTATTTTTTTCACTGTGACACCTGAAGTTTAAACAGACGCCATCTTCATAATATAAATATTGGTATTTTCATGTCAATAAAAGATAATATTATTAAAAATGACGACGTTATAGATAATTATGCTGTATCCGCAATGAGTCAATTTATTTCAATCAATTATATTAAACAATTATATATCACTTAATTAATTATCTGGCAAACTAACTTTTTACAAATAGAGACAATTTAAAATGAAAACTTTACTTACTTTCGGCAAGTATTTAACATCTTACAATTATTGGATAAAATTTTAATATACATAAAAGAAACATAATATTTTTGTAGCTAACTCCATTTATTTGACTTCGAAGTACTAGTTCTTGCTTATTTTCGACTCCTTAAAAAATCAAGGTACCAGTACAGTCTTCACACTACCAAATAATAACTATCCACACCATACATACTCATAATCAGGAGTTACATACTAACAATATGTATGTATACTATCTCATTTCTTCAAATCGAGTCGAATGTAAATATTATTTCGATACAAGTATCTTTTCTTCCGAGATTTTGAAGATATGAATAAAAAAACGAGTGCTCCGACAAAAGAAATGAATGAATATGTTAACAGGTCCTGTTTTCCGTTTTCAGTCGAGCAGTTTATGCCGCATACGGTATAATCAAACTGTTCTACATTTTGCCCATCTACTGTTTCTTTTCGTACGTATTATTGTGTATTACTGCAAATGTCATTCTGCGCTAAGGCAAAACCACATTTTCGAGAAGTTAACTCGGAATTAGCGAGTTTTGCATTTCATTCAATGGTAAAGAAATAAGACGAAAGGGGACAAAATATACAGAGTGATTTACGCTTATATTTACAAACCTGTCACTTATTATATTGTTACTTAGAAAAATATTAAGCAGTGGTTATTAGGTGTCTTAAGAATTTACTGTGGAAATCATATCTGCTTCTTTTTGGAGCAATAAGAGTTAAAAATGAAAACATTTTAGTGCACTATTATCAAAATCAAAATAGTAGTAGACGGACATACGCGATAGCCTCTCCGAAGCCGTTGATTGAAGGTTAAATCCAGCGCATGGTCAAAAATGCGTGTTGTTTTCCAATGTTCATTTGATCCAGTGTTGTAGGGAACCAATGGGTTGAGTGAATGACTAAAAACTATTTTTAAACTATTATAAAAATGACTGTTATATAAACTTTATTCTTTGGAGAATCATAATACTCTACGTATTAAACACCCACAGTGGCCGCGCGGTTTAAGCATCGGCCTATAGCCTAGCCAGGTTTGAATCCTGGATCTGGCTATTAGCACACATATTGTTTTTTTAATTTGTGTATGAGTCAGAGTATGGACCTAATGGGTTGAGCAAGTGGCTGACATCCATTTCTCGTAAAAACAAAATCTGTTAATACAAACCTCCACTCTGTGGAGGCCAATATGATCCTATTAGGATCGGACATTGTCGGAAGTATCAAACATGGTAATTAACTTTTAAAAAAAATATATATGTACGTTTAATTACAGGGATTTTAAAGACAATTGTATCTTAATAATCTTGTAATTAACGTGTTAATTTGCATTTGAAAAGTAATAAGCAAAAACACAATTTTGTGCGGCCCGTAAGCTATGGGTTAATCTATATCAATATTATTACATGGTGAGTTTGTATTGTATGACTAATAAAATGTTAGAAATCAGTATATTATTCTATACATTACAGTAGAATATTTTATTTAAATCTTGAAGTTTATTACTTAAGGGGGGACATGCTCGTCGAAGGTCAAAATTGAGTTTTTATTGTATTTTCAAACAAAAATTATCTCGTAATAAATTATACTAATGGTTTCATAAATGCGTTTAAAAATTAATAAACGTAAAAAATCTTAACACCACTGCACAGTTATGTACCAAAATATGACTATATTCTAAAACATTAGAGCGAGAGGTTTAAAAGAATACTATTTTATGTAACAAAAATACTTTATGCAGTCATCAAATGTTTAAAACAACTATAAAGGATAATAAGGCTTCAAAATTATATAAATAGATTATCTACAACGTTTAAGGAGTGTCCAGGATCATGGTTTGAAAATACAATAAAAACTCAATTTTGACCTACGACGAGCACGTGGGCCGTTAAGTGAAATATTTTAGATTACGACGTTAAAATTATTAGAAATGCAATCCGTTATTTAAACGACTGGTCAATTAATAAAGATCAAATCAATATAGGTAATGGAGTAATCTATTTTATCCGCTGACGCATTTCATGATCTACGCCATCTGTTTTAATTATTTTGCATTTCCAAATATTGATAATATATGATTATTAACACAATGTTCAATATATTATGTACCTATATTACATTAGATTTATAATATTTATAAATAAAAGTTACGCAAATATAATAATACCTATTCTGTATTTTTGTGTGAGCAATAAAATAAAAGTCACCGCGTGTCGATAGAATATGGGGGAACTTTTTAGGATTCTAATCCACAATAATGCTGCAGCGCCAAATTTATGCGATAGATGTTTCAATACAATAAAATCGTGAATAACTCGTGTGTGCTAGGCATTTTTACAAAACTCACTGGCCACACATAAATACTTTATCTTTTATTTCTCTAAGGCAGGCATTCCCAATCGCTGTGTCGCGACACAAAGGTATGCCGCTGAGAACTGCTAAGTGTGTCGCTAAAATATGACCATTTCACAATGGTTATGGGGTTAATGGAGGTGTAATAGATTTATTAATATTTTCCCGACTTCATTATTCGATGTATTTTCTGCAGATAATCGATATTCTACCGTACCTACGTCACATGTATTTACATTATATCATATTAAAAAATTCAAATGTATTTTTTTTACATAATATACACAATAAACAATTTAAATTATAAACTTAATAATTTAGGAAAAAAATGTGAAATGAAAATAATTAGGTAATATGGAATATTAAAAAAAATGGCATAAGAAGAGTAAATATAAAATCAGAAAAAAACATGGGAGTACATCGAATGATCTAGATGAATCATATTTTACAAATATATAAATCAACGTCCACACAAACACCTATTCACACAATTGGAATATATCTACTTCCGAAGTAATTTGGTTGAACATAGGCACCGCTCCCCCAATTGGTAATAATGAGTGAACAATCAACTGATACTTCCGATTTATAAGAGTTATCAAAGATGACTTGACGGTAACGCATCGTCTTAAATGTCATGGACACGTGTTTAAATTCCGTTACTAGAAAATTTACATGTTGTCTTTTTAATGTGTGGTTGGACCCAGAGTATGAACTTAGTAGGTTGGGCGATTGCTTGATATTTATTTTTCGTAATAAAAAAAAATGTGGAATTATCAGGAATAGTTACTACCAAAAATGGCAGAATTATCATTAAAACCGCCTATATTTCGGAAAAAATCGTAACCAAACAAAGATCTCTTCTAGCGTATAGACTAAACAAAAAGTCCCTTCATAATGTAACAATGGTTAATAATAGCGTGCTTTCACGACAATTTTAAGTAATCTTAGACTTGCTCGCCTCTAATGTCTTCTGTTGAACCTATATAAAAAACATCCTGGTCAGTATTAAAGTGTGACAGTATATTTTACTAAATGCCAAGTACCTAATTGTCCCTCATGAATGTCTAATAATCTAACAAAAAATTACAGAAAATATGTTTAGCATCGCTTATTGCTTTTTAGATTATTTATATTAAATCTGAAGAAAATGAATTAGGCATGCTATTTCATAATAATATGTGTGTCATCGTTGAATAAAGGTTGAGAATCTTTACCTTATGGTACTTACATACATATATTGCGCCGAAAGAAGAAAAAACGCTTCCCGCAATATGATATAAGAAGTACGTGCCGTCGAATAAAAACGAAGACAAAAGAGAAAATAGAATCGGGAAAAGTCAGAGATATATTTATTAAAGGGAAATTCGCGCAAAGCTCCTAAGTTATTTCCTTCCTCCTCCGAGTCCATAACATGCCGTGACATTTGCATTACATTTTTGATTTATTCCCTTATCGTAACAAATATATACATTACAGCCTAATTTTCAAGGGAATTATTTAAAGGAGATACAAGAAAATTTGTTCCATAAATTCTGTATGACTTAGGAGCCTTTGAAAAGCTCTGTTTCTACTTTGCATATTATTTCTGTGCACGAAAAAATATTCAGTCCATGAGACTCGGTAAATATACCGTGCGAATAGTTGACCGCAACAGATTTATTTTAATTTCCACTTTGCGACATTGTATGACGTCTTTGTAAAGGTAATGTATTTTGCTAACCATTAATAATGTTCAAAGAAAGTGTTACTTACATTATAATATCTTATTTATTAATTTATTATTTATTACTGCGTATACTTCAGAAGTCTTCTTATAATAGTAAATATCAGGTTTGAACTGGCCATAAATTCAAGGTCAGTGAGAAGGGCCAAAAAAACAGGTGTTTCAGCAGCCATTTTTAATTTAAATTTATTTATTGTATGCTTGACGTTCCTCAAAAGTGAGAAGTCCATTGATGGTGGCTTTCACCTTGCCCCGCCTCCAAACCTTGATGCTGAAAAATATATCGCTGGATGCGGCGTCGAAAATCTAGCAGCGAAAGTGGAATGCCTCCACCAAGAGCGTGCACATATATTTTTTTCTTTCCACATGTTCAATGAAAATTGCATATAACCGGTTAAACTCTTGACTAGGTATTCCAATCCCGGGATCCCGAGCTATTTTTGATACCTATGAATCCCGGGATTGATAAACATAATCCCGAAACTTTCGGGTTTGATTTTTTTATCAATTTTTATGGAGAATAAAATAAAAACAAAAATAGAACAGAAAAAAATACTTTTAATAACAAATAATTACATTAGAAATAAACTGAGTTTGAATGAAGTTTGATTTATACCCATGTGTAAGTTACCAATTCATTTTAATTTTCAGATAAATTAATAAAAATGAGAAAGATTGGGAAAAAACAATGCTTCGCACTATTAACAAAGTAATTCCACCATGATCTCATACGTTTTACGGTAGTTTCATATTTGGCTGACTAATTAGATTTATGAAGCGGAAAGGCCACAAGTACACCATGATTTGCTTTACTATTTTAAATCTCGCTAACCCATTCATTCAAGACCAAGTCTTTACTATCATAAACAGTCTTTAAATCTCATAATTTCACATTATTATTTATATTACAATACGGGACCAGATCCCGGGATTATCAAATTGTAATCCCGAAATCAACTGACCACTGTTTAATACTAGTAAATGTTTGACTGACCACGGTGAATTCGCTGCCAGGATCTTTGAGCTTGGACTTGTTAGTCGACCAACATGTCCATGTGGCGTAGTACTACAGGATGCAAACCACGTCCCATGGGAATGTCCGAGAATATACTCTCCAAAAGAAAAGAGATGCTTAAGTTGGTGCAACCAGCCTTTGGGTCTACTGAACCGTTCGACCCGGGCGTATTTATTGTGGTAGTGAAGATCTCTTCACCTAATATTGTATGCCCGTATCATTTTTTGTACTATATAAATTTATAAATTAAAATCATTTGTTTTTGTTGGTTCTCTATGCTCCTCTCTCCTATGTGCACTTTTATTATAAAGTATCTGTAAACTCAGTCAAACCACACTTATGTGCGTGGTGACCTTAGTCTTGAATATCTGCTCATGAGACATTTCCAGGCGTAAAAACTGCTGATGCTTTATATCCAAATGTAGGGCATCGTGATACATTCAATTAAGAGCGAGTGTAGTGTGGGTCAGGTTGGTATGGAGGAGTCTATTTTTGTGTTGTATGATTGGTGAAGTAATCAAGAATCTATAAAAACAAAAAAAGCAGTTTAAAGCGCCATGACCGACCCTTCCTCACTTTGCAGCAATGGTTTAAAAGCGATCAAGGAAATGTAGCGACTTTTGTATTTTCTCTATGCTACGAAGCATGATAGACTGAAATAAATGAGACTTATATGATTTATCTATATAAATCGCGAAGAAAATTTTTGTTTAGTGTAAAAGCTACTTCTGTATGCAAAACTTTTTAAAATTTTCTAGCCTATTTTTTTGGCATCACTTTCATAGGCACAATAAGGTTCCATCTCTAAATATGAAAGTTTCGTGAACATCTTTTAAAAAACGACTTTATTAATTACTTAAATAAAATTATATTCCAATAACGTGGATGATATACTATCTTACTGTTTATTTAGTTCAGTATAATAAATTTGTTACATTTCCGTTACATTCAGTTGTAGACGATTTGTTTTCGTTGAAACTTACAGAGATTAGGTAAAATTTTGTCATGTTTACGCATTTGTCATTGACGCAAAGTGATAAATCTTCTTGTAGAATTGTTACACTTTCGTCTATAGCTCTGATTAGATAGGTAGTAGCAGATATTCAGCAGCTTTCCAGAGTAAATAAATGGATCAATTTCGTTTTATTATGAGAAAAACAGAGTTATCACCGCACCAGCTGATGCTATTATCAGCTACCTGCTCGCTGTTTTCTTCTGATAAATTTTATACAAAACTTTAATTCGACATGACGTCATCAAATAAGTTTAACCGTAATCTTTAAAGGCAGTAAAAAACTTGTAGAAAGAGAACTAGGGATGTAAAAGAAAATTATAGCATTCTAGGAATCAGTGGTACGACAGTAAAATAATTCAAAAATAATAAGTTTTATTGACTGTTAAAAAAGTTTAGTAATAAAATACCTATCACATACCTACATAAATGATTATTTCGTTATTTGAAAATTCTAATTTATCTTAGTACATTTTTTTAAAATTCTGGATACCAGAGATATCTAAGTCG
Source organism: Rhyacophila brunnea (assembly GCF_057557595.1). Lineage (NCBI taxonomy): Eukaryota > Metazoa > Arthropoda > Insecta > Trichoptera > Rhyacophilidae > Rhyacophila > Rhyacophila brunnea. Next base: position 549,583 of record NW_028232904.1, on the reverse strand, counting down.
GCGCCCACATTCTACGAAATATACGAGCTGAAAAAGAAGCCATTTTATATGTAAAATACTAGATTTCTTTTAAGATGGATTCTGATAAAAAAAATCACCTGCGGTGCAATTTTGTTAGTAGTTACATGTACTTTTAAAAATTATGCTTTTGAATCACATATTTTCCAGTTCTTAAGCTTTAGAATTGATTGCAATCTCATCTCTGTTTATAATTTGAAAATTATGAATCTTTTATTCTTCCATTTTGAATATTTACGTGATATTATAGCACAATAGTATTATCTGTATTTTTTTCATCCATCATAAATAAAAAAACTTCTTAATTAATAATGATGCAATTTGCAACGTACTCCAATTTTGCTGACCTAAAAAATGCACTTTTTGATTTAACAGATAAAACAAGATAGCGGACAAAATTTCAATTTCACTACTTATCATCAAATTTGATAGATTTTCAGTTAAGTCATTTTTTAAATGTTGCCGAATACAATTTCAAACTCAATACATTGAAATTAGAAGCCCATAAAGATAGTTGATAATATTATTATTAGACAATTTAATTATTGCAAAATTTCAGAATTACAAAATCGGAACAATTCATAGTTCTCTAATAATTTATTAAGTTTGATATTGATTGTCAAATAGACACTAAAATACATAATTACATTGATTCCTATATTTTTTTTTATCCGCGCCTAGTCTCATATTGTATCAACTTCGTTATTTATAAGCTTATTATGAATCATATAGAAGCGAGATGACAGTCTATTGAAAGTGGACACCAACAATGTTGTCTAAAAATTGTACAATTTTTATCAATATTGGCCTAGTAACTTTATAAGTAACGTTATAGTTAATTTTTTACTTCAATTTTATTATTAATATAAATTATTGTTTACGCACGTCTTTGGATAAATTTCTCACTCAGTGTTAAAATAATATCATAAGTACGTATGTTTTAAAGTAATAAAGTTAAAAAAAAACATCTCATACACAAAAGGGTAAACTACAATGGATGATCTTTATTGTAAAGTAACTACAGAATATTACTATATATCTATCAAGTCATACGTGGGTTATATCTACCTACTGAGTCGAAATCTTCAAAGACAATTAATAACAGATTTCTATTACTTGTCAAGTCGCTTAAGATCTTGAGACTTGGTAGATAGATTTTGTTTCTAAGCTCCTGTAATCGTCCTTGTTTCAAGTTAGACTTCGTAATTAATCATAAAGACTTATCACAGATAAATAAACTTTATATTACGTAGTCTATCTGTTTTTTTATTTTATAAACAGTCATTGTTTTCATTAAATTTTATAACGCCCTATTATAATAGTAATTGAGTAGACATTAATAATTATTATTGAAGAATCCATCACTATGAATGGTTAAGTTTAAGGGTACTTACCTAAATTTTTAATATTCAATATTAATATATTATAAGATACATTTAATATTATTGGAATGATATAATTATAAATAATTCCAACACACTTTTTTGATATCATGTAAGACAGAGTTGTATTATTATAACCAATAAAATAAATGTGAATTCAATTTTTTTCCAATAGATTAAGCGTTTATTTGGTGATAATTCATGATACTTACTTACTTAGCGCTACAAACCAATTAGGTAGCCCAGTGGCGAAGGGTGGAGGTAGGCTGTTAAGATCCGCCATAAATGGTGCACATTAAACTTTGCCAGTCATACGTATTTGTTTTCATTGAAATAAGACTAAAATTTACAGATGGTGCTAGTTAGTTTCTAAAATTCAATTAAATCCTGCAAAAACCAAGCCATAATAGGTACTTAATTAATTGTCAAATATACTCATCTATTTATAAAATATCTAAAATTGTGCAAATAAATCATACGTAATTTTGCATATTTTATAGATGGAATAATATTTTTTTATCTATTATAGTTTGATTTACGCAGGGCTTACGGAATTTAAAAAAATGAACCAATAATTTGTGTAATATGTATTCTTAATCCAATGAAAACAAATAAGTATGAATAAAAAAGTGTGCACAATTTTATCATTTCGCCCAAAATATACGAAAATTATTATGGTATGTTTTAGTCAGGGTTTAATTGATTTTTAAAAACTAACCAATACTATATGTAAATCGTAATCTTCGTTCAATAAAAACAAATACATATGACTAACAAAGGTTAATGTGCCCTTTTTATGGAGAATCTTAACATCTTACCTCCATCCTTCGCTACTGAGGTAGACTACACAACCATCTTACAAGCATATAAACCCAGAGTTTCCTTTCTCCAGTCGGTCACACTCAGCTTCTCGACTCAACTTCCGAGAGTGACAGGGGGCTACATAGGTTTCTTCATAAGCATTATGGAGACCTCTAGATCCATCGCATCTATCAACGTGATCGGCCCATCTGAGTCCTCGCATCCTCAAGACATTGATTATATTGGGCTTAAACTATTTACAGAGCCCAGCATTTGTGCGAACGCGGCACTTTTGGTCTTAATTAACCGGTGCAAATATTCTTGAGACAATTTTGTTTTCAAATACTTGGATAACCGTCTTTTGTTTTTTTTTCTTTTTGATTCCAAGTTTCACACTGATATAATTTTAATATATCGATTGGTTTCACGGTCAGTAGCTTGGACCTAAATATTCACAGTATAAACCGATAATCGTATAATTTGTACAAATCTACTTTTTCGTACATAAATACTGTATAAATAAACAATTTATGATTCAATGAATAAAATCTAAGAGATAAGGATTAGTTGCGGGCTCGAATCCCGCGCCGTACCAATTTTTTTTCAAAAATATTTTTCTAATGGGCAGGTTTATAAGATGTTTTATATTGTGTTACTAAAATCTCTCATGTTCGTCAGAACCTCGTGACTAAGGATCATGACACAGCTAATTTGGCTGTTTGACCGCATTCTGTATGGCTCTGCTCTACCCCTATTGGCATTCAGCGGCATTTTTCAATGTAAAACCTAGTGCACATTTAATTTAGTTTTTCCATCTTGGAGGGAATTCTCTCTCGCCTCCTCCGGCCTCCGAACTACACCAAAATCACTAGTTTTTCTAAGCTGTCATCTTCTCTGAAGGCTATATGACCAAAAAAACTAAAAAGTGCGGTAAAGGTAAACCAAGAAGAGTCTGATTTGAATCTGTAGTTCGTTGGTAAACACTTGAATTATCTATCTATGATTTGTAAAATATTTGCCTTTCGATCAGCGTTTCATATATTGAAAACCGTAGTACCTAAGTATAAAATATTTAATTATTGTCTATCTGTCTATTTATTTGGTACGTTATAACATAATAACTACTGCAATCATATTGACAAAACTTGTGCAATCTATAGAATATACTGTGATGCCAATGTGGTATAAATGGTCCCATAAAGGAAACACAGAGATAATGGGAAATGCGTAAACTTATGGGTGTGGTAATAAGAAGTTTTAAATAATTAGAGTGTGGAGAAATATGGGATAAACTTAAACATGTGTTAAAGAATATATTGTTATGATCAATTGTGAAATTTGAATCATAATACACATTACAGTTTGTCACGTAAATGAAACGCGCATTTAAGATACAACTCGGCGCCCTTTGTGTTTCTAATGAGTAATAAGCCGAGCCCGGCTTCAAAACTTTGGTCTATGGCGACTGGCTATTACATTATTTATATTTTATTAAAATGTTATGTAGTTTAATATTTTATATCATTAAATAAAAGCGTTCTTAAGAAAACAGTTGTAATCTTTGTCCTTAACTACGCCTTCTATTAGTAACTCTGAGAAAGATTTTGCTCTGTGTCGATGGGCCAATTAGTGTCGAGATAATGGAATGCTGAGTTGAATTATTATTTAATTAGTACAAAGAAGTGCTGTAAATTCAATATTATCAGTGACAGACTATGCTAGCGTAAAACCGACCATGAGTAGTAGTAGAAGAGACAGATCAAAAATACGGTAGCTAGATGTAGCTACTAATGAGTATCATACCGCATTAAAAATGGTCACTTTGTATAAGGATAGGTAGAGAAAGATGTTAGAGGAAATTAAAACTTATAAACACAAAAATACTGTAAAAAATTATACTTTTAACATTTTCAAATTTCATCAATATTGGCAACTATTTTTATGATTTTAAATCAAGGAATAAAAAGTATGATTTACTCATAATGTAGGTAGAGGTAAAAAATACAGCAGAAACGTAGGTAGAATATTAATCTCTTGGCTACACATTTAACGTAAGTGGGTCAACTTCCAAAGCATTGGGGATCTGATACGACTGACCCATAATAGGGAAGTAGGTATATTGTAAATGGATCTCCAACATGCGAAGAAGAAATCAAGGCAATGATATTATTGACAATTATTGAAATATTACGTAAGATCCATAGTTATTAGAAAATTTTGCCATTGAACCGGTAGCAAGTAGCTTAGATAGGGAAATGAAAACTTCTGAATAGAATTATGATGTAATAATTCGCATTGGAGTTGTTCCAAATTATGGATGTGCAATGAAGAATGATACTTTGCTAAACTTGGTGTATTATTCATCCTTGTTTAAAAAAAATAATCAAATTAAAAATTTTAATTATAGCAACTATTACGTAGTCCGGCTCACAATACGTACTTATATAAGGTATATATACGATTGTGTTTTTCGGACTTTCTGTATCTTCTTGCGTGCTATATGAAAAGTTATCCAATATACTGTTTACTTCAGTTGATTCACGTAGGCCGTTGGCACTTTGAGTTGTTGATATGGTTTCGTTTTGTGAAAACAGAATTAGATGATATCGCTTTAGTGGAAGATAAACTCTTAGAAACACTTTTTTATGGCCGGCATAAACTTGTACAAATAAATTTATTATCTACGGCGTACGCTTAACGACTAACTCGCTTCATTCATAAACTACCCTGATGAAATAACACAATTCGTGAGCTAAATGTTTGCGAATTTAAAGACATTGATGTCGGAAAAATAGGCATCATAAAAATACATCTATAATTATTGTTCGTTTAACATTTCGCAATTCCGTTCTACAGATATTTGAAGAGTAAGAATCAAAATCCATTCAACGGCCAAATTGCCCAACGAAGGTCAAAATGGAGCTTTTATGGTATTTTCAAAGCATTAGCCTGAATATTCCTTAAACGTTGTAGATAATTTATTTATATTATTTTGAAGCTTTATTATCCTTTACATTTATTTTAAACATTTGATGACTGAATAAAGTATTTTTATTACATAAAATAGTATTCTTTTAAACCTCTCGATCTAATGTTTTAGAATATAGTCATATATTAGTACATCCATGTACAGTGGTGTTAAGATTTTTTTCATTTATTAATTTTTAAACGGATTTATAAAACCATAAGTAAAATTAATGTTAACATTATTTAGTAAAATATTTACGATAAAAAATATATATTTTATAAACTCTGTGATCCCAAATTTAGCTAGAATTAGGCATTTTATAATTCAAAAAATGGTCACGATTAACACATTTGAAGATAATTATAAAGATATTGATTATAAGCTATGTCTTTGATCATTCAAATGTGATAAAACGTGCTACGAATAATGATTGTTTTATAATAATTATTAATTAACCTAAGAATAAGGTAGTATTTTTTTGATATAAGACATTTCTATTTGCATTTCCCAGTAAAATGTCTACCTATACTAGGTACCCTTATTCATCGTTGACTCTTCATTCTTTATAATTAATAGACATAAAAAATAATAATAGGTATCAGTTCAATTACCACAATTCTTCTTCAGCCATGTCTGCGCCATTTGGATATTGCGCTGACTATAGATTAATATTTAGTAAATTGAGGTCAGCCCCTATATCGTGGATATATATGCTGACAAGGCTGAGGTTGTTGATTCCAACAAAGGTGATCAAGCCGAAAAAAGTTATTCATCGATTCTTTTACCTATCAATTGTTGTACAATTGATTTAAGAACTGTACTTCTTTCATTATTTGAATAACTTGAAGTATTAAATTATAATGAAGTCAGATTAGTCTTATTCAAAATATGACTATAATTTTAAAAAAAAAAAAAAAAACAGTTTTTAGCAAACCGATTCTCTTTATTAATATTAGTATAAGTATCTGTTTTATATAATATCTGCTCTACACATTTAGATTTAAGTGTATAGACTAATCAAGTGTTATATTTAATATACATAATTTAAAAACACTACTGAGATAATAATATTATAACCAATAGAAAAAATCTTTTTGAAAAAAGTAAGATACCCCGCGGGAATCGAACCAGCATCTCTAGGGTTTGATGTCCACGCACATAGAACACTATGCCAAAAGTACCATACTCAATTACGACAAATTTTAACTAATGCTCTTATAATACTCTCTGAAGCGCTTTCCAAATTAAGCTACTATTGGCTATCGGCTTTATATTTTAAATCAAAGTAGGTATTACTTTAATTACTTTCCAACGTCACGAATTACTCCAAGATATTTTAGTGCGGTAGCTTCCTTGGACTTGCTAATAAATTTTAATTAACTATTTTTAAGTAATTATTTTTTTATTCAACAAATAATTCACAAGATTTAAGATTAAAAAGTTTTCAAAATTATGTAGGTAACTATGTTCAACAATTAGAACGTTACATTCTTAAATCTTGTAAATTATTCGTTGAATATAAAAAGTAATTAATTAAAAAGTAATATAAATGATATTTCTTTCAATAAAACTTTTCCATACTACTATCATATAAACAGGGCTCGAAATGGACTGGAGCGCACCGTAGCGCCGTTACTGTTCGTGAAAACGGTTAAGTTATCGCTCCATCTCTTGGAAAAAATAATTTGACCGTCTGAGTCTAGATATGGCATATAATAAAAAATCTAACACACTTATTTATATAAAATACACATAAAATTTGATAACTATGTTAATATCTTCAGAAAATTGTCGAACGCTCCGGTTCGTAAACTTTTCCATTTTGAGCGCTGCATATAAAACTACTTTAAGAGATACAAACTATTACTATGTAACATATCGTAAATCAGAATAACTCTCTCAAGTTATGAATGAACTCATAAAATGGCAATTCATTGGTAAGTTATAGAGGGCGATAATAATTAATCAAATTAGTGAGTGGGTTGCACAATTCTCTTGCAACTGTAATCTAGATTTCAGATAACTTCAGACTGAAATAAAATTAGTTAGGAGTAAGCGAAAAGCTCACTTATCTTACATATAACACAGTAAAAGCTCGGAGTATTAAAACGGTAGCTTTTCAAGTAAGTGAACGTTAATCCAAGCTTTTAATTAGCATCCATAAATGTAAAGTTTACTCTGAATATCACAACTGCAATGTTTTTAATACGCAACAATCTTGCTATAAGTCAAAAGTGTATAGTATATAAATTGTTAGAAAGCTCTCAATATTAACTGTTAACATAATATTACGTCTGGATTGTAAGTTGCTGACGAAGTGAACACTATTCAGGTAGACAGAATTAAATTTCTCACTTTATGTCGTTAACTTTGTAGAACGCATTGATGATCAATGATTAGAAAGGTGGTATTTTATAATGAAATATATTATGTAATATTAAATAGTGTATATTTACTAATCCCACCTACATAAATATACGTTCGCCACTGATGCTTATGATTCAGATCAAAGTATTTATTTTACATATAATAGGTATAGCGATGTTTACAACATGACATGGAGGCCAAAAAACAAAAATTATATTTTAAAAAACGGCTTAATTATAAGAGTAAACAGAAACATTAAAACTATACGGATGTACATCGATTAAGCTAAGAAGACTCTATTTAATAATGTGTAATATAAACAATATTCACATAAACTCATCGACATGTTACTGGAATATATTAGGTAATATCGAAAGGTTTTAGATTAAACAAGTTATTTCCCTCCTAGTTGGCATTATCATATCAATGATAATGCATATAAAATTTCACCGTAGCACAGTTCACCGTGAGCTTTCTTATCGGAAAGAGATGACCGTATACTATACGGTCATCTCTATAGCACCGAGATGAAAAACATACGCGTTATTCGTGGAGCATTTTCATATCCGATTTTGGCAAAATTCGTGAATTCAATAATGAAAACCTAACCTAACAAATAATCCAGTTTATCGGCTATTTTCAAAATTTGTTTGCCGCTAGCTTCCTGTAAACCGACAAGAATCATACGAAGAAGACCCCAAAGAGTTTGGACGGTTTTTAATATACGACCATATTTTTTCCGATACAACATTTCACGGTGAAGTGTGATACGGAAAACTGCATACGTACACATTTTCGAACACGATCAATAGTGGTTTAGTTCTGCACCTTACAAAAACAAACCATTGATGCTCCCAATTCTTGTAACTGTTATCAGAGGTACACAAGTGATCACTACCAATTATTATGGTAGCGTTCACATTTATACCACGTATAAATCATACACACATTCATGCACCTTAGTACTTGAAGATATAATTGAGAAAGAAATACTGTTTTGATTCTCCCAGTCACCTATTTAATTTGTGCCATTATATTATTATTATTATTATATCTGTTTACGTATTTTGTTTCAAGAATGAAACGAGATAAATCAAGAAATGAATCGTAAATATTCTATTTCTCCTTTTTTTTATAGTATCTTCAAGTTTTTCTTGGATTAAATCTGGTGAACGTGTTTAATCTCATCAGTATGAAGAAGGACCACAATGATAACGTCATATTGTATGAAAAACTTTTAAATACCATTATATAGATCAATGAAGTTATTCAAAAGATATGAGTTTTAACTAATCATCTGGAACTGTACTTTTACTTATCAAGTTATAAACCCACATCTTCTATATTATATATTGGACTAACTAAGTTTTACAATCACATCCTTTACATTCGTGGGTAGAGCTTTACCAAATAATATAGGTACTACCTCAATTAATTTGTTTGGATGTTAGCTACCTACTCAAACTATTAGGTCTATAATCTGATTCCAAGCACATTTGTGTATTTACTAGACCCAGAATAATTAAAACCTGACCCACGACTGAATTTTAGATATTATGCAAAAAAATCTTACTTTACACCTGAAGTTTTATTTTAAATTAATAACTATCTATTATATTTTAAAATCAAATGGCAACAATTTACTTCCATAGGATACTTTTATTATTATCGTAACTAAAAATTACGCTTTTTACTAACATGAAATGTGGGGGATAATAGATCCAGTTATAATATAAAAGAGATAACAGAAATTCAATAACAATAAAATACTATAGAGTAGAATTTCAATAATATTCAAAACGAAAGAAACATAAAATCAAAAGAAAGAAGTGTAGTGTCAAAAGAAAATAAAAGCGGCAACACTATCGTTATGAGGGTGGCGATAAATTTGATGCGATATTGACAGCTGGACGTGTTGTGTTCACATGTATCACAGGTAACTGTCAGACCAGGTAAATGTTGACGTTTTGATTAACTTGTGAGTCGCCCTACTGGAATTTGATACACTGCAGCGGGCAATAATTCCATATCGCCGGGGGATGTTGCGGGTCGACTCAATTCAATTTTTTGTTGACCGGGGTGAAATGTTGATTGAAATAATTATTGCGAACGTTGCACTTTTGACATGTAAAATTCAATTATTACGTTGAGTTGAGAGTAGATGTATATCAATATCAACCGATGGATGTTACCGACTTCAAGGATGACATAATTTAACTATTGAAACGATTCTGATTTAAATTCAAAAAAAATAAATACATAGTATAAAACAGGCACGTCAATCACACCATAGGTAGGCATTGAATCATAAATATGAATATGAAAGTATGGAGGTACATTAAGTTGTAATATAAAATGATTTGTATTGCATCACTCACAACCCAGACAGGTGTAATAAAAAGAGAAGATATGAATCTCTACGCTTTAAACTTAGGCGTAGTTCTTATTACCATCATACAGATATAATCTTTTTGGAAAATAGTTTGACTGTGGATGAAATGCTGTGGCGAAGGATGGAGGTGGGCTGTTAAGATCCACCATAAATATTGCACATTAAACTTTGTAAGTCATACATATTTGTTTTTATTGAACTGAGACAGTGGTCGGCAAACCGCGGCTCGCGAGCCACATGCGGCTATTTGACCCCTTGAGTGTGGCTCTACCACAAATGACCTCTGCCCTATTTGACATGGCTACATAGAAGAACCAAAGAAAAACGGAAGACAAACACCGTGAATTTAAAGTCGAATGGACTGCGACTTTCGCGTTTATTCAAAACTTAAACGTCGAGAAAAATTTGCGCCTAACAATAAGTCAAATTTGGAGAGACACTTTACAACTAAACACACCCTGTCATGTCATTTAGTACTAAATATCCTATCGGTGATGCAAGAAGAAAGCAGTTTAAGAACTTTAGAAGAGTAAAAAAAATCAAGTTCTTTATTTAATTATTGAATACAATCTTCCAACAATGTTAATATTGCAAGTTGTGTGGTTAATAAAGAGATTTCTAAGAGAGGATATTATCAAGAGTAAATTGAGAAGTCGGAACCTGGAATCGTGCTTAAAATTAAAAACAACAACACACAAACCTGACTTACCCAAACTTTCCAAGAAGATGCAAGGCCATTATTTATTTACATTGAGTGTTTATCAGTCATTGTCATGATTTAATTTCATGAATACCATACTTACAATTTAATTTTTACCAATACATACGATCATTATTCCGTATGGTATCAAGTTTTATTCAGTGTACCTATAGTTCAATTAAGACTTAAAACTTTAACTAAAGTGTATTATGTTAATAAACAGTGTAATAATATGTACTATTGATATTTGGCTCTGTTGGCTTTGCCGACGACTGAACTAAGACTACAATTAATTTACAGCTGATGGTATTCGTTAGTTTTTAAAAATCAATTAAACCTTGCCAAAACCAAACCATAATAGCTTTGGTATATTTTAGGCGATACGACAAATATGTACACACTTTTTCATTCATACATATTCGTTTTCATTGGATTAAAAATACATAATATTACACATATTGTTGGTTCATTTTTTTTAACTCATTAATCCAAACTATAAAAGATAAAAAATATTATTCTATTTATAAAATTTCCTATGTTCTAATTGATCTAATTATATAATATTATATATTATAAATAGACGATTATTTTTGACTATTATTATCTATTATGGCTTGGTTTTCGTAGCATTTAATTGAATTTTAAAAACTAACCAACACCATCTGTAAATAATAATTGTAGTCTTATTTCAATAAAAATGAATACGTAGGTATAACTGAAAAAATTTAGTGTCCACTATTTGTGGCGGATCTTAACACCCTATCTTCACCCTTCACAATTGGTGAAATGAAGAGAAAAACATATTATCATTTTCATGCAAATGGGATATTGAGTATTTTTTATGTTATTTAATTTGTTACGCCTCAGTGTGCTCAGCCAAGTTTATTCAAATTGAAGAATGACTATGGTAGAGTATAGCAGATCACTGCCAGTTTTTATAGTGAATAGAAGATCACAGCCCACTTGAAGTTGGACATAGCTGGTATAAAGCAATGCTGAGTGAAGTGCTTAATTTAATATCAATAATTTGTTGGGAACATCATTTTTATAGATAAAATAAACAATATTTTCCCCATAATAATTATCCAAACTGGTTATTGGTAAGAATAATAATTATTATAAAAATTAGAATAAATTCTTACTTATTTTGCTATAAAAAGTGTATTTATGAACTATTGAAGTTTTGAGGATTTAAAGAACGTAAGTGTATAGGTAACATGTTTAGTAGACCACATTTAAAGATAAATAATATGCGATACATAGTAACTGTTTTGAACATTTTATGAATGAGTTATTATTTACAACTGATTCATTATTACTATTCCAAAAAAGTAAAATTTATTTATTTTATTTGTGTTTTTAATGTTTAAATGAGTACGTAACAAGGTAAGGTAAAAATATTTAAATTAGATACAATGAAAATAATTATGACATTTTATACACCATGTTAAGAAGAAAATGCTTACCTACATTTATATAATCTATTTTTTATTCAACAAATAATTAACAAAATTTAAGAATGTTACATTTTTTATTGAACATTAATTTCCTGAGATTGCATATTAAACTCCGCACCCTTAAGGATTTCGTCACCGTGGCCGATCCTTGCTCAAAATGCAGTAGTGCTACAAAGGCGATCTACGCGCTGCATGTCTTGCGTGGCGGGAGGCTTGAGACATGGCTATGGACCGATGAAAGTGGCTTGACCTTGTGCTTACCCTATGCCCCAACACTGAAGCGTGACAGGTTAAACTGGTTAAAGTAAAGTTAAAAATAAAAACGCATTGGAACCATTTCAAACTCAGTTTCATTGTATCGAGGTATTTTTTTATAAATTTATTTCTTATAGAGACTTGTTGGTACATCGAACATTTTTTTAAAGTAAGATACTAATATTTATCTTAAGATACAAATATTGTATTATCTAAAATACGCTACAACTACTAGATATGTGAAATATAATACAGCTATATTTATATCGCATATATTTAAGTAAGAAAACATATTATACAATAGAGACAAAAAAATATTTCTCAAGGATAGTGTATATCCATCTACCCAAGAGGCTCCTTCTCAATAGACCGGAAAGGAAAAGGAGACCTAAAATGAGGGTTTTCGACTGTGAAAAAAACACGGCATTTTTGGGCTAAGGCAACGGAAAGAGCTTGCGTCGGATAGAGGAGATGGAGACATTTCCTGAAGATGCCTAAGATGCACAATGAATGAGTTTTTTAGCCAATGCTAATGACGGTTTATTTTGGATAAGATAATGGACGTTGTAGTTTCAAAGTGAGCTATCTCCATAAAATGTGACATACATTGTAATACACGAGTTTCAATTAATTTAATATTTAATTAACATTTGTGTTTTCAAAATTATGTATGTTTAAATTAGGTAATAATATTATTAGTCAGGATCGGTTACGTCCACTTCAAATGGACATTTTCAACTCGTTAAGAATATACAATAATACAAATATGAATAGGTACTAACAAATTTTAAATCGCAATCTCATTTTGAAGGTTTGAATGATGATAATTAAATAAAATCTAAGAAATGTTTAAAAAGAGAAATAGGAAAGAAATGTTAAATTTAAAATAAAATGAATAGGTATAATAAAGTTATTAGGAATTCAATACATGACGAGGAATTGAAAGGAAATACTAATTATTTCAAATAACATAATTTCTTTTATATGTGCATACGTCATATTCTTTTTTATTTTTCTTCATCTTCTATATTATTATCAATCGGCCTGTAAATGTTACCGAATTTGCAAGCATCTTCTAATTAATCTAATTTTAACTCAATGTCGCCATTAACATGATTTATACAAGTATAATACGTATAGTTTTAATCAAAATTCTTCACAAAATATAATGTAAAGAGTTAATTGACTTTGAAACTAATAAATTGCTGATTATTTTTTTAATTTTATAAAAAGTAACCAAACTATACCTAATAAATATCTAATATTTTATTTTATTTTTATTTTATGAGTAGGTAGGTATGTATAATTACAATCACCAGAATATAATTATACATACCTACTCAATTTTTGATTTGCTTCTGTATTTCATTGGCTAATATTTCATTTTAATGGCCACTTTCCAGTCGTAGTTCAATAACAAGTCAAGTGGAAAGTGGGAGGGTACATTAAAGATGTACTTATTAAACAGGCACTTGACCTATTGTGAAATTTATTTATTTACCAAAATACAGAAATAAATAATAGTTTTCAATAAAATTGTAATTTGTAATACATACCTAATAATAAATAAGATGTTACTATACTCACCTAATTAATTTAAAACAATATACAATATTCTCTGAAATCTGATTAATGTATTAATTAATTTCATACTAATTATATATTTTTACAAATGATAGCATTACTACAAAAAATATAACAGAAGGATAATAAATATGACGTAAAACTTATTAGAAAATATGTAGATAATCGGCATTCACATGGTTGATATCTTTCCAAAATAATAGGTATAGACCCTTATATGACTTGATATCATGCATCTAAAAACGGTCGTTGTTTGAAAGGTTAGCTTTAGATTTGGATCTTTCTGATGATGGGTATATAGTCCGAAACAGCTATCAACATAAACATTTCAAAAACATAGAGTTAATAAAAACTTTTACAATACTATTATTATAATTAAAAAATGATTAAATGTTTATAAAAGTCGTCATTGTTATAATTTTGTATTGTTGATATTACTAAATATTTTTAAAATACTGAAATTCAATTAATAATACTGAAAAAAATACATAAATACACGCCTTGTTCAAAAGTCAAAATGACATTTGAGTAAGATCAGTCATACACATAATACAGTTGGATTATTTTAAATCAATATGGTAGGTAAATTATTAGTTGAATTTTTACTTACCAATATGTATCAAGAAGAACACAGTAACACTGTCTTTGGTCGCAAAAACGATATAATTTCAATTAAAAACACACTCTAAATCACATAACCTCACAATCGTGTCAAATGGTCTTCCCAGTAAAGAAAACACTCACACACGCGTTAACTAAGGAATCCTTTCAAATGCCTAATCACATTACACTACTCTTGAACGAATCGATATGCAATACAACCCCCTGATAGTTAAGGGATGAAAAGTCAATGTGCCAGCGTTATCGCTCGACGGGCGGGAGTTCAGGGAAAAGGTTTTCAGGGTAACCGATAGCTCGAGATGACGCGCGCACTCTGAGATTCACCGGACGAATGGACCTGGCGTCGAAGCCTGCGTGAGAAGGGTGGAAACTGGTACTGGGCATGCGCAGAGCGATACAGCCTCCGCGATGAAACGGAGAGATATTTTCACAGCAGTGCAGTCGACAGTTTTCAGTGTCTTTCTTTACTCGTATTTATTGATGAATGAGGATAAACACAAAAAAAGTTTTTAAAACATTATACATTTGAAAAAAAAAAAACTCATAAAGTTAAAAGTGTCAAAACTAAAAGACATCTTTGCTCGTTGAATTTTTAAAATATAGCTGCGATTTTATAATAAGTGAAATCAATGTTAAAATAATTGGTTTTCTTTTAATCTATTCTAAAACAATGATAAACCCATTGTACATAAATAAATTTAACATCAAATATATTATATTCCATTCCCTTATATCATAAATGTCATCGGCACTTATACACAAAGCATGTAGAAAATGATAAAAAAGTTCATTGAGTCATGCGGGTGTCGAATGCAGTGCGGTACGCATGAGGTGACCTCTTTCTTCTCCTCGTTTCTTATTTTGTCTTCGTGATATTGTGCTAACTGACAATTTTCGTTTAAAGTTCAAAATATGCTACGGGATGGGAGCATCGGCCTGATAACTTTTTAACCACAATACTTTTTTTCCGTAGCGGTAGCTTACTGTGACGTCACGTGATAGTACGCGACGTGCATCATATTTTCCGCTTAACTGTTTACACGAAAAGTGCTGACTGTCTCCCCAACCTCATTCTTCAAGAGTAAGCGAGACGCAATACTGTAATTTTATGGTACTAACTGACAGGTCGTAAAAATCGGTTAACCTCAAAATGAGTCTCTACGCGGTGTAGTTAATTTTTTTTGCTGGCAGGTTCGCCACTATCGTTCTACTGCGCAGGCGAAGATCGAAAAAATCCCAACTGTCGCATGAAAATTCAGGAGCTTCCGAACTTTTTTGGTTCATGCATGCAATCTTGCAACTTCCATGACAATACGTGTTTATACGTGCATTTTCTTGTTATGGCCGCGATAATACGTACTGTCAGCAGTAAATCCATGCACGTGTAAACATGGTGTTTACCCTATGTAACTCGTGTGCAGTAGAAGAAATCGTAAACTGCGAAATTTAAAAGTTAAGTTGTTCCACTATAATAACTAATCGTTTTTCAGGTCGATAACATCAATATCAAGAAGAGTGCTTTTCGATGAATATTGTATTGGTAGGTACGCTTTGTTTAAAGTAGGTACTTAACTACTTCAATTTCAAAAGAATAGATTGTCGCCAAATCAGCATACGTAAACTGAATTTTACATCTATGAGTAAATGGAATATAGGTGGAAAATCCATTATATAAAAAATTATATGTAGGTATATAATAGATAAGCTCCGCGCCATTCCTAAATTTCTATCCTCCCTTCGATACACGTATAAAACTCAATGAATTTTTTGAAGAAATCATCGATATCTATATAATTTGTAATGTTCACAGTACGTAAAAAAAATGAATTTAAAATACCTTTTTACCTAAATTTATGATATATTTTTTTGTGAAAATTCCAGATCGATGGAATCATACATAACAAAAAATGTTAATAACGTTGTATTGAGCCCATGTTTAGAGTACCGATCACACATAAATTTAAATATATTGGGTAAAAACGGGAAATATACGAAAAAGATCGAGACAGAGAAACGTAATGCAAAACTTTACAAATGTATTTTCGTAGATATTTCACCTAACGGTCAAACATTTCAAACGTCAAGCTTAGATTCTAATGTCCAGATTACTAACATAAATTTAATATAAATATGAATTCCAACTTTTTCGAATTCAAAAACTAATGGTTGAACTTTTTAAGTGGAATGTAATTATTTTGTGGGAAGATAAGGAGGTCGGATCTAGGGGTGGGGGCGATAGAACAGAATGCCAGACACTAACCTTTGTGATGATATATGATGGCTCCGTGGTCTGGTTTCAACTTTCGCTCGCGCTGTGTTGTTGTTTTGGGTCACCCGGTTCGTACACTCACGCACTTTGTGACACAGTTTTATGGATTATATGTGGGGGTGTATGAAAGATGATGATAGATTATGAATGAGTCTGTAGCTATTGAGTCAATCAATTAAGTGACGGAAACCTATTAGAAACCCGCACACGCCCGCTGTCGAGATGCAACTGAATGTTCTTTTTTAACACCGTCTCTCATGATTCGCATTTCTTATTGATTGTCTGGTAACAATAACACTGGGAGGTGGGTGAGGAGATAAGGAGTGAAATGGGAACATAAATGGCATAAATTAGCGTAGGAGGTATGTACATTGCTAAACGTAATATTAATATACTTAAAAAACTATTTTATGTGTGATCACAGCTTTTTATCAAAACTAAATAAGCTACACACTAACTCTGTAAATTAAAAATGTTTTATAAGTTAACCAAATTTCTATATCAATATCCAAATGAAGTGAAAACATCGCTCTTTGCGATGAAACTAGGCAAGTACGGTGAGATTGTATTATTCTTTTGGGTGTGTATATATGTATACGTGAGTACACGAGTGTGCATGTGGAGGCTTCGAAATGAGGCTCGATGCGTATCTCGCGCTGTGCGTTAGCGCCTTTAGACAAATAGACGCCTCCGAGTGACGACGCCCGTCGATAACAAAAAAATAAATACAAAAACTTTTGTTTCGATTTTGTTTTTCCTGATTGCTTTTTAAAGTTTCTTTGTCGAAGATTCAATGAACTTTGATTAGCTGTATTATATAAACAAGAATATTAAAAACACTAACTACCTACCTAAATTATGCATGTTATTTTTTATAATCATTGTTTATTGTTTTTACTCCATTAATATTAATATTATTAAAAATCCATTAAAAATATAGTTCACTATATTATATTTTTCATAATAATTATGTGAATGATTAAAATATTCCCAACTATTATCATAAAAATAAAATCATTATAACTTAACCCTGGTAATAAATTACGCTAATAAAGAACCATTATTACAATATTTAATCGCTGCAGACTTAATCTTTACATTACAATCTTGAAGCATTTATTACTCACTAAGGTATAATAAATGATCCTAAATGTCAATGCGGAAACAACGATGAAGATATATATATATATATATATATATATCACGTTGTTTAATAATATCCACTTTATGATGGCCAAAGACGACGGTTACTTAAAAGTTTAAAAAGTCTAAATTAGCAATCACCTACCACTTAATCATGAATATTTTTATAGCTCAGCCAGACATCAGAGCGTTTTTGTGTATCCAAATATTTATGAGAGAATGCAATCTGCAAGTATAAATTATGATATCACATGGTTGAAGTTAACGAGTAATATCATGTACCTACCCACTATAAATATTATATATTTTTTGTATTTATAATTATTTCTATTATATAAATATTAACAGTCCCACGATGGGCGCGCGAATTAAGCATCGGCCTGTACCGTCATGGGTCCCAGGTTCGAATCCTGGGTCTGAAAAGTACACATATTATTGTTTTTACAATTTGTGTATGAGTTTGAGTATGTTGATCAAGTGGCTGACATCCATTTCTTGTAAAAACCAAAATCTATTCCTCCACCTCCACTCTGTAGAGTCCCATATGATCTTATTAGAATTGGACATGGTTGGAAAAGAATATAAAAATGTACAGCTAAATAAGCCTCAACTGAGATTTCGTAGCTTAATAATAAATTTTAAATTATTATTAAAATTTCCTATAAACTCTCCATCCTCGTCATTCTTATTAATATCGCAGTTAGGTACGTTTTCCTAAAGCTCCCTACATTCTACAATCCAAATCGATGACCATATCGATAAACTTGTAGTGTCCTTTACATACTCCATGCGATCACGTAAGTCGTTAACCTGCTGATGTAACCGCTAATGAACCATTTAAAAAAAACAAACGGCATTGAGACCAATATAATATTGCAGTACTTTTTGGAGAAAAATGTATCTTAGAGACCCAGTTTTTACACCTTTTTCTTTCATAAATTCATCCTCTTCGTAATATATACCATCCTGAACATCTGTCTCCAACACTATATTATTTTAATTAAGATAAACATAAAGATAAACATATGGACCATATCCAAGTCGTCAGAGAAATCATAGAGCGATACCAGGAATACAAACTGCCACTATGCATGGGTTTTATAGACTATGAGAAGGCGTTTGATTCGATAAAGAAATGTTCAATACTCGACGCCCTCAGAAAACAAGGAATCCCTGGACGCTATATAAATATTTTCAATAATATATACAGTAGCGCAACAGCATCTGTAAATCTCCATAAACCATCGCGCAGACTTCCTCTCAGCAAAGGAGTCCGACAAGGTGATACAATCTCACCTAAACTATTTACAGCTACCCTTGAAGACTTATTCAGGCAACTTGACTGGAATGACAAAGGGATCCCCATAAATGGAGAATACCTGAGTCATCTGCGCTTTGCCGATGACATAGTAATTTTCTCGCAAGACTCAGAAGACCTCCAAAGCAGAATGCAGGAACTCGCTGAAGTAAGCAAAAAAGTAGGTTTGAAAATAAATGTAACAAAGACGAAAGTCATGTTCAACTGCTTTGCAGGCCAAAAAGAGATCCTCATCAATGGCACTCAGCTCGAACAGGTGAAAATCTACATCTATCTGGGACAACAAGTATCTATAGATGGATGTATATTTGATGAAATTGTTCGCAGAGTAAAGCTAGGCTGGAGTGCTTTTGGCCGCCTGAATAATGTCTTCAAAAGTGACCTTCCACTGTGCCTAAAGCGCAAAGTGTTCAACCAGTGTGTGCTTCCCGTGATGACATATGCGTGTGAAACATGGACCCTAAGTAAAAGAGAGATCCAGAAACTTAGAGTAGCACAACGTGGTATGGAGAGGTGCATGCTGGGCATAACGCGAAAGGACAAAAAGAGGAATGAGTGGATAAGGAAGCAGACAAGGGTTTGCGATGTAATAGAGTTTATTAAAAGCCTTAAATGGAGATGGGCTGGACACATAGCTCGAAGAAGAGACAATCGTTGGACAAATCTAGTCATCCAGTGGTATCCAAGAAGTACAAAACGTCCACAAGGTAGACCTAGAGGCCGCTGGATCGATGAAATGATAAAGTTCTGCGGAAGTACGTGGCAACGCAATGCACAGGACCGAGAGAAGTGGAAGCAACTTGAAGAGGCCTTCATCCAGCAGTGGATAGATTCAGGCTGATGATGATGATGATGATGAAACATAAAGGAGCCATCTAACGTTTTTAGATATTTTGAGTTATGAATGGGAACTAGTCCTAAAGATCACAATACTCAATTTGCTAATGAGATTCAAATTACATTCGGTGTAGTTCCCATTTTTTTTTTTCACAATATTTTCTTTTTGTTTACGGACAGATATTTTAAACGTCTAAATCTCTGTTATGAAAAAGGAACCAACTGCAAAGTATTTGCCATAGTCAGTATAAATGTACCAGAAGAGGCAGGAGGTCAAGATTTCTTTGATGATATGGAGTATTATATCTTTACCTTAAGTTATTTTGGTTAAGTAGGTTATTAAAGATATAGAAATATTTATTTTCAGTTTAATATAATATGATAAATAAATTGTTTACGACTTTGTAGGTAATATGGAATAATAAAAGAAAGAATCACCTGTTGTTTCCTTTACATATGTAAAATAGTTTCTAGTGATTGTTTGTATAGAAAATGTCATAAAGTGAAAAGAAACCAACTGTAATATTGATTAATATCCTAAGATATATTACTGTAGTTTATATTCTTCTACTGGTAATAGAGATATATTAATAATAATAGTCACAGTATTTAATAGTTTTCTTGTTCATAATATTTACATAACGTATCTAAAAATATGTACTTAACGAGTTTGATGCTCAATATCTCCATTCAACACTTTTTTAGTTGAACCCTTTATGTTTTTGTCAATCCATTTTAAAACTCAATTCCATATGCGTCATAGGTACTTTTCTTATTCTTTACTCATTTAATTAAGTGAAAATCATTATATTATCTGGAATTATCATTCAAAATTTGTATGATGCTTACATTAATTTCAATAACTCAGCATTGATCGTTTAACTACCCAGATCGGGTCCTAGTCTCCGTAGCTTGGGCCTACCAGTCAACCTGTTACCATCCATTTATACTAGGCAGCATGATACATGGAAATTCATTTTACTGGGAAAAGGGTACCGCATACATCACTCGCTTCCTTTAAATCCACAGTACATTTTTGTCGAATACATCAAGTACTAGGTAATAATGTGTGATTCAAAAAAAATACATTACCATCTTTGCCATTGACATAATAATATGTGGCTTCATAATCCACAAACTTTCTCCATCTTCCACTATCCTGACCCAGCGTTACTCGTATCAGTGAGTTCTTAAAATATTCTTTAATTGATAAATAATGGTTAAAAGTATGAAATCTTCACAATATAAATTGAATGATTATTAATTAACATTATTATTATTAAACTGGCGCTAGGGGCCGTTCAGGTCCATGGCCGACTGCACAACGTTTCTCCAGGCATCTCTGTCCAGCGCTCTCTCTTCCCAGTTGACTATCCCCAGCCTTTCCGCATCCCTTTGAATGTTGTTCGCCCATCTCCGTCGAGGGCGGCCAAGAGGTCGAGTGCCAGCTGGTGTGCCTTTGTAAATCCTATAGAGAGTTCTAGATCTTTCAGATCGTACAACGTGGCCCGCCCATCTGAGCCTTCTTGACCTCAGAATATTAGTGATTCTAGGTTGGTATCGGTCGAAGAGCTCAGCGTTTGTGCGGATGCGCCACCCGTGGTTCTCATTGACGGGTCCAAGTATTCTCCGGAGGATTCTGTTTTCAAACACTTGGAGCGCCTTTTCTTGTTTTTCTGTTAAACCCCACGTTTCACTCCATACATGACGATTGGCTTGATGACCACGTTATACACCCGGAATTTCGTTTTGATGGACAGCATTTTGGACCTGAACAGACGACTCAGCGCGAAGTACGCTGCATTTCCACTTCTCAGTCGGTCAGAGAGCTCTAGGGACATTTCATTTTTAGAGGTAATGTTGGAGCCCAAGTACTTGAAGAGAGAGGTTCTCTCGAACGAGGAGTTTCTTATTCCAATGTTTCCAGAGGGTTCAATGCCTCTTGTCATTTTCAAATACTTGGTCTTTCCCACATTTACTCGTAGGTTCAACCTTTTCGCTGTGTCCTCCAGAGGAGTGAAAATATCTCTGACTTCTTCAGATTCTCCGAGCACCACCAAATCATCTGCGTAGCCCAATATTTTATGGGACCCATTCAGAGTAACTCCACCTTCTGCTTTCAGAGCTTCTCTAACGGCTTTCTCTAAAGCTAAGTTGAACAGCATGGGTGATAAGGAGTCGCCTTGTTTTAGTCCTGCTGTCACCTCAAAAGATTCTGATATACTACCTTGAATATGAATTCTACTTTTGGATCCGTCCATGCATACTTTTATTATATTTATAAGTTTTGACGGTATTTCAAATTCTTTCAATATATTCCAGAGAGCTTCTCTATCAATAGAGTCATATGCGGTTTTAAAATCTACAAAGAGACAGTGTACATCTTGGGCGTATTCCCATTTCTTTTCAAAGATTTGGCGCAGTGTAAAGATTTGATCGGTAGTACTGCGGTTTCGTCTAAAGCCGCATTGGTAGTCACCAAGAATGTTTTCGGCATATGGTAGAATTCTTTCGAGAATAATGTTCGACAGAACTTTGTATGCAGTAGGAAGAAGAGAGATGCCACGGTAGTTTGCACAGTTGAGTTTGTCCCCTTTCTTGAAGATAGGACAGACCAGTGATTCTTTCCATTCTTCAGGGATCTTTTCTTCCTCCCATATTTGTTGCAGTAGCTCAAGCATGGCACTAAGAAAGGTTTCTCCTCCATGCTTGAGAAGCTCCGATGGAATATTATCGTTTCCTGCCGATTTGTTATTCTTTAAATAACTCAGTGCTCCCATCAACTCTGCCTTATTTGGTGGCGGTATAAGAGATTCTGCTGTCGCGATTTCTGGCGATTCCAAAGGTTCATCTGGTACAGAGCGTTGAAGTAAGTTTTCAAAATGGGACTTCCATATGTTTAGCACTTGCTCTTTGTTTGCCACTATCTGACCCTGTTGATCTTTGATTTGTAGCGTGCTAGGTTGAAAGCCTCTTTTTTCAAAGCTCACTTTCGAGAAGAATGGTCGAGTTTTATTTCGTTTTGCTTCTTCTTCCATCTGCTCAAAATTACTTTTGATGAAGCTTCGTTTGCACTTTCTCAGATGCTTTCGGACATTTTTGCACGTCTCGCTATATCGTTTCTGTGCTTCTTTGCTCTGCGTATTTTGCAGATAGAGCGCTCTTTCTGCTCTTCTCTCCTCCACCATTTGTCGGCAAGTGTCGTCGTACCAAGGGCACTTTACTTTCTTGGGTGCCAGTCCTATCGAGACTTCAGCAGCTTTTACCATTCCATCTTTTAGTCTCTTCCACCTCTCATCGATACTCCAGGCTTTTCCTTCGGTGAGTTTTCCGATTTGGTTTTGTAACTCTTTTCTGTAGCTATTTCTTCCGTTTGGAGTTGTCAGCTTTTCTATATGGTACTTCACTCTCGTCTTCGCATTTGCGTGGGCAGTCTTTTTAAATTTTTCCCTAAAGGTTGCTATCGATAAGTTGTGGTCCGTATCACAGTCAGCGCCTCTGTAGCTTCGAATGTTTTCAATAGCTTTATGGTGTCGTCTATCAATTAGAAAATGGTCAATCTGGTTAAAGGTCTTCCTGTCCCTTGAATTCCAAGTCACTTTATGTATATTTTTACGAGGGAAAGTGGTACTTCGGGCGATTAAGTTTTTGGCGCTGCAGAAGAGAGCCACTTTTTTACCATTTTCGTTAGAATGATCATGTAGGCTCTCTTTTCCAATAAAGGGTCTGAATACAGCTTCCTTCCCTATTTTCGCATTGAAGTCTCCTAGCACACATTTGATATCATGTCCCGGTAGCCTGTCAAAAGTCGCTTCAAGGAGATCATAGAAATTATCCTTTTCGGCCTCTTCTGAAGTCTCTGTCGGGGCATGTACATTCACAAGTGATATATTAAACCATCTTCCTTTGATTCTGAGCACACATATGCGCTCGTTTACGGGTTTAAAAGAAAGTATAGCATCTGCTACTTCTCTGGCGACCACAAAACCTGTTCCGAAAACATGTTTCCCCTATGTGTTTCCGCTATAGTAGATAACATGCTGTCCGACTATAAGTTCTCCGCTATCCGGCCAACGGGTTTCTTGGATGGCGGTAATTTGGACCTTATATTTTGACAGTTCTTCCACTAGGTTTTGAGCTGCGCCAGCTTGGTATAGGCTAAGTACGTTCCAAAATCCTATTCGTAGTCCATTTTTCGGTCCGGGTCGTCTATAAGCGGTTGCCATATGTCCGAGGCATTGTGTAGTATTAGTAACCTTTGGTGATTTTACGGGAGAGAGTGGTTAACCCTCTGCCCAACCCCCAACCTGGAGGGCCAGGTCTGTTGGTCCGCGGGAGATATTTTATTTTTCTCCTACCCTTGATTAGGGCATTCTCCTATCCGCCACCTGGAGACGCGCTCTCTAGGGGTTACAGACTCCCCCGAGAGATTATTAATTAACACGTATTTAATAATATAACTACGGCTAAGGCTACACCGCATTAGGCCAATAATTTAAATTATTTGCATAAATACTATTAATATAGCTTTAAAAGTAAAAACAACTTCACAAATCACTGTTTGGTGTAAACGTGCTTTGAAAACAGGTTAAAACAAAACGGAAAAGCGATCCAGTTCAATTGTTTGGAGTCGTCATGTTTTTTAGTTTGCCACGGTCAAACAAGTTTGCCGGGCAAGTTGTCCGGACCGATTGTGCTAAGTTATTTATATTGGCAATGGTCTAAAAATTTTCATTGTTCTATTCATTCCGGCGTTATGATTGGTTAGGTAGTTTTTAAATTAGGAACTCAGAACAATTTTCAAACAGAAGTAGGGATAATACTTGTGAATATAAAATATGTCATATTGTGTAACTGTCAAATTAACATTACCTTTTACTAGGTTACTATTTCAGATTGTATTTGTCAAAATATTTAGAATTCAATACACTCATTAGTGGTTTTAGTACTATAACAATTCATTATTTTTTCACAGCGCCTTAAAAATACCAATACAATTAATCAATTAGTAGAATTAGAGAAGGTGTTGTTCATCACACAGTTTATTCAATTTTAGGATCAAATTAGTCACTTTTATTTAAAGTTTTGCCAGAGGAAATGTAGTAAACAGAAGTAAGCAATGAGATAGGTACTTATTTTGAATTGGTGTTCAACTGTTGTAGGTCATTGATTATAGTTACATCTAAGTCATGTAAAACATATTATGAATCATGAATCTGCGCTATTGTCTTCATAGACCTATCATTATTAGGACAATAGCATGCTAGTGATGATTTTGGGTATAGAACACAAAACAAATATTCTCACTTGTAATTTATTCTTATATCTAATTATTCATTAAATTCGTTAAAAATCAACAAAAAATATAACCATGGATTAAGTATCTTGCTACTCATATCTTAATATTCAAATCAATAATTACGTTTATTGTAATACTTAGATGAGATAAAATAAAAACCGGTCCTAGTTTTTCTCAGTTCTTCAGTTTATTTTGACCACGTATATTCTTTCTCGAGTGGTTTATGTAGAGCATAAATGTAAGGATAATCAACAAAATAAGTATAAATAAGAAAACCAATAAGGATATGAGATGTAACCTTAAATAAAAATCGACAAGTCAAATAGCTTAAAAAATGGATACGCACTAGGAAGAGATAGTAATGTAGACTTAAGGACCACAAAATAGGTTGATATAGTACCACAAGGAACGGAATTTGTGATATCTTAATCCAGCAGCATATATTTTAATATTTTCTTATATCCTATGTGATACCATGACGTATCATATTGATTTCAGGTTAATTACACATTTAATTCTCTAACTACAATTAAAAAAATTTGTATCAATAAGTGTTTTAAAATTACCTGACAGCAAACGTTGCTCAAAGTAAAAAGATATCTAAATTGATACCAAAAATGATGGTGGACCTGACATTGGCTTTTGCTGATTGAGCCGGAAACCACGAATTTTTCAAGTCTCATGTATATAACATGACATAATTTCAATGATATATTCTATGTTTTTCGGTAAAACTATGTAGGTACTTTAGTCAAAAATATCAACCTTCAAAAGAAAACTGTATTGGTGTTGGAAAATTTTTTACATCATGATACCTACTAAAATAAATAAATTCATACATGTATAATATAACAGTTTTCTATTTTTATTAATACTATTAGAATGGATTGATGTCCCTACCACGTTAAATAAATTGTATAATTAACTTATGACTTACGTCCCCAAAGAGAGAACAACAATGTTTTCAAATGGTTTTAAAGTTCATTTCCGACAATAATTTACTACTAGTTTTACCTGAACGCCATACAAAGGTTTTCGTTGTTTTACACATGATTATAGTGTAGTAATAATTATCATTATTCTTTTTAATTTTGTTTGAAATCTCTTTTATTGTTAAAATAAACCCACCGGATTAGGACAAAACACAACAAACCCAATCTCAAAAGCGTTTGGAGGGTGACGTCACAGGCTTCATTATGGCGGAAGCCGCTAGCCGTTCGAGCCTTGGCGTCCGTTAGCGGGCGTTATCTGCGGCCGTTACTTCGCAGCCTCGCGGGTCTAACGGAATGCGTTCGCCTGTAACGGCTGGAGGAGGCGCGTTACGACAGTGATGTTCTACGGGCGTTTCCGGTGAAAATAGTTGAATTCTATTGTCGTGTTTCATTTAATAAGTTTCTTATAATATTATATATTATGTAAAAACCAATTATTAAAAACAATAAAAAAACAGTCTTCAATTATTTAAAATTTAAGAAACTCAGAAAAGTAATTATATTATTTTCTAGAGTCACATATCCCTAACCGTAAGAGTTTTTGAAGAACACGCGAATTTCGTGGATAAACGCCGTTTCTGTTGATTGTTTTATATTTCACACATGTCTCAGACATTATATTATATAGTAACACATATTTTTAAACAAACACGTACATGTTAAAATATCACATTTATGTTTTCCGTGACATTTTGATAAATTCTGAATAAAGACATGAGAATAAAATCTTCTTTATTGATATTAATATTAGTGTGTGTTTACCTTTGGTGAGTGTATACGGCGCTTGAAGATGCTGAAAGGCGAAACCCAGGTCGCAAAAAACGACTTAAATGGAATAGTACATAACTTAAATCCATTAGAATTTTTATTCTTTATTGAACATATAAAACCGGTTACCTATATTATCACAACTTGCAAAGCGCTTCAGAGTTATATAGATATTATAGAGTTAGGTAGGATGTATGTGGCTCAATTGGTAAATTACATTGGCTGGAATCCAATACATGCGGGTTCAAGTCCTGCCCAGTGTCATATGTTTGTCAAAAATCTTTTCTAATTGTTATATATCTGAGGTGTTTTCAAATTATGTATGTGTATTATTTATTTACTATCGATCAAATTTACTTAGTCTAATATTCTGAAACATTGATAGATACACTATGGCAGCTAATACTGGGTAAAAAAAAGTGTTATTGTTATTACCCATTTAATTAGTGTTATTAGTATTAATTTATTTCCCTATTATGAGGTTTTTAGGAGATAAGTGAAACAATTCAGGTTGCTATAAAAATATTAACTAAATTTTTACTATCATGGATTTGAATTCAATACTACGATTAAAATGTGTTATGCAGTTAGAACATTATTATTTTGATGCGTATAAAATTTTATATGACTCTTAACAAAGGGTGCGGTGGGGTTGTGTGCAGTGTTCCGGGGTGTTAAGAAGCGCTGTTTATTTGGGAAACGGAGGGATCGTCACAATTATCATTTTATGATTGTGAAGTCATACCGCTCTAATCCGAGGGTACTTGGTTCAATGCTTACCTGTTCGTCCCTCACCGACCTGGGCAGGGGCGTTGCCAAAATTATCAGTATTATATAAAAACGTGGTGATAATATTTTATATTATTCGACATTTAAAATACCTTTACAAATAGCATCATATAAAATGAGTCTTGAGTTCACGGATGTTAGGGGTAAAACAATGAAAGGAGTAAACAATTACTATGAATTCGAAACCATCCTTCGACCCTTTAAGTGCAGTTTTTAAATTGCTAACTTTATAAATGAAATGTCTAATAATGAAAAATAAAGTGTAGACTATTAATTTAAAATGTTTTAATAATATATAAATAAAATAACAATTTAAAGGTACAAATAAACTGGGAATAAGTATAGCATTCTTGTCTCGTCGAAGAAATATTTACATAAAGGTATTTCTGAAAACATATACATTTTCCACCGCTTGCTATGACTCCATATTTTTTCATTCGAATTCCTTGGCGTGACTAGAGTTGGGTATTTCCCGAAAAAATCTCAATCTCGAGATTCGGGATTTGCAGAAAAGAGTTCTCGAGAATTCTCGAGATATCGGGAAATTAAAAAAAAAACCTATAAAAATCCTAAAATCAGTGTAAAAACAGACAAATTCCAAAAAATATGATTTTTATTTATTTATGTAAGAAGACAAACAAGAAATAGGAAAACAAAAATAATTCAAAACATTACTTATTAAAATAAAATTTCAAAAATTGACAGAGCTTGACAATCGCGTACGTTTTTGAGACAAAATTTCCTGATGTTGCAAAAATTGCGCTCATTTTGAGTCGACGTTGGCTTAATTGTGTTTAATGCTCCGATCAGGCTTTGAACGTTTCTTGTTTTCTGTCCACTATTTTTTATATAGAAAATCATTTTTTTTCAAATAATAAACTAACTAACTAACTAAATAATAAAATAATAAATAAAACTACTTATTTTTTATTTTTTTAACATTTGTATACATTTTAGAACACTTATTAAAACTTTTAACCCGGAGCGGAGCAGACCCTGGAGCGGAGCCGGAGCAAGTTTTAGGTCCCGGAGCGGAGCAACTCAAAAAAGGGTCTGCTCTAATGCTCTGCTTTGCACCGTTAATGAAATTGTACTTTAAAAATAAATACAAATAATTCCCAATTAATCACCTAGAAAAATGACCAAAGAAGGACAAAAAAAGAATACATTGGACGCTAAAGGTGCACCTAGCGCGTAACGATTAGGTGGCCAATCGATGTAATTAGCATGCTATTTAAATGTGGTAATTAAAAAGTAATTATCTAGTCAGCAGTGAATGTGTAAACTCTAAGCATAACTTGATGTCACCTAACACTGCCATTTTCTTACAAGCACCGTTCACATTCATGTCCTATCGATATTATGGAATTTCTCCTTGATAATATGTATGGTTTTAGTTTTAATTTAAAATTTCGCACCTTTTATGTCACCTCGCATCTTATCGGATAGCCTGTAACAGTTCAACGCAAAGTTGTATCATATTTTTATCTGATATATTGGATAATTATACAGCAGTCCTATAGTATTTTCCTCTTTGGGTATGTTGAAAAACAATAAAATTGTATAACCATTAATAACATACTTATAAATGGAATTTGTCGAATGTTAAAGTCAGTATGAAAATTATTGAACCAGGAGGAATCCCGACTGTAATTTATTTTCAATCACCGCTTCCCGAAATGAAGTCCCTATCCGCGGCTTCTGCCATCAATTGTAAATTAGTAACCGAAGGTCTTAAGAGTACAATGGCTAATACGAGTAGCTACTTAATCATACTATCTCTTTGTTTATATGTAAAATATATATGACATTGACAGGTGGCGCTTTAAGCAGTGGACTGTAATTTGAAGGTGATGGTTGGTGGACTAAGGGGGGGGGTTATTAACAGGATGCCAGACACTGACATTTTTTGTTGAGAGGGCTGGCGCGCGTGCTGGAGCCGGTTCAATGTTCACGCACTCATCCACTGGACGGTGACGTAAACGGACGGTTCGGAATATCACTATCATGGCTTCACTTGGTTATGAGATGAATGATGATGAAAATTTCAGGATGGATGATTAGACACGACGTTAGCTCAAACCGTATCAGATTTAGCGCAACGAAGGTCAAACAATACGTTTTGAGTCACTCTGTGGTTAACGACGGCTAAGCTATAACAAGCCCTAAACGCGACAGCTTTCTTGATGTCACTCGAGCTAACTGAATGTTATTCGTAATCACGGTCGTCTCATGACTGCGGTGAATAAATGCGACCATTGAGTTCTCCAAACAGTCCAAAACGTTGAAGAAGGTAAAAACGAAAGAATCAATATGACAACCTAAATATAAAAATATTAAAAAAACCGTGAAATATACGAACAAAAAATACACACATATTCATCGAATTCCTCACCTTTCTATAATCGGTCACGCGATATATTAATTTCATAATAAACTAAATGTTCTGTAACACAGGTCAAACAAATTAATTCGACCTCTGTGTCCGTTTAGGAATACCTATATGATATGAAGGTGGAGTACGTGGTATATAGTCCAGTGGTGAATTGTGTTTATAAGATGGATACAACCAGTAAATAATCTAAAAAATAACAATAATAGTGTGATTCATCACATTTATCACATGTATCAGGTATATTCAATGACATTGGTATATTATATACAAACAGTAAGTAATAATGATGATCGATGATCAGATTTTCTGATGTATTTTTAAGTATTTTAGTTAGAAGGGTTGTTAAGAGTATTTCTTAGTTTGCCATAGTATATAGTTAGTTATTGGATTAATAGTTCCATACAATTAACTTGGTAGAATTCAAGGTCCCAAGATTTTTTTTAAATATCTGAACCGTCATTTTAGTTCAAATATAGTTGAAATGTTACCAGTATGTATGACTATTTAATCGTATTTAAGGTATTTATGTTAAAAAAATCGACTAAAAGCATAGAATCTTTTTATATATACCTATACAAAGTAAAATATTTCCAACCTTAATTATTCATAACAGGTAAAATGCCATAATAATAAATATTGTTTACACTCGATAACATTTGAATAAATAAGTTATACAAAAGATTCTCGTTTGAATAAGTCGTTTAAAAATTAATCTTTTTTTATTAAGTACTACTTAATTTTCTGAAAACAAAAAAAAAAACAAGTATTTCTTTTTATATAGGTATATATCTAGGTCTAGAAAAAAAATTTAAATACGACGCTCAACAAGACTTGAATCTGTAACTACTAGATTCATGCCAATGTACTTTACCAATTAAACAACAGGCGACCTATCTAATTACGGCAAAATTATCTGATAGTTTTCACATAACGTGCTTATCAAATTACATTAATTTCGGTTATCGGGTGTTTTAAATCAAAATATCCCTAATTTCTAAGCGACGCCCGGGTTTTCAATTAAAACATACTCTCAATTATTGCTAATAATTTAATAGACTATTTCTCTAATTAAACGAATAATTCACATGATTTGAGAATGTAACATTCTTTATATTGAAAGGTAAAGCACATCGGCGCAAATTCAGTGTTTACAGGTTTACGTCCCGTCGGGCGTCTTATATTAAAAAATCGGTGTGTGTACTAATGTACGCACGGTAGAAGTTATACTTCTT
This sequence comes from Rhyacophila brunnea, assembly GCF_057557595.1. Taxonomy (NCBI): domain Eukaryota; kingdom Metazoa; phylum Arthropoda; class Insecta; order Trichoptera; family Rhyacophilidae; genus Rhyacophila; species Rhyacophila brunnea. The sequence goes on along the minus strand of NW_028232904.1, from coordinate 517,996 downwards.
TGGCGTAACAAAACAAAAACAAAACTTGTGAAAACCTAGATTCTTGACTAGCTCTTAATTTTCTTGTTAAATTACACACTCAAGAAAAAGGACCGCTTATTGGAACGCCGTTGGTTTATTTCTATACATTTTAACTTATATTACTAAATTATATAATTATTTATCGTTGTTTTTATTTTTAAAGTAACAACTGCCAATATGACGTTTAACAGTTTGCTTACGTAAAGAATTACAAATGGCCGACAATAATAAATTCGCTACCTAGGCAACGGAACAATTCTAAACTATAATATTATACTGTATAATAAATTTGCTGCCTAGGCGACGGAACAATTCTAAACTATAATATTATACTGTGTAATCATCACGATTGGAGTATCATACTGTGGCGTAAAGGCAGTGCATTCGGCTGATAACCGAACAATTGGTGGTTCGAATCCAATCGAGTGCGTTTATTTTTATGTAAAAAAAATAATTATGTGTTACATATCACACACCAAAAATACACTCTGATCTGATTTTCTAAAAGTGCCTAAATAAGTATAACTTCAAAAATCAATTTGGTTCTAAGAAGATACTGTTTAATCCGAGGCCGAGCCCATAGATAATATACGGCCGAGCCCTTCGATTGTCTTTAATTCACAGCGTTGTTTAGATATCCATAGATGGAATATAATTTAATGTATTTGAAGTAATTCTCGTGGGTATGTGGTAATGTTAAGTAATTATCTAATGCTGACTCTTCGTCACTGTTGCGAGCTGATGTCATTATGGTACCACGTTATAATAATCAGTAATTACGAAATTAAAATGTAATTGACAACGAATCCCTAAACGCCAAAGGCCTTGAGCTGTCGTATCATTTTATACGGAGAGTTGTTTACACTGTAATCAAATTATGTAGAGAAAACAACTTCGTGTATTTATTTGTATCATTCACATACAATTTATATTTTTAAAATAGCTAAAAGTAGCATTTTTTCTAAAATAACAGGATAATATATAATATTTATCTTTTTCGTTTATAGCCACCTATTTGGTGAAGCATATGGATACCACCATTGCCGACTGCAAGTAGAAAGCCGATACATTCACAACGACTGGTCCTACTTTTTTCTCCCGTTGTTGTCTACGGATGACCTATCATTGCCTGTCATTGTTCTATAGAGTGCTCATACTGACTCGTCTGTCGTGCTCACACAGGGAATGATTTCGTCGGTCCCAATTAAAAAAGTCGGATCTGAATTTTTGTCATTTTCGGATTATTACGTAAAAGTTATTTAAACACTTTAAATATTTATACCACAATCACAGTTTTTTTTGTTTGTTTGAAAAATTCCGAGATACTCAAGTTAAAAATGACAGATCTACCAACAGTGTCCGAATAACAATGTCGGTTCTTACCAACCGACATTGTTGGCTGGGCGCGGGTGAGCAAGATGCGTCGGATCTGACAGTTGCTGCTATGTTCACCGGACAGACGGATATTTTTATAAAAGTTTAGAAAAGTTTCTATAATCCGTATTTTTATTCATCATAGCAAGCAATAGGTCACAAAGGATATTTAAAAATGCTATAGGCTCAAATTATAGTGACAAATTTCCGGAGAAAAAGAAAGAAATGAACACTGAAAATTCAAATCTCAACGGTCATTCTGACAGAAAAGGTAGGTTAAGTAAAATTTTACTAAAATATTATTTTTAAGTGGCATTCTTATAAAATTAAATAAGTGGATATTTTATAATTGTCATATTTTTATATTTACTTAACATAGTTCACAACTAGGTGTTTCCAAGTAATAATGTCGGTTGTGGAAGATATGACTATTTTAACCTACATTTTAATAAGATCTCTGTCCGATGTGGGACATCCGACGTTTTTAATTGGACAAAACTTTATGCCTAATGTCATAAGTGGTACAACCGACTATTTTCACTGTACATCAACAATTCTGTTTTGTGTTAAGTGGTAGAACCGACAGTTTTAATGGGACTGGTGTTTTAAAATTATTGTAGTACCGACAATGTTCCTTGATTAAATTATTTTTTTATTAAAATGTTTAAGCTAGCTTCTGAGGGTTACGGGTAATATATATAAAATGGCTAATTTACATATTATTCTTCATTATTTTGTTTAGTATATCGTTAAGAATGACTATTTTTATTTTTCAGCTAGTGAAAAATGTTTGAAGAATCCATGCCAAAATGCCGACTGAAGTGCTATGATTTTTTTTCTGAAGAGCAACGCTTACACATTTTTCACAAATTTTGGTCTCTAGACGTAAAATATACCGAGAAAATTCTGAAGCGTCGTCAAAAAACTGTAGTCACCAAGCATGATCGTTGAAATACATTTGTTTATTATGTGCCTATTGAGGATAAGAAAAAGAAATATTTTGTAAGACTATGTTTCTGAATACTATTTCATCTGGAAAACGTACTATTATAGGCACTGCTTGGAAGAAATATGATGGAGATAATAATATTGAGCCTGATCAACGTGGAAAATACGACCATAAAAACCGTCATAGATAACGGTGGTGAAAAGCATATGCGATCACGTAAACTGTTTTCCTCTGGTAGAATCGCACTATATTCGAAAAGATTCTAAAAAACTGTAAGTGACTCTTGAATGTTCAATTTATATCGCGAGTGGTTTGATCTGAATAAATATTCTAACAAGTCACAAACCAAAGGGTAATACAGAAATATTGTAAATGAAAAGTTCAATATAGCATTTCACCGGCCAAAAAAAAATTGCCTTTGTCATGCATTTTCGATCAAAACCGGTCCAACAGACGAAGATAAAAAAAGACAGGGCAAACATTTAGCCCTTAGGAAGGCACATCGCACACTTAAAAATGAAGATAAAAACGAGGCTTTACAGAGTAAAAGTATTGTAATTGTTATATTTGACTTTCAAAAAGTACTAACGACTCTTCATGGGGAAGTATGACGTATTTTTTATTACAAAAGAAAATTACCAACTTTGAATGTTACTGTGTATAATATGGCAATGAAAATCGGAACTTTTTATATGTGGCACGAAGGAGTTGCAAAACGGGGAGCAAATGAGGTTTCTAGTAAGTTGTCTGTACAATTTTATAAAAGAACCGCATTATTTATCGGTGTAAAAGAATTTAAATTTTGGTCCGACAATAATTGTGGTGGTCAAAATAGAAACCGCATCGTATTTACCCATTATATGCTTGCAGTCAAGAAGTTCAATGTCACCATTACTCATAGATTTATGGAAAAGGACCACACTCAGAATGAGAATGACAGCGTCCACTCAACCATTGAAAGAGCTAGTGATCGCAAAATGTTTGTATGTTCCTAAGAAGTGGTAGGTATTGCTTAATCCGTTGGACAAAAGCTGAAAGTGAACCATACATAGTAAAGAAAGTCTTTACAATGATGTACCTATAGGATTTTAAATCATTACTCGCAAACAAAAATTGGACAAAAAATACTTCGTGAATTTATGTAATTGACTCGTGTAACAGAACTAAAGGTAAATGCACAACAATGCGACACGATTGAGTATAAATATGATTTAAGTGAACCTGTAAAAGCTATAGTTGTGCTAAGATGTGCAACACGAAACACTTCACAAGCTTCCTTCAGATCAAATTCTCTTGAAAATCTGAAGGAAGCTTATGATGGCTCACTTCCTGTCAGTTACTATAAGTATGAAAATTTGCAAGATATGTGTAAGAGTAATCTTATTCCAGAAAAATATCACAACTTTTACATGGAGCTCGCCCATATTGAAAGATTCTTAAAAATACAAGCGGAGGATATCATTGATAGTAATAGTGACAAAAAACAAAGTTAACTATTACTAACTATAGTTTTTGGGGATTTTTAAGTTAAAAAAAATATTTAAATATATAGGAGTTTTATAAAGCTACAACAATGACCAGTTTTTATGATTATGAGGTATATTTTTTATGTTTACAATGTCAAATTTATGATTATGTTTTCTTTTTTGTAAGTAGCTACTTTTATATCTATCTGTGATTTCGATTTTATACATACATTCTTTAAATTAAGTACTTGGAATTGCTTTATTTGACAGATCCGACATAAATTTTTTATCAAATTCCAGTTAAAATAGTCGGAATTGACACATTCGACATATTAATTTTAACATAGTCCCATTAAAATTGTCATAACTGACACTTCTGACAAAATTACTTAATTTATTCCAGTTAAAAATGTCGCATGTGACTTTTCTCGAGTTTTTATAAGTAATTCTCAAAAATTGTAATATATATATTTGAACCACCTAAAAATAAGTGTTTTTGCCAAATTTGGTAACAATATTTCATAAATTGGCGATTTTACGGATATTTAACGGATAAAAATATCTTTGATTGCTCGTACTGAAAAGTAGCATTTTGCAGATCCGACTTTTTTAATTGGGACCGACGATTTGATTCGGATAGATGAGTTACATGATAAATAATACACTAGCATTAACACACCTTCTACAGATGTAATGCATAGATCAATGCTACATATTTTTAGGAAATCGATATTACAACCGGTTTTTGTGTGAAGGACTAGCCTGACTTTGACAGCTGATGAATAACAGGAATATATATCATTTCTAAATAATACTGATAGTTAATATAATCGATGTTCTCAAACTGGCCGGGAGGACGGTGAGCGAAGTGCTCGCACGTCTGTTCACGTCTTGTCTGCACGAAGAGAACATCCCAGAGTCATGGAAAAATGCCTCCATTATTATTCTCCATAAGAAAGGAGACACTGAAGATCTGAAAAACTATCGACCTATTAGTCTACTGCCAATTATGTATAAGGTTTTCACGAAAATACTCTCAAACCGTCTCGAAACAATTCTAGACGAGAACCAACCAAGAGAGCAAGCCGGATTCAGAAGAGGCTACAGTACTATGGATCATATACAGGTCGTCAGGGAAATCATAGAGCACTATCAGGAATACAAACTGCCATTATATCTTGGTTTTATAGACTATGAAAAGGCGTTTGATTCCATCAAAAAATTCTCAATTATAGACGCCCTTAGCAACCAAGGAATTTCCAGACGCTACATAAATATATTGAACAGTATATACAGTGATGCCACAGCATGCGTGAAACTCCACAAACGGTCGTGTAAATTCCCCATTAACAAAGGTGTCCGGCAAGGTGATACCATTTCACCTAAACTATTCACCGCTACTCTTGAGGACTTATTTAGGAAACTTGATTGGGAGGAAAAAGGTGTTCCAATTAACGGAGAGCACCTCAGTCACCTGCGCTTTGCAGATGATATTGTTATACTCTCACAAGACCCGAAAGACCTCCAAGGTAGAATGCAAGAACTCGCGGATGTCAGTCAAACGGTCGGTCTAAAGATAAATGTCTCAAAGACAAAAGTGATTTGGAACTGTTTTTCGGACCCTGCGATTATCTGTATTTCTGGCACCCAACTCGAACAAGTCAGCAGCTACATCTATCTCGGACAGCAGGTGTCCATAGACGGAAGCATGCACGATGAAATTTCTCGAAGAACAAAGCTGGGATGGAGTGCTTTCGGATGTCTGAATAGTATCTTCAAGAGTGACCTACCATTATTTCTTAAGCGTAGGGTGTTCAACCAATGTGTGCTACCCGTGCTCACGTATGGCTGCGAGACGTGGACCCTCAACACGAGAGATGTCCAAAAGTTAAGAGTCACACAGCGAGGCATGGAGAGGTGTATGTTGGGCATCACGCGAAAGGACCGTAAGAGAAACGAATGGGTTAGGAAGCAGACAAGAGTACGCGATGTAATAGACGTTGCCAAACAGCTGAAATGGAGATGGGCGGGGCACATTGCTCGCCGAAAGGACGGCCGCTGGACAAATGCCGTCATCCAATGGTACCCAAGGGGTACGAAACGGCCACAAGGTCGCCTTAAAAGCCGCTGGATTGACGAACTGGTAAAGTTCGGCGGAAATACGTGGCAGCGAACGACACAGGACCGAGAGAGTTGGAGAAAGCTTGGGGAGGCCTTCATCCAGCAGTGGATTGACCCCGGCTGATGATGATGATGATGAATATAATTGATTTGAGATTTTCTTATAATTCAATTTGAAATGAGAAAGGGCGAATCAATATGTCAAGCAATCTGGGATCTGATTTTGACAGCTGAAAAGTGGACCACTCGTTGTTTGTGCAAAAAGTTATGGTCAGGCTTTATTAATCTAAAGATGGCGGTGATACCACACATCTATTCCATGTAATCCTAAAGTTCGACAATCACCTTACGTCTTCCTAAATATTTAAAAATCTCCAAGGGTTTTATCGGGAGATTAAAACCTTGAAACATAAAAACACTAGTACCTATCGTATCGTGTACCTAAGGATAATTTTTAAAATGTATATAATAAATTACGAAACAAAATTGCGACTTTATATTGTACCTATAAAGAATAAATTTATAAATAAGTATATAAAGAGAATGACTTTTCTTTTTATAAGATTTCAGGGGAATGATTTAAAGGAAATTTAGCATTTTTATGTCAAATTTTTCTGATTTTTTACCTTGTCTGGCATAATTTTATTATCGAAAGTTGTTTATACTGGTGAAGGCATTTATTTACTATATACGATAGACATTTGGCTAAATTCACATAGATTTGATGTTTATATACACATTTTCTTATAGTTCGTAAAGCATTTGGAGCCATTCATACATCGGCGCATTGGTATTAAACGGAATGCAACCGATGAGGTATCGCCTGATTAGTATGAAGTCGTTTTCAGCCAATGAGATTTTATATCGCGTTTGCCCAAACTGAAGGTGACCAATGTACGATTTTTGTTTGTAAGAACGTCTCAATGAGTGCAGAAAAACAATCAAATCTCATTTGGTGAAGGTGTATTAAATAATATTTTCTGAATGTGTACTGGTGCTAGCGTATGGACCTAGAAACCTTTTGGATGGAATATAATGGCTGTTCGGCAGGGCTATTCTAACAAGTTAACGCGGTAATACGTTACCACTATTTTTCATCATTCAAAATAACACGGATATTACTCTTCGGTTACCTATCTATAATAATAATTAGTAACACACCGCACTGCATTTTACTTGATTTTAAATTCATCCAATTAGAATTAAGAATAACGTATGACTTGTTAAAAATATGTTGCAGTACTACCTACCCAATGACATCTGACAACTCGTAGTTAACGCATTTGTGATCGGCCGTATTAAAAAAAACAATTATTGATTTTGGAAATAAGTGATATGTTAAAATAACCCTGCAGGACGCCGGGTTAGTATAAAAAAAAATCAGGTATGTTAGCGGCTCTCCGTAGTACGTGACTAATGGCTTCTTAAATCATAATATACTTATCTTATCTTCAATACAACAATACAAAACATTATATTATGTATAAAGACCACTTTGTTTAAAAAAAACAAATAACATTGACCTACTGATCGGAATGTCTCCTATAGAATTTTGAAAAATTCTAATTTATATTCAGTTAAATGGATTAGTTACTTTATTTTTTTATAAATTCTTTACCAAATAAACATAGGAACGGAACCGTCTGATAAATTTATCGCGACGACCAAGAATCACCATTTAATGCAATACAAAATGTCTGGTGACCCCTGTTGTTGAGTTCAATCAATACCAAATACCGTATGTTCAACCCTTGAATGAAGATGGTACTGCTTTACGGTAGCAAGTCATGGAATATTACGAGAGTAGGCTGTTCTATATTTTCTCTTACCCTAAATAAGTCGTTACAGCTACATTCGTACCAATCACAGAAAATCATCGCGACAAAATACAGCTTCTTTTTAAAATACGCCTTTAATATTACAACATATTATAATGAGCTGGAGAATGTTTTACTTTTCCAATACTTGCCATAATATATTGAGAAAGTAAGCTTGAAATTCCGTAGTATTTAATAATATACTTACCAAATAATTTAAAGACATTTTGTAACAACGTAAACTTTATCGCATTATGATAAGAATTGTAGCGGTTCTTTTCCATAGGTTAAGCCGGTAAATTTACGAACACTCGCGTGTCCATAAAATTCATGCCAACAGTAGTGTAACGCAACCTTTCGAAAGCTTTTCTTTCCTCGTCAGTCGGCGTTGCTAATCTTTTGCGAGCTTATAGTGGAATTGGCGCTATGAACCAAGATTTACTTTTCTCGTTTTTAGCTTCTGTTTTCTTTCTGATCGCGGTGCGTATATTCAGTGGTATGACTGGACTTTATTAGAGTTTTTAATTTAGTAAAAGAATTAAAACTTTCATTACAAAAGAAAATAAATAAATAAAGCTATTTAATATTAGCCATATTAATGTATTTTTTGTTCTCTTTATTTTTATTGTTGCCAGAACGCAATTAAAGAATTAGACTCTCTTCTTCGTGTTGATCCATATTTCGTTGTCTTTATGCAGTCTTTATTGATAACATGGCCAAGAAGCCTTGAAGTATTAAATTTAAATGTTTAACATATTATAATTGTATTATTGTTGTCAAAAAACCACTGTAATAAAAATTGAGGATAAATAAGTTAAAATAACCCCTTTTTATCAATCATTTTTACAGTCAAACTAACCAATTCCTAAACTTCTTCATTCTTTTTTGTAAATTAATGAGGGTCAGAAATGTTTAATAAAAACACAATTATTTAAAGTATCAATAACACAAGTTTCGTTATCAATTAAACTTATGACGTTATACAAATATTTAGGAATATAGGTCAATGAGAAATTTAACCAGTTTTAGAAAACAATAACAGGAATTGAGATACCAAAGATTATCTCTTTCAATATGAGGCACCATAGTACTCGAGATCTTAACCTGTATCTAAGATTGCATATGGTTTGTTATTATTTTTTCTCAATTATTTTCTGAGACACGGATGAGGTATGGACGGTAAACAAGTAGGTTTCATGGATAGTTGGGGCTTTTGGGGTGAGGCTGTATAGACGCATTCTAAAGTTTCCTTAGACTGATAGGGTGATAAATGTTTACATCTTTAAATGAACAGAAAAAAACTGAGAAATTTTGCGCAGTATTAAGACCAAAAAACTACAATACATTACATTTACTATATTATGAGAGGATAAAACTTCAATATTCCTCAACTCATCATCAAAAGAAAGATGAACGGTAAATTTATTGATGGATAATTCTGCATTTCGTAGCTTAAGAACCTACGTGATAATTGTTCAAAAAACTTTTACGGGTAGCAGATGATAGAGCAAATATCACCTTGGTGTTGACCAACGTTATGAAGAATCGTTTATTAATTAATATTTTTATTAATATTTATTTTGGTAGCGATAATAATATCGCTACCAAAATATACTTTATTACTATCTGAAACAAACGGGGCACAAACCAAACTACCAATTTGCCCAAATAATTTCTAAACAGGAACAACTTTTATCAAATATTAACAATCAATTTGTCCTACCAATAGGCGTAAATCTACTGACTTATTGACTTTTCTTTCTTTTTAAATGCAAAATTCGTCGTGTGCTTTTTTAATTGGCCCAATCTTCTGCTCCCTTTGCTTGTGAATGGAATTCTGATATATTTCTTAATGATTGCAGATTGAAAATACGTAAGGTCATTTATTTAATAGATTGTAGTGACAAAATAATTTATATAATTTAATATTGACTAAGATCGTTTCCCTACTTAGGTTAAATATAATATTATCAACTGATAATTTTATTCATAATTAAACATCTTTTTAAGCGAATGATGGCGGCTTTGTGCGTTATTAACGTATATGGGAGTGAAGCCAGATCTAAATTATAAAATACTTCATCCACACAAAAACATTTGAATTTACCTTTAGGCAAATTTAACAAAGATTTTTTGTTAACTGCCTACCTATTCACATACATAAATCATTTCCATTTAGCGATGCCATGTCACGTTTCACATAGCAAAATCTTGAATATTTTATATTTCAGTTAAGTATTATTAACATCGTAATTTAGCTATTCCTTGAATTACAGAAAAAATAAACATCATATTTATATATTATTTATATGTTGGCAATACCATTTATTTTTCATTTTAAATAAATTATAATGCTCAAATTACACAAACCGATGCTGTCATCTTCTGCCGTTTGATACGATTGTTGTTGTGATTTTTTATTCGATACCAGTCGAGCATTTCTATCATCTTCAAAATATTAAAATAACTAGTACGTATCAATAAAACACCCACGGTGGCCGCGCGGCTTAAGCGTTGGACTATCACGCCGTGGGTCTCAGGTTCGAATCCTGGGTCTGGCAAGTACACATATTGTTTTTCAATTTGTGTGTGTGTCAGGGTATGGACCTAATAGGTTTAGCAAATGGCTGACATCCATTTCTCGTAAAAAAACAAAATCTCTACTCTGTGGAAGCCCGTATGATCCTATTAGGATCGGACAGGGTTGGAAAAAAAGTATCAATTTTACGCTGATTAAATTAAATTCTGTAAGTAGATACTTCAAAAGCTATACGCCAAAATTAATATAACATACGACTATACGACGCTTTTTTAAGACCATATAACCGATAAATAATGAATAATTTGTTTATAACTAATTTAAATAATAGTATTTTTTTCTGCTTGTATTTAAAAATATGAAAATGCATCAATAACTATAATGTTTATGATAGACACAGGTAAAAGGATTTCAATAATTATAAATATTGAAAATAATTTCGTGTAAAAGTCTAATAAATTTAAGCGGGACTGGGGTTCTAATTTGGCCATATTATAATATTATTAAAAGGATAAAATAAAGACATTAATTGGAAATGAAAGAGCTGTGTTCAAACAAATTTTATTTAAATATCGGCTTGTTTTATCTACGTTCCATGTACTTCTGGGTAAACATTGTTTTAAAAACCTTCAGTTAATATTTAAAAATATTGATAATAATATAATATTATCTCACTATTTTAATTAAGTTATTTATTTTTTATTTAGATTTAAAAAAACGGTTTTATTTATCTTCAGTAAAAAAAATTTTTTTGTTAATTTTATGATAATTAATTAAGTTATTTATCTTTTCAACTATTTCGGGCTAATATCCCGGTCCGAACGACACTAAAATAAAGTAATTTTCTTAAATTATAGGTAAACGTTTATAGCTCCCAAAATATATTAAAAGGAGAGTGTGTGTTGTGTAATTTTGGTTTTCCCACCAATGCATTTACTTTAATAATGCATTTATTTATATTATTATGTACTTAACTAGAAATATTTATTTCTATGTATGTGAAATATCTCACCCATAAAGAGAATATTTTGTTAGGAACATGGTTTTATTAATTGTTGCTAATCGATCTAATATACCAAAATAAATGTACTTAGTCAAATACTCATATACCTGTACTTATCAGATGTGGAATATATATATATATTAATACTATCGACTGAAGGTACTTGATGGAATTTGAATTTAAAGATAGGGTTTTTACTAATTAGGTTTTTTACTGACAGTTCAACTATTCATAATTTGTTTGTTGTATTCTATGTGAACTTTGACTTGATAGGTAGGTAATGGAATTTTAACCTACTTTATTGTATTGATTTATTATATAAGTTAGAGTTAAGAGTGTTCGTTGTTAGTGTGTGTTTACCTTTGGTGAGTATACACGGCGCCTGAAGATGCCGAAAGGCGAAACCTGGGTCACAAAAACCGACTTAAATATTGAATATTACAAAACTTAAATCCATTAGAATTGGGATAGATATGTTTACCATCAAAGCAACAAATTATATCTACACTCAGATAAAAATATTTTCATGGTCATTTTTAAAGTTACCCCTAGACTTCAAAATCTTGTTTGAATGCCACTGTTGGAATGCTAAGGGCACGGAAGTCGCTGAATATTATGAACGCTACAATTTCTTATTCACAGCTTTAGCTGAAAAAAGCGCTCAGATTGTGAAATAAGTGATGTTAAGTATTAAGTATATTGCTGCGTAAACAGGGCCTAATCCAGCATTACTTTGTCGAGTGTGTGTTATTGCGACTTAGAGAGAAGGAAAGTTTCGAAAAATATTGACACATATTTTGTATGCTAGCCATGAAGGATTTTTATAATACACATGAATAAAAGACGTACCTAACTTACAACAAGAATTTCGTTTCTGTGTTAAGCATGTACTATTATTTCAGATAGGTACGTTATAAGATGATGATAGAATAAATTAAATAAATCCTTATGCAAGTACTAAAGACAATATACATACTCACCTATAATAGTATTATATAAATAAATCCTTTTTTGCACTACAACTCACCCCATTAGACCTAATAACAGTAGTGTCTTGAAATAGTAGTGTCGTAATTTATGTGAAACAATCACAAATACCCAGGCTTTGAGAAATCACATAAATATAATGTGACCTCACTAGGTTTCGAACGTCCCCGAATGAAAGGCCAGTGATTTACATACTGGACTTAGAGATTAGGATAATAATAAGGTTAACATTTTTAGATGGACGTGATTTGGTTCAGAACCAAACTGATATAAAGCGCGTTAGGAATTTTACATAGCGTATTACTATTTTGAAAAACAATATATATTATACAAAACACTGACGAAGAAACATTCATCACAAATACATCAAAATATTGGTGCATATGTAAATTATACGGAAAGGGTTTACTCTTATTTTGAAATAAATGAGAAGAAAATAAAGAAAGCCACAAAAATGAAGATGAATAATTGCGTGAAAGAATTTTTAGAACCCATAATAATACAACGAATCAAAATCTTCCGACTAACCCCGGCTGGTGACGTCCAATGAATGAACTTGGAATAATTAATAACATCACATATTTTAATGTACACAGATTGCTTGCAATGAGTAAACCACATCACGAGGGTGGATAGACGCAAGTGCCAAAAATATTACTGACAACGTACCCGAAAGATCCAAATTGATATTGCATCATCAATACAATAGAAACGTCATTAGACGGGGTCAAAATTGGAAAACCATAGCACGAAACAAGTGGGTATGCGAAGAGAGATATTCAAGTGGCGATCAAAATTTTGCACAAGTTTGTAGACCTTATTTAATTATTGCATAAAATAATAATTATTTAAATATAATTCAAATAAAAACACTTGATAATCATGATGAAAAATAATAGTATACATAATTTTGAATAACCACAAAAACATACCCATTAGAAATATCCTAGAAAAAAGCTCTGTACCAAATTGTACTTGAACCAATATCCCTCGCAACCTAGACGGTGTGCTTTACCGATTATTTATCATCCAAAATATAAATTTTAATTTCTTAACCAATGCGTATCTGAGGAATCATTTTAAATCCAGTCAATATTGGCGACCATCTTTTTATTTCTGCATTAACTTTGATTCTTAAACGAAGCTAGCATACTTTTATCTGCAAATGATAATTTGGTTTATTGCTTTAAACATTTTACCTTTTAGACACAATATGAAGTCACTTTCGAAGACACTAGTCAGGCGCCCAAATGCGCTCTGCGTCAGTGTCATCCTACGAGTAACCTATTAGAAATGGTGTCCGGCAAGGCGATATGATGTCACCCAAACTATTGAACACTATTCTGTAAAATCTATTCAGGTGACTGAACTAGGAAGCCAAATGGATAAGTTGCCTGCAATTTGTATAGTATGATATGTTTCTCTATACAAAAGATCAAAAACACCTCCAAGATAGATTTCAGTGCATACTAAAGTTGCTAAGTAGTAAGTTGTCTAAATATCTCGAACGCAACTTTACTCATAAAGTTTTTTACTGACTCAAAAGTGATATTCATAAAAATGGCATTTAAATCGAGTGTATCGTTTTTTCTGACAACAAATTTTATTTCTTGGTTATCATCATTTGCTCTTCTTCATTCTTTCAGTTTATTAACCTACATAACGAGCCTGAAACGTCGATGAAAAAATGAGGAAGAATATGCTGTAACAGCCCAAAAACCTAATAACACAATAACGTGAAAGTCTCAAGTAATATATTAGTTTTATGTGTGATTCATTAAAAAATACGTATATATGTTGTTTCTTTATTCGATACTCAGTAAAATATATCATTCTAGATTTAGAATATTTTAGATTTAGCAGTCTCAGTAAAACTGTGTTATGAGATTGCTTCGATCTATTTTATTTTATAGTAAGAGATAAATTCGAAGGTTTTAAACGGTGCGTACATTCGGCGAAGGAAAAGTGTTCTCTATTCTTATTTTGAATTAACAAGTGAAATACGCAGCAGGTGAATTTATTCCTCCTCCAGCGCTGGTAATAAAACGACTTTTTTTCTTTCAAAGGTAAGACTATAAATCCTTACCGACTTCGAGAAAAGTACCCATGCATATAATTGATTTTAGAAATGCTAAAATTCTATTGTGGCTTACTTCGGAGCTTTTTTTAAAGGAGCTTTTTTATTTACAAAAGCTTTGTACCCACTAAAGTACCACTACTACGAAAAATTTAAAACGCAACCACCTACTTTGTATTGTACGTATACTTCATGATATTTTTAGTTTATTGGTTCAAAGCAAATAAGAATTTGTTCGTTTTACCACCTTGAAAGCATGTTAAAGACACGTGTAATGAAATACACTTTACAATAAATATGCCTACAAGTATTATATAATTAATTTAGATCGCTTTGTATGGAAATTTAAATCATAGACAATGCATTAAAATGATTCTAATTTCAGAGTAAACCTAAATACTTATAATAAAATAAATTGTATTTAATTTTAAATGCGTAATATCGAACAAGTGCATGAAAATTGTAGTTAAATTAAACCTAGTTAACGTAGCATAACGCGGAAACAACACAAAAGACCCCAATGAAAAGGAGGCAGGATGGTATAGGTAGCTAAGTAGTATAAAGTGCAATGGGTTGGACACTGCTGAACAAATAATGCAGTCACACAATGCTACATAAATGGCACTAAATGACCACAGGGACTGAGTTATGTTGAATTAATCAAAAACTGATCGTCTGGAGCCGTCACATATATTTTATCAAGATTGTTAAGTAAAAATAGCGAGAGCAATAAATAACAATAATAAATAATTACAAGATAAAAAGAACTTTTTATATACCACGTTTTTAAATTTTCTGTTGAATCATATTATAAACTTGTCAATTCTATGTATTAATAAATACTTTGTTCTGTACTTGATAGAAATACTGAATAAATATAGAATACTGAAATGTCATTATGACATTTCATATTGATTTCCATAGTAACGCACGTATATATTAATAATTTAGTTGCTAGCAACCAATAATAGTGTTTTACTTTTTACGATTTTTTTCAAAAATAACTTTCCATACAAAACGGAATTAACTGAAAATTAATTAAATTCTGCTTAAAGATGACTAAAAGTATTAAAATAATTCATTGTCGTCGTGTTCTGATATATTCTAAATATTTCAAATGTCTAGCTAGTCGGGAAGTTAGTTAAAAAATTTCAATCGTCCAATACAAATCAAGAAAATATTTGTACTGGACAGACAAGAATACAAGCAAATAAAAACGTGGTAATAATAATATATTGGATTCTTACTATATTTTATACTAACTACCCTACTACAAAATTGTTGTAAATTCGTCACGGAATAAACTTGCTGGCGCACTTATAAAAAACTTATCTTTAATATATATAGAGCTCTACATATTGAATGGTTTTGCCATTTGACAGCTCTCTCCAAGGCTTAGCTCCAACTTTTTTGACATTCACCGGCACGTAGAGCTTGTCAGTCTAAAACTCGTTGTAACCTTGATTTAGTCTATCCATCTGCAACGATCTAATGCATAATTGTTCAATAACCTCCGTTAAAGTCACAACACTTTTATGTATTTTTATGGCCTTAGTCTTTCTTTGATTGTTTCACGATTTATACCGCTACTATAATCTACTGTCAATATGCCTCCTAAACTATTTAAACATATTACTATTTATAAATAACTATTTCTTTTATTCAACGAATAATTCACAAGATTTAAGAATGTACCATTCTGATTATTGAACATACATAATTTTGAAAAACACTTTCTGAGAAAATATATTATAACCAATAAAAAAATCTTTTTGAAAAAAGTAAGCCACCCCAATCGAACGGGAATCGGCAATCGAACCCTGCATCTCCTGGGTTTATGCCCCGTTCATTGCATTTACCTCTATGCTACAAGACAACGTACTAATTGCGACATATTTTAACTATTGGCTTTTTTATTACCTACTCATCAGCGTTCTTCTAAATCAAGCTACTATGGCAATCGGTTTTTTTTTTATTAAATCAAAGTAAATTTTTTCAAAATGATTTTTTCTATTGGTAATAATATATTTTCTCAGAAAGTGTTTTTCAAAATTATGTAAGTGTATTAATATTTGTTTATTCACTATTATATGAATCGTTATATGGCAGAATAGTAGCGAAATTTATCATTGTTATAATTTTCATTCAACCAATTAATTCGTTGGTATAACATAGTGATAAAAATTTATCAAGAGTGATGGACCCCACTTTTATATTAGTGGATATTCATTTCTTTTTTCTTCTCTTGTCCATGTCAGATCTCAATAGGAACATAATACGAGCCTTCACAGAGTGTAAGTTTGTATTGACAGATTTTTGTTTTTACGAGAAATGGATGTTAACCACTTCCACTCGCACAACCTATTAGGTCCATACTCTGACTTTAAACACAAATTCAAAAATAATTTGCCAGACCAAGACTTTGAACTTAATACCCACGACATTATAAGCCGATGGGTAAGCTGCTCGGCCATCGTGGGTTGGGAGACTAAAATATAAAGTTCCTAAATTTTATTAACTAAGGTAAATTTAATTAACTTTCTTGACACGATTTGTCAAACAATTAATGGTATTTACGGTGATTTTCATGTTCATTGTAAGTTATCTGTCATTTACCAAAATCGTACAAATTACGCAGTCTATGGACGATAAGGTTTCCAAGAAGAGCAATTAATTTCAACGATTATTTCTGTCTGTACTCGGTCGGTGATAACAGTACCTGTCGAACAAAACAAAATGATAATATTTCGCTCGTCTCAGACACGGGCTGTCTGTTTTATATATTACTTTATTTTGGTTTTCTTTTGTTCCCGCTTTGATCATTTTTAATGACATCTTTGAAGGTTTTCAGCCAGTTTCAAATCGACCATACTACTTTTTTTTAACCAGTTAAATGCCAACAAAACAGTTCTGTGGAGGAAGACTCTATACAGTTTCTATTTATTTATATTATTTTAACCATCCATACACACGTACATCTGTCGATTTTTTCAATTCTTCAATCTCTTCGCTCTCATATTTTAATAATTTTATGTTTAATTATTACTATTCGGCGCGTGAAAATGTATGTTGCGGAATCAACATCATGCCACCTATATTGTCGAACAAGAACTTCTTGTCCACGTGTTAAAACTGTAGACTAACAATCCCCTCCAGTTTAGTTAATCGCACTTTCGTTTTCAAATGAGAAACGCCCCCAAATTTATCACCTCATTTTACGCCCTCGTGATATACGGATTTATCAATAAATTTATATAATTGAATGTTTTGTAATAAAAATATGTCTAAAACGATCAGAAGTGATATTATAATTATTATTATCAAACTTTTGGTTTATTACAAACTAGACTGTGACTAGAGCGACTTCCTATTATCGCCAATTTCTCGTTGTCGGAAAATAGTATAGCGAGACGTCGAATGACTTTATTTGCATTCATTAATTATAATATAAGCGAGAATTAACTGTGTTCGTGGTCACTGCATTTACCATTGGTGTGTGCTTATAGTGCCTGAAGATGCCGAAAGACGAAACCCAGGTCGGAAGAAATGACTCAAATGGAATAGTAAAAAACTTAAATCTATTATAATTTATTATTATATTAATTGAGGGCTCTAGACACAAAAACGCCAGTTCTTATTTTTTTTATAAATAATGTTGTCAAACATGGCAATAAAAATATCTTATTTCTCTTTTGTGCATATTATAATTTCTCAAAAAAAAACGTTTTGTAAAAAAATATTATTCTATTAGTTATTAGTATAAAAAACAATAATTTTAAAAATAGTTTAATAACTTTTTTCAGATTGTACATATAAGATAGATATAAGATATTTTTAATCACTCATAATAATAATCGATCGATATGTCCGATCTATTACCGTTTCATTTAGCGACCTCACGTACTATTATCTGTATCTACAATATATATTAGTTTATTTTATAAATTTTATAGAAAAAGCACTAAGTACACTCAATAAACAAAAAAAAATATACTTAAAATACACAAGTTAGTTATAATATGGATTTATCTGAAAATAATTACAAGATAAAATTAACTTTTTATATACCACGTACCAACAAACAAACAAATATAGAATACTGAAATGTCATTTTGATTTCCATAGTAACGCACGTATAATATATTATTAATTTAGTTGCTAGGACCACCCCCTTAGCAACCAATAATAGTGGATTGGATTACGGATTTCTTCCGAAATAACTTTTCATACAAAAGAGAATTAACTGAAAATGAATTCAATTCTACTAACATATGGCTAAAAGTATTAAAAGAATGCATTGGCACCGTGTTCTGGTATATTCTAAAAGTTTCAAATGTATAGCTAGTCGGGAAGTTAGTTAAAAATCGATTACAAGATTTGTACTGGATAAACAACCACCGGACAAACAAGAATACGAGCTAAGAAAAAGTGGTAAAATAGCTTTTTAGTTAAAGACTTCATTCAATAAAGAGATTTTTCTTTTTATTTCGATAAAGAGATAATTTAGTAGTAGATAAATAATTAAGTCATAATAATAATATAATGGTATCATAAAATCTGAGTATTTTTATAAGGATTACTGTTTTAGTTCAATATAATATATAAGAACGATGTTTTTTTTATTAAAATTGTTTGTGCATTTAATTCAATATAGAAAAATTATGTCTCAAAACCTTAAGTTTCCTCTTAGCGTACCGATAAAATCAAAATCTAAATTCTGCGTGTCTCTGGCATTCGGCAGGTTACAACAGTCGACCACAAATTTCCATTCGGAACTCCTCGACCAGAAACATATTGTTAATTCAACGATTCTTCTGCTAGGCTTCACATTTCACAATAATTTGCTCCCATTAACAAGTAATTATTTACGAGACTTAACGAATTGAAAAGCGGTTTTATGTTTTCAACCAACACGCCCTTATTGTGTTGTGTGATACAGATTATGTACATGTATGAGAAGGTGGCGAACGATATCCCGAAGGCCAATTTCCCTAAAGCCAAAACCCCGATACCAAAATCCCGAATGTCGAAATTACTAATAACTTCAATACACTGTTGGATGTAAGTTTTTTTAAAGAGATTCAGTTCATCTCATTCATATGTATTATACTTATCTCTATATATATAAAAATCTCGTGTCACGATGTTTGTGGTCGAACTCCTCCGAAATGGCTCGACCGATTTTTATGAATTTTTAATGTATATTTGTTAGGTATGAGAATAGGTCAACAAGTATATTTCATACCGCTAGGTGATTAGGGTATCTCTATCCAGAAAAATTTTCTTTTATTTTTTTGACAATTTTTTTTTTGTATTTTTTTATTATTTGGCATAAAAAAATACCTATAATCCCAAATTTTTACCCTCCTACCCCCACCCTTCCATTTTTTAATCGCGATTTTATTATTTTTGTATGAACAAATTTAACCGTCGTTCGTATTTCAAACAGAACGAAATTATTTATGTTGTTGAATGACAGATGGCGCTACGTCTGAGAAGAATTCAAGAGAAGCGTCGCGTCATTTTGACATTTCATTCGGCATACCACAATGCAGTGCGTGCAACATTTTGTACGATTTATTTTATTTATCTATTTTTATGTGCGTGTATTACAGTGCACAGTGCCAGCAAGACGCAAGGGGGGCCATTTGGGCCGTCGAACGAATAAAGCAACAAACATGCAAAATAGTAGAGCAGAAAGAACAGACGAACAAATCCAACAATATAACAAAAACGTGCGTGTAAGCATGTCGCAATTGCGTGTATCTCAATCACAAGAGGCACGAGCTGAACGAAATCAACAACGACAATTGGAACGGAGCCAAGCGCGCCGGTTCGTAGTTAACACACGCAGAGCAAATGACCGACAACGCCAACAAGTACATCGAACATTTACATCCGCTTCGTTCCTTCGTCTCGCATTCGAGTACGAGCCAGATATTTAATATTCCGCTCATCCGAAAGTGCTGATTGGGTGCTATGGACAAGGAATGTCCCCATTGTCATGCGCTCAAATTCAAACATGAGTCAGCCGAGATGTGTTGCGCATCAGGAAAAGTGCAACTACCAGAAATTGAGATACCACCAGAACCATTGAACGGCTTGCTCATCGGCACGGTTCCAGATTCAAACCTGTTCCTGAAGTCCATTCGCACATTCAATTCATGCTTCATGACTTCGTCCGGAGCA
This sequence comes from Rhyacophila brunnea, assembly GCF_057557595.1. Taxonomy (NCBI): domain Eukaryota; kingdom Metazoa; phylum Arthropoda; class Insecta; order Trichoptera; family Rhyacophilidae; genus Rhyacophila; species Rhyacophila brunnea. Next base: position 497,453 of record NW_028232904.1, on the reverse strand, counting down.
ACAGAAATAGTTCACAATACTGCGGCAAATAGTCAACAATTCCATTCTACGTTCAAAATCAAAGGCCAAGTATACCACAAAGTAGGCTCATTGCTGCCAATGCCAAACGAACCACATACATTTTTACAAATCTACTTCATGGGCGCGGGTGAGGACATCAATCATGTGGATGCACGTTGCGGCTACAATAGCCTCAATTCGCCTAATGCCAGGCACATCGTGAATTATTGAAATTCTTCAAAGCACACATGCACCAATTGCAAAGTGACAATCACGCTATTGTCATCAATCCTGATAAAACACCAGCTGGAGAGCACGTACGTCGATTCAATGCGACTGTTGTTGACGACATTGCTGGAATCATGGTTGGCGACCGCACATCGACGCGAGAAATCGTGATTCGAAGAAGAAACAATAATCTGGAGTTCATCGCTGACACACACCGTTCATAGGACGCTCTCCAATATCCGCTTATTTTCTGGAAGGGACAAGACGGATATTGCATAAACATTAAACAACGAGATCCTGTCACAGGTAATTCATTCATTATGAACATCATTACTCATTTTGAATTGAGAAAATGAATGGTTGGTGTTTTTTTGTTTTTATCGGCGGTCATCGTCTACAACGCTCCATTCCTCTTTCTGTCATAGATCCCATCCCCACACACTTACGATACATTTGTTATTTTTTTTATTTAACAACCAAAATATTCACTAGATATAATTTATATGGCAGAACAACGTTTGCCGGGTCAGCTAGTATTTATATATATATCTTCCATTTTGGATCCATGCTGCATATCTCTCTATGATTACAGGAAGAATACACTGGCTGAGTACTTTGTGTTCTAGGTACAGTAGGAGGCCACTATTGATGGTGTTACAGATGGCCAGAAACACCTTATCCCAGATTTCTCTACGAATAATTTCATTAAAAAACAACAATTAATAGACACTAATATTAATTGGTGTTCCATATAGATGAGTAGTTATATTTTAATAAAGTTAAAAAATACTTTCGTTTTGGTTACTTTTCTTATACCGTTTGTAACTAAGTAAAATGCATTAATTTTCTTTGTATTTTCTCCTTCCAAACCAAACCCAAATAAAGCCTTAACCTCCGAAATTCCAGTGACTTTTAGTCTGGCATGCACTGTAAGAAGCAGCATAGCGTTTTCATTCATTTTAGCCAACAAACAGAGCCCTGGTGTTCCCATGGTGATGTTTGTTGAGGATTATATTTTTCGACTAGAGATCAAATTGGATTTCTTTGAATAATTAAAAATGCTTATTTAGTTCCTTCTTTCACCTCCGACGAGAGTAAGCCGCAGTAAAAAAAAACGGTGCATGTACTTATGTACGCGCGTTAGAAGTTATACTTCTTTGGCGTAATAAAACAAAAACAAAACTTGTTATAACCTATATTCTAGATCTAGATACTAGCTCTTAATTATCTTGTTATTTTTAAAGTAACAACTGTCACTCTGACGTTTAATCGTTTTTTTACGTAAGGAGTTGCAAATGGCCGACAATAATAAATTTGTTACCTAGGCAATGGAACAATTCTACTATCAAACTTGCGTTTGTATACAGCTGCCTGATTCGCAGCTATTTCCATAGTGTCGTAACGGTGTGCGCGCGCAGCTCTCAATTTCACTCTCGCCCCAAAAGAAGAATAACTTCAGAAATATGTTAAAATTTTGAGTTTCATTTTTCATAGCGTTGCAGCCCATATAATTCTTTATAATAGATACGTTATTCCTATACATTTCTGAATCATACATTACATATATACCTATATTATACAATTGTTGTGTTTATTTAATAAAATGTAATTTTTTTGTAGTACGTATTCTACTTTTAATCACTAGGTTAGGACCGGTTTCGTCCGCCTCAGAGGGACATTTTTAACAACACAACAATACAATGCAGTTCCACTATGAATTGATAGTTAACAAAATAAAATAAATATATTATACAATCTAAAATGGGGGTACATTTTTGCAGTAAAAATTAATTAAAACAATCTAATGAGTAGTAATGAGATTGCATATTGCACTTTACCTAACAATCGTTGAACAACATTATTACGGAACATATTTTTTTTATACTTTACTATATTATTCATTTATCTATTAATTATTGATATCGGTGATGCCATTATTGAGCATTTAATAAAATCATGATAATTTTAAATACTTAAATCAACTAAAACCGCAGTTGTAAATCTCACTTTTGAAAAAATAAATGTTATATGTTTGCAATTCGGAATTTCGTATTCGTAATTCCAGCGTTCGATGTTTCTTCTTTCGCGATCATGACCGAAACTCGTATGAGGGGGTTTAGTAATTCACAAAGGTTACTACTAGTGATGTACTTGATCGTCTAACGCCAACGTAACAGGTATTGGGTAACGATTACCAGGTTATCGGGTATCAAACGCAAGTTGTCGATTATCTCGTACACTTATAGAGAGTAGCTACATGGTGTCAGATATCGGTCGTATAGTTACACTGTTTTCAATACAACATTCATGTTTGATAATGAATTAAATTTATCTGATCAATATAGTGTCATAATTATATCATCATCATCATCAGCCGGGGTTGATCTACTGCTAGATGAAGGTCTCCCTTAGCTCTCTCCACTCTTCACGGTACCTAGTTCTTTGCTGCTACGTAGATCCACATAACTTTATGAACTCGTCTAGCGGGTTTTAGGGCGTCCCTGTGAGCGATTAGTGCCAATTTACGTATGTGATCGGTATGATCTTTACGCGTTATGCCCAACATGCACATTTCCATGACACGTTGCACTACTCGAAATTTTTGAGTTTCTCTTGCATTAAAAGTCCATGTTTCACATACATACGTGAGCGTTGGTAGCACATATTGGTTGAATACTATATGCTTAATATACGAGAATCATAATATATATTATGTGCAATAACTATATTCATTGTCAGTATGCAATATGCCATTGGTGAGTGCACATAGTGCAAAAGATACTCAACTGGAATAATTAATAGTACAAAACTCAAATCAACTAGAATTTAAATTCAAATTCCATTAAGTACCCTCGGTTGATATTAATTTTGGTAATAAATACCTGTAGCTTAGATTTATAATAAAACTAGCGAGTACCCGGCATACGTTACAATGCCATTCAAAGAAAGAAACTGTGTGTGTTTTAATTCTGTTTATTGAAGTGCTTTTGGATACACAAATTGTTTTTACTGTCTATTGCGTACACTAATAAATCAGAAGGTTTTCCAACGCGTGAGCAGGCCATATACAGCTGTCCATGTGAGAAGCATGGATTTTCCAAATTTGGTATAGGAACACATACGAATAGAAGAAGATAGAATAGAAGAATAAGAAGATGGTTGTACTAATTCAGAAACCTTTGCGGGTGTGTGCACAACAACTGACGAAAGTTTCATCGCAATCGGATGAACGGTATAGGAACGCATACGAATAAAAAAATACTAAAGAAGATAGAATGAAGAAGAAGAAAAAATATGGTTTTTCTAATTCAGAAACCTTTGCGGGTGTGCATACAACAACTGACCAAAGTTTCATCACAATCGGACGAATGGTATAGGAATGCATACGGGACAGACTGACAAATAAACATTCATTTATATATATACTTGACCCGGCAAACGTTGTTCTGCCATATAAATTATATCTAGTGAATATTTTGGTTGTTAAATAAAAAAAATAACAAATGTATCGTAAGTGTGTGGGGATGGGATCTATGACAGAAAGAGGAATGGAGCGTTGTAGACGATGACCGCCGATAAAAACAAAAAAACACCAACCATTCATTTTCTCAATTCAAAATGAGTAATGATGTTCATAATGAATGAATTACCTGTGACAGGATCTCGTTGTTTAATGTTTATGCAATATCCGTCTTGTCCCTTCCAGAAAATAAGCGGATATTGGAGAGCGTCTTATGAACGGTGTGTGTCAGCGATGAACTCCAGATTATTGTTTCTTCTTCGAATCACGATTTCTCGCGTCGATGTGCGGTCGCCAACCATGATTCCAGCAATGTCGTCAACAACAGTCGCATTGAATCGACGTACGTGCTCTCCAGCTGGTGTTTTATCAGGATTGATGACAATAGCGTGATTGTCACTTTGCAATTGGTGCATGTGTGCTTTGAAGAATTTCAATAATTCACGATGTGCCTGGCATTAGGCGAATTGAGGCTATTGTAGCCGCAACGTGCATCCACATGATTGATGTCCTCACCCGCGCCCATGAAGTAGATTTGTAAAAATGTATGTGGTTCGTTTGGCATTGGCAGCAATGAGCCTACTTTGTGGTATACTTGGCCTTTGATTTTGAACGTAGAATGGAATTGTTGACTATTTGCCGCAGTATTGTGAACTATTTCTGTTGCTCCGGACGAAGTCATGAAGCATGAATTGAATGTGCGAATGGACTTCAGGAACAGGTTTGAATCTGGAACCGTGCCGATGAGCAAGCCGTTCAATGGTTCTGGTGGTATCTCAATTTCTGGTAGTTGCACTTTTCCTGATGCGCAACACATCTCGGCTGACTCATGTTTGAATTTGAGCGCATGACAATGGGGACATTCCTTGTCCATAGCACCCAATCAGCACTTTCGGATGAGCGGAATATTAAATATCTGGCTCGTACTCGAATGCGAGACGAAGGAACGAAGCGGATGTAAATGTTCGATGTACTTGTTGGCGTTGTCGGTCATTTGCTCTGCGTGTGTTAACTACGAACCGGCGCGCTTGGCTCCGTTCCAATTGTCGTTGTTGATTTCGTTCAGCTCGTGCCTCTTGTGATTGAGATACACGCAATTGCGACATGCTTACACGCACGTTTTTGTTATATTGTTGGATTTGTTCGTCTGTTCTTTCTGCTCTACTATTTTGCATGTTTGTTGCTTTATTCGTTCGACGGCCCAAATGGCCCCCCTTGCGTCTTGCTGGCACTGTGCACTGTAATACACGCACATAAAAATAGATAAATAAAATAAATCGTACAAAATGTTGCACGCACTGCATTGTGGTATGCCGAATGAAATGTCAAAATGACGCGACGCTTCTCTTGAATTCTTCTCGGACGTAGCGCCATCTGTCATTCAACAACATAAATAATTTCGTTCTGTTTGAAATACGAACGACGGTTAAATTTGTTCATACAAAAATAATAAAATCGCGATTAAAAAATGGAAGGGTGGGGGTAGGAGGGTAAAAATTTGGGATTATAGGTATTTTTTTATGCCAAATAATAAAAAAATACAAAAAAAAAATTGTCAAAAAAATAAAAGAAAATTTTTCTGGATAGAGATACCCTAATCACCTAGCGGTATGAAATATACTTGTTGACCTATTCTCATACCTAACAAATATACATTAAAAAAATTCATAAAAATCGGTCGAGCCATTTCGGAGGAGTTCGACCACAAACATCGTGACACGAGATTTTTATATATATAGAGATAGAGATATATAGATATAGCTCATGAGTAGCTGTTACTCAACGTCACATTATCTCAAAACTCAAATGAAATTTGTTTGTATCCAATAAATACATAAAGTTTGACATAAAATTTATACCGATCTCGCATACAATTTACTACATTCCATGTATGCGCGCCTGTCTGTCAAATGTCTGAAACGTCATCGTAAGCAAAATGTCATCACAGACGAGATTAGTTGAGTTGATAGCGACTACTAAAAATCTATCATATTAATATTTCGCTATACCAGTGCAAGGTATAATGGCAAATCGGTTATATGACACTATATAATTATCTCACTAGCAAGACTTGACACGAGAGCAAATGTTTTTTAAATCAATTGGGCAATAAATAATTAATCAAAACAAACATCTTTAGGAATAGTTTCTGAAATTCTCGACCCAGGACAATTTTCAATTGCCATAGTCTTGCTTACTGGAAATCTTCACTTTAATAATAAGATGTAAAAGCTCTTGCCCTATAATGTGGCAAAAGTACACCAACATTGTAGTTTTCATTTCTATGAGTATATTTTTATTTTTTCACTTGATATGGAACATGCATCTTTACATCTCTTCATCCCCAAAGCTAGAAGTGAAAATTTAGGCCAATAGTAGCTCAATTTGGAAAACGCTTCAAAGAGTATTAAAAACCATTAGTTCAAACTTGTCGCAATTAATTCAATTTTTTTTTGGCCTTTTTTATTAATATTGTAATTAACGTGTTATTTGCATTTGAAAATCAATTAGCAAAAATACAATTTTCTGCGCCCCGTAAACATTGAATTAAGTATGTCGCCTTTAGCATAGTGATCTATATGCATGGGCGCGATACCCGAGGGATGCGGGTTCGATTCCTGCGGGGTGTCTTACTTTTTTCAAAAAGATTTTTTCTATTTGTTATGGTTATAACATATTTTCTGAGAAGTGTTTTCAAAATTATGTATGTAAAATAAGATCAATTTACATCCCTTATCAACGTATGTATTTACAATCTTATAACCCATGCACAAGGTTTTATGCAAATGCAGCATGGCTGATTCAGATGTCATGGCTAAAATCTACGTTTCCATTCAGTCAACGTCATTCGTGAACGCTCTGAAGAGACAAACGAGTCAGAAAGTACATAGTGAATGCGTTCGATGACAGTTTTTGTTATCCGTGACTTGATCACCTTGTCGCCTGATTAGTAGGTAAGAGCGAGACATGACATAATATATTATAATTGACGCGAAGACTTGTGTTAAAAGTTAAGTTCTCATTTCCTATAACTAACCATTAGAAAATTTTCTTGGAATCTTTAAAATCACAAAACTTATAAACATTTTCCATCACAGAATCAATACACATACATTACTGGTATACGATGGTTACATTTTTGCCTTAATTAAATTTATTTATAACTACGGAATCCAATCCCGAGCCTAAATTCTGATCCCGGGATTACAATTTGACAATCCCGGGACTGGTCCCGGGATTGGCATTTTTTTTCATTGTTAATATAAAAATTTTATACATGCAAATAACATTGATAAAATCGGTCAAAAATAAATCTAGTATAATTTATATTATTTAAGACATGTATTGTTAATATTATATACGTTCAATCTTGGAAATTATACATAAGTTGAATGGAGTAAATAATATTGTAATATAAATAATAATGTGAATTTAATATGAGATTGCTGTTTCTGATAGTAAAGACTTAATGAATGGGTTAGCGAGATTTAAAATAGTAGAGCAAAATCATGGTGTACCTACTTATGGCCTTTCCGCTTCATTAATCTAATTAGTCAGTCAAATATGAAACTGCCGTAAAACGTATGAGATCACGATGGAATTACTTTGTTAATAGTGCAAAGCATTGTTTTTTCCAATCTTTCTCATTTTTATTAATTTATGTGAAAAAATAAAATGAATCGGCAACTTACACATGGGTATAAATCAAACTTCATTCAAACTCAGTTTATTTCTAATGTAGTTATTTGTTATTAAAAGTATTTTTTCTGTTATATTTTCATTTTTATTTTATTTTCCATAAAAATTTATAAAAAAATCAATCCGGAATGTTTCGGGATTACTTTAATCAATCCCGGGATTCATAGGTAGGTATCAAAAATAGTTCGGGATCCTTATTTATAACGTCTTTATATACATATAATAATATGTTCATGCATTTTAATTTAAAATAACATGTTACATAAATTTTAGGATATCTTGTTATTTTTAATCTGTGTAAGGATTAATGCAATATTCATTCATATTTATTTTAGATTAATAATTATAGATTGCATATTAATAATAGGTATTATTATTAATAACATTCTTATTGTGAACAAGAAAATCTGGAGAAGCTAATGGTTTTGGGTAGCCTTCAAAGTAAGGCGAAGGATATGAGAAGCATTGACGGGCTTAAATCCTCTTACTGGGGCTGCCCTCAACACACAGCCCTAAAAAGTGCATCAGAAGTGCAGAGTCTTGTTATCCTAAACAATGGCTGCATTTTAGGAAAATCACAATCTTCAGCCGTTTAAATTACCACCAAGGAAATTTTAAATCCATTAAAATCCATTATTAAAGTATTTTTACTAGTGTCATAAAAATATTACTACTTTCATAATATATATTAATTTACACTCTATAGGTACCTTCGACTATTTGAGCTTAGATTTCTAGTCTACAGCACTAGTAATTAAATACTCTAAGGAGTTGAGTTTAAATATCCATCTTGGGAAGTGTCATTTGCGTAACTCCTTCATCTAGATAAGATGAGATTCATCGCCGCCCCAATGGAGGTATTAATTATTAGGAATATCTTAAAACTTCAATTAATGGTTTTACTAATTGCATATTAGTAATCACCATTCGTATTTTACATTGCGTTCTTATTAATTATTTGATATATTCTATCGTTTTCTAATGTAGTCCTATTCCATTCAACCCCACTATCCGATTTGTGTCACTGCGAATAAACCTATATTATTTTTTCACTTGTATAATTTTTCTATGGTCTAATATTTCTCAATTAACATCTAAAGACGAACATCACACTTTATACTAATTTTCATCTTGTACTCGATCGGAGGCAATGGTGATTACCTCAGTTTCCGTGAAATACTGATTGAGATCAGTGATGCACAACCAGCCATACTATTTATTACGATCCATCGAATAAATGAAATAACCAAAAAGAATGGATAATAATAATATAATACCTATATTTGTCTTGTTTTATCTGTCTATATGTAATGCAGTGCAACACACATTATTTCTCTACACCAGAGCAGTCGCATTGCTTTGCATAATAATATCGTAATCAGGTCAACTTGGGAACCTGTCACTCTGGGTAAAATTCACGTAAAATACACTGGCTTTATCGATATACATACCCACCAATCTATATTGGTATTTAAATTACCACATTCTTAGATATGAATATTGTCACACTATAATGCTGTGCTATTTCTATTAGATAAGTAGTATTATTTGGCGTATCCACAAAGATGTCGATAAGTGGCACTGCCACCCGGTTTTTTTTTCTAGAATCATTGTAATTTCCTCTATTCGATGATAATTCAAATATGGTTATTATAAATTTTAAAGAATTAGTTAGGTACCCATATTCATTATCAAACTATGGAATCTTTTGAAGGAAGTATTGTGTGATTTTAATGATGATTTATTCATCCCTAAAATTATTAACCAACCCTTTTTTTGCAGACTGATCCATATTTGCCATTGAAGTTGACCAACTTGCAAAACAGCGACCAATTGAAACTGAAATATCAAGAACAGTGAAATTTTTCCATGACTCTTCTTGAAGATTAATTTTCTATATTATCTTTTTGGATGAGCTTACATTTAATGGTAAGAATTTTCGTTAATTGGTGTCAACACAAAAACTACCTGGTCAAGTAACGAGTAGAAAGAGTTATATACTGAGTGTCCGCCCATGTCTATTTGATGTTTTAGCAAAATTTATGTCGCATTTAAAATAAAATATTAATATTTCTAGATTCAGTACCTTGGGCAGCTCGTGGAATTATTTAAAAACTGTTAATGACCATACTGATAAAAAGGTTATGCGCTAATGCTTTAAATAATGAAAATATCTACTGACATATTGAATTTTGTCATATATTTAAACAAGTGGGTAATAAATAGTGAGGTCAAATTCAAAGTATTTACTCATTATTGATAAAGTTAACTGTAACATGGTCGCAATAGACTTACTAAACTAAATAAATACTAAAACTCCCGAAAACAAAGTGTTGCGATAGTTTACTTAAACAGGGTCAAACCACAGGAGAATTTTTGATACATTATTTGCAAAGTGAAGGTTTATTATGACGTATTTTATGTATTTCCGGTCTCATGTTTGTCAGCCTTGATAATAATGAAGTTTTGGGTTAAAATTCGAAACTATAACATCATATTACTATACAGTATACATATTTACGTGCTTAATTCACATGGTTAGTTTTATCATTAAATTTGTTTATTTTATAATTGATTCAAAGTTTCTACTATTCGGTGCCAACCATATCTTACGAGCTAGCTTTTGCCTTTCGGCATTTTCAGGCACTATATTATATTATACTCGCCAATAACAAATACACATTGACAAAAAATTTAGTTAGTTCTTGACTATATATATTATATAACAAAATAATATATTAAGTAAATAGAAAATCTAAAATGTGGGAATATCTAAAGTAATAGACATTTACATGGATACGCACTGTTAATATATTATTTAAATAATCGATATTGTTGATAGCAGAGGTAGAATGGTGAGGTGAAGTTAAATATGGGGGCACACGGCTACTTTTATATCTTACCGTTATTTTTATTTTTAATAAATGAATCAGAAAAAAAAAAAAAGCATCCCGACTACCCCTAAAAATATGTTGGTTGTTCAATGATGTGTTTTTGATTCAGCCCAAAAAAACTTATGGGTTGAGCAAATATCTAAGAACTATTCCTTGTAAAAATGTCTGTTCCGATCAGGAGCGAATGAAATAACTTGTTACTTTTATTGGAAGCGGACAATACCTACGTCGTATGACGCTGGATGCGGCGTTGAAGACCTGGCAGCGAAAGAAGGATGCTTCATCCAAGGTAGAGGTACACATATTTGTTCAAATACACAATGGCAAATGGAGATAACCACAATTTACTCCTGACCACTATAACACCAGTCAGTCAGTTTTTGACAAGCCATGATGTATTCGTTACCAAGCTCTATGAGCTTGGACTTATTACCTGCCCAACATGTCCATGTGGTGGAGAACTACAGGATGAAAACCACATCCTATTTGAATCTCTGATAATGTGCTCCGAGAGGAAAAGAGATACTTAACTCGGTCCAACTGGCTGTTGGGCACATCGGACCATCCGATATGGTCGCCACAAAGGCCGATTATATTACATTTTGCTGACGTGAAAGTCTCTCTTCACATAGTTTCTTTGTTCGTGTAGTTTTAGCTTTGTTTTCTGTATCTTATATATCATCAAATTTATTCATTTCTGTTAAGGTTATACTTCAGCTGAGGCATGGTCGAAAATGATCGCGACTACGCGACGCGCAGATTGTGCAAACGACGCGTGACGAACAAAGCATAATTTGTCATAAAAATTCAACATGCGTCTATTTAATGTTGTGTTTATTGTTATTTAACTAATAATAATAATAATAATAATATATTCATTGACTTGTTTTGTTTTTTGAGTAAATACGTAACGTTTTTTAGTAATCTATACACGATTTAAGAATTAATTCCTCCGACGCCATCACAAAAACGAATTGACGTGCTCACAGGTCGACTATAGTTCTCCAGTTGGCAACGCTTGCGAAATTACGTCCCACCTATTGCTGAAAATTATTTGCCGTTTCACTGAAGTATGCTCGTAGGTCTCTGTGCCTTTCTTTTCCATGGCACTTTTTATTAAATTGCGTCTTTCAGTAAACTCAATCAAAGCTTACTTGAGAGCGTGGTGATCTCAGTCTTGGGTATCTGTTCCTGAGATATTCCTAGGCGTACATAACCGCTGATGCTTCACACTAAACATAGGGCCTCGTGATAAGCTTGATTAAGACCAAATGTGGTACAGGGCGGGTTGGTTTGGAGGGTCTATGTTTGTGTTGTTAATGTCTTTTGGTTGATAATGTTTATTGTATGAAGTAAACTCGTCTTGTATATAAATTATAAAAGATTACAATTTACTTTCATAATACATAAACGATACAAACCTTTATCTCAGATCCAGATTAATATATATGATTTGTGTATTTTTAAAGTGCACGGCTGATAAATGATTATTTGATACATTTTTGTGAAGACTATTCATATAATTGCAAGTAAAGTCATTACTGGAGTTGATTGTGATAGATGGGTATCGAATATCGGGCATAAGGGGTAAGTTTTTGCTGCGCCCCAATTTGTAAGGGTACTTGTGTCGATGAAAAAGTAATTTATCACACTCGTAAGGCTCCGCTTTTCTTCGAGAGGGTTCAAAAGAAAATTCGGCGGAAAATCATCGGCAGGGAAACAAATTGTTTGTATTTCAAAACATGATAGCCTACACTCCTCTGTGTGTATTACACGGGATTACTTTTAAGGTATTTCACCGGTGATTTTCTTGATCTTGATAATCGGCTGTAATACTTTTCTACAATCACGTCAGACATGATTATATTAAAAAATATAAATGACGTGGTGCAATATAAAATTACAGCCACATATAATATATAACTATAACTAATAATCAGCGAAGGATTTCTCAATATAGAATAATATTAAAGGCAAAGATTGTAATTCTACTGATCGATATCCTAAGAATATTATAAAAAGACAGGATTACTACCATGGGATATAACATGAATGATAAATGTTTTACCTACTTGAGTGTGGTGATCTGAGACAGCGCTACTGGTTTGGCTAGAATTCATAGAAAAAAAACGAAGGGTCCAATATACAAGTTATAAGAATTTTCCTTATTATGTTCGCGTATGAGATGATAGATCACGTAATTTCTATTTTTTATAATATGTTCTGTAAATTGATATACCAACAAGATACATCATTCCAAACAATATATTAACAGAAAAATAAGTAGGTGATTTTTCATAAAAATAACTATTTATCAAAAATCTGTAAGAATCACAGTTAATGTAATGATAAAAACGGTGAAAATCGTATTCCGGTAGTTAATTACCCCGGGTTGATATAACCATATTGACTAGCTTAGAGCGAGATATGGTACGGTAATTACATTATAATAATTGAGACGCGGCGATTTTGAAAGTTATTACTAAATTCTCGAAGTTGGTCGAGCTCTGCAAAAAAGAGATGCGGTTCACACGACATGCGTATAAACTTAAATATTCGCTTATGACTGTGTTATCAACTATTATAGGTAACCATGTTATATACGGAATTGCCCCAGGTGATATCCGTGTTATTTTTAATATAACGTGGTAACTAGTTATAATAGCCCTGTTAGCATTAAAGCATTGGCGAGAAAAAAAATACGTATCTACTTATAAATAATTACAAGATAAAAATAACTTTTTATACACCACGTTTTTAAATTTTCTGTTGAATCATATAAACTTGACAATTCTATGTACTTATTAATAAATACTTTTTTTGTACTTGATAGAAATACTGAACAAATATAGAATACTGAAATGTCTTTTTGACATTTCATATTGATTTCCATAGTAACGTATATATTAATAATTTAGTTACTAGGACTCCCTTAGAAACCAATAATAGTGTTTTACTTTTTACGATTTTTTTCCGAAATAACTTTCCATACAAAACAGAATTAACTGAAAATGAATTCAATTCTGCTTAAAGATGGCTAATTAAAAGAATGCAGTGTAATCGTGTTCTGATAAATTCTAAAAGTTTCAAATGTCTAGCTAGTCGAGAAGTTAGGTAAAAATCGATTGCAAGATTTGTATTGGACAAACAAGAAAAAATTTGTACTGGACAAACAAGAATACGAGCTAATAAAAACGTGGTAAAATTAACCTCATCTGTTATTTTGCATTCTTTATAGTCTAAATTCGATAAACAAGATGCATTGTAGTACCTAGATTTAGTTATAGTTTTGATATGAATATTATAGTGTTTCACCAAATATGTTGCAGAAAATTTATGATCTGAAATAAATAATCAGTGTGGTAGTATACGTACTATATCACACGTTTGTGTTTCAAACAAACTGCGTTGGTTGATCGTTCGCAAAAATACAGCCCTTATTAAAAAATAAAAACAACCCTCTGCGTCAGTAGGGAGGTAGGTACTAGTACGAGATAAGAAAAATGTGTATTCCCTATCATCTAGCATCCCCAGTATCTACTAAGTGATGAACAAAAGAAAATGATACCCTGTCGCCGGGATGAGATTTACCGACCAAAAACAGGCGATTATCCTTTTTTTCGTCGGGTTGCCATAATGCAATATTCATTGCGGTGATAGAAGATATTATTATACGTAATATAACATCTCATTTGGTAACTTATCTTATTAAATATCTACGTTATACTATAAGAAGATAAGCTAAAATCTGCAATGCTTTTCTGGATAGTTGTATTGTCGTTATTTGTTCAATTAAAGAAAACACAATTTTATAGTACTTATTCCACTTTTTTTATAAAATTTTGGACCGGTCTCGTCCTCACCAAAGAGCATGGACCCCACAAAGGGGGGACTGACAGGGCTCTAGCCTAGAGGCCTGGGCTCAGGAAGGGCCCGGCGTGTCGAGTCGACCAGATAAGTGATATAAATAAACGTCACAAATTCTCTCTAATAGTAAAAAAAGTCGGCTGCAGCGATATTTTCTTTCACTTATATTATTATTTTAAATTATGTATTTGTACGATACAATTTTTAAAAAATATACACATTAATTCTACCACGTACACCATTTAGAAAACGCTACTGTGGAGCGTTAAACTGCCTTTATCCTTAGCGATAGGTAGGGGCCCGCCAAAGATCCTAGTCTGGGACACCGCTTCAGGATGTGGGGGCCATGCCAAAGAGACATTATCAAGTTTCATTTGATGTCATGTCATGCTACCGTGTTATTGTATGATATTTAATGACAAATTTAGATCTTTTATTTCATTCCTTTAGGATTCCATTGTACCTACTAATAACTCACTTGGGTGTATGGTGGAGTCCTTCATTCGGGCATTTTTGATGTTTGGGGAGTGGGAGATATTGAATAACGGGCACAAATTGATAACACGGAGGTTTATTTTATAATTCCGCGAAGAATTATGTTTTATTACAATTACACAAACATTGATTTTATTACATTTGATTCGAGGGGCGAGGCTTAGGATTACACTTGTCACACGTCACTTATGGACGGATTAGATTTTGGTATATTACCTGATCACACTGCACTGTTTATTTGATGGTTGATTAATTTAAAGGTGATTCTAATAAATTATTATTAATACAACAACGATAAGGGATTAATAAAACACGCGCGGTCTACATTGTGATAAGTAAAGGCCGCGGGGCGGCGGGTACGAGAGCTCTAACACCCCCTTGCACTGTCAAAAATGTACTAACTTTTAAAATATTACTCGTTTATTAATTCTTGTCTAGGGTGGGAGAGAGACGCATAGGAAGTCCGAAGGGTATGTCAGATAGATTCCAGAATCTTCGGTTTTTTGCGATTTTCTAAATGTCCCGTTGTGGTCGGAGCGGCTTTGGGCTGCGACTAGCCTGTAGCTACCATCTGTACATGAGATTCGCCCCTCGCAAAAATCGCTTTTGAGATGTTATTTATTTTATAATATTATTCAGTATTTACAGAGGTTGCGAACATTTGCAGGGCTGGCCATTTATGATTTGATATAGAATTCTGATGTGTGATTTGAGGCATTCTTTGGGGGGGGGGGTATATTTGGTGACACTACCAATGGCTATATTTCACTCGTATATAGGCAGGGTGTGGAAAATAGTATTAACATTCACAGAAATAAAACCGTAGTTACATTCACCAACACAAAATCAATAATATTGTTGTAACTAGAGCAGTACTAATAAAGCCAGTTTATGCTATCATATTTTCATCGCCTTGATGAATCTCTCAATGATAAGCTCAACCATTGCCGACTGAAGAGAAAGCCGATACATTCACAACTGGTCCTACCTTTCCGCCCCTCCCATTGTCTATGGATGAGCTGTCATTGCCTGTTATTTTCCACAGAGTGCTCATACTGATGCGTGTCTTGTGTTCACTTATAGATGAGTTAAATGATAAATAATACACTAGCATTAATGCACCGTCTACAAATGTAATGCATATATCAATGATATATATTTTTTGGAAATCGATTTTACCACCGGTTATTGTGTGAAAGACTAGTCTGACTTTGACAGCTGATAAATAACAGGAATGTATATTATTTATAAATAACACTGATAATGAATATATTTGATTTGAGATTTTTTTATGATTCAATTTGAAACGATAAAGGGTGAATCAATATGTCAAGCAATCTGGGATCTGATTTTGACAGCTGAAAAGTGGACCACTCGTCACTTGTGCAAAAAGTTATGCTCAGGATTTATTAATCTAAAAATGGCGGTGGCTCAACAGAAAATCTTACGACCGAGAAGTACAATGATCTCCACATAAATAATATTAACGAGGTAGATTGGGTAGGCCATGTAAACATTTCTATCAGCAAATAGTGTGCTTATAAACTATTAATAATTGTAATTAATACACATTTTAGGGCCAGCCGATAGTTTTATTAAAATTAACTAAGTATTTTAAAATAAACTATAAAAATATGTCAAACTTACAACACATTCTTTCAAAGAATTGTCACCATTTTGAAAGCACGTTGCGCTATTACCAGTATGAACCGACTGAGCAAAATCGAGCTGGTATTTTATGGTTCATTCACTGGTGGCTTTACCCCATCCAAAGAAATGTGATACAATCTATTTTTTTTTTTTTTTGAGTAAGTGCCTACATACTCCAAATTCAGTGCATGCGTATTTTTTATGGTTGCTTGGAGAATGCGTAGGGGAAAATGATATATTTTTATGGAATTTGAAATAGATAAACCCAATGAATGCACAATTTTCAATTGCATAACATAATTAAAATAGCACCATGTTTTTTGTTAGTATATATATATATATAGTATTACCAGCTATACTATATTGCATGGTTTCTCAAAAATTTTCCTGACAGCCTTCTTTTCAAACGTATTTTTAAACAACGCCCGACGTCTATAATTAAGTAGGCTAGAAGTAAAAGGGGTTCACTACATCACATACACATTGAGGTATGAGAATAAAAATAATTTCATTGCTTTTGAGGGGGTGTTATAATATTATATTAATATAGTATCTATATTGAAAAACTTAATCCATAGTTTTAATCAAAAATTAAAACCGAATTTGTCTTAATTTAACACTACAAAGAGTGGGAGCAATACATCTGTGTATGGATTGAAACCCTTTTGCAATAACCGTACTCAAATATTCTATATGTAACTCTGCCATTCTTGGTGGTGTTGGCTTGTGTGTCTCTGATAATTATCTTAGGAATCGAGGGCATCCGTTGTTTGTTTCCCCAAGGTGCAGGACTAACCTGCCATTTGTAATGCCAATTGGGAGGGCAACAACCATGTATAATGAAATCGCTTCGGATATTGATATATTCCACTTACGTGAGCTGAATTTAAGTGGACGTTACGTCTTTTATAAATTTTTGAGATAGGCTCTATCAATAGTCCACTCTGTGTGCTTCCATATACTTTTATTTTATTTGTTATTGTATTACTTATTGTATTATTACCTCACATTACTCTGTATTTTTATTTGAAAAATTTTTAACACTTATTTTATGTCATGTCGTGAACGCTTTAAATTTATAATTTGTTATGTTCATGCTATGTAAAATAAATAAGTTTGAATTTGAACTATTTTACGCATTTTTCAGAGGTTGGTGAAAAGGCCACTTCTATAATAAAATAACTTGGAACAGAAATTATAAAACTATCTATTTATATTTAAAAAATAGAATGGATAAAATTGTACATTAAAATGCTAGATTGGTCGCTAATATTAGTAAGCAAACAATACAATTAAATTATGTATAACTAATGAGAATAATCAGTCTGGTATTGTGCAACCAATTTATTTATATGTATAATTTAATACTTACACCCCAATGCTACCCCTCTAAGGCCTCCAACACCCCACCAGCACCAACAGGGGGAAAAAACAAGAGAGTATCTAAACCAGTATGTAGGTATTACGTATTCAAATAATATAATTGAATTGGCTGTATTATTTAGCTTTTTTATTTTTCAGAAATGAATGTATTTATTTTTCCAATTTAACTCGCGAATTATTTATGGCTAGATAAAAACAACTGGGAAAAAGGGTAAAATATTTTTATATTTTTTTTAATAATGGCTTCCTAGCATGTTTTCATATTACACCAAATGTATTTGTTAATAATTGAAGTGAGGTTTTCAAAAAAAGTTATTACAATTTTATTTACGAGTACAATTATTTAATCTGAAAAAATATGTAGATCGTTTAATTTTAACAACACAAAAACATGAATGATGCTAAAAATTGTAATAAATATTTATGAATGTTTTTTGTAGTGTAAAACAAAATTAATGGATATATTATAAAGATGCATGGTCACAAGTTCTAATGTTATATGCTTCAGAATTTATAATTACAATTTCGAGTAATATAACTTTTTCTTTAACTATACCAAGATCATACGGGCCTCCACATAGCGCCCACGATGGCCGAGCAGCTTACGCATTGGCTTATAATTTCGTGGATCCCCGATTCTATTTTGGGTCTGGCAAATAGACATATTGTTTTTCAATTTGTGTTTGGTGTCAGAGTAATGAACCTAATAGGTTGAGCAAATGGCTAACACCCATTTCCCGTAAAAACAAAAATTTGTTATATCAATATATTTTAATATTTTAAAACTATAACACACCATGATGCCCAGTGATAGTAGTGTAGAGAAATAGTTATGTAGTAGTAAGTGAAACAGTCAAACACCCAGCATTTGAGAAAATGATAAATGAAGTAAGTATAATTGTGATCTCACAAGGAATCAAACACGCACTGGACTACGAGAGAAACAGTAGGTTTTTTTTTTTTTAAATAAGATTATTAACCATGTCCTTGTTTTTTCGTTCAAGGTGGTTGTTAGTAATTTAGAACAATCACATAAATATATTGTTTCCTCACCGGAAATAGAACCAAGAGCTCCTGGACGGAAGGCCAGCGCCTTACGTACTGCACCACGAGATCCGCTTACCGCAGGTAGGTAAGAAGGGCATGGTCTATTGTGATATTTTCCTTTTCTCCCTAAAATATTTAAATGTGTTAAATAGGATACTGCCAACGATTTAACGTAAAAGTATGTTAATTCTAAAGTGAAATTAAAGATTTTTGAAGAAAACCTTATATTATGATGAAGCCAAAATACACGTATTAAACTAAAGATTTAAAACATATTATCAATGCTTATGATTATCGTATTACAAGCATAATATTATAATAAAAAAATATTATATATCGCTTGATATTTACCATATCAAAATTAGTTAATACAACACGCACTTTGCTATAATTATAAGCAATTTCAAAAATACAGTATTACACTTCATGTCGCGTATTGATTCCTCGTCGAACAATTTCATTTAATTCTTACCACATCATCTGTGTAAGCATATCTAAACAGCCGAATCAACGTTTTGTGTACAAACTCACCAACGTATCAGGTGGTAAATATTACGAGAGTAACCAAGCTTCCGGGATTCATTGTGGGACGTCGAATCGGGATTTAGTGGGCTGCGTCGGGTCGGTAATAGTGGTGTTTGTTTTCCGACGCCGCGTCATTCACTACGGCGCGGTGTGGTCGGCTGATAATGATCTTTGATATTTGCCAATCGAATTGACAGACTGCAGGTCCACTGATTTAACGGGAAACTGTAAAGGGCGCAGATTAATTTAGCGATTTATTTAGAGATTTAATTAGCCGATATAAACTGTTTGCATTTATGTATGTATGTATCGATAAAGAAATTTCTTTGATGTCTTTACTACTATTTTCTTTTGACTATTTTCATTTCGATAATTCGTCAAATGATTATTTTCCAACTGCCTCTCTACACCACAAGGCATGCTAACTTTTCACTCTCTTGAATCTCGTAAGTCTCTTTTGCTCTTGAATCATTTTTGTCTGTTATCGCGAGGGATGGTTTCCAATCCTGGTGTCCTAAAGAATTTGAATTTAGATGCGCCTGTCAATTACTTACGTGGTCACAGCCATGATTTATTCTGGATCAGAACCGTTTCCTCGTGTCAATCCTATCAGACACCATTTATTAGCGAGGGGTGTAAGACTAGTCAATGCGCTTCAAAAAGACGTAGACATTTTCGGTGACGTACTGTGTATTTTGTATTCGTAATTTTAAAAATATTAATAAATTATGTTTTTTTTTCAAAATTTTATTTTTCTGGATAAAATTGTACTTATGTTTTTTATTATTGTTATTATTATTATAAAATTGTACTTATGTTTTTATTATTGTTATTATTATTATTATTTTATTCTATTCTTCTCGCTCGTGAGGGTAATATTTGTTATCATGTAAATCTCATGTTGTGAACGTCTTGAATTTAGATTTGTTATGTCGACAATATGTTGTTTTCTTAGATAAATAAACATACATGTAGCTCTAACTAAAGAATACTACGTAGTGTCATAATATGGTATAATATATAACTCATAATTGTATCGCTAGATTTCAAAATCAGCCAAGTCCATAATAGATGAATAGGAGAAATACAGCTTTTTGTTTTCTCAAGTACACAGTCACAAGGGTGAAAGTTTATATTATTTCGAGTAGAGACTATTTAAAATTAGTCAATTTGTATACTGAAAGCTGAATAAAAGTAATCTAATACGTTGAAATAATTATTTATTTCCAGAATCAGATTTATAAATTAATATCTACTTATAAACAATTTATGGCAGATAGAAAAAATAACGATGTAGGAATCTAGTTACTAAATAAAATATTATGTTAAAAGTATTATACATCATACATTTATTTATAGCATTTACACAACAAAAAGATATTAAAAAACACATTTAACTTGTACTCTAATATACCTACCATGAGTATCTTACTAGTACGTTATCAGTGTATATAATACAAATTCAGTTAAAGCACACTTGAGTGTATGGTGACCCCAGTTTTAAGTAACTGCACCTGATTTTTTTTTAAATTTGCTTCACATCCAACTGTAGGGTCTCGTGATACGCTCGATTAATACCGGGTGTAATGCGGGGCGGATGTAGTTTGGTGGGGCCATTCACTTCAATGTACGTAATACTTACATTAAATTATTGGTAAAGACAAATTTAATGAATAACACAACATCAATTCGCGGTTTGTAAAAGTTTTGCTTTAATTTGTATACTGCATGACAATAATATAATATCCTAAATATAACGAGGCAGGTGGGATTTTCGAGCTTTTAAAACTTCGAACAAATACTTTGGCTCTATTACAACTTGTCGTGAAATATTGAATTGTTCTCTCACATCAATTTATTAATTTAGAAACACAAGTGCCAGTGGTACTAATTATTATCTGCACAATTTTAATTGTACTACATTCCATGCTATACCGAGAAGTCATTACATTATTGTACCTACATACTCGTATAAAAGTTTCGTGCTTGTACCGACCTAATTATGTTTTGGCGGTTTATGTTAATTTCAAAAGTACATTGGTTATTATTATCACCATCATTGATATAACTAGGATTTCCTACTCAGTAACTCTAATAGGCCGTAGTAGGATTTGTTTGCCAACTGAACAACTAGACGACGAACATCTAGGCGCTACTAGAATATTATTATTAAACTGGCGCTAGGGGCCGTTCAGGTCCATGGCCGACTGCACAACGTTTCTCCAGGCATCTCTGTCCAGCGCTCTCTCTTCCCAGTTGACTATCCCCAGCCTTTCCGCATCCCTTTGAATGTTGTCCGCCCATCTCCGTCGAGGGCGGCCAAGAGGTCGAGTGCCAGCTGGTGTGCCTTTGTAAATCCTATAGAGAGTTCTAGATCTTTCAGATCGTACAACGTGGCCCGCCCATCTGAGCCTTCTTGACCTCAGAATATTAGTGATTCTAGGTTGGTATCGGTCGAAGAGCTCAGCGTTTGTGCGGATGCGCCACCCGTGGTTCTCATTGACGGGTCCAAGTATTCTCCGGAGGATTCTGTTTTCAAACACTTGGAGCGCCTTTTCTTGTTTTTCTGTTAAACCCCACGTTTCACATCCATACATGACGATTGGCTTGATGACCACGTTATACACCCGGAATTTCGTTTTGATGGACAGCATTTTGGACCTGAACAGACGACTCAGCGCGAAGTATGCTGCATTTCCACTTCTCAGTCGGTCAGAGAGCTCTAGGGACATTTCATTTGCTACTAGAATAGATTAATAAAATTAAAATGCATTACCACAAGCAAGTCTAATTATATAAAGTATCTAAATATAACATTAGTTTTCAAGTTAGAGTATGGACCTAATAGATTGAGCAAGTGGCTGACATCCATTTCTCGTAAAAATAAAATCTGTTAATACAAATCTCTACTCTGTGGAGGCCCATATGATCTTATTAGGATCGGATATAGTCTAAAAAAACTATAATAAAGTGAGGTTTATATTTTTTATTGGAAAGATGAATATAAAATATGTGGATTCACATTCCAATATTTCATTGAACCATAGCAATATTATATTACATTACAATTTGATCCTAAGAAGATCATATGAGCCTTTACGAAGTGATGATTGTATTTACAGATTTCTGTTTTTACGAGAAATGGATGTTATCCACTTACTCAATATCTTATGTACTCCAAATAGACGTTAGAAAACAACGCATAAATTTTATTTCTCGGGATTGACTCGGGATTTAAACTCGGTATCTACGACATTATAAGTCAAATCGTTACCGCTCGGTTATTGTGGACATCATAGCAAGATAGTGCAAAAAATACTGTTTCTGTTAAACTAAACCGATATTTTTAATAAACCATTTTTTTTATTCAACGTAGGTATAGGTGATTCACAAGATTTTGAGAATTTTGATTTAATAAACGGAAATCGATAGTCAATAATAACGCAATTTGATAAGAATTTCTTGTAGGACCTACTACTTTGAATTGTCGCATATGGATAGGAGGCTCGTACTATAATTGGTTAATGCACAATGGCGCGATACCAGTGGTCAATTCTCGTCGAGCATCGTATTTTCTTTTCAAATATGATTTTTTCTAGAGGGTATTTATATATCTGAGGTGTTTTCAAGTTATGTATTTTAAACCGAAATTATTAAAGTGTTATTTTTCCAAAAAATATGAGAAAATTGTTACATTATAAATGACTTAATTTACTAATAACTTTGATATAATTCCAAACTAATGAGAATCTAGCAATTTTAAGCTATTTCAGATGATATTCATGTTAAAACTATTCTTGAAATTCAAGCATTCTAATCTAGAGATCTCGGAATCGACAGATTGCGTGTGATTCAAAGCCTAGTATGGTGAAAGATATTTTGATAATTAAATAGGTAGGCATTGTTTTATGTACATAATTCATACCGGTTCTATTTGAGTAAAATTAATGTTATTTTTACACAAATATTAATTTAGTGATTATTAATCATTTTACGTAACATCTACAATAGGGACGAAATAATTGGCAATTATTTCCGTTACTGCTCGTTAGATGTAAATAAATACTTACCTAATAAGCATTATCGGCTTTTTATTACGACGTGTACACTAATAATATTATTTTATGGGCGCTTAGAGATTATCAACATGGTTTTTATAACAAGGTGAGTATTGCAAACACAAAACGTTAAAAACTTTATAAACGGCAGAGTTGTTCCCAGAGCCGACATAAGGGACGTGGCTGCTTACGTGGAAAAAAGATGCCGTCCTAAGTTATAAATGGTCCAATATTAAAAAATCACACTAGTTTGCCGTAGTACATCTTCTTTCTTTTCTTTCTTTTGGCCATGTAAAAAAAAGAAAAAAAAGAAGATGTTCTACGGCAAACGAATGCGATTTTTGAATATTGATGGGCCTCCACAAAGTGGAGGTTTGTATTAACAGATTTTTGTTTTTTTACTAGAAACGGATGTCATCGACTTGCTTAACCTATTATCAGGTCCGTGCTCTGACTCAAAATACAAATATTGAAAATCAATATTCGTATTTGCCAGACCCAGGATTCGAACCAGGGACCCAGAACATTATAGGATCATAATAATATTATTTCTGGTAGTGGCGAAGTCTCCATACTAGGCGATTATTTAAAGCCAACCATATTATGAAATATAATTAATTATGTACAATAATTGTACCTAACCTAAATACATTTCAAATTTTTAAAATACCAACAGAGCCGTCCGTCTGTAAGTATTGAATTTAGTTTTCATATACAAATTTATAATTGTATCAAAGTCTATTGAATCTTCTACTAACACATGCAATTAATAAAGGCTTGGTATTATTCATTTTTATTTTGTATGAACTTTGATGGTGTTTATTCTTGAGATCTTTAAACTGTCTACTTTATTATATGCATACAAAATAACGCCTGCATATCTTGTTGATATTGTGTGATGGCTATGTAATTTTTCGCAGAGTAAACAATGTTCGAATGGCCTACCGAACAAGGAGCTCAACTAACGAAGCCGTAGCTCTTTTTTTGTACAAAAAAAAACTATTTTAGTGCATGTTGTCTTCTTTTAGTAAAATTTTATATTTAATATTCAGTGTCTTGCGTCAGTGAAATACTGAAAAGGAAACAAAATTAAAAATCGAGTCCCATAAATTAGGCTGTCTTTTGAACTTTTTTCAGTTACTTACAACAGTCTACCTTCCTTCAAACACACACTTCGCCATATATTTCTGATATTAGTACAGTGTGTATGCGTGTCATGGCTCTTGTTTATATGATCATACTCACATGATTATCGTTCATTTTATATTAGGTATATACACAAAGTGTTCACAATGTAGTATAATTAATTGTGCTCTTAACACACAAAATATAGCCAATTTATGCGTTAAAGTTACACAATACTATTGCTGGTTACAATATAGATAAGTTACGGTATTCCTTTGTATGATTGATTTGAATTTACTTATTTTGTGTATATCGAGTATGTATGAATGACTTAAGTCGGCTCTCACATCTAAACTCGTCCGTCTGCAACGTGTCGAATACGTCGATGTGACTCACAAAACAAACGCTATTTTATGGACCTTCGCACACTGCTAGAATAAAACATTTTAGTTTGAAAAAAATATCTTGAGGCATATTTTCACTCGACATGCAGCGTATAATACCGACATGTCGCACTTCGTTATTCATTTTGGCTTGCCGAGTGACGTCACTGTCCTCGCACGGCCTTGCTATAAGCACATAATAAAGTTGCATGTACGCTCAGTTTTGATTTAGGAATGACTATTATCCCAGTCGATTTTCAATGTGCGACTGGGCTTACACGCGTGTATGACAAATATTAAGGTCTACAGATGCAATAATTATATTTCTTGTTATTTTATTTATATTAATAGTGTTTTATAAGAATTTTATCATATTATATAATTTTATAAAATAATCAACCTTATTGCTTTATTACCTGTATACCTACTTTTAGTTTGAAGCCCGTGTGCCATTATGTAGTATGCTGGACCGTTTTTGTTTTATTATTTATACTACAAAAGACTGTGAGTAGATTTTAATGCTTGCTTATCTCTTCAATTGGAAAGAGCATAGTCAGTATACAGATGGAAGTGGAAAATAGTTGGCACTAAAAGCCGTTTTACTAATCTTAGGCCATTAGGACGACCGTGCAACTTTATCCAAAGTCCCCGAGATGGCATTAGTGCTGCTTTAATTGTACCAATACTAACATAATTATTATTCTTCTATGTTCCTATAACATTAAGAATCATCCATCATTTTATTATAAATATTTTTCATTACGTTTTTATGATGTTATAGAAATCAATTAATACAAATTATTAGTAATGTAATTAAAATTATTGAATACGTATTTCACGTTTGTGTACAAACCTAATTATATATAAGTAATATTATAAAATAATATAATATAATAATTTATATTAATATCTATATATTAATTAAATAAACATATTAAATAATATTTTAATTACTATAATTAATGCGTAACAAAAATATTATATCCAATGGCCTAATGAACAGTACCACCTAATAATTTTATTTAAGCAAATCAGATTATGTACATATTACTCTCAACTGGGAATGTCAGAGAACGTGCTCGAAAAGGAAATAGATACTCAAGTCGGTCCAACCAGCTATTGGAACCACCAGGCCGTACAACCAGTGGGTCTATTCTATGCTTATCGACCGCTAAAGTGATAAAGTGAAAAATATTATCAAACTTAGGGTAGGTTTGTATCAAAATATTAGCACTTATTGTAACAATTACACGAAGCCGGTTTTTATTGTTGCAATAAGTGCTATATTTTAACAGCACCTATCTTGCTGCTGTTAAAATATCGCACTTATTGCAACAATAAAAACCGGCTTCGTGTAATTGTTACAATAAGTGCTAATATTTTGATACAAACCTACCCTAAGTTTGATACTATTTATCAATTTAGTGTTCGATAAGTATAGAATAGACCCACTGGTCGCCCAAATGCCAATTTTACTGCGGGCATGAAGTTCATTTCACATAGTTTTATTCATCCGTATACTTTGTTTTTGTACTATATATTTAATAAATAAAATCATTTATTTTTCATATTTCACCGTGCGCCTCTCTTCGATGTGCACTTTTTATTAGAAAGTCTCTGTGGCGACCTCAGTATTGGGTATCTGCTCCTGAGACGTTCCCAGGCTTAAGAAATTGCTGATGTTAATTGATAGTATGGTGCGGGGCGAGTAGTTTGGAGAAGTATATTATGCTAATGTTATCAAATAATTACATTTTCAAACATAAATCAATGAATATATTAAGTAGTTTCGAATATCTTCAAATTGAATTAAGTATCAATTATCTAAGCGCATACAAACCAAAAAAGAATGAATAGTTTTCATGCATTTGCATAAATTTAAAACCTTGTAGACTTTCTGGCAATATTATTTTCAAACGCCGTGAAACTAAGTATCTTTATCGTTTTAGAATAAAAATAAATACCAATATTGTATACAGAATACGTCCACGGATTTAATAACATTATCAGTATTTTCCACAAACTAATAATTTATTATCTCAAAACAATCTCTCGTGGCTCCATGTTGTGATGTTAGCCTCTCATATTATGTTATACCAAACAAGTTTGTTTTTAGTACCTACTTACCATAATATATATATATTTTTTGATAAATTACTTTCAATGTATTTTTATTAAGATATTTTTTGTAATGTGTTATATATAACCATTATTTTAACTAACTACCACAAATTAAAAATTCCCATTTTAATACATAATAATATATTTTTATAGAACGTTTGTACTTCATCAGCATATTATTATATTGCTGAGTATCATAATATGTTATGTAACCATTCGTCTCCATTAAAAATATATACAAATTAGGTTTAGTGAAGAATCTACTATCTTTTTAGTACCACTATTATCTTTTCATCACTTTCGTTAAAACAGATAACTTGCGAAAATAATTTCAGCGACGCTCTACTACTCCCAGATAGAAGCACTTTTTGTCGTCTCTGAGGCTTCATTAAAAATATTAAACAAAGTTTTTTTTATTATCAGGGCGAGGTCATTGTATTTCAATGGACAGTTTTCAGAAAACTGCTGAAAGTTTTTCACGGAGCCTTCTGAATGGCACGTGAGAAGGGTGACGCCGTTTTCAAAATGTTTTATTTTTAAGCCTTTCTAAAATTAAAGAAAAATTAAGTTATATGACCCTACTCTTATGTGACATATTAAACGGAAGTGTTCATTTAATATCAGATCTAAATGAAAGACCCGAAAAAAATATTTAAAGTCAATTTACAAAATTTTATTTTACATTTTACAGTATCCTACATTAATCAAATCATATTCAAGTACAAAATATTTAATTTAATAAAACAAATTACGTCTTACCTTTTTTAACATAGTTATGTTAAAATTAATATGATTTAATTTTATTTTATTTTGAGTTACACTGTTTTACTGTTCGTCGCTATAGGATTTGTTTCCCGAATAGACCAAATGTCAATTTTTCAGGAGACGAAAAACAAATTTCATTGTCGTATATTGAAATATCAGTAGATGTATCAATCATTCTTTCTACACTGTATGATTGCAACATTATCTAAGAATAGATTCCAAGAATAATATACTAGTATAAATCAGTAAATGCACATAAAATGCGTTTTATTTACAAGTACTCGTTGTGGATATTCGGGAAAGCGCTCTCTCAGAATAATGGATATTCGGGACAAAACATGGACGTTCGGGACTTAAGACCGTAGTGTGTTGCTGCACGACCCACGGATTACTGAGTGGTCAAAAAGTACGCACCTCAAATGTTATATTTATTTACACGATAATTGTTAATGATTACTTTTACTATTTAAATATCTAATGATCGTAATAACCCAAGTTCGTAGGTAATAATAACATGCGGCATTCGCTTTTTTCGGTTTTTTTCGTAATAAGTAATAAAATAGTTTTTAATAATCTTTTTTTTTATTCAACGAATAATTCACAAGGTTTAAGAATGTACCACTCTAATTATTGAACATACATAATTTTGAAAATCACTTCTGAGAAAATATATTATAACCAATAGAAAAAATCTTTTTGAAAAAAGTAAGACACCCGGCAGGAATCGTCCTGCATCTCCTGGGTTTACGACCCAGTCCACGAATTATCCACTATGCTACGAGGTGACATACTTATGACGACAAACTTTAACTATTGGCCTTTTAATACCTGCTCATCAGTATTCTTCAAAATCAAGCGACTATCGGCGATCGGTTTTTGTTTATTAAATAAAAGTAGGTATCTACTACTTCAATTACTAACCGACGTCACGGATTTCTCCAATATTTTATGATGGTACTTACTCGTACTTGCTAACAATTTTATATTAATACTTTTTCCAAAAAAAAAAAAATCTATGTATATATATCTGTATATTATTATATCTATATATTTATATAATTAACAATTAAACTTATTACAAACCACCAAATAAATATTATATATTTACTAGTGGAATGACAACACAAAATAATAGCATCTATAAATTAATTACCATTGGCTGCTAATATTAGGTAGGTACCAATATCCTAAGTATATAATATTCACCAAATAAATAGTTACTAACATACATATTAAATTAAATTAACTATCAGCGCATTCAAAAATAAATAATAGCATCGCCTTTATTTTCATAGAAATGCCTAGATTAAAAGTAAAATAAAGACAAACAATGTTTGATTAATAATAATTTGTAATAATAATTATTTTTTACGTCATAGTAGTTGCCGGGTCATACTGTAGAATTCATATAACCGTTGGGATTTTGTGTCATTTATCAAAACAAAATGCAGTTATTTAGGTTAAAATACTCACTTCAAAAACTTTACTATAAGTTCAGTGCGAACTGGTGATGTATCAGCTATAAATGATCTCTTCAAATTTGATGAATTCACTATTAAAACAATAGTAACTTTAAAAACAATATCAATAAGACGAAATTTGAAAGAGCACTCCGGACGGCCGAAAAATATGAAAGTGGGCGTGATTGTTTTAGAGCTGGACAGCGTGAATGTGGGAGCGAGATGCACGGCGTCAGCGCGGTTTGATTGGCTAAAAGTCATATTCGGGAAATAAAAACTCAGCCGAGATTTATTTCGACCGAAATTAACTTGGATATTCAGGTACGAATAGTTGGACATTCGGGAGAACAACACGGAGTAATTGCAACTTATCATGGCGTATTCGGGTTTTTCAAAAAAATATCTCTGTTCCTAGATAAAAATATATTGTTTTTATAAATGATTTCGGTAGAGTTCGATAAAAGAAATTGAACTGCATTAAAATGTCGATTTCGACAAAAATGGATATTCGGGAAACAAATCCTATAGCGACGTGTTGTAGATATACTAAAAAGTATATAATCAAGTGATCCCATTTGTTAATTTTAATGTACCTAACGTGGGAAAGAGAGTGATCATTTCATCTCATTCTGTTAGTTTTAGACTTGAACGTAGACACTTCGTTTATATTTCTACTTTTGATAATGGTGTTACAACTGAAATAGCTATCGACTTAAAAACATCCTGTAGAATTTAATATGATTTATATTATCATTTTGTAAAATTTCATAGCAATCGGATGAATGGTATAAGAATGCATACGAATAGAAGAAAAAGAAAAATAATTTGGTTGTATCAATTCACAAACCTTTGTGGGCGTGAGAACAACACTTGATGAAAATTTCATTGCAATTGGATGAATGGTATAAGAACGCATACGAATAGAAGGAGAAGAAAAATATGGTTATACTAATTCAGAAACCTTTGCGGCGTGCGCACAACAACTGGTCAAAAATTCATCGCAATCGGATGAATGGTATAAGAACGCATACGAATAGAAGAAGATGGAATAGAAGAAAAAGAAGAAGAAATTGGTTGTATCAATTCACAAACCTTTGCGGCGTGAGAACAACACTTGATCAAAATTTAATTGCAATCGGATGAATGGTATAAGAACGCATACGAATAGAAGAAGATATAATAGAAGCAAAAGAAGAGGAATATAGTTGTATCAATTCAGAAACCTTTAAGGGCGTGAGCAAAACACTTGATCAAAATTTCATTGCAATCGGATGAATGGTATAGGAACGCATACGAAGAGAATAAGATAGAATAAAAGAAGATAGAATAGAAGAAGATGGTTTTACAAATTCAGAAACCTTTGCGGGTGTTACCACGACAACTGACGAAGGTTTCATCGCAATCGGATGAATGGTATAGGAACCATACGAATAAAAGAAGATATAATGAAGAAGACGAAGAAAATGTTTGTACAAATTCATAAACTTTTGCGGGTGTTGGCACAACCACTGACGAAAGTTTCATCGGAATCGGATGAATGATATAGGGACCATACGAATAAAAGAAGAAATAATGAAGAAGAAGAAGAAGACGGTTGTACTAATTCAGAAACCTTTACGGGTGTTACCACAAAAACTGATAAAGGTTTCATCGCAATCGGATGAATGGAATAGGAACTCATACAAATAGAAGAATATAGAATAGAAGAAGAAGATGGTCGTACTAATTCAGAAACCTTTGCGGGTGTTATCACAACAACTGACGAAGGTTTCATCGCAATCGGATGAATGGTATAGGAACCATACGAATAAAAGAAGATATAATGAAGAAAACGAAGAAAATGTTTGTACAAATTCATAAACCTTTGCGGGTGTTGGCACAACCACTGACGAAAGTTTCATCGCAATCGGATGAATGATATAGGGACCATACGAATAAAAGAAGAAATAATGAAGAAGAAGAAGAAGAAGATGGTTGTACTAATTCAGAAACCTTTACGGGTGTTACCACAAAAACTGATGAAGGTTTCATCGCAATCGGATGAATGATATAGGAACCATACGAATAAAAGAATACATATATAATAAAGAAGAAGAAGAAGATGGTTGTACAAATTCAGAAACCTTCGCGGGTGTTGGCACAACCACTGACGATCGGAATCGGATGAATGATATAGGGACCATACGAATAAAAGAAGATATAATGAAGAAGAAGAAGAAGAAGAAGATGGTTGTACTAATTCAGAAACCTTTACGGGTGTTACCACAACAACTTATGAAGGTTTCATAGCAATCGGATTAATGATATAGGAACCATATGAATAAAAGAAGATAGAATGAAGAAGAAGAAGAAAATAATGATTTTTCTAATTTAAAAACCTTCATGGGTGTGCATACAACCACTTACCAAAATTTCATCGCAATCGGATGAATGGTATAGGAACCATACGAATAAAAGAATACATATATAATAAAGAAGAAGAAGAAGATGGTTGTACAAATTCAGAAACCTTCGCGGGTGTTGGCACAACCACTGACGATCGGAATCGGATGAATGATATAGGGACCATACGAATAAAAGAAGATATAATGAAGAAGAAGAAGAAGAAGAAGATGGTTGTACTAATTCAGAAACCTTTACGGGTGTTACCACAACAACCGATGAAAGTTTCATCGCAATCGAATTAATGGTATAGGAACAATACGAATAAAAGAAGATAGAATGAAGAAGAAGAAGAAAATAATGATTTTTCTAATTTAGAAACCTTCATGGGTGCGCATGAAACCACTCACCAAAATTTCATTGCAATCGGATGAATGGTATAGGAACCATACGAATAAAAGAAAATAGAATGAAGAAGAAGAAGAAGATGATGATTTTTCTAATTCAGAAACCTTCATGGGTGTGCGTACAACCACTTACCAAAATTTCATCGCAATCGGATGAATGGTATAGGAAGGCATATGGGACAGACACACAGACAGACAGACATACAGACAGACAGACATTCATTTTTATATATTAGTATAAAGTGCAAGCAATAAGTTTAAAAAGTTTTATCGTAATCGGATGAACGGTATGGCAGCGCATAAAATACGAACCAACAAACAAACAAATATTAATTTTTATATATTAGATTTCATAACATTTCAACTCAGGTTAGTACTCCATACAAGATCAAATAGGTTACAAAAAAGAGATTATTTTAATGATTTGATATCAACTAAACATTATAAATCTAATACAATGTAATATGATAAGTTCGAGTGGCGAGTACCTACTTAATTATCGTCTGAGAACGTCAGTTCTATTTTATGATGATAGATGTTGTTATTCTATGTAGGTATATTGACGTACATAATGTTACTATGATAGGGAAGAATATTTCTTAAGAAAATATTCTTAAATGCATGGGCACTTCCTGAAAAGTAAACAAACTTTTTCCTATATGTTGTATAAGTTTTTCAATAGAATTCGCATTGCGAGGGCAGAGGGAAGTTTTTAGTTCAGTCTTTTAAAAAACTGCTTAAAGTTTTTTTCTCTCCCTGAATGCAACATTGTTTGTGAACAGTCTGTACTTTCTTAAAGTTTATGTTCACATTAATAATGTTTATAAATCTCTAACGTATTTTTTATGTGTAATAAAATATGGGAATAATTAATTTTGTTGAATTTTAATACTCTTTTCATGTACCCCATTTATTATTTGACAAATAATATCCGTTTCGTCTGCTTGGATTCTTTTTCTTTGCTTCAAGTAGAATTAAAAGCAAAAATTAAAGAGATGTCATAATTAGAGTTGGTTTTCGGGAATTTTCCGACGGGAATTCTCGAGAAATTTTCGAGATTTTCCATCCCGAATCTCGAGAATTGAAATTTTTAACATTTCGGAAAATCCCGGATCTCGAGAATCTTTTCTCAGGATTCAGGATTTCTTTATTATCAAATATTAATTGAATAAAAACGATTTTCTATATGAAAAAACTGGACAGAAAACACAAAACGTTCAAAGACTGATCGGCGCATTTAACACAATTAAGCCAACGTCGACCCAAAATGAGCGCAATTTTTCCAACATCAGGGAATTTTGTATCTCAAAAACGTACGCAATCGTTAGACGCAGTGATTGACAGTCTGTGTTTTTTGAAATTCCATTTTAATAAGTAATAATTTTAATTATTTTTGTTTTCCTATTTCTATTTTGTTTGTCTTCTTATATAAATAAAAAATCATATATTTTTGAAATGTGTCTGTTTTTACACTGTTTTATCTCGAGAATTCCCGAGAATTCTTTTCTGGAAATCCCAAATCTCGAGATTGAGATTTTCTCGGGAAATACCCAACTCTAGTCATAATGTAAAGTTATATTGTGAGTTAATTTCTTAACTATGGGATACGAACTTTTATAATGAAAACCATGCAACATCAATAATTAATATTAGTTTTAGTACATACTATTTCTAATATGATCTTACACCACTATCTGCTTTTCAAATGCTTTAATTACATTATTGGTATATTATATTAAGTAATCTCATACCTGTTTACAACGTATTACCCAACTAAGGGTATTCAATTGTCTCCATACGATATTCACGTTGATATTATTGGGTTAGTGAGCAATAATTAATTGCAGGTGGTATGCTATGACAAGTAGAATGAAGGTCAGTGCAGGTCGTACAAGGTAAGGGGTTAAGTTTGGTTAGGTTAACTTAGCTTCGGTTTAAACAGTATATCATAATATTATTATGTGATGGATACCTTTGTATGTTAAATGTCAATATTCAGGACTACATAACCAAAAAACATGTCATTATTTAAGTATTTTCCTTAAATAAAAAGAACCGAAAAGATCTATATTTACTTGATTATATTAACATATTATATTTAGTAGGAATAGTTGTTATATATTTGTTTTACCTATTTTTTCAGTACGCTGAATCAAATATACATTGAAAAAAAAACAACATTCGGTTTTATTTATTCAGTTATTCATAAATTATGTTAAAATCTATACCTTCTTACCTAGGTTCCCACCACCACCCGTCATATATGTACAGCCGCCTTCCATGACACTATAAACGTGTCTAAAAGAAGTGATTTTAAGTGCTCATTCGATCCCGAGACGGAGCCGTATGGGAATGATGCTGTAACCATCTACCGTGGTGCTAAAAAATGGAAGTTACGAAAGAAAAAAAAAGAAAATTGGACTCGCTCCGCTGTCCGCTGACGTTAAGCGCCCTGTATATCCGCATACTGAGTGTCACGAGTTGAAATGGGTGAGTCTACACAGGGGTCGGGACTATCCCGCTCCCCATACGACGCTGTAAATTTCTCTAATGCCGCAAAGTGTGCATCGATTGCTATCAGATCTGCGTGCCCAATTGGACTCGTGTGAGGACGGACTCTGGGAAACAGATCCGTTCGTTCCGGTTTCATAAGCGTGTTCAAAGTCTTGGTGGTACTGCCCGTAGGTACAACCCATATACCTACAATCTGTTATTATTAATATAATTTTATAGTAATTTTTCCATTTCACTTTTATTAATTAGATCTGGACCGGTTCTGTCCGCTTCAAAGGGATATTTTCAACTAAATAATCTTTATACAACAGGCATCAAAACAAATTCAAAGGTGACACAAATAATCTACCATTACATTGAATTATCCATCTAATAATATTTTGTCAATATCAATTAACTTTAAATTAATGAAAATTGATATTAATATTTCATAATAACTCATTAACGACAATAAAACAAATTTAATATTCTAAATTATTAACATAAAATAAAATATAAAGCAATAAACACTTACAATAGAACATTAAATTACCGAACAAAAATTTATGATTAATCAATTTTAATAACACAATACATTTGATTAATAATTCGTTTATAAAATTTAAGGCCATTGGACCCGTTTTTTCCTGTCTTCTCAGAATCGTGAAAATGGCAAGGACGTTTAACACGAATTGACACATAATAAACACTTTATTTATTTAAAATCTAATAAATAATATTCCAATAAAACTTTTGTGTCATTAAAATTTTCTGATTCGCTTTACTTTTTAAAATAAATGACAAATAGTCGGTCCTGTTTTCGAAATAGGCCAAAACGACTGTCACGCCACGGTGAATTTTTGAACTTAATAATAGTTTTGCAGGTATATATTGTATGAAAGAAATGGGTAAAATAATACATTTGATTGATTAACCCACGTACTTTTGTTAATATCAGAAAAATAAATATTTTAAAGCCATTTTAGTTTGAGTATACATCAGCCAATTTTGAATGATTTTTTCTCACAAAATAATATATACTGCACAATAAAAATATTTTTTTATTATAATATAACATTCAAGTAATACTATAAATAATAATTAACAATGAAAAAATAAATAAAATCCTATAAATTCGGTACAATTAGTGACGCTATATTACCAAAACACGTCGTACGTTTTCATGTATTTATCATATTTTCAGACAATTTATAAATATAATTATTTTGCAAAATTAACAAAAAGAGACCATTTGATCGATTAATCGATATAGTTTTTCTAATTTCTCATTTCTAACCTTAGTAGGCTTCTGAATTTCAACGGGTGATGACGTCTTTTTTTCCAAAATTGTATCCGTCGCGAACAGTATTTTAACTCATAGAAAAATGACCTTTACTCGTATTGCAGTAACAATCAAATTGACAAGACCACATGACGTAGACCAGGTGTTATAATTTGTGTTGAC
This sequence comes from Rhyacophila brunnea, assembly GCF_057557595.1. NCBI lineage: Eukaryota > Metazoa > Arthropoda > Insecta > Trichoptera > Rhyacophilidae > Rhyacophila > Rhyacophila brunnea. The sequence goes on along the minus strand of NW_028232904.1, from coordinate 461,486 downwards.
AAATCAAACATCATAAAATACCACTGAATCTCAAACTGAGAAAAATGTAGTTATATTATATTATTTATTATCTTGTAATACAAATGGTTGCAGCATGTGAGATATTGTAAGATAATTGAATCTTATAACCACGATGGCTACAAAGAAGTCCTAAAGGTATTCGTTCGGTGCAACATTTATAAAAAAAAATATGTTGGACTTGAGCAGTTTAGATAAAATATAGGTGGACTTTAATTATTTTGATAAATACCTACTTGGTTGGGCTTTAAGCGATTTGAAAAACTTTGCATGTACTTAATACAGTTTTTATGTACCTGGGTGGCCATGTTTTGTTATTTTCAAAGGGACGTATCCAGGAGTATGTTTATTGGCATTATCAATAGAAACAAAATAATATTATTTTTCAAGGTCTATTTATTATCGATCTTAAGTGGTTTATGTCACAAATAGTAAATTTGTAGAAAATTTAAAGTAAAATACGTTTTCGAATGCTGTCATAGTAATGGCCACTGAAACATGTGTCATAATTTTCCTAATCGTCAAAATAGTAATAAAATAAGTGTTTTGGGGCACAAAATCACGTATATTATTATGTTTTATGATGTATGTATTTTTCAGATGGTTTGTGGTAAAATCTTTTTTTTTCATACTGCCACAATTCAACTATTCATAATTAATTGTTTGTTAAATTTTTCATTGTGCACTTTGACTTAATAGGTAGGTGATAAAGTTTTTACCTTACTTTATTGTATTAATTTATTGTTAAGTGAGAATTAGCTGCTTTCGTTGTCAGTGTATATTTGATGAGTGCGCATCCTGACGATGTCGAAATGTGAAACCAGGATCGCATAAAACGACTCAAATGAAATAGTACAAAACTTTTAGAATTTAATATATTTAATGCCGAGTTGAATTGAATGGAATCACCTTAGGCATTTATTAGTAATTATTTAACTCAAGTAAAACATATATTGAGGTAAGAACCTATTTCATTGAATAATAAAAACAATATTACTCTTCACATCACAAGTGACAAGATTTATATGAATTGTGTATTGCCTGAACTCGTTGATCCTAGACTAACACGGTCGATGGATATAAGAAACCCTCAATATAATAATTATCAAGTTAACAATTAATATCTATCAATATAATAATATCAATTATCAATTAATAGCTATCAATAGAAAAGAAAATAAAATTATAAAAAAAACAATTTATAATAGTTATTCTAATACATTGCATACCGTTAAACCTATACACTAATTAAGGAACCAATTATTAATTTTCTATACACTAATGTTCCGAAATCCTCCGCGGCGACCAAAACGTACTGCCGTCAAATACACGCTATTAAAATAATTGTTTCTTAAATCATAATAATTGTTGTGTACTAAATTTAAAAAAAAAACGTTCCTCGACAAATATTCATTGAATTGCTTTCTTTTATGAGTCATTTTTTTATAATTTAATAAAAACGCAATAATAACAGAAATCTTTCATGCCATCTTGTGAATGTTTTAAACTTATAATTTGTAATGTTAGCTTATGAAAATGAATAAAATTATATTTGTTTACACTTTCGTGTTTTTTAGTATTAGATTTTTTTTTGAAAAATATTTGCACTGAATTTGAACCTACAATATGTCACCTACCTAAAAGGTGTCACTTCACAAATTCAGCATATCAATAATATGAGGTTCTTATTTAGAGGTCTACTATTTTTATTCTTATAATTTATTCTACCGACTACAAAAATGTTTATAAAATTTGTTGTGTCAACACTTTTAAAACCTCTGATTTCGTATCTACTACGCGAGACGCCGAGCGAAGCGATTTTTGTTTTTTTACTTTGATATGTGCTTCGAGTATTGTTGTTTTTTATGGCGCTTACGTCAAATTTGATTCTTGCGAATAAACCCATACGCCTTAAAACGACTTGGCTTATTATGTAGTTATGGTACAATTATGTAATGTACAAAATACTGGTTAAATTTTCAGCTATTTCAATTCTATTAACAAATTTATCATGTTTAACTATTGTATTGCCATCAATCGATAAATCAACTTGATTGACGTCCATTTATTAGGCTATGAATATCTTATCATATAATATTATATATTATTATCATTGGCATTAGGCAATGTGGGTCTTTGCCACTCGGAAAATGTCTCCTTCACGTCTGGGGGAATCAATCCATTTTTCTACATAGTGCAACTGCTAGGAGTTTCTTGGGTGGTCGGACGTCTCCGATTCTTAAGACATCGCTAGCCTGGTGTTTCCCTACTCTAACATGTCAATAGACCATAGAATAATCACCATAAAGTGCACATAATTATTCGTGGTTGCACTGTTACATGCCATATTACAGCCGGAGTCAATCTACTGCTGGATGAAGGCCTCTCAAAGTTTCCTCCAACTCTCCTGCCTCTTACTGCAACGTATTACTGCCGAACTTTATCAGTTCGTCAAACCAGCGGCTTTTAGGGCGACCCTGTGGCCGTTTCGTGCCCCTTGGGTACCATTGGATTGGCATACCATGGCATTTATCCAGCGGCCGTCTTTTTGACGAGCAATGTGCCCCGCCCATCTCCATGCCAGCTGTTTGGCAACGTCTATTACATCACGTACTCCTGTCTGCTTCCTAACCCATTCGTTTCTCATACGGTCCACTCGCGTGATGCCCAACATACACCTCTCCATGCCTCGCTGTGCGACTCTTAGCCTTTCGACATCTCTCGTGTTGAGGGTCCATGTCTCGCAGCCATACGTGAGCAAGCATTGGTTGAACACCCTACGCTTAAGACATAATGGTAGGTCATTCTTGAAGATACTATTTAGATATCCGAAATTACTCCTGATATATTAGAATTTTGTAGTTGTGATCATTATCGTCACAACTACAAAATAAAAGACGTTTCTAGCCAGGAGGGAATAGAGTAGAGTATAAAGTTAAAGAGAGTATGAGACATAAGCAAGGGCCATGGATTACCTGATCTTTTCAAGCTGAACAATAATTACTTCCGCAACCTCGCAACTGACAACTGTAAAATTTAATTAGAAAACAAGGGATTACACGGCTGAAGGCGCGTGCAATCTATGGTTAAAGATGTATATAATAAAGTCCTGGGCGCCACACGATCGTGAGACCGTGAAAGATTATAATTATTTAACAGTGTGGAATAAAGTGGGGACAATAAATAAAAGAGCAATTTATATACTTAACAGAAACTATATTATCGTCAAAGCAAGAGATTCGAATTACATTAAAAGGTTATTAAGCGGCTCGATATTGAAATTCGGAAATACTAAAAGGAATACGAGCAGCTAAGTTAGAAAAGAAACATTGGAAGAGTAGTGACTCAAATAATAGATTTAAAATACCAAACCGGTAAGACAAGAGGCTTCAAGCACTGCGGCTGCAATTGTGCTCCGTTAAGTGACGTCCATTATAAATGTTGGGTAAAACACAAGCGGAGCACGACTATTTTAGACGACAGTCAAAATCAAAAAGCCCTGTTGCTTGTTTCACACCTCGCGACGTCCGTTGCGGCCGGAAATTCTATCAGCGACATCTCTCAAATCGCGTACGCTCCATCGACGTGACCATAGATATTCGTTGCCAGAGGTATGAATGTTAGTTATGTTCATTTTGAACATAACACTCCTTCCCAGCTTTATTCTGCGAGGAATATCATCGTGCATGCTTCCGTCTATGGGCACCTGCTGTCCGAGATAGACGTAGCTCGTTAGGTCGAGCGTCGGGTCTTGTGAGAATATAACAATATCATCTGCAAAGCGCAGGTGAGTGAGGTGCTCCCCATTAATTGGAACACCCTTTTCCTCCCAATCAAGTTTCCTGAATAAGTCCTCAAGAGTAGCGGTGAATAGTTTAGGTGAAATGGTATCCCCTTGGCGGACACATTTATTGATGGGGAATTTACACGACCGTTTGTGGATTCACATATACAGTGGCGCACCCAGGGGGGGCCAAGAGGCCTTGGCCCCCCCCAAAAACATTAAAATTGAAAGCCAATAGATTAGACAAATAAAAACACGGCAAAAAATGATTTGAAATTCTCCAGCACCCTCTTTCAACACAAAAATTTCGAAACACTAATGTCGGGTTCTTTTAGATCCCTAATGGAAATATCAAAAATTGCGGGAAAAACCCTGAAAATATTAATAGGGATGATGGATTACGGTTAAAAACGTCATGGCTTCCGGCACTATCAGCAAAATCTAATATTCGAGCCGGTATCCCTGGTCGTAATGATTGACAGATTATTCTGAGCAACGTTTACATTCACATACCTACACTACATTTTCATCATAAAACATATCATCTCTTGATAATGGCCTCTGTAACGAGCCCGAAACGTAGAGTAAAGAAGGAAGAAGGAGACACGGTGGAAACCCAAGAATATACTACGATAAAAAAACAACCGTGAAAGCCTCAAACAATATATGACCTCATTATTGTTCTGGCCATTTCGGCAGATTTTCCTAACTGACGATGTTCGTTTAAAGGCTCAAAATGTGCTACGGAATGGGAACATCAGTCTAATAATATTTTAAATACCAAGAAAATGCGGTTACCCATTTTTTTCCGTAGCGGCAACTTACTGTGAAAATACGTAACAGCACATAATGTGATGATAATGTATTCGGGTAGGTCAAAATTGAGTTTTTATCGTATTTTCAAACCATGATCCTGGACACTCCTTAAACGTTGTAGATAAGCTATTTATATAATTTTGAAGCCTTATTATCCTTTATAGTTATTTTTAACATTTTATGACTGCATAAAGTATTTTTGTTACATAAAATAGTATTCTTTTAAACCTCTCGCTCTAATGTTTTAGAATATAGTCATATTACGGTACATAACTGTGCAGTGGTGTTAGGATTTTTTACATTTATTAATTTTTAAACGCATTTATAAAACCATTAGTATAATTTATTACGAGATATTTTTTGTAAAATATTCACGATAAAAAATTATATTGATAATCTCTGTGATCCCAAATTTGACAAGAATTAGGCATTTTATTATAAAAAAAATCGGCAAGATTAACACATTTGAAGATGATACATAGCTTATAATAAATATCTTTAGAATCATCTTTAAATGTCTTAATCTTGCCGATTTTTTAAATAATAAAATGCCTAATTCTTGTCAAATTTGGGATCACAGAGATTATCAATATAATTTTTATCGTGAATATTTTACAAAAATTATCTCGTAATAAATTATACTAATAGTTTTATAAATGCGTTTAAAAATTAATAAATGTAAAAAATCTTAACACCACTGCACAGTTATGTACCGAAATATGACTATATTCTAAAACATTAGAGCGAGAGGTTTAAAAGAATACTATTGTATGTAACAAAAATACTTTATGCAGTCATCAAATGTTTAAAATAACTATAAAGGATAATAAGGCTTCAAAATTATATAAATAGCTTATCTACAACGTTTAAGGAGTGTCCAGGATCATGGTTTGAAAATACAATAAAAACTCAATTTTGACCTTCGACGAGCATGTCCCCCCTTAATAAGACTCAGAAACAAATTACCACAAAATATGTTAACAATAATATAATATGTAACATTCATTATGGTTTTGTATTCTTTCGATCAATGTTTTGTGCATTCGGAAAAGTTCTCAGAAAGTATATTTCGTATTCAAGCAGAACACAGCAATGCATTTTTTATAAGCCAACTCTGCCTAACTCAGTTAATGCCATCTGTGCCCGGCAAAACGAATCAGCTTTATTCTAAGTCTCACTTTCCTATCCACATAGACCATTGCATTGTGCTGCAAAGTCCACAGTTTGAATAACTCTACAAAAAACTTTCAAATAATGCAGTTATACATTTAACATTGTCTTGATTTTACTGTTAGTTACTATACATAGTATATAAAATAGTTTTATTAATGACTAAAAATTCTCGTGTGAATTTGAATGATTTCCTAATAATTGTTATCATATGCTACAATGGTGTGATGACCGTTTTAAGTAAATACAAATATAATCGTATTACAGAATTTCATTGAAGAGAGCGCCTAAAAAGAAAACGATTTCCATTTAAAATATTTAACAATTGTTTGACTAACACCTGCACTCAACCAATGGCAATGACAAATAATTAAATTAAATAAGACAATATATTATAGTATTTTTTGTACTTTGATCTCGTCCCTTTCTGACAGTGAGCATAACTCACCGAAAAAGAAAGAAGTGGTTAACATGGCGATATCCAAAGTTAGAAACAAAATAAAAGTTGCGCTTTTCGCAGTAGGCTGTAATTTTGGGATGCTTGTGGATTACGGATCTAGGTGAGGAGGTTTAACAGGATGCCAGATACTGACCTTTTATGTTGAGAGGGCTGGCGCCCGCTGGAGCCGGTTCGATGTCCGCGCAATCACGCACTGGTAAACGAACGGTTCGGATTGTCCCACTCACGGTTTCACTTCGTTTTAGGATAAAAATGATGTTGACAAGTTCAGGATGGATGATAGACGCGACGTTCGCTCAATCCGTATCAGATTTAGTGCAATAAAGGCCGAAAATATGCGTTTTGCATGAATCACTCTGTAGTTAACGTGGCCTCGTTCGTATCGTATCAGATAGAGCGCGATAGCTTTAACAAGCCTAGGCACGTCGGCTGTCTTGAAGTAACTAACTGTATCTTGCAATCACGATCTAATCATGACTCGTAACTGCTGGTTGCCTTGGTTTTGCGACAATAATAAATAAAGATTTGATGTAGGTGGGAAAATAAGGAATGATGGCCAACATAATTGGCTCAACCAGATAACTATCAAATTTTTATCAAATAAATGATCAGGAGCAAGTCCGCAGCATTTTTTGCAGCTGTCAACATGACATTAACAGATAATATTAATATGTCTTTCCACTTCTCCATGGATTTATTTACAATCCTTCTTTTATTGGTTTTGATACTACACAGAACTTTTCGCTCCAAACTTATCAGTCTAAGATATTTTAAAAATGCGTCCATACACCCACATTTCGAAAGGCCCAACTCTTTGCGACATCTCCTGGTTCAGCGTTTATATTTACATGCCATAGAAAATAATTGGGAGGAATTGTCTCATTTTAAGAGAGGCACTCCTTGCTATCTCAATTCTTGTGATGATTTGACTAATGCAATAATATACCTCTTACAAAAAATGGCGTGGGAGTCTGTTACATTACACAGCTCAATTATCGTCATTGAAGAATACTTTAAATAACTAAGTAAATTAAATATAATAAATTCAAAAATAAACATGCGTATGAATTTCTTTTTTTATTTTATTTATGTTTTATTCAAAATCTGAACGCATTATGACAATCCTTATATTAATCTACACAATATAATTATGTTAAGTCAACTGTTGCACATCCGGCGCTATTTCGTTAGACATCGCATTTCCTTTTGCTCTCCATTCCTGCAAATTACAAACAGACGATCACCAAAGTTGGATAAGAAAAAGAAGAAAGTCTTCGCAGGATTTACATTATTGAGGCGGGGGTGTAGCAATTAAGCCTCCGCGACGGGTTCAAAGTGCGGCCAATCTACGACAAACCGTTTCACGTCCTGCATTTACGGGCCCCTTCAAAAGCTCACTGTAACGACGACGAAAAGCGTCCCCTAGAAAGCTTTTTTCGCTAACTTAATTCCGGCGAAGGTGATCTTTGCAAGCTTTTGTGTGAAAAACCTCGGGCGCTATTTAATTGTCTTTAACTGGTAAACCCATACAGCTTTAAATAATATCGGTTAACATACAACTTATTGAAAATCATCAATATACTATAATATTTCATATAGACTATACATACCAAGTCAACGGTATTAACAACGTCTAAAGAAAATATCTCTACAATTTTATCGGTAGAGCTATTGGTTTTTATTTTACCCAAATTATTCCAATATTATTAAATTTATCTGACACAAAACGAATATATATTTTGGTTCAAAAAGTTTTTTGTTGTATAAATAACTATAGAAAACAGTAAGGATGTATTTTTTAATTAAGATCTATTCCATTTGCATTATCCTGTTTCATGTTCTATAGTATGCCAACTAATCTACATGGTGGCGAGCTTTCAAAAATGTAAATGGCAAAAGCTTCTTCTCGGGAGCTTTTACCCTACTACCCAGGCCTCTTTATTTGTTTGCATTAAACGTAAAACCTTTGGGCGTTAAGATCTAATTAGCACAGGGAAGGCAAGTGACTGTAGGCAGGGGGAATTATGCATCGCTGAAGATCGACGGGATAGCTTTGTGAGGTTTGAAGGCAAACACCGGCACCGTGGGTTCACTGTTTGTACCTGAAACAAAGAATCAATATTGATAGTAAATTTGAGAATAACTTCTTATGGATTAACTTCTTAAAAATGTATTATATTTTATTAAACGAACAATATTTAATAAACCATTTCTTTTATTCAACGAATAATTCACAAGATTTTGAGAATGTAACATTCCATATTATATTGAACATACATAACTTGAAAAACCTCAGATATATACCCACTAGAAAAAAATATATTTCAAAAAAATACGATGCTGATATAAATTACATATAATGTCATAACCGTATACACAACATTATAATTTCGTACGTAATCTGTCAGATTGGATATTTAAGTATTAAAATATATTCATCGACTACATCATGCAAATAATGGAATACTAAAGATAATATTACAACACATATAATGAACATAAATAACTTGGAAACACCTCAGATAATATATACCCACTAAAAAATATATTTGAAAAAAAATACGATGCTTGACGGGATTTAAACCCGTATAACCAGTAGTATCGCACCAACTGTACATTAAATAATTATGCTACAAGCCTCCTATCTAATTACGACAATTTAAACTAGTAGGTTCTACATGAAATGCTTATCAAATTGCGTTATTATTGACTATCGGTTTCTGTGTATTAATTACCTTAATTACTAACCGACGCCCGGCTCTCGCCAAATATTTTAGTAATAAATAATATACACGCTAAATAACATTTAGTAATAACGTAAACAGAAACTGACAAGGCAAGGACTTCCAAGAAATTTGAGGATACATCTATATGTCAAAATACTCAACATTCCATGACATTTCTTTGTTGACAGTCGATACTAATTGCAAACTAATAGTATATAATAATCATATATGATAATATTCTTTTAATTATTATAATTAAAACAATATTATCATTTTCATCTTATTATAATATATTATTTTAAGAAGTGCACTTTGCCGCCCCAAATATATTATACAAGAATACATCAATATACTATCAAAAGTGAATACTGGTTTTTAAAAAATGGTTGACTATAATATTTATTTCCGTGGATTTAACTAAACTACATGTCCATTGTTTTCATTTAAAATTAGAATACAATGCCAACGACCGTTAAATATTAAACAGGTAATTGAACAACCTTCGTATTTCATAACAAAATCAATATTAAAATTCATTTATTTAAATATAAATATATTGAAAACTCCATTTTTAGCTAGGTAGCTCATCGTTTTCGATGTGAGTAAACAGTTGATATAATCGTATATCATATTATATAACCTTGTCATACATTATATGCAGGCTTTCAATGCAACCTTATTCAGAGTTACCAATACCACCTAATTGATAGCAGGTCAAACAAGCAAATTCTAATTGGATATGACAATGGAACCATTATAAAATTAATTAAAACAAGTGTATTGTGTAATACGTTACACTTTTTTTAATACGGTATTCAGAAACGTACGGTAAATTGTATTGTTATTTTTTCAGATAATATCTTTATTTAGATAATATTTTAAATATTTAAATATATTTTTTTAATAAAAATTCTATCGAGCTAGGCTTGAACCCAGATCCATCGCCTTCGAGTGACCTGAGAGTGAGAACCTGAGTTTATTAAAATCTAATGCATTTAATCATTATTTAAGTTTACATAACACACTATAATAGCCAGCTCCCGTGGTACAATGCGTAAGGAGCTAGCCGTCCGTCAAGGAACTCTGGGTACGATACCCGGTGAGGACACAATATATTAAGCTCTTCCTGTGATACAAGACTGGAGCGATATAAATCTTTGTTATGTATTGTAAATCATCGCATTTAATTAAATAAGCACACAGTACATATAAGGTGCAAGGGCGAAAACTCTTGCGGGTGGCGCGACCAGTAAAGCTGACCAGAATATTTTGATGTTATTACAGAATCTATTAATTCTGACGGGTCTGGAAGAGGCACGCGGTTAACTCAAGTCGACGGCGCTAGGGGTACCTACTGCTAAACGACAGACTTCCCTCACGCCACTTAGGTACCCATCTCTTTTATTATTGGTCATATCAATCTAAAAAAAATCCCCAATTGTTTTTTCAGTGTGCCGTTAATGGACTTTTCGAGGTTATTAAAAACCAACGTTTCCTGGGTATCTGCTCTTGAGACATTACCAGGCGTAAACAACTATACAGATGCTTCACATCAAATGTAGTGCCTCATGATACGTTCGATTAAGACCGAATGTGGTGCGTGGCGGGTGTGGTTTGGAGGGCGTGTGTATGTTGTCTGCACCAGCCGTTTCTTGATTTAGCGGTCTTCGTGAGTAGTTTGTTCATACCATAGACCAGGGGTTCCCAACCCCGTGCCCACGGGCACCATGGCGCCCACGGAACGATTCGTATGTGCCCGCCACTATTCGACAGAGACAGAATTTTCACGCTAGCCTGATACACGCAGAAAACCCGATGTGAACGTACGCCAAGAACTGAGCCGATGAACGCCGAAGCACGTGACAGTAGTCACGTGCTCGTACCGTCCCGATTGCTTCGGCGATCATCGGCTCAGTTCGGGTTTTTGGCGTGTACAAGGAGTGATGTGCAAATAGCATTCCCCGCCTGGAACCGCGTTGTTGTCATTGTGATTGCGATTGCTGCCCCGTTCGGGTCGCGACAGTTAGCTAGGAGACATCTTCGTCTGACGAAACACAAATTAAGAGTTTTGATATTCCTTCTATATAGTTCTAAAATGAGTGGACCGAGTAAAAGACAACAAACCTATAATTTTAACACTAACTGGGATAAATCATATTGTTTCTTTAATGTGAAAAATAAATGCGTCTGTTTGTTGTGTGGTAGTAGTATTGCAGTGCCGAAATACATAATGTTGAACGACACTTTCAGACAATTCATGCCACTTTTGATGAGAATTATCCACTTAAATCTGAAGTAAGAAAGAAAAAAATATGTCAACTAAAATCAAGTCTAACTGCACAACAGACTGTTTTCACTAGACATGTGGAAAATTCTAAAAAGGCCACCATTGCTTCTTTCAAAATTTCTCACATGCTCGCAAAAATGAAGAAACCTTGATTTGATGGTGATTTGTTTAAAAAACTATTTTTGACTGGTGCCGATTGTTTGTTTAATGGATTTTCTAACAAACGTGAGATTGTCTCAACAATACAAGACTTACAGTTGTCAAATAACACCGTCACATGATATACAAACTCAGTTAAAGACTGCCTTGGAAATATGTGACTGGTTCTCGCTACAATTTGACGAATCAACAGATATATCAGACACCGCACAGTTAGCAGTTATGGTAAGAATGGTATTTAGTAACTTCACAGTAAAAGAGGATATGTTGCAAATATTACCTATGAAAGGACAGACAAGGGGTGAGGATATTTATAATACATTCAGAACATACGCCAAGTCAATAAATATGCCTTTGCGCAAGCTGTCTGCGATAACCACCGATGGGGCACCAGCAATGGTAGGTAAAAACAAAGGATTTATTGTCCTCTGCATCATCATTTTCAAATTTTATGTCCTACCACTGTATTATCCACCAGGAAGCTCTGAGTTGTAAAATATTGCCATTTGAACACGTTATGAAAATAGTTACAAAAATAATCAATTCTACTCAAGCAGCTCCTTTGCAACACTGACTTTTCAAGGCCCTGTTAGAAGATACTGAAGATAAAAAACATGATCTTATTCTGCATACTGAAGTACGTTGGCTCAGTAAAGGAAAGGTTCTTACAAGATTTGTGAGTTTAATTGAAGAAATAAAAACATTTATAAACGATAAAAAGGAAAATTATGATGAACTAGCTGACTCTCGCTGGCTGATTGATTTGGGATTTCTCACAGACATCATGGAAAAATTGAATTCTTTAAATTTGGAGTTGCAGGGGAAAGACAAAAATAATAATAAATAGAAGAAATGATAAGCTCTGTAGAGTCATTTAAAGCTAAATTGGATTTGTTGATATCACATCTGCAGATAAATTCTCTCGTGCATTTCCCACATATGAATAAAATGCTAGGTAACAATGAATTAAACGGGTCATTATTTATTAAGCATCTTCAAGTGTTAAAAAAACAATCTGAAGAGAGATTTTTGCAGTTTACAGATATCGAGCCAATTGTTTCCTTCTGTATCAATCCTTTTACTTGCCAAATAAATGTAATGGAAATGGCCGCATGTATTGCAGATTTTGTTCAAGGTAAGACAGAAGAACTAGAGTTAGAAATTTTGGAGCTTAAGAATGATATTTTGCTTAAATCCTTAATATCAGAGGACTTTTGGAATACAGTGGACAGAGAAAAGTTCCCATTTTTTGAAAAAAGTGGCATATAAAATTGAATCATTTTTCGGTTCGACATATTTATGCGAATCATTGTTTTCAAACATGAACTTAATAAAATCAAGATATAGATCTCGACTCACCGATGAGCATCTTTATGATTGTTTGCTAACAGGATTATCGTCATACTCTCCTAATTATGAGGCACTGGCTAATGATATGCAATGCCAAAGATCACATTGACATATTGATATTCAATTTTTTTATAAAATGTTTTCTTTGTATTTGTGTTTTTTGTTTACTTTGTTTACGTTTTGTAAATACATTTCTCTGTGTGTATGCAATTTGAATAATCGTTTTATAATTTTGAAACATTTTTGTTTATTATTTATTAATAAATTATGAATATAAGAAAATAAATTATGGGAAAATGAGAAGTTATGGAAGGAGTTTGTCGATTAAAAATAGGTGGTGCCCGCCACCCTACCGATATTTTAGAATGTGCTCTAGAGTACAAAAAGGTTGGGAACCCCTGCCATAGACTATAGATACATCTAGACGCCACCCGCTGCATTGCTAAATGAAGCCGCGTGCCGTGAGTTTGGTTTGTGAGCGAGTGAACGCATTCGTCTGCAAATGTTTGAGACCATAGACCATTTCGCTAGTGCTCGCCCAAAGTGGTCGCACTAGACGCTCAGAATTAAAATATAATTTTCTATTTTTTTACGTTATATAGTATTTTTAAGCGGTCAAAATGCAACCATTAGGTAAATATATCCATAATTTTAGTAATTTTAAAGAAACACTAGGTCATAGATATTAAAATATATATATAATAATATACAAATAAATTATCACGAACATGTATCAACTTACCTATGAAACGTAAACGTAATACCATCTTCTTGCTTATCAGTACGGCTACCATATTTTAATACAACACACAGAACCATCTTTTCTACTTAATTAACTAAAAATATTTACCACTGACTTTATGTTTAACACAAAAAATAGCAATTTTAGCAACACGGTTATCGACGTTTAGTTATGCAATAAGCTAAGATTTGCCGGCTACATCGTAGCAAACCATCTCCCAGATCTGTAAACCTTTTATCTTACTCTAGCGCGTGTCGCAGAGATTATAGGGTACCGAATACTTTTTCACTCGTATTTATGCATCGTTTTTATTCAGGCCTTGATACATCGTTCATACCTAGTAACACGAAATAAGTTCTAATCGACAAGTATGCCTACAAAAGTAAATGTAAAGTCAATATAGAGACTTAAAGATAATAATTACATTGTACGTAATATTTAAATTCACATTTTATGATATAGGGAAGTGGTAATTTGATGAATAATAAACGTTACAAAATAAAAAGTAAGACTTTTTGAAGTTATACTTCTTTAGGCGCGTTTGGAAATGAGAGTGTATTTTGGAGTGTGACGAAGTTGCGCGCGCAAATGTAACGCATTAATTTGGCATGGTACGGAAGTTTTGCCTGCAGATGCAACATAATTTATTTTGCGCGGCGACGTTCGGGTGTTCTATATGCTGGAGGCTTGTAATTTTCAGCTGTAATATTAGGGGCTGTGGCTTGGGCCGGTTGGGTAACTGAATGTTGCAACTTTTATTATAATTATCATTTTTCATTTCGGTCTCAAGCGTACATGCGTATGCGCATAGTCGTTCAATACAAGCAAGTAAACAGCACGTGTTGTAAACATAACCAATATTGTGCCATAAAAATATATATGTTTATAAACAAATTTCTGGAGACTAACATTCTACACTGTTAATTTATATTCATAAAACTTTATTTATATTGGAGTGTATAATATTTATTTTTCATTGTAAAGGTTTGTGTATCAAGATTTGAGGCTATAGTTATGTAAGTATTAATTATTAAATTTATGAGTAAAATTATATATCAATAAATAAATAAATTTTGTGAATGTTGAGTTGGTAAATAATTCAAACAATGGTATGTTGTAAATTTACAATATTTAGACACTTCATACACAAAAATACATATTTTTACAGTTTAGGATAATATTTGTCGTATATCCCATGTCAATTTATTTAATAGCGGTTTATAATAATTGAAGACAATAATAATTATTATGTTTCAGTTAAACCATTAAATAGGCTATGTTTCACTTTTGATTTGTAATATTTTTTTATTGTTCACGAAAATAGTTGTACAGTCATCTGTTTAAGCAAAGATGGTCGAAATAGCGGTTTGTTAAACACAGGTTTTGAGATTTTTTTTTGTTTTGTAATTTTTTGCTTTGTTAGGCCAAAGAAGTATAACTTCTAACGCGCGTACATAAGTACACACACCGATTTTTTTTTAGTAAAATTTTAATTTGCAGCATTTTTTCACATGTACGTGGCTTTACTCATCGCGATTCTCTATTGTAAATAAGTGTTTGGTACCTATATGTTAAGGTATAAGTAGATAAAAATATGAAAATATTATACTGTTGAAAAGTATTGAAAAATAAAACAGGCTGAAATTTTACTCCGCCTGGATAATAATATTTTTTTGCATTCGAAACCATCTTTTCTATTGCCAAATAAAAAAATCCTATGACAGGTATGCTCCACGTGGCACAAATCATTGCCGTGTGTTATTTATTTACCTGTTCTGGTAAAAAGAGATATCGAAGTTCGGAATCAACTAGAAACGAGAGTGGGCCTGAGGGGAGAGTATGCCTTCGCACGTGTGAGGAATTCATACAGCCTACTTTTCCCCAACGTTGCCTACTTCAAAAACTTAGTCTGAATGAAGCACGACTTACGATACAATGTACAACATTTATTGATCAAAATATTTTCATAACGAAAGAAGTAATATTTTATATCGCACTCATTTTGGGAAAGCAGGAATTTTCTTTGTACCTCAGAACCAACTTGACCCAAGTGCATTTTTGTCGAAATTGAGTTCAGCTCGGTTTCAATATCTACATAATATAATATACATATCTTTAATATTTACATATTATATATGTAACGCATTAATATCCAAGATAAACTAAAACCAATATGTCTTAACTGACATTTCCTGTTGAGCCATTGATTATTTAGGACAATCGTCCAAAAATCGTAGCAATTTCATAGAATCTCTTCAATTTTTATCGTCTTACTACCTTATAATCAGTGAAGCATTTAGTAACATAGAGGTACGACGCACTGAGTGGCGGCTCTCGTGGTGCAGTGCGTAATGCGCTTGGCCTCCACCCGAGAGTTCCTAGGGTTC
This sequence comes from Rhyacophila brunnea, assembly GCF_057557595.1. Lineage (NCBI taxonomy): Eukaryota > Metazoa > Arthropoda > Insecta > Trichoptera > Rhyacophilidae > Rhyacophila > Rhyacophila brunnea. The sequence continues at coordinate 445,587 of NW_028232904.1, read as the reverse complement.
GATTCCTGGTCAGGACATACATATTTATGTTTTTTTCTCAAAGCCTGGGTGTTTGTGATTGTTCAAAATTACTAAAAACCACCTTATACGAAAAAGCAAGGACATGGTTATTAATAATTCTAAAAAAAAAATCAGTGGAGCATTAAGTAACATAGAGGTACGACTTACTGAGTGATCTTGAATAATTGAATATTAATTTTCCCAATAAATTCATGCATTTGAACGTTTTCTTTTATTTTGTATAGAAACATGAGTTTTTTACCATGTCCGATCCTAAGAAGATTAAATGGCCCTCCAAATGAGTGAATTCAAATGGAAATAGGCTGAACACATAGCTCGAAGAAGGGACAATCGTTGGACAAATCTAGTCATACAGCGATGCAAAACGTCTGCAAGATAAGCCTAGAGACCACTGGATCGATTAGTTTAATAAGTCCTGCAGAAGTACATGGCAACGCAACGCACAGAACCGAGAGAAGTGAATTCAGCTTAGAGAGGCAGTGGAGAGCAGTGAATAGATTCAAGCTTATGATCATGATGACTAAGTGAATTTAAAAACATGATTAAGTATTTATATGTATAAACGATAATAGTAAATTTTATTAAATAGAAAGAATTGTGAAGATTTTAGGACACCTTTACTTTACAGATTTCAATAATACTTATATGACTGTAATATTATTATGTATTCCTTAATTTTATAATAATAACTTTCAATAGTAATAATTCACTTTGCTTATAAATAACTTTAAGACAAATCCTTAGTTTCTTCTCAGTTAAGGGTGAAAATTAATCGTTTCTCTTGTCCTCACCTTTAAGGGGGTTTTTACCTAACCGTTTTTTTAAAACGGTACATGTTCAAACACGCGCGTTACTATGATCTTACTCCCTACTTTTTTATCGTTTATCAATTTATGGCTACGGCCATATGTTGTAGCTTAGCCACTGGGAAATGCCAATAGAAATGGCGTATTTAAAAAAAAATGCTACCTTATTCTTAGGTCAATAATTATTATAAAGCAAACATTATTCATAGAATGTTTATCACATTTGAATGGTCAAAGACATAGCTTATAATCAGTATCTTTAAAAGTATCTTTAAATGTGTAAATCTTGCCCATTTTTGAATAATAAAATGCCTAATTCTTGTCAAATTTGGGATCACATCTTTATCAATATAATTTTTTATTGTAAATATTTCACTATAATAATGCCGACATAAATTTTACTAATGGTTTTATAAATGCTTTTAAAAATTAATAAATATAAAAAATCTTAACACCACTTCACATGAATGAAATGAAAAATGTACTGAAATATGACTATATTCTAAAACATTAGACCGAGAGGTTTAAAAGAATACTATTTTATGTAATAAAAATACTTTATGCAGTCATCAAATGTTTAAAATAAATATAAAGGATAATGAGGCTTAAAAAATATGTAAATAGATTATCTACAACGTTTAAGGAATGTCGAGGATCATGCTTTGAAAATAGCATAAAAGCTCCATTTTGACGTACGCTGAGCACGTGGGCCGTTAAGAATGCAGTTCATAAATACGACTGCCAAACCGCCGTAACGTAACCCAAGCAAAGGGTAAACTCAGGGGACTAATGTACTAATATGACTAGAAAAGCAAATTTTATGAGTATGTATAACTAAATCCATATCAAAATAGATGTTATAAAAATATTGTTTAAATATTACAAACGATATTACCAATAAATGTTTTGCAATAAACAAAACAAATATCTCTGTGTCTCGAATGAGTATGAATGTAATAAAAAATTATTTCCTTGTGTAAATGTAGTGAATCGTTTTATGGAGAGGAAAATCGTTCGTCATATGAAAATTGTTAATAAAACTACGAATCTGAAAGTAGGTACTAAATGTATGAAATAAAAATGTTGCAGTTTACCCTAAAATCGTGTCAGATGTTTCAAAGCATACGTTACAAAAATTATTGCGACCCGTTAAGTTGCCTCATGAATGTTTTTAGATGAAGAATTTAGAATGAATTTAGATGAAGCTAGTATCTCACCAATGAGATTGTGGATTCGAAACCGCGGAATAAATTACAAACTTAATGCAGTATCTATTTTTATTGAATACTGTATGGTTTACCTACACACAATTTACTGAAACGAATCTTAACAGAAAACTAGTGGTAGGTAGGTACTATGCGTTCCGAAAACTATCAAGAATAAAAATAACTTGTCACAAGACCAGACAACGAGCAATTACGGGTCATCGAGCGACCGTGATTTAATAACAGACAGTTAGCTCAAGTGATATCCAAAAAGCGGACGTGGGCAAGCTTGTATAGCTTTATCTTCGCCTTACAGCGTGACTCATACAAAACGTATCTGTTCGACCTTCGTTGCACTAAATCTGTTACGGTTTGAGCAAACGTCACGTCTCTATCATCCATCCTCCGAAGAATACCCAGAAATACCGCGGGCAGTCTTTCTATGAAGCGCAGATCATACTGTATCGAAGTATTAGTTATTTGTTCCGTTCAAGACACTTTCTCCATATAGATGTCAGTAAGATTGACAGATCAATTTTGTTGCATTGTAGAAAATTTGCGGTATCATATTTCCAACGTGAAGATTTGTTCACTTAGGTCGTAGATTGTTCATCAGTTTTGTATTAGCTTTTGTTACATAGTACCACATTTTTACATTTGCCTCTACCTGCACCTCTCTCCCATGGGTATTCTTAATGTAAAGTCATGTAAATTCAGTGAAAGCACATTTGAGTGCATGGCACGGTACATTCCCAGTCATAAAAAAATTATGCTTCACCCAAACGTAGGGTTTTTTGATACACCTGATTGAGACCGGGTGTGGTGTGGGGCGGGTATGGTTTGGTTGGATCATTAACTTTAATGTCATTTGCATCATAGCATATTTGGCAATAATAATTATCGCTCTACGTTTTATTTATTTCTCGCATCTGCCTAAGTAATCAAGCACTTTTTCGAGGTTTTGAGATTTTGTAATTTGCTATAATCTTTTAGCATACCCGTTCCTACCACGGTCACAAGTTTCTTTTTAATAACATTTATAATATGATAAATAATGAAAAATATTCAACTAAATTTTATCATGATGATTAAAATTTTTGTACCCCTGACGTAAACGCACAAACGATTTGTGACGAATTTTAGTGCGGTGCTTCAGTCCGCCTTGCCATTTTTACGCGCCCATAATCAAATGATTGAATTTATTTACTGCTTTCATACTGAGAGCACCGACCATTTTACCTCCACCAGATGCATGAATGTGCATTTTATACGTGTAAAACTTCATATAATATTTTTAAATTGCACATTTAATTTTATATAGCGACATAAATTTCTGCTAAATTGTTCCAACATATCAAATAATATGAAACACCTAAATGTTCTCGGTTCAATTCCTGGCCAGATCACAATATCTAAACGTGGTTTTCTCAAAGCCAGGATGTTTGTGTTTTGTTTCACTTGCAATAGCATTTCTGTTTTCAAATTTTATTTATTTTTACATAAAGTGAACATTACAAATTATTAATTTAAGACGTTTCACTACACTACTATCATTATACCTCATGGCCTGTAAGTTGTAGTGCTTAAAATCATAATGTATATTATATATTTTTTATTTTTTTATTCAACGAATAATTCACAAGATTTAAGAATGGAACATTCTAATTAAGTATTGTAAAGTAAGACACATTTTTTTCAAAAAGATTTTTTCTATTGGTTATAATATATTTTCCCAGAGGTGTTTTAAAAATTATGTATGTATATTTATTTATATATTTGTATCAAAACGACAGATTTTGTAGATAAAATGACCGCTCTAGGGTGTATTTTAATTTTCTTAATAGTGCTTCTCTAGTTAATATATATAAATCATAATTTTATAATATAAAGAGTATTCTAGAATCTAGAATACAGTAAACAAGTAAAGTTTTGTGTAACTTGATGACGTTAGACAACGGCGTCAGATGCAGAGCTTTGAACTTTCGATATTTTTAAAGAGAAGCTTACAAACCATTCTAGCTTATTAGTATGATCAGCAAAAAATAAATGTGTTTACAGGCAAATATAATATAATAGTAGCAAAGACTTGATATTGAATGGTTATTAAGCATGTATCTTGATTTGTAGACAAAAAAATACTTAGATAAATAATTAGATTAAATAGGTTCTTCTTCTTCTTCCACGGCGCTACATCCCGGGATGGGATTTGGCCTCCTCCACAATCGCTTTCCACTCACTCCAGTCTCTCGCCACACTTCTCCAGTTACCGGGTCTTCCTATATGAAGCCAGTTCACTTCTACGGCGTCAGCCCATCTCCTTCTTGGACGGCCTCTGGGTCTCTTCCGTTGGGGTAGCCACTTCGTCACGATCCTTGGCGCTCTAACTTTATGCATTCTCTCCACATGTCCCGCCCATCGTAGTCTTTGGGGATTACAGTATCGTATGATTGTTTGCTGTTCAATCAGCTCTTCCAACTCGTAGTTCATTTTTATTCTGTAGTTCCCATTTTCCAACGTGGGTCCAAAGATTTTGCGGAGTATTTTGCGCTCGAAGACAGCTAATTTTTTTTCCTCGTTTTGAGTTAAGCACCAAGTCTCACAGCCATAAGTGACCACTGGTCTTATAATTGTTTTATAAATTAGAAGTTAACTTCTTCGGCCTAGAATTTTTGACCCCACCAGTCGCTTGCAGGTATACCAGCATTTATTCCCAGAGATAAGGCGGATTTTTATCTCCTCTGCTGTCTTATTTTGGGTATTTAGGCTGGATCCGAGATACGTGAAGTTGTCCACCCCTTCATATGCATGCTGTCCTATGTCTATATTCTGCAGCGGTACCTGATTGCGTATGCTGACCATATACTTAGTTTTTGACTGGTTTATTTGCAGCCCAGCGTTTTCTGCTTTTATTTTCATTGTGTCACCATGGTCGGATTAAATAGGTTATGAAGAACAAAATTATTGACACACGTTTCAATTGAAAAGAGAGTCATTTTCATCCATTGTGAAAGATTTTGGGTGAACATTATTACGTATTGACATTTGGATCATGTGATTTTCTTAATGTTTCATTATGGAAGAGGAAAAACTCAGTAATAACTTTTTCGATAAGTATGATATTTTATGATGATTCAATCATAAATAAATAGATAGTCTTTCCCATTTTTTATGAGATTGTCGAACTCTTCCTGGATTTTAGTGGCGTCCTCAATCGCAAATGGCTGCATTAATATTTTCTTGTGTGTGTGTATTTAAATTAAGTAGTTATATCTCTCGAAATTATAGAATCCTTACGATTACAACAGCACAAATACTACGCAAACTCGCTAATGACATCATAAATAATATTCAAAACTATATAGGTGAAGTAGGCAATTTTTGTCAAGCTTAACAGCATACTCGGAAATAAAACGCCTTATTTGAAAATAGCGATATGGTATGATAAAATCAATCTACGGACGGCGGTCTACCATGTTTGTGTATTGTTTGGTTATAATATATTATGCTATTCCGCCTACAAAGCCATGGGTAATCGCGGTTTCCCATAGTGTACCTCCCTCCAACAAGAATTCGTCGCCACTACCTAAATAATAATTACTATTTTTTTTCCATAAGTTTTATATAGCTATCGTATTTACGTCTATTCAAATACCTATCTAAAGATAAACCTTCGGTTAAATTGTTGGTTAACATTTGTAAAGTTTCGTCATATTAACACTGGGGTAGTAATAATTACTGGAGCATAATGCCTAACTCTATTAAGCGCCTATTTGAGGTTTGTTAATGCACCACTCTCCACTATATTGCTGTATAGTGTATGTATAATACAATGTCAACATATTAAATAATATGTACTGCAAAATAGAAATGGCAGACCAGTTGGATTTTATATTATCAACACTTAATATGTTAAAATAATTTACTTTATGTATGTCATCCTCTTCTTCTATCGAATGAGATAATATTTGTCACTCAACTACTTATTATTCCGTTTTTCTCATTATCACAGTCGTATTTTGTAGGATTTTCACTTTCTAATATCAAGGCTGGATTTAAAAAAAGAAGAGCGAGGGCCCTAAATAAGTAGGACCCCAGTGACCAAAACTAAATTTTAAATATCCGTGACATTCGTGGGTCAGTTTGTTTGTAGAATGTTATGAGTTAAATATTCATGAGGTCAAATTTGTTACGTTTCAATGGATTAGGAATCAGTCTTCTAGGTAAATTAAAATCCAATATTTTATTAGTTACATAGGTTGTAATGTATAAAAAATATTATATGTAATATACTGTTACTACTGAGATATACTTATATGCGAAATAATATGTTTTTAAATATCTGAGAAAACGGAAAGATTCACATGAGAAATATTAAAAATGCATAAAACAACCTTGAAGGTTGGAAATATTCTAGTATCTTCTTCTTCTTCAAAGCGAGCTCACTGCTACTTCAAAGCATGCTGGCTGATTAACATATGAATTCATATGAGGACGCACGCGTTCCACGATTTCCCGACTCGCGTGTCCACATATTGTATGTAGATATTTACTGAGGGAAGTTATAATAAATGCATGCTCCTGTAAACAAGCCGACACAAGATGCTGGCGTACAATACTTCTTCACATAACTACAGCTTATGTCGTAAGTTCATTTGCGAGTATATGTATATTATATGTTTTGATATTTTGCATACGATCTACGTTTATATGACAATTATTATTCTCAATGAAAAACATTCAAACCAAAATATCAGATAGTGTCATTATTAAAACATATGTTTGATTATTGACTGATATGAATTTTAAAACCTAAGACACTGAAAAAGAAAAATGAACTACATTTTCCTAAACTCAAAGTTATTTTTCATGCGTACAATGTTTTTTTACTGCTGCTACTTGTCAGCGAAACTGATTTAGTGACCAGTAAACCAATTCTAACACCACCTCAACAACAGCTAACTAAAGCTGCTCAACAAAAACGAAGGTGACAGCTGGAGATGTTAAGTTAGAGCAAAAAGTCGCACGCCTAGGTAAGATCTCGGGAGCCCAATTTCATCGAAGTGATCGGATTTACCTGCAGGCATATGATGGTATTTTTGTTTCAGCAAAATAACTTGAGTACTCTCAGAATTTGTAAAGTGGAATAGGTAGGTAATACATCTAATAATTGCTTACCTAACAAGCTTGCGTTTGGAGTGGGTAATGTGAACGTTATTTATATATTTACAAATTAATTATCAATATTAAAATTAAATATTACCACCTAGGGATTTCAATACCGGTATTTCAAAACTGGTATTCCAGTATTTATCAATACCGAAATACCGGTTTTAAAAATGCAAAATATCGGAATTTTCGGTATTAAGAAAGCACACTCGTTTACGTTTTTGAAAATGAATTATAAGTTATGTGTTGATAACATGAAAATATATTCAGTGAATCCAACAGAGGTGAAAAAATAATAAAACAAATTTCATCAAATATATTTCAAACATCCGAAAACATCCGTGACAAAAATGTTCAATTATTCTATAATTTTTGATGACCGTACAAGCATTGAATTTAAGAAGCTTTTTCTGCAGCCGGACTTATTTTCACTTGATGAACTTTTGAGAGCTTAAGTTAAAATTAATTATCAATATATTCAAATTATTTGTAAAAATTACTAGTTCTACAATTATGATCAATACATATTTTTAAATGTCAACATAATAAATGTAGGTATGAAGGTTTTTGCTATTAAATAACATTTTAAAAAGATTTTAATAGCTATATTTATAATATATATTGATAAGCACCTACTTCAGTTTTTTTTAATGTTTAAGAAATACCGGTATTCAATAAGAAATACCGAAAAACCGGTATTGACATTTTCGTTCGGTATTGCAATCCCTATTACCACTATACCAATTTGTTTCACCTTTGTGAAAGCAATGTGAAAAAAAAGCATACGTTAATCATTAACATTGAAAATTTGAATATGATTTTTATCAAAGTAGCAGAATATTCGCCACTTTAATAATTAATTATATCTATTAAAAAATATTATTTCTTTCACATGCTATGCAACATGCTTTCCTTGCTTATGATGGGATTTTTAATTTTTTTAATTTTTGAAATATAGTTCTAAAAAATACGCATCTAATAAGTGTGCGGATATATTCACCCATGGAATGGATGTTATTCATTTATTTTCTTTTTGAAAACGACTTTATTCGATTTGCTTAAAATGTCTTATATATGTTGTTTAAATATAAAATTTGGTACCAGACTTTATAGATGACTGTATAAATAAATACCATGGTACGGTTCACGAGTTGCCTCGGAAAAGTCCCTCCGGAGATCGTTACACAACAAGTGCCAGAAGTTTGGACCTCTCTGCTGCCCCGTCTACTGTCTCTCTACTGGCCGACTGCCCCTTTACTGTCCTCTCTGTGCCCAAAGGCGCCGTTCAAAATTAACCGCATGCCAACTTTCGCGCTTTAACACTTAGTATTACGGTGGACCTTTATAAATTATATACCAGCATAATGTGATGTAAACCTATTTCTTAGATAAACTATTTTTTAACGTAGAATGTGTCTATCTGTAGCACATAGCGGCATTTATTGTATACCTATATTATTACCAGTCGCTTACACTACCAATACGTCATTTTTGTGCACTATATTTTTGAATATTTTTCATATATAATAATATGAAGGGTAGAGTTTCAAACGATATAAAAGCACTTTAGGCATCTTGCAGATTCAACCCTTGATCGTAGATATTACAAGTCACGTACACTATCAATACGCTATTACAGACGTCATATTAAATAATAATTTTATTGTTTCACCACTTTATCGATGGAAGTATATAGTATATTTTCAATAATACTTCAATACACAATAAATTCAATACGAGTCTCCGTACGAGCTCAGTATATCAGAACATCTATTTAAGCCGTGTTACCGGGACAGGGTGTCAAACGTACAAATGTCATAATCATTCATAATAACCTAAATGTAACAGTGAGAGTGACACTCCAAAACTATTTGCCTATTAGTGCGTGAGTGCATGACCCGGGACCAGTTCCAGCGCGTGCCCAGCCTTCTCAACATGTGCCTGTTATCCTCTTGTAAATTGCCCCCTCCCGTCAGATCCGGAATCCACAAGCATCCTTCAAAATCACCGTCCACAAAAGCTCAACTAATCATGTATCTGTAAGAATACGAGAATGAAGATTTAAGCAAGTATCGATTTATTTTTCACTTAAAGAGGAAATATGGATTAGGAATAAGAAGATTTACTCTTGTCACTATACCTACCGATTCACTTATAATCGTAGTCTTTGTAAACGAAACTGTAGGCTTCAATATAGAATAACATGAAAAAATCCAATATGCTATTATTAAAAAGTTTCCATACAGATAAATTCATCTAGTGAGTCTAAAAATGGAATAATTTTGCATATTTTTAATAAAACAAGTTTCATAAAGTTTGCTGTTATAACAAAATTGTATTCAATTTAGAGGCATCATTAGTGCTGGGCGGCGTAGCTGGAGCACCCTCGGGCGAATACGCGAGCCGTTAGTTAAGACCAAAGTCGAGTCTGGAAAGCTACTTGAATTCAATACTATTCACAGAGAACAATTTAGTTTAGTTAAATAGGGCGACTCACTTAAATGTATCAAGTGTATTTATAACTGGACATAATTAATAACATCGAAGAGTTAATATGAGATTGAGCATATTAATCTTACAAATGGTTTAAAAAATATAGTTTTGAATTATTTTGTTATGAAATATTTTTTTGGGATTTATGATACTTGGCCAGTTCGTGTAAGAGTATGCAAAAAGTCCATTACCATCAAAATGTCACTTCGGTGAAATGTGAGGGTTACGACAACTGGCCTGTACATTAAAAATAATATATTTTCAATAGTTACATCTGCATCATAATAATATGTATTTTTTATCACAAAAATGCAACGCGTATTCAATATGTCAGGCAAGTCGTTGCGCTTTCTTCTACTTTGGTTTTATAGCATGATCGTCATAAAGTACTCTGCTTCAACCCTTAGTCCATGTGCGATGGCTTTCACATTACTATCTTATTAATCTCTTATGTAATCTTCACAGTGTGTTCTATAATTCTGTAGCAACTTTGAACAAGTAGATAACTTAACACGAGAAGCAACTTTTCCGGAGAACGTTTTAAGCTTTCTTATTCTATATTTAAATATACAACAATCTGATTATATAATTATTCAAACAAATAATATTAAGTAACAATATAGTTTTATAATTAAGCCATATGTTACCTGTTATTATTTTGTTAAATTATTGATAACGTATTTAATTTAGAAGTTACTATGGTTGGGTCATTTATGGTCGCATTCATCCTTTTTTCCCCACCAACCTCGAATCTACAATTATTGTCACAATACCAGGTGACCACCAGTCACGGGTCATAATCACCCGTGATGAAAGTTCGCCTTCGCAGTTCGCTTCAGCTTCAAGACAGCAGACGCGCCTAGGCTTGTTAAAGCTAAGCCGTCATTAACCACATAGTGACTCATCTACAATGCATCTGTTCGACCTTCGTTGGGCTAAATCTGATACGGTTTGAGTGAACGTCGCGTTTATACCCATCCTGAACTTTTCATCATTTATCCCAAAACCTAAGTGAAACTGTGAGAGTGATATTCTGAACCGTCCGTCTACCAGTGCGTGAGTGCGTGAACATCGAACCATCTCCAGCGCGTGCCAGCCCTCTCAACATAAAAGGTCAGTGTTTGGCATCCTGTTTAAAACCCCCTACCTAGATCTGTAATCCACCCACTGTCTCAAATTACAGTCCACTGCAAAAGCGCAACCAATTACATATTATATGATAATATTACGTCATAGTTAACAATAATATTATTATGGTTTTACATTCACGGTGCGACATGCTGATAGAAAATACTGTATTATTTTAAAACGTCTTTATTACATCCAATATAATTATAATATAAACATAATTGATGGTATAAAGTATGTTTTTGCAAATGTACTAAATAGTAAGTTATAGGAAAACCCCACACAAACTATACAGATTGAATAGGTACACATTTCTATAAAGACAAAACTTGAATGATACACATAAATATTGCTTCATATAATATAAATACATGATAGGCTTAAGCGTTCATAATACTGGCGACTTTTCATGTTACCATGGCCATCACGTTACAATCTACTTCCGTTATTTACCCTCATTCATAAACTACGGCCTCTATTCAAAATACATTTTCGATGAAATCGTATACTTCCTGCTAACAACGCTGCACTCTGCTGTATGACCTCTATTATGCAATATACACAGTTCCTTGCTATTATATGCATTGATTCTGGCAATCCTTCATTTCGGATTCGCTTCGTATGTCCGATAGTATCGCACTTGAAATCATGTTTGCCTTTGGACTGTAACTCAGAGTAATGAATGAGAAGTATTATAATATTAGACAATAATATGGTTGGCTGACTATATCAGCTACCATGTTCTCTGAGGTTTTTCAAATTTCGTATGTTGCATTCTTAAATCTTTATAATAAAATACTTTATTTAATTTATTTTGGCCTGTACCAACTTTACCAGTAGTCATATAGTACCCGTTATCTAGTTTAGTGTCTCCCAACCGCCGGTCCGCGGATCAATATTGGTCCGCAGAAATTTTCTACCGATCTGAAAATAATTATCGCTCATTTAAAAATGCATATAAGAAAAATTTCAAGAAAACGTTTAGTCAAAAAAATTAAATACCTACCTATACATTTGTTATTATTTAGTCAGTAATAAAAACAAAACAGAGAATCTAAATAGGTGCCAATGCAGCACTATGTCTCTTCAAAACAATATTGAAGCAACGGTGGCTATCAATAAGTATTCTACCAAATATTCAGCTGCAGATATCATAGTATTTTTTTTAATAATTTTATTATATTAAGAATTTATTTACTTATTGGGTTCTGATTATTTCAATTAACAATAGATATTTTTTAATTCGGATTCAGACTGTTGCACCTACCTAAGTCTATTATGCCAATTTGTTACAATATAAAATTTTAAAATTAATATAATATAATATATAAAAATATAAATAAAGCATATTTCTCCCAGTTTTACCTGTCCGCATATGTAAAAAAGTTGAGAAACACTGGTCTAGCTCATTGATTTGAATTGGTATATTTCTTCGTTTTCTACTTCTGAGTGCCGTGAACTAGAGGGTCACTTTGGCCTTGGTATCTTATATAATACCCATATGTAATAGAAACTATCATCTCTTGGAAATGGCCACTGCAACAAACTCGAAACGTCGAGGGAAGAAGACATGACGACTACTCAAAAATCAAATAATGATAGTTGTTCTAGTATGTCTGATAATATGATTATTGAGATATTTCACACTCTTATTATTTATCATTATGTTTTTTAAAAAATATTTTGTGATGTCTTATGCAATTTATGCAATTAAGGAATATTTGATTTCGTTAAACCAAAAAACATGTTTTCAAAGGGAAAAAAATGGTTCCATGATTGTTTGCGTACCAACACACAAATATTCGTATCTAAATAAAGTCTAGTCTTTGAACTAATTGGATTTGAATAATTCAACATTTTCAATACAATAAATGTTTTATCCAATTAAAATGAGTTTATTGACAATTTATAAATATTTTATAACAAACAGCAAAGATTACGTCGACTTACCTGCCTTTACTTCAACCTGTTAGTAGATGTCCACTGGTGGAAATGGATGTCCTCCATATCCCTCTGCTGTATCTGGTTATGTAGTTCTTATTTGCATCCAACTCAGATGCCATCTATAATATATCTAGTAAAGAGTTTCCAATACTTCAATATCACGTTCAAAGCCTCTATTCTAGGATATTTCTTTGTCACCTGTCATGTCTTCTACTGATGTAATAGGCTTTTTTTAATATTCACAAATTTATTTTAAAATCATCAATTCTACATACTATCATGTAATTAATATACAGCTACTCGATAACAATTCTATTATGTCATACAGACATTCCACGTAACTAATTACATAAAAAAGACTCTTTAAACCTATCCGCCCTGCTCATACTAGGTCAAGGTCTGAACAAAAACGATACATAAGTGCGAGTGAGAAAGTATTCGGCACCCTTATAATCTCTGCAACACGCGCTAGAGTAAGATAAAAGGTTTACAGATGTTGAAGATAGTTTGCTACGGTGTAGCCGCCAAATCTTGCCTTATTGCTTAACTAAGCGTCGATAACCGTGTTGCTAAAATTGCTATTTTTTGTGTTAAACATAGTCAGTGGTAAATATTTTTAGTTAATTAAGTAGAAAAGATGGTTCTGTGTGTTGTATTAAAATATGGTAGCCGTACTGATAAGCAAGAAGATGGTATTACGTTTCATAGGTAAGTTGCAGTGACGTCCCGTGGGGGTAGGCAGATTGAGCGTCGCTTGGGGGCGGCAGATACTTGAAGGGCGGCAAACCGAGGAGGATCATTTGGTATTATATAGAAATAGCTAGGTACCTAATCTTAGTTACATTATAACCAGAGCGAAAGAACTTGGTTAGTGTATTCTGTAAAAAATGATTCTGCGCATTGCTTTTGCTGTATAATATTTAATAAAAAAAAATGTGAGACTGGAATGGGATCATCAGTTGGCTATGATAATTGGAAAAACTTGTCGCAAACTATACAAACCCACGAAAAGTCAAAAAATCACCACGAAAACTTTTCAATCTGGCAAGATATTCTAATCAGATTAAAGCTAAATTAAACAATTGATTGTTGTCAACAAAAACTTTTCAATGAAGAAATTATACGGTGGCGGTCAATTTTAACTCGATTATGTGCAGTTTTGCGAGTCATGGCGGTGCAGAATATGGCTTTACGCGGACCTAAGTCCACAATCAACACACTGCACAATGGAAATTTCTTAAAATTAATTGAATGTTTTGGACTGTTTGATAATGTTATTAAGGAACATTTGAAAACCATAAGCTGTAAGCCCCGCACTACTCATTATCTTGGACCAAGAATTCAAAATGAATTAATTGCCATAATGTCGCAAAAAATCAAATCAGAAATTATTAATAATGTTAAATGAGGTAAAATATTTTTTCTCTTATATTAGATTGTACACCTGACATAGGACATATAGAACAGATGTCGATTATAGTACGATTTGTTTGAAAACACTCAGAGGAAGTACGTGAGCATTTTTTAGGTTTTATAGAAATTGACGATAAAACTGGAGCAGGATTAGCAAAACGCATTGTTGAAGAACTAGAAAATTTAAACATAAATATACATAACATGAGAGGTCAAAGTTATGATAATGGTGCGAATATGCGGGGAAAAAAGAATGGTGTCCAAAAGCATATTAGAGACATAAATCCTCGTGCATTTTATGTACCTTGTAACTCACATACCTACGCTAAATTTAGTGGTAAATGATGCTGCAAAATGCAACTTAGATGCGATATCATTTTTTGGGTTAATCCAAAAGATTTATGTTTTTTTCTTGGCATCTACTGATAGATGGAATATACTTTTAAAATTTTTACCATCATTACCATTATAGGCAGTTTCTGATACGCGATGGGAGTCCCGAATCGAAGCAATCAGGTCTATTGGATACCAATTGGTAGAAATTTATGATGCCTTATTATATATTGAAGAGAAACATGCCAATTCACACACTGAAAATAGTTTGCAGACCAAAAATGATGCCATCGCATTATCAAAAAATATATGCAACTTTAAATTTATAAATTGTCTCATAGTTCGGTATGATATTTTGAGTTCTATAAATCCAGTCAGTAAACAGTTGCAAATGATAGAATTTAATATAACCAGCGCGCTTGATTCCATTGAAGCTCTTTTAAATTTTTTGCGTAATTATAGAAAAAATGGCTTAGTACAAATGAAAATAATCGCACACCAATTAGCAGAAGCCCTCGAAATACCTGCAGAATTTCCCAAAGAAACAGATTGCAGAAGACGAAGAGTACCGAAACATTTCGAGTATGAGAGTTGTGATGAAACGCCTCTACATAACCCTGAAAAAAAATTTGAACTCGAGTTTTTCAGTCAGGTAGTAGATAAGGCTATAAATTCAATTGAAGATCGATTTGAGGAATTAAAATATCATGGAAGATTTTTCAAATTTATGTATAATATTAGCCTCTTAAGAAACATGACTCCTGAAAATTTATTGGAAGATTGTCAAATTTAGAAATTAAACTCACTGCAAACGGCACATCTGATGTCGATGCAGTGGAGCTTTGTGAGGAGTTAAAATTACTGTGTAGACTTGTGACTGAAAAGTCTTCGCCACATGACGTATTAAAATTTATTTATGATAATAATTTGTAAGAAATCTATCCAAATACGGTCACTTCAATTAGGATAATATTGACAATGCCAATAACGGTGGCTAGCGCAGAGAGGAGTTTTTCAAAACTGAAAATTATTAAAAATTATCTCCGATCTAGGATGACCGAAAAAAGGCTAAATGGACTTGCAATATTGTCTATTGAAGCAGAAATGGCATATAAATTAGATTTGGATGACATAGTTACGGACTTTGCTACAAAAAAGGCCAGGAAAGTTTGTTTATTGTATCGGTTGTTGGTGTTGAGACAATTAATTAATAGTGTATTTGTGATTAAAAGTATATTCATATTAAATGAATGATATGGAAAATGATTTTGTTTACACATTTTGTTGTACAATAATAGCATAGAAAAATAGTGTGAAAATAATACATCTGCGTATTATTACTAAATGGTAATTTGTCAGACATATCAACAAATAGAATCTCAGACTCTGGTGATTTGGGTAAGTGTCTAACTAATATTATGTTTATTCGCTTTTAATATCTAAATTTAATTTTGTATGTTTTAGTGGTATATATTTTGTTATTAATGCATCGATACAACACATTTCTTAGATATAAAAAAATGGGGCGGCATTTTGACGCTGCCTAGGGGCGGCCTTTTGTCTAGGGACGTCACTGGTAAGTTGATACATGTGCGTGATAATTTATTTGTATATTATTATATATTTTAATATCAATGACCTAGGGTTTCTTTAAAACTACTTAAATTATGGATATTTTTACCTAATGGTTGCATTTTGACCGCTTAAAAATACTATATAACGTAAAAAACTAGAAAATTATATTTTAATTCTGAGCGTCTAGTGCGAGCACTTTGGGCGAGCACTAGCGAAATGGTCTATGGTCTCGAACATTTGTATACGAATGCGTTCGCTCGCCCACAAACCAAACGCACGGTACGCAGCTTCATTTAGCAATGCAATGGTTGGCATCTAGATGTATCTATAGTCTAAGTACTAGGTCTTAATCGAGCGTTTCATGAGGCCCTACGCTTGGTTGTGAAACATCATTAATTCACTGTTGAATGTTTTAAGAATACAATAATTAGTCGAAAGCTGAGGAACAAAATAATATACGCGCACAAGTGACCACGCTAATTAAATCGATATCAAATTTAAATAATATACTATATTAAATTCCACATACGTAACTATTCAACATTCTGTAAATGTGAAGTCATGTTGTGAAATAACTTTTACTACACACAATTATAATATATGTCATTTTAGTGAATTGTATTGAATCGCTTGTATCGAATCCCCTTACTAGATATCCCCGTCAGCACTTCACTCATCCTTAAGCGTAGAGTAAATAAAATTACCCATCAAGCCTTACGTAAATAAAATCACATCACACAGAAAAGACTATTTTTTTTCAATTAAAACTTTTGGGTTCCTGTTAGCTTTTTTCGTGTTTTTATTTTACCGTTGAAACCAGAAGCTCTAAACATTTGTCAACTAATAATCTAGATATACCTAGCACCGAATTAAAAAAAATATTCAAGTGAATAGGAAACTATATAATAAAATAGTCCACAATTAATAAATAGTGCATATTGGACTTAATGCAGAAAGACCAATATAATAATACAAATTTAATGATACGGAGGCAGACATGAGTACGCAGGGTCACCAAGGTTATGTTAATATGGTAATTGACCGGAATTATGCTCAGCAAGTGAACGACCAAAGCTTCAAACTAAAATCAGCTGGATTGACTAATACGTCAAGTTCGGTGGATGTACGACGAACAATTAGGAACCGAGATAATCTAGAGGATAACCTTCAGCCGGCATTTGCGTGTCAGATTGGTTATTAGAAAAACTACTACCAACATGACAACCGCTATGAATAGATTTAATTTTAGTGATATAAATATTATAAACAGTTTGTCGAACACTTTGCTCACGCAGTTACCTTGGAGACGTGATCCAAAAAGGTCCTTTTTGAAACGAGCGGGAAAATAGAAGGAATACAATTTAAAAAAGGTAAGCCCGTAAAAGAAAAGTTTTTTTGAGACTCACATGCAAGTGGCCGATAAGTGGGCTCGCACACAGCAGTTTACACGATATTATCAACATTATTTTTAGTCGTGTCATACTATGTTTTCCATTACAAAACCACATTATATTACTGGTTCAACCTACCTACACGGTCAAATATTTTCTGGTAATATTCTTTTTTTTAAACTTATATTATTTTGTGCATCATAAATTCTATCTGACTAACCATGCATAAAACGAACAAATACATTTTACAATGTTTTTCTTAGCTCGTATTCTTATTTGTCCGGTGGTTCTTTGTCCGGTACAAATCTTGCAATCGATTTTTAACTAACTTCCCGACTAGCTAGACATTTGAAACTTTTAGAATATATCAGAACACGATTCCAATGCATTTTTTTAATACCATTTTAGCCATCTTTAAGTAGAATTAAATTCATTTTCTGTTAATTCTATTTTGTATGAAAAGTTATTTCGACACCATTATCGATTGCTAGGGTTTGGGGTCCTAGCAACTAAATTATTAATATATACGTGCGTTACTATGGAAATCAATATGACATGTCAATTACATTTTTTTTTGATAGTTTAAGCTAGTCAAGTCAAGTTTATATGGTTCAACAGAATTTAAAAACGTTGTATACAAAAATTTCTTTTTATCTTGTAATTACTTTTATTTAAATTAGGTACTTACTCACACAAATAGAATATACTAAGTATTTATTTTATTTGATAAGTAGAGTATTGTGGCATATTACAATTGTTGGCCACTGTTCTGGATAAATTATACTCAAAGACAGTAGTGTAATAGTAGAAGTGAAATGATCACATAAACGCCTATGCTTTAAGAAAACCACATAATAATGAAGTGATCTCACCGTATCAATTATAATATTATTATAGACTAAGAGAAAATAAAAAAAATGGTAGGTGAGTAATATTAAATAAAATTATGAACAAAGTATACAAAAATATTATTATCAACGGTAAAAAAAATATCGTCTATTACCTATATCAATTATACTAAAGCATACGTTCTAAAAGAATGAATAGATACAGATCTCTTTTTAAAACCTCTAAGATAATTTCTAAATTAAAATACATTATTCAAACTAACACATAATTACTTAAAACTCGCGGTTGTCGTAAATAGCTTTAAATAAAACTTAATTCGCATATCAATAATAATATTACCTGATTTAAATTAATTATCTCTTCTATAATTTTATATGCAACCAATCCAACAAGTGAAAGAACCACCCACACGAGGGGAGGGGGGTTTCGTGTCATTATCCTCCCAGGAACGGAAAAATACAATTAATTATTTAGGTAAATAAAATATTACTCGTTCTTCTTCGTCAGGACCTCATGAATGAGAATCGTGACTCGGATGATTCGGCTGTCGAATAGCCTTTTCAACTGGTTGGCTTCACTCCTCTCGGCATTCTACGACACGTAATGCCTTTGACAACTAGACGAATCGGTGCAACCATCTCGAACATCTAATGTTTGCATAGATATTCTGATGCATTTCTAAAATACGAAATAGTGTGGATGATACAAGCGGACACTTACGACCCTAATAATAATTAAAACCCGTTAGGCTACGCGCATTCAGTGACCATTTGTGGATGCTATTGCTCAAACTCATAGATACCTTTAGTCATAAATGTAAACCAGTTAGATATTCCTAAAAGATGGGGGTGGTCTACGGTTAATGCGACAAGAAGCTATAAGTGGCAGATGGAAATCAGTAGCATCTACTAGATTTTGTTAATATTGCATGCAATATTTGTGAGCGAGAAGCTCACGCATACTTTTGTTGGCCACGTAAAAGTCAGCTTTAGGGGGAAATAATTTTCCATAATCGCATTACATACTTTGTGAGATAAAATTGAAAAACTTCACGCGTGTGCTTATGACAAAAAACTAAGTTACATTTAAGGAAGGGTGAAAATATTTATACGCGGCGCCCCTCCCCGTCAATTCTGAATGGCGCACCACTTAGAGCGCCCTTTACAGTTTGAGTGCTTTAAAAGCAGTGTAAACTTTATTGTGAGCCAATTTCCTTTCCCAAGCGTATGTTAAATCTATATTTTTTTGGGTAAAGTAAAATTATTTGCGTAAAAAATACATATCTAAGAACAGAAAATAAATAGTATACCTGGTGAAAAATGAACAATCCACTACTGGGTAAAAGCCTCTCCAAGCTCCATTCCTTTATGTCATATACGGTGCATTCCCATGTACTTCCTCATAACATAACTTGTTAATCGATCCACTGACATCTAGGTAAACTTTTTGGGATAGTTTCTACCTTCTGGGTATCACTATTATATGACTAGATTTGTCCAAAGGTTTTCTCTCCTTCAAAATATTATAATATTGTGTTCTGCCCATTTATTAAAAAAAAATCGTATTATTATAATATCCTTGATTGTTTTCTTATTAATTCATCGTATTTGCTGTTGTTTCTACGCTTTACGGCCAGCATACACCACTTTAAATTCAAATTATTTATTTATTCATAATATACCGTTGTACTATTCTAGTTTCTGAACTTCTGTTTTACTGACAGCAAATGTATCACATGCACCTATCGTAATTATAGATAGTACTAAATAATTCATTTATAAATGTAGGCAAATTGTCTCTCCGTTATTATAGTCTTGATATTGGTGTTATAACTGATAAAATTCTATCTTATCAAATATACTCGTATACTGGCAAATATTAATTTTCATGTTCCCACCAATATCACTCGTAACTCTACGGTCTTCAAGATACCTCGTTGCAGGACAGATGTTATGTTTCATGATGCTGTGTATCGTGCGATTAATTTATTTGATGGCACCATAAAGGTTGATTTATTTTTTATTAACTATATAATGTTTGCGGACGTGTTAAATAGGTTGAATTTATAATTGTATATAATAAAATTATGTTTCTTTAATATTTACATAAACACATGCTGTCTTTTCTACATCTTGTTATATTAGTTGTTATTTGTAATTAAGATATTTTTATAATTTTGTATTTATTATGTATTATGGCGCATTGGCCAATCGCTATAATGCCGCAATACTCTTTTTTTAAATAAATCTTTTAATAGCTATAATATCATGCTAAAATAATTTTGAAAAGCTTGTATATGATTTAGAAATATATACTCACGGATCAGCGTTTTGACTATTTCCATAACACCATAAGTACAAAACATAGTTTTTTATAACGTTCTTTTAAACTTTTGTTCCATAATTAATAACTCAAAAACAACTCAACTATAATGGATGAAATCGCTTATACTTATTTACTTACTTCACCATGTTTGATCGTAGAAGGATCAATTATTGTTTTAAGTTAGTAACAGATTTTGTTTTTACGATAAATGGATGATTACACTTTGCTCAATTTATTAGTTTGATACTCTGGGTTCAAACATGTATTGAAAAATAATATGTGAATTTGCCGGATCTACGAAATTACAAGCCGACACATTACCGCTAGGGCCTAGGTCATTGCGGGTATTGCTTGAGTGCTTATAAATTAAATTATTATTGGCAGACAATTAGTAGAGTTTCATCTTGATTTCTCAAAAGACAAAATTTTTCGAAAATAAAGCACGTATAATAATAATTATTCACCACAAGCTGACGTAACTACATATCTACAGGCTTTAACTAAATATCTATAGAAATGGAACGATTGAATAGAGAAGCGTGCACACTGTATAAATATCCAACTTTTGTCCATATCAATAATATAAAAAAATAATGATAATACCTAAGTAAATAAATGACATGAAACTTACCTGTTTACATTTTCATTTCACCGTGTCATGATTTTCTCTGTTGATCGCTAGTAAATAAGTTTGTACTAACTATTATTTTTTTATTCAATAATATATACATAGTAGATTTTTATTTACTGAAAAACATAATTCTGTAAAAAATAATAGAAAATGTGGAATTCACGCTAACGTTTTTCCTTTTCTGCGTGAATGGTCTTATCATTTGAGCTATTATACCATCTATGATGTAATTTTAAGCCTCAGATGGTTTTGTTATCAGAAATATTTTGCAAGTAAGTGAAAACATAATGAAAGATGTGAATTTGAATCCCACACTCGGACTAACCTTTGTTTTAGAATTATTTAATGGGCCCTATGCCAACGATGGCTAAGCAGTAACGTGTCAGACTTGTCGTGAGGTCCAGGTTCGAATCTCGGATCTGGAAAATTCACATGTTATTTTTCAATGTGTGTTTGGACCCAGAGTATGGACCTAATAGGTTGAGTAATTGGTTAAAAGCCATTTGTTTTTGCAAAAAAAAAACTGTTAATACATATTTTGATCTTCTTGGGATCGAACATATACAAATTAATATTTGAGGTTTTTAAAATATGTACCTATATTGTAATATATTACAATAAAGCATCTACACAGATTTTTCTTAGTACGACATCGGGGGGTGAATTTTGACCTTTTCCACGATATATATCTGCAGAGTTATATCGATAGCTATTGTTCTGCAACCTACGCATTAAGATGGTGGTAAGAGCTTTCTTCGTAAAAGCTTGTTTGAATTGTCAACCCCAAGTACTTACTACCTACTATACCGTCGTACTACGGTAAATTCCCGAACCAAATCAGCAAAAGAACAATGTACTTACATGATCGTCAATATAACACTACCATAATAGTGTACTTCGACTGACAGGTAAATATAGGATCCTTTTCAAGATTGACCTTCGAAGCTTAATGCTCTGGACTTTTGACATTTCACCCATAGTATGCAAATTATTGATGTTATAAAATTAAATGGAAACATTATTTGAAAAAATAAACTTACACCAAGTCGCATACAATTTGGTCTGCCAGAATCCTCTTATAAATTTTATTGTTTCGCAATAAACAAATAAAAATGATTGAAATGGGAACTATGTACCTACAAGGGTCATTATTTTTTTTTCACTCCAACATATTATCCTGTATTAACATCTCAACGCTAGATGTTAATTGTATTAATACATATTGTATGTACCTACTTTAAACTGATCGTTCCCTACGTTGCAATGAACACGATTATTTCAGATTTTTTTCAAATGTCTCCGCATAACCTTTTCTGGAAAAATACCCAATTTTGTTACATTCTTAAATCTTTTGAATTATTTGTTGAACAAAGAAAAGTTTACTAAAGTATTAGTGCCTAAAAGTACGTTATAACAAAAATATGGAGAGATCCTGATGCCCATTAGTAATTAAGGTGATTATTAATAGTTTGATTTAAAATACAAAAACCGACCGTATAATAGAAAGCGCTTCATAGAGAATTATTTTAAAGCTGTTCAATTTCATCTCAATTAGATAGGACACACAAAACCTTGTTGGAAGAGTATATGGGCGTGGGTTTGAATCCCGCATGTTTGTCGTATTTTATCAAAAAAGATTTTTTCTAGTGATTATATTATATTTCTCTGAGGCACGAGTATGTATTATAGTATACACACTCATACCTCAGAGAAATATAATTTATAATCACTACCCATTTTGTGTTCAGATATTGTACGGAATGGTGTGTCGTATACATACATAATAATATATCAATTAAGTATAAATTTGTATCTGTTTAACTATTGGTTTACTAAGTAGATTGCGTACATTTGAATGACATATTATATAGTATATTATGATATTAATTGAGTTAGCATTTACTTGGTAGAATTCCATTTTACAAGAAATGAAAATATAATTAATATTAAATTCTACAGGTTTTTTAAAAAGGTTTGTCGATAGCTATTTCGGTTGTAACACCATTATCAAGACTATCTATGTCTATCCATTATAAGACTATGTAGTCTTGATAATGGTGTTACAACCGAAATAGCTATCGACAAACCTTTTTAAAAAACCTGTAGAATTTAATATTAATTATATTTTCATTTCTTGTATATTATGATAGTCAAAATCACAGATAGTAGCCCGTTTCGTAGAGCCGCCGTCTTTGAGGCAATAGATCGCCGGTTTGAAACTACGGCCAGGTAAAAAGAAGGCATACTATTGTTTTATTTGTGTTTGATCCAGTGCAAAGACACAATGGGATATTAGAATGGTTTATAACCATTATTTGTAATAAATAGTTTGTATTAACATCCACCTCGTGCAGGCCCATAATACTCCACTTAAGAACGAATACGGTAATTTTCATTGCTTAAGTATCTATATGAATATCTAACTTTGTAAACGACGGTATTAATAATATGTAATTCATTGTTTTGTTAAGAAATCAACCCCATCGCCATTAATATTTTCTGTTATGGCTCATCCATATATGACGTCACACCTTAAAAAGGTAAGACGTGATGGGGGGGGATTAGAGGGGATAGGGGGTTTGTAGAAAATATTACGTCACAAACCAACCAAAATCAATATTTTTTTAACGAATGAAGAGGAGTCTAAAATATTACGTAATTTAGACAGGAGCCAAAATATTTTGTGATAAAATGTAACAATGGCCGGATGAAGGGAGGGATTCAAAATGGAAACCAAAATCAGGAGGCGTTATTTATGGAAAACCGCTTACGTATTAACTTTAAGATGTGTTTACTGTACATGTGGGTATCATCACTGTGGGGGTGATGGTGTAGTGGATGAATAGTTCGTCAGAAGGAGAGCTTATGAGAAGTCGAGATTTGGTGGTTGCTCCGATGGATGGAGGAGTGAGTTTATTTGCAGCGTAAACAGTGGGTACAAGTAGAGTATGTTACAGTAGTTATGTTACATAACTTATGGTACTGTTCCGAGGTCTGAATCTCGGCAGAATGAGATGTTGTGAGGATCGATATAGAGATGGAGATTCTAACAGACCGGGAACTTATATTTGAGTGACATTTCCAATGAATTATGATCCGTTATTTATTGATGTTCTCACAATCAAAATAATATCTTGAAAATAATATTTTAGGAAATAATTATTGTAATTGAGTCAGCTACTATAAATGGAGTTTGCGTCATCGGATATAGACTATGTGGAAAGATGGATATCGCGGAAACAATCTGCAATAAGCTATTTACTGAGTTTACAATAATTAGACACTTCGGGAAATTGATATTATTAGAGAATTTGTAATTCCGGTAATATATGTAATATCACCGATCAATATGCTGACATGGATTGAGTTGTTTACCACCATATACATATTATTTACATATATGGCGCCATTCCTAGCATGTGTGGCCAGCTTACGCGGAAAAATGGTAGTGTAGTAGACGTTTTCTAGATGCAACCTCAGAGTGGTAGCAGCATGTAGATAAATAAATATTTACGGAATACGAAGGAATCAAATTTCATATGATTGCATGCAGGGGAAATACAAATAAAATGTAATATTTATGTGAATCGGAACATCAAAGCAGGTCTTCCATGGAGAAGGCATGGAGCATAAATAATTCAAGCTCGCCTTGGAATCCCACTTAGCGGAAAAACAACCGCCAAAAATCGGAAACTTTTTGGCGGGAAGCCAAAAATTATATTCCTCATGCGACGAGCGTACAGGGCATACCCTCATATCACTTTACATTGTTCCAAAACCTTTCTATAAAAGATTGACACAAGCTCTAATTGAAATTAAATGAACTGACAATCTTTGTCAACAAATATTATTTTCAAAATTTAACTGGCTGTCTCTCTTATAATAACAAAATTTAGTAAAATTTGCATCATTATTAATGAAGGATACGTATTCCTAATATAGGTATAAAATTTAATATTCTGTTACATTTTATATATTAACAAAATATTAATTATTATTATCCTGAGGAAAATGAAAAGAGACATTTTATCCAAAAGTGATACCTCTATACTGTGTAGAGTATGTTGAATGAGTTGAAGTTATTAAGTTGGTTTGAAAATCAACGCAAAGAAAACCAACGTCTTGTGCAATAGTACCTGTCCTGATCCAGATTTCCCTCTGATTAGCGATGGACAAAGCATCGAGAGCATCGACAGCTTCAAGTACCTGGGGGTATACATCACGGGAGATGGCATTTTGCAGAAAGAGCTCGCTATCCGAATGGGAGTGGCTGGAGCAACATTCAACTCGATGCGAAATGTCTGGGACTCACGATTGTACTCGGTCAAAACCAAATGCCGCCTATAAGACGCTTGCATTCTGACGGTGCTGCTTTACGGTATCGAATCATGGCACCTTACGAAGGCTCAGAGCAACCGTATACTGAGCTTCGAAAACAGATGTTTGCGACGAATACTGGGTGTGCTGTGGTATGACTTTAGGAGCAACGAAAAGATAAGAGAACGTACCAAGCAGCCTCTCATCACGCTGAAAGTGAAGAGGCGACGTTGGACCTGGCTCGGCCACGTGCTGCGGATGCCAGAAGAGAACTTTAACATGGCTTGCCTGTTCTTCAAGCCGACCGGATTCCGGCGTCTTGGAAGGCAATCAATCATTAATTATATTATATAACATATATATATAAATAATTAATATTGGCAATCAATCAATAAATACAATCTACAGAGTGTATATGGCGGAGCTACGGGATGCTGGCTTGACCTGGAACGAAGCAAGAAGACTGGCGAGCGTCAGGGATTCTTGGAGGCGCTGCGTGGTGTC
This sequence comes from Rhyacophila brunnea, assembly GCF_057557595.1. NCBI lineage: Eukaryota > Metazoa > Arthropoda > Insecta > Trichoptera > Rhyacophilidae > Rhyacophila > Rhyacophila brunnea. Next base: position 419,486 of record NW_028232904.1, on the reverse strand, counting down.
CATATGCTCCAGTTAAGGGGCGGATATGGGCAAAGAAGGTCTCATTGACCAATGTCCCTAAATATTATTATTGGGTCACACTGGTAAAAATAAATCATGATAAACCTTCTAACATTATTGAACGTTATCCAATTTGCCGTATTCTAGCATCACTGCACTGATAGTGTATATGGTTATAAAAATGCATAGTGCAAAGTTTATGGGGAGCCATGTGATTTTGATATCTCCGAAACGTTTATGCTGCATGCGCGGAGGCTTTCGTGAAAACGTGCCTCAAATTTTCCATTTTCCAGCTTTTCAGTTTTCACAAAAAAAATGTCAAATTAGATGGAAATAACTGGTAATATTTTATTTGGTACTGAGTACCTAGCAAGTTAAAAAAGAAAAATCACAATTTTTACCGCTAAGCAGGAGGGCACGTGCAGAGTCGAGATATTACTTTTTAAGAAGGATATTCATTCGGAAAATCTGGATATTAAGGTGGTTTTGGGTAGTCTTCGATAAAATTTAGACTATGGTCTTAAGGCATTGGGATATAATTATGAAGATTATATTAGATACCTAAATATGTTGGAGAAACCCGTTTTTTAGGTAGATTGAATGTTGAAATTCATTAATTTGTAACAAATATCACACATGTGCTCTGAGATTTATGCTAAAACTGTATTTGTGTATTGAGATAAAAACGCTATGCATTACCATTACAAGCTTGAAATAAACTTATAATACAACCCAATAAAACATAAAATCTTTTCATCTTGGTGCTCCGGGTTCGATCTTGATGATGTCACAAATTATTTAAGTACGTGATTTTCTCAAATCCTGGGTGTTTTGTATTCTTTCACTTATATTACTAATTACGCTACTACTTGACTATACCACTGTCATTCGACCTCATACCCTGTTGTAGTTTTAAAAAGAAAACAAATATTTGCAATCAATTAATTTATAGCAAAAATCCTAAAATATTGGTAGGTAAATTACCACTATTACCAAAATATATGTAATTTTGATCGACTTTACTATCAGGGAGGATTGTTAGCTATCCTCACAGATGAATATATATAAAGCTTGTGATACAAATAAGTATTGGAAAATAACTTATGGATTTTAACGCTCAATTTGTGGATTTGAGGGTGGGTGCAAAAATAAGATAAGTTTTAATAAGCACATACTATTGCAATGTGAGAGTCAAAATTAACGTTAATTTATTAATGTCTAAGATGATAATATAGAGGCACTTACCTACAAGAACTTAAGTTTTAAAATGGGTATGGATACTCATTTTTCTAATATTGAAAGAAATTAATTGCGATATGCCATATGCCATATTTTTAATAAAACTATCAATAAATTGTATAAGTACTTTTAGTTTTTTTTTCATTTGAAAATAATGGTAGTCAAAAAATAATATAATAAACACTAAAAACGTTTTTCTTTGTAACCACAACGTTTCAACATGTTGTCAGTTGCAAAATGTGTCACGGGCATACAGAATAAAGTGTCAGTTTTATTAATTGGAAGACAGGAGAAAAAGGAAGGTGTGTTTATAGAGGAGAATCCCACGCGGCCTCGTAAAAAGGTAACAGTTTAGTTTAGCGGTACCTTCATCAGTGGAATCCAGAAAGAAAATTCCACAAAATTGCACATCCGTTTGATGCGTATCGCCGTGGAACGTGAGCTGAACGAACAATTTGTGGAAAAATGAGAAAGAGAATAGACGAAATGAATTAAATGAAATCAACTCTTTCTTTGTGGAATTCCTGCTGTCGGTTCCGCAGAAAGGAAGCTGTTATGCCAACCTGCCATTGTAACGGATTAAGTGCTTCCACTGAAAGAAGTTATTTCAGAGCTTTTATGATGGAGCTTTCTATTTTGAACGATTCAATGCCTGCAAAAAACGATAACCTGTCTTATTTTACGTGCAACTAAATTAAATTGGCATTCAAGTTAGAGATGGCATCTTCAATTTATATATTAAATATATGGAAAATATAATATATATCTTTTATAAATAGGTATCGATTTGAAATTAAATTGTAAACCTATTTCAACCGTTAAACTAATGATTTATATTTTCACACTAATTTCACTATAAAAGAAGATATTTTGGGAAATAATCAATTTACATATAATAATGAAAGTTTTCAAATGGTCTTGTTACATATTCACTGTGTACTTTGAATTGTATTTTTGTTACCATGGTACCTATATATTTCGGTGATTAATTGAAAAAAAAAAACTTATTCGTGTTATAGTGTAATCCCTAAATTAGGCAGAGTTGCCACTTCATAACTTTGCACTCTAGGATGACAATGAAGTAATATATTCTAAAAATATATTTTACATACTATATTATTTATTTATTGCTACTTACGTTATATTAATACAAAACTTCACTTAGTTCACTTAGTCAATATCGTTCATTCTAATTTTACGCGAGGTAATCAGGCAAAGAGGCGTATCAGTGTAGTAAAAAGTGTACCTATACATATATTGTAGACCTATACAGGTAAAATAAATTACTTACGTCAGGACATAGAGCCGCACAAAATAGCGCCTTGTTGCAGCCCTCCAGAATGCAACATGTTTTGTCGTGCTTACAGGGCTTGAAATTGACGATAGAGCACCTGAGGACAGCTCTGTTTCATGAAATCTCCCATAGTATCGCCAGTATTACCTTTTAGCCCGGTCGAAAACACAAAATCGTCTTGACTGGGACATGACCATAAATCAAAACCGCTGGTAATGTTGAAGCAATTTTCCGTGCGCACAGGCAATACTATGCTGGGATAGTTACGTCGCGTGCCTAACCAATTTGAATAAAAAGACAGCATCTGGACATGCGCCTATATAATATTATTTTACTATTTTACCTGCGGCTCAAGTCAAGTGAAATTTGTTAATTGTGACAATCAGTCTACTAAAATTATTGTAGCGCCAGTGCTATGTGCGGCATTACAATGCATCGAAAAATGTTACGTATTGTAGTGGAGACGAATTTGTATGTGAAACCAGACTAAGATTCAGCGCATACATCGATCCACTTGTCGATCAAGAAACTCAAAAGTCGAAACTCACCAGATTCCACGTGTCGTACATGATAACAGGTAGCACGCACGCGTAGATTCATCGGTATTTAATCCTAACAGAATATTGTTACAACCTCTCTGTGGGTTGGTTGAACGCATTTGTGCAACATCCAACATAAACAACCAAGAAATAGCCTCACATAAATATATCTAATAATATTATTCCGAAAATAATTAGTAAAATTATAATGTGTGATCATTAATCATTGTGAAAATGATATACGTTATAATTCAGTGATTATTCATTCAGCAAAAGCGCGAAACTTTCATGATATATGACGTGCATTATGTACAATTCAATATGTGGTTCCCAACTGCCGATCGCAACCCTTAGGAAGGTTTCCAGAGTCATGCCGGGAGTCGCTTTTTTCTTTAAATAAAATTATCACAAATATGTCTTATAAGATTTATACATGATAAGTAAGTACATATTATTATATCTACACACTATAAATAAATAACTTCTTTGAATGTATTGTAGTTGACGGCTTCTCAAAACTCTCCTCTCAAATGTATCCATCTATCATTCATACTATTTGACGGGTTTAAATTTTTTAATACATTTATAAGTATGTTAAAACTTAAAACTAATTACCTATATATATATATATATATACCTATATACCTTTTGATAGGCTTCATTATTTAAATGTATTACTTTTCGAGGGCAAAATAACTCTAATCGGGGAATTTGATTCAGCGATTTATTTTATCGTCATTTTTATTTCCATTTGTAAGTAGGTACCGACCCGAGATAAACAAATTAATCAAATATAAACAAATAAACAACTTAAGATTCGCAGATGATACCGCATTAATCGCTGCTGATGAAAGAGAACTCACAGAGCTGCTACACCGTGTAGAGGAAGAGAGTCGCAAATACGGCCTCCTTATTAGTAGGAATAAGACCAAGTTAATGGTTGTTGATCGGGCCAACCTTCTACCAACACCAAGTACACTCAAAACCTCGAAACAGTCGATGAGTTTGTATATTCGGGATCGACCATCAGTGGAAAGAGCGGATGCGAAGCGGAAATAAGAAGGCGCACACAGATTGCAAAAAATGCGATGACACGCCTTACCACTACATATATGGAAGGATCGGGGAATTTCGATTGCCACAAAAATGATGCTTGTGCAAACATTAGTGTTCTCGATATTTCTATACGGAGTCGAGTCGTGGACCCTGAAGGCAAGGGAACGCAAGGCAATTGATGCCTTTGAGATGTGGTGTTGGCGCCAAATATTTCGCATTTCTTGGACGGAGCACAGGATGAACCAGTCAATCATCCAGAGACTGAAGATAAAAGAACGGCTCTCAACGATATGTCTGAGAAGACTTCTACAGTTTTAGGACATATTGTCAGGCGCGGACCGGACAACCTGGAGAGACTGGTAGTTTTGGGTAGCCTCCAGGGTAGGCGAAGCAGAGGAAGAGCGTCTGCGCGATGGAGCGACCAAGTAAAAGAGCTGACTGGGGGCACCATCCATTCTGCCCCGAGAGAAGCGGAAGATTGAGAAGGATGGGAAGTCTTGGTCGCTCAAAGGATGGCGAAATTTAAAAGTGGTCACGATCCTCATCCAAGAGTGCACGACCAAGATGAAGAAGAAGAAGAAGAAGAGAAACAAATAATATCACATTTAAGGGATATATGAGATTATTTGTCAACAGTAAATTAAATCAACGTGAGATAAAAGATACGTTCAATAGTATTAATCATTATCAAGAGAGAATAAATTTCTTGTTTTATTTTAAAGCTAATTAAATATAATACAAACAACTTAATTCATTTAAATAGGGTGTTGTAAATGGGTATCGGTATTTTATTGGCTAATTTTGACATTTTCGTCTTCTTCGCTTTTTATATCGTCACCTCAATACCTACTACAACTAGATAATTCTGATTTGGTCATTGTTGGGAAAATGAAATTTAAACTTTACTTGATTAACATAAATCTGGACTAAAATTATTATTAAAAATATAAATGAAAAATTGTGCTCGTCTAATTAGAAGCAATTAAATATTCTTCAATAGTATGAAAAAATATTATTTAATGCATTTATGGTTTTAAATTTATCTAATATTTTCAAACACAAAATTAATACAGTTCCCATTAACTTCTGACATACTTAGTTTTATTATATTGTATAGAAGGAAATGTAGAATAATATTATTCAATAGTTAACTCAAAAACAGTGAAAATCAAGTTATCTAGTTGTAGTATTAAGGTGACGATATGCATCTATTCAAAACATATGCTTTATTATTTTTTTAATAATAAAGCATATGTTTTAATTTTTATAATACGAGTAATACAATACCTACTAGGGATCGTCCATAACTGATGTAACACGATTTTTGAGATTCCCACCTCCCTTTCATGGTCACTTTAAACGTTACATTTTTTAACTCGGTATAATGTTCTTATGTGATATTTTATTATAAAATAAAATTGTTACAGAAAAATATAAGTTTATATTTTAGCCGTTTTGTGACATCACATTTTCTACAATCCCTTAAGCCTTTCGACCCAAATCATCACATTATATTTAAAACTCTTTATCTCTTTTGATATCACGTCATAATTTTAGATGACTAGTAGTCCTAGAATAAAACCTACTGGATTTTTAAAATGTGTTTCTCAAAATATTATATCATAATTAATATTTGTAATGATGTGCATAAAGGGTCTCGACACAATTATTGTATTATTAAAGGGGGTAACTATGGAAAAAATATTGGAGACCACTGGTTTTTATTAATTATTTTTGGTGTAATTTTGATAGTGCATCCACGCAGTAAAATGATGAATCACTTCACTTCGACAACCGATTTTGGAGTTTTTAGTAAACGATTGTTTAGTAATATAATTTATTTTTGCGGCGCATGCAGTTAATTATTTCGTTTGGCAATCTCACTGACAATACAGTCCATAAATTTATATTAATTTAATTCTGCAACGAAGCTTTGACAGCTTTGATTTTGGATTATAATTTTTCAGATTTGTTTTCCTGTGAAACTATAGTAGCAATCAAAAATCTATTGACACAATGATCTTGATCTTGGAAGAACTGGAACTACGTCTAGGATTAACTACAAGAGACGCGTTCTTCAATTCCTGCGCCCGAGCAGCCTGGAGAGTAGATTAATGAGAGTCACAGATACAGTGACACAAGAAAGAAAGCGACTGAATCAACAATAACGGAAGCAACAGGATCAGCGCATGATCGCCACAGATGGAAGAAGATTATTGGCAACACTTTAAAATTAACTGATCATCATCGTCAGTAATCTATTTTTCATATAACAATTTAATATCAACAATAACTATTGATTACTCCATTTTATTCTGTAATAGGAAGGTCTGGTTGCAAATTTATTTGGTTAATATATATAATATATACCGATAATTGGTTTGCGTAAGCCCCACCGGGGGGTGATTTGAATGTTTTGGAGTGCAAAAAGGTCGAAGCATAGTACAAGGATCGCACTTATTTTCTTCCGAGTTGTAAATGTAACGTTATATAAATATTTACTTACGAAAGTTAAATTATATTTTAGTATTGCCTATGTGCATTTTTTATTTGAAGCATTTCATTTTTTTCAGAATTAGTTAGGTAACTATTAAATTTTGATAGGGGGGGCATGGAGATTTCTGAAGCGTTGAAGTGGGGCTTGGCAGAAATAAGGTTGGGAAACACGGGTTTAAAAAGAAAATACTACTAAATACAATGACGTAGAACTAAACGGTAGGAATGGAATGGTTGCTGTACTTACTATATTGGAGTACATAGCAGGGAGAACAGTAAGTTGTTTCCCTAGTGGTATGTGGTTTTTTGTCTTTTAAAATTAAGTACCTACGCAGCCACAAGAGAGGATTTTTGGATTACATACATAGTTATAATATTCATAGTTATATTTATACTAAGCTACAGTATGAATATCAAAATACTTACAGAAGATTTGTACGTTTAACATAAAATATTACTGACAACTATTTAAAATTCCGACAACAGATTCTGCCATAGAATAGTTGCGCTCGCTAATTTGGTGCTTCTTTCACTTGCATAAAAATTCATCGCAGTTTCCGTTACAGCCAGGCTGATTGGGGCAAGCCAATTTCGAACGAATTGCTTTGCGGTTTTCATATTATTGGAGATGAAAATGCAATGCAGTGCGGCATTCTGTAGGGGCGCACCAACCGACCGCATTTTGTTGGAATTATTGCATCGCATCCGATTGGAGAGCTGCTCAGAACTAGTTCTTCCCTGGCCCGCGGGCCAGATTCAAACCGGATTCAAAATACCATTCCATACAGATTAGAATGTCAGTTAAGTTATTTTTAAAAGATGGATAATAATGTAAATAAGTTTGATTGACATTTCACGGGGGTGAACTATAAGCCTAACACTGTCCTTATCCGGGGGGCGAATTCAAGTCAGTTTTTTTTGTTGATCAATTTTCAAAACGCTTTATAGTAAGTTGATAAATAATTGTCATTTACTTTTTTCGTTCTTAAGCAGAGATATTCTAAGTGTACTCTAAGTGTGATCTATTGCGTTTTTAGTCTGGATCAGACACATATTAAAAAACAACAAAAACAGCTCACAACAAAGGAGTTCTTTTTTTCAATATGGATTTCGAATCAACACCCACTGCGACGGTGTCAGCTGCTCTGTAACTACTCCACCGTGCAAATTGAAATAATTATGATATAATACATATTCATTATATACACATAATACTTATATTATGTATAATGTCATAACAAATATTTATAATATCAACATTTCAACCTGTAAAAATAGCATGTTCGAATTCATGATGAGTAAAATTGAAAATAAATGTTATTAAAACATTTAACTTGCATTATCTTTAGGTCTTTTTGAATAAGAGGTTATTATTATTCCGAAACAACTGTCAACATTTAAAAACTCAATACATTATGATAATGAAACTTAATGTTTTAATCGCCAGTTCAATGAATAAATTAAATTCTAGCTTTATTTTAGGCTATCAATGGAATATTTAAAATAAATTAAAACTTAAGTACGTAACTCTAAGTTGGACAAAAGTTCACTTAATAATTTAGGGATTAGACGAAAACCGCTTCTGGAGATTTCATAATAAGGAAAAAAATTATTTAGTAAGATTAAAATTTGAGTTTTTTGTGTGTTTCATGTCAAAATTAGCTTTAAGATTTTTAACGGATTAACTGCTTATAAAATATTGCTGGCTAAGTTCCAAGAAAGCAGGACGTGGTAAGTTACTAATACATGCTGCGTTGTTGTGAATGCCGTACAAATTTTGTCGATTACGATTGGATGTTAACGCTTTCTCTCTACTAGACCATTTTAATTTTGTAAACTCATTTATCTTGTACTGAATTTATTTTCAATAAACACCGTTATCCGTTGAATAATTTCTAAACCCGCCCTATATCGAATCCTCATAATAAACAGGCGCCAACTCAGAACCTCATGTTTCAAATGTAATACAATAATAATATGTCAGTTTGATAAATCAGCTTAATACTAAAAAGTCTACTCCGTCGTATATTTATGTACCAACATTGACTTATAATATTATGTTTCTATCTTTAATCTCAATTTACTCATAATTAATGAAAAGTAGCTTAAAACAAAAAAGAACCAAGATTACAACGCAAATAATGTCAGAGTTTTTAATAATGAATACCTACAAAATATTCTTCCTCTATTTTTTTTTATAATAATGTTAAAAGTTTTTGTAGGTATAAAAAAGTCCATGCCGTTTACAAGCACCACTTAGAGCTTTTAGTCTATTAAAAATAGTTTTTTTTTAAATTATGGTTTAATTCTAAGTATATATACTTAGTTGAAAAATTATGAGAAAAGTCAAGCTTACGTAAGACTAGTCTTTATTTACAGAAAAACGTTAAATAAGCTTTTTAAGCTCGGGCCGCAAGTATTTTAAATGTAGGCCAGCGCAGACCTCTCGGTGGAATATGCTACGCCAAATCATTGGGATTCATTTATCTAGATAAATGTGAACATCTGCGTACTGCTTTCTATTTTAAAATACCATTTTTTTTATTTTTCACAGAAATCGTAGCTATATTAAAATATTATTTTATGTTGGAATTTTATAATAAATTTAATTAAAATATATGAAAAAGTATGTGGGGCTGGCCAGTAGTGGAAACGGGGTTATATTATTATGTGCATAACTTACAGATATTAAATTCTATAGAGAAGTGTGTACTATACAGTTAGTTGGTTTAATATATATCTATATTAGAGAATCCAATTAGAAGTCATATCGTTATGTGTAAATATAAATATATGGTTTCTATATTTTACTGGAAAGGAACCAAAGTGTAACGGTGTACTTACAATATAATTACAAGTTGTAATGATGATGGTAGGCACTGCCGAGTTATTAATTTAATACTTCACCTAATATTGATAAATCATTACAACACTTATTAGGTTAAGCTCACGATAGCTGAGCGGTAACGTATTGACTTATAATGTCGAAAGTCCCGAGTTCGGATCCCGGGAATGGAAATTTCACATGTTATTTTTCAATGTGCGTTTGGACCCAAAGTATGAACCTAATAGTTTGAGCAAGTGGCTTATATTCACATTTTACCATTTCTGGTAAAAACAAATCTATCAATATAACCTTCACTTTATGGAGGCCTACGTGATCCTATTATGATCGTATATTTCCAAAAATAATAAAAAAATGTTTTTGTTTTATTATAATATAAATATACAACAAACACAGGTGTGCAACCACTATAATTATATATATATATATATTTACAGCGTGAAAATGCTCCTGTACTCGACCAAACCGCATGATGTATTTTATTTTTTTATTATTACTCCAGAATGTTTTTTGGAAGCGAAGTGTTATATATTATATACTATATAAATATATGGTACATACTTTTATATAGATCACAAATTTAACATACATACAAACAAATCTACGCACATTAAAATGAATTACATCGTTCATTGATCATAACATCCTAAAGAAACTGTTAATCTAAAACATCCATCAGGATCTAATAATGGAAATTTCTTCACAGAAATGGTTAATAAATAATCATCTACTTTGAAATGTTGATTGCGGTAATTAGATTTATATCGAATGATCCGCATTGCTCGACAACGCAATTTTTGAACTAACAAATTGAATCTGAAGAATAGGCAGAACGTAGAAATGACATAAGTACTCCTGGCAACCCTGATGTTTTGAAATCTATGAATTTGTACATACCTAAAAATGACCTATGTCACCATAGCAATGACGTTGTTTGGATCAAAATTGATTTAATGGTTCGTATCAGGCTCTAGAGCTTCAAAATAAGTTAATGCGCTGCATAGAGACATTAACATATTTAGTGATGTGTTGTATAAAAAATAAAATATTATTTTGTTTTTAAAATTTCGTTTTACCCTAATTCAGAACAATCTTTGCTTTCATTATTAAAATACCTTTGTTATTAAATGAATTCATAGTAAATATGAACATAAATTCAAATCACAATTATTAGTGTAACTCTTCTCATTTGGTGCTATGCTAACACCGCGACTGGCGCGTTTGGAGTAATTGGCCATTATATATAATTAACATGTTATTTAAATGTGGTAATTAAAAGGTTAGCAGTGATTGTGTTAAAAAGCTTGACATTAGATAGTTATGTACTTGGTGCATTGTACTGGTGACTTTTGAAATAATTATATTTTATTGGCCATTGTCTTATATTCAGAAGGATTAAAAAACAGCTTCTCTTATAAATTTAAAACGACATAATTCAATTCAATTTTGTTCTTTCTAGGCACGTGTCTCATCAGCCACGGGAGAAAAAATACAAATTTAATAACTCATTTTTCTTGGCAAAAAAATATTTCTATTTTTTCATTTTTGCTTTGACTGAAATTCTTCAAAAGATAGACCATTTTTTAAAAATACTTACTGTAAAGTTTACATTTTCTTAGTAAAAATAAAATATTATTTTCTTCAAAAGGTGTAAAATTGTATATCAGGTGTTACACGTTCGCATCTTTTTGACTCGAATCGAAAATTTAATATGATGTTTTTTTGTCCATAGGTTTCTACTGAGCGTCAGTTTGTTTGGTATATTATTATTTTAACTATTTTTTTTCACGCACTCTGTCATAATAACTGATTTAAATGGCAGAAGCCATGTATATCCATTAACATATTGCGTCTGGAAATAAATACTTGATTTTTTATGATCCGGTTAGTTGGGCGATTATTTAGAAACTGTGCTTCATAAAAGGTTACCTTAAAATAACTTTCACTTTATGGAAGCCCATATACTGCAATAATTACGAGTGTTAACACATTTACTGCTGAACAGGTGATTACTAATTAATTACCACATTTAAATATCATATTAATATCTAATACCGACTAATGCAAACGCGCCAGTCGCGTTGTCAGCACTAAATACTCATTTAGTGCTAACACCGCGACTGGCGCGTTTGGAGGGGAATGGGACGATTTGGCACCGCGAACTGGCCTCCGCCGATTGGCCTCCGGTAATTGGCCGCCGGTACAATCGGACGCCGACCCAATTGGACGCCGACCCAATTCGACGCCAACCCAATTGGCCTCCGGGAGGATTAGACGCCGCACAGTTGAATTAAATGCGCAAAGGAATAGACGTACGTTACGATTTGTTGGAGTAAATAAGCAAGTCAGTTTAATATGCTTCTATCTTCTCAGTAGTCGTACCTTATACATTTCGCGCTTGACACATTTTTAATATAGATTGAGAATAATTATTATGCCTTATGATGTTTATTAAAAGAAAATAATTCTTCCCTCGTTAAAACTTAAAGATGTGCATAATCAATTAATTTATTGTCTATACATGGGTATTTCAGGCCGAAATCCCGAATGCTGAAATCCCGAATGACCGAAATCCCGAAAAATAAAAAAATACAAACATCAATAATTGCGCAATCGTGAGCGAACAAAATCCGTGAAAAAGCGTGAACAAAATCCATTCGTTCTACAAAATAGTCTCTCCTAAAAAAAATGCGCAATCGGAAAAACCCATTTTCCGCAAAAATGGGATTTGTCTCTCTTACAAAAATTGCGCTCGCGATTGCGCAATTATTGATGTTTGTATTTTTTTATTTTTCGGGATTTCGGTCATTCGGGATTTCAGCATTCGGGATTTCGGCCTGAAGTACCCATGTATAGACAATAAATTAATTGATTATGCACATCTTTAAGTTTTAACGAGGGAAGAATTATTTTCTTTTAATAAACATCATAAGGCATAATAATTATTCTCAATCTATATTAAAAATGTGTCAAGCGCGAAATGTATAAGGTGCGACTACTGAGAAGATAGAAGCATATTAAACTGACTTGCTTATTTACTCAACAAATCGTAACGTACGTCTATTCCTTTGCGCATTTAATTCAACTGTGCGGCGTCCAATCCTCCCGGAGGCCAATTGGGTCGGCGCCGAATTGGGTCGGCGTCCAATTGGGACGGTGTCCGATTGTACCGGCGGCCAATTACCGGAGGCCAATCGGCGGAGGCCAGTTCGCGGTGCCAAATCGTCCTAGACCCCGTTTGGAGTCGTTGGCCATTAGATATAATTAACGTGTTATTTAAATCTGGTAATTAAAAGGTTAGCAGTGATTGTGACCCATCCTAAAAATCTGTGTTCCGAAAATGACGATAATTTAAATGGACAGTTAGTTATAGTGGCTACACGGATGTGTAGGGTGAGCTCGAAAACTCCGGGCACTAACCTTTAGTTGATGGTGAGCCGGCAGTCCTGCACTCTTGAATCCCAAGTTATTCTCGTACACACTGTCACAACATCATTCTTGGCTGTGGGTTGTAGTGTCTGTACAGGCGACTTCCATGTCTGTGTTTATTGGTTTGTAATTCAACTTATGATTTGGTCGTTGATTGATTTGATTTGATTGTTGCTGGTTTTGCTGTCGATCCGGCATTAAATTAAATACGCCTAGGAGATACATACATTTGGAAGGATTTTTATGGGAGTTTGGAAATAATTTGCACAATTATTATTATATAAAGGGTGATCATAATTAAAATCATAATCAAACTCACATTTAAATAATTGTAATTTAATGTAGCACTGCGGTTAACATTTTTATTTGTTTCATAGAATTTTAAACTTCTAGTTTTTAGACCTACTGTATTCGGATGACGAAGATAACTATATTATTATAACATTTATTGAAGTTATTATTTTTAGTGTGCTTGTTGTTGTTACCGATTATACCTAGCTTTTTTTTCAAATATAGACTTGGTCACATTTCATCGCACCTACGGTAAAACTTCTAATCAAGAGTTTTCAGTAAAAAAAAAATGTTTTTAAATGTAATCAAATGACGAGCTGTCAGACTACATACAACATGGATGGATAGTGCATAGTTAAATTTAAATAACTTTTTAAACCGAAGATAAGAAGCTTTTAGAAAAATCTTTACAGAGACAGAAGGTGGAGAAGGCTAACCACTGAAACCCAATATAGGTCATGTTATAAAACCAGGAAAAAAGAAAGGAACCATGAAATGAAGGTTGTAAATCTTTAATAATAAATATTAATACTATTGACCAAAGGTACTTGATAGAATTTGAATTTAAATTCTAATGGATTTAATGGTAAAATTATTATTACATTTTTTTTTAAATCTCTTTAATATATAATTCTGATAAGAGATTTTACCGTGGACGAGATGGTTTATAAATGAAACATGTATTAGCATTATATACTTAGGGCCGTATGTATGAGATTTCCAATTCTTTATAAGCTATTTAATCGATTTTCCATCATATAGCGTATAGCACTGTTTGTGACGTAAGCAATTTGACGTCACACGCCATTCAAAATGGCTGTTTCATCTGTCACTTTCAAATGCCAAATGTCAAAGCGCAATATTTCTCATGGGGAGATAAGATGGATTTACGTAAGATTATGTACGATAAAATATCTCCGCTAAACGACCGTAAAAATAGGTACCTACTGTTGTATCTGGCATTAAAATATACAATTGGAAGCATTCTGCATTCTTCAAAATATTATGGTACCTACCTACCTAGTTAATTATTGTAAGATAACTGTAATAAACAAGGCACAACTCTCAAATACACTGGATACATCATTAGTGTCATACGGTGATTGGTATACATGATAATATTATACAGAGATCATTACATATTATTATCTAAATACATTTGCATTTCTGTCATTTATTCTTATTCTGTTTTGACATCTCATAATTGAAGTAAAGTTAGTCATAATAATATATATGTATTCAGTATTGCCACCAAATGGAAATATTTACTGGCAATACTTTATCCTTTTGTACAGTAGAATTATAAAATAAATGTGATGAAATAACTTATAAATTATTTAAAGTTCATAATAAATATTCATTTATAATTATTAAATTTATATGGTACCGGTCGCACACTTTCAGACACATTTACAATTTCAAAATTTTGAATTATTGATCGGGGAATGAAATTTTATAAGATTGCCATTATACGGATACACTGACACATGATGACGTCACATTAAACAACGAAGTACGCTTGTACTCATGCATACAAACGTGCAGTATATAGCCAATAAGGTTTTTGGGAATCTCATGCATACGACCCTTATTATAATTTGAATCATGCTCTCCAAATATGAGAAAATCGATAGGAGGATGGCTAACAACAATAATTCTCGGTAAAAAAAAAACAAAACCGACACCAGTGACATATTGATTCAGGGAATCCGTTGATGTAATCGTAGACATGTGGTAAATAATACAGTTGTACACGATCAATAATGTATTATATAATAATCGGTATGTATATCTCCTTGAAAGTTGTTCTCAATAATTTTATTCCATAGATTTATCAAGATTCGATGTAAGCAGTAAGCACCCTTGTTTGACATAATCGTCTACTTTCAACATACAGCGTACATACTAAGTTAGTTTTCTTGATAAAAGTTTTCCAGTTATCTTCATAATATAAGAATGGATTTCTAACACAGCGTAGTTAACACTCAAAGCCTGAATCCATTCACGAAATTTAAAATTATGAAACAATAAATAATTCATATAATATTATCTAATATATTATGTACATAAATATAGAAATAATTTTTCACTAACAAAATACATAGACTAAAACCCGAGGGAGTTTTTTGTATTACAATAATTATTATTCGATGACGTTTTTAATATTGTCGAATTAGTAGCAATAGACAATTCATAAATGATGTAAGATGGCGCATTGTATAATTAGATGTTTAAAACTATAATCTATATATTATCTCATACTGTGTTAGCGATGTTTTGTGATTGTTTATAAATGACGATTCGTTGCATTAGATACTAATTTTACATTTTTAACACCAATATAAAGTGGTTGAATCTCAGTGCATCCCTAGTAAATAAATCTAGTATATTTGTGTTACTTAACATGTATGTACGGCGTATGCAATTTTAGATAAATTTTCATCAAAACATGTAAAAATTTATGGAATTGGCTGGTTTTATAATTATTGTATTGAAAATGTTGAAATTTTTGCGGTTTTTGACATACTGGGCTAATTGAAATAGCCTACAATTTGTTACAATTAATCTGCATTGCGAGATAGCTTGCAGATTGTTAAATTCTGTAAATATTATTAATTTAATCATTCGTGCTGCATGGTAAGTTCAAACCTACACACTCAGATCGGAACTATACGGCTTTGCACATATATATGGTTTGTGCACACATCTTAGTATAATATCATATTTATAATATCAAATATGGACACCTTCGATGACTCGATCATTTACACAGTATGGACGAGGTATATATGAAAAATAAATTGATTTTCGGGACGCTGGAAGGTGAACGAAGACCTGGCCATGTCGATTTGCATGTAGAACCGAAAGCTTTTTCAGCTTTCATTCCTATAAGATTTTCCCGTTGCATATTATATATATATATATATATATTTTAATAGCTTTTCTTTTAAAATACATACTTAAATTTTTACGTACCGTCAGATTTTAGTTATATACATATTTTCTTTTTTCTCCTAGCATTTTTGTAATTTTATTTTTTTTCCTTTTCCAGGTCACTTTTCAAATATTTCATACTTTTCCCTCATGATACTTATCCTCGGTTCCCTTAAAAATTCCAGGACGTTTCGCGCACTGGTTGATGTTAAACTGGGATCCAATACGAGAACTTGTTTTCCAGGACGATGTCAAGTATATAAATATCTTTCACCTGTCAGCATAATTTCCGCTTGTGACAACGGTAGTACGAGTACCATCACCATTATAGTAGCTTAATGGAATCCAGAAATACTTGTAATCGCTGAGAGTCAATAACTGTAGAATGAGAGTGGGAGACGGAGCTGAAAGGAGCATCCTGCTTGAAGCATCAAATATTTACCGTGTCCTGTTACTACATTACAAAGAAGTAAAATATAATACATAAGAAAACTGACAGTAGTACCTAGTTTCTGGAATAAAAGAGTGGTTAAATATGAATAGTCTTGAATGTGTTGACATAGAAGAGTGTTTGCTTAGAAGGCTCTGCATAAGTTATTTAATATCTCGTAATGGGTTTAGACTCGAAGCCTTTATTACTCGCTGCAAGCGGGAAATATTTTAACAAGAAAAGTTGTTTTTTAAAGGTATTTGCATGAAACTTTTAAATTCAAATACCGAAAAGTTTCGCTGAGAACTTGACTTCAGAATCGCTTATCTTATAAGAATATTTACTGGTAAATTTTTGTATCATATTTCAAAACTTTTAAAAGATGCTGTAAATAGCGATATTATGCACCTTGTAGACGAAAAATTAAAAATATTGAGATTTATTAAGGAGGTCACATTTTTGGCTCTTTTTTTCTACCTGAAGAGCTATTAAGAAGAGATATCACTTAACTCCAATTATTCGATATAATACAGTAATAAACAGGCTGTATTGAATTCAGACAGCAAATTTCAGTGATAAAGCCCATATTTTATTAAGTGGCTTCGTAAATAAACACAATTGTCGCATTGGAGTAACAAAACCTCAATTATATTCTTGAAACATATTATGTACATCCACAAAAAATTAATAGTTTGGTGTGGTTTATGATCTGCCTAATTATTGGACAATATTACGAAAACAGCAATGCAGTTACTGTCAATGGAAAATGCTACAGAAACATGATTGCCGATTTATTCTGGCATGAATTAACTGATTTTGATCTGGAGAATAATATCGACGTGCCCTAGAAAAACCATGATAAGTCTGAAAATAGCGTTTTAAGTTTTATTAGCTTTTTATAATATCATATTTTTTGTGCATGTCCTGTAAAAATTTCAGGTCTCTAGCATAAAAATTGACAAAGTTAGGTTTTCTACAATGGTGCTCTATATCTACATATCGCATCGACCAAATTTGTGTTCACATAAATATCCGAGGAGTACAGTCATATATCAATAAAAAAAGTGTACTGCGTTTTATTTTACGAGTAAGAAGGTTATTATACTTGCAATAACAGTCTTTAACGGAGATCCTAATATACGGCATGGTTTATATTGACGTATCACATTAGTTTTGAAAAATATATTGGTTTATCTTCGGAAAATATTGGAATTTGCAGTAGGTAAATGCAGTTTTAGTTAAAAAGCTACTCACTAGTCACTAGTACTAGTGTTTTATTATCAAAATATTATATTATTGAATATAAAACAAAGAAAATAGAAAAGAATTATTTTGTACTAATATAGGTAGGTACTTTTACTATACTAGAACACAGTAATAAT
Source organism: Rhyacophila brunnea (assembly GCF_057557595.1). Lineage (NCBI taxonomy): Eukaryota > Metazoa > Arthropoda > Insecta > Trichoptera > Rhyacophilidae > Rhyacophila > Rhyacophila brunnea. The sequence goes on along the minus strand of NW_028232904.1, from coordinate 401,551 downwards.
GTTTAAATATTGATTATTCATTATATTGATTCATCAGCCAATTTCAATCCACCGCAAAATAAAGACCTCTACAAGCTTTCTTCGACTATTTTCGGTTAATTACTCTTCTACTTAGATACCCAAAAAACAATGTTGTAGGTAATGTTTAAGTTTGAAATTGTTATATTATTTGATATTAAACAAATATCCAATAGAAAACGATATGGATATATCATTATAATAATTCACTGTTTCAATTATTTAGATGAGTAAAAAAAGTATGTAATTATAAATAAACTTAATTTAAATAAATACCCAGCAGAAAACGACATATTTTAATTAAATATTATCACCTATCACTTGAAAACAAATTGTTTTGCAATTAAAAATGTACCCACCTAAAATATCCGATCATGTCCAATCATAATGAGGCCCCCCACAGATTGGAGAACAGGTTTTGTTTTTACGAGAAATGGATGTCAGCCACTTGCTCAACCTATTAGGTACGTACTCTGACTCCGACCACAAATTGAAAAACAATTTGTATCTATTTTTCAGACCCATGATTCAAACTCGGAACCCACGATGTTATAGGCCGATGCTTATACCTATAATATTATGTTTTAACTTCAAAAAATTATTTTATTTTCGGTACAGTATGACACATTTTGATTAAATTAGTCTTGTACATCGATAATAACAACTAGGCAGTATTTTCATGTTTAAATTACATAATATTTTATTATTTAAAAGGAAGGACTTATCTAGCTAGCAAATACAAGAGAGTTTATTTTATTATTCTCTTAGTAAAATTGTTACTAATTACGGAATAATATTTATGACTTAAGAAAGTGAAAAAAATCATTTTTATTACTCTTTCAAATGGTGAGAATTTCCGAAAGGCTTACTAATTGATTTGTACACATTGGGACCAACTTAAGCTCATTGTAAAACTTAAATACGTCCGACGTGTTAATTTTATGTTTGCAATAATATAAAAGGGTATATATTATTATTACTTTGTACATTGAATGTTTCTCGAAAACGAGCTCTGTGGATAATAAATTATTATTACATGTCGGTCACCTAAAAGAAAAGATTAGCCGGGTTTTTTGAAAACTTATTTTATCTATTATTTTCAATAGAATTTTACCGAAAAACGTGTATAATAGTCAGTTTATGAATCATTTATTGTTGTCTAGAATCTAGGTAAATAATATGTATGAGATGGGATTAACATATTGTGGTATCCCCGGTAGGTATAATATCAAACAAAATATCAATTGGTTTTGAAAAATCTAGTACCTACTCTCATATATACTTACCTCGTATTAATTTATTGAATATGATTGTTTTAAAATATGAAAACTAGCTTAAATAGTAATTACTATTTTTTATCTAAGTTAAATCGGTCGGAGTTATATAGATCGATCAAAATAGTAAGTTAAATAAAGTGCTATGAATGATAATTGATATTAAACTATGTTTTTTTGAGAAAGTATTTAATAAAACTCTACGTAATTGATTAGATTAGATAACAATATAATGTATCATTTAAAGAAAATACTAGTTAAAAGCCAACCGTTTAGAAAAATGCAGATTCGTACCACGATTATTTAAATTTTAAACTAAATATTACAATGTTGGGGAGGTACATATTTATTTTATCTTTCCAAATAAATTATTGCAATCATGACACCTCGTATTAATTAACATAACTGAGTTCAATTAAGACGTACTTATACTGATGTTTCATGATTTATGTTGACAATTAAATATAATTCAACTATGTTTACTAATCGATAATTAAACTCATATCAACAATATACATTAGAAAAACAAAACGAAAGTTAATATGATCACTGTATCAGTATTTATAAGCTTTTAATTACAATTTTACAAGATCAATTACAGAAAGATATTATGTTGCAAAAATTGAATTGAAAAAAGTGAATAGAAGGTAGGTACTGAAAAGGTTATCACTCTTGCTACAGCAGAACTACATAATGTTGTATCAATGTTATTTTAGATAGGTAATTACCGAATCGTGATTATAGAATGTGTATGTAATACAAGCCTAGTATACATTTTATATGAATTTAACTTCTGCTGATGAAAATTTTAATAATGCGATCTCATTTGATAACGAAAGTGAATTCAGCTGTCTTTAAATAATAATTATTAGGTTATAAATAACACTTTCCTTAGGTTAATTAGTATTAAAATTTTTGAAACTAATAAACCTACCTACTTAAATATATTTTTTCCAACATTTCGATGCTTTGGTAGGTACATTTGTGCCAAATTGTTATGTATAATATTATATTCCACTAGTTATTTAATATTTTTGTATTTTTGTATTGAACAATAATAATTATGTGTGTTCTAAAGTGATAATTTCTAATTTAATTCACTCAGTATATCCTTTATGTAAACCATTAACGAACTTATAATGATTTATTTAATGAAATATATTATCTCTCTGGTTTCGATAATTGTACTGAATATTAATTAAATTAAAATTGTTCTAGCGATATACATGACCATTAACATTACATTGTTTTTTTCTATCTATTCTATATTTTTAATGAAAAATTTGTTACGAAGTAGGTATAAAAAATAGATATTTTATTGATGGTGTAGTAAGTAGTGTTATGTACTAATTTCCTCATAACTTCTTTATTATTCCATTATAAACATTTTTCCTGAATGTTTATTATTTCGTAATGTACATATTCTGATTATATATAAAAATATCAATAATAATTTGCAAAAAAACATAAAAAGTCATACTTAAATACATTTAAATTATAAAAACTCCGTATAAAAATATATATATATCAATATGTCCCTATATCCCTTGTTAAGGGGGGACATGCTCGTCGAAGGTCAAAATTGAGTTTTTATTGTATTTTCAAACCATGATCCTGGACACTCCTTAAACATTGTAGATAATCTATTTATATAATTTTGAAGCCTTATTATCCTTTATAGTTATTTTAAACATTTGATGACTGCATGAAGTATTTTTGTTACATAAAATAGTATTCTTTTAAACCTCTCGCTCTAATGTTTTAGAATATAGTCATATTTCGGTACAGAACTGTGCAGTGGTGTTAAGATTTTTTACATTTATTAATTTTTAAACGCATTTATAAAACCATTAGTATAATTTATTACGAGATAATTTTTGTAAAATATTCACGATAAAAAATCATTTTGATAATCTCTGTGATCCCAAATTTGACAAGAATTAGGCATTTTATTATTCAAAAAATCGGCAAGATTAACACATTTGAAGATGATTCTAAAGATATTTATTATAAGCTATGTCTTTGATCATTCAAGTGTGATAAAAATCTTATGAAGAATGATTGCTTTATAATAATTATTGACCTAAGAATAAGGTAGTGTTTTTTTGAAATACGCCATTTCTTTTGTCATTCCCTAGTAGTTAAGCTACAACATACGGCCGTAGCCATAAAATGACAAACTATAATTAAAGTAGGGAGTAAAATTATGTTAACGCGCGTGTTTGAACATGTACCTAACCGAATTTTTTTTTATTTTTTTTTAAACGGTACATGTTCAAACACGCGCGTCAATATCATTTTACTCTTTACTTCAATTATAGTTTGTCAATTTATGGCTACGGCCGTATGTTGTAGCTTAACCACTGGGGAATGACAAAAGAAATGACGTATTTCAAAAAAACACTACCTTATTCTTAGGTCAATAATTATTATAAAGCAATCATTATTCATAAGATGTTTATCACACTTGAATGGTCAAAGACATAGCTTATAATAAATATCTTTAGAATCATCTTGAAATGTGTTAATCTTGCCGATTTTTTGAATAATAAAATGCCTAATTCTTGTCAAATTTGGGATCACAGAGATTATCAATATAATTTTTTATCGTGAATATTTTACAAAAATTATCTCGTAATAAATTATGCTAATGGTTTTATAAATGCGTTTAAAAATTAATAAATGTAAAAAATCTTAACACCACTGCACAGTTATGTACCGAAATATGACTATATTCTAAAACATTAGAGCGAGAGGTTTAAAAGAATACTATTTTATGTAACAAAAATACTTCATGCAGTCATCAAATGTTTAAAATAACTATAAAGGATAATAAGGCTTCAAAAGTATATAAATAGATCATCTACAACGTTTAAGGAGTGTCCAGGATCATGGTTTGAATATACAATAAAAACTCAATTTTGACCTTCGACGAGCATGTCCCCCCTTAAGATTTTATAGACACGCTGTACTATTTCGAGTTAAATATTGCGCAATGTCAATTTTTCCGTAAAAGAGCGTTATAACTATAGTTGTAATTAATAAAATCGTATGGAGTAAGAAAAATGCGACGTAAAATAAGGTTTCTATCTCAGAATATGAATGTGTTATGCGGAGTCAGTAATCTATTTCGTCCGCGCAAAAGCATGTTGAATCGAGTCAAAATATAAAGTGCGTAATATTATTCCAAATAAAAACGATTTTTGGACATTATCTCAGCTGTTAATTAATGAATCACCATTAAATTTTGATATGAATATAGACCATAAAATGGTCTATCTGATTTACTTAAATAAGATAAGAAAAAACTTACTCATTTTATATGATGAATTTAATAGCGTAAATATTTTAGTTTTTTTGCTCTCCTGAACATTTATGATTTTAGACTTATCATGGTTTTTCCTGGGGCCGTCGATATGTGGTTACAACAAGTTGGTGCAACATGCCATTCACCTCGTGACACAATCAACTTATTGCAAGAAATGTTCAGTATTTTATATAATATTATATTTGATAACCCTTTATGTAGGTTAACGTTAAGCCATCAGATGGCACTAATACCAGAATGAGTAGGTACCTATATTATTAACTTTCAAAGTGAATAAGTAATGACAGTTCTTTTCGAATAAAATTAAATCTCTTTATTATTACAAAGGAAAAGTTTCTTGGAACTATAACACCATGCTTTATACATTAACGTTGAGAATAAGAAATAAACACACAAACAGTAGGAGCTTTGGAACTGCATGCCCTATGATGCAACTACAAACTAAATATGCACTATCTGAACGAATTTTCTTGTTGTTTTATAGCCAGGCATTTACTTATAAAATTAACAAGGTATCTTTATTATTAATTTATTTCACTCAACGTTATAACGTCTAAATATTATAATCGACCAAAGGTACTGCATGAAATTTGAATTTAAATTCTAATGGATTTAAGTTTTCTACTATTGATTCCATTTCAGTATAAATATTGCTGGTACGGCAAGATTGCCTGAATTATAAATAAAGTAAGATACTTTTAAAATTTCGCGTTGCGTGTCAAAATTTGTGGTTGTATTGAGTTGTATTAAAGATAATATATTGTGATCTTTGACTTAATAGGTAGGGGATAGAGTTTTTACCCACTTTATTGTATTGGTTTGTTTTATATCGTCGCTATAGGATTGGTTTGTCGAATATCCGTTTTTGTCGAAATTTCAATGCAGAATGTTTTTTTGTATCTAAATGAACTAAAACCATCCTTTTCTGTAAATTACTTTGTAATGGTAATGAATAAAATACATATAGTAAAAATAACAATTTAAATATCCATGTATTTAAATATAGGATTATGAAATTTGTTTTTCGTCTCCTGAACATTTGGTTTATTCGACAAACCAATCCTACAGCGACTATAAGTTAGAGTGAATAGTATACGTCGTCAGTGTGTATTTTTTTGGTGAGTGTACACAGTGCCTGAAGATGCGAAAGGCGAAACCCGGGTCGCAAAAACGACTCAAATGGAATAGTACAAAACTTAAATCCATTAGAGTCTAAATATTATTTGAAACCAAGGTAAATAAATTATTATTGATTGAGATAGTATACAATACCGTTGGTATTTCGTTGCATTATTTCAATATTGTAGATTATGTATGCTAGAAATTGTATTCACTGTTGTATCACTTGTTGCACAATTGGTTATTTTTTATTTAGTGTTGGGTTCTAAGGGTGTATTCTTTATTTCTTTTTTCTATTTTATTCGCCGTTTTAGGCTCGTTGTGATGTCTTGAGAATAGCGTCTGAAACGATCCAAACACTCCAAGGAACTTTTTACTTAACTTACGTTTTTCAAAAAGATTTTTTCAATTGTTTATAATAATATATTTTCCCAGAAGTGTTTTCAAAATTATGTATGTTCTATAATTAGAATCGTACATTCTTAAATCTTGTAAATTATTCGTTGAATAAAAAAATAATTAATTAAAAATAATAATAATATATGTAAAAAAAAAACTTTAACGTTTTAGAGTTGTTTAACATATTATAAATAATTTTGTATTACTGAGTGAGACTCGAACTCACGCCTTTCAATTTCCGGATGCGTGTGAATGGCACAATAAGAAGGATAATACGCTTGTTATGACCGTACCCGATCTCTATGGAATAAGCTCTTTCTTCAACATTTTTGCTATTTGTATTATTTGCATAAGAATACTGTAAATATTATTATAATAGTGCTTTCAACATCCACGCAGAAGGTTATGTGTTGATAGTTGGCAACAAAATAATAGATGGGTAGGTGTAATAGGTTTTACAGTACTTGATAGCATTTTTATACCTCTCCTTTCCTTTCACACGTATTTCATTTTAAAAGTTCCACGTCCCGGACAGATATTGCACGCCACAACCTCTTATGCGCTTCTTATCTCGTTTAGATATCGTTTTATTTATCGCAATTCCATGTTAATTCACTTTAAATAGGTGACCTTGAGAGTTTTTCATTAAAAATTAGTTGAACTAATTTTCTGTAAATATATAATAATATTATGACGTGTTTTAAACGATATAATTTGTGGTGGCGCTTTTAGCAGTAGACTGTAATTTGATGGTGGATTGGTGGATTACGGATCTAGGGGGACCCCCCGGATCATGCCAGACACTGACCTTTATGTTGAGAGGGCTGGCGCGCGCTGGGGCCGGTTCGGTTTTCACGCACTCACGCACTGGTAAACGGATGGTACACTTTGGATGGATTATATATTGTGAGGTTAATGATGATAAGTTCAGGATGTATAATATAGACGCGACACTCACCCAAACCGTAACAGATTTAGAGCAACGAAGGTCGAACAGATACGTTTTGTATGAGTCACGCTGTAGGTAGCGACGGTAAAGTTATAAAAAACTTGCCCACGTCCGCTTTCTGGATAATTTGAGCTAACTCAATGTTATTCAATCACGGTCGCCTGATGACCCATAACTGCTAGTCGTTTGGTCTTGTGACAATAATAAATAAGGGATTTTGAAGTAGGTGGAAAGGAAGAACGAGGGCTAGCATTTGGCCCAACCTATTTGAAATTGTAAAAAATAACACAAAAAATATATATTTTAGTCTTTTTTATTCGAAAGATAAGTACATTGCATTCATATTCTTATAGTGCCATCCCCTAGCAAAGGTCATTCACCATCAAGGCAATCTCAGCCTTATCATCTGCTAACCGGAACAGTTCAGTGGAGCTGCACTCGTACCAATCACGGAGGTTCTTAAGCCACGAAATGCGGCGTCGTACTCTGCTACGTTTACAGTTCATCTTTCCTTGTATGCTGTAGTTTTTTCCTCTCGTGGTTATAACATTTGAAAATGATTTCGGGCATATGAACACCGCTGCTGTTTTTGACGAAGCGCATTCTGGACGTCCAATTTTGGGTCACTTTTTTTAAGCACTGCTGGTCTTATCTTCTATCTCTAATACGAACAGTGTTGGCTTCCAAGACGTCAATAAGTGTTATTGTTTTATTATGTAACCCCATAGGAAATAATCGAGGGCTGTCAAATCGGTTTATCACCAAATTTCGATTCCAATAAGTCGATGGTTATGGTCGTCCTGTTGAAACCATTTCTCATCCGGATCAATGTTTCCATATTTTCAAAATAAAATGCGGGAACAAATAAACTACAAAATAATCAGTGTTTTTATAAAATATTACTAGCGCTTATTATAATATATATAATTCTATTGCGTTTTTAGTGGCCAATGTGTCTCGAAAGCAATTCAAACTCTAAACTTTCACCAAAAATCTTAAAACTGAAAAAACTTTATACCTAATTTAATTTACAATCATTTATTATTGGTAAACTCACCATATACAGGTTCTTGTCAATGTGCAGCAATGACGTATTATGTGCAGATTATAAGTAGTGGATTCTAAATTCTATTTTCTAATTTCCCGCTGCCGACTCATTCCACTAATGTCGGAAATCAGACGGCAATTTTTGAAACTAAATCAAGTCCAAGCGAAAGTATTTATAAAAAAATTCTTGCATACTAAAATATTCGCCGGTGAAAAATTTTAGTTTGTCATTTTTCACGATGAAAACACATCGCGTTTAACATACATTTTCAATTTTGAATTGAATGTCTCACAAAAGTATTTATTTATAATAAATTAAAACAATTTAAATGATTGTGAAGTGTGTGTTAGATAACTAATGATTTAAATATTTGTAAAAAAAGCAATCTTTATTTCTTAAGTCATTATGTTACACACGTGTTTCAAGTAAACCATTTTAGTTAATAATAACAATATATTATAATAATATATCTTTAAATCTTTACTCTTGGTACTGATATATCTATAGTATATATATTAATTAATAAATTCTGAATGAGAAAGCTTACTCATATATATATTAAAATTAATTATATTTTGGACTTGATACAGCTAATCTCACTTACAAATCAAATTTTTGCATTAGAGTAAACGTAAATGTAGAAATAAAAGTGGACTTAGACCTGAAAGAAGTCAGATTAATATAAACTTTATTGAAGTTATAATTATATTTATTCTACAATATTTTGTACTGATCTTTCTAGCAATTTTATAATCATTATAGTATATAAAATGTAATTAGAATTCATAAGAACAAGATTATTTCAAAATCACCTAGTTAAGTTATCAACACAAGTAAAATCTATACATATATTATATTATGGTAAATAAAACGCACACGTTTATATTAGTAGAAGTATCAAAAGGTCTATACAAATAAAATATTAAAATATTCATATCTTATAAAATAATTACTCCATATTTTCCTGAATAAAAACTCTGCAAAAAAAATAATCTCTGGCAATATCACTTGGTCATATCCTACACATATATTGAACATACATAATAATATGTAGATAATATACGCAAAGCTGTTGAAGCCAAATATAATTCTGTAGATGATGTATCTTCTACACATTATATTTTTATTTTAATACATATCAGTGATAGTCCATGACTTAGTCTACGTGAAATACATAATAAATAAAAAAAACCGTTTCGATCGTGATCGTTCGGATCGCGCCCCTCTACCCACACACAACCACACCACTCCACTACTGCTATCCATTGTTACTTACACACATCACCTCACCATTCTACCAATGCTATCTAACCATTATACCTACCCGTGACTAATTGTTGCAAGCGCATTATTTTCGAGAAGTTTTATCATAACTACGGAACCCTATGTTATATTAAAATATTAAGCTCGACAAAAACTGTACAATAATGTTGTCTCAATATTGGTTGAGCAATTTTTGAGTTGTAATTTAACAAACGAACAGACAAATATTATATTTTATTATATAGTATTAAACATACATAATTTTTGAAATCACTTATGATAAAATATATTAAAACCAGTAGAAAATTTATTTTTTTTGAAAAAAGTAAGATACCCAGCAGGTTTTCCTCAGAAATGTTTTTAAACATCGTGTATGTTCAATAATTAGAATGTTACATTCTTAAATCTTGAGAATTGTTCGTTGAATAAAAAAGTACTTAGTTAAATAATTGTATTATTAATGGTAGATAGATGTAATTATTTTCTACCAATTATTGATAGTTAACAACATAATTGATAATGTGTATTATAAATTAAATATATAATCAATAATATTTTGTAAGGGATTTTTTATGTGCATACATAAAAAAATACTGTTGTTTTTAACAGTTTGATTAAGATAATAATATTTTTTTAAACAAAATATTAACAGATGGATAAATTATAAACTGATGTATAAATTATTATAATAATTATAATATAATAATTTATTTATTTAAATATTATTATCACATCGCATAGTAGTTCTAAAAATAAAAATTGGCGTAAAAATGGTGTCGACGATGTGGAATTTTCGTAACAAGCGACAGCTGAGTCGACCGACAGGCTAATTTTAAAACAAGAATAATTCGTGAAACGGAAATATACAAATAAGTAACAATATTATTATGAAAGTGCTACAAAGATTGTGTTTACGAATTAATGAAATGGGAATAAAATTAATTTTTATACTTATTTAATAAACCACATTTAATTCAGACATTAAAATAAAATATATTTTGTACAATATGTTGCCTTTAATATTAATCCAATGCAAATCGTGGTTAACATCTGGGAGTATATTATTATCAAGTTACATGGTTGTGGTGTCATGAGTGCATCAGAGCGTTTTGTTGTAATTCGTTGCATATTGAATTAATTAACTGAAAGTATCTTCATAGGTGACCACGCATTGTATCTTAAACGTAGAGCGAGTAAATTTATGCCAACAACGCTTGTGTGTGCGTGTGAAACATGGACTCTTTATGTAAGATATTACGATTAGCGCAAAACAACGGATAAGGAAGCAGACAAGAGACGATATGATAGACGTCGCTAAGTAGACGAAATAGCAATAAGCTGGACATGTCGTCCGACGAATAGACAACTGCTGTACAAATTCCGTCATATAGTAGTACCCTCTCTTCGCTTTTTATTCGTACCCTCGTGGCTGAGGATCGTGATCATCTTTGAATTTTGCCATCCTTTGAGTGACCAAGACTTTCCATCCCTCTCAGTCTTCCGCTTGTCTCACGACAGAATGAATGGTGCCTCCAGTCAGTTCTTTCACTTGGTCGCTCCAACGCGCCGACGCATTTCCTCTGCTGCACCTACCCTGGAGGCCACCTAAACTACCAGTCTCTCCAGGTTTTTCGGTCCACGCCGGACAATATGTCCAAAAAACTGCAGAGCCGTTCCTTTATCTGCAGTCTCTGCTCTGATGATTGACTGGTCGTCCTGTGTTCTGTCCAAGAAATAAAAAGCATTTGGTGCCAACATCACTTCTCGAAGGCATCAATTGCCTTCCACTCCATTGCCTTCAGGGTCCATGACTCGACTCCATATAAAAATATTGAGAATACCCAAGTGGTAACCAAGGTGCACTAAATGCCAACAGAGACGCCGTAAAACCCGCTGGATAGACGAACTCATCAATTTAAAAAAAAAAGAGATAATTAGGGGAGGCCTTCATCTAGCACTGGATTGGCCCTCGCTGACGATGATAATGATTAGGGGTATTTGTATTTATACTAACTCAACCAACTACAGTTTGTCAACTTTGTCAATAATATTATCTTTAATCGTGTTAACTGTCAATACGTGGTTTACAATTATATGTACTAATTAAATTACATACAACTAAGTGAAGTTAGTACCTACGACAAATTGTATATTATTTTAATTAATTTGTCAATATAATTTAGTTGATTGATTTAGTTATTGATTTTTTTTATTAAAAATATCTGTGAAGGTACTGGTATTGCGTTTGTTCTGTAATTTTTGTATATTATGAACCTAGTCTTATAGAAAAAAAAAACATAACGTAGTCAATTGTCAGTATTTCCATTTTTTTTAATTGTTAATAACCATGTCCTTGCTTTTTCGTACAAGGTGGTTTTTAGTAATTTTGAACAATCACTATCACCCAGCCTTTGAGAAAAACACATAAATTTTGTGTCCTCACCGGGATCGAACCCAGAACTCTCGGGTGGAAGGCCAGCGCCTTACGCACTGCACTACGAGAGCCGCATATTGTATTTCCATTATTAACAATCATATTAAGTAAACGATATGCTAACAGTTACCGAATCAATTTTATCAAGATTGTGTATTTCCATTGTGGACTGTGACAAAACTTGGACTGTGGAATAACCGTTTCACGACTTCCGTTTCCGCCTTCTATTTTCACCAAACCTTTTCTGAACAAACAACAAAAAATGAAAATTTACTGCATTCTCTTTTTTCTAAATTTCTCATACACAGTTGGGGTCATTGTAACGTTTACCGTGGTTTGATGTTTCGGAACGATCCCGGCTCGGTTTGGTGGAGTTTGCCGCTAAAGTTAAACTCGTAACTAAGTCTGAAACTTTTCCAGTTACACCATCCCTACTAACCCGCAAACAATAATAATATTTCAGATTTTATTCCGCTTTACAGGTGGTCTTATTTGGAAATTATCAAAAACCCCCTTTATTGGTGCTAACTTTTTTGCATTAAATTATGTGGTTTACACATTCTTAGTTTAACTTTAAAAAAAATCTAACTCTAACTCTAGTAATTATTATATCTTTTTTAAAACAATCGTCGATTAATAATATAAAGCATGTACTATAATTTAATATAAACATATTATCTATATAATATTTATATATATATATATTAGGCTTGGACGGGTTTTAAGTATCCTTGGTCAGGAAGCTCTAGTAGATCGGGTACCAATAATTATTAGGAGTTGTAGTAGAAAATGGTAATTATTTGAAGATAATGAGTATAAACAGCGTATGTACAATATTACGTGAATAAAGTCTAACAGGTATGAATAGGTCAACAGGCAAGGTAAATTTTGGCGTCACCAGTAGTAATATTGTTAAATAGTAAATTGAGTAGGAAGGTATTGAATGCTTCGTCTTTCTCTGGTTGTCTTTTAAGCTGGGAAACCTAAGTGGGATTCTAACTATGTTATTCGAGAATTCAATTAAGAAATAACGTAAGATATTTTATAGATTGACATTTTTAAATATAATTACAATTCAAACACTTGACCGCTCAGAGTTCCATGAATAAATACCAAAATAAGTGACATGTGAGCTAAGAAAAACTTTCTTGCTGCCGGAAACGAAGGCAGGACAACTTTATACTACCTTTTAAAATGGGTGCATTTAATAATAGTAATAATGAAACTACGTTATTATAGAATGTCATATTTTAACGGAAAATCATTAGAAAAAACCTAAACTTATTATGCTAGTAACAGTATTTAGTTTAACGTAAATGCAACCTTATTTTTGACCAATGTGTAATTATGTCACGTTTATTTATATAAAGGGGTTTCATATAATAATAATATGTTTTTAAAATTGATTAAAACTTCTAATAATATGCACTATGTAATATTGACGAAAATATAGTGTGATACAGTTAGTATGTTCTATACAGGTGTTAATTAATACATTTTATAAATGAAATTATCATAAATTTAGAAACCATACCAGTAGGTAAAATTTTAGTTAATAACCTTTTAGAGAATGTACTGTGCCTCAGTATATAATCAATTTATAGACGTGAGTATTCCTGCCTCAAATATATACGAAACACCTCAAATCTGCTTCAGTATCAACTTTACTATCCTCTTAAGTTTTCGCTAAGTAATAAATAGCAAGTGCTAAGTTACAATAAAACGAGCTTCGATTATATTTGTATGAAATTTAATATTCACTTTACCCAAAACTGTTTAGTAAGCTAATGTAGCTTGTATTAAGACGACGTATTTGCTTTGATTCAAAATATAATAAGTGATGTAGACGTGCCATGGCTCATCTTATATTAATTATACCTGTAATTTAAAAAAAAAAATGTTGATAGATTAATACAAATTAGTTCGTAACACTATCGATAGCTTTTCAATTAGATAGTCGATTTAGTAAGTTAGTTGACTGTCATAAATTCTTGTTAATTATTTGTTTTAATAAATTAAATAATACAAAATATATAGAAAACAATCCACACTGATGTAGGTGCCTAATTTAAGAAGGATCATTTTTCTATTCTTAAGAGAGCATCAAATGGCAAATGAATTTATTAATGTGCATGAATATAATTAATTTAAATGATAGTTATTATTTTTGCCGTTACCGTTAGCCAAAGAAATATTAATATATCGTATTTAATTATTTTCCATGTCTTCAATAAATGATCATTATGAAAATCAACAAACTATTAGTAAAAATAGCTGTACAATGTATTTGTGTACCATTTAATAATGTTCAACGTATAAAATCGTTCGTGATCTTTATTAAAATCTATGTTGTGTTATATTTAATTTAAAATGATATCTGAGGCACATAGACAGGTAAATTAATTATTTCTCGACATAAAGCAAAAAAAAACTATGATATCTTATTTGAAATACATCTTATTATATAGTTACAAATGAAGTTGGTACCAATATTGATTATCAATTAACGTTAGATGAATTCTAGGAATAACAAAGTTACATTTTTTGGCTGAGCTGAAAATGTTTGATTTTTACCAAAGTCATCTTACTACCAACTTTGCATCCACATAATATTATCGAAAGAAAATTAAATACACTTGTAAGTATTCCCAGGAGTCATGAATGTAAACAGGTTACTATAAAGTCCGCATTGCATTCGGATTCATTCATAATATCTGTCACACCGGACGGTTGGCAATGGATAAAATACTTTTTCGGATCCATCACTCGGAAATTATGCGAATCTCTAAAAGAGAGATTTTTCATTATTTTTCTGTGTATTTTTTTCTCAAAAGAAAATATGTTAAAAATTTCACATCAACGTGAATTAATATACTTAATATTATAATGTGTTGACCAAACACTAGTTCGTAATAATTAATATATTATGTGAATTTATTTTAAATAATAGTTAGTAAAAGACTAGGTAAATCCTTTTTCAAACTTAGGTTTGAATTTGAAATATATAAATAAATAGTAAACAAAACGGCTTTTATTCAAAAATTTATAATATATTTTTTTTAGTTAAGTTTAATTGAAAGAGGTTTCAATTAAAAATCTGGCAAAACTTAACAAAATGTTATATAATAGTCAAATGGAACTTATTTTCACTGACCAGGCATATAAATATTCACAGTTTGAAAGTGCCTTGATAAAATTGAATACTTAATTATTTATTTATTATATTGAAAAATCGTTAAACCCATCAGTCCATAATTTACATGAAAAAACTTAATTAACTTAGTCAATTTTACTTGCAGAATAAAATTCGAGCTCGTGCGCTTTACGGTAAACGTTTAATTAACAGTCAATTAGTAAAATAATACTTCACACACATCAAAATGATATTGTCAAATAAAAACACTCAGACTCGTTTTGATTATTTTGGTTTCCCAATTTCGCTTGTGTTTAAATTTCAAATATTATTTTATAGAGTTATAATTATTATTTATGAATAAATAAATCATGATAAGTAAATGAATTAAAATAATCTAAAATAACATAAAATGAAGTGGTTACGAATTTTATTCTCGACGCAAGTGAGGAGTCTGGTCATCTTCAGCCTCTTCTTCATGATATGGCATGCCGACGGTGTGCACCACATCAAAATTGGTAAGAATCTTACTTTTAAATATCTTTAATAGTGTTAACAACCAATTCTTGGAGGAAATACACTATATTATCTAATTTAAATGAAACAATATATAATAGTTAGTCTACTTAGTTTTATTATAGTCCAGGTTTGTCCGCTTCAATGGGAATTATTGAAGATTTGGAAAAATAATTTAATGAAATTCTAAAAAATTCTCCGTCATTATATTACAAGTAAATCAATTAAATTTACCTAACTTTTCAAAAAATATTTATTATTTAAATGGTATTTAGTTACTTAAACTGCATAAAATGATTATAAATATTAATTTCAACGTTGCAAGTTAATAATGATGAATTTAATAAATTATGATGATGTATTGAGTTCCTCGTGCCGATCCCTCTTTATAAAGGATTTACTTGACAAATTTCTTGACAACATGCTTGCATTTGTATTTTTAATTTCTCATTAATATGCAGTTGACGCAAAAAAGGCTGATTCGCCCTTAATTCGAGACACCAGCAAAATGAGCAATAGGCGCGACCCTATTTAAATGCGTTAACTGCCAAATTAAAAGCAAACCGAGCAAAAGTTTCAATCTCCCCCGAAAGTGCTTCACGGCGTTAATCTAGAATCTGTTTCTCTTCATAATTGAGTTTATAATAAGATAAATTTGCCGGAAGAGGCCTCCCGGAAGCCTACAATAAAATAACATTTAATTTGAAGTCTTCCTGACGCGAACTCATAAAGAAGTACGCTTTAAAAATGTGTACGTATAAAACGACCGTATTACACTATATTATATACGAAAAATGTTGACTAAAAATTTGTTCGTAGTTACTACATATGGAAAAAGTGAAACTTCTTTACAAAATGATAATATAAATTATTGTGTGTTTACCTTTGTTTAGTGTACATGGCGCCTGAAGATGCCGAAAGGCGAAACCCGGGTCGCAAAAAACGACTTAAATGGAAATTAGAATTTGAATTCAAATTCCATCAAATACCTTTAGTCGATAGTATTAATATTATAAACTATTCAATTAAAACCATACTAGGCAAGCAACTTAATCATAACATAATTCTTGAATAGCCTTTAGGGCGAAGAAGAGAAATGATCCCGTATCAGTATCTACCCTAGAACGGAACTGAACTGAACTGCACTTTTTTGTATTAAACGACATAATTTTGGATCAGCTATCCGATGGTCAAAAATATTAACTCTAATTTCAAATATTTTTCAAGACATCCAATTGTAAAGAATGTTAAATCCGTATTGATTTTGGAATATAAGCATATTTAAAAACTTTAATGTTGTTTAGGTATCAGTTTCTTATTATGTATTGTTATTAAGTCCACTTAGTCAAAGTAGCCGTTAAAATTAAATAATTTTAAGTATTCTTGCAAAGTTAATACGAATTTGTGACCATAATTTGTACGATTTAGATCAAAATCTATATTTCTATAAGGTTTAACTGTAGACAAATCGTTCATTTCTGTTGTCTTGATAATAATCCTTGCATGACTAATGATTAAATTAGCTGCAAATAATTTCGCATTGTCGATTAATTTGTAACAAACATCAACTTGTGCACTGAAATTTATATTCCAGGACTTCAGTGAGCCTAAAATTAGTTTATATGCAATGAACCACATGTTTCCGTCATTTCTCTACAGCTTACGATCCCACTAACAACGTTCTATAATTATTACTGTCAATTATTATCATCCAAATAGCTCATAGCTAATTAGTCATATCGTTTGAATGACCCGATTCCACATAGTCAATTTTTCGAGGTTTTAAGAGTCAATTAACAATATATTTAAGGTAGGTATTGTGCAAACAAAATTTTATATTTTTTTAGAAATAAAATTGTGAGCTTTTTTGCCATAGGTGCTCATCGAAGGTCCGAAAATTCCGTCCAAACTCATTGCTTAAATAACAAAATTCTTGAGATTTTCATTGTTGATTTCTCGATAAATTTCTGAAAAAAATCTTCAGAAATGCCATCAACTTTTCTCAGTATTTCTCAAGAAAAAATCTCGCGATAAGAAATCATAATCATAACCTTTGGTTCAAGAAATCTTTATATCGTAGTACCTACCAAGTAGAGTTCTATTTATTTATATACTGAATATTTTTTTTTTTCACAACGCACCAAAAAAAATGTAGGTTATGTTCATAATAATAATAATATTATGATATTATTTCATTTATCATTACTGTGAAAAACTGTTACTTAAATTACTGTGAGGTGTATAATAGGTAATATGAGGCTTGTACCTCATTACCAATATGAACAAATAATGTTAAAAGACGTAATTTTCATCCACTTGATCTACGAAGCCGGGTCTACGGTGTAATATGACGATAGTAATATACCTTATGTTCTGAACTCAACAGCCGGTAGTCGGTAATGTCTCGGGGCTAAAAGTTAAACACAAAACATGGAAACCCCATTAAAGAACGGCCAAAGAACCCACACAAAGGGAAGGTAACTCAGTTTTAAATGGAAAGCAATTATAACATAGATACGATTATACATAGTGTAAGAGGCGTGGCATGAATAAGTTGCTCTACTATACTATTTTTTTACTCAGTTTTATTAGCTGTTTTCAAAGGCTCCGGCAATATAAATAATCGTACTTTTTATTGTACCACTTAAGATCTTATATTGTATCGAAAAGATTAATGCTTCGCGTAGTGTATGCACTCGTGGTAGTGGTGACAAGTTTTTAATCATTAGATTTCTATAAAGCTAGTCGCTTTGTCAGAAACCAAATCAAAAAATGGTTTTGAAACAAAATTTTTGGTAATTCTACGATACTTGAATTTATTTCGAACTTAAGACGTAACGAAGCTATTTTAGTGTCGTTCTGAGGATAGGTTTAGCCCAAAATACATGTCAATATAACGTAAATCAATTATAATAGAATTTAGGACAAAACTTCGTGTTAAAACTATTGCAATAAAATTGTATCACGTAAACGGCATTCAATTAATAAGATCACAATCCGAGTATAAAATTCAGTCAATTCAGGAAACTTAAATATTGCTTTCGCTTTGCTATTCGATTGTAATTATTTATCGTATTATAGATTATTTGTTTGTATTTTAGTTACATATTTTAAGTACATATTAAAGGAAATAAATACTACCAACCGAGGGTACTTGATTGAATTTGAATTCTAATTGATTTTTGATTTGTATTATTCTATTTGAGTCGTTTTTTACCACCTTTGTTTTGCCTTTCAGCATATTTAGGCACTATGCGCAGGCACACTCAGCAATGGTTAATTCACTCCGAATGCTCACTGATAGCGGATACATTTAATTCTCGCCTATATAATAAAATAATACAATAAAAGAAGGTAAAAACCTTATTTCCTACTAAGTAAAGGATTAAGTATATAAACATTTTTTTAATATCTTATGTGTTTCTAAAAACTCGTAGTAGATACTTAGATACTCATTATTAATATATTCAGTAAGAGCTTTGTCATTACTCATCAAAATGGAACTAGGTAATTTTTTAAAAATTTAATAAAGTTAGTTAATGAGAGAAAAAAATCACTAAATATACGTACATATTAATAATAAATAAACAATGCTAAGGTATAATCCATAATCGGTACTCTGGATGCACCAATCGCGATACCAGTTATTTACATATTTTATCTTTATAAGCTATTTATACGTACTTAAAGACTATTTTTTTTAAATATATAATTAATATATTTAATATAAATAAATTAATATTACAACTCGTATAGTTTTGTGATAAAAATTTCATTTACATGCGAAACCAAAAAAATATGTATTGTTTCAAATATAAAGTTTATAGTACACTATTGCAATGTTCTCTAATAGAGATTCTTTCGAATTAGATTAGTATGTTAGGGATATAAGTAGGTTATGGTTAATCATATTATGAAGGGTAGGCTTTGTGTAAACTTCTCATTGTGAAAAACGTTAATGTAATGAAAATAAATGGCCTATTTGTATGGAACTTCCAAGTTATTTTTCTTACTTATTGTGTTACCTAATAATTTATCTTCGTGCGGAGAAGGTTAATGGTTAATTTTAAAAAGACCTTAAAACGGAAGCGCCATACAGGTTAACGTAGGTACTATAGTAATGGAAATATTACTAAAACTGAAAGTTGAATACGTTTATTGGCAAAACCTTTTTCGAAAAATCGTAATGCAGTGGTGTCACAGTTTTATCAACATATAAACAAATAAAATTAAAATAAATCTTTTGAGTATTTATACTAGCCAGGAGGCAAACCAAAAAATGTGTAACTATTGTTCGTATTCTACCAAAGCCAACGATATTCAGGTAATGACACTAAATGACGAGTTCCGATGGTATTGCTAGTTACTGCTTAACCTCGAATGGTATGTGATAACCTGTTAACACCAAATGAAGATTTTCGATTACATATTTCATTCACATTAATTAGCTTATCATTTACCACTTACCATTTTACAACAAAACAGTTTGCAATATTGTATTCGAAGGACTAGCGATAACTAGCACTACGATCGAAATTCACACTTTCATGCTGCGGGTTGAATCTGTAAATTTTTACACCGCGCTGCAGTAGTATAATGCAACGCTTTGTAGCCATTTTAGAAGTTGTAGTTATTTAATATTGGTAATCGTCCACGATAGCTCAGATGTTAACGTATCCGCTTGGTAAGTCGAGAGTCTCGGGTGCGAATCCCGAGTCTGTCAAAAATAATGTGTTTTTCAATGTGTATTTGAACCCATAGTATGGACTTAATAGGTTGAGCAAAAAACTGACATCCATTTCTAGTACAAAAAATGTTACGATACCTCTCCGTAAGGCAGCCAAGAACCACACCAGATTGTAGAGCCAATGATTGGTCGCAGTTTCAAGTTCTATGCCTGTAAATATGTACAATTTGTTTTTTCATGTTTTATAGGTAAAATCCAGGACATCGAACCAGTGGTATCGTAAATTACTAACAAGTCCGCCAAGATCCATACCATAGTTTAGACTTGTAGAGTGTAGTCGGAAAACTAATTAATAACATGTTTTTCTATGATTGGTTATTATAATATATTCATTGTACGAATTGTAATAATAATCATACGCATATATATACATCATATTGTATAGGTACATAATATTACAGTACGTACTTCCCTACTTAGCATATTTTTTAAGCATTGTTTATTTTCCATGAATGTGTATATATACCTATTTTATGTATGGTTAGTATAACAAAAACAACTTTGATAATAAAATGTTGTATGTAAAAATATTGGATATTGGCCAAAGCGACAAGTCGTTCTATATTTCAGTGTACCCATAGCTTATGCCAGGAATTCATAACACTACATAACAATTACAATATATTGTTTATATAAAAATAAAATTTAAACGAATAATCATTGATAGTTTGAAATATAGTTTAATTCCTCTTTTCATCTCGATTCGACTGTTACTCTGTGTGCCGTCTTTTAATCGAAAATAATATCTTATATTTTTTTATCTCCACCATATTCATTGAGGGTCTTAAAGATGATTACTAAAAATGTGAGCATCCAAGCTGAGCATATTTGCCTTTAATCTACTGGTGGGTTTATAATTATTGAAGCAGTACATATTTGTTGTTAAAAAATCCAGTTTTTAGTTTTCTCATAGGTAGTGAATAATATGCCTGTATTTTTAGAACTTGCCTTTGGAGTATTCCATCATTACGTATTATATGTGCCCATAATATCCTAAGCCAGAAACCCTACAGGAGGTGGAGAGGTAAGGTGGTGTGAAATTTGCGAGGAGTCTACGAGGAATTGTTCAACATACACATAAATTAGAACATTCCCATACTACCCATTATAGTAATTTTTTGGCTTTCCTTATCTCTAAAAGTAAATCGGCAGCATTTTTTTTTACATTTATACCTCGAAATCGGCTACTACAAATACTAAATGTGTGAATGTGGCATTTCCTATGAGTTTTACGCCTAAGGATTTGTCGGTTAACTGATATCTTGAAAGCCTTTATATTGTATTATTTATTATACTAGCTGAGCCAGCTGGCTCTCGCCAGTCTGTCTCGCTAGGTCTTGCAGACAGCTTTTCGTCATAATGACATGGTGTTGGATTTTAATATAATTGTAAAGTATGTATAGACGGCGCCATAGTTTTCCCTTATAGTTTTACGTCAGACATTTTGACATTTCGCTTGTTAGTTTTGCGATTTGCATGTCGTCACTGCCAATACAAATTTGGAGTCATATGCGTAGTCTATTCTGGAGTCAGGCCTTCACAATATTACCTGACACCACTACAGGCTGCTAGGCCTAGCAGAACAGCTGGCAATCAACGATTGCTACCATTGACATTTTAATTTTATTACATTACATGTGTAGGTGTGTGCATTTAAATATGATAAATAATTATACATCTCATTCATTCGAATATACAGCAATATTGATTATCATTAAAAGCGATCCAATATATCCCAATATTAATCTCTTTCGGGTCCCATTTACATAATAGAAAAAGATAAGTAGCATTAAAAACAAATTTAAACATTGTTTTGTTTCATTGTCTATAAAAAATAAATGCTTGCAGCCATAGAATAATATTTAAAAATCAAATTTTGAATTCAAAATTAACCTTAACCAATATAGTTTCCCTGTGCGGGACATTTATATCGAGACAAATGTTGATAAATAAGAAAGTAATACATATTATATCTGAGAGGAATAGACCAATTTTGATAATAATAGGAATTTATAAAACCTAAAAATGTGGAATCAGCTTAAAGAGGCCTTCATCCAGCAGTGGATTGATGACGATAATGACGATATAAATAGGTTGGTATATAAAATCACAAATTTAAAAAAAATATAGCAGTTTATATGACTAAGAAGAGTATAATTAGGTTGGCATAACCTACATCCAGCAGTGGATTGATCATAGTTGATGATGATAATGACGATATTATGAATGGGTAAATATAGTATCAGCAATTTTGATAAATATAGCAATTCATATGATCGACAGAAATACAAACAACTTAGAAAGACCTTCATCCACCAGTGGATTGATTCAGGCTCATGATGGTAATGGCAATTTAAATAGATATAATATCACCAATTTTGATAAATACAGCAATTCAAATGATATAAAGGAGTAGAATCAGGCATGGGTGGCCTTTATCCAGCAGTGGATTAGTTCAGGTCGATGATGATAAGGACGATAGAAATAGGTATAATATCACAAATTCGGTAAACCTATATAGTAGTAGAGTCAGATTGCGGAACCCTTCATCCAGCAGTGGATTGATCGTGGTTGATGATGATGACGATATGAGTATGTAGATAAATATAACATCACCGATTTTGATAAATACAGCAATTCATATGACAGAAAGGAGTATAATCAGGCTATGGGAGGCCTTTATCCAGCAGTGGATAGGTTCAGGTCGATGATGATAAGAATGATAGAAATAGGTATAATATCACAAATTCGTTAAACCGATAGTCGTAGAATCACGTTACGGAACCCTTCATCCAGCAGTGGATTGATGATGATGATGAAATTCAAGACTATCAAGAATACAATCAACGTAGAGAGGCCGTCATCCATCAGTGGATTTATTAAGGCTCGTGATACGATAAAAATGGCATTATAAATATAGATAGTATAATATCACTGATTTCCATGTGTAAGTAAGGAGTAGAATAAAGCTGAGGAGGCCTTCATCCAGCAGTGGATAGGTCCAGATTAATGATGATAAAGATGGTAAAAATAGGTAGATATTATACAATATCACACATTTTGTTAATTATAACAATTCGTATTAATTTATTTCATTGTTTGCAATGGCAACTTAATATGACTATATCTATGGAAATTAGTAGCCTAAGTAATTATTCAATAAAAAAATAGTGCGTAAACAGCCACAAAGAAGTATTTAAAAAAAAAACAAATTTTTTATTAATTAATAGAAAACTCATCGTACAATAAAAATGTCTTAATTGAAATTGATTATTTAACATGCTAATAGAAATGTCACATTTTTTCGATTAATTCTGAAAATTCTAAATTTGAATTCTGACACGTCAAATGAACTTGTTTTGCGAAAGAAAACAAATGACAATCTAAGTCTATTAGTTTGACAGATAAAAAGCAGTGACATGGTTTTAGATTATATTTTCGTAGTAATTAGTGAGGAAAGATGTATTTATTTCTTGTAGCACGCCAATGTGCTACTTACAGATTTGAATAGTTTGAAGGAATATTAATTCTGATTTGTGAAATATCGATTATATAAAAAGTATTAAGTGACAATATAATCAATCTGCCGTAGATGGCTAGCAAAATGCAAAAATGTATGGTGACGGATGTAAAACGCGATTTAAAAACGATATTATCTGTGATTATATCGAGTTATATCAAATTTGTGCCCGATTCAAATGGAAGTAGATTCGGGACTCTAAAAATTGAAGTGAATTCCTTTAATAATCAACAAAACGGTATTTAAATAAAAAAGTTGACGTATTTTCCAAAATCTCTTAGGATAATAATATATAGGAGACTAGCTGAGCCAGCTGGCTCTCGCCAGTCTGTCTCGCTAGATCTTGCAGACAGCTTTTCGTCATAGCGACTTGGTGTTGGATTTTAATATAATAATTGTAAAGCGTGTATAGACGGCGCCATAGTTTTCCCTTCGGGATGGATTTTCATTTACGTCAGACAGTTGAAAATTTAGCTGATTTGTCAGTTTTACGATCTGCATGTCGTCACTGCCAATACAAATTTGGAGTCATTTGCGTAGTCTATTCTGGAGTCTGGCCATCTCAATATCGTCTGACACCATTTCAGGCTGCTAGGCCTAGCAGAATAGCTGGCAATCGCCGATTGCTACCACTGTCATTTTAATTTTAATACAATATATGTGTAGGTATGTGCATTTAAATATGATAAATAATTATACATCTCAATCGTGATTATCATAAATAGCGATCCAATATAACGCGAATATTAATCTCTTTCGGGTCCCATTTACATAATAGAAAAAGGTTAGCAGCATAAAAAATAAATTTAAACATTATTTTGTTTCATTGTCTATAAAGAATAAATGCTCGGAGCCATAGAATAATATTTTAAAAATCATATTTTGATTTAAAAATTAATCTTAAACAATATAGTTTCCCGGTGCGGGACATTCATATCGAGACAAAATATGTTGATAAATAATGAAGCAATACATATTATATCTGATAAAAATAGGAATTTATAAGACCTAAAGATGTGGAATCAGCTTAAAGAGGCCTTCATCCAGCAGTGGATTGATACAGGTTGATGACGATAATGACGATATAAATAGGTAGGTATATAAAATCACAAATTTAAAAAAAATATTGCAGTTTATATGACCAAGAAGAGTAGAATTAGGTTGGGATAACCTTCATCCAGCAGTGGATTAATCTTGGTTGATGATGATGATGATGATATTACGAATGGGTAAATATAATATCAGCAATTTTGATAAATATAGCAATTCATATGACCGACAGAAATTCAAACAACTTAGAGAGGCCTTCATCCACCGGTGGATTGATTCAGGCTCAGAATGATAATGGAAATATAAATAGATATAATATAATATCACCGATTTTGATAAATACAGCAATTCAAATGACAGAAAGGAGTAGAATCAGGCTTGGGAGGCCATTATCCAGCAGTAGATGGGTTCAGGTCAATGATGATAAGGACGATAGAAATGGGTATACTATAGTAGTAGAATCAGGTTGCGGAACCCTTCATCCAGCAGTGGATTGATCCTGGTTGATGATGATGACGATATGAATATGTAGATAAAATGTAATATCACCGATTTTGATAAATACAGAAATTCATATCACAGAAAGGAGTAGAATCAGGCTAAGGAGGTCTTTAAGCAGTGGATTGGTTCAGGTCGATGATGATGATGACGATATGAATATGTAAATAAATATAATATCACCGATTTTGATAAATATAGCAATTCATATGACAGAAAGGAGTAGAATCAGGCTAGGGAGGTCTTTAATAAGCAGTGGATTGGTTCAGGTCGATGATGATGATGATGATAATGACAATATGAATATGTAGATAAATATAATATCACCAATTTTGATAAATACAGACATTCATATGACAGAAAGGAGTAGAATCAGGCTAGGGAGGTCTTTATTAAGCAGTGGATTAATCCTGGTTGATGATGATGATGATGATGATGATATGAATATGCAGATAAAATTTATAATATCACCGATTTTTATAAATACAGGGATTCATATGACATAACGGAGTAAAATCAGGCTAGGGAGGTCTTTATTAAGCAGTGTCTTGGTTCAGGTCGATGTGTAGATTTTGATAAATACAGAAATTCATATGACAAAAAAGAGTAGAATCAGTCTATGGAGGTCTTTATTAAGCAAAGGATTGATCCTGGTTGTTGATGATGATGATGACAATATGTAGATAAATATAATATCACCGATTTTGATAAATACAGCAATTCATATGACAGAAAGGAGTAGAACCGGGCTAGGGAGGCCATTATCCAGCAGTGGATTGGTTCAGGTCGATGATATAAGAATGATAGAAATAGGTATAATATCACAAATTCGTTAAACCGATAGTAGTAGAATCAGGTTGCGGAACCCTTCATCCAGTAGTGGATTGATCCTAGTTGATGATGATGATGATGATTATGATGACGATATGAATATGTAGATAAATAACATTAGAAATTCAATACTGTCAAGAATACAATCAACGTAGAGAGGCCTTCAGCCAGCAGTGGATTTATTGAGGCTCGTGATAATAATGGCATTATATATAGATAGGTAGATAATAATATTATATCACTGATTTTGATAAATATAATAATTCATGTGTAAGTAAGGAGTAGAATAAGGCTGAGGAGGCCTTCATCCAGCAGTGTATAGGTCAAGATTGATGATGATAGGGACGAAAAAAATAGGTAGATATTATACAATATCACACAATTTGATAACTATAACAATTCGTATTAATTTCTTTCATTGTTTGCAATGGCAACTTTTTTAGTATGGAAATTAGTAGCCTAGGTAATTATTCAATAACAAAAATAGTGGGTGAACAGCCACAAAGAAGTATTTAAAAAAATCAAATTTGGAATATCACGTTATCTATGATATGACGGACAGTGGCGGACACACCTGTCAGATTTTTATTTACGCAGTGAATTGTAGCAAGATTATGGTTTTTTCACCGGAAAAAAGTGCGCCAATGCCTACATTACGATATTTGAATAAAAATAATCGAATTTGTTTGTCAAATAAAGGATTAGAAGGTCTTAAGCGACGAAGACGTCATTCTGCTGTACGTTAAATGAAATATGGCGTATCGTATACGGTATGTAAGAAAATATCGGATATAAACGTCAAGTACCTGTGAAATCATTGAAAATTTGTGAAATGTGGTCAATTCAAACGGTAGATGAATCGGTAGCGCACATTTCGAAGTGAAGATGTAAATATAACAATAAAATGTCGCTTAAATGAGACGTTAGTGAATTTTCCAAAATCTCTTAGGATAATAATAATGAAAGATTCTGTATAAAAGAGTTTATAACTTCACATTATATGGAAGATAAGAAGGATAATAGAGAACCCAAATACCGTTTCCGTATGTGTAACATCTTATTTCCGTATTTTAGTCGTCTATTTAATTATTTTAGAAACAAAGTATTTATTTACTCTTCCTGTTTGATAGTAATTTACATTTTCGTTGGTTGCATACTTCTGCTCGGCCAATATATTTCTAAATATATTTTTATGCCGCTTATTTCCCTGGAGTTTGGTCCATCGCTCTGCTCTCTACCGAAACGAAACAATCACAAACTTTTTAATTCTTTCAATTAATTGTTATTGCGGGCTTTTCCTAATGGCGTTTCAGACATCTTTAATGCTATTTACGTACATATAATATATAATGGCTTGTACAATATTACATGTATTCAGTACAATTATATTACTAAAAACTTACTTAGAGTAATTTCTACCGACGCAATCATTCCACATAATATATTATATTATACACTAACGAACGCCCACGACGTCGTTCGCGTCAACTACAGAAAGAACGTGTAGACAAGTAGACACAATGAAGAAGTATAATGATTTAATTTTAATATTTTTAATTCTTCACCCCATATTATTACAAGTGTATTATTTTGTGAAATTTTTTTTTAGATATCAAAAATCTAGATGAAGGTCCACAATAGCCGAGCGATTACGTGACAGGCTTATAATGTCGATAAACACGGTTATATGTAAATTGTACGTATTACATTTCACCGTAGCACAGTTTGTCGTGAGCCTTTTTATCGGAAAGAGATGACCATATATACTGTACCGTCGACTCTGATTTTGGCAAAATTCATGAATAATTCAAGAATGAAAACCTAACCTAACAAATTTAATAATCCAGTATATCGGCTATTTTCAAAATTTGTTTGCCGTGGCTTCCTGTAAACAAACAAGAACAGTGTTTTATTTGGACATGAATTTTATCTCAGTAATATACGACCATATATTTCCGATACATTTCACGGTGAAGTGTGATACGGCGAACTGCATACGTACAAATTTTAGGACACGGATAAACGCAGGCTCCCTGGAGTCCCGGTCTGGAACACTTTCATGTTGTTTTTCAATGTGTGTTTAGACTCAGTGTGCAAGCCTAGTATGATGAGCAAGTATTTAATACATATTCGTTTCTCATAACAATAAAAATCTGTTAATACAACCTTCACCCTGAGAAGGACTATGATCTTCTTAGGATCGGACATGGACGTATTTATACGTAATGACATTAGTGTAGAGAAGTAACAGTATAGTTAGTAATATAATTTAAGCAATTAAAAACACCCAGGCTTTGAGATAATCATTTAAATATATTGTGACCTCATCGGGAATCAAGCCCTGGATAAGAGACGAGAACTTTATGTACTGGACTATGAGGAACTGGACTACCTATATGCTAATCGATCATTCTCTCACTTCAATATCTCGTCCATCGACATGGTCAATATTATCATATATTTAACCACTCAATCAGTAGTTTATAAACATCGTGTGCTGGTGAATCAACGTAAGTATCCATATATCACTCGTGAATGATTTACCTATACCTATCCTCACAAAATACATTAACAGAACCCAAGTAATATTTTTTGTAATCGTTATTATTACTCTTACAAGAAGAACATACTCGTATCATGCATATCACATATGCTATACTTGGTAGGCGGACCATATAGCAAGAATAGACCGTACCTAACAACCGATGAGCATACTAGACAGTAAACTGGATGGTCGGAGGCTTTAACTTTAGTTGTTGGACGATGTCAATAAGGGTGCTAAAGCGACCAACATAGACACCTGAAGGGTACTGGCCCAGGATAGAGAAAGATTTTGGAACAAGCTTAAACCTGCCCTGGGATTTGTAACTACCTACTGATGATTATGATAATAAAATTAATCATGTACATTGATTTTATTTTTATCAATATTAATTATAGTGAGAATGAGAATCTAAATGTAAAAAGACTGCACCTGACTTTTATTCAATACTGTTAGGTAGAACTAATATAATTTATATTCACTACTAATTAACAGGTATTATCGTTAAAATAACCATTATAAAAAATACAGTTTTAGCCTTTTCATATTATTACTGATTTTACTACTAGTACCTACGTTAATTTATGAAAGAATTATTATATTCAAGACATACTGAATTTTATTCCAGAGTTTTTCTAACAATATTTTCTGCAACATTATTATTATTCAGCTGAAACTATTTTTTACCCTTAAACATCGTAATATTTTTTAGTTCAGTTAATACTTCTCGTGAAATATGACACCATATTTTTAAACCACAAAAATGGCGTATTTTTTGCAGAAAATTCTCACAATAACTTTCGGATCGGACATTTTCCAATTAACAATATGTCACGTGGGTACCTCAAATAAAAAAAATATTCTTTTCAATACTACCACATGAATTATTTCTTCAAAACAATAACAATTCAATAGCATACTCATTGATTTTCTTCAAAACACACTGATTTATTTTAAATAATTAATAAACTAGAGCGTATGGATACCATGTAGCCTCTCCATGAACCCTTGTCACTTCCCAGTCTTTTTGAATCTTCCCAACTGATGCCTAGAGGTTGTGATCGAGAAATCGTTTTTCAAAAATTGTCGAGAAATAATCAGAAAATGCCAATCTCGAGAGCTTCATTTTCCGAAATTTTGAAAAACGATTTCTTGATAAATCGTAAAAAAAGCTTTCGACTTTGATTCTGAATGGGATTAGTTAATTAACTATTTTTTTTATTCAACGAATAATTCACAAGATTTAAAAATGTAACATTCTAATTATTGAACATACATAATTTTGAAAACACTTCTTTGGGAAGCGCTTCAGTGAGTATTAAAAGGCCAATAAATAAAATTTATCGTAATTAAGTATGACTCCTTTAGCATAGTTTATACTATGTGCATAGGCGCGATACCCGAGAGATGCAGATTCGATTCCTACTTTTTTCAAAAAGATTTTTTCTATTGGTTAGTTAAGTGTTTTTAAAATAATGTATATTCAGGAATTAGTTAAATTTGTCCGGAAGACCTAAAAAATGTAAAATAGGTAATTTCGTAATAATGGCGATTTCTCGATAATTATTATTAATGAAATCACAAGGTCTATCATGCCAGCATCCTATGCTCCAGCTGTATCGTACACACGATGTGGATAATATTTAGCGGAATTTCAGGACGCTGGATTTCGGTTGCATTGAAGAAATGGCACGGCTAATGTATAATACACTTATGACATACATAGAACGTGATGGTCGAGTGCCACTTCTGGTTTAAGTCCGCACACCTGGTAGCCACTACAAGTATCTATTTTTGAAGCTCAGTAGTCCATATTAAAGTGTCGTGAAATGACAACCGTGAAACAGTACCATCATAATGCTAGATTGACCTTGCGGTATTTGATTTTAATCGAAAAGGTTTTAATAAATTATCACAAACTAAACCGTTAGGCAAAAAACCCAGTAATCTGATTGTGGCAATCGCACGTGCGTTGTGTCCGATCCGGACATCATGCCGTTCGGACAAGACGCTCGCCTTCAAGTACAGAGAGGCATAAAAGAGACAAGAACAAAGAAAGCCTGCCGAGCCAAAAGCGCTAAAATTTTACTGTCGCATAAAAAATAATATTATTATATTTTGTGGATGTGGACCCGCGCAGTGCTCTAGAAGTTTAACTGAGGCCGGAGACATATATAACCTGAAGCAAAACTATTGCCCGACTGAACTGGAACTATGGAAATATTTTAATTTAATATTTCGTGAATATATGTCGGTATATTTCATGAATTTTATAGGTAGGTGTAATAATATCATATCTGAGTTTACTGCCCAACTATGTATGTAGATACATATTATAATCATATGTCATAATGAAAAAAAGTTTTCCCATATAATAAACAATCATTTTTTTAATATACGTCGTATCTAAGTATTTTATGAGGATAGTTTTAGCTCCATTTACTAAGGATTGAATGAGTAGAAGTGAGTAGGAATAATTCTCTTTCTTTCTGTGCCATTTCCATTATCGGACCTCAGTGACTATTTCCGATTTCATTTTGGGCATATTTTCATTGGTAGAGGCTGCTATAAATAAATAAGGAGTACTCAAACTCAAACCAGTCTTAACCCACTACGTTTCTTTTTCTGACAGTGTCTCACCCTTAGAAGTTGACATGCATCGGGATCCTGCATATACTCGATGTCGACTTTCTTAATGTTTTAACCCTTTCACCCTTGACATCACATCGATATATAAGTAACTTTGTCTTTTTAACTAATACATAGCAAGCTTAAAGTATTTTTAATCATTATTTCTGTCATTGACTACGTTTCCTCTCTATTTAAAATAGCTGAAAATATAGTATTTTACGTTCCGTATAAAATATAGCATGTTTTGGGAATCACTTTGTAGATATTCAAATTATTGACTCCTGTATGTATTGAATGGGCTAATTGTTTTTCACCCTGTGTCAATTTTCTTGAGATAATAGAATTATTATAAATACTATTAAAAACTATTTGCCAAAAACTATATAAATACAAATCTATGTATAGCTCAAGTTGCTCACCTGTATCATATTTTTTAAAGCCTTTAAGTTTAAGCCTTTGAGGCATTTAAATGATTTTTCTTCAGTAAGCAACTTTGAGAGTTGCTTTACGTGAAGACTTGATGGCGTTTGTTCAATGTGTGTGTGCTAGCTGTACCAAAAATTGTGAAATATTTAGTAGGTGTTATATTTACCACGTGTTTTATTCTAATATTATGAGTCATAAAGTTTATCTTGAACGATTCCAGACGACGAACATATTATTATTATGTGGGTCTATTCTATACACAAGGCGGGTATCGGCGACTATTGCGGGTGGTTTATCATATTTATGTATTGAGGTAAAGCTGTGCTATTTGGGCTATTACAAGAATCCAAGGGCCTCGACTTTTGTTTTCTCTTTGGTAAACTGGTACGACCGCGTTGCAAACCTTCGAGCTTGTGAGTTGACACGTCAACTCTCAGTGATTGACAAAATCATGCAAAGACGCTTCACGTGACTTCGTACCTTTGTGGCACACCTTCAAGGATTCTGTCGCAATAACCGACCCTCCCTTACCTCACAGCGGTGCTATAAACTACACGGTGAAGGTGTCATATGGCAAGAGACTTAAGACATAGCGATGAAGCAAGGGAAGTGGAGAGACATTTTGCTTTCACTATGCTCCGATGCTGGAACGTATCAGGATGCAGTAGGTAGTAATAATAATAATAATAATAATAATTGTATTCGTTTCGTTTTATGTATTTATAAGTATTGATATACAATGCTCGTATAATAAAAACCAAGACTATAGTTTTTTAAATTAAAATTTAATTTTTTTCGTTATCAAACTATTTGGATTACTACGTATTTTTTTAGTAACTAATATATAAAGTTTTTTCACCAATAATTAAATTATGAATAGTTGATGCCAACGTGTTTTGTGTTATTTAGTTAGATGTTGGCTTACCAGAATCATATAATTTAAATAATTATATAATGCAACCAATTAAGGTTTGTGGATTTGTTTGAAACATTGTTTAATTGAAATAATTATCCATGTTTTAATAAATATTATACTCATTATAACTACAAAACATGCACTACTGTGATGTATTTATTTCAAATGAGCTTTGTAAACCTTGGAAAATAAATTGATGATTCGAACAAAACTCACTATAACATAATAATACTCGATTAAATTTCAATTTATAATATTTTTTTACTTTCCACTTAAGTATTCATAATATTCTTGACATGACATAAAATACGTGTTAATAATTTAAAAAAATAAAAATACAGAGAAATGTGAGTTAATAATGCAATAAGTAATAAAATAAGAAATAAAATAAGAAAAGAAATAAAATAAAGTAACAAAAATAAAAGTAGATGGAAGCACACAGAGTGAACTTTGATAGACCCTATCTTAAAAACCTATAAAACAACGTCCACCTAAATTCACTCTCACGTAAGTGGAATATATCAATATCCGAAACGATTTCATTAAACATGGTTATTGCCCTCCCAATTGGCATTACTAATGGCAGGCTTGTTCTGCACCTTGGGAGAACGAACAACGGATGCCCTCGATATATTATTATGTACTGCATTAATATAAAAATAAGAATAAAAATCTATGCATCTATACTCAACTAATCGAGTCCATCACGAGACGTGCTGCTATTGTCACGAGTTCTTCATTCGATATAGTACATCTGTTATTCCACTTAGATCAAGTCTTGATAGTCTTATAATAATAAATATCTTGATCATATCGATCCCATTAATCTCACATCATCATCCTTATTATTGCATTCAGTGTATTCTTGTGTCAACCAATAAACCCACATCTCAACAACCAATCCACTGCCTACTCGTTATCTACCACAAACCTCATCATACCTTCAAAGTGGTGACCCCGACGTGATAACGTGAAGTTACGATCTACCACCAAAAATATATACAGTTTAAAGATAGTAAATAAATATTTTTTATAAAACCGAAAACCTTTAGAAATAATCGGTGATTTATTAAAGATAAAGAATTATTAGTTCAAGACGTTTGTAATTAAATGGATTTCTGTGTTTTCGGTTATTTTTTTTAGAGATTTTAGATACCATCGCTTACAATAATTATTCATGTATTAATTACTCTGAATAATGGTACTTAATGCAATATTGACTACAAATAATTTATTTCTTTATTTTCCAGGAGCAATTTTCCACGAAGATGACTATCCAGCAGAAGTAGCGTTCACGTATGCCATCCAAAGGTTCAACATGTACAGCGCACAGAAAATTCAACTTGAACCCAGTATTCACACAGTTTCCAGCAAGGATAGTTTTAAGGCCGGAAAAATAGGTGAGAAAACTTATAGTATATAATATTACCGATAATTCTAACAATAGGGTAATATTTTATGATTTATTGGACATTACCAGGATGCATTTTTTATAGAAAAAATAATCGCTGGATAAATCTAAAAATCCAGTTATACCCAAGAGGTACAAGACGTCCAATATGTAGACCAGGATCAACAACACAGAAAAGGTTTAAGTAGAAATATAATGCACAAAACTGAGAATTCTAGAGATTTTCTCCATCATCAGCTTGAATCGATTCACTGCTAGATGAAAATTTCATCTCGGTACTTGGATATTCGCTGCCAGTTATTTCCGACATGATTCCGACATTATTAAGGAATAGGATTTTTTGTTATTTTTGTAAATCGACTGTTTACTAAAATTTCAGCTACTCGTGGACCAAAACAAGCTTCAAATAATTAAAATAAGGTTGTGTAGTTTAAAAACTGGCAAGAATTAAAACAATCATTTAATTGAACAAAACATGATATTTTTCAGCTTGCAATCTAGCTTCTGAAGGAGTTGCTGCGATATTCGGTCCAGGTTCTATGGAAACGCGAGGAGTTGTCGAATCTACCTGCCAAGCCTTGGAGATCCCCAATATTCAGACATATTGGTCAACAGACCACCCTCGAACTGACTTCATGACGCCGAGGATGACACTAAACTTTCACCCCGAGCAGGACACAGCCGCCCAATCCTTGGCTGACTTGGTTGAGGATTATAACTGGAAGGGATTCTCAGTGCTTTATGAAGATTATGATGGTAATATCTTTCTCCTGTATCATCCCTAAATCTAAATACGTATTAATAAAAGTGCTTCTACAATTGATACATCCTATATTACTTCAAAGAACACTACTTAATGAATAATCAAAAACCGTGTCCGGTGTAGCGAGGAATTTAAAAAATGGTTGAATTTGTGACAATAATGGAACCGAATATACCTACTCAAATCTCCCGGCTTAGGCAAGAATATTGCAAACAATATTAATAAAAAAAACCTTTTTTTGTAGCAACAAATTTACAATAATAATTGACAATGTAAAAACCCCATCAACTTGGCTATTCTAACTAGCTAACATGGTAACAGGTTTCCGTTATTTTTCTTGATCCAAAATAACACGGATAATACTCGGGGCAATTCCGTAAATGTACTTGGCGGCTATGTACAATAATTGGTAACACACGATTAGAGTTGGGTACTTCCCGAGACAATCTCAATCTCGAGATTCGGGATTTCCCGAAATGATGAAATTTTGAATTCTCGAGAATTCTCGAGATTTCGGGAATTTAAAAAAATCCTAAAATCAGTGTAAAAACAGACAAATTCCAAAAAACATATTTTTTTTTATTTATGTGAGAAGACAAACAAAATAAATGTAGGAAAACAAAAATAATTCAAAACGATACTTATTAAAATAGAATTTCAAAAAACACAGACTGTCAATCGCGTACGCTTTTGAGACACAAAATTCCCCGATGTTGCAAAAATTGCGCTCATTTTGAGCTGACGTTGGCTTAATTGTGTTAAATGCCCCGACGAGTCTTTGAACGTTTTGTGTTTCCTGACCACTTTTTTCATACAGAAAATCGTTTTTTTTTCAAATAATATTTGATAATAAATAAATCCCGAATCCCGAAAAAAGATTCTCGAGATTCGGGATTTCCCGAAATGTTAAAAATTTCATTTCTCGAGATTCGGGATGGAAAATCTCGAAAATTTCTCGAGAATTCCCGTCGGGAAATTCCGGAAACCCAACTCTACACACGATTAGTTTTTCCAATTAGAGATTTTAATAGGATGCATTTGGAATCAAGTAAGATGTCTTAAAAAATATGGTGCAATACTACCCAACGACATTTGATAGGTCGCGGTTAACACGGTCAACTGCCTGAATACGACTTATCATATTAATATTTATTATTTTTTTTATTGAATTTTGAGTTATAATAATGTAAGAAGAGCCAGAAATATCGTGTATATTGCTATCTAAGGTCAGTGATATTCTTAGGCATAGTCCTACCCTTAAGCAGATTAATAACACCCCCTTCATTGCTTGTTTCAAATTGTCCGCAAAATCGTTAGGTATCTACTTAACTATTTTGTTATTTATCTTAAACATACAACTAAACTAAAACCGACAGGTTTGGAGGCACCTCTAGGAGATTTTTGCTTGAGCGATAAGACGCCATAACAATATGTATTACAATACAACAATAATTATGTTCCTTGATTCGCCGCCGTTTATAATGTGCTGAAGCATGACATGCCTACCACCACAGAACGTCACTGTCTGTGCTTTTGTTTTTTTACGTGTTTATGTGTCAAAGTCTGTACTCCTCTAATATAGGACAAGAAGACTAAAATGATGTATTATTATTTATTATATTCGTAACTCAAATTACTTAAATTCGTAATAATGATGTATTGTATGTTTAGGACTAGCCCGTCTTCAAAACGTTCTGAAGCGTCCAAGCCACAGTGACCCAATAACCGTAAAACAGTTAAAGCCGAACGATGATAATAGACCACTCTTTAAGGAGTTGAAGCAAGCTGGTGAGACACATATCATCATTGACTGCGCGAAGGAAAGAGTCTTCCAATACCTGCAACAGGCCAATGATATTAAACTCATGGAGGAATATCAGGTATGACTATCAAAAATTATTTCAGTGGTCAGATGGCAAAACTTGTGTACCTTTTGGTAACTATGCAAGAAAGCTGTTTTATTTAGAGATTCTTTGAAAGTTTCTGGCAAATATGTCTTTTGGTGAATATTACACATAATTATTAACATAAAATGTAGTATGTATATCAAAGTACAAAGATTTTCCAAAATTTCATATTTTCCTTGGTAGGATGGAATAACTCAACTTTAAAAATTAAGAATAAACAGTAAGTTATATCTTATATTATCACTTTCTGCAATCTTACAATAACATTATATTAACAAACAAAATTTCAGATAAAAACCGTATGAGTAGGTATACAAGATATTATGTACCTATGTTTTTTTCATAATATTATAAATTAACATTACACAGTACATCAGCATATTTAATCCTAAGACGATCAAGTGGACCAACATGGAGTGGAGGTTGTATTAACAGATTTGTGTTTTTTTACGAGAAATGAATGTACACCACTTGCTCAACCTATTAGATCCTTCCTCTGGGCACAAGCACATATTGAAAAACTATTTTCCAGACCTAGAATTTGAGCTTACGATATTGTAAGCCAGCACTTTACCACTTGGCCATCGCATTTCATATTATAAATTTACGCAATCTTAAATAATAATCAAAAATTGTACAATAATATATTTTAAAGTACACGCAAGTATGCCGAATTAGCTAAGTAGATCAAATTTCAAGAAATAATTATAAAACAACGCACACCTAAACTTATCCTCACATATGTGGACTATATTAATATCCAAATCGATTTGGTTAAACATTGTTTAAGTCCGCCCAATTGTAATTATCGATAGCAAGTTAGTTCAGCACATTGGTATAACAAATAACTTATGTTCCTGATTTCTAAGATAATTATCTGGAACACCTAGGTCAACACTGCCAAAAATGGCTGAGTTCGCATTAACACCCCAAATAAGTCGGACTTGACCACAGACCCTGAAGGCAAAGGAGCGGAAGGCAATTGATGCCTTTGAGATGTGGTGTTGGCGCCGAATGTTTCATATTTCTTGGACAGGGTACAGGACGAACCAGTCAATCATCCAGAGACTGCAGATAAAGGAATGGCTCTCGACAATATGTCTGTGACGAATTCTTCAGTTTTTTGACATATTGTCCGGCGCGGATCGGACAACCTGGAGAGACTGGTGGTTTTGGGTGACCTCCAGGGAAGGCGAAGCAGAGAAAAAGCGTTTACGCGGTGGAGCGACCAAGTAAAGTAGCAGACTGGGGCACCATTCATTCTGCCCTGAGAGAAGCGGAAGATTAAGAAAGATGGAAAGTCGTAGTCGCTCAAAGGATGGAAAAATTAAAAAGTGGGCATGATAATCAGCCATGAGTGTACGACCAAGAAGAGAAAGTCAGAAAAAGGACGCAGCCAAATATAGATCTCTTATAAGTTGTATAAATTTGGTAGTATTAACTTGATCAGCGATGTATTAGTGGTAGGATACCAACCGATTTTTTTAAGTTTTAAAAAAGGTACCACAATCGTAATTACCACGTTTTTCTTAGATCGTATTCGTGTTTGTTCGGTTGTTGTTTGTCTAATACAAATCTTGCAATCGATTTTTAACTAACATCCCGACTAGCTAGACATTTGAAACTTTTATAATATGAACACGATGCCAATGCATTCTTTTAATGCGTTTGCCATCTTTAAGTAAAATTGAATTCATTTTCAGTTAATTCTGTTTTGTATGAAAAGTTATTTTGGAAGAAATCCGTAATCCAATCCACTATTATTGGTTGCTAAGGAGGTGGTCCTAGCATCTGAATTATTAATATATACGTGCGTTACTATGGAAATCAAAATGACATTTCAGTATTCTATTTTTGTTTGTTTATTGCAAAATATAAAATATATAAAAAGTTCTTTTTATCTTGTAATTATTTTAATATTATGTTCAGATTAGTTTATTAAATAGTTGTTGTATTGTTTATTTTTTTTTGGTTTACAGGTCTATATTCTAACTGGGTTCGACCATCATACCATTGACTTTGTGGAGTTAAAGCATAGTTTAGCGAATGTGACATCGCTTAGAATGGTGGATCCTACCAGCTATGAGCTTCGGAGTGCTGTCAACGACTGGCAGCAAGGCGAAATGAGAAACCATCGGGCGGCTGACATTAGCCCAGAATCAGTTTTAGTAAGATAAGCATTACATTCATACAACAGATAGCAAACATCAGAACTTCCCAACTGGTGTGCCGAGAGGGATTAGGAAGTTTGTCGCGAATTATTGTTGCGCATAGTAAAACTCAAGCGTCTACTCAATATGTCGCGGTATTCTTGGCTTAATATTTGAAGACATAGGTACATATAATATAATCTACGCAATAATGACAAATTAAATATAAAACTCTTATAATCTATCGACACTATAATATAATATATCGTCACATTACTATTAAGACCTCGTATGTTCGATATTATGGAAAAATTAAGTATGTTCGACAAAATTTAAACTAAAAAACATTTTAAATCATTCAATCGACAAATTTTAGAAACTCGTAAGTCTCGTGGTTTCAAACATGGAATTAAAACCTCGTATTTCACAATCAGTATTAGCAGATTCATCGATTAGAGAGGTGTTTAAAATATTGTTTATATTACGTTTTTTCCTTCCCCTCAACATTCCTCTCAAACAGACTTAGAAGACGAAGTTTTAATAGTAAGGTGACGATATTATAATCCTATATCGTAATATATTGCACTCTCATATCGTAAAATGGTCAAGTATAAACCGTTACAGTCCCGCCTTTTTATAACATTTTATTATTATGTAAGAAATCGTACACATAATAAATTATGTTATATTATGCTATTATGGAAAATATTTTCCGATCCTAATATGATCATATGGGCCTCTACGGAGTAGAAGTTTGTATTAACATTTTTTTACGAGAAATATGTGTCAGTTACTTTCTCAATCTATTAGGTATTAACACCAAATCTACCCTGCCCTATGTATAGCTCATACAAATATGCCCTAATTCGTCATCTAAAACCTAAATATTTTTATTCACCCCCTAAATGCAGGTTCACGCCGTCTAGAACATTTACTTTCCCCGAAAATTCAGAATTACCCCATATAACAGGGTTGTCAATAAAATCGATAAATAAAAAAAGATTTTTGGTCGATCGCCAAAAATATTTTATTTATGTAATTTGAAAGTATTTTATTTATTATGCATATTTCTATTATCCAAAATTTTTAATTATAAAATTCTAACAGCATAAAACAGATGGCAGTAATGCTACCAAAAATATATCATTACCGCCATATTATGTTTTTATATTTAATATTATTATCATTACTTAGGGCAGTGACTCATTTCGTTGGAGTGGTTTCTAAGAAGATAATATCACTACAAACTGTCAAACAAAACGCCTAAATCAAATAAATACCTAAATCCACATCCACACATCTTCATACATATATATATACTTAAATGTTGTATATCAATACCATTGACCATAATATAGTCTCGCATGTATATCAATCATATAGGATATAGCAAAGATGGTTTACATGCGAGACTATTATGGTTTTGATGATTTATTTTAATTTGCTTATTGAGTATAGGTAGTATTATTAAATAGACAGGAGTTTTTTTACTAAACCTTCAATTATTCATAATTTGTTTGTTATTTTTTATTGTGGCCCTTGACTTGATACGTAGGTAATGGAGTTTTTACCCTTTTTATTGTATTGCTTAGTTATATTAGTTATATAAGTTAGAGTTAATAGTATTCGGGGTCAGTGCTCATTTGCCTTTTGGTGAGTATACACAGTACCTGAAGAAACTCGGGTCGCCAAAAACGACTCAAATAGAATAGTACACAACTTAAATCCATTAGAATTTAAATTCAAATTCCATCAATTATCATCGGTCGATAGTATTAATATTAAAATTTATGGATTTTTCTTCTCCAAAGTAGATATTATGTAAAAATTAGTTGACAACCCTGCTATATAATTAATAATTGTACAACCCTTACGACGCGAGAATGAAACAATAAAAATAGTAATCAGTGCAAACTAATAATATATTCAAAGTTAATTAACTTCCTTGTGACATGCGTCTCTCGACAATCGGACGTCTCCCGAGCTATAATGTTGTCCCTTCTACACTATAATAACTTTTTATCCCCGTAATCTAAATTGAACTATAAGTTTACCTCTCCTATGTAATTGTATATTTATATGTATAAAATTAGTCTCCGCGGACTGCTTTTCACGCTAATCTCTGTGTTTTTTAATTTCATATTGTAATATAGGTACTTAACATAATGTTAATTCACCTGTGCGTCTCCTACACTAAACCCCCAAAAATGAATGACTCCCGACTATCAGAACTTCAAGTTCCAGCCCATTGAGTATCAATCAGTACATACTCTGATTCCAAACACAAATTGAAAATCAATATGTGTAATAATTACCAGACTCAGGATTCAAAAAGCTGGGATTATGAGAAGACTCATAAGCTGATCGGCCATCGTGGGCCTCAAGAAAAATTATGCAAATGAAATAATGTTAATATAATAGTGTTGTGACAAGTATAGTGAAAATGACAAGTATAGTGTACTGTATAGTGTAATATAGCAACCAAACCATTATCGATAACATTATTAACTATATTTATTAAAGATATTATCAATATAGTATGTATATGCATTTTGTCGTTTTTAGTTATCCACTGCACTGACTCAAGATGCCGTTAATCATTTTGGATTAGCCCTTGAAGACCTTATCAACTCCGAAGAGGGTTTGCAGACCAGATCACTTTCTTGTGACCAAGAAGATGGAGTGATGATGTGGGAACATGGTCTAAGACTAATTCAGCAGATGAAAATTGTAAGTACTACGTGTAATATTAACAATCAACTAACAATTAACTAACTTACTCAGATATTGATTATGTATTCACTTAGAAACAGTTTTTTGAGGAATCCCTTTTTGGGGGCGGCAAATCTTCGTATCGGAACGTATTAATGGCCAACACAAAAATGAATTACCTTCTAATTAACTATTTCTTTTATTCAACGAATAATTCACAAGATTTAAGAATGTATCATTCTAATTATTGAACATACATACTTTCTGAGAGAATATATTATAACCAATAGAAAAAAAAAGAAAAGAAAGTGTTTTTCAAAATTATGTATGTTCAATAATTAGAATGATACATTCGTAAATCTTGTGAATTATTCGTTGAATAAAAAAAATAGTTAATTATAAATTATTAGCAAGTTCAAGTAAGTTACATCATAAAAAAATATTGGAGAAATCCACGATGTCGGTTAGTAATCGAAGAAATAGGTATCTACTTTGATTTAAGAAACAAAAATCGATTGCCAAAGTACTCGTAGCTTGATTTGGAAGAGCACTGATGAGTAGGTATTAAAATGTCACTGCGTAGCATAGTGGTAATGCACGGATAGGGCGTAAACCCGGGAGATGCAGGGTTCGATTCCCCGCCGAGGTGGCTTACTTTTTTCAACAAAAAAAATATTTTTTCTATTGGTTATAATATATTGTCTCAGAAAGTGTTTTTCAAAATTATGTATGAATCACCTTCTGCTTTATCAATTATTTCATTGAATTCTTGAATTAAATAATTTGGTTTGTAATGCATAATAATTTATAACTCCAGTTTAAATAAATGTATTATTTTTTTTCTTCCAGAAAACATCAACAGGTCTCACTGGGGAGATATCATTTGATAGCAACGGTAGACGCACTCAATTTCTTGTAGATATAGTAGAACTATCCAAATCAGGTTTCAAAAAGATTGGATTCTGGGACTTAGCCCATGGAATCAATTACACCAGGACTCAGGGAGACGTGGACAAAATATTAACAGAGAAGTGGCAGAATAAGACTTTCATTGTATCATCAAGATTAGGAAAGCCATATCTGATGGATAGAACGCC
Source organism: Rhyacophila brunnea (assembly GCF_057557595.1). Classification (NCBI taxonomy): domain Eukaryota; kingdom Metazoa; phylum Arthropoda; class Insecta; order Trichoptera; family Rhyacophilidae; genus Rhyacophila; species Rhyacophila brunnea. The sequence continues at coordinate 358,869 of NW_028232904.1, read as the reverse complement.
AGAACCTGGACAGGTGCTGGTCGGAAACGATAGATATGAGGGATATTCAATGGATTTGATTGATGGAATAGCAAAGATTTTGAACATTTCGTACAGATTTGAGCTTGTTCCTGATAAAAAGTATGGTAGCTACAATAAAGTCACCAAGAAATGGGACGGACTAGTAAAACAGCTTCTTGATTTGGTGAGAAGTTATTATTTTAATATATTTTTTGAACCCTAATTTTTTTTTGTTTGGCTAATTTTAATATTTTAGTTTGCCAATCGATACAACTCAAAACTGATTTATTAATCTCCGCCAGTCTTTGACTACATACGAGTACTTACTTTAATTTGAATACTATAAAATAAATATATATAATATATACTATGAAATTTATGAAAAGAATATGTATGAGACCAAAATTCGTCAAAAAATATTTTCAAGTATCGGAGCAGCACGATATGCCAAGAAGTCTTCGACTTGCTAATAAACGAACGTAACAAAAATCAAGACAAATTTCAATTAATGAACACAAAAAGCTTATATAGAGTGTGTAAATCTTTATTCGATGTGAAAATAATATAATTCCGTAGTCCTGAAAAAACACAAAACATTTTTTGTATTCATTAATTCACTCGTATGGCGGCAGGGTTTGGGTGACAGCATAGACATATTTTAACAAACGCACAACCACTGTATTACAAAATAACACTGTCAAGACAACGAAACTATAGGGGCACCAGTAAAACCTTTATCCATGCCAGCGCATTTTCATCATCTTAGTAAATGGCAGAGAGTCATACAAGATGCAAGTCTCAAACATGCCGAACTGCTTGAGTTTCTTCACATTCATATAAAAGGCTAAATAAAGGGGATTTAATCACTACTAAGAAAATACCGAAAAAGTTTTATTGGTTTCTTAAACCATTAATTTTCTTTGTATTTTAATACTTCTTAAATACGAGTAGTAAGTTTTCACTGTAATAATGTGCATTATTAACTTTTACTTTTACGGCGCATGGATTTTCTGATATTTATGTAAAACCGGTATATTGTTTTCTTCATAAATTATTTAATCTTCATCTATTTGTTGCCCTATGCTTCCATTAATGATGTAATAATGTTTCACTTTAAACAGAAAGCTGACCTTGCGATTTGTGACTTGACGATCACTTACGAGCGCAAAACTGCAGTTGACTTTACGATGCCTTTTATGAATTTGGGTGTCAGCATCTTGTACAGCAAACCTAAGAAAGAGTCAGCGGATCTTTTTTCTTTCCTGAAACCTCTATCCTTGGATGTATGGATTTACATGGGCACCGCTTATCTAGGTGTATCCATTTTGCTTTTTGTTCTTGCCAGGTGAGATGCTACTTATTCTGTCTTGCAACTTTATATTATATGAAGGTCGGCGAAAAGCCCATATTCAGTTTTACGAACGAGATCACTTACTCCCATTTCTCATGCAACGAATACTATCTCGTGACCATTGTTTGATAACGTGTATAGGAAAGTGTCCATAATGTAATAATGTTAACTAATAAGTGGAACTCGTCAGGATTAAATGCCTTCGGTACATTTTATCGCCACGCAAGGTTCTGTGAAATAATAATATTCTATTCGAATGGGTCGTATTGATCAATACGATTAGCAAATCTTCACCGGCAGATTTTTCGTGGATTGTTGACTCTCAGAGAGAATGGTAAAAATATATACCATCGATCTACTTTTCGAGATACATTGAAGATAATCCCTCCAAACCAAAACCCGCCATGCACTACACTCGGTCTTAATCGAGCGTATCACGTGGCCCTACATTGGCGATGTGAAGCATCTAGCTCAGTTTCAGGCCGGGAATGCCCTAGGAGAAGATACCTAGGACTAAGGTTGCTACGCTCAAAGTAAGCTCTGACTGAGTTTAAAGAAGTTACTTTCTAATGCACAGTGCCGGAGAGAGAAGAGCGCAAGGAACTTATAAAAATAAAAATGATTCTAGTATATATATAACAAGAATAATGAAGCTAATCATCATGGACAGCAAAAATTATGTGATCTCTCTTCACGCCCGCAGTAAGACGCCGCAATTTTTTCAAAATAATTGGCCTTAGTAGCAACTAAGTCGGACGGCCTGATGGGCCCAACAGCTGGTTGGACCGACCTGAGCATCTCCTTTTGTTCGGAACACATTCCCAGAGGATGTGGTTGGCATCCTGAATTCCACATGGACATGTCGGACGGCTTACAAGTACAACCTCAAAAAGCTTGCCAGCGAACCGACTGTGTCCAGTAACGAATTGACTGATGTGATGGTCAGGATTCAGATATTTAGGTTACCTCCAATCGCCATATTTGAAAAAGCATATATGTTTTCCGGCCCTTGGTTGATTCATCCCACCGTCGCTGCCAGGTCTTCCACGCCGCGTCAAGCGTATTGCATATTGCAAGCATATTGAGACATACATGAGAATTTTCAGCGATGGAAATCATGTTCCTAATGGCGTTTGTGGTTGATTTGCCTCTTCTGAATCCAATTGCTTATCAGAAAGTGGCGCATGCTCTTTCAGATAGGCTTCAATACTGTAGCACAGAAGCTTCTCCAGTATCTTACCGAGAACCGGCATGAGTGTTAGAGGGTGGTAAGCTTTGAGGCTTGACGGTTCTCGACCAGCGGCTTTGGGGATTACCTTCAGGAAGCCCCGCTTCCAGCAGTCGGGGAACGTGCCGCTCTTGATGCAGTCACTGAAAAGTTTTGTAATTTCTGGCACGGCGGTGGCACATTGACGTTTGACAAGTATATATTTTCAATGCATTCCGGGCCTGGAGCCTTGCCAACAATCAACGATCTAATGATGCGATTGATCTCCTGTTCGGAAGGCAACGATTAATGGTCCGTGTCGATAGGAAGATAAGCCTTGAAGCGGGCCATACTCGTGGTGGCATCGTCCCTGGGGGATGAGTGCCTCGAGAAGGACCGCAGCCGTTTCAGACTCAGTACTGGTGTATCCACCACCCGGTGTCTCGATACTGCACAGGAGGCTCGTCGGTCTGAGATCCCGCTTTAATGCACGGTATGGAGGACTCCAAGGGTCCGAACACGCCTCGATGGTGACGAAGTTCCTCCAGTAGTCATTCGTGGCTTGAGTAATTCCTTTCTTGTATTCGTATCGGGCGGACTTAGCCATGGATGCAAGATCAATAAAGGCAGGTGGTTGCTTGATTCGGCGCGCACGTTGATGGACCTTGCGTGCTTTCCTGAAAAAGTCGCGCAGGTTCGAAACTTGCTGCGTCCACTACGGTAACGGCTGGGTGACGTGGACTTGCAGCGGCTGCTGCAGTGATGTCTGCAGTCAGTCATGAAGTGCCCGAGTGCAGGTCCGGAAAACGGGATCTCGAATTCTTATGAAGCTTTTTGGAGAGCGCCTTTTCGAGTTTTTCCCAGTTCCCGCCAGGCATTCTGAAACACCTGGGTGGGAGAGGGGATACGTTAGAGACGCCATCGTGCAAGGAGTCAACGACCAGCTCAAAAGTGATCAACAGGTGATCACTCGCCTATCACCCGACTCGCTCGCATGGACTCTCCAGTCACTGATACGTCTCGCGACGGACTCAGTGGTCAGGGTGATGTCGATGTGAGTGCTTCCGGAGTTTGCATGCAACGTGAAAGTCGGCATGCTGTTTGGGTCGTTGAGGACGACCAGGTTGTGCTGGTGCACCGGATCCTCGATGACGTCCGCGTCGCACAAGGGGAGATCCACGGGTGCCCAGAGGGGGGACTGCGAGTTGGCGTCCTCACAGATGATGACATTCCTGTCAGCAACTGCGTGGAGGATGCCGTCAAGCAGCGATACCACGTGTTCCTTTGTAGTCTTAAAACTGAAATAGGTGGAAATAACGATTACGCTGCCTCCTCTGGGTAAGATGATATCTGCACACGCGACCAATTCAGTCGACAGATGTGAGAGCGACAGCACGCCAAGGTGGGGCGAATATACAGGCCTTTGGCTCTGTACAACTGGCGCTGATGACGACGCCTGCGCACCTAAGTCCCTTTTCAGCGAGCCTGGGGCCCTTTTCAGAGCCCCAGTGGTACGGTTCCTACACCAGTTTTCGAGATAATTAAATCTATTCTCTTGTGGCAGTAATATTGCAAGTAAACACATTGTATCAACATCCGAAGCAAAAAAAATCGCATGCGGTGTTATTTTAATTCAAGAATATTAAGATGTTAAATATGTGGCTGTGCGATGCAGCTTATGATTATTATGTTGATACTCGACAACTCAATAATTCAAGTGGATGTATTTAAAATTCAAAACATTACATAAGAATACCGTTAATTTTATTTTACCTCGCGGAACAAATACTGCCGTAGAGCGTCACACTGCCCTTAACTTTAGCGATAGGTAAATAGGTCCGCTTCAGGATGTGGGGATCATGATGGAATATTATAATAATAATTGTAACGATTTGATAAAACATTTATGGATATATTTTTTATTACCATCAAATGTTATCATGATAAGCTACCTATTACCTACAAACATAGTTATGTTACTGATGGAACTACGTTTTTTTAATTAATAGAATTAATTATATGGTGTATTCAATTTTATACTTTGTTTTATCATGAACAAGAATGGCCACTGAGGAATGGTTGAATCCTCATCCATGCAACAAGGATCCTGACGAACTGGAGAACACCTGGAATTTTCTCAACTGCATTTGGCTGGTACTTGGGTCTTTGATGGCACAGGGTTGCGACTTACTGCCAAAGTAAGGCTGCCGTGAAGAACGACCTCATCATCATATCTTCAAATCATAACCCAATATTATTAAAAAATTGGTCCATTTCTGAAGCGTTTATAACAATTCATGTCAACGTATTATTTAACATATTAATAGATATATATTTCAAAGACGTCTTGTAAGATTTCTCGGTATAAGAAAACATTTGCATAAATAATTAATTAATGTATTTGTTTTTCAGTCATACCTACAATAATAAATATGAATGCTCTTCATCAAAACTGTATTCACATATTTTCTATTCGCTTCATTGTGTTGACTGACTGATTGTATTAATCATTATTATTTTGGAAAATAGAAAATGTGATGTCAGTACTATTACCTCTAATAAATATTTATGTTTAATGCGTTTTATAGCTCAATCCTGGGATACATTTTCCATTCGTTTAATACGTAAACGTGATTTTATTTTCTAGTAACTTGATGTAAACTGCTGACAAAGCTTTAAATGTTTCGTAATAATACGCTATCGTAAGAAACAAAAAAATATTTACATCTAAAATAATATGAATTATTTATGTTGCATGCTTACATACTAGAATTTAATTAACAGTGATTACACGTCTAATATTGTAAATATTGTAACATACAAAATCAAATCAAATTTGTATTTCTATTTCAGGCTGTGCATTATGGACTATAGTATCCAAAATATAAATTCCATATCAGTTTTCGATGTCGATTGTTGGTATTATTATTTAATATCCATCGCGTTGAATATCTCCAAATAGGTAATATAGCAGCTCCAAGAATTCAAGATGTTATTAGTCCTGCATTTCAATTACAACGCATCATATTGTAATTAAAAATACCCGTTTTCTCAGACTGTCTCCCAAAGAGTGGTGCAAACCGCACCCTTGCGACCAGGACTGCATTGAACTGGAGAATTCCCTCACTCTCATCAACTGTATGTGGATTGTGATGGGAAGTTTACTTCAGCAAGGATCAGATATCATGCCTAAGTAAGGCATATACTTTTGCAACCCATTTCGTAATTTACTCTTTTCTAAATTGCATTAGAAATAAAAAGAATTTATTGGCGGGAATATTTGATTTTCGGACTCGAACAGAACGTTACGTGGATCAATAATCGTTATAGAAGTTTAAACAGTAACACAGCTAGGATCAAAATGTCTTTTATCACCACTAAAAAATCAACAGCTTTCTTGTAAATCTATTTAAACAATAAATGATAGTTTAATGGTGTCAATTGTGGAAAGACATTGTATCAATTAACATATATAATACAAGTTATAATTAAGTATATTTTTTCATATAAAAGTATTGGATATTGTGTTTTATATTAATTAATATATAAATTGGTTACATGGCAATCTTTAAAATACTCTAAATCTTAATTAGTGCTAATAGACTGCAAAGCTATTTTAAAATTACTGTCAATACATAAATACATATTCCTGCTCAGAAAATCAAATATCACACGTATTATTATATTCTTTTTATTTATTTATTATTATTATAGATACCAATAATCTACAGTATTTTGGTTGCTTTTCGATAGATGCATTTATTTTTATTTGTGAATGGGCTTATCTGGCATTTTAGATGACATAATTAGTGAGCTTATAGTGTAGGTTTTGAACGATTAAAACTATAAATTAGTTTTCACGGTGAAAAAATATAATTTTCTAACAACTTTACTGAACATATTGCATTATTTGTCATGTTTTGCTTATTATTTGGAAGTACGTACTTAAATAATATGGATGCATGTATAAAGAGTGTTTTAAAAATCAGAAAGTTCCACCTACGATGTTACTAAAAGAATATAGACAAATGAACCAAATCGGGTGGTTTGTATGTGAATGATGATTAAAATCAATCCATCCAAAGTCGTATACAAATACGTATACAAATGCATTCAAATTGAATTCCAATCATATTATGCCTACCTTCTACCATATGCATTATAATATTTTGAAGATATATGTGCATATTATATTGAATCTATTAGGCATATACTTATATTATGAAAATTCAAAATGTTTTTTTATTTTTCTTTAAATTCGCTGGTGGCAGTGGACTGATTTTTAAAATGCATAATAATTAATTATGTTTGCTTTCTTTTTAGATTTGTATGATCTTGTTTGATAATGTTTTATAATATCTAGTAAAATAATCGTGGTAAGTGATTCCATTTTTTTATTATTTTTGCATAATATATAATCATTATTGAAATTATGGCTATTATACAATAGAATTAAATGTTTTTTTACTATCAAAATGAACATTAAACGTTTATTTACACTTATAATACTATTATTATTGTTATTATTTTTAAATTTAATTTGTTTGTAAAGATACGTCATGTTAGGGCTAACCGGAACAATAATATTTATTTTATATCATTATAGAAATTAATCCACATAATTTTTAACGATAGGGACCGATTTTGTTTAGTTAGAAGCCATTGTCAACAGTTACCAAAAATTCATTTGTCACAAACAAAAGAGATATTACGGCGATACTTCAGTGAAACGGCAAATAATTTTCAACTATAGGCGCGACGAAATTTTGGACTCGCTGGCACTCGGAGAGCAAACGTCGACGTGTGAATACGTCAATTTGTTTAATGATGAGGACCGGGGTATTAATTCTTAAATCGTGTACAGATTACTAAAAACGTTACCCATTTACTTTAAAAAGAAAACATGTCAATGAATATATTATTATTGTTACTAATAGAACAATAAACAGAACATTAAATGGAGGCATGTTGAATTTATATGACAAATTATATTTCATTCGGCATACGTCATTTGCACCCGCAATCCGCGCATCGCCTAGCCATTTTTATACCATGCCTCAACTGAGGTATAGCCTTAAGATATTGAAATATTATGCCCTCTCGCTCTATCATAACAGGTTACCCGAATCTTTAACTTCGGTTATTATAGTTGACCGATCCGAAGATGGGTTTATGTACCGAAACAGCTGTCAACGTAAATCACACAATTAAAGTAAAATTATCAAGAATAAGTTTGTTTCAAAACCAAAACATATTATTATTATACAAATTGTAATAGATACGTGGATATAACTGACGATTTACGAAATATGGAATGGCATATTATACCTATATTAATTTTTATGATGGTTGTAAAAAAGTGCAGAAAATGTAATAATGGGTGATACGCCAAACTCTAAATCCAAGAATCTCATTGTCAAACCACTTGGTCACTTTTTTTTTCACAATTTTTGTCACAATTTCTAAAATTCTGTCGCGTGCTTAAGGTTTTCCGTGGATTAAAATGGTCCTAATCATTATTAAGTTGTGTTCAATAGTATTTTTTTTAATAAATTTAATATGATATTAGCAGTAGAAGAATTATTGCCGTTTTTTAAAAACGTTAAAATATATTTTACATTTTTTAAATCGAATTATCAGCAAATTTTTAAACATCTAAAATTATCTTATCTTTAAATGACGTAATATAAATTATGATTTATTTTAAAATAGGAGTATTTCTCATAATGTTAATTTAAAATATAATAATAACTACAACATAGTATTAAATCAATACTGTAAGCCTACGGCTAAAGATAGCAATATTTCGGAATCTATAAATAGTTGAAGAGTTATTCTGAGTGGCTGAAACATTAATTTACCCCTGTTCGTAAAGGGTAAAGAGGGTCTGATATCATTTAGTGGAGGAATAAATTAATTATGGGCCCGACCGCTAACGACTGTCGACTGATTAGGGCCGTGTCGACGCGGATGGTGGCCGGAATGTGGTGGTTCTTCACCCTCATCATGATATCCTCATACACTGCCAACTTGGCTGCTTTCCTCACAAACGACAGGAAGGATGACTCCGTCTCCAGTGCGGAAGATCTCTCCAAGCAGTCCAAGGTTAAATACGGTGCCGTCCTGGGTGGCTCCACTGGTAACTTCTTTAAGGTAACCCTTTTTCGCGTTAGCATTTTTTAATATAATAATATTTTGCATTGAAACTTTTTAATATAATATTTTACAATTTATTTAGGCAGCCCATTTTAATATTAGTGCAATATTCTTACCATTGCAAAAATGATGGCGTAATTACGCAATCAGAGCAAATCCGCCAAAGTGATAGCACATATATATACTCCAAATTTATTCGTTTATTTGTTTGAAAAACTGAATACTTGCGCTCAAAAAATAAATTATTACGATAAATGATTATTCTAGCACAAAATTAACATAAAATCTTACATTCCTACATTTGCGTCGGATTGTACATGATTCTGCAGTTATTGGAGAACTTTGACAAAATATAAGATACGCTATTGGCTCGTAATAGTACTTACTATATTTAATTCTTGCCTAGGATTCGAACTTCTCCATATACCAGCGCATGTGGACATCGATGGAATCGACTCGTCCCTCTGTATTCGTCAAAGACAATGAAGAAGGAATGGACAGAGTACTCAAGGGGAAGAGATTGTATGCTTTCTTGATGGAATCCACCTCCATCCAGTACATGGTGGAGAGAAACTGTGATCTGATGCAGGTGGGAGGTCAGCTGGACACCAAGGGATATGGTATAGCTATGCCAGTCAGTGAGTATCTGTATAATATTCACTGTCAATATTAAAAAATTAGATTCTTGTTCTAAGTATAGACTGTATTTGGTAACATTGGGCTCTCACCCGGGGAGTTCGTGTGATTATTCCGCTTCTTCTTTAGATCTTTGAATGCCATAACAGCACTCTTTAAATATGCTTTTATTGTCAGTACCTATTTCTTGTGATATCGAGATCCCTAGGGGAAAATTAATTATATGAATATACATATATATTCTTTTTTAACAAGCTAGCAAGTAAAGACATAGATATGTAAATAGTATATAAGTGAAACAATCAAACACCTAGGCTTTGATGTAGTATGTAAATATATTATGACTTGCCAATGATGAAATGCCAGCGCCTTACGCACTACGTGGCTTGCAATGAAGAAATTATTTCAAATTGTTCCAGTCAAAATATAGATATTATGATATTTTCAGAGCATAAGCCTGGATATTCCTTAAACGTTGTAGAAAATCTATATATACTAGCTGAGCCAGCTGGCTCTCGCCAGCTTGGCGGTGTTGTATTTTAATATAATTGTGAAGTATGCATAGAGTTTTCCCTTCGGAATTGATTTTCATTCACCTTAATACAGTTTGACATTTTGCTGATTTGTCAGTTTTACGATTTTCAAGTCGTCACTGTCAATATAAATTTGGGGTCATATGCGTAATCTATTCTGGAGTCTGGCCTTCACAATATCGTCCGACACCACCTCAAGCTGATAGGCCAAATAGAACAGCTTGCAATCGCCGATTGCGACCACTGACATTTTAATAGAATAAAATATGTGTAGTTATATAAATGTTTCGTTAAAACACGTGCATTTAATAATGATACATAATGATACATCTCATAAATTCGAATATAAAGCAATGTATGTGATTATTATAATTGGTGATCCAATATCACATGAATATTAATCTGCCACGGGACCCATTTAGATAATAAAAGGTTAGCACTATATAAATAATAAATGCTTACAGCCGTTGAATAATATTTAAAAAATCAAATTTTGAATTAAAATTTAACCTTAAATAACATAGTCTTCCGGTGCGGGACATTCATATTGAAACAAAATTTATTTTGGATATTATAAATAGGTAGGTATATAAAATCACAAATAAAAAAAATATAGCAATTTATATGACCAAGTAGAGTAGAATCAGGCTAGGGAGGCCTTTATCCAGCAGTGGATTGGTTCAGGTCGATGATGATGAGAATGATAGAAATAGGTATAATATCACAAATTTGTTTAACCGCTAGTAGTAGAATCAGGTTGTGGAACCCTTCATCCAGTAGTGGATTGATCCTGGTTGACGATGATGACTATATAAATATGTAGATAAATATAATATCACAGATTTTGATAAATACAGCAATTCAAATGACAGAAAGGAATAGAATCAAGCTAGGGAGGCCTTTATCCAGCAGTGGAATTGTTCAGGTCGATGATGATGAGGATAATAGAAATAGGTATAATATCACAAATTTGTTTAACCGCTAGTAGTAGAATCAGGTTGTGAATCCCTTCATCCAGCAGCGGATTGATCCTGGTTGATGATGATGACTATATAAATATGTAGATAAATATAATATCACAGATTTTGATAAATACAGCAATTCAAATGACAGAAAGGAATAGAATCAAGCTAGGGAGGCCTTTATCCAGCAGTGGATTGGTTCAGTTCAATGATGATGAGAATGATAGAAATAGGTATAATATCACAAATTTGTTTAACCGCTAGTAGTAGAATCAGGTTGTGGAACCCTTCATCCAGCAGTGGATTGATCATGGTTGATGATGATGACTATATAAATATGTTGATAATTATAATATCACAGATTTTGATAAATACAGCAATTCAAATGACAGAAAGGAATAGAATCAAGCTAGGGAGGCCTTTATCCAGCAGTGGAATTGTTCAGGTCGATGATGATGAGGATAATAGAAATAGGTATAATATCACAAATTTGTTTAACCGCTAGTAGTAGAATCAGGTTGTGGAACCCTTCATCCAGTAGTAGATTGATCTTGGTTGATGATGATGACTATATGAATATGTAACTAAATATAATATCACAGATTTTTATAAATACAGCAAATCAAATGACAGAAAGGAATAGAATCAAGCTAGGGAGGCCTTTATCTAGCAGTGGAATTGTTCAGGTCGATGATGATGAGGATAATAGAAATAGGTATAATATCACAAATTTGTTTAACCGCTAGTAGTAGAATCAGGTTGTGGAACCCTTCATCCAGCAGTAGATTGATCTTGGTTGATGATGATGACTATATGAATATGTAACTAAATATAATATCACAGATTTTTATAAATACAGCAAATCAAATGACAGAAAGGAATAGAATCAAGCTAGGGAGGCCTTTATCCAGCAGTGGAATTGTTCAGGTCGATGATGATGAGGATAATAGAAATAGGTATAATATCACAAATTTGTTTAACCGCTAGTAGTAGAATCAGGTTGTGAAACCCTTCATCCAGCAGTGGATTGGTCCTGGTTGGTGATGATGACTATATACATATGTAGATAAATATAATATCACAGATTTTTATGAACACAGCAATTCAAATGGCAGAAAGGAATAGAATCAGGCTAGGGAAGTCTTTGTCCAGCAGCGGATTGGTTCAGGTCGATAATGATAAGGATGATAGAAATAGGTATAATATCACAAATTCTTTCAACCGATAGTAGTAGGATCACGTTGCGGAACCCTTAGTAGCCTAGGTAATTGTTCAATAAAAAAAGATTGAGTGAACAGCCACAAAGTATTTAAAAAAAATCAAATTTGGAATATCACGTTATCTATGAAATGGCGGACAGTGGCGTACCCCGCTGTCAAAAGATATTATACGTAGTGAATTGTACCAAGATTATGGTTTTTTCACCGGAAAAAAGTGCACGAATGCCTACATTGCGATATTTGAATAAAAATAATCGAATCCGTTTGTCGAATAAAGGATTAGAAGGTCTTAAGCGACGAAGACGTCATTCTGTGAGGCGTAAACAGTAAATATGGCGAGTGTAAGAAAATATCGGATATAAACGTCACGTACATGTAAAATCATGGAAAATTTCTGAAATGTGTTCAATTCAATCGGTAGATGAATCGGTAGCGCACATTTCGAAGTGAAGATGTAAAAATAACAATAAAATGTCGCTTAAATGAGCTTTTAGTGCATTTTCCAAAATCTCTTAGGATAATAATATACTTATAGGAGATAATAATATATAGGAGATAATATATAATTTTGGAACCTTTTTATTTCTTTATATTTATATTAAACATTTGATGACTGCATAAAGTATTTTTATTACATTAGTTCGATAATATTCTTTGAACCTCTCGATCTAATGGTTTAGAGCAGCGCTGTCCAACTGGAAGCCCGCGGGCCACATGCTGCCCGCCAAATTTATTTTGCGGCCCGCGAGTTAAAACATTGGGGAGAAAAACTTTGTCAAAATTAATATTTGACGTGAATTAATGTCCGGTGAAAGAAAATATAAAATTGTGTTTGCACGGCTGTGTTAAAATTTATCGTGGGTTATTTTCCATCAGTGAAGTGTGATATAACACCATTGAATTTCATATTTATTCGTTTATTTAAACATTCCCTAAGTACGAGTACTACTAATAAAGGAAAGATTGGAGTTGAAAATCGAGAATTTTAAGAACGGTGGGAGATTGATAATCTATCTTTTCTTAACAAAGGTAAGCCACACTGTTTAGAATGTTTACAAACTATAGCTGTGTGCAAAGAATACAACTTAAGGGCGGACATGCTCAGCGTAGGTCAAAATGGAGCTTTAAATGCATTTTCAAAGCATGATCCTGGACATTCCTTAAACGTTGTAGATAATTTATTTATATAATTTTGAAGCCTTATTATCTTTTATATGTATTTTAAACATTTAATGACTGCATAAAATATTTTTATTACATAAAATAGTATTCTTTTAAACCTCTCGTTCTAATGTTTTAGAATAAAGTCATATTTCAGTACATGTATGTGCAGTGGTGTTAAGATTTTTTACATTTATTAATTTTTAAACGCATTTATAAAACCATTAGTATCATTTATGTCGACACTATTATAGTGAAGTATTTACAATAAAAAAATATATTGATAATCTCTGTGATCCCAAATTTGACAAGAATTAGGCATTTTACTATTCAAAAAATGGGCAAGATTAACACATTTGAAGATAATTCTAAAGATACTTATTATAAGCTATGTTTTTGACCATTCAAGTGTGATAAACATCCTACGAATAATGATTGCTTTATAATAATTATTGACCTAATAATAAGGTAGTGTTTTTTTTTTAAATATGCCATTTCTTTTAGCAATCCTACAACATACGATCGTAGCCATAAATTGACAAACTATAATTAAAGTAGTGAGTAAAATGATGTTAACGTGCGTGTTTCGTGTAATCTTGCAGGTTGCTTGGCGTCCTAATCTAATAGAAATAAGCCTTGGATTTTAATAAAATGATGAAAAATAGTCTTATCATAATTAAACCCACTGAATTGGCACGCTGATTACTTTACGTAGTAGGTAATTTGGATAGTCATAGATTTGTCATTACAATGCTTAATTTGACACGATGCAATTGACATGATAGTTTTATTTTTCGTACATTTAGATTATAAATAGCAATACGAATATTACGCTTTCAATGGAGGAAGATCCCATTAGGTAAAAAAAATACTAAAACTTAAATATCTCGTAAAGATAATTATTATCATCCTGAAGGGGTGGGTCCATATGCTTTGCTTAGGAGCAAAAATTTTATTTTATTTTTAAATTAGTAAGTACTTAATATACTAATGTCTATATACTAATAAAGTCCAACAGGCTTAATTTATTATTGAACAAATTGTCTGGTTGAGGAAATACAATTTTATTACATATAAAAAATGTGAAAAATAACATTCTCATCATAAGTGTAAAACTGAATTGACTTCGGCACGTACTATGGATTATTACGGTGTTATAATAATATTCTATAGTATATGACCACACGAAAAAAAAATAGTACCAAATTATGGCATACAGTGGTCATAATTGACTTAGTATTATATTTGACTATTAGTATATATTTCACTTACAGGTGATAAAATAGCAATCAACATGCGTAATGTCATTATTTACAATATTAAATTTAATAAGAAGAAACATTATTGAAATTTAATTATCTATATACATATATGTTTGTATGTTAGTATGCGAATGCGATCCTATACCGTTCATCCGATTGCGATGAAACTTTAGTGAGTTGTGTGCATACCCGAGAAGGTTTCTGAATTAGAAAAACCATCTTCTTCTTTGTCATTCTATCTTCTTTTAATCGTATGGTTCCTATACCATTCATCTGATTGCGATTAAACTTTCGTCAGTTGTTGTGCGCACACCCGCGAAGGGTTCTGAATTAGTAGAACCGACTTCTTCTTCTTCTTCTTCCTCTTCATTCTATCTTTTTTTATTCGTATGGCTTATATAGCATTCATCCGATTGCAATGAAACTTTCGTCAGTAAAGTTGTTGTGCACACACTCGCAAAGGTTTCTGAATTAGTATAACCATCATTCTCCTTTACCATTCATCCGATTGCAATGAAACTTTGGTGAGTTCCTATACCAAATTTGGAAAATCCATGCTTCTCATGCTCATGGACAGCTGTATGTGGCCTGCTCACGCGTTGGAAAAACTGATTTATTTGTGTACGCACCACATGGAAAAACAAAAAATATTGTGTATGCAAAAGCACTTCAATAAACAGAATTAAAACACATACACTTTCTTTCTTTGAGTGGCATTGCAACACATGCCGGGTCCTCGCTAGTTATCAATAAATATAAACATTGAGTATTAATTAATAATAGTTACTTTCGATATAAAACAAGAAGAATTAATTAATTGACTAGCTGAGCCAGCTGGCTCTCGCCAGTCTGTCTCGCTAGGTCTTGCAGACAGACAGCTTTTCGTCATAATGACTTGGTGTTAGATTTTAATATAATAATTGTAAAGTGTCTACAGACGGCGCCATAGTTTTCCCTTCGGGATGGATTTTCATTCACGTCAGACAGTTAAAAATTTAGCTGATTTGTCAGTTTTACGATTTGCATGTCGTCACTGCCAATACAAATTTGGAGTCATGTGCGTAGTCTATTCTGAAGTCTGGTCTTCTTAATATCGTCTGACACCATTTCAGGCTGCTAGGCCTAGAAGAACAGCTGGCAATCGCCTATTGCTACCACTGACATTTTAATTTTAATACAATATATGTGTAGGTATGTGCATTTAAATATGTTAAAAAAATTATACATCTCAATCGTGATTATCATGAATAGCGATCCAATATAACGCGAATATTAATCTCTTTCGGGTCCCATTTACATAATAGAAAAATTCAGCTTAGCTAAGCAGCATAAAAAATAAATTTAAACATTATTTTGTTTCATTGTCTATAAAAAATAAAATATGCTTGGAGCCATAGAATAATATTTTAAAAATCATATTTTGTTTTAAAAATTAACCTTAAACAATATAGTTTCCCGACGCGGGACATTCATATCGAGACAAATGTTGATAAATAATGAAGCAATACATATTATATATGATAAGAATAGGAATTTATAAGACCTAAAGATGTGGAATCAGCTTAAAAAGGCCTTCATCCAGCAGTGGATTGATACAGGTTGATGACGATAATGACGATATAAATGGGTAGGTATATAAAATCACAAATTTAAAAAAATATTGCAGTTTATATGACCAAGAAGAGTAGAATTAGGTTGGGATAACCTTCATCCAGCAGTGGATTAATCTTGGTTGATGATGATAATGACGATATTATGAATGGGTAAATATAATATCAGCAATTTTGATAAATATAGCAATTCATATGACCGACAGAAATTCAAACAACTTAGAGAGGCCTTCATCCACCGGTGGATTGATTCAGGCTCATAATGATAATGGAAATATAAATAGATATAATTTTATATCACCGATTTTGATAAATACAGCAATTCAAATGACAGAAATGAGTAGAATCAGGCATGGGATGCCTTTATCCAGCAGTAGATGGGTTCAGGTCAGTGATTATAAGGACGATAGAAATAGGTATAATATAGTAGTAGAATCAGGTTGCGGAACTCTTCATCCAGCAGTAAATTGATCCTGGTTGATGATGATGACGATATGAATATGTAGATAAATATAATATCACCGATTTTCATAAATAAATACAGCAATTTATATGACAGAAAGGAGTAGAATCAAGCTACGGAGGTCTTTATTAAGCAGTGGATTGGTTCAGGTCGATGATGATGATAATGATAATGACGATATGAATATGTAGATAAATATAATATCACCGATTTTCATAAATAAATACAGCAATTTATATGACAGAAAGGAGTAGAATCAGGCTAGAGAGGTCTTTATTAAGCAGTGGATTGGTTCAGATCGATGATGATGATGATGATAATGACAATGACGATATAAATATGTAGATAAATATAATATCACCGATTTTGATAAATACAGCAATTCATATGACAGAAAGGAGTAGAATCAGGCTAAGAAGGTCTTTAAGTAGTGGATTGGTTCAGGTCGATGATGATGATGATGATGACGATATGAATATGAAAATAAATATAATATCACCGATTTTGATAGATACAGAAATTCATATGACAGAAAGGAGTAGAATCAGGCTAGCGAGGTCTATATTAAGCAGTGGATTGGTTCACGTCGATGATGGTAAGATGAATAGAAATATGTATAATATCACAAATTCGTTGAACTAATAGTAGTAAAATCAGGTTGCGGAATCTTCATCCAGCAGTGGATTGATCCTGGTTGATGATGATGATGATTATGATATGAATATGTAGATAAATATAATATCACCGATTTTGATAAATACAGCAATTCATATGACAGAAAGGAGTAGAATCAAGCTAGGGAGGTCTTTATTAAGCAGTGGATTGGTTCAGGTCGATGATGATGATAATGATAATGACGATATGAATATGTAGATAAATATAATATCACCGATTTTGATATATACAGAAATTAATATGACAGAAAGGAGTAGAATCAGGCTAGGGAGGTCTTTATTAAGCAGTGTATTGGTTCAGGTCGATGTGATGATGATGATGATGATGACATTATGAATATGTAGATAAATATAGTATCACCGATTTTGATAAATACAGCAATTCATATGACAGAAAGGAGTAGATTCGGGCTAGGGACGCCATTATCCAACAGTGGATTGGTTCAAGTCGATGATGATAAGATGGATAGAAATATGTATAATATCACAAATTCGTTGAACTAATAGTAGTAGAATCAGGTTGCGGAATCTTCATCCAGCAGTGGATTGATCCTGGTTGATGATGATGATGATTATGATGACGATATGAATATGTAGATAAATAACATTAGAAATTCAATACTGTCAAGAATACAATCAACGTAGAGAGGCCTTCATCCAGCAGTGGATTTATTGAGGCTCGTGATAATAATGGCATTATATATAGATAGGTAGATAATAATATAATATCACTGATTTTGATAAATATAACAATTCATGTGTAAGTAAGGAATCGAATAAGGATAAGGAGGCCTTCATCCAGCAGTGGATAGGTCAAGATTGATGATGATAGGGACGATAAAAATAGGTAGATATTATACATAATATGACTCATTTTGATAACTATAACAATTCGTATCAATTTCTTTCATTGTTTGCAATGGCAACTTTGTTAGTTTAATATGACTATATTGTGATCTATGGGCCTAGGTAATTATTCAATAAAAAAAATAGTGCATAACAGCCACAAAGAAGTATTTAAAAAAATCAAATTTGGAATATCATGTTATCTATGAAATTGCGGACAGTGAATTGTACCAATATTATGGTTTTTTCACCGGAAAAAAGTGCGCCAATGCCTACATTACGATATTTGAATAAAAATAATCGATTCCGTTTGTCAATTAAAGGATGAGAAGGTCTTAAGCGACGAAGACGTCATTCTGCTGTACGTTAAATGAAATATGGCGAATCGTATACGGTATGTAAGAAAATATCGAATATAAACGTCACGTACCTGTAAAATCATTGAAAATTTCTGAAATGTGGTCAATTCAAACGGTAGATGAATCGGTAGCGCACATTTCGAAGTGATGATGTAAACATAACAATAAAATGTCGCTTAAATGAGCCGTTAGTGAATTTTCCAAAATCTCTTAGGATAATAATATATAGGAGATTATCTATGCTAATAGAACGTAACATCATTGTTCGATATTTTCTCGAATTTCCGCAAATTCTAAATTTGAAAATATTCTGGTTATAATCAATTCGCGAAAGAAAACAATTGACAGTCTCTTATTAATTTTAGTTTGACAGATAAATAAAAAAGAAGTGTTCTTGATAATCTTTTCTTATCGAAGCGGCGAGTTAAGATATATAGAATAGATTTATAGTTTCGTAGAATAATAATTGTGGTTTAATCGATATATTATATCGATTACATAGAAAGTATTAAGCGACATTATAATTAATTTGTGTTCGATGGACGGCAAGATACTAAAAAGTATGGTGACGGATAGAAAACGCGTTTTTGTGTAAAAAGTGATATTTTCTGTGATTATGTCGAGTTTTATCATATTGTGCTGGATTTAAATCGAAGTAAGTTTGGGACTCTAAAAATTGAAGTGAAATCGTTTAAGAATCAACAAAATGGTATTTAAATAAGAAATTGGTGCGTTTTCCAAAATGTCTTAAGCGTCAATAACATTGAGCTACTTTACAAGCTGTTTGTTGGCGAATTTAAAAGCGGCCGATTCAGCTACTGCGATTTTGATGATGACACACAAAACTTTCCATTCGCTGAGAAGCCACAAGCCAGCGACTATTTTGACAGAACGTAATTGTAGATCATAGACAATAGGTGATATACGTCAAAAAGCATAGATAATATACACATGCTAGCGAGTTGAAATCATAATATTGTGTTGTTTTTTACTTTTATCGGGCTCTAGCGCTATGAAGTGGAACGTAAATGAACGTAAAATGCTTGCCGAATAATGTTTCCAATTTAAAACGTCAAAAAGGTAAATATAAAAATGAGTAATTCGTTTTTTTACCGGGAGGTCGCTACCATCGCTCTACTGCGCAGACGCAGTAGGCCCACACGCCAGCGTGTAAGCGTGTAAAATTGACCGGCTGTCAACTTTTCTCGGTAGATTGTTTATAATCTGCTTGTTAGCTTGTTCGATGATGACACTGGGCGAGTTTACGAGCAGATTGTAAATTCGCCTACAAGCAGCGTGTAAAGTAGCTCAATGCCATTGACGCTCTAGGATAATTATATAAGAAAATTCTAAAGATACTGATTATAAGCTATGTGCCCATTCAAATGTAATAAAATATCCTACGAATTATGATTGTTTTATAATAATTATCGACCTAAGAAAAGGTTAGTTTTTTTTAAATACCCCATATCTTTTGCTGGATTTCTTCATCATTATCAGGGGTCGATCCGCTTCAAATAGACGTGAGATTATTGTTCTCTATAAAATGTCACTTTTTTTGCCAAAAAGTACCTAGCTTAAATACATTGGAATTGTATTCATATATGTTTATAAAGGCGTGTATTATAAATTCAACTAGAAAAAACATCAGCAAACAAAAGCATGTCTATATTATTCCAAATCAAAAAATATAACCTCTCATTCCGACATCTAAATGAATTATTGTCAACGAATATTTTCAATAAAGTTAAACCTTCGTAGTTTGTACGTACTTCTTAAACGAAAATATGAAAAGATGAAAAATATGAAAACAATTTTGAATGAAAAAAATTATTTAATTATTAGGTATAATATTTTTTTTTTAATGATTATGCGCTATTTTTTCTTCAATCAATTTTTTAAAACCATTTTTTGATTGTCTTAATTTTTGTAAATAAAAACAATACACTAATCGGCCATATTATAATAATATTCCACTGTTGCCAATACCAGTGCAGCGTAATGCCGTGTCCACACCGGCAATCTCATTATATTGTGATTAAAATACTTTTCAGCATAGAAGATTTATTTACTAAAAGTGGAACAAGTACTAAAAAAATGCGTTTTATTAAATTAAATCAATAATACATCATAGCTCATAATTTCTACAACAGGCAACAAATTTTTATATGTAAATCTCAAAATCAGTATTTTTTTTAAATTTATTTTATGTTTTAAGATTCACCATATCGAACGGCAATCAGTGGAGCGGTTCTAAAAATGCAAGAGGAGGGTAAAATGCAATTACTCAAAACAAAGTGGTGGGAAGAAATGTACGGTGGTCCTCCTTGTGATGTAAGCAAATAACCTAAAGTCAAAACAAATGTAAATCACCATATTCACTTCAATTCGTACCATATGGTGCTCCATAAAGTATAAGGTTGTGAAAAAAACAACGTGCATTGTTAATAATATCAAACTATTTACTTTCATGAACTTGAAATAAGTATATATTTTATTTCAAATATATTAAAAAAAAAACAAAATAAATTAAAGCCATATTAATTTGACAAGTCTGTTTACAAATACTGATAAGTCCAAAATTCAATATTTATTTGTGGTAAATGATGTGTTTTTAGTGTGTGTTAAGTTAAAGCTACTTCGGCCCACACCCTGGACTATCCAGCTTCTAAAGCGCGAACCAAATTGAGGTGAATGTCGCCTACTGTCACGCTGTCGCGGTGACAAATTTAATCCATGGTTTCATCATTTTGCAGATTATTTTGAACCATCACCATCTGTGTAAATTCACTAAAGAATGACACTGATGAAGATGCCTACTATAATATATTAGTAATTTGAATTATTATTAATTATTCATGCTAATTTCAATTAATTTGACAGTTTCTACGTGTACATACGTTAAAATACTTGCGGCATGGTATCCATAGATAATATTTTGAACAGAACCCAACATGCAGACCATAGATAATAGACAACATTATAATCGAAAATACATAGTGCCAACCGCTAAAATCAAAGGAACGTGATTTTGACAAAACATTCTAAAAGTGTGGGCATGTGGAATATTATAAAAACGTTCAAAACGTCATGCAGGTGTCAATGCAGTGCAGTTCAACGTGAGGTGACCTCATTGTTGTTGTAGTGATTTCGGCAGATTTTGCCAACTGACAATGTTAATTTAAAAGTTCAAATGTGCTACAGGATGGGAGTCTGGGATGGAGGAGATCAATCTGATAACATTTTAAACACTAAGAAAATCGATATTACACATTTTTTTCTCGTAGCGGCAGCTTACTATGACGTCACATAATAGTCCGCAACATGCACCTCAATTTGGGTCGCGCTTTACCAGCCATGACAATTTCTCCGCTAAACTCCACGGGCTCCAAACTTCATAGATGATGGGCCGGATTCAACCTGCGGGTATGAACACCGAGATGTTTAACACATAATTTGGGATTGTCCGTTGATGAATTCTGAGCAGGCAGAGCTGTTTGCTAGGGTCCGACACACGGACCCAATTTGCCACGCAGACTTGATATCAACCGACGCCACTTTGAGGCATTTGATAAATTTGCAGCGTCGTACGGAGAGCAGGTTAATTGGGTTGATCAAATCGAATTCAAATCTTGATAATCAGTATAGGGATACAGATGATATACATAACGAATGGAGATGGCGAACCAAAAAATCAGACACGTACCTACGTACTTTAGAGTTTGATCATAATTTGTGGACTCATCGGTTTTCCGAAATATACACTTCTATTAATTTAATCAAAGCATTTCAACATTAATATTATACAAAATCATTTTAATGTGTATACTAACTTACAAACAATTTAAGTAACTAGTATGTACATATATTAAAATATTAAAACATACTTTAATTTAAATCTTAAATAACTACGCTTTCTCTTTTCTAAGTAGCAGGATCAACTTGTGGTAGCAGTACCTTCATAATATTACTATTTTGTTGTATCATATAAAAACCATTGACATAATATTATAGGTAATAAATATTTCGTATACATCGATGAAAAATTGTGTGAGTGTATATTAGTCCTGCTCGATCCTCTAGGCATGTAGAGTTTTGTTGTTCCACCTCGGCTATTTTCGGAAACGGAGGAACGTTCGAATTCTTCGGTTTTGTTGGATGAGTCAAACATTAAAATAAAGGACACTAATAAATAATGAAAAAAGTACCAAAACCATTTATTTACCTAGATTTATACTTCATCCGAGAGCTGAAGACGGTGATATTCTGGCTATTTTTTATTTTAAATATATATTGATTCTTTTGAACACTACAACAGACCATGAGGCCCAATGACAGTAGTGGAGACAAACACTAGTAGAAGCGAAATGATCACACAAATACAGGATTGAAAAAAAAAACTACATAAATATATTGAGCTCAAGAATCGAACCCGGAGTCCCCAAGTGAATCCCTAGTGCCTTACGCACAGTATCACGAGGAACGCCAACCTCCATCGCCAGACATCAGAGCAGGGCAGTTGAAAACAAAGATTATACGGATTTGAAATGTAGTTCTATATAAGGATGTTGAGAGGATTGTAGACAGTCACAAAAACAAATGAGTAATCCATCAGCGACATAGGAATTAGGCTCTGATCGATTCGCATGTGATACACTCTCCGGATATTGGTCCACATAATTTGCAAGAGGGATAAAATCTTAAGAAACCAGAAAATACGTAAAAAAGAATCTGGTTGAACGAATAAATAAACATTCCAATGGGCTTATACTGTCACAAACATTCCATGCTGCCCAGTACAGAGGGGTGTATCTGAGAGGGATAGTACCGATCTACTATCGCCTCGGCTAGTTTATGTGAATCACGTCATGAGTTCCCCTATGATGATTTTTTCTTAATTCTAGGATGAAGAAGGAGGAGCGTCTAGTGATGCCAAAGAGTTGGGAATAGAAAACGTCGGTGGTGTTTTCGTGGTATTGGGCAGTGGCGTTACTATAGCCGTTTTCATCGCCATTATGGAGTTTGTGTGGAATGTGCGACAAGTCGCTATTGAAGAACAGGTATAGTTTAACAATAATTTATTACAATCAAATATTATAACAATAGCTTTATAGCCTAAAATTAAACATATCAAAATATCCCTAAAATAAACTGCAGAAATTAAACAAGCTATAAATTTGAATTTTAATTGATTTATGTTTTGTACTAAGTATGTATTCTATTTGAGTCGGTTTTTGCGACCCAGGTTTTGCCTTTCGGCACATTCAGGACTTTAAAAATATCTATTTACAACATATGTCGTAGTTGCGCCTATGAAAATATATTTTTTACCAATTTCAGAATATATCTTGTATTTTTAAAACTATTTTCTTAGTTACTATATTGTGGAAACATTTAAAAAAAAATATTTCATAATAGTATGCATAGCATGTTATTAAAAAATACCATTGAAATTAGATGTTTTTAAATCTTTAGACATAAAAAGATTATACCTGATTGAAATGTTTTTCTTCCTATTTCCCAGATCACAGTAAACGAAGCCTTCTGGGCGGAGCTAAAGTTCGTCTTCAACTTTAAGCTGACCACAAAACCAGTCCACAATAAGCTCTCGGAATCTTCTTCTTCCCACTCATCGCACTCAAAATCCAAGTCCAAATCTGGAGAGAGACACACTCCATCGAACGTCCTACAGGCAGCCACTTCCTTCATGAGACTCGATAAAATATTTTAATACGATACAAGATTAAAAAAAAACGTTTGCAATCTGTGTGATTTCCACCATGTTATAAAAAGAATTACCGTGATTTTAATATGCAGATTTCATTTCAGGATATATTGTTACTTATGGGGAAAAAATATGTATTGTAGACGTATGATAATTTGTACTAAATAAGGTTGGTAGTTAGTGCTACGTCTAAACGCTAAGAGATTAAAAGACATCAAAATAAATGAGACATAATTATACTTTTTGTGTCATTGAGATTAAACCTGTCGATGTTTATTACTTCTTTTAAATCATAATATGTCATTCATCTTGTGGCCATCTATTGAAAAGAAAAGTATCTATAATAACAGAATGATTATTAATTATTGTCTTCTAGTGCATTCACGTCTAAGGGGAGCTCATATAATGTGACGATTTGATGAATGAGTACGAGAAGTTGTAGAAAATGTGCCGTCACAAAACCAATAAACATTTTTTTCAAAGAACAAATTATTTCGTGAGGACATTATATAATATGTTGGCATAAATAATTTTTAACGGCTTGGTTTTAAAAAAATGGTGGGGGAGTTCAAAAATGAGACGTTCTTGAGAGTATAAGAGTTATGTGACGAAGTGTGATATTGGAAAGTGGGAGGGGGTCAAAATATAGATAATCGTGTGATCATAAATATCCATAAAACTCGAGCAACTTGCTTTTTTTTTCGACCATGTCCGATCCTGATATGATCATATGAGCCTCCACAGAGTGGAGGTTTGTATTGACAGATTTTGTTTTTACGAGAAAATGGATGTCAGCCACTTGCTCAATCTATTAGCTTCATACCCTGACACACAAATTGAAAAGCAATATGTGTACTTGCCAGACCCAGGATTCGAACCTGGAACCCACGGCTTTATAGTCCAACGCTTAAGCCGCGCGGCCACCGTGGGTTTCTTGCTTTATAATATTAATTTATTCTAATTTCACATGAAACATCTAGGACATGCGTGAAGATTCGACAAAAATTTTAGAATCTGTTGCAGTTTGAAACGAGTCGCATTTATAATTTAATTGTAATGCCCTTCTTACAAAAATAATTAAACTTTTCTAAATGTATTCGTAAAGACATATAGTATTTAATATTATTTGATATTATATTGCGGGAAAACCCATTATTACAGGGGTCAAAATGGACCAGAACCGGAACACAACTTCTGTTCGTAAAATTCTCGAGGCTTTGTGGAATAATATAAATTGCGTTCTATCTAAATACGAAACACAAGGTAGATAAATAACAAAAATATAATACTATTTGATATTTTAGAAAATATATCTAGCGTTCCAAGTTTTAAAATTTTCAATTTCGAGCACTGCATTATTAATAAAATTAATCACTGGATTTTTTTATCTCTTGGCTGAATTCAATCCTGAAGTCAATCGAAGTAAGATTCGGTGTAAACTTAATCTGACGGTTTACTATCAGTTATCACATACTTATAGGAGGACGCTATACTGTAATATATATAATATATGTAAATATGATGTACTATATTAGTTATTTTCATTTGAGTTATTTGATTTTAATTGACTGTTTAATCAGTGTAATAATTTTAATAGTGTATTTTTTTTTTAAATAAATGATGTATTTTTAGATTTTTTATTATTTCTACGAATAATCACAATACATTATTATATTGATTATTAAATCCGTACAATCTAAGCTCGAAATCATAATTTAAACAGTCGCCACCAAACTTTTCACCACAATTTGCCTAGGGTTGACACATCAGTTTTTTACAGTTTAAGTATTATAATTATATTTGTCGCAGGTATTATACTTTAAAATTTATAGGGAAAGCGCTTCTATAGAATTTTCGGCATTGGTTGCAAGAGGGGCTTCGAATCCAGTCATATTGATTGTATGAAAGTAATGATGAAATTTCTTTTTCAGCAAAGCAAAGCTAAATGTTTTTGAGACGGATCCAAAATTAATTGTGTGTTTTTAATGGTGCTCTGGTAGGTCCTTTGGTTCATTTGTAGAGATACTTGTCTTAACTCATTCTAATTTATCAGAGCACGTCAATATATTTTCATTCTGACCTTGCATTGTTTTATTAAGTTCATGCAGGTGCTCAAATATATTACCAACCATGTACGCAAATTTGGCTATTAAGTAAGTATTGAATAATATACAAAATATTTGTGTTTTTTTTGGGAGCGATGTACTGCGGCACACTTAGAATTGTCTCACGGCACACCGGTTGCGGAGCACTGTTATATACGATCAATAATGTAGTACATATTATAATATATGTATATCACCTTCAAAGTTGTACTCAATAATTATTCCATAGATTTAACAAGATTCGATGTAAGCAGTAAGCACCCTTGTTTGGCATCATCGTCTACATTCAACATACACGTACAAGTTAATTTTCTTGATCAAACTTTTCCAGTTATCTTCGTAATATAAGAATGGAATTCTAACATAGAGTAGTTAACACTTAAGGCCTGACTTCATTTAAAAAAAGTTAATCTTTTTTATAAATTATGTAATAATAAATAATCCATATAATTATCTAATATAGGCACATAAATTCTTACAAACAAAGTACTCTGAGTATAACCAGAGGGATTCATTGGAACTTTGTGTTTTACAACACTTAATGTCAATTCAATGACGTTTTTAATATTATTTAATGGGGTATGTGCTATACAATAGTGCATTGAATAATTATTACACAATAGTGTGCGTATCACATACTGTATTTGCGATGTTTTATGATTGCTTATTAATGATAATTAGTTGCATGAGACACAATCAAGTTTTAAAACTTTATAGCGTCTGTACACGTGCATGGATTTACTGGCAGCAATAGTGCGTATTACACGTAAACGTGCTGACTATCTCTCCAATCTCATTCTTTAAGAGTAAGCGAGATGCGATTTTGTCATTTTATGGTACTATTTGACAGGTAGTAAAAATCGGTTAACATCAAAATGATTATAGCTTTCCTTTCACACGTATCTATTTCATTAGGAATATAAAAGTTCCACGTTCCGCACAAATATTTCACGTCACAACCTCTTATGCGCTTCTTATCTCTTGTCACTCGAATTTCAGCTATCATTTAATTTACCAGATTTCCATGTTAATTCACTTTAAATAGAGAGCTTTTCAACAGAGCCGTTGAACAAATCTTCTGTAAATACCTATATAATATAAAAATATATTTCTAATCCCGATAGAATTTGAAATCGTAAAAAGTTGGCCAACGCGTCTCGAAACCCATATCAAACTAATTGATAATAATACAACCCTATAAGCGATAACCTTAATATGAATTGTGATTAATTTGCAATCGTTTATTATTGGAGACTTCGCAATATTCAGGTCCTTATCAAGATGCAGATTATCAGTTGAGAATTCTAAATTCAATTTTCAAATTGAAATTTCCCGCTGGCGTCTCATTCCACTAATGAACGCGTCCGGCGGCGATCGGACGGCAATTTCCGAAACTAAATCAAGTCCAAGCAAAAGTATTTATAGAAAATTTCTTGCATAGTCTTCAAACTAAATATTCGTCGGTGAAAAATTTTAGTTTTGCATTTTTCACAATGAAAACGCATCGCGTTTAAGATATATTATCGAGTTTGAATTGAATATATCGCAAAAGTATTTATTTATAATAAATTAAAACAATTTAAAAGATTGTGAAGTGTGTGTAATTTAACTAGTGATTTAAATATTTGTAAACAAAACAATCTTTATTTCTTAAGTCATTATGTTTCACACGTGTTTCAAGTAAACCATTTTTTATAATAATGACAACAAAAGTATCTTTGAATTTTTACGGTTGATACTGATATAGCTATAGCATAAAAATAACAAATATATTA
Organism: Rhyacophila brunnea; assembly: GCF_057557595.1. NCBI lineage: Eukaryota > Metazoa > Arthropoda > Insecta > Trichoptera > Rhyacophilidae > Rhyacophila > Rhyacophila brunnea. The sequence goes on along the minus strand of NW_028232904.1, from coordinate 330,824 downwards.
CCTATTCTGATAAGGGAAAGCTTACAAATAATTATATTATGAATAATGTCTTATATTTATAAACATTCAGAGCTGTAAAATATTATAACATATTATTATACTTATAATATATATATGAAAGTTTTAAAAATATCCGTGCATACCTGAGAGTGACAGCTCTGACCATGGCCGCTTTATAATGTAATACATTACATATGTTTTGTGTTATTATTGAGTTAAGATGCCAATATAACATATTATTATACTGTTATAATCTTTAAGGTAAAAGTTTCACAAGTTAGTCACATATAAAACTGATTGTTATTTAACACAAAATGTACCTATTTTAAGAACAAAACATTTGAAATGCGTCGACGATGAAAACATATAGGTACATTAATAAGTCATAATACTATCTATACTAATTCGTGATAAAACAAAAAGTGCGTTCATTAAAATACCAAACACAAGTAAAATGAATATGGATTATAATATGTATATTATACATATTAGGGTAAATAAAACTCATACTTTTTATATAAGTAGAAGTATCAATAGGTATAAGTATACAATAATATAAGTAAAAAAATATTCATAAGATATTTTTTATTAATTAATTACTACATATTTTCTTGTATAATAAATACTCTGAGAAAAAAATAAGCTCCAGCCATTTCAGTTAATCATATCCTACACAGATGTTGAACATATTATGTAGATAATAGGCGTAAAGCTATTGAAGAAAATTAAAATGCTGTAGATGACGCATCTTCTACACATTATATCTAATTTCAGCGATTGTCCATGGCTTCGTCTACGTGAAATACACAATAGAGAAATAGGCCGATCCAATTTTGACTAGCCGTAAGCGCTTGTCCCTCTACCCAGACCCCACCTCACCACTCCAATACTGCTATACATTACTACTTTCTCCGGAAAGCACGTGCAATTAATGTAAATTTGCGCCCCTTTAAACCTCACCTCACAATTCTACCAATGGTATCTGACCATTATACAAACACGTGATGAATTGTTGCAAGCGCGTTATTTGCGAGAAGTTATATTATAACAACGGAACCTTATGTGATATTAAAATTAAGTTTAATTACAACTTACTGTACAATAATGTTGTTGGTCGAGCGGTTTTTTAGTTATAAATGAATAAACAATATTGTTGTAATATTAATGGCATAGATAGTAAATGTGATTACTTTCTGATAGTTAAAAATATAATCGATAATAAGTATTAGACGTTAAATATAACTATATAATCAATGATACTTTGGAAGGGAATGATATGCATACAAGCACACATAAATAATTTCTGTTGTTTTTTGTTTGATTAAAATAATAATATTTTTAAACAAATTTTGTTAACAGACGGATAAATTATAAATTATTAAAATATCTGTAGACAAATTAATAGAATAATTAATTTGTTTAAATTTATTATCACATCGCATGGTTCTAAAAATAAAAATCGGCGTCAAAATGGCGTAGACAATCTGGAATTTTCGAAACAAGCAACAGCTGAGTCGACTGCAGGCTAATTTTAAAATAAGAATTCATGAAACGGAAATGTACAAATAAGTAACAATATTGTTGTGATACTGTTACAAATAATATCGAGAATTGAAATAATTAATGTAATGCAAAGAAAACTATTTTTTTCAGTTTTAATAAGCCACATTTAATTCAGAAGTTTAAATTTAAATGTATTAAGTGTGTACTTACAAAAATATGTTGATTTTAATATTAATACAACGCAAATTATGGTTAACATCTGGGAGTATTTCAAGTTACATGGTTGTAAATAAGTGCATCAAAACATTTTATTGTAATTCGGTAGATAGTGCATCAATTATTTGACTTGACCTGTGTCACCGATTTTAGATCAGTTACTTCACTTCGAGCATAATTATCACCAATACGATGTCAATAATTCAAGATATGTATTTACAGTTGCATTACTAAACTATTGCTTGTACCATTATCATCATCAGCCTGAATCTATACACTGCTGGATTAAGACCTCTCTAAGCTGATTCCACTTCTCTCGGTCATATGCGTTGCGTTGCCACGTACTTCTGCATAACTTTATCATTTCATCGATTCAGCGGCCTCCAGGTCTACCTTGCGGACGTTGTGTACCGCTTGGGTACCACTGGATGACTAAATTTGTCCAACGATTGTCCCTTCTTCGAGCTATGTGTCCAGCCCATTTCCATTTGAGGTTTTTAGCGAAATCTATCATATCGCAAAACCTTGTCTGTCTCCTTATCCACTCATTCCTCTTTTTGTCCTTTCGCGTTATGCCCAGCATGCACCTCTCCATACCACGTTGTGCTACTCCTTGTATAAATATACATAATATTATCGAACAGGGCGCAGGAGATTCCAAATAAAAGCCACAAAGCAGACTTAAAGATAAATATCTCGAAGACAAAATAATGATAGACTGCTTTGAGTTCTGCAAAATCCATACTCAATCAATTGTCAATCCTGAATCAACCGCTCTTAAATCGAGTGGGTCAATAACTACATATATCTCTATCTCGGACAGAAAATGTCTGTATGTTATGTATGACGGTGTTATATGTCACGAGATTGCTTGCAAAACCAAACTGGCATGGAAAGCATTAATTTTGGTGCCTGAATAGTACCTTCAAAGGTGGTCTCTCACTGTATCTTAAGCGTAAAGTGTTCAACCAACGTGGGCTACAAACGCTCATGTATTCTGTGAAACATGGTCTTTAATCTAAGAATTAATCTAACAAAGATCACAAAATAAATACAAGGGTACGCAATGTGATAGAAGTCGCTGAGTAGAATAAAATATGGCAATCGGCTGGACATGACTCTCGACGAATGGACAACCAAGTTGTACCCAAAAGGCGTTAAACGCCCACGGGGATGCAAAAAACTCACTGGATAAATTAGCTCAAAGTTTGGTGAATGTACATGGTAGTGAAGAACTAGGGACTTAGAAGAGTGATGGTAATGAAGCGCCCCTGTATAGACTAATTCAACCAACCACAATTATTTATACTTTATCTGTCAATTTGTAGTTAACAATAATTTGTGCTAATTAAATTACATAAAATGGAGTTAGTTCCACATATTGTGTATTATTTTAATTAATTTGTCAATATAATTTAGTTGACATTGAATTTGCGTGGATTCTGTGATTTTTATATATGAATCAAGTAGAAAAGGCATAACGTGGTCAATAATAATTGTCAGTATTGACACAAGATTAGGTGTAAAATGCCTCATTGATATCAGTCATATCCAGTAAATAATGTGTTAATAGTTACCTGAATCAATATTAGGTACATCAAGATTGTTTATTTCCATTGTGAACTGTGATATAACTGTGGGATCAGCGTTTCACGACTTCTGTTTCCGTCTTCTATTTTCATCAAACGATTTCTGAACAAACAACAAAAAATGAAAGTTTACTGCATTCTCTCTCACACACCGTTGGGGTCGTTCTAATGTTTACCGTGGTTTGACGTTTTGGAACCGCAAAAGTTAAACTCGTAACTAAGCCTGAAACTTTTCCAGTTACACCATCCCTACTAACCCGCAAACAATAATAATATTTCAGATTTTATTCCGCTTTACAGGTGGTCTTATTTGGAAATTATCAAAAAAACCATATATTGGTGCTATTTTTTTTTTTATTAAATTCTGTAGTTTACACATTCTTAGTAAGGACCTTAGTTTAACTTTTCAAAAATCATTTCTTTTTACTAATATTATCTTCTTTAAAACTACATTATTAATATAAATACGTTGTTATAGAACCTCATGCTTTGACGTAAATTAATTAGAGAAGACCGAAACTTATTATGCTAGTAACAGTTTATTTCTTTTTTTTGACCATGTTCGATCCTAATAGGATCATATGGGCCTCCACGGAGTGCAGGTTTGTATTAACAGAATTTATTTTTACAAGAAATGGATATCAGCCACTTGCTCAACCTATTAGGTCCATACTCTGACTCATACACAAATTGAAAAACAATATGTGTACTTGCTAGACCCAAGATTCGAACCTGGGACCCTCGACACTATAGACCGGCGCTTAATCCACGCGGCAATCGTGGGTGTACAGTTTATTTAGTCGGACTTGAATACAAGCTTACTGTTGATCAGTGTGTAATTATTATGTACTTAACGTTTTTTATATAAAGGAGTATCATAAAATATGTTTTTTAAAACCGCTTAAAACTTCTAATACTCTGTAATAGTAACGTAAATTCAGTGTGATATTATGGTTATTATAATACTAGTATAGGTACTATACATATGCGCTCTTCACAAGTATTATTGAACTCATTATATGAATGAAATTATCATAAATATAATTTAGAAACCATGTCACCAGTAGGTAAAACTATAGTTAATAACCTTAGGGCAAGTACTAATAATTACGATCAACAATATTTCAATCTGACTGTACCTTAGCTTAAAATCAATTTGTAGACGTGAGTACTGCATGCCTCAAATATATAAATATATATATGAAACACTTCAAATCTGCTTCAGTATTAACTATCCTCTTAAATCGTCAAGACATCCCTTAAGTTTTCGCTAAGTAATAAATAGCAAGTGCCAAGTTACAGTAAAGCAAACTTTGATTATATTCGTATTAAATTTATATCAACTTTATTCAAAACTGTTTAAACTAAGCAACCATATATTTTATGAATTCTAAAAAATTAGACGTATTTGCCTTGATTCAAAATATAATTAGTGATATACACGTATTGTGCCTCATCCAATGTGTATTACACCCATAATTTAAAAATTGTCCTTGTTGATAGATTAATACATAGATTATCTCGTAACACGATTGGTAGCTTTACAATTATATATTTATTTAATAAAGTTATAGTCACTGTAGTTGAGTTAGTTGATAGTAAACAATTATTGTTAAATATTCATCTTTTTAAATTAAATAAAACAAAACATGTAGGTAGATACCTAATTCAATCAGGATCATTTTTCTACACCTAAGAAATCATCAATTAATTGGTAAATGAAATTGTTAATGTTCATGAATGTAATTAATTTAAGTGATTAATATTATTTGTACGTACGTACGTAACCAAATAAATCTTTACATAATTATTCATAATAAGAACCGGTTAATTTAATTTACACACACATTATATATTCTGATTCTTGATGTTTTTATAGGGTAAAAAATCCGACCATTATTCTAATCGAAATGAGGATAAAGTACGTATCGACAATACCTACATAAAATTTGTTTTATTTTTTTTATATTACTATATAATGAATGAAAATCAACAAATTATTAGTAGAAATAATAGTAATAAGTATAATTTAGTAATATTCTACTTATGAAACCGTTCGTGATCTTTATTAAAAATGTGTTATGTTTAGTTTAATTTAAAATTATATCTGAGGCATATTATAGATACATGAATTACTAATATTTGGTTTCTTATTTTAAATGTATATTATTATATCGTTACAAATTAAGTTAGTACGTACCAATATGTATCGTCAATTAACGTTGGGTGCATTCTAAGAATAACAAAGTTTCAATTTTTTGCTGAGCTGAAAAATTTCGCTTATCGAAAGAAAATTGAATACACGTATAGGTATTCCCAGAATACAGGAGTCATGAATGTAAACAAGCTACTATAAAGTTCGCATTGCATTCGGATTCATTCATAATATTTCTCAGACTAGACGGTTGCCAATGGATAAAATATTTTTTCGGAGAATTATTTTTCACTCGAAAAGTATGCCAATCTTTAATTTATATTGAAGTTTTCCGAGAAGAAAAGAAAATGTAAGTTTTCACACCAACGTGAATTATATACATAGGTAATTATATTGTGTTGACCAGCACTAGTTATGATCGTAGTGAACATATTATGCGATTTTGTTTTAAATTAAATAATAGTTAATCAAATACTAGGTACCTACCTCCGTGTTGTAATTTAGGTTTTAATTTAAAACATATAAATAAATCCTTAAAAACTGTTTTCGTTCAATAATTTATTAGATAGTTTACCTCTAGCATTGTGGTAATGTGCGTGGGCGCGAAACCCTAGAGATTCCAGCTGGGTGTCGTAATTTTATTATACTCAGAAGTGTTTTCAAAATTATCTATTTTCATTAATTTATAATTGGCGTGGAGTAACCGGCAACCGATCTCGAGTGTGGAAGAATGTTGAATAAACTTAAGGACGTGTCAAGAATACGCCATTCTATATTATTTCTTCAGTAAACTTGAAATAAGTTTCAAATTAAAAATTTCTGGCAAAAATTACCAAGATTTTCCATAATGGTCAATTACAATTTATTTCCACTGACGCGATATATAAATTTTCATGGTTTGGAGGTATATAGGATTTAACACAAATTATGTATTTATTATATTGGCAAATCGATAGACTCATCAGTCCATAATTTTCATGAGAATTATCAATTTTACTTAGCGAATTATAGTTGAATGCATGCGATGCGCTTCACAGTAATCGTTTAATTAACAGTCAATTAGTAAGATAATACTCCACATACATCAAAATCATACTGTTATCAATTAAAATTGATATAAGTAAAAACACAAAGACTTTTTTTGGTTATCATAATTTAATATATTAGTGAAATTATGATTTATTCCTGTTTCACAATTTTGCTTGTGTTTAAATATAATATTGTTTCAAACGTTAGTTTATAGTGTTATAATTATTTATGAATAAATAAATCATGATAAGTAAATGAATTAAAATAATCTAAAATAACATAAAATGAAGTGGTTACGAATTTTATTCTCGACACAAGTGAGGAGTCTGGTCATCTTCAGCCTCTTCTTCATGATATGGCATGCCGACGGTGTGCACCACATCAAAATTGGTAAGAATCCTACTTTTTAATCTGTTTTATCATATCGACTATCAATACTTGGCAGAATTGTATTGTATTACATAATTAAAATAAAACATAATATTATGTAGTCCTTCTTCCAGTAAGTTTTATAATAATTAGAACCGGTTTCATTCGCTTCAATGGGAATTATTGAAGATTTAGAACAATAATCTAATAAAATTCTCCGTTATTGCATTACAAATAAATCAATTAAATTTACTTAGGTTTCAAAAAACTCACAAAATGATTACCATAACAATATTCGACTAAATTTCAATTTATAATAACTTTTTCCTTTCATATTCAACATTCATTCTATTTTTATAATATAACTGACAAAAAATACCAGTTATCGAATTTAAGTCGTCGCTTGAATGCAGAACTATCATAATGCAATATTTTAATATTTCAAAGGAGAGGTATTCGAAACTGTCATTTTTATCATTTTAATACACTTTTGTTGAAAATATTGATCCAAAAAATAATGTAAGTATAGGAATACAAAATATAAATTACGATATTGACTGATTTCTAAAATTATCCGTAAATGAATTTTTAGCCGAAAATATTTGTGAATGTTTGCGAAGTTGCATTAGTTATATAAATTTTAATGAAACTATTTTGTATTCAATAAATAAAAATAAAGATTTAAAATTATAGTATGTATTATTGAACAAACATAATATGGGTCACCTCAAGAATAAACCCATCAGAAAAAAAATATTTGTACAGAGTACCGACTACAACATTTCGATTACTACAAAATTGAAATGCTTAAAACAACTACTGTCAATAGTGTTCGCAGTGACCACTGTATTTTAACTACATATTGTATGTTTATATTCTTTGGTTAAGTATCTACTTATTCTGTTTTATAATCAAAATTTATTTTGTGAATGTGCGCTGTAACGTATCGGCTTATAAATATCCCGAGTCTGGAAAATTTATATGTTGTTTTTTAATGTGAATTTTAGCTCAGAATATAGACATTTTTCGTTTTCGCTTTTCGGCATAGTCAGGCAATATGCACTGTCAAAGCGTGGATCTTAATAGGTTGGGCGAGTGGCTAACAGCCTTTTCCTGCAAAAACTAAAATTTGTTAATAAAACCTCTACTCTGTGGAGACCTATATGATCATCTTATGATCAAATATAGTGACGTAAATGTAAATATTTACAATAAAAAAGAAGAAGAAAGGGAATTGAATAATTGAGTAGCTATCTTTTTGTATTGATTTTTATTTAAAACGTATCAAAATTCTAATGGATTTAAGTTTTAAATTGAATAGTACAAAACTTAAATCAAATTCAAATTCCATCAAGTACCTTCGGTCGATAGTATTAATATTAAAATGTATCAATCGTGTTTTAATTGAAATTGTAAATAAATAGTACCTAGTGATTAACTTTTGAATAATTTATTCACCATATTCTGTAACAATTATCACGCGGTTACTATCATCTCATTTACAAGAGATATCCCATACTCATTTCTTTTAACATAGGATTCAGTTATAAGCTATGAGACGAATGAAGATAGTATGATATGTACTCTGTATACACGATCATATTATTATGCTAAGTATATTACGAGTATTATATAGCATATTGTTTTTCAATTTGTGTGTAGAGTATGAACCTAGGTTGAGCAAGTGGTTGACATCCATTTCTCATGAAAACAAAATCTGTTAATACAAACCTCCATTCTGTGGAGACCCATATGATCTTATTAGGATCAGGCATGGTCGTAAAAAAAATACATAGAATTTATTTAAAAAAAAAAAACATAAAATAAAAAAAAGTAGTATTGCTTAATTCAAAACGTTTGTAATTAAATGGTTTTCTGTGTTCTGGTTTTTTTTTTCAGAGATTTTCAATACCATCGCTTGCAATTCGTGTATTGACTATTCTTAATAATGGTACGAATAATCTTGACTACATATAATTTATTTTTTTATTTTCCAGGAGCAATTTTCCACGAAGATGATTATCCATCAGAAGTAGCGTTCACGTATGCCATCCAAAGGTTCAACATGTACAGCGCACAGAAAATTCAACTTGAACCCAGAATTCACACAGTTTCCAGCAAGGACAGTTTTAAGGCCGGAAAAATAGGTGAGAAAACACACTTTAGTATTAATTACCGATAATTCTAACGTCAGGGTTATACGTATAATTTTATTTGAAATTACCAGGATTCGTTACTTGTAGAAAAAACAATCGCTGAATAAATCTAAAAATCCAGTGATACCCAAGAGGTACAAGACGTCCAATATGTAGACCACGATCAACAGCACAGAAAATTTCAAAATAGAAACATAACGCACAAAACTGAGGAGAGTCTATAGGTTGTCTCCATCATCAGTTTGAGTCGATTCACCGCTAAATGAAAGTTTCTTCTCGGTACTTGGAAATTCGCAGCCAGCCATTTCCGACATGATACAACTGAATTTCGTGCGGCTTAATGATTACTCTGTACCTCTTGGATAACATTGTATTACAGAATAGCTACTTTATTGTAAATATGCAAACAGAAATGATTAATCGAAATAATCATTATTTAACACATTAACACATGATTTTTAGTATTTTTCGGCGTCCGCTATTCACTAAAATTCCAGCTAAAGCTCGTGGACCAAACAATGTTCCAATAATTAAAATAAGATTGTGTAGTTTAAAAAGTGGCAAGAATTAAAACAACCATTTAATTGAACAAAAAATGTTATCTTTTCAGCTTGCGCTCTAGCTTCTGAAGGAGTTGCTGCGATATTCGGTCCAGGGTCAATGGACACTCGAGGAGTTGTCGAATCCACCTGCCAAGCCTTGGAGATACCCAATATTCAGACATATTGGTCGCCAGACCCTCCTCCAACTGATTTCATGACGCCGAGGATGACACTGAACTTCTACCCCGACCAGGTCGCCATTGCCCAATCCCTGGCTGACTTGGTTGAGGATTATAACTGGAAGGGATTCTCAGTGCTTTACGAAGATTATGATGGTAAGATCTTTCTCCTGTATTCTCTAAATATGTATTTAAAAGTGCCTCCACAATTTATACTTCCAATGTTACTTCAAAGTACACTACTTAATGGATAAGCTCAGCGCTTTTTTGTTTGAGCGACAAACCGTCATAAATATGTGTATTACAAATACAATAATAATTATGTTCCTTCATTCGCCGTTGTTTATAATGTGCCGCCCCTATGCAACGTATGACCCGCCTATTCCCATTGAACGTCACTGTTTTAGGGTTCATTTCTGTTCATGTTTTTGTGTCAAAATCTGCACTCCGCCAATATACGAGAAGATTAAATTGATGTATTATTATATTCGTAACTCAAATTAAATATAATTCTATGTTTAGGACTAGCCCGTCTTCAAAACGTTCTGAAGCGTCCAAGCCACAGTGACCCAATCACCGTCAGACAGTTGAAGCCTGACGATGATAATAGACCACTCTTCAAGGAGTTGAAGCAAGCTGGTGAGATACATATCATCCTTGACTGCGCAAAGGAAAGAGTCTTGCAATACTTGCGACAGGCCAATGATATTAAACTCATGGAGGACTATCAGGTATGATCATGAATAATTATTAGTTTAGTGGTCAGATAGCAAACCTGTAATGTGTACTTTTGTTAATTATTTATTTATTTAAGAAAACGTAATTTTGTGGACATAACAAATCTGAATTCAAGACGTACACAACATGATATTTACATTATAACAAATATTACCCTCACAAGAGAGAAGAAAAGAGTATTGAAAAAAGATAATAATAATAGCAAGAGAGCTGTTTTAATTAGATATTGTTTGAATCTCTCCGGTTTTCCACATCTTTTAATACTTACATCATATCTGCCCTGTTTATATTGAATAATGTGACAATATATAAGGTAATTGGATTATAAAACATAAAAAACAAGAATATACAGTGTATATCAGCTTCTGCAATCTTACAATAACATTATGTTAACAAACAAAATATCAGATGACAGAATAGCCAACACGGAGTGGAGGTTATATTAACAGATTTTTGTTTTTTTTAAAGAGAAATGAATGTTAGCCAATGCTCAACCTACAAGGTCCTTTCTCTAGACCCAAACACACATTGAAAAACAACTTATGAATTTTCTAGACTCGGGATTTGAACGCACAATACTATAATCCGACACTTTACCGCTTGGCCATCGCAGGCGTTTATATCAAGATATTATATTATATCATATTATAAATTTAGTCAATCTTTTTTTTCGACTGTGTCCGATCCTAATAGGATCATATGGGCCTCCACAGAGTAGAGGTTTGTATTAACAGATTTACTTCTCTCTTGCCACTTGCTAAACCTATTATATATCTATCTACTATCTGGCAAGTCAATGTTAAATAACAAAAAATGGTATAATATAATATTTTAAAGTACACGGTAATATGCCGATTAAGATAACTACTCGTATATAGACTTGATCATGGATGGATTTGTGCTATGATACCAACTGATGTTTTTAACGTTTTCAAAAAGGTACCACAATCGTTATTTTAAAAATATGTTCAGATTATTTCATTTAAAGAGTCATTACTTCATTTTTTTGGTTTACAGGTCTATATTCTAACTGGGTTAGACCATCATACCATTGACTACATGGAGTTAAAGCATGGTTTAGCAAATGTGACATCGCTTAGAATGGTGGATCCTACCAGCTATGAGCTTCGGAGTGCTGTCAACGACTGGCAGCAAGGCGAAATGAGAAACCATCGGGCGGCTGACATTAGTCCAGAATCCGTTTTAGTAAGATTAGCATTACATTCATAACACAGATATCAAACATCAGAACTTCCCGACTTGTGTGCCGAGAGAGATTCGGAAGTTAATGTTGCCCATAGTAAAACTCAAATTTCTACAAATATGTCGCGGTATTCTTGGCTTAATATGAAGACGTAGCTAAAACTGCGTATTGTTGTTAAATTTAATAAAACGCATTTTTTTGTAGTACTTATTCCACTTTTAATCAACAAATTAGGACCGGTTTCGTCCGCCTCAGAGGGACATTTTCAACTGAAGTTTAACTTTCAGTTTAAAATTTTCCACTAAGGCGGACGAAACCGCTCCTAATTTATTGATTAAGAGTGGAATATTTACTACAAAAAAATTGCGTTTTATTAAATTTAACAACAATACAATGCAGTTCCACCATGAATTGAAAGTTAACAAAATGAAAGAAGAAAAAAACTGCGTATGGTTCAAAATAAAGCGGTACTAGCTTGTCTTTAAAAATGACTAGACAAGACAAAACAAAAATAATTATAATTAATTGCATCTTGTTAGTTTTATCCATAATATGAAATATGTTAAAATAAGAGTGTTGGAAAAGTGACAAGTATTCTTTGATGTACTGAAAATATATATAGGTATGTATATCTGAATAACATGCAACGAATAAAAAAGTTTTGGTAACACTGATTTATATAATATTGTAACATTTACATATTATTTCATTTCTACTCAATATAAGAGGTAATATCAATTGATAATAATTATCATAGTTTTACACTGATTTTGTTTTTATACAATATATTCTAAAATAACGTATCTACGTATTGTATAGCAGCCAAACCATTATCAATAACAAAAATATTATGATTTGTATCTGATAATAAAATATTATAATATATTATAATAAATGCATTTTGTCGTTTTTAGTTATCGACTGCATTGACTCAAGATGCCGTTCATCATTTTGGAATAGCACTTGAAGACCTTATCAACTCTGAAGAGGGTTTGCAGACCAGATCACTTTCTTGTGACCAAGAAGACGGAGTGGTGATGTGGGAACATGGTCTAAGACTAATTCAGCAAATGAAAATTGTTAGTACTACGTTTAATATTAACAATCAACCAACAATTAACTAATTTACTTTTTCTTATTTTTAGATGTAAACTTGCGACATTATAATATTATGTGTGTATATAATTGTCTTTCAACTATCAATGGCTTTTTCATATATGTTCCGTACTCAATGCGGTCACAACATTATAATATTATATATTTTAATTTAAATTCAATTTAAGAATTTAGTATTCATTATGAATTTGAAGCCTCAGAAATGCATCTAATATGAAAATATACATAATAAGTATACAGAGCGGAAGTTTTGGGTCCGCATCCATCCGATTTCGGGCGATGTGCTTTATCAATTTAGCAATCAATACAAAACTAATCACGCCAAAATGTATGATGCATCCAAGGTATTATTTTAAATTCCATATTGGCGAATATTTTTTGTGATTTTCGAATCAATGTAGGTACCTATTAACTATGTAGGCACTTTGATTCCCAAATGGCGTAAGGATTTTTACAAATCTTAGATTTAACGTACTTAATAACAAATACTGTTTAAATAAACTATTTTTCGTCAAGTCCAAATAAAAAAATTAAAAAAAATGTTTCTAATAAAATAAATATATGTTTCTCTAGGTTTTATATTACTTTGTATTTAAAATGTTATTAGTCTTCTTCAATTAAAATAATATTATAACTACATTATCGCGTCCATAGACTAAATGAGTAAAAATTTCTCTTAGCAAAATTATAAAATAAATTATATTAAATTCTACAGAATATTTTTAGTCTATATCTGTTTCGATTATAACACCATTATCAAGGCTACAAAAACAAAGGACTTGTCTACGCTGAGTATAAAGATCATAGATTGCGACGAAAATTTATTGTTATCTCTCAGTCACTCTGGGACTATATGGGAATAATTATTTTACTTTCCTACGTATAAAAATGCATAGTAACCTATCCAAGACTAACATTTTCAACTTTTTCATTTGTTCATTCTTTAAAATGAATGGTTAGTTTTTTTCATAATTTGTTATTTTCTATGCTACTGTTATAGTACAGATGAGTAGTAACATATCCGCTTATGAATTTGTGAGTCTCGGGTTTGAATCTTGGATCGGGTAATTATTTTTCAATGTGTGTTTTTACTCAGAGCATGACTTAAAAAGTTGAGCAAATTGCTAAAATCTACTCGAAAAAAATCTCTTATTGAGACGACTTAGATGTACATCGGATTGTTTAGCAATTTATTTATAAGCCATATAATCACCGCAGTGAATTATTTAATTACATAATTTGTCTTGTCATACAAAATTTATACCCTCTGTCCTGACGATGTAGTACTTATGTGTTTTTTTTCTTCCAGAAAACATCAAAAGGTCTGACTGGAGAGATAATTTTTGATAGCAATGGTAGACGCACTCAATTTTATTTAGATATCCTAGAACTATCCAAATCAGGTTTCAAAAAAATTGCATTCTGGGACATGGTCCATGGAATCAATTCCACTAGAACTCAAGGAGACGTGGACAAAATACTGACAGAGAAGTGGCAAAATAAGACTTTCATTGTATCATCAAGATTAGGAAAGCCATTTCTTATGGATAGGACGCCAGAACCTGGACAAGTGCTGGTCGGAAACGATAGATATGAAGGATATTCAATGGATTTGATTGATGGAATAGCAAAAATTTTAAACATATCATACAGATTTGAGCTTGTTCCTGATAAAAAGTATGGTGCCTACAATAAAGTCACGAAGAAATGGGATGGATTAGTAAAACAGCTTCTTGATTTGGTGAGAAGTTAATATTTTAATATATTTTTAATCCAGTATTTTTTTCGTTCAGTTATTTTTAATATTTTAGTCTACCAATCGATTCAACTCAAAACTGACTTATTCATCATCGTCAGGCTTTGGCTATTTACGACATTTTATGAAATATATATGAATGAGACTAAAATGCGTCACAAAATATTTCCAAGTATCGCCAGATGTGTTAGATTTGATGTTGACATATAACATAACAAAAATAAAAAACAAATACATAACTATAACAATACTAAACATAACTGCTTATATTTAGTATGTGAATCTTTTCTCGGTTTGAAAATAATAGCATTGCTTAGTCCTGGAAAGTCACAAAAGATTTTTTCTAATCATTCATTCACTCGTAAGGCGGCAGGGTTTAGGCGGCAGTGTAGACATATTGTATCAAAATCACAGTCGCCATGATACAATATAACATTGTCAAGACAAGCACACTTTATCGGCATCGCTAAACCCTACATCCATGGCAACGTGATTTTAACGTTTTGGTGAATACCATAGGGTCTCTCAGGGAAGGCATATATATTTCTAACTTGTATTTTCTAAAACATTCCAAATTGACAAATTGCATTTTAATAACCATTAATTAGTTTACTTCGCAGCGCGTGAAGGCCGCCCATATTTTTTTCTAAATATATTGTTTTCATCAATTATTTAATTTAATCTATTTGTTTCTCACATCATCTCATCATTCTTATCATGCCATCTTCTAACGGAGATCGGCAACCATCAGAACATGGTGCCATAGGTATGATACAACAAAGGCCTCTCCCATTCGATTGAGAACATCAAACTTTACTTTGTCCCCCGATCAGTCCAAGAAATTTTCAGGATACGTCTCGAAAGCCTCAACTCTCTGTGACGTCTCTTGAGTTATCTTCCATACCTGCATACCATAGAAAATGATTGAAAAAATATGTCAGTGAACTATTTTATCTCAGTAACGCCATAATAATGTTTTACTTTAAACAGAAAGCCGACCTTGCTATTTGTGACCTGACGATCACTTACGAGCGCAGGACTGCAGTTGACTTTACGATGCCTTTTATGAATTTGGGTATCAGCATCTTGTACAGCAAACCTAAGAAAGAATCAGCGGATCTCTTTTCTTTCCTGAAACCTCTATCCTTGGATGTATGGATTTACATGGGCACTGCTTATCTTGGTGTATCCATTTTGCTTTTTGTTCTTGCCAGGTAAGATGTTATTTCTTTCGGCATGCAAATTTATGTATGAAGGTCGGCGCAAAGCCCACAGAGCGCGGCGAGGCAATGGTATGGGCAAGTTTGACAAACGTTATCACTTATCCTTGATCCACATACAACGAAAGTTATCGCGGGACCATTGTTCACTGACGAGTACATGGAAATGGCCACGCGAATTTATATCGCATAAAAGTAATTGCTGCATGTGAAATGGAGGTTATACAGAATATAATGTAAACTAATAGTCCAGAACCCACTTGGTAGACGGTTTTTTAAGAGAATTGTAAAAATATATACCATCAATCTACTTTCCGAGATAAATAAATTTGAGAAATAACTACTCTTATGACGATTTTGCGAGTAAAATGCAAAGTGCGTTCGGCAATCTCATCCTGTATACTTTGACCTTTCCACATAAGCATCCGCCAGAGTCAAGAAAATTCTACACCCCGCCGCTTCCTGTGGGCTCTCTGCCAATGTTTCTTGTGTCGTTATATTCGTCCCCATGGATTGATAATTATTAATAATAAGTGCAGTTTTTATTATCACAACACATATAATGGGTATGTGATTTCCTCAAACCTGTGTATTTCTGTGATCTATTTCACAACAGTAATTGATGCCATTCATTTCAAAATAATGTCCAAATTTTCAGCCGTCAATGAGGTATATCTAATTGAAAGACTAAAAGTTGTTCGCCATTTTCCAAAATGGCGCACGTACCACAGAATGTACGAGTATTGCTTTTGGGTAAATTCTTACAGGACATTAGCACTATGCTTATCATGTAAAGTTTCTTCTTTAGTGGAATTATTTTTAGGTGAAACCATAATACGACTAGATTCATGACCCCCACAAGGGGTTGGCTAACAGAAACCGGGCTTAGGGAGGGCATGGCTTGGCGGGTCAATCAACTAAGTAAATTTGCTATCATAATGATAAAAAAACACATGCGGTCTTAGACTATTTATAGATACATCCATGCGGTGCTATTTTGCTTCAAGAATATTAAGATTTTAAATATGTGGCTGTGCAATGCAGTTTTTGATTATTATCTTGATACTCGACAACTCAATAATACACGTGGATTTATTTAAATATAATATACAGAATACCGTTAATTTTGAATAAAAATTAAATTTTAGTTAAATACTGCTATAGAGCGTCACACTGCCCTTAACTTTAGCGATAGGTAGGAAGGTCGCTTCAGGATGTGGGGGTCATGAATGGAATATAATATTAATTGTAACAATTTGGTAAAACGTTTATAAACATATTTTTGTATTACCATCAAATGTTATTATTATTACCTACAAACATATTTATGTTTATGACAGAAACTTGGTGACTACGTTTTTTTTTTAATTAATACTACTATATTATTATGGTGTATTCAATTGCATACTTTGTTTTATCGTGAGCAAGAATGGCCACTCAGGAATGGTTGAATCCTCATCCATGCAACAAGGATCCAGACGAACTGGAGAACACATGGAATTTTCTCAACTGCATTTGGCTGGTGCTTGGGTCTTTGATGGCACAGGGTTGCGACTTGCTGCCAAAGTAAGGCTGCTGCGAAGAATGACCTCATCATCATATCTTCAAATCATAACTCAATGTTTTCAAAAAAATGGTCCATTTCTGAAGCGTTTATAACAATTCATGTCAAAGTGATATTTAACATATTAATAGATAAACAATTCCAAGATATCTTGTAAGATTTCTCGGTATAAGAAAACATTTTCATAAATAATTAATTAATGTATTTTTTTGTTTTACAGTCATACCTACAATAATAAATATTTTCTATTCGCTTCATTGTGTTGACTGACTCATTGTATTAATCATTTAATATGTAAAATAGAAAATGTGATGTCAGTGCTGTTACCTGTAATAAATATTTATGTTTAATGCTTTTTTATAGCTCAATCCTGGAATAAACTTTCCATTCGTTTATGTGAACGGGATTTAATTTCTAGTAACTCGATGTGAACTGCTGACAAAGCTTTAGATGTTTCGTAATAATACGCTATCGTAAGAAACAAAAAAAAACTTTACATCTAAAATAATATGAATTCTTACCTATGTTGCATACTTACATACTGAAATTTAATTAACAGTGATTACACTTCTAATATTATTGTACATATTTTAATATTCACAATCAAATCTAATTTTCATTTCTATTTCAGGCTTTGAATTTTATGGAGTAAAAGAGTACTCAAAATATAAATATAGAATACAATCAGTTGTCTACGGCGATTGTATTATTATTTAATATCCACGCGTTGACGATCTCCTAATAGGTACATCATATTATAGCAGCTCCAAGAATTCAAGATGATATTAATCGTGCATTTAAACTACAACGCATCATATTGTAATTAAAAATATCCGTTTTCTCAGACTGTCTCCCAAGGAGTGGTGCAAACCGCACCCTTGCGACCAGGACTGCATAGAACTGGAAAATTCCCTCACTCTCATCAACTGTATGTGGATTGTGATGGGAAGTTTACTTCAGCAAGGATCAGATATCATGCCTAAGTAAGGCATATACTTTTGCAACCCATTTCGGATTATATTCTTTTCTAAATTGCATAAAAAGAATTTGTTGGCGGGAGTATTTGATTATCGGACTTGAACAGAACGTTATGTGGATCAATAATTGTCATAGAAGTTTAAATAAAACATATAACAAGTATACTTTTTCATATAAAAATATTGGATATTATATTTTATATTAATTCATAATATATAAATAGGTTACACGGCAATATTAAAATATCGAAATCTTAATTATTTCCAATGAACTCCAAAGTAATTTTAAATTACTGTCATTACATAAATTTAATCCTACATATTCCTGCTCAAAAAATCAAATATCACACGTACATATTCTTTTTTATGTTTATAGATACCAGCTATCTATAGTATTTTGGTTGCTTATCTTTTAAACTTTGCAATATTTTCGATAGATGCACTTATTTTTATTTGTGAATGGGTTTATATGGCATTTTAGATGACATGATTAGTGAGCTTATAGTGTAGGTTTTGAACGATTACAATGCAAATTAAAAATTAGTTTTCACGGTAAAAAAAAAATATTTTTCTAACAACTGTACATATTGCATTATTTGTCTTGTTTTGCTTATTATTTGGAAGCACGTACTAAAATAATATGGATGCATGTATAAAAAGCGTTTTAAAAATCAAAAAATTCCACCACGATTAAAGTAAAACCGTCCAAAAATTGGCGTAACCTATACAAATGCGTTAAAATAGAATTCCATTTAGAATTAATTAATAAATAAATTAATGAATTAATAATTAATAAATAAATAAATTAATTAGTAATTAATTAATGACTATTTAATTATGCCTACATATTTTAATATGCATAATAATATTTTAAATCTATAAGCCACATACTTATCTTATGAAAATTCAAGGCATTTTTTTTATTTTTTCTTCAAATTCACCAATGGCAGTGGACTGATTTTTAAAATGCGTAATAATGAATTATCCTTGCTTTCTTTTTAGCTTTGTGTCATCTTGTTTGATAATAATTTATAATAAATATCTAGAAAATAATCTATGTAAGTGATTCCATTTTATTACAACGTTTTTATTAGCTCGTATTCTTGTTTGTCCGATGGTTGTTTTTTATCCAGTACAAATCTTGCAGTCGATTTTTAACTAACTTCCCGACTAGAGACATTTGAAACTTTTGGAATATATCAGAACACGGTGCCAATGCATTATTTTAATACTTTTAGCTATTTTTAAGCAGAATTGAATTTATTTTCAGTTAATTCTGTTTTGTATGGAAAGTTATTTCAGAAAAATCCCTAAAAAGTAAAATATTAATATTGGTTGCTAAGGGGTGGTCATAGCAACTAAATTATTAACTCATTTGCTGCTGACTAGATAATGATTTTTTAATTACCACCTTTAAAATGCACGTTAATTACATCGATCGGCCGCTTAGTCATTACGCGCCAGGTGCGTCTTCAGCGTCCAAAGTATTAATATATACGTGCGTTACTATGGAAATCAAAATGAATTCTCAAAATGACATTTAAGTATTCTATATTATTTGTTTGTTTGTTTGTTTTTTTATTTACTTCATATCAAGTACAGGTTTGAGCATATTGAGCATAATAATTAAATAGAAAATTTAAAAACGTTGTATATAAAAAGTTCTTTTTATCTTGTAATTTTTTTATTATTTTTGCAAAATAAACATTCATTGAATAAAATTATTATACTGTTGTGTGTTATTATGTGACAGATTAAATTAAATAATTTTAACAGTAAAAATGAATATAAAATGTGAATGTACACTTATGCTATCGTCAATATGTTTTGAAAACATTGATTTTCTGTAAAGATACATGTTAGGCTGCGCGCACACGGCAAAGCGAAGTTTCGGATTCATCCGCCAAACGTCGTTTGCGGGTCGAATGCGTTTTGTTTGCGTTTCGTTTGCGTTTCGTTTACGGCGATATATCGACGATGCTGTCCAAACATCTGGACAGAGAAAACACAGTTTTCAAGGAGATTCATAAACGCCTTTTTTTGAAACTGCACCCTGCTGCGAGAGTATTTATCTCTCATTACAGTGGTGTACAAGGGTAAATAAATCAATATAAAATCAGTACATAATATTGAATTATACCTACATTTATTTTCCCACTATTGCTTCTTTTGGAGCTGGACTGTTTTATATCGATAGCATTTTGAAAATTACCTATTATTGTGCCTATTATGTATCATCATAAACTTTGTCTGATCAATACTATCGACCGAGGGTACTTGATGGAGTTTGAATTTAAATTCTAATTGATTTAAGTTTTGTACTATTATTATTTATTAATACAATAAAAAAAAGATTATAAGTTAATACACGAAGAAAGGGTAAAAACCTTATTACCTAGATACCCACTAAGTAAAGGATGAAGTATTTCATCAGAAGAAAGGCTCGCCATAACTAGAAGGTAAACTAAACTAAACTAAAAAACATATACAAGTACATAGGCACATACCTATCAATAGTAGTAGGTAGGTATTCATTATTCTCACTACAATATATTATTATTGGTACCCGTTTACATTTTAGTGTATATATATATAGATCATCTAGATGAACAGATTTTAAGGGAGATATTTCAAATGTTTATTTATAATATGTGACAAAACAGAACACCCGGAAAAAACCTGGCTGTTCTGTTTTGTCATTTCCTGTTTTGTCCGGTTACCATCTAAGTCATACCACGTGTCTGGGCAGTGTAAAAATAAAACCCAATCATGATGAATTGTTTGCAACCAGAAAGATTCACTTGAATGCTTAATGCTTATTTGGACTATGTCTGCATTTGCATATAGCTAACAAAAATCCGCATGAAAGTCATTTGAAATAATTTCTACACTATGAAAATATCTAGGTAAAACGGTAAAAAAGAAATACTTAATAATATGTAGGTAATGTTTACATCTTAGTTCGCCACTGGCCTCTGAGACAAAAAAAGGTTTTTTTTTAATTCTTCGGATAGTGCAATAAATAAATTCTTCCATAATAACACTAGGGGTGAAAACAAAGACTACTACTATCAGTTTGCAGAACACAATGAGATACAATATGTGCCTTATTGTGTTCTGCAAACTGATAGTAGTAGTCTTTGTTTTCACCCCTAGTGTTATTATGGAAGAATTTATTTATTGCACTATCCGAAGAATTAAAAAAAAACCTTTTTTGTCTCAGAGGCCAGTGGCGAACTAAGATGTAAACATTACCTACATATTATTAAGTATTTCTTTTTTACCGTTTTACCTAGATATTTTCATAGTGTAGAAATTATTTCAAATGACTTTCATGCGGATTTTTGTTAGCTATATGCAAATGCAGACATAGTCCAAATAAGCATTAAGCATTCAAGTGAATCTTTCTGGTTGCAAACAATTCATCATGATTGGGTTTTATTTTTACACTGCCCAGACACGTGGTATGACTTAGATGGTAACCGGACAAAACAGGACATGACAAAACAGAACATGACAAAACAAAACAACAACAATATTTATTATTCACAATATTATGTTTTTATACTTCATCCTTTACTTAGTGGGTATCTAGGTAATAAGGTTTTTACCCTTTCTTCGTGTATTAACTTATAATCTTTTTTTTTATTGTATTAATAAATAATAATAGTACAAAACTTAAATCAATTAGAATTTAAATTCAAACTCCATCAAGTACCCTCGGTCGATAGTATTGATCAGACAAAGTTTATGATGATACATAATAGGCACAATAATAGGTAATTTTCAAAACGCTATCGATATAAAACAGTCCAGCTCCAAAAGAAGCAATAGTGGGAAAATAAATGTAGGTATAATGCAATATTATGTACTGATTTTATATTGATTTATTTACCCTTGTACACCACTGTAATGAGAGATAAATACTCTCGCAGCAGGGTGCAGTTTCAAAAAAAGGCGTTTATGAATCTCCTTGAAAACTGTGTTTTCTCTGTCCAGATGTTTGGACAGCATCGTCGATATATCGCCGTAAACGAAACGCAAACGAAACGCAAACAAAACGCATTCGACCCGAAAACGACGTTTGGCGGATGAATCCGAAACTTCGCTTTGCCGTGTGCGCGCAGCCTTAGAGTTAACCGGGCGATGATATTAATTATTCGACATCATTATAGAACTTAATGCACATAATTTTAAACTGTAGTGACCGATTTTGTTCAGTTAGAAGACAGTTATCAACAAATATCATAATTCATTTGTCACAAACAAAATAGATGTTGAGATATTGACATATTATACTCTCTCACTCTATCACAACAGGCCATAAGTGGCGACAGGTTATCCGAATCTTTAACTTCAGACGACCGTTTCGAAGGTGGTTTATTGCCTGAAACAGCTATCAACATAAATGACTCAATTAATACTTTGGACGTGGAAGACGCACACGGCGCGTAATGACCAGGCGGCCGATCGATGTAATTAACATGCATTTTAAAGGGGGCAATTAAAATCTCATTATCTATTCAGCAGCCAATGCGTTAACGCATTCGCTGCTGAATAGATAATGAGATTTTTAAAGAAGAATTATCAAAAATTAATCTACTATTCAACATAAATATTATAATAAAATTGTAATAGATAGGTGAATATAACTGTCAATTTATTAAATAAGAAGTTGCATAACTTTTATACGTGTAAGAGAACTGTAAAAAATTTAACAATTGGTGATACACTAAACTCAAAATTCAAGAATCTCATTTTCAAACCACTAATCATTGATGCCTTTAAAATTTTTACAAATCTTTCGCGTGTCTAAGGAATTGCACTGCTCTCCTAAATGAACGAAAATGGTTCCGACCATCATTAAGTTGTGTGCAGTTAAATATATTTAATATTGTGCAATGCATTAGAATAATTGATGATTTTTAAAAACAACAAAATATGTTTCACATTATTTTTTTATTTTTGCAATGCGTATCACAGCATTACCTAAGCATAACTTTTTGAAGTACATATACAATTTATTATATTCAATTGTATAATATTTATATATATAGGTATATCATAATATCAAATCATTAGTATGAACCTAAAGCTAAAAATAGCAATATCTCGGAAAAGTTATTAATTCTGAGTGGCTCGAAATTTAATTTACCCCGTTCATAAAGGGTAAAGATGGTCTGATATCATTTAGTGAAGGAATAAATTAATTATGGGCCCGACCGCTAACGACTGCTGACTGATTAGGGCCGTGTCGACGCGGATGGTGGCCGGAATGTGGTGGTTTTTCACCCTCATCATGATATCCTCATACACTGCCAACTTGGCTGCCTTCCTCACCAACGACAGGAAGGACGACTCCGTCTCCAGTGCGGAAGATCTCTCCAAGCAGTCCAAGATTAAATATGGTGCCGTGCTGGGTGGCTCCACTGGTAACTTCTTCAAGGTAACCCTTTTTTTTAAATTTCCAACTAAAAATAGTATATGGGTACTAAAAATCGCTTTATTGATTAATATTTTAAATAATTTATAATCATTTTCAGTCTATAAATATATTATGTAACTCTATACTTATTTTAACTGTGTTCCATTCAAATGAATTGCTTGTGGGTTCACAAAGTAGTTCATCATAACCTTTGTTTATTTTTTCAGCATTTATCAATAAACTTACTCTAAGGCTCCAGTTCCGAAAATTCTTCCATTCTTGTCTGGAGGTCATCAGGATGTTTTGAAAAGATCAAAAATATCAATCGTGCTCTATTTGTGTGTTGTCTAGGATTCGAACTTCTCCACGTACCAGCGCATGTGGACAGCAATGGAATCGAGTCGTCCCTCTGTATTCGTCAAAGACAATGAAGAAGGAATGGACAGAGTACTCAAGGGAAAGAGGTTGTATGCTTTCTTGATGGAGTCCACCTCCATCCAGTACATGGTGGAGAGGAACTGTGACCTGATGCAGGTGGGAGGTCAGTTGGACACCAAGGGATATGGGATAGCTATGCCAGTCAGTAAGTATCCTTATAATATTCATTGTCAATATTAAAAATATAGCGTGTTTTTCTAAGTAATATGGACTGTCTTTCGTGCGTAAGATATTAGGTTCTCACCCGGAGAGTTTATACGATTATTCCGCTTCTACTTGTAGGTATTTGAAACCATAACAGCACTCGATATATACGCTTTTATTACCAGTACCTATTTATCACGACATCGAGTTTGCTAGAGCAAAATTAATTAAATAACATGTATGAGTCGCTTAGAATCATAACTCACATATTCCAAAAATCAAGTTTTGAGATAATCGCTAAAAACCAACAGAGCACTATTTTTTGTAATTAGAAGAACAGTATTGAACTCCCTAGAATATTAATGAGTGAGAGAGTCGAATAACTTCTTTTTTTTTAAATATATATACCTAATACTCCTAACGTTGCAGACATATAGCATATTATGAGAAATAGAGCTCCCCGATTGGTTAGGAAGGCGTTGGTGACAAAACTCTATTCTTTGAAATATACGACATATTACACCAACAATGAACTTTGTCAACGATTTTCACATGGTTTAAATTGACTTCTAATACTCAACTATTTTTCGGTATATAGATTAATTCATTTAGAATCACTTGGCATATTTAACTAAAAAACGACAAAATTGCAATATGTGAGTTATGATTCTAAGCGACTCATATGTGAAAATATTTAATTATGGGGTCGACATCGGTTAAAATGTGTTCAGCATCCTTTAATGCGTCAGCAACAGAATCCTTCATGACGAAATTATATTATATTATTATATAATTATATTTCTTGGTGGAATACTAAAATATACGTATAAAACGTATATAACCCATGGGGCTCAATGACAGTAGTGTAGAGTCATAGCTATGTAAGTAGTATACGTGAAACAATTAAACACCCAGGTAGATATTATATTGTGACCTCATCGGGTATCGAACCTGGAGCCCCTGGATGCACGCACCTTACGCACTGGACTACAAGGCTTGTAATGAAATTATTATTCTAAATTGCTCCACTGTAAAGTTTCCTTGATATTATAATAATATTATATTCAATAAAAGACAAATTAACCATGTCCATTGAGTAGAGGTTTTAAGAGGTCCATACTTTATGTCTCATACACAAAAACAACGTGTTTTGTTATGGAAGGATTCTAACTCGGGACAAAAAAATTAACCAATAATTGATATATAGGCTTTTTAACTACTGTCCTATAACTGTATATTATTGTTGACTAATTACTCAACAGTTAGTTAGTATATAACAGAAAAAAGAAGGGAATGGCACCGGATAATAGATTTAGTAACCTGAATCTGGAGAATATTATTATTTTGATTAAACAAACATGATTTCCTCTCGGTGTGTTTTCAGATTCACCATATCGAACAGCAATCAGTGGAGCGGTTTTAAAAATGCAAGAGGAGGGTAAACTGCAATTGCTAAAAACAAAGTGGTGGGAAGAAATGCACGGTGGAGGAACTTGTAAGGTAAAGAAATAACATAAAGTTTAAAAAAAAAATGTTAATTACCCTGTTAAATTATAATCATACAATGTGCATTGTTAATAATATTATTAATACGTAAGGTATTTACATTCATGCACTTAAAATAAGTAAATATATTTTTTATTTCGAAAGTATTAAAAAACAAAATAAATCAGAGCCATATTAATTTGAGTCGGTTTATAAAACCGATAAGTCCAAAATTCAATATTAATTTCTAGTAAACGATATGTTTTAGTGTATTTCATCGTATTGTGTTCTTAAATTAAAACTATATATTTATTGAACCTACATAATTTTAAAACATCTAAATAATGTAAATAATACCCACCAGAAAAAAATCTTTTTTGAAAAAAGAATAGTCACCCGACGGGACTTCAACTTGAAACTACTGGATTCGCGCCATTTTGCTTTTCCAATTAAACTACGGGTATCCTATTTAATAACGTCTAATTATATAATTTAAGTAGTAGTTTTTATGACATGCTTATCAAATTGCCTTAATAATGTCATCAATCGGTTTTTGGGTGTTAAATCAAGATATGTATCAATTAAATGCCTTAATTACTAACCTACATCCGGATCTCTCCAAATGTTTAGTTATAACGTACTAGCACTTGCTAATAATTTAATAATATTCGTTGAATAAAAAAAATAGTTTCTTTTATAATATGTAAGTAAGTATATTGTTTTTAGGTGATAATTTACAAATATACAGCAATACATGTAGGAAGAATAAAATTGATGATATCGGTGTTTTTGTATCATTTTAATAAAGTGTAAATCAATAAATTTTTAATCTTTTTTTCGTATGCTTTTTAACTGGTTTTGAAAGCTTATAGATCATTGCATTAATAAAGAAATTATTGGGTGAAATTATACATCGAACATGTACATATTTATTGGTAAATTTTAACGACAATTTAGAAATATATCATCATCATCAGCCGGGATCAATCCACTTCTGGATGAAGGCCTCCCCAAGCTTCTTCCAACTCTCTCGATCCTGTGTCATTCGCTGCCACGTATTTCCGCCGAACTTTACCAGTTCGTCAATCCAGCGGCTTTTAGGGCGACCCTGTGGCCGTTTTGTGCCCCTTGGGTACCACTGGATGACGGCATTTGTCCAGCGGCCGTCCTTTCGGCGAGCAATGTGCCCTGCCCATCTCCATCTCAGCTGTTTGGCAACGTCTATTACATCGCGTACTTCTGTCTGCTTCCTAACCCATTCGTTTCTCTTACGGTCTTTTCGCGTGATGCCCAACATACACCTCTCCATGCCTCGCTGTGCGACTCTTAGCCTTTGGACATCTCTCGTGTTGAGGCTCCACGTCTCGCAGCCATACGTGAGCACGGGTAGCACACATTGGTCCAACACCCTACGCTTAAGACACAATGGTAGGTCACTTTTGAAGATACTATTCAGACGTCCGAAAGTACTCCATCCCAGCTTTGTCTTCGAGAAATTTCATCGTGCATGCTTCCGTCTATGGACACCTGCTGTCCGAGATAGACGTATCTGCTGACTTGCTCGAGTTGGGTGCCATTAATACAGATAATCGCAGGGTCCGAAAAACAGTTCTTCATCACTTTTGTCTTTGAGACGTTTATCTTTAGGCCGACCGTTTGACTGACATCCGCGAGTTCTTACATTCTACCTTGGAGGTCTTTCGGGTCTTGTGAAAGTATAACTATATCATCTGCAAAGCGCAGGTGACTGAAGTGCTCCCCATTAATTGGAACACCTTTTTCCTCCCAATCAAGTTTCCTAAATATTTCCTCAAGAGTAGCGGTGAATAGTTTAGGTGAAATGGTATCACCTTGCCGGACACCTTTGTTAATAGGGAATTTACACGACCGTTTGTGATTAGAAATATATACTTCTGTTAATTTAGTCAAAGTATCTCAACATCAGTGGTCATCCAGTAGTATCTAAAAGGTACAAAACGTCCGCAAGGTAGACCTAGAGGCCGCCGGATCGATGACATGATAAAGTTATGCGGAAGTATGTGACAACGCAACGCACATGACCGAGAGAAGTGGAATCAGCTTGGAAAGGCCTTCATCTAACAGTGGATAGATTCAGGCTGATGATGATGATGATCTCAACATAAATGTGATACAAATTCATTTAATCTGTATAATAATTAACACAAATCTATGTAACTTGTATATTAAAATAATTTTAACATAGTTACTTAGATAGTATAGCTTTCTTGAATA
The DNA here is from genome assembly GCF_057557595.1 of Rhyacophila brunnea. Lineage (NCBI taxonomy): Eukaryota > Metazoa > Arthropoda > Insecta > Trichoptera > Rhyacophilidae > Rhyacophila > Rhyacophila brunnea. The sequence continues at coordinate 302,766 of NW_028232904.1, read as the reverse complement.
ATTAAGCTATACCTACCTTCTTTCAAGCAGCAGGATCAAGTGATGGTAGCTATAATACACGTATTACCTAATATTTTGTAAATGGCAGTAGTATAAGCGATACAATCACACAAGCTTTAAAAAAAAAAACTACATAAATATATTGTCACCATACCGAGATTCGAACCCGGATCACGGTGGCCGCCAACCTCCACCTCCAGACACCCTAGTAGGGAGGAAGACACAGACTACGGATTTGTAGTACAATAGAAGGATGTTAAGAGTATAATTAATTATTGACAACCACAAAGACAAACGAGTAAATCATCAGCAACTTAGGAATTTGCCTCAGATCGATTCGCCTGTACTTACACTCTCCAGATATTTGGACACATAACCCACAAGAAGGATGAAATTAATCTGAAGAAACTCGTGGTATTAACAAGTCGAAGACCAGAAAAGACGTAAAAATGTTACAATCTAGATGTACAAATAATTTTTCCATGGGCTTCTACCGTCACAGATATTTCATGTTGCCCTGTATTATAGAGAAGGATGAATCTGAGAGATAGTACCGATCCGCGAACAAGAATGACCTCGGCCAAATTATACGAATTACGTCATGATTTTTTCTTAATTCTAGGATGATGGAGGAGGAGCGTCTGATGATGCCAAAGAGTTGGGAATAGAAAACGTCGGTGGTGTTTTCGTGGTATTGGGCAGTGGCGTTACTATAGCCTTTTTCATCGCCATTATGGAGTTTGTGTGGAATGTGCGGCAAGTCGCTATCGAAGAACAGGTATTATAGTTTAACATAATTTATTAAAATCAAATATTGCAACAATAGCTTCACACATCAATATTCCTAATAATATAAACTGCAGAAATTAAACAAACTAAAAATCTGAATTCTAATTGATTTAAGTTTTTTACTATGTATTCCAAAAATTCGCAAAAACGACTCAAATGGAAGAGTACAAAACTTAAATCAATTAGAATTCAAATTCAAATTCAATCAAGTATCCTCGGTCGATTGTATTAATTTATTAAATCTGAGTTAATGACTTGGATAAAAGAATTAATTTGGATGTTTTAATATGAATAGTTAAGGATAATAAAAATGTTGTCAATTACTTTTTTTATGAATAGAAACGACTAAAAAATGTTAAAAGGTTCCTAGGTCCATTGTTGTTGAATTTATAACATTTTTATTTTATTATTCACAGAGCAAGTCAATTTATATATTTTGCATTCCTATGAAGATAATGGTTTACAAAAGATTTTTTACTAAAATTGTTATTAATGTAATAACCACAAACTGTGGTGTCCATATGCTCCACCTGGTGAGGATATGAGTTTTGAAATTTTAATAAACTAAAGTATACATATAATACCTATTACTAGTAGGTAAAATTAGGTACCTATGTACATTATTGTTGATTTGATAATGAGAATCGGAACTGAATGCGGAATCGTGTTATGATTTTTGACATGTTTGGAATCGAACTCCATTGGGAGTGACCTGTAAAACCTTAAAATGCTTTTCTTCCTGTTTCCTAGATCACAGTGAATGACGCCTTCTGGGCGGAGCTAAAGTTCGTCTTCAACTTCAAGCTGACCACAAAACCAGTCCACAATAAGCTCTCGGAATCTTCTTCTTCCCACTCATCGCACTCCAAGTCCAAATCTGGCGAGAGACACACTCCATCCAACGTCCTGCAGGCAGCCTCCTCCTTTATGAGACTCGATAAAATATTTTAATATAATACAAAATAAAAACATTTGCAATCTATGTGATTTCCATCATGTTATGAAAAAGATTATTGTGATTTCAATATACTGGTTTCATTTCGGAATCTATCTTTAAGGATGTAGATTATAATAATATGTCAAATTATGGAAAAATATGTATATGTAATAGATGCATGATCGCAAATAATTTATGTAATAAATAAGGTTGTTAGTGCGCTAAGAGATTAATGACATAAAATGAGACATATGAGACATAGCCATACTTTTTTGTGTCTAACATTGCGATTAAAGCTTTCGATGTACCTATAGTACTTATTTTGTACCTATGCATAATAACCGAATGACTATTAATAATTGTCTTCTAGTTCGTCAAATAGGCCATCCATATTATGACGCCATGCCAAAGGGGGAGGGGTTATATAATGTGATGATTTGATGAAGTAGTAAGAGAGGTTAAAAAAATGTGACGTCACAAAATCAATAAACATTTTTTTTATCGAACAAATTATTTCATGAAAACATTAATTAAATAATATATTGAAATCTTTGTTTTTTTTAAATGGTGGGGGAGTTCAAAAATGAGACGTAATTTAGACAGAGGAATAGAAAATTATGTGACGAAGTGTGAAAATGGAGGGTGGGAGGGGATCAAAAATACAGAAAATGGTGTGATTGTAAATATCTATAAAACTCAAGCGAACTTACAGTAGCTGTACAGTATTCATTTATTTTTATTGCACGTGAAATCTCATGGAACGTTCATAAAGATTCGATTAACATTTTAGACTTTGTTGCAGATACAATATGTCGTATTTTGAAATGTAATGTCGTTCTTAAAAAAATAGTTTAACTCTTCTAAATGTATACGTATTACATACTATTATATATTATAATACAATGCTTAATTTTATTTCATATTATATTGTGAGTAAAACACATCATTACAGGGGTCTAAATGAACCAGATCAAACCGAAACGCAACACCTGTTCGTGAAATCTTGCGTTCTGGTTCGTGATAATTATATTATTTTACTTTACATATTCTTTCCGAAAATTGAATTCGAAACGAATGGTATAACAAACACGAATAAAGAAAAAATTGAATACTTTTTTTTAAATTTCTTGGAAATAATAAAGCATCCGGTATGTAAAATTTACCATTTCGAGCACGGCATTAATCAAATCTATAAGGAACCGTTATTTTTTCTGTGCTGAATATTCTATCGAAGTTAGATACGAGATGGTAAACTTTAGAATTCAGATGAAGCTTTACAATAATATTTAAAAGCGATATTGTATATTATTAAAAATATTATGTATTTTAGTTGTTCTGGTATAATTTATTTGATTTTAATTACCTATTGAACCAGTGTAATAATTGTATTGATTTATTTTTTGAAAATAAATGAATGGTTTTTTGTAGATTTTTAAATATTATTCTACCATCAATCACAACACATTTATTATTATTTTCATTCAATCTAATCTTTAACACTAACCACTAGCCAAATTATCTTGCATCATTCCAGGTCATACCAGCATTCCGTAGCTTCGCTATATACACTCTTACCTATAATCCTCGGTAATTGTCGCAGCTAAGAGGGTCACATTTTTGTATGATAATTTCACCATTCACCCAGTCCATCAGACAGCGCTCTTCTTCCCACACGTTTGTCCCATATCAGATTAAACAAATGGTGCAGGATTACGTTCTAGCTGTATTTGAGGAATTCAGGATGTATGCCGTTTTCCTCTAGTACTTTTCCGATCTTGAGTCATTTCACAGTGGATATTTAAAAGTAAGGCTGTCAAAGAGATTTAAAGAGGGTAGCCGGTTTAGCACTCCACAGGAATGGTATTTCAAAACCTTCTTAACTTTACCGCTCCACTTGGGCTGCGAATGTCTCCGCGAGTCGGTGGTTGCCTGTCGCAGATTTCACAAGTGATTCGGAAGAGTTTCCAGGTGTCATTTCTGCTTGCTGCCTCCTCGTATAATAGTATAATAAATTCATTATATTATAAATATTTACTTTTATCATTCAGAATATATTGAATAGCGAACGTAGAACCATTTTAAATGCTGTAGTCCTTGCATTAGTAATAGAAGAGTTTTTTTTACATATTATTATGTTGGGGCAAAGGAAAACCCTTATTAAGCTACAAACTGCTATGATATAAATACAATATTGAATCCTAACTCAGAGGCTGGCAAAAGAACTGGCGTTGAAGTATTAGAAAAAAAGAAAAGTTTGCGAATATAAATAAAGTTTGAAGGAGGGTTTCAACCCTTAAACGTATCCTTCCGTTCCTCATAACGCTACGGCAACGCAAAAGTTGAGACGATTTTCTAGGCTTCGTCGAACACAATGCCTACTCGTATTTCTCGGATTTTAACCCTTAGAGTCTCGCACATACAAACTCGATGCAAACCGCAACATTATTTAAGTAATTTAGTTGACATTTTCAAAACACATCTTACTTAATCCATTGATATCCACATTGTTGACACAACAGTAATAATTTGGACGAAAATAGTTTAGTTGCAAAACAACATGCTTGGTAGTTTTGGCTGAAGTTGCTAATTTTACCATCTATAGTACATCTGCCAAATCTGTATTGTGGTTCTTTATCGTCTCTTAAGTAGATACCATCAAATAATGGTGTTTTCCCGACAATTATCGACTCGCCAACTATTTCTATCTGATTTATACAAAAGCAAATTATTAAGCTTTTAATAAATATGTTGGCATCATACATGAAAACCTGATTTTCTTCTCCTCTAAAGCCTAAATTACACTGGCAAACTTGCAGATCTAATCAAATCCAACGACTCATACAATCGTCAGACCCGAACGGACCCAATTTTAAAATATATTTTTGGATCGTTCCCTCGACTTGTGGTCAAAATAGTTGTTTCTATTATTTATAGTTGGGGGAGCAGATTACCGATAATGTACGAAAATATTCTAACCAAGCATAAGATTTCATGTAGAAGTGCACGCGGCATGTTGTGACATTGATATTGATATAACGTCGCTTTGACATTTACATAATGAAGGTTTCCTGACTTTATCCATTTATCCATTTAAAGTAAGGAAGGAGCAATGTTTTGTTTTGCCACCGTTCTGACCAATTGAGAGAGAGAATTTGAGACTAGAAACGGAACGTATATTATGAACCAATCAAATCAAACGTCAACACGAACGTATTGGTAGCTGAATCATTCCGTGAAACTGCTATTCAATAGTGGCAATTGCTCACTCATTCATCTACAAGCTCGTTGGTGTAATTAGGTCTTAACACGGAGAAGTAAAATAAAAATCATTACATGAATCTTACGTATTTGTAGTAGACGGCACACGCCAGTCACAACCAATGTATTTACGCTAGAAAGCTTCCAACCCTACGCCATAATATTAAGGGCTCACGGAAAATTGACAAAAGACTAAAAACAATTTTAATTCATGCATTTTTTTTTAAATTTATTTGTAAACGTTATTTCTGCCTTATTCAGGAATAGATAAGAATAGAGAAGATATTCAGGAAAAAAATACACCGGTTTAACCCATGTGATTGACTCGATTTATTCACATTTAAAAACATAAATTCCAATAAAGTGGATATTACACAGTACAAATTATAAGGCCGACGGTCGTGATTATGTATGAAGCCATCAGACGATGTGTGGTGGCTCTAATGCAGTGACTTTCAATCGAGATTCTTCGAAACGCTAGGGCTCTGCACACACTTACAGGAAACATAGCTATAACTTAATAGTAAAACAGGTTTAACCTGACCTATTTTTAAACAATAAGGTATTTTTGGGTTTAAAGTAAAATCGAGAATACTAATTGTCAGTAACGAAGGTTCTCTCCTACTTTTTTTTCCTTTCGACCATGTCTGATCCTAATAGGATCATATGGTCCCCCACAGAGTGGAGGTTTGTGTTAACATATTTTATTAATTACGAGAAATGGATGTCAGCCACTTGCTCAACCCATTAGGTCAATACTCTGACTCATACACAAATTGAAAAACAATATGTGTACTTGCCAGACACAGGATTCGAACCTGGGACCCTCGACACTATAGACCGGCGCTTAAGCCACGCTCCTACTACGCACTGTTAATTTTATTTCTGTCAAATTGTTTAAAATCTGCAGAACATTACAGTTACAATACAAAAATGATGTATTACTATTTGTTTAGTGAGTGTTCATTAAAATACCTGCGGCCCTAATACAACATTTCCTTTAAAACTTCATTATTATTATTATTATCTTATAAAAATAGTTAATAGGAAATGGTATTTTTGACTAAATAAATGGCTACTAAACGGCACTTTGCATCGGTATATCACTCTCTACTGCTTTACATGTATAGTTCATAATTTTCTTGTCTTGACCTTAATATTTATCGGCCAGGTTGGGGTTCTTTGAGTTTCTATAAAAAGTTTCGCTTAATAAAAAAGGTTGGAAATCACTGCTCTTACGGATGAGAAAACCTCTCGTCAGAGTGTTATAGTATGCGAGGGACAAACAATGGGAACGTGATCAAACTACATCGCTTTGCTATGATCAACGAAGGTTCCGACAATAAACTAATGTGAGTAAACAAAACACATGGTTGTTGTTGTTCTTGTTCTTGTTCTTTGACGTGTTCATGTCTGGTTCATGCGAGTACAACCGAGAGCAGATATGAAACCTTTCAGTATATGAAAGTGATGCTTTTATAATAAGTTCATTAAAAGTACTGTAGGTACACACACAAGTTAACAACATCATAAATACAGAAATTCAGCTAGACTCGCCCGTCTCAGAAAAAATATTAAACAAAGCGTCTGTGGTCTTGTTAGCCCAATTAGCTCAATTATTGATAAAAGAGGGCTGAAGATCTAGTGAGTACAAGTAATCACATCATAATAATATCTAATGGCCTAATAGGTTGAGCAAGTGGCTGACCTCCATTTCTCGTAAAAAACAAAATCTGTTAATACAAACCTCTACTCTGTGGAGGCCCATAATATGATCCTATTAGGATCGGACATGGTCGAAAGAAAGGAAAGAAACGAATATTATCATGTCTCCAACCAATAATTTATTGTATCTTGTGACTGGTTCTAAACTTCTTAAATCACCCAAAAACTATCAGGTTTTATATAAAACCATTTATTAACATTATGTTAAGAGAAACTAAAAAAGAAATAGGCGATTTGGGAAGGGTAATTTTCTAAAACCTTCATCTTATCTTCTTCGTATTACGTACTCTCCGGGTCTTTTCGGATGTTACTGTATTAACAATCCATTACAATTCCTTAGAAGCCGGCTTGAGAGAGGGTCGATTGTTTGGGCCCCGTATCAGTTGAAATACGACCGTATGGTGTAGCGAGTTCTAAAGAAATTTTTGAGACTCCTTTATTTGAGGTTATATGGATAGTATCTGTGGCTTTATCCAACTAGCTTTCTCTTACAAACTGTAGTTTAAATGCTAGAAGATATCAGTATTTGGCCTCGTATTTTTTCGACTTGTACGTAGTGTAAATAACTCTGCCATTCTTGGTGTTATTGACTGCAGTTGTTTGTTTTCCTAAGGTACATAACTAACCTGCCATTTGTGATGCCAATTGGGAGGGCAATAACTCTGTTTAACCAAATCGCTTCGGATGTTAATATTATATTCCATCTGCGTGAGGATGAGTATTTATAGGTGGGCTTTGTTTTATGAATTCTTTAAATAGGGTCCACTTAGCTTATTCAGTGTGCTTCCATGCTTTATAATTTATAATTTTTGTACCTTTTAATTTACTTTTCATACCGTTTTTTGTGATACTGCATATTATATTTATTTCTTCTTTACACTGTTTTAATACTATTTCTTTGTTTTTAAATGTCATGTGAACATCTTATAATTTAATAATAAAATAAAAACATTAAAATAATAATTGATTTACTTGATTTTATGTATATTATGTACAAATATGTGGTTAAGCTGTTTTTGTTATATACATACCTCGCTCAGACGATCATAATAATATTATTATGGAACAACAGTATTTAAACTTGTGGCATGCAAAAGATGTCAGCGCAGTAGGCGAAAAACGGTGTTTACGACACTTCATAATTTATTTATTTTTTACCACGAGTCCGACAAGTTTCATATTAAATTTAAATACGTAATTATAGGGAAAGTGGTTATTAAATTTTCCAAGAGACGGAGCGATACTTTTGGCGATTTCATGAACCGGTGCTGCGTTCCGGTGCGCCTCTGTCCATTTTGAGCGCTGGCTGACATGTGTGTCGCAGGTTCACCGATATGGCCGATCCTCCCTTACTATGTAGCGTTGCTACAAAACCAATCTACGCGCTGCAGGTCTCACATACCGGGAAGCGCATGACTTGGAGATAGACTGAGGGAAGTGGTGCGACCTTGTGCTTGTCTTACACGCTTACACTGGTGTGTGTAATGGTGAAGTAAGTAAGTTTATAAGTTATAACCGAATAAACGGATCGAGAGATAGACACTTAAATGTTATTATTAGTATAGAGTTGACTCATGAATGTTTAAATTAATTGTCTTAAACCATTTTGACTTGATAATCTTGAGATAATATGGTAAATTCGTAATAATACATTTATTATCATACTTTTAAAATAATGATAATATTATTCAAATAACAAATTCTACGTAAATTTAAACAGAAGTATACATATTGTATATCTCACATGATGACATAACATCCGATAAAAGAGGTCAAATTATTTAAGAGCTAAATTAAAACATTCATTAAACAACGCATAATATGGTCATTAGTAAACTGTATGGTGTTTGTTATTCTCGTTTTGGCATTTTTACACCACATGTAATAATTAGTCGTGGCTACCAGTTATGTGATAATTGCCAACGTTATAGCTTGAGTATTATTTTATGCCAATAGTTTAAAAATCACAGTGTTATATTTTGCCAAAAATTGTAATCGGTGCTCGTGCTGTGTAACAATTTGTGTAAATTAATACTTTTATGTCATCCGAATATTTATCACTTCTATAATGAAGTTAAGTGTTTTCAAAGACTTGCCAATGATGCTAGTAGTATTGATTTTGTTTATGGTTTATTTTGTAGTGCACGCAGATTCTAAGAAACAAGTTAAAATTGGTAAGTATATTGAATATTATATTAAATTAATACGCATATAAGATTAAACTAAGTTATAACTGGCAATTAATTAAAAACCAAAAGAAGTTTTATCCATTATCATATTTTTAGGTATAAGTATAGGATACTTTGATGGGTTTTGAATTTAAATTCTAATCGATTAACTTCCAGCACTATTATACGCACTGACCAGAGGCAAATACATACTGACACAGGATACAGCAATTTCTTATTTATATGGTAAATTAAAACAATACAATTCCCTGAAATATTACAATTATAAAATATTATGTAGAAGATCAAGTAGAAAAACAAGTGATGAAAATTTGCTTGATTTGTTATATTGCAAAAAAGCTTTTAGCTTCTAAAACTAATAAAATTATAGTTAAAGAATATAACAACAAAATTATGTATATTTAATTATAAGAATTTTACATTCTTATAGTCTCTGTAATGCAGTGGCGAAGGGTGGAGATAGTCTATTTAGATCCGACCTAAAGTGCACACTAAACTATGCCTGTCACACATATTTGTTTTCGTTGAACTATAGATAGTGTTTGATAGTTTTTAAAATTTAATTAAACTATGCCTAATCTAAGTCATAGTAGATAATTAATAGTTAAAAAATATTTGTTTATCTTTAAGATATTTAAAATTATGCCATTAAATATATATTTATATAGTGAATAATAGTTTTTATCGTTTATGGTTTGGTTTAGAGTTAGACTGAGCTAATTAATTTAAAAAAACTAGCCAATACCCAACACCGTCTATCTATAATATATTATATTCTTAATTCAACGAAAATTCAAACAAATAAGTATGACTGAAAATGTGTGCACTATTTTTGTCAGATTGCCCATAGCATACCTTAACTCAGTGGTTTCCAAACTTTATGTTACTATGCCTCCATTTTTAAAAAATCTAATCTTGGCGCCTCCCCCCCCCCCTCCCCCCTCCCTTTATTTCATTAAATAATACTGACACCTTCTTAAATAGTCAACAATGTATACATACAAAAATGAAAAAAAAAATATAAATAATTACAAGATAAAAAGAACTTTGTAAGTATATACAACGTTTTTAAATTTTCTGTTGACTCATATAAACTTGACTTGACTAGCTTAAACGATCAAAAAAATTGTACTTGATAGAAATAATACTGAGATGTTATTTTGACGTCATTCATATTTTTTTTTTTTTTTAGAATTATTAATAACCATGTCCTTGCTTTTTCGTACAAGGTGGTTTGTTAGTAATTTTGAACAATCACAAACACCCAGGCTTTGAGACAAACACATGAATATTGTGTGTCCTGATCGGGAATCGAGCCCAAGAACTCTCGGGTGGAAGGCAAGCGCCTTACGCACTGCACCACGAGAGCCGCCAACGTCATTCATATTGATTTCCATAGTAACGCACGTATATATTAATAATTTAGTTGCTAGGACCCCAGACCCCTAGCAACCAATAATAGTGGATTGGATTACGGATTTCTTCCAAAATAACTTTTCATACAAAACAGAATTAACAATCAATTCTACTTAAAGATAGCTGAAAGTATTAAAAAAATGCATTGGCATCGTGTTCTGATATATTCTAAAAGTTTCAAATGTTTAGCTAGTCGGAAAGTTAGTTAAAAATCGATTTCAAGATTTGTACTGGATAAACAATCACCGAACAAATAAGAATACGACCTAATAAAAACGTTGTAACAAAATAAACAAGGTTTTGCTACTTTTTTTAAAAAATATATTTCATGTGACGAATGTGCTTGTTTATTAGCACAATCCGTTTCAACAGTATTCAATCCAAATTCATCATCGTTCATTGCCAAATAGATTCTATTATGGGCCCCACATCTTGAAGCGGGCCCCCAGATCAAGACCTTTCAACCACATATTTAACAGCTCTAAAACCAAGCAGCGCCGCAGGTGACTTTTTTACTATTAATAAAATAATGTGAAAAATGCATTAGCAAACTAACCAAGAACTTAGGAAATAGATTTTTATATCTGGCGTAGAAATCATTTAAAAGTGGAGACATGGCAAACTTATTTTTTTTGTAATTTTGATTTCCAAAGCTCCAATTTTTTATGAATGTCTTCCCTTTGTCTTTTAAAATCAGTGAATGGACTAGTGGTCCTTGCATTAATTTATTCAGTCAGCTTTTTTTTAAATTTCAACAAAATAGACAAGTTTAACAACGAAATTATCGTTCCTAAACAAATTTGCCTCAAATTTCAACATTATGATTTGACCTTTTTATCTCATTTTTTCGCGAGATAGCCAGCGCGCTTCACAATAGTATAGAAGTGAGGTATTATAAAATTAGTCTCCATATTTTCAGACAGGTTTGCAAAAAACCTTTTATATGACTGTTTTTTGTGTAGTTTATAACTAGCAGCCGTTTTATAAATTATGCATTTGCAAACTGCAAACCTGTGGCTACCTTAATTGTGTTAAACTTTTCGCGGCTCCCTTTGCAACACTCCGCGCCTCCCAGTTTGGAAATCGCTGCCTTAACTATTATGGTTAGGTTTGGGCAGGTTTTAATTGAAAAACTAACCAGCACCATCTGCAAAGTATACCTATTCCTAGTTAAATGAAATCAAAATAACTTGACAAAGTGCTGTGTGCATTAGTTATGTCGAATTTTAACAGCCTCTCTCTCCACACTCTCTCCACACCTCTCCACATCTCCACACCTCTGTATTGTGTATATTCTCAGTATTGAATATTCAAGAAAACAACTCGGAAACAATATGTAATGGATGCAACTATTGCATGGTCAATTGTCAAGATTTAAATTGTATTATAAACAAAAGCAATAAGCACAAAATCATAATAGATATAAATATAGGTTATACGTACATTAGATATAGTCAATCCACTGTCATTTACTTTTTTTGTGTTTGTAAGAAATAAAAAGGCTTTTTTATTTTTATTTATTATAAACAAAAGCAAAGCTTTTGTAAAAGTGTATAGAGATTTTAATACCAATTTACTTGACTGTGCCTCTGAAACCATTGTTTTTAATTTGTTTGGGTGGCAGAAATATTATTCAAGTGAAGACCTACAAGGTATTAGAATATTAGGCTACACCTACACAATACTTATAGCAATATAAATATTTATTGGCTATAGACTCTTAAAGTAGTATATTTTATCACAATGTCTGTAGTTGGGTGTAGAAATAGATATGAACATCCAATGCCAGAAAATTTTATGCCTTTCAAATCTTCTCACGATGTTTGGCTTCCCCATATTATGACAGCCTACTTCAGGGAAAATCAATTCTCACTATATATCACATTATATATTATATAATTGGTTTTTGTTGTATTCAAATTGATTTTAACATCTTAATTATATACAATGTATAATCAGAGACACCTAGTAACGGACTTAGAAGATATGACGCAATCAATTAATATAATTAACTATTTCTTGTATTCAACAAATAATTCATAAGATTTTAGAATGTACCATTCTAATTATTGAACATACATAATTTTGCCAACACAGAACTTATTTTTTTCTATTCACTATATTTTCTTATGAGTGTTTTCAAAATTATTTAGATAATATGTTCAAATAACATAAGTTACGAAAAATATCGTTGATGCAACATAACTAAAATAAATTTGATTTTCTTTATAAAACAAAGATTATAATCTCTTTTAGCGGTTGTAAATTGGGTATTTGGTATTAATAATTATTTTAGACTATGAAAATAATAATCATTATTGTTATTGTTGATATTAAATTATAATCTGTGTATTTTACGATGCCAAAATCGGCGACCTAGTTTGAGTGAGAAAACATAATATATTATTCCTATTATAATGCTTTAGTGGAAGTGCAAAAAAACGTACGACTCCTGCATGGTACACCTATATTATTATAGTTATCATTTATTTATATTTTCTAGTACTAAACGGCTGTGGATACAAATACCCACATTTCATATAAGTGAAATAATCTTTTTTAAAGTTATTTCGTAAAAAAATGTTAGTATTATAAGTATGTATTGTGTAGGTAGTATAACATTTAGAATTTTAGGACTTTAAGAATTTGTATGCACCCGTCAATTACATGACGTGTGATCGCAGCCATGACTTATTTTGGGTGAAAGCTGTTTCCTAATGTCAGGCTCACTAGGCACCGATAGCGAGGGCTGTGCGGCTGGTCAATGCACTCCCTAGATATGTAGACATTTTTAGCGATGCAATATGTGTTTTTTTTTAATTCTATTTTATTTTATTTATTATTTATTTATTAAAAAAAGACACATTGAACACATAACATATTATTAATTCAAGACGTTTTAGAAGAAAAAGTACAGGTAAATCAACTTAGTAAATAAAAAAACAAAGCATAAAATAATTTTATAGAACAGAAATAAAATTAAAAAAACAACAATAATTCAAGAAAAATACAAATTAAATAATAAAATAGAATTTTAAAAACTAAATACATAATGCATCGCTAAAAATGTCTACATATCCAGGGAGTGCATTGACCAGCCGCACAGCCCTCGCTATTGGTGCCTGATGAGCTTGACATGAGGAAACAGCTTACACCAAAAATAGGTCATGACTGCGACCACGCATGTAATTGACGGGTGCATAAAAATTCAAATTTTCCAGAATATCAGGATTGTAAACTATACCACGTGAGAGCAGGGGAAAATCCTTTAAGAGCAAAAGTAACCTACGAGCTTCAAGAGAATGAAAGACGAGCGTATCTCGAAGAAAATTAGTCGGAAAATACTCTGTCAAAGGGAAAATAATTATATACATTAAAATAAAGGTGTCGAAGAATTTTTTTCTGAACACACTCTGAAACAAGCAGTCATTACCAAGGCTATGGATTATTATAAGAAAACATATTTTTTAAGTGTTATAACAACATCTTCAAAAGCACTTGTCTTTCTGCTAAAAAAATACAATGGTCTTTTTGCTATCCTTTTTTGTATCATTCAATTTAACACATCTGAAAAGAGAGTACTTTCGCCATCCTGTATAGTACTTTTCTTATCCGCCAGTTTACGATATCATTACGGTTTATGTATTTTCTTGGAAATGTAGTGAATAAGGCTCCGTTTATCGCCCAGCGTGCTGTCTCAATGCGCCTCTGTTCAAATTTCAAACCAATAACCCTACATCTATATGCACACTCCCACCTCGATTGGCTTTGCTTTACGCTGTTTGTGTACTAACAAGACTACGAGGAAAACCTGTTGTAAAACATTGTATTTAGATTCACTATGGACATAATATTATATTATTTTGAAAATCCTTAGACATATAATATATACATACGTACATACATAATTTGGAAACACCTCTAAACTCTATTAGAAAAAAAAATGAAAAACGCCAGACAGGAAATAAACATCAAATTCCGGCCAATGTACTTTAGCCAATTAAGTCACCTGCGTCCTACCTAATTATAACGAAATTAATAATTATTGGTCATGAACTTGATTCACTTAAAAAATATTGCAAATATTAGCGACTAACTTTTATGGTTTGAATCAAGGTACTTACCCTTGATTATTAGTCAGTGTAAGAGATCTCTTCAAATTTTTGTGTTATTGTATTTGCACAAATGATTTAATATTTTATTATCCAATGGATAATTCAAAAGATTTAAGAATATATCATTATCTATTGAACAAACATAATTTGGAAACATTTCAAAAACATACATATTAGAAAAAATCTAGGAAAAAATATGACATCGTACAAGATTAATGTATAATAAATGAATAGGACTATTTTCTAAAAGATATATTTATATGTTTTAGTTACATTTACAATATTTGACCCAGTCGCCCGGATTGTAATGGAGTGGGTCTAAGACATTTAATTAATATTATGTTTCTGAAGTAGTTTCAATTTATGTATATTCAATGAAGAATGTTAATATATTGTTAAATTTAATGCATAATAATAATTGAGAATTAAATGAATATTAAATTAGGTAAGTAATTCAAAAAGAGAACCTGACAAAGGATTTTAGTTAGTTATGTTAATCAGAATTACTTATTATTAACGGAATTAGAAATGATATGAAACATCTCGGATGCATACTGTTTATTAAATTTCAGCTTAGATAGTATTTAACCAAATCTGGTCACCTGGATTGCGATTGACTTGGGTTCAAATATAATAGCATTATTTATGATTTATTACGTTATAATCAGGGCTCGAAATAGACCGGAACGCACCGGAGCGCCGTTCCTGTTCGTGAAATTCTAAAAGATACCGTTCCGGCTCTTGGCTTCTTTGAAAATTGCGTTCCGTTTCGTGTTATTGAGATAATATTGCATGTAGGTATGTAGTTTTTAAAGCTGTAAGAACTGATTCGTGGGAAAAAAATTGTTTAGCTATTAAACCTCAACATTGGACTAGACCAGTGCTTCCCAAAGTATCGCGTTAATAATACTGCCATCTAGGGGTCACTGGGGCGATCCAAGGGGGCGGCAGTTGTCTCGGAACCAATAAGGCTGTGTTGAATATAAATAAGAGGGAGGTGAAAGCAAAAAGAAAGCACAAAAACAAGTTTAAAAACTCGTATATTTTTCAGGTGTTGTGTAGTATATTTTACAAGCAAGCATGGTTCAAATCATTTGCTAAAAAAGTCGGCTAAAAATAACTAATCGCAGTGATTTAAAAATGCTGCTGACAAAAATAGAGCCGAAATTGTATCAATTGTCAGCAGTGTAACTTAATCCATTAATTTGTACTCCATTAAATTATTATGTTTTGTTTTCTTCATTTTCAGTGTTCAGTGATTGATTTGAAATAATAATTTATGACCTTAGTATCACAGCGTCTTATTTAAAGCCGGCTACCCGTTAAGTAGAACTAACCTAACAAGAGTAATGCCAATTGGGATCGCAATAACTATCAATTAAAAATGACTTCGAATATAAACATATTCTGCTTACGTGAGAATGTTCGGGTGGACGTTATTTTATAGGTTTTGAAGATAGGATCTAGATAGAAGATAGGATCTAGTTCACTCATGTGTTTCCATGTTTTTTTTTATATTGTAAACACTTATCTTTATGTCATGTTGTGAACGTTTTGAATTTGTTATTTGTCATATTCATTCATCGTCATCATCATCAGGGGCGCAACAACCCCGTGTGGGTCCTGGCCTCCTCCAACAGCTCCCTCCACCTGTCCCTATCCAGTGTGACCGCTTTCCAATTTGGTACCCCCAGAATACGGCAGTCACTGGCAGCTCCATCCAACCAACGAATCTTTGGCCTCCCTCTTCTTCTACGTTTTATTGGATTGCTGGACATCACTCTCTTTGCCGGTTCATTATCATTCATACGGTGCACATGACCTAGCCATCGCAGTGAACTGCGCTGCAATCTTCGTACAGCCCGTAGAGCTCAGCATTATATCTTCTCCTCCAAACGAGTTTTTATTGGCCTGCCAGATTGACCAATGTAGCATAGACAGTAATACCTAATTATAAGTGTACAAATTCATAATATTGCTGGAACGAATAAGAAAATGTATTCTGTCTCTATCTATACACGTATAGTATTTAAGCAAAGGCAAACGGCCTATCTGAATAGTCTTGATAATGGTGTTACAACCGAAATAGCTATCGACATACTTTTTAAAAACCTGTAGAATTTAATAATAATTATATTTTCATTTCTTGAACTATTTATTAGTATCATATTCGATTTAGATGTCAGTCTAAATTCAGGTTTGTTTATCTTGCGTGTAATAATAAAATAAAATAAAAATAAAATAAATGAAATACAATGTGATACGCTTGCCTATTTTGGTAGATGTCACATACATTTCTCATATCTGTCATGATTTGGTGACAGCGCAACCTCTATGTTAGTTGGGTTAATAATAATTAACAGTTACATCTCTGCATCTGTCCTCTTACGGAAAACGTAGTAGGGTAAAATAATTAATATTCTTAAAAACCCTCCACCTGATGACAATTATTGTTTCCTTATATACTGAAACTGCAATGCTAAAAACCCGTTATTTTACACCATTAAAGTTTCCACGCCAACTACAGTTGAATCAGATATTACTAAAATAATAGTCTTGTCTAAACGAAAATCTGGTATATCTCGAAAGCTTATGTGTCATTTTAAATTTACTCTACGTAAGGTTTAATAAAACTCCTCTCATAAAATTGTTTTTGCGGGAGCATTTGTGTTGAAAAGCATTTCATAATATCGAGGTCTAGCGAGTTGCGGCTTCAACAGGCAGCTACATTGTAAAATATCGCATGCACTTTTCCTCCGATCATTTCCCAGGGGGCAGATTTTTCTCGAGCCTTCGCCCACCAGCACCAGATAGCGCGCTGAAAACTTACAAAGAAAATCTCGCCTGCGTCGCTCGCTCTTCGTTCAACTATCTACCCTTTTCTTTCTCAAATGCATTGTTCAAATACTCTTGCTGTAAGAAAATCTTTGTATGTACACATTAAACGTAGATTTATTTTTATGATTTCTAGAAATGGTCTGCATTAAAGGTTGCAGTAACAGTGTATTTGAGTAGTACTTGTCAGTTAGTGCAAATAATGGAAACAATGGAAATACTTAACATCAATCTATTTTTATATCATGTCCGATCCTTAGAAGATCATATGGGCCTCCACAAATTGGAGGTTGTAACAAGTATTTGTTTTGCTTGGATAGAACTAAGAAAAGGGTTAACTGACAACCTGAGCTGTGATACTGCGCTCAATGAAATTATCCAAGTTTACTTTGAAAATCAGTCGTCGATTCACGCAACTTATAGAAGTTATTCACAAAATTGCGTTCAGTAATGAGGCTCATTTTTGGCAAAATTTCAGCACGAGTGAAACCAATCCAGAAAAGACATTACAGATTCAATTACATCCACAAAAATGCACTGTTTGGTGCGGTTTATACGCTGGTGGCATCATCAGATCTTATTTCTTCAAAAATGAGGTCGGAGTTCGCATTACGTCCAATGGAGATCATTACCGGACCATGAGCAAACAACATTTTTATCCGGATGACGCAATATGGTTTCAAATATTATGAGAGTATCATTACTTTTCTTTCACAACCCGATTAAAATAAACGATTCCTCCATTTTTTTTAATAATATGCTGTCTTTCACTCTTTCTTACACATATTTTTGTATACATTGTTCATATTTTTTTTTCTCGTGCGTGACAGATAATTTAAGATAAGTAATAAATAAAGAATAAAAACCAGACGATTACTGCTTTTATATATTTGATATTTCGATGTAAACATTTTGTTAGTTGTTGCGGGGCTCTAAAATAACTTATAAATATTGGATAAACAAACAAATATTTTAAATTTACTAAATACCTACCTAATATTCGGTAAATAGGTATAATATCTATACTTTAAATTAATCATATTGTATTCATTCGATTTCTATTATGAAAACAAGTGTCTCGAAACATTGCGATGTTTATATCTAGTGAGTAGTATTATCATTCACACCAAAATCTTATTATCGACTTGCACGTGCATCGGGAAATAATAGAAACGCAACAATAATTATTCTACAAAATGCGCGCAGACCATGTGCCTCCCATAACAGAAACGAATCTAAAGACAATAGGAATACTCGATTTCCCTGCCATCAGATTAAATTTAAAGGTGAGTGATTGTGTATTTGATGCTTTCAGGTGGCATATTCCACGACAATGACCCTGCGTCCCAGATGGCATTCCGGTACGCCGTAAAGAGGAACAACCTTCGCAGCGGGATAGAGTTTGTACCACTAATCCGCACTGTTTCTTCCATCGACAGCTACAAAGCAGAAAAACTTGGTATAACATTAATATTATATTTTTAAAATAAGTATAATGAACAGTGGTGTGCGGTAATTTTTTCGAGTAGGGATGGCGTCGGAAAATGTTTACTATTTGCTTAGAGTTTGTAGTTAATTGAATCATGCCGAGCAGCTAATAATTTTGTTTAGTGCAGAATGGTAGCTTTGATATTATATTATTCTAAAAAATATAATATTTATATCCAATATTCAATGTGAAAAAGCTGGTGTGACAGTCTCAATCAATGTGTAATATAGAGTCATGAAAACAATTATATTTTTTAAATAAAATGTATTCTGGAATTGCGCAATAAATATCAACATACTAATAACAACAATAGCGTCCCGGTACAAGTCAATGCATGGCAGACCTTGTCAACAACACAGTCATAAGATGTACCGCGTTACGTCGCAAACGTTCATAATCTTTAATATTCAACTCAAATAAATGGATATATAAATATGTTGCAACGCTGGATAATTATTATGTATGGCGAGTAAAATGTGCGTGTGCTCCATCCAGGGACCTATCATGCAGTGTTGCCAAGTCAAAATTTAAAATTTCAGTAGATTTTGACAAAAAATTCAGTAGATTTCATAAAATATCAGTAGATTTTGGAAAATGTAGTATATTAGATATAATTTAAGACTAATAAGGATAAAAATAATTAATAATATTAATTTATTGTAAACAATGATGATATTAATGGGTAAAATAGCGCTCTTGGGTAGAGTTACAATGCTTTCTTCGTCAATTTATAAGTGTAACACATTAAAAAGGATCGTGCGTAAATCATTTCAAGTTTATTATTAAAATAATCATCAGTAAACTTACAATTATGGAGAAACACAAATATCAGTAGATTTCTTGAATTTCGAAAAAAATCAAAAATTCAGTAGGATATTGGCAAAAAATATCAGTAGATCTACTGAAATTTCAGTAGACATGGCAACACTGCAGTAGCATGGACTGTCTTGACTCTTGAGCCTGGATGCTATATTATATTTTACCTTAGACTATAGATACATATTTTACGAATAATTCTGGGGATGCCCTGTATCTGCAAACCGCATGCTACTGATAATGAACCATCATTATTGAGATTAACAATCTCGTAAAATCGTACAGTACCTAAGTAAGTAACCAAAAAAGACGTCATGAGTAGGTAATCATTGTTCTTTTTTATTTATGGACCATTAATTGTGTATTGCCAAATCACCAAATACAAAATTGTCTATTGCAATGGCATCTCGATCTTTTCGACAGTATGACAAAAAAATCATTTCGGGTTGAACCCATAGTAGTGATTTGAAGAAACGCTTCAAAAGGCGGCCCTCGGGGTCCAGTGCGTAAGGCGCTGGTTTTTCATCCATTGGCGCTGAGTTCGACTTGGAGAGGTCACAATAATGCCTGGGTGTTTGTGATCGTATATTACTACAGTACTGTTAAACTTCTAACTTTGTTGGGCCTCGTGGCCTATTGTTGCATTAAAAAGAATATAAATATATGAATATAATAATATAATATACCTAATAATTATGTATTAATTAAAACTTATGAGAATTTTTTCGTGAAATTGTATTAAGTACATATAGAAAACTCCACATATAAAAACACTCTAATTAACACACATTAATTATTTACCAATATATCATCATAAAGATACATCTAAATAGGTAATCGTAGATTTCGTTTTAAAAATATATATGTTTATTTAGCACATAAACAAGCAATTTAAATAATTACTATTCTACTTGTCATCCCGATGATAGATAAAATAAACTACTGCTACCATTTTTATAGGAAAGAGCAACGTTGAATTAATTTTTTGCTATCATCGCCACACAGTTTCAACAGACTATCGTATTTCAAAAACAGTATTCGTTGTGTTATTAAAAAAATGTTGACTCACTGCATTTCATTTCATTTCCATGTGAAATAATTTACATAGCATCTGTCCCGGTGGAAATGTCCTGTTTATTTTAACTATAATGGTGAAATTTATTTAATGTGATTATTCATTTTTATTACTAGCATAATACTTTTTTGAATGTTTTGCTTCAATACATGAAAAATATATTTTATTATATTAAAGCTTTTTTTGAAAGCTCCTTTTTTCTCGTGTATCATAAAAATATTTTTCTAACGCTGATAAACATTTATGTATATTTTCGTTATTATTTTTAAGCTTGCAACCTGACAAGCGAAGGTGTCATGGCCATCTTTGGTCCCGAATCCCGAGAGACGCGTGGCATCGTCGAATCAATCTGCAAGACTCTCAAGATTCCAAACTTCCAGACGTTTTCATCCCTCGATCCTCCCCAGGAATTCGCCGACGCCCCGATGGCACTCAACTTTTATCCCGATCACCAAACTTTCGAGAAGTCGCTTGCTGATCTTGTCGTGGACTCCGACTGGGAATCTTTCTCTATCCTTTATGAAGATAACGATGGTGGGTTCAAATTATATCTTTATGAATATAAACTGTCTCAGGTAACTAATATTTATTTATTTATTTAAGAAAACAAAACATTGTGGACATAACAAATCTAAATTCAAGATGTGCATAACATGAGATTTACATTATAACAAATATTACCCTCACAAAAGAGAAGAAGAGAATATATAAAATAATAATAATAAATAAAAGTACAATTTTATACAACATAATACAATTTTTGAAAACAAAAAATATACAATTTTATACAGAAAAATAAAATTTCGAATACAAAATACATAGCACGTCTCCGAAAATGTCTACGTGGGGAGTGCATTGACTAGTCTTGCACCCCTCGCTAATGGTACTTGATAGGCTTGACATGAGGAAACTGTTCCTATCCAGAATAATCATGGCTGCGACCACGTAGGTCATTTACAGACGCATGTAAATTCAAATTCATTAGGACACCAGGATTTGAAACCATTCCTCGCGATAATAGGCAAAAATGTTTCAAAAGCAGAAGAGACCTACAAGATCCAAGAGAGTGAAAAGTAAGCATGCCAGCAAGGCAGTTGGAAAATAATCATTTGACGTATTATCAAAAGGAAAATAGTTATAAATTATGTCTTAAAATAAAGACATCGAAGAAATATCTTCTGGACGCGTTCTAAAATAAGCTTATAGGTAGGCTTACCATAATTATTAGACTATAAATCCCTCGCCAGTCTTCTTGCTTGCGTTTCAGGTTAAACCAGCATCCCGTAGCTCCGCCGTATACACTATATAGATAGTATTTAGTGGCCTACCAGGACGCCGGAATCCGGTTGGATTAGATAATTGAAGCAAGTGGCCAATAATTGAAGATGGCCCATAATAGTAGCTCTTACCCTATTCTATAATTTGTATAGAATAGATACATTTATATATAATATATTCATCAATAAAATTAAATGAATTTGCAGTAATTTTCTTTTGTACGGAGTCGCAATTGAAAAAATACAAAACTTAAATCAATTGATTATGAATATCATTTTTCTATTTTATAAAACGTGGGATTTTGCAAACTAGTTTGTATTTACCTATAATAGTAATTTGGTTAAGTTTTCGAAGAAAATTTTAATCGTGAGCTCCGGCAATATTTTCAAAAAAAAATAATAAAATAAAAGCTTGAAGACTTCGCCTCGTCTGGAAGTTGTCTTATTGAATCGCAAACTTTTAACTAGTTTCCCTTTGAGGTATGGGTTTTTTGTAATACTATTTATAAAGCCTATTTAATATTCAATTTTTAGTTTTAAATATCTTTTACATATTCTTCCAAATAAATTTATCATCATGACAAAGTACTAAACAATTATAAAAAATATAGTTTTATCCAATCGAACTTCATGTTAGGTATTTAATAAATAGTATATAATATACTTTTAACCAAAAAAAGGCTATGTAAAAATAGTAACTAGGCACCATTATTCTAAAATCCGGTACCAGGGCGGTGCTCATAACGCCTCGGTAACCTGATTAACTCCACAAAATGACCCAACCCACTAGCACGTCGCCATCCCTAAGACCAAGGCCCAAGAGACCAGTTTGAGATGGTAATAACTTGTAGGAAGATACGATTGAATCGATTGATGCGATTCTAGCGTAATTTAATCGATCAAATTCGATGTTAATTATATGATATGCACTGTGTAAATTGTTTTACCATTTTATTGTTGTTAACTATTTATTCTTAGAGAAAAGTCATTATATTACTTAAAATATACACAGTTAGTAGGTATCTAATCAATCCATATAATTTAATAAATATCAAGACCAATTTCGTCTGCTTCGAAGAACTTTGTCAAGTTCACAATGTTTTTCTAAACCTAAACGGACGAAATGTCAATAATTGTTAGTTATAGATCATTTTTGAAAAAAATATGACGCCCGACAGAACTTGAACTTGACAGTGGCCACTGGATTTGTGCCTTGGATGTGCTTTAACAAATCAAGCTACCGGCATCCTATTTGATTACGACAAATTTTACTAGTAGTTCTTACATCAAAGTGGGTTAATGTTGGCTTTCGGGCGTTGTGTTTTAAATCAAGGTATCTTAAGTGCCCTATTCGTTAAATAAAAGAAATGGTTTATTAGTTAAATATGTAAATCTCTATATATATAAAAATCTCGTGTCACGATGTTTGTGGTCGAACTCCTCCGAAATGGCTCGACCGATTTTTATGAATTTTTTTATGTATATTTGTTAGATATGAGAATAGGTCAACAAGTATATTTTATACGGCTAGGTGATTAGGGTGTCTCTATCCAGAAAAATTTTCTTTTATTTTTTTGACAATTTTTTTTGTATTTTTTTTATTATTTGACATAAAAAAATACCTATAACCCCAAATTTTCATTCTCCTACCCCTACCCTCCCATTTTTTAATCGCGATTTTATTATTTTTGTATGAACAAATTTAACCATCGTTCGTATTTCAAACAGAACGAAATTATTTATGTTGTTGAATGACAGATAGCGCTACGTCCGAGAAGAATTCAAGAGAAGCGTCGCGTCATTTTGACATTTCATTCGGCATATTACAACGCAGTGCGTGCAAAATTTTGTACGATTTATTTTAATTTATCTATTTTTATGTGTGTGTATCAAAGTCACAATGCCAGCAAGACGCAAGGGGGGCCATTTGGGCCGTCGAACGAATAAAACAACAAACATGCAAAATAGTAGAGCAGAAAAAACAGACGAACAAATCCAATAAGATAACAAAAATGTGCGTGTAAGCATGTCACAATCGCGTGTATCTTAATCACAAGAGGCACGAGCTGAACGAAATCAATAACAACAATTGGAACGGAGCCAAGCGCACCGGTTCGTAGTTAACATACGCAGAGCAAATGACTGACAACGCCAACAAGTACATCAAACATTAACATCCGCTTCGTTCCTTCGTCTCGCATTCGAGTACGAGCCAGATATTGAATCCGAAAGTGCTGATTGGTGCTATGGACAAAGAATGTCCCCATTGTCATGCGCTCAAATTCAAACATGAGTCAGCCGGGATGTGTTGCGCATTAGGAAAAGTGCAACTACCAGAAATTGAGATACCACCAGAACCATTGAACGGCTTGCTCATCGGCACGGTTCCAGATTCAAACCTGTTCCTGAAGTCCATTCGCACATTCAATTCATGCTTCCAAATGACTTCGTTTGGAGCAACAGAAATAGTTCACAATACTGCGGCAAATGGTCAACAATTCCATTCTACGTTCAAAATCAAAGGCCAAGTATACCACAAAGTAGGCTCATTGCTGCCAATGCCAAACGAACCACATAAATTTTTACAAATCTACTTCATGGGCGGTGAGGACATCAATCATGTGGATGCACGTTGTGGCTACAATAGCCTCAATTCGCCTAATGCCAGGCGCATCGTCGGCGAACTGGACGCCCTGTTGAATGAGCACAATGAATTATTGAAATTCTTCAAAGCACACATGCACGAATTGCAAAGTGACAATCACGCTATTGTCATCAATACTGATAAAACACCAGCTGGAGAGCACGTGCGTCGATTCCATGTCCCTGTTGTAGACGACATTGCTGGAATCATGGTTGGCGACCGCACATCGACGCGAGAAATCGTGGTTCGAAGAAGAAACAATAATCTGGAGTTCATCGCTGACACACACCGTTCATACGACGCTCTCCAATATCCGCTAATTTTATGGAAGGGACAAGACGGATATTGCATAAACATTAAACAACGAGATCCTGTCACAGGTAATTCATTCATTATGAACATCATTACTCATTTTGAATTGAGAAAATGAATGGTTGATGTTTTTTTTGTTTTTATCGGCGGTCATCGTCTACAGCGCTCTATTCCTCTTTCTGTCATAGATCCCATCCCCACACACTTACGATACATTTGTTATTTTTTATTTAACAACCAAAATATTCACTAGAAATAATTTATATGGCAGAACAACGTTTGCTGGGTCAGCTAGTTGTTTTATATAATAAACCTATGTATAAGCAATTGAACACAGTACATAATCGAATAATTTGTAGGTCTTCGCCGTATTCAAAAAGTTCTTGAAAACTTATCTATGGGTCAAATGACACTTCATCAACTTACACCAGGCGAATCTAATTCTCCAATATTCGAAGACCTCGCAAACACTGAAGAGACGCATATCATTATGGACTGCTCCAAGGAAACGATTCTCGAGTATCTGCGGCAAGCCAGAGACGCTGGTATGCTGGAACCTCATCAGGTGAGATCGTTAAATAGTAACAGTCATGATGATGGACCATAGAGTACACTCTCATAATATAGAGGTACTCGTATATTATTTATTTTTACGAACATCCGCTGGCCAATGTAATAAATCAATAAATGAAGAATATTAGTTCAACTCATCTCAAATGGAATACGAGTGAGTAGCTTTTACTCAATTTAAAAATAAAAGTTTTACAATCAGGCTTCATGGTGTAGGTACTAATTTTTATAAACTTTCTTGAACGTTTCTTTTACCACAAAAAGTTGGATACCTACTATATTAGTGGTTTTGGAAATTTTATAATTCATAATATAATAAATTATAATACAAATTTAATAATCCGGTATTTTTCGATTGCCTTTTATATGGTTATTTCACTGTTGGCAATCTTGCCATTAATTTAAATATTGTCGTTTACGAAATTGACCTCACTTCGGGGAGTAAGCCGAAACCGACGTCTGGCTGTCATATAACCAGGAGTTATCCTCAATTTATTATTAATAACGATATTAAGTTTTATTGTATGTAGGTATTATGTCATGATTAGCTTTAAGAATTCTATATTTGTAGCTCACTACCTGCCTAGATAGACCAAACTCGTTAAATTATGAGAAAACAGGTGTCAGTTACAAATCTTAACCTTCATACAATCCGCCGGGAATGGCAAACTATCGTCATTGAAGTTAATGACGCCACCAAACCACACCCGCTATCGGGCATAACACGGGCCCTATCTATTTCAGAAAACTATCGCCAGTCCGACTTAGCCCGGGTCGCTTGATTTTAACTCTCCAATATTTACGATCATAAAATAGAATAATTTTTCACGTTGTAAATACCTCTCCGTAACATATTTGATGATTAGATCTATGTTTCAACCTTCACAGTATCACTTTGTTTGGATCTACCGCCTTGAACTAGCTTGTATTTCTTTGTCTATTCGAAAACTTTTCAGAAAACCATATTTGTATTAACATGTTTTTCTTGGTTTATTTTCCAGACATATATCTTGACATCATTAGACGCTCATACCGTGGACTACGGCGAATTCCAAAATGCTTCTGCCAACATCACTGCGTTTCGAGTTGTCTATGGTGGTGGAAACCATGTCTTCCGGGAGCTGCATTATAATGAAGAGCAAGCTGTTTATGACCCCAGTCCAGATACCGTTACTGTAAGATGTTTAATTTATCTGTTTAAATTAGTAGGTAATCTAGAATTGATACCAAGAGCATAAATTATGCGACTGAGAGATAATAACCTGTCTCTTGTTTCCGAATCTTTATTCTTCTTCTATACTACATGGTAAACCTCCATAAATTCCTGATATAAATGCAAAACAATATGGGCCTCGTAGATTTACTTTTGGAGATAATTAACATATAAATTTCATTATTTGATATCTCAAAATAAACTCTCGATTCATCATATCTCAAAAGAAACAACAATAATAAAAATAAATAAATAACAAAAGCGCGTTCTTGTCAAAATATTAAATACCATAAACCACATACGAGCAAAACTTACCAACGATACTTCATCTCGTAATACATCAAGTTCATTTAGCAGGGCTTCGGACTGAAACTGAACCGACAACCAGAAAAACCATTATTTTTTTATTTTTTTAATATCTGTTTTTTCGGTTCGGCACATGTTCAAACACGCGTATTAACATGATCTTACTCCCCACGTCAGTTGTCGTGACGTATTTCGACATTATTCGCATAATTTCTATGTGTAATAAAAATTTTATGTGTAATTTTAAAAAAATTACGGCTACGACCGTGCGATTCAGCATAACAATTGAGTTTGGAGCGTATCGCCGTGTTATATAAGTACCATAACATATGCTAAGTTATGGTAGAAAATATTTTTTTAATACAAATGAAAACATTTAAAGATTATTCACTCGGAGATGCACCGAAAACTGTAAAAACCGTTATTTTTTTCGAAGCGAAAACCGGAATCGAACAGACATATATTTTTTTACTTGAACCGGAAAGAAAACCGACACGAAAAAACTTACGGTTCGAAGCCCTAGTTTTTAACTTGGTAGTATTAAAATGTGTTCGCATTTTTTCCTTATTCTGAGTATAATACATTTTACACACATCATCTTCTGTACATTTAGAATTTCTTAAATTTTTAATAGACTTATTGTATTATCATATAGGTATCGATATAATGTTTTTAATGTCAATAAATTCATTATAATATAACATAACCAACAAAAATTCATAAAGACGGAAATACAAAAATTATCTGCTTGTCTTATTACTGTTTTGTAAATGAGAAGATTGATTTTTCAACTTTTTAGACCCCAATACTCACTTATAATTTATATATGACTATTTCAGTTTAATTCTGCACTGATGATAGATGCAGTAAATCACTTAACGGAATCACTCAATACATTGTTGATGAGTACAAGGCGACTTCCGGATATCAACTCTATTTCTTGCCAAACCCCAACAGAGTGGGCTCTAGGAAAATCGGTCTATCAATATATTGCTGATGTAAGTCATTTTTATCATTAGATTTGCTTAATTTTAACACACTCTAGTAAAAAAAAAAAAAAAAAACAAGACTGGGGTAATCTTGTAAATGCAACAAACTGATATACGCATAACTGTATGATACACCCTCCTCGATAATTAAGATAATGTATGCATGTGAAATAGAAAACCTCGATATCTGTAAAATCCAAGAATGGCTCAACATTCATGGAAATGGGAACAATGCTGATTAAAAAGACCAATAAACAAACCAATGGATAAGGAAATGATAAGAAACAAATTGTCTCATTTTTTTCGAAATAATAAAAAAAACATTTAGGGATCATTAGACATATTATAATAGACACTTATTAATAAAATAATTTCAGTATCTTCCAAAAATTTTAATTTAATAAATTATTATAAAACATGCACGCACACACATAAGAGAAAAATCATGAGAAAATTATATGTAAACTATTTATTTTTCAGTTTCAAATATACAATACAACAAAAAAAAAGAATTTCTAACCAAACAATAAACAAAAATGCACATTTAACAAAAAAAAATAGACATGATTACAGAATTAAAATTAAATTTTTAGCCTTCTTTTTTGCAAAAAAATTAATCAACTTCTTCAAATCTAATGTCGTAGTTTGGTCATACTCAATTGAAATTGTTGATAAATCAACTAGTCTGTTTTGTGACATCGTTGACCGCAAGTACCTACGTTTTAATAAGCATCAATTTTATTGAAGTGTTATTAATATCCTTAGAGCTACAAAAACATTTGGTACACAATTTTCAATGTTTTGTTCCACTATAAAGAGCAGTACTTCTGGTCGTGGCATAGACTTTGAAAGTCTTCGAGCTACTGCTTGAAGCTCACTGCATAGATCGTTAGCATCAATATCTTTGTTAGCATTATGACTCAAAGCATTTTCTAAAATTTTGCAGTCGACAAGTATATCTGAAGGTGGCTTTTTGTTTGAAGGCAAATAAAATATTATGTCGCTCCAATAATTGTTTGAACCTCTATTCGATAGATTGTATATCCATGTCTAAAACTGGAGAGTAGAAACCTATTTTGTATTGCTGTTTAGGTTATTGGGTGCCTGGTCTTCAGCTTAATATTGAAAGTGCCGTTTCTGTTTTTTCCTTCGAATATGTTTTGTGTCAAATTTTAGTTCTGTTTCTAACATCTTTGCCATCTCAGCAGCATCAATTGAAACTTGTTCATAACTTTCATCACTCCTGCATCTTAGTAAATATTTTTTAGTTAGCTCTAACTACCTAATTTGAAGCAGAATATGTTATATCAATATCCTTTCCTTGTAATATTTTACTTGCAATATTTACTTCTAAAAGAATATTGTACCATGCGACAATTGACACCATAAATTTAATAATGCAAATTACATCAGCAAAGAAGGGCATTTGCTTCAATTCTGGAAGAATTTCCAGATTAATTATTCAAAATTGTGTCATCAAAATATATCTCCATTAATGCATGATAATATATATCACCAAGATTATATCTTAAAGGCTTCAAAGCTTCAATTCGGCTCTCCCATCTTGTTTCGCTCAATAGTTTGAGAGTAAACATTGGGATACGGTTAGATAAAACTTTACAACGATGTGTCGACCCAGAAAAATAATTATATATTTATTGAACTCTATATTCATATAAATTGCTGAGATAAAAACGTATACGGTCTTATCTCGGTCTCATCTTATCTCTTCTCTCTTTTTATCTTGGATTAGCTTAGACCACGTACCTGGAAATGTCGCAGTTTTAACAAAAACGGTCGATAGAAAATAAAAATTTTGATTAGCGATCGGAATGTTTTCCGAATCATGTAGCGAGAGGCTGAGTTGGTCCAGAACCGTCTTGTAAACGCTTTTAAGTAATAAGACTAAGCAATACACAGCTTTGTGACAAAACCCCGGGATTTGTATCGTTTGTACCGTTTGTATCTGGCTGTATCGTTTGTATACCTGATGCTGGCCATGGAACGCCGCCAGATTCCGCATTCGATCATTACTTATGATACATAATTACAACAAACAGTTAAAAACATCAAAATAAATAAAACGTATTAAGTATTTAAAATTATTAAAATATGTAAATTAATTATTTTAGTTCTCCATTTGTGTGCCCCCTTATGTTTTGTGCCCTAGGCGTTTGCCTAGTGCGCCTATAAGGACGCGCCGGCCCTGTGTATAGAATAGATGCGCAGGTGTTAACTATTAGTGTTAACTTTCAATTTAGGTAATCGTCATGTAGGTAGATAATAATATACGGAATTGATCTGAGAGTTATTATGGATCAAAAAAATAACAAAAAGACTAGATGTAATAGTTCTGATGGTGCTTAAAGATAACATGTACAACTTTTAGAACCTTATAACTGTTACCTACAACTTTCTTTGAAAGATTTATTTTCTTGAAGGCACTTAAACTAAACTACTATCTTACCACTGTACGAAGGCGGAAACGGGATGTCGCTACATATCAAGTAAAATATACAGTCAGTATTGTCATTACTGTGGGGGAAAATCCTAAACCGTAATAATAATAAATGTTACCATTTATTATGAGCAAAAATTCGAAGGTGAATTTCATTAATTTATCAAAGCGGATATTGTTGATGCCGTCGTATTTACTCGATGCTCAGTGCACATTTGTCCATTCGCGCGCGAAAGGGTGATAATTACTTTGGAATAACTTTGCCACACAAATTGGAAAATTAATAACCACGTTTGTAACTACATATAACCGCAGTAACCTTTGACAACCGACACAAACCCCTTTCGCGAATATAATGGCATACAAAATACGCATCTAAACCAACAATAGAGGTCAATAATTGAACATTTTTTTCTGAGGAATGTACGGAATTTCATTATCGAAGAATAATAAACAACAAAATCTGAGACATTTGACGATTCCATCTGACGGACAGTTTGATATAAAGTCAGTTCACTATTACATATTATCACATTTTAAGCGATCATTTGACAGCTTCTTGTGGGTAGAGTTAATATGATATGACATAAATGGTCCATAAATAATAGGTAGGATTATTTTTTTTAATTAGTTAAATTATTAAATAATTACGTAAGCACTATAAAAATACTAATTGACCCACTTTATATGGCTGGCTTATATATACAGGATGTACAAATAATTCATGATAAACAAACTGACATTCGGAAAGCCGGAAGGCAAACGAAGACTTGTCGATCGCACACAAGATGGAAGGATAGTATATAGTTGATTTGAAGATGCTATACGTCAGGTAAAGGCTTTGGATAGACACGTATGGAGAAGAGGGATATATCCACATATAATTGTATCACCAGAAAGACATGTTATGTTACATTAATTATCCATTATTTTAATATAAGTAAGCTCTTGAAATATCATCGATTTCGTACATTTTTGACGTCCATGTATACCAATATGCTCAATAAAATACTATTAGTCCCGTAAATGTATAAGTATAACTGTCCAAGTGCGCACTATTATTTTCGCTTACGCATTTTTCGCCTCCCTCGACATCCTTCGCCATAAAAAATATTGCTATAGTGTTATAATAACTTCGAAAAATTTCAGAAGAAATGCATAAATATTGAAAATTTTGTCGCCAATTTAAAATCGGTTCTCGTGGGAAATTTGTCTCGTCATTTTAGTGATCGCTGAACCATAAAAGTGTCTCCTGGATTTTATTATAACGTCATAACACTCACCGTGCCATGATGTCAGGCGACTTTTTCAAATTGCATCAATGATCAGCTTATCTCTCAAAAGAGTCAAAATTCTACTGCCTTCAAGAAAGGCTAGATATCAAACGCTTGCATTTTTACTACTTAGAATGAATGGTATTATTTTTAGCTGTGGCTTATTGCGTAAACGCCGTAAACCATGCAATAATTGACGCCCACGATAAGCGACCGGTAACGTGGGTCCCGGGTTCGAATCCTGTGTCTGGCAAATTCACACGTTCATATGTGTTTTGACCTAATAAGTTAAGCAAGTGGCTAACATCAATTTCTCGTAAAAACAAAAATCTGGTAATACAACTTCCTCTGTAGTGGCCTAAATGTTTGTTATGATTCTCTTAATTAGGGGGTCATTTAATATCTCCTTTCTTAGATACTAAATGTTATATCTAATATTTAGTGACATTAAATTTTATATCAAGCGTTTGCAGTGGAGTCTGAATAAATTCATTTTTTTTAACTAATTGAATTTAGATCAAGTAGGCAAGTAAGCACCCCGGCATTGTTTCCAACTGCCATTGACAAAAATATGCCAGATAGGATAATAAAATAAGCTATCTGGCAGAAAAAAATACTAGATTTTCCTATGATTAAAAATATGTCTAGTTGTTTTGCGACAACAAAATATTTGAAGGATAGTTAATTGCTTTGCTACTAAGTAATACCTAAGTCCTACAAAAAAACTGATCAGGTACGAAATTTGGTCGTCACTTAAAAAAAATCATAATAATATGTTAAGTACGTGTATTTGATTATTGGTATAATATTATAAAGTACAAGAAGCCAACATGCTGATTTTCAAGCATTTTCTAGCTTTTTTGTGAGAAATTTTAAGCTGTTATGGTATCAAAAATGCTAGTTTTAACGCCATACGCCATAATATGCCTATTTTGCAAGCTTGCAAAAATGCTAGATCTGCCAAGAAAAATGCTTTAATTTTGCAACGTTGCACCCAACATAATTATTATATATGTATTTCATGGGACAGCAGAATCTTTTAATCTCTCAGAATGTTCATGAGAATCAAGATTCATGTTTTTATTTTTCGTTTCCAGGTAATTCATTTATTAATGTTTTTCAGCTAACATTACATGAAAACAGACAATTTCAATATGTTTATTTATCACTAGAATGTGTATGTATAGGAAAGTGGATGGGTTGATATTTTGATATGGCGCGAAAATTTCATCGCACGGTGCAAACTGCATTAAGCCCGTCGTTAATCTGATGGAATAACGAACAGTCAGGCCGCGAGGTGTGCGGGTAGGCGGGCCAGGGTAGGCACGGTCCGCTGGGTCCGCTGGGATATCAGTAGTGGCGACATATTTATTGTCAGGCATCGACGCGTGCGCTGTTCCAAAACAATACCAGCCACGTACTCCACGACTGATGATCGCATCGCATCGCCCACACTTCCTCGATGCAGCCCTGGACTTTTCAAACCGTGGAATATTGAAATTCTATATTTTTTATTTTAGCTGACATGTTGATTGTTAAAAAGGGCATAATACTATGAAGTTATACAATATCGGCTATTTTAATAATTTTTTACAAGGACTGTCCTTTAGATATTTTCTTCATAATATTCATTCTATACAAAACACCACATTTAGCAAGTGACTTATAAGATTAATGAATATTATATAGTCATCATTATCAGCCGAGGTCGATCCACTACTAGATGAAGGCTTACACTAGCTCCTTCCACTGTTCACTTACATCCACCGAACATTATGAGTTCGCCGATCCAGCTAATTTTAGGGCATCCCTCTGGTTGTTTATTGCCCCTTGAGCACCACTGTATGACGACATTTATATACCATTGATCCACTCACCGAGTGATATGCCAGTCCATTGCCATTTAATTTGCTTAGCGACCTCTATCACATCACGTCTTTCTGTATGCATCTTTATTCATCGATCTCTTTCGTTGTCTTTCCGCGTCATGCACAACATGCCATGTTACGCTACTCGTAATTTTTAGACTTCAAGAATATATTAATTATCATCTCAATCAATTATACGTCTTTATATCGGATATAAAGCAAAATTACAATTTAAGAAATTATCAATAAATTGAATTGACTCACATATTTTTTGCAGAAAGTTTACAAGAAATAATATAGTTAGCTACATATATCACATTATATAATATTATTTGTATATATTTTAAAACCATATCACTTTTATTTCGAGAATAACAATATCACTGTTGAAATAGCAAACTAATTTATTATTCGTGTTCATTTTGATATAAGCCTTTGCAATGAAATTTAATTTGTGTCCGTTTAAGTGAAACCCGAATTGTTTTTAAATAGCATGATTTTTTTACGTGCGTACATTATACGGGTCTGTATATTTTGTCAAACTCAGTAAAAGTGAAATTTTAATTTAAATGCATAGTTACCACAAATATATTCTCTTTATTTAAATCATTATATGTATATTTATTTAGTTTGTAAACATTTGAAATATAAATTTAATGATTATTCATCATTAAGCTGGTAAAAGTAGATCATTTTCATCGCAGCATAATAATGTATGATTTTAGTTCATCAAATATGGCATAGGGCATGTCATGCAATGCGTACATTTAAATATTATATTCATTTTTTTATATCATTGACATTGCAACTTGTTAATTCAAGGTTTGAATATTTTTTTTAAATACATAACACAAAAATTTTAAAAACTCTTTTTATTTAACCTATTTTGAGATCTAAGTATTCATTCTCTTTGAATCGTTTTTAACTGGATATGAGCATATACGTATGTACATAGTGCCTAAATATACCAAAAAGCAAAACCCAGGTAACTAAACACGTTTCAGATGAAATATACATAACAGATCATTAAATTTACATTAATTGTATTAATTGTCAACTCTTGGTGGAAAGATAATTTATTGAATACAATAAAACACCGTATAATGTACGTATTCCACATAATTTAATAATCATGAGGACCTGTTTCATAAGCTCTTTGAATAAAGCTGATGTTCTTGCAGTGTCATATTAATTAATTACTGTAAAAATATTTAATATAATATTATCATTAAAACATATATCGATATGATTTTATTACCATCATTCTAAATGATTTCTTTTTAGCAGCTTAATGTTATTAGTTATTATTAATTTTAAATCGCTCTCCATTAAGTATCTTTACTGTTTATTGACTACCTATATATTATTTTTATTTATTATTACAGGCAACGACAAAAGGTATGACCGGTGACATCCGATTCAAAAACTCCCAACGCGAGTCTGTGAATCTAGAAATTGTGGAACTGAACAGCGGCGTGATTAAAATAGGAGACTGGAATGTAAATGACGGCATTTCTCATATAACCCAACTGGACGATATGCTTATGACCAATTCGAAGGTATTCGTAATTTCGTCAAGAATTGGAGAACCTTATTTGCAATTGAAAATACCTCAAAATGGTGAGGTCTTAGAAGGGAACGACAGGTATGAAGGTTACTCGATGGACCTCATGAATGGCATATCTGACATTTTAAACATTTCTTTCGTATTTCAACTGGCGCCCGATAACCAATACGGAGCATTCAATAAGAAAACTAGGACGTGGACCGGCATTATGGGAGAATTGATAGGGAAGGTAACACATGCTAAATATTTATAATATTTAATTGCAAATAATTCATAAGTAAGTAAGTAAATGCAGGTTCGATTCCTGCGGGGTGGGGTGTCTTACTTTCTTGAAAAAGATTTTTTCTATTGGCTATATAATAGATATTATATTATTTTAATAGAAGTGTTTTCAAAATTATGTATGTTCATTAATAATTACTCTTAATTTATAATAATTGCATTATTTAACAAGCATTTTTATTTACTACATACATATCTACATTATTTTGGATTTTTTTTTTCAATTGTTTCATTTAAATTTCACAATTCGTAATTATTTATGTTTTGTATACATTCAGATATGGCCAACATGTTTGTTGTTGTGATTGACGTTTATAATAATAATATAGTCGCGAACTACTTACCAAATTTGCATAATAAATTACTTGAGGATCAATGCGTCTTTTTAAATACCAATATTTAAATGAACAAATAATATCATATTGATATAATTTTAGTATAACAGGTAGGTAGGTAGATAATTTTTCGAGTATTGATATCACTAAGCTGCAAAACGTTTAAATAAACAAAACGTATCGCGTGGTTGTCTTCGCCATTATACTTATGTCATTTTATGTATTTTGAGTTTAATTATATTCATATATTATTTAAATGAGCAAATAAAAAGAAATATGGATTTTCAACAGTAGATCTGGGTAATTTAATATGTTTTGAGATTAACCAGCTGTTAGAATTGAAATAAGTACATTATTTATCACATTGATATGTTTCAGCAATAGATATTTTTATTTTATGTATTTTTAAATGACCGGTATGGTAAGCATTTAAATGAGCAAACATCGCAATAATAAACTGTTCATAATATTATTTTGAATTTGAAAAACGTATCTCTCAGAGTAAATATCACAATTGGAATGTTTTTATAAATGGTGATCCATATTTATCTCGATAATGATTTAGGGTTTTTTGTTGGAGATCCTTGATAACATTAAAAATAATATTGATTTTTATGACCATATAATGTACTTTTTCTCTATTTTTTTCGATAGAGTTTTCATTCAAAACGCTCTAAGGCACAGAACATACAATAATGCGATATTGTAAAATTACAACCGCGATCGATCTGTGGGGTACATAATACGAGGGTGGGTCAATAAGTCCTTAGAAAAGCCGACAGGTGGCGCGACTAGTACTGTAAGCGGTTTGTTTTCATGCAGCGGCACTACCGATTCAGTATGCTGCGAAGTTTCAATCAGATTGGTCGGGTTGTTGTGTGTTTCTCGTACATTTAAAAAAAAATTTGCTTGTGGAAAATGGAAAAATGGGAAATTGAGTTTAGAGCTGTTATTAAACATTTTAATATAAAAGGTTAACAGCAAAGGAAATAAAAAATGAGTTGGATTTAGTTCACGGCATATCTGCTCCTTCACGTGCAACTATTTATAACTGGTTAAATGAATTTAAACGTGGTCGTACATCAACAAAGGATGAACCACGCTCAGGACGTCCTGTAGAGGTGACTACACCAGAAATGATCAATAAAATCCACGATATGGTGTTAAGTGACCGAAGATTAAAGTTGAGTGAGATAATTGAGGTTACAGGGATCTCAAAAGGTAGCGTCATTTCTATTTTACATGACAAATTGGGCATGAAAAATATTTCTGCAAGATGGGTGCCGCGTTTGCTCACAGTCGAAAATAAACGCAATAGGGTGGTGGCCTCTAAAGCCCTGTTGTCGCTCATGCAACGCAATCCGGATGAATTTTTTCGTCGCTTTGTGACTGTAGATGAAACATGGATACACCACTATACTCCCGAGACGAAAGAACAGTCAAAGCAGTGGATTGCGAAGGCAAACCATGTCCAAAGAAGGCGAAAACCGTAAAATCAGCTGGTAAGGTTATGGCTACTGTATTTTGGGATGCACGTGAAATTATTTTCGTTGACTATTTGGAAAAAGGAAAAACAATAACAGGGGATTATTATGCATCTTTATTGGACCAGCTAAAAAACAAAATTGAAGAAAAACGGCCTCATTTAAACAGGAAAAAAATCTTCTTTCATCAGGACAATGCCCGTGTTCACACATGTTTACGATCAATGGCTAAAATTGAAGAATTGAAGTTCGAATTGGTCGACCACCCACCGTATTCGCCAGATTTAGCCCCCAGTGACTTTTTCCTTTTCTCAAACTTAAAAAAATGGCTAAGTGGACAACGTTTTTTTTCAAATGAAGAAGTCATCGATCGGACAAATGCTTATTTTGAGGACCTTCCGAAAACTTATTTTTCTGACGGTTTAAAAAAAATTGAGAAACGTCTAACCAAGTGTATTGAGCTCCAAGGAGATTATGTTGAGAAATAAAAAAAAAATACAAAAATAAAAACTGTTTTAATGCTTTTTTCTAAGGAATTATTGACCCACCCTCGTACCTAGTATACAATATTATTGATATGCCAAACTACCTCACTTTCCACAAAATTTTATTTGGCCATATCTTTGGCAGTATAATGAAAAGTGTGATACAATCGTATTTTAATTTATCGTTGTGAAATAATTGGAAACTGGTCCATTGTCATTTCTGTTTTAATCCTATACTAATTAATTGCTTAATACTTTGGACGCGGAAGACGCACACGGCGCGTCATGACCAGGCGGCCGATCGATGTAATTAACGTGCATTTTAAAGGGGGCAATTAAAATCTCATTATCTATTCAGCAGCGAAAGCGTTAATTAACCGTAATTTAAGAGACGAGACACTTATAATACATCAAAAATTAAATAAGTAAATTATGTAAAATACATTAACCATAATGGTACTATTAAATGTGTCAACCGCACGATGATCAGCATCATTCAATACGGCATATATACTACTATGAACTATCTTCAAGACGGTTGAAGTATTACGAGTTACATTGATGATAATATTAATTGATCTTAAAGAGTGTTTAATGGTAGAAAGAAATCACTCTTCGATTAGGCAGAGATTGAAATAATAGCATACATAGAAAAAGACATATTGCGAACTTTATTCTATTTTGATTGTCAGTTTCGATCCGTAATAATTTAATTTTCTTTGCCTACGATCAGAGGGCCCAAGCAGGCGTAGCCGACATAACGATAAACCCCGAGCGACTAAAATCGGTCGACTTCACTATTCCATTCATGGATGCCGGAATCGGTCTACTATACAACAGGTTCAACGTAAACTCAGAAAATACTTTCTCATTTCTTCAACCATTTTCGTCGAATCTGTGGACTTACATATTCGCCGCATATATTGCTGTCTCACTCATTCTCTACATTTTAACCAGGTATGTATTAATATCACCATTTTTTTAGATTAGCCGAGAAATCTATGGGAAAAAGATTCAGTAATCTATCAATAGTTATTTGGTAGAAAAAAACGAATAAAACTAATTTTAATTTATTCCTCCGTAAACTTCATAATTGAATTTCTTCAATGACCGATATTGTCTTACATTAAGTTATCAATTTCCTTTTAATGCAAACGACTTTCAATAATAGCTTTCTTAATTATTATACACGACCAATATAATATCGTCACCTCAATACTACAATACAACTAGATAACTCTGATTTGGTCATTGTTAGTAAAATAAAATTTAAACTGTACATACTTGATTAATATAAATTTAGGCTATAATTATTATTTAAAATAAAAATGGAAAATTGTGCTTGTCTGACTGGGTACAATTAAATAATGTTCATTTGTATGAAAAAATGTTGTAGATCTTATATTGGCTATACTTCAGCTGGGGCACGGTCTAAAACGATCGTGACTACGCGACGCGCAGATTGTGCAAACAACGCGTGACAAAACATAATTTGTCATAATAATTCATTATGCGTTCATTTAATGTTATATTTATTGTTATTTAAGTAATAATAATAATATATTCATTGACATGTTTTGTTTTTCATTTTTAGTCATCTTTACAAGATTTAAGAATTAATTCCTCCGACGCCATCACAAAACAAATTGACATGCTCACAGGTCGACTATCGCTCTCCGACTAGCAACGCATGCAAAATAATTACTTCCCACCTATTGCTGAAAACTATTTGCCGTTTCCCTAAAGTATGCTCTTCATGCATTCATAGTTTTAAAGTTATCAAAAATTTTCAAACACAAAATTAATATCTACAGTTTACCATTAACTCCTTAAATCCCTAGTTTTATCATTTTGTAGGGAAGGGAATGCAGAATCATATTCAATAACCGTCTTAAAAACAGAGGAAATTAAGTTATCTAGTTGTAGTATTGAGTTGACGATATTAATTTAATGGCTATTAAGTTTCGTAATGTTATTCGATAATTAGGGGTTTACGAACTGGAATATCGAAATAATTTATAATATTACTTACCCAATTTATCTATAATTATTGTTCATACTAACGTCTTGTTTTGTTTTATCAGACCCGGGATTCGAACCCGGGACCTACGACATTATATGCCGACACGTTATCACTCAGCCATAGCTAGCGTATTTTTCAATATGTGTGGTTAACATCAATTTCTCGTAAGAACAAAAATCAGTTATTACAATCTCCACCTGTGGGGGGGGGGGCATCTATGATTTTCTTAGGATGAAACATCTTAAAAGCAATAACTCTCTAGTTAAACATGCCGTATATTTATTCAATATAAATCCAATATAATCCAAAAATTTTATGAATATCTAAATTTCACTATAACTAATAATAATAAATGGCCTGTAACGAAATTATTTCGACTAAATACTAGGTATACAATTTTTTCATGTAATAACATTAAAAAATCATTCTTCAAATATAAATCCGAGGAGGAAAATATATATTATTAGATTGTTAAAATTATAAATGTGTAACT
The DNA here is from genome assembly GCF_057557595.1 of Rhyacophila brunnea. NCBI lineage: Eukaryota > Metazoa > Arthropoda > Insecta > Trichoptera > Rhyacophilidae > Rhyacophila > Rhyacophila brunnea. The sequence goes on along the minus strand of NW_028232904.1, from coordinate 262,542 downwards.
ATATTTATTGTAAGTACAAAAATAGTTAAAGCCATATATTCAAGAATTTATTTGTTTTTAATTGAATATGCTATTTCAAAATAAAATTTGATGCTCAATTATTTTTCATTTCATTTCGAGCCATATGGACAATCTTTAATTAAAAATAGTTTATAGGCATTCATAAAAAAAAATTTGAATTTTCAGCATTTACTTACAGCAAATTGTCACTTTGCTAACAGTCTGTCCCTGAATTATTTACAGGATATCTTCCAAGGAACTGTGCAAACGTAATTCTGATTTCGAAAATAAAGGATTTGAGGAAACTCCGTCATTTTTTAATTGTATTTGGATGCCAATGGCAAACTTGTTGCATCGTGGAGGATACATCATGTCTAGGTAAGCATGAACATATAAAGTCGAGTTAACAAAAAATATACCCTTTGTTAGGATCTATAATCTCTCTTATATCCATGACCTGAATATCTTAAAAAAAATATCTTCGTCCTTCAAAATTTCAGTACCCACTAATTATACCTCAATAAATCGTAGCTCTCGTTTCCTAATGAATATGACAAAAGATTCATCAGAATCATCACCGTCTTGTGCAACAAATCTAATATTTTAAACCTCAATTCATTAGGACAAATTATTATTAAATTATGTCCGCGAATAGGTTCTGACCACGGTAAAAGGAACATCGGGGTGACAGAAAGAGAAATACTTAGAAGCTCCACACAAAATATTTATTGCGTCTCTAGAGAAATAAGGACGAGTCATTATGATAAAGAGAGCACCTACACGAGGTCTTCTCGTCAAGTAGACACCCTTCGTAGAAAAAAATATGTAAACTGATGATAATGATATCATTGTTTAACGATTTAAACTGATATTATTCAGTGGCGGTAAACACTGTCCTCATCTGTGGGTCTATTCTATGCTTATCGACCGCTAAAGTGATAAAGTGAAAAATATTATCACACTTAGGGTAGGTTTGTATCAAAATATTAGCACTTATTGTAACAATTACACGAAGCCGGTTTTTATTGTTGCAATAAGTGCTATATTTTAACAGCACCTATCTTGCAGCTGTTAAAATATCGTACTTATTGCAACAATAAAAACCGGCTTCGTGTAATTGTTACAATAAGTGCTAATATTTTGATACAAACCTACCCTAAGTTTGATACTATTTATCAATTTAGTGTTAGATAAGTATAGAATAGACCCACTGGTGGTACTAGCCATATATTGATTGAATTTGAAACATTGTTATTTATTCTTTAGCATCATCATCGTCAACCTAAATCTATCCACTGCCGGATGAAGGCCTCTTCAAACTGATTCCACTTCTCTCGGTCCTGTGCGTTGCATTGCCACGTACTTCCGCAGTACTTAATCATTCCATCGATCCAGCGGCCTCTAAGTCTACATTGTGGACGTTTTGTACCTCCTGGGTACCACTGGATGACTAGATTTGTTCAGCAATTGTCTCTTCTTCGAGCTATGTTTTAGAAAATAACTGGAAGAAAAATACTTGGGTCAATAGTTTCCAACATTAAAATAAGGAATTATATTTCATTTAGGATCCGAAATATAAAGTTACCTTTACAAGAACTACTATGATGGATGAAGGATTATTAAATTGTTTTAATTTTTAAACTGTTTACAGAAATATATCCTCACGAATGGCTGTAAGCGTCTGGTGGTTCTTCACTATTATCGTGGTTTCCTTTTACACAGCAAACTTGGCCGCTTTTCGTATAAAGGAGCGACTACAGACATCTGAAGCTACTATGCAAATTGACGACCTCCCCAAACAGAACATGATTAAGTACGGGGTGCTTATGGGTGGATCTACATCAGTATACTTCAAGGTACTTAATGACAGTTGACAACATTAAATTAATACTAGATTTTATAGCAAAATAAGTTTGTTATTGAAAGTAGATGTTGAGGATACTGCGGAAGGTGAAAACGACTATCTCAGTTCTGGATGAAATATTAGTGAGAGAACGACTCTCTGAAAATCTATTTTAGAGAATTCTTTGGTGACATATTATTATAATATGATATATATATATTCATATAAAAGATAAAAACAATATTGAGAGGCGCGTTTGCCAGAAAATACATTGAAGATCGACACGACAGAGGACCGTCACCCAATTAACGGTTCAACTAAGTGAAATAGATTATAGCCATCTCAATACTATCAGCCACCCAATCTAGCAGTAGAACAAGAATATTAGTAAAAGATATTACAAGACGAACCTTTACATAGAGATTCATTCTTCAACAATAGAGAGTGCGATAGAAAGTTTTAAATAAAGGTCAAACTATGTTCTTCTTCGAAGGCCAAAATCCTCAATCTTCCATCTCCACCGCCCCGATACTCGGTCCTACGCTGCTTTCACCCAGTCATTTACCAACAAAGGTTCCTTACTGTTTCATTCCAGATTTTTTTTTATATAAAAACCATGCCCTTGCTTTTTCGTACTTTAACATACGTAATTATGTTCCTTCATTTATACCTTTAATTTTCCTTATGGCCAGAATTAAATATTTTGTTTAGTGTTCTTGTGTTGTTCTATTGCTTAGTACTTCGTGAGGCTTTAGGAGGTCAATTTCATGGTTATGCTGTCTACACAGAGTCTTGAGAGTCCATCGCTCCCTTTCTAGTATAGGACATTCGTTGATGACATGTCACACAGTTTATGATGTGTAGCCGTCACATGGACAATAGTCATCGTCCCTCAATTTAAATCTTTTTAGATAGGCTCGCACCGCTCCGTGGCCTGTTAGTATCTGCGTGAGTTCATGTGAGATTTTTATGTTCCTGGCAAAAGTGATGACAGACTTTATGTTTGGAATAAACTTCTACGTTATTGATCCTGTAGCGGATGGTGTGTATCTGTGGTTCCATGGTTCCATATTATCTCGTCAGCCAAGTATATTAATATTGTAATCTCTTCAACTTGCAACTGTACAAGTTAAATGTTTCTTCTGGTAGACTAAGCATGAAATAATATTATCATAAGTAGTATAAATTTTAATATTCAATTGATTTTAGTTTATATCAGTAGATTCATGTGTATGTAGTCTTTATGAAAATAATATATTAAATAAAATATCAAGGTTTTCTTGTTATTTCGCAGAATTCGGAATTTTCGCAGTACCGACGCATTTGGGAGATCATGAACGCTGACCCGTCGAATGCACCCGCCAGTTACAATGAAGGAGTGGACCGGGTGAAAAAGTCGAAGGGAATATACGCCTTCTTCATGGAGACAACCGCGCTGGAGTATTTTGCAGCACGAGACTGCAGTCTCACACAACTTGGAAATGCGATTGCGCCCAGGTCCTTTGGGATCGCAATGCCATTTAGTTAGTAAACTCTATACATAATAATTATTAATACCTTATTTATAATTAACTATTTCTTTTATTCAACGAATAATTCACAAGATTTAAGAATGTACCATTTCAATTATTGAACATACATAATTTTGAAAAACACTTTCTGAGAGAATATATTATAAGAAATAGAAAAAATTAGGCCACCCCGGCAGGGAATCGAACCCTGCATCTCCCGGGTTTATGCCCCGTCAGCGCATTACCTGTATGCTACGCAATGACATACTAATTGCGACAAATTTTAACTATTGGCCACTTTTAATACCCACTCACCAGTGCTCTTCCAAATCAAGCTACTTTGGCAATCGATTTTTGTTTATTAAATCAAAGTAGATACCTATTACTTCAATTACTAACCGACGTCGTGGATTTCTCCAATATTTTTATGATGTAACTTACTTGAACTTGCTAATAATTTATAATTAACTATTTCTTTTATTCAACGAATAATTCACAAGATTTAAGAATGTACCATTATAATTATTGAACATACATAATTTTGAAAAACATTTTCTGAGAGAATATTATTATAACCAATAGAAAAAATCTTTTTTTGAAAAAAGTCAAAGTAGCTTGATTTGGAAAAGCGCTGATGAGTGTGTATCAAAAGTGGCCAATAGTTAAAATTTGTCGCAATTAGTATATCACTGCGTAGCATAGAGGTATTGGCACAGATGGGGCGTAAACCCGGGAGATGCAGGGTTCGATTCCCTGCCGGGGTGGCTTACTTTTTTCAAAAAAAAAGATTTTTTCTATTGGTTATATTCTCTCAGAAAGCGTTTTTAAAAAGTATGTATATTTAATACTTAATTGTTTGCAAATGTTTTAAAAGGGGCGAGTGGACTGTATTAGCGGGGGGAGAAACTGCACGAATATGAAAAAAGAAATGGGTAAGTGTAGATTAACGGACCGGAGTCACTAACCTTGAAGTATTTTGAATATTGTAGACGATTAGGATCCCAGGACATAGACTTGAATTTTATTTATATATAATGTAACACTAGTATTAGCGATGTGAACTGCATTTTAACATCGTCGGTTTAAACGACGTTGTCGTTACGTTTTACCCTTAATTATAATAACCCAAGTGTGCATTGAATTATCATTGTATATGGGGGTGGGATTTGGAAGGTAGATAATATGATATTGGTCCCAACAGTAATTATTACAAAAACATTTCCTGTGTATTCTTTCTCCTTCGTTTCTTTGTTTTCGTGAGAAATATTGAATGACATATGAAACTGGTACCTTTATGTTTACAAATAAAACAAGAGTAGGTATATAATAATATATTTAATATTATAATGAATATATTCTTCATTTTACTTCAGTTGACCAATTCTCATAAAAAAATAGTATTATGTCGATTTTGGAATTCCAATTTTACTGGAAAAAGTAAGTATATTATTTAAAAATAAAATAAAACCGATAGAATTCACAAAATTAGACCGAACTACGTATTATAATATGAGAATTATCCGTTTAATTGAGGGTACTACATATAAATTATTTACTACTTAAAATCATACTTAATGTATTCAAATATAGAATATTTGATATGTACAACATAATATTACAATATATACAGTTACATACAAAAGTTCAAAGTAATTTGCCTCATATATATTTTAATTAATAAAAAAAAAACAATTCTTCGCTATTGATTGAAATAATGCATCAAAGTTGGATGATGGATGCTACCAATTTTGTAACAAATTTCAATTTTACTATTTACAACTTAATATTTTCGTCAAACTTTACTATTGAAGGATCTGGATTTGAGCCAACAAATTGTCTCATAATATTGTGAAAAAATGGATACTATTTTTTTTTGACAAATCGTCATTCGGGTTCTAATTTAATATAAGGGGAATATTAGTTTTTCAATTTTTATCAGTTATTATAAATATGTGTAGTTGTAGTATTTCGTCAATAGCCATTTTCACAATAAATTGGCTGTGTAGTTATTACTCAAAATGTTATTGTCATGAATTACTCATAACAACGCACTGCATGATTTAATTCAATGGTTGAATTTTATTAATTAAAAACTTAAGAATCACACTTATATCAGTGTAAAACTGCTTCGACGAAATATTAAAAAAAACGATTGGTAGTAACTAACTTTGGATCTGACACCTTTAAGTATTGTTTCTCGGTTACGTATATATTTGAATAATATATATATTTTCTTAAATGAACATATTTTGAAAACACATCCTCACGTATTCGCGACAATGTCCATTGAGCCACCGTCCTACGTAATTACGACAAACATCCGAAATGCTTTACAAATCGAATTGTTTTGGCAATCGACTTGTGTGGTTTGAATCAATGTACGGATAATAGGAACTTACTTTTGATTCCTAGCAGACGTCAGTTCATGTCATGTTCGTGTCATTTTTTTCAAAGATTGTTTCTAGTAAGTCTATCTGAGGTATTTTTAAATTACCCATTTAGGTATGTTACAAACTCAATCTTGTGAATAAAATTCCTTGAATAATAAAATTAATATTTTCTTACGCGGTCAAATTTAATGTTAGCGTCTAATTACCTTGGCGAACTATTTACCGGAAATGGTATATAATAATATAACCTATTTTTTCAGATTCGCCGTACAGGTCGGCCTTTAGTGGAGCCATTTTGAAAATGAGAGAAAATGGTAGACTGGAATATATCAAAAGAAAATGGTGGAGTGACATTGATGGCCGAATGTGTCTAGTAAGATTACGCCATTTTAATTACACTAATATAAAAACTTCCTCTACTTATATATTCTATTAATTAAGATACAATTTACTTATTAGAATTCTATGGTAGAATAGTATAACTAATAGTAATTTATTGAGAAATATTCCAAAATGATATTAGAGATTAAGATCTTCTTAGATTTGTGATTCAATTCGATATCTAATTATGTCTATTTTCTCTCAAAACTCGCCAAAGTAACATTTCAAAATGAATTGATCAAGTTTTTCCAAAGGCCATTTTGATGCGGCATAATGAAAAGACAAAATAGCGTGGATAACAAAAACCTTAAAGGTTTTTGATAATAATTATTATGACTATTACAAAACGCGCATTGGATGCGACATTTTGCAATAACTCGTTGGTCAGCACCCTTGGTTATACCTGCAGGCCATGCGTTTATAGCTGGACTCAAAAATGTGTAGTGTCTGGGTATGGGTAAATGTGCGGATCCAGTTAAAGCGATGAGACACTATAAGTAGTGTGCGAGGTAAATGTGGAAGTCAGTGGCCCCTTCCATATTTTCTTAAAAATCAATAATAAATAAATGAGCATGGTAAAAAAATACATGAATTTGAATCCCACTTGGTTTTTTTAATTTGTAATCATAAATTCTCAAATCTTCTGACACAATAATATATTAGATACGAGGGTTGTCCAAGAATTAAAGACCTTTTTATAAAATATATAAAATTTTCTTTTTATAAAAAAATCATACGAAATTTTAGGTACATATCCCCACTATTTTTCGACATAGTCCCCGTTACGTGATACTAGGTCCTTGATTCCCTTATCGTAGAACTCCGGCTCCGCCGTCGCCAAAAATGTTCTCACCTCTTCCTCCACGTCCTCGTCGGTCTCGAAGTTTTTTCCAGCCAAATGTTATTTCAGGTGAAGAAAAAGATGGAAATAACTCTGCACCAGGTCGGAGTTATGAGCAGGATGACGGAGGACATCACATTTAAATGAGTCCAAAAGGTTCAAAAAAACCTAAGTGCACACCTTTGCATACCTCAATTTTCCCCTCAAAATCGTTTGTATGGTAGACTTACTGACGTCTGGGATCAAAATTTCGAGCCCATGCACTGCCAGACGGCGATTTTCACGAACCTTATCATCGATTTTCTTCAATAAAACGTCACCAAGTGAGGACCTCCTTCCTCTCCCCTCCTCACCATGTACACTCGCTCTGCAAATGTCATACTGAAGCAGCTACAGTGCCGGCTCACCACTCGTTCAGGAGAGGGAAGTCTACGCCCCACGCCATTGCTGCTATCTTTTGAGAAATAATATCCGCGTCGTCAAAAATGAATAATGGTTTTTAATTCTAGGACAACCCTCGTACAAAACAATACATAATTAACTATTATATTCATTTTTAGGGTGATGTCAAAGTTCGATCGGAGTACCCAAACCAGCTCGACTTGTCAGACATGGGCGGTATCTTCGTTGTATTACTGTATGGTGTTGCAGTAGCAGTGTTGGTGGCATTTTTAGAATTTTTGTTGCATGTCAAGAATGTTGCAAAAAGGGACGAGGTACGTACAACATATCAAACGCATTGAACTACGAGTACTATAGTAGAGATAGCAGTTACAACAGTAAACAGCAGTCCCAGAACATTATTAGTTTTGTAACAGTAACAATGTACTTACAAAATAATATTTGTCAAAGCGTAGATAGTTCCGAGTAGTAAGACCGGGCATGGTTGGATGTTGGGTTTTATTGGTCATACAAAATAAAATATTTTAGTCATAATATGTATATGGCAATATCAGTATGGCGCCCACATTACATATCATTTACAAGATAAATCTTGTATTATATTATTATATTAATAATAGTCAAAGATAGTAAATCTTCTTTAGGTTGGAGCCTTCTATTATTTTCTTATAAAAATCGCTGAAGGCCATTTCAATTTGACGTGTGCCACTTTTGTATCCAAAATTATTCAAGCACATAGTTTGTATGAAAATTAGTGGTCCTCGCAGAACATAATTATTAATAAGATAGAATGCAGACCTAGAACAGATTTGGTGTACCATGTCTTAATAATGACGATCAGATTATACAACGTAAGAATTACAAAACTTGTTCAGTTTATTATATATAATATTATTATTAATTTATCTGTCGTTTGCATGGTAGAACTCCATTATAATGATTTTTAAACAACTTATTAAAGTAGAATTTTCTAAATTTCCTCAAATATCAACAATGAATGCGCGTTTCATTAAGTGATAAAAATCCTAATTGATTAGAGTTTTGTACTATTTCGTTTGAGTCAATGTTTGCGTCTCGGGTTTCGCCTTTCGGTATCTTAACTCTTTTCGTTTTCAGCGTGTATTTGCCATTGGTGAGTACGCATAGTGCCTGAAGATTTTCTCAAATGGAATAGTACAAAACTCAAATCAATTAGAATTAATAATTGAAAATAACATATTCTTTAACACGTGTTTAAGTTTATCCAATATTTCTCAACACCCATGAAATATACCTTCTTATAGTCTCACATAGAAAGTACCTAATTTTTGTGTTTTCAAGTGGTCCTTTTTTGCAACCACCTCCATACCTGCGTTTAGACTTCATCTATATACAAAAAGGTTTTATTCAACATCATTGGTAATGTCTAAGTAATAGTAGTCAGTAGTTACAAGTAAACATCAATTTTTCTACTGGTCCTAAATAATTATAGAAATTCGTGAAAATAAACTTCCTCTGCTGTCCTCTGGGAAAGTGTTGTTTTTTATTATTCTATTTTTTATTCGCCAAGTACAAAGTAAAGTAAAGTTTTCCTTCACCGACGATCTTTTCGCTTCCGCTAATGAACTCAATATTGCATTTGGACGCCCGGCCCCTCAGGGTTTCTCGCTTTTCACGATGCACTTTTGAAAACTTGCCAACTCTTAAAACGAATCAATTGATACGTTTTCATCGTGAAACTTTAAATGAATCGCAAAAAATATTATTACGTAATAAGTTAACCTGATTTATTCGTAGGTATATCATGAATTAATTCAAAAAATAAAAATAAAACATTTTTTTTATATTGTGATGACCGTAAAAATGTGTACAACTTTTCAAGGCGCGATCTAAAAACGTTGCAGAACAGAACATGTTGTAAATCGTACTGGAATTAATAATTGACCATGCAGACAGTTTCATACGCGGATAGATTTACAAGCTCATCCAAAACTACTTACAGACTCACTGTGACATCACTACGCCAGAACAACAATATGGCCACGAGCACGCGATTATGACTTATGAGTGCAACTATCCACTAGTAGTTTTAGCCCCAGACCATATTGTGTACAACTACAGATAGGCTAGAATATATTAACAGACTATCTTGACATGGGGAATGCATGCGGAAAGTTGCGCGGACAAGCGACGAGGTGCAATAAGGTAATAGGCAGGGTACTGTGAGGAATCTGAGTTTCGTGGCGTGTGACTTCCGGACGACCATGGGTCCGGACGTACCATATTGAAAATGCAGGCCACCTGCGTGTAGCTATCAATCAGCAGTGACTGTAGTTGACGGTCACTTTTGCGCGATCTGTAATTGTGTAGACTTTGTATCCTTTAATCATAATAGTATCGCGTTTAGTGACGTAGAGGCCCGACGCACTGACTGATCGCATTAAAATAACTTTTATTGTACAATGAAATAATTTTATTAGTGACTTCAACTGTTTCGAGGCTCTTTTTTAATCGGTACTACCGGTATTGGTATTTTCATTCGTTATTGCAATCCTATGTACTTTCATACGAATACGTAATTTTTCAATGCGTTTGCTGTCATTTGAAAAATGCGGTTATTTGGCTAATAACTTATACACATTATAATATAATGGTATTACAACAAGCTTTCAAACATAATAGTCTCCTTCTCGTGTTTGTGCTATACTAATTTTAATATAATTATAACAAACAAAATAAAAATGCCTCTCAAGTAATCCATCTAGTAATATTATGTGAAGATATTTTAGAAAACAGGGTAATCATACTCGTAGTATAAACTTCTAAGTATGGAGATGTTACGTTGCCGTACAGCGAAGGCGTTTACGCGTCACGTCTGAAGGCGTCGCAAGCGTTGCGGCGCTTCGTTTAAGTTCCACTAATGAACTGGCTAATGTCAGACGACCAACTTTTCACTTCGCACTTCATATTTTGCGACATTTTTCTTCAGCTGCCGCCATTAAAATAAGGGGATGACACTTTTTAAAGCGCAGGAATCTCTTTAGAATGAAAATAATTCTCAATGGCCGGCATTAGGACCTAACAAACATGCAACTCAGTTTTTTTCCGCCTCTCCATTGAAATAAATGACTGAAAAATTCATTACATTAAAATTTATCTCAGTTTAGGCAGTTTTTTCGTTTCATTACTTTACTAAATTAGATGACAATGCCACCACAGCTGGAGTATTTTACGCAAAGGGCGAGTATTCGGAAGGGTGTATTAAACTTAATTGGTCATAAAAAATAATTTCCTTAAATGCCTTTAAATGTATAAATGTAGTATTGTCTACACGGTATTTTGACGAATTGTTATAACAAGTGATTCAAAGGAATATTAGATTACTGGATATTATTTTATCTTATTATTTTTTAATATTATTTATTAATACTGAACATACAACAAGATTTCAGAATCGTATCTTTGTATATTATAAGTACATTGTAAATATAATTATTTTTTATAACAAACTAATTACCTGCTTCCATCTGCGGTGGAAGAAATATCGAAATGGAGCAAGAGTTGAGACCGCACCGCCTTCCAGATGGTGCCAGATGAAAAGGTTTCAGATTTGTGAAACGCTAACCCGTATTCAGACCAGTGTAACCGGAGCAAATGGAAAAATGAGGACAGGAAAACTCCGATGATCTTATGACTAGATAATATAGACTATGAATGTAGCGCTGAGGAAACCGTGGAACACATATGATAATATTTCCACTTGCTGCAGCCACCTGTTCCATCGACGACTTGCACAACAATAAGTCAATGATGCAGCCATAAAAATGTAGATGCATCTCACGTAGACAAAATGTAAGCAGACAATTTGTCTTCATCGACGAAGTCTGTTATCTCTAATAAGTAATTATTGGAACGGCTCGATCGCCTCGAGAGTCACTGGAAAGGGTAAACTCGTGATAGTCTTTAATAATTTGTCACTCCAGCAAGTTGAGGCCCTTCTGTGTCCAAGAAGTGTCCAGTTTCGTCAATAACAAACGATATATCCATATAATATTAACTATCGGCGTTCCTGCAGAAAATATGACCAACGAATTGAAGTACTTCTTGAAGAATTTAGTCGGAAATACCTAATAGATCAATCTAGTTACTCCATCAAACAATAACTTTTAATTTGAATTTGAATTTTTAATTTGAATGTTCAATTTAATTATGTGTGGAGCTTTATCTGATCTAATATTTTCTTCTAAAAACCCAATAGTAATATGTAACAAACTATTTCTTATATTCAACGAATAATTCACAGGATTTTGAGAATGTAACATTCCATACATTGAACATAGTACATAACTTGAAAATATCTCAGATATACCCACTAGAAAAAAACATATTTGAAAAAATACCGTCGAGCTTTGTATTTTTTTCAAATATGATTTTTTCTAGTGTGTATACGAGTATATCTGAGAATTTTTCAAGTTATGTATGTCCGATAATATGTATTTAATTGTAGATACCATAAAATAACTTCCCATTATACATACATCACGTTTATTAAATCTAAAAAATCGCAATGATTATTAAAATATTGTCAATTTTCAGCTTGATAATTTTGGTTCTACATAATGAGATATTTTTAAAAATAAATTACTTCATGATAAATTTAAGTCATAAAATGCCTGATAGCATATATGACATAAAATATATCAATTCTATCAAACGATAATATTATAATAATCTATTTTACAACATACCAAGTGACGTTCACCATTTAGATATTAAACATTGATTCTAATTGGATTACCCTGTTGATACGTGTATAACTTAAAACAGCTATCGATAACTTAAAAGCAGTAGAGTTAACAAAAACATATAAATATGAAGGCAGATTCTATCAATTAAAAATCTCACTTCTATCCAGGTATTGGTGGATAGGCTATCAGTATTACTACAATAAGTATTATAAGGTTAATCAAGTTTTCTCTGATACAAGATAGTTCTAACCGTGAATGATTTATTTATAAACGTTTCTGTTTTTCTCGGCTGTGTTTCTCCTCCTAATAGCTATGTTATCATTATTCTATGATGGCTGTTGAATAGTGGAATTGGAAGATAAAGTTTGTAAACTCTTTAGATGAGTTAATTTGAAACATGGAATCAGAATAATATCTGAACATTTGAATTTTGTACACAATTCTCTGTAGAGATGAACAGTTATCTGTCTACTAATGTTATTTTCTCAAATATCACATTATCAACTATTTTCAATGACACCAATTATTTAATGATTTTAATTATTTTTCAAACTAATCTTACAATTTCTATACTTATATAATATATCGTCACCTCAATACTACAACTAGATAACTCGATTTTCACTGTTTTTGAGATACCTATTGAATATGTTTCTAAATTTTCCTCTCTACAAAATGATAAAACTGTGTAAGTCAGAAGTTAATGGGAACTGTATTAAGTTTGTGTTTGAAAATATTAGATAACTTTAAAACCATAAACGCATTAAATAAATAAAATAATACTTATATCTACAATATTTTTTCATACAATTGAACATTATTTAATTGTTCCCAATTAGACAAGCACAATTTTCCATTTGTATCTTAAATAATAATTATGGCCTAGGTTTTATGTCAATCAAATAAAGAATTTCATTTTTCCAACCATGACCAAATCAGAGTTATCTAGTTGCAGTATTGAGGTGACGATATAAATATTACATGAAGTGTTATACAGCATTCGCATTAGGTACCTTTTTGGAAGTTATTGAGGTAACGTCAGTTTCTAATATAGCCCACATCGCGATTATCTTCAGTCAAAATGGAATTTAGTCTTTTGTAACAAATTATTAAGGAAACGTTTTTATTTTACTGAAACAGTCGATTTCGCTTAATTGGGACACATCATAACTAAGTTATTGTGGCCAAATTAAATGGTTAGCCAAATTAAGAGAATTCTACATAAAACTAAACAATGAATATTTTTCCCTAAAATTTAGTTCATCTCTATACAGTAGTCAAGTGAATAATAAATCGAAAATAAAATAATAAGGAGGTAGGTACATATAAAATGCATGAATTGTTATCTGTCTTCTGTTTTTGTTATCCGATTCACACATCTAAACTCGTCACGACTGCAACTCGTCGAAAATGTCGATGTGATTTTTTTTACACGTCATATAATTTTATGATAATGTACCAGTTGAGAAAAATTCCTTAGTGGTAATCATCTGTCTACCGGTTAACCCCCCCACCATCATCAGGCATAACAGATATCAAAATTATTCTGCCAGAGCCTGTGAGTCCGCTTTGCAAAAGCTCTGAAAAAATTGTAGCGCCAGGCGGTGGTTATTCTGACAAATAGTTTTCCCGTAGATGAAAAATATACCTAACGTAAATAATAAACTTCCGAGCATATTACGAGTATCATTCAGCTGTAGAGTCAAGATTATGAATCTAATACACTTATCCTAGATTATCCAACTGTAACTGCTAGATTTAAACTAACTTGTTTTTTTATTTGTCGTCATTCAATATTCAATTCTCTTTATTACATTGATACAAAAATTAGAAAGAGAATCTTTTCCGGCCTCGTTTCTCGTCCGCTGTCCTCGTTTCATCCTTCGCAATAATAGACACTCTCTCAAAAATTAATATTAATTTTAATTCAATATTAATCGTATGCTCATACCCTAAGTAAGTAAGTATTAATATTAATATATTACTTTATGCTCAGGGAACTCAGAAACATATACTATTCTGTGTTTCAGATAACAGTAAAGAGCGCATTTCATAAGGAGTGGAGTATGGCTATCAACATATGTGTTAATACGAGACCAGTTTACAAAAATGCAGCTTCCACTCCATCACACTCCCAAAACCACCAGGATGATACTCCAATGAAGGATCTGCAAACAGTTTATTAAAATATTATGCAATACTATATTTCCTATAAAATTCATTTGATTGCCATTTGCATTCCTTAGATCATTCTCAATATAATAAAATGGTTTATTTTGTATCCAGTTTAATAATTATTATTCTATGGCATAAAGTTTAATATTTATTTCGTCATTAATATTATTTACAATATTTACATAATTTCAATTACATATATTTAACATTAAAAGTATTTTTTTTCTTCTATGAAGCCTTTACTTAGTATAATAATTATATTATACAATCATAGACACTGATGCTCATGTATATAAGACCCTCAGGACCCAGCACTCTGCATTTAAAATAGTTGCGATAATTATTGGGAAACATTACGCGGAGAATCATTGTCATCATCATCAGTCTGGGTTGGTCCACTGCTGGATCAAATCCTCCCTTAGCTGATTTCACTCTTCTCGGTATCTAGTTCTTCGCTGCCACGTACAACAAATAAACTTTATAAATTCGTCTATGCAGCGGGGGTTAAGGCATTCTCTTTGTTATCCTCTCATCGAGCGACATGCCAGCCCATTGCGATTTCATCTGCTTGGCGACGTACTATTCTCTGCCTCCTTGTCCATTGGTATTGTGTGGTCTTTCCGCGTTATGCCCAACATGCCTTTTCCAATGCCATGTTGAGCTGCTCGTATTTTTTAGAACTCTCTTACGTTAAAGGGTCATGTTCCACATGAATACCTGAGCACTGGTAGAGTATACGCTTCATAACTTTGCATTCCGGCTCTAGGATGATAATGATGTAATAGATTCTAATTTATTTCTTTTACATATTATCTATTTATGACAACGTGTATTAATATAAGTGAATATCATTTGATTTAATTTTATGCGAGGTAATCAGGCAAAGAGGCGTATCAGTGTAGTAAAAGTGCAAAAAAGTGCAAAGATATAAATGGTACCTATACTCTACCACATATTGATTGAATACTTTACGCTTAAGACACAAAGAGAGATCACTTTGTAAGATACTATTCAGGAGCCCAAATATGCTCCATGTTTGGTTCTGCGATGTAACGTAATAATAATATATATTACAAACATTGTGTGCCATAAGATTTCTTACCCTTTGAATGTGCGATAAGTAATTTTAAAAGTTATTTGAGAAAATAATAGAAAAGAACATTCCGTTTTATCAAAGCGTAATAAATAATTGAAACGTCTCGCGAGGATAGGACATTCAGTGGCGCGTGAACTGTGAACACGGCTCTAGAAAATGCTCCCGACCCCCACCAACAGTCATAATATCACCCTCCTACCTACCCACTACATAAATCTTTAATGCCCTAACACTTTGAGTTTTACTTCAGTTTAATCTAATGCCGCCTGTTTTGAATACTGCGATTACATAGGAAACTTTTTGGAAGTACTCCGCTAATTTCTTCTCGAAATAGATAGAAAATCGTTGCCTACATTCGAGAGTTAATTATTTAATACTCCGTATAATACGCGTAACATGTAAAGCATTAAATTTAATTTTAGTGGATAGTCGGATGATCCCAAATCTCACTTAAATATGACAAAGTTTGGCAGCAGAAAAACGAACATAGGTACTAGGTACCTACCAGTGGCGAAGGGTGAAGGTAGGCTGTTAAGATCCGACATAAATAGTGCACACCAAACTTTATCAGTCATACGTATTTGTTTTCATTGAAATAAGACTACATTTTACAGATGGTGTTGGTTAGTTTTTAAAATTCAATTAAACCATGCAAAACCAAGCCATACTTATACTTAGATAATAGTAAAAAAATACTCGTCTCTCTATAAAATATCTAAAATTATGCAATTATATCATACATAACTTTGCATATTTTATAGATATAATAATATTTTTTATCTATCATAGTTTGGTTTGTGCCAATAATTTATGTGTAATATGACGTATTCTTAATGAAAACGAAAACTAATAAGTATGAATGAAAAAGTATGCACAATTTTATCGTATCTCCCAAAATATACCAAAACTATTATGGTTTGGTTTAGGCAGGGCTTAATTACTATCTAAAAATTAACCAACGCCATTTGTAAATTGTAGTCTTAGTTCAACAAAAACAAATACGTATGATTAATAAAATTTAATGTGCACTATTTATTTCGGATCTTAACAGCCTACCTCTACTCTTCGCTACTGGTACCTACACATTATAGTCCGAGCTTATGCTCGAGAATGTCCACAAAATACCGCCTATCTTCTACTCTTTTCTAAGCGAATATT
This sequence comes from Rhyacophila brunnea, assembly GCF_057557595.1. NCBI lineage: Eukaryota > Metazoa > Arthropoda > Insecta > Trichoptera > Rhyacophilidae > Rhyacophila > Rhyacophila brunnea. The sequence continues at coordinate 246,018 of NW_028232904.1, read as the reverse complement.
AAAGACCTTAAAAATACCTTGGTAAAAACTCAATAGCTAATCATTTTCTTAATTTTACGTTTACCTTGACTAGTAAAGATTAAAATTTAATTAGTCATACATATTAAATTATTAATATTCATCATTTTTTTTATTTAAAATATGCAGTGACATCTATCTAACTGCAATGAAATCTCGTGATCATTCAAGCCTTCTCATGATTTTAAATTGGAAGCAAACATAGTGATATTATCATAATATAATTTGTACTAAGCGATTAGTCAAGGTAGAAACTCGTTATATACCAGAAAAACGTAACTGTATATTTATAAATGAAAATTTTATGTATACAACAATTGATACATCCTACTCGTGTACTGAAAACGTTTTGTTTGAAGCTTTGCTGTAATTATTTCAAATAACGATTAAATTATAATATTATACTTACTTGAAATCATTATAAATTAAAATATATATTTAGTGTCATACGTGTATACATTATTTTTAGATTACTCATCGTTAACCTCCTCCAACAGATATTATTCATCATAGAAATACAAAATTAAAGCTATATACAACTATGACGATTGGAATATCGTCCTCCATCCTCCAGGTTCTCAATCCCGAGCTCTCTCTCTACTCGATCATACTCAGCCTCTCTGCGTACCTCCTAGAGTGAATATAAAGTGATCACTCATTCCACCACTGTCAAAAATCATGACATCTGATTACCTTAGTACCTATCAGATATACACAAGAGGGGTTCCAAAAACAATAACACTGTGAAACTGCTTTGCTGAGGAAACAGAATGACATCGTCATTAAAAATCATTCATAATTAGTGTAAAATTAGCGTATTGTGGGAGATTGTTACAAAAAAGTTCTATAAGTGTTGGAAAAAAAATCCTCATATTTGTGTTAGTTCAAATTATTTTTTTCAGAATTTTTACTAGGCATATACAATAAGCATAATAATTAAATTTGTATTTTTAACTTTACTTTGGTTTAATAGACTACATAGACTAGAAGAAAGGTCATAAAGAATCGCTGTCATTTGGCTCGGTCGCAAAGAAATGAGATGTGGAACCGAACATTTGAGTGTGTCCTCGATCCTAGAACGAATAACTACTCACTGATACTCCACTTCACTTGCCTGCAACCCTCGCTACTTACTCTTAACGCTGACTCCATAATTTATATCATGCACTTGAAATCAGGTGTACTCTAACTTTTACCGACTGTTAAAAAATATGTAGGTACCTATCCAATAATAAATTGAAGATAAAACTAAATTTTTTCAGATGAAATTCTGTCATTGTTGGAGTAAATATAAATTGATTATAATGTCTACAGTCTATTTACTAAAATATTTTTTATTGATTTGGTTTTACCGTGGTCTGAAAACAACATCATTTAACTATCATTGTTACCGAAAGCTAGATGCATTCCATTGGAAATATTTTTATTTAAATAGTAAATATTGGCTATGTTATATGATAAAACATTCCATGAATCAGTGGTAAGTGCATTGCGCTTCTGATCAGTGAGTCGCGATTTCCAATACGGCTGGCTGGTAAACATCCATAATATCTTATTGTTTTCAATATTTATTTCAATCCCGTGTATCCATCCTAACCTAATACAAAATTTATTAAAATACGTAAGCACTGTGGCATATATTTAGGTATCGTATTCATATACCTATCTATATATCATATTATTAGGTATCGTCTTTGACCGAGAATTGTGGTGATTTGCGTGACCTATTCATAGTGAACCTTAGAATTAATAAAATAGTGTTTAGTTACTTATATCATTCTTTATATTAATAACCTTTCAGTATAATATGACATAATATAACTAAACCATTATGGCACCAATACTTTAAATTTACAATGCTCACCTTGCGTTTACATCTTTAAAATATACAAGACTAAGCCCGGTCGCACATACAAAATCATCTCAACTGGGATATGGTCATAAATAAAAACCTCCATCAATGTTGCGCTTCTCCTCTACGCGCACAGGCGAGACCATGCCAAGACAGTGGCCTCACGCAACTAACTGAAACGAATAAAAAAGTAGCATCTGCACATGCGCCGATGTAACATTTTGCTATTCTACCTGCCACCCATGTCAAGTGAAATTTGTTACATGCGACAAGCAAGTGTTTTTTTACTATGGCACCCACGCTATGTACATTAAATTTTATGAATGACAACAAAATTACATCGATAAATTTGGCGTATTGCGGTCGTGACGATTTTGTATGTGCGACAGGACTAACGATGACCAGCATAAATTATTTTCTAAGCTCATGGGCTGAAAATAAGGTCGTACAAATGCTTCGAAATACCGACAAAATGTTACGGAGTTGACATATACCCTAGTTAGGCGATAATAGATACCTTTGGTGTGCCGGTTACATTTGGATATTGTAAAATATATAAATAATCGAAGACTCCGATGGTCAGGAAATATAATATGAATGAACTACGTCATCAAAGCGCATCACGCCGAGAAACTCTAAAGGACGCGCGATTGGGAGACCATAACTCTGATGACTGGTCAGAATGGAAAATGCTTTTCAAACTCTTTAATGTATCCACTGTCTATACATATAAGAGACGATTGTAGAGAACTATTTTAGATAGTAATAGAAACCATTGATGTGTAAAAGAAAATCATTACACAAATTTACTAAAAAAATATTAAAATTGAAATCTGTTTTATTCAGGAATATGCAGGCTAAGAAAATAAACGATAGTCTATTTGAAAATGTATTAGAGAATAATGTAGCATCCAGAAACCTGACGGAAAACGACTAAAGGAAGAATAATCTTTGGATGTTCATATAAGAACTTTATATTATTTGGAGTACGAAGCTATTTCTGGGAGTTAATAGCATCGTTTATTAAAAAGATCTGCACGTTATTTCCCTCATTATCTGACCACGCTGTCTCTTCTTGCTCATCTTGGAAGAAAGTACTAAAACTCTACTTATCATTTCATGGAAAATAAATCGTACCGTTTTCCAAGTACTCACTGACATGCTTAAAAGCCTCATTTCCAGTTGTAATCATTTTCTACACTATTAAGTACATCTATAACATAACCTTCTTTTATGGCATCACATTCTATAATATGGCCTTATAACTAACTTTATAAAGTCATAAAATAAATAAATTTTTAACTCAGAGTAACCGTAACTCTTTAAAGGAATGTATATTTATAATAACGACCGCAAATCTCTATATATATAAAAATCTCGTGTCACGATGTTTGTGGTCGAACTCCTCCGAAATGGCTCGACCGATTTTTATGATTTTTTTTATGTATATTTTTTAGGTATGAGAATAGGTCAACAAGTATATTTCATACCGCTAGGTGATTAGGGTATCTCTATCCAGAAAAATTTTCTTTTATTTTTTTGACAATTTTCTTTTTGTATTTTTTTTATTATTTGGCATAAAAAAATACTTATAACCCCAAATTTTCATTCTCCTACCCCCACCCTCCCATTTTTTAATCGCGATTTTATTATTTTTGTATGAACAAATTTAACCGTCGTTCGTATTTCAAACAGAACTAAATTATTTATGTTGTTGAATGACAGATGGCGCTACGTCCGAGAAGAATTCAAGAGAAGCGTCGCGTCATTTTGACATATCATTCGGCATATCACAACGCAGTGCGTGCAAAATTTTGTACGATTTATTTTAATTTAAGTTTCTATTTTTATATGCGTGTATCAAAGTCACAATGCCAGCAAGACGCAAGGGGGGCCATTTGGGCCGTCGAACGAATAAAGCAACAAACATGCGAAATAGTAGAGCAGAAAGAACAGACGAACAAATCCAACAAGATAACAAAAATGTGCGTGTAAGCATGTCACAATTGCGTGCATCTTAATCACAAGAGGCACGAGCTGAACGAAATCAACAACGACAATTGGAACGGAGCCAAGCGCGCCGGTTCGTAGTTAACATACGCAGAGCAAATGACCGACAATGCCAACAAGTACATCGAACATTAACATCCGCTTCGTTCCTTCGTCTCGCATTCGAGTACGAGCCAGATATTGAATATTCCGGTCATCCGAAAGTGCTGATTGGTGCTATGGATAAAGAATGTCCCCATTGTCATGCGCTCAAATTCAAACATGAGTCAGCCGGGATGTGTTGCGCATTCGGAAAAGTGCAACTACCATAAATTAATTGAGATACCACCAGAACCATTGAACGGCTTGCTCATCGGCATGGTTCCAGATTCAAACCTGTTCCTGAAGTCCATTCGCACATTCAATTCATGCTTCCAAATGACTTCGTTCGGAGCAACAGAAATAGTTCACAATACTGCGGCAAATGGTCAACAATTCCATTCTTTGTTCAAAATCAAAGGCCAAGTATACCACAAAGTAGGCTCATTGCTGCCAATGCCAAACGAACCACATACATTTTTACAAATCTACTTCATGGGCGGTGAGGACATCAATCATGTGGATGCACGTTGCGGCTACAATAGCCTCAATTCGCCTAATGCCAGGCGCATCGTCGGCGAAGTGGACGCCCTGTTGAATGAGCACAATGAATTATTGAAATTCTTCAAAGCACACATGCACGAATTGCAAAGTGACAATCACGCTATTGTCATCAATACTGATAAAACACCAGCTGGAGAGCACGTGCGTCGATTCAATGTGCCTGTTGTTGACGACATTGCTGGAATCATGGTTGGCGACCGCACATCAACGCGAGAAATCGTGATTCGAAGAAGAAACAATAATCTGGAGTTCATCGCTGACACACACCGTTCATACGACGCTCTCCAATATCCGCTAATTTTCTGGAAGGGACAAGACGGATATTGCATAAACATTAATAGAGATCCTGTCACAGGTAATTCATTCATTATGAACATCAAAACTCATTTTGAATTGAGAAAATGAATGGTTGATGTTTTTTTGTTTTTATCGGCGGTCATCGTCTACAGCGCTCTATTCCTCTTTCTGTCATAGATCCCATCCCCACACACTTACGATACATTCGTGATTTTTTATTTAACAACCAAAATATTCACTAGAAATAATTTATATGGCAGAACAACGTTTGCCGGGTCAGCTAGTTATTTTATAAAATGTGTTTAGTTATTATAAATGATCATGAATTATCACCAAATAAACGCCGAAGCTTTTAGAAATTCTTTTAATATTGATAAACGGATATGTTAAACGATTGTGGTTATTTATTTTTACAATCGGATTCTTAATTAATTATAAATAAGGTGATTTTTGATGAAATGAGTATATCAGCATGGATTTTTAGTCGTAGATAACGATGTTAGAAGGTAGCGAGTTTATGACAATTTTGGACAGTGATTATCAACCGGGATTTCGCGAGCTGTATTAAATTTAATACAATTTACTGAACATAAGATAAATAATATATTTAACTACAAAAAAACAACATGCATATGATATTTTACAAGAAAAGTGTTTCCCTATCTGAAACCGAACGTGGATTATGAAATCTACGGCTTTTTTAGTCGGCCCTCTTATCCAGTAGGCTGTTGGGAACTCGGATTACTGTGCGTACAATAACAGCCATTACTCAATATGCGCAAAGGTATGTAGGATCTGTCGTTGGAAGCATGGGTAGCATATAACGAATAAGACATTTCTGAGAACCCGAGGACAAATCGATTCAAATTCCATACAAAAAACTTTGGTTAACTATTTTTATATTCAACTAATTTCACGAGATTTAAGAATGTAACATTCTCATTATTGAACACCATCTTGAATAATTAGATCATTAGAATAATGTTCAATAATTAGAATGTTACATTCTTAAATCTTGTGAATTATTCGTTGAATAAAAAAATGGTTAATTAAAAATTATTATCAAGTTCAAGTAAGTTACAACAAAAAATCTTGGAGTGATCCGTGATGTCGGTTAATAATTGAAGTAATACCTACTTTGATTTAAAACACGAAAAGCCGATCGCTAATAGTAGCTCAATTTGGAAAGCGCTTCAAAGAGTATTAAAAACCATTAGCTAAAACTTGTCGCAATTAAGTATGACGCCTTTAGCATAGTCGTCTATGTGCAATGGCGCGATATCCAAGAGATGCAGGTTCGATTCCTGCGGGGTGTCTAACTTTTTTCAAAAAGATTTTTTCTATTGGTTATAGGTATATATATTTTTTCTCAGAAGTTTTTTTAAAAAACTTTGGATTATAACAAGCCTCTGTTTGCATACTTTATGAGAAGATTTGATAGACTTAGATATCTACAGTATATCAGTTTGTGTAAAACCTAGACGCAATACTTAAATACAGATGGTTTTGTTAATTGTTTAACCTTTAATTGTTTTAATGTCTTTAGGTTAATTGAATTTAGGTTTTAAATAATAGCCTAATATAGAGTCTTCGCCACTGGTATGCAATTGTATGACCGGTGTCAACGACTTACAATAGAAGTTTAGTTTAATAAAAAAAAACGTCGCGCAAGTGACGTACTCGTACAAGATAGAGCTTTTGTCAAAAGATTCACCACATTATGAGTAATTTAAATTCCGCGGGAGGTCGTCGATGGTATATCATTGTTAGGACGGCTGCGGATAGGAGTCCCGCGATGGTACTTTAGCCTGAAATACGATACGAGCGCGACTGCCCGACCACGTTGCTTTGCTACCCTCACATTATTTCGAAGTGACAAGGGGCGCGGATTTACTTACTGGCAGTTTAGTTTTATTGTCTACTGATTAGTTTTTTCATTCAATGGATCTTCTTAATAAATAATCAACTATTTTTATAAAATACTTTTATATAATAATATTAAATATTCATCAACCACAACTAAAGTTAAAGTTAACTTGGAAGAAAATAATAGGCACTGTTCGGTTATCAGGAATACAGCGGAAAACATATTTTTAAAATACCCGATATACTGGATTATTTGTTAGTTTGGGTTAGGTTAGGTCAGGGGTCGGCAAACCGAGGCTCGCGAGCCGCATGTGGCTCTTTGGATACTGGCGTGCGGCTCTTTGCCAAATTCCCAATTTTTACAAAAACTTTTGCAAAATTCACAATGTTCATTTTTTGTCATTGCTTTGTACACTTATTATATTATATAATGACATTATTACACTAAGTTTTTCTCCATGATGGTTGATGCAAAAAGGTATGATTGTTGTTGTTTAAATCTGCCTATTGCAAAAGTCGACAAATCAAATTTTTCTCCATTTGATATTGACACGAGCACTTTTGAAATTCAATTTTATTGGTGGATTTAACAAGCAAATAATTATGGAGCTCAAAATTTGTAGGTCTTGCCACCAAAATTGAGGATTTGGAGAGAGAAAAATGCAATTTAATTTCACAACACAAGTGGGGCGCTCTAAAAGATCTACATAAAGTAGATACCACGATTTTTAATACATATTATTATGGACTAGCTTTCCGAACTCATATTCGAGTCTACATAATAATATGTATGAGAACAATCATTTTCAAACATGGACAATATAAAGAGAGAGCCAGAGAGAAGCCAAATAACCGATGAGAATTTTTGGAGTCGCGCCTGAAATTAAAAACTACAAGTTACATACCACCAAACATACACACTCTCCAAAGAAATGCAAGGGAGGTCATTGTTCAGATTAGTTTTAAGGAATGCGTAAAAATTGTATGTACCTAATTCATATTCTGTAAAAATTATATTTATAATGTCAACAATAAAAACATAATATTAAGTATTTACGTTAGTTTTATTCGGGAAATCTTCTTCACTTAATAAATAAACAATTACAAAATGTAATTAATTCATTTAAATAAATCATATTTATAAAAATATACGAATGGCTCTCGAAATTTTTTTTAACCGTTGTACCACTCATATTTCGCTCTTTTGGTTCAAGAGTTTGCCGACCTCTGGGTTAGGTTAACCTAACAAATAATCCAGTTTATCGGTTATTTTAAAAATGTGATTTCCGCTGTATTCCTGATAACCAAACAGTACCAAATAATATTATATATATATATATTACTAAATGAAAATATAATTTTATAATAAGCTCGGTTGCGATAATTTGACATCTGACAAGTCCGTACATCTGACCGGAATAGTCTTCATATAAGATGCAATATAAGCATGCTGTCAGAGTAGAAACTCGCGATCTTTTCCAAAAAGTGAAAGAAATCACAGGAGATTGAAAGAAAATGAACTGGGCCACCGAGGAAGAGGACGGCACACTACTTATGGAGTGGGATAGGATCACGACAAGGTGGAAAACATATTGTGAAGCCCTATACAGAGATACAGAAGAGGATGATGAGGTAGTTGACGTAAGTATCCTACTTTTTAGTGAAGTGATAGAGGCGATAAAAAGACTAAAAACCCACAAGCCACCAGGAGGCGATGGCATATCTGCAGAAGCCTTAAAAAAGGTCAATGATGACGGAAAAAGAATCATACATCAATTATGCAACATGATCTGGAAAAGTGGTGTATGGCCCAAGGACTGGGCAGAGTCAATTTTGATCCCCCTGCACAAAAAAGGTTCCTCACGTAAATGTGAAAACTATCGAACAATCTCACTTATTCCACATGCAAGCAAGATCTTATTACATATAATCAGCAGACGTCTGAAGCATTTCATCGACCGACAAATACCCAAGGAACAAGCTGGTTTTGTTATGGGCAAGGGAACTCGAGAGCAAATTCTAAACATCAGACAACTAATTTAAAAATGCAGAGAGTTTAATACCCCTATGATGTTATGCTTTATTGACTATCAGAAGGCATTCGACTGCGTAAGATGGAACTGTATGTGGAAAGTACTTCTGGAAATGGGAGTTCCATCACACCTTACCTGTCTCATCAAAAACTAATAATAGCCACACAAAAGTGCGAGTAAATAGTGCGTTTTCTGAGAGTTTTCGAACCGAGAAGGGAGCTCGTCAGGGATGTGTTTTATCTCCCCAGTTATATAACATATATGGAGAGCATATAATACGAATTTCAATTTCAATTTATTTATTTTTACATATTGTGGACATTACAAATAATAAGTTTAAGGCGTTCACAACATGACATAAAAAAGAGATAGATAGTATGTTATTAAACAGTAGAAATATGTACATACAAAAATATTAATTATATAGGTACATGGAAATACACCGGATGAGTTAAGCAGACCCTATTTTAAAAATTTATAAAATAACGTCCACCTATACTCATCCTCACGTAGGTAGAATATATCAACACCCGAAGCAATTTCATTGAACATAGTTATCGCCCTCCCAATTGGCATTACCAGTGGCAGGTTGGTTCTGCACCTTGGGAGAATAAACAACCGATTTTCTCTATTTCTAAGATAGTTATCAGGGACACACAGGTCAACACTGCCCAGAATGGCAGAGTTCTCATTTATACCTCGCATAAGTCGAAAAAAATATGTAGTTAAATAAATATTTCTTCTAAATTGCAAACTGCAGTATGTAAGCATGCCTAAGAGAAAGTCAGTTGGATAAAGCCACGGATAGTATCCGTACAATCTCAAATAAAGGAGTCTCAAGAATTTCTTCTGAACCCTCTCCACCATAAGGTCATACTTCAACTGATGCGGTGCCCAAACAATAGACCCACTCTCAATTATGCTTCGAACTAAAGAATTAAATAAAAGTTTTAATATCGTAACATCCGAAAAGACCCGGGAAGTACGCATGACGAAGCCCAACAAATGGTAACTATATGGCTAATAAATTTCAGTTTACTCTCAAACGTAATGCCAAGATCCCTTACAGATGATATTCGTGACAGAACTCTGCCATGCATCGAGTATTGGAAAAACAACACTTTTGAGGCTCTGGTAAACGACAAAAGATTGCATTTATCACTATTGAATTCTAGTTTGTTACGCCTGCCCCAATCTTATATATTATCTATATCAAGTTGGAGCTGACGACAATCGTCCAAGGTGACAACTTCCAAAAAGAGTTTCAAGTCATCAGCGAACAACAAAAACATAGCATTTTTTATTACCAATGCTATGTCATTTATAAAAATCGTGAACAGCAACGGCCCTAAGTTTGAGCCCTGAGGGACACCAGAAAATGTGTAAAAGGTCTGTGACTGATAAAGGCCGTACGATACGTATTGTTGACGGTTCCTAAAATAACTCCTGAATAGCTTCAAAAATCGATCAGACAATCCAATAAGTTGAAGTTTTTCCATCAGGACATCATGATCGACTTTTTCAAATGCTTTCGAGAAGTCATTGTAAGAACAGTCAATCTGGTGGCCTCTATCCAGGGCCGATGACACATAATTGGTTAATACCATCAGGTTAGTTTCCGTTGATCGGCCTGCTCTAAAACCATGCTGTTCATTTAAATGACTCAATTTTTGGAGAAATCATGTTGTGCATGATCATCTCAAGAACTTTTGCTGGTGAAGAGAGAACAGCTACCGGCCTGTAATTTTTTACTGATGACTCTGTACCACTCTTATGGATTGGAATAACCTTCGACATCTTCCACGTTTCCGGAAAGATACCTGTCTCCATTATAAGATTATATATATGCAAGTGGGCCTTTGACCAAATCAACACACCCCTTTAAAAAAAATGTAGGGACGTTATCAGTCCCAAAGAGTGAGTATTTTTTAGTTTTTTAATAAATTTTAACACATCACTCTCATCAACTGGAAAAATATCAATGGACTGGGCACCGCATGATGGCTCTCTCGACGTGGAGGCAACATCCAAATAATAAATACTACTTGCGTAGACAGACCTGAAGTGACCAGCAAATGCTTCTGCCACTCCATGTCCGGTCACCTCTTAATCGGTCCCCAATAATCTCTCGAGAAAACCACCTTGGGTATCGCCTTCCACCACGACATGGCGACCTCCTTGAAAAACATTCATCAAACACATTATATCATCATCATCAGCCGGGGTCAATCCACTGCTGGATGAAGGCCTCCCCAAGCTTTCTCCAACTCTCTCGGTCCTGTGTCGTTTGCTGCCACGTATTTCCACCGAACTTTACCAGTTCGTCAATCCAGGGCAACCCTGTGGCCGTTTTGTACCCCTTGGGTACCATTGAATGACGGCATTTGTCCAGCGGCCATCTTTTCGGCGAGCAATGTGCCCCGCCCATCTCCATTTCAGCTGTTTGGCAACGTCTATTACATCGCGTACTCTTGTCTGCTTCCTAACCCATTCGTTTCTCTTACGGTCCTTTCGCGTGATGCCCAACATGCACCTCTCCATGCCTCGCTGTGTGACTCTTAGCCTTTGGACATCTCTCGTGTTGAGGGTCCACGTCTCGCAGCCATACGTGAGCACGGGTAGCACACAATGGTTGAACACCCTACGCTTAAGACATAATGGTAGGTCACTCTTGAAGATACTATTCAGACGTCCGAAAGCACTCCATCCCAGCTTTGTTCTTCGAGCAATTTCATCGTGCATGCTTCCGTCTATGGACACCTGCTGTCCGAGATAGATTTAGCTGCTGACTTGCTCGAGTTGGGTGCCAGAAATACAGATAATCGCTGGGTCCGAAAAACAGGTCCTTATCACTTTTGTCTTTGAGACATTTATCTTTAGACCGACCGTTTGACTGACATCCGCGAGTTCTTGCATTCTACCTTGGAGATCTTTCGGGTCTTGTAAGAGTATTATCACACAAAACATAAACATAAACACATTATATACAGTATTATAAAAGAATTGTGCCGCCTCATTTACATCACAAATCCCGAGCAACTCACTCCAATCCACTTCACTCATTAATGAGTAAAGCAACTTGAAGTTTCCACCTTCAAACTTCCATCTCCTGCACCGATCGGTTTCATGTGAGGGTATTTCAGTTCGTAGAGGGGGAATCGACCAAAACCTGAGCAAAAAAACCAAAGTAGGATGATAGTCATCCTCCCGTACAAGAGGGGACATGCATCGGGAAACTGACAAATTGATGTTGCTGAATACCCTATCCAGAAGCCCATTATTAGAGTTAGAAATATTATTGTACTGAGAAAATCCAAAAACAGCGCACATAAATTCCAGGTCACTATTGACCCTTTCACCGTTGCGCGCTGAAGTTAGATTAAAGTCTCCCATCACAATAATACTTCTGTCAATCAAGTTGACACTAGATAGCATATTCTCAACAAAACATTTATACACCTCCACGTCACTGGCTGGAGGAAAATATACAACACAAACGTAAATAGTGACTCCATCACAGTTTAGTTTGACCCAAAGGTCCTCATTTGGAGTCTCTAAAGCATGGACACGTTAGGCCTTCAACCCCTCCATGCTTCTAACCCCCAAAAGACAGCCTCCACCCTGCCTGTGGCCTGCGCCGGAATCTCGATCCCTCCTAAAGACTAAGTACTCACTTCCAAAATATTCGCGATTAAAAACACTGTCATTGAGCCATGTTTCAGTTAACCCTATGACATCATAGTCGTCAGCCAAAACATTTCTCAAAAAATCGACAGCTTTTGTCTTTAAGCCACGTACATTTTGGTAGTAGAACAATAATTGCCTTGGGCAATTATTATTTTCATTGTTAAGTCAGCTGGTTGGCAGCCGTGGTGTTTCAATTTTTAACACCCATTCTTTAATGAATGAGTAACGTGGCCAATTATCAGGCTTTAGAATCAACGTACTCAGTTTAACAGGGATCCCTATCTTAAAAGATGCATAGTCCCCTTTTGACTTTAGCTTTGCAATTGTAAATTGGGCGTTACAATTTGCAAGTATTTTTAAATAATCAGACATATCCGCAGCAGACGTCTCTGGGTGAAAGGGGTAGAAGTGGTAGTTTTTAACTACATCGCTCCCCTTCACTCCTCCGCCTAAGATGCCACGGACAGCCGCTGGTCGCTTCTTCTTCACTACTGTAGACCATTTTCCGTCTTCAGTAGATCGTCCAACAGCCGAAATGTCTATGACGTCACGCTCTGGATCTGAAGTACTTTCCCACGTTTTTGAGATCTCGGTCGTAGACTTTTTACTGATGTTATCTAAAACCTTGTGTGACCTGGTTATTCGGGACGTCATCGTATTAGATAGAGTCGCAGTTGTTGTTGATTTCTGTTTTACCGCTAATTACCGATTTGTTGGATTTCGGATTGCTCGGTAAGCGGCGGGCGGTGCATCGCGCGGGGCCGGAGGGGGGCACACCAACTGACAGGTACACGTTTTATTCAACCGTTCTTCTAATTCTTCAACTTTTTTAGCAATAATTCCACAATCACTAACACACGATTTGGTGCAGCCATCTTGCAGATCTTCACCATTACACTGAACTGCTTTGCTTACAGTCGACATTTCTAAATTTAAATGAATTAAATTCAGTCAATTTTAAGGATAAGAGGAGAGCACACAAAAACAGTCGCCTCGCGTCGGCGGTAAGTAGTAATATTGGAAATAAGAATAAGAAGAATGGAAATAAGTAATAAGCGGAAATAAGAAGGCGCACACAGATTGCAAAAAATGCGATGACACGCCTTACCACTTCATGGAAGGATCGGGGAATTTCGATTGCCACAAAAATGATGCTTGTGCAAACATTAGTGTTCTCGATATTTCTATACGGAGTCGAGTCGTGGACCCTGAAGGCAAGAGAACGGAAGGCAATTGATGCCTTTGAGATGTTGTGTTGGCGCCGAATGCTTCGCATTTCTTGGACGGAGCACAGGACGAACCAGTCAATCATCCAGAAACTGGAGATAAAGGAACGGCTCTCGACGATATGTCTGAGAAGAATTCTGCAGTTTTTTGGACATATTGTCAGGCGCGGACCGGACAACCTGGAGAGACTGGTAGTTTTGGGTAGCCTCCAGGGAAGGCGAAGCAGAGGAAGAGCGTCTGCACGATGGAGCGACCAAGTGAAAGAGCTGACTGGGGGCACCATCCATTCTGCCCTGAGAGAAGCGGAAGATCGAGAAGGATGGAAAGTCTTGGTCGCTCAAAGGATGGCGAAATTTAAATGTGGTCACGATCCTCAGCCATGAGTGCACGACCAAGAAGAAGATAAGCATAGCAATCTGAATTCGTTAATCAATTATAACTACAAATAATATTATTATCAAATTCATAAAAAGATATAGGTAATCACCGAATACACAATGTAGATAATTATATATCAAAATTTTAGTTAATAATATCCTATATGAGAGTTGAAAAAATAGTAAAATCGTGTAGCCATTGCTTCCAATAACTTTATTTTATACATATAATGTAATGCACAGGACATATCCACGGTATCTAGGTGTCTGGTTTGAAATATTTAATGCCCACAATGACCAGGCTAGTCAAGTAAGTGTCAGCATGTAATGTCGTGGGTACATGTTATTTTTAGTGTGTGAGGTTGAGCAAGTGGTTCTCGTAAAATCATAAAAATGTGACTACAACGTCCACGCTGTGGAGGCCCATATGGTCTTACTATTAACTGACATGGTTTAAAAAACACATAGGTGCGTACAACTTACTTTGCGGTGGAATGCTCCATGAACAACGTGTCATATTTTTATCGTAATGCTACACGGAAACCTGTTTCCGATACAACAAGTCATGATAAACTGTGACACTTTGAACTGCATACGTAACTACAATTTTCCAGAAACGCACTTTAACCTAGGGCTGACGCGTTGGAGCTCTTGGCGTGCAGGAGTATTCAGAGACTGCTGACGGTGGTAATTTCAGAAGCTCAGTGCAAAATTTTGAAAGAAGAAGACAACAAATGCTCACCCCAGTTTTAACGTGAATTTATTAGTTTTTGATTAACTTAGTTTGGCAAAATGGCAAAGTAAAATTCCGGGTATGGAAAACTTAAGCCGATTTATAAAATACTTAAAGAGATAAATGCTGAAAATTCAAAAAAAAAATCCGTTACATCAAATAAGAAACAAGGCGATGATATTATGATATATTATAATATTACAACATATTTAGGTGAATTATATGTATATAGGTAATAAGTACCAAGCAACAAGGTATATATGGGGGATGACGCAACAAGAAGCAGATAGGTAGGTTCTTAATTCTGTTTAATAACTGATAGAGGAAAGACAGATTCTTCTCGCATTATGCCGGGTCCACACCGAAAACAAGTCGCGCGACAACTCGTTAAATTTTACGATAAGCATGATAATTATCGTAAAATTTCTTAAGCAATTATGATAATTATCGTAAAATTTAACGAGTTGTCGCGCGACTTGTTGCCGGTGTGGACCAGGCATAACGGTTACGACGAAATCACTTTGGAACGGTGTTACTGTCATTAATTGGAAGTAACGATATCAATACTTAAATGAGTCCCCTATACTGCTAGAAGAATTTGACACCATTCTACCTATATGTTTTTACTATTAATTGTACATATTAATGTAAACATTTTCCATACAAAATCCATAAAATTTATCACCTATTATTTCGGGTTTTGGGATCTACAAAAATATAGGTACATACCGACATAGATATAATATAAATCAATTGTAAAATGTCTAATATTATTTAAATAAGTACCTAAGTCATAAATGTTACATATTTTGAAGTTACCATGTATGAAAACATATCTTCGTCCGTACAAAATATTGTCCAATCCCGGGTTTAAAAATAATGTTAATTCCGAAATTTAAAAAAATGTCCAGGATTGAAACTAGGATTGTCAACTGCACCGGTTTGGTCGGGACCGTCCCGTAATTAAAGCCGTAGTCCAGGATCCCGGTTGGAGCTTACCGGGGATTCACAATATCCCGGATTTAAAAAAAAAACAATAAAGGTAAATTCTATAATTTTCCGGAAACGAAACGGGAAATGAACGTAAACCCTTAAACTCTCGACTGTCAATCTAAACTAAATTTAAATATTCCATATATTTTTTTGACGCAATACTTTAAATATTCCGGAAAAAAAATTGGCTGGAAGAGTTAAAAAAAAGCTTTAAACACCGACAGTGATTTCGGAAAAGTTCCCCGAATTATGTGAAGTTGGCAACCCTAATTGTAACCCCTACTCCAAACAAAGAACAATATGATTACAAAGCAAACTGATTGAATCGATTTATTTTACAAAAAGTTGTGTAACGCTGTAACTAAACAAACCTTGAAACGACAGAATATTATGAATGATGTGTCGATTAGATAATGTTGCATCGCATATCTATGTAGTCTGCGTGATCCTTTCGTTGGTTAATTAATTGGGAAGTGCTAGTAATCTGGAAGTGAAGTTTGGCATAGTATTGCGTGTAGGTCGATGTAGTGGTAGTGGATGTAGTAAGGATTCGGAACGGGAGTCCTTTGACAGAGCTGCGGTTAATAAGCCTAAAAGTCCCCGAGAGGACCCGAGAGCAAAAGGCTTTTGGCGCGAGCTCAATAATTCAAAACACAATCAAATATTTATGCTGCGTCTGCCACTTGCCTCGTGCCCCATGCTTCATGCCGCATGCCTCATGCTTCATGCCTTATCCGAGAGTTCCAAAATAGAGGCGTCATTACAACTACTATGATTTCTAATTTATTTCAAGTGAAGGCAAGCGTTTCTTTTTCTGGTCGATGTCACTGCAGTGGCGTGCTTAGCGACGTAGAGGCCTGATAGAATAACAATCTAATTTTAATTTTCCAAATAAATCCATGAATTCAAACTATTAATCATTTTAATTTTATATTAATTATACCATGGTTTAATTGGATCTCCTTGGTCTTTTAAATATTACTAGTTCGGTTGTTATGCTTTGGGTAATAATTTACATTCGAAGAGGCGATATGACAGCGAGTCGCAGTCAATGCCTCGGTAAAATCACAAAAATATATATTATTATTATATATAAAATATATTTATTATATTATATATATTATGTATAAAATATAAATACATTCAGTTTGTGATAAATCCACATCGTTTTTTTTAAAACTCCAGCGGACAAAAATCTTTCTATAGGTAGGTACCGAACACAACAGATTAATAAGATATAAATATGAAATGTGCAGTTTTTAGTAACGTTAAACGCAATTTCTTGCGTCCTGAATGTCCACAAATATTCCAGTAATATTTAAATCGCATTTCATTTACTTGACAAACTAACTTTACTACATATATTATTATGATAAAGACTTAAATATTGAAAATAATATATTCTTTACACGTTGATACATTGTCTTTTGTATTTTTACCACGTTTTTCTTAGCTCGTATTCTTGTTTGTCGGGTGGTTGTTTATCCAGTACAAATCTTGCAATCGATTTTTAACTAACTTCCCGAATAGCTAGAAATTTGAAACTTTTAGAATATATCAGAACACGATGCCAATGCATTCTTTTAATAGTTATTTTTTATATGTTAGCCATCTTTAAGCAGAATTGAATTCATTTTGAGTTAAATCTGTTTTGTATGGTAATTTATTTCAGAAAAATCCGTAAAAAGTAAAAGACTATTATTGGTTGCTAAGGTGGTGGTCCTAGCAACTAAATTATTAATATATACGTGCGTTACTATGGAAATCAAAATGATATTTCAGTATTCTATATTAATTGTTTGTTTGTTTTTTTATTTACTTCATTTCAAGTACAAGTTTGAGCATATTGAGCATAATAATTCAACACAAAATTTAAAAACGTTGTACCTACTTATATAAAAATTTCTTTTTATCTTGTAATTATTCTATCATTAAATTAGTTAAAACTATATTCATGAGACATTTTTATTGAATAAATAAACACATTATTTAACTAAGCATTCTGAAATTGTTTTTATTTATATTTATCGGTACTTACGCCACTGGTATTAGATGTATACGGAGAATGTAACATTCCTTCAGTCCCGGCAACGGATATTTTATCTAGAGGTGAGTATCGTATTGGTTCAATGTTGAGCCACAATCCATACTTTAGTTTGAGTTATTAGCGAGAATGCTGTATTAGCAGTGGATAAACCGAGGTTTCCATTTCCACTAATCATACTCATATTATTCTCGTTTCTCTTCCATCAAAATAAACAAGGTAGCTATCTACGTAGGTATGTGAAAAGGCAGTGGATATTGGGCTGCTTTTGAACACCATACAACCTAATATTAATTATTTCAAACATTAATAAATGTAATTTTATTATACAATCTTAGATTATAGAAAAATATAGATAGAGCTATTGCATGTGTTTGTCCTTCAAAACATGACGAACTTTTTCACGCACTTGCTTCGCCCCCTTCACGCTTTCTCCGCGACCATTTCCTGGGTTATTCGAAAATATGTGTGACAGTTGCGTGTCGTAGTGTTGCCAGATATTGAATATTTATTAAAATGTTATAATTTTACAAGCGATGTTTTTATAAATTATATTATGGCAACACTGGCGTGTTGGCTATGCACTTGGTAAAACATTACTCACTAAAATCTGCTCATGCGGAGGGCTTGTATACAATTAACACCAGAATTAGATTGTTAGGTTATCGTGTTGCAATACTTCGGTAGCATGAAGTTTTGATTCTTAATTGAGACATTGTGTCACCTAATTAAAATAAAACAATAATATAATTATAACACTTAGTAGTTCAAATTTTATTATCTTGACTTGTTTTGTCCACTTAACTTCGACACGGAAACTATCTTTTTACGGGCATCCACCAATGTATAGTATGGAGGCGTTTATTAAGGTGATGTCTTTACTCAGCCTTTCTACCAGAGGCACCTAGCGGAGAAATATGAAGCTTGCAAATTGAGACATTTTTTTGATAATTTACAATTTAAACTGTATTAATTAATAAATGTTATGTAGGTAAAGTAGGTAAAACATTAAAAAGATTTTTTTTAAATCTAAGTCGAAGATTAACCTACGATTATCAAATCTTATTTGAGTATAGTCACAATATTGATGCTCGATTTGATATAAGTACATAAAAATAATTTCAAGTTATACACATTTATATTTAAATAAAAATCGATGTTTTTTAAATTAATATAAAACATATTAAAACTATAAGTAAATTAGTCAAAAATCTCTTAGACGATGCTTAGAAAACTTAATAAACTAAATTTTAATATTAAATATAACCATAAAATATATGTTTTAATAAGATGAGGACGTAAACAAAATTCACATTTTATAAAATTTTTCTTAAATTTTAGGTTTATCTTTGACTTAAAATAAAAAAAAATATTGTTTTCAGATACCTACATATTTATTAATTAATACAGTTGAAAGTATAAATTATCAAAAAAACGTCTCAAATTGCAATCTTCATATTTCTCCGCTAGGTGCCTCTGGTAGAAAGGCTTAGTAAAGACTTCACCTAACTACCTACACAATTCAACATTCTGGTAAACTATGTTTTTTTTATTTTTTCATATGTACATTAATGAATTTTTCTAATATATATATTTCCGAGGTGTTCCAAATTATTTATACTTAATTATTATTAAGCTTTTATTGGTTTTTTGACTTTTACATTATGAATTTAATATTTACATTCAATGTTTTACTGTTCTGTAGCGACATCTAGTTATGTTTTGGCAAAATTATTTTTAAGCTAATTTAATTCAAATGTATGTCTTATCACAACGTCGTTAGATGTCTCAAATTTAAAAAGAAATTCGTGTTACCAAACACCTTAAAACCAGTTAATAAAAATAAATCAATTCATTTTAAAGATCGAGAGACGAATTATATTTATTTTTGACAGTTAAAAAAATCACTTTATGGTGACAGCTCTACTAAATTTCTGGTAGATAGTCAAAAACTCCAATCAAAAATATAATATCTTCTAATGTTCTAAAATTTCAGTATGACACATATTATGTCCACTAGATTTGACAAACTGACTTATGAGCAACATGTCCTTCTCACTAATCCCACCTCTGGATAATGTTATCGTATTATTAATTTAATATTTTCTTAAATTGTTGATAAAGACAAATAGTTATTGAATTAGCTGCAAATGATTTCGCAGATTATATCACCTCATCATTAGGTAGGTAATATATTTAGGTTTCCAATAGGTTACATAAGGTTTCCCAACCTTATTTCTGCCAAGCCCCACTTCAACGCTTCAAAAATTTCCATGCCCCCTCCCCCCCTATCAAAATTTTATAGTTACCTAATTAATTCTGAAAAAAAATGAATTGCTTCAAATAAAAAAATGCACATAGGCGATACTATTTTTAATTTAACTTTTGTAAGTAAATGTGTATATTACGTTACAATGTTACATGTACAACTTGGAAAAAAATTAGTGCGACCCTTGTGCTATGCTTCGTCTTCAAATGATTTTCAAGATGACATTTTTGCCCCCCAAAACATTCAAATTTCCCCACGTTGGAAATCACTGACCTAATACCCTGCTGATATATTATCGCCCCGTATCAGTGTTCTAAGTATAAAATAATTACAAGATAAAAAGAACTTTTTATATATAATGTTTTTAAATTTTCTGTTGAATCATATAAACTTGACTTGACTAGCTTAAACGATCAAAAAAAATTGTACTTGATAGAAATAATACTGAAATGTCATTTTGACATTCATAATGATTTCCATAGTAACGCACGTATATATTAATAATTTAGTTGCTAGGTGCATCCGCTTAGCAACCAATAATGGTGTCGAAATAACTTTTCATACAAAACAAAATGAACTGAAAATGAATTCAATTCTACTTAAAGATGGCTAAAAGTATTTAAAAAATGCATTGACCTCATGTTCTGATATATTCTAAAAGTATCAAATGTCTAGCTAGTCGGGAAGTTAGTTAAATCGGTTGCAAGATTTGTACTGAATAAACAACCACAAGACAAATAAGAATACGACCTAAAATACGGCTTAAACGATCAAAAAAATTGTACTTGATAGAAATAATACTGAAATGTCATTTTGACTTCCATTATTGATTTCTATAGTAACGCAAGTATATATTAATAATTTAGTTGCTAGGACCCCAGACCCCTAGCAACCAATAATAGTGGATTGGATTACGGATTCCTTCCGAAATAACTTTCATACAAAACAAAATTAACTGAAAATGAATTCAATTCTACTTAAAGATGGCTAAAAGTATTTTTAAAAAATGCATCGGCATCGTGTTCTAATATATTCTAAAAGTTTCAAATGTCTGGCTAGTCGGGAAGTTGGTTAAAAATCGATTGCAAGATTTGTACTGAATAAACAACCACCGGACAAATAAGAATACGACCTAATAAAAACGTTGTAAAATAGGTTTTTATGAATCATAGAATGAATGTCATTATTTACATGAACAATCACGTTAAATTGCAAATAGCTTTCTATGCAAATAACAGTACAATAAAGTTAATAACCAACTCGGCATGTAAATAGTAGTTGGCCTCAATCTTTTTTATATTATTATAATGCGTTCAATGCTGCTACTCCGGGAATTAATTTATTAGGTACATCGGAAACTTAACTGTTCATCTGTAAGAGGTGCATCCTCAAGGCGAGAAGACCGCTGTTGGTGACTTTCACCTTGCCCTGCCTCCAAACCTTGATGCTGAAAAGAATCTTTAAGGAAGAGGACAGCACGTCAAATGACGCTGGATGCGGCGTTGAAGACCTAGCAGCGAAAGTGAGGAATCCTCCAAGGGCAGGCACACATATTTGTTTTTTCCAAATGTGCGATGGCGATTGGAGGTAACCAGACTTCTCAACCGACCAGCATGTCTACGTGGCGAAGAACTACAGGATGCAAACCACATCAGTATCCGAGAATGAGCTCCGAGAGGAAAGAGATGCTCAAGTCGATCCAACCAACTCCATCTACCGCCTGACCTAGTCACAACAGAGACCAATTTCATTGCGTTTAAAAAAAGTATGTCGTCATATTGCGGACATAAGATCTCTTCACTTTGTAATTTGTATGTCCGTATTGTTTTAACTTTGTTTTTGTATACTTAATATTTATTAAGTATAATCGTTTTTTTTTAATAGTCACCGTGCCCTCTCTCCCGTGGGCACTGTTTTAATATTTCATTACAACTTCTCTGTAAAATCAATCAAACCACGTTGAGTTGCGTGGTGACCTCAGTCTTGGGTATCTGCTCCTGAAACATCCCCTGGGGTAAAAAAATGCTTCTTATGCTTCACAAACAAACGTAACGGCTCGTGATACGCTCGATTAAGACCGAGTGTGCTGCGGGGCGGTTGGCTATATTTGTGTTGTTCAATCACACTAAAAACATTATGAACTCACTATCAAAAGTGTTAGGTATATAAAAATAGTTATTTTAGTCCCTATCAAGCCCTCCGCAATAGCCGATTTTAGTGAGTCATGTTTTAGCAAGTGCATAGGCAACACGCCACGAAAACGGCAGTCAGTCGATAAACTGACATTGTGCCGTCAACATCTACACGAAAATCGGAAAATATGCCGTCTTGTTCTATAAAACGATGTCAAAACACGTCTAGGAACCAAAAAAAGGAACATGGGATTACTTTCCACTTATAAGTACTTCATAAACAGTGATGATTCTATATTATTCTGTAATCTGAAATCATTTCTTGCTTAGCTTACATTTCGTTGCGTACACGCCAGAATTCTGCAAGTGTGGGTAAAAATGTTGCCAGATTTGTGATTTTTGATTTCATCTGTTTTAAAATAATATTGCTCATTTTACGATATTATACACATATTTTAATATTTCTTATTCAAGCTTATCTGTTGTATGAATAAATCAGCTACGGCTGCTGGTGTATAAAATATAGCGGTGTTTTTAAATATCATTTATCACTTATTTATCGGATTCGTATCACCATAAGTAAGTACCACACTATATTTCGAAACGTCAGAGTTTGTTGAAAAACTTGTATACAAAACGACAATTTAAAAAAAAAAAAACTAATCCACAACCAAGGGCTATAATTTCTTATTCCTTGAATGTCTATTTATTTTTCTATAATCTAAGGTCCCTATGTTATAATTTTTCAACCTCTCTATTTTAAATTAAATTTATTGTCGACAGTTTTGTCAATAATAGTTCATCAGAGATAAGTTGCGGCGAGAGTCTTTGGCGGCATTCCAAAGTGGAAAAGTTGATCGATCAATCAGATCAGCCGGCGACATGCAGAGGGGCGCAATAAACCACCACTGTACGGGCCTTCTTGATTTCTTCCGACCCAGCACGTTGCACAAGTTAGATAACGCAAACTTGCGGCCCGCGTAACGTAATTTAAATAAATTACACTAATTGTGGAATTTTACATGCAGCAAACTAAAAAATCGACTAAGTATTAAATGTTGGGCATGTAATATTGCGGTCGCTTTGCTATAGGTATATTATACGGACTACGGGCACAAGGGTAACAATACGAGTCCTTCGAATAATAATCATGTGTGCGGGGAAAAATATGTTATAAATTATCTACTTTACTTTTTCTTTCACCCTGTCACGACCCAGCGCTGGGGCGTAGGGCAAGCACAAGTTCACGCCACTTCCCTCGATCCATCACCAACTCTTGCGCCTCCCGCCATTCCAGACCTGCAGCGCGTAGATCGCTTTCGTAACACCGCTGTAGGCTGATGGAGGGCCCGCCACGATGACGGAACCCTCGAGGCTGTACCACAAGGGTATAAAGTGTCGCATTGCGGCATCCGGAACACATGTCCCAGCCATGTAAAACGTCTCTTAGTGATTACGTGAATCATCGAAGGCTGTTGTGTCTGCTCACGAACTCGGGTGTTTGTAATGCGGTCTTTCCAATGTACCCCTAAGATTCGGCGGCGACATCAATTCTCAAAGCTCAAAAACGGAGACCTATGAAGCTTAGTAAGATGCCATGTCTCACAGCCATACAGGAGCACAGGTAGCACGCACGCGTTGAACAAACGGCATTTGGTCCTCACATAATACAACTTTGACCTCAGTGCGACTCCAAGTTGACTGAATGCAGATTCCGCCATACCCATGCGGATTCCAAGCTCACTAGAAATACCACCATCGTCGGCAACCGTGACACCCAAGTATTTGAACCTGGACACCAGATCGACGGGCAAACCGGAAACCGGCAGAGGAGTGTCGACGTCAATGCATGCAGCATTGCACATGGATTTGGTCTTAGCCTACTAATCTCTACTAATCGTACTTATTTATGAATTCCACCTGCTGATTCAAAGCCAAATTTACACAGAAACTAAGCGGACTGATTACTGATTAGAGTTATTACGAGTATTATATTTAAATGCTCGATGAGTAGCCTATCTGTACAACCTTAGTAAAACATATTATGTGAACGTGTAACTTATTATATTAAGTACATATCATCAAATTAATGGATTTGCTAACCGGTAAAATTTGTACCTACTTATATATTAAGGTAACAATTACTTGGAAATTGTGGTTTAATATATTTTCAGGTATCACTTTGTAGACCTGCCGACGTATTATCACTTTAGTTAACTGTGGCGACCTGAATCCACCTGCCATCTCAGAAGCGACGGGGGGTCGGTATTGTACCGCTCACTTTTTTACATTCAATTTACGACGCACTTCATCGCAGAAGAGTATCTGTCAAACTCAGGTGAGCGTCTCAGGCCACTCCATCATTGCAAACATTGCAGAGAGCCAGGTATGTTTAAATCACAATAACATAATGTAACCTTGATACATTTTAATAGGCCCCATGCTTATATATAAATATATAATATTGTTCATATTATTTACTAGTAATTTTTGATAAATAAATATACATGGCAACTGAAAGAATTAACCATTTATTTTTAATTACATTATTATCTTCTATTCAATACTGAATATACACAAAGCTTAACAATGCTAAGTATATTATCATTAATCAACATACATATTTAAAAATTTTAATGCCTCAGAAACATACAGTTTTAAAAAAAATACTAAAATATAATTAGGCTAAATGGGATTCGAACTACTATATTATTTTACTATTCGCATGAGTGGAGTCCATAATTTAAAACTTTTGAGTGAACTTTGAAGTGATTGATAAATACTGTTATTTTAATTAGGTTCGACGTTTGCATTAATTGGTAATAAATAGTATAACCGTATTATATATACACATTGTTAATTCTTTGAGGATTAATTGTATTAAAACTGAAGAAAACACAATATTATGTAAGTATTACCTTTTCCACACAATTTAAGTGGTATTGGCCGGTTTCGTACGCTTCACGCACTTAGTTACGCATCCATACATCCATAGACTCAAGAATTTTTAATACAATACAATCACAACTCAAAACAAAATTGTACCAATCATGTTAAGTAAAAATCTTGTTGGTGTCTATGATCTAAGTATAATTAATTAAAGGGTAATAGTCTTGCATTAAGACTCGCCACACATTACAACGACTTGTCATTGCGACAGATTGCAAAGGTCGCGCGTGCAGGACCCCCGCAACAAAGCTTCGTGTCCACAGTTTGTGCAATGAACACCTGACGTACAACCTGTCGCACCGATAATAAGTTTTCATGTGCGCATAGCATAATTCATTTTTAATAGTAATATTCTAATATGGCAATGTGCACCTATTTGCGAAAACCAAAGTTAGCTATGTTGTTAATAAATACATACAATGCAAAAATTAATGTCAGTAATGGTATGAAATACTAGTACCTAGATTCAATGAAAACAGTTTTGCTTGGCTTATAACTGAGGCTTTATTTCATGTTGTTCAGTTCTAAGAAAATATTTGTTTGAAAATTAATAATGATTTTCTTCTTCTCGTATCATCTTCTATTCGCTATTGCAAGTCAACCACCATCAAGAGCCAAGGCAATCTTTACTCAGTCTATTCGCTATCGGCTAATTGGAGTGCCGTGTGTCTTCACCTAAGACTTCAACATATTTTGTCAACTGACAGTCCAAAGAATTTTAAGGATACATTTATATAGCTAATCTGACCTATCCGAGGAATCTCCTAATTTAGCGTCTATAACTATGTGCCATTGAAAACGGTTGGGAGAACGTAACAGCAAACCATACTCACTGTTAGGTATAATAGATAAGGTTTTAACTTCTAAAGAGGCGTCTCTTTTTGAAAAAAGGTACTCCTTGCTAACTCAATTTTTGGGGCGGGTTCATTTCTTATTAATGTTGCAAATATTACATTCCAATGACGCCACAAGAGTGATTCACACACTGAATGGCTGACATTGCAAGAAAATGCTTGTGCTCCGAGACTGAAACGTGTTAGGATGAATTAACTACTTTGTACGTATGAACGCTACCCGCTGTTGAGGACCCCTGTTCTGAGCGATACCGAAAGGCGATAAAAGTGAATTCATTTGAGTTTGTTTGTTTTAAAAATTTAATGTTATATCGGCTTCCTTTGACCTCACCCCGCCCCTCTCCCATACAAGTTCCCACTGTGCGCCACAAGCTCTTTAAATACTATTTCATAGAATTTTCAAGGGCCCACCCCACATAAAAGAGCTTTTTTTATGCGCCGATTTTAACCGTTTGCCACCGCCACTTAACATTCTCATTTGATTAACTTCGATAACATATTCTTTTAGAGTTCTTTAGTAGTCACGTGAAAATACCATGTGAATATGCACAAGATATAGATGAGATGGATAAAATATAGATTGAACCTGATTGAGGCCAATAATAGTTACAACCAAATAATACGTAGTTATTTTCTAAAAAATATATCGATGGCCTAATGTTAATTTCCCGTAAGTGACGTTATACAAATTATGCAGGAAGCTAAGAAAACTAAATATTTAATATCCCGTATCTGACTTAGTTCACACATGTTGTAACTACATAGCATGCCAATAACCCGTAACGTAAAAAGCCGTAAAGCAAAGCACATAATTATCGCCTAATATAATGATATCCAATAAAATGTGATAAAAGTATAGATACAAAGATACATATCCAAATTTGTTGTATTACTTACTGTTTTACCTTTTAAATAATTCTAAAGTGACATATTGAAGCTGAACTCAACACACATCATGCAATACGCTTGACAGCTTAGAGGTAAGATACGGGCTATTAGAGGTATACCTGCAATTTTCAGATACGGGAAATTACTAAAATGTCTGTATCATTTTTGCTAAAATAACTACAGGTAGGTACCTATGGGAATTTCGCATGTCGATGGGCAGTATTTTTGTTGTTTTTACTACATCGAAAAGTCATTTTCGTCATATAGGTCAGATACGGGGTATTGATCATCAATATATAAAGACACTCATTATTAAAATATAATTAGATATTAATATTAAAGTTAAGTAGCTGAGAGCTTAGCTACTTTACGTATTATAGATATTCAAAAAGAACACTTTAGGGAAAACGCAATTTAAGTTTTTGATGTCGTCAATATGACACGATGACCGAGCGGATAACGCGTCGGCTTATGATGTCCCTGATTTGAATCCTGGGTCTGGCAAAAACATCACATGTTTACAATGTGTTTTTAGAGTCAGAGTATGGACCTAAAAAGTTGAGCAAGTGGCTAACACCCACTTCTCGTAAAAACAAAAATCTGTTAATACAACCTTTTGTTTCATAGAATATGGCACCTGAAGTTACTTGAATATTTATCACACTTTTACTATTACTTAACGCCACTAAGTATTCCTAAACTATCCTTAAAATTTGTTGTTTTTTAATGACACGAGGGTGTCTGATATTTTTTGTGGGATAAGATTTGGTAATTCCTTCTCTAGCGTAGGTACTGTTTCTAGAATTTCAAAAATATTATCTAAGGCTACACAACTATTTTTTTAAATACTCACTCAAGTACATAAAAATATGGCGGCTTTCCTAAAAGTGGAGAAGGTGTTTCTTTCGTAAAAAAAACCAAAAACCTATACTTGTCTGGTTATCGCAGGTTTTAATTGGATTTTAAAAACTAACTAACACCATCTATAACTTGTAGCCATATTTCAATGAAAACAAATACGTAGAACTAACAAAGTTTAGTGTGAACTATTTACGGTTTCGGGAATTTATGGAATTTTGCAATGGGGCATCCACACCTGTCGGAAACTACGAACAAGTATTGCATAAAATATAGTGTGCACGTCGATGGTTCTATGAATATTTATTGAATATTCATAAAAAAATCTTAAACATAACATAAACAATGAATTTAGGTAGGTACTTAATGGCCCACATGCTCAGCGTTGGTCAAAATGGAAAAACCGTTTAAAAAAAAATCGGTTAGGAACACGTTCAAACACGCGCGTTAACATGGTCTTACTCCCTACTTCATTTATCGTTAGTAAATTTGCCAATAGAAATGGCTTATTTCAAAAAAATACTACCTTATTCTCAGATCTATAATTATTATAAAGCAAACATTATTCGTAGAATGTTTATAACATTTGAATGGTCAAAGACATAGCTTATAATCACTATCTTTAGAATTATCTTCAAATGTGTAAATCTTGCCGATTTTTTGAATAATAAAATGCTTAATTCTTGTCAAATTTGGGATCACAGAGATTATCAATATAATTTTTTATCGTAAATATTTCACTATAATAATGTCGATATAAAGTATACTGATGATTTTATAAATGCGTTTAAAAATTAATAAATGTAAAAAATATTAACACCACTGCACATGGATGTACCGAAATATGACTATATTCTAAAACATTAGAGCGAGAGGTTTAAAAGAATACTATTTTATGTAATAAAAATACTTTATGCAGTCATCAAATGTTTAAAATAAATATATAGGATAATACGGTTTCGAAATTATATATATATAGATTATCTACAACGTATAAGGAATGTCCAGGATCATGCTTTGAAAATAGAATAAAAGCTCCATTTTGACCTACGCGGCGCACGTCACCCCTTAACTAATCTTTTTACCTCGTGTCTCGAAGTTGATAACAGTCAATCTGTGCCTGACGCATTTACATTTTTAAAATACCACTATAAAATGAAATAAGTACTTATAAAATAATATTATTTAACTTTTTCCTCTACTTTAATATAAAAGCACTCAGGAAAAGTGCGGTCCGAAGGGGTTGCAAGAATTTCGAAAATTCGTCATAAAAACTAATGTGATGTAGTATCCGCACCGTAGCAGAAAGAATTTTCATAAAACGCTGTCAAGTTCGTTATGCGTGTCTCGAGTTATGCCATTAACCTGTCAACTTAAAAGGTCCATCCTTTCATTCAAATACTAAATTTAATGTGAAGACATCGGCTCGGCAGGACGCCAAAAGGACTCGTCATAAGAAATCTAGAAATCTTGTTCCACAAACTTTGGTTATGGCATTCCATCTCAATCTCACAAGCGTGTCTCATTTTGATAAGAGATCACTGATACTATTGATTAATCTCCTTGTAAACACTTATTGAACTTCGTGAACAGTGAAATGATGTCATAAAAGATTGTATGGATTTCGTAAACAACGAGACAAAAATAAATGGTAAATATAATAGGTAGCTACCTACTTACTAGTCATGGGAAATGAGTCCGTCAATGGGAATGAAATGGGAAATGAGTCTACCGTAACGCATCAGGCAACTCGAATAAATCACTGCCAACTTTATTCTACAAAGATTTAGAATCTTATAAAAATTCTTGATTTTTTTAGACTGCCGCACCCACTAATTACTATATTCAGTGGCAGGCCCACCTCATACAAGTGTGCAAAATGTGCATTGCACGAAGGCGGTGAAAAAAAACCGGCAAATTCGCAAAATATTCAATGATTAATGATTGCCACCCTTCACAGACCTATTATAGACTCCAAGTTGGCCAAAATTCAACAAAACTTTTATAAAACACTGGATCTCAATGAATTATTGTATTGCGAATGAGTAGGTATATTATCCGTTGCGTATTTCATATGAGCTATGGAAGTACCGAATAGGTTTGCCTAAGGATAAGATAATATAAACTAGTTTTCCCCCTCTCCCCATTCTTACCGACCATGATTCTCATTTTAGCTTGCAGCTACACTTCATAATACTTTTATTTACATACAATAGAGTAGGTAGTTATAATAACATAGATAAATTACGTAAGCACCTATTGGGAATGGGACGATTTGGCACCGCGAACTGGCCTCCGGCGATTGGCCTCCGGTTATTGGCCGCCGGTACAATCGGACGCCGACCCAATTGGCCTCCGGGACGATCGGACGCCGGTACAATCGGGCGCCGACCCAATTGGACACCGGCCCAACTGGCCGCCGGGAGATTGGACGCCGCACGGCTGAATTAAATGCGCAAAGGAAAAGACCTACATAACGACTTGGTAGAAAAAGTAGACACGACACTTTAATATGCTTCTATCTACTTAGTGGTTGTACCTTATACATTTTTCGCTTACGATTGATAATAATTATTACTTATGCTTTATGCTGTTTATAAAAAGAGAAGAATTCTTTCCTCATCAGAACTTGAATATGTGCATAATTAAGTAAGTAACTTATTGTGTATACCTACCTATCCATATTAAAATATATATATATATATATTAATAATGAATTGGTTAGTGAAAATAATATCTTTCGGCGTTTTCTCGATTTCATGTTATTATAATTAAACTTTATATTTGTACACAGGGACGGCTCTTGTATAGGAGCAAAGGTGCACTGATCTCCCAAATTATTACGTAACTATGTAATAATAAGTACGTATTCAAATACCTACATATTGTATGAATTAATTATTGTAAAATATCTTTAATTTGTCGCCCGTCTGCACGCATAAAATGCGCGTAATTTCTGGCGGCCTGCATGTATGCGTAGGTACGTCCTTCGTAGTATTAATTGTGCAGGAGAGAAATCGAACCGCCTGGCGATGATTTTTTTTTCACGCTGCCGATAATGTGGGCTCAGTTGTGATCTTTTTTTATTTCCGAACGTGCAATATTTACCTCACTTGGGACACTGTGCCTCCCAATCTGAGCTTACGAGCGCAGACGACATTTCACGACAATGCTGTGTTTGACTGGCGCGAATAATAACAACTCACAAACGCTTTTGAAGTCGGTACAAGATTCCCGCGTAATATTTCAAATTATTTTATTATTATTTCGTACGGTATGAGGTAAATGCTACGTTGTTTGCCATATAATATTGAATCGATCAAAATATCGATTAGAGTGATATTGTGTTCATTAAGTTAGGTGTAGCAATCTCAACATACAAATACGAATTTTATAATTATTTTACCTTTAAAAATTAAATAATTTTATTATGCCTAGAGCAAAGTAAACTTGTAAGTAAGTAATTGATAAACTATTAATAACCTTTACATAATATAATATACATACTACAATTTTTTACGTACCTACTTATACTACTCTAAGAGAAGTAGTTATTTAACAAAAGCGTTACATTGTAACAATTTCTACAATATTAGGTATTTCAATAGTGTATGTGGAGTATGAGCGTTATTTTGAACGTAAAAGAGGATAAAATATTTTTTAAGAAGATGAACAAAGCAATTTTCCAATGTCAATTATTGAAGAAAAGAAATATAAATTATTCTATCAAATACAGTATTCGTGTTACCGAAGTATTTTTCATTTTGAATACGTCTTTCAAATCAGTCCGATTTGGAGTGCAATTCTGGAGTTGAAGTGTACAAAGTATTAGCAATTTTTTAACAGATAATAACTATATCCCGTTTAAAAATCACCGATCCATAGTATTTATCAAAATGATACAGCGCGTAGGTATATGCGGAGAATGTGGGATGCAAATAACCGAAAGGGGAGTATAAGATATGCCCGAATTGCGTCACTATGTGAACTTCAACCAACCATAACCCGCGTACTACCTATCGGAGCTACACAAATGAGGAGTTTACGGCTTTGTACCAATGACATATTGTCTAAAATACTTGCATCATTTATAATTTATGGAAGTTAGGAGTGTCAAACGTGGAAACTACGTTGGCACATATGAAATGTATTACAATAAAAATCGAAAAGAGTTTGTATGTCTTTTGCATCATACCTATCATATCCAGAAGCTTGGACTTTATAACTTTGACAATAAATAAATGCTGTCGGTGAATGTGATCGTCGTTTCGTTTCTCAACCCCCCCCCCCCAAGATGTATTATATATTTAAGCATAAGCCTACCTCCACTCTGAAGGCTATTGCCGATTTTTTTCAATACCACAAAAAGGAAAATGCATGTCTTTGCATGCACTCCCTAATTTTATGATCACCGGCCGCCACTGTTTGTACATCATCCGTAAATAAGTATTTTGAAGTTTATGAAATTACAAACAATATAAGTAGGTAAACTACTTGAAAGGTACCTACATATTACATTATATATTATATTATTGTTTGAAATGTGTTGGTCAATCGATCTTTAATAATTAGGTACAATTTATATTAATCAAGGCGTTTACGTAATAAATAAAATAAGTCTATAACAATTAACAAACTATACCGTATTCAGTACCTACATGTATTCTGTACCTACATTATTATATATTATGTTGACTATTTTCGACATACTTTTCTTAATATTGATAAAATGTGAGATTAATCCTTTAATACCTAAGTACCATAATATCTTTTGAAATTCTTTATTAAATAGTTATGATTATCACTGTACATTATTATGTTAAATGCTATACATTTAATCTAAAACGAGCAACGATGAAAATCCAAAGTTTCACATTTTTAAGTATTTTCAGTAGGTCCCTATGCATTGTTGCTATAAATGTTAATATAAATTATGATAAGATTACATAGGTATTGATTATATTATGAAATTTTAGTTCTTAGTTGTACTGTTTTTTAAGAACCCATTCGCTGTGGACCTTTTAATTAATAATTAATTACCACATTTTAATAACATGCTAATTATATATAATGGCCACCTGATGGGTAACGCACCAGTTGCGTTGGACGCAGCAAATGAAAATATATGTAAGCATATTTTTTACAATATTTTTAATTTTAAATATTTTGGCCAATTCAGTAAATAATTCAAGAAGAAGTACTTAATCAAAAATATAGTATTGAAAAATCCTACTACGCTTGCTGGGCGAAAGACGTGTGTTTAAACATTTAATATATTTATGATTTAAACGCTACTCGTTCCAAGATTTTTAGTTATTGCTAGGTATATTTTTCAAATTCTGTATTTACAGTGGTACTTCGTTAAACCGATTTATAGTCTGTATTGATTTAAAAGGGATAGGTATGATGTCATAGATAGCTAATAAATAAAATTGACTTCCTTATTTGTGTAATAACTTGATTACTTATTAAGTATATCTTTGTGGTATTAAAATTGTATATTTGTAATAATTAGCTTCAAAGTAAAACAACCATTTATTGTTATCCAATTAATTTATTTTAAATAATATTGTTAATGTAAAAATGAAGGTAGTCTAAATCTATACATGCATTTTCATTTATCTACATTTACATTAAAGTTTGATTGTTACGTCAACTAAATTAAAAAATACATTAAAATTGCATCTAAGTTATTATATTATGTTCTTTTAGAACCAAACCAGCTTTGAAAACACAATTCATTATTCGTAAAAAAAATGTATAAGACAACTTCCATCATTCCACTATGTGCAGGCATATTATATCTCAACTTTTATTATGTACCTACCATTTTTCTATTATTAAAATTATTTTGTGTCATACGCTTTTTCCTATAGTATGGTTCTGTTGTTAGTAATATTACATAGGACAGATAATATTATTTCTTTGATTCTGCAATAAACTTAAGTCGATAATTCTGAGATTTGAACTTTAGTTTTGTTTGATTCATTTGTTATTCAAGATTAATCTTTGTGCTTTATCCCTTTATAATATTAATATCATAAATCGAGGATACGTATCAAGAGAGTCGTTTTTGCGACCCTAATTTCACCTTTCGGCATCTTCATGCACTATGCGCACTCACCAATGGTAAACACACACTGACAACGAATGCAGTCAATTTTAACTTATATAACAAATTCATACAATAAAGTAGGTAAAAACTTTATCACCTACCTATTAAGTCAATGATCACAATAAAAAATATAACAATAAATAATAATAAAAAATTAACAAATAAATTATGAATAGTTAAAGTATTTGAAGTAAAGTGGAAAAAAAGTATCATGTAAGAATAATATCGAATATTTGTTTCACAAGATTGATATCATTGATATAGGTATCTCATTAGTAACCTCCGTTAAATTCCCAATACGTTGCTATGTTCCCAGAATTGACAATTTTACACCTCTTGAGTGTAGTAAGTATTTTTATTGATTATATTTACTAATGATCTATTATTATGTTTTGACGATTAATACTCATATCGAGTGTATTATTAGGAAGGTACCTAATATTGTATTATTAGGTTGCTCCATTTATTCCTTTATTTTTATGGAAAGTAATAAATATTTTGTGTAGTTTTCGTATGTTATTTTGTTAAGCATTTTATGAGGTTTTTTGAGATGAATATGTACGTATATTATGTTATTTAAATATCATAAGTATGATTATAAAATACCCATACGATGTGTATTTATGAACTGCATTTTATTTTTATATTATTAAAATGTATTGTCTAAAATAGGTTGTCATTGAAAATAAATGTATTATTATAATTGTCGTTTTATTTATCAATTTT
Source organism: Rhyacophila brunnea (assembly GCF_057557595.1). Taxonomy (NCBI): domain Eukaryota; kingdom Metazoa; phylum Arthropoda; class Insecta; order Trichoptera; family Rhyacophilidae; genus Rhyacophila; species Rhyacophila brunnea. The sequence continues at coordinate 211,448 of NW_028232904.1, read as the reverse complement.
GCTTAGCACTGCATAATATTGTGTTTATTTTATTTTATTATTTAATATAGGTACTGTCTTTTCATCAAGGCTTCACTGTGAGGTAATACCGTTAAAGAAATTCATATGTAAGTATTATTATAAAAATATGACTTAGCAAATAGTGAGTGTTATTAAACTTTACATATTTATCCATCAACCTACTGAAATATATACAGCAGATTATTTTCTTAAATATTTAAAGATATTTTTATTTACCCTAAAACACACTTTAAATGTATTGTTTTAATTTAAGAAAAGTCTGAAAGAATATTATTTTCATTCAAACTGGCTCAATTTAACTAATAAACTAGAAACAGGTAAAAAAATAAAAAACACACGACGAAATAAATAACAATTGCTTTAGTGTTTCATGGTTGTATTTTAAATCATATACATTTAATAAACTTAAAAAAATTACCATATACGAATACATATATTTTGGTTACTTACTGTTTTTATTTGGTGTTTTTACTCGCTTTCTGTAAAGTTGAGTTTTGCATAACATATACTTAATTATCCCCTTTATAAGGACACCTAGAGATTCGTAAATATAAATCAAAATACGTAAATTTAATTGTGCACATCTTTAAAAGACGAGGAAAGAGTTCCGTTATTTTTATAAACATCATATAATAGATACTATACTTAAATAAAAATGACTAAAACTTCCAATAAAGTTACAAATTCGGTTTGTCAACAAAAAATATAATGTAATATGTAGATACCTTTCAAGTTGTTTACCTACTTATATTGTTTGTAATTTCATAATCTTCAAAATACTTATTTACGGGTGATATACACATATAAAGTTCAATTATAATAACATGAAATCGAGAAAACGCCGAAAGATAATATTTTAACTAACCAATTCATTATTAATGTTTGTTGTTTTTAATATGAATAGGTAGGTATACACAATAAATTACTTAATTATGCACATCTTCAAGTTCTGGCGAGAAAAGAATTCTTTTCTTTTATAAACAGCATAAAGCATAAATAACAATTATTATCTATCATAATAAAAATATATTAAGCGCAAAATGTATTAGGTACAACCACTAAGTAGATAGAAGCATTTATTAAAGTGTCGTGTCTACTTTCTCTACGAAGTCGTTACGTAGGTCTTTTCCTTTGCGCATTTTATTCAGCGGTGCGGCGTCCAATCTCCCGGCGGCCAGTTGGGCCGGTGTCAAATTGGGCCGGCGCCCGATTGTACCGGCGTCCGATCATCCCGGAGGCCAATTGGGTCGGTGTCCGATTGTACCGGCGGCCAATAACCGGAGGCTAATCGGCCGAGGTCAGTTCGCGGTGCCAAATCGTCCTAGACCCGTACCTATTTGCTAAACTTGCAATTTGATTCGTATTTTTCCGTTAGGTGCCTCTGTAGGTCAGTGGCGAAGGGTAACTTTTGGAAACAGGTAGGCTGTGGAGAAAGTACACTGTCTTGTTAGATGTATTTACGGGAAATAAGAAGATAATCCGACATAACTACTGATGAATAGGTAGGTACACAAAAACCGGTTAAATTTCAAAAGCTCACTGATGGTATAAAATTAAGCAATTAATTTTAAATATGTATTTTCCTAAATATAAACGCAATATACGCTCAAAATATATTGAAAATATCCGTTGTTGTGAATCTTTTCCATAAGAATTTATAATTTAACCCGTAAACTAGACATTTTAGAATAGTTCTATATTTAAAACACAGGCTTAGATACAATATCAGATTTCAACTAATATAACTGGCTGAATAAATTGTCTTAGTATATGAATAAACTAACTGACAAATAAAAATCACGAGATAAATTATTTATTATTTTTAACAACAATCAATATTTATATGTGATTGAATCCCATAGAAATTATTTTTTTAAATTATCTTATAAATTATTTTGAATAAATGTGCACTTAAGTAAAATGTAAGCGATCCTTAAATAGCTTACCAATTTATATGGGCCGCCGCAGACGTCTTGAAATGATGAGAAACAAACTTCATTTAATTAAAAAAAGTTTTCGATTCACGCGAACATAATCCATACGATATGTGAAGCGAAACGAGATGTCGCTTATTTTTTTAAACCTTCGAGACATGCCATAAATGGTGCTTATAGAAATAGTGAAAAAGATCGTAAAATTATTATGACAATTATACGACAGATGTTGTTGGGCATATTGAGTATATTATTATGTGATTAAATTATTTAATATGTCAATATAAAATTTAAAAATATTTTTCTTAAGAAGGTAGGCTTTAAATAATCGCCTAGTATGGAGTCTTCGCCACTGCTGTAGGTACAACCCTCCCCCTTAACGATTGTAAATGGATTTACAACGTATTGTAAGGTTGGTCCCACATACAAAAACCTGCGACAAGTGACTGGTGACAAGGGACAAGAGCAGTGAATGTGAAGAGTTGTCGTAGATGATGCTATATTTAGCTCTGATATATGGCGAAGATTTTTTTAAATAAAATAATATAAAGTAAGGTAACTTCCTGTGCATACTCTTAAATAACCGTTGTTGGAGCATACAAAGCTTGAAAACATTCGCCATATTATGATTTATATGATAAACACCTACATGTTCTGTATTTACGTATTTAGAATAAGTACTTACATAAATTTTCCATATGTACGTATTCAAATGAGTTTAGTTGGGCTCGTTTAATTTGTCGTATGAGATGCGACGTTCAACCACTCCGAATCTATTTCGCTAAGCTGGCAGAAACAGCCTTTCTAATTAAAACTTTTCGTTTCGGCTGCTCTGTTAACGAGAACTACCCTCACCGCGACACGGAGACAAGCGCTTCCTCTGATGTCACATTTTCAAGGTACAGTAGGTTCAATCATTTTCGCAAAAGCTCTACGAAAAGCTTTGACTCGATTGTAGCCACTCAATTGCGTACCTATCTAAAATTAACAATTTATTACAGTCAATACAAAAATGGTAATTTATATAATTACTAAGTGGAAATAACTGTTCTTTAGTATGTTTCATTGAATAATTAACTCATAAATTAATTTAACTTTCATTTAAAAAATCTTACCCTGTATAAAAAGTATAGTTTTAATAATTAAATAAAACACAATAATTATTAATACAATGTATCTCCACCATTAATTATTGGCAGTTAACACCATAAAATAAACTAAGTATAATAATTAAATAAAATTTATGAGACGTTTGAAATATTTCGTTATTTAAACTTCTAAACATATAAATTTATATGACATCTGGAAGCAAGAAAGCAGAGAAATGTCATCGCACAACGCGTTCCATTGCAAAATTTTACCTGTCTCACACGTCACCTGTTATTACGACGGTAAGTGTGCAGTGTAAAGTACCTATCATTTTTGCAAAAGGAAACTGTTCAAGATGCAAGGAAATTAAATAAAGATTTTCTTTGAACAATTTTTCATTTCAAATTACGGAAGAAACATGTCGTGCGCTTTTATGCTTTCTTTAGACTCGGCACGTATTTTCAAAACAAATGCCTCTTCTATAATATAAACAAAACACTTCTTGAACATAATATAATATTATGACTGTTCTAAATTACATTCTTTATTCTTAGACATAGAATTATTTCCTTAATTTTTCTTTAATCTTCAATACTATTATATACTAGCTGAAGTACCCAGCTTCGCACAGGGTCGCTTCGTGGTTATATTTATCTTAGATATTTAAAAAATAATAAGAGGTAATTATTTTTGTATATTAAAATATCTGCGTAATACAATATGGCGATATTAAAATAATTCTAATAGGAGTAAAGGTCAAACAAAAGACCACTAAATTAAAATCGAATCCAAAATATGAAAACGTTATTAATGGTATTAATATGTAGTAAAAAAAAAATTGGTTGGAACAAACAAACAACAAATTTAACTAAACTGTATTTTATATAATACTAATTTATAAACCTTCGCAAGTGTGTGCACAACAACTGACAAAACTTTCATCGCAATCGGATAAATGGTATAAGAACGCATACAAATAGAGGAAGATAGAATAGAAGAAAAAGAAGAATACAATGGTTGTATCAATTCAGAAATCTTTGCGGGCGTGAGCACAACACTTGATCAAAATTTCATTGCAATCGGATGAATGGTATATGAATGCATACGAATAGAAGAAGATAGAATAAAAGAAGAAGAAGAAGGTGGTTGTACTAATTCAGAAACCTTCGCGGGTGTTGGCACCATTACTGACGAAAATTTTATTGCAATCGGATGAATGGAATAGGAACGCATACGAATAGAAGAATATAGAATAGAAGAAGAAGAAGAAGATGGTTGTACTAATTCAAAAACCTTTGCGGGTGTTACCACTATAACTGACGAAGGTTTTATCGCAATCGGATGAATGGTATAGGGACCTTACGAATAAAAGAAGATAGAATGAAGAAGATGAAGAAAACGATGGTTGTACTAATTCAGAAACCTTTGCGGGTGTTATCACAACAACTGACGAAGGTTTCATCGCAATCGAATGAATGGTATAGGAACCATACGAATAAAAGAAGATATAATGAAGAAGAAGAAGAAGGAGGTGGTTTTTCTAATTTAGAAACCTTTACAGGTGTGCGTACAATAACTGACGAAAGTTTCGTCGCAATCGGATGAATGGTATAGGAACCATACGAATAAAAAACAATATAATGAAGAAAAAGACGATGATGATGATTTTTCTAATTCATAAACCTTCGCGGGTGTGCATACAACCACATACCAAAATTTCATCGCAACCGGATAAATGGTATAGGGAGGCGTACGTGACAGACAGACACACAGACAAATAGACAGACAGACATTAAGATATAGCCTATACTCTTTGCGCAAGTGCAAGCAATAAGTTGACAAAATTTTATCGCAATACGATGAACGGTATGGCAGCGCATGAAATACGAACTAACAAACAAATATTGATTTTTATATATTAAGATGTGCCAAACAATTCAAAATATTGAATGAAATAAGTTAAAGCAATTATATTCTTTATTTTTCACAATATTAAATTATACCCATACATTAAAATTACACCAATGATATTCAAAATATGCCCGCGATGAATTTCCAAGGGTCTCGCAGGTTGTTTGAATGAATTAATAACTCCATAATATCTTAATTCAATGCACTGCTGTACGGTCACTATGATTTGTATGTAATCGCGTACATTATGCATGTAGGTAGTCGAAATCGGATATTACTATACATCTGAGCAGAATATCAACAATCGACTCTTTTCCCCACACCAACCCAGTAAGTAGACAATGAACTTTTTGGACTTGCAAACCATAGATAGGTACTATAATTTATTTAACATTAAATTTGTATCTAGTATTATTTTGGTACGCTTACTATATGCGGTACTAAAGATAATTACTATAACATTGCACAAGTGTACAATGTTTTCTCAGAAATACTATAATTTCAAATTTTAGAAAAATAAAATGAAATAATAAATTTGGTTCACACATTCATAATTTATTATTCTTTGAATTATTAGGTTATTGACTATCGATTTCCGCAGTGATTTATAGAAGAACAAAACCTGCCACATTGACAAAATATTCGATTGTCAGAACTGGAGACTTTATAAAAAGCACACTATTTTTGTGTAATATAAATTTGGTACCTACTTACATGTAGCTAGGTACTACCAGGGGCGATTTTCTTTGACGTAGGTACATGACGCAATAGATTCATCATTAAATTTTAAATTGGCATATAAATAGTTTAATCCGGTAATAAGAGTGGCGATCTGTTAAGATCTGACATAAATAGTGCACACTAAACTTTGTCAGTCATATATATTTTGTCAATGTATAGATAATGTTTTTTAGTTTTTAAAATTCAATTAAACCCTGCCTAATTCAAGCCATAGCAGATAATAGTCGTTTATCTGTAAATATATATAAATAACATATAATTTTAGATATTTTATAGATAGAAGAATATTTTTTATCTACTTAGGTTGGTTTAGGCAGGACACCATCTGTAATATGTATTCTTAATTCACTGAAAACAAATAATTATGACTGAAAAGATGCGACTATTTTGGTCGGATCGCCCATAGCATAGGTATACCTAAACTAATTTGGTTTGGTTTAGACAGGGTTTAATTAAATTTTAAAAATTCACCAGCACCACTAAGACTTGCAAATTGTATTCTTAGTCCAATGAAAAAAATAAGTATGTACCTATGACAAAGATTAGTATGCACTATTTTATATGGAACCTCAACAGCCTACCTCCACCCCATCACCACTGAGTAATAAAGCTATTATTTTACTTATACCAAAGTCAACAAAACTCACAAATTTAATTGCAGGTATTCCGCATGTACCTATGTATGTAGGTACCTACTCTTATTTGTAAAGATGAGTCTGTCTACGCGAATAAATTTAATTTAATACGATTATTTAAAAAAAATAGTCAGTGCGTCGGGCCGCTGCGTTACTAAATGCGCCACTTCACACTAGGTACGTTTGTTTGCAAAAATATTATTATTTAAAGAGATGTAAAATTATCTTTATAAAATACCGAATGCGCAGTAAATCAAAAACTTTGATAACCACTGTGTTACGGAATCTATCAATGCTTAATATTTTTGATGAATTGTGGGGTTTGTCGGTGAAATTCATCTGAAAGGCGACAAGTTGTAAATCTTGTAGGAAAGTTTGGGAAACACTAAGTGAAGGAAAATGGCTATTACTCATGATAGTAAGATACATTAGGTATATCATATCTCATATTGAAAACTTAATATTGTGGTCCCTTCCAAAAGTCATTTTTCATTTTCCACAATTTACTGGGCGCGTCTGCTATCACACATAATAATATATTATAATGTTATATGATATTATATGGCGAATCGAATAGAAAATGTTTGTGTTTTTGGTGTCATAATAATATCACAAAAGAGAGACTAGGTTTGTGATATACGGCCGCACGATAACTCATGATGCTGATTTTGCAGGTGAATTTAACTCAACGGCGCGGACGAGTTTTCATTATGTTTGTGTATTCATAACATTTTTTAAGCTGGCACTAGAGTACACTCAGGTCCATCGATGACTGCAGAATCATCATCTAAGCATAATAATATATTAATATATATACATCCTAACCTCTATCCATGGCCCCCACAAAGGGGGGGCTGACAGGGCTCTAGCCTAGGGGCCCGGGCTCAGGGGGGCCCCGGCGTGGCGGGTCGACCAGATAAATGAGATAAACTTACATCTTAAATTTGCTCTAATAGTGAAAAAGTCGCCTGCGGCAATAATTTACATCGCCGTTATTACCATTTTTAAATATATGGTTGTGCGATGCAATTTTTGGTTGTCTTGTGTTGATACTCAACAACCCCATAATTCGATGTGTTAAAAATTTGCTAAAAATACATTGAATGTTATTGACCTCGAACACCATTTAGAAAACGCCACTATAAGCGTCAGAATGCCTTTAATCTTAGCGATCGGTAGGGGGGCCGCCAAAGATTCTGGCTTGGGGGCCCGCTTCTGGATGTGGGGCCATGCCTCTACCTTTCTTACACTCAGCCTCTCTACACTCCTCTCAGCTTGATAAACCTTGTGGAATGTGGATAGTTTCAGATCCATCCATTGCGTTTATCAACGTAGGCAGCTTGAGTTTTCGTACTTGCAAGAAATTAATGATTGAAAGCTTAAATTACTTGGAAATCTTAGTGTGAGTACGAATAGTCCATGTTTAATTTTCTTTGACCAGCTACTATTAGTATTATTTTGAAAAAAAAATTATAAAATATTATCAAATTCTTGCTCGAAGAATTGTATAATCTCACTTAACGCATTCGCTGCTGAGTAGATAATGAGTTTTTAATTAGCACCTTTAAAATGCCCGTTAATTACATCGATCGGCCGCCTGGTCATTACGCGCTTGTTCGTCTTCAGCGTCCAAAGTATTAACAGTGTACTGTCGATTTCCATTTCGTTCTTTTCGGGATGTTAGTATCTTCCATGTATCTTAAAAGAGAAATGTCTTTAAATAATGTGGAGTTTCTATTCCTCGTCGCCATTCTGACACGATGTTGCTTTTTTCACGCGTATGTATATTTAATTCGCCGCATTCCTTAGATTAGTGAAAATGACCTTGGTTTTTTTTATTATGAATTATTATGATTTGATTGAAAATATGTTATATTGAAATAACAATTTGACTAGACGTCATGAAACCTTTCATAAATTAACTCACACGATGTTATCAAAGATAAAATGATAAGCATAGATTAACCTCTCTCGAGGCATCATCATGTCGAGTCATAACAAATCTAACATTTCATCTTCAGGATTATTTCTTATTTTATTTTCAAGGTTAAATACTAGACAACATTTTAGACCAGGGAACTCAGAAATAATGAGAACTGAAATACACAACGGGTAAGGCGATAGCAGGTAACCGACCCAAGTAATTCTCAAGAAGAATCCGGGTTAAACTTACACACGTGTAAACAATACGTTTTACGTCGAATACTAAAAACTGCTCTCGGTTTATGCATTTACGCTCATTTAATGTTGGTGTATTACACACACTACTGCACGTGCATAATGCGTGCTTCATTTTCGTAGGACACTCACACATTCAAAAGCCTGCTTCACCATGCGGCGTATTGAATATCGCCTATCGGTATTCTATTTATTATCTCTTCTGTGTTTTAGACTATATATTATATTAGTTGAACATACATAGTTTAGAACACAGTGGCGAAGACTCCATACTAGGTAATTATTTAAAGCCTACCTTCTTAAGAAAATTATTTGTAAGTCATTGGACGCTAAAGACGCACCTAGCGCTTAACGATCAGGCGGCCATTCGATACAATTAGCATGTTATTTAAATGTGGTAATTAAAAAGTAATTATCTAGTCAGCAGTAAACAATCTGCAAAGGTTTTAAAAATATATACCTCAGCGCCCCATCTGTCTTGACTTAAATAAAGGTCGGATTATGTGTGAAAGATTGTGATATTTTTTCGTATGGACTTAACGTCACGTTACCTCAGTCAGTCTATCGAATTGTATGAAATATGGTCGGCTCATAAAGCAAACCTTAAAACATTCGCGTCATAACACTGTTGTCATGACTGCACCTTTTCCAAAATAATTAATAATTCGATAATTTAAAAAAATCTTTGGCGTTTAATCGTGTATTAAAAATATAGATTATTTTTAAAAATTTTATCTTATGATTTTTGATGTGTTTAAATGTTTTGAAAAATACGTAATTTAAACTCATCGCTCAATTTTATGTGATCGTGAGTTTTGAAGTTTCATTGAATTAGTGTGTCGTTGTCATTAGTAGTAATATAGTATTATCTTCTGTACTATCCTGACCAGTGACGTCCCTAGACAAAATGCCGCCCCTAGGCAGCGTCAAAATGCCGCCCCATTTTTTTATCATCCTTTCATTACTCCAATATCTAAGAAATGTGTTGTATGAAGCATGGCCCCCGCATCCTGAAGCGGGCCCCCAGGCAAGGATCTTTGGCAGCCCCCCTCTATCGCGTAGGATAAAGGCAGTGTGACGCTCTACAGTAATGTTTTCCAAATGGTGTACGCGTTAAAACTGATGCGTATATTTAGTGTTTTTTTTTGTATATTTTAATACACCCATTTGAATTATGGAGTTTTTGAGTATCGCTACACAATTATAAATTGTATTGTACAACCACATAATTTTAAATATTAATATTATTGAAGAAAATAGCGCCGCAGGCGAATTTTTTGCTATTAGAGCAAATTTGTGATATGTGTTTATTTCACTTATCGAGCCCGGGACCCAGGCTAGAGCCCTGTCAGCCCCCCGGTGGGGGGCATGGTATGGATGGATACATTACTAACAAAATATATACCTACCACTAAGCTGAATCATAAAACATTAAATTTATATATTAATAAATAAATAAGCGAATAAATATAATATTAGTTAAACACTTACCCAAATCACCAGAGTCTGAGATGCCATTTGGTTGATATGTCTGACACATTTGAGTCGCTTAGAATATTCCAAATATCAAGTTTTGAGATAATCGCTAAGAAGAACAGTATTGAACTCCCTTGAATATTAATGAGTGAGAGAGTCGAATAACTTTTTTTTTTTTAAATATTTATACCTAATACTCCTAACGTTGCAGACATACAGCATACTATGAGAAATAGAGCTCCCCGATTGGTTAGGAAGGCGTCAGTGATAAAACTCCATTCTTTGAAATATGCGAGATATTACACCAACAATGAACTTTGTCAACGATTTTCACATGGTTTAAATTGACTTTTAATACTCAACTATTTTTCGGTATATAGATTAATTCATTTAGAATCACTTGGCATATTTAACTAAAAAACGACAAAATTGCAATATGTGAGTTATGACACCAATTTTGGTCTGTACCATTTAGTAATACCTACGCAGACGCACGCATTCCACCATTTTTTCTATGCTATTATTGTACCCTACAATATGTAAACACAATAATTTTCCTCATTATTTATTTAATATAAACCTATTTTTAATCATAAATACACTATTAATTAATAGTCTCAACACTCAACCGTTGATGATTGAAATAAAATACCCAAATCCACACTATTATCAGCACAAAATATGTTTACAAAAAAATGACTTAAAAGAAGGTATTGTTATTCACAGCACGATAAATACGATATAATCTAGGTAGGTACCTACTAGTGTACATTTTTAATACAATTAGCTGGTACTTAATGTAAATAGTATTATATGCACGAATACTAATTGATTATGACAAATGTCAATGGATTAATAATAATTATGAATATCTATTTTGCAATAGGTACATCCGGCAACTTTTAAATCTCGGGAATGACTGGCAAAAATATTTGGATAAATTAAAAAATACGGAAGTATGTACCTATCTATAAATCTCTACCATAATTTTCGTTGTTTCTTCACCAACGTTGAAATCTATATAGGTAATATTATTTTGTTTCAATACCTATCTACGTCGCTTGTTCGGCGCCACCCATGGCGCGACGGCTTTTGCGCGTATACCTACATAATATCACTGTTATGAAAGGAACTCTTTAATCTGAGTAAATGACATTATATTATTATATTATGACTGATTTATTATGGTTTTTTGGTGTTTTACATTTATCATTCATAATGCGTCTACGTGCCAAGAGTAGTAAAAATATTTTTTATAGGCATTTTGTATACGAAACCGAGCAGTCAAAAATAAAACAAAAATTCCTCGCGATGCGTGGTGACATCATACTAAAATATGTACTCTAGTAAGCACTGGATAAAAAAAAACATCCGGAAAAAAACATCTCCAACGCTCTGGTTATAATATAACTAATTTAGGTAGCTATTTCTATATAATACCAAATAATTCTCCTCGATTTGCCGCCCTTCGAGTATCTGCCGCCCCCAAGCGACGCTCAATCTGCCTACCCCCACGGGACGTCACTGATCCTGACAAGTGCGCTCTTTTTCTCAGATCTCCACAGCCTACCTCTTTCCAAAGGTCACCCTTCACCACTGTTAGAACATCTAAATAAAACGCGCATCACTCCTCCAAGTCAATGAATCTTAAGAGGATGGTATGATATTAATATGATTTACCCCATCTCCACTTGTCATGTATATTATGCAACTTGTGTACGACCACCTTCCATGACATTATGGTCGTGTTTGAATGAGTAGGTAAAGGTATCTCATTTTCTGGATGCAGTACGGCGTACATGATTAATATCACCGCCGTGCATTATTAAAAAAAATGGAATTATTCCGTTATTCATACACGCAGCATCATTCTAAAATGCCTTATAGTTGGCCTAGGTTGATATCAGGTCAGCGTGGTCAATTAGGCCTGTCTTCGTCAACTACCCTACCGCGCCTCATTGTTCGCAGCAGAACACCCGCATTTCCTTACAACCATTTCTCGGGCTAGACAGTCCATGCAATGAACCAGCCAACTGTCGTGAAAATCGTGCTGAAAGTCAAAATTATAATATTCTCCTCACGATTAACGCACAACTCAAACTAACATATTTTCATTCATGATCGGGACCCACGATCGTGGGGAGTTGTCGTCTGCTCGTGTAATTTGCGCTTTTCAAAATATTTGATGCTGCTAATAATGTTCAACTCATATTTAAATTAAAATGTAAGCACCTATCTCTCTTTTTCCTCGTCGTTAATGACTGAGGATCGAATCACTCTGGAATAGGCGGAATTCTGGATCAGTTTTCTTCATGTTTACCTATATAATCTTACAAACTGTGTGGTAAATGTTATAATGTTTTCACTATTTCGGTGAATTATCTCACCCGGTTAGTCTCCTTTATCGGCATTTGCATTTACCCCATTTCATTTCACTCTTATTATATTTACATTTAGCATTAACATTATCAGATGTTACATGCAGGAAAACGTTTGAGACCCCTGCCCGGCGCGTGACTGCCGTGATATGACTGACCACTGACCACACAGTCCTTTGATTTATGACTCCGAACACTTTTTCACCATACCTAGGTCGATTCCACTTTTGACCCTTTTGAGGAAGGTTTTTGTTTTGTTCCTTCAGTGCCGCCATTACAAAGCTGATGCCGTCCGAAGGTTTAACCTGTGGGCGGTCGAGCGACTCCTTTCCACTGAGCAAACAAATTTCAGTCATATATCATTTTTAATCATTGCCTATAAAGACTTCTTTAGAAATGCCGGCTATCAATTATGCCCCGGTTTGAGAAAAAAACGGGCAGGCGTCGCAAACAATGCGCAATGAATCACGGGGCTGCATTTTTAAAGAAGGTGGGATTGACAAATTCATTGTGGCTTTACTAAGAATCAAAGATAATAAACTTTCAAAGGTTTTTTTTTACCTGGAATACCTGTGACAATATTATTATTACATAAGTACTACCTCTCGTTTAAAAATTCTTGTTTCTGTAAATGTCGATTCATAGGTAACGACCTAATTTATTTTGAGTAGGGAATTATTTCAAATAAAGTATATATGCAGTTCGGTGGGCTCAAATTTAATAAATTCATATTTTCCTCATAAGACATAATGAGGAATAATATATAGATACTTACATAATTTTGAAAAACACTTCTGAGAGAATATGTTATAACCAACAGAAAAAATCTTTTTGAAAAAAAATAAGACACCCGGCAGGAATCGAACCTGCATCTCCTGGGTTTACACCCCAATACGCGCATTATCCACTATGCTACGAGGTGACATACTAATGACGACAAACTTTAACTATTGGCCTTTTCTTTTAATACTTGCTCATCAGCGTTCTTCCAAATCAAACTACTATTGGCGATCGGTTTTTGTTTATTAAAAAAAGGAATAAGTACTTATAATATCATATTGACATACCTACTAAGTATCTATATAAGTACAATGTACTTACTTATCAATTCGCACCCTTGCAACTAAACCGCCACAAGTCTAAATTTACGTGTTTTGAGTTAATTACTACGTTTCATTGTCTATCGTTCATAGTATATGTACCGAAAACTTCATATCCATAAGTCATCAAATTCAAGTCAAAACGTCATTCAATATCTATACATATTTCAAAAACACAGTACAAAAATGCGAAAGGTAAAAACTTCAAAGCTGATTTTCTCTGTTTGATTGTGGCAGTTTAGTTGCGATGGTGCGAATTATGTTCATTACAAAATAAGAAAAGAATGAATTGATTTCTAATTCATAGTTGAATTTTGGGTCCGAATTACAATAAAATTTCGAGATTAACGTTAAACAAATAGGTACAGTCATCGAATACAGTAGAGTAGATCTTCGATTATCCTGATCAAAGGCTTAACTAGTGAAATACTTAAGTAAGTATATCATTTTTTTGTAGGTAATATATTTTATTGACAATAAAATAATTGTTTCAACTTTTCTTTGACTTATTTCCATTTTTTTTATTTGATGGGGTGGCAATTTTCGGCTGACACCCGGCCGGCAGGTACCCTCGGTGCGTCCCTGGTCTGCACCGTTGTATCGTAACATAATATTACAGCCCCTCCATGGAATAAGCCAAACCGAATCGTTTATTACCCTCAAAACTTACGCTATTTCCGTTTACAACCATGTACTTACTAGTCGAGTGTTCATGGAAGTGCTTGCGAAACTGTATACAGACATCGCTTCGTGTTCCGTTATGCTTCACTCAAATCATAGTGTTCGGGTATGCACGCTTATTTGGATCAAGTATTCTTTCTACCAAAATCAGAAGATTTTTTTCTCTATGGTCAATTTTTAACAAGTTTGATGTCTATGGACGCTTAACCGTCAAACAAAAACGAAACAAGACGTAATTTTCGCATTTTGCCGCGAGATACCTCTAGTAGTAATACAATGACAATATTGAAAATGAAAGATGTTAAAATCGCTACGTCATTTTCATACTTATTATTTTTTATATTTATTGATTTATATTACATTATGCCCGAATAAACGTAATTGAATAAATATAATCATTATATTATTATCATCATCATAATCAAATATAATAAATCTCTTGAGAAGTAGGTACATGATTACTATCGCGGAAGGTAGATACCTAGGTACCTACCTTGTGATTGTATACCTACCATGTATTATGCATAAATCGTTTACATATGAATTGAGTTAATAATATATATATGTAAATTATATTTTCATTAATCTGCGTCTGATTATCTGCGTATTTACTAACGAAACTTTTGAATCCGAAAGCATTTCGCTTTTATGAAATTTACGGCGTTGTAAATTAGTTTCATCCACGAAAGCAAAGTTTAGTAATAAAGAAAGCAGTCATAATTGAATAAAATGAAGCACCAATTATAGGATAAATTGTAAAATAAATATTACCATTAGACAATAATCAAAATAATTCACTGAATCATAATGAAACACAGAAGAAAACAAGTACTACCTATGACGATATCAACAAACGCATTCTGTCAGTTGTAATCTGTCAAACATCGACTCTGACAAATTTAGCAATCGGTTTGCTAAACTTATGGTAGAGGGGCATTCGGTGTACGGATTCGGCGAGATGCTTATATACAAAATTTGGATGAACGCAATTATACGTTTTGCACGCCATTTGGCGTAAAATCGCATTCGAAAATATTGGATGAAAGGCCCCTAATGTTATTGTCAGTGTGTAACTGTGTCTGTTTATCTGTGGATACCTAATTGTTGGATTTGGGGAGAGAAACTTGCGGCTCCCATTAATCAAGTCATTCTGCTGATTGCGTTATATTGAGAAGACGATAGTTTCACTAATCGGTGTAGTACTTAATTAGAATACTCAAATAGTGACGATTTGAGCTTTTCAACCAAAATAAAATATTAAAACGGATAAATTAATGTACTCCGCATCTGGTTTGATATGCATACCTGCTATCACGTACGCACGTCTGATTAGGACAAGTTGACGTGATCTCCTGTCTGCGGCAGATCTTTTCAGTGGAGGCGAACTGGAGGGTCGCGATCAGAAACAGAACACGTTTACTGTAGTACGCTAAGTAAGTAATCTTTTTCAAGAAAGGGAGGACTTTTACCTTCGTCACGTGACGTCTCGAAGGGCGCATCTTTTAAACAAGTATTTACCCAAAACTGGGTAAGTATATTTGTAGGTACATAAATAATTAAATTACAGCTCTATTCACTTCATTATTGTGAGTATAAATTTAAATTAACACTTCATCCTGCCACGAATCACTCTTTGAAGATGAGGTAATCACAATTTAGTGCTATTCCTTCGGTTCAGTGCCACATTTTTCATCCGACGAATGTAATACGAATCTATCGCCGCATAGTACAGAGTGATGGAGAGTTGCCGACGGCGACGACGGCGACGACGGAATCCGTTGATCCATGACGACGGAATACATTTGTCTTTCCTACACGGCGGCGCGTAGTGTTACAATTTGCAGTCAGTATTCTTTGCATGGTCCCCACATCTTGAAGCGGGCTCTAAGGCTAGATTTTTTAGCGGGCCTCCCTACCTATCGCTATGGTTAAAGGCAGTGTGACGCTCTACAGTGGTGTTTTGCAAATGAAAATCTTGAATTGTGGAGTTGTCGAGCATCAACACAAAATAATCAAAAATTATACCGCACCGTCACGTAATTATTTGAAAAATTTATTGTCCAAGAAGTAAAGAAGCGGCGCAGGCGATTTTTTTTACTATTAGAGCAAATTTGTGATGTATATTTATCTCAGTTATCTGGTCTACCCGCCACGCCGGGCCCCCTTGATCCCGGCCCCCCAGGCTAGAACCCTGTCGCCCCCCCTTGTGGGGGCCATGATTCTTTGTCTATCTGTGCCATCTTCTATCAAAGTTTGGCAACCAGATTTCAATACCTACATCTCTCTATTCTGAGCCAGTCACATCCGATAACCAACGCCTTAAACATTGCGTCACTTATAGAGGTTTCCGGTAGCCAATAGAATTTTCCTATGCCTATGCAGCATTGCTACGTTTTAGTCGTATTGACAGCAGAACCATGAGGTAAACAATTCATTAGCCTGCTGTCTACTGCTCTCAATAATTTTAAGTGCCGCTCTTTTTGGAGGATACTGGGAGCGTACGAAGTCTTCCAAGATTGTTGCCATAAGCAAATCCTAGCATGAAAATAGCGAATTCTATTCCAGACTGTTTCCAATACTATCACGGAAAAGATCGGAGTCAGACAGGTCCGTTTCTCTTCTTCACCCCTTTTCATTTCATACTAAAAAAGTCAGTAGGTAGTACAATACACATTTTTTATTAGCTGTCCTTTTTATATTGTAATGCTAATAAATTATAATGCTTATGAAATTAAATTATAATTATATTGTCAAATGAATTTTAATAAAAGAAATACAGTAGCGTTGATCTAAAGATGATTGGAATATAATTATTCGAGTGCTGAAGCCATTTTTATATCCAAATTAAGTGTCGCCGAATATAGATATTCGTTTATTTTTCCCCACAATCGATCGTGCAGATCTTCAGAAAACCCATGAGAAATTAGCTCATTCAGCTTATAAGGCTACAATGTTCTTGCGTTGACTTTTTAGATAGGCTGGTGGAAGTTAATATCAACTCATCAACAGTAATGACAATTAAATAATTTAACCAATATAATAATAATAATATGTGTACAATCATCATCTAGCGCTTTCACCATCTTTGCGCTAATATTGTCGATTCCTGTGGCTTCCCCACCACAGATTTTTTTTTAATAATTAATTGTTAATGTTTATAAATAGGTAGGTACTGTAGGCAATTATATAAAATTTCCACTTATAGAATCTGAAGACGCTGACAGACGAAACCGGATTAAACAGCATAACAGGAAAGTACCTACATATCGGTATAAAAATTACATACTTGTAAAAAGCTATTTCTTTTATGCAACGAATATTATTAACGCAATTCGATGAGCATTTCATGTAACAACTACTAGTTTAAATTGACGTGATTCAATAAGATTCCCGTAGCTTAATTGGAAAAGCGTACTGGCGGGATGTCGACTGAGATGTTTCCAAATTATGTGTTTTATAATAATACATCGAATAATGAATAAAATTGTATTGTTTTATAAAACAACTGGTTTATGTGTATAGATATACGAACCGACTCGTAAAGCTAAAGGTTACTGGCGCGAATCCAGCAGATTAAGATTCAAATCCCGTCGGGTGTCATATTTTTTTCGGTACTGTTCGGTTATCAGGAATACAGCGAAAAACACATTTTGAAAATAGCCGATAAACTGGGTTATTTGTTAGGTTAGGTTAGGTTTAACTTAACTTAACCCAACCTAACCTAAACTAACCCAAACTAACAAATAATCCAGTAGGTATATCGGGTATTTTCAAAATGTGCTTTCCGCTGTATTCCGGATAACCAAACAGTACCTACCTTTTTTTCTACAAAATGATTTTATGTGTATATGCATGAAATGTTTTCAAATGATGTATACCTATTACATAATAAAATGCCCATGATTGCCGTAAACTGACTGATTATCTAGTCAAAATGTTATGATATTCACAGAGGTCGTCGCTGGTGTAGTGACGGGACGTGGCCCGGTACTTCTTCAGGCAGTTTCCAACGTTGTTAGTTTAGAATGTTTAGATTGTCGGTGCCAATCCTTAGTTAATATTGAAAAAAATGGTTTAGAAATAGGAGGATGATCAGAATTTAAAAAAAAATGATTTGACACGTTTTTATTCAGCACTATACTAGTGGAGGTAGGTATAAATAAAACATATGTATTTATTTTCATTCGGATATTCTCTTCCTCGAGATATGAACACTGACAAAACCATAATATGGTTGTTTTATAAATACTAGAGTGGAAAATACATGATTCCGTAGTGAGTAGTCGTATGACTCGTATGTACTAAAATTGGATACCAGAATATTGTATACTTAGGTAATATTGCTGGACATGAATGGTAGTCGCATAGTAAGGCGCGCTCAAATGGGAACAAGCAAAGCCAGGGTATAGCCGAAGTACATTTCAGCACTGTACAAGGGTGGCGAAACTGTCCCAAGGCTCCCATAAATCTGGGCTTGAATCGAACGACGCGACGCGCCGCCGATAGTCGATAGGTGAGCTTACAGCTTCAGAGATACAAAGGTACGCTGCTGACTTTACGCTCCAGAATAAATCAACTCGATTGTGTATTAAATTATGATATAATGATATAGCGTAGATAATAATATAATATGTAGGTAAAAATTGTCTGAATTCAAATCATAGCTATAAAAATAGTTTGGTGATGCTATAAAACGTGACATACTCATTTAAATATATTTATATTCAAAGGATTTCATTTACGTATCAAGACGGATTCTAAAATTTTCATTTATTCTCAAAATAAATAATACATTTCCTTTTCAAGAGATTCAGCGGTTACTTAGTTGTAATTTCATCGCGATATATAAAATGGGAAATCATTGTTGATAAACCCATTTTAAGTGTTCACTTACATAACAGCAAACCCAACTAAAGCAAACTTTCGGATATAACGAACCATGTTTGCATGTAAAATTTCAAAAGTTTCTGGTTACAATGAATCTTAGACTTTGATGACAACCATATTATTTATTATAAGGGTAGAACGTTTCCGTGATAATAAAATTTGAGCTTCTCTAAGCGTCAATAAAACTACTGTTGATGAACGAAAATGGTGAAATTAAGTTACTACGAGTGCAATCATAAACCAAACGCGTTACGCGCTCCACCGTAAGTAATGTGGAAGCAGGTCGGTGCGGTATGCCTGCGCGGGATACAGCGGGGTCATGCATACCTACATAAAAATCCAACGGCATGCGTTCTTGTGGGCGCGCGCTATATAATACACTATATTACATAAAAACTCAAAGTTCTAACACATCAAACACAATGTTCAGTATTGGGGCAGGTCGTTCTTTCTTTCAGTCACAGAAGGTCTTCACGTATCTATTTGCGATGTAATCAGGGAAAAAAGCGCATCAGTAAAGTGTGCAGTCATGTAGTAAAAGTTGTAAAAAGGTTATAAAACGTATATTCTATCAATATTCCATACAGTCTTAAGTAAAGGAGTCTCAAAAAGTTCTTTTGAACTCGCTCCACCATAAGGTCGTATTTTAACGGCTGCGGAGCAATCGACACCTTTCAGCGTATAAATATAATAAGAATAATGATACTTGTTTTCTCAGTTAGAGTTAACCATTAAAAAGAAAATTGTGGGTGCTTGTGCAAACAGAAAATGTACGTAATCGAATCCATATACATAATTAGAGAAACGCACTTTATTTTGTAATTCGTCTACCTGAGACCAAAGTATACACTAAAAATCATTGTGGCAGCACCGGACGTGATCGGGAATCCAATATCTGGAAGAAAATTTAGCATCTCTGGCTAGAACAGTAAAGTTAACAACAAAGGGCGTAGGAAAAAATATACAATACATAATTAACTGTTGGATGAACAATAATGCAAAATAGCAAAAAAGCTATTTAAACAAATTTAACAGCGCGACTGATGTGATTTATTTTATATGTAAGTAAGTACCGAGTTGTTGCTTCAATCGAATTAAAATCGATCTGAAATTTCAAATTATTTCTAATAACTACATTTTATCTGAGATACCTACTTCAAATTCTGTGAATCGAGGGCGATCGTGCTTATAATTAATTTAAGATGAATGACATTAGATAGGTGGGTGCTGACAATAACTGTAACCGACGACGGGTGCTAGTCAAGTTAGACGTTCTTGTACTTTCGATTATGTTTACTAATCCCGGTATTCATAGGTATCGAAAATTGTCCGGGATCCCGCGATTAGATTCTCTAGTCATGACGAATCGATAGCCTAAAGCTTTCACCATTCGTACCTATAAGTAATAAAATAGTATGTAGGTACTCTTGCCAATAATATGTAGGATCTCGCATTATTCGATCAGGACCTCGCGGAATTCTGATTAAGGATCACTGCCATAACATGTTAATATTCCGTCCATATGTCAATCAACATAGTTAATTCCAATAATATTAAGTACTTATAGTAAATTATTATCGTAACACATAATCTAAGTGGCATTTTTGTTCGCATTGAATATAAATAAATTGAGCATAACACCAGCAAAAAATATCCGCGTATGACGATTATTGATTCATAGATTCCGGGTGGCCCCATATACAAATTTCGGGAGTATGTTCATATTTCTCGTTTGATCGCATACCGACTCTGCCGATATAATAATTACTGTGTGCGAGCAGCCATCAATCTTCGCGGCCGATCGCTCTTGACTCTTGAACAATCACCACAGCGAGATCTCCGAAGTGGCTACTCCCTATCATTTTCTTATTAATTTCGTCGGTCAACTAATGTTTACTTTGTGGACCTTGTTAGGAATTTTATGCGGTTCATTAAATTTGATATGTGGGGAAACGCGGAAGAGCATATTCATAACTTTTAAATTTAGTTAAGAAATTATACCGATTAATAAAATTCAGAGACTATGAAAATAGTCACATTATAGACGAAATAATTCGTGTTTCTTTTGTATAATGTACTAGTGACAGAACGATGTATGTCTCTCCCCATTATAAATAATTAATGTACTTGAGTACTTTTTTGTATGATTTTTATTGTACGATTATATATTTTGGAACAACTGATAACATCCACCACAAGGCTTACAAAAGATAGGGAACACTGGAAAATGCTGATCTAGAATGTCAAATTACTAATTCCAGAGTGATCAAGATCCTCAGCCATGATGGTTACGATGAGGAATACAAGGTATTTCAGCTAATGTAAAATAAAAATTATATTACGTGCTATGTTTCTAATGTTACAGCACTTATAATTAGATTTAGGTTTCGTGAATTTCCCGACGGGATTTCTCGAGAAATTTTCAAGATTTTCCATCCCGAATCTCGAGAATTAAAATTTTTAACATTTCGGGAAATCCCGGATCTCGATAATCTTTTCTCAGAATTCGGGATTTCTCAGAATTCAGAATGAAAATCATATTTTGTTGGAATTTGTCTGTTTTTACACTGATTTTAGGATTTTTACAGGTTTTTTTAAATTTCCCCATATCTCGAAAATTCTCGAGAATTATTTTCTGCTAATCCCGAATCTCGAGTATTTGAAATTTCATCATTTCGGGAAATTCGGAATCTCGAGATTGAGATTTTCTCGGGAAATACCCAACTCTACTTACAATTAAAAACATCTCTATTAGAAAATATTTTTGAAAAAACATTGATGCATATTGTTGGGCTCGAACATGCTATAGGTACATATTAGATTCTGGCCAACGTGCTTTCGGAAAATGAAATCATCCATGCCATCACTTAATCACGACGAAATTAATTAATCGCTATGCGACTGAATTTTTATCAAATTTCAGTAGTATTGGTAAAAATACTTGATAATATTGCTTGGTCAGATTAAACGATATGTACATAGTCCACGGTCTTCAAGATACCTCGTCGCAGGACAGATGTTGTTTCATGATGCTGTGTATCGTGCAATTAGCTTATTTGATGGCACCATAAAGGTTGATCTGTTTTTTATTAACTATATGATGTTTGTGGACGCATTAAATAGGCTAAATTTATAATTGTATACATTATCATATTTCATTAATATTTACACATGCTGTCTTTTTATTGTTATTTGTAATTAAGATATTTTTATACATTTGTATTTATTATGTATTATGGCGCATTGGCCAATAGCTGTAATGCCGTAATACTCTTTTTATAAATGAATAAATACATAATAATATTATGTACCTATATTTTATAAAATTGCTACCTAATGTAGTTTTCTAAGCAAAGCGATATTTTGAGCTTATTATGTGTGAGATGTTAAATAAAAAAATGTACATAATATGATGACGTCCTTATTAATAATAATTGTATGAAATTTCAATAATTGTTATTTTCTCTCAAGATTTTCTAATCCTATAAATTAATAATTTGTATAATATATTACGTTAAACGATTAAACCATGTCCGGATCATAAATCTTGGTAGGTAGATAGCACAATAGGTTCAGTATTGTCGATTCTTGGAATTAGCTTAAAATCTCTAGCCAACTATTCGGTAGTATTTAGGGATTCCAATCCCGGGATCCCGAGCTATTCTCGATACCTATGAATCCCGGGATTGATAAACATAATCCCGAAAATTTCGGGATTGATTTTTTATCAATTTTTATGGAAAATAAAATAAAAAAGAAAATATAACAGAAAAAATACTATTAATAACAAATAACTACATTAGAAATAGACTGAGTTTGAATGAAGTTTGATTTATACCCATGTGTAAGTTGCCGATTTATTTTATTTTTTTACATAAATTATTAAAAATGAGAAAGATTGGAAAAAACAATGCTTCGCACTTTTAACAAAGTAACTCCACCATGATCTCTTACGTTTTACGGCAGTTTTATATTTGGCTGACTAATTAAATTTATGAAGCGGAAAGGCCATAAGTACACCATGATTTGCTTTATTACTATTTTAAATCTCGCTAACCCATTCATTAAGTCTTTACTGTCAGAAACAACAATCTCATATTAAATTCACATTTTTATTTATATAACAATATTATTTACTCCATTAAACTTATGAATTTAAGATTAAACGTATACAATATTAACAATAATAATACTATATATACTAATACTACATTTATTTTTGACCGATTTTATCAATGTTATTCGTAAATTTAAAAATTTTATATTAAGAATGGAAAAAAATGCCAATCCCGGGACCAGTCTCGGGATCCCGGGATTGGATTCCCTAGTAGTATTGTTATAAATAATATAGATAGACACTGCATCTGTTTTTTACTATATCTATACGTTATGGACACGACGTTTATTTTATATTATGGTCTCTAGACAGTTAGCGAGTTAGCATTATATTGATGTATCAAGATTAAACGTACAAAATCTATGTGTTATGAATATCTAATAAATAAATAGGTAAGGACGTATTTATTATTTTAAAGTTGAGATATTTTTCCTGCAAGTTGGATAATTGATTAGATTCGCCGATCAAAAAAATCACTAAGTGGCGATAATATATTTCAAGTAAATACCATTAATAAGATTTTCCTCTTCCAACTAAATTATTATTAATAACTGGTACCCACCTACAGAGTTATTTTTTCTCCTTATTTTAGGCGCCACATTGATTGAATATTTTACCTTCAGAATTTATAATTTAATATTGCGGTCTATATTCTTTTAAATAATTTTATATCTAGCTAAGAGTAGTTAGAGGATTATATTTAATATTGTTTATTATTAACATCTTACAATGAGGACTGAAGTTAAATTCCCTCCACCAAACCCGCCCCGCACCACACTCGGTCTTAATCGAGAGTATCACGGGACCCGTCAATTGGTGATGTGAAGCATCTAAAAATTGGCCTGGGAGTGTCCTGGGAGAAGGTGCCCAAGACTTAGGTTGCTACGCTCAGAGTGAGCTCTGACTGAGTTTACTGAGTTTACTCTAATTCAAAGTGCCAGGGAGAGAAAAAGCACATAGAAATTACTTAAAAGAAAATGAAGCTACTTATTTATTATATCAAAGAACGAAGCTAATCATACAGGCAGCAAAATTTATGTGAAGAGATCTTCACGCCCGTAGTAAGACGCCGCAAATTTTTTGAATGCAAGATAGTTGGCCTTAGTAGCAACCAGGTCGGACGGGCCGATGGGTCCAACAACTGGTTGGACCGACCTGAGCATCTCCTCCCGTTCGGAGCACATACTCAGACACTCCCACAGGATGTGATTGGCATCCTGTATTTCCCCTCCGCATGGACATGTCGGACGGCTTGCAAGTCCAAGCTCAAAGAGCCTGCCAGCGAAACCACCATGGCCAGTCACAAATTGACTGGTGTAATGGTCTGGAGTCAAATACTTGGTTATCTCCATTCGCCACTGTATGTCTGGAAAAAACGCGTATGTGAGCCGGCCCTTAGTAGATTCGTCCCACTTTCGCTGCCAGGTCTTAATGGCCGCGTCAAGCGACATGAGTCTAATTTTGCGCTTCAATAGTGCTAATCCCTCGCCGGCTTGTCGAGGGGGGGGGACGAGATGAAAATCACCAACGTCAGCCTCCTCACCTTTGAGGAGCAGCATTGAAGCGCCGCTGACCTGAATGTGCAGGTCAAGTGGGAGAATACCGGCCAGGACCGGGAGCGCGTCAGTTGAGGTTGTACGGTAGGCCTTGGTAATGGACAGGAGCACGCTGCGCTGTCCTCTTAAAAGAGAGGCTCTAAGTTTGACACTCTTGGGAATGCGCGGGCACCAAGCGCTGGCGCCGTAAGCCGCGATTCCCATAAAAATGGCGCCGTAGGCGATCTTGAGCGCCCTTACTCTTAAGCCCCATCCTTCACCAGCCATGCGGCCGACCCTCTGGAAGGCCACCCCAGCCTTGTGGACTTGGGTTTCGGCATGGTGTTGGAAATTTAGCATGGTGTCCATCTTGACGCCTAGATAGGTGACGATCTTCGACACTTTCACTCTCGTGTCACTGAATCGGACTGTGGGTGGTCTCGAGCAGTTCAGTCGTCTCGGTCCTTTGAGGACAATGGCTTCTGTCTTGGAAGGTGCGAATGATAGTCTATTTAGTTTACCCCAAGCCTCAATTGATGCTAAGGCTTCGCCAACAGTGCTCTCAATCTTCGCCCTGCTGTCGGCCTCGACCAACAGCAGCGCATCGTCTGCGTAGGCAATGACAGTACAGTCGGTTGGAAGCGGAATTCTAAGGAGATCGTCGAAGAGTACGTTCCAGAGAAGGGGCCCGAGGACTGAGCCCTGGGGACATCCCATGCTGGTGTTTCTCTCTATTGTTGTTGATCCAACTCGAAACTCGATCGATCTATTCGTGAAGTAATTTTGAATCGACGCGAACAAATTTCCTGGTAGTCTCTTCAGCCGAAGCTTTCGAAGTATAAGAGGCCAGGACGCACTATCAAACGCACCTGCAATGTCCAGGAAAACTCCTAGGACGTATTTACGGCGAGAATTTTCAGAGATGGCAATCACGTTCCTAATGGCGTCGACTGTTGATTTGCCTCTTCTGAATCCAAATTGCTTATCGGAAAGCGGCGAGTGTGTCTCCAGGTGGGCTTCAATCCTGTGGCACAGTAGCTTCTCCAGCACTTTGCCCAGGGCGGGCAGGAGTGTTAGAGGGCGGTAGGCTTTGGGGCTTGACGGTTCTCGGCTGCCAGCTTTGGGGATTACCTTAAGTAAGCCCCTCTTCCAGCAGTCGGGGAACGTGCCGCTTCTGATGCAGTCACTGAAGAGGGCTGTAATCTCTGGCGCGGCGATGGCCCATGTGCGTTTGACAAGTAAGTTGTCAATGCAGTCCGGGCCCGGGGCCTTGCCAGCAGTCAACGTGCGCATGATTTGGTTGATCTCCTGTTCGGAAGGCAACGATGAATGATCCGTGTCGATTGGAAGAGAAGCCTCAAAGCGGGTCGTCCTCATGGCGTCATCATCCCTGGACTCATCATCCAGAGGGATGAGAGCCTCGAGTAGGACCGCAGCCGTTTCAGACTCGGTACTGGTGAATCCGCCACCCGGTTTCTCGATGCCGCACAGGAGGCTCGTCGGTCTGAGTCCCAGCCTCAATGCACGGTATGGAGGACCCCAGGGGTCCGAACCTCCCTCAATGGTAACGAAATTACGCCAGTAGTCTTTCTTGGCTTGAGTGATTGCTTTCTTGTATTCCGTTCGGGTGAATTTGGCCATGGTTGCAAGGGGATCGATGGAGGCAGGTGGTTGCTTGCGCAGGCGTGCACGTTGATGGACCTTGCGCGCTTTTCTGAAAAGATCACGCAGGCGCGAAACATGCTGCGTCCACCACGGCGACTGGCTTGGTGGCTTGGGTTAAAATAGGTAAGGACGTATTTATTATTTTAAAGTTGAGATATTTTTCCTGCAAGTTGGATAATTGATTAGATTCGCCGATCAAAAAAATCACTAAGTGGCGATAATATATTTCAAGTAAATACCATTAATAAGATTTTCCTCTTCCAACTAAATTATTATTAATAACTGGTACCCACCTACAGAGTTATTTTTTCTCCTTATTTTAGGCGCCACATTGATTGAATATTTTACCTTCAGAATTTATAATTTAATATTGCGGTCTATATTCTTTTAAATAATTTTATATCTAGCTAAGAGTAGTTAGAGGATTATATTTAATATTGTTTATTATTAACATCTTACAATGAGGACTGAAAAAAATATTTTAAAAACATTAATATCTTTATCTTATACCAGGGCGGGCATACTGCGGCCCGCCGGGTATTTTTTGCGGCCCGCCATCATTAATTGTACTTCTGACTGAT
This sequence comes from Rhyacophila brunnea, assembly GCF_057557595.1. Taxonomy (NCBI): domain Eukaryota; kingdom Metazoa; phylum Arthropoda; class Insecta; order Trichoptera; family Rhyacophilidae; genus Rhyacophila; species Rhyacophila brunnea. The sequence continues at coordinate 184,519 of NW_028232904.1, read as the reverse complement.
TACGAATAACTTTTTTATATATTTTTTAAAAAATATTGACAATAGATTAAAATTTGAAGAATTTGTTGTTTCATAAATGTATTATCTCAGTACGTCTGCCTTGCGTCTCGTCTCACACTGTGTAACCACTATTTTCTACGTTAAACATCGTGACACATTTAAATACTTTTAACTCCGCGTTGCAAGGAAAAAAATATATGCCCATGACATGGTAAAAATTTTGAAAGGATTTCATTTAAAACTCAAGTTATTCCTTCGACAAATATCGAATAACAACGTGGACCACTTTCCAACTTAATTAGAATATACCAAAATATAAATTTGAAGAATATGGTAAAATTATCATATAATAAGCTCTGAATGACGATTTTTCACAAAGATTTGGTGACTTCCGAAAAATTGAGACAAGTTTAGCAATAGTACACAATCTATTTTCAATAGATATTGATATTATACCGACAGAGCTACAACTTGAGATTATTGATCTGCAGCGTGACACTGATTTAAGAGAATTGCATCGTCATGAAGAAATCTCCAAATTTTACAATGCCCTTAATTCAGACAAATTCGACCAACTTGAAGATTATGCAAGAAAAATGTTTGTTATTTTTGGATCAACCTATATATTATGTGAACAAACATTTTCGATCATGAGCCTCAATAAAAATTCTTTACTATCAAATATCTCCGATGCCCATTTACAAGCAGTTTTGAGAATATCAACTACAAAATAAACACCTGAATTTAAAAAAAATGTACAACAGTTTCATTATATTTATTAATTTTTTTGTAATGTTTATGTTTCGTGATAATAAATAGTGTATAATATCTAAAAATGGTATTTTACTTGCAGCCCGCCACTCATTTTGAATTCTTGAATTTGGCCCTCCATCCAAATAGTTTGCCCCCCCCCCTGTCGTATACTAACGTTAAACATAATATATTACAGTCACTATAAAAATATCTGGTTGGGCCAAATTGTGGTCGCGTTCATCCTTAGTCCCGACCTACTCAAATCCCATTATTTATTATAATCACAAGACCAGACTATGAGCAATTACGGGCCAGGAATAGACTGTAATTGCGAAAAACATTCAGTTAACTCAATACAACTGGTGTGTGATGGCCTGTTTTCGCTAAACCACAGTTTATTGATTAATTCAATTATTATACAGACTTATTCAAAAGTTAACTCAAAACATATATGTTCGACCTTCGTTGAACTAAGTCTGTTAGGGTTTGAGTGAATCCGAGTCCATACATCATCAACCACATAATATATCATCCATCCAAAAGTGGATCGTTCGTTTACCAGTGCGTGAGTCCGTGAGTGCGTGAGTGCGTGAACACCAAACCATTTCCAGTGCGTGCCAGCCCTCTCAAAATCTCTCATAATTATACAATCCACTACTAAAAGTGCCACCAATATCGTAGAATCCTAAATAAAAATAACTATTAAGTCAACATTATTCAGCTTGTAGAGTTATAATATTATTACGTAGAAAAGTATTTATGTTTCACTCCTTCGTGTATTTCAAATAGAGTTATCAGTAGAAAATAAATAATAAATATTATTTTATTTGTCGGAGCGTTATATTTATTGGAAGCATTCTGATATTTGTTTTAAGCTGGTTCTTGTTTGTCGTAACGATTTCCGGTTTGAGTGTCCGCTTACATCTTCGTCACAGCACCCCCGAAGCCTCTGAAAGCTCCCCGTCCGACCTCAAAAGCCTCCAAAAGCTCGGCAAAGTGCTGCCTAAGACGGGTCGGTTCCACTTCATGTGACAATACTCTTACTGTGCCAAAACATAATAATATGAGGACATATTCGAAGGGGTCATCTTCAATTCGGCACTTGACCGATCGTATTTCATGACAGTTACCATTGACATATTTTAACAAAGGTACATTTTGGAGAGGTATTTCTAAACACAACAATGCATGTATAAAAATAAATGCTTAATATAATTTAAGTAGATAGTGAATCGTCTATTAATAAATACATTTTTTTGTTTGTGATTTAATCGTAAAATTTTACAAAGGAAAATGTTGAATACCTAATCGTAATGAATATTTAATAAAAGGATGAAATAATATTATAAATTTAATTTTATCTAAAATTGGATAACTACACTTTAATATTTACACATAAATCTTCATATTTCAAATTTAATTATTTTTCATTTCAAATCAATTTCCAACGATTGTTTGTAATCTCAATAATAATTCTTAACACATATTATAATATAGATAGTATATATATATATAAAACGTTACTTTTTCGTCAATAATTATTCATTATTCCTCCTCAATTTTCTTATGTAATTTCTTTATATTTTTTATGTTCTTCTTATTTTCTATCTTGTTATGCTTAACTATATTATAATTTATGTATGGCAACTTTGCTGGTTGCAATAACTTTTCACTATTCTATTTTTAAACATATTTTTGTAATCAAAATGTAACTGTTTGTTTCCTTAATAAATACAATTCTAATAAACTATTTTTTTTACCTTATAACGCAATTCGATAAGCATTTCATGTAACAACTACTAGTTAAAATCGTCGTAATTATCTAAGGCGTCCGTAGTTTAATGGTAAACATAATGGCGAATCCAGCAGATACAGGTTCAAGTCCCGTTGGGCGTCGTATTTTTTTCTACATAAACTATTTTTTTCTACTATATGCATGAGATGTTTTCATATTATGTATATTAAATACAATTTAAAAAAATATATTATAGATTTTTTTCATCATCATCAGACAATCTGAAGTGGACATTGCAGCGAAACATGACTAGTTTCATAGAATGAACCAGGCAGTGCCAATATCTCAAGGGCAAATCGTACCAAATTTCAGACAAAAAAACTTTGAATTATCTCAAATCTTTGTTTGCGTGTATTAGTAGAAGAAACGATCGACTTCGAAATAGTATTTGATTTACCTTTGAAATTTAATGTTTTATTAGACTTTAAATAATCACCTCGTATGGAGTCTTCGCCACTGATGTACCTATATGGTTAAGTAGGAACCTATCCTCTTTTGTGGAGACAATGATGATAATGAAGATGATGATGAAAGTAAGATTAGTGTAGCGGTTATATCCAATACCCTTTCTATTATATTAAAGCTACTGCCGGTATAATTTCTCCGTAGCTTTGAACGGGAGTGGAGTAGAAAATTGTATGAATTATGTATTATATTTGATATGAGGTTATGTGACGGCGAAGTAATAAAGCTTGTCGCAAGAAGAGGCAAAGTAATAGTAGCGTGTCGCCGCATCGCGGAATCTCGTTTCCTGAGCGAAATTACTTCATATTGCATCGAACATGCCATATTTGGGCGACATATTAAATATCGCCTAGCTGAACTTGTGAGTAGGTACCTTTAGTGCACCGGAATATATTACTATAATAAAATCCATTGGCAGGAATTACCTGCTACAGATAAAAATCACAATGGCAATGGTCACCTCAGAGACATGGACACCCGGTGATGACCGCCCTTTGGCAATCTTAGAATATCGTCCCCTTTCATTTTTAGTCCCAAATTGTATGCAAATTTAAAATGATAATTACAGTGAATACTTGGTCATACTTGACTGTAGGTACAGATGATAATAATAATTATGATGATTAATGACAACGACCAACGACAACAATGAAATTTTCAAACTTCACTAATAAAATTATAAAATTGAGTGGTGTATTTAAAGTGTATTCTTTACACACACACCTAATAACTATTTCATAAGAAATATAATTACAATATTAAATAATTTTCCACTAGGTGGTTTCATCGATTTTCATATACGATTTAGGTACCCACTTTTAGATTATGCATGCACAATCTCATAGTATATTCAACAGAAACAACTTGTTTAATGAGTGAAAACAGCTTTACTATTAATTTTTAAATTTCACCAGTGATTTTAAATATTGAAAAAAACTAAGTAATATGCACTAATACTACTTACTTGAGTATTAGGTATTATTTGTAATTAAAAAAGGATTTTTTAGGAAAACTCTCAATAATCCAAGTAATGTAAAGAATCGTCGCAACTTGATAAAAAATAACATAAATCTAATTTTTTTATAACTATACTGCCAAGTCTCGAAATCATGTTGTGGAGTAATTACAATTTTGAAGTTAACCATGCCCTCTAAAATCAGGCATAATGCTAATTTCTTTGTGTTTTATGTGTATGTTATATATATCGGATGACGGATATCGGTTGATTTTTTTTCTAGCACACATATTATTTATATATAGATACATAATCCGTTTTTAACTCTAAATATCTAAATTATTGACAACAACTTTTGGCAGCAACCCCATATTTGACATACATAATTGACACACCATTGTGATCCTAATCATATACCGTGGCTTATCGAACCGGTTAATCTTCATAGTAAGTTATGCAGGAAGCCTACCTGAAAGAAATAAATCAGCGAATGGGAAATTTTTTTACCAAGATAACCTTCAATAAACTTCGAAATAAAGTACATGAAAAAATAGATTCTAAGAGAAAAAGTAAATTACCATATACATATTTGGAGTAAGAACCTCCACAAAAAGAAGGTTTTATTAACAGGGAAATAGTGGTTAGCCATTCACTCGATCCATCGGATCCTTGCACTGAATCAAATATATATTGAAAAAAACTGCCTGCATTTTTAGACCAGCCGGTTGATTATGCTTATCAAGTAATATTTGTTTTATAAATCTACCTGTTTCATATTTAAGTTTAAAAAAAATGAATTTTCTATAAATAAATAATGTAATATATAACATGAAATCCTTTTTATTTATATGAAACCGAGATCAACAATGTGACCATATCGAAACGCGTTATTATAAATTGCAATATCAAGTCAAAATGCGATGTAGGTATTATTACTGCCAAAAAATATCCTCAAACGAGTGTAAAGGAACTGAAATGCTTTCATAGTATTCATATCTATTAAACCACAAAACCTCGGGCATATTAGGAGAGTCCAGCATCCCTACGGATATATCAACATTGTACGTGGCTTAAAAATCTCCATGACTTGTAAGACTGGACTATGTTAGCAGAAAATAAAGTGAAGATCTTTTCGACAGTGACTCATCTCCGATAGTGATTTGTACAAGAAGAATTAGATTTTTAAAATAAGTTTTAATTTTATTATTTTCAAAACTAATTGCATTTAGACCTCCACTGCATTCATAAGTGCAACGTAATAATTTAGTTCATGTTTCATGTAAATAGGTGTCTAAAATTCAAAATTCCTACTCAGTTTTGGGTTGTGAATTTCGAACAACATGGAAGACTCAACCTAACCGAAGCTAGTTAATGCTTGGTAGAGTGGTTTTATTGTTGACTCGTGTTACAGGTTGCAAGTTACAAGCTTTAGCACGGTGTGAAAATATATTGTTTCTAATGCAGTGACGTAACCAGGTGTTGCAAAGACAGGTTCTATCAAATTCGGTTAAAGAATTTTCTTCATCGGAACCTCTCTATTTTGAATTGCTACCCAGATAATTTGGCTATCGACTAGCCTTATCAACAGCTCTCTTAACCCAATGCTTACGGGCCGCACAACATTGTGTTTTTGCTAATTATTTTTCAAATGCAAATTAACACGGTAATTACAAAATTAATTAACGTGTTAATTTGCATTTGAAAAGCAATTAGCAAAAACACAATTTTGTGCGGCCCGTAAGCATTGGGTTAATATTCAGCAGCACACATGATATGTGACCATGGAAAATATTGTGGTATTCCAGAATCACTCTGCCTCGCTGTCACCATCCATAAACTTGACCAGATTCCACAAGAAAGACTGTCTTTCGAAATCATCCTCTCTGCGGATTATGTGGCCATATATTTGAATGTCCAGCACGTTGACAATCGATTTGTTCACATCTTCCTAACCTTTCATAACATATAACATATAACATTTACATCCAGTACGAGATTTTTAATTATCTCTACACCTAATGAAACTAATGAAAGTAAAATAGTAAACAGCTGTTTTATTTAACCGGTATAATATTTAATTAGGTTCATCGGAATTAATAAATATAGAAGGAAATTTTATAATGTACAATATAACGACATATATTACGACAAAATAAACACATGTTTATTTTAATTTGTGCTCACTGCGTAGTAGTGGCTGACCGTATGTCATTAAATGACTGAGATCGAATCTCACATATTACGACGAATACACTTGCTGTTTTTTTATGTTTGTTTATATTGTTTCATAAACCCGTTTATCCTTCAACTGGTAGCACTTGGGAAATATATCAACACCGCCTACTCATAGGAAGTGCAGGAAACGTTTGACGACCTCTCGTTTAATTTCATATCGAAATAGTCACATCGGCTATGGTTTACCGATTTCATATTTAATAATATAATATATTTTATTATACGTTACAATTTGATACATTTCTATATTTAATTATTTATATACTAGCAAACATTACCAAGCGGCAGTAATACCTGTCAATATTATCATGCGTCTTCTCCCTGTATCCCTCTCTCTCATAAATGTTTACGTGGAGGTATGTTATTTCTCACTGTCTTTGTTCTGGTGTTTCAGACTCAATTATTTGTCTGTGAGCTGCTGCATTAGCCTGACGGAGTCTTTGTAGAGTCTCCTGCCTGACCGCTGAACTTATAACATACTAATTTGTATATTTTGTATATTGTATATTGACGCCCACGGTGGCCGCGCGGCATAATTCATTTATTCATTTTTTTTCATTTATTTTTTTTAACATATTGTGGACATTACAAATTATAAGTTTAAGACGTTCACAACATGACATTTAGAAACAAAGATATATAAATATAACAGTATTACATAAAAAAAGAGATATATCAGTAGATGAATTAGATAGGTACAAGGAAGTACACCGGATGAGTTAAGCAGACCCTATTTTAAGATTTTATAAAACAACATCCACCTAAACTCATTCTCACGTAGGTGGAATATATCAACACCCGAAGCAATTTCGTTGAACATAGTTATCACTCTCCCAATTGGCATTACCAGTGGCAGGTTGGTTCTGCACCTTGGGAGAATAAACAACTGGTGGTCTCTATTTCTAAGATAGTTATCAGGGACACACAGGTCAACACTGCCCAGAATGGCAGAGTTCTCATTTATACCTTGTATAAGTCGAAAAAAATACGTAGCTAAATAAAGATTTCTTCTAAATTGCAGACTGCAGTATGTAAGCATGCCTAAGAGAAAGTCAGTTGGATAAAGCCACGGATAGTATCCATACAACCTCAAGTAAAGGAGTCTCAAGAATTTCTTCTGTACCCTCTCCACCATAAGGCCATACTTCAACTGGTGCGGTGCCCAAACAATAGACCCACTCTCAAGTCTGCTTCGAACTAAAGAATTAAATAAAAATTTTAATACCGTAACATCTGAAAAGACCCGGGAAGTACGCATGATGAAGCCCAACATTTTAAGCGCTTTGTTACAAATGGTAACTATATGGCTAAAAAATGTCAGTCTACTCTCAAACGTAATGCCAAGATCCCTTACAGATGATATTCGTGACAGAACTCTGCCATGCATCGAGTATTGGAAAAACAGCACTTTTGAGGCTCTGGTAAACCATAAAATATTGCATTTATCAATATTGAATTCTAGTTTGTTACGCCTGCCCCAATTTAATACATTATCTATATCAAGTTGGAGCTGACGACAATCGTCCAAGGTGACAACTTCCAAAAAGAGTTTCAAGTCATCAGCGAACAACAAAAACATAGCATTTTTTATTACCAATGCTATGTCATTTATAAAAATCGTGAACAGCAACGGCCCTAAGTTTGAGCCCTGGGGGACACCAGAAAATGTGTAAAAGGTCTGTGACTGATAAAGGCCGTACGATACGTATTGTTGACGGTTCCTAAAATAACTCCCGAATAGTTTCAAAAATCGATCCGACAATCCAATAAGTTGGAGTTTTTCCATCAGGATGTCATGATCGACCTTGTCAAATGCTTTCGAGAAGTCATTGTAAGAACAGTCAACCTGGTGGCCTCTATCCAGTGCTGATGACACATAATCGGTAAATACCATCAGGTTAGTTTCCGTTGATCGGCCTGCTCTAAATCCATGCTGTTCATTTATTATGAATGACTCAATTTTTTGATAAATCATGTTGTGCATGATCATCTCAAGAACTTTTGCTGGTGCAGAGAGAACAGCTACCGGCCTGTAATTCTCCACTGATGACTCTGTACCACTCTTATGGATTGGAGTAACCTTCGACATCTTCCACGTTTCCGGGAAGATACCTGTCTCCATTGCGAGATTAAATATATATGAAAGCGGGCCTTTAACGAAGTCAATACAACCCTTTAAAAAAATGTAGGAACATAATCAGGTCTCAAAGAGCGAGTATTCTTCAGTTTTTTAATAAACTGAAGTACATCGCCCTCATTAATTGAAAAAATATCGACGGATTGGGCACCACATGACGGTTTTCCTGACGTTGAGGCAACATCCAGATTTAGAATACTACTTGCGTAGACAGACTTGAAATGACCAGCAAATGCTTCTGCCACTCCATGTCCGGTCACCTCTTCGCCCTTCCAACTCATCCTATCAGTAAACCCACCATCTCTTCTTAACGATTTTACGTAATTCCAAAACAATTTAGGATTTTCGCGAATGGAATCTCCTACCGTTTCCATATATGTTCGATAGGCCCGTCGAACAGCTTGTCTCACTTTCGAACGATAGATGCTAAACATGATATAGTCAGTCTGATCATGCCCAGCCTTCCATACTGTATGATAGTTATGCTTGACCTTAATGTCCCCAATAATCTTCCGAGAAAACCACCTCGGGTATCGCCTTCCACCACGACATGGCGACTTCCTCGAAAAACATTGATCAAATATATTATACACAATATTGTAAAAACATTGTACCGCCTCATTCACATCACAAATCTCGAGCAACTCACTCCAGTCCACTTCACTCATCAATGAGTAAAGTAGCTTGAAGTTTCCGCCTTCAAACCTCCACCCGCCGAATTGGTTGGTTTTGTAAGAGGGAATTGGAGTCTGAAGCGGACGAGTCGACCGAAACCTGAGCAGAAAAACTAAAGTTGGATGATACACATCTTCGCGTACAAGAGGAGATGTGCATCGTGAAAACGATAAGTCGATATTGCTAAATACCCTATCCAAAAGTCCATTGCTAGAGTTAGAGACATCATTATGCTGAGAAAATCCAAAAACAGAAGATAGAAATTCAAGGTCATCGCTGACTCTTTTACCACTACGTGCTGAGTTTAGATTAAAATCTCTCATTACAATAATCTTCCTATCTCCAATTAAGTTGATATTAGATAGCATACTCTCAATAAAATACTTATACACCTCCAAGTCACTTGCTGGTGGAAAATAAATGACGCAAACGTAAATAGTGTCTCCGTCGTAGGTCAGTTGGACTATAAAGCCGTGGGTCCCAGGTTCGAATCCTGGGTCTGGCAAGTACACATATTGTTTTTCAATTTGTGTGTGTCAGGGTATGGACCTAATAGGTTGAGCAAGTGGCTGACATCCATTTCTCGTAAAAACAAAATCTATCAATACAAACCTCCACTATGTGGAGGCCCATATGATCCTATCAGGATCGGACATGGTCGGAAAAAAAATGTATATACTCTAATCACTCGATAGGTATGTTATTACCATACTGTAAGCATCTGTCAAACTATTATGAGATTATCATTAATTTGTTTTCTTTCACGACCTGATTAAAATAGACAGTTCCTCCAATATTTCAAATTTGAATTTGCGTATTTGTTTAATACGTCGTCTTCCTGTCACTCCCTCTTACACATTTTTATATATTTACTCTCATGTGTTACAGTTATTTCTATACAAATATGTATAAACAAGGTAATATAATAATGTTGTGACTTATCATATATTGGTCGATGCTTCATTATTTTGTAATATAACAAATGCAATTATATATATATATAATATAATATACAAGTTAACATAAAAATCAATGTAAAACGAAACAACACAAAAACTGTAGATATTCTGTAAGTATTGCGTAATTTATTAGCCTTATTTTTAGTCTGCAAACGTTCACTGCTAGACATGTATCGCCCCTATTTTTCTCCATAACATTTGGCTTCATTACATGTGACTTCCATATCAACTTCATTTCGGCAGTTTTTTAGATATCGTCCGTCCAGGAGGTCTTCAGTACAACGATGTTCCTTCCAAGGCCCCGTTCAGTCTACCAAAGATAATACTCATTACATTACATGACCATGTTCGATCTGAAGAAGATCATAAAAAGTTGTACTAACAGTTTTTTTTTTGTTTTTACGATAAATGGATATTGGTCACGTTGTCCATGTACAAGGTCCATATCCTGGGTTACAACACAAAATGTAATGGTACTATCAAAGAACTGAACTGCGCGATAGACAGCATCATGAAATACCTCGTTTGTCTCGTGATATATACGGTATCTCGAAGATCGCAGAGTGGTGGGAAGAGAAACAAATAATAAATAATAATCCTGCGTCGATCTTCACTATCGACATAGTATGTATATTATGTCTATGGCTGCCTATGTTGATCTTAAGTTCTCCAGTTTCTAAGACTCAGGGTTGGATTTCTACTAACGAAGTAAAGCCATATCAACATGGATTTTCGAATATGTCTACTTATAGCTATAGTAGAATTATAAATATTGATTTACATTAATAAGATTACTAATAAGTTATGTACATGAAACAGTACCTCACTAGAGTTTTCAGGACACGAATGTTTTACTTACAAACTTTCTAAACATATTATGGTGAAAACATATAAATTGACTCGTTGAAACAATAGTCATACATATCATGAAATGATCTGACTACGACTGCGAAGAGAATTCTTTATTAAAACTATAATGTATGCTTTGATTATTGTTTATTTAAATGACAAAGAGTATCGCACGAAAAGTGACGTCATTTGACGCGGCGCCAGAATATGCTATGATTTTCACGTCACGACGCCAGCGACGTCCCAACAACCACCTACAAGCATTCATGAGGTCCGTCGCGACTTGCGAGCCCATCACAGTCTGGGTGCTAAAGCAAATAATTCACAATACCAAAATCTTGGTTTATTTTATATGTAGTTAATTTATTTCAGTATGCTATATATATTTCAGAGTAGCATTGTCGACAACATTCTAACTAATATTTCAAATCACACACACTTAATTTTTTTTCGTCATTGAATATTACTAATATATTATGAACGTCTGTAACATGTAATAATATTGAATGCCAATGTACCTATATAAACAAGGCACTCACAGATTGCGAGATATGCGATGACACACACATCTTATCAGTACATCATATTATATGGAAGGATCGAAGAATTTCAATTGCCTCTATAGACTATAGTTAAATAACGGCACCCGACAAAATTTCTGAGACGCAATCTGCACTTTTATTGGATAAATTAATCGGATGGATTAACCTGGAGGGGTCAGTTGTTTTGGGTAGTCTCCAGGGAAGTCGAACTAAAGTAAGAGCGTCACCGCGCTGGAGCGACACAGTGAAGGAACTTTCTGGACGCAATCTTTACTCTGCCCTGAGAAAGCAAAGAACCGTGTGAGAGTATTGTTCGCTCAGAAAATGACTGCATTTCAGAGTAGTCACGATCGGCAGTAATGAGGGAACGACCAAGAATTTAATACAATTTAGTAAAAATGCATTGTAAAATTTCAATTACTTTAATAATAATTAATCAAATATTGCTAATGTATCGTACTCCACATACCTATATCATGGGTGAGCCATAGATTGAGTATTTGCCGCAATTTCATCACAGACTTTGTGGCCAATAACTTATTAGCATTAATACTGTTTGCCATGCCAGACAATGTTAAACATGAAAATAACTTTGATTTGCATAGTAAAATATGGGGTTATCTTTTATTTAGCGCCCATATGCGCGGATGACGAAATATGATTCAACCCTGTCATCTGCACACAGGTAATAGGTAGCGCTGCGTATGACGTATGTAATACATAGCATATAGAGTAACTGCATTCGGCTGCGAACAAACTACGCCAGTTCACACTCCACACCTGAGAATTTTCATTACTCTTGTGACGAGTTAGGTGACGTCACGTGAAAAATCGCTGAAATAACAATGCTCCACTCACTTGCAAACGGGTGGTTTTTTTGCCATTCAGACACGTATTGGGACATTTCACATTTTTGCTCTGTTTGAAAGCTTCCTATAATATTTATAATTTTCGTTGCGTTTGCTTTTGTATTTTGTTTTTGGTTGTCTACTAATTAATAAATCTATTTATTTCCACTTATAAACGATTACAACATACTTAATAGTTTTATTTAACTAAACACATTCTTGTAACTAAGATGATATACATCGACGTGCACCTGCAGTCACAGTGTAAGCCAGAGATAGGGAACCTGTGGCTTTGTAGAACATAAAGTGCAGCCTTTTGAAGTAATTCAAGTTTTGTATTTTTTTAAGATATTAAGTACATGGGAACTCACGACTGTACTCGGTCAAAACCAAATGACGCCTATTTGACGCTTGCATTCTAACGGTGCTGCTTTACGATAGCGAAGCATGGTAACTTACGAAGGTCCAGAGCAACCATATATTGAGCTTCAAGAACAGAGGTTTGCGACGGATACTGACTGACTTTAGGAATAGCGAGGAGGTAAGAGAAAGAACCAAACAACCTCTCATCACGCTGAGAGTGACGAGGTGACTTTGAACCTGGCTTGGCCACATGCTGCAGATGAAGAAGTACGTAGTATATTAGTATAAATAGAAGTACCTACATAGTAAACTTCAAAATAATATCTAATTTCAAGTGCATATAATTGAATTCTCTTAAATGCAGCATAATTAGATTACTAATTAACTTAATACAACCTCCCACCATGAAAAGATTCACCACCCCTGTTTCCTACAACATTATAATCAAGGATCTCAAATATGCAAGTTATTTTTAATTTTTTGACCGACTCTTATATTATTTTAAAATAATACCTACTGTCATTTTCCTCCATTTTCGTAAGTGAAAACATTCTGTCACTTTGCTTCGCTGTGTGGATTTTCGTCTGGATTTAGGACTTGGAGGTGGACAAATAACACACCGGAATTGTGGTGGAAACGGCAAGGTATATTTACGTTAATATATTCTAAATGGTTACATTTTTATACAAATTCTTTTCAATTTAATTTTGACGGATATCGAGGTTAACACTGCTTACTGCGTTGCTGTCAAAAATGCTACTCCCGATAAAACAAATGACCGCTTACGAGCGGTACAAATGCGGTGTTGCCGTTCGTATTTTTTTTAACGGCATTCAGACAATGTTGCCGGTCAGATATTTAACGTTATTTAATTATTTTCGCAATCAATCCTTACTATTTGTTGATTTGATACCAAGTATGGCCTCTCCAGATTCACAGAGACATCCCCAAATGGTGACCATTCGGGAGTTTAACACTACATATAACTAATAGGGTTCTGTCCCCTGGTCTACCTCAGACAGCCTCAACAGAACACGATAGCGGACTTTAACTTACTTTTTATATAATCAAATACATGTATATAAGTAAGTAAACGGAAAGTAATCAGTTATCTCAGAAACTTAAGTGGAATCGGGCAGTACACACGGCTCGGCGATCCACAAATCTAGCCATATAGTGGTATTATTAAATTTAAGAGGTAGAAAACGTTTGAACGGACGTCGGATCGACGAGACAGTTCAGTTCTGCGGAAGAACGCATTAACACAACACGGAATGATCAACTTTGAGACCCTTTTTCTCAGCAGACTCTCCTAGCAGTAGATCGATTTTTTAATAAACTGATGATAGTTGAATTGAAAGTATGGAATTCGTAGGTATTCTGCAATTTATAAATAAATCTCTGTACATACAAACAAAGTTATGATAATTCATATTATTTTTTTAAGTGCCGATGTTACAGGTAATAATTAGCAGGATAACTAAAATTCCACGATAAACTGAGCGGTAACGCGTCTATTAATATTAATTTTCTTATGTTGATTGATAAACTTAAACCAAGATGTATTCACATTTATATATACTACGTATCTTAGGTTAAAAAGGATCAACCTTCTCTATTCCGGTTCTAAATCAATCTGACTTCCCGAAACAAGGGTTTTCCATACGTGTTCACACAAAGGGTAGGTAAGCATATGTCATGCATACATTTCTCAAACTAAAATGGATTGATTTTACACTCTCTTCATATAATATTTAAATATATATTTATACAAATACGATATTTTAATCATAGTATGCCACAAATTTTTAACTATCCTTAGTTCGAGTCAATAATATTATGAATATTTGTTTTACAACAAGTGGGGTGACATCAATATTGTAATGAAATTTATTGTAAGGCAAAATGACTAGCAGTCATGTTAGTCACTATCCTTATTAACGTCGATAATTTTCTTTTGTATTCTGACATCTGCAGCGATATTTATTAATAATATTTACAAATTTTAGCAATGGACTGTATAATTTGAAAGTGTTGGGGGATTCTGGATCTAGGGGGAGTTTAACAGGATGCCAGATACTGGTTGGGTCACCCGGTGCGTGGCACTCGACGGTACACTGTTGAAGGATGATATATGAGGTTGATGAATGATGATGATATGTTGTATGTTGTATGAATGATGAGGGCCGGTATCACGGCTTGGTAGGTATTCAGAAATATCGCTGGGACGACGATTACACTATATAAAGCTGACCCGGCCGTAGGCCACGTACAACTTCTGAATCAATCTGTATAATAATTGAATTAATCAATAAACTGTGGTTAAGTGGTAACAGGCTAACACGCACACCAGTTGTCTTGAGCTAACTCCTGAATCACTCTGTATAACGCGGTGCAGCAATACGACCCGTTCGTATTCTTGAGATGACTGAATTTTCTTTGCAATTTCGGTCGATTCCTGACCCGTAATTGCTCATCGTCTGGTCTTGTGACAATAATGAATAAGGGGAGTAGGTGGGGACTAATGATGACTGCGACCACTAACAAAATATTATGTGAATCATTATAATGGAGGTCTACCACGCTAAGGTCAATTTAATAAATAATATTTTCCAAATTTCCTTGACAGTGCAAAAAAAATATGATTACATACCAACTTTATATGAGGACTTAAGATAATCTTTATCTGTTATTTTGCTTGAAGCACATTTCAAAATAATAGTTGCCAACATAAAGTTTCTAATAATAATTAACTGAAATTAAGATTTTTTTTTTCGTACATCACATGATTTTTCATCGGCGATTATTCGACAATTCAATGAAAATACATTATAACACATATTTGTAAAATCATGCTCCAACGTCAGACCCTATTTATATTTAAAAGATATATATATTTTGTAAACATTTTAAAATATATATTGACAAAAAATGTATTCCTTACACTTCTATTACAGAGACCTCAAAACCAACGAGCGCCTGACGACTCCACATTATATATATATATATATCTATTATAATTGTTAAATCGCCACCAAGAGAGAAAAAAAACCCTTTATCAACAGATGAGACTCAGAGTTTCAGAGAACAATCTACAGTTTCCATATATTTAAAAATAAAAAAATAGACATTAGTACATTATGTCAAGTTTAACATTAAACAATAATATTATAATAATTTAATGAAATACAATGGGTAGAGGGGAAAAGGTGATATTCTTGGCCCTCGTGTCCGTCCCAATCTCCCCCTCGCGAGATTAGCATTCGAAGCGGGTCGGTGTTGATTTCCTTATCAGCAGGGTTAGAGAGTGTTCCACGCATTCTCAATATATCACCAAAAGTTCTCTCAACTACCCCAACTTTCCCTTTATCCTTACAATGTACAGCCTACTTTTTACCACGTCGATGTCCCGATTTACGACTACTATAGTCGCAGGGGAAGCAAACCGTTAACTGTACATTCACTTTTTTATAATCAACATAATTTGAAATAATAGACACATATGTACTGAATAATAATAGCATTAATTCCCTGGAGATGTTCGAATACATCAATGGTGACTAAGACCCTAGTGGATTAAGTAGGTACCTATGTGTCAACGAAAGACTAAGAACCAAGAAAAGTGGAGACAGCAAGGATACGCCTTCATCCAGCAGAGCCTTCAAACCGAGAGTGAATTGCCGGCCACAGACGGACAGTTCTCGTAACAGGTTGAACATGCCAGTTAATAACCATACAGTTATCTTTGGTAGATAATCTGCTGCGCCCATAGACGGACACTTTTCGACCTTTCAGATGTGTGCCATGTTCAAACTGCCAGCGACCCCCCACTCCCGTGTTTTTGTAAAACTGTTGGAATTTCAACTAGCCGAAAGTTCTCGAGTGACATTAGATGTCGGTAACGTAAAGTAGAATATACCGCGCGATACAACTACGGCTGGTGTTGCTTGTTATAAAATACAAATTCATTTATTATTAAAAATATAATAATATTATGTACGCGGAGATCGCAAATATTATATTTTATTTATTTTTACGAGAGTAAAACAAAGTAATAGTTATTTATGTAAACATATTATTTTATACAATATAATATAAATGTTAAAATTTTAGAGAGCATTATAAATATTAAGTTATTGTGAAAATATAGACTAATTTTATTTATTGTATGTAGTGAATATTACAAATTATTAATTTAAGACGTTCACAACATAAATTAATAAACCTAATTGTGAATGACAATGTCGCTAAATCTAAATAAAATTTAAGTATATATTTTAATAATATCATAGTAATTAATTATTATACTGATGATTGATGTAAATATAATTTTGTGGCTTATTGTATATAAAATCAATACCTTTATAAATATTACCGTTTTCTTATTTAATTAATACTGTCCATTAAAGGGAATAATTTATTCAAAAGAAAAGATTATATTTTATATTTACACGAATGTGTATAATATTGTTTCGGTGAATCGATAAAATACACAATCCACTAGCGAAATCATGATTTATTTTACCAACGTCATAGGTGTGTATTTATGTCAATTTGTTTCTAATAAAAACAATTATAACCATAATAAATTCAAAGTTAAATTATTCGTGTATCATCGTTCAAGTATACCCTACCTAAAACTAATTTAAACAATACCCCTGTGTATTATCTCCGCGAACATAACCTCCATAGTTTTTGACACTTGCTCTGCCACGGACAATAACTGTACGTATATGGGCACGTCTGTTGACAGTTCGACAGATTTAAATGGGGTAGTTAAACTGATCTGTAGTGTGGCCACTAACGTACAGTTATTGAACAGTTATTGTCTGTGCCATGTTCAACCTGTTACGAGAACTGTCCGTCTGTGGCCGCCTAATGAGATGATGACGATACTTATTATTAATAAGTGCAAATCAAACATTATAGGTCTCAACTCCTATATTTAAAGGATTTATAAACAAAGGTAAAAGTGGATAACCATGTTTACTACAAGATGGGAAGTTTTATTAAGATACTGTTTTTTTTACGAGGAATATCTGTTAGCCGTCCGGTTAACCTAGGGCAGTGGTCGGCAAACTCGTTAGTCAATAGAGCCAAATATCAACAGTACAACGATTGAGATTTCTTTGGAGAGCCAAATTTCTTAAATTATAATTATGTAGGTACATTGTTTATTAACTTAATAAACTTAAGTTTAAGTTTTAAGTCTTTAAACTATAGGTACACTGAATAAAGCTTGATATCATCCGTAATAATGATCTTATTTATTGATAAAAATTAAATTGTAAGTATGGTATCCATAAAATTAAATCATGATAATGACTGACAAACAGTCAACGTGAATAATGACATTGCATCTCCTTGGAAATTTTGGGTAAGTCAGGTTTGCTTATTGTTGTATTTAATTTTAAGCACGATTCCAGGTTCTCATCAATAAGACGACTTTTCAATTTACTGTTGGAAGATTGTATTCAGTAATTAAATACAGAACCTGATTTTTCTTGACTCTTCTAAAGCTCCTAAACTGATTTCTTCTTGCATCACCGACAGGATATTTAATACTAAATGACGTGACAGGGTGTGTATACCTAGTTGTCTTTCCAAATTTGACTTCTTGTTATGCGCCAATTTTTCCCGACAAATAATACAGGTCGGTAGGTCATTTAAGTTTTAATTAAACGTGAAAGTCTCGGTCCATTCAACTCAATTCACGGGTTTCGTTTTCCATTTTTATTTGCTTCTTCTATAAGCCAAATTTATTAGTATTATTTCTCCGTATAGCTTTATAATGATCAGTACCGGTATCGTGAAACGGATTCACAAATTTATGATGGCCTTTCGAAACCTTCTTTGCAATTGAATTTAAACATCCAGATACCTACTGGTTGTATCTTCTACGTTGACATCTTTAATTACAACAGTATAATAATTAAAATAAAATTCTACAAACTATTTTTGTAGTCGATAGATATTTTGATTGTCAAACCATTACGTATCATTGTCTTGATAATGGTGTGAAACTAAAATAGCTGCAGACTATAAATAATAGTTTTAAAATATAACCATCATCACCACCAGAATTGACCCACTGCTGAATTAAGGCCATAACAAAACTCTTTTCACTCTTTATGGTCTTGGTGAGTTCGTCATCTGTCGCCTCACGTAGTTTTGTTGAAATTCATCGTTATCCTTTGTGTAGTTGTCGCATATACAACACGCATATTTTCATGCCACGTTACGCTACCTACACATTAGTTGAACACATTACACCCCCACTAAGTATAATGAGAGGTTATTTTTGAAGATACTATTCAAGCCCCTGAATGCAATCTATACTAATTTAGTTCCATATTATTATACTTAGTTTATAATACATATTTCGTTGTACTATATATACGTATTTGTTGAATATAATATAGGCAGAGATACTTCCTTTAATTAATATTATTACATTGTAAAATGGAATGCTATCAAGTAAATATTCTCGGAATTGTTACTTTAAGTTTTACTGTAATGAAATGCACTAAAATGTGATTTTCATAATTACGCACGAGTATGTAAGGTAAGGATTCAATGTCATAAAACATGTTTACTAAACGGTAGTGCTCTTTGCTTATATGCTCGTATTAAACATAGAGAATTTTGTGAGGTTCAAAGTTTTCTTTAAAGCAAAGGTTTGATCATACATTATTTACTATCGCGAAAGAACTTACAAAAAATATTGTGGAAAAACTCTTGACTTTGGCAATGACAGAAATCGAAGTTGTCAATAAAATATGAAGCTTTATTTGTCTTTCTATATTACTTTGGAAACATTTCTCGTTTCGGAAGTTAAAACGAAAAAAACTTTCTTCTGATTTTTGGTGGGAAAACTCTTTATTACATTTCACGAGGCATCGAAAAATCTCACCTTTTTGAAGATACTTCCTATAATACTAGAGGCTTTTAATACTACTTAGCTACTACTTACAATCTACTACTTACTTAGGATAAAACAAAGTTTGAAAAAATGGAAAAAAACTTATACCAACCTAACTACATTATTTTTTTGTCGTTATTTTATCATGATACAAAATAGAACGGCATAACACTAATGTATGTGAAAACTGAAAATGAATTATGTTCAAATAACGTATGTATAATATTATATATGCATTGCTGTAATTTCTACATCCCACGATGGCCGTACGACTTACGCGTCGGATTATAATGTCGTGGGTCCCAGATTCGAATCCTGGGATTTTTCAAATACACATTTCGCAAAAACAAAAATATCTTAATACAAATCTCCACTCTATGGAGGCCCATAATATAATCATATTAGGATCGGACATGGTCAAAAGAAAAAAAAAGTCATTATAATATTATTAATATATGCTCGTTTTCCTTATCATTTTCCATAGTATTGAGGCTTAAAATAATTGATGCCTTTGATATTTAGTGCTGTAGGTGGTAAAGAAGACGAATGTGTCCGTTTTAACAGAAATAAATGTGATGAACGACTCTCTGGAGTCTAAAATATGTATCTGGGTTGTTCTGTTATTCTTTGGCTATATCTATCTATAGGAAGAAGGGAAAACAATCAACACAGAAGCGGTAGGTCGCCCACAAATGTGCCCACAGACGTTATGGGGCATATGGGTCATAGGGTCTTATAAAATCTTCAGTTGGAGATATGAATAGTTGAACATTGAAAATTAATCGTGAGCTTATAATGATTGAAGAGATAAATAATACAGTTACCTAAATATAATATATAGAAAACGAATAGTAAATGAAATTTTATTGACGTTTAGTAACTCTTAACTCGATTAATACGGTTGAATCGGTAACTGTAGAAAAATAATATTCTCTGCATTCGCAGCATTAAATGCAAAAATTATAAAATGGGGAAGTTATCTTTGGTTTCTTACTTTTATATTACATTACAAGAAATGGAAGTTAGCTTGACTTATTAGATAATACTCTGGATCCTAGCACACATTAAAAAACACCATTTGAATATGTTAGACCTGAGACTTGAACCCGAGTGCCAGCCGAAGATTGTCACCCCACCCTCCCCAAATAAAAAAAAACTATTTTTTCGGAAATATAATAGACGAAAAAAATATATTCAAAATATTATTAATACGATAAAAAATTATGGCATATTTTTCTAATTAAATATAAAAGATTCTGAATTATTAGTTATTTATAACGTGTATTTTTAAAATGAGGCTAGTTCCTACCTATAACTCAAACACAGGAATATCCATTCTTGAAAATCGACCAAAAGATGAAAACTGATATTGTTAGCCTTAATAAACACTGACTTTCTATAATATGCTATAATATTATACTCAGTATAGGTATACGTATACTTAAAGAGAGTATATTGGATTCTCTTCTTCTGCTTCGCTAGCCTCATCCTTTCAAAATCCTTTTCAATATCCAAGAGATCGGCTTAAAATCCACTCAGTGACTGCTTTCGTTTAACTCAGATGCACCACTTGCAACTTTCAACTGCTCGACATAGATTATGCTATGCAGGTACTTATATTATTATCTAACTCACCTTAGCGACCGGAAAAATCTATTTTCCGGCTTTTCATGAACGGATTCGATTTATACAATATACGTGCCAGTTGTAAAGATCGTTTAGATTTAAAAGAGGAGCCTACCGATTCAATTAAATGTAGTTTTTGTGTATTTAAAAAAATACTTAACTTATGTAGGTGATAGAACATTGTATGTGACATTACGTTCTCGTAAAAATATTAGTAAATACTTTATCTTGGACATTTAAATTGATCATTTCAACATGCTACTAATACTACAAAAAATATAGATCGATAAAATATATTGTTTTTTGATAGGTCACCAACCTAACCAAACTTCTAACATAATCTAATGTAACCTAACCCAAACCTAACGTCGCACACGTTCCAATAATAATTTTATATGTATTACAAGTTGTGAATTTTTCGAATATACGTTGTTTATAATAATTATGTTGGAATTTGGAATAGTAATTAAATTTTTAAAATATAGGTACCCTTTTCAATGTTGGGTATAGGTATTATGATAAATTAGATGTTAGGTATATTATTTCAAATCTATAAATAAATACTGATATTATAAGAACCTACATAACATAAATAATAAAAAATAAATGAGTAATTTTAATAAAATATAAAATAAATTAGTATCTGGATACTTACTTCATTGCTAAAATTAACGAAAAAAAAACTTTGTTTGAAAACCATTTATTTTGGAAGTAAATATTTTTGCTCCATTTATCTATTGTTTTTCTATAATTATTATAAAGTTCGATTCAATATTTTGTTTAGATTTAATTTGAGACCTATATCGATTCTTTGTATCGGGTATTTGGCCGAGCCAGGTTAAATTTCGTAAACATCGAAATAAGGACCTGGATCTAATCATAATATAAGGCCATAAGCCGCGTCATTTGGATCTCGTGGACTTTTTTTCGTCAATAGAGAGGTTGAGGCTATATTCCTGACAAATTGTAACTTCTTACCATCACACCTATAAATTTTAAGAAGAATGAACTGGACTATTGATTCTAAATCTGAACGAACTTCTGATAAATTTCTGGTTCGAAGAAAAGTCTAGAGGTTAGTCTTTTTTACAAATAGAAAATGAATATATTTTGTGGAAGGGTTTTTACTTTGGACAATAAATTTGAAAGAAGGAAACAAATTTTCTTTATGTAGCCTGGGGGTTCCGTTAAAGTTAGTTATACAAAATATAAAACGGTTCCAGGACTGAAATTGATTTGGAACCGCTGATCTATCTACATCTACAACATAACCCTACAGCATTTCCATTGTTTTATCATTTATACCAATTGAAGAAAAAGTAAAGAGTAATTTTTATTGAATTTCGAGAGATTATTATCATGATAATGAAATAATAATGCTTACATTACATTATTTTTCTAATAAATGAATCATTTTCTGCTCGTTGATTCTCGCAATATTTTGTTATTACTTAATTTAAATAATATATGAGTACTAATAGGTAACTACAATATTTAGCACCAATCAAATTTAATAATATGAAGGTAAGTTCCACTAACAAAAATTCGAACATAGTTTGGAGATGAGTATATTGGTTATATTACAAAGAACGTTAAAATTTGGAAAATATTCGGAAAATAAATAAACGATATCAATGAAATAAATAGGAGATAGCACCGCTTTGCGGCAATTTAACGAAGCTTTTTCTTGAAGGTTTTGGTGCATTTTCAGGGTTTGTAGGAAATGCTTTTGATACCTTCACACGTCCAAAAATATTTTGTAGTTTCTAGTAGTTTTTTGAATAATAATTATTACCAGCCAATACGGCGCTAAAAAGAAAAGCTCTAGAACAAAGTTAGCGAACATTTTTACGTACGCGTGCCAAAATTTCCCAAATACTATTTTTTTGGCTGTCTGACGTGTCGACCAAGGAAAAATGGAAAAAATAGTTTTTAAGAATTCAATTAAAATAAAAACGTTTAAAAAATAACAATTGAGTTCTTGAGATTCTGTCTTTCATCGTGTTTCTAGCCGAAGGCATATGTTTACTTTTTTGAAAAATAATTATCTTTGTTTTCAAAATTTTCAAATTCGTGGGATCGTGGGACCATTTTTAACGATGCTTTTTTATAATAATATATTCTATATCGCTGAACGGTTTTCCATTTTTAGCGATTATGCTCGAGCCAAAAAAACAAGTAGCTATTATAATATTTGAATGACTGCTGATAAATTTCATTAGGCTTGTTGATTGAATTTTTATATTACACTTAATAATAATTGTCCGATCAATAAATTCCTAACGCCTAAGGATCGACCTATGCAATAATCATAGAGGTATTTACATTTACGTAAGACTAAATTTACCTCCTATTTTTTATATCTGTCATTTTATGCATGAATTTCGTCGTTTCCGTTTACGCATCGATTGGTAAATAGTATTAGTAAAAATGGCATGGCCATGTCGTCATTCTTTTTAAATATTATATATGTATTTATTTGTAAAACTTTTGTAAAATATTTTTTTTTCTCTTCAAAATAAAACAATCGCGTGCTATGCAAAATCATCTCGCGTGCCATAGGTTCTCCATCACTGCTCTGGAGTCAAGAATATTAATAGTATAAGTACGTACCTGTAAAGACAATTAAACAATATTAAATTGTTACAGGTCCTACGTCAGCGATGGATAACACCTTTTCCGCAGACGGATATATTCCAAATGCTTAACATATAATATATAGCATAAACGCCGTACTTTTCAGGTAATTATGTATATAACTGAAAACAACAGCACACTATATTATTATCTACATATTTACGTAGAAAAAACAAAATTCCAATGTAACGGATAAGTATATCTCATGGGAAACCTACTTGTTGTTTGCGATAATTTGTCGGATATAATCTGAAATTAATAATTTGATTTTAAAATTAAAGATTATGAAGAAAAACAATAAATTGTACAGTTTTTTTCAGTTTAATAAACCGATTACCTAAACCTTTCTATAAACTGTTATTTATTTCAAAAAATCTTCTTATCGTGACAACCCCTAACGGAAGTCGGAATCGGACACGCTCAAGGCGATCTTTGATTTGCCATCTGCCACCCGCCTGAAAAATAATATGCAACAGATAAATGTTAGATACTTAGTTATATTACTAAAAATTATAGAAGTGGATATTTTATTTTTTTATTAAACATTACTTCACATGTTTTATAATAATGTACTTTCCAAACATTTATACTAGTACCTTAAAATCGTCTCGCGGGTCAGTAGTTTGTCATCGCTATCATGCATAGCTAGGAATTGATCTTTTCAAAAATTACATAGGATAATGATTAGTGTCACCTACTTAACTATAACTATTGTCGGCGTAGTTTTCTTTGATGTTCTTCGATGAATTTGAAGATGTAGAGATAAGTACTCGCAGCATCCTTCCCATTACTACTGAACGCTACTATAGATACATATTTATTATAGTTATCACCACATTTCCATGATAAGACGAACGCTTTTATTTGCTCTACTAATATTTAATTGTAACCGGGAAATTCATTACCTAAGTACTATTGTTTAATGTAAATACCTACCATGACAAACATTATTATTTAATCATGATTGTGGAAGCTTCCATGCAATAAAAGTTTCACGACACCCGACAACCTACAGCCATTCTAAACATTTATCGTTAGAGACCTCCAATTAGAAATATAATATTATTCAAAATTATTATTGGTTACGGCTTTTTGTACACGGATGCCGTACGCGTAGCAAAGGTCCCAAGGAGGCCCCCTGCTAATATTTTCCCGTGAGATAAACTTACATTAATTTCAGTTTTAAAATATAACCATAGTTATGTTTCCAGCATTTTTTAACACCTACATTATGGTTGATATCAAAATAGAAGTAGGTACTTAATCAAAATTATTCGACGTTTAATTTAACATTATCTAAAAAAAATAGAACGACAACACCCATATTTTTACATTCTGAGTGCTCCCTAAATCACACATGGCCCCCACATCCTGAAGCGGGCCTCCAGGCTAGGATCTTTGACGGGCCCGCTACCTATCGCTAAAGATAAAGGCAGTGTAACGCTCTACAGTAGCGTTTTCCAAATGGTGTAGGTACGCGGTAAAGTTAATGTGTATTTTTAGTGTTTTTTGTATAAGTATTTTAATTCATCTATTTGAATTATGGAGTTGACGAGTATCGATACACAATTAAAAATTGTATCGTACAACCACATAATTTTAAATAATGATAATAATAAAATTGAAGATAAATAGCGCCTTTTTTACTATTCGAGAGAATTTGTGATGTGTGTTTAAATCACTTATCTGGTCGATTCGCCACGCCGGGCCCTTCCTGAGCCCGAGCCCCCAGGCCAGAGCCCTGTCAGCAGCCCCCCCTTTGTGGGGGCCATGAAATCACACGTTGCAAATTTCTAACTACAAATAATTTTCATATAATATTCCAGTTTTCCATTCTGTGATAGTCCATGCTGTAATATTTTGAATATACCTATACATACATAGGTAGTCAATGTAATCTCTAAAGATCTGATAAATGCAGACTGATCAGTAATAAACTTCATTTCCCACATCAGTTGGTTAATGGTTTCATCCCATCCTGCTACCTGCTATACATGCAAATGAAATAATATAACGTTTGAATTCCATCATCTTGAAAAATAAATGACGATACCCATATTTTTTTTTCATTTCTATCTGGAAACTGGAAACCGTTCTCCAAAATGGTATTAAATGTATGTGAAAAGCTCTTTGACACTTGACGTCACTAAACAGGAAAACGTTGCAAATCTTAGTAAATCTTTTTATATTTATTATAGAATAGATTTAATAAAATTAATAATATTATAATTATTTTGAGTGTGGTGTCAACCTTACATTTCCGTCTGATATTTATCGACACGTGTGATTTACTTTTTGGCAGGACACTGAGGTTACCTGAGCTTAAATTATAAAATAACAATTCAAACAAACTTAATTTTGTTCTCATTGATTTGTAATATATAATTTTGTTTAGTTAGTTATATCGTGTTTCGCTCGTTTGCTCATTCGGCGATTATTATTAACTATTAAATTTTTAGAATCTAGCATCTAGCTAAGTCAAAGTACACAGAAGCAAGCGATTTAACGCTTTGAAACCGGCTTGTCTGTAATAAATAAGCAGAATGCATGTAATAAGAATCAGTGTAAGAGTAACGTTAGTCGTAAAAATACGAGATCAGCCAGTGAGGTGTTAACGGCGGCGCCTTTGTCGGCGCCTTTCATCCATTATTTAACTCTCTGAACCGTAATAGGTATGGATATCTCGAGTAAGGTTGTGCCGCTCCACTGAATCTCAATCTCTTTCGATTATTATCAATCATACTCGTAACTTATAAATAACCAACATACCAATCCAATTGTACAACCGAAGCAGTGTCGCCAACTCTCCTCGACAAAAAATGCCAGACGGGGTAAGAAAAAATTCAATTTGGCTTGAAACAAATGCTGAATTCTCTGGAAGATAAAAAATGGCAGTATTCGTGTATTTTCCGCGGAAAATCCTTGAGGAAATAAAATAGTACTTATCCGTTTCAGCCCTATCAGTCAGTTACTCACCTAACTTTTATAGTTAGAAGGTAATTACCTACATTTTTGAAAACATCTTTGGTGAAAATTGCGAAATAAAAATACCGATGCTTTTCACTATTTCCGTCCATAATCAAAGTCAAGAGGTGTTTTTTTACCTCTTGCGCGCTTTTTTCACGTCGAAACGACATACCTACGGCGAATGGTGATTTTTGTGTAGGTACGAGTACTATAATCTTTTTATAGGCAGACCAAAATTATAATACAAAATAATATAAATATATTACGATTGGCAGCACTGGATCTGCCGTTGAAAATACCATTTTCCCTGTCAAGAATATTGTGCGAGTTTTTATGTCTGCTCGAAAAAAATCAAGAGTGAAATAAAAAAATAGTCGTATCAAAAAAATATGGTGATATTTTCATCTAGATGCATTTCAAACATTGCTATGAAAGTCAGGAACTTCTTTTTTAGGAATTTCGACAATTTTATTTTTCCAATTTTATGTATAAATGAATTTTATTGCCGGTAAGTTTATTCCGCAAAGGAATCTAGCTTTTTTATAAAAAAAACTTTAAAGCTAGTAACGATATGAAAAAAACGCTACACGCGCTGTATAGTGTATGTAATATTCTTATAGGTATATTTTATCCGACGGACTTTCTTTTAGATTTTATTACATAATCTCTATATATATATAAATCTCGTGTCACGGTGTTTGTGGTCGCACTCCTCCGAAACGGCTCGACCGATTTTTATGATTTTTTTATGTATATTTGTTATGTATGATAATAGGTCGTAAAGTATATTTCATACCGCTAGGTGATTAGGGTGTCCCTATCCAGAAAAATATTATCTATTTTTTTTTTTGATTTTTTTTATTTGGCATCAAAAATACCTATAACCCCAAATTTTCACCCTCCTACCCCACCCTCCCATTTTTTAATCGCGGTTTTAGTATTTTTGTATGAACAAATTTAACCGTCGTTCGTATTTCAAACAGAACGAAATTATTTATGTTGTTGAATGACAGATGGCGCTACGTCCGAGAAGAATTCACGAGAAGCGTCGCGTCATTTTGACATTTCATTCGGCATATCAGAACGCAGTGCGTGCAAAATTTTGTACGATTTATTTTAATTTATGTATTTCTGTGCGTGTACTACAGTGAACAATGCCAGCAAGACGCAAGAGGGCCCATTTGGACCGTCGAACGAATAAAGCAACAAACATGCGAAATAGTAGAGCAGAAAGAACAGACGAACAAATCCAACAAGATAACGAAAATGTGCATGTGAGCATGTCACAATTGCGTGCATCTCAATCACAAGAGGCACGAGCTGAACGAAATCAACAACGATAATTGGAACGGAGACAAGCGCGCCGGTTCGTAGTTAACACACGCAGAGCAAATGACCGACAACGCCAACAAGTACATCTAACGTTTACATCCGCTTCGTTCCTTCGTCTCGCATTCGAGTACGAGCCAGATATTGAATATTCCGCTCATCCGAAAGTGCTAATAAAGTATGTCCCCATTGGCATGCGCTCAAATTCAAACATGAGTCAGCCGGGATGTGTTGCTCATCAGGAAAAATGCAACTACCAGAAATTGAGACACCACCAGAACCATTGAACGGCTTGTTCATTGGCACGAATCCAGATTCAAACCTGTTCCTGAAGTTCATTCGCACATTCAATTCATGCTTCCAAATGACTTCGGAGCAACAGAAATAGTTCACAATACTGCGGCAAATGGTCAACAATTCCATTCAACGTTCAAAATCAAAGGCCAAGTGTACCACAAAGTAGGCTCATTGCTGCCAATGCCAAACGAACCACATACATTTTTACAAATCTACTTCATGGGCGGTGAGGACATCAATCGTGTGGATGCACGTTGCGGCTACAATAACCTCAATTTGCCTAATGCCAGGCGCATCGTCGACGAACTGGACGCCCTACTGAATGAGCACAATAAATTATTGAAATTCTTAAAATCACACATGCACGAATTACAAAGTGACAATCACGCTATTGTTATCAATCCTGATAAAACCTGGCAAATGGCAAATTCCGAGCCGAAAATGTTTTGCTGCCACGAATTCCAATGATTTTCACAGACGTGCCAATTGAATTCAAACGCGTTCAATTTCCTATTAGATTGGCATTCACAATGACAATCAATAAGTCGCAAGGCCAAACGATGTCTGTTTGCGGCTTAGATTTGGGCACACCATATTTTTCACACGGACAATTATTATACGTGGCATGTTCTCGCGTGGGTAAACCATCGAGGTTATTTGTGTTAGCTAAAGACGGACTGACAAAAAATTTCGTACACTCAATTGCTCTTCGAAATTAATATATATTTTCTTTATTTCATTTTCCTACTTTAGGATAAAAAATATATTACTTTATTTCACTTTACTTTCAACTTTTAAAAGATCAAACAATGAAAATGTCCGTTACTTTAATGAAAAACATTGAATTGAGAAAATGAATGGTTGATGTTTTTTTGTTTTTATCGGTGGTCATCGTCTACAGCGCTCCATTCCTCTTTCTGTCATAGATCCCATCCCCACACACTTACAATACATTCGTTATTTTTTATTTAACAACCAAAATATTCACTAGAAATAATTTATATGGCAGAACAACGTTTGCCGGGTCAGCTAGTAATATATATATATCTTTGTCCACACGTCATGTTCACTCTGCTATACTTACCAGTATGTCGCTGAGAATAATTAAGTACATAAGATATCGAAAGGATGCCTTTGTTGTTGTCCCAGGGCTCGAAATGGGCCGGAGCGCACTGAGGTGTCGAACTTACCTTCAATCGGTGATTCCAATTTAAAGTGTAATAACTGTATTCAACCAAACTGCTACGGATATATATTACATTTTCATGAATATGAATTTAGGTGGACGTTAGTCAATTAATTCTTGTTTAGTTCGTTTAATGTACTTACTCAAACTAATAATCTTGTAAATTTATATTTTGTCATTATTACTGCCTTTTACATGTTATTATTATTAACACGTATTTCGTCATTTTTATTATGTTTCATGCCATATTGTGATCGTCTTTATTTTCTTATTTATAATTTTAATGCATATTAATAAATTGATTAAAGAAATTGAATATAAAGATCAGTGACGTGCGGTTCAAAGATGATGTAGATTGGCAGCATCCCATATATAAACGATAACTTACGCTGTTTATAAATAAATAAATAAATAACGTGCTTTATAATAAAATTATGAAGGTACCTATGTATTTTTTCTACAACTGTATGGTACATTTTACGTCCCTCCTTCTGAGCTTCCAGCCTCCTCGCCCTACCCCATGACTCAAGTGTGTAGTAACAAAACCGTAAGTTAATAATAAGTACGAAATAGTATCATTTCTACAATATATACTGTACGAAAAAAGACAACAAGCATTAAAATAGATATAAAAAAGTAATTCGAACTCGGGCTAGAAAATTCTATTGTTTCAGTAGTTCAGCATTTAGTCAAAGGAACTAAAACTAATGAATATTATAACACAAAACATTTAAGCTTATCTAAAGCCTATGTAGGCGTGCTTTTTACAATACGTGTGTACCTAATCATTTATACGTTATGTAAGCGTGAAATGTATCAAATTATGGCATTGTTAAATTGTATTTGTATAGCTCGTTATGTATAAGTAGTATTGCTAGATAACGTTTAGTTGGCCATGTCGACAATCAATAAATTGTCATCGTGTCGTAACTCGACACTGTCGTTGGCAAATTATATTTTTTGAAGAATATAAAATAATGTCGCTATTATTTAAATAGGTTAAAAAGCAATCAAAAACATTTTTATGAAGACATTAGGCTTTAAATAATCGCCACTGCTATCGTAGCAAATTTATATGTGCGAGCCCACTAATGTTTAGAGCCACTAAAAGTAGACATTGAGTACATATCCACCGACATTAATATTGCGATAAAACGATGCTCTTATAAAGAAAATGGGATGGGTTTGAAATTTGTCAATAAAATGTTGGGCAATATCGTCTCGATCTCTTTTCAATCGCTCAGCGTCGATCTTTCCTCTGATAAAAGGAAGATGTTTTGTAAGCATTTCATATTCGTGCGGTCGTTACCTATATATTATATACCTACCAAATACCTCTATACCTTACCCACATACCTACATAATAATACTGAATCAACTGGTGGATACTTTATATGTGCTTTACCCCACTGCTACTGCTATTACAAATTTCTTCTTAAACGGCTCTTCTGATTTATTGATATGGTGATATAATACAGAGTCATCAATAATTATTGAATGGTATCTACATATCGCATATTGTATCGCATATTAAGTGTGTATTATGAATGTGGCGAGTAGATATGTTATGATTCTGGGGGTAATGCAAAGTTATATTACTGCTCGCTTTATATTAAAAAAGCATTATGATTAATAAAGAATCAGTTATCACAACATTTGTCAGCATGCCCCCACACCCTGGCCCCCTCAAGCCTCCCTACCTATCGTCAAGGTTAAAGGCAGTGTGATGTTCTACAGTAGTTTTCCTCAAATGGTATTCCGCCGAACCCCTAAGTTCCGCGAGGTAAAATTAAGGGTTATTGAATTATTGAATTGTCGGCACTTATCATATTATGAAGCGCTGACCGCGACCCCCTTTTCTGGTAATCAAGTAGCATGTACAGTGCCACAAATTGATCTGTAGAATTGGTGAGGGAGCCATCCAATCCATCGAAAACCATCCAATCTGAACAAAATCTGACAGTGAAGTGACGTTTTCAACATGGCGTCATAGTAATTCCATTTTTGTCCGCCTCAACAGATAAGTTTGTGGGACTGTAAGCATGCAGTAGTTACCCTTCGCCATAGATATTTTCTTTCTATCTATTTGTATTAGTCGGTAAACACACTAAAAAAATATTATTAAATAAAATTCTCACTTGAATTATCATTTAATTATATCAATCATCATATTACATCAAATTGCATCGCACAGCCACGTATTTAACAACGTTTTTATTAGCTCGTATTCTTATTTGTCCGGTGGTTGTTTGTCCAGTACAAATCTTGCAATCGATTTTTAACTAACTTCCCGACTAGCTAGACATTTAAAACTTTTAGAATATATCAGAACACGATGCCAATGCATTCTTTTAATACTTTTAGCCATTTTTAACCAGAATTGAATTCATTTTCAGTTAATTCCGTTTTATATGAAAAGTCATTTCAGAAATATCCGTAAAAAGGAAAAGACTATTATTGGTTGCTAAGGGGGTGGTCCTAGCAACTAAATTATTAATATATACGTGCGTTACTATGGAAATCAAAATGAAATGTCAAAATGACATTTTAGTATTCCATATTTGTTTGTTTTTTATTTACTTCATAATATCAAGTACAAGTTTGAACATATTGAGCATAATAATTCAACAGAAAATTTAAAAACGTTGTATATAAAAAGTTCTTTTTACCTTGTAATTATTTCAATGTTAACATAAGCGCGCCACAGGCGACTTTTTCACTACTAGAATCAATTATTTGTGGGGGCTACGTTTGTTATGATATCAAATAACTTCGCGTGCAGTCCATAAGATACTACACAGTGATGTAAAACGTATACATATAAATATACCTACATAGCAACTGCGTGATGACACGCGTAACGAAAGCCACTTACTCCACGGATAAATTCACCTATCCCCAACATAGAATGTACCTACTCAGAACCCTAATTTTCAAAGGTTCAAATTGAGTTTATATTTTTAATGTTCATAGATACATTCTGTAATTTCAATGAATACTGAATAGCTATTATACCAATTAATAGCTCTAGTTATAAAAATAATAATAAACTGCCATCCTCTGTGCAACCCCCATAATATGATGTTTTTATCTCAAATTCTAATCGTTAAACATTAAACTGTAATAATAAATAGCTTAATTTTATTTTTATCTACATATTATTATGTACACTCATACAGTGAAAATAACTTTTTTTAACAAAAACTGCAATTTAATATTCCATATTACCTACTGATAATATTCAATTTAAATAATCAATACGTACAAAACAACAAAATGAAAAATTAGCTTACAGTTATTTAAACAAATTTGCGCGAATAAATACTACTTTATCAATACAATATACTTTAATAATATCTCTTTAAAGCTGTAGACATTTTTCATCATTTATAATTGTATCTATTTTTTTCTTTCAATTTAAAAACTTCCATTTTTTTCTAAAAAAAAAAATAATGTGTTTAACTTGATTTTTTATTTATATCTAATCGAGCTTTTATGCGGTAACAATACCAAAGTTTATTAACAAACATATTAGTATGTTAATGAGAAACAAAAAATCGCCTATAACTAGCTACTTAAGTATTTAACAAAATATATTATAATATCTTATACAAAACCTCTAACGTGGGACCCCAGGACCGAAATCTAAAGAATCGAATCTAAATCTAAAGGATCAAAAATCTAAAGGCTCTAATCTAAAGGATCAAATTAAGATATTTTGTTATATGCTCCGCTAAAATATGTTATGTTATATAAAGTGTTTCCAGGATAAAAATATATTTGAAAACGCTGCTTTAACTTCTTTGTTATATTGTAATACGAGTCAATTTAATACAATTTTATTTCATTCAGTGTTTTCGAAGTAACTTATTCAGACACCCAAAAATTGTCATATTTTTCCAGGAAGTTTTTAATCCGTGGGAAAGTTTTTTCAGAACTGGGCACCTGTTTTGTTGTTATTAGTTAGTAGTTATGTATTCACAGAATTTTATAAACCTCAGTTTTTATCTCTCAATCTGAGCAATCTCAAATCGATTCAAAGAATTTTCCAGCCGTTAGATTCAGCAAAACCTTCCGTATTGTTTTTCAACTTTAACCATAATCAGCAACGATTATCGCTTCACTGCGAAACATAATATCACAATTTTATGTTATTATTTTAAGAGTTTTTTTTATTTAAGAGTTAATATAAGATCAATATCACATTGTTCGTTGAATATACGTACCTATATGCATGTACAAATTGATATACTTAATCTTAAAAAAAATGTTGGATTCATTTGGGTCAGCCATTGGTGCTTGAATCCTCGCCAGGCAAGCAAAATAACTGTGTTCGAATACCACTAAACTCAAAACTACACTAGCTAAGAAGTCAGTAAAATAATTTGACTATCAAACATACCCTACTACCTATTTTTACAGAAACAGTTAAAATCTAGACTCACCTCAATGAGAAACTAAAATATGTATAGCTTTATCGTATCCATATTACGTCATAGAGCAGAATTCCGGATATTGCGACGGCAATGGATATCTTTGAAAAGAAGGTTTGAGAAAAATTTTCCAATTCGTATGCAATGAAAATGGCATGTGACGATGAGTGTACAATCACACGTGAACATAGAATGGCTCTCAAAGTCTTGTCTCAAAGATGGAGACACCCAACTCTCCAAAGACTCCTCTTTAATACAATGCTTTAAGCCAATGGTATAAGAGGGGTCGGGAGACCTACACTACGGTGAATATACTGTGTAGATTTATTGGAAACCAGATAGGTACATATTTACTAGAATCTCGAGAAACCCCTACCTGGCCGACGAATATTACTGTCCAGATTGGAAAATTATGTAAAGCAAACCACATTTTGAGTCAGCACCCCTTTCAATAGACTAAAAACACCATATCTTACTATCTTTAGATGATTTTTAGCTTCAAAGTGCACACTATATTAGCGCCGCAGTCGAAAGTTTAAAATGGTTAATTATTTTAAGATAAGAAAATCTGCACATATTGGGCAGGCCACTAAACACACACTTAACTTAACAATAATTAATAACATATATCCATATATTATTACTGTGCTGTAACTATAACGATATCGTGAAAATTTTATATCAACAGTGCATAGTTGTAGGAGATGACACTCATAGTCATCACTGACAACTGGTTTCTTCGATTTTTATTTTAAACTTAAAAATAGTAGGTAATATCACCAAATTAGTTTTCTTACGGATATTAGGATCTTACGGATACGTTTCATGGAGGCAGCCATGACCTATAGTGTATAAACCCTAAAATTATGCAAATTGCAGTAACGAGGAGTACTGTCAAGTCAAATTTAGCGAAAAAAGAATGAACATATAAGTCACACTAAAATAATAACTCAGTAAAAAGATAAAATACGTCCATCGTACTCAATAAAATGAAGAGGTAGGAGCGAGCGGTTCTCTTCGGATTTGCTTTAAGATTACACCCACGAAACAAAAGGCGCTTGTTACCTTCACATCATTTAAGTATCCCTTTGTAACTCGCCGACAAACCCACCTGGAATCATCGGCTGCGGTAGCTGCTTGCTACTTGCTACTTGCTACCTGCCACATAATATTCTACCTCGCCTATCAGGTACATCTGCGATGCAATATTACAATTACATAATATTATAATGAATAAAAACGATAATAATAATATTATATTCAAGTCACTTCAAAATAATAATTATATGTAGCCAATTTTGAAATAATTGTCCACCATTCAGATATCGTCAGTAAAGTGGATAATATGACATAATAGTCTGACTATAGACCACATATGGACCGCAAATAAAGAGATAATTGCAACTATTGCTTTACGAGAAATCATAATTACAAAAATAACCGATAAAATGCGATATGGAGAGATGCGTGTTGGGCATTGCAAAAAAGAGTCGAAAGACAAATTAACGGATAATCAGATCATTACTGGATAAATCGATACCATAGCATATTAGAGAAAAAACCAAAACCCTTTGTTCTGAGATAATAGCATTTCAATTTTTTGCAGAAATTCTGATTATTTCAAAGCCTCAATTATTGGTGGGAACGTTTTAACAATACACAATGAAAATTTACAAAACATTTTTTTATTCAACGAATAATTCACAAGGTTTAAGAATGTAACATTCTTTTATTGAACATAGGTAGGTATATACTTTGAAAACACTTATGAGAAATACATATTATATAACTACTAGAGAAATAAAATGAAAAAATACGACACCCAGCAGGATTCAAACCTGCATCCCCTGGGAATCGTGCTCATGCCCTGACCACCATATGATACCTATTAGCAGACGCATTGTATTGCCGTATGTTCCGAAAATATATTTGTTTTTAAATATTTGATATTTTAAATGCAATAATTATGTACAGACCATATCTTTTACCTACAGTATTATCCTAAACATGGCAAGGAGA
This sequence comes from Rhyacophila brunnea, assembly GCF_057557595.1. Classification (NCBI taxonomy): domain Eukaryota; kingdom Metazoa; phylum Arthropoda; class Insecta; order Trichoptera; family Rhyacophilidae; genus Rhyacophila; species Rhyacophila brunnea. The sequence goes on along the minus strand of NW_028232904.1, from coordinate 148,527 downwards.
CCTCCAAATGTATCATGAAATACCTACATCAAAATAAGACATGAATCAAACAATGTTGATTAGATTAATTCCTATCATAAAGGCAAAGGGCTCAAAATGAGGCAATGCCTGTTGCTGCTAAGTCAGTACCTACCTACCTTAAACCGGCACTTTGGCTTCTCTGAAATTTATTTTCCAGACTACACTGAAATAAACATGTATTAGTGATACAAATTCTAAAATAATGCTCTGTGCAATCAAACATCATTGTTTAAATGAACAACCAACGACAACTTTTATATTTCAATACTGCCGATGCAGATATATTTATAATTAATAATACATGACTGTGATGTTGTATATTTTTGACATGAACAGGAGATAGCGATCAGCAATTGTAACGATAATCATAATTTATTAATTTAAGCCTAAAAGCATGGCCAAATAAATTGTACTGTTATAGTTTCAAATCAATCCTAATAAAATTGTTCAAGAATCTCCTGGATTTCGTTTCGGAAGTTGGAGTCTCCTGCTTTCTCGGCTTTCAGCGATTCACAGCATAGTAAAATCTGTCCACCTGTTGCGCGCCGCGAATTGGAATATAGGAAGGTAACATAACCTACTACCGACAACCTTATTCCACCAATGGTATCTTCACTTGCCAATAAATCCTGATAGTAACTCGATTCCAATGGTGTAGTGAATTCCAAGAATTAGTTGAAAACCATTGGTTTTGCTTCACTGCACTTCCAAATACTTACTCGTATTTCGCGTCCGAAAGCACTCCATCCCAGCTTTGTTCTTCGAACAATTTCATCGTGCATGCTTCCGTCTATGGACACCTGGAGTCCAAGATAGACGTAGCTGCTGACTTGCACGAGTTGGGTGCCATAAATACAGATAATCGCAGGGTCCGAAAAACAGTTCCTCATCAGTACTCATCACTTTTGTCTTTGAGGCATTTATCTTTAGACCGACCGTTTGACTGACATCCGCGATTTCTTGCATTCTACCTTGGAGGTCTTTCGGGTCTCGTGAGAATATTATAAATAGCATTTAATATTGCAATATTATAAACTGAGCTTATTGATAGGCAAGCGCCGTGCAGTACTATAACAAACAATAATTTTGTAAACTGTGGGTGGGTAATTATGTTTTTATATTATTACATTGATCAAGATATAGTATGTATATGGCTATTTTTTCGTTTTTTTTGATAATCGTTTATATCATCCAATAGGGAAAATTTGTTTATATCTATCGTTTTAGTGAAATATATATATATATATATATATATATTAATTTCATCATAAGTGAAAAATAATTCATTATAATATATTAATAATTAAAATATTTCAAGCTTAAAGCTTCCACCCATTATGACGGCCGGTCGGTCCAACTGGACACAGCTAATGCGTGAGCATAACCACATGCAGTATACTACATATTATCTGAGACCTGAGTATAAAGAGGGTGGAAGCGGCGGTACAACTGCGGAAACAATATGGTGATGCATGGGGATAAGAGGGGATCGCTGTGCGTCGAAAACATCTGGTGGTTATTCCATCCACCAGCCGTTGCGTCGTATAGCTGCGGCTGGCCGTCTTAATAAGTGAAGGCTCTAAACACGAAACCTAATATTTAATGAAATACTTTGCACCAATTGTGGTACAGAAGTTAAAACTATCGCCCCTTAATCGGTTTAATTGGACTTTTTAAACTTACTGACAAAGCGAGTGCCTCCTGAAATTCGAGTAAAACCGTCACTGTCCATAAAACTTTAAACAAGCATAATAAAACAATAGTGTAATAATATTTTAGATGAGAAAAGTGTACTGAGCAGTTTTTAAGTAGGTAGGTACAGTCATTTTTAATGATTCAAACAAGTGGTTTGTAAGCTTTAATTTTAAGTGCTTACCTACTTTATTTTCTAGCATAAGTATATTATTATATTAAAAAGTAATAAAACACAATTTTTGATTATAAAGCAACAAGGGTGAATGTTGTTGTTGTTGTTGAAAAAACTTTATTCTATGGAGATATAGCCTGAATGTACGAAAAATATTCAGAAAAGGACTTCTAGTCTACTGATTAAGCTACAAGTCGATCTCGCAAATTTCCCAACAGGGCAGGACATGAAAACTCTGTACCTAAGCCCGAAAGATTCTTATTTTTTAATATTCGTTTACTTAGTTCATACCTTTAAGTTCCATTCAGTTTAAAAAGTTTATTACATTCAAAAGTCTTCTTAATACTTTTTTTGTGATAAAAAGAAAACTGTTCGTTATAGGAAAACCAAAAATGGCAATTCCAACGCCATTTCGAATAATATGAAAGTTTATTTCGAAAAAAAAGATGCGATTAACGGCAAATCAGTGTAGTCAAATTAAAAAAAAAGCAATATCATAATATAATTACTTAGATAATACATTATTGTCTCTGTTAAGTCTAAATTAGGAACATAGTTTCAGAAACCCTTTATTAATACGTATATAATCGTGTTATTTATGTTTTCAGCTTTTTATCTTTGTATGAAAAAAAATACGATAAAGGCTTGATAAAGATATACTTAATGGAAATCCAAATCATGGAAGATGGCTCTTTAGAACCTCTGCTCCCATCCAGTTTAAGAAACACAGTTAAAGTATACTATACTTAAACGTTTTAAACGTTAACCACCACATTAAATAGTAAAATTGCATTTTAAAATTTAATTCCATTTTGATAAAAATATAAAATACCCTACGTAGCTTCCATTGATAAAAATATGCCAGATCGGGTAAGAAAATAAGCAATTTCTTAGAAAAGGTTGCTAGATTTTATTACAATTAAAATATGTTTTTTCTTCTAAAAACATCATCATCATCGGCCTGAATCTATCCACTGCTGGATGAAGGCCTCTCCAAGCTGATTCCACTTCTCTCGGTCCTGTGCGTTGCGGTGCCACGTACGTCCACACAACTTTATCATTTCATCGATCCAGTCGCCTCTAGGTCTACCTTGCGGACGTTTTGTACCTCTTGGATACCACTGGATAACTAAATTTGTCAAACGATTGTTCTTTCTTCGAGCTATGTGTCTAGACCATTTTCATTTGAGGTTTTTAGCAAACTCTATTCTTCTAAAATAAACTTTGCTATTCACATTTCAAAAACATAAGTCATAATTTTTAACATTAATTTACGAAAACATAATATTCAATATGTTGAAAGATAATTAATGTTTCGCAACACATTAAGCAACATATAAGTCATGCAACCAAAAAAATAAACAGGTACGAAATTTGGTCACCTAGATATTGTCAGATACAAATGACCTGCATGTGGATTTTCTATAAAATTTGTATACTTAATAAATTTAATATTCTAGCTTTTTGTGTATAAATTTAAGCAGTTTGCTATTTCGAAAAATGCCAGATTTAACGCTAAACGCCAGATAGTTATTTTAAAGTTTATTTTCAAAAATGCTGGATCTGGCAATAAAAATACTTGTTGGCAACTCCATACGCTAGATAAAATTACCTAAATAGTAAAGTTTCGTCTACATACGCAAGTTTGAGAGTCACTTGTATTCGGTACAGTGTTGCCAACCGTACTATAATTATAGTATTTGTACTATAATTTTGGTCCGCGTACTATGTACGATATAAAATAGGTATAGTACGCCCAAAATACTATAATTTTGAAAATCGTACTATAATTTAATAAAAAAGTACTATAATTTTGCATTTGCCATTTCGTAATCGAGTGGTCTTCGAAAATTTGGAAATCTGCGGCCCGCGGCGAAATATTTTTCCTAAAAAAAAACAAGCCGACTATGAAAAATTGGGAACCTGCGGCCCGCGACGAAATATTTTTCCTAAAAAAAACAAGCCGACCATGAAAAATTGGGAACCTGTGGCCCGCGGCGAAATATTTTTCCTAAAAAAAACAAGCCGACCATGAAAAATCGGGAACCTGCGGCCCGCGGCGAAATATTTCTCCTAATAAAAACGAGCCAACTATGAAAAATTGGGAAAATTTTCATTTTCAACAGATGACAACGCGTACTATATTTTATCCCCAAATACTATAATTTTGGAGGCTCTGTACTATAATTCCACTTTCAAAATATGGCAACACTGATTCGGTAGCGACGCCTCACGCCACTGTTCCCTGTTGAGATGTGCGGCTGCGGCTGCACTCAACTTATCTCAGCGAAGTCCTGCGGAGTGCGGCCCCAATTCAACTTGGCCATGCCGACTTGGTTCACTTCAAATCGAAATCAGTCGCAAAGTGTTCGCTCGGGAGATCAGACGAGTCAAAAAGCGCGCGTGATCACAGGCCACTGGCGATAACGTCGTCCGTCAAAATTACTCAACTGTCATTTGGGAAAACTTTTTTCATAGTGACCGTGACACTCTAATCTAGTGACATAACAGTTTGACATCTCAGTGAATATGAGCGTGGGTTATCTACAAACGTCTTTCAGCGAATGTTTTTTACATTACGTAATTGTTCCACCCTTCACGTGAGGGTGAGTATTTTTATTTAAGTTTTATGAAATCAACTCTGTAATAATTGACTTATTTTTAACTTCTACTTAAAATTAGAACGGTGGGTGACTTTTATTTAGAATTTATATTATTATGGTTTCATTAAAATGATAGTGTATACTGCGCAGGTAGGTACTGTATACTTATTATAAGATATTTTCAATTTTAATTGACTTAAGTTAGGTTTAATTCCATTTAAGTCGTTGTTTACGACCCGGGTTTCACCTTTACGAATCGACAAACATATTAAAAGTACATAATATTACTTTATTAAGTCGTCATAGATTTAATTTTTTCTTAAAATATGATAAGAATAATTATAGAATGAGTATTAATCTTTGCCACGGTCTAGTTCTAGGACATTCATCAAAATAAGTCAAAATATTACTTCAAACAAATGCAAAACAAAAAGGCCAAGACCATGTCCGATCCTAATTGGATCGTAAGGGCCTCCACAGATTGGAGGTTTATATTATTATTGAACGGATTTTTGTTTTTACGAGAAATGGATGTTAGCCACTTGCTCAACCTATCGGTTCCATACTCTGACTCCAAACACAAATTGAAAAACAATATGTACCTATTCATATATTATTATATGATTCAAACCTGGGACCCTCGACATTATAAGCCGACGCTTAAGCTGCTCTTCCATATAGACGTGTATGTACCTAAATTGCTACATACTACTACTTAAATTAAGTAGACGTTGTCAGTATCTCCCAATATATTTGTAAGATAAATAAGTCGTATTTCTGATAAATCATCCCTCCGTTTCTATTTCACCGTAAGGGAAATATTATTTATTTGAATATTACAATCGCAATTGTACGTAGTTTTGGTCTCAGTAAGCATTACTTCATATATTTTGATGTCAACCCGGAATTCTACTGTGCCTTATACCCACACAGTGCCGTTCCGTGGAGGTTAGGTTAGGTTAGGTTAGGTTAGGCAAGTAAAGCATTGATAGGACGAGGCACATTATAATGGGCGCAAATGAAAGAACGACATACGAGTACTACCATTTTTATGGCGGTTTTCCATGAAGCAAACGATGCAGTCGATTCGTTAGAAAGTGCCGACATCTTAGTTTAAAAAATAATGGAAGCATTCAAATTCTAGTAACCCATCCTATTATTCCTATTTTTGTATTGTAATATCCAATGGCAGGTTTATTGGAGAGGAAAAGTTTTCAGCTTACTCCGCGTACCTTAAAACACTGCTGTTTGAGACAATGTTAAGTGGAAACCCTCAGTTGATGACTGATGAAATAACTCGGTAGGTAGGTACGTACCAAACAAATTTTCATACAAATTGAGTCTAAAAATGAAAGGGGATGGCATTCTAAGCAGGGCTCGAAATGACCGGAGTGCCATTCCGATTCATAAAATTCCCAAAATTATCGCTCCGTTTTGTGGGAAAATTAATTTGACCGTCAGAAGTAGACAAGCAATATAACAAAGAATCTAACACACTTATTTTTATAAATACACATAAAATTAGAAAACCATGTACTTGTTTATATATTTATCTATGTAAATATTTTCGTAAAATTATCGATCGCTCTGAATAGTAAAATTTTCCATTTCGAGTGCTGACTCTAAGTCTGCTTAAGGGTTGCATTTTACCTAGGGCCGTCACTGGGTAAACAGTATATAACAACATCGCATACTATTATATTTAAATGCATTCATTCAATATTGAATCTCGTCAACTCGCAACTCGTAATTCGCACCTTACGTGAAGTTGCAACTGATGTGACGATGTCACAGTTAAGGTAATACTGTTATTGTTATAATCTAAAATAATTCTGCGTGCGAAAGAAAAAGGTACTTAAGTCTAAGAAATATTGAAATATTATTACTCATAATGCATATTATATTATGTGACATGCATAAATAAGGAATTTGAAATGGGAAGACTAAAATCTACGCTACTGACTTAGGAAAATTCACATACAAACCCTACGTAGGTACAAAGTAAAGTTTTTTAAATTTCGAACTTTTTTGATAGTCCAGTAAAGTAGTGATTTTAAATTTATTTCTTTTTTCCTTTCGCAAACAGAATTACATTTATTTATATTCAACATCGGAGCCCGATTCAACGTATTATATTGATATACTCCAAAACCCCGAATTAGTAGGGGCTCCGGAGGCCGAAAAATAAATATAAAAATCCATGAATTTCCAGTATGAAAGAAGGCACTGGAAAAAATGTGTACATTGAGTAAATTATTATCAATATTATCATACGCCGCCCATCTTAAAATATCCCTCAATCAATATATTATTGAGGGTTGCATTTTTCAGCTGCTGTTCTTTTTGCAACTTGAGAAGTGAGCATGCGTAATTAAAATAATAACAGTACATCAAATAAATAATAAAGTTCGATCTTTGGGCCCCCAATAACTATTACCGCAGATACAGGGCAGCTTCAAGTGTTACCTAATCTGGACCTGTTCACAATTAGCCGTCAAGCCTCTAATCTAATATGAGTATTAATACATTTTTTTATCAAAAACTGCAGTCATTGCAGCATAATATTCTATAAACCACTAGGTATTAATAATATTTACCTTACTTTCTGTAATTCCAAAAACATAGATGCGGTTTTAAGTGAGATTGAAATTTGAAATCTTATAAACGTCTTTATTAAATCTAAACAAAAACATAATGTGATGTCTCAATGACTTAAATTCAATAAATCTATATGAGTTATAATATTTAAAGGACATTGCATTATTGCGACAAAATTGCTGTAGAATATTAGTTTTAATAATCAATTGTATTAAATCAAACCCTTGTCTGTATCCTTAGAGGAGGATAAGGAAACAGACAAGGGTTTGCGATGTAATACCTCGCTAAAAATCATCAAATAGAAATGGGCTGGACTCATAGCTCGAAGAAGGGCCAATCGTTGGACAAATTTAGTCATCTAGTGGTATCCAAGAGGTACAAAGCGTCCGCAAGGTAGACCTGGGGGCCGCTGGATCGATGAAATGATAAAGTTCAGCAGAAGTACTTGGCAACCTTGTGGACGTTTTGAACTTCTTGGATACCACTGGATGACTAGATTTGTCCAACGATTGTCTCTTCTTCGAGCTATGTGTCCAGCCCATCTCCATTTAAGGCTTTTAATAAACTCTATTACATCGCAAACCCTTGTCTGCTTCCTTATCCACTCATTCCTCTTTTTGTCCTTTCGCGTTATGCCCAGCATGCACCTCTCCATACCACGTTGTGCTACTCTAAGTTTCTGGATCTCTCTTTTACTTAGGGTCCATGTTTCACATGCATATGTCATCACGGGAAGCACACACTGGTTGAACACTTTGCGCTTTAGGCACAGTGGAAGGTCACTTTTGAAGACATTATTCAGGCGGCCAAAAGCACTCCAGCCTAGCTTTACTCTGCGAACAATTTCATCAAATATACATCCATCTATAGATACTTGTTGTCCCAGATAGATGTAGCTTTTCACCTGTTCGAGCTGAGTGCCATTGATGAGGATCTCTTTTTGGCCTGCAAAGCAGTTGAACATGACTTTCGTCTTTGTTACATTTATTTTCAAACCTACTTTGTTGCTTACTTCAGCGAGTTCCTGCATTCTGCTTTGGAGGTCTTCTGAGTCTTGCGAGAAAATTACTATGTCATCGGCAAAGCGCAGATGACTCAGGTATTCTCCATTTATGGGGATCCCTTTGTCATTCCAGTCAAGTTGCCTGAATAAGTCTTCAAGGGTAGCTGTAAATAGTTTAGGTGAGATTGTATCACCTTGTCGGACTCCTTTGCTGATAGGAAATCTGCGCGATGGTTTATGGAGATTTACAGATGCTGTTGCGCTACTGTATATATTATTGAAAATACGAGTATTTATATAGCGTCCAGGGATTCCTTGTTTTCTGAGTGCGTCGAGTATTGAACATTTCTTTATCGAATCAAACGCCTTCTAATAGTCTATAAAACCCATGCATAGTGGCAGTTTGTATTCCTGGTACCGCTCTATGATTTCTCTGACGACTTGGATATGGTCCATAGTGCTGTATCCTCCTCTAAATCCGGCTTGTTCTCTCGGTTGGTTCTCGTCTAGTACATTTTGCAGACGGTTTGAGAGAATTTTTGTGAACGTCTTGTAGAGAATAGGGAGTAGACTTATTGGACGATAATTTGCTAGGTCTTCTCTGTCACCTTTTTTGTGAAGAATGACAATGCTGGCATTTTTCCATACCTCTGGGATATCCTCTTTGCATATGCAGGCTGTGAACAATTGTGCAAGTACTTCATTTGCATCCTTTCCTGCTTTTTTGAGGATATCTATCGTTAAACCGTCTTCCCCGGGGGCTTTCCCACTTTTCATGTAATTTAAAGCATGGGTTACTTCCCAGGATGTAATTTCGGGAGTATGGTCTTCCGAATTTCCATTTCTCTGAAGATCTAAGTCTATAGTCGTATTGTCAGTGTCATCACTGTAGAGATCGCTGTAGAACTCTTCAACTCGGCTTAACAAGTGTTCCCAGTTTCTGACGATAGAACCATCTTTTGCTTTTAGTGCTGTGATTTGACGTTTTCCTATCGACAAGCATTGCTTGTTTATGTTTAAACTTCTGCCTGCTTTCACAATTGCTTGTATGAGGTTTACATTGAATTTACGAAGGTCTTCTCTAATCTTCCTTCGCGGAGGGTTTTGCATAATATAATAATGATGATATTATATTAATACATGAAGATTTTGGATTGCTTATTTCTTTCAAATTATTACCATTTATTTATATATTATGCAACAACCATCATTTACTACAAACAGTTTACCATATTGCATTCAAATTTGTGCAATAACTAGCACTACCATCGAAGTATACAGTTTCGTGTCACGGCCTGACTAAAAATAAATAGTGAGCCTTAGGTAATATAATATTAGTATCTACTATTGTTTTAATTTAAATAGTAGATTAGGCAGATAGTCGTATTATAACATCTGCTCTAAATATATACTTTTTAAATTTAATTTGTTAAGTACTCACACAAAGTTGTCGATGAAACATAGGTACTATTTTTTCATCGGAAACCACTCAAGAAATTGATAAAAAAGAAATTCAAAGGCCAGTCATCATTTACCAACGTTTTGAAGCCAGATTCGGTTTATTACTTCATGATGTTAACGCCATAAAATGAAATAACTACAAACACGCCGTGTCCTCAAATATATATTTTTTTCGTCCATGTCTGATCCTAATAGGATCAAATGGGCCTCCACAGAGTGGAGGTTTGTATTAACATATTTTGTTTTTACGAGAAATGGATGTCAGTCACTTGCTCAACCTATTACGTCCATACTCTGACTCATACACAAATTTAAAAACAATATGTGTACTTGCCAGACCCAGGATTCGAACCTGGGACCCACGACGCTATTATAGCAATTATAATAGGGCGACGCTTAAGCCGCACGGCCATCGTGGGTGATTACCAATATCAAATGCGCGTTTAGTTTATGTGACAAACTTTAATGTATATGATACAGACATAAATATTGAAAATAACATATTATTATTCTTTAACATTTAACACATAAGTTTATCCACACCCACACCTAGAAGGCAACCCACTTCCCTTATTTTTGTGTTCCATAGACGCAACCTTTTATTATTTCGTTTTTATATCTATAAATATTGCGTAGCTAAACAAAAATTGAACGATTATAGATATCAAAATAATCATATTTGATTCAATTTGTTTGTCATTATTATTAGGTACGAAAAATGGTGTTGCAAAATCCTGCGATTTTTCGCGTTTCACCGTCGTTTCGTCTTATTAAGATGAGTCTGTTGCTTGAGGTGTTTGATCCGCAGCGCGTCAAGGAAATGATTGCGGCAATTTGCGCGAGTTCGCCGCTACCTGTCATACCCGATGCACGCGGCAGCCGGCTGCTGCGCGCTACGCTACCTGCCCCCTCTCCACCCCTCCATCTCTGCCCCGCCCCGCGGCGCACTTCAAAGCCGCAGCGCCGCTTTATTACCGCACGCCGAACTGGATCGCCAATTGCGGGTCGCGGGCTGACCGCTGACACGCGTTTTACACCCCCGCGCGAACACCTTACAAAAACAACCTTAAAATATGTTAGCACCTCAAAAAATATTTTATTTTGCTATGCCGCCTCCGCTAACTAAGTAACTGACTTTACTATGTTGTTTTATAATTAAATTCCCATGTACCTACGTAATTAAATGATAATTTGTTATGGATAGTAATATTTTATTTATGTGTCATCATCAGTATCTGTTGTCTATCCGCTGCTGCTGACATTACATAAATGTCATCTACCAATTATTTCTGATATAATATAATTAATAAACATCAAAATATGTCAATTTGTTATGAAATCATTTTAAGGGAACCAGTTCTGATCGTTATTAAACTAGGTAGGTACTCACATGAATTATTAATGTTGCTTTTTGTTTTGTTTTACATTACTATTTATTTTAAATTCAATTATACCTACCTATACGTACACAATATTTAATGTTAAATTAATGTTATAATAGACAGACCAAAGTTATGTATTTTTAAGACATTTTATAGGCTCCATATTAATTAATAAATAGTTAAGTAAATAATTATAAAACTCTAAAGATTAGTTTTAAATTTAATTATCAAACAAAATATTGTATTATTCTGAAAAGGCTCTAGTACTGAATGTGTTATCGTTTGATGTTTCGCCGCCGCTCTCGCACCTGGCGCATGCGGCGCGCCACGAATACTATCGCAAACATATTGTAAATACACGCATACTATAGTCGATGATTATTGTTGTGCCTTGTTTAAATTAAGACAGTAGCTGGCCGCTGGCCTGTTGTACTGGCCGGTGGATAGCTGAAAAGGACGACTAGGTAAAGTAGGTGTTTTGTAGTTAAGTATGGTTAGGTATGTATAATTGAATCGACTACCAGTCGCACACCTGTCGGTCAGATATAATCAATTATTCTTCTTTTCTCATATTAAATCAGACATCATCGATGAACTGACAACAGCATGGTCAAAAAATATTTTGCTAGTATATATTATATAAGTTGCTAACAAATATGCTATAAGTTGCTAACAAATTTCTACCGTACATTGATTTGTTTGTAATTACAATAAATATGTATTAGGTTGGTATGGGTAAAAGAAACTGCTGATGTTAATGAAACAAAATATTTGTTGGCTATCGTCATGTTCATATAATAATTGTTATCGGGTACCATCCCCTTGAGCCACTCTACTACTAGCTACTCATTCCGACATAAACATATAGGTACTTTCATTGAAATCAGTCCATAGTTATATTTATTTTAATATAAACGATACAAGAATATAAATGTTAATATTCTTATATGGTCATTTAAAACCTAAAAACAACACGAAGACTGACACAAATAAACGTAAGCTAAACAAAAGCTCAATGCTTGATAGGTTCAATTTTTTGTTATAATTTTAAATTAACATACATCATATTCTCCCCTTTTGTAGTAAAATATATTTTGGAACAGTGTTAGCAATTCAATAAATTTATATTAAAAAGTGAAAGCTATCCGGACAACATAGATTCACGGCCTTGTTTAAAAGACTATTGCCATCTTATTGTTATACTTACTGAATATAATAAATAATCACTATTTTTTAAAAATACTTAATGGTTGTGTATTGATTGACCACTCTGTTGCACAACGAATAACATTTAATAATTCTGATTAGAGACATTGTATTTTCTTTAAATTTATGGATAATTCGAGTTTATGAATAGGTAGGTACTTATGTAGTGAATTAAATTAGTTACCTACACCAACATTATTTTCTTTTCATATTCTTGCCTCTCTATACGTAATGCAGCAAGCAAAGAATAATCAAAGAAGCCGCTAAATTTTCGGTCAATTTTCCGTGAATTTGACTGTGATGGTTGATGGTTATCGGTTATTAGTGAAAACCGTCAATTTCGGCATTTCTAATACTTACATATTTTTTAATGTTGAAACAGTAGGTATATTATTATATATGCATAACAAGGAACACAGAATTAATGGAAACTGAAATACCTAACGGATGTGGAGTAGCAGGCAACCGATCTCGAGTGTGGAAGAATATGGGATAAACTTAAACACGTATCAAGAATACGTAGTTCTAAGTTTTTCCTTCGTTCTGACAACTGCTCTCGGTTTATGCACTGACGCTCATTCAATATTGGTGTATTTGTGTGTTTCATTTTTGTAGGACACTCACACATTTAAAACCCTTCTTCAAAATGTAGTGTATTGATGTATAGCCTATCTGAATTATACTTTATTAATCTGCACTGTGATGTATACAGTAGCACGCTTAGACAGTAATAGATACGACCCCCACGATAAAAAAAAACAATAAAAACCCTACAAACATCAATGTACCAATCTCTTTTCTAAAATTACTACAAATAACAATATGAGTGGCTTATTTTTACGTTTGGGTGGGTATGTCATGGTTTCAAGGATTTTCCTATACTTTCGGCAATATTTTATAAGTAGATACTTAATTTGTGAGAAATACTCATGTTTTCAGGATTTATAATTGTATGGACTATTTCTAAGTCTATTTTTAAATATTCTGACGAATCGATTACACTATTTGCGCTAAAGAAAATCGCCGCTGTATGTATAGGCAAATAATTATTCTACAGTGTCACCATAGGCGATTTGTTGGGTATTGAAATTGTTTGCTGCAATGCCTATTTCAATTCTTACAAACGATGCGAGTATCACGAATAATTACTGTAAGCCGATTTTGCCATACCCACGAATCATGATGCCACTGTTTAATGGTTTAACTATATCTACCTATTATTGTTATCAGTGGCGTGACAAGGGGTGTGCAAGCGGGGCAGCCGCCCCGGGCGCAGCTAGATAGGGGCGCAGAAATGTAGTTTCGTTGTACGTGCAAGAATTAAAAGTAAACGGAAAAATTCATTCTAATTTGACCAACTTAAAATTAACGTTGTGATTATGATATCAAGTAAATTTTTATCGCAAAAAATCGCCTACAGCTTGTTGCGCTTATTATCTTGTTTTTATGTAATAATAAATAACGTTGTCAATAAAATTATTTTTTATCTATTGTTAAATCGGTCATCTGGTTAGGTTAGGTTAGATTAGGTTAGGTTAGGTTAGGTACCTAATGTTGAAAGTTCACCGCTGTTCCGTCATAATTAAGTTAGTATAATATGCAGAGTTCTATGATTTTTATACAAAAAAATCGGTGTGTGTACTTATGTACGCGCGTTAGAAGTTATACTTCTTTGGCGTAACAAAATAAAATAATCGCACACCGCGTTAGTCAAAATTCACACCAACCAAAAATATTCAAAGAGTCAGAAAATAGTTTTCACATAAACTAAATATTTAATACCAAACAAAAGTAACGTACCTACCACACTTAATAATATTAAGCTTAGTTTTAACAGCTAATCACATGTAAAAAGGAGTAGGTACAATAATTCACAACGCGAAAGAATATTTTTCATCAACCAAAATAATCCATACTCCTTATTCTATGGTCATTATGGTCGGCTATGATCACATCATTGCGCGAGACGTCTTGTTTCAGATCTGTCAAATAATAAAGTACTTATGATATAAGATAGAATTGACGTTTTAATAGCCCCATATCAATAAAAACTAGAATAAAGGATGGCCACTTATAGGAGTGCCGCTGGTTCATTTCTAGACACTTTAACTTATACCTATCATTAAATAAATAATTTAATTATTTCTCTTTGTTTTTATTTTATTTTGGCCAACAATAATAAATTCGTTTTCTATGCAACGGAACAATTCTTTGTACATATAATATCTAATAAATTCGCTGCCTAGGTAACGGAACAATTCACGATTGCATTATCATACTGTGGCGTAAAGGCAGTGCGTTCGGCTGATAACCGAACAATCGTGGTTCAAATCCAATCGAGTGCGATTTTTTTTGTGAGAAAAATAAATTATGTGTTACATTTCACACGCCAAAAATACATTCTGATCAGATTTTCCAAACGCGTCTAAAGAAGTATAACTTCAAAAAACGTGAATCATGATTTTTTCCAGTGTTAGGGAGGGGTTCGTAAATTATTTATTTATTATTATTATTATATCCATTGTATTTAATTATGCTTATGGTAACTAGACACCATCGAACTTAGTACCCATTTATAGGTGGTTGGTAGTAAGTTTGCAAACCTACAGGTTTGCTATTACGTTACATTTTTCGTTAAAGCCTCGGGTGCTAAAATATATTGCTACGTCCCTGATTATTATTATACAAAAATTCTCGTCTCATTATGTTCATGATATGTCCTAGCAATGCATTCCTTGAAATGTGTTTTCGTTCTGATAATCGGGGTAACTGTTACGGTGGAAAACTTTGTGGTATTTCTTTCTTTGATATTAAAAAAAAAACAATATTTTTGCTTTTGTTCCAGGTTATGTGATATGGAGAATCGCCATCGTCCAGCCACCATCTTTAATCATTATTTAGCCAAAGTTGATGTTTTCATAAAAAGCAGTGCTAGCGTGAACGTCGCAATGACTGCCAAAGTAATGACGAGCAGCTGAAATGGCAACTTCAGCACTGTGAGTGAACGTGACTGACAAAGTGAAATAAAGTTATGCACCTTACGTCAAGATAGAAAGGACGTCCTTTTACTTCCACCAAAGATGAACATCAAAGATCAGGTAATAATAATTCATAACTTACTACTAATATAACCTTGTTACGTCACATCATCTGATAATATTCTCAACAATCAAACTACTGAATCATTTATACTTAGCAGATAACTTACTTAATATTTTGTTTGTAATTTCATACTATCTTAAAATACGCATTTATGCATGATAATATACATGTTTAAGCTTTATTATAATATTATGTTGATAAAACGCTGAAATATAATGTTACTTTCATTCTAACATCTAACATTATTTTTAATATTTGTTGTAAATATAAATAAGTACCCATGTATAATAGACAATAAATTAATTGATTATGCACATCTTTAAGTTTTAACGAGGGAAGAATTATTTTCTTTTAATAAACATCATAAGGCATAATAATTATTCTCAATCTATATTTAAAATGTGTCAAGCGCGAAATGTATAAGATACAACTACTGAGAAGATAGAAGCATATTAAACTGACTTGCTTATTTACTCCAACAAATCGTAACGTACGTCTATTCCTTTGCGCATTTAATTCAACTGTGCGGCGTCCAATCCTCTCGGAGGCCAATTGGGTCGGCGTCCGATTGTACCGGCAGCCAATTACCGGAGGCTAATCGCCGGAGGCCAGTTCGCGGTGCCAAATCGTCCTAGACTCGTATACAGCGCATAGAATAGCATAGATCGATCTTCTGTGGGGCAACGGAATGTCGGTCATAACGGCATAATCCGTGCGATTGTGCAACGTGCACTCAGAGTGTCGCCGATCAATGAAACATGCCTAAAACAGCCAATTGAAGAACAAAGGCCAACCCTGGTCGATAGAACTCATAGGCACAAAAGAACCTGCAGAAACTAATACAGTTTAAATGGGAAGTCATGACATAATCCACCATATCTTCTTGGCCTGGCACCACCAGACAACCATCACTAACGCAGCTTACAAACTATATTAATTGGAAACGGCTTAGTACAGATGTGTCCGAAGAGAGTTTGATGTATTCTTCATCTCAAGTCCGAAAGAAGTGTCTGGTTAAGGATTTGAAAATTGTAAAGGCAATAATGGAAAATATATCTTAAATTAAACATTGATGAATTCGTTTCAAACATTCTTAAAATAGAGCATTATTTACTTTATAGTTTATAGGATGTTCAGTGTGCAAATATTTTTCCGATTCTGCCATACTCCTACTCAGTAGTCAGTAAGTACTTTGGCGATTCCCGTCAGTTAGATTCTAGAGCTTTTTTTAGGGTTTCTGAGCTACCAATCGAAAAAATTTCTCTCATTATCACGTGTGAAGCTTTTTAGTTTTTTCTGATGTGTCAATCGTATAAAATGTTTTTATCATCAAATGCCATGTTTTTTTTTATCTCTTATAAACTATTAAATTTTATTGTCTTTGAGATTCAGATGCAAAAAATCTTTCTCTCGTGAGAATGAAATCAATGCAATGGTTTTTTATACTAAATAAAGGTAAGTAATTACTTATTATGCGAGTATTGTCGGAGTACGTGGTGCCAAGCTTACTATAATTTTGGTATTTTGTAAAATATACAGCCGTACACTGTAATTTCATTGTAAATATAGAAGAAAATACTATAATTTCGATAAATTCAGTAAAAGAAACGAAAAATAATTGTCTACTATAATATGCAGTTTGTTTCAATGTTACTTTAAATTTCACACGTTTTCAAGAAATATTATAAAAAGACAGCAACAATACCGGAGTATTTTAGTTCTCCTAACTACGACCCTTTTTCCTAAACGTGTCGCAGTACTGACTTGTATCTATACTTTAATTTTTTTTCAAATGTGAAAATTTGTATGTACCCATCAACCATATCTGATATAATTAGCATTGGTAGGCAGGCAGTAGGCGGTTATATTCAGTGTTGATATATTTTATTTCCCATAATAATAATAATATTTTGTTAGAGAGTGGTTTCGCTAATCCACGGGAGGCTGTATCGAAATTCTAATGGCTTAGCTTGAGTACATTTAAATTTATGATTGGCTATAAAACTGATAATGAAACGCAATTGAATGGAGCCGCTGCGAAGAATGATTTTGACATGTGGACAATCTGCGGATGAAAGAGCAACGCAATATGAGTCATCGTTGTCTTCAAACCGTCGTAAATTGGTACCGTTGTCCAAATTAATAATCTGATCAAAATAGTTGGCAGAGGCTTTGATTTAACTTAATGTTGACCTGTTTAAACATCATATGTGATAAAATTTAAATTTTATGGAGTGACAAAAGAACTGTTTTATAAGTACGAGATGAACATAGGTTACAAGGTTACATAATATTATTATAAGTACAAGATGAATATAGGTTACATAATAATATTAGATTCATTCGCCGTTATTAATTTGTTATGTTATCGTATTCAATTTTGGTTAAATGTAAATTGTACGTAAAACATTTCACCGTGACACAGTTCGCCGTGAGCTTTCTATCGGATAGAGATGACCGTATACTATACAGGCTCCAATTTTATTAGATTCAATATGAATATTAATTCAATTTTCATAGCTGATTTTGGCATAATTCATGAATTCAAGAATTAAAACCTAATCTAACCTAACCTTGCAAATAATCCAGTAGCTATATCGGCCATTTTCTAAATTTGTTTACTGCTGGCTTCCTGTGAAGTGTATACCGACAAGAACCGTGTTTTATTTAGACACGAATTTTATGTCAGTACTATATGACCCAAAGAAGTTGGACGGTCTTTAATATACGGCCAAATATTTCCGTCACGGTGAAGTGTGAAACGGCGAACTGCATTCGTACAAGTCTCCGGATACTTTAATTTTTAGGTTGTCACCGTACTATGTCCTTTCTCCTGCTTTAATCGGCGTTTCGTGCTCGTTTCAGAGATCGATCACATAAGATAATGTAACGTCGATTTTTTAATTTTTTAAGTCTATCTAAATAACAGGTTGGTACATAACACTAAGTAGTGAGTGGGGTTGTTTGTCATAATCGAGTATTTGCAATAGCTCCGATGCAATGATCATGTACATTAAAGGTACATGATGCGGTCTTATTAAAATTAAACATTCTACATACAGTTTCTACAATTAATTGGTTCCATAACAAAACAGAACAGAACAACGATAAATATAACTATGACCTTTCAGGAAAAATATAAATTTAATATTGAAATTGTCACATTATCTCATATAAAGCCTCAAATAACTCGGTGTTGCCGGCAAGCTTGGGATATCTCGTCTTAATCAATATAATATGTTCAAAATGATCGGGTGACTATGTACAACGAAATAATGACCTAACCTAACCTAACCTAAATAGATTCCACAAAAATTAATGTTTCATTTTTCCCCTGGCTGTTCTGTTTTGTCACTGTTCTGTTTTGTCAAGTTCTGTTTTGTCATATTCTGTTTTGTCCGGTTACCAGCTCCGATGTAATGATCATGTACTTCAAAGGTACATAATGCGGTCTTATTAAAATTAAACATTCTACATACAGTTTCTACAATTAATAATATTTACTCTTTGGTCTATTATATAAGATTGAAGTAGAACGTAGGTGATAATACATAACATTGTTTAGTAAACAAATATCCGGTCAAGTTTATAAAAAAATGTTTTAATATTGTACCTATTTACATCATTGACCTGTTATCATTTCATATTTTTCAATCTTCCCATATTTTATAAGGATTTACAGTGGATCTATCTAATACTAACTAACAACAAAAAATATGTAAAATGTCTCAAAACTTTTTTAGTTCAGTGGTATTAATGAAGGTTACTATAATATAGTTAAATATGAACACATTAAATTTATTACTATATTCGTAAAAGTGATTTCATGGAAATCCCATATAATATCTGGCTGCATTTTTACATTTTTACCATCGTTTCAAGTTGAACCGTTAACCTGTTAATAACATTAAAGTATGGTACAAGGTATAAAAATCTAGTGCATGGTGCGTACCTAGAAGTACACAGAATTTGGCACAATTATAATATTAGGTCTAGAAAATTATGAAAAACTTGAAGCATAGTGGAAGTACCTAATATTATAATATTATAACAGTATTTTTTATTACAAATCTATAAAATATTATTTTGAACATGTACCTATTAATTAAAATACAGTAAATAATGTTTTTTGATACCCAGCTCATATGACGAAGATTTATTCACAATGAAATTATTGAGTTGTTTGAGAACCACTGACCTGGAAGTAAAATGGCAAAGCAGATAAACAATATTATTTAAAACGTCTTGCAGTTATTGGCGTTATTTGCAATAGTTTACATAACTATGTAAGATGTAAGTAATAATTAACAGTGGGCCTTTATATAAAAAAATATGCCTAAGAAAAGTCTTTTACCAATATGTGCACCTACACTTTTTTGAAGCTCGTAGGTTTTCTATAATCTAAGCTCGTATGACATATTTCATTCAGATCTTTTATGTGCTCTCGCGTGAGATGATTTTCAATTCTGATAATCTGAAATCTAATTGTATGTACCTGTCAATTTCCGTGGTAGCGCATTGTTATGTTCTGGATGAAAACAGCTGTTCTCTATCTAGACGCCACCCGTTGCATTGCTAAATGAAGCCGCGTGCCTTGCGTTTGGTTTGTGGGCGAGCGAACGCATTCGTCTACAAATGTTCGAGACCATAGACCATTTCGCTAGTGCTCACCCAAAGTGCTCGGACTAGACGCTCAGAATTAAAATATAATTTTCTATTTTTGTACGTTATATAGTATTTTTAAGCGGTCAAAATGCAACCATTAGGTAAAGATATCCATAATTTAAGTTATTTTAAAGAAACTGATATTAAAATATATAATAAAATACAAATAAATTATCACGAACATGTATCAACTTACCTATGAAACATAATACCATCTTCTTGCTTATCAGTACGGCTACCACATTTTAAGACAACATACAGAACCGTCTTTTCTACCTAATTAACTAAAAATATTTACCATTGACTTTATGTTTAACACAAAAAATATCAATTTTAGCAACTCGAGCTCGCAAGTTATCGACGCTATGTGAAGCGTTTCGCCCCGATTTGATGGCGATACTTTTGGAAACTAGCCCACAGATATGTAGACCTTTTATCTTACTCTAGCGCGTGTCGCAGAGATTGTAAGGGTGCCGAATACTTTCTCACTCGCACTCATGCATCGTTTTTGTTCAGGCCTTGCTGTTCTCGTGTCGAGATGTTTTGTCACCAATAGCGAAGGCTGCAAGGACTAGTCATTGCGCACTGCGCTCCATAGTCCATACACATTACGTATTGTTTGTAGATGTTCAGTGATACGCTGTGTATTTTATTTATAATTTTCTTTGTACTTATTTATACTATTATAACATTCTTTATCTCTTCTTTTAAAAATCTAAATATTATGTTATTAACTTATTGAATTAATAATAAATTTGTTTTATACACGCCATGTTTGCAATATATGAATACAAAGCGTTTTCATTCCTGGCTAATAATTCTTGGAAATGTTGTTTTGTAATGTAATTGTAATTTTGCTACAAATAGACTTACAATGCGAAATAACTTGCAGTCAATTTAATCTTGTCCCAAAATTGTCTATGCCTTGCACCCACAGAAAAGAAAAATAATCTGAGTTCCCTGCTTGCACCCCTATAAAATATTCTAGCAATGATATCACCCAGTACAAAATCAATCCCTTACCTCCCTTACTCCTTTTCATCCTATTCTTCTTTGGCATATTCTTTCCCTCATTCTCACGCCCTGGAGGTTGTGAACCCCTGTTCTTGTTTCCTGTTAATAATATTTTTCACATCGAGTATGAATATCACCACTTCTCAGTTTTAACAATAGCATTATAATCAAATAAAATATATTATATAGTAGTGTATTGTGCGTATCTAGATTGGAGTGTAGGTACGTAGGTAACCACAAAAATAATGATAGAAAAATCATATTATACTTATTCACAGTTCATTGGAAACCGCACAACAATCTATTACTTTACGTGGATTATTATTCTTTCAAAAAAATATCTTCATTTCGTGGAATGGGACAGTAGCAAATTTGTGGATTATATATTTTTTATATTATCCAACATGCTTTTAAAGCATTATGTATTATAGTATAACATGATTCTGAGTGGTCGCTTCCAAAGCTCACCAATGCTCTCAACAATCATAACTGAAAATTATTGTCATGGATTAAAATTTTGTACTATTCCATTTGAACTCCATTTTACTCAAGAGAACAGAACTTAAATACATTAGAATTTAAATTCAAATTCCATCAAGTAGGTACCTTCGGTCGATGCTATTAATATAATAAAATTATTGATTTGGTTTATTCAAATCGGATTCACAATCATTATCAAAACAACATCCTTTCGATGGCAAAATTATTTTCAAATTAGGTGACATTCATCAGCTGATATCGATTTAGTAATCGACCGATAGCAAAATATTGTTTTCTAATACTTACCCAATTAAATTTTGATTCAGGTCATTTCCATTCTATTATTCGCTTTTTAAAAATTTTATTAACTTGTACTGATTAAATATTTCCATCTACTTATTTAAAAATAAGTACATTCTTCAACAATATTACTTTGCCGCAAAATT
This sequence comes from Rhyacophila brunnea, assembly GCF_057557595.1. NCBI lineage: Eukaryota > Metazoa > Arthropoda > Insecta > Trichoptera > Rhyacophilidae > Rhyacophila > Rhyacophila brunnea. The sequence continues at coordinate 126,679 of NW_028232904.1, read as the reverse complement.
CTAAACATGTTTTCTATGTGCAAAAATTTAATTAAGTACCTATTCACACAAATTTATTACCTCAGACGAAACATAAAATTGAACTAACTTCATTTCCATATCTTCACACTCTTTTTCGAAGATTTTTTTTATAATACCTACTTATTTTCTTTTTTATATCTTCCTCATTTACATTTAAAATAGTACTTAATGGTAATAATTTCTTCTTATTTTTCCATATTATGTAAGTATAATATACAATAATTATTATATTAATAAAATGTTGAAAAATATTTTATCTCTTCAAGCAATTTTGTAATCGCAATAAACGTTTGAGTTTTGTATAAGTATATGCTTTTGATGTGACCACGTGGAATTATTAAACCACACTAGCACTCAGTCTCAGAGTACAAATTGTGATAGGTACTTGCTACAAATTAACTGGCAGCCAATTTAATCATTAGCCTTCGTTTCACTATCGCCAGCTTAATTTTATTGAATTAATAATACAAAGACAAAAGCTCCATCTTTATAGAATTAGGTTTCTCTTCAACATCTTTGTTTGAAACAATAAGTAGGTGCAGTGGGTAATAAAATAATAGTGAATAGTGAATTATACTGAACGAGTGATTTTTGGAGTACGGCGGTGCGCGGCGGAGCGGGGGGTGGCGGGGGGCCGGTGAGAAGAGGCGGCGAGATCAAACGGAAAAGGAAATCTCTAATAAAATAATAATAAACCTCAAAGGGCGCCGACAAAGAACATTTGCCGCAACACATTTTTTTAAGTTCTTTTTATGCCAGTGCTTCTAAATTCTCAAATAATTTTATGTTTATATCGATATGTTTACTAGATTAGTGTAATAGAGGATACTTTTAATTAGGTCCCCCATTAGATATTTTAGTTTTATCTAAATTAATAAAATATTTTTTTATACATTAACACTAAAATATTTAAAAAACCGCAGAAACTAACCCTTTATAAAATTCCTTTAAAAAATCTTGAGCCTAGTGGGATTTGAACATACATCTATCAGTTGCCGGGAGCTAGTATTGACCAATAAAGCTGCGGACTCACTACGCCCTAACCCACTCACATGCAGATATTTCGTATTAAATACGCATCTGCAATGTTTTTCAAAATTCCCAATAGGTTATGGCTACCGTATGTTGTGATTCATTGACGCCCCGTGGGGGTGGGCAGATTGAGCGTCGCTTGGGGGTGGTAGTTACACGAAGGGCGGCAAATCGAGAAGAATCATTAGGTACCTAAACATAGTACGGAAATAATTTTCCATTACAAAATTCAGATCACTGGTTGGAATTGGAAAATGTATTAATTTTATTAACATAAAAGGATTAACAGGACTGTAATTTTTTGTCGGGTTTGCGATGTCTAGTTTACTTTCGTTGTCCTTGGACGTCACGTCCTTGATGACCAGCAATGGCACGTGCAGATTTGCGAATTATAATTGAATTATAGGTAGGTACCTACATACTTACCTAATTAATTTATCCAAATATTTTTGCCAGTCACTCGCGAGTTTTGAAAGTTGTTAGGTGTATTTTTAAATCTATCTGAATTCATGGACTCGCTATATTGTCTATTGAAGTAGATATGGCATTTTAATTAAATATAGTGGTATATATTTTGTTAGTAATCACACAATATATTTATTAGATATTGGAGTCATAAAGGATGAAAAAATGTGGCGGCATTTTGGCGCTGCCTATGGGCGGCATTTTGTCTAGGGACTATGGTTTTGATACATAGAAAGCATCAGGATTTCCCTAAACTTGACGTCCTCTCACTTACCTACCTACTGATAATAATTTAAATTTTATTATTATTATTCAAGACAAATTAAAATAAATAAAAATCTCAACATTCTTCATTGAAAATACAAACTATAATATGTGAAAAAACTTATATACACATAAGTATATAGGTATACCTATATAATATTATAAGAAAAAAATCTTGAACCCAGTGAAACAACTCGTTTTTAATATAACCAACTTTTTAATATTATTTTACAATATGTATATTGATGATCGTGGCTGCATCACGAAGAGGCTTCATAATTTATTTTGAACGAAAAATGTATGTTAACCATTCGCTCAACCTTATTAATTATAACTATTCCTCATTCGGTGATACCCAACCTTTTTATGTGGCGGAACCCTTGGGATATTTTTTTAAACTTCCGGAACCCCTACTTGGCTGACACATATTAAGGTCCAGATTGATAAATAATTATTATAAAATGGCCATGATAAACAGTAGCCAGTGACATACGGATATTTTTTTATTTTGACCATGTCCGATCCGGATAGGATCATATGGGCCTCCAACCTCCACAGTGTGGAGGTTTGTATTAACAGATTTTTTTACGAGAAATAGATCTCAGCCACTCGCTCAACCTATTGGGTCCATATTATTCTGACTCAAAAGTAGGTTAGGTTTTCATGATTTTTTTTTCTAAATTTATTCTACTTTTATTATTTCTTAGTTCCCTGGTACCTATTTACTAACACTGGATAGATAGAGAACTACTGGATGAATTAATTATAATTTTCCCTTCATCACTTCCTCTTATTAATTACTGTTTCCTATTCTTCTGTAATTTAGGTAAGCTGTGTATACCTACAAATGTTTAGAATTTTTCGATTCCTTGTCATATAGAATAATTATTCGATGTCATTTTATGTTACCAAATAATATTGAATTGTTGTTACTTTCAGATGGCTTTAATCTGGTTCCTGATATGCAGTTCGCTGGCCAAACACCCGCCTGCGAGTGATGTCACCTCAGAGACTGGAAATCAAAAAACTCAGCAACCTTTTCTGTTACCATTGTCATTCGGCGTCCAGTCGAGCGACTTCCCGCCAACGCCAGCGCTGGCACTCAGTTCGATAGACCGAGACTCGTCGCTCGGATCCGATGATCCCGACAGAAGACCGGACGATCCGTGTGCATCGGTAAACGATAAAGAATTGCCGAGAAACTTGACACAATGCAATGAGACCAGTTCGGACGATTCTCAAGAGGTGGAGGAAAGTGTCCCGTTAAGTGAAACGTCGATTAAACTGTTGGGCGAAGACCCGCTGACGATTTCTTCTTCCGCCAATTCCAGCTTCGATACTAATACAATTCATAAAATGGTAGCGATTGTGGAGAAGAGACCGAAAAGCGGCAAGACAGACGACTCCAGATCTTTGAAGAGGGTATTCTTGAGTAACAGATCAATAGTGTGCAACGACGGCTCACAAGCAGGGTACCTATGCTTTCAATTTTTTCATAATATTTACATGAACTATTTTTGACACATTCCTTCTGAGTTTGTTTGTAGCATGAGTAACAAGTAAAAAATAAAATTATAAGTTGTCATATTGTGTAAATAGAGTGACAAACATGATTTTCTATTAATCCTCTTCTACGAGACAATTTTTCTACCACCTCTATTTTATAATACATACTGTCATAGATTAGAAGTATATAATAATATATAATGCTGCATTTACAACTCGGGTGAAAATCACCTCTGAAGCGCTGCAGACGCAGGCTAGAATCCTGCACCTGGTAAAAATCGCATGTCGCGTTTTATCAATCTGTGCTTAATCCAGAGCATGGACCCAATTGGTTTGGTGAAAGGCCAATAATCCCTTATCATTTAAGGTTCCTTATATATCTTCCACACCCATGTGTTCTTATTGATAAATTATAATCATGGGCCCCACATCCTGAAGCGGGCCCCCATGCTAGTATCTTTGGGGAGCCGCCCTACCTATCGGTGTGACGCTCTAGAGTAGCATTTTCCAAATGGTGATTGAGGTCAAATTAAGGGTGTGCAGTATATTTTTAGAGATTTTTTTGTGTTTTTAATTCATCCACTTGAATTATGGAGTTGCCAAGTAATTTCGGCACACAAAAATCAAAAATTTCATCGCACAACCGCATATTTTAAAATGTTACAGTAAAATAGCGCCGTAGTCGATTTTTTTGCTATTAAAGGAAGTTTGTGATATCTCACTTATCTGGTTTATCTCACTTATCTGGTCGACTCGCCACGCCAGGCCCCCCTTGAGCCCGGGCCCCCAGGTTAGAGCCCTGTCAGCTCCCCCTTGTGGACGCCATGATTATATTATTGTAAATAAACTATTTTTTTGATAGAAAATTGTATGTATTCTTAAAGTAAAGGTGATACCCAAATCGCTATAACCAAATTTCATACAAAAATGCAAACTTTCCGATTCCAAGTCTTACCCGGTTCTGCTTCGACTCAACCTGGTTTCTGTGTTCTTTCAGCGCTGCATTCAAGATTGGCTCGGCCATTTCTATCACCAGGTGACTGTAAGTCCATCTACCTTTGCAGCACGATACCAACATGCACCTCTACCTTTTGAAGGTTCCATCCGTCTCTTCCGGCAACATCTTAGAAGTGTTTACACTGAACGATGGGTTAAAGGCCGGCCACACGCTCATGCTTCACTACGGTGTTGCCTGTGCAAACCGGTTGGCGCAGGCAAACCCGTGCGTGTGGACGGCAAAACTGTACACCGCGCAAACCAAAAAGTGCGGCGTGAGTAAAATTCAACTTGCTTGAAATTTTAACTGCACAAACCAAGTTTTACAAGCCGCGCTCAGTACGTCGAAGGTTACCGTCTTTTTTCATTCATACTTATTTGTTTTCGTTGGATTAAGAATACATAATATTACGCATATTATTGTTGGTACGTTTTTTAAATTCATTAAACTAAACCAAACTAAACTAAACTAAGCCTAAACAAAATCACAATACATAAAAAAAATTATTATATCTATAAAATATTCATATTTATGTATGATTTAATAGCATAATTTTAGATATTTTATAGATAGACTAGTATTTTTTGACTATTATCTATTATGGCTTGGTTTTCGCATTGTTTAATTGAATTTTAAAAACTAACCAACACCATCTGTAAATTGTAGTCTTATTTCAATGAAAACAAATACATATTTCTCACAAAGTTTAGTGTGCACCATTTATGGCGGATCTTAACAGCGTACCTCCACCCTTCGCCACTAGTATATATTATATTTAAGCAAAAAATGATGATTTATATGCGAGTGTATGTTTCTTCTCAATAGCCATTGTTTGGTCCACTTGGATCTGGAGGATTTATATAATGTTTGAGGCTTTCACGGTTGTTTTTTATCGTAGTATATTCTTGGGTTTTCACCGTGTCTCTTTCTTCCTTCTTTACTCGACATTTCGGGCTCGTTGCAGAGGCCATTATCAAGAGATATGTTTTATGATGAAATGTAGTGTAAGTATGTGAATGTAAACGTTGCTCTAAGAATGTCAAAATGAATCCGATTATCTAAGAGCAAACGTTGCTCAGAGTAATCTGTCAATCATTACGACCGGGGATACTGGCTCGAATATTAGATTTTGCTGATAGTGCCGGAAGCCATGACGTTTTTAACCGTAATCCATCATCCCTATTGATATTTTCAGGGTTTCTGTGGATTTCAATGGCCTCCTTTACCAATCGTGCAAAATATCCTTTATTCTGACCCAATATCTTGGTCTCAAAGTCAAATTTGTGCCCTGTATCCATCGAGTGCTCGGCAATTGCCGACATCGTGTAATGTTTAAGTCGGTATGCTCTCTCGTGTTCACTCACACGCTTCTTTACCGTTCTAGAAGTCTGGCCTATATACTTTTTTGGGCATCCACGACAGCTTAGCTGGTATACACCTGCCGAGTCCTAAGGTTGTGAGTCCTTTACTGGTCTTAACATATTTCGGACCTTTGTCGAAGTTGAGAATATTGTTTCAATATTATGTTTCCGAAGTATCCTGGAGATAGTATCGGTGGTGTTTTTGATATAAGGTAGATAGGCCCGGCCTTTGAACTGTATCTCTTCCTCCTGACTGACCGGGTTAAGGTTGATTTTGCTTCTGGTGGCTTTTTGGATCATATTGTGAGAATATCCGTTTGCTTGAAGAGCCTTTGATACTTGAGATATCTCGGATTTTAAATACGAAGATTCGCAGATACGCCGAGCTCTTGTCATCAAAGTCGAAATCAGACCCATTTTTTGAGCAGGGTGATGGTGAGAAGAAGCATGTAAATAACGATTGGTATGAGTTGGTTTCCGGTAGACTTGATAATGGCCTCTGCAACGAGCCCGAAACGTCGAGTAAAGAAGGAAGAAGGAGACACGGTGAAAACCCAAGAATATACTACGACTGGAGGATTTATTTCTCTTTTATTAACTAATAAACAATAGAAAAACGCTTGTGACAAAAAAAAATCGTCACTTGACACAACATTGCTGCGATTCCGAAAAACAGTGTTTTCACGACGACGACTTCTGTTGTAACGTAATGATGTTTGCGCAGTTTTACTTGTGCCGTGTGGCCATACGAGAGTGTTTTTTGCATAGGCAAAACCGCGCAGGCAAGTCGGCGCATTAGGTACATTATGAGTGATCGATCAAAAGTGAAAATACCGTAATATTATTTTTCTTCGATCTATTTTGTAGAATATAATACAGATTCTTCCTACTGTTACGTAAGAAACATAAGTTTACAGGTCGATAAGTTTTATTTAATACTTTGTTTTAATCAAGTACTAATACAAAGCAATCTATTTACACAGGTTTTACTTGCGGCAGTCGCCTTTGGGAAGTGGCGCTCCGTGGATCGTGTTCCTGGAGGGAGGCTGGTACTGCTTCGACAGACAGTCCTGCAGGAACCGCTGGATGAGGCTGCGCCACCTCATGACATCGTCGCAGTGGCCCGAGACGAGAGAAGGTAGATTGCATTTCGGTTTCTACTAGAATATTCGTCACCTCTTGACATTTATTCGCAATGTCTTGTAGCGAGTGAGAAGATATTTTCTCCTCAATGCTAGACAATAATTAAATTATAATACAAATCACCCCCACTTTAGTGCATGCCGACATTGCCAACTGATATCTTTGGACGTCGCTCCTAGGTCACTCCCGGTACAACTTTGAAGACTGACTAACCATAGTCGCACTACAGTCTAGTACTCTACACCTACGGTATAATATGCCCACCGAATAGGCATTGACAAGTGGCTGGTTTTGAAATGAAGAAAAGGTTCTGCTGGCGAAATCAGTGATAATACACCAAAACCGGCTCCAAAAGTTGTCTCATAGAATATCGGGTTTTAGCGAAGGGACATAAGATGCGCTGGTATACAAAAGTGTTGTGTATCATCTTATCATACAGCGCTGACGACACGGCTGCAGTGTCCGCATTAGATGGCCATTAGATATAATTAGCATGTTATTTAAATGTGGTAATTAAATATTAATTAACTGGTTCGCAGTGAACAAGTTAAATTCTTGAATAATTGACAAACTTCACCGACTGTCTATGCATCATATGGAGCCGTCTCAATGAGTCCGGGAGAAACGCTTTATCAATGACGTTTGGCCAATACAAACATGATTGGAATCATTGCATAGCATTGCATGCAATTTATTAATCCCAATGCAGAACACCAACGTGAATTGTAGAAGCTAGAATACTTATTAGTTTTCAGTTAATTGACTATTTTTCCAATGAAATAACAGGATTCATTTACTCATATATGGCAGTAAGGAGCAAGGTGTAGAAGACATCAAAGAATTAATAAATTCAGATACCAACACAATATTACATTGTCAGAAGTACATAGTCAAATAGAAAGATAAGATCTCAATGAAATGCTCAGTGGTTTAGATTTCTTCCTACACACGCAAAGGAAATGGATTAAATTTTCTTACCTATGCAAATAATTTGCACACCTGCGGTGTCCGTAAGTGTTTGCGGTTGAGAATTATCAATTATATTTTGTGATGTTCTGTTATTTTATCAAAGTGAGCGGAATGCTGTCGGGTAATCCGGCGGAGAATCCTCACTGGCACTCTGCAAACCGCGTTCTCGTGCCGTACTGTAGCAGCGACAGCTGGGCGGGCGCTACCCAACCGTCACCCGAGCCCAAAGACACCTTCCACTTCATGGGCAAGCTCATCGTCAACCAGGTCAGCGCAAATATCTATTAATGATCCATTGTCAATATCGCGCACTGCTTACCAATATAAATAGCATGCGAACGTCTCGAGTTCAAGTTCTAGATGATGAAATTTCACATGTACATTTGTATTTGCGACATCGGCGCCAATTAAAGATGCCTTGATATATAACTTTGAAGAATGAAGAGACTAATTCAAAGGATTATTTCAAAATAAAGTGAAATAATTACAAGATAAAAAGAACTTTTCATATACCACGTTTTTAAATTTTCTGTTGAATCATATAAACTTGACAATTCTATGTATTAATAATTTAGGCAAATGTCAACAAATCATTTTTTTGCTATTTTGCAACAAACAAACAAATATAGAATAATGAAATGTCATTTTGATTTCCATAGTAACGCACGTATGTATTAATAATTTAGTTGCTAGGACCACCCCTTAGCAACCAATAATAGTGGGTTGGATTACGGATTTCTTCTGAAATAACTTTTCATACAAAACTGAATTAACTGAAAATGAATTCAATTCTACTTAAAGATAGCTAAAATTATTAAAAGAATGCATTGGCATCGTGTTCTGATACATTCTAAAAGTTTTAAATGTCTAGCTAGTCGGGAAGTTAGTTAAAAATCGATTGCAAGATTTGTACTGGATAAACAACCACCGGACAAACAAGAATACGAGCTAAGAAAAACGTGGTAATAAAAGTCATGACAAGGGATGAATCCTATTGTTGAATATTGAAAGGCTAGGAGGGTGATACAAAATTTGACGCTTTGTAGTGTTGAGACAAAGCGCCAAGACTTATTGCAAATAATCTCAATCAAAACTTTCAAATTTCTGTGACATAATTCATGGAATCTATAAATTCATTGTTTAAGATGCCTATCAGGATATCTCTCAGTGCCTCGCTGGGCCAATTTGACCCTGAATACAACAGAATTAAAAACTTTCTGGAATCACTATCGATAATAATAATTATTATTGTTATACAAAAACATTGATTTTTTTTTCCGACCATGTCCGATCCTAATAAGATCATATGGTCCTCCACAGAGTGGAGGTTTGTATTAACAGATTTTGTTTTTACGAGAAATGGATGTCAGCCACTTGCTCAACCTTTTAGGTCCATATTCTGACTCTTTTGTGTTTGACAATTGACAATTTGTGTAGTTGCCAGACCCAGGATTCGAACCTGGGACCCACGACGCTATAGTCCGACGCTTATGCCGCGCGGCTATCGTGGGGCTACAAAAACATTGATAGTATTTTTTATTAATTCAAAATATTTGGTTAAATACCATTTATAATAATATACATATACCTAGGGTGTAATGTTTGGTGAAGCTCAACAGTACTATGTCAATGAAGTGAGAAGTGTGACGGGTGACAAACCTCTATGGGTTATATACACCAATTAGGAAAGGAAGAGGGCAGAAAGTAGAGTATTATAATGAAAACTGTAATTTTATAGGTGATCAAAGAGTTAATCCCGTTGGGACTTCAGAACTCTTCACAGTTAATTCTGGCAGGGTCGAGTGCGGGCGGGACGGGTGTCATGCTCAACTTGGATCCCGTTCAGCACCTCCTGCACTCCCAGCTCAACCTCAAACACATCCAAGTCAGGGGTGTGTCCGACTCGGGATGGTTCCTCGACAGAACTCCCTACAGGTTAGCACTATATTTTTTTATTTTATTTTTCTTTTACCAGTAGAATATTCAGTGTAACTCATCACTCCTCTTGCATTTGTTTTAGTCATGTCTAAGTTATCTATAACTACTACACCACATAATGGCTCTACCATAGGGTGTAGGTATTCAACAAACTTCCAGGTTTCAGAATTCGGCCAGTTGGAAAAATGTTCAGCGAAACCGATCAAAGGGGAATTAAATAAATTTGAATTTGGTTCAATGACGAATAATAGAATAAAGTATATCTTTGCACTAGAACATTCAAGCTGAAAAGTGCTTCGCGAGTGCTCAAACCACTTCTGAAGCCAAATTGTGTGTCATCCATGTCTTCTTCGCATTTTCGAAAAATCCTATTATGGATGATTTTTAATAAAACTTTTAACATGTGGCTCATCAAACTTATTGTTCTAAACTCACTGCACTCCTTTGCATTCGCCGTTTTTGGTAGAGTGATGAATGATGCTTTCAACCAATCATCGGGAATTATGCCCATTTCGTAAATTTTATTAAACAAATCGATGAGAATTTGATCTTCTTCTAATAATTTTATCATTTCGTTGTAAATATTATCAGGGCCGACAGCTTTACCATTTTTAGAATTTCGTATTGCGTTTATTATTTCTGCCCTATTTTTGCATGGGGCTTGTTCACGTTCATTAAAAGTATAGCCAATAGGTCTCCTATCATCATCAAACAGATTTTCAATATATGTCTTCCAACAAATCAGCTTCTTTTCTATATCTAATATAATACGCCTATCTTCGTCTGTCAAGATAGTTGATGAGGTTCCTCTTGTAATTCCCAATGTTTCCTTTATCTTCTTGTGCATATTAAAGGAATTGTATTTTCGTTTGAGATTTTCAATTTCTTTGCATTGGTCGGACATCCATTCTTCTTTAGCTGTACGAATTTTACTTTTTATGGTATTATGAATTCTCCTACATTGAGTTTCATTTTTATTTTTCCATTTTCTTCTTTCGTCCATTAATGACAGAATCTCATCTGTCATCCATTTTTGCTTCTTAGCTGTTCTTTTATATTCTAATTGATTATTAGATATGGAGGAGAACACATCTTTTATCCTGTCCCACTTGTCTGTTATGTCAGAGGATGTAATGACTGAAGTTTTTATTTGTTCTATTTCTGTGTTCAGTGCACTTTTTACTTGTTGTTTGACTTCGGGATCTTTCAGTTGATTAATGTCAACACGTTGGGTTGCGCGTGGTTCCCTCAGTAATCTTTTTAATCTAATTTTTACTGTAGCTACAACAGGATTGTGGTCAGATGAGATGTCAGTACCTGGATAAGTTTTAGTAGATGTTACGCTATTTCTGTAACAATTGCGAATTAATATTATAGTCTATTTGATTTCTTACAATGTTATTGCCATCATCTTGTGGGGATTTCCATGTATACAATCGCCCTGTTCATACAATACATCCATACAACATACATACAACCATACTCTGTTCCTGGAAAAATTGTAGTAATCTTTCTCCTCGATAATTTCTTTGTCCTAGACCAAATTCTCCTACGAACTCTCCACTTTTATCTTTACCAATCTTTGCGTTGAAATCTCCTATAATCAAGGTAACTTCATTATCTTTCGTCGAATTTAGAATTTCATTTATCTGTTCATAGAATTCTTTTATAACATCGTCATCTTTGCCGGCAGTTGGAGCGTACACCTGTATTATATTAACATTACCCATCCACGATTTGAGTTGTAATAGCATTGGAACAGCACGGGAACAAAACTATTAACCGAATGTTGATATTTATATGTGTTTCATCGATTACGAGAAAGCATTCGATACTGTTAGGCATCCTAAACTTCTCGAACTCTTACAGGAGAAAGGCATCGATGCAAGAGACATTCAACTGATATCTAACTTATATTGGAATCAAACAGCGAATATTGAGATCGAAAACGAAATCAGTGGAGAGGTAAAAATTTGTCGCGGTGTAAGACAGGGGTATATATTGTCACCTCTGTTATTTAACATGTACTCAGAAGCTATTTTCAAGGAAGCCTTATAAGGTGAATCGGTGGGTATTATGGTTAATGGCAAACATATTAACAATATACGATATGCCGATGATACTGTGCTGATTGCTGATAGTTTAAAGAGTTTACAGCAACTGGTAGAAAAGGTTAATGAGGTCAGTAATTCTTATGGTTTAAAAATGAACCTCAAGAAAACAAAACTATTACTAGTATCAAAAATAGCGACACCAGACACCAACACAGATTTTGTCATTAACAGCGAACCAATCGAACGTGTGACCCATTATAAATATTTAGGTACATGGGTCAATGAGAAATGGGACCAGTCTCAAGAAATAAAAACTAGAATTGAGATCGCAAGGAGCGCCTTTCTCAAAATGAGACGCCTCCTTAGCAATCGAGATCTTAACCTAGGTCTGAGACTGCGTATGGCACATTGTTATGTTCTCTCAATTCTTTTCTATGGTATGGAAGTATGGACGCTAAACCAAGAGATGTCACGGAGACTTGAAGCTTTCGAGATGTGGCTATATAGACTGTCATGTTATATTAACTTGCCACACTAAGGAAAACAAGTTTTACGCTGGCAACACGGAGAAGGAGGCAAAAGCAAGATGACGGTTGGCGACGGAAATGAGTTGCTGTTTTTTGGTGTTGTGATTGGCGAATTTGTACGGAGATAAATTAATAATCGATTAAGGAGACGACAGGCTGGTGACACGGGGCTTACGTGTGGGGACCTCGAGGCAGGACGGACGTGCTGCAGTGGGCTTTTTCGGTCCGCCCGAATTGGAGATGGCTTACCGACGTAAAGATAACGCCCGGACAAAGGCTCGCCGACGTCGGAATTTGGTTCCACCAAGGAGACCTGGATTATCGTAAGCTGTATCGTTCCATTTGTTCCATTATTTATTAATCCCCCTCGCGGGATTGTCAGAGTTTATTTTCTCGTTATTCAGGGTTTGATCCGTTAGCTGCAATTGTTCATTTTTCTAACCTGTAATTTACCTGTCAAACTTATCGACAATATATGACTTATATCTTGAACTCAACTTAAACTTTTATTTCGCTCCTAGACTCCCTAATTTATAGCCTTCTCAGATCTAGGGGCTGGCGCCCACCTTCCAGCATCCGTGCTGGGTATTATACATTGGTTTATCCTTTAGATATTTACGTTCCGGAGAAATGAAATTTGATAACGGCCGTTGGTACTCAAAAAACCCACGACCGGAAGGTAGTAGCCTTTTATACTGGCTAGCCGGCCTCTGTATATATCTCCTCTATAAACCTTGACACAAAACCTACGTTACAAGACGCATCCTCAAAATTCCTTGGACTGACCGGGTGACAAATGTTGAAGTTCGCAATCGAATGGAGAAGAACCGAGAAGTTCTACGTAGTATCAAAACCAGGAAACTACAGTCCCTCGGGCACATTATGAGAGGACAAAAATACAGCATTCCCCAACTTGTCATTCAGGGAAAGATCAATGAGAAGCGTAGCAGAGGATGGCGCCGCATTTCGTGACTTAAGAACCTCCGTGATTGGTACTAGTGCAGCTCCACTGAACTGTTCCGGGTAGCAGACGACAAAGATAAGATTGCCTTGATGTTGGCCGACCTCCGCTAGGGGATGGCACAATAAGAAGAAGATATACCCATCAGGCATGTTAACATTGACATTTTGAAGAGGGAGCATTGAAGCATTGAAGCATTAACCATTCCTATATTAATTTATTTTCTTACCTATCTTACACAAAAAAATAACTATGAGGTGGTCCACGTGACCTCGCCGTATCACTGAATTCAAATTAAATCACTCACAGCCAGCCACAGGACTGAGAAAAAAGATGTGAATCCCCACTTTTTAAAATAAAGCGTAGTTTTCCTTTACTGTCATGCAGCTTTTTGCACAGTGGGAGAATTGTTTAATGAAGAGTGTAATGAGTATCCAAAAGAAAACCAAAACATCATTTTCAGGAGTAATGTGAAATTAGGAAACATATTATTTCTTTGTAATGGTGGAAGGCAAGTGTTGTTTAATTTGTAACAATGTGACAATCAATGGTAGAGTGTCCAAGCCAGTTACCTTAGTTTTGGACTAGTAAGATCTTTAAATCCCTTGATTTACCTTAATATAGGATAAGCTTTTAGCTAATTTCGCACATACTTAACGCGGACACCATAGTAAAACAATCAAAGGCGTTTATCGGTCGGCTCATCGGTATTAAGTGGTATGCAGCAAATGAGGTGTGAGTTGATCGGTGTAGAACAGTTCGCAGCCAATGAGGTTCTTTAGGTTCAAATGCATATCTATGACCACAGCGAAAAACATCAAACCTCATTGCTTACATCCAATACGACACTATCCCTCCCATAGACTATAGATACATATAGACGCCACCCGTTGCATTGCTAAATGAAGCTACGTGCCGTGCATTTGGTTTGTGGGCGAGCGAACGCATTCGCCTATAAATGTTCGAGACCATAGACCATTTCGCTAGTGCTCGCCCAAAGTGCTCGCACTAGACGCTCAGAATTAAAATATAATTTTCTGTTTTTTTACGTTATATAGTACTTTTAAGCGGTCAAAATGCAACCAATTAGGTAAATATATCCATAATTTAAGTTATTTTAAAGAAACACTAGGTCACTGATATTGAAATAAATAATAATATACAAATAAATTGTCACGAACATGTATCAACTTACTTATGAAACGTAATACCATCTTCTTGCTTACCAGTACGGCTACCATATTTTAATACAACATGCAGAACCACCTTTCCTACTTAATTAACTAAAAATATTTACCACTGACTTTATGTTTAACACAAAAAATAGCAAATTTAGCAACACGAACAACACGCTACGTGAAGCGATTCAGCACGATTTACCGGCGATATTTTTGGAAACCAACTTAAAAATATGTAGACCTTTTATCTTACTCTAGCGCGTGTCGCAGAGATTATAAGGGTGCCGAATACTTTCTCACTCGCACTCATGCATCGTTTTTGTTCAGGCCTTGATCCCTCCATCTTTTTCGAGGTCGACCGGGTCTTCATTTACGTCTTCTCAAATATCTCAAATACTTTGATGCACTGTACAATGTGTACAGCTCGCTTGATTGTATCTCCATCACCGCCGTCAGTCATTGATAATTTCAATGATTCTGCGAAGCATGCTCTACTCAAATGAACCTAGCACCGATCCCATGTTTTTGGTTTTTGGTGCACGATCTTTTAAAAGACAGTCATGAATAAAATTATTGAAAGTGTCTTAAAGATTCTAAATTTGTTCCAATTATGCCATAAGATTCTTGCTTGTAAGTATAAACCAATTAACCTGTGTCCCTGATAACTATCTTATGAATCAGGAGTTGTTTGCTTGTAATTTACAAAATATATATTTAGATTATTTAGAATTCCGACTGATATGTCGGAGTGCTATATGTATTATTATGATATATTTTATCCAACTGACTGTCTTTTAGATAGGTATGGTTACATAATGTTGTTTAAATGTTGGAAAAGATCTTTATTTGACTACGTATTTTTCTTTACTATACGTGGTACAAATGAGGACTATGTCATGCTTGCCAGTCAGTGTCTCTGATGACTACCTAAGTCAGATCAAGATCAGCTTTTTGTTCTCCTAGGCCAGTGGTCACCAAATTGCAACCACAAATGATGACGTACGGGATAAAACATTGTAAGATAGAACAGTCAAAATGTCTTCAAATACAACCAACCAGCAAGTCAAAGATCTTAAATTGAACAGTTTTATCAATAGTTGTAGTGTTGACGAGTCTTGTGACATAAATGATACAGCACAAATTTTACTTTTTGGACGATGTATTTCATCTACAGGTCCTAAAGAAGAACTTTTAGGATTATTGCCACTCAAAGGTCAAACCCGAGGAGAGGATATTGCAAATGCTGTAATTAAGTGCATGGAAAAACATCATATTCCACTCGATACAATTGTGTCAATTTCAACAGAGTGAAAAGTATGACCAGTGTTAGAAAAGGGATTGTTGCTATTTTGAATCACTAGATACTTGCTTACCGTTGCAACATTCGTCAAGAAGCGCTTTGTGGGCAGACATTTCCAGAAGAAATTTGGTGATTAAGATTATCAACTCCATTATAGCTAAAGCTCTTAATAATCGCCGATTTAAAAACTTTTTAGTTGACATGGAGAGTGAGTATAACAAGGTAGGTACGTTGGTTATCAAGGGGAAACGTTTTAAAACGTTTCGCTTCCTGATTAACAGAAATTTAAGCATTTCTCCTTGAGAAGGGTGTTCACTATCCAGAAATAAGAGACGATCAGTTGATCCAAAAGTTTTATTTCTTGGTCGACGTTACGTCTCATCTAAATCAGCTTAATCGTTAACTTCAGGGGAAAGAAAACACAATTTTTTTATGTTAGAATAAGTTATTTCATTCGAAAAATTATCCCATTTTTCTCAAGATTTCGAAAGAGAATCTTTGATTCACTTTCTATGCCTGCTGAAACAACGCCAAGAAAATAATTCTGATATTGACATTTGCAATTTCAAAACAACAATTTTAAATATGAGGGAAGCTTTTCTCAACAGGTTTCAGGAATTCAGAAACAGCAAAGTGACGTTAGTCTTTGTTAAAAAAAACCTACCGATTTTCACGACCTGTCAAATAGTACCATACAACATCGCGTCTCCCTTCCATGCACGTGTACAGGTGACATTAGTTAATTTAGATGAATGTTGACTAAATACTTAGTAATATAGAGCTTACTTAGCACACATGGTGAAGTTTCTTGTACCATTTATGATTTTGTATAATAATTATGTTCATAATAGTGTAAATAAATTTATAATATTGAATTGAATTGAATTGAATTATTATCAATATAATGTATAATTACAAATTGGAATCATTCTATTAGATTTGTTAACAATAAAAAATGTCTCGTTTACAATGGTTTTCAGCCCCAACACGCTCCCCGCAGTGGATGCTATCAAAAAAGGTCACGTTCTTTGGCAGGGCTCATTACCGAAACGCTGTGTCGATGTCTACCGACAGGAACCCTGGAGATGCTATTTCGGATACAGACTCTACCCAACAATCAAAGGTACTTACTTCATTACTTCAGAGTATTATTACAAATAAAATAAAAATCTCACCTATTTTTTATTTACAACAATAGGGGAAGAGCTACAATTATTGGCCAGTTAAGGATTTTTCCAACTTTGTTATTTTTTTGTGGACAGATATCATTAGGAAGGTGAAATAAAAAAATATTATTTGTTAAATTGTTTATTTGTTTATAATAATTATTTATCAGAACATTTAAAAAAATATATTTTACATCATAAAAAAAATAATCAAAAAAAAACGCAGAAATCTACAATTATTGGCCACTTTTTTCAATTATTGGTCACCAAAAGATGCAATTATTGGCCACCCCGAAATTGCTGTAATAACATTATTTAAACAAAAATTAAAAAACAGTTTACGTAATATTATGATCACACATCATTATTAAGTGTTCAATCAAGTACTTAATGCAACTTTATCGTCATTTTATTAGACATACGTAACATATTACTTAGAAATACAAAGAACACATTCACATTGAGTTACAGTGAGATAGGCATATTTAATTAAATACGTAGAGCTTGTTGGAAATTGATTTCAAAAATTCAAAAGAGATCTTATACCTAGCTAATAGAAGTTAACAAACATCTTGACGTAGCATAAAGGATAAATGAGAATCATTGAAGTTTTCTCACAGTCGGAACAGCATACAAAACTTTTCAGTAGAGGATTTTTGCGGAAGGAATTTTAGTGTGCTTCTTGGTATTTCAAATCTTCTTGTTACTGAACACAAAGACTCTTCACTATGGTCATTCATATACTCTATTGCTTCTTTTATTCTTCAGTTCTTGACTATATTTCATTCGTTTATTTTGATGCATTTTTATTCTGGAACAATCAAGAAAAAAGTTTCTATTATCGGCCATCAAAACTACAATTATGGGCCAGGTGGCCAACATTTATCTACGAATGTCGGAGAAATATAATAAAAACAAAGATGATTAATAATACTGTTAAAACACTATTCAACTAATAAAAATATATGTAATACTTTACTAATTAGTCACATATTCTATTATTAGCAAGGCCGGCCGATAAAGGAAAATCGACATATTTTGGAATCAGTTATTGGCCACCATCATAATATACCTACCCACCTATTTTTTCCAAAATATATGTCTAATGATGTATACATAAATCAAATGCATATATTATAATTGTCAATTGGATTAGCATTTTGTATGATATTAAATGTTAAACATACCTTTTAACAGAAGTCATGTCCTTGTACAATTTACAACAAATCGCACTTATTTCACGGTTTCGCTCGAACTGTCAGATACAAATGCGGTTTTGAGGTTGTTTTATAATGCTAAAAGTAACAATTATCTGTTTTACCAACGGAGGAACAATTGACGAGATTTTTTAATAACTTAACAGATGGCAATGTTGATTTAATATCTTAAAAAACTAGATTTTATCTGCAAGTGGCCAATAATTGAAGCTGGCCCATAATAGTAGCTCTTACCTAATTATAGATAATAATATAATTTTGTTATCTCCGCGGAATCTATTCTTAAATGTTGTGTTATTTCTTCTTCAATTTACTGTCCCTAAATAACCCATGATGTACCTTCCCGCACTGAACTGGACTGCAGTGGCGGTAGTCGACAACTATTTACACTTTTCTACTGTTTAATAACACCTGATCTATTTCTTTTTATATAATTCTGTTTTAATAGTATTTCTTTGTTTTTAAATATCATGTTGTGAACATCTTAAGGCGATACTTCAGTGAAACGGTAAATAATTTTCAATTATATGCGCAATGAAATTTTGGACTCGCTGCAGTCTGAGAGCGAACATCGAGGTGTCAATACGTCATTTTGTTTTTTTGTTTTGTGATGGCGACGGGGGTATTAATTCTTAAATCGTGTAAAGATGACTAAAAACATTACCCATTTACTTTAAAAAGAAAACATATCAATGAATATATTATTATTGTTACTAATAGAACAATAAACAGAACATTAAATGGAGGCATGTTGGATTTATATGACAAATTATATTTCGGTCGGCATGCGTCATTTGCACCCGCGACCCGCAATCCGCGCATTGCCTAGCCACGATCCTTTTAGACCATGCCTCAACTGAGGTATAGCCTTAAATTAATAATATTTTGTAATGTTCACTATAATATGTAAATAAAATTTGAATTTACGCCAAATGCATATTTTAAAAAACGCAAACGCAACGCAAAAAAACGGTACAAGTCGGTTATGTGGAATACAGCGGCAAACACATTTTGAAAATAGCCGATATAGTGGATTATTTATTAGGATAACCTAACCAAACCAAACCTAACCTAACCTAATCTAAACTAACAAATAATCCAGCATATAGGGTATTTTCAAAATGTGTTTTCCACTGTATTCCACATAACCGACTAGACCCAAAAAAACATTAAGTTTGCAATGCTGGATGCTTTATTCTGTTCAGTTACTTGCTATTTACATCATTCCAAAAGGCCGTTTTCGCCAATCAAAGAACAGAACAGAAGAAAAATATATTCAGAAAAGGAAATGAACCAAAATAAAAATGTAACTGAACAATAAATTAAAGGATATATGTGTGGGGCAGCCCCGCTGTTTGTATTCCAGTGGCTGTTCGACGAAGCGCAGATGACGGCGGACAACGTGGGTTCCCCCTCGACCCCCCAGCAGTGGGATTACATCCACCGGATGGGCAACGCCCTGCGCGCCTCCTTCGCCAATGTGTCTGCCGTCTTTGCACCTTCCTGCGTCTCGCACTCCGTCCTCACCACGCGTCACTGGCTGCAGGTTAAAGTGGACCGAGTCTCCGTGGCCGACGCTCTGCACTGCTGGGATGCTGACACGGCCAGAAGACGCAACAGGTCATTCAGCTCTCCGTTTTATTAATTTTTCCTTTCACCCATTGATTACCGAGCTGGTAATGTCAAACTTTTTGTTTTTATTTATTTAGCTCAGCCAACAGGATCAATGACAGAATATAAGAATAAAATAATATGTGATGGTCCTAATAAATCAAATTAAATTAGGTCAAATATAGGTGCAACTGTAAAGAATATAATAATTGGAGAGTTATTGTAAATGGTTAAAAAAGAAAGAAAAACACATCAGCAGTAAATAGAAAATAGAAAAAAAAATTCAATGAAACAGTAGTCGTCCAGATACAATTTAATCATGGATTTTGGAGCAACTTAATTTGAAAGAGGCAAGAGAACAGAATGGATCCACTCGACCAGTGTAAAGATTTAAGGTTCTGCAGAGTCGAGCCACCGGAAAATTGTAACCAAGATTGGTTTCATATGTGAGAATGTATAGGAATAAAAATATGTGAGGAGAGTACATTAACTAGACAAATATTCCACCAAATCGTTCATGGTAGCAGATGATAAACTAAAAATCGCCCGATGATGGCTGATCTACGATAAAGAATGACACAAAAAGAAGAAAAGGAAGCTTTCTCATTAATTTTTTTTATTTATAAAATGGTGTAGATTAAAAACTTATATTACGATTGCAGTAGCTACTAATAAAAGACGTGTTTATCTCAGTGCAGCACTGACAAATTATTCTCAGACTACAAAAGTGTGATGTTACCTACAAATTAATCTTCAATGTGAAATGACTTATAACTAATTTAATCATTACCTTTAGTAACATTTTTTTTAGCTTAATTTTCATCTAGTGTTTTAACACATTAAATTTAATATGTAACCCCTCATTATGAGAAAATTATAGAATAATAAAATTAATTAATCGTACCTTGAGACGCCTATCGACATCTCTGACTACAAATGCAAAAGTAAAAGTCTGTTTCAGGCAATCGGAAATACATATTATTTATACAATATTATAAGCGAATCCATGTATTACTTTCGCAAAACTGAGGTAATCAGATTTTCTTAAATATCATATACCTAACCTAACCATTGCAATTATTGTACTTCATTCAAAACTCTCTCACAGATTAAAACGGACCAATACTTAAGGCCTTCTGATTTTTTTGCTTTACTTGTGTCTATAAATTATTGAAAGTCAACCGAAAGTGAATTATAAAATTGCATTGCTCACGTTCACAGAAATCAATCTAAGAACAGCGGCGGGGGCGTTCCGGCGAGACATCTCATCCGATCGGGAAGAAGGAGAACAGCAGCTCTAACTGACTACTCTCAAGATGTTCCACAAAATGTCCGACCCAAAAGTAAACAACTTTTTTTCACTTCACATAATGTCGCCGGTCCAAGGTTCGAATCCTGGGTCTGGCAAACACAGTGAGTTCTCGACTTTCGGCGGGGTTCCGTTCCGCCACCTACTTTGTAAGTAGAAATTCATTATAACAGGCAAGTGCTTACTGAATGAGGCGGCATACCTTCAGAGATCTATCGGCGTCTGAGTCCATACTTTCAATTTTTTGAATTGCATCATTGATTTAAACTTTAGAGCCATGTCTTTCAGGACAAATTTTTTGGGTGGTACTTTATGTTCATCTAGTTCTTTTAGTGCTATTATATTTTAAAAGCTGTCTTTTTCATCACAATACATATTTCTTTACTTCTGGTTTGACTGGAAACAGTTGTTGTCCAATCAAACAAGTCTTAAAAAAGGCATTGTGATTGTGTCCATGCCTTTTATTCCAACGATAATGTAGCTGTAAAGTAGACTTCGAATTCCCTTGAAGCCTCTTGGATTTTTTGAATCATAAATAAAAACATTAAAACATTATTTTTCAATTTCTGGTAAGAATAATCCTGACAAGAAAATGTTGTATAAAGACTTCAAAATGTGCTCGTAAATGCAAAGTATTAGCAGACAATGTTTAAAAACTTCTCAGAAATTAGCGACATAAACAAACAGAGACAATACATAGCTGACCTTAAAGAAGAGAGTACTTCTGAAGGAACCTGTACTCGAGGACTATCTCGATGAAAGTTGACAAAGAAATATTTCATGATTAAAATTCAGGTTTGCCATGATTTTTTCTAGGCGTATTCAATATTTCCAGCGCATTTGTATGTTGTTTCATTAATCATCCAATATTGTAACTAGAGACCAACTTGGACGTCATACTATCACCGGCCGTCTTCGCGCTTAGGCGGAGATGGCAGACCGTAATAATATCATGGCCAAAAAGCGGGTGGGGGGGACAGAAACGCACGGTGTATGCTGTTTATGCTGGTTTATTATAAGTTCTAAGTCAAGCAATTTAGGAAGTCAATGATGCTGATGGCCACGGCAGTCGGTGTACGGCTTGGCTGTATTGTAGGTACGCCGCTAGCTTGAGGGTGATGTGCGAATAGTCAAAATGGCGGACGCGGCAATATGGCGCTCTGTACTGTGGTACGCGAGAGAGATGTTGGCTGTAGGACGTCCGAGGCCAGAAGAACACATTCCGCGCGCATCAAAAGTCTGGGATCCGCGGCGTCATGGCGCTGTTGTTAGTGTCGGTTGCTAACCTCCCTGTTTTTCCGACGGATTTCTTTGTTTCGTGGCGGCACTGTTTCGAGCGGCCGTTTTCAGTAGCTTGTGTCAAGTCTGTTTGAATTTTGGCGGGGGCGCAGACGAATTTAAAGTTATGAAATTTCAGCGGAGGTAGGCTCCGCTTCTTGAGTGTCGCGAGAGCTGCGAAGAGTTGACGTAGGCTGTGGTGTTTTAGGAAAGTTGATGGTTCGGTCCGCCCTTTGAGGTGGTCTCCTGTGGGAGACCTTCAACTGGTATCAATACTCCTCAGATAAAAAGATCAGCTTTATCAAGAGAACAGATAAGAACCAACATTTTGTCATTGTCAGAAAAGAGCCACTTAAGAAATACCTCTCTCATGATTTGAATTTGCAAAACATGTATGCTTTGTATAATGAAGATTGCATTAATGAAGGATATTATCCTGACAAAATGTAGTATTAAACTATTACAGGGATGTTTTTAATAAAGATTTCAATTTCTTTTTTCATACTCCAAGAAAAGATCAATGTGATATATTGTGCTTTAAATTTGAAAATAACAGCGCAGAACAAAAAACTATTTGTCAACGAGGCTATGATTTCCATTTACTTCATAAGAAATCTACTCGAAATTATAAAATTTTATCGAAGAGAAGGCGATAAACAATGTGTGTCATCTCTTTGAGTTTGACATGGAAGCTGCCCGCTATTACTCTTCCACAGTTACAAAGGCAGTTTTCTATAAACGTAGGTTAGCTGTTTACAATTTGACTGTATACAACGTAAATTCAAGAAGAGCTTCAAATTATATGTGGCACGAGGGTGTATTGAAATAGCCTCCTGCATGTTCAAGCATTTAAAAATGATAGCTGATAGTCGTTCTGTTACATTGTTTTCTGACTCAAGGAGGGGTAACAAAGTATAAATATTAACATGGTGACTATGTTGCTCCATGCTGTTCGGGTATTAGACATACCGTTTTTTTGAGCCGGGTCATTCTGTTATGTTAAGTGTGACTCGGTGCATGCATACATTGAAAGATAAGTAAAAGGAATCAATATTTATGATCCTGCAGGATGGTATACAGTAGTATAATTAACATCTAAACAGAGGAAATAATGATGTTTATGAGTTGAACTTCAGTGAAATGCAGAATAAATATATAAAAACAAAACAGTCGATAATACGAGGGTGGGTCAATAATTCCTTAGAAAAAAGCATTAAAACAGTTTTTATTTTTGTATTTTTTTTTATTTCTCAACATAATCTCCTTGAAGCTCAATACACTTGGTTAGACGTTTCTCAATTTTTTTTAAACCGTCAGAAAAATAAGTTTTCGGAAGGTCCTCAAAATAAGCATTTGTCCGATCGATGACTTCTTCATTTGAAAAAAAACGTTGTCCACTTAGCCATTTTTTTAAGTTTGGGAAAAGGAAAAAGTCACTGGGGGCTAAATCTGGCGAATACAGTGGGTGGTCGACCAATTCGAACTTCAATTCTTCAATTTTAGCCATTTATCGTAAACATGTGTGAACACGGGCATTGTCCTGATGAAAGAGGATTTTTTTCCTGTTTAAATGAGGCCGTTTTTCTTCAATTTCGTTTTTTAGCTGGTCCAATAAAAATGCATAATAATCCCCTGTTATTGTTTTTCCTTTTTCCAAATAGTCAACGAAAATAATTCCACGTGCATCCCAAAATACAGTAGCCATAACCTTACCAGCTGATTTTACGGTTTTCGCCTTCTTTGGACATGGTTCGCCTTTCGCAATCCACTGCTTTGACTGTTCTTTCGTCTCGGGAGTATAGTGGTGTATCCATGTTTCATCTACAGTCACAAAGCGACGAAAAAATTCATCCGGATTGCGTTGCATGAGCGACAACAGGGCTTTAGAGGCCACCACCCTATTGCGTTTATTGTCGACTGTGAGCAAACGCGGCACCCATCTTGCAGAAACTTTTTTCATGCCCAATTTGTCATGTAAAATAGAAATGACGCTACCTTTTGAGATCCCTGTAACCTCAATTATCTCACTCAACTTTAATCTTCCGTCACTTAACACCATATCGTGGATTTTATTGATCATTTCTGGTGTAGTCACCTCTACAGGACGTCCTGAGCGTGGTTCATCCTTTGTTGATGTACGACCACGTTTAAATTCATTTAACCAGTTATAAATAGTTGCAAGTGAAGGAGCAGATATGCCGTGAACTAAATCCAACTCATTTTTTATTTCCTTTGCTGTTAACCCTTTTATATTAAAATGTTTAATAACAGCTCTAAACTCAATTTTCTCCATTTTTGTAAACAAGCAAAATTTTTTTTTAAATGTACGAAAATAAAAAACAACAACCCGACCAATCTGATTGAAACTTCGCAGCATACTGAATCGGTAGTGCCGCTGCATGAAAACAAACCGCTTACAGTACTAGTAGCGCCACCTGTCGGCTTTTCTAAGGACTTATTGACCCACCCTCGTAATAGAAAGCAAATTAATTGGCTGAAGATTGTCCACTTTCAGAAGAAAAAAATAATTTTATTTTAAGTATAATTACGATGATGATATTTTTCAATCATTTTGCATAGTACGAAAAGGTGCACATAGATCGTCACAATTGTTTAAGTTAAATCCAGCATACACTGCATCCCTCAAAATTAAAAAAGAAAAACTTAAGGATTTGCTAGAGTTATGTAATTCTGGTATAACAAAAGAACAATATCACACATTCTGCAGATGCCTTGAAGGCGAAGAAACTATCAGAGTTGAATATTATGAGGATGAAAATATTTAGGTTTCTTTTTTCCTTCCTCTATTTTAGCACATCATAGTTCATTTATTTAAGTAAATAAACAAATTTTATACTTTGTGCGAGTTTCAAAATAAATAGAGTTAATTATTAGTGTTTCATTCAGCTTCACAGACCTTTTTTAAATTTCATTTGAATAAACGATACCTCATAGAAATAACTAATATTATATCTAAAAACAATAAAACATCGCTTAAAAGGCTCTTAGTTTCAGAATAATTAACTGTTAGTAGAAATAAAACTTGTTTTTGCTCTCCTGTAAACATGAAAAATGGACAAACGCTATTATGATACTAAGCCTTTGTAATATTAGTAAGAATGCAGTTTGTATTAATTGTTTGTTATTATGTTATTTCAGAGTTAGGAGATGACAACAAGGAGTTGAAACGAAACAAAGAACCTACGAATCGGCAAAATAATGAACCGAAAAATTCGCGAAAAAATGTTCACAACCTTCGGAGAAATCCGAATGGGAGAACGGAGAAAGCGTTCCGGGAAAATAGAAAAATGCCGAATGACCGAGAACGCTTCAGGCAGCGTAAGCGCGGTCACAAAAGGAGGAAGGGAGCGAAATGCGACTCTCTCAGCCAGAACGGACGGCGGCACAGCAGGAACCGCACGCCACCCCGCCTCCGTACTCTTCCCGAGAAGGTTGTTAGGCCTCAAAGGTCTCTTATCAGGTATCCCATCAAGCTTCAGCTTTAATAGTGAAGAAAAAGTAATGAATTATCCATTGAGTTCTGCGATTCTATAATTATGATCTTAATAATATGTAACGGGTTAAAATGAAAAGGTAGCGAGTAGGTACCTACCTGCCATATCAGGAGGCATATTACGCTGACCCGCTTGCTAGGATAGGGTTTCAAATGTCAGAATCCCAAATCATGAGATCCTGCTCGATTATTATGTCAATTTTTAAAATTATTTTTGTGATTTTCATTCATAAGTTGTGTATACAACACCAGTGGACCTCAACCGCCCCGGGAACCTTTGTCAGCCCGAACACCCACGAGGGGACTCTCTGACCGCCTTCAACGCCCAAGCCCCTACTCTACCTGAGTTCCATTATCTCATTTAGTAGATCGACTGACCCGAGAGAAATCTATTACCAAAGATTTCAGAGCGATAGGGTAGTGGGCGGAACTTTTGCTGAGACATATTTAATGTACCTAGTTAGTTATTATTAGTATGTATTTAGGGCACGGGTTCTCGACCTCAGCCAAAGTTGCATACCTAACAATGCATTTTTAATAGGGTGAAGAAAACACATAAAAAATAATCAGAAAAATAAATAAACTTTTACATGAGTATGGGTTATCATTGGTTATCATTCATTACATGCTTATTCACTTTACTAGTTTCTACAGTAAAACCTCGTTAATACGAATTCCATGGGACTGAAAATCGAAAAAAAATTCGAATTACGAATTATGAAATGTATGGGGGAAAAATATTAAAAAAAAAAATTTTTGGTTTTCATTAATTTTGTTTCCGATCATAGATGTGCCTACCGAATTGGGTCATAAAATGTCGAGATTATTTTTATTACCTTCTTAAAATAAGTAATTTTTGATTTTTTAAGAAAAGTCTGTCACAATTTTCAATGACTGGCTTATGAAATAGTGTAATTTATTACGATTTATTGAATATTTTTGTATGCCAGGGACTCTGAAATCATTTCGAATTACGAAATTCGAATTAAAGGTATGGTTCTCTTTACCTTTTTTTTCGGGAAAATTTAGAATTACGGCGAATTTCGAATTACCAGTGTTCTTACTACTTGCTGTCAAACATTACCTACACTTATTTTTTATTTATTTCCTTGATAACTGACTGTTTGTGAATATATTGCGCATTGCACTTTTATTGATTTTATAGATACCAAGTATTCGGCAACCCAGCAGAGGTTGCAACCCGAGGGTTTGAAACTTGCGATCTAGTGTAAAAGTGATTGAATGATTCAACGGATATCGGTTTGCAGGAAATGGAAGGGCAAGGGGAAGGAGGCGTGCTCTCACCGTCACATGGAGCGCTGCAGTTGGCCGCAGTGCAACCGCTCCTGCCCGCTGCTGCTGGATCCGTTCACCGGGGAGGAGGTGCGTTTCGTAGACATGCTCAAAAGCTTCGGCCTGGAAATGGACAGTGTGGCGGCAGCCCTCGGCGTGGACATGCACACTCTGGACAACATGGACCACGCCACCCTCTTGAATCTCCTCACCCAGCAGACCAACTGACTCCGACCCAAAGTTTTTCACAAAATTGATGCTGTTTAATTCAGCGGATGACATTTCAATACTTTGATGTGACATTCTCTCTTACTCTCAGTATCGGTCACATCAGGTAATGTGCCAAAATCATGGCTTTTGACCATAGAACAACAAAAGTATAGTATGGCTATTATTGGGTACAGTAAAGTTGTGAAGCTATTCAATGGTACTACATAATAATAATTTATATTGTGTTATCAATCTCTAGGTAATACTATAATAAATTGCTATCGAACAACTAGAGGTATATATTATACTTCTTAAGATGTATAAAGAATTTACTGAAAACGCTTGGAAAATTAGCGCAAAAATTGATGAACACCAAAAAACATTAGGCGTGTCTCACTGCATTAAAAGCTGGCTTCACAATTTTTATAAATACATTACATACATATTCATTCTCTACTTATATTAGTCCATGATGTTCATTACCCTTATCTCGTAAATGTATAATATGTAACCAAACTTAATTGTTGTCCTGGTCAAAGTCAAATACAAGACGCCGACTGCTCCGTGACAGACGTATGCGGGCGCTGTGATCAATGATCGATGACTAACATAAGGTTTTAACGTATAATTAACCCAACCTAATCGTTTTGATACAAAAGTCAGCGTAATGGACATGTAAGCTGGCGAAATCAAAAATCGTTTTAGCGGTTGTCAGAAAAACTGTTGAACTTTATTTACCGAGTCGACATGTGAAGTCGGCAACACGCAAAACATTTCATGAATGAAGGAATGTCCCTTTTTTCATATTTAAATTTAATTTTTACATAAAGGAAACTTTACAAATTACACATTTAGGGCGTTTCCAGCAACTGTGAAAGAATACAGAAAAAAGTACTTGTGCAATATCCTTGTGCGAAGGGAAAGGGGGAGATATTTAAAATCACAAATTTTTGGACAACTTTGTATGAAAACTTGCATGTTTCTGTGTGAAATTTAGTAATTCAGAGGGTTGATTCAAATCATATTTAACATTATACATATTTACACATATTTACATTAACAGAGCATTAACTGGACTTTGTATTTTTAAGACTTATCGCCCTTTTGTTTGCACACATACCCGTAGATATTATCATTCCCTGTCGGCAAAATCTGACCAAATTCAGTTATGGTTGTGTATGTCAAATTGTTTAGTAATAGTTTTAGTTGCT
Source organism: Rhyacophila brunnea (assembly GCF_057557595.1). Classification (NCBI taxonomy): domain Eukaryota; kingdom Metazoa; phylum Arthropoda; class Insecta; order Trichoptera; family Rhyacophilidae; genus Rhyacophila; species Rhyacophila brunnea. The sequence goes on along the minus strand of NW_028232904.1, from coordinate 98,154 downwards.
TTACATAAAATACAATATCCTCAGAAGAATATTTAAATCTTAAATAATAAATAAAGATCAAAAATATTTAGAAATTCAAATTTAATAATCTTTATTGAACATAACATAATTTTTAGGCAACACCACTAAAAAACATATTTAAAAAAAATACGGTGCCCGGGTTTAGCGCGAATCCAGTGGATGCGGTTCACGCTAATGTGCTTTACAAATTGAACCACGTGTGTCCAATCCAATTACGATGAAATTATTTTTTTTTTACATACCTACCTTAAGCTTTGAAAAATAATCATTAATTCTAAATATTTGAAAAGAGGCATTTTATTTATCCCTTAACGATAAGCGACCGAAATTGGGCGTTTAGTGATTAGCAACACTGCTAAATATTGGCAGAATTGAGAAACATAAGAGAATACTATATATTCTCAAATTGTGTTGTATTATACAATATACAGATTCACTATTTATTGGCAGCGGTACTTGCCTAGATAAGTAGGTCTAAATAACTGGCGCTTAGTGAGTTTTTTCTGAAAGGAGACAATTTGTATTATAACTGCATGCAAAATTTATGTGCAGGGAAACAGCACATTCCGGCTCACCTTGTATACCTACCGTTTTAAATTAAGTTATCTAATATTATTTATAAAACTATTTTTATTATAAAATGATCTACCTCATTCTTAGATTTGTAAGTATTCATGTACATTTTTAACTGTTAATACTTTATTTAAAAATAAATTTAGTTCCTTACGATAGAAAATTTTGTTCTTTATTTTAATTGAAATTTCCTACAAAATTATTGTGTGTATTTACCATCTACTTCTATGAAGGGCTTTTTTTGTGCACCTTTTTTCATGATATTTTTAACTTTTCAAAAGCAATTAGACGAAACAATGTTCGCGCTTACATAGTATAAGCTAATTTTCCTGAATCATCTCATATGAAAAGACATATCTGAAAAACTATCACATTTGATATATGTGTTACACCGAATGTGCGAAATTAACTATTACATGAAATGCGCAAAATTTTGGCTAATTCATGTAATAGTCAAGCCTGTTGCCTTATTCATGAATTAGGTAAATTTTCTGCTGAGTACATGAATTCGCCAGAGTATGGAATTCTTGAACTGTCAACATGACAGAAGAAAAAGTAAATTTAATACGGATGGTTTTATTAGTTATAATTGGACATAATATAAGGTAAATGTACCAGTAGTTGACCATGTACCAGTAGTTGACCTTTTTTCAATAAAATGCCCAAAATAAGAAACGTAGACACGGGATTGCTCTAAATTGTAAAGTTGAGACAAGTGAAGCCATCTGTGGTCGGATTGAAGAACTTACACATCACCATATGTCATAGGAGCGTCATAGCAGCTATTTGAAAACAACACATCACGCCGTAAGCATTTTATTTTTAATTTCTTAAGTAAATTGTTAAGGATATCAGTGGATGTAAGCATATGGCAATTTAATATTTTTAGCTTCATAATATCAAGTTAATGGATTACGGGCAGTCATAATATTGAAGTATCGATATCATTTGTAATTTTTAAGTTATATTTACAAGGAAGCAAGTTTGTGGGGGGGTCAACTACTCAAACTTTTTTTAATACTTTTTCAGTAGTTGACCAGGGTGGTCAACTACTAGATAAATTAAATAAAATTATTTCACTTAGTTTTGAACAATTTTTACATTCATAAGTATGGAACGATGATTATTTATTAATTAGAAGTGTCTAGGGTGGTTCTCTCCAGTAGATGACCTAGGCGTATTTTTTCTTCGGAAAACAAAAATTTCTTGAATTATAGCCCTGAATATATAGCAACTGAATGAAGCAGGCCAACAATAGCCGACAACCTACGAGAAATAGCGACGCGATAAAAAAAAATGCAGGGCATCACGGAGGATTTACTTTGGTCATTATAACGTACCCATATAATTAATAATGTTAACGTTAGTTTTGCCGCAAATTGTTTATCAGCCTACCTCACCATACTTTTTTATATAACCTGCCTGCTTCACCATACTTTCATATAACCTGCCGCCCCTAGGGGAGCAGGGTCTTAGCCAAAAAAAGAATAGAGACAGTGTACCAGCAGGTAAATGCCGACGATAAAGAATGCATAACATAGTAACAGGGAGTGTCGGTGGGGCTGTCACACCAACGACAGTCCTCTACAAGTACAAAAGAATTCCTCAAGAAATTTCCGAAAATGTGGACTTTGTCCATGGAGCCCTTAAGCTGTAACAGTACCAGGAGAATCGTAAAGTGTGCCTTCAATGGTTACATCAGAGAAACCCAAGCGGTATTTAGAGAGAGTTCCTGAGTAAAAACATTGATGAGGAAAATCTTGAATCATTCCGCAAAAACAACGAACCTGATAAAGATGATAAGTCACTGTTCGCACTGTAACGAAAAGTAAAAAATGAGTTGGAAAATATCACTCCACCTGACCCGGCCAGACTGATCGATGAGGCATTGCAAGAAGAGGAATCCGATGATATGATGTCTTTGGCCGCCTGGAATACTATAATTATTATGATGTTTCATCTCCAATCGCTAGGGCACCTGTGGCTGGTGTAACGACTTGTGATGGTGATTCGTCTCCAATCGCCAGTGCACCCAAGGCTGGTATAAGGATTTGTAATGATACTTCGTCTCCAATCGCCAGTGAACCCGTGGCTGGTCCATCAAATATTCGTAGTCCATTCAAGAGACATTTTTTCTTCCCCGGTGAAGGGGAAGAAAAATTCAAGAAGAAAGCAAAAAAGGGAAAAAAACCCCACCCCACTTGCCAGGAGTATTTCCTAAACAAAAAGAGGAAGAAAAAAGAAATGGAACGGTTGAAAAAAGAACGAGCTGCAGAGAGGCAAAGAAAGAAAAAACTAAATGAGCAAGCAAAGAAAGAAAAAAAATGGGGGAATTGAAAGCAGACTCAGCGGAGAGTGAATGGCATAAGTCTAGTGATGAAAGCTTTAAGCCTAAAACTAGATGGCTGCCCGTTATGAAAGTCATTAATGAACATTATATTATAATACTTCCCGGGGAAAATCGTCCATATTTCTTAAGTAAAAGCTACTATTTCATCGATGCAAAAGTGCGGGAGACTATAGAAATGGCCAGATCGACCCGATGTACTTAGCCATGAATGGAAGGCGGTAGTATCCCACATAAATGACCCGACACAAGTAAGCAAAACTCGTAATGTTTATTTAGTTCCAGAATTGGACTTTATTTGGAATATCTAAGTATTTTTATGTTAAGTTTTATTTTGGTAAGTACTGAGCCTATGCGTTACTATGCAGTATGTATGTACTTAGTTGCTAAAATAAATATATTTTTGTATTTTTAGTTTGAAGTAACTAATTTTGCACCTTTTGTTACCCGAACATAGCTGATGATTGGCTGTCAAACAAAACCCTCTCCTATGTAACTTGTTACTGAACCGGCCATTGCTACCAAGTTGATTCAAGTAGCTATGGGCTAGAGTGGTCTGACAGGAAGCCCTGAGACAACTCTGATGACAGATTTGCCATAAAGCCTTCTGATTAGACATGGTCAACTACTGAAAAATATAGTGGTCAACTACTGGAACCCCTGATTAGACATGGTCAACTACTGAAACATATAGTGGTCAACTACTGGAACAAAAACATGGTCTTGAAAAATTGAACACAATTTTTTTGTAACAGACCCTTTCTTAATTTTTGTCTTGTGATATTAATTAAGACATTTGATCCATTATGAGTAGACTTGCTTTGCCAACATTCGGTGGAATGCTAAACATTAATCGTTATTTTTGTTGAATTTTTTTCTTAAATGGTCAACTACTGGTACGTTTACCTTAATATTATTATTATTAGGTTAGGTTAGGTTAGGTTTTGTAATTCTGAATTAAATTATTCAACTGAATGTCCATTTTGAGGTTAGCTATCATGTGTCAACAAACTATCACAAACATTCAATCGACCATTGCACGTTTGATACCCAAGCACGAATCAAATCGCGAAAATACTTTTCAATAAAATTCTTCCGTTATCATATTATAGTTCTAGATTTTTTTTGCGCATAGTAAATGGATATGAACGTCATTGTAGGACGACATTTGACACATTTGTTTAGTTTGATTAGTTGCAAAAAATACCACCGGAGCGCGATCATCTATTTTGACCATAGATAATATATGTACATTTTGACCAATGCATGAGCATTTGATACATTTAGTTTAGTTGCAAAAAATACCACCGTAGCGCTACTATCTAATTTGTCCTATACATGAACAAGGCAGAAAAATTACTGCGGAATTCACGCACTCTTCAGATATTTTGCCTAATTCATGAATAAGGCAACGGGCTTGCATTTTTCATGATTTAGGCAAAATTTTGCCCATTTCATGTAATATTCAATTTCGCACATTCGGCGTAACGTATGCATTAAATTCTATTACTATTTATTTTCACAAATGAATCTAACTATTACCCCAATAAGAGCTTCGTTGAAGACCAAAACACTTTCGGGGCTTTTGTTCATCAAACTTGTCGGACCACCTTTGACACTTTTAGATCCTTCAAAATACGTCGATCGGTGGTTACCCAGTGGAAGACATTCGGCCAAAAACTCTAAGACTAAGAAGAGGAATCAAGACGATTTGCCAGACGAAAATTGGAATGAACTTTGGAAATCACCATGGCCCCACAAAGGGGGGACTGACAGAGCTCTAGCCTGGGGAATTGTCCAGATAAGTGAGATAAATGCACATCACAAATTTGCTCTAATCGTAAAAAAAATCGCCTGCGGGGCTAATTTCCTTCAGGCATATTAACATTTTAAGATATGTGGTTGTGTAATTGCATTTTTTGGCTAATGTTAGTTGATACACTGATTACAACGTTTTTCTTAGCTCGTATTCTTATTTGTCCGGTGGTTCTCTGTCTGGTGGTTCTTTGTCCGGTATAAATCTTGCAATTGATTTTTAACTAACTTCCCGACTAGCTAGACATTTGAAACTTTTAGAATATATCAGAACACAATGCCAATGCATTTTTTTAATACTTTTAGCCATCTTTAAGTAGCATTGAATTCATTTTCAGTTAATTCTGTTTTGTCTTCTTTCTTCTTTGCCCATATCCGCCCCTTAGCTGGAGCATATGGACACCACGCGGCGCCTCCAAGAATCCCTGTCGCTCGCCAGTCTTCTTGTTTCGTTCCAGGTCAAACCAGCATCCCGTAGCTCCGCCGTATACACTCTGTAGATTGTATTTAGCGGCCTTCCAGGACGCCGGAATCCGGTCGGCTTGAAGAACAGGCAAGCCAGGTTAAAGTTCTCTTCTGGCATCCGCAGCACGTGGCCGAGCCAGGTCCAACGTCGCCTCTTCACTTTCAGTGTGATGAGAGGCTGCTTGGTACGTTCTCTTATCTCCTCGTTGCTCCTAAAGTCATACCACCGCACACCCAGTATTCGTCGCAAACATCTGTTTTCGAAGCTCAGTATACGGTTGCTCTGAGCCTTCGTAAGGTGCCATGATTCGCTACCGTAAAGCAGCACCGTCAGAATGCAAGCGTCGAATAGGCGGCATTTGGTTTTGACCGAGTACAATCGTGAGTCCCAGACATTTTGCATCGAGTTGAATGTTGCTCCAGCCATTCCCATTCAGATAGCGAGCTCTTTCTGCAAAATGCCATCTCCCGTGATGTGTACCCCCAGATACTTGAAGCTGTCGACGCTCTCGATGCTTTGTCCATCGCTAATCAGAGGGAAATCTGGATCAGGACAGGTGCTATTGCACAAGACGTTGGTTTTCTTCGCGTTGATTTTCAAACCAACGCGAGAGGAGTTGTTATGCAACCTGTCGATTGTCTCTTGAATGCCCTTGATTGAGTTGTCGAATAGGACAGCATCATCGGCGTATTCCAGGTCGCATAGCTTCACCGTGGGGGTAACAGGTATGCCTCAGTCAGGTGGTATTGACTTCCGTAGTATGAAGTCAAAGAGAATGATAAAGAGAAACGGTGCAAGGACACAACCCTGTCTGACTCCGGTCGTGACCCCGAACCATTCCGTGACAGTGTCTCCAATTCTGACACAGCATTCGCTATTCTCGTGCAGGCTTTTGATTATGGCAATGATCTTGGGAGGGATCCCGTATGCTCCCAGTATCATCCAGAGGGAGGGGCGGTGCGGACTGTCGAAAGCCTTCTCATAATCCACAAAGCAGCAAGCCATCGGACTGTTCAACTCATGGCTCTGCTGGAGAAGACATCGAAGATTGTGGATTTGGTCTGCACACGCTCGACCAGGTAGAAACCCGGCTTGGTTTTTCCTGAGGACGTGCATTATTGGGTCCTGTTTTGTATGAAAAGTTATTTCAGAAGAAATCCACTATTATTGGTTGCTAGGGGTCTGGGGCCTAGCAACTAAATTATTAATACATACATGCGTTACTACGGAAATCAATATGAATGTCAAAATGATATTTCAGTATTATTTCTATCAAATACAAATTTTTTTGATCGTTTAAGCTAGTCAAGTCAAGTTTATATGATTCAACAGAAAATTTAAAAACGTTGTATATAAAAAGTTCTTTTTATCTTGTAATTTTTTTACCTCTAAAGCCATTTGAAAAATGCTACTATAGGGCGTCACACTGCCTTTAACCTTAATGATAGGTAGGGGCCCCGCCAAAGATCCTGGATTGGGGGCCCGCTTCAGGACGTGGAGGCCATGGAAATCACTATATACTTTTATTCAAATATATTATGTTATAACAATTTTATTTTTTACAACTTTAGTTGTTTATTTGTATATGTTTGTTTGTTTAATTTTTTATGCGCTTCGTGCAATAGGAAAAGTTGCTTTAAATGATATTTGAATATAATTTTCTTTAGTAGGTAAGAAGTTTGGCAAAAAGTGAGTACTGGCACTTTCGTTTTTGAAAAAAAGCCCTGTCTATATGTACGGATAGAGTTGTGATTGAGATTTCTCATCTTAAGAAATAATAAGAAAAGATGATTCTCTGTGAAGTCAGATGAAACATCAGGTGCAGGGTTGCGATCAGGCTATACTTAAGGAATTCAAAATGTGCACCGTCTCCCTCTGTTCCCTTTCCAATTTTTGAGCCAATACACAGTCGATTTTAACCAAGCGGGCAGTAGGAAATATCGGTCGCTGAGGGGATATCCAAAAGGAAGTCTACTGCATGTGTATCAAAGGGAGTGGGTGGTTCAGCATTTTGTAGAAATCATTCTTGCATATCTTCTTGACGAGGGGGAGGAGACATTTTTTGGGGAATCGGTGTTCGCCTGCGGCAGACTTCACAGAATGCGCATGCTTGAGTTGTTAGAGAGTATTACTTTATCGGTTTCGTTGTACATAGCAGGTTGTCGCCCACGGCTGCTGTGGTGATTTGACCATGGTTTATGACTCAATCCAACAATGGAATGGTTCGGGGTCATGACCGGAGTCAGACAGGGTTGTGTCCTGATGACATTTTCCTGAATGGGAATGGCTGGAGTAACATTCAACTCGATGCGGAGTGTCTGGGACTCACGACTGTACTCAGTCAAAACCAATTGCCGCCTATTCGACGCTTGTATTCTGACAGTGCTACTTCACGGTAGCGAATCATGGCACCCTACGAAAGCTGAGAGTAACTGTATACTGAGCCTCTCATCACACTGAGAGTGAAGAGGTGACGTTGGATCTGACGTGCTGCAGATACCAGAAGAGAATTTCAATACTATCTATAGAGTATATTATACAGCAGAGGTGCAAGATGCTGGTTTGACCTGGAACGATGCAAGAAGACTGGCGAGAGACACGGATTCTTGGAGGTGCCTCGTGGTGTCCATATGCTCCATCTAAGGGGCGGATATGGCCGAAGAAGAAGATTGGTCCTCAAAGCTGATAAGTTGAGACTAATGGGCCCTGTAAGTCCACCAGTATTATGTTATGTTATGTAGTGTGCAGCTTATATTATTTCGAAGTACAACAAATGTTAGGCACCTGGTGGCACAATTCTAACATTCGATTGTGGAAAATAATATTATCTTTACCACATAATAAGAATATTTACCTAGATCTAGTGTATTTTTGATGAAAACTGATCAATTCTTCCCACAGATTTTATTTTTTAGCTGCTTTAGTTTTATTACGGCTTAAATGAACATTTTTGAGTTGTACCTACTCTTTCTTAGCTGTAACTTTTCGTAAAATTTTGTTTTTAATTAAAATGAATGTCTGATGAAATGTTGATTTTTACAATAAATGTTTTACTTCTAAGTTATTAAGTAAAGAATATTAGGCGTTTATTGCTTAGGTGATTTTCAGCCCAATTTATAAAGCAGTAGCAATAATATTCAAAACGACTTATGTCCAATTTCCTGTTATAGCCACGATAATACATAGGTAGTGTCAGCAGTAAATTCATCCACGTTTAAAGGGGGGTATAAACCTTTTTATAAATAGAAATGAAAGAGATAGTAGAGGATTTCATCTCTTAGCTGGCTCTACTGTTTTTTTTTTCGTTTTGTTCTATTTCTTTTTTATATTTCGCTCTTCTTATATGAACCGTTTTATTATTACCCTAAAGACCCTAAAGGGTAGTCTTTGCATATCTATAGCACTCGTTTAACTTCACAGTAAGTTCTACTATTGCCGTCTTGGAAAACAGTGACCTAATAAAAAATAATGCATGATATGCACACAGTATGTACACAATCGTCAAGTCAAAAAAAAGAGTTCAGATTCAAAATTTGTTTTTTTAGATTTTTCTTATCTCACTTATCAAATGTATATTTTAAATTTTGAAACATTTTTTGATTTTTTATCCATTAATGCAGTGGCATGACTTTCAGGGGCTCCGCAAGCTGCTTGCTTTATTTATAATAGATCCCTATGTTCCGTCGACTCTTCCTATCACATTTTTGAACAGCACCAGTCTCACATTAACAACTGCTTTCATAAATACTTTCATGGAGATAATTTGGAGAAATTGACATGTATTCAAGATCTAAGATAGATGAGGGTATCTAGTTGCAGTGACGTCCCGTGTGTCCATAAAATCATGCATTGCTTGGGGGGCGGCAGATTACAAATAAATACGAATGATGTAACTTTTTAGTAGATGGCCTGGAGTCAGCCAAATTTTGAATGCGGCGCTAATGATCTACGTAATATGTGTGTATGTATTAGAAATAAAAACTGTGTGCGTATTTGTCTAAAATAGGGAAATGGTTTCGGCAGTACATATACTAAAATTGGTTCATTTTACGTGTGGGGTACTTAAGATCGACACGTGGCCTACGTGTGTCACTGGGTAGCTGTGTCGACTTCGATTCCGAGATTTGAGAAATTGAGCGGGGAACAGCTAGGGCTCGTCCATCTCACTTATTAGTGTTTTTAGGGCGCCGTAAAAAAATCTTTAGATACTAAGGGAGCCGCGAAACGAAATGGATTGAAAATCACTGTGTTAATTAGATACGACTGAAAAACTAAAAACCGTCAGCCATTTTCCAAAATGGCGGCCATGGCTTATCATGTAAGTACGAATGTTGATTTTTGATGTTATGTTAACCCATAGCTTACGGGACGCACAAAATTGTGTTTTTGCTAATTACTTTTCAAATGCAAATTAACACGTTAATTACAAAATTAATTAAAAGGGCCCGTAAGCATTGTGTTAAAAGGTAATGTTATTACCTACTGAGCACTGAGCAAAGTTGTAGTGGTCAATGACTTCGGGCCTTCTCAGCATTATTTCGACAGTGTAAGAATTCGCAAATCATTTAAACTATCGCACAATAGTCGCATCTACAGTCATCATATTCTACACGCGTGACATCGAAGTGCAATAATGCAGAGCCCAGCAGATTTCTCAATTGCAAACTTCATCAGCAATGCCTCGCAATTTACCGAATATTCATGCATATAATGAGCAGGTCATAGTTGATGAGTTAGTCAGTCTAAATACCTATTAGTATCAACCTTAATCTCAGCTCGATCAGTAAGCTTCGTGTCAGTTGCTCCGCACAGCATTCGGTTCCACCGATCTCGGACCCCAGAACAGTATCATAAATATTGTAACATAACGCTCTTGTAACATACTCTTGTACCGACTATTTACGCTGCAAATAAAACTCGCTCCTGCATCCATCGGAGCAACAACCACCAAATCTCGATTTCTCATCTCTCATCCTGACGACTCTCCATCTACACCTTCTGGTCATCCCCAACCAAAGCGGTCTCGTCCCTCAACAACGAGACTCGCAAAAAAGTCTCCCCTTTAGGGTCCAGGTAAATTTGTATCTTATATGACGCGTCTAATTTATTTCAGTGACAGAAAGTCTCCACTTTTGTAGTTAGGATAAGATATTACATTATCCACATTATGTTCCTAACAAGAACTAATGCAATGAAATGAGAAATGTAAGTCTTGTAGTAGGCTTCTTAACAAATGAGTACCTTCAGTGTTTTACTCGTATATCGTATTTTTGATTTTTTTTAAATTCTTGGAATAAATTTAAAAAAAAATCAAAAGCACTTGTGATTCATCATTAGGGTTTTCCCGTGAGAGGGGCAGAGCGAACTGTTTTATTTGTTCAGAATATTGAAAACACTAAAACATTACACAAGTATTTATTTACTTTATCTTAATTTCCATCTTCAAAATAGTTTTACACAATGCCTTATCTTAAAAATACTTATCGGATTATAGAATTATTTACCGTCTGCGGATTAAAAATAATTATTACCTGCCTACATATTGTTTTGAAAAGATCAAATAAATAATTTACGTATGCTACGAGTACGACGTGTGTATAAATAAATGAATAAAAAAAACAACAACATGAAGACGTTTTTTTTTGCACCTCTCCACACCACATCTGGTTTTAATTGGATTTCGCATCACGACACATCGTTTAGTATCTCTTTCGATATCTTTAATGGGTTTATGTTTATGAGATGCATTTTTATTAGCATTACATTAGGTACCTACTAAGCTGATATTATTCAACTGAAATTATTAAGATGATACTCTCACTTGGGACAAGATCGCAAGTATCTATGTAATTATATCTTTTATAATTTTTGGTTTTGAAAATAAACATTCGCCAGTGGTTACCGTAGGTAGGGGGCCCGCTTCAGGATGCAGGGACCATAATGAGGAGTGTTCGTAAAATAAATTAGAATAAGGATTATTTTTTTCTGAATTTTGATAATTTTCCGTGAGAAACTGTAAATATGATTTTATGGCTACTTTACACGTCAAGTGGTTAGTAGTTGTTCCGTTTGCGTTCTCATTTGGATCCGGGGAAAGAAAACTAAATATTTCTATTGAGGTAAGAAGTTTCTTGGTACTGCGACGTTGAAGAAGTGCAAATATCGACACGTCATGTAAGTTGACTTAGTAATATGTTTCTCATGGGAATGGGACGATTTAGCACCGCGAACTGGCCTCCGGTAATTGGCCGCCGGTACAATCGGACGCCGGCCCAATTGGACGCCGACCCAATTCGACGCCGACGAAATTGGCCGCTGGGAGATTGGACGCCGCACAGTTGAATTAAATGCGCAAAGGAATATACATACGTTACGATTTGTTGGAGTACATAAGCAAGTCAGTTTAATATGCTTCTATTTTCTCAGTAGTTGCACCTTATACATTTTGCACTTAACACATTTTTAATATGGATTGAGAATAATTATTATGCCTTATGATGTTTATTTAAAGAAAATAATTCTTCCCTCGTTAAAACTTAAAGATGTGCATAATCAATTAATTTATTGTGTATACATGGGTACTTATTTATATTTACAACAAATATTAAAAATAATGTTAGATGTTAGAATGAAAATAGCATTATATTTCAGCGTTTTATCGACTTAATATTATAATAAAGCTTAAACATGTATATTATTATCCATAAATGCGTATTTTAAGATAGTATGAAATTACAAACAAAATATTAAGTAAGTTATCTGCTAAGTATAATAATGTTTCAGTAGTTTGATTGATAAACTACTTAGGTACTTACTTGACAGGTACCTACCTACCCAATTTTTATAATATTTTCTTTAAATAAACATCATAAGGCATAATAATTATTCTCAATCCATATTAAAAATGTGTTAAGTGCAAAATGTATAAGGTGCAACTACTGAGAAAATAGAAGCATATTAAACTGACTTGCTTATTTACTCCAACAAATCGTCACGTACGTCTATTCCTTTGCGCATTTAATTCAACTGTGCGGCGTCCAATCTCCCGGCGGCCAATTTGGTCGGCGTCCAATTGGGCCGGCGTCCGATGTACCGGTGGCCAATTACCGGAGGCCAGTTCGCGGTGCCAAATCGTCCTAGACCCGTTTCTCATTTCTTCTTGGTCTGATAGTCAAAGAAACAATGAAATTACCAATAATTACGGCAGACACTTAAATAATAGCTAAGAATGTTGTTTATATTTAGACTGTCACCACTCATCAGTCATCACATCACTCATCGGTCATCATCATCACTCATCAATATATTAGATATAGGTACTTATGAAATATTTCACAAAATCGAATAAGCACCTACTCCGAAATAATAACAATAACATAATATATTATATTATCTGTAAAATGATAAATAGCACTAAAGCGAGGTAGTCAAGGGGTAATTATTACTGTTCCAAAACAAATAACTCACACTTATGAATAAGAAGATAATGTCTTGAATTAATGATTAGATACGAATAAATTACACGTTAAACAGATTAATTTTCTGAGTTCCCTGCCGCAAACCATGGGGTGCTAAGAACCTACCGCCAAAAATCCATTTCGACAATTTATGTTTTATGTACATAGGTAGGTACCAAGGTACCTACCTATGTCCATCATATTTTAATTTATTCAGAATTCAGCAAACCGGCATAATTACCGCATAACTAGAGTTTGCAAAACCGACTGAAAATACCAATACCGGTATTTCGGTATTTCCTATTGAATACCGGTATTCGTAAAATAATTGGAGAAAAACAGAAGTAGATACCTATCTACCAATAAATAGTATATGTAAAAATCTCTTTAAAATGTTAATAGTTTAGAGCATATATAGAGTCATTGTTGGTCACCGAGGACGATAAAGGGTCACGGAAGTATACCAGATATCGCGTAACCTAAACAAAATACAGCCCTTAAGCCTTTTATGTTAATTAACACATTTTGTTTCCACTGTCAATACCGAATAATATCGGTATTGTCTGATTTTTAAAACCGGTATTTCGGTATCGAAAAATACTGGGATACCAGTTTTGAAATACCAGTATTGCAATCCCTACGTATAACCATATACGGGCGTATAATATTATGACCGTCTTAAAGTTAAGTAATAATCACTCAGGTCGCCCACAATTACTGTCAAAAAATAAGTTTAACATAACCAGAGTCAATATTCGTCCTCACATATTTTCACTTCTACAAACAATAGTTCACATTCAAACAAATAAAACCATTCTAGGTCACTATGGTCCGGTAGCTCAACTCTGCAAAACTATGAATCTCATAGTGATCGAGTGGAATTTATTGTTTTGTTATCTTGTCTCTCTAAATCTAGTTGCTTCCAAACGTATCACTTAGATCAACAACATTAGATGGCTGTATTTTTTCTTACATTGGCTATCCTCCCTTCATAATACAATATATTATAGTCGAACTTGGTTATTACGAGGAAGATGGGACCGACTGAATTTGCTCGTTACAAGCGGTACTCGTTATATCAGAGAATATGTATTTTTAAACGAGCGGTCACATAACAAAAAAAGTCGAAAATAAAAAATCTGAAAACCATAGCAAAAATCCCCGAAACAAGCATAATGAACGCTGGTAGGTATCTATGGACTTCACAAACTTTGGATTTTCCAACCATATGCGTGGATACTTTTTCATTATTATCGGCAAAAATAACAATATCGTAGATACTTAGACACTTAACTAGTGTCATAAACGTAATCCGTCCCCGGCGGTATTCTGTCCGATCGGATTTTTAAACGATCGACATATTAACAGTATTTTAGTTCAATATACCCGATAAGTTGCTCGTTATAACAGTGAATAAATGTATTGAGAAAATCATAAACCAAAATGTCAACGAATGTTTCCACATTGCAGCCGAGATCTCGCTATGTCCGAGATCGTAATAACTGAGTTCGACTAATGGATTTTAGTTTTGTATTATTCCATTTGATTAATGGTACAAAACTTAGATAGATTATAATTTAAATTCAAATTCCGTCAAGTACCTACCCTCGGTCGATAGCTTAGACTATAGATACATCGTCGATAGTATTAATAATATATTTTTTTAGTAAGTACCTACTGTACACATTTTGTATAACCGTATTTGCCTACCACCTGATTTACCCTGTTAGTTGGCCTAAATAAAATAATAAATATATTTTTTTGAATATACGCGTAGAAATGGTGATTTATCTAAACGTTTTATTTAGTAGAACTATCGGCAATAAAAATAATAGCTATCATTCTTATCAATTATGCCCACCTGAAAATGACTAACAGCAGGCTAATGCGACAAGACGACTATGCTGACAGGTTAAGGAGGATCCGTCACGAAATGATATGTTATTAAAATTATCGCTGAGGTATTTGTTTATCTCTCGCTCGAAGAAAAAATAATATTGGCTAAGAAGTAATGTGTGGCGAGAGAGAGCGCAATCGCATCGCTTCTCTGCAGAACCTGTGCACTGGTCATCGTCAGTGGTCTACAAACAGTTCGTAACAAAAGTGAAATGAGGAAAAATCCGCTCTCACTTTCGGTGGTTTTATTTGTTTGCTTGAGTTTGAGTTTGCCGAGCGATGGTGACGCCACTGCCATTTCACCACGTCAGAGTAAGTCACATAATAAGCTGATTCAATACGTGCCTACCGTCATATTATTATGAAATCAATGTAACACAATATGACAGACAGGTAGATAGACACAATGTTTTAATTAAAATCTCACAGTTAACGAATACCTACCTAATTGAGTAGGTATATTGTTATTAGATTATTATATACTTACCTAGGTATACAGGTACCTAAATCACAATATTTCCGTTCCAAGACAAAGAATACAAATAATATTAGCTGATTCTTGTTCTTCTTAATGTTCTTTCTTTCCTCAAAGAAGGTTTGAGATCACCGTGAACTCTTGAAACGACTGCTCTGTTTTTATTCAGAGTTATTTCTGTAACTGTAGCGGTAAGGGCTGAATAAAATTATTGCGAGTCAGATTAAATGATTAAATACTACTGAATCGTTTAAAGAAATTCCACATTTTCAACACGTACATTCAATTCGTAATGAATCGGTGAAAGTGGCAAAGAGCGAGAAAAGGTACTTTGTGTACAGAACTATGTCAAGTCTAGTAAGAAAATCTATAATGTGTTTACATTTTGAGAACCACAACCGGGTATTACACGAATGAATTGTCTCCATGCCCTTGCTAGGTCCAAGCAGGCAACGTCACAGTACACAGAATTCAACGCGCGAAATTAACTTAGCCTCTGGAAAGTGGAAAGCTTTTATTGTCTAGCCCTAGCCAGTCAAATATTATGGTGAATAATTTTTCCAATAAGTAATGTGTTTTTCGAGTGTTCGGCCATGGAAACCAATTATTAATAACCGATTGTCGCACACATGGAAAAATTCACTATTTAGATTCTTGTCAAGCGACGGCTCGGTTAATTTGATTAAAAATAGATGATAGATGGAATAATATACACGACACCAAAATATAAAACGGTGGACCTGTAGCTACATACCCCATGTCATGGTGTTCCTAACTAGGTACTACCTACCCATTCCACGGAGTTTACCACTTTCAAAGCCACTGAAACTTTTTTATTGCCAATAAAAATATTTACGGCGGTATTCGGGTTATTATTGAATGTTTTTTATTTTTTTATATAAGAAGTTAGATTTTTATTTTTATGCATGTACCTAGCCTAGAACAAACTGCTGTGTAGGGACCTACCATGTCCAACATGCATTTAGTGGAACCACAATTAATATAATTACTTAAAATATTTAACGACAATTTGGCACTAAATTTGCTTTAATAAATATTTTTTGTACGATTATAAATATATTTTATTTATGTAGGTACCTACTTAATTCTAAAAATCATGATTTATGCTAAATTTGATTCCAGAAAAGGGTATTTTGTACGATGCTAAATGGGAAAAATTGGTACCGTACCGAAAAAATAATAAAAAACCACTTTTATGCTTTTTTCTAAATTTAGAGGCTATATTTTTATAAACCTGTTGGTTTTTACGCGGTGAAGTGAATTGGTTTTGAAATAATAAGGGGTGGACCCATGGCCCTCACAAGGGGGGGGGGGGCTGACAGGGCCCTAGCCTGGGGGCCCGGGCTCAGGAAGGGCACGGCGAGGCGAGTCGACCAGATAAGTTAGCTAAACACACATCACAACTTTGCGTCACAATTAACGATAAATATAACAATATACAATATAATATACAATAACAATAAACGATGCAATTTTCAATTGTGTGTCCAATACTCGACAACTACATAATTCAAATGGATGTATTAAACTATACAAAAAACACTAAATATACACATTAATTTTACCGCGTACACCGTATTAATTTTACCGCGTACACCGTATTAATTTTACCGCGTACACCGTTTGGAAAACGCTACCGTAGAGCATCACAATCCCTTTATCCTTAGCGATAGGTAGGGGGCCGTCAAAGATTCTAGCCTGGGGGCCCGCTTCAGCATGTGGGGGCCATGGGTGGACCACTTCACCACAAAATGCGGGTGAAGTGGGACAGTTTTTAATGAACCATAACTTTTCCCAACATTGTTATTACTTATGTATTTATTTTACAATATAATGAGCTCGAAGACGCATTAATTTATATATTTAGAATTATAATCCAGCTCTAGAATAAAAGGCAGAGTTATTTGAAAAAAACATCAAAAGTTGGCACCATCCCGTTTTACGGTATGTCGTAATAAAGCTGTAGGTAGCAATTTTTTAAAGTCTGAGGTAAACTCGTTCAACTTCTTTGGGTAAACTTTATTTGAACAATCGGGTAATGCGAGGAAGTATGAAAGCGAAATGAAGGATTTTGCCAAAGAACTGGAGCCACTGACCTCGCTTGCACAACTCGATGTTTTGATTCACAATACCAACGTCAATTTACATCCCTTCCTATTTTACGTAGGGTAGGCATCTACATATTGATTAGATATTATGTACATTATAATATTATTATTTTAGTGGGCTCGCCATATGAGTGTGGAAGCGTTTTTTTAACCGTATCCTCCCTCGCGAAAACCGATGTGGGGAATCCTGCGGTAGACGACAAACTCGAACTCAATTGGGACGTGGCGAAGTGCGCGAAACAGTCGGATGCACCCGATACAGTGAGTAATTAATTCATTATCGCGGCAAAGAAAGTATTTCAATAAAGAGATTGATAATTAATTTTATTATTCTTTCCATTGGCTATAAGATGTCACTCTGGAAGTTAGCAAAGGCAACACCGTTTTCCTCAGCTTGTAGGATTTAAGTACCTACCTAGGAAGGGTGCCTATTATGAGATATGTGCCTAATATGAGATACCTATAACAATAACTTAGCAACCGCACGATAATAAAATATGATGCTGGTGTCACGCGGTAGCGAGGAGTAATAGCTCCAGACGACTGTCAGTGCGCAGCGTGCAGCGCCTGTCTTTGGTAGTGTATGTGTGTTTTCGTCGATCACTCATCCAAGAAATTTTGCCACATGCTACTTTTGATGATCGTAGAAAATGAAAAAAAGAAAGGTATCGTACAATGTTTATTTCTTAATTAAGCACGTAGTTTGATAGTTTACTTTATATTTAAGTATCTTCTGTATCATTATCGAAGAATAGTTAATTTTATTATGCCAAATTTTGAATGAGCCTAAAATGAGATACTTGGGTGTGCCCAATATGAGATATCTCATATTAGGTACACATTTTACTTTGAAAATCAACGTTTATAATATGTGTGTATGTTTTATATTTTTTTTTTTTTTTTTTTTTTTAGGAAAACAAACAGTTACATATTGATTACAGAAATTTACAATATAATAATAAAAAGTTAATGCAACCAGCAAAGTTTCCATATATACATTATAATATAGTTAAGCCTAACAAGATAGAGAGTAAAATAACATAAATATAAAGAAATTACATAAGAAGATTACATGAGAAAAATGAGAAAAAATGAGAAAAATGAGGAAGAATAATGAATAATTAAATAATATATGTACAAAAGATAAAAAAGAAAAATAAAAAAGTAACATAAAAAATAAAAGAATTAATATATATGTATAAGCAGGGCTTTTTTTCCATTTAACGCGGTGGAACGGCGTTCCGGCACCTTTTTTCACGGTTTTATTTCAAAATCAATTAAACGAAAAAATATTTGCGCTTAAGTAATTACAATAATATTTCGTTAAAATGATAAAATAAGGTACAGGTGGAAGCCATTTTGAATGTTGGCGTGTTAGTGTTAGTGAAGTAACCGTATAGTTTAAATAGCAAACATGCGTATGTAACTAGCTTCATACGTATGCTGCGTATTATGATTTTGACAGTTTGACGTTTATCGCATGGCAGCATCTGCGTATATTGTTATTTACGTTTGTTTAGTCAGTTTGTGTTACGATTACGTGTTGTGCAACTATTTTATATATTATTTAGTGCAACCCCAAGTTTAAATATAGCTAATAAAGTAGCTAAGGAAAATCAATCATTCAATATGTTTGAAAGTGAAATTAATCTCCAAGAACTAAATGGGATCGAAATGGGTCATATTCTCCTTTCCACTAACGCATGTGTTAACATTGTAAATCATATATGTGATGAAATGAGAAAAAATGTTTTCAAAGAAATTGTTCAATCGAAAAATATAATTTCTTTGATAATTGATGAGTCTACCACCATAAGCCAAAAAACCACCCTCATTGTGTATGTTCGATGCTGTGTCGAAAGTGTTGGAATGAATTCACCAATTAATTTGTTTTTGGATTTGATTGAACTTAAAGACGTAACTGCAAAAGGAATATTTGAATCATTACTCCAATCTCTTGATTTATATGGGATGACAGAAGAATATTTAAAAAAATATTTAGTTTCGGTTGCATGCGACGGCGCTGCTGTGATGTTAGGTTCTAAAAATGGAGTGAAAAAATTGCTGACAGAAAAATTTCCTTCAATTATAGTTTGGCATTGTACTAATCACAGATTAGAATTATCAGTAAGTGATGTTGTAAAAAAATTTTCAGGGATCAATAGATTCGAATCATTTATTGATAAACTTTATGTTTTATACCACGCGTCGCCGAAAAATAATAGAGAGTTGCATTTATGTGCAGAATCACTAGGCGTTGAGGTACTGAAAATCGGAAAAGTTTTAAGTACCCGATGGGTGGCATCTAGTTTTCGTTCAGTTTCGGCTGTGTGGAATAATTATGAATCCCTTGTGCGTCATTTTGAAGAAGCGATGAATGACCCTACAAGAGATAAAAATGACAAGTGTACTTACAGTGGCTTAAAGAACAAAATAACATCAACAGCATTTTTATTGGATCTAGCATTGATGTGCGACGCTCTCCAAGAATTGTCGGAACTTAGTTTGGACCTACAAAATCGCAATGTGAACCTTTACATTGCAAATCGAAAAATAAATGAACTCGTTCAAGTTTTTGAAGAAAGAAAACAGAATTTTGGACCCTATTATAAATGTGCTGCAGCTGCTATAAGCAATCTGCATTTTCGTGGAGTTTTACTTCACGAAAAAGTTTCTAAAAATGATCCTCCTATTGATCCGAAAATATTTTATTCCACGTTGAAAACGTCAATTGAAAAAAGGCTGCTAGATAATAAAGATGTTGAGTTTGCACTTTGGGCTCGCGTACTTGACCAAAAATATTGGCCTGAAGACATTGATAATCGGTTGACATTTGGAGAGATGGAAATTAGAAACATTTCGATCAGGCTACAACTAGATGAACGAGAAATGATTCGTGGATTTCGCGAATACATTCTCGAAAAGACATATTCTGAAAAACTCTTGCGTTTGGTATATGCTCTGAATTCTATTCCCATTTCTTCAAGTGAATGTGAACGGGGGTTTTCGCAAATGAATCTTATTATTACCCCAACAAGAGCTTCGTTAAACACTAAAACAGTTTCGGCACTCTTGTTCATCAAACTCGTGGGACCACCCTTGACACTTTTCGATCCTTCAAAATATGTTGATAGGTGGTTACTTAAAGGAAGACATTCGGCCTTAGACTCTAACACTAAGAAAAGGAATCGAGATGATGTATCAGACGAGAATTGGAAAAAACTTTGGAAATCACTCTAAACTTTTATTCAAGTTCATAAATAAATACATTACATATGTATTTACAATTATATTTTAAAGTTAGTCTTATTTAGTCTTATTTGTACAATATATTTCAAATATAATGTACTTATGTATTTTATTGTTTCTGTAGCTTTGTTTTGACTAAAATAAAAAATTATCGTAAAAATCAACCTTTTTTTGTTCGCTTCGTGGCATAGCTCCTTTAAATTTCATTTAAGTGACATTTGAATATAATTTTATTTAGTAAAAAGCTTGACATGAAGTGAGTTCCGGCACCTTTTTTTTAAAAAAAAAAGCCCTGTGTATAAGTAAATACATTATATATCTATTTATACAAAATTTTTGAGATAGCATCTTTAAATGAAACCGGTGAATTATTAAAAGGGTCAACGGTGGAGAAATACATATTATTATAATTTAAACAAGAGCGCCGAATAAAGGAGTTTTGTGCATAATTAGAACCGCTACGACTGATATGGTACAAAGTTTGGTTTCGTGTAAATCTTGATGGACAATGGAAACCCACCCTTTCGAGTAGGTTTGGCGAGTCAACAAAACCATTGATAATTTTAAAAAGAAAATATTGATCAGATATAGAACGTCGACTTTCCAAAGATGGTACCATAAAAGTTGCAGCGGTTGAAGTAGAATTAGATAAATCATAACAGTAGGCTTTAAAATTAACGTGCTTGCGAAATCGCTTTTGCACCGCTTCGAGTCGATTTATATAAGTAACGTACTGTGGATTCCACACGACAGAGGCATACTCAACTAAGGATCTAACATAAGAGAAGTAAAGAACCTTCAGAACATCAGGTGATCTGAATGGTTTAGAGATCCGAAGGATAAAACCTAGTAATTTTAATGCTTTATTGATGGTTTCATTGATATGAGCGTTAAAATTCATTTTATTATCCATTATAACACCCAGGTCACGTATTTTTGAGCTGCGTTTCAAGGGTTCGACTCCTAGTTTGTATGATGTGATGACGGGGTTCATACTTCTGGAGAATGTTATTGACGAGCATTTGTTGACGTTTAGATAAAGGTGATTCAGTTGACAGTATCTATACAGTCTATCTAAGTCAGATTGTAACTCAATACAATCATCGACTGAAGAGATATGTTTATATATTTTTGTGTCATCTGCATAGATGGAAAATTGTGAGTTAAGAAAACAGGTGGTCATATCATTAATATATAAGATGAATAATAAGGGACCAAGGTGGGACCCCTGCGGTACTCCAGATGGAATGTGTATAAAACTGGAGACGAATCCTTTAATTGCAACAGCTTGCGACCGATTTGAGATGTATGAAGAAATCCAACGGAATAAATCCCCGTGAATCCCCAGGGCCCAGAGTTTTTTTAAGCAAGATGCAGTGATTGATTTTGTCGAAAGCTTTAGAAAAGTCCGTATATATAGCGTCCACTTGTGTTTTACTGCCCATTGAATTAAGTATGAAATCAGTGAATTCGAGTAGGTTAGTTTCTACGGAGCGTCTCCTAAAAAAACCATGTTGATTTGGTGTGATGAAGTTACGTAGAGCTGCAAAAATATGGTCGGAAATGATCTTTTCTAACAATTTTCCGAAAATAGGAAGTTTGGATATCGGCCTGTAATTAGTAATGACGCTTTTGTCCCCACTTTTAAATATTGGAATAATTAATGCTTTCTTCCATACATCAGGAAAACATCCGCTTTTAACAGAAAAGTTAAATAAAATTGATAATGGGGAGGCCAATTCTTCTCCACAAGAAGCAATCAAAATGGGAGGAATACGTTCAGAACCGGCGCCTTTATTTATGTCTATATTTTTTATGTATGAAAGAACTGATGACGGAGTGAATATTATTGAATTAATTATCATAGTGCTAACATCTATTATATATAATATGCCTACATATTATGTATAATATGCCTACGTCAAAAAGGAAATGCTGGGAGCCCGAGTCTATGGTTCAAGCTATGAACGCTGTTTGCAGGAAAGAAATGGGATATCTGAAAGCTGCCAAACAGTTCGGAGTACCAAAAGGCATACTGGAGCGTTGTTATGTCAAAGATGATCGAGACCCAGTAAGCGAACGAAAAGAAAATACAAAAAGAAAAGACGGCTGAGGAAAAAAAGAAAACTAGAATGGAAAAAGCGATGGGAAAGAAATTAAAAGGAAGAAGAAGGAGGAATCTGAGTCGTCGTCAAGCGAGATGATATTTAACTATTATAGTGCTGATGACGACGATGAAGAAAATGATGCCATGTGTATGTATTTACTGTAGTTGGAATTTTACGGAAGATACAAGAGTAGAAAAATGGGCGCAAGTGTTTCAAATGGAGTCATGAAGATTGTGGTAATTTAACAGCAGGAGATGTTTTTATTTGTGTTTTTTGTTATGATAATATTTGAATAAAAAGTGGATTTGGATTAAATGAGACCACGTGAAATGTAAACAAATATATAATTATTCATATCAGTTACAGCTGTTGTTTTTTTCATAATGTTCCCAATATGGGATAGTCTCATATTAGGAACAGCGGCTATCTCAAATTAGGAACACTTTTTGGAGAACAGCTTATTTGACATTTTTCACTAAAATGCGAATCTAAAATAAACTGGTTGAAAGAAAAATCTCATAACTACAAATTTATTAGTAAACAGTATGTTTGATGTATTTATAATAATATACCCTGCAATGAGTTTATTTTCGATTTGAGAATGTCACAAAAAAAGTATCTCATAATAGGCACCCTTCCTCTACTTATGTGAAAATATAAATGTCACTGCTCTCAGTCTATTGAGGGAACTTTCCACGTTCAGTACTCGAGACTCGAGAAATGTTCTGCTAGTTGTACTCATTTAGAGGCTACGCATGCAGACAGTCCATCCAACTATTTGAAGGAGTTTTCCCTGTCGAAGGTCGGCTGCTGCCAGGAAAATACTTGCCTTATCCTCTGCTACTCTGACTGCATTATTAACATTGTGACGCCTACCCTTGCCCTTGCCTCATAATTAGATTGTTATCAAAAATAAGATATGTAGCATTAAAATAATAATAATAATAATAATAATATGTATGTGCATTCATGGTATGTTATAAGGTATCGCTATTTGATGAGGATCCAACGTCTTCCAAGCCGACCCCGTTACAGAGTGTCCTGGTCGCAGACCACAAGTGGAATTACTACGTCACAAATATTTCTCTCGCTGCCGTTGAACTCCCTGGAGGCTGGAAGAAACAGGTGCAAATGTTTATACGAGTATCATTTAGTTGATGCAGAATTGAAGAAGTAACCAGGTACTTGCCGTTAGCAATGTTTCCTCGATTTTTTGATTTGTTGCGCATCATAATTATTAGTTTTCCCCCTATTTTTACGTCCAACTGAAATTCAATTTCTAGTGTTGGGATTTGGAAGTACATTATCGGTAACTATATAAATAATAATACCTACAATGCATTTCCACGATAAATTGACAGGAAAATATAATACTATAAAAGAAAATATATATAAATGCAGCTCAAAGATTACGGCTGCACCGAATTCTCCGCAGACCATTCTCCCTAACCAATTACTCTGTATTTTTTGACCATGTCCGATCCTAATAGGATCATAATAATTATGGGTCTCCGCATGGTGGAGGTTTGTATTAACAGATTTTTTACGACTGCAAACACAAATTGAAAATCAATAAGTAGTGTATTTGCCAGACTCAGGATTCGAACCTGGGACCCGCGACATTATAAGCTGATGCGTAAGCCGCTCGCCCATTGCGGGCGTTAATTTGTATGACTCCTAAAATAGCACGTTTGCTCCTAAGCGCAGCAGATGGACCTCCCCGTAGTGCCATATGTAGTGCAGGTATTAATATTAATTTAAGGGCTATGTGAGTCATGCAGAGTGTCGTCCCGTGGGGGTAGGCAGATTGAGCGTCGCTTGGGGGCAGCAGTTACTCGAAGGGCGGCAAATCGAGGACAATCATTTGGAATATATAGAATTAACTACCTAAACTTAGTAATAACGAAAATATATTTCGATTAAAAAATTGAACTCACTGGTTTTGTCGGGTTCGCGATATCTAGTTTACTTCCGTTGCCTTTCGACGTCCTTGGTGACCAGAAACGACACGTGCAGATTTGCGAATAATTAGTATGATATTTTGTTAGTAATGTATCAATACAACACATTTATTAGATATTGGACTCATGAAAGGATGATAAAAATAATGTAGGTATATAAAAATGAGGCGGCATTTTATCTGGGGACGTCACTGCATGCATAAAACTACCCTCAAAACATTCAGTTCATTTTAAACGAATTACAAGCAAACAATAATTTGTCTAGCTACATTTTTACACTTTTTACTAGCGAGTCATTTCACTGACTGCGTTTTCAGAGATAAATTAAATTGCGTTATGTTAGTAGACGTTTCATGTACATCATAATATTTTGAGTAATTAGGTAGGTATAGTGTGTGGATAGTAGACACTAACAGTGGCGCACCCAGGATTTAATATTGGGGGGGGGGCCAAGGAGGAGAATGTAAATTAGTCCCATAGACTCTTTTTCTTCTTCACAGCATAATTTCTCGTTTATCGGTCTTTTGTCTATTGCACTCGGTGTACCTATACCATGGTCCCCACATCCTGAAACGGGCCCTCAGGCTAGGATATTTGGCGGGCCTCCTACCTACCGCTAAGATTAAATGCAGTGTGAAACACTAGATTAACGTTTTTCAAATTGTGTTTTAGTTCAAATTAAGGGTACTTATACAGTGAATAATTGGCGATTTTTAATACATACTACTTTAATAATGGAGCTGTCGAGTATCGACACATAATAATCAAAAAATATATTGCACAATTATCTAAGTAATTGAAAATATTCATGGCCATGAAGTGTATTAGTGCCGCAGGCGACTTTTTTACTATTAAAGCTAATTTATTATGTGTGTTTATCACACTTATCTGGTCAACCCGACACGCCGGGCCCCCCACAGCCCGGGCCCCCTGGCTAGAGCCCTGTCAGCCCTCCCCAGCCATGACCTACACCACTCCGGAATTCGGGTGGACACCGAGAATTTTTTGACAGTTCCCTTAGGTATTGGGTTTCTAAAAAAACCTGACATTAGTGTTTCGAAATTTTTGTGCTAGAAATTAAAATCTAAGAAATTTTTCTAAAAAGGGTGCTGGAGAATTATTACAAATCATTTTTTTGGCCGTGTTTTATTGGCTTTCGGTGTCAATGTTTAAAATCATTCTGATAATTTTCATGTTTGGGGGGTGCCAGGGCCCCTTGCCCCCACTTGCGCCACTGGTGTAAACCACTCCGGAATTCGGGTGGACACCGAGAATTTTTTGACATTTCCATTAGAGATTGAGTTTCTAAAAAAACCCGACATTAGTGTTTCGAAATTTTTGTGTTAGAAATTACAATCTAAGAAATTTTTCTAATGAGGTTGCTGGAGAATTTCAAATCATTTTTTGCCGTGTTTTTATTTGTCTAATCTATTGGCTTTCAATTTCAATGTTTTTGGGGGGGGGCAAGGCCCCTTGCCCCCCCCCCCCCTGGGTGCACCACTGGACACTAACATATTATTATTATGTACTAATACCGGGAAGAATGATAGGGAGGCACTCACTTGTATGTCGGTGGTTGAATCTTCTTCAGTATTATTTTGATTGGGAGATGCGTGACATCGCGGGGTTTAATTATATAAAACACATATTTTTGATTTGACAATTTCCCTGCGCAGGGACATTTAATTACATTAAGTTCCAGACAGGTTAGGAATACATCATTAATTGCACTTAAAGGAGTCTTAGATTTAGCTGTCGCACATTCACTTTGTATTATTTGTTCACACAATGGCGCGATCGGCGCCGGGGCACTTTATCGGGGACGCGGTGCGCGTTCCGGGATAATTATGGGAATCAATATTAATACGTTATCGGCAAAAGGGGCGCACTGATATCAATTTAGGGTAACATGTCGTCCGGCTTGTCCTGGCGACCACGCCGCTTCCCGCAGGAGCGACGCGTCCGTCGAGGAACGATTTTGCCGCGTCCGGTTTATTTAGGGGTTAATTGCGAACTAAAAACTTTTTTTTCAAAAAGCCTGTTGGTAGGTAAGGAGACGCGGGGGTGGACCGCCACGGGTGTGGGGTGAAGGGAAGCTGCTTGGCCGAACAACGGGACTTTACGTCCGTCCGCCGTATTCAAGGTTGGATGCGGGTACCTGCAGTCTACACTTGAAAGGGACTTCGTGTAAAAAATGTGTTCGTAACAAAAATGTTTGAAACGTTTCGTTTGTACTGCAGGGCTGTGCAACCTTTTAGTTGGGGAGGTGTTTTGATATTAAAGTTAAATCGTTGATTTGGAATTTGGAACTGTCGGGCATCAGGGCCTTTTTTATGTCTGGTGACAAACCTCCATACTGCAATTTGTTTCGAATTTCATATCAGCGATCACGTAAAGTAAATGGGGCGTGTATTGATAAAACAAAGAAAATTTCACTAATAAATCGCGGGGGTTTCGAATGGTTCGCGTTGGTAACACATTGATAGGGTTTTCATGGGGCACGTTTTTTCGACCCGCGAGCGGGATGCTCAACGGGTTATGAGTCTCGTGCCGTCGGAGACGCCATTTCGTCTTGCGAGATTTTTCTCGGCAAGTGCCAACGATTCTGGAGGGGTAGCCGGTTTCGGTAGGGTGTCGTCACATGATCGGCTTCTTCGGACTGCTGCAGTGGTCGGGGCTGGGTCGCCTTTTCAGGGGTAGGCGGGGGGTTGCGGAGATCAGGTGTCGTTCGGCGGGAGGTGCAATTTGGACGTGTGCTGGGGTGCGGCGACTCCGTCGCAAGATTGACGCGGGGATGCGAAGACAGGGCTGAGTTCTCGTGCTAGGGGTCGTCGGGCAGAGGGGGGCGACCTTGACAGGCAGGTCATACCCTGGACTTTTCCAGGACCTCCGGTGTCGGTGGTCCCCGGCAGCTGCCAGTAGACGGGGGGGGTGGCTGCAGCATCGTAGGAACGGTCGTTCTGTGAGAACCCACGTTCGTGGCATTTTCGGGTTTCATTGCACTGATTTCTTATCATGGACATTAACGTCGTTTTAATTTTTGGCGGCTCGCAATATTTTTTTTAAAACACTGTGTATTAGGTTGAACGCCCCTGGTTTTGATTTTTATCTTGTTTGGTTTACGCGCGAATTTGTTGTTACTGGGTTTGTCTCGTAATTTTCACTTTGTTTTAACGGTAGCGTGGGCGAAATATATTTTTGCTTAGGGTTTTTTTTAATAATAGGGCGCCAGAGAATTTATTTTTATTTTCAAAATTCACAAAACTATAGGTTTGATGTCACACACTTGAGTTTCTCAGGGCCGTGGTTCCCGAAGTCGCATTGACTTCGTTCGCCTCACGCATGGGCGACAGTATAATACCGGGAAGAATGGGTTGGACAACTCACATGTATGCTGGCAGCGTTCTTCACGAGTATCACCTTGATTGAGGGTTGTGTGGACATCAGGACATATAATTCAAGATAAAACACGTCTTTGATTTGACAATTTCCCTGCGCAGGGACGTTTAATTACATTAACTTTTCAGACATTGGTTGGATTACATCATTAATTACACTTAAAGGAGTCTTAGATTTAGCTATGGCACAGTCACTATGTGGGAGCACGTGTTTGAACACATTGGCCAAACGGGCGCGAAAACGTTTTTGTCGAGGACGCGACGCGTGGTTTTGAGGCGGTTATAGGGATTATTAATAACACAATAACGGGGAAAGAGATTCACTTTTTCGCTCACTAGGGAATTGATTAACTTTCGTTGGGTTTTTGCGCGAGTCACCGATTGGTATTACAACGATTACGGGTTATTGACGATTGATTTAAAAATGGTTAGAAACCCGGTTGATTATACGGTTCCCGCGGGCGACGCTACGCGCCGACGTAACACTGGTTTTGTGTTGTCACTTCATTGTAGGGTAAATCTCAACTAACTTTATTTTTTTAAAAGCATCTTTAATTTTTAGCGGGCCCATCCTACTCAAGAGAGGGGCAGAGGGGCGCGGGTTATTCGAGAAATGCTCTGCCTCGGCGGTCAGTATTCAAGGTCGCCTGAAATTTCTTAGAAAAATGATCAGGTACTCGGCCCGCTTTCGCCTGTCGAAGTGCGTTGCGATGATATTTCGTAAATCAGGGGAGGCAAATCCTAATTCAAGGGCGTATGATTAGGTTGTGGATATGTGATTTGAAACTGCGGACCAGGGGTTTTTTCCCATCTGGTGACAGTACACATGCCTACTAAGTATGGTATACTTTTTGCCAACTTTAAAATAATGTATGAAATTGTAAATGAAAAATCAAAGAAAACGGAAATATTTTGTTTCACGTGCTGTAATGACAAAAAGTAGAGTATATTTTTGGACCTAATTTAATCATAGGTTTTAATAAACTTTTTTCAACTTCGCTCTCATCTACCTTCTAGGTTTCTCTTCAGCGTTTTCGGTGAGTGCTTCTATCGACAATACAATGCTATTAAGATCAGCTGATAATTGAGGCTATAAATAATCCAAATTATTATTTTAGATTTCCAAAAATGCAGAAAATTCTTCTTTGCCCACTGGACCTCAATGCTTTCCATTTTGGATTGCCAGTTTCAAGAATGGTGATCTTATCAAATCTAACTGCTTTAAAATTCAGCCGACTTGGATGGCCGATATAAGGTAACTGTTGAACTGTTTATACACTGAAATATTTTAAATCTTCCAACTAATTTAATACGTAGGTACTCAGTAGGTAGTTAATCTTTTTAAGAAATTCATATTTTTTTTTCTTCTTTGTCGGGACGATGTTTCTTTTCTGATTTATCTTTTAGAAATGAGATCGCACACACCCCCGTGTCTCGATTGATTTTACCGGGAGCCCACAACGCGGGTTCGTTCAGTTTCGACGACGACAGCGAGAGCAAAGGCGGCGGCGGATTCTATCGATCAGCCCTGCAACGCTACGTCCTCTGCCAGGACAGAGACATTTGGAGCCAGCTCGCTTTCGGAATCAGATATCTCGACTTCCGGATTGCGTACTACAGAGGAATCGGAGATACAGATCGAAAGTAATTTATTGAAACACACATTTTTTCATGACACAGCTATTAATAATAAAATCAGGGCTTTTTTTTGTAATGTAACGCGGTGGAACGGCGTTCCAGCACCTTTTTTCATGGTATTTTTAACGTTTCAAAAGCAATTAGACGAAATAATGTTCGCACTTACATAGTACCTAGGTAGGTACAAGTTAATTTTCCTGAATCATCTCATATGAAAAGACAAAGGTATCTGAAAAACTATTGCGTTTGATATAATATACATAGAATTCTATTACCATTTCTTCAAGTGAATGTGAACTTTCGCAAATGAATCTAATTATTACCTCAATAAGAGCTTCTTTGAAAACCAAAACAGGTCCTGGACTTTTGTTCATCAAACTCGTCGGACTACCTTTGACACTTCTTGGTCCTTCAAAATACATTGATCGGTGGTTACTCAGTGGAAGACATTCATCCATAAACTCTACTAAGAAAAGCAATCATGACGATTTGCCAAACGGTAATTGGACTGAACTTTGGAAATCACTATGGACCCCACAAAGGGGGGACTGACAGGGCTCTAGCATAGGAAATTGACCAGATAAGTGAGATAAACGCACATCACAAATTTGCTGTAATCGTAAAAAAACATAACCGATTTTTTTTAAACGGTACATATTCAAACACGCGCGTTACCATGATCTTACTCTCTACTTCATTTATCGTTTGTCAATTTATGGCTACGGCCGTATGTTGTAACTTAGCCACTGGGAAATTCCAATAGAAATGGTGTATTTCAAAAAAATACTACCTTATTCTTAGGTCAATAATTATTATAAAGCAAACATTATTCGTAGAATGTTTATCACATTTGAATGGTCAAAGACATAGCTTATAATCAGTATCTTTAAAATTATCTTTAAATGTGTAAATCTTGCCCATTTTTTGAATAATAAAATGCCTAATTCTTGTCAAATTTGGGATCAGAGATTATCAATATAAATTTTTATTGTAAATATTTCACTATAATAATGTCGACATAAATTTGAATAATGGTTTTATAAATGCTTTTAAAATATAATAAATATAAAAAATATTAACACCACTTCACATGGACGTACTGAAATATGACTATATTCTAAAACATCAGAGCGACAGGTTTAAAAGAATACTATTTTATGTAATAAAAATACTTTATACAGTCATCAAATGTTTAAAATAAATATAAAGGATAATAAGGCTTCAAAATGATGTAAATATAATATTATCTACAACGTTTAAGGAATGTCCAGCATCATGCTTTGAAAATAGCATAAAAGCTCCATTTTGACGTACGCTGAGCATGTCCCCTCTTAACTTTAAATGATGTTTCAATATAATTTTCTTTAGTAGGTAAGAAGTTTGGCAAGAAGTTAGTTCCGGCTCCTTTGTTTTTTTTAAAAAAGCCCTAAAAATAGGTATTGCCGTATGCCTACTGAGGGTACCAAACTGGAAAGCGAGTGTGGGTGAAGTCACTAATAAAGGGGTACGTTGAGAAAATTACTGGAGGAAGCTTCGATTATCAGGTTCCTTATGATGATGACAGAAACATACTATTATGTGTGGCTTAAGCGCCGGTCTATAGTGTCGAGGGTCCCAGGTTCAAATCCAGGGTATGGCAAATTTTTCGTAAAAATAAAATCTTTTCATACAAACCTTCACTCTGTGGAGGCCCATATGATCCTATTAGGATCGGACATGGTCGAAAGAAAAGAAAATGCCACAGGTGACCGACTCATGAGTCATGACCTCGAACTTACATATCACCCAAAATTATTTATTATATCGATGTGTCGGTATACAATGGACATATTATATATTATGTATCTGCTTAAATAATCAGTTTAGGTGTTGGGCCTTCGTTTGACGTTAAATGCCTACCCACTGGCGTTAAAATGATCCACTCTTTTTTTGAATAAGGATTTTTTGGGCAATACACATAGGTACTTACCTATTAAAATCATTCATTGGCCGAACGCAGCCCGTCGGTACAACGCTAAGCGCCTGCCCTTTTTGTAAGTTTGTCTTTGGTAGGTACCTTGTAACGATGAAATTTAATTAAGGATTTTTAATTTGATCCCCCAAGGTTTTGGGTGAACCACAATTTGATACAAGTGAGGCGGCTGCTGCCTATCTTAAAAGACATTCAAAGATTTTTAGAGTCGACGACAGATGAGGTAAGTGAATTAAACGTACAGCCGATCTAAAAATAAGTTGAGCCTAACCTAACCATCATTATAATAAATGTATGTTAGTATGCAAACATGATCATCAAATCCGATTCGATTAACACAAAAACCAATATTATGGTTTAGTAAATAATCATTATATGCAGGGGCGTAGCAAGGTATTTTAGCGCCCGGAGCAGAAACAAAAAAATGCGTCCCTTACGTAATACATAACAGTTAATTATTGATGCCTTGATTTAAAACACAAAAGGCGATATCGAAAATTTTATAAGTATTTCATGTAAAAACTACTATTTAATTTCATCGTAATTAGACATGACGCCCGTAGTTTAATTGGTAAAGCACATAGGCGCGAATCCAGTGATTACAGGTTCACATCCCATCGGGCGTCGCATTTTTCAAAAAAGATTTTCTATTAGGTACCTACATATTTGAAGTGTTTTCAAATTCTCCTATATTTTTTATCGATTTCATTACTAAATATATTTTTATACTCTTCATAATTTTGTATTGTATTGTGTATTATGACACATCGGCCAATAGGTCTTATTCTAAATAAATAAATAAATATTTTAGATTGTGATATTGGACATACACCAATTGCCGGTGGGGTTTTACGAGTCGAACAACATCATTGTCCAACGACACGAAGATCTGCTCGACTTGCTGAACAGAGAATTGGGTGACCACATTTCAGACTTCCAAAGAACTATTTATGAAAGCAGAGAAATAGTCGGACCTACAGTTTCAGAAATTGTGAAGTCCGGAAGAAGATTAATCATTGGATACCCGGAAAGAACCATTACAAACGGTAGGAACAGAATAAAAAATACGCATTCCTAAAATGTCATAACCATTACATTTTTATACAAATTTTGAAAACACTAGACAAAATCTTTGATAAAAATACCGATGCCCGGCGGGACTTGAATCGCCATATCCGATTTGATTCGGGTCAATGTGCTTTACCAATTGAGACACGTGTGTCTAATCTAATTACGACGAAATTTGGTAGTATTCATACCTATCTAAAGCTTTTAACAAATTATATCAATACGACAAGATTCCTTTGATTGGTAGCCGACGTCAAAATCTTTCCAAATTTTAGTATTTACATAATTCCACAAGATTTTTCTCTAGTGGATATGGGTATGTATATCTGAGGTGTTTTCAAAATATGTATATTCAGTAAACAATGTTACATTTTGAAATCAGATGAATCGTTCGTCGATAGTTCATTACATTTTTGCTGTGGTAAACAAATTATCTAGTTGCTAGTACCCAGGGATCTTTTAATATTTTTAAGAACCGATTCGGCCAGTTACCTATTTCACACTACGAGTGCCTGGAAAGTAATAATACGAGTGAGTATATACTGACTGTTCCCCGCTAAACTCAGGTCGACTGAGTGTGGCGTATAAATTGGGAACATGAATTATATACATTGTGGGTAGGTACAAAACCGACAGCAATACGATCAGTATAATACATCTATATAGTCGATACAGTGTACATACGTGCAGTAAGTTGTTCAGTTGAACAGAATCTGGAACGGAATGACGTAGGTACTTAATCAATGCGGCGTCATTAGATTCGTCATGTACCTATACATTGTGGGTCCATCTTTGTCCAATCCACAGATAAATTTTGCGACTGCACGCACCATTTGACGACTGCGGT
Source organism: Rhyacophila brunnea (assembly GCF_057557595.1). Lineage (NCBI taxonomy): Eukaryota > Metazoa > Arthropoda > Insecta > Trichoptera > Rhyacophilidae > Rhyacophila > Rhyacophila brunnea. Next base: position 64,734 of record NW_028232904.1, on the reverse strand, counting down.
AGGCGGAACATCTGCGGTGCACGGATAACAGCTAGCCGTGGAAGTAGGTATTTTGTGAGAGCAGATCGAAGAGGAGTCGTACGTTCGGCGATTCGATGAGTGTCTGGGTGGATCGTTATCCTGGATCGGCACTTGGCGGTGAAGGACAATCGAGCTCGGAACGACTACATAGCTAACCTGCCCTAGATGAAATATATTATACAATTATATAGGTATATATATATTTTAATATTTTTCAGCCAACGCATGGCTGTGGCCGAGTGTGAAGCACATGTGGGGTAACACGAACGACCCGCACCGACTCCTGGAATATCTCGACGGCGTGATGAGCTATCCCTATCGCCCCACGGTTCCCGGGAGCAACCCGCTGTGGTCGGCCATGGCGCAGACCACGCCGACCACCCTCGACGTCATCCTCGGCAAGGGCAGCCTCCGCAAGAACGCCGATGCGCTCAACCGAAACCTCACCTCGTGGCTGCAGTACCGCTGGACCCACCAGGCCAACATCGTATCCTCAGATTTCTTCTTAGGCAACAATCTGATCGATCTTTCCATATATTTAAACGGGCTCAAAGGGAAAATGACACTACTCGGATTATTTTTGTTTTCAGTCTAACGTGTGATAAGTGTGTATGTAGGTATATATATCGCACCTCATTTATGCGTACTGTCACTTATACTAATGATACTTATACATATCAATTTTATTAATCAACTTTACTATTGATGCTCAATAAAAATTTGTTGAAAATATCACACACATACTTAATGGTTTATATAATTATTAAAAATAATACTACATTTTGTTTAGACGTAATTAAGTACCTTCTTGTTATTTTGTGTGCTGGCTGGATATGTATGCTCTGAATCAAAATGTAGGTATCAGGTGAACATGCTATTCAAGGAGGTATACGATTCTGTGGCACTCTAATACATTTATTTATAATGTTCTGTATTTAAAATAATATAGGTAATTTATAGATCTCTTCCATATGTTTGTACATTTATCTCCTTGTTATTTCTAAGCGCCAGGTATATTGAAACCAAATTAAAAAGTATCAGAGAGAATAATATGCCAAGAGAGAATGGTCTAATGTTAAATTATAAATTTTTTTTTTTCCGACCATGTCCGATCCTGATAGGATCATATGGGCCTCCACAAAGTGGAGGTTTGCATTGACAGATTTTGTTTTTTTACGAGAAATGGATGTCAGCCACTTGCTCAACCTATCAGGTCCATACCCTGACACACACAAATTGAAAAACAATATGTGTACTTGCCAGACCCAGGATTCGAACCTGGGACCCACGGCTTTATAGTCCAACGCTTATGCCGCGCGGCCACCGTGGGCGTAGCGTGGAAATAGCTGACATTTAAATTATTTTTGATGTTTTATACGTGTTTTAAAAATCTGTGTATTTTATCAAATGTCTTATTTTTTAAAAATCAATCTTTAATAACATAATTATCAACAACAAAAAAAAATACATGCGTTCAATGTTGATTCTTTATTTTCCGACAATGCAATGTGAAAGAGGGAGACAATATTTTTATATCATGTTTGCAAGTATGTATAAGCAAGATGTAAAATAATATCGTTTTCATTTTAAAATGCAATACAATAATAATTTTCATAGCTGCTACTTTGAAGGAAAACACAAAAAATCTTGTACACACTTGGCCCCTTATTAATCAGGGTTTAATTGAATTTTAAAAACTAGTAAACACTCTAAACATTGTAGTCTTAGTTCAATGAAAACAAATACGTTTGACTGACAAAGTTTAGTGTGCCCTATTTATGCCGGATCTTAACGCCTACCTCCACCCTTCGCTACTGACGAATTGTATTGCTAGAATTCTGGTTTTCGTTATCACCTGTCACATTATGACAGGTGAATACACTATGCTAGTCTATGATATGCATATAAATACAGCTAAAACCAAAGCCGTGTGCGGTGCTGCATGCGTTGACGCTGACACTCCATTGCAGATTTTCATTCAGCAGTTGTAAGGCACATCACGTACCCTGGGTGCCATCCAAGAGGGTAATCCTATCTATTGTAAAAATACGGATTCTTCCCTTCTCATTCTTGTCTCGGACGACCGTCACCCTGTCTCACTCTTTCGGACACGGCGAGCGGTGTAGGGCCATGGCGCTGGACTAAAGGAAACAGTAGATTCATCATTTGTTTCTGTTATTTTTTTTATTCATATATGTATCTTTTGCTGGCGAAGTACTCATATACTATGTGACAACTATCAGGAATGTTTTACTTGAAAAAGTAGTCGACACTTTCACAGAGGATTCAATATGATTGATATTTAAAGGATTATTTTCTCGCAATAATTGTCACAATGGTCTGTTGAAATGTCGACATGAGTCCTCCTCACGTGGTCTTTCAAATTTCCTAAGCGAGTGTAGGTGCTACCGCAGATTTTGCAACTGAACGGTTTTGCGTTAGCATGCGACAGGAGATGTCTTTGACGCTTGTAGTTGCTTAAAAAGCCTTTGCCGCAGATCCCGCATGGAAATTTAAAGTCTCGCTTGTGTACGCTCCTGTTGTGAGTACAGAGGGTGGATGGATCGGCAAAGCCCTTCAGACACAGCTTACATTGGTAACGCTTCTCCTAAACACAAAAGAATTCAATCATCGATAACATAATAGACTTAGAATGCAATGCAAAAATTTATTGAAAAGAGATCTTTAGATGGTTACGTATTTTTTCCAACTTATGTTTGGTGTAAATGAAAAGCCAGTATGCCATTCTTGATAGTGTTGAGCTGCGTGTCTTTGATGACTATTTAAGAAATCGAGAGCATCAGTTGTTCGCTTTCCCAAGGTGCAGAACTAACCTACCATCGGTGATGGTAGTTAGGAGGGCGATAGTTTTATTCAACCAAATTGCTTTGAATATTTATTTTTATATGATATGAATTTTTGCTTGTTCATAGCAGTAAAGTTGTTATTGATTACTCTCGATCATTCATCCTTCATCCAGGAATCGTGCACATCATGCGGTGCACTTTGGAAACTGTCAAGAAAATCGATATACTCCACATTTACAAGGGTAGATGGGAAAAAGTGATAAATGAGCGGGTGCCTTGTCATGAAGCGGTTGGTATTTTTGCTCCCAGCAGATCTGGTCTCCTCCACCACACGGCGTCACGAAGACAATGAAGGACGTCCAGGTAGTAACCATCGGTAATGGTGCAAACACGGTCAATGACCTTGTCGTTTCGGTCATCTCCACTGATGTGCGGCCATCTTTGAAGAAGTTGTACTACTTCTTAATTTGTCCGATACTTATGGTATCGTCATTAAAAGCCTGCTGATTCTTTCCAACGGTTTCCGCTTGGGTATCGCCAAGCATGTCATAATTTTCGCGTGAATTAAAAATCTGACGGGCGCTGTCACTTACTAACTCACAGACTGACTGACTCTGCATATGGGAAAAAATCTCCTATGCTTTATTTGAATCGTGGGGAAAAAAAGGTCACATACTCATTGAATAGACATCGTATACCAACGTTAATTACCTTGATATGTCTATTGTTCATGTGTCGTTTCAGATTACCACTGTTTATAAATCCGTTTCCACAGACTGTGCACTTGTACGGTCTCTCACCTGGAAAGATAAATATACAAATATATACGAATACACATCCATTTAAGGCTGAATAATAGGTCAAAATTTCACTTCACACAGACTAGTGTAAAAGTTTTTCTATTTGGTTATATATAATTTGAATCAATTTGGAAATTGGTTTTGATCTGAAATCCATATTCTTTAGATTGACTGCTTTTACTTATTTCATCAAGTTTTACAAAGCTACGTGTCACGGGTTTAAATCCAGTGGTTGGTTCAAATATACAGATTGTTTTCCAATGTGAATTTGATTCCAGAGCGACGACTCAGCGGGTTTAACAAATGGCCAATGACCTTAACTAGAGATAACCCAGACTATGTAAAGGGTCTCATATTTATCTTTGAAATGTTAAATATAAAAATAATCCGTATGTGGAATATAAGGTATTATTAAATCCTTGCGAGCACGATCGTTTCAATTCATAGGTATTGTAACCAAAGAGAACACTCGTGTCCAGTTTCTATTAAATTTCATCCACACGCCACTCGGTTATCTCAAAAAGGTAACACATACTACTGCCTCCGCCAATGAAAATTTACTATGCAAACCTGTATGCATGCGTATATGGATTCGAAGTTCAGTGATAGTCGGGCGACCTATACCACAGAAATCACAGATATATGTGGCACCCTTTCTTCTGAAAATAGGAATACAAAAAACACATACAGTTATCAGTTTAAACATAGTGAATCCGGATAGGACTAAGAATTTGTCACATCACCGAAAGTCACCGACGATCGGTGATGTGACTCGATGATGGGGCCATGTGTGGGGCCAGAGGAACATCGCAGATGGGGATGGAAGAAAACGGATGATGGGATATACGAACCCCATTGGACAGATCTACCAAATGCACTTTCACATCAAACTGTGAGCAAGTAACAGGCAAATGTACCAAGTTTTTTGAAAACATATCATGCATAAACACACTAGAAAAAATCATTTTGTATAAAAAAATATGACACCCGATGGGACTTGAACCTGTATCTGCTGGGTTCGCGCCAGTGTGCTGTTAGAATTTAGCTACGGGCATCCTACTTAATTACGACGATTTTAACTAGTAGTCCTTACCAGCGGCGGCTTCTCTAACACCATGCATATGAGCTGCCCTCCTTCCATTTCTAAGACATCACTCAATGTGCATCATTGCTATTCATAAGTCATCACTCGTTTCTCGCAATTTAATCCATGTATATTTGTACCAAAAGCATGCACCCACTGAACAGTCATCAAAAATATTATGAGCAATTAGGGTTGTCACATGAACTTTTATATTGCAGAACTCGCCTTCACTAAATTCGACACAGCAAAAAGCACAGTAGCTGAATTTTTGGAGGATTGATAAAAAATAGATTTTTTTTATTTAAATCTCGTTTAAATTCATTGGAAATAGACTGATATTGAATACAAATTGATTATCAACGTAAATATTATGGATACGTTCCTTAAATCGTTCTATTTGCAAATATTTTAATATAATTTATACAAAAATAACATGTTAGCTACTACGTTCTTTCGACAATAACATGATGTCACATTTTTAACTATGCTGACTGGCGAGAGAATTTTATTGTATTTTGTAGATGAAGGGACTCATTAAATAAAATATGACTGCTTGTCAAGATTGGTGTCGAAAAACACATATTCAGAACAATCGATAGTTATGTATTTTCTTAAAATCTTTTTGTTGAAATATTATTTAATACAATTCAATATGGTTCCTGTTGTTGCAATGTAAAGTCAGCCTTTTTAAGTGTTTTGTCACAATTTTGAAAAAAGCCGATATACTGGATTATTTCGAGGGCTTAGTGTCAAACAACACTATCTACAAAAGTGCAACTTTACAGGAGAGCCAAAAATCGTTATTTTAGATTTAGATTCTTGTAACTTAACAAGGGAAATGTTTATTTAAAACCTAATGTTAATATTTTATAATTTATTGTGTATTGTACATTTATCTTGCTTATGATGATGTTAAAATTTATAGGGATAGTTTTTAAAAAATATGAAAACAAGGGTAACTAATGTAGTTAGCATTAAACTTTACTGACGATTTAATAAGAAATTAGAAAAGATTGACATAACGCTGTTTGACTATTATCTAGCCGTAAATGTAAAATAACGTTATCTCAAAAAAAAAAAAAAACACTTTTTTGTAGATAACGTTGTCTGACTTTAAGCACTCGATTTGTTAGGTTAGATTAGGTTAGGTTTTCATTCTTAAATTCATGAATTTTGCCAAAATCAGCTATGAAATTTGAATTAATGTTCATATTGAATCTAATAGAATTGGAGACCGTATAGTATGCGGTCATCTCTTTCCGATTAGAAAGCTCACGGCGAACTGTGCCACGGTGAAATGTTTTATGTACAATTTACTTGTAACCGTCAACAGAACATTAACAAAACCATGAAATAAAAAAAATATCTGCAAAACTCACTCGATACTGGGATGGTCAACTTTCATGTGCTTTCTGTAGGTGCGAAAGTTAAAAAGAACTTGCAGACACTCGCGGCATTCAAACTTCTTACGCTGGCGTTTAACCTCCTTCGGATGGGATTTGAAATTAGTCGGGGAATCGTTCACTCCGCCGATCACTATTTTATAGACTTTAGATGAGCGCGCACTTCCTGTCAGCCCGTCATCGGCTCGCCAATGTCCTGCGGATCTCACTATCGATGGAGATTCCTTCGATCGGTTCTTACAGACTTTTGTGATTTTGAGATTGCCCGCGGTCGCGCACGTCACTGTTTCACTTTTCAATATTTTGTCGATAGTTTCTCTCAGAAGTGATTTCAGATTATTATGCGTTTTGTCGTTTGAAGAAAACTTCTCATTTTCACAGTTGTCTATTGACTCTAGAAGAATAGTAAACAAAACTACATTAAGAAGGAATTCAATTCAAGAGTATTTGAGGTATTAAAGGTACCAGTAACAGAATTGCAAAATACGGTTATCATAAAAATCATCATTGGCACAGCTACGGAAAATGATATAAATTGCTTTAGAAAACGATCGTTAAATTCAACTTTGGTCATAGATGATACTAATGAAATGACTTTATAATTTGTGATTATTTCATAACTTTCCGCTCTAAGCTGCCATCCTCGGACACTACAATTCATAAACTGTGAAATTTCTTCACTTTGTTTTTTTTATATCCGACATCGTTGAGGTGCTGACGCCATATTTATTAGACAAAAAACGTCCTGAGTTACCTCTTTTCAAAACATTGATTATACGTATCCACTTTTAATGATTTTTTTTTTTTTTTTTAGCAATGAAGTCTCAATTGAGTCTTATTTAGCTTTTCTTTAAAACATATACGGCTCTTGTATAGGAGCAAATGTGCACTGATCTCCCAAATTATTATCTAATAATATGTACGTATTCAAATAACTACATTTATTCTAATAATTAATTATTGTAAAATATCTTTAATTTGTCGCCCGTCCGCTAAGCGCATCCACGTAAGTATTTCTGGCATATTTTTAACCAGCCGCTGAGCTGGAGATGTGTATACATGTACGTCTTTCATAGTATTTGTTGAATGTTCGAAAGACGACCTGTACTACCCGAGTGCCCGACCGTAGACGATTTTTTTGCATGCTGCCGAAATGTAACCTCACTGAACGTACAATTTTTATCTTGCTTTGAGCAATGTCCTCCCTCCTAGTGCTTCAAGTATAACCGATAGATGTCGCGATTGACTGGCGCGTTTATAATAATATTATTGTACGTACGTATGAAGTAGGTAAAAGGTTCCCGCGCAGTATTTAAAAATACTAGGTATATTATTTCATACGTTATGACGTTATGAGGTAAATGCTCTGTTGTTTGATGTGCCATATTAATATTGAATCAATCAACATATCGATTAGAGTAATATTGTGATAATTAAGTTACGTACAGCCATCTCACCATACAAATACGATTTTATAATTATTTTACATTTCAAAATTAAACACTAAATAATTTTAATATAAATAAATCTAAATAGAATATAGATAGATGTGTTCTTATTGTTCCAAAATCATTTTCCAATGCATCCTTTCATCATGGTGTCAAACCAGCTTGATTAATTATTGTTGACAATAACAATAATAATTAAGCGTCAATTACATTGAGCTTTTTTACGAGCTGTTTATTGGCGAATTTATAATCTGCCTGTAAAGTCGCCCAGTGTAATCTACCGAGAAAAGTTGAAAGCCGGTCAACTTTACACGCTACACGCCGGCGTGTGGGCCTACTGCGTCTGCGCAGTAGAGCGATGGTGGCGGGAAAAACGAACTACTCATTTTGAAATTTACCGTTTTGACGTTTAATGGAAACATTGTTCGGCAAGCATTTTTGCTAATTTTAAATAACTACAAGCAGTTGAATACAATACATTACATACAGTATTATATAATTATTATATACAATCAGTAGTACCTTTTCAAAATGTCGAGGGAAGTAATTCGCGCGGGAGTCGTTATTTTAGCTCATGCTATCAAAATGGAATTAGAAAGGAAAGAAAAGCAGAAATTGAGGCACAGAAGATTGTGGGTAAAATCATGGATAGAAAGACGTGAGAAATATGGTGCATCGAGCAATTTACTGAAAGAGTTGAAAGACGAAGATCATGTGGCTTATCGAAATATTTTGAGATTAAACTGTACTCATTTTGATGATTTACTACAAATGGTAGATGGAATGCTCAAAAAACAAGATACGAAAATGAGGATGGCAATCCCAGAAGTCACAAAACTGGAAGTTACACTACGTTATTTAGCAACTGGTGATTCATTCAAGTCTCTGGAATACCTGTTTCGAATTCCGGAACCAACAATATCGAAGTTTTTGCCCCAAGTGCTTACGGCGATTTCTCGAGCCCTTCAACCATTTATTGAGGTGAGTGAAAATTAGTTTACTACGAATAATTATTAACAGCAGTTTTTCTTGTAAGAATATATTTCATGAAAGTAAAGTTACAATATATAGTATTACTGCATACTGCATACTTGCCCCAAATGTATTAAACATAGCCTGTCTTAAACCGTCATTATCCTCGTTTGAAGAGACAGAATGCGAAGCAAGTGTATGGTTAGAAGATGGTGAAAATGCACTATCGACAACTTGTTGTGGGCTTAAATAAACGACATGCTCCAAAGAGGATAGCTTAGAACGAATGATAGAGTTTTGAAGTTCCTGCTGTAGTAAGATGGCTTGTCGCTGTGGTAGCTGACGAAGCTCAGATGCAACAAACTTTCCGAAAATGTCAAACGGTTTCTCCTCAGATGCATTCTGTGCAATTTGGTCTAATTGGTGAATCGCTTCTGATATTTCAGAAGGATATTTTTCGGATGCTGGTCGTTTTTTAACCGTTTTCATTGGCGTCGCTGGTGGTCTCATTTTTGCAGGCGACTTGTTCTTGCAGCGTTTTTCTGGGCAGTTGTCGTTGTCGGACTCAACAGATTCCCTACAGCTTACACTGCCCTCATCTGGCACTGTTTCTTGGCTGTTTTGTGACAGATCCTAGAAGTAATACAAATCTGTTACTGATTTCAATTTATTTAAAATATTACTTTAATTTAATTTAATTTATTACTTTTATTGTTTACAGGTACCTAAAACAGTTGATGAATGGAAAGAAACCGAAAAGAAATTCTTCCAGCGTTGGAATTTTCCTAAATGTTTTGGAGCCATCGACGGGAAACACGTCACCATTAAAAGACCTCCATGTTCCGGTTCAGCCTGCTTCAATTACAAAAAAACCTATAGTATCATATTATTTGCTATGGTTGATGCCGATTACTGCTTTACTTACATCGACGTAGGTGGAAATGGCCGAGCAAGTGACAGTGCAATATTCAGAGATAGCACTCAGAACATTGCAATGGAAAGCCATACTCTTGGGATGCCTGAATACGGGGTTATTATTGGAGATGATGCTTTCCCTTTAAGAGAAAATCTGCTGAAACCGTACAGTAGAACTGGTCTCAGTGATGTTGAAAAAATATTCAATTATCGTCTTTCCCGTGCCAGACGGGTCGTAGAGAATGCTTTTGGCATACTTGCATGGCGATTTAGAATATTTTTAAGACCGATTGAGCTGAAACCGGAAACTATTGATAAAGTTATTTGGGCTGCTTGCAGTCTTCATAACTGGTTACGAAAGATTGCTCCACAACAAGCAGTGGATAGAGAGGATTTAAACACTGGGAATATAACACCTGGGCTCTGGAGGGAAAGTGCCAATATTCTGCAGCCTATTAATAATCTAGGCAGCAATAATTACAGACGTGCTGCTGAGGAAGTCAGACGAACATATGCTACATACTTCACAGAAGAACATCCCCTGCCTTGGCAATGGAAGAAAGTTGGACTCTGATTAATAATGCATTTATAATGATCTGTAAATAAATAGACATTAAAATAAATAATATTTTACTCACCAAATTTGATTTGCTGTTTCTTGTTGCCAAAACCTCATTCAAATAATTTCCATCGTTAAACTTTGTTTAATTCAAGTCTATATACATCTTTAATAGATTTAATTTTTGCCTTCAATTGTTTCGTATCCATTCCCCCAATTAACTGCTTTTCATTAAGTTCACTAAAAAGACGTTTGAAAATTTCATCTTTTAAATTTGTATTGCAATAGTTTTTGTCTTTTATATTCCATAGCACAGGGCACTGCTGGTAGACGTTAAGAAATCCACAATATTATTTACGTTCCACTTCATTTTTTAGCGCTAGAACCCAAACACAGAACACAATAATATTCACATATCGTTACGATATCAACTCGCTAGCTTGTCTATATTATTATCTATGCTTTTTTACGTATCTATTGTCTATGATCTGCGTCTGCGCTGACAGTGTTGCCATGTCTACTGAAATTTCAGTAGATCTATCAAAAAATCTACTGAATTTTGAAAATTTTAGTTGGCAACACTGTCTGCGCAGTAGAGCGTAGCGACCTCCCGGTACAAAAAATGAACTACGTTCCGTCAAAATACTCGCTGGCTTGTGGCTTCTCGGCGAATGGAAAGTTTTGTGTGTAATCATCAAATCGCAGTAGCTGTATCGCCCGCTTTTAAATTCGCCAATAAACAGCTCGTAAAAAAGCTCAATGTAATTGACGCTTTACAAGATAAAAAGAACTTTTTATATACGTTTTTAAATTTTCTGTTGAATCATAAACTTGACTTGACTAGCTTAAACGATCAAAAAAAATTGAATTTGATAGAAATAATACTGGAATGTCATTTTGACACTCATACTGATTTCCATAGTAACGCACGTATATATTAATAATTTCCTAGCAACTAATAATAGTAGATTGGATTACGGATTTCTTCCGAAATAACTTTTCATACAAAACAGAATTAACTGAAAATGAATTTAATTCTACTTAAAGATGGCTAAAAGTATTTAAAAAAATGCATTGGCATCGTGTTCTGATATATTCTAAAAGTTTCAAATGTCTAGCTAGTCGGGAAGTTAATTAAAAATCGATTGCAAGATTTGTACCGGACAAACAACCACCGGACAAATAAGAATACCACCTAATAAAAACGTTGTAAAAATGAGTGTATTGCGTACGACCACACACGACAAGAGTGAAAATTTTGTTTTGCTTTTCATTCGCAGACGTGTAGTTTAGAAGTACCAGCAAAATTGGTACTCTCTCGGTGGCTGGAATTTCAGTCGGCAGTGTGCGTGCATGCCAATCGAGAAGTCTCGAGTTCGATTACAACGTTATTACCAATTTGAAGGGCCAATTGATGTCTCAAGCCTGCGTCAGTCCTTTGAGCTTGCTCTCGCAATTGGTAGGCATCTTCCAATCTGTCTGCACAGACCGCACATAGTGCAGTCGGCATTGAACCATTGTCGGACACCTGAAAGTTAACCACAAAACTTTATCAAATTAGCATAATACTCCGCGAATTATAATATGGATTGATATTTATATTCAAGTACTGACTTGCACTGAAGTACAAATCAAAAGTTTATGAAACATTTGTGATGAAACGTCATTTATAACTGACTGAAATAGAGGAACTGAAGCCCCTGTTTCTAGACATATACGACAGACATCATTCATTGTATTAGTTCGTTTTCCATAAAATTATGAAATTTAATAGAACAAAAAAGTGGAAGGGTGATCTCTTTCATAGGATAATAATATAAGTATTATGTTTGCACCACAAAAACTTCTCTTGAAACTTTTAGACGTCAAAACAATCATAGATAGATAACTGATGCTGACCATAGACCAGATCTAAAACATAATCATCTTTCTGTCACCGATCGAAGAAATTATAGTAGGTATTTCGATAAAACAAACAAAACAAAATAAAAACCGGAACCAAACCGATGTATTTTTTTTTATTCGAACCGGAACGAATAAAAATAAAGGTTCGAAGCCTTACCTACTTCCCACACCAAAAATAACAGGGAATTTCAGAAATTTCGAGGCGAGGCCATTTTTTATGCTGTTACGGCCAAAAAATACCAGCGAAATTAAGAAATTAAGTTTCAAATCAAAGTCGAGAGATTTTTATTAACAGCTTTTCCAAATTTTCTCTACGGCTTGGCAAATTTTCCTCTATAAGTAAGGAATTAAGACTTTAATTTAAATCTTAGAAATAAAAATGCATTTTTTCCGATAGGTATTCAAAATTTCATAGGTACCCTTGGAACAGAACAGGCTTAACTGATTTTTTGCCATTTTACAGTAGAGTACTTTAAATTCTTCTTGTCATTAATTTGAAAACTGTAAATAATATAAGAATATTGATTTAAATAGGTACCTTTACGATAATACATTGCAAAGGTACTTATATACGTACGTACTTTGGATGTACAAATGCAACAATAGACTTTAAACTTCTTATGTGTATGTATATATAGGGCAGGTGGGCAGAGATTGATAGCGCCGCAGGCGAAAAAATCTTGTGTCAACGAAGTATACAGTCAAAAATTGTATTATTCTTTATTCTTCCTATATCTAACACCCATAAACAGTACATGATCTGCATTACACCACTCGTCACTACTTATATCTTATATTACTGTCTTATTTGGTATAGTTTAGTTTGTCAATTAATTGGTTACAAACATTAATTATTATAAACTTAATTACAAATTATATATCCACATACTACCCTAAAGATTCAATTTAAACATGTATGTACATGGGTATACAGTGACGTCCCTAGACAAAATGCCGCCCCTAGGCAGCGTCAAAATGCCGCCCCATTTTTTTATCATCCTTTCATTACTCCAATATCTAAGAAATGTGTTGTATGAAGCATGGCCCCCTCATCCTGAAGCGGGCCCCATGTTAGGATCTTTGCCCCCCCTACCTATCGCTAAGGATAAAATCAGTGTGACGCTCTACAGTAATGTTTTCCAAATGGTGTACGCGTTAAAATTGATGTGTATATTAAGTGTTTTTTTTGTATATTTTAATACATACACTTGAATTGTGGAGTTTTTGAGTATCGCTACACAATTATAAATTGTATTGTGTAACCACATAATTTTAAATAATATCATTATTGAAGGAAAATAGCGCCGCAGGCGAATTTTTTGCTATTAGAGCAAATTTGTGATAAGTGTTTATCTCACTTATCGAGCCCGAGCCCTAGGTTAGAGCCCTGTCAGCCCCCCCCCTTGTGGGGGCCATCGTTTGGATACATTACTAATAAAATATACACCTACCACTAAGCTGAAACATACAAAATTAAATTTAGATATCAATAAATAAATAAGCGAATAAATATAATATTAGTTAGACACTTACCCAAATCACCAGAATCTGAGATGCCATTTGGTTAATATGTCTGACACATTTGGTTTGTATCATTTAGTAATACCTACGCAGGTGTATTATTTTCACACCATTTTTTCTATGCTATTATTGTACCCTACAACATTGTAAACAAAATAATTTTCCTTATTATTTTTTATAAACCTAAATTTAATCATAAATACACTATTAATTAATGGTCAATCGTTGATGATTGAAATAAACTACAAATCCACACTATTATCAGCAAAAAATATGTTTACAAAAAAACGACTTAAAAGAAGGTATTGCACAGTATTGTATTCACAGCACGATAAATATGATATAATCTAGGTAGATACCTACTAGTGTACATTTTTATTACAATTAGCTGGTACTTAACGTAAATACCTATTATATGCACGAATACTAATTGATTATGTCAAATGTCAATAAGGATGAATAATCATTATGAATAGGTATCTATTTGCAATAGGTACTAATCTCGCGAATGACTGGCAAAAATATTTGGATAAATTAAAAAATACGGTATGTACCTACCTACCTATAAATCTCTACCATAAATTCTCCTTGTTTCGTTACCAACGTTGATATTATAATATATAATATTATTTTCTTTTAATAACTATGGCGCGACATAATTATTGGTTTTTGCGCAGTATACCTACCACTGTTATGAAAGGAACTCTTTAATCTGAGTAAATGACATTATATTATTATGACTGATTTATTATTCGTTTGTGATGTTTTACATTTATAAAAATATTCATAATGTGTATAGGCGCCAAGTTTATTAGCATTTGTATACGAAACCGAGCAGTCAAAAATAAAATAAAAAAATCTCTAGCGGAGCGTGGTGACATCATACTAAAATCGCTGCGAGTACCGACTGGATAATAATAAAAAAAGCATCCGGAACAAAGCATCTCCAAAGCTCTGGTTATAATATAACTAAGTTTAGGTAGCTATTTCTATATAATACCAAATGATATTCCTCGATTTGCCGCCCTTCGAGTATCTGCCGCCCCCAAGCGACGCTCAATCTGCCTACCCCCACGGGACGTCACTGTGGGTATAGCAAATTATACAAATTACAAATTCAAGACAAGCATAAAATATTTTTAAAAAAATAAAGAAATAGTGCTAAAATAGTGTTAAAAAAATACATGCAGTATTAGAAAAACATTAAATTTAATGTACACATATACAGAGAAGAATAAATACAAATTTTATAAAATACCAGTTTGTACCCAGTGGCGGCCGGTGATAATAAAATTAGGGAGTGCAAATAAAGACATGCATTTTTCTTTTCATGGTATTGAAAAAAATCTGCAATAGGCTTCGTGGTGGAGGTAGGCGTATGCTGAACGACGATTACATTCACGGACAGCATTTTTTTGTTGCTAAAGTTACAAATTTCAAGCCTCTGGTATGATGATGCAAAAGGCAATAGGTACCTACACACCTTTTTCGATTTTTATTGTACCTAATTACACTTCATATATGCCGACATAGTTACCACGTTTGTCACTCGTAACTTCAATAAATCGTAACTGATGTAAGTATTTTAGTGTCATCCCACATTATTCTTATATACGCGCTGTATCATTTTTATAAATACTAGGCATGGATCATTAATTTTCCAACGGGATATCATTTGTGTTAAAAATTTGCTACTTTTGTACACCTCAACTCCAGAATTGCACTCCAAATGGGACTGATTTGAAAGACATTCAACGTCAAAAATAATAGTAAGTATAAGTAGGTATTTCTTATGTATTATGTTACTGACTTAATTTAAAATTATTTAGTTTAAAATAATTGTTTAATTTTGAAATGGAAAATAATTATAAAATCGTATTCGTATGGTGAGATGGCTGTACCTAATTTAATGATTACAATATTACTCTAATCGATATTTTGATTGATTCACGCATCACACAACGGAGCATTTACCTCATAACGTATGAAATAATAATATACCTAGTATTTTTAAATACTGCGCGGGAACCTTTTACCTACTTCGTACGTACGTACAATAATATTATTATAAACGCGCCAGTAAATCGCGACATCTGGACGGCGATTACTGAATGAAGCAGTGCAAAAAACGTCACCGAACCGCTTCAACTGAAGCTCGTAAAATTTTTAGTTTTACAGGAGATATTATGTGTACAGAGCTTCGAGTGAAACGGGTAAACGGCATATAAGTGCGAGTGAGAAAGCATTCAACATGCTTATACCTCATGTCCATGCGTTAGAGTAAGATAGAAAGTAAACATGTCAAGACGGCACTATTGTCAATGTCATGAAATTAAATAACATTTTTATCCATTTTGGTAATGACTTCATATTTAATCAGTACTTACCGTTAACGTTGCATGATTAAATCATTCATTGTTGAAGTACGTAACCAATTAATCTTTAAACACGCTAGTTACGTCTCCAATATAACAATATTACAACAAGATTACAACACGGAATTTCCGTTGTATTTTGCAAACAAACATGTGTGTTTCTGTATTACAAAATCACAATAAATACATCCTTAAATGAGAATTGAAACACGAAATAATAATTTTAGCGGTAATATGTGGTAATAAGTGGTAAATGTAAAACAATAGATCAACAGCTTTCTCCAATATTACGTACGATACAAAATCTGACGTTTATTATGTCAAACGGAGAGTTGCGAGCGCCCCTACCGTCAAAGTATGTGTACTACCAAAGCCTGGCCTAGTGACACCCAGCGGTTGACTTTTAATATGCTACAGTTGAAGTATGTTGTGTAAATGTTTGCGCAACTGGTCACTTGTGCTTCATAATGCTTCAGTCGGGAATCGCCCTCCTGGTGGCTAGCTCGGGAAGTTGGTGGGACTCGGGATTCACAAAAAATTAATGACTAAATGGGTATTTCTTTTCTCAAATTCTACGCGTCGCTCTGAATTGAGGAAGCCGGATGTCAACTGTTTTTTTTCGGGACCATAGACCCACTAGCAGTGTTGCCACCCTTCCCTCACATACTCCTTATTATTAATTAAATGAAATACTTCTTACGTGCTAAGTACAAGTTGAATATTTTTGACAGCTAATCAAGGAATAATGGACGTACGTCCACCCATTGTTGACTAGGAGGTCAGGAGACATGGTTATACCTAATAATTAATTTTATCTATCGGGAGAGGCCTAATGATCATGGATATGACAGAGGGTATTCCTATTTGCAAACAAAAATAAATAGCTAAAAGTTCTCTACATATTAATTCTATTCATTTTAAAGTCGCAAGCTATAACTATGTATGTAATTGTAATACAATAAGAACGTCCCTAAATAAACTCTAAACTCTTTGTGGAACGCTATTCAATAGTTTTCGCCCAAAAACATTTTTGTGGGAAAATGGCATAATGGTGCATTCATTCATTACTCATTGTAAAAATAGGGGTTGGTACGACACGTCATAAACTTTTTTTTAACACGAGTCAATTGTTGAGATGATATTGAATCAAGGAGTCCTGTTGCCACTTAAATGCTTATTGTAGTGTAGTGTAATGTGGTTTTAAGAGTTTTCAAATAATGTCAGCAAGGTACATTTTTTGTGTGATAAAGTAATTTACACCCTTTCAAACCCCAAAGTAGGTAATTTGCAGCTTGTTGTTTCTTATTCAGACAATGCATTTAGGCATGGACATACCGACACTCAAAATAATAAGATTGAAAGAAATTTAGGGATGTCATAAATTTTATTTTTAACCCTTACGCGCCCGGCATAACGTGACTTCGTTAATATTTAATTTTGAGAAAAACTTTAAAAGAGACATTCATGCAATACTATGCCAATTTAACGAAACGGAACGTAATTTTAAATAAATCCACGAGCCGGAACGGTATTTTTTAGAATTTCACGAACCGCAGTGGCGCTCCGGTGCGTTCTGGTCCATTCCGAGCACTGACGCGGACCGAGATTACAGCACAGACACAATAATAATTATAGCACGGTTGGCAACAATTTAGTATCTATTATTTATTAACAACATATTGGGCTCTATGTTACGACCGTACTCCCTGGATAAACGTCAGATTTCTATATTCAATACTTGAAAGCATCTAAGCGTCACTTTATGAGCATAGACAATCATCGGAAAAATTGCTATTATATGGCTTAGGCGCTATTATAAGCGTAGACAATAAGAACAAATATAAAAATCTTTTACAACGAATAAAATTCAAACATTTTCAATTACCTAATAAAATTCGCCGTTTTCAAAAATCAGTATAGTATATTAGAGTTCGCCAATGCATTTCATAAAATTTTAATAATTATAAAGTAATCTTTGACACATAGACACTCGTGCTTAAACCTTCGTCTAAAAACGCTCTGAAAAGGTAGGTAAAGCCTCAATTACATTGAGCTTCTTTACGAGCTGTTTATTGGCGAATTTACAGGCAGATTATAAATTCGCCAACAAACAACTCGTAAAGAAGCTCAATGTAATTGAGGCTTAAGTATGCGAAAATAAGGAACATTTTTCAAAATAACGTTATAGATAACAATATTTTTTGTATAAAAATTTTCCGTGTTACATAACTAAACGATATTGTTATTATTTCAGATAATTTCGACTCAAATTTAATCAATAAAATAAGAAATACGAGTGAAAATGGCTTGAATTGTTCTTATTTACACTTTGATTAGTGATTGTTTTTATAAGATAATAATATTTATCCATAGTCAGTTTTTTTAATTTAATTTATATTCATTTAATTAAATGTATAATAAATAAAACAGGCTCCAGTTTATGATATTTATTATTTCGCTTCCACAAACAAATGGCCCGGTCAAATAGCCTCGATAAAACGGCTCACACTGATTGAAATTAAACGTCACTGGTTTTCATTAAAATGCCACTTTTCCTACTTAAAACTTACCTTTCGGCATAATATACATATCATAAATATGCATGAAGCGTGTTATCTTTCATATTAAATATTATACCAAACTAACCTCGTATTTTTTTTAATCTTAATTTTCTCGGTAATGCGTTAATACGGAATACTGATTATGGATATAAATATTACAATCTTATAAGAACAATCACTAATCAAAGAGTAAATAAAAGCCATTGAAGAAATTATAACAATGTCGTTTAGTTAACACGGCTCAATTTTATACATCAAATGAGGCGTAGAGTTACAAAAACCGCTCTAGAGACTTTTTTGAGTTTTGAGTAAATGACGAAAAACTGTTTTGGGCATATCATGATGATTTAAGTGTAATTTTAGATAATATATTTCTTCCGTTACATACGGAAAAGTATAATAAAATGTCAAATCCAATGTATAAGCTGTATTTATTCAAATAAATGCATTTTAATTATCCCAAGAGCGGTCTTTGTCAGTCTCTACCTGACAGAGCGGCGTTCGACGCGGAATTTTTTAAAAAGAGCGGAGTTTGTCGCACAATGGTACATTGTCGACAGGAGATGATAGTTTAGTAGCGGTCCGTATTTATTTTAATTATGTAATATATTTTCGAATTTAATTTGTCTAGAAAATATTTTGTAGCCATTCTCACCTAATGGTAGCTGTATATTTTTCGCATTTTACCTACATATTTAGCTGTTATATTGGTATGTAATATTTTTTAAAAATAGTGGTATTTACTTTTCTTGAAAATATTTTTTTTAAATTTAAAAAAATAGTTATTTAGTTGAATATTGCCTACTTTTTACTATGTCAAATTGCCTTTGTGAAACTTTTTAATTTTAATATGTTAATGTCATGTACTTACTTTTATTCTATAATAAACAAAAAAAAACATTATCAAAAAATGTTACTTTTTCTGGAGACAATTAGTTATTACCTACATACCATGCAAATTATTTGTTTAATAGGTAACTAATCTTTTATCATTATATAAGTGCCCTAATAATTCTTAATAATTTTAATATTAATGACCATATTTTGAATCAGAAAGATATTTTTAAACCCTTAAAAGGTAATTATAAGATAATTTGAAATAACAATAACTATTTTTTTAATAATATCAATAGCATAAATAAAAAAACCCAGCGGACTTAAGTACCGGCCTTTACCTAGCTAATCCCTGTATTACCTGTGTCCCCAAATTCCATGTCTGTGGGAAACCCACCATTAACTACCAACCTATTTATTAAATTTAAAAATAAAATGATAATATTTTTAAGCTATATTATTCATAATCTACTTAGGTATATTAGATATTTTATATCATTTACTTCAGAAACCAAATCCGATAAACAAAAGTCGCGAAGTATGAGCTTACTTATTTTCCCACATAAATATTTATTACCTATATTCTGTTGTTCCTGCTACTTTTTATATACAAATAATAGTAAACGTGGAATTTCTGAAATTTATTGCAAAAACGTATTATAAAAGTAACGGTATTTCTACAAGATAGCACAGCATTGTTAACTATGTGTCGTTATTACAACTTAGCTAATCTACAAATTAATAAACATATTTGAATTAAAATTCATTATCGTTCATATTAACGAATGATGCAATTTTATGACGAAAAAAACTTGTCCCGTGGATATAATGATAAGGAATGTCATTTTTTATCAAGGGAGATGAAAAAACTAACCTAACGTAACATAACATAACCTACTAAATCTATCATTTGTATATTACAAATTATCAAACAAAAAGCATTTCTCTGACAGAAAATAGTTTTCCTTTAATTATATTTTTGACACAAACCAAATAATGATAAAAACGTGTAAGAACCTTATGATATTTTATTATATCACACAGAATATTAAATATAAATGACAACAAAAAATATACGTAAAACTAGAAAATAATATGAGCCACCACTGGGTTATTCATGACAATACAGCAAAATATAGTCAATTTTTAAATACGTTTCTTGGCGTAACAGGCTACATTTACAAGCAGCTGAATTTTTCAAACGCTTCCTTGATTGTTCTTGTTGAGATTCCGTCACACTAACTATTGAAACATTCATTATTAAAAGTAAAAAATAGTAAAATAATTGAAGCAAAATTATGACGCGCTCGAGAAAACGGTTTGACGGTTTGTATGGAGATTAAAGGTTTCGTGAAGAGTCATTATTTAAATCGCGGCGTCTGATTGGCCGGTTACGCAGAGAGGGTTTTACCAGAACAAATTTATTTTAAGAGCGGGTTTAGTCAGTCTCCTCGATATTTATTTTGATTTTTTGAAGAAACAGAGAGGAATTTAAAACTCTCACCTAGAACAGAAGATAGGTCTTACGAAAGAGCTCCTGCGTACATTCATAACTATTTTTTTTGAAAAACCGCCCAGAGCGGGTTTTGTAACTCTACGCCTCAAATATTGTTTTCTATAACGTTATTTTGAAAAATGTTCCTTATTTTCGCATACCTACTTATCTATTTAGAGAGTTTTTATGTGAAGGTTAGGCTCGCACAAACCAACGCGAATATTCACCAAGTACCCCGTCAAAATATCCCAAAAAAAGCACCCGCCATCGGTACGGAAGGTCCGGTCAAAAGAGTCTCAAAATAAGCCTATGCCGCTGTAATGCTCTCTACTTACCTGTTGTTAATGAACAAACGTGACATTTATTCACGCAGGGGATCAAAAGATACAATGAAAGCCATCAATTTGTCATATATTTGGCTATTTTTTGAGACTCTTTTGACCGGACCTTACATATCGATGCGGGTGCTTTTTTCGGGCTATTTTGACGTGGTAAATGCGAATGGATGGCAGTGTCGGAGCAAATAATTGTATCAATGATAATATAAAATTATTGATATATTATTTGAATGCTCGATACCGAAACGTCAAACAATCGCAGCGCTCCATATTGAACTTTGTAAGATAATAACTTAATTCCCTTCCGAAATCTGAACGTCGCGTGCTCTTTCCCGTAAGCCAATACGAGCTTGATTGGCGAATAATTCGCTTTGGTGTGTGCACGAATGTTTTAGGTTACTTTATAATTATTTAAATTTTATGAAATGCATTGGCGAACTCTATTATGCTATACTGATTTTTGAAAACGGCGAATTTTGTTAATTTAAAATGTTTGAATTTTATACTTACATTGTAAATTATTTTTATATTTTTACTTATTGTCTACGCTTATAATAGCGTTTTCGCCATATAATAGCGATTTTTTCGATGATTGTCTATGCTCAAAAAATCTCGCTTAGATGCTTTCAAGTATTGAGTATAAAAATCTGACGTTTATCCAGGGAGCACGTTCGTAACATAGAGCCACATATTGTTATCTATGATCTTATTAATCTCAAACTGTTTCCGGTTTATGTACTGCGCACAGTGTTGCCAACCGTACCATAATTATAGTATTTGTACTATAATTTTGGTCCGCGTACTATGTACGATATAAAACAGATATAGTACGCCCAAAATACTATAATTTTGAATATCGGAAAAAATATGACGTAAAAAAGTAAGTACTAAAATTTCGATATTTCCTTTCGATAAATTGGTGCAAAGTACTATAATTTCGCAATATAATAAGATTTGGAGAACTTGGAAAAAAATTGCTTGAAAAACGTAAAAAAATCCCTTGACTGGTTTAAAATGAAATTCTTGAATTCTTCGGTAAGCATTTTTGGTCGGAAGAGGTTCCTAGGTAGGTAAAAGGGATCTCGGAGTTTCTCAGATTCTCAAAATCTCCGTTTTCTTCTGAGAAACAAAAAACCTATACCTACGTTTTCGACAGATTCAGATGACAACGCGTACTGTATTTTCCCCCCAAATACTATAATTTTGGAAGCTCTGTACTATAATTCCACTTTGAAAAGATGGCAACACTGACTGCGGACTGCGTCAATTTTTCAGCTGTCAAAGTCAAAGTTGATGTTTGGCATTATTTTTACTATTTTTAGTATTCATTAGCACTTTGTTATTTCAGTAATTTCATTATGATTTGAATGTTAATAAGTTTTATAATTAACTTCCGTACGGTATACTGTTGAAATATTTTTACGGTATTCTTCCTATGTAACAATATGTCAATAATTATCGGGCAGGAGGAAGAATTATTGATTGTACGGCAGGACGACTCCGAAGAACGAGAATCAGAGAGGCGGCAGCTGACCGATCTGGAAAATGTGAAGTTAGATCAGCCAAGTGCTATCAGTGTCAGAAAGAGACCCAAAAAACCCACGAAGATCACACGTAAAAAACCAAAAATGAATAAAAAGCCTATGAAAAGTGTAAAACAAAATAGAAGAAAAAGAATTACTTTAAAGAAGCTATCTACAGAAAGACAGCTGACAAAAAACGTAATAGTTTTTTTAATTAATAATAATATAATAAAAACTAACGTTTCGAAGTGAAGTTTCTTCAGCCGCGGGGCATAAGTTTTTTACTCCATATCGTTTTTGTGACTGAGGTCTATCGACGATTGATGAATTTTACCAAGACATTAACGGCCCACATGCTCAGCGTAGGTCAAAATGGAGTTTTTATGGAATTTTCAGAGCATAACCCTGTACATTCCTTAAACGTTGTAGATGATCTATTTATATAATTTTGAAGCCTTATTATCCTTTATATTTATTTTACATATTTGATGACTGCATAAAGTATTTTTATTACATAAAATAGTATTCTTTTAAATCTCGCTCTAATGTTTTAGAATAATATAGTCATATTTCAGTACATCCATGTGCAGTGGTGTTAAATTTTTTAGATTTATTAATTTTTAAACGCATTCACAAAACCATTAGTAAAATTAATGTTAACATTATATAGTGACATATTTACGATAAAAAAATATATTTTATAATCTTTGTGATCCCAAATTTGACAAGAATTTAGGCATTTTATTATTCAAAGAAATGGGCACGTTTAACACATTTGAAGATAATTCTAAAGTTACTGATTATAAAGCTGCGTTGACACGGTCCAAGTACGATCCAAGTACACTTGGATCGAGTGTCATCCAAGTGACAGCTTCATACTAATTATTCCTATCCAAGTTAACTTGGATGAGTAGGACGCGGTCCAAGTAGCTTGGATAGGAATAATTAGTATGAAGATGTCTCATACGAGTGTACTTGGATGACACTCGGTCCAAGTGTACTTGGATCGTACTTGGACCGTGTCAACGCGGCTTAAGCTATGTCTTTGACCATTGAAATGTGATAAACATCCTACGAATAATGATTGCTTTATAATAATTATTGACCTAAGAATGTGGTAGTATTTTTTTGAAATAAGCCATTTCTATTGGCATTTCCCAGTGGTTAAACTACAACATACGGCCGTAGCCATAAATTGACAAACGATAAATGAAGTAGGGAGTAAGATCATGGTATCGCGCGTGTTTGAACATGTACCGTTTTTTAAAAAAAATATTTTTTTTTTCGGTTAGTTACATGCTCAAACACGCGCGTGTTGTTGTGCTTCGAGTGATGTTAATGTATTTGTCATTATATTCCGTACAGTACAAAAGGGCTTATAAACAAAAACGGCAGTTTCCATTTTTGTGAAATGTCACCAGGTCATTAAAATGTTCTTTTAAGTACCTATAATTTCTGAAAAAAAGGTATTTTTACATGTTGTTTGTATACTAATAAAATATACCATATTATACTTAGGCAGGTAATACTTTTTTTAAAAATTATATAAAACATTTTTATTGAATTGCTAACATTTACACTAACACATTAACATAACATTAATATCCGAGAATGTGCTCCAAAAGGGAAGAGATGCTCGAGTCAGTCCAACCGGCTGTGGGACCCAACGGGCCGTCCGACCCGGTCGCCACAAAGGCCAACTATAATCCTTTTAAAAAATTTGCGGTGTCTTATTGCAGATGTGAAGATCTCTTCACATAGTTTAGTATGTCCGTATTGTTTTTACATATTATATATAAATTAATTAGAATCATATATTTTTGTTAGTTCTCCGTACTCTTCTCTCCATGGGCACTTTTATTAGAAAGTCTCTATAAACTCAGTCAAAACACACTTGGGTGTGTGGCGACCTCAGTCTTGGGCATAGGCATAAACAACTGCTTATGCTTCACACCAAATGTAGGGCCTCATTATGGTTATAGGTATACCTTGATTCTAAATTTTGTCAGTGTCTCCAAATCTTAGTTTTATCCGGGAATATTCTCGGGATAAACTTAAACCCGTATTAAAGAATATGTTATTTTCATTAGTCACATTTGTATCATAATATGCATTAAAATTTGTCACGTAAACAAAACACTAATTATATTGGTAATACTCGAGGACACTTAGCGCACCTTGTGTTTCTTGTGATTTATGGCCTGACCGTCATAAAGTAATAAACGGAGTCCAGCTTCAAAATCTTGGTCCATAGCGATTGATTTCTATCTTATTAATTCATATTGTGGTTTTGACGTGTGTACGTGCACCGATTAATGATTTTTATTCAATGATAATGCATACCAGTCCCTCATTCTTGATGTTGCAATACAATCGGGGTGTTTCTGTGATTATGAAAAAGTGATCAAAATCAAAGGAATAATCATTTGAAATGTTAAATATTGCAATTTATTTCAGTTTTCATTAATAAGAATGTCAGTAACCTTCCTTGGCTTGGTACATAGGTAGAAATACCTATGTACCAAGCCAAATAAGATTTGAAGACATGAGATGTCTGTTGAAATGCCTTGCAAATTTTCTTGCATTACATTCTAGATGACGTTACGTTGACTATCCACACTGTAAAAGTTTTAATGGTTGTAATAGTTTGAAAACTACAGCCATGAGGACTGTATTGGAACACATAACAGAAACACCTTTTACCTTGAGAGTTAAACCCGGAACAAACTTATTCAATGGAAAGTGGGAAATTGTAATATTTTTTTATACTGATGTTTGTTAATTTCTTCTTTTCTAGGTTAATAATTCAACGAGTTCTCCATGTAACACTGGTGGCATAGGAATTTCTTTAAATTCTGGCGAACATAACCTGACGCCTGACATGTTTCCTATCATCGATATTAAAATCAAAGAAGAGACGCAATCAATATGTTCGGACATCGATGTCAACAATATTTCAATCTACCAGCAAGATATTAAAAAAGAAGTGTTGGCGGCTCAAAGCGTTCCCGTTGTTAACTTATCCAAGATGGTAGTATTCAGATATAACTATGTCTGCTATATATGTTTCATGGTTTTCCCCTCTTCAATAGAGATGGAGAAGCACCTGGCATTTCACCTGGAATTGTATGAAGACATGTCATGCGATGTGAAACCGACGTTACAATGTGAAGTTTGCCCTTTTAGATGCAGGTTTTCAGCCACGATGACTATCCATGGGATGCTACACTTGGGTCAAAAAGTGTACAAATGTCGACTCTGTCCATTCGTCTGCAAAAGATACTATAATTTAAAATGTCACAGACTCACGCACGGTGGAGAATCGACTCTGTTGTTTTGTGATGTGTGTCCATATAAATGTTCAACTAAAAGTTATATGCAAGAACATATTTTAAAACATGACAGATCTAAGATCAAGTATCTGTGTGAGATTTGCTCCTTCGGAGCCGCCCGCCTCAGCACCCTCGTCCATCACCGCAAGGCTCATACGGAAGAAAGGCCTTTCGACTGTCAAAAGTGTGACAAAAAATACAAATGTTTTAGAGATTTAAAAGAGCACGTCCGAGTTGTACACGGATTCCTGAGAACTCACACATGTGATATGTGTTCATACACCACTACCAGTTCAGGCAGATTGAAAAGACATCAACTGATTCATTCAGGGATCAAACAGTTTGAATGCACCGTCTGCTCTCACAAGTTCAATCAGAAAGCTGCTTTGAAGCAACATATTATGGTTCACACTGATGAAAAACCCTTGCAATGCGGCGTCTGCGATTACACATGCAGGAGACCTAGCGAGATGAAATGTCATAATAGAACGCACACAGGAGAAACGCCTTACCGATGCCACATATGCACAGGCCAATTTAAGCATTTATCCTCTCTGAAGAAACACGTGCGAGATCACCTCGGAGAGGGTCTCCAATGCCATGTTTGTGATTTCGTTGGGGCTTTCAGTGCCGAACTGAGACGGCACATGTTGACGCATAAAAATGCTGGAAATTTTACTTGCGGAGTGTGCGACGCATCATTCAAGCACATGTCTAGCATGTACCGGCATCGTAAGACGCATGAAGAGAAATTCAAGTGCGAGTTGTGTCCACGTCAATACACGCGCCTTGACAATTTAAAATGTCACATGAGGTCTAGCCACAGAGACAAAATGCCTCCTTCCCCCGATCCTCTCTCTGAATCCGTGCCCGACGACAAAGCAGCGGTGAAATCCTTCTTCAAATGCGCAGATTGCAATTTCAAAACAAAATATTCAGAAGCCCTCGAAATTCACGGTCTGGCGCACGCCGGAGTGACAGTGTTCAAGTGCGATGTCTGTCTGTACCAATTCAAGAATGCGAGCAGTCTGCTCAAGCACAAATTAAAAAAGACAGATGAAAAGAAGGCACTGCAGAATCTAGGTTCCGAAAAGACATTTCATTGTGACATGTGCACTTTCCGTTGCAAGTATTCGAGCAGTTTCCACAGACACAGGAGAAAACATTCGATAGCGGCGGCTTTGCCCTCTTAATATTATATTATGACCTTACATGACAAATTTAATATGATTTGCTACATCAAAATTGGACGATACTATTGGACGGTTTGAAAGACGCATCAAGAAATACCACCCCAGCCGGAATTACGCTGAGCCTCGAAGGCCAACTCGCCCTGAATTTATCATGAATCCAAGTGTAAGCAGATTCGAGTCCCGTTATAGGTGTTTTAAAATTATGTAATGTCCAATAAAGAATGTTACTTTCTCAAATATTGAGAATTATTCATTCAATAAGAAAAATGGTTTATTAAATCACAATATTGTACAGGCTAACGTAATTCTAAATAATATATTATGTAACTGCTGAACGATATTATGTTTTCATTATTTTTTTCAAATTAATAACCTTACTATTAGTATTTCATATCGCAACAAATACAATTTTATAACATTGTACTTATTTAAACAGAACACTTACAGGGGTAATCACATAATGTTCAAAGAAGTTATTTGGAAACAGTTTTCAAAATTAATATTGGACATTGTGCGTAGGTTAATGCGATTTCCGTCATTGGTTTTTACAGTAAGTTCTCGACTTGCGTGCTTAATTCGTTCCGAAGATTTTCATGTAAGTTAGATAAGATTTAAAATCATGCAATCGTTTAAATGATATGTGTTTCAAAGGATACGTGAAAATAAAATGGACCTACATAAGTACATACATTTAAGAAAACATTATTATACCAATTATTATTTATTAGCCGCGTACTGACCGAGCATTTGCCTCGCGAGGCTACTCGCTCAGTCAGTACGCAGCTCGTCCAAGGCAAACGCATGCGCCGATCCATGCGGCATAAATATAAGCCGGGAAATGAACGACCCCGCAGCGGATTTGATGAAGAAGATTGAGCCCTGGATGGGATCATACAGAAGGGAAAAATCAAGTCAACTTTCATATTTATATTTTTTTAACCCAAAACCTTTTAGATTTTTCTTTCTTTGTCTTTATAAATCAATGAATCAGTAAAAACGCAGTAGCTGCGACAGTAATACGCACGTGCGGCCTCATCTCGACTTCGCGAAACTGAAATGCTCGGACGTCTTGCGGCTTGGCCTTGCTGCGCGCGGCAGCCGCATGTAACGTTAATTTTATCGCGCGCTGCGATAGTCGTGAGGCTGCTTGCTCAGTCAGTACGCGGCTATTCAGATACATAATAATGTACATAATAATTTTTGCATACATACATTTAAGTTCAAATTACTTATTAAAGTGCATATGTTCCAGTGTTGTTTGCTTTGTAGTTGTAGCCCTTTTCTTTTCTTGATAAATGATGGTATAGCACAGCGTTTCTTAACCTATGGGTCGCAACCCAAAATTGGATCGATTGGTATATTTAGTGGGTCGCGAAATATTCTCAACACAACAATATTCTTGCCAGCATTTATAGTATACAAGCTGCGAAGAATATTGTATTGAATACAATTTTCTGGCCCCACTGTTTAACGTTGACGTTTCACGCGATCGCAGTGATCAAAACTAATTATTTATTTTGAGACGACATTCTCTTCTCTGTTTACTACCTTTATTACCACCCTTTGCGATTTTCTGCACTGAGTGTAATGAAATCCAAATTTTGAAATAGACTGCAGTCAGAAGAAGACCTAAGATGCATTTGATTTTATTGACACGAGCACTTTTGAAATAAAATTGGTGGATTTAAAGAGCTCCAAATTCTAAGTCAACTACAAGTACAAGTCTTGCCATTAAAATTAAAGATTTGGAGAGAGAAAAATGCAATTTAATATCACTACACAAGTGGAGCGCTCCAAAAGATCTACATAAGGTAGATACTATGATTTTTAATACATGGAATAGCCTTCTCAACTCATATGACCAGTTGAAACAAATTGCATTTGCTATTTTTACTATATTCGAGTCTACATAATAGATGTATGTGAACAATCATTTTCAAAAGTTACATATCAAACATACACTGGCTGTCGTAAACTGACATAGACTCTCCAAAGAAATGCGAGGAAGGTCATTGTTCACATTAGTTTTAACACGTTGGACGCTGAAGACGCACCGTGTGCGTAATCGTATACATTGGTAAGGCGCTGATTACGCGACTGGTGCGTCAGACGTTAGTATGGGTTTGTATGGTAAAAAATATTCGTCAGCGTGTTACAAATGAACACATACACATGTAGCATATCATATACGTTCATTCCAATACCTTTCGTCGACGAAATCGGGCGTTTCGCGCGGCTTCATAAAAATCTAGATAAAGGTGCATTCACACTCTCGGTCGTAATATTATTTAGAGCTCTTTTTTATAAACTTATTTACGGTTCGTTACAAACATAAACATTGAGCAGTGAACATAAACAACGTGAACATTTTACATTTTTTTTTACTCTTTATCATTTATACATAGTCTGCTACTGTTTTTTTTTATTATCAAAATGGATGGTCCTTCAAATTCTAAAAGAGCAAGGGTTGAAGATGACGATAGTGACGGTGAATCTATTGACATTGGTGATGATAGTGACTTTGAATTTGAGGTACATAGTGAATCGGAAACAGACTCAGGAAGTGATGATGGGATGATTAGACTGGCACGGTTGCCACCCGATCGCACTTCAACATCGGGACAGGATGATTTTCAGATCAGTGAAACACCTGAATTATTACGACCATCAACTTCTGGATCCACACAATGGTACGCGAAAACCCGCTAAAAATATACCATTTTTGGGAATACCGGGTGTAAAAATTGACATCCCAAGCAAGGATCCTGTAGATATTTTCAATGTATTATTCAATAATGACTTTTATAATTTAGTTATAAGTGTCAAACGCTTACGCAGTAGAGGTCTTGGCTCAATCGGAAGGAGAAAAAAGCAGAATAACTCATTGGAAAGATATTACTGTGGAAGAATTCCGTGTTTGGCTAGGGGTTTTGTTTCATATGGGCACTATCCGCATAAATAGGATAAATGATTACTGGAAAACAGATGAGCTGTTCAATCTCAAAATGTTTTCGAAGTATATGTCTAGAGGTAGGTTTTTATTGATAATGCGTGCATTACATTTCAATAAGAATGTCGAAAATAGTTCTACATTGGATAAAGTAAAGCCGCTGATAGATTTTTTCAACCAACGAATGGACACTATTTATCTATTGATGAATCTCTCATGCTGTGGAGAGGCAGATTGATTATTCGTCAATACATCAAGGGTAAAAAGGCCAAATACGGGATAAAATTATACATACTGGCGGAATCGAATGGCCTGGCTTTGAAAATGATAGTTTATGGTTGCGCCGCTGACAAGGAGTTGGGTGGCAAAAATCATACAAACAAAGTGGTTTTCAAACTAATGAATGGGAAAACTGGATACGGTCATTCATTGTTCATGGACAATTTTTATAATAGCGTAGAACTAACAGAATCTATGCTAAATGAAGACACGTTTGTAACTGGAACACTGCGAAGCAACAGAAAAGGAAACTCAGTAGATGTTGCAAATAAAAAACTAAAAACGGGAGAATCGATTAGTCAATATACAGAGCACGGAGTCTGTATTACGAAGTGGAAGGATAGAAGAGAAGTTCTATCAATATCTTCAGAATTTGACGGCGAACTTACGGAAACAACAAATCGTTTCGGGAAACGGGTTACAAAACCAAAAATGATAGTGGAGTACAATAAATTTATGGGTGGCTAGGTTAGGTTAGGTTAGGTCCAGTGGAGTGAATCCTGTGAGTGCCTGAGCTGATGTCAGGGAGACTGTCCGGTAGCCACGGCAAGCTCTGATGGCCATCTGCCTTTGGAGTGCGTCCAGTTTCTTCTTGTTTGTCTTCTTATTGGCTGCCTCGCCCCATACGTTCGCCGCGTATAGGACTATCGGCTCAACCACTCCATGATAGAGTTGCCGCGTCACCTCTGGGGAACATCCCCATGTAGGTTTTGCGGCTCTCATCAATTTTGAAGCAATTCCAGCCGCCTTCTTCGCAACGTTGTCGATGTGGCGGGACCAGTTCAGGTTTTTGTCAATTGTGACACCTAAGATTTTGAAGTGTTCTACTGGCGTCAAGGCAACTCCATTCATTTTTATCTTCGGCAGAGCGGTGAGTTTTTTCCTTGTCATTATCATCACATTGGTCTTTTCCTCCGAGAAGTGCAGTTTTGCTTTTCTTCCCCAGGCCGCTGCTTTCTTCAGAGCTTCATTTGTGCAGAGTTCCACACCCTCAACAGTTTGTCCCTCTACTAAAAGAAGAACATCGTCTGCGAAGGCTTGAACCCTGCAGCCATGACCGAAGTCTATTTTTAAAAGATCGTCCAATATGATGTTCCAGAATGACGGACCGCATGTCGATCCCTGGATGCATCCTTTCGTCGTCAGCTTGGTCGTTGTTGCTCCTGCATGTGTTATGTTAACCTTTCGGTTTCGAAGATAACTGCGGACCAGCGCATAGAGATTTGCCGGTGTGTCTTTGTCAGCGAGCTGCTTTAGCAGCATCGGCCACCAGGCATTATCGAATGCGCCGCTTATATCTAGAGATACCGCGACGACTATTCGTTTGTTATCTCTGTGCTCTTTTATAAAATTTACCGCGTCGGTTAATGCGTCTTCTGTCGATTTTTGTGGAGTGAAGCCATACTATTCCTCGCTCATGAGGTTAGGTTAGGTTAGGTTAGGTTTTTTTTTTTTTTATATGGGAGTTGCATTTATTATTGACCTTGTGATACACCCCTGTTACAGGCGGGCTTCTCCCGGTGTAAAATAATCATTTAGTAGCTCAAGTCGAAACGTAACCCTGACCTCTAGAAACGGCTTCATAAAACATCTA
Source organism: Rhyacophila brunnea (assembly GCF_057557595.1). Classification (NCBI taxonomy): domain Eukaryota; kingdom Metazoa; phylum Arthropoda; class Insecta; order Trichoptera; family Rhyacophilidae; genus Rhyacophila; species Rhyacophila brunnea. The sequence continues at coordinate 32,825 of NW_028232904.1, read as the reverse complement.
ATCTGATTCCTTGCTCAACCACGTAAGTATTTTTTATTTATAAGTAAGGGCCTTCGTCCGGTGTGTGAAAATCACATATTGGGCGGAGGTGTAATTAAGATAAATTTAATTTGACTCAAAAAGTATAAATGATGATGTATGAAAGAGATAATTTTAAGACTAAATATAAGTATTTAAATATAATAAATTTTGCCGCGCTTGCCGGCAACGTAAAAATCCCTGCGCGCCTGCGCCGAGGTGGTCCTCGTGATTCGTCAAATCAAAATCAGGCGATAAAATTTGGCCGATCACGAGAGTCCTTTTTGTTGGACGGCGTAGGTACGCGAGATTTGAAAAAAGAAAAGAAAAGGAGGTAAGCGTCCCCTTTCCGATAGGATAGGACCTGCGACTATAATCGTAAAAACCCAGATATAAATTTGTGAAACTAAAAAGGATAAGAAAATATAAGACCACGTCACGAACACGAAAGACCGAGTTTTATTTATACTCCAACCGTTTGAATTTCTTTTTTTGTGAATCCGGGGTTCGATGGACACCTGAGCTAGCCGCTGGAACCCCGGGTATCTCAATAGCGCCTTGGCAACGTGAAGCTCGAAGAATCGCATGGATTCTTCCGAACCCGCGAAATAAAATTTACGCCCGCGAACGCTAAATAAAAGTTTATGATCCAGGAGCCGGAACAACCAAGAAATGGTTAACTAAAAAGTGGACTCCGACGTGACCCTTATCAAAGAAGAAGTGCTGTTTCCAACATCAAACCGGGAGAGCCCTCTGGTGTTCGAAGACAGTCTACATACGGAGCTGACCGCGCCTAGCGTCGTGCTGGAGACCGTAGCACCAGCGCGTCTCCAGTACGACGAATGGCTGCACAAATCCCACCTATGGAGACCAGACACATCATCGACGGTATCCAGCGAGGAGGGCTCGTAGAGGCCACGGCCCACTCACGACGAAAAACGGCGAGCAAAATGCCGATTTTCCTAGGGTATCACTAACATGTCGTGTACCCTAGTCGACCACGGGATGTTCAGTGAGGAGAGAAAAAGGAAACGCGAGGCCAGGGAGCCTCACAAGAGGGCTGAAAAGGCGCGCAAGCTGAGATGAATCGAATCTGTGCGGGCGCAGGCTCGACCACGAGGAGATGAAGCAGGACCAGTCGCCAACCCTCGAGTCAAGGGTGAACGCCGAGTTGCTGTTGGAAGTGAAATGTGTAGATTATACGAATAAAACATCCGGAAATTCTTCTAATTACGGATATAAAGTTAATTAAGGACCAACTTTCTGAGCCTTGTAATCTTAAGTTCATTAGTACGAAAAATGTACATTCTAGTTTTAAAAATAACACTTCGCAAAGTGACGCCAATTCTTTCCGTTCAAATAAAGTAAATATGAATGAATTCGAAAACATTAACATTGAAAATCGCAAACAATTTTATAAACGGGAAAGAGGATATTCTACAGTAGCGCGAAACCTGTTTCAAAGTTACGCCGTGTTAATAATTTGAATCCAAAGAGAAACGAAGAAAATAGTATACGACCGTCACTATTATTTCTTTACAAATTACCAATCGTAAATTTAACACAGCGAAAACGGAACGGGAATAATGCGGCATCACTCGACGAAGTGTATATTATAGTTGATAAAGTGAAATTTTAATAATACGTTAAAATTAGGTATAAGAGGATGAAAGTAGAGATTGTATGCTTGTGATAAAAAAAAATGAGTTAATAAGCCGTAAATTTCTCAACAGGGTTTCAATAATGAAAAAAAAAAATAATAATAAAACGTGAGAGGCACCGCAAATCGGCGCGGCGCGCCTTTGGAATAGGATGTCGGGCGCGTAAAACGAAACAACAATTTTTTTTAAATAAAATGGGTTTCACTAAAAATAAAGTTAATTACACAGTTTTAAGTGTACTGATTCAGAAATAAATATAATGAGAGGGTGGAATATTTCAATTTTTAATATCAATGTGATTTATACAGTCAATACAATGTTGCAAAATAATTATGGGTATTAGGGTAAAATATTAAAAGTGATAGTAAGTACCATAAGTACAATGGGAAGATTTTATATAAAATTAGTAGCTATTTAATGTATGGGGTAGGAGTAATTAATAAAGTAAATTCGAATAAATTTAAAGTACAGGAAGTCTAATGAACGAATAAATTACTAAAGAAAGAAAAAGAATAAATACAGATGAAGTCAATTTGGAAGCACAAAGGGAGCCACCTCTCGAAGTAAGCGCATCCAAAGGCAGCGTAGCCGAAAATTCATGATACCAAAGCTTGATGGTGTGGAGAGTGCGCACTCTCCTTTCTCGCGCAGGTTCATGGAGAGACTAGGGACGTGACGCCTGAAAGATATCGTGAAACAACAAGAGGTACTTCCGAAGTGTAACCATCTACAAAGAAAAGAAAGGGAAAAAGATACTTATTGTGAAAATCCATCCTAGTACCTGTGAGAAAGCCGTGCCGCTGTCAACGAGCCTGGCCGTTGTACCGCTATACGATGCCTTGCTCGCAGTAATAGGAACAGATGGAGACACAGTATCTGTCCGTGAGGTGATACTCCAGAGACCAGCAGATGAGTGGAATACTTTCCACAGAAGGATATCCGCTGCTCGAAACGAGCCTGGCTCAATAGTAACGCCACTACCACGCCCTGGTTGCAAAGGCAGACGACGCCAAACGAGGTACGCTCCTATTGCACCAGAAGAAGAAAAACGTAACACGAAACTATAATTCCGAACGAGGGCCAAACGTCTACAAATGTAGCCTCTCGGAATACAAAAAAACTGGACAGCCCAAGAGTCGAAGACTGCAGCTCCACGACCCCTCCGCTGACTAGTATACAAGAACGAGAAGAATAACAAAAACATTACGAAAACAAAATAAACGCATGACATTACAGGAGAAAAATAAAATAATAATAAATTATGACAAATGATAATAAGAAAGGAAAATAAATCAAACTCTGACTTATTCAGGAGCATTGCTTTGAGCAGGAAAATAGTAATTAAAATAAATATAGAAACAATACGTAAAGTTAGTTGTTTTTTGTTTTATGTTAGAATAGTTAGATTATAGTTGAATTTTTTTATAAACTGTTATCATGCCATATACTTAACGGATGAACAAGGAATTGGATGGGTGGCCGATGAGATCAGGGCGTACCTTTCGACTTTAATCCAGATGGGGCGAATTGATACACCCCTGTTACAGGCGGGCTTCTCCCGGTGTAAAATAATCATTTAGTAGCTCAAGTCGAAACGTAACCCTGACCTCTAGAAACGGCTTCATAAAACATCTAATCTGATTCCTTGCTCAACCACGTAAGTATTTTTTATTTATAAGTAAGGGCCTTCGTCCGGTGTGTGAAAATCACATATTGGGCGGAGGTGTAATTAAGATAAATTTAATTTGACTCAAAAAGTATAAATGATGATGTATGAAAGAGATAATTTTAAGACTAAATATAAGTATTTAAATATAATAAATTTTGCCGCGCTTGCCGGCAACGTAAAAATCCCTGCGCGCCTGCGCCGAGGTGGTCCTCGTGATTCGTCAAATCAAAATCAGGCGATAAAATTTGGCCAATCACGAGAGTCCTTTTTGTTGGACGGCGTAGGTACGCGAGATTTGAAAAAAGAAAAGAAAAGGAGGTAAGCGTTCCCTTTCCGATAGGATAGGACCTGCGACTATAATCGTAAAAACCCAGATATAAATTTGTGAAACTAAAAAGGATAAGAAAATATAAGACCACGTCACGAACACGAAAGACCGAGTTTTATTTATACTCCAACCGTTTGAATTTCTTTTTTTGTGAATCCGGGGTTCGATGGACACCTGAGCTAGCCGCTGGAACCCCGGGTATCTCACTTGCTTATTATGTACAAGGTTTGTAGATCTTCAATTGGAGTTTTCTTTATTTATTAGTCTTTTTTCTACTATATAGTGTTGGGATCAGGAGGGATATACTACTGTGGGTCTTAACAGGAACTTCTCCGCATTTGCTCTTGTGAAGAGGAAACCACAGAAAACTCTTCAGGAGAAGACGGACTGTTGACAGAAATCACCAGGCCTTCCGTTTCACTTGAAGAGTGTTCGGCATTTTGTGTCCTGGCTTTGTTTATTTTGCCAATATCCTGCACTATTTTGATCATGTATGATACTACCTTTCGTGATAGTTCCTTGTGAACTATCACGGATCCGATGTCGCATAGGTCCTCATCTAGACTCCTGCATCGCGCCTCCAGCTGCTGTCTTTAGAAGCTGAAAATGGGGCAATGCATAAAAAGATGAGGGACATCTTGAGGAGTCATATCATCACACGGGCAGCTGTCGATCTCGGAGAGCTTAAATCGATGCAGGTAGCTCATGAACCCACCGTGACCCGTGAGGAATTGTGTGAGTTCAAAGCCAACTTCCTGCATTCTCCTGAAATCAAAGGCATGGAAAATTGTTGGGAGAAACATTTTAGTAATATTTCCTGTCGTTTCTTTCAAATATCGATCATTCCAGAGTTGAAGAGTCCTGCTTTTTATTTTCCTTTTGGCAAAAGTGAGCGGAAACTTGGCAAAATCTGGGGCCGTCTTTTTAAGAGTAGCCTCTCGAGCCTTTACGTCCGCTTTTTCATTTCCTAGGATTCCGCAGTGACTCCTTATCCAGCCGATGTGCACGTTCTGTTTTCTGCATCGTAGTTCCTGGATATCAGTTTTAATGTCCATGACAATAGGATTGACCGAATTTCGGTCCGTTATTGCATGGACGCCTGATTTGCAGTCTGTCAAGATCGTTATTTGCTTCCATCTGTTTGGTGATTTCTTCAGAACGTAGCTCAAAGCTTCTCGGATCGCCAGGAGTTCCGCCTGAAACACTGAGCAGATGTCGTCGAGTTTGATCTTTCTCGACGGCAACTCTCTCACGCCATCGTAAGGTACAAATGCTGCACCCACTTTGCCGTTCAAGAGACTGCCATCAGTGAAGATTCTCAGCTCTAGGTTAGGTTAGGTTAGGTAAGGTTAGGTTAGGTTAGGTTTAGGTTAGGTTAGGTTAGGTTAGGTTAGGTTAGGTTAGGTTTTTTTTTTTTTTTTTTTTTTTTTTAAATTCGTTTATTGAATTCCTTGCTTTTTCGTACAAGGGTTATTACTTAAGTATTACATTATTCATATTTCATTTACATAATTTACAGTTAAGCACAGTATTGTAAACATAAAGAAAACATAAAATATAAAGAATATTAAAATATGTGTTAAAGTAAAAAGTTTAAGAAAAAAAAGTACAGAGATATATAACATAATAAAGTATAAAATATAAAAGAAAAGAAAAGCATATATAAAAATTTGTGTTAAAGTAATGAGATAAAAATACAGAGATATATAAAATATAAATAATAATAAAGATGTGTTAATTAATGATATAAAAAGCACAGAAATAATTTTAGTTATTATAACAGAGTAAAATAATAGTATACATTATATTGATATGAGACTGTGAGGGTGTGTGCCTTCTGTGTTGTGTTGTGTTTATGTTTATGTCCCTCCGTTTACTGTCTTTATTTTTTTGATCGCTTTTGTTAGGTATTCAGTGAATAGTTTTCGTGTTGTTTTGTTGTTTAGTATTTTGTCTGGTTTTGATAAGTCTATTGTGATGTTTTGCTGGTGGCACTGTACCCCGAGGGTCCACCTTTCTTTCTCAAGTATAGGACAATCGGCCAATATGTGTTTGACTGTCTGAGACACGACTCCATCGCATGGACAGTGATCGTCGGCTCTCAGTTTAAACCTTTTCAGGTAGGCTCTCATTGCCCCGTGGCCCGTCAGCATTTGTGTGAGTTCATGATTGAGTGTGGTGTTGTGTGTGAAGTGTTTTCCTGAGTTTATGTCTGGTATGAATATTTTTGTTGTCGATCCAGTGGTGGATTCAGTGTATCTTTTGTTCCATAGATATGTGGTGTCATCTTCTAATTTCCTCTTTGCGAACGTGAGAGGGAATTTCGTGTAAGTGGTGGGTCTTTTGTCTGTGGTGGCTTGTTTTGCGTATTTATCTGCCTCTTCGTTTCCGGCTATGCCAATGTGACTCCTTATCCAGATGAACCTGGGGGTGATGTTTATGTTTCTCAGGAGTGAGCATAATGTCAGGCTGGCTCTTACGAGTGGGTGTGTCGATGAAGGGTTTTGAAGAGCTACAAGACTGGATTGGCTGTCAGAGTATATGATCACCTCGGTGGGGTGATGTTTGCTGGAATTAACCAGTGTCCAATCGAGGGATTCTCTGATGGCTAGCATTTCTGCCTGAAAAACAGTGCAGTAGCTTTCAAGCCTTAACTTTCGTTTTGCAATAAATGCTCCACCTTTGTAAACGACAAAGGCTGCCCCTACTTTTTCATCGATGCGGCTGCCGTCTGTGTAGATCTCCAAACCCATTGCGTTGTGTTCAGTGAGTGCGCTGTGGTCGGTGGTTTCTGTGTGTTCTATGTTTTCAAGGTGTCTGGTGCCTGGGTGAGGTAATTCTGTGTAGTGTATTTTGTTTTCATATGTTCTGTCAGTTGGAAGGTGTTTGGGTAAAGTATGTTGCGTTTTTATGCGGTATAGTTCGGCAAGTTGTTGTATTTTTAGGTCTAGAGGGGTAGTGTTTGCCAGTACTTGGGCGGATGTGAGTGATATGGTCCTGTACCCTTTGCAGATCGAAATTGCAAAGGGACGTTGAGTTGTTGTAACGCGATGAACTCGTCACCTAAAGAAACCATAAATATACTTTCTTAACTGGCAACACCAAACTCATGCTGGCTGCAAATAATCAACGGCCGGAGCAGACAAGGTGGGGGGGACGTGGCGGCGGGGGCAAGAACACGAGTGCGTGGGAGGCAACTTCCTTCTTCTGGTTCGAAACGTTCTACGGGGCGGACGCGCTCGTGCCGCGCAACGCGGTCGTGTTAGGAGCACACGCTTCAACAATGGATGGCATATTTCCATACCCGTGTCGAAGGGTAAAGTGCTAGTGTCATCTTCACCCGGGAATACACCCCTTGGACTTGGAAATGGAAGGACGTTGAGGAGGGCTCGATGCATGTAAATATGTAATCATAAATTGTGTCTAGGTTAGTGCCATTTGCTGGTGACGGAGACGCTCCTGTGAGAACCTCCGTCCCACTTCTTTTATATATAATCTTTTGTAAACCTTCGCTGAAATAATCTCTCATTAAATGTAACCGCATTTCAGCGATATACTTTGAAACCTCTTTCACTTATCAACCTAGAGTCCCAGTAAACACATGGTCTTTTGCAGCTGTTTCCCTCCCAAAGAAAAGCTAGCTGGCGTCCAACCCTGTTGGACGGGGGTACCTCAAAGGTTGAAGGAAACGTGCAAGCCTAACTCCAGACTCCTGGGGAGTCTGGGAATCCACGCCAAGGGAGTTGCTTCCCGGCGTGGGTTTAGCTGCTCCAAATAGCGGTCGGATCCACTCCTTTTGATAAGAAATTCTCATGTTCTACACCAGAAGGTGGCAAAGTTAGGTGGACGAGAGAGCGAGGTCGGAACGAGCGGCTTCAGAAGTATAAGTCTGATGTAGGTAAAGCTCATGTTACATTCATGTGACAAATCCTTCCTACATTATGTAAGTAATAATAAACAAAAGTCCTTTTCCTATATGTTACATTTGCGCCTCCAACGCGATTTGGACGGTGAAGTTGGTTTCATGTTTCCTGTGCCTTGCGAGAGTTTTTGTCACCAGCATTCAATCATATTATATGTTATATTTGTATGTATTTCTTCCGTAGTGCATTTTGTCTAGTTAGCCGAGCGGTTCTGGAATGTTCTTGAATCACGGAACATTTGTGGTTGGGTATACCAGAAGTGAGCGACTGCGCGCATTCTTAAAAAAAAAATGCGGGCACTTCTGGTTGAACATTCACAATAGCAGGACGCACATTACTTGCGCTCTGCCATAGTAACTTAGTTAACTTTACTCAGTTTTAGTATTGATAATAGTAACATTAGTGTGGTTTTGAAAATGTTTCTGCATTGTGGAAATTAATTTTTATTTATTTGACACGATCAAATAAGTGACGACACGTGATTTTGTGAACGAGTGTGAAGTTTTTGAGGGAGCATTTCCGCTTTCTACCCGCATGGATGGTTGGTTAGAATCCAACATCCGCCTCACATCCACGTTTATCTGTGCAATCCATGCACACTGACAACTTTTGCGTTAATCATTTAACGCGCTGTGTATAATTAACATGTTGTGCCTTCCAATATACTGTTATAGAATTTATTGAAAAGCACATGTTCGTGGATATCAATCATCATAATCAAGTCAGGAAACTTGAGACTAATGGTGAAAGACGACGGAGAGGACGTTTTTATTTTCATTCCCTGCCATACACCCAGGAGGCACTCTAGGATTTTTCACGTTGGAGGAACGTGAAGTCGCTTCTGAAGGATGTTGGATAAGACGTAGAAGTCACGTGGCCTTCCAGTTCACGACGATGTTCGACGTTCTCAATCAAAGCTAAGTCTTCCTGCAATTACTTAAATGAATTCTCGTCTATAAAAAGATTAGCTTGAATGAAAACTTACAAGATAGTCAGACTATTGTTTCCATTTGGTCACATAGCATATCTTGTGCGTCCTCAGATTAATGGTAAAATTTATTTTTTGGTTCGATCCAAATAACAATTTCAGTGGAGATCGTAATTTCGTAACAACTTTTTGTTACAAAATTCACGAGCGCTCACCTCTTGCCAGAAAAGGGCAGAAGTCACACCGACTCGCGTAGGATTTTTTCCTTTGCGCCGTGCCGTAATTAATTTCGAGTGTTTTAATATTTGTAGTGCGCGTCATTCCAGAATATTCGGTTAAGAATTGTGTGATGTCATTGTAGTTACGTCATGCTATGTTTAGTCATAGGTAGGATTAGAATAATTTTACAATGAAATTATTTCAGGATAATTATTATTGTATTTCTCTGTAAGTTGTGTGCAAGTTTTTTTTCTTTTTCACAAAACTTCACAGTGCCGTACCGTGTTTTGTTATAATGCAAAATCATTCCGGAACATTCCGTTAAGAATATAGTGATCCAATTGTACTTACGTCTTAGTATAATTAAAATAATTTTAAAGTGAGATTATTTTAGGATATTCATTGTCGTATTTCTCTGTAAATTTTGTGCCAGTTTTTTCACTCAGTTTCGATCAGTGTATACCTAGGTCGGTGGTTGTTCGTTGCGGCTTGGTGCATTTACGTTTTCGTATAGCAACAAATAATACCCGTATTCCGTAAAAAGATATGTAATAACTAATACACAGCTAGCAATTAATTTATGGTGTGGATGTAGACATCCGCATCATTTTCCATTTAGTATATAAGACTTGGCTAGTTTTATGTTACTTTCTCGAAATGGTATGGTCAAACGTTAACGACGTCAAAAATTTTGTGGTTCCACGCGGAGGTTTGTTTGAGTTTCTCAAGGTGCCTTTTGGTACCTAAAACTTGAGCGCGGAATTGCAGAGATTGTCTGACAATTCAAGGCAGGAGATCTGCCCCTTGATGACTCTAATTGGAAAGAGTGCGTCAAGGGCGCGGATAGAACAAAACTGATCTCAGAGTTTCATAGTGGAAACGCTTCTGTGCATTTTGGCACATTCAAAACTTTCAAGCGCATTTCCTCACTGTTCTATTGGCCAGGGATTTACAGAGATGTGAAGTTATTCATTAAGGGTTGTGCTATATGCAAAGCATATAAACACACAACTAATGCACCGGCGGGACTTATGTCGAATCCGAAGGAAGTCGACCGCCCGATGCAATCATTGTCGATTGACTTGATAGGGCCTCTACCAAAATCGAAGGAGGGATACATGCATATTCTCTCAGTTGTCGACGTCTTTTCTAAATATGTGTGGTTACACCCACTTAGAAAAGCTACAGCAACACCTATCATAAAATTCATTGAACAGAAGATCTTTCTTAAACATGGAGTACCCAACAGTATTCTAACGGACAATGGTCGTCAATTCATATCTAAAGAATTCAAGGCGTTCATTAAGAAGTATTCTATCCCCAAATTGTTCCTTAATGCGGTGTACTCTCCGCAAAGCAACACAGTTGAGAGATATAACCAGACAGTGGGTACCTCACTGGCAATCCTAGTAGGAAAGGATCAGAGACTCTGGTCGCAATATCTTCAAAGCGTGCAGACTGCGATAAACGCATCTGTAAACTTAGCAACCAAGTACTCCCCCTTTTTCCTCATGCATGGTCGAGAGATAATCTTGGATGGTCGTTTTCATCTTCCAAAAGACTATCTCAAGGCCAAAGACTCAGTTCTCCCCGCGGCAGCAGACTGTGCGCAGTATGCTGATCGCATACAGAACTTGCCGTTCGTCTTTGAAATCGTCCAAGCTCAGCTTTTGGAAAATTTTCAATCGAACGCTAAAAGGTATAATCTCCGAAGGAAAGATGCTGAACTTGTCATAGGCCAGAGGGTCTGGCGTAAGAACTTTAGAATCTCAGATGCGGCAAATTATTTCAGTACCAAGCTCGCGCAACGGTACGTGGAAAATATAGTTTTAACTAAGATCTCTCCGTTGGTTTATGAATTAGGTGATCTGAATGGTAAGCCGTTAGGTCGATTTCATATAAAGGACATCGCCAAATATTAGTTAATAATTGTCTCGTCCAACATCATCGTTAGATGTATTACTTCATATTGTGCCTTGTCATATACATAAGTCTAGTATAATTTGACATAAGTCTTTCAACATAAGACTTTGTCGTTAAGTTAAGTACAGTGAAACCTTGGTCCAACTACATTGACCATTGCGTTCACAGGGAGAATCAAAGTAGTGGTTGTTTGTGTTGGAAGGAATTAGATAGGTGAGCAAATTTTCGCTCAAGTGAGGGTGCGGAATTGTGTGAGATTTCGATGAAAACGGAAATCTCACTAAATGCAGTTTTCATTTTTCATCTTTTGCTCCATGGTCACTATCACATTCCAAGGGAAGTAATGTGTTGAAGGGGTGTATTACTGCTCTCTGTTTGCTGCAGAGGACCAGTCTCATATATACAACTTGGGGTTTCGACTTGCGTCACTTTGTGCCTGCCTACGGTGTGCGCGAACATCACCAAAGTCACAGTGCGCAATTCAATCTCTTTCTTCTTACTTACGTAACTCGGGTCAATTCACCATGGTTCGATTAAACATTTGTGGTAATTGACAATGCGAGTCCCAAGTCCAACACTTCTCATTCAAGTTGACACTCGTCGCGAAACACAATGTTCAGGATGTGCAATTAATGATTACACATTCCCGTTAACTTGTCGCTGACTTTGTCCACTCGTCTTCTCGAGCCAGTCAAGTGTGCTAAAAGCAGACAGCCAGCAGCACAACTGGTGAGACCTTACATAAACAAGCATCGATTTGATCTTCACTGTTTCAAAAAGACTTGTCTATTCCTCATTTCTAGCGTAACACAGATTTCACATGCAGGAAGCATGAAAATCTAGTAGTGTTACTAGGTACATCACTACTAACCACTAACAAATGCAAATTTGCACGTCGTTTCAGTGCAAGTAGTCCTTAATAATATTTCCAAGCGCACATCAAGTGTTGCTAGGATATTATTCCACCTACTGAGAGAATCTAATTGATGTCTCAAAGTCTGAATTAATTTTACTTACATGTTTATTTACTCAAGTTTTTGTGTGTGTTGTCCCATAGGCATAAACATCCATAAATTAAGTAAAGTGCGTTTTGATCGCACCATTGTAAGTAACATACTAACGGAACCGTTATCGTGTCATAACACATAAGGTCTCCATGTTAGCCGTCTGTGCATTTTCACGGGCACTTCACATGGTAGGTGGATGTGAACCCCTTTTCTACAGTCTATCTTCTTCCCTGATATGTCATATGTGTCTAGTTTGACCACCCCGTTCCTTGCAGAGTTCTGTGGTTGCACTCCCAACTGCCTCGGATCACCTATGATTCCCAGACAACGGACGTCGCTCTGCGTCTAATCCTGGAAAATTGCATTTGTTCAAGTAGCCTTGTAAGCTCCAAGCAATGTATATCCGTGCCCACGAATTCCAAGGGAGGACATTCATGCTCTTCTTCGTCATTTGGCGAAAGGGGTGATGGTCATACCACAGATTCCTCTGTGTTTGACACATGCTAGATGTACACATCTAGCGGTCTTTGTTTACATACTGTATTGTCACTTCAATATAAGTATAGTGAACGAAGTACTCGTACGATCATATTGTACAGCGATAGCATATAACCTATCCTTCGCACTAAGTACACATGTCCGTACCGAATTCGAACAACAGTTTCCTCTGCGTTCGACACAAGCTGGATGGTAACATCAAGCGCCTTCTATGTACTGTGTTGTCATTTCGATAATAAGTATAGTTAAATAAGTGTTCAAACTTTCATGTTTTACATGATAGCACCAAAGCTGTCTCGTCTCTTGGAACATCAGTAAAGGAATGACACGAATGGTTGTCTTGCAACTTACAAAGTTATGTACCCCTCCAAGGTACACTGCATTCATTATGTTTCATTGAGAGACACCCGCAATATGGCGTTCTGCATCGTATCGATGAAGGATCCACCTTACCGGGATTTAGTTATTATTACATAGGGTAACATGTGCCGTCCCCTTAGTATTTAACAATATAATTTAAATTTACTATAATTTAGCATTTAACAATGTAGTTAAAATGCAACTGCGAACGTACCATCATCACCTGGTCATGGTACTTACAAAAATAATGTAGCGGTCTGTGCCACACAAACTATGGTTAAAATCCATATTTTATGTCTTAACAAGTACACTTGAATCACAAGATGATCATACTTGCTAGTAATTTATAAGCAAAATGTAAATTCTTTCAATATGGAAAGAGCACAAATATGTCTGTTCAAAGACATCCATACCTGATGGGAATACCACGGAAAAACTGTACTCACTATGTGAAAATTATTGTGCGGTATGCACGATGAAAATGTATAAGATTCTATTTTTTATAAAAAAAATGAACTCTCATATTATTGTTAAGAAATACTATAGTTGCGTTTCTACGTAACAAGATAAGCCTAACTAATGTAAGAAATGTTGTTTGTTTTGCATACAAAAGTTTGTTATCAATTTCAGAATTGCTGTATTCAACATAATGTTACATCTGGACGATGATTTCGTGTGCTAGCAGTAACGTAGAGATCCACAGGGGATAGACAGCAAGTAATGAGCACCATTGCGGCCATGAAATACGCTTGAACTCCTGCTGGTCTGAGACGTGCTGCGTCACAGCCTGTGCTGTGAATACCAGATGAAAGTTAAGTTGACCTCTTTGTAATGTTTCCCAACTATTGTAAACGTAGAGCTTGCATGTAAGTCATGCATATGGAATTTACGACACAACTCCGTAGAAAGAGTGTGTCTCTTCCAACAATGTAACCTTGATGTTGCGAACACGCAACGAGATCTGTACCAGAGATGTACACCCGATCTCACGATACAGATGAAATCGCTATGAAGGACACTAAGATGTTGTAAACTTGTAAATATAGCTTAATTAAAGCATTTAGTATAAGAGCTTGGCAGCTGTGAGAAAAACAACTGAGAGGTCTAGTCTCACTTGCTCTGTTTGTTTGGTCAATTCTCTAATTACACACCGGACTCTGTGTTGTGAGTCGTGTAATTGGGAGAGGGTCAATCCAGCTGGGAAAAGCAGTGTGTCCTGGCGCTGTGATATGACTGTTGATAGGAAGGTACTGGAAAAGTCCGTTCTGTCAAATTTTTAGGGTGCGCGACCAAGCAAACTCAAGTGGGGACCTCAAGAACCAACTCTTAATAGCTTAGTAATTCATATTGTCTAATACATATGAACGCTTGTGGTTACTTATTTCGCATAAGCTGGAAGCATTTAGAATTAATAATTTTCGGAAAAAACGACTCGGCATAAAGACCGGTCAACAAGATGTGTGACTCAACACGTCACAAAATTTAACATTATAGGCAAATGCAGATTTGGAGGTGAGCCGTGGTGTGGTGGATCTGGCTAATCGCTGAGTAAATTCCCTACAGCTTCATGTTGCCCTTGGACATCTGTCACCTTGGCGCACTAGAGTAAGATCACGATAGTTTTAAGCAGCGACAAGGGGGCATATGCCTTAAAGGGACATGAGCAACTCTCAGATTGTCTGTTGTGGTCTGGTGGGAACCAGAGTGGAGTAGTATATAAACTAGATCATAAGCACACACCACACACAAGGATAGAGTACTGATGAAGATAGAGCTCTGGTTTTTATCAACACCACGGCTAGACAACGCTGATCGAAGTTTATAGGTTATAGATTCATGATAGATATAAACTTCTGCGCGCTCAAACAGAAATTTATTATTTTAATGGTAGTTCAATAAGCCAACGTGGCAATGAATGGTATTTTCTTGTATAATAAATTCATTTTCAGAGAGAGGTCCGAGCCCGCTTCACGCGGTTCCCCTTCAAGCTGCATCACTTGTGCATATGTCTTTCAGAATACCACACTTATCGTCACCGCTTAATTGCCACGATAAGCATCCGATGGTCTAGTAAACCATCCATTTTCAGATTCAGATAGTAAACAAGATGAGCTTGGAGAAGCTCGCGTCACGACATCGTACGTTGGTCACTCCAGGAGCAATTTAGACGTCAACATGAGGGAGCCCGAAATGGCATACCTCAGACGCGGAAGAAGGAGCGCTGAGAATTAGGTTCTCAAGCGCTGAGAATAAGTTGCATTAGCAATCGGTTTGCCTTGAGCTGTGGGAGGAAGCAGCGGCAAACTCAAAAAGTACCAGTTCAAGAAGGATAGACTCCTTTTAGAATGGGAAACTGAAGCTACATCTAGGTCTGGCATCGGTCAGGATACCATAGAAGTGGAGGAGGTCTGAAGAGCCCCACCACACTAGATAGTCGTAAGCGTGCCTAGACAGCACCGATAAACCTATCATTCCTGCCCTTGCGACATGCTTACATGCAAGGCCCACGTAGGGAGACAGAGGTCCAACGGTCTGTCAATTAGGAAACAACTTCTCAATGGAGAAGATTGTAAGAAATGTAATCAGCCAAGTAGCCGACGGCCTCATCAAGGATGAGTTCCGTCAAAAACTGTAATTTGATTACCGAACAATAGTCATATTGTTGACAGATACTTTAATTTGTAAAATTTGTACTGTGCAAAACTATATTTCTTAAAAAGGCCTCTATGTGATGCAAGGTAACCCCCCCAGAAGGATGGATGAAGGGAGCAAGGAGCGACGAGGAGACGTTGGCGCGCACTTCACCCGCACACAAGAGGGTCTGCGCTGGATCGCCGTCAGCAGCTCCGCCGTCAGCAGTTTCGTCACCTGCCCCGACCGTCCCACCTGACTGCACCAACTTCTCATCACCAAGAAGCGGAGAACGCCCCTGGCAGGAAATTGACACCCATGACTCAATTTCTTCCTGACCAAGCGGGTGATGTAACGCGATGAACTCGTCACCTAAAGAAACCATAAATATACTTTCTTAACTGGCAACACCAAACTCATGCTGGCTGCAAATAATCAACGGCCGGAGCAGACAAGGTGGGGGGGACGTGGCGGCGGGGGCAAGAACACGAGTGCGTGGGAGGCAACTTCCTTCTTCTGGTTCGAAACGTTCTACGGGGCGGACGCGCTCGTGCCGCGCAACGCGGTCGTGTTAGGAGCACACGCTTCAACAATGGATGGCATATTTCCATACCCGTGTCGAAGGGTAAAGTGCTAGTGTCATCTTCACCCGGGAATACACCCCTTGGACTTGGAAATGGAAGGACGTTGAGGAGGGCTCGATGCATGTAAATATGTAATCATAAATTGTGTCTAGGTTAGTGCCATTTGCTGGTGACGGAGACGCTCCTGTGAGAACCTCCGTCCCACTTCTTTTATATATAATCTTTTGTAAACCTTCGCTGAAATAATCTCTCATTAAATGTAACCGCATTTCAGCGATATACTTTGAAACCTCTTTCACTTATCAACCTAGAGTCCCAGTAAACACATGGTCTTTTGCAGCTGTTTCCCTCCCAAAGAAAAGCTAGCTGGCGTCCAACCCTGTTGGACGGGGGTACCTCAAAGGTTGAAGGAAACGTGCAAGCCTAACTCCAGACTCCTGGGGAGTCTGGGAATCCACGCCAAGGGAGTTGCTTCCCGGCGTGGGTTTAGCTGCTCCAAATAGCGGTCGGATCCACTCCTTTTGATAAGAAATTCTCATGTTCTACACCAGAAGGTGGCAAAGTTAGGTGGACGAGAGAGCGAGGTCGGAACGAGCGGCTTCAGAAGTATAAGTCTGATGTAGGTAAAGCTCATGTTACATTCATGTGACAAATCCTTCCTACATTATGTAAGTAATAATAAACAAAAGTCCTTTTCCTATATGTTACATTGTGTTTAGTTTTTTTTGTATGGATTTTTTGTGTGTGGCGTTGCTCCAGATGGATGCTGCGTAAGTGATTGTGGGTTCGATTGCTCCCATGTATATGATTTTTAGGACCTCTGGGGAGGCTCCCCACGTTGCTCGTGCAGCCCTCATGAATCGCTTGCCAATTTGTGTAGCTTTTTTACATGTGTATTCTGTGTGTTTTGACCAGTTAAGGTGTCTGTCTAGAACTACTCCCAGTATTCTGAATGAGTCAACAAGATCTTTCTTTTGTCCTTTCCATGTAATGTTCGGTGGTTGTATGGTGCGTTTGGACATGAACATAATGTGTGTTTTTGTGTCAGAAAATGTGAGTTTAGTGCTATTTCCCCATTCAAGTGTCCTTTTTAGTATGTCGTTGGTTGTTGTTTCAAGTGTTTGTATGTCATCAGCAGCGATCGTAATTAGTACGTCGTCTGCGAATGCTTGTATGTGTGCGTTGTTTGGAATGTTTATTGTGAGAAGATCGTTTATGGCAATGTTCCAGAGGGTTGGTCCGCAGGTTGAGCCTTGTATGCAGCCTGCTGTCTGTTTCCTAACGACCTCCTCTCCTGCGTATCTGAGCGTGACTTGTCTGTCCTGTAAGTAGCTTCGTATGAGTTTGTAAATGTTGAGTGGTGTGGATTTTTGTGCGGGTTAGGTTAGGTTAGGTTAGGTTAGGTTAGGTTAGGTTAGGTTAGGTTAGGTTAGGTTTGGTTTGGTTAGGTTAGGTTAGGTTAGGTTAGGTTAGGTTAGGTTAGGTTTTTTTTTTTTTTTTTTTTATATGGGAGTTGCATTTATTGTTGACCTTGCTTATTATGTACAAGGTTTGTAGATCTTCAATTGGAGATTTCTTTATTTATAAGCCTTTGTTTTTTAACTATATAGTGTTGGGATCAGGAGGGATATTCTACTGTGGGTCTTAACAGGAACTTCTCCGCATTTGCTCTTGTGAAGAGGAAACCACAGAAAACTCTTCAGGAGAAGACGGACTGCTGACAGAAATCACCAGGCCTTCCGTTTCACTTGAAGAGTGTTCGGCATTTTGTGTCCTGGCTTCGTTTATTTTGCCAATATCCTGCACTATTTTAATCATGTATGATACTACCTTTCATGATAGTTCCTTGTGAACTATCACGGATCCGATGTCGCATAGGTCCTCATCTAGACTCCTGCATTGCGCCTCCAGCTGCTGTCTTTGGAAGCTGAAAATGGGGCAATGCATAAAAAGATGAGGGACATCTTGAGGGGTCATATCATCACACGGGCAGCTGTCGATCTCGGAGAGCTTAAATCGATGCAGGTAGCTCATGAACCCACCGTGACCCGTGAGGAATTGTGTGAGTTCAAAGCCAACTTCCTGCATTCTCCTGAAATCAAAGGCATGGAAAATAGTTGGGAAAAACATTTTAGTAATATTTCCTGTCGTTTCTTTCAAATATCGATCATTCCAGAGTTGAAGGGTCCTGCTTTTTATTTTCCTCTTGGCAAAACTGAGCGGAAATTTGGCAAAATCTGGGGCCGTCTTTTTAAGAGTAGCCTCTCGAGCCTTTTCGTCCGCTTTTTCATTTCCTAGGATTCCGCAGTGACCCCTTATCCAGCCGATGTGCACGTTCTGTTTTCTGCATCGTAGTTCCTGGATATCAGTTTTAATGTCCATGACGGTTAGGTTAGGTTAGGTTAGGTTAGGTTAGGTTAGGTTAGGTTAGGTTAGGTTAGGTTCCCTCCTGTGTCTGTCACCTTGTCGTGGTAGGAGGGCTTACGCTGCCATGGTAGCAAACTAAGAACAGACAACGTCTTTAATCCAAGATAAAGTGGGAGGAATCGTGCTGATGGATGAGTGGCCTGTAGACGTCAAATAACGGGTCGTAAACGATCCCTCAGGGGAACCTGCTACCCCCCTGAGTATTATGGCTTGTCCGGCCACGCGGGGCTCTGGTCGGATGGACTTCCTTTCCCTAGCTACTCGTGGGACACACTATGGAGAACATAACAACAATTAAAAAAGGAAAAAATGATTTGTGGGAGACCGTGAGCATGCTTGAAGAGCAAGTAGAGGCTCTGATGAAGCTAATAAAGACGAAGACGAATGTCCACATCCCCATTAAGGAAGGGATTCAGGGACTCACCAATACGGTCCGCCTATTGGTTGAGTTCAAAAAAACCGGCGACAAAGCGGAGGCAACTGAGAGGAGGCATAATAAATGCACCCAAACCGGAACGGCTCCAAAGAGCTCAAAGAAGGAAGAGTGGCACGAAATTGTTGCCAAGAAAAAAAAGAAGAAGAAGATTGAGGTGCCGAACGAGACACCTAAAGACAGGAGCAACAAAAGCGCTGCCCTAAACGCTCCGAAGCTGCCCAGTCACGCAAAACCTCGACCCCACCCGGGACCCCGAAATGAGGCTATAGAGATTAAGAACGAGGGGAAGGCTTCGTATGCGGAGACTTTGCGTCGCATCCGAAGCGAAGTCGTGCTTCCAAACGTCGAAGTCTCTGCCATCCGGAAGACAAAAGCTGGAGACCTGCTCCTTCAAATGAAACGCGGGACGCAGCAGACGGAGGAGCTGGTCAGCTCCATCATTAAGGTGCTGGGAGACGGTGCTAAAGTGCGAAAGCTGACCCCTAGCATCGTTGTAGAAATCCGCGACATTGATGGCGCAACAGATCCAAAGGAAGTCATGGCTGCGCTGGAGACCGCATCTCCAAGGCTTGCGCATGCGTCCCAAATCATATCACTGAAGCCTGCCTTCAGTGGAACCCAGCTGGCGATTGTGAAGCTACCGAGGGAGGCATCCGCAGGGATCCTCAAGGCAGGAAAAATCCGCATAGGATGGGTTAACTGCAGAGTCAGACCTCGAGCCCATTTACCAAGGTGCTACAGGTGCCATGGACTCGGGCACATTGCAAATGATTGCAAAAGTCCAGAAGACAGAAGCAAAGAGTGCAACCGTTGCGGGCAGGAAGGCCACAAAGCTGCCTCCTGCCAAAATAGTGCGCATTGCAGGACTTGCGCTAGCCTCAAAAAGAGCCATGAGCACCAAACCGGGAGCCGAAAATGCGTGGCGTTTGTAACTGCTCTGAAGATAAAGACGAAACAAAAATGATCCGCTTCCTCCAGATTAACCTGAATGGATGCCAGGCTGCCCAGGATCTGATGGCCCAAGTAGCAGAAGAGCGACGAGCGGATCTCGTGATTATCTCCGAGCAGTACCGCAATGCTCTTAACCGGTGGTACTCAGGAGGCGCAGGCTCGAGGTCTGCTATTTACGCACCGTCTGCCCAACTGCGCATAACTGCCTTTGGTACTGACAGTGGAGGCATCTGGACATGGGTGGAACTTCAGGCCCTCAGAATATACAGCTGCTACTTCTCCCCCAACTCTTCTATTGCAGAGTTCACGAGCGATCTCAATCGTCTCGAAGACGATGTGAAAACATCATCCCTACCTGTGATTCTCGCTGGAGATTTTAACGCGAAAGCTCCAGAATGGGGTTCTTCTAAAACAGATAGAAGAGGAGTCTTGCTCTCTGAGTTGGCGTCTCATCTGCATCTACATGTAGCAAATGTAGGAAGCAGCCTCACCTTTGTTCGGGGCGGCAGTGGCTCAGTCATCGATGTCACGTTCGCAGACGAAGAAGTCGTGGGAGGAATCAGAAACTGGCAGGTCCTCGAGACATACTCCCACAGTGACCACCGCTACATCAGCTTCGAAGCGGGGGCACACGCCACCAGACCCCAGCCGTATCCCGCCAACTCTGGCTGGGGGGTCCGAAAGCTCAACTTGACAGCTCTTGATGAGGCCGTTGCTGAGGGAAGGAAAGCAGTGATGGACACAATTGATGGTGGTGCTGGAACTGAGGATGCTGTTCGCTCCCTAAACAGACTCTTGAAACAAAGCTGCGATGCCTCAATGGTAAGACGAAGCCAAAAAAACCAGCGAAGGCCAGTCTACTGGTGGACCGACACTATTGCTGACCTCCGTCGCGAGTGCCTTTACTCTAGACGCCGAGCACAGCGAAAGCCCAGAAACAACGACTACCAACAAATTTATCAGGACACAAGGAAAGCGCTTCGGAACGCCATCAAAGAAAGCAAGGCAAGATGCTGGGCTGAGCTCTGCACTTCGGTCAACGAAGATCCCTGGGGAATGCCATACAAAATTGTGAGGAAGAAGCTCCGGACGGCAGTTGCGGATCCCTACCTGGAGATTCCAGCTAATCTGGAGTCAGTTATAAATGGCCTGTTCCCACACCACCCTGCAAGAGAGCAAGTTCACTTGCAGACGACGATGGACGAAACCGTCTCACCATTCTCCGAGGCAGAACTGCTAGCAGCAGCTGAGCGCATCAAGACCGCAAAAGCGCCAGGACCAGACTGTGTCCCAAATGCAGTCATAAAAAGGATCGCACAGACCGATCCTGCACTGTTGCTGGCAGTTTTTAACACGTGCTTGCTCGAGGGAACCTTTGCTTCACCCTGGAAGAGGCAAAAACTTGTTCTAATACCGAAAAGCAAAGCGACGCCCAGCGGCCCTTCTTCGTATAGGCCACTTTGTATGCTGGATGGAGCCGGAAAGCTTCTCGAAAGATTGATCCTGCAGCGCCTCCAGAATTCACTGGAAAATGACGAGAAAGGGCTATCGAACAGCCAGTATGGATTCCGGCCTGGGCGTTCCACCATCGATGCGATAGCGCAAGTCGTCTCAACGATTCGTCTTGCCTGGCAGGGAAGCGTGAAGGCTAGCAAGCACGCTTTGCTGGTCACGCTCGACGTCAAAAACGCCTTTAACACGGCGAACTGGGAAAAAACCCTCAGGTCCCTAGTTGAAATTGACGTCCCAGCAAACCTCATAAGAATAATTGAGAGCTACTTCTCCGAGAGAGTTCTTGAATATGAATGCAGTGGCAAGAAGTGCCAGCGAAATGTATCGGCGGATGTTCCACAGGGCTCAGTTCTTGGGCCAGCCCTGTGGAATGCAATGTACGATGGCCTGCTGAAGGTGAACATGCCCGAAGAAGCGCGCCTGGTGGCCTTCGCTGACGATGTGGCAATCCTCGTCACAGCCAAGAAGACAGAATCCCTACGTCTCGCCGGAGAAGAAGCCATCAGGCGGGTTAAGGGATGGCTGGACAGCAACGGGTTGCAGCTCGCAGTCCACAAAACGGAAGCCGTTTTCTTCACCAGGCGAAGGAAACTGTTGCCACCCAAACTTGAAGTCGACAACTTTGTGGTGCCGTTTTCCAGGTCACTGCGGTATCTCGGAGTGCAGATCGACGACAAGCTGCGGTTCACCGAGCACGTTGAAAAGGCGGCCTCAAAAGCGACCGCCATAGCAGAAGACCTTGCCAGGCTGATGCCCAACACCGGTGGACCAAAACATAAAAGACGGAAGCTCTACTCCGAGGTGGTCCACTCTGTCCTACTGTACGGCGCCCCAATATGGGCCGACGCCACCAAAAAAGAACGGACAAAACTCACCCTGGCAAGGGTGCAAAGACGAAGCGCACTGAGAGTCGCCTCAGCATACCGCACGGTCTCGGGAGATGCCACACTGGTGCTGATTGCCATCCCGCCCATTGACCTGCTCGCTGCCGAAAGGCAGGCAGTGTACAATGGGCAGAAAAGAGTCGATGCCAGGGAACTGACGATGCAAAAATGGCAAGAAAGGTGGGACGTTTCCGCAAAAGGCCGGTGGACGCATCGGCTCATTGGTGAGCTCATGGCTTGGTGTCAGCGGAAACACGGCGAGCTGTGTTACCACCTTACGCAGCTACTCACAGGGCACGGTTGCTTTGGAAGTTATCTTCACAAAATAGGGAAAGAAGTGACCTGCGAGTGCCACCACTGCGGAAGCATTAAAGATGACGCCGAACACACCCTGTTTGCATGCCCTGCATGGGAGGAAGCCAGAAACAGTCTTAAAATCAAAGTCGGCGAGGAAGCAATGACGCTGACAAAAATGGTTCCTTCCATGCTGGAAAACGCTGCATCATGGTCGGCGTGGTTGGAGTTTGCATCGTCAGTGATGCAGAGCAAGGAAGAAGAGGAAAGATCCCGGCGAGGGGAGAAAGAGTAGCGGCATAATATAATGCAAGGTCATAGCTGCCCTCCTGAAGCAATGCATAAAAGCGGATTCCGGGAGGGCAGCTGGGAAGAGGAGGGGGGTTTTAGTGGGTAAGAATCCCACACTACTACCAGTCAGTCGCCGCTAACTGCTGGTGGTGTCTTAAGAAGATTTCCCCCCGCCGCCGCAAAAAAAAAAAAAAAAAAAAGGTTAGGTTAGGTTAGGTTAGGTTAGGTTAGGTTAGGTTAGGTTAGGTTAGGTTAGGTTAGGTTAGGTTAGGTTAGGTTAGGTTAGGTTAGGTTAGGTTAGGTTAGGTTAGGTTAGGTTAGGTTAGGTTAGGTTAGGTTAGGTTAGGTTAGGTTAGGTTAGGTTAGGTTAGGTTAGGTTAGGTTAGGTTAGGTTAGGTTAGGTTAGGTTAGGTTAGGTTAGGTTAGGTTAGGTTAGGTTAGGTTAGGTTAGGTTAGGTTAGGTTAGGTTAGGTTAGGTTAGGTTAGGTTAGGTTAGGTTAGGTTAGGTTAGGTTAGGTTAGGTTAGGTTAGGTTAGGTTAGGTTAGGTTAGGTTAGGTTAGGTTAGGTTAGGTTAGGTTAGGTTAGGTTAGGTTAGGTTAGGTTAGGTTAGGTTAGGTTAGGTTAGGTTAGGTTAGGTTAGGTTAGGTTAGGTTAGGTTAGGTTAGGTTAGGTTAGGTTAGGTTAGGTTAGGTTAGGTTAGGTTAGGTTAGGTTAGGTTAGGTTAGGTTAGGTTAGGTTAGGTTAGGTTAGGTTAGGTTAGGTTAGGTTAGGTTAGGTTAGGTTAGGTTAGGTTAGGTTAGGTTAGGTTAGGTTAGGTTAGGTTAGGTTAGGTTAGGTTAGGTTAGGTTAGGTTAGGTTAGGTTAGGTTAGGTTAGGTTAGGTTAGGTTAGGTTAGGTTAGGTTAGGTTAGGTTAGGTTAGGTTAGGTTAGGTTAGGTTAGGTTAGGTTAGGTTAGGTTAGGTTAGGTTAGGTTAGGTTAGGTTAGGTTAGGTTAGGTTAGGTTAGGTTAGGTTAGGTTAGGTTAGGTTAGGTTAGGTTAGGTTAGGTTAGGTTAGGTTAGGTTAGGTTAGGTTAGGTTAGGTTAGGTTAGGTTAGGTTAGGTTAGGTTAGGTTAGGTTAGGTTAGGTTAGGTTAGGTTAGGTTAGGTTAGGTTAGGTTAGGTTAGGTTAGGTTAGGTTAGGTTAGGTTAGGTTAGGTTAGGTTAGGTTAGGTTAGGTTAGGTTAGGTTAGGTTAGGTTAGGTTAGGTTAGGTTAGGTTAGGTTAGGTTAGGTTAGGTTAGGTTAGGTTAGGTTAGGTTAGGTTAGGTTAGGTTAGGTTAGGTTAGGTTAGGTTAGGTTAGGTTAGGTTAGGTTAGGTTAGGTTAGGTTAGGTTAGGTTAGGTTAGGTTAGGTTAGGTTAGGTTAGGTTAGGTTAGGTTAGGTTAGGTTAGGTTAGGTTAGGTTAGGTTAGGTTAGGTTAGGTTAGGTTAGGTTAGGTTAGGTTAGGTTAGGTTAGGTTAGGTTAGGTTAGGTTAGGTTAGGTTAGGTTAGGTTAGGTTAGGTTAGGTTAGGTTAGGTTAGGTTAGGTTAGGTTAGGTTAGGTTAGGTTAGGTTAGGTTAGGTTAGGTTAGGTTAGGTTAGGTTAGGTTAGGTTAGGTTAGGTTAGGTTAGGTTAGGTTAGGTTAGGTTAGGTTAGGTTAGGTTAGGTTAGGTTAGGTTAGGTTAGGTTAGGTTAGGTTAGGTTAGGTTAGGTTAGGTTAGGTTAGGTTAGGTTAGGTTAGGTTAGGTTAGGTTAGGTTAGGTTAGGTTAGGTTAGGTTAGGTTAGGTTAGGTTAGGTTAGGTTAGGTTAGGTTAGGTTAGGTTAGGTTAGGTTAGGTTAGGTTAGGTTAGGTTAGGTTAGGTTAGGTTAGGTTAGGTTAGGTTAGGTTAGGTTAGGTTAGGTTAGGTTAGGTTAGGTTAGGTTAGGTTAGGTTAGGTTAGGTTAGGTTAGGTTAGGTTAGGTTAGGTTAGGTTAGGTTAGGTTAGGTTAGGTTAGGTTAGGTTAGGTTAGGTTAGGTTAGGTTAGGTTAGGTTAGGTTAGGTTAGGTTAGGTTAGGTTAGGTTAGGTTAGGTTAGGTTAGGTTAGGTTAGGTTAGGTTAGGTTAGGTTAGGTTAGGTTAGGTTAGGTTAGGTTAGGTTAGGTTAGGTTAGGTTAGGTTAGGTTAGGTTAGGTTAGGTTAGGTTAGGTTAGGTTAGGTTAGGTTAGGTTAGGTTAGGTTAGGTTAGGTTAGGTTAGGTTAGGTTAGGTTAGGTTAGGTTAGGTTAGGTTAGGTTAGGTTAGGTTAGGTTAGGTTAGGTTAGGTTAGGTTAGGTTAGGTTAGGTTAGGTTAGGTTAGGTTAGGTTAGGTTAGGTTAGGTTAGGTTAGGTTAGGTTAGGTTAGGTTAGGTTAGGTTAGGTTAGGTTAGGTTAGGTTAGGTTAGGTTAGGTTAGGTTAGGTTAGGTTAGGTTAGGTTAGGTTAGGTTAGGTTAGGTTAGGTTAGGTTAGGTTAGGTTAGGTTAGGTTAGGTTAGGTTAGGTTAGGTTAGGTTAGGTTAGGTTAGGTTAGGTTAGGTTAGGTTAGGTTAGGTTAGGTTAGGTTAGGTTAGGTTAGGTTAGGTTAGGTTAGGTTAGGTTAGGTTAGGTTAGGTTAGGTTAGGTTAGGTTAGGTTAGGTTAGGTTAGGTTAGGTTAGGTTAGGTTAGGTTAGGTTAGGTTAGGTTAGGTTAGGTTAGGTTAGGTTAGGTTAGGTTAGGTTAGGTTAGGTTAGGTTAGGTTAGGTTAGGTTAGGTTAGGTTAGGTTAGGTTAGGTTAGGTTAGGTTAGGTTAGGTTAGGTTAGGTTAGGTTAGGTTAGGTTAGGTTAGGTTAGGTTAGGTTAGGTTAGGTTAGGTTAGGTTAGGTTAGGTTAGGTTAGGTTAGGTTAGGTTAGGTTAGGTTAGGTTAGGTTAGGTTAGGTTAGGTTAGGTTAGGTTAGGTTAGGTTAGGTTAGGTTAGGTTAGGTTAGGTTAGGTTAGGTTAGGTTAGGTTAGGTTAGGTTAGGTTAGGTTAGGTTAGGTTAGGTTAGGTTAGGTTAGGTTAGGTTAGGTTAGGTTAGGTTAGGTTAGGTTAGGTTAGGTTAGGTTAGGTTAGGTTAGGTTAGGTTAGGTTAGGTTAGGTTAGGTTAGGTTAGGTTAGGTTAGGTTAGGTTAGGTTAGGTTAGGTTAGGTTAGGTTAGGTTAGGTTAGGTTAGGTTAGGTTAGGTTAGGTTAGGTTAGGTTAGGTTAGGTTAGGTTAGGTTAGGTTAGGTTAGGTTAGGTTAGGTTAGGTTAGGTTAGGTTAGGTTAGGTTAGGTTAGGTTAGGTTAGGTTAGGTTAGGTTAGGTTAGGTTAGGTTAGGTTAGGTTAGGTTAGGTTAGGTTAGGTTAGGTTAGGTTAGGTTAGGTTAGGTTAGGTTAGGTTAGGTTAGGTTAGGTTAGGTTAGGTTAGGTTAGGTTAGGTTAGGTTAGGTTAGGTTAGGTTAGGTTAGGTTAGGTTAGGTTAGGTTAGGTTAGGTTAGGTTAGGTTAGGTTAGGTTAGGTTAGGTTAGGTTAGGTTAGGTTAGGTTAGGTTAGGTTAGGTTAGGTTAGGTTAGGTTAGGTTAGGTTAGGTTAGGTTAGGTTAGGTTAGGTTAGGTTAGGTTAGGTTAGGTTAGGTTAGGTTAGGTTAGGTTAGGTTAGGTTAGGTTAGGTTAGGTTAGGTTAGGTTAGGTTAGGTTAGGTTAGGTTAGGTTAGGTTAGGTTAGGTTAGGTTAGGTTAGGTTAGGTTAGGTTAGGTTAGGTTAGGTTAGGTTAGGTTAGGTTAGGTTAGGTTAGGTTAGGTTAGGTTAGGTTAGGTTAGGTTAGGTTAGGTTAGGTTAGGTTAGGTTAGGTTAGGTTAGGTTAGGTTAGGTTAGGTTAGGTTAGGTTAGGTTAGGTTAGGTTAGGTTAGGTTAGGTTAGGTTAGGTTAGGTTAGGTTAGGTTAGGTTAGGTTAGGTTAGGTTAGGTTAGGTTAGGTTAGGTTAGGTTAGGTTAGGTTAGGTTAGGTTAGGTTAGGTTAGGTTAGGTTAGGTTAGGTTAGGTTAGGTTAGGTTAGGTTAGGTTAGGTTAGGTTAGGTTAGGTTAGGTTAGGTTAGGTTAGGTTAGGTTAGGTTAGGTTAGGTTAGGTTAGGTTAGGTTAGGTTAGGTTAGGTTAGGTTAGGTTAGGTTAGGTTAGGTTAGGTTAGGTTAGGTTAGGTTAGGTTAGGTTAGGTTAGGTTAGGTTAGGTTAGGTTAGGTTAGGTTAGGTTAGGTTAGGTTAGGTTAGGTTAGGTTAGGTTAGGTTAGGTTAGGTTAGGTTAGGTTAGGTTAGGTTAGGTTAGGTTAGGTTAGGTTAGGTTAGGTTAGGTTAGGTTAGGTTAGGTTAGGTTAGGTTAGGTTAGGTTAGGTTAGGTTAGGTTAGGTTAGGTTAGGTTAGGTTAGGTTAGGTTAGGTTAGGTTAGGTTAGGTTAGGTTAGGTTAGGTTAGGTTAGGTTAGGTTAGGTTAGGTTAGGTTAGGTTAGGTTAGGTTAGGTTAGGTTAGGTTAGGTTAGGTTAGGTTAGGTTAGGTTAGGTTAGGTTAGGTTAGGTTAGGTTAGGTTAGGTTAGGTTAGGTTAGGTTAGGTTAGGTTAGGTTAGGTTAGGTTAGGTTAGGTTAGGTTAGGTTAGGTTAGGTTAGGTTAGGTTAGGTTAGGTTAGGTTAGGTTAGGTTAGGTTAGGTTAGGTTAGGTTAGGTTAGGTTAGGTTAGGTTAGGTTAGGTTAGGTTAGGTTAGGTTAGGTTAGGTTAGGTTAGGTTAGGTTAGGTTAGGTTAGGTTAGGTTAGGTTAGGTTAGGTTAGGTTAGGTTAGGTTAGGTTAGGTTAGGTTAGGTTAGGTTAGGTTAGGTTAGGTTAGGTTAGGTTAGGTTAGGTTAGGTTAGGTTAGGTTAGGTTAGGTTAGGTTAGGTTAGGTTAGGTTAGGTTAGGTTAGGTTAGGTTAGGTTAGGTTAGGTTAGGTTAGGTTAGGTTAGGTTAGGTTAGGTTAGGTTAGGTTAGGTTAGGTTAGGTTAGGTTAGGTTAGGTTAGGTTAGGTTAGGTTAGGTTAGGTTAGGTTAGGTTAGGTTAGGTTAGGTTAGGTTAGGTTAGGTTAGGTTAGGTTAGGTTAGGTTAGGTTAGGTTAGGTTAGGTTAGGTTAGGTTAGGTTAGGTTAGGTTAGGTTAGGTTAGGTTAGGTTAGGTTAGGTTAGGTTAGGTTAGGTTAGGTTAGGTTAGGTTAGGTTAGGTTAGGTTAGGTTAGGTTAGGTTAGGTTAGGTTAGGTTAGGTTAGGTTAGGTTAGGTTAGGTTAGGTTAGGTTAGGTTAGGTTAGGTTAGGTTAGGTTAGGTTAGGTTAGGTTAGGTTAGGTTAGGTTAGGTTAGGTTAGGTTAGGTTAGGTTAGGTTAGGTTAGGTTAGGTTAGGTTAGGTTAGGTTAGGTTAGGTTAGGTTAGGTTAGGTTAGGTTAGGTTAGGTTAGGTTAGGTTAGGTTAGGTTAGGTTAGGTTAGGTTAGGTTAGGTTAGGTTAGGTTAGGTTAGGTTAGGTTAGGTTAGGTTAGGTTAGGTTAGGTTAGGTTAGGTTAGGTTAGGTTAGGTTAGGTTAGGTTAGGTTAGGTTAGGTTAGGTTAGGTTAGGTTAGGTTAGGTTAGGTTAGGTTAGGTTAGGTTAGGTTAGGTTAGGTTAGGTTAGGTTAGGTTAGGTTAGGTTAGGTTAGGTTAGGTTAGGTTAGGTTAGGTTAGGTTAGGTTAGGTTAGGTTAGGTTAGGTTAGGTTAGGTTAGGTTAGGTTAGGTTAGGTTAGGTTAGGTTAGGTTAGGTTAGGTTAGGTTAGGTTAGGTTAGGTTAGGTTAGGTTAGGTTAGGTTAGGTTAGGTTAGGTTAGGTTAGGTTAGGTTAGGTTAGGTTAGGTTAGGTTAGGTTAGGTTAGGTTAGGTTAGGTTAGGTTAGGTTAGGTTAGGTTAGGTTAGGTTAGGTTAGGTTAGGTTAGGTTAGGTTAGGTTAGGTTAGGTTAGGTTAGGTTAGGTTAGGTTAGGTTAGGTTAGGTTAGGTTAGGTTAGGTTAGGTTAGGTTAGGTTAGGTTAGGTTAGGTTAGGTTAGGTTAGGTTAGGTTAGGTTAGGTTAGGTTAGGTTAGGTTAGGTTAGGTTAGGTTAGGTTAGGTTAGGTTAGGTTAGGTTAGGTTAGGTTAGGTTAGGTTAGGTTAGGTTAGGTTAGGTTAGGTTAGGTTAGGTTAGGTTAGGTTAGGTTAGGTTAGGTTAGGTTAGGTTAGGTTAGGTTAGGTTAGGTTAGGTTAGGTTAGGTTAGGTTAGGTTAGGTTAGGTTAGGTTAGGTTAGGTTAGGTTAGGTTAGGTTAGGTTAGGTTAGGTTAGGTTAGGTTAGGTTAGGTTAGGTTAGGTTAGGTTAGGTTAGGTTAGGTTAGGTTAGGTTAGGTTAGGTTAGGTTAGGTTAGGTTAGGTTAGGTTAGGTTAGGTTAGGTTAGGTTAGGTTAGGTTAGGTTAGGTTAGGTTAGGTTAGGTTAGGTTAGGTTAGGTTAGGTTAGGTTAGGTTAGGTTAGGTTAGGTTAGGTTAGGTTAGGTTAGGTTAGGTTAGGTTAGGTTAGGTTAGGTTAGGTTAGGTTAGGTTAGGTTAGGTTAGGTTAGGTTAGGTTAGGTTAGGTTAGGTTAGGTTAGGTTAGGTTAGGTTAGGTTAGGTTAGGTTAGGTTAGGTTAGGTTAGGTTAGGTTAGGTTAGGTTAGGTTAGGTTAGGTTAGGTTAGGTTAGGTTAGGTTAGGTTAGGTTAGGTTAGGTTAGGTTAGGTTAGGTTAGGTTAGGTTAGGTTAGGTTAGGTTAGGTTAGGTTAGGTTAGGTTAGGTTAGGTTAGGTTAGGTTAGGTTAGGTTAGGTTAGGTTAGGTTAGGTTAGGTTAGGTTAGGTTAGGTTAGGTTAGGTTAGGTTAGGTTAGGTTAGGTTAGGTTAGGTTAGGTTAGGTTAGGTTAGGTTAGGTTAGGTTAGGTTAGGTTAGGTTAGGTTAGGTTAGGTTAGGTTAGGTTAGGTTAGGTTAGGTTAGGTTAGGTTAGGTTAGGTTAGGTTAGGTTAGGTTAGGTTAGGTTAGGTTAGGTTAGGTTAGGTTAGGTTAGGTTAGGTTAGGTTAGGTTAGGTTAGGTTAGGTTAGGTTAGGTTAGGTTAGGTTAGGTTAGGTTAGGTTAGGTTAGGTTAGGTTAGGTTAGGTTAGGTTAGGTTAGGTTAGGTTAGGTTAGGTTAGGTTAGGTTAGGTTAGGTTAGGTTAGGTTAGGTTAGGTTAGGTTAGGTTAGGTTAGGTTAGGTTAGGTTAGGTTAGGTTAGGTTAGGTTAGGTTAGGTTAGGTTAGGTTAGGTTAGGTTAGGTTAGGTTAGGTTAGGTTAGGTTAGGTTAGGTTAGGTTAGGTTAGGTTAGGTTAGGTTAGGTTAGGTTAGGTTAGGTTAGGTTAGGTTAGGTTAGGTTAGGTTAGGTTAGGTTAGGTTAGGTTAGGTTAGGTTAGGTTAGGTTAGGTTAGGTTAGGTTAGGTTAGGTTAGGTTAGGTTAGGTTAGGTTAGGTTAGGTTAGGTTAGGTTAGGTTAGGTTAGGTTAGGTTAGGTTAGGTTAGGTTAGGTTAGGTTAGGTTAGGTTAGGTTAGGTTAGGTTAGGTTAGGTTAGGTTAGGTTAGGTTAGGTTAGGTTAGGTTAGGTTAGGTTAGGTTAGGTTAGGTTAGGTTAGGTTAGGTTAGGTTAGGTTAGGTTAGGTTAGGTTAGGTTAGGTTAGGTTAGGTTAGGTTAGGTTAGGTTAGGTTAGGTTAGGTTAGGTTAGGTTAGGTTAGGTTAGGTTAGGTTAGGTTAGGTTAGGTTAGGTTAGGTTAGGTTAGGTTAGGTTAGGTTAGGTTAGGTTAGGTTAGGTTAGGTTAGGTTAGGTTAGGTTAGGTTAGGTTAGGTTAGGTTAGGTTAGGTTAGGTTAGGTTAGGTTAGGTTAGGTTAGGTTAGGTTAGGTTAGGTTAGGTTAGGTTAGGTTAGGTTAGGTTAGGTTAGGTTAGGTTAGGTTAGGTTAGGTTAGGTTAGGTTAGGTTAGGTTAGGTTAGGTTAGGTTAGGTTAGGTTAGGTTAGGTTAGGTTAGGTTAGGTTAGGTTAGGTTAGGTTAGGTTAGGTTAGGTTAGGTTAGGTTAGGTTAGGTTAGGTTAGGTTAGGTTAGGTTAGGTTAGGTTAGGTTAGGTTAGGTTAGGTTAGGTTAGGTTAGGTTAGGTTAGGTTAGGTTAGGTTAGGTTAGGTTAGGTTAGGTTAGGTTAGGTTAGGTTAGGTTAGGTTAGGTTAGGTTAGGTTAGGTTAGGTTAGGTTAGGTTAGGTTAGGTTAGGTTAGGTTAGGTTAGGTTAGGTTAGGTTAGGTTAGGTTAGGTTAGGTTAGGTTAGGTTAGGTTAGGTTAGGTTAGGTTAGGTTAGGTTAGGTTAGGTTAGGTTAGGTTAGGTTAGGTTAGGTTAGGTTAGGTTAGGTTAGGTTAGGTTAGGTTAGGTTAGGTTAGGTTAGGTTAGGTTAGGTTAGGTTAGGTTAGGTTAGGTTAGGTTAGGTTAGGTTAGGTTAGGTTAGGTTAGGTTAGGTTAGGTTAGGTTAGGTTAGGTTAGGTTAGGTTAGGTTAGGTTAGGTTAGGTTAGGTTAGGTTAGGTTAGGTTAGGTTAGGTTAGGTTAGGTTAGGTTAGGTTAGGTTAGGTTAGGTTAGGTTAGGTTAGGTTAGGTTAGGTTAGGTTAGGTTAGGTTAGGTTAGGTTAGGTTAGGTTAGGTTAGGTTAGGTTAGGTTAGGTTAGGTTAGGTTAGGTTAGGTTAGGTTAGGTTAGGTTAGGTTAGGTTAGGTTAGGTTAGGTTAGGTTAGGTTAGGTTAGGTTAGGTTAGGTTAGGTTAGGTTAGGTTAGGTTAGGTTAGGTTAGGTTAGGTTAGGTTAGGTTAGGTTAGGTTAGGTTAGGTTAGGTTAGGTTAGGTTAGGTTAGGTTAGGTTAGGTTAGGTTAGGTTAGGTTAGGTTAGGTTAGGTTAGGTTAGGTTAGGTTAGGTTAGGTTAGGTTAGGTTAGGTTAGGTTAGGTTAGGTTAGGTTAGGTTAGGTTAGGTTAGGTTAGGTTAGGTTAGGTTAGGTTAGGTTAGGTTAGGTTAGGTTAGGTTAGGTTAGGTTAGGTTAGGTTAGGTTAGGTTAGGTTAGGTTAGGTTAGGTTAGGTTAGGTTAGGTTAGGTTAGGTTAGGTTAGGTTAGGTTAGGTTAGGTTAGGTTAGGTTAGGTTAGGTTAGGTTAGGTTAGGTTAGGTTAGGTTAGGTTAGGTTAGGTTAGGTTAGGTTAGGTTAGGTTAGGTTAGGTTAGGTTAGGTTAGGTTAGGTTAGGTTAGGTTAGGTTAGGTTAGGTTAGGTTAGGTTAGGTTAGGTTAGGTTAGGTTAGGTTAGGTTAGGTTAGGTTAGGTTAGGTTAGGTTAGGTTAGGTTAGGTTAGGTTAGGTTAGGTTAGGTTAGGTTAGGTTAGGTTAGGTTAGGTTAGGTTAGGTTAGGTTAGGTTAGGTTAGGTTAGGTTAGGTTAGGTTAGGTTAGGTTAGGTTAGGTTAGGTTAGGTTAGGTTAGGTTAGGTTAGGTTAGGTTAGGTTAGGTTAGGTTAGGTTAGGTTAGGTTAGGTTAGGTTAGGTTAGGTTAGGTTAGGTTAGGTTAGGTTAGGTTAGGTTAGGTTAGGTTAGGTTAGGTTAGGTTAGGTTAGGTTAGGTTAGGTTAGGTTAGGTTAGGTTAGGTTAGGTTAGGTTAGGTTAGGTTAGGTTAGGTTAGGTTAGGTTAGGTTAGGTTAGGTTAGGTTAGGTTAGGTTAGGTTAGGTTAGGTTAGGTTAGGTTAGGTTAGGTTAGGTTAGGTTAGGTTAGGTTAGGTTAGGTTAGGTTAGGTTAGGTTAGGTTAGGTTAGGTTAGGTTAGGTTAGGTTAGGTTAGGTTAGGTTAGGTTAGGTTAGGTTAGGTTAGGTTAGGTTAGGTTAGGTTAGGTTAGGTTAGGTTAGGTTAGGTTAGGTTAGGTTAGGTTAGGTTAGGTTAGGTTAGGTTAGGTTAGGTTAGGTTAGGTTAGGTTAGGTTAGGTTAGGTTAGGTTAGGTTAGGTTAGGTTAGGTTAGGTTAGGTTAGGTTAGGTTAGGTTAGGTTAGGTTAGGTTAGGTTAGGTTAGGTTAGGTTAGGTTAGGTTAGGTTAGGTTAGGTTAGGTTAGGTTAGGTTAGGTTAGGTTAGGTTAGGTTAGGTTAGGTTAGGTTAGGTTAGGTTAGGTTAGGTTAGGTTAGGTTAGGTACGGTTAG